>NC_064891.1:15000000-20000000 GCF_929443795.1 Astur gentilis
CGCCAACTTTCTACGTTCTGTAGTTGTCATTCTTACAATATTGCAAGCATAACAGAAATGTCTGCGATTTGGGAAGGGCTGGGCTAACCATTCTAAGGTAAAAAAAATGCTCGAAGAAAAGTAGAGGAGATTGCAAATTATTTCTTTTAAACCTTTGAAATAAAATCACTCAGTGTCAAGAAACAACTAACAGTGGCACATGAAATAATGGCAATAGTTAGTTGATAAAACAGAGAATGCCTGTTAACTCCAGGGAATTAAACTCTCTCTAATACAAAGCTATTAGCAAGTAATGCAGCCCAATAGAAGATTCCTAGAATAAACAGTTGGGGCTAAAATCTCATATATCAAAAATGAGCCCATAAGGTCTTTCAGGCAAGGACCACAGACAAGACATCTTGCAGCTTTCAGTATGGTTAGTACTTCAGCATTTATCTGTCCCTATTTGCTTTCTATGACATTAGAACAAGTAATTAAAAAATCATACAAGCAGCATCTCTGCAGACACTACAAAGTTTGCATCCCCTTTCAATGTCACTGCACATTGCAACCACTAATTAAAAAACTTTTTTTTTTTGCTTTCAAAATTACACAGTGAAAAAATGGCTTTAGCTAACTCTTGTCTTCATTATAAAGTGGCTGCTGCCACTTCCTCTCAGTAGGAAGTGACCCATGTGAGATGAAGGCTCCAATTCACATTTTTAAAATAACATTTCTCCCCTTTAATGTGAAGTGAACCTCAATCATTTCATGTAGATGAAAGAGGAAGCTGAAACCTATTCCAGCTTTTTATTCTCTTTCCTATAATTAACATTTACCTATCCCAGCTGACGTGTCTTATATGCAAAATTCAGAACAGTCTGACATGAATGAACAAGTCTACCTTATAAGAAAGCTGTATGCAATATGTAAGAGAAATAGGGCTAGCTTCCTCCCTGGAAAAGCAGAATCTGTAATACAGAGTAAGGAAAATTTTATTCCAGTGGAAATGAAAAGAAATAAATCTTATGTGGGAAAAGAGAGGATTTGTTCCTAAATTTAAAGAGTGCAGTATGAACGGCATAAGGCCACCTTGCAACTAAAAAATAACAAAAACTTCAAGAACTAAGGTGTCTAGTTAGAAATACCTATATCTAAATACCTTAGAAAGAAATGTGCCAGTGTGAAGCAGGATTTGGATTCAGAAAAATGGCATTCTAAGCATCACTGCAGTAACGCACCCAGGCAAAGAAGTAGAAATTCACCCCTGTAGCAAGAAAGAGCGGGAAAGGGTTAAGACGGAAACAAAACTAAACTCAGTCTCGGGTGCAGAGGTCAGTCAGGAAGAGAGAACATGGCGGGTCAGAGCACGCAGGTGAAAACCCTGTGAGGGCCTTCTGTGCCCCACCACACCGCACTCTGCATTGCTTCCCCAGGGCATCTCTCCCTCCCTTGCCCTCCTGGGAGGAGGCGCTCAAGCTTTTAACTTAGATACCTGAATTGGAAGCAATTAGGGTGGGTGCATTATAAGAGTGAATGGTGCATTTGCCAAAAATACTCTTTGGAGTCAAGGGTAACTGTTCACAAATGTGAGCTGAACCAAGCTAATGGCCTCAGATTTGAAAACTATGAATTAAAAAACCCTAAACTCTTTCATTTCTACATTTCCAAAATGAAATATTATTTTATATCAAAATGACATTTTCTTCAAAAATGTAGCCAAGAACCCTTTTTATGTAAGGGTTCTGTGTAACCACAACTATCATCTTAAAACAACTATTTAATTTGATTTTAAACCATGTATCTTTTTTCTCTTTTGCTGGGAAAAAAAACATTATGAAATTATTTTTCCCTGTTTTTTTTCATTTAGCCATAAAATCGGGGGAAGGGGGAGAAAGCGCCTTACATCGCTAATAGCCTAGTAATGAAAGGCATACACTGTCTCCTTCCAGACATGTACTAGCCTTTTGACTTTCCAACTGAAACATTTGGTCCTAGAAATACTGCAGTAACGGACACAACATATTTAAAAACTGAAGCAATGGAAGAACTGCAAGCCGGGAATAAGCACAGCAGTGGGCTACAGATTGCCTCCCAGATCAATTAAAGTGCAGCCTCACTTCCACTATTGCAGCTAATCTAGCAATTGAAATCAGAGAGATCTGTAGAAAACTAACTTTTGACAGGTGACTGCAGGAGGCAGAATCTATGTTTAGGACACTGGAAAAATTACAAAAAAATGTTATCACATTTAAAAACCACTAACCACAGGATATTACCACGTGCCAAAAGGATAATGCAAAGCTTTAAACAACAAGGGCGTGAAAAAATGCTTTCTGTTTGCCAGTGCTATCTCACTTTATCCCTCACTTAACATGCTACAACTCATGAAAAACAAAAGCTGTTTTAAGTCATGAATGAATCTTACAGTACAAGTATACCTACTACATGCACATACGTATATACACTTCCATATACCTCCTCAGAAAACATGCTTCATATTTTTCCCATTTTTAAGAAAATTAATTTTTCATGTATTTATGCATGTGGTATTATCATGCTCTGCTCAGATTCTGGAGTGGACTAAAGTGCTCAAAAACCTCCTAGAAAAATATTTGCAAGGATTGAGAAATAACCTCAGGAAGTTAGACTGACACTCTTGGAATGCAAAGATCAAGGGTTTATTTTCACTATTTTTATTATAAATAAAGAACCCACTACAATTGCAGTGGCATCACTGGGGGAGGTAGAGGGAGGAGATGAGGAACAGTTGGAAAGCTGGAAAAAATACAGATGATTATCTGAAAGCCCTAAGCATATTCCTTCTGTACTCCTCACATCACTATGGCAATGAATGTACCCCAGGCCTTTTCACCAAGAGCTTCATTTCTATCTCAATTAAGTAATAACATTACAAATTTTGGAGGCTGTTTAAAGCATCTCTATGTGAATTAAAATGTGAATTTCTAAGCATTTCCCTGTTTAAAAAAACAAAAACAAAAACAAAAAAAAAAACCCACACCAAAAAAAAACCCAAGAAAAACAAAAGTAAGAGGAAGAAATAAAATGAGCTGTTTGCTGACCATGCAAACCATCAGGAACTGTTTCATCTTAAACATTAAAAGCCCCAGTCATTGCTAGCATGTAGAGATAAGACATTTACACCTCCACATGAGAGCTCATACAAACTGTTTCTTGTTTATATCCCTATTAGGAGTTCACAGCAGTCACCAAGATTATTTCACTTGATTTGATTCCTTCCCTGTTCTCTATGGCTCATTTACCAAGTCCTACACAAGGCTATTCATTTCCCTTGAGAAGACCCGAAGTTAGCATTTGTACTCACAAAAGCTGCAGCCAGATAACACAAAGTAGAGCTCTTGCCACCACAATGCCAGTTCTTTCACAGCACTTCACCAATGCTCTCACCGAGGCCATCTTCTAAGGCAAAGGGGTAAAATAATTTTCCATGCTGCTTCCATGTTACTGCTTTTCCCACCTCTCTCAATCTAGCAAAGACAAAATGGAGTATAGTGACAACACGCCAGGCACAGCCATAAGGTCGATGCCTTCGGTTCACACAGCATTCATTGTATCCCAGGTTTCCGAGGCAGCCTTTCTGTTGCAAACAATAATAGAAGTGAGAGCGCCTGAAGAAAGAAAGTACATCGGGGTAAAACCAAAATACATTCCCAGCAATCTGTTGAAACACCTGTGTTTTCTCATGGACAAGAACATGCGAAAAGCCTGTATGACTGATGACGATGAGCTACTTTTTCAGTTATTGCTCAGTCAAGAGGCAAAGAGGATCTCATCATATTCCACAGGAAATGCATAAAAGCAGTTTCCTCGGTTTCTACACAAAATAAAATAAATAAAAATGCTCAGCTCCAGATAATGTTTTCTGCTAACTGAAACTAAAACTTTCACTTTCTTCTCTGTAAATGACTTCTGGTATGTTATTGTCAGCCTACGGTCAAACCATCTACTTACCGCGGCTTTGTACAGAGTAAAACTTAATTGATACATGAACGAGCTATCCATTTCTGCTCCAAAACCTGATGTAGTAGACAAAGCCAACGAAGAAGCAATAAAGAATGGTTTAGTTACTTTAATATATTCACAGTTGTTTTTTATTAGGGTTTGTCATAGTTCCTGCGATAATGCTTTTTGTTCATTGCGGACAATACCATCAACACTGCTGAAGAACGACAGCAGAATTACTTTTTGACACATACCCACAGTCTGCAAAACTAAACAAGCACTAGTGAGCATTAGGAAAAGGATAGTTCAAATAAATTAAAAAAAAAGAAAAAAAAAAAGATAACCCACACAACAAAGGTTTTCTTGCTTCCCTTCCTGGTTGAGAACCACCTTGTTTAGATGAACAACCCCTACGAGAGACAGGCTGGGCCAGGAGGCTGAGCTGCCCGTGCTCACTGGGCCACCGCTGCCACCCTGCTTGTCTTTTCGAATGCCGGAGGACTGAGCCGCTTGCTGACAAGGACATTGTCCCTACCTGAGCCGTGGTCCCTCTCCTCAGCTCCCGTCTTGCCTTCCCCTGTAGAGCTGCCCCGCTCCTGCCACTGGATCCACACGCTGGATTAAACGCCCAGCTCTCCAGGAGTATTCAGACGGCCATGCTTGCTACTCTGAAATAATACAGACACTTTAGCTTACTTATCATTATGGCACTGTATCTTCTGCTGCAAAATTTGTGGAGACCAACAGTAATTTTTATCTTCCTCGTTTTGGGAAAAACCCCCACGTTATTTACTCTACGGATAAAGGGAGGGCTTTTGTAAGAAGTCAAGGAGAATACAACAGCTAGTTGATGGGAATTTACTATGGCAAGCTAAAGCACATACACTGTAACAATCAAAACATTTCAGCCAGCAGTGCTTGAAAATTTACAAATATTTTATTAGCTACAAAACCTAGCACTTACTGTGCCCAAAACACAATGGAAACATTGGAGAGTATTTACTCCAATGCAACCTTTTTATTGGAGTTACAGAACAGACTAATTTTTCCAGTTAAATATTACAAGAAGGAAAAAACTGTATCAGGCACAGAATTTTTTTTTTAAAAAAAGTATTCCCTACAGCATAGTAATACTGCTTCTTTTCATTCTACCTTTAATATTAGAACTCGTAACTGTTCTAACTGAGATACTACCCTCCTGAGTGTTAAAACAGTTCAGTATTACTGTCTAACTTCATCTGTAAAATATGAAATGAACTTGAATTGTAACACTGAACACTAAGCAACCTTCCAGAAAGCTGCTCAGCCTTTAATTTAACCTCTGTGCCAATCAGATCTCTGCACTCATATCACATACTAAAATAGATAGCATATGCCATACTTACTAAAGAAAATTAAGGACCACAACTACAACTAATAAAATATTCTTTCACCTTTTTTTGGATGCAACCAAAGAACAGAGGCTTCTGGAACATCATCCAACAATAAATGATAGAAATAGATATCTGAACTTGGTATGATTCATTTGCACATGTGATCTGGGAATGAAATCAAATACAAGTATTCTGGAAGGAAATTAAAGACAGAGTCAGTCTGAAGAATTCAAAAATAACAGCAGGAAACAACAAATGATACTTAATCTAGACTGAGGCAAGTAAATACAGTAGTGGAGAACCCAGAAACATTTTCTCAAAGGCAGAGAGGCAGGTAGAAGTCAGCAGTATTTAAAAAGGACCGTAGCTAAGAGCAAGGATGTTGTTTTTCACGTGCCTGGTCAGAACCAAACCAGGTTCTTGGGTATGATAGGTTTCCTCCTTTGGTTTGGGCGGCTGCCAGCACCGTCTCCTTCTCTGGCCTCTCTGGCAGAGTTGTCCTGTCTTGTTTAGAAGTGGGACCTCACAGATCAGGTTCGCTGGACTGAGCGCTGGCTCTCCAAAATGTCCCACTAACTTACAAACACTTGTAACCTGAATTCGATGTTAGGATGAAGCTAACAGACAGTCAAGCCACTCTGGAAGTTCAGCACTTTTCTCCTTTCTGGTTTTCTCTTCCCTGCTACAAGCTAGAAGGTTCAACTCCTTCCCTTGTACTGATAACTAGAGCCCATCATACATCTGGTGAGCTGATTCAACTGCCTAACAGGCAGAAAACTAACTGGGGGGGCAACGGGACAAACAATCCACAGAAATGCTGCCAGTCAGTGAGTTGAACCAACTAAAGGTGGGGATCCAAATAGTGCCAGAGGCAATACAAAATAAGGAGCAGAAATACACGGGGAGGACAAGAGAAGTGTCATGCAGAACCCTCTCCTTTTACCACATCAAGGAGTTAAACTGGCTTGGCCATATCATATAACTTCACCACAAAGAGCTTTCTGATGTACTATTTACCTCTCTAAGGATATACGATATACAGGCTTGCAAGGGTTTTCAATGCAATGCAATGACTTTTTACTTCAAATAACACCAAACAGATCTTGATAAGGTCAGGAGATAGTCATTCCTGCCGGTTTTCCCACTGCATTCTGCGACACACTTTAAACTGAAGTTTAAGGGAATGCACATTCCCCTTGAATGCAAGCCTCTCCTTTTCTGCCCCTTCCTCTCTTTTCTTACACGCAGACTTCTTACTTGGCTAATTCTTCAGTCAAAGAAGTCCCGCATGTTTGCAGAGTACAGACTTCCCCACCCACCCACCCACCCCCCACCCCCATCCTTTGTCTCTTCAAATTCCTGCTAGTTGCTCTCACCCCATGGCCAAGCTGATTTTCCAGGTCTGCCCCTTCCTTACCAGTGCAGTAATGGCAGTACCCTTGTTTTTCTACAGCTTCTTCCAAATATTGGGTTATATGGCTTAGATGCTCCTGTCAGCTCAGCTGACTCACTACACCTCTCCAAATTGCTACAGGGTCCCTTAATATTGACATCTCTATACTATCATTATATGGATGTTAGTACGAGCAGCTCTGAACAAATCCAGGATGCTCACTGGTGATATCTGTGACCACTGACCTGACAAATCACTGAAAAAGGAAGTTGTGGGTGTTGGGGTTTTTGCCAAGTCCTACAGAGCTCTAGTTTGTTCCTGGATGCTTTGCTAGTGAAATGAAAAAAAATCAACATTACTACAGAGAATCAATCAACACAATTGACTCGATCAAGAGGTTGGTGTACAAAGACCAAACTACAAATATAGAACTGTGAGCAGGTAGTCTGCACCTGAAAGTTGCAAACCCGTCAGCAGAGAGAAATTCTGAAACACTCACTCCAACCCTTTACTCCTGTCAGAAAGCAGTTGGATGGATGCTCCCATTTCATCCAAGTTCAACAGCAAAGGAAAAATAATGGTCTGATTTCTTATTCTGAGACAAGACATCTCTCAATCAAGAATGCAAAAGCAATTTTTGGAAATATGGTGTTGGGTATAGATGAATGGTGAGAACAGGGTCTCAGGGGAATTCTCCTAGCTGGAACCTAGAAAGGAAACTAGAGAGAAGCCTGAAAGTAGACTTTGTGGGATTAAACATTGTTACACATTATTTCTCTTTTTTATATTTCATTGTCCTTGTCAGCAGAATTTAGCACAGAGCTCCGTTCCTCCCTCCCCTTTCCCCAGTCTTGAATATTTTGATCTGTTGCAGACACTTCTTACAACCACATAATAAGATTGTTTCATTTTATACTTGACATTTTCTTCCATCTTTAGAAGTCATGGTATATTCTTATAGGAAAAATAACAATCTACTGTAAATTATGGCAATGCTGAATTTAATAGGGTTATTGCCTGGGAACTGCAGCTTTGTAAATTCAGGCTGCAACAGTGTAAGTTCTCTTGAAAACAGGTCTCTTCTGCCTGAACAATCAACAAGCACCGAATTCTAGGATTTTTCTCTAATCAATTCTTTTTGTTACTCCTGAAATAGAAATTAACTTTGTATTTCATTTTTAAGCAAAAAGGAAATTATGCAAATAAAAAACGTAAATAAAGCATGAGGGATATAAGACATCAGATATGCAGGGAAAGAATGAAAGGATGATGAAAATTCATGAAAATTAAGATGGGGGGGTGTTAAATCAACCACGTAAGTTATACTACTGATTTCATTTCTGCAAAAGAGCAGTCCAGGGTATTCAGTTAAGCTACTCAAATTCAGAGTATTTTGCTGGACTGCAACCTGACGTCAAGCTTCACCTGTTCCATAAGTGCCAACTTCTGCCTCACTGTACAACCCCACTGTGCTCTGTTTTCTAGATCTTCATTAACTACTTTTGGGTGTTGTCCAGTAGATGTATTACATTACAATCTGGTTTCTGATCCTCCCTTTCCCATTCATTGCTACTGTGAAAACGGAAAGCTCACTTTCATCTTGTCCACTCCTGTCAGATGAGACTTCTCCTCCAGGAGACTTGGAGAAACCTCAGTTCAGCCATGGCTTTGCAACTCTTCCAAAGGTAGGACCTTACACTGAATGATTTTGGCTCTTTGCACAAAATACGTTATCACACATCACTAGAAGGTCTGAATTCTATTTTTACTTTTGAAATTAACTTATAATAGCTTTTCAGAAAAAAGTAAGGGCCAATTTTTTAAAATATTATTTCTAATACTGGATGCCTATATATAGATGCATGAAGCCAGACTTTCTGAAGCAACCGGAACACATTTAAGCACCTAAATAAAGGTCAGATTTCCAGAAATGATCTGCAGCTGGAAGCTCTCACCACACTCAACATGCTGAACTCTTGGAAACCTAGCGATATATTTAGACACCTAAACAAGCGTTGAGTTCCTCTAAAAATCTGGTCCCAGTTGTGGATACTAACATCTCACTGGAGACTGGTTTCTGAAAAGTTGGCTACCTACAACTCCCATTCATTTTTAATCCCTATCTTCTCTGAAAACCAAAGCCTTAGTTGCCTGATAGGAGATCCAAACCAGAAAATTCACTTTTGCGCTTTTTAATTTGAAAATATTCGTCCCTGTTGCAGCAGCACAGGACTTAATTTGTTAACGTTTTTTAAGGACCCAATGCTCCAAGGTAGAAATTACAAAGGATGTACTAAAACTTACTAATAACGCTTTCTAAAAATGAGCCATATTTTCAGGGCTCCGGAAGGGTACATTTAAGTTAAACCAGTTCTGTTAGTGGAAATACCACTATATTCTTGGAAAAAGAGTGAAGAGGAGAGTCTTCTACTGGGAATTTTTGTCTGGCTGTGATTATGAATCCTTTTATACACACCGTAAGCATTTCATGACTTTGAAACCATCTATTTTTTCAGTTAAGACGTCAATAAAATATAAGCAATGGATCACACAGGGTTGATCTTAAAAAGCATGAACATCAACCTCAGTTCCGTGTTGACACTTTATAGCTTATTTTCCAAATACTTTAGTTCCCACCCTCATAGATACAACATTTTTTCAATTATCACTGCATCATAATGATGATAGCACAAAACAAGGATTTTTTTCATCACGCATATAATATGAAGTTGTCCTCTTAGCTTGTCATAAACTAACCCCAAAACTGAAAAGGATGTTTGTCATCCATGCTACTACTTCCGTACTCGAGCCCTGAAATGACTACTGTCATAGTTTTGTATACTGGATTTTCAAAGGATAGTACTGGTACAGTTTCAAATATATCATTTTCATTTTTAAATAAAAAGTAAGAACCTAACAGTTTCACACTGGAATGCATTATTTCAATCTCCTCAGTGTTTTGCAACAACTTCCCCCCCCCCCCCCCCAGGAGAGGAAAAAGAATAGAACTTAAAACACAACAATAAAAAGCTACCATGCTAATAAATCTTAGCTTATATATATATATTTTATTTTTTTTACTAAAGCAACTCAAAGCACTTACCAAGAGCTGATGAAACTGCCTCTAAAATAACCTCCTTGCAAGATATAAGTATTACAGCAGCTGTAAACTAAACTGCATCATTTCAAATGCAGTAGGATATCCGGATTAGGAGACAGACATTAGAACATTTTCTAACTAAAATACCTTTAATGAAGAAAGAATAAAAAACCCAGGAAATTTTTAAATAAGCCTTCTGTAATTCTCTCAATATTCCAAACTACAAATTAAGTTCCCTATGATTAATTTTTTTTGCACACCAAAAAAGAAAAATTTAGATAGATTTTAAAGACTGAGTGTCTTTATACTTCTAAATGTATTCATAATCCAGGCTATACATGCCATAACTCCTGAAATAAACTCATTTCATGTACTTGAGTAATTTTTCTTTGTATATAGCTATTATATTTCAGCCTGAGAAATCTGCTGGTATAACTATTTATCAAGCATATACAGATTTTTCCCTTCGTGATGGCAGGTAGTCTTCTTGGGGGTGTTGGGTTTGGGGTGGTTTCTTTTGGGGTTGGTTGGGGTGGGGAACAAATCAGATTGCTGATTTTAGGAATACTATAAGAAAGGTGTACCCACATAAGAATGTCAACATTTGAATTCAGTCTCCCATTGCAAAATGTATATCCCTGTGATACCAAACTAATGAACAGACATATTTCAGCACAGTAGAGTGGGGGACGGCATTCAGTATAGCTGTAAATTTAAGCAACACAAATGACATGAAGACATGCTCATTGGGTTTTAAAATACCAAAGGATCATGCTTTTTAGTATTTGGTAGAGCAGTAGAGAAGGCAGAACCTGAAGAGAAGGGTGCCTCCCTGTGGCAAATGAATATAGGAGAGACCAGGCAAACTACTGACCCCTTAGTTCCAGTTTCTTTTTCCAGCAGCCACAGCATTGTTTTATAGGCAAAAAGATTATGAAACATGAACACAAACTAAGACCCTCTGTTTCCAGAACCGTTTGAGAATATAACTAAATATTTCTAGTACCATCATAAGCAGCTATAGCATCTCTATATTCCTCTTAACAAGCTCTCCTTCTCTTTATGGTGTGGCAGGAAACTTCCAGAGCAAACCCACCCCACCCCCCCAAAAAAAACCAAGAAAACAACAGCAACAAAACCCCCAACCATCAAAAAAAAAAATACCAAACCTAAAAATTTTTCCAGGTTATAAAGCTTACATTCTATTCAGGTTTTTATGTGTTTTAATTAAATGGGATTACACCAAACTGCTCTCTTGGGGTCATCCTAACATAGATACAGGCACATTTTTATAAAGTCAGAGAATTTCACAACACAGAGAAGAAAGCTCTTTTGTGCTGAGCTCCAATTAACATCTATTCTTGCTCCCTTTCCATTTTCTGCTTCTTGTTCTTCCTAATCGGTTCCTCCTTTCCTGCCGAGTCCTACTTTTGTGAGGACTCCATAGTGCCTTTACTCTAAGTTCCATTTTCCTTCTTTTTCCACGTTTCCTGAAGCATGTTACTTCTTTTAAAAGTAACTCTAAAGTTATTGGGCAGTAATAGTTGCCCTTCTTGCATTATTTTGTTAAAATCTAATCTAGCTGGCCATATCTCTAGAAATAACTATATTGATTTTACCTGAAGACTGCAACAGCAACAGTAAAGTCAATTACATTACTAAATTTTATCATCACATACATGCTGTTCAAGTATTTTCAGATGTTTCTTCTTATTTCAAAACCAAATATTCCTAAGAAAGACTATTTTAAAAAAATTATTTTTTTTTTAGGTCTTGCTTTCTAGCTTGCTTTTCAACCCCTTACTTCAATGGTAGAGTGGAAAAATGAAAGGAGGGAAAGAAACGGAGGAAAAATAATCAGACACCAGCTAAACCAAAGGTTTTCTGGCAATTACAATATTTTTTGACAAAAGATACCCTTCTTATTGGATTAATTATTATTCAGGTGGCTTATTATTTTTATAATTATTCATGAGCAACTCTATTTCAAGGTAACACCAAAACTGAATTTCTTTTTGGAATCTGTTTCTAGCTCAACCTGTCAAATATTTCCAAATACAACACAAAAGACTCCGGCTTTGGAGGTGAACAACTGACCCAGAACCACTGCACTGCCTAGTACTTTATAAACCACAGCTTCACCCACCAGACATCACTGCAGCCATTGTGACTGCTCCACTAAGAGCCTTTTCCTGTGGCAATACAGCGCAGTTTTATCCAAAGATTGCATTTCTGTTGATGGTCACTTAATGCTATGCCACCTATTTGGATGCCCTAAAATTATATACTCCCAGATTAACATCCATTTTCTAAAAATTCTGTTCATTCAACAAGCAATACACACTCACGTGCTCTTGCTCAGTGTGTGCAGGTCTTACCCTCTTACACTTTTCCGAAATATTTAGCTACCACTTTTTCAACATGTTGACTAACAGAAGAATCAAAGACAAGGAATCAATCCTTTGTTCAACTGTGGATCTATAAATTGACTAAGGGCAGATTTTTCATTTCTAGATGCGTGTTTCTCCTCTCAAGCTCTGTCTACTCTTATTATAACATCAGGGCATGCCCCAAACAAACTCTTCAGTAGTGTTTTTTGGAACCCAGTTCTAAATAAATCATCTATTTATATGAAGTAGTAACATAAATATGAAATAAATAAAAAAAGAATTTCTTCATTCTATCAAATTTAGAGATCAAGAACGGATAGGGGTTTTCAAAATTTTACACATTTTTACTCTTTTTACAGTACGTTCTCATCTTCATGAATCCTTCATTTAGAAGAAAGTTGAGACGAAAATGCCTTAGCAAAACAGAATGAGAACAACGGAAGTTAAGGAAGGAAAAGATTTGCATTGAGTCGCATAGTCTACCCGTGCAGATGTAGGATCGTTCCCTACTGAGCATTTTTAGTTAAAATGGAAAACTGCAACTTTCCAATTGAGCCCAAAAGGGAAGTGTTCAAGGGTTCTTACAGAGGAGCCTGAGCTGCAGCCGTTTCCAACAGACATTACTCTATGTTCCAGGGAGGGTTATAAATAAAAACAAACTGTGTTTCAAATGTTGGAGGAAAAAATGCAGGCCCATCAGGTGAAGCAGCTGCAGTTTGGCAAGAAGGAGAGGAATGCTGAGCCAGCGGGGTGGATTGTAAGCTGCTGATGGTTAAATACATAGCCCTGCATTGAAACCCCTTACTGCTACCTTCGTGACGGAAGGGAGGATGGGAACATGGCTCCAATGCGTTCAACCCAAGGCAGGCAGTGATGGCTGGGCAGGAAGGCGTTTTTCTCCTTAGCAATGGGGTTCAAGACTTCTTCCTTTTCCATTCCATTTAAAATCTAGAAAACGATGACGAGTGAAAACATCCCTGTAAATGGATGCATTGGTTTTGGTTAATAAAAATATTCATCAGCTCATTTTGAAAACTGGTGCCTGCACTTTGAACTGACACATCCATTATCATCAATTTGCATGTCCAGAGGAAAAAACTAACTTCAACCCTGCAATACTGATTATTTTGACTCAGAAACAGATACAAGTATATTTAAAAATACATGTTTTATCAGATGCTGTTTGAAACTAGCCTTTGTTTGTACGCAGTTTACATTTCAGGGAACTGCATTTCCCAGAGACAAAAATGAACTTTCCTTTGAAAGTCCTCTGAGGAGTTCTAGGGCCCGTCTCTGTCAACTCCCCAGTCTATGCACAGGCATGTAAGCACAATTGGGGAAATACTCTAATTCTCAGTTGGCGTTATACCTATACTGCCAGCATAGGCAATACACGAGCAAAGGCAGATACACGAGCGGTACGCACACCAAGCCTAAGCGTGGTCTCAGACACTGTCATTGCAAGCTCTCTGAAACATGCAGCTATGTGGCTGTTCTGAGAGTTGCTTCTCTCAGGCATAGCCCAATAACCTTAATGGGGAAAGTGCATAATGTTTACAGCAAAAAAGAAATACAGACGTAGCCTTAGACGTTAAATCAATTGCTTTACAGTGGTGTACCCCCTACGTTTCTCTAACTCCTGTTACTCTCAAGGCTTTACTTAGCCTTGAAGGAAGCAACAGCTAGTTCCTGAAACATTTCTTCCCTCTGTATACTGTGCACAAAGACAGGAAAAATCCAGTTGTGATGTTTCAAAAGGATACAGATAACACAGAATAAAGAATAATAGAATACATAGAGTAAGATTAGGAATAAAAATAGCATTCTGTCTATAGAAGGGTTTTTTATTATTTATTCTCACTCCAGTAATGCCCAAAGTTCTTAATGAGAATTGGAGCTCTGCTCTATTAGTTGCTTTACAAACAGACAAGGACCTGGACCTGACTGTAAAATTTTACAGTTCAGTGAAAAAAATTCTCAAAGCCCGACACTTCCCCATCATGGTTGAAATTTGTGTACTGTGTAATACTTCCACATCAGAAAAGATTATATTATTTTTCTCAAATCAAAATGAAAAGCATTAGAATTTTAATTTACTTAAGGGCCAATGAGTTGATGTATACCCCAATAAGACCTGAACTCATAGGAAATAATCCTAAATAGTACTGTTTCTTGATCCACCTAAAACTATATTGCATGTACTTAGAAGAGTCTTTCAAAAACATTTCAAATTTTTCTGACATGATAGTTCAGTGAAAATTTTTTTTTTTTTTTACACACTGAGATTCTACACATCTTACCTAGCAACTTCAGGAACCAGTTATTTGAGACTGCTTAGAGAAGGTATAAATATATATATGTGTGTGTGTGTGTATACACACATATATACACACACACAGAGAGACATGAAATGAACCCATGAATCCCTTATCTTCTATTTGTAGAAAAGCCATTTTAAAGTTACTTATTCAGTTCATTCAGGCTGACCACACTGCTTGCAGACTTCACTTAAGTCTCTTCCCCCACCATGTCAATCACTTCGTATTATTATCTGATGCTTATCCTACATATTCCCTTTATCACTCCTAATTCTGTCAGATAACAATGAATATTTTGTACATGATTGTACAGGGTATTTGAGGTATAAATTCATGTATCTCTGGAGTTTAATTATACAGCAGAAATGGTTTATACTTATAATTTCAGCATATGTATATAAAACCTCTCCCTAAGGACTTGCATATGTATCATAATACGAGTTCTTCCCTTCCAGTAAAATGGGCATCTAAAATATTAAGATAAAAGAAGAAGAGAGCCATAGCTGAGGAAGGATAGTTTTGCAACTGAATTAGAAAATTTAGATTTACAGGGATGTAGGATCACTGCTTGGTTGCAGAGAACTGCAGCAGGTTTTATTGCATATTACCCTAACAGGAAATAAGATTGAAAGTTAAACAAATAATTCACTACAATAGTAAAATAAACTTTCAATATTTAATGAAAGCAATAAATAATAGATTGTAGCTGTCAACCTAAAACCTCACCAATTTGAAAGGTGGAGTAATACTTATTCAAACACACTCAACTGTGCACACAGACTAAGTAAGGGCTTTTTGGTTTTAAAATACACCAAAAAAACCTTCAGATTTTTGTTCCTCTATTCTAGAGTCCCCTGTAAGCAGATGAAACCTATCATAGTCATAATTATGTTCTGAACTGGTCTAATTTGAAAATAATTTTAAAGTCAAGGTCTTAGATACTTTATGACCTCCTTTTCTCTTTCTCTGAAATATTCTTGGATTGACTTAAAAGAGAACTACACATATGGCCTACTGGATTAAACAGGGAGGTAGGAAGGCCAGATTATTACCAAAATAATTTATATTTCCTTTTGCATTGGCTGTATATTACATGAACTGTAAGCAAAAGAGACTCTTTGAAATTTACAGTCAGCTATACTTTGGATTAAAGAACAGACTATGAAAAGAGACTCTAAGTTAACCAGAGAATAGAAAGTATGAACAAAAACTGGAGATGAGGGGATGGAGAATAGAAAGATCTTGACATGCAACTGCAGTGCAATTCTTCCTACAGCATATACTTCACCTATTGTATTTAAGTTAGGATTTCAAACCATGTAAATTTGAAAAATGTAATCATGTTATCAATAAAAATAATCCTTTTCTTTAGCCTCTCTCTCAAAATAGACAGCAATGAAGATAACTGCTCAGTAGTCATTATACTGTACTCCTGTACTTGAAGGCAACACTTCATTAAAAACAAATAGCACGGTTCATTTGATGATATACTGATATCTCTTTAAGAAGTTTCTTGCTAAAATTTACTGGAAAGATCTTCTTACCTAGAACAGCCTATGATATATACAAGAAGCAGAGCCGTTTTAAAAGGTACATGTTCTGCAATAACCCTAGCAAAGCTGATCTTTCAAAAACAATCTATGGAGAATAAAGACATCTTTACACAGAATTTTAAACAAAACAAACAAAAAAGGAGGGACTTTCTATTCTTCTGCATTCTTCAATCATCTCTGAGAAATGAGGAATAACAACTACTTACTTATAGGCAGGTCATTCAATAATTACCTACTAAAGGACTTCTTGCATTTTCACCTTGTAATAGCCAGTTTTGTCTGGCTGGAGACAAGGTGCCCATTTGATGCAGTATTTCAGCTTCTGTGTTTTAAGGTATATTTAAAAGTTCGTCCTAACTAATTACCCTGATAATTGTAAAGAAAAGCAACTGAAATTGGTTCAGGGAAGGGTTTTCTTTCTTCAGTAGAAAGAAAACTTCAAGAAGTGCTTTTGTCAATCCCAGTAAGACTTTGACAGTAACATGTAACCTCCATCCTTGACCCAGCAAGTCTGAACTGCGTTAAATTGGTCTGTCTGCAAAGCTATGAAAAATTTCTCTTTGTGTACTGTAAAATAAAATGTATATATTTCATACAGCTGGGAAACAATATCTACTATTCAGAGCTGCTGGCAGCACAACAGAGCACTTTCCTTGTTAAACTCTCTGAAACCATCCCCTTTTTTTCCAGCCCTGCTTTTAGGTGCACCAAAGAAGCCAAAAATATAAAAGTCAGCAAGAGGAGAGCATAATCACTGGAAAACTCAAAGGATATAAATCATTCTTAGTAGAAGCACAACATTTAGTGGAAACCCTGAGAACCTTTCAGATTTGTTGGGTTGGTTTGTGGAGCTGGGGAAGGACCTATCAGAAAAAAAACCACTGACCAGCCTCACTGAAATGAAATCCTCATGTATGTCCTGTGCGGTTTTTTTCCTTGACTTACAGATCTTCCTCAGTATCAAGCTACTCCCCATAAATCCACATGACTAACAGCACGTGGACTTTTATGAGATAAATCTCAGTACTACTAAGAAGTCAGTTTATTTTTTAAAAACTAAGCTTTTCAATATATGATCAAATAAACATTCACAGATGAGGAATTTACGCAGGAAAAGTCAGAAGCTTTCTAATCTATAATTCATATGTCTGTCAGTGTGAGTACTCATGATAGTTTTAACATGGTCTCAAAATGTGGCCTTTTTTACTATTGGAAAATAGAATGGGTTAAGGCGTATCTACATTACAGAGTAAGTCGACCAAGAAATCTATGCCAGGAGACTCCCTCGTTGAGAGACAACATGCTGGAATAGCTACACCAGTCACATAAAAATATAAACAAAGGTAACAACAGGACTTACTTCACCACTGAGATGTAGCTAACCAAGGCATTTTGCTGGCAACAAGATCTTAGTAACGGGGAGGGGGGAGGACATGATCTTCCCAGTTTCCAGTTAATACACCTAAAACTAGCAAAATTTATAGCACAGGCTGAGCCTAAGCGGTGTAAAAACATAGTCACTGAAAACTTGGGAAAACGTTGCCTGGTTAAAAGGACAAAAATGGTTATTTAAAGGATGTTCATATTGATAATGAATATAGACTTTTCACTAATCCCATATGAATCCAACAGTAAAACGCTTGATGTCGTAAACATCACCACCTCATAGGACTGAAAGCTGTAACACGGACCTCTTGGCAGGTCTTTGCCAAGTGGCATCTATAGGTACGGACCTACTCTCCCACAACTGCCCAATAAAACAAGCCTATGCCACAGAGCACATCAGGCAGGAGCAGCACGGCTTGCCCACCGCCGCTTCTCTGTGGCACATGCAGCGGTACGACTTTCAGGGCTCCTACATTACTACTTCTACTAACTGCATTCTGGTGAGGCAGTCCCCTTTAGCCTTACCTTCCTCTTCAGCCTTTTTTGTTCCTCTTTTAATCAGGATACTTTGAATAACATAAATCATAAACTCAAAGGTGACAGGAAAAGAACATCAGGAAAGCACTATTTCTTTCTGACTCTGTGTGTCACCCCTGAAGGATAAAAAACTCTTCCAAACTGACCTTCAGAATATCCTCACTGCTTAACTTCAACTTCTTCTAGGCCTCCATCTGAAATCAAATTACAAAGAAACAGGTAGATTAGGGGTGTCCTGTGTAGAAAATACATTTAGAATTGATACACAGCATGTGTAAATTAATTCTGTTTTAATTCTTTCAAATACCTTTAGATGCAGTGATAACTAACTGGACAAAACGGTAATTGAAAGTATGTGTATCTATGGTTGTACCAAGCACTTTGTTCTTGTGTTTTAACTTTCCTCTGCTTTCCCTATAAACTCTTCAAGGAAGTGGATCTCCCACTATGTACCTGGAACAATTCACACACATTTGGAGAGTTGCTCTTGCGGTGCTATTGTAATGCAGAAAAAGAAAAAACAATATTAATAATATTATTGTTTAAATGTATCACGAGAACTCTTCACCTGTACAACAGTGATATAAATAATTTGCCAAATGTACCAGGAGCTTGTGTGTGGCTTGCAGAACCTGTTCTGAAAAGGTCACGAAGGAAAGTGATTAGTCACCAAGACTAGTCCAGAGAGTAGTCCTATGTGCAAGTGCTGCCAAGATGTAAGACCACTCTGAACCTTTAAAATTGCTCACAATTTTAAAGACGCTGGCAGTAGAAAGGCAGGGAAAAGAAAAAAAAAAAAAAGAAAAGGAAAAAAAAAAAAGAGGCTCTCTGCTCAGTGACCTGGACAACCTTCTGACACAGGCATCCTTATTGTCTTTAACTTAAATACATAGAAATAAAATGGTAACAGCAATGATAAAACTACCAGGCTCATTTTTCTTTAATCCTGAGTAGAAAAGGAGCATTCCTTTAAGTATTGTTTTGGTAGGCATTGAACAGGTGCTAAAATCACACCCTCCTGTTTCTCCCTGGATGTTTTTTGGTGCTGCCCAGTGTTAAATTGTAAAGCATTATGGTTTTATACCTGCAGGTATTGATGTGAAATTGAAGTCTTTTCTTTCAGACTTTTGTAACTGTGTGATAGTTACACAATGCAGAAATACACGCTTCTGAACACTAATTAAAAACAAACCCTTAAAGTACATATTCCATTTACTTTGGAGTATCAATTATAAAACCAGATGTTAGAGCCAGATGTCAAAGAATTATTTTTCATAAGCCGCAGCTTATAGCCATGTAGCCTCCATTTATCATCTCAGATGGGAACACTTAATTTGACAGCAAACATTTTGGTTAATAGCCAGTTTCAACATTAGCACTTGTTTTTGAAATTTTGTGTAAAAAGATGTGATAAAACTGTCCATAATGAAAATTCTGTTATTTCAGTTCTGTAGTTAGGCATTTACAAATCATGTCTATCTCTGCATAAGCTGCAAATGTTTTATACACATGTGAACATCTGTAGGAGTATGTCTCACTTACGCAGGCATACATCTTTACACATGCAAGCATATATAAAATATATCTACAGATAGATAGATGTTGCTGCCTAGAAGCAGTACTCCTCTTCCAAGAAATTTATCTTGAGAACCAAAAATAAAAGGTCTTTGGTCCTGTGTTTCTTGAACATTACAAATGTTTATTGATTTCAGTGGATAGTTTTGGTAAAAAAAATAGTGCACCCTGTTAGTTTTGCTACATGGCCTAAACAGAAATTTAGACCTAGAACTCACAGGGCAGCCCATATTTAGCAACACAAATCCTGTCTTCACGTATGCTTCTTGCATTTCTAGGTAAAATCTATGCCAGATCTTCAGCTCCTGTTAAGCTGGCGCAGATCCAGTGACTTCAACACTGTATTCAAGTTTCTTTTACATTTGACAGGAGAAAGAAAAAGAAAAAAAAAAAAAAAAAAAAAAAGAAAGAAATCTATGAGTTCTGGAGCCACAAATAGAGAGGAAGGGATTGATGCTGGCATACCTTACAAATCTCCCAACAGATATCATCTGCCCTGACTTTAGCCCTGAAGGTGAACAGTCCCACTGCAAGACTTCCTTTGAGAAGAACTGGATAATCATATCAAATTATGTGACAAATTTGTGAAAAGAGCAAATTAATTTTCATTCTGACTAAAGCCAAGATTTGATTCTCCAGATAGTGAGAAGAGACAAGTACACTATGTCAACTGTGACACTTCAGGTTTGAATTATTTTATTCAGACGGCAAAACACATTTTTTGGCTGTGGATCACACATTTTTCAAACCCAGAGGTTAATTTTAGAATAAAAGCCTTAAGAAGAAAAATCAAGATGTTAATGTGGCCCTATCACAAACACGTATTATATTGTGCTGTCTATAGTTGTGAAAAATTAGGGAATGGGCATTTTGATTGTTTCTATTCACAAATCAAAGAATGTAATAAACTAATATATAAAAGGACTAGAGGAACATACAATATCATCTATATTAAATAACTTCTGCAAATGGGAAATGGAGATGAATCATAACACACCTGTAATTCTTTGATGGGAGGGATGGCCAGACCACAGGCTGTAACTGCTAATAAGAAAACCAGAGTCTTTTAACTGCAGATTAACGGAGGAATCACGGCCAACATCCTTCCTTTCATGCTGACACAGAAGAAATGTACATGCCTGCTGTACTTTGCTGCTAAAAGGGGCTTCAGAACATTTCTAAGAGAAAAGAAGCCCATCTGAATTTTTTCTTCTTGGCCTTACCTACAGATAAGTATTCACAGTTTCATTATGAAAGAAGTTCTGACTGAAAAAATTACTTTTTCTAAAACAAAAACAAAACCCTGAAGTAATGAATAATAAATAAATGAAAATAGGTGGGGGAATATCAGCAGCTTGCCTCGTTTCCTGCTAGTTTCCTTAGTAAGCCAGAAATAGGAAACCCTAAGCTTCTTTTAGGTTCACAGCTCTAAGTCAGCATCACCACTTAAGAGGACCCGGGACTCTTGAGGTTCTCAACCTAGGACAGCTTTGCCATACAGACTGCCTTGATGTTGGTGGTGTTAGGTCATAAAAATTCACAGATCACTGTAGAGAGTCTGAAGGTCATAAACATCCTGACTGGGGCAATGAACATTTGTGTAAACTCTTCCACAAAGTTCAGAGGCAGAAATGTGGAAGCCCTAAAGGTAATCATGCTCAAAGAGCCTTCCACATTCTGAGCTGATGAAGATGGGAGTATTAAGACTTCTGCTGGAAAATAAATGTTTTCATTGTTTTTATGATGGTTTCAGACTTCTTTTCCATGATTTTCTTTCCTGTCTTGCAGACTGGAAATTCCACTTTTCAGAATTGGTGGAGCGTCAGTCTTACAAGTGCTGGGCAGTATGCAAGCAAAACAAAATTGAACATATTATTTGAGAAAGCTAGTAGATCAGAACTTACTCTTGACTTTTCTTTCCAGAACTGGAAGAAAACCAATCCTGAAACATCAGAGTTATTCATACCCTCAAAATTCTAATTTTTCAATATCCTGTAGTAGTTAAGTCAGCACATGGCTTTTAGGCAAGTCTCAGTTCCTTTCTTGATTTTGGATGCTTGTACCCAAATACAATGTAGAGAGACTGAATTCAACTGAATTTTCAATACATACAAAATAAGGTTCTGACACAGGAAAATGCCTGTATACAGTAAATGTAACTTTTGGCTTCAGTTGTTATGGTCTGCCAAAAAGCTTTCAGTGCTCGTATGTCTGCTAATGTTATAGGAGCAGTGCCTTGCAATTTAATTAACATGTTAACAAATGCATACCGAATGTAGAGGCAATGAGAAAGTAATATTTTACCTTTTCGTATATATTGTGCATGTTAAACAGCTCTAACATTCAGATCATTAGCCACAAGAAGTTGTTTTTCCAGTCACCGACATCCATGTTTTTACTTCAGCAGCCATAACACTCCTAATGTCTAAATGAGTTTGCTTTCCCAGAGTGTCTGGGAAATGGTTTTGCTAATCTCAGTCTACAAACTCATTACCAAACTGAATTCCAGCATCTTTTCTAGTGTCTAGCCAGAATATCAAGTTTCAGGCACCTTTCACTACTGCTTATTTATGTAATTCTTTATTAAACCACCATTTTACAACCATTTTTTACAACTTGGGCATATTAAGTTACAAGGTTCTGGATAATTGGAAAAGATTCAGCAACAGCTCCAGAGGTACCAAAGATTTGGGATGGAAGTGTAAAATAATTTACAGAGCAGTGATATACACAATGCTGGCAGCAGAACAATTTGATGTTGATGCAATTCACGTGGCTGCTGCCGTGTGCTTTCCATTTTACACAGGAAGGTACATTACATTCCTTCCCATCTCACGTTAGTCTAGGAATTTATTTCTAAAGAATAGCTGTTTCAAGAGTAATATCAAATTACCACAGCAAGATGACCGACACAGCAGCTAAATAATCTGTATTTATGAAATACTCCAGACGTTTGAAACGCTATGCAGACACTAACTCACTAAACCTTCACCATCCTTTCCAATGCAGGCAGGCAGAAGGCAATACAGTACAAGTACAGGCATGCTGTGGCAGCCAAAGGAGTGCACCAGCTACAAGAAAACAGGGACAGACTCTTCTCAGAGGACAAAGAAGGACAAGAGGACAATGGACCCAGGTTGCAAGAGGGCAAAGGGGAAATTACTATTAGGTGTCAGGGAAAAAACCTCACCTTTTACAAAAAGGGCGGTCACGCATTGGAACAAGTTGCTTTGCTATGAAATCTCCATCCTTGGAGCTACTCGAGACTCCCTTGGAAAAGGCCCCAGCAACCTCAACTGACTTCTAAGTTGCATTGAACTACAAAGTCAGCTTCGCTTTGACTGGGCTTGGACCAAACAACTTCCCGTGGTCCCTTCCAGCCTAAATAATTGGATGATTTGATCTCAACTTTCCACCCGGCATTCAGGATTCCACGGTTTGGAAATAGATAAGGGAAGTCTCCACTGCAGAAAGCAGAGCCACCTTTTCTGTAGCAGGCAACTGAAGCAGGGTCTAAGGCTGAAAAAGGCAGAAGTAGATGCAGCAGCACACCCAAAATTCTTCTTCCTTTTTAATGTTTGCTTTATCCTCTACTACCTTAAAGAAAGAGAGCATGCGCTAAAATCACAAATATTATTACTCTAATTTGTCTCCTCAAGCAATGTTTTTCTGGAAAATGCTATGACACGCTGAGCTTTTAAGGGACTTCTGAAGGGCAATCA
Organism: Astur gentilis; assembly: GCF_929443795.1. Classification (NCBI taxonomy): domain Eukaryota; kingdom Metazoa; phylum Chordata; class Aves; order Accipitriformes; family Accipitridae; genus Astur; species Astur gentilis. The sequence continues at coordinate 15,023,311 of NC_064891.1, forward strand.
CCTCCCAGCAAACTGAAGAAAGTCTACACCTGGAGGTATGCCTGATCCAGGAAGCCTGTCATATTGTATCCCAACTTCATCACAGTGGATATAGTAATAAAAAAAGTTGCTAACTCTTAAAAATAGACTTTTGCCAATTAAATATTTGTCCTGTGCAACAGCTTTAAGCTGGGGAGTTCTGCATTTTCTTTTTGCTCCTTCAGAATCTCATTTTGATATAAATTTGTACAAATTTCAAATTACCTACTGAAAGACTAAAAAAGTGCAAGTATCCTAAAGAATACAATCTACAACAATGCAACTAATTTCAATTTTACTGCTGCAGTAAAATTAACAATTCCAATCAAGCATTCTCCCCCTACAGTTCACAAGAAAGCTAAAAATGCATTTAAACTGTAAGAAAGTTTTAATCTTATCAACTAATCTCACTTATTAAACTAATCTTACTAAACTAAGTAGTCAAGGTTTCTATCACACCAATGTCTATTTAAGTCTCACAAAGAATAATTCCTAAATATTTAAACATTGAAATAAACACATCACTTCTTTCTCATCCTTCCCAGCTTCTATAAGAAACTGTACAATTAATTTCAAGATATTTCAGATTGTTTCATTTTGTTTCTAAGTGTTTCATGAGTTAGCTGTGCTTTTGTTCAAGAGTAACTGACAGAAAGAAAATTAGATCAAATACAGTAATGCAAACTGATAAGCTCTAGAGCAGAAAAAAAAAAGTAATTCCATAAAGTCTCACTTACAGAGATGGAATTCAGAAAATTATTACCAATTCTAATTATCATAAGCAACCAGCTGGCACGTAAAGTTGTAAGTGACAAAAGTATACACAGATCTGTTATTTAAATTTATTTCAGCCTAGAAATGGGCTCTTGGAATGAAGCAAGCACATAACTAATTGATTTATACACTCTAATTTGTTTATTTCAGTTAGAACATACACATAGCATACACTGCTGAAAGACCTGGCAGTGAAATTAACTGTGAAATGCCTGATGTTTCTTTCTTGAATGTTTTATCATTGTTCTTCTTATTACTGGGGGGGTTTTTTCCTAGTGAATACATGAAATACAAAAAAGTTCTTGCTGTAATACAGATATATAAACAGAGGAATTTGGCTATTCCCTGACTCCGCCACAAAGAAAAATAACAAAAAATAACAAAGAAAAAAACCCCAAATTCCACCTATCATCAGAGTTGTACATGGCTGTATTTTTTCAAAACTACATTTACTACAGACTACATATGTAAGAATTCAGGTCAAATAACATTCTGCTTATCCACTTTTCTTTCTGCCACACAGACTCCCTTTATTTATAATATTAAGTTTCTGCCACTTCGCATGCTTTCTTGACACTTAGAGCAGGATCACTAAGGAGATGGAGGGAATATCCCAACCTGAAACATGCTCTATCACAAAAATTGGCACTGATCTGAAAACCACTTCATGAATAATTAAAAATATATAACCTGCAATTTAAAATAATCTGATTTCAAAAGCAAATATATTGAGCAGGCTACTGAACATCAGATGCGGGATTAAAGTCTTACTCAAACCATTATTAATTTAAAGACAAAACCTTAGTAGAGGTATATTTGTGTACTGCATACATAATGTACAACAACCATTTCTTTACATTATGTCAAAAAACAAGCTCACTGACAACTATTTCCTAACATTTTAAATTGAATTATAAAACCTTAAAGAACTTCAGTTTCTTCACACAAGGAGGGCTCATTTTGCATTAATATCACTACTTAGTTACATTTTATTTCATTTTTTACCATGAAGATGCTTTTTTAAAAACACAAGATTTGTCAGCAATTTGCCTGTCCCTATTTTTCTTTCACTGTGAAGTAAAAAAATGTATCTGATATAGACAGCATTTTCCAAAGCAACAGAAAACCATAATCACTGTGTAAAGCGAAGTGAAATCAGCAGAGCGATGTGAAGAATGAACAACTCTCAGTGCGTGAAGTTTTGCTATGGCGTATTATCAGTACCAAGCTATTCACTTGGATGAAGTTAATCCCAATTCGTGTCAATGCAATTGAGAACACATGCTGGCTTGTCTTGAGTTTCTCTGACTTTACAACTCCATTGACTCAACTGGCATTACTTTGGGAGATTTTTTTAGAATTAAACTATTCATGGATTCATCTATTGCTGAAACTCTACTATTTTACTTTGCTGTTCACTAGGTCACTGTTAACAGACTACCTTAAGTATTACAGTTTTAAAGGCTTTTTGTATCTTTTATCTTCCTAAAAGTAAATTTTCAAAATTCCACAGATTTAGGAGCAAAACCTTCAGATTTTTTTTTCTTTCGTTCTTACCATTGCAGGTTTGAGTGAATAAAATCTACTTTGTATGTAATCCCAAGTGTACTTCAGTCCTGCTTTCATTTTGCTAGTACTTGGAATAACACGCCTACATTTTGAAGCTTATAAAATAAAAAGGTGATGGTATGCTGACATCATCCACAATGTAACCCTGCTTCAAGGCTGGCCTCACTATCTATCTGAAGACTAGAGAGTAAACAAACATTTTAAATTGCAATCCAACTGTAAAGTCTTTCTTGATGCAGTCTTACCAGAGCAGTTTTTACCCTGCATGTGTGTACACATGAACGTACATAAAACTCAAAAGGAAAAGCACTAGAAACAACACTGGGCAGATTCAATGAGCCTAGAGAGAATCACGTATTTTTTATTTTTAACATCTTCCAAGTTCAGAAGTCCTACAAAACTAGAAATTACCCCATTCATTTTCTGCATAATCCTTGTTTCATATTATTTTTAAAGCTAAGAGTCTAAATTAGAGTCTAATCATTAATCTGGATCTCTCAAGAAATTGTAAGGCCCCCTCAGGTTTGAAAATGCAGACCCTGGAATGAACTGCTCCAGTAGGTTCCCATATCCCTTTGTGGACTATTGTGATTTAACACAAAATCTAAGGTGAATTGCACCTATGCCACAGGCCAGAAGAGACAGTCAAACCATCTAGTCTAACCTCCTTATACCACAGAGATCCTGAATTTCACCCAGATACGCAAACACTGAATTTAGCATCTTGTTACTAATAATAGGGAAGCTAGTGTGTTGTGTGGAATGCTGGATATTGCTAGCAAAAGAAGGAAGCTGATTAGCTAAACAGGGAATGAAAAGCTTTATCTTTCAGGAAGAATACAATCTTGAATAAATACTTAGAATTGGTTCAGAAACTTTGTTTGAGACTGTAGGTAATAATCTGATTTGCCTTTAAGGAGACTGACCCAAGCAATATGCCTAATTTATCACGGTACAACTCTTAATTTGTTTTGTTTTGGTTTTGGGGGTTTTTTTGAACAATAAATGAATCAATTAACTGGATTCTCAGAATTGGCTAAAGAATGCATTAAGACTGGTTAGTACAAGCTAACACTGAATTGGTTAATAATTTTAATAAAATGTTTTAGAACTGTGCTTAAACTTTTAGATCTACAGGTATTTTGTTTTTCACAAAGCACAGAAAGGGCAAGTAAAATTCTGTCTTAACAAAATGCATATAAAACTCCCAAGCAGGCCACGACCAAAGCGAACGCCCAGACCCAACCTGAAGTGGCCCCAGCTTTAAGAGATCGGCAGCACAGCTCTCCCATCCTGAACCCTGCTGGTCCCAGGACATTCACAAATCAGATGTCCCAAAGGAGCAAACTGAGGCACTTTAAGCTGCCAGTAACCAGTCCTCTCCCAGTCTCCAACACCACCTTTTACAAATTGCAGCCCCACTTTATAATGGTTCTGAGCATTTGTTCTGAGCAGACATATCATTAACCATGACCTTTTCCAAAATTTTAGAGCAACCATAGAAAACTAGACTAATTTTTCCTTCAGCACTGGGCTTTCATCACATACCTGTGACCTGTTCTTCACTTCCCTACACAGTTCGGTTATGCCTTCCTGTATATTAGGGGACCCACACACTTTCTGTTGTGGTTGCTTTTTAAATGCCGGCATGAAAAGCATGTCGGGAGCTGCTGGCTGAGAGGAGCTTGGAAGCAAACATGGAGGGAGATGGAGGAAGTGAGTTGGGCTCACGCGTGACTTTTCCACACGCTTTCGTAAAAGTTTTAGGCCAGCCCAGACAGCACGGGATCTCCCAAATGACAGATGATCCATTTTCATTACCCTCACGTTTCCATTGCAAATATAATTCATATCGAACTTGTTGAGAAAAAGCACCACACACAAACCTAAGCAAGATGTAGCACATTTCAGAATACTCTTTTTTACAGCTCTGGTTTTTTTCTAGGAGAAATTAATATAAAAAAGTAGCTAGGGTGACATCTGCATTAATATATACATGCAGCACCTCTGGATTTACTCTTTAATTACAGCAAGAACCGTTATGTCATTTGTACAGATTGAGGTAAAGGACATTTTTCCTGCCTGTATAAGCTTTGGTACACCAGCTTCCTCCCCAAAGAGCACATAATAGCTACATTTAAGTAAATCAGGTCAACATGTCCTCCTTTATTTTATGTTAAGGTAAACTAGCCTTCCTGTCCCACTGCAGTCTAATTTTTCTTTATAGCTATTTAAAAACTATTATAGGTTAACATTAACATTCAGACTGCTTCCTGCACTGTCTGATTTTGCTAGATGATAAACTTAATAGCATTTAGTGACAGACAGCAATGGAGAAGTTGGGGGAAGGGGGAATTTCATCTCCAACAGCAGCCTACAACATTTATAGCAGTTTAATAACAACATCAATAAAAACGCGGATCTGCTGTAAAATGCCTGTGGTGGCAATTACTCTAGCTTGTTTACTTTGGCTACAGCCACCAGAGAGCAGGATCTATTCTGCCTACCAAGCACCACCTCTTCTTTTCGAGTCATTCACATCCCACGTCTGGACGGGGAGAAAAATAACTTGGGGTGGGGATCAGGAAAGTATAGAGGACAGATACCATACTGCACCTGGCACAGACCACATTTCTTTAGCACACAGACATTTATTCCACTGTTGTGGCAGGATGCATTAGCATTAGTATTCAATGATCCGCACACAAAATATAACCTTGGAAAAGACATTACCTCATGAGAAAAAAATCTTGCACTGTATTCATTTTTCAAGATTGAATTAAGCCTGGTTTGGTTAAATGCGAGTATCAGTAGTTTTGAAACTCAAGTCTGATGCATATGTCACTCTATACTGCCTCAGAGGTTAAATTAGTGGACGTTTAAAATCTTTCTGCTGGTAGCAGGTAGAATGATTTGTCAAGAGGTTTCTGATTCCCAAAGTTGGTACATTTTGTTCTCAGGCATATTGTGGTTTCTAAAGACAGCAACTCTGCAGTTGTGCCCTGGGTTGCTTTGGTCGTATCCTCATTACCCAGAGGCAATATGTGTATTATGAAAGATCATGTAAGCTACTTTTACAACACTCAGTTCCTAAATACACTCACACTTAGCTGATACCTGACTCTTCTGTTTCAGGAAAAACTAAAAAAGACATGGAAAGGGAAACCTTTCTGTTAACCATGACAGCTGAAAAAGCAATTGTGTTCAACTCTTGGGCTTTCCCTTTTGTAAGACGTCCTCTCCTTCAATCATGCAAAAAGAACACTGAGTTATTTGGACACAGCCTTGAAGGACCAAGCTGGGGCTATGCAGAGAATCATTTGTTATTCGGTGCAAAGGAACTTTAAACAATATTTCAGTGAAGACCAGCCCAACCAGAAGTCCCATTTAGACGGGCTTGATCGATACCCAGGCTTCCCGTGGTTTCATGCTTTGAGCCTTAATAACAGCAACAACAAAGTCTTGTTTTGCAAAAACTTGTCACATTTATGATTGTGTTTCACTGGTATACAAGCCCAACTAGCTATACCAATATTTTTTCACCACATATGCCCACTATATGTGTAAACCCAGCGTCCGTGCTCCTGTCTGATGCTATATTATATACGAACCTATGACATCATTTTGATTTCAATAGCACCTGTACAGGACAGATGCTATATTTAAGAAGGAATCCTTAAAGTCATATAAAGCAAGTTTAGAACTTTTCACAGAATTTGTTCCTTATGAAAAATATTTTTTATAACAATGGCCAGAATAGTTGCATTCATGAAGTTTTGGTAAAATGCACTCTACATTAGAAATTCACAGCTGGTTAGCCCTGTTTCTCTTGGAAGGCTAGAAGCAACTTGAGGATTACTTGATGGTGACAGTAAGTGAGCAGAACCTGATTATTTAAAAGAGGGATGAATTTTATTTTATGTTTCTTTAAGTTAGAGAGAGCTTTGGGAACATATGATAAAATATGATACAATTGAAAAATATAAATGGTGGTAAGATGATTCTAAGCTGGCTGTAGGCCTTCCTGTCCTCAGGTCTATTTGGTACAGGCTAAAATGCATGGAATAAAGTGAAGAAGCTTCAACACTGTAAGAAATTATGGACTCTGGGATTTGCTTTGCCTGACTGTTTCCATATGGAGAGGGAAAACCAGTAGAATTTTTAAAATGTCTGTGTGCCTCCTTGGCCAGATTTAGCTACTTTGCATGTGCATGTAGGGAGGTGTCACAAAGAAGACACTGCTTTCTCCTTGCCAAAGAAGTCAGCCAGACAGGTATCAGTCTGTACTCACTAACGGAGCAGTACAAAGCAACCCAGTCCTTTCATATCTGATCATCTTCCTCCTAATTCAAACAGCTAGCAATATAGATTTTCCTATACCTCCCTGTGAAACAAAAACAAAATAAACAAACAAAAAAGGTCCTGTAGCTGTTTTAAAGTTTCCAAAAACATCTCCAGCAAAATAAATGCCCATCACAACTCCAGGTATCTGTTTATCTTTGCAACATATCCTGAACATTTCTTCCATCCCAAAGTATGAGATCTCAAGATGGGCCCATAAGGTGTGAAGGGAGGAAGCTGGGCAGCCCTGTGAAGAGAGAGATGCTAGGCTGTATGTCTAGCAGAGCTCCTCTGAGCGCACAGCTAGCTATACAGCTCGTCCAACAACAACACATCCAGTTCATCTGTGACCCATGACATGAGAAAAGAATTAAATGCACACACAACGGCAGGAAAGGAGGCAGGAGTCAACTGTGTGAACTTCGTTCTCAAGATGTGAGACTCAAAAGGTCTGAATAAAGGGTTTAGAAAGGACGTCAGGGAATACCAACAGCCCGAGAGTCATGAAAATTATATAATCAGCAAAAACAGGTACCACATATGCCCCTCCTGCTTCCCACCCTCAATGCACACATCAGTTGTAGAATACAGTGGCATCCCAGAAGACTGCAGACACTCAGGAGTATGGCTGGGTCTCCTGCCTCTCTGATAACCCCTTGGAAAAAGACACAGCTTAGCACAAACTAGAGAAAATCTTGGAATCTAGTCTAAATTGGGATCTAGATAAGTCCCCAGCCAGCCCAAAATTATGGAGAGGCACAAATGTGTCATAAAAGCACCTTTCCACTCCATCTCCCTTGAAGTCAGCAAGAATTAAGTCCCAAACCTCACAGCTGGCAGAAAATATGGTTGGTCGGAAAAGGAAGACTTAAAGTCCTACGGTATTACCAACCCTCGAATGCTGAGCCACAGCCGAGTGCAATACCTAACACACGCATGCAGGTGGCACATAGAGAAACTATATAAAATGGCCACCAAGGCAGAAGCAGACTACCTGCCAGCTAATGTGAGATGACTGAATGGTGGCTGAACACGTAGCCACAGATGCTTTTACTGACTGTGATGGGCAGCCAGCATCAGCCAAGATAGCCTGGGAGGGGAAACCTGGATGGAGGACAAGGTAAAAAGGGGGCAAATATTCTACTTCTTCTCAAAACAAGTTGCTTTTTTCTTTTCAAAGTTGCAGACTCTTTGGACCTACTTAAATTTGAAGGAGGAAATGAAGAGTAAGCAAAATTCTTGGACAAAGGGCTAGTTTTTTCAGCTCTGCTGGGACTGCAAGCAATGCATGAAAGGCAGTGTCAGGTGCTAAAGCAAAACAGTGTTTACTTTAACAGCAACAAGAACAGTGGTAACAAGAGAGAGGATATCTCTATTTTAGGAATGTAAGTGTTTTATAGAAAACACACCAATCCCAGTACTTTTCTAATCTTGTTCTTTAATACTCAGTGCTTGGCACCATGTAAATTCCTCCAATCAGGGAAATCAAAGATTTCATCTGATAGTATAAATATTTGGTCCACACCATTTTTTAGAGTTCTTAATGTTTCTATAAATATCCCTTACTCAACACTGGTCCTGTGAAGAATTAGGGAGTCATGCCCTTAACTACCCTGTGGAGGCCATCTGCAACACAGCTCACAGCAGAGCAGAGATGCTTCTGGAAGCCAGTAGTTAACTACCACTTCCAAATCTTGGCCGTACCTTCCAGAAGCTCACCATGGAGAGACCAACCGTTACTGGTCTTTAACTGAGGAGATCAATTCATCAGTGGAGTAAAATAAGCAGACCATTTTACATTTACAGAATTCATGCCCATCCAAGACAGATATACAGCACCAGTTCCCCCAGGCAAACCTCTTAACTGACTGGTAGTCTGCAAGTTATTTAACAAATCACAAAAGCCAAACCAGCATCTTCCTTCAGAAATAAACTTACTAAAGATCTATAGTGCATGTCTTTCACATTCATATTAAACAGAAATAAAAAGCTATTTTACTACAGCCTTGTCATGGTTTCTGGCAAGAACTAATGCAAAATGATTAAAGACTTTTTCAAATTTCCCCTCAAAACTTGCCTGGAATTAATTCTGCTTATCCATACATTCATTACACCACCCACTGCCATGCTCAAATGGCATGCACAGAGTTCAGTAACTTTTTACTGGCAATAACAGAAAGATGCCAGGTTAGATTCTTCTGTGAATGGTTCAAATGACTTCCACCTATGTCATGCCAAGCACAAACTGACAAATTCACCTCCCAAGAGAAGAACTGGGACCCAGAGTCTGCATTTTAACAACTGGAATGGATTGTGGAAAATGAGCAAAAGAGGTTGCGACACCCTGAAGCAGTGGCATTTCATTTGGAAAAAGATGTTACATGAAAGCTAAGACAGAGATGCACTATGTAACCTATAACATTTGACGTACCATCACACCCAGGACACGGTAACACTGAGACCTGAAACTATTTTTGATCCTCACAGCAGTAGGTAAACTACTATGATGGGTCTGTCTTGTCAGAAACAAGTCTTTTTATCTCAATTTCACCACAATGAACTCTAAGTTTCCTGAGGAACACAGTTTTGAAAGGCCTCTACACATGAAGACTGACATAACAGTTTTTCCTACAGTATTACCAAATACTGCTTTCATATCCACTTGCCCAGGTAGAAACACTGAACCAATCAAACACAGAGGTCACAAATGAGCCAGATGATCAGACATAACATATACCTTATTACTGAATATAATTTCACATAATTTGGCAAAGTGTTTTCCAGGAACAAGGAAGATCTGCTGAAATTAATAAGTTAAGTATCTGTGGGCAACAACATCTTATTTTTCAGATTTTTTCAAGAAGCCATTAAAAAAACCCAAACAAACAAGCACACACACACAAAACTCCCAATTTCCCCCCCCCCCCCCCCCCCCCAATATAAAAAACACCATCAAAACCAAAGCATAGCCTCACACAGCCTTATACCATTACCAATGATATTTTTATAAAAATTCTGGAGTATGCATTTCAGGAGTTTGATGGCAAAACGTTACATATACAAAATGTAAAGATAAAATCTTTTCTTTGCCTCCTACTGCCTTCCCCAAGAATCCTTCATGACATTCAAGGGTCATAACTTGCCTGCTGAGCTAGGCTGGTGTGGGCCACCACTTCAAGTTGCTACTATACCAAGTTTGTAAAAAGATCATTGTTACACATCTGTATAGCTCATTTTTGCCATGGATTTTCATGTACTGACTGTCCATTGATGATAAAGGATTCACTGTCTTCTGGTACAAATGCCACTAGGCTTCCTCTAAAACCATAAAACACATTATATCAATCATTCCTTTCATACTTTTGGTTTGCAAGACCAGCCATTATATTTACTTATTGATAGCTCAGAAGTAAAACTAGCATAGTATTTGACAGTATAAGAATAGCTATACAATGTCAGATGGAAGTTCCCTCTCTAAACTCTCAGACAGTGGCCAACAGCAAACACATGGAGAAATGAATAAGACAGAAGCAGAGAGTGGTACCTCCTTGATACCCACCCAGCCCCAGCAATCCGCAATTCTGACTTCCTGAACTTCATGTAATCCTGTTTTTAATAGCTCCGAGTGAGACTTTCATGGTTGCTTTATTGAAGCCATGTAAACTTCTGGCATCCGTATCATCTTCTAACCATAAATTGCAGAGTTTAAATTTCTCACGGTGTGGAGAAATGCCTAATTCAGTTTGTTTTAAATCTGCTGCCTGTTAACTTCATTTGATCTTATAAAAGCCTGCCTGGGGAGAAGAACAGCAATGGAATTTTTGTGGAACCTACATAAGAATCAGAGGAGATAACTGCACATTTTGGATGTTATAGGGGCTCCTGCAAATAAAATGCAACTTTCTTGTGTTATTTAACTGGTTCAGAACTCTGCCTCAGCTGATAATAGCTTAAGAATTTTATTTTCTAATGTTATTTAGTGGCCCACATGCAAAAAAACTTCTGTCCACTTCCACATTTAAATTGTTAATCAACAGATTAAAAAAATGACCAAGACTGTAGTTGTCACTTTCATTGACCACCTCAACAGAAAAACCTACAGCTGTGTGGGTCTAGGGAATCAGTTATCCTTTACAATTCTTCGGTTAGAATCAATACACAACTTTGGAAAGTCACTGATAGTGACTTCAATAGTCCTCTGATGATAGAAGGGAAAATGCAATGTCTCACAGGCTAAATGATTCAAACAGCTATTCTCCTTAGCTCAGCTTTAAGATGAAGAAAGCAGCGTTCAAAATCAGAGTTCAGAAAGAGCCCTGAAATGAGGCTAGATGCAATATGTTAATAAATCCCCACTTCCTATTCAGCTGATTTTATTTACTAGCTTTCTGTATCTCTAGCTGTTTATATGATCTCTGTTACTGTGGTCACCTACAAACCTTAATAAAACTCAGTTAGGATTTTCATTCCAATGGCAAGGACCATTTGTCTGCAAGCACAGAATGTTTGCAAGTGAGCTGAAATTAATGGCTGGGGCAGGTGGTCTTTATTGAATAGGGAGCAAAGGATGCCACCTTCTCCATAAGCACAGGAACAGGTGACCTTGGGAGGCCATCTCTGGAGGCTGCCATGTCCCAGTGCTGCCCACCGACCCCTGGAGCAAAACCCAACAGCTAGGACACACTGTGGACATAATGACAGTTTCTGTATTTTGTTACAAAGTTAGTCATTTCTCCATGCTCACTTTATGGGAAATAATAGGGGGGGGATTAAAAAATTGTTTAGTCCCAGTTCAACCAGAAATGCACACTGAATAAATTCTGAATGTTGGCCTGCTCTAATTTTTATTTAACTTATTCAGTAGCCTCCTCCCCTTTCCTGGTGTGAGATGAGAGTGGATTAGTATCAGATGCCCTTTTAGGCACACAGTGATTTACCCAGGGAGAAACCAGGAGATCTGAACATGTTCTCCCACATGCCAGAACAGTCCACTTACTATAGAACCATTTCGCCTGTCTGCTCTGAACCACTGCAGTTTGATATACTATTACAGTTAAAGGAGAACAGAATAGATTTCTAGAGCTATAACATTTTCCTAGAAGCAGACTTCTAAGAGCCACTGGCATCACAGGTGTGAAGCATAATTAAGTGCCTTGCAGCTGTGAAAGGTTTCATCAGATTTCACCTGTTGTATACTCCCTTATTACTTGGACTTCATTCTCTGCTAGATTCTGGATAAGTACTTAAAGAACAGAAGGGACAAAGAGGCTCCTTCCTCCTTCGATAGGTTGTGTGGGTTGTTTTTTTTTAACCCTATCTCCCCTCAAAAAAGTCAAGAGATCTAGAAACATTCTGCTATAAATACCTAAAGTCTTTCTAGTTCTTCTCACACACCACTTTTCAAACATGATCTTGCAGTACAAGTACATTAGTGCTGTTTTGCATACCCACCTGTTACAAATCACCTGAAAACGAAAAGGAATTAAAATGTGAAGTATGTTTACTTTTGGTGAAAATAAATTGGATTTGCATGTGGTACAAGAGGCATAGGTGAAAGCTAACATCAGTATATTACAGTACTTACCAGTCAAGCAGTTTTTCAATAATTCCATTAAAAAGTGTTACTGTCAAAGGCTTAGCATAGAACTGAGGAAAAGTAATAACATTTACTTGCAAAACTGCTTTAAGGTTTGAAGAATCTAAATATTGTACAGAAATAAACTAGTAAAAAAAGACTCCAAAACACCAAATAAAGTCAGCATAAAGAACCTCAAAAAAACTACAAATCCCCATTCCCATAAGAGCACGACAGAGATGTCTTCAGCTCTCCCATTATCTTGACTATTTGTAAAGAACACAAGCGTAAAAATGAGATTATTACTGGGTAATTTCAACACAATACCACTGCTCAGTGGAAGCCTCATTGATCACCTTCAAAAAGTGGGTCTATAATTTGTCTCACATATTTGCACAAATCCTGATGCGGTGTCCATAACAAATAGCACATAAGCAGCGTTCTCTTTGCAGTAAGCTCAGTCTACATACAAACTTCTGGTTCTCAGGAAGCAGCGCTGTCTAAACAATCCCTTCAAAATAGGGGCAACATAGCAGCAACTTTGGTTATTGCTACATTTCCTCTCAAGCAATTGTCTCAGGACACAAATAATAATAGATAATAAAAACTATGAAGACCTTGCTTGAAGGCAACAAAAAGCTATGTGCAACATCATATATAACAGTGCCACCTGAAGACCACTACTAAAGAAGTGAACTTCCTCATTTCCCAATTAAAAAAAAGTTCAAAAATTCTTCCCACGCCACTTTTGGTGTCTCCAGTCCCAGTTGCCTAAGTGATTTTATCTTTCAGAAGTTGCAAACGCACCTAGAACGGACCCAGCAGCGAAGCATGAATAGAGAAACTGTGGCAATGGCTGGGTCAGCAACTACAGCAATGGTTTCTCTTCCCAGCCTTAGATTTCCAGTGCAAAAAGGACACTCAAATGGCTCCAAGCAAAAGAGCACTCGGCTGAACTACAGCACTCAGGCTTTGCTTAGAGGATCACATTAAGAAAGCAGCAAAACATCATCCCAGTTATAATTTGCTCTTTTCTCAAGAGATACTGCAGAAAAAATGTAGAGTACACTTCAAAGTGCTTCTTTGATGAAAAATTACCCCTCTTTGGAGCATGCTTTAAATACTAAGATGATGAACTTCCTACCGTATCATTTACTAGTCAAAACAAGAATTCATTATCAAGATTCCTGCACAATTACCTTAGCTTACAAAATTCAAGATGTTTTATTCTTTCATACACCATCACTGACAACAGCCAAATAATAAAAAACATGTTTCCATCGACACAGTGACTGTTTTTTCATGTGAACCATAAATAGAGAATATTAAATGGAAAGAAAACAACTGAAGACATTATAAACTTAGAGAAACCTGCAGGGTAATGGGGAAAATATCTATTGTTTTGACTACAAAATCTACTAAAATTCACATTGGACAAACATGGAAACAGATATTAAATTAAAAAAAAAAATTAAAAAATTATATATATAAAAAAAAGATGAGCTTGGTGTTGGTTTTCTCTTTCCAAAGAAAGTTTCACTTCACAAAATTGAGAGATGTGTGATTTCTCATCCATTTCAGAGGGCTAGCTTTGAGCTTTTCTATTAATTAGACAGTTTCTTTGCTTTCTGTAACTTTTCTATTGCTTTCTCATCAAGAGAGTTAGTCCCCTGAAAGAAAGACTTCAAACAAGTTCACAACCACTCAATACACTCCACAGAAAGTATGGACATGGCTGTGTTGTCTAGGACTTCCATTTCTGCACAGCTCAGGCCTCCTTCAGAAAAAACGTACCCTGAAGCCTGTCAGAGTTTAATCTGAGTCAAAGCACAACTGCAAAGTCATCAAATATCTAAAGACTTACTACAGTCACATAAGGTACATAGCTATTTTAAAAGTTCTTAAAGTAATTATTATGTGGGATATTTCTGATCAACTCATTTGATCTTACTTTAAGTTGATCAATTTAAGTGTAAATTGCATCAAAATTTCAATGCACAGATTGTATGCTATAAAGTTTATCATTGAAAGCATTTCTGAAAAACCTCTGAAATACCGAGAATTTGATTTTAGAATAGTTTCACCAAAATGTACACTACATCCAGACTCAACTGTTAACTAACCACAACAGGCAAAAGGCATAAAGCAACGGAGAACTTTATTATAACCTATGGGCCCGAGAAACAGAAATGCAGGACAACATCTGGAACGATGGCAATCTTGACGCTATCTGAACCTGGGGTTTGGATAAAACCCTTATAGCAAGTGAAGGCAGATGAAAACCATGGATCTAAAACCAGTTCAAATTCCAAGCTTTTCCAAAATTGTGACATTCAGAGCTGTATTTCAGCCACATACACTTTTGAAGTTCAATGATCTACAGTAAAAAGATGATTTTACACTAAGAAAATCTACTCTTCCTGAAAAAACACAAGCATTTCATTGCTTAAATCATAGACATGTATAACCATGTTCTTTGGCTATGGCTGGCCACCCTTTATGTCTCCTAATGTTTGTCCCCAGCTGACTTCCACAAACTTCCTTCCCATCATCATGGCCACACACACTTACAGACAACCCACTTGCCCCCTAGTAAATATGTATGTATATATATTTAAACAACACCACGAGAAAGGCCAGTACACACGGACCACTTCAACAGTACTGGGGCTCATTTCCTGTTTTCTCACTTCCATGTGAAGTTTAATATGATGATGGTTTCCATTTTTAGAGAGCAATTTTCTGAACTACTATGCAGATCTGAATCATCTGTAAATAAAGATGCCTTTAGCTTGGCATCAGCTATTTTCTCTGCAGCACTAGACTTTGTTCTTGCCCTAATGACTTAGTCATAATTTTCCCCAGATTCTGATAATACTAAATTTAGATCACAACAGATATTTTCTATTATATTCTCTGGCATCTTTGCACCACAACCATTGCCTTGTATTAGATGCACTGAGTGCCATTCCTTTATTCCCAAAGCTGTTTTTCCAAGAGTGCTCTAACATCTCATTATGTAAGCTAATACATAGAAAAAGAATTATTTTTGCAGATGTTCATATGTTTATATAGTCATATTGTTAAATAGATTTCTACCTCCTTTCATTTACATATTTTTTTGAAAAGTAACTGCAATCTGATTTTTTATTATTCATTTTCCTACAAGGTTAGAAACTTAAATACAACAGGTCTCTATTTTAGACTGGAAAATCAGAAAAAAACCCAAAATTATTTACAAGACTTTAAGCCAAAAGTCTAGAAATCTTAGGAACTTTACTAATGCAGGATCTTTAAAAATAAATGTAAACAGATACCAAGAAAACTTAGAACTCACCTGATATTCTCTCGTCACAGTGACTGCAGTGAGAACTTAAAACTAATTTCTCAGAGGTAGGTAGTCTCAGGAGATGAGCAGACAGCCCAAGCTTTTTTACCCTGAAGAGATGAGAAACTGATTTAAAAGGTCCATCTTTTAAACACAGGAGAACCTTCATGTGCTGGCCAGGGTAGGAAATTACCATAAAGCTGGTTAGGTGACTTCAACAAAATTAGGTAAACCGGAAACATTTAAATGATTAGCAAAACAAAATTAACCAACATTTAGATTTTCCTCCAGCTGCTCTACTACAAGTTTTTTCTACAAGACTCCTCAACAGACACAAGGTGGACACAAGATCCATCCCACAGGTGCTGACACAAGGTTATGTGCCCTCTCCTGCTTCATACCCTGGTTGGGTTTCTTTTGTACAGAACGGGCACTATGCACAGCAAGCTCCAGTCCTGTCCCAAATTACATAAATGCAGAACCAATGTTTATGCACGCACTACAGAAGGCACCTGCCTCACACATTAGACAAAGCCGAAATTGTATCAGCATCTGGCCCTGTTTGCTTTTTAATGATTTATATGTGTAATATTTTTGCAATGCTATTGCTAGATTTTCCACATGCTCTTTTATTAGCAACATCAAAGCTGATTTCCTATATGTTTCCTATAAATGCTTTGTACAGTTCATGTTCTTGGCTTTTTTCTTTATGTTTGTCTTGTGTTGTTCTCCTAAAAGTAAGGCAAAGCAAAAATTATTGGAAGGGAGAAAGAAAAAAAATCTGGTTTTTTTTCTCAAGTAAAGTCTGAGTATCTCAAAAATAATCTCAAAAAACTTCAGAAAACAAAAATACTCCATATGCAAATGCAGTGACCCTCAAGAGTTTTGTCCCATGTTTTGCCCTGTATTAAATAGTTAACAAATTATCAAAAGCTTGACCAAAATATTATTTCGATCTTCTACAACTGTCAGATGCAAAGAGCACTTAAGTCAAGGGTTCTTTTTAATATAATTAAAAGGCTCTAAAATAGACTGTAAATAATATCCTCCTTTGACTTGTTTTAGTTTTATATTGTTCTGTACATTCAGGCTATTCAGCAATAAGAGTTCTTTGATAATGATAGTTGTCCTTTTCCTCTTTCAGGTATGACTGATTTTTAGCCTTTCCTTCTTAGCTTCTTTGTAATATGCCCCCAGCCAGTCCACTTGCCTTATCTCCTTCCTGTCAATAACTTCAACGATTTTACCAGTTAGTGTGACCCCTAATACAGGTTTATTTTATGGTCTGTTGACCAATTTACTTCAGAAAACAGGTAAAGTAATATCTTCAGATTATTCATGGATCAATAATCGTATCTGCTACAAGCTGATCCTTCGCTTCTTAAAACCTTTCATTTTTATTACAACTATCATCTTATTAACTGAACAGCTCTTTAAAAATGATCAGCTGCAAGACAGTTAACTTAGCTGAACTCCCAAACCACTCATAAATATTGACCTTTAAACACACCATTTCTGTCTAATCTCTGAGCAAACTGGTTTTAGTAACAATCTTGGACCTTTTCAGTTCCAAAATACGGAGAGTAGCACAAGGTACTACAACAAACAATCCATCTGAGTGGAAGGAGAAGAAAAAAAGGCAGGGCCCTCTCATATTTTGCAACATTTACATTTTGTGAATTTTGTCACAGAGCTTGTCTCCATTTACCTGCCCAAGATGTTAGCATCTAGACTAAATTACCTGTGTGGGCAGCCCCTACAGAGAACAATGAAAGAACAGCACCTTCAGAGAGTGATTCGTTCAAACTCTGTACATACCTATGATGCTCTTGAAAGGTTATATTCAGGTAGGATGCATCCTCCTCTTTGTTGTGTTTTTGTAGCTGGCAGTCAATAATGTCGTGTCTGGCACTCTTTAGTTATTCTTCAAAATCCAGCCTACAGTAGTAAAAGAAATCAATCATGTATCCCAGTCCAATAACCCATCCTTGCCTGCAAAACATTTCCTTTTCTCTACAAGCATGCCATAATCAACATAATAGCTGCGTGTTCACTCCGTTTCTAAGTAAATGTTTTATTCCAGTAATTCTCAGCCCATGGAAACGCAAGCGTTTCAGAACACAACTCAATGCTTGATGGACACAATAAATCTTTCTCTGTCTTTTCTTTTGCCAGTATTCTCATCAGTGTGTTTTTGATCAGACCTAACTCACAGCACTTTTATGATTTTTTTCCTGAACTGGTTTATTTCCATTGTAATTAAGCTTTTTTCCTCTTTGAGGTTCTAAGACTCCCACCATTCAGTAAAGTTGATGGTATCCACGCTTCTTGAGACTGATACTGATCTCAAGGATTTCCATTTATTTTCCAGATGTTTTTTACCAAATTGCTACCTAATCGGGCTACATTTTTATATCCAACTAAACATTTTCTTTAAAGGGAGCCACTTCAACAAGAAGTATTGGCAGGTACTTCACAATTTCTATTTTTGTCTGTAATCTGTGCTGCGTTAGTCAAAATAATAAAACAATGACTCCTTTATAGCCGCAGACCTGAGGTGTCTACAAAGGCAAAAGTTTAGAAACATTCTCTTCAGAGTTTTCATTTCTTGGCAACCAGTGTGTTTCACACTCTGGGCCTGACTTATATGAGATTTCAAGACTCTCAGAAAGTTGCAGGAGAAAGTTATCATTTAATAGGTGTCCAAACAACATCCTCAAGATTTGCACATAAAAAACATGATTAAATTTTATCTCTTGGCCCCTCCTCATGATCTATGGATCCGTGCAGGGCCTAGAGTCATGGTCAAGCACAGACAAGAAATATTTTAGGATATCAATAAAGGGACCTGGTGATTTCCCTAAGTCTCATTCCATAAACTTCTCCTGCAGAAGAGGATGATTAGTCTAAGGATCATATCTTCTAAACAGACTGATCACTTTTAAAGGATAAATCAGCTGGGCCTGTGGTATAGATGTAAGAACAAAGGCAACCTCACAAAAGCAAAAGGTGTATCTTTCCCTCCTGATGAGTTCTGCTTTCCTCCGCACATCCCAAGAGCAATATTTACACCAAACACAGTTTTCTTCAGACAATGTTTTCAATAAATGATTTACCTATGATTGAAATGAATACTTAACCCATCTTATCTTCCATCATTCTAGGTTCCTCCTTTTGAAAGACCTGGTAGAGACCTCACTAGGTCTCAGTGCAAATAAACCTGGCAGACAAACAACATCTTGTAAGGCCTTACTGTATGATTTCTAAGACTTTAGATGTCAGAGCACATTCTCTGATGTGTTCAGCAGCTGACGTTCTCAACTGGTGACATTACAGCTAGGAAAACAATATAGAACCTAACAATGTCCTGGTATCAGCTGGGACAGAGTTAATTTTCTTTCTAGTAGCCGGTATAGTGTTATGTTTTGGGTTCAGTATGAGAAGAATGTTGGTAACACACTGATGTTTTCAGTTATTCCTGAGCAGTGTTTCAACTAAGTCAGGGATTTTTCAGCTGCTCATGCCCAGTCAGCGAGAAGGCTGGAGGGGCACAAGAAGTTGGGAGGGGACACAGCCAGGGCAGCTGACCCAAACTGGCCAAAGGAATATTCCATACCATATGACATCATGCCCAGTATATAAACTGGGGAGAGTTGGCCAGGGGGCATGGATCGCTGCTAGGGAGCTACCTGGGCATCAGTCAGTGAGTGGTGAGCAATTGCATTGTGCATTGCTTGTTCTGTATATTCCAATTCTTTTATTATTGTCATTTTATCATCATCATCATCATCATTAATATTTTCTTCCTTTCTATCCTATTAAACTGTTTTGATCTCAACCCACGAGTTTTACCTCTTTTTCTCCCCTGATTCTCTCCCCCATCACATTGGGTCAGGGGGAAGTGAGCCAGCAGCTGTGTGGTGCTTAGTTGCTGGCTGGGGTTAAACCACGACAACCACCCTCTCCAAATAACCGGTCAAAATTACATTTATTGATGTAGTTTTGTGTTCTAATGTTTAAAACGTGCCATCATCACGAGTTACCAGTTTCTGAAATCAGACAGTTATCGGTTATCAGCAGCTCAGCATCATTCATTCCGCACCTTCTTCAACATACTACAGTAAAAGGAATTACTTTTCAGCTTGGTCTAACCGGACAATTGATCTAGGATTCAGACTTCAAAAACTTATGTAACACTGAACCAACATCCAAATCTGTTAAGAAGGGAGGCTGAAGAACAAAGACTTCAGACTCGCCAAGTCCTCCTGACCCTTATGGGGGGCAGTCATCACTGATGACCTGCAAGACACAAGCCTACTTCAACCACATCAACCCTTCATTTTATTGCTGTCTATGGGGCTAAAACCTACTGGTAGACCCAATGAAGTAATTTCCCCTCCAAGAATTGTTTAAGCTTAGCTTTGACTACAGAAAGGTGAAGGATTACGACTCATCGTCTGCAACTGTGACATTTTCCAGTGCGGCACAAGCCCCTGGGGCAAGGAGTTCTGCCTCAGATCCAATCTCTTCTCAAATTCCTGCCACGGCTGCCCACCCCAGCCCTGACTCTTCCCTTGCTTCAGCAACTAAATATGACTGCTATCCTGCCCAAATCCTACCATGTTCCCATATCCCAATTTGCTTCTCATGCTCTCACTCAGTTTTTTTCCTTCAATACCTTTTGCCACCTTGCCTTTAGCCACACTCTTTTGGCCTTCAGGGAGCCCTTCAGTCAGAACAGAATTTACCAGTTTTGTGAATATTAACGAAGGAAAAATTTGACCCTGGAATATTTGCACACAAAAGGTCCTGCTCTATAGCATTAAGGTTTAAGAGCTTTATTCTGACTCCTGTAACAGTTCAAATCAAGATGCACAATCTTACTTGTTATCAAACCATTATCTGGAATCCAGTATCTTAATCATTAACACACATGGGGAAAAGCCTGAATTCCAGTGTTACCCCAATTACTTGCAATTATTAATCACAGATCAGCTTTTGACCTTCAGCCTCGCTGAGAGCTACAGACAAGCCTTCATCTGAATCTGAGTGAGCAGCTGAGAGTAGAGCTGGGTGGAAGTCAGCTAAAATGGCTGCTGCCTTGCTCATCTCGCAGCCTGAGAAAGTGGCACAGTCCTCTGATGCTTTCTGGCAAGTGTCATGTCGGGCAGCTTAAAAACTCTGCTTAAAAACTTTATTTAGTTGTACTTTTACTACCTTAGAACTGGCACAACCTTTTATTAACCTGGTGTGATGTTTACAAGACTGTTCTAGCAGATTAGTTAACAGTGTGGAGGTACGTTACAGCAGTATTTTCCCAAGTATTTCTTATTTTATACCTTAGGCTATAATTCTAGTTTTACTATTAAGAGCTATTCCCCTTCAAAATAAAAAATTGAAAATTTGTGTATCAACATTTAAGTTGTTTCAACCTTTAAACCACAGAGTTGAACTGAAAGACAAATGTAATAGTAATAAGGCCAACTCCTTCACACAACGAAACATGATCTACAGGATAACATGAATTAGAAGCGATCCATTGTGTGGGAAGAGGCGATATATTTTAAATGAAGACTGCCCTCAAGTTTCCGCATCCAAAGCTGCTTCTAAATAGTGTGAACAGGAAGCTGTTATCTTGTTTGAACCACCTTCAGAGACCTGAAGCAGTTTTCTAGTCACCCAACCAAGCTCTTTCAGGTGTTACACAAGAGCGGGACTCCCTACTCTAATCAGAGCATGCAGGACATGGGTCCTGAGAGCACTGGCAGAGGGGCTCAGACCCACGCTCAAGCCCTCAGCCTCTCAGGTTATAAGAGAGTTCCCTAACTATGGGCCTATGGCCTTTTATAGCATTTTTTTTTTTTTCCAGCTGCACTTCCACTT
Organism: Astur gentilis; assembly: GCF_929443795.1. Classification (NCBI taxonomy): domain Eukaryota; kingdom Metazoa; phylum Chordata; class Aves; order Accipitriformes; family Accipitridae; genus Astur; species Astur gentilis. Next base: position 15,044,799 of record NC_064891.1, read on the forward strand.
TTACATACCTAAGGAAATGATCAGGAACTCAAATTTGTGTCTACCAAATCCCAAAACTGGACTGTAGTGCCAGATTCTGGATTTCACCAGGAATTGTACCCTGGAGGCAAGAAACTTTTCCAGCTATAAGTTCTGTTGGAACTGGTACACTTCCATCAAAAGTTAGTTTTGACAAATTGGCATTTTTATATTAAAGTGACTTTGTCAGAAAAATTCCCAATAAGCTCAAACTGTAATTCTGAATAATACAGCCAAGCTTTCCAAAGACTGCAAGGATTATTCTGCTTTATCAACTGCTAATTGCTACTTAAAAGGAACAATACATGTTAAAAATCAAGAACTTGATGGAAATTTTGGAACAGTATAGATGGTGCTGACATGCCTCAAAATTATGAGATCTTGACAATGCTCTCAACACAGGCATAAGGCAGACTAGATTAAATCACTAAAGACTGAACCGGGACAAGACAAAAACTGAAAGCTAAACATTTTCAATGCCATGGACATCTGTATATTTTGTAGGTATGCTAATTCTCTGTGTTGGGGATGGCGGGGGGGGATCACAACTGCACAATATATTGGTTTTGACTGTTTCCAGATATCTCAAGAGAAGATAAAATGGCAAGGGTAATGTGACAAAGCTGCAGCCTAAAATAAGAAGTTTTCATGGCCTAGAGAGCCATGAAAGAGGGGCAAGCACTAGATAACAATTTGGTTAACTGAAAGAGCTCATTATCTTTTCATTTTGCTAATCATGAACTCCCCGATCTCTACTAAAGTATAAGGGATAGTACATGAAATGCCTGTGCTATACCATACATGACTAATAATAATTCTTAAAGCAATCTTTAGGCACCCCAATGGGGCTCGATTTTTATGGGTACTGCACACCTCACTTAGTTGCCCTGTGAGGTGTAGGCTCTCAGCTACAGTAAACCCTTGTTCATGATTTTACCTACTGTATTTCCCAGGATCAAAACCTCATCTATGCAGACCTCAATACTCTTCCCCTAGTACGTCATCAAGAATGTGTTGTATTTTCCTCTGAAACACCTTGGGTGCCAAACACAACCTAAATGGCAGTTAGAGGAAACTGTCTCAGAGGGGATGTTGAATGTGTGCAAACATGTGCTCTGTTTTTGCAAGGGCACCAGCCAGATCCCTGCTGATGCATCAAGTGCAGGAAAGTATTTGGCACCAGCCCCTAGCTCCAGAATTTATCCCCTTGTAGGTAGTGGAAACATGTTCCATTTTTAGTTATTCAATTATATTGGGTCTATACATAACTGAAGCATTCTGTCTGTCTTGTTGTGCAAAGATCAGTAAGTCTCTCCACTTAGCTGATGCTTCCAGGTACAGTGAGGCCCAGAGACCTCAATCTTTCCTACTTGTATTTGAGCCCCTATTTAAACTGAGCGGTATTTGCCTATGAGAACGAACGTCAGGACAGGTCGAGGTCTCTGCATTTCAAGTGGAGGCCCTGATCATTGCTCTGTAAATAAAGCCAGCCTGCTCTCTGCAGCTCCTCAGCAGTTTCCTACAGTTGCAATGAATTTCGACTGTGGGTGTGTTTTCAAGTATCCATTCTGTAACTTAAGACTCATCTCTCATTTTCTGATCAAAAATTTTTATTATCTGGGAAACATTCAGAGGCAAAGTACCTGACAAAATTTTAGTTAACTAGTTTTAGGCAACAGAGGCCTTACTAATAGAGTCACTTCCACTCATTTAACTAACACTTTCTATAAGGTACAGTTTGTCTCAAGCAGAAACCCAGCCACAACAGGCACTCAGACTCCTAACTTTAGTCCTCGAACCAACCAGCATGGACAATTTACTAGACTATGCAGTGGCTCCCACAATGGAAACCAAAATGTAGAGGGAAGGATCATGAAGGCCTGACTTTTGTCTTGATATGGAAGCAGAATCAAGTCGTGGGAGCTGGGAAGCACACCGAGTTCATTCATGTAAAAGATGAACAGGAAGAAGTTTGCTCTAATTGGGGGGGGGGGGGGGGGGCAGTGTACCCCCAGAAACATGTGAAACTGAAGGATGAAGGAAATAAAAAAAACGGGATCAAAGTCAGCAGAGAGTACCATGAGGGAAGTAATGAAGCCCTCAAGGCAGAAAAAGATATAAAAAGTATGGACTGGAAGAATGAGTTACCTACAAAAGAGAGAGGCAAGAGCACAGTTCAGTCAAAGCTAACAGGAAAGACTAGGAGTGCTCAGCCAGGATTAAGAGCCAGAGAGGTTAAAAGAAGAAATGTGCCATGGCCAGACCTCACCATTCAATTCCAGCTTTAACACTCACACTGGTATCTTTGGCAGCATTGGCAATTATATTTCAGTCATGCCTAGAGGCCCCAATCATCCTGAAGCCCTTCTGCACTCATCTAATACATTTTAAAAAAATGTTTACACATATATTTGTACTTTAAAACTTCAATCTAATTAGACTAAACATGTTTTATTTCACTAATTTCCAGTAAAAACAAAATATGTATGTCTCAATACATTGGGGTTTTTCTTAAGTGCTGAGAATCTTCTAGCATTCAGACATCTCTATAATGAACTTCAATAAAAGATTAAAAGGCTACTTTGTAAGTGCTTGGAACAAATATAAGCAGAGGGGAGACAATTTCCTTTTTCTTTTAAACAACGCAGCAAAGCGTGAGGCCTTCCAAATAATAAAAGAATGTTTATGGCCTCCTTTCTTCTTCCCATAACAATCTTGATGTTAAGTAAGAAAAACTTTAGCTCGTCACAGGCACATTTCTCTTCAGAATCTCATGCTGAAGAGCCGCAGAAACATAGAAGTACTGACTTGTTAGGGGCCTTCTGACAGAAAGGTTGAAACAGCTGTTGTATTGGATAACACAGAGAATCAAGATTTGGGACAAATGGAAATATACTGTGATGTAAATAACAAAGTACATAAGAATTAGGAAACCAAAAATTTGACCTCACTCAGCTCCCTCCAAGTCACGCTGAAGACAGGAAGAACATGTTTTCACTCGCACGGAATGAGCTACTCCAGCAGATGCAATCCCAAGCAGGTTTCGATTAAAAACAACGACTTAAGATAAAAAAAAACATGAAGAGTGGAAGCATCTCCCCTCTTTCTAGATATCACCTAGATTTATAGTGCACAGAGTGGCCATCATGGGTTCTTAGCACCAGAATAGCAGAAAACTTCTGATTAAACAGGAAAACTGAAAGAAGTACCTTTCCTTCACTTACCCACTAGGGAGCAGAGGATCACATGCTCAAAATCTAGCTTTTCCCCATGTGACCTGCAACATAATGCAGGTCACCTGTAGTATTCAAAGAAAAACAAATTAATGATGATGAACTAGGCCAGATGATAATAAAAGAAAGCAGGAGTTGAATATCTCCTATCATCAATCTTAAATCTTCCTAAAAATTGAGACACATTAACGAGCAGATCACTATTCTGGCAAAATTACTCTAAATTATCATCCCATGCTTACAAAGGGTAACTCTGGGCATATGCCTGAACTACAGATAATGGTTTAAGGTTTGCAGTCAACTGAGTAGGCCTTACCACATGCCTACTCTAGGAAGACTAGAGTAACTTACCTCTTCAGCTTTAGCGCCCTTAACCTTTATAGTGTAACTCTACCCAAAGAGTAGAATACGTAGTGGCAAAATTACCTGCAATTCATTACAGCGCTATGGTTTTCACTTCTGTTGCCCCATCAGCATTACCCTTCTGCTCACAGGATGTGATGTGCATGTTCATTTTCACTGATAAAAATGAAACTCTAACTGATGAGGAAATGAGGACAGTATAAGTGACCTTTTCATTAAGACACATTTTCAGGAGTAAATGCATGGATCTATGGAAAAATGCAGCCTTCTTTCACAGTGGATTTAGCTAGTCAGCTGTACTGCAATTTTGATCATCTTTTTCTTACTTCATCTAGTACCTTCCCCCCTCACCCCCACAGATTAAATTGCATCCAATGAAGTTTAAAAAAATTAGTTGCGAAACCACCCCTTTTCTCACTTTCAGCTCTGTGTATGAGGTCTTATATCCATGTTCAAATGAAATTATTTGGTAGCAGTCTAACCAAGGAACAAACTACAGTAGCGTTTTCCCCTGTTTTCAGCTAGTGTAGCTAGCAGCTGCGTTAAGCAGTTTCTAATGTATCTTATAGATTTTTAAAAAAATAAAAATATCAAAAAACACAACTGACATCAAGAACTGGAAACATAATATGGATAAGGTTTGGCCTCTGTGATGTATTTTTGATTAAAAATCACCATGCATATGTCATTTAAGTGTGACTAGCACTCTTTATGTTGGAAACAAGTTTCCCTAGGAATAGCCAATGGGAGAGGGGAAAAAATGAACCCTGGCCAACAAAAAAATTGGCTTTCTTAAGAACTATTAATAAGAAATCTGATGAGAAGGGCATTTGTCTGCCCAACTGGGTAAATATGAAGTATTTCCACAATTATTTTTTTCAAACAGTAAATCACTAAAACATAAACCAGTATCAGAAAAATACTCCGGAGCCAACACATCTCTGGCCCAAAATTAGTTGGTAAAAATAAATTAATAATTATATCTCTTACAAATATGTTTATGTTTTACTTCAGAACTATTTTTAAAATGCTCCAAAGGCAAACAGCCATATATACACTTTGTTGCATGAAGTGCCAGCTGAAACAAGCATGTAATAACATTGTGAAATTACATTATCTGACACATTTCAAAAGCTTATTCAGGTGCTTATTTAAGCCCATAAAACCTGTAGGGAAATAAAGACAGGATGACATTTCAGTCAGCTTACCATAACATTTTTCTAGTGAAACTGCATAGCAACATATTAATGCTGAAAAAAATGTCAGTAGTAAAACCAAATGCCAATAAGCTAAATGCTTCTGTGGAAAAAAATGAGCTACTAATAAGGTAATATCAGCACGTTACAAAGGCATGACAGTCTTAAAAGCAGTTTACAGCATTAAATATATGCAGTCAAAATATCATAAAGCATCTTAACTGCACTCTAAAATGAGAAAACAAGGCAGTTTATACCACATGCTGTGTGAAATCTGTGTCTCGGATCGTTCTGCCAATATATATAATTTGGAGGAAACCACCAAACTTTTCATTATTCTATGAACAAGCAGACAACAAGAATACCTCAGTGTCAGAGCTTTTCATAGATAATATAAATATTCCCCAACACATCCTAACTTAGTCATCAATTCACACACTGGAATGAGACACACCATTCTGTCCAGCATGATTTCTGGTCGAAAAAACAAGCTCGAATGCAAGAATTGGTTGCTAAAAAAGGTCCTGTTCATACCTAACTGAAATTCTTTCAATGACACGACATATCATGACAAAATATCCCTTTCCCCATGACCCAATTCATCTGCAAGTTAATTCAGATCAGTCTACACATGGAAAGGGATGCTTAAAGTGAGATCAGATGGGTGATCAGAGAGAGAAGCCTGTAGGAGTGTGCTGTGTGAGTTTAAATGAAAAAAAATTATGATTCTTAGTATCACAAGGGGAACAGAAAAGACAGTGCCATTCAAAATGCACAAAGTACCAAATCATGAAGTTTTAGTCATCTGTTTTCCATAGCTTAGTAACAGTCATCCATATATCCTTTTCACACCCAAAAGTGCCACTGAAGTTACACCAAAAGGATTGTCAGATCAAGATATAGATGCTAAATGATTCACAGTTGGAAAAATACAAGTAGAATAAGCACTTAGCCATCTGAAATTTTATTCTTCCATGCTGCCTCAAACACGCAACATGCTTTTCCAAATCTACTTCCCAAACCATTCTTTACCCATTATACTGTTTCCCAGGAGAAGCATCTGTTGCCTTGACTAAGAAAAAAAAAAAAAAAAAGACTGCAAAGAAACCAGCAAGAGATGAAAGTTAACCATCTTTGATGGCTACATCTCTGGACACATATGAATAGCAACATGATCTCCTTGATGCAGTTGTTCTCTCCATAGTCTTCACGGTCACCTTTAGCTCATTTTTATATCTCACTTGTATTATGTTTCAGCAGTGTCTCCTCCTTAAACTCAGCACAAATGGATTAGCACCACTTACGTGGAACTCACAGCAGTACTGATGTCTTAGGTTTTAAGTTGCCTAGGTCTAAAGGAAACTCTTTACCTGAAAAACTTTGCGCATCTCTGAATATATAACCTTACTGTTTTCATCTAAACTACTCCTTCAAGAGAGGCACATGATACAACCATAGTAGCGAAAAGCATTTTCATAGAAACAGCTGTTTCTTCTTAATCAAGAGTTTCCAACATTTTCCATTTAGAGCAAAAGAATACTTGTTAACAACAGAGGAAACACTGTGTGTAGGAAATATTTTATTTTCATTGTATTAATCAATTATCACAAGCAGTAGTGTGTAAAGCACAAGACTAGAAGATGAATTCTAACTCTAACAAACTGAGTATATTTGGAGAAAACAGAAGAAACAAATCTTCCTCATTCTATTACACACAGAAAAAGACAAACACGAGCTTCTCACTAGATTTTTAACAAGACTTTACAACAAAATCAGCTTCAGAAATTCCTGCCCACAGATGTTCATTCCCAGCCACATACTGCAGTTAGTTATGTCAGCTGTGCCATTTTAGACTGATAAAATCTGCCCTTAAACTAACATTTTGAATAAAGGTACAGAAGGAATATTTAACCTGGTTAACAGCACAGGCCCACAGAGCAGCTGAAGAGGCACATCCGACGAGACGGCAAACCGCTACACAGGAATGTACCTGTGGCTGAAGGTAAAGCGAGGGAAGAGAAACTCTTAAACCAGTGTCACAAATACAGTTATTGTCTTGTTATTTCACTGACAAACTTTAAGAACCACAGGCTCCAAAAACCCACTTTCATAAAAAACAGTCCTTCTTGCAGTGGATGAATTACACAAGAGAAGTGGAAACTCACCCCTGTAAGGGACTGTGTCATTGGTTACTTAACAGTATGGTCACTCTGGACCTGCTGACTGAAGAAAGTCTATTCATGCTACTGTACACCCTAAACAAACCAGAACACTAAAAACCAGAAGCTGAAGTCCATCTTTGCATGATTGTATTAATACAATCATGTACTAAAGCACCCTCTCCAAGTGGCATTTGATGGACAGCTTGAAGAGAACACCATTCAGCAACAAACTAAAACAGCTGAGGTTTGAAAGCCCACAAGTCAGTGTGAATCCTATCTGGATGTAAACCTGTCCCCATGGAAGGCAGTGGACAACAGACTCAACCAAGATAGTCTTCAGATCAAAACACAGGAGTTGGTGAGTCCCTATCCAACACAATTGTCTTACCTTGGCCATGATACAGTAGAGGTTACTTGAGATAGGAATGAGGACAACAGAGGGAAGAGGATATTTGATCAAAGAATAAGGGGGGGGGGGGGGGGGAGAACCAACTTCCTGCTCTGGACGGATATAGAGAATAATTTGCCTTTGGATATAAACAATGACAATCAAATAGATAACTGTGGTAGTTATACTATTAAACAAAACCACAAACGTCTCATATAGATAGCAAAGCTAAGCCCCAAATGTTCTGTTTAAAATACTTCCAAGGACCTAAAGGTCTTAATTACAATAAACCTGAAATGATATGCAACACCTAGAGAAAAAGTCACACCTCTAAATGGAAAAAAAACCACTTCAGCTTCTGCCAGCCCTCATGACATCAGTGCTAAAGCGAACAAAGTACCAGCCTGTGCCACCTCTCCTTGGCAGCCATTTGTGTTCTCACACTCCCCCAGACAGAATCGATGACATGAAGACTAAATCTGAGTTATAGGGCAATTCAGCAAGAACACCAGGTTCTTTGAAAAAAGCATGTAATGTGACAAGTAGATCCTGATTTTTTTTTTTTCAAGCCCCCATCTCAAGCTCATTAGCTTTGGTTGTTGTGGAAGGTGGCAAAGCTGAGCTACATGAGTATGTGGACCACACTCGAATGAGACCTAAACAGCACGTGGCAATAATGGGGTAAGATTCTAAGGCTGTAATAGCGCAGGAGTGTATATAAATTATAGAGGCTGTTAATATGTTTTGGAGGGCTTTAAGAACTTTGTTTAGCTACTTAAAAGTAGTCGTTCATCATAAAGCAGAACCTACAGCTCGCTTATTGCTTTTGCTTAACGTCGACCTATTCTCTAATTGGAAAATAAGAAGATTCAGAAAGCCCCAGAACCAGTCTGAGCCAAGAAAAGGAGACATAGTAACCACTAGCCTAAAAAATAGAAAAGAGGAAGAACCAGCCTAGAAACAAGAAAAAGAACCCAATGAAGGAGAGGAAGACCCCAGACCCAAATGTTATTATTGGACCAGACTATGGTGTGAGGGATGGGAATTTAGATTATAGGGGTATAATTCCCCAAGGAATTTAGTGTCTGGGATACCTCTCCAGAGGCACCCAGCTCGAGCTGTCTAAATTTGTATGCCATAGATAGAATAAATTGCACTTTTTATTTTGAGGCCTTAATTAAAGATTCTGCTTCAGGGAACCTAGGGTCGAGCCTGAGGGAAGAAGTAGTGCCCAAGGGTGAACGTGTGTGTGTGCAGAGTCGGAAGGGGCACCCGTCGGCTCGCTCGAGTCACCTGCTGCAAAGGGACTCTGGTCCGAGCAGAGTTCAGCCTCGGGTGGTGTGTGTGCAATTCCTTGATTGCTGTGTGAATGCTCAGGCTGCAGCTTCTCCTTTAACATAGTTAAGCTTAATTCCATGGAATAAAAACATGCAAATGGAGAAATTCAGTGAAGAGCTCCAAAGGATTCTCATTTAATGTTATTTTTCTCAAGTTAACATGCAACATGTCTTCAGAAGGAAAACAGGATTTACATGCTATACAAAAACACTTGATGCTCAGCAGAGTGTTGCTTACTCTTATACCTTTCAAAAGACATCAGTAATGAATGAATGTCATGATTCACCATCTTAAAATCTGCTCTGCCTACTAATAAACCTCTAAACAGCCATGACCATTCCCCATTCAGGGGAACTTTAGCAAACAAGACTGTAGAATGCTATAAAAATTCAAATAAAATATTAATTCTAAATTTAAGAAGGTCCTTAGTTAAAAGAGAACAGATGTATAGCTAAATGGAATTACAGATCTAGTACTGCCAAAAATTCCTTAACTCTCATCCACTTCTCTACCCTCATGAAAATGTATCATGTTTGCACAGAAAAAAAAAAAATAACAGATATTATCAGACTTTTTTTTTTCTTGCTTGGCAGGAAGGAGTGCAAGCCCGCATCTATATTAATGTTTTGGCTTGCAGCAGTATCATAGTTTGCAAGTGAATCTCCTTATCAGCCACACTTGCATACTTTGGTTCATTTTTTTTTTTGAGCACTTTTGGTGAGCTTGAGCTAGCTTCCCTTCTAACAAAACCAAACTGGAAGCCCCACTACTCTGGAAGCAGTACCACACACGTGCCTGACACAACTAGGGATGCAAGGCTACAAACCAGAGACTTGTTCTTCGCGAAGCCTCAGACCACAAGCAGGTTAAGGAAGTGTCTTCTTGGGGACAAAGCTAAACCCTCAAAATCCCATACCAGGTAAATGCAGAGGCCTCAGCATCAATTTCTTCAATAAACTTAACCATTCTTCTTGCGCTAAATTACTTGCTAATGTAGACATGGCTGAACACACCACATCTGCAGAGAGCCAGCTGGGCTATGAAGCTTCCTAACTTCTGACAGTAGGTCCCACGAACAAACAACAAAAGAGTTGTCAGATCTGCTGTATATGTATCAGTGTTTTTAATGGAGGATAAGAGGGAGCTAGCAAAGGAAGAGAAGGGGAAAAAAAAAAACCCAAACAAACAAAAAAAAACACCCATAAAATGATTGTACCATTTTAACTGAATGCATGATTAGATGTTGCAAATTAACGTTCTACCTCTATTTCAAGAAAGTGTCCAGTTAGGACACAGGAAGCACTAGAAAAAGAATGATTTCTGTACGCTTACTGTTTCACACAGCTTCTTTGGGAAATGATTTAGCATAGTTTATAGATTGACTAAATCCCCACTGGAGTAGCAAGGCTGTTTCAAGGTGCAAATAACATTTCTTTCCTAGCAAAGTGAAAATAAAATATGTACATATGTATTTAACTTTCACATTATTTGGCTGTCATATGGCTTCATGACAGTTGCAGACCACATGAGCCACATCAAGTCTCAGTCCTTTGCGGAATACATAGCAATGAAAGTGGAAACTTGTTTTCTTTTCTTCCGATCATATAGCCAACGTTTGTCTTCTTACAAAAGTAAACTTTTTTAATTGCTAAATACCATTTTCAAGAGTCATGTCAGTACTTCAGAGTTTATGCGATAGCACTAATGACTTTAGTTAGTTTCCCACGAGTGATTCAAACACAATTTACCCTTAGGAAACCAAAGCGGGGAAACAGTAATTAAATGTCAAGCACCAGAAATAAATATTTGCTGAAGTCAAGGAAAAGCAATTCCATGGTAACAAAATTTATTACATAAAAAGTCAATGAAGGCTTCAACGATACCTTGTTTGAAAAAAACTTCTCTCCTAACATAAAGCCACCAGTTCAAGAAGAATTCTCTCAGAGTAATTCATTGCTCCAACTACACCGGGATCAAAAGCTGATAAAAGTAACATGGATAATTCCATTAAGTCTTGGTCCCATGCTAGTGACATACAATGTAGACAGCTAATCACATGCCTTTTTCTCAGTGATTTCAGTTCTACCCTTTCCCCAGAAGGATCACAATACCAGCCAGAAGCTGAATCTGAATCCACAATCAAGATTACTAGACTGTAGCTAAAAGCTGGTAATACAAAACTCATGGAAGTAATCTCTCAGAGGTTTTCTAAGAGCACACACCCAATATTTTAATTATAAGAAACAATAAAAGGCAAAACCTGACATTTCCACTATCCTCTTACTCCCATAGACTTGTCAAAGTATCTGAGCAGAACATGCCTATGTAAAGCTTTAGGCAATGGTTAAACTCCCAGTTAAACTCCCGTTATTTTCTAGAGCATATGAGTATCCCAACTATACACTCCATTTTCTCATTTAACAAATCAATTTCCCTTCTATAGATATCAAGACTATCTAGAACATGCTTAGTGATAGCATTCCAGTGGTAGAGATAGTCAAACCTTCAAAACTTAAGCCAAAAGCCAACCGGCAGAGAAACTTTAAATGAAAACATTTACCCCAGATCATAATCTGAAAAAATTAATACAGTGCACTCTTTGAAGCATTATTTTAGATCAATGGTAAACTAGGACTTCGGCAGATTTGTTCATAGCACGCTTATATGTAACGGCCTAATCTCACTTACTCCAGAACCTGGAACTTTCAGTAAAATACCTGGTTTTCCCAGTTGTGCTTTCTTCAGTTTTCTTCTGAAGATTGGTGCTGCAGCATATGTTTTTGCTGTTATCTTTCAGACATGAGCACATTTACCATGATTTAAAGGCAACTGCCCCCTCTTTTTTTTTTTTCCACCTACAATTTCAGGTTAAAGTTTTAGCTGTTTCACCCTGTTGCCACTGAGCACACCTTTAGAGAGACCCAGATGCTTTAAAGACAACTGGACTGTTTGTGCATTAGCATAAAAACATACGAAACCAAGGTCATGCTCTTTGAAATGTATACTCTAAAAGCCAGTGTTTTTAACAACAAAATTTATCACTCATAAAAAAAACATGGAATAATATCACAGACATTTAAATTCCAATGTTGCTATGTAGAGGAAATTTTCAGTGTTTTCTTACTATATTTCCAGTCACAGAAAACCTACATTTTAATTCCAAGCTAAGAACCCAAAACAAACTCAGACTGGTAATAAGTCTTTTTCTCTCAGCCAACAATATCTTAACCAAACTTTCCATTTCCTTTGTTTACAAAGTTCCTTCTAACTCCCATGTTACATTCAGCACAGATTCTGAGAGCACCATTCACCTAGGAAATTACTGCTCAATGCAGTAGAAAAATGTTATGATGTGCAACAGCACTGTCACTGGCCACAGGTCCCCATGCTTTCTTCTGTATTGTACGTACACAAGTGACAGAATTGATTTTGAAGCGATATAGGTCTGCAAACCCACCTTGTTTTGACCTTTTCTTTGCTGCTTTTCTCCACAAACACCTACATTTTGTCCTCCTTCAGGCACGCTAGAAAATAGTCTTTAAAAAACTAATGCAAAAACACATGTGTTTGTGAAGAGTGCTAGAACAGTGAAAATGCCAAAAGACAACAAGAGTTTATCCCCAGAGAAGGTTCTGCAGTAAAGCCTCAACTGCCAATAAATCTCAGTCCTTATCTGAAGGAGCTGCCTTGGAGGCACAAGTGGATAGTTGTCTCCATGCCCATTCATTCCTTGTTAAAGCTGCCAATTTTGCCTCTTTACACAAAGGACCACAAATCCAGTATTTGCTAGGGTGTTTTTTTTTTAATTCAGCTATGCAGCTGAGCTATGCAAAGCAGCAGAAAAAGTCAGTACACATTCCAGATTAAATGTGCAAAACCAAAACCTAAATCCAAACCAGTTTCTTTTTACAGAGTACAGGATATGTATGGTATATTTTTATTCTTACCACTCCAAACAATACACACTCCAAGTTATCTAACTGGTGATCACTGGGTGTGCTGGGGAGGTTCCTGCTCTCTCCCAGCCTGTAGGACTGCTACCCAGGGAACACCACAACCACTATTAAAGCCATCTGTATCAAGTCTTAGGACAATTACAGAGGTAAATCACCTAGCCTGGATCTGCTAGCATGGCTTCTACACAGATGTCAAATCTGCCTATTTATAGTGGGCACAAACCATTAAAAAAGTGAAACAAATTCCACAGAATGATTTGGCTTCTTGTGCACTTGCAACAGACATACCAGATTTCAAGTATAAAACTTGCTGTTTGGAAGATTTTTTTAATTGCCAAAATGCTACCATGTGTTCTAGGTTTACTGAGAAAGACGGGAAGGGCTGCTGCAGCCAGCAATACCAGTTTATTTGAGAAATCAGTGGGAAAATTTGAATTGTACATCTGAGACCTTTCCAAGCTGCCCTAGCTTTGGTCCCCTGGTCTGTATGCCTGAACATTGGTGCCATGTCCAAAGATGACACTCCTTGGGAAACTTTGTCTCAAGTTTCTTCTCAGTGCAAGGAAGCACCACTTCTCACACGGTCTACAGGGTTTCTTGCAGGTTTGAAACCTACTGCAAGAAATTCTGTTCCTGTTAGAAATTATTAGAAATTGAAAGCTGGAAAAAAAAAGATTGCCCCACATTCCTGTCTTGGTCACACAACTAGGAGTCCTAAAAGCTTTAAAGAAAATCAAGGTCATGACTGTGATCCTTTTAGGAGAGACTAGCACCACATCTTTTTTAACTCACCACCAGCCTGAACTTAAAACACTCCAGGCCAGCCCCATAGAAAACAGGACTGAAGTTAATCAACTTCATGTGAAAGAGAAACAGGAAAAGCCGTGGGTGTCCCAGGAAGGCAGTGCCTCTTCCAGCTTAGAAACACTTCTTTGACACATTTTGACCCGCTGTATCCTATTTTGGAGCTACGGCACAAGGTACAATCTAATCCTGAGCGGGAGAAGGATAAATGTGGTTATAAAAATCAGACAGGATGAGACCTAAGCAAGGGGACAGAGTATGCCGCAGCCAAATAAAACTGAATTCTTGCACTTTGAATAGTTGGAGCTGGTAGTTGTCAAAAATAAGATACCGAACTAGATGGAATTAGCCTGCCATCATGGCAGTCCTAACCTTCTTATATTTCTAAAAGGAAAAGCATGTTGTATTTCTTTCTATAAATTCTAAATGCTATTTCAAATATTAGGCCTTTCCCTGTAGATAAGAGAGTAAGTGTTACTAAGCATAGCTGTGTCTAAATAAAAAGCTAAAAATTGAAGGAAATATCTTTGCCAAAATATAATAGCAACCTCTGAACTCTTTCTTTAATTTCATATCTGGCTTCTGTTTAATCAAAACAATCTCTTCCCCCCATTAAAAGCCACTTTGGCTTAGATCTCTAGAAAACCCAAAGTGCAAGGTCAGAGCTGGAGCTGTTACTTGAAAAAAGTGCCATTTCATGAACATAGGGGCTACGCTGTCACCACAGTATGGCATTCGTCATATTAAATTTCATTAATCTGTGAGGTAATAAAAACTCTATATGCTGCCTTTCGCTCAGGCATTAAGAGTCTTCATGCCAACCCATAGAGCTTTTTCCGTCTTTCAAAAAGTAGTAACCCAGCAGCATGACTATCTCTTTGCTATAAGCAACAAAATAATATGGTTTATGGCTTGAATTACAACCCATTTTCAGGTTTTTCAGAGGCACGGATTTTTGTAGAGGTATTGGTTAGCAATGCTTTAGAGCAGGATTAACAAGTAATTGCTCACTTACCAAAAGCAATATGTAAGGTGTTGTTTTAATTCCTTCCACACAGGCAATACTTGCACCAAGAGGAAGATTCTTGTTCTGTCAATGAGATCAGTTCCTTCCCATTTTTCACAAGTGTTCTGGTGGGCTGGAAGGGAAAACCATTATAGTGATCACAGGAAAAAAGAGGAAGGCACATGCATAGCGCAGGGGTAGGCACTGCCAACATCCAGAAACATTTCAGATTTAATTAGCACTGCTTGGTGTTCCTACGGTTTCAGGGCTTCACGCCTGAACTAAACAACGAGACATGGAGTTTTCTAATTAAAGCTTAGAAAAAAGAAAAAGCATTACCATAGGATATAATTTTACCTTCAGAGAAATGCCAGATTTTCATACCAGATTTTCATACTTTTGTTTAGGGTTAGGGTGAACAAACATTTCTGACTTTGGAGACATTTCACCCAGAACAAAGTTCCCTATACTTTCTTAAGGATATCATTAAGAAACTCATCCTGGGATCTGCACCATGTAAGCAAGGAGCTTTTATTTAGCTTCACTAAAATACAGAGGTTTTAGTGAATTTCCCTGAAGCAGCTGCAGTCTGACCCTGCTTTGTAAGCTGAAGGACCTATAATTTATACTTGAAACATTTCACTCCTTATGGATGCACTCACTCTAGAATGTCAAAATACATCTTTTTAATGAAGACTCCAACGGTGGAGCACCGAGCTAAGTTACACCGTGGCTTAAGGCTACACTAATCTTTTGCCTTGATAGAATCAGTAACCAAAATTAAATATTAAACACTGTGCATGAAAAATAAATGTCTGTTTCAGGAGTCATTTTTACAGCCCAAGGCAATATTTCAACATATTTGTCTTCTGCTCTAGAATTTCTTGTTCTGTTTCAGTTTTTCTTTCTTTTGTTCTGTACATGGAGCAAAATTCCATGTGGATGTACTCTGTTCTTTCTTGAGGGAAGCAAATATATTTTTAATTAATTTAGCAAATTATTCACATTGCCGAGGCAGAAATAACCCCTGTACTAATACCAAGTTCAGTAGCCCTTTCATGGCAGCTGTTAACACCTCTTCTCACTGCCAGAAACTTCCGGATGGCGACTTGGAACAGAGTCTTTCCATTTCACAGCAAGATAAGCAGTTCTAATTCTTTCTCTGTTGGAGTAAGATGACAGTATTTTAGCCCAAGGAGAAAAAAAAAAAAAAGAAGGAAAAAAAAGAAAAATAAAAAAGACAAATATCAAAATTATGAAGTGAAAAACTCTTTAACTGAAAACCAATACATTCCTTTTCTAAAACCAAGGAAGAAAATTAAGTTGAATGAGAGCCCACAGAGTAAAAGGAAACAGACAAAACCATGGGAAAAAATCAGGGTGGAGAAGAAGCAAGAGTGTGAGTAAGCACCAGGAGCCGAGGGAATCAATAAGAAGATTATGATCCAGGGGGAGAGATACAAATCTATACAAATCATATGCCATAATTCAACTCCAGATGGACAGAAATTAAAGCAGGAAGATATTGAAGTGGAAAGAGGAGTGGGGGAGAGAGAGAACCACAGATTATTTTACTTTAAACATTGTACAGTTTATTAGAAAAACTAAATGATAGTCTGCAGCTAAAGAACTGTCAGCTGCAAAGTTCATCTGCTATGGCTCAGCTTTGCCCTTGTGTATTTTAGCAATTTTAATTAAAATCTTACATAATTCTAAGTAATTTTTGCTAATATGTTTCTGCTCCAATTTCAGGCAATGAACCATGGTCTTACTCAGACCTCTAAAACAATCAGTAAGTTCCATAAAGTGTGTACTGTCAAAAGGCCAAAGCCATAAAACTCATGATTCTCTTATACAATGTGAACAGAGCATTAGAATATACACTGTAGGGAATAATTCTGTGCTGGCAAGGAGATAGACAAGATGACTTAACAGGCCTTTTCTATCAATGTCTATGATGTTATCAGTGCAGTACTTGACCTTTTCTCATTAATCACATCTGCTGCCACATGAACAGTTTAAAGAGCTTTCAATGTTTATAAATATCCAAGGAGGTAAAAGATGGGTGTATCAATTAGACCATCTGACCTTACCCCTTGCTGCAGGACAAAAAGTTTCTGCTCCCATTCCTCACATGCTTACAAAATTAAAATTAAAAATAAAAATTAATTCAGGGATCATCTACATCTCCATGATCAAGCATATAGGACTCGACTCCCCTCTAAAAGGACTAGAAGAAACTGGGGCAAAATCATTCCCCTATCCCAATCAGCACTGGTTTCTTGAGCTGAGGAGCCACAGCAAACCAAGCTGGTTGTTCCTGTGCAAAGGAAAATGGAACATGTCAGTAGAACGTGGCACACAAAAGGGTTAGAGGATGCCTCTCCTCTTCAGTCCATTTTAATTATTTCATAAATTCATGAAAGCCAGAAGGATACTTTTTGAAGACTATTAGTCCTGTACAACTAACATCTACAAGCAATTTCTCGTTAATAGTATTTGCTCCATTTTTACTTTTCTGTGGATGTGTACCTCTGCTGTTGCCCGAACATCTGCAGGAAGCAAAAGATGAGCAGTTGTACAGATAGATACTCATGGGACAGTTCTCATCAAAGGGACTCATGTGGCTGTCTTGTCACTTGCTTCTGTCACACTGAATCAGCAAAGTATATGACTTCCAATGGGCATGAACCACAGACCAGAAATACCAAACAGCGAACAGCTGAACTGATTTATTCCTGATGGAATTTGTGCAGGTAGAAACATGTCACTGTTGAGATCATGTTCACCTGTACATAGCATATAGCTAGCCTAAACCCAAGAGAATGAAAAGCACAAGTCTGTTCACTGGGATCACACAAATGGAGCAGAGAAGAAAATTTGTCAAATTATCATCTTTGATAGCTCACCTAGAGCCATAACCACTCACTTCTCCACTCTGTTTGGAATTGTCTCCTTCCATTAAGATAAATTTTCCCTAATAGCCTCTATCATGGAATTATTTTGCCCTCACAGTCGATGATTCAACTCCCCCACATCCTGTAAGGAAAACAGTTGTCTACGCCCAACCTGCTTTACTGATCCAGCAGAACTACTGTAAGCAAGTCCGAAATTCTTGTTGTTGTTTTATTTGGAGACCTAGGGAAGATTATGGAGTATAGCATCCTCAACTGGAGCCTCCAGGGGCACAATATTGATTCCTTCTAACCACAGCAAGTTACAAAACATCTGACATGTGCAGTTCTTGGTGGATCAGCTGCCTTGCCAAGTAAGCAAAGAGGAGATTAAATTAAATAATAGAACTCAAAATATGAAATATCCTCCACTGTTCCAGGATCTTTTTCCTCACTGGTTGCAAGTGAAGACAGAAAGACGATCCCCCCCACAGACTGCGCTTTGAGGGCTGGGTATGCAGCTGGCAGGTACTCAAGCCTATATTTAAAAGCATAGTGGGGGTGGAGGGGAACCAATATGAGGGCAAAAGGGAGGGTTGCTGAGAAGGGTGGGCTATTTTGGGCCACAAAATTACTTCGTAATCAGGAAAGTGCTGGGGTTTTTCCTGGGGAAATGGGAGGTGGGAGAAGAGGGATGGAGGAAGGGAAAGGTCTTAGAGTTCCTTCAAAGTAGTTAAAAATTTTAAAAAAAAAAAAAAAAAACTTAAAATATGTGAAATCTAAAGACAAGAAATCTTTAAAAACCTCAGTTCTGCTAGTCTCTCTCTCAGCAGTGCATGGACAAGCTCTGTCACTGCAAACATAAACACTAGGTGAACAGAAAGGACAAGAGTAAAATGATTTTCCCCTTGAAAAATGTATCTGTTCAGAACGTATTTTGAGCATGTTCACCACAGATTTATTGAGGGTCTACAAGTGGTCTGACAATTAAGTAATCAGAACAAAAGTTATTCTACAGAAAACAGCTTCCCTATCAGTCTTTTAAGACCTGATAAATCCCTAGCAAATATGTTAATTAAGAAGGACTAGGCCAACTGAAAGTGAGGATGGTATTTCACTTTTCAATATATTGCTAGGGTAGTAATTTTTTCTCTTTGTAACTGAAGTTCACTGTAGATGCCTTCTTACTTATGTGATATATTAAAAAACATACTTTATTTCCTGACTAGCAGACCATACTGCCTTTATTAAAGATTATTCCTCTGACAATACCATTTTTTCACTTGTTTAACCTCCTTTTTGGAAAGTTACTTAAAGTGCATAAAGATTACTTAAAATATGGTTCACTAGATATCACTCTCATAACTGTTACTGTATTTCCCCAAGAGATAGATGAGGGGAATGTTAAACTTAATGTAGTATACCGTATGGCAAAATGAACAGCATAACAATTAAGAAAGCCTTTACATTGTAAGAGAATCTTAAAATGGTCTCAAAAGGACTGGAAGAATGCCAGAAACCCTTCTAGTGAACAAGGTTGTCTTTAATAAAAAGTTGCCTAAAATTTGCCAATTCGGTCATAAGCCTATTCCTGCTTCTTTTAAACCAAAAGAGAATTAAAAACTGGGATAGAAAAATCACATTTAGCAGCAAATAATCAGAACAGCTTTTAAAAATGAGAAATATGTTAGTTACCTGAT
Organism: Astur gentilis; assembly: GCF_929443795.1. Lineage (NCBI taxonomy): Eukaryota > Metazoa > Chordata > Aves > Accipitriformes > Accipitridae > Astur > Astur gentilis. Next base: position 15,063,857 of record NC_064891.1, read on the forward strand.
TGCCAGGCAGATCTGCATATACCAGTGGCCTTTATTCCCAACTCTACTGTCTTTCTGACCCATTTGCTTCACTTCCCTTCCTTTGATTTCTCATCTGTAAATAACATCACTGAATTATTTCACCTCCTTGACAGGGTGCTGTTAAGATGAATTAGTTAATGTCTGGAAAGTATTAGAAAGATAAAAAGCATTATAAAAGCACCAGCTACCATCTAAGAGCTACAGAAAGGCAACAGACCCTTGTTATCATCAATCCAAGAGTCAGAACAGTAATGTTATAAAAAACAACACGTTGGAATTGCAAGGAAAAGAATAAGCAAGAACAGAGGAGGAAAACCCTGCAAAGGATCGATTCTTAGTTTACAGAGACTCTGGACACTGGCTTGCATTTTCATTAAAGCTAGAAGAATCAGAAGTTCTGCCAGATACATAATGTAATATAAAAAGTATTTTAAAATAGAAGTCTTCCTTTCCACAAAATGCATTTTCCAAACCTCTTATTGTGCTCTTCTCACTTACTCATTACAGCTCTCCATCCTGCTTGCTTATAAAAATGTACTCTCACTGGTTTTCTTTTTACCTTTCTTCTTAGTCCGGCCATCACAATTCATTCTTGTCTATCTCTTGTATTACTAGGTCCCACATCAAGATTAAATCCAGATGAGATTTCCTGCCAAAACAGAAGTAAATTCCTTCATGGATCGGACCCTTGTACCCAGAGATGCAATGGGATTAAAACCAATAATCCTATAATTTCATTATTGCTCTAGAAAATACACTCCTTTAAGAATTTTTTTCATCTTCAAACTGGAGTTCCAAGGATGGGAATTTCACACTCTGCCTTTATTCACCAAAACCACAGCATCTGAAGTGGAGGCAATCTCAGAGATCAAGAATATAGGGGCAGTTTCCCCTAACAGTAAGTGGGAAGCCAAGTTTCAGTTGCAGGACAGGAGTGTGAAAAGGACTATAACAACACAATAGTAGGACTGATGCTCCAGGCGCTCTCTCTCTTTCAGTGATCCAATGGCAGATGTACCAGTACATGCACACAGCATTGCAAATTTTGCAAGTTCACAGCCAGTCTTGCAGCTTTTGATGTTTTCCTTAATTCTCCAAACTGCTGCTAAGACACAGGATTTTTATTTCAGACAGTGAAATTTCTCACTCATGCCAATATGGTGAACGATTTTGAAATGTGAATTCCAGCCAATGAAAAAGAGTAAAGGAACTAAGTTTATTATCTTTAATGCAGAGTTTTTCATGGTTATATGGCATACACGGATATATATACACATCCACAAACCTGCACACAGATAAACCAGTCTCACACAGGCAAAGGAGATTTTTTTATTTCTTTCCCCAAGTATGTAAGGATGAAAGAAGAGAACAGCCAAGAATCATCATCTTCCACTTTTTTCACTGCAGCCTCAGTCTAATTTAATGGAACACAGAGATGTCTGATACTCTCAGATTGCATACCCTTTTAGTAATTAGTAGGCAGAAAGATGCATTTCAGGACAGTGAAGGAGAGCTAGAAATCGATCTTGTAAAAATCAGCCAGTCTGTTTGGATGTTTTGCCACCTCATCAAGGAAGAAAGGTTATGGGTATTTTATGCAAAGAAATGAAAAAGCAGTAGGAAAATTCTGGGAAATTTGTCCCAGAAATACTCTAAACAAGGCACATTGGTTGGGTTTTTTTCTTTTTACTAATGCCATAAGGAGAAAACAGCTGTCCCTCATGCCTATATACTCAGATTTCCAACAGCAAATAGGCAGTGGTAAATGAAAAGCATCTTTTGCACAACTTGATTGTTAAAAACTTTCAAGGGATTTCCTCTGATTTTTTCCATTAGTGAAAGAGTACAAGCAAAAATGAAGTAGTCCTGTCTACACGTACACATGAATTTTACTCAAGCACACTTTAAATCCACTTAAAATATACAACATTTATTGTGTACTGGTGATTAAGTGAACAAAATTTGGTGCATTACTAAATTCAGAACTTTATCAACATCCAAATATATTATTATAATAGGATACTTTTGCCAGCAAAATGTACAATCTGACAAAAACTAGGCTTCTTTAAAAAGATTTAGTTTCCTTGAGCTCATTAGCATCAATTATGCTCCTATCCCTCCCCTTTTTTTGCTTTTCTAAAAACACCCCACAGTTCTTGTCAACCTTTGCCTGACTTTACATGATGTGTATTTAGCCAGGCAATGGTCAACCAAATCACCATGTCTGCTTCCTTTAAATATTTATAAATTCAATTTGTATAATTTCTGCAGACTTCTCTACATTGCTAGATTTGTAACAAATATCTGCGCATCATAGGCTGAAAGAATTCACAATGTCTTGCCAAGACACGTGCCTGTGAGTTGTCCTTGAAAAGGCTGGACAGTACTCTACTCTGCCTTTGTGAAACTCCACCTGGAATTTTGCATCCAGCTCTGGGGTCCCCAGTACAAAACAGACATCAGCCTCTTGGAGCTGGTCCAGAGAAGGGCCATGGAAATCATCAGAGGGCTAGAACACCTCTCCTATGAGGAAAGGCTGAGATTTGGGGTTGTTCAGCCCAGAGAAGAAAAGGCTCCAGGAAGACCTCATTGCGGCCTTTCAATATATGAAGAGGGCTTATGGAAAGACAGAGACAGACTCGTTACCTGGGCCTGTAGTGACAGGACAAAGGGCAATGTTTTTACACTAAAAGAGGGTAGATTTAGATTAGATATAAAGAAGAAATTTTTACTATGAGGCTGGCGAGACACCGCAACAGGTTGCCCACTGAAATTTGGATGCCCCATCATGGGAAGTGTTCAAGGTCAGGTTGGATGGGGCTTTGAGCAGCCTGGTCTAGTGAAAGATGTCCCTGCCCACACAAAGGATGTTTGGACTAGATGATCTTTAAAGGTCCCTTCCAACCCAAACCATCCTATGTAATTTTACCAGCTTCTGCACTGGCATCAAATACATGCCTGCATCGTGTTCCCAGCAGGAAGTGGCCCATTCAGGGTCATCCCAAATATAGAGCAGAAATTCACTGAAACATTTTTTTCACAACAGCTAACTTTGTCCCATTTAGTAGTCGGCCACTGCCATTTCTCCCTTTAATGAAAAAGACCTCACTGGATGCAATCTTTAGCTCGGGTTAATCAGACCAACTTCACTGAATTAAAACAGCCTATTTCAGAACGCAGCTCTTCTCATTCAAAAAAGATGAGTAATTCCATCTCCTAAGCAAACCAATAGAACTCACTAGGAGTCCTTTCAGCACAAGCTTTAAAGCAAATCAATAAATGACAGTATAGCATAAACCAACATATTCTGGGGAAAATGTGTGCTCCCTTGTACAGATAGATGTACTAGATGTAGCTACAGGGATGTTCTGTTGTTTTCCCACCAGTATATTTGTGGTAGAAGTAGAGAAAGAGCTGTGATCTTCAAGAAGAAAGCAACAAACATGACCAAGCAACAGCCTTCCAGCATCAGCTCCAGAGGCACAATTATCCCAGAGGAGACAAATCTGGAATTCATAAAAAGCATTAGCTACCAAATATGCGACCACAGAAATTGCCAACACCAACTATTTGACCACAGAATCCAGGATACTTTAACCACAGCCGTTCCCAATTTAAAGCCAGAAATATTAATGCAATATATCTAAAGCAGTCCAATATATCACATGGCAAACCCCAGCAAGGAAAAGACCGCTTCCCTTGCCTTCCCCCACCTGGGAGCGGGTGGGCTGGGTAAGGCGCTGGCTGCCAGCGCATTCCTGGGGACTGGCAGCACAGGCTGTCTCGCTGGGGCTGAGCCCCGGCCAGCTGGCAGGAACAGCAGCCCACTTTCCGCTTCCCCCTCTTCTGAGTTCCTTTAGCTTTTTAGGAAATTATTCTGAAGTCCTTCCCTCTGCCCAGATTAGTCCTTGGCAGTCAAGGGGGAAAAAAAAAAAAATACACCAGAAGGAATAAGAAGGGACCACTCTGATGACATGGCATTTTTAAACATTTACAGCAAGAAATTGAGAAATCTGCCTTCAGAGAACAATCAGACATCAGATGTCAAAATCTATTTCATCTTATGTAATGGTCAAGGTAATCAGACAAACCTATTTCCTTCTAAATTCCATAGAGCAGCATATTTAGGCCACTAATTCTATTGTTTTAAACATACGTGTATTTTTTAATAATGTGGAAAAGCACCACCTGCGTTGGGCCAGTCCTCTTCAACTACACGCAACCATGTAAGAGTCCAGACAAGACAGAACACATCACCTACTCAACATCCCACTTTCTCCTCTGGCTTCCTCCCCTCAATATGCACTGAGGCCAGAGAGAGGAGCACACTGCATGCACAACAGAAGAAATATGTGAAATACCAACATCAAGTGTCATGGAAGGATAAAAAACCCAGGAGGAACAGCGAGCACTTTAGGGTTGGGCTAGCCTGGGTGCAAAATTCAGCTGTGTCTGGCTAAAGGACATGTGCCAGAGTTGCTGATCCACCTTATTAACCAGGGAATAACCCAAGCCAAGGAATTGCCGCCAGGCTGCCAGTACAGTCCCAGCACCTCTCTTCTCCCAAGGCCTTTGTGCTACCAGCTGGGGTATCGCACTCCCAAATTTTTCTACTGAGCTCCAGCAATAGTGTGCATTGGAGAAAGCAGATGAAACACGCAGTGAGCACTATCAGCATGGCTCAGCTTTAATCCCAGGTTAAAATTAATTAATTCCGGTATATGAATCTTTATACTTCAGTACAAAGTGGATTTTTTTTTTTTATTTTTTTTTTTAAGTAAAGCAAGTCTTCCTGCATAGCAGCTGTAGATAAATTACTCCAGCTGAGAAAGTCCAAAAGGTGAGATAAGCTTTGCTGATAACAGTTCAATACCTATGAATAATGCCAGCCTTGTTTCCACCACCTTGTGGCAATTTAATTTCCCAAAAGAATCTATCTGCCAATGCAGTTTAACCGCATGTGTAAGAATATCTGCAAAAGCAACACTCACTGACTCCCAATGCATTTACAGGAGCTGCCTTTGACATTCTGAAATTTTCCTGCTATGCAGTGAATCGGTTGCTTTCATATTCCTGTCTTGACAGGCAAAACAGATTTCTTTTTAAGATGCGTTAGTTCAATTTAGTTAATATGAAATACCTGAAAAACACCATTAGGATGCTAACACGAGTATCTCCCTTTACTGACTGCTACCATTAAGATGAACGAACAAGTACCTGGTTTTTAATGCAGTCCTGTTGAAAACTTGAAATACAGAATCACTTTTCATGTTGACTGCAGGGATGAGATACATACTGATTCTTTAGCCCCATATCAGCAGTGAACGAGTAGTTTATTCACATAACGTATGTTATCTTTTTCCTTTTCAGCGGCCTCATCTGAGAACAGCATCACGGGAGACCGTCAGAAGGTGCCTGACAGTAGCGTTATGTTGAAGCACTTGAGATTTGCGGGACATTTTAGTTCATTCAGGCAGGGGAAGCTGACTGTGAAATGGCAACACAGGAATCTAAGGAGAAATGCACTCCATGCAAAAAAATAAAATGTAAAAGACATACATTTTTCAACAGAGGACAGTAAGCAGGCAGTAACACAGAACTGCATACGGCCAGTGTAAGCCTGCAGAGACAAACAGAAACAACTAGCTCTGGTAACAGAACAGGCACTACAACTGGGATCAAATCACTCCAGTAGACACTATTAAATGACCCAGAGCTAACCCCTGACAAGGCAAGTGGAACTCACCATGCAAAATAAGCTGGTTTCTGGAAGAGGGATGGTCCTCTGCCATTACAGGTATTATTAAAAATCAAAAAAACTCTAAGAAAAATCAATTAGGCAGAAAGACATACAGATTTCAAAGTCTGAATTACAAAAAATACGCTGTAGCCAGCATTATCAACTGCAAATTGTTCAGAATCTGGGGAAACAGATGCAAGAACTATGAAAAGTTTCACCACTTGGCTACAAAGTTAGCGAGGCCCAGCTTAACATTCACAGAGTTGACAAACATGACAATACCCACCATCAACTCAAAACAATTATTCAGAGAAGACAGGATCTCAGAGAAAGATTAATGAACTATCAAGTTAGAAAACAATACAGGACATTCTTCCTTTTGATATTGGAAACCAGTGTAGAAGCTAACATGGTGATAGAAAAAAAATGCTCTTCTCTAAGAAAAATTGCAAGCACTAGAAGATGAATGGGTAAAGACTCAGGACTCCCATTAAGGAAGAGTATGTGTATCAGTCAACAAGAAATTGGAAAGATGTAATGTGTAGCCATCTCAAAGACAGAAGTAGCAACTGCTGCCCTGCAATGGGTGCTACCTTTTATCAACAGGACAAACTTACTGGAAAACAGGGACAGCAAAGCAATTCAGGAGAAAGCTGGCTACTTTTGCAAAGACTCAGGAAATCCTTGGAATGCAAAATATAGTTCAGAAGGTCTTTCCTCTTCATATCAGAGTGATCCTGATCTTAAGAAAAAGGTAGGCACATTATTATGAGAATTCCATATTGAGTAGACATCTCAACAGAATGGGTATATTTGCAGGTCACTGTCAGAAAAAACAGGCATTTTCTTTCTAAAAAGATACAGAAGAGTCAAAAAAGAAAAGTGCAAGGATTTATGGTTCCTAACATAGAAGCATCTTCAAGATAAAGTTGATGCAGAATTATTTTATAAAATTAACACATCTGCAAGTTTTTATTGCAAAAATCAAAACATGTCATCATGTCCTTAGGAGAAACTCTTTCCCAGACTGCCACTTGGGTTCTGTACAGCTTCCACATCACTTCACTGGGAAATACAACAGTTGCAAAGGGAAATAATTGCTACACAGAACACATTTATGATTTGAGAGAAAACGATGCAAAGGTACAAGTAAAAGTTGTATCAACGCTCTGAGTCCTTGCTCCTTCCAGCATCACCTTCCTTCAAGCTTCCCTGCTTCTTCCTTACCACTGCAACACTTCTCTGTTACAGCTACAAACAAGTTTGGGCTAAAGTGAAAAACCCCCATCACCAGGATTGCTCAAAAGTGAGTAATGAAATCAAATGCAGCAAAGGGATACAGGCTGGCTATAGCAAACTTGAGGAGATTACCAGTATACCTGCTCCAGACAGTCAAAGAAAAATTATATATGTTCCTTGAAGCAGCAAACTGCAGAGGGACTTTTTTTTTTTTCTCCTAATCCAGATCCGAATCTAGCAAGAGTATCAGATTTGCAGTTTGGAGGAAAGGCTGGGTTCTGGTAGACTGTACTAGCACTAGTCACACAGTAAAATTTTCTACAGTGCAAATAAAGGTATCACAGTTTGTCTTTAAATTCTGCTCTTTGTTAAATACTTGCAGCCAGAAAGCTAAGCATGCTTTCACTTACATACTAGAAAAAATATATAGCTCAGCTGTTATAATAGAGGAGTTGGAAGAGGTAAAATTCTCTGGTACCTCTGAAACATAGTAGTTGTTCTAACTAACAAAGGTTAATAACAGCAAAATGCTTTTAAATATAAAAGCATTAGATTTATTGTCTTCATGCTGTGTGCCAGCTAACTTTATCATGCAGTCATGTAAGTATAAAATAACGATTTGCAGTTGCACCTTCTCAGATGATGAGGCAGAGGATCATGGCAAGGAATACAAGCAACTTTTGCTGAAAACAGAGACTCTACCTAATTGGCAAAGGATGAGCAAAACCTTTATAATGGAGTCGTCCAAACAAAAACTCTCAGCCTTTAAAACAATATGACAATGTAATAGCTTTTCCTCTCACAGCATTCCTATCAAAAAAAAAGACCCAAACACTTGATTACTGAATAATAATTAATCCCAGGATCCCACCTGATGAGAGCGCCAAAATTGCTTGAACTTTTCCTATCCAAAATTAACTGCAGAACAAGCAGTGCTGAAGTCCAGTTGTCCAGGATTTTTTATTGTTAAAACACTGTAAGTACTGTTTAATTCTCCCACTTTCTGAATAGCTGGCTAAGGTGATGGAAATCCCCCATCATGTTTATCTATTCCTGGATCCCTGTTATTAGCACTTGTAAATGCAAACCAGCATTATCACAGTCTAAACACCTAAGCAAACTATCAGTGTCCCAGGAAAGCAACACGTATGCTACAGTCTACTGTGAAAAAATGATCATAATAGAAGAGACATGGGTCTCCTTTTATTTTTTTATCCCCCCCCCGCCCCCGCTATTCACTTTTAACAAAGAGTCCTATGGAAAAGCCATTTTGGAATATCAATTAGAGAGAAAAAAAAAAAAAAGTAACATTGCTGAGCTGACATTTGGTTTCTATGCAGCTGGAGAGAGGAAAACATTCACCTGTGCACACTCAAAGAATCAAGAGCATATGTGTTTCAGTATTTTTATGTTTAGAAGGGGAGTTCAAGGAGAGGTGGGCTTAGAAAGAGACTACGTTTAAAGAACGAAAGCAAGGAATAGCACTACATTCGGAATAGGAAAATTTCTCTTTTAGAAGAGACAATTCTCCATGACTGCATATTACACATATTCAGACTAAAAAGTGGATTCTGCAAGGTGTTAAGTGTTCTGGCTTGGTTCCAACAAACCACTTAATCACGTACTTAACTTTAACTACATCCACAGTCCTGTCGGACATCAATTAAGCTGATCTTAAAAAGACTACTTGAAAATACTTGAAGTCACATGCTTGTAACTCCTATTGGATTGGAGCGAATCAGCAGCCTTTAAAGGCTCCTGTTATTTGAAAGGTAAAAGCAAAAGCTGTTAGAGCTACAGCTGAGGGAAATTTAATTTGAAACGGTCTGCCTTCAAAACCAGGTTCCATGAAGTTTTTTATTTCTCATTAAGATTAAAAATTCCAAAAATACTGGTCCCCCCATTCTCCTGTTACTAAGCACAACAGGAAAAAAATAATAGCTCCCATTCTCTCTTCCCCCTCTCCTCCTTCCCCAGCTCTCAATTATCCTTTTTTTTCTTTTTTTTTTTTCATTCTACAATTTTGTTTTTTATTCCACAGTTTTGAGGAATTACAAAGCAGCAAGGAGAAAAAGTGATGGGATAAAACTTTTTTAATTCTATGATAGGAAAGAAGAAAAAAAGAAAAATTGAGGAAGGCATTAAAATGTCTACACATTATATTTATAGGTCTGAAATTAAAAAAAAAGTGTGGCTTACATGAAATATTTTTGGTTTAGGTGTGAGCATGTGTGAGATTGCAATTTCCTGGTTTTTTGAAGCTGTCTTTGTAATCAAAGTTGGTACTAGTTTAAGATAAAATAGCACTCTGAGATACTAAAGGTCTGGAATAAACAGCAGCAGTACAAGAACTGCAAATGCAAATACAACAAGGAAGCCAAGTTTACCTGACTCTCAGCCCAGAGAATCCTACTTCCCACCAACCAGTGCCCTTTTCTCCTAAAACTGTGCTTTATATTGCTACCAGACAGCTAGCACAGAAACCACCCCCTAATAGTCAATATGCTGGCTCTTCAACTTTTGTTTCTGCATCTCAATGAAGTAGGGGGGGTCTGCATAGCTGCGATCCTAACACACAGTCAGTGCACACCCCATAGCAGCCAACACTCCGGGAGCGAGAGTCCTCGGAACCTCCTAAAGATGTTCTCCGTGCCAGGCAAAAAGTCTGCCGGGTCTATGGGTGAATTTTGAACTGTAGGTTATTAACAATTCGGAGTCTAAAAAAAGACAAAGAATAAGTAGCATTGGAAGTCAGTTGGAGCTCAATAATTTAAGGGCTTCACCTACAGGAAGTAGAACAGGAAAAGAAAAATTTCTTTTCACTCCATTCTATTGCTCAGTTTCCGCTTCCAGGTATTTCTCTTCCTCACAAGTTGTGTGCTATCAGCTGTTTTAATATGGGGACATGCTACTTACTGTGGACTACATCCTGGAGCATTCTGCGTGGCTCTTCCCCCTGCAAGCAGCGTCATGAATAAAACATCACAACGACACAGAGAGTAACTGGACTCAGACCACAGATGACTTTCTAAATTACAATGAAAGGAGAAAACGTAACTCCAGTGCTTTCACAGTCACAAACTACTCTAGATGGAAAGGTCTAGCAGAAGATGGTGTATGACATTACAATCCTGATGTGGAATTTAACCAGCGCAGCAACTATTTCTACCAATGGAGAGTCAACCTCTCTGAGAACCCAGCATTAGACCCAGATGCTTGCTCGCTCCTGACATTGGATATGGAAGACACTGCAGCTACTTCCCAGAACATGGAGCTGTCCTCCGCAACCCCTCCCAGTATATTTGTCAGTGTCAACATTGCTTTGGAAATTTAGGAAGCCTCTGCACATCTGTGGTAAAAGCAGTGGATTCAGCTTTAGGCTTTAAAAAGAAAAATTTGAAAAAAATCAGTTTGAATAATGTCTCTGGCTCTGGAGCACAATGAATCGACAGTATTTAATCAGAAAAGCAAGACACTGTTTTAATGCAAATAGGCATGATTAACCTAAGCTAAAATAATTTGAGTACAATGCTAAATAGTGTAGCTTTATAAATTGGGGATAGTTGAATCTTTTTCACCTAGACTTGGCTTCTTGGCATATACAACCAAATGTTGTATAAACTTTCCTGAAGAAACAGAAAAACTTAATAGTTGCTTCTTCCTAAGCTGCTTCCCTGAGCCACCTATTTCCAGGAGAAATTCTGTGTCAGATATGAAAGAAACAATAGCTTTAGGGTCCTGTGTAAAGCAAAAGCATTTTACATGCACTATCAGCATACTGCCTGCCAATGTTTTCCAGTTGAAGCATTCTGTCAAGAAATGTTTTGAGTAGACAGACCCAGCCATTAACATGACAGAAAACGTTTGAGAACAGAATATATTTAAATTAAGTTTCTGTACGTTCCACTATTTTGAAACCCCTTTTTTGGAACCTATTCTTAATCACAGCTGCACTGTTTCCTCATATTAGTACCAAGTTTCAAGATGACAATCTCTAATTACTATAAACCTCTGCTTCATTTTTTTGCTTATCGTTTTAATATCAACCCCTGATGTCAAATTATTACCTGTTCTTACTATTAAAAATCCATCTTTCCTAATTGCAGATGAAAACTTAAAAATATAACATGATTGCAAACTAAAAATATTAAATCATACTAAAGAAGACAAGGGAGACAAACTAGTGAGAAAAATAATCTAACGCTAAGCCAGCCCTCTGACTCCTGGGACAAAAGTGGTTTTGTTTTGTTTTTATGAATACCGCGTGGGATTGACAATTCTGAGCTATATCAATAGAGCAATTACAAAAAGATCTGGTATAAAATTCTAGCATTACATTTACTGTCTTGCCAGCTTTTTTTAAATTGGCAATTACATAAAACCATTTATATTGGTACAGTGTATCAAAGCACGAGAGAATCAAACAATCTAACTTTCTTGTGTATTTTAAGTCTATGCTGATTTCTGATTTTTTTATCAGCCAGCTATGTTTATCAGCAAGCTATGAAAGTTTGATCGTTTCCTCCAGTCCTATGTAACTTACTAAGCTTGTACTTTGTATTGTTTTGTTTTTCTAAAATCTTCTCAACACTAATTTCTACACAGGCAGCTGATAAAGAACAAAGTTTCAGGGGCAAAACAAAGGAGGGTAATAACTAGCCTTGGCTATTTTCCACAACTGCATTTGTGCATCAATTCCTGCATCTGCACTGTACCCCCTTATTTTCTGTTTTGACTCAGTTATCAAAAGCCATATTGTGTGCAATTCAAAGTAGCTGGATTTTTTCTGTCTAACAGAAGATGGTCCCAGAGAAGCTGAAGGACGCTGCATTGGACTTTCAGTATTCGTTGCTATCACTTGCAGATCTACACAGCCATAACACACATTCACTTCAGCCACCGCAGAAGTACTGAAGCTTTTTCAGAAGTACCTTTCATCCATCTGTGAAGTCCCACACATTATCATCTAAGTGATGAAACATTTTGAATGCAATGGTAAAAGCCGATAGTTGTATCTTATTTATGACTATGTAAACCTCAGCCATTTCATAGCAGAAAGGTTAAATATCAGTGCAAAAGTCTAGATCATCACACTGCTTTCTTTTTGTCGCCCATGTAGAAGTATCATCCCTTCTCTCACTGCTTGCTTATTAATCAAAGTTGAGAAATGCAAAAGCAAGACTAGAAAAGCAAGGCTAGAATATTTTCTGGAATATTGCCTTTTTTTGAATTAGGTTGCATCATTTACATGTTTAATCTCTTCCTGGCTGGAAGAGTTTATAGCCCTCTCTCAAACTATTAATATGCTACACCCCTGCAATGCTTACCTGCTCATTAGCGCACTAAAACCAAGATTCTCAACCTGGGCAACATTCCCAGGAACAGACTGGGGGGGGTTGGAAGGAACAAGCCCCCTCATTCCCCAGCCTGTGGGCTGACTGCAATGCAGCATTGCAGCAGCCAGTACCACAGTCCTGAGGGTTGCTGTACCTACTGCTTCCCACTGTGAGTGTTGTGGAGCAGCCAGAAAACACACATTGTCAGGGGTCTGCTGGCACAATCCTGGCTCCTCCTTGACTGACGCCTTCTCTGGCCCCCTGGCTGTCCTGAACAATTTAATATAGGTAAACCCTGCAGAGAAATTATATCGGTGCATGAAGAGGACTACTGAACCTGTGTATGCATCGGGGAGCAGCTCCTACATAACACTGTATGAGACAGGCTGTAGTCAAGGTCTTTCAAGGCTGAGTTCATTTATATGAACCCATACACAGAAAAAGTTTAAAAGGATGTATCCAGCAGCAAACCAGAAACAACTACTGGACTTTCCCCTGTACCTTCTTATCCATCTAGACTACAGGCACGTATTGAACTACCCACTGCCTTTTCAAAGACTTTTAGTCTCCGCAAGAAATGTGAAGCTCATACTCTTCTCTTCCACAAAGCTCCTGCATTATCTTTCTTGAATGATCCAGTTATGACAACCCTACCGTTTTTACGATTCATTCCTTGTATTCATTTCTTGTTCTGTCAGATAGTTTTAGCAGCTGACTACTTGACTTGGTTAAGTGATCTGTGCTTATTTAGGATGCAAAAGTCGCTCCTCTATTGTAAATTAAAATGGCTGCCAAGATTATTTCTGACACTACCAATTCTTCATCAGGATGTACAAACAGCCCTATTTAATTTCTTCCACTATGACAGAATGACAGTTTTGATACTGGCGTGTTGAGCACTCAAATCCCCAGCCATAAGAGCTGCACCAAACACATAGCCATTCACCTACACTTGCACAGGGAAACAAGGCACAGCACTTCCAGCAAGCTCTTTATCCAGGCTCAAGAGGCAAACGTCAGTTCCAAATCCCAGACAACGCGCTAATAAAATATGACCTATACTGCAACAGTTTTCCAAGGACTCTTAAACCCACCCTCCTCCCCATAGCAGTCTGAGAAAGGCTAGTGCACAGCACAGATAAACAGTCAATTCTGGAATTACTGCCACAGAGCACTCACTCTGCATGGCTGGCATATTTTCTGTGTTACTTGCAAAGCAGCAGGCATCTCCCTTTGTTGCCGATGCAGATTGTTTCCAATCTCTCAGCATGTCTTTCTCAGCCACTTGCTCCTCAAACTTAAAAAGAAAACAGTGCACACTTAATTTGAAAAATGCTTTGCAGATTTCGTAGCTGAAGGGGTTGGGTAGGTTGGAGGGGGTAAAAGAAACTGTTTCACAGTGTTATTGAGGCCATGTGTGACGGGCTAAACAAAACCTTCAGGCAATTCTGTCACAAGTTATTTTCACTTCTTACAATTTGCACAGCCAAGTGGGTGGCCATATGTCTATCCCTTCTCCTTGTTTTTCAACAAATGAAATCAGGAGGATTTTAATTTTTTTACTAGTTTAGCTCATAGCAGCTATGCCTTTATTGTTTTCAGATTGATTATGTGTTTCCTCATTAAACACAAAAGCAGATGATGATGAAGCTCCTTGTAGTAGTGGATTACTTCTGTGTATCAGGCTATATTTGTCTTTCATTCTGCTAAGAAAAAGGTCATGCACTGTCTTGCACACATCATGGAACCAGAGTGTAAATGCAGAGCCAAAACACCAGCCTTTGTCTAAGATATTAAATCGAAAATAAACAGAATGTGAACAAAGTTGACAAGCAAGTCTCATTCCTCTTTGCTTTTCACACTGAAGCAAAGCTCAAAATTGAGATAAACATAAACAGGGGGGGGGTTCCCATAATGAAGCATACATAGTACAGGACAAGGCTAGGGCTGTCTTCACAGTCTATACAGACTATGCAGAAAGGTTACACAACAAAAGCATTGGTCTCGATGGCATACGCAGCGATGGGACTGTACTCCAAAAAGGAGATTTGGGGTAAAGAGCCTCAGGGAGACATAAGAAAGCTTCATGTCTCCAGTCTGTCTCACAGCTCAATCTTAAAATGTTTTTTTTTCCTTCTGCCTGCTGATTAACAGTATTATCTTTTCCATTTCTGAGCATGTTGAAGGTGCAGAAGCACGTATTTAACACAGCGATCAAGTTCTCCCTGAGAGTCAGGAGTGGACCTTTGTAATCTTATGGTTTCATTGCTTTACTCATCTTCTCTGATTTAAGCTACTCAGCATTTCTGAGTGAACAGAGGACACCATTTTTTCCTCATTCTAAAGCAGTTAGCCTACACAGAAAAGCAACTGTTTGGGAATAAAAGCAATAAATTCATATACATTTTTAATATCTGCTATAAAGAATTTCCAACAATGGAAAGTGGAAAGACAGTTCTTTCAAACTGTTCAGCATATCTATGAGATATTAAATTGGAGTTCTGGTAAAACAATCACTTATCCTATTCCCCATTTAACTGAAAGCTAGTCAAGCCGTACTCTGGGATAAGTATTGAGAATACCATTCTTCAGAAAGGGGCCAGTTCATGCAACAGAGTTCAGCCCCAGCATATTAGAAAGGTTTTGGATTGTAGTGTTACTCCCAGGGAGACTGCCTTCTGGAAACTGATATTCCAGCATGGCAATCACTTTACCTCAAAAAGTCTTTACCAAGTGAGCGATAAATATATATACATATGTCAGGGAACAAAGAAGGAACTTGGGTTGTTTGCTTCTCTTTCTCTACCCTGGTTCTACGTTTTCCACCAACTTACCCAAATTCCCTTCTCTTTCCATGCTTCTCAGTCCCCATCTCTTTTTTAAGTTTCTTTACCAAGGCAATGCCACTCTTACTTTCCCTCCAGAATATAACTCCCACTCCAAGCACCCGTCCTGCCCAGGATTCCTTTTTGTGCCCTAGTCTTGTTCCTTAACTTGACATAAGATCTTCAACTCCCCACACCCCCTTCATTTAATCTTTATTTCCTAAATGCTAACTATCATCTCTACCCTTAACTGAATTTCCTAAACCATTCCAAGACAATAGTCCTTTGTAGTTCTTAAAATACTGTAACCAACCTCCAACATAGTGATGGTTTTTTCCCAGTGCAGACCTTGTTTTCCAAGATTTCCCACTATTTAAAATAGGTTATGCTTTTTTTAAATCAGTGCATTACACTGAAAACATATAGCTGTTCTCTGAATGTCATTACCACTTCGATCATCTTGAGCCCACAACACACAAATCAAGTCACACAATTTTACTTGCTTTTGACTGCTCTCACATTCTCTTAATTTGTCATCAGCCTCTACAACATATTTTTGGCCTAATATTGCTGCTTCTATCAGAGAGAAAACATATATTTGCATATGTATGTATGCATATAATTATACACATATATGTTTAAATATATAAAATAAAACCCAAGTAAACTCAATGTTGTCAATAATTCTTTCTAAAATTAAAGGTGCAAAAAATCAGTTTGTCATTTCTTCCAAGTCAAACTCCCAATCCACAATTTTGATTTGAGAGGTACTTAATTAGAAAAGCTGAGACCCAAGAGGTGGTTTCACTATGGACCTATATATCAGAGAAATTAATTTGTTTTCATAATCAACTAGACAGTGATGAATAAAATACCCTTACTTTTTCATCCATGAAACTCATGTTCTTGGATAAGCGGGCAGTCCTTTATGTTCAGTAAAGACATCTGATTGTGTTCTAATTCCTAGCAAAACCAAGTTGAACAGCAACACAGCAGTACCTCCTCTGTGTTTGAGGAAACTCAAGTCTGATGTGAAAGGTGCAGGCCAGGGCTACCAGGACTATCAGGAGAACAGAGAACTTATTCTTAATGCTGGGATAAAAAGAATTTAGTTTGTCTAGCCTTTTCCAAAAAAGGCTGAGATAGCATTACACAAGCATACCGTCACAGAGTAAATATCAACAAGGGCAGAGAACTGCTGAAGCCGAAGATCAATGCTGATGTAAAAGCAAATACAGGCAGGCCATGAACACATTTGCCTGGAAATGAGACTATACTATTTGAGAACAGCCGACTGATGGAGAAGTGCCTGTTACTGGCTGCATCACCTCCCCAAAGGCAAAACCTCTCCGAGCCTGCAGCCTGCTCCTCAGTCCCCATCCCTCCTTCACCCAGACTACATAAGCCCCTGGCACGCATCCCCGCTCCTGCTCTGACCATACAATGCGGTTTTCATCCAAGTAAAGAGGAGCAAGGACTTGTCACAGTCTGCCCGTGGGGCATGGACTGAGCACACACAGCAGGACCAGGACTATCGGGCACGCACTGCTCACTGCAGCTACCCAGAGTCAGGGCAACAGAAGTACTTTCAAATCATCTCACAGGGATTTCCCAAAGGGAATCGTATGCCTCTCATGCCATAGGACTGGATCTGATGGGCCAAAGGGGTGTCTTCCCATCCTCCAACTGCTCCATGTTTTGTCAAATCTTTCCTTTATTTTACCCTTCTTATTAAATAAGAAAAAACCTGCCAATATTCAGGAACATTCTCTGGTTCAAATACAACTTGGCAAGGCTCATGAAGGATGATGATTGACGTTTCTGAACAATCATCTTGAAATTTTACGAGCTCAGTTAGGATGTGAGACCAGGTGCGTTTCCTATTCTGAAATTTTAACTGGTTAAGTTTTACTACTACCAATAAAGTTAGAGATACATATAAGGGTACTTTGAAGAAGAACTAATACTTCTGATTTCAAAAACGTCCTCAGAATTTGTCTGACTCCTTGGCATAGCTGGAATCTATTAAATTTTTAAACTTGAAACCTCAGCTGATTTTATTTTATGAAGACTTCAGAAGTTTGGTATTTGTGCTTGGTTTGTATTTGGTTACTATCAGTATGAAGTAGTGGTCAACCCTCTCTGTCTGAAGCATCATGGTAACCATTACTTTAAATTAGAATTTTTTTTTTTTTTTAAGTATATCTCTATTACTTAGATGTATTAAGTATACATGTTTAGAGATAATCCTTGTTTATGGAGCACAACTCTTATAATAAAATTTATATTTTACTGCTTCATTTATCATTTTAAATCTGATCCTGTTTTCTAAGAGAGTGCTAAAAGAAGAGGTAAGGACTACAAAGGATGCTAAGTTTACCACAAATTAATAGTACTTACTTATTTCATAATGAACTGTGCCATTTGCAAAAACCCCACCCAAAAACACTAAAGAAGAAATACCCTAAATTACCCTTACCTGCTGTGAGAGACTGAATTGTTATCTCAAGCTATTTGTGTCAAAGATTGAGAGACTGGACTGTCATCTCAAGCCATTCATCTCAAGGATTGTTTGCTATGACGAGCCATTTATCCCAGAAATAACTTAAGCAGGGCACTCCTTTGTCCAAAAGGGTGATTATCAGGCCACTGAGGCATCCAGGGGAGGAGACAGCCCAGAGCCAGCAAAGAATGAGAAGACTACCATTCTCCTGGAAACTGTAGTCTTTGAGATAAGGTACTGGTTTCTGGTGTTGATCACGCAAAGGTCATGTGATAAATGAAACATGCAGCCCATGAACAGCGCATGAGCAGTACGAATGTGCATGCATCATCGGACTATGCCCTCTAAAAAAAACGTGGAGACAAGCCGTGGTCTGCACCCATCATCGAAGAATTGAAGACTGAGGAACAACAGGACGCCACTGGATCCACAGTGGTGACTATTCTTGCAACTCTGTCCCGACTGCTTGCTTGATTTCTGCCTTTTCTTCCATTCTATCCTATCGCTACTATTTTCTACTTTTGATAATAAAAGCTCTTTTGGGTATATGGCATTTGACCTTGTCCGTGTCGTAATCTCGCTCTTGGGATCATATCGAAACCTTCCCTGACATTGGATCAGGACACCTGCTACCTATTAAAAATAACTGACGTACTGCTACTGCCTGATACTTGTAAGGAAGAATTATTCCTGTCTTGATACGTTCATTGGTTGCATGTGCTTACCTATCTTCTCCCAACCCTAGGGTAGTTCCCATTGTCCCAGTTCTGCATTTAGCAAAGCCAGCAGTACTTCTGCCACTGCTTTCAGGAAGACCCAAATTGAGCCTTTATATTTCAACATAACCATATGAAATCTGCTTAGCATGAAATGTACTTACTGAGATCTTACGTTCCAAGAAATTTCTTAGTATAATAAATTTGAAATCCATTGGTTTTAAGTGTTTGGAAATCATCTGCTAGTATATATAGCAAGTTCACTATATTCATATTTTCATTATCTATGTAGAGCTAAGGAATCCCATTTACGAAAGGCTCTATTCCATAAGCTTGTTAAAAGTTAATATCCACCAAAACACCATCTCTTTATTTCACTAGCTCTTTATAGACATTTATGAAAGAAGGTAAGTTCCAGGCTTTTTATGAGAGACACTTTCTTCCATAAGACTCAATCTTGTTCCCTGTGAAACACTCACACAGGACTGAGTCACAGCAAGAGATGTAAATAGAAATGAGATCAACAACAACAGAATGGATGTGGTTTGACCAAGTCTCCAGTTTCCACATTTTGGATTCATCACATCCTAAAACAGGTGCCCAAAATGAGTGGAATCAACTTTCCTATGGAAACACTTATCAAAAGGAAGGGATACATGGCTAACTTTTCAATGGGTAAAGTAATTGGAAATTATTTCCTCCTCAGAGGCAGTTCACTACATCATTATTCATATTGTACACTAGAAAACGCATTGACAGAGTTGGATGCTGCTTAAAGCAGGTATACCTCAGAGACCACAATTTGACCTGTAGTCTATTTTTTCTTCTTTCTTCAGTGGACAGCAAATTAATAAAACAATGACATAATATATGAAGTGGCGGCTTTTATTTGAACAGGTACCCGGAAAGACACAATTCAGGATTCATAGGAAGCCCACCTACCAGCAAATATGTGCATATAAACCCCCTTCATCCTTAAGACTCAGGCCCTGCAGCATGCACTCAAGCCTACAGGAGACAAACTGCAGTTTGGTCCAGAACCTGTACACCTCATTCTGTATTTTATGTACAAATTATGCTCCTGTTTGCCTTTTATCCTCTCCAAGGAGCAATCTCCTGCCTCTTCCTTTCTTTAATAACCCCAAACCAATGTGGCATAAGAGAAAGAAACAATTTCCCAAAGCAGACAGATAACAGATAAGTAATATGTCATTAAGACTTAACTCCTCCCAGGAAATTAGCAAGCAATAGATGATGATCATAAGGATCTGGGTAACACCACCACCTTCTCAAGAGATAGGTCCATTAAACAAGTACACTGCTCATCACTTCCATTCTGCTTTGACTTAATGAACCAACTATTCCTGGCAAGGAGCACGGAAAGGGTCTAATTTAAGTATTACTATCCTTTTACATTTTACTTGATCATTACATCAGAATAGGCATTTCACTTTTGTTTCACATTACTCCAGTGGACCATGGCACAAAGAAAGATGAAGTCAAATGAGAAATAAATAGTATAAATTTATATACCAACAAATCACGCTATATTTCAGTAAATGTATGAGAGACTTGGGAGTTTCCTTCATCCTGAGCAGCTGTAACTATAAAAGAGCAGTGATGCAACATTCATTAATAAAACTTTCTTAGGAACCTCCTCTTATGGACAGATTCAGCATCTGCAAGAGACACCCATGACACACATTTTGCTGTGCTTCCCTTTTTCCATTCACATTTGATATATACTGAAAATATGTTATTGAATAGGTATGAATATACCATGCTTCCAAACTCTTTCTCCTAAGTAAAACATACATATATGTATGTTATAAACATATAATAATATAAACATATAACAAAGATAATACAGTGAAGTATGGCATAGATACTGCAGCAAAGGAAATTCACTACATTATGTATGTCCTCTGCAGAACTCAGCTTAAAAGTAACCTGGGAAACAACAAATAATTGGCCAGGACATTCAACAGTGATGTGAAGGAATTTCTCATTGCCCCGTTTACAATATCTGCAGCAAGAAAGGGTAGTGGGTCCTCTGTAAGGGCCCAACGTTTTAAGTGGTATTCAGTGTAGCATATAAATTTAAACTGAGGAATTTACAATGGGCAACAATTCATCTGGCCAGTTCACACTTCAGATAAATATCTGTAAAATCGAGACCAACATAATATGCCAAGTGGCGGTGAGATAGCTAAAAGCCAAGACGGTAAAGAAAATCAGGAAAGGACACAGCGTTCCTCAGCCTAGCTAACCGAGATAACATCTTCCAGACATTAGCATGAAATTAAACAGAGAGAAAGGCTGAATTACTTCCAGTGTACAGATATTGACCTGGTGAAATGTGACAGGTGACCTACAACATAAAAAATGCACTTAACTGTAAAAACTAGAAAGTGAAGCTGAAAATGAGAAAAATAAGAGCTGTTCTTGGAGATGTAGTAAAAGACACACTGACATAATAAATGGGAGAAGGAACAAAAAAGCACCCACCCCATCCAAACATGAATGAGCTCAATAACATTCAAAACAATATTATTTATTAGAAAATCATCTGCCACAATGCCTGAAGCAAAAGTTTTGTTTTGCAGTTTATTTCATCATTCCTCCAAACTCAGGGCCTTGACTACATTAGTGAGAACTTTTTAAAAATTACTTCTTTGCCTTACAGTCTTTCAACTCCACCAATGCTGAAGTTTGCTGCCACAGTCAGTACATCAAACACTGCAGTGTTCCCATCCGCTCTGCGCAAGAAGAGATCCCAAGATGATGAAGGAGTTCTGCCAGTTGCCTGATGTCTGAGAAGGATGTTCTCAACCAAGGAAGTGGCACAAACTCTGCCTTTGTTCAAACAGGACTGAAGAGGAAAATGGCAGAAATTAACTTTAATAATAGGGAGGGATGAGGAGAAATGTTAGGCTGTGCACACATTCAATCCAAGCAACAACAACTATAGGTGTGGTTTAAAATTTATGTTTGCTCTTTAATAAAGGATTTGTACTGTATTTATGGCTCTCAGTGAATTCTGTGTCCAAAAGGGACACACAAGATGATTAAAAATTAGTTGGGTTTTTTTCCTTCTCCTGTAGCAGTGCCAGTAGGAAAGGTAATAAAGGGAGTTCCCTAGCCTTCAGGCATTGCACAGAAGTGGGATATATACTTATGCAGTCAAACTTCAGTTATTTAATTCAGGGCCTAAGATATGAAGCTAGGCTGCTTTTAATAAAACATGGAGAGAGATGAGCTCTTAACATCAGTATTGGACTCCTCCCTTTTTCTACTGAGCACATAAGACAGTCTGGATGACATAAACATCCTCCATAATACAGATGCAGGACTCGAGTATAAAAGCCACGCCAAGAAGTCATAGTACCAACTACCCTTCATTTTTCGAATCACACCAGCAGGAGTAAAAAGTAAAATCTATTTCATTTATCATTATACATGAAAACCCCTGTAAATACATAGGAAGAGCAATTGTATTTTGTAACATTGCTCTCCATCTGGAAGTAAAACAGAGGCTGGTGTAAGACAAACAAGGGAAACAGAGGAAACGCAGAAAAAACTGAGGAATCTGAAGCCAAATTTTCAACCGTTACATACGATCATACCACTCAGTGACATTTTACAGAATGGCAATCACATGCTGGAATGCAACTGAATACAAGCTGTGCAATATATAACTGCCCAACAGATTAGCTGCTACGGCCAATTATGCTCATACTCTTAGCCCAAAATATGTTACAAATCCAACTGAATGGCACTGTAAACCAGAAGAGCATTGACCTGGGGTTTTTGGCAAGTTTACAGTTCTCAGACATAAGGACTTATGTAGCTCTTTTTTTTTTTTTTTTTTTCTATTTTCACTACTACCCATAAAGTTTACTATAGTAGCCATCCAAGAATCCAGGATTACTACCATGTTAACAATACAGAATACTGGATAAGGTACGAACAGAGAAACAAAGATGATCATCTTCCTCCCAGAAACAGTGACAGAGAAAAAAATGTGTGAAAATACTGTTTCTTAAATGTCTTAAATAACTTAAATAAGTTTAAATATGTTGCAAAGTATTCAGAATGCACATACAATACAACATACTACAATTACAGCTGATCTACTTGTACTACATACTCCTTACCTGTATGTTTGTAACTGTGCTTAAACTGGAAAGAGAAAAAATTAGCGAGTAAAAATAGGAATAAAGAAATAGTAATAGAACTGGGCAGAGAAAGAAAATGGAGCATGAACAAACCCAGTTCATATGAGAACAAAAGGCAAGGACAAAAGGACAAAGGTTTTTTTCAAACTCGATACATGCTTACTGTTCCACTCTTAGCCTTTTGAAATGGGCATGCTACTTTGCAAACAGAAGTCAGTCCACATGATCATTTTGCTTATAAATCCAAAATTTAAAATGTGCTTTAGAGTACAGCTCATTCTTTCGTTAAGGAGACTTCATGCCAGCAAGAAAAAAAAAATCATGTAAAGTCCACACCAGAAATGATGAAGACAGCATAAACTGTTTGAAAGATCAAATTATCCTTAGAAACTTACACAATCATGGAAAAATGGGGGGTGGGGGGTGGAGGGGTGTGGTGTGGTGTATTTAGAAGAATCAGTTTTAGGATACTACTCTCTGTACTACTAATATCTTAAATTAAATTATTCTGTCTTGATACCACCTCCTAAACACATCAAAAAGGAAATAGAAATCCTACAGTAAAAACTAGTGTTGGATGTAATCTGTTTACTCGGACACAATACAAATGTCTGATTTATTCTCTTGATTTACTGTCTTAAGGAGAATGGATTGGTTATTTTTTCCACTCAAAAGACTATGGCATTAATCCTGTTCAGTTGAATCAGAGAAAACGGAAGCCCTCCATGAGTTCCAACTCCATTTACTTTTCTTGTAGTATTCTGTTTCAGGGACAACTAAAAAGAAAAGTGTCAGACATACAAGTTCCTCCACATGTTTTTAATTTGGCACAAAATGGTGTATTTCACCAACAGAAAATTTTCACTTCTACCTGTATGAATTTAATACTCTTTCTTCACTGCACCGAAATCAAAGTCAGTGATTCTAACCACTGTTAAATGTGCTGGAATAGAGATAGAGGGACTCTTGTGGACTGAAGTAATTGCATAAAACATTTGGTGCTCTCTTCCACTTCGAAAGCTAGAATCCCTTTGGAAGAAGTCCTAAAGAAGCCTGAATCCTGAGGCTTGTTTATTTAAACAAGACGGTGTTCTGAAGCACCTTCTAATTTGTATCAGAATTGTCTCTAATGTTTTAGAGATGCTCAAAATACAGAAACTATACAATACATAAAAAATATTTATTTTTTGTTGTAAAAAAAATGAGAAAAGAAGACAACCCAGACAATAGCGCTTGCAGGTGAAGCTACTACTCACATTCTTTAGAACCTGAATAAGGAACTCCTACCTTTAGTCATATCAGAAGACTATTTTCCTGACTCTGTGAGCAAAAGGAAATACCATCAGTGGTACAGATAGTCAAAAGGAGTTCCTGAACACTGTAGTTTTGTCAAGAGTCCCTCTCAAGATCAGACACTGTCCGCATTACACCTGCACAAACAGTGATGCTTTGGCAGTTCTTGTATACCTGAGCTACAAAAGTCTCTTCCAGATCTGGGATGATGGGATTTCTCTAGTGCTTACTCCACATGAGCAAAGTCCACACACACTACCCCCCTCCATGGATCTCCAATACAAGAAGATGGAAGATTACAAAAATATTTTATTTATTTTTTAAAGGAGAAGTCCCTTTCTCACTTGCCTAGTATCAATGCCAAAAGGGGTTTTTTCTCCTTCAGTAAGAATATTCAATATTCCATAATATTAAAAGCTGTTGGACAGATTGAGCTAGATTTGAAAGTGTATAGTTCTGAGAGTACCTCAATATCCTTTGAGAAAAAAATAGTTTTTACTGCTGAGCATTGCTATAGATGAAGTAATTTACAAATAGAACACTTAAAACCCAGGAAAAGCATCTTCGTGCAAAAACACTTTGCCTCATCCACCCTTTTTGAAAAGCAACAGTGATCTACAGATGGGAAAAAAAGTTGTATTGTTTTTAAAAAGATGTTTTTGAAAGTATATTGCATACATCTGTCAGTGACTGCAGAACCAATACATAGAAAGTGCTCCTACACACATCTTTTGCAGAAGCAGCACTCTGGAAAACAGCTGGGGAAGACATATAGGAGTGATATGAAAGTATTTTTCATTTACTTTATTTTTTCCAGATGACCCAGTAGCAGAACCTCAGCATGTACCAGTCTGAGAATTTTGGAATGGTTTAGATGGTAACAGATCAGTGAATATAGCTGACAGTAAATGTTGATGGGGTGCGCTGCTTTTGGTACTATGTCTGGAAGAGGAAGGACTTCACACTGTAATAAAAGAAGAATGGGAATCTTAAATAATCAAAGGTACAGAAGAAGCTGACTTGGCTGTATGTTTTGTGGCAGCCCATTTCTGAACTGTTTGAGGAGGCAGATCTAAGGTTATTTTACTGACATTCTTGAGTGCTTATTATGTCACTCAGCTGCTATCTCTTAGCATAACTCTATTAACCTTAGTTAGATGACAATTATTTTCATGTTATGGTTAGGTCAATGAAATAGGCTTGGGAATTCCTCCTGCTTTACCAGATAATTATCTTGTTTTGCTCTTCCATGTCTCCAAGCTTCAGTCTGCACATTTCTCAATCCTAATCTGTGTCCACCTTATCCATATGGAACCATTTAGCTATGGTGAGTCAGGGCATGCAATCTGACCTCACAGTGTTACACAACTGCACACCCATCAAGGCTTGTGGCGTAATTTACCAAGTTATTCCCAACTTACACAAATAAAAGTGAAAATAGGATCAGGTTGAAGATGACAGTAAATTCTTATATTAAACAATAATTTGAAAAGTTAAATAAAAGCATCAAATTAAAAAGTTGCCTCACAGAATTAAGGTAGAACGATTCTCCTATAGACATAAACACTTAGAAATAGGAGACACATCCACATTACTATATCTAGATTAAACCCAGAATGCTTGCAAATAAAATGGTGAACAGTACTATAGGAGCATAGTACCTCCTCTATCAGTGTTCCTTCTTACAGAGGAGTCAAAATAGTTTCAATTTAATAATAAACATTTTTGGTAAAAATGTTAAAATTATGCAATTTCATTTGGCAAATTCCAAAAAAGAAAAAAAAAAGAGTATATAAATGAAAACTTAGCACAGCATTTTCAAACTTGAATGCTTGAGGCAAGACATATAAGATATCTAATAGTTAGAGATGTTAGCATCTCTCCAAGTTACTTAAACTTAAGAATTTGGGTCCCAATTTTGCACAGTAAGAGACTGAATTTTTTGTATGGAATACATATGTCACTGATAACAAATATGATAGGAATTCAGAAATACACTGGAGCTAGAGCACCTCCAGGCTATTAAGGAAAAAATGTAGCTTTCTTAGCCTCAAATAGCACATTTTTCAACTGCTGCAATAGCAAATTATCTTTTTAAGGTTTTGATTAGCCACAGCACATTTTCCATTGAATGACTAGCAAACATACTGATACTTCAAGGCTTTATGACTACGCTTCTAAATTTCTATAAATATTTTACACGACCTTTTACTGAAACAGTGCCCCTCTCCATTCACTGAAATGTTACACTCTCTCTATTATCCATACCTATCTAAGGTCATCTATATATATTACATAGCATAATATAACTATGTGTAAATATATTAGGGTTAGAGGAGGCCCCCAAGCATGCCAGCTGGGACTGCCACAGCTGAAAGAGGCAGCAGGCAGTATCTTATATAGCTGATGTCCTAAGGTATTATCCCCAAACCCATCTCATATTCTCAATACCTACTGATTAAAGGAAGATCTGCAGAAGCTCAGCACTTCCTGAGGTCAAGATCTTTCTCCTGGAGTTGCCCTAAGGGTCAGTGACCTTATGCCCATTTATTAATACTGATTCCCACAAAACTGCTCCCTGCACGTCCGCAACCCACAGGTATATATGAGTCCTGCAGAAAGAAAGACTGAAGAACATGTTCATTTCTTTCCCTCTTGAAAATATTTTCTTCTACGGGACAACAAATATACGTGAACTATAACTTGAAAATAAGGCCCCTGGGGATTGCATGTGCCTTACCCATACAAAAAAAATGCAGTGCTTTAAACTAGAGGTGTAAAAGCACAAATACTTCTTTTGATTTAACATCAGATTTGCTTCAATTAGGAACAGGTTTTAGCTCAATCAGATCAAGGACATGGACAAATGTATACTTGAGTCCCTAGCTTTATAAATTCTTTACTTCCAGCTCCTCATTACCACCCTCAGCTGCATGTTACCAGCCGCCTCCCTGGGATGGTAATGGACCCTCTGAATTTCAGTGAAAAGTGAGGCAGAGTATTTTAAACTGACAGGTGATAAAGCTGATAAATTAACCCATTTTACTCTGCACTGAAGCAAATGAAGAATGTTTACACATGCAATTCCAACATCTCAAGGGAGAAGATTTTAAGTCCCAGATGAGGGGCAGTAATAACCAGCTGGATAGCATTTTAAAGTTAGATTGTCTTCACTCCACACCCTTACAGTATTCACAGAAAAGTTTACATTTGATAAACTAAATGACACTAAACTTCCATTTACATTATCTCAATGGGTTTAAGTTTTGGCGTGGGTTTTTTCCTTACATAACCTATATTAAATGTAATATGCTTAATGGCTGAATGCGATAGCCACCTTGTCTTGTGTGGAAAGAATAGAAATAAAAGTAGATATTTCTTGAATATTTGAACAGATTTTTCACAAGGATAGTCTCTCCTGAAAGGGTTTCTTTTATGGATTTTGTAAGGTATTTTCTGATATCTAACACAAATTTTGAAATCCATAAATAAAAAGATAGAGTACTCATCCAAAACTTAATGAGAAGGTACCTTCTCCAGAAAGAGAAAACTAATTCTCTATAGACAAATTACTCACTTCAAAGTCAAAAACCAATCCCAACTGTTTTGTGAAACTAGGAGGAAAGGGGCTTTCAGGAGTCCCCTGCAGCATAACATGTAAAAATAATGGTGGGAGCCACTGCCTGTAAGATATCCTGAGTGCAAAACTCAGTCATCTGCAAAGCACACGCTTAGATGTTCTCTGGGTTTATTACTCTGACTTTGGCTGGAAGGCTGATAAAGATTCTGGAAACTGCAAAGGCAAATCTATTTTTTATTAAAAGTTTTGGCAGCAGGATGGGTGCGTGCTTTACAATAAGAGAAGGGTGGGGGGAACAGAGTGCTGAAAAAACTCCAGTCACAGCACAAAGTTCCAGCACATCTGCTGGAGCAGCGAGCGCTGTGATTTCTGAGAGGCTTGTGGTTAACCTTATGGCAGGGAATGAATTATTCCCCAATTCTGTCCTTCATTAAACCACCCATTCTCTGAAACGTGTCGACGAAGCCGACACATGGCCAGCTACTAACCAGCAAGACGAAGGTCCATCCCCAAGATGCTCTCTTTTTGGCCAGAAGAAAAACAGAGCTGTTCATCCCATATATTTTTAAGTTGTTTATATTGTGTCCTGCCTAGAGGTATGAACAACTATCATGATTTAATTTAAACAGCCTGTATATACACATATTAATACTGGATGTCATGCAACATGCCTCGTAAGTGCAAACAGTTTTCAGGTCCTCACAACTGCAATCACAAATCTAAATCAGATACAAAGACTAAAGGCACATTGTTTAAAATGTCCTAAATTCTGAAGGGTAAGGACAGCTCACAGTAAAATTTGAAAAACAAAACAACAGGCTTCATATACCATCTAAGCACCTCTCAAGAAACTTCTACAAGAAAGCCTTAAGACAGAAATGATTGGATGGCTGAAAAATTTAGATATAAAGGCTTTTATGCCTCCTGTGTGGTTCATCCCTCCTGTGGTTTATCGCTCCTGTGTGGTTCACTCACGACATTAATGATCAAAAGTAATTGCTATTATATGACACTTTAAATGGCAGAAGAACAGAGAGAAAGAGAGAGAAAATAAACATCATAGGAATTTTGTTGAACTATATTTAACAAACAATAATGGTATGTCATGTTGGGCTATCATTTAAATTAGGCTTTTCCCAGATGATCAGTTATTAGATTTCTCTTGCTTTTAAAATGTTCACATTGAGAGGTCTGATTTACTGGAGCACTGTAATAATAACTGCAACAGGTACTACAAGGAGCTGGGCTCTGAACAAATAAAGGAAGTGCTATAAAACACTAAGATCTGTGAGAAATCGGACGACAGGCAACTAATTAGGTACCTAATGTCAGCCACTTTGGGCACGAGAATCCTCATGCCTTCTTTCCCCAAAGGAGATAACATCATCGTATTATCTCACAGGGAGAACAGAGTACGAATAGAAACACTGTGGTAATGGGGGAGCTTGAAAACCCCACAAGAAAACTGCTAAAACTATACTCGGAGCAAGACTCAAATTGTATAAAATAAGGCATGTGAATTACAAGGAATAAAAATAAAGCATAAGTTTGGTTAGCAGCATATTCAGTGAGCACAGACTATCCTTGCAGTGTATTTGGAAACTGAGCTCACACTTTAAAATCCAATAGGGTAACCCTATTACCAGCACGCTGGCTGGAGGCTTGAGGCAATCACCAGATCCAGACCTATTTCAATTATGGTTTAACCATTTTATGACTTCAGGTTTAACCATTTTATGACTTCAGATAAGTGCTCTTTCTCTTCTCACGCATCATAACTTTATTCTTCAGTCTGAATCAAGTAGTGATGTGTTGCTGCTGATTTGAGGAAAAGAATTACCATTGTCTGAAGGTGGGGGGAAGCCTTCTCCAAGTGTCAGAAAAGCAACAAAAAATTGGCAATGGAAAAAGAATTTTAAAAG
Source organism: Astur gentilis (assembly GCF_929443795.1). NCBI lineage: Eukaryota > Metazoa > Chordata > Aves > Accipitriformes > Accipitridae > Astur > Astur gentilis. Next base: position 15,093,210 of record NC_064891.1, read on the forward strand.
AAAAAACAGCAAAGATAAAATATCTATCCGTGACAGCAGTTTCCAATTTAACAAGAGAGAGAAAGATTTTACAAAATACATTAAGACACTCGGTCAATACCTTTATATAAGAGGCTGTTTCCCTCATATTGATGGCGGGGGGAATTGAACACATTTAAAGATTTATGCTTCATACAACAAGAGGGTGAGATGAACTAAAAAGGCATAATAGCCTCTAAAAAAAAAAAGTGCCTACTTCAGATTTTTTATAACAGAGCACCAGAAGTTTCATTCATCTCAGAAGCCAACTAAAAAGTATCTCTGAATTTTTGGCAAGACCAACAAGCCATTACTTGCTGAATTTGAAGTGGTGTGTAGTGGTGGGTTTTTTAAGAAAGATTCTCACTTTTTTTCTTTTTCTTTTCTCTTTTTTTTTCCCCCCTCTTAAATAAAACATCCAAAGGCTAGGAGAAAAACCTTTCAATGTTGTACGCTAAGAATGTGTGACACCAGAGGCAGCTACCATGAGCTGGCAAAATTTAAATCTGAAACTAGCTTATTACAAAAGGAAGTTCCAAGCAACCTTCAATTACATTAAAAAAAAAACAAAAAACATTCAGGTCATCTATCATAAGGAAGATGGTGTTACTCCTACAGCACAGCTTGGCCGAGATGTCATTTGAGTGTTCCTCTGGTCTCCTCCTTCATGCCTTCTTCCCAGGCTTTTAATGAACAAGTGAGCCTAAATTACTGTAATAATAACTAATGGGCTTGGTTTCCTCACTTTTTCCAGTGTTCAACCTAATGCATTATAAATGAAGAGGTGTTTCAAAGGGACTAAACTTAACACCATTCTGAAACTTAGGCCTCTTCAGCTTTTTTTTAACTTTATATATTAAAAAAAAATAAAAAACACAAGCATACATATGTATCACTATGCACATTTAAAATTTTGTCCTGCATGGACTATATCACCATTGCCTATTGTTATGGTTTTAAATGCCCCTTGGTATCACTCCTCCTCTCCTCTCAGCCAACAAATGCAATATATTTTACAGCCTGTGCCAGTCTTGCACTGCCTCCCCAGCTCCATCTCAAATTTCAAGTTGCCAGAAAGAAGCTGTTTCTTCCACCAGCTTCACAAATACTAATCCTTACTAATCAAATCTCCTCTTCACTTGCTTTACATTCTATTACATAAATCACTGGGATAACAGAAAGGCTGGTCAGGAAAAAATGGGGCAATGATACATTTAAATAAAGCAGCAATAAAATCAAGACATGCGCCTAAATGAACCTGAATGTCATTATTATTGTAACCCTGACCCTTCCTCTCCTTGCTCTTTCCTGCCCCACACACATATGCACATACACTTTTCCTCTCATTCATTGACTCCTGTCCAAAATAAAATCTTTGCTCCTCAGGACCAGGTATTTCTATTACATAGTCTGTAAAATGGTCAGTGCAAGTACCGTACAAGTAAAGAATAAGTCTAACAGCCATTCAGATACCTGGAAAAAATTAGTCTAATTCTCAGTAGGCAGGTATATTCCTTAACTAATACTTCAGTGGACATGGCCAAAAGCTTTTCCTTGCCTCATGTTTTGAGATAAATTTTCAAATACAGAGGTAGAAGAAACAGCCTGATGAAGTGTGAAAAAAATTGTAATATTGCTTCTGCTCATTACATATCCATTTTATAATGTATATAGGAATACATTATAAATTATAATTCATAATCTACAATATGCTAAAGCTGTCAGCTTTCATAAGCACCATAACACATGAAGAAAAACTCTTCCTTATTTGACTGCTCTAAGACATGTCAAAATCATGCACTCATTTTTAAGACGATAAATAAATATTAATAAACAAACATGTTATTGTTGGCAGTCATTTCACAAAAAGAAAAGAAAGTTGGTTCTTACAATCCAATTGGCTCAATATAGTTAAAAACCCAGTGAATTAACAAGTCCAAGTTTGTTCTGTATATTATGAAATACATCATCATCATGCTCATGTGGTTACTCAGAACACAATGCAGAACCATGCAGGAATGCCTTTGCTAGGAATAAATAAGCTAGTGAACCAAAACAGACACAAAATCATCTAGTTTCCCTAGAAAAAACAGACAAATGTCAGCACACCATTTTTTTCAGTGGGGTTATTTAGTTTGAGCAGAGCTCTGTGTTGATGTACTTGTATCTAGTCCTCTGAGAACTAGTTCAGGTCTCCCTGAAAACCACTGCACTGCACCCAGTAAACATGGCTTTCTTTCCTTCCATTTCCTTTAATATTAGTGTTTCAGCAGTTACTTTTCTTTTTTTCATAAGTTACATCATAATAAGGACTTCAGCTTCATAGAGTATCTTTGGTAAAATCTTCTCAAACATTTGCAAAACAAGAGTATCCATACACTTTTTGCTTTGGAACAAAATGGACTTCATGAGCTGAAGCTTTTCTGTGTTAGGGTGGTATCGCTGAGTTTCCTTCAGCAGGATTAAACTGACTGGGATGACAGAGGAAAAGAGTGCAGATACAAAACAGTGGCCACAAAAGGATGATCTGGAATTGACACCTTTGTATTTTTGCATTGCATTCAGTAACTGAGAGACCCCACTCAGTGAAAAATAGTGCTAACAGGGAAAGAGAAGAGTGAAGAAGAATGTACTACCTAAGACTTTCCATTGCACACAGAAATAAATGCTTTGGGCACAAACTGTAACACATTTCTCTGTTGTAGTTAGAGTGTCTTCAGGGAGATCTCACACCTACCCACCACATCTCACTGAAGAATGAAACAATAACCCACCCCTTTCTGTGGTCTCCATCATTCACGTACATACGTACTGACAAAGCATCTGCAAAACTGTGACAAAGGGTGCATCCAATCTGTTTGCATGTTATTTGGCATTATTTGTTCCACATGCTAAACAGATACATCAGGGGAAAAGATCACCTGTGGCAGGCAGGAACACCATCAAAGGCAGGAAAGCATCTTCAGGTGAAAGATGTTTCTGGAAGGCAAGATGAGGCAATAGCCTGTAGCGTACAGGTGGTGACTGGGACACTTCTGCAAAGAGCAGAGAGCTGAAATCCAGGCCCTAGAGAAGAAAGAAAGTCAAGCTTTTTTTCTTAACATCTCAGAGGGGACAGATTAGCAGTTCATTGTAACTCAGACAGCCATGAAAAACTGCTGGACTGAGAGCAAGCAGAGAACAATCCTCCTACAAGAATACAGTGGGCAGAGAGGAGATATGTTTTCAGCCTTTTTTTATCTGTATTTTGCCCTACCCTGTAGAACCAAAGTTTTCCATTTCTAAAGTTTGTTGTTCCAGCTTTCTAGAACTCTGAGATTCAAAGTCATGCTGGTAGATTTGTCTCTGGGAAAAGGCACAAAGTTCTTCACATACCCTCCTTCTACACGGTAACCTGCAGAGCAGCTGAGAAGCCAAGACAGTCTTAGATATTAAGTCCAACCCCATCAGATATTGTAAGGCAAAGAGTGTTGAGTAGCTGTCACCATCAACAAATTCAGTAACAGTAAATGATCCCAAATAGTTACCATTATTTTTGGTATCCAATATATATTAAACTAATCCATCCCTGGTATTGATTGACCCATTATTTTGACCAATAACAGAGATCCAAACAAATAATTGCATAATACTGCTTAAAAAAAAAAAAAAATACGCATTTTACAAAAAGGCCAGCAATACAGGGGATGGCTCTTTGTTAACTTCATTTAAAATCAAACTAGAGATTACCTTTGCCTTGAGTTCTGACTTCCAGATACATCTTTTACTATGAGGATCCACAAACCTTTCCAAATTATTTGCCAGTATTTAAAACATTTAACAGTATTTTCTGAGACCTTATAAAAAGAAGTGGACTAAGTTAAGTCTGACCAATGCATGTATTGTCTATTTGAAATGAAAAAAATATGCTTAGCACTTACATGTGCATTAAAATGTACAAAACGTGTCTTCTCAAGTGATAAATGGCTTTACTTCAGCACCAACATGAAATGCTCATATTTGTGGAGGGCCAAGACATACATCATGGGGAGAGCTGTGCTGCAGCAGCATAGTGAAAGTTAAGTACAAATACAGGTGGCTACAACAAATGTACATTCATGGCCCGTAGCTCACTCGTGTCGCAACATTGGACAGTACACCACAAAAGCTGGGCAATATCAACACTGGTATCGTCACATCAAAACACAGAGACAGAGTCAAAATACGGTCACTTCATAATGGAGAAGATGATTTCGGGGATCCGATATCCTGGCAGAGACCTTTAGAGTAGACAGAAACTGGAGAAACTCCAGTCTGAGGAAAGCCATTTCAAGTTCTTTTCTATTTAAAGTACAGTGTGCTAAGAAGCTTTAGTAACCCCTAGAAATGAATAACATCCAAATATAGTGCATTTCCAATTACTTACATTCAGTCGGTCCAAACACATGCAGAAGCATTAAATTCCACCCAACAGTGTGGCTCATCATACTTCATTCCCTGAAATACCAGCTTTAGAAGATGATAATTCTAAGCAGTAGAAGCCAAAGCCCTTAAGTAAAAAAAAAAAAAAAAAAAAGGAAAAAAATGCAACATTAATTTTTTCGAGTAAACACTTTCTAATCTGTCTTTAATACTCAAATCTGCCACGGTATCTTTCCAACTGATTGCCTCCTGCAGCATTACTGACCTCTCCTAACTACACCATTATATTTACACGCTTCTCTCAAAATGAGATTGTCAGCTTGGTGCTCCCTCATGTTCTTAAGAGTTTGTGAAGCATTATAATAGGTAAAAACCTGCAATGAAATAAAAAACCGAGGGGGACTAGATATATCAACAACAGGTGTAATTTGGTCACTAACATGAAATGATCATGGAAAGGACTATAAAAACCTTCTACAGACATAGAGTAAGTGGACAGAGAAAAAAAGACCAAGAAAACATCCACTTAAAGCAGGAGTTTCCAAATATGGTACAGGTACCACAGACTACGCATATGAATTTGTTGCTAACAAAAGGAACATCTTTAAAAGGGACAAAAAAAACCCCAAAAACCAGACTGTACTAGTACAGCTTGCTTATTTCCACACTTTTGTGGAATGGCAGCAAACACGGCAAGGGTTGGAGCAATTCCCACACCAGATCAGACTTCCAAGCCATTAGTCTGAGTGACACAACTGTCGCCCAACACTGTTTTCAGAGAGGTGTAAACAATTACAAAGCTCTGCTGTGGAACAGGGAAGAGTTTTCCCAATGGACTGATATGAGACAGAGAAAACATTTAAAAAAAAGGGACCAGAAATACCTGGACCCTCCTCACTCCAACAACCAGTACCCTCAGGACTAAGCCGGCATGCATACAAATGGACTTGACCAAACATACTTTGTTCATATGAGTTTAACATTTTTTTGCCTAAAGTGACTCTAATATCTTGGGTGTTTTGTACTTAAAGACAGCAAATAAGACAAATCAAAGCAGTCTGCAGTCACCTGATAAACGCCTCGAGCATTCAACTACAGCAATTCTGCATTGCTATATCCAATGTAACAACTAATCGGTTCCAGAGCACAGTTCTATCTTCAGGTAAGCTGAGCATTATTGCCACATTCAAGTACTTCCAGCCCAGCCATACACCCAGGCTCTTTCTTTTAAGAAAGTTTCTCCTCCTCTTCTCTTCCCCACTGTGATTTTTTTGCCCCCATAAACAGTTCCACAGTTCCGCTTCCACAGCTGAGGAAACTGAATGTTGCAAAGTAAAAGTAGCATAAAAATGCACTGAGCTAGTACTGTCACTGAATTTTATACACAAATCCCTAGCCAATTGCAACAGGTCAGTGAAATGGGAACATCAACAGGCAGTTAGTAAACGCTACAGCATTTACCAAGCAGGGTGGGGAGCAGACAGTGACTGTGGGACTAAAGTGCCTTTCATAAGATTTGTTTTTCTAATGATTTTTGACAACTCCCTGTTTAGTGCTGCCAGACTTTTCAACAATGAGTGAAGAAATAATTTTTATCATCTTCTACATATCCATGGGTGGGCTAATTTTCAACTGATAGCAATAAATAATTTTCATTGTACAGTCTTTGCGGGTTCCTTTTCACTGCTGGAGTAGTCATTTGACAAATTAGGAAGTGGAATTGAGTACTGATAGGATAAAGAGTCTTGTGGCAGTAGTAGGGAGTCAGAAGAAATTCAGAAGATGGGTGTCAGAACAAAGTACTTATCTTCAGCAGTTCTTGGCTAGCTCACTCGCATATATTTACATTACAGCTGGACTCAAGGTAGGATTCATAAAGTTGCCCCTAAAACAGGCTGGACAGGGACAAAAGGGACTTAAAGGCTGGACTTGTTGTCAGGCTGCAATTGTCTTCAACTGACCTTGCAGGTTTGTTACTTGTTAGGCTTTCTTCTCACATAGTTAATATTCTTCTCAACAAATGACAGGGACAAGCACTGATGCCTTATATAGTCAGAGCAACAAATCAGATGCCACATCAAGAATCTGTTTACAGTTCCAGAATCCATTTTCACCGAATTTCTATTTAAAAAAAACTCATTCTACTGTGATTAGGTTCCACTCCGCAGCACAAGAGGCTACAAAGAAATAGTATCAGCCAATTGCTTTGTTTAGTAGAAACCTCTTTCTTAAAGCAAGAAGATGAAATAAATATGCAATAGCTTCCAAATTACTTGCTAGGTTACAAATGCTGCATAGCTATCTCTTTCTCTATGGTACTAATTGCTCCACATTTATTTAAAAAAAAAAAAAAAAACAAAAAAAAAAACCAGAAAAAAACGTTTATTTTCCAGCCCCCAGAAGGGCACCAAAATATGAGAAGTGCATTTCTATCCCACACACTTGATGTGTTTTATCTACAAGAAAGATGAAGAGTTAATTGCTTGTGGAAGTTACAGAAACCTACCTATGTATTCAGTATCCAAAAATGTGAGCAGATCTCACATTCACTTCGAGGAAAATAAACTGGAGTGAGAGGTCTTTTGTAAAACAAACTTGAGTTTACTTCTTGGTTAGTTTGCAATTTACTGAAGCAACTACATCTAAACGAATATCTCCCAGTGCTTTTATTCTGAGAAATGTATTAATAAGAAGAGGGTGTCCTGGTTTCAGCTGGGAACGAGTTTATTTTCCTTCTAGTAGCTGGTATAGTGTTATTTTGGGTTCAGTATGAGAAGAATGTTGATAACACACTGATGGTTTCAGTTGTTGCTAAGGAGTGTTTAAGCTAAGGCAAAGATTTTTCCGCTTCTCATGCCCAGCCAGCGAGAAGGCTGGAGGGGCACAAGAAGTTGGGAGGGGACACAGCCAGGGCAGCTGACCCAAACTGGCCAGAGGGGTATTCCATACCGTGTGATGTCATGCCCAGTATATAAACTGGGGAGAATTGGCCAGGGGGGGATCACTGCTGGGGAACTAACTGGGCATCACTTGGCAAGTGGTGAGCAGTTGCATTGTGCATCACTTTTTTTCTATATTCCAATCCTTCCATTAATATTCCTGTAATGTTATTATCATCATCATTATTATCGTCTTCCTTTCTGTCCTATTAAAACTGTCTTTATCTCAACACATGAGTTTTACTTCTCTTCCCGATTCTCCCCCCCATCCCACAGGGTATGGGTGAGTGAGTGGCTGCATGGTGCTTAGTTGCCACTCCAGTTAAACCATGGCAGTGGGTTACAGGATTACAGCTTTTTGAGATGCACCAATTACTATCCCAATAAGTAGTATATCAACACTAAGTTGACACAGAGAGATATCTAAAAGTTAAAATTATCATTTACATGCATTTAATAACTAGTACACATTGGAAGAAGAGTCATATAGTAAATAAGGCCCTTCGAACGGGTTTAGTTTCCTCCTCCTTTCACGTGTAGTCCTACAGCTAAGTAGACTGATGTATTGCCATTGGTAGAACATATGTTGTACTGACTTTGCAAGGTCTCAGGACTCAGGCTTGTCTTGGCCTACCTGGAGCTAAGTATTAGCTTGTTTAGCTGTCACAGCAATTCTTCTAAAGACCAAGTACCTATATCTAATTTTCATATGGTGTAAATAATTTTATACATACATATACATGCAGTATACACACTGTGTATGAACATGTTTTTATATGTACATATGCACACTTTGTGTACATATGTATGCATATACATATGTTTGAAAATACATATATACACAGACAGGGTGCAATACTGGAATATCAGCATGAGATAGCAATCAGAAGGGGCATGGGCTGACACCAGACACTGCAGATGACTTGCTCATGCCCAGATAAACAACTCAATCACAATCAGTTAAAGAAATACAGACCTCAGAGCTGGGGAAAACTGGCTTTAGGGGGTAATAATTTTTTTTTTTTTTAATTTTAAAAGTTAGACACATGAGAGCCATACTATTCACAGTAAAATCTAAAGAAATATAGAATTACAACCAATAAAGAAAATGCAAGGTGTCAAAGCACGTTAGAAACCATGCGAAATGAGTGACAAGCAGATCCTAGAGTAAGAAAAAAGCAACTTCATACCACATTTTCTAGTCAAGAACTTGGGATACCAATGACTTGCTACAACCCCTCCCACCCTCCCTCAACTTCTGCTTAAGGAAGACTTAGGACCAGAAGGACAATGGAAGAGTGCACAAAAGAGCAGAGAAAAAGGGTAGATACAAGCAAGCATATATATAATAGTTTTAACTATATTAATGCTCAGAATATCTTTTCTGCAAAAGTGGTTTTTTTCCATAATCATTACATATGGAGTAGAGTCTCTGATTAGGCTGCTAAGATTTCAACTACACCAAAATTCCTGGCTTTTTGTCATATAAGGTTTGTTTCCTTTTTTTTTTTTTCATCCTTTAACAAAAATTGGAGTGTAACACACATACACCATATAACACTGGATTAATTTAGGTGTTGTTTGTTTGGGTTGGGTTTTTTGTTGTGGAGGTTTTTTGTTTTGTTTGGGGTTGGTTCTTTTTGTAGGGGAATGGGGTGAGTTGGTTTGGTTTGGTTTCTTTTTTTTACTGGGGCCCCAGAGACAGGTCAACAAATAATTCCTCTGATCCAGAGAACCTTGGAGAGCTCCACGCAGATTCCTCCTTCACCCCAAAAACTATTTTAGGGTACTCCTATCAGATACTCCGAAGGTTTAAAAATACGCCAAAGGATCAGGTTGAACTACTTAATCATTTTACTAGTTCCTGACTCTGTGCAAAAAAAGAAATTAATTGTAGAACACTTTCACGGTTTTAATCTCACATGCTTCAGGCACACTGTGGCTATTGTAATGCATTTGTGTGTGTCTACATGGATTCTCATGGTCTCCTATTTGCTTCTGTAGTCAGAAGGCTGTGTCATTTAACTTACAAGCACCAAGGTAAATCTAGAAACAGTGAAGTCTGCCACCATCTAATTAATTTTTACAGATTGTTCTATATTATATGCATGTACATTCATATGTTTGTATGCATGTATATGTATACAGACACACTGAGTTCCAGCTAACAGTAATTTTTAAATTATTCTATCCATGCAAAACACAGCAGTGAAAACTTCTGACACCTGTAGTAACACTGAAGATATATTAAAAATGTTACTCTGACTTTTTTTTTTCTTTCCAAATTGGAAGTGCTGTAAAGAAACTCAAAAGCAAAACATTCTGTATTCCTTTAGAAGATCTAATTTTCTGTTCTGCTTCAATTCCAATCTCTTTCTAGGCTGTGTCTTTAAATATCGTGCTCTCATGAGCTGGCTACAGCCACTATCTTCACATGATGTCTGGAAGAAACAATTGAATCAAATTCTAATCTCCAAAGCTAACCTTCTCTCTCTATAATAGCAACTTCAATAGCAATTCTAAATACCAACAGCAACTTTACTTCTCTGTGAACTAGGAAACTGAACCTGGTTACACACAGGTTAATCAACAGGCCCGCTCATCAAACCAGATGCAAGGGGCCAATGGAGGTCATCTAGCCCAACTCCCAGCTCAAAGCACAGCCAACTTCAACGGTAAAACAGATCACTTAGGATCGACTACACACTCTGTATCAAACTTGAAATCAAGGACTTCACTTTGTCTAAGATGCTGTTGCTGGTAATTGGTAACGGTGCAGAGGAGAAAACAACATGTGAGAAATGCATAGAGCGCCCAGAATAAAAACAGACTAAGCACTTGTGTGCAGAGCTACTGAGATACAATAATCAGCTTTGCCTATACAATATGGCATGCACCACCAACAGCTAACATGGGGTGATAAACAGAGAATCACTACTCTTTAACAAAATTTCAGAAACTATGGCATCAACACTGAGTAATAATTCACATAATTTAATTCACAGCACAACATTTTATTTTACAGTTCAGTGAGCTGTAAACTTGAACACAACCCCATCAAAATAAATGTTAGGAAGCCTACTGTATGGCAGTGGACAGAAATACAAGCGATCTGCATTCTGTTCTTGGTAAAAGTAAAAAATTCTGCCATTAGAATTCAGCAGGACCAAGATCAGCTAGTAATGCTTTATATTGATAACATCAGGGCTACAAATCATGCTCTTGTTAGACTGCGCTTCCTCTGAAATTTGCTTTTAAAATTTGTTCATTGACTCAACCCAGATAATAAGAACTGCACTAATCTTTTTAATTGACTGCACCATACAGTTTTGATGCTATACTTCTGCTTACCTCCATAAAAAGACATAAAAACTAGTCGCAGGCCTAACAAAAATCAGAAGCTATAAGAAGCAGTCTTAGAGTAAGAAGAATTCTTTTTTTTTTTTTTTTTTTGATTTCTAGCTAGCTGTTGCTGATACACGTCAGGATAGCATCACCACCTCTAGCTAAAGATGACTGCAAAATAAAATCGAAACTCACACTTCCCTCTAGAGGTCGGATCCATATTTCACTCCTTTCATTTCAGCTCTACAACAAAATATAAACAAAAATAGAAAACATCAACCAGTAATAGGGAAAAGTTTCAATAAGGAAAAGAAATAAATACAGAAGAGTCATCCATTTGGAAATAAAATATATTTCATGCTTACAATGGATCACCCTGTCTTTTATACAAAGTCAGCCACAGTAAAAGTGAGCAGATGTTCATGCAAGAATATCAAGTGGTACTACCTCAGGCCAGGCCAGGCCAGCTTGAAATCTTCTGATTTGCCCACACCTCGCCTTGGTGTTTTAGTTTTAATATTATCTACACACATTCTTTAAAGCGGGGAGCGGGAGGAGGATAAAGGAAAAAGATTTGTCTCTCTGTCTGAAGAAGATGGATGTGGGGCTTTGGTTTTTATTTTAATCCAACTCCTCATGCACTGCAAAGTCTTCCCTCTCTCTCAAATACAGCTCCTGCTGAGCTATTAAGCCAAGGTGTAACAAAGGTCACAATCTCCTTAACTGTGAGTTCTCTCTGAATTAAGACATTTGTTGAAAGATATTGACAAAACTAATGGAACAAATGACACAATGGAAATCGTAAGTTAGGATACGAAGTCAAGAAGATGAAAAGATTAATTAACTCAACTTATTTGAATTAATTCAAACTTGATTTAACTCAAACAAGACAGTCCTCTTTGGCTCAAACTCAAACTGAATCTGTAGCAAAATTCTTTAGAAAGAATCTATCGGTATTTGACAAAATGTTCACCACTGTTCATAGCAACTGACTATTAATGCCTGTATGTATTCCTACACATTAGATTGCCAAGAAAGCTCTGAGGTTAAAAAAAATGCTGATAAACAGAACTGACTTCATACTACAATGTATTTGTTTTCCTTTTACTTACCATTAAGATTTCATTCCAATGATGAGTAAGTGACTGGAATTCCAATACTGCATGTTAGTTTTCTGTGCAAGTGGAACCCTTAGCAAACATAAAAGAACATTGAAAACAATTCATGGAAGACCCAAGGCTGGCATAAAATCAAACCTCAATGTGCCATCTGGTAAATAGGTTTTTTGTTTTCTTTACTTCTGCTACATAAGATGAGTAAGTGGGTGTGTAGGAATTTGCTGCATTTTTTCCATCTTTGGTGGGGGTTTTTTGGTGTTTTTTTTAAAACATCTGTGACCAAAGAATCCCTTTAGTTGTAGTGGACAATTGTGTTGCTTCTTTACCTCTTCTGGATTCCCCAATTGTTTTTCTCATTTGGTTTGCAATGTGGACATGAAAAAACATAACATATTTGTCACATGGGGCATCTTACCCAGCCCTATAGTTCCTCTCTTTCACTTAGGACCCTTTGCTGCTCTTTACATCTCTCTGCCATTTGGAAGCACCAGATAGCCAGGGCAGGATAAGGCTTGTAAGGGTCAGCAGCAGCCACACAATAATTTTTGCTATGAAAAGATGGAAAACCAATGCTTGGTATGTGTCAGGTTTAATTTGTATTTGTTGTAATATTATCCTATAGGATAATTCACAATAAGCTATGAATTTGTGCTTTGGTTGATAATTTCTGGGATAACTTTCTCTTTAGTTGACATTTTGCCTCACCTATAAATAATAAACAGAAGCAAGCTAGAGTTTTCTCCACTTAAATCTCTGGGTTTTTTCACACCCTTGGTGGATGTTTTACTTCCAGAAGATCGAGACTCATCTTTGCACATAATTTTTTGCAGATGAAATAAAAAATTCCTTGGGAATACGGACAAGTTTCTGCATAATGGGTTACTGGAGGCCAGCTACCAAGTTTGCATCATTTTTTCCAAATATTTCTAAAACACAGTGTAAGAAAGAGAGAGACATCCTCTTGTATATTGTGACTTCTGGCACAAGCAGTAATATATTACTTTACTGGCGAAAAAAAAAATAAATTCATAGATATTAAAGATCCAAAGAGACATTTTTGAAAAATAAGGATATTAACATCTGACCTAATATATAACATCATTCTAATCCCCTCACCAGTTTTAGTTCCACATAAACTACACTTCGAGTCTTAAATTACTGCACACAAAGATATAGCTACAACAATCTACAACACTTTCACAGGCAAAGTGATCTTCTATTTAGCAAATGAAATTTGCATAATGTTTTGCCATGAAAGCTTGCGCTTGTGTGTATATATTTGGTTTAAATACAAAATGAAAAACAAATATGAGTATTTTTAGAAGGTCCACGGTAGTATCACGTATGTGTGCTCCATGCAGTTACGTTTCTATGCGCATTGTCAATGCCGCGTGCTGCACACAGTTTCCATTCTGTTCTCTTCAATGCTTTTTGAATCAATCGAAGTCAAAACATCCTGGAAGAAAAGTTCAGGTTTTGAACCCCTGGTTTCAATTATTTTTAAATCTGACGCACAAACACAGCTTTTTAAGATATGTGAGTGGAGTGCCAAATAAGGATCTTTTGATTTTTTTTTAAATACATGTGGTTGAAATCTGAGACCTGCCTGCTGCCAAGCCACAGTATTTGGATTCAAGTACTGGCACAAGAAAATAAGCCATTGTTCAGAGTACAATTTTAAGAGGAACTATCCTGCAAAAAGGAAAATGTAAATTCCCATACTTCAGCTCATGGTTATAGGACAATCCCATAATCCTTTGTTAAACACTTGAAAGTTGAAATATAGGTTCTAGCAATGTTTATCCAAGCTCTCAGAAGTAAGCTTTTGATATAAACTACACTAGAGCCTTCTTAAATTTTTCTACATCATAAAAAGAATCAAAATTGTGAGATAGAATAGTCTGTCTCATCAACGTTATTTCTAGTCCTGTGCTCTTTGTGTTAATGTTGTCTGGTTTTCATACACCTCATTCAGTAGTTTTGCCATTGACTGTAACAGCAAAAACAGTAACAGGCTCCTACTGAGATAAAAGTACCTTGAGGGAAACACTGTATCATTAGGTAAGGTTGGGCAGTTTCACATCCCTGATTTAAGATGCCAAAAGAGTGCATTTGCTATCTGTATAAACACCTAAACATTTATCTGCAGCCTGTGGTGGGTTGACCCTGGCTGGACACCAGGTGCCCACAAAAGCTGCTCTATCACTCCCCTCCTCGGCTGGACAGGGGAGAGAAAATATAACAAAGAGCTTGTGGGTTGAGATAAGGACAGGAGACATCACTCACCAATTACCATCATGGGCAAAACAGACTCAGCTTGGGAAAAATTAACTCACTTTATTACAAATCAACCAGAGTAGGATAATGAGAAATAAAACCAAATCTCACAACACCTTCCCTCCACCCCTCACTTCTTCCCAGGCACAACTTCACTCCCAGATTCTCTACCAACCCCCCCAGCAGCGCAGGGGGACGGGGAATGGGGTTTACGGTCAGTTCATCACACGTTATTTTCTGCCGCTTCATCCTCCTCAGGGACAGGACTCCTCACACTCTTCCCCTGCTCCAGCGTGGGGTCCCTCCCACAGAAGACAGTCCTCCACGAACTTCTCCAACATGGGTCCTTCCCATGGGCTGCAGTTCTTCACGAACTGCTCCAGCGTGGGTACTTTCCACGGCGTGAAAGAAGCACACTGCTCCAGCATAGGTCCCCCATGGGGTCACAAGTCCTGCCAGAAAACCTGCTCCATGGCCTCCTCTCCACAGATCCACAGGTCCTGTCAGGAGCCTGCTCTAGCGTGGGCTTCCCACGGGGTCACAGCCTCCTTCGGGAACCCACTTGCTCCGCGGCGTGGGATCCTCCACGGGCTGCAGGTGGAGATCTGCTCCACCGTGGACCTCCCTGGACTGCAGGGGGACAGCCTGCCTCACCATGGTCTTCCCCACAGGCTGCAGGGGAATCTCCACTCCTGCGCCTGGAGCATCTCCTCCCCTCCTTCTGCACTGACCTTGGTGTCCACAAGGTTGTTTCTCTTACATGTTCTCACTCCTCTCTCCAGCTGCCATTTCCATCTGTCCCAACTTTTTTTTCCCCTTCTTAAAAAATGTTATCACAGAGGCGTTACCACTATCACTGATTGGCTCGGCCTTGGACGGTGGCAGGTCCGTCTTAGAGCCAGCTGGTATTGGCTCTCTCAAACACAGGGGAAGCTTCCAGCAGCTTCTCACAGAAGCCACCCCTGTAACCCCCCGTTACCAAAACCTTGCCACACAAAGCCAATACACAGCCACTGTAAGGGAGCTGGACCTTCAGCCACTGCCATTCCCAGCTTTGACTGAGTAAAAAAAATTAAAAAGCAAAAATTATTTCCTATGTTAATGAGTGCTCAGAAATGAATTTTATTACAGGTAGCTCTTCCTGGGATGATGGATGAGCAAGACAGACACAGACAAGATAAAGTATAAGAATAGAGAGAGAAATCTGTCATTTAGCTTTTGTGAGGGCTAGGATTACATTAGAAAGCACACAATGACATAGCAGGGATGTTCACATACAAAAAGGATCAAAGGTGAAAGATTAAACTAAAAGAAGGCGGCTGTCCTCCTGAAGATAAAACTGAGTAACTTATTCTAATCTCAGGTAGTGAAACACAGGAAAAATACCAGAAAAAGGAAGCAAATCATCTTTCAGTTCATTAAACAGAAAAACGTACAATAGGAGATTTGCTGACAAATGGTTTCTTCTAATGACAGAACTAGCACAGTAAATGTCAAAAAGCTTAACAGCTAATCTAGTAACATCTCCATTAGTCTGGGATTTTAATGATGAATGTGCTCCTTCCAGCGCTCAATGCCAGAGTGACACACCAAAGTCACAATGTTTAAATTGGGCTTAGAGGAGAAAAAAAAAATTAGTCTCAACCTCATACTCACGACTCAAGTTTCAGTTTTCTCACTCTGTCCTTTGTGAATACACATGATAGCTCTAAGTATTTTTCATCAGTTTGCTACCCAGGTTTCACTATGAAGTCAGATCCTAGTTAAACCCAGGCCTACCTTTGACTAGAAGCATCATTTTTAGAAATCATGCTATTTCATTCTTCTCAAAGAAGAGCAATGACATCACTGAATTTTAATGTGTGTACATTAAGAGAATATGCCTGCTCGAACAACCCAAGAAAGAAAGAAAAACTCCCAAGTTAAATATCCCAAATTGCCTCCTGGAAGATTCTCTCAGTTTAGGCAGTTACTCTAGAAACCTTAGGAAACTGGTCCCTGTAATTAACCACAGGGACGTTTCACTCTGACAGCTGTAACTGGCCAATGGGACAAACTGGTGTCTTGATTCCAGATTATAAAACAAACATCGCACTAAGTATTACTGAGTTGCCCTGGCAGAATCCCTAGCTGACCATTCATAAAAGATGGACCAAAACTGGAGTTTCAGCCTCTATCAACCATCTAGATTAAGGTTACCACCAAAAAAATACCCATTTCATTGCACATCACCTGGGTGCTCCTTGATGACATTAAGAATCCAGCCACACTCATGCTCTCATCAGTGTTATCTTAGCTAAAAGAACTCCGTATACTGCATATGAGTCTCTTGTGATTTAGACAGGGAAATGTGAACTGAAAGGCCTTCTAAAATACTAGGCGGACAAGTAGCTCAACATACAAAGTTACAACATTTCTTGGAAAAAACATTCTTACAAGAAAAAATTGCACCTTCAATATACAAGGGGCCAAGTGTTTCCTTCTGTGCGTCAGAAAGCAGAGTACAGACAGAAACAGAGAGCCTGCTCCATCCAGCTCAATCACAGGAGACATGACACTGGAATTAGGAAGTACTTTCTGAAGAGTCTGTGGGCCAACCTTCACAGGCAAAGCAGCCTCTCTGCATGGAGCCCAGGCTGGCATATAAAGCACGTGCAAGCACAGAAAAAAAAAAAAAACATCTCTCAGCCTTAGAGTGCTCATACACCTGCGCCATTGACTTTTTGGTCCAAAGTGCCCGTCTGTGTTGAAGACCTAACTTTAACCAAGCCTGGGAGTAACATTAAAGAGGGTTGCAAGAAAAAGAAAAAATATGTTTTGAGTTTGCCTTACAGTCAGGACACTAGTACACAAACACCAACATACTCCTCCCTGTTCATGGCATAGACTGATTTTACTTAGCTTCACAAACTGTTCTAAGACATTTACATACATGGAAACTTCCCCAAAGTTTATGCTGTACTCAGGACGTTTTCCTCAGATTGCTTTGTTTCATAAATAATCAACTCTTCCTTTTTCTGCTCATCTTTTATATGGATTAACACTCAGTATGTGATATGTCATGTTCAGAGTGATGTAGTGTCAGTATGTACTGACATAGTGTGGACAAAGCCCACCCCAGATCATCATCAGCAAAATGGGGGGTATTATGCCTCTGTGTGCATATGTGCATTTGTTTGCACTGAAAAGAAACAGAGTTAAACTTACAGCGATGCCTGTCATCTGGCTTCAAGCCTTTGTTATGTCAATACTCCGAAATAATCTCAACCAAAATATTTTCTTTTGATGCAACAGAAGCATTAATGCATGATACGTACATTTGGAAATTATTTATCACTCATTAAGGATTCTCTAAATAGAAATGATGTGAAACACAGACTACATGCAAAGTCTACAAACTGACTTCCTTTGTCTCCGAGCTACTGAAAAATCTCACGACATTCTCAGCAAACAACGCTCAAGAAGCGGTCAATAAAAAGGTACAAAGATTACACTGTGTTCAAGCAGAATCTTCAGACATTCATTTGTTCAGCTTGGTCTTTTAACTAGAAGGTTTTCTTTCAACATGTGGTATATGGAGCAACCAAATAAAATATAGCTGGGAAAGCTAAGGGGGACACTAACACGAGCCACCGGGCAGCTGGGCCAGTAGAGGATGTGAACCAATACAAAGGTACTGACATAAACAGCTGATGATTGCTTCCACCATTCTTTAACCAATACTAAAAAAAGTTATAGTGATGCTACATCACCTGGAGGCCTTCAATTAGCTTCCTTTAATTAGCATCCTCATTACATTTTCTAAAATATATAACATAACATTTCAAGGAAGTCAATATGCAAATGGTTTAAAGCAGCTAAGCAGGCATCTGATGCAACTCACAATGAAAAGTGATCTCTTCAACAGGTGCATAGTCTCTGTACATGTGGCTTTTGTTTATTGACTCCATTTTATTATTAGAAACATGCAGATTTAGGTCAATTTGGGTAGTCCTCTTCAATTACTGAAAGCGTCGATCATACTGCAAAAGAAGCAGGTGGATCTGTGCTTTGCTCGCCCACCCTCTTCACATGGAGTCCATCTTGACAGAACACTTCTACTGCCTAGAAGTAAATATCCCACTTCTCAACATATTGCTCATGAAATTCTATTTAAGAGTTCTCAAAGACTTTAAATCTTTTTCTTTCTCATGATCGATGAGCTCTACTGTGTCGACTCCAAGGACAGAGGCTGTTCCTAGCAAGATTCCCAAGGAAAACCTGGGAATGTGTTTCTGTTTCAGCTATAATCACATGCTCACAAACTGGATTTATGAGGTTAAGCAGGTCTATTAGCATCAGTACGATTAAACATGAAACTGAACAAGATTCTAAGAACTCTATGACCACTGGCCAAATACAATAATATTTTGAGACCTCAAATAGAAAATCAAATTTAAAAAATCCAGCTGGCAAAAAAATCCATTATTCAAGGTACAGTAGTATGTGAGGAAAAAAAAGGTACCCTTATAGTAGTTTTCTTCACTGAAATTGCTGTTCTTCTTTACCTACAATTAAACCACCAACAACAAATTCATGTGATACTGTGCAATCAAACTGAGGCCCAACGAGCTCAATTGTTCCGGTTTGCGCTGTTAATAAATGCATTTACAAAATAATGCTTTCCATTGCTCCACTGAAATGTTTTCCATGTGGTGAGAATGTTCAGGTCTGACTCAACTCACACGCTGTAATACAAGGCAAATTTAAAATTAATAAGGCCTTTCTGTGGATTAAAAAGTCGAGGATGACCTGTCAGTTCTGTTAACAAAGGATTTGTGGTTTCCTACAGAAATAAATATGCATACCTCACTTGATCGGCAGCTAGATCCCCCTGATACATACGTCTCCCAGTACTTACCTGTTCTTTTACTTTACTGAAGGCCATCTATACTGATATAGTTTTGTTATATTTAAACATTATTACAAGAATCAGATAAAATATATGTCAGCTCAAAAAGGGCTGGCTATATAGCAGCTGCAGTAACACCACATACTACTCAATAGCACTTGGTACTGAAGAATTTCAAAGTAAATTATAAATTGTGAGTAAAGCTTCACATCATTCTAAGCATAGGGAATACTGTAATTCCCACATTATGGGCTGGGAAACAGGGACATGCATCATACATGAAGTGGCCAACATCTCACAGCACGTTGGTGACAAAGCCGGAAAGAGAACTTGACTCTTAAGCATTTAAGCTAGTAGATGAGGGAAATAGTTTGCCAGCCTCCCACACACACATAAGTAGAGTTTTGCTGTTGATCTGTTCAGCTATTTGGCACTGAAAATACTTGCAAATTTAACAGCTACAGCCATAATTTCATTAAGCAAAACATTTCACAAGTATGACAATTTCTTTATAAGGAAACCTGCTCTCCCCGTAACCCGACCCACTGCCCTGATCAGTGATGTAATCCAGGGCAGAGGCTCCGAGTAGCATCTGGTAAAACATGATGATTCAGTGGAATCTGGTAAAACAAGAACTGGAAGGGCCAAATATATCTTTGAAGGAATTCCACTGAAGCTTGAAAAGGAGGGAAGCCAGCACAATGATGCCAACAAGATTACATCAGGGATTAATCTAGCCTGAGATCGACTTCACCTTCCACTCTAACTACTCCACTTAGATCCATTAACTGGCTCCACAGCACCATTCCTCTTGAATTAGAACAGCCTCCCCAACTTTAAGGTTTCGCTCACCTCTGCTCTTGACAACTTCATCTCAATTCCCATGACTGTCTGGCTCGAACATTGTGCTAGCTCCCCTCCCCTTTGCTTCCTTCTCCCTCCTGCCTCATACAGCTACAATTTCATAGTTCCAGGCCACAAGCTCCCTGCACAAACTGTACACCAAGGAGACAGTCGCTCTTTCTTCATGCTCAACTTTCTCTTCCCACGCACAGGCTGTGCTAACGAGCTTGGTAACCCATCGCATCATCCCAGTTCTCCCCAGGTAAGCCTCTACATGAACCTTGCAAGGTCCTCCCGGTGATCTCCGCTCACATCTCTTCTAGACCTTACAGCAGGGAGAAAAATACAGAGGTTAACTGAATTTCTTTCCACTGAAACTTCTCTACAGTTCAAAAAAAAAAAAAAAGAGAAATAAAAGGAAAAACATTCCAATTTACTGAGCATTTTCACAGCCAGTCTTTGCATTTCTTGATCAAAAAATGCTCAAAGTTTTGCAGTGGGCTTTGTTTTAGGCATGCAGCTGTGGAGGAGGTTTTGGGGGTTTTTTTTGTTCCTAAAATGATCATGTTTATGCAACCATAATTAGGTTTCTTGGTTGGGGGGGGGAGGTGTCATTTTGGGTTTTTTTGTTTGTTTTTTTTAAGGGAAAACACTAAAACTTCATTGAGAGAAAGGAAGAGATTCCAACCTAGTTCTAATAAAAGACACCAATTCCTTCTTTCCCCCAGCCTCCATCCCTCCCCTGCCAGCACTGGGCAGAGCGCTTGCTTGGAAGCCAGAGAAGAATCAAAAAAGCCATAAAAACAGTGAGCTAAAATCTTCCCAATAAAACTCCCAGATAACAGTAAAAAAGTCATTCAATAAAACACAGTACAGATCTAGAATAACTGGTACACTGGGTAGCTGACAGAGCATGAGATATGACGTGCTTTTTCTTGTTTGGGGTTAACATCATCTTTATTTCTTCACTGCGTGATCCAAAAGAGACTAAATGGATATTTGGGAGGAATAACGAGATCAAACTCCAAAAGAGACTGAATGGATATTTGGGAAGGATAACGAGATCAAACAATCATGTTAAATTGATATTTTGAGCTTGCAGTTCTAAAATATCCTGCACTTATGGTTTCAGAAAAAAACCTCAAAATTCCTTCCACTGAGTCTACAGACAGCCTGGAGCTACTAATCAAAGAGTGGAGTTACCTTCACTTTCCCTTATGGGACTTAAGTTAAAACAATTATCAGGCTTGGCAACAAATTGTGCCAACAAAAAATCACAGAACTTTTGTGCTCCTTTAAGGGAACTGAATTTTTTCATAGCCTAGACTATCTCTTTATTCAGGCTAGTGTCTTCACAAGTGCCTGACCTGTCAGTCAACAACATCTGATCTCACTCCCATGAAGCATAAAGCCAAGGGGAACTGAAGGGAAACATCATCCCATTCCTGGATAGCATTCCCAAAAACTCTTAATCCAGCAAGAGATAAGGAAAGAGGATCAGCTCTTGGAGACCTTGTTTCACCACAATTCCTCCCTCAGTCACAGATGCTCATGCACTTGCACACACATACTTATATTCCCCACGACAAGCGGCAATTATAGCAATTGCTGGCTTGGAAAGTAAATGGGGAACTGTCTAGTCTATTTTTAGCAGTCTTTAATGCAATTTAGCAGCTGCAAACAAACAGAAAGAGCCAGCAACATACAAGCAGCCTTCTGGAGACCACAGTTTGGGAACCTCTGCGCTACTGGATCTCATGTAGCACACACACCCCATGGCTGTGCTTGTATTCAGAGACCACGGTCTCAGTGTGGGACCAGAAAAGACGAACAAAAATAATACCATTACACTGGCAAGGGAGAAACCTAGAGACCTCCAGGATCAGGCAGAAAAAAACCAAGATGACTGAAGAAACTGTTGTGCAAGCAGTAGACCTGTAGACTTGAATGTTCTGTGCCTACTTACTGCAGTAAATGGTCTTTTCCCCTTTCTCACACCAGCGTGCCCCCCAGGACACCCTCAGCATCTCTCCCAAGCTTTGCCTGGATGCTGGGCCAGGAGGCAGCACATGCTCAGTTGCTTTCAAGGTGTCTTAACAGTCCAGCAAGGATTTGTATCAAGGAACCAGAAAAAGCGCCCAGGGAAAAGGTAACTACAGACTTACACTGTACCCTTCGTGCGCGGACAAAAAGGGCTTTTTCACCCTTGCTCAAGCACTGGTTTCTGCAATGCCAGTAGGAGCTTGCTGCCTTTGACCTCCATCCTTATCAACAGACTGAAAATATATCAGCAGAAAATTACTACACAAGCAGGCACAACCAACATCACTTCCTAGGAAAGATGGCTAAACCCAAGGAAAGCTCAGAGGAAAAGAGGCAAAAATAAAGCCTCAGAAGAGGCAGAGTTAAGACACTATCAAGATAAACAGAGATAATATTTATCTGCAATCAGCAATCCATCAAGAGGCTGCCAAAGGAGATGGCCTATCCTGTACTCTACACAGCCTTTGTAAAGAAGGCAGTTATTTGAAATACTTTTCCCTAAGAAATAAGTTAGCGAACAAGCAAGGTCTGTAAGAAGATCAATCCTAAAAGAAAGTATCTATTTAGAATCCCACATTTCACATAAATTTAAGGTACGAGAGCCACAAGGAGGTATCCAACTGATGGAGATTTTCCCCTTGGAAGGAAGAAAATATGTGTGCATGGGGACGGACAGACCCTGAAAGTTTCCAAGGCATTACTGATGCATGCTGCTTTTCTCAAAGAGCCACTACAGAGAATAATAAAAAAAGCTGTTTGAGAAATAACCTCTGTGGTCAAGTAGAACTAAACTCTCTCCTGGTACAAACTTGGAAAATTCCAGTGAATGGAGCTGCTTCCTTTTACACTGGCAGAAACACTTGTCAATTGAACTGGCAGAAGCTGAAGCGGCCTGTCACAGTATACAGCAGAAAGAATCCTACATTAAAATAATTTCCTTTAAAAATGTTAAAAGAAAGTAAAATTCAGTTTTACACTGGGCTTATGCATGTTTGATTTCAAGAAATAGGCCAATATTTGCCTGCTTGGCATTAAAAATGCAAACTTTTCCTTTAATATTTGAATGACAGTGTGTTTCACTACTGCCAGACACATCAACTTATGCTCACTCAGTGTCCTGCACTGAAAAGATTAGATCCACTGGTGTTTTATTTTCATAGCACCACTACCATTTAGCAGGCAGGGCAAAAAGGCTTTTTGCACTGAAGCACCGGGCTGCTGATGTGGCCAAGCTGACAAATTCTCAGCAAAATTGCCAATTTAGGTGTTATCAGTACAAACTTAAATCCCTTTACTTATTATCACAGATCAAAGCATTAGTTGTATGAAGCAGCTAATTAAGGACAGACATCACACCTATACCATGTTCCTATTTGTTGATTTTATTCCAGCGAAGACAATCTTCCTAAAATTACAGAAGACTGACAAATACAGAAGTAACTCTTAGGGCACAACTCAAAAGCCTTTGTTGGTGTAATAGAACAACTTCAATTCCCTTCCTCTCAGCAACCGAGGCCCACGCTGTCTATCTAGCAAGCAAGAAAAGAGACCTCTGTGAAATGGGTTCAGGGTGTTCAGTTGCCACAGAGGTGGCAAGATGTTAGTGCAACATCTCAGCTTCTTGGGTTAGAAATACCACCAGTGGTGCTGCAGGTACCACAGGTACCGGCAGTAATGACTCTTCCAGTGCTATTGCTCTTCCAGTGCTGTTGCAAGAGCATTACTTGTGTTCAGAAAAACTAGTGGTTTGTCATTCCTCCAAATTGCCTTATTCATTCCTAATGATTTTAAAGTACTTTGCACTTTCTTTAACATGACATTTTCTGAATTAAGAAAATTTCAAAACAGATGCTTGGGTTAAAAACATCTGATATTAAAAACATAGCGCGCTTTTTTTTTCCCTTCAGCACTAGACTGCTCTCTTATGGGAAGCGAGTTTATATGTATCATCTGGTTGCAGAATGTTGCTTCAGGGCTGGAGCACTGGAAGCATTTAACAATTATTTTTTTTTTTTGGTTTCTGCACTAGAAAACCTCAGAGAATTCCAGGACTTCAGAACTTGCTGGATGTCAGCAAAAGTTATCAGAAATGTGCAATACAGAAAAATCTATATTAAAAATATCCAAGCTATTTGCTATAATGAAAACATGTTTATAAAAATTTATTCTGTAATGTATACTGGTTATTCTGACCTGCCCATAAATGCTGCTGCTTTTAGGACAGACCCTAACTGGACCTTTCTTTTACAGTATCGCGTATTGCCTTTTCGGTATTAAATGCAAAATTGTTTTCCCTCTATTAGAGATTTTAGTTGTTGGCAGTTACACTATTGTATTTTCTTCACAAATTAAACAAAGAAGTTGTGACTTATGTTTGTAAATAGTTGCATATAAATTTGTAGAGGTCAGCTAAAAGTTCAGAATCATATCCCTCAAATTTCATAAGCAAAGTAAGCAACAAAATTAATTATGCCAATTAGCTACTAAATCTATCTGCGTGCTTGAAAAATAGGGAGATAAGAAAAAGAGACTTCTATTCTCCAGCAAATGTAATATAACTGGAAAGTAACTGGAAATGTCAAGATTATTAGGGAACTAATAGAAGTACTAATAAAAACATTCATAGGCCACAGTGCTATTATGCTAAACTTTAAAATCCAATGTCAAAAGGTCAATAATTCATATCTTTCTTTCCAGTATTATTGCCTTTAAGTTAAACCACATTTTCTTGCCTGATTGGAAGTAGTGCCAGAGTCCATTCCTATGAGCTGATCGCTAAAAATCCAGTTTGGGACTCATGCAGAGCACCTAGGTCTGCTGTTTGCAAAATGTGTCAGATCACTCCATAAAAAGAAACAGACTGAAGAGTTCTGGTAACTGCCTGACACATTAATTTGTAAGATTTATGACTTTTATATAAAGGTAGGATTAGCACAATGTATAAAAATTCCAATTGCTGACAGAACATTTACAAAAGAAAAAAAACTAGTGTTTTCAATAATTTGGAACAAAAAATTGTAACATTTCTCCCACCCTATGTAAATTTTTTTTCCTCTTGAAATGCTCCGTATCTTTCATCACAGCACCTTTACAAGCAAAGACTGCTCTCCTGTCTATTACATACCTTCACTCTCTGGGGGAAAACTATTCCAGAACTAGGCCTTATAACTAAGGCAGAGCAAGTTCAAATGAGAAACCAAAAATCATGTTCTGACTTCCCAGCCTTCCATTTGCTTGCTTGTCCTTAGTTAGTCCCGAGTTCTCATGCAATGTCCGCTGTTTGCACCAATTACAAAATATTTTTTAAAGAAAAGCTCAGTAAGAATTCAAACCTACTAAAATATACTGAGTTGTTTTGATATATATGAACACATTACAGATCTAAGTAATCACAGATTCCAAATACAACATGCCTTGTTCTTCTACTGACTAGTTCTCCTGTTATTTTAAGTAGAAATAGGTTCACATTCTCAGGTGCAGACCAATCAAAGCCTTGAGGCACTCATACGCTTAAAGACAAGAACATAGTTGCAAGCTTAGGTGAATGCAGATTGCATAATCCTACATTTCTTATCACCAAAAATGTCCCAGAACTTGATCAAAGGCAATTACAAGCCCACTATACTTTCACCGCAATATGAGCACTAACAGAAATCCATAGCAACTTCTGATAGCCATGCAAAGATCATTCCAGTGAATTTACAACTGGTTTATAATTCCCATGATGAAATCTGAATCATAAAAGAATCAAATAAATAATGTGAGTGAACACTAGACAAAGTATAAATTGGAAATAGTAGTTTAAGTGTGAAACACTTTCATTAGAATTGGCCATGTTTTCATATTTGTTTTCCACAAATAATGAGTCATATTAATTTGTTGCTGTTGTAAATTCAATAAAGGAAAAATTAATTATCAATCGCTTCAACTATCAAATTGCAGATGTAATTGCAATGGACACTACTCCATTTTGCAGCACAGCTTATCCAATCAAGAAATAAGATCAGTTCTGTGACTGCAGTGAACAAAGAACCATTTTCCAATGCTCCCTACTGCTACAGCTCAAAGCCAGGACTATTACAATATTGGCAACCTTCACATAGAAAAATTATTGGTATTTTAAGCACCTTCTCATTTAGATCTGCCTTGAACAGTTAGCTGACACTGTGGTGAACACAGTGGTGGCCCTAAATAGTCTATCAGTGCCATGGCATGCTATATTAAATCAAAAAAAAACCCTCAAACACACAGCTTAAAGTGAGGTTAACAAAAGAGTAGAATTTATGCAAAAATTCTCCTACTGTAAAGAAGTCTGTATACACAATTCAGAAACTGCCAAATGAGAAATGGTTTGCTGAAGGAATTTCACAGGTATTTTCAAAACATGAAGTTATGTGAGATACTTTGGCTTTTGTACAAAAGCCACAAAGTACAGTGAAATTAGTTGAACATTCATTACAAATTATCTTTGTTCTACCTCACACAGCATGACCAGCACTTTGAATTAGATTAGGAAGAAAGCAGATGGCCACAATGTTCCAAAAAGCTCAATTTACTCTTGATCACCTTTTGTGATAGTTCAAGTTTGGAATTCCTTCTCAAGGTTACTCCTTACAGACTAGAACTGAAATCAGCTGTAATCATCAGCACTTGAATCACCATGGCCTGTTCCGAGTAAGCACAGACAATTCACCAACAGCTCAGATGAAGAACACTTAGCAGGTCACATACACACGCACACTCGATGGCTTCGCAGTGCTGCAGGGGACGATGACCTCTCACCACTCTGACCAAATTTCAGCAGAGATAAATCGCTCTATTCTCAACTGTTTCCCAGAGACTTGAAAGCGTAAGTGGCTTATATACCCACGTATGAAAATAAGGCAAGGATTCTGGACAACAGCATTGACTTTAAGTGTAGGCAACTGCCTATGGCTCCAGGCTGTTCAGGAAGCAAAAAATCCCTCCTACAACAGTTCATCGATATTACTTGGGATCCAAAACTGACAGAATATTTGCCTCTGCTAATGAAACCCACTGTGCTACCCACAGCAAGGGCAGCAAGTGGGAACACAAATAAAACGACTTTCAAACTTAAAGTACCGTGTTTCTGTCTAAAAGTGTCTAGAAAGCATCCTTAGCAGACCAAAGGCCTCCAGTCATTACAATCTCAGAAGTTCTGTCTCTAAAACATTTTGTACTACAATTGTCAATTTTTTCCCCACTAAAAAAAGCAAACAAACAAAAAAAAGCAAACAAAAAAGCAAACAAACAAAAAAAGCAAACAAACAAAAAAACCCCACTGTCAGGAAAGCTCCATGACAGATAGCATGTTTTTTTAAGTGGAAGAGAATGGGGGGGGGGGGGGGGGGGGGAGGACACAACAGAACAGAAGTTAGTGAATTAGTGAATAAAAAACTAGTGAATGGAAAGGTTTTCACAGACTTCAGATACTATGATATCAGAGTCCTGAAATCATCACCTCTGACCAAAAGCAGCACAACTGTCATGCATGAAATAAACTTCTCTGTGGAATTGCCAATATAGTGCTGAAAGCAGCTGGCGTTACATCCTCAGTTTGAAATTTTGCTACCTCACTTCGAGCAGCATTCTCCACTCCATAAGATTACAGGTCACCAGTTTCTTTCCAGATGTACTCTGCTGCCCTAACCACACATTACTGTAAACTCTCCTCAAAAGGAAAAGAAACGAAGCATATTTCACATTACTGACACTTGGTCTGGGTGTTCTGATTGGAAATGTTTTAGTCTTTGTCATATACCGTGACAGAGAGGTCAAGGGAATGGACAGGAAGAACTCCCTGCTCTCAGTATTACTATTCTTATAACAAAAATAAAACAGAGGGATTGAGGTTTTTTATTTATAGCAAGTTAAAACACATATTGAACAGCCATCATATTGAAAGCTGGATACACTAATGAAAACAGATGAAAACACAGAAAATCTCATCTGCCATCCAGACAGCCAAGATGAGAAAGATCCTTACATTTTCTAATGTATGTTCTAATGTAATGATGTGCTTAAACTATGCAAATGTTAGAACACTTGAGCACTAGACACATTTGGAAAAATCTGGCTGAGCGAGTTATCTAGGCACTTGTACGATCTCAAAAAGGCCTTTTTTCTTAATTAGGAAATTTTACAGGAAATCAAATAAAAATGTGTTTTTCTAAGTAACTGGAAGTACATAGCATAAAAAGGAAAACCAGAATCTATAATTTAACACCAATATGCGCCTGCTGCCCTTATGTCCTACCAGTTCATAAAACTAAGAGCTGTTCTGCATTGAAAATGTGCTAACCAGCAATCCATAAAAGTATAGTATCTAGATGAAAAACAAACTTAAAACCTCAGTGCCACTCATACCAGCCACCCACTCTTTTTTGAGTATTCTGGCAAAATAGACATGATTGCCACCACAGACCTGTTGCTCAGTCACTCCCTCACCACTCAAGAAGTCCAAGATCCCCTTTCCAAATTCCTACTTGAGACATTTTGATGTATCATGACATGTCAGGCAGCCAGTCCGAACTGAAGTAGGGCATCTTGGGACAGACTGTAGACTCCCTGGATAAATACCATAGCTACTCAGAAAATCTCATGTCATCACTTCAGCAGTCCAGCTTAAGCTATACACTTGGCAAGGTACCAAGAGTTATGTCACTGGAGCAGAAGACATAGTTTGCAGATCTGGAAGAGCAAAGTGATGGACAAGGTGATGAAGAAAGGAAGATTAAATCCCCTGTTACAAAATGCAAGGTTAAAGAAAAGAGGGTGTTTGTGGATAGAAGAATGGTAAGAGAGAGGGGGGAATTCTGCTTACAATGAAGATGAATTCCAGTAATTGACAGGATTTCCTAAGGGTTACATGAATGCAGACAACAATCATAAATCTCTACCACTGCACACGCTTACACACAGTAACAGCTCTTCCCTTGTTTTAGCTGTGCGCTAAGAGATTGACAGTTTAGACAAAAGAAGGCATATGGGCAATAAAGCAAGCGTAGGGACTCAGAAAGATGCTTAGTAGACTTCAGTTTGGAAGAGAAAAGTAGACAATATGGCACCAAAAATGTTTCTTAGACAATGTTCATAAAGTAAGATGACAGAAAACAAGAAAGCAAATTTAAGTCCAGCTAAATCATAGAAGAGTTTCAATTTGGAAATGACCAACTAGCAAATTTTATATTCTCATTTCAGACAAACTTAGTTCTAAACTGTAATATTACTGAACCGTAGCTAGATGACTGATACCAGCAAGTTCCAGACACCTCATTATATTAAACCCCTGTAGTACCTATACTCTGGTAATTGGCATACACAACCTTGTAATTAAGTCTTAAAAGGTTATCTATCCAGTTACATTACTTCTGTGTTGTTTAAATACCATATAATTATAACAAACAAATATAGCTAATATGTTTACTTGTACCCAGTATTCCATGATTAAATCTAAAGAAATGTGCGTGCAATAAACGTTCATATTTAGCATGGGGGAACCATGTTAGTAGGTCTGAATTAAATCCCGACTTCTTAAATTCCCCTAAGTGAAAGACAAAGTGCTACAACTATCAGAGCCACACACAATGAAATGCAGTAAATCCTTAAGTTAAGTAGCTACAAAGGATGACACTAAAATCATAGGAAACAACATATTTTTCTCTATACTTCCTGTGAAAAATGCCTTCCACTGTTCTTAACACTTATTTCCACCCAAGCATCCAGGTGGTAATTTTATTTCTCATTTATACTTTGCACAAGCCACTACAACACAGAATGTGACATTTTCCTTTCCTTTCCGTGGAGCTCCGATACACTCATCCAGTTGGGCTCCCATGAATTAAAAGGCACTCAGGAAGCCAGGCATTTCCAGAAGCCAGGCTCTCCAGGCATGGCCCTCGTCCCTGTGGCTGCCACATCCCAGCCATCAGCTGTCCGCAGGCTCCAGGAGTGTGAATAGTGCGCTCAGCACTGGGAAACGTCGGCAGGAAGGAAATGCCATGAGAAAGCCTCCTCCGAATAAATTCCTCTTGTGAATAATGTGGTCTCACCGGTTAAGGATGAATTACCAGATTTAAAGATGACATCAGGAGGGAATGGAAAACACTTGAAAAATACCATTTAATGTGCTTAACTTTCTTCACTTGCAGCCAAGAAAAACTAATTTTACATGCTCAGAGAAGAGCTTTGATCAGATGTTGGATTCCCAGGTGTTCCAGTGCTCCACCCCCCACCCTCTTTTTTAATCCAGTTGGGAGGGGAAAAAATCATTTTCCAAAGCATCAGATGTGTGCGCCTCTAAATTACCTTGCACATGACATACTGGGCAAATGTGCCAGAAGGTAGTTACCTACAAATTAGCAAGCCAGATTATAACACACAGACATTGCTGCTGTTCTTCTGTTGTCTGTAGTTCCTCTGTGCGGAGAATTTATTTGTTGAGTGGCTTGTGAAATAGTTTCATAAAACTACACTGCTGAGCAAAGAGAGTCTTCTGATTAATATTATATTTTATCTTACTGTAACTGAGCCTGTTATCTCTTCTCCCGCTATGGTAAGCATACTACATACTAACAGCCAATTTCAACCCTGGATTTTCTTAATCATCACAGTAACCGAGTTTGATAGTTTTCTACTACTACTTTTTAATTGTTGACAAGCCAAATAATGTCATTGCAGTTTTATACCATGTTCATTCCACTTAAGACAATATATTAACTCATTAAGCAATGCATAAGAAGCCCAAATGAATATATAAATTTCTTTCAAATACCATAGACAAGATTAATCGGAGAGTTGGCTCTGAGACTCTAGAAGGCAATTTGATTAATCCAACACAAACTCCTTAAAATAGGCCACATGAAATGACTTATCAAGCACATTTTGCAGGAAGCTGAGAGAAGTCCTTGCTCCGCAGATGCTATTATTTAAGATCTCAGTACGTAAAGCACTAAGAGATATCTGAAGCACGTGCATAAGACATTTGCCTAACTGGGGCCGAAATGAACAGAACCAGAATGACATAAAAATCTACATAAATAAAAATTTACCTCAATCTACAAAGGGTTATAAGTGATCCAGTGCTCAGCATCACAACTTCTAAGCTCTAATCACCTGGCCACCAGCAGAAACAGCATCCTATGCTTCCCCAGCCTTTAGGCAACCTGAATTAGCAGGATACCTCTCGCTGCTCATGATTCACAACTTCTGAACTCTGTCTTAAGGCCTTTACTTACAAAGCCACTCACGGTCCTTCGTTTGTTTGGATTTTTTTCCTGGATTGGGGGAAGGGAAAGTTGTTTCTTAACATAAAACACGTGTCAGTAATATCACTGTTTATACAACAGAAGAGTCATTGGAGCAGTCATTAGCTACCTTGCTAAGCCAACCGAACCTACACATTCAGGTAATACCCCCAACAACCAGGCACAGGCTACATCAGAACATAATCTCCATCTATACTGGAACTGTTTCATTTTGCATGGAGTATTTGGGGCAAGAAAGAAATTCATAAAGTAGGATGTACACATACGAAGAGAGTAGAAGATTTTACTTCAGCTGTCAGGGGACTCATCACTAAGAGAACAGTCAAAAAGCTGAAGTCAAAAGCCATATGAAATGCCCTAACACTGTGTTTCAAAAAAAAAAAAATACTCATCTTTCTTCTTTACTGACATTAGTAAATTAAGAAGGTTGGCAAAGTAAGCATCCACAGGAAAACATAAAAAACAAACAAAACAAAAAAACAGAAACAAAAAACCACCGAACAAACCAAAAAAAAAAAACCACAGAAGGCAAGGTAAAGGAAAACAAAAGCCTAAATGACTTTTAGCCACTACTGTGGAAAAAGAAATAGTCATAATCTTAATGGGCACAAGAAATTTGAAATTACTTTGGAGAGGAAGAGAAAACAACGGACAAGTTGATTGAATCCCAGTGGGAAAAGAGCAGGAGCTATGTTTAGGAAGTCAGACTAATACTATTTGTGCAGCTTAAGATGGGAGACAAGTAGAAATCTTCTAGACAAAACAAAGGAGAAGCAGATATGGATTTTAGCAAATCACTTAGCATAATAAAAATGGGATGAGATTCATTGGACAATGACCTGAACAGCTGAAACAAGACAATGTTGCTCTCTTCATGACAGTCCCCTGACTGCCAGGGAATGAGCAAGAAGAGGAAACAGTCATACTTTCACACATTGGAAGTCTCTCTTCTGGATAACCATCTTTGAACAAATCAATTTATTTGTAGCTTGGTTTCTTTCTTGTGTTCAATACTAAAATGACACTATTTACTTTGAAAAATAACATTCTTCATAAGTTCTCAGACTGTATGTAGATAATATATTTGCCAACTAGCAAAGTGAATTCCTCATGTTACCTTCAATTTCATATATACTCGAGATAAACTATGGCTTATTAATAATATATGCTACATATACAAAAATGGAAACATTAAAATAATGTAGAATGGAAAACATGATGAAAGACACAGTGTTATTCTATTTTCCTTTGGAAATATCTACTTGAAATGCAAATACATTAACCACTTCAATAATTCAGTTTCCATGAAAATATTTCAATGTTATGTTAAGGTCTCAAACCCATTATTAGTGCACTCTTTTCATATCACAAAACCACAGATTTGGGCCTCACGGATGATGAAAGCACTACCTAGGACTGTATGTTTGAGTACAAATGATATCATGGGAATCACTATTTATTAAACTAACCAGAAAATAGGTGGTTAAATTTTTCAACCTCTGAATAAAAGCAATATAAATATTCCACAATATTGCTAACAAGGATTTCAAGAGGCTTTCAACCAACAACTTTCAAAAGAAATCCAAGAAGTCAATGTAATTTAGTCAAAACTAATGAGATGCATGCAGTTTTGCATCAAAACTACACAGAACTATGCTGATTAATTGGAAACCTTATACTCTCCCAAGTTTTCCTCAAAAGGGAGCCAACATCCACAATTATGGTTTTGTTATTTGTTTTAAATCTATGCTAATCTCTTCCTTTCGTTTTTAAACAAAGATGGTCTGAAGTTCATGAGCTGAGCCATATCTGAGTATAGTGGTGTCAAGATGCAGTTGCGGGGGGGAGCGGGGACGGGGGAGCCAAAACCTCATTTGCAACATTTTCAGCCCTTGTCAAAGGCCTGCCTTTTCCCCTTTCTAAGCTGTTGGACCAACACAAATTAAGGAAAAAACTCCACGCTGGGCTGGCTGCCCAGCAGCCCTCTGAGGCTGCTGTACACCACAGCAATGACCTGGCCCTGCCTTGTTTTGGCCCTGTTTCAACTACACCTGGACCCATCACAGGCTTTTAGCATTACCCACACCTTGCTATTCTCTCTGGGGATTCTCTACTCTCACAGCAGGGAAAGTCTTTATTTACCTGATTAAGGTAGCTTCTGACTGCTTTGCATTGGCAGAGCTGGGGTGAAGCCAGGGAAACAGGGCTAGCTATGGAACACAGACCTATACACGTACTGAAAACACTCATATCAGGAGAGTCTGAAAAAAATCAGGAAAGTATTCTTCTCACACTTCTCTCCAGAGATTTGTCACAAGTACTTTTGTAGAGAAGTACGATTAGTTAAGAAACATCAGAGGCTGCTGGTAATTGACTATTCTCAAGATAAAATAACGGAGCCTCTCAGAAAGGGTTAACAACATTTCACATATGTTTGCATTATGTTTGTTCATTCATGCAAATGAAATAGTCATTAATTGCATTCTTCTGTATTGCCATTAAGAAAAATCTATTGCTTGCCTTGCTATCATTATAACACATTACCAGTTTCCACTAAGAAAGCCACAGTTGGATCAGTTTTCCAATACGAAACACAAAAGATTACAGACCACCACTAGAATTTTCTCAAATAGCTTTTTTCAAAAAATACAAATAATTACACCGTGACATAACATTTTTTTAATCAGATGGTAGCTATTTGTAAAGACCTTGTGCTTGTTAACACTTCAAATATATAGCCACAGAAGGTTTATACATGCTTTTCCCTAAAATTCTTCTATAACATAAATGTAGGGAAAAAAAATGAAAAAGGTGATACCAAGAGAAACAAAAGTGTAGACTATAAAATTGTAACAGTAGGTTGGATGTATATTCCCATCAATTTATACTAAATGGTGAAACCGTCAAAGGAGAAGACTTCATATCAAAGGTCATGCTTTATTTCTGTTCTTGGGTTTTTTCCTCATGCTTTCAATAAATTGCTTAGCTTTAGCAAAAAAAAGCGGCTGTGTTAATGTAACAGCCATATGTTATACTGTTAAAGAGGTTAGCCCAGCTTTCACAGATTCTTGAGTTCAGCTACAGCTTGCTTGCATCTGGTCTTTGTCTAGATTTATTAATAGCATGGCAAGAAATCTAAATTATGCAACAGTGTCACAGAGATCATGCAGCATACATTCACTTCAAACTAAAGTACAATATTCAGTTTAAACATTTTAATGGGCTTCTTTAAAATAAAACTGGACAACGCACCAGAAAATACATTTGAGAACAATCCTGCTTTGAAAGGCTGATAAATTAGATGATCTAACCAGTATTTTCCAGTTGTATTTTCCACAATCCACTTCATTTTCTGTTATCTCATTGTTCCAGTTCAGTATCCAGGCACTACTCAGAGATACCTTTTAGACTCAACAGTCCAGAGGTTTGATGTGCTGTGTCCTGGTGGTTCAAAAAGCCATTTGGGAAATGTATAGCATCCCCCTCGTTGCCCTTCCCACCACTGCACCTGCACAGCTCAGGCAGCACCGAGTCACAGGCTCTGCAGAAGCCTTCCTCTGTCCAAGCACAGCCCAGCCCACATACAGGTGCTGCTAAGCAAGACAGGAAGATTTTCAACCCCCTCCTCCTTTTCTCTCCAGAGCTTATGAGCACAGGAGATGACATTTCCTTTCCCATCCCTTAGGACATTTCCTGCAGTAACAGCTGAACAAGGGCTAGCAGCGCAGTCCATGATACATAACGTGGCTGCAGGGATGTGTCAGCCCCAATGGCTCGATGGCTCTCACGCTCCCTCCACACACACAGACTCCTGCCCTCGGAGAGACTCTCTCCTTGCTCCTCCAAAGATCAGCCATCCTGTTAAGGGAAACCACGGTTAAGTAGATTCTTGGTGGACCACAACAGACACACCATGAGGCCAGCAGGCTACACTTTGGGACCCCACGTCATGTTCAAAGCTCTGTTCCACAGACAAAAGGACTTAATAGCTATGTCCCTGTAGTCTGCAGAAAAGCAGCCTCAGGCATGTCACTTGTCGCTTCATGCTTCCTACCCACACTGGTAATGAAAAGCCTGGTTGTAGCTCTGGCTTAAATCATCTAAACTGTGCTTAGAAAAAGGCAAACTTAGGCTATCTGTTGGTAGACCGTACCATAAGGATTCATCCAGACCTGATGATCAAGAGACTCAATCCATTTCGTCTTCTTCAAAATGCTCACAGCCTAAATGCAGAACTGCAAACCACACAAATAAGGGGGATGGAAAGTGAGTCTGCATTTAAGAATGGGCTTAGACCACTGGCAGGAAAGACATTCTTCATTGCTCCAAGCAACAGTAGCTAACACACACTTCTATCAAAAGCTTCATCGCAGCTTTGTATTACACCAACTTAGCAGCATGAAGTCATCCATACAAAGGCAGAGCCCTGACACCAAAGTTCAGGAGAAAACAAACCTAGTATAAGCGGCCCATTTCCAAGCTTGTAAGAGAAGCAGAGGTAGCTTACACGTAAAGGCTCATATTTTTCTTTTCATCATGTTTGGTTCTTCAGCCAAGATGGCTGGGAAGTGCTGAAACCACAAGTAAAAGGGAAGATGTAAGAGTTTTCAGAATCAGGAATCTAGATGCTACAGCTATGGGACCACCAAAAGAACAACAGGCAGACATAGCCAGGCATGTAACAATTCCAGCAGGGAACTGAACTGCCTGGTGGAGGGATCCAGTGGCCAACAGGTAAACCTTCCAGACCTAGTAGTATTATTATCATCAAGAGTATGCATGGGAACTTGTACTGCAGCACCTTACCTCTGACATCTTTTCTGCAGCTGGATGAGAACTTTATTAAAAATGTTGCCCCAGTGATTTCCACAACTATACATACAAATTCCTCATAAGGAAAAAAAAAAAAAAGACTCTCTTAAGCTCTCCTAGGTCATTTGTTACAGTGCCATCATGGAACAGACATGAAATAGCAACTCAGACAGTGTCAGATATTATATTACTGTTTTTCTCCATGTACATTATACATAGCTCTTGTATATAGGTAAAAGTCAAGATTAAACAACCTGGATTTCACATTACTTGAATTCAAGATGAGAGAAAAAGCCAGCATTTTCTCAAGTTCTGTGGGGCACAGGGGGATGCTTTTATGGGAGAAGGAAGTAGCACAGCCTTCCTTCCAGCTGTAGGGCAGGAACATGCACAGTATGAGATGGAGGAACATCGGTACAGGGCCAAACAGCAGAGAAAATGAGCTACCAAAAAAACAGCTGAGTTGGCATACAATCTAGTTTTCTTCTGTGAAGTACCTAGAACAGTTTCATGCCAATAGCCTGCGTTCATCCCAATATATTTACTGTACATGCCATTTTCTAGGACATTTCAGTTGGAAAATACCATGGAAATCATCAAAAGCCACCCAAATGCTCCTCTCTGATTTTCCCCTCTAATTCCCAATGGTAACAGTTACCCTATTGTCATTCTTAATGATTGCTTCAAACTTGATGGAACTGCAGTAAGTACAAATGTAATAGATTTACTCTGTCAGTTGTCAATCAAGAGATTCAGTCTGTAATTAGGAACACAGTCTGCTAGAACCAAATGGGACTTGTTTTTTAGTTCAGATACCAGATGCACACAGTAACAAGGATGATCAACTGACAAGCCAAACTCACAGAAAGGTGAACAGTTTGTCTGACTTCACTGGAGATTCTCTGTGGTTCTGGAAGAATTTAGTCTCCTCTGTTTACAGAGGTCCATATCCCACCGTTTGATCTTCCAACAATGAAAGCAAACTGGCTGCATAGTTTCCTTTAAATGCAGCGATAATTAAAGTAAGCAACTTTAGGCAAAACAAAAACAAATCTTAAAAAAAAAACATAAAAGAAAGGTGGCTTTTTTTTCTAAAACTGTGTCTTCAAACTTTGTTAATGTCAGCAAGTTAAATGAAAATGCAATCCTGAAAATATTTTTATTACAGAGTTTCGAAGTAAAATATGCAAGAAAAAAAATGGATGCATCATCATCCTGAGAATTCACATGAAAACAAAGATGGCATCCTGATGCAAAGCTCATGTGGAAAAAGCAGCAATGACATCTTAACCTTACATGGCTTGCTCAGAAAAGACAAGATGGCAAGCTAAAGACATGCTGAAGAAGGGGAGTCATGACAAAGCCATCTCCACAACCGGAGACCCTTTCCCTA
The DNA here is from genome assembly GCF_929443795.1 of Astur gentilis. Classification (NCBI taxonomy): domain Eukaryota; kingdom Metazoa; phylum Chordata; class Aves; order Accipitriformes; family Accipitridae; genus Astur; species Astur gentilis. The sequence goes on from NC_064891.1 coordinate 15,130,577, forward strand.
CTCCTTCGTTTTGTCAGTAGGAGACAGATGGGTCCCTATTTCAAGTGCCACAATCTCCTAAAAGAAGAAAAAGCTTGACACCCCAGAAATCTCAGATAAATCAGGCCTGGGATTCTTTCAGCGTGAAGGTTTTAGTCCACAGGCAATGGGCACTATATCTGGAGCCACTATAAACAGCAAGAAAGCAGTTACAGAAGAGGACACTTGTATGCAGCATTTGCCAATAATATGTTATTGTGCCTCTGTCTGGCAGGTGATGAGGTACAGCACCACAAAAATTCTGTAAATGAAGCCCTAAAGTTATTTTTCAGTAATAGTATTCTCTCAAGTTCCCAATAAAAAAGAGCAAAGATCTAAGTAATATAAGTATATGCATAATTAAATTCACCTCCAGCAACAGTAAATTCTTACACATATAGCTGATGAAAGCTGCTGTAAGACCATAGCAAAAATAAAAAATAAAAAACAGTGACTACCCACAGATGCAACAAGTGTATTGAAGCATATTCTGTCATCTCCCTTAACCTCTAGGTCTGTACGCAGATCAACAACAAAAACTGGGTGCATCTCTAATGTATTCATTTTACCTATGAAAGCTCATTAATTTTGTTATTTCAATCAAAAAGCATGTGGTTTGGGTCAGGGAAAATCTCCAGTTGGCATTCTGAAAGCCTTTCCAAGCAGATGGCATGAACTTTCCCACAAATCTGAATCTTTGACCCAGCATTACTGCCACGTGCTCATCTGATTTCATACAGTCTCATTTTCAAGGAGTCATCACCAGAGGATAAGGACATGTCCAAGCCTGAAGTGCTCTCAGAAGATCAGGAGGAAAATAATCAACTACTTGAAAATACTAAGTAAACCTAATAAACTACTCAAAAAAATAACAGTAGCCACGTATAGATTTCCAAGAATTCCCTCACTCAGACACTGCACTTTTAACTAGTATAATTTAAATTTGGCATTCTCCATCTCAGCATGGGAACCAGCTTACAGCCCCAATTCCTAGAAACCATTAAATCTACAGAATTCAGGAATGCATTTTAAATTATATAACCCCATTAATACTGTTGGGAAACAGCCTTTAACTACCACTGATCCACTCTCCAGCAACAACAAAAAAAAAAATCAGGGATTAGATGAGAGCGCCACATAGGAGCTATTTATTTTCTCCCTCATCTCAAGACTGACTGATCTTTTGTAGTTCTTTGACTTCCCCGCCCCCCTCTCCCGCCCCCCTCCCTTTCCTAAGAGACGACTTTCTCTGCTGTGGAGCTTTCCAATGGTGCTTTCCAGGATGACTTCCCGCAGTTACTCCCAGATCCCATTTCAATGGCAAACCAATTTACATAGAATAGGGTACTTCCGCGCAGCATATTAATAGCAATTTGGGGGAGTTTTGTCTGTTCTGGTTCCCTCTGATGTTTAACAACATCCTGTCTTTCCAAGACTTACATAGGTAAGAAATACCAACAATCCTTTTCTATCATCCTAGACTCAGAGTACTTTTGGCATGTTAGTTCCTTGCCCCTAACCAAACATAAAACTGTTACGCCTATTTTAAGGGCCCTGACTGAGATAGAAAATGAGATGTGTCTTGTTCCGAAATTCAGAAAGCAGTGCCTAAGCCCTCTAGAGAAGGCTTAGCTGCTAACTAAGCAGAGACTGACATCATACACCTCTGCTGAGAGATTGTACCCCTCAGCCCTACCCTCAGACTATCAGCTGCTGAACAGCTTTCAGCCCTATTTAAAAGAACAGCCCAATCCCATCATTGCTTTGTAGCTTCAACAGCTGTGCAGCCAGCAAAATAATCACTCAGGTCTATCTTCCTCTTGCACAAAGCTGGTATTTTGCTTTTCATGTTCTCAACTACTTGAGAACTCTCTGCTAAGCTGTGGCAATAGGGAGATGGGCAGAGGGTCTAGGGGTTTTGGATCACCGTCTCCCTTAATCACAGTATAATGCCTTTCCTCTTTTGATATCAACCCTCGACTTCAGTTGTTTTCTCCTTGTCCAAGTTCATGCCAAAATGTAGTGTGTGTATATACATAGCATTATACTCACTTAGCAACATTTCCCTCTCTGGCTCTTTTCCACACATATCTTGGTGAAAGCTAGTATTCTGGCAGCATTTTCAGAGGCAAGCAGCACCACTTTTACTTCAGTGTCTCTGTGCTTCATTCATACTGGAGTCAATTATACTGTAAGCATCCTTGTGATGTCTCCCTTTACAGGTGAAACAAAACTAGGGCATCAAGGGCATAGAGAGTAAGATATTTTTTAAGGCATTAGATGCCAAAATCACCTAAGATTTCAATACATGCTGCTCCTATAGCAGAATATACTGCAATAAATTTACACCAACAATGTCCAGAGCAAAAAGGGGAATTAAACCACAAGTCCAGTTTCGCCTAGTGATACAACACCCTCATTCCCCGATTGCTTGGAAAGTAATATAAATCCATGAAATATGCAGAACCTACAGTCACATTAGAAGACAGTGACTTTCTGAGCAAGATATGTATTAAACCACATTAACACTTGATTGAGGTGTTTTCTTCTCAGAGACCCCAGTGACAGAAAGGTCTATGAACCTCAAATTTCCTACACTTGAAAAACCCAGACAGCACTCTGCCCTTTTAGCTAAAACATACTGGAAAGGTATAGTAAAAAGTACACCAGTGTGACCAAATACAAGTAAATGAACTTTCAACAGCTCTGACTTCTACTGGGAGTTAACAGCTGTGTCCCAAACACTACATTTATCTCCACCTCTTACTCCTTACTAAAAAGCTTACCCAGGATATTTAGCAGAGCGAATTGAAGATACCTGAAAACATTTATTCCTAAGCACTAAATTGCATACATACTCTAGAATCATAATTTTAAGTCTTTTATTTGCCATGGGCTCCACAGCACTAATTCAACATTTCCCCCCCGCAAGAGTTTCAGCCCTCCCGTCTTGTGTCTAACTATTTTTGCCCTGAATTTCTAAATACTGACATACACTTTTAATGTCAAGCAAGTGCAAAGGAGCCTACTCATTTAACAGTTACATGAACAAACCTGCGCACAACCTTGCAGAGTGAAGCTATTGTAATTTTGTTTAATGTAATGGTTGTTTCCAAGTACTGCGAAAAAAAAGTTTAAAAAAAGGCAGATGACAAATAACATCAATTGACAAAGTTCACTTTTCAAAGCAGAGCTTCTCCAGTTTACTCTTTCCTGATTTGCTTGGCAAAGCTACTTAGAAAGTGCAACAGAAGTACTATCGCCATTTTCATAAACAAAAGAAGTACGAAACACCAAAAAAACCAACCCCGACAAGCAAAACTGAATAATTACCAGAACTAATGAGGTCACTTTACAGCAAAGACTTAAGACATGCAAAGACACAACTTAAAACCAAAGTCAATGGAGACACAGATGAAAAAGGAGCACAGTTAAAAATAAATTAGTCACACTTGAAGCAAGGCCACAAGAAGCTTTGGTATTATTCTCTTTCTTTGCTCAAAACTGACAAATACCTCAAGCAAATAGCCAGCCACATTAATTTTCCCCCATTAGGGTCTACCCAGACCACATGCAAATATCAGGCCTCTTCTAAATTTAAACATTATTCCAAGTAAATTCAGATCTCCCTCTCTTCCCATGGAAAAGTTGATAAAGACAAAAGCTCCTTTTGGAGAAAACATTCATGAGTAACATTCTTTTAGCATGAGAAGGAATACCTATGCTCTGAAATATGCCTATGTTTTTCCCCGCCACTCACATACTTCACATTTATAAAAATCTGCAGTAATAAATTTTTCATGTCAATATAGACTGTGAGCTCTCAGCTCCAGCTACACAGAACCTGGGCAAGAAAAGCAAGATGTCAGGGCACCCGTCTGGCAGGATGTCTAAACGTGGGAGTAGAGTGACACAGGGTTAAATTAAGTAGGTCTGCCCAGGGCAAAATTACTCATGCTTATGCTCTTCTCTCCCTATTACTCCAGTTCTATAAATCCCACTGGTGAAGTACAAGGATGTTTAACAGAGAACTCAGAAGACCTTTTTGGTTTGATTTTGATGCGTTTAGACAGTTTGTATAAAGGTTGTTCTTGTTCGATTGGTTTATTTTCTCCACTTAGAAAGCCTTCTTTGAAAGCATTATTCTAGTACTGTAGCAATTCTCAGGCTTTTCAATTAGAGAAGGCAACATAAATACTTTGAAATATTCAAGCCTTACAGGTATCACATTTGCATACCTGTAGACAACCAATTAGCCATCTCTCTTCTATTAAACACTCCACTGAGAACAGCAGTTATTCTGAACTTGCATCAGTATAACTTCATAGATAAAACACAGTGAATGTCTCCCTCCCCAGAAAAAATGCTATTTTACTGATCTTCCTATTATAAGTATTTATAAAAAACCTTCCCATCTCAGTAACCAGCTATGCTGGCAGTCTGTCAAGTCACAAGTGCTAAGAATATTAGACATCTACTTGCATTAAAATATTTTGCTGGTGGGAATTTCAGAAACCTGATGTCAATTTACCTTATGTGTATATGCTACTATTTCGTCTCTGGGATAGTTTATTATTGAGGATAAATGTTTGTAGGACAGAGCTTTTTCCAAAGTAACAAATTACAGTTCTTCTGGTTGTTTACACTGGAAGGTCAAGCCTGAACCCTCTGTTTGGAAAAAGAGACATACTAACAACAACTATGTTCCTGAAGTACCTACATTTTTGGCAGTCCATTCATATCTTGGGAGGTAATCCCCAGCAAACATCAAGTTCAGTAATCCCTATACCTCCTCCACCCAATAAATTGAAAAATATCCTGTTGAACAAAAAAGACCCCAATAAGTCAGTGATGATGCAAATACAAACACAGCAAAAGACAGAAATGAATCACGAGAAAGAATAGACATGCCAGTAACATGAGCCCAGAGCTACATTTAAAAAAAATCCACAAACACTGAAGACATCAACTTGTCCTGTGACTTGGGTCATCGACTCCAGTCTAGACAATCTCACGCAACTCTAAGCACACACAGCCTAGCCTAAAACTAGTAGTTTTGACAGAAAAATCTCTCTGTGATGATTATAAATCTTTTAATTTCTAATTTGAATTTATTTATGGACAAAACAATTTGTTTTCTTACAGAAAAAATATTTTTAGCTTCAATACGAAGAATTCATGTTTGCTTTCAGCCATCGCTTGCCACAGCAAACAATTCAAGCCCTCTGGTCATCGAAAACTGAATTCCCATTTCCCCTAATATTCCTCTTGCCTTTTCCTGCATGTCTTTTAATTCACAGACACAGGTGACTAGAATTGTACGTGGTATTGCCACTACACAGTCTTGCACGTTAGGACTTATGTATTTGGGGCTTAAAACTACACCATATTTTCTACTGGAAATACTGTGCTTTGTAATCTAGGATGCTGTTTCCTCTTTCCATAACCTCATCACATAAATGACTTCAAACTATCAGAAACAGTCTCTACATCCATGACATGCAATTTGTATTACTGGATCTCTAAAGAGTTTAGCTGTTGTCGTGGTTTAACTCCCAGCCAGCAACTAAGCACCACACAGCCGCTCACTCACTCCCCCCCATCCAGTGGGATGGGGGAGAAAATCGGGAAAAAAAAAAAGTAAAACTCCTGGGTTGAGATAAGAACGGTTTACTAGAACAGAAAAGAAGAAACCAATAACGATAATGATAACACTAATAAAATGACAACAGTAGTAATAAAAGGATTGGAATGTACAAATGATGCGCAGGGCAATAGCTCACCACCCGCCAACTGACACCCCGCCAGTGCCCGAGCGGCGATTCCCTGCCCCCACCACTTCCCAGTTCCTAAACTAGATGGGACGTCCCATGGTATGGAATACACCGTTGGCCAGTTTGGGTCAGGTGCCCTGGTTGTGTCCTGTGCCAACTTCTTGTGCCCTGCCTAAGCATGAGAAGCTGGAAAAACCTTGACTATAGTCTAAACACTACTGAGCACCAACTGAAAACATCAGTGTTATCAACATTCTTCGCATACTGAACTCAAAACGTAGCACTGTACCAGCTACTAGGAAGACAGTTAACTCTATCCCAGCTGAAACCAGGACAGCTGTCAAGACCACCCAGGTCTTTCCATGTAGTATTTTGTTCTTCCCTCACATTTTAAGTCCCTCCAAGCTTTAATAAAACAAACAAACAAAAAAAAACAAAACAAAACAAAAAAAACCACTAAACCAATCAAAAAAGTATACCCCAAAACTGACTGCAGGAAGAACTTAAACAGCAAATTTCCCTTCAAACTTGCACTTCCTTTCCCAAAAATCCAACATTGTCCAGTTTATTATCTGTCATTCCAAATACACAAGATCTAGAATACTGTCTGTAAAACAGTTTGTCTCATGAAAACCAGACGAAAAGTTAATTTTCCACAGCTACCCACAAGAAGCCAGAAAGGCTTCTTTTCTGCTCAAAATCAATTTTTGATGGTGGGGTGGAAAAGTATAGCAGTGCCTACTATTGAGAGCAGAGTAATACTTGAATAATTATTTTTTACTGTCTTTAGGGCAGACACTGAAGTTGTAACTGATGAGGTACATGAACCCTTTCAAATTGCGAGATTCATTAAAAACTCTGGGAACCTGGACCTGAGACTTCATTTACCTGAGAATTCCCTTGCCAACCTGGATGAAAGATGTCCCACCCTCACCTCTCTGAGCATTGTGTTTTACCTCCATCTCCATGACAGCAACTTTTTAATAAAGCCTTTACTAGTTGCTATCCTTTCATTAAGCTACAATAACTTTCTTAAGAGGAACCAAGACAGTATTTCCACGTATGCATTTTTAATCATACTCTGGTCAATCTCTACTCCGTTGGCTCTTCATACTTATTCTATTAATCTTCTTGATTTCACTATACTTACATGGCTAAACAATATTTAGCAACTGATTCCACTTTCCTTCTCACGATCTGAAACAGCCTAGGCTCTCATAATTGTGTCCCATGCAGACAGTCATAGGATTTGAAGAATTTTCAGGCCTTCTAATACAGCAGGCAATAGTTTTATACCATTCCATTAATAAAGCTACCCAGCAACCAAAATATAGCTTTTCTAAGCTCATTAATCCCCTTAAGTTCTTGTGAAGCCTTGCGTTACTGTTTCCAATACGTTTATTGAAATGTTTATTCACCAATCCTAATAGCAATGTTTTCCCCCAAAGTACTTGCTATTAACTTTTGAGTCCCTACGTTCTTAAACCAGTTGAGAAGACTTTAAGAAGCCTTCCTTTAATTTACTCTAATTACTCATCTGTTTCAGTGAATCTTCACACCAAAATCAAACTGAAAGACCCATGAATGTCTTAGACCCAAGTTATCTTCCATGCTCAGCTCTTCCATACTGTCCTCTCTACTTAAAATATTCAACTATAACTTTTGACTCAGTGACCATCTATTGAAGGAATGTTTAAAACCTGGCTTTGAAATTAGTACTGTTATGCTTTGTGGAGATGCAGAAACCTGGGGGACAGCAATGTCTCTTGATTAAATGCAACTATGAAACACACTTTTTTCTCCTCAAAATTCTTTCACTACTGCTTAGTAGGCATCCAGAGGTCAGGCTGGAAATGCTGATGCTTCAAGGCCAGAATACTTTTGATTTCATCCATAGAAGAACAGAAACTGGAAAGCTATATGAAATGTATGCTTTTCATGTTTAAATGCTGCAGTATGTTTCTCAAAATATTTAAACAAGTAGGGAAATAAATCTCTGAAGTGGAAAGCTAATAAACATTCACATATGCATTTTGCTCATCTCTGAATGCGGTGGTAGTTTAGTTATTCCCTTATTTATGCAGTGGGACAAAGATCAGGAAAGATCATCAGTGCAAACTATTTGGCTGTCTGTTAACTTTCTTTACTCCTGGTTGTTTAACATTTATTTTTAAAGTTATAACAAATGGTTCTTCTCTGTTTGGTAGGAAAGTAGGATGACAGACTGTGGGAAGGAAAGTGTGAGCTATATGGAAAGAGAACAAGAGTAAGAAAAGTAGGGCAACTAATCCAAACCTGTTAATAGCAACTGTAGAGCAAAAAATGAAAAATGCCCATTCCTAGCCCACCTCACTGTGTCTCAGTAGTGAAGTCCTATGTAGAACTTAATTCCAACAAAGTATTACAACAGCAGCAACTCCCTACCATGGGAAAGAACATGAATTTAGAACAAATTGTTGTAACAATTTATAACATTCATGTAAGATGAATGAACATCGAAGATTAATCTAGAAGAAGGAAATAAGCTATCTTTCCTGAAGCTAAGTATAAGAATACTGCAGGAATCAAAGCAAGACTCTCAGGATATGCCATACACCAACAAAAAGTGATCTACCTGGCCGTTTTCTCATCACTGACTCTCAAAGAGAAGGCATACAACTCCTGTTGAAAAAAAACTACAACAAATCTTATGCATCTCAAAGAACCACCACGCTGAAGTAAGAACAACAAAAATATGGGGCAATCTTCCTGGGAAATTATTTAAACAGTTTCAGTCTGTCTGTGTCTGTTCGTCACTGATTTTTTCCCTTCATTTCTTTCCAGAAAAGATTTGAAATGCCAGGTTATGAAGGAGTAATTCCTCTCAGATTTTAAAAAAAACAATGCAGCATCTCTTTAGCCCTTTCTCTTTTACCCAAACCTCTAAACTTCCTGCTGCCTTCAACTCCTTCAAAAGAGAAACTGAAATCTTTTTAGATTTATTATGCCAGTAAAATTACACAGTAGCAGTGAAATCACACCTGTAAACAACCAGTGGAGTGGTTACAGCTCAAAAACACAGAGAAAGAATAAACCTATAAACACATAAGCTTGGCTTCAATAGTACGCAAGATTAAAAAAACCAAAAACAAAAAAAAAACACACAAGGAAACAACACACTGAAAACAGAAAAGCAGTTGAAAAGTGTCATCAACTACAACATGGGTCCAATAAAAATAGGCAGTATAAGACAGATCTTTCTTTGGTAAGCTAATCGATTCTCCAGATAATGAGCTGAAACCAGGACAGTACATCAAGAAATGGCTAAAAAGGAGATGTCACTTACCTGTACTGATAAATAATCTTGGTTTGAACAGAAGTTGAAAATTCAATTTCTCAATGTCTGAGATACCTGTTTCATATTTATTGTCATTTATCAGCTTCTTACAAAACAGGAACTTCCTAAGGACTGAAAACTGGAAAGAATTACCAGCTGCTATGTCAGTACAAAAGAGGAAAACCTTGAGACTACAATGCTAGAAATGGGATGAAAGTAACTGGTACCAACTGTGAGGTCAGTCGTTTAGGGAAAATATTTTAAAAAATATTCAGTAGGCTGGGAGTCAGCCATCTGGAAACAGAAGAAGAATTTACCTGGATGCAGTTACGGTAGGACACAGACAAGGCAAAAGGACAGTTTGAGATTCTCCAGTTCTGTTGGAGTCGGAAAGTCAAAATTAAGATGACTGCATGGCAGTCAAGACAGTGGCTCCCAAATTATACTGGAGAAGATGTCTTCACACAAAGTATCAGATCAAATAAACCACCAGTGTTCTATAACCACTAAAAGCAGGGAAGGAAATTAACAAAAAAAAAAAAGAAGTGGTCGACAATGCTTTACAAAGCGGAGAGATTGACACTGTCACCACAGTTAATATGACAGACACCTTTTTTCTCTCCTTTAGCAGTTTGTTTCCTCATAAGCAGCTTACAGTTTCTTATCAGCCTTTAAAATTTAATAAAGCCAGGTACTTAAGAACTTGAAGGTGAGGACAGGAAGCTGTTCCTGCATTATACCCAACTATTTCTGCAATGCTACCGAGTCCACCTCATGCAAGGATAAAGGATAGGTGTCTATGCCACTTCGATCATTGCACATAACACCTTCTCCCTACCAAGCCTAATGGAGTGAAATAAGAATATGCTTACCTAGCAAACAAATCGCTGTACTTTCTTCCCCTGCAATTAAAATTAAATAGACTTAAATGCATTTTTTCCCCACTTGAAGCTCCTGACTTCTTGCCTGCATTTACCACTCAGTGCTTAAAAATTACTGGCATGGTTTTTAGATTAGATACCCAGTACCTATCTGTGCTAAGCCAAATCCTGTCCTGATTTAAACCCCAGGCAACTCTAAATGAAAAAATACACCGAGTCCCTTTAAAATTGCTCCAAGACATACCTTGCTATATGGTTAGTGGCCCTTGCCCCAAAACCCAAAGTATACTATACCATAACTGTGAAAATGTTTGCCTGGCATGTCCCCAGAATAGACTACACCATTTTCTGGTTTTCTCCCATCAGCCTATTTCCTTCAGAGCATATTTGCTCCCACCCATTCAACACCACCATTTGATACCACATTTTCTATTTTACTGTTCTGCAACTTTCATTTGATCTGAAAAGAGATGAGGTGAAACGTTTGCTACTAAAAGATTTCACTTAGAGTAAAATCATATGTTTCCCCACGTTGCTCATATTCATGTATGGTGCATTAAAATTGAGTCCCATAAGTCTTCATTATTCAGGCATTTAATCATATGGAAAATGTGGTAATTTAATTAAAACAAGCAACATAGGTTAGATATCCCAAGGGATACAGACTGAGGAAAAATGATCTAATTCATTGAGTTTCCATTTTGAAAATATATTAATATTAGACCACAAGACCACAGAGAAAAAAAAAACACACCACACCACTGCTCATTTGCAAAGCAGTAATCTGACACGGAGACAATTTCAACTTAGGAAGCCAAAACTTACACTGCTCTGTCTCGTGTCTGCAGCGAGTGTTTGTCAGAACATAATGCAACCAGCAATTACTTGCTGTACTGCAGCAAAGCCTGGAATATTTTTTTTTCTACATGAGACAGGGAAGGTATAAAGCATTACTAGTTTAGACATCACTACTAACGATGGCACTAGTCAGACATTCATGAAAGGCTTTCAGTCTTCCTTGCTGTTAAGTGCAATGTTTAATTCTTCCCAAAACTTATGTCATTTACCTGGCACTTGACTTCAAAATGATTTACCAGCCTGGTACTGGGAGGAGGGGGTGGGGAGTGGGGCAGATTCATACACACAGATGGTTGCCATTCTCTCTAAAATCCACGATACATCCACTAAGCCAAGCTTTTGTTTTTATGTATTATTAAGTAGTTGCTTTTCTCTGACTGAATAGTCTTTTCCTTTCCCTCCCTCTCATGAACCCCTCAAACCACAACCCTAATTCCAAAAACTTTATTAATAGAATTTGTTCAAAACACCCTTCAGGAAAACTTCCATCAGGTATCAGCATCCTAGAAGGCCTCAGAGGTCTATATGAAGAAGGACTATTAGGTTTCTTTCCCAGATTTATTTTATATAATAAAAGCAGTTACCACATGCATTGTCAACACCTACTTAGGGCACATATGTAGCCATTTTCTCTTCTGTAATTCTGCCTTTTTTTTTTTTTAATGGGCTTGAGCCTACATTTCTCTCTTTCCAAAACTCCCACAGAAATTAGCAAAAGATACAACCCTGTGCAATATTGAGGGTGAGTTCCGCACGAGTTGCATTTTTCTATACATGATAGAAAAGACAGCAAAAGTATAGGCACATTACTCAGCTGGCCTATCTCTGCATAGTTTCAGTGACATTCCCATAGTTTATATGCAGTGTTGTAAAATACATCAACATACTATATACAAAAATACTCAGCTTCCCACACATTTTCTATAAACATTAAGCAATATTGTATCCTAGTTTTAAATGTGTTTTCAATACTTTGCAGCCCTTCCTTTCCAGCATGTTCACATTTTCCAACCTCTTTAGTTCATGCAGAATATGTGAAGAAAATCACAAGATATCAAAAAAAAAGATTCCACATTAAGTTCTGCATTTTAAAAAAAGTATTACAGTATATTCTTTGCCCCAGTGCTGCAGCTCTTTTTTTTCATAGCTTAACCATCTGTAATTGCTTCACCTCTTAACACAAAATTGCACATCACAATTTGCTAAGAGAAGATACATAATCCAGATCTACCTTTCAGCATTTGTAAGGAAGATGGACACTCAGAGTCCCAGGAGCCTCACCAGAGTCCTGTGACTGCCCACACAGAAGCTCAAAATGTCCAAACAGCCACAAGTAAAAAGAGTTAGATATGGTAATTAAGTCTGCACACCTGAAGCTTGTCCAGTAGTTGGGTTTTAAGGGACTCCTTCAGCTTTAACTTAACCAGAATAAGGAACAATGGGAATTTATACTTCATGCTTTCCTTCTAACAATCTGCATATCCTTCACGTGAGCTAGATAGTGCTGTTTTAGGACCTTTCACAGCAACACAATCAAGGGAAAACAGCTAATGAACAATGAACACAGATAAGCAGCATCAAACTTACAGGCATCTAGTACATCTAACACTGAAAAAAATCTAAAAAGCATTCTTCCTCTCTCATTCCTTCTTGGGGGGGGTGGGGGGAAGGCAGCTTTTATTATTCATTACTCATTGCTGTGTGAAAAGCTAAATCAAAATAGCACTTTGCACTTAATTCTGTTCAAGCGAGAGAGCTTTGTAGAAATATGCCACTTGCAGAAAAATCCCTAACTCCAGCTGTCACACACTGCCCTCCGCATTTAGCACCAGGAGAACCCAGCTAAGGCTGTGGGATAATAGGCTGCAAGCAGCCTATTCACAATTATATATGTTTATTTTTTCAGAGCATTTATCATCAGACATATAGCACTAGACAGATGTGTTTTGACTACCAGTAATCTTTTTCTTTAATTTAACATAGTATGAATTACTTTGGCAAGTACTCAAACCATCAGGATAGCAAACTTCCATCAGCTGGCCACAAAAGTGGAATTCACCTGACCTGGTGGTCATGGCTTAGAGGAGCATTACATGGTACAAATGACCACGTAACAGGCTAACACTTATTTACACTGAGGTACTGGTACAGAATTTTGCCAAGTTTGAGCTATGTAAGATACCCCTCTGCCTATTCTGGATCTTTATTGCTTCTGGTTTAGGGTTTTTTCCCCCCTCCAAGTCTTTAGAATTTACACAATGGAAAACACTACCCCATTTATGCGCTCCATTATATTACAAAATCCCCAACCAATAATCACCAGAGAGCTGTTACTCATCACTGACAATTCATACAATCAGTTCAGTGTGATTTGCTTTAAAGGTACGCTAAATTTGTTGTGTGTTCATCTGGAACAATTTTGAAGATAAACACAGATAAACTGTCGCTTTTTTCACCAAGACTACAACACAATTTGGCCAAGGCAAACGGGTACTCAGTAGTCAGGCAGAGGAACGCCACACAACATAAAAGTTTTAAGTGTTAAGTCCTGAACGCTGCTTATGCTCAAGAGTGTTCAAGATGCAGCAAAGGTGGTAAATAGTACCACAAACACCAACACTTCATTTAAAGCATCCCATTGCCCAAACATTATCCAACACTATTGAGCTCATCTATCACAGGTGTGTTTTTTTATCTGCTAAATTGTAGGTATTGTAATTCCTATATTAAAAACACCCTCTGGTTTCACAAGAAAGCTCTTTAAGGATTGTGCCTGTGGAAGGAAACCACCCAGCTTTATCTCTTTTCAGAAAGGTTCCCATTTTCATTAATTGCTCACATTCCAGTGAGCTTTCTGCATGAAGTTGCAGATACAGATGAGAAGGCAGCACCTAACCAAGTGGATTCCTATAACAAAAAGACAATATAGCAACGCACTAGTTAACTACACTATAAAACAATAGAAGATCATTTACAGTAGTCACTGTAAAATTTGTATTTCCAATACACCTTCAGTCATTCTCACCAGCACTTCAGCAGTCACATCAGGAATCTGTGTTATACTAAACGACAGTTACCACACACCTGGGTAGGGAAAATCATTTCAGAGTCTGGCCCACAGTGATTTACAGGCCAAGTTCAAAATATTTCAAGTGGGGGCAGGTAACACAAGTTGAAAGTTTAAGGGGAAGAAAAACAAAAAATATTTTCTTAGCATTTGACAGGATTTATGATATTGGCTCTTCAGAATTTTTATTGTTAAATTGCTAAGTAAGCAGTAAGCAGATGACACTCTCTTACACATTTCAGACTACATCACAACCTGTCTTATCTAAGCCCTTGGGAGGTAGAAGAGGAATTTTTCCTTCTCCAGTGCTGTCAGAATCAAAGCTGTTGGCAGTATGGCCGTCTTTTCCCAGCTGACAAAAAAAAAAAAAACTGAGAGAAAATAAACAAGAAAGGGAAGGGTAACATATGGCATAATGCAGGGGCAGAGACTGATCACAAGGTTATAAAAACATGAAAGTTATGATGCAGCAATCAACCATAAAAAAAATTCAGAAATGCAGAATATTTTTGGAAGAACTGCATTTTCATGGGAATACATCAAGCGTACAGTAAAAATATTTTTATAGCAAAACTATCATGTTATGGTATAAAAATAACAAGGAAAGAAAGAAACAAATAGCCAAAAGTTCCCTCCTTTCTTCTCTCTCTTCCACACACATGTGCACTGACAATGTCATCAAAGATCTGATTCCCTCACTTCCTGGAAAGACACATTTGTCAAAGTCCTCCTTCTTCTCCAAGCCTAAGGCTAGACTTGCAGGTTTCTGCTCTGAAGTCTGCAGTGGCAGTACAGAACTGCTGCAAACTCTCATCTGATTTCATCAGTGCACAGCAGCTGAAGATCTGGCCCATGCCCTTTTTCTTTCCCATCCCTCACCGTACTCCTCTGGACCTTGTGTCTAGTTCTCCCGCACATCACACAATGCACACACTATGTATATACAGGAAAAGGAAATCTGTACCATAAACACAAAGACACTGTTTATACTGTTCAATCATTTAAATGACTGCTACCATCGGGCTCTGCTGAGCATTCCTTCCATTTTTCCACGTCAATTTTACAGTAACGTGAAGTGGCCATCTTGCATTTAAAGTAAAAAAAAAAATTATTATTTTTTTTTTTTCTTTTTCAAATAAGCTCATCTACACCTTCCAATCCTGAAAGTTTCTCAATCATTGTTATTGGAAGCACTTTTAAAATGTCATCATGTCTTCCATAAGGAAATTTTCTTCCTGGAAGGGGGGCAATTTCTGTTTTGTTTAGTATCAACCAGTTTTGCAAGAAAACTCATGAATTTAAAAAAACACTGCGAAGTTACAGGTTGTAACAAAATTCCAGTGTGCGCTCATGTAACTAATGTAGTCTTAAAATGCAATTCAAATGTATTCATAAGATGCCATTTAATTTAAAATAGGCAAAAAACCTTTACCACAGAACATTAGGCTGAAATGAAAACTTCCATTTTCAATATGAACGATTTTCAAAACTCTTCAATCACTGAAGAATTTTTGCTGAAGTCCAGCATGCTGCTTGGGATGTAAAGTGATTTAATTTCAGAGGAACGGTGCCAATTCAGGTATTATGCATCCACCTTCAGCCAATTATTACTTACCTTTTTACTGCAATGAGAAAGTAATCAACCCTTTGGAACTCTCTTCCTCACTGAAAGCCTTCTTTGAAATGGGCATCCAGGCATGAGTTAAAATTCTAGAAAACACAGACGTGATACTATTTGAAGGGGAGGGAAGCAAGTTACCTTCAGATGCTCTGACAAGGGCGTTTCAGAGATAACTGATGGAATTAGTAACAACTAACTGGGAACCAAATTGTTACCTGTAACTTTGAAAATCAGTCCTAAAGGGATCAGCTTAAAATGTTTCGTAGGGAAGATTTGCACACATGCATGTGCATGTGCACAGTATACATCAATACCTCTTTATATTCACTCACATTTTGCAGTAGTTTTAGACTCCGGCTGAGGTTTTCCCTTACTGACTTAGGCCTAGAGATGGAACACGTGAACAAACTCAACTATTACTTAGCTCTAACATATTAAATGAAAAGTATTCTCATTATTAAATAAAAAATACATATCCTCTAACATAGAGCATTCTAACCTCAGCTGTTTACACATAGCTAAAACATGGATGAAAGAATGTGAAGGTTAAATCCAGCATTAAGTGAATTCTCAATCAAGTGTGCTTTCTTTGCTGGAACTGCGGAAATCTGAGTAGAAATTAAGCTAAAATTACAACGACCTGGAAGGTCCATTCTGAATATCAACAAAATCTTCCTGTCAGCATAGCTTTAGATAATAAGCCCACACCACCTTGTGGGGGACAGTCAGGAATCGTTCCCAAAGAAGCAATAACAATACTTGCCAATCCCCAAGAAGGTTTTAGCCCTGCTGTGACATCCTCAGGGTGGTTTTCTCTGCCCTCCTTGGCAGGCAAAGGAGCTAATATTCTCCAAAAGGCACACAGCACACATGATGCAGAGACTCAAATACTACAAGAGTTGCTGGAATAACTTTTCTGAACAAAGCAGTAGACCATGGTCTGCATAAAGGGGAGCTTAAAATGCCACCAGACTTAACAAAATGAGAAATAAAAGATAATAAGCTACCAGCATAATTCATCATACTATATTACCTAAGCTTGCTGACAGAAAATGTAACCCAACATAGAAGAGAAAAACTGTTGTCCAAAATGAGTGCTGACCTACACCTTTAACTGGCCTGTCAACCACAGGGGATTATGTGGGGTAGGGATCAACATAAAAACTGGCTGTCTCTGCCTACATGCTTTTCCATGAGTTGGCTTCATCTCATCTGGAACACTTGGGATACAGTCTGGAAAGCCAAGGCAGCTACATTTCACTTGTCAAAGCAGAAGCCATAAGGAGGAATGAATAGCAGTCAAGCACGCAAAGGCTCTAGGTACAAAGTCCCTCATCACCTTTATTTTAGCCCAGTCCATTGCATAGTTTTATCATCTGGACAAAAACTGCGAAATCAGCAGTGCAAACTAAATATTTTTAATGTCTTCATCATATCAAAATATTTCCACAAAAGTTAACTCTCCCTAGAAAAAGCAAAACAGGCTTCAGAAAGGGCTTGGAGACTGGAAATGATACATCATTTTCCTGCCTGTGAATCTCACAATTTTATAAAGAGATTATATAGACCGACTGACATATTCAGCTCTTCATAAGCTCCTGGTATTTCATGAATCAAATGAAAACAGATGGGTTCCTAGTCTTCTCAGTGTATTCAGTCACAGTACCCATAATCAGCAAAATTATCTCCATATACCAATAAACGTTTTCAAATAGCATCATAATAAAATCAAATGCCCCAGGTAATTAACATAAATTACTTGTACAAAATAAACTTCAGTTGCCTAAAAGATTTTGTGGTAACGGTCTGCTTTGCTTCTCCTAAGTACATCAAGGCCAGTCCCCTTGTTTCCAAGTCTAATGGACTACTTAGCAATCATGTGTCTCATGTACCAGTTCACCCATGACCACCACATCTGACAAGGCAGTAATTTATAAATATGAAAATTTAGGTTTAGCTGAGATACAAGAAGTTATTTTTCCTTTACGGCAAAAACATGTGCTGAATAGATTATCTGAGACTTCATCAGATAAGAAAAGGAAACCTGGCACAAACCCAGATTCAAGGGGTACTCTCTTCATTTACCCCATTTTCCTTGCCCCCAAGTATAGTATAATTGTATAAACACCTCATGATTGGCAGATGCTTTTTTTTTTTTTTTTTAAAGAAGCTAATGTTTGGAGACAGGTAGATTCTTTCCCAGTAAGAGCCACTACAAGTTAAATCACAGCTGGTAGTTTCATTCCAGATTTCCTGCCAGCATTTACTGAGGCAACACAGCTTAGACAAACAGGTAAGAATGAAAAAATTAATCTCCTATAATGAGCACATCTTGTAAAAGCACACACACACATATACTATGTCTGAGACATTCAGATCAGTAGCTTCTTCAGCAAAAAAAAAAACCACTGTACTTCCCACATTAACCTGCTTCATTCCTACAGTGTCATTAAATATTGTATCTCTCTGTTCAGAAAAGCTAACTACATCCCAGCCCCACTGAAGTCTACTAAGTACAGAGCGCCAGCACATTTTGTTGAACAGTTTAAATGTTTTTGCTTTATGGGCTATATATCATTTGCAAGAGTGAAAATTGTTGATATTGGACCAATAGGAAAAAGTCTCAAAAAATTCCGCTGGCCCTGCAACAGAGCACTATTTTGCAGCTGTGCAAGCTAGTTATTTTTAAATAATTAAGCAGCATGTTTTTTGAGGGTAGACATACAACAGTACAAATATTTGAAAAAATCCGAACTGGAAGAAAAGAAGGTAAAGACATCTATCTTGACTTCATTTCCCTATGATTGTTCACATTTCATCTGCTGTCCCAATACTGACTTTTCAACCAACACAAGGGACATGACTTCCTTTATCACACTTGCACAGGATCTGTATTTTACACTTGCTGCACCAAGTCCCACTGGCGGTTCTTGTCGAACTACACATCTGATACCATCAAATAGCTTTCCTCGGTTCTTTGCGCTTTTAATACTGACTATGACACCACCTTCTACTCCAAAGTCCATCTACTCAGGCTAGTATGTAATATCAGAATGCATATCATTTCATACCTTTAGTATCATTCATCCCAAGTCTGTAGAGCAAGACAAAGATAAGACAGGTGAGCAATTCTAAAAGGCAACAGAAGAAATACAGACCTTTAAAAATATTCTCTTAAAACCTATGCAAGTGACTACAAATTTTTGGTGTCCATTATTTGATACACTTCAAAATGCTCAAAGATGTTTCTGAAGCCAAGGAGGAGAAAGCAAGCATTCTGAAAACCCATACTCGTACTACATGGAGAGGTATTAAGACAGGCTGAGATTTGCCAAAGTAGAAGCTTTGTAAAAAAAAAAAAATTCACTGTGAATCATTCATCCAAAAATAAATAGCAAGGTGAGAGCATTACCCAGACACACATACCAGGTGTCTTACGCACTTCATTACTTAGAAGACTGAAGACCCAAAACCAAATAGGCAATTTATGCAGTGATGACAAAAAAAATTGGAAGTTTTTGTAACACAATTTTGCATTATCTATTTTAGATATCTGTTTATTCTGGTCATATTGACAATGTATCTAGTTTATTAATAAAAAAAAAGAGGGAGGCAACGTGGTTCAGGTAAGTCTGCATACAGCAACTATTTACAACCTGTACACATAGACTTCTTCCGCGAGAACAACTTTCCAGTTAGCCCTTGAAGAGTGAATTCCTCCTACTGTTCATTATCTTTCTGTAAGGAGTTATAGATCTTTTGACTCCAGATTTCTGCAAAATAGATTTGTGTGCCTCTAGTGTATGGTACCAAGCCCAGAGCACCTTCATTTTTCAACAGAGAGAAAAAATGACTATTGCTTGCAAGTGGTTTAACACCTCATTTTATCTTGCATGTCTGAAACAGATCACACTTTGTTTCAGAGGCATAAACACAGTAGTGCTGATGCTCTTTTATTAGACAAGGCTGCACCTGGAATGTGTTTGATGACCTCCTGTGGTTGGAATATTGCCATGTTCATTAAAAGAAGACACAAAAAGGTCAGTACTGAATGATAATATACATATGTGCACACCCACATGCATGACCTACAAAGTACGTGATATAATTTTACCAATAAATTATGTAATAAATTCAATATATATGTGTAATAATGAAGATACTTAGCATGAAACCAAACTTTTAGTGGCTGAAGGAAGGGTTTATGGCTACTGGAATTTTCTTTTGACGTTATTTATAAGTTGCTAAATTTAATACTTCCTTTTATGTGATTATTTCAAAGGAGACAGAAAGCTATAGTAACCCATACAGTAAATCAAACAGGCCTCCTGATATGACTTATTATTTTATGTGTGATACTTCGAGAGTTTCACATTTACTGTTTGTGGGTCTTGCATCTTTTCATCCTTTCTCGCTTTCTGAAATTGATCTCTTTCCAGAAAAATCTGCACATTAAAAATCATTGCGGATGCCAAGTTAAAAAAACTGACAGTAAAAAAGACGTTTGTTTGCCCATAGCATTCAAAATCATACCCTATAACAGGGTTTCATTCTACCAAGTCTGTCCAACACAGCCGCTGAAGTAAACAGCACTAAATAATTCTCTAATACTCCGTGCTTACTCTGTTGTGAATGAAGAGTCATTATATCTATTCTGCTCATAGTTGCAGCAATTGTCCATATTAGGATACTCTAATGAAGTCTGTCATTAGCATGCTGAGCCACTTCAGTAGCTTAGCACTTATTTTGTTTTCACTTTGTTATTTGGCATGTAATTTGCATTTCTATAAACCTCTAGGAGCTAAGCCTGCTGGGCTAGCAAGTCTCTGCCCTGCTCCTGGAGTGAACTCTGGGGTACACTGCAGCTCACACTGTCACCTTTCAGATTAGCTACTCCAAACGTTTAAGTTATTCGCATTTATGAGCAGTGATACAAGCAAAAATTTTATCTTTGTATTTTAGTAGTTAAGAAAAACAGCTTTTTGAGACCAGTTTAGCAGTCTCTGGGGGAATGTAATGCTTACTGACCAAATCCCTTCATTCTGAATTCCTACAGAATGTTCACCTTTCTCTTGATTCACCCTAAATGAGCCCCACAGGAATGTTTTTTATATTGTACGTGACCATTTCAGTGGTGACAGACTAGTACTACAGAGGGAAAAAAAAAATGACAAAGCCTCTTATTTTACATTAGTTATAATATTCCAAAGGCTGTTATAAAGTGTTTGCTTTGGGCTAACAAAAACATGACTGGTCACGATTTTTTACCTACATTGGGATTTCCACATATGACACGTGCCGTCTTCCACCCCACACACACTGTCCCCCCTGACCTTGGCACATAGTAGTACCTCTGGACAAATTAATGCAATGGACATGACCTTTCCATTCACACCAAACAAATGCCAATATTCAGATCGCTTCTGGAACTCACCTAAAGGAGTTGCACCTACATCTTATGGGCTGTGTGTGGCCAAATTTGTCCTCTCCTGGGTAAATAGAGCGCTGTGTTCAATTTTGGCTTTATTTTATGCCTAGGCATTATCATGTGTGTCCCAGACCTTAGAACCTCTCTCCAGTAAGCTAAAAAAAGCCAAGCTATTTATTTCAAAAAGTACTTTCTTCCTACAGAAGAACACAGATTCACAACTCGGATCTTTTTGCCATTTTGAAGTAGAAAACCATCCTTTAAATAGAATTAGGTGACCAATCAGTTCAGAACAGATCTAAATAAGACAATGTTTAATGCATGGCTTAGTGCAGAATACTATCTAACCTTTTACCTCCCCAGCTGCTATCATCTATTCAGCATGGCTATGGAAGGGGAGAAAATTCTAAGGAACATCAAGACCAGACAATGACACTGGTATTTTGAGATGCAACCGCTTTTCTTCTGAAACCATATGAATGACAGCTTCAAGTTCATGTGGATTTACATAATTACAAATGCATCTAAGATTTAGTCCTGTTAATCTAAGTAGAAAGAATGTCCAAACATATCCTGTGAACTGCCAGCTGGGCTTGTTTAACTTGTATTTTATTAAAAGATGCTGAACACACTGAAATGACACTTGAAGGACACTATGCTCTTGATTCTGGTTTTAAAATCCAAGAAGAGCAAGCTAAAAATATGTTAAAGCAAACATGTTTATGAACTAGTTGAAATACAAGCTAAAGATGTGCCTGTAAGACAGCATATGAAATCCTACACATGTTGACTATTTAAGGATTAGCATAGATGATGGATAGAAGATGGCATACACGGAAATTAAAGCAACTTTGATTTAGAACAGATGTCTGGAAGGTCTCTCCCTACCCCTTTATTTTAAAAAACGTATCATGAGAGCAACCAGTGCACCACTTGGGTAAAAACAACACAGCCGTTCAAACCAAACAGTAACAAGAGATGGAATAGAGTATGAAAAGTTAATGGGTTTTACTGGGAGACATCTCTGTTTTCTGACTGATGACACATATGTACATGTATAAACACCATACCTATATACACATATCTATACACAGAAACCTTGTGCATTATTCTGAAAGCTGTTCAAAACAACCACAAAAAGAATAGCAAGATTGCAAGTACCAAAACGCTGGTGTATCACAAATAAGGCACAACTTTGAAAGCATCATCTTTAGCTCTTTCTGTATATTCTAAAATTGGCTTTGAAATTTTCATATTATTTGAAATCACGCTTTCTCAGTGCTAGGACAAGTGTCGAGGACAGACTCAGAAAGTGCTCAGTCATGAAATGCAAATCACTCCTTGGCCAAAATACTTTGGTTTTCATAGATCCTGTAAAAGTAATTAAGAGATCTTACACTCAAATGGTTTACACACCATATCCCTGAAAACTCTATTTATCAAAACTGCTTTTTGCTCCTCTGTTCGAAAGGTACCATACTGAAAAACTGAAGGACACGTACATGTCTGTATGCAGAACAAAAAATCATATCCACAAAATTTTTGCAAGTAGACATGGAAAATAGCAGAACTATGTAACAACATTAATTTTATTATGCACCTTTGACCAACATTTTGTTTGCCCACTAATTTGGCTATTGGGATTACTTTTAACTTTCCAACTCCTGAAGTAACACTGAACTGTAGCCATTTGGTTCTTACATCAGATTCTGAAATGATTCTTCAGTCTCCCCTCACTTTTGGAGTTTCCATTACGATAGCACCTGTCTATGATCCAGAGAGGAAAAGCTGTCCTAGCCAGCATTTATTTCTTGTCAAGGTTGTTATGTTTTATGGTCCATTATTATTTGTATGACTGTCTTTCTAAAACCCAGCTAAGTGTCTTGTTCTGCTGGTTACTACACCATCATCTTTTTAAAAAGTTTGAAGCAAAAGTAATTACAGGTGAAGGAAAGTTCTGGAGTTATTGCAGGGAAGGCAGCCACCTCCAGCAATGACCTATCCATATCCACATTAATCACGTGAGCCTCATGTTTTGTTGTGAATTGGATGCTCACGGGAAGGTACTAGAAGGCTGCTTCCGAAAAGGGACTTGCAGACACTGCAATACCATCTGCACTATTCTGTAATGCAGCATGTGTTGATTCAAATACAGAGAGAACATTTCCCCAAAACCGCAACTGAGAGGGAGAAGTGGTTTTGTTTTTCTGGAGTAGCTGGGATAGGAGTAATCTAATTCAACTACCTTCAACAAACTCTCTTGACTACTGATTACCAGATATATAAATGATAACATAAGCAGCAAAGGGCCTTGATATCTCAATGGTCCATGAGAGCAAGATGCTGCTGGGCTGCTGAAGGCCAGGAGAGTCACAGGAACCAGCCCCAGATAGTTTTCACTCTACCTTGCTACTTCAGGTACATATCAGAGTATTACCATTGTTACAAGTTAAAAATAGTCACACCATATAATGTGAAGAAAATAATTACACTTGTACAGGAAAAATTCCACACTTTTAAAATGTTCTGTGAACTCGGGTCTTTATTTTAATTTAATTTTAAAATCCAGCCGTAGTACAGGGAGCTCTGAATGTTCCTAGATGACAGCCTTTCAATTACAAGGATACATTTACAAATGGCTACAATAGCAAGAGCATGCAACACAGTCCAAACACCGTTTTCTTTATTTTAAACTAACTTTTCAGCAAATGTCAGTTCAGGAGACTTAAAAACCTAAAGAGTATCCTCACAACTGCAAGTAGCTGCCATGCCAATACTTTAATCATAATCTTTTTAAGCTCATAGAATAAAGTATAGGAAGCAAAAAAACACCACTAATAATCTACTTTAGGATCAGAATACAGACCAGAACAGCAGCTGAATTGCTATTTGGCCACTTTCAGACAAGAAGTGATTAACAAGGAAAAAAAAAAAAACCCACACACAAACAGTCAAATAGAAAAGCAACCAGAAGTCCAAAACTACATGACTTTTTATCCTTCCCAAAACCTCCTGGAACCCAAGGAACATTCGAGTCCAAATCTGTACTAAAATTTCAGAGTCCAGATTGATTCTAATTGATATATATCACATTTACAGCACCGAAAGTGCTTGGCAAAAACATAGGCAACCACACAAGCAACTTTACCATCTAAATGAGCATGGTTACATTGAAATGAAGTAAGGCAAGAAAAGGACAGGAAAGTTGACAATTAAAGCAGTGTAAGGAAAAGTTTCCCATTCCGGAAAACATAGACAACACAGGCTCACAGCTCTTTTGGTCTTTAAACCACTATTTAAAAGGAAATGCTGAATTACAAGTGTATTAAGTGTCCGAGACTCTCTAATTTCACATGGAACCAGTCCATAAGAAAAAACAAGATATGAACCAATACAGCTCAGAAGCTTTGAGGGAAGAACTACAGAGTGAAACGTAACTGTGCAATGTTGTCATTTATTGATGATAACACATTAAAAACCTATTTGTTCTAGCTGGAAATAGATTTGTACTAAAGCTGTCATACATGCCAAAATACACTCTATATATACTTTTACAATAGGCATAAAATGGGGGTTACCAGCAAGAACAACACACAAGAAAAGCCAACATCTAGCTTTCCAATTCCAGGCTTAGCTTGCAAGGCTGATTTGGCAAAATCAAGTTTTTGCTCACAAATGAACTAGGTTTTACCTAGAAATCAATAAACACAACTCTACAATGGAAGTTATCCAAAGTCACTGCTAGCAGTGGAACAAGGAATTCATTTTGAGACAGAGGAAAGCATTGCAGGTATTTTATTGACTTATTTCTGAACTGGCAGAAGCAGACATTTTGACTACTCCAACATTTAATGCTGCCAGAAGAATAGAACATAGCTTGCCATAAGACTGGCCCAAAAAACAAAAAAAGCACTGTGTACATGAGGACTCCATCTCTTCACCATCCCTTGAGACAAATCATTATATATGTTGCAGGGAAGAAAGAGACGAAAGAAGGGAAAAAGCAAAGAGAAGCAAACATCATGGGATTGCCATACTCCTACTTAGGTAGTCAAAGGCTTGGATGGATCCATAATTTCACCCACCCTCAAATACAATCAACATATGCCACTACATATTAAACCGTAGAAGCTTATCACTCAGCATGAGGGACAGAACCTGAGGTATTTTTGTGACATCTGAAATTGTAGTCTCCCTCCTGGGAGGCTTGGGGCCAATTCAAAACACACTTGGCAAGGCTGCAAACTGACGATTAACTCTACAATAGAGCCGCTGAAAATGTCCATGAATTAATGGATAAGCCCTTCTAACAAGTTCGCTGCAACCCAAAGTGTTTCAGTCAAACTTATGGTCACTATTGCAGGCTATAGATTTCAGTTCACATTTAAAGAGGTTTTCATGTTCAAACCAAGCAGAAGTCTAAGCAATTACAATGAACTGCTCTGGAGTAGAGCCAACATGGCCCAGACGGTTGCACCGCAAGGCACCCCATTACAGTGCGACATTAGCCGAGGTACCATCTGCCTCTCCAAGTACAAGCGAAGGCTCTGTAAGCACTAAAGGCTGCCAGCACATCTCACACCTTGTTTACCTGACAACCATCAGATGGAACTGAATAGCTACAAAGTCAGTAGTAATCAGGTACTACAGATACGCAGGCACAAAATTTAACCACTTGGCAGAGCTCTTCAAAACTAGCAGGAACAGAGAAAGTACCAGTACAAGCTCCGAACCAGAACCTTATCATCATTCAGTAGTTAGAGGGAGCCGAAAACCTGAACACAAAGACCGTTTGCTCTATTTCTATAACAGAGAGACATAAACAAAACGTGAAACAATAAGAGAGGAAACTGGATATTTGTGGCTTAGCCACCAGAACAAAGCATGAAAGCTTAACTTTCAGCTCCAACTCCACAGAGGAAGTTCCCTGAAGGATAAAAGAACGGCTTAACAAAGTGCAATGCTGAACCAGCAGCCCCCACTTTGTCACTCTCATCTTTGCAGCTCACAGAAAAGTAGGGACTTCCGCGCCAGCCCTTGGCACAGCGACCGGGAACCGAGCGTAAAGGAGCAGGGCAGGCCGAGGACAAAAGTGGGAGCCTTTAAAGACGACAGCCACCTCTGCAGAAACAAAGCAGCTGGCAGAAGACAGTGACATGGAAGAAGCCTCTGTCTGTCTGCTGAGCTGAATGACAACAGCCTCATCATAAACTGCAAAAGATAAGGAGGGACACTTGCACACTAAGGCAAAGAAAACACTCCTATTACTGCTTTCAACAGCCCTATTAATTCTCAGAAGCACTCCCGACAAGACATCTATTCAATTTTCACTCCATGTGTTCCATCTAATGGGAGCCGTATTATGTTTCACACTGAGGGTAATTACCTCTTGAAATTTTTGTGTACAAGGGGAGTAAAGGCTTTAATTTTCTGCAGGTGTCTTGGACACATTCCTTACAAATGCTTTGACCTAAAATGAGGTGCACATTCCTCTTTTACAGGGCTGCTCTCAAATTAGGATGGTTTATATTTGGGGGCTAAGCTGAAGCCATTTATCCCATCCATTAAAGGGAGACGCATATAATACATTCTACCATCACCACAACATAAACAATAACTGCTCCAATGAAACCAAATTAATACCGAAAACTTTCTATCGCTAGTTACCAGAATGCTGTAAGTATTAATGGCTCAGAATTTTACAGCACAAGAAGAGAAGGCTGCTTCCTCATCTCTTCATATGAGGCATTCTCAAAAAATTTCCTGAAAAAGTTTCAGCTCATCGTAAAGTATTGAAGAGTTGTTTAAAAAACCAAGTACATTGCATTCTCACACATTTCTCCTTTTACTAATTACAGATTGAAAAGCCCATTTGTATGAAGAGTATACATTTATTACACTTT
Source organism: Astur gentilis (assembly GCF_929443795.1). Classification (NCBI taxonomy): domain Eukaryota; kingdom Metazoa; phylum Chordata; class Aves; order Accipitriformes; family Accipitridae; genus Astur; species Astur gentilis. The sequence goes on from NC_064891.1 coordinate 15,157,443, forward strand.
ACTGAAAGACAGCAATGTTCATATGCATGCAAATCAGCCAACCTGAAGCTACGCTATTTCAAACACACACAGCATCCAAAACATTGATCAGACTGGCATCAGCACAGCCAGCAGAAAACACTACCAACTTCACCATCTCATTAACATACTAACTTCCACATGAATTGGGACAGCAAAACCTTAATGTCCTTCTTGTGTTTTTAACAATAATAGAAACACTCCTAAAAGTTACATTAAAAATCATCAAAATACTGTCCTTCTTATGAAAAGACTTTTTTTCCAGCTGCATGTTTTGCTACCTTAGAGTCCTATTATTGGACCATAAATTACTAATTAGAATTTAAAAGTTTAAGTATGACATCTAACTGAATTTTTCTGGGCAGAAGAGTACTAAAACACTTTCCATGTACTTTTTATGATATCCAGGGGGGGTTTATTATCTTCTGAAACAAGAACTGCTGCTAAGCTATTCAACAAACTAATGGATATATTCTTAGTTCTTGAATTATATCATCCAAAGAATCACAAAAACCACAAATGAAAGCATAGTCTGGAGACACAAAATAAGCTCACCATCACCAACACTGTTTCAAGGTACAAAGTGAACAAGGCCCAGTCCCCACAATCTGAAGTTCCATATTGATAGGTAGCAACCTGCTTTTGCCACAACTGCCTAGAAGTCATTTTTAGGTATACCCTTTCTTCAGGCGTCTCTAGAAAAACAGAGAAGACAAAATACTTAGGGAGCATCAGACTTGTGTAGAAATTCCCTCAGTTGGCAGGACAAACACCAGTGGGAAAAAAGAAAGCAAACTTTAGCACAATTCACTAGAAATCAGGAGTTACTCCATGGACATATTTGATCCTATTAATTCAGTGGTATTCATAGTGATTTGCCCCTTGAATATATATGCTATGGAGTACATCATCTCCATGTGATGCAGACACTGCTATATTTTTAATAGGCACAGATTAAAAAAAGCTGTAAAAAAAAAACCAAAGTCATGTCAACCTTCAGGGATATGAAATCTCTCTCAATAACACATAGCTCCTAGCAGAATATTTATATTCTTTATGGATAATACTGAAGTATAGGACAGTTATTGTCACCCCATGGGTTCAGACTGTATACCTCACATTCTCAGCAAAAACAGTTTCCTTATGAATTAACTGTACATGTTACCATTCAGGGTGCCAGGGTCCAAGCTCTGGATGCCAGAGAATCATCAAGGATTATCCAATGAAGGAAGCCGGACCAGAGCTACAGCTATGTGAAAAGAGATGTACCACACAGCAAACCAGATCTCAGGAAGATCTGTGTTTCCTCATTACACAGAATGAACAAACCTTTACAGTCTTTCCAAGCACATTCATAAGCAGCCTGTTACTCAAGCCGCCCCTCAGAAAGGCTTCTGATGCAGACCACCACTGCTCTTCCACAAGCAAGCTGGTCATCTTCAAGGAATTCACTATGCTGAAACCAAATTTCAGTAATTGGAGCTACTCTACTTGTAACAACAATGACATGTTATTTCGTAAAAGAATTGTAACTGGGTCTTCTATACACTATAAATCCATGCCCAGAATGAGGCAGGAGGGGGAGGGATCTCATCTGTTTTCCTCCATATGCAATTCTTCCTTTGATTGAAACATGTCCAATTGGACTATACTTGGACCCAAAAAATATTTTAAAAGCTTCTGCTATGACAATCCTTCATGTTCTGACCAAGAAAAAAAAAAACACCCTATGTTTGTTGCTCCCTGCACCTTTCTTAAGTAATGGATTACTTTGCTGAAGGATGTAACATGAGGAGAATCTCCTTCATCAAGTCACAGCTTTATTAAAGATTAGGAAGACATCCAGAAAGACTTGGAGCCATTCGGTCACCCTCTCTCCACAGGTGCATTTTCCAGGTTTGCCTGGATTTGGCTTAGAATTTAAGCAGAAATAACCCCCTCTAGAACATACTCAGGCACTTCTTTTTAGAACGTGAAATATTTCCCTATAAAACTAGCTTTCCAACCTTAGTTTCTCTAAACGTTGGACTTGCATTTTCCTCACTATCGTACAACTGATTGAACTGATTTTGCTCAAGCCTTCAAAAAAAAAAAGCTATATTCGGCCACAATCCAAGATATAGAACAATTCATCTGCAAAGCTGAATGTTTCACAAGCCATCTGCAAATAGGGCTTTATAAGAGGAACCATTTTGTTACCTTAGCCATATAGCAAGAGCAACAACCATAATATAACATTCAGAAGGAAGGATTACAGCTGTAAAAAATGTTCACAATGAAGTCATAAACTACGCAATGTGCCCCTTTTGAATTTCTTTACAAATACAAAACTTTTCATAAAAGGTTAGCTAAGATTCACACATCTTTAGAGAGAATATGGGCCAGTTTATGGAACCAACATAAACCCCTGTGAAACACTGCTTTTTCTTTTTTTCTTTCCCCACTGAACCTGAAACTCAAAATAAAAATCATGGGGTGCAGACCCATGTGGATTGAAAGTAAAATTGCTGCGCATGAAGCCTCGAGAACAAAACACACCATGTTTTGCACAGCTCGTTAGAATGACATTATTAGAGCTGGGACCACTTAGGAAAACTCATCTAGAAGCCAAGAACATTCTTAAACAGGGGATGGGAATATATGCTCCAGTTTGCCTGCAAGCTTAAAACAAGCTTAATTAAAAGTTTCAGAAATGTTAAATAATGTTAATTTGTTGCTCTGGCAAACCGCCTGCTACAGCTCTGCAGACTCTATAAATGAGAGTCTGCAGCAACATTATTGAAACCCCTTCCTGAGCTAGTTATACTATTCAAGCCTTTTGTGGTGTGGATTTTGGACTTTTAAAAAGCCTATGAAGTAAAGTTGTAGACAGAGACAGCGCTATCTCAGGTTTGAAAGGAAGAAAGGCCCACAGACTCCTTCCTGACAGTGTTTCTGATACAAAACTTTGTCAAGAAACAAAGCATCCTGCCTCTCTACAGCAGTATCAAATCCAGATGGCATTTATAAAAAGTACACAAAATCCTACATGATATGGATGTCTATTCAAGAATTATTTTCAGTTTAATACACACGACAGGACAAGAGGGCATGAATATTATAAGAAAAAATTTGATTTGAAGCAGATGTCAGGAAGCCCTGTTGCATGCAAAAAAATCATGAATACTTGCAAAAGCCAAAGAAGCAGATTTCTGCAGGTACAAACACTGGACCCATTCACAAACAACTGAATAGCATATTGGGGTGGAGTATGGCCAAATAGTCAAAGACTAACTGACAAGTACTTCAGCTACATTCAGTGCAGCAGTACAGCATTTTTAAGGGTATGCCGCACTGGATCTCATACCTAGGACCAACTATGGAAAACAGCACTTCCAAATATTTCCTTTATTAATGGCTGTAGATAGATTTCCAGATCTAGAATCGTGTTTGCAGTTTAAATTAGAGGGCACCCTAGACCATTGATTTACTACAATTGATATACATCCATCTTTTCTCCCTTCCAGTTTATCGTCTTCTTAACTGTACACATACCCATAACCTGCAAAAGTACACTGGAATAAGCCCAAACAGCCTAAAGGTCCTACAAGAGAAGAAAACAGAAGGGAAAAGAAAAAGGAAAAAATGTTAAGTCATTGCAAGTTCAAAAAACACAAAATCTGGACCATACAAAAAACCAAAAGCTTTCATACCTAAAGCCTCAGCCCTTTCCACAAAAAGAATAATTTTTATTTTTTTTTTAATTCTACGGACAAATAGCTTTCACTTAGATCAGATTTATTCTATTTCAGATCAAAGGGATAAGAAAGGATTTAGAAAGTTTAAGAGAACTAATAAGGAACAGGGAATACAATGAATTCTTTTCAAATCTACATCCAGTAGACCGGTACACAACAACATCCACAGTCACAGTTTGCAACTGCAAGAATTTTTATTTTCCATACTCTGGCTCAGATGCTTTTTAAACCATATTGGTAGCACAAACCCCCGTTTGGCACAGTTCTTTAGCAAACCTACAGAAGAACTAGGGGCCATATTCCTCATTTAATGGCCTCAGTAAGTGTTCTACTGGGGACTAATGTGGCCCAATCAATCACTTCAAAGCAACACTGCAAAGGATTGAACTGAGTGGCAACAGTTTTTCACAGAATTACCATATGTAATGTTAGCTTCAAACTTTCTGGGGAAGTTTCTTTTTGCACACAAAGCAAAAAAATTAACAAGGAACTCTCAAGCTCTCTAAAAATTAACCTTTCATATGTTTACAATTGAAAAAAATTCCAATTAAACTATAACTGAAAGTCACCCAGAATAACTTACTTATCTTCTTCTCATGAATAATCTGCCATTCACATCAGAAACAATTTTCTGAGTTTTTGGAATTTGAAAAACTTTATGATTCTGAGACTACAAGTAATTAATTAGGATTTTAGAGCCTGTAAAGATTAGTAATTGAATACTTAAACCCCCTTGCAATTAGCACAGCAGATCACTGACATTTAGCCAGGTCCACCTGCAGCAGTTCATTTATACTTTGAACGGAAACCAGAATGAAACTATAATTCACTAAGTGTTACTTGTTCACCCCAGAAAAGGGAAAATAATAGGCATATCACAGAGGCAGACAGGCATGGAGAAATGACTTTTAAAGAGAAAGTCAAAATAATCTTGACAACACATTTAAATTCTCTGTGAAACATAAGTTCTCAAACTACTGATTAGCAAAGAAAGGTTTGGCATTTGCTAGACTTGGATCTCTGCATTTAATGTGCCTATATAGCTTTCAAATTGAGAGGCAAAATTCCACAGCGTTTTACCTACCAATAATTTAACTTGTACTTTGACTGAGGCACTCCGTTCTTTCAGATCTAGCCCATTCTAATTCCACTCATCCTAAGGAATCCGCACAGAATGACTAGTATTTGGGAAGACCAATCCATCTCGCAGTCATACAGCTCCAAGTTCGTCACACTTCCTTGGACAGTGATCTCTCTAGCAATTGCATCTTAAGTAAGAGCATAAGCAAAGTCTCTGGCACTACATAACTGCTTAACATAAAAGCCCAGTACACCACCGACACATAATCCACACTACAGCAATGCATTTCACATCGTAACATTGAACCATGGCTGTAAACAGTTAAAAGCAAAGCAGCACAAACAGAATAAATGTTTTCATGGGAATGGTATTAGGCATGATGTCATATATCATGCTTGGTACATGGGAAAGAAAAGCCACTACCATTATGGTGGATCTTCTTTTCTAGATAACAATTTAGTAAACGTGACTGTCCTGTAACACCTGCAGGCAAATATTTGGGTCAGGCCACTGGAACACCTTGACCAGTAAAAACCAAGAAGAGAAGGTCACCACTACTTGCAAGCAAAAGCACAATGCATTTATTTATTTCCCTTAAACAACTTTTGCTGGATACTTTAAATCTGTTAATATGGACAACCACTGGTATGGAGCAGCTTCTGTACAGGAAACAATTAAGCTAAGGCTCTTCTAGCTGAAAAAGAGACAGTCTTGGGGTGAACACAGTAAACAACAATAAAAATCCCAAGTGGCATGGAAATGGTAAACAATAATTCATTGTGCACTGTCTCTTCTGATACAAGAAGTGGGAAAAGGAACAAAAGAAGTCAGATTCAAAATGAGCAAAAGGGGGATTCTTCGGGTTGGTTGTGGGGTTTGGGTTTTTTTTCTTTTTTTTTTTTGGTTTGTTTTGGGTTTTTTCATTCAAGACATATTAGACTCCCTTGCATTTCTTGCTAAAGGATGACAGAAATTTACAGGGACTCAAAGAAAGACCATATATGCTAATGGCTTACATCTGTATTTTAGGTTATTAAATACACCAACACTGCAACTGGCAAAGGAAGAGCCCTGTCCCAAAATAATAGCTGGAGCCTGGAAGAGTATTAGTGTACTACCGCACATGTTTACACTGGTCCTCTTTAAGGCTTCTGCTTACAGCCAGCATTGGAGGTAGACAGACCTTTAGTCTGATCCAGTGCAGCCCATGCCATGTTTTTATCTTAGTCAAAATAAATATTAAAATAGAAAATAAATTCAAAAATTATACTGCTTAATTACTACACAGTTTCCCAAAACACACAAGCTTTCTGGCTGTAAACTTATCCAGTAAATAACACTACAAGAGGTCTCTTAAAATGTTAATTTTGGTACTATCCATACTGTATCTAATATATATTATTCAAATTTTCTTGGTACTATTTCTCTTCTGGATCAGCCAGGAAGAAAAAAAAAAGTTAATTACTACAGAAAATAGAATTCTCTTATTTCCTGCCACTCTGATCTACACTGAAAACTTTGGTTAAGACTGTAATAATATCCAGTGTTGCCAGACCAAGAACAAGTTCAAGAAGGTTTATAACCTTTAACAGTTGCCAGTGTTGCCTGCAGAAGCCTATGATGTAGCACGTAAAACACACAAAATACCCAGAATTTCGTATTCAAATGTATTCCACAGTCTGTGGCAAACAGCTCACTGCATACTGTATGATTGACATAATGCCTTGAAAAGTGAATGCTCATGACCTTCTGAAAGTAGATCAATTTTAATAGAAGAGCAAAACAAGAGGAGATGGGAAAACAGAAGACTAAATATGTCAGATACTTTCATGTCCAAGATCTTAGGAAATTTATCTCAAATCCTTACATTTTCAGCACCTCAGAGTCTCTGGAGCTACCACAGGAAGGGGTCCCAACCAGGTTTCACAGAACATCCACCAATACTTGCAATGCAGAATACCAGGACAGTCAGGGCAGTGATGAAGATCAGTAGGGAACTTCTCTCATAACTAAATTATCAACATTATAAATGTGGTATTTCGTTCAGGCAGTAAGGTTAGTATTTTGTATTGCTATTACTCCTTTATTCATGATTTCTGTCACAAGCCTATACTTACCTACATGCCAGTCCAGTAAGCAGGGGATCTGGGCTTGCTGTAGCAGTGTAAGCAAGCAGGTGGGTGAAGCTCATCACTCCCACCAGCTACCTAGCTCCAGCAAGAGAGGAGCTGCTCACTGTGCCACCTCAACTTAAGCATTTCTGAGCCTCTTGCCTTGTAGAGGTCTGTGTTTACAGTTACTTCTCAGGGTAGAGCACACGGTCCTGCACCCCAACAGTCTATCGGGGGGCATCTTTTACAGAGCATCACAACTTCCATTTAGACTTCTTCTCCGTGGTTTTCTCTCTCATATATCACAGTGGTAGTGCATCAGCAAGAAGGGACTTGCCCAAGAAATAGAAATGGATGTACAAACTTGAAAACCACTTCCAGATTCTCTAATGTACATGTAGCCTCTGACTATATATATACACACCTGTAAGACGGTGTGCAGGGGGATCTGTTTGCTTGCCTTCCCCCCCACCCATCAAAAGCATCACAACTTCTTAACACCACTTAAATTAAACCAAACCCCTGCTATAGAGATCAAGAAGAATTTCTTCCACTGGGATAGTTTCAAAGAAAAAAAAAATCGCCAACTTTCTTATACCATCAGTCAGACACTAGCAGGGAGGTTCACAGATGTAGGGACTTAAAAATATGGTACTCAGTACTTTTAAGATTTATTCATTCCACTAATCTAAATTTATCTATTCCAATTATCTAAATTTTTCTATTCTAACTTTAGCCAGCATCCCATATGATAAAAAAAACAAACCCCATAAAATCTTCTTTCAGAAGTAAAGGAGATAAAAGATTTTTCTGGCGGACTTGGAGTCTACAGAAGAAATGAGAGTTAAGGGTTTGGAAAGCTTGAGTTTCACTCTTTCCTAACCTTTACCACATGAATGTGGAAGGACCCCTACAGACTGAGCTTGCTGATCTATAGTTCACATTTTAATAAACTCTCCAAATGATGAGTTCTGGTTCTGAAGAGCCAGCGTACAATATTTTTTAAGACTGCACATCAATCTATAGGACTTGTAAAACAAGCATTTGGGTTATTATCTGCCTCCCTAATGAACAGCAACTAAAAATATCAAGTTCAGCAAGTACCTTTGAGGTGGCAAAAATCAGGCTTCAGAGAACACTGTCTATAAAGACCCTGATTTCTCTCCTAGTTAGCCTTTTTATATTATTAATAAAGCACTGGAATCCATGAGTCACATTTTTAATCAACCATTCACAAATGGTTTGCCTAAGTAGCCTAACACTACTTAAGCATAACTTAGTTTATTATTCAGTCATATGATCTTCTGGTTTTTACCTAGTATCAGATTTTGTTTCAAGCACATACATACAGAGGTGAAATAAAAATACCATTACTTGAGATTTCCTCATTTGTTACGCTGTTTTTCCACTACCTGTACTTTCCACTGTGTCTGCCGTTTAAAACATAACTTAAGTATAACTTTGGTCAAGCAACAAAATTAGGTTTTGTGCTATTTTAGGCCATAATCTTTATGTTCCGGCTTTTGCTCAGGTTACAAGCTAAATCCTGTGGGTAAGCTAAAGAAGGCCTATCCTGAGTCATGAGTTATGTGCTAAGAATCCTGTAACACCACATTGGACCTATCAGAAATATGCCTGGTCTATTAACCTAATAGAACTGTGCTTAGAACCATCCTTTTGTCTGTCTTCAATTACCTGCATGTCTAAACCACTGCTTTCTTGTCAATGACCCGCTGTTGTATTTCTCACCCTCTAATACCATGTGGTTTCAGTTTCATCCTGTATTTGTCTCCACATACTTTTTTTCCTTCTTCTATACATATCTCTGCCTCTCCCTTACACTCCGCCTTCAGAAGCAAAACAATCTCTCAACAACACTGTGGTATTATTGCATGAAGGGCTAGGTTTCAGTGTGATGACAAGAATGGAAGTTCTTTGCGTGCCAGGGTTTTTCCAGATAAAAATGTAAACAAAATAAATACAAAAATGCATCTTGTTTGACAACAAGGAAACTCGGCCAAGACTCGAAGACAGTATCTAGAGTACATTCAAGTAAGGAAGAGACTAGGCTGAGTTACTGTAGTATACAGAATCACTGAATATAGTAGAGCAGAGAATATTAATAGCTTCAGAGTGATGTGTCACTTCCAGCTAATGAATTTCCAATCTACACAAATGTGAAGAACATCCCTACACATAGCGAAAGGAATCTGGACGTACTCTTGAGATTTCAAGATCGAAAAGATATTGTTTCTCTTCACTTCCTAAAGAAGCAAAGAAATAAAGCACCAGGCTCCATGTGGCAGCCCGGGCTTTTTTTCAGCAATAACAAAACAAAAAATTAGTTTCTTAAACCCAACTTATGACATGCACCTAACTTACTGAGAATAAGTAACTAGTTATTACACACTGATTAGAACTTATAAACATTCTTTGGGAGATGATACCATTAGTAATGTATCAGTCCATTTTAATATCCTGAACTCAGGTAGACCAAGGCATAGTTTTCCAGTACGGATCTAGCATCATCTGATCTCCTTCAGAACACCAACTTACAGATCTTCATCTCATGTTACATAGGGAACCTGATGGAGATCCCATTTTTGCATTTTAAGAAATGGCAATACAGTAAGACTGGCTAATTGCATACTTCCCAGGTTTAAGTACTTCCTGAGGGAGCCTCACACCCTATGCCCAGGAGCAACCAGAAACATTATGGAGCTCAAGTCACAATGGGATTCGGCTATGGCATTCCCAAATCAATTGGCTCACAGGGCTGACCCCTAATTCAGAATCTCCCCTTTGTAGGAATGTTTCAAAGTTTCCATGAACTGCACATCCTGAATTCTGTCCATCTCTGATGCTAGGTTCAAGTTCATTAAAGCCCGACCCATGCACACTCTTCAGATGCATCCAGGCTTCTACAAGAGTATCACCCTGACACCATATTGAAAACATCTTGATTGCGTTCTGTGGAAAAGGAAGATTTATAAGATGACTTTGAGTCCTTCAGACAATACACATCCCTGGTCTCTTGTGCTTTCATGCCTTGTAAACCAACCTCACCATGAAGACTGTAGCTAGCTAATTTACACTCTCAATACAAAATCAGGTTATTTGCAAATTAGATTATGTTATACAGTGTATAGGAAATGTTATTGCTAGTCACACCTTTCTTCCCTCATCTCCTAGCTGTTTCTCTCATACATACATGATTTTGCTTGCATAAGAAGGACTCAAAACCCTATCCAGGTTTCAACGTCCCAAGTAAATTGCTAAATTCTACTTGCTGATGAACAGTTCTGAAGAAGAGATAATTCTGAAAAGCTAGCTTGCCATATCCAGTATGGAAAACAGAGCCGTCGGCACAAAGCTGCATTCAAGCTAGAATAATATGGCTGAGCCTAGGTTTACATTTTTGGAGTGCAAATAAAATGGGGGGGGGTGTAGGTTTTTTTGGTTGGTTTTTTTTAAAAAAATTCTTCTCCCAAGGCCCTACTATGCCCTTGAACACTTAAAGAGAACTGTAAAATAATGAAATATCACTTAGTTCCCACATGCATAAAAATAAGGTAGATGTCACAGTAAGATGTAAACACAAAAAAACACCTTTTATATTTAGACAAACAAGGCTTTCTTTATAAACAGTAATAGACACATAGGCTCTCTCATACACTTAAGGAAAGAAATTGCTACTGGGTTCATTTAATTACAAGTTTGAAAATAACTGTGTATTTCCAAATGCCAAAAGTTTAAAACTGCAGCCAATGACATATTTGCCTCTTAATGCCACAGACAATGTGTCTGCGGTTTCTGTACAACCAGCAGGGCATCCTGGCATCCTAGTGAGATTCCTACGGAAGGAGAGGAGTTGAAGGAATACAGCTGTTGTCACAGGGGAAAAAGTCACTGATTAAGATTTCAGTGCTCTTTTGTTTTATGCTGCACTTCTGAATGGAAATCACACACATTTAAAGCAGACCAAAGCATTCACTCCCAAACCACTATCACTGCCACTTCCAAAAGCCACATGTCTTGGTAAATCCAGAGAGCTAAAATAATACTGGATTGCACCTTTGTTCTAATCAAAAGCATCCAATCTTTCAGAGCCAGAGCAGCTTATGAATGAGAGAAGTCTGAATTCTATGCCAAGAGCAATTATTAGAGATAAAAAAAACTGTTTACTTTAATTTGAAAAGATAGCATGATTAATTTTTTCTCTCTGTATAATGTGCTATAGCTGACTATTCCCATATAATGCTCAAGCCTGCCGGTGAATGGAAAGAATAAGCAAACTGGAAAACAGATCAAAATTCTTATTCAGATAATACTTATATTTGGAATCCTAACAATCTAAAATATTTGACGAACAGAGAGGAAAAACACACACAAAAAGGTTAAGTCAGGGAAAATAATTATCTTACTCTTATTACTGTTCATTTGAAACAGAAAATCTGTGCGCAAGCACTTCCATGGCTCAGTTTTTCCTGCAAAATGGAAAAGTAATTCCCTTTTACTAAAAATGAGACCTACTTTTGTATTATATTTGTATTTTTGATGGAGTAATCAGACTTTCAAGAGCAGAAGCAGCAAGAGATAAGCTAGTAATTATAGCTCTACGTATCACTGAGAAAAGGTATTTGGATCCTTTGGTCTCACTTCCATGCAAAGTTCACACTACATAACACAGTCTTTTCAGAGGCAAAGTTCTCCATCTATTCCTTCCATCAAGGAGGACCTATATATTAGTATTTCAAATAGAAGTGGCAGCCATTAATCTTGTTAACAACCATATTTGTCACTAACTTTCTTTGCCCTCAGCTTCTGCACTGAAGGTCCAGAACTCAACTTTCCAGAAATAACAATCTTCATAACTTTTAAAAGTATATGCTGTGAAAGATAGCTGGTAGAAAATATTCGTAACTTCTAAACAACAGGCCTACTAAACTTGCCTGAACTGTCAAAGCAGTTCTTGGCACGCGCAAGTTCCAAGTAGCCCCTGCAGTATTTGCTCTTTTGAGCTTTAGGATATGTACATTTCAGGTGTGAACTCAGGACAGAGTTCTAACAGAAGACCTAATCCTGTCACACAGTCATTGCACTGAGCAGTGTAAGTCTGTTTGAAAACGCATTCATGATTTATTAAAACACATTACACGTTACTGAAAAGAATGTAAGAAAAATGTGTTTGGAAGACAATAGCTTTAAGACTGTGAAGAAGCTTTCCAGCAGATATAGATGTTTTAAAAGAATCATATTCTCCCTCTTTCACAAAGAGTTCCCAAGAAAAATTTGCCTTGTGTTTATAAGCTTTCATTTGTTGCGGCCACAAAGGATTTGTCTCCATGGAAAGCCTAAACTCACTGCCTTCATCTCTGACAGAACTTGGGAAAGCCTGAAGCCTTGACTGAATTTCACGTAGAGAAATTATTACGAATACGAACCATGACAAGGAGTTTAATGGATCATCTAGAGATATACTTCACACTTATTTGAAATGAGAAAAAGATTATGCAAATGTGAGGTGGGATGTGCTACAAGCAATAAATAAAATATGGCATAGCATGCATTGGCTTCATAAGACACTGGAGGTGCTCAAACCAAATTTCAGAGCATTACCTGAGTTTCATAAGTTTGGAGCCTAAGGAGAAACACTCAGCCACAATTTTGCAGCCAATTACAAAAACTAGTTTTATGGAATTTAACCACTGTGACCAAGGCAAAGTTAATTGTAGCAACTTTCTGGAGTAAAAAGGCTTTCCAAATGATGTCCATGAACTTCTCACACAAATGCCAGACTTCTTCATTTTGACACTTAAATTGTTTTGGTTTTTTCAGTTTGTTTGATTGGGTTTTTAGATCAATGACCTTGAAATAGTATAGATAGCCGATTTCTGTAGTATAATAGAAAACACAACGTTATGATTTAATAGTGACAGTATTAAGAATTAGCGTAGCCACATGAGATTTTATAATGGATTTCACATCACAATACTGGTATCCTTAAAATCACAGTATTTTTGCTCGAGGCACCATTCTAATCTGCAACAGTCTCATCTCTGAACCAAAATCCTTGGTGTAACACCCAAATCCTGAACTCTCTATAGCATTCTTCTAAAATACCACAAAAAAATATCAAACTCAAACAATACAATCAGTTCCAAAATAAGCTCAAGTTGTTCACTACATAAGATTATAAGGCTCACCAGCAGAGTTTCTGGCCTGGAAGTCAGATCACACTGTTTTCTTTGAGAGGTCCTTAACAGGCAACAGAGTTTCATGAGGCTGACCACCTAGGTTGCCTACACACCACAGTGTTCTGCTAATAACGTTGCTTCCTCTTCTTCAGAGAGGTTGAGAAATCCAGAGTTGACATCCTCTGAAGGAATTAACTATTTTTGGTAATCATGAGTTCCTCTGAAAGAGAACATTAGGTATAAATATACTTTACAGCATCCTCACCAAGGCAGCAAGCATCAGCTTCAACATACCAGCAACCATCTGATCGAATCAAGGTAATGATCCAAACTTCCGTAGTAGCAGAGTCAGAGCACAGTCATCCATAATAGAGCAGAAATCCAGAAGAATTCTCCACATGTACAATGGTGAATCTCTACAAGGAATAGGAAAAGAAAAAAGCACAAATACCTACTGTGACCAACAAACAGAAACCAAGGACTCTATACTATGTGGCAGGAGGCTTTAAGTGTACACAAAATAGTTATGAAGAACGATATGAGATCTTACTGCCTACTTTCAGGGGACATTGAAACCTGCAGCAAATGTGCTCCTCCTTTTCAGAGCAGGAAGCAGGTAACTGGGGATAATTTACATTATATTTATTCTGCAATGCAGCAGGCTAGGAACTTCATGAATTCAAATCCCTACTCAGCAGGGATCTTACTGCTGTTTTCAGCTACCTAATCAATTCTTATAAAGGAGATGGTGCCAAATTCTTCTTGGAGGTGCCAAAGCAAAAGGATGAGTGGCAACAGACACAAGCTGCAGAAGGCAAAAAGTTCCTCGCAACAAGGGTGATCAAACACTGGAGCAAGCTGCCTAGGAAGGTTGTGGGTACTCCATCCTTGGGGGCCTTCAAAACTCAATTGGACAAGGCCCCTTCACTTTGAGCAGGCAGTTGGACTACAGGGCTTCCAGGAATCCTTTCAGACCTAAATCACTGAATGATTGTTATATACAAGCATTAACACAACTTGTTTGACAGGTAAAAACTTCACAAATCACATTAACACTGCCACATTAATTGTTAGATTCCATCCTCAGTTTAAGTGAAGCACTAGTACTTTGAACTTCTTGTAATTATTTAAACAAAGCAGCTATCATTGATCAGTGCGTTAAAAATAAAACTGTTTGAGCTTCAGAAATTGCAGAAAACATTCCAACACATTTCCATTACTGAACTTAAGTACATAACTCACCTCCCACCTAAGTCCTTATACGTGAATCTGATTTATTTAAATAAAAGGAATTGTCAGAACACCCCTTCCTCACATAGCAAAAACAAATGAGAAAGCTAAGAACAGGCTGGTCTTCCATTACCTTCTTGAACGGAATGGCACCATTTTGTAAAATATAAGTAAAACAATATATGAGAGATATGCATTCTGTTACTTCCCTAACAGCACCTAGAAAAGTAGAACAGATTAATTTCCATGAAATAAGGCTTTCCTTGCAAAGAACATCTCGACAACTATCCCAGGCTCCCCTAATCTCACTGTCACTTTAGAAGTAATCTTAGCATGCTTTTGGGTCAAGGCTGTGGCACACATACTGGAGAAAAAACAAAGCTGGTGCAGGAAGGAGGGATGCTTGAAGTGGGGCCCTAGGGACTGTGCACTGTGCTCTCTGGAATACAGCTTTGCAGCCACTGCTGTATTTTCAGCACTGCTCTGAGGAAAGATGAACCTAAGCTATAAAAGGTCTAATGTGATGTCTCGAAAAAAGAACCAAACTAAAGCTTTACTCTTAAGAAAACGCCTTTCTGCCAAATATGGATATCTGTCCGCAAATTTCAAGGGTTCAAATGAATGATTTTAAAATCCCATGTAAATCTACACAGAACCTAGAGATTTTCCCCTAAGAAGTTTCAAGGTTTGAAAAGGCATTGAAAGTCTGCATGATAGCAATCAAAAAAAGTTAAGAAACATACTTAACATTAATTTTCTTCCTTCTTCCTCATCACCATCCGTTTTCTTTAGTAAAAGGACTACACAGTGAATTCAAAGAAACCTCACAGGTCACAGGCTGCCTTCTCTGAGTGCAAGAGGAATACTCCCTCCCACAGAACAAGGCAGCCTACTTACAGCATGCCTCTGTCTCACTCAGGCTAATGCATAATGCAATTGGGTCTGTTAAATTTCTTCACTTCCCTTCCCAAGTCAAAGACACAAAGGGTAAATGCCTAATTTCATTGCAGAGGTGAAAGAACTACATTAATGTGTCTTAATTTTCCATTTCCTTACTGTGCCCAAGAACAAAAAAAACTTCGCAAAATGGTAGCAAGAAAGAGAGCTAACTACCCCTCAGCCCATGCCAAGGGCTGGGGAGGGAGCAGGGGCTCCCCGAACTCCACGCTTTCGGTCCTCTGACACGAGAGGGCCCAGCCCGACTGCTCACCATCCTCAGTTCTAGGTCCCACTGGCCAGTCACAGCTCCTTTTATCTCAAGGGAGTTCTGCAAACACTGGCCTGCGGCTCTGACTGTGGTTTGAGGCTTCCCAGCTGCTCATCGCAAAGGCCATAGCCAGGGCAGTTGTAATGGCAGAGATGCAATTTAGAGTATTCTCAATCTGCAAGACATCAAGCTCCCTAGCAACCGGTGAGGGTGATCACCCTGTCACTTATTTTAAGAGTCCATCCTTCCATTTCATTCATTACTGACAAAAGTAGAGGGAAAGCTCAACCACAAAAATAAGCCTTTGCAGAAGAGTATTAACCAGAGTAATTAATTTTTGTTTTCAGTGTATAGCTCAACCTGAGGAAGTCTGGTCTTAATATATGACAAGATAAAGAAAAAACAGGAAAAAACCAGATGAAAAGAAAAAATTCTCCTTTTTCATTGTCCAAATTGACCACACTGAACTGCACACCTGAAATAAAAATCAGGGATGAGACTTTACATTTGAGACTTTGGCTGCTAACACAGGATATTACACCAGGTGCTTGTAACTCAGTACCAGAATACAAGGCAAAGAAAATTTCTGAAAAGGTTCATTAATGTAAACAGCAAATGCTTGCTATGCAGGCATTACTGCAGAGGCATGGCAAGTATTACATTCAAGGTAGGTCTCTGAATGAGAGCAGCAAGCCAGCTCCTTCAGGAAGGGTGCATAAGTCCCTGGGCAAAGGCTGTTCCAGAGCTCCCTGGAAAACTGCATCTGGGCCCCGCTGCCTGCAAGTGCAGGGGCTCAGCCCCAGGCAGCCTGCTGGCAGTGGGCTCTGAACTGCTGCAGATGGTAAATGGGATTCAAAGGCATATAGGTGAATTGCAGACAAAACGGGGCTCCCTTTTGGCATCGGGAAGAACCTGGGCAGCGGTGTTCAGAGGTGTTATTTGCTTGTCAGAAACAGCTGGGAAGGAAGCTCCTTTAGAACTCCTCGGCTGTCAGCCTGCCAGTGTCCGAGAACAGTACAGCCAGGAGGCACCGACCAGACCAAAATGAAATTAAATAGGCATTTGCTTCGCAGATTTTTTTCCTTTTCTTCCCCCCGCCCCCTCCCTTCAACTTAAACAGAACCTGAACAGGAAGTTTTACTGAAATCAAATAAAAACTCAAGTGGAATTTAGTCACAGCTAGATTTGAAACAGAAGCCACACCTTGGCTATATATTATACCTCTCAGGAGTGGATCAATTGCAACTACTCACCCCTTAGCACCAGTTTAAAGTATGAATCCTGTACATTCTCATAGTATAATTATGAACAAAGCTTGACCATTACAGTAATTGAAACAACAATATTTCACAAAAAAAGTCAGATATTAATTTAAAAAAGAACTACTTTCTTTTGGTTGGGGTTGTTTTGGTTTTGGTTGTTTGGGTGTTTTTTTTTTTTTGGGGGGGGGGGGGAATACTTTAAATACTTTACTAGGAACAGTAAGGTTAATTATAACTACATAAAGGTAGTTGTAACTGCCAAAGGCTTTAGTATAGTCCACACAGAGGCCCTAGGTACTCACGCCTGACTGCCAGATGTATGGCAGCAAGAAAATGGAAGAGATCATAAAAATAATTCTACCACAACTTCTAAAACCAAAGCACTAAAAGCTACTTTCTTTCTAAGAAATTAGTAGGAAAAAATGCAAGCTGGCTGCTGCAGAAGCAAGAAAACAAAACACAGTATTATCTATAGTCATTTTTATAGTTCATCCGGTTGTGGCAGCAAATTAATATTGTTTTCCAAGAGTCATTCACAGCTATAACATCTCTTGGGAGGGGAAAAGCTTTGTATATGCCTATACTATACTAGCTACTACTTCAGCTGAGAAGACAAAGATCTGGTTGAAATTAGCATATTTTTCTTTGTGGCCACAGAGGCCTCTAAACATAGAAATATTTGAATATTTCCAAACTCTGTTGCTGAATGTTGAAAAGTCTGCTTGATTGTTCTCAAAATAATATGAACTACATTAGCAATATTTGAAATGTGAAATATGTATTAGAATCAAGTGTTTTGAGATTTGAAAATTCTTTAATTGATGTTAGAAATTAACTTTGAGAGACGAGAACACCTAGAGGCATGACAAAGCACACTACAGAGATGTTATCACTTGATACTAAATAGTATTTAACAAATGTTTCAGCCCTCCTTTCTTAACTGCCAGAAGACTTTCCAAATCACAAGATATCTGATGGTGCCATCTTTGAGTGCACGGATCCTGCACTGCACAGGATCATTATCACTATACCTTTATTGACTTAAAATGATGCTTCAACTACTAAAAGTTACTCCAACAGATTAGGGAAGGATTGAAAAGTGTAAGCTTGAAAAAAATATTCAAAATCAGTGTACTGGAGAGGAACTGAGTACTCCTTGTATTCCTTTCAACAGTATGTAAAGAAGTATTTTTAATGCAGCCATAAACATTTTTATCTTGTTTCTGATAAAGTGTCTTCACTGAAGAGGAAGTCACAAAAAAGAATCAACAAAATTGATACCAAATATAACTAACACAGTATGACAAAGCAGAAAATACACACTTTTCTTTCAGTGTAGGTATTAACACAGAAGAATCTCGAGAATTTTTTTTACCCAAACTACACCTTAACCTGACTGCCTGACTCAATCTTCTTCTCCCCCAGCCCCTCCCCGCTTATTTTTTTTAGGAAAACAACTGTTATTGAATGACTAGTATTTGTCAAAAGATTGAAGAAGAAATGTTTCCATTATAAGTTTTTGTTTGTTTGTTTTTATAAGGAAAGGTTCACTAGCATTTGCTCTTCCATGAGATAACTTACGAGTTTTGAACTAGAAAATACTCAACAGTTCTCTCTTCTAATACCAATTACCTCAATTTTTCCTCCTTTTCTTTTTAAGATCCTAGCCTCCTCTCTAAAATGCAGTTGTGAAAATATTCCTTCTGCAAACATATTCTATATGGATTATAGAGCCAGAAAAGTGTCTGGCTGACTTTCAAATTACAGGTAGTCGCATGAGGGCATGTTTAGGTGTGTAAAACAATGCACTGAAATGTTACAACTGATTAATGAGTTTTAACTAAGATTAAATTGATGTTGATAATATTTTCATTGTACATTCTAAGGAAGTTAAAATGTACAATTAAAAGAAGGTTTCTTTAATACAGATCTTAAAATAAAGAACTGCTGCTTATTTTTCTGATGCTTATCTTTACTTCTATCCAAAAGAGACACTATCAGGAGTTTGGAAGAGAGACATGGACAACAGCCTTAATGTTCACATGTGCAGAGTTTAACAAGATAATACGGTAGAAGTGACAGCTACAGAATAGAGCGCGAACTAAAAGCAACACAATAAAATGCAACGATAGCAATGTAACACTGTGCGCAACCTATAATACATGCACTGGTGCTAGAGTGGTTAGCATATAAACAGCTAACACAGCTGTACTGACAAGTACTAGTTTCACACATTCTGTCAAGTCTGAACCCAAAGCTCCAAGGCAAGGGCAGAGACCTGACGGAAGTGCCCTCAATCTCCATCCCGTTCCACAGAAACCAGGATATCGAGAAGTAGAAACAGAAAAGGAGGAGGAGAATGGTACATGCAACCTTCCTTTGTCCCCTTGGGAAGCTGCGGCATGACCAGCATAACTCCAGATCCCACAGTGACTGCCAAGCCAGTAGATCCAGCCAAACATGTATACCCAAGAGAAAGTCATAAGGATCTTATTTTCAGTCTAATCTAATTCAGTATTCTTACATGCCTTTTGTTTTGTATACTTGGTGTCTGAATCCTCCTGCTTATCCTTTTACACTGCAGCTGCCTTCTCAAGGCACTACAGGAAGTGATGGTTACCAGCATCATCTCTTCTCTCTGTCAATACTGTCACAGCGTGGACTGAAACCAGTGCCAGAAGTCCCTCTTCATTACAAAACACATTGAAACTAATTTAGTTTATATAATGCAGGTCACTGCACAGTACACAGATTTCGTGAAGTTGTATCTAAGCAAAGAATCTACAGATGAAGAGAATCATGCTACCAACTCATGCGTGAAATACATTTTTCAGTACAATCAAGTGATTTGATGTTCTACATTTCTTTGATCAGCATCTTGCGGTGATTCTTTTTCGGTACCAAGTTATTCTTGGACCCCACCACATAAGTGTTGTTCAAGATTATTAGCTGTTGTGACAAAATGGCCATCAGTTTTATGTTTCCAGTCAAGTGATCCGTACCATGACTTCCCAACATACTGAGCGTAAACCCAACGAAATATAAATGTTCTTCTCTACCAGCTATATTCACTAATCCTCATTCATTCCTTGGCACTTTCACAGGGGTAGATGCGTGTGGAAATGCAATTCAGGACATAGTCAAGAAAATAGCCGACTGAAGCAGCCTACAGAGTACATATTATTATGCTTCCTACAGCCATTCAGTTCAAAAATTACCTGAAATGAAAGTCTGGAAATAAGCAGGAGTTACAGCTACCACATGTACTCTTCACTTACCATGACTTTATACAAGTCATATCCTCATGCAGTGTTAACATCACCTACCTGCATCGTCATTAAATCTCAACTTTAAAAAAACCGCACAGGCAAAGCCTTAGAAAAGCAAGTGTTCAAAATACTGCTTGAAGAGAATCTCAAGAGAGTCAGATTGGGACATCTTTGAGGTTGCCCTTCCTTCCCTCTACATGCAATGTGCTCACTTTTCCTCCACCTTATTCTCATAAGGATCCCTTGCTCCCTCCTATTTTGAACTGATATTTGGGGGCAGGAGACCGCCACTCTATTACCTCTTTGTAGCCCCAGAGGCTTTGCCAACTGATCTTATACCTTCATCCATTTAGCATTTTCAATTGTAAATGGTACTCCTAGAAAGAGAGATAGTACGGAGAGAAAGGAATGAAAAGGTTGAATATTTGCAATGATCACTGATATAATGGTGAAAGCTGACATCTCCATTGTCTCCTTGCAGAGGTGCAAAATTACACAGACCAGCAGGCACCAACAAGCTACAAATTGTGATAACCCCTTGGACAGGGAAAATGAAGATAGACAAGAGAAAAGAAGCAGCTTCCAGAAGGATGGGAGATAAACTGGCCTAGTGTCTTTTGTTCTTAACTCCTAGAAACAGAAACCTGCAGGTGAAGAAGTCACATGAGAAGTTCTGACACATCAAACATCCCAAACAGGTAACATTCAATATTCAGCCAAAAGTTTGTTCTACTGCAGATTTCTGTTAAATTCCCTATCAAAATCCCCTATTCAAATTGGAACGCACAGACTTGTTCATTCCAAAATATCATCAAAACAAAAACAAAAAACACACACCAAAAAAACCAAACCCCACAGTTAATCTACACTAGGGAATGAACCTGCCTTGAAAGGCAGATTGGTTCAATGACTTAAATAACTGCCTTTTATAATTTTTATGACTCTGATCTCCCAAATATCTGGTTTATGTTCAAAGGGGTGGAGTAGAAGACAAGCCTGTGATGTATTGCATCATGTGCATATGAGGTTAAACACTATCTGAAGTGGATGAACTGAGTTTGTAAGACCTAAATCATAGTCAGTTTAGGAAGTCTGTTTCTTTCTCCTAAGCAGTCTGTTTATTTAGAATATTTTTTCATCCAAAGACATGACATGGTTTCTAAGGAAGTTTACAACTGAAGGCAACTGAGAAAACACAATAAATCTGTTTGCCATTTGTCAGTGTTTCTGGACAGTGAGAGGAGACAGTTATGTTGTCATGGGAAACATAAAAAAGTACACAGAAGGGGAGCTGTCACATTGCTTGAAATCCCTATCAGCCTGCTCTTTTCTAGTCTGCCTACATGGCTGTTAAGTAAATCAAAGTTACAGAAATTATGACACACACCCCAAAATATCTTAGGTGTCCCTTCTTATCAACAACTGTCAAAACAATATTTGGCCTTCCTTAAGAGAGGTAACTTTTCCTTCTATTGGCTTGATATTTTATCCAGAATATACTCAGCGTCACTTCAACCAACTGAACAAGCTTCATGCCTACAGGATACAGGACTTTACACAGCTATTTTGGAGAAATGAGTCCTACTTTTGGAGAGGTGAATACACATACAGCTCAATGAATGATTGCCTTGTAGACTGGATAAATTCTTTGTTCATCTAACATCACCCTGCCCATTCCCATCCGCACCTCCGTGACCTCCTAGCCTGCAGTATATCTGCATGCTAGGGGGATGCAAGTAACTTTCAGTAAAGGTAACAGTAATTACTTTTAGCCGGCTGAGTCTGCTCGAATCACTTTCTAGTGATTCATCTGGTAGGCTTTTCATCTTCTATTGCGTTTGTATTTCTAATCTCTCTTTACAACCCACTAGATAGGTAGCAATAGTTACACAGCTAAACATAATATTGATGTGACAGTATTTATGCAGTAAGTTAGCCAGTCAGTTCTTGACATATTCAGACTCAGATACCTTGAAATGTCTTCATGAGGTCCAGACCAAAATCAGACCCTGAAACTACACTTCTGTGAACTTGTACTGCTCAACTCATAGAAAGGCAGGTAAAGTATTGTGGAAGTACTTATTTACAGAGTAGTCACAGCAAGAAAAACACACTCTAGTGTACTATTACTGATGATGAAAGCCCTTGATTACGTCAGCAAACATATTAAGAGTTACTGTACCTTACCCTACCTAAGACATCTTCCTCATTAGCTCTCTGAAATAGGAATGATTTTGATCTAAACGCAGACTAAGATTGATTTAAACTAAATTAAGAGATCTATTAAAGGTTAAGCATGTTCTAATAGGATCAGGCATTAATTCTACAACAGGTTTGTTTGCGGCTGAGCCCTCTGCTCATTTTGTTTTAATAAAAGCAAATGGATTGAGCAGAACCTTCTGACAAGGGAAACAGCAACATCAGCTCTCTCCCGAGCCAGCGCAGCACCGCAGCTAAAGCCGCTCAGGCTGCAGATGCTCCAAGGCCATCTCAAGGGTTCGTGGTGCAGCTATGCTTTATTACATCTGCCAGCTCAATAATAAAACGTCTGAGGGTTAGGCTGTGGTTTCTTGAGACAGTGTTTTGTTGTGGGGGCTTTCTTCTAAATCTTCATAAAACCTGAAAAATCTTTAAATAGGGTTAAGTGGGAAATCGAGCAGTTGCTAGAGATAAATCTTATCTTACTTGTATAATCCTGGTTTAGGTTAGGAAGAAAAAAGCTGCTGGTGAATTTCTTTTCCTTGAGCATCTGTCACAACAGACTTACCAGTTCTTATGCCTTGCTAACCAAACTAACTCCAGGCAAAATTATATTCATTATATTTTTGCCTTGCTTTTTTCTTTTTTTTAGTTAGTTCAGGGGTTTATTGATTTGGGGGGGGGGGTTTAACTATATATTTACATAATAAGTACTGGATGGAGGAGTATTCATTTGAATTAGGTTGTGCAGTCTGAGCCATAGCAGCCAGCAAAAAAAAAATTTCCCACACAACCCCACACACAGCAGTGCAAACACTCCACATGTACCTTTTGGGCTACATTTCGTGACATTCTGGGTAAATACCGTAACATCTTATAAACAAATACAAACTCTCAGTCAGAAATGCGGTTTTACTAAAATTCCCTTATCCTCAGCCTATGACTACATACTTGCATCACATGTTGACCAGTATCTTCAGATAGTTCCGTTTCATGCTATTTCAAGGCCTGATCTTTTATGCATACTGCTGTTAATTGTATGGTAGGCCATTGCCATTAGAGCAGTTTAACTGGAATTTCACCAGAATTTCACAGAAAGGAATTGGGCTGTTTACTGTTAGTGAGGTACTATACACAAAAATAACAAAACCTGGGAGATAGCCTCCTGTATTTTTAAAACACTTTTCTAAAGCATAACTTTGGTTTATTAATTTATTTATTCCTTACATACCAGATATAATATTATGTGTCTGAAGGTAATAAATATAGATTTGAACAAATTAGTTCAAACCAAGTACTGTAGGCTCTTTTCTACTCATTTCCTTAAACAATCCTGTGGGTCTCAAGAGTTACTGTGAATCAAGCCAAGGAAAAAAAAACAAATGAAAACAAAAAAAACACCAAAACGCTGACACCACCCACCAACACCCTCCTCCCCCAAAACCAGAACAAAGTAGAAAAAAAGGCTCTGTAGCGACCTCAGAGGTATAACCTCTGCACCATCTAGTGCTAGCTGTAACAAGCAGTATTGATACCATAAGAAGAATTACCCTCAATCATGTTATTTCTATTTAATATATAACATGTGGATAGGCAGCATGGCCTTCCAAAACGTCTCTTTGAGCACAGAAGATTAAAACTTACTGTATTCTAAGGCGATAACAAATATTTTTTCTTCCACCTGTACTTCAAAAAAAATAAAAAGTTAACTTAAACAGAAATAAAACTATTAGTTAAGTAACTGAATGAAACAAATGAGGTAGTGTTTAAACTAGTTTCCTTAGATCTTCTGATAGAAAGCAAGAAACATTTTTGAAAGCAACTGAAACCAGAGAGGTTACCTTTGACAGGTTTGTGCTGCATATCAAATTGCAACAGAACTCAAAGAATAGATTTTCTGATTCAATGAAATATTACATGTTTTGGTGAATTGGCAATTTCCTCAAAAACAAATGAATGTGCAACCTCTCTCTGGAAGAAGAATCATAGACCTAGAACTTGATTCCAGTATGAGAATAATGTTTTGACATTTCCATCTCAGGAAAGATCCTCATATGCAGAATCTTCGAGATCAGGGTTTTTTCTGAAGTAAGCCAATATACAGAAAATCTAGAAAATACTAAAAACTATAAACTTTACCAATAACTGTAACCCATAACCTTCAGAACTGATGCTTCGCTTTCTTTTTCCAGGAAAACCATGTTTTAAAATACAAGATGCTTCCAGCTTTGAGTCACTGTATGTCATTCACTGTTTCTAGCATGCACCTCTGTGACATTTCTATCACTTTGGGATTTCTAATTATCTGTTTTTCAGATTATTACTCAAAGAATGTGAGAGCAATAGCAGCAAGTCCAATTCCTCTGCTTCCCCACACAACAGGCACAAGATGATCAACAGTAATGGTCTATTTGGATATGCTGCGCCTAGATTTGGAATGGTCCCTTTTCATTTCATGGGAACATTCAGTCCTTCTACGTTGAAGCCACAAACATCAATTGGCATGATTAATAAAATGAAAAGGAAGGCACTAAGTGTTTAGGAATTAGTGGAACAAACTATTAAGGGAAGCAATGGAGGCCTCCCTGGATGGGCTTCACACCAATTCTGGATTCCATCTAACCAGATACTAGTCCTTAGACACAAAATATAAATACCAAGTCAAGGTTAATTTTCTATGAAGAACAGGACTCCCAAAACATCGACCTTTGCCTTCAACTTTATTAATTTGATTTCATATATCACAGTTTCTAGTCTTCAGGTGAAAAGAATACTCTGCTACTATTTATCTGGGTGGTTTTCAAAGTTCTCGCACAGAAGGCTCATTTATGAACATATTCCATTATCTCTCAATTTCTTTCAGTCATTAATGTAAGGGAGATGAGCCACAGTAATGAAGTTAACCTGCAAACCAGACCACGAGTCAAGAGGAGTATGGATGTAGTGCTTAACTCTAACTAGAAAAAACTGACCTCAGCTGTAGAAGTTTTGCCCCAAATGAGAATGTAAACTCAAGGATTCAGAACTCCTGCTCCATTTCCTGAGCTTGAGCCAAATCCCCTCTCAATTTCTCATGCTTTGTTTCATTTTCCCAGAATAAAAAAGGCACAAAAAATTTTGAGGGCTTTTTCAGCTTTTAAGTCGGAGTTCTGCAAAACATATCCAGAACATTAACAGATATCAAACTGCAAGCGTCAATAAAAATGGAAGCAGAGGACAAAAGTTAGATCTGTAACTAATACAGTATTAGACTCATTCTTGCAAACTATAAGAGATGACAATTTGCAATGCTGAGTAAATACAGGGTTTGCTTTCTTTGTAATTCAGTCTCCTGCTTTCCAAAATGGTTGCTTAAGGAAAAGAAATAGTATGTTCCCTTGGACTCCGAGAAGACAGCAATGAAGTATCAGGCTTAAGAGCCAATAAAGGAACACAGCCTCGTCCATAAAAATCTAGTGAAAGTGTTTAACTGATTTATAACTATTACTTTCAAAAAACTCTGAATTTAATTTGCAAGTCAAAACAGAAGCATTCCTGTAGCACATAAGGAAAAAGCAGCAGCAATAGGACTTGATACCACAAGAGCACAAGCGGCCTTTGCTTATTTTATGCAGTTAAATATCTTTAGTCACAATGTGGAGCAAAAAAAATAAATAAAAAAAAGATTTTTTTAATTAGTCAGTCTTTAAGAATAAAGAACACTTTAAAAATGCCCTCCTTTTAACTTTATAACTTCTACATTCATTTTTAGATAATTATAATAACAACAAACAAAATTACCTAGTAACATTTCCAGCTGAAACTCTGGAAAGGAGGAATCTTCTCAAATTGCTTTAGAGAAGGGTCATAGTAAAAACAAACAATCCTCATAAAAGCTTGCCCTGTGTTTTTCCACTGTACTTAAGGAGAGCATTAACCAGTGCAGACCCATATAAAACAATTTAGTTTGAGGCAAGCTCAGACAAGTTTTGCACATCTACAGTGTCAAGAAAAGTTCTCTCTCGTCTTAGATGTTAGAACTGATGTATCAGAGTAAACCTAGCCACATTTATTTGACGACGGACCTTGCTAATCAGGATCATATTAGGCCACCAGTTGGCCAACACATCAGTTACAACTCTCATCTTGGTTTATTAACACCACATTTTAATACTACATCAAGTGAACTTTCAGTGAGAGCCAAACATCTGCATGTACACATTCTTTCTGAGGAGCACTCTTCCCCCCCCCCCCCCCCCCCCAACGCTGGCAACAATTCTTCTCTCTAAACTTTTAGACAGATACTTCTCAGAGCATTTGGAGAGCTGCAGGCCTCATCAACGTCAGTCCCAACCCAGCAAAGCACTTAAGGGTCATGAGTATTATCAACAACCTTATCCAACAGCATTGCATACACCCACCTTCACATTTTAAAGAGGGCCTGGGAAGGAGGGACTACTGTCCAGGTGACTGCAAACCTTATGTCAAGGCCTGGCTCTCAGGTAATAGCAAGTCCCAGGCAATTTCTCAAAGTTATTAATTTCATAATACTCTATAAACAGAAACTAATTAGCAACTTTCTAAATGCAAAGTCCCTGCTTCATCTCTATGCAAGTGTTTCTTAAATTAAAAGCCTGGAAAATATCTCACAGTGGAACAGGCAAAAATAAAACCATGCATGAAACTGGAGTATCCAATGCCATTGTCCCACTGACTAAATTCTCCTCTGATACTATTTACACAGATTAGACATGTATGGTATGAGAAACATGCACAAATAAGAAGGCTTTAATCATACTGAAAGGCCTGCAAAAGAGAAAGGGAAAGAGAAAAAGCTTGCTTAACAGCACTAACCTGAGCGGCCCGCCAGAGTAGGTACAGTACACCAAGAAGACCATTCGCAGAACCGTCTGTGCATTATCTGCCAGATACCAGATGTTTAAAAGCCATGCACGCTCTAGATGTGGTGCCATTGCGAGCAAGAATCCCTGTGATATGCATGTTGGACAAAGGAACTTCTTGTAGATTCTATATGAGCTCAGGAAGTAGAGTCATTTATCTTGAGATACCCCACTGAAATTATGAACTGTGGAGTAGTATCATCGAGACTTCTCTAAAATTCGAAAGGGAAACTCAAAAGCTACTAAGGCATTTACACACATTATTCCTATTGAGTTAGGGGTCAAAGGAGCAGTCACATGTACCTGGTACCACTGGGAACATGAATCACTGCTAATACCCAAGCTTGTAAAATGTATATGCAATGAATACACCAGAAGGGAGTAGTATTGTCAGTGTTTGGGTACATTTCATCCTCCAACTGACAGAAGACAGCAGTCAGGTTTTGTTTTTTTTTCACTGAGGAATACAAGAAAATACCCATCCTTCTGATTCATCGTGGCCCAATGCACCGCACTCAACTGCTGCTTTGTTTTCATAATTGGATAATCTTTACTCCATATTGCGATAGGAGGGTTTTAATGAAAACATTTTCATTGTGTGTCCGGTCAGTGACTGGACTAATCTCCAGTATTGTTATAGCCTCACAAAACAGGGCAAATGGAAACAAAACTTATCACAGCACACCTGATGCCTTTTCTATCCAAATAAGGAAAACATACACAAGTGAATTTCAATTTATTGGATTCAATCCAGAAATCCACAGGCAGGCTAACTTCCCATTGATTTCAGTTGTGAAGAACTAAAGCTTTAGATAGGACTGCTCCTCTTGATTAGTCCAACAGATTTAGAAGAGTTTAATTACCTTAGATTAATCAAACACTGGAGTCTGGCTGAAGGCTAATAAATACTAATTAACAAAGATTATCTCCAAATATCTACTAAAGACTAATCTAAGTTATCTTTTGGCCACAGAAGCTAATTTGTCAGTAAAAACAGTTTTAAATAATGAGATCGGAAGTGATTTCTAGGCAACATTTTTTTAAAAAATCTTCTTAAAAAGTTAACTCTTTTGCCTTCAATATCAAGCAGACTAAGGATAAAATACCATTCACCAGGCACACAGTCTAACACTATCTAAACAACACTTGAAGATGCCAAACAAATTACTCAATTCAGAAACGTTTCCAAATTCTCAGGCCTGCCACCAGCTATAGTAAGACTAGATTAACAAACATTTACACATCTTTTTTTAAAATCCTAGTCAAAATATTTAAGAACTCAGAGCAGGCAAAAAAACCTCAAGGTATGTATTCCTTAATATATATATAAAAGCATATATAAAAATACATATATATGTGACTGAAATACGCATTTTTTTAATATATGTATTTATATATATCCCAGTCATAGTATTAGACAGTGTTAGATATTTAGCTTAGCTCAAAAGAACACTGTGCTTGTTCCCTTACATTTTGAGTGCCACCAACTGCAGAGCCGTCTTCCATCTAGAAAAGGATGAGCCTCCTCTCTTGAAAACAGAAACATCTGTTTTCTCAAGACATCTGCTAAAGAAGCAAGAACAGGATGTAAACTGCTTAGTCAAATAGTTTAAAGATAATGAAGAAATAATTAATTACAAGAAAAAAACTATAAGATTAAGATCTGCATGTAATTAGCTGTACTGTAAATGCCAAAACACTATGCTCAGAAAAATATAATTAATGAGTTCTTGAGAGCTCCTGATGATTCTCACTAACACAGCGATAAAGGGCGCTGCAATCTGCTCCAAATGTTTACTGGGCAGGACCTGTGGAGCTGGGCTCCCTGCTTACAGCCAGGCATATGCTAGAACAGTATGTTTTCATGCTGTGCCCAAGTCCCATTAGACTTGGCAGAGCCATAACCTATGGATTATGAGGCTTGCACTCAGCCAAAGACAGCTTTACCAGCACAGCTTGACTTGGTCCAAGTGCAACAGCATGAAAATATATTATGTTCTGGGGCACTTGTGGAGATTTCATTGATGAAGAATACATTGGATCTGATCCTTCCCTAGCTAGTAATTTATTATAGGGCTATGGAAGTCAAAGAAACATGCAGTTTACATTTTGTTAACAAGCAAGGGGAGAGATTATGTCCAGTTACCGTTCTTAAAGTGCTGGGTGTTTAAAAATACACATGGACCACAACTGAAAACTAAAAAGATAAATTAAAAATACAAACATGTTTTTCTGACAGATTTAATGGTAATTGCACTATTTCTATTAGTTCGTTTCGTACTGCTATCCATGATGGATCCAAAAGTTTTTTTAACCTACTGATTTTAAAAATTGTCACTTCTTCCCACCTTCCTATCTTCTAACCTTACAAATAAAAGCTCTTTGCTGTCTTACTAGCTTTTATCTTCCAGCAGGAGAGCAAAAGTGACCCGCAACACTCCTACTAGGAATGGGAATCTATGGGATGGCCCAGTCTTTTTGGAGGTGGAGCCAAATGCCAGTTCCAAGACATCTCTATAGGCTGATGGCAGAAATGCACAATTTCACAGCCCCATCACACAGGAGTGGTCAGGATGAAGCAGGACAGCACTGCCAACTTCCAACATTTTTAAACTGCCTAATTAGACACTCAAGAACACACCTCTACACTGAGGCCAGATATCTCC
Organism: Astur gentilis; assembly: GCF_929443795.1. Taxonomy (NCBI): domain Eukaryota; kingdom Metazoa; phylum Chordata; class Aves; order Accipitriformes; family Accipitridae; genus Astur; species Astur gentilis. Next base: position 15,187,300 of record NC_064891.1, read on the forward strand.
TCCTAAAGGCAGAGCTATTCCCTCCCCAGCAATATTGACTTTTTGCTTATATGCTACAAGATGGTAGGGAACAAAACAATTAAAAAAAAAAAAACTAACACCAGGGACTACTATTTCCCCACTTCACATAAGAAACCTTGCCAAGACCAATGCTATATGCAGCAGTTGGTGATCTGGGTAAGCAAAAGGGAACTCAATCACCTCTTCCCACTGCTTCTATTTTATAATTTTTTTTTTTTCCCTACTGCAACATATTCTACTACCCTGAAGGAAGGCAAAGGCGGCACTTTCTCTAGTCATATACTTTGGTAGGTCAAAAGAAATCAGCTTGCAGGCAGTGCTAGGCTTATAGCCTGCCAGTTGGACTATTCAGATACAGGCTATTCTCCTACCGTACTTTTAGAGGACATTGCCAGGTGAGGTCATGAAATTCCTCAGTTTCCCTTCTATGTTTGTTTTTCATTAAAGATAGTCAGAAAGTTTAGAAGGATTTTTTTCTTTCCAATGGAAAAATGCTGATTTGTAGAAACAAAGTTCTACAGGAACTGACACTGTCAAACGTCTTTCAATGAAAACCAGATACAGAAGACGAGCAAGCCCACCCACAGGCAAGCTCCCAAGGGGGCAGTCCTCTTGGCAGACATCCTGAGCTCAGATTTGCAAAGAAAAATTAGTTGGAAACGTGAAAATTTCCACAGTACGGATGTTCCAGTTCCCACACAGCTTCCATGTTAATTGGCTGGTTTTAAAAAAAACCAAGTACCCAAGATGTAGGCTCATCCTCTCAGGAAATGAATCAAAACCAACAGTCAATAGCAGTCTTCACCACTTATCAGGACACATTCTGCCATTAGCTAAATTAAATGCAGGAGGAAAGACTCTACCATCACAAAGAGAAGGGAGCAGAAAAGTGCTGATTCTTCAAGAGAAGGGGAGAACAAGAGCTTGTATCCACCCTCAACAAGGAGTGGAGAAGCTGCACATAGTTTACATGGTTCTCCTTCCTTTGAGCTCAAGTCTGAAGAGAAAAGATGACTCAGCAATGCAAGATTTAAAGTTGACACAACCAGCTTACCTGCCTCAACACACAAAATGAAAATTGATGGAATTGTCACTTAATGATGGCATAAACACTCTACAACACATGAATTATTTTTCCTGCCACTTTTTACAGCCACTTCCAACACAATTTTTAAAACAACCTCCCTTCAGCTAGCAGTGAAAACAAATATAACCCAGACAAAAAGGTCAAAGATTATTACTACATACAAACAAACAACAGCAGGACATAATACACCCTTCTTAAATTAAATGCTTAAATTTTAATATAATTAGAACTTCATGACAGAATTAAGAAATTTTTTTATGCTCAAAAACACAGGATAGGGATGCTCCCAAACTGACAGTAATTAAGCAAGTCCACTGCTGCTAACTCATCAAACTAGCTTTTGAAAATGGAATTATTTTGTACATTTTTGCCCTGAAAATCTGTTCCGTGAAAGACTAAGAACATTGCTCTCTACGTTTCACTTTCTGCACTGGCAGCTAACATAGGTATCACAGCCATGTATATACACACACGTTCTGATGTACATATGCGCTTATCTTCCCAGTCAGCTGCAAAAGTGTTCGTCTTGGCCAGGCAAGCCCCCTCCAGAGATCTGAGCCATGCTCTCCCACCTAAATAGATGAGATCCAAAACTAAGGCCATGCTGGTTTTAGGCAGAAAGTCATTAGGTGCTATGACTAGCCATGTTGAATACATTAATTTCAACCACCCCAGGATTTCCAGCTGAAAGCCTTCAACAGGGATCCAGCCAAGAGGAAGGAGAGAAGGTTGTTCCTCCATAGGAAGCTGGCTAGACTAACAAGGGAAGCAGGGCAGGACACCTCAGGAAGGCAATTCCTTGGGGGTACACAATAACGGGACCTGCTCATTTTTGATTCAAATGTGACATTTTTTGTCCTAATTGGACTTTTTTTGTTTTTCTTCTGTTTATTCAGGCTACACCCTACCCATCCTCCACATGACAATAAATCTTCATTTGCCCGATCTGGAAAGTAAAGACCTCGCTGCAGATGGATTTTAGAATTTCAGTCCCTCCTGCAGTATGGCCACAGATATTACAAAGCACGCCTTCTGAAAAATATCACCACCTTCAAGACCCAGGTGGAACCACAGACCTACTTAAACCTACATGGGATAGAAAAATCAAGAGCTTTCTTAAATAGCAACAACAGCAGACAAATGAGTACAATTCTTTCATTTCTGCACAATTTCATGAGAACAGAACAAAATATTCTCATAGTACAGATGTCACAATACTCATGTAACTTGAAAATAAGTTTGGACTTGACAGGTTCTAAGTATACACAGCCGTTTAGGAGAAGTCACCAAATTAAGACACTCCAGCACTGAGGAAAACAAGAAACAAAAACAGCAGAAGTTTTCTTCTGAGATATTTAGTTACCATAACAGTTTGATTTTTCTATAATAATCTGGTGATCCAAAAAGATGCATTCTACAATATGTTAGATTGTTCAGGACTGTCTTGCCTATCTCCAATGTGTCTACATTTTGAGGTAGAAAACACAAGGGGAACACAAAGTAAGTATCAATCTTTTGTACTGCATACTGAGCAAATGCTAAAAGCACTTTTGTCATCATAGTAACAGCTCAAATGATTTTTTTTAGTTGTTGAATTGGGAGTTTTTTAATATAGTTCTTTCCCCTTTCTTAGACAGTCAGTTCTTGAAAGTCAAGCCTGGGATGTTTAGATCCTTCTACACTTCCACACCCATAAGTAAATATTTTTAATTGTGTAACTTCTGCTATGTGCTGACAGGGATAAGGTTCCAGAACAGGAACTTAATGAACTCATTACAAAGCTGGAATAAAACTTTCTGATTATATGTGAATACAAGGACAAAGAGAAAGAGCAAGGATGGCCAAGAAAAAGGGTTGACTAGCATCTGATTGAAGCAAGTGCCTTGGCTATAGCCAGTGTAATAAACAGCCGTACTGCAAGTTACACATTACAGAACTTCTTGTTCCCCTGCGCCTGCGCTCACCCTTGCCAGAATCATTTCACTCCTCTACCTCCAAGAACAGTCAAAACCAACGTACTCTCCATATTTGTAGCACCTCTGGATAATACCCCTAATTGCTGCCTCTGGTTTGGCATCCAAATAAGAACTTAATTTGTCTATATATACACAAGAACAGAACTATTTGTTTCAAATGCTGCTACATGCCAGAGAAAGTATGTTACACAAAGAAAAAACCCATTATGTCAGCACTGTCACTTTCTGAAGCCATATGACAGTAAGTTGCTGCCTTCTTCAAAGTAGGGAAATATTTTTTCCGCCATCAAGTGAGTGTTATTTGATGAAAGAAAAGCTTTACTAGCTAACGGATAATGAAGCGTTTTCAGCAATGCCTCTCATCTACAGCCAAATGGAGGACAAGCAAAAGCAAATTGCTTCTTCAGTTAAAAAAAAACACATTTATTTTCATGTGTTCCACTTCTATTATCATCCCTGGTATTTTTCATTCTCATGGTTATGTGAACAGATATAATACTGTAACTTTTTAGCTTACCTACCCTTATTCAAAAATCAATCCAGCAAAAAAGCATTACTTACATTTAAAATTATTCCAAGAACCACCTTCATTTTTGGGCTCTCTGACAAAAGTACACATCAGTCCCTCTGTACCACAGCAGTTTTCAACATCAGTGGCTTTTGTGAAGTAGCTTGACAGTTCTAATACTGCTGCTTTTGATGAAAGTCAACATTAAGTTTGCTACTAAATGCAAGACAGAAGATTGAAAAAACAACATGGACCTTTGAGACAATACCTACTTTTCCACCACTTCAAAGCTGATGTATCTTGACCAGGTGGAGTGGGAGTTTCCTTTTCCAAGGCCTGTGCTGAACAAGCTCAGTCAAGAAGTAAAGGTCATTGATCTTCAGTAAGAGGCCATCAACTTCAGTATCAAGAGAAATTATGACTTGCAGGATAGCAAGTCTCACTTCCATACTGGATTTATGGAAACTGTAATAAAGAATAAAAAATACTGAATAAATGTGATATATTGTGCAATTGCAAGATAAATCTAGAGTTTTTTCAAGGATACATGTGTATGTGTGCAAGGGTCATACAGTAGATAGTTTTTAATTTCCAGGAAGCTTTTGGGTTTGTCTTTTGTTTTTCATGCGTTTGGGGTTTTTTTTGGTGAGTTTTTGGTTGGGGGGGGGGGGGGGGGGGGGAATTGTTTGCTTGTTTGTGTTTCAAACCTTACACCAAAGACACCAGACCAATTCTTGATAAAACATTAAGGATAAACAATAGGTAGAAATGCTCAGATTTCATAACTATTTGAAGTAAATTGTAGAGAATTCCTTGTGGTAGCAACCGGGACTTTTACTGCTCAATATGGTATCACTGAGGGGACAAACAGTGAGGTTTGCACATTAAAGCAAGCATATTAACAAAATAAATATTTTCAGAACTAAAGCTAACTGAGAATAATGATGGGGAAAAAGCTTGCAATCCTGAGTTACATGTCAGAGAAGTGCAAATTAATGCACATTAAGAAAAAAAAAAAACATAAAACTGTATGCCTCTAATAATGGACTCTAAATTAGCCATTCCTAATCAAGAAGTAGAACTTGAGAGTCACTTTGGTTACTTCATCTAGTACAAAAAGCATAGAAAACTGTGGTCTTGTAAATCAAAGGTAGGACATGGTTTCCCCATCAGAGGAAAGGCTATAAAAGATAAGGACTCATCAGTATGAAATACAGACAGCTCTTTGCTGGATTGTGACACAAGTCTGTAAAATGGTGTAGAGAAAGTCATAGGATGTAATGATTCACTTCCTTCTCATAAAATGAGGACTGGGGGGCACTTCATGCACTTATTACATACCTGGTTTAAAACAAACAAAAGAAAGCACTTTTCAGACAACACAAACTGCGGAACTCACTGCCTCAGGCTGGTTGAAAAGCCAAATACATAAATATCTTCAAAAGGGAGACAAGAAATTCACAAAGAATTTGTCTGTTGGTAGTTATGAAATACAAACAATTGGGGGAGATCTCTAAGTCAGTAAGTCTTTAAACAGAAAATTGTCAGAGGCTGACAAGGGGAAAGAATTTTCTTTTTCTTTCCCTAAGTCCACAGAAATGCCAGTCAGGGGTAGCACAGTAGATGGGTGAAGTCTTGGTCTGACCAGCATTGCCAGTCCCATGCAGAGAACCACTACCATTGAATTAGACAGCCGAACCAAGAGAACCATGATCTGTTTCTACCGCTGTCATAAATAATGGGCACCACCTTGGCCATATTACTTTGTGTCACTATGTACACATCAGCTGAGTTCTCTAGAAATTTGCAACTTGCTTTGAAGTTTGCTGATGAAAAGGGCTGTAAGAGACAAAATAGAACAGGGTAGAAACATAGCCCTCATTTGCACACTATTTCCCTTTACAGCTGATAGCTTGAGTCAATCTGAATTTTCCAGAATCCAGATTTTGACCTTAGGCTATTAATGGTTACATGGGGGCATTACAATAAAAGGGAATAAGTGTAACATGCACGGAAGCAGAGGAAAGATTGCTAGGCATATGAAAGCAAGACTGGCTCTCAGGACTCTCTCTCTTACTAGATTTAGTTCAGGACAACACTACTAGCTCAGCATTAAAGCTACTAGACAAAAGAGAAAAAATCAATTTATAATAGACTGTAGACATCCAAGAAGAGGCTACAGTCACAGCACTTTGACTAGAAATGATTAAAACACTTTGTGTCTTTAACTCTGCTACACTTCTACGGGACTGTTTTAAACAATTGAACTTTGACAAGTATCTCCCCTTAGTTTTGATGAAATAACATATAAGGAAGACCAAAAAACATATCAGTCAATCTCTTTCAGGAATTTGATTCTTTGTATTTTTCCTAATACTCAAATATGACTAAAATAAAAGTCTGAGGGTTATTCTCATTCCGCTTTTTTTCACCCAGCATTTAGAAAAAAAAAAATCAGAGACATGGAAAAAAGTGTCAGCCAATTGTACAAAGTTCATTCTGAAAGGCTTTTTATCATAATATCCTTGATCACTTGATGCTACAAATGCAATTGTATAGAAACTAGTGTGACAGCCTATCAACTGTTATTACTATTTTGACATAATCAAAATATCTACCATGTTTGATCTCAACTATTTTTCAACTAAATGTGGCAGTATAGGTAAGGCCCACAGTTCAAAAGCATGAGCCATAAAGAAGCAAGACAACACGTAAGGAAGCAATGAAACCAGACCAGTCTCAGCAAACATAGGGTAGGTGATTGCTTCTACTACAGACACACAGGCTCTGTCTGACAGGACAGCTCTTTCTGTCTGCCACTAAGAGGAATTTCACCCTAATTTCACCAATATTGCCATTCAAAATGGCATTCTGAAAACAATCTACAATATTGGAGTTACTATATAGCCTTTAATTAGTTTCTGCTGCAACAAATTATTTGCTCTTATATAGTATTTCAGGACATTCTTTTCCATAACTGTTTACTTTTTTTTTTTTTTAAATACTGGTGCCCTACCCCGTTGCTAATTGTTTACTTTCCCCCTCCTCCCCCATGGAATTTTGTTTGGCCAAGAGCATCTTATTTTTTTTCATGGAAGTCCTAGTGGGAGGTAGGAATTGCAGAGCCACAGCAATTAATGATAAACAGACATTATTTACAGATTAGTCTGACTATCCCACTGACAGAAGAAAACAGAGCCCATTTTAAACCTTTGTAAAATCTGGAAATATCTTTATCTCCTCCACATTCCCTCTGTTAGCATTTCGGGGGGGGGGGGGGGGGGGGGGTTGGTTTGTTTCATTTGGGGTTGGGGTTTTTTTAAGTTTCTTTTGGTAGATAAGAAATCTGAAATGCTGTGCCTTCTTTTTGTATTCCCTCACAATCACAAAACACTCTTTTTGCTGTAAGCATATGAGGAATTTAAGTTAAGGTCCTTTGTTCCTCTTATGGCATAGAAGAACTGATACCTGTTAGCTTTAAAAGCACAGCAGAGATGAGAAAAGCTCCTGCATTCTCAGGTGGTTTTGAATAAATTTGTGCATTGGGAGACTCTTTAACTTGCTGCCTATGGTAGATGAAACAACCTTTCAAAAATGCCAGCACTACTTAAGAGCAGGTAATATTAAAAAATAGAATTGTATTTATTTGTATAATTAAGCTCCAATCTTCAATTAAAGGAAAAGATATTGCAAGATTACGTGTATGTTCAGGATTTTGGTACTGATGTGCACAAAGACTAATGAAGTCAAGAAAAGAATCTAGGCAAGTAAACTGTACCTCAATAAAGGCAAAACATAAAAGACAGAGAAGAACATAAACGTAGTCAAATCATGACACATGCAGATCATATAACTAACATGGAGGTCATGCTAGAGAGTTTTCTGGAGACACACAACTGAAACAAAACAGAAACAACAAACCATCTACTGACTTTTTACCTAGTCCCTAAACCAGAGATTCTACAGGAAGTCAGAGATGCTCACAGCCTACAGTGAAATCCAGACCCCAGAAAAAACAAACATTTCAGAAATGTAAAATATAAGATTATTACTTTCTTAGGTTACTCAGTCACCTCCTCAGAAGCTCCGAGTAGCCAACAACCCTACTGCTCTGGCTGCTTGTTTGTCGGGATGCAAAGGTTTTCATTCTATACCCTCTCCTACTCCACATCAGAGAGCTAGAACACACGTTGTTTTGGAAAGCACTAAATTACAATGTATTGGTAATATTTTTGAGCATCTGTTTTGGCAGCAGTGGGCAAAGGACATGATCTATAGGTACTGTCACAGAGTATACATCAGTGACTTCTCTGAGCTTAGGACAGGCTCACTGTCACCCAGCCGCCTGCCTTAAGATAAGTTATCTCTGCAATAAGCAACAGCAGTATCATTTATACAAGGTAATTCAATCCAAAGTTTCATTTTGAAACTATGTTTTTCCTCACTTTAACTCCTACCATACTGCCAAAGCTCTGTGGTTAATTCACTGTCTGCTACAATTCCCATTGCAGGATCAAGGTGAACATGCGTCTTTGCACTTTGGGCTGAAAAATTCCCTCCTCTTCTTTTCATTCTAGTAAGCATGTGTTGCTTTTTGTAGTTACATCAGCCAAAGAAATACAGTGATATGAAGGTGTATATTGTACCCGTGGAAACAGGTCAATGCAAGTCTAATCTGTTTCTCATTTATCATGGGATAACTTATTTGAAGATAGGGTAAACAGGAAAGTGAGACAAAAAGGCAACAGGGGTTTTTTAATCTACTAGGGCTGTACCAACAGTAGCAAGAAGTCACCCTCACAAGATATAAACGAAAGAAAGCAAATAGGATCTGACTCTTCTATACACCTATGCAACACAGTGAATTAACAGAAAAGGGTATTAAATCAGAACAGCAGCATTTTACACTATTTTGAAGGACGCACAGCAAAAGGCAAGGAGGAACAAGGCCCACAGAGGAAACGTGGTTTGCCCAAGGTCACACATCAAGTCAATAGAAGTAGTGAGATGAGTTCCCCGCTCCTGACCTTTCACAAACTGACAGACCATGCTCCCTTGTGGCCTCTCACTTCCAGGACCTTCCATCTGAAGCTTTTCCCCCTGCACAAATGAAAAGGCAAATAATAAAGAAATCTGCTGTAAGAAACAGACAGAAGTATTTTTGTGATCATTAGTCCAGTACCTGGAGCCCTGTTTACACTGTAACTTTTCACTCTTCAATCAAAGGAAATAAAACAAGTATTTTTGTCTTTAGCAAATACCTAATAACTTCCTGGGACATACATTATACAGCACATGAACTGAGAAAAGCTTTTGATCATTATCTTGGGAGCTACAAAGCACAAAGTAGTGTAAAGTTTACGCTCATGAGATTTGTTTCCTGACACAACAGCTACAAGAATTCAGCATCTATTCACTGGGAAAATAATGAAAGGTGGAAAGTGCATAAGCATATGATTCCTATAGGTTTTATTACATGCATACACAGTGTCTATTTCTCATTTACCAGATGGTACAAGGTAAAGAGAAAACTCATTTTCTAAATGTCCCACCGCGAAAAGGTATACTTACAATTCAAAGACTTCAGTTAATCTAGGATAAAAGATCAAGTTAACAAGCATAATAGCCACTCTACAGGCTAGATACAAACCTTCCTAATTTGGTTATTTGTATTCTTAAACTGCTTAAAGATACAGGCAGAAACTTGTGTAAAGTGGCTGTTCTCAGTTCATTCTTGCCTCTCCTGTGCCATCTACTGCTTACAAGTTGTTCCTGACACTGTAACACTTCGCTCAAGATTCTGCTGAACATTGTTTCCCTGCTCACTTAAAGCTGGACAAAAGAAGATAAGCTTTCAAATTTGAACTTCAGCGAGGTAAGGACTTAAAACGAATAAAAATATACACAGAAATATATTTATAAAAAAAGGTTTACACACCCGTGTGGGAATGTAGCACATGCTTGTGGAAACACCACATTAAAAACAACCAACACTGTCTCCTGATAGTCATGCGCAATTGTAATGTAAGTAGCACACAAATTCTTGTCAAAGCATCTGAGTAGGGAAAAAGACACAGGAGGAGTCAAACAGAATAATCTTTACATACATAGTTCTTCATTTCTGCCCACTTTGTGGTTTGACCCCTGTATGGTATCTTGTCAGAAGAGCCCCTAATAGCAGGGGTTGCAACAGCTACTACATACTTTCTTCCCCCCAATTTAAACCTTTGTCTTGCTGTGGACTCAAATTCTCATTTGTCAAGCTGAAAGCATGCACCATCTTTACAGTTTATAGCTAGATAGCACTCTCTTCCATCAAGTTAAAAGTTGCTTAAGGCTTCATACTGCAGAAACTGACTGCTGATTTTGTGGTTTAAAGTGCTGACCCCAAAAAATGGACCTACAGCTGTGTCCTACATGCTAGACTTCCTGGCAAATATAGCTACTCTTTCTGGAAGTCCAGTATTGTTCAAGTACGCCACAAAACCGTTTGTCTTCATGGTGATGACAGAGGAATAGAAGGCCTTTCAAAAACTGTAAAAGCATGAAGGAAATACTTGGTAAGTTAACTGCCTCGACTAAAACTCAGAAACCTTTTAATGTTCACAAGCTATCGGTGAATTCTGGAAAAGGAAGAATTTACCAGTTGGGAACAGAAACACAGGTTAACATGCTGCCAAATTCTCACTGTGTCCCTGTGAAAGGAACACAGCAACAGTTTGGATTCTCACTTCAGGGGAACTCTGTTTTGCCCTGGCTGAGTGAATTGCAGTTGAAGGACCCCATGCCTGTATTCTTCTCTGTGGTCGCAAAACTCTGAGAAGAAAGATGATGGGGGCAAGTTCCAAACTGCAGTACCTTGAGGCACTGAATTTTTATCAAATCAAGCCAAACCAACACATTTTTATTGGTTCAAACTAAACATTTCATTTTGATTCATATCTTAGACTAAGACAAATATTTGTTTTCCAACTAAAAAAATTTAATGGAAAATTTTTAGCTTTCAGGATTTTATTGATTTTTTTTTTTAATTTAAACAAAGTAAGCCTGCTTAATCCCTATAATCTGATAGATGCACAAAAAGATGCACTATTTGAAAAGTTTTAAGGACGCATGTGAAAGATAAATCAGGAAAATAAGATGGCATACAGGATCAGAGAAGAAAATCCCTCTGTACAGAGCAACACAAGAACAGAGTTTGTAAGAAAAGAACAAAGGAGGCATGAAACACCAAGATTACCTATGCTTGAAGGTAAGCATGCTAATGACTAGCAATCATTATTGCTTAAAATTGAACAACTCTGTCAGACTGGACTCAGAAACACAGGAGATCAAAACACTCCAGGGCCACTGCTAACATTACAGTGGGAAGTAACAGCAGAACTGCTTCCAGGAAGAATTACTAGATGATTCATTTTAACCTGTGTGTGAAATCAGGTAGTAATACATAGCAGCACATAGACGGTACAAGACTGGAACAAAGACGTTATAATAGATGTTAGTGTTACATGACTACATGTCTTCTTTCCAGGAGGAAGGGGTTTGATTTGGGGAGAGGCAAGAAGGTATTTTCTTCAAAGTACAGTCCTGCTGTAGCTATTATAAGTGACTTCACACCACTGCCTTCCATTATTATATAGTCAACCCAATTTTACTATTCTTGGTTGTGAAGGCTGTCCAGCCCCCCAAGCGCAACATCATCTCAATAATATAAGAAGTTATATAAACCAATCGTGATGGTAACAGCACATTTTCCAAATGCCTGTTGTCTCTGAGAGGAGTTCATACTGAGCTACAAGCAAATCATAAAATGAAAAGCCGTCCAAGAGCAGAACTGTGCCAAGCTAGCAAAGTTTATGAAGTTCAATTTGAACTATCATTGCTGTCATCTTCACTAGAGAAAACATCTTTTCACAATGGAAATGTTAGGTTTCCAGTGGCAGAAGTAATTTTTCTAACAAAATCTGATATAACAGTATTTCTCCAGTCTCCCAAAACATGGAGGTTTTTAGTGTTAGTTTTGGGGTGTTTTGTTGTTGGGTTGTGGTTTTTTTGTTATTGTTTTTTTTCTCTCCACCCAACAGTACTTCTCTCCAATGTGCAGGCCTGGATACCCACACCCAGCTCAAGACCCTTTTCCTCTGCCAACACCATTCAGAAACATGACAATTTTCCCAAGAGAAAATGAGCTGTCTCACTTGGGTCAACGTCCACTAGAAGTCGCAGGGATGAAACTGGCAGAGAACTCTGTTTTGAGGAGTGGGATCATGTTCCCTACATACTTTCCTTGAGCATCTTAGAGTCTGTCAGAGAGGTCTAAAAAAATGTTGGTGGCCAAATCCAAGGAAGAGCCAGAAGAAATATAGCAAGTTCTGTAAGTGTACTGAACATAAGCAGACCTAAATAACATTTAAATTGTGGCATCCTCCACTACATATTAGGTGTGGAGACGTAGTGTTGCAGACATCTGCACAGGGATCAAGGGCTCTGGCCAAGGAGCAACTGTGAGAAGGAAGTCTGGAAGCTGGAGTTTTCCAGCTCTGGTGTGCCAGCAGTCACCCTGAGCAAGGCAGAACCCGCAAAAGTGTTCTCAAGCCAGAACTCCTTAAGAATCCTCTCTCAAGTGAACAGTCCCCTCACTACTCCCTTCCTGCCCAAGGTAATCATCATAGAATCATTTAGGTTGGAAAAGACTTTCAAGATCATCGAGTCCGACCATCAACGATGCCCACTAAACCATGTCCTGAAGTGCCACGTCTATGCGCTTTTTGAATACCTCCAGGGATGGTGACTCCACCACTTCCCTGGGTAGCCTGTTCCAATGCTTGACAACCCTTTCAGTAAAGAAATTTTTTCCTAACATACAATCTAAAGCTCCCCTGGCACAACTTGAGGCCACTTCCTCTCATCCTATCTCCAGCCACCTGTCAGAAGAGACCAGCACCTGTGAGAGATGACAGAACTGAGAACAGGTAAGGACAAGCTCCAGCAGCCTTTATTAAGGTACAAGTGTCTTTAGTGCTCAGACACATTCACACCTGCAGCGTGAATATGGATTCAGACAAACTACCAGAGGAGCAATGCGTAAGCCCTCCGTGAAGAGTCTCAATCACAATACTGATTTTCATGAAACTTTGCTAACAAACTTCACAGCAGAAACAAGGAAACCACAATTAAAAACTAACCAGTCTAGAATAACACAAGAGTGATAAAAAAAAAAAAAGGCAAAAGAACAGTCAAGAGTTTAGTCAGGAAGAAACAGAATGGGCTGCCAAGAAATCAGAAAAGCCAATGAGCTCACCACATACTTTTTTAAGCGAGGCCTGGCAAATCAAGAAAAGCTGAAGTTCAAATGTTTTAGTAGCTCTCTGAAAGTATACCAAAGAGATTAAAAGATGCATTCTAGAAAGCTAAAAATGAACAAAGAAAACAAATATGAAACTGCAATTCTTTCTTGGTATTATTCAGGAAGCTTGGCTTCGTCACAAGTAAAACACTACCTGGGCACCTAAGCCGCACCTCACTGTAAATACCTAAAACATGCAAGTAGCCCATCTAGCCTGAGTGTATCTGTTCAGTTTGAATCTGTGGGGGTTTTTATATTAAATTCAAAGGGGAATCCTGTGTAAAGTGATCATCTCCAGGGAGATAAGTGCAAAGCAAGAGTTTCTCAAATTATATGGATTCAATTAAAACAAAATGTCACTTGCTGAGATTTGTCAGTTATCCAGGCAAGCTCCAAGGCTGTCTTTCCCTTGTCTTTCTTAAATTACAACTTTCAAGCCAAAGACAACTAGTAATGTGATCTTGGTTTAAGTTACCTTGATTTCCATTTCCGAGATCCTTTTTGTTTTCACCCAAGTGAATAGTATTTCTCCTATAACCTAGCTAAGACAGGATTAACCAAGTTATTTTGGAAAATACTATATAATTTGTTTACAATACAGCCTCTCAAAAGCAAAATTCCCATGAGCAGTTTTGCTTGATGCAAATACTTCAAGAAAACAACTATTAACATGATTGCTATCCACAAAGGTATGTCATAAGCATTGGACTAAAATTACAATTCGGCCTTAAAATGGCGTTTGGCTATTCAGCTATAGACCACGAATCTTGGACTTTATACTAAAAGCTGAATTTCATCTGAGATCTCTAATGCTGGTGCTGGACAAAAGACAAGATTCTTTTTAATTCATTGATCGACTAGGACACAATGTTCAGAAGTCTGGGCAGAAATAGGAAAAGGAGGAGTGTCCTACACTGTTTCCCTGTGGTGCAACGAAGGCCTATTAACAGACTGAGGCTCCATTGCCTCAGGTTCTGTGTAAGAAGCTAAAAATCAAAAAGACTAATCATTGCTCTGAGGATCTTACAGAAAAGGTTTAAGACAAGCAATGACATGCAGGAACATGCATGAAATAATGCAAGAGAGTAAGATCAGCACAGTCAATGTGTCTGACAAAAAAAGATGATAAAGTATCTACCATGTAGCAGGTTAAGCACTGTCCTGTGATAGCAAAGAGCTGCCAGGGTGCCAGGGAAAGTAGGGATTTGAGCTTCTTCTTTCACTAATTCACTTCCCATGTTCTCCTTCTGACTCCTCCTGAACTCCTCTTTTCTTTCTACCATTCTGTTCAGATCAGCTGCACAAAGGAACAAAGACACATTTTCCAGTGATTTCAAGAGAAGGATTACATCTAAATATTTTTGCAGATCTATCTAGCTCTTCAGATCAAAACTAAGTCTTCCTTTAGGGTGATTCCATAGCAATAACAGTCTGTTGCCATTTGTAATGGTCACGCCATGTTCCCCACCAAAAATTCTCAGTACAGTAAACTACCACCTTCAAAACAACGTGATTCCAAATAAAAGTTTTCACCCAGACTAGCTAAATAAACAGCACTACTTTTCTGTGCCAGTACTTAATCCTCAAGAGAAAAGTCAGTTGTTTAAGAGCAACCCTCAGCACAATGGTTGTAGCGACAGTGTGTAAAAGGCAGGGTGGAATCTCTTTTGCAAGAATGAATCATCTAATAAGTGTGTCCAAGACTATCTACATATATTCTACACATCAGTGTTACAATATATACAGCATTAAACGTCATGTTCCATTTATGAGGTTATGGCCAATTTGCTCCTGAAAGAAAAACTGATGCATCTCACATGCCCCTTCTACAAACTTTCAAATGATCAGGTTAAATTTTTCTAAATTTGAAATTGCAATAATGCCAGTTTTCTCTTACCATGAAAGTAAGGGAAAAATCTTTACATACCAAATATTGGTAATAATCTGGAACTATATATGTATACACATGTACATGTGTACACACATAGAGCCATAACTTTTGAACAGGCATGCTTATGTTCTTTCATTCCTCATAAAAAGGACTTCCTTCCTTCCTTCTTCTGGTTTTCCGCATTTCACCCTGCTAATTCAAACTGAGAGAACATTGCAACCTGTGCTTCCTCAGCAAGTCCCCATTTCCACTTCCTTTTTAAAAGAATATTATTTTTCTTAATAACTTTAATATCTAAGCAGACACAGATATAAAAGAAGTTTGCTGAAGATATGAAGGTTGACATCTAGTTATTTGTACAACATCAGCATAATGCCACGCATTAGTACTGTTAAAAAACATTTCACTGACAGACGCGCATGACATATTATGACAACATGTGGCATTTTCCTAAAAATAATGGAGTTCATTTTCTTATCCTCTAAGCAGACTTGATGAAATGTAGCACTTCCTGGAGTATCAGTAACACACACATTCAAAAATCACAGCATCTCCAGTTTCTTCAGTATTGACTAGTTTCAAACGTATTGCCAGCTTGAAAGTGAATGGCCACACTCTGATGTGGCTTACACTGGAAGCATCCTAACTAAAATCAATAGGATTCTACTGGTGCAAGTCAAAGCAGAATTCAGCCCAAAGGTTCTGACAGGGAAAAATTATGTTAGGCTTCCAAGCCTCACAGAAGCTTATTTTTCATGGCTTGCTCCCCTGCCCCTGTGGACGTCTAACATATTCTTTGGCTGAAAGAAATCTAAAAATCTCGGGTCCTTTTTTGTTCAACTGAAACCACACAAGTTTGGAGAACCTCACATAAACAGACACGTGAGCGCCTTCAGTAAAACTGCAGACAACAGTTCTAATTTTTTGTTACACTGGAAAAATAAGCTTAGCTTGTTTTCCTAACTGTTCCCTCTTCTCTTATAAACTCAGCCACACAAGGTCTTTACAAATAGAGGAGAGGTTAATAGTTTAAAGCATGGGGACCTGTTTTTCCCATAGGGATCCTGAAGGAGAACACACAGACGTTCACCTGACAATAGAATTTTTATCCCTGGGGAAAAATCTCTGAAGTCACTAATTCCCTGTATATTCCTCAGATTGCTTTTCCATAAAGTTTTGCCAAGAGAAGTTAACCTTGACAGTTGGTTAAGTTAATTACAACTTGCCCCAATGACTTCAAAAAGTGCTCTTCCGTCTTGCAATTATAAAACCCTGCATCTTTTCTCTACAGGGATATTTGTTACCTAAATGAAGCAGAAGCAGTGCTATCATTCGAATTATAAATATCGCATGGTTAACATGATGATGTATCCATGCAATGAGCACACAGAAAACCAAAACAAGGATTACTGAATTTATTAGGAAGGAGAACTGCATGTATTTTAGCATAATAAAGTTAAAGGACTTAGGGTCAAGACTTTAAGCTCAGTAAGTGTTAATCTATTTACTTTCACTCCAGTACATAGCAGCAGTCTCTAACGCTCAGATTGCAGTAAGTGATGAATGATGCTTTTGCAAACAGAGAGCTTCATCCTCACATGCTACTCAGAAAAAACTCTTATTAACTCCAGTGGAAATACTTGGCTTAGGGGAAGCAGGATCAAGTCATTCATTTTAATGAACAGAACACTCTTCAGACTCTACTTCATCTCCTTGAAGGGAAAGAAATGCTTGAACAAACTACAACAGAATGTCTGAAACTATTGCTCACTGTAACCTCAAACTGGGCTTACATTTTCTGATGTATAAAAATCCAACTTGCAACAGAGTAATTGCAGAGAGCTTACTCCAAAGAGGTATAGACTACAGTTGGTAAGAGCTCTGCAGGCACTGCCTTGGGTGCAGTAACCAGCAGTTCACAGTAACACATGATCCAAAGTGCAGACATTGTGGGCAGTGGGATTAGAATCCATCACATCAGTCAGTAATCTCTACCTCCTGAGAGGAGAAAAAGCCCAAAACCCTTCTGCCGTATCAGAATTCAGTAACAGGAATACCACATGCAAGGCATGTAAAATTGTCCTATTCTGCTCAGTTTCCCAGTGTTCTTACTTCATTTATCCCTCTACATATTATCATTCAGCTTCATTCAGTAAAATCAAGAAACAAAACAAACTATGAGAAAACAGGCATCCCATATGGGACACAACATGTTATTTTATTTGTTTAAAGCTCTTGGCATGCCTATTTTACACTATGCGCATTTCTGCTGTTCGAATCAAAGCATCAGAGCGGATCAGCATTAGGATTTCATACTGCATTCAACAGCAAAAGTACAGATGAAGGAGAGTCACACTCAGACATTAAATCCTCTCCTCTCCCCCCACATTCCCAGTTATCATCCCACCTTCAGTCAGCTTTGAGTCAGAGTCCATCCAGTGTGGAGAACAACAAACCTACCCAGTATAGTGTACATGCAATAATTTTCTGGACTAAAACCTTTTAAAGAAGACAGCATTCCCTGGTGCCTGAAGAGGGATTACAGTCCCTTGGAATGAACTGCCCTTCTAATTTCCTACAGGAGGTTTGAGAAGTTACCATACTGAGCTCATATGGCAGCCCCTAGTAACTGCTGCCATAATGTAAGCAACCCCTTTCAAAGCATGAGGATGGGGACCAACATTTTACTATAGCCGGATCTGTCCCATCATGAACAGCATTTTAACATGCAAGACCTAAACCTATCCCGGCACCCACAGGGATGGCCTTCTGCTGGGTGCTCCTACCCAGGATCTACAAGCATGTCTCCTATATAATTCCTCCTACACTTCAAAGACACACTCTCAACTGATTGCCTAATACATTACATCAGCCCCTGTGATATCTCTGATTTTCTGCTACTAGCCCATAACAAGAGCTCGTGTTACACTTGTGGGACCTCTGAGCATCCACTAAGCCATAGAGCCTCTTCTTCCTCCCACCTACCTGCAGCCACTCTTGCTCTATAACCTAATTTAGCCTAATACTCCTCATGCTACCCCAGAGATTGAGGCCCCAAGTAGTCACTTCAGTTTCTGACTGCCTGCCGCTCCCACTGTCCACAGAGACAATGGCAATAACGTCTCCTGTCCTATGACACAATGTAGTCCAGCAGGCCAGGCACCAGAACATGAGCTGTTCCCAGCTCTATCTCAGAAATCCATGACAAATTTCAATACACTGTTTCCCCTTTTTTTCTCCATTTCTTTCCCATCCTTCATTTCAGGTGGAGAGCTCTGTGGGCAGGCACCTTCTTAATAGCCGTTCACTGCAGAGTTCACAGCTCTAGCTGAGGCCCTGCCCAATCCTACCAACAGCAGCTGTATTTTCTACCAGTGAGAGAGGGCAGAAGAAAAGATGGCATTCCCACAGAGTCATCAGTAGAGACCAGATCCTTCTTTCAGTAGGATGATCTTCTGGAATGCACTCAAAAGCCAAGTTCTTAGGCCAGGGTACAGACCTCTTGGCTGTCCTGTTAGGTAGGAGTCCTGGGCTATAAGCGGCTCAGGGCTCCTTCCTCTTCCCCCCACTTCTATATTCCTTATAGACTGTAGTCCTCAACCTCTCCCAACAGTCTCCTAAAATTTCCAAGAACTTTTATACCTTTTTGATGTTTCTCTGTTCTTTTAGCCCTATCTTAATACATCATTTTTTGGCTACATAAGCTTCTTCACTATTCCCTGCCGATCCCCTTTTGAACTCAGTTAGCCAAATAGCATCAGGCAAAAAAGGGAAGCACATCCATGTGCAGCAGAGGGAAGATCTCACTTGTAAGACTACTCAGTTATTTAGGTGGGAGATTCCTGACCTCTGCTATGGAGCTATGCATTTGCCTTGAAATGAAGTTATTTGAAATATAAATCTCATCAGATAAAGTGTGGTTCCTAAAATTTACACCTTAAAATTGAAAAAAAAAAAAACAAAGGGAAAAAATGAGTGGTTCTGAGCAGTTGCCTATACCTTCCATCAACATATAGCTCAGTTTTTCCATTTTTTCTGCCAACATACTGACTACTCACTTTTCTCCTCCATCCCACACGACTACACTAAAATCTTTATTTATCAAGATTTTTATATTCAAGGAAATATTGTTCACCGACTGACTGCATGAAAAGAAAAATTTCACACTGGCCCCAGTCACCCCATAACAGCCTTTAAATCACCTAGCTGTTTTTTACCTGGCATCCTTTCCTTCCATCACTGAAGTACCTGAGCATCTTCCAACAATTCTCTACACAACATGGCAAGCACCTGCTATGGCCAAGCTCATCCCTTACATCAAAACGATCCATTTTGTTCCCAACACGTTGTCTTATTCGTCTTATGGCAGGACCTAGTCCAAGAAGCGGATCAGCTAGAGAATTTCACAAGGTCTTGGCCTTGTCCCTGGGTAACGGTCCTCCATATCCTACATTAAAAGCATTTGCCCTTGTACAATACAGTTCCATTAAACTACAGAAGCGGAGATCAGAAACAGTTGTCAGCACCAGGGGGGTACAGATCTTAAAACTAAGGGCAGGATTTCCTCCTCCCTTGCCCTCTTCCAAAGACCACCCCACCCACCTATTCCAATGGTATGTGAAACAAAATATTTGTTGTATTGGTCATGATTAATTAACTCTGGATTAAAGCACAGACTAGCTCTATTACCATAACAATGCATCCCTCAACATAGCAAAAAGCTTATAGAATTCCATACCACTAGCCATAGCCATTAAGAAAAAATTTCACTTAGACTTTAGTCATATGCTAAGTAAATGTGACAACTACGTTGTGATGAAAACAAAATCGCAAAGTTAGGATTTCATTTTCAAAGCGATGAGTGGAAGACTGGGACATAAATCTATAGCATTTGCCCCTGGAAGTTCACAGAAGATTTTCTCAGTTATACACCCTCCTAGGTAAGTGATAAAGATTAAATTATTTTAAGTTCTTCCAAAAGTTCTGAAAGTTCAAACCAAACCAAATTTTGCTCAACTTCTACAAATTTTCTTCATTACATTAGGTTTCAGGGACCAGACATTGGAAGGAGGTGAATTTACACAGAACAGAGCTATCAAAGATGAAAGCACACGGCAGTGGAAGCAATGCTCTGCTCCCCAGGAGGTGCTGCTGGACTAGCCGCAGTCCCCAGGCTTGACACCAAAGAGTTTGGGCTTCCCAAACCCAAAGGCCCAAGAGGCAGGCAAGCGCTTTGGCTCCAAACAGTTTTCTACAGAAGAGTACTGCCACAGAGATGCTGGAGCTCTTGAAGGACAGCTTGCTAAAGAGATAAAACATCCATCCCACATTTTATTTAATGAACAGGATTTACCAAAATCTAGTCTGGCACCAGCTCACACCCCAATGTCAAGTTGGCTTCAGCATGTATCTATCTTTTCCACTGAATTGAAGTAGGATCTCAGTTTACACAGTTCCTAATTTACCAATCCCATTAGTGCTATGTGTGTCTAATGGGGATTTTGACAGTAAAACAGTCTCGTTAATAGCTCATGATTTATTACATTATTCACCACTTCCTTAAATCTATTTTATTTCAGAAAAAATAGATATTTTGGAGTCGAGTTTATTTTCCTAGGCTCTCCACCAGCATTACTAGACTACACCTAATCATCTTCAGTGACAACTGTAAATGATATAAACAGAGGAAAAGTCTGATGAGGCACCTATAAAGCAAAATAACATTTGTGTGATGTAAGATACAAAAAATTTAAATAATATGGTGAGAATAGGATAGACAAGACAATTTCTCAGCGAGGATGAAACCATTTACACAAGATGCTTCTTAGCACAGCCAAACTTCAAGTCTGTATCAATGATTACAAGTTACCCCTGCAGGAGAGACTGCAATACTCAAAAGCATCTAGAAACTGTAGATAAACAACACAAGACTTCAATGACATGCCAAAAAGAACTAATGAGATGTCTAACAAGAACAGTGAAAAGGAAAAGGGAGGATAATATGCACATGACACTGATAAGAAAGGAAAGCACATCAAGTACACATCTTCATCTATATTACAGCTATGTCCATCCACATCAAACTGCAATGCATTTAGGGAAATGCACAAAAAGCTATAACATCAGATTCTGACCACTTCCACCAAAAGAGGGCCCTGAATGGGAAAGGAAACACCACAAAAAAACCACTCAAGATTTCTGAAGTGATTCACCTCAAACATCACTGTTCACAATTTCACATGCATTCTTTTTTCCTTCCAGAACAGCCAGTTCCACTTCTAGCATCCCAATTCCATACCCCATGCCATATATTGTCATCACTGTTTCTATGCAGTTAGGATCTCAATTTTGCATTGAAGCTACTTGTTCCAGAGAAGCCTATGAACCTTTTGGTTTTTTTTTTTTCTTCCTAGTTTTCCCTTTCCTCCCATCCTCTTCATCTCCAAGGCCTGTTTCTTCCATCTCTCCCAAAATATCTGCCAGCTCTCACCTTTCATTTCCTTTTCATAATTTCCTTCTTTATTCCTTTCTGATTCTTTATTACTTACCCCTACTCACACACACCTTGGATCATCAGTCAAAATCTTCCCACATAAAGTCTTCTCATCTTCTTAAATTTAAAGCAAGGGGGTCACTGGATCATCTTTAAAGGCACATTTTTTACTGTAGCCTAGCTCAGATTTTATTTCCAAGTTTTTTTGGTGTGTAAAGAAAATATTGTGATACAAAAGAGAACTGTAGCAAAAACACCACTCTAGGCCCAATCCTTCGTGGCTTCAAGTGTGAGCAGACCACCTGCCTGTGGAGAGCACATTCCAGTTCCCTGTGACTGCTGGGAATTTATAATAGCAAAAGCAGGGCTTGTCTCACATATCACTGTGTCATCTATCCACAAGATACAACAGAGCACCGAGATTCTTTCTCCTCCTTTTTTTCTTTTCCAAAGGAAGTGACTGATTTCTAGAAAATACTTTGGAGCTTTTAATGCCCTGGGACTTAACATGGGTGAGGCACCCTGTCTGCTCAGTTACATGTTACAGAATTAGGATCTATGACTTAAAGTTACTACATTTCAGTTTTGAGCCCACCTTTTCCTATGTAATGCTGGTAACAGACAGAGTCTTCCTTTTACCCACAACACAGCAAACAGCTGTTTCAGCTCCCCACTAGAGCAGCATGTTTCAACCCACATTCCATCTGGACAAAGAGATATGAGCATTTTTCTTCCTTCAAAAGGCACTGGATGGGCCAGTGCTACAGGAGCCAGTGCTACTTGACTACACCAGAAGTAATGTAACAATATTTAAAATAAACAAGGAAGTGACATAAGAACAAGATTTCAATTTCCTCTTTGCCAGTCTTAATAGCAGAAAGACCTTTGATGACAGGTAGCTGATTATTTCAAAGGTAATTATGGTGATTTTACCAACAGATGTTTGGGTACATGCTTCTCCTTGTAAATTGGTGCTATAGAAGCATATGGTGAACTACATAGGTGGTGTAACAATCTTCTTGTAAACGGACTTCTGTAACATCTGCATGATCCTGAACGCAAAAAATATCGTGATGGGTCGCAGAGACCAGGCATGTATTCTTGGCACCTCTGCTGCAAAATTTCTATTGGAAGACAAGGCAGCACCAGCTGAGTTTGAAGACTTTCAATCACCAGCTCGTATCTCCTCCCTTTGAACTGGATGCACTAGTGAAATCCTGCCTTTAACTTTCCTCCAAAAGAAAAATGGATGTATTATATCACATTATGAGAGTTCCAAGACATCAAATGGTCTGTACATATTTTTCCCTTTCAGTTTCATATTTAGTAAAATACTCTAGGTACAGCTTAAATGCAATTGCTCTGTTTAGTATTATTTCACCTGCTCTGAAACTCTAGCTAGAAGCCCCCTGACCAAGGGACTAGGATGCTTAACTTCACTTTGGTGCCTTCTGCTTCTGTATTCTTGATTTTTTTAAAATCATTTCTCACAGCAGTCACAACAACTGTAACTGTAATCAGTAGCATGTCCCCATCAGGTTAAAAACACATATGTGCGTTTGATTAATTAACAGTGCATTTGTTTTCTGCACACCATGTGTAAAATTCAGAAATTCTGAATATGTGCCTCTGTACAGCTGTTATTGCCTACTACATGCAGGAGACATCCAAGACCAGAGCTCTCCTGCATAGACTTCTGTTTACACTTGCTATTTTTCAAGGTCATTCAGTACATGACTGTCATTTTGGAGCAGGAAGGGGGGTTGGTGTGGAACGTGCACTGTAACAAGACCTGCAGTGTTAGGGACATGGGTTTGATTCTCTGATACCAGCAACTTCTGCACTTGATTATCACACACTTTGAGTTAGACAAAACAAACAACTAAAGATAACCCCTTAGAAATTAGTAGAAACTGGAAAAAATTATTCTATAATTGCTTATATAGATAACTGGAAAAACATTCCTATATATAAGCTTAGCATATATTCCATTATTTCTGGGTTTAAAACATAGTAATTTAAAACTGTAAATCTTTCAGTGTACTTTCTTTTCTCAATTGTCCTAATATTTTAAAGCCAGAAGATTCAGACTGAATTGTCAAAAACAGATACAAGAAGCACCCTTCCACATAAATAAATAGAAAAGAATAAATATCACAAGATGAACCTTCTTGTGCAAGTATCAACTCGGAACAGCAATTTTACTTTGAGTAAAAGTTTAATTCCTGCACAGCATAAAACTACCAAAGCAGCTGATAATTTGAAGAAAAATGCTGAAAGCAAGACAGGCAGGCAGTTTTTGCCAATCTTAACCCATTTAAGAAACACTGAATAAGAAAAAGACCACAGTTTCAGGCCAGGATTGGACCAAGACCTCAGTAAGAAAAAGAAATAACTCTCTGGACTTGTTTTGAAATCTTTTCCCAGAGCTGCACTGGTGGTAAAGTAGTTGGCTGTATCAGTTTCTTCTATGGGGAACTGTTCTGGATGACAGGCAGAGGGACTCATCTGGCCATTCCTGCTTGGCTGCAAAGCTAAGTATTTTGCACTGTGAAGAACCACCCTTTGCAGTAGAGCTGCTCAGAATAAAGTCAACATTTTCCCTATTATAGCAGCAAAAACACATCTAGGAAAAATATGTAAATCAGCTTTCACTTCTTGAATTCTTATCAATTTATACAAGGTCTGGAGGTGCAAGGGTAAATCAGAACCAATGTAACTTGTGACCAGAGAAACCTCATGGGGAGATACAGTACCGATGAACAAGCTCTTGGGAGAAAAATATGCCCCCATCACTTAAGGAACCCATTGCTAGACCTTTGCTCAGGAGGCCCTTGGTGCTCACGAGCAATTTCAGTATCTGCTAGTCTGCAGAGATATCAACACCAGCCGATTGTCAGGCAGCCACAGATGGAGTGGAAGAGAAGAAGTACAATTCAAAACATAGACAAGAAGCCACCTCAGCTAAGAGTCAATATCCTAAGCAGCAAAAGGTTGCACCCCTACACCATGTTCCCCTTCTGTAGGGAGAAAAAAAAAATCATCTGTCCAGTATCCTTCAAAACTAAAAGCTAAGCTACTTAGTATCCTAAAAGCCTTGGGGAAGGTCGATGGGAGAGTCAGGCAGCTATCCATTAGGACAATGAACCCTAGAGCACAGCCAGCTGTAGGGTTCAGTTATATGGAAGTTAGTTATTGGACCTGAAAATAGCTCATGGTCACAAGATTGTTCCAGGCGCCTTTAGAAGGCCTTGAACAGAATAAATAAGAAGATAGAAGAAGAAAGATCCCAATTAGGAAAACACAGGTGCACATTCCACGATAAAGGGAACTTGGCACAAACAACCTCAATTCAGGGGCTTATCTTGACCAATTGGACTAAGACAAGTCTTGTATGCTCTAATTAACACAACCAATTATGTCTTATGTTTGTGCGCGTGGACAGTACCGATGTAACCAATCACCGCTTATGCGCGTGGACAGTACGATGTAACCAATCACCGCTTATGCTTGTGCGTGTGGACACCAAGTGCTTGCATGTAGTAGCCAATCAAAGTCTCTCACCAACTTAGAGAATTGTATAAAAATGATTAGCTAAGCTCAATAAACTGGCGACTTTAATCATCACATTGGTGTTTCGTCGTCCGGGCCCCGCACGGATTAATCCCTAAACCCTACATTTGGCGACCTCCGACGTGATCCGAAGAGGAACAAGAGGCAACGCTACTGAAAAGGCGGGGGAATTGCCGCGGACCACGGTGGCTTGAAAGACAGCACCGGCACTGCTCGAGAGAGGCAGGACACTGCTTGGGAAAAGCAGGTAAAATCGTAAGCTTACGTTGATAAAAAGGGCAGCAAGGGTTTCGCAGCATCTGCGAGGGAAAAGACAGCCGGAAAGATATTTATGAGGCTGGTTGAAAAAACAGAGAAAAATATTAAAAAGGACAGAAACCTTTCAATTAGTGTGGGTACAGCTTTTGAGCTTAGTACCCAGAAAGCTATCGGAACCTCCCTATGGGATGAAATTAGTGACGGGTCTAAAGAAGTTAAAGATCTTGCAACTTTATGGAAATTGATTAAGACAACTCTGTAAGAAATGAAAGCAGATCGTAAAACGTCTGTGTCTGCTTTTGCTGCTCTCTCTCTCCAACCGCAAGCGAAAGGGAAAAGCGGGGAGAAAAACATAATGCAGCGAGAGAGACTTTTTGGAGCTTGTCCGCCTGCTCCTGTGCTCTTGACTTCTGCTCCACTCCCTGGGACTGCCGATATTAATCAGCCATCTGACAGTTCCCAAGCCTCCCTAACGGTACGATTAAAGGAAACTCTACAGAATCAGGGAGTGAGTAAAAATCCGCCTATGAGAAAACAGCCCCCAGATACCACCGTTCAACATGAACAAATTATACCTAGCATATACCCTGATTCAAATAATGCAAACGAGGATTTGGCTACTATAATACAAGAACAAGAGAAAGCTAAAATACATGCTGAAGCTCACGCTGTAGCACTCGCGGTAGCATTACGACTGATGGTGCGACAGGGAAAAGGAGACTACGGCCCATACAAAGACCCCCCCCGCGTGTCATCGGTGTGGTCAACCAGGGCATTTGAGACGTGCGTGCCCTCAACACATAGCAACGCAGCCTCGATCTGTGCCGGCACAGACTAACAGCAGCCGGTCAAACTTTCCTGGGGTCTGTGAGAGGTTGCAGAAGCCTCTGTACATCCACAAAAGCTATCGCTACACAAAGACATACGAAATGTACATGATGTACAAAAAACTTGTCGGAGACCTGCAGTGGATCCGGCCTTATTGTGGTATCACCAATACAGACTTACAACCACTGTTGGACTTATTGCGGGGCAGCAATAGCCTAACTTCTGTACTACATCTAAGTGCGCCCGGGCAGCAAGCCTTGACAGCAATTGAGCAGAAAATCACATCATCTATGTCTGGCAGATATATCCCTGATTTGCCCATAAATTTGTATGTATGTAACTCAGATAAGGAAGTTGCGGGAATTTTGGGTCAGTGGGGTGAGCAACAAAAACAAAACCCATTGGTAATACTAGAATGGATATTCTTGCCTGCTAGCATGTCAAAAACGGTAGTCACTAGAATTGAAGCTCTGGGGATGTGCATTCAAAAAGCAGGGGTAAGGGCGATACAAATTTCAGGGAGGCAAATGGACAAAATCATTTTACCTATGTCACTTGATATTGTGAGTAATGCCATGATGAAATATGACTGCCTTGCAGTAGCTCTGCTGGACTTCAAGGGGGAAGTAGATAATCACTACCCCCCCCCCCCCCCATTATTTAAAACAATGTTAACAATGGAACCGCACTCTATTTGCAGCAATAAGCCGCTGGAAGCCATTACCGTTTTTACTGATGCTAGCAGCAAGACAGGTAAAGCAGGGTTTGTATATTTACAGGGCGGATCCTGGAAATCCGAAGTCATTCTGTCAGAGGGGTCAGTACAAGTGCTCGAGCTATTAGCCGTATGCTCTGTTTTTAAAAAATGGGATAAAACACCTGTCAACATTATTTCAGATTCTCAATATGTCGTGGGGATAGTCAAACGTATGCATAGGTCCCTACTAAAAACTGTAAACAATAAGCGGCTGTTTATGACACTTTTGAAATTATGGATGTTACTAACAGAGCGGACAGACTTATTTTTTATCGATCATGTTCGTAGCCATACAACGCTGCCGGGATTCATTGTGGAAGGTAATGCGCGCGCGGATCAGCTGGTAGTAGCCAATGCAAACATCTATTTTAATACACCCAAACCTGATTTGTTTGGACAAGCACTACTATCCCATAAATTTTATCATCAGTCGGCAAAAGCGCTGAGTAAACAATTTAATCTTCCATTGCAGCAAACCAGAGCTATTCTTGCTGCTTGCCCAGACTGTGCGAATATTCCAAACTTACAACCACAGGGGGTGAACCCCCGGGGATTATCACCATTGCAAATTTGGCAAACAGATGTTACGGAATATCCCAGTTTTGGGAGATATAAATTTATTCATGTATCTATTGACACATATTCGAACCTTATGTGGGCTACTGTTCATATATCAACCAATGCTAAAGCCGTAATTAAGCACCTTTTGGCAGCATTTGCTGCCATGGGAGTGCCAACAGAAATTAAAACAGACAATGGCCCGGGATATCGCTCACAGTCATTAGAAACATTTTTACAGATGTGGAGGGTAGCTCATAATTTTGGCGTACCCCACAATTCCACTGGTCAAGCTATTGTTGAACGTGCACATCGGACCTTAAAGGATCGTTTAAACATTTTAAAAACGGGGGAAGATATGCGGCACTGTACTCCCCAAGAGTTAATAAGTAAAGCACTGTATGTTTTGAATTGGCTACAGCCACGTGGTACTGAGGATCAGATCCCAATTAAAAGGCATATGTGTGGGAACAAAAATGTTGATAAAAATCAGCCGCAAGTTTCAGTATTCGATCCGGTTTTACAGCAGTGGCAAGGACCTTGCAAATTATTTACGTGGGGAAGAGGGTATGCTTGTGTTTCCACAGGTAACGAACAACCCCATTGGATACCGGCGAAATGGGTCAAGCCGTGGATTGAGCGACCAGATGCCACAGACAACTCAGAAGAGCAAGAGCAAGAAGCAGCAGAGACGTCAGCAGGTCCTGAAGCCCTAGATAGACCGACTAGACAAATCACGACGGAGACCGGCAGTCAATGTGGAGATCAAGAATGCATGTAAAAAACATGGAGTATGATATAGTTTTTGAATATGTATTTTAGTGCGAGTGGGTAGAAAAGAGAGTAAATTAAAAAAAAAAAAAATAAAATAAAATTTTTTTTTTTTACCATTGTAACAGACATTCAACTAATCATAATCAACTAACCTACTAACCTATAACTAATTGTATAGAGGCTAAGCAGTTTAGAATAAGTGCTGTAGAGAATAAGTAAATATATATATATAGTTTAATGTTAATCAGTCCGCAGCGAAACATTACTCACAGAAGCCAAGTGTGGAAGTAGTTTTCAGATACCTGATATGTAGTCGTTCATAAAAAAAAAAAAATAAATAAAAAAAAAAAAAAAATTACTGAAATTAGAAATAAGGTCATAGACTTAGTTAAGAATCTAGAAATAGGGCGATGGGAAGGTCCATTTTTTCATTAATAACCTCGGGGCGAGATTCTGCTTATGTTTTCACAGGTGCCAGCCCCTGATGGACTTCCGTTTGATTTATGCGACCATCATCACCTGAAGCATCATAGATGGTGCGGCAATACAAATTCCACCTCAGCCAAAAACTAATGCGTAGGTCATCTTAGCTAACGTAACAGATTAAAATTCTCAGTGCATTACGGCCGCATCACAAAGCCCATGAACGAATTGATAAGATAACTATGACTTGTGCAGTGCGCCTGGCCAGCGAGTGCATGCGTCATAGGTTTTTAATTGAGGTGGCTTTTGGCACACGCTGGCCACATGTGCTAAAATCCATTCCTCTGAAAATGTATAAATACCGGGATTTTCCGAAGAGCATCAGGCTGGTGTGCAGCAAAACCATAGTTGCCTCTGTAGGGACACCCACATAAAACTGACACCTACTGATTGCTGGGCTAAGTTTGCGGAACAAGACAGCAATATGCTATTCAAAAAAAAAAAAAAAAAAAAAAAGGCGAGAGAGGGGGAGATGTAGGGTTCAGTTATATGGAAGTTAGTTATTGGACCTGAAAATAGCTCATGGTCACAAGATTGTTCCAGGCGCCTTTAGAAGGCCTTGAACAGAATAAATAAGAAGATAGAAGAAGAAAGATCCCAATTAGGAAAACACAGGTGCACATTCCACGATAAAGGGAACTTGGCACAAACAACCTCAATTCAGGGGCTTATCTTGACCAATTGGACTAAGACAAGTCTTGTATGCTCTAATTAACACAACCAATTATGTCTTATGTTTGTGCGCGTGGACAGTACCGATGTAACCAATCACCGCTTATGCTTATGCGCGTGGACAGTACGATGTAACCAATCACCGCTTATGCTTGTGCGTGTGGACACCAAGTGCTTGCATGTAGTAGCCAATCAAAGTCTCTCACCAACTTAGAGAATTGTATAAAAATGATTAGCTAAGCTCAATAAACTGGCGACTTTAATCATCACATTGGTGTTTCGTCGTCCGGGCCCCGCACGGATTAATCCCTAAACCCTACAGCCAGCCTTAGGGCAAGATTCTCCCCTCCCCAGAGACAAACCCCTATTACCTTTTATCACCATCTGATTAGTCCTCCTGCCCCACCAGCATGGATTAAGGGATCCCACCTTTGTTATCAGCCTTCCATTCAGAAGCCACCTCCCAGCTAACTACAGCTGAGCCCTCCAGAGCATCCAACCGCTCATCCTCAATATGGCCTGCGTGTTCCACAGGACAATCTCATCACTAAGGCTTGAAACCAAAGTGACAGAAAGTTTGAGCACCCCAAATAATGTAACATTTTACAGGCATTTCCTTGACCCCCCTCATTTTGATATTTTGCCCAGCACAGGCTCTGCGATGGCATGAGTACCTCGGCAAACGATGAAACAAACTAGTTATTTTAGATGCATTGACTGGCTTTGAAATAGTTAAAGAGTGAACTAGCTTTGACAAGCTTTAGGTCTGATCTGAATTGCATTTTCCTGGATATAATTGCTTCTAAACAGAAGTAATATTAAACAATTGTTCTTCTGCTTGGCAAGCTCTCAGGATGCTTTCCAGGGCTGTAATACTATAATGTCCTATTCATGTTGCACACAAAGTTATATGGGAACATGGTGAATGAGGCAGGCAAAGCTGCTGTCCTAATGTGAAGACATTTAACTCCATATTTGTATTCATGTCTACATACACACACACACAATGATATGTATTTCATTAGCCCCAGAAAAACTCAAGAACTCTGGCCTTGTTTACATCCTGTGCAGGAGTATGGCCCAGGAAGTACACTATAGTATGACATGCCCTCTAAGCTGCTCTCTGTGCATTCACAGTGTGAAAAAAGGACACTTTCTACTCACCCTCTACTATTTCATTGCATGTGACCTCTCCAGATGTGACTGCCCTATGTTAATTATGTAATTCGGTATGATACATTGGGTGAGGGCTGAGGCAAACATGACCCATGGCTGTTCCTGATCATACCACATCACGTGGTGCTTTTCCAGGTCCGTCCAAGGCTCTCAGGCATTCTTTTCCCTCATGCTTCAGAGTTTATCTAAAGCCTGCGTCTGAGGCACACTTAAATGCCAGCTGTTTGGATGCTAGACAAGGATGAGCTGGAACATAAGCATGAAGCTATTTCTAAGACAAAGTGTAAACATAACAACTAGGTCTCTCTGGTGACTTGCCTCACCAGCTTTTTTCAGTTGAAGGGCTGAATAAGAGGGGTAGGAGCTGAGTAAGGACATGCTTGCCCCAATCAAAAATAAAACTGCATAAGCAACCATGGACTGTTGTAAATTGTAATTGTGCATTTAAACAAAATGGAACAAAATATAGAAAGTTGGGGGAAATATTAAAACACTGGAAGTTACAACACAAAGCTTACTCTAAGAATAACTACCTAAACAACAAATATTTACATGGTGAGGCCACAGCTACTTCTTTTGACATCAGCCTCATTAAGTATACTAGGAAATTTTTCCACGTAAGGAAAAGCCACCATGAAGAGTCATTTAAGGCTTACCATCAATGAAGATAAATACTCATGACCAATACTGGTGGTTTATCTCAATGTAAGTCATAACTCCTGTTCTGCATTTCCCCTCACCGGATCTTTCCTGTCCCCCATAAACATTCTATGAATCATAAAAACCTGGATTTAAATAATGCCTTAAATATCTGAAAATCATGGATAGCCAGTAAAAGCTTTTCCTTTAAATTTTTTCAGTTGAGTGATATTTTTTACTACGAAGTTTTCTTCAACACTTTCTTCCTTAGTTTAACTTGCAAACATCATTGCGGCACTTCTTTTCTGTGCTCCTATAGGCAGAGAAACAGAAATCATGCATTTACCAGCAACAGTTTCTGGTCCTGGTATGCATGCTTGGAAAATCACAATAAAGCATTTTCTAAGTAGACTTTTCTGTTAGGAGTCAAACAAAAGGGTACAGAGCACGTCCTTGTTCTAAGGTTGGGGCAGAGGAATTACATGAAGAAGAAACTGAGTAAAGAAATCAGGTTGGAGGTAACTTGTCCTTTAACACCATTTGCTTCAAAGTTATACTAGCTCAGATCTTCCATGAATTGAAAGAAAAGTTAAAGCAACAAGCTTTCCTTTCACTCACTATGGACACTCTCAGACACATACAGTTTCCAAGTGTGAAGAAGATAAACTTTCTTGCATTTCTTAATGCATTAAAAACACTCAACACACAGCAAGAGGCTTTGGAAACATAGGTAACATGCAAGATTCTTTGCTTTGTGCAACAGTTACTGAAAAGCTTTATATTACACCAAGCTCTATAGATTTATTTGTTCCCAAGATACAACTTGCTGTTTAGTAGACATGTTAGCAAACTGCAAGAGCCCAAATTAGCTGGCATTCGTATAAATAAACTACAGATAAATGATACATGATAAAAGGTAACTGCATCACAGATAGGGTTTAATACTTGGATGCTCCAAACACCTACTTGACAAGTAGGTTATCTGATAGTAACAAAACCTGGCAGAATAAAGTGTTCCAAACTCGGCATGTGATTTGAGAAAAAAAAAAAAAAAAAAAAAAAAAAAAAAAAAACACACACACCCCAAAACACCACACAAACTGAAAAACTCAAGAGTTTAAGAGAGCTAAAAATGAAGATGTGAACAATGTGATTGCAGACAACATTCAGTCTAGAGAGACAAGTGAATATATATTGAAAAGGACAAAAACAAATAAGAACCCACATTATGTACTAAAGGGGTTTAGGTATTATTCATTTCTTCAGTGAAAACATCTGCTCAAGGCAAAGAAGCTGTCAGAGAAGTTAAAATAGACAATTAATACATCAACTAATGTAAGGCCACGTATTACTGCTTTTCGCTTTGATCTACTTAACACTCAGAAGTTGGGGGGCTGACTGAGGGGAATGCATGTAAATAAATAAATTTGGGAAGATGTAAGAACAGCCTGGAGAAAGATTACTGAATTTATAGAAAGAACACCATCTAAACAGTACTTTATAAGTGAATTAACTGAAGCAGCAGTTGATAGAAAAAATATGCTATCATATAATTAACAACTGTATCATAACACAGAAGAGGGCCAGGTTTACCATTCCAAGTTCTCAATTAACTTCATTTTGCAATCAAACCTTAAAGATGTTTCAGAGTTTTGGGGAATATTTTTAGGATAAATCATAAAAAATTCAACTGTATTACAAGAAAGCCTACAGAATAAAAACTCTAAAGAAACATTTACAGCAAAGTGAAGTTTTTCCTCATTGTCCTCACAAATGTTTCTGCTTCAAAAGCATTTTGTTCTGTCTGCATATATCACTTGCACCAGAACTTCAGTTTCAGTTTTATCTTATAAATTATTCTTCATCACTTCAATAAAAATAAGAACTCCTAACTCTTCTACATTGGACATGAACTCCAACAAGAGTTTGGCATGAGAGGGCTCCTATGCATAATGGAGACCACAGTCCCCGAGACAGACAAACATTGTTTAGAAAATTTTGCTTCTGAAGAAGATTACAAGATAGCTCACTAATTTTCAAATTTTCAGTTACTCTCCCCCATGCATGCACTAAGAATTTTCCTTAATAAAACCACTCTGCCATCTGAAAGGTTTTTTTATGTTTAGAATTAGGAGTGTACAACAGCGGTTTTTCAGATATCATGCATTAAAAAATTGTTCCTAGGCAGCAACTGTGTACACAAAGTATCAGTGTGGAACTAACACACTGTTTGAAGTTATACAAATAAAAGTCCTCATTAGCAGAGAAGATTAAAAATAAAGCTTTAGTTTGAATTTGTTACACTCCCTGGAGAAATTAAGCTGATGTTCATTAACACGCAAGCTGCTTACATGTGTCTACTTCCCAAAATCAAGTATTTGAGAGGAACAAAATGAGGGAAAAAAATTAGGAAACCACAGAAGGACCCGCCTATCTTAGGTCACAATGATTAATGAAATGGAAATGTTAATGCAGCTCAGAAGTGGCCATATCACATGGAAGTTTTAGAAAATAAGTATCAAGTTGTTAGCAAGAAATTGTACCCATTAATAATCTTAGACCTCACTTGAAACACAAGAGGCATAAGGAAAGTATCTTGACACTGATGGTATTTATTAGACTACACCATTGAAAGTTTCACACACCAACCACGATCCATCTAGGAAAAATCACTAAGAACTGAATTCCAGTAAGGACAAAATAATTTTTACATGGATGTGTAATTTTTGCAAGGGTTCTTGCCAACACCAGTGTAGAACAAATGAAATCATGAGTTTCTTAGGCCCTCATGCCATATAAGATTTCTTGAACATCTGTATAACCTTTTTTGTTTGACATTCTTTGTATCTCAAGATTCTTCATCACCGTTAATAGTACTAATTCTTATTACTAGTAATGGTTTGATTTCTGCTTTACAGTCCAGTTCCCTTTGTTAGAGAATGGTGTATCAGAAGTAGACAAAAATATGATCTTGATTAAATATTTAATTATCCAAATGTATTAAAGATATTTTTTAAGGAACAGAAGGGCAAAATCTGCTTCTATAAGGAAAGGCAAAACTCTCTCACAAACAGAAATAATTTGGAATATGATAAACAGAGCTCAATTCCCCACTGACCTGTATTGGAGATAGAATATTATTCTCATTTGGCATACCTTAGTGGAAACAAAGGTAAATGGCTACATGAAACTCAGGAGAAAGATGAAACAGGGACCAAGAAAAAGAACAACTGCTGAATGTTAGAGAAATTAAACAGGAGTCAGGTTGGGAAATAAGCAGCAGCTTGTACTGCTGTAAGCCTCACAGTAAAATGCTTCCAAAGCTTCAGGGAAAAGGGAAACCCAGGGGAGTGAGTCCCGAGGCTCTGCATAGGAGCCTCTCCCCTCTCCACTGCCTGGAGGTCAGACTCCTAACCTAGTAAAGCACTATGATTAAAAAGAGGAGATATAAAAGCTATGATCCATCATCTTTTTTCCCCCGTCCCTTTAGTCTCAGTTTCTTAGCTACAAGCATGAACAGACTAAAACACAGATTTGATTACTTCACCAGTCTTTCCCATGCAACCATCTCATTATTGTGCCTTAAGCTTGTCAAGGGAAAGCCTAACACATTGCAACTGGCACATCCTTTGTTGTCAGTGAGGTAAAGGTTTAGCTACACGGGTCTTGCACTTTGTAATTGTGGTATTGTTGCAGTTAGACACAGGTGCAGGGGACAGCCAGAAATACCCTATCAGCAGAAAACTTGGCACTGCCATATTGATTTTTAGGCCTCATTGTATAAGACATACAGTTCCAGGATTTATCAAACAAATGCTACACGGTTATTTCAATTGTTAGCATTTTATTTTTCAAAGCTGTTTCTAAACAGCCAGCTGCAAAGCACTGAGGGGCTTTTGGGGTATGTGTCAGGGCTGGAGGGAAGGTAGGGAAGGAGGGCTAAGAACAAGACAGACAAAGTTGGATCAAGTCAGGATGCTTAAGGGGGGCCTCAGTCACCATGTGTGTCTCACCAAGCATAATTGCTTTATTCTGGAGTAACTTTTGTAAATGACTATAAGATTGCCTGCGAGACAGTAGGTCAGAGAAAGCAATTTTACGGTTCTTGTTTTCATTGGCAATTGTAAAAGGTTAAAGCACTTGATGACTTCATTCTGAATTTGCTATCATAACAAGTTATTTTTGTATGGCTACCTTGGAAGTCTACCTTAGAAGAAAGCATTTTCCTCACAGTTTAGAGATTTCATAAAACCACATAACTTGCTACCCACTGAAAGAAAAGCACATGAGAACTTACATTAAGCAGTCTTCATATGCTTGTTGTGAATGAGGTTCCAAGAGATGTTGTAAACCTGATCACTACTCTTGGTTAATCACACACTCTCCAGTAGTAGTTCTACGTTCATAAGAGTATTTTTTTGAGTAAGAACTTCAGGAACTACCAGCCAAGCAGCTAATACTATCCTCAAACTAAAGATGGTCTTGTCCAAACCAATAGAGACAGAAGCAATTCTCAAAATAACTAAGCTACCCCCATTTTGAGCCTGTGTCACACAAGCAATCTCCTCTCCCCAATATATTTTACCCGAGTCAAATAGCTGCATATTTCCAGGTATAGGCTTACAAATATTTCTCTCAGAAGCCATTTGTCATTTTTTCCATTACCTTTTTCAAGTCCCATCAGAAGTCATACAAGCAAACAAGGATTCAGACTAGATGAGAAACAAGGCCTCATCAAGATATCTAGGTCACATTAGAAAATATACTTTCATAGGGTTTTTCACAGAAGCAGCGTTACATCATTTGAAATGACATTTTGGTTTGGTGATAGATATCTGAAAGCAAAAACAATTTTTTTAAGCCTTTATGTCACTGAAATAGGGAGTAAAATATTGTTTCTCTAAAAATACTTGTATGCATCACTCATCATAATGTCCGTTTTCTTTCTGTGTCTCTACCTAGTGTCTGTTTTAAAGAGTTTGCGTAAATTTTATTTCTGTTGCACAAGAACTGCTCAGTTTCCAAAAGGAGATCATTCAGACTAGAAGGAGACTACTAGCGCTACATTTTGCACCCAGCAAAGAATACAAAGTGATCCAGCAGATTATCTTTAATTCTACCCAAAAGAATATATAGGCATTCATCAGCTTAGGCTACCTTTTGCCAAGCAGAATGACACAGGGCTCTATATTAATAGGGTTATTTAAAATAAATATGCCAGAAGTTGAAACAATCTTGCCTAGCAGCAAGATAATCACCCTGTGCTATTTACCACTGTGGACTTCATGTCTGTACTGTTCTACGCATGCAGATCCAGACAGGAAATTTCAATTAAACCTCTTTTGCAAACTTCAACCATTTGGTTAAGGTACATCATGGGCAAAGCTGTATCAATTCTGATGCAACTTTCACCATAAACAGTTTCTCTGACCTAAAGCAATCAGGTCATAATCCTAAGTGAAAAAAAATTTTTAAAATCTCATTCAAATGCCCAACGGGAAGAACATCGTTAGAAAAAAAAAAAAGCAGCATCAAGTGCTTGCTCCCTTCAACTCAGCTGACAGTAGAGTCAGCAAATCCTTACACGTTCAAGTATACTTGGTACCTGGAAGTCCCAGGTTTAAGTTGGCAGTCTAAGGAATTTTCTTCTACCTTTTTAAAGTCAAGGTTAAAACACACATAACAAACCTTTGCATATGTAAAGCAGGAGTATAATGAAGTCTCTGATCTCACATCTCATAACAATCAACCTAGCATCCATATAGCTGTAGTTGTCCCTCTCTAAGTACTTCTGGAAAATGAAAAAGATTAAGTTTGTCATACTTCATGGAACAGGAAATGTTCTGAAGTATCAAACTTTCTGAAGACAGGAATGTAGTTTCTCAACCAGTTCTACAAACAGGTTTAAGTTAATCCCTTTAAGACTTCTGAAGCCATCTTTACATAGAAGCCTTTTAAAAACAAAAGTCTACTTCTAAATTGCCTTTGCATATTCTTGCAGAAAGTCAGCACATAGCCATGAACCTGGGAGCAAGGGAGTGCTCTCAAGCTCCAGTTTAGACACAACTACGCAGGCCAAAGTGACCCTCTATACTGACGGCAGGTTAGGCACAGCTGGAATTCCTGTGCGGAGAGCTGCTTGCAGCTTCACACAGCACATGCCCACTGATACACCATGTTTCAGGTTTTTTTCCCCAGAAGGTACAATCAGCTTCCTAAATATATCAAATTAATTCCTATTTAATAAATCCAAGAGAAATCATCCCTGTGGTGTCCCTGCTGTGTCAATCAACATCCCATATTAGATATACCATGTACACTGCATTTACTGGTCTGCAATTTTCTGTCACCACTGAAAAGTCACTTATGCAGAATAATTGCACATGGTTTCCAGCTGTGAAAGGCATAGTAAAAGCCCAGCTTGGTTAATCTTACTACCTCAGTGCCAGGCTCCAAAGAAGGGCTAGCAGAACTCTATCCCCACTGTGTTAAGAGGAACCTCACTCTAAAAAATCAAGGAAAAGCAGCAGTTGGAGGAATTCAACAGCCAGATTTACCCCCAGCCACAAATGGGCATCAAATACAGCCAACAGCACTCCAGTGACATGGCCTGGCATGTCTGCTACTCACCTACATCAACCAGTTGCTTACCAAAGAAACAGAAGGACAAGGTTTTTAGCCTTAATATGGAGGTGTTACCACCCCCAGAATAAGCAAAGTATCATCAAAGAACCTGCTACTCAGATGCAACCAAACTGCTTATCATATATACAAACCTCTTGGGGCAGGAGACAGTGCTTTCTCAAGAGAAAATCCTGGAGACAGTAAAAACACCTTTGAAGACAAGACAGATAGCCACAAACCTCTACATCTTTCTCTCCCTCTGTATATCTTAATTTTCCTAAGATGAACACAGACCAAAATACAAAGACATTTTTCAAAGCAACCTGAACTATGCTACCGCATCCTCTAGAGAGTGACAAGAGAAACTACACCATATCACAGGAACAAGCCTCATGGTGATGAGGAGGACAATAAAATAACTTTTTCCAGAATACAGCAGAAAAGGCCAAGGGGCTACTTAATTCAATAGATAGGGCACAAGCTATCCAGCTACAGGTCAATGCAAGTAAATCAAGTGGAATGGAGAGCTTATCCGGGAAGGATACATATCCTGTTTGCTCCTGGGCAACACAGAAGGATGTTCCATGGAAGAACATATTCAGGGGATGTCATTAGTAAGTAAAGGAAGACCCAAAGATAAATGCTAGGAGATTGTAGGACACAATATTTAGACATAGGATGATGATAGTTCTTTTATTTAGGGCTGTCATCTCCTTCATATTTCTTACATACTTTTATACCTGCCAAAACTGTAAGTGAGAATCAGAGCTTTTACATTCAAAATGCAAAACCAACACTACACAGGTAAAAGAAGCAGTCAGGCAGAAGGCACTGGAATACACTGAGGGTTAAAACTGGAACCCTCCCTCATTTATTTCTGATTTTGAGAACCCAGACTAACTTTGAAAACATCTGTAACTGTTCTGCACATGGATTGGATGAGATGGAAATATCAGCAGTCTTTAAGCATAGTCTGGAAACTTTGATCTCTGAAACAGGAGCATGTAGCCCTTCTGGTTCATTCATTTTGTTGATGGCTTTGATGTTTTCTGATTAAGCATGAGTTCTGTTGAACTTTCTCCTTTCCTTTTTGTATTTACAAAACTTCCAAGTATCTTCTTCTAAGATTTGCAGAGGGGAGTAGTTCTTTTACTAACTTTTAAGATATTTAGAGGCCTTTGGGTATGCAGTGTTGAGAATTCCTGTATTTCTACACTAACAACTACATTCTTTTTCTCACCTGCTGCACTGGGCAGTGTATCTTTTAGACTGGTATGGTACCTGATCACTTTCATAGCACTAGTCTTTTCTCAGCAAAATAAAATTCTAACAGTACTTGTGAAGCAAGGGATAACCACTTCAAATTTGTACAGGAAAGCATGTTCATGTTCCTTTCTTAATCAAAAGCATGTAAGATTTTTCTAGAACTACTCCACACATACATTCAGTAGCTTCACTTTATCACATTTCTTGTGGTGAGAGTCAGCTCTGATCCAAACTAGATAACTCTGCTGTGGAAATGGAACAGAACAAGACAAGAGATGGAGAATGCAAGTGCATCAGTTCAGAAAATTAGGCTAATACCCTAAGGTAAGGCACAGATCATCTTAAGACCACTTTTACATAGCCCCACCTGGGCAAAAAAAAAAAAGTTCAATTATTAAACAAATCCTCATGAGAATGCAGAGTCATTCAATTAAAAGCTTTATAAATTCAGCCTGTATAGAGAAGGTGATAGAATTATAAAGTGACTCCTTTCATTTGTTTCACTCACGACACTTCCCCCAACCAATCAATGTTCCAGGGACATTGGAGGTCTTAAATATCTCATACAAGTTACATGAAAAACAAGGGCTTCCACTGAGGTTCAAAACAGAAGTATTGGAAAATAAGTGACTCAGAGTTGATCTGAGGAATAGTCATTTATTCAAAATCAGTTTTGACCCTATTTCTGTTTAATTTTTACAGACTGCATAGCACTACCACTGAAGTAAACTTGAATAAAATGTGTGGTTTGAATATCAGGAAGAAAAGTTTTTTATTATTAAAAAAATGAAATTCAGGTGGATATTTTTAGTTTGAAATATATATTTCTTCTTTTTCTGGCATGCCTGAAATGTATCGCATTAATTTAAAGTCACAATTCTAGCTGCGTACAGTTCAAAGCTAGAGAAATGAAAACAGAATCTTACACTTGCATGAGGCTGATTTTTTTATATTTCTTCAACAGCATGTCTTAAGGGAAGATGCTCTGTACTGAGATGTACAAAAGTATGTACAAGGTGTAGGGCAGATGAGAACTTCAGACTATCAGAGCCAAAACTTGTAACCTGGAACGCAAAAGCAGCTGCTCTGTCCAATAGCTACAAGGTTGTACATGACAGGCACTTATATTCAGGTACATTTCCTTCTATTCAGATAAGCATAATTTAGGCCATTAACCTACGCTATCACAGTAGAGGTACAAAACACAGTCCATGGTTATTCAGGCAAAAGAAATAAGACCTAAACTAAACCACAAGTACTATCATTGCACAGTAAAACCTCTCGCCTGATACTTGGTGCAGAGTAAAGGTAGGCTTGTACTAATGAGCTTATCAGCCTAGCAACTGCAAGACCGTATCATTCACCTTATAGTAGGAGAATCATGTTCCTGCACAGCCAGTTACACACATCCAACTGGTCATAATCGCTTCACGGCAAAGTTTTCTTAAACTATACAAAAAAGCAAAAATGTTTGCATACAGCTCAAAAATATTCAGATTGTTCACAACTAATCAGGCCAAAAAGAACGTTTTTAAGAGGAAAAACTGATAAATTGCTGAAGCAAAAAGTATCAAAGCTTTGCTCAAAATTATGAAAGGACAGGTAGGCTCGTTTTGTGTGGGGCTTTTTTTGGTTGGTTGGTTAGGATTTTTTTAATGTATTCAAGTCAGCAATGTAGAAAAAAAAACCCAAAACACATAATTTGAGCAGCCCATTAGTCTTTTCCTTGCACAAGACAAGAACATTAATATGTTTCATTCAGGTTCTTATCTCAGTCGAGTTCCCGATGAACTCATTTTTACTATCAGATTTCAACAAACACACAGGGTGCTTGTGTAAAAAATGAGAAGTGCAGCGAGCAGGGAGAACACTACAAATAACTTTGCAAATAATCTATCAATCTAAGTTTATGCATTTGCCATTCCACTATGTAGCCACAAGTCTGAGGAAAAAACATAAAGCAAGACTTGCATGAAAAGGTAATCTCTTTGATTAGACCAAACTATAGCATTGTAAAAGCAATAAGGAAGGCTGACAAGCTTTCTTGTTCTGAGATTTTATGCAATGTTATCAGTTGATTTAACATGTGATCTTTCCCTTCACACCTCAACATACACATGGCACTTCATACATTGTATTACTGGCTCCTCAATATCCCAGTCAGAAACAACTCAACCCTGGGAACAGACAGTATTACCCACATGTCCTGGGTTCAGCTGGGATAGAGTTAATTTTTACAGCAACCTGAGAGGTGGGGGCATAGCCAGGGCAGCTGACCTGGACTAGCCAAGGAGCTATTCCATACCATGTGCCATCCTGCCCAGTATATAGATGGGGAGCGGGCCGGGGGGTGGTCTCTGTTTTCGGTGGGGGAAGTGGCAGAGCGTCGGGTCCCGGGTGGTGAGCAGTT
Source organism: Astur gentilis (assembly GCF_929443795.1). NCBI lineage: Eukaryota > Metazoa > Chordata > Aves > Accipitriformes > Accipitridae > Astur > Astur gentilis. Next base: position 15,228,640 of record NC_064891.1, read on the forward strand.
GCACTGTGCATCACTCTTTTTGTATACTTTTTCATTAGTGCCGTTGTTGTTGTTGTAATCTTTTTTGTGTTTGTCCCAGTAAACTGCCTTTATCTCAACCCTCGAGGTTCCAGTTTCTTTTTCTTTTTTTCTCTCCTCCGTCTCCTCCCCATCCCACCGGAGGGGGGCGGAGGAGTGAGCGAGCGGCTCCGTGGTCCTTTGTTACCGGCTGGGCTGAAACCACGACAGTCCTTTTTGGCGCCCAACGTGGGGCACAAAGGGTTGAGATAACGACAGATCTGGCCAGAGCGTGTTGAAACAAATTTGCCAAACGCATTTCTTAAATAGATGTTAGTGACAATGTTGTTTCATTTGTTTACATGGTGGTGTTTTGTAAGCTCTTATATGCTCTATGTATTGCCTGTAGTTGCGTATCTCATCTCTGGGAGAGTGATTGGGATTATCATTTTGCTGTACTGGGCAATGTCGACTTGTGAAATGATTACATCACTGGTCATGAGGTTAAGCTGGTATCTGTATGAGGCAGTGATATCATTTCCATACTTTGGGCACCTTCTGTTGGATTTTATTGGTAATTACACCCCATCCATGGGGAAATTAGGGGGGGATACCTCCCCCTGTCCATTCACCTCCCTTTTCTCCCGACTAATTACAACAGCTTTTGAGAATTCTGGATATCCTTGGGATGCGCCAGTGTGCTGTTAGTGCTATGCTTCCTGAATATGTTTCAGGTCTTCTTTAGGGCTACAAAAAGGCTCTTTAAGAGTACCACTCAGAGATCTCCCCCAAAGCTGGATACTCATGGGTGGCACGGCATGTAGGAGGATATGGGCAAGTATCTAGAGAACTTCTCACCACCAGTGACTTGGAAGTTCACTCCCGAACAACTACAGAACCCTCATGAAGTGACAGAATATTTGAAAGAAAAATGCTGTGGCTATTCCAAAGACGTACAACTCGCTGCACTGTGCTGGGCCCTGGCCAGTATCTACCAAACACTGCTTGATACGAGGCAGCACCCTCAGGGAGAAAAGATGGAACAGAACAACAGGCACTGTGGCTACCCCAACCCCGACAACAGCTACCCCTACCCCAGTGACAGACACTTCAGCTAAACCAGAGAACCAACCTGTGCCAGTATCAGTCGCCCCTGTACCGAAAAAGAAACACACAAAGAAATCAGTTCGCTTAGTGAGAGATGAAGATGAACCAGGGTCATCGCGAGAACAGGAGGTAGAGGCAGAACCTGAAATAATTACCCAATCTCTATCCATGAGTGAGTTGCGTGACATGCGAAAAGATTTTAGCCGCCACCCAGGTGAGCACATTGTTACCTGGCTGCTCCGATGCTGGGATAGTGGGGCTAGTAGCGTGGAATTAGAGGGTAAGGAAGCCAAGCAGTTAGGATCTCAACCCTCAAGGTTCCAGTTTCTTTTTCTTTTTCTCTCCTCCATCTCCTCCCCATCCCACCGGAGGGGGGCGGAGGAGTGAGCGAGCAGCTGCGTGGTCCTTTGTTACCAGCCGGGCTGAAACCACAACACCACATTAGCCAAGGAAAGAGAAGGAATATGTGAAGCTTTGTTGCCTCTCTTTCTGGATAGGCATGTTCATAACAACTTCATTTTTCTACATCTTTTTATGTGTCTTCAATAGACAGTCAGGTTGGAAAAGCTGCCATCAGTAGGATGAAACACATGTCAAGTATAGGAGATAAGTAAAGAAAGCAAGTTACTGTTTTAGCTGTATAATAGTCTGTAGCCATACTGACTTCAGGAACATTATATGAACAAGCCAGGTCCCTTTGGAGTTGTTCTCTGATCACGTAATACATCAAAAGACACAACATCAATGTAATTATTCTAATAATAAAAACCCATGAAAAATATAGCCAATTACTGATTGCTTTTAGATGCAGCAGACTCCAGATGCATACAAAATTCTTCATTAGTACAAGCATATTTTTATTCTATAACAACTACAAAAGGCATTTGTGCACATTATTAACAGGGTCTGCTCAAGAAGCAAGTAGGTACCCAGAACACAGACACAAAAATGCAGCAATGAAGAGGTTTCACATACTCGGTAGGACTTTTAAACTTTATATACAATTGATCTGGATGGGCTATATTGATGGGCCAAGGCCAACTGTATAAGATTGTTCAAGAAGGCTAAGTGCCAGGTCCTGTATTTGGGTCACAACAACCCCATGTAGCGCTACAGGCTTGGGGAAGGGTGATGGAAAGCTGCCCAGCAGAGAAAGACCTGGGGGTGTTGGTCGATAGCCGGCTGAATATAAGCCAGCAGTGTGCCCAGATGGCCAAGAAGACAAATCGCATCCTGGCTTGTATCAGAAGTAGCATAGCCAGCAGGACTAGGGAAGTGATTGCCTCAGTACTCAGCGCTGGTGAGGTCGCACCTCAAATCCTGTGTTTGGCTTTGGGCCCCTCACTACAGGAAAGACATTGAGGTGCTGGAGTGTGTTCAGAGAAGGGCAACCAAGCTGGTGAGGGGCCTGGAGCACAACTCTTCTGAGGAACAGCTGATGGAACTGGGGTTGGTTAGGCTGGAGAAAAGAAGGCTCGAGGAGACCTTATTGCTTTCTACAACTGCCTGAAAGGAGGTTGTAGTGAGGTAGGTGTCAATCTCTTCTCCCAAGCAACAAGCGATAGGATAAGAGAAAATGGCCTCAAGTTGTACCAGGGGAGGCTTAGATTGGATATTAGGAAAAATTTCTTCACTGAAAGCATTGTCAAGCATTGGAACAGACTTCCCACAGAAGTGTTGATGGTTGAGTCACCATCCCTGGAGGTATTTAAAAGACATGTAGATGTGGTGCTTAGGGACATGCTTTAGTGGTGGGCTTGGCTGTGTTAGCTTAACAGTTGGACTCAATGATCTTAAAGGTACTTTCCAACATAAATGATTCTATGAGTTCAGAGAGAAGACACCAGACGGAAAGATCATTCTGAACTATCTGGTAATAAGAACTCATACTTTCTTCCACTCTACATGCAAAGCAAAAAATGTATGAACTGTAAGGAATTAGACCAAGTTACTCTAAACTAACAAAGATCACTTTCATAAGGCAATCAGCTTCTTTTTAAGGCCTTGTCTTCAGGAATACTAACGTTATAGTTCCAATTCAAACTAGTAAGCATAAGTCAGCCCCAAGTAAAATCTCACTAAACAGTTACTGGTTGCATGTTTTCTCCTCTCAATCTGCTAATACACTTTCTTTTCACTAGGATTTTACTTTATGATAGTAAAACCACAAGTAACCTTGTTAGCAACCACAAGTTAACAATAACCTTTTCTGCTAGGTCTGGAGAATGAAGTAGGCAAATACATGCATTTATCACTAGAATTATTTTGCACAAGGTACTCAAACAAAAACATGAGGGGGCTTTTTTTGGTAGGGTACTGTAATGTCCTTTGTAGGTCAAATTCCCTAAGACTGAAAATGCACTGAAATGATGTTAAAGATATACTTAAATTAGTGCTCTTTGCACTGATTAAGAATTATAATAATTTCAGAACACAAATGGATTATTTCCTGTTCTTTTAGAAGATTAACAAGGCAGCAAACAATCTCCAAAGGAAATCAGAAAAGTTACTGAACCTTTTAAGCCCATGACTCAACCTTTTAAGCCAATGGAACTTTGTCGCACAGTATTTGGCTACACTTTTCGTTTGTCAACTTATGATGTGTTTTCCTCTAACAAAATCTGACCTAAGTATATGACAGCACATTGCCCTAAATTTCACACAGATATTGCAACCTATCCAGACATGCTGCAGTGAGCAATACATCAAATGACACATTACACTGTATTATACTGGTACCATAGGACTCCAGAGTTCTGCTATTTTATCTCCTCCCTCTACCCAGAAAGTCTAATATGTCACCAAGAAAGGAAATGCTCCCCAAAAATAAATACACACTTAAGCTAGTCAGTAAAACAGGATATTCTAGATCAGCATTAGAAGTGAAACACAACAACACTGTGTTCACATTACTCCATATTCTGCCACTGAACATGAGAATCACGGCTGTCAGACTACAGATGATCAGAGGTAACTCAAAAAAATCTCCAGCAGATGCTCTACAGACAGGCAAGATCAGAAGCCTCCAGCTTGGAGGATTCATGTCTTTAGTACTACACTGCCCTGCAAATCCAATACAGAGAGAAAAACCCCTTAACCGTTCCCTCAGGGAAAAAAAAAAATAAGGGTCTTCTGCTCAATGTTTTTCATTCTTCAACTGACAGGTTTCACGGGAATGCTGATGTTCAGCTGGGAAGAAAAATATTTCCCTGAATGAAAGTATTAGGAGGCGGTGTTCTCATGTCACACTGCATTGGTCAGTCTGTCAGGATAGCTGGTTTCCTGAAAATCAGCTCACTACAGATTTTTTCTTAAATTATGTGGCTCTAAAATTGCTAACAGATACCTAATTTGAGTGTCTCCTTTCTTTTCCTGCTTTGCTTTTTAACCCTGTACACCCATGTGGTGGACTCACACTGTTTTCCAGCTAATGCAGACCCTTGTCAGTGACAGATCTCCAGGCACCCTGCAGCTTGTGTTAATAAGAAGCATGAGTTTCAAATCAAGGCATCAAAAGAACAATTTTCTCAGAACATTATCCCGTAAGGGGTCTCTAAAGCAGCTTTCCCTCTGGGTTTCAATAACCTCAACTAAAGCAAAATTCCTACAGTTCAGCTTGTGATAGGAGAAACACCACTATTTTGGACAAGCCTTCTACATAAAATACTCAAGTGAATCTCACACAACTCTAGATCAGGACTTTCCATTGACCAATAGCTCTGCTCCGTCACATCCAATTTCCATGATCCTACCTAGAAAGATTTAGAGGGCATCCATGGCTTGACTGTGGCTTAACCCTCAAGTCTGACTCAGAAGCCAAGAATTTCTCTTCTCCGTTTACATTTCCTGCTTGATTTTGGCAGACCAGTATAGCGTCCCTATAGAACAAGGTCCACATATATCATGTGCTTCTATCCTGACCACTTAAAACTTTCCTTTTCCTTCAGGGGTTCTCCTGCCCTCCCTTCAGGGTAAATTCTGTTGAATAGTTGTATGGTTCAGGTAGGGAGGGTTGTCTTTTTAAAAAATAAAAAGCAATTCTAGGCAAAGAGTAATTTTATACAGCTATGATCATGAGTCAGCTGAGAAGGGTTACAGAAAATTCTGGTGTTCACAAGCAGTGTGGAATGGTTCTTAGTGGCATAACCACTCAACAGCTCACTGTTCATAGGAAAAAAAATATAAAATCACAGGGTTACTGGATCAGCTCAGAAAAAAGAAAAAACCTTCTGAACCATCATCTCCTTCCTGAGCTTTTAGACATGCCAAACAGAAGTGTTGCTCAGTTTCAGTTTTATGCCTTTGCTGATCTTACACACACACAAAAAAAAGTGTTATTTATATGCCAATCTGGAATGGAAGTCATCAGGATCTCCTACGTGAATATGTTTCAGCATGAAACATTTCACACCACAGGAACAAAGACTGAGGAGTTTCTGTTAGAAAATGACTAGTCTGCATGTTACCCTTTTGCTAGTTACCAGCTGGCCCATCTAAATAGTGCAAAGGCTCCAGGCCTCTCCAGAATCTGGATAAGAACACAAGCCCTTCAAAGAAGGGAGAGTTGCAACACTGTCTACCAGCAGCTATTACTCAAGTGCCAGCAATGATGCACAACTGCCATCCCTTTGTTCCCAACTATCATGGTTTAAGCCCAGCTGGCAACTAAGCACCATGCAGCTGCTCACTCACTCACTCCTCCTCCCAGTCCCTGGGTGGGATAGGGAGGAGAATCAGAAGAAAAAGGTAAAACCTCATGGGTTGAGATAAGGACAGTTTAATAGGACAAAAAAAGGAGAGAAAAATAACAACAATAATACTAATACACGAATATATAAAGCAAGTGATGCACAATGCAATTGCTCACCACCCAGAACCCAATGCTCAGCTCATTTCCAAGCCACAATCCCTCCTCCTCCCAGCCAGCTCCCACAGTTAAATGCCAAGCATGACATCATATGGAACTGAATACCCCCTTGGCTAGTTCAGGTCAGCTGTCCTGGCTGTGCCCCCTCCCAGCTTCTTGGGAAAATTAACTCTGTCCCAGGCAAACCCAGGACACCAACTACACCCAAAGAACAGGCATAAGAGCCTGGACTACTCCTTTTCCTTCATCACAGTTTTCTGTAGAAACACAGGGACCTTCTCAGCTGATGTAAAATTGCAGGATCTCAAATGTCTGGGATTTTTCATGTTAGCCAGTTTCTAGCCTTATGTACGGCTCACCAAGACTCTCAGTTTAAAGCCAGAAGTACAAATAGCTCTGTTCCTAATAGAATGTAGTTTGCTGAGAGTATTTTAATGTTGGAGACCTTGAGAACTCAAAGTGCTTTAATAACTGTTAAATATTGGGTGTTCTAAGCGTGTAGGGAATTTCCTAAAGTTTCAGATCCTGGTTCCTGCAAGAGTTACTGAGACCCAGGATATAACATGGAGTACGAGGTATCTGGGAGCCACAGTTACAAGCATCTTCCAGTTCAAGAAAAAAGTGTGAACAGGCAAAAATGACTTCTTTACAGTTTTATCACTACTTCATTTGACCTTTCCATTCAACTTATAGCAAAGCTTGCCCGTGGGCTCTTACTTCAATTAGTATCAAATGAGGCCATAAGCATAATAAACATGACTCAAATCTGTGAAAACAACATAAAGCTTCCTGTGTCCACCAAGCAAGTCATCAGTGAAAAGGACATACCTAGACATACAAAGATATGTACAAATACTATTATAAGATCACCAGCACCCTTTAATGAACATTTGTTCTATCACCCACTCATCTCAGGAGACAAAGCCTCCTTTCTGTGAGCTCGCCTTTGACTACGATCACAGAGCCAGAAGTACTTCCGATTCAGAGTCAACAAGTGCAGGTCATAATCTTCCACTTGGAAAGATGTCAATAAGCACATTTATTATCCAAACCTACCCCTTTGAAGCGTCCCACCGATAAAGCCAAGGATGCAGCAAGTATTGTGTGGTTCTGACAGAAACACCGCTTTGAGGTCTGTACTTGAGACTATGGTTTTGCCAACTCTTTCCTTCTCACTTATTGCATGTTTTACTCCCCAATTATGTTCAGCAGGACACTCAAAATGGTTCTCATGGCTTTCAAAAGCACTTTGAACTGATGCTATGGCCTGGGTTTATGGGTTACCATTAAAGGATATGCTCCTGCTTTGAGTTAAATTCCTTTTTCCTTCCCCATTTTTAAACATAGCATCAGTGCAAGACACAACGTATTCATTTAACTGCCTTACACAGAATTGCACAGAAAAGGCACCAATGTTCTCAAAGAAGACCTCGCTTTTGTCATATCAAAGGATTCCAGGCAGAGGACAGAAAACACTCTGTCCATTTAACATCGGAACAAATTCAGAGAGAGGTTCGCAACCTCATTTCATAAACTGCTGAATAACTGAAAGTGCCCCTATGAGTGGGTCATTACTCAAATGCCAGAAACTGCATTAGATCACTACTGGTAATATTAACACATCTCCAAATTTCACCTAAGGGGCACATTTTTACATGGGCTAACAAAGGTCAAACTTACCCTTCAATTATCTATGTCCATCTATATCTTCCTTTTTCTGCCCTTCCAATGATTATATCTACCCGGGCCACTGCATAACTCTCAAAAAGTGGACATTCCCATCCTACCTTACAACACTCCCAAACATCTGCAACTTCTGAAGGCTCTTTTTCTGAGTATGAGGATTAGAGATTACTTCGAGATCTTGCTCTTCAGTCTTGTTCTTAAGAGGACAATATTTTCTCTGTTCTACTGGGGGGGGGGGGGGGGCACATAAAAGGGATCACAAAGAGAATTAAGTTGCTCAAGTTTTTTGCTGCAGATCCACAGCAATGCTTGGGAATAAAACATCTGACCTGTTAATCTCCCACCCATTTAATGATAAGAAAAATAATAATGAATTAATAGCAAGCTGAAGACTTAAGCATTATTTAGTTCATCTGCTGACTTAGGGCATGATCCTTCTTCAACAGAAATTAATGGTAAACTCCCATTGAGTTCAGCAAGAGCAATATTAAATCCCTGGTTTCTTTCCTCCCACCAGCTTCCCTAGAGAAGCCAACAAATCACGAAAGTTTAATGACTATCTTTCACTTAGAAGTAATGGTGAAAAAAGTACACACAACAGACATTGTGTATTTCTTTTCCCATTGCTTGACCAGGCTTCTGATTTTTACTTGGAAAACTCAACAGGAAAAACACACACAAAAAATCTAACAAGATACAATAGAAGTCTGGCCAATACATAAAGCCTGTCTTGGACTTAATTTTACAAAGCAGACACTTTTGCATTTAGGGTACTTTTAAAATCACATTAACTGAACTGAGAAATGCTTTCCTCCCCCATTGTTACTCCCCTCCCGCCCCACCCCCCTTCTCAGACTAATCTACACACATACTATGGGGATTGCCAATATGGAACATCCCACTGACCTTTGCAATTGGCAGCTGTGATCAATCACTTCATAAAATCCTATGTGTCAGCTAGAAACCAGTTGTGTTTCTTAAGCAAGTCAATCTGCTAAACAGTTTAAGTCATGAATCCATCCAAAACACTAGAAAAACAAACTCATTTGGATGATATCTTACTTTATGCCCAACTTTATTTTTTTTATGTTTAATAACAGAGTAGAAATTCTTCACTCTCATGCAAAGCTGCTTGCAGACTCTTCTGTGTAAGTATACTGATTAATAGAGGGCAACTCTTCACTTACTGGTGAAGTTTACCACAGGTATCCCTAGTCATTGTTCCCACATTAGTAACATGCATATAGTTTGCAACTTTTTTCAGACAATTAATCTGACTAGTGATGGGTGACAGTCATTTAATTGTTGACCTTATAAGCAAGAATCAAACTGACTTCTTCAGATTACTCTTGCAATCAGTCCATACTCCACCATCTTTTACAGATTATAAATTCAAGGATCAAACTGAATCACCAAGATGCCAGCTCTACTCTGCACATCCGTTCTCTTGGTATAGTTATAATGTATGCAGTGTACAATGGGAAACCAGAGCTATTAAAGAAAATGGAAGCGAACATCTCTGTCAAAACCGAGTATCAGACTGAACTGATACTACCAAACACAGCACTAAACAAATGAGACTTTTTAACCATAGGCTGAACTCTAGCAGAATGACATCAGCATAGAAAGTCATTCTTGCCATAATTATTTCTGCTTTAAAAATAATGTGTCAATGGATTTCTTTGGCCAATTTGCTCACTACTGAGACTGTATATTCTACTCTCTGCCCTCCAGGTAGTCCTATAAGCATAATTTAAGTGATTTGTTAACCTTTTGCATACTGTATCTGTCCCATGCAACTAAGTTTTTTCTACTCCACCCTTTGGATAAATCAAAATGAAAGAATTTTAAAATATGCAGATCTAAGATAAAAGTTAGAGGAAAAGATAAGGAGAAGAAATAAGAAACATGAAGAAGGTACACTAAAGAGACAAAGAAAGAAACTGAAGAAAGAAAGAAGCCAACTGAAAACAAGCAAGGGTAACAATGACTCAACTCACTGTAGTCATGAGTCTTGAATGAGTAGAGGGGCCTGTGCAGGTAATCTACAATAAAATCTGATGACAAAAGGACTTTTACTACCTTGAATACATTGCAACACCTTTTAGAAGTAGGATAATAAAGCAGCAGCTTGCCTCTTAAAACTTCATTTGACTCCTACACCAATCTATGGGAACTAACTCATTCTAAGAAAACATAACCATTACAAAGTACAATAATAAAACATGCTTCCATTCACAGATTGAGGTAAGAAGATATGGTATTTTGTACATTTTTACTGCAATATGAGAGTACTGCAAAAGGTATTTTCTTAGGGTACAACAACACATTTCCATTCTCACCTAGATCAATAAAAGCATGTAATGCAGGCAAGTTATCACACCTCACAGGTGTCTGTCCATGTGAAGTTACTCCAAAGCAGCATCAAAGACTAATTTGTCTTTACTACATTGTACATTCTGTTAGACTTCTAAATTTGTGATCGGATTAGAGTCTGGTGAGAAGTTTTTTCAGATTGGACTTAGGCTGGGAAAGGATTAAGTGTCAGAGTCATTTCCAACTTATATCTGTGAGAAATTTTGAGTTCTGGAATGAACAGGAGGAAAAGGAATTGGCAATAACCAACCACTAGTTTCACCAGCAAGGATGGGCACATACCTGTTTTCTCAGTGTATTCCTGATGGGGAAAGCAATAGATTCAGAATTGTTGTGACTTGGTACTTCAGTGCTGTGATAGTCTTTGAGGAAAAGTTTCAAACAACTTCAAACAAGTTTCAAACAAGTTTCAAACTTGCTAAACCCATCGCCACTTAAACACAACAGTTTATCTGTCTTCGCAAACTTTTTATCGTACTTCAAGTTAGCTGCTTATTACTGATAAGTGAAAACTGCTTCTGGAAGGTGAAAATAATAGCTTTTAAATGCAACTGGGTTGTAGATTTTCCTGATTGTTCTCATGTCTTTGAGTTAGGATATGTGATTTTATTTCTGGCTTGAACAAGAAAGCTGTGAGAAAACAAAACATCAATTACTTAAAGCTTAAGCTTTCTCTCCTGTACAATAAAACTAACAGCCAATGCGTCATTTTCATAACTGGATGCTGGAATCGGTTTCAAACATCACAGTTAAAAGCTTGGAGGGGGAGGGGGAAGCCAACTGGCTTGCAAAGAACAACAGCTATCGCATCCATGAATGCTGTCGTATCAACTCAGCATCAAAGCTCAAAGTTGACCTCAACTCCAGACACGAGTACATGAACAATATACAGGTTCACAATCTGACGCTAGTCTCATGTGCCGAAGACTGAGGTCTGCTTCATGCTTCTAATTGGTACTTACCATCACCTGGTACACAATTTGTTCAGGTACTTGATGGGACACAAAAAGAAAAGCCCCACCACATACACCAAGGCCAGGTCTCAAATTCAGCATCTTGACAGACACTGACTCAAGCTCTAGTAGGTAACAAATGAACCATCAGCTCTAACAGGAGAGTTCCTTGGTGCTTGGCTGATTTACTACAATTAAAAGTTAATTCCTACACGGGTAAAAAATCCTGCCTTCAGGCACCTAGAACAAAGAGGTTTTGTCTGTACAGCAGAAACACAGGACTTCTTAAATACATGTAAACAAGACCACTTCCAGATCGCAGGGCAGATATACTCTGCCACAGAGCATATCTGCCTGTGGACTACAGTAAAGCTCCCTTCAAGCATAACTACCAATTTCATTTCCATGCAAACCAAGGCAAAATGAAAACTTCCTTGCTTTACCTTTTACACAGAAGCAGCTATGTATATTCTGAAATAAAAAGTACCTTTATCATATGTACGTATCTATACATAGTTTTGAATTTATACTATAGCTTTTTGTTCATGAAGTGATGCTTTCAAAAACCTATCATATTACAAATTATTTTTCCCATTTACATTTCAGTGCAATCTTCATTCATCTCACCCTGCATTTATCTATACTTCTAGCACCCTTACAATATCACATATATTAAAAATGTCCTAAAACTAGCAAACAGAAAACACACACGATTCTCACACACAATGCACTACTGCAGCTGGTCTCAGACTCCTGGAGACAGGATTTTGCATGAATGACTAGAAAAGACTAACTAAATAACTGAATTAGGTTACCTTGTGCATACAACATATCCATTGACTTTTGCAAAAAATCTAGGGAACCATATATTCCAGCTCAACCTAAGTAATAGCGATTTCTGTGTGTCAATATCACCTGCACTGTTTACAAAGCTGTATAACCTTTGCTCATGACTCTAAATCATACCTAATTTCTATTCCATTAGAAATAGAGGTTAATAACGATCAAGTAGAATGCAAATACATAAACAGTTAGTTTAGCAAAACTGGAACCTGACTGTGTACTGTTCTAAATTGCCCAGCAGTAGCCACAGAAGGTAAGTAAAAAAGTTTCTTCCACACCCTCATAAAAGTTGAAAAGTTACTGATAATCATCATCATGCATGTGATGTCCCTCCCCTTAGTAACACTGATCTCTCATTATTGTCTTACAATTCAGATCACAGAGGAGATACTTCTCCAGTTTGAAGCTAAAGGCCAGACTATATGCCCTGTAAAAATGCCCCCTCCCATCACTCCACAAGCCTCAAAACAGTACTGTCTACATCATAAATAGCAAGTATGCTTTCATTAAGCTCGTTATGTCTAAATGACATTCAGTTCATCAATAGTCACACTAGAGCCATTGCAGTTGCAGTCTCTGGTTTATTACACACAAACTAATCATCAACCTAATACAAGCAGACCTCAAACAATGCACTGATGTTGCCCTGCCTGTGCTTTGGTCTCATTTTAGAACACACACCTCTGCCACTACGTGCATCCAGCTTAAGCATAAGTTTACAATTAAGGTCTTCAAAATAAAAGGAGGATATGTGAACTTACGCTGTGGGTCACGGAAATTACACCAGTAGAGAAGCACGGCGCAAGTCCAAGGAGCTATGATGGTCTACACAATGAATAATGCATTTTTCATTCCTATCGTGGTTTAACCCCAGCCAGCAACTAAGCACCACGCAGCCGCTCACTCACTCCCCCCATCCAGAGGGACGGGGGAGAAAATCAGGGAAAAAAGTAAAACTCCTGGGTTGAGATAAGAACTGAGATAAGAACGGTTTAATAGAACAGAAAAGAAGAAACTATTAATGATAATGATAACACTAATAAACTGACAACAGTAGGAATAAAAGGATTGGAATGTACAAATGATGCGCAGGGCAACAGCTCACCACCCGCCGACCGACACCCAGCTAGTACCTGAGAAGCGATTCCCTGCCCCCACTCCCAGTTCCTATACTAGATGTGACGTCCCATAGTATGAAATACACCGTTGGCCAGTTTGGGTCAGGTGCCCTGGCTGGGCATGAGAAGCTGAAAAATCCTTGACTATAGTCTAAACACTACTGAGCAACAACTGAAAACATCAGTGTTATCAACATTCTTTGCATACTGAACTCAAAACATAGCATTGTACCAGCTACTAGGAAGACAGTTAACTCTATCCCAGCTGAAACCAGGACAATTCCAAAGCATGTCTTCTATTTATTTCAATAGAGAGTAAAGAAAGGAAACTATATCAAGAAATCCAACACACCTGGCACCATTGTCTAACTGTTTGAGAAACAACACAACACAGAGGGTTGTTCAAAACCGTACCTCTGAGATGACCAGAAAGAGACAGAGGACTTACGCTTGGAATTCATTACCACAAAAACCATGTGTTTCTGCAGAGGAAATGGAACACCAACATGACACCAGTGTGACAAAGTCACAGAAAACTGACATTACCCAACTCTTGGTTTCAGGAAAGCTCCAAAGCAAAAACAGGTGTCTTGGGGAAAAGGAAAGTACCCTTAACCAAGGGTATCAAGATAAATTTGAGAGAATGAGCATAAGCAGTATTTTGCATGGTAACACTGCTACGCTCCAATCCTCTCAGATCTGTTGTCAGACTTCAGCAAAAAGAGGCAATAGCCAGTTTGGAGATCGTGCCAGTGTATTAACTGCTTTGCTGTTTTAGTACTATAGCAACACTTCGGGTCACTTCACAGCTGTATGCAACATTATTTTCTTTGTACACAATCTTTTTCAAGATTGATGGGTTTATCTGGGCTGAGAGAGTGTACAAAAATATGCTTATCCTCCCATGTAACAGCAACACACAACGTAGAACAATAAAAATACACATTTAAAGAGAGCAACATCCTAATTTGAATTCGTCTACCAAAACAGAAGAATATGCAGCAATGTGACCGAAAATACAACCTGCAAATGCCTGACTACAACTAATTGCTCCCTTTTGTGCGCAGTAATGCTCTCAGGAGGTTAGCCTCTAAAGGTGAAATTCCAGCCTGAGATCTGGATAAGACTGCCTTCCAGTTGGTATCTCCAGCATCAATCACAATCTTGCACCAGATTGCTCAGTACTCTAAACAGGCACAGGGAAGTCAGGGGGAAACACATAGAACATTACCATGCCTTGGGCTACAAGGTCATGCACCATTTATAAAGTTATGAAAATTGTTGGCTGTTCCACCTCTGCTGAGAAGCTTCACAGTAAGCAGGAGGGACACAGAGTCATTAGCAGCGACGACTAATTTGAATGAACCGTTGTTATGCTAAGGAATTGCCTGAAGCTTTGGTGAAAGAGTTTACTCTCAGACATTCATGTTCGGGAAGTGAGAAATTCCCAAACACAAAACAGAGAATCCAAGGGGAAGCAGGAGACCTGTAAATCAAGATAGGCTCTTAGGAAGCTTGATGCAGGAGAGAAGTGAGATTTCACGGGTGGTAAAACAGTATGCTGACCCAACCACAGCCAGTGAAGGCAACCTGAGCTGGGAAGTCTTCTTCACAGCATTCTGACCTTTCATTCCTGGTCCCTGCCAGATTTCAGTGAAAATGTGCATGACAAATAAAAACACTGAAAGCTATACAACTGTTCTGGGAAGTCATCATCACCCAACACTATTTTATACTTAAAAGCTGTGCTGAAAATGGAGAAATATCAACTATCATTAGAATCAGCACTGACCTCCCCTACCAAAATGTAACTACTATAGGCACCATTCAAAGCTTTAGGACTATAATTAGCCTTCTGTTGAATCAAAGCAATTTCTCCAAGGTAAAAAAGGCTGTGCAATGGCAATTAGAGTACCACACAGCCAACAGCATTTTCAGTTCAGTTTTGCAACACCCTAACTTCAAAGTGGTGCCCCACCTCTCATTTAGAGAAAGAAAAATAACTGCAATAAGACTGAAGCCACACTGAGAATTCTAGAAATCCTAATGGAAATTAATAACTTTATACTTGCCGGCAATTTAAGAACGTCAAAGGCACTGCCTGCATTTCTAGAAGCTGTGTTAGTCCTGTTTAGTCAACATGTTCAGAATTTTGGAGATACTTAACTTGTTTAGCTAGTTTAATTTAGTTAGGCTTTTACTCTACAAGGTACTCTATTTTCCACAAGTTAAAAGAGCATTCACATTTCCAATGGTACTCAAAGCCATTCGAACCTTATCACCCTTGAAGTTCTATAATCTTATTAGCTTTAAAATTAAAACAATAAAACCATACATTAGCATAATCCACAACTAATCACTCACATTACTTATTGGTGACATCACTAACACTGTAAACATAGCACATGTAAGTACAGATACTAATATTGATTGCATGTGTCCTACTCACTAAAAGCAATTGCCTTGTGTATAAACTGTCTCACAAATCATTTACTCCCCCATAAAAATTATGGTTTTAATTCTGAGACATTTTACTGCCCACTCCATTTCTGCATCTAATCATGACTCTAAAGACTGCTTCGAAAATTCACGCAGTTTAACTCAACCAAAACAGGGTTAGACTCACAGACTTGGGATACACACACACAAGCTACTATGTAAGCCGCTCCATGAAAATTGATCATACACGTTTTTACTCCACAGAAAATGCAGAGTCATTTAAAGGAGCAAACTTTACAAAGGAGGAGAGGTACAGTACCTCTTACGTAGTTCACAGCGCAGAACAGCTCATGTTGCAGCTAACCAAGCAATAACTTGTTCATGGAGCTATTCCCTGAATTTGAACAGGCCTCCAGCAGGTAAGATGCCAGGTAACGTTACCACAAGCACAGGCAGTATTTCTTGAGACAAAGATGCTTAAGCACCACAAGAAAATCCAGCAATCTACATACTCACAAAGACTGTGAGATCATACACAAGCAAAATACATACTTTGAAACACATTCTAGGATGTCTGTCTATCTGACATTCTCCCATGCTGTAATTACTGTTCACTGAAGTCTGTAGTCTATAGCCTGAGGCCCTTTGGAAGTGAAGTTGAGACTTAAACAATGCACTAGATCGCACACCATCAACATCATTTTCTGTTAAATAGAGTTGAGAGAAGAGAGCTGCTCTGGTGCAAAGCCAAGCATATTCAGTTACTGGTTACAGTCATTACACGGCAGGAAGAACCCCTTACCACAAACAGGTCCCATGAAGCTAGATCCAGAAAACATCCAAGGAAAGTTTCACAGCACAGAACCTCAAAAAGGTAAAGAAAATAAGACAGGAACAAAGTTATTTTTGGAACTACATATAACCAACACAGGTTAGAAAAAAGAAGCCATTACTTCTTCACAGCCCAGCAAACACAGGAAAGCAACTGTTTAAGAGACAAATGAGAAACTCCAAATGCATATGAAAGAGAGAACTTAAAGAAGCATATAGCAGATATGCCAAAATCATAAATGCATTTTGTAGAAGCAGTAAGAGCTCATGAAGCATGCTGTATGAAGAAGGACAGTAGTGAAACCCTATTGCAGATTTGCCTAAAGAAAACTTAAGTTGTCCCTGGTGAATATACCAAGCAATTGGTTTGGCAACAACTGCAGCATCCTCTCCTGCTCTCCTTGCAAAAGGCAAAGTCTGGAATTCTACTGAACATTTCATTTTTTTTCTAGTGACTTTTCACACTTCATATGACATTTCATAACCAACTTTGGGCATTCTTTCTACAGCTCCAAGAAACAGGTCATAATACATTCAGCTTGGATTTAGCTGCTTTCCTCAGGCAACGTGGGCCGAGCCTGAAAATTGTAAAAGCAGAGAGAAAACTATCACAACGCAAAACACACTTTGTCCTTCTAATGCATTTCCTTCTTGGTATGACATCTCCCTCCTTTCACCACGGATGACTTAAACTGTGATCCAGGGTCTATTGCTAGCAGTTCTACCTATGTAATAACCCACATAGTACGTGAGTGTACAATCCTATTTGTATTAATCTAGAAATCACTTCACATTATTCAGGTCATTCTTTATGGTGCCTGTGTGTAGCCGAAAGATACTTTATCCAGCAAAAGTTCTTTCAAGATAAAGTTAGCCCATCAAAATTGTTGGAAAAGTTTGAGTTTTACTACACTGATTCATTGCAGCATGTGACACTAGCTTTTAAAAACAAAAACAAACAAGAAAACCTACACAAACAGGGCTGCCCTAGAAACTGATTTACCATCTCCTAGAAGCACAGCCTTCCAAACAGACAAATCCAGGACTTCTAACACAACTTCACTGAATCAACTGCCAAATTCAAACAAGGCTCATTTCAGGGAAATCAAAACAGACAGACTTGACTGACAGTCTCTTTTGACAAGTACAGTTGTGAAGTTAAAATACAAAAAGCCTTTATAAGCCCAAACCAGTTCAGCATCTAAACCCTAGCTAAGCTCCACCATGTAAATTAAACTAGAAATTCTAGGGAAAAAAAACACACCTCTCTGTGTTAATGCAAGACTTTCGCCTATCTTACCTAAATAGAGGTTACTAACACTGTATAAAAACAATAACACTATAGGTGAAGTCTAAAACAGATTAAAAATCTGAAAGAAAGTATTACGTCATCTTGTGACAAGTGCATTATAAATACCATGGACTGGCAGAAGGATGACAAAACATGCACTCTTGGCTGTCTAGACTGAGTTTGACACTAACCATTCCCATACACAAGAATGAAATTTCCCAAGAGCATTGGAAAAAAACCCAGTTAAATTAAACAAACTGATAATAAAAACAAATAGGCTCATTCCAAATAGACGCAATTTCCAAATTTTGTCTTACTATATTCCCACCCTAGAAGAATAGAACAATACTCTAAATCCCTGTCCCGTCTGGAAATGAGAAAATGGTAGAGTCTGAGGCTCCCCTTCATTCCCTTCAGTGCCCCCAAGGCTTCCAGATTAAGCAGCTCAGAATCACCCCAAAGTTCCTGTCCAACTCAATCTGACACTTCACTAAAAGTCTGGAAAATAAAGGTAGCCATTACAGTTCAAGAGAGTTTGAAGCACGAGGGTTTCATTTGCAAAAGAATGGAATAACCTCCCACCTCAGAAGCCTTTCTGTTATTGAACTTACATTAGAGTCCCAGCCTCTACCAGTTAGCTTTTATGATTAAAAAAACCAAAAAACATAGTTTGTTTGGTTCTTTTTTATGAGCATCATCAACATAAAGGTCTAAAGAACAAATGAAAGTATTGGAAACCATCTAATACTCTCATCTTTTTAGTCTCCGTTTTTCTGTAAACTAAGGAGTTCACCATTGTAATTGCTCACTGTAACCTGATAGCTAGAGATCACCCAACTTCATCTTTATTAAGTTTAAGATCTGGCTAAGAATACACTTCCTTCAAGCACTGCTGAGCAGTGGAACTAATGTCCTGCTGCACTGTACGTGAGGAAGAAGAAAGCCTGCCAGGCCCTATTTAACACTCGCAGCGGCAGAAATGCAGCACTGCACAGAACAGATGAGGATTTCCCTTGTTTCAGTAGCTGGCACCAGAGCTTGGGCCTAGCCTCACTAATGACTGCTCCACCAAGCAGCTCCAGTCAAAATTCTGAAGTCAGACTGCAGAGAGTGAGTGCAAGTCAAATACACGATCTATAGGCTATATATTATTACTCCTCCTCCTCACCCTGTGGTAACAAGGGCATCGGTGTTCAAAAGGTTAAAATTACAAAAAAATTAAAAATCATAGTAAGTCCAAGGAAGATAACCAACTTTTCTTCACAATGATCCGAAGAACACAGAGCAGTCAAGGGTGTTCTCAGTCAGAAGCTGACATCTAATCAAGCTATTCGTAGCACCATAGAAAGGTTCTCCTTAAACAAACCGATAGGCAAGGGAAAAATGGCTGCCAGCCATCAGCACCTACAATTTCTATTAGAATCATACAGCACACAGTTGTTTTGTATTTTGGAGGATGAATGAGTACCTTCATAAAATGAACCTAGGAAATAAGTTGTAATGCTAAAATTGTTTATGGACTGTGCATAATGAAGATCAGATCTGCTTAAAAACAGGAGGGAAAAAAAAGTCAAGGTTACAGGCTTGGGGTGGAGGGGTGTTTCAATGAAAATCAAATCAGGTTTTTTTGTTTTCTTTTAAATCAAATTTGAATGGATGCCTTCTTTTTCCAGAGGATTTCCCTCTTACTCCCAAAAAGAAAATTTCCTCATCTCAGCACCACACAGAAACCATATTAGCATTTTAATGGTGCTGAAGTGATTGACTTCAGACTCTTCAGTTACTGGACTCTACAGTAAAGTCATCTGAATTGTTTAATCTGAGCCCCAAACCAGTTTTGCAGGCTCATTTGCATTGCACTGTTTCCAGTCCACACATCCAAGGGCTGCACAGCCTGCCCAGCAGGCCACAGTGACTGAAACCCACAACCCTGTTGAGAAGAAAACTAAAATTAATCTGGCTCCAGGAATGCTCATATGCCAAAATCACCAAACAAACCCAGCCTTCAAGCAGGTACCTCCACCTGAGTTTTCACAGGCTTTTCCTAATTGGAGAAAATGATATGATAGTGGTTTGGGTCTTTGTTGGCAAGTGTAGTTATTCATTAGCAAAAGCAGAAATGCTATCAGGAATTAACCTTTGATGGCTAAATCAGAACTCTGGATGACTGAAATATACTGACTTCCTTCACAGCTGCTGAAGTTAAGTCAAAATCTTTTGCTCAGCAAACCCTACACAGCTACATAATTACCTTTTCTTCATCAGATCACAAACTAGATAGCTCCTTGCATGGCTCTCTGAAAATGCTCTCTACAGCTAGAGCTTTATTTTCTGCCATATAAAGCAATTCACTGGACTGCCATCACACTTGGCCTTCCATCCTGATGCCACTGAGCACGCTGTACAGTTTCATTCATAAAGCCAAAAGGGCTTCATCAAGAGTTTATAAGTCTGAAATGTATGTATACAAAATGGCAGTCATCTATCTTCCTTTACTGCTGATTAATATGCCTTATTCTATATAAAATAAATATTACACATTTTTTTCAATTTCTTCTGTATGCACATCTACCTCAAATGACCATTTACAGCTCTTTCTTGCAATGTGCTGAAGTCCTTCCCTGCTATTCTCCCATTTATGAAGTGATCTTTATCTCCATTTTCCTTCTGAGGCAGTTCAGAAGGAACTCTTTCCCTTTCCCTCTCCCATTTCCAGCAATTACCAGTAATAGATTTCTCCAGCACTTACAAGTATTACCATCACTTAGACAGTAGATCATGACCAACGTAAAAATGCGGAAAGGATTAAAAGCCAAGGACGTTAATTATCTGTCCATCTATATTTACCTGTAGAACAAATATGGTAAGGAAAACAGTAAGAGTAGCAACTCTTAGTACGGGGAAAAAAAATGCTAAATTGCAAACAAGAAAGGTAGATCCTACATCCTATCAAAAAAGGTAGGCCAAATGTAGTCAGGTACAACTTCTCCACTTCAGGGGAATTGCTCACGCACCCACGAGATCATAACTTGGCTCAAGCAGCATTTTCACCATCACAGAAAACATTACCACTATAAAAGAAGTCCAATGTAATTTAGCCTGATTGTTTTAAGGTTGAAATAGGTTCTCACTGAAAGCTAGGAATCATATCCTGTAGAGAGAGATGTGTATTTTAGAAGACCATTTGACAAACTCTGAGAACAACAGAAGGTTTCAGGTGCAGACGAAAAGACTCTGACCTCTCACACTTGTCTGGTTTTTCTTTCTAGTTTTATCACCCAAACTATCACCTCCTCCTGCAAACGTGGCTTCCTGACCTACACATCTAGGTATATTTTACATTCACTTAAAGCTAGGTAGATTGAAGAGACTTCCTCCAAATCTAGATTCACATAATGAAGGAGGATTGGGCCAAGCATGTAATTCAGCCACCAATTTCTTAATTTCTGAAGTTGACCTTGTTCTAACTTAAGCATAAAAAGGAACTAATATATTAATGTAATTGATTAATAAATAACCAGGATTGTATCCAATTTTTCATGTAGCAGTCCACATAGCACATAAAAGCATTAGACACAGAAGTTTACACACTAACAAGGGTTTTTTTATAGCATTCGGCACTAACAATCTTAGTAAGTGGCTAAAAAAAAAAAGGAGAACCTGCAGTTTAGACTTAGGTGTGTTATGTACTTGCCTTATGTTTTTGTCCCTTTATCAATCACTTTAACAAAACTTGAACCTGAGGCCTTACTGTAAATACTTACACACACTTCAAGTAACATATATCTTGTAGAAATCAGTCTCATCAGAGGCAGAAAGCTAAGTATGTTGCAGAGTTAGGCCTAGAACAGTCAAGTAAATAAACCTAAAAACAACAATATAGGAGACACATCTTAAAAGCGGAAAATTTGGATCCCGTAACATAATGTCTAGCGAAAGAAAACATCCCACATCACTAGCTCATATAAAGCCCACATCACAAGGAAAACCAGGACAGTATTTATTATCATTTATTTTACAGAACTGATTTACTATATGTTCATTGTACAAACAACTTATTTAAACTGTTGTAACTTTGCTTTGTTTCAAGTTTCAGCTGTTCCAGTTCAGATTCTTGTCCTTTGTTCTTCTTTAAAAGCATCACATGTTCTTTATCAGAGATCATTTTGTTAGCTAAGAAATAGAATTGTAATTTGAAAGCTTGATAGCAAAAGCATCATTTCCTGTAATCCAAGACATGACTTAACCATTAACACACAAGTAAAAATACCTAAATCATTTGGATGTTGTGTCATGAAAGGAATAGATTTGCTTTTGGCTCCTCAACCAAGTCCTAATAACTTTCTTGGCAAATAGGCAGTGATCAATTTGTCAAAATCAGTTGTTCCCAAAATACAGTGACACTAAATATTTTATCTCCCCGCCAGTGGGCAGACATTTTGAATCCTAAATCAGATGCTATAGCAGACCTAAAAAAGCATATTTTTCCCTACAAAAGTATACTCTGAACACCTGCCATTAGATTACATGCCATTCACTGTCTAACGGCTAAGGCCTTCATCCAATTCCACCTCACCTTATTTTCTTCTTGTGCTTACAGTACAGAGAATTTGTTTATAGTTCATGTTTCCCAGAAACAGCCATTAAAGTAAATATACAACAACAACTTTCACAGGAGTACTATGAGCCCTTGTAGGATCTGAATTACTCCTGTACTAACCGCAGTCCTGTGCTCAGCAAACTGGCTATCTTCTAAAGGACTGAGATGCTGAATAACTATCCAGCAGCATGACTGGTGCCGACCTTGGCTAGCCATGGGTGCTGTCCCAAAGGGAATTTTAGGAACAGTTAGAGGCAAAGTTGGTAACCCATCATAAATATTACTGTATTATGAGCTAGCAGCCTATAAATCCCTTCTCAGTGGCATATCCCTATGGGAAAGGGCACGCAAGCTTCCATATGGTGGTGATATATCATGTGATTTTTTAAAAGGCATACTATAACTCGGACTTATTTACTGTTCTCTCTCTTCATATCTGTAAACAAAGAAAAGCTTAAAAGGTTACATTCCTTCCTACTCCTTGCTATGTTATTTAAACCAAACTGAAAGTTTAGCCACATCAACGTCTGTCATCTGTACTTAATTCTTGGTACTTTCTCCTTCTTCTTCAGAAAAATAAATACCCAGATGTGTCTGACTAAATAAAAGGGGGGCTGAATCATCTCATTTTTCTGCCAAAGTAGCAGAAAAAATGATAGCTGGGAGCAAGGGGAGAACCTTAAAAAACAAAACAACTACAAAAAAGTTAAGCATGATGAACACCGACCATATACTAAATAGGCTTCCTCCATCTGCCACCACACATAAAAAAGCACTAAATAAACTAAGATACCTTTTTTTTTGTTGTTTAATTCATAAAAGAATTCAAAGGACATCAGCCAATTTGTAGAAATCATATTTAGGAAAAGACACATATAAAAAGCTGTTTGAACATGTGCTAAGGAACAAAATCAAATTATTCAAATTCTCTTTTTACTTTTTTCCCCAGCTCTCTAATACGAACACAAAGACTCAAAGGAAAAATGGCAGATTCCTTTAATAAACAAACCGAATAACAAGACATATTCAGTCCACCCTTATTGACACTTCCTTTCTTCAAAGTAAACCATTTGTTCTTTAATTTATTATTCCCTCTTAATTTGATATTGTGAGGAAAAGGTAGCAGTCTACTAGAACAGGAGACACAAGAATCACAGGAAAATTCAGGTTGGAAGGTACTCTAATTGGCAGGGCTCCAATCCAAGCTCCTGTTCAAAGCAGGGTCAGCTCTGAGGTCAGAGCAGGTTGATCCAGCCAAGTCGTGAAAACCCCCAAGGACAAAGACTGCACAGCCTCTCCGAGCAGTCTGTTCTGCTGCCTGACTGTCCTCAGAATAAAAATGTTGTTCCTTACACCCAGTCTGAACCTCTCATTTCAATTCATGCCTGTTTATGCTACTGTAAAAAGTCTGGCTCCATCTCCTCAATAATCTTCTCTAGAGATTATTGCTAGAAGGCTGCCCCAAAGCTGCCTCTCTTCCATACTGGAAAAGGTAGTTCCCCCAGTCTCGCCTCACAAAGCAAGTGCTTCCACCTTGGCTGGTCATCTCAGTTGGCCTCTGCTGGGCTCCCACTTATTAATGGCTTTCTCAAATTGCTCACAACTGGATACAGTATTCTAGATGCTGTGTAACAAGTGGCTAACACAGCTTCACGCCCGTTTGTCTGCTACCAGGGCATTATAGCCACTCTGCAGTGAGATCTGCAGGCAGAGAAGCACCTGCTTTCTCCTGCCAGAAGTGACATGTTTCCAGGCTCCCTCATTTACCCCACAGGAGATCTCAGTCTCCAGCAGCCCCTCCTTCTGTGCAGCTTAGGGGTTGAAGCTCTCTTCTCTGAAGGGTCTCTGTGAGGACCCCATCAAGCTCTTTTTACCACCCCCGATGCGGCACACTTTGTTCACCCACTGCTGCAGCTCGTTAGCAGCACAGCTTCTCACCCAGCACGCACCTCCCACCCCTCCCCTGCTCCAGCCTTAGGACGAGGCACCCGGCATCCCTGCTACCCCAGACCTGGAAAAACGCCTCCTCCCGTAGAAGCCAGGCCCGAGTGGAAGCTGCCGTCGTGCCGAGGACTTCGCTCTGGTGGCAGGTCACGCAGAGCACAGCGCTATGCAAGCCACCGCTTCCGAGACCTGCACTCAGAGACCCGCGGGGCAGCCGCACAGCAATCCCTCCCCTCACGCCAGCTGAAGAGGGTGAGCTACAGGCAGAGAAAAAAAGCTGCGCAAGCACCAACACCGGGCGGGACCCTAACAGCGCCCAGGGCCCGGGCCCCTGTCCCGCCGACCGCCCTCGGCGCCCTCCGAGGGGCGAGCAGCCAGCCTGCCAGCCAACACAACCACCACCCCGCAATCCGGCGCCGGCCGCCTCAGAGCGGGGCTCCCCCCTCCTCCCCGCCCGCCGGAACCCTTCCCGCCACAGCACGAGAACCGCCCGGCCCGACCAACGGCCGGTCACCTAGCGCGCGCCGAGGCGAGGCGAGGCGAGGCGAGGCGAGGCGAGGCGAGGGACGGACGCACGCGCCCGTCCTCAACGGCCGCCACAGCTCATCAGCCACGCTCGTGCTGCCCGGCGCCGCCGCACGCGCGGGCCAGGCCGGGCCACGCCGCCCCGCCCCCTTTTTCCGCAGCGAGGCTCCGCCCCCACCCGCCGCCTCTCGTCTCCTCTCGCGAGAGTTGGAGCCCCCCCCCCCCCTCCGCGGTCCCCGCCAGTGCCGGGGTCCCGGCGGGATGGCGGTGCCGTTCCGCAGCGGTCCCCGCACCGCTGCCCAGTAAAGCCTCACAACCCCGGCCGGCACCTGGGCACGCAGGTCAGGGGGGTCAGCGCTGGGCCCTCGCTGACGAGTCCCCGGCCCCGAGAGCCCCCAGCGCCGGTCAGAAGCGCGGCGGTGACCCGCGGAGAGGCGAGGCCGGCCCGAGTGAGAGGGACAGGACCGGGCTTGGGGACCAGAGGGGTGCGAGGGCCCTCACAGGCACGGCTGTGGCGCAGGGAGGGATCGGGCGCACGTAGCTCTGCTTAAAAAGGAGCTTCCGAGCCGAGGAGCCAGGAGCCAGACCTGAGCCGCCTTCCAGCTCTGTATTCTCCACAGCTCTTACTGGAGAACTGGCCTGCAGGACAGAGAGCTGAAGTCTTGGAGGGGAAGGAGGAGAAGAACGTTTCAGGGCACTTTTCACCCCCTCTATCCTCCTGTCGTATTTTCCGTGGGAAAGGGAGGCTAACGTACAGGAGTCACGGCACGCTGCAGCCACACTCTCAAATTGGGAAATGGCGTCTTCTGCTAGATCGTACCTGGAGGCCCAGCCAGAGAGACTGCGTGACTTTCCTCAACACATGCACGCTGAAATCTAGCCTGACACCCTAAGTTGCAGAATTTACTAGGCAGAAACTCTGCTTCAGCATAAATATCACCCATGCCTCTACTGTAAGGGAATCGCCTGCTGACAACATTGAGTCTGGACATACAGATGAGGCATTTTTCCCTTACTGAATTTAAAGCTTTATCTCATTGTTTCAGACCACTTCTAAATCACCCTGAACATTTTACAGTAACACAACCGCATGTTTCTAAATTTCAATTGCAAAGGTCACTCATTTAAATAGACTTGTTTGTTCTTACCCAGCTCGAAGTGACTCTTTAACCCACTAAGACAAAAAGGTGGCTTACAGATACCATAAGAATATTTCAAGTGAAGAAATCCTTCATCTGAACCCAGATGAGAATAATAAAAAGGGGTAATAAACTTGATGCAAGGTATTTAATGTATCATCACTGCTGTCAGAGCAGGAATTAATTTGGCTCAAGAGGGAAACAGGGTACCAAATGAGAGCTTTGATTTGGTTTCATAGAGTGCTGTGTCTCTGGAGAAAATGGAAGGAAAGAGCAGAACTCGATCCTGTGCTCTTTGGGCACGTGGGAGCTAACTGTTCGTTCTGTTCCTCTTTTCGAATGAATTTGGTTCTTCATAGGAGCAGCTGGGCAGAGTGACACACAAATCAAGGTTGCCATGGCTCCATTGACATGGAAAGAAGATCCCTGAGAGCTCTGGTCCTTTTTATATGAAGGGAAGAGAGGAGTATAACAATGGGCCTTAATTAGGTGCAGACAGAGAATTTGCTTGTTTTTCTTTTCCATCCCTGGATGTACAATACAATAGACTTTAGCCAATTAGTTTATTTTTCTCTCAGGGTGGTTTGAGGTGAGACTGGACTTTCATAGTTAGTGGTCTTGGGACTATGGGGATTGTGCAAGGAATGTTCATTTTGAAGAGGCCGTAGACAATTTTTGAAGACAAGAAAGAATGGAAAGTCCAAGGACCTCGATTCTAGCAATTCATGGAGGACAGGGAGGATGATGCATGGCTATCTATTCCTTTACTCTGCCAGAGATTACCATCCCCACCACAGAAGTGGCAGAACAGGTGGTACATCTACTCATCAGCTGAGGCAGTTCAGGCTGTCATATTAAGGCAGTTGCCATCAGCTCCAGGTTACATTACTATGTGAGACTGAACTACAGCAGCAGAGAGCTCTGATCTGTGATCTCTGTTGGAGTTAGCTGCAGTGACTAAAGAGATGGCCTCCCCCACATCTCCTCAGCCAATGCAGCTACATCTCGCAGGGATCACAAACTGGGGTCCCGGGGGGAATAGATTAGGAAAAAGAAGACAGGAAATAGGGAAGAAGAAGAAAGAGAATAAGAAGTGAGGGAGGAAAAGAAAGAGCATTAGTAGACAGAGCAAGGGTTGTTAGCAGACCAAGAGGGAAAAAAAAAGGGATAGGAATTTGTTAGGTATTTCTCAAAAGCCTAAATTTAGAGGCAGTAGGGAGACAAGGTGCCCCATATCTGTCAGTACGTCAGAGCTATTGATTAACTTAAGGCTCGATTTCAGAAAGAGCCGATAATAAGTTGTGTGAATCAATTACAATTACAGAATTCTATAAAACATGGTCAGCAAACTAAGTGAAAAAGCTTCCCATTCAGGATTTGGATATTCTGAGCTCCAGGATGAAGCAGGGTTAAACCCTAAAGAGTTAATAATGTCAGTATGGAAAAGGTTATTACCCGTCTGTATGGGCAATTAAGAAGTGTCCAAGTGATGCACAAGAAAAATTAGCACATCCAAAGCATAAGGCAGCAAGCAATATCTTGGTAGGAAGAAAGGCAAAAACCCTTCTTGCTCGAGTTAATGAATGATAAATTAGCAGGTCAGGGGGAAATCTTTCACTTGAAATTATTCAGAAGGTATATAGGGACCAAACACGGAAAAGGAATCCATCAGCTTCAGGCTCCATTCAGTGAATGTAACCTGAAGACATAAAGACTTAGTGAAAACCAGAGACCTTGGTTATAAATGCCGCCAGGCATTTACCAACTTGTCAGTTGAATCATATGGAGTAAAGGAAACCATCAGATCTGAATTAAGTGCTGCTTAGGGAGTATGTGGTTGGGTTTTTTTCCATCCCTTTCTGTTCATCTGTATCTACAAGTTTGCATATGTGCCATCTGTTCAGGATTTGTAAATAAATACTTACTTACTTTTAGCTTAACTTTTGTTAGGAGTTATTCCAAGGAGCATTGAGCCCTAAGGCTTTCTTTTCCTTGGGTTTGGCCATGCTGAAAAACTGTACCTTAGATATCTGTGTAGTGACCACCAAGCACTACATGCTCCCACACGTGTATGTGGTTCTCTGTCTCTGCATGCAACAGACTCTGCTTGAGAGCTGGCAAAACGAGCTTATTATGAAAATGTGCCTTTGTGTGACCACTGGTGGTCAGGAGAGCTCTCGGGCATGTGCCAAGACAACAACTATGTATTTCAGGGGTCTCATGGGATGTGAAACTGCAATAAAAATTGAAACAATGTGGTGAAGAGGGGAGGGACTCTATGCCATGTGCTGCAGCAGAATGTAAAAGCTCTCCATGTCCTTGACGGTGCCAGAAGTTGGCCTAAAACTGAAATAGTCCAAAGAAAGAGAACTAGCCTTTCTGCATTACAGCAGATGAAATTAAAGGTCAGAAATGAGAAAACTGGAGGCAGCTAAAAATGCAGTTAATAAAGAAGCCAAACAGGCACCACAAGAAGCACAGCAGAGAAGGTGAATGGGACTGACAACCACAGGCAGTTGGCTGAGACGAAAGGACATAACCAGCAGAATAGGAGCAGCTTTCCAAATCACACAGCCTGTAATTCACACTGCAAAGATGGATCCTTCTGCCAGTTTGTGCAGCATCCACAAAGTAGCAAAAGACTGTTAGGTATCTGTTTTATTCTTATAGCTGAAAGGAAGAAACTGTGTCCATTTTCAACAGTATAGACCAGGCAGGGTATCAAATTACATTCTGGTTAAAAACATTTTACTAAGAAAATTTTTAATTATTCCAGCAATGGACAGCCAGCAACCCCAGAGCTTCAAAGAGCAGAACGGCTTAAGTCTTCTATAGAAATATTTGCTACATGGCATACCTGTGCCAACAAGAGGATTGAGATCTTTTGTTGCGGGAGATGAGGCAATTACTGTTCTCATTAAATTAGTTTGGGCCAGGGTATCCCAAATCCTCAGGAAACAGTTGATTTAAATGTGGGAATGATGACATGTTCAGCACTAATCTCTCAGGAGGAGAATAAGAGAAACTTCAGCATCAGCATATAGGCAAGGGAGGGAGTAGTGAAATAATTCCCATGAGCAGTTCCCATCCCTTAAGATCTCCATAGAAAATATCCATAGTAGTGCCTTGGAGTACTACAAGTCTGAGTACAGCAAGAATGTAAAGTCATTGTGCCACATGTTGTGCTATGCCACATGTTCAGTCAGCAGCGTTAGTGTAAGGCAATCAGCTGCTGTGACTGGAGAGGACATGACGGCAAGGAACATGTATCAAGCTGCTGGGGAAATGGAAACCCCTATACTGATGTAAGAACAGTTCTCCACTGGGAAGGTAAAGAGGGTCAGGAGGAGTAGGTAAAGCAATCGAATTTCCATTAGAAGAAAAGAAAAAGCCAAACAGAGTAACAGAAACAGAAACAAAGTAATGGGGAACTAAGATAGCCTGGAAAATGGAAAAATGACAAAAACTCTTTTAAAAAAACATAGCTTTTGTCACCTTGAGTGCTCTGAGTGCGGTAGTCTGGGTTCTGCATAGTCAATACTACAGGGGAGCCAGTAAGCCCACTAGAGATCTGGGGTGGGGAGGAAGAGACAGGGGATTCTGGCAGAGAAGCCACGTTTGCCAGTAGTCCAGCTAGGCAGAGCGATGGTTCACTTGAGCACAGCCTGGATCTGAGCATTTGTTTCTGTTGCTGCTGTGCTCTCTGCAGCCTCTAGAAATTACACTCGCGTAGTGTCACCCAAGGACATGGCTAGAAGCAGTGTGAACCAGCACATGGTTCCTAGCTTAACTGGTTTACTTGGACCTAGGTAAGGTCTCTGAAGTATATTCCCACTTTTCCAGCAATGGTAGCAGGCTCTTGCAACAGCCACATTGGCTCTACTCAGCATGAGTCTGCTTGCCCCATGCTGCATGCAAGCAACCCAGTTGCCTCCAGGTGACCCCTACAGTCATCGTCAGATATCACTCTCCTTAAACTAATCTGCCAGCCCCACACTTTTAAGTCTCTGAATCTTTTATAAAGTTAATCCACAAGCTGGATAAATCACCACTAAGAGTCAGCTGTAGTAAGAATTGAATGCTCACCTACCACCTCGTGCATACATCTTCAGAGTATGAATGTTGGCAGGAAGTAGCTATTCTCTTTCTTCTGTTAGTTGCTGAATGGTATAATACAGTCGTGTTTCCCTTCCAAAAAGTGCCCTTTGTTCTGACAGTGAATTTATATAGACCAAGTAGTGACACTTTTGTACAGGAGAGTCTTTACACTTGGGTGTTCAGGGGCATGGCTGGAAAAATACAATTCCCGCTCAGTAGGCATTAGGCTTTTTCCACTTCTTTCCTTCCTAAAATTTATGGTCACTTCTATCCACCTTTCATTTGCTCAAGAAAAAAAAAAAAAATTAAGGAAAGGGTCTTTTCTTATGTTCTTCACTTAAACAAAACCAGGCTTTCACATTCAAAGAGATTCATACCCTACTACCAAGATAATAGGTGAGATGCGAGTCCAAAAGTCCCCCTACTGTGTGCTTAGCATTCATGGGTGGTCAAAGCTGTAACTGAGCTACCTCGCCATGGTACAGCAAGAATTCAGATTTATTTTATGCAATTGGCATTCTATTTGTACTTTTTGGTCCACTGTATCTCAGAGTGCCTTACAGAGTATTTAATCGCAATATACTGTACCTACAGCACTGTTCCACCACAGTCATTTAGCACATGAAAGGGGAATGAGGGAGGAGGAGATGGGAGAAAGAAAAAGAGGCGTTTCATTTTGTAAAATTTAATTCTCACCTGATTAAAAAACAGGTAAGTATTCTGATCATTGTCTTCCTCCTAACTCCTGTCAGAATCTTCTCACTGCACCTCTTCTCAGCATCTCAATTCATTTTGGCTTGACCTTCTGAAAGATAACCATTGCTTTCCAATACCGAAATTGCTTAACCATTACATAAATTCTCCACTAATGTCACTTGCTCTTCATTGCCTAAATGCTTCATAACTGCCCTCTCTTAATTTTAAACTGCTGCAGCTATCTGCTTGGCTCCCAAGCTGTATTGCTCCACCTCTGAATGTTCAGCAGATCTACCCTTGGCCATCAAATGTAAATACTTCTGTTTACCTTCCATGTTGTGCACAACCCTGTGCATATTACACTCCTCTTTTATAATATCCCAATATTTTCCTGCTCTTCTCTAGTAATGCCAGTGTCTCCAGTTCTCTCAGAGTTTCTTTTTTCCCATTCTTCTCTTCTTGTTTACTCTGTAGCTAGGCCTGTCTAGTTAGCAATGACACAGGACTAGTACATAAAGACCTGTTCTCTCTTCATGTAAACCTTAACTCTTTCTGAAAAACACCAAGTTAATGGATTAAAAAAATATCCATGGTAGCTTCCTGTGCAATTTGTCTTTCTATTTTTGCCTGTAACCTAAACTGCAGCTCTCCAGGACAGGTAGAGTTTCCTATCCGTGCCTTGTAGCATGCCAAGTACGTTGTCAGTACTTGACAAATAATTGCTGCGTCTACAGAATATTCTTCCTACCTGATAGCTGATCACTGAGAACTGCATAGCTCCAGGAATTCAGCCCAACAGCTAACCAGCAAAGTCCAGAAAAAGCAAATAAGCATTTTGAGGAAAGCTCATCTCTCAGCTACTTCTGGAATTAGAAGCAAAGACAAAAACAAAGGAAAAAAACATTAACATAACTGCAACCAGCCTAAAATCCTCACTCCTTCCACTTCATATCTTGGCAAATAAGAAGTATGGAAGCTGGGCCTCCCTTCCGACCCATGGGTGTGGGCTGAAGGGTGAAGGAATATGTAGGCTACAAACCTGTAGTGGTGGTTTATTTAGTGCATTTCCATCAGGGCACTTCAGCTTTTCTCCTTTTTTCTATAGGAATATTTTTTCATTTAATAGTACCAAACATAATTGCAAATGAATGGCTGATCAGGCACACAAAAAAATTACAAAGGCCAAAATGAAGAGGAAAAAAAAAAAAAAAAAAAACAAACACAAAAAACCCCAAGTACAACTCAGACACAAGAGATTTGAGGTCATCAGGGAAAAAAGTCCTTTATTGATAATCACTTGGTACAAGTACACTTTTACATGTGCAGAAACAATTTCGTATATATATATATAATTCCTCTTGTACGGGACAGATTTGTCTTTGTAGCACAAAAGAATGGTGTGCTGTGTTCTTTGTTTTGCGGCTTCTTAACAATATGAGAAAAAAAGTAACACTTATTCTCAACTTTCAAGATGAAAAAGTTCTCTTCCAAGCTTAGACTGGGGCTTGTGCAAGAGAGGAGTGCTCCTGCCCATTGCTCTATAATCACTACCAGTTTTTCAAAAGGCTGGCTGTGTCCCACCCAGAGAGGAGCATGTTGATGGTTCACGCAGCATCAACCAAATGCCAAGACTTTTCAACACACTGACACATCAGATTCCCCTGAAGCTGGTTAGAATTCAGAGCACTACCCCTGCAAAGCTCCCTTTACCCTCCCTCTGGGTTTGATGAATGAGAGAGAGTGGATGATGCCAGTGCAGATGGGTAGCAGGCCCAGAAAGCTGCAGAGGAAAGGGGCTGGCGCAGCTATGAAAGGGCAAGAAGGGTGAGGCACACAAAAAATGTTGCTCATCTGTGGGTTGCTAGGTGTCTTTAAACTCCATATTGTGTGGTAGAAGGTCAGGTTGCTTGCTTTCAATCAATGGCCAGCGATGGTATCCAATCACTGTAACGTACTTACATTCACAGCTGTGTAACAAGAAAAATACTCTATGAAGCCAAAAGTACACAGAAAACTGACTGTTTCAACAGTTCATGTGGTTTCCCCAGTGAGAAGACTGTACATCTCGGGGACTATTCACCCTGCCTGCTGTTTGGCCACGCCATGGGCAGCTCCAACACGTGCAATTAATGTCAAGAAGATTACTAGCACAAATGCTACTTCCTTCTTGCTTTCTTTTCTGCTTGACTTGCTTATTACTTACAGTGTGCATCAACAGATTTAAGGAGAACCTTCTCACTCGGTCTGTTCTCCATCACAATCATCATTACCATTACTGTAATTACGTCACCCCCAAAGGAAAAAGAATTCTTAAAAAAAACCTGGTTTTCTGGATAGAAAAAATTATCTCAATTCAGCAGCACCCCAATTTGGTTATTACTGCACAACAGTCAATAAAAAGATAACTTTATGGACTTAAAAAACATCACCAGCTGGAAGTATCCCAAGTAATCGTAAGCTGAGCACACTCACAAGCCCTTATGGTTTACAGAGTAAAAGGCAGTCAAAGCATTAAATCCATCTTTTCATCTTGTTTATCCCAAAGAGAAAATTCCATATCTATCCAACTTCTGTTCACTTCATTTTCTAAATAAAAAAGGAACTGATCCACTGACTGTAAGCTGGGAGGAAGGAGCATGCAGTGTTTCAAATGCAATGAACCTTGGAAAGTTCAGTTTGGTGGAGATTGTTCCATACAACTGCATGTGGCAGAATTTTCCGAAAAAGTAACAAACAGCCAGTGAAATGAGTTTGTATTCAGATACACTTGGCTCAGCCGGCTGTGGTTTAGCCCCATAGGTAAGCTCAGATTTGACGTGGGTTAAAATAAAATAGACCTTGGCGACCGGTCATGGTAACTGAAATCTTACTCTTGGAGGACTGGTTAAGAGGGTCCGGATCCAATTCTTCCACAGTCACTGCAGCTGGAACAGAGCTGGTCTGTCAGTGCCCAGCTCCATCAATCCTATGTGTCTGATCTGTCTGAATTTCACTAAGAAAACAAAGTAAGGGAGCCCTGAGACGCACAGACATAACATAAATAAAAAAATACATTCACGTTTCCAACTGTCCACACATTCTCAAGAAAGTTGCACCTATGTTATATTACTCAGCATGTGGTTTCAATTGTAACAACAATGCGCATTTGTTCAACTGCATGCTGGCTGCTAGCTACACTACTAGCCGTGTTTAAATATGGCATGGCCTGTGACTGCCTTTCGGGGTCAAGTGTCTGGCATGCGCCTGCTACGTTATGGTCGGTATAATCTTATAGATTACCCAAGCAGCAGACCCAGACTCTTTGATGTCATGAAGGCATATTTATATACAGTACGCATACACTGTGTATTTTTCGTAAGGTAGAAGGTCCAAGAAAGAGGCTACTGGGGAAAAACGCAAGCAAGCAAAAGAGTAGTATCTGTCTACGGCTTACCATTCCCTTTGCATTAGATTTACTAAATTAAATAACTAATGATTTTACACTGCTCTCCTAAAACTTAATTTAATTATTTTTTTACCCATTTTTACAAACAACTGCTTATGAAAGTTGCCTTGCCCTACAGAACTGTTTGCACGGACTTGCACTTGCACTGACTATCGCTGAGGAATTTTTTCAGAAATACTTTGCTATCGCCAAGTTTTCTGATAAAACGTTAACATTGGTGGTTTCCAGTTGTTTTATCCTCATGGATTTAGGATATTGCCAACATTTTCACTAATAGCTGCTGGATCATTATAGTGGGGAGACAAAGAGTAGAAGTCAATAGACCTCACTGAAAATGTATATCCAATGTACAACTTCACTATAGAATTTAGCAAGAGAGGAGGACTGCATCACCAGCCTGCTAGGACAAGAATTTAACCCATGTTTTCCAGGCGTGCTCTACTCCTATCTTATGCCATTACAGGCCTTTCCTAAGCTAGGTAATGCTTTCTAATAAAGTTTCTCCAGACACTTCATCATAAACATCCATTTAATTTACTTACAATTTTTTGTGACTTGTGTTTTGAATGAAATCTTGCTGCTATGCATTTGTCTTCAAAAATGTCTTGACCTCACATTTTGGAACAGGGACCTGAAGCTAAACAATGGGATGACCAACATATGTGACAGTATAATTAAAAACAGCACTGTAATGCCTGCTTGGAAATGGACCAAATTAAAGCTCTGCCATCTTCCTCAGTTGTGACATTTCCGAACTTTTAAGTGCTCAAAAGTTGTAATCCTTATAATGTTATAAGCTTTATAATGTAAAACCCATAATTTTACAGGGGCAGGGGAGAGAGGGTTAGTTACAGAGTTAAACAGTGTGACTAATAGTTCAGGACACTTTCTTTAACCCTTTCAGTCCTGAAAACAACCTTGAACGCATCCTTCTCCGTTTGATGCATCCATCACAAAAAGTCACTGTGGCAAAAGTTCCTAACACAATAAGAATTTCAATGAATGAAGCCATCAAAAGTTTCATAGAAAGAAAGAAAAAAAAAACAAACCCCAAACCTATTTAAAGATTTTATGCCCATCTCTACTGTAAAATATTCCATGCGGTTCTTCCTACCCCGCAGGCTTTCAGGCCTCATGTGGCCGCCACAATGGAGCCACACTTTACAACCACACCTCTAGTTCTCCTGGTGCCAGTTAAGGAGCTGCATAGAGATGGTCACAAAAATGATGATCAAGGGGCTCTGTTCATATTTAGACTTTAGGCCAAATGTTTCCAGCAAAAGCCTCAGAAAAGAAGGGTAGGTTTAAAAGTTTATTCACCTCTGAAGAATGTTCTCTTTGTAACAACGAGGGTTTTTTTCTTCAAGACCCTTGAATATAGAGCCCAAATAGAACACGAGCTCTTATTTTGCTAAGATTTCTGTACTCTTGAGGTGTAAGAGTATAAACTTGAATCGTGAGGAGTATAAACTGTACCAACATGTGAGATTTAAAAAAACCAACAAAAACACACCACAGGATTTTCTTACTGCTAGTTTTCTCTTAGTTTTACTCCATTTAGCTTTTCTACCTCAACCTCTCTTCTAGCAAGAACCCTTTCAGTCCCTGAACGCTTACAGATCTCCTGGAGAGAGGGGGGCTAGGAGAGGGCCAGGGGGAGAAAGGACCAAGATGAAAGTTCATTATTAAAGCAAACACATCCACTGGTTGGGATTACATATTCCAGATAAACCCTCCAAGTGACAGACAGTTAGTACATGCATGTGGTGGGTGTTATTGTCATCTTCTCAGATAACTGATGATATCAAGGGCACTCAAATTGCTCTTGCACTGCGTGAAGTGACTGGTGGCAGGGTTAATATCCAGCCAGGGTGAAAAATTAATGACTAGCAATTATAGAAATCTAACTCTGTTATTCCTATTGCTTTAACAGATGAAAAGAGTAGATATAAATTAACAGGTCTTGGCATGTCCAGCAATGCTGTCATTCAGCCAAGCAGACAGTTTTAAATAGCCCAGAGTTCTGTCCATGTTTTTTCTTTCTAGGTGGCTCATTAGGCACCACACCCAGGCACTGCTGCATCTAAATTTAAACAGGAGCAGTGCCACACTTGGCATTTCTGAAAGTCAGGCTTGTTTTTAAGTACCCTAAAAATGGATTGAGGAGCTGTAGTTTGAGCCAGTATGTTTTTTGATCCTGACTTAAATATCTATACAGACAAACAAACGTGAAACAATGGGAAAATCTTCTTCTGGAGAATTGTGTTACTGCTGTTGAAGTTTGAAGGGAGATAGATGGCACAAGCACCTCAGGATGCGGTTCTGCATTGCACATCTTTCAGGTGGCAAAGCCATTTTGAGATACTTCCACCTCCAGGTATGCCAAGACACTCAAGAGAGATTACTGCTTCCTTAGCTGTAGCAATTCAAGCGGGGTTATGACTGTTTGAGATGCCAGGTAATATGCCTTTGGTTTTATTCTTTTTCTGTCTTTTAAGCCACGTTATTTCAAAGATGAGGATATGGGTGGGGAATTGTAATAGCTTAAGCCAACACAAGACAGTACCACTTTCCCAGTGGGTAGCCCACTCATGTGACTCCCACCATATTCCCACATGCCCACCATCGCTCTTGCATTTTCACTAGCAACAGTAACTCCGCAGACCAAAAAAAAAAAAAAAATTAAAAAAAAATAATCTGCAACAACAAGCAGTTTTCAGGCACCCAGTGGCTCATGCTGCAGCCCCAGTCACTAGTCCTAACCCATTCTATGGGCAACAAAGAGGGAGAGGACAGCTAAGGGCCTCAGAGATGGCGAAATTACTCCTTTGGACAGCAGAACATTTTTAGCTTGGCTTAAACTGTTGGTACATCTTTAGAGGACTGAGGTCCAATTGGCAAAATTGAGGTGGCACATACTACCAGCAAGACACAGAAATGGGTGAACAGGGGCAGGGACTCTGAAAGCAGGTCTACCCTCAGTGAATTTTTAATGTGGAGTCCCAGCCTCGCTGAGGAAGCCCCATTTATGGGGACATGCCCTGACAAAGAAAAAAGACTGATGTTTGCTAATCTCAGAGGATCAGTCTATTTGGGCCATCCAGCCAAGACAGCTTTGATAACACTTTGAAGAGCAGCCATGAGGAATCAGCAAGAGTCACAACCTCTGGAAATGGCATAAAATTGTATCTACGTGTCATGCAATCATCATGGTCCAGCCAACATGCAAAGAGTGTTAAGAGAGGCAGAGAAAGAGAAAGAGATACAGAAGGCAAGGTAATAGAGAGGATAGATCAAGGTTACATCAGGTTAACACAAGCAGGTTTACATGGGTCTAATAGTTGGCAGGGTTGGTCCAGAGCCTGTAAAACTGGCATATGTTTCTGTGGCATATGTTACTGTGAGGGTTTCATAACCTCTCCTTTAACAAATCAAGCATCTCTGAAAAGCAAATACTGTGATTTGTCTATTTACTTGCTTCGCTAGCCTGCAGGTAGTTCTTTTCCCGTACACATCAGCATAACTAACAACAACTATTTTAAATCTTCTGTAGCAAAAACTGACAAGAAGCAACAAGAGCAGTGTGATGTGGCAGAGTGCTTACAGTGTCTCAAAGAGGAGAGAGAGGGGAATTTCAAGTGAACCTTGCCTCTTTTCCCCATACAGTTCTATTTGTGAAAATCTGAAAGGTGTATTTATCCCCTCCTACAGCCTCAGCAGTTAATCAACACTATACTCAGCCATGTCTGTCCCAACATAAAGCCAAGACAACCTTAGGGAACAAACAAAAGCACTTTACAACCCGTATTTGTCTCCAAACTAGAAGAGCTTATTATACTTTTTCACCTTTACAATATATCATCTAAGCATCTCCTGATAGAATTGGACAATAAAGCTTGAACTAGGTTTTGTTGTTCAACGTTTTGAGTACTATCTCTACATTTCATTGTCCAGGCCATTACAGAGGTTTGTGTGGATTTGGTTTTTGTCTTTTTACTTCCTGAGTAGTAAATTAGGAGTGATCACTCTCAACAAACAGAAAGCACATGAAAATTAAATCCGTCTGCTTCTAACAAAATAAGGAGTAAGGGAATGGATCCAACAGAATATTTCATTTCCTAAATACCACTTATATGCAGCACTGGTACCCTTCCAGTGAAACTCCGGTTCAGAGCAGTGGCTCACAGCAAACCAACTGCCTTCCCGCTACGAAATCCCCATGCCCTGGCTGGCCAGCCAGCAGATCTCTTTTTCTTGTTCAGGTGCCAGCTGACCAGTTGCAGTTTGCAGCATATGCTTGCAGTTTGCATGTGTTGCATGGACCTTTCAATCCTGCCCTTGGTGAGGAGCCAGACGGATCATAAATTTATTGATTCAAGCCAAATTACATTTCTCCAAATGAGAAATTTACTATGATTTAGCTTTTAAACTGTAGCACTCCTGTAGTACAAATGATACTCCATCAGCTCATTTAAAACCATACCTACATTAAGAGCTCCTAAATGTAGAGTGCATCTCCATCTTTTCCTCTGGATTTTTCTCACATTTATTCTCCATTGAGAAAAAGACTGTTTTCTGGCTGCACAGTACACGAGGTGTTCAATAGTCTCAGCTGATGGTGCAGCATCCTACATTTATGTTAGTGCAGTGTCTTTCACAAGTAGTAAAGACAAATCTTCCTGCTTTTAGGGTCTCTGCTATTGAATTTCAATTATTTTTTAAAATGTCACTGCTAATTTAGAAATGACAGAGCAGGTATACAATCTGCCTGCTTGGTGCCTTCATTTCCCTCTAATAAGTTAAGAATTATACTGCCCCAAGAGGATTTGCAAAACAGCAATTATATGTTTACTGTGGTCCTCATGGCGACATCTAACAATTGTCTTCCCTGTCTTTGGCACGTGAGCCTCTGGATTAGATTGAGCATTCCTGATAATTTGATCAAGTGTCCTAGCTACCTCCACTCTGACTGTGGACCATAACTATCCCCATAACCCCTCACTGCTGTGACATCCTGAGGCTTTATTTCATAAAGATAATCTGAATTAGCCCAGAGATCTGTTAATGGACCTGCTGAGCACACAAAACATGTAAAAGTTAGATTTTTCATTAGTGATCATTTGGAGCACGATTGATTTTTCCGCTTGAAAAACTACAAGACAACCATTTCCTCTTCTGGGGAAAAAAATACTACAATTTCATAGTCTTTTAAGCTTAAAACCTATCAGACAGGATATTACAGAGTATTTGAACATCCTTCCTCTGAAAGGAGATGACAAACTGAGAGCAAAAATTATATTTTATTTGAATAAAACCTATCACAGGTAATAAAACTTCACTTAAGTCATGATCTGCTTTTTCAGAGAGAATGCCCGGTCTGTTTAAATACTGAATTAAAAGTTCATCTTGAATAAAAGCTGAAACAACTCCACTAAAAGCTGAATCCAGAATGAACATCCCATGATACTTTTAGTAATACAGTACTCCTCTGTATGAAATATCATGCTATTGTATTATGCACAGACATTTCTCTCCGATAATTAGGAAACTTTCTTAATTCCATATTTCGTTGTTGACAGGAATCCTTTTACAGTGTTTGATTTTTCACCGTGTTTATTTTTGTAGAAATGGTAGTTCAACTACTGGAATTGTTTAAAACAGTGGGAGTTTTTCCTTTGTTGAAAATGATAAGGAAATAAAAGCAATCCTTTCAGAAGTGCTGTTCTCGCAATAACCGGGGGGGATATATGGGGTTTATCAACCCACTTTTTAGAATTCTTTAAGTCACATCCCTAAAGGTTTTCTTATGTTTTGCACATAGCTCATAAAAACTTTTTCTCCAGGTATATGTTCAGAGATGGAATTTGTTTCGTTTTAGTCTAAAAGTATAAACTATCAAACAATGCAATACTAATTTTTGACATTAAACTGCCATTCTAGTACACTGTTTTCACTGACATGCTCAGTATATTTTTTTTTTAAAACTACTTTTAAGATTCATAGTCTCTTTCTCTAATCAGGATCAAAAAAATATTCTCTAGATAGGGGGAGGAGTGACTATGTGGCAGTGCTCAAGTGCTAACCCTGCTTGTTTTCCATGTCTGTAAAAAGATAAAAGTAGTCATAAAATACCTATCACTGCTCAGCCTTTCAGACAAATATCTAAAAGGTGGCACCAACTTACTACCAGTAGGAACAGAAGATTTTTGAGAAGGTTTCTCTCATATAGATTTGAAGAGATTTAAAACATTTGTTGCTGTATAGCTTTCTAGGCACATAGTTGGAGGATAACATTTGACAGAGTTGCAATTCCTAAATTTTGCATTTATGACATTTTTAAGCACCTGCATATGAAGCTATCTCATCTCAACAGAAAATCCTTTTGTGTTCACAGATGCAAGTTCTGAAAATAGGCACATATCCACGACGTGTAAGAACAAAGCCGCAAGTCTTACCTGATGATGCATTATTTTTTTTCCTACTATACAAAACTTCCACCAGTCTTTTTGGGCAAAATAGCAGAGTAGATTATTTATGGCTCAAAAAGAATGTATTAGCACCCAGGCAGTCTTTAGTGCATTACACAATACCAAGAAAGAGACAAGCCGATTGGCCTTTAAAATAGGTGGAAAATACAATGCTGACAAAACTGTTACTAGCAAAATTTTTTTCTCCCTTAGCAGAAGTTATGGGTGGTCTTCTCAAAAAAAAAAAAAAAAAAAAAAAAAAAGATTAAGAAAACCTTGGCTGCAGCTAGCTTGCTGGCAAATGCAAAACCAAATATCTGGCACCAGGTGTGAAAGCACCCCAACCTCACGGTCATTAGAATTTTGCAAGATTTCCAACTCAAGTAAGATTTCCCAGCTCACACCTCCTTCATCAGCCCTCATCACACTGGCTGAAATTATCTTGGCAGTGGGGATAATTATTCATCAGTTCCAATAAGTGTTACAGATGTATCTGAATCAAACGCAGTGCACGGCCGGATATACGGCTTCAAGAACTCCCACTGTGTCTGTTGAAAACTCTCCTCCGGCGGGGCTGGGAGCTGCGCCTGCAGCCAGCAAAGGCCCAGCAACAAAAACGCTCCTTCGTGTCTATCTTGAACTAGGATGCCCACTACGGCCATGTGACTTACCACCGACTTGAATCATCTTCTAGATAACTCGGTGAGGTGGGCTTGTGCAAACACTTCATTTAAAGTCCTCATTTTCTTAAGAAGTAATCTAAACCACAGATCCATAAGCAACCCTTCATCAGTCCCCACCCAGAAGACACAAGGTTGATCTCCCGTTCCCGTATCAGTAACAGTTTATTTGCTTGTCCAGCCAGACTTCTTCATTCTTCCTTGTATCAAATGTCACTTCGGCCTGCCATCTAGGTCCCTGTCCTTCATACAGATAGCACATTGTTGGGAAATGTTTACTTTGCCATACGCCATCACGATCCTGGGATGAAGTATCAAATGACGGGCTTTCATCTGGATATAATTTATTCATTATATCACTACTTTATATTAAAGAAAACGCACCAGTGTGAAAGTATGAACGGAAAACACATTTTGGCTATTGAATAACCTGGAAATTATTAAAGTTAAAGGCTCTTGAGTCAGACAGAGCAGCATCATATTATTAGAATAATATGTTAATGTTTCAGTCATGCAACCTCTGTGGGTCTTTTGAAACACCTGTGGAAATAAGTTTTGAGCTATTACAATGCTAACAAATACACTGGACCTAGTCAGTTTAATTGCTCAAATTATCCATATGACTGAGTGTTATGAGCTAATAAAACACATCCTGATATAAATATAATAAATACTTTGTACAAAATACTACATTGAATCTATTTTCAACAATTTCTTCCTATTTTCTTTTTCTCCCCTGTTTTCCTGTTCCTTGGGTTGCATTCAGGACAGCTGCTACTCAGAAGACCGCTGATGCTGCTTGCAGTGGGATGGAAACGGTGAGAGCACAT
Source organism: Astur gentilis (assembly GCF_929443795.1). Lineage (NCBI taxonomy): Eukaryota > Metazoa > Chordata > Aves > Accipitriformes > Accipitridae > Astur > Astur gentilis. The sequence goes on from NC_064891.1 coordinate 15,270,572, forward strand.
CATCCACTGCACAATGGAGAGTCTATCTTTAAAAAGAAAAGATACTGTAGAATAGATTTAACTCTTTCCAAGGAAACCACATCAATGACTCCAGCTCCCTCTTACAGCACAGACAAAGAGGCACCATTTCTTGGTATCTGCCTTTCCCTTTGTTAGGCCAGATCCATATTCCCAAATGTCATCACACCTCAACTTCACCTACTGGCTCTTCAATTTTACTGCCTGCTCCGAGTGTTTTGTCATTGATAACAGAGTCTGGCAAACCATTTTCCTTACATAGCATTAACATCCCTGCTTTTATATTCATAATTGTGTCATAAAAGTGAAAGACGATAAAGTTTTATGAGTCTAAAGATGGGCCTGAGTGGCGAAACCTGCACACTAAGTGAAAATTTTCCCAACTTAGGAGGTGTAGGGTTTCAAGCGCTACACAACTTTTTCCCTGTTCTAAATGATTACATGTTCTGCTACTTTCTTGTGAGGAAAGAGATGTGAATATACTAAGGCATTTTCATTTCTACCTTCTGATCACAGGAAAAAGCTTAGCCATTACAGGTAAGGAGGTTAAGATGTGATAGTTTAAACATTTCGTTTAGGAACATAGAAGATATTGGAAAACAAATAGGTCATTGCATTAATGAATTCATTATGTATTTTTCATTTCAACTACAGTAGCTTTGAAAGCTGACAGTCCACATCGGTAAGGGATAACTGGTTACCAAATGGAAATGTATGAATTAAAAATCATGTAGTAGTCCTGAAGTTGAAGAATGTATTACTAAATGAGTGATAGAGTAGATCTAAATGATGAAAAGAGGCAAGTCATTCAAAATAAAACGCAAACACTGGCCCAATTTAATCACAGGCTCAGAAAGGGTTTATGATCCTCACAATATACAAAAAGATAATTTCCTTCACACTCTCAAAATCAAATTTACAGCTATATGAATCTTTGTCTGTTAAAGTAGAAAAGTAGGGCATATATGCAATGTAACAGTCTGTCAAATACTTGTATTCAGCTTTAGCAAAATATAATCGCACAGCTTCTTTATCCGTCTGATGCTTCATATTTCAACAGTTCCACATTACCAAAGTCATTCAGAAACTGCCTGCTCCCTACTGTGATGCTCTAAAATAGCCAAACTCACCAGCTGATTATCCTATAAAGATTTGATCCAAAGCAAAAATTCAGTATCCCAAAAGAAGGTCTCTCAGGAACCTTCTGGTGGTGGTTCTGGACATTAAGAGCTCCAGCTTTCTGGCCTGGCCCACCCCACCACCAGACATTACCCCATCCAGAGCAGAGGAGAACCATTCCTTATCTATCATAGTTCACAACTAAAATATTCAAACTGCCAATGCAGCTGAGTGCACATTACTTTCACATTAGGTCTCACCTGGCTATGAGGTGGAGCTGCTGACTGTTCTTGCTCCATGCAGGTGGGCACTCTTCAGGAGAGAAATGCAGCAGGCAGCTGGAGATGGCCCTATTTTAAAGCACTGCAGCTAGATCTACTGGAGATCTCCTGTCTGAACACTTAAAAAAATAAACAAAAATTGGCAACTTTTGAATGCTAACAGCAATGCAAAACAAAATAATCACTCACTAAGCAACCCATAGTACCTTCCCCAGTTGTGCACTAGCAAATGTAGTGTAAAAAAAAAAGCGGGGGGAGGGGGGCGAGAAAACCAAGAGAAGAAACACAGGGAATCAACACTCTTGGTTATGTGAGATGGTCATTAATATATGAAAAGCTGACAAGACCAAATTACCGGAAAAACATCTCCTGCTTAACAGCATGGTTCAACAGCTTATACGTATATATACATATAACCTTCTGATTATACAGAAAGGTATAGGGTATTTTTCTAAACTGTTAAGTCTGCAGCTAAGACTAAGGCAGCAGTTACAAGAAAGGGGATGTTCTTGTTCAGTCAAAAAAGGTGATGGAATTTTATAGTAGTTGTCCTGTAAATCTGCTTCCTAAATTCTCTTTAGAGAACTTCGACTTCACAGAGAAAGAAGCAACAGCAAGTGCCTACTATGGTAGAAATCTAAAAATTCTTTCACAACTATGATCTATATCACAATAATTCTAATGAATCATACTTCATTAATGAAAATTGATTTCTGAGCTTTCCCCAGAGCTTGATGGGATGCTTAAGCAGCATAAGTGGCATTTTGCAGCTGCTTTGCACTCTTTTGAGGAGACTGAGGCAATAATCACTAGCATCCAGTACCTCTGTATTCACATACAAATACCAAAACTATTCTGAAATTGATTGCACAGCACACATAGATGGGACTCTGCAGCATCCACAAAAATGAATTCGTGGAAGTTTTGAACTTATTTACAGGCTGAAGATAGCGATGCCATAGTCTCAGCAGGAATCTATAATTTAAAAAAATTATAGCAAGGAACTAAATCTTGAAACAATAACTTCCTAAAAACTGAAACAATGATTTCCTAAACAAACAATTCAAAGAACCTTGGAACTGACCTAATGCCAAAGAGTAGGTGACTAGCACTCTGGAAGCCAGAAACTTTCACCTCTTTTAATATGCTTTTAAAATAAAAACTTCCTGTGCAAATCATACTTGTGGTGACATTAGATCTCTTGAGCTCTGAATCATTTTCCATTCCTGTAAAATCATCTTATGCCTCCTGCTTTGTTTAGCGGATAGAAACCTGTAAGGAACTATGAATACCAAATCACTTTAGTGAACATTAATATTATTATTATAAATAACTGGAACAAGAGGCATATATATATATAAGGGGTATATATGTGTATATACAGATACAGATAGATACAAAGATACTACCATTTGAGTGGGGTTTTTTTCCTAATGAGGAAACCAGGCTGTCCGTATAGCAGAGTCAGTAATAATGCTTATTGGAGAATGCTATAAAATGGAAGTGATCCCACTTTGAAAAAACCCACCACCACCCCACCCCACCCCACTATACTGTCTAATTAAGTTACATTCTTTTGAGCATCTTAAAGCCATAAGCAAATTCAGCCACTTCTGCAAGACATTTAAATGTAAATACATTATCAATTTAACAGAAATTCCTTGCATCGGGCTCCAGTGTGGTGTTATTTTTCCTTCCTTTTATACATATGTTAAAATAATCATGTAAAAGGATTCCCATACTGTGTCTTCAAATCTTTCAGAGGATGATTCACTCTATTCATTTTCACTAGGCACAGTGCTGCTTAACTTTAACTGAACATACCTTTTATATATTTAATGTGGATTCAGACCAATATGCAGAGACTGAATGACTCTTTGCTAATAATGCCAACAGACTGAAACAAAATACACATGAAGGAAAGAAAGCATGGGTGAGAGGGAAATGCTTGGCAGAAGGAAAGAAGCTTTTGGTGATTTGGTGGTATGTGAAAGAAACTGGTCAGCCTCCCACTGAATTACATCTTTCCATCTGCTCTGTCCCCACTCATCAGCATACTGGGCCCATACACTCTTCCCCTGGGCAAATCATTCGGAGAGCAGAAGGAAAAATGCAGTAGCTGAGTCGGTACAATTCAGGGATTGGGAAGCAGGAAATTGGCTTGCAAAACTGTGACTCCATCTATAGAGAGGATGCCTATTATATATATGGAAGGGATCTGCCTCACCCATGAGTAAATCCTCTCTCCTCAAATAGGGCAGGATTTAAGTAGGACATGCAGCAAGCTACCCCTAAGTATATTACAAAAGTCCACAAACTTTTGGTGAGGGTTAATCCTTCCATAAGTAGCATTCAGTCATTGCCGGTCTCGCCTGAGGACTGATTTCCTATCACTTTCATGTTTTTAAGAGGCTCACAGGCAACACAATTTGCAATGAAAATCACAGAGCTTTGCATCGCTTTGGTGTTGCCATCAGTCATTTTCCTCCTCTGAAGCTGTTTTAAAGCTGTCAGTAGGCCTGTACAGTAACTGAAGCATACGGAGATGAAGTGGGTGCACAAGGAGTAGCTGAGCTTTAATCTGAAATGCAGATGCATCTGTGCTGGGGTCTATTTTAGTTTATCTAATCTACACTAATTCCACATGATACAGACACAGCAACACAGTTATTTAGTGCATCAAAAGCACAGCAAACCATCTTTGCCAGCTGCCAGTTCCTAATTTTTATGGCCCTCTTAAACACATCAGCTTCCTGTTCCATGAAAATCATCCAACTGATGGTTGATACCCCCTCATCCTAGTATCACTACAGCTGTATCAGGAAGATAATATTATTTCTTTGCAAACAAAAACAACTTTGAGGGGGAAAACAGGACAAAAATAAAAACCCCAGATGAGTAGTGAGCTGAGCAATGACAGAATTGCCTCAAATCTCTGGATGACAAACCTCACTCCCCATGCACACACTTACTGTGGTCCATAACCAGCCCAGCCCAGGTTTTGGCTATGCAATATAAGGAACAGGGAATTGACAGCAGGTCCTCAGCTGGAGAGCTTCTTGCCAGTAAGGCTCCATGTGACATTTTGGACTAAAGATCAAATTCAATGTGTTACACAATCCTTTCTAGAAAGCTTTCCTTCAGAAACGGTGTTCTCTTTAAAAATCTCACATCCAGAGAAACTCAGCAAGATAAAGAGAGAAGCTTCTCTGCTGTGAGTAAAATCTTGCCTTTACTTTTTTTTTTTTTTTCTGTAATAGTGAGGCTACAGGCACTATGACAGACTATAAAACAAAGAGAAGATGTATTTGAATAGTTATTTCCTAGGTGACATCCTAAAGAATCAAGGAGAGACTGTTTTCTATTGGAAACATCAACGTATTTCCCTTTATTTCTTAGGATGTACAAACAAACTTAAACCGGAAACAGAGAGAAGAGGAGGACCTTTGCTTCTGCTAGGTATTAAGTCAGAGATGTCATGGATGGAAATGTCTCAAAATGCTCACTGATTTATTTTTGCAGCTCTCCCAAGTGTCATCACACCTTTATTTGTGATCCATATATTTATGTAACACTCTGGAATTCATCAGACACCAGTCTGAAATATTGTCACAAGGCAGCCAAACTGTCTCGAGATGCCTCACTAGAATTCAAACGTACACACTGCACAGGAACTTCTTCTAGCAGGCTTTACAGAAGGGACCGGGTAAAGCTGCCAAAGAAAATGGAATTTAGCAGCCAGAAGTATGTGAAAATAACCCCCAGAATTGTGCGCTTTATCTCTACTGGGGAAACATTTTCTTTTCCTTTCCTTCTTAATTCAATTTACATTTATTTCCATTGTACTTTGGAAAGTTATTTTGCACCAAATCACTATTATTTCTATCAAGTTTTAGCCAGATTTATTTTTACTTCATTAAATCATGTAGCAAGAGTACTAACTGGAATCAAGGGACTTCAGCAATTTCATCTCTTAGTACAAGCTGCCAATGTCTCACCTCTTATAAAACACTACAGCATCTCTCAGTTTGTAGTTTTTTTGTCATTGCTGTGATCACCGATACAGCTTACACCATATAGACTATGCTGGTACCAATGGACTTGTGGTATTCTTTACCTGCAAAGACTTGCTTGTACTATTTTTCAAACAGGTTTTCTATGAGCACTTCTAGGTAGAACACAATTGCCTGAATAATTAGGGAAACCCAACGCAATGGGAACAGGAACACTGATGAAAACAAGGTGGTCTTTTTCAAGACTGAGAAGAAAGCATGCAGAAATGTTCTTACATTCCCCAGAATCTAATTATGTGCACAGGGTGAGTTTGGAGACAGGTATTTATAGCTGTGGTTACTGTTGTTGCTGCTACTTAAGTCACATTTAGGAAACGCTGAATGTTACTCCACCTTCTCTTGTCTTCTCACCAAGCCTACACTTGGAAACACTACTGCTGACCAGAAGGAAGAGAACAGCAATTTATAGACCCACTTCCTTTATCCTGTCCTGCCATATTATTTTCTCTCTACTGTGGAAAGAGTCCACTGCATCTGCCAGTTCAACAAAGAACAAGTCTAGTCTTCCTCTTTACCTCCTCTACATTTGCATCAATATCGAAACCCTCCTGGGTTCCCCTATACTTTTTTTTTTTCCTATTATCCTCAGAAAGAAGGCCACCATCCACTACCTTCTTAGCCACGATATGGTCTTAACATTATTTCCCATCAGTAAATGAGAAGATTCACGGTGAACTCTACTCTTAGGTTCAGCTGGGGACTGCTTCTCGGTGTTCATTATGGACTGAAGCCAACAGAGACCTCAGCTCTTCAGCCTAGCTGTGAAAAGAAAAACTTATTAGAATGACAAAAAATTCACCATACACACATAATTGTATCATAATAGTTCTTGTAGTCATGCCCAGATGACTAATAATTCTGAACAAGACCGTTAAAAGTACCTAAATATTTAATATGATTAAATGTCCTCTTCTGCTAGTGGTGAGGCCTCTTACCTGGAGTGGTAAGTGCTTTTATGCCTTTAGAACCTGGGGTTCTAAAGTTACCCCCCTTCTGCTAGTAATACTTGCAAGCAAGATAAGAATTAAAGTCCCGCTTTATTTCAGTGGAGCTGCACTAACTGGCTGGAGGACTTTATAAAATCCCTCAGTACTACTTCAGACAATCATCTATGCTTGTCACTGGTGCTTGGAAACACTGTCCTTGAAGAGCTTCCAGTGCCATGAGAGAGGACTCAAGCACTGGCTCGCTGATGTACAGTCCTGGCTCACAACCCCTAATCAGCTGTCAGAAACATAATCAAAATTTACAATGGAAACCACTGCACCAACCAGCCAGCCAAAAATCTCCGTTAGCATTAAAAAAAGCCCCCAAAATGGCTATCCCTGGCTCCTGAAAATTAACCGCAGCTGTTGCTAAAAACTAGTCCAATTCCACAGGAAGCCCACAGAACTGGCAACTTTAAAACAGTAACAAGCTTCCCCAAGCAACTTTTAATCATAACCCCTCAAGTAGTGTGGAGCCAAAGCGGATGCATCATCCATTCTCCAAGCGAACTTCATCGTAGTTCTCTTTGCTGGCCTCCTCCACTGTCTTTCACTCATGCAAAGGTCTCTCCAGCATGCAATGGTCAAAAAAGGAGTCAGCGAAACTTTCCAATGTGATTTTCAAGAAAAACACATTTCAACATACTTCAGGTACACGGCCCGCGAACAAATGTACAGCAGTTTATACACAAATACTCACCGTTTTCCCAGAAACTTGGGGCCAAATTCTGAAGTAATTGGAACCTCATGCAACCATTGACTCCAGTAAGAACAAACAGGTGTTATGTCAATTATCACAGATTATCTCAGTGAAATAGCCCCAATTTGGGGTTGCAGTATGACAACTTTGTACAGCTGACATAAAAGGTCTTACAATCAACATAACCAGGCACAAGAGACTCATCAGTATTATAGGGCAGAGTAGTGTACAATCAAAGGAAAGTAAAAATGGCCAAGGTTTCCTCCAATCCAGAAAATCCCAATGACTCTTATCTCCAAGGAGTATTTAACAACTTGCACAAGTTAGAGCAGGCATAAGACTGCTCTACTATACGCCAAGTAAAGGGCTCACTGCATGGCTGTGATAAAAGTTGCCTAATAAAAACTCTGTTATCCAAGATGTTCTGTTCTTTTAGGATGATTTGCTCATTCTTTGCAAAAATAAGAGAAGTCATTGCTTCATGCTCACAAAAGCAAGTGAAACTACCTGCACTCTACACAATTACAGTGTGCCTTCCTTCAGCACTGAACAGGATTTCTGCCTAAATTCTACTCACCGATTCCTACACCCCACTCCATTTTCTAAAGGAAAACATTACCTGCAGCAGCTGTTGCACTGTGCTTGGCCTGCCAATTACTAAAAAGTAGCTAGAATGCCTATTTTTTAATACGCGTGTACAGCCTTTTATCCCTTTAGTAGTCAAAAAAAAAGCTGAATGCATTCTTCCTTCTCCTGACTACAAAAGAAGCAACAAGAAGCTAAGGATTTTCTAAGACACAAATGACATTGCCTCTCAATCACTTACATAGTGTTCTTCGGGCTCTAAAAATCTGTCCAGGAATCACAACTGATTATGTTTAAACTTAATCAGTTGTTTTGATTAAAGACGATGGAGCATAACAAATAAACCTATGGGACAGTAGGATGTAGCAAATTTAATTTACGTTACTTGTGTGAGTTTAAGGGTGATTTCTACACCCCTTAGCTTTATAACATGAATCTTCAAAGGGCAGAGGCAGTGGGAATTCAGCTTGATAGCCTATTTCCTGACCACTTATAAAGATAAGTCTTTAATATTGTTTTGCCTATTTATCAGTTTGCTGAAGACATGTTTAGAGCATTTCACTTACCCATAATTCAGAAAGAAAAGCTCCCTACTTACAGCTGAAACCACATCAAACTTCTTGAAAATATTCAGGGAAATTTTCACACAGGCAGCACCGAATTCTGACATCAACTAGTTATATCACCTCCACAGACCACAGGAGCTTCTCGAATGGAGAGGCATCATGATAGTACCTGCCTTGGCATTTAACAAATGTGTAGCTAGCCATATCACGTTGACAGGTATGTGGCTATTTGACAAATAATTTAGCACTAGTAGCTGCTCCACATGCTTTTAGTCAGGCTAGGAGCACAGAAGTATATATGCATATGACATAATCAGTCTGGGACAATATTTAAACACAATCATTACTTTTAATCATAATCTTAAAACCAGATGCTGTAATATACAGCTGTATTTGCAGTCTTTGGATGCTGGCACATGTGCTAGATGGACTTCCTGCATACAGACAAGTGATGGAAATGTTGCTTCATTAGGAGGAACTCTTCCCACATGCTCTGGGACTGTTTGGAATTCCAGTGCTTGAGAGATTACCTCATTGTTAGGCATCACCTAATTTGAAACACAATCATGCCAGACATCTTTCCATTATCACTTTAAGAAAGTTTGCCAGCTCTTTCTGGAATTAATAGACAATAAAGGGGTAGTTGCATCATGCTTCCTAAAGCGAAAAATATTAATCCAAGAGTATAACCGTCTGATATTCCGTCACACAGTGCTTGAGGTACCTGTGCAAATAATCTTTCATGGATGGACGAATGGACATTGGAACAAATTGATAACTAGAAGGCTTGCAATATCAGGTTTCCTTGTATTTAAAAATAAAAACTATTAACTTTTATCAAAAGCATCTATTTTTTCCACACTTCCATTATTCTTTGAATATTTCAACTCAACATCAAAAAAACTAAAAATAAAATAAAGATCAAAAAAAACATCTCAGGTGTGATTACATTAAGCAGCCTGAAGAATTAAAAAATAGTGTCCAATTTAGCCCATTGAGTAAGCAGGGGGGGGATATATATCTAATGAATGTGTATATTGGGTAAGTGTATTTTAAGAATATTAATCTTCCCTTGATCTATTAAAAAAACAGGAACAAAATAAATCCTTTAAGCAATTATGGTTAACATAAAGGAGTTACACCTGGGATGTATTGGTCCTGTATTTTTACTAGAATTTCTTAACTTTACTATTAACATTGTTATGCACTCATCCATAGAACTTTTTCCAGGTGGCTTAAAATAAATTGGGCTCAAATACAGCATATCAGATGTAACAATAAAGTCCATTCTCTTGTGATTTCATTAATGAAATTACACACAAGAAGTTTATGGTGAAAAGGAGGTTCAAGGGAAACAGTTAAGGCAAATTAAAGCACCCGTCTATTGCCTTATGCTTTCTCCTCCCACCACATAAGCTGAATATAATGGGAACCTGAATTACAAGTCAGGACAATGCTCACCAAAATTTTGTCTTACACACTAAATATTTCCACATCACTACCAACCTGACCCAATAAAAATATCAGACTCAGCAGAATTCCATTTTTTAACAGCTCAGCATCCAATCCATCACTCACAACCTCTGAAATACCAATCAACAGATTAAAAATAGTTTCATGTATACATGTATCAGACACAGACATCCACTAAAATGTTGGTTACAAAAAAACAGACATTTTTTGTGAATTATTATGCAACAATAAAAAGCTCACTTCTAAAAGAGGCTTAAAAACTGATCCAAATGCAGTCAAACAAAACAACAACCTTTCTATTACTTTCAGTAGTCTTTGAATCAGCCCCTGATTTATTTATCAGCATCTATTTATGAAGACCCTCAAGGTGCCAGCTGACTCATTAGATTAAATATAGATCAACAAAAAGTATCCTTGTGATTCTCATTTCTTCCATGTTGAGGGAACAGATTATCTTGAGCAAAGTAATTAGTTGGTGAGTATAACTGTTGATTTCTAAAGAATAATGTCTGGTTTTGAACATTTTTCTGCATCTCCTGCCAAGCCCCATGGAGATATTTTATATGAGATATTATTCAAAAGCTGTAAGTCTGCTAAATTAAACATGGGGCTCTGGGGTCTTTGAAAATTAAGTGTGGCGAAATCAGAGACTTTTACCTATACAACTTAGTGAAAATAAGCAGCTACAAAGCACACTGCACTTCATTGTTTTGAGTTCTTCAGCCCATTACTAAATTTAAAACCAGCACTTGGGTTTATAGCTTCTTTCCACAGATTTCACATTTCTCATCTTATTTTCAATGCTGGTTAGAACTGGAACCTTTTTCTGTCCCTTTCTCAAATGAGAGCTAAGAATAGATTTCCTCCTAGCATGTTATTAATATTCCTTCTTTGGTTGATGATAGTCTTTGTTTTTCTGTGTCACTTTGAAGTTAAGTTCTGTTCATTATTTTTTGACATTTGCTTTGTTCTTCTGCTTTCACCTCAAAGACACTCCAGATACTTGAAAAGTTACTTGAGGTAATGATATTTAGGTGAATCCTTCATTCACCTTACTGTTCTTTTTGGTCTTTAAACACACAGAGACGTCTGTGTTTAGATTTGTTCAGAGCATAGTTCCATGAAGCAGTCCACTCTTCTTACTTCTGGAAAGAGTTCAGCCAGGCTCTACACTGATTTCATAGCCAATCACAGAGATATATCTCCTAGCAAGTATCTCAGTCGCCCCATTCCCAACTAGCTGATATTTTATTCCAATTCTTCTTTGACTTTTCTCTGGCTAACCTATTACATTTACTAATAGAGATACTTTACAGTAGCTGTAAAAGATGTCAGCAGAGGGCATCTTCATTGTGGCCTTTCTGTTTTTCAAAGACATGGTATCCTCTGGGCATTTAAAATAACTATAATACATTGTTTCTTTTGCTTTTTTTTTTTGTGGGAAAAGGGAGAAAACCCCTCTCCTCCCTAACATATTAGTGCAAGGCTCAGACAGCGCTTAAATCCCACTTAAGACCTCAGGTCAGGGTAAATTTCACCCTGGAAGAGCTACACAGAGGGAATTGGTTTTCATTCTTTTGTCCCACTTTTGAAAAAGTCTGTCTACTTCGTTGTGTATCTGGACTCTATCCTCAAATGTGGTCTTCAAATCATAGATGACCCCAAATTACCTCTGGCTGACAAGATATGGACTCAACTATAAAATGATGCAAAACAAAAAAAAAACTCAAACCAAAACATAACAAAATAAAACAAAAACAATTCAGACTTTCGCTGACTGAAGGCAAGGGTATATGTTGGCACTTGGAACATTATTATATGACAGATGGGCTGCAAGTTTACCTTTACAGGACTGTTCTTTGGCATCATATTTATCATACCTTTGTTGTCTATCACAATTGTTACAAAGATCTGTGAGTACAAATAGTCCTGGTCCACGAAATGGTGTTTCTCTAGCCCCTGTCCTACCAGAAGTATTTCCCTTTTGCTGTATCCATGTCTTAAAGACAAAAATATTTGTCCCAATATTGTTCTTTCTAGAAACGGGAACAAGACAATTTTTTCCCTGCTCAGATTTTGTACAGATGAGGAGGAAATTACAAAATCTGTTATATGAACGTTCAATAACATTCTGTTATATGAACATTTTCCCCCTGAATGAATGCAAACCAAAACCATTATACATTGTCCAGGAAGAAGAGGAATCAAGAAGAACAAGGTCTTTTGTAGTAGAATTTTACAATATAAGGCATGTTCACCTGTCCTCCAGTAATCTCCAGGGATCTTCATGTTACCCTCAGAATCTTGTCACTGGCATTGAACTACTCCATTAAATGAGAGAACTCGGGCTGCTGTGACATCCTTTTACCCTTTTCTGGAGGATGAAGCCTGATGCTACAAACCTTACAACACAAGCAAGTGTTGTTCTTCTTCATTTTCTTCTTCATTTAATTCTTCTTAATTTGCATAGAACAGTTACCTAAATTGAAAAAAAAAAGTTACCCAATTACAGAAGAAGTGCTGCTAATTAAAAGCTACTACTGCTAACAATAATAATAATACTTCTATCATCAGATGAAAATCAATGTATTCATGTTCTAATGACAAGAGAAACTTGTAGCATAAGCTTATCCTAAGGTAAACAAACACAATTGCATTTAGGTGGGTAACATATACCAACCACCAGAAAAGGAAAGGCTACAACATTACAGATTGTAATGTCAATTGTTTAAAAGCAAGCATTTAAACTAATGAAAAAATGTTTCCCATTATTAGACTGTCTTTTAAGTACTCATTGGGCAACATTAACAGCAGTGGTAAAAGAGCTGTGTGTAATATAACATATGCTGTGTAACATGCATTTGCCTCTCCTTATATTAAGAACGTGTATGTTATTTATGAACAGTGAAGTTGTAAGTTGAGAGACCCATTTCGGGGAACAAAGTTAGATTAGGCACACTCAATGTAGGCCACATTGTTTTTCATCAAGTCTCATAACTTAGAACTACAGTACAGTGACTTGTGTCACACGCAGCCACATTTCAGCACTGTTTACCACACTCTGTGGCCTCTCCGTGTCAAAGGTGAGCGACGTGGTACCAAATTTACATGGGCTTTCAACCAGCTTTCAGACTCAAATTTCAAAACATACGGGACTAATTTTGAAGCCAAAGTCAACCTTTAAATCAAGCGACAAGAAATAATGAATCATTTTAAACAGGATCTTTAACCATCACAATGGGAGAAGCCATCAAACAACCCAGTTTCAGTTGCTGGAGTGTGGTTTAGGTACATGGTGGCCAATAAAACCTGAAGCAACTTTACTGGTGATTAAATGTGTTCCCTCTGGTTAAGCATGTGCTTTATTTAACTTCACTGACTTTCTTCACCTATCCCTTCCCACACACACACACTCACCTCACTGAATTATCACAAATCATATCTCACAAATATCTGACTCCAATAATACCTACCTAAAAGCATCCTGGTCTGCATTAGGCTTACAGCTCTAAAGACTTGTAGGATACATATATTCAAAATGCTTAGAGGCATAATACAGTAGGCATCAAAAAGCAAGCATCTAAAATCCATTTTTTTAGTATTGGAGTGCTCCAACAGGAACATTTGTTCATTCAGGGCAAACATCCTAGGTGTTTAAATCTCCTGCCCCAGAGTTATTTACTATAGACAGAATATAGTACTATATCAGACAAAATACGTTAGAACAGGACACATGAACTGAAGCTTTTATTCTGCATACATCTATCATCAGGACATGTGAAATGAAAGATGTACTACTCCTGCTTTGCAGAGGCTAAATCAGGTAGTACCACCTCAGAGCTAGGGGTAGAGTCTCTGTGTGGCACACCATGTCAGTCAGAAGAAGAAAAAGAAGTACAGTAAGTTCATTAGATGTTGCAGCATAACACACTACCGCCCACACGGCAGAAATTGGTAACATACCATTACTTAAAACAAATTACCCACAACCAGACCTGATGATGGTCAATGTAAGGAGAAAATAAACAGTTCATGACAATGTATCAAGAACCAGCTTAGTTTGCCCTGTTGCCAAACATGAAGCTTATTTCTTCTTTTAATTCCAATTAAGAGTCCTATTTAAGTCTAGACCCTCTTCTTCAAAGTTTTTCATTCTGACCCTTCATTGCCAACTCCACTAAAAGCAGCACACATTCAATGGGGCTATAAAGAACTGCAGATTTATCTAGCTGCTGTATCTGTGTTTCAAAATTAAGACTTCAAGAGATGTTGAAGGGAGAATCTACTTAAAAAGAAAGGCGTAATATGCCTATCAAGATATCATGGATTGCAAGATTAAAGTTGCAAAAGACAGTTTAAATGGACTGCCACTTCCTCTCTAGAATAAAAGTAACCCCACAAAAAAGAAAGGTAAGTCTTCTGCTTCCCAGGCTGCCTCCCCTGGATGTTTAAACTTCTATTTTCCATCCCACAATTGTTCCAGTGCCTATGCAATAGTGAATATATGAGAAAAACATTCAAAAAATTAAAAATAATCTCAAAATAAATAGCAAGAGCTGCTTTGTCCAGAATGATCAAAGGAATATGGGAAAGTACTATAGGATTGTATAGAACCAATGGACTTGATTAGAAAATGCTGCTACAACCAGCCAGGCAGACATCACAACAGCTAGCCCTTTTTTCAGGTATAGCAGATATGTTCCTCTGTTGTGACAATGGGAGTCAACAAAACTAATACCTGATAGGTATCATGGATAACAATGAATAACTGACTCACTGCATGAGTCTGAGCAAGTCAAGCTTTCTGCTTTATTTTCTGCACTTCCAGATATGTGTTACCATCATCTGCCTTGTGGGATGCTGAAAGAATTACTTAATTTGTGTATGTTTAATGCATGAGCAGATTATTTTATCACAGTAGGACCCAAGAAATCCTGTGAAGTTAAGGCCCAAATAAGTATACAGCCAGAGGCAAACGGTTGGAAACCTCTGCCTGTTACGAACAGACAACAAGTTCTCCACTAGCAAAAACTGCCAGAGCTGAACTCAAGCTAACGGCACTAAGAGAATTTACACCAGCTTGAGACCTGCCAAGAAGCAGAGATTAAAATGGCAGAACTAGCTTTGTCTTCAGAAACCATAAAGCAGCAAGAAGCCGGCTGAAGTCCATGCCACTTTTGGGTGAGCTCTGGTTCACACTTCTGCTGTGCCATGAATGAGGCTAGAGCTGAACAGATCAACAGGTATTTCAGCTTCAAGAGAAGCACGAATAGACTCAAAATTATCAAACATAAGTCTAGTATTTTTTTATGAGGAACAAAGGCACTTTGCCAAATTTATTCTGGGCTAAAGAATAAGCATAGAAATGGCAAACAGAAAAATACATCTTAAATAAATGTTTTGGACATGCATAACAAGAAACCCACTGAGCAAAACAGCTGACATGACACTACCACCACTAGTATGAGCCACTCCCCCACTTAAGGTCCTGGTAATGGCAGAAAAGCTGGAAACTGTTAAACACAGTAGTTCACAAAACCCCATCTCAGTAAAGCCCACACAAATTTAAAAGCCTAGAAGTAATTGTTAAACAGACATGTTAGGAAAAAAAACCATAATCAAAAAGTAAAATAGCTAACCTATTCAAGAAATTATAAGCAAAATGTGATGACACTGTCAAAACATGTCATCAAAATGTGACAAATAGGGATTTTAAATATATCTATTTCATTTTATTTAATTTATTCTGAAGTAAGTTGGGCGTTTTTTGGACACAGAATGTGGAAATTTTACTAATGACATGCAGCTAGCAGAAATTGCTGTATTTTTAGTTTGAACTAATTAGGATCAAGGTAAAAATCTAACTAAATCAATTATATTTATCAGCATTTTTAAGAGCATGTGTTGAAAAGCTACTAAAAAGAGGCAAGAAATGCTGTTGTACTGGCACCTTCCTTACTGTCTCCTTTTTTTCTCCTTAAAATATTAAGGCTAGGTTAATTGCACCATCTCTTCTCCACTTCAGGTTTATCAGTTGCTCAACAGCCAACCAACTCTGTATGGAAGGTAATAGGAGGATAGTTTAATGTACTACCACCATCAAGAATATTCAGGGAAGAAAAACTTCAGCAAACAAGTGACTCCATATATATAGTTAGGAAATTAATTCTTTAAAATGTCAGGAGGAAACAGGGCAAAAGAAACAAGAAAGCTATGTATGGTTTGAGCATTGTTAAGCTGGTCTTTCTCCTCAAATAATCCATTGTTAGTAAAAAAAAAATCAGAAAGCAACATTATTAAATTTAAGCTTTAACTCAGTTGGTTGATATAATATCTGATGTGAAAACTGTTAATAACTAATATGAGAAGCATTCTGAATCCTAAGCACTGGAAGTGGTATGTTGCTGCAGCAGATGCAGCTTTTCATGCAAAAGCAGTAGACTTTCAAAAGGTAAACAGCAGAAAGTTACACAGATCCAATCCAGCTCTTGTCTGTTAACAAATTATCTTTGTGATTGTTTTTATATCACTGCAATAAGGATACATGTATATGCTCATTACCTGTGAAATTTTTCATTTAAGAATTGTGTTGATGTTAGTCTATGTTGAAACGTACCATCATACTTCAGAGCCCAAAGAACATTTTAAACCAACACAGGAAGTAAAAAGCAGAATATTCATAGTACTGAAGGATCATGATAAATGGAAGGATCTATTTCACTCTTTCTAAATTCTGGTCTCTCTAGGAGAGGCCATCATTTACACTACTAGGTAGAGCTCATTAGCGATCTCTTCTTTTCCAAGGCATTCTCTGGCAGGGACATACTGCAGAAACAGCCATCATGAATGAGAGCAGGACTCAGTTTTGTCCCAAATGCTGTACTAAATCCTCTTAACAGAAATTAATTCAAAGGAAGGTACAAGCCATACCTAGGAAAACAATCCACCAGCCAGGGACAGCTTTGTGCCCCAAAGCACTACAGTATAAATTGCTGCATAAATTTTTCCCTATGTGATACCACTGTTGATTGCAAATAGGATTTTCATCCTTTTCTGAATTATTAGCTTTGCAAATATGTTATGATGAGTTTTACACTTTTTGTACAGACTTCAAGTTATTTAGTGCAGCTGCAGATACTTGTTAACCATAACATTCATTTTTGGCACTGGTAAAATGTATTAATTATGCATTGTATCAAAAAATGTCATTGTCACTTTTAATAGGAGCAGAAATTAAAATACAGGTAAAATTTATCATAAGCAGTTGTGAACAGCGGGCTCAAGGAAAACCAAAAGTCAGAAGTAAAGAATATTAATAAACTTATGTTATAAATCCTCTGTAAGTCTCAGTTATCAGGATACACTGAAGTGGTGATGAACTGCAAAAAATACTCCTCTCTATTAATTAATAGATGCACAGGACATTCCTGAAGTATCAAGAGAAATACATTAAGTGAGTGTGTTTCTGTTTTGTGCAAACAAAGCAAAATAAATCACTATTCTATTTTTTACCCTACATATTGTTTTCCCAGATGAATATACTGTCTATTGCAGGGAAACAGCCAAACGGCAGAGTTATTTGGAAGCAAATCTACATGCTACCTACCAATCATTTCAAGTAAATTATAATTATTTTCTTTGGCACCTTGTGAAATGTGACTGACTGTACATGGGGGGTGGTGTCCTCAGGATTGGTGCTGTCATGCCCTGCTGGCAGTACGCCTCCTATAAAAAACACCCTCTGCCAAGACAAACAATGGCCTGGAATTTGGTGAATTTTTCTGAGTAGATATAATGAGGTGTGGTTGA
The DNA here is from genome assembly GCF_929443795.1 of Astur gentilis. Taxonomy (NCBI): domain Eukaryota; kingdom Metazoa; phylum Chordata; class Aves; order Accipitriformes; family Accipitridae; genus Astur; species Astur gentilis. Next base: position 15,288,182 of record NC_064891.1, read on the forward strand.
CTCCCATTCAGCTCAGCTGGGCAAGTGCAACTGGTTTATTCCAGAGGCAGTGAGCAGGGCTGGCTGAAAACCAAAAACCATTTTATCTGCAAAAGGGGGGGGTGGGGGGGGAACTTTTTTAAAAAGATCCTGGAAAGATCTCAGAATACCCACTCCAGCTGAGAATAAAGCAGAGAAGTCAGCAGCAGCTCACAGGGTTTATGAATTTTGATGGTATTTCAGAAGTCTTCTGGATCACATTCATCCTCTCTGCAAGCTCTCGGAGACAACCACTGGTGATGCTGAAACTTCTCGTGGAGTTATCTAAGTACTCAGGAAGGAAGTCTGGCACTCCCAGATGATCTGAAAATGGCTAATTTGCTTATCAGTCATCTTTTCCTTTTTTTTTTCTTCCTTCCTTCTCTAACCTGAGTACTTCTCTCTTTGCTGCTGGTATTGTGCTAGCTCTCTTATCCTCTTAGTGAAGAGTGAAGCAAAAATCCGTTAAATTCTTTAACCTTCTTGGTAGCATCTATTTTTAGCTTTTCTTCCTCCCTGAGCAGTGGACCAGCTCTGTCCTTGGTCTTCCTCTTAATATTAATGTGCTTGCAGAATGCCTTCTTGTTATCTATCGTGTACCTTCATTCTACATTATATCATGCCTTAGACTTTCTGATTGCATCCTTATGTGTTCATATGATCTCCTTTTATACTCTCTCATTTCTATTTCCATATTTGTGTTTTCACTGCCATTTCATTTCTGTTCTGTGGATAAAGGACTTCAGTGTTCATTTGCCGATTCAGGTATTTCATAAGAAAATTAGATCTGATATTCTGCAAATATAAGAGATTCCTTGCTCTTCATTACAACATTTTCTTCATTCCCACAATTTACAGTATTAATACAAGACTGTTGCTGTACCTAGATGTTTGCCTTTGTTGCAGATATTTAACATATACAAAGTATTTCTTATTATGGCCCGTAACCTAGGAAGAGAAAAAATGTGGACTCAGCAACCACCAAGTATATTACTTGGACTAGTAATAAAAGTAACTGAACTTTAACTTTGAAGGTTGTGTTCAGTTCCCTGAAGGAATATGAAATGTATCTTTGCACTGATGGTATTTTGTCTGCAGCGTGTTGTATTAAATTAGCAGTAACACATTACCTATCTGTCCTGCTCAGTTCAAAGTCCATATTCATTTAGCAAATGTTTTTGCAAACAAGTGAATGATGAACAAGAAAAATTATGAATAATTATTATTAAAGAAATAGCAACAATACAAAGTTTGTATGACTATACATATTTATAAAAATCCAATTCTAATCATTCATCATTTTGGCAAAAGTTTTTTCAGGGCAGAAGCTTTCTTTGTTTGGTCTGAGTCTGAAAAGATCTTTGCCAAGTATGACAAAATATGATTCAGACATCTTATAAGTTACCAGATCACAACATAGTTTAAGATGCTATTCTTTTTACTTAGATAAAAAAATATGTCTGGGATTTTTTAAACCTCAAACTTGGCAGGTGACACTGCTTTGAATAAAAAACCAATTCATATTTAAAATCCGTTATTTGCACAATGTTGCCATTGATATCAAAACCTTGTATCAGTAAGAAACATTCAGGTCAAAAGGCTGCCAAATATTACATCAAAGAAGTCATGATCATTTTTACATTTTAAAAAGTTTCTTCATGCAAGTGACAAGCACGTTTCTTCTGCTCTTCAGTTGCACAGCACAACTGTTAAGTACTGGAATTAACATGGTAACTAAGTATGTGATTGAAAAAAACCATATCTCCACATATATGATTGTTTACATCACTCAGAGGTCTAACTTTCTTTTTTTCCTTTTCTGGGTCAATATACTGGCCTTGGATATCCATCTGGGAACTCAAAAGTACAGTTTACCTTAAGATGCAAAATACAAGCATATACATCGTTTTGCTGTATTCTTCTCTGAATAACTGTTTCCATATTTTTGGCTTCCTTTGGAAGTAGTGTCAAATTGTTTTGATTATTATCTGATGAAAATGAGGAGACTTTCTTTCTGTTACGCTGCCATGCACATCTCACCTAATTCAAATTATTTCCTTTCATATCATGACTCACAAGTGCTGTTTAGCCACTTCATTCAAGAAATATATGTTGTTTCCTTTCTTTATTCACTAGGCTCTCAGGGTTATAAAGAGCCTCAGAACTTCCAGACACAGTGCTCACATGCATATCCACAATCTCGCAGGCATAGAAGTGTGAAATTGTCTCAAGAGTCAGAAACGTAAAGCAGCAGATACCCCTCATACTTCAAACCTTTTTTGAATCTATAAACTAAATCTCTATTCTATTCAGGGAACAACTGTGGTAGAAGATCACCTCCTTTCCCAGGAGCTAAGATGTCCTTCCGTTTGAAAGCACGGCTTGCAACTACTCTAAGTGTTTTGCTTTCTTTTTTGTCTAGGCAACTGTATCAAAGCTGTCATGATGGATCTGTAATATACATTTCAGCACTGTTTTCTAAAGAACCTCACTATTCAGCTTTGTCCTGCATTTATCAGATATTCCGTGCAGAAGCAATTCTTGTCTGAGATGAATGCAGCTAAATCAATTTGCAGCAGCTGAGAAGCTATTGTTCTATTAATTTAAAGGATTTCTGACAAGAAAATTGAGTGAAATGAGCTTGCACGCACTGGCTTGCACTAAGAGCTTACAATTCCTGTTGACCTCAAGTAATTCACATTTATTGGATTGCCATTGATCTGATGGTAAATGGAGAGTGGACACCAGTTACATAAGACTTGAAGTCAAGTGCTATAGCTTCATGGTGGATTACATGAAGAAAGTATATGAGAAATGATGAGATACAGAAAACTTACGGGTTTATTTTCCATTTGGTACATGCATATCCCAGTAAACGATTCTGAAAAGATTTTGTGTATTTAGGTAGATTAGGCACAAAACCTTAAGACTAGAGTGTTTGTCTAAGACAAATTATGTAACTTTATACTCCTAAACTTCTAATTTTTGGAGCAGGAAACCAGCTGAATGATTCAGAATGTGAATGAAAATCAAGATGGCAAAGATTCAAAAGTATTTTAATCACTGCCTATACTGGACTGTTAATTATCCAAATCTACAAAATTTTTCAATGCTTGACACCTGCATACAAGTCTATAAAGCATTCAGCTCAGTTTTTCTCAGGCTTAATTTGAGCTGCGTTTCCAGTGGCTTATGTATAAAAATAACAGTAGTTGACAATAGACATTTGTTGTGCCAGTAGAAAGCAACGGAGTTTTGACAGCAATTTCACTAGAGCACAGACAGAATCTGGCTCACAGGTATAACTTGATACTCAGTTTGGGACATCAAACTTGAGAAGAAGAACTGAGTTGAGGAGACAGTCTTGTTAACAAGTCAGTCCCTTAAGAGTCAGAGGGATTCCCTGATTTAGACTGGTTCAACTGATAGTTGCCCAGTGGGAATTTCTGGAGTGGTTTCCTACAATGTATAGATTTCTGTGAATTTTTCTACAACTGAGAAACAAATCCACATGTCAGATTGGGCAGATGTACTCAAAATCCCCACCTCTAACTATTTTGGCCTCCTCCTTTTGTGGTTTTGTAATCCACAAAACACCATAATACCTCATACAAATCATTTCAAGAGACACACGGTTTACAGAGAGATCTACAGCCAACTCAAGGAGACATTATTTTCATTTCATTATTCATTTTTATTTTTTACATCTCTGGTAGAGTGGTTCAAATTCTGTATTCCATTGACGTCAACCAGAGTTACGTACATAATACTCAAGAACAGAATTTATGTTCCAGTGTATTACATCTGATTTTGAAAGGTTATATACACTACTAGTCGGACCATGGTATGAATCAAGGAACATATGTTTAACCTGCTAATTCTAAGGTATTACATTCCAGTGTATTCAAGACTCTTTTTATTAAGAATTCTTCCAAGTTTATTCCTTTATCTAAGCATGAAACAGACTACCAAATTTCCAGCATTCTTCAAACTTATCATCCAAAATATTCTGCATTTAGAAGCCAAGTACTATTATTTGCACTTAATACAGAAATTCCAAACTATGAGCCATGAACACAAAAGATATAACGCTGCTTTTTCTGATCCATACCAGTCCATGATCTAGTCCCTTGAGTATTTCAGAATGTACCAAACCAGCATTCATAGTGCAGTGACATTAAATGAAGTATAATATAGCCTCCCAATCTATTGATGACAACGCCATTTGCTTTCGCCTGGTATTCAAAGCAGTAACAGACTCCAGGCCTTGTCTACTATTTTTGCCTTTAACGGATCCTCTCTAATCTAGATTTTGCAACACTAAACCCCAGTCAGTTCATAGGCTTTTGACAATAAAGAGAAGCAGGCCAGTCATATCTTTATAACCAAACACAGAAGACAGAGATGTTGTGTGAAGAATCTGACATAGGCTTTTCTCTCCTCTACTATTTTTTCCTGCAAACAGTCATTCACACTTCCTGCCCCACTGACTGACAAATGAGATCCATCCACTCATACAGATACTGTGAGCAAATAGAGGTGGCAGCTATTTACCAGCAGCAGAATAACACAACTAGAGCCAAAAAAAATCCTTATTTCCCAATTGCTTACTAGACTGCAGGTATGACACTCTAGTCTCCTGAAGACAAAACACATAAATAAACATAGCGAAAGCAAAACAAATATATGCTGCAATTCTTTTGTAAAACCAGTTCTTCAGCAATATAGTCAAAAAATGAAGGCTAGAATATATTTCCCAATTTTTTTCCCTCACTGTCCTTGGGAGTTAGATAAACTAGGGTACATTACTGATAGGAATTCATGCTCTTGCTTAACATGGCACTTTTTGATGCTATACCTAAATGACAGTATTTCACAACAGCTTTGCTACTCGTGTTTCATGGTACATCACAGTGTGTGAGACTATTTAGTAACTTCTTAAATTTCTTACCTGGAAAATGTGATATTTGTCACCAAAATAACCCATTCACCAGACAACGTAGCTAAGAGAACTCTTTTACTGCTTTGGTTGGAACAGAAATAGTAAGCACAGTTATTTTTGATGGGTCTATCCACAGAAGGGGATGATTTAAGGAGTCTTGAAAGAGTAAAGGAAACATCAAAAAAGGAAGTCCAGAGAGGATTTTTACTTTCATCTTCAATTTTGTTATCTTCACCCCACCTCCCCCCAGTGCAACTCCTAGATCAGTTGAATCCCTTTGTATTTTCATAGGTTTCAGTGGTCTGACAGGAGGAACGAGTTTTGCCTTTTCATCTCTATGTAAATGTTTATGTCTAAATAGATACACTGGCCCAAATTCTAGGCTGTGTTCCAGCACTTTTGCTCTGTAGAAATGAGATGGATGTCCCCAGTGGATAATTAATTCCTTCCCTGGGGTCGGAGCCCAGATGACACAAGCTTAGCGGAATGGTTGTAGACTTCTCTCAGGTTCCTCTGGGGATGGCAAGGAGAGGTGGCAAAGAAAAGGACAGGAACTTAGAAGAGAGCAAGGAAAGAGATGTTGATGAGGGCATGATGAGTTCTGGTTGATTGCACTGACTATTTAGTTGTCCCTAAAACCACTGAAATGGTCACTCTCCCAGACAGTAAGCCCCCCAAACTGTCTTGCAGATATTTGCAAAGATGGATAGCACAGACAAAATATTTGACTGATACCCACTCAAGAGTAATATTGATTAAATGGCTTGGAAAATGGAGGGGGCTTATCTGTTTCCATCTTTGTTTCCTCTTTTTTGGCACCTATATTCTTTTTCATATCAAGTGGGTTATCAAGCATTGGAACAGGCTGCCCAGGGAAGTGTTGATGGTTGAGTCACCATCCCTGGAGGTACTTAAAAGATGTGTAGATGTGGCACTTAAGGACAGGATTTAGTGGTGGATGTGGCAGTGTTAGGTTAATGATTGGACTCAATGATCTTAAAGGTCTTTTCCAACATAAATGATTCTATGATTCTATGAAAACAAGAGTTTAGGATTTAGGATTTAGAATTCCCCTTTACAGAAGTGGGATCTTCATTAGGCAGCTTCTACTATATAACCTGCTAGCACCAGGAAGTGTTGTTTTTCTTGTAATACAAGCCCTACACTTGAAAATCCTTAAGTCAGTATTTTTTACTCCCTTCAGTGTAGCCATTTACTGCAACGAGCTTTCTTCCAAACCTGGAATGGGCAAAAAAGAAACATGTGAAGAAGGGCAGAGCAGAAAATGTATCTTAAATGCATCTGAAGAGTTAAGAATATCACCAGTTCCCGGAAACAGACTGCTACAAAATTGTAATCTATATAGCAGGCTTATTCCACTTCCCACCCTCTTCTCCCTCGCAGCACATATGCTACTCGGAAGAGATCATGAATGAGGAGTTCAGACATAACCAGTTCTCATAATGGACAAAGTCCTGGGAATTCACAGCAAAAGGAAAGGCTGACTAAGGTGTCACTAGCTGTTTTAGGAAAACGTTACATACTGAAAGTGACAAATTTCAAGAGCCCTTTAAATATATAGTAGTTCCAGTAAGACTGAAAAGAGGCCTTGTTGTGGAGTGCTTAAAAATAATCACCAACTTCCCCACTTTAGCACAGCAACAGAGTGCCCAGCCACCAGCTGTGGCACTTGCTCTGAGCACTAGAGCATCCATGCTTTGGCCATGTGTTCTCTCTTTTGCACCAAAAGATTAATGGGGTCTCCTAAGTGTTAATCCACACATGGAGAAATGATAGGCTTTGGCAAAATGGATGGAAAATGGTCAATTTTGCACCAGCCATAAAAGTAATTGAAAAAAAAAAATAATCGTATCTAAACTTTCTTGTTCCTGGATCTGTCAGGAAAAGCTATATGTTTGACAAAGCACCCCACTGATTACAGACATTCGGAGCAATAGACCATTATATGCTAAGAACTAAAAGAACTCCTTTCTAACCTGCTCATGTTTTAGCAGGAAGCCTGGGAGGAATCTGTGGCCTCAGAGGATAACTGTCAGACTTGCGGACACTATTCACAACAGCCTCAGCATTGTTTACATATTAAGAATGTTTTTAAGACAAATAATGTGTTTCATATTTTCTCTTTATCATGTTTTATAACTTTTCCTTTTGTTTTATTCCCAAGGGTTTGTGTCTAGAGCTGCCTTGAATTCAGGGAGGTAATTAAATCGTGCAATTTAACATCCACAAAGAAAGCGTTGACCTGGGTTGATTTTGAAGGAAGGGGAAGAGGGAGGTTATATTCCATCCAGAGGCTCTAGGCCAAATAGATTTGAAATGGAGAAATGCCCAGATTTCTTACAGCATGTATTCACTAAACCATACTAACGCATTGTGTACTGCAATACCACGGAATTTATCAGATGCCTTGAGAATAGTGGTCTCAGACTTGGAAGCCCTGTGACCCCTATATTCAACAGCCTTGGTCTGCAGAACAGGGGGTCAGTGTTCCCATGTCTGCACAGGTTGGATGAGCTGTTCTTGGTTGCCAGGGGGGAAATTATATTCTGACACATATGTACTCCAGCTCCAGCTGTGCTCTTACCTCTTAAATACTATGCATATCAAAAAAAAGTGTCTTGCTGGCAGTTTTCAATATCTCTCACCTCCATAATCATGGACTATTACTGGCATTTAATAACTAACTCTTTGGACTGGTGAACAAACCAGTCACTGAAACAGCTAGTCCCCATAGCTGTCTTTGCTTAGCTGTAAGCCAGTATGACTGCAAGCTCATCGTGCACTCAGGTTGATACCCTTTATTAGGATTTTTCCTCTGCCAGTGCTCCACTCATTCTGAAGAGGCCAGGAGACAATTCATATTCCTACAGCAAGATAAGGTTGAGTTTGTTTGTAAATCAGCTTCAATATCAATCTGACCTTTTCTCTGATATGCAACCATTTTCAGAAAAGAGCAACCAACACATCTATTTTCCATCACATGGAAATTTTAATGTAATCTAGCAAGATCCTGATGATCTAATTTGTTAGATGCCTTTGATATGGTTGCATCAGAAACACAAACTAAGCTCAAAGACAAACTTTGAGTCATTCCAAAGGTCTCTCACAGGTTGCTCTGCATAAAATAAACATTAAACTGATTAAAGAAACAATTCTGTCATGCATTTGATTGACTGACAAAGGTGCAAATGTGCCATATCATTGGTTGCAGGCAAATCAGTTGACTTTTCCTACCATACCTATATATGAGAATTTCACCAAGCCTGCCACGTATCTTTCATATTTCTGACATGTGTCCTGCACTTCTGACACAGAATCTTTCATCACTAAGCCATCAATTTACAGATTCTGTATGGCTTCTTGCAAAAAATTGGAGAGCAGAGTAGGAGAGGAATCATTTATTATGTTAGATAATGGACACAGCGTTAACCAGTTCTCCCACAATCATACATCAGATGTTCATATAATAAGCAGGCACCAGGCAAAATCAATGCTCTGCATAGATTAATTCAAAATCAATTCTTAATTTCAAAATTCAGGTAATGTTGACACCACACCAGAGTACCTCTTGTGTACCTAGAGTTCAATGCATTCCAGAATCTTTTGCTCTAAAAAATCCCTTAGAGGAACTTTTCTTACTCTGTAAAATCAGTCATTTTCCTGATATACAAAACACTGTTATCTCTTTTACCAGGTCATTTTGAGAATGAGTTATAATCTGTAAAGTATTTTGATTGTGTGAATTTATGATACATAATAGCAATTTAATTACCAATCTAACATTGTGGTTTCAGCTATTAATCAAACTACGTAATGCTATCCAAAACTTCAGTAAGAGGAAATTTATAAAGTCTGGTGCTATATCAAGAGTAAGTTTTATCCCCTTGGTTATTTTAGGATAAAATCTAAAAAGAGGAATGCTAATGTCTTAATTTAAGACCAAATAAATACACATATGTCTCTGCTGTAACTATATGTGACCACTTTATCTATCTATAGTGATTCTCAACAACAGCCCACATTCAGGTGTGTCACTTGATAGTATCTTGCCATTATATGGAAACCAAAAATTCTTTTTGGTTCAAAGAATAAAAACATCAAACATTTTATGCTTAAAAAAACCCAATAATCTTCAACATGCATTTAAAGGAACACCAAGACTAGCTGAAGTAGCAAAAACATTTTTAAAGATTAAGTTTGCATGCACCACCTCAAAAAATGTAATACCTCTCTTGGGAAGGAAGAAGCCTGCGTCTTTCAGGCAAAACTTTCTTTTTCAGTCTAGTCTCTTCTTCCTTAAATACGAATTCTGTAAAAATCAAGACAAAGCTTTCCTTCTACATTCCCGGGCTTTGTTTTACAAATATTCTCCTCCTTGGCATTGTCTCTAGCTTTTAATATCTATTTCATCAAACTTATTAGAAGTAAATAATTAAATTATATGGACATTGGTTATTCTGTGTTGTAGTGATGGATTAATCAATAAGGGGTAGGAAGACCATCTATCTTGGCGTTTCCAAACAATATTTGACAGCTGACTTCATAGTGTTAAGATAAATCGCCATAGAAAAGTCCAAGATACAGAAGAGAGTGAAGTTTTAAGACATCAGCGTAACTTTCACCAAGAAAGGAAACTGTATGATGTAATGGCAGAGGGGAAGAAAAATCAAGAGAACATAGATGTTCTGTCCCTGTCTGTTTTGTAAAGTATTTCAGAGTTTTAATTTAACATTTTATTTTAATTTTGGAAACAAACACACAAAACCCTAAAAAACATTAAGTACCTACCAGTAAAATCACTATAATGATTTTCATCTTAGAACTACAATCTGACATCCAAAAAATCAGTTAGGTTTAACTTTAAAAGGTCTTGGTACTCTTTGCTTTTGCATGGTGCCTGAAGCTCGCTCTCTCTTCTACTTCATCACCAGACTTCAAGCCAATCAGTAGTTAAAAAATCCCAAAGCTCAAATTCCCTATACCTGTATTTGATGGGACCTGCAGTACTCTTCAAGTGATGGATAAGGCTGAATAATTCTGGTGAAAAGCAGAAGCAGTATTGGGTGGTCAGGGGCAGAGTGAGGAACCAGCAACAGATTGAGAACTGGGGCAATCAGCAGAAAGGGGGCCTGGACTGAGTTCCAAAAAGAAGTTAATCCAGGGATGTGATGAGATACAAAAACATCAGGGTATTCAGGTTTTAATTATTGACAGCTGGACCGATATGCCAGTGAAACTTGTGATCAAAATTTAGTGTTTTGCACATAGTTCTTGCTTCTGGAACTGAGGGTTTACATCAAAATCTTTTGGGATTTTTAAACTAACTTTCAAGACCTTGGTAAGCTTGGTATCAAAAAAGACCTAGAACTACAGAAATCAGAAAGCATTTAAATTAACGTACAAAATTATTATTGCTACTTAGCCAATGAAATTATTTTGGGACTGTATATGGGATTCTTTAAGTGTTTAAGGATGGATAAATTGCATAATAACCAGTTTCAGCTTTACAGCTGCAAGAGGACACTAGGGAAGGGGAGGAAGAAAGGAGTTGAAGATGCTTTGTGTATTTCTGCACACAGATACATACACAGAGTAGAATGAATTAAACCTCAAAGAAAACAAACTGTTAGGTGAAAAAAATCAAACCAAAAATATCATTTGGAAAAGCTGTTTATGTTTTTAAGAGTTTTAGTGTCCCTATTTTCTTTCCATGGTTTGGATTCCCCAGACAGATCACATCTCTCATCACATGCTGTAATCTGGGACCCTCAGGATAAATTTATGTTGAGCACCACATATTTCTAATGATGTTAAAGCTGTACAATAGTTCTACAATTTCTGTCCTGCTAATAACAAAAACTGTATGAAGCAATAGTTGGAGAGGAAGCATAATGTTAGGGAAACTGAGAAACAGTTACATAAACATGACTGTTTATGATATAGATGAACATGGAAATGGTAGGTTATCAAACCCCACACTCCTTTTGAGTGCCTACGCTCCTCTTTCTGCAAGGTCCCTTCTTCAGGGCTCCCTACCTCTTCGCTTTCAAGCCCCCTTTCCTTGTTTTTGTTTCACTATTGCACACTTCCAGACAATACAATTCCAGTCATATCCCACTATACCCTGAGGTTTTCAACAAGAAAATGATTTATCATAGCAGATTCAGGTAACCAACAGAATGATTTAGAACTATAAACCGATCTAATTTCAAACTTGACAAAATCTGATGGAATGTGTAGCAGGAGCTGTACAGACAAGACTGTCAGGAAGATGCAGTACTGGGCAATATTTGGGCTTCTGTTAAATATAAGTGTCGTGGTTTAACCCCAGCCAGCAACTAAGCACCACGCAGCCGCTCACTCACTCCCCCCCATCCAGTGGGATGGGGGAGGAAATCAGGAAAAAAAGTAAAACTCCTGGGTTGAGATAAGAACGGTTTAATAGAACAGAAAAGAAGAAACTAATAATGATAATGATAACACTAATAAAATGACAACAGTAGTAATAAAAGGATTGGAATGTACAAATGATGCGCAGGGCAACAGCTCACCACCCACCGACCGACACCCCGCCAGTCCCCGAGCGGCGATTCCCTGCCCCCCACTTCCCAGTTCCTAAACTAGATGGGACATCACATGGTATGGAATACACCGTTGGCCAGTTTGGGTCAGGTGCCTTGGTTGTGTCCTGTGCCAACTTCTTGTGCCCTGGCTGGCCATGAGAAGCTGAAAAATCCTTGACTATAGTCTAAACAATACTGAGCACCACTGAAAACATCAGTGTTATCAACATTCTTCGCATGCTGAACTCAAAACACAGCACTGTACCAGCTACTAGGAAGACAGTTAACTCTACCCCAGCTGAAACCAGGACAATAAGTTTTCAGGAAAGTCTGAGGAGAAGAGAGGAAAGAAATAATGATCAGGACAATTTTAAAATACTTGTTGAAATAGCCAGCAATTTGTAGAAGAATGGGAAAACAATGCCCACATTAAACCCACCAGTTCAGTGAGTTCTTAAGCTTCACTGTGACAACAGTTACAAAGAAGTCTGAGAATTAGAAATATCAGAACATTTAGTTAGATTTCACTAAACAGACTTGCAGGAATGGGCACCTCTCACAGGAATCGAGGGACACAGGGGAACTCCAGGAGGTTCCTTCTGGAACAAGAGCCACTAAATAGGCCATGATGGCAGAGAGACAGTTTGGTCAGTGTTCCCATCCAGACTAGCATGACTAGTCGGTGGTCTGTGCTAAGCCAGCCTCTTTTTCCACTAGCACCTCTCTTTTTCAACAGCAGGTTTAAAAGTTATGAAAACTTAATATTTTGTTAAGCCATTTAATAAAAATCCTAATTTATTAAACAGTGGCCCTTTTTAAGTGTCAAAACTTGCCTTAAAGAAAAATAAGAACCAGCACTGGTGGGAGTCATGGGACCCTTCCACTTGCTTAAGTGAATAAAATAAAAAAATTGTAGTTCCAACAATTAAAAAGAGGTTTTATTTTTATTAAAAGTGATTAATGCTCAGAGAATAATTCAAAGGCTTGAAAAGAAACCGTTCGTGATCTTGGCTACTGGAAAAGTCATTTTTTACAACTGACCCTCAGAACCATTAAGCAGCTGGGAAATCAACTACTTTTATATATTTTATTTCAAATACCATGGAATTTTCTTTAAAATAACAAAGCTTTTACTTCTAAAACTAACAAATGGCTTTGTTGTTTGAGGGAAAAATATAAATATTAATATATAGTTGTTTTAATCTTCCATAAGAAAAGTTTGAAGCCCCCATAATATTGGTAAGATAATGTCTTAGCATTAAAGTCAAGGTGGGAAGCATCCCAGGAAATGTCCACTACGTTAAGTTTTCTCTGAGGCAGAGGAAGATCACTGGTTTTGCAGACCTAAGCCACAAGCCCATGTTCTTGCCAGGTTGAGCAGAAATACTTAATTGAAATACTGTATACTTTTTGGATGTGACACCAGCATCTCTGGAAAGCATATATTAACATAGAAATTGCAGTTCAAAACCCCTGTATTAGAATGAACATGACCTTGCTGTCAGGGAACTATGCAGCAACTTTGTGTATTTTTATTAGGTAAACTTTCTCTCTCCAATCTGTTTTATGTACATATGTAATTTTAGAGGCACAGCGGAAAATAAGGTATATGCTATGAGTAATATAAAGTCTCAGGAAACAGTCAATCTGTGATTAATATGCAATATGAGGCATAAGTTTGTAGTAGCATAACAAACAAAAAGTGAGAAAAAAACCTTAAAGATTCTTAAAGATAAATAATTCTCAAAGATTCTTAAAAGTCTGAGGCATCATTTTCCTATTGATATTCAAATTCCAGCTGAGAAGTCCACTTCATTCCAAATACACATGAATAACCAGGAAATAAAATATATTATAAAGCAAGGTCACTTATATCAGTTAACATCAAACCATTACAAAATAAGTATAACTACAGTTAACACTGTAAAAGCTCATTTTTGGGGAAATACACACGCTAAAGAGGACACAAAGCAGACTAAGTTGAGTTAGAACGTTTCCCTGGACACAAGCTATCTTGTTTTGGGTACCTATCTTGTAGCTGATGGCAGCTGCTCAGAAAACCTGAGTTTTCTTCAACCACTTCATTTCAAAAGAAAGGCTCCTTGAGTTTGAAAGTGAGGCACTGCAGGCAGACTTAGCTGGGACAGAGAGAGAGAGTGACGAGGCTGCAGTTCCACTAACTTCAGCAACACCAGCTGAGGGTGTCCCCCCTCTCCTGCCCACGGCTGAGCATCCCTGTCCCCTCACCAGCACCTTCTCTGACGGCCTGCGATGGCCTCTGGAGCTCTCCTATGGAGACTATCAGAGCTCCTATTGAGAATAGCTACTACAAAGGGATGTACAGCATAAATGCAACCAACTAGGTGGTTTTAAAGCCCTGGCAGCTGAACCATATAACTAGGAAGAGAACACTGTTGGTTAAATTTAGATGCAACTTAGAAAATAATAATCAGGTTCTAAAACAAATTTTAAGTTGATGGGTCCTGGTTCTGTTTTGTTCTCACAAGATGAGAACTCTTTTAAAAGCAATTCCTTCACTAATGCCAGAACCAGACAAGCACTGGCTTCAGAAAACCTCCACTGTTTTTGTAGCACAGGCTTCCATTTAGTAAGACATACATGTTCTTTAATTAAATTTCCCATGAAAAACAGTGGTTTAAATTGAGGGAAACTGCGCCTCACAAAAACTCAATAATATTGTTGAAACCAAAAGCTTATTTGAGAAGACAGGAGTTTTCATACAAATCCTAAACACATTCATTTCTCTATTTCTGAAGGTAAATAAATCAGCCATAAACCCTTCATTAATTCTTCCTCAGGCTTACCCATTTAGATTTTACTGGGTGAAGGATCAGGAAGGCCAAACAATACTTTATAGTTCTTCATGGGTGTTTTCTACAGCTGTGTACTTGGTAGCACCGGGGCAACCCCAGAGAGACGCAGAGCTGGCACGCCTGCCTACATTCAGGTTGCAGCGCAGGGTGTTCTGCAGCATTCCCCATGTCCCTGGTTCCCCGTGCCTCCCCCAGCCACCCAGAGAGGACCCAAGGGCTCTGCGTACCTCCCTCCTATCCTAGGAAGCTGGGGAGGAGACAAGGGGAAGGTGGCACATTTCCATACCTCATCCTCATCTGGAGCTAGAACTTGACCCGAGTACCTTCAGCCAGAAACCGTGAGGCTCTTACAGGCCTTGTAGTTGAGACCGAGCTGGTCAAAGCTCAGGAAGAGCCAAACCGAAGAGGAGCAGAGGGAACCACCACGTTTTACATCATGAACAGGCTATGCACTTTGGTAAATGTCCTGACACGAGCCCTGGGACAAACCCCGGCACCAAATCTCTAAGCAGAGGCTTTGGAATTCCAGCTGTCCACAGCTGTTCAGAGCAAATGTGTCTAGTGAGGTCTATGTCAGGAGAAAATAACTATGTCTACCTCCAGCTGAAAACAATTGCTGTAACTCCTCACACTTCCTTAATATAGCTCCCCAAGTAGCTCACACATCTATGCCATAGCCCAACATTTACCTTCTTCTCACTTGGCAGCAGCGCAACCTCACTCATTCACATATAAACAACAGTCAACCTTTACTAAAAAGGAGTAAAGTAAATACTTCTTTTCTTGTTAGCATTTTCCAAATGTATTATATGTATATTCCGTGTCTTGAATCAGTGATGTTATCAGTGATAAACAATGAATTTCCAAGTTTCCTGCAGCAAAATGGGTACTTTATATTAGCACAGTACCACTACAATGTCTTAAAGTACTTCACTCACCTTGTTGGCTCTCAATTCTGTACCCAATGTCTTTTATTATGGAAATATATCACACAGAAACAGTGAGTCTGAAGATCTACGGAGTAGCAAGATACTTGTGAAATTGGTTCATTTCCCTATATTCCATGGTAGCAAAGGAGCATTTAAGTACAAAGTAGAAAGGTATCGTGCTTCCATCTTCCACACAGTGTGAAAGCTACAGGTTTCTTTCACACACCAGGTCCTCCAAGGCACCGACTATTGTGGGTCCTCGAGGTATTAATTATTCTACCAACATATATCCAGGAGTCAACATAGGCAAGAATGCTGTGGGCGTTTCAACCCTACTGGAGAGTTATAGAGGGCTGGTGTAAACTGTGCCCTTCATGAAACAGCCCACTGGCAAAGGAGAAACATGCTTTCTGTAGCCAACTTCATGATACCTTCAAATTAAAGATTAATACAAGAATGATATGCAACTGTAAAGAATAGTACACTTGATTCTCTGTGTTAGAAAATGCACTGCTTAAACCTATATAAGCTGATCAATTTAATTTTTTCTGTTGAACATAGATAAAATTATCTTACACTGATGTATGTATTAATCTGTGGGGTTTCTGCCTCCGTGCAGTTCCATTATGCAGAGCTTCCATACAGCAGCAATATGGCACAACAATTCTTCATCTCCTTTAAAATGCTGCTAAGCCGGGGCTATGTGTCTATGCTAAAGACAGCTTTTTGGTAGTGTGTAAAATTGTCTACTTCTCTCCAAAGTTCAGGAAACTTAAACCTGGAATTAAAGAAGTTCATTCATGCTTCCACAAGCATTCTAAGACGTCATAAATTGGACCTGACACAGGAAAAGGCCACCTTGTCGTCCCCCCCCGCACTGCTTCATCCCTCATGCCAGCACAAGTCTTTGGGATGCAGCTTGATTAACTGGATTAATCAGCTATTTATCTATGATCCAGGTTAAACATGCACAGCTTTTTGCTGGGTTAGGTTTAACCCAGATCAAAATTACGCCAGATCAAAGTTTACGTAAAACTACTATAGTAAAGTGCAAGTCATCTGTTGACATAAAATTCAGATGTCCTTTGGTTTCTCAGCCATCACC
Organism: Astur gentilis; assembly: GCF_929443795.1. Lineage (NCBI taxonomy): Eukaryota > Metazoa > Chordata > Aves > Accipitriformes > Accipitridae > Astur > Astur gentilis. The sequence goes on from NC_064891.1 coordinate 15,304,594, forward strand.
ATCTAAAAAGCAGTGCAGATATCTTGGCAAGAGAATGAGCAGGTCCTGCAGGGCCAACTACCTTCTCAGGTTACCACATCTAGTATAGCTCCATGTTAATTAGGCTACTATTTTTCTAAATGCAGACATTTTTCCCCATTTATGGAGGTATCAGTTTTTAATGTGTACCTCTGTTGTATAAGGGAAGTATTTGTAAAGGGCTCAAAAGACAAGCACTAAGTGCTGAATGCTGTTACACCTTTTCATACAAAATGAGGGGAAGATCTCTTTGTTTTCCAAGTTGCTTGTTTTTATTTGTGTTGACTCCTTTAAGTTACGGTATCAGCTTCAGAATCCATGTTTGTAAGTGAGGAGTGGGGAAACTGGGGCTTAGTACAGCAGAAAAATGCTTATTGTTTCATTAGTTTCAAGTCCAGGAAACAAATATATAGCAGCAAGGCCAAAACTGCCAACTCCTGTTCCAGAATAGCGAATGGTAAATCATCAGATATGGGAATGGTGAGGGTGGAAAGAGAAAAGAATGGAATTGTTTACTCCCTTATGGCTTTAATTGAATAACAAAAAAACAAACAAAAAAAAATCTAGTTATAGCAAGAAAAGAAAAAAATCTTGGCTTATGTCTGCAACAGCCCTAGGTTTTGGACAGAAGCAATGTTATAATGTATAATTATATAACTTACTTGAACAGTTGCTTTCCATATGGGAAGTAACAGATTTGCCCAGCTGCATTTTGGCAAAGCCTGAATCTACCATTATTCAGGGTATAACAATTTTGCTGAAATTTGGAAGTCTTACAAAGATATCTACACATTTCACTGATGGTCCTTGACACTGCTTCTCTTCCTAAGAATAATACATGGCTTCAACCTCTTTTATAAGAGGTCCTGAGGCACATTTATCTCCCAGGATTGTCACTATAATCGTGTTCTGACTACAGATGACTAAGATTGCATTCCTTTCTTCCTGTGATGAAAGAAAGGAAGGAGCTTCAGGAAGCATGGAAAAGATGCCTTTCAAAGTCTCATTTAAACATTTTGATCTTGTATAATCCTCTAAATATACAGATTTAGTTCAGCTGCTTTGTGACCTTCATCCCAGGTTATCCTGTGCCTTCTCTATCAGTAACCGAAGAAGTGAAAAGCAACAGAGTCTTCAGTAGCCTCAAAGCAGCAGCCAGTACTTGCTGCTTATTTCAGTAGCTTAGCTATAACCACAAGCTTGATTACACTTCTTAATATTTTGAAGAACACTATACTTTCAATATTTATGAACCTGAACCAGGTATTTATGAACCAGTGGTTGGGGCTATTTTTTGTCAAGAGTCCTTATCCAATAGCTAGAAAACTAATTGATCTCACCAGATTCCCTGCTGCCACGCTAATGTCAAGAAACAGGAGATTTTCAAAATAACACAAAGAAAAGTAATAGGCACAGATGTTTGGCATGTATATACAGGATATAAGTTGTTGAGTGTGAGACTGAACAGAGAAGCCACAAAAACTGTCACAGTTTCAGAAGATTGATGCCAAAGTGACCTAGTTACCAGAATATCTGAGTCCTCAAGCGTGAGTCAAATACATCTCAATTGGAACTTCTCTCACAGCCAACCTTTCAAGCATTGTACAGGACATTACTCCTACAAGAATACTTTACAGATTTATTTCACCTAGTGTTGGAGAAAAAACAAAGGTGTCCAACACCAAAACAGACAATGCAGTGTGAATTAAGAGAGCACCAAGAAGTAGTTCCACAAATGCCACTGTAGCCTCCTGGGGAACGCTGCAGCAGCATAGCCCATAACATTTTCAGTACCCCAAAGGGAAATTACCTCAGATTTCCTGTGTTCTCGTTTGTCTGACACATGTTTTTATTACATTTTATATCTTTAAGTATTCTGTATTACATGAAATCACTCCAAAAAGCAATTTACCACATTATATTACTTTCTGCTATCTTTTTGTATCATCAGAATGTTGAGAACTAAAACTACTGTGGTTTGGAGAATCCATGGAAGGCATCTGGCACAATTAGCAGAGCTCAAGAAGAGACTGCATTTGTTGCCAAATGGTCTTCTGTATTTTGCACGTAACAGTCATTGGATAAAAGACAGGAACAGGACCAGGACAGGGAAAAGAACTGAGGCATGTGGGTGAGAAGTTTGAATCCTCACAGGCGAAGGAGCTGAACCAGTCTCCATACATTCTGGCCAACTGCTTCAGCCACAAACCAGAAATGGCCCAAGTGTCATCCCCAAAGACAGCAGTCCTGAGTGAAGGTCCCAAGTGGGTCAAGAAACCTCCCTAAAGCCCAGATTGAACCACGTGGTGGTACAAATTTAGCATTCACCCTGTCTTTATCTTTTCCCCACGCTAGTTCTAGCCAGCTCTGTGCTTAGCACAGTAGCTGTTTTGAATCCCAGTGTCTTGTTCAGTGCTTTGGATGCCAGTTTAGACACCAGCTATTAGGTTGACTCCAATCTTTAATTTCACGTGAGTTTTGAATCCAAGTCTTGACCACTCCTGGCTGCCAGTGAATACTGGGGAAGAGACCAAATTTGAGAAGAAGGCATGATTTTTCCCAAATGGTAAAAACACTGAATCATCCTATGAAATAACAATCTTCCCCACACTGTGTGTGGATCACCTGTGACAATGAAGAGAAGCAGCTCAAGACATAGGCTTTTCTATGAGGAAGGAACAGAAAGTAGCAAAATATACCACAATTCATGCCTTAAGGAGCACCACTAAAGCAAGTAAATCACAGAACATATTGTCTTATTGAGGCAAAAAGTACTTCCTCTACAGGGGTCCCACTCTACAATCATTTTCTAAAGTGCAGAATTTTGCTGACTTTACATTCCAGTAAGGGATCTGGAGTAGCTTACAAATGTTGCCATATTTATGCAGAGGGAATAACTTCAAACTGCCAGCCCTCCACAGACCATGAAAACACTCCTTCCCCCCAACCCCACAGTTCCTACTCAGTGTTTCGTGAACTTAAGGCACTGACAATATATTTTAACCAGTTCTTCAACAAGTGCTATTCTAACTTTCTGCCACTGTCAAAAATTGCAGTTCTCTGTGCTTTCAGAACAATTTAAAGAAAACTTGCTGTAATTTGGCTGTAAACATTTGATACATATGAAGACAGAGATGCACATACTCCTTATCACAAGTTTTGAAAGAAAATAAACCAAGGTGTTGGAACATGCAAACCATCATCTGGCCAAGGATGGGTTAATGAAGTGCTCTGGGCTCTGCCCCCCTATGCTAGTAATGGGAATCAGGCTTGTAGGGAAGGATTTCTTGGTGACTGGCCAGGAAGAGAGCCTATAATCTGCAAAAGATGGGATCGGGGGCCGAGTCAGAAACTGCCTGAGAGTCTTCTGCCTGTCAGAGCCTCACTAAAAGAAGCAAAGGCTGCATGCAACAACTGGGAATTTGTTACCAAGACCATCTTTGTTTGTCTTGTAGGCAATGCTCTGCATAAAGGAAGGAACAGACGAATAAAACATGTCATACACTTCAGCTCTGTGACTTTTGGCTATGAGATTGTGGTGATCTTATTACAATCACTTCTTAAGTTACAGTGGTCAAAGGCACACGAAATGGGGACATTTCTTTGTCATTTAGTCAACTCCAAACAATCACCTGCCTTCACTTATGTGACAGAGTAGTACTGTAACTGCAAAATGGTGGGAGAAAAAAGTCAAAAGTTACATTATTGGGAAATCTGGTGAGGTTTAACTCACAGAAGGAAAGCACTGTTAGCAGAATCTCTTCAGAAGGGTCCATACCAAGTCTAAAAACAGATGAAAGAATCTGACTGAAGGAAATTGAGGAAGGCTATGAAAGGTTCATTATTACAGTAACCTTTCCATTAGAAGAAAGTAATTGTGATCAGTGTTCAGTACATCACTAGATCAGACAAAAGTCATCCGTATTGAAACTTACAGGAACAAAGACATAAGGATGAATATTTCATGTATTCATTTCTGATCTCTCAGTTAAGACACGACTTCTATAAAAATTATAAGATGGCCAAATACATATGGAGGCAAATCCTAAACACAATTGTCTGTCAACTCAGATGGGCTGCTTTTTGAGTGAAGTAATCATGAGAGCTTACTAGCAGATGTCTAAAGAAAAAAAAAGAAAACACTATAACTGTTGTTTATGTTTATTTTACTTGGTAGAATTATCAGTCTTACAATGTCAAGAAAAATATCAGATATACTGGAAAAGTCTTTTGCTTTCAAATCATCTCCAAAAACTGTCAGAAAAGATGCATGGTACATCTTCCCATTTTAACATTTTACAAGTGCACACCAAAAACAGTGATACCATCTTTGCACACAGTTAATACCAAGATAGTGCTAAAACTATTGATAAGAAAGAAAAGAGATACCTATTTGTAATTTCTTCCACATTAAATAAATCAGTATTTTTCCTGTTTTTATTATCATTTTTACAGTCCTTACCATTAAAAGTTGAATAAAGAGCACTCAAAGAGCTAGAGTGCCCTCTGGTGGTTCTAGAGCATCAGTATGACTTCATTTTAGAAAATTCTTGTTCTTACCGGAGGGGGGGGGGGGAAGCTGGACGGGTGTTGTGTGGTTTTTTCCCCCCTGACTATTCTACACTATAGCTATTAAGCTAACGTTCCTAAATGTTCTCTTAAGGAAGATATTTTTAAAAGATAGACAATTAAGTACGTAGATCCAGACTGCCAAAAGTCACCCATGTAAAATGAAGTCCAGAAAATAAAGCCCATGCTTTATCTCCACCAATTCCAGACATTACAAAAAACTGAAATGCAAAACACAGCATAGATAAGCTTCTCAGCAGCTAACTTAGTTTGATAACCTGAACATCACATTGACACAGCACAGAAGGGAGGAGAGGGAATTAACCCTCTACATTGAGCAAAAGTTACCATGTGGGTAGGCAAAGTGAAGAGAGACTTCCAAAATTAATTCTGCTGTAGCCAAGAGAGGATTAATTCCTTCCAGGAGCTCCTGCTCCCAAAGTTTAACATATGTACTTATCTGCTAGGGGCCAGATATCAGGCTGTGTTGTGCCGAGACCTTCAGCCACTGTTACCAATTTTGGGCCGGTATGACTGTTGTCTCAGATGTGCTGCAGCTCCTGCAGCTACATTGCTAAATGGGAAAGCAACTCTTCACTGAAACTAATATTGGCTGGGCTGAGTTAACTTCCAGGGGATTTTTTTCAACCTGTGTTGCAAGGAGAAGGAAAGGATTTAGTCCTTCAATTTGTCCATCCCTCATCTGTTTCTTGGTTCCTCATGGGCTGACTCCAGTTTTCACTCAGGGATGGCAGCTTTCCCTACAGCAATTAATGGACAATTCAAAACTAAAAATGAGATACTATTCCCCAGTTCAGACAAAAAACATCCTGCAAGCAATCAAAAGCAGACAGATATTTTAATGCCTTATTCTAATAAGTTGACAGTCACATCATGACTGCCAGTCGTGACTGGACCAATGTCCGCTTTGTAACTGATGCCATTGCAGGCAGAATAGTAAAATATTCTGATAAAGGATATAAGCTGAGCTGCAGACACGCTACTGCTAGGTCACCACTGGCACACTGATGGTATAAGAAGGAAATCTAAACTTGCAGAACTGATGCAAGGACAAACAGATAACACCAACATCAAAGGCAACTAATTCAACATCCACTCCCGAGAACAGTGCCACAGAAATAGTATGAATATTTCATATCTCTTTTCTAGGGATCACAAGCATTTTATACTAAAACTCCAATAAACATTCCATTTAATTTTTTCTAATGTGTCCAAAAGTAACAAAACTAACACTGCTACTCATTTCTCAATGAGAGTAATAAACTAATTTCAAAACAAAGCAAAACTGGAGTTAAGCATACACATTTTCTGAATATCAGATCTTTCAGTTCCAATACAGTTTTACCCTTGAACTATAAACCAATGATTTAATACATTACCTACTGCCAAAGTTTCCCAAAGAGAGTAAAAATACCCTCTCTGGGCAATCTGTGTACAAATGAAACAGCTTATTAAGGATTCCTTAATTGAGAACATGTAAACAAGGGTCTTAGCCACATCGAAACAACTTCTTGAGGCAAACTTCATGGCCTGATTTCCCAGAAACGCACTGGAAAACTAGCAAAAGGGAATGTCTTTCACTGCTTTGTTTTAAGCCACAGAAAACAATGTCAGGCCACACCCACCAAAGGGTCAGTTTGATTGCCTCTGGCATTAACACAGCTGAAACAATTAACACAGCTTCAGGGGAAAGAGAAAAAAAAAAAAAAAAAAAAAAAAAGCATCAGGTAAAAATCTCTGCTCAGCAGATATTCCAAACTGCAATATGTGACAGAGAGGCATCAATTCTATTTTCTGTCCTGAAAGCCTTGTGGTGGTTTTTACATTCGTTGTTGTTGTTGTTGATAATCACCATCATAATTATCCAAAATTCCCTGTTCCTCAGCTGAAAATCATCATCTTAATGGTGATTGATTAGCACAATTCCGCCAATACACCCAGCCACATTTGCCAATGTGAACTGAAGCAAAAACATGTATTACTAAACCAAATGGAAAAAAAAAGTGTGGTTCCTCTCTGGAAAGTGGTTCTGTAAAATAAATAAATAAGGATTATTTCTCGCTTGCTGCTGCTGAAGTTGGATCTATATACACTAGCAACATCAACATCCTAACTGCTTGTTTTCCCTTTACTAGAACAGATGCTATAATCTGGAAATTGTATGTTATGTGGTGCAGAGTTACAATATGTCAGTGCTTGTTAATTTTGAATATTCATTTTGGATTGTTAGGTTGATGTAGTATTAGATATTGTATTTGTAACTCTTACTTATGTTGCCTTAAGGAAAGACTTTTCTGATAGTACCACAAAGAGGAGAAGTTCAGCACACTGCTTCTAATTAGGCAAGCTTTGGAAAGGAACATTGAGGCAGTACACAAGAAATGTTTCCCGATACATTTAAATTAACCAAGTCTGATTCTAGTTGTAGATATATAGGGAGTTGCCGACTAAGAGGGACAGCAAAATAGCTCTGATCCCTCTGTTTGCTTTGGAAAACCAGGTTGATTGCTGGTGGCCTGACAGAGGGTGGATGAAAGCATGTGCTGAAGTCTCTACTGCCAAGAGGAAGGAGGAGACCCTTGCAGTAGAGGCAGTCACTTTCCCTCAGTCTCTTCTTCTCCTTGGCAGCAGGAAACCCAAGTCTTTTACCCAAGTCCTGCAACTCAGTTCCTTTTCTCATCTGAAAAGGATCTCAATTTTGCCAGCTCTTATAGGACCGAGAGTGAGACTGAGATACAGCTTGACTGAGATGACCTGACTGAGAGGAAAACATCACAGATTACATAGACTTGATTTTCCAAAAGGAAGTATTCAGATAGCAAAGAACTTTCACTTACATGGCATATGAGGGAATAAAAGTTCACATTGTTGTCTTTACCATAAGAAAAAGGCACCAATAGCTGGATTAAAACCAAAACCCAACCAAACAAAAAAAACAAACCACAAAGAAACAAACAAAAACCCTAAACACACACACACGGAGAAGTTAAAGGAATAATCCTTTTCCCTTCAGTTCAGCTTTACTGTAAAAATGTTACTTGCTAGTTAGGAGGAGAAATGCTCTTCAAATCTGATGAATCATTAGAGAAAATAGCAAGAAGTTGTCACAGTGGGCTATTCTTACACAAAGAGGTGTAAAACATGTTTATCTGTGACCTTAAAGTCCTTAAGGCCACCTGGAACTTTCACACTGAAAAATGTGCAGCACATATACAGAGAAATGTAGGAGAATAAAAGGAAATGTGTCCACCCTTAGAAAAGTCTGAAGTCATGGCAAAACCTATTAGCAGAAAAAAAAGTAATTTCTTATTCCCTGTAATCGTTAATGCTTATTCAAAAGACCTTATTTTCAGCAGTTCCACTTAAATCATTGCTGTTTGTGAGCAGACTGAATGGAAGATTTTAATTATTATAACATGAAAGTTACAATTATCTGAAGTAGCCTCCAGGTTAATTTTCTTATCAGTAAAAAATACAGGACATCAATGAGATTAATTCAGTTAGGAGAGCTACTTGGACAAATGGGTTTTTAAATCTGCTTTAGCAGGCAATAAAAGAAGATAATTCCCTGAGTAAATAAAGATGTAATTTTGCAGTTAGCTGTTTGTTTTCTGATTATGTAGCTCCTTTGTTCCTAAATGTGAGTGTTCTTAAAATTTCAGGCTAGATCGAATACATGAAAGTGACTGAGTAAGATATTCTCTAGGACACAGAAAAGTTTAGAATTATATCTGGTCTAGGAGGTACTGCTTAATCTACCAATATACCCAAAACATACATCTAAATCAAACTGAAACAACATCAGTTAAAATAGCTTCATTGCTTTCATTTGTTTTTAGCTCATCAGTTAAATCTCAGCCTCTGCGAGTATTTTCATCTCTTTGGATTGTAAAAAGATACCAAGTGGGCTAGTCTTGAAAATACATACTCAGTTCCCTCTCGTAAGGGTATTTCTAGGTTTATTTGTCCTCTACTATCACTGAAGTCTTCCTCAGCATTGAAGTGAAATACTAATATGGACAGCATACCTGTGTCTCTTTTGCATCCTCTCTCACTCTATTACATAGACCATTCGAAGACTACAAATTGTAATAAGCTTTCTTGCAGCATTATCAAGCTATGTTCAACAACTTCAAGCAAGATCGGTAGTGTGCACTTCAGAACTGTGAATGTTAACGATTAGCAGAACAAGTCACTGGCACCGAATTCTAGACCAGCACTCCAGTATTTTTTTGTTTAAATCCATATTTACTAAAAAAGAAAAAACATTTGATGGACTATCTAATTACATGGAGTATTTCTAAACCCTCCTGAATCATCAGTAAATTTTTCCATATGACCTTGCATCGAGTTATTTGACCTACCTATGCCTCAGTAAAACCAGCTGGAAAATTGTGTAAAAGTGTGCTATAAACCTGGTAATGTATCTGAGCTGAGTTCAGGGTAAGTGAATTGCAAAAGCAATGAGTAGGTCTGACTACTGCCTGGAGGCAGCCCCATGCTGCGTTACTCCTGGGAGGCCCAAGATGCGAAGACTGCAGCCAGACTCCTGAGTTTGGGTGTTAGGCAGATGGAAATTCATTATCACATGGCAATGTCAGAAAACACAGTAGCAGTAAAGGCTCATTTTGTTGCAGCAGTTCTGCACCTAATCACAAAGTTGAAGTTATTTTGCAAAAAAAATGTCATCAGGCTTACCTACTGTAGGCAAGAGCTCGGGTAGAAAATACAAACCCTTGTTTTTACATTCCAAGGATAGCAAGGTTCCTTCTCATTTGAGGTTCACAGTTACTGAACTATGGGGAAAATATTCTGGTCAACCACGATTTAGAAAAATTGCTTTAAAATTACTTCATCCTTAGGACCTTCCAGTGCCTTTTTGATTGGCTCACTGAATTTTTAAAATAGATGCGTTTCTAGGCAATACAGACATTCAGTTTAAATTTATAGAGCTGAACATCCTGTTGTGGCCGTGTAGCACAGGAAATTCACCCCATTAGTTTCCCGGAGTTCTAGAAACATGGAACAAGACCTTTAGAGAATCCCAGCTCTTTTGAATGCACTGAAGGAGAACAAGAGTGTACAGATGTGTACATTGTGGGGAGAGAGGGAATTACCCCTCCAATGTAAGTAAAACAGCCTCAAGTCGGCTCTAATTTCAAAAGCGATTCTGTTAGGCAAGGATCATAAGGCAGTGGTAGTTTTATGACTTTTGCACTTCTTGCTGCTGAGTCAGGAGACCAGAACCAGGTGGTGTAGGAACAACAGACTTGATCTACATCCCTGAGAAATTCAGCCTCAGAAGGAGAATTCTCAACTGCCTGAGAAATTCAAACAAACAAAGAGGTAAGAGAAAGATTTAGTCTTTTCAAGATCTTTATAGTCAAACTAGCTGTTCAAAGCCAGATAAATCACATTCTTCAAGTAGTTTCACAACATAGATTCATCACAATGCTTTCTTGCTATGCCCTTCTGCTTTTAAAAGGCAAGAATAATAAACTGGACAAGTGTAAGTGTGGCTTTCCTTTAAGTCTTAAGTTTTAATCCCAGTTTCAGTTTGAGAAGAATTTTGCAGCCTTACAGCTTTATAATAAAAATGTATCTATTTGATTTTGGTCATTACAAGACATTGAGTCGTATTGCAGAACTTCAGCAACCTGTTCACACACCAAGAGGAGATGCATCTCCTTCCCTCTGATAGAACTTCAGCCAAGTGCTTTCTGGGCATATTGGCATTGCTCCTTTGATCTAACTCGAGCGAACAGCCTTAACTCATCAAGTTTTCTGACCCTCTGTTGTTGGGTCCAAATTAGTCTGAGTTCTCTTACAAGGCAAAGTCTAATTCCTTTATTTACTCATCAACAGAATAGCACTTCACCAAGTTTTGTGCCTGTGTGCATGAATGTTTCTCCCCAGCTCCATTCCAGTACAAAGACCAACAGGTTATTTTAAGCCATATGTGCTTTAATCTGATGCATTTGATTCTGAAGTGAAATAGAGTAAGAACCAGGCATTGCTCTCAGACTTTGTGTCCAGTTTGCTGGTCGTACTGCAGGTAGAATTGCTTAGACTTCCCCAAGACTTCTGTCTCTAACATCCCCCTCACAGGTAGATGCCCAGATCTGGTAAGTTTATCTGAATCATATATAAGCTAGAACCCAAATACGCGGTCTGAGGGTGCTTTATGCATTGAGACCTAATGTGTAAGATAGGAACTTGTTGGAGAAGGACAAAGTTAAATTTCCTTGATGTTGACATCAGTTCACTCTCTCAGCTTGAGCCTCTTACCACTGAACTCAGGAGAAAGATGGCGGCCCTAGTGAGTACAAGATTGTTGGTCATGATATTGTTAGTCTAGTCTCTATAGACTTAGCTTCAAAATATTTCAAAGTAGTGATGGATGAAAGCCACTCACTTTAATGTAATTTTAAATTCATTCTACACTTGATTTTTTTACTTGCTGCTAATAATAACCAGCAAAAATGGAAGAATTACCACGGAATACATGTTATCGCACTAACATAAGGAGGAATACTTACTAAGACATTGTGACCCTCTTGTAGCTTGCCTAATTTGTAAATTTAAAATAAATTTTTAATCGGAAAGTAATACAAAAAATAAAGTAAAAAATGTTAGTTATTTTCTGCCACACTGCAGTTACTATTATGTCGATTTCCAGGTTCATTTTAAAGTTTATATTTTCACCAACAGGTGGAGCCATCAATTCTGAATTCATTATCTGTTTGTGATCTAAAACAACCTAAAGGTTTACTAAGCAGTAAAAGAAAATATATTTCACATCCTGGCTGATGTGAAAGCAAGAAAAGATGCACAGAGTAAAAAGCACTGACTATTATGCCATGACAGGAAGATTAGATTAAACAGGGGAGAGTGCCAAATAGAAATATAGTTTTTCAGTATCATCATGATAACTACTTGAAAATATAGACTATTTTTAATCTAAGCTGTACTAAAAGACTCTTTCCTTTTTTAACTGATTTTCTGGTGCAAAAAAATTCTATAAGCAGTAAGAGCAACTTCTAAAAATGGCAAAAGTAGGATAAAGTTTAATTACAGAAAAGGTAAACAAGACAGATGTTGCAGAAGTTTAGACATAGGGATCACATTGGAAGAAGCGTTTGTTTTTTCTCAACTACAGCACAATAATTTCTAAAGTTTGGACAAATTATTAGATTTTAGGACTGAATTCTACTTCTGGATAAGTGCAACTTCCATTAACTTTTTAAAATAACCATTCCCCAAAAGTTAGAGAAAATAACATTCCCAAGAAACTTCAAATTCATCATGCCATTATATTCAGTCTACTTAATAACAAACTTCCTCTCTGCTGAAGTATCAAATTAAGACTTTCGTACTGGAATACAATAAACCTGAATGATACTTCACATAAAAATAAGCAGAAACCATTTACTTGCTGAGGTTTTTGCCTTTACTTCTGTTTATAAACTGAGTAAAATAACAACCCTTTAGGCAACATTTGAGGGAAAAATACAAATAATACTCCTTATAGTATTGCATAGGTCAAAATACTATCACACTATTTATAGTGCCCAGAGGAGCGTTTCGTCCTTGGTGCAAACCAGACTGGTAGATCTATAGATATTGTGGTTCACAGCAAATGGTGCTCTGCTGAGCAGGGAGCAAAAGAAGGGGGTACAAGGAGAAAGGAGCATTTTAGCAAGTATAGGAACTTAGCTAGCAGCTTGAAGGAGAGGGGAAAAAAGGGTCATATCCTCAGTTTAAGTAAATCAGCATAGTCTCATTGACATTCAGTTGATGTTAACGGAGACTGAATATTTAGGAAGAGAAATGTACAGAGAAGGCACATACAGGCTGTGATCCAGGAACCCAACCCATAAATCAAATTTACCTTCTTCAGTAAATTTCAGCCTCACTGATGACTAAATAAAATCTCTAATCCAATATTACAATCTCCTATTTCTATAATTTCTGTAGTAAAGGCACAGGACCTTTATTCATTGAAGTATTTCTTACTCTTACAAACTATCCCTATTTACTTCAAAGCAAATATATTCATGAGTGAGAAATGAAGGATCAGGCCACAGAAGAAAATTTGCTTTTTCACCCTGAAAACCTGGTTATAGGAACTTTTTATAAATCCCTTGGGCCATTAGCACTTTCCTACTCTAAAGAATTTTTCATCTGTTTTCTGAATAAGGTCAGATGAATTGACTGAGTTAGTGATACACCCACAAAGAAAAAAAAGCCCAGACTCTGTTGTAATCAAGTTTCAATCACAGAACCTCTGCAAGTGGTAGCACAGCTGCGGTAATAAGGTAGACCCACATACACTATGACTGGAAAATATAAGTGAGAGAGTTTAAATATGCATTGACACCAAGCTAGGTAAAAGTCTGTACTAAAGTATGCAACCTGCCCTCCAGTGAGCCATCAAGCTTCTGTTCAAAGAGCTCTGTGTTATTATTAGTAATTTTGCCACTTAGATTCTATCAAGAGTACTCTGTTTCAGAGACAGAGCAAAAGTCTCTGGAAAAATATCACAGCGGTACCTCTGGCATTGGTCTGTCTTTTACCTTAGTTACCACACTGGTTTCATCATTCAGCTTCCACCTTTAAAAAGGAAAATGCAAGTAAGAAGCTTTTGATGCTCCTGATCAAGTAAAGCATCGCAACAGAATGGAGACAACCTTGTTTTTAACCATTCTGGGTTTGTTGGGTTTTTTCTGCAACATCAGTAAATGTTCATTGGGCAACTATGTATGCAATCCAGCTACAGTCCAACATAGAACCAGCTGTTCGTACAGCCCCATACCTACCTAATTAATAAGCCAGCAGGTTGAGGCAAGTGATTCTTCCCATCTGAAACACCACAAGCCTTTCTGTCAGTACAGCAGCAGGTAGTATTGCACCCACCCACTTCTCTCTGTTGGGCCAACCAGACAACCATAACAGGAGTAAAAAGAAAGCTAACATTTTTGTCAAAAGTACACTACCAGGCACTACAGTGCATAGATTTTTCTGATAGTAAACCAAAAGAAACTTATCTGTTGAAATAGCATTATTCTTTATGTAGTCATCCCTGAAAATAGTCATGGGTTACTGAAGTTGATTAATTACAATGGAGGGCATGCAGTTATCTAATGGGATATTACTTGTAGCACATGCACTAGTACACAATAATTCTAATTCACACACAGTTTTTTCATCTTTCAGGTGTTCTGTTTGCTTTCCATTTTTCATTTTATTTTCATTTGAGGGTGTAAAATTATGTAAGTACTTTAGTCTCAATAATGGTAATCACTTAAGGAGCTTGCATTATCTGACACTTCAAATTTAGTGAAACTGGTGGGTAGAATCAGGGGAATCACATTATATACTAATGTATTTGTAAGAGAGAGCCAATTTAAGATTCAGATGATATTTCTTATGCTTTTTGTTTTCAGATGTATCTGCTCTATGTCTTTTAAGACTGTTTCAACTGTATTTTACATTTAAAAGTATGTTACTTATGCTCTTAGATTAGGTTAACAAAGCAGCTAAAAATAAAGAATATTCTGTGTTTCTATATAGAAATTTTTTATATATATTTTTAGCAGCTTTCATACACTATAAAAGAATAAACAGTCTCTTTTAACTGGAACAGATTTCAAAGAGTAGCAACACCCTTCCTGCAGAAGGGTGCAGTATCTTGTTACAATAATTTTTTATGATACAAACTGGAGCACTTATCTACTCTGTGAAAAACAAAAACTAAACACTTTTTGCATGGTATCCCTACATGGGAAGCCATGTGACAGTATAGTTATGACAGTATTGAGTAGATCATAGTGAAAAAAAGAATTTGGATGGTACTAAGGTTGCTGAGATAACATCTTTACATAATCTGTTTTTAAAAGCACTTTGGGAATTGCAAAAACACTCATAGTAAAAGGGAGTATAAGGATACAGCCAGGATGCAACTTATCTTATCATTTGTGTCAAAGGCAGATGAATGGAATGATTACAATATAAACTGAACAATAGAAATATGTTACCAAATCTCATTCCCAAGTAATAAAGCAAAAGTCAAACCCTTTGATGATCTTATATACAACATAAAGAATGGGGATATTTTAAGAGTCCATTTCCCCCGACCCGAGAATTCAATCATTGTTGAAAATGGCATCTATGACAGTTTCTTTTATTGTCTCATGAGTGAAAAAAAACACCCTGAAAAAAATCCAAATCTAGCATAAGCATTTTTTTAGTCAGTGGCATGTGAGCAAGAGGTTTTCCTGAATCTGCTATTGTTGAGGTCTAAGGTTCTTAACTAATAGATGCCAGAAAAAACAAAATCTAATAAATGAGCTGAGATGACAAAGCTAAATTTAAGTGAGGAAATGAATTGGCAAAACCTTTTACTCACATATGATTCTGAACATAATGTAATTTATTTTTACTTTGTTAATTATCCCAATGTATTTAATTTGCTATTTTATCTGCCTCTATTATACCTGATGTATTACTGAAAAGAAACATTTAAAAATTTTTAAAGGCATCTTTGAAAGTAATTTCTCTTGCTTATGAGCCCTATTTCAATGCTGGTGATACAATATTTATTAAATTTAAGGAGTACAATGAATGCATAATAAAATCTGTTGCATGATATGAGAAAAAAAAGGGGAACAAATTTGTGAAGGTCAGATATATGAAAGCTTGGGAGGAGATTAAAGTCATGCTGCTGATATTCTGTTGGTTCTTAAACAGAATCCTTTACAAACATTTCATTAATAATACTTGCAACATGCTGGGAGAATGCTGCACATAGATTACTGGGGAAAATTGCTATTTAAAACAGGACAGTTGAAATCAAAGAGAAATTCAACTACTCCCATCAGGGTTGTTATGTTTGAAATTCAAGACTCTATCTTCAGTGCTACACAGACTGACCCAGGGAATATGCTTCAATTCTCCTTAAGTTCAACAGATGGAAAAAGCTGCAGTATAAATTTATATTAATTCAATTAATGACATTGTTAATCTGTGATAAAAATATGAATACTATACCAATTTTCAGTAGGCTACCTAAGGCAAAATGACCGAACTCGTTGAATTACAGCTGAGCAGATCCTTAAGCACACAGCTACCCATTTCCTATTGATTTTTCCTATAGAATTATAATATCTGTAAGATATTTGTATCTCAGGCAGTGACATTAGAAAACTGTGTACCCACAGCATCCAAACTTGTTCTGAGTAAGAGAGGGACACTGCCTGGTTTGTCAGGCTGTTGAGAAGCTTAAAGGAGCTCTCCTCTAGTTCCAAGGGACAAATTGAATTTAAATTTATCTCCATGAATGGCATTATTTTGCTGAACAACCCTCAGAATTTTGCTGACAGAGAGATCTAATCATTTCATACAGTAGATACCTTTTCTGTCGCTTCGTTTGTAGCTTCATTTTATCAGTTAAGTTCATCGGCATCCTTCAATATCCAAAACCACTTTCTCTGCCTTTCAAGATGATTACTGAAAATAATCCCTCATCAAGACATGGAAGGTCACAAGCGTTGGACAAATTCCCCTCACAGACTCTTGACCAAAGCAATCAGAGTTTTCATTAAAGTGCTGTAACGTAATTTTGTCTAACTTTTAATGTTCTGATTTGCATTCTGTGGATCACATATTACCAGGAAAGAGAGGCTGCAACGTAGCAGCTGTCTCCTGAGTGTTTCAGAGGTTGCAAATAGTTGCTGGAGTAGGGTTTTGGCTTGTGCCACGTGCTCTGCTGCCTAATTAGAAACAGTTTTATTGCCAGATTCATGTGCTCTTTGGGACAGTTGTTTTATGGCAGACATTTCACCAGCTTCTAGTTCACCAAAACCAATTTCTGACTGTCTCTGTTGACAAACAATTTTATTTAACATAAATGGAACAAGAACCTTTCGGAAGTACATCAATTTTTTCTTTAACCTAAGATGAAATACTGTGATATAAAAATTCTACAGAAGTAAACAAAACTACTTTGTTTCAAAGCACTGGATATATCAAAAAAAAGTTATATTTAGCCTGCAGACTGAGACTTAAAATGCAGAAGCTACCATATTATTCTGGGTAGAGTCAGTGTGTATTACCAGCTCTGCTGTCATTTCACGTGTCTGTGTGTATCTTGGATGTGCCACATGGCAGGGAACTCATTCCTCTGGTTATTACCTGTGGAGGCAGAACTGGAAATAACCGTAATTGTGATCCACCTTGGCAGCAAGCCTGGAGCCATATATTGTCCCTCTCTGGGCTCCTGTCCACTCCCACAGATGCCACAGCAGTTTGTCAATACAGACAAGGAAGGAAGAATGAAACTGTAAAATTAAAGGCAGTCTGAGAAAGGAACATATGAATAAATGACATTCAGTTCATTACGGGTGGCTATAGGCCATTACTTAGCACTTGGGTGTAAAGTGAGTGCAAACATACTTAAGTTCCCGAGTTACACTTCTCTACACTTATTTGCTTATGCCCTCAGCTACTTCATTACCTCCTGAAGATGACTGTCTTCCGCATAGCTAGCTTAAGAGGCAAAAATATTCTTTTTAAAATGTCTAGAGGATACCATTACTGTGTGGAGTCCGTTCTCTGTGTTTCTGATTCAGTTTGTGCAAGTCAAGTGGTCCAAAGTGCAGAAAAGAGTCAGAAACATTGATGAAGGGACTTCTCTGGTCAATGGGAATCTTCAAGAGATAAACGTGGAGTTCCTACCCCTAATTTCACACCAGTTCAAGCACATATTAAAAGGGGAATGATGACTGTTTATCCTTGGAGAAAATATGACTGGAGCACAAGGAAAGGCACAAGAAATTGTTGCAAGTGACAACAAGCATTCAAATCATGTTAAGAAGTCAAGGGTAAGTATACAGAAGTAAAAGGAGAATATGCTGCTTTCCATTGTCAGCCTAAACTACTCTTCAAAAGCGATTCATCGCTATAGCAATTCCCTGATGGTTCACACAGCCTAGCATTTCTTTACTTCTTTCTCTAAGTAGAACACCTTGATAAGCAAAAAGCAGCAGTATACATTGACATTTCCATTTCCATTTGAACATGTTATCTATTTTTCTACAGAAATGTAACTTATTTACTAATTCCGTGTCAAAATACTTAAAGGAGTACTATGTAAAATAAGTAGTCATCCTTGCCTCTCAAACAATATCAGTTTTAGGTTTTCTGTTGCCTTTTTTTTTTTTTGGTGAATTTTTTTAATGCATAGATATATTGATGAAAAAAAAAAAACACCAGAAAAATCACAGCTAATAATAGAGTCAGCAGATACTTTCAACAGTTATATGCAAAATGAGGGCAAATGTATTAACATTTGATTCAGCAACAATAAAACTAAAAATTCTTTAATCCTTTCCAGTATTATATTTAGGATACACACTGCATCTACATTGAGTGGTTAATCTTGAAGGAGTCTAAGTATAGGCCACAGAAGTCTCAATATTTTTCCTACCCTAATTCTTCAAAATATGTGCAAACTGCTCTAACATAAACATCTAAAGCTGAGTATGTAACAGAAAGTAGCACCTTTCAAGTCCTACTAATTTGAGTAAATGAACAGAAAAGTAGGCAGGGTCATTTTGTTAAGATAAAGGTGTAGAAATAAAACAGGAAAACATGATCTCTCTTCAGTGAACAGTCAAGAATATATGCAGAGTACTCTACAAAGACCTCTAAGTTGACACACAACTGATAACTGCCCTTTAAACATAAGTCTTGTTCTTTGATGGACACCTGTTTGATTCACCTCTAGTGAAGCTTCAAATTCTTATGCAAAATCTGTCCCAGTGATATCAGTGCAAAGAACAGGGAAGAATAAATCATATTCACTGTGACATCCTTAGTTTGGAGAAGGAAACAAGGGGAATGGAGCTGTTGGATAATAATATACCTTTGGAGTTTAAATAATTAACTGAACTGAAGTTTAAAATCAGCATAAAAATGTGGCTCTGAACTTTGCAGAAAAAAAAAAATAATAATTGTAAAATTTGCAAGTAAAACAGTAAGTAGTGAAAGTAACCCAAATGTTATTAGCACTGGCCTCTAAGAGCTCAATTCTTCCTACCTATGTAAATTCTATAGTAATTCCAAAGAAGCCAGGTTATGCTCCATTTACATTGCCCTGTATTAAAGGACAAATGGGTTTCTAATTTGTGATCTCATCTTTCAACAATCTGCAAGTGTATGGGATGTTACTACACTGAATTCAGACACCATTGATACAAAACAACGATGTCTCTAGTTCACCAATGCACTTCAGTAAATCAATTCATTTAATGAATTCCTTGATGGAGTCATTCTTGTAAGAATTACATTCAACACAATAACAATCTTTCAAGGCAAATAGGCACTTGTGATTCACTATTCTGCGGTCCCCTACACTTTAAAGTTTTTCCTTCTTCTGACTGGATCAAAATCAATTACAAAGATATTTTTTTTCTCCCCAAAAAAATGGTCCAAAGAGTCTATTGTGGCGGTATTTATGCTGGAGCCACCAAAGCTGAATGAAATGTAGAAGGTTAATTAAGGAATACTGACAGAGTCTATCTGTGATTCTAACTTCTCTAGCAGAATTAAATAGTATATGTACCTTTATTCAGTGGGATCTAAAGTCCCTTGTACAGGTATGCATCTCTAGAATTTCGACCAATAAGCAGTGCTCCAGAGCAGTTACAAATAATATTCTCTAGAACAGTGGCTTGGATCAAATTCTGCTCTCCTCTATCCCCTCATTCAGTTTCTGCAATCTGGTATTACTCATAGGCAAAGTAGGCAGTTATCCTGGGTAACACTGCTGAAGAAGGTAAAGTCTGCAGCCCTGTTCCCCCACTTTACGTGCATTGGAGCCCTAGAAAGCCAGACTTGATGCTATTGATACCATTACAGGAGGGAGCTATTTCCTATGGGACAACAATTACTACAGTTTGGGGCTGCCTCTCCTAGTAGTAGCAGCAGCTGATCTCCCTTTCTACCCCCCTTCCTCAATCCCAGGGGCAGCAGAAGTAACTGTGGCTTTCTGGCCTTTCCTCATCCTCACAGGTACAAGAACCACTGTAGAGTAGGAGGAATGAAGTATAGTGGAGAAAAGGGAATTCTAGGTTTTGGGAAGAAAACAGATTGTGGAACCCCCAAAAAAGGAGCATGGATACAAGGGGCAGGGAAGGCTGCATACTTTCAGGAAGGCAGGAGAGAAAAAAAAACAATTACACAGCCTTTCACAACCCCTTAAAACACCACTGATTCCTTAGCCCATTCAAATTCTTTACCAGTTCTTTCTCTTTGTCTCCCTCCCCCCATTTCTCTCTCCCTCTCAACTTCCCTTTTCTCTTCAGCACTCTTCTCATTTGCACCCTCCTTATCTGCTCCAGTTCCCATTGATCCTATCGAACTGCTTTTCATCCAGCAGCTTTTCACCACTCCTGCCAGAACCACATCTCCACAAAATTGAACTTCGCTTGCGCTATTGAGAAGCCCTAACCCAGTTTTGCCTGTGCTATTGAGGATCTTTGATCTAGTTATTACTTTCCCAAATTTGGAAATGTTTTGCTGGTCTTCAGCTCTGCAAGGTCTAGATCAGAATCACTCTGCTCCATACAAAAGTATTTCTGCCCAAATAGAAGTCTAAAGCCAGGCATTAGGATAGAGATTCACCCTAACAGAAAGCAGGTGAAGTTATCGATACCAGCTGGCTCTGTAAGTCTTGTGTTCCTTTCTTCATTCTGTGTTTTTTAAATTTATCTTTGACCCTTCTGAATTTCTTTCTCACATGGACACATATTCAGTCAAACAACTTAGTGCTTTACTTGGTTAAATAAACAAAGATAATAAATAGCTTTTAATTTAAACAAAATGCAGAAAGTTGACACAGCATCTGTTTTTACCAGCTTTTAGACTACATGTGAAATTATGTGCCTTCCCCTCTCCCCAGTGTCAATACTGGAGAGGAAATTTCATTTGCATTATTGTTTTCATAAATGTGTATGTAGATATTTAGACATTGATCAAACCTAGTGCTGTACAACAGACGTTACAAAGAATGAAAGCCAAAACACTGAAACTTTTGCATTCCTAATGAGCAAACTGTTCCTTTTTTATTGTCTTAGTTATGGCACATTGCTAGATTCAGATAGCTCTGATAAATGTAATGATACAGAGATCTGTGTAATAGTCAAACACTGTGCAGGTGTACCTCATTAATGTCAGATATGGAAAGATGGCTCCTTGGAGACTAGAGATTTATAGAGCTGAATGCTTTACATATTCTGTGCTGAAACAAGGTAGATGCCATGATTCTAGGCCAAAGCAAAGCCAAAGTTCACAGCTAGACTCTAAAACTTAACTAGCAATCAACTATCTTAAAATGGAAAACAGAACTTTTGCTTTAAAAGTATCATGGGACATAAACTCACATTTACTTTCAAGTTCCTCTGAAGCTTGAATCAGAATCTTTTTTTTTTTTTTTCTTCAAGTTTCTCGCAGAAAAGGGTAAAAATATTATTGCAAGAGGAAAAAATGTAGTGCTTTCTCAGAGGAGGACATAACATGCAGTCCTCAGATTTATTTGAACACCAGTTCATTGAAAGAGGCCAATGGGAGTTTTAGCCTCCTGTTAGTGCTAACTGGTATAGCCTGCAATTCCACATCATGTGCTACAGTCACAACCCCATGGCTTCCTCAGACATGGGGGCAATGGGTCCTGGTGTATGTGTACTTGCCTGTGTTCCTTTCCATTTAATTTATAAAAGAAACATCAGAACAGGTTCTGCTTCTGAACTTAGATATTATGACTGTTCTTCCCACTATGAACTAGAAGAATTTGCTGGTCTTACTCCTAAATTTTCCCATATGCTTCAAAGAGGACGACTCATGTATAAAGTCAATAGATCTGATTGATAGTGTTTTAATAGAAATTACTTCATACACCACACATTATCTCAATTTCTGTCACACAATAGTTCAACAGAGCTTTCATTTGAAAATTCTCTCACCTTTTCAAATCACAAACTCTCTAGTATATTTCAGTTTTAAAATAACAAAAATTATTTCAGTTACTGCAAATAATTCAGCTGGACTTTTGGTATTTAAAATATTCCTGATTCATTTTTGCTTCCAATTTTTCTGCTTCTGATCAAACTTCCTCTTCTAGTTTTGAACTGACAGAACTGGCAGGCTAAGTCCCATTGAACTGAATGTTTCAGCAAGGCATAAGTCAGTAAGAGCTTTCACAGGCTGTCATTACACAAAAATATCAGCATACGTCCACATATGCTCCACTGAAGCAAGTGGAACACAGCAGAAAGGGAATGTGAGAATGTTTTGTGTACCGCTTAACATGGTACTGAGTGCTAAGGAACCTGTGGAAAGGTGGTATTAATCTGCAGCTGCTGCCAATCAAGTTACTATTTGTCTAGTGTAGGAGGGAATCGAGGATTCTTGAGCACTTCCGTGCAGTTCTCCCCCTTCGCTATCACAGGCTATGACCTTTGACATAATCTAGCTGTTAGTAAGAACTGAATTATTATGGCTTATATTTTAATGCGAACATCTGTAAGTACTCCTGTAAATATTAGAAATTTCACTGCACACATGTTCTACCTTTTCAAGGAGGAAAAAAGGGAGGTAAGATTCCAAATATAGAAGGCATTTACCTTATAAATTCTTAATAGGATAAGGCTGCAGTTGTCAAAAATATGCAGTTTTTCACTTGAATGCATATGCATCCATTATGGCTGTTTCAAGACACACAGCAATGTGAATCACGTGTCCAAACTCAGGAGCAGACTGGAAGACTGAAATGTTATTTGGTAATATAGAAAGACTCTTCCCTACTTAAAGAACAAAGTTCTGAAGTGTCTTTACATACGTTACAGAAGTCAGGGTCATGCAAAGTCAACCAATTTAGGAAAGATGCCAGAGATTCACATAATTTTCAATTCACAGGTTGAGAAAATAATTCCTATGACAGTGTTCCCAATCTGTTGGCTGTGTGACTTTAGAGCTATGACAGGTTCAAAGGAGTCTGGGACAGATGAATGGTGGACATGATTCTCCAGGTCCGCTTAAATCCTCAAGGCAACTGTTCATTAGGGATTATAAATTGGTACATAGATCCTTGAAAATTACTGGAGTGGGTGGATCTGTTTTGTTCACAGTTACTGTATGCTGAGTTACTTTGAAAGGCTGAGGCTGAGCAGCAGGGAGAAAAGTTCCCTGTTCCCATTGTACCGCTGCTGCCCTCTGGGTCAAGGACTGTCTCTTCCCCAGAGCAGATGAACTTGCTTGGCACAGAAAACGTTCTGGAGTGGAGTCCAGGGAAGCCAGAGAGAAGAAGCAACACACACACAGTAAGTGAGAAACCTGTTGCAAGAGCAAACGGTGACTTCACTGTTACAAGCCTCAGAGGTGATGAAATCCTCCCACACGCTTTTTGCAAGGACATGCAGGATACTTTGCAGAGGTCTCTGCAGCACATCAGGCCATAGCACTCTACCGGAAACAACAGCAAACCTGAAGACGCTTCATGCAAGGATACAACATGTAGAGAAGATGACTCACATACAAACTTTTTTTTTTCTGTCTTACTCTGCAAATAGGGGTTTTTTTCTACTTGGTAGAGCTCATAGTTCTAGTTTGTACTCCAATAAAATTAACTTTTGTAGTTCAATGCCCTTTCTATATCTGAGGGGAGAGCTTCCTAACAGAAAAATGGATCACAGGGACACCTTTAAATTCTGGAAGCACTGGACTGCTGTCCCAACCTTTCCTCCTCTGCTTTGCTGTGTTTTTGTGAGCTGCTAATATAGAAGTAGAACCTTTGTACAAGAGTGCTGGCTCTAAGGCAACCTGAGAAACTAAACTGTATAATGATTTTCTGTTCACACCAAGGCCAGCAACAGTTCAAGAGTATTGCCATCAGCAGATCTTCTTTGCCCATGTCAGGAACCACTCAGTTTTGAAGTGAGAAGAAAGTGGAAGCAGCTCAGTTAAAGGAAGAAAAATAACACAAGAAAGTAGAAGAGGAATAGGAAACGATGAGGAAAAGCAAAGGGTAGAAGAAAGTAACAGGCAAAAAAGAATTAGCTGGGTATGCCAGTAGAGAAAGAAGAGAGGGAAATGAATTCATCTGTCAACACCTTTCAGAACAAAAGGAGTAGCAACCAGCATCCTGAAGAATAATGCAGGTCTTCCCTGCTGGTATCAACATACAGTCATGGATGTAGAAACCATGGGGGTATTGATACATTCAGTGATGTGGAGCCATAAATGAAATTGAAATTAATCTGATAAATACAGAGTGAGACTTTCAAAAGTGTTTATCTCAAGACACAATAACTCCATGGGCATTTTACTACTTGTGTTCAGAGCAAATTAGATGGACATCAAGATATTCTAGAAGTCCCACACATAGGGCTTAACTTGTAGCTCAGTTATGCTCATGTAAACCAGACATCCACTCAAGACAGCTAAATGACATTAGATTGGATTCGGACCCTATGGCTTTGACTCCTGCTAATCATATACCAGGTTCATTTGATAATAGGATCCATAGCAGATTGGGAACTTGGGAGGCTATTTGATCCACCCCATTGCCAGTAGGCAGGATCAGATACACATAAACCATCACTCATACATGTTTTTCTCACTCATTCTTAAAAAATCCAGACAGGCCCTCTCTGAGACATACTCCATGTTTATCTATCTTAGGTACAGACTGCCACTAAATATTTCATCCCATAAAAACATGGCTTCCGATTATTCCTACCTAAATGCAGTGGTTTTTTACACATCATGAGTGAATTGTATTTTTAAATAGTTCAAAACTTTGTTGCGATTGGTCAAGATACTTTAAAATTCTAATACTATCAGCTAATTCTAATATGAAATTATTAAATCTAAGATTAATTTCTCCACAGGAACTGTAATGAAATATTCTATTCATTCAAGTTGTTAATGAAACTATGAACAATAATGAACACAGGAGACACCCCTGAAGAACACCACTTGGCGTATTTTTCCATTTTGTTGGGAACCTTTGATACATGGAGCATGACTTTCCAGCAAATTCTGCATTCACATGGCAGTAATTTAATCTACACCAATTTGTACTCATTTGCTTAGCTGAATGTCATCTGAGACAGTGTCAAAAGCTTTGTTAAGGTGCATGTGATATGTGCTGCTTCTAATCTACACATGGAATCCTGCCAGAAATGAAAATTAGGTTGCTTTAATATGATTTATCTTGAAAATTCCATGTTTGCTCTTTCTAGTCATTTAATTACCTGTTAGGTAACTGCAAATAGATTAGTTGATTATTTGTTCTTTTATTTTTCTGAGAGTATTAACTCTGGTTGACTCGTGTATAATTTTCTTTTAATAATTTCCTTGTGAAGACAGGCATGTTTACCTTCCATGAATCTAATCTCTACTTTATGAGTCCTCAAATACAGCTGCCAAAACTTTAATATTCTATTGAAATTATATTTCTAAAACAATTTTATATTTTGAAAGAAACCATGAAGAGCTAAGGTGCAGCTATATGAATAACAAAAGACATGAGCTGTCATTTCTTAGCATAAAAGCCTTTCTGACAGTGCATATTACAACTTAATGAACGCCTTTAAAATGTTCACTTTCACATCTCAGAATATCTGTCAGGGTAGGATACTTATTTTTATGATGAGGATATATAGGTTGCTCATTTTTAATCTTTAGTATTGTACACTGAAAGTGTCATACATATAATGATTCTGTGTAGTAATGTTTTACTTATAGTGTATATTATAGAATGACTGACAAGCATACAACTCAAAAAACAAAAGTGGGTTTTAATCTTCTCTGCAAGCCAGAGTGTAGCTATTAGGCAATTAACACAGCCTTTTAAGAAAACATAGAAAAACAATGTTCCAGGTAAAAGTGTCTCCACACCCCTGAAGTCTCACTCTGTTTCTAAAACAAACTCCAAATGAAAACACATTAACTCAACCTGGTGGGCTATAGCCACTTGCCAGGTTTCGATACAGAAGAGAATCTGGAGTCTTTTCCCTGCAAGCCCCAGGCATCTTTACCCCACAGAACATTTGCTACAGCAAGAGCAAGCACCAGATTTCCTCCTCTTTCTCCATGCCTTTTTGTATTTTGTACTAGACAAACAATTTGTCTAAAATGTAATAAAATGGCTTTTTTGTGCCTTGGCTTGCAGATCAAACTCTCAAACTGCAGTCATCTTCATTTCAATTAAACAAACAATAGCAACAACCATGACCACAAAAGTACTGCCAGTATTCTATAAAAGATTATCTGCCACAGCCTTTTGTGGGAACACAATAAAAGAGTGTGGCTATCCTCTCAGTGCTATAACTTTGATCAAGAAAGTTCATAAATCATTTTTAATTGCAAAATTCTGTGCATTTTATAACCGATTTTTGAATAAAGGGTGGGGACACGGACAATGAAGTTGAGTGCTACAGACAAACTTAGCCAGTCTCAAAATCAGAGTGTGGAAAGCCTGGCAAAGCTGCACTTGCTTTTAGGTTTCATAACTAGTGAAAAGCCATTCCACCAAAAAGCAGTATCAAAAAGTTGAAATAAAAAGCATTAGAGCAGCAATTTTAAATTAAACAGAAGAGCAGATTTCAGATATTATATGACCTGAGTCCATCACAAGAAGGCATCATGAATATGTCATTGTCTTTTTTGCATAGCAATATGATAGGCATGATATAATTGCAGCTGGCTCCCAGACAAATAAACCTACAGACCTGCTAAGAGACGCTATGTGGAACTATGTTAAAGAAAGGAAACATGCCAAAGCAAGCATCAGCACTTCAAAAACACTTTTGGAGATGGCTTTTTTCCTGGATAAAAAGCAGAGAAAAAAAATCTGTGTAAAAGAAAGGACAGGGCAGTAAAAAATGGAGGTAAAAAGGCAAGAGGAAGTATGTGGTAATACTGCCAAAGAAGTTGAAGTGGTTGCTGAAAGAAGTAATAGTAAATCACTTTATCAGCTCAACAAGGTCCCAGCTAGTCAGTTTACACTATCTGGAAAGGTTGTCAAGGATAAACAGAAAAAAAACTTTAACACAGAGTAAAAAGAAAAAGTGTCATTTTCCAAGGACTAACTCAACTAGCATCACAGGACACCAACAAAGAAATTACATTCCCAGAACTAAACATTAAACATGTCACATCACAAAGTGAGGATTGGAAGACCTACAGTTAAAATTTGCAAAACTGAAGGCAATGGGGGAATGATATGGGACCAAGAAATACCTTTAGTATAACAACACTTGAAATTGAGATACCAAGAAAAGTGTCTTACATGAGTGTGACTTAGTGTAACAGTGATTGAGGTGAGCAAAACTCTGGACATAAGTAAAGTCATTTCAAGCACTTAGCACTTTTTTTTTTTTTACTTTTTTTCTTTTTTTTTTTTTAATAGAGCTGAAGTGAAGCAAGAACAAGCTGCATTTCATGTGTTGGCCAGATTTTTACCCTAAGTATAATCATCAAAGAGAGCATCAAATACCATTTACCACTCAGCACAAACTTCATAGATTTCCCCAGCACATGGAGAGCTTCTATCACAAACCACTATAGAACATCTTGAATTGTTATTATATTCTAAAAAAAATTATTGCTGACATTACAGTGAAGCTTGCATAGTTAAACGTAGGCTTGAAAGAATGGTTAATCATATAGACTGATATTAAATAATTATGTATTCTCTAAGCTATCTTGTTTGGTATTGCCATTAACTTCAGTATTAGAAAATATAGACATATGATATTCCACAGCAACAATAGATTTTGAAGATCTGGACATTGTCGGTGACATAGCTTTAAGCACTAGCTCAACAAAAGGGAAAGGACAAAAGCAGTCTAATATTACCCCCCAAAAAAGAGTTTTCTATTATGAGAAAAAAACCAAAATCTAATGAAAACCAAAGTAAACTGCAACTCAATCACTTCATTAGAAAGGCAAAGCACAACAGGAAACCAGTCAATTTCCATACCCTGACAGTGATGAAAAAATCTGTAGGATTTTCAGAAAGAAATCATTAATAAATGGGCAACGTGGCAGATGCATTTACCAATTTAAGCAAGATTTGATCACTAAAAATCTCTAACTTCAAGACCAATCTGTGAACTTGTAACGCACGTTATTTCCATCATACCAGACGGATCTGAAAGTTAGACATCAACCAGAGGTACAGACATATACACCTTATCTTTAAACTTATTAATAAAGAAAATGGAAGTATTCAGGACATGTTAAAAAGGTGATCAAAATGATCAAAAAGACTTTTTCATTAAAATCCTGGGGAGAAATAGTGTATGGGAACTAGGCGTCTCTTTCCATTTTAAGACATAATGGTGAAGCCCTTTTACGCCCAAACAAAACTCTGATATTATAGAAAGAATTCAGACTTTGAATAATCTAAAAAAGGTATAAAACGGGCATATTTGAAAAATATTTGCTTGGATTACATCCTATTTATAGTTCTTGCAACAGAATCACTTTCTGAGAATTCAACATAAGAAAGTGCAGAAGTACAACATACTATATCATAAGTTATAAAAGAACAGGAGTCCATCTGGCAACCATGTAACAGATCTTAAAAGACTATTTATAAATGGAACTTTAATTTAAAGTGTTTCTCAGATTTGATCCTTAAAAAATTTTCAGTTTATTTCATTTGGGCCATGTCAGCTTTGTAACATGTATGAAAATATGTAGAACTGCTTTAGGTTATTGCCCAGACGCAGTGCCAAAGCCATGCATACTGTATTTGGGATTAAACTTTCCAATCATAGTAGGAAGCTCAGCTAACAAAAAAATCTTCACTTACAATCCTTTTCTACAGACTCTTACTCACTAACAAGCAGTGCCAGTAAGAGACACTAGAACAATCCATGTGCCTGTGGAGGGGCAACAAGTGGCATCTTGGATACCCTAGGGCATCCAGGACTTTTACCCGGCTAGGTCTGACACATGGCAAATAGAAGAGCTGGAAGAGCTGCCCTTTTATAGCAGCAGCTGGAAACCAGATGGGATACCTCAAGGCACCTAAAATAACACTACATACCTACACTTGAGGTATCTGACTCGTACTCATTGTTTTGTTATTGTCTGTTTTATTAAAGTACCAAAAAAGGAATCTCAATCTGATTAGAATATCTACACAAGAATGAGGTACAAATTATAGGCATAATTTAGTAATGTAGTTTAGCCCATGCACACATATCAAACAAACAAACGGATGGAGGTAGATAGCTTCATTTTCATGTCGTTACTGTTAATCAGTGTATCTGACTAATATTAGTTTATCTTATTCATGGCACATACCATTGTTTAGATAAAAATATTTCATTTGGAGGAATATGTTTTTGAATAATTTTATCCAGATGTTGGTCAGAAGCTTCCAAAATAAAAGAGTTTACAAGTGCCAGATCTTATGCCCCTTATTTATTATCACAGCTGGGAAGCAGGATGCTGTCACCCAAATATCCAGTGTAGGACCACCTGGTTTGACACAGGGAGATGTGGAAGTAACAAGTCCTGTTATTGAAGGAGTACACTAAAATGGGATTTAAAGTACAGTTCATCTTGTAGCCAAGAGAGTATCAGGCAAAGAATTAGTATGGGCAGAGAATGACAACAAAAGCAAACCATGAGGGCAAACAATCGCATCCCTTCCTATTGACTCCAACCTCTGTTAATACTTAGGAGCAACACATTCATTCTTCAAGAACCTGCTATCCATCCTAAAAAGCCCAATCTGTATTTCAGTCAACAAACAACACAAAAGACTTCACAAAACTATCACGCAACATCTGATCACCAGTTTTGAAGCAGACTAACAAGATGCTAGGAGAAAGCAGTGTTAATCTCTTCCCATTCCCAGTATTCTCTTAGTCAAGTTGGCACTATACTGCAATGACTCTCACTGACAGCTTTTTATCAGTAGGGTAACCTATATTTAGCCCATGGACTTTCCTGTAACAGTTTATGCTGTCAATCAGAAAATGCTCTTGATGAATCTAAGCAATGACAGGAGTTAAGGAACGTGACCTTTTACAGCCCAAGCCTTTCCTCTTCTGCCAAACCTAATAGTTTTTTATAGAACAACTGCTTTTCCAGCTTTGTGCCATTTTGCCCCACAATTTCACAAGGCTTAGCCATGTACTGTAAAATCCTCAACACAAATTTAATTAAACAAATAATTGTAACTAATTATTAAGAAAATCATAATGAACATCTGAGCAGAATCAGGTACCATGCTTATTGCTCTTTACACATAGGTTGCTGGTCTGGGCACACATAAACAGTGTTTGAGCTGCTTTCCTACTTTCAGATCAGAAAAGACTCTCTTACCATATTATATAAGGATAAAAAAACTCTCATTCGTGAGGAATATGTGCAAAGGTAAGGCAGTCCCCTAAGCCAGTATATACTATCATATCACTCTGCAGTATTAATAACAGATATTCTTTTTATCAGTTCCACTTACACCAGCTTTGAAAATATTATATAGCAAATGCATAACCTGATACACCATCCCAAATAAACAAATGGAAGAAATTTAATTCTTCTGTACCTCTTTAATCCTATGACTCTGTAATTCTCTAACGATAGACATTCCCTAATTTTTTGAAGTCACGAAGACAAAGGCAGACTCCATTTCTGAAGTGAATTTGTCCCTGTCCTGTCAGGTGACGGGTGATGTTTTTTCAGAGCATTCAGTAATGTAAAATCTGGGAATATTCTCAGCATCACATGTGCATTTTACTTGATATACCCAAGTCAGTGATAAGGTCATCCAGGAATCTTAATTGAAATATTAATTTCCAGCCTCCAAATGAAAACTCTGCATCAAAATCACTTCTAGTTAGGAAATAATGCAAGTACCCCATTTCTTTCATAGTTTCACTGTAGGAATCACTAATAAAAACAAACAAAAAAAGCATTTCCTCAAAGGCTGAAATTCAAAGAAAACAGCATTCATGAATGGAAAAACATATATAGTCCCAAATAATGGCCAACTAAAACTATGCTATTATTGTTTTGCCTGTCCAAATCTTTGGATTTTATATTTTAATTTAGTCATTTGACATCCTTTTTCTTATTGATACTTATGTCGCAGACCCATATTTTATTCTTACTACAAGTTTAGCTAACTCAACTTCTATTGCAAATTATAATCTTCTGATACCTGATCAGAAAGCTAAATAACTTTTTCAGTCCTTTAAGGAATGAAATGTTCGAAGATAACATGGCTGAAGTCCACCCCATCACCATATTGTGTATATAAATCATTCTTAGCAAGTTAAGTACAATTTTTATATTAAAAATATAGTTCTTCTATACAATAGTCTTCCTCCATGAGATACAAAAATAGTGACGGAATAAAACCAAGAGAGGGAACCAGTCAACAAATAACTGGGATGTTTATGTAAGAAGCTTGTGGATGCCTGTTTTCTCACACTGCAACTCTTTCCCTTCTGGTCTTCTTAGGGCCCAGCTTGGTTCCAGTCTGTTGGTTTCCATTGCTCCTGCCTTCACCTTTTTCTCCAGTCCATACACTATGAACATTGCATTGAAGTGCATTTCTGCTTTCAGTAAAGGCGGTTTACAGAGCTCTAAATATTGATGAGCTAGGCCATATAAAATTAGCTGTACCTTCAAGTAATCTCCATGTCTATGCCTCTCTGCTAATAGCAAGTGAAGAAAAGATGGGGGAAGTAGCTAGGCAGTACAGGAACACTTTAGTTGAGTGATGCTTCATATTGCATCCCAGACTATCTTCAGTGCAGTATTTGAGTCCAACTTTCTCTTCCTTAGGAGGACAGTAGCAAGATAAAATCACAAATAAGCACCGCTCAAAATTTCCTTCTTATTACTTCAGTCAACTTCTTTAGTTTTTATATCTTAAATATGATGATTTGGGAAAAAAAATATAATGTCATGTATCATCTTAAAATCTTCAGTAGAAATTGTGCCACCAACTAAGACCAGTGTATGTGAAGGATCAGGAAAGAAACCTGTAAACAGCACGGCAGAAAAATCCAAAATCTACACTGGAGATAATAATTTACTGCACTCTTGTGAGTGTCTCTGAAATTAGATCTCATGTGTTTGTGCTTGTCAGACAAGATTAAATCATAAAGTATACAGTTATAATAATTAGCTGATGATGATAATTCTATGAAGATGTGCGTCATTTGCTTCTACAAAACAAGTTTACTTCTGAATGTCTTTTGCAATTTGTTTTAAGACACTGTGTTCTCAGTTCTACCGTTATAAGCATCTGTGAATACTGCTTTGGCAATGGTGAAATTACAGCCCTGGGGTAAATGGCAAGTTCTCATTAAAATATACAACGATCTCTTTAGTGTTAAATGAATCGCCCTATAGCCTCACATTCATTCTTCCTGCAACTTCCTGGATGAGTTGCTGGTTATTGCACATGTATGTGGGAACAGTGTGGACTAGACATCGGTCCCACATAGGCTGAACTATACCAGCATTCCAGTATCCTCTGTGTTCTGTGAAGAGGAACTTGGATCAGTTAAAGCTTTTTACAGGAGACCAGTCCAGAAAATTGGATGCTGCATGACAGCAGACACACGAAGGAGACGGTCATACACATATGCATTACAGAAAAATCCTCAGAAATATTTGTGCTCCAAGATAATTTTTCTTACTCTTTTAATGACAAAAGACCATCTTCCCCTCTCAGTTACACACATGCAGCCCCAGTGAAGTCACTGGTGTTAAAAAGGAGGGCATTTGACCCATTCTATTGAAAGAAAGAATTAGCATGATTGTTACAAGAGCAAATGGACTAGGCCAAGGTGCTGCTGGGAAATGGGAAAGAGAAGAGATTTTGGGCCTTGGAATCAGCAGAGGGTGAGGCAGTGACTGAGGTGAGCCAGCTGTGCTGTTACACTGAAAGAGCTGCAAATGGGCTTAAAAACAACAGATGCCCTTTGTCACATTCAGAGGCACTCCAGACACACAGCTGAGGGTGAGTTTTAAGATGTATTATTAATATATGATACAAATATGTACACTAAGGCAGCAAATTCTAAGGAAACTTGTTAAATGTGCTTTTAAAAATAATTATTTCTGTAACTTCATAATGCTTTTCCTTCAAAAAAGAAAAGTGAGGGTTGCTATTCTTACATTTAATGCATTTCAAACAAAAATGGCATTGTTACTAACTTTTATTTTCTGTGTGCTGCAAGGATGATGCAAACTGGCCTGTGTTCAAAAGAGACTCACTTCTGCTTTGTTGCCATTTTTAAAAGAAATTTCTCTAACAATGCCATTCAAAGAAACTCGTTTTTTCCCCCCTGTTGTTGCAATTCAAATAGTTATAAAACCTGGTAAAGAGAATGCTTTGGAGTCTCTCATTTTGTCTCAGTCTGAAACAAGATTGCTGATTTTTAAATAGTTGCTTTTCAGCTGCTTGTTCAGAATCCCTTATAGAATTGAATATGCCAGCTTGTCTATTACTAATCTGCTTGAGGCAGATTGCTGTGTTTTTAGAACAAACAAATATTAAAATACACATAGAATTCAGCTGAATGTTAAAAACAAGGCAGTGGAGTCTGTTCACAGCTCACTGCAATGTTTTCACAACAATCGAGACATTTTATTTCATGAAATTAATTTAAAGCTCTGTTTATCAGAGAATTTCTATTGTTGTTCCCTTCTAACCAGAAGATCTGATCAAATTATCCTTAACTGATGGCAACAAGGCTGTTTTAAGTCATATTTTAGCACTATCTTCTCCAGATATAATCAATCTGATGTTTCTGGACTATGAAGGGAGGTCTAGTACCAGTCCACTGTATTTGCACGAAGGTGAATTTTGAAGGACTGTTTGACAGAGCAAATCTGTGGCTCTAGTGATTATATCTTTTGTATACAAATCCATCTAGTGAAGAAGTGTGTATCTTTTAAATGTTAGGTAATTATTTTTTTTCTGCCCTGCATTTGAGCTCTTGCATACTAACCATTCTCAAGTTTTACTTTATTTTTGAAAAATAATAAAAATTCCTAAAAATACATATATTAATACTACAACAATTTTTCTGCTGAGATTTGATAGGGTACTTGGTGCAACACTGATTGTAGAGAAATTTGGAGGTCACATTAAAATTAATAACTTCACTAATAATTATTCACAGCTCAGTGATTCTTCCTGTGAAATAGACTATTTATCAAAAACAGTTTTGGTCATCCTGAATTTGTCTATTGCCTATTTTTGCCAGAACACCTCACCTGGAAGCTTTTTAGGGGTAGGCAAACAAAATAAAGAAGATTGTGGTCATCCCTGAAATACAAGGGACCATGACAGTGTATTTTTACCCTATCTCCCTCTTGCCAGGCTTCCTTAGGGGATTTCACTTCCTAAGGGGATATTCTGACTGCTATTTTTTATGATGTTCTAGACCTCCCTTGCCTCCTATTGAAATAGTTAACTTTACCAAATATATTTTAAAGAACCATCAGAACAGGAACTGGTTTGCTCATAAACTAAGAGTTCTAGTCACCAGAAAATTATCCTCTCTCAATTGTTCTGACTCAGTGCACAGTTAAGTATCTTATGGAAAATTACACAATTTCTACAGCAATACCTTTACAAAGGTGCAAGACTGCCATGCTCCAGTGTAGTGTATGGGGCATCACCTTGGGAGACTGATGATTCAGGGTCAAATACAGATAGGGATAGAAATGTCTTCCATTTCTGTTTGCATACTCAATTTGCTTCATTTTTAAGCTCCCTAGCCACTAGACTACTACTAAATACAACAAAATTCCTTGATCTGCAATACTTATGGGTATCAAGTGACATCTGAGTTGAAGCTTACGTGACTGGGTCTTGAACAAGCAGTAACAAGTGAAGCGAGATGCTCCAAAAAGTACATCAAAAGAGAGATTATTGTTAATGATAAATTTCAACAGAAAAACTGCTATTCCCATCCCTTTCACTTCAACCCTTGATATAAACTTACTGAAATGTAACCAGGTCATAGTAAGCAAACTAATGTGTTGGTGCCTATATCATTCCCCTGAAACAGGCAGCTCTCTGTAAGAGTCAGCTGAACTGATTGATTTCTTCTGGAGAACAGTAAATGATTGCTGCAATGTTAAATCAGGCTCAAGCTAAATTGTAGGCCTTTCCTATTGGCAACATTTAGTCACAGCATTGTCATTCTGGACTTGTTGCTGAAGAAATATTTGAATGAGGAAAAGATGAAAACCTCTGATTTCATTTTCTCCACAAGGGCACAGTACGCTGTTACTTAACTGGTGAAAGAACAAGCCCCAAGGCTTGCAACTCTGAAAAGGATAATGAGTTACAGCAGTTGACATTTTAGAGCAAGTACAATTTTAGAGGTATACTTAAAATACATTTTTTTAAAAAAAGCCTTGTTTAATATGATCAATTCATCTCTAAACTTGTAAGGTTCATCTCCAGATTGACAGAGTTTCTTCAAAGGAATTTCTTTTGTTGTCTTGAGACATGTTTGATAGATTTTTATGCACCATTGCGTAATATAACTAAGTTGTGTGCTGAAAATATTTTCCAAAGAGCACAGCTGAAAAGCACTTATTTGAATGACCACTTTCCAGGCTTATTCTGAGAGAATGCTTTGTCTTCAGTCAGTTAAGCAAAAACGTCCGTTGTTGCCATTACCCATCAGGAATGTAGCTTGGTATTTAAAGCCCAGCAAGTTACAGTACTTTTATTTCTGGGTACCAACACAATCTAGTGGTGGTAGTATGGAGCTTTAAACAAGCATTTAAAATTTGCTTCTCAGGAGGTCCAGTTCAGCATAGTTAGATCACTGCTAGTCTAGATTTGTTTTCTGCATATTGTAACGAAGTATGCAGATATGTTAATGAAAAACAGGAAGTTAGTGGTTTGTGTCAAAAGGGGTTCCCAACTGCTTTGAAGAACTTTAGAAGTACTAATGAAAGCCTAGTTTTATTTCAAAATTTTGTCCTTTATCAAAAGGTCGTCTTGCCCTGTACCTTTTTTAAAGGAACTGCATAACTAATGTAAGCAGTTATTTACATAAATATAAATAATCAGTACATTAGAGTATAGGATGTCGCAAATACTATACTTGGTATCTAGTTACACCTATCTTACTCCTCCAATGCAGCTCAGTAAGGATCCAGAACAGGTTTTAATCAAGACTTGCTGTATCTGAGGAAGGACTTCAGAATTTGTTAGCCATACCATGTGTAAACATGATAGCCTGATAGGATTTGATTAAGAAAGCTGCTGCTTCTTTGCAACAATATCAAGCTTTAGTATGTTAATTCAAGGTTCTCAAATATCTAAGACAAGTTGTTTTTTCCTTAAACTTCCTTTTTGACCTTTTCACTGGCATATCCTTTCGCCTTACACTCTTTTCCAAATAATCTCAACTTTTTCTTGACTCACATCCAAAATATTCTTTTTGAACTCTCTCAGCAACAATCCCTCCTCTGCACAATTTTGTGTTATCTGCTCAGTTTTTCTTGTTTTCTTTGACATTCAGTAATCAGCAGGCCTGGCCTGCGATCAAATAAGTGTTAGAGCTGAGTACCCCTGAACACATGGAGTGGCTGCTGACATCATAGGGTCAACTGCAGGATAGATTTTCCTGGAGTCTTTGGTATAGGGTATCAAACAGGCTGTTAATTGCTGTTGTTCTCCTAAGTTATATCCATTTTTTGTCCTAGTAAATTCTCATAAGGACCTGGAAAATTCTGTGGGCTGAGATTGATAGAGCAAAAATATTTACCAATGGAAGAAGTCGCATTACTGAAGTTTTTAATTCACTGGTTCTTCGTATTGAAGTTTTCAAGTCTGGCCTCTTTTTAGCAGGCCAGATTGTGACTAGGTTTTATGCAATGCACAATACAGGGTCTTGACCCCTTATTCTCCAAGCCTGTGAACACCTGTATAGGCATAGTATTCACCATATAAATCTCTTGTTCACATTTCCTCTTAAGACTATCTTGTCCCCATCCAGTTTGAAACATTCAAGAATCAGAAAGTATGATCAGTTCTAATTAGGAACAACTTGTATCTTAATGTTATTTAAGGTCTCATTACTTTCTATATACAAATCCAATAGCTCTCCATGGTCAGTGTAGGAATGTCCAGAAAATCATCCAAGCCAAACAGTCTGAGACCCTAAAAATTTGTGAGCTAATGTTTTTTTACTCCCTTGTTTATCAGGAAATTAGGTTTATTTATATAATTTAAATTCAGGCATGATCAGCCTTTCTGTATACATAAAGAATTAGATCTGATATCCCAGTGGAGCCAAAAGAGATCACATACATTTTGGAAAATAAATACTTGACCATTATATTTCTCTAACAGTATAATTATGACAAGATTTTTCTTTTGCATACACAATAACCATACCTCTTGGAATTGCTTTCATGACAGTTCTATCATAAAAATAGTCTGACAAACTGATAACTAAGGATATTGCCCTACAACAAACATTACCAGGAAAGATTTTTTTTTAAGTATTAAAAATAGTATTTATAGTTTGGACAGATGTCTATGCACCCATATTAGACACTGTAAACATCAAGGAACGATAGGAATAGTTTAGGTTAATACAGGACACTATAAATCAGGGCAATGGGATTATTGTTCTTTGTTTTATGTAATAGCACCTAGCTGTCTTAAACTGTAGGAAGCTGAATTGCTACACACTATCTAAACACAGCAGGTCCTTGCCTTACTAAATCAGATTGGACGTGAAAGAGGAGACATAACAAGTGAGAATAGCATGTGGAGGAGGCTGGCAAAGAAAGACACGGGAAATGTTACAATAAGGCATACTGCTGTGTTGGCTGTATAGATATAGACATGCTTCTAAATCACATACAAATTTAGTGAAATATTGTCCCTTTTGTTGATAAATCTGGATAGTAGCAACCCACACTGACTCCTTCATCTTTTGAAATCAAAGAAGAGAAATGGGGATGGGATAGAGGAAATACTTTCCAACTGTGAGTTCTATCAGGAGATTAAATGCTCAAGCAAACAAAGCTAAGGATATTTTTATTCCTCTGGTCATTTAAAGTGAAAAGAAACACTGTAAAATATTTAGCAGTGGACAGTTGGGAAGAACACAGACCAAAATATTTAATAGGACGTGTTAATAGCCTGGTACTCTAAAGAGTCATCTTAATGTGCAAGAAAGGAGAGCTCCAAAGAAAGAGAAGATGAGAAATGGGAAGAGCAAATACTGAGTAGCAGAACAACAACAAGGAATGAACATGTGTCAGTAGTACAGTAGAAGAAGGGAATAGAATGGAGGGAGACAAGCTGTTAAAAACTCTGCAAGGGAAGTGAGGGAAGAAAGAGAATCAACACCAAGCCTGGAAGAAGGGTCAACAGAGAGAAAAAAGGAAGGTAGCTTATTTTTTTGTAGAAAGCAAGATATGCAAGATTTGGAGAAGAGAGAATAATCTAGAATAGAGAACTATAAAATTATGAGTTATGGCCTGGGATTTCATCTGAGGTTTTGTGACTTGAGTTTCACTGTTAATAAATTAACTTAATAGACCCACCCACTATTCTGATAGAAAAATGGCCCCTCAGTTTATACTGAACTGTTTATTCTATATTTAATACTCCCTGTAGGTGATGGAACACTTGAGACTGCCGACTGTCAACACAGCAATCTGACATTTAGTATTAATGAGTCAATAAATATGCCCTTTTTGTTATGTATAAAGGCCCAAGATGTTCTTCTGTCTTTGATTTTTCCTATCAATTAAAAATACAGAGCCTTTCAAAGCATTCCCTGTCAAACAGAGATAATGGAGATTTCATTGGCCATTGCCTTGCAGATGCTGATATATCCTATAAACAAAAGTGTCAGAATGTTTGCACAGGAGGAATCTGGCCAGCTGGAGGGCTTTACTGCATAATAAAATATAAAATTAAAGCATTTATAACTGTTGCATTTAATATAAAAATCTGCAAAAGGTAATGACTGGATGGGTAATTTAAAACAAAAGCACCAGCAGTCAGAGAAATATAACTAAAAGTTATCAGGGGGAATTCTTGTTCCAGATCTCTGGAGAGCATAGTTGGAATATGGTGTGTATTTTTTCAATACAAAGCAATTACAGGCATCTCCAAATAATAAAAATCCATAAAATGTTCTGGTGTTCTTATTCATTTTTTTAATTAGATAATGTTGAAAAGTTACAGGATCCCATTGCATGCTGACAGCTCTCTACATCTGATAGGAACACTGGGGAGATATAAATGCTTATGTAGCCAAATGCTCTATATGTTTTTAAATGTACCCATTATGTTTAGTACAGCATCATGAAAATGAATATATGAACTTGTAAAAATTGAGAACTGTATTAGTCCCTTAAAGAATCAAATTCAGTGCCTGTGGACATGCTGAAACAACACAAAGTGTAGCCAGCACAAGATGTGAAACATCACAAAATAAAATTTGCCCCGTAATAAGCCATCTAAATTGACTTTTGCAATCTACTGTTGATGGTGACCGTATCACCCACTGTGGGAAAATCATCAATGAAAACTTTAAATACTCAAAAGTAAAAAAGATTAAAGATTTCCAGTTATTTTGAAAACCAGGATGTCCTTCTTCCACACTCACTCTGTAGAGGCTAATCCATAGGAAACACTATTTTAAATTTTAAAAAGTTTCTTCCCATTCAAGTTAATCAAGATGGGTTAAGCTGTTCCTAATAAGAAATCATAAACATAAATGAAAAGTTGGTATGAGACTCAATTAATAAAAATTACAAGTTATGAAGAATAGTACAATAAAGAAACTTTCCTTAGTTTTTATTTGGCTTTGGACCACATTATAAATTGAATGGCAGTACGTTCAGATTTGTCAACTATAACTGAAAAAATTATTCTTTAAAATACTAGTAAAGCACATCTTAAATAACTTAAAAAACAATTTATTTGTAGATGTCAAAGTAGCTAGCCATTAGAAATCTTCATTCAGTAAGACTGCAGTCACCATTAAATCACTGTGGGCCCAGACTGTCCAATGCTCTCCAGGGTATCAGTAGGTGTGGATTTACAAAAAACACAGAGCTAAGGGGATGCATCCCATCTCTAGCACAGCTGTGGGAATTCACTGTTGTAGCAGGGCTCCCTCAGCTCCTTCTGGGTACATGCCATTTGTAGAAATCATTGCTGTACAGTGAGAGATGTGTCTTTCTCCTTCTCTTTGGCTGCTCCACATCCCAGTACACAAATCAATGCTGGGAGAAAATGGCTTAGCCTGGCCCCGCTTCAAAACAGAACTGTATCTGTCCCTCTCTGCCTTTCATGAGTTTTATTTCAGTGTTTTAATTTTTAGTAGCTTCAGTAGGAAGTGCCAAATTACTTTCACAGATTAGACATTACTGCCTGTCTCTGAGCAGAAAGATATCTAGACCAGGAGAAAGCAGAACTTTCACAATTCCTTAGAAAAAATTAGGGGAAAGGTTGAACATCTTAAAATATCTATAAATCCTCACTGCAGGGAGGAATTAAAACATGTGGCATAATGTAAGAATTTGTCATTCTGTCTCATTGCTGTTTTCTAAAACTTTTTTTTAATATTTTGCTGGCTAACAGTATCTCGTGTGTCTTTATTACAACTTTTTGATTGTAATAGCTAAAGGAATATTTTATTACAGTCATATGATATTGAGTGAGCTGAACATAAAGGATGTCTGGGAGCAGTGAGATACCATTCCTCAAACTTACCTGCCACATAAGATGCAATCAGTTCTTCATCTTTACAATTTGCACAAGTTGTTCTGCCTCACTCAACTAGTACCTCATTAGTTGACAGGATTTGGATATAACTCTTCCCCCTGGAAAAAGAGAGATTTCAATAATTTAGTAATATAAAATGTAATGCTTTATATTTCTTTTGGTGGAGAAGATACAGAAATTTTTATATACACATCTGAGA
The DNA here is from genome assembly GCF_929443795.1 of Astur gentilis. Taxonomy (NCBI): domain Eukaryota; kingdom Metazoa; phylum Chordata; class Aves; order Accipitriformes; family Accipitridae; genus Astur; species Astur gentilis. Next base: position 15,345,234 of record NC_064891.1, read on the forward strand.
ACTTCTGCAGTTAATTATTTCATAAACACTTGACAGTACCCTTGTAACTTTCCAGCTAAAAAAAAAAGTATACATATTATTCTTTGATAGAAAAAACTGAAAATAAATATGAAAACAATTTGAATTCTCTACAATGGAAGCACAGATGTCAATCCCACACATAAAATGCTCAAATTAATAGGAACTAGTAGTCCACTGATATCCCAAATATATTTAACACAATTAAAAATTCATAATCTATTTATATTCTATATATTTTCTATATATGTTTCATAGTTTTAACAGCAATAGACTCATCAATTATAAAACATACTTCAGAATACTAATGAATTTATTATTCTTAATTATATAAGGACAGGAAGGTAAAAGTATTGTTCCATTGATCTTCTTAGGAGTTCTTAAAATGCCTTTTTATAAGAGTTAGAATGCTGGCCAGCAACTAAAGGGATAGCAAATTACAAAGGAAATCTTCAGAAGTGTTTCTTTTTTCCATTATATCTACAAAGTTGTTAACTACATTTGCCCAAATGAAGTCTTCCATATGTGACTTGGCAAACATGAGCAAGATTGTCATTCCTACAAAGACCTACAAGCCAAATTATTATAGGTATCAAACACTTAAAGCTCCAATAGACAGTTTTGCATGCTAATTGATCACTCCTCTCTGATTAGACTACCAGGTAAATCATGTTTTCTTCATCCTTTTAGTTCCTGAGGAGTTTTCTCACTGAGTTTAATGGAAACAATACACTTTCTTACTGTCCTCAAAAAGGAATATGCTCATATTAATGCATAGTTTGCTTTCCAGAGATTCCATTTTCTCCTACAGTGTTCACTAGAAATCTTACAAATACCCAATTTTTTCCTGAACCAAAAAAAAAAAAAAGTCAGATATTTTGAGCTTTAATAAAATAATAACAATAATTCAAATACACTATCTTTGTTGCACTAGGTTTGTATTTTTATCTCATAAGAGATTGTTTTATTGTCTTTTGTGACACAGGATGGAGTTTTACTGTTTGGAGGCCAAAATGGAGCGAGACCTCAGAAATGCATTCGGGAAGACTCATTTATTTCTTTGGCATCTCAAGAAATCTCGAGGACAACCAAAAAGTTCAATCTGGGGGAAAAAAAGAAAATAATTAAAAGTAAATGAAAATGCAGTTGGATATTAGGAAAACCCTTCCAAAACTGCCAGCATCAGGAAAGTCTGGAGCAGTTTACTAAGAGATGTTGTGTTTATTTTACTAAGACCTGGTTAGACCAGCTGCTCCCTGATTAGGAGCCATGACCCCAGCTGGACTCAGAGCTTTTCTCATCCAGTATGAACAAGCCCAATGGGCATTCAGCTGCCGGAGAGGAAGGCAAGGCAAGGCAAGACAGAAGTCACACAAGGAAGACAACTTGCAAGCACAGAGGTCTGAGAACTGCTGTGTTAGACAAATACCTGCATTTCTAAGTATCTATCTGATTGCTGAGGTACACTCTAGTCTGCTTCAATGAAGTGAGTTAGATTAGATCTGCAATATCTCCAAACAGATATTCCTTGCAACAGAGGTCTTTGAGGCCTCTGCTCACCCTACATGTCTAGGATTTTAAAAGTTCATGTGCATCAGTTATATTAAAAAGATAATAAAAGACAAGAAAGATAACTCTGCTACCCTTTACAATGATGGTAGATTATGTTTTTACATAATATGCAGAAAGAATATCTCAGCTGTAAAGTCAGTAGAAAGTACACTATGCTCTTTCCTAGTTTTACTGAGGAAGAGAGCATTGTCCTCTTCTATCATAGTAAAGAACCTTTTATTTTATCATTGCACCATTTATGAGCTCTGAAAATACCATTTCACCATACTCAAAAAAGTATCTGTGGTTGTAACTCACTACAGCATGTCCAAAGGAAAATCTGAATCTCCCAAAATATAATTTCAAAGCTTCCTAGCTGCTTGTCCTGTTTTGTAAGCTTGTGTTTCTATTCTGCAGGCTACCCATAGCCATTGACTAGTAGACAAAATATCTGGAGATCTACAAAGTGACATGTGTTATCACAGAATCATAGAACAAACCAGGTTGCAAAGGACTGCAGGAGGTCAGCTGGTGTGACACATTGGTCAAAGCAAGGCTAGCTGCTCAGTCATATCCAATCAAGTTTTTAATGTCTCTAGGAACATTAGTTCCTAGAGACACAGCCTCTTTATCTCTCTGTTCTATTGTCTCTAAAAAGTCCCTCTTCTGGGATAATGTATCACTAAAATAAGATGGACACCGAACAATTATTAGTACACACCATTGTGTTTTAACACTTTTTTTTCTTCTTTTGCAGGGCTTGGATATTTGACTCATCACGAAGGTTGAAGGCACCCAGCCTTGTATTTTACAGTTGCTCACTCCTGTGGGTTTACCCAACGTACCTTTTTTTGAGTAGGATAATTAACAATCAAAGGCATCTCCACAGGGCTGCTCATAATGATAACACAGGAAAACCCTCATCTCTCAACATACATAAGGCTCTCCTTTTGCATTGTTGGGTTTAAATAAACTTTAATTCCTCAAAGGTAAGGCAGTGAGTAAGCTGCGAACTTCAGATTAAGTGCTGTTCAGATACCGAAGGGAATTTTTTTAAGTACCTATTTTTTTAATGATGTGCCACTAAATGCCATCAACCACATTGTTATTATTTTTGAACCATATTGACCTTAATAAAGCCATATATCAGAGTAATATAAATTGCAAATTTTGTCCAACTTGGAAGTCAAGCCACAACTGCACTAGATTTCATCAATTCAAGGTTCCTGTCCTAAAAATTTTCTAAATGCCCTATTTCTGGGGTCCTGTTTTCCTAAAGAATTATGGCACACACTGAGCTATACTAAGTCAGCAGGAATACTCACAATGTACAAAGCTAAGCATGTGTCTTATCATTCACCCTAGCATCTGGACCCAATTGCATTGAATTTACTACATAATAAGGAATAAGAGGGAAAGAGAAGAATCATGCAAATTGTCAGAGTCTGTAAGTGTCCACTGTTCAATAGTTCAAAAAAATAAATGTTTTTGTCTGTGACTGCAAATAATAATCTCTCACTTTTTTCTAATATATCCATTTTTGTTCTTCTAATAGGTAGGTAGCATCAGAAATGCATCTCAAGGAAGGATTTCAGAGATGGTAGTATTGCTGAAAAGCGAAATAGTTACAATAAGAAACTATATATCAGAGTTAGCTTAAAAAAAAAAAAGAAAGAAAAATTGAGGAAGAAATAAGGGAGAAAAGTAGATGCAGCTTGATTAACAGAGGGTTGGACAGTGAGATACAGAGACTCAGAATAGGAAAGGCACTGACAATGTTTTTTCATCTTGGAGAGTTTCTCAGTGAAACACAAGACAGAAGGGTATTGAACTGATATTGAAGTTTCTGCGAAATAATGCTCACAGATTTCAGCCTGGGATTTCCCTGAGAGAAAATGTGCATCTGAAACAAGCAGGTGGTCTGAGCCTGTGAAGTAGGTCTGAAACATTAGTGATGTTTTAAAAGTTACTGCATATGTGTAAATCAATAGTAGAACATAATAAAATGCATCCATGGCCTCATAGACAAAATGTTGGAGAAACAGAAAAGATCCTCAAAAGCTGGTCAGAATTTCCAATGGGAAAAAGTGAACATACCCAGATATGGTAGCCATAACTAATGGTGAGAACATGAGAGTGGGAATCAGATCTCCTGAATGGTTTTTCCTGGTATTTATGAGCATAAGCAAACATTTTATTTTCCTATAACCTTGTTTATAGATCTGAAAATTATGAGATGGGCCATTTAATACAACTGAAGTGCTTAACTAAATGGAGCACTATTTCACTTGCTTTCTTCTGGCAAAATTATTGTTATTGTGTCTTATGTACCACAAATGGCTTTTGATATTTTAGGCATATTCCATTACCAAGGTCTGTGCTTGTGCTCCCAACACTTCCGCTGAAATAATAAAACACTTGCCTTTGGCTTCGACAGAGGTACAAACAAGTTTGGTGTGTTTTTTCTGACAACTATATAAACAAATATTAAATAATACAGGACTAGGCTACAGCATGTAACAAGTATTACACAGGCATTTTCACTGCTAACAAGCACATTGCTCTTCCAGGATGCTTATCATGTTTCATTCTAACCATACTGGCATGAAGAGTCTTTGGAATAAGTGGATTTAGTTTAAAAAACCTTCTCATTTTTAATTCACTGGTAGGCAAAAGAGTAGTATCTTCATGTTGTTTTACTAAAGTAAAATAATCTAGAGGTGAGAATGAGGGTTAGGATATTTTAGGAGGGTTAGGGTGATTTTACATAATTATGTAAGAGACACACATGTTTTATGTTCTTCTAGAGGATACTGTCTTAGTGCTGCTACCAGGCAGATAATTATTTCTTTTGCTCAGAAAGCACTGGTCCATGCGACAGCAGTGAAAGTTGCTGTTTCAAATCTTGCTTAATGACCCACAGTATAGAGAAGGGGTATCAGGAACTTGTTAATGTCATTAGGGGAAGTAGTGCAAAAATATACGTTAACTTATGAAGTGTAAAATAATTCCAGGCAATTCTTGTTGAATAACAATATACAAAGTGATTTGCAGTCAGTTGTTACTTGGCCTCTCTCCTGGGCTAAGTACTCACGTAAAGGTCCCATGATGTCTGGGGAAGCAACTAGCTGGGACTGTTTTCAATGGTATCTACAGATTAAGCGGAATTTACTCCATTAAATCCTGTATTTGACAAAACACTTTAATATTAAGTGCAAAGCACAAACTGGATTTTTTTAATTTTATTTCAGATAAAAACAGAAAAGCTTCCAAATACAGAAATATTACTTAAAGTTTAGCTATACTAGAAGTTGTGGCTAGGTATAAGGACTTCTAAAATTAAAAGCCTTTATTGCAGGTGATTAAATAAGTACTGGTTTTAATGTTTGCTCTAATATATTTTCAAATTGCACAATATGAATTTTTTCATTAGTCCTTTGTAAAATGGTATTGTCTACATTTTCCAGCCTTTAATCAATAACACCCTGCTGTTACTGTTGGCCTCTTTTGTGGAGGAGATCAAACTGGGATTCTCTCCAGAAATATAATTCCTTAACCTTTACAGAATTCCTCAACTGGCTAGAGGGCAATTCTTTGTGTTCTCCCTTCACAGAGCTGAAAGAGCTGCCTCTTGCCCTGCAGAATGATGAAAGTGATCAGGGCACAAGCACACTCAAAAGGATTCTGAAAAGTAACCTGTTAGTATTTTTATGTTCTCGGGGGGGGGGCAAAAGAGCATCCTGAACTTGCTCTCTCACTCCATTCCTCGATGCTGAGGATGAAATCAGAGAAATTCTTCTGTAAGCCCTATCTTCTAGTCAGATTCTGACCTACTCTTCAAAAACTTGCACACATTCCAACATTTTACTTATTATGGAACCAAAGAAATATAAATTACAACATTTTATTTCTTTCTTCATGGCAGACCTTAAAGCTGAGAATCCAATTCTCCAAGTTTAAGAATGTTTTTTTAATTGCACTGACCAGCTGCTGTTTTCATAGATCTTTAGCTATTCCTCTCTCTTCTGAACATTCATGTTCAGTGAGGTAAGGAAGAAAACTGGATGTTTTAACAAATAAATATCCAAAGGTATGCACAGCACCACTGTGGTACTTCTCAATATAATAAAAGGTGCCAGAGCTAGTAAGATCAGTGAGCTTTATAGTGTTTGTATATTAAATGACTTTTTTTAGAAGTATTTTTAAAAACAATGTCCATATGTAATATAAGCAGAAATATTCTAAATGTTTCAAATAATACTTCAGAAAAAAATAGGTGTACTTTGTAGTTTACTATAAGATGGAAACCAGTGCATAATCTAAACAATATGATTACACCTTACCGTTCCAGCAGTCTCCAGTAAATTCATAGTATGACTTCATCGGTTACCAATCAGAAAACATAACCCTAAGCTACAGTATGACTTTTATTGCATACCTTGTCACTGATTTATTATAATCATGAAGGCCTGTTATGCATCTTGACATAACTGGGCATTAATAAAAACAGAGCTGCATTAGTTCTGCCTTTATAGATGTTTCTGGAATGCATTGGTATTATTTTGGCGTGCTGTTTTAAATTGAAGATATGTGCTCTGCTGTAATGCAGCTGAATTTTTTCTTCATATAAACCACTTGTGAGAGAGCTCTAGCTAAACATAAGTTGAAGTGGTTTGTGCAGCAGGTACCAGATATTACGAAGTTTTAAGTTAGTCTCTTTTATGTTCCAAATTAACAAAAGAAGATTTTTCTTTTTCATCATATAGATCATGCCAGTCTCCTTCAACACACTGTGGAGCTTTCATATTGCTTTCCTGTTTGGCAATATGCTGATGTGATTTCTCTTCTTAAAAGCTTTGTGATGAATCCTGGTTTTCTTCCTCAATAAACTATTGAATGTTATCAGGCAGTCAGACAGGTGTTTTGTGCACATTAAAGATGTACAAATAATTTGCAGATTCCAGCATTAAAGGCCCTGTCTTAACATTCTCCTGAGAAGGAAATGAGGCTTTATCTTAATCATCTAAAAATGTAATTACATCTGTATTAAGTAGGCTATGACTTTAATGTTCAACTCATTATACATTTTTTCCTAGTGAAGACAAAGCTGTTATAATCAGGTTAGACAGCAGCAAGAGTCAATATAAAATGCTTTACTCTAATTAATTTTGGCTTGGTTCTGGTTATGCATTGACTCTTCAACCTGGCTACAAATACTTGTTCTATGTTTTATTTCATCTGTGCCAATAACATGCTAGAAACTCCACAACAGTGTGGCTCAGAGACAGTAACGGTACATCTCAACTTACCACAATAGACCTTGAATGACAGTTACACTGTCTCTTGTTTTCCAGTGGTACAGTAGCTATTAAAATTTATGTTGTTTGGAACCTGAAAGTTGCAGATTAAGGCATGGATCTTTGTGACAAGTCCACTACCTAAAGAAGCCAAAATAATTTTCTGATTAGCCACAGCTAGTAAAAAGATTGTGTCATTCACCACTACCTGAAATGGACAACAATTAAGCACTGATAAGCTGCACAAGTTCTTAACTATAATTGATTATGAAAAGAAAAACATTTAGATGGTAAAGAAAACAAGCTTTAAAGATAATGACACAACACCAAGTATTTCTGGTGCAGAAGATGCCAATACTGTGCTTCAGTTCCTGAAGACATCTCATTCAGTAACTTTCATCTCATCAGTGTTGGGCTTTAGCTCATCTGCCTGCATCTAAATTCCCTATCGTAACAGCTGCTAGCAAAAAGCAGTCTCTACAGCATCTGAAACTCTGAACAGAAACATTTTCAAATCCCATGGTGTAAGTGTTTTGGTGAAAACTATAGCTGGTGGTAACTCCAGCAGTTTGTCATAATGAAAAAGAAAGCTATTCACAAAAGCCTGAGCTGGTGAACACAAATCTGATGCTGCTCCACTGGGAAACACTATGGGAGTTCTGGTCTTCATTTTGTAGGCTTCCACTGCAGATTTTTCTGTAATTTCAAAACATTTCTGTGTGACCTCAAGCCTTACAAATTTTATTGACAACTTGTGAAGCATGCAATAAGATGTCTGTTATTTTTGTAAGCCCTGGGGCTTATGACAGGTAGAGAAAGTCCATTTGATGTTCTCCCTTGCTAAAAGTTGATCTTTATTCTTGTTGTTACCAGATAAATATACAAAAACATACAACCTTGCCACCAGTGTTCTCAGAAGTGGCTGTATTTCACTTTCTATTTATCTTTAGTTTGGTCAGGTTTTTTTAAGGTGAATTCGAAACACTAATCCAGTGACGAAAAAACTTCATTTCCCTTTCTTTTCCCTTACAAAACATACTTTTTTGGAGCATCATCTGTGTTGTAGCCATAGTACATAATTCAGATCTTCAAATAATTTATTTGCTATTTGTTAAAGTACAGTTTTAGTCACCTTTACTTTATGTGCAAGTCAAATACTACATTCTACAGTATGGATTTTGCACAAAAGCTTTAAAATAGCAGTAGGCAATGATACCCCTTTGGAAAAGAAGTGTTGTCTGCTTGCTTTCTTATTGCAGACCATACTTCATAGGAGTCCTATCTACTATGTGTCTTCATTCTCTAATGGGAATATGGCTTTGTTGGGACTGGTTTAAAGTCATGGGATGCAACAGCTTCATTGGAGTTGGCTTTCTATTTCTCTGCTTCACTCCAGTGATATCCCTGATAATGACATCAATATGTGTATGTATCCCAGTTCTGTATAAAGTATGCTTCATTTCCTCTGATTTTTCCAAAAGAAAACTCAGTGTTATAAAAATGAGTAACATCTTTTTCTTGATATGGAAATCTCTAAAATCCCTAAGAACAGTTCAGTTGTGACAGATGGTCTTAAATAGCTACATGGGCTGGGTAGTTTAGCAATATGCAAAATGACTAAGGAAAAATATCCAAACTTAATCGGTTTTGATTAAACACAGAACTACATACAAGTAAAACAGCAATAAATGCCAGTATTTTGGACCCCAGCCTGTGATGGTGCATAGGTCTGTACAGGTTTGCAAAACTGAAAGGAATCAGAGAAGTAGGAGCAGGCTGCCTTTCCTTGCACCACTTTGCATCACTCCCTCTGACACTGTGGCAGCATTTGCACTTTTCAAAAAAATATCCTCTTTGAAGTCTGCCGTATACAGACACATACAGACATCTAAAACAGATAAAGGGGTAAGGGAGTGTAAGCAACCTTTCTCTGCAAAGGAAGATATTCCTCTGTTGTATCCCGTATGTGCAGTTCTGTCTCAAGAACTCTTTGCATCCTCAGAATTTTTCCTGCACTATTATTTCCAGGAAGAAAGATCAGTGACATGTATTATAGGACACAGAATTTTCTGAAGAGCCAGCATTTTTTTTCAGGAAACTCAAAGAACCAGCTTGCAAATTCTACTCCTATCACTGAAAAATTACTTGTAAACTACTCCTAAAATCCCCCCTTTGTGTATACTCACTCTGTCTTTACTTTCCATGCAGTTTAGATCTCACTTAAAACAGACCCTAGTGAAACTATCAGTATTTTTGTTAAATCTTTAATAGAATCTGTACAATGCATGTGGGGAAAAAAACCAAAAATCTATTTCTCAGACCAGAGATAGGCTGGAAAATATAACTCCAGCAGCTGCCAGTCCCAAGTAACACAATTCCATTTTCAGAAATGGCTGTACCTAATATTGTTTTACTTCCATTTTCAGAGAAATCCATGTGCAACTTCATATTATATTGGTTTGTATTGTGTGTGCCGCATGTGCTTGCTGACCAAAGTGATCATTGTACTTGTCATTTAAGTGCCAGAAGTTTTTTTTCAGTCTGCACATGGTCTCCACAGCTTTTTCCATTACGTTAGTAATCTTTTATTTGTTAATCACATTGAGAAGACTGCTGTTAAAGCAAAGCACTGTGGAGTTACCAGATGTATGTGCACAGAACTTTCAATGCCCTCTAGTGTTTCTTGCTTGCAAATTAAAACTTCTTATAGTCAGTGAAAATTTGTTAGCATGGTTGGTTAGCTGGATTTTTAAGTCCCTTTGTGGATACTGAAAACAAACCCATTGTAAATACGGCTATATCATGAAACATAGAAAAGAAAGTAAAACTGCTTCAACTGAGATAGGCTGTGGAATGTTTTCAGTGTTTGAAATTCAAACAGTGCATAGCAGGCCTCTCAACTTCTCTTGCAAACTGGAAGACTCCGTTTATTGGTAAACCCATGCATTCAGGACATGCCTGCACAAGAGATGTGATGTATGTATAGTCACACGGCGAGAAAGAAGCCATGACACTACCTATAGCTGAGGAGTGAATCTTCCAGAGGTTTGGGGCACAAGATTAGATAGCTCTGTCCCTGCAGTGCCACAGTCTCCTTTCAGCTGTGTGATCCTATGCACTGCACCAAGATGACCAAGTGCATCTGCTATATGGAAGAAATTGAAGGAGTAGGAGATGATGTCAGATCAAAGTGCCTCAACAAGATGGAAGGCAAACAAATAGCTGAGATTTCAGAGACCAGAAGAAACAAAACTTGCATGATAGTTTGATTAGAATTGTGTTATCTCGGTAAGAGAGAGCGTCCTGTCCTAAACAGCTCCATGATTGTCCTGACTTTTACATGTGTGCACAGTGAGAAATAGCATGGATGCTGGAAGACAACAGGCAATCAAGCCAAGACATGACACAATTACAAAGTTCTCTCCCAAATGACAGAAGTCATAAAGACTACATTAACAGCAGGATTCCATCATCTAGCTAGCAACTATCTAAGAAATAACAATTATTTTTAGAGCTGTGAATGCTCTGATTTCCTGATATGTAGCACAGCAGCAGTAATGTATCATTACAGCACTGTGCCCAAGCTAACCAGCTTTGATCACACTTTTAGGGTCAAACAACTATCTCATACAGTATCACTCTTATTGTGTAAGTTTTTGGCTTGGTAGTTGAGAGATCTCTACTCTCCTGCTGTGCGCACTCATGAAGATATGCCCTTAGTATCTCTTTACATTAGCTTCCTGGTCAGCAATTTCTGAACACAAAGGCGCGCAGTTCTGCCTCATTAATCTGAAAAAAATACCATATTTAGTTGTTTTTAATACTTCAAACACATAAAATTAAAACAAAAAAAATTCCAAAACAATGTTGTGACAAACTCACAAACTGTCCCCTAATCATTTGTGACAGTTTACCTAGTTATTGGCTTGTTTATTTTATGACTGTATTGGTGATTATTGTATGAATGCATTGGTTTTACAAAAATACTTTTCTTACTTCACAAAAAATTACATGCAAGTCATCTTTAAAAAGTAACATAATTGAAATAGTGACACACAAAGTAGTGTTCATGGGACAAAGTGGTCGGAATGTTACTATCAATCACTGAGAAGGAAAACGTGGTAAACTGCAGCACAGAGAAACAAAACATCAAGCAGAAATAAACCTTCTTGTTCTTCTGCCAATATATACAGTTTTATGGCAGTTTGTTATCCAATAGCTTCAGCATTCAATAGTTTCAGCAGGAACAAAATTAGGCTCCGCGTTTTTCCCCAGTGGTTTTATTTACTGTTTAAGGGCAAGGTAGGTTAGGAGAGATGCAGCTAAGCTTTGGGTGAAAGGGTTTCTTTTCAGTTTTAATGATGAGATGTTGGTTTCCTTTTACTGTTTGTGCAGTTTTCAGAATCAGAAAGCCTTAAGAGTGACGGCGCAGCTGGAGACTGAAATCTAAGCTATATTCTTGGTAGCTTCAAGACGTAGCTGGAATTTAGGGTTCCTGCTGGGATGTCACATACAAAGAATTTTTTATACATTTCATGGGCTTCAGTTGAGGACTGTATAAATATCAAGCAGGAAATAGATTACTTAAAAATGAGACACTATCTTTATTCTTTTATTTGCAGAAATAAATATATAATGCCTTGAAATTGAATTCTTAAGGTTACATCCTCAGGCACTTAAGTTCCTATTGCTTTTGACAGATTTTAGGCATCTCATGTCCTTTCAGGATGTAGGTCTTAACCTCAATTATGCTTTTAATTCCTAGCACCATGAGGAATCCCAGAAATAATTAGAAACAAAGATAAAGAGTAGTGAAGCCCACTTTTAGCTGTAGTTCTTCATCATCCTCAAATCTACACCAGGTGAAGAAACGTCTAGGAATCAGATTTTAATCAATGACTTTTTACACATGTCCAGAATGTTTAAGCTACAAGAACTTTTTTAAAAGCCCCTAAAAACTGTTAAATAATGGATAAAGATTTAGAAAAAAAAAAGTACCTATAAGAAAGAAGGGCCAGGATGCATTAATAATAGATAGTGATAATGTTATGTCCCTAATCATTGACCTGAAATCGTGATTGTGAAAGGCGGTAGTTTATCTGCAAAGCAATAATCTCAAAAAAGTGATTGGAATTGATCGTAAAAACTTTGCTCAGCACCAGGTGGTGCTATTCTGCTTTTTTTAAAAATCTTGTGAGCTACTAAAATATTTACATTGTAAAAGAATAACCTCTGATTAAACGAATGAGAAAAGTATCTATTTTCTCAAGCTCTAAGTCAATTGTGACTGCTCTTGGTGTTATGCATTTCTATATTTAAGAAGCAGAGGATTCTCAGCACACCTGATAGGAAAATTTTAAAAGTCTGTAGCTTTAAAAATAATCCTACTTACCTCACAATTAAACTAGTCATATAAATTTTTTAATCCACAAAAATTCTACAAATGCTTTTTTGAGAGTCTCACACAAAAAAAGAAAATTCAGCTTAATCCAAAAGTGCTGGCTGTGAGATGATACATACCAAGTATGCATATTTGCTTGTAAATTTTTAAATTACAGGCAGGCTGTCTAATCAACATTCCATAATTTCCCTTTCCTTCAGAGTTAAAAAAGATTAATACACAATCTCAACATTGGTATTACATGAATATATGACAGAATGTTTTTTGCCATGGGTTGCCGTCAATGATTGTGACATATACTGCATTACCAGCCCCAAATATTAATTAGCATTAGTCAAATCATTAACCATTAGATTTCTTTTTAAGTATGAGATCTGAAACTAATAAAAGTATGTTTTTGCCTTCTTACTTAGTACCAATAAACTTGAATTTTCACGTTCTACTTTGAAACCACTAGGATTAGGTATAGGAACAATTTTCTTCAAAATAAAATTAAATTTTCACATATCTCTGGAAGCTTGACATGGAAAAAAGTGCTTATTTTTGTAAAAACAAAAAAAATCAAGAACAAACATTCAAGTGAAGGTTTTTTTGCAAACAAAAGCATAATGTAACAACATCATGCTTCTTGCCTTGGATGAGACAGGCAAACAGGCCTACTTCCTGCTTGAAGGAAGAAAAATGATGGAAGGAGTGAGCTAGCTGAACACCAAAGTCTTTGCCTCCAGAAACTCAGACTAGTCCAGAAGGTGGGAATAAGAGGGAGAGAGAGCCTTAAAATCAATTCTAGAAAATAAATCTGGGGTCAAAGTTCAAGGATTCTTTTTTTTTATTAAGCATGTTTGCCAAATAGTCTTACATTTTGCCCAGATGTTCATATAAAGCATAAGTTGCCCTTCTTTATGGTTTATGGTCATCTATTCTCAGAAGACCAGATGGTCACAAACCATATTTATAGACAAATTTACAAGAACTTTATCAGCTTCAGTTTAGCAAAATCTAATTAAGTTTTATCTGTCTTTGCAATGTATCAATAACCTAATAATTTTTAGGATAGCTTTTTCAAATAGATTTAGATGTGTCATTCATACAAAAAACTGTCTTAGAGGAAGTAATAAGAATCCAGTAAATTATTTTAAAGGCCATAAAGTAGCCACATGTTGACACCCTATTCCCACTATTCTGCAAACTGAAAAGTATTTGCAGAGGGGAACTGATAGATTGATATGAAGGAGTGACATCATCTGCTCTTCAGTTTATCACACTCCTAGGACTAATGGTTTACTTGTGGACAATTGATTCTTATTTCCAGGGGTTCTTGTATTGCTGACTTCGCCCATTTGTCAAAAGCACTGCCTTTGTGGCTGGTTTTGAAGACATCCCAGAATTACAGGAAATTTGTTCGACAAATTAACTGGATTTTCTCTCTTGCTGCTGGAAGGCTGAACTGAAGGCAGACATGGCAACTGCACACAGTGTTTACTACCCCTGCAGTCTGCAAAGGACAGATCATTAAACTCAGCATAGCAGAGCTAAACCTTCTGCTCTCTGCAGTGCAGTGCTGATATAATACAAGTGTATTAACAGGACAACAACTTGGGGAACCTGGCTTTTTCCATACAGACAGAAAAGAAGCAGCTGTTCTTTAACTGATGCAATAACACCAAAATCTATCTGTGTGGTTTTGGGGTTTTTTTAAATATGCATCTAGCCTTAGAATAAAAAGCAAATCCAGAGGTGGATGTCCATATTTGATCCTGTCATAAGTGAAAAGTATAGTATTGCCTCTGCTTTCTATAACCTTGATAGCTGGTTCTGGAAAGGAGGCAGAGCCTGGAAACATCTCCTTGACAAAAATACCCTACCAACCCCACCCCTAAATCTTTCAAACACTGCAACAGATAGGCAGTAGCAACCTGAATATGCATCTTCTGGTGAGAGCCTATCCAGTTATCTGAGAACAAATATCCACTCCACAAAATTGCCATCACTATCCACTATTAATCAGCAGAAGATCAAGTAATACTAGAAATAAACCACTATAGGCTTGAAGAATGTTTCCACACAGATTGGAAGAATTTACACATTTTCCTTCTTTATGGGTCATGATTCTGAAGAACTGTATTCAGTAATGCAAATCACTGCTTTTTACTAATCTTTGAAGTTATTCTTAAGTTTTTAAAACAGTAAAAGCATATTTGTTAATGAAGTCACCAGAAAAGGCAATATAACACAACGCAGAACAATCCAATGCTAACTGATCCGTTTCCTTTATGGGTTTTCATCCCTTGTACTAATGTAAAGCCCTTGCTTGCCTACTACATCCAAAGATAAACAATCTCCTATTTAAAAGTAAAAGGTAAACTACACATGACCCAGTCAGATGGAAAAAAATATCCTTGGGCTGTCAAATCTCTGTGGTTTCAGATGAGTAGTAAACGTGGTCTCTGATTCATCATTCCTGGATCCCTTCCGTTACTGTAGCTTAATGCAATAGATATGTGAACTTGACACTCAACTGCCACAGTTTATAGCTTGGCATAACAAAATAAATGGAAGTAGTTGGGCGTTTAAGTTAATATGCTGGACTATGAATTGCAGCTGGTAACATGCATTCTCAGTGCCTGTTCTGCTTCCTCTGTTACAGGGGTAGTTTCATGAACAAAGAGGTGAGGAAAGATAGAATAGCCAGGAAAGTAACCTTGTGCTCAGACAACAATTTGTCATAGCCCTTAGTTTGGGAACTGAGTACAATAAGGTACGGTCTCCCATATTGATTGGTGTAATCAAACATAAAAAAATAGCTTTTTCTACAAACTTATCACCAGGACAAAAAATGTTACAGGCAAAAATGATCTAAAAGAGACAAATCCTCCAAATCCTTCCTGCTTGGCAGTCCTAATTTCCATTAAATTCTTACAGTCTTGTCACAGCTTTTGTCTTATCCAGATGGAGTCACAGTCAACGCACTTTCATTCAAGCCTCATACTTAACCTATGCAGGGTCAGCAGCCAACAATAGCCCACAGTTGGGCTACTGCCAGGACACTGGACTAGGAAGTATGTGTTGCCTCAGGAGGAGGGGACTGATTAATAATTATCTAATATTTCCCCCTCCATGTTCAGTGGAAGGAATGGAGACTCTTACGAAAGATTTCAGCTATCCCTGGTATGCTAACATCTCACGGCTAATGATATAAATGTCCAGTCATATATATGAAGTAATGACAACCTGATTTCCATCTTGTGCAGCCAATGCAAAAGCAGGTTAGTCTTTGATCTCTAGGCATGCTAAAACTTACTAGCCAAACAAAGGTCTTCAACTATAGCAAAAGCAGCTTTACTACCTCTTTTAGTCTTTTCCAAAAAAGAATTATGATTGAAAAACTTCTGACCCTGTCAGCATAGGAAATAGTTTCATAATCAAGAGCTTAACAACTGCTTCTTTAAGAAAAAAACACACTACAATCTCAGAAAGAGATCTCTGTCATAAGCATAGCATCATAATACTTTGCTATTTCTTTTTTTTTTTTCCTTTTACATCAGAAACACCAGAATTGTTCTTTAACAAAGCAGAAGGGTTTTCATAAGGCAGTTCAACTGGCAGTAAAAGTACCACAAATGGAAGGGGAGCCCAGGCATACTACAATTATTTTGTATGCAGAGTGCCTGTTAAAATTCTTTTTTGTTGTCATTGCTCTGTTTTCAACCTGGTTAAATTTCCTCCTTCCCCAATCCCTAATGGTTTTGTTTCTCTGCATTGCAGAACTTTTTAATCTTTCTCCAGTTGCATGTATTTCACTGGATTCAGGAAATATGGTGTAATGCCATGTTCCCTATATGTAGTTAGAGTTAAATACAAGAGCTGACAGACTTCAAATGGAATGGTGACCTTCCATTTTCTGTGGCCTATTGTACCTATGCTAAAATCTTGCAGAAATACAATGGAATGGCTCTTTGTATTTTAACGAAACTTCAATCTGTAAGACTCAACTAAAGTAATTCTTGTAAATGTCAAAGGCTGGGGGATTTGCAGAAGTTGTGTTAGAGGATTAATGCTAGCTCAGAACTCTCTCTTAACTTAGAATCTTATCTATGGCTAAGGTAACGTAAATATATTCAGGAAAAAAAAATACATGGGTCTGAAAGTATCCACTGTATCACTTTTGAATATCAGCTCTGCTCTCATTTTCCAGTTGCATCATCCATATTGAGCCTAGGCACAGTAAATGTGGTAATAAAGGTTGTAATTCATATCTAGAAAAACATTCTCTTTAATTTAAAAATTAGTAATTTTGCCTGTTTATCAGCAGCATGGTGCTGTTGGATCTGCTATTTTGTAAGCTATACAAAACCTGTCACCTTTTTTCATTTTGGCGCATTTTGAGGCTCTCTTTATTGACATTTACATGTTCTAGTTTTGCTGAGTTGTAAGCAATTCTAATAAAGGTCTTCACAATTGATTTTAAGCCCATGTAAAAGTGCAATATATAGTAGCAGATGATGTTATCATGAAGCTCAGCATTAAGTCAGTAGTTGTAAGAAACACAAAAAATGGTCTCCTGTGAGAAGGAACCCAGGGACAAAGAAAAGCTGACAAGCATCTTGGAAAGGCCTTCTGGCAATGCAGTGTGATTTTGATGGTAATGTTTGGGTTTTCTGTTGTTTTCTACAATCAAATGCCAGCCCTAGAAGTGGGTTTTGTGTTGACCTAAGCGAATTGGGAAAACACACCCCTGTTGTGTACAAAATTAAACATCTCTGCTCCCTCAGGGCATAAAAATAGTACTAAGAGTGAAAAAAATATAGCAAAGTAAATCTCTGCAGCTTTTTGGCTCTGCTGCTGTTACATAATGCTGTTCTGAAAACCACACTGTACAAGACTGATGGGAATCTAGTGGTCCAGATAAGCTGCTGAAGTCCCAGATCTACATGAAATTCTAGCCTAAAATTTATAGCCTCAGTATGCATGTGTAGGGACTTTTGCCTCTCATTTGCTTGAGCAAAATACACACAGTGCTAGCTCTGACTCCTAATCATGCTGCTGTCAGATGCTGAGCTGCCGAAGGCTGATTACGTCAAAGAGGAATTACAAAATATTTTTGGATTAATCAATGCTACCTTAAGCATCATCAGCTAATCTTTGCCTTTTTTTTTTTTTTTTTTTTTTTCCAATTTGGCATGTAGCCAAGAGTAAACACACAGCTTAAAATGGCCTGCACCATCTCTTCCCCACTTTCACAGGGCTCATTTACCATACCAGACACACTACAAAGACACAAAAGTAGCTATATCTATGAACAGGAGGAAAAATTCTAACCTTGCCATCTGATCCATGCTTCCAGGAACGTTTGTATATGAAACATTCTAAGCTCCAGATCACACATTGGCCACTGCTGCAGTCACCAAGAAACACAGATTGTGCCTAAGTGTTTTTCTAGAGTGATGGGGACAAGACCACCATGCAATTTCTATCAGCTTTCTGAAATCAAGATGTGGGTATTGCAAGAAGTTCTTTGCTTAGTGCCCGCTGGGGAAGCATTACACTAATTGTGATACTGTACATCCCGAACTCTTCCAACCACTGCTACTTAGACCCCAAATCCTGGTATACCTTCAGCTTCCCTAGCACATTAGCCCGGGTGCTAAAGATCATGACAAAGGTTTTATGGTCATAATCCTAGATAGTACTGCTGCTGTTGGCCACCTCAGTAGATGATGGTGGCTCCCACATCTTTGACAGTAGTAGAATTCAGAGGAGATTGTCATTCTCTTAAGATTTATAGCTGGTATCAAAGCAAGCAAGCAAGCAAAATTTTAAAAAGGAAAAAATGGTAAGACACCTAAATATTAGAGTCACATGACTTGGTGAGAATCCCAGCCACAGACTCACTCTCCAAACTGAGCTGTTGCCATTGTCTATTCAAGCCAAAGTCTTCAAGAAAGCTGAAGCTTTTATACCATGTAGTGGCCAACATCCCATGGAGTTGGGTGCTAAAATATTAAATGACTTCCAATTTGTTATCCATTCTGTATCATGCTAATGGTCCTCCTCTTAATGGTCTTTCTGGGAAACAACTTCATTGTTGCATTGCTCTACTTATCTCAGACACTGAGAGAAACTAAAACTGATGCTTTTAGTAACTGACCGCAAGACTTTATTAGCTATTGATCTTAAATCACCTATAGAGGAAAATCTGGAGGAGATGGCCACATCTTGAAAAATTCTAAACGTTAGAAAAAACTCATCTCTTTGTAAAAGCGAGCAGAGAAAATAAAAGGTAGCAAATCATGGGTAAGAAATAAAAATGGTGAAGGTACGGGTCACATCACTTTTACACATTTACATCCCTGTTCATTCAGAATACTGTGTCAGAATTTGCAGATGGGGAACCAATGAGGAGTCCTGTAACTCAGTAGTCATCTGAAAGCGCTTGTAATTGCTATTTTGTGAAAGCGGGAAGCAAAGACTGGATTAGTTTTTGTGGGATTGATAATTGTTCGTACTTACGGAAATAGAATCAACCGGGCAATTCCATTGTTTTAACCAACGGGAAAATACGTGGGAAAAACTACTTTCTCATATAATGGGAGCTGTGGATGCAGCTGGGTGGGCGGGGAATAATCTACGGCTGCAGTTAGGAACGATTTTACTGCATTTATACGAAACTTGCAGTTTTGGGGTCTGCAAGTTCCCGAGAGAAACAATACCGTGCAGCAGCGTAAGGCAGCCCCCTTGGGCGGCCGGTAAGAGGCCTGGGACAGACCCCGCGGCGGGGGCAGGCGGCGGCAGACCACCATCTATCTCTTCGGGACCGGTGCGGCTCTGTCCCGGGCGCACGCCGCCGTTCTCGGCCGCCTGCGACGCGTTTCCCCCGTGCCCCGCGGCGCGGCGCCGGCGGGCTCTAGGACCGCGCGGGCGGCGCGGAGGAGGCGGGCGGGTTGAAGGGCTCCCACCTGCCCCGCGGCCGCCCGCAGTTCCCGGTGCCGCGGGGCAGGCGATGAAGGGGCCGCGGGCGCCCGCGATGTTCGGGGCGGGCAGGTACAGTATCCCGCGGCCTGTCACCAGGAACTTGGAGGACCTGGACTCGGTGCAGAGCGTCCTGTTGCACAGGTCAGTGCCGGCGACGGGGAGGCGGCTGCGCCGGGGGAGGTCGCCGCAGCCTGGCTGGGACCCGCCGGCCGGCAGCTCCCCGGGCGGGGGGGCCGGCAGCGCGGCCCGCGGGGCAGCGGCGAGCCCCCCGGGCTCTCCGGGGAGGCTCCCCCGCGGCAGCCTTTTGTTGTGGAGGCAGGAAGGGAGAGGGGCCGTTGTCCCTGCCTCCCCTCCCTCACCTTCCCCGGGCGCCGGTGGGGTGCGGGCAGGGGAGGCGCCGTGCCGTGCCGTGCCGTGCCGTGCCCGCCGCCGCTGCCCCGGTGGTCGCGGGAAGGGCAAGGGGCGGCTGCCCGCGGGGCAGCCGCTCGCCCTCGGGCTTCCCGCCTTCCCTGAGAAGCGGGGGACCTGCAGGTGAGGGGAGGGGAGCTCCCCTCGTGCACTTTTGAAGGGCGCCCTGCAGGACGGCATGGCAGCCCAGGGGCTACGCCTGCGTTCCTTACACGTGTAAGGAGACGGGGCGGGGGGAGGGCAGAGGGAAATTCTCTTGCATCAATTCCATAAGCGTTCTGAACCCTTCTTTAAGGGGAGGGGGGAAAAAAAAAATCTTAACTCGCACACAAACCCAAGACGGGCACTGCTTCGGTGGATGTGCGGGAGGCACCCTGCGTGAGAAGCTGCTGCTTTTTCCCGTGCCTTCACCATCCCTAACGTGCAATTCTCGACAGCATCCCCCCCACAAGAAATCTCGACAATAGGATCTTACCCAATAGGCCAATGCAGGACTTTCAAAGCCACCCTCGGTGCCATTTTCTTTGCGCTGGCTGAGAGCCCCTTAAACTTTATAAGGAAAACACCATCCCATTCAGCAGTATCCAAGAGAAGCTCTTCTCCAGTTGTTCTCTAAAGTGCCCCTTTCCTAATGTGTTGATTTATTTCCTACTGCTCTCTCAGTGCCAACTCCAAGCAGCTCTTGCTATGGAAACTAACAACTAATTATTAACTCAGCTTCTCTCCACCTCAAAGCATCAAACTGAACAGTTGATTAAAATCCATTTCTGTGAACACTGAGGACGAAAACATTGAATGCAGCAAGGAGGGCATGCCAGAATCAGCCTGTTCCTGCACTGCACTCTGAAGCCGCTTTACAAGAAATAAGCGTGCCCTTATGCTATCAGGGGACCCTCTGGTATCTGAAACCCTGCGCATGCATTTGTCAGTGACTTAACAGAAAATGTTCCATTTTAAAGTTGGATTAAAAGCATGCTGCCCCATGGTATTGCTTATATTAGTATACTTTCGGTGTAAGAAGGTGCTATTCATACTTGAAACATTTGCATGTTGACTGACTGCAAATAATGGTTTTCTTTCATGCTCAACATGCCTGCTATGCATAGCAGGTGATCCTAAAAAAGCCTGTAGATTTAAAGGGAAGTAAAAACAGTAGGAAAAATCTTATTTGAAATTACAGCTGCTTTTCATGCTAGAGGGAACTCTGTAAGACTGTTTTCCAAAAGAATGAGATGGGTTGAACTAGTCTTCCTGAATTCTTCATGGCTGTCTTCTGTTGTTTTTATGTTCTTCTTCTAAAATACTTTCTGTCATCCAGTTGCATAGAGGGAAGTTGATATAAAGCTTAAAAAGTCAGAACAGTCTTTTATTTCTTGAGCACTGGAGTGAAATTTCTGTTCCTTTGGTCATAAAGGTAGCCTTCATTCTCCATTTAGTATCTTTATATGTATACAGTCCAGTGTCACCATTCAATTCATGCCACTTTGCTATGGATGGTCTCTATGCAATAATGTCAGAAAAGCTGTGAACAGATTTTGTAATCGCAGTCTTACTCGTGTAGTTTTATGTAAACGTTGTAATCACAAAATCTTATTTATTAAGGAATGCCTGTGAAATGTGCCTTTTGTCTCTTAAGAAAGACTTTGGTGGGGTAGGGGAAAGCTGTATTGTCATTAATCTTTAAAACAGAGGAACTTACTTCTGTCCCATTTTTGCTGATGCTGTGCACTGAAGGACTAAAAAAATCAATAGGAATCAATAGTTGAAAAGCCTGTAATGTCACTCTTTAGCAATCCAGATTTTCTATAAGGTTTTTTTTCAGATGTTTGAGTAAAGCAGGTGTTAGCAGTAAGAAACAGAACTGTTAAAATGAAATATTTTCCTCTTAGTTTTATCTGCTTGTAATGTGTCATGTTATACCTGTAATATATTATTTTATGTCTGTCCAGTTGTTGATAGAGCCTTCCTGGAAATATTATCTGATTTGAAAACCAGGAGAAAGGAAAAAATGAAACAATAATAAGAAGAACACTTAGGCCTTATTTCTTTAACAATAATTAAGAGCTGTAATTTGAAGTATGGAAGGGGAGGGGCAAAGCAAGGGGACACTTAAAATGCTGTTGATACACGTAGTCTGTGTAAGAAAGACAGATTCAACTATAGCACAGGTACATCCAGTGAGATTTATCTTGCAGTATTTCTATGGTCTGTTCATACTGTGTACACCCAACAAAAGAGCCAGAAAGCTGGCAGATCCAGTCATTAGAGAATTCTTCCAGTTTGGAGCACTGTTCAGATAGCAGAGAGACAGTGCTGCAGTCTGTGCTCTTCTTTGCCCACGCTGGCATTTAGCAGGGGGAATGACCCTGAAGAAGAAAGGGAGAGTGCTGAAATATCAGGGATCTGATACAATCACTGGATAGTGCCCTGGCACCTCATGGGCATAAACTGGGTAGTCCTAAGTATCAGGTAGCATTCCCTCATAGCAGAGGGAGCGTTAGTTCACCCCAGTATACCAGGGGTGTAACATTGTCCCAGTTTTCAGCCCTGTGTTGAGAAGAGCTCAACTACATCCACAGTTCAGGCCCAACATGCCTGCTGAATGTGAACCAGTGAAATCTATCTGGTATATCATCAGTGAATCATGGGTCCTGGTAAAATTGCTAAAATCAGGCCTGACTATACAAACCCAAACGCAACAAGTTAGAGTAGTCATAAATGCTAGTCCTAAATTTCCGTGTGCTCTTCCGTCTAGCTGCTAGGAAAGACTGTAACTCCAGCCTTGTTTCTTCATCATCAGGTTGAAAAAACCATCGGTCAGTATGTAACAGTGGAAAAAATGTTAGTAGTTTAAATTGGACAGTGGTTGGAGTAGGGGTTCGTAAGTATCCATGCCAACAGGACCAAAAAATAGAGTTACACCCTAGTTATGTTCCTCCTTTATTAGAAAGGACTGGTATATATCTTTGGTGTGTCCTATACATTGGTGTCTTTTAACTATGATCTACTCCTGAATATAAATGTGGATCAAGGTAGACTGTTATTTTTAAAGTACAATAGCTTTTGAAGCAGGTTAAGCCAAAAAAGTAACAAGGAACTCTTGTTCTGAAATGAATTTCCACACATGGATTTAGTTCCTTGCAGGAACAGCTAATCAGAACAACCTTAGGCAAAAGAGAGTGCTTTGTAATTATCCACTTTTAAATGCTTATTAACCAGTTGTCCAGTAAGGGTGAACAGTAGTATCGATGCCAATAATGCCCTGTGGCAAATTTTTGCCATCTGCTTGTTAATAACAGCAACCTAGCATAGAAAGCTTATGGGTTCCTTAGTGAGAAGCATCAGCCCAACTGGTTGGATTAAGTGTAAAGGATCTGCCAGAAGACAAATTATTTGAAGTCTTTTCCTAATATTTACGCACAAGAAATAACAGGCTTTCCTCTCGAGAGGGATTGTGTGGGAAAATCTGTGTCTTCACTAAAATAAAATCCTGCTGTATGAGATATATTATGTCTTGCGATCTTTAATTGTTCCCACAGCAGCAAAATTTCCACATTCATTTCAGAAAAATACTTAGGTGACTCCCAACTACCTCTCTCAGTGGACCAAAATCTTCCATCATCCTTTCCTTCATGATATGGTTATCCCTATAAAATAGCAAGTAGTGTAAGACTGGTGCCTCCTTTTTAGAGAGCCTGTATTTCTCACTTATTGAGCAAACAACTGGAAACAATTAACCAACTCTTGAACTCAGTGAAATTTGACATAACTAACACAGGACCATCTGGCATAGACTATCACTTCTCTACAGAAACACTACAGTGTGCTGTTCAGTGTATTAAAAATGCTTGCAAATACAAGCAGAATTAGGGAGGGCAGGACAGTGTATCTCACCTACCTTTGTTAAAATTCTAACTCCTTCTGTATTCCTCTTAGAAAATTGTAACTTGTTACGCTCTTTGGGAAATGCTGTTTATGCAGGCTATTTTGTTTTCACAGAGTAAATTGTTTGGGAAGTGGGGTACTTTTAAAATATTTTTTCCACCTGTTCTTCTGGAAATGAAAGAAAGAATGAAAGTTGATGCATATCTTGCATTCTGACAATTGGAAACAACTAAAGATCTGAAGTTTTGTTTTGTTTTAAAGAATTGCCTAACATGCAGGGATTATATATTTTGCATGAAGTGGTTGTTGCCAGCTCATATAGGAAAAAAACCCCTTAAATTATCTACCATATCCTGTCCTGAACTGAATGAAACCATATTAGAACAAACTTTTTTTTTTCTTTAAGTAGGGAATGTTTTTGTCTCCTTCTTTGGATAGGTTTGTTGTCTTAAAATCCACACAACAGTGATTTATCTGTAAAGTTAGGTCTTGTGTTGGCACTTCAGAACGGCCACAAAATTTAGTATAGGTATCTCTAACTACTCCAGTTGAAGCCTTAATCACACGCATACAAGTCCAAAACATTCCTATCTGTTAATTCACTTGAAATCACACTTATTAACGAACACTTCCCTAAAACAGTTTCAAGCACAGGAATTTCATACCAGAATTCTGTGACTATAAAACCTCACTGCTGAAGCTGTGCAAATATCCCACTGAGCAGAGATTAAATCCAACGCATTAAAAATGTTCCAACAATTATTCTCCATCCCTTTCCTTATTCACCATGCGTGTCCTGATGTGTTTACTGACATAGCTACACAGCAAGTTGTCTGCAGGGTTGCCATGGGTCTTGTTTTTCATGGATGTGAATAATTTAAGTCCTGAAAACTGAGTAGGTTTTTTTCTCTCTCTCTTGACTGTGCATGATTTTGCATTTGTAGACTGCCTTGACTGCTTTAAGGTGCCACATCACCGAGGTTGTTTGGGTCTGTCTCACATCCTGGCCTCTCCTCCCTAACCTAACTGCTCTCCTGACTAACCTAAAGAGAAGTTATCAGTTTCTCTCGACTCTTTAAATGATCATAACAGGGCATAACATAAAGCACGGAAGTATTCCACTGCTAACCATTTGACTTGATGAAAATTACTATTTACCTCACGTTTCTTTCTCTGAATCAGTTTTTGATTATAAGCAATGCTTTGAGGCTTACCCCAGGGCTATGAGTTTCATTAACAGTCTCTTTTATGGAACAGTTGCTGAGACGTTGGTATCAGACAACTAAATAAATAGCCTGGTCTCCATTATGCGTTCCCTACTGACGCACTGAAAGACTTTCAAGGGACTAGTGAGACTCAGCTGTTTGTTTTGAGGAACTAAACGGGGAGGTTGGGCACTTCGAAGCGTTTATTACGAGTCTTGCCAGCCAAAGGAGGCAGGCGAGCTGGCCTTTCTGTCAGAAGCCGCGCTAAAATTATGCTTTACCTCCTCCCGAGGCGGGCAGCGGTGCGTGCCGTAATTACTGCTTAGAAGAGCCTGGTGCTCTGAGGCCCGTCGCCAGTTCCTCCCGGGGCCGGCTGGCGGTGCCGGGGCTCTCCGTGGGCGCGGGCCTCACAGGCGGCGGTGCCGCCGCCGCGACCGTTAACGCTCCGCGCGCGGCAGCCCTGGGCAGGACGCGCCTTCAGGCTTCCCTCCTCGTCTCCATAGCGCCGGGCCGGGCCCGCCAATGGGAAGGGCAGGGCGCGGGTCACGTGCCCCCCCCCCCACCCGAGTGCGCTGGGGTGTCATGGCGTCCGGGGGGGATGGCGGGAGTGGGCGCGGAGCTGCTGAGGGGATGGAGCCGTCGAGGGGAGAAGGCGTTGAGCGTGCGGGTACGGGCGGCGGCAGCAGCGAGAGCGGCTCGTCCGCCACTTCGCCGTCCGCGAGCTCCGAGTAAGGGCGGGGACGGCGGCGTTCGGTGCCCTCCGCTGCCGCGGGGCCGGGCGGCGGGACGTGGGCCGGGCCGGGGGTTTTCCCCGGGCGGGTCGTTTTTTAAGAGTGTGTTTCTTTGACGAAACCCTGAAAGTAACGTGGGGAGCGGCAGCGTTAGTTAAGCTAGCGGGCAGCCCCTCGGGCTGGTGCCTGTACTAAATGCTTGGGAGCTGGAGGTGCAGCTCTCCTGGTTTACTGGCCTGGCTTTGGGGAAGCGGTGGGTGAGAAGACCACTCTGTAATACCTATACATGTTTTAAAGTCGTGTGCACAACCGCTGGCGTTTTCTTTTATTGGGGTTTTGGTTTTCAATTCATATAAAAACTGACTCTCTGTCAGATCCCTGCATTAAAGCAACTCTGCTTGACAGTTCAAATGTGTATTTCGAGGTCTAATCAATGGCATTTTGTTCGGCCTGTTATTTTCATTATGCAGTGCAGTGAGGAAGAAAAAGGAAGATTTTACGTGGGAGAGGTTTGATGTGTGTTTAAGTATACTTGGTTTTGTAGTTGTCCCATACTTCTGGCTGGCTGAGAAACAAAGCTGTTGGTTGCACACCTACCTTACTTTGTTTCTGGGTTTATACGCCAGAACTCAACTGTAACACTTTTCTGCCTGAAGCCATGCTTTTTTTTTTCTTTTGTGTGTATTTGGTGGTTTTTTCCTAATTCTTTCATCTAAAATGCCTACTTGCTGGTGTTCTTTACATGTGTTGAGAGGTTAAAGCCGTGTTCCACAGTTTTCAACACAACACAATGTGTAATACTGTTGGATAAATTGAGATGTGTCTTTTGTTATCACTGCATCAACAGTACTGTGAAGCTTTAATTTTGGGTCCAAATAGTTTCTCCTGTTGGGCCTGTAACACTCCAGCTTTCTCAGTACAGAAACAAAAGGTGAAGGTGTGACTTGTAGTGAAAAGGGAGGGAGAAACAGAGTGCAGTTTGCCAAAGTAACAGGTACAAAGATAGGCCTGTTAGCTATTTGAAGAGAATGGCGTTTGTTGAAGATAATGGCATTTGAAGATAATGGCAGATTATCTGTATCTGGTTTTATAATCGGCCATATTTGATAAATTAAAGAAAGAAAAACCTTGGGAATGGTCTTCTGAATTAACAGTTTAACAGCTTCCAGAATAAGCTTCTGACAGTTGAAACCGTGCTGCTTGATAATACAGCTGATGTGACAAAATCAAGACACACCAAGGAACGTTCATGTGAGGGCAGAAGTAAGGGTGATAGAGTGCTTCTTTCTCAGACCCCAGTGATTTTGTCCAAGGCCTGTTTTCAGGCAGATGTGTGAAGTGAATGCTTACATATGCCATTGTGGAAATAGTGTGGTTTTGATTTGGTTTTTTTAATAGTGTTGTCTGTTTTAACAGAGTTTAACATTTTCTGTCACTTTGCTAGTTGTGATGGATCAGAACCCCTCTAGGCAGCCATAGCTATTAAGAAGATGGCAGCTTTGCGTATACCAAGTTGATGCCTCAGTCTTAAGCTGTACTTTGTTGTTGTGTAGGCAAAGGTTGGGAAAACTAAAGATGATCTTTACTTCTGTAAAGTATCATATGGGTGGAATTTAATCATACAGTGCAGTAAAATTGTTAATCCTTGGTTTGTTGTTTTCTTTAATTGCTTTAAAACAAGGCTCATAGATGTTAACTGTTTATTGTTTCCGAGTTTCCTTGGGTGAGTACAGTCACCTGCTTCGGAATCAGAATTTGGATCCTGCGTTTCTAGTATATGTTTCTTCCATACATGGACAATTTCAATTGGCACAGTTTTTCGGACATTTATCCCAAAGGAGAAATATCTGTGTGGGATCTGTGAAACCGTTCTTGGAGGAATCCGGGTCTTCCAGATTTTTACATCCCTTGATTGAGGCTTCCGGGCCTACACAGAAGCTCAGGTTATTGTGTAACTGCCTGTTTTGGCACAAGGGAAGAGATGAAAATGAGATTATAATTTTTTTTCTTTTATCTTGGTTTAAATCAATTGTGAATTTAGGAAAAAAACCTGTCATACTAGGTGCAGATTTCTTATTTCAGACTTTGCTTTTTTAGATGTCTGTATGGATCTGTATTCAGAAAGTAATAGTACCTTTACACTACTGTCATGAAAATGCCTTCAAGGAGAGCAATTCATGTGCTTGTGACACTTTTTCAGTCTTCTGTCTTTACCACCTTATTTGCATAGAGGAACTTTGTCATGTGTGCCCCTCCTTGAAGAGCCTTCTCTCTGGAGCGCTTCTGTTTGAGTGGACCCAGTGTAAACACCACACCACCACCACCACCACCCCCCTTTTTTTTTTCCCCTTGGTCCATGTAGTAGCTTCTAATGAAAACAGGCAAGGAAGCTGGAGAACATAAGTATGTGAACTGGCATCCAAGTTGAGATTTTGACATTTACCCCGAAGAAGAAAGTTTTTCCAAAGAGCACAGTCCCTTTTAAAGAGGGAATAAAAAGGCTATCAGACATCACAGGAGTTTCTGCTAACCCAAATGTTATTTCTTTGTAAACTTCTAATGTGTCCTTTATCAATTTTGGGTTTTCCCTCATTTTGCTTACATGCACCAGACTGCAGGAGTACTTCTTAAAAAAAACCCAAAACAAAACAAGGAAAAACTGTCTTGTTATTTCTTACCTACCACCTTTTGAGAGATGTTAGGTTAGATAATTGTCTGGCTCTAACAACAGCCTTTAGGTGTTTTTATCTTTCTGATACTTTGCTTGAGTAAGATACTCAAGATCTTGAGTAAGATGTGGTGGAAGATGCAAACTCTGACTTACCCATGACCATCAGGAATAGCCAAATTATCACAGGTAGTGGCTCTTCTTTTAAAACTATCAATTTGGGCAAAATAATTAATAACTACAGAGGAAATGTGTGATGTTTCTTCCTGTCTGCAACATCCATAGACCTCCCTAACTCACTGGGGTTCCAGGAAGAGAGTAATGCCAACATTTTCCGTATTCTTAGTCCAGCCAGATCCTCTCTTTGAGCCCTTAAAGGTGGTGTGGTGCAGTGTCTTTGTACAATGTTCTCTGTTCAGCTAAACTTTGAAGCTGTATCATTTGTCTGTGTATTCAAATAAATGCTCCATTTGAATTATATAATACTAGTTTTAAACAGAATTTGCATCCTTGAGTCAGTAAAATTAGCTAGTTCTAGTATAAAATGTATGAATGAATGTATGTTAACTTTAAACAACTAATGATATTAATTATGATGCAAGTCTCCATTCTAGTTTTTCCTTATTTGATTTTTATCAGCGTGGACTCATTCATAGAAAGGGAGACCTGTTTGTCATCTACTCAGGAAGAATGAACTGGTCTTGTCTGTTCCTGAAAATGTTCCATACAGAACGTCCCAGATGTTCCTTACATTGCCTGCTAATGCTGAGGGGTTTTTGTTGGGTTTTTTTCTGGGTTTGTTTGTTTGTTTTTGGAGAGGGGCTGGTGATCAAAAAGCTACCTTAATATTTAGCTTAAATAGTTTGGTACGTTAAACCACTAAGTACTCCTGCTTGGACCATTATTGATCCTCATCCTTCTGTAGTAATACTCTGTGGTTCATCTTGGGGAGGGGAGTGGTGGACCATTTGGTCTGTTGCCTCTCAGCTATAATTTTTTCTTTGTTTTTTTTCTCAGCCAAAAGAGTATGATTTCCTTCAGTCTCTTTCCCTTTAAAACATGTTTATAAACTACTTACTATTTCTCTCTGTGCTCTGGGCTTGTTCCAGTTCTTACATCTTTCTTTAAATGTACTATCCAAAACTGGACATGGTTGACACATCGCCATTGCCAAATTAGGGAAAAAATTTTTTTGTGTTGTGCAGATGGTACTCCTGTTAATACATCCTGTAGTTGCTTTGCCTTTTCTTTGCAGCAGCTTCTTGCTAGTGACTTAGTGATCCACTCCAGCTGCTAGAACTTTTTCTGTAGCAGTGCTGCCTCTTTACTTCTTGTGTATTTTTGCCTGTGAGCTTCAGTATGCTATTTTGAACTTGCCTTAAAAAGTGTTACCTAGATTTCATCTTGGAGTTTTTTGGTGATGTTGAGGTGATTTTAAAATGTTAATCTTGTCTTTCCAAAATACAAGCCTTCTTATAAATGTGTAAGGGAAGAAATAATGGGAGAGAAAAAATAGGATGGCATTTTTTCTCTAAGAGAAAGCCCCATTATACCCATGAATGTAATTACTAATTAAAACTTGTATATGTAAGAAATGGTTTGGGGTTGGTTTTGTTTGTTTGTTTTCAGAAAAGGGAATATTGCTTTTTGCAATGGCTGTTTTCCTGTAAGGCATTTGAAGAAACTCTTTTAACATTTGTGAGGGATGTCTTTACTTGCCATATCCATCATTTGTCTGAGAAGAGCTCTTACCCTTGTGGCAAACTTAAAGCACTTGAGATTCAGGAGGCAACTTTTTTTTTTTTCTCCACACCCCCCCACCCCCCCCCCCCGCCTCCCTGTTGTACTCTCCCTATCCTCTCCCTACTTGAAGTAATCAGATGTCACTTGCATAGCAGTTTTCCTTAGTAGAGCTGTCACTGATCTTTCTTCTTTCTTTCCCAGTGACCTTGAACCTGAATGGTTGGATGGTGTGCAGAAAAATGGGGAATTATTTTATTTAGAATTGAGTGAAAGTGAGGAAGAAACTCTGCTTCAGAACAGCTGTCCAGAAATGCCAGCAGTGAATCATGTCAGGTTTCGTGAAAATGAAGCTGAAGTTATTCAAGAGGGATCACGAAAAGAAAAAAAGTATGAACTGAAGAAATTGACCAAAATATTAAAAAAGAAGAATCTTTTACCAAAGCATTCTGATAAGAAAGGCAGTGGAAGCTGTAATGTGCACTCCACTGGTCCTACTTCCATATTGAAACACCAGTCTGCTCAGAAAATGGGTGTCACTGTGCAGCAAAAATACAAAGATGTATATGTTTATGTAAATCCCAGAAAACTGTACAGCACTGAAGAAGATGAGCAGCACAGGCTGCTGGAGGCCTTAATAGGGATTGTCCATCAGTCTTCATGGAGCAGAAGAGCGGAAAAACAAGGCAGGAAGAATAAAGTCATCAGAGGAATCAGTGAAGAGAAGCTTGTAGTACATGGCTTAGTGCCAGGTAGTTCAGCAATGAAAACAGGTCAAATCTTGATTGGTAAGTAATCGAATGAATAGTTAACTTCTGCACTCTTCCTTTAAAATGATGATGTAAATTATTTTTTTTCTTTTAGGCAGCTGACTTTAATATTCCTGAGACATAAGCAATTACTTAAAACAAGTATTTTGTCAGTTCTTGAGGGATTATTTTAAATAAATGTCATTGTATCTGATGTTTTCTTACCTGTTCGCTTTTACTGTATTAGTGGTTTTAAGAACATGTGACATAAACTAGAAGGTGTTAATACAGTAAGGAGATGACTATCCTTTAGGCTTACCGGCAATGAGCAGCTTGAACTTGGAGCAACAAATACCCCACCACCACCTGCTTTAATCTAATGCAGAATTTGTTCAGTAGGTAAGTGGGACTGGGGAAAAGCTATAGTCTGCCAAATACTGTATTTTGTTTTCATTTTTTTCCGCACTATTCCCCTTGATTAAAAAGCTTTACTGTATATGAAGAAAAAATACTGAGTACGATTTATGTTTTAAACTTTCTGCACAGCCTAGTTTGGATATTCCTCTGTTTAGCAAGTATACAGCTGCTGCTTCAGCAGCTGTGATCAGAAGGCCTCCAAATACATAGTGGGACTGCAGTTTTAGAAGGCATTGGGCCAGTATAGCAGCTCGCCATTGTGTTGGTTTGGCTCTTGTCAGACACTTCCATGAGCTGATGCAACTAAATAACCTGGCAGAAAACTAACCCAGAAGAAAAACTGCTTGTCTAGTTTTTGCTGGTATAGTTAAGTTAAATTTGGGTTATAGAAGGTCTGACAGGCACCCAAGCGTGAATAGTGGAAGAGAATGAACTTCTGTGGCCAGTAGTGAAGGAGCAGAAATACTCCTGCTTCCAGCATCAAGAGGCCATTAAAAGGACTCGGCAGTCACAAGACCCTAGGCTCAAAGACAGTAAATGTGAGACAGCTAGCCTACACCTGCAAAGGGTGGAAGGTTGTTTAATTACCCTTGAAGTTGGTCCCTCGTAGAGAGAGCGCAAAGATGTGATGTTGATTAGAAGATCATGAAAATCTTAATACTGCAGTAGCACAAATCCCACAGTCAGCACGAGTGCTTTTGAAATTCCAATGTTGTGTGTGTAAAAAGGCAAATCGTGCTTTGAGTAGCTGATTTTTCTAGCACATATTTTTGGTAGGGATGCTAAAGAATACTCCAGAGGGAGAATTGGATAACTTTCAGATTTTACGAAAAGAACTCATTAGTCAAGAAGTGGGGGATGCAGACTGAGGAGGAGGAGGGAGGGAGTTTCAGCTTGATCTGCTTAATGGTGTTTAATCTAATTAGTGTAGGTGTGGGTATTTATAGCCTGTAGGTTAATTTTGAGACACAAATATGTATATAACGGCATGTTTGTAAGAGCAGGTGTGAAGTCAGAATAGTGTAGGCAAATAGCAGATCCTGGACATAAAACTAACCTTCTAAATGGAGATGGTACTTCATCTGCTGCGCTTAATGATTCCCGGAGCTAGTGAGGACAAAAACTGGTTTTGTTTTGTTTCAAATAGAAGAACGTGTAAATTAATCTAAAGAGTCTTGCAGTTTAATATGTCCTAGCCTATCATCAACCTATATTGCCTTGTTTTTGCACAGTGGAAACAAATACTTTTAAGCATGCTGTAGTCATTCAGCTCTTAACTGGGAAAATGAGCTGTATTCTGTGCCAACAGTATAAAATGTATAATTTTCATATAAAAATACTTTCAAATTATATATCTATAGTGAATGCTGAGTACTCTGGAATTTTTATGTGGTATCTAGAAATAGGGATGCTTTGCATAAATGAGATGCTCAGGTTTCAGTGCTGTATGCATAAAGAATATACAGTAAAAAAAGCTTTGTTCCAGTCAAAAAACTATCTGGTTTACTGCTTCCGCATTGCACATCAGAGGGTGGGATAGCTATGGTATACACCCAAAGCCTGATTTGGAAGCAACTGAAGTTCAATAGGATCTGAAGTTGGACAGAAAGTTCAAGAAAAATACAGTAGAACTTTGCTTTTTTTTGTTGTTTTTGTTGTTAAAAGTAAGTTTTAGGAATCCTGTTGTGAATTGTGGAAACAGTCAGTAAATAATATTTCTGTGGTCAGTCTAAAATTGAAGTATTTGCACAAAAGTTCTTGAGCCATGAGGCAGCTTCTTGAGCCATCACACATGAGGAATACTTATCAGTAGAGCATGATGCCTGGTAGCTGGTTTGGTTATAACTTTGTTCAGCCTCATTGACCTGCATATGCATAGATATTAACCTGTTCTTGTTTTGCTTTTTAATATTTTAATAGTCTTCAATGGTGCAGACCATTTTTCGTAGTAGTCTTTTGTGAAGCAAATACTAAGTGTATTTTCCTTTTAAAATACATGCTTCAAAATGACATACTGTGGTCTTCCTGGTGACCAGTTTGCAACATGCATTGCAGGCAAACAGTCTTGGCTCAGGGAGTTGTTACTGAATTTAACTTTTTGCCAGTTAACATAAAACTTCAGATCACTGTTTAAAGTACTGAGAAGATGAAAACAAAACAAGACCCCAAACAATTAAAAAAATGCCTTTTTCCCTGCCTTCTCCAGGCTCAGCTTCAGTCAAACATCTCTCCCCTTTCCCAGTCTCGGGTACCCTTGTTTTTACTGCACGTTGACACTGTGCATCCCAACTCCTTTGGTGAGATAACGGGTGGCAGAAGAGGGTGGGATTGTGTGTGTGATGTTTTCCTTCTGCCACTCCTCGCTTCTTTCTCGTTTTCCTCTGCTGCAGCATGACTTCTCCACAGGCCACAGCCCTTCAGGGATGGGTCCCCTCCGTGGGCTACGGCCCCTCCTCTAGTGACTCCTGCTCACTTTTCAGTACATTTGGGCAGAGGTGCCATGGCTCCCCTAGCTAGGTCATGTTTCGGTAGGTGGTGAGTTGCTTCCACTAGCTTTGGAACTGGCTATGAGCAGCACAAGGCAGCTCGCGACCTTCTGCCACGAGTCATTCCTGCAGCACCCCGCTACCAAAATCCTGCCAGTAATGCCCGATAATGGTGTTCTAACTCTCCCATCTTATTTAAAATTTGAGCTCTAGATTATTTTTCCCAAGGCTTGGGTTTGTAATATGTTAAATAATAACCAAGTTAGTGATTACTTTGTATTTTCATTGGCAAATTAGTTAATTTTTCAGTGGTAAGTATGGTAGCCACTGACATGGCTTACAAGGTTGAATTGTAAGGGAGATTAAACTCTCTTCATTTTTTTCACTCTGAATAAACAGTTACAAAATGGTTATTGCTTTAACATTTCTTAGTAGAAATAACTGGTTTTGCCCTCCTAAATAATCACTTTACTTAGGTGGCTTGTTCAGTTTATTCTGAAATGTGTATCCCTTATAGCTTTGAACACTTAAAACATCTGTTTATTATTTGTGCACTACACTAATTTTTTTTATTTAAGATTGCATATGGAAGTCGTAAGTCTTGTTGCTGTACTTTATTAACCAAGTAGAATGCAGGCGCTGACCATATGAAAGTAAATACAACAGTTTTGCAAGCTAAAAAACCCCTGCCGCTTTGTAACTCTGTAAAAAGATGCCACTTGATGCATGATGCATGTGTTGTTTATCCGTTCATTTATTTATTTATTTGTTTTAATATTTAGCAGTTCAGCATCCATCTTAAATTTTCAAAACAAAAAAGCCCTCATTGATTTTTAAATTTTTGCTGTCACTTTTCATTTTGATTAAGATGAAATACAGTTGCTTTTATCTCATGGTTTTTTTTAAGTGTCTTCTGTATTTTTGGCAAAACTTTTTCTTGCTTGAGTTCATTATTAACAATATGCAAAGCTTGGTCTGCTGTGTAAAATTTTCTAGTCTCATATGTGAGCATATCTTCAAAGGTGAAAAAGCTCCACTAAATATTCCCCCTTAGATCCAGGCAAATGACAGTTGTGATAGGAAATGCCATTATAATTTGATTTTTTTTTTTTTTTTCCCCTGTTCCTCAAATTGAAACCTATCCAATTCACAGCAGGGGATATTTCTTATAAATGCTGATGATCATCATCTTTGCTGTAGTACAAATGGAAAAGTAATTCCAATGACACTGAAAATACAGGAAAGCTCTTTTCACTAGCAGAGCTTACTATTGTTACCCTCTTTGAAATTATCTTCTGTTCTTATTGCTCTCATCACCGAATATCTGAACAGTTTGCATGAATTCTCTCACCTGATCACTAGGCACAGTTGTCAAAGTGTGAAAACTACCCAGGGACAGGGGTTAATCTTGGATGATAGTAAAGATGAGCTATAATTACCTCATTTTGAACAAGTATGCAAAAGATGCAGACTGCTGTTGCAAGTTTCAGTTGAAAGGTCCAGATCCCAACCCCATTTAGTGACAAATGGTTTTCTATGGATTTTAGTCCAGTAATTCTGTTGATGTTATGTGGGAGGGTTATTTGTTTGTTTTCCCCAAATAAAGAAATGTTTAAGTAATCTCTGCTCATTTTAATTTTAATAGTAAAAATGCAGATACTGCTGTTAGAGTTCTGAAGTTTTGGTAAACGAGGCCATCATTGCTAGAAAGTCAAGTATATCTGTTAGATTTCTGTAGCATAGACTAGTGGTTTAAAATGGTAATCCACTTACAAAAATTAAGCAACTTGCAGTCATCTTCGGACAGTCAAGATAAATGCTGGTTTTGTCATTTGCAGACCATGGAACTAAGAGTCCTGTCAGAAAAACATCCTCAAAAGGACCAAAATACTGTGAGAGTTTGAGATTTTCATGAGGAATTACCATATATGGTGTACTTGTTGAAAAAGCTCTCCAAAGTAGAGACGCTGGGCACGCAAGATAGAAATACAGAGCTTGTGTAAGCTTTGCTATGTTCTCACTGTGGAGTTTGGGATGTCGTTTATGTTCTTTTAATCTCCTCTTGAAGCATAACAGCATTGGTTTGGGTAAAAGCAGCCTGCTAACATGTAAAGCAAGTAATTGATCTGGCTTTCTTCAGTAGAATGTGTTCCATACTTTGCCTTTTTTGGAAAGGAGTATGTGAACATTTATAAGTACTTCCACCAAGTCATTACCAAGAACAGAGGAAACTAAATATCAGGATTTCATGAAAAAAGTGTCCTCAGTCCTTTCCTACATGAACAACATGGTTCTGATTTTAATTCAGCCAAAAATGTTCACTTTCCATCACAGCATGGAACTGGTATTCATTTATCAGTCAGTGTACCCTGGCTTAATGCAAAGAAGATCTACTTTTAGAAATGGTGCTTGCAGGTTTATCTCTAGGGAATGGATATTTCACAAAAGTAATAGTCCTATGCCTCATGTGGCAAAGTGATAGGCAGTTCTGAAATAAACATTTTAGGGATGCCAGCAGTCCCAAAGACTTTTCTAAACTTTGTCTTTAAAAAAGCAGGAATAATTTCATCAGCTGTGTGCAAAATAGGTGTCTTGAGATCAATGTACACTGTTCTTAGCTACTACTGGCTGGATGTGAGAAGTTTTTTCTAATGAGAAGACAGAAAGACAGAAAAAAGAAAATAGGAAAGAATTCCTGCCTTCTCTCTCTGTTCCATCAGTCTAGTGAAATTCAGTTTTGCTTGGCATTGTGTAGAGAACATATATGGACATCTTATAGTTTCTTTGTGGACTGAGAATCTTTTTCTAAGTGATAGAACTCAAAAGCCTGATTATTCATTATTATGGAATTAAGAAAAAAGCTTACTTTATTCCTTAGAGAAGGACATGTATTTTGCTAAAGATAAATTTATTGACTCAAGGTCTGATATCTTGGAGCTGCCTGAAGAAAATTTATTTCCTTTATTGCAGTTGTTCACTGTGTCTCTAAAAATGGAACTGAGCAAGACTTTGTTCTAATGTTCTTCATCTTTTAACATATATGCTGGTGACTTTCATGACAGACAATAGTGATCTTATTGCCAGTAGAAATGCAAGCCACTAAGAGCAGGTCACGTGCTATTCTATATAGTATTATACAGTAAAATTTTTGTATACAACTGATTTGTTGAAAAGCAAAAAAAAGGAGGGGGCAAAATTTCACATTATTTTATATCAGGATTGAAAAGAAGATTTCATGCAAATGTCTGCTTCTTGTCTATGTAAGTATATACATCTACTTCAGCAAAAAGGATAAAGTTCACTTTGATCTCTGTACTTAAAAAAAGTCAGTTAGAGGGGCTTTTTCACCCACAAGAGCACAAGAATGATTGAAAAAATGTATTTGCAGTACCATCTGTAGAACTTTTTTTTCTGTCTGCTAGTGAAATGTCTCTCCACATCTGAAATTCAGCAATGTTTCATTCTGGGAAAATTTTACTTAACTCTGCAAACCATCGATTTAGATCAACTTAAACAATGGCAAACACTATTTACCCTTTCATTTCATTTAACCTAAATTGATTAAGCATTAAGTATGTGAAATTAGATTAAACTTTATACATTTGCCCTATATTTCTGATGGTCTTAATGTCTGAAGAGCTAAGTCAGTCTCACTTCCTGTAAGTTTTTCACACTGCTAAAGGGGAGGAAACAATTCTCAAAGAAAGTGTAGATGTGAAACTCTAACAAAGGAACACTTGCATGTATAAACTCTTTTGCTGGCATTAATTACCACACTGGATAGATCTTGTGGTCATGTTCTGCTTTAAGATATTCTGTGTTCATAATTTTACATACTTCCTATTGTGCCAGTGATGTCTTTCATTCTGTTACTTCATAGTCTCTATTCCCTGAATGCTGTTGTGTTTGGCAAAAAGAAAAGAAGGAAAAAATTGCAACCCCCCCACAATTTTGGACACTCCATACTGATAAATGCAGATTTTCTCAGTTGTACGTTGAGTCGCAGTTCTTTAATAGCGATATGGCATTTTCTGGCAAAATGAAGGCAGCTTTACAGAATTTCTTTGGCTGTGTCTTCTGGAAAGCTGTTCCATCTATGGTACATAATTACATTTTTACAAATTGAATGGAATAAATATTTACTGCTTCAATGAAAGTTTTACATGTGTACATTAGGCATCAAATAAATAAAACACTTTGAATATTTAACATGTAAATACTGATGGATCATCTTCTTTCAAAGTGTCTTTGTATAGTCTGCTGTGGGAGATGAGGTTCAAAAATACTCCCTTAAGTGCTGAGGTGTGTATGTCTTCACAAAATGTGTGCAGCTGGTTTGAATGGCTTTGTGAATTAGATGACTGTTGGCTTTACAAGAGAATTCGTAAGGTCTCTAGTAAAACAAAGGGAACACAAACAACTTTTGTTTAAACAGTGCTCCAGATGAGTACAAGAGCAAATTTATGCTTTCTCTTGTATTTGTGAATGATGATCTTTAATACAGTGTTCTTCAACAAAGAACATAGTAATTCTGTTTATATAATTTCTTGTTATATTAGAGTAGCCTGAACACTCTGCTTTTGATTACTAATTTTCAAGTCCTGAAGCTCTGACATGGACTTACTGAGCTGCTTTTAAATGCTGTTTGACTTTCAACTTTCCTGTCTTTGAATTATTGTTGCATTGAAGATTTGATGGGCTAAAACTTCACTGTGCTGTATATCAAGAAACACAGAGGTTAGGGAGAGCGCTACTATTACTTGAAATAGAAAAAACAATTTAATTCGTTCCAAGGAATGATAACATTTTGTGTGTATAATAAAAATTCACCTTTTCTTGGTTTTGCTGTAAGAAAGAGTAGGAATGAATTTTCCTTTAATGTAAAAGAACAGTGAGCAGTTGGTTGTTGCCTAGTGTATTAAAGAGGAATATTGCTTGCATTTTGGGGAGATTCTGTATTTCCTTACTGATGATTAGTTAAGGAGAATGTTCTTTCTCTCATTGGCCTTAATTGTATTTTGCACTGATTTTGAGCAATCGACCTAGTGCCTAGGAAGAATTCCAGTTGTATTTGATGGTATTTAATAACAAGGTAGAAGATAGAAGTAATGATAAACTGTCAGAAGTCTTCTAAACTTTCAGATTCTGTTG
Source organism: Astur gentilis (assembly GCF_929443795.1). Classification (NCBI taxonomy): domain Eukaryota; kingdom Metazoa; phylum Chordata; class Aves; order Accipitriformes; family Accipitridae; genus Astur; species Astur gentilis. The sequence goes on from NC_064891.1 coordinate 15,383,913, forward strand.
TCTTTACTAGATTCTCAGGAAATGGAGAGACCTCAGAGACGCAGATTCAACTTTTCCTTAGTATGCACATCATTATCATCACTGTGTTAGTTTGAGCTGAGCAAGTCTTCTCCCTAGAAACCTCAAAATATATACTGAACCTTACAGTTCAGCGCTCTATTTCTGCAGTTGAGCACGTTTATTTTAAGCCTTCACTTGGCAACAAAAAGTTACACTAATGTGCACGTTTGCTACGAATCCATATACTTTTTCTAATCTCTTTACGCTGCCTGAAAGAGTGATGAGCAGTGCTGCCACTACCTGGCTGAGGATTTCTCTGTTGCAGGTGTAGTTGAACACTACTGTAATGCTGCCTCTGGCTTTTCACCTGTCCTGCTGCAGGAGAAAAGGACAGGTGTTCTTTTGCAGTTTCTAGCCTGTGTGTTCTGGAATTCATAGAGTTCCTTGAACCCTGCAAATGTAGCAGCACTAGTTGTGAGGAACGTGCTGGTTTATTTCACCTTTTTCAATAAGGCTCACCTAAGTGTGATGAGATATAAATGTAGATACAAATAATAAACTGTGAACAGAGGAAATAATGAACTGTCCAGCTGCCTTTGGATTTACATTATATCCACGTGCCTTTGCTAGGCCAGTCCCAGAATGCTTCCCCTCACGTCTTTCCCCACACATGGGGATATACCTCATACTGCTCTTATAATACCCTTCCCTCCCCTGCCCTCTTAACAGCTTTTTGGACAAGTCAGTGTTTGCTGTGTCTGATTCTGAGCTGCCCTTGCACGAACTGGGCAGCCTGGAGCACAAACAGGGCGGATGATGAGCTCAGGGTGCAGCTTTACCTGGGGCAGGAGAGGGAAGGAAAAGGGGAGGGCTTCTCTGTCCAGCAGTCTATTAAGAGAACTCTAGCATGTAACATGACTTGCGCCTTCTCTTCCAGCTTTGGCTGAAAGTTAGTAATGCGATCAAAGCTATTCATAGGATTATCTTAGAAGACTCATTTCCTTAGAAAACAAAGCTCAAGAGTACCTAGTTTGAAAGAAAATCAAGTCCCTCAGTCAATCCTTTTTTCTTTTTTTCGGTCGGTTATTAAGTGTTTCATATTACATGTTACACCCTTTTAAATGCTAATATTGATGATCTTGGAGAGGATGTGGAGGTACTTTTTAAGTGAGTCTTTGTGCAGCTTAAGCAAAATTAGGCTTGATTTTCAATCTGCTCTTCCAGAGCAGCTCTTGATATTTTTAGTTCACGCCTGTAAGGCTTAAGAATGACCTGGAATCAAGTCACTTTCAATGTTAGTAAGAAGCTAATTTCTTTTCTTTATTTCCCTTTCTACAGACAGATGATACAAGCTGGAAACTAATCAAGTTTTTCACCCAATAGGACAGAAAGCAGAGACAACTGAAAGTGACACCAAAGAAAATCAAGTAGAAAATAAGGCCTGTTTTGTTACTCTGAAGTTGAATATTTGGCTCTGGAAAGTACCTAATGAACCATCAAGACCTATATCCTGGTGCCACTGGCGGTCACTTCATATAGTTCTTTGCACAAATTTATGTTGCCTCATCTTAGGTATTTTGCCCTAGATAGCCTTATTGGAAAGCTTGTTAGAAATTCTCTGTTTTGAGATTACAGAACCTTCTGATTTCGGCTCTAGCTACTTTCACACATAGCCTTTAGTCACCTCATCTTGAACCAACATAAACGGGTTCTCTATTTCCCATGGTCATTGCAGTATTACTTCTGTGTATCTGATCTCATTTGATTTCATTTTTCTTGAGCACAGGGGAATAGAATTGTAAGGAGTACTTTGGATGGGATCCTGTCAGGTCCTATTAATACTCACCTACATTCAAAGGAAATGCATTTCATAATGCTTCTGGGTGTTGTGTTTGTCTTTTTCATGTTTTGTGTTACTTGGTTACCTTCTTGAGAATAAATATACTATTTAATTCCTTATACTTCTGTTATTCCAGTAATATTTATTGGTTTCTTCATCTGTGATACAGTCTTTCTTTTATACTGAAAAGTGCTTCCAACTTTGGATGTTGATATTAGAGAAACCATGAAGGACTATCCTTTTAGTGAGAGTTTTTCTGACTTAAGTTCAACCTCAAATCTCATCTTAAATGTTGGACTGATGGTCTAAATTGCCAGCTTGTGTAATCAAATCTTTTGGGTTTTTTTGGTCTCCCACTACCATACCTGGAATATCTTTAATATGTATCCTTCTCTTATTGCTGCTGCTTTTTTTTCTTTTTTTTTTTTTTTTTTGCAAGTAGGTGAATGACCAAGCAAAAATTCTATTTTTACTTTTCAATTTCTATTCCACAAGTCTAAGTAGTTTTATCTTTTGATGTTACTTTAGCTTTACGTTTTCTAACTTCACAGGTGTTCTTTTTTTTTCACTGGTCTCTCTCATCCTTCTTACTCCATGCTTAAACATGCATCTTTTTGAGGGGGATGAGGCAGAGGCTATCAACTAATTATTACTGTGATACTTCTCTAGATTATTTCCCCTCACTTCAGATAGAAATCCCGGCTTGATTTTTGTACTTTAAACTTCAATGTGGATTTTAAGTCTGTAAGCTCTAATACGGTTCTCTTTGCTTTCGTAACTAGTGCCTTTAATTTTTCAAACCTTTTCCATGTTCAGTTAAAGACTTTTTCTTTGGGATGCTGGTTTTTTTTTCTCCTTGTTTCCAGTAATGGGAAGAGAGTCAGATTTAGAAAACACAAGATGTCATTGGGCAGGAAGAACTGGCAGATAAAAGCATGAAGAGGGCAGAATAAGAAGCCACAGCAGTGGACAAGGCATGGAAAAGAAGAGAAAGGACTAAATTGTGGTGTGGCTTGAGAGACAAAGGAGGTGTAGGGATGAAATGAGGAAGAGCGAATGGTTTTCTGCCAGTTTAGTGAACTGAGCTGAGTTATTACTACGCACAGTTAATTGCCAGGACTGCTTCAAAGCGAGGGGCTCAAGGGTGGTGGGATTTTCCCATAGTTAGGCTCAGCCAACAGTTGAAAACTTTGGTGTAAGTGGTGGCCTAGAACTTGTAAGCTGCTACGGGAAGAGTGAGCTTTGGAGTGCTTTTGGAAATGGTAGTGTTTATGTCAGTGGAGGTAGCAGTGGAGAAGGATTGGCAAGTGGTGGTTTTGGAGGTGGTTTTGGAGGGAAGAAAAGTAATTCTTGGGCATAACTTGATTAGTGAAGTTGTTGGGTTTTCTGATCAAGTAACATGAGTGATGTAAGCTGGGATGGAGGGGAGAGGTTTTGACAGTTATTTCTGTAAAATGATGCAAGCAAGGCAGTAACACCTTAAGAGCAATGAGGTAATAGACAACATTTTTAAACATAGTAAATATTGCATGTAGAAACTATCTACTTAAATGTAACAAAAAGACATTTATGACTGTTTGAATGCCATATTAATTTTCAAAACAAAACACTGTTTGGCTTTGTATTGTTGTGTAATATCATCTAACTTTCTCATTCTTTTGTCTGTTTTATCTCCAGGAGATGCTCTAGTTGCTGTAAATGATGTTGACGTGAATTCTGAAAACATAGAAAGGGTTTTGTCTTGCATTCCAGGTCCTATGCAGGTATGGTAGTGGAACATGTATTCCATATGTCCTCTGTAAAAATTAATATTGTTTCTAGCCTTTTTTTCCTTAGGAAACAGAACTTAGACCGTCTTTTCCTTAGAATTTCCTCATTTACTTTTGAACACATTGGTTGACTTTAGTCAAACTTGGAGTAGAAATTTCAGAGTTCAGTTCTGGTAAGTTTTGTGTAAATAGGTAGGTGCAAGTAAGTGACTCAAGCCAGTGTCCCATTAAGGGACATGAGGCACAGTGCAGCTGTTACATATTCTGTTTGTCATCAGCCAGAGTCAGAAAGCACATGCAACACTGTGCAAGAGGTAGCATCATACTTTTACGTTTAGACTAACTGTAACACCTGATTATTTTTTTTTGCCCAGTGTGAGAATCAAGGTATTTTATGCTTGCAGAATTCTGAATATTCATGTTTCTCTATGAGAAGCCAGTACATATACATGTGAAAAATCAAGTTTTATTACTTTTCCTGCTCGGAAAACAACTTCATTATTATGTTACCACTTGCGTCAAAATTAGTTACTTCTAGTTGAATACAGGGAATTAACTCCTTTGAGACCTGCATGAACTTTTAACCAGCGATAGTTGTAGTTACAGGCAAAGATGGCAAGTATGCTTACTTTGAGAGTTGTTATCTTGAATACTCTGATCTCAGGAAATTAAGGACAAGGTGTGTAATTTTGTGATGCCTTGCTCCTGCTGGGGATGTGCAATCTGGCAACAGCATGTATGAAGCAAGATACCGATGTCTAGCTTAAAAATAAATATGACAGCTGCAGAATAGTAATGGCTTTTTTTGTCAATTACCGTTCTTAAAACGGTAATAACTGCTATGGAAATACTTAAATAATTACCTCTTCATCAGTATAAGAGACTCACAAACCACAAGAGAATAAAAAGAAGCCTGAATTAACAAGTAGTGCTATTAAAGGTATTTAAGAGCATTTAAATGGAGAAACTGATACCGCTTTCATATTTAAATAGAAAAATAAATTCTAGAGCATTTAAGAGCTTTTATATTAAATACTTTTAAGATCTTTCAAACCTGAACAGTGATGAAGATTGATAGAGGTCAGTAATAAAAATTGACAAAAAAAACCCCCAAACCTGAAGAACTGACCTGATGAATAATGTTTCTTCCCCCCAAACCTACTGCATGTATGTTGTCTTCTAGCTGAATAATAATTTTGAAGCTATAATGAAGAACGAAATAACTAATAAAGAATTAGATAGCTATTTCAGAATTAAACCAGGAGGGTGTTAATTCTCTCAGATGCTAGTAGCATAAAATTAAGTATTTTAAGTTATTCTGCTTAAATCCACTTCTTGGTGGAGAGGAAGATAACGTAAAAGTTGCAATTTACAGATATGAGATGGAGCACGTTAAAATTACAGTGTCTCTTACGGTATGTCTGTAATCTCTTGCTAGTTTTTGTTCCGGTAGAATATATGAGGTGCTAATAATAGAAGTGTGTTACTGTCTAGAGATTAAAAAGGAGAGGAAATTTTAGGTTTTGTTAAACATGCTTCTGTTTGCAACTTATGTAGTGTAAGTGCCTGTAGAACTACATCTACAACTGCAGTAAGATTGAGTACTAGTATGTCAGTTTAGGAAGCTTTCCAAGATATTTGACAGTATGAAGCTTGCCTAAGCTACCAGAGTTGTGGTCAGGTATTGGCAGAGCTCCATGGTAGAAAAACCTTGTCTTGCCTGTCTTTGACCAAATACGGAGTTGCTGTAACTGTTGTTAAATACAGAATGATTAAAAAAGCAGAGATTATGCAGCTTATTTAATTGTATCCTTGCTAGATTAGAGTATACATATTACTTGTTGCTAAAATGCAACGCAACCCTGTACATACTAGTTACTTTTAATGCAACGTTAATGTTTACATTGTCAGTAAATCTGTCAAGTAGGCAGCGATTACTTGAAATGTGTAACTGTTTGTCATGTTGGCTTTCCAAAACCTTTTATTAAAGTGCAATTATTCCATTTTTACTGTGCAGTTTGAGTCAAGCCAGAAGAGTGATTGCTGAAATAGACCAGTGGAGAATTTAAATACAGAGTTCTCAATTTTTTTGCAGTGTAGAACACTGTGCTCATGCTGCTGAAGAAACAGAGGGTTGTTGTTTCTGAGATTTAGTAATAAAGACAGCTCTTACACAAGCAAAATTGTTAATATATTCTCATTCATTGTATGTTACAAAACATCAAAAAAGATGCAGTTTAAAACCATTTTACTGTAGTCTATAAGGTATTTACATAAAAGAAGTCACTGCCCTTCTGGGTTCAGTGTTAAAAATTACTGGAAGTAATTTCAAAAACTAACTACCTAGATTCTCTTAGTTGCAGCATGTGGCATAACATATCTCATTATATTTTCATATTTTTGTTTTCCATACCTCAGTTTAGGCAAAGTAGCTTCTAGGCATGTAAGGGCTAGTTTAGTGTATTTATTGAGCAACAGAAGTCCAAATGCTATATGAGTCTTTGGGTTTTTTTTGTTTGTTGTTTTTTGTTTTTTTTTAATGACTCAACTGTTTCTGTTTGGGTGCTTGCATGTCACCTAATAAGATAAAGTCACGATTCTGATTAAAGCATTGGATATCTCGTTTAGAAGTTCTGTAGCAGTCACTGAATGTGACAGGCCAAAGCATACCCCTCAATCAATGCTTGAGATAGTATGAGAAAGTTACATTCCACAGTCTATATAATTTTACATTTCTGTAATCAAAATAGCTGCCGTTTCCTAGGACCACAAGACAAAGACAGCATAGGAAGGGGAAGATAGGCTAAAAGAATGTAGTTTTCCTTATCCTGATACTTGGAAGTTGCAGAACCATTTTACCCGAAACTTTCCAAAAATATTCAGCCTGAGGCAGACGTTCAGAATCAGAAATTTCAGCCTGAAAATTTGAGTTAGTTGTGCAAACCATAAGCACATGGAAAACAGATACTTAAAACAGGAAATGGCAGGCAGTCTTAAGAGGCAGGCAATGCCACCAGCTCTGTCTATAATCAAATCCATATTCTAAGACATACAGCTTTCTTGCAGATAAACAGAAACTGTGCCTTTCTGGGTCAGACCAATGGTATAACAGCTACATTTTCTGTTTCTTACACTGACAAATGTTTACTAAAGGGTATTAAGAAACAAATTAAATACAGAGTGACCTTCCCATCATACTTATCCAGCTTCCAGCAGTCAATAGTTGAGGACTTGTTGAATCACTTACAGGTTTGTATCTTTTTTTAATCTAGTTCTTAAAATTTCTTTGACCTCCACAGCATCCTGTAGCAGTGATTTACATAACTGGTTTGTGTTACACTCATTTTTGTTGGTTTTCAAAATGTGATCTAATTAAATGCGGAATAGTTAATTAAGTGAGGAGTAGTTAACTGTCCGTGTCTTATTCTTTGTATCATTCCATGACTTTGGAGAGCTCTGTCATCTTCCACTTTTATCACATCTTCCCTAAGCGGGAAAATCCCCATCAATGTACCTCATAGTTTGCTGTTACTGTCACCTTCATCACTGCCTTCTTGCAGTTTGATTAAATTCTTTTTGAGAACTGTTCTAAGTATTGCAAATGTGTGCATGCTATATATTTATAGAGTGGAATACTAATATTTTCTGTGCTTTTTCCATTCTTCATTTCATTTCCTTTTCTGTTTTCTGCTGTGCATTGAATGGATTTTCTTAGGAGAAATGGAATCAAAGTTGTGAAAGATTTCATAGTCCGTATTTACAAAAGGGTAATTCATTAGTCACATATTTAATCAGATCCTGTGCACTGCTCAGGACAAAGATTCATTTCTCCTCCACAAAAAAGAAAATTAGTTTTTAGCGTATGTAGATATGTAGTCTCTTGGTCATTTTCTATTACAGCATTTTCCAGACTAGATGGTCTTTTTCACAGATTTTTTTTTTTTTTAAGGTAGGAAATAGATTAGAACTTGGACAAAAGTAGAGAGGAACAGAAAAATTCATGTTTCAAGCTGTTAGCTTGAATCTAGAAGATTTGTAAAGGCACTTGTAGTCAAAGTGTGGAGAGAGATTTTTCTCAAAATACAGTGACTTCACATCTGAGCTGTGTGGTATTGCCCACAGCGATATGGGAGGCAGCTTGGATGCCTAAAGGAGGAGGGACAGTTAAAGTTCTGTTCAGCCCTGTTTATTTTGAGCTCTTGCTTGGAGGGCCATGTGGTTATGTCTTTAAGACAAGACAAACAGAGTTTGGTTTTTTTAAAATTGAGAGACTACAAGATAGACTGCAGCAAGAATTCCATCTGTGTGTCATTAGGGTAGAGGCTGTAGCCTAAGTGTCATGAATAAGTGTCCACAGACAAGATGTAGTAGAAGTTAAGAGAAATAACTATTGAGTCTTGAGGAAATCTGCAAGAAGTTAAACGGGGTATGAGGAAAATCCTCTGAAATACATGCAGATGGCGTGATGAAGAAAGAGAACTGAGTCACAGAACGCCAGAGGAGAAAACTTGAATCTATAAAACTGCGAATGATCAAGTTACTGGGTCTTAAAAAGCCACTGCTGCTTTAGCTCGATGTTTCTGCTCCTCGAGTCCTGTTAATATGCAGTGTAATGAATTGAAACTGAAATGATGAGGAGAGAGCGAGGGATGAGTTACTGTCAGAAAAGAAAGTGGTAGCACATGGCAGGAGAGCAGGATTGAGTGCGGTGCTGTTCCAGAGAATGGGAAAGGAGAAAAAAGCTGATAGCAGCCAAAATGGGAGGAGAAAGGATTAATGGGAAGTGTTGGGAGGTACTGGAGTGGAATGGGAAGGGGGCAGCCAGTGACATAAATGTTGGAGCTGGAAGAACTGATGATGGTGCTTCTCTCTGATCTAGTTTGACAGGCAGTGAGTGTTTTAAAGCATCATTATTTCTTGCTGGCACTCCTCTCTTTAAGTATGAGTGTACACATACACAATTACAAAAATGTAAATTATCTATATTTAAATGTATAAATCAGCTCTGCTTGGGCTTTTCAAAGTACTTGCAACTGGGAAAATATAAACCTTTTTTGTTGCCTCAATCATTAGCCTAAACTGTCACTAACCTTAAAGAGAAGCAGGATTTGGTGTGATGTATTATGTTTAGAACTTCCCAGTCAATAGGCATGTTAAGGATACTTTACGGCAGACAAACAATCTTAATAAAAACACATGCAAGAGGGAACTGAGTGTGCCTCTACTTAGTCCGAATAGATATATTTTCAGTCACTTTGAACAATGATGAAAACTAAGGTATTGTCCAAGAAAATAAATCAATTTATTCTCCTTGGAAATTACAATTTTATGTATCGTCCAAGAAAAGAAATCAATTTATTCTCCTTGGAAATTACAATTTTATGCTCAGTCAAGAGCTAGGTATTTCTCACATATCCTTCTTTCATACTTATGATGAAGTGTTCATTGGATTTCGTGTTGCTTGTGAGCCAGGAAATGCGCATTTATACTAAAATTCCTGGTTTTTACTTTATTTGGGAAATAAAGAACAGTAAACATCATGTAATTTTTTTGACAAAGTGAGCTTGATGATCTAACCTTTAAGTTATTTTTTAAGAGAGAATGCTCTGTTTGTGCTTTCTGTTTTTTTTTCTTCTTCCAAAGACACAGCGCAGCAAGTGATGTAAACAATTTTTATGCTTCTTGCTGGTTGTGTACAATTGTTAAATGCAGCAACAAAACTCTTTATTTGCTGACTTCACAGCTTAAAAAAAGGAGAAAGTTAACATAGTGAAAATGTTGGCAGATTGAAAGAATTGCTGAGTATTACAAATTAAGAGACTTTTGCAATCTAATGTAAATTGATTTTCCTGTGCAAATGTACCTGTCAGTGCACTCAAAATAGCAGAGAAATGCTCATGGAAGAGCCTTGAGGATATATACTTAGGAAAGTGCTGACATTTTGAAATAACTCAAATATTGTGTGTGTTTCAAGAGCATGGTAATAGGTTTTGTGTTCAAACCCAGAGCAGTAAGTATATTTTTCCATTCTCAAAACCATAAGAATTAAGTACGAAAACACACCAAACCACATGCTTATTCACATGGTTCATAGAGCATGTAATAGCTGGCTTTGTCCTTAATAATAGATGGTTATGTAATGCTGAATATATAATTGGTTTTCTTGAAACAACAGGAATTTTTGAATGCTTACATCTTTGTCAGTAAAGCTAAGAAAACTTAATCTCTTCAAGGGCTCAAACTGCATCTATTTCATCTGATACTAGATTGTAAGTACAGCCTCATTTTCACAATAATTAATTATCTTAATAGGTTAAACTTACATTTGAAACATCAATATTTGAGCCTGAAGGAACTTCTCAGCAAGGGTATAAACGGGCACAGTCAAGTATGAACAATCTGGTTCGGCTCTTGTGGGGAGAAGATAGTACAGACCTTCAACAGGCTATACAAGATGTGCCTCATATTGTGATGTTCCTCACACTGAAACTGGACTCTGAAACGTCTAAGGATGAGGTATGTGGCTAAGTAAATCTGAAGATGAAAGGTAGCAACTGCTATGCCTTTTGATGTTAAAAAAAAAAAGGGGGGATTAAAAAATCTTGCTAATCATTTTGACTAGTCTCTAAAACGTCCAGTTTGACAGAAATAAGGCCTGAAATTCCAGGGAAAAGTTATCATCACTGTTGACAAACTCTAATTGGACTTTAAATGACTTCAGCACTGCTGAATGTCTTTACCTAAAGAGTAGGCTAGAGGTGTTAACAGAGGTGTTAACAGACAAAGCAGAGATAAATTCAGAAGTTCGTTATTGTCTCTCAGATGCTCTCTGTGATGTTTTCAATATGCCTCTCACACTTGAACTATGCAATCTGCCTAGTCAAAAAATTTGTCTCCAACAGGATCGGTTGGCAGTCCACATACGTAATCTGTCTAGCTCCTCCTGTTTTGAAATGCTAATGTGCCTTTTCTTACAGGACTCTTGCATGTCTGCTGTTTGCAATCAACTTTGTTGGTTCTTGTTTGGGCAGCATTTTTGAGCTACTGAAGTACTTCTCCTTTGTCTGTGAAGCTTCCTTTCACATCTCTTTCCTTTTTGTGTTCTTCAGAAAAATTTTGCCAGTGTACGTATAACCCATTATAAGTTTGTGTAGATGTTGTTCATGATGTAGCCATAGCTACAAATACTCCGCCCAGAACGCTGGGACACAGAACAGTGTGGAGAGCCGAGCTTGGCCTTTTGCCTGATCTGAAAATGACAAGTGGACAAAGTGGACTTTTTAGGAACTGACGTTGGAAACAGACTCTTCTCCCCTTCTGCAAATTTTCCTTAGATTTAGCATAGTGCCCCAGTGATCTCATATTATCTGTGATGTGGAGACATCAAATGAAGCACAAGTTTTGCCAGTCCCCAGGGACTGCATGGCAGGAGAGTGATGGAGTGGGGAGCAGAAGAAAGACGTTTTGCTCTCTCTCCCCTGAAATTAACCCTTGGATGCAGTCAGTGCTACATCCCTTCTCTGAGATGTCTTTATTTTTTTGATACTGTTTTTCAACTGATAGAAGTCTGTATTGCTCTTTTGGTGATGTGTAATAGAGAAAAAGTATTACAACTACACATAATGGAGTTTAATTTTATTTTCTAGAGGCAGGGCTGGGGAGGAGAACCCTAGAAAATTACATGGTAGAATAATGTAGTGTAAAAAACGTTGTGAAGTTTGCAGAGGCAAGTGTGGAAAGCTGGGAAATGGCAGATTTATGGCTAATTGTGCAACCTGAATTCAGCCCTTTTGTATGTACGCAGCATGATATTGTCTTAAGTATTACGTTTCTTCTGAAAGATGCCTGTCTTGTGCAGAGGACAAGATGGACAGATGAGTATGTATAATTAAGGCCTATTAGGCAACCATAAATCCAGTACTTCGTAACTCTGGAGTACTCAACTTTGCAATATAAATCACACTCTTAATGTAATATTTTTAAGGTAATGTATGCTTCATTGCATATTACAGCAAGATACTAACACTGTAAGCTTTGGTTTGCAGTTCTTTCCAATCCCGCTTACGAGACTACATTTTTTTTATGGGAGGTACCTTCAGCAGAAATTAGTTTATACAAGTGTATCTTATTTTTTTTTTAATAGCGTTGCAACTAGGCAAGGTAATTTTGTGCTCTTTTTTCCCACCTGGAGACTGCTTCCATTAAAACATATGATAATTGCACTATTTTTCTGCTTTGGTATTTTCCGATAATAAAAATAAAAAGAGCTCATTTAACTGTGAATTAAATAAACTTAAGATGCTTTATCAAAGTTCACTTGCATATTGCAAATAGTTCTTCATTGCTTCAATTCTAAGTTTGTGGTCCAAGACTGCTATTTTATGTGGATAGAACAACTATGGACAATTGCTGTAGACTTAGAGACTAGTGTTTTCCTGGTCACATAACCTTTATGAAATATTTAAAAACACCAAAAACAAAACCAAAAAAACCACCGGGCCTCTGGCTCCACTGTTGGTAGGTGAGTAGATATACAAATGCCTAATTGCAAGTCCTGCGATTCAGAGTAAATGGAGTACTGCTTTCTTGCCCCATTTTTTCTTTACGTTCTCCCAAGAAACAGGATTAACCCTGAATATTGAGTAGAAGTAAAAGAGGCATTGTAATGTACTTGTTCACCCTTCATACCATGGAGGACTTGTTTCCTGAGAAGTCTTGGCAGTTAGGCAGCCCCAAATAGTCTCTAATGTCGAGAGATGCTTTGCTGGTGTAATCAAGCTCTTTCTAATGCTTCCTAACAAAAGAATGCTGCCTTCTTCAAGGCATTTGTCTTTAGTTTCATTTGGTGAGCAGCAAGCGACATTTATCCTGTAGATGTTCAGTTCCAGATTTAGTTTACAGTAATATTTCAGATTAGCAGTGAAGTTATTGTACACCTATGCCATATTGCACATAAAAATATAATGATCCTTTACTAAGCTGCTTTACCCGTATCCAAAGGAGGCATGGTATGCAGATCACATCCATGTAAACAATGGCAACTAGAACTAGTAAGTAATTCTTCCACTTGTGAGCTTTTGGCACCCAAAAATAGAATTAATGAGCTCTAAGACTTGTAAGCTCGATCTACTCAACTATAAAGGAAAGTAGTATTAGAAATCATTGAGGATGTGTGCATGCCTGTGGGGAGTCTCCCATATGATAGTGGTTTCAGTGAGTAAGGTTGATCTTGTCTTTTTTATGTTTCAGTTCAAGGTAGGTATAACAATTATACGTTATTTGTACCAGCATGCAACTATGACATCTTTATGTGTTTGAACCGATTTTGGCAATACCATGTCTTAAAAGGAATAATGTTCACGGTCCTCTTGCATGATAGTGTTACTGGAAGCATGTGTTTAGCACACTTGCAAAGTCGGTAGTACTGACTAGCTGTTACAGTAGCTTGGTTCATACAGACACTGGCTTGTACTTCCTGTAGCATTTCTCCCTGATTTTATAATTTCTGAACTAATCTTTAAGAATTCATAGTTGTCTTTCATCTACTGTTTCTTTTTTAATCTTATGTAAGATGCAACTTAAAGCCTCCATTGTCAGTGCACTGCTTGAAGATTATAGTTTTTAGCTGGTCAGCACCATTTTGACACAATTTCTTTTAGCCATTTTTTAGGTTGTCAAGACTGCACTAAATTTTTTTTTTAAATGTTATTTAGGCTCTGTTTGAGAAATTAGTAGAATAAATAAGGGAAGCTGTTTGATAAGCCATTAGTTTAGATAGACTGTCCAGGTTTGGGGTTTTGGGGTTGAGGGAGGGCTTACAGTTTTTAAGAAATGAGTTACTTCTCATTTATTAATTCCATTGTCATTGGCCTGTGAACTTTCACCTTGCTTTGAAGACAACTATCATGTATGGTGGTATGTGCTGAACCTTGCTAACTCATTTTTATATATATATATAATACAGCTATGACCTTTTGTTACAGTTGTCTTTTCTTTCCCTGGGAGAGTGTACAGATAATTCTCAAATGAATTTTGTGTAAAGGCCCCAGTTCATAGTGAGGAGGAAAAAAGGCTCTTTCTAGCCCTTTGTAGTGCTGTAATTAGAAAATGCCAAGGTTTTTTTCCAGCTGAGGAGTTGATTCAAGAAAAAAAAGTCCTTGTCACTAATGAGTATTTGAAAATAGGGCTAATTAAATTGGGTAAGAATGAAGAGTTTGCCAGGTCCTTCTTTACATTCTTTTAATCTTGATGAAGGAAAATATTCTAACGGGTATTCGCACTGCCTGGATGTGCTTAGTGACGTAAATAGGAAAGTTAATAATTTCTGTGTTTCTTTTGTTTGTGCAAAAAGATAATTTACTGTACACTTTGCGTTGTTTATGCTTAATATTACATACATTATTTCTGGCCCATCATGGTTTGGCAGAAAGCAATAAATGAGAATCATATGTTTGCTTACTACTATATTTTTATGGCTGCTGAACTAATTAAGAGAAAATTTTTTAAAATGCTTACATAAAAAAATGTATTTTAAAGAACTGGTTAGAAAAAGAAAAATTGTCACAAAACAATTCTCCATAAAATAATTCTAAATAAGTCCTAGTTTTCTATTTTATAGAAAAGTTAAAACTGTCAGAAACATTCATGTGCATTTTAGAACTTTCCAGTATGCTCATGCAGACCACTGCTTGTTTTGATATCATGTGAAAGTATATGATAAAAGCTTTCATGTTTAAAAAAAAATTGATGCCAGGAAAAAAATTTATCTTGTTTTCTGCGGGATTTTTTTTGTGATTTTGTTTTTGGTTTTGCTTTGCTTAACTAACAGCTAACTTTCTTCACAGCAAGAAATTCTTTATCAGTACCCCATATCAGAAGCATCCCAAAAACTGAAAAGTGTGAGAGGAATATTTCTCACACTATCTGACATACTGGAAAGTGTTACTGGTACCCAGATTATCAGGTAAAAGTATTTGAAATGTCATGTATTACTACTTGTATTACTTTATACACGTGTGCACAGAAAAACACACATGGGTCATGCATCAAGTTCTAGACGAAACGAGTGACTCTACCTATTAGGCAGTGATGTTTTAACTAGAACAGCATGCCTGAAGTTGGACTGCTCAGCCTGGATGTACCTTGATTTGGGGGAATTTCTTTGTCATGGGTGGCAATGATTAGGATTTTTAGTTCAGTGAAATTGTTTTTAGATCCCTTCTTAGATCTCTTAAAACATCCTTATCTAAATTGGGGTTCTGTGGCACTATACTATGGCAGACTGGAAATTCTACAACAGCTTCAATCAAAATTTTAAAAAATTTTTAGAAGATTAAATGTAATTCAGTTAAATTCATGAGTGCCTGCTACTTTTCAATTAATTTTATTTCACATTCAACTTGCAACACCTGAAAGATTTTTGTATCCACAGATCAGGACTCTAGTAAAAAGTCTAATAAAAGTGACTCCTGGGTTTTTGGAGTGGTGTGGGGGGGGCAAAGATATGTCAATAGATTATTGAATATTTAAAGGTAGATGATTTTCTGATGGAATAACTAAAAGTGAGATAGCAGGTATCACTTTTCAGTTTCACACTTCTTCCCATTGATAATCAGTATAAGAGTTTACATCTCCTGGGGGTCTTAGGCAAGATTCTCTTCTGCACATCAGTGCCTTGTGTGTCAGACACAAGATATGGATGGGTTTAAAAAAGCCAAATGTATGTGGGATTTCAGGGCCAAGGATACAGAGCGCAAGCAGTAGTGCAGTAGTGAACAGCATTGGCAATAATAAGGAATTCCTCAAAAGGCAAAAAGCCTGTTTAATGTATTTAAGTTGGGTTTTCCACTGATAAATTTTTCCTTAAAAGGAGTTTCTTGAAGTGCTTTTGTATATTTTTGCTTACCAGAAAATTAATACTGGTAAGTTGACTTTTGCTTATATTTGTTTTTTTTTTTTTTTTTTAATCAGTCAGACTTGTTGGTATCCTGCTATTTTGAGTAAGAAGTTTTAACACTGTGCTTTAACCATGCTTATAACTTTCTAGTTAATAAATTACTAAAAGTCATGTTACTGATTTAGTGATCAATAGGGATGTGGATTGACTCCTTTAGCAGCAGGTATCAAACACAGGATTTTGATCTTTTGCATATACCAGTATTTTAATGCAATACCACATTAATTAGCACTGAAGTATGTTAACACCTCTTAAATGCTTATGCATTATTAATGGAAATTCTCCTGTATAGAAGCATTTTTTGACATTTTCAAACACATCCAAAAGACAAATCAATCCGCTATTTGATGATCTATACCAATGGTATCATCAGAATAACAACACAGAAATCCATGATAATGTAGATTCGCCTTTCCTGTAAGGTTTGCAATTTCCCATTTTTGAGTTCTAAAAATATAAAGGCAATTCTGCTGGTCTCTGTGGACTGTCTCATCTCTTGAAAAAAATATAATAGATAATCCCCAGCTCTGCTATGAAGCTTTTTCTGTCAGAAGAGTAAATTATGATTATTGTGTCTGCACATGTATTGTGGATCTTTTGGGGTGGAGATGTTTATTTCTTTGTAGGTAATTGCATTATAAATATATAACTTTTTTTGTTTGGAAAGCACTTTTGGTTACATGAAGGATAAAACCTGCAAAAATACTAAGGTATTTCTTAACTAATGAAATGACACTATTGTTTTATTTAGTACCGTCACTTTTACAGTATGAATGAGTCAGTGAAGCAAGTTAATCTTGGAGCCATAGCCTAAAAATTAACTTCTTTAATCTTTAAAGTTTAAAAGTTACCTTTTTTCCACTTTGCAGCAGTGTTATCTTGTTAGGTAAAATTTCTAAGGTGATAGTAAGAAAGGTGGAGTTTTGCTATGAATTCAGTGTTTGAGATACTTGCAGATCTTGGTTTTAGCAGCAACCAGTACATTTAATCTGATCATCTGGTGTGTAATGTAGGGTTAACTGCAAATTAGAACATTGGGTCTAATTCTGTTTCATATTCTAATCCACTGTATGGCTCAGATGAGTTCTCTGTGTTTTTCTGGGATTGCTGAGCTATGTAGAGCAATTCTCTATACAGGGAGATAGCATGAGAGTTCAAGCTTATATTTATCACTCCGGTAATAAGTTCAAATACCTCCTGGGCTTGTTTTCAAAACATGTGTGGAGTCTTTTTAAATGATTTTGTGAGTGACTGTGTTGAGAACCTTCATTAATACCTCCGGTTACCTCACTGTGATCTGAAATGGCATTCATTTTCTAAGTTGATTGTGATAAAAGCTAGGCAGAAAGACCTTTAAAAAGTATCTGAATCACTCGGAAGATGACTGTGGCGCTTCAGTAGCAGTTGTTCATCCTTTATATTTGTGTACTGGAAAACTTTTTTACTACTGGTGTGATCTGTTTGGAAGGGAAATCGGAGAGTCTTTGAGTTCTGTAATAATTAATATCATTACCTAGCCCAGTTGCATGCATGTGATTATACATGATCATAAGATTTTGCATATAAAACACATATAAATCATTCTGGCTTGTAATGGTGGTCTTTTATGACTTCATAGTGTTAACAGAAGTACTTCTGGTTTAATTTTTCTAGTTCCTCCCTTTTCTTATGCGGAAAACTGGTTCAAGTTGTTTACTGGAAAGAATCTGACAAGTTGCTTGTAATTGGCCTTCCTGAAGAAAAGTGAGTTTCAAATAAAAAGCTTTGTTTTCCTTTTAATTTTATTTGTTTTCCTGTTAGGTGTCCTCAAATTGTACTCTTCTATCAAAAAAGCAAGAAAGAGAGGGCTTACAATGTAGTCGTTAACTAGTTTCTGTGCTTTCACTTCTTTGATGGACTTTGTTCGCATCTTTTATATATCCATTGGTACAGTTTCTTTTTCATTTCCGCTAAAGGGAGTAAGGTCTCTTTAGATCTCAGAAATATGTGTAGGCTAGAAAACAGTAATTTTTAGAGTTTGGTAAAGTCAAGTCCTGATTAGAGACTGCTGAATAACAGCAGTAATACTACATATTTATCTGTTCTAGGAGGACTTCTTCCCTGCTCCCCCCACCCCTCAACCCCCAGCTTTACTACTGTCTGTGTCATCACGGGCAAGTCACTCAAAGTAAATCTCTCATACAGTCCGATGAAGAATTTTTTGTTTGTACTGTATCGCTAGTTAAGAACAGAGCTCTTCAGAAGATGCCTATGCTTATTCATAGTGAAGATGTTATAAATATAGCTGTACGTTTGAATTTTTATTTTTTAGTGTGCCACTTCCTCAGCTGAGGAACATGATTGAAGATGTTGTCAGGACCTTGAAATTTATGTACAGTTCTTTAGATAGGTGAGTTCTTTCAAAAGTATTTTCTTTTCAGTCGCGAATTTTTCATTGATTATCATTGAAAAAGACAGTAGCACTAATTTTAATGTTTACGTAGAATTTCTTTGCATATTCTTTTATACTTGCACAAAAAACCAGAATTCTGTTCTTCTTGTCTTTTTCAGTCTTAATGCTAGTAAGACTCTTTTTAAACAGTCTTTGTTACTTCAGAAAGTTTTGTCGTTGATTAGGTTAAATTATTCACATAATCTAAGTCACTGTGGATGTCAACAGCACTCTGCAAATGTTATGCTTTGTGTTAAAGCACTGTCTGTAAAACGTACTTCTGAATCAGTGTTATATTTTTAATAAACACTCCAGACTTCCCAACTTTATTTGGCAGAGTGACTGTCTTCCTCTGCATTTGGAAATCACCCAGAAAATTTTCTCTCTGACTGTAACCTAAATAAAATTGCCAAGGTAGGCTATTCATATGCTTGCACTCAATTCAGGGTTAAAATGTGTGTGCCATAGAGAAAGAAAAAGAATAATCTTGATTTCCAAAAGGATGAAGCTGATCATTGTCTCATCTTAAGTTGCTCTAAGACATCTACTATAATACTATACTGCTTTATTTTTTACTTTGTTTGTAGGTACTGCCTGGATATTAGCTTAGTGGGTTTTTTCATGTTTAAAGTGAACGTTAAAAAAAAAAAAAAATATCCAAATGTAGTATCATGCTGTAAAGAGATTTCTATAGCACAGAAGGTTATATAAGCAAGCTACAAGTTTCTCTGTGTTATTCTAACTTGGAGTTCATGTTTGTTCAGTGCTTTTTGCCAGGTGGAAAATGTTTCTCGTCTGGATCATTTTTTCAACCTGTTCTTCCAGCGTGCACTTCAGCCTGCAAGACTCAAGTCAAATGCCAGTCCCAGTGCTCAACACTATGATACCTGCAGTGCATTGTTCTTAGACAATCTCCCAGGCTTGCGCTGGCTGACATTGCCTCAGGAAATCAAGGTAATGTCATTTTCAGATCTCTCTAGAAGAACTTGTATATGAGAGGCCAGAAGATTGATGCAGGTATCTTCTGCTCTTGTTGTGTAATTTACACAAGTGCTTTGCCCATCCCAGACCACCTGTTTTCCCACAGGATCCTTTATTGAAGTTTGGCACTGCACAATCATTCCCACAGGAAACAGATCGCTATTATGAGTGTAGTTAGGTGATTTCAGAGTTACCTAAGAACAGAACATGATGACAAAGGAATTAAATTTTATTTAAAATACATATGTATACACACGCACAAACACATCTCTAACAACTAGCAAATGCAGTAGGGAAAGCAGCCCCTGGTATGTAGCTTTATGTTTGATTTTGACCATTTCAGTATTTTTCCAGGTAGAAAATATTACTCCAGAAGCCCATGTATAACTTGTAATTTAGGAGAGTTATAAAGGGCTGTTGCAGAACCAAAATATCTATACATCATTTGTTTGACACCATACAGGTACAGCTTTTCTGCACCATTTCACTGTCTGGTTGCCTCCCAATTTGAAATCGAGTTGTGCTTTAAGCAGAAGTAAGAGAAAAGCTAGATCACAGTAAATGGCATTATAGCTTTCAGTCTTAAACCTCATTTTTGTAACTTGAAGAAGTTAAAATAGGGATCATTGGGATAATTATTAGTAAAGTAATATTTTTTAAATAGAAAAAATAGATTTTATATGTGATGCATAATCCCTGCAAAGTCTTCTCTGAAGTGTTTTTTTTATATACTATAGAACTGATGTTATTAGCCCAAAATGCATAAAGGTGATGCTTCTCCAATTTGAAACAATTGTAACAATTTTCGTACAAGAGAAAACAATCCCAAGGAGATTTCAGCAGCGGAGTTGTAAGACCAAAACTTATTTTATTTATTCAGAAATTTATGGTATTATTTGGAATTTCATATTCATTTGAATTACACAAAACGAAAATTGAATTCAGATTGAATTATGCAAAACAAAGTCTGCAACAGGGGTTGCAACTAGAAAAACTTTGTCTTACTGGTTGGAAGATTCTATAACACAGTTCCAGCATAGTTTGGTTCTGCATAGATAAGCAGGTCCTAGCCGTGTTGTACAGTAGTTTGTGGACAAGCTTATTATAATACGTTTTATCAATGTAGTAAGTTCTGCAAAGTGACCAGGATACAATCCTCGGAGAACGTAGGGGAAAACTTCTATGAAATTACATTTAGGACAAAAGCTGATAATTGTGTCTTATGTACAGAAAGTTCCTCAGAAATTTTTTTTTCTCATGCGATTTTTTTTTTTTCTGTTTTGTATCCAGATCCTATTTCAGTCTTTTTTTTTTTTTAAGCCCCTGTGGGTATTTTTTGTTACTTATGGTGTCAAATATATTCTTTAATAACACAACTGTCTATGCATTAGTTTAGAAACAAACCAGAAGACTTCCCTTACTCCTTCAAAGGGCTTGTACCTTCCAATTTTTTTCTGGTTTTATGTTACAGTTTGTTATAAAGTGATTTAGCATTACTGCCTAAGGGTTATGTGTTCCATGTAAAGCATTGCTAAAACATGTTTTGATTTGACAGTAGGTTAAGGTGTAGATAACGGAGTCTCACTAGGGCAGTATGCTGCTTTATCTTCAGTTATACTGGAAGTACAGAAATCAATGTGTATTTTCAAGACATGGTGATCATGAAATGATTTCTTTTAATTTTCTCATCAGAAAGACCTTCTGGGATTTTTGTGTGGCACAGAGTAGATGAAAGCTCTCCTTCCCACCCTCCCTGCCTCATATTTTCTCTGTCTTCCTAAATGAAAAGCTCTATTTTTGGAAGACAGTACAGTCCACTTGCATAAATAAAGCATCCACAAGAAATTAGTTTGTAAAGCACTAAAGCAAAAATTTAAGCAGGGCTTGAAGATACTAGAAGTACCCTGGCTCTCTCCTGGCTCTTTTTCTTCCTTCCAATTTCTGTAATCTCATCAGTATTAATAGTTGTTATTCCCTTGTAGGTTTTAATAATGTTTCTTATTTTAATTCTATAGAGGGTTTTTTTTCCTAATTGGGTTTTTAGCCTCATAGCAAAATAAGGCTAAAAATGAGGCAAGATGAGGCTTCTTCACTTCCTTGAATTTGTAGCAGCTTGGGGTAGCATCCATCTTGACTTCTATTAGAGCTGTGATATAAATGACTACAGTTGAGGTGCTGATCCTGAACTCTTCCTGTTATTTAATGGGGAAAATCTCGTACTTCAGTAATTCAACTGCTTGACTTCAGGTGTTGACCTACAGTATTAGAGAGGAGTCATGCCTTAGGACTGCTGTGGCTTCATCTGCATTAACTGCGAAGAGAAACTGAAGTGAATGGACTAGCTCAAATAGAGAATATCTACGCTGTAGATATTTAATGAAATGCAGTCTCATTCAAGGAACTAAACATATGACTAAGTAGCTAAATTACTATTTAAATCTGCTGGCCTTTAATGAACATATTGTAAAATTGGACCTCTCTTTCTATTTAGAGCAATCGTTTGACATATACTATAAAAACTCAAATAGCTATGATTCCATTTGAGAAGGTAATTTTCCATACAGTGCATATATGTAAATTGCAGTTTGGTAATATTTTATATATCGTTCTTCATTCAAGAAGTGTTAGATATTAGGCATTGTAGTAAGGCACAGTGGACTCCTTAGATATATAGGTCATTTCACTTCAGGGCCTAAAGTGGGTGAAAGAAAGATTCACCACGTTTTAATTTTCCATCCTCTTGAACATTAATGAATCTAGGATTCATTTTTGCCTTTGTGGTTTTTAAATATTTTCACGTCCACAATTAGGAAGATATTTTCCATATCATGTGAAGGATTGTTTGCATACCATACTTGAATCAGTATGTGAATGGCAGTTTTTACAAAGTTTCATAGGAAAAACAATAATTCGTTAAGATGGAATAATGTTTAGAATATGTTAGTCTTGTCATGGTAGAGTTTGTTTTTTAACAAGTGTTAAAAATGCTTGCTGTGATTTAATGCAAATGAAACAGCTGGGAAGTTTTAAACTGAGAGTTTTCTTTCATGGATAGACCCAAAATATTTGTAAGGTTGTAGATAACATAGTTAAGGCTAGTTTTAATTATTAGACAATGATTCTAATCTGAGCTGACCATAAATGCCATTTTCCAAACTTATTTCATCAGCAGCAACAAAAGAAATTAACATTGTACTCACTGAAAGTAAAGAGGCTGTACAGCGGAAAATTGAAAGTGCTTCTCAGGATGGGTCTGCAAAAGGACCAAGTCTGGGTTTTCAAAATGACCTTACTTCTGCAGTTGCATACTCTTTAATTTATGAGGTCTGACCTGGTTTCAGCTGGGATAGAGTTAACTGTCTTCCTAGTAGCTGGTTTCCTAGTAGCTGGTACTGTGCTATGTTTTGAGTTCAGTATGCAAGAAAGTTTGTAACACTGATGTTTTCAGTTGTTGCTCAGTAGTGTTTAGTCTAAAGTCAGGGATTTTTCAGCTTCTCCTGGCCAGCTGGAGGGGCACAAGAAGTTGGCACAGGACACAACCAGGGCACCTGACCCAAACTGGCCAACGGTGTATTCCATGGTGTATTCCATACCATGGGACGTCCCATCCAGTTTAGGAACTGGGAAGTGGGGGCAGGGAATTGCTGCTCGGGGACGGGCGGGGTGTCGGTCGGCGGGTGGTGAGCTATTGCCCTGTGCATCATTTGTACATTCCAATCCTTTTATTACTAGTGTTGTCATTTTATTAGTGTTATCATTATTAGTTTCTTCTGTTCTATTAAACCGTTCTTATCTCAACCCATGAGTTTTACTTCTTTTCCAGATTTTCTCCCCCATCCCACTGGGGGTGAGGGGGGGTGGGGGGGAGCGAGTGAGCGGCTGTGTGGTGCTTAGTTGCTGGCTGGGGTTAAACCACGACAGGTCTTTATTTGAAGATAATATTAACTAGGACTTTCCTGGTTTTCTGATTTTTATGTTTAGTAAGACCTCATGTACAATCTTCATAAAAGCATGTTTGGAGGGGAAGGGATGAAGTGGTAAGTCTTTCAACTTTACTATTGACAAGGTTTGCAGAAATATTTCAGGTTTGCCACTATGCAGTAATAGAAGTTGCCATGGTCATTATTGCAAGCTATGCATTGGTCAGTGCTATTGGTTACCGACAAGACTTTTGTTGGCTGGTGTGGCCTTCTCTCTCTTTTATCCATGATATGAAATGTCTTCCCCTCTATCTTTAGTAGCAGACTGATAATGATTTAGTTCTCTCCACCTTGCCTGGTAGTACATGTCTAGATACATTTTTGCTAATTGTGCTTGAGGCTGCTGTGTTTGCGACGATTTTAGTCAGACTTCTGCTTTTATAGTACATATGTATGAACACCCTGTTATGTATGTTTTAGATACAGAAGTACATATTTAGAGTGTCTCCGAAAAGTTTCTTTCACATCATGACTCCAGAGCTAAATCTACTATCCAGGTGAAAAATGTGGAGGTGCGCACATAGTCCTGTAACATGTCCATCTATTTGCTTGTAAAATCCATGCTCCATAACTGAAGGAAATCAAATGTTTATGCAACACATAGTTGTAGACTATGGTCAGTCAGCAACCTAATATATGTTTAAAATGCAATTTAGTGCACCTCTAACTGTTGTCACACATTTTTTTCCTATGCAGGAAATGCAGACTTTCATTTCTTGTACTATTTGGTGGTCAATTTTTTTTATCCTCCATGCATTTTTTCTTTTTTTTCCTCTCAAGTTTCTGTAGAAAGACTCTATATTATGCTTTGTTCCCTAGTTCAGCTTGCAAGTTGTTTCTTTCTTGTAGAATTGTAGGTTTTAAAGGGATTTAGATAACAACGTGGTTGATATTTATGATACAGACATCATTGTCCAAAATTGTCCGAGATCATCCACATTTTCCAGAAAAATTTTGTTGTTGTAGAAGATGAAATTTCCAGTTAAGTTTTGGTGAAGATATTTATATTCCATAAGGAATATAAAACTAAAAATGTCAGTTCTTTGTTGGGCAGAAAGCCATTTAAATTTTAACTGGGGAAAAGCTGAGAGACTGGTTAGTTGTTGACTGCCAAGAGCCTCACTGAATTTCTCTGAAAAACTGGCTGTATTTCAATTAGAGGCAGCCTGTTAATACAGCCCAAGAAGTTTGTAATGATGGGGTTTAGGTTCTTTTCATTAAGTAGCACGTTTATGTTGTGAACTTCAGTGGCTAGTATCATGTTCTTTAAAGGAAAGTATTTCTAGTAAAACTTCTATTAACCAACAGCTCCTGTAGTTAGAGAAACAAGCAAGCTTAAAGCGGTTTCAGTAGAACAAAGATAATGTGTGAGAAAGTTTTGGCAATTTCCATAGAGACAAAAACTAAATCCATTGTGAAAAAAGATTTTTCTAATAACTCAGCTGGATACAATAGCTTGCCAGATTTCAGAGTTGTCTCTAGCCTTCAAGGGCTCGTCTCTAGACCTCATGTTTCAAAGCATGCTGAAAGTAAGAGTGACGTCTCCTTCATACCGAACAGTGGGTTCAGCAGGCACACAAGCAGAGACATTTTACAGTTTCAAAGAAGAGGGAAAACCACAGCAATTAAGAAGGATTTTTCTTTAATCTGATGAATTGGGGTGTTCTTGATATTTGATGTTACTACTGAAAAGTATGTGCAAATTTTTATCCATTCACTTTGTACTTGTGAAACCTAATCTTCTGAGACCAGCAAGATGGAGCCAACTATGCTATTATTGTAAGTTAATGTGTTGGAAATCTCTGTTAAAATGCACTGTATAAATATTTCAGATGGAAATTGACACAGCACTGAGTGATCTGGAAGCAGCTGACTTTGCAGAGCTGGTAAACATTTTATTTTTGTTGTTTGCATTGTACAGTATCTCTTTGCCGTGGTGTCATATTCAGTAGTTTAAAAAAGCACTAATTCCAAACTCATCCACTTTTTTTAATCAAGTGGGAGTCAAAGCAAAGGTATACTCAATTATTCTTGTTTTAAGATAGCTCAATTTTGCCCATTCTGTTTATCCTGAATTTCTGTCCATGGTTAACATTATAACTGTATTATAATCCTATAGGATTAGTCACTGAAAACCCATGATTTACTATAATTTAAGTCCCTGGGATACCTACAAGGACACTCTTAATTTCAAAGAGCTGATTCTTGTTATATTTCTATTTTTGTAGAGATAACTCTCTCCTTCCCAAGCAATTGTGAATAAACCTCGAAACTTCTTTGGAGCACCGAGAACTTGATTTTCCAGTTTACAGAACACAATTACAAGTTATGCATACTTTTAATACTGTTAAAAGAGAAGAAGGCAATTTACTTAAGCACCACTTGCTGTGCATGCTCTTTACTGTGCTGTATAGGACAGTGAGGTGTAAACATATTGAAATTTCAGTTTTACTTCCTAATGAAAGAGCTTTCTCAAACTCATGTTCCAGAAAAGTTATTGTAAAATTATATTCTTTATAGGTATATTATAATTGAGCATAAAGATAACTTGTTTGATCACATATTTAGCATAATAATTTGGGACAT
Organism: Astur gentilis; assembly: GCF_929443795.1. Taxonomy (NCBI): domain Eukaryota; kingdom Metazoa; phylum Chordata; class Aves; order Accipitriformes; family Accipitridae; genus Astur; species Astur gentilis. The sequence goes on from NC_064891.1 coordinate 15,409,456, forward strand.
ACATAATCTCAAAAGATACTTAATGATTCTTAAAACCTAAAATGCAAGGTAGGCAGACATGCAGTCCATCTTGCAAAAGAATACAAAAAAAGAATCGCTGTACTAAACAACGTGGATGATTATTTACAGAAAGCATTGTTTATAAGGTGTAGTTTATTGCATCAAAATTGATTGCACCCACTTAATTTAAAATACACTATATCCACCTAAAGATAGTGTTACTAATCTGAGAGCACTGGGCATCTAGATTAAAAGATCAAGGAATGGGTGTATTTTGGGTAAAATGTCATATACTGGGGAAAAAATGCTTTGACTTGGAAGTTTTACTCTAGGAGGGCCTCTGGTGTCAATAGTTATGCTTCATCCACTTTGCTGTTAAGAACTCTGAGGATTAGCATATCCTAACAAAAAGTTTATGGACAAATAAGAACTAAATAGGAAATCTGTTATTTTGAGCTGAAAATTGTTAGAGAAAATCAGTGACATGAAAATCAATAATAGAGGCTAAAAACTTGGTATTTTACTTAACTGTTCAGTATTAAGAGCCGTACTGATAATAAGAAGTAGTCAAAAATGAAAGTATTGAAGAAGATACTGGTTACAATTGACTGGAATTAGTTCATTTGTACTTTGGTAAACAAAATAAAAATTCTGAATTAAAAATTATACCATGCTTTTTTCCCCACAGTCCGAAGATTATTACGACATGAGAAGATTATATATGATTATGGGCTCTTGTCTCTTCTACAAGGTAGTATTAGTGATTAAGGCCTAAAGATTAGGAAAATGCATCTGGAAATCTAACCCAGTCATGGAGTAACTCTTTTCAGAAACTTAAAAATATTTTAAAAATGTATGATTGCTTTAAATGTGTATTTCTAGTAACAGACCTAAAACTCTAAACACCCTAACAGAAAAAATAGATGTCAGGAAGTGGTGTCTACTACATGATCAGTAAGGACAAAATACTTGTTTGAAATTGTCTCATGGGAATTTTGTGCTGTATGAACCAAGGATTGGAGAGAGACAGTAATAAGAAAGTAAAAAGAGTCAATTCAAGTGAGACTGTATGATATTCTAATAGGAATTTCTTTGTTCATTGCCTTTTTTTAATAAAGATAACAGGTGATCTATCTTTAATTTGTCTTTAAAGCAAAGACTTGAGAAATTGAATTGACAGCTTTTTTCACTTTGGCCTCATTTGTAAATTTATGTATCTTTATTATATGTAGAAAATGTGTGTATTCAACAGTATAAAGAGAAAGATAACAGCCTTTGTTTTAATGAAACTTACATTTTAAGGATTTTTGTCATGCAATTTTTCTTTTTGTCTGCCTGGACTTCAGTAAGGCCTTTGACACTGTCTCTCGTGGCATACTGCTTGAGAAGCTGGCGTCTCATGGCTTAGACAAGCGTACTCTTTGCTGGGTAGAAAACTGGCTGGATGGACGAGCCCAGAGAGTTGTGGTGAATGGAGTTAAATCTAGTTGGTGGGGGGTCACAAGTGGTGTTCCCCAGGGCTCAGTACTGGGGCCAGTTCTGTTTAATATCTTTATCAATGATCTGGATGAGGGGATTGAGTGCACCCTCAGTAAGTCTGCAGATGACACCAAGCTGGGAGGGAGGGTTGATCTGCTCGCGGGTAGGCAGGCTCTACAGCGGGATCTGGACAGGCTGGATCGATGGGCCGAGGCCAATTGTATGAGGTTCAACAAGGCCAAGTGCCGGGTCCTGCACTTGGGTCACAACAACCCCATGCAGCGTTACAGGCCTGGGGAAGAGTGGCTGGAAAGCTGCCTGGCAAAGAAAGACCTGGAGGTGTTGGTCAACAGCCAGCTGAATAGGAGCCAGCAGTGTGCCCAGGTGGCCAAGAAGGCCAACGGCATCCTGGCCTGTATCAGAAATAACATGGCCAGCAGGAGCAGGGAGGTGATCGTGCCCCTGTACTTGGCACTGGTGAGGCCGCACCTCGAGTCCTGTGTTCAGTTTTGGGCCCCTCACTACAGGAAAGACATTGAGGTGCTGGAGCATGTCCAGAGAAGGGCAACCAAGTTGGTGAAGGGTCTGGAGCACAAGACTTGTAATGTGCGGCTGAGGGAACTGGGGTTGTTTAGTCTGGAGAAAAGGAGGCTGAGGGGGAGACCTGATCGCTCTCTACAACTGCCTGAAAGGAGGTTGTAGCGAGGTGGGTGCTGGTCTCTTCTGTCAGGTGGCTGGAGACAGGAGGAGAGGAAATGGCCTCAAGTTGCGGCAGGGGAGGTTTAGGTTGGATATTAGGAAAATTTCTTTACTGAGAGGGTTGTCAGACATTGGAATAGGCTGCCCAGGGAAGTGGTTGGGTCACCATCCCTGGAGGTGTTCAAAAAGCGCATAGACAAGGCACTTCAAGACATGGTTTAGTGGGTTAATGGTTGGACTCAATGATCTTGAGGGTCTTTTCCAACCTAAATGATTCTATGATTCTATGATTTATGCTGGTAGTGTTACGAGACTAAACTATTAGCACAAATGGAACTGCGGAGTATCTACCATGACACCATTTTAACTGTTATGCCCTTAGTGCTAGAAAAGTGTTGTACTATGTATCTTTTCTGGAAATTTTATTAATTCCGATGGAAGCTCAGTGTTTTTGGAGAGAGAATTAAATGAGAATTAAAGCACCTTAACTCTGTAGCTGTTTTGCAAGCTGTTAAAGCCATGCATTTCCCAGTTTGACTTTGATAACGTGCATATATCCTGATGTTTTTAATTTGTTTATATTTCAGTATTTTGATTCTTCAGGCGTGATGCAAAAGCTCAGTGTTATCTGGTGTAGAACTGTATATCAAAAAGACAGTCTCTGGCCAGAAAGCTTACAATCTCAATGCATGTGGAGCATGGATATCTCTATATGAAAAGTACTCTTAAGTGATGAGTGGTGGTGTTGTATTTCTAACTGAATATGCTTCCTTTTCTGTGTTTAATTAAGGGTTACTTGATTGGTAATCACTTGCCAAAGGAAGATCTTATTGATATAGGTTTATATTGTCGGCACTATTGTCTGTTACCCTTGGCAGCAGAGCAGAAGATTGGTCAGTTAGTGATATGGCGGGAAGTATTTCCACATCATCATATCCAGCCGTGTGAAGTTTCAAGTTTTACAGGATACAGGGAACCTGAAGCAAGATACTTTTTACTGATAGTTGGCTTGGTAAGTTAACATTTGCTGTATGCCTGTTTTCTGATGCTCTGTTTTGCTGTTGTGTGTTGTCTGCTGTTCAGTAAGGTAACACTTTCCATGCATTTTATAGTAATTTTACAAAATATTTGTATTATAGTTGTTTCATGGGATAGAATTTCTCAGAGAGTAGCTTTATTTATACATTTGTAAAGCTTGCAAGTTTAAGTATAAATTCTTGCTGGTTTTATGCCTTTTCACTTTGATTGAAAATGTTTTTACTTTCATGATCTTGTATTTTCAGACAGCTCATTTCAGAAATGTGTTTGTGGGGGTTTTTTAAATGTGGACTTTTTTTAAAGCAAACAACTAATGAGTTTGGAAATGATAGCTTTTACGCTTGCATCATTAATCTAAATAACATGATAACAGAAAGAACTCCTTGAACATGATTTGATTAGAAAAAAATAAGTAACTCCTCTGGAGATGAGGAAGGAGTGTTATAGATAGTGCTGTATTTTGCCCAAGTATCATACGAGACGTAAATATAATACAGCACATACTGTTTATTAAACCAAAGGCTAATGTTGCTTCCTCCATGTTTACAGAGACACTTTATGCTCTGTGTCCTGCTAGAGGCAGGAGGCTGTGCATCAAAAGCTATTGGAAATCCAGGACCAGACTGTATATATGTAGATCAGGTCAAAGCCACTATACTTCAACTGGAAGGAATAGATGCCGGCATAGAGGAAAGGCTAGATTCTCCTTCCATTCCACCTTTATCTTGTGCTGACTGGTTCCTTCCTGCAACATGTGACAAACTGGAGAGCTTGACCACCTCACCCATCCTAAGCAAGCTACAAAACACTTCCAAATCAGTAACTACTCCAGCAAGCAAAAGGACCCTATTTGGTGACTCTTCCTTAATGACGCGTAAGCCGAGCCCTACGAGAAACAGTGGAGGACCTGACCATTGTAATGAAGGTCCTGCAGAAGATGAAAGCAATAATCCACAATCTGGAGTGGATCAGGTCTGAGAACAAAGACAAAGAGAATTTATAAGGTTCTGGTGGGCTTGGAGGGGGTGGCAATTCTTTTAAAAACTCAAGTAATTTTTTTTTTTTTTTTTTTTTTTTTTTTTTGTATACTGTAAAAGAATAAGAGCCCCTGGATTCAGTAGAAAATACTTTGTTGCCTTGGGAAGCTTGGGTCAGCCTCAGCGCCATCACATTTTATTATTTTATCATTGCTTGTAAATATTTGGCTTTTTCACATGACTAAAATGGGCACAGCTGCATTGGAATCAGCAGAAATAATTGGAGACTATCCCCAAAATAATAATGGTGTAAATATAAGTGATCAGAACAAATTGCTGTAAAGTTGTACAACTGCTTCTAACCCATTTTAGTCTAAAATAGGCTATAAAATACATTTATATAAGTTGATGCAACTGTTTGAGCCTTTTGAAAAAAAAGCTACATTATTTTCTTCTAAGTAGGTGGTTTGTTGGTTTGATTCTGTTCTTTTGTTAGCTGTGTTTTCTCTGTTAATTTGTCTATCTGCTTGTTTTTCAGACCACTAGAAAAAAAAACACCCTACCAAATCCATTTCATTTAGGAAACCTCAAAAAGAACCTTTCAGAGAAAGATACAGAACTTCTTAATGCTATCAAGTAAGAAATTTTCTTTTTATCAAGTATTTCATTTTTAAGGCCATACTTGGATCTTTTTTTGAATATGCGCAGATCACAGAAGTTCCTGCATAATTTTGTTCTAACCAAAACTTTGCTGTACAAGGATTCTCAAAAGCGAAGTTCTTAAATGGAGAGCTTAATTAGAGAAGTTGACTGTTTCTCAAGAATATGTCAGTAGAATGTATGCACATGCCCCACATATATGTGACCTTGGAAGTTCAAATAAAAGAGTTTTTGGCCCACAAATATACCTTGTGCCTCCCTGGTACCTCTAGGAAGGTGTACAAAGGACGAAGAAGCCGTGTTCTTCCCAGTTCCCACGTGTTGCTTGTGATGGCAGTCACTGTGATGTTTTGTTTGAGCTCTAAAAAAAGCTTTCCTCCCGTGCTGCCCCTCCCCCCCCCCCCCCCAAGCTTTTATTTCTTCTTTCCTTTTTTTTTGGTGAGAAATTTTGAGAATGCAAGTGCAATACCTAACTTGTACCATAGTTTTTTGGTTTGTGTTTGGGGTTTTTTTAATTGAGTATTGACAGTCCAAATTAGCAGGATTTCCTTGGTGTAGAAATAGGCACTTTTGGAATGTCTGTATCCATTTTTGTACTCTGTTGTAGGTAGCAGAAAAACAAATCTGTCTTAAGAAACAAAAGTATATGTTGTTTAACTGAAATTTCTTTCAAAATTATTTTAATATTAATTGAATTGTCCTGTTTTTTTTAAGGTTGACATCTGGTCCTGAGAATACCCTCTTCCACTATCTATCTTTGGAAACGATGCAAGGAATCTTTATTACTCCAACTCACAAAGAAGTAGCACGGCTCGGTGGCTCCATCCACCCTCAATTAATTGAGAATTTCTACCGTTGCTGTCTTTCAATTCGTTCTGTTTTTCAGCAGTCCATGAGGAAAGAAGTATGGAAGCTCTGTCTTCTGTTTTTCTATTTACATTCTCAACTCAGTATTTCAAGATTGTTTTCACTCCACTATTTAAATAGTTCACTAGCAGGTGTATTTGCATGTGTGTGGTTGTTTTTAAAGCTCTATGTTTTCACTGTTACGGGCAGGTTCTTTCTCTGACCATCCAACCAAGTATGCATACCATTATGTCTCGGTCTCCCACCAAAAATGCCCTCAAAATAAATACTCTGTGTCTCCAGTATAGTATTTTCTTACTCTTGTTTTGTATTAGGACTCTTCTTTGTAACTTAGCAAAAAGTTTCATGCACTGGGTTCAAGAACTGTAAGTAGCAAAAGAGAGGGTTTCAGACTGGTCGCAAAATAGGGGTTTTCAGATTGGCAGCAAAAGGAAATTTAGACCCTCTGTTTTTCATGGAAAATGTTTCACATGAGCAGTGACAGTGTGGTCTCCCCTCACCATGCTGTTAGCATGTCTGAACAGGGACCTGAAGAGGGACTCTACGTTGTTCATTCTTAGTTGTCTTTTGTCTCTTTGCTACCCAAGATTGCTTATAGATTTGCCATTCACTAATGTCTGTAATCGTTTGGTCATATGGATATTGGTCTAAAAGAAGACTGGCTACAATGATGGATTGCTTTTAACTGTGCTGCCAGATCTCTTGGATTTTAGTTTAGGTAGGGTGCCAGGATAAGAAAGGCTTTTTCCCTTTACAATGATACCAGTTCAAGCCTTGCTCTAGGCTTGAGCTGAAGCCTGATCATCCCAGCTACCAGAGCTTTATGTGGGTACTTGGTATTTAGATTAGACTTAAAAATGGTCAGGTCCGATGTCAGCAACTGTACTGCCTTGTGTTTGATTAAAAATTTCTGTTTACTCCAAATGATCCATCTGGAGTAAGATGGTAGTAGTAATGCAGAAACCTAAACAATAGGTATAAGAACCAATTTATGAGGTACTCCAGATCAGACACTCTGTGTTCTGTGCACACTTTTTTTTGCTAAAAGTCTGGTTCTTAATTGCAGAGTTGATTTTTATTGACATGAACCAAATTAGGATAACATTTAATCTCTATTAATTTTGTGACCTGTTTAATCCGTTCGGAAAAGAGAAATAATTAACTATAAACCTAAGTGGAATACTGTCTATCAGTTGAATTTTTTAAATCCTAAAGCGACAATCCAAGTGAATTAAATGAGAAATAGGAAATAACAGTAGAAATTGAATGAATGCAGTTTGCAAACAGCAGTATGATTTTTCTTAACGTTTTATTGAAGTTACATAAAAAGTCACTTCTGGTTAGACCGATGTGCCTTGTAAATTATGTAGGAATTTTTAAGTGTTAGAAAAGTAGGTTAATTTAGTGCATTGTTCTGTCAACTTCATATGACACTGGGGTTTGGCTGAGTAGGACTTTGGCAATGAGTCGTGTATTTTGGGCACTTCTGGTGGGACATCTAGAAGCCCAAAAGCAAGTAGAGAGAATACACAAATATTTCTTATCATCAAATTGCCTTTGGTTACAACTGTTAAATAGACAGTTCATAGTTCAAACAAACAAACAAAAAATTAATAAACCATTCAACCATTAGGTGTAGCTCATAAAAAGTGAAAAACTCACGGTTGAAAGTCAAAACTTCTGTTTTGGCCACAGCTACCTTGGCACATGCTTTCCTGGCTTGTTCAGATGTGAGTACAGTAGGCAGCAGCTGGGTTCATTCTGCTCTGACAATCAGAAATAATTGAACATGTGGTGCAGAACAAAGTTTCTGTTTTAGAGAAATTTGGGGTAGTTTTTGCATGTTGGCTCCAACAATTAATGCTGAAATTGGCAGGTTGCCTTATGGCATGAAGAAAATATAAAAGAATGAATAGAAGTTTTCCTTGTTCATAGTGCACAACAAAAAAGTTAAATGTAGAAATGTGCTATTATACTGCTTATTATTTGGTATCAGCTAAATATTGTTATAGTTTAGGATTTAGAGAATTGCGCCAGTAATGCAAAATTACAGTAAACCCATCCATAATTTGTTGTCTCACTTTTTGAGAACTGAAAATTTACAACTCCTAAATGTGTACAGAAATTTTTAATAAATTTTAAATTGAGCAAAAAAAGCTCTCTAGTCTTAAACCCTAAAATACATGTTGGTGTATGTGATAAGCAGCCCTGACCTCATTTGCAGCATCATCATCATCTTGGTATTTTCTTACCTTTAAATCAGAAGGAAAGACATTTTAATGCATATAGACCCTCATAGTTCTATCAAATATCCCCTCTTAATACATATTATTTTCTTGAGTATTTTCAGTATGAATAGCGTAGTGTAAGATGTGCTAAAATATAAACAAATACCAGCTTGGAAATTGCATTATAATTACCCCGATTTTGATGGAGAAGATTATTAGACTGAGTACTAACATATTCTTAAAGTCTTTTTCAGTACCAGTATTAGCAATAACAGGGTTTATAACAATTTTATGTACTAAGAAAAGATACAGGAGGGGTTAAGTCATCTGTTGTGAAATGGCTTCCACTCTATGAACTAGGAGTAATATAGAATATGCTTCATGAATTTATTCCAAAGCATGTTTAGGGAAATTTGAAATACATCTTCTCAGGCAAATAATAGACATTTGGTTTCTCAAATGCTAAGGTGTATTTCACTTTTTCTTCCACCATTTTTGAGAAATTAAGATAGTTGTGATGTTTTGTCCATCTTTTCTCTTCTAAATCTTCAGCCCCAACATCTTCAATACTGTAGGCAGATCAAAAGATGTAGTTTCTGCTTCTGCATGTGGCAAAGAGAAGTTCCTTGAGACTTTTTTCAAGAAAAGCTTTTCTTTCACCTTTGAAGCAACTGATGGGAACAGAAGTTTTATTGGCAGATCCAGAGATGCCCTCTCTGGCTTAGGAACTCTCTTAAGACAGATTTGTTTCAAAGGGATTTCCACTCCTGTTTCCATAATCTTATCTCACTTCTCATGCTTCAAAACCAAAAAAAGATTAAAAGCTTGTTTTTTCATTTTTACATAGACATTTACAAAAGAGTAATAAACTTCCTTTGACTTCAGTGAGAGAAGAGTTAAACTAGTGACAAACCCTTTTTAAAACTCCTCTTGTGTTTATCTCCATGTCTATTCTGATCTTTTTCCCCTCATATTTCTGGTGAAAGATACCATGACTTTATTGGACTCACAGGACTGTTGAGCACCAAGACAGAGCAAAGAGAGAAAAATAGTTTTTGTGCATGCAATTTGATCTTCTACCAAACAGGTACCAGGAGCTCAGTTAGAAACAACTGGAACTTTTGCAAGGTTTATTCAAAACCTTTGTGCAAAACATAGCCCTAAAAACTCAATGAAACATGAAAATGTATAGGAAATAAAGACGTCTTATGCACTCTTACTGAGTAAGAGCAAGAAAATGCTCTGAGCAAAGTGTTTCAACTGTTTATTTACAAAAGGAAATTCCTGCCTGGCCAAGTTTATTCAATAGACTTTTACTATCACAGTTCTTAATTAGGGAGGCACACAGAGAAAGATGAGAGGTTTAGCTGTTGTAACACACTTTTTAAAAGAAGCTGTACTATTTCAGATGTCTTATTAGACAAATAGTGTTCAGCTAGAAGGAAAAAAAAGAATCAAAAAAGGGAGCATGTGTCTACCTCCAAGCTGTATAACAATGGGAAGGCCTGTTGATGCCAAAGTAATAAAACTGTGGAGAAAAGAATCATGTAAGCAAGTTAGATCTTCCAAGTCTGCCTTTTTGAAAGCAGTATTATTCATAAGATATTCCTGAAGAAATTCCATAGTTATATTTGCTAGTGCTTATGTAAGAATATGTCATTGTATACTAACATTTCACCAATTGTTTTACAGAAAAAGAAAAAAGCAGCCAGTGGGATTTCAGAATTTAGTAAGGCAGCTGAGGACCTAGATCTGGTAAAAGAACATGGAGTTTTGTTTGAGTGCTCTCCTGATAACTGGACTGATCAGAAGAAACCACCACCAACAATGAATTACTGGGTTGTGGGGTGAGTTTAAACACATATGTATTTCTCCCAAAGTCTTCCATTTTGAATATATCGCTGTGTTCTTTAAGAATAAATTTAACTGTAGCACATGACAGAAATACTTGAGCTGACTGACTGAGGTAGCTTTGATTTGGGATCTGGGAAGTTGCACTGGTGTGATGTTCCACCTGCTGTAAAATATAGGTGTGTTAACTCAGGTGAGCACCGTGCCAGCATGTTAACACCACAGAGCTGGCATCCTTTGCAGTGCTGCACTGTGCTATGCAGACATGCTGATGTGCTGTAATCATATTCTTTAATACCCTGCACTTCCTTTGTGCTCCTCGCACTCCTTCTGATCTCTCCATTCCCTGCTCTGCAAGTCCATCCCACCTGTCTTGTCTCCATGCATAATGCTGATTCAGTGATACAAAGAGGTAACGTGAACAATTGTACTTGTTGGTTGATGGGGCTTTTTTTCATTGGGAAGATCAAATCAACCTACCAGACTATTTGAGATATTTTGGAAAGGGAGTTTTCTTCCCTCAATTTGCTTTCAAAGTTCTGCCATTATCATTGTAAATGAATTGTGGTTTGTGTTGTTATTTAAACTTAATTTTAAATAATTTTTTTAATGATGCATATAGTTATTACTACATAGCTAAGCCTGATTTGCATGCAGAACAGCATACTGCCCTAGGCAATAAATATTAAAAATAATAGATTTTCTGAAGTAATTAAAATCAGGTGCAATGAAAAAGTAGTATGTATCACTTCACAATTCAGAACGTATCAGATGTCGTAATTGTTTAAGTCCAGGTCAGTAAGCCCTGTTCAGTGGCCACTTCTCATATGTTATTCTTTCCTCCATCTGCTGTATTTTGTGCTGTCTAGATTTCGGCTGCAGTAGGCAGACAGTCATATTAAGGGTGGTCATTCTCAATAGGATGTTTCCTTGTTCTCTACATTCATCTTCTGTATTTGGTATTCCAATTAGATAAATAGAAACTAAAATGCAAATGCCCAGTTAAATGAAACCTATATGAAAAACAAATTCAGTATAGTCATGGAGTAAAAGGAAGATAAACGATTATGCTTGATTAATTTATTAAGTTGGATTTTTCGACTAGTTCAACTATTGCACAAATAGGAAAGAAAATGGCAAAATACATTTCTGAATATGGCATAAGAACTTTTTTCCGATAGAATGAGAGGAAACATCATCCACAGGTAATTATATTAGCCAGGAATAATAATGTAGAAATACTCTAACAGAGCTTTTGTTCAACCTGTTTGCCTTCAAGTTAGACGTTTAAAAAGAAAACAATTGTTTCCCACCACGAACGTACATAACTCCAGTTTGTCTGCTATCCTTGGGTCTGGAAAAATCAAGATCTTTAATTTAAACGTCTAAAAGTGTTTGCACTGATGTTGCTATCTTTTAAAAAATAATTTTTCATTCTGCATTATCAAACAACGTGTTAAACCAAGGGTAGTCCATTAGTATTTGCAGAGGTATATGCTATGCTATAATGCTACACACAGTTATGCACAAGTATTAACAGCTTTCCTATTTTGGCTCTTTCCCTGAAAGAGCTTATTAGCTTAACATGTGGGAATGTACCTACCTAGATGTATTAAGTGTAAAAAAATCAGTGCATATATGAATACTGGGGCTTGCTCCCAGGTAACTTGATTGCAGCTTGTAGCCTGGAAACTTGGATGACTGCAAACACACCAGTACCATACAAATAGACCCTGAAAACCTGAAGATTTTTTTCCATACATAGTGTGGAGAAAACTGAGCAGAGAATAACTTGATTTAAAAATCTGATGTATTGAGAATAGTAAGATAATGCAGGAGAGCCACAGACATTTGCTAGCTGTCTTAAACAGCAGTTGTTCTTAACATCTTACTGAAACCTCAGAGTACAACCAGAATATATCAAACAAAGAAAAAGCTAACACCTATGATGATTTTTTTTTCTTTCCTTTCCTTTTTTTCCAGGAGACTCATTCTACATCCAAAACCTCAGGAGTGTTATGTCTGTTTTCATGACTCAGTCACAGAAGCTGCTGTTGAACTGGCCTTTAAACTGTCCTTCGGATTAGCTACATAGATGAGTCTCTTGAACATTCAGCCATCCTGTGGGGTGTTGTCATCTTTTTAAAGTACTTCAGTATAAAGAGAAATTAACTCAATTGTGGTGCCAAACCATAATGTATCTTTCAAATGCTTAAAAAAAAAAACAAAAAAACCCCCCAAAAAACCCCAACAACAACAACAACAAAACCACAAAAAAACAAAACCAAAAAAACTACCTTCTGGTAATGACACAGGTAAAACTTCAGTGATGATTCTAATGATTTCATCAATTGAATACTTAAAAAGATTTCAGAGAACCAAAATTCTTATTTTTATTACTGTTGAATTATTTATCCCAATCATAACTTTTATTACATGAAAACATCACATAATTTGTACATTCACTGCTGTTCAGTGTGTATAATATGCAATGTAAAATGATAAGCTGATATCCTCAAAAGTATTCTCTGAATATCTGGCAACTGGTGATGGAGTTAAAAAAAAAAAAAAAAAGGTTTCCAATTAATTAAAATTTTGCACCTCTAAGGGCATGAAAAATCCTGAGTGTTTTCAGTAGTACTGTGTCAATAAAAAAAAAAAAAAAAAAAAAAAAAGAAAAGAAAAAAAAAAAAAAAGAAATCTTTTAGCCAATTCATGGCACTTAGCCACACAAAACTAATGGCTTATCATTTTTGCCAGTGTGGTCTCTTGCACACTTGAGCACTTGGTTGATGTTTTACTTGACTTGATGAGGTTCAACTATAAATAATACTTATATTTGTTAAAACACAATCTTGAAAGCCCAAAAGAAGATGGAAGACAGCGGGGTGATGGTTTTAAGACCTATGCCTGCACTCAACCAATTTTATATTGTATTCATAATTTCATAATAAAAAAATTATATTTGGCAAAGACCAGTAAAGTGTTAACTCAGTGTTTTTTAACTTAAGATATTTTCTCTTTTGTTTATTTAAACAATATTTATTTGGCTAGGTCTTCTACAAATTACAGCTGGCTATTACAAAAAATGTTATGTTACCTCCATATGAGGCAAGAGAAGGCAGTGTGTTTGCAAAATCAGAATTCTTCTGGAAAAATCAGCTTTCCTACAAATTGTTACAATGTTTGTAATCTACAGACCAGCTGCTTCCAAAGCTTTTTTTTTACTGAATTTTAGTTTAAAATGTAAGCTTTTGGGGGCAGTCTTTGTACCCTCAGCCAGCTTATTTAGATCTGGTCATCTGCATAGCATTTCATCATGTTCTATATCAACAGTGCATTTTTCCCCCCTTTCTGCTGTTTCTACTTGCTTTTAATGAGTGCTTTTCATAAAATGCATTACTAAAGTTGCATTTTAAACAATGGGATCAAAAAGTTTAAGTATTCAGGAAAGTAAATTCAGTTCCGTAGGCTCTCATGATGAAATCTATAGATCTTGTTTTCACTAGTAAATTGCACGGTTTAGAGTAGTTCTAAAATAGTCAATCAAATGCTTTTAACTGCCCACTCTCACAGAGGGATTCACAGCTTGTCTTGAATCACTCAACAGTTGTTTTAATTCCCAGCAGTAGAAGTCTTAGGCCTGAAGTGTAAGCATATGATTGCAGGTTTGTTAATCGTCTGTCTCTAGAATTTATGGTTCCTAGAAGATGAGACAGAGTATTTCAGTTTGAGATTAAAACTGATTTAGATTTGTTCCCCATCTGTAAATCAAGTGGTGTGAGATTTACTCTGAGATATAAAAAATTGTGTAATAGTATGGATAACATCTGAAAAGCACCTTTTAAAAGTCTAAAATATGTGGGCTTTGAATATTAAATTTCATTGTAGATGGAAGAAGTAACATAGCAAAGCAAGGAGTCTTTGATGCAGTGCTTTCAGCAGGTTTAACAGCTTTTACAGAACCTGTATGTATGTTTCTGCACATAAGTGTCTATCTGTATGGAAAAGGGTAATTTTGCTGATGTTTGTCTCTTGTTTCAGTCTTCTAGAGGTCGGGTTTGAATGCTAAAAAAGACAGTTGAATGCTTTAAGAATAGGACAGCTAACTTTTATGTAGATCCTTGTGTTTAGTCAGACCTAGGTTACTCTGCTGCCAGCGTAGTGTGTTAAACTGTTGACTCAGCTGGGACAAACACAACTGAATCAATGCAGAAGAAACAGTGTGAATATGCAGATGTGCATGGAGAAAAGAAGAACCGAAGGAAGGTGGGACTCCTTTGGTACCAATCAGGTATTTAGATTGGCTTGCTCCTTCACAAGAAACTGTACCTGAAACAGAATTACGGGCATCTGAGTATGGTACAACTTTTGTACTCAAACCAGTGTAGTTCAGCAACAAAACATGGCAAAATTTGCATTAATCATGTTGATACTACACTTAAGGAGATTTTTACTGGTTACTTTGTTAGTCAACTGAGCAGAGACTGTATTTTGCAGATTTGTAAAGAGTATGTTTTAAAAGAACCCCAAAGGATGATACGATTTCATTTCCTACAGAACACAGATTTTTATCAGGTATCTTTGATACAAATCTTGTAGCTTTGTAACTTTGAGGAAGATTATAGCTGTGAATCGATGTATAGAATTAATGTCAAGAGGAATAGATACGGGGAAGCTACTAAAGGAGTTAAAATGGTAGTAGTAAGGCTCAAGAGATAAATTTTTTTGCCTTTAAATTATTGTTTAAAAAAGTATTAGCAAAGCAATGTGGTATACAACAAATCAATGGAGTATCAGGGTTAAAATTACTCATGTCAAGAGAATGCAAGAAACAAAAGTTATCATTTTAAAACCTCAACAAAAACCATGGTGTTTCATGCCTTCATTAGTCATGAAGTCAGGAGATGCAGGGGAGGTAAAGCAATTAAAAAAAAAATGCTATCAGCAATCTAGAAGGAATTGGTACATCTGACCTGCAATGGAATGGGTATAATTAACTTGTCTGAAGTTCATTTATTTGTCATATATCATGTTTATTAACTCATAATTCAATATGATCAACAACTACCCTTTGTTACCTGGTTTTCCAGTCTCTAGTTGCTGATCTGGGGAGAGGGGCCAGCTCCCACAGCTGACAGCAGCTTCTGGAAAGTTCCTGAGGTCTCTGGAAAGCTTGCTGCCTGCAGCTCGGAGAGGGTGGCACTGCCTGGAAGGGAACAGATCCGTGTAGTAAGAGCAAATGGCGCAGTTTCTGGGCCTGGAATGGTGGGGGGACAGAGGCGGCTCAGCTCCTGGGTACCCCAAGACCATCAACTTTTTATTTTTGAGGAAAAAGAAGCCAGTTCGGTGCCCACCAACCACGTGCTTTTTGGGAAGAAGAGGAACCGGCTGGGGGGCGGCCAGGGCGGTGCCGTGCGCCATGGCGGACCCGCAGGGTGAGGACCCCTAGGACCCCTTCTCCTTCGGGAGGGACCTGCTGGCCAGTGGCGTGGTGGCTGCTGTCTCCAAGATGGCGGTGGCGCCTGTCGAGCAGGTGGAGCTGCTGCTGCAGGTGCAGGCCTTGTCCAGGCACATCTGGACAGACCAGCGGTACAAGGGCATGGTGGACTGCTTCGTGCACATCCCCGGGGAGCAAGGTAGGGACACCCAGCCACGGCCGCCTCTTCCCCTGGGATGCTCCCCAGTCCCCGCGTCTTGCCTTCTTCCTCCCAAACCTTGTAAAAAAATCTTTTAAAAATGCCTTTGAAACGACGGCGATGGAGCATCCATCGTGAGCTGTGGGCACTCAAAGGAGTACAGATACCAGTGGAGGAGGTGGTGAGGAGGGGGTTACTGCTGGGTACGTCCCCACAGGATTTTTTTTCGTTTATTTGGTAGTGGCAAAGTCATGCTCATTGGTATTTGTGGACAGCATAAAATACCCTTAAAGTTTTCCTTGTGATACTTTTACAAAAGCACTGTTTATTTGGCATCCTCAATGTGTAGGAATGCATGATCAAAATAAGAAATGAAACCCCAGTTTTGAGTTTTCTTTGTCCTTAAGGAGTCTTTGCCTTCATTCCTGGTAACACAAGAAAATTAGTAAGTTGAATGAAGAGCATGGCTACACATTACAGAGATCACGTTGTTGTCACTGCTTAGTAAAGTTGGTAACATGGCCAGACAGCCCAATGTCTGTGAACATCCTCATATACTTTTTTTTCCCCTCCCAATCCACATAAGATTTGCTCCTGCACTACTTCCTCAGTTCCATTTAGCTTCTTATACATTTATCTTAGTGTCCAAATGGATCCTTTCTTTAATTTAGAAGAAGAATATAATTACAGAAGTGCTACCAAGTTTCTGATGCCTGCATAAACCGTTTGTCATTGCTATAATATGGAGTGCGAGCACCCCCTATGGAAGCGAAAATGCATAGGCAGGCTACTTCAGGAAAATCATTTCTGTACAGTTCTGTGAAATACTCTTCTATTCTGCAGTTTCCAGAGGTATCTCTAGTCTTAGAAATGTATGAGGTAAGGAAGCTGACAATCTTACCTATTTCTCAGCGTTATTTCATGTACAGTTTTACATTTTCTTATGCTAACACCAAATGCATACATCTGTTGGTAAGTGTCAGAATAAAGCCAGATTTCCAGTACCAAAAGTCTGAAAAATAAAGGACCTGAAAAGGAACATTTGTGGCCTTTGTTACAGCTCATACTGAAGTAGAAACAAAAGAAGGAATACTGTATAATATACTTGGTGTAGCATAAACTTTGGAAATGTTATTTTAAAGATCTGTTTCTTTTTCTGTAGGATTTTTCAGCTTTTGGCATGGCAATTTGGCAAATGTTACACGGTATTTCCCAACACAGGCTCTAAACTTTGCTTTTCAGGACAAATACAAACAGATTTTTATGTCCAAAGTGGATGAAGAAAAACAGGTAAATAATCTCTTGCATGTTAGTTCTGTTTAATAAGCAAACTAGATCTGGTTGAGAGCTGTGCAGTTCTTTCTCTCAGCATGGTTGGTAATTAATGGTGGTATATTGATAAGGTTTTGTAATGAGCTTATTTTATAACAGGAGGAAGAGCGAGCTCAGCTTAATGTGTAGCTTATTGTTGAAGGTAATGGAATCTGGGGTTTGATCTTTAATGATTAATGACTTTGTGAGGTGCATGTAAATAACTGCTTGTAACTGCAGTCAAATTTTTTTTTGTTCAGGACATAATTATTTTGGAGTTAATTGATGCAAGTATTAGGATGGATATTAAAAATCTTAGACTCGGACATCTACATTTCTGGGCTTTATCTAAAACCACAAATTACATTCTCACAGTTCAGATTGCATTAACATGTTCTCTAGTCTCAAAACCCTTTATGTTTGTAATTTCACTTATATGAAATTACAGCTGCTTTTATTTTAATATATGAAGTTCTTGGGTAGTATCCCTCAAGCAGGAGTCTCTCATTTTAATTTTTTTCACATTATTTTCTTGATAATTATTAGCATGTAAGTGTCAGAAAGAACTTACAGATAGTAAAGCACATATTACTGCTGTGGATAAGTAATGCTTCACACTGAAAACTGATTTCTTTCTACATGTAAGGCTAGAAACATACTTATCAATATTTAATGCATTTTAAGAACTTAGTTTCGTACAATGCACCAGAAAAGTAGCAGTTTTAGGGTATAGCTCCAAAAGGCAATTAAACTTTTGGGCTATGCTGCTTTACCTTGCAATTCTGTGTACTTGGGGAAGGTCCCTTAACTTGGATGGATTGAAAGACATAGAGGTCTACACCCATAGAATTAATTACAAGAAATCTTGGTCTCGATGTGAAATGTTGATATTGGCATTTGACAAATTACATAAAATTCATATCAGAATGAAAAATAAGTTCTTCATATCTAATTTGTTTCATGTGAAAATAGCTGGAAAATCTGTTTTATTTGTGTCTGTCTTAGGTTATCTGTTTTAGGATTTCTTTGGTTAGGTTTTGATAATTTAAAGAAAAATCCAGTGTTCTGTGCTCTCTCTTGCTGACAGTTTTTTACTGCAGTGCCAGAAACTTTTCTTGCCACAGGCTTTTCTGGTGGTGCTGACCAGGAGAAATGCTGTCAGTCATTAAAGTTTGATTAATGTCCTTGTATTGCATGCAAATTCTTAAGCAGCCCTTTTTCAATTACAGTCACTTTGTATGTAAAGAGTTTAAGGTTGCTCTTTTCTTTCCTTACAGTGGAAAAAGTAAAACATGCATGATGTAAATAACCGTGTTTATAGTTCTTGAAATCTCCTTTCCATCTCCTAGAAGTGTTTCCAGATGGCTTACATGTGTATGAGCTTGTGACTCAAATTTTAGAAACATTCCATGAATAGCAATCAAGATTAATTTCTTTAGAACTATAGTGTTTAGCAGAGTAGCATGTCCATTGTTGGAGCTCAGGGTGTTTGGATGCTTTTTTACATGTTTTGTGCAGAATAGAAAATGGGAAAGACAATATGGTTCCATGCATTAGTTTTTACTTAGCTGGGTTATCTTTAAAAAAAATACTAATGACTAAAACCTTTAGATTGTGGGAAGTAAAGTGCAAAGGAACTTCTGTTAAAGAAGACAGGCTGTATCTGTGTGCCAGACACTTGCTATTGAAGGTAATACTGTCACAGTCAAGCATCTTCATATTGCAGCTGCCTCCTCTCAGGCTTGCTAGCAAGTTTATGCAGCAACATGAGCTAAGGCAGGTTGCAAAGCCTTCTGTAGAACTGATAGAATATTAGGGCAGTTAAGCTATGCTGGACTCCATACTACTACAGCTCTACTGTTGCTGTTACTGAAGCAGCAAATAAGAAGTCATTTTGGGTACATCTACATGGTCTGCATTTACTACACAAGATGTACCTGTGATGCCGTTTAAGTCAACCGAGCTATGTCAGATATCGCCACGTAAAAATGTTACGCAAAATGTTTCTTCTACTGTGATTAGCTTTTTCTTGTTTGGTAAATAGTATGGGCCACAGTGACAGTAAGTACTTTGATTTATGTTTCCCCATTTCCCCATCATGGAGAGTTGATGCATAATTGTATCAAGTTGATACACAGACCAGTTGTTATGAAGGACTGGTATACATGAGAAAGATGTTATCTGCTATCTGGGTCACAGGAGCACCATATAATTCAGAAGTTGAAAAAAGAAAATAGCTTATAAATATTTTTTAATAAATGTAAGAATAACCAGGGAATCTTTACAAGTTGAAATTTCAAAATACCCCAATATAGGTCTTACTCTGAGACTGCCATGTTTCTTTATTATTTTGTAAATAATGCATGGATTAGATAGCTCTTACTCTGCATGCTTTAAGGTTTTGTTTAGTATCTACAACAAAGGTCAGTGTATACAGCAATTTTTGTGTTTCAGTTCTGGAAATGGTTTTTGGCAAAGCTGGCTTCTGGCGGAGCAGCAGGAGCAACATCCATGTGTGTGGTATACCCGTTAAGACTTCACGCGAACTAATTTAGCTGCTGGTATTGGGAAAGGTAGTGAAATCTTTTAAATGGCAGTTCCAGTTTTATCTGATGCGCCTCAGGTTGTTTCTATTTACTTCATTTTAGAGGTAGACCAATATTCAACATTATTAGAATTCTTTCTATTACTTAAAAATGTACCATTGCACAATTACAAACTTAAAAGTATTAAGAAATGTAAGATCTTTATTGAAAAGGAGAGGATGAAGGTGAGTGAAAGAGGATTCTTTGGAAATAGTGCTATAGCATATCTCTCAAAGTTTTGTGGTTTTTTTTAGATTCTGTATGGAAAAGTTTAATGGAGTTTTGCCAACTCTTGATGCCATGAACTAGGGGAGTTTAATTTTTGCTGACCTATAGTTTTATGGGGTGTCATTTAAAGACCTAATGACCATCATTGTTCTATATCAAGAGTATCAACTGAAGATTTTCAACAAAGGTTTTGGGTAGTATATGTATCTAGATGTATG
Organism: Astur gentilis; assembly: GCF_929443795.1. NCBI lineage: Eukaryota > Metazoa > Chordata > Aves > Accipitriformes > Accipitridae > Astur > Astur gentilis. The sequence continues at coordinate 15,429,236 of NC_064891.1, forward strand.
TTTCATTCATTCAAATAGATAAAACTGATTTCCTGAAAACCGTATGTGGAAGGCTTTGTAGCAGAAAGAAAGAAATCTCTGCTTTCTGTATTGTTGTTGGCTTTCCTGATTTGCCTATAACAGGACAAGTTAACTCTAGTTGCTGTCTGTGCTGTGCAGGGTTGTCCCCAGGAATTGGCTGCTTGACTCTACCTATTGCTTTCTGTGCCCAGTACTTGGGCCGAATTTATATTTTCATGATACCTTCAGCACACAAGAAGGTGTACAGTTTGAAGTTCTTTCAAAGATCGGTTTATTGCTTGCTGTGTTTTCACCTGTAGAGAATCCTAAGAGCTTAGGTGTAGTTACCTGTGGAATGCAGAAACAGATGAAGAATCTACAGATATAAAAAATGGATTTCTTTAACTTTGTCACAGTTTGTGGCTAGTGTTCCACTATAGGGGAAAAGCTGAAACGAGTAACACTTCTAATAAATTTGAGTATGAATAGGGGGGGGGAGGAAGTGAAAGCATGGTATTATTTAGAAAAAATTCTTTTCAGAGAGAGGGTAAGAGAATTCATACATAAGCACTCTGCTGAATGAGGACAATATTGGAATGGTAGTTATTTGACCGGAAAGTGTTTCAGCAACTGGATACCACTATCTGTTTGAATAAACTGTTCTCGTCCATCCATGTGTTTCGATTTCTTCTTTATGCTTCGTTCATAAGTGGAGGAAACAATGATCTACTGTTTTTCATATAATTTTGGTAAAGTGTTTCAGTCATGCAGAGTAGTTTGTACTAAAGAGAAGGGCTTCTGTAAAGCATAACCATGTGCATAAATTTCTTTTATATTAGGTGCTGCTGAGCGACAGTTCCAGGGACTTGGTGACTGTATTATTAAAATTGCAAAGGCAGATAGACTTACTGGCCTGTACCAGGGTTTTGGCGTTTCCATAAAGGGAATCATTGTATACCGAGCCTCCCATTTTGGGTGTTATGACACCACTCAGGTAGCTTTTACAAAGAAAAATGCATGTGTTTTAAATCTTTATCATATTTTAAATATTTATTATGAACTAATGAGGGTGCTAGTTACAGCTTTTGTCTTTACAGTTACTCTGGTCAATAGAGTGTATTACTGAAGAGCCAAGTAATTTCACAGTAGGATTAACAACAGAAATTATCAAAATTATACTTGATATCTGCTGGATTTGACATATATATTACAGAATTTGTACAGGTTTCCAGTTTTGTTTTATTTTGCAGGGATTATTGCCAAATCCAAAGCAAACTCCATTCATTGTTTACTTTTTTGTTGCTCAAGTTGTGATTACTTGCTCAGGAATGCTGTCTTACCCTTTTGACACTGTCAAGAGACACAGGATGATGCATGCAGGTACTGTCTAACTTACAATTCTTTTGTGAAAATTACTTACTAAATTTTTGAAGTTTAATGTACTAACTGAAGTGCTGTATAGCTTTACAGCAGGCAAAACTCTGTTCAGGGAAAAAAGTGGAAACATCTTCAGAAAGACAAGAAGAAAAATCCATAATGGTATTGTGGGAGTCTGGTAAAACAGTTCATGGCTTTGTGAGAGCTTTTAGTAGAAAGACAGCATCTGTTTTCTTTTTCCTACTCAGAAGCCAGATATTTAGAGTGAGACAGGTTTGTGGGTAGAATAATATCCTTTATTAGCCTAGCTAATGCAGTTAGAAAAATAATCTTTGTGGCACACAGCTGTTCTTCAGGTGTGAGGTAGAATCAGTAATCTTCAAAGCTCAGCACAAGCTGAGAATTACTTCTCAGCATGTGACGGATATGATAGTATATTATTAGCAATTAATGTTGGATCTTGTTGCTAGCTATTAGGTAATTTTACTAGGTGGTTCAGTAGCATTTGAAGTACATTTAATATGATAAATTCTTGCTGTGAAGATCAGCCTCAAACACAAAATCAAAACCCACAAAAATGCTCTTGAAAAATCAGGACCTTGTTCCCTGCATCCCTGAGGAGGTTTTGCCATATGATGATAGAAAGGAGTTGTTAGTTCCAAAGAAGTGTCTCTACGTTTTGTTTCAAGAGTATCTTCTTGTCTACCAGGATTCCAGAAAGTCAAAAGAAAATCAGAATAAATGCTGGCACAGAACTTGCTTAGGTGCTTTCAAAAAATCCCAGGGGATACTTAGATTCTTATGTAATGCCTGCATACCTCTGGTAATCTGTCCTAAATATCAGAAACCTTGAAGCTTACAGTGGGCAAACACCATTAGCACTACTGACTTCTTTTCAGACTAAATATGATTTCACTGTCTTCAGATTCTGCTTTATCTGCTTAATCAGCAGTAAGCCTACAGTTAATGCTGTCTTTATTCATAAGTGCTGTGCCTCTTGAGGCCTCATCAAAGAATCACCTGTATGTCTGGTAATTAACTTACCAGGAGGACAGAGAATAGAGAATAGCAAAAGATTATTAAAAACATACCTTATAATCATATGAAATAAGATAATGGGTCTACTAGCACAAAAGATGAGAATGAGAGGAGGTATATATGTTGTGGATGTATAAATATATTTAATGCGGTGTCCTTGTTTCATTCATGTAGTTCTAAAGCTTCACGTACAAATAAAGCTGATTACTATGATTTTTATCAATTTCTTACCATGACGCTTATTCTGGACCAAGAGGAAGCCCTGAATTAAATATAGCCACTTTTATTTCTTCAGTTAAAAGTATATTTGCCAAATAGGATAACAGTCTGAAATAATGAGCACAGTACAGTTACTGCTTTCTGTAAAGTTGACTTCTGTCAGCTAATCAGGAATAACCATTACCAAATATCCTTTCATTTGCATATATTCATGTTGATGCAAACCAAAATATTTTAAATGCTTTCTAGCTACGTTACTATGCTTTTTTTATATTGATTTATGTGAATATTTATCATAAATATATTTCTTGCACTTATTATGTTCAGGAAAAATCTATAGTGATCTCATACCCTGATTCCTAACAGAAGATGTAACAAAATATAACACTGTCTTCATCAGAAAATTCAAAGGTCACTTTATTAGCTGCAGAGTATATCACAAAGGCCTGAAGTAGGCAAGATTATCTTTCTGCCATTATAGACTCTAGAACCTTAACCTTGATATTGCAGGTGGACTGAAGATGTAGGTAATTTAAGGGAAATCTTCACCATTAAGTAAAAAAACTAGTGTTGTCTTTCCAGTAGAATTTCACATAAAGATATGGATTTTGGATTAATCTCTCAAAAGAAAAGTGTACTTGGTTTTTGCTAGTGAAGACAAAAATGAGTGCCAGTTCCTAATCCAGTCCTCAAATCCTGAAGAGACTGCAGTTCCAAAACAGAAACTGTCTGACAGTTCACCAAGCACATACACAAAAAACCGCTTTGTCAGATCTGTGGTGTTACTCAGAGTATCTGAGAGATTTGCTGTCGTCATTATGCTGAGTTCCACAGTGGGTAAGAGCATTTCCCAGGTGCTCTGCTGTGCAGAGAACAGCTACAACAACGTTCCTCTGGGCTGTCTCGACTCCGCTGTTGAAATTTTCAAACATTAAAGGAGTTGGTGTGATTTTTCAGTCATACTACACTTGGAAAAAGCTGAAGGGAAGGTTCAGTACTTTAAGCTCTGACTTGTCCAGAAATGGTCATATGCATGTACATGGACATTTGCTGCTTGTCATCCTTTATTTCCTTCACCTGTAAGCACTTAAAGCAAGTTTTAGTGAACATGGTGCTGAGGTCTCTAACAAATCCTCCTTCTTGTTTTGTTTTTGTTTGTTGAGCAAATTTATGCTCAGAAACAAGGTGGGCTAGATGAAAACTGGACAGCGCTCTTCCTTAGCCTTCCTATGTTTTTCCATTGTTGTGGCTGTCGAGACCTTAACATTTTTTAGAGGACTCTATTGATTGCTAATGAACTGAAATCTACTTGGTATAAAAATATTTCAGTGGTGCTAAAGAAGGAAGAAAATGAGCTGCGGAAGTTTTAATAGCATTGAAACCATTCAGAGCACCCTTAGGACTGGAGTGACCTCATTTAATTCCTAAGCCTTCTACTTGCCCAGTAAAGCTTAAAAGAAGTGTCAGAAGAAGGATCACAACCTTTCTAAATTTAGCTATTGGAACCAGCTAACAGAGCATTACATCACATAAACATTAGTTAAAAAAATCACTCCTTTGCAGAAAGTGAAACATAAAGAAAAAGTTCCTTAGTCTTCTTTACTAAAGAAAGACAAATTTTCCTGGGCATCTAAGTTTCTTTCTCAGCGCAGTGCAGTAATGATTTGTCCTTATTATTTGTGTGCAGAGCAGGGAGACTGAACGTCAGTCTAAAGGAACCACTGACTGCTTTATGAAAGTATACAATCGAGAGGGGCTTAGTGCTTTCTTCTGCGAAGCATTCTCCAACATCCTTTGTGGAACAGGAGGTGCCTTAGAGCTAGTTCTTTATGACAAAATTAAGGACTTTTGATGTTTCAGAGAGTTCAGGATCTGATTAAAATAGTGAGTGAACATCTATTGTTTGTACAGTGTTCACGACAGAATTCTCATTGTTTGCATAGCATATTTTTAGTTTAAATGTTATACAAACAATACTTTTAAGAAATTATTTGTTGGATGGTTTTGTGACTAAACATGTACTAAATTAAATAATTTGTTATGAGGGAACTAAAGAGCACTGTCTTCATTCAAGAAACAAATCCAAGAAAATACTTGCCTCTTGTTTAAAATTCTGAATGTTTCAATTTTATTCATGCTGAATGTTACACATCTTGAATTTTAAATTACGGCAGGTACATGAGTATGTTTGGGTAACAGTTTCCCTAGCCTGTCAGCAGAGCCCATTTTAAGTACGTGTACACACATCAGCAGTGCACTACTGCTTCTCCATGAACCACAGTAAAAAGAAAAAAAAATTTTCAATAGGGAAAGGAAAAAGCAGCCAAACCTTGTGGAACACTGATAACTTAGGGACCAAAGAAAGCTTTTAGGAGGCCTTTACTTCAATTGTTTGGTTTCAAAGAAATTAAGGCTAGCAGCATTCCTAATGTTTTTCCACAACTGTTAAGTTCACACAAAACCCTTAGCTCCTTGAGTGAGTACAAATATTTATTTGGTTTCTAAAATGTCAGATGGGATCCACAGGCCAAGAATTAGAAAGACTTGGACAACACCAGTTCCCAGATTGCTACGGTGACAGTAGACGATTGGGGGGGGGGGGGGGGATATGCTCAGGCAAGTTTGTGGCTAATCTGATCTGACTGAATTTTGTTCACACTCGCAGATCGGGTGTTATGACGCTGAAGCACACAAACAAGACTTATGAAATGCTTTAAGAGTTTGGTTTATGCTGCTTACGATCTCATCTCCCAACTCCTAACAGTCTTAACTCTTGACAAAGCAAATAAAAAGTCCGTTGGCGCTTTCTTGTCGCTATTCTGAATGTTTACACACGTCTCTGCTCCTGACTGCAGCCTGAAACTAGCTGGTTTGGTTGCCAGAAACAACACTGCAGTGGCAGCACGAAGCTGCGTACAGGCTGATTTATCCTGCTGAGATGTGAGACATGCCAGCATTTCTGCAGTGATGGCTTGTCCCCCTGCTGCAAGGTTGCACAATTTCTTCTGGGCCTGGCTTAGTAATGTTGCATAGCTACATTTGCATATAATCTCTTGGCCCAAGGTTTCTTTTCAGTCAGGAGTTAGCCTCAGGTGGTGCTGCAGAAGCAGGATGCTGCAATACCTTGAATCGCCAAGAACTGGTTTTGTAACAGGGAGTGAAGCAGCAGAAACCTGAGCTGGGATTTGTCTCCCTAGCTGCTGCAGGTGGGACTGGACCTGCTTTACCTTTCTGATCCTAATACTAGCACGGAAAATGAGGTGGTTAATTGCTTGTACGGAGAAATAGTAGCTGTGTTGCAAGTAACTCTGTGAACAGCGGCTTCTCTTGCTTGAGGTTTGAGAGGGAAACGGCATCTGTTGTCTTTACTAGAAAATTCTAGTTGTGATGTAGACCATTGAAACAATAACACATGGGGAAGATAATCAAAACTTGACAGGGATGTGAATCTAGTTTAGTGGTTTAGCACTTATTTTTAGTCTCTCCAGTGGAACAAGACTGAGCAGTGCCGTGCTACGAGCTGTGTCAGAAAGATGTCATTTTTAGAAGCAAATAAATACTTAATGGCGCTTTTCCAGCCGGTTGGTATGTTTTGTGGAGTTCCAGTCCTCCATACTTAAAATGATACCCATAAAAAAAATAAATGGAGTAGCTGCAGTAGGGATACGCGGGTTGCCGGATGTCTTTTTTCTAGGAAAGAAAACCGACAGAAGGTGAGGGCACTTCTGGGCATATCTAGGAGCAAACTGGGGAGCCACTCTTCCGTACTGGAGAAAGGTGGGACCCGAGGGGCAGCAATCCCGACCCCTCTGGGACGGAACGCCCGGTTTTCCCTCACTTTCGGGCTGATACAGGCCTAGCCCCCCCCCTCCCCCCCCCAGCCTCGGGACTGCGGGGGTTCTCCACGCCGCCCGGCTCCAGAGGGCCGGCAGCTCCGGGACCCGCAGGGGAAGGAAGGGCTGTCATCGCCCCGTTAAATTATATATCGTGTCGCAACCACCTTTCACATCAAAATGGTGGGCGAGAGGTGGCCGGACCTCCCGCCCGCCGGCTCCTTTAAGGGGGTCGGGGGCGTGGCCCGCCGCAGTTCTGACGTCGGGGCGCGGGGTGTCGCTCTAGATAACGCTTTCTCCCTCCCTTTCCAGATCTTTCTCGAACGCGAGCCGCCCGCAGCCGGCGGCGCCCGAGCCCTTCCGGAAAGTGCCGAAGTCGTAGCCGGCGCCGGGCGGCTTCCCCGCCGGCCGGCGCAGCGCGCCTGCGCAGAGGAGAGTAACCGCCGGTTGGTGGCCGGTGCTCCGCAGTGGGGGAGAGGCGGGCAAGGAGCCGGCTCCCAGCAGCCCAGACGGTCGCCGCTGCCGCTGTAGTCGCAGGCCGGCGGGGGAAGCACCGGGCGCAGCCATGTCCGTCGTTGGCATCGATCTCGGCTTCCTCAACTGCTACATCGGCGTGGCGCGCAGCGGCGGCATCGAGACCATCGCCAACGAGTACAGCGACCGCTGCACCCCGTGAGTACCGCCGCTACCCCCCCCCCCGTCTCCCACGGCACTTTTCCCCCTCCTCGCCGTACCGGTGAGCCCGGCCGCCCTCTTCTCCTTCTTCTCACCGCCCCCACCACCACCACCCCCCCCCCCCCCCCGCCGGCGTGCCGGTTTCCCTGAGGCGGCCGAGCGCTGAGGGGGGGGAGTGGCGTGTGTCCCTGTAGGGCCTTTCTTTCCGCGGCCCGTGGGCGCTCCTGGCGCGGCTCTGACGCCCCGGCCCGCCGCCGGTTGCATCTCCGGTTCCTTCGACGAGAGAGGAGCCGGGTTCCGCCGGCCGGCGCCGAGGCCTGGCGATCGTTCAGGAGCAGTGCGCGGCCGCTTTTGCCGGGCCAGTGCCCTTTTCTGGGTACCAAGGGAAATGTTTTAAGCAGGGGTGGACATGGCGTGTGTTGGGGCAGGAGGCTAGCCGAGAAACACTTCCCCCCCCCCCATCCCCCGCTCGGCTTTTGACTCTCCCGTGTCCTTGAAATACCGCGCAGTGCTGGATGTGCCACACGGTTCTTGAGGCACAATGGGAGTGGTTTGGGGTTTTTTGGGTTTTTTCCTGTCCTTCTAACACTTTGGTTTCGTGTGACAAAGATCTCGGTTAAGTGCATGTGTTTCCCCAACTCTAGAACGGTTGCCAGGGCTTGGAGCGTTTTCATTAACAATTTTATGATGGAGTGGTGGTGAGACAGGGGAGGAGGAGGTGGTTGATTCACCGGGGAAACAGGGAAGTGGCGCGATGAGTTCCCTCTTCTCAGACCTGTTCTTACTTGTACCGCGCTGCATCTGCTGCCCGTGGAATACCGAGGTCTTGCAAGAAGTACGGGGGAGGGGGGGGGGCTGGTAGTGGGCAACGTCCGTGATGATGGGATACGCAAGAGTAGGTGGAGATCTTTCTCTTGTGTTTCTGTGGGATACGTCTAGGATTTTTAGAGCTCCATCTGTGTGTAACTTTCAAGGAGAATTCAGGAATTCGCATAATACATATAAAAATAGGGGGTTGGATGGTGCTTACTTTTATTGAAGGAATTTGTAGCCAGCAGCAGAAAGCTGTTTCTGTGACATGAGGCCATAGTAACTTTAGCATTGCTGTCTTTTTGATCTCAGAGAAACGCAGGGTTTGTTTTGCTTTCTAAAAAGTTCTTTTTTAAAAGTACAAGAGTGCTAAAATGCATGTTGTCTGTATTAATGGGGGTATGCTTTAAAATTCTTTTTGCTACTTGGAAAAATACACTTCTTGCATTAACTCTCAAGAAGGCATTATCCTTATGCACGTTTTATGACAGCTGAAATTCTGGGGCCTTTCAAATTCTGTGCAAGGAATCCCTTGAAACTGTTGCCCATGGAATCCTCAGGCAGCTGCAGTTTCCTTCCCACTTTTGATTGAAGAGCACTTTCAATTCTTAGGTGTTCTTGGAGTGCGTTCTTTGCAGGTAGGCTTCACACAGGTTTCCCTGTGTTTAGTATTTTTCACGTTAATGTCTGAGTGACTGTACTTCCAAGACATTTGTGAAGTGATTATGAAAGGGTTTTAAAGCACAGTTAGCAAGATAGCATCTGGAGTGCACAAATACTTGAAGGCATTAGTTAGCTCGCTTAAAGTGACATTTTTCCTGGCTTTTTGCTTTTCTTTCTCTAAAATGTAACATGGGAGAGCATGAGGAATTTCTGTTCTAATGCTATTGTTTTGAGGCAAACCAAAAAAAGTAAATAGAAACGTAACAGGCTTATTATTAGTTAGGGAAGTTTTTCATAGTAACTAAACCTTACCTCAAACAGGACTTGTGTGATATAGGCTGATCTAACTCCTAAATCATCAGAACTTTTCTGCCTATTGCATGTAGCAACACTGTAAATGAACTTTTTATTTATACGTTTCTACAGAGGTGCTTACATCATGTAGATGCTTGAAGTTACCTAATAGTTAACATGGATTGGATATGTCCCAAATACTTGGGACCTACTCCCTGAAATACAAAGTGTTGATGTTTGTTTTATCTGTGTAGTGTGGTATAAAAGTATCTGAACTAGTTCTGGACAAGCTGGTACACTTTCAGGCCCAGTGTGGTGGTATCAAGCCACATAAAGATACTGGGTTAGGTCCTAAAGATAGGACAGTCCTGACTGTGCTCTGCAGGGCTAATTGCTCTTTCTGGGCAAGGCTAATTGCTCTTTCTGGGCAAGGCTAATTAGTGCAACCAGCTTCCAGTTTTGGAGCTGGTTCAGATATCTGTGCAATACTGCTGTGAACAGTACAGTGTTAGTGTAAGCATACTTCAGTGCTACACACAAAAGCAGCGTAGGCTCACAGAACATACGTATTGTCACAATACAGCACTCAAGTCATAAATCCAGTGTCCCAGTTGTTAAAACATTCAGGTGATCCTTTATTAATATTGTTTGCCTAAAACCTGCATCCTGTGATCTAAGGCATGGGATTGTTAGCGTCTGTAGAATGTGTATCATCTTCAAAGCTTTAACACAATCTGCCATTAAGCCATCCATTTCAGTAGAACTTGTACTTTTTAAGGCTTTTGGCCTTAGTGTCTCTTTGGCTGTTAACTGACACTTGGCTTTTCCTGAACTGGGAACTCCAGCAAGTCTATTGTATGTGTTTGTAGTGCGCTGGGTGTGTTAAACTCATGGCAAGTGGCCCTTTTTGGGTGCTGTGCCTCACCACTGTGTGGTTTTATAGAAAAACAGTTGATTGTTGATAGCTTGTAATTTTTATTAACTTTTTTCCAGACCATGTGTAATTAGTGTAATCACAAACTGTAATTAAAATTATGAGGTAGCATCTTCTTCAAGACAATGCATGGAGAGGATTGAAATGTCCTCCTGGTGACGAGAGTTGCTACCTTGAGAAATGTCTGTGTACTGTACAAAAGCTTATTTGAAAGCAGCAGAGGGTAGGGGTGGGGGAGACAGTTGTATCCTTATGGTGGATGTGTTTCCTAAAGGGCTGTCTTGGATACAGCTGAAGTGCTTGGAGCCAAAGCGAGCATGTTTTATTCTTTGACATCTCTGTTTCCTAGCCAAGGGAGGGAGAAACCATCCATCCGCTTGTGCTGGAACCAAGTCGTTGAAGCAACATTAAAAATTGTAAAACCTGTTAGTGAAAGCTGAACTACATATTTGAAAATGTAGGGCAATGCATTGTCTGTTTGCAGCAGTTAAATCTGGAGAAGGTTTGGTGTGGCGTTATAGCAGAAAACATTGCTAGATGATACTACCAAATAACATACAGTGCTGTCATAGCAATGATGGAGAGGAGGCAGGAACCAATCTACTATAGTGACCTTTATGCATTTGTTAAACAGTTAAATTTGAACTGTAGGAAATCTGGGTTATATCTGTTATTTATTACTGAATGGTTTTAGCCAGATCAGTTCCCTTTTAGGGAAAGAGTTCTATTTGAAATCTGTAAAGCGAAGGTGTGGTGACAGTAACTTCCAAAAAAAAAAAAAATTTTCCAAAGGCAGTAGTGAGGTGGCTGGATGGTGCCTGGGGACCTGGGGCAGACTTTTCTAGAGCTTTTCTAGAGCCAGACGTGAGGCTGAGAGGGGTGCTCAGTGATAACCTGAGAAGCAGCAAGCTGGAAGGGGCCGTGCACTACCCTACAGCTTCCCAAGCCCTTGGTGGCTGAGAGCTGTTCCCAGACATTTCCCCTTTTGCCTGTTTGCAGTAGGTACCTGGTAGCCCTCGATCACGGGAAGTGCTCAGCAGTTTGTAGAACTGGGCTGTTCAGCTACCTGGGGCTCAGATGGTTTTTTTTTATTGTTGCCTTATGATTATTGTTGCTAATGGCTCTTACAGCGTGAATGGGGTACTATCAGACTTCAGGGTTATTCAGTCAAGAAAACCTGACTGGTAAAGTTCGTGTTTTCAAATCAAATGTCACAGGCTTTGGTTATAAGCTGTGACCCAAAAGTAACTATTAATTCATTACCTTCATGATAAGATCTGTTGAACATGTAAGCTTTTAAAGAATTCCTTAAATGCAATTATAATGGCCACAATTGCGGTTGCATGCAGTTTCTAAACTAATTTGCAAAGAATAATATAACTAAAAATAAATAACTAAAAATAACTAGAATTGCACTGCAAGTTCTGGTGCTTCATGCAATAATGCTGTTAAACACCACATCCATGTTCTGCTACTTTAATTTTTGTACATGTTTTAAAGTACCACAGCAATATTTTATGATATTTTCTTTTAAAGCTGAATTTTTTTCTTTTTTTTTTTTCTGTTTTTACTTAGAGCATGTATATCTTTAGGATCCAAGACCCGGGCCATTGGGAATGCAGCAAAGAGCCAGGTAAATGGATCAAAAACTATTGTATTACTTTCCTGACTTGTCTACTGTTGAACTGTGGGAAGAAAAGTAATGAACCAATGTGATATTTTTCTGTTTTAAAGAAAATTTTCTACAGTAAGTGTACATTTCATAGTAGTAGTTACTGCTTCAACAGTATATTCCCTGTATTAAAATTGAAACAGTATTTCTGCATTGTTTTGTCATTCAGAGTAAAAAATTGGAAGAAACAGAAAACCTTGTATTTTCCCCAGTGAAAGATTTTTTTTTCTTGCTTACTCATGAAAGCAAGAATACAGTTAATAATTAAATCACCATTGGGGATGGGAAGGAATACTGTGCTTATGTTTAAGAAAAGTTGAAACTGAAGTTGGAACAATGGAGGTTTGGTATGGATACTGGTTGTTGCTTATAATATTAAATGAATGCATCTTAGTAATTTACTGTCTCAATCTGGAACTTTGAACGGAAGTAAAATTTCTCCAATTCCCTGTAAATTCACCTGCAACCTAGAAAAACCTTCTTTTGGAAGGACAGTAGGTAAAAAGTCATAATAGCCAGTGTGAATCTACAAATTCAAAATAGACAGGGTCTTACCCTTTTTCTCTGCATCCATGCATCGTGTTAGCATGCTGAGGACTTCTTTCCCCTTAATGTAGAGTGTAGGTAACTGGAAATTTGCCTGGCAAATATAAAGGTAATAGAACTCACCGTTAGCACCATGAGCAGTCACTATATGCAGAAGCTGTATCACTTTCATTCTGAGAAACTTTACACTTCTTATCTGAACTCGACCCCTGAACTCTGCTGGTGAGAAGGTGTCCTGTCAGTATTCCTCCCAGCTATGAAGTTTGCTATTTAGACTAGTAAACTAGACTAGTTTATCTTGGAAAATACTACGCTGGAGTAATGTCTTTCAATAGCTTAAATATTGTGTTTGTTGGGATTTTTTTGTTCTGGTCCTTTCTTTACTTAAAAGTCTGTCCTTAATGTAATTAGGTTGAAACACTGATGAGGTAATAGGTGTGGAGAGTCTTTATGTCCAGATGGGATTGGAATTAGAGGAGAACTTTGAAGGAATTAAAATGAATTAGTTTGTTGAAGCTTCGTTTAAGGTTAATGTAGGTAATAACTTCATTTGTTCCTGCAGACAGCCCTTGGAACAATACATAATGTGATCTCAAATATTGCATACTGTATCAGAAAGCTCCTCTAAAATAAAAAGTACAGTGAAAATTGATGGCAGCAAGCTAATGGGTATTAAAGAGGGAAGTAAATTTGAATTTTTTAATGGGGACCATAGCTTAAAAAATAGATGTTTCTTTCCCTCCCCCCTGCCCTTTGCTTTCCAGTAAATGTGTGGGGCTTGACATGGGGCTTGGGTATGTGCATTAAGCTCAACGTAACAAGAGTTCCTTTCTGGATGGTCTTCTATAGTCTGCATGTCATGGGTAATTAAAAATAAAATATCTTTTCCACAGATTGTTACAAATGTAAAAAATACATTACATGGTTTCAAAAAACTGCATGGAAGAGCATTTGAAGACCCTTACATACAAGCTGAAAGGGCCAAACTTCCCTATGAACTTCAGAAGATGCCGAATGGCTCCGTAGGTGTAAAGGTGGGTTAGAGCTTTGTGCAGAGTATTTTAGTTGTGGAGATGAGTGCTTTGGATCTTTATCACTTAACTGCCTACTGGCTTATGTTTTCCCTAAGAAAACTAAATATATTCTTACTCATTTTGAAAAGAAATGTGAGGTGATAGCCAGTATAATAACATATTTTATTTTTCACAGAGCCTGCCTTAGCATAGTTTTGCTGTGTTTCTCCTTGTAATTCACTGACTTCTTGAAATGTTAAGGAAGATCTAGAGTATTTGGTCTGTATTACATACTCATGTCTTCTAGTAATAAAGTAGTGTAAAAAACGTATGGTGTTGTCTCCCATACAGGTATGCTGTAAAAGGTTAATAGCTCTCACCCCCCAAAAGGTTAAGTTTGTTTCATTCACCTTCGATAAAATTAACTGTGTAATAAATCTGCTGTTACCAAGAGATGAAGAACATTTTATTCCCTGCAGTAACATCTGCTCAAGTACTGTACTTTTTCCAAGGTGTGCATTGAGGTTTCTCATCAATTGTATTAGCTTTCTATAGTCTTATCAGTAGCTTTTCACCTTACCTTACTAGATTTACCTTCAAATGCGTAGAATTACAGTGTGTGATTATTAGTCTCATCTGAGTTTAGGTCTCACGGGCATGCAGAGACAAAATTTTGGGAAAACAAGATAATGTTCGGATTACATCTTCAGAGCAGGTTACATCTAATTTGTTTCCAAACTAAATGGCTGGAAACTGCTCTTCTCAAAGTTTAGGCTTTCTGGCTTCAGTCACTGAATCTGTCTATCCCATAGCATTTTAATTTGGATCAGGAGTGTGCTTCTGAAGCAAATCTCCCAGTCATCCTCACTTAGTGCACTTTGGGTTGCTTTCTGGCAGGGCTTTATACCACACAAAGTGAGTTTCTTTTGTTCTGTATACCTGCTCGTATCATGCTAATTGTCAGTGTAAGTATAGCTGCTGCTCATCTTTCTGAGTTTCCCTGCACAGGAGTGTTTGGGATTGCTAGAAAGATGGCAGCCTGTCGGGAATTCAGGATGTAGAACCTTACATGAAGGCTGAAGATTCAGATGTGTTTCCTGAGTAGGGCAGGGCTGTTAGAATTGCCTCGTTTGCCCCGTTCCTGCCTCTTGTGCTTGAGTGACCCTTGCAGGAAGCAGATGTTCTTTGGGTTTGCTCCAAAACTCTTATTTTTAACTCGTGTTAGGACAAGTGTGATTCTATGCGTATTACACATTTTCTGTTTGTTTTTTTAATTGAAAAAAAACCCACCAACCAAAAGAAACCCCCCCCAAAATACTGTAGCATTGTGAATAGCCCCTTGAGATAACTCAGCTGTTAAGTTGCCCACAAAACCGTTTTCAGCTAAACTGAACTGTTACGATTTATCGTAGGTAGCACAAATCCGTTGATAAAGGAGAGTTATTTGTGTCCAGAGTCTGATGTTAAACTTGGGTCTCAATGCTCAAAATTACAAAAAACATCCAAGTAACACATCTTATGGAAAAGTTGAGATGATTTATTACAAAATTGCAATTCTCTGTTTCAGGTGAGATACCTAGATGAAGAGAGACTGTTTGCAGTTGAACAGATTACAGGCATGTTATTGGCCAAACTTAAAGAGACTTCAGAAAGTGCTTTGAAGAAACCAGTGGCAGACTGTGTGATTTCAGTAAGTTGTGACACATTTATTGCAATTCTTTCTATAGATAACTTTATGTAAGCTAGTACCATTTATGCCATGGTGCAATGGTAAGAGATACAAGTAGTGGATAGAAATTGCATCCCCCCAAAAAATGGGCCTTTATTGTAGGTTTTTCCAAACGAGAATACTTTTGTAATCCTGTGTGAGGAGATGGAAAATGTGTTAAATCAAGAGTGTGTTTTCAGAAGGACCATACTTCTTAAGCTGATCCAGACTGGCTAACTTCAAGTGCTAGGTATAGATTACTGTAGTTCCTGTTATAAATGGGAACTGTCCTATGTGTAAGCATATCTTCCTCCGTTCCAAAGGACCTTCCCAAATTAGTGTTGAATTTCTTCATTGTTACATAGTTGAACACTGTTGGGTTGTAGTGTAGTTGAGAGTTGCCTGAAATTTATGGCTCTGAGGGTCATACTGGCAATTTGAGAACCCCAAAGTACCTGCATTTGTTTGAAGAGGTCTTTTTATTTGGCTGGTTTACTTGTGTTGTTTTGTTGGGGTTTTTTAGCTAGTGTTCTCACCCATGGCAGGGGAGGTGAGGTGGGGGGAGCTTGAAGACAAGGTTTTGTTCCTGATACGAAATCCTGAATGTCTGCTTTTCACATTGTCTTTGTGTACTGCTTCACTTCTGCTCTTGATCTAGTAAGAAGTCTGGGCATGAAGTATTAGGGTTATCCCCTCTCTGTCAGCTTTCCAGTTTCCATGTGTCCGTATATTTCAGCTGTTCAAAATCTGCTTTAATCTTTTTCCTTGCTTCCTTATGGTATACAAAGACACTTCGAGAGAATACCTCCCACACAAGCAAGGATCCTTGGTCATACACCACAATGGTAGCTAACAAAATACACTATGAATGTAGTTCTATGTCTTAAGCTTGTCAGAAGTTGAAGGTACACCAACTGATGGCAACCAGTTTCTAAATGGGCCCTGATTGTGCTTTGGCTATTTCTGGTGGAACCAAATATTGTAGCGCGCTGTAAGCTGGCACTCTGGTAGAGGTGGTAACTGAGAAATGGATACAGGTTCAGTTGTAACATAAAGTTTAGTTCAGCACTGTTTAATTCCAGCACCACTGTAGTGCTTCTGCAGTAAATTATTTTGGGGCTATGTATGGATATTTACTGTGTTGACTTTGTTAAGATCAAAGACTCATGAGAAGAATCTGAGAAAACGTTTTCAGGTTTTTTTGGTGCTTAAATCTACTTTGTTTAAAACAACTCTGGATGTCACTCCGCTTTTGTCATATTTTGAAATTTTAAGGAAAATATACACCAAGATGAATTACCTAGCTGTTTTATTCAGACTGCCTTATTAATCCAAGGTTAGTTTATAACAGTTCCTTGTGGTATTGAAATTTATAGGGTTGCTTAATGGCTAAGTCTGACTTTATTAAAATTTAAAAGTCCATATTTCATAATATCCTATGTAATTATTTTTTTTGGAAACAGGTACCCAGTTTCTTCACTGATGCTGAGAGAAGGTCTGTAATGGCAGCTGCACAAATTGCAGGATTAAACTGTCTGAAGCTGATGAATGAAACTACAGCAGGTAAAGGGCAGCAACTTTTTTTTTTTTTAATCCATTCAGGCTATTGAATCTGTGATGTGATGATGACATAGCTTTTTCCCAAGGTCCTAATTGTGTAATTAGGGCCAGTACTATCTGGGCTAGTACTGCCCAATCCAGCGTGGGAATTGGAAACACAGCAACTATTTTGGTGGGGTGGTGTTCAGCACTTAGGAGACAGAATGAGAGTTTGAGTTTGCTAACTTGAATACAGTGCCATTTGAAAATAGCTACTCTGCTTCTGAAATAAAGCTGGTATCTGTGGTTACCTCTCTGCTGTACCATGAAGCTACAGCAGCTGTATTGGGAAGGCCTGAGCTAGCATCATAATCTTTTTAATGATCCAGTTGGGGTGTGCACCTGACCCAAATTCTCGATTGTTGTATTAAATAATAGCATAGTACAGTATTAGCAGATGTAATCAGCATCTGTCTGAACGCTTGCAGGAAATACATTATTTAATATAGGTGTATAGTGGGGTCTTTCTATCTTACTGGAAGATGGATGTGCTGGACTAAAAATAAATCTCATGGAAGTATTAGAGAAATACTTTTTAATCATAAGCTAATATATACATTTGAAGCGAAATACATTGAAGGGAAATTTTAAAATATGTAATGCAAAGATTTTTCATTTGTAAATATTGAACAGGTATGCTTTAAAAGCTGCTTCTACACAGACTGCATTTTGTGGAGCTTTTTCTGAAAGCAGACTTGCTGATAATACTTAGAAACAACTGTATGAGTTTTCAAAATACCCAAATCAAGTCAAGCATAAGTCTGTGGGATAGTGACAGTTTAAACTTGTGGCAATCCTGTCAGCTGTAGCACTGGCACAACTGTTGTTTCTGTGAAGTAATTTGTTTATTGCCCTACACTGGTTTTGGTGAATTCTAGGGTAGAGTATGTTACACTTCATGGGAACTAAAGTTGGAGCTGTTTAAAGCAGTAAATTATTTATTTTTTTCTTGATTTAAATTCTCTTTTCTCTTTGCTTTTAGGAAATCTTAACCAACTTTCCAAATGAGTGCTGGTATTGAAATCTTAGATTTGTGTAAACTAGTCTCCTAAAACATTTTTTCTCTCTTGACCACACTTGAATTTTGCAAAGCTGAGCTAAAAAATGCCAAAAGTAAGGCATTTCAAAGGAGAGGTGTAGGCATGAGACTTAATCTGTGCAATTTCACAAATTACAATGTTAATTTGGTCACAAGCAGAACTGAAATACAAGATGATGCTTTAAACCTTCACTTGAAATCTTTTTCCTCCCTTGTCAGTGAAAAATGTGTTTTCAACATGTTTACTTTCTTTGTGATGAGATGCTTTATGCGTGAAGAGTAATTATTAAGCAGAAGCAAAAACAATCCATCTGATGAATCCTGGATCTAAAAATATAAATTTATATGGCACCTATGCTACTGACTTTAAGTTAGTGCTTTGAAGGTGCACAGCACACAGCTGTTGGAAAGAATACAGAAAGTTTGTTGGAAAGGTTATACAGAATACTTAAGTCATTTACATGAATGAACATGAGGTAATGTACTAGTAAAACTACGAACAAACAATAAGAAATTAAAATAAAGAATGTGGCAACTCATAATGGTCTAAAACTTGTGACCCTTTTGACCCTTATGTTCTATTTAAGCAGAGTAATGGAGATGTTTAGAAAGATTAAGTGTAAGTAGTGTTTTTCTTTCAGTAGTGCTTTTAACGCATGCTTTACAGTTGTATACAGCTTTCCCTTAACTTCTGTGGGTTGGTTTATTTCAGTTGCACTAGCCTATGGAATATACAAGCAAGATCTGCCAGCCTTGGAAGAGAAGCCAAGAAACGTGGTCTTTGTAGATATGGGGCATTCTGCGTATCAGGTTTCAATCTGTGCTTTTAACAAGGGAAAACTGAAGGTAATTTTTCAAGTCGTACAGTAAAATCCCATATTCCTGAAGTATTTAATTGCACAATACTCAAAGTACTGTTCTGTGGAAAGATTATTTCTTTTTAAAACTAAATAAATGTCTATAGCAAATATTTTTGAAATGCCAGATACAAAAACTTTCTGCTATTTTTTGGCTATTTCAGCAAATCAAATTTTATAAAATGCAGAAATTAAGTATCCCAAAGTGTGTTTTGAAAAGTGCTTGACAATTAAGCATACTGCATAGTTTTTGTGCCATGTTATAGCACTGAAATATTTGCATATTCTGGTAGTCTCATAAGCATTCTAGTTGTGCGGCTCACTTATTTATGGGAAATTGTTGAACTCACTGAATTGCTCTATGATGGATTTTATTATTTTTTTCTGCCATCCATGACAGTTCAAAATCTAAATTCAGTAGGATGTGAAGTAAAACTGAACAGTCTTTACTTCCTTGTTTGGAGGTTTTTGTCTGTGAGCTACTGATGGCTGAATGTTTTTGTCTTTTGTAGCAAAATGTAGTCATCTGAAGTCATGTGGAAGATGATAGCCAGTTTTTCTGTTTTGAGTAAATGACACAAAACTAGTAATAGCATGACAAAATAGCTATCCTAGTCTGCCTTTTCTTTACTGAGCTAGTAAGCAGAATAGGGGCTGCAGCATGGTAGATGTGGTAGTATTTCATTTGGGGAGGGCAGAAACTAAATAATTGAGAAGTGATCTGTCTTTTTAAGTTGTTCTATCTGGCAATTGCATAGAAGATGGTGAGAAAACCACAAAGAGTTTTCCTGTATCAAACCTGTTTTTAAAGGTGTTAACTTATAAAACTAGTGTTTGTATGAAAGCTATCCCTATATCTAAACAAACATTGTCTAATAACTTTTAGTTGTTGTTCTTTCATTTCTGTGCAGGTCTTGGCTACTACCTTTGACCCTTTCATAGGTGGTAGGAATTTTGATGAGGCGTTGGTAGACTACTTCTCTGAAGAATTTAGGACAAAATACAAACTGAATGTAAAAGAGAATCCCCGAGCGCTGTTACGATTGTATCAGGAATGTGAAAAACTGAAGAAGCTTATGAGCGCAAATGCTTCTGACCTTCCACTCAATATTGAGTGCTTCATGAATGACCTTGATGTCTCCAGTAAGATGAACAGGTACTGTGCGCTGTTTTTCACTGCAGTGCAGTGGAGTGTGGTCTCTAAGCTGTCTTGTGACATGAAACACTTTCCCTGTTCCTGCAGAGCTCAGTTTGAGCAGTTGTGTGCTGCCCTTCTGTCCAGAGTGGAAACTCCTCTAAGAGCAGCCATGGATCAAGCTAGTAAGTAGGAGTTCATTTAGATGCTACTTTTGGTTCAAGAAAGTAACTAGTAATCCAGTTACCCTAGATCTCTTTAATGATATCTTTTTAATATATTTTTGTATTTATTAGAATTGCAAAGCTAAGTACTGAAAAGTTAAATGTAAGTTCCATTCATATGCTTGCCATGTATGCATGATGCCATTCCTGCCTCATTTAGTGCACATATCACTCTGCAACCTTGGTTTATTGACCCTCATTCACCCTGTGTAATGGAAGAGGCTGGTGCTCCAAAAGATTATTTTATTTAAAAAAGGAAAACCACCAAACCAAAACTATGATGGGAAAAACTGTTATTCTTTACTGCAACTGTCTGGCCAGCCTGTTCCGTACGAGATACATACATGTCCTCACTGACCTGAGAATTTGGCAGTATATTCTTGAAATAATTTATCGGAAGCATGTGCAAATAACAATTTTTTTTTTCACCCCCTGCTAATGTAGTGTAAACGAGAGAATTAGACTTTCACAGGGAAAGGTTTTACCCCTAATTCCAGCATCTTCAACTAAAAGAAAGGGAAGAATTCTGCATATCTTGTGACTTGGCTAAATAGCTAATACAGGAAGTAAGAACCTGCATAACTGCTGAGCAGAGCTGTTCAAGGACTGACAGTTGCTTGAGATCACTTCATACAGTATCTTGAATTCAGAATTAAAAAGTTACCCTGCAAGCACAGTCTAATATTTATATATTTTTAGTTTTCTATTATTTATTTTTAGTTTGCTTTTCTTTATTGGCAACCAAAATTAAACCAGACATAAAATGAGGTATATTTGGGTTTCATTTTGTTGTTCTTGTTTGGGAGGTGTGAGGTATTGTCCAGTAGTGTAGGGCTGCCAAGAAAAACCCAATTTCACACTCGTGGGTTTATTTCACACTCGTGGGTTTATGTGCATCAGAAAGGCGATGCAAACGGGCAATGCATTTTAAAGAACAGCTGTCCTCATTGATGCTTGGCTTCTGCAATTTCCAGGTTTGTGCAGCTAGAAAACTTTGTAGTCTGCAGGAGGGACAAAGAGTTCGAATAGGACACATTGTGACAAATCTGGTTTTAAAGATTTTGTCGGCTGTCGAATATATTCAGTGCTTGTCACAGTGTCTAGATAATAAGAGAACTCTTGTCCTTTTTTTTTTATCAGTTGTTCAGAGACAGCTTTTCGTTATCTTGATAACTTAAGGCCATGCACTCTCTTTTCTAGAACTTCAGCGTGAAGATATCTACAGTATAGAAATAGTAGGTGGGGCTACTAGAATTCCAGCAGTGAAGGAACAGATCTCTAACTTTTTCTGTAAAGAGATAAGCACCACGCTAAATGCTGATGAAGCTGTTGCAAGAGGCTGTGCCTTGCAGGTATAGTTAATGAAATTAAACCTCCGTATTGCTTCTTTAACATCATGTACTAATGAAATAAAACTAACCAAAAGCAAAAGGTACTATAGCTGAAACAAGATGTAGTCTTACTTGTTCTTTCAACGATTGGTGACAGTGACCATGTCAGAAATTACTATATTCCATTTGTTAATTTGCTGCTGTGTCATGAGGGAGCTGTTAAATTTGATAACTCAAATTGCACTGTCCCACTTCTGTGTAGTCATTTGGAAGCTTTGCTGGCTATCTTGACTGACAATCACTGGGGAGGTAGTATCTGTTACTGTTACTTAAGTTCAGTCTTTTAGTTCAGTTAACTTTCCACAAAGCATAGGAAGTTTCTGCTAAAAATTCTGTGATGAGCAGGACCTCCATGTGACCTATATGAATTGTAGCCTTTTTGCATTTAGGTATTAATTATTGTACTTGCTGTTTATTTGACTGCGTGGATATAATAAAATTTCGGTCTTTGTTTTCTAGTGTGCAATTCTTTCCCCAGCTTTTAAAGTGCGTGAATTTTCCATCACAGATGTTGTTCCTTATTCTGTAACTTTAAGGTGGAAATCATCTTATGAAGAAGGAACAGGGTAAGTTGTATGGTACCTACTAAAAAGTGTGTGTTTGTGTATACAAAGAAGGATGTTGAGCTATGGGGAAGACCAGGCCTTGGACTTTGAAGTTGTTGTCCACTTGAACGGTTTTAATTTTCTTTTTTTGCATTATACCTCTTGATTTCTGTTTACTGCTTAAGAATTGGAACACATTTCATTAAAAAATGTTTATGTGAAGTTGCTTAATGTTTAAGAAGTGTGACATGGAATGCATAGTCCAGCTTTGAGACCTACAGGCCTTGAACCTGCAACTCTTGTCATAAACTGACTTAAATTATTTAGCTGCTTGGTTAGCACAGCAGCTGATCATTAACATACCTTGATTTTGATTATCCATTATGTTATGCTCAGTGGTTTAACCTTACTTAAGATTTTTACTGCTTCAGGGAGTGTGAAGTCTTCAGTAAGAACCATGCTGCTCCATTCTCAAAAGTAATCACTTTTCACAAGAAAGAGCCTTTTGACCTGGAAGCTTACTATACCCATCCACATGAAGTGCCTTATCCTGATTCCAGAATAGGTAAGGCCATGTGAATAAAAACCCTATACCCAACTCCTTGATAATGGGAAAAGTCGTTCTCCTTTTTTTGAGATACGTTACTTCCATATTTCCTAGGTTATAGAAAAGCCTATGTTTTTTAGAAAGCCTTGGCACAGTCGTCTTGGTTTAGATGCAGTGAGCAGGTGGCATCGACATCTTCTTTTGTCAGTTCCTAAAAAAATTTACTTTCTTCATTCTGTCTGTGTTGAGTGTTTCTGAATGCTTTAAAAAAAATAGGTACGAAGAGTTCAGTGCTCTTATTGTCTGGTTCTTTCAAATTCTATAAAATGGATAAGGATCTTATGTGCCTGCCAGCCTGGGTTTTTTCAAAGAAATTGGATCAAAGGAGCTGTTAGCACTAGACAGTTATCTGTCATGTCTCTTTCTGTTAATCTGAGAATGAACAAGATAGGCATTTCCTGAACTTAAACATCTGTAGTAGTCTAAAGTATTAGATCGTATGGATAAGTTTCCTGGTCTACTTTACTTGTAGTTATTAGTAGACTATGCAGGGTCTTTAATTCACAATTTTATTTACTCATGTATGAATCTGGTACAAACTTGGTGCTGCCTATTTAGCTGTCTATGCAAGAAGCCTGTCATCTTTAGGAAAGAACGTTCTCCTCTACATGTGCACAGTCTGCATCATTTACAGTCAAATTTCCAGCAAGTTGCAAAATAAAAGTATTGATCTCACTGCTTCCAGAAGCCTTAATAAGTACTGTTCGTTCTCCAAAACACGTAGCGCATCCGTGTTACCAAATTCAAATAGAATCTTCTATCTCTGTTAACATTTTATTTTTGAAGTGCAAAGTTTGAGTTATGTGAATGAAAGAAACTGTTCGAGATAAATTGGAGTAATTTTTCTAGTGTGATGGTTAGAGAAGGCAACAGAGAAGTAGAACACCTCATAAACTGTTATTCTGAGTTTTTTATGAAATACAGATAAAGCAAAACCATCTTATTAATTATCAGTTAACTGATAATGATTGGGCAACCAGGTTTTAGTTCATCTAGCTGTGGCTTAATGTTGTGGAATTGACAACTGAGTAGTAAGTTTCCAATTAGTTTGTTTGTTACATGAGGTTGCCATTTAAATTAACACCATTCAAGGAATGTACTTTATTTCTTTTTCCTCTTCCACTATTTTTTGGAACAAAAATTAAAACCCATCTTTTTTTTTCAAGGGCGTTTCACTATTCAAAACGTTGGTCCCCAACACGATGGCGACAACTCCAAAGTGAAGGTTAAGGTGCGCGTCAATATTCATGGCCTTTTCAGCGTGGCTAATGCTTCTATAATAGAGAAGCAGAACATAGAGGGAGATCACAATGACACACCTATGGACACTGAATCATCAAGTAAGAATCAAGGCAGAGATGATGAGCTGGTATGTAAAGTTGTAAATATCTACCTTCCTTGTTACTCTCACAAGAGAGCCAATAATTACAGATTAAATCATAGTGTATAGCTTTTGACAATTGCTACTTCTCCACTCTTAAATTATTTCTTCAGTTATGTAACACATGTCTTCGTTATTAAAAGTACTGGTGACATATGGTGCTAAGAAAGCAAAAAAGTGTAAAACCAGATTCTAAAGAAAATAAGTAATATTTCTTTTGTTCTTTACCATCTCTCTACTAGTCTTAGCGTTATCTGGTATTGCTATCAAATGGCAGCATATTTAATGAGATCTGTTGACAAATGAATTGTAAAGGTTTGTTTTTCGTCAAGTACTACATTTTCATTGAGTGAAAATATATGGTATTTCTTAATATATGGAAAACTTGTTCTTCATAAACATTCTTTCACTAAGGGTATTTCTTTAGGTAGTTCAGTACTGGCAGCTCTTACAGACTGGCTTGTAAGCCTATAGGGGAAAATTACTGGAAATAAATGTGTAACAGCTTTGTCGTTAATACTGAGAAATTAACAAAATTACGTTCTCTCATTCTAATGCAAGGAAGATCAACTTCCTTGATAGTGCACTGCGTACTGGAAGTAGATCACTGAGAGGAGTGAGGTGCAGCAATTGCATTTGACATTGTAGAGTCGAGGACTGGGTGCCAGCGAGTGTTTTGCAGCTGGGAACGGCACACCAGTGGTGGCCTCAGCAGCCTTTCTTTTTTTTGCTTGTGCCCTTCTGTAGCTTGGGATCTTGGTTATGTCACAGTTCACAGGGGAGAGAGATGATAGTGTAGACAAAAAGAGGATAAAGCAGTGGGCAAGCTGCTGCTTCCACTCCTGCTCTCTTTGTGATCTTGCAAAGTGGTCAGCAGAGTGACAGTCTCGCAGGCCGTCAGGCTTACTGAAGGAATAAGGTTGGACAGAAAGCAAATACTCAGCAGCTTGTGTTGGAGGAAGCGGTGAATGCATTTCCTGTCATTATCTTTTAAAATTTGTCCTTAGCAGCTTTTTCCACCTCAGTTGAATATACTGTAGCAATTGGAGCAAGTGGTTATGCAGTTAGTATTACATAATTGGTAAAAGCAACTCCTCAAATATTATACTGCTTGCCAGGAATTTGAGCATATTTGAAATGCCAAACACAATGCGGTTCCTTGTGGACAAGTGCTCTGCATCTGATGTGTGTATACAAGTGAAAAAGTTCAGAAGTGACATAGTCGCATTTAGTGTAATAAGCTGCTGCATGTGAAGGTTATCAAGATGAGTACAATGTGTTCAGTACAAGAGTAACCACTTCCATCCTCGGGCTTTCAAGTTGTAGTACTTCTGTTCATCTAACACGTCTTCTGTTTTACAATGGTGCTTGTCAGCAATTACCTTTCATTATTGAGGATGATACCCTCGACTCTGAGGAGGAGGTTTGTGGTGTATATATGTATTACTTTCCCTCCCTCTAGCTTTTCTGTGTAGGCAAAACAGTTCCTTCCAGTTGTTGCCTTTTCTGTGTGAACAGTAAGAACAGTAAATGAGGAGGGTTGGGGTTTTTTACTACTCTGAAGTGACCAAGCTTAAATTAGGTAAACGTAGCCTTCTTGTTTTCAACTTTGATCTTTAAAAACTTGCTGAATCAATTAACATAGCTCAACTGCAACATACACACCTGTGCTAGAGTTTGAAATCCTTAAATAGCTTTCTTGTATTTTGCAGAACTAACAGTAAATTATTTTACATGCATGTGTAGTTTGTGAATCCAGGAACTTTAATTCCTTGTAATGGAAGTAATCTTAGACCTTCCCGACTTTGGCTACAGGTTGTTAGTTATTGATGCTCTGGATGTCCAAGTACTGGAGTCATCCTGAAAACTTTAGACTTACCCATTACTGTTACTAAAAGTTTTTTTGCAGTGATGACAGGGAATTGTATTACTTAAACTAAATCAAGTGATCGGTGCTAGTAATCAGTGATATCTTTAAGATCCTTAAATTTAGAATAAGGCATAGGTCAACTACAGATAAATATAAGTGAAACTTTCTTAATTTGGGTTGGCAGGGAGGGAAAACAGTTGGTCATGTGCTCCAGGAGGCTACTACAGAAACTAATTTTCACGGTCCTGTGAGACAGATGCAGCTAACAATTACAATGACTAGATTACTTCTGCTTTGGATTACAAACTTCAAAGTTTAGGTGAAAAATGGTATGAGGTCAAAGTTCTGGCTGTTCCATAGAGAACCTATTGTTATTGCCTGTGTTGGTGGTGTGTTTCTAGAATGTTCTTTGCATATGTTTTATATGTATTTATTTCTAATTTAAAAGGGAGTATTCACAAGGCTTAGTGTAATTCTGTAATGGGGACATATGGTAACATTGTTATTTCAAGAGGAACAGGTGGAATAGAATTCTCATTTAATTTGAGAAAGATAGGAATACAATTACTGTATCAAAATGCCTGTTCAAATATGGTGAATCAAAAATTCTTAAGATTGATTCATAAGTCCATATATTGTCTGTGATTTACTGTAATTGACGACAGTCTTAAATTGTACAGCAAACTTTTGCATTCAGTTATGTAACTCTTTTTCTAGGATAAAATGCAGGTTGATCAAGATGAAGGTATTCAGAAAAGTCAAGCTGAACAACAGAACCAAGGAGATGAGGAAACTGAAAATGCAGGATCTGAAGCAAAAGTTTGTATTCAGTATTGATAAGGAAATGTAATGTTACTTCCCTTAGTCCTTTTTTGCCCAGTAATCTCAAAGTCATTAATCTTACCAGTTGCAAAACACGGGACTGTATTTAGAGGAGTACAGCTATGCTGAAGTGGTTAAGTTAGGAATCCTACCTTGGCACTTTCGTTTTCAACATAGTATATGATTAAGACTTCGAAATAAGTCTCTGTTACTTAACATAGTTTTATAGTGAAGATGGAATCTAGGGAAACTTAAGAAGCATTATGAAGAAGAATACGCGGTGCCTTTAGCTTTTGAACAAGTTTTCGCAACAGTTCTTCACGTTATGTTTAAAGAAGTTAAATTCCACCAGTTTGGTTTGATACTAAGCTAGTGGTGATGCTGAATAGCAGATGAATAATTAGGTGCTTCATTTACATAAGATTAATTTGTATCTGTCTTGCTAGTTTCATTTGTCTCTCTTTTTTTGAGCATAAATGGAATAGCATTTCTATTCTTGCAGTGTCTTAATAGTGTAAATCTTTTTATAGGCTGCTTCTGGAGACAAGCAAGATCATCCTGCCCAGCCAAAGACTAAAGCAAAAGTTAAGAGTATTGACCTACCTATACAGGCAAGCCTCTACAGACAACTGGGACAAGATCTTATCAATTGCTATATAGAAAATGAGGTAAGCAGCATAAAAACGTGACCACTTACATTAATGTCACTGTAAACAATTATGTAGAAAGTATTTGCAAGCGTAAATTTAGTATCAAATTTAGAATTCTTTAGGGGTTTGTCCTTAATTGTAAGTTTTGTTTTGGTTGGGATTTTTGGTGAAATTAATTAGTTTCATTAGACTTAAGTACCCAGATGTCCGAGTTTGACCTATTAGCCTGTCATTACCCAAAGTATCGATTCTGTTCTTAGGCAGGAAATGCCAGAGATTGCCAATAAAGGCTGCGCAGTCTGTTACAGGAATGCTAATTTTTACTGTCTGACCTGATACTGGTCAGGAGTAGCATTTGCAGAAGTTTTGGTGCTTTACAGAAGCTGTGTCCTTGGTTATATCACATTTTTGCCCTTCAAGTCCTCCGCCAGCAGGAAATTATTAGAACATGTAGAAAACTTCCCTTTCAGAGGATCCTTTCTGAACTTTCCAGGTATCATGTCTGTGAAGACCCCACCAGCATAAGCTCTTCTGTGAAAGATGGTTAGTCTGAAGAATAAAATATGAAATACTTTCTGTAGGGCAGAACAATTCCTAGTGACTTCCAAACCAGAGTCAAGACTTGTCTTTACTTCTAGTCCTGTCTGTGGCGGTCAGATCATAATTGATATCTGATCCATCTATGTTGGAGCATTTGCCAAAGAGCTTCCAAATAGGAACTCATTTTTCCCCCATTCCAGTTCTGCCCGCAGTGAAAATGACTTAAAGGTGAAAATTTTAGTAGTAATTATGAATTAGCAGGCTTCTGCAAAGTTCTGTGGTACAGTTTCAAAAGAGTAATCAAGAAGCTTGACACTTGAAATGCTTTTAGCTCTAAATAAGCTTTTCGCCACCCTAGGGGAAGATGATGATGCAAGACAAGCTTGAGAAAGAAAGAAATGATGCTAAGAATGCTGTTGAAGAATATGTGTATGACTTCAGAGACAAACTGTGTGGAGTCTTTGAGAAATTCATCACTGAAGAAGTAAGACTTGCCTATGTGTTTTCACTATTGGAAAAAGTTCCTTAGTATTTGTAAGTTTGGAGTGTGGGTTATGTGGAGGCTGCAGGTGTCTCTTGGAATCGGCCTGTGGATGGGAATCAGGGAGTCTCGGTGCGATATTGCCACCAGTGCACCTTTGTGGTAGCGATTGGCACCTGTTGTTCTTCCAGCCATCAGCAACCCCCAAACAGAAGGGTCCTCTGAGAGACTGGGCAAGGTGGACAGCTGTTCGGTCTCCTCCGTCTGCAAGGCAGCTATAACCAGAGGCCCACCGGCACCCTTTTGGGTCCTTGAAATACCCTCTCCTGAGATAATCTACATCAAGGATGCATGGAGCCTCTGGGCCAGTCACAATGGGGTGTTTTTGCCACTCATTCCTGGTTAGGCTTATTTCAGCCTCCAATACAGTCAGCTGTGAACGTAGGATTAACTTCACAGAAGTGAAGTTCAAACTACACTTACACCTGGCATTTGACATGCAAGCATGTAGAGAGTTCTGTACTGTCTGAGAAGATTCTCAGGGGCAAGCAGAGATTCTGGATGCAGGCAGAAAAGAAAAATCCTGTGGTGTGGGGGTAGGAAAGCAGGACAGAGCACCATGAGCTCCTAAATGGCACGAGTGGGTAGGAATAAAATGAAAACGAGCAGAAATTGAATGTCTGTAGCTCTGTGTTTCATTGTCTAATTTTATTAACTTAGAAGCAAGATTCTTTCCCCACTTAAAGTATTTTGAACTTAGCATGCTGTTGAAGTCCAAGTAAAGGTGATGAAGAAAGCTGTATGCTGGGCTTTTGCAAAAGCAGTATTGAAAGAACACTTGTAATATAATCATTTCTCTGTAACAGGCATCTAAAAAGTGGCTGGTACACACGCAACCAGTTGTTGAAACAACAAATGTCCAGCAGCAGTTTTAAGGTCTGCTCTCTGGATTGTACCTGGTCATCAACCCAGCAATGCAGTAGATGCCCTTCCAGTATAAACTCAAGGGCGGGAGGCTGCCTTTCCCATACCAATTTCAAAACTCTTTCTTGCATAAGTTAAGGGGATAGATAAAATCTTTTTTTTTGCTAAACAATTAAACATAAAATCTTTGTTTATAGCCAGTAGAGTCCAATTAAAACACTTCAACTATATATATAGTTGTCCAAATTTGTCTGGTCTTCGTCTTGCTATCAGAGAACCTGAGAAGCAGAACTTCCCATGTAAAGATAACATGCAAGAATGTTGAGAGATGCATGTGCTTTCCTATAAAATCAGTCCTGAAACTTTGTAACTTGTATGAACTTCACCTGCAAATCAGATTAGTAGGGTTGTCCTGTCTCTCTTACCGTTATGTAAAATCTTGGCTTTGAAGTCTGTTAATTAATGTTTTCCTTCACTATCACTTTGAATATTTTAAACTGATGAAACAGTCTTTTCTGAGTAGGGGGGGTTCTTTGTGTGCTGGGGGGAAAAGTCTTGTCTGTCGTGTTCCTTTCTGAACTAGAGTGTTCTTCACTTGCTTTGTAGGATTCAAACAAGCTGACCTTGATGTTGGAGGACACAGAAAACTGGCTTTATGAAGATGGAGAGGACCAGCCAAAACAAGTATACATGGATAAGCTTCAGGAATTAAGAGTAAGGTTTTAAGTTACTTTCTAGAAAAAGTGTGTGTGTGTTTGGGGGTGGGGGCGTTTATATAAATATATATGGCTAAGTAAGCAATGCTCTTTTAATGAGGGGTGTGTGCATGCATACCCATATGTGAGTTTTTTGTAAATCCATGAACTTTAAAGTATGGACATTCAGGTTGTATTTGGATGTAGTTCAGTTATGAAACAAATGTAATATTTAGAACTAGAAATGCAGTTTGTTTAATGTCAGTTGTGCTCCTAATTTGAAAAGAGTCAAATTGAAGCAGAGTATGTCTCTAGCTCTTGTGCTCCAACTGTTTTCTCTCAAGTCAGATTTCCTTTGGGGGAGATATAACCAATGGAAACAGCAGTGTAGATCCTGGCAACTGCCTTCTTGCTTGGATACCAGTATTCAAGAGAATAAAAAAACAGACAATGGATAAACCCAGAAGTTTTTAGATGAACTGCTTTTAACTTAAACCATCCATGTAAATCTCGTCTTTTTTCTCTTTAAAATGCATTGTTCCAAATGCTCTCATTGCTGAAAAGAACTGCAAAATACTAAGCCTAATAAGGACAGGCACTACTCCTGTGTTCAAACTTCTGGACTTTTTTTTGTTGCACTAAAGTAAAATGCAAAGATTAAGCTCTTGAATGGGTGAGAAAAGGAGTTAAAGGCAACCTTCCTTCCAATACCACAATCTATTCTTAGACCAGACTAAAGTAAACTTGTATTTTGTCAAGGTCTTTGTGCTTATGTTTCCAGAAATTTGGACAGCCTATTCAGGAGAGATACATGGAGCATGAAGAGAGACCAAAAGTTTTAAATGAACTGGGAAAGAAGATTCAGCTCCTTATGAAAGCAGTAGAAGCATACAAAAATAAGGTAAAGCAAATTATTTAGGGAATGAACTATAATGGGTGTCTGAGTTTGGCTGTAGAGTTTTTTGTGTTTAAAAAGAAATCCTATAGATTACCTGTTAAGCTGCTTTAAAATGGCTGTTGTGCTTCTGTTCCTGGGAACTTCTAACACTGTTCTGGATTGCTAGCAAAAACGGTTTCTCCATGAGAACACAAATTAAACATAGTCACTTTTTTTTATGGTGACTTGTACCACTTGAAACGGGTATCCCAAGTGATGGCTGTTACCATTGTTTCTATAACTTACAAGACTATCTGCTGAGGTTAGTTAATCAAACTACAGTAAATCTCAGGTGCTTTTTTTTTTTTTCTTCTGTGCAACTACATTACTAACCTGCACTTCAGCAGTGTGAACTTTAAGCCCAAAATTTCAAATGTCTAAAAATGTCTCGTCTGTCTTGTTCTACAGTTATTCTTCATACTAAATGCTTGTTAAAAAAAAATTCTAGTAGGTTATAGCAGTGTTGGCCTATTTATTATGTGTCCATGAAATTGTTAATTGGGTGAGAGGCATATATTAATCAATGATATAAATATCTCTCTCCTAAGGATGAAAAATATGATCACCTAGATCCTGCTGAGATGGAAAAAGTTGAAAAATACATTACTGAGGCTATGAATTGGTTGAACAGCAAAATGAATGCCCAGAACAAACTAAGTCTAACTCAGGATCCAGTTGTCAAAGTGGCAGAAATACTGACAAAATCGAAGGTAAAAAAAAAAAAAAAAGTCATTGTACACGTTGCTTTCTAACAAGTTTTTCTTTAGCAAGATTTTGGCCTCTGTGTTGAGCTACAGTATTATACCTGCAGAGATTTTAAAGCTATGGAAAGATCCATACAGAGGGAGCAGTTGGGTTTTAACAATGTTAAATTCTGGCTCTTGATTTACAGCAGTACCTCTGAATAACCCTTTTCAAAGTGTCCTGAGTTAACAGCACCAGGCATTCTAGAAAATGGGTTACCATATAGGCTTTAAACAGAGCAGAAGCTAGTGAAAGGCTTTATTTTAAGTTTCTAGACTTGATAGAATTGAAAAGTCTCGTCCTTGAAAATTAAATTCCAGGTCACTATGAACCTGAAACAAGTTTGACACTTTCTAGATTAGTGCAATTACTGTGCCACCAAATGAACTTTCTCTCTCACTTTTGTTACAACTAGGAATTGGATAGCTTCTGTAATCCCATTATATACAAGCCCAAACCGAAGATAGAATCTCCCAATGATGGGCAGTCAAAAGCTAATGGTGAACACAATGGACCAGTGAACGGACAGAGCGGTACTGAAACAAAACCTGAACCAGCGAAGGACAATTCTCAGCAGACCAAACCACCTGGAGAAATGGAAGTGGACTAAATCTTGCATTTCTTTTACTGAATTAAAATAGTGCAAGTAACCACAGGGTCCATTTTTTTGTGTGTGGTACACACCTCAGATGTTCAGTTATTCTTAGCCAACCTTCTGTCATTTGTTGCTGCGTAGTTTTGAAAGTGTTTTATATTAAGTACAACTCTGATGTTCGTTTCCACTCATGCTGCTTATGTGGAGCTTTAGCCAAATGTAGATTGTATAAGTCAGTTTAAGCTTTCCCAATATATTTTATATCAAACATACAGAATTGATATATAAATGGCAACAATCTACCTTATTTAAAGCTTTTATTGTGGATAAACCTCAGCTCCTTTATTCAGGAAAGGATACTGTATTGCACTACTGATGCTCGAGTGTAGATCTAATTGCATCTTTATTTTGGAAAAATATTGGAATTGAAGTGGCAAAACTTGTCACTTGAAGCACTGACCTTTTCTAGTTGTTGTATTGTTATAATTTAAATATTAAAATAGAGGTTAGTTGGCATACTAGTCCATCTTGTTGATGTACCATGAGCATTGTATGGTCTTTTTCATATAAACTGAATAATACAAGCTTAAACATTTTTTTAGATTCCCATACCACTAACTAAAATCTTAGTTACAAAATGCTAGCGTAATGGCTCTGCCATGTGCTGAAATTAAGTGAATGGTCTCAGTGCACACTGTTGTACATAACGTACTGTGTTTATCATAGGATGATGATAATAGTATGAAGGGGTAGAATATATAAGGACTGTTGCATAGCTTTCCCTTGAAAATGTCTTATTGCACATGTTACTATTTCCATTTCTTTTGTTTTGAATGAAATCTACATCTTGATCACATCTTGTGCTGGGAAGGAGAAACAACAGAAATTGGGCTGTGCAAGCCGGGTATTAGCACCCTGATTTTGAGGTTACTTCAATGCTGTTTGTTGCAAGCTTAGAGAGTTTATTTAAGCCTTGGTACTCGGCACATAAAGCTTTGGTCAAGGATCTAAACAAAAGAGCTTACAAACTGGATATTGTTACCCCAAAGATCAAATCTACTTGATGAACTTGCATAGCTTACCCATTATCTTTGGTCATTTACTTGATCTAATGAAAGTGTCTACAATGTATTACACAGCTGAGTCACTGTTTTCTTCAATACATCTTAGACATGGCTTAGACATTGTCAGGGTCCAGTGTATGTTCATATATTCTGAATGCTTGTCAGTCACCAAGGTACTGTAGTGCTTGCTAGAGCAAGTTGCTTTTCTTTTGACTTTAAACAGCTCTTCTGTTACCAGACTAGGAATGGGCTACTCTGACTCTGAAGAGTGGTTTCTTAGTCAAGTCAGCATAAGAGACTGAGATAAGTCACAGCATACACTTAAATGACTTGGACTCCATTGCTGAAGTGCACTGAGGTGTTCGGGTGTTAATCAGGCATTCCTGCAGCAGTTCTCCTGTACAAGATTGTCACTGTGGTGAACAAGTGAAGGGTCCTGCTCTTGGTTCTGGCCTTAGCAGCTGTTTTATCTACAGCTGTGCCCTTCATGTTTTACCACTGTTCATGCTACAAAGAGAGAGAGGAGTCTGTGACCCAAGCTAGAGGTGGTAGACATGAACTATACTGTCAGATACCTTCACAGAAAAAGGAAGCATCATTTACAGCTGTACATAAACCTGCTAAACTAGCTAAAGTGCTAGAATTGTATCTTCTTGACTGATGTCAAGTGACTGGGATGCATGTATTTTGCTCTACTACTCCTCCTCTACACAATTAACTGGGGATGGTCTGGCACTTGAGTTTTTGTATTTACAGCCCTTGAACAAAAACCGAGTGACCTTGAAGAGAGCTGCAGCTACTCTGCAACCTCAGTCTTGAATTCTGCCGCTGTAGTCACACATCTTTGGCACTGAGGGGGTGACTGTATTTCAGTGTCACTTGTCCTAAGTATAAGTCAGTACATGACTGACTTAGCTTTGGTCCTGTAGGCTTTAACATGAATATCTTAATGCCTTTACCACAGCAGTGTAATGAGTAGCATTCTTAAGTATTGGCTTCCTAAAACCCATCTACACATTAATTTGTCTAGTAGACTTTCTGATACGTGGCAGAAGAGCTCAAACTGGACAGCTCCAGTGTAAGCTCTCCAATAGCTAAAACGAAGTCACATGTAAGAACAGAATGTCTTCTGCTTGTGGTCATCAGATGCTTAATAGTACATTACAAATGTTTGAGGCAATTCTTGTGTATAAAGGCTGGAATAATCTTACAGCAAGCTTAAAAGCAGATATGGTTAAGCAAGTGTAGTAAGGTTTTCTTACTAGAGTAGTTTTTTTTGCTGTGCATTTGCTCTGTCTCTAGATCCCTGGTGAAGAAGAATGCTACCCACAGACTGCTGATAGCAACTGCTTGCTGATGTATGTGTTAAGAATCCCCTTTGGAAGGGCAAAATTGTTCTTTCTGCAGCAAGCTTCACATAAACATGTGAACATAGGACTTGTTCATACATAATCTGTTTTCAGGAACAAAGAGGAAAGTTTACCAGGATGCAGATTTAAGGTTCTCAAGTACGTAGATAAGTTATGAAGGACTTGAGGTTTTGTGCATTGGACTCAACAGGCAAGTTACCCTATGGCTACCCTGACAGCACCAGAATGAATATCTTGCAACATAAAATTAACAAGTTTTGTGGTATGCTACTCTGCATCTTGTATATTTTAAAAGCAGGTAGTTGTTGCTAATGTCTTATTTGAGACTTTCTATTGAGGGTAAGATACATTTCTAATGTTTGAAAATGTTCCCTCCATCCCACAAAAAGAAAAAACAGGAAGCAACACTGTCTTTGTAAAGGCAGTTTTGTTTTAAGAAAAAAATAAAATTAATCACAGTCTACAGCTTCATGTAAAAGTTTAATTTTAAAAGAGCATAAATGCTTTGCTTTATTTTACCAGTAACATCTTCTTTTAAAGAGGACTGATTCTCTCCTCTCTAGAGCATTACTGCGCTTGCCTAAGACATGGCTTTAAAATTAATTTCCTTTACTAAACTAAGTTGCTACTAGCTGTTCTACAACTGATGCATAGTTTCCTTTCCACATCTTTTTTTTTTTTTCAGTAAACTTCAGCATTTTCTTTGAACTTAATTCAGATGTAACATAAACAGCTTTTAAACAATCCCTTTACGTTAAACTTCTATATTCTTCTTCCTTTCAACGGGCAAGGGTGCTATGTGATAAAACAACCCAATACAGCTGCCTGCCTCATTTTGTCTGAATTTGAATGAAGAATCCTCTCCCTTGTTTGTTTCTGGCAGTGTCCTTCTTTCACTGTTTAAATACTGCCTTTGGGGCATGCTTGCAAAACTTCAGTAGGCAGTTGGATCCCAAATCCTCCAGGCCCTTTGGGTGAAGCCCCAAGCTGTGTTGCCACTCAGCTTCGCAAGGCAACGTGGCAGAAGGAGGGGGAAGGTGCCCTGGTCTCTGGGTCGGGTATGGATGGCAGCACTGGAGGGGAAGTTCCTGTGGTGCCGCTTCCGATGTGTACAGGCCTGTGACCGCGGTGTTCTGTACGTGTGCCTTGTGGGCAGCCAGAGGGTACCACTGCAGTGCTGTGCAGTGTGAAGCTGTGGTTCTTCCACTTGAAAGTGTTAATCTACAGCATCCAGTGAGTCTGTTGATAAGATTTCTTTGTATCTTCAGCATTTAATGTTTTTTCAAAACATCTCCATGTGCTGAACTCTAACCTCTGCTACTACAGATTCTTCCTGTTACTAACTGTTCTCAAATACTCCATATTCGAGTCATTTGTTCACTGTAAGGATTATGTTTAAGTGTAACTTCAGGAGACGGGCAAGGAGCTAGCAGGAGCCTTTTCTTCCCAAGTATTTCTTTTACGCTAGTATGAGAACTTTACAGCCTTAACAAACCTTGGAATCTTCACACTTCTCAGTGCTCTGGTTATCCATGCCTTTCAGTTACCTGACACTAGCTTTCAACAACATGAAACCATTTTACAAATACACTGTATTTGCTGGTTCACAGCACCTAGGCAGCTGCTGTAGGAAAAGCTAAATTTAATTCCCATTGATCAGTGTTGTCAGGACTCCCATTCCTCAAAAGAGGGCTTTCATTTTTGTGTGACCACGCTGCAATACTCTAATATGCTGACTTCTGTAAGCGCTTCTAAACTGAAGCCCAGATGCCAAAACTTTAGTTGTGGGTCACTATGGTGCCCACGCCCTCTAGGGATGCTTACATTAGCTATCACTAGTTTTAACTGGATGGACGAATATTATGTTGCCTCTTTAATTTTGTTATGCTAAGTCTTCTAGCCTTTCAGGCACCAGAAGACACAAGCGCTCTGTCAGAAGAGGTAGTAAAAACCATTTTGCTTGACAAAAGGCAGGTAATGCCTTGTAAATTTTAATTTCAACTCCCAAGATGACTCTTGCAGTATAAATACAAACTCCTTTGTAGCTAGAGAAAGTGGGTGGTGGCTGACTCTTAGCCAAATTCTTAATTCTCCACAGTTGAAATTTGAAGACTTCAACCACTTATTACACAGCTAAATAAAAGTGAAAACAACTAAATATGACCATTAGTACTGCAGAATACTAAACTGGGAACGTGCTCATGTGACTTACCTGATACAAATATTAAACCCTGTTTTCCATCTTTCCTGGTCAGAAGGAAATATATCAAGTAATGAAAAGCAGCAATCACTGCAATGTTATCTATCAAGAATCATTTTAGACAAAAATGCAATTAAGAGCTATACCCACCGGCCACCTCTATTAAGTGCTGAAATGGTTTAATTAAATTAATAAAAAAAGGTGGTAGTCCCTGAATGTTGCATAGTTGGAAAAGTTTGTTTACATAGTCTAAACGTAACACCACAGGACTTGAGGGGGGGGGAGGGAAGAAATGGGAGTGTTAGGATTTAAAGCAGTGTTTTAAGTATGCAAAATGTTTACTATGTATGTAAATGGGATTCTTATTAGTGACAGATCATGTGCAAATTGACAATACTGCAATTTATTTTTGAATGGCAATATAGATTGTCAAGGTTGTGTATAATTATAATAAATATATAAACTGCTACTTGAACCATAAATGACCACTCAAGACCTCATTTTTTACATCAATGTTCTTAACAGAAGGTTCGTCTAATGTCACAGATTGATACAATATACATTTGTCCAAAAGACCACAGGTAAGAAATAGGCATTTTTGCTGGCTCACCCTGTCCTGCTTGCTTAGTCAGGTGTGGTTTCTCTCATGCTTCTCTCTGTCCCAGTCAGCTGCAGACTTTCTTCTACTGACAAATTCTACCAGATGAATTACCTACAAATGGAGTGACTCTTTGCTCCACCTGCTGCAGTCCCAACACAGTACTCCTGTGCCTCTGGGCAACTCCAGTCATTTTCACATCTGTAGTCACACTTGTGCATTTGGATGAGCACAAATTAGCACATTTCAAGCAGTTCATCTCTCTCAAATGATAAATTGCAACATACAGACAGTGCAGCAGTCCATGGGCTTACTCCAGGAGTTCTTTACTGTCTTAGCAGTGCCACGGGAATCCTTCCATCTTCCACCAGTATGCAATGACTGTAGAACATCTGCATAACCTATAAGAATGTATCAAAACATGACATAACATGTTTATATCCATCTTCCTCAATACCCTTGAAATGCTTCACAAAGTCTGCATTTCTTCCAGGCTTTGCATACTTAGATCTCAACAAATAAAGTCTACTAAACTATTTCAACAATATCATTAATTTCACAGGCAAGGTTTGGGATTTAGGGGTGGCAAAAGGTCCTTCCTTTAAAAAAAAAAAAAACCACACCAACCTCCATTATCTGTTAGACTTAATTAAAAGCTCCACAAAACATCACAAAACAGATGCGAGAGTTCTGAAGCTCCTTGTTTCTCTCTCATATTTTTGCTGCAGCACTGAACTTTGATAACTCTTCAGCAGAAAAATATTCTCAGCTGAGACATAAACAGCAAAGGTAAGAAACCCTGCCTGCCCTACCGCACAGCCCTGAAACTGCCTTTTACATTTCTCCATTGCTCCTGTTGGTACTAGCAGGCAATAGGAGCACCTGGAATCGCGTCACCAGTGGTTTTGTCTCACAAGGCTGCTTTTTTATGAGCATCTTTTGAATCCAGCTGGGAAATAAGAAAAACACACCATCTGACCAAAGGGATTTTTAAAAGTACTGAATTATCAAAGTGGGTTCCTATATAACTTTACAACTATGCGTCCTGTCTATTCCCGCATCTTGCCTGAGCACTCACCAAACAACAATTTCTTCGCCCTACTCTATGTGTTACAATAACAACATCAAAACCAGAAATTTAAAGAAGAGGATTTTAAGTAATAAACCACACCAGCCTGATGATTTTCAGGACAATAGTCTAACCCCTCAGCAGTTTCATGTCTCCCTATAGCGGAGTTAATTATGAGCAATTAACTAGCCAAAGAAAAGACAAAACTCCCTCAACTATCAGAGGACTCAGATTTTACAAGACTAGGCCTGTAAATATTCTGGTGCTTCCCACAGCATGGGTATCAGTAGAAGGACACCCAGTAAGAAACACTGCAGTGGAAGTCAATCTACAAGGGCCAGCAGTTGCCAGAGTTTGGCCTGTCCAAACATTTCTCCCTCTGCCCCAGAGCCTCACACACTGAGGAGGACAAAGTAGGACAAAGAGCTTTCTCCAAAAAAATCATCTGAAAAAAAAAAAAAAAGTCAGGGAGTTTTAACAGAAGTATTTGATGCTTCTGAGTCAGCAGCTATAAACACCAGTTTCTAAAGAAGGTGGTGGCAGGGATTTTTGTTTGCTTGTTTTCTTTTAACTTGCCTTGAAGACGTCCATCTTCACTTTAATCTTGAAATAAACCCAAGACCTGCAGAGGGATATCTACTTGTGGTTGCTCTTCCCTCCCCACTCTCCTTGCTTCCATATCCTTCCAAACCACAACAGGTTCTGCAGGAACCTGTAATTAACCTTTTCCTTCTAAACTGGAGGGCCACTACACAGAATTCAGTGTTGAACGCTGAGCTGAAGGGCTGACTGAAACAGATACCCTTTGCTTAGCTACACCTTCAGCCAGCTGCATTCATCTGCTTTGACTGCTGCAAAGTATGAAACCACAGGCGTTGTCGACAGCACTATTTGCAGTGAAGCTCCTTAAATTAAAAGTGGTAGCCCATAGTCTTAGAAAAAATGTTAAAACTTCTGAAAAATGAACAATAGTCCCTCAACTGGGTGATTTTCCAGATGAATTGCATAACAATTTAAAGTTTCTCAGTGGCTGCAAAGATGTATAGTCTAACAGTCCTACAAATGCTGAGTACGCCCTGAAATGGGAACATCCTTATGCTAGGATGTTGATCTGTTGCACGTACTGTGTCCGTTTTAGGGGGGGCTCCAGAAATAATGCTGGACATTTTACAAGCATTGCACAGATGAAGGTAAATAAATGTGCATTACTACTTTGCCACCAAAGCAGAGTAAAGTTAAGTAAGTGACTCATTCAAGTCACACAACACCTATGACAAGGGCAAAACACCTTACATTCCCAGGACCACAGCCATCCTCAACACCAGGAAGGCAAGGCACCTGCATAAAAATCCTAGGCCAGAGCTTGGAGTTCCTCCCGTAGTGCATGGCAGCAACCAGCACAAGAGCTACTCTTGGAAACTAAAATGACAAAGCAAAACAGGAAACATTTGTCTTGACAATACTACAGGAAGATGTGGCCTAAGAAGTTTCCTTTCTCAACCAAAAATAACCTTTCCCCCTTTACTTACTCTTTCCACATATTTTAAATGCTTCAGGACTTCGTTGCAATAAGTATTCCCCACCTACTCCATCATCTACCTGCATTGCATTGTCTACAATACCAAGGCAGGTCAAAATATCCTTATGAAATTTTATATGGCAATTCTAGCATAGGAAGTGGAGATGGACACTTGATCTGGGAAGCAAACGTCATCCCATTTATGACTGCTGTTCTAGATCTGTGCTTTGAAAAGTCACTGAACAAATAATAACCACACAATAATAACCACACAAGCTCCACCTTGCAAGTTCTTACTAAGTAACGATTACCAACCTGCTCACCAGATATTTCAGAAAAGTCAGTGGCATTACCTTTGCTGCTTTTGAGTGTTAATTTACAAGGAATAAACAACCCAGCTTATCTATTGCTTGCATGATCTATGCTCATCTAACCCAATACATGATAAAAATAGCCTCCTTCCTGTATTAGAGACTAATGCTCTTGGAAAGCTCAGGCAGATGACCACTTGAACAGCATGAGGGAGTAGAAAATCAGTAGTTCCATGCATCCACCCTGCATCTATTGAATTTCTGTTTGAAGTCTGCAGTCTTCTGTTAGAAGACCTGGCTATTTTAATACTCAGAAAACAGAATTGAAACAAAAATGAAAAAGAACCACACTCCCACCTGCGTAACAGTTATCCATGGGGACCAAAAAGCTATCTCTATGGCCACCCACAGCACTCAGTAAACTGTATGAGTAGATACATCCATACAATAGCAACAGCCAGTTTCACTGAACTGTCCATTTTCCTTAATGTGCCCATGAACTATACTCCCTTTTTGCATTTTTTTTTTCTTTTCTTCCCCTCTCCTAGTAATTTATTTTATAAACTGCATCCAAGTTCTTCAGTTCAAATAAACAGCTCTCCCTGACTGTTGCTTTTTCAAAAGCACTTCCCTGTAACATCAAGCAGTTCACAAATACCTGATAAAACTTAGCAGGCTGACATCTCTGGGCCTGAAAGTGGAGGAAGTATTCAGCGTCAAACAGAAGAAAGCAGAGCACCCAAAAGAGAACACTGGTTTCTCATTGCTTCCTCTCCAGCTCCCATAAGCCTGATCCCTCTCCACGAAGCACTCCAGCTCCTGTCCAGGCAACTCGCCACATCCAGGCACATATGTAGTTACTGCTTTGCTTACTGTTAGGAAAAAAAAAAAAAAAACCCACAAATGTTTTCCTCTAGAGAACTGTTTCCATAAAGAAACGGGGTTTTCTCCCAAGTGACAAGGGATAGGACAAGAGGAAACAGCCTCAAGTTGTGCCAGGGGAGGTTTAGATTGGATAGTAGGAAAAATGTCTTCACCGAAAGGGTTGTCAAGTGTTGGAACTGGCTGCCCAGGGAAGTGGTTGAGCCACCATCCCTGGAGGTATTTAAGACGTGTAGACGTGGTGCTTAGGGACATGGTTTAGTAGTGGACTTGGCAGTGCTAGGTTTACGGTTGGACTACTCAATGATCTTAAAGGTCTTTTCCAACCTAATTGCTTCTATGATTCTGTGATTCTAAAACTAGGTCTTTTCTCTAAGGAAAGCATGAGAAAAGTAATGCAACACAGATTTAGTCAGGGAGTAATCAAAACTGCTCACCCCAGTAAAGTGTACTCAATGACTATCCCTCTGTAAGTGAACAGAAAACGCAGTGTGTTACTCACGTACTCACAGAATGTAAGGTGCTCTGCTACCCACTCCTTCAACTCCACTACCTTGCCTCACTTCCATTTCCTCATACACGAGAGAAGCTCTTCTCTCTCCAGCATTTTCATAATTCTACTTTTGAGCAGCACTGCTGACCCAAATAACCTTCAGCTCCCCAGAAAAGAGCCAGAGGCAAAAGGATATTATACTTACTTGACAGTCAAACATAGG
The DNA here is from genome assembly GCF_929443795.1 of Astur gentilis. Taxonomy (NCBI): domain Eukaryota; kingdom Metazoa; phylum Chordata; class Aves; order Accipitriformes; family Accipitridae; genus Astur; species Astur gentilis. The sequence continues at coordinate 15,470,783 of NC_064891.1, forward strand.
TTTTGCGAAAAAAATAAAAATAAAAATCCCCAACCTTAAAAGGTTAGAGTAGGAAAATACAAAGTCCCAGCATTTACAAGCAGATAAATAAATAGCTAAAGACAAAACTGCAGTACACTTTCTTCTCTTTCGAATATAAAAACAAAAAGGAAAGTAAATGCAAATTCTGATTTGTCTCAAACATTTCAGTAAGTCAACAGGTAAAATTTAATAAAACAATTCCGTTTCTACTTGTACTTTCCAGGACAGGATCACATGTCAAAATCAAGTAGAAGCTATAACTGAAGAGAGTCATAAGACTTCTGAGCACACTCTATATAGGTAGCCAAAACTATTGCAACCACCAGAGAAAAGGCTTTCAGAAAAAGCTTATAGATACTGCAGTGATATCTACATACAGGCAGAATTAGGTAGGAGCAAAAGGGACTTTTCATAGCTCAGTATATTTTGCAAACAACTTTTTAATACACTGATTTAAATAAGAAAACACAGAAACACATTTTTCCTAACTTTTTACTTATCTAAACCTTGTAGAGCTATCTCAGAGGGAGCTAACCTCTACTCCTTGTGATTTACTGTCACCCCTTCCTAAATACTTCTCTGCTTTCTCCCAGGATGCAATGGCTTTACAAATGTGTAAATAAAGGCTTAATGCAAGCTCCTTATTATCCTCACAAATAAAAAAACCAAAACATACCAACATGCAGTTTGACTCCCAAATCAATGAGGTTCTATGTAGGCAACAATTGCAAAAGAGTAACTTTGTAATTATAAGGCATATAAATTGAAATGGAAGTCACTGACCAATTCTGCGAAGATTTACACAGATCCTTACATGAGCATGGTGTGATTAATCTGACTGATGTCAACAGTGCTGCCTGCAATACACAGAGTGGAGCACAGATGGGACTCTTTGCCAGATCTGAGCCTAGGACTCCAATGAAGAGGTCCCATGCAACTTACTGCCATTGCTTTCCAGAACAGAATTGTATTTTAGGGCTTTGTATGCTAACATCCTTCACTTCAGTCCAAACACAGCTTTTGGTCTTCAGTTCTGAGCCCCTTCTTAAGCATCTACACTCTGTGCTCTCTTTTCAGATGTCAGGAACAAACAGGTGTATGTGAAAATATGGATTCTGTCATTTCTTATGACTCTCTCAGGTAAGAGTTTGTCAAGTCCCAGCACACACTTCAAAAAGGGGCAGATGTTAGTCACTCATCAGTTTAGCCACAGGCACGAGAATTGCACCCATTAATATCTCTCTTCTGCAGGCAGTCAGAGAAATATAATTAACTTCTCGAATATGGTAGTCTTTGAACTCTTTGCACATTCTAAAAGAGGAGTCGTCACAATTAAAATACGTTAGAAGCAAGACACAGAACATTTAACCTGGGAAGCTTAGTCCCTCAAAAACCTTCAAGTGACACTGCACAGGAAATATAAGCGCCACCTTGTAATTTTTTCTCTTCCAGGCAGGCCATTCTGTCCACACAGGTGTTTTTTAAAGGATAAAGAATTTTATTGGATTGGCTTTACCACTGAAAAAGCAAGCTGAAGTTGGCCATAAGGTAAAAGAAAAAAACCCAAATAAAAAAATACTTGTCAACCAAGAAGTCTAAGCTTGTGTACTGGAGCTTGTTTTCCATCCATGCAACAGATGCGCAGACTTCCTACTCTGCAAATCCAGCTGGTGGGATGCTCTCCATCGTAGTTCCCAGAGGAAGGCACCCTCCACCCACTCCTCAGCCACTCCGCAGGAGGAGGTAGCGACTGCACTTACCGAAGAGCAAAACCTTCTCAGCGTGCGCTCCAGGATGGCCTACTGGACAGAGCCAGTCAGAGACACAGGCAGACGCTCACCTGGTCTTCTCCACCTGGTCTGACTTCAGGCTTGAGCTAGTGATGGAGCTGCTCAAGGTCTACTGGCCTGAAACAGTGCCGCATACTTGCACAAGAACAACTGAGGGCTGGGAATCTGAGAGCAAAACTGTCACATTCTAAATTGGGCAGAACTGGTGGCTTTAGAAATCACGGTTTTCAATTTAGGAATCTAAAAGTCCACATTAAGACTTCAGATGTTCAAGGGGGATTTATTTGACCTGGTCTATCATGGGAAAGTTTCATTTTCTTCCATATTACAGAAAGTACGAAATACACGTTTATAAAGATAATTTGGCAGGTAGAAATGTAAAATATATCTAAATTCACTAAGTTGCCAAGACTATGGAGATTTTAAAAATAATTTTCCTACAACTCTAAATGACAGAAATACAGTATTTGCATTTGTCTTTGCTCATGAGGAAATAAATAACCACCATCCAATTTGCCAAATTACTGCGACAGTGTTTTTCAAGACAAACTAACTGACCTCAGACAACAGAAGCTGATTTTTCAAGAAACTTCTTGCTACACCATCTCGGTGATAAAACAAACCATTAGAGAAGTATTTTGCCTTGCTTTCTTTTACTATCATGTCAGAAAAAAACCCACAATAATAGGGCACTGAGACTGCTGATCTAAATTCTTTGTAAACAATTGGACAAATGCATAAATTACATCTTTATGCTCAGGTGACATTTTGTTTTCATGGACAATCTCAATAAACTGATTTTCAAAGCCAAAGGGGCAGACACATGCCCTGATGGTGAAGTATGAACTGAAAAAAAGGAAAAAAAAATATTATTAGGATTTCAGTCAGGCATACTACAATGTAACTGATATTTTATTGAGGAAGCTTTCAAATCTCATACTGCATCCTTTATTATGCTCTTCACATCCACCTGAACGACCTTAGCAGATATTGCTACACAAGGGATTCAGCTTCTTCGCAAATGCTTGCTCAGTAACTAAGTGCTAGTTACAACTAAAAATCTACAAAAATAGCTTCAAAGGGAGTCAGTCAAAATTTCTGACACAACAGCCTAGGAAAATACTGAATAGGTTTTTATTAAATTGGTTATTAGCTCTAGATATCCAAATAGCAGTGTTCCTGCACAGAAAAATCTGTCCTCTAGTTTTAAGTTTGTATCACTTTACAGGGCAGAACATCACTCATAAGGGGACACAATACATACAGGTGCTAACCCATACGTACCTGCACTGATTTGAAACTTTCTCATCTGTGTTGTGACGATGTTATTTTCACTTTGGTGTGAGGAATTCTTTTCACTGAGGTAAGCGAGGTTTGTGAAGATTGTGTGATTAATTTAATGATAATTCTAGACCAATCTAGGTCTTCTTAAGAAACAGCTCAAATACTGAGACCACCCTTTCTCAAAGAATTTATTCTGACTTGCAAAAGTTTCATCTATTAGAAACCATCACTTAGTGATCACAACTGCTGTACAATCAAAAGAATCACAGAAAATGCACCTGGAAAGAAATTTTAGAAGTTATCTAGTCCACCTAAGTGCTTCAAGACAAAAATAAAAAAGGTATACTTGTCCTAACAAATGTGCATTTAGCTTTTCTTGAAAACGATGGACTTCATAATCTCAGGAGATAATCTGTTATAGTGAGAATGCATTTGCAGGTTCACAGAGAACAAACACACAAAAAAAAAACCCAAGCAAAAGCTTTTAAAGATGTTTTCTTGCTAAATGGATTTTATAGCTATTGTAAGGGATGGGGCATTAGCTATTACTATCAACAGTGAGAACTAGCAATACAGCTCCCAGCTCTGCTACAAATTTCCAATCTGACTATGAACAAGTCTCCTTTTTGGCAAGTCTATCCAGATTAAGTTGTGCAGGGAAAATACTCAATATCTATATGCAAAACACTGAGCACTGTTGGATCTTGAACTCATCTAGAATCTCCATTCTTTACTGTTGTACAATTAAAGAATAGAAATGTAGTTTCATTTTCAAAAGAGATGCATATAAGGCACTTGATTGCCATTAAGAAGTTTGATGAACAGGGAAGAAAGGGGAAACATAACTACACTGTACATCACAACTAATAATAATTGCTTTTGCAATTGTGTTTGCTCTACAGCAATAACACAAATATCACTCCATAGTCAACACATCTATCACATACTAACATCCGCTGATGGACAGAATTATAAAGAAGGTTGCAAACAAATAAGTATAGTGAAAATGGGGAAGTCAAATCAAGAAGATAACACTTCCAAATACCAAAGACTAACATACTGAGGAATGTAGACTGAACTTCCAGAGAAGACAATCAAAAAAGCTACTTTAACAGTGATTCATGTCCTGCTTAAGAACACAACACAATCTGGTACTATGTTCCATACAGCAACAAATATGGCAGACACAGCCAAGGAATCAGCTAAATTAGCAAAACATACCAATGACTTAATTGTTTCCATAGCAACACAGACATGATGTCAGCCTGGCTCTAGTGGTAAACCACCAACTAATCTCACACTTGGTATCTACAGGGACAGGACTCAACTACACCACACAAAGTTATAAATACAGTAACATCACTAAGATGTACAAAAGATACGAAGGGAAAAAAGCTTATGCTGGCATAGACAGTGAAATTCCACCAAGTACTATCACTGGACTACCAAATGCTGGCACTGTAGTCCAACACAATTAGCAAAAATAGAATACCCCCCTGGCTTTGACAGCATTTAGATAAGCAACATATTACTTCTGTAACATAGACTTAGGGACATTGTTGCAGGGCCAGTAACTTGATAGGAAGGTTCAAAGTTGGAATGTCCATAAAAATATATTAGTCATTGAAACAAAGCCTGATGACATACCAAGGATTTTACTCAAACCAGAATATATTTCATAACTAGTATTTCAGAAACAATCATTCTTTGCACAAACTATTTATTTTTTTTCACTTACATTACAAATAACTCCCCTCCACCCACACTCCTCAGCTAAGGATGAAACATGTTGTCAATTTTACAGATGAGTAAACTAAATCACATGGCTCACAAGTTTGACTTGTTTCTTAAAGATACAGATTTAAATAAAAAATTCCTTCTCTGAAATAAATGGATTTTCACTAGCACAGAAGTAGGGTAGATGAGAAAAAAAATATATTTTTTTTTTTTTTTCTCTTGATCAGCACGGCAGTGGCACAGTCAGTTACAGGATGAAGAAGTTTTCAGTTCTTCTTTCTGTCTGAAACAGACGTTCCCTCTGGAGAACTCACCATCAGACAGGCAAATAAGAATCACAGCCCCTTTCTGTGCGAGGCAAAGCATCAAAAATTACACAGGTCTCAAGATACTTGTTCAACTCCCAGTCTCTCACAACTCAAATATTCTGACTTCTAAATGCACGTATTTCCTCTGAGCATGCTCAAGAGTGAAATGTCATTCTCCTGAGCAGCCATATGTGGAACCTGAAGTGGAGAACAATTAAAAACAAAACAAACCCAGCTTGGGCTACTAAAAGGAAAAACAGAGACTGTACTGCACTGTAGCAATGCTATTGTTTGTCAGCCGTAAGCAATAAAGTATCATGGGCATAAACATGCCGTGGAAGGTTCTCAAGGAAAACCAGTCTGGTGTCTTAATGGCAGGAGAGAATATCAGGGAGAAGAACTAAGAGCTCAGTAATTAAAGCTAAGCATAGGCTTTTGTTTAAGAAAGGATTTTCAAAGCTAAGACTACATACTGCTTTATGTACCTCCAAACTTCAGTCCCATTGTACAAATACCCCTGCCAGTTTTAAACTGCCTTGTTCTAGTGCAGCCCATCGGCACTGTGCTACGTCAGCGCAAAGCTCCACACAGGCTTATTGATCCTCAAACATAGGCCCAACCTCAAGCTTTAGTAGAAACTAGGCATGCATTGTTGTAAGAGAAGTGTTAAGCCATTATTAGGTCAAAATATTCCTGAGATTGGAACATGCAGGAAAAAACCCAACCTGACAGTATGTGAATTTTACTGGCGAAAAACCCCAATTATTCTTATTTTTCCTCCTATTCATTATGAGTAAGGCTGTTTACTATTTAGCTGGAAATGTCACAGAAAACATGCAACTTCACAGTTTTTTAAAATTTTAAACCCTAGCCTGGGAATCAAATTGAACCTTTCTACAAAGCAATACAACTTCTCTAATTTCAGTGGAACTACAGCTGCTTATGTTTAGAGCCAAAAATAGTCCACTACAGTTTCTGCTCTTGAAAAGCACTGTCCTATGTTTGCTTCAGAGGAGTTGCATGGTTTAAGCAGGCACTTGAAATTTATTTTCAGTCACGATGGTGGAAAAATAACCACATTCATGTAGTTAGTGATCAGTTCTATTGCTAAAACTGACAGAAATCTTGTTTTCTTTTTTGCTAAGCCCCTCTTCTTTTAGAAGAAGCTGAGGATGTTACGGCTGGGCAAGCCTCTGAGTTGCATGAATGTCAAAGGTTGTTTGGGATCCCAGGAATACAGCGATGGTCACTTCAGATCATTAATTCACTCAGAGAACTTCTACACTTCATGTGACAGAAGGCAATACTTGACAGCTCAGTGAATGATCATAAATGTTCATAGTACAAATAAATACGCCTAATAATACTATGCTGCATATGACAGGCACATATGTTTCCTCCTACAATTTAGTTAGCTTTACTGCTAGCGTGAAGCATAAAGACAGTGGTAAATCCACTCATTCTCTTTTGACAGAAGAGCAAAATAAACAGTACATTCCACAAAGGCAGATTAACTCTTTTTTACCCATGATGTCTTAAAAGAATATCCATACTCAGTAAGATGTTGGGTTTTTTAACTTTAAAAGACTACTCAGATATGAATGCTCCATTTATTATCAAAGGTATTGCTTACTATGATCCTGTCTTCCTGCATGGAGCCATTAAAGTGCAGTTCAAAATCCAGTTGTTTTCTATTCGGTGGTCTTTCTGCATTCTACGAAACAGATACAAACTTCATCCACTTACAGTAAGCTCAGTGTACAGGTAAGTGCAAAGATCCGAGTTCTGAAAACATATATAAGGACAAATGCTAATTAGCAAAAGGATTAAAATATGACCTAAGACAGTAGTTACTCTCATGACTGTTGCATAATTCCATATGGCTTGGAAACATCATTAACAAAGGAATTGTGCTTAAGGGAGCAGTCTATGTTTGCAAATAAAACTAGCTGTCAACACTGGCAGTTACACCCACTGCTGGCAACTGAATATTCAGTAATGAAGACCAAAGAAACCTCTAGTGAGCATCTAAATAAACTAATATGTTAGGCAGTGTATCTGGAGGGGGGGGAAATGATGCTGGCATTGGGCAAGGATAAAAACAACAGACTGGAGAATCCTCAGATACCAAACCGCACTGAGCGTATGCATCAACCAACATGTATCTGTGGAGTTGCATCTCCAGTGTACCAAGTCACTCTGCTGTAAAGAGAAAAGGTAAAGAAACACAAGACGAAACAGTTTACAGAGCTGAAGACAAACAGCTAAAATTCCACCTGCATATGAACTGGAAGCTAGTGTCACCTTTGGATATTGGGATGCTTAACATGGAAAGAGAAAGAAACTGCTGACTGAAGCCTTTACATGAATAAAATGCATTTGCAATAAATTGATGCTGTAGTATTCCTCTCAAGGCATTTTGGCAGGCTGAATTAAGCATAGCTAAATTCTGAGGTGGAATGCCCCTTGCATAAGCCTAAAATTAAGAGTTTTTTGTTTTGTTTGGGTTTTTTTCCTCAGGTATCTTCTGAGTCATAGGAAAACACTACATTTTTTGACAGTTTATAACTTAGAAAACAAAATAAATTTATAGATACCGAAGGCGTGGATAATAACCATAAGGAATAGCTCATATGCTCCTAATGAAGCAGTGAGAGCCAAAACTTTTAATAAAATTTGCTCCAAACTTCAGTATAATCAAGATACAGAGGTTTTGTTCTCACAAATTTCAGCATGGTGCCTTTTAAGATAAAGCATGTAAGTAGCAAGACCTTTTTACACTCATCTGTAAGAGGTACTTATTGCAATTATTACATGACTATGTTTAACATAAGCAGCATGATATGAAAACTGCAGACCAGTGTAAACAGCAAACATCCAGCAAGTATGGTCCAAAATTAATGATCAAACTGTTGAAGTGCCAGACTGAAACAAGCGCCCAGTAATGAATTGTTATTCACAGAAACCTTGCTTTTCAGCACTCAAGTTTTCATCAGACAGATAATTCTAAATAACAAGAGCAAGGTTTCTCATCTCTGAAAGCAAAGCTCAGTTCTCTTCCTGAAAGGTTAACTCTGAAAGCATTTGTGTGGGTGGGCAGGAAAACAAAGAAAATTTTCATTTAAGTTTGGTATTCTTCGTAGAAATATATCATTCTACTTAGTGAAAGAGAGAGAAGCATCCAAGTCTCCATGAACACATACCTTCCCTTGAATAAAATAAATGAATAAAAAAATATACAACAAACACTGCAAACATAAGCTGGATTTGATTCAATTTTATGTTTGGGGTAAACCAGTCCTTCCTTGCGCAATTTTCTAGCATTACTATCCAGAATGAAGAAAATGGGAGAAAACTGCCAGCGTGGTGTCACTGTGAAGTAACTGGAAGGGGCCCTTCCTTCACAGGGCAGGCAAGATAAACAGGAAAACAAAATATGCATTTCAGTGGTATTTAGGCCAGGAAATATCCCACTAAGATTTTGTGACTGTATAATTACAAACTTCAATTTTTAAAAATAAGTTGTTCTTCTTGACAGTTGTTGGACTTGGTTTCCAGTGAAGAAGTCTCGCAGAATTGCATTTACTCTATCATGTTGCTAACACACACTGTGCGCACAGGCAGACTTGTAGGACAAGCCCTGGTGCTTGGATTGCTTTGTTTGCCCTTCTTTGCTTTAACAGCTTGCAGCGCTGCTGAAATACACTCCCTGCACAAGCATGCTGTCAATGAGCTCACTCCCTGGCAGGTCACAGCAATCTCTTGTGCATATGCCTGTGAAGCTAAGGCATCATTTATTCTAGTATTTAGAATATAAAGTTAACACATCAAAGCAGATCTGGATGGGGGATCCTTTCAACACCTTCCTGTGCCACACCTTAATTGTCTCAACAGAGTGAATGATGCATTATGTGGTTTATTTCCTTTCCTTCCTCCCTTCACCCAAGCTGAACATGTTATTTCTAGCATTCTTGCATATTAAACCAGTCTTATGTGAGAGAAGTTATGTAAACTTAAAAAATTTAAATCTGAAGTAACAAAGAATTCAAACTTTGCCATGTTGTCTAAATGAGCTTTCTTCAAAAGCACAGCCTTCTTCCCAGGTCTTCAGGGGATGAGGGAGGATAGGACTGAGTCATTCTCCAAACCATTTGTGCCTTCTTGAGCAAGAGAAAAATACTTAGCAGGATACTGTTAATAGCCAGCAAATCTCCACTAAATGCAAGGCGTCAGCTGGACCATCTCTGTATTACACCAGAAAAGCTATAGACTTTTAAAGTAATCTTATTCTATAACACTTGGTACTAAATAAATAAATATAGTAATAGGAATAGTTTCAAGAGAGTACCACTCAGCATTGTAGAATGCAATGTTTCTATGAAAGAGAGATATCTACGGTTTCTAATTGTTCTTCTAATTGTTCTTCTAACTTCTTAGTCTGGGAAGTAAGACATCATAAAACAAAATCAACCTGTATATGTTCATAGAAAATTGGACAGTTTTAAGGTTAACTCAAATCACAATCAGATTTAAAAAAAAAAAGTGCTTATTACAAATTGCAAGCAGTCTATTTGCCTTGCTGGGAAATATCTATCCAGAGGACTGTATGTTTTTCATTTATTATTAAAATGAAACTGAGCATCTGTTTTGGCTCTAGACTTAAAGCAGAGCAAAACAAAGAACAAAGATTAGCACTTTTCTGAAGCAATAAAATGGAGGGGAAGAAAAATAAATCAGAAGTTATTATCTAAATGACTCCACCTGTCCATTCTTTCAAATACATAGATTACTGAAGATATTACCCAAGCAGCTGAAACTTGGGGAAGCCTCAGATAACTACTAAAAACTTAATACTGTAATAATATTTTTAAAGGGCTAATGGAAAGACCTGAGATATGGATGGATTAGTCTGACATCAGTGCAGACCAAAGTAGAAGTGAAAGAGTTAAAGGGTATTAGCGCCACAAATACCAGTCACACAATGTCACAGAAAAGGCACCAAACACAGCAGGTGTACTCCTTGATTCAGTCACAAGTCCTATTACAAACCAAATACAACATCATATCCTTAGACTTTTTAAAAGCACTGGGCCTAATACCACCTGACATTTTTGTTAAAACAGGATTATGGTAACGATTTGTATTTTAGCAGAAAAGAAACACAAAGCTAAATGGCTTAAAGCCAAAGTTAGGTAAAGTCACTCTAGAACAAACATATACATTTAAAGTGGGGATAATTAACCACTGAGACAACCTAGCTAAAGGCAAGACAGAGTCACTGTCATTTGACATGTTTAATACGGAAATGAGATCCCTGGAGATTGAATTGCAGAGCTGTGGGCCTCTCAAGCAAACACACTACCAGTACTCTTCCGTCTCTTCTGTGTAGAAAACAATATAGTTTAAGTATGTGTGCTCATGGCAGCTGCAGCAGAGTAACATGGAGAGATTTCTTTCATTCTCTCTTGGTTTGAGCAGATTTTACAGTAACGTATGTCCGGCAAAAGGCTAGTATAAACTTTGGATCCCAAAAGACAAATATCATTCAATAACTAATGCAGAAATCCTAACCCAATTAATTTTGTTGCTGACTCTATACAACATGTTGATGATGTGAGAACTACTACAAATAAAATAGGATCCGATAATTAGGAGATTCCAAACTGGGATTCACATACTCCACTGGGGTAGGGTAAAAAGTCCACAAGAGAGACAATCAGATTTATAAGGCTAAAGTGTTCTGGTATGATTAGAAGAAGAAATATTACTGAGTATAGTGTCAGCATGAGAAAACGATTCAACAGATCAAAGGAAACTGAAGCTCAAAGTTCTTGCCATATATACACTGAGACAGAGAGGGGTGATACTACTTGAAATTTGGACTGGCAACCAGCAAAACCACCATTAAAAAACCCCCTGTTTATAGAAAATAATCACAGAACTACTGCTCATGTCTCAGTTCAGCAAAAATACAATTCTTCGGTATGAAGATTTTGGAACCCAAGTATGGAGAAGGCTTAGAATTGTTTTTCATCAAAGGTATAAAATATTGAAAATTGAAAAGACCATCAATGGCCCTGTTATAAAAGCATGAGGGATGCAAGAATAAGCTTTAACGATAACATAGAATTAAAAGCCATCGTAAAAACTGGGTATTGTAGATGATGAATCGGATGACCCTCAGAATTTCAATAACAGAGATGAAATGAAATGCAGTAATACACAGTGAAGAGTCATGCATTTGTGGATTAACCAAAAGTAGTTATGCTATTAGAATGCATTTCTAAATTTAAAGAATGACAAGGAGGGAAAGATTTGAATGCAATAGCTGATCTCATGAAGACTATAAGCTGTCAGTATAACAGGACTGAATAAGTAAAATGTGATCTTCTGAAGTATCAGGAAAAGCATTTCTAGTAACAGAAAAAGAATAGTGTTACTAAGTGTTAATTTAATACCAGCAACAGCCCTAACAACTCATGTTGAGAAAAAGATGAATTCACTATACACAAAGTGCAGAGAAAAGCTACAGATTGACCTGGGGAGCAGAGAACATATCACATGACAGGAGAGTAGAAAAGCTTGGCCTGTTTATAGTGACAAAGACTTTAGGAGGTCATAAATGTTGTTTATAAGTATGCTATTAGAGAAATAGACACAAGTGCCATGTACACTAGTAAACTAGACAGTTCCTAAGCATTAGCTAGACTGTTGCCCTCTTGCTTAACTACCTGAGCAGTGTAAATGCAGTTAATAAAAATCAGTGAATAGGAAGCATTGTTCTCATTTAACAACTTTCACGATGCTCAAATTACAAAGTCACACATGAAGCAGCGTTAATACTGGTTTGCTTAGCTAAAGAAATCAAGTCTTGGGAAAAGTATTGCAAGGGTGGTGACAGGAAAGGGCAGAGGGGAGGAATATATCTATGAAGACATTGGTTGCCGTATTCAAACTTTTCCTTCTCCTCCTCGAGCAAGAAAGAAACCTTCAAAATATCACAACTTAATTTCTCAGAAACTCTCCAACTACTCCCTGCTTTCCATTTCTTTCACAAAAATGACTCATTGTGATTAAGGTTTAGTGGGATATGATTTGCTGAAACAATTTGCTGTACAAAAGAATGAGCCAAATTCAACCTGGAAATAACACCGGGGACCAATGTCCATCACAGAAGAAAAAATGTCAGTAAGAATTAATGTTTCATGACACTTGAGTGTCATTGAAGGAGAACAGCATAAAACCAGGTGGATTTTTTTATTTAGTCCTAATTGTCAAATAAAAGCCACAGCTGATAGATCATCACATGCTCACAAATCATCATTTAGCCAGGATACACCAACAATGGTTTTGAAAAGACTCAACTTTTGTTGTCTAGACTGGCACTACACTACCAGAAACATCTGAGAATGCTTCCCTGCATCTGTCAAAAGTAGCAATAAGAAATATATGTATGTGTCAAATATGTGAAAATACTAGTGTCCTGAACCTTGTTGCCAAGATGCAAGCAAAGCTGCAGAACAACCAATGATGATAGATTATAATTTGTAAACTGTAACTTTATGCCCTGTGGTCAAGCACTCTCTGAGAGTGTTCCCAGTGTCCATGTGTAAATATGTTTATTTTGTAAACACATATTCTTGCCTATATGAACCCCACAGGTGTATCCATATATTCTTTAATACAGCTTTACAAATGCACTGGCTGCTTCCAGGTTTTACAAGTAAGTCTTTCTTATTTAAATGGCTTGTTAAAATTAAAAGTTACAGAAATCCAAGAGGTTTGAGTTTGTTTTTTTAATTGAGAAAATTAAAATGAAAAAGGCCTGCTAAAATAAAAAGTTTGTTCTTGGTCTGACCCAGCAAAACCTTTTATATTCTTAATGTCAGAATTATTTCTGACAATTTGATCATCTTCACATTTTGACTATGAAATACTTCACCAGAAATTGTCTAATTACTGGCTTACAGTCTCAACTAACACACGGAAAGACAACTATATCACATAGATACTATTAGTTATGCATGAGTATTGGAATCAGTGGTCAGAACAGCATAATTAGCCCAGAACAAAGCAACCTTGGATCATACTGTTTGATGACATAAGATGGTTTTTGCACATGCCTGATCACATATCAGTGTAAAACAGATCAGGCCAAAGCCACAGGATCCTTAATCTTTTTTTTTTTTTTTTCTCATGACAATGAGATAGCACAAAATAACCCATCCAGAGACTGCATGTACAAAAGAACTTGTATCCACAAGTTACAAGACCACAGTAAGAATACTACTCCACTTATCAGCCTACAGAACAACTGATACCAACCACCTGCAGCCCAAATATATTGCAGTCTCACCTAACAATATACCCATGAAATTAGTAAGTACTAGGCATGGCATGCCAACTGGCTTCTATCACTCAAGCTTTCTACTAGCTTTTCTGACTCAGTGAGAATGTAAATTGAGGTAAATTCTGCCCTTTACAATGGGAACGAATCAGATATCAGGAGATGTTCTAAACAAGCAAGCTAATTAAAGACCTGAGCTCTACCTGCGTGGACATTTCTGCAATACACTGACACTGCACCTCTGCCATTCTGCTCAAGGACAAAGTTAATCTGCATAATTTGTGATACACGTAGGTGGATTTCAATAGCAAAGACAATTATCCATGCTCACGAAATTAGCCAGTGCAGCCAAGAGACATCAGATTTAAAATAATCTTTTTCACTGCCTAATACTGTGTCTAAGACACAATGCACTACCACATATGCAGTGCTCTGAACACAGGCTAAACCATCACCACTTCTGCAAGCTACAGCACTCTTGACAGTTCTTGTTCACCTTCTACTCAAAAACCACTTGTTGCTCCCTTACTCTTCAGGGGAAGGCTGGAAGAGCTTGATCAGCTTTAGATGTTTACAGTGACACCTGAATGAAGCTGAAGGAAGGGAGGATGACTTCCCCTCTTTCTCCCAGTTTCTGTGTTCTGAGTACTCTAGTTTTGCTTTTCATCATCCTTCTTACTCAGTTCCTTTTTACTCTTGTTGCTAATCAGACTTCTCCACTGATGAAGACCCCTCAAAATCTTCACACTTTGTGCAATAAAGTTGAAAGAAGGCCTGCATGCCCTATTTAAAGGGAGTCCTACTACTGTTTTAAAACTATTTTAAGACGACTTTAAGCTAGCATTTCTTTCAACACTTAAGCATGGAAAACAAGATTAGATATGTATTCGCTCTCTGATAAAAAGAGTTAGCAAGGGACTTATTACATCACTGGTTCATCTCACAAGCTCTGCTTGTTTACTACCCCTGTAGTCATAAATTCAAGGCAACAACAGAATAGGGATTCAACTTTCTTTTTAATCAGAGGAAAGTATCATTTCACTGGCATGTTGCTGGCTTGACAATTACTGGAGGAGCAGTTACCCAGTTGCTGGAAGTCCAAAGACTCTCTGGCTCCCCTTTTAATGGGGACTATGTGACATGAAAGAAAAAGAAGCCAAACTAAACAATAACATCTACCTTCCAATCTTATGCAAGGAACATGATCATCTTCAGAAGACTTCCTATTTATAAACTCCTAACTACCATGCAACCCCAAATATGCTATGCATATGTTCTATGCAACAGAACTTCAGACAAACCAGTGCCTGTGCCCTAGAGCAAGTACACACTTTTCCAACTGCGATGGCCAATATAAAAAAGGTATCATAGAATCATTTAGGTTGGAAAAGACCTTTAAGATCGAGTCCAACCATCAACCATGCCCACTAAACCATGTCCTGAAGTGCCTTGTCTATTATTACCTCCACCTACAAATTCTGTCTTCTGTATAGTCATGCAGCATATTTTGTATGTTGTTAGCTATTTAGTTTGCCCCCGATGTCAATATGTGTCAGTCATACTTTCAGCACATGAATTCACTCACACAATGTTTCTCATCCCTGTTCAGGTTAAAAATCTAGCCTTGAAATTGAATTGAAAGTCATATTTTTTCCAATCTTCCATCCTAATTACTTAAACCAATGATGACTGTTAATGTTGCACAGCTCCACAAACCAGACCTATTTAATCAGTCACACAGCTTCCATTTTACATTTAAGGATTCTCAACAATTGACACATACACAATCCATTTTACATCCATTAATGAGTGGATGACTGCATGCAACTTCCTGACAGCGTCCTCCTCTGAAGGAGAAAGTGCAGCTTGATTACAAGCCACCTCTGTATTCTATTTCAACAAATGAAGTTGGCAGGCAGTGGGGGAACTGTTTAAGTTTATAGTCACAGGCTGGCAAACATCAGAGAAGCTGAAGTGTTACATCTATGCACCTCCTTGCATCCTGGATGCTAGCCTGCCCTAGCCAGAGTAACTCTTTGGGAGCACTCCTCTGGTACAGGAGTAGCCAGCAAGCGGTTTACGAGGTGGAGTGATTCTGAGGGCAAACTAATAAAATAAAAAAAAAAACCCAAACAAAAAAAATCTTTTTTCCAGCCAAAACCAATTCCTTCATCTGGTTCACTGTGTAGCCATGTGAACAGTCCTGCCGCACAACAGAGGAAGAAACAGAGGGTGGAAACAAAGAGTCACATCCACTTCAGCCAGCTTAAACAGTACTGCATCTGAATGTCAGGCAAGAAATAAATGAACAACTAAACTACCAATTGAAAAATAAGAAATAAAAAAGCAAGTACCTTCTCCAAAATTGCGGAAAGTTTCTTCTGTGCAAGGGACTGGCACCAGTTCACTGTAGTGACTGGGTTGAAATAGTGTTTGAGGGCATACTTGCCCAAAGATGAATTTAATTTTTAATAGACTAGCTAGGAATAGAAAAGCACATGAGAATGTAAACTAACTGGTCAGGTAGCGGACCTTGAAGATGTTCCCTCACATTTTGAATTGACCTTAGCTACAGAAACAAAATTCATCAATGACGCCTGGCATCAGGTGAAGGCAGCTAGCCCATAAAAACAAATTTGGTACAACAATGTTGCTGTGTTTCACATTAGACATGAAGTGCTGTTGATCAGGTCTAATTGCTACTTTGACATAATAAACAAAAGCTAAATGAAGGAGCCAAAGCACACAGGCAATCTGAGAATCTCTCTCTACATAGCTAGAGAATTTTATTTTGTCATATATTCTCCATAAAACACAACACATAAGGGTCACTCAATAGTTTTAAAGTCACATAGGGAGACAGCAGACTTATCAGCCAACTCTACAGTGTAACACAAGGGAAAGAATGTCAGGTGCTCTTCCCCGCACTTACCCTCATCTTACTGCTTTCTACCTGTGGGTGGAATTCCACAGCAACATCAGCCCATCCAAGAAAGAGCTTCTGCTGTCCCACCCTCCCTCTTGCTCCCATTTTGCAGTCCCGCCCTTCCACTGCACCAGCACTACGGCTGGCACAATCACACACTGACCTAATTCAGGGCACTGAGCAAAACCTAACCCTCCTGAAAGAGAATCCATTTTTAGCTGTTTCAGCTTCTTAAAATGGCTTGCCACTCAGCTGAAAAAGCATCACAGCCAGCACATGACAGAAGACCGATGAGACAATGGCAACCCTGAGTAAGCTCAATCCAAGCTAATGGGGACTAGCAGCCTTAGAAGGGATGAGTTTGTTATTAAGATGTAGGTTTGGAGGTCTGCCAACAGGCGTATCACTCAGGGCTCTGCCCAATAACACATTAGTACCTCAGGTTAAAGAAAGATTTACGTCAAGAAGAGCGTGCTAAGCACAAGTGATGGAATGAGGTTCACTCCTGATCTTCTTCACTCATGTGTTTTTAAAACTCCAATCTGACTCACAGTTCAGAAGTTATTTCAGCAGGAAAATAGTTGGAAAAAGCATTTTTGGAAAATAAAACAATGTAGCTTGGAACTAAGCCCACAAATGGATTAAACCAGCTGCTCTGCCTTTGCTTCTCAGTTCTGCCTGTACTTAACACTCATCACACCTTCTTGTGGTAGAAGACAATTCAAAGGAAAACTGCACTATATTCTAACAATCATTACAACAACTACCACTGTAAAATTGGCATAATTCCTATCAGTGGAATAGACTAACAGAAGCGGGAGTT
The DNA here is from genome assembly GCF_929443795.1 of Astur gentilis. Lineage (NCBI taxonomy): Eukaryota > Metazoa > Chordata > Aves > Accipitriformes > Accipitridae > Astur > Astur gentilis. The sequence continues at coordinate 15,488,019 of NC_064891.1, forward strand.
GCAACACCTGTGAAAAATGTTAAAGACCCAAGACATATTAGGTTGCAAAAGCATGGCTTGCAGCTGAAAACAGCACTGAGAGATCAGAAACGCAGCTGGGAACAAGGGTGCTGGTAGAATAGTTGTGGAATAACTGAACAGTCCCAGATCCGCTTAAAGCATTTTACTCAAAGTAAAAGAAACCAAAACATGAGCAGAGCAGACCCTCACAGCAAGGAAAACAGCCAAATTTAAATAATGAAATTATATACAACAAGTCTGCTTTCCCTTTTCTGCCATTTCCTTTCCAAATAAATGGTTCAGTAAAATTTGACGACTACTCTGTAGCTTAGATTCTACTCCATTAAAGGCAACTTAAAACCTTTCTGTCTCTACTTTCAAAACCACTTGACTTCGATAATTTTCTAAGCTGTAACCTAGCAAGAATGTTAACTGATGTGTAATGAGCAGAAAGCAACATTTTATCACACTTATGAGAAACAAACGTGTTGTTATTACAGTTATGTATATCACAAAAGCAAAGGCCAGAAAAACAATAAGGTCTTTGGAGGGATGATGCTGCAGACAATTAAAGGAAAGGGATATGCTTCTTAAAGGACATCATAAAAACAATGACACGACAAATCACAACAAAACCTGCTGCTTTAAGGGAAGCAGTCACTTATTAATGACAAAAAATTAAGATCAATACAAGTAGGAGAATGCTGACCTGGTCCCTTAATAGAAAAGATTGTCTCAGAAAGAGTTCCTACTGCTAAATGTTTCACTGTGCAAGATCATTACAGTACCAAGTATCTTTTTTCCAATCTCAGATCGTGAAAAAAGAACACTGCATTAACTCCTGTTAAGAGCAAAAAGAGGAATTCTCTTCTGGTTGAAAAATTTATGCATCTGTACGCAGCCCCTTCTTCTTTGCCTGGTGTGCTGACAGCTCCCCCTTCTGTTCCAATCGACTTTAACCATCTTTCAGAGCACACGCATACTTTCCATTACTAAGAAACGGTGTATCTGCAAAGGACAGACAATCTATATTATGCCCCATTCCCCTTAATACATACATGTCAAAATACCATGCCCACATTTTATAAGAGAAATACAACCATAATCCATTCCCAGAAGCACTATTTCTTCTATTAAAAGCATTTTCAATTACAGCACTTCAGTTTCAGTACAAAAAATACTTCCTCTTTGTCCTAATTAATGTTCATATTTAAGTCTGCATTCGAAATCTTCTATGCTTCATATGAAACAGTATAGAAAGAACCCAACAAGTAGGTATTAGACACAAAGAATCACCACTTTCTGCTCAGTGCTCCATGGTGCACTTGGTGATAAAATGAATTACCACCTTGCCCCATGTTTATGTTGAAGCTATGCTACTATGCCAGCACATTACTTAGTTTGGCATTACAGGCCCAAAACCAGACGACCCTCCAACAGGTTCCTGAAGCAAAGTGAATTAAATCCAGGCTTTGCAGTTGCTCAGCATGTGCTGCAGTAGCCTACTACACACAGTACCACCATTAGCTGACAAAACCTCACTAGCATAAGCTTTTTCAGATATCTGGAGAAAAATATACAGCAACGTACCTTCCAGAAAAGCTTGATAACTGAGAATTTAAAGCTTCAGCTTAGACCTCTTCCTTTGGTAGACTGAACACCTGAGAGAGGGGGTATTTGGGACAAAGCCCAATTGACAGCTAACTCTGTGCAGCTGCAGGTTCCTTAGGGTGCCAGGTGGAGGCAGTTGCTGCTCCCTGTGGGTACCCTTACAGAAGAAGGCTGAGCACCCAGCCCAGGCCACACTGGCAGCCTTGCATCTAAGCCCATTGCTGGTTCTAGTCTATAATTCTTAGACAAACACCCTATGCCTCCCTTACCAGACACTGTATCCGACAAGGTAAGATGGAAGAATTGCACTTTGTGCTTAATACATGAGGCAGTAAGCTGAAGGGAACCCCTTAAAACTTTGTGAGAGTTCATCCCAGAATTTAGGCTAGCTATTTAAAAATAACAACCGAGGAATAACAAAACCTTTCTACTGAGTGCGAGGGAGGTACCCAGGTGAAGGTAAAACTGTTCCTTTTATTACGAGAGTTCACGTTCATCCACAACCAACCCAGGAGCTGACTCTGCCGGCTCGGTTCGGCCCATCTCCCAGGCCTGAGGGCTTCCACCACAGACGCCCGGCCGAGGGTGACAACGCCGGGCAGCCCGGCCTCCTAAGGCCAGGGGCAGCCTGGAGACCCTCCTCTGAGGAGGAGATACGTGGAACAGCGCAGGGCTTCCAAAACCGGTTATTTCTCAGCTACCGGGCCGCCAACGCCGCCGCCGGACCCGCAACTGCGCATGCGCCGTAACGGCTGCCGGGGAAACGGAGCACGCGACGCCGCGCGCAGGCGCCGCCTCTCCCTTCCCCGACGGGGAGCGCCGCGGCCGCCTCTGCCGTGACGCGATTGCGTCAGACGCAGCCTCGACCTGGAACGGGGCGGGGCGGGGAGGGGTGGAGGGGAGGTAACGGCGCGATTTTTCAAAATGGAGGCGCCGGGGGAGGGGAGCGGCCGCCGGGCCCGGGATCCAGCAGGCCTGGGCCGAGGCGGGCGATGGAGGGCGCCGTGATGGGGAGCCTAATTCCTGAGAAGAACCCATAGCGGGACCGGGGGAGAGCGGGCCAGCGCCATGGCGACCTGCATCGGCGAGAAAATAGAGGTGCGGAGCCCGGCCCCCTGGCCGGGGCCGCCCCGCCATTTGCCAGTCGGTGGCGGGGAGAGGCCGGGCGGGCGGGCGGGCGGGGGGGGGGGGCCGTGCTTCTCCCGGGAGGTTTATTTGTGGGAGGCGGCCAGCGGGGGGCGCCCCCCAGGGCAGGTCCCCGGCTGGGCGGCCGGGGGAGCCGGCGTAGGGGCTGAACCGGCCGGGACCGGCGTGTCCCCCCCTGGGCCGAGCCGTGAAGCCATGTTTCCTCACCGACAGGGAGGTCGGCTGTGGAAAACTACAGGCGTTCTGTGTTTTTACGGGGCGGGCGGCGGTCGCTCCCCAGCCGCTGCCATAGCAGCGGGAGGCGGGTGTCTGCCGTTCCACGGGAACGGCGGGAGAGACGGCGGGAAGGTGGCCCGGTCCGACCCGACCCCGCCGCGCCAAACCGCCCCGGCCGGCGCCAGTGCAAGCCGGTCGCTGAGCGGAGAGGACGATGCCGTGGGGGGTGCTGCGCGGCCCCGCCGCGGACCGCCGCCGCGCCCCGGAGAGCTCCGTCCAGGTACTCCCCCCCGTCCTCCGGGGGGGCACCTGGGGGTTTGTGCCGGCATTGGGGGGTGTGGGGTCCCTCCATCACTCGGGGGAGGGAGGTGGAAGGGTGTCTGCATCGGGAGAGAGGCTTCAGAGTGGGCTGGGACTGACGGTGGTGATGTGTTCGAGTTGCAGGATTTCAAGGTGGGGAACCTCCTGGGAAAGGGCTCCTTCGCTGGGGTCTACAGAGCAGTATCCCTGAAAACCGGTCTGGAAGTGGCTATCAAAATGGTAAGGCAGCCAGCCGAAGAAGCCTCAGTCTTCTGAGAGACTGAACAAGGGCAAGCCACAACAGGTTGGGCTTCTGTGGTTGGGCATTCGTGCCTGGATGGCTTGTTTGTATGTAACCGATATTTATATTAGTATTTGATCCTGAACGGTGCAGTACAACCAAATAGACGGTATCGATAACTAATAGAAATGCTTACAGCACTATTAAAAGAACGCCAGCTCACATATTCAACATTGGGTGGACAATCAGCCCCGTAATTCTAATTCAGAAATTTGTGACCACAAAAACTTCATTTAGAATCCATGTGGCTGGAGAGGTCCTGGAAAATAAATGTCTTGGAAAAATTTCCCCCACTGCCAGGACAGACGTTGTTAGTCAAAGAAACTTGCACCTCACACGTGTTTTGTCAGATTTACTTAGAATCTGTAATGCTTTATTTTATACTTTATATTATACTTTATGTTAGTTTATGTTTAGCCATCTTTTTAATGTTAACTATATTTAGCATATCTGCCTGGCAAAAGCAGAATTGGGTTTCTCTGCTTCGGTATTTCAGAAATTTTTTTAATTGGTGTTCATATTTAAATGTTAATACTTGTCTACTTTGAGACAGTTGTGTGTTCCTCCATTTATCCATGATACTTGTTCATTAAAAGCATACAGTAGGTTAAACTATGTGAAAACTTGCTTACATTTAGAAGTTTTCAGGCAAACATGCGTTGAACATCTAAAATGTAAAGTTCACTTGAACCTAACATGTACGTAATCAGTGTTCCAGTGCTTTAAAAATATTGTGATCCATTTACAGATAGATAAAAAAGCCATGCACAAGGTTGGAATGGTACAGAGGGTTCAAAATGAGGTGAAAATACATTGTCAGCTAAAGCATCCATCTATAATTGAGGTAAGAATCATGTTTTTGTAGAGAGGACTATACATGTGACTTGCTGTATAGTCTACGAAATTTATTTTAATTTTTTCATTGTTTTATGTTCTAGCTTTACAACTATTTTGAAGATAGCAACTATGTATACCTGATACTTGAGATGTGTCACAATGGTGAAATGAGCAGATACATAAAGAACAGAAAGAAACCCTTTTCGGAAGAAGAAGGTGAGATTTTTTTTTTTTCTGTGTAGCTCTGTTTGCATTAATTATTTGGCTTATTCAGTAAATACTTAATTCTAGTGAAAGGGTAGTTTTATATACCCTGCCATCACTCTGAACCAGTCTGTATATCTTGAAATCTTGTGATAAGTGGTAATCTAGAGATTAATTACTATTACACGTATTCACTTGAATTTCTGTATGCTTTTGTTTCTGTTTATACCATTTTACAGCAGTTTGTGCTATTTGTGGTGTAGAAAAAATAGACAGCGATCTTAGAAGGTAGAGGTAGATAAGTGGTAATCTAGAGATTAATTACTATTACATGTATTCACTTGAATTTCTGTATGCTTTTGTTTCCGTTTATACCATTTTACAGCAGTTTGTGCTATTTGTGGTGTAGAAAAAATAGACAGCGATCTTAGAAGGTAGAGGTATATACAAGGTAGTGCTTACCTTTGTACATAAAAGTATGTTGAAGTATAGGTCAAGACTGGGAAGTTCCACAGAGGAAATCTGGCAGCTTCACATCCACAGATTTGCTTTCTTTGTGGTGCACCTCTTCTCGTCAGTATTACTGTATTACATGTCACCAGTTAGAAAGCCTTCCAGATTATAGTTTACCTTTTGTGGTATCGTTGGAAATATTTACTGTGTTCTAAGGTGTGTGGAAATTAAGATAATGCAGTTAACTATGTTGCTTAAGGGCTGAGTTAGCAAGGAAATATCCAATTTGACACTTCATCTATAATTTTTGAAGGACTGGCAGCTGAGGAGAAATTCTACTATGGTTTTACTTCTGTTTCTTACAGAAGGCACTGAAAATCCTATTTTTCATTGAGAGTTCATTGTCAGAGTAATGCTAAAACTTTTGAATAGTATTTTGAGAAAGAAGTCTTGCAAAAAAGATTAATTTCACTTATGAATTTACTAACTTCATTTTCTTATTGTTGAGAGAGAGGATTTCAGTTAAAATGTGGGCCACTGAAAGCCTAACCAGAACAGTGCAATTAAAAAAAAAAAAAAAAAAAAAAAAGCCAGCTGCAATGTGTAATGTTTGCGGGCACAGCCAAACAAGCTGTTCTGGTTTCAGCCAATCTGGATCAGTGGTTTTTGCCTCTGCTGCTTCCAGACTTACCATGCTGGTCATCTCTTGCACAGTCCTTCCAGTTTACCTGCTTCTCTGTCAGTTTCTAATCTAATTCTGTGAAACTATTACAGATACGGATTTTTCAGAACTGTTTTTAAAATTGCTGTAATTGCAACATCATAATAAATGATGCTGTTTCAGCCTGGATGAGTTTTTGTTACTCCTGCTGTAAGCTAAAACTCTTGAATATTCCCTGAATTTCTAATGTAATGCAAGAGAAAGGCTGTCCCAACTTCGTCAACGTAGAAGTTTTTGAGAAATTGGAGTACTACTAGCCTTGCCAGTTTGCTAATAATGATAAATATCATCCAAATTGTCTCTTATATCCTATAATCTGCACATAGTGAAGCTGCTTGATTTCATGCATTTGCTGTTTCTGAAAGTGAGGAGCAACGGAACTTTTTAAAAAATTCTTAAGAACCCAATTTTAAAAAGTTTAGGCCAATTGAAAACATTTCCAGTCCTGTTTACTTCATCCTGTTAGCAAAGAAAAAAATCTGACTATTGCTTTAGAGAACATTTTTTATGAACTTAGAACACAGTCATGCCATATTGCTTAAAGCAAAAAGCAGAGTTAATTCCAATCTCATTAGCATGACACTTAAACATCCTTGTAACATCCCCATTATTTAAAAAAAAAAAAAAAAGGCAAGACCAATAGCAGACTTCATAGTTGTGAAAATAACAACTTTCTGATTTCAATTTATGGCTAAATCATCTGGTTTTGTGTTTTGACAGCTCGACACTTCTTGCATCAAATTATCACGGGTATGCTGTATCTTCATTCTCATGGAATACTGCACCGCGACCTCACCCTTTCTAATATCTTACTCACCAATAATATGAATGTCAAGATTGCTGATTTTGGACTAGCAACTCAGCTGAAAATGCCTCACGAAAAGCATTACACCATGTGTGGAACTCCAAATTACATTTCTCCAGAGATAGCCACAAGGAGTCCACATGGACTTGAATCTGATGTATGGTCTTTGGGTTGTATGTTTTACACTCTTCTTATTGGAAAGCCACCTTTTGACACTGACACAGTCAAGAACACACTGAATAAAGTAGTATTAGCAGACTATGAAATGCCAGCCTTTTTATCAAGAGAGGCACAAGACCTTATACATAGGTTACTTCGCAAAAATCCAGCAGATCGCTTGAGTCTTTCCTCCGTGTTGGATCATCCTTTTATGTCCAGGTGTAGCTCTGCACGGAGTAAAGATTCGGGAACTTCAGAAGATTCCATGGACAGTGGAAATGCTACCATCTCTACAACCTTCACAGGCTCTTCCAGCATCAGTACCAGTGGTTGCTTGAAGGAAAAGAAGAAGCTGTTGGTTGGACAGCCGCTCCCAAATAAAATAACTTTTTTTCCTAAAAACAAGAATTCCACTAATACTTCATCGGTAGATGGAAGCGGTTCTTTTGATCAGTGGGGAATTCAGGGAAAAGAAATTGGCATAACCGGCAGGGGAAGAACCATGCAACTTGCTGAAGAGAGACCACATTCACGCTACCTCCGAAGAGCCCACTCTTCAGATAGGTCTGGCACATCCCATAGTCAGACTCAAGGCATATCAAATATTGTTGAGAGATGTCACTCTATGGAACTGCTTTCTAAGCCTAAAGTAGGAACAAGGGAAAATACAGAATGCTTTTCACCTGTGAACAGCTATACTGACATAGGAGAAATATTTAAGGAGAAAACTTCTAGTAGCTCTGGTTCTTTCGAAGGGCAAATATCTCCACCTGTAAAAGATCAACCACAGTAAGAATCGGTTTTTATTAAGATGAAATTCAGAGCTGCCTTATGTTAAATGCATGATTTTTTTCCTGTAACTGAGCTGTAGTAAGTGTCCAGAGTCTCTACACTTGTAGCTTGAATACCAAATAGGAGAGGGTGATAGTTGATGCTGTTGCTATGTAGAGGTTTACCTCCCCACTGTCCCTCTTTTAAAGTTCATAGATGCAGTGCATCAGCTAGCTAGATTGTAGCTTTTATTTATCCTGGTAATACTCTATTATTGACTTATTTCCATGTGCAGCAAGTTGAGTATTTTTTTCCCCACGGTAACTGCAGTAGAGAGCCTTGCTAATTGTTCTTTGTAGAACAGACATAGACTAGGGTAGAAGGCATTCAGGGTGTGATTACCAACACTTTTACTTGCTGCTCTGGTTTTGGTTTTCTTTTTCTGTTATGCTTCAACAAGATAAAGGAAAAAAACCCAACCACAGATTAAGTACAAGATTAGATGATGGATTATAAAACTGGTGTACCAGAAAGGAAAATAACACTCAAAGATAACTATCTGAAACTTATTCCTGTCTTTAGTTGTAGTTTCTGGGTGAAAATCCTGGCTTCCTTCTATATACATTGATGGACTGCCCCAGCTGATACAAACCAACTCAGGTGCCAAATCTACAAGGGATGCTAGGATGTTTTCTGTGTTGTTGGAGGCCTCATCATTGACTTCTGTGCACTGCTATGCAACAAGAGCCCTCCTTTGTGATAAACTTAATCTGTCTGTGCTCAGAAGTTTGCTTTGTCTTTGCAGAATATCAAAGAGCACTTTCCTATTTTAATATAAGGACTGTTGCCTATCTTAGTTCTTGCATTTCTCTCCACATTAAGAAGTGGCAACTTTGTGTGATAGTTTCATATGCTTTTCTTTTTGCAAATCAGTTCAGGGAAAATGCAAATGAGGACTTTGCCCTATAGAAAAAGTAAATGTAGTAAGAGGTTTTTCTTGACTATTGGGAAGTGTTTGACATAAGTCTCTGTTCAGCAAGTTCAATGGGCATGTGCATTCTTTCTAGTTTGAGAAATGTTTGTTGAATCAAAAAAGAAGGGATTTATGCAAATGTTAACGTAATGCTTGTATTCCCCATGACTTCATAATGACATGCTGAATGTAAATGGGACAGAATATTAATATGAGTGTGGAGATTAACTGAATGGTTACTACTTTTTTTATGTGGTTGATTATAGGAGAGCTTCTTAAATCTATAGTTAGCCTGCACAGCAATCTTAAATGCAAGGTTCAAAGACTGAAATTAGATGCTTATATTCTGAGGGGTGGGGTTTTTGTGATCACTGAGTCCTTGCTAATGCTAAAGTAGAGATCATCACAAAAAGAAAGTACAGACAGGTACAGGCTATAGAGACAGAAAACCTCCCAGGAACTTAGTGTCAATTTACAACAGATCAGTGATTCTGCTGTAACTGTTTGTGTGTATTCTTTATTCTTCAGCATGTGGATTATACCTTGAGTTCACCTGTGGCTACGTATATGTCATTTTCTAAAAAGCTGGTAAAAATTGTTATAATCTTTGGGATTTACAGTATTTTATATGAACTCAAATTATTTTAGGTGGTAAGATTGCCTACATATTTCAGCTGCGTATTTGTTACGCTGAATGAGATCCACTGGGGTTATGGTCATCATCCCTGTGTCTTCTCTGAGGTTGTTTCCTATACTGTGAATTAAGAACCATGTGTAAGAACAGCCACTGCTGGAAGCAGCCAGTGATGGCTGTTTTTATCAATGGCTCTTTTTATTCATATATGTCAGTTCCAAGAGTCTACTAGTGAGTGCTAACAGGCTTAAATCGTTAGGAATAACTTCTTATTCCTTTTGGAAACAGTATTTTTTTTTTTAATGCTTTAACCAATGAACATTCCCCATGAAAAAAGAAGCATGTTCTAAGCTGTCTAGAGCTGTGAAATGCTACCTGCATTTCTTAAATGTTCTAAAAGTGTTGTGGTTTCTGCAGCTGTAACGTAACTGTTGTTGTGCAAGTGTCTTTGATGTAATATTGATTACATGTGTAACTTTTATTTTGCAGCTCAAATTATCTCTGCCCAGTGAAGCCCCAGGTTGGTTTGTTAGAGCAGAAGTCCCAGGCTGAAACAATGCAGCAGTGGCTTGGAAGCATGCAAACAATTGGTGTGTAACTAATCAGTTGTACGTTTTTTGCACTCAAGTTGGAGTAGTGACTTTTTTTAACAATTTTTGTGGGTTTTTCTATATTTTATTTCTTTAAACTTGTGACAGAAGGGGTATTTGTATGGCCAAGTAACTGTGATACCAGAGCTGGGATCATAAATAACAGCGACTGGATGTTAACAGAGGCTACTGCAGGCAGACTTTTTTTCTCAATTAAAAGCATGGAAGACCCTAAACTGACTTGTCACTGTAAAAAATTGACACAGATACTGAAACGGGCAAAATGGTTTCCAGCGTTGCTAATCTGTAGTATCATTCTTAAGCAAGAAATATTCCATTGAAAACATTGCTTTGTTTTCTCTTTTGGATTAAGCTGTAATGTTTTAGTTTCCTGAGATAGGAATTAATTTCAGAAGAATTTGTAGTTAGTGTTCCTCTTAAGCTGTTGGGCTAGTATAATAAACTGTATGTAACCGCTTTCATAAGCGTGAAGAAAGTGTACATTGGATTTGAATACTAAGCTTTCTAAAATTGAGGTAATTATCTCCTTCTAGTATTTTAGAAAAAAAAAAAAAAAAGGAAAACACAATTCTAGAACCTGCCATAATTAGTCAGTTGTGACCTGAAATGTGTAAGTATAAATATGTAACAAAAGATTGGCAGGTGACTCAAAAAGGCCGTTAATTTAGTTGTGCAAATACACCTCAAGAGAAAATGGGACCTCAGTGAATGAGAGATAATGAGGCTGCAGAAGGAGGGGTGGAGGAAAGGTAAAAAGACACAGAAGGGAAGGAGGTGTTTTTTGTCATGCATCATGTTACATCTTTTACAAATAATGTAATTTAATCATAAAACTAAATCACAAATCCATTCTAGCTTTTTTTTATTTTGATATTACTGGACTCCTTCCCTTCCTGTCTACAGGGAATTGGAATCATATGACATATGGTCTGAATAATCCTATTGAATTTTTGATCCCTTCTCAACTGTTCTGCAACATGGCAGGAGGAGGGAATTACTTGTGTGGGTGAGGCGAAAGTTGATCAAGGGCTTAAATATCAAAACTGGGGAAGCAGTTATAGGAAGTTTAAATACAAAAATAGTTTTTTGTATTTTAACAAGTGACTGGAAATAAAACAAGGGGTTTGAACTGTGAATTTTTAACATCTTGAGTACTAAAACCTCTGCTTGATGCTGAAACAGTAGTTAATCTGAAACTTAGATGAAACTTGGTGCTAGTGGTTATCTGAATGGCAAATAAACTGTGTTTCAACAAATTCTTGTTTAAGTATCTATTTGAAATCTTAGTATTTTGTTTATTGAAGGCCATCATAACTGAAATCTAGTAACCTATTTTAAGGTTCTATATAATCTAGTAATCTATTTTAAGTAGCACTGCTATTTTGTTAGCACATGTATTGATTGGTACTAAAGTTGTAGCCTAATGCTTTGGACTGAGGATTGAAGAAATGCTGTTCTGCACTTCAATAAGCCTTCTAGGATGATACTTTGAAAAGCTTTTAAAAACATAATAGCATTTTTTTCTTCTGACTGTGACTCTTTGAATCTACAATATACTTTTATTATGCTTTCAGTTCCACTGAGACCACCTGCAGACCTAACTGGCAACACTAATGCACATGGGGGTTTTCGGTATCTGGATGTGCAGCAAGATGTATCAAGAAATGCATGGAACACCTTAAAAGATATCAGGAATCATGATGCATCCATGGACTGTTCACATTCTTTGAACCAGAGAAACCCAAAGAAATACCTCCCCGGAGTTCTCTGCAAATCTGAGAAAATTCAACCATCTTCTACATGTGGCCTTTGGTCAACTTCAGAACAAAACCAAACATGGGGCAAAGAACCACCAGCACATCAGAAACCTACACTGCGAAGTATAGTGTCACCTCTCAACGCTCACAGACTAAAACCAATCCGGCAAAAAACAAAAAATGCAGTGGTACGTATCAGCTCTTAAAATGGAAACAACTCAAGAATTAAATATAGTGTGACTATCTCTTAAAAATCACTTGGTAAATCAGAAGCATTTGTATTTAGAAAAGTTCATCCATAGTCATTTAATTTCAAGTCCTGTTAGTAAGATGCATCTTGCTTTTTGTATATGGAATGCTTGTGGTCGCTTCCTGCAAGTAGTGACATGGCATTGCTTTTAGCTGACAAGCAGAGAAGCTGTAGGTAGGCGTAACAAATATTAAGTGCACATATACTTTTTACGGTTCTAAAACTCTGTACTGCTTAGCTATACAGTTGACATAGTTAAAATCTTAAATGTAAACAGATCAAACACTTTTACAGATTAGATAAATAACTGGATTAGAAATGAAAACAATCTTGCTCTCAAGTAAAAACTTTAATATTTTTCTTATAGTGCTGCTTTTTCCCAGTGTTGTGGGTGGGAAAGCAAAACAAATTCCATTAATCCTTACTGATCATATAAATTTTCTGGTTGGTTTGTTCCTGGTATCACCCTTGTGTTCCTTTTCTTATGGTCCTGCTCATCCTGTCGTGTTTCCTCCTGCCCCCAATTTGTTTTTTTAAAAAAGAACATAATAGAGCTGACCTGTCATTGTTTGATTTGTCACTTAAGAAACCACACCCTCACTGACCAGGCTTATAACCTTCAGTCGTGTTGAAGAAGTGTTCTGTTTGAATAGCATTAATAGCAAAATTTACTGTAATAAGCATTTATAAGTTTGCAGTGCATTCGAGGAAGAAGAAAACCTTTTTTAAAAGCATTTGTGGAATGCAATGATATCTTATCTTGCCAGAAAGTAAAGGTCTTTTTGTTTCACTTGTATATTTAATATATTTTAGGTGAGCATTCTAGATACTGGGGAAGTGTGTATGGAGTTTCTAAAAGAACACCACTTGCAAGAGCTTGTGAAAGAAGTTCTCAGAATATCTTGTGATGGAAATGTGGTGAGTATGTTTTCAGTTTCTTCACTGTTGTATAAAGGGCTTAGAGCATTCTGTTGTTTCAGAGGTTTTTTTGCATTTGCATTTAAGTGATTATTTGTTTGGAAGTGCAATGTTTCCATATGCATAGCTGTAAAATTCTCCCCCCTGACACCCCCCCCCATAAGTACAGCCATACAAATATAGGTAGCAAGCAATTACTTAAGAGCAGATTTGGACTTGACTTTTGGAATAGGTGAAGTATTGTTGAAAAACTGCTGCTGTTAAAGAATTACTTAGAGGAATAGAGTGTTCATGGTAAATTACAGTAAGTAATTCAACTGTGACTTATTTCCATACCTGCTAAAAGTAGGGAGTGCTGTAGTAAGAGGCAACTGTAAACACATTTTTTCCCTTTTTGTAGATTGCAGTTTATCATCCAAATGAAGGAAGAGGTTTCCTTCTTGATGACAGACCTCCTGCTCCTCCTGAAGACATCTGCATGTATGATTTTGACAACTTGCCAGGTAACCTGAAATTTATTTTAAAATTATGATTATTAATGTGATTAAGTGAATCTTGTTTGAGACTTCTTAGCTTTTAGCCACTACTTTTCAGATAACTGTGAAGATAAAACTCCTTTCAGAATAAGAGTCAAACTACAGTTTAACTGGAAACTGTATTTTGAAACTTCACAAGAAAGCCTAAACCTACAGGTCTTAATTAATTTTTTGTGGAAGTTACAAGGAGTCACCTACCCCTTTACAAGGTAGCGTACTAAAATTAAAGCTTTCATAATCTTCTCCTTGTTCATATTGGAAGCTGTTTAAATACGAGTGGAAGAAATATTGTCAGGTCATTTTTTAAAACAGCAACTTTACTTCGTGCTTCCTAATACTCATAACTTGGGGAGGAAGGGGAAAAAATACATACTTTAAAGTGTTGACAGAATATTTAATGTAAACAGCTGAAGAAAAAATATAAGCTAACTGTAAGGTTTTAAGAGACAAGCAGACCTCTCTACTAATTAGAGATCAAAGACAGGTTTCACCTAAAGCCAGGAAGCCAGCTGGACCACGATATCTAGTTAAACAGTATATGCAGCACTTTACTATGTTGTTCAGGTTCTGAATTATGTTCACTGAAGCTATTCAAGTGAAGCTGTTGAAGACGCACACTTTTCTAAACGTTGGTGGAAATAAGTCGCTTTCTTTGAACATAATTCCGTTAACTACTTAAATATTACTTATAACCTTCAGCTATCAAATATGTATTTTAAATTACTTCAAGGGGGTGCACAGTGTTTAATCTGATGACTTTTTGGTAAAGGTTTTTAAATTTTCTTTTGTAGAAAAGTACTGGAAAAAATACCAGTATGCAGCCAAGTTTGTGCAGTTGGTAAGAACAAAAACCCCCAAAGTTACGTTCTATACAAGATATGCCAAGTGCATGTTGATGGAAAATTCACCCACTGCAGATGTTGAAATTTGTTTTTATGATGGTATGTATTCATTTTTGCAATTATGCAATTAGTTATATCATGTTATTAAAGCTGCACTAAAATATTGCCAAACACTAAACAATGAACACTTCAGGTTGAAGAAAATACTAGAAACTTTTTTTGCCATTCTGCCTTTATTCTAGCACTAGGAGATCAGTTTATTATTCATTAGTTCCTTCCTGATACCTTCTTCAGGGAGTACATGTTGCAAAAGTGTTATTTAAATTATGCTTTGTTTTTATTGATGAGCTCTTCTTTGCATCTACATTTGATAGTCAACCTACTTAGTGAAAGGTGTGTCCCTACTCCAAGCTTTCCATTAACTGAGGTAATAGTATTACGAAGAACACTCGCTCGAGATAGCAGTTGGCTGCCTTTTCCAACTACCCTTCATAAACTAGACTGCACTGATGATTGTTTTCTCACTATAGACTACTGTCAACTAGTTTGATTTGCCACACATATAGATATACCCCAACAGAATTTATGAAAAAAAAAAAAAAAAAAAAAAAAAAGACTTAACAGCTTTGTGATTCAGTGTGGAACTGCTATTGAAAGAACGGGCACCTTTTTTAAAACCATACTGAGATACTAGTAGAGCCTAATTAACCAATCTTTGGCGATACTGTTAGAGATGTTAATTTTGTCTCAGATTAATGTCTAGAAAGGCTGTTAAGATCTGTAATAAATGCATTATTCAGCCCATTTAAGTAGTGATGTTTGGCCATAGAGGGGATTCTGTTAATACCACAGTTGCAATTTAAGTGGCTTTTTATTTCTGCTAGACATAGAGCTCATGCAGGAGTGGTTTTATTCTTGCAGTAATTAAGTCAGTGAGATACACTTCAGTAGAGTAGAATGTAATGGCAGAAATCTGTATTTCATAGATGCTGGTATGTTACACAGTTCACACTAGAAATTTTTACTTTTTACAGGAGCAAAGATACACAAGACAGCTGGTGTAACTCGCGTGATTGAAAAATCAGGGAAGTCCTTCACTTTGAAAGGAGAAAACGAAACGGGTTTGAAGAAGGAAATACAAGCTTATATGGATCATGCAAATGAGGTAAACTTTTATATAGACCTTTTCTTGTGCAAAGCAACCTTCTGAAAAATCAGTTTCTCTTTCACAAATGTGCTTTCAATGTTGCTTTTCGTATTTTTCATTACACTAGTAAGGAGGGATGATAAAGTGTTTTTTGGAAGAGCAAATATCACCATAGAGGTAGCAGTAACAATGCCTCACAATGAAGACTGTTAGAGGAAATTCTTACTAGTATGTAAAGCAGGTTTGCCTGTATGGTGAAAGGATTAAAAAGAACAGTTGAAGCTGCTTTATACAAGTTTTAACCCGCCCCCCCCTCCAAAAAAAGCCAAACCAAAAAAACCACAAAACATAGAAACCTGCCAGGTGTTTAACTGGCCTTCCTGCTGTACTTTCTTGTTTCATGTCACCCAATTGGCAGTCACAAGTAATTTTTTGTCTATGAACTTAGGAAGCAGTAAAAATATAGTACAAAATTCTGTTCTGTTATTTTCTGGAAGAGATTTCAGGGGTGTTCTAGACCCTCATCTAGTCCTGCTAAAAGGGGAGAAGATGTGATTAAGAGCTTAATTCCAGATGTGCTGAAGTTAAGATGGAATCTTGCTGTAGTATAGATTTTTGAATTGCCTCCATGGTATATGAGTGCAGCTATAATCGATATTCAGTACCATTGAAAAAAATTTCCTTGTGTAGGCTCACCTGCCACACTAAACATGTATGAAATAGTTATACTGTTCTCAGTTAAAAACTTTAAGAAGCTTCTTCTAATTCCAGGGACATCGTATATGCCTTGCACTGGAATCTGCTGTCTTGGAAGAAGAAAAAAGGAGTGCAAGTGTTCCATTTTTTCCAATAATTGTTGGAAGGTAGTATCTTTCACCTGAAAATACTTACGCATTTGAATATTCCTACTAAGCAACCTTATGCAGGATGTTTGCAGAAGCCAGGGTTGCTTAACAGAGGCTCACAGTCATTAGCAAGATAAATATTAACTTGATAGCATGTATGAACACCTTATTTTGGACTTGCAAAGCCTCCTTTGATGCTAGGACAACATACAGTTGTGGATTTAGACTAAACCAGGCTAACAATTAGCATGTGTAAAAACAATTCTGCAGAAGACCAGTGCCATCAAGTGCTTTGTACAGTCCATGGTAAGCTAAGGGAAAAGCTATGTCTCCTCACTTGTTCTAGTCCCTTTTGGACAGACCTTTTCCCAATTTGTCTTATTATTTTTCCAGAAAACCTGGCATTACTGAATCGCCACAGGCTGTAGTACCTCCACTGTTGGACAACACAAACTGTTCAAAAGAAGTTATGGCACTGGATAGAAATATAGCTGTCGGTTCTACTCCAGTTCAGATGCCAAACTGTACTCCTGTAAGTACACAAGAACATACAGTGGAGACTACTCTCCAGTAGGAATTCAAATATTGCTGTTTTATTTGAACTAATGGAATTACATTTGTATGGACATAAGCTTTTATTAGCCATTTGTGAGCATATTGACTAGAATTGTTGATTTTTATTTTAGCTAACTTTTGATATCTGGATTTAAGATAATATGAACAATCAAAATCCTCCAAAACTTTACCACAAATGCCTCCTGGGAAGATAGTTTTAAAGTTGCTTACTCATGTTATACAGCACAGTCTTCAGTTTGTTTTGGAGAGCTCTGATGTGCCCTCAGGCCTTCTTTATAGTGAATGGTAGTCACAAATGATATTAGCATTTGAGGCTATTGTTCTGAAATGATCAAGTGTTAGTGTGTGTTTAAAAAAAAAAGTGCAAGCATAAATGTATTTATATGTATAGCCAACAAGGCTTTGTGTGCGATTTCATCTAGCTTGTTTAAAAGACCCACCGTGCTTCAATTCCTGCATCACAGCCCTGATAAAATTTCCCCAGCTGACTGAATGATATGGGGGTCCTGGCATGCTGAGTCTGTATCATCTGAACTTTGAATTTACATGGGTCTGCATCTCTTTGATTGTGTAGCACATGTCCTTAGTGCAGGATCTGCTTGACTAGAATGAACCTGGCAACAAAAATTCCTTAGGGCTTCAGTACTAGTGTCAATTTTTTACACTGACTTAAGGTTACCCATCACCAGAGTTCTAACTTGAGGGTTCAGCATTCAAACTCATTTTTTGTTTGACATACAGCACTTTCACTGTTTGCTTTCTCTTCTGAAGTATGTACTTCTAAGGAAAACACCACAATATCTGGTTGACTTGCTGTGTTACTCTTGACTTTTTTTGTCAGTTTGTTTATACTTGAACTAGGTCTGTATATCCTGAGGTGCAGCTTGTTGTTTCTTTCAGGTTCCTGTAATTATCTGGATCCTGATCTCTTTCCTGACCAAGCTCTCCTATTTCAGAGGCATCCCCTGACTTGCATCTTTTCACTGAACCCTGAATCTTAAATACTGCTAAGCACACCACCTCATCTCTGTCATATCTGTGACTATGGGAGGAGGTATTCGAGTAGTAGAACTTTTATAGAAGCAGATGTGTTCCTCCTAGACAGTAGTGGTGGTGGTGTTGTCCTAAAGGCCTCCAATGTTTGCTCCTCTGTTATTCTTAATTCATCACTTTTGCCTCTCTAAACCTGTAACAGACACTGTATGTGCTGTAGAACTCTTCTATTAATGTTTAATATTCTAGTTTCCAATTAATAACTATGCCCATACTTTTGTAAAATATTGGCCAAGTGGTCATCTGAATGAGGGCTGCTTTATAATCTAACGTGCTGAACATTTTTGCTGAAGATGGACAGGGTTTTTGTCAGTCAGATAAGGAAAAAATGGGGATTAAGTAGAAAAAGTCTGCTTATGAAAAGCAGTTCCTTTGTGAGTACAGGAAAGTGGTAGAAAAACTGTCATAGTACTGAGAAAGTCATACGAAATCCTGTGGGGTTTTTATAATGTAATGCTGTTAAATGAAGCATATGGGCTAAATCTGTCTGTATATATGAGAAGATTAGAACAGGTGGGAATTGACCACTATAATTGGTATATAATCAGTCAGATTAATACTAAGGCTGCTAATAGTGTGCATTTCTGGGTTTTAGGTGGTGTCATATGAAAAGTCTACTTTTATGACTAACACTGCTGAAACTACATGCTCCTCTGTTCATCAAACGGAATGCAGTCCAAATTCAGCCCAACTTTTAAAATCTGTCTTTGTGAAAAATGTTGGTTGGGCTTCTCAGGTGAGAAATGAATACTCATAAAGGAGGGAAGTCTGTTCTTTTTGCCTATTAAACTTGAGATACATATTTTTAAGTCATTAACTTTAGACTTGATTTGTGAGGAATACATTCAGTTGTGCTTTGCTACAGTTTAAATCTGGTATGTGTAAAGATCCTTCCAAACAAGCGTCTTGGATAAATACCATGATGAACTACATAAGTAGAAGAAACCAAAATAATAGTTCTGTATTTCAGTTATTACAATCTTCCTGTCGTGGTTATTGCCTGTTCGGTGCCTTGTCATTTAAATTTGACTAGTAAAAAACTGAAGCTGTTCAACTTCTGTCTGTTCACTAATATGGATGTAAAGGTGTCATGACATCATGTTTTTAACAGATACATACCAGATCTGTACAAGAAGAAGAATCTGCCTGTACAAGAAAAGCTGTTTCCTTACATAGAAGTTTTTCCTCTGCTTTTCTGTGGGACTAGCTTTAGATTTAAAAAATGGTTCTCTGCAATCCAGATAAAGTAAGCTTCCTGTCCTAACAGAGAAAGTTTGCTTTATATACATAAACTTCAAAATGTATACATCTGTGAACTTTTACAAATGGGCCTTCTATTTTACGTTTGGTCCTATTTAAAATTTCTTTAGGAGTGGTTAAGCCAAAGGTACTTTATTTAACTGTCATTGCAAAGGATGACTAAAGGTGAGTACCTGAAACCTTAGGAAGTCTGATTCTTTAGACTGTATGACACTACTTAATCCGAAATAGTATACGTGCCATCTTCATCTTTAAAAGACTGACCAAGGTGCCCAAGTCACTTCAGCAATTCTGAAAAACTTTCAGCTACAATTATTAGAAAAATTCTAGGAACATAATCTTGTATTTTATGTCCTCAAACCAACTTCTCTTGTTAGCTGACCAGTGGAGCAGTATGGGTTCAGTTTAATGATGGATCCCAACTGGTAGCCCAAGCAGGTGTTTCTTCTATCACTTACACATCTCCAGATGGCCAGACAACTAGGTGAGTCTGTTACTGCTCTAAAAATAGTTCTGTTTACTGCTAGTGTAAGGCTGTTATACACAAGGTAAACTTTATAGCTGCTATTTGTTTTGTTTTGTAAATATTAAAACTTAGCTTTTCAGTCACTTCTCAGTTGATTAGCTTATATGAGCTTAATAAGTAAAGAGAAACACCTGTAGCTTTGACTGAACTCTGGGTAATGAATAAAAAAAGCTGGGAAGGCATCTACTTGGTCTCTAGAGTATAGCCATGATTCATGTATGGGGAGAAAAGTAAGGTTTTAATACTTCCTCCCCCCCCCAAGATACTGCTAGATTAGGGAGATATCATGCCAACATTGATGCACAGACCTGAAGTGCTCAGGTGAAGCTTTACATATCTTTTGAACACTGGGCACTTCCCATACAAATATACCTACTCTATAACACCCTTCCTCTGTGCAAAGTTTGAGACATTAATATATATACAGTCTGCTCAGATATTATTGCAGTTTTAAACACTGTTTAGGTATCTTCTTAATCTGAAACACTTTTTTCAATTAAATACATATAGGGAAGGGGGGGGCCTGGATTTAAGCTATCAAACTCCAATTAATGTGTCTAGATATACTTAAAACCTATTTGACTTAGTGGTTTTCCTATTTACAGGCAAGTTTTGAAATGATTATACTGTCCTGAAAGCAAATTATTCCAGGCATCTAACTTTTTTTAATGCTTATTTGCCTTTCTAGGTATGGAGAAAATGCCAAGTTGCCAGAATACATCAAAGAGAAGCTACACTGTCTGTCTTCCATTCTTGTGATGTTTACCAATCCAGCTGGTCCCCACTGATTAAAGCAAAGTAGGTGTCAGGACACAAGAGCTTAATAAACTCACTAACTTTCAAGTAAAGTGACTGATCGTACTCAGCTTATGCAGAAATTCTTCAAAAAGCTGGTAAAAAAAATAGGAAGGGAAGGGTTGCTCTGTTCATGTGTAGCAAATAGCTTGTGAGGTATCTTACAAAACACATTTTTCCTCAAAATGATGGATAAACTTGCCCTAGCAAAACTTTGAGCAACTTGGTTCTAGATAGCAGCAACTTTTTGGAAATAATCTGAATCTGTTGTATTTTTTTTTCTTCCCCCACTGCTTACTCGGTGCCAACAATCAAGGAAAATGCATCTGTGCTGTTTAATTGTTTGTATTTGTAAATAACTTGTATTTTTACGTCTTGCCAAGTAATATATGTAAATATGTATATGTTTTATTACTGTTTTTAATTTTTTGTAGCAGCAGCTTTAACTTCCCTGCACAAGCATTTTATACAAAAAAAAAAAAATAAATGAATGCAGTGGTAATCATCCAGATCTATTTATTTGTTTCATGTTCAAGTGATGGTTTATTAAGAGCCCTTTGCTCTTAAGTATTAAGCTCAATTTATAACAGGAGCTGACCTGGTATCATAGAGTATCATATGTTGGGAGTTGAGGACTGGGTGAAGCTTGGGGAGAAACAGTGTAAAACTGTTCCTTTGAATTTGTTGAACTGAAAAATTGCACTGTGGTTTGTGTATTCAATATTTTACCTTTGGCCTACAGCTGACTGAAAATGGGAGCACAGTCCATGATAGGAAAGTGAGCTATATCGACTGTAGTAACTGATTCAGCTTGTTGCTTTGTAGGAATTTTAATACCTTTAGGTACTTTTACCTTGTCTTGCAGATTATGAATCGCATGTAAGAAACTGAAGTAGCATTAACATTAGCTTTTTTTAAGCATTTTGTTTCATTGTGCTAACACTACTGATGGTGCTTATATTCATAAATAAGTACTCCAACTTCTTTATAAGGTAGGAGAAAGGCTTAAGTTACGTGCAAGTGTGTGATCCAAAAGGGTTTTGGTGGCAGGGAGGATGGAGAGTTTCAGGGGTGCTGATGGGGGCTTGTGTAGGTGGTCTAGGCACAATAAACTGAGCTGTAAAACCTTCAAGAAAGAGATTTTTCTAATACAGCTTTTCTGAATCTGCAGGCTCAGCTTAGAGATGGAATAGCCTTGACTTCAAGTCAGTTCTCCTTATTTATCTGGTCTCTGATAGACACAATTTTGATTATTTTGTCATGTCCAAATCAAGTAAATAGCTTGTAAATAAAGAATGTGGCACTAGTAACATCGAGGAAGAGATTACAACACCCCTCCTGCCCCAAAACCTTGAATGATTCTCCAAAAGAAATTTTTTTAAACGGCTGTGGCAGTTGAGATGTTTACCTTTTCATGTTGGACCTTAATACTCAGATGGAATAAAATGGTACAGTAAAAGATGGTACAGTAAAATGAGTTAACTATTGCAAGTCTTTGGAAAACCAAGTAATATGCATAGCTCTTAAGCAGACCCTAAGGTTTTTTTCATATTCCTATAGATACAAACATGTGCATATGCACATAAATACACCTTTCTTGGAAGAAACATTTTTGGTTTAGTACTTTAATCTTCAATCAACTGACTCTTAAAGTAGGAAGTCAACATTGGTTAAGACATGGGTCAGCACTGCATGTTAAAAACTTGCATTATCAGCCACAACAGTTATCTTTATTTCAGACATAATATAATCTAGTTTGATGTGCAAGCTAAATGTACAAATAGTTGAAGAAAGCCTGAGAGGTAGACACTAGGAGGGCAGAAAGGCATAAATGCTTAGAAAGAACAATGACCTAGCTTGTAAGGACTGGTGTGACTTATGTACAGCTGTGTTATGCTGCTAACCAGAATAAAAAGAAAAAAACAGAAGCCCTACAAGAACATGTTTTATAAGAATGGGAGGATGAGAACCTATAACAAGCAAGCCATAGCTTAAACCACAGCTGACCTAGGAAAATAAAAATTCTCATAGCCAAGGAATTTATAATCGTGCTTTCTTATTTTAATCATTATGTAAACATAATAATGTGCATGGGCTACCCCTTTTGAGGATTATTCTGTATTCTACAGGTATTTGCTGCAGAAGAGACTTGAATCTAGTTTTATCCTTAACTCTTTAAATAAGTTACAGGTAAAATAATCCCTCCAAGTACCCAAACGTTTTCTCACTCTTAATTTGGAAGTGAGCTAGCCTGAAGAACAACAATACTAAAACCCCTACAACATACAGATGGTGTCCTAACTTTCAGCATAAACTGAGTTGTAGAACATGAAATCCTAACCATGTTAGCCATTTTGAAAACTCTTACCTTTCTTAGGTCTGAAGTAACACCAATTTCTCATGACTGAAGTTAATTTTTGGTTGCTATAATTCTAAGTGCTTCATTTTGCAGTCTGTTTTCACCACCAAACCACAGTATTTCTGGTACTATTTATTATGAATTAGCATATAAAAGCAAAGTCCTTTCTTGTGACTTTTTGTGATTCTGCAGCAGGAAACCTGTTACAATAAAACTTCTGTATTCCCTTCAGTCAGTCTTGAAAAAATAATCTTTTAATTCAGTAGTCTTTTAGTGTTTTAACAATTGATTACATAGGAATACTTAACTACATATATTAAACTCAATAAGGATCAAGTATTACACACATTAAACAGCAGCTAAAACTCTCATACTGGAGTTATTCCAGATTTTTTCCCCAGTAGTATTGAAACAGAAGAAACCCATACAGATGAGCTTAGCCCCCATTATGAAGGAAAATTATTATTTCATGTTTTCAAATAAACACTGAATGATTCAAACATTGTAAATTCCTTTCTCATACCATTTTATCAGCAAAATAAGCCTACAGCTAACAGTCAACATGCAAGGAGCCAGTTTCCTCCTTTTTACTTAATTAACACTGGTGGCTCAGCACAGTGCATTCATTCTCACCAATGACAATGAAAGTGCAAACTATCCTGCTTAGTATTTCCTTCTTGTAGTAAAGTTAAGAAAAGCTGTGCATATTTCAACTCTGTGCAGGTTATCTTTGTTTCTACAAAAAGGCATTCAGCAAAACAGTAGAAGAAAAATTGCACATCTGGTTCACTGTAGTTCAAGTAACAGCCACCGAGGCTGTGATTTTCAATGGCTCTTAACTAACTTAAATACCCAAATCCCACATAAACTGCTTGTGAAACAGGTACCCACCTTCCTCTACAATTCTATAACATTTCATGTGAAATCGGGGAGATGATGTACTGGTATGTAACATCAGTTTCGAAGGTCAGACATTTTGTATTCATCAGTGCTTACAAGCTAGCAAACTGAACATCAGAAGATTCGCTTAAGTAGTGATGTTTCCATACAAAGTACGTGCAGCTCAACTACAAAAGAGTTACTAATCCTGATTCACAGAATCAAGATAATATTTCTTTTACTTCTTTCTGGAAAGGATGCACGTAACCTGTGACCTTCACAGCTGCATTCAGTACACAGGTGCATCATTTAAGCTGTACGCACTTCAAATGTGCCATTGTATTGATTTAACTTGTTCACATCCCTTCCTCTGCTGCTAGAAAAGCAGAATACAAAAGCTCTTTTGCAGCAGGTGTAACCATGTATTAGGATATGACCAAGTTATGTGTTCTGTCAATGTGTAAGTACAGGTGTACCGTTCTTAGCATACAGCCAACAAGGTCAGTGGTTAGGTACTCCTCGTTAAAAAGTAGTAATAAACTAAGTATTATTTCTGGTTTGTTCTACTTTTTTTTTTTTAAAAAAACCCACGTATTTAACAACTCTCTTCTTGCATCCTTCCATATCTGACAGAAAATGCAATTAGTCTCTTGTATACTATCTCCAAGAGTAAGAGAGAGACTACAACTACTCCACAGATTAAGCTAAATGCCCAGCGTGGTCCCAGGTGAGTGTATATTTGGCTCACAAAAACAGGCCCAAGTATCCGTGCTCCACTTCCAGAGGCGGTTAACCATCCCATGTAGACACCCTACAGAAGATCAAAAGCTTATGTTAGTGATACAGGAATTATTTGGCTTGCCAGTAATTCCCACCAATTATCCTAATTAGAAAATTTAGAAGCGTTTAAGCAATTGATTATCTTTCTTAACTCATTAAGATACTGAGTACTTTGTTTCCGAGAGTACTGCTCAGCTTCTCCAAGCATTAATTCAAAGGCTGCACTGAGCTACATACTCTATAGCTTTCTAATAAAAAGGCATTCTGGCTCAAATCATTTAGTCTCTTACAGCAAAATATAACATGGAAAAAATTAGATAACTGGTGAAAAAGGAAGAACATTTTTTGTTAAGTAGTAATATCAGCATGCTATGTGTTTCATCACTGCGAAATGCCAGTAACTGGAGGTATCCTAGCATTTTTAGTCCTTATATAATATACTTAAGAGGAACATTATTCCAGACTCATATTCTGAATATGTAATTGGTTGTTACAAAAATGACTTCCAGAACTGTTGTGAAAGTCACAAGCTTTGGGCTTAGCTGTTCTGAAATTTTCACGCCGTAAGATTTGCCATAAATTGTAGTACAAGCCTTGCTTTCTAATTCCTCTAGGGACTTGCCTTGGATTTTCAAAAAAGATTAGAATTCCTCGAAACTTCCGCGCTGGCTGAAATGTACTCTTATTTGGCTAATGGCAAAGGGAATTTCAGCTAGATCCCTCATTCTAATAAAGAGGTTGCAAGTCCTGGAAAGCAAATGAAATAAACTGTTTAGGCATCATGCTTTTACCTGAGGCTTTGGTCCTAGAATTTTTGAGTATAAAGTGTAGGACATGACATTACAAACTGGATAGCCCAATCCTATTAGTATGTCAGAGCTGATGTACTGGGCCAGATAGATCATCGGAGTATTCAGGCACCAGGACTGCGTGACAGGGCAGCCTACGGGTTCCACTGTGTGGTTGGATGGAAGCTGCATTGCTTGCAAACTCCAGAAAGGCATTAACATTTCAATGGAAGCTGTTCTGGGAATGGAGTTATTCTTTACTTCTGTAAAACCAAGTTATGCATACCGTTAAGAAAAAAATACAAAAAAAAGCTTTCAATAAACATTAGCATGATAGTTTAGTAGGACTTTAATTATACCTTGCCACTGGATATTTGGTAGTTTTTTCCCCCAAGGCAGTAAGATAAAGAATCCAACCAAGACAATTAGTAAGCCTCCATGGAGTATAGCACGCTCACCAGTCCTATCAAACAATGAAATTACAGTTAAATATATCATTTAATTAAATTAAAATCTATGAAGGTGCTAATGACATAGCCCATTAGTTTGTTGAAAAGGTGCCTGACCAAAACACCTGCAACAAAAATTGCAAAATCACAATAACTTACTTAAAACCTGTTTTTCTTGTGATTTGAGGGTAAAAGACAGATGAGGAAGGGGGTTATTTTAACAGAATAAAGAGAACAACCACAGTATCATGGCTGTGTCAAAATTGGAAGTACTTCATTGTCATAGTAAACCCAAATTCATTAACAAGTAAAAGATTTAAGTAATGCAGATTTGGCCTTGCCATAAAGCTTCTCACACTTAGCTAACAAAAGTAAGAAAATTCCGATAAACTCCGAAATCTTACTTTTTGGATAGCGTTTTAACCACCATGAAAACAATAACCGATTCAATGCCGACCACGCTAAGGATTATTCCGTTATAAAAAACGGCTTCTTTCCTGGTCCAGGAATACATATCCATCGTCAATGGAGTAGCTATACTAAATTGACAGAACAAAATGACGTTAATAAAAAACCTTCTTCTATACAGCCATTTACATGCGTATACTATCCCAAACATCAAACACAGTGGTATAGAAGCCTTTCCTCCTCACGAACATATCAGAAAACACAGGCCAGTTATAAACTAATTCCATCATGCATAACTTATTAAAAATAAATCCACTAGACAAAATTCACAACTGCATTACAACAGCCATACTCTGAAGCATCACTAATCTATTTAATGAAAAGATGGAGTTAAAGCAAAGCAACAGTAATAGAGAGAAAAAAATAATCAGGCCCCGTGAGTACAAAAATAATAAACATTTAATACTGTTTCAGTTTTAGCAAGCAACCAGTCTCTAGGAACTCATTTTTTCTAAAAATACCTCAGTTAAGACAGAGACATATTGTTAAAAGAAATTTTAGCTACATTAGAGATCAAAAAACTTACAAAAATAAATCTTATATCCTCTAAGTATTTTATAACTTAAAAAAAGGAAGTATACTTCAGTCTGAGGTAATGTTAAGTTTTACTTATTTTCTTATACACAGAAAATTTGGGAGTGAATAACATACCTCTTTAGGTAAAAAAACAGTCATGTAAAATAGTCTATTTAAGAATACAGCTGCATTAACTATATCAGAGAATTGTTTTCATCTTTCCTGAAATAATCATTACTAAGAGATTCACTAGAGCTTTTGGAGCTAACCAGAATCACACTAAGAAATTACACAAAATTAAAATAGAAAGTATAGAACAAGGTACTCAACTGAAAACAGTTTTCTCTGAAGATTTTAGGTAGCTACTTTTTTTTTTAACACTTAAAAAGTTGAGGATATGGGTTTGCATCAATTCAAAGGCTTTTACATTAATGTTTCATATACTACAAACTGTATGCTACATATTTTCAGTTACTACTGACCTTTAATTCATTACTCTGTATCAGTATACATCAATTTGATTGCATATGGTTTTGGACTTCTATTTCTGAAGAGTGTGGTTAAGCAAGCAAGTGCAACAGAAAAACCTTTACGTGCATACCCAGTCTAACTACATTACACATCTTAAGTATTTTGAGAGAAAACAGACAAACTTACGTTTCAAAGACAGCAAACACAAACA
Source organism: Astur gentilis (assembly GCF_929443795.1). NCBI lineage: Eukaryota > Metazoa > Chordata > Aves > Accipitriformes > Accipitridae > Astur > Astur gentilis. Next base: position 15,515,187 of record NC_064891.1, read on the forward strand.
AGATGACAAAGAAAAGAAAATTGATTGCTACCACAGCAACATGGTCAATGTTTCCTTCTGCATCCTGATCCAGAACACCACTTTCTGCAACAAAACAAAACAATAAACTGCAAACTGAGCTTTTTTCACACGACCACAAATTACAAACGGTAATGATTTCCTTATTCCATTAAGTATTTCACACGCAGGTTGGTGGGCGGCTAGGCAGTTGTATTTTGACAATCTATGTATAATGTTTTTAAATCAAAATGGAATTGCTGAAATTTTAACTCCTCTGACAATGAGGGAAAATTATTTCCAAATTAGTTATACCATCTGTGGTCCCACTGTAATGCTAGGACTGACAAGTCTTGAGTGACAGCAAGATAAGCAAACTTTCTTTAAATATCTTAACAATGGAAACCAAAACACTTCCTGTTCCTCTTGCAAGGTCACAAGTACACAAGAGTAGGATTCTGCAGCACCACAGAGCCTTGTTCCTCTAACCTGGGCGTAGCATTTTCATATACAAAACACCCATGTGTGGTGTGCACATACAGCTCCCTTTTTAAACAGAAAGCAAATACAATACTGAAACTGGTGACTTCCGTAGATTTTGAGAGAGGTTTAAGATCATCCTTCATACGCTTTTTATTCTTCAAGTGAAAAGGATACACACAACATTTTTAAAAAATTGAACTGTGCACAAAAGGGGTATATATTGAAGATAAGCTGTTGCACTGTATGTGGCAATTACTGTACTTTAGTATCACCAACCAAATTTACTTATACAATATACATCTTTTGATAAGATGCTGTATGTGAAAGCTGACATGCAATAACGATAATTACTCAGCATGATGCAGAACAAAAGAGAGGTATGACTGCAGAGTAGAAGTTAAGGGTGATTTTTCTCATGTCCATATTCACTTAATCCTGTCTCTTGGAAGAGACAGTTCCAGGGTGAAAATCTGGAAGGATCCATACAATTTTTTTTTCTTTCTTCTTTGGTACCAGACAGCACTATGGACACACATGGGCACAACATGGACGTGAAGCAATTTCTGGACCAGTTAGAAAGAGATACAGCCTATTTTCCACTTTGAGTTCCCAATCCATCAACTTCAGAATACTTCTAAAAGCTTCTATGTAATAACAGAGTAGTTCAAAATTATCATCACAGAGTAAATTTTCAAGAAAAAATAGATACCTTCTCCTTCAAAATTGATACTTTTGCATTGCCGACCCAGGTCATCCACTCGATGCTCTCTAGAAATTTAGAACTGTTTTCATTAATACACATAGTTATTTGATCTACTATTGACTCCAGTTTCTATTAAAATACTTCTAAATGGCATAGTCTTCTATTCTAATTATTCCCAGCTCCTTTAAACATCATCTGGGTAGTCTACATTTGGCTGCAGTGAACACCAGCATATTCAAAAAGGGAAATATTCTAGTGGGAAAGTATCACATATCTGTGTGCATCTCTCCCCTCCCCTCACTGCCACCAGTGGGATAATGCATAAAAATCCTGCCTTGAGGTTCTTAAAGGAAAGACACAGACAGCGAGAACCCTACAGACAAGCTAACCTTATTTCTCTTTAGAGAAAGAACATGGGCAGAAACCATCAACATTAAAAATTTATCAAGGCTAAGCTAATAATCTAACTACTCTAACTTTTTTCATCAGTTTACATTCTAGCCATAACATCACTATGATTAATTTATGAGCATAATGAAAAAGATATGTATTAAAGAAGGTAGAAACACTGAGAAATAAACAGCAGCTTATAGTTTTAGTGCTCCAGATTTCAGGCTTATTTCTCCTCCTTCTGAGCAGCATATTATTTGTTACAAGCCACCCACTAAAACAAGGTAGAATGTTTCTCTTTTTTGACTCAATTACCTGAGTATGGCAAAGATGAGAATAATATTAATAACTCCTAAGAGAGCTCCAAATAAAACTGGTGCCGTATACATGTTCAACTGAAGACGAATTAATTTCCATGTTATTCCTTCTTCTCCAATAAGTGTAAAACATGTCTGAAAAACTTAAAAACATAAACGTATTAAGAAAATATTAGAATGCATATAGAATAAACATATAAAACTACATAAGCAAAGTTGTTCTAATTCCTGAGTAAAATTTAAATATTATACCTGTCAAACCTTTTACATTCTGAGAATCCTACTCTAAATCAACTGATGAGTACCAGTGGGATCTCAACTAGCCAGAAAATTACTTGGTTACATACAAATACACTGTATAAATAACAGCATGACACTTAAAGAACTGGAACTGAATTCTGAGTGTACCAATGGTTCACCTTCTTGGCCATGTGCAAACAGCTGATTTACTCTTTTGCCTTTTCCTCCTACATGGAAAACCTTGGTCCTGGGACTGGACTATCCCTCCTGCTAAGGGCAAGCTGGAGAGAAAAGAAGTTTTGGGGTTTTTTAAATTAAAATTTGAATTGGTGCAGAGCAAAAGATTGTAAGATCAGGTCATTTGCTTACTACTGTAAGGAAACAGACTGAGTCCCTAGCAAATCAGGAAAGGGAATTACCTAAACTTACACTCTCTGCAAATCACACAAAGAATGCAGTTTTTCGGTTGCTGTAGACCCTTTAATGTTCTATCAATAGCACTAGTAATAATCAACTGGAGAATAAACTTTCAGCCCTCAACGTTCACCTCATTATATTACCATACACAGAGCACTTCAGCTCTAGTAATTGGATAATCTTAACCTACAGCTATAGAAGACAAGTAACCTTTAGAGGCTGTTTAGGACAAATTGCTGGTCTCTCTTTACAACACAAGGCAAGTCTAATGCGTTTCTCCTATAAAGCAGATAAGAGTATCTCAGGAGCCACAGTTACGCCTGGTCTGACAAACACCCCGTGAACTCTTTGTTCCCTTAGCTCTCTGCAATACCTGTGCTGTGTCTTAAAATTTTTGCCAATATGAAGATTTTGTGATTGTCACTACAAGATCAGAAAGATCTGTTGGGCGTTATTTTCTACAACATGTGAGGTAAGGTGAAATTTTCAGTCATTTCGGAAAGGTGGAAATGTTTGCCCAAGTACAGTAATATTAAATTCCCTTCTCCATGAACAAAGTGCAATTGGTCATAGACTATTTAGTGGGTACTGGTGCAAGAGAGCATCTTGGAACTTGTTTTTCCTGCAGCCAGCAATCCAAACCAGCTAGTTTTTAAGAATAAACAATTAGAATGTCTTTGGACTAGAATATTTCATTTATATTGGCACACCAAGTATATATGAATGGATCCCATTTATACAATTTTGATACCACTGACAAACCGTACCTTAAAATCTGCAACACACAGCTGCTCAGTATTCCTACTTCCAATGCCCAATTTCATCCTAAAAAGTATTAGAGAAGTGAGGAAAGAAGATATGCTTTACCTGGTCCTAATATGAAGCCAACTGCTTGGCAGGCACTGGTATTGGCCATGGCACTCGTTCTTTCCGTAAGAGAAGTGGCACCCGCAATATACGATCGAACTACAGCCACGTTTCCTCAAAAAAAACACAAAACAAAATGAGAAAGTGTTTATGTAAACATTAAGTTATACTCTTAAATTATACAGTTACATTTATTTTACGTGTTCTTGGGTTTTTTTTCTTATTTTGCAAGAAGATGAAATCCAGCAGTCCCTCTAGTATTTATACACAACTGCACAACTACACAATTTTATTATAAACTAGTATTGGCTGATTCTTTGCTTTGTTAAGTAATAAGTTATCATTCATCTAATGGTAAATCTGGTACTAAAATACCATGTTAACTATCTTACACAAGACACAGAATTTATTCATTTTCAGAAATGTAAATTCTGCTGTGGTTACCTGCTCCAAATCCCACAAGAGCACGTGCAGTCAGCATGTAGTATTTGTTGTGTGAATGAGGTACATGAACGTAGGCATAAAGACAATTAGCAGCTACTGAAATAGCAGTTGAAATAACAAGAGGTTCTCTCCTTGGCCTGTAATTGGACCACAAGCCAAACAGGGGAGAGGCAACCATTTGGCCAATGCTATAAGAAGCTATAATCCAGCCCAAGAAACTTGCATCTGCTGTCGGATCAATCTGCAAAAAACAAATTAATCAATTCTATGGGTAAAGTATTATAGTGTTTTATAGTATCAATAAAACCATTTTAGAATCAGTACCTGGAATATCTAGACCCTGCACTGTAATTCTGAGGGTATATGGCACTATGCAATGCAGTGTCAAACCTAAGCTATCGCTGAACAAGTTAGTGTGTCTGCACGGCATTGTGCAGTGTTTAATATAAATACACCACTCTGGGTCTCAGAAGCAGTTGTTTTCACTTGGTACTTGTTCTGGGGCAATAAACCTTGGCTAACTGGCTCCAGCAATGCACCAAACCAATAAAAAGTGCTTCGCTTCTGAGACTAGAAATGGCTCACTTGCAGCAAATTCAAATAGTTTTCATACAGCACTGCTGTTACAGGCTGTAGATGTAACGTAAGCACTACAGTAGGGAGTCTATGTGCCAGGAGCAAGGAATCACTCAAGTCATCTCTGCACATGCCTGAATCTGCCCTGATTTAAAAGGCCGATGATGCATTTTCTTGTCTACTCCAAGAATTCAGCACCAGCCTCAATTTTAACGATATGTCTAGGACCCTGTCCAGGAAGTGTTCTTCCAAATTTGCATTTGGAACTGCCTTCTCCAATTCCAGGAGCAGTAAAATCCTAGCACAGATTAAAGTCTTGGAGAACTTTCATGCCACTTTTAACAAGAATGCAACAAAGAGGGGGGAAAAAAACCAAACAAACCAAAAACACTATCCAGCAACACAGGCAATTCAGAATATCAAGAAGATCTACATGCAACAATCTGACATTTACAGAGCAACTCCTACTTTCAGCTTCCTTCCCCCTCTCACCCCCTCCAATGCAGACAAGCCTTGTGTATTATGTTTTAACACTGCAAATGCATTAAGATAAAGAGAGTTCTATTGATTGATTATCCAAGAAAACAGTGAGATTATATTGGAAAACCAAACATTTCTGGATTATGACGTACCTTTATCAATTCAGGAAATAAACTTGACAGATTTTACATGAAATAATAAAAGCTGTCTAAGTGGATGGCAAAATAAGTGTCTCTTATAACCACGTACTTCCCTTTACTGTTTCTTTTCCTAAATAAAATGCCAAGTTTTGCATTACATACTTTCTGAGAAGGAGTTTTCTGTTCTTATTAATTTAAAAAAAAACATATTTACAAACCTTTTGGAGATATGGCCACACAGACATAATTACAATTGAGAAACCTGCAATGCAGTAAAAACATAATGGAAGTTACTTAATTTGCCATGTTTATCAGTAATTCGCTTTACTGAAATGGTTACTACAGGTTCATTCTTCTGCTCCTAACTGTATTATAGTCTAATACTGTGCATCATTCTGTCATCTGAAAAAATTATGTATTACGTGCTTTTTTTTAAGGAGTGATAATTCCTCCTAACAGGAAGAACTGTTTTTAAAAGGACATTTGATAGGTGCGTATGCACTAAACAAAAAATCTCCTATGGAAAGAACACTGATGCACCAAGCAAACTGCATGGGATTTTTCCTCCCAATAGAAAGACAACAAGGTCCCCAGAGTAAAAAGAATTTATTGATATACTGACATATTTGTATTCACTTATCACAGAAATTTTAATTATCAAATTAAAAAAAATAAAAATCACTGAAGTATCCTGTAATTTTCAAGATGATTTCCAGGCCCACAGAAAATTACCAGAAGTCAAAAATCACCGGAAGTCTTGTTTCCAGGGGCAGTTATTTAGGAATGAAACAGTAATTTGTTCTGCAGTGGAGATGCAAAATCCCATAGGAGAAAACAAGCTCTCACACACATTTTGAAATAGACAACATATATTCCCACAAAGATCTTACCTTTTAAGAACTCAGCATTATTTCTATTCTCATTCCCTAAACATTGCACTTTGAATGATAAAAGCGTGACCTTTGTTTTGTTTGGTTCTGAGCAATAACCTTATGCTGCCACCCCCTTTTACCCCAAACTATTATAAAGCCATAAAACAAAGATTTAAGTAATATGTAATTTAGTCTCAAAACAGAGTATTATTTAACTATAACTAAATTTAACACTATTTAATTTAAATGTAACTTTCTGTTTGATTTGCTAGTCATATCTTCTCTTGTGAAGAATCAGGAAATGCACTTTAAAAAAGTTATAAAAGAACAGTAGCATTAAAGGAGCTATGTAGTTGAAATCCAGAAAACCCTGTCATTTTCAAACCAAAATATAGTCATTCAGCAAATAACACTGAAATCCACCTCTGTTTACTCACCTACACTACTGAGAAACATGGTAAGATACATAATCCAGATAGATCGCCACCTGCTCTTATAATGCTCTTGTGTTTCCACAACATCCCTGTTTTTGAACCAAAAGTCAAGAGAGAAAGAAATCATTATCAGATTCTCTTCTAGTTGTTCCCACAGGACATTGAAAACATTTTTCACAAACCTCTCAATACAACTGTGTAAACTGTTATGCAGGAATGGACTTCCACAGAGCAAAGAATACAAAGAATTTATTTTAGAAGCAAGCTAATTTTTCACTGAAAAATACTAGATTGACAAATCAAAAAACTAACAAATGCTATCACGTACCACTGCATTCAAATGTTACACAAAGAGATCTTTATCTAGAGAGGTCTTCAATTCTGCAGTCTCTTTGTATAGACAGACACTTTGGAGCATCACGGATATCATGTAAAGCCTTTAAGAAGTGTGTATTAAACCATGAAAGCCCAGGCATCTTCTCAGAACCATGACTTAAAAAAAAAAAAAAAAAATCCCAAACCTGAACAACTATTGATTAGACAAAAAGGTACGGCCAGTCTATTTTTACAATGAGAAAATAACTATACAATGTAAAAGATGTGTGTAAGAGAAATTGCTGAAGATTGTAGGGGCTGCAAAAAAATTTGAAACAGAAGTTACAAACTTTGTGAGCAGTAAGTTATCCTTCTAAAATTCATAAGCACCTTCTGAGACCCACGTACTTTTTCAGAAGCAAGAACACATTTCAGGGTTCTTCACTTCTTTTGAAGTATTCTAAACAAAATAATCTCTGTCCAAAAGATGCAGACCTAGGTTACATGTGCCTGAACATAGTTTATAAATATCGTTTGTATAGGTCAATGCACAGACTGAGGAATAAGTGCAATTTTAAAGCTAGTATAGCTATTCTGCAGCATGATTTGTACACTTATTACTTCAGAAATGTTTACACCGCTGAAGTGTCTTGGTTCAATGAAACTTTAACCACACAAACGATGTTTCTAAAGGTATTTTGTAATCCTGTTGCCCATCACGCCCAGGAAAAAGTCAGTCAAACTCTTGCATATGCTATGCATATGTTATGTTTGGTTACTTTCAAGATTTTAGTTAAGTCTTCAAGTATGAGAACACTTCAGCAACGACGGCAGCGGCAGCAGCCACCCCTACACATCGAAGATACTGTTCTCCTGACAGAAGGAAAAAAACAAGCCATCAACGGCAGCCCGCACAGGAAAAGTGCTATTAAGTACCTCGACTTCAGCGCCACAATCATCGATTTTTATGCTTTTTTGAAACTCCCCAAGCGAGTGCCTTTTTTTTTTTTTTTCCTCCCGCTCCCGAGCCCGGGGCAGGCTGAAAAGCCGCCGCCGGTCGGACACCCCGGGAGGACGCAGCGGCCGAGGGAGGCGGCGGCGGCGCGAATCGCGGGCTCCCGCGGCGCCTGGGGAAGGCGGCTCGGCGCTCCGTAACCCCTCCGCCGGCTTCCCGAGGCGGGCTGCTTCCCTCAGGCTCGGGCTTTCCCGCGCAGGGGGGGAGAGGGACTCGCCACCCACGGGTGGGTCCTCTAGTCACTGGTGGGGGTGTCGTCTCACACACACACACACACCCCCGGAGCAGGGAGGGGCGGGAGGCGCCTGTTGGCGCAGCTGCCCTCCGCCCGCGGCACAAGGAGTCTCCTCAGAGGAAAGGGGCGCGGGAAGGAACAAGGCCCTACCTGCTCTCCTTCTCCTCCTCCTCCTCCTCCTCCGCCGCCGACTCTCCGGCACTCAGCAAAGGCTCCTGCCCCTCACCACCCACCTCCGGACCGGAGACCTCGGCCGCCATACCCAACCGCGGCCGCTTCCGAGGCTCTGTGGTACTGCGATCCACCCCCCGGTCCCTCCCGGCCGCCGCCGGAGGGCGCGCGAGCGCACCGCCCCCACCGCTGGCGGGCACTGCCGGCTGGGCGCGAGGGCCGGGGCTGCCGCCGCCGCCGCCGCCTCCCAGCCGGCCGAGCGCGAGACGCGCCGGGGCGGGGGCGGTGAGCGCCAGTCACGCGCGTGGGGCGGGGCCAGCGGCCCAAGCAGCGCCTCCTCTCTGCTTGAGCGCCTGCGTACGTGCGCCTGCCCGCGCGCGAGGCCGGCCCCGCTCCCTGCTCCCTCCTTCTTCCTCCCTCCTCCCTTTTCCCGCCCGCCCATGTGGTGCCCAGCACCGGTAGCGCCGGACTGTCGGGTGAGTGACCTTCGCGGGGAGAACGGGAGGGGATGAGAAGGGAAGCGGGGGGGGGGGGGGGTCAGTCAGTCGGTCGTCAGTCAGTCAGCCCGGGGAGCGGCGGGTGGTCTCCGTGCGGCCCTCGGCTGAGGGCGAGGAGGAGCCGTGCCCCGCCGGGGCTTCCCCCCCCGTCCCGGGCTGTGCCCAGCCCCGGTGGACGCTACGGGCCCGTCCCCGCCGCCGGCTGAAGGTGGCCCTCCCCCCCCTCGCGGCGGGCTACCGGCCCCTGTGTTGGGGCGGGGGGGGGGGTGGGGAACGGCCTCGATGTCCGGTGGGCCGCTGGAGGCTGAGGGGACGCGGGCCCCCCTGTCCCCGCCGCGCCTGGGGGCGTTAACGGGCTGTTGGGCGCCTCCCGCCTCCCCCCGGGGAGCGCCCGGGTCCCGCTCGGGGCGGGCCGAGGGCTCGGCGGCCTGAGGTGGGGGGGTTGTTCCGCCAAGCCGCCGGTGAGATTGCGGGGGCCGCCTGCAACCCCGGGTCGGCTGGGCACCGTCTGTTGAGCCCTGCGCTTTGGACCAGTAAATGTTGGGGTTCCCATCGGCTGAGGATAACCAAAGGCAGAGCGAGGAAAGGCAGGTAGGCAGCGGCAGGGCGGTGTAACGCTTCTGGCTTAGGCCCCTTTGTTTATTCGCAGGCTCCACTGTGTGTGTGTGAAGTTGTCGTGGGGCTTGTTTCTGACTTGTCGCCGTGACTTCTGTGTGATTTTTATTTTATATTTTTTTATAAGCCGTCTTTCTTCTGTTGGAGGGAAAAGAGAAAAAAAACATGACCTGACATGACTTGGAAGAGAGATGTTTATTAAAAAAGTAATAGGGCAGGGAAGTTAAGGACTTGGCCTTCAAAAATAGATACATCTTCTTGGCTTTTTCAGGCTGGGAGCTGTTTCATATTCATGTATCGAAGCAGTAGTCTGGGCCTTTAATAACTTCTTTATGTACTTTCCAGTTGTGTTTTTCTTGTAAGCGAAGCTGCGTGCACTGGATTAAAAGGAATAGCTGACCTCTTTTGTGTGTTGGATTTTGGATGAATTTTTGTGTCTGTTTCTGTGAAATGAGTGTACACACCAAAAATTTATAGTTATCGCGCAGTATGAGGGTGCTGGAAGCAAAGAAAAACACTCTTCCTAGAGCAAGAGCCTAGTTATAATTTATCTTTAGGTTTGTTTGTCATTTTTCCTCGAAAATACTATTTTAAAATGTAGGGGTTTTTTTAGTGGATCACTTCTTAATGTGCCTTTGTGTCTGTTACAATTTCTGTTCATAACTTACAATTATGTAAAGCTTACTGTGTTAGCAATATACTCATTGAATATTCATAACACGGGTACTGTTTCTCAGGCTACACAACTATGCAGCATCTTCATCAGGTCACTGCTTCTAGCTGACCCGTCTTAAAAAGGAATCATGATGCGACATGTGTGGTATCAGGTGTTGGAAATCCAGTTGCTTTCCGAAACAAGCTCTTTTCTCAAGTTCGAACCTGCTAAAATACACTCTTTACTTCTACTGTGAAGTTATAAAACTTCAGCTTCCAACAGTTAGATTTGCCTTTTCTGACAGTAAAAGTATTGATAATTGTCTTTCCATGTAGACATTGATGGGTAGTGATGGAGGCGTGTCCTACCCTTTTGTTACTAAGAAAAAACCATTTTGTTTCTCAGTAATATTTCTGAGAAGTTCTAAACAGCATACTTCACGTACTTGGAATATTTTTTTTGTTCTAGTGTTTCCTGTCCTCTTTCTAGTAGTGGTTTAATCTTGAATCTGATTAATTGAAATATCCTGAATTACTTTTAGAGTCTTTATTCAATCAATGAAGTAGAATACAGGATGAGACAACCCTTTCACCTCAATCGATGTTGCATTTAAATATAATGTACTTGTCCAGAAACTTTTTTTGGCATTCCTTTGGCGCAACAGAGAGAGCTCATTCGAACTCTTAGCAAAATCAACGTCTTCATGTTTTCTCTCTTATTTGGCTTTTATTCTGGAGCAGGCTTAAAATAAAACAACAGAAAACAAACAAAACATGCAAGGCTGCTTTGTTAAGCATCAAAACATTCATTAAAATTTCTTTTCACAATTACTGGAAAGCAGTGTACCAATACAACTGCAAATCTAGTTTAAGTATATTTTTGACAGCATAGACTTACTTGTGTGCATACTTGCTCGCAACTGTCTTCCCAGCCCCATAGCTGGACCGCTCTATATTGCTGTTCCTGTCTTCACCGCTGAGTTCTCTTCTAGCACCAGGAAAATATTAAGCTGTCTCCCTGCTCCAAAAAGCAGAGGAGGGACCTTGAAGAGGCTAGCAAACATCTCCTGTCTGACACCTCCACAGCATGTGAGGTCGATGGATATCTCCAGAGTGGGCAAGGAAAAAGATTGTATCAAGGTTGTGATTCTACTAGACCAAGCAGATATGGATCAGAATAATAAGATTACAGTGTCAGCTCTTTGGGACTGGTGGAGTAGGAAATAATACTTCCTTAAAATAGAAGGTCCCCACTTTGACTTTCTGGTTATTTCAGGTATTTATTTGTGCCCTGTAATGGCTGAAAGTAGAACCATTGTGGCTTTCTAGGATGCTTGTTCTAGTATTCAAGTACCTTAAGCTGTCTGTAATTTGTATTTTGATAGTAACTTACTCTAGGTGTTAAAGCTTTTTTCTTTTTTTTTCTCTATATTGATTTTTAAGTATTGGCTTTTTAGAAATGCAAAGGAATGTATTAATCTGACCATAATTTTAACTTTTTATATTCAGACAAGTTTATTTTAAGAATGACCATGTTAAAGTGTGGTAGAGTAATTGAACTTTGGATTAAAATGAAAAAAAACCCTCCATGAATTAAATTACACTATTTTGGAGTGCGATGATGTTTAGACCATTTAGTATGGAGGGATCTGGAAATACTAGAAAATAGTTGAAGGTATCTTGCTAACCAAGTGTTTCTATTAAATCTGTTTTGTTTTTTTTTTTTCTTAGGTGTGCACAGATCCTGGACTTTTTTTTTTAAATTGAATAACCTGTATCCTGCTGACCAAGAAACCAGATTTGAGTTCTCTTTTCTTTTTTTTTTTTTCCCCTCCCCCCCCCCCCCCCCCGCTTCCTTCCTCATTGGAAGAGCACAGTAGTGGCTCCGTGTTCACTTCAGTAAGTATTGCTTTGAAAATAATACGCAGCTTGCCTAAAATCTTGTTAGCTTTAGCTATATTTGAGCTAGTGTATTTGCTGGAAGAGAAATAATACTGGGAAGGATTTTGATGGCGTGATTTCTTCCCTGAAGGGAGTTGGGAGTATCATTTTCAAAACCATGAGAAATGACTTGGCAAGAATTTGAAAGGAGTAGATAGAATAAGATTTAGGATATGTTTAAGACACCAATGAAGAGAAGTTTACAAAAATTATAAGTTTTCATTGCATCAGTGACTAGAGCTGCATTTTTTCTTTCTTTTCTATAAATAAGTAATTATGTAGCTAGAGATCTAGATTTCTAGATGTTTAAAACCAAATATTGTTCCAAGCTTCCATTCTGAGATGTGTTTATGAAAGCCCATGTTGAATGAAAGGTTTTTGCCAACATAGCTATGTTGACAGGACAGAGATCAATGTCACTGTTTTATCGGTTCAAGTAAAATACAGTTAGTATTGGTTGAAGTTGTAGTTCTGTGATCTTATGTGCATCTTTAGTTGGCTTGTCATCAATTATGTGATAAATTTCTGGTTATATTAGGCATGTTAAATTCCTACTCCTAAATTTCATTTTCCTAAAAAGTCTAGAGTTTGCATTAACTGCCTTTGTATTTTGCTTAAAATAAAAAGAATTGACCTGAATGTCAGTGTTAACTTCCTTGGAATGAAATGGTAGGGCTTTTCATTAATACAGATACCAGAATAAGAACCTATTTTGTGTTGCAATCAATGAACTTGCCACTCAGGTTAACCCCTTTAACTGCTTTGTTTTTACCTGTTCTTTTTCCTAGATGTCAGTTTGCTGCTAATGGGTGTAAGTAAATTAGATGTCTTGTATAGAAAGCTTCTCCTTACTAAACTTTTCATCAGAGGATGGGGAAAGCCAGAGGATCTGAAAAGGTGACTTGTTTATGCTGTGATTTTTTTAACAGTACTTTATATTAAAAATAAAAAACAACCCTTGAAGCACCAACAATTCTTACTGTCCTGTATAAAAAAATAAAAAAAGCTGTTAAAGTTTGTTTTGTTCAGGAAATCATGTGTTTCCATACCAAGGGAGGAACTGTATTTAGAAGAAGCCTTAAAGGGATTTGCTACATCTTTGTGTTAAAGAGGCTTTTCTTGAGAGAATGTATATGTGTCCAACTACATTTTTCACTTATGCATATATAACATACTTCAAGTGTTTTCCAAAAACAAGACTTGATGAATTTTTGCAGAGGAGTTGTTCTGTTTAACATTAAAGAGGATCTTGCTAGCTTTCTGTATATTCTTAATAATAATGAGCTTTAAAAGTGTAGGAAAAATGTAATCATAAGTTTCTCTTGTAGCCCAAAGTAGTAAACTCATTCTTTTTAGGTGTCTTGAAAATAAGAAAAAAAAAGGAAGTACCTCTTAATTTTTAAATATTTGCTGATTTTTATTAGTTGTCATTAAGAGTAGCACTTGGAAGTTGAGCACTTGCATTTTTTAAGTTTAAAAATTAAGTGATTGAATATATATATTCTGCATCATGTAGTATTTAAATAGGAAACAATAAATCTGCATTTGATAAGCTAATTCTTATGTATTTGAAAATCAATAAAGAAAATTTAAAAAAACTGAAATAAAATTTTGTTCACTGTGGATAGCAGTGAGTTATGTGGGGAGTTGTTTTTTGTTTTTAAGTCCAAGTGAAACATCTCTTCTTGAAATGGCATTTGGATTGCTTTGTATATCTGTTTTCAGTTGATTTTTCTTGTAAGTAGCAGATTTTCCTGTAAAATGAGAATGTCGGATTTTTAAAATATTTAGTTTACTTTTGTTGGAATAATCAAAACAATGTTTTATTTGTTTTGATTGCAGCACTTCTGTATTCTGGTGTGTGTATCTGAAATGGGATGTTTTAATGTTATTAAAACCCTCTCTTAAAAACTTTTAGGTTCTTGGTGAGAGGTGATGAAATTTCACTCCCCCCTCCCCCCTCCAACACAATTGCGATCTATATAGGGGAACTTCTGACTAATTCTGCTAGCTGTTGCAATACTAGGCAAGGCTTTTTTTTTGTATGAGGTCTATAACGGTAATCACACTGGTGTCAAACACCAATAAAGAAGCATTGCTGGTAGTAGTAATGGTATCAGCTACGTTTCTTCCTTTTTCATGGGAGGGGGGGAAACTTCTCACATGAGATCAAAAGTTGTGGGGGAAGCATGAGGCAGGCTTGCTGGTCTGAAAAGTGGAAGATGACCTTTTCTGTGTATTGCCCCTGAGTGGGAAGAAGATGAGCTGTTCCCCAGCAGCTTGGATTCACCAGAATGAAGAAGGGAAAATACCACTTCCTCCTGAATCCTTACACTGGCTAGTGGGAGAAGGGAGTACTACTCCCTGGTATGCATGCCCTGTCATGCCAGAAACACTGTCAGCAGCATCTGGGGTTTTGGTGTGGTTTGTTTTTTTTTTTAAACTGATCACTGTGAAGCTCCATTAGAAGAAATTACTGAATTTCTTGTACTTCAACTGAGATTGACTGATATTACAGACTGCCCTGCCTAGATGTAATCTGAAGTTCTGTATGCTCACCCTTGATGCGATGACTTGATATCCTAATGCTTTATCCTCAGCTCATTAGCAAGAGTTGAAATTCCTCAACATATGCAAGATTTAGCCTTTGGTATCTTCCTAACTACAGAGGGAATACATAAATGCAGTATTCTCAGAGGATTTGGTGTCAAGGAAAACATCTCTTCATTTAGCTTACCCTCCACACTCATGTCTCATACCTTTACCCTTATTTTCTCAGAGATACTTAATGCACTTGCTGTTCTGTATAAGAAAAGCAAAGGCTATATAGTAGAGCTATTTTTGATATGGTGGTAAACCGGGTTTTCTTTCCGCCTTTTTGGTTTGGTTTTCTCTGGTGTTGCAAAGGTGAACAGATCATTCCTGTTACACTGTTGTTCTGTACTTTCCACCCAAATGTGCTGTTTTAGGTGGCCGGGTAACATTGTTGTGTGTATTTATAACCATAAGACTGAACAAGTTATTCTTAGCATAGAGTATTTAAGGTTGAGAGGGCCATCCTGAGGGCATCTAGTCCAAATTCCTATTTGAAACAAAGCTAATTTCTTAGCTGGTGCAAGTCACTTGGCACCTCATCCATTTGAGTTTTGAAGGTCCCTTGAGGATGGAGATTATTCATAGTTTCCCTGGTCAATCTTTTCTGGTGCTTAGCCACTATCACTGTGAAAAAAATCTTTCACTATGTTCCAGCAGGAATTTCTTACGTTGCAACATGCAGCCATTGCCTGTTGTCCTCTCACTGTATACCTCTGAGAAGAGCCTTGTTTTGGTTTCTCTGTAAGATTCTGCAGCCCATGTAAGTAGCAGAGGAAAGCAACTAGATTTGCCCCTTAGCCTTCTGTTTCCCCAGGCAGTGCAAACCCTGGTTTGGTTTTGGTTCCCTTGCTATAAATGCAGAGGGTATGCCATTGGTCTTGCTAGCTGCAAGGATATGCTGCTAACTCATGTTCAGTTTGCTGTCCACGAGAAACCCCATGCCTTTTCCTGCAGAACTGCTACCTCGCTGGGAAGTTCCCAGCCTGTATTGTTCCGTGGACTGTTCTGTCCTAGGTACAAGATTTTGCAGTTTTATTGTTGAGCTTTAGGATGTTTGTTGACCTGTTCCTCCAGCTTATCCAGGTCACTCTGAATGGTAGCGCTGCCTTCCAGCCATCAGCCTCACCCTCCAGTTTGTGTCATTCATGAACTTCCATAAGTGCTGCTAGTAACTTGTTTCCAGCTTGACTTTAGATCATTGGCAGCTATGCTTTGATGTACACTTTTGATGTTGGCAGCCTGTTTCTCATCTCTTCAGTCTGTATTGTCCCAATGTGGCTACAAGGATGTGTAAGTGTAGGAGGTAACTATGTCTTAATCTGGCCCTGACAAACAACGTATGTTTTCAAGATATCAGGTGTAAAATACTATTTAAGAGCTGTGCAAGCAATGTACTTGAGCCTTTTGGTTTTTATTTACGTTAAAAATATTCTGTTATATCTACACTATGGTAGCCTGATTAATCTGTAAATGCAAAGCTGGCTTCATAACTTTTACTTTCTTTGTGGTTTACTTCATCTCCTGAAATTTTTTATATATATATCTATCTTCTCTTTTTTTTAGATTAAAAGTTGAATCTTCTCTACTTGTTTCCTTTCAACAGAATATTTGAATTCAGAAAAATTATTGGAAACAGGGAAAAATGCCAGACGCTGGTTTCGAAAGATTACCCAGTGTTCATTGACAAGGTACTTAAAAGCAAGAGATGATGCAGTTTAACTAAATTTATTTTCCTGATGTTATATGAAGGTGGAATCAACTTGGTACTTTACCAGGCTGCTTTTACAGGATAGAAGAATTGAATCTTGATGTCATGTGAATCTGCATTTTCCTGTTGTCTGACATTATCACTGCATCACTTGCTGCTGGGATTGGCAACTGGGGACTTGAGTTAGGGAGTACATAGAGATAGGCTGGCGAATGCACCTCTGACAATATACAGTTAGCTTTTGCTGATCATCAGTTTTCTAACAGGTGGCGTTAACTGACTTCACTGGTGTTCCCAGTTGCTCTGTATCAAGAAAAGGACATTAGAATTTATCTGTGAGGGAAGAGGAAGTAAGGCTGTAGAGCCAAAAGAAATCAATGTAGTATGAGTTCTTAAATGCTCTTGATTGGAAGAAGGACGCCTTGTGCTTCCAAATGAGGTGTGCAGATAGAAGTAATCATTGCCCTGAAGACATTTCAATCTACAAAGTGTGAATAGGGGATTGGAAATGAAGAGTAGTTCTAACGTCAAATAAATGTATTGGTGGCCAATGCTGTGGCAAGCTAAAACCAAGCTAAACAGTTTGATGGTTTTATTTTATTTTATTTTTTTAAATTGAGCTGCTGTGGATAGAATTAGGCAATGGCAAAAATGTGAAACAGGGTTGGAAGGGACAGGAAAATGAGCAGTCGTGTTGGCTACTAGCAGAGAATGGAAGGAAACAGAATAAGGCAGTGGCTGTACAGATACTGTTTTATTTTTTCCCCAGTAATACTATAGTTGGGACGGGTGGGATGTCGGATTTTAAAACTCAAAAAATGTTCAAATCTTAGTATGTATTATGGAAGTTACTTAAAATGGGACAGCATTACACTTTATTCCTTGATTCCTTTAATAGGTCATTTAATAAAAGCAAAGTTTGAAACAAATGTTTTGACTGTGTTGATAATGTGTGTATCCCCGTATTTGAAATAGAACTCAGCGTTGGGGGGTTTTTTAAGTACATTTTTATCCTGTAACAAATTCTTCTACTTTAAGAGATTGGCTTTCAAAGCATGTTAAACAGTGATATGAAATATACTGCTATTGTCCCATTCTCTCTGTAGGTTGAGGAGCAATCCGACTGTAAAATCCTCGAGGGGCACTTCATTTCCCCATTGGCTCATTATGTCCCAGGTATCCTGCCAGTCGAATCTCTTGTAGCAAGGTAAGAGAAACCAAGTGGTATTTCCTTTCTGAAAGTAGTACTGCAGAGAAATAAGAATGGTCTATAAGTAGTTTTATTGTGAAGCTAATTTATTGTAAAAGAGATTATCTGTAAAATATTTCAAACCGGTTTTTGTACTAATGTGTTGAAACAGATTTTGATCTCAAAAGAGAAGATAAATCTTATTCATGTGATAATTTAATCTGTGTAAATTAAAAAAACCCCTCCTCTAGATTATGTCCTTTGCTAGGGGTCTTTTTTTGTGTATGTGTGTGTGTATGTAGAAATCATATTGCACAAAGCTATAGTTAAATTATTTGTTTGGCTTTTTCCGAATGAGCAGGATACTGGAAATGAAGGATACTACAGCCAGGACAGTAGCTGATTGCTTTATACATAGCAGGAGAAGCTGTTAATATGAAAGAAGCATGTTATATTGTATGTGAAGGAATGATTCCAGCCTTCCGTTTACACTGACTACAAAAATATTGTATGTGTACTGAAGTAGTAAGTTCATTTAATTGTAGCAAGAGGATCTGGTGCCTTTCTTACTTGGCAAGCCAAAAAAACCCCATTCTCACAGAAAGCTGTATGATCCCTAATAGTCAGATGATACCTAATGGCATTTTTTCCTGGTTTCACATTAACACTGCTTTGCAGTTGAGGAGTGGGTTTGGAAAGGGAGCATAATCTCTGTTTGTTTTTAGTTTTGAGCTAAACTTTCATGATGGAATATTTTTTCCAAGCTTTGTTTAATAACTGAAACATAAAAGTTTGTCAGCTCAAGTTGTTACTGGCTTTGTGAATTTTATCAGTATTACTGGTTGGTGTTTTTATGTGTACTTAAACATGTAACACTAAGGAATGCCAGAAAAAGTTTGATGGTCAAAATATCAGTTCTTTTCCATCTCTCCATCGGTTAGAGTAAGAAACTCTCTCTTAACATTATTGGGACTACCTAGTACCATAGTGCAAAACATGGTATATTGATAGTATACTGATTGTTTCCTTTTATATGTTCTCTTACGGTTTGTAGTCAAGTTATGCTAATTATTACATTGGACTGTATTGTTACAGTTTTGAAATGCTCTACAAATTTCCCTTAAGATTGTTGTGCATTGTGTGAATAGTTGTACGTAACAGTGCTCCATCTTGTGGGGAAAATACTAGTGGCTCAGAAGTGATTTTTTTTCGCAGTAGTTAGATTGTAAATAACTTGAGTAGCAGCAGAAGACATCAAGTGATTGATGTTGGGTGTATAGAGTAGTATCATGGGTTTTATGTTAGGGTTTTGATTTTTTTTAAAAAAATTTAGATACATTGCTCATCTCAATCTTCAGTTTTAGCTGTTGTGCCCTCAGGAGAAAAATAGCAATGCTGCCCTAGGAGACCTAGTCATACTTATATAGGCTGCTCTTCATCTGAAGTTCCATTTCTCCACTCTGCAAAGTTTAAATTGTGATGATGAGGTAGTGGTCTTTTTTAGGAACATGATCTTTCAGCTTGGCTCCTTTACTTGTTTGGCTTTTATTCTGTCCTACTTGTAGATTCCTTTCCTTGACATGTTTATGAAAAATGATATTGCTGAATCACTGGCAGTTTGCCTGCATGGATTATAAAAATACTTTATTCTGTCGTTTTCTTTTTTTTCTTTTTTCTTTTTTTTTTAGATTAATTTCTCTGGTGCAGCTTGTAAATGGATATACTTCCTTTGCTAAAATAGGTATATGTTTCTCATAGATTTCAGTTCATCATACCCAGAAGATGGAATAGCAAGCACAGACCTGTGTGCATTCATTTAGCAGGCACTGGAGATCATGTGAGTATGTAAACTGTAAAATTGATTGTTATCGAGAAATTAAATAATCAGATTTTATCTTAATATATGTTTGTACATCTTATCTTTAGCACTTCTGGAGGAGACGCACATTAATGGCACGCCCAATGATTAAAGAAGCCTGTATGGCTTCCCTATTGCTAGAAAATCCTTATTATATCCTTTTGTGGAAAGCAAGATACTTACTCTCAACAGTCTCTCCAGAAGGTAGAAGACTTATCATACTGGTATAATACCAACTTTGTGGATCAATTTCCAGTGGAGTTTTCAGCGGATAGAAGCAAAGAGCAAAGTATGACCATTGCATGAAACACGATGTGTAACAGTTTAATATAGTATAATATAATATGCTACTTTTACACCAAGTATTGCTTTTCTGATTTTTTTGAAAATGTCTTCTACAGCTTCTTACTGTAGTCATTAGAGTAAAAGTTCTGATATGAATCTGTATACTGATGAAAGTACTGATATGATTCCTTTAGCCATGACAGAGTGAAAACTATGCATTCATTCTACATCATACTGTGTGACTTCTGGATGTATTAATGACAGAAAAGAAAGTTGCCTTTCCTGTCTTCCCTTCTCAAACGCAACCCTTTGGTACCTCAGGTACTTTTGAGAAAATTGCTGCTACCATTTAAGAGTTGTTTAAAAAAAAAAAAAAAAAAAAGTTCCATCCTGTCATCAACTCATCAGTAACTTCTATAGCACTGTCATTCTATTTTATTAAATAGGATTACTGGTTACACTTTTTTCCTAGCCATATACCTGACAAAAGTAAAATCTTACATTGCAAACTACATCATCAACCTACATTTAACTTGATTTAGTGCCAGTTAAACATTTAGAATTTAAGTTCTAAATTTTAATTAATCCATGCTATTTATGTGATTTATTTTATTTTACTTTATTTTTTTTGTTTTAATTGCCAGTTTTTACATAGCAATTTTTTACTTTCTTTAACTTGAATCTTGTACATGGCTGTAGAAAACCTAAGGATCAATTGTAAGTATTGCTGTTACATTCGTGGATACTGTCTTTCAAAATACCACTTTTTTTTTTTTCTCAAGAAGCTCAAAGTAGTATAAACTTTGATAGCTTATTGGGGAAAAAAAAATCCCAAGCGTGGACCACTTGCTAACCTGTTAATGTGAAAGTGTCTACCCATTGTTAGACTGCTTTGTCTTTTTTTGTGTTAAAAGATCACAGTGATTGGGAAAGTTTGCACAAGATGAACTTGCAGTATAGAGTGAGATGCAAGCAAGTTATGTGAATGCAAGTACCGGTTTACTTTCCTGATTCACAACTGTGCATGTACAAATGCTGCAATTATATTTCAGTCAACTGTGAATAATCTTTGGACAGACAGTGTATTTTCCTGTTATAATTGCTAAGGTTTTGCTTTTCCAAGATATTTTAAGGATTTACAGTCAGATGTAAATAAATCTGGTGGTGCTTGTTTGTTAGTCAGTGGAAACTATGCAATATTCAGTATTTTATGGTACTTGCTCCCTTAGTCACTTTCTTAAATATGAATTTAGAAACCTAATTAGGCGGTCCCATTTTTTTTGCTTTTCGTATTTTCCGAACCACTGGAGTATAAACAGAATTAAACAGGATATGTGTCTGAGGCAAAGCTGTGGTTTTAGTCTACCAGTGTTTCTTAAAGTCCAAATATGAGTTGGTGTTTTAATCCTTTTTAGTCCAAACTTGGATATTTAACATGAGTAGAAGACGCATAGAAGATGATTTATTTTTAAACCTGTCCATTCTATTAGGACTTCACCAGGAGCACTGTCTCACACTAAAGCATTTTAGATTTTCTAGATTTTATTTGGATTTCCTAAATCCAAAAGCTTAAAAAAATTACTTTTAAGGATAAAATTTTAATTAAAAAAATAGTTTCTAGGTTTTTTCAAGGTAGATACTGTATTTTATTTATTTTGACCTAAGAACCACTGTTTTAAAGAAAGTGAATTACATTTACCAACTAAGATGATTGTTGTAAAATTGCTTTTTTTGGTAGGAAAACTGCTTAAACATATATATATATATTTATTATTGCATTTTAAAGTGTAAGATTATAGGAAGGTGACAGAGTATGTGCTGGAATATGTCCATTGGTGGGTTTTTTTCCCAGTTGCTGAGCATTTAATGCAGAAGAATAAATTAAATATTTTGGCAGGGATATTTCTAACTCTGTTCTCAGTTGTCAGCTTAGTATATATGCATGATGTAGAGAAGAGTTGAAAGGGGAGTGCTCAGTCTAATAGCCCAACCAGTAATTGTCACTCTTCGATACAACATTACAAAGCAGCAGCAACAGTGGTTTTAGTTAATATGCTAGTAACAGTGTTTAGTAAGTACAGCAGCTGGAGAGAGCTGAGGAATCTGTAGGAAAGAATTACATTAGCCTATAAATACTGGTCTGCAGCAGCTATGTTCATTTCTCCTGTGGCTTGCACAGTAAGCTTTGTCCTTGTGCTTCAGAGTGTCTCAAATGTGTTTGTACGCTGGCAGAAGAGGGCAGCAGCCTTTTGTAACCTGACTGTGCGATACTGAAAATACACAGTCCCCCTCCCCAAATTAGAGGTATATTAATTGCTCTGTAAAATGCTTTTTTTTTCATTTTTTAGAGTCCCTCTGATGGTTCAGCTGAATAGCTTTCTACTTTTTTTTTGTTTCTTCTGTGTTTTAATGCTCTGCAGTACACTACATGAGTTTCTCAGTACCGTGACAAGCTTCCCACTTTACAGTTTCAGTCTTACAGTGACACTGATGAGTGCTTCCAAAGCTGACATACTGATTGCTCTTCAAATGTTGTGTGCAATTTTTCAATGATATAAAACAGGTAAATAAGAAAAAAAAAAAAAGAAAAAAGGATTGTTTCTGCAAATGAGATAGTGTATGTCTAGGACTGTATCACTTTGATGCTATTTCTAAAAGATCCACTATAACTTTACAGGACAGAAGATTACTACTAATGAGATTCTAATGTTGGCAATATCTGTTTCTAGAAGACCAAACTGTCAGTGGTATTATATTAGAAGTTTAGCAGGTCTCTATTTCTAGTCCTCATTTAGATGAAAGAGTACAAGTGCCAGAGAATCTGGACTTGCTTTTTCTCCTGTTGAATCAACAGGAGTTCAGCTCCAAAATTCTCTGGGGTTGTGATTAGGCTTTGTATAGAAGTTTGCACAGAATGATGAGAACTGTCGAAATTTAATCTTGGAAAGTAAATCCTATATTTTCCTTTTCTGGGGAGAAAAGACGGTCATGTTTAAAAAATGTCTCGGACCTGTTTGTGATGGGAGGAGCTCTTGTTCTAGAATCGGCAGCTCTTTTGCACTGGCTAGAGAGAGAAGGCTATGGACCGCTAGGGATGACTGGAATTTCCATGGGAGGACATGTAAGCTTTTATATTTCCTGTTCAGTAATTTTTGTTCTAACTTCTCATTTCATCAGTTAGCACATGGAAATAATTTGTTTTATAGTGTTCCTCTTGGAAGTACTTTAAAATAAACATTTAGAGTCATGAGAAACAAATGGTTGGCAATTCTCATGTTCTGTGGTGCTGAATTACTATAATCCTCAATAAGTACTGACAAATCATAGAGCCCTTTGTCAGCCATCTCCTGACAGGCTTAATAAGAATATAAGCTTCTTGCATAATTATGTTTTTTTTCCACAAGGTGGGGGGAGAAATGTTTTCTGAAAGAAGGTCTGTACTGATCAATTGCTAGTTTTCCTTCTTTTCCTTAATTCTTCTTGCTTAAACTTTTGTGTTTGAATGCATTGTGTGAAATGCCTCCTCTTTGTAGGCATGTTGTAATTGAGATGATTTTTGGTGTCATTTCTGTTCTTAATGCATCTTTTTTTTTTTTTTTTCCCCAATCATTGATATTGATTAGAGAAGATTTCTATTGTGAGGTGGATAACATTTTGTGTGTAACACTGTGCACATTCAAACTAAAACAGCAGTATATTAGTAAGATGCTTGAAACACTAATACATGCTTAAAATATTACTGCTTGTGTCTCCCAAGATAATAATTGGTCCATGAGACATAGGTACAAAGCTTATTAAAACAACTTACCTCTGTTTTGCTGATCCTTGTTTGTTTATTGTTAGGAGCTAAGTAAATAATGTTGGTAATAGTAGTGTCTACTGAAAGGAAAATAATTTTCCCCCAAAGCATAATTTTATAACTTGAAATGTCCTAAATGTGCAAAAGCACCTTGTTGATTTACATAAACATCACCCTGCTGAAACAACAACTTCTGTGTTAAACATGTCTCCCCTGTCTTATCTGTAAATTGGATTGAAATTCTCAGACTGGTATATGCACCACTAACCATGCAGGACACTTCAAATGCTGTGCAAGTGCTATGGGGATAAATGAGTGCTGTATCCTATACCAATGGTCATATACAGCCTGGGTATAGAAGGAGGCAAGATCTGAGAGAGTGAGTTTGGAAACTCCTTTGAAACTTTTTTTCTTAGTCCAGGAAGATACTTTTTTGGCTAGTCCTTACTTATAGGACTTCCCGTACAATTTAAAACCAGGGAAATAAATCATATTTGATGTTGATTATCTATAAAATGTGTTTTACAACAGAAGGTAGGTAGTGTTAATGAAGTTTTACTGATGGGGAGAGCTGGAACTAAGAAGAAAGAAGTCAGACTTCCTGGCTATCAGAACATAGATATGTGGTATTCCTGTAACTTTTTATTAATAAAAAATAATTAGAATAGAATTATAGTTCAGTTGTATAAAGCCATTTATTAGAACATCTGGCACAGACATGGGGTATTTTATATTAAGGGGTTTACACTGTTGTTCCGTTCAGAGCAATAAAATTTGTCAAGAACATACTATATAGGGAACTTCTGTACGTTGAGCTTCTTTGCTCTGGGTGGGGTTTTTTGTTTGTTTTTTTTCTTCAATAAACAGAATATTAACAGAAATGTGTACTGATAACTGGTGTAAAAGTAATAACTTAAACTTTAAAGGACAGAAAGTCTCCACTTAACGTGCTAAATTACTTTTTCACATTTTGTTTCCAGTATACAAATTTTAAAAGTATAGAATTTTAAATAGTCCTTCTTGTAGATTGCCTTCATTTTGCCCTGGAATAAGCTTGTGAGACCTTGATGAAAAGGCTTTTATAGGTGTTTTTCATGGTTTTAAACAACTAAAAGGTCAGAATAAATATTCCATTGGGAATTCTTAGAACAAAAAGCCTTTCAGCCTTGAAATTAGTCCTATCCAGAGCAATGTTTTATTGTTAGGGAAATCACTGAAGAATAGGCTGTATCTTCTAAATAGGTGAAAGTCTATCCAACTGCGACAGTCCTTAACTGCTTTGGCACTGTGTATCTGTTTGATACTGTATAAACAAATAAATTGAAGGTGAGAGAGTTCTTTTTACCATGTTGTGACTTCAATATTAAAATATGTAATAAGTGCCTTTGATTCTAGATGGCTTCACTGGCAGTGACAAACTGGCCTAAACCATTGCCATTGATTCCGTGTCTTTCCTGGTCAACAGCTTCTGCAGTCTTTACTACGGTAATTAGCATATTTTTGTTAATATACTAGAATGTAATCAGATATGTAAGTTAAAAGGTTTGGGTTGGCCACATTCACCTTTTCAGTTAGGGGCATTTCATTACCCTTCAGCCTCTATTAGTGACTAGTGGCAAAACCCACCCTTCCTGCTCAGGATATACAACACATGATAAGGAAGGTACCTTTGAGCTACTTCAGTGGGTCATGTACCAGATTAGGGGTTGGGGCTGGTTTGTGGGACAATGATTAGAGGCCTGGTATGAATGTGGGAAGGTGAGGAAGCAAGCTTTCTTCTGCTCAAAGCCTGGCTTAAATGGTTGGGAAATAATGCTGCTACTACCATGAGGGATACCTGTTTTCACTACTGCTGCCAGCACAGGTGAATGAATACACTGGGTTTGACAGCCATCATGGGTTTAGCTCAGTCTAGATGCGTGTAAACCCTGAGTGGGACTGTTTTCTGCCATCTTTTTTTTCCTTTTTTTTTTTTGTTTTGTTTGTTTTTTAAAGGGAGGTGGGTTTCCATGTCCTATGTTATAATATGTGCTTATGCTTTGATTACAATAATTCTAAGGGTTATGTGGAAATTTGGGCAGAATTCCACTGGAAAAATCAAGTCTCAGAGAGGAACAGATCAATTTTCTATGTATATCATTATTTTAGAATGATCTCTGGGTTTTACTTGTGTACTGGACGCTTGTCTTTATAATCTCAGGGTGTGTTGAGCAAGGCAGTGAACTGGAGAGAGCTAGAGAAACAGTACTTCACACAAACTGTTTATGAAGAAGAAATCATTCAAATGCTTGAATACTGTGGTGTAAGTATAGTTTATTTTCCATATTTGCTAATATTTACATGTGAAAATCTAACAAATAATCTAACTTCTTTTTACTTCCAGTAAGAGTAGCCAATTGTTAGCTAAAACATGCTTGCCTCTTGTTTCCTTATGCTTTTGATAAATGTAATCTTTGAAGGAAAACCTTCTGAAAAAGAGAAGCTAGTATTTTGGTTGTATAATGTGTGTTAAGTATAGCCCTTGCTACAAGTTTTTTTTGTGACCACACTTAGTGTAATCTGCAACATAAAATTAATTAAATCAAAACATGAAAACTGTAGATAATATTTCCCACTAACTGGCTTTATAGTCTGGAAAGCCAATAGCCTGGCATGTAAATACAAAACCATCATTTATTGCCCTTTGAAGCAATTGCTTCCAAATATTCAATGCTGTAGAATATTTTTAATATGTAGCAAGATTAAGTTACTTCTCTAGTTTGTTTAGAGTGCTAGGTCTCTCTATTTCAGTTCCTGCATGTGATGCTAGCCCTCCCTCAGCTTTAGACTTTTATTGCACGAGCAGTTAGGATAAACAGGAGGTAGAGCTTTTGTAATTAGCTTCTTGCTCCTTACGAAATACAATTTATTGTCTGCATATTTTTTTTGCTTTCTTCTTGACTCTTTTGGACTATGGTTGAAAGACTCTTCCCAAGGGGAATTTTGTTGCGTCACTGCTCTTCTAGATTGGAGTGATAACTTTTTAAGAATTGCTTATATGTTGCAACACTGTCTTCTAGCCATTTCTGGTTAATAACTTTTTTCCTAAGATTCTTTGCTTTGTGACAGTACTTTTTTAAATATCTTACAACAGGAGAAGAGGGGCTGGGATGGAGATGGTTACTTAGGCGCTTGCCATTTTTAAGTAAAATACACTCTAGGAACACTGATGGAGCAGGCAGAAGTCTTCAAGGCTAAGTGCCAGATCCTGCACTTGGGTCACAACAACCCCATGCAACGCTACAGGCTTGGGGAGGAGTGGCTGGAAAGCTGCCTGTTGGAAAAGGACCTGGGGGTGTTGATCAACAGCCACCTGAATATGAGCCAGCAGTGTGCCCAGATAGCCAAGACGACCAGCAGCGTCCTGGCCTGTATCAGAAATAGCGTGGCCAGCAGGACTAGAGAAATGATTGCCTCCCTGTACTCGGCACTGGTGAGGCCGCACCTTGAATACTGTGTTTGGTTTTGGGCCCCTCACTACAAGACAGGCGTTGAGGTGCTGGAGCGTGTCCAGAGAAGGGTAACAAAGTTGGTGAGGGGCCTGGAGCACAAGTCTTCTGAGGAGCAGCTGAGGGAACTGGGGTTGTTTAGTCTGGAGAAAAGGAGGCTGAGGGGAGACCTTATTGCCTTCTGCAACTACCTGAAAGGAGGTTGTAGTGAGGTGGGTACTGGTCTCTTCTATCTTCTAGGACGAGAGGAAATGACCTCAAGTTGTGCCAGGGGAGGTTTAGATTAGATATTAGGAAAAAATTCTTCACCGAAAGGGTTGTCAAGGTTGGAACTGGCTGCCCAGGGAAGTGGTTGAGTCACCATCCCTGGAGGTATTTAAAAGATGTGTAGACATGGCGCTTAGGGACATGGTTTAGTGGTGGATTTGACAGTGCTGCATTTATGGTTGAACTCAATGATCTTAAAGGTCTTCTCCAGCCTAAATGATTCTATGATTCTAAAATGAAAAGAAGAAACATTTCAGCTTGTGTCTTCCTAATATTTAGAGACAGTAAATTTTTCAGTCCTAAACCTAACATTGCACCTTGTCACATATGTTTATTGCTATTGCCTATCTTTCTTCATGTCTATGTAAGTGTTCACTTTTTTAATACTTTGCCAAAAAGATATTACTGCTCTTTTGAGAGTGGAAAAAAAAAAAAAATCTGAGAAGTGCATAGCTTTTATGAGTTATTTGCCCAGAAAATTAAGCTTAAATGACTGCAATTATAAATTCAGAGTTTAATACAGAATTAAAAACAGACAAATGTTTGTATCATAAGCTACCATATATAAGTACTTTCTGCATTTTTTAAGCTGACAGAAATGTAAAATTAAATTATCAAGAGGTTATGATGATCAGGATTTGAGTGATACGCAGGCTGAAAAAAACAAGTACTGTGAGCAGTGCTGTTTGTATCTTTTTTTCTTCTTATTTTTTTTTTTAATATTGAGTTGATCTTAAAAATACGATTAACCCACTGGTTTAAAGGAGAAACCCTTAATAAATGACCTGCTGTCTTTGTTTAGACGGATTCTTTCAAGATGGGACAAGACTTTGTTAAAAACTTCCCTGACAGTGTGGACAGTCTGGAGCATGTGGATGTGACTTCTAGAATGTTTGACCTTGATTACTCAAACAAGACTGTATCTAAAGAAGATGTTCACAGCTTTACCACAAATAGAAGTACTCTAAGTGCCTCATCAGAAAGACTCTTAATACAAGATGCTCCTAAAATGCAGTGCATAAATCAAACATTTTCAACCAGTAGCAATAGCAATAAAAACTTAACCAGCGAACAAGGACACAGGATAAATAAAAGGAGGAGTGACACTTTACAGAGAGAATCCTTAAGGTTCATGAAAGGAGTAATGGATGAATGTACTCATGTTGCTAACTTCTCAGGTATGCGTTTATTTGTTTTAATGTGCAGTTTGGAAAAGTACCATGGAAGGAAAGGTATTTTCTTCATTCTCCATTGTTGTAAATCTGCTGGCATCTTAGCTAAAATATGAAAATATCTGGAGTGTTTTCAGTAGCATCTATTTACCACTCAATTTCCTAATTGTTTTTATGTTTCTTCTTAATGGCCAACCAATGATAAAGTGAATTAAGAATTTGCCTTTCAGTATCTTTGCTCATTTTTCTCTGCCTGTGCATGTACCCACTGAGGACTCTCAACCTGTCCTAGGACATACTTTGACTTCAGACAGGTTTCTGACAGAGTTGTCTTTGAATGTCAAAACATTCTTGATACTGAGACCCTGTGCCGCTTCATTTTTTAATTCTGGCTTTCAGTACTCCACTGGTAAATGTTTTAAAAAAAATAAATATCCAAAGATTAAATCCAAACACTAGCATAGATTTCTTGGCTTGGACAGTGTCCCAGATCGCTGCTAGCCAGGGATACTTTGTGACAAATACCAGTGAAGTGCTTTCCTTAGCTTTAAAAGCTATTTCAGTAGACAGAAAAAACCCTGTAAAACTTATATTCTAAGTCCAGACATTCTTCTTTATCTAGACACTTATCCAAGTATCACTTAGCTAAAGCATTAACCTTCCTTGAAACTTAAGAGAATCTGTGATCCTAAGGCACTTGTCAAAGTGATGTAGTCCTTTGTGTCAATTTTCTCCCAGGTCTATTGATGCTCTGGGAGACACTGCGTCCCCTGCCAGGGTATCTTTGGAGTGTGTCTAGAGAGGAGCTTCAGAAAATCTGCCTAGCATTCAGATTTTGTGGAAACTTGAATGGAGGACTACAATCTATCTTATCATTACATATCCTCTATAAATCATCTAGTATATGTGAAAGGAGAGGGTCTAAATTATTTGTAACACCCTATTTTCAAACATCTTGGCTGGTTGCTCTTTACCATACCACATACATTTTTTGTGAAGAGAGAACTCTTTGACATAATTTTGGTGTTATTTTTGTCAACATCATTTTGGTGTTATTCCTGTTAGTAATCTGATTGGTGCAATTCTGGTTATCAGGAATAAATATGTATAACAATACGTTGGGATTTTTATGTTGTAACTAAAACATATAGGAAACGAAAGTGAATATATTCTGCACTTCGTCTGATCTCTTACATGAGAATTTGTCTTTTTTCTTCTCCTTGAGGAAAAAAAAATAAAAATGAAGTGTCTACTCTATTGAATTTCACATCTCCTAGTTCTTTTCGTGAAAAAAAGAGATCTCAGAGAACTGACCTGAATGCTATAGAGTTTTGTTGATAAGAGGAAAGACAATTCTCCTATGATTCCTCAAAGACTTGTGAAGTTTTCTGCTTTAAGGGAGGGAAGGGGATTGATTAGTTTGTTTTTCTACTGATGGCCTCACTACTGTAATGTCAAAAACCAGATAAATTCTGCTGGAGACTTTAGAAAATATAATTTTATTAAAGCTTAGAATAATTCTAATGTTTTTAGCAATAGAGAGCATTTCCACAACGTAAATCTCAGCTGATGTGTTTCCGTTTCTTACCTTAGATGAATTCAATTTTGATTTGTTTTTCTTTAGTTCCAGTTGATCCAAGTTTAATCATAGTTGTACAAGCTAAGGAGGATGCATATATTCCTCGAACTGGGGTACGTAGTCTTCAGGAAATCTGGCCCGGATGTGAAATTAGGTATCTGGATGGAGGTCATGTCAGTGCCTACCTCTTCAAACAAGGACTCTTTAGGTAAGCTAAACAGGAAAGTTTAAAAATAGTTGAGAGCTTAAAACTGTAACTTCAAGACATAATTTTTCTTCTAAAAGCAAGTCTATAATTACTCTGAAGGAACAAATACCAAATACTGCTTTAAAGAACAAGTTATTGGATCTGAAGTAATTTAAAGAGAGTGTCAGCATTTCCCTTTTATGAGCAAAGATGAGGTGCAACATGGCTCAGATCGTTCAGTAAGCCAATGGCAAGAGGATGATTCTTCTCACTTTTGTTTTCCTACATGAGCTTTTACTAAGTTTGTTCAGCAGACACTAGAAAATATTTTTTAACCAGTGACTGCTTATGTTGTATTGCGCAACTGTTGTCTTTTGCAAATGCTGTCTCCTGAGGATTAAAAAACCCACACAATTGAGGATGAGAATTGAAATATAAGCTTGACTGCAAATGAGTGATACTTGCGTGAACTCTTGCCTTAGAAATACTAGGCGTTGACTTTCTGAAGACAGTTTTATAAATCAGTTACATAAATGCAGTTCTTTAGTTTTAAAAAGTTAAATACTTGTGCTGTTAATTTTAAAATAGAAAGAATTAGTAAGACTGTACATCCCATTTAGGAAGTCTAAGCACCAACAAAAAGGAATAGCAATATACCAGGTCAAGGTATGGTAACCACTAGCTTATTGTTATTTAAAACTTCAGCCTTATTTTATGACAGTTGCTCAAAAATTATAAATTATGCATGTCTCTGAGCCCTTTCCTGACATGTTTGAGTAGAAAACTCCTAATGCATTAACGTTTGCACTTGTATTAAAATTGGTAAACAGTCCCACTCATTCCTGAAAAATAGATTACTGGATTGAAGTGAGACATCCCAGCAACAAGTGAAGGAGAAAAGACTACCTAATATCACATTTTTATTGAATGCTGTGTTGAAATTGTGATGATAGCTTTGTAAATATATTTGTAAATATATGGAAATATACACATCTGCCCTTTCCCAAATTATACAAAAGATCTTCTTTTTTCCTTGTTTTAGACAAGCGATTTATGATGCATTTGACCGCTTTCTTCAGAAATATGCAGTTTAAAAATCTTCATAATATATTCAAACTGATCTCATTTGTACTTTGCTTACTGGAACTCATATTTGGAAAACAAGCCTTTTGCAGCGTTGAGTGGATGGTCACTGACTTTGACTGTTGTCGGTAACAACTATCAAAAACGGTGAAGTACCAGCATTACATTCATCTCAGACAAATGCCATTCTGACACACTTGCTTCAGCTTTACCTGTGAAAAAGCAATGGCAGCCTTTGTTAGTCCATGAATGGTTCATGTACTTCATGTTTAATCACATGGTGTATTCCTTTAATTCTGAATAAATTCTGAATTGTGTATCAGTTGAAAACAGACCAATCTAAATACTGAAAAAATGTAAAATTTGCTGTAGGGCTAAGATGCTCTCTTGCACTTAGTGTATTTCTAGTTTGTTCCAGGTACCTTGGTTTCCTCTTGATTCCTCGTCCCCTTGCTATTCCTACTGTGTTGTACTATGGCTTTGCCAGCACTCAGCCTCTTATGTTTGTCACTGATTTTCTCTATTATGAATTGAAAATGAGCTATAATAGAAGGGGCAGCATCAAATCTTGCAAAAAGAGACTTTCAAAATTCAATGAAGAGTGAGAGAGACGTTCAATGCGTCCCTGAGATTTTTCTGCTACTGAATTAAACTGTGCCATTCCAGAAAATCATGTAGCAATTCATTGATCAGGTTCACAAAATTGAATAAGTGAAAACGGAGTGTCTAGTGATTAATTGTTTATGTTCATTCAGTTGGATAACATAAAATTTTTCTTCTAGAATTTTTTTTTAGAATGCTAGAGGAAATAAAAATGTAATCATTTTTCTTTAGAAGCAGTGGCACAGAGTCTGATTCTAAGCAGTTAAATCAACAGCAGATTTCATGGTGCTATAAAGACCTGTTGGAAACATTTCAGCAGAGGTCCTTTTTAAAGTGCACTCAGTGCGGATACGCAAAATACAGTTTCACTGTGTAATATTTAAAATGTATGTGAGACAAAGGGTTATCAAAACAGTTCTGTTAGCTCCTTATTTTTCAACACTTTTTTTTTGAATTGGATGAAAAAAATTATGAATGCATTTAAGAAAATCCATAGTTGTTTCTTCTTTTGGGATCAAAAATGCCAATAAATTACAGTAGAATAAAAGGTTGTCATGCATCAGCTGTATACGGTATCTGTTCACATCTGATTTTGTGGTAATCTCCTGTAACATTCTTTTAAAGTTACTTTGCAGAGAAGTTGGAAACTGAAACACTTCAATATTAATTTTAGTACAGTAATGACCAGAGTTACACAAAAACAAACAGAAAACCCCAGCCATTTTTCACGATATGTGACTTTTACACCTTTCAAATCAAGCACTTCATTGATCTCTGTGGTTAGTGTAATGGTTTTCAATAGGCAGAGTATGAATTAAACAAAGCTCAGTTTATATAAATATATTCTCTTGAATTTTAGTCTGGCAGACAGGACTAGTACCTGGGAGGAAATAATGGTTCACTTGAAAATCAGATAAGTTCAGGTAAAACTGAAGTGCAACAATTTGTAATAACCCAAATTATTTAACATACAAATGTATTGAAAATGCAAAAGAAGTTATCTTCTGTTGGAAGTTAAATTGCTTGTTTCAAGTGTTTTTTCATAATTTTAGATAGTGTTGCTTTCATATGTATTGGGAGCAAACGTGAAGTGAGTATCACATTCAAATATAGTGAAAGTGTTGGAAGGTTTGAAATCAAATATAAGTAAGCTCACAAATTTAAAATTGAAGGTTTGAATACTATACTAAAAGATTTATGGGATTTGCATTTTACAAGCTCTTTCATCAACTAAGAGTGTTTTACAAGACCATTGTTTGCTGTTCACCAGCTTTTTTAGATCTCACATTTTAAATGTGTTTGTGTGCTTTGTGTCCTGTTTCTGTTGCAGCTACGAGAAAGGGAGATAACTGGTGGCAAGGGAAAGGGCTTGAATAAATGGAAGAGAGAGAAAAGACAGATTTTGCAAGGCAGGGAGTAAGTGCAAATAAAATCAACTTCTCTAAGCTACGAAGTATAACATGCCAAAGTAAATATTTTCAAAGCGCACAATACTATGAATTACACAACTGATGGGAACTTGACATCCTGAGGTTAGTGTTCTGATGATATTACTAACAAGGTTTAACTTGCCAAAAGGGCATACTATTCACAGAAGCAGATTGATGCTAATGTAACTCCTGTTCGTGAGACTGTCTTTTGGGATAAGTAGTGAAAGACTCGTCTCTGACAAGAATGAGAAATGGCACTTTGCTATGTAACTAAAGTAATGTTGCCAAATATGAAAGCCCAGTAAGAAGCATTTAAGAAATTTCTCAGGTTAGAATAACAAAAAGGAAAAATGAGCTCTGTGGTCTATTTCTGCCAGTTATCAGACACAGAAAGCTATTATCTGGCCTGTGAAGGGGGAAGTCTTGCTGTGTAAATGTTTTTAACCTTTGGAAAATTGACTTTTTAAATCAGATTTTAAGGTTAAATCCTAAGAAAGCATTATTAATAATCCATTTTGATGTTAAATGAGAATGTGATTTTAATCCAGCAATTGCATGAGAAAAATACTGGGATAAGGTTCCTGCACTAAATCCAAATAGCAGGTAAGCCATTCTGTATGTCTTAAATTTATTGTAAAACTGGCCTTGATCATTTTTTGGTTTTAACATTTTTCAATAAAAATCCTAAAAAAACAGTTTGATGTCAGTTTTTTTCTTTCTTGTTAACAGGAATTCAAAATGCATCTCACTGTCACCCTGTAATCCTTTTTATTCCTACTAGCACTGTAGCACAAGAAGAGTAGTTAAACTACAGTGCAAGATAAAAGCTTCACATAACAGTGATACTGCTTTCATGTTTTTCTACGTGTAGTGCTGAGTAAAGAAAATAAGCTTGTATCATCTAATTAAGATACCGTTGTGATTCCAATTTATTCTTTCAGAGCGTGTTGTAGGACTGTCCAGCAGTAATTGAAAAAAATCACCCTAGTTGGTGGTGGTTGCTCTTGCAAGGTGGGAAGGTAGTTCTAGGGTTTTGGAGTGCTGCTGCCAGGAGAACAGGAGGCTGCTTCATCGTCTGCTGCAGTCTGTCATACGAACGGGAGTATCACATGCTAGCTGAAAGGCTGCTTTGAATAGATAGCTGTAAATGTTACTGGCAGGTGCGTCTCTGAGTCTTGATGATGTTTATATGCAAAAAAAAAAAGTCTTGGAAAATTGTGGCTTACTCTGTGGAATTGGAGCAGTCATTCTGACTGAAGCCTACTGGTTGTACCCAGCAGCCAAGATGCAATCAATTTTATTTTGGTGCTCAGTGACGCTGTCTGAAAAGCGACGGCTGTGGTAACACCTCTGCACAAAAAGACTGACAAAACATGAGGAGGACAAAGGGAGCGGGTAGTGCATTTTTCCTACCTTTGAAAGGAAAGGCTCAGGACAGAGTGAGAGGTTAGGTCTGGTGTACTACTCGTGGTACTACTTACCCATGAGTAACCTAGGTAATTTTTTTTTAGTGTTTGTTTACATGTTTCTCTCCTATCACCTAAGCACCTATCGGCACTTGCTGATCACCATCTAGAACACACTACATCTAATCATTGTCAAATGGAGCTTTTATGTAATTTTTTTCCTGCAAGTCTGAAAAACACCCCTCAAAAGTGACTGCTCAGCACTTTTTTTTTTTTTTTTTTTTTTTAAAGCAAGGATAGATCACTTGTGTTGTATTAGTCTAGAAAGTCTGCAAAAAGGTACCTTTATGAAGGAATGGAGTCTTGTTGATTTTTCTTACTGGAATGTCATATGTGTGTATACAGATATTCTTTAAATAGTAGATTAGAAAGTGAAAATCCTTGGATCCTCAGAACGCTATTTTTGTTTGGTAGCGGCTAACATTTTGAGGCAGTAAATATTTATTTAGGTATCTTAATTGTTTCTGTCTTGTGTTGCCTTTTTTTTTTGTGTTGATCTTAATTACAGTTGGTTGGGCAGGGAAGTTTATCTTAAACTGTCAGCTTCTCTGTCAGCTTGGCTGAAATGATAAGTTATACAGTACTGAAAGGAGGTTCATGTAGTCTGTAGGCATGCAATTCTTCATGAAAAACTATGACATGAGTAAAATGCTACTGTATTACGCAATCCTGTAATTAGCAGCGTTTCCTGCTACACTTGGATGCTTCTCACAAGAGAAAACATAAGCTTTAAAATGTAAAGTAGCTCGTAATGATTGTTATTCTCTTGGTTTCATGTAGTGTAAATCAGCCTCTTTTTCCAAATATGAGTATTTTAAATACCGTGCTCTTAAAGGAAAAAAATACTGCCAAGGAAATCTGACTTGCCCTGCTAGAAAGTAACAAGAGGGATGATACAAAGTGGACAAAGAGTTAAGGATGAGTCTTGGGCAACTGTAAAAGCTTTTTATACACTCTTCAGGCCCAGTCCATCCAATCAATAAAGTATACAGTAAGCTGCCTACTACCACAAAGTTAGCAAAACCATACGTACAAAAACATTACTGGTTACCTTTACTGTTTTTTTTGACCCCACATGGTTAACTCTTAATCAGTTTCCTGCTTTTTTTCCTGGTCTATGCAGGTTCTTGTACTGCAGTATCGCAGTGTTCCTGAAGTCCCGGCTGGCCGGTGCATCTGCTTCCTTATCTTCTAATGCTGGTATGAGAAAAAAAAGAGGAAATGGGAGGTTAATCCCCTTCTTACCAGCAACTTAGGTAGGGCCTCTGTACTTTGGTATCGCTCTAACCTCTGCTTAACTTCTGAGTTTGGGAAACCAAATAAAAGATGCGAAAATTGTTTTGAACAGGTGCTGTGACTGATATGCCTGTTTTCAGGAATGTAGATGTAAATGTACACAGATGTTGGCTTTTTTCCCAGTCAAAATTATTCACTAAAAATGGTTTCCTCCATTTCAAATAAATTTGTCACTTGCACTGTGCAGTTGACATGTCCTTGATTAATAAATTTATTGCATCCAAAAGAATTGAGTTCTTAGTTGCAAAGAAAAATGTTTCTAAGAGTTTGAAGATTTGCTTTCATTTTAATCATTTTACATTTTTTCTCAGTATAAATTTAAGATGAAGAAAGAAGACATGTCAGTTATTGTACAAAAGTGCTTAGAAGCAATAGGGTTTTTTTTCTATTTATGAAAAGAGAAATTCCTCACTTACTACCAATGTTTAGAGCTTAAATCTGCAGTTACAGAAACGTGCATTACAGTGTCTATGCGGTTTGCTTATGGTAGCGTACCAATTGCGGTAGATGTTTGAATTTCAAGCCTTTACCACAAAAGGTCGTTAATTTCCAAATATCTGGAACAAAGCAGCAAGCACCTGAGGGTTTTCTTCTTTGAGGTAGACCTGAGCCTCCACCAGGTGATCTGATCTTGTCACACCTGACCGAGGTGTCCATGAGCCACTTCTGTGGGTTGGGAGAGTTGAAGTGCTTGGTGGCGTAGAAGATGACCTCCGTTCTTTTGAGCTGCTACTGTACCCACGGTTCCAGAATCATCCTAAAAATGCCTTGGTGCCTGAAGAAGTGTCAGCTATGGTGGGGTTTTGGTGGGTTTGTGTTTTTTGTTTTTGTTTTTTTTCTGTTGAAGGGGTAGAAGTGTGTACAAGCAGAGAATAATGTTACCCCAAACAGAACGTACTTTGCTGCTGTGAAACACTGGAGATTGTTACTTGTGACACTACTTCAAAAATATTTGACTAGCTTTATAAAAGCCTATTTAAGAATTTGCTTAGTTCATTAGAGAGATGTTGGCTTTTTTTTTTTAATTTTGGAAGACCTTTTATAGGAAAGAGAGTAGAAGAGGCCCGAGAGACGGAATGCAAGAAATGGGAGAGGAAAGGGTGTCTGAACGTGTAATCAAGGAGAATTTATGGAGATTGCAAAGAGGGAAAGGAGTGAGTAATTTCACGCTGCAGTGGCTTTCCTCTTCCTGTGACCGTGGTGCTTCTGGGGTAAGGCAGACGTGTGGGTATAACCTCCCGACGAATCCAGTAAGCGTGGTACGAGTGCACATGTGCCGTTGCCAGATGATTTCTGGGAGCTCTTTGGCAAAAAAGTGGGAGACCCAGTGCGGTAGCGAAGGTACCGCTCTGTTGCGATGCTTAAGCGACGTGTGCTTCCCTCGCTACTTGGACCCATGTATGTTTTTGGGTGCCCATTGGACACGTTTTCTAGGCCGTGCTCCTGCAAGCGCTGAACCAGAGAAGTTCTTGGCTTCAGTGAAATGCGTTCATCCTCCTCCTCCTGTATTCTGATTCCCTTGTCGTAGGGTACGAGTATGGCCGAGACCTATGAAAGCGCGATGGCCGGTCAGCGTTATGTGAGAGCTTAAACCGTCCTTGCGAGGGAGGGTCTGGGATGAAGAGCAGGAACTCAAGCAGCCGGTTTCAAAGCGGTAGTACTTACTATTAAAAAAAAAAAATAAAAATATTCCTCGGTCTAATGAGGTTTTCAAAGCTGAGCCGTGCCCTCGCTTGAAAGCAGCGGCGGGGCGATGGATTTATTCTTTTTCTTCCGGCAGCAGCAGCGGGGATCGCCGGGGTTCCTGCGTGGGTGGGTTTGCGTTCACCGGAGGTGGGGTTGCCCCCGGTGCTGGGCGCCCGTGGCCGCCCGCCCGCTTGGGCACCTCAGCGCACCTTTTCGTAACTCTGTGTAATTAACGCAAGCTCATTAAGGCCAGGTCGGAACGGCTGTGTGTGCGTGTGTTACTGACAAAGGTGCTTAAACCACCGAAGTAAACGGTGACGTTTTTTGTGACGGGGTAGCCTCCGCTGCCTGACAGACTAGTCCCGCCGCTTCCGCCGGCGCTCGCGCCCGGCCGCTCTGAGGTCATGACGCAGAGGTGTGCGTCCCCCCCTCCCCCCCCCCCCAGGCCCGTTCCAAACCCCGCCCCTCCACGCCGAGCGCGGCCGGTAGCGCTTCCCGGGGAGGCGAGGCGGGGCGGGGCGGGTCGCTCCCCCCCCCCCCCCCCTCGCTTCTTCCCCTCAGTGCCTCGCGGCCGTTTGGGCTGAGGCGTCGGTTGAATGAGCGGCTGAGGGGAAGGAGGGGGCCAACGGCGCTCCGGCCCGGCCGGCGGAGCTGACAGGGGATCTCCCGCAGCCGGGGCGGACCGGGGCGGGGCGGTGGCGAGGGGAGGAGGCGGGGCCACCTCCGCCCCCGCCTTGGCTTCCCTGCGGCCGCCCCGGCTGGCGGCCCCTCGCGGCGGGCGGCAGGGCATGTCCGCGGCGCAGGTGTCGGCGGCGCCCGCCGAGCGGCGGGGCTGGGGCCCTGAGGGCGGCTGCCCGGCGGTCGGCCGGACCCGGGAATCATCGGAGGAGCCTCGGGAATCGGAGGAGCCCCGGCAACCGGAGCCCGCTTCGCCCCGCGGCGAGGAGGCCGCGGAGGAGGGCGGCCGGCGGCGGCCGGCGGTGGAAGCCCCGCCGCCCAGGGAGAACCCGTGGACGAGGCGCAGACCCGCGCGGGACAGCCCCTCGCCGCCCGCGGCCGACGAGCTCGTCCCGCAGGACCTAGGTGCGGCGGCCGGGCCCGGGGTGTGTGTGTGTGTGTGTGTGTGGGGCGGGGGGGGGGGGGGGAGGGAGCGGCGGCGGGACGATTGGCGTGTGGTGTCGGTGTTGGTTTTCGTTTGTTTTGGTTTTCTTTTTAGAAGTGAAACGCGCGCGTTTCTCCCCGCTCCCCCCCCCCCCCCAACCCCCTACCCCGGGGCGGGCAACGCGCTACCGGGGCCGGGCCCGGGTGCGGGTCGGCCTCGGCGGCGGTGCAGCTCGGCGGGAGGCGAGCCGGGCCCTCGGGCTTTTGACATACATGGGCAGAGGAGGGAAGCGAGCGAGGGGAGGTGGGGTCCGGCCGCCGCCCGGAGCCGGGGCCGGCGGGGGGGGCGACACACACACGACACGACGACGACCGCGCTCGCTTGCGTTACCGCTATAGCAAGGTCTTCCGTACGATCCGTTACTTGGTTTTATTTTCTAGAAGATTTGGGTGGCGGAGGCTTTAAGCGTTAACGAAAGTAGTCAGTTTGCTTGCTCTCGGGATTCGAGCTGGTTTTGTGGAAAGAGAAGGGAGCGAGAGTAGCCGCGGTATAATTTTCTGGCCTTTAATCACTACGTGTAAGAGAAAGCTACTTTATAGGCTCCATACCGACTAAACGGGCAGATGGCTTTACTAAGTTGGTCATCGAAGACCTGACTTGAAGTGGCCAGGCTTTATGCTTAGGCTAGCAAAGAGTTCCTAGAAGTTAGCAGCTTCTTGGAGTATTGTTCTTGGCTGGAAGTAAACCGCTGACCTCAAAATACGTATTTCAACCTGCGTTTCCTGAGAATTTCAATCTCAGCGCTTGCACCTGAAGGCACCTGACAAACCTTTTTGTGATCTCACAGTCGCTTTTATCCTTGAAATACACGTGTACTTCCTTCACAAAGAGAAATATATAATTTATAGTTTCAAGTATGCAGGTCGTGCAGGCAGAGGAGTTCTCCAGACCACAGAATCTCTACTTAGCTGAAGATCAAACCTTTTGGCAACATATATAGTCATCTTTATCATCTTGACTGTTTAGTTTGTGTGTACTGACGCACTCATAAATACCTATTTATGCATAGCTTCTACAATCTTGCTTGCTGGGCAGCAGCTTGTGGTCTTGTCCATGCATGAAAGGGAATTTGTCACTCATTTGCCTTGCTGTGGCAGTAATAATAATGGTACATCAGAATCATTGCGAAAGCTTCTTTTGTTGCATTAGCCACCTCGTGCTTCGCCTTCTGTAAAGTTTACTTTTCCACTTAAGGTAGAATACACAAATAGTTGTTGAAGGAAGGAGGAGAAAGGAGGCGGTGACTTCATGTACTATGTGCATTATATGCTTAATTTGATGATTTCA
The DNA here is from genome assembly GCF_929443795.1 of Astur gentilis. NCBI lineage: Eukaryota > Metazoa > Chordata > Aves > Accipitriformes > Accipitridae > Astur > Astur gentilis. The sequence goes on from NC_064891.1 coordinate 15,555,130, forward strand.
GAGAACGAAAAATTATTTTTCTTCTGTGTAAAAGTCATGCTTAACCATTTATCAAGTTAATACTAAACTGAGTTGTTGCACTGGAACATCTTTTTCAGTGGCAGCTGTATAATTGAGCAAATATGGGAGTCATCGTTGCTGGTAATGGCATCAGTGAAGAACGCATACTAGGGTGCGTGTTTTGGTTTGGCCAGCACCGGCAGCACCAAGAAGGAGCCACTGCTCTTTCCCTTGTAAAAGACAAAGCAGCTGATCTTTCCTGGGTGTTTGAAGGAAGGAATTGCCATGGGCCTCCATCTGCAACGAGGGATGTATTTTGAAGTAACTAATTGCATGTTGGCAAAGCAAAATCAGTCACGCTAGGCCCTTACGAATGTAGTAGTATGGAAATTAGTCATATGAAATAATAAGTAGATGAGCAAAAATACTACAGGCATGGAATGTAAAACTATCTGTAAAGAGGATAATAAAACATAAAAGAATCTCACATCAAAGTAGTGACTGAATCCTGTTCGACTTGTTGATCCTGGCTTAATTTGTTGAAAGTTTCCTGAGACGTGCACATATGGTGTGTTCAGTGATAGTTACACGCTTGAGAAAATTGACCCCAGTCTGTCATCTTTTGACTTTGAATTTAGCGTGGCATTAGTTTGTAATAGAGGCAAACCTGACTCTTGTTACTGAAAGAAACTGTTAATGTCAGCTGACACTAGAAGGAAAAAAGTAATGTAAAAGGCTTAAAATTCTTGGTGAAAGAATTCGGTCAAAGAGTTGTTACCGTGCCCTATTATGTTTTTGTCTCGGACGTGTTAGTAGGTTTTAATCGTGTTATAGTAAACTGCACATCTAATGTAAACATATTTGAATTTTTCATGTTATGTTTGTTACATTTCAGTGTTTCTGACTAAGCTTTTAACAAAGCCTAAAAACCTTAAGTTATTTTTATAAAACTTAATTATAAAAGTTTATTAAACTTTTATTAAAATTTGCTTTTAAACAGAACAACTTCAGATTTTTTTTGCTATTCAGCTATTTTTACATTCCAATCTGCATTTAACTCATGGAGAAAGACTGGCAGCAGTATAAAATTGCCAGGGAAATTAATAGCCTTCTATCTAATCCCAATGATCGTGAATGCAGGGAGTTAGCTTTAGTATAGGCTGTCAAATGATGACAGGTACTTCTGCGGTGTGTCTTCCTTCCCTTGTGGCACCCAGCCAGCCAATATATTGCAGTAAGTCTTCAGTTCTTCAAGTTGAAGCTCTGTGAGTAAAAGGAGAGGAAAGGTTGCGAGGAAGAAGTCCTGTAGAATCCTGTAGATAATTTTTTACAAGGTAACAGGAAAAGCTTTTTTTAAATTGAGCCAACAATATGTGTCCACATGGAAGCTGCACAACCCAGCGTTAGTCCCGTATTCCTCCTTTTTCCTCAGCTACCCCTCATAGCCGGGCTCTCACAGAAGAGGCTAGTTACCCTTCCTCCATATAAATAATTTGCCCAGGATGGAGTTGTTGAAATCATTTTATTACGAAAGTTCTCCCACCTCTTAGTTTGATGAAATCCAAAGTGCTGCCCTTTTTGTAAGCTTGTAGAAGGGAATCTGAAATGACAAGTTCTCTAGTCTTCATGTGATTTGTATAGCTGATGTGGGTGTCTACTAATTCATTAGATGATTATTCAAAAAATGTTCATGATATTTATGAAAGTATTCAATGAAGCAAAATACCTGTGGTTCTTAAGTAGTTGAAGTGGGTTTGCTTCCTAGGGTGCTTGAGGGATGTAGTTAATTAAAATAACTGCACACTTTAGTCTTGTATTGTGCTCCATTTGTCATTTTTCATTGTGGTTATTTCTGGGCATCAAAGAACACCTTTTATCTGGTTGATATTCTGGTAGCAGGCCCAGTTCACTGTAGTGCTATATGGTATAAATTGATTTGCTTTAGTCTGTTAGCAAAACAGGTTGTAAAAGTACAGTTTAGTAAAGGTATATTGTGTTACTAGGAATAGCAAGCTTGATTAATAAATTGGTGAATGATCTGATTATCAAATTTTTTTTTGTGTCTAAGGCAGATATTATCATTAGTTCTTATGAATTCACCGAGTGTTTTAATAGCAGCTTTTAAAAATTATTTTAAAAATTATCAGAAGGTACAACATTGACGGTTACCCCAACTCTGAAGGGATTAAAAACATTATCTTTACAAACCTGCTGTCTGTATTTTAGTTGTATATAACAGCATATGTCATTTTAGATGGTAGGGTTTTTGTTGTTGTTGTTTCTAAACTGGAGACCTGTTACGAGAGAGAAATCCATCCTGCTGCCTAGAGTTGAAGACATGCTACTGGCTTGCTGTGCTCTAGCACGTGCTCCCTTTAGACCGTGAAAGCTTTTGTAGAAATTGAGTCACAGGTTGCAGCTTTCTAGGAAGAAACTAAGACAAAAATGAAATGAGAAATGAAATGCAAGGAAAATAAATAATATAAGGTTAATCAATCATGTATTGGGGATTTTTTTCCCCTGTTGCTTGCTGTATTGAAGAAATGACTGGTTTTGAATGTAAATAGGTGGAAGGATGTGCAGGTGTCATAACTCATTGCCTTGGTTAGTTGTTCAAATAGTGAGGAGAAGGTCAATCTAATGTAGTTTTGCTATAAAATGCTAGAACTGTTGTAGGAAAGGATGTGAGCATAATTAGTCTTTAGGTTTTTTTTTATTTCCTAGAATCTTGGTTCTAAATCCATGCTCTAGATTTAAATTATGATATACTGCAAGGGATTGTTTTGTCACGTTTGCAAGGCTTTCACGTTTATCTGTTAGAACGATAGATTTAAGCAGAGCTTACCTTGTTTAAAAATGAATTATACTGTGGAGTTTCAAACTGAGCATTGAAAAGAAAAGGTTGTACAAGATCCAGCAAACATGTTCCACTGAAGTTTTGAAGAGCTGTTCTGCTGGGTGATTTCAACCGCCTCCTGAAGCACTTCTGGTATTTATGCGATATTGTTCCTTTGCTGAAGGAAATACACATGCAGTTCAAGTAAAAAATAAAACTTGAATATTGTCTAGAAGTCCTTACAGGATAAACCACATTTGTGTCAAAGGTAGAATGTGTTCTACCTTTTATTAATAGACTTTGCTTTCAGAAGAAATTGGCAATATGATCCCTTCCCTTCTGTCAGAAAAAATTACTTGCTGACTAATTATTTGCAGAACTTCAAACCATCCATTCTGAAGTACTAGTACTGAAAACGTAATTTGTCTCATAATCAGTGGTACATCTGTATGTACAAACTTTGCTTCTCTTGCCTCTGCACAGCATCCAGTCTGCTTTTTCTTTTCTGTTGCTCCAGAGGATTGCTGCTGGTTTTGTGGTTCCAAAATTCATCTCTCGTTTTTCAGAACTGTCATCCCATGTATCTTGACATACTGCACTTGGCATGTTTGCACATCCACGTCTTTCTGCAGAAAATACCTCGTGTTGAGATGCGATGTGTTAAGAGGCTTGGAAGAACCAGAATAAAAATGGCTTTGAAGGCTGATTTCTGTCTTCGTGAGGATGGCATCTTTACTGGATGGAGTTCAGTGATTGGAAGATGATCATTGGCAGTTAAACTTCCTCATATTTAATTTTTTTTTTTTTTCTCTCTCAAAACTTAGTTGAAACCCAGCAAGTAAAGTAATTGAAGATAACTGAATTCTTTTATCAAGATGGCATGCCTTACTAAACAAGTTACCTTGTAGCATATGACTGAATAAGCCATTTTAATACAGTTAGGTTGGAATTAACAGTAAGTGAAATAGTGTATTTGCAAGGGCTTGCTGGGTTCTGCTGAAGCAATGTACTAAAGATGCCATTTCTGGGTGTTCAGTACTGTTATGTGATGTTGAAACTAAACACCGGAGTAATATTAAGCATAGAGCTTTTATCTAAATGCACTCCAGAGTAGCTTTTGCCTGAACAGTGGCTCTAGGCCTGTTCGTAACAACAGATGTGACCTGGGTAAAACCTTTAAGTGATCTGATGTTTTCTTCTTCTACTCTCCCACCCTTCCTTTTTTTTTTTTTTTTTTTTTCCCTACCCCTCCCCCTTATCTTCCCTTTCATGCTTCACACTAAAATCCAACTCCCACACAAGAAGCCCCAGAAAGCTGGTCAGGAACGATCGGTAAAATTTGGTTTTGAGCATGGCTCTTCTGGGCGGACAAGAAACTCTGTGGAGTTGTTTTTGGGTAGGGAAGTATGGAGCGTGGTGAGATCTCGGGCCTTTGTGTTCAGAAAGGGCATCATCAACTAGGCGGTGTGTTGCCTAACAGTAATTTTCTTTTCATTTAGTGTGCAAATGCATCTTCCAAGTCTTGGATTACTACATACAGATAAGAGAGATTCCTTAAAACAAGTTGGGTCTCATTCTGTCGATTCAGATAGCCTCTCCTGCTGCCTGGAATAATATCCCATGACTAAGATAGTGCAGCGACATCGAGTCTTTTATTTTTGAATCCCTTGCTACGCCCTGGTGACACACAGAGTAGAAGTTCTGGCAGAGCAGTCCTTCAGCAGCAATTTAAGTAGGAGTGCTGTGAGATGGAAAAAGGGCTTCAGTAAGGTAATTGAACAGCTGAAGAGAGGTGGGTGTTTACTGACTACTGGAGGACAAATGCTATGGCCAGTCAGTTTACCTTTACAGATAATTGGCAGTTTTGTTGGAGAAAATTACAAATTTGTTTGCTGCTCCACCTCTACAGCTGTTTGTCTTGTTTTGTAAAGGGCAATTAGTTTACTGTTGAATGACAAGTAAAAATTCGGATTACACAGTCACTGTGTTTCTGAAAGCTCTCAGTCTAAAGTTAATTGTGGCTGAATAACAAGAAAGAGGCAGTTTGGAGGGAGTGTGTTTTGTCTTTGTTTTAAAAAGCAGATCTGTAGGAGAGGAAGAAAACCTGCTGGTAAATGGTGTGGCAAAGGTCAAAGGCCGATGAGCATTCATTGAGTTCATATGTCTTGTGTGATGTGCAAGCTGTATATAGCAGTATTAATATAATTTGCAGTGGAATATGGAGTATACTTTAGTTTGTGTTTCTAACGTTCACAGTATATTCCAGGAAGTAGACAGAGAGGGTTTTCAGAGTCACTGGGGCATGAGGGTGGGGTTCCCAGTGTGAAGCTGTGATAAGGAAGATTAGTCACTGGATGTGAAAGAGATAAGGGTTGAGGAGGTGATGTTATCCCTGTTTGAAATAATAATCCACTAGTGATTTCAGTCATGTTCAATGTTTCAAGCTTGTCTTGCAATAAAATACTGAATAAGAAGTTTCAAGGAAGGGTTGTGACCACTTCTCTATGGGAAAATATGCATTCGGAGAACAGAACCAGGGCTTAACAAGAGAAGTTAAGAAGTGGTTTCCCTTGTCTCAGTTCTAATCTCCCAAGAAAAATTGCCTGAAACTAGTGGGTTTTTTCCCCCCTGAATTCCCAACACAAGAAGTAGAACACAACTGAGATGAGTGGGGAAAAATTGCACAGAATAAGAAAATCAGATTCATATATGGAAGGGTAATTGCACATGTACTACAATACATAGTAAGTTTAAATAGACTGGGTTTTTTTCAGTGTAGGTTATTGATCCTAGATCATTAGGCCCAATAATGTTGCCATATCTGAGAGCACTATTTACAAACATTATATTAATTCCTGGCAGATATTACTGGTAGAAGTATAATGGACTCGTGCTTAGGAGGTCAGATGGGATCATTATTATAAAGTTTAGATCTTGACTCAGGTTGGTTCTTAAAATGTATAAGTGTCGGTTTTGTTGCAAATGCACATATTTATCATAAACATATCCACTGTGGAATTTGGGCATTAAAATTTATTAATATTAATGTAGTTTTAATAGTCATTTTCTCTTTTTGCCTTTGCTTCCCCCCCCCCCCCCCCCCCCCCCACTGCTTTGGCTTGATTATGAACAATATGGCTAAATTTTATTTGGCATTTGACTAAATGCATATAGAAGGAAATTACTAGGAATTTGTGAATACGTAATTGCTTCTGGGTTTTTTTTTCATGCTTGCATAATGATAGATTTTGTAAATTTGGTCTTATAAATATAGCTTCTAATAGGATAACTTTTAAAATGTGTTTCAGGGGCTCATTTTCTTTGCTACTTCTTAGGTTAAAATACCAGTGGTTTTAGTCTTGACCTTATATCTTAGCAAATGCTTAAATACTGTGTTATACGGTATCCTGTACACCTGGTTTTCAAGATTAGTTACAGTCATTGTGAATCTGAGTTTCTCAGTGTCACATACTATTAGTTATTTTATGGAAATGTTCATTGACTTCAATACCAAGGCCTCAAAAAACCTTTGGTGTAGTATGATAGGTCGTTAAACAGGGTTGTTAAAATATGCCTTCCTTACTCTTTTAAAGTGCAGTCTAGTTCTTCACCTGAAAATATTTTTCTTCCTTTTCAGAACTACAAAATTCCACTAAAGTTATAAAAGCAGTGAAACCCAGGACAAGGAAATGCAGCAAGGTTTGTATTTGCCAAAGGGACATTTAGCTATGAGTTACTGGACTGATTGTGTTAGAAGTCCCAGTTAATCTAACCTGTTAATATAAACTGGCATTTAGCTCAGCTAATAATATGGTAAGAAAATGAAATAATTTCAAAGGAGTATTTTTGGCTGTAAGTATTCAATTTGGTAAATAGCTGATATTACTAAAATAAAAAGATAGCAAGGCATTTTGAAGTTACAACCAGAAGTGTTGTGTTCTGCCTTGGTAATGGTTAATTTTGAAGACAGAGAAAAGTAAAAAAGGAAGGGGAATTTAAAATTTGAAGGGATGCTAAAGTGGTGTATGTATGAGGGATAAGGAAAGGCACTTTTATTTAAAAAAAGCAATGGGATTATATAAAAATGTGAAGGGGCTGCCAAGAAACAACATAGCTTGAGCACAAGTGATGCTAGATTGGTTTTGGAAATCCTTTTTGCATGTCATGTGATGTGTGTTCTTTATGTGCTGTTATAAATTTATCGTTATGACAGCAGGAGACACTGAATCCTTTTTATTGAAAAATGAAGTTTCTAAAATTCTGTACAGCCACCCCTTTTGAGGTTGAATAATACCTGTGCTCAAAGGTCTTCCAAAAGCTAAAAGACTTTTAAGCAGTAGATGCCTTTAAATCACATGGGAAGCTATGCGTGAGGCAGCATTTAATCTGACAATTGTTTTATGTGTGCTCAAAAGTCATAAGCCCTCTTGGTTTGTTTTGTAATAGAATGTAGAAAATTTTGTTTGCTTGCTGTCTTTTTTTTGTGTGTTTGTGTGTGTGTGTGTGTCTGTGCCTGCTTAAAATATTCTTTGTGAAGGCATTCTTTAGACAGTTATACAAATTGCAAGCTAACATGTATTGGACCTTGATTTGGATGTAACTGCAATGAATAGTTGTTTCTAAAATTGATCATATTCTGTTTTCAAAAGTTGTGTGTTTGTTTTCTGTTGTATTTCTCAGTTTTTAAAAATAGCTGCTTCTAACAATTCTGCTCAAAGAGTTTGTCTGGCCATCTGAGTCATGAGTGATATCTTCCTTGTATTAGAAAGGACTGAATCTAAGAAGTAGTATAAACTGTTTGTCATCTTTGCAGGCTGATGATTTTGGTGATATCACAAACTGGCCAACACCAAGCGAAATAGCGAACAATGAAGTAAGTATCCTTTGTTGTTTTCCGTATTATTTATTTTAAAATCTATATTGACTTCTCTGCTTAATACCATTCCCCCCAGAATGTGCGATGGCTGTTGTAAGCTTTCAGCAGGAATTTTGTCAGTGATTCAGGATACTGGTCTGTGCTTAACTGTCTGCACTGGTACCAGAATTTCTGAACCCTTCACAAGCCTGCACAGATACACTCCATTTATCCTTAGTGGTGTTCCAAGGACCTGTAGGTAAAAATGTGCCATATTTACTCCACCATTTTAAAACTTGTATTTCCCTTTTCTATTCGTTGCGAAGTTTATGCACAGATGAGAAGGTCTTTGGGGTTGTGAACATGCTGCCATCCCTTGTGGCTCAGAATGCTTTGTGCAGGTTGTCTTAGGACAACTTGGTTATCCTTGCCCTGTTCCTCCGATACATTTTTCCCTTGCTGGATCTTTAGTTAACATCTATTCCATCAAATTATCTTCCTTTTACTTTATCTCAAGTTATAAGCGCATAATATATCTTACACCTCTTTTATGCTATTTAAAACAAGAACAGAGCCCAGGTAATTGCAAGCTATGAGGTGCCATTTCACTCCTTGCTTTGGTTCTGCAGCACGCGGTGATGCTTTTACTGTTACTGTTTTCTTGGTGAGGGAAACCAGAAGATTTGGGTTCAACAGTGTGTATTGTATAATTGAAAGTGTCAAATGAAAACTGGAAAAGAGTATTAAGGTAGTTTGGCATGAATCGTTTGTCCTACGGGCTCAGTTTCTAACACTGTCCCTTCTCCTTCAACTGATTGTCATAACTTTGTTGTTTATGTCAGCAACAAAATATTTTTCAAGTGTCTAACCAGGCTTTTAGTGTTGCAGGTTGAAATTCTAGATGTCTGTAGATTTGACACAACATTATGTTTACTGCTAGGTAGGATTTGCCTCCTCTTAGTAGCTTGTTCTACAGGATCTCAAAGAAAATATTTGAGATTGCTAGAAGGATCTTAAAAACCTGAATGGATTATAGGCCAATAAACTAATGCTCGTTCAGTTGCTCACATACCAGTTAGAATACTTTAGTGTGTGCATGTTTCCCTGATTTGACTTTTTTTTTTTAAAGTATTAATAAGCTTCTCCATCATCCATATTCCTGTCAGTTGCTGAGACTACCACTTCAGGAGGAGACAGTAGTGATATACTTAACAATATCATGAAGGATGCATGACTTGCATCCTAAATGCTGCTAATTTATCTGGTGGCATTAAAGGTGTGTAACTCTCAGCTGTGCATCAAACTCCTTCCTTAGCTACTCATAAGGTTAGAAATAATTTCACCTCTGCTCTTTATACTTCAGATGCACAGCCTATTCCTTTGCTGCAGTCTAATAAATTAAAAATGCTGATCTTGACAATTGTGTGGTCAGTTCCACTATGCAATACTCTTTGTAACTTTTCAGAGACTACTGTTGTAACACAGGAGATACAGTGCAGAGAAACTCTGTAACTATGTCCAAAAAATAATTATATTTTCTGTCTTGTTCTGATGGTCAGAAAAGGAGAGGGTCTGCTGGGCTTAGATCTGAGAGATTGAATAGCACTGAAAGGATTAAATTTTATGTCCTTTAATAATACTTGTAAATGCTAATGTTGATTTCTGACTAGAATATGCTTATTTTAGCATCTCTTTTTTTCTTTTTTTTTTTTTTTTTTTTTTTGGAAATACTGATTTTAATGACTTAAGAAAACATGCGCCTGTATCTCTTGCATTCTCTTTAGTACTGCAGGTCTTTAGCATCTACTTCGCTATTATGTCAGATTTTGATATGATTAATGATGTCTGTACAGTACTAATCAGAGTGGCTGAGAGATACATAGGTAGTGTTTCATAAGAATATACACATTTGATATTTTCTGTCTGAAATAGTCTGCTTTAAGAGTATTTTTTAAAAGATTTTTGTTTTACTGGATGGTCTAGTTTGTTTCCCGTAGATATTAACTTTTTGCTGACTGAAGTATGTGAGAATTTTAGTAGGCAAATTCACGTAGTATCTGTTTAAATACAAACTAAATGTTATTTGGTTTACCTCAATTGATTTGTCTAAGGGAAGGCTTTGCGTTCAAATTAATTATGGTGTAGTACTGCAGTATCTACTGTATGTACTCCAGCAGGTTCAAAGCTATCTCCACAACATAGTATACTTTCTGTTTGGCAGAAATGTCTGCGAAGCTTAATTTTGCAGGTAGATGTTATATCTGAACATAGAATGGTTTGGGTTGGAAGGGACCTTAAAGATCATCTAGTTCCAACCCCCCTGCCATGGGCAGGGGCACCTTCCACTAGACCAGGTTGCTCAAAGCCCCATCCAGCCTGGCCTTGAATACTTCCAGGGATGGGTCATCCACAACTTATCTGGGCAACCTGTCCCAGTGCCTCACCACCCTCACAGTGAAGAACTTCTTCCTTAGAACTAATATATATCTACCCTCTTTCAGTACAAAGCCATTACCCCTGGTCCTATCACTACACTCCCTGTTAAAGAGTCCCTCCCTGTCTTTCCTGTAGGTACCCTTTAGGTACTGGAAGGCTGCTGTAAGGTCTGCCTGGAGCCTTCTCTTCTCCAGGCTGAACAACCCCAACTCTCTCAGCCTGTCTTCACAGGAGAGGTGCTCCAGCCCTCTGATCATCTTCATGGCCCTCCTCTGGACCCGCTCCAACAGGTCCACGTCCTCCTTATGTTGGGGACCCCAGTGCTGAACACAGTACCGCAGGTGGGGTCTCATCAGAGCGGAGCAGAGGGGGAGAATCACCTCCCCTGACCTGGTGGCCACGCTTCTTGTGATGCAGCCCAGGATACGGCTGGCTTTCTGGGCTGTGAGCGTGCATTGCTGGGTTATGTCCAGCTTTTCATCTACCAGGACCCCCAAGTCCTTCTTCACATGGCTGCTCTCAATCCCTTCATCCCCCAGCCTGTACTGATACCAGGGAAAAATGAAACTTTCTGCTATTTGCTAAAATGCTGCTCATTTTGCCTTCTTTGAAACCTGGTATTCTGTGGGATTTCCATGAAGTGATGATCTGCAGGGTGCTAGCACTACTCAAAGGCACACAGTTCCCTGTAAATGCCATATTCTAATGTGGGGAAAAAATAAATCTGTAATCATACACCTCCACATCCTCTGATCTTTGGTTCATGTTCTGATTTAGTGGAACAGAATTGTCAGAGTTAAGACCTACAGCTCCTTATAGTTTACACGAACATTTGGCATGCTGTTGAGGTTGTACAGCGTCATTGGAATTTCTGATTTACCATTCAGTATTCTGTAAGCACAGCTTTTTAAAGGTAATGAGTCTGAACAGTAGGTACTAGTGAGTAATATTTCTTTCTTTCCTATAAAATAAATTTCAATTCTGAGGTATTGAAACATGGTTTTCGTGCCCTCCGCAATTCTACATCTTCAGTTAAAAAACAAAAACTTTCTTAGTCTAAAAATTCTTTTTATAGTCTTGCCAAGTTAGCAGAAAATAGAACTACTTAAAATGAGACTTTATAAAACAACACAGTTCCTAAAACTCACGTCTTTTATACCTTTTGCTATCAGCAACTGTATTGTCAGAAATAATTACCAGTATCTCTTGCAGTGTAAGACTGTAAGTCACAGTAAGAAGCCAACAAATAAAAGAGAAAAGGAGGAGAAATCTGATCAAAAAAGCAATAGCGGAATCAAGGACAACCCGGAGGCAAAGCCAGATGGTCCAGGAGATAATATTAGCGAAGATGAAGCTCACACTAATAACCAAAGGAAAAAAGGTCAGTCTGAGCACTATGTGTAATACCGTAAGTCACCGTTGATACAGTTACATTAATTCCAGTTGAATGACTTGATGAAACTTTTTGTTTTGCATTTTCTAGGTGATAACAGAATATATTGCTTTCTGGTAGGAAGCTTAAAACAGGCTTCTTTTCTCAGGTTTTGGAGTGTTCTGTTTAGTCAAACAGGAATTCTGGGGGAAAAAGCAGCTTGTGTCCTACTGATGGTCTGTGGAGCTCTGACAGTTTCTGGAAAATTTTAGTGTGGCTGTACAATTACTGTCTCTGGCATCTTTATTTCATTAACTAGATAGTGCTATGTTAATTTAACTTTATATATATATGTGTATGTATTACTATATATACTAACATTTTAATTTTCATGTTTTACTATTAGCTTACGCTTTGAACACTTGAAAACTAAACCAGGTTATTAATTTCTTTTTGATCCAATCTGTTACATTAAAAGTAAGAAACAAACCTGTATCTCATTTGGTCATTAGACTTGACTAGGCTGGAGAAAGAGAGTTTTAAGATACTGCTGCCGTCAACTGTTTCTTTTTCTTGCTTCCCTGCTGGTATTTCTTCAGATCCTAAAGACTTTGTTGTTTAGATTTGTTAATCTTCCTATGTATATATTAAAAAAAAAATCCTTTATTGCTTTTAATTTTTTCAGTCTAAGTGGAAGTTTAAAGCAAAGCATTCTACACGTGCAAGCTATATTTTTCCCCCACAGTGTGGGTAACGCATTTTTTGTCTTTGCTTATATTTCTTGCCTACAAAGGTATGAAGCCCACAATACCAATCGAGTATAGAACAGCAAATACTGTCATTAAATAAGTAGTTAGTGGATATTTTAGGCCAGCCTACAACAAAGTACAGCTTTGCCAATAATTTTTGATGCCCTCAGATGAACTTAATCCGAGTATCTCAAGGTAAAAATACAGTACCACAGCTAAATTCTCAGGAAAATTTTTACCGTTTGTGATTGAAATCTTTATTTTAGTGGTTAACCTGATATGTTATTTTTATCTTTAAGTTTCATATGCAAGTTGTGAAATTATATAGTAATGATTTTGCTGTATAAATTTAACACTTATGTAGCTGTAAATTCTTTGTAATGGAGCTTACATCTAAAAATCTGTTACATAAAAAAGGCTCACCTTCATTTCATATATTTAAAGCTTAGGTAAGGTTACCTTTCAGTCTGAGAAATTCCTGTTTACTGCATTGATTATTGTTTAGTCATTCATCATATCTTAAAATTTCCATGTTGAAGTTTCTCCCAGTTTTTAAACTTTGAAATGAAATGTTACTAGCTCTACAAGAAGAATTCTGTAGAATCTTTTCAGCAGCTGAAACCTCAAGTAGTATTACAGTTAAGAGTAATACATTAACTTTTCAAGGCAACAAGCAGAAATGGGTGCCACTTCACCTGGATGATGTACGGTCAGACAGTCAAGAAAGACCAGGCTCTCGAACTAGCTCAAGATTTCTGCTGGAAACAAACAAGTTAATACCTCATAACAACAGACGGAATGAGACAAGAAGTAAGTGGTTTTCAATCTCTGGGTCTTTCTACTTGTGACAAATAAAGTATAATACCACGTGAGTAGGCCATTAGATTGGCAGTTTATGTTGAAACTTGACCTTGGCTATGGTAAGTAAAACCTAGTGTTACTATTTGCCAATAACCAGCAAAAAATAAATAAATTGTACTGTAGTTTAACAAATTTTAAATTGGAAAGTTTTGTTTAAAAGCTTAGTGTCAGATTTTTTTTTTAACCTCTTCACAAATTGATCAGAGTTGTAATGTCTCAATCACTGACTCTGCTGAGTAACTGAGTTTGGAAACAGTCTATCTTTACAGCGTGGGCTTGTGCTCTGAATCAGAGCAGCATATATTTTTCTCTTCATGGCTTCCTACAGAGTCTTGGACCACAGCTTTACGATGCAGAAGGTTTGGGAATAGTCTCATAAGCTGGCTGCTTTGTCCGGCTCTACTGCTGTTCCTGCAGCTTGTTGCTACCAGAGCAATTGCTTGTGGACCTACACTTTGAACTCTGCTTTGGCAGTTCTACCGATGTTGTTTTTTCCTTTAAGTTGGACCAATTCCCTCAGTTTCCCAACCTATTTCTCCGCATGGCCATGCAAAAAGTTGTACTAGCACAACTGAGGGAGAAATGCACCACATCTGGTACTGTTTCTGGTCCTCAGGTGTTCTGAATACAGCTTGTCTGATGGCAGAAATCTTAGGCTGAATGTAACTCTTCGTGTATTTGCATTTAAGTTTTAAAACTGCAACATACATTAACAATTTAAATATTTGCTCGTTATAAGTGCTGGATGCTACTGAGATTGGATTTGTTTATGAAGTAATTTTAGGAATATTGATATAAGGGTGTGATCTGAATGTCTGAGGGATGAACAGGGGCAGGGGGAGGATTTTTACTAGTGTATCACTTTCTTCAGCAATTATTTCTCAGAAACCTGATGGTCAAATGACCAGAAACTTGTAGCATGAACTCTACCTCAAGGCTCTAGTGATTCAAGACCAGTTTCAGTGTGAGAGAACATAAGACATCTCCTGCTCTTCAGGAGCATTGGCTGTTTAAATAAAAAACTTGTTTCAGTCTTAAATACACTAGCTCATGAAGGTGTTATATGTAGGACTTTTGCATGTGTCTGGGCCACGTGTACTCTCAGAGTGCAAAAATGAAACTGATTTGGGGAAGTAGTTCAAATAACGCCTACGCATTTGGGATCTCTAAGGTTGAGGGTAGCAAATGTGAAGGCTAAGGTCCAAATTCCCAGTGAGACACATATACAGATTATGATATTCTAAAATTCAGAGTCTTATTTGACAGGAAGTGAAATACAGGAACTTGAATGTATGAGCATATGTATTTTGTTTTAGGGTTTATTAAAAATAGTTGCTAGTAAAACAGGATTTCTAATACGAACAAAGAATCATGTCTTTAGTCAGTCCTGTGTTAAATTTAGCAACTCTTAATTTGATCGGAGTCTGTGTTCCCAGGCATTCCTCTGACAAAGAGGTCCCCTGGGATCTGGAAGACTATCCAATTACAACTTAAACTTTAAGCAAGGGTGACTGACTGAGGACAGAAGTCTCTGAGAGGGTCAGGAAAAGAGAAACAAATGGGATGAGAGAGGGTGTGTGAGAGAGGGGTTCATTTTCTCTCATGAGTAAAGTGAGAATTACACCTGTCCTTAAGTTTTGTGGTGAGTGGAGCCAAGGTGCCTGGGGTCTGTTTTGGGCCTGCTTTCTTTCCTTCCTTCCTTTCTTCTTTTCTTCTGCTTCTCTCTGACTCTCTTTTGCTATGTGCAGACCACATATTTATGTGAAAACCTTACATAGATTCTTATGGTCATCTTAGATTTGTATCTGTTATCAAAAAGGGGTTCTTAACTTAAAAGCTCAGTTTGGGGCAGGACTAGCAGAGAATAAATGGTTGCTGTTAAATGGGTGGAGTCAGGGAAGTGTTAGATGGCGGCATCTGGGAGGGAACAAGAGGGAGGCTCTGAAGAGCCATGGCTGTGGAAATCCTGCCCAGAGCAGGATTGTCAAGAGCTAGCAGCTCTTCCTAGATTACCGTTTCAGCCTAGCAGCTTTGAGATCTGACCTTCAGCTTCAGCCGTCATGAGTCTGTGGATTGCCTGGGTGCAAGCTGAGAACTCCATGTTACAAGGGACTTTTTGGTGCTATTCATGTATCCTGCAGAGTCATTTCCTTCAGCCATTCTGAGCATTCAGATAATGGAGAGACACGCTTTTCAGTGCAATGTTTTGTGGTTAATACCTAGGAATAAATCAGAGACTACTTAATTATACTGTGATATTTAATTATGATTGCAAGTATTATGCTTTTTTCTCTTAAAGATTGGCGTCGTGATAGAGAAAAGAGAGATGATCATGATGAAGTGTGCAGCGTGAGAAGTGAGGGTGGCAGTGTTCGAGGATTCTCCAGAGGCAGAGGAAGAGGTAGAGGCAGAGGAAGAGGACGAGGCAGAGGAAACCCTAGAAGTATGCAAAGTGGTAGATGCTTAGCAAAAATTTTAAAACTATGTTTATAATGTTATTGTTTGCACATGAAGTAAGAGTTGTCTCAAAAAACATACCCTGTAGCTTAATATAATTAAGTAGCTTGAGTCTTTTTAAAATCAGATGCTGAAAACCAACAGTAAAATAGCAGTGTTTATCATGCCTTACAATATTTTTGTGCTGGACTTAAAAGAAAGACAATGAAAAAATATTATGTTCTCTTTTATTTTGAAGTGAATTTTGAATATTCAGTTGGTTATCAAGAACTGTATGGGGAAGGAACTGACCAAGTATTTCAACCTGAGCTTAATGCTAGTGTCATGTATTACTATGGTGATGGAACGGGAGTGCAGATGTATTCTGTGGATGAAGCACTTCTCAAAGAATATATAAAACATCAAATGTAAGTAGATTGTTTAATGTACAAATATTTTTAGAGATCTAGTTCAGATAAAATAACTCATTTCAAACAGTGTTTAATCCTTATTATCCATGTAAAGATGGAGATTAAGGCGTTTCAGTTGAACTTATTGATTTGACCATTACTGGTGTAAGTTTGAATTTATTCACTAGTGGGGTGGAAGAACTTGAGTGATGGGGAGGAATTTTAAGGAAGCTGTTCTGCATCTTGTGCTGTAACACATCTGGCTCTAACTCGTATACCTGCTTATTTATGGTACATAGACCTCTTTTTATGTTGTCATGTAACTGAGATATGGATGTCTCTGAGCTTGTGCTTTTGAGTACTGTTGGTCTGTTTGCCTATAAAGCTCTTCTTGGGTGATGTAGCTAGACATTTCCCTTATTTGCTCTCAGTTTCACTTTGAGAAGTCTTGTTAGTTCTATGTTTTCAGAGTGTTTCACCTGAAACATTTAACTGAAAGAGAGTAGTTTTGCAATGATACTTGATTTTTCAATAATCTGAAATGTTTACTTTCTCGTGTACACCATTAGGCAATGAGAAACCATCTGGAAGACTGATTATCACCAGGAGACAAGTCAAAAAGGGCCTGGAAACCACTAGTTCATTTTAAAGAGACAGTTTCCACCACTGGCAGATATTTCATCTTCTGTACTTGCAACGGCATTTCTCTGCGATGCCTTTGTGGTGGTTTTTGATTGCCCTTGTATTCCATAAAGCAACTTGCTTATTTTATTCTTGCTTCTTTTGTTACAGTTGACGCAAAAAGGAAGAAAAAAGCCTCTTTAAGGGCAGAAAGTATCTGGCATGTGGCTATCAACTTCAAAACTTCTATTGCAGTCTTTATTGTTACTTTTGCTGCCAGGCCCCTATGAGACCTGACAGTGGACATGTACCCCCATGTCAGGATAATCGGCCTGCACTGTCCTCAGACAAGTGAGGGAGGAGCACAGACACTCCACTGTTGGCCAGATTTCTGGGCATGCAGTGTAGAATCCAGACCTTCTAAGGTAGGACATGATGATGTCCCCTTCTGCTGAGAAAAATGTCAGTTACAGCATTGGTCACATCTGACTTCTGGTTGTATTTGTATTTTATTTTAGCAACAAGAGGTTGGCAGGTATCAATAGAAGACTTGGCATGGCTGGCTAACCAGAGCCATTGGTTGCCTGTCTGAAATAAACTCCTAAGGCAGTTTGATTATGGAGTTTGCTTTCCATGAGAGAGAGGGAGATTCCTGAGCAGGTTTAGAACACAACTTCACTATTTTTATGCTCCTTTAAAAAAAAAAAAAAAAAAAGATGGTTTTGTTATCTAGTCACTTCTTTTATCACATCAAAAATGATGGGAAACAGACTTTATTCATCAATTACCTATTATTAGCTTCTAAATGGGGATGGTTTTGTCTGCCTTTCATAATTTAGTTACAAAATATTAAAGTGACTATGCCAAAAAGGAAGTATGTAAAGAATAAAGCTACACAGAACTGTTAGGTCTCAGAGTTCCTTATGGAGTCCAAGATAAATCAGGATATATTAGAGAAGTGAGGTTAGTTTGAATCCTAGTGAATTGATGAATTTTAAAACAGTTTACCTGCTTAATAGGGAAATATCTTAGAGACTGTGTCCAACTGAGTTGATATGTAATTACAGAAAGAAATACACTGCTATCAAGCAGCTTATGCTTGTCCCAAGAACCAGCTTGATGTACAAGAGAGAGTAATATTTGTATTGCATACAAAAACATCTTTAACGTTTTTAATTACAGGCTGAGTTGTCAGCCTGAAAAGTTTCAGTGCTTAGTAACTCCTCAGTCTGCAACACACAGTAGAACTCTATGTAAAGTCTTCTTTCTTTAAAAAAGAAAGAAAGAAAAGTTCAGACGTGCATCCAAGTCTGCATTAATTCAAGAATATCAAAGGGACTCTGAGGAAAATGAAAAAGAAAAAGCTGGAGGGGGTGCATGTGTGTTTAGGTTTGTCCCTCTAGTTGGAGCAAACTTGTGCGTTGTCTTCATTTATCATTAATGGTCTTTCACATTCCTTTTTCTAGAGTGATGGACATCAAGTGAGGCAGTTTGAGTCAAGTTCAGTCATTGTCCATTTCTGCTTGTGGAATTTTTAACTAGGTGAATCGTTACAAGATTTTACCTTTACTGTATGACTGTAAAGGTAACATTAGTAAAATGTTGATATATGGCTTTTGTGCTTGCTTATCTTATAGATTGGGAGGGGAAAAGAAGTGTAGTAGTTCAGAACAGTCAGTAGGATATTCTTGAAAGAAACCTTCTCTTTGTGCACAGTTGCTTCACTGATCAGTTTACGTAGCTCTGAGCAAGAGCTTAATTCTCCGAAAGCCTTATTCTCTTCTCTGCTCTGATTTAATGGCAGTGTTTTCATTTGTCGTATGTCTTACTGTCCAACTTTGAGACTTTATATTCATTCTGTCTTGGAGCTGAGTGTTTCATATAGAGAGCTTTTGCTTTGAATTTCTTTAGCTACCAAAAAATTAGAGAAAGAAATGGTATCAACCTTCTCCTTGGGTCAATGATGGCATCAGAGTCCTCTCCTCTTGGTAACTTTGGCCTTGATCCCAACTTCAGTGGAGACACTTAGCATTTTATACTTTGTTGAAATTAGAATTAACTTTATTTACATTTGCATGTGCGGTTTTTGGTGGGTTTTTTTTCCCCTCAGCGTTTTAATGCTCTCATTTTATTTTTGCACTATCTCTATTTTTGTGTCATAGAATTTTAATTGCTCTCCATTAAATATTTCACTATCTACGTTTTCCTGAACCTGATGAGGAGTAGTATTCCTTGGATCTAATATGCAAAATCATGGTACGATGTGTAAACTCTGTGAAAGGCCTAGATTTTAGTCTTCATGATTAAATTGGGTTTTTTCCACTTTTTCATAGGATGTTTTCTTGCTCCCTTGCTTTGTGTGACAGATCATGAATTCCTTACTTTTTCTCTTCGTGAAGTATATAACATCTTGACACCCTGGTCATTTCATAGAGCAGCTTCATTGTTTAAGAAGATTTGTCTTTCTACAATTTCTTTGTCCGTCATCTCTCTTGTTCTGTGGTATTGTCAGATTGCTGAAATGGTCCTTGTCCCTCTTCTCTTTATCCACTAAACATCATCTCTTCTTCTAGACTTTACCTTTCTCTGCGAACTGTTGTGCCTTTTGGTACAGTTTCATGACAAATACAACATCACTATTTTTGTTTTCTCATCTTCCCACAAGCATGCTTGAAGTAATGATTCAGAGTACATGCATGTGCCTCAACACTCAGATAGGATACTTAAACCTTCTAATGTACTGGAAACTGGCAAAAGAAAAGAAAAGATACAGTTCAGGATGTGAAGGTGCACTGATACTGCTGTGTGGGAAATAACTTATGCCCTGACTGTAAGCAGTAGTTGTCCTTCATCTATATGGAGGCTAAGAGAATGTTGTTTCCTTCTGTTCATGTAAGTAATAAGGGAGGGGATGGGTGAAAGAAAAATTGAGCATAGTTTTTCCTTATGCAGTTCATATGCACAAATGGAATAAGGCTTTGATTTATACCCCTATGTACTGTACTGGATCATAAGTCTTTCTTAACGTGTTGAGTATGCATGCTGTTCTGTAAGTCTTGCTTATAATGATACACCTGTTGAAAGAACAATTTTGTTGATGCCAAAGTATGCTCTATTTTTAATGGAAGACTTTAACAAGGAATCTCTAAGTTGCTATTTTAGGATTTTCTTTAACCTATAATAGGCTCATATTTGTATGTTTTTCTGCAGTGAGTATTATTTCAGCACAGAAAATTTGGAAAGAGACTTCTTTCTGAGGAGAAAGATGGACCAACAAGGATTTCTGCCTGTTTCATTGATTGCTAGCTTCCGTCGGATGCAAGCTCTCACTACAAATGCTGCACTCATTTTGGAGGTAAAATAATTCACAAGTTACGTATGTTGAAAGTTGCTGCTTTGATTTTTTACTGCCATTTAAAGTCAATGCTATGAAGTTAAGGAATACTTCTGTTTGCAATGACAAGGATTTTATAAAGAGGCTATAAATGGCAGAGTTTGTGTTTGGAGTTTGTTTTCTTTTTCTTTTTTTTTTTTTTTTTTTTTTTTTGGATGGTGCTAGATACATAAAGTTTTTAAAGTGTTAATATGCTTGTCACACAGGCCCTAAAGGACAGTACAGAAGTTGAAACTGTGGATCAGCGGATAAGAAAAAGGGTTGATCCAGAAAAGTGGCCAATTCCAGGTCCTCCTCCTTGCAGTCTGCCACCGACTGACTTTTCTCAGCTCATCAATTGTCCAGAATTCATACCAGGCCAAATTTTTGGCTCACATACTGGTAAAGGATTTATTTTATAGAAACATAAGTTTAGGACTGTCTATCTAGCTTAGGAAGTTTGCCTCTTGATACTGATTTCATAACAGAAGTTGTACATTCAGTAACAGTTTATTCAGCTGGTATGCCCATCAGCCTTGCAGTTGCCAAGTCACATGTCTGGCATGACTGATGTGAAGTAGATAAAAATGTCTCTTACGTGTTAACTGCTGTGACCATTATCCAGAATACAGTATGATGGGCTACAGTCCTTTAGTACTAGTAGTAGAAGTAGTAATAGTAATCTTCAATTAGTCATAAAATCAGCTTCATTTTGGTAGCAGCTGAAAGTTAACTCTTTATTTGGTGCATCCTGGTTTTGGATGGTGATCTCATTCACATTATTAATAGGGAGATGGCTTTATTCGCTGACAACCCTTGGCAAGGAAATCTTTTACTAAAGTGTTGGCTGGAATTAGATGGGAAGAATGAAGACTGAGTTAGGCACCCATCCATAGAGCTAGAGGATGGTGTGGAGAGAACATGTCCCTTATGATGCTGCTCTTGTTTTCTGAATAAAACATAATTTCTCTCAGACTGTTAGAAACTTTCCACATAAATAAGTTGCTAGAATCGAACTTTTCCTAAAATGTTGAGTGAACTGTGAAAAGCTATCTCCTAAAAATGAAAAGAAATTCTGCTGCTCAGTGTTATATTTAACCAGAGGGGTGGAAAAATGGTAGCTGTGGTTAAAAGAAAGACTAGTAAAACAATTTAAAAACCAAAACAAAACCAGCAACAAACCAAAACCAAAACCACCCACAACAGGAACTGAACTACTGTTTTCCACTGCTAGAGTCTGCACCAAGTTCTCCAAGAATGGGAAGCCCACTGAGTCCAAAGGAAAACACTGAAATGAATAATTTTCAGACAATGTCTAAAGGATTGTCTACAAGTTTGCCTGATTTGGACTCTGAACCTTGGATAGAAGTGAAGAAGAGGCATCGTGCATCCACGGTCAAACTAAAGGTAAAATCAAAAACCTTTAAGTTATTTAAATAAACAAATGCAAAACCTGCCAGCTTTCAGATTATAGTGTAAAACAAGATTTTTTTATGTGTTAACATGTGTGATGCTTGATAATGCAATATAGTTAATGCGTGTACTTTTCACTCTACCAGACTTAGAATTACTAAGTGCATTTAAAATCCTGATCCAAAGCTCACTGAAATTGAAAGGAAATACTGCTGGTTTGTTGTTTGGTTTTGGTTTTTTTTTTCCTGCTGAGGGACAGTTGTACCTGTTGATTATTGAAAAATATATTGTAATGTGCATTGAGAATTGTTCTAAAAGGTTATGGCAGAATTATTTAGAACAGTAATTTACTGAATAAGCACCTGAAAGTGGCTGTATTGTTTCTAATTCCCATACATTTCTTTATTTAAAGTGTTCTGTCGTGTTCTATTTGTCTCCCATTTGGATAATCACTATCCCTTTCAAATATAAAATGCATCACCTTTTCCAACTTAGGAAAGTGTTCCTATACCTGATCAAACATCAGATCCACAACAGCCACCCCCGCCTCCAGAGGAACAAGAACAAGAAGAACTTGATTTTTTGTTTGATGAAGAGATGGAACAAATTCAATGTCGGAAGAATAAATTTACTGATTGGTCAGACAGCGATTCTGATTATGAAATTGATGATCAGGACGTAAACAAGATTTTGATTGTAACACAGACACCACCGTATATGAGAAAACATCTTGGTGGAGATCGTACTGGAAACCATGTATGCCGTGCAAAAATTACGTCAGAACTTGCCAAAGTTATTAATGATGGCTTATACTATTACGAACAGGATTTGTGGATGGAGCAGAGTGAAAACGACACTATGATGAAGGTAACTCTCTTCATTTTTGACCTGAAAACCATGCCTGTCCAAACAGTTCCAAAATTAATTTTAGCCATCTGCTATGTAATTGTAAAATGCTATGCTTTTTTGAAAGAAAAGTGACAGTAGTTGGATTTACAGGTCTACTGAATTATCTTTATTTTGGTAATATAGTAAACAGTTGAAAGCAAAACCAGCAAGTTTTTCTTGACACAAATTTGACCAAAAACATTGAATGAATATTTTTTAGAACTATTTTTAATGTTTTGGAGATGGTTCAGCTTTTCCAGTGTTTTCTTGTTCTGTGAATAACTTGTTTCAAAACATTTGCAAACCCCTACCAGAGGGGAAGGGGGCACATTTCTGAGATGACATAGTAAGAGAGGAGGGTAATACAGTCATTTTAAAGTAGTTTTATATTAAGGTTCTGTTTGCCTTGCAGCTTGTTAGAATGATAGCAATGTGAGCAAATGAAACTTTGGATTGCATGCCTTATTTATATAGAAACCATTTTATTTCCTAGCCTGTACGTGGGCCCCTGTCTTTGCGGCTTTCAAAACTTTACAAGGAGATTGTCAGCTTTGTGATCTTCTAATTTTTTTTTTTAAATTACTAGTTTTTAAAATATGATAAGCTGTAAAATTGCAGATGAGTTGAACTCCAGCACTGTATAGGCAGAGGCCGACATGGCACGCTGCAGTCCTGTCACTTGCTGCTCTTGGTTTCAGAAACCCTTTCTTTTGTGTGAGCAAGCCTGGTGAGTGGCCTGTCTGTAGGCAATCCCACTGTATCACTAGCAGATATTATGTGTACAGAAATACGAAGTTACCTAAACGCTAAGTGGTGAGGGGAAGGAGCTTTATCTGTGCGTAAGGACAAAGGTGGGTTGTGGGGTGGAAAGGGGGAAAGTAGCTTAAAGGACAAAATGTGGGTACAAAAAAGTGCTGACAAAAATAGAAATGAATGCTGAGAATAAGAGCAAGAAATGAAGGTAGAATTCGGCATATGGAGCTTTTATTACAAAGGAAATGGACCAAGAAAACCAGCAAACTAGAAGAGGACAGTGAGAAATAGCACACAGTAAAAGAAAATATTTAAATATTTTCTCTGTTGTTGTTGTTACATTCCTGACAATGATTTAACCAAGATTTTTCATACACAGCATGCACACATGCACATATCCCACCCCACCTTCAGTTGAGTAGGGGCATGAGTAATTTGAGATGCTGCCACACATCTTGGGAAATCGTGTCCTTCTGCAGTTTATGCTACCAATTCGAAAAACAAACAAACAAACAAAAACCCAACAAAAAACCCCAACCAACCAACCAAAAAAACCCCCACAACCCACCCACCCCACCCCCCCACCCCCCCCCAACCCAAAAAGCTGACTACTTTATTTACAAATACTGGCTTTTCTTTAGGTATAGCCTGAGGAAGGGAGCACAGCCTCTTCTGCTCCCCAAAATTGCTAGGACCTTCCTTGGCACGCTTACTGCAGAAGAATGATGGTTTTGGGCTGGGCAAGGGGCAGGATCTTGGTCATTTCTATTTCTTATTTGTCTATGAAAATTTGCTTGTAGATGGCCTTGCTTGCCTCCATTGGTCCATTTGTTGGCGTAACTGTCTCTTTTAGCTAGTGCAGAGTGAGCTGCATAAGGTTTTATACAGTGTTCACGGCAGCTTTTATACAACGTGTGCTAGAGACTCCTTCCATCTTCCTTAAAAGAAAACTGGCTGAGTATGGGTAGTTGTGTGTCAATTCTGGCTTGCTTATTTTCTCTTTTATGGCATTCACCTGTTTCTCAGGGTGATATACATTATCATGCTTTTTGCATTTACAATTTGCTTTCTCTAATTCAGCAAGAGATTGAGAACTTTAAGAAGCTAAATCTCATTAGCAAGGAAGAATTTGATAATCTTGCACCAGAACCAATTGCTGATCCAGCCCAAGAAGTTCCTCCAGGACCTCCAGGGTTACAGAAAGTTAAGTAATACATATTTGGTTTTAGAATTTCTGTAATAAAGAACAATTCTGTAGGTGTTTTAACTCTTTCTGCCGGTGTAATATTTTAATTTTGGTTCGGCCAGCAGTCTGAAGGGCTTTTTCAAATTGCCAACTGTCCATCAGGAACATGGTTTCCATTGCATTAGAAGAAGCTGGTACTAGCACTTTTCAGGATACATATGAGCATCAAAAGACAGTGTTCCATTTTTTTGTCACCATATACCAATTCCAGGTGCTTTTTGCGTAACTTGTCATTTACAATGTGTGAAGTAATAGCTAGTGGTGATGTGAAACATTTTCTAGAAACCAGTATTTTTACAGGAAATAGGGATAGAATGAAGTGAGGCTAGACGAATTTTCTACTTGTATCATAACCTTTCTGAGCAGTCACAATGTCCAAATCTTATCTTTTGAGATGTTTCTGATTACAGTAGTATTATTAACATTCATTAGGATACATGCTAATAGCATCTTTACAGTAGTTGAAGAAAACCACCTCACTAAACCCACCACCTCACCAAAAAGCAAGAACGTGGTTACGCTTTGACCAATGTTTTTCCATTACTTTGCTAGTGTAGATAGATAAGAACAAACAGGTAAGAAAGAAGTGGGTTTAAATTTTCTAGCAAAGACATGCTTGAAACATTATTTCATAGTTTTGAGCAGTTTCTACTGCTTCTACATCAAGTGCTTTTGTTAATTTGGTTATCCTTTGGGGATGTAGTTTACTTGAAGTGAAACAGGCCTTTAAGATACTAGATACTAGGAGAGCTTAGGCTTTGAAATCCTAAGTCTCTTTTGAAAATGAATGTTTTCTCCTTCCTGCCTACAGGTTTAGCAGAGGAGCTGGCTTGTAATTTGTTGAGTACTGAAGTACCTCTGACAGCAGCAATAGCTCGATCACTGCCAACAGCAGTCCCAGATTCCCCCTGCGTTCACCCTGGCTTCACCCCGCGAACACCTCGCACCCCGAGGCTACAGGATCCCAACAAAACACCCAGGTTCTACCCTGTTGTTAAAGAGGCACGATCCATTGACGTAAAGGTAAATGGAAAGACATATTCTTTTTAAAAACAGGAAAAGCCTATAAAACTCATGTCTGTGCATACGATTTAACAAGCATGAAAAGGCAAAAAATGAAACGCTTGTACTTTGTTTATCTTCAAAATATTTACCATATTAATTCTTTTTTGTTTCTACAAAATGGTTTCTGAGTTTTCTTTGTAACGTTTCTTAAAAGTCCTTGTTGAAAAAGTGTAATGTCTAAAGATTTTTAATTTGTAACGTAAGACCAGTTTTTAGGTTATGAAACTGGAATGTTGTGACTTTATAATGTGTTAGATAGAATATAAAATTTTTAGAATTTTGTTTTAAGAGGGAGCAAATGAGTGAAATCAAATTATGGAAATAAATCCTTCGTTTACTTTCTTAGACTCCCAGAAAAAGAAAAACACGACACAGTACAAATCCTCCCTTAGAATGCCACGTTGGTTGGGTGATGGATTCCAGAGACCACAGACCAAGAACTTCCTCTGTGAGGTAAATTTTTCTTTTTTTTTTTCATAGAAAACTTGTTTGCAATGTCATTAGTTCTCACTGCTAATGGAGAAATAGGCTGCAATAAAAGACAACTTTATAAATACAGTGGAAGCAAGAAAAAAGCGACCAAGAAAGACAAAAACATAGAATACAAAGCTATTCAGAAGTAAACTAGCTAACTGACTATGTTCACAATGTCGTTGTTTGATCCACGATATATTGGCGGTAATACTACTTGAAGTACTGATGTTCACTTAAGTGATTTTGCCTTTAAGTGGTCATTTAAAATTGTGCATTATGGTAATGTTTAATTATTATCATCCAAAACTGCCTGTTTCTTGACATATTAGCAGAGAGTCTGAGTTTCTTGAGGTGCACCTGAAAACAGATGACTGGGACCCCAGGCATGCATTGTAGTGGTCATCAGGTGACTGTACTATTCTGACAGCTCTTGTGTAGACCAGAATGGTTGAAAACTGATTCTGTAGAAGAGCACTGTTTATAGGACAGAAATATCTTTGTTTTTTCTTCAGCAGTTCCAATGCTTCGCCTTCAGAAGGAGCTCCACTAACAGGAAGTTACGGGTGTACCCCAAATTCTCTTCCAAAATTTCAGCATCCTTCTCATGAACTGTTAAAGGAAAATGGCTTTACTCAGCAGGTGTACCACAAATATCGTCGAAGGTGTCTAATGGGTAAGTTGTTAAATACGCTTCCTAAAATTTTAGGTAGAAGTTAGCACATGTCATCTGATACCAGTTTTCTCCACATTGTTCCTCATCCTTAATTTTTCTTGGGAAAGGAAAGCAAAATTTATTTGATGCTTCTATTTTATGAACTCTGCTTTCCATTTAACTTTACATTCCCTGACAAAAAAATTACCCTCAAATTTAAACTTTAGTTACTGGAAGACCTTGCGTGTATGTATTACTAATGGAAAAGCACTTGAAAATATGCTGCTGAAAAATGAAAAAAGCTTCTCCTCCCCCCCCTTTCTTTTTTCTACCAGAGAGGAAACGGTTGGGAATTGGCCAGTCCCAAGAAATGAACACACTTTTTCGTTTCTGGTCCTTTTTTCTGAGAGATCACTTTAACAAGAAAATGTATGAAGAATTCAAACAACTTGCTCTAGAGGACGCAAAAGAACACTACAGGTATTCACTTTTTCCTGGAAGTTAAAAACTGTTGAGGTCTTACCATTTGTTTTAACGACTGTGACGTTCACATATATCTTCAGTGAACATTTTTAGTATTGGCTTTGACTCTTTGTAAATCTTTAAAATAGCAGTCTAAGTTATTTTAATACCAAAAATCTGTTTGCATAGCTAAAGGTACAGCATTTCCTGATTTGTAATCGGTCCTGAATTCTACAAAATCCTGTAACTTGTTGACCGTGACAAGGCAGCTCTATACTTACTGACACCCATAAGATTCTTTCTTCCTTAGGTGAAGACATCGTTAACCTCATTCAACTTGTTCAGACTGCTTCTTGCCTCTCAAAAGTACCAGAAAAATGATGGCAAAGGAAATTACCACTGCCCCTCTAGCTCTTTGATATTATTCCCTTCTTTTCACCCAGTTCCCCCTACCTCTGTTTCTCTTAGCCAAAGAGACAAGGTAGCCCGATGTTTTGA
The DNA here is from genome assembly GCF_929443795.1 of Astur gentilis. Taxonomy (NCBI): domain Eukaryota; kingdom Metazoa; phylum Chordata; class Aves; order Accipitriformes; family Accipitridae; genus Astur; species Astur gentilis. The sequence continues at coordinate 15,582,530 of NC_064891.1, forward strand.
ATGCCAAATGAGGAAGTACTGGCTATGGAAATCCTGAAGTTCTGATGTGTTGTCTGAGGCAGTGGAGCGATAGTTCATAGGGTGCAAAGGTGGCTATAATAATACCTTGTGTCTCTGCTCTGAGCTTTTTTGATGCTTTGATTATCTAGGGATACATTTACCAGGAGAAACTTCAGAAACCTCTTAAAGGGACTAAGGTGGCAGGAGGTGGATGCGGGACAGGAGGAGGTCCCAGCTATCTAGAGGCCCAAGGCAGCTCTGGTGACAGTGCGGCAGGCAAAGCCAGAGTGTTACTTAAACACAGAGCCAGAAACCCTGGTGCTGAGGTGTGTGGGAGCTGAAAGGACACTGAGTCCTGCCCTACACATAGGGTTTTGCACTGGTGGTGGGTCTGGCTGACTTTTGGTCCAACCCACTATGGTTGGTTTTATGTTGAAACTGTTGGTGTATACAAATGTACTGAAAAGGTGAAAGCATTTGTCTTCATTTTTGTACATGTGTGTAGTGTCTGTAGTTTGTAAGTTGACGCTGTGGGACAAACCTGATTTTCGTAAGCCAGTGCTGATTATTTGTGAAGATATTTCAGAACAACACATCAATAAAAACTGATGTGAAAAGGAAGTGGTTTTTTACAAGAAGGGTAAAATGAGACTGCCATTTACTTAGATGCAAGGAGAGACTGAAAGCTTGCATCCTTCTGAGGAATGAGGAGTGTATGTATAAGATTTTTGTACCTCTTTGTTCTGTTACAGGTATGGATTGGAATGCTTGTTTCGATTTTACAGCTATGGCCTAGAAAAGAAATTCAGGCAAGAAATATTCAAGGATTTCCAAGAAGAAACAAAGAGAGACTATGAAGCTGGTAATTATCATAGGCCAGTCCCTGCTCACACCGGGGTAACTTTAGTTGGGAGATTAATCCCAGTTCCTTGGCACTGACTTGTTAACTAACCCAAGAGCAGCTTTTGTTCATGTTCCTTTTATCTTGCAGTTCTCTTAACCATGTAGTTACCAGTGAATAATTTAAGTTTTTAATTAAATTTTACTTTTGTAAATTGGTAAAATTCTCTTTTTCCATTATTAGGTCAGCTATATGGACTGGAAAAATTTTGGGCTTATCTAAAATACTCTCAGCACAAGACTCCAACCATTGACCCCAAACTGCAAGAATACCTTAGTAAATTTAAGAGACTGGAGGACTTCAGAGTGGATGTGAGTTTTAATACCTATTTTAAATAGATATTTGGTGTACGAGTATTTTTCCTGCAAGGTAAACTGAGAACAGTACTTCATTTCACAAAAAGGCAGCTTTACAAATCCTGTCAATGACTAGAAAAAGCATTATTAAAAAAAATTAAATTCAAATGAAAAATGCAGTTTTATGCTACATGTTCTTTTTTGAACCAAAGTATGGTGCTGAGATGTGGTAGCTAACATGTAAAAGGTGGTGATCCATTTTCATTATGTAATGAAATAAATAGCAAAAAATAGCGTATTTGTCACTCGTAAGACTGATGACTTTTATACTGTATAAGAATTTGGCAAATGAGTTAATGGCCGACTGGCATTTCTTAATGAACTGTGACAGGCATTGTCCTTGCTGAGACTTTACATGCCAAATTCAATGTATCCTTCCTGTCGAATGCTGAATTCCTAAACTGTGTGAGTCCAGAGTATAGCGCTTCCGTGCTTTTCGTAACTGGGTTATGGTGCGCTACGTTACCATCGTCCTCTATAATCCTCCATTTTGTAGGAGTTGTGGCAAACATTTGGGCAGTGACAATTAAATAATGCTGTAAGACTGTTCCAAGTCCTTAATATGTCATATACTTGCACTTCTAGCTAAACATCCAGGAAAGCTTTATAATATCATCAGTGAGTTGTAACTAAGATTACTAGGCCTAACTAAGGGCCTAATTGTGGAATGCTCTGTCTTTTTTGATCCTATAAGTATATGGAAAGGCAAATACCTGGCTGTACAGAAAAACGTTTAACAGGTTGCCAATGTTTATTTTCAGCCTCCTATTAGTGAAGAATGTGGCAGAAAGAGACCGGTTGCTGCAACAGGTGAGGATTCTGGTCATCGCAGACATCAGTCCAATTCTTCTAAAACACTTCTTGCCGCTAAACCCACGGCTGCCTGTCAGTCCCACGCACAGGGGAACATTACCAGTGGGAATATTGTGCAAGCATCCATAGGCCGTAATAATACTGCCACAAAATCTATAGAAAGTGACTTACCAGAAAAATAGACTTAAGACGAGCTTGTGCCCTTGAGAATCAACTTTTACATCACTCTTAATTTGGAGATCTTGAAGGCGAGCCAATCTAATACATGATTAAAAATGTATGGGAAGACAAAGGATTGGATTCTCTTTCTCACAGGATTTAGTTCCAAAACACTTACCCTAGGAGAGTTGCTTTTGGTTTTGGGATCATCGGAAGGATCCTAGGGAAGATTCTTTGGCTTCAGTATTGCTTTCCTCAAGCTTTTGTTTACAAAGAACTGCATTCCTTGCATATGCAAAAAATACTTTGGGGATGCCTTACATTTCAGCTTGTATTTCTTAAAAAAAGGTATGACATACCCACGTTATTTACTGTGCTTTCTTTACCCCGACTTGCCCATTATTTGTATTTTACCAAAGCAAAAAAGAGGACGTTATATGTAGGATTTTAAATGTAAAGGAAGGATTTATGTGATTGGTTTGCTCTTGAATCGAACTATTAAAAAGTATGGTTTTGTGCAAAAGCACACTCGAGAATGTGCAGCTATGTATGAAACTGCTTTTCTGGATTCTATTTAAAGACATAGTTTCTATTTTTTTCAGGGTCTCCATAGTTGGTATTTTATTAAGTATGGAGTTTGAGTGGACATAACTGGGATAGTTTTGCAGGTATTTCCTTCAGTACTGGTTCTTAAGAACTCAAGCAACAGAAAAATACAGGGGAAAAATGTTGATTTCATAGTGTCTTAAATTAACATACAGCATTTACAGTTTGTGCAGGTTGTTAAAATAGCAAACTATTCAAATTATTCTTGGCTTGAGAGGCGTCTTCATTTGAATTCTCTTATGATTATGAAGTACTCTCACAGGAGAGGCATAATTTTTAAAAGTGGCATATTTCAAGTAATAAAAATGAGTTTGGAGGGAAACAAAGTATTCCTTGTAAATTTTATTTTTTGCTTTATTTTGCAATATCTGAATGAAGTTCTGCTTAAATTAAATTGTGCTAGCTAAACCTAATTAATTTCAAACAGGTCTTAATACAATTTCACTGAACGTAAGTTATTCAAACGCAAATCCATTTCTGCAGCTGAAAGACAGGGATGTTTATATCCTGTATTTTCTTAACAACTTCATTATTTTATTTTTAAATACTCAAAAAGACCTGAGTAGGTAACTTCTCTCTTCCAAGAGAGGGTAGGTGAGAAAAATATCAGCTTTTTGTTAGCTAACTGCACAAGACTTAAGTTATTTTTTTTAAAAAGTTACATCTAGCACAAATGCCTTAATCCGTGCAGGTGTCCTAACTGACTGCGCCACCACGTATGGGCTTTTAAACTTGTATCAGATCTCAGAGGTTATAAAAAGTCCATTAATTCTTCAGTCATTGTCTTGTGAATCTCAATGAAACAAATTAGGAATGTTTGCATTGTAAAGGGGTATATGTTAGCAGTGGCCTTCCCAACAGTTAATACAATTTCAAATCAAAATTGAGCTTTTTTTTAAGAAGTGGCCTCTTCTAAGTGAATTTAAATGAACGCACACCAATATTTTAGAGTAATATCCTATGAATACACTGAAGTGACACATCTCAATCCTGTGTTTGATCCATGCCTTTTGCTATCCAAGAAAATGATGCAAATGTAAATTTGGATTGAAATTGTATATACAAGTAATAGATTTAAGATATTTCCTTTCAATTTTTCATTGGAAAATGTGCAGATTAAGCTTTTAGTGTGTGTAATTTTGTGATATCTTGACAAATTTTATAAAAGCAACAAAACCAAAACCCTAATAATGTTGTATATCAACTCTTTTTTCCCCCAAAGTGTGAAGAAAAACAACTTGAAAGAATGTAAAGCTGTAGATTTGCATGTGAATTTCTGCTGCTTCTGGTGCACTAAGGTATCGGGGAAGCCCAGCCAAGTAAAGGCTGAAGTGGTTCTTGGAACGTGAGCCAGCTTTCTTCAAGTTCAATATTGATCTATTTTTTTCACATGACTAGGTATTTGTCCAAAAAAAAAAAAAAAAAGACAGGTGAATGACAAATATGGCTGAAAGTGAAGAGAGTGAATACTTTACCTGCTTTCTGTCCTGTTGGCCTCTATACAGCTACCTGCTTAGACAGTGTCCCTTTATTTCGGTAGACAAAAAACCATCCATGGCTCTGGCTGCCTCCTAGGAATGCCCCCTTTCACTTCCTATGGGCTTGAATCTTCCCTCACTCCCCTTGCAGACAGGTGGAAAAGAATTATACTTAGATTACTGATGTTTGCACACTGAGCTGAGACCAAAACTGCTGCATTTCAGAATAAACCCCAAAGACTTTGATGGCTAAGCAGCTTGTTTCTCTACATGGCTTAAAGTGGTTAATCACCTTTCAATAACTGGCATAGCTGTGGCAGAGCCATAAATTTGTCTTGGAACAAGCACGTAGGTGTCCAACATCCTTTCTGATGCCTTTTAGGTCCATTTAAGCCAACCTTCCGTTTGTCTGTCTTAAAGACTGATTGTGTTCTAATAGTAGTCTATTACTAAACAGTTAGCAAGTCTTAGACCTTTCCTTGTCTAGAAATTCTCCCATGTGCTTATTAAAGAATTTTGTTTTGGTTTGCTTTCACTTCTTCTGTTGAGAAATGACTGTACAAATATTTCAAAACACTACCCTGCCTAAACTCAGTAAGATTTTTCTTTTGTCATGCTGAAAATACTGGATTCTAAAGGCTTTTTAAAAAGGGAAGGCAGGCAAGACTTGATTGCTCTTGTTCCAGAGGGAGATCTGATCGTATTTCCCCATGATGAGCAGCAGTAGCCTGTCTGCAAGACTGATGCTCCTGGAGTTTAACAGGGATTTGGGTTTCTGTGGGAGATAAAGCATTAGAATGAACAGAAACCAGTTTGTATTCATAGCAGCCTCTACCCTGCAGACTTTGCTTCAGGCATCACTGCGGTACTGAGGTGACAAACTACTCTCAGTTCCGGATGGAAGAAGAGACTAAGCATTAGCCAATGTTCTTTTACTGACAAATCCCACAGCTATGCTAGGCTATACCTGTCATCTTAAAAGCTTTCTTCTCTGCTGTTCTCAGCCTGGACAGGTTTGGGTTTTTTTCGGGGGGCAGGGAGGGGGGAGAAATGCAGTTCCCTTTGCAACTTACACTTCAACACCACTATGAAAATACAGCAAACAGACCAACCCCAAAACCTAACATCGTAATGGACTTCCAGCTTTTAACTTGTCTCAGGTGTTAGTGTTCTATGACCTAAGTAACAAGAAACTTCAGAGTACAACTTGAATGGCAACATTATACCATTTTAAAGAAATTTAATCATGTCATGTTATCACTTCCATGGTAGTGCCTTGGTTAGTACCTTCAAAGCTGGTTAGTTTTTTCTATTAAAAAACCCCACTAAATCATGCCTTCAGATGTGTAAAAGTAAAGGAAAGTGATTTCGCTCTTGTGAAATGAGAAAGGGAGTTTTTATACAAACGGTAATTGAATGCTTGTGGTTACGTGACAAATCCAGACTTGCCACTGGAACTTCACACCTCCAAAAGGCTTCATTTTCAGATGCTTACAGCATGTACACTTGAGACTTTGCCCAGTTACCTAGAAAATGTGAGAGGTCAGTAAAATATGAACATCACAAGAAAAAACCCAAACCCCCTACCCAAGTAAGCTTTGTAACCTGAATGGAGAGAATTTGATTTGTTCGTGAATTTTGGAGCAAAGTTGCAGTGCCAGATTAGACCTCTCTGAAACACATTAAAGTTGCTGCCTTCTGGTACAGGAAAAAAATACCCCAAACCACAACACTCCCCAAAGAGAAAGGGCAAGGAACGCTTTGGGTTTGTTTGGGGTTTTTTTGTTTGGGTTTGGGGTTTTTTTAAGTTTTCAAGTAAACAACCCTTCACCTGCATTTGAACCAACCTTGGCACACACATTCTATGAAAGGCAGGCTTAGAAACCCAATCGGTAAATACCTGGTAGTAAACATTCAACCTTTAACCATAAATTAGAAGCCAGTGGAAGGATTTGCCAATGCCATTCATACTTAATTATTTATTTAGTTTCCATATTTAAGGAAGCCTTCAAGGCCAGAGTTACCTTATTACTAGTGTTAAGTAGGAAAAGGAGAGAATAGCCAAAGCTAGAGCTGCAGTTGCATCATTCCATTCATGCCTGAAAGAGCAGTCAGACAACAGTGATGGCAGGGTTTTTCCCCAGAGCCTACACTTTGGTCTGCAACATTAAAATGGGAGAGAACCAAGACTGCAAGAAGGACTCTAAGGCCACAGGACTTTATCACAAACACACTTAGTAAGTGAACTTGGCAACACTTCAGTACCGATTTGCCAAATTAGCGAGTTACACTGCATGAAAAACTACACAGCTTTGTCCTAAAAAAATAAAACCAACCCCAAAGCAGAGCCAGAAGACCATTGTATTCAAAGTACTAGGTCTGGATCAATATTTTGTAGTACTCTACAAAACAATGCACGTATTTCCTCCAGGAAATAAAACCCCCCAATCTTTTATTGTAGGGAAAACAATTATCAAAGAGACCCAAAACAAAGCATAAGGTTTAACTATTCCTTGACCTTTACACTGAAGACAGTAAAATCAAACTGGTTTTGCAGGAAGAAAAAAAAAAATGTTGGACAATAGCTTAGAACTAAGATAAGCGAAACAAGATCAGAAGCAGAGTGCCAAACTGCTTTTACATGCTGTGTCCAACTCTGAAGGACAGAAAATTTAAACCTTAGCCAAAGAAAAGTAGATCTAGCTCAATAAAAAGATAGAAACAAGTACAAGCATGTGTAAGGATAATTCTGTAGCCCTTAGTGGAAATTCAAGATGTTCAGCTCAAGTAACAACATGGTACTTTTGGTTTGGTTTTTTTTTTAAATCAAGAAGGTTTAAAAATAGATTTCTTGCCATAATGAAGCATTTTTTGGAAGCAGTGTACAAATGAGACAGAAGTGTCAAAAGAAATGACTACTCAAACTAGTTTAACACTAAGTCTAGCCTAGGAAAACAAGTCATACATTAAACTGGAAATGTATTTTGTTTCTAAATATAATGAGAAATACTCCCTTCAAGTCCCTTATGTTGCTTAAACAAAATTTAACACATTGTCAGTATCAACCTGCCTTGTCATTTTAGTTAATAGTGAATTTTGACCAAATGATTGACACAAACGTTACAATGATGAACGCCTCCATAAAACTCTATTAATTGCACTGAAGTTTTGATGGATCTGATGTTATTCTGTATTATTCTTTGTATGTGTCAACTTTTTATAAAAATGAAAGCTGCAGTGTGCTTTAAAGCACTTTTTTTAGGTTGTCAGCTTTAAATCACTAGTGACTTTGTATGTAGGATGAATGAGGTTAATGTAGATCCAGTAGATACTCAAAAGACAGGATTAAGTCTATGCCACATACTGCTGCCATAGGATGAGAGTTTTGTATTCTTCACCATTAAGTTGCTTCAAAGCAAAACTCATCCTTCACCCATCTCGCTGTTCAACCAATCCTAAATCATGAAAGTAAAAATTTGAGCATCGTTCTTCTAAAACAATTTAAAAAGAAAACCAAAACCAAACAACAAAAATTCATGTAACTTGCCTTTGATTAAGCTTCACTGCATTTCTTACAGCAAGGGAAAGGAAAAGGCTGCACTTAGGTTAGGAAGACATGGCACATGCAAAACTACCCTTTCTTTTCCAGTAGGAAGTTTCTACATAAGAGATACAAGCACAATAAACGGCTAACGCTACCGCTATGCCAGATGTAGCAATACTAATAGCTGTAGTGAGTGAAAAGCAGAGTAACTCACAGCAAGTGCCAAGAACCTCCAGCCATGACTTTGTACAGTAGAAGCTGTAACACATAATACGTGTATTTTTACATGGAAGCCTGGGAAAAAAGTATTTATCTGGCTGTTCTATCCAATAGTTGGGTAAGCTGCCTTTTCCTGCTCCACAGCTACACACATCTTGGTGCAATAGCTGGTGCAAAAGCTAAGTGAAAGGCACACTGTAAATGAAGCGTAGTGTAAAACCTTTTATAGCAAGATCTAGTTAAAAGAGAAAAAATTCCCTAGTGAAGCATCCAGATAAAGAACTGGCACTTAAGTACTCCTAGCTCCTGTCCTATACATGAAAGCTTTTCTTTATCCCTTAGTAGCTTGTACTGTTCCATCCAAAACATCTATTTCTGTGGTTAGTTACACTAGCATGCCCAGCATTTCAGCAGTGTAGGATGATGAGCAGACACTTGCAGTACTAACGTGCAAACCAAACTCTGGACACCGCACCAATGCTCAGCTTGCAAGGATGTGACCGAAGCAGAAAACAGTGCTTCACTGAATTAGAGCCAGTAGCTGAACAGCCACACACCTAATGGGATTGTTCAGCCTGTACCAGAACCTGCAAGTGTAACCTCCTAACTTCTGTGGAGAAATGGCTCCAGTTCTGTTATTCTTCTGTGATAAAATTATTCCAAACTTGGATGTACAAGGAGAAGAATTCAACCTGCCATCTAGGACACGTGAGTTGCACATGATTCAATGGAGGATTTTTGTTTATTTGTTTAATTTACATCAATATAAATCTCTTTCAGTCAAACAGTAATAAAAAGGAAGTAGTCCCTGGAATTTCACAGTTTACAGTTCAACAGAATGTATATATAGAAATCTGTTACTGTGGACTTGTCACAGGTGAAATCTGCAAACAGAGGTACAGATGTTAAGCCGTAAAGCTGCAAGTCATGAACTTAATGGTGTTACCGTTAGGAATTTAGCAGAACAGACGGTGAAACTTCTACAATACGTTGAGTGATACCCACGTACAGATCTCCAGCGTTCTTGTCCTATTAGTGCCACGAGACATATTCCTTTTACTGTACATTACATGATTCCCTAAAATGCTTCTCCTTCATTTACGTTGCTTACTTCTTTTCCACCATAAATGCATTGGGATAGGTTTATTCTCTTAAATAGAGCTTACCTGAGTAAGTCTTCAAGATTCTTCAAAAGCTGGGACTTGAAAGGAAAAATAACACCACGAGGACAAGGAACAGCATTAATAGTGGTGGACGTTTCATATCTGAGACTTCTTCCCCTTACTTTGTATTCCATCATACTCCTGAACAGCTTCTACATAAAGTCTGACAGCGCATTTGGTATTGTACATGCTTTATTAAAATGGTACTCGTATTTACAATATCTGCAGAAACAATCCCTCCCAAGTCTTGCATTCAGACAGACACACACACATACACACGCGCGCACGCCCCTTCACTCTACGGGGTGTGAAGGCTATGCTCCCAAAAGTTAGGCAGCTTCTGGAACAGGAGGAAGGGTGACTTTTTTGTGTGTTTGTAATTACTTAAAAAGAAGCATGGGAGTATGCATTTGGCCATCACAATGCTAATTTAAGTATATGTAGTATTAACATATGGCAGTAACACTGAGTATTCCTCTTTTACATTCTATACACAGAATGACATCAAGGTTTTCCCGTCAACAGAACATTCTAACTTCAGTCTCAATGCTGCTTGTAGTGACTATGAAACCACAATTTCGGGGCTGTCCCTTAAAACAATTCAAGTCTATGTAAGCGAAATAAGGCACAATTAATATTTGATTTGATTTAGAGGATGGGAAAAGGGGGGAGAGGCAGGCTTCAGATAATAGTTGTTGTAGAGGAAATGGTTTCACCCAATCCTTGAGAAAAGGATGAATTTTACCCCCATCCTAATCTACATGGACTTCTCTTAGAGAACTGAAGTATTCTGCCAGGGCTACTAACGCCCACATACAAAACAAAATTGGAAATTCACATTTTAACACCAGTTTCAGTAGTCTAACCTACTGATACTGATGTACATGAGTACGTCTGTCTCTAATGCTGAAGGAGAAGACACACATGAAACAAGATTCAAACCTTCCACTGAGCTTGAAGACTCACGTCTTTTAGGGAGCTTGTAATATACACTATTTGAAGGCTTCAGCTTACTGATAAAAAGGAATAGCGTTTTTGCCTTTAAGTCCCTGGCCCCTCTTCACTAACGAAGCCTAACCAGACATTACAAATAAACTGCAACAAAAAGTTTGGCAGCACAAATAATGTCTAGTATTCAAATCTTCATTTGTGAGTATATTATTTTCCTTGTACAAAACCTGTTGAATGTTTTTCGCAGCAGATGAACTGTACCCAAAGATGCAGGACATTCTGTGATGGGGAATAAGAGGTTGCAGTTCCGAAGGCCCCTGACTTTGGTTGTTTACAAAGTTCATTCCTGTTTAGTGTGATCCTTGGTATCTTCCTCATCTGTGTATTCTGATGGTTCTTCCCCTGGTTTTAGGAGTCTACCTACGTAGTCATATTTTTCTGAAAAAGATTTACGATTCCATTACAATCAAATACAGCTGCATTTGCTAGTTAGCCTGCACTGCTGCAAATTCACTTGTTCTCCTACACACTACGGTTCTGAACCCAAATCACTGAAATTGATGGCAACTTATCAGCAAGCTTAGCCTCCTAAAACAATCTTGCTACCATTGCTCCTCACTGCTTTCTCTACTCGTAGTACTTTGTTTCAATTCTCCCCCAGCTAATCAGGCAAGCTTTATCAGACAATGGCTGAAAACGCTGCTATTAAAACAGGCCCAAATTCCCTCAGCCTGTTTTGATTTCAATTAATGTCAAAAATTACTCCCCCTCCCTCCAGAGGCATACTTCCAAACTTTTGAGAAATTATGTCAAGACAAACTTGTTCAACCCTTCATGCCAAAACAACTCTTTAGTCCTAATCATAACTCCATGGCATCCAAAGCCAACAACCTGCAAGCAGGAATTCCATCAGCTAAGCTACACTGAGATTCGAGAGTGAAATACTGCGCTGAAGAGCTGAGAAGAGAACAGCTTTCTTGTATAAAGCTAAAAGGTTGACAAAGCTATAGTGGGATGTAGTGGAATCCTCTCTGTGGAAGAAAGGCCTGAAATCCCTGGTCTTTTCCTAAGAAAGTTACATTGCATTATTCATGTCACTGTCAACACCTCTTTAAAAGCTGCCCCAAGCCCAAATCAGTCATTTTTATTAAAAGCATTTTCTTAAGCTAAAGGTGTGCTGCTAATTTGAGAATTTACCTTTAAATTGCATTTCCCACTCTCTTACACTTTCCATCTGTACAGCATTTAAGTCCGATAGGTCATCATATTCATCTCTGAGTGCATCTTTATCTAGACAGAAAGTTGCTAGTCCCCTGGAGGCATCTCTGCCAGCAAATATTCCATATGGACCCTCTGAAAACAAAAAGACAAAATTGATACTTTCAAGTCTTTGTTTATAGTGATCAATCTCAGTTCTGTAAATAGTCTGCCGAAGCCAAACGTTAAACTTCCACAGTGATGGGAACAGCAGTAGTTTCAACGCCATGGCTGTTCCAATATTCAACAGCACTGCAATTCAATCTTAAGTATCGCTAGGAGATAAAGTCTGCTGTGAGAAGCAGAACCAGGAAAATAGCTTTGAAGGGATATCTGGAAAAATCCCTGTCATTTGATGCAAGTCAGTTGATGTAAATTCCAAAGGGACTGGAGGCTGGAATTCAAAAGAAACACACTTCTATTAAGCAAAGCATAGAATACTTACAAGTCAGGCATGAATAGAAGCAAATTATATAGACATCTTACTTAGAAATCCATTGAATTTTAGCAATAAATAGAACTTGAGTGCCAATTAATAATTTTACTTCACTTACAGAACCACCACAATTTTCTACATACTTGACATACAGTTCATCTTTTCATGCATTTCTTACTTCTGTGGAAGTAACCTCATTTATTTTGGGCAGCTTATCACCCACACACCTATCCTGTATTGTTCTTGAAAACTGCACAAATCTTCACGCTAGGAATGTAAAGCAACTACTTCCTTCATGCTTTTTGACAAAGCACCACAAATACGCTAATAAAATTTTGAGCAATGACTATCAAATAAATATTATTACTAAGAGAACTGGATGATCTGCAAACCAAAAACTTTCAGGACAAGGTTGGTAACTGGCTTTCCCAAATTTTAATGAATCTAAAGAACTTCAAGCATATTGTTACCTTAAATTTTCTTGACCTCAAAACAAATACCTTAATTCGGCTTAAATAAAACAAAACGAAACAAAGCCAATTTAATATTTTCTGCACTAACTGCAGCAGCTAAGCAACAGGGAAATGCCCAAGGCATTGTAAAGAGAGGTCACTACTTGAAGATAAACAGGCCAGAACCCTTCTCTGGCTTACCTCTCGGAAGACGACAGTGGCCGTCAGCCTGAAGAAAAGGCAGCACCCGTGGGCAAGAATGAACACAAGCAAGTGGCAACACACTGTCCTTCACCCCCTCTATTGCCTGCTGTAGCACCTCAGACCTCTTCTGCACCAGGACGAGCCACAGGAAATCATTCAGAGAGGCTGGTTTCCTCCCAGGCCGCTTGCTCCAGCCACCACACCTATCTGCTCTTGGCGGGCATTGACTTCAGGGTTGAGACAGAGGCTGAATGCTGCAAGAAGAACTCCTGAGGCAGGAAACCCAAGTACCATATGGATTAGAAGAAACTACGTCCTCACCAGAACTGGTGTCGTCTCTCCACCCCAGAGTGCTTGGCATTGTAAGTTGCTTACAGTCAAACCTGAGAACAGAAGGGTGTCTTGTGTGCCAAAGACAATTCCCTTGTCTCTCTGGAAATAAACCAACTGATTTAAAAGGAAAGTTTCACAAGAAGTACACATCAGAGAAAGAACTATCAACTGGAAGCTTGCACTGTACAAATCCGGCCGTAAGAGACAACCACAATGATTAACAGCATCTTCATGCTCGTCCTTTCAGGAACAACATTCACAGTAACCACCTCTGGGATCAGGGACTACATTTGTGCTACTTAGGAGAAACAGAGTCAAGAGGGCTTGTGAACTCTATCTTTCCTATTTGCATCCTGAATTAGATGTTTATTTGAAAAACAGGATTCAGAGACTGAAATCAATGCTATACCAAGTTATTTATCCATTTTGCATGCTCAGTTACTTCCCATAAAACAGGGTAAGAGGTCATCATTTGCAACATAACATAGAGCTTCTTCAAACAAAAAGTCTTGCTTCACTCCAAAATAGCTACCCTTCAAGTGATCTAGTTTTTGATGTTCTGAATGAAGAACACAGGAGCTATAAGCAACTCTTAACAAAGACCATACGCGATCAGGAAATCCTTAAGAGCAATTATAAATTGCTACTTAACCTCTCCACCAACAGTATTTTGTCCCCAGCTTTTCCTTTCTCTGAAGTTGAAAACAACTATTTCCATAAACCCTACTGGCTACTTGCATAATGCATTTTAAAAAATCTGGCTAACCAGAGTTAGAGAAGCATACTGTTATCCTTCCCTTCTGCCCTGCATGTAGTGGTTTATGGAGTTTTACAGCACCTGCTAAGATGCCACCTCTTGGTCTACCAGCTTGATTCCAGTTATTTCTATTAAAAAGAGAATTACATTATATTTATCAGATCAAGCCCTGAACACCCTTCCATCTCAGTAATATACTTAGTTGAAAGCATGAATGCTTTTAGCATACATCAGTTTGCATTAAGATTAATGGATGCAAGTTTCTGCAAATATATTGTAATGTCAGATGCTATTATACCAATATTTTTTTCTTTTCCAAAATTGAATTTAAATGTTAACATTACAGCATGTTTACTACAGAAGTATTCAGGAGTCACAGAAAAACTGTTAAGCCAAGTTCAAGCACTCAACAGAATGCTAACTAATAAAACCAGCCTTTGGACTTGGTAGACAGCATCTCACAGCATCTCAAATTCCAGCTCTGCAAATGTAACTTAGAACTGTGTCCCATTCTTTAATCCTTTACTAAAAGGCAAATATTGAATTATGATTATTTAAAAAAAAAAAAAAAAAAAAAAGCACAAGCCTAGCTTCACCTTAGTTGCAGGGTTGCTAAAGCAGAAGTTCGGAGATCTCAGTATGAGCAATCTACATCAAGATTTAAAGATTCCATTCAGATACTTTTACACAGAGATTAAGTACAGTATTTTTATATTAATATAGAATATACCGGACTGGGGTTTTGCTATAAGCCCTAGTCTATTATTCACTTTTATATAAATACTGGTGAAATTCTTAAAAAGGTATTTTGCCTATCAGATTTCATTGCACTTCGAGAAGCGTCTGGGAAGGTGCCAGCATAGAGAGCCCTGGGGAGAAAATATACTTCAAGAACATGATCCTGAGGTAGAGACATTAGTGCAATCCTAGACATACTCCCACCAAGTTGTTTCATGACCAGATGCAATCTACTCTGCAAGCCCTACCCATAGTCCTTCTTTTCTTTCCTTTTGTCTGCCTACCTAGACTGGCTCCCATTCTAAATAATTGATTGCACCATGACATGGTATACATACTGAAGAGATTGCAAAAAGAGATGCTATTAGCACAGCTATGTATACCAAACTGATTTTTCAAGACCCTGCCACAAAATTTCAGTGGTTTTCTTTTGCAGTACCCCCACATGAGCTATTTCATAGTCAAATATTTCTTTAAAAAATTCTCCTCCCACTCCTATTTGGCATCTTGCAACAAAAAAAGGAAAGTCAGGGAGGTGTCAAAATCCGTTAAAACAGGTCTGCTACGTTATGTGGCTACACAAAGCGACGAGCCTTACATGAAGGAAAACTTTGTTCGTTGGAGAATACTTTTCTTCCCATCATTGCTTTCACGTATTAGAACACTTTGTTTCAGAACCTTTGTTTCTTTTAGCGCTGAGACCAAACAGTTATCAAGACTACATATTTGCCTGCGTATCTCCACATCTATACCACATTTACACAATGCCTTTTTCCCCCATATAAAGTCCTCATTTACCTCACAACTCTAGCTTGTATAAAGCATGCCTTTCTCTAAGCTACAATGCATGCAAAAT
This sequence comes from Astur gentilis, assembly GCF_929443795.1. NCBI lineage: Eukaryota > Metazoa > Chordata > Aves > Accipitriformes > Accipitridae > Astur > Astur gentilis. The sequence continues at coordinate 15,597,753 of NC_064891.1, forward strand.
GTTGCTAACCACCACCTGCAGATCCTCACTTTCTTTCAGAAACCAGTTAAAAATCTGGGAGCCTTGATGAATTTGACATCTTGTTCCAGCCTGACATTCATCTTTACTCACAAATGAACTGGGTAGCTTGAGAACTGGCAAGATCAAAGTCTCTTCAGCCAGTAAAAATACCTTTCCAATTCCTGCACTCGGGATTACTGCATCTCCTGGCCCTGTTTTGGTTCTCAAATGAAGATATCATTTCTCTTTGTAGACACTCTAAAACAACAGCAGGCAAAGAAAAATAAATTTAACATTAAATCACTGTATTTAAAAAGTTAGGATATGAAGCTGTCCAAGCTCAAGCTTTTAGGTGGAAGCACTGCTTCTAGTCACTTGCTCCAAAACAGGCTAAACTGTATCTTGGAACAGCATGTTTCAATTTTCAGCCAGTTTGGCCAATAGTTCCCCCAGCAAAACCTATGCTGGTGTTCAACTTTTGAGTAGATATTCTTGGGTTTATCAGTGAGGCTAATCTGACCATTTCAGTTCTATACTAGCTTTGCAGAACATCCCAGAGTATTGCTCCAAGACTAGTAACGAAGGCGTACGCTGAACTTTGGACTGCTCCAACTGTCAGCACAGGGACTGCGCCACAGATAGCCACATGTGGACTTTTTATCTAATGAAGTGATTTGTAATCTATGAATTGTATGCATTCTCGCAAGGCCCATACAAGTTCTCTGAAGAAGCCACACAGGTTAACAAGGTTCAGTTTTAAACCAGCTTTGGTTTCTTCAAGTAGTCAAAAAACACTTCCAAGCAATCACCAAATACCCAAAGCATACCAGATGTTCTTTGCATCTGTGGGCTCTGTGCAGCCACTGGAAATAAACCCCAGTTTTGTCTGAAGCTTAGAAATTCATGGACAACATTTCTTAAACTGCAGGTGAGAATAAAGACTCATCTCTCCTTTAATGTAAGTTAAAGGAACAAAGGGAGACAGACCACAAAATTATTGACAGCTGCACTATTCTACCACTTTGTCTACCTTTTCCACTCCAAATCAAAGCAAAATCTCCACTGTCTGTTTAAAATTTTCCATCTGAATCCTGACACGTTTGTTCAGTGCTGCATCTTTTATGAGGGAATGAAAAAGCTACAAATTAGACAAAGCCACTTTGAGATGTAGCTTGAAAGCAGAAGCTTTCTAATAACATTTATCACTGGGAATTCAAGGTGACATAATGTCAACTTTACTGCTCCAGATTTGCACGAAAGGGAAGATGTGGGTCATTTTTAAGTTACAACTTGCATGGAAAGTAAGCATTCTTAGGAGAACAATCCACAAAGTCTACATGCTAAGATGGGAACTGCTTAGAAAGAGGGGTCTAAACCCGACTTCTTAGGCACAAGCCCAGAGGGCCTCGCACTCTCTTTTGCTTGCTTCCTTTTTAACTCTGTGAAAAAAAAAATGCAAGAATCAATGACCCAATTTCAACTAAAGGGACAGACAATGAGCGCTGCTAGGAGAGCCTGTAGTTCGGTAGTCAGGAGATTCCTGGAAGACAGCTCCATACTTGAGGAGGACCTAGATCCCACATCTTGCTTTAGTCAGAAATGCTCTGGCCACTAGTTTATTTCATAATAAGGCAAGCAACGCTGGCCAGGTTTTTTGATTAAATGAAAGAGAGCTACACTGCTATGTACTGGATTTAACATCTGTATGTCATTAACAATGATGCCACTGTCACATCCTAATATATCTTGCTTTGAGCATACCTGCTTGATCAGGCCCATCAAGCCTCAGGTGACTGAGCCTGAATGGTTTAATTAGGAACTAGGGATTTACACAGACCTTTTATCAAGACACAGTTGTTCAAGTTTTAAGGAATATATTCAGGTTATTAAAAAAGGAAGAAGAAAAGAAAAAAAGACAAAGACAGAGCTGACAGACACACAAAGCAGAAGCAGAGGAGGAGACAGAGTGTTGCATCTTCCTGCACAGAATGACTTCACTGGCCCTGCTCTCTGTGAACATGGACTGAGGGCTTAGAACAACCCCTTCATCCTCGTGGCAAGGGCACTACTCCCTTTAATTGGAAGTAGGGAAACAATCCCTCACCCAAACACCTTTTTAGTTCTACTACTTCTGGTAGGAACTTAGCTTCTTTATCCAGAAACGCTGTTTCTTTGAAAAGCTGAGTCCCAGGGCGAGATACACCTCCATTACACAGACACCAAATTGCTGACAAACATCAAAAACACAGAGAAGATAAACACCTTACAGGAAGCCCTCCTTTTCCCTCAGTCTTGTCATCTGTACTTATCTGTAAACCCTCAGCCTGTTGTGTTCTTAAGATAAGGCCACCTGTAACAGAATTCTCAAGACACAACATATATGATGTCCCTCCTGCAACATTTCACTCTAACCATAGACCCTTGTAAAGGATGTATTGAAAAGCATCACTGCCATCTTTTAAAGAGAGACACAATGAAGTTTACAGCACTCAATTTCAGAGGAAGTCTGACAGCATCACATTATTTTTACACAAATGATGGGGAAAAAATGGCAGCTGTTTACTACAGAATTTTTCAAATTATTTAACATCAGAAATCATGGTTCTTAACTGGATTTGCAACATGAAATAAAGGTAATTTTCCCCTCATGAAAAATGAACTATGATGGAAACTTTTGTGGAAGGAACTACTACTACCTGATCTACTACTCTTGGCAAACTGAAAAGCAGAAATCTTCATGACATTTTGCCAGACAAGAGTGGGATGAGAAATTAGTTGACAGTGACAATGCACTGCGGCGAAGGAAAGTCAGGAAATTGATTTTTTTTAAATCATGAAACATTAAGAACCAAGAAGTGACGTGGAACAGTTGTATACACTGGATTCCATATAATCTTGCTTTGTCATGCTCCAAGCTGTTATTTTTCAGAACTGCACGAAGTATTTCATAAATTAATCAAAACCTGTTAAAAGCATTATCTTGGCATGCCAATTTAAATGTTAAATATTAAAATTTGCTAACAATACTTCAACTCTTCCTATGCCCTTCTATTGACCAATATACTACCAGGAAACAAACATGAAATTAAATGTTGCGATAAATTAAGCAGTAAAAACTGTCTCTCACTATAAGGCTATAAAACCAACACAGCACACACTAAAGGTATTAATCATTAGACTCTAAGTCATGAGATGTGATTACAGATGGGGAAATCACCCCAAAACAGCTTCTTCAAAATTCTGGTTACATGACATTTTTAATAGTGAGCCGCTAATTGTTTACTTTATTTCTTTTACAGTTTGTGGGTGATAATGGAAGAGGTAATTAATTAAAGTTAATAACCAAGCAAAGCATTCTAGGACACAGACTCATTTGGCACAAACAGAGGTGGTATTTAATACACCTAAAAGTGAAGTGTTGAAACTAAGCGTATACTTGCCAGAGAGAGGACTATCCCAGGAAGCAGCATTTTGGAAAAGAAAGTGGCACGTGAAGTTTTAAATTACAAGTTCAGTGTAAGCAAAGTGATGTTTTGGAGGCACAGACAGTTAAACGTGTGATATAACCTCTTCTTGCTCTTAGCTAAAATGCATTAGACATTCCAAAGACTAATAGGATACCAATGAGATAACTTGTGGAAGGCTTAAAGAAGACAACATGAGAAAACCCGAAAAATTTGGAAAACATTTCCATTAAATATTCAAGACAGTGAAGTTTTCAGTCATGGCTGTTTGAAAGGATGACTTCAACAGTCTATCAATTTTTAAAAATATCTTAATTGTATGTATGTAAAGGGCTCTTCACTGAAACAGACCAAAGCGTAACAGGATTCAGTGGATGGAAACTTAGAAACAGGAGAGCTTCTAATAAGATCAGAAGCTTGTGGGAATTTTAATGGAATCTCAACTGCTGGACAACAATCCGGACTAGATGACAATTCTGTGCGTTTTTAGCCTTCTGCTGTAAGTAGAGAAATAAGGAACACCTTTGCATCCAAACAACACTGAAGGAAAAAAAAAGAACAGACCTTAATTTCAAGACATCAGGAGCCTTCTGAGACAGCCACGTTATTCAACGTTAACCTAGCAGTCAAGACATCCTTAAGATTTGATAGTGAGCCCTCAGCCAATGCTTTCTGCTGCCTTCAAAGCTGAAGCACTACTTCACATCAGTACCTCAACAAAGTACAAAAGGCTCACAGTCAGAGCCTGCAATTTCAGCAAAGCCAGTGCCCTCAACTGTTTCTTCTGTTAGACAAAATTTGGCCGTGGCTTTGTTGGTATGCTTTGCACTTCTCTTGCTATACTCCAGCTATCAGGTGTAAAATTACCAAGAGAACTGCTGTGGACATCTGGCTATTCAGAAGTCTTTCTGAAAAAGTCTCAACCAGGTGTAGAAGACTTTTCCACCTAACTCTTCTCAGATCTTTTAAGGCCTGCAAACCACCTACTACCTTTTTTTCTTTTCAGCCACAAAACAGTTGCAAGAAAATATTCCCCAACATGCATCCATACAGGGAAACCACGTCAGCATGATTCAAAAATCAGCACATCTGGCAGAAAACACACACAGCTGATGATGTGCAGGTTGAGCACCACTATCCTACTAATGTGCATGGACCCAAGCAACAGAGATCTGAGAGACAAAGATGATGTCAGTTCTGTTATAAAAGGCAATCTTTCACTACAGGGAGGGGAAAGGAAAAAAAAAAAAAAAAAAGCAGCCTTTGTCCCTCTCCACAAAAAGCTAGAAGCACTGCTTTAGGGAAACCAGCTGCTGCCAGTTATCAAAAAAGCAGACTTATGTCCTAGAACATAAAGCTTCGGCTTCCTCACAGTAATAGACCTCCAGAAGTTGACGATGTGAACCAGTGATGACATCTACAGTGGAGAGTCTAAACTTAATTGACATTTGATACACAAAAGAGCTAAAGTGAATGTTTAGATTATGGTTCAGTATTATTTCATGGAATAATTCATGAAGCAATTCGTCAACTCACTGGTGTTTTAAGTTTCATGTAGCATATGTACTACCTGCATTTTATATCAGCACATAGGTCTCAGTTTAAAAACCCCTCAAGTGAGAGAGACAAAAGAACTAGCCCGGTTAAGCGTCATGAAAGCTGCAGCACACCAGACTGCATTTTCTCAGCTTTACTGGTCAATAAACAACATAAGGCATGGCATGGTAGCTTAGATTCCATTGTTAACTTTTACAGTACCCAGTAAGAAAAGCATTTTGATTCAGTTATGGCAGTTTCAACTTCTGCGAGTGGTAGCAGAGCTGGTATCACAAACTTTGAGGGTAACCAGAGTTACAAAACACTGGGCCAGTTCAACTGTACAACTGCTTGTCACTTCCCCAGTAAGAACCAAAGAATTGTAACATGCCAGTTCTGTATTTTTCTTTTTGTAACCTAAGATTATTAAAAAACAAGAATAATCATTACTTAACTTGAACTATTTCCTGGGGGGTGGGGGGAAAGTATCCTCTCTCTCCTCTACCCCTCATATGAGGGCACTTGCCATACCTACTATGAAAACTCCTGCATAATTTGATTAGGTCAAGTTTTCCAAACCACCATTGTTTAAGGAAGAAAATTATCAGCAGTCATAACCCTCATTTCCTTTGGCATTAGATGTGAACCCAGGGCTCACTAGTAAGTTTATCCACCTCATTAAAAAGAACACTGTTTATTACGAGAAAATATGCTGCAGTTTCACAATCTACGAATCTGTGAATATGTAAACATAACACTGCATTTGAAGCATACTTTTCTGAACCTTTGAAGTATACGTTTCCACTCAAAAAACCTGTGCTGTCTGTTTTTCTACTGAAGAGATCAGGTTGATTTCTGCACTCTTCTCAACGATAGCAACATATCAGTCCCCGAGCCCTCCCTGCTTGCCTCTATCCTGATTAAAATTCATACTCAATATGGCACTGGCACCTAAATAAGTAACCAGCTGGTTTTTTTCCTTCCTGAACCGTAAGAGCTAGAACGAAGGAAGCATTGCTCAGTTGCACTTGGGAAACCTACTAGAAAAGACAGAAGAAGAAAAAAAAATAAAAAATAATTAAACACTGCACATCCAAATCCAGGCAAGTGGAAAAACGGATGCCTGACGAGCACCTGAACAGAACCCAGACCCGTTTCGCATCACCTACTTTAAGGCCACCGTTAGGCCCCAGGCAGGCAGGCAGACCCAGTAAGGGGTTGCAGACGACCGCGACCAGGGCCGGGTCGCGGTTTGCAGGGCTGCTTCCCATCTGACACCACCACGGGCAGCCGGCGGCCTTATCACGCGTGAGATAAATCCAGGGCCCCGAGTGAAGCCACCAGCCCTGGAAGGCAGCGACGCCTCCCCGAAACCCACCGCCCCCCCAGGACCGGGGGGGGAGGGAGGCCTGGAGCCCCCCTCCCCCCCCGGCGGCCGGTCACGCCCGCCTCAGCCGTCTCGCCCCCCCCCGCCCCAGCACCGCCCCCGCCTCCCGGCAGCGCCGCCCGAACGGCAGCCGAGGGGCGGCGCGGGGCCCCCGCCCGGCACGGCGGGAAGGGCGGCTTTCTCCGAGGGACCCCCCCCCGCCCGCTCCGTCCCCATCCCCGTCCCCTCACCGGGCCCGTAGAACTTGCTGCCTTTGGTCACGTCGAAGACTTTGCCGTTGACAGCCAGGAGGATACGAGGGTTGCGGGCCCCGTCGAACTCGCGCAGCTGCTCCAGGGAGAAATCCCGCCGCTTCATCCGCGGCAGAGCGGCGGCCTGGTTCTGCCGGGCCGCGCCCCCCGGCCCGCTCCGCGTCCCCCAACGCAGGTACAGCCGGTAGGCCGCCAGCAGCGCCAGCGCCAGCAACCCCACGTTCAGCAGCATCTCGCCGCCGCCCACCACCGCCGCCGCCGCGCCGGCCGGCGGCTCCCCCGCTCCCCCTAGGCCGCCGTCGCTGCTCCCCTCAGTCCTTAGCTTCCCATCCCCATCGTCCGCCATCACTGCCAGGCCAGCGCCTGCCCGCCCAACGGCTCCGCCCCTAGCTCGCGCCCGGCGAGACGCCAGGCGGCCGGTCCCGCCCCGCCCGCCCACTTCCCATTGGTGCCGGGCCCAGGCGGTACCCGCCCCCGGCGGGCTCGCACCGCCCCGCGGGCGAATTGGGTGCGGGGCACGCCCCGCCGGCCCTTCAACGGCTTCTCTGCTCGCGAGAGGTGGTGCGGCCGGCGCGCCTGCGCGGTCGGCTCGCTGCGCTCCCCCGCGCGGTCGGGTGGCGTTGGCGGGAGCGTCTCGTGCGGGGCGGCTCGCCTCAGCCGCCGCTCCGCTTCCCCTCACGGGAGGGAGGGAGGGAGGGAGCGAGCGGGCACCGCCGCCCCGCTTCCCCTCACGGGAGCCAGCGGGCACCGCCGCCCGCGGCAGTGAAAGCAGAGCCCGGGCGGGAGGCGGCGGGGTGCGAGAGGGCTGAGGGGGCTGAAGGCAGCGGGGCTCGACGGCGCCGGTTGGCAGCCTCTGAGGGCGGCGGGGCAGCACGTTAGATCCGCGAGGGGGTGGGGGTGGGTGTTGCAGGACGTGCGTGCTTCCCGCCGCTGGGGAAAGGGGTTGAAGGCCGGCGGTGTTGGCCACCGCGGTCCGGCCACGTCGCGCAGCGCCTTTTCGGCGGCTGCTGAGTAAGCGACACGTCTGCTGAGAGGGCCGGTGCGGGGGTGGTTTTGCTGTCCGCTTGGGTGAACGCAGGCGTGCCCCTGAGGTGACGCAGCAGCCAGTCGTGGAGGGAAGCCTTTGGAGGTAGCTCAAGGGACTGCTTGGTGCGCTCCACTGCTTAGGGTAAATACACCCTTCCACTTTTTGCCATCAGAAAATGGGATGATTACTAACAGTAGGCTAATCCGCTAGAATTACTCCTTGCGCTGGGAAACATAGCGGTGGCAGCACATAGATGGCTTTAGTATAACCTGTTAAGTACAACCCATGCCCAGGAGTGAGTTTGCTCAGTTACGTGAGGAGAAAGACAAAACTTTTACTATTTTCAAGGAGAGAGTGGGTGCATGTAGATCATCTCCGTAGGGCGACACTTACCTGCAGAGAAAGACCTGAGCAGAATTTAGCCCTTCTGTTCCTCTGACCTCTTGAATGTGTTCCCAAGCAAAACTGTCTCTCTCATCAGATGATGCTCAAGACCCGCTCTACAAGTGTGTAACTGGGTCTAGGGAATGTAAGCCACCCTCCCTACGGTTGGAATGTGATACAAGGAACATCGTTATTCCATGTAACCGTGTGGTACTGAAGCATCCCTGCCTAATAACATGAGCCTTAAGAATAATTCACAATTGCATAACTCGGTCACAAAAGTTGGAAAACTCAGATGTTTCCACAAAAGCTGGTAGACAGTGCAAGAGACTTAACTCAGTGGAAAATAACATTAATGGTACTTAGCATTTACATAAAGCTCTGCGCTTTCAACAGCCTGTCTAATGATTAGGTTTAATCTTCTACCCTCTGAGACAGTTCAGTAATGACTACCTCTGCGGGGAAACAAGATGAAGATTTTGCCAGTTAAAGACCTGCAATTATAATGCTACTACTACTGTTCCTCTTAACCAAGCAGACTATTTAATATATGTCTAAGTAAACACTATTAAGAAAGTCCTTTTATCTCAACAAGTCACTGCTTGATTGTGGTTAACAACAGTTTTTATCACAGGGTTATAATGTATTTGGTTTGTCTGGGCACAGCTATGGTGCAGGTCAGAAGAAGATGGAGTTGCACTCTTGCCTCCGAACTTCCTTCCCTCACAAGTTTAATTTAGATTTTCTACAACATCTTACTATGTTGTCTTAACTTCCTTTGTATTTTAAAGATGGGTTCAGAAAACAAAAACAAGTAGTGAGAGATGTGAAGTACTTTTACACATCTTCCTACCAAGATCTTATCTCTAAATTCATACAGACTGGCTAAATAATTCTAGACATTTCTTTGAAAGCACATGGTGTTCCACTGCATCAATGTAGTGTTCTGCTATATTCTGGAAGGAATACTTTCAGAAATTGGTGTGGCTACCGTAAGAATTCTAGACTTCATTTGTCTGTTCTGGATGCCTTCCTAAGAGATTATATTGCTACCTGGTCTTGGCTAGCATACTTTGATTTACTCCTGTGAGCCTTGGATCTAGCACAGCAAAATGGTGGCTCTTTTTGATCTCTAGGTAAGAGCTGGAAGCCAAGAGGAGTTCCAGGAACCTGCCCTAGGGAAGTGAAATAGTTTTAAAGACTGAGTTTAGAAGAATTTTACTTGAAAGAATTTGAACACTAGAAAATAGACAAATACATCAGAAATAGTATAACACAAATACTAAACATACCAAGTATACTTGGATTAGAACATTTCCAAACCTAGCAGATAGAAACCACTGAAAACGTGTAGGTTCCAAACTGGAGAAACACTGGCTGGCTGGTTGCCCACTTGTTAGTGTACACCTCAGAGAAGCCCAGATACGAAGTGCCAAGGAAGTTAAGGTCCCAGTGCAGCCGCAGGCACCTTGAATGCCAGAACACCATCATTGGATCGCAGAGGCACTCATGATCTGCTAACTCAAATATGACAAGCAAATGTCTTCCTGTCTTGGGGCAGACTAGTTTCAACTTCAGCCAAATTTTGTTACTCCGCTGTTAGCTTTACCTGCCAGAGAAATGCCAGAAAAAACAGTTTCTCCACTATGACTGCTTCCAGTGGTTCTTCCTCGCTTGTCTTTGGTTTGCCAAGGCAAAAAAAATCTGCCCTTGTAAAGTATAAAAGTTATGATCTATAAACCTATGGCTGATAACAGGACCCCAAAAGTCTCTTAGCATTACTGTGTGGCTTCCACTGTTCTTTATGTGTGGTTCTTTTGTTGTGAACAAATCTTATTTTTGATCTAATTGACAGCCAGCTGTCACAGATCCTGATCCATGATTGGGCAACCCAGGTATTGCTAATGTATATAATTGCGAGTGTCTGGAGTAATTACAGCAATACGATTAGAGGAGTAAAAGGAAAGTCAGACTTTCTGGGCTACCTGTGGAAAAAAAACCCTCAGAGTTTTCCAAATTCTGAAATTAATGCACTGCTAATTCTTTCGTATGGATTTGATCTGAAGAGTAAATGAAGTAGTAATACTTGCATATCATGGTTTCCCATAAAGAGCTTAGTAAGCCCTGAATAAACACATATGAAAGAATATTGCCAAGTTTCCAATTACATATGTTATAGCTTTTGTTGTTTTTGAGTATTATTTAATGTTATAGGTTTTTTTACCTAACAAAATTTGAAGAATACCTAGAAAATGAATAATTTATTGCTATATTCATATGTAATCTCGTCTATTGTTACTTGTTTATCCTCTAGTTTTTGGAGGCTAATGGCCATTAAATTTCAGAGCAGTCTCTCTGCCATATCTGACATGGTTTGTTCTAGCAACAAGGAGAAAACAGTAGTATCTTTTAAAGTTATTTGCTCATTGGTGTTAGATGTTCAATATTTTTCTACATCAGTATACAATTTCTTCAGAACGAGCCTTTTGTGTTATAATGTGCCAGATATACTATGACTGACTATTGCACCTTTGTGCTAAGAATTTCACAAATAGATCAGTTGCCACCTTCTTTGTTTGCTCCACATATGAAATAATTCTCTAACATATTTTTTTAGAGAGAAGCAGGTAGGATGCTTCTGGATGACCTTTCCATTAGGAGGTAAATGCCTCAACTCAGAGTTGTGTTCTTCACTTTTTGTTTTCAAATGCTGCTTATTACAGCCTCTGGAAAGAGGACTGAACTCAGTGAAAAGCACAATGAGAGCACAACTTTACAAACAGAAATCAAACTCTGATGCAAGCCACTATCACGGCTGAAGTTTATTTTCCATTGATTTTGAAGCTGAAGAAACATCTGTTATCGCACAAACACAGGCTACGTTCAGGACGGATGAGGAGGTGCACTGTGTGTGAAGGAATGTAGGGATGTCTCAGTAAATTTGGAATAATAGAACAATCAATCAGCTCCATTGATTTTGGTTATTTTTAAACCCAGTTTAATGTATGGGATGCACTGATGATTTTGTTTTAAGCTGTTTTAAGCAGCTTGGAAATGCTTACTGTTGAGGTCGATGCCATGCTTGATGTCTTATTTCAAAATAGGATCTGCTTACATTCCTTAACCCATCTTTATTTCATATTTATTTTAAGTGCTACATGTAGACTCATCTAAAATTTTTTAACATCATGTCACAGGGTCTTTTAATGAAGGGATGCTGAATGCATACAAGTTGTTCAGAAATTTTTGAAAAATTTGAAAATATAGTATGAATAGCCGTATAGTGAAGTCCATATCAACCCATTGTGCTAGTTTGGGCTAGGACAGAGTTAATGTTCTTCATAGTTGCTGATACGGGGCTCAATTTTTCATTGGTAAAAAGTCTACTGTTATTTTTTAATCTTTGTAAATGGTGTAGTACCTGAAGTGCCTGTTATAATAGCACAGAAAGAGATTAAATTAATCTCTAACAAAACAGTTGGATTTTGTTCATCCATTAAAAAGTTACTCTGTCTAATGGTGTTCTTCACAGAAAGTCTCTATAGTCCAGGCTGGGACCAGCAGAAACCTGTGAGCACCAGTTAAGCGCTGACCAGATGAGGAACTGGTGGTGCCTTGCTACAGAGCCAGAGGTAGGTTTGCTGCAGCTGGAGCTCAGCTTGGTGTAGGAGCTGAGAGCAGCTTTCCTTCAAAGGTGGAAAGCTCGGGTGACCCTGGCTCTCAGCTCTTGGTCTCACAGTGGCTCTGGCATGTATTATTCCAAATCTGGTCAAGTAAATTACTGACCTGTATACTGGAGATACATTTTCAAAAAACATATGCATTTGCAAAGGCAAGTTTTTAACAAAACAACTTATTTGGGATATTTATAACTGTATGTATGCGGCTGTGTTTCAAATGTTAACTTCAGGACTGCAATAATTCGGCTGAGTGGAACAGCTGAGAACGTACCCAGGCAGGCCTTTGGGCACAGCCATCTATAAGCAAGAAGGTAGATTTTCAATATAAATAGGCCACATTCCTACACTAATTATGTTTTCATATTTGGCTCTAGATGCTTATAGGACAAATACTAAATGCCCAGGCCTATTATTAGATTACATAACCTCATTGTATTATGGGATATGTCTGCTGAAAGTGTGGACACTATGTAAGAGCTGCAAAATATTCTTTAGCTGGTCTCCATAAAGGAACACAAGATGAAAATAGCAAGTTACACAGACGTAAGAGTGCAGCAAGGAGACTGGGGATAAGACGTGTCTAGAGGCTTGGGAGGTAGACTATTTGCTGGTGCGTTGCAGTTCATGAGCTCAAGTATAGCCTTGGCACTGGTAGTGTATGGCACTATAAATAATGAAATAGTGTATGTAAAATATAGAATTAAAGTCAGAAAATAATTTTGACTCCTTAATGCAACTGCAAATAATTTTAGTATTTCCAGTCTTCCAACTCAGTTCTCAACCATACAGATATGACCTTTTGCATACTGGGCAGAGTCGTACCATGTGTATTTTACTGCAGCACTGGCAAACCGAGCACTTAAGTAACCAGATTATGTTTACCTGTGCAGTGACATAGTTAAGTCCCATGAAGTCAATAAGCTTTTCCAGTGGCTTTAATTTCACAAACTTAATAATAGTAGTAACCTTGTCTTGGTTTTAAAAAGAGCTGGGTTGTTTTGGTTGGTTGGTTGGTTGCCCCATAGGAAGCACCACTAACATAGACACTTCATTTAATTTTGTCCTGGTTCATCACAGAACTAAAACTGATTTAACCCAATTTCAGTTGATGATTTTTTGCATTTTAACTCTGTCTTGTGATTATAAGATACTGCTGTGTTTACATGTACATTTTGTTCTGTAGCATATCACTCACGTTAAAAATTCTTACGGTAATGTCCTTGGTTCACCACAATCATAATGTGTGAGGTTGTCCACAGGTGTCTACCTCACCTGCTGTTCTTTCTGTGTTAGTGATGATAGACAATGCTGTTAGCTGTGAGTTAAAGATCACAAACAGAAGTAGGCCACTGCTGGCATTCCTCCTGTTCTGCGTTCTTGTATCTCTTTGTCCTGCTTGCCTGCCTTTCCGTCTCAGTTCCATTAAGTCTTTGAGGCATTGTATATGCTGTTCAGTCTTGAATCACTTTTTTTTTTTTTTTTTTTTTATGGACTATTACAGGCTACTGTTCAGAGAGACAGCTAACAAACCCCTCTTTTGACAAGCCAATGATTCATAGGAGCTGACCATAGAAGCAGACCTGTGTTTGATAAGGAGTGGAGGGAAAGAGACTACACAGGGCAATTGTGGGTTCATTTTAGAAATGGTTGCTAGCTATCCTAGGAGATTTCAGCAATGAATTCACTGGTGCCTCCACAGGATCAAAGTGAAGGAACCAGTGTTTCAAGCTAATGCACATTTCTTAGCCATATCTGTTACAGTGTTGGTTTTCCTAGGGAGATTGGCTTCTGTTACGGGCAAAAGCCATTTAAGCAGCTTATGCAGGAGTTTATTGCCTTTCTTCCATCCCAAAGTCCACATCATTATTGAGGGGGGAAAATGGTAAATACACAACCGAGTGTAAATGTGTCGTAGTAGTGATTTAATGATTTTAAATAGGCATACGTGACCATTCATATGATTAGATGCCTTTTCTTTAGTGTGTTGTCACAATCTGTAGAACTACATCATTCACATGTAATGGGAAACTGAGATAGAGTTAAGTCATAACTTGGGCTACTGATAATAGACCTCTTCATTGAACAAAATGTGTCAGGGTTCAATGTCACCAAAAGTCAGTCTGTTCTTGTAGGTTTTTTTGGGTTGGAGTTTGTTGGGGTTTTTTTTGAGGAAAGTGTGTGAAAACTATGCACACATGCAGCTCCTGTTCTTGGCAGCTGTTCATAGTGAGGCGTAAATTGCTGAAGTCCTCTGTGGCGAAGTCCACGTTTTTCTTTTTTTGCCCTTTCTTTTTCTATTTTTCTATTTTTTCATCAGGAAAGGGGGGGAAGTTGCAGAATACAGCCAGATTATACTTATCAGGTAGCAGGAATTACATCAGCAATTCATCAGTAACCTTTGACACTTTCTAATAAATAATACTTACAAACTTACTATGCAGCCAGAATTTTGGTCAATTTGTTTAGTTAATAAGGTGAATTTTGCTGGCTAACCTCTGTTATTAATACTCACATTCATTGATACGTGGTATTGTTACCAGGGTCTACAAAATGTTTTTATTGGCTGAAGAAATTCCTCTACTGGAACAGAATACCTTCTCCTTGCTTAGAAAGACAGCGTAGCATTGTGCTAAAATTTGTAAACTGGGGCCTTTATCACAAAGAAGCTAGGCAAGTTTTTTCTTTTGAATTTCTGATTAATGAATTCTCTTTCTCTAATTTTGCAGGTACTCTGAGTATGGATGGGCCAGTTAGGAGACTGAGCAAAGCCATTGCTACAGATAGCAAACAAGTGCATCTCATTGCCAGTGACGTTGCTGTGGAGATGCAAAAGAAGAACACCAAATTCTAAGAATTGCTGCAGGTACAACAGGAACAAGGGATAAGAAACTGACAACTTAATTGCATGAGAAAAAATGAGGAAAGAAGGAGCTTGTTAGAAGGGTAATGAATACTTTCCAACATCTAAAGTTTATGTGCAGATACAGATTCTATAAAGGCTAATGACGAGGTCCCTGAGCATAGCACATAAAAGTTATGACAGTGCATTTATAGACTTTATTTTCACAGATTTCACTTTAGCTTTAGTTTGCACTTGGCACGCCAAACTATACTAGGTAGTTAAAAAACATTTCTTTTGTTAGCCGACAGCAGGTTTGATAGCATTGTTCTTAAAAATTTCCTTTTGTATGTTTCTAATATTAATGGAATTGTTTGTTTATTTAGGCACCGGTTGTCCACTTAGTCATAAAGAAATGGCTGTTATGCCACAATGTTTTAAAGAAGAGTAAAGCAACCAATCTGTAAGATCAGATACAACAGCATCCCGTGCTCACAGAAGAGTACACACCAAGATTTATGTTTAGTTTGACATGTAATTAAAAAAAGCAATCAACCCTTATCCCATGCATTCCATACAGTTAATCTGGCACTATACAACTGTACACATTAATAGTCACCTAACCTAAAGCTTAGGAAAGAATAAGCACCACAGGCCTCTATAAAGCCTCATAACAAATGTGTATAGCATGTTCCAGAGCATTTTTCTAGCCAAAAAACCCACCCTATATATTAGCAATAAATTGTTCCCTAAAATGGCCTCATCTGAATACGCATAGTCTATCTAATTTTAGTCTTCCTGATTTCTGGTGAAAGGTACGGATGCTTCCCAGAAGTGTGAGTCAGCTCAGAACAACTAATAGCAAAAGTTTACAGGATCCAAACCTTGTCAGAATCCTCACTTTCAGTTTCTCAAGTAAGGGTACATAATGAAGTATGTCATAAACTTGCATAAACTATTTGTAGTATAAAAGGAAGAGTTGTCTTGCCTTCCAAATGCATGTTCTACTTCAGCAGCAGCTAAGAACATAGCTGCTTTTCCTGTGCACGCCCCACCTGCTCTGGGACTTGTTTCTGAAATAATGTCAGCAGAAGGTAAATGAGGTTTACCCAAGTATGTTAACAACTTCTAACCCATTACAAGCAATGCCACTGGTTCTGAGCAAGGTTCCAGTTTGTCTAGTGTCTTGTCAGTGCCTGCCACTGTTAAGTAGTGTTTTTGACATAGGTGTGACCAAATTCCTCAAGACATTCAGAATTAGAGTTATATTTCTTCCAGTTCATGCAGACATTAAAACTTTTGGGAGGACAAATTACGGGCCAAACTTTTTTTGTGGGGGAGTGCTCCCTATGCTAGGTTACGAAGGCAACCCTTATGTGAGAAGACACAGCCATATCCTTTTGGGAGTAGTCAAGATCCTGTGAAGAGAGGAATGTTAATTATTTTGCATATAATAAATACATATTTAATGATTTGAAGGACAACTGGAAAGAAGAAGAATGTAATTTTTGTGTTATGGTTATGTTTTCTTGACCATACACATCAGTCTGAAAGCATCTCAAGCTAGATTCAGAGTTTCTACTTCATGTAAAAAAGCAGCTGTAAACCTGTTAAGCCAGCAGGTTTAATTGTTACTGAAGTACTCTAGAACAGGTGACCCCGATCCTTTATATTTTATGGGAAACATTTTAATGAAGGGTAATATTAACTAGTTCTCTCATTCCAATTCATCTTTTATTTATATATTATAAGGATGCAAACCTTTATTCTCTACTGCCAGAGAAAGAGAAAGCACCAAAGGAAACAAAATGCTGTGTAAACCAAACACTCCAGTGCACGTGTTTTACGTCCCTCCCCTTGGAAGAGACAGATACAAAGACCATCAAACATATGGTCGATGGTTACTCAGTCAGGGGTCAGGTGCAGCTACAACTGGGAGGACAGAGCTGCTCAGTCACATGGTTGGTATTGTATCATATGAGCAGGATTATGCCTGCCAAGCTAGCCTGCACTACGCAAGGAGAGGGAGGTTGAGTGGGAAGGGACTAAAGTCTTTTAAAACTCACCCTGCTGTTAAATACACACTTTCCTCAATATGTTCCTGGCAAATTTTTATATACTGTAGCAACAAATGAGTTACACTAGAATATCTTGCAAATCTTTCGTTATTAAAACCTTTTGAAAGTAAGTGTGTAATACTAACAAATCAAAATGGAGCCCTTGACCTGTGTTTTGCACTTCTCTAGGAGGGGTGTGTATGACTAAATAAAACACAAGACACTGGAAAAGCAGGCTTAGTGTGTATGTATCCATAGTTTATCTCTTTGCACCCCTATCTCCTCCTTTTCATTTTGAATAATGACCAGGGCTAGGCTGAATCTAAATGGGAAATCCACATTCCAAAGAAGCAATACGATATAATCTAAAAATCACGTTGTTAGAATTGGAAGCTGAAGGGGCATTGGACAGAAACAGCCTGGAGAGAGTCAGAGAGAGAGGTTGCCTTTAACACAAGTAAGGATTTGGGAATTTTCCTCTTAACATCTATGTTCAATGCAGTCTTGCAGAAGTAGTCTTTAGAGACTAAACTTTTCCTCCAATGGTAACAGCAGCCATGTACTTCTCATAATTTGTGATGAATAGGGATTGAGCTATGCAGACAGTGCAAGGTGCGCATGAGAGTTCAGACACAGCATAAAGCTTGTGCAGGACTATTTCCTGTTGAAAATCAGAGTAGCCCGTGTTCTCTGTTCCAGTGCTGTTAGTGGCTGCAAAGAGGTGAAATACAACACAAAAATTTCTGCATTACACATGAGTGTATCTCCAGTGGTGCAGATATACTGCCAGTCCAGCATCTTTTTTACGGAGGGGTGTTACAGCCTCTTTTGCCTTGAATAAATTAATTTTTTTTAGATCATAAAGGTACAGAATCTTGCATGACAGTCTTATGAAAGAGACATTCATGCTGTCTGGAGATCATGTTTGAAGAACCATTATACTACAGTAGGCTCACTCCACACAAGTATTTGTCAGGGAGATTTCAAAGAAACCTGTGCGCTTTATTTGTGCCCATAATAAAGTAATTAAAAATCAATTAATATGTAGAAAAAATGAAGCAATATAAGTCTGTGGTTCTGCATTAAGTAATATAAAATCTGTGCATGCCGGATTTCCTGGCAGTAAAAATTTGATCTGTATTGGCATGAGCAGATGATTGCATTTTTATCGAATCAGCCAGAGCATATGTTACAGTGTTTATTCAGATTTTATGCCAGCTTTCTGTCAGCTGAGAAGGATAAATTATGCCTGATCCAACATAAAGTTAGAGTGGTACAAACAGACAATATCTCATCTGATAGGAACTCTCCTGGGACAAAATTATTCCTTCAAGCTATTTACTATCTCACAGAATGATAGCCTACCACCCTAATATGCTGTAAACCCTACATAGTCCTTAGACAAATCTTTTTCAAGTCAGAGCATGTCTTTATCTGATTAGCTGTAAATAGACTGACATTTTTTTCCTCAGAGGGAAGAAGGGGAGAGTTGCAAATTCAAATTATATTTTACACCTTAGGCAAACACAGAAGTGTTTCTGAATATGATTTGTATAGAAATCTCAAGTGTACTCATGTGTAAATGTAAATAATGAGATGGGAAAAAATGAGTCGTAATGATAATTAGGAACATAATTCATGAAATTATGGGGTTAGGATTGGGCCCATACTATAATAGAAAAAGGATTTGATTTTGTGCTTCCGCCCATGTTTCTTCTTTTAAATATGCAGCTGCTGTGTCATATTATGGATCCTTGGCATCTCACTCTGAAGATGGATTGTCGTGACACTAGTTACTGGAGGTGAAGATAGTAAACAAGAACATTACAGTGTGAAACATGATTTTTGAGACTTCCTAAGTTAAAGGGCTGAATCCATCAGTAGGTGTGTACAGGTTTTACTAACTTTGGTATAAAATTGGCTGAGGTTTTTTAAGATTTTGTGTGGATTTTGTTAATTGTCATTTGAATTCCATTGGAATTTATGAATTTACTTTTGTCACTGCAGTATTGTCTGTCTTTGGCCAGGGATTGTAACTGACTGCAATTCAAAATTCAGTGACAGTACTGCTTAACATTGTTCAGGCAACCCTGGCTACTCATTTCTGCACCTGCACTGCTGCCTTTACTAGATTAGCACAGCAGTTTTTTGGGGTGCATTCTGGACTAGCCCATGGAACTGATTTGACTAAAGAATAGCAGGCATTATGAAAGCTGGCACTGCCACTGGATTTTTTTTCCCTACAAACTACATAGCATATGAAAACAAATGGAGCTGGGAGCTTATGGCAGATCTGGCAAAAGGGTATGGTGGTGTGGGATAAACTGAAAGAAGGATTATTCCTGTCAAACTCAAGGTAAGAGCAACCTGTACCTACGTTCCACGGAATAAGTTAAAGTAGAAGAAGGTATCCTGAAGTAGATGCAGTAATATGAAAACAGAAATACTTTTGAAAAGTACAGCATGTACTAGGAGCTCTAAGTCAGCTTTATTCTGGTATGACTACATCTATACCAATTGTGCTGGTATAACAGTGTTAATAAAAACATTCTCCTAAGTGACAGAGTTATGCTAGTAAAACTGTTACAGGTACAAGACCCCTAAAAATTGGAATTATCAGTAAATAGCATACCCGTCTAATGTAAACATTGCACACCCCAAATTCAGCAAGAATTCCTATTATGCAGATCTTAGTTAAGAGTTTGTAGAGCTGTAATTCTACTAAGCTGGCACTTTGGGACAATGCAGAAGTTCCTCTTAAGAAGTTGAAGAGCCATTTCATTTCTCGTGATATATTTCAGTGAACTTTCCAAAATCATTCTTGGCACAGCTGAAGCATCTTTAGCATTGTTCTACTACTATTTCTTCTACCACTACCACCTCTGAAAAGTCTATGTTTGTTCTCAGAATGGGGCCAGATTGTACTGAGAGATTGGTATTTTCAATACAGTTTCCTGTGGAGGGATAACCTAGACTCTTGGCAGCATACCACTATTCAATTCATACAAAGCACTCACATCATTTACTCTAGACGTAGGCTTGGGCTCATGACCATTCCGATGTAATTTGTACTAGCAGTGCTATTTTAACTGCAATCTCATTACATTATACACAAGTACTGAATGCATACAAGACGGGAAGAGAACTTAAAACATGCTTTGGGGTTGAATTTTGCAAAAAGTGATGCTTCATAAAAGCTCATCAATAGAAAACACTTCCAAGAGGAAGTTAAGCTCTGATGATACATAGCACTTTGCTACACATGTAGATACTTAATCCAAAATGTGATTTGTGTATTTGACTTCCACCTGCAAGAGAAAAAACAGCCATCCTGTGATTACTGTGCGCTTGGGACTGAATGGGTCCAGCTACTGAGCAGCAGATATAGAGGCATTCTCCTAGATAGGCTGTTTTGGATGCTCAGAGACTCGGGAGTGACCACAAATCCTAAAGCAAAGAAACTACTGAAGACTATTGAGTATGGTTCGTGCAGATATTACAAGGAGGGTCTGATCTCCTTGAATGATAGGGCCTGTTAATTTGTGGTAAACCAGGTGGGAACGAGTGTGATGTGAAAAACACATGTATGTGATTTCTCCTGATGCAATTTCTTATAAAATAATGGCAAATCTGTGTAATACCTTTAACTATTAAAATCATCATACATTTCATCTTATACTGTTACTTCATTATAATAGTATGTACCTACATAGGAAATTTTTTTTATATTCCCCAACTGTCGTGCACATAGCTTCCACACTTGTCTAAACAACCTGCATTTGTTTGCCACTCTGAAGTCACAGTGGTTGGATTAAATGTTAAAAAGCTAATTTACAGCCAGGTTTACTATCTCTGCGTATGCACACCCTAGGAGTCAGCATCTTGCTCTAGCTCTTCTTTGTGCTTCCCATAAGTGCCGTGCTGAGGTCCTAAGTCTTCTGGCTCTATGGAAGAGGCAAAAGCACAGGAAAGACTAGAATTCAAACTTTTTGAGGGAACTTGTGAATTGATCGGGGTAACGGGCAGGCTTCATGCAACATCACACTAGAGCAAAAGACGTGAAGATATCCAAAAAGAAGAGAACTGACATGTGCTGGGCCTTTATCAGAATTCGAACTAAATAGGATATTTTTAAAAGACATTGACAACTTACTCTTCCATTTTGGACATGGACAATGTGGAAGAGAATAGTTAGAGTGGTGTGGCTGAGGAATGCTTGTATAACCATGTCTCCAAGGGATCTTCAGTACACAAAAACTTGATCCCTCAGGTATGGACATAGTCCTGTGTTCCTCCTCCTTCCTGCTTACCATCCTCCCCTATTGGTGGCCAGTCTTCTAACAAAGAAATACTCTGGCTGTAAGCTGCACTGTAGAAGAGTTTGTTAAGAACCATTGCTTTTACCATTATAAGATATTGGTGCAAATATGACGTTGCGTACACATAGTATTTATTTTTGTTCCTGTAATTTGGTGCTCTTAACATGCCATTTGGATAGGTTTTGTGATGTGGATTAGCTTTTGTCAATGCTGCTTACCTCTGTTTAAGTTACTATCATCCTTACATGCTCCAAATGACAGTTTCTTTCCCAGTAGTAAGCCAGGAAGCCACAAATTGTTTTACCTCTTTCATTCCAAGTTCCCTCTTCAGCCCTCTAGGCGAGTGCCCGTTTGTAACACATGCTTAAAATGACGGTGGCTTCAGATGGTGACCTGTAAGAACCAGCTCATTTGCTAGTAGTTTCTGCAGTGAACTAGCTGCCATGCTTTATGGTCCCATGGCAATCATATCAGCCTCCAGAGAACATGCCTTATCATCAAAACATGTATAAGAACATTTTGATCACACAAGAAATAATTCATCATTATATAGTAATGTCAATAAAACCCTACCAGTGTATTTTTTTAATCAGTAAAAACCCAATTAACCTTCTTAGATATAAATCTTTTTTTAAAAAAAACCCTTAGATTGCACTAGTGAGGCAAAATGCACAGAAACATTTTACACAACACAGTTTATAATTATATACGATTATTATAATTGTTATATTGTTAACTCTCAGTGTGCTTATTATCTCATTGCACAGGAATGATAATGGCACACCTAACTTAGGATTTGCCCACAGATGATAGAAAAAGAAATTCCCTGAAAAAAAAATGCTTGGAAAGGCTCTAATGCAAGGCAAAACCACTTTCTGATTCCCTGAGTAGGTCTCGAAGGCCATCCAGCCTTACAGAAAATGAGTATAATAATTTTCTTGTAAATAAGGGGGTGGTTTTGCTCTTTTTTTTTTTTTTTTTCTTTTTGGTGACATAAATCAAGGCCTTATACCTATCCCAAGGCTTTAATCCTCTAAATGATTCCTGAATTGCACATATTTATGGCCTTGTTTTCCTGATGTCATGGCTTCACGTGGGCTCTGTACTGTTATAAGAAATATTAAGAAAGAGTGAGAACATGCCCTGCGCCACAAACAAGGACCCATTTCCCTCACTGCTCTGGCACAGCTGCTAACAATATCAGAGCTATGGACATTTCCTTAATTTCCAAAGCATATGAAATAAGAGGTGGGAAGAGACATACGGTCTCCACAGTCTGGAAAGAGACTCAAAACCCAAAATCAACACCTTCTTTGCTACTATAAAACCTGAAAATTGAACAGTAACTCTCTACCTTTCAGGTTTTGCTTCTAGGCTCTGAACTCCTCAAAACCACCTGTATTATCTAGTGCTTGCATGGCAAACTGAAGTAGGGAATTAAAATTTTTTTTAAAAAGGAAATTTTTTTGGTGACATTATGAAATACTTTAAGAAAGGAGAAGGTCAAAAGAGAAAAAAAGAAGAGCTTGGAGAAATGGATAAATGATAAAAGCATAGGCTGCGGGTTTGCTTTGACTGCCGTTTGGGATTAATCCCAAGCATTACCCGGTTTAAACCATGATTCCTTTGGAGCTTAGAGCTTCATCAGTCATGCACATGGTGGTCCTTGGTCACAGAATCACAGAATAATTTAGTTTGAAGGGATCCTGGAAGTCACTTGGTCCAACCTCAGCTCAGAGCAGGGCCATTGGAGATGAGGTTGATCAGGACCTTGTCCTGCTGAGTTCTGAGTATCTCCAAGGATGGAGAGTCAGCAGACCCCTTTGGACAACCTGCTCTGGTGTTTGATTACCCTCCTTATGAACTTTTTTTTTTTTCACAATAGTTGTTCTATCTGTCCTACAATCTGTCTATCCTACTATCCAATCCATGTCCAGGACCATTTTAGGAAGTAATTTTGTCTCTTCTTCAGAATCTGCTGCTCTTGTCTCTTCATCCAGTCTTGGACTCTGATGTTAGGGGAGCACAAAGGGCAGGAAATAGTGAGTCAGGACACCATAGAGTTAGTTTGGGAAGCCTTCTGGTTTCTTGCAGCCAGAGAGGATTTTGTGCTGTGCTTTGGACATGATCTTAGCATAGCTCCCACTGAGGAAATGAGCTGAGGAGTATCTTTTGCTATAGTTAGTCAGGAGAGTTAAGGTTTGCATGTATACTTTGGTGGAGCCCAAATTTGATGTGTTTTACTTCTGTTTTCCATTAGGCTGGTGATTTGCAATCGGGTGCTAAGAACACTGCTGTTTCTCTAATCCCCGCTCTGCTCCCAGAAGGCCTGGCAAATTCCGTCACAAACACCAGGAAAGGATTACTGGTGCCTCAACTTACTGCAGTGCGTAAAGTTATGGACTGTAGCCCTGGAACTGGCCAATGCACATGCAGGTACGCAGTGCCAAGACAGACACAGTAAAGGTATTGTTCCATGCACATTTTTCCCAGCAGCAGCCTGTTTTAAGGCATTCCCAGGACCCACCTCAACTGCCAGCTGCTTGTTCCTGACACCCTTTCAGCTGTGCCAGCACAGCTGTTTATATGTATGTTTGGGAACAGAATCATGAGACTAATTCAGGTTAAACTACTTAACAATGCATTTTATATAGAATTTTTCTTTAATACCTGTTTAACTCCCTGGGCCTGATTCACAGTGTGGCCTTACAGACAGTTGTGTTGATGAAAGTCATATGGCTGTCAAGAGAACAGAACAGGCAGGCAGGAAGGAAAAATTGTTGGAAGTACCTTAAGTCAATATTGCTGCCAAAGGCAATGTATCTTCAAACTTACAGCTTTGTGATGTTGCTGCTGACAGCTGAGCTAAGTTATTGCTGTTGCTCAGAGTCCAGTGTCCATCTTACAGTCAACGTCAGCAATGCTGACACATCCACAGGTGTACTCTTATCAGTCTGCTCATCAGCAGCAGTAAGCTAAAGGTTAAATTAAAAGAGCATAGCTGCCAACTCTGCACTATGGATACCTACTGACTTGAGGGCTAATAATCTTGCAACAGCTTCTCTCAATTCTCATGGTCTCCACAGTTCAGGAGAAAATAGTTTCCAGAGGGGCATTGAATGAGGTGCAGTTTTACTATATGCTTAATCCTGAGTAACCACAGGCAGCCAGTGGAAAGAGCCGATGCTACTCTTCCCTCAAACTTGCGTACATCAAGGGCTCGCACCTCTTCTCTTGCACCAGATCAAATGGTCATGCAATGCAAGAAGAGTCAGTTCCCTTTGAGAATCTGATGGATAACTATAATAATTTTTTTAGGTGGGAACACTGGCCTAAATTGAAGGGATTAGGAAAAGCAGAGGTAATGAACTAATTCTTCAGTGAGGGTGTAGCTACAGATACACTTAGAAAGGGATCCCTCATAACCTTGTGAAGTTTTCTGAAAGGAATTCCTTGCTCTTTGCAAACCCAGTACCGCTGAATTTGCAAAGCAACACTCTTAGGAGTTGTGGAATAGAATCTGAATTAACAGTGTATTTAAAACTGAAGTTCTCATTTAAATTTTTATGTTAATTTTAGTCTGCTACTGATGTCACACAAGTGTACAGCAGGAATCATTTTACTGAAATCACAGACACTGCTGTGTCCCTTGTGAAGTAATTTCTACCTGTGTAAAATACATATGAAATGTTACTAAATCAAGCCAGCATTTTATACCCACTTGACACTCATATTGCAGTGATGTAAATTACTGCAATGTGAGGCATCAGTGAATAAAATTACACTAGAATAAAAGTCTTGTGTCAGAATCTGATCCCATATAAGTGTTTTGTACTGTTGTTTTAATGGAACATTGCAAAATTGAAAAATCATTAGTAGTCCTGCCAATGCTTTAGCATTTAAAAGGTCCTATTTTCCATTTCCCTATAGTCCCTTTATGCTACTCCATTAGTTTAAAAAGGCCATAAAGACAGCACATTTAGCCACTTGGGAATATTTTCATTTCTGTGTTGCTTTTGCCTTTGGCATAGTAGGTATGTTAGGTTGTGGCTGAGGAGAAAGGGTCATGGCTGGCCCACCTCTCTGTTCCAGCTATTCTTGGTTGCTGGAACAGCTCCTAGGGGCCCCAGGCTGCCAATTGTACTAAAATTGCTGGTAGCCTTAAGACTATTCAAGGAGTAATTAGCTACCAAATGTGGGTAATTGTGACAGAGTCTAGCTAATACTACTTGTGTCTGAACAGACTAATTAAAGGCTGCACACATGAGAAAGGAGAGAAAACCTTCTTTTGAGGAAAAGAATTATTAAGAGAGAAAATTTGATCTAGTGTTAAAAACAAAGTTCTGTTCCTTCTAGTAGGATCCTAGCAGGTTTTGATAATTAAACTTGGAAAACGAAGCACAACGAGAGATTTTAAATTAAATACTTTCACTGAGGTACCCTTCCTACTCTGCTTTTGATTTCATAAAAGCCATTTCATATTTTTTACAAAAACATTGTTCAGTGCAAGAACATTTAAAAATTATTCTTGCCTGTGAAAAATCAGGTGTTCTATTTCTGCTATCATCAGAGACATTTCTAATTTAAAGAAGCCCAGTTGGAGATATATCATGGGTACATAAGTTCTGTTTCTCCCTCTGTACAAAATGAGATGGGGAGGGGGAATAATCTTCTGCTGGTCTGACAAGACTACAGTCCTCGGTGCATCAGTAAGGCTGTGTTTGCTGTAATTTGTACCTGTGCTCCTCGCTTCTGCTGCTCCTACAATCAGTTATGAGTAGTTCCATTCCATCCCATTTATGTAATGTGTGTATTCAGTGGTACTTAGATATTTGCTAATACGATCATAAAATCTCACATCTCAGCTAAATTTTCTATGCCTCTAGCTGTGCTGCAGGAAATAGCAGATTTCTTAACTGCAGGAGTCCCTTTTATCTACTTCTTTCTCTAGTCTGAAGTAGATCACAGTTAGAAGAGAACAACCAGAATGAGGCCCTTGCAAGAGCAGCAGATTCAGAAGAAAACAGCTCCCTTTACTTCCTCCTGCCCAGCTAAAACAGATTCTTTTAGAAAACACTTTGTTGCGTTCTAAGATGCTGCAGTATCACTAGTACCCTGTCAGCTGTTCTTAGGGTGCCATAGTCCTTCCCAGCCACCAGCCAGCCACCTGGCCACCCTCAGCAGTCTCTGTTTCTCTCTCACACTTAGACCTGTAAAACATCTCTCAGGCACGGCAAACAGCTTGCAATGTCCTGCCTTGTGCTTTAGCCATAGCTGCTAAATTTGAGGTGTTCTCTGTCCGTCTTTCTCCTCCAATACTGATTAGCTGTAAGACTAAATTTAAGATATAGTACTCTGAAATACACAAATTATCTTATTAAATACAGGAAAACTGCATCAGGCTTGGTAGCTGTTTATGGCTGTAATCAGTGACCAAATGTAGAGTCCCAAGCTGTCCATTAAGCTAGAAGATAGATAGAAAAGATGTACTTATTTAGAAAGCCAGTTCCTCTTCTAACTGCAAAGGGGAACAAGCCATGCTGTCTTGGTCTGCCCAGAGAGCAGAGAACTGTGACCTGACCCACATATGCAAACACTCTACAAAGTTCAAATCTGATTGAATTCCAGACATTTTACAGCCAGGAATACAGGTGTTACCTCATTAAGGCAGCTGCAATTCCTTTTTTATAGGCTGCTTCAAAGAGCAGCTGATATAGTCTAGTCTCCCCGCTTAAATATCTTCTTACTCTATGTTGTGAAAGTGGATTAGAAATAACACATTGCAACTGATCTTCATTCTCCAAAACAAAAGGAAATAAAGCTTTGTTATTGAATGCAGTCTTTAACTAGAACAGGCAGTTTATGGTTGTCTTCTCAATACAAATCTGGTAATCGCTACAGTTTGTGGCTAATACTTGCTCTTTTCTTCTTTAACCTCTCTATTGATTTGCACTTGGGAATTCATGTGAGTGAGATGTCTTGTGCTGATGTGAGAGCTCCTGTGGAAATGTGAGGACACAGTAGCTGATTCTCCTGCTCTTTGAACTAAGAATTTGGGCGACCTGACTGGCAACTCATAAAAAGACTCTCAGGTTAAAAGCAGCAGTGGTACTGGTTTAGCAGGACAGTCCAACCTGAAATAGTCTTCAGCTCGCTTTAACTGGCTTTAAGGCTGAGGATGAAAGTTCTGTGCATGATGTATGTGGAAAAATGTCAGAAGGCCCATGACACAGGATTTCAAGAAGTCTCCTTGTTTACAGTCTTTATAACAGCAGTACATATTTTGTGCTCCTTGGTATTAACATTTGGAAGCATCTTAAAAATGAAAGGCAATCATTGCAGCCCAAAAGAGGGGAAAGAAGTAGAAATTGCTCTGTAGCCTCATTGCTTTTTTGTACAATTCAGGAAAGAAGAACCCAAAAATAGGAATGGTGATAAGTCTGTGCCTTTTCAAAAAGTCTGACAGATGGTGCTATGGCATGTATCTCTGCTACTTGACCTGGAGGCATTCTGGCTGAGACAGTGAAAATACAGTCATATAAGCTACATTTTAGAAATACCTGTCATTATTCATTATTCATATAACTTTGCATAGATGGAAGTAGGGGCTTCTGTGTGAGTTTACCTTGCAGTAGAAACAGCAGGCTTGATAAAGTAAATTAATGCGTGACACATGCAGCTTCCATCTGGATGCATGAAAAAAGACCAGGCTCTTAAAGTTTTATAAGACAAATCTGTGGTTTGGGTTGTTGGGGTTTTTTGTTCTATTTTGTTTTTAATTGACAGTAATTAGCAGCTCACATGTAAGAAAGCTAAATCTTTTTTTTCCCCTACATTCAAATGCAAAGCTGTGTTTCCCATACCTACAATTGGTCATCATATCATTAAGATGTGTTCTTTCTTTGTTTTTTTTTTTACATTAAAGGATTAGTGTCATATTTCCTATCTTACCCAATGAGACCACATTCCCTTGTCTCTTCAAGTGGCACAACTTCAAGTACTACAAGTGCCTGACCATTTAGTTTACTCCAGCCCTCATCCAAGAGCAAAACTTTAGCCTGATGACCAGAGCACACCTCAGAGAGATCTGTGTTTAACTGCATTTGGCCTAAGAAGGAATTAGGCCAGATTTCCCACCTCTGACCAAAGACTAATACCATTTTGTAAATTGGGACTGTTACCACCATGGTGTTGTCCCCTGCTAGATCACGTTAGCAGAGGACAATGATCTGTCCTGACGTCCTTCTGGAAATTCTGCGTGGTGACACACAAGTAGATGGAACAGAGTACCTGCAGCCCTCCACTGAGATTTCCCTCTTGACCCACTGTAGGCAAGTACTTCCTAAGACAGTGGCTTCAAGCAGCTTCCTCATCAGCTCACTAGTTGCTTTGGATTTCGTTTTGAGGTATGCAGGCACCTACTGTGTCAGGAGCTTGAGCATGAAAATGGATCTCTGGGTTCCAGACTCACTCACATCTCATTAATATCTAACCTAAATGCTACCTAAGATCTCTGTACAAATTGTCACTGAGTTTGCTGCTGTGTTCTCTGAACTGGCCAGATGTAAGGTAGCTTTGTTCAGGGAACTGAATGGCTATGTGATGGCATGGTGTTGTTTTATGGCATAGTGCCCTGGCAAGGGAAGAGCAGAAATTTACAGCCAGAGACGGGGGAGAGGGCAGGACAGCTGCTTTCCATGACTGTGCGAACTTATATTGCCTTAAGCTGCTTCTGAAACCACAGTTACAGTCTTTAGGTATTTCTAGGGAGAAGCATTTTTCTATTTTTAGATCAAATGACATTGCCACGCCAGTTTATCTAAGTAGTGCTGCTACACAATACTGCTATATTTAGAAATCACTGAACTCCTTAATGCAAACTCCACATATTACAAAAAAGATGACAGTATGCTTCTCCATTCTATTAGTACTATGAGTTTTATAATTTATGCTAGACCACTATATTCCTTTTTAATTACCACACACATGAATGTATATCTTCCCTATGTAATTGTGGCATCCATTTCCATCAAGCTTTGTATCAACTGTATGTATAAAGACTATTCCCCTGATTTTTGGAGTCACCATTACCTCTGAGCTCATCCAGAGGCTCTGAGTCATGGATAAGGAAAATGCATACTGGTACATGAAATTAGTATGCATATTGGTACATACCAATGCATATTGGTACATGAAATTAATACCCTGCACTGTTCTACCCACTCCTTTTGAAGGAATCCATTCCCTCATTAGGATTGGATTGGATTGGATGTCTAATGAGGGTGGATTTGTGGCACGCAGCGTGCACATTAGCAAGCAGTGAGAGACTCACATTTCTGAGTGAAAAGTACACTGTGTAACACGCTTTCACATCTCACATCTAATTTCCGTAAGTTTAAGTAAAGAACCAATTCATAAAAAGACATACTTCATTATAAAGCAGTGAGGATCAAAGTCAGGAACAGATAGCTGGGACTACTATAGTACAAGGAGTCTTAAAGCACTGAAGACTACTAAAATAGGGGTAGGGTTACTTCTGGATCAGGACTTGCTTCCTTGAGCATGCCTATGAACTTAATTGGTCAGCTCTGGATACACATTTGCTAGTGGGGAGAGAAGTCTGTTGTTACCAACCTCTGGCTTTGGAATTTGATTATACAGAAATAAAAGCAGGTGTTCTCCAGGATAGAAGGTTTATCAATCTTTTCATCTGTTGTTCAGGAATTGCAAATTATTATTTTTCCTTTCAAATTCCTTCTTCCTTCATATTTGCATGGATATTTGCTTTCAACAAGCAAAGGCTGTATGTGAGGTGTCAGAAATTAAACTCTGAATTGAGTAGAAATAGGTTACAGAACACATGGAAACATGTATTGATAGTCTTTATGCCTTTAAAAAGCTAATCTGAAATCAGCACTGAAATGTCAGGAGATAAGAAATACCTATCAGCCTGAGTATGTGCAAGCACTTTGGATATGCAGAAAATAATTTGGCACAGGGTTTAGACATTTCAAATGTCGGGGTTGAGCAATGTGAGTACTGTAGTCTTGTTACTTCTTCAGAATGGCACATGCAAATGCCCCAAAAGAAATCAAAGCCAATTTACTAAATTTTAAGAATATGCTACTAAAATATTTGCGTGTCAGAGAAAGTACATGATGTTAATTGAGGGAAATTCATATTGAATGTCATATGTCACCCACACTTGCAGTGTTCCAAGCTGTGCTTAGCCTGTGCTTTGACATAATATACGCAGTGGCATTGCACAGAACAGGTGGGAATCCACAGGCCTCAACACAGAGAAACCAGGCAGTCTTGGCAACATTTTTTCTGGTATTTGTCATTTGGCTGTAATAGGACAGATTTGCTAGTACACTTTCAGGTGTACGGTAACAGGAACAGATTGGTTACTAATTTGAATGATTTTAGTAGTGCATCCAACGCAAATAAAGCAATTTACCAAACAATCTGTGAGTGAAAAGATTCAGAGCTTTGCATCAGCTTTGTCATTTGTGGATCTAGCAACTAACTGCCTGACAGAGATTTAATTAAAAGCAACATTATAGGTATAGATATTTACTTCATATTTCCTAACTACAGTAGATTGGAAAGTTTGACATAGTGATAAAACCTTCTTTAGGTTTAGAACTTCAGACAAATATTCTATTCATAGGAATAAGCAGGTTTGTATTCAGTTGTTCATCTAGAATAATAAATTACGTAGATTTTCTGTCTGAAGGAGGACCACTCCCAAACTGAGCATGTGTCTTTAAGTAGCTTGAATTGTAACATGTAATTTAGAAGCACTTTAAAAATCTAATTCATGTGGGCCAGTCAACCATTATACATCCAGTATCATATGTGTGTCTGAGGCTTGATAGACCAGTAAGGTAGATGATTCACTTGATTTGCTTATGTAGGTGGTTAGATTAGTGGTGCTAGTAATTCCATAGGCTCTGTCTGCATCGGCCTCTGTAATATTAGGATTCTGCCCCACCCAGTTTACTGTCCCAGCTCGGAGCTGGCCGCTTATGGTGCCACCTAGCCTGGAAGGAAGTCTGTGACCTAATCTCTGTATGGGGTAGATTCCCAATGCAGCAGCTTAGGAAAGGCTTCCTAAATCAGCACTGGTATGAGAAGATTGCTGTTTGGTTGGTCTGGTGTGATTAAAAGCGGACCAACACCTAGTTCCAGAACAAGGTCAGGAAATTAAAGGAGGTCAGAACAAGCCAAGAATAGCAAGTCGTGCTCAGGGGCTTCACAGGGGGAAGCATTCTTGGCTGAGGTATGATGTTTTCCAGGAGGACTTTAGCAGGGAGGTGTGCACCTGTGACATGACACTGTATGTAGTGGGGAGAACAGGGAGCAGATCTCATTACCTAGTGAGAGGTACAGGAGAACCAGATTTGTCACAATTTTGCTTTTAGGCACTGATATATATATATCAGGCAGTCTCCAGAGTTGCCAGCCCCATTCCTAGTCTCTGACTCAGTCATTCAATATTCTTGTAGCCTGACTTCATTCCTGCAAGATCACTGTTTTTCTAATAGTCAGAGAGGTAGGTCGGGAAGTGGGGAGGGAGGGAGAGGAGCCTGCTCTCTGCAGTGCCAACTGCAGGGCTTCTATGCCAGATGGTATTTCCCCATCTGAGGTCAGGACAGCATATGGCGTTCAGGAGCCCTTGCATGCCAGAGACACACTGCACGCATTTCGTGTCCAGTGATGGGCACCATGATTATTGTAATTGTAAGAAGTGCCATTTCATCCTATTCATGGCCTGTGTGATCATCGCAGGCAATTAATCCATGGATATCAGCTCCTGACTTGAAATGGTGTTAAAGTGCATGCATAACTTTAAATATGGCTGCTAAGTTAGTTTGTTTTGGGCCCTATATCAGGCTTTGTTTGCTTTTCTAAAAGATAACAGGAATTTACAGAGTATGGTAGAAAGCAGCAAAATACTGGTGAGATCCAGAGTGATTTTTCTGCAGGTGTCATTTTATTCACAGAGTTGCCATTGTACACTGTTAAGAAGTGAATTAGGATTGGGAAGAGGTTGTTAACTGAGAAATGTCTATAGTCTCCTTTCATGTTTTGTTCTGGAAGAGGACTGAAGGCAATAGACAGTATCACTGAACCTGACCCAGCCTTCCTTCCCTGCTCACATGCTTTTTTTAACTGTATCTCATTCATCCTGGCTATAATAGGTACCCGTAAGACTATCCCGTGCAATTAAATAAAGAGTCAGAGGACATTCACTCACTACAGACTCTGCGTATGACCTTCACAGTATAAAGACAAAAGAAATTCAGGCATGCAGAGTAACCTCAACTGTAGTTAGGTTTGCTGCCATTCTAAATTGTTTGGGACAGAACAGGGTGATGGCAGTCAGATAAAATGATAAAACCATGTGATCCACATTTAGATCCTGTAACTGGGTGTATCTGCAGAGGGGGAGTGAAGGGGCCGTGTTAGTCACTGTCACTGCCCACAGATTTAGAACAGCAGGTATAGAGGGATTTATGCAACAGCTCTTCTTTCTCTTAGGCTTATACATGTATACTTTCATTGTCCAAATTCACTTAGTTCTCCCCACAGCAACTCTATTTACTTGGACTTTCTTTGAGGTGAATTTACTGAGTTTTCCTGCTACAACTGATGCCTACTGCTTCTTTTAGCTACACAACAGCAGAACACAGGGTGTGGCATCACATATGTATTTTATCACTGCTGCATACACTGAAATGGTAACTGGTCTAAAAAAGTGCATTAAGTAGATTGTACTATAGTTAAATATAATACACTCAAAATACTCAGAAGTAATTGCAACAGCCAGCTGTAATAAAACAGGAAATAAAATTTTTATATTCATCGACAATCGAACTCTTACTTAATGCAGGACTTGTTTTACACTTACTATGCAGAATGATTCAAACTTTCATATGGTTTCTGTTCCAGAAAAAGGTAAGATAGCTTAAGCAAATACTTTCCTAATTTATTCTTAAAGAATACGATCATTTTAAAGTAGAATACGTTTTAAAAATTAAGCAGAGCTTTAAATAACTGTGATCTGCCTCTGTTTGCAAACTGAGCTATCAAAAAAATCCTAGCTTCTTTTCAATGCAATTTTTAGTGCTTTTACCCTAAAACTTTAATGCCAGATCATCACATTTGGAACTGACCTGTATGTTCTCCTACAAACTAATTTTCTTATCACTCTGTTTCATTTGCACAGCCTAGATTTTCTTAAACGAATTGTGTTGAAAAGTAAGGATCGATTGAAAGGCTAAAATCCCTTCTTGTACCTTGCTTTTTAGACTCAGGCCTTTTCTACAGGAAGCATCTCCTACTTCCCAGAAGCGAAAGTTCTTCCCAGTTGCTCACCTAGTTGTGCATCTTGTCTACAATCAAAAAATATTCACTGGCTCCGTAAGTCCATCCAGTGGCTGCATATGGGAATTGCATATTTTAGAAGGTAAATTCCAATTTCGTGTAATTTAGTTTATTGAGTAGTGTAGTTAATATTATTACTAGAAATAAACATGAACGAAAATGTACAGTTGGAATACTCAGCCTTTGCTGATAAGCAGGTCTGTATCTGTAAAGTACCCTTTGAATAATACTGAGAATTGATTTGTTATTGCAGCAGCAGGAACAAGTTAAAAGTTGATGATTGTTTGTTAGTATTTAAATTAATTACCTACTAGAACGAGGAACAGAAACCTGCTGAGTGAAAAGCTTTAGCTTATTTTCGTTCTGAAACTGAGGCAACTGAGGTCATTGTGAATAGAAGCCCCTGTGAGAGTTGTTCTCTTAGATCTCAGCATGCTTGTGTTTCTACTGAAGTAAACCTGTACAAAATTACATCTTCTGATCATTAAATATGTTCTTTGCTAAATGCCATAAGATACTACAAAAAGTAATTCAAAAATTGAATGTAAAGAGGACAAGATATGAATAGTGTGTTCCAGAAGTCACATTAAGAATTTATATACAGACTATTTCCAGAAAATCCTACTTAAGTTCAGTATTGAATCTTGATGGGTCATCAGACTAAATCAGGCTAGCTGATTGATTGAGAATTAACAATTAGACATAGCATTTCCCCGTGGTGATGACAGCAATTTGAGCCTCAGTACCTTGAGCCCTACTTCTAACCACTTCCATTGTTGCTACCAGTCCTGGAGCTGTAACTGTGGAGAATATCAATGTGATACTTTTAGCAGTTAGAAAAAGTCCATTTGCTAAAAGCCTTTTAATTCTCTGTTCTTGACAAATACAGGCTTCCAAAATCTTGACCATCATTACTTGCTTTTGTCTTCCCATGAAAGTAAATGTATCTTTAATTTTGCCTTCTAGAGTGAATGCATTATGATACAGTGTACAATTACATGATAGCCTATTATTTGCCTAGGGGTGCCCTGCTTCAGTTAGTGCATAGATTGGGAAAGCATAAAGAGAGAATGACATTTATAAATAACACCAGCCTAAATCTAGCTTTTCTTAAATTTTAAATGCTTTAATTTTCAATCTACATAAATAAATTTTACCCTAGAAAGTTTCAGAAGGGTGTCTAAGATACTGTCATGGTAGGTACTTTGTACATGTGGAAGTAACCATATAGTAACTATTGCATGCTGTGGTACAACAGTTGCCTTTATATTTCTTTTGACATTTTTATACATTTCAGATCTTTGTTTATTTTCAGTCTAGAATTGCCACTACTGAGGTTGCTATTGTTGTAAACTCTTGAAGTTTCTCTCCAACAAGATATCTGGTTTTAGTAATAACATCTAAAGTTAGAACATTACATTCCTTTCTTGCTGTAGTGATTACTATAAAAATGAGAATGTCAGTGTTTTGTGGATGTAATGCAATTCAAATATGCTGTTCTGCTACAATGACTCTGCTTTCAGGTTTGGTTGTTGTTGTTTTTTTTAACTAGGGCAACAATGAATTTATACCTAGTTCTAGTTGCAGCACCTTATCTGGTAACCTAAGTACTCTCCAGATCTGAAAACATAGCCCTATATTTGGGCTCTGTGTGATTTTAAATTAAAATAAGATGGTTGCAAAGGAACACAATGAAATTATACTTTTAGGAACATTATGAACTAAAAACAAGCCAGCAGAAAGCATTCAGCTCATCTTTGGACCCCACTCCAGTAGCTTTTTGCATGGTTCCCACTTCACACAGCTGGCTGATATCTTAAGCATTCGCTTTCCTCTGTAAGTGTAAAGAACCACTGAATCAGCTCCCAACTCTCCCCTCCCTGTAAACTGTGACCCTCAGCATATTTTGAGTTGAAGCATAATGTAGGTTTCCTTAGAACTGGATGTTTATTTTAATACTATGTGCTTGACCAGTCCTCAAAAGGCTGTGGATTAGAACATTGCCTTTGTCCTATCCTTCCTTCTGAGCACAATCAGAGGAACACTTGGTTATTTTCTTTTATCTGTATTTGCCAACGTTAGGATTTTACTAGTCATGTGTCAGTTATGACTGCATCATTTAGCAGAACCAAGAAGACTTAGCTTCTTAGTACATTACAATAGCTACAAATCTTTCCAGAGGTGTCCAGTATATTGTTTTGGGTTTGTTTGTTCCATTAAACATATAGCAAACTATTTTCCCTTAATGATTTATTATTCTTCATGAGGTAGAAGACAAGGGATAAACAGGATGTGTTTCTGGTTTCTTCTGAGCTCCTTACTGGAGATGGAAAAGGAACTCAAAATGTGGTAGGCCTTTTTGCTAGTATGTAGTAGAGCCTACGTTTTGACCCTGCCAGCTTCCACGTTTATGGTCTGAGCTGCATTAATACTACAGTATTCTTCTGTTAATGCAGGACCCTGCATTTCATCATGACCTGTGCTGTGACTGATGAATAAACTCCTACAATGGGGAGGTTACAAATAAAACTATGTAATTTACACATTTAGAAAATTATTTTCAAATCAACCGTAGTTTTTTAGCTAAACAAAGCAAGATTATTAAACACCTGCATACCAAACACTTCCCATGAGTGTTCTCAACATTTACAAAGTCCATGGATACTGCTTAGAGCTTAACAGGTTTTGCAGTACACCCTTAATCCTGTACTCAGCTGACGGGTTGTTACAGAGAACTCAGTATGGAAAAATTCTAGTTTCTCTGTCAAAAGGTCTCTAGCAGTTCCGGTAGTCATGAGATCCATTGCCTACCTCAACTCTGCCCTTTCACAACAAATGCAAACAAGGAGAAACAGTTTTCTGGTGTTGCAGGCAGTCTATTTTTCTAGAGTGAACCCAACTGAATGATTGGCATTGCCATTTTTTGGCATATTTCTCAGTAACAGTGTTCTTGGTGAATGTAAAGACTTTACCGTTCAATGTGTATTTACTTCAAAGTGGAAAAATGCAGAAGGCAAGAACAAACAAAATTAGAAGCTTTTCAGACAAAATTATGGTAGCAGAATTTAATTTGCAGGTCAACACAAACATTATAGGCATATGTTAGTCTGTTATAATTACGAATCTCCATTTGTTCTTGCCTTATGAATAAAAATACATGTAAAAAGATGCCATTTATATTTCTTAGGCCAGATTTTCTTTCATCATTTTCTAAACCAAGCACTCCTAGTCTTTTAAATCTTCTCGTGTGCACAACAGAGCACAATTTAGTTAGGACTGTCAAATGTAATTGCAAACCTGGGTTAATTTAGTGCCATTATGTCATTTAATAGTGTCTTTCAAATTCTAAAATAATTCTAAAAATGTCGAGTCGGGGTTTATGGTGTTATGTTCTGTATTTCTTACACTTAAATCCAGAGATCTGTTTCAATTATATTTTTGCAGAGGTTTATCCAGTTAGTGTTTGGTTATGAGGTTACGAGTTGGTTTTGAAAAAGTTTGTTTCATGAATATTTACAGTCTCTCTGTTTATGAACGAAGCACAGACTGAAGAGACTCATAGATGAGTCATAAACTGGTTCTTAATTATTTCAGTTTGGAGGCAGTACCAAGTGATGCACTCGCTCCTGTTGGCCTCTGTACAGTCCTGCAGCTGGTGGTGTAGGTTCCTGACCTCCCCTTGAATTAATCTCTTGACAATGCTGGAGGACTTTTGGGTACTCAGTCATAAGAGCTGTTCACTCTCCTGTAATCCTGCCTAGAGAAAATGGTAACTGACAAATGCTTAGTGAGAGATTAAACAACAAATGATCTTCATGTTCTCGTAATTTCTCTGACAGTTTCTTAATTTTACTGTAGTAAAAAAAGTCAGTATACCAAAGGCTGCCAGTCCCATCACCCTTCTCATTTTAGAAGTGTATAGTTAGGGACCACAAAATTTTTACATGTTTACGCTACTGGTTACTTTTGAATCCCTGCTCTGAGGAAGGTGCTACAATATGCTCATTTTACAGTTGAAGGAAGTGTGGCAGAGAGAGCAATGACTTGCTTCAGGGCACACATCAAGAGTGGTGTAGGCTCAGTCATTCCAGCTCCCACTTACAGTGAACGCTACTTCCTTCTTCACAGCATAAACCCCACAATTTACAAAAAAAGAAAAAAAAATAGTGCCAATAGCTCCTTTGTTGGGAAAGGATTTTTAGAACTCAAATTTTGGAATTTTGGCACCCAGGTGCCATCTACACCTTACCGTAATGCTTTAGTCTTCTTTTTTGGTGGGTAACTTTGTGCATTTCCGAGACACCTAGATGCAACTAGAAGATCCAGAGCAACTAAGCTAGCTCTGAAGCAGGAGGGCTGGTTGCAGTTAAAAGGGAGTGGGATTATTTTAACTAAGCAGTTTTAATATAGTGAACAAACTAGATAAATCTTATTCTTAACAAAGTACTAAATGGTCCAGTGGCATTTGATTTGATTCATTCCTGCTGTAAGCCCTAGATTACCTTTGAAGAGGTGTTAACAGAAACTGTTCTGTCAAGTTCATTTAAGAACAAGCTTTTATTCAACATGAATAATACTATACTATTTTATGGATAAGATTAGAAAATTAGTCTACTTTTATGTAAGTGAGGGAAGATTTTTGCCATTGAGATATAATGCTGATGGAGCATGCTCATGCATGCCAGAAACATCCCTGGCTAATCAGATCACTCTTCTTAGCCAAAGAACCCAATATATGGATTTCACTGTAGTCACACAGTGCTGTATCTTGCCTCATGTTCTGTGTGCTACCAAAAAGCTGTTAGGAGCAATGCATTGACCTTTAATAGTCTCATTACTTAAACTTGTGCTTGTGGTAACAGCTTTCAAAAAAGGCAGGAACTACTCAGAGTGATGAAAAAAAAGAGTAGAAAGGACATCCATGGAGTCACTGGGAGGAGAACAAGGCTACTGTAACCACCGTCATAACATTACATAAGATCACCTGAGCAGGTGGCAGCTATGCAGCATCTCTCATTAATTGATGCCTTCACCTGGCTTTGAGGAAGGGCTGAGTATGTGGCCCAAAAAGTTCTGCCTTGGGGCTCAGCAGAAATCTATTAACAAAGAAATATATTAATAAAGAAAACCAGCACTGTCTGTGCAAAACCAAAATGTTCTTCTCATCTCTGAAGTGACTTAAGTTACTTTTATCTTGTCAGCCTCACTTTCCAATAGTTTTGTTTTTATAGATAGTATTTAGCAGACAGCTGCTATGGTTTTTGCTACATGATAGAAGTTTTTGTCCAGGACATTTTCAAACCTGATTGGAGTGTGGGTCCTAACACCAGACAGCTCACTGTTGCCATATAAGGGATCCATATTGGCTGTCATGCATACATTTGGTAGGTCACCCATGTATAAAGTGAATGGAAGGAAACTGTAAACTACAGGGTTACAAATACATGAAGAGTGTCTCGAGAAAACCCTGAGTGGTTTCTGATGTCAGCAGAACCCTGAGACGAATTTAGTGTCCTGCTTGGTTTTGCTGTTCCTCTGTTCTCTGTGAAGAAGGGCTCCTTTATAAATAGCAACAGAAAGCCAATGGTATTTAATAGAGAAATCAAAATTAGACACTAAAATGACAACTGTAAACATTTACAGGGTGTCTTAGTCTATCATTGCCACAGACAGATGCATACAATTGTGTTTCATGGATGTAGCTCAAACAGGAATTTTGAGCTTATTCAAAGTAATTTACTTCATTTCCTGGCTGTAATGCTGTTGTAATTGGATATTACATAGAACAATCTTGGGCTTTAAAATGCTGTTGTATATAAATTGAAGTATAAAACCAGAAAACATGTTAGTACAGTACAGATTTAAGAGGCAAGTTAGGAAGATAATGAATATAAATTATGCACTAAACAATAACAGGATGATATATTTTCATGGCAACACAACAGAAAATTTTTAAGACTAAGAATCTAAGATTTCTATACAACAACACAATGACAATCGGTAGTAACAAAGGAGGAACAATGACAATCGGTAGTAACAAAGGAGGAACAATGTCAGTCAGTGACATTCAGAAAAAAAAGAAACTGAACTAAATTGTTCCTGAAAAATAATCCATAGGCATCAGTAATAAAAAATGGTATATTTTGCAAGTTGCACTGCAGATGACTCCGAAACCTGTAGGCGGAATCAGAGTGACAGTACCCAGCTGTATTTGCTTCTGACCCAAAGGAGGAAGAGTTCTCGTCTGAATGAAAAAGAGAAAATAACAGCATATCCTGTGTATTAGTCAAAGCTATCAGGCTTAAACTCAGTCACAGCAAATAATAACCTCGTTTCTCTATTTTTCACACTGTGCAGCATAGTAATAATAAGAAATAATTTGTGATCATGTTGAAGGATATTGCATATTTACTATAGTTAGTCTGAAGGAGGAGCTTTAAGCATGTAAACAGCATAATTTGTTTCAGAGGTTAAAGGTCTAGACCAAAAAGGCAGTATCTGCCTGGATTGAAAGCTAGTCAGAAGGACATCTGACATTTAAGCGTGGGTGGAATCTATAAAACAGTGAAGTCCTCTAGGCAGAATTACCTTTGTAACATTGCTAAAATGCAAGGTGTGTCTTACCTGCCAATATTTATTTTAAATAACCCCAAAATCTGTCAAAATCCCATAACATGTTCTTATCTCAAATCTGAAAAGTTAGGTGAGGACAGCTACCGTTAGGAGGACATGATTATTCTGCACCACCATCCTTCCCTATCTGTTGTAAAGCTCTATAAAGCTACAGAACATTTTGTAATACTCTTACTACAATATGTTGCCCTGGCAAAAATTAGGTGCACTATGTCTCAGCTGTAATTTCTAGGTGCACATGGAAGTGTAGGACTGGCTATGTGGCTCTGTTGTGTTGGAACCTAAATGACTCTAACCAGCCTCTTGGACCACAGGTGCATTGGCCTGACAGAAGTCCTGTCATGGGAGCAGAACTGAGCCATTATGTTGGACACTGCTACTTAGTACTAAATTTGGCTTAAGAAAACATGTTAGATAGTTTTGGTTGATAGTATGTCAGATACCCACATCTTTTGCTGAACTTGGCTAGTTGATCAAATCTCATCTATGTTGCTATAGTGTATGAAATGAAGAGAAATAAAAGAAGTTTATTTTTCTGGTGCCATTCACAATTGATCTTCCAGCAGTTCTTTTAATAGTGTAATCATAATAACAGCTAGAGTTAAGTTAAAAGTAAGTTAGAGGTTATGGGATTACAATTAGAGGCATTTTCTTCATGTCAGATTCTCTGTGGTGGCAATGAAAATACTTACTACGTTTCAGGCTAAAATGTGAAATAAGACTAGCAGTAATTACTCCTGTGTGAATACACAGTTCCTTCTTCTGACAGTAAATTTATCTCAGTTAGGCTTTAAAGAAGTCTACAGGCATTGAGAATTATATTAAACATATTCCATGTGTGCAAGAGCAAAACAGAAATTTAAAATATATTAATTTCAGCCTCAGATGGGATATAATTCTTAATATTTCCACTTGTACCCTGGACAATATCTCATAGCTCTATAAAATTCTTATTCTAAATGCAGGTGTTTTCTTAGGGCAATCTTGAAAGCAAAAATACCAGTCCTTTCCCCTTGGAAATCTAGAATAATAACTCACAGTATAGAACAATAAATCAGTTATATACTGGAAATGTTACTGTTTAAAAAAGCAAAAAAAAGCCTAGAAAACACAGATTTGATATCACTTTCCAGAGTAATGCAAAAACTTGATTGAACACGTGGCTGCTTTGGCATACCATGCTTAAAATTGACCGTCACACATGGCACTGAATACAGTCCTGTCACTGGGCCCTGCCTGAATATAAGAAAACTGGTTAACAGAGTCCCTCAAGCGCTTTGGCTCATCTCTGCTAAAATTTTTCTGGTTTAGTCCACTTGGGCTTTTTCCCCCTACCAAATTGTTTTTTAAAAACATTATGTTAATTATGTTAATATTT
Organism: Astur gentilis; assembly: GCF_929443795.1. Lineage (NCBI taxonomy): Eukaryota > Metazoa > Chordata > Aves > Accipitriformes > Accipitridae > Astur > Astur gentilis. The sequence goes on from NC_064891.1 coordinate 15,639,101, forward strand.
CTGGAATTAGGTGCATTTCAAATAAATGCACGTTACATTTTACTGTACAGTGTAATAATGCTCAGAAGTTTATCTGTGTAAACTATTTCATCATATATATTAGGATGATATTTTAAAATATACGTCTTAATGAAATAATTTAGGTTATTTGGCTGCAGTAATACAAAAATAAGCATACAAAAAGAAAATCCTGAAAACTTCAGGGTAAACCAAATTCTTTACATATGTATTCATTCCCTAGAAATAAAGGATCCTAATAACAACAGACGATACTTATGTGTGTAGATGATACTTATGTGTGTAGCTTTTTTTTCCCCTGTTTCACTTCAACTCATTTGGGAAGATCTGTGATGGAACATGCCTGCCACTTTCACTGTTAATGAGAATCTATGAAGTATCTGGCAGGATCACTTACTTTAAGGTGTGATTTCCTGCTGGAATAAGATCTGGAGGCCAAAGGGGAGGTGAGGACTTTATTAATCTTAGCTGGAAGTAGGAGAGAGATATCACATCATAAAGCATTCTGTCAATGATGTCAGCTATATATTCTAAGATTGGAGTAGCATTTTAAAATCTTACTGTGTCTGACAAGCAAGTCTTTACATTTTAAAGAAGAGAAAAAAACCTTTTCAAGTCTGTATTTTTGTCAGAAATTAAAGAAAGAACTTAGTTTATTTATAACAAATGTCCACAAAACCATCTTGAAATTAAACTATATTGGTAGATTAAGGAATCTTGGAAATGTAAAGTGAAGGGCTATGGGTTTGTGGTTTTGTTGGTTTTGTTTTTGGTTTTGTTTTTTTGTTTTTAATGGCAACTGGGTCTAGATCCATCTATGCAAAAGACAGGTAAGAACAAAACTTGTAAAGTTTTTCTGTGTGCACCACCCCCCCCCCCCCCCCCCCCCAGTAGTCAGAGCTCATTCCTAGAACAGAGGATTTGAATTTCTTGTTCTCTAGTTTGGAGCCAGAGGGAGAGGAGAAAACAATATTGATCTTGTATCCTGAAGAGCAGGTAACTAACTCACATCAGTCATGGAATAACAAAAATCAAGGCTTCAGTTTATCCAGAGGCAGAATTCAAACATGCACCTTCCCCTACAAAAGCAAATGCTTTAACTTTTAAGTTACTCAGTATTGCAAATTGGGAAACACTGTGAATCCTGTCTTATTGTTTATGAGAAGGGGCTGATGGGACATAGACACCAGCTCTAGAAGCCAGCCAGTAGCTGAGAATCCTGCATAAGAATAGGCCCCTAACTGCTTATTGGTGACAAATATTAGACCCTCTCCTTTTTATCGGCATCTTTTACTGGTAGCCTAGGTGTCAGTCCATTAAATATGCTGGTTTGAATGGCTAAATTTCCTGCAATTTACAGGGAGTGTGGGCATCTTCTCTCAAGAAAGTGAATTTTATTGCACACATACATCCATGATGGAAGTAAGCCAAGTTCATTTTTTGTACTCTAAGAACAACTGAATTCTTCCAACAAAATAAAATGCCAGAGTTCTTTGCACTCATTCAGCATCAGGCAGAAAGCAAAAATGAGACTTTTTAAAAATTCAGATATGCAGAGCTCTACTAGAATGTGTAACTAGAGGAATGTGAAAAGTTTTAAGCCCTGGTGTCATCTGATATGACAGACTATAATATTTCAGAGTTGCTGCCAATTCCTAATCTAATAAAGACAGATACATTTCCTTTAGCAAAAGAGTTTCCAGTCATGTCAGAAAAAAAATTGAACCAAAGCAGTGAAGGAGATTGTGATCTACCTAGGAAAACAAAGTAGTTCTTAATCTGGATAATATTTTTTTTATTACTTTATTGCAAAAGGTTAGAGTCGGTCTGGATGCTGTTTTAGTAGTTACTGGTTAGTGATGCATTTATTTAGGGAAGTATAGTAACTAAAAGCTTACTGGACTGACAAAATAATGCCTATGCACAGCCAAAGTGGGAGTTCAGAAACATGACAGATTAGCTTTCCAATGAAACTCTATGATTTTAAATCACTATAAATCAAAATTGTTTCACTTCCCTTTGGAGTGGAATAGGATCATTTGGAAAGAATATGAAATCACTTAATCGGAAAAACAAACAATGACATATTGTCTTTCTCAGACCACCAAATTTGTGAAGTAAAACAAATTTTTTCTAGGTTTTTCTGGTACCTAGCTCACAGAGATGTTTTGTGGGTAAATTAATTATTTTTAACTGCATTAAATATGAAAAATGATGCACAAATATTAATACACAATAGTAATTATATGGAAGGACTAGATTAACCTCTTAGATCTCTTTTATTTTAGTTTTTTTTTTTTACTGCCTTTGTTACTTGGAGTTACTCATGATTAAACTTCAAATTTTGGGCCAAATGTTCACATCTTTTATGTTTGAGCTTTCGTGAATGGTCACTCCCAGATTTCACATGTATGTTTCCTGAAAAGACCACGAAGGCACTCAAGTACAAACATTATGCAATGGTAATTAAGTAATCAGATGTCTGTAAGTTGCTCTGAATGCTCTACTACATCAGGAACATACCAGATGGAAGGGGGTTTAATTTCTTTTCTGAAACGACCTCTTCTCTCTCTTTTCCTTTCCACCTTTCTTGCCTCCTCTGCTTTCTGCTAGAAACCGCTGGTGTCCACGAGATGGCACTACGCCATAGCAGGGTGTTAGGATGCCAGGTCTACAGCTCCCATTTTATAGCATGGATATATCCCTTTTTAAACTCCAGAGGTTTATGCAAACTGTAGTTTCCTTATGCCACAAATATGCTGCCTTTCGGACTACCATCAGCTGGGAATTGCGAGTGATTCCTGCTAGGAGGCTTGGGGGAATTCCAGTGTAGAAAGGGATCAAGTTGCTAAAAAGTTTGGGAAACATGTTTAGCCTAAGCTCCCTCCATTAAAGGAAACTGTTAGGTGAAGGACCCTCTTAGGAACTAGCAAGAGTGTCTCTGAGGACCACAGTTAATCAATTAAACAGGGCTTTAAATTATTTAATTCAAATGTTCTTGGACTGTCTTCAAACTCATATATAAGGCAAAAGTTGTTTTTTGATTAAATAAGAAAAGATTAAATAATTTAGGAGGTGTATCCTTCAAGTGATTTTTATCAAGAGTAGCACACAGAGAGGAAATGCCTTATCAAGCCCCAGCCACCTGAGACCCACTGGGCTATTCAAGCCAAGTTAATTGGTTCTGGGGCAGGGTGATAGAAGCAGCGAAGAGCATACAAGGTCAGCACCCCCTCACTCCACCCCCCATCCCCACCAAATGAGATAGAAAGAGAAAAATCCTTCCTGTCATGGAGCTGCTGTGCAGCTTTGCAGGGAGGAGAGCTCTTGCTTTCTGGAAGAGGAAGCAACCTTTGCAGCTGTGAAACCTGAGAGAACAATGGAGACTGTGTCAACCAGCAGTTATGGGGGGCTGCTTTCTGCTCTCTGGGGCTCGATGCCAGAGAGGTCCCACAGCAGCAATCTTTTCTCTGTAATAAATTCCAAACTTCTCTTGACCTTATTGCTGCACTCTGGGCTGAAATGCATCCGAACAGTTGACGGGAGGTACCCCATATCTTAACAATTGTGGATGCATCCTGAATGCCAACAGCATTTTTCTCTTGTTTCCAGATTGAATTTGAAGTAAGCTTTTTAGTCCTGCCTTAGCCATGCACTGGAAGAACATGTCACACCACTCAAGCCACTTTACGTTATCGTGATAGAAGTAGCTCTCATTTTCCTGTATTCAATCCTGGGGTTTTGCTTTTTTGCTTTGTATTATTTAAGTCTGGTATAACTTTTTATTTATTTATTTATTTTTAAATGAAGGAAAAAAATAACTTTCAAGCTTTAACTTAAGAAAGTCTGAAAACTTAACTTTTTGCTCTACAGAAATATATTGGCCTTTGCACTTTTTCACTTCCTCCAACTTGCTGTTGTAAAATAAGTTGCTTTCAAAAGTGTCATCGATCACGTGCAGGTAGGCCTTTGCGTAGCCTGCACAGGCTCTCCTTTATGTAGCGCTGGTATACTCCGTAGTAACTGCCTAGAGAGGGTTCTTGCTGAGAGCAAAACTGTTCTAATATATCTGACCCCATTCCCTTCTAGAAGCCTTATCTATGATTGCTGTCACACACTTGAAAGAGCCCTTTGTAAGGCCAGGCTGCACAGATGCATGGCTTGGCTGCAAAACACACTGGCATTGCACCCCAACACATCCATGTGCTGACCATGGCATTTATACAGGTAGGCAGTCATAATGTGTTTGTGTATATCCATAAGTTATTGCAAATGTGTTCTGTTATGCACTGGAGCTAAAAGAGAAACAGTAATTTTAAAACACCCACTTCATCTCCAAAAGGTTTTACTTACCTAAGAGATATATAGCGAGTTTGCTCTTTTAGTTCTGCTTTTTTGGGGGGTGAAAATCAATTGCGAACATAGAGAAAGTGAAACCTTGAACAATTAAATACCAGACTGAAGCAATCCTGGAGGCTATTATTATTTATACTTCAGTATCACTTTGAAGCATCTGTTCAATTTAAGGTCCTTGATTTTATTCCAGGTTCTATGCAGAACATGTCTACTTGTTATAAACCCAACCCTTCTTCACTTTGTCCTAAAACTACTTCTATCCATGTACATACTAAGGCCGTGGTTCCTCCAACTTCATGGATATGCCTAAAATCTAGTCAAGTGAACATTCTAATTGATTTTTTTATACTGTGTGCAAGAACTTAGGCATGTGTATAACTTGCAAGAATCGGAACTGAATTATTATTTTGTCCTCAGAGGATTAAAACCCTTAGAAATGCCTACTTTTTGCCAAATGAGACAAAAGATCCAGATTTACACCATCAGTTTTCTATACATCACAAGACTAAATGTATTTAAACAATACAGTAAAATAATATTGTTTCTTGTAACATATAACAGTGGACTCTCATAGTGAGTAGCCCACAACTGTTGGATTAATATATGTAAGGATTTGTAATTTACATTTTAAATTATATACCAGGATGGACTGTATATTTTTTATACATATATATGTGTGTGTGAGTATATAGTCTTGGATTGTAGCCAAGACTATGTAAGAAATATTGCTTGTGTAGAAGCTCTGAATGGCCTCCTTCACAGTCATCATCATGCAGGCATTTTCCCTGTTTAATATCTACTACCCCTCAATGCTATTTCCTTTGGGTAACTGTATTTCTGGCTCATGTCACGCTAGAAAATATTCCCTCCACTGCCTGTCATCTACTAGGATTCATTTTAAATGAGGTAGTCACTATCTTTATCTAATGAATGATAGTACTTTGGCCAGTGCAGTTTAAGGATTGGGAGGATTTATAGATCAGCTGTCTGAACATAATACAAGACTTTCAGCAGGGAAATACGCATTTGAAATTCAAATTTTATAAATGGGTTCTTTAAAACTATTTGATGTTTAATCACACCAAAAAGAACTTTATTACACCAGTGGCTGTAAGACTTTTGGATGCTGTCTGTGTTCATACCACAGCAACACAAGAGAAATTATCATTACTTACTGAAGAAATAATCTCTGTTCTTTCTAGTTGGATTATATTTAAATCCTAGAAAATTTTGACAAAAGAGGAAGATGAAAGCTAAGGTCAGTGATAGATTTAGTCTTGAAATAGTTGAAATGTGGCTGGTGGGATAAATGGTGTTTTATATCGACTGCATGTCAGCTCTGTATAAGAAGCATGACAATATCAGAGAAGATGACTACCATAATTTGCTTGCTTTTATAAAAACCGGATGTTGCTGGGTTACCCATGCAAGGGAGGCCATTATGTTGTAACTTTGGGTGCTTTTCACACAGCCTAATTCAAGGCACTCCAAGGTGAGTGCCTCTGTTGGGTGATTAGCCTTCCTAGGATCCTCCGTAATTGTTGGGAGAAAGAGGTTTCTTACCACCCAGAGGGCAATTCTGAGGAAGAGTTCATCACAGGTAACTGAATTACTCTCCTGATGAGGCCCTCTCACCCTGCTTATACACAGGAAGCCAAGAGCAGCTAGCTTCCTACTTCATTGTATAAACAGAAAAAAAGATAATGACAATGTCAGGAATAAAAATCAAATCAGGCTATGTATATAAGCCTGTAGTATGCCAAATGCAAAATTAGGCACTTAAGGCCAAAATGATAATCCTGAAAATGCCTACTTGTGTGGAACCCAAATTCTAGGCTTTCGGGCTTTCTCAGACTTTGCCAGGTGCCTAGTGATATGTCACCAGGTGTGTCTGGAACTGCTTTGGATTTGGTAGTGCTGGATAGGCAATGTATGTCATGCCTCAGTGTAATCAAGGTACAGAAACTAGATGTTCTCTCCATTACAAGACACATTCTTTTCTTTTCCTCTATTTCCCTGTGAAGACCATTATTAATGATTTTAGTGGTTAAAACAATGGTTAGAAGGTCCATTCTCGTGTAAAAGTTGATATGCAAGTGGAAGACAATTTTAAGCATTTATAGTTAAAAATTAACACTCTGATTGCGATAGATGCTGTACAGTAACAAAGGAGAAAACTATTTCTCACCTGAGGCAATTGTACAATATAATAAGATTCTAAAGCTGTTTTAATTCAGAATGGGAGAAAAAGTTTAATCAGGCTCGAGGAACTGGGGATTTGGCAATGCCAGCACCAGGTTGATTCCATCACTGCAGCGCAGGTTTGAAGTTTCTAGTGGAACTAAGCAAAACAAAGATTATGTTATTAATTTTAAGTTTGGTGGTTTTGTTTTTTTTTAATTTTTTCCTAAGAGACAATTGAAAAAAAGGCAAGAAAAAGTGTTACAAGGGTCAAGACAAATTGTATTAATCTGTGGTAAAGGAAGAGGTAGGTTGAAACTGATGTCTTATCATTCCTTTTTTTAAAATAAATGTCCAACTCCTAAAGAAATCCAGACAGGTCTGAATGAGTGTCTATAGGTAGTACATCAAAAGATGTGTATGTAACTGTGCTGTTCTAAGACTGGCCAATAATCACAGCCTACATTAATTCCAGAAACTACACACAAATAATATTTCTTGGCTCCATTTTCAAAGCAGCATTTGGAAAGTTATGTGCACTAATCCTGTAACAATAGCAGGATTTGTGTTTCCAACACAAGCATAGCTTTGAAAATGTAACCATAAGGGTCTAATGCAGCAGTCAAAGTAATCCCTGACCTTTTACCCTCTGAGAAAAGAGAACAATTTTGCAAAAATGTTTGTCGCTAAACTAAAAAAATGTCCTGTATCCTGGGGAATCCTCACATGAACAGTCTCCTTCTGGCTGCAGGAATGTAAGATCATAACTAAATGCAGGAGAAAGAGCAGATATTGAAGGAACCCAAGTCTGCTTCTTGCCTGTCTGAAAATCCCCAGTTTCCCCCCTGCCCACAAGTGTTATCATAGTATCATACAATGATTTGAGTTGGAAGGGACCTTTAGAGGTCATCTAGTCCAACCCTCCTGCAATAAACAGGGACATCTTCAACTAGATTAGATTGCTCAAAGCCCCGCCCATCCTGACCTTGAATGTTTCTAGGGATGGGGCATGTACCACCTCTCTGGGCAACCTGTTCCAGTGTTTCACCACCCTCATCATAAAAAATTTCTTCCTTACATCCAATCTAAATCTACCCTCTTTTAGTTTAAAACCATTACCCCTTGTCCTATCACAACAGGCCCTGCTAAAAAGCTTATATCCCCTGAGACAAAGAGAATTGTGTGGTCACTTTGAGTACTTTATGATTTAAACTGATAAAAGTAAATTTGCTTGTTTACTCTCCTGCTGTCTGACAGTGCAAGGTATTGTCTATTCTCCTTCAGTTCCCATTTCCTTCAGTCCAAGGAGTAGGATCTTTGGAAATTTTCAGAATTGCCATTTTTCTCTTCTCCCTAGAAAAAGAATTGTGTGTAAATCTTACATGTGGATAGGACATTAAGTGAAATTCAGAAATGAATGCAGGGAAGTAGCAAGTACAATCTGAAAAGTTTTAACCTGGGTCTTTTTAGTCAGAATTCCTGCTGACTTCAGAGGAATGCAAGATGTGGCTCTTTCACAACAGAAGAACAACCCCCTGCATTAAATATGTGTTGGAGCGAATGGATGTCAGCAGCTTTTTGTATCATACTGAAAGTTGTCAATTTCTTAGGATATTGGTTTCCAGTCTTGTGGTTTAGAGCAGGATTATTCGCTATTATTATTTGTGACACCTATTTTAAAGAAGGAGCTATTTAATAACTCTGTCCAGGATAGCAGTATCTAAAGATTGCAGTCACGTATAGCAGCATTGTTGTGAGTCTGAATAAGACTGTAATAATATGTTTTTATTTCACATTAATCAAACACTAAGCCTCCTCAGCATTGTAAAAAAAGACTACTTGCAAACCAAGAAAATGACCGAATAATCAAGTACAACAAAGGATATTAAATATCCTTCCAAATATCTCTCCATACCTCTCAGTTAAAAGAAGGGAGAGAGAATTTCCAAGACAGAAGGACTTTATGGAAAAAGAAACAATGTTACAAGCTAGTGAGGTTTTATAAAATAAGGAAAAGGTTTTTTTGCAGAAAAGGACCAAAAGGTGGCAGTACTCCATGCACTGTTGAGTGCCTGGAACCCTAAGAGCTATCCAGTACTTATTCCGAAGTGCTTAACATCCGCTTTTCTTCAAATACACCCAAGGAAACGATGTCCTTAAAAGAAAATAAATCCTTTTGTGGCTACATTTGGCTTTTCTAGAAGTACACAAGACTACATGAAATAAAATATGTTAATAGGTCTGAAAAATACTTGTTTGACCAATTCGCTTTCTACTAGACACTCCTGCATTCTGGGCTGCTGGCTGTATCTCTTGCTGTAGTCTCACATGGCATGTTGCTATATCACGAAAGTCAGACAGTTATGTCGCTTAATTGGCATCAGTCTGGATCCATAGCAAAATTTAACAAGACTAAGACTTGCTTGATCCTTCTACTTAAGAGAAATGCAGGATACAGCCCATGTAAAATCATCTTGTATTTAGAACTAAAAAGTATCTGCAGGGTACAATTCAAACAGGTTGATTCTTTATGCCTAGAGGAGTCATACAGTAATAGAAGTAAAACTGCAGGTGTTAAGATGGCAATAGTTGTGTTTTATTTCCTGTGGCCGTTATCATCCCACAACCTTCAGACAGAATCCAGCTAATAATGGATCCCTTTTTCATACTTGAAAAAAACAACTGAAGGATCCTTGCTATTAGCAGTGGGCGGTTATGGCATATGGTGATATACGGCAATACTGCAATTCTAAATGTACATGATAGAGTTATTAGTTCTGCAATGCCAGGATTGTATCTGTGGTACCAGATTTTGCTGTGCTCTATCACAGTCTGCGCAGTCTGGCTCTGAGTATAACTGTGCCTCTGCCCCTGCTCTATTGCCTTTTCTCTGCTCCTTTTTCCTTTGATGCCTTCTTACAGGGTTGGGTCTGTATCATCTCTGTGGTTGTCTTCCCTTAACGGAAATGTTCACCCTCCCTTCCCTATGGCTACAAATATTGCTGCTTTTTCCTACAAAAGGATCCAAAGAGAACTGAGCCACCACAAATTTGGTGTGAGCGGAGGTTTGTGTGTCCTAGAAGGCAGTTAGGGGTGACAAGCAGTTCAGTGAGGGGACAGAGGGGCAGGGAGAGAAATCTCCTCCATCTGATAAAGTCCTCTGCATTGGTATTAGTCCAAAAAGCACATTTTTAATTGTATCACCACACTTGTTACTAACAGTGTTACAAAAGACACAGATTATATTCCCTACTACTTCTGCTTGTCATGGTGCAGGAGTATTGCTTTCATTGCTAAGAAGGTGGGCTTCTTTTACTGAGAACTGCAATTCTTTGGTTATGCCCTTTATACCCAGAAAATATGGGAGGTGACAAGACTTTCTTTGAAAAAGTGCTAAATTCAGCTGTTGGGCCAAATATTACAGCCAACAGTAACTGAGCTATTGCGTATTATCTTCAGTCAGAGTGAGGCTTTGTTTTTCTTCTGAGATTGAACTGGTTTAGCAGCTTTCTACTGCTGAAAGGGTCAATTCCATTTCCCCCTTCTCCTGGCCACACATTCCTGTTTTTTCCATGATGCTGGCTATTGTGTTTGTCTGATCCTACCATAAGCCAGTTCCACTCACCAAACCAGAGAAAACTAATCCAGCAAAAAAGTGAATAGTTCTGTGTGATTTGGTGGGAGCTGAAGCACCTCTCACAGGGCTCACACAAGTGCTGGAACTGGCACAAGGAAGAGGTGAATGAAGGAAGCAAGATGGCCGCTTCAAGTAGCAGAATGATGTTACATTGGCTCAGCCATTCTGTGAAAACTCACAGTGTAGGCAATGTTGGAAAAAGAAGAGGTCACTAGTAAAGTTTACTTTGCAAAAATAGATAATTAACAGGCACTGAGGTATGGCACCACTGAAGTAACTGAACTCTGTATGGTCTGAAAATACATGGATGCTAAAGGTGCAGGCTTGTCAGACATTGGTTTTCCCAAGAAAGCCAATTTAAGAAACTCTGTCTCCTTCCCTTGATGGCTTGTTTCCAGTCATGTGTTCAAATTGTCCACCTCCTCAGTTCTGCCAATATAGTATTTTTTAGGAAGCATTGTAAACTGGATCACTGAAATGATCTGGCTTAAAAATCCACTTTTTGGAGGTTTTTTTTTATCCTGGGTTATTTCAGTGAAGTCAGCATCTCATGAAAGTACACGTTGGGGTGAAATTAAATTATATGTCTCAATCCATATTAGTAATCTAGTAGGACTTCATTACTGAAAGACAGAACTTTCTCCCTGCTGACCCAGAAAAAATACACAGTCTTCTGTCAGATTCGTGAATTGAACCAGCTCTTTCTGTTCATGTGTGTGTGTACACACGCGCATGGGGATCTGAAGTGCGCCTCAGTGCAAAGTGTTAGTGGTGAAGGACCTGTGGCTTGGAATGAAAGGGAGGGAAGAAAAGCAGGATCTTACTCTTTTGGTGGTATTCAGCTCTCATATTGGCTCAAGCCAAACCAGGTATTTTCACCTTCATGTCCATCTCAAAATGTTTTATGGATGAAATAGAACTAGCTACATTAATGGCTGTACTAAATCGGAGGCCTATAATGCTATTTTTGTGTATTTTTCCCCATTTTCCACACTGTTTCAGTGTTATGATAACTGTATATTGATTTATTTATTTGTAACGTCATGAAGTATTCTGAACTCTGTCACTGATGTGCTCAGGCAGCAGCCATGGTCTTTATTTGTAAAGTACCTACTACAGTGTGAGGCTGCTCTGGGTGTGTCTGCAGTGTAAATACAGAGACCCAGCAGTTGTCAGTAGCCATTATTTTTGAAGTGACAACATCTCTTTCATTTCTGGCTATCTAATATGGAAAATCCCACAAAATTATAATCTCTAAACCATATTTATCTAGTTTATCAGGTGTCAGGGAAAACCTTTTTATGATCAGCAGCAGACCCAAACTAGTTAATCACCAGACTCTCTGAAGTACATTGAGTTCATGTAAATGAGGCAATTGTTTGCTAATCAACCACAGCTGATTTCCTCATTCTTGGCTGAGACCAGCTACTTCCTTCTCCTAAGGCTTGAGATAGTTATTCGCTTGAAGAGAACTTTCTCTTACTCCCTTTTGTACGAGGGAACATTTTGATATCTCCCTGTTGCCTTCTGCATGTCCTCTTTTATTTATCCTTATTGCAAGCTTTAGTCCTGTCTACACTCTCCTTCTCTCCTTCTCTCCTTCATATAGTTACCTTGTTGTTCAGGTGAAAATCTTGAAGGAAGATTCTTTGTTTTATTGTAAAAGGGGATACTGAGGTCCTGCACTGGTACAAACAGGTTTGGGGTTTTTTTGTGTGCTGTTACAGCATATGCATGTTCAGATTTTGTGCTTGTGAAGTTATATAAAGTGCCAAACATGCTCAACTGGACAAGAAATATTTTTAGTTTTTATTATGCCATTTAACCATAAAATTCCTTCTTGAATTCCCACTGTGACAATGTGAGATCAGTCACTTACCGTAAGTCCTAAAGAGGCTAAGAGCATGTATTCTTAAACCTATTGTTGAACTCCAGTAGGCATGAATCCTTCTGATAATCAAATGGAAAAGTAAACAAATTAAAAATAGGGAGAAATATTGCTTCTACTCAGTTGTCATAACTGTGGATGTTCAATAACAGTATGTTAAAAGATTGTGTGTTTGATGCTAATATACCTTTAAAATTAGTTATTTCTGTAAGGCATTTTGAAATTATTATAATTTAAATAAGATTAGTCTTATTAATGACACTTAAGAACACTTACATTTGAATATATTATTTGTATGTTAATGCACTATTTAGAAGTGTTACAAAGATGCCATTTTCTTAAGCCTGCCATTCTCTGACTATCAACAGTGAGCAGTCAGGACTTTATCAAATATTTAACAAAACATGGAGAATAAAAAGTAAAATCTATATGGACAGGAGTGATTAATACTGAAGATGGTCCCAGTTTGATCTTCTTATATATGACAATGTAGAATTCACTATATTTTTCTGAACAAACAGACAGAAATGCTCATCTGCTTTTCTGAATTAATTTAGGGAAGCATCTCGAAAGGTGTACTGTGATATTAAAGGCCATTTTTTATGCTTGGTAGAGTTTTCCCTTGTGTGTGCTTGGAGGCACATAGATAGTTGGGAAATCACTCTGTGATGATTCTTCTGAATTATGTGTAGCCAAAATCGGACGCAGAGCTGATGAAAGAGTACAGGATGTGTTAGCAGTCTTGCTTCAAGCCATGCTTATAAGTAAATAATATTAATCCCTTCAGAGCAATGCACAATCAAATTATTAAAGCTGGTTCCTGAAGAAACTTAGACCATGGTGCTTAATAAAAATGTCATGTTCCTTGAGTTATTAGTTCCTCCCTCACTATTGAGAATAGTTTTGAGCTTTTCCTACTTTATCCAAGAATTTGTATCTTGTGAGGAAAATGCAGCCACAGTACAATCCAGACGTTAACTGTTACTTCAGCTGGAGAGGAACGGAAACTAAGCTGTGACAACAAAGGTTGTAGGAAACACTTCAGTATATGAAAGAGATTTCTGAGTGGCTAAGGTGAAAGGGGAATTTATGTTGAAAGGGCTATCTGTTACAATGTCCAAAACTAGTGAGTTAACTCTAAGTCTGAAGTCTAATTTCATGCCTGATTTTACAGTTTAGTTTAAAACCACAAATATGTTATAATGCAATGTTAATAATTTCTCTAAGTCTCATATCTGTATTTTTAAATTGCCTCCATCTGGTTATTGAAACAAAATAAAAAGAACAAGGTTAGCTGCTCAGCTGGCAAAAAAACCCAATTTCAGTTGAAATTAGTGGAACTATACCAATTTGTATCAGAGGAGAAACTAGCCTACAGCAAGTACAATGAAATTAATCTATCCATATATATTTTCTATGGTGATTTTCCATTTTTCTATGTAGCTAATGTGGGAAGTGCAAAAGTGGTAATTAAATTTTATTTGTAGATATACGTATATCAAACTAAACATGTTATTCAAAGATCACCAAGAGACAGTAAATATACAGATACAGTGAAATGCTTCAGACAGACTATTTTTATAGATTTCTGTTTTAATGGTGCTCCCTGCAGTAATTACCAAATTGTTACATGTCAGCAATTTATGCCAGGTAGTTTTGCTTTCATTAATACATACTCTTTGAGTCACTAAATCTTGACATTCTCATCAAGAGATTAATATTCCATTATTTTTAATTGAAATATGATAATTTCCTGATATTTTCTATCTAGAATTTTAGCACATGTTTTGCTCTTGAAGCATCTTCTACTTCAATTAATATTTTTATGGTAGTCAGAAGAAATTAATTTAGAATATAGCTTGACAGGACAATATTTCATATATCTGTTACACTTAAGACAGAGGAAAAAAATCAATCAATCTATCTATCTGTCTATCTACCTACCTACCTATCCAAAAGTATCACACATATAGAAAAGTTTAAAGAATCTGTTCAAATAAAGTTGTTATTAGTGATTTGCTGAAACAAAAAACACCTTCAGTAAGCTAAAATATCTAGGCCTATATTCAGCAAAGCCCGAAAGTACACAACCTAAATGTAAGCACGTGTATGAATTCATTTCACTGTGCAAAACTCCTATTCGATTTTGAGCATGTGCTTCAGGACTTTTTGGAATTAAAGCTCTGGCATCATGTATTCCCATGGAAATCTCACCATTAAAGTTCATCCTAACTTTGACAAAAGGTACAGATATACTTTCAGATACAGTTTCAGAATTTGACTGCTCACCTGTATGTATGACTTCTAAGTCATGAGAATAAATGAGGACTTATTCAAAATGTTAAGGCTTTTCACTTTTACAGGTCTGACGCGATTTTGCCACTAGTAATTGCAAATTTACAGATGACGTCTTATTTCAATAAAAATACTAGGTATCAATTTCTAAGGGATACAATTTCATATACTTCTTCATTACAGCTTATTTTACCACACAGTGCTTGGTGTTGTCTCTGTTAACCACAAATACTTGACAACTGGGAAAGCTATGTGCTTTCACATTGTGATTTCTGTTTTGTGAAAAATTTTGTGATCTGTCCTGGACATTTCTTCTAATAATATTTCACAGGAAGCAGTGAAGAGCTGCACTCCCTTGAAAGGGAAATCTCTGTACCAAAAGGATTGTGCCTAATACGTCTGTAGAACTGTCTGCACTTCTCTGAGGCGTACTCTATCATATAGTAAGGATGTAGTAGATTTCTCCTCCTTCTCATTCTTCAACTTTGCTTTGAAAGCAGAGACGGACTGAATTATGATCATGCCTTCTGCTTCCTTTTTTTTGGTGACTTGCAGTTTATGGCCAAGTCTCTGCACTCACAGGTTGTAGAGATCATGCCTGTCACAAGCCCTGCTACATTGTGAGAAAGTAGATTTCTTGTGCATCCCCCAGTTTATTAGTTATGTGGGATCATCACAATATGGTTCTACAAGTCTGTAATGCTTTTAAAGTCTTATTCCCTTTGTAAAAACCAGCCTTTTTGGCTATTTCAACACTACCATCTCCTCTGTGTGTCCATCAGGAATTTCTGTGGGTCCAAGGTGCTTTATGTCAATAAACAATGTTTAAACAGCATTTGCATAGTACAGCATGAGTTTCTCAAAGAGTGGTGGGTATTGGAGGGATGAAGCAGAAAGCCTGAAAGAAGGAAGCTGAGAGTTCTGCAATGGCTGGAAATAGACATGAACAGCAATTTGATAAAACAGCTTAAAACGGAATCAATTTTCCTACCATGCCCACAAAAAACACATCTCAATGACTGGAGTCCACTAATGAGGGCCCTGATCTCCAGTGGGTCTTCCATGTTCTGCATAAATCTCAGAGCACCCAGGAAAGAGCAATGGATTTACAACTCCTGGTGTGTGGAAAACTTGCTGTCTCTGACAGACAGTTTGTGAGAGAATCATGGATGGGTTTTGTGAACATTTTCCCCCCTCAACCCTGGAGCATTACTGTGTTTGTGGTTAATCGAATCCAATGTCAACATTTTCTGGTCAGGTACTTGGAACTCTGCATTGCTGGAGTTACATTTGCTTGTAAAACAGTAGTCTTCCTCTCATATATTTGCACATATTTAAATAGAATTAGTATGTGTAACATCCTGTTTAGTGTGGGGCATCAAAAAGTAAAGATCTGTCCAGTGGGTGTTTCAGACACCTTACTGTTTGGTAAATTAGATGGGATTTTTTTAAAGATTCAGGAGAAGCTTTTTCTATTAAAATGTCTTCAATTTTTCCTTAACAGTGAATTCTGGGATGCTTACTTAATTGTAAGTCTGTTATTTTCACTGTCAGATAATAGCTGTAAACATCTTTAATGGACTGCCTGAAACAAGCAGCATTTCAGACATGTCAGATTTTCAACATTACATTGAATT
This sequence comes from Astur gentilis, assembly GCF_929443795.1. NCBI lineage: Eukaryota > Metazoa > Chordata > Aves > Accipitriformes > Accipitridae > Astur > Astur gentilis. The sequence goes on from NC_064891.1 coordinate 15,655,113, forward strand.
TTGTATGATTCTAGCAGCAGAACCCAAATGTCATGAATTATGCCAAGAAGGTTGAATCTGCTACTTATTTTGTAACCCATATAAAAGACTTACGATTAAGAAGATAAATTGTGGACAGGTGAGTAGGATCCCCATCTGTTTTGTACACTAAGTAGTCAGGAAAATGTTAACTTCTTAGAATAATGTTGTGCCTTCCAAATGTAGCTTTCATAGTATTCTGCCCCCTTGTCCTGTACAGACTCATGGCTCGTATAGTTCTTGCCTATAGACCTTGCTATGTCCTCCATGCATAGAAGTTTCTAATTTATACCAGCACTGTGGCTGGTGCACTGGGTACTTCTGCAAGTGGTGAAGCCATAGTCGTCTCCCATTGATTAAAGCAAGACTCTTTTTAACTTTTGTGAGAATTTTGCCTCTCAGGTAGCTACTTAAGATTATAATTAAGTTACCCACAATCTAAGCTAAATATACTGAGCTCATGGAATACTCCTCTTCTGTAATTGGTAGATAGGAAATTTTATAATTGAAAAAAAATAGAAGCTGGAGAAAAAAACTTTTCTCTGCTGCTGAAAAACCAACGATGAATCCTTGCCAGCAATCTATTCAGTAATATATAAAATTTTAGTAGAAACAGATTTTCTTAAAAGGTGTAGCAGCTAATTTTCTGTTCCTTTGGGATGTGAGAGTCTTTTTGTATCAACCATAACTTTTAGAATTGGATGTTCTACATTGGGATTCTTTTCTTGGTGACTAACCTATTTTCTTGCATTAGCCCAGAATAGTACAACTAACCATATGGAACCTGGGAGACAGAGTCAAGCATTTGCAGTTATAAAATACAGACAGATTCTGAAATGCACAAATATGCCAAAGGCCATATTTTCTTTTGACTGAAGTGCTTAAGCACAGGATAGGCTTAGATTTATAACTTAGATTTACAGGTAGTATACAACAGTATTTTGTTTTGTGAAAGCAATTCACTATAAAATTGTTTTGCAAAAAGTGGGTGTTTGCTTGCTTAACAGTGAAAAGATGATGAAGATACCATTTTTTTTTTCTCTTTCAAAATTAATCAAAGTTTTGAAGTATTAGTTGGGGGTTATGCTGGTTCATAAAACTGCCTTACTGGACAAGATGTGTGGCTGAGATAATTAGGCATCAGGTTTGGAACAAAGTGCAATAATCTTAAAGCATACCCACTGTAACTGTAAATATAAATGCCAGATGAAAAACAGTTTATCCAAGAACAGTATTTTAATACATTTCATTGGGCTGTCAATCAGTTCTTTGTAAGATGTAAGGAAAGGATTTCCTTTGATTTCATTAGAAATCATCCTCTGCCTAGAAATACGGGGCTTGGTAGTCTTAATTTGGGCCACCTTCCAGATTATATTCTTAGTCAAATAAATGTTTAAAACTCTATAGAAAATAGCTAGTCACTTAACACGGAATAGTGAGAATGTCATTCTTTTGCATGTAAATTAATTGATGATAAGAGTTTACAGATTCTGATTTTCAAAACATGTAAGCAAGCCGAGGTTTAGTTTATTTACATCAGGGGAATCCTGATTCAACAAGACAATCAGTGTGTGCCTACCTTTCACTGCAAAGATAAACTCATTAATTTAAACAGGACTACTCACATGCTTAGTGGTAGGTGACTTTAATAGGTATGTTGAATTCCCTTGACTAGACTCCCAACAAATATTTTCCTGGGTACTCTAGCAAAACGATGAAAATTTCTGGGGAAAGTAAAAGAAATGCTTTATAATTACTAAGAAGTCATCTGTATAATTATCTCAAAATAAATAGCTACATTAAGAAATATGTAATCTCTTAGAAAAACAGTGAATCGGTGCAGAGGACCACCAAGTTCCAGAGAAGTAATATCAGCCAGTTTGTGACCCAGTGACTGATAGCTGCTGCATGTCCTCGTGACTTTATCAGGATATGCAAGAAACTTTTAATGTTTCAAATGTCGAGTACTGTGTCTTTGTAGCATCCATCTGCTAACCATCTATGTCACTTGTAAGTGAATTCATAAATCCAAACTTCTTACAGTTTTCTTAGAGACATTACTGGAGCCCTATTTATGTTGACCTCTTGATGATAGTTATGCTGACCTATGTTGATCACTTTCAAACATTAATCAGCATCAGTGAGTGCTGTTAAAGACCATGTGTATCATATTTCTGAAGGTCTCTCACCTTTTATAAGCAAATTACTAATTTACCTTAGTTCAAATTATTCCTTAAACACAGTTTCTGCCAAACTTCTCATTGCTAGTATATCCAATTTAGTGTGACTGTTGCATACCGAAAAAAATCCCCAAACCATCCTGTAATCTAGAACATTCTTTTCTATTCCTTTTGTTTTGTACAGTGCTGAACCACTGACAATCTCCAACAGACAAACAAAATATTGTTTTCTGTCTCCACCTGAATATCCTTCTATCCATCATCTATCCATCCTGTTGCTGTTGTTTACGTATCAAATTTTTGCTCTAGTTTTCCTTGGATTTGTAGTAAAAATCTAAGCTTTCACAGTTTTTCATTGCAGTTCAACACTTTGGATTTGCATATGAAAACCTGATACTAAATAATACTCAATGTAATACAGAGCAGTATGTGCTCTATATGAGTATATGAATTTCCAATTTAAAGGCTTGAGAAATTTTATTTCTTAATATACCACATAATGGGAATTAATTTAAAATCACAAATAGATCATTATAATTCAAATGTTTAGCAGGTACCAAAACCAGATAAACTTACAGGAGTAAGATTTTGTTTTCTTACAACTATAAAATTTAGTCAAAAGATGAAAGAAGAATGCTTGTTTCCCCAGGAAATAGTTTTCCCTTTATTTTTCCTTGAAACATTAATTTTCCTCTATGCTGAAAAAAGAATGGCCAGAAAATATACTGTTATTTTGCCCTTTGCACTGTGTCATGGATGAAGAAGCTCTGTGATTTTTTCAAGGTCTTAGCTTTAACTACTGGGCCATAGCATCAGAGATTGGTTGTTGCTATTGTGTGCCATATAAGGGATATTGTACGTTCAGAGGTCTGAATCATTGCTGGTTTTTTTCTCTGTTGTAGTACCCCACGAACTCTTCAGTTTTTTCTTCTCAGCGAAACATGGACAAGCTTTGGTTTTGCTTTTTTCATTGTCATAGGAATCCTGGTATGATTTTTACAGCTTTCCTATGTAGACTAAGAGAATGTAGTTTTAGAATTATCTATTATCCACAGAACCATAATGGGCTACATACCCGTGAGATTATGACTTTATGCCAATTTATGATGAATTTAAATTATTGATAGAAATACTATTTACTGACAATGACAAGCATAATATAAAATAATTCTGCTAACATCAACTGATATTTGCAGAGTTAAAAAGTTTTCTGATTTTCACCTGATAGGCTATGGTCATATATGACCTGATCCATAGAAGTGACATCTTATTTTTGTTTCTTCCAAGATTATAAGAACTTCCATGAAAAAAACACTTACAGGTGACAAACTGACAATCCTGAAGATAATTATTTTTGTTAGTCACAGTGTAGTTACCTCATTACCATCAGCAGCAAGAATTTTCCCATTGTCTACCAAGGACCCCACTTGGGAGTTGGAATGACCATTGCTAGTTGTCTGAGAATGTTCCAGTCTTTAACCCGTTTCTGTCCCTGGTGCATATGATGTACACAATTTGTGTTAGCAAATAGGTTTAGAGGTATCTGTTGCAAAGAAATTTTGAAGTGTATAACTGAGCAAATAGTTAACTTCGTCCATAGCAGGTAAACTTTATAGCAATTAACTGGATTGAAATAAATTTAAATATTACTTTTTCTCAGCTACCCTTTGTGTATAGTTTATTCAACAAGTTTTGTTAGATTCACTAGGATAAGAAATGAGCTGCAAGCCCTCGCAGAACTAACTAGGTGTATTAGTAAACTCATCTTTTCCTGTTTAAACTTCATGTTGAACTCATTAGCTTTGGTTTCTATTGCTGGTTTGTCTGCACTGCAAAATACTTCTCCAAAATGAAAGCAATAGCAGTGCTACCTTGAGATGTTTTCTAGCAATAGTTATGAAACAAACATTTTTCATAAATTAAACTACAAACAGCTGCGGATATGCTGGCAATGACAATATTACAGCCATATAGATTTTTTATGGATTTTTACAGAAACAGACATTCAAGTACCCTGTGGTGGTTGAGAGCTCCTTACTTGATGATGGGCAGTTTTATGGTGCTATACTGGAAACAGTAGCTGGAGCAGGGAAGGGAGGGAAAAGGGAGGGGGAAAACCCAGGATCTTTTCAGCAACTAACTTGAAGTATCTAATTCAGGACCTTGCTTCCCCGAATAGAAGAAAGTAGTCAATGTCACTACAACTGGAGGCTATATTTTTTTGTACATGGTTACTAATCATCATGAATATTACCAGTTTTCTGTTATCTCGGCAACAGATAATGGAACGGGAGACTCTGATAACAGAAGAGCTTCCATAAAAAGGTAATAGTGCAAGCACAGGTACAAAATCACAGCATCAGGTTGTGTCTGCAAGCCCCTTATTTCAACTCGGAAAGAGCTTGAGCGTGTCCAGACCATGTTCCCCGTGATGAGTGGAACAAAGGTTACAATGGATGTTTTGTTTTGCCGTATGGAATATCTCCCCTGTCACGAGAGCAGGGTCTCAAAATCTTACACTCCTAGAGCAAGCCTGTAACCCAGCTCAAACCTTCTGTCAGGAGGCACATCTGCCTGCTGAGGCCCTATCCCATATTTCAGAGAACTTGTCCCCTTCCAATCTAATTAATCCAAGGACCCTGTTCACTAAACCACAGCCTGCTCTCGGCCAAACAGTACAACCTTATTTTATGATACCTTATCTAGAAGCTACTTCTAACCTATCCTAGACTTCTCCCTAAACCTACAGCCTTTCTCAGAGAGTGCTCCCAGCTCAACACAGGTGAGAAAGATCTAGACCATAATGGCCTAGCTTGTGTTACTGGCTGGCTTCAGAGGTGACTTGGCTACTCTCCTTCCTTTTCTCTTGGCATGATTAGTGTATTGGCTAGCTTTGTTTACTGTTTCCTAGAGGATAGGCTTTGTCTTTGGCTGCTTTTTCAGAATCCCTGATCTTCGGATCTCCAAAGGATGGATTACAGAAACAAGGGTCTTCCCTGAACAACTTAAAAATCAATGTAGGTTAGTTCAATACAAAACAGTGCAATGTGAGGTCTAATTTCTTTCTTCAGAAGGTGGTAAATTATTTTGTGTGTGAAAGTAGAATTGTTCTTGGTCAGAAAGCAATGTTACACATGACTGACCTCTTTAAAAAGGACAAGAACTAAACCAATATCACCTAGCTGTTACTGTGCTGCTTGTTAGATCTTAGTACTGTTACTCTGATGGTGATATGTAGGCAAAATGAACAAAATTATTCTCCAAGAGGGTTAGTTTGTAAGTATATTACAAGAAGTTGTTCTCTAATAGCTTGTATCCACAGAAGATAGAAAGTGGATTTTACTATTAACTGATGCATGCTTTGTAAAGCTACTCAGAAGCCCCTTGTTGAAGTGAATTTAAATTTGCACGTAAATGTTCAACTACTTTATTGTAATATTCTTCTTATACATAGAACATATTCTTCCTAAGTTTATAGTACTTCTATTTTACATTTTTCCTAATTTGTGACTAAATTTGTAAGTTTTATTATTAAAAATATTTCCTTTAAGAATGTAGTTCCTTTTACTTTTTTGTTTCAAATGATTCTAATATTGAGGACTCTTCAAAATTCCTTTGTAGTTGAAATTCAAAGTATAAAACTTTACTAGTTGCATTTAAATATTTTTTGAGGTTTGCTGGCTATTTTATCCTACTGTTTTTCATAAGTAAAATTATCTTCTTCAGTGATACTGCGTATTGATCAAGCTGTATTAGCCCTGGGAGAAAACAGGCCTCTCTGGGGATATCTTTTCTGTTCCTCCTCTGTGCCTATGGCTTCCTACAAGTTTTCCTCTAAACTGTAGTGTGTATATGACCATATAGTCTACTCTAAAAGCAGCAAAATTGATATTGTAACAGCAAGCTATTTGTCAGGGAGCACGAGCAGAGTCTGGAATCCAAAGCAGGGTTAATGTTATAGAATTTCAAAACATTTTATAAGAATGTATTCATTGGAACTTGGCTTGTATGTTAGCTGTAACAAGAGTATTGTATGCAGTCTGGCAGAGTGTAAATCTTCTGGACTCCAATTTTGGCATGATCTAATTCTAATTGAGTCTTGTTTTGTAACATAACAGCTACTAAAAATGCATGTGCTGTTTAGTTGAGCGACAAGAGATGCAAGGATTGCTACCTACAAATAAATCTTAGGCATGTCTACTATATTCACTGGAGAGAGTTTAAAGTACACACTGACTTTTAAAAAGAATTTGATCGTTTTTTCTGATAATGCAGTAGAAATTCTGGTCTGCTTATGAGATAATTTCAGAATCTTCACCTTTCAACTTCAGTATGTGAATGAATTCTGGAAAATTAAAGTACTCGGAGATGTTAAAGAATGCCAACGTGCTATGCTCGCCTACCTCACATGGTGATGGATGAAGAAAATTGCATTAAACAAATGATGTTATAGGTGGGACAAGTAAAGACACAGACCGTGATGTCCTATAAAAGCTCAGTGACAAAGCCTAATAATTTGTCATGAAATTTCCATTTATCTATTTAGCCATGGAAACCTGCAGTTAGTGCTGTTGAGATGCTAATGAAATTGATGGGAAGGAACCCTTTAAAAGTAGGTTTAGATGGAACAAAAATCCCTTTCTTTTGCAACAAGTGAAATGCATAGGGCTTGACAAGAAAAGAGGTATGTAAATGTATTGCTGTTAATTTAGAATCAGTTTTTCCTCTTCTAAAAACTTCAAGATTTCAGTCTTAACCCTTTGTGACAACTGCCCCTACTGCATAAACAGATATAACCTAGTATTGCATCTGTGCTTGCAGTGTCATTCTCCCTTATTCAGTTGTAATCTAGAGTATTATTAATCTACTGCTGGTAGTATGCTTTGGGATGGCTCAAACTCTCCTCAACTTCCAGGGAACAGTCTTGGAGTCAGATGTAGAAGAGCTGTGCATTTGCATGGACAGGGTGGACCAAAGGGTGTCTTTCAGGCATGGTGTCTCCTGAGACAATAAAGTTTCTATATTGTCAGAAAAATTCATGTGAAAATCCTTACCAATTTGGCAGCCAAAGCAAAAACCCTAACATACCCAGGTATGTAGCTATGGAAAATAAGAATCACTGCTTGCAAGGTCATGTCTTCCATGAGAGCATTACAGTGTTTCCAGTGTGTTTCCAGTTTTCCAGACTTTACTTTAAGTCTGACATTGTGAGGCAATACACATTTGAATGCAGATGCGCCTTCCTTAAGTTCAGTAATGAATAGATCCTTTGTTTCCCATCTTGTATAAAGGTGCAAAGTCCAGATGTGGACCCAACTGCTGCTAAAGTTCTGGAAGGATGAGCTTTTGTTTTGTGTTGTTTTTTTTTTGGGTTTTTTTGTGTTTTGTTTTTTTTTTAAATTAAACTTAGAATTGGCAGCGTTGTTAGAAATTATTTGGCAATTCACATGTAGAGTTGTCTAAGTGATGATTGTCTTTTACACTGATGTTCTGTAAGAAAGATAGCTCTCAGGTTTTACGTAAAAGGAGGCTTGGAGGTAAGTGAAAGTTAAAAGACAGTGAAGGATAGCTGAGAATGCTGGATAGCATAATCATAGTGAAGTATAGGACTGGACTAATTTATTTAAAGTGTTTATATTAATGAAACCCTGGTAAAATCACCTTAATCTTGTAATCCAGTATTGCTTTCACTCTGCATAGTATTTGGTCCGCTTTTAAAAGGCTGTGTATATTTCATATGCTAGTGATAACATAATAAGAGCACATGGAAATCCTATAAAGATTGGAGAAAAAAAACTCTCATGAGAAGAAAAACAGATGCAAAGCTATAACCTTGCACCTGGAAATCTTTCACACGGCAGTTCTGTGCATTCCCAATCACCCCATAAGGACAGAAACAACACAAGCAGCTGATAATGTGATTGTGAGGAATGTGTTGACCATGGTGATGACAGGGTGATACATTTACCCTAGAGAGCACAAGTGCACCTGTGAAATATTAGACTGTGGTTTTTTTTACTAGGAGATCATTTTAGAAATATTTAAGAGTAAGCTACAAGATGGAAGGAGAGGGCAGTTAAAAGAGGCTGGGAAGAGGTAAATGATGGACTTTTGGGGAAAAGCAAAGTGTGCTTTCAGAACAATTTATTACAGAGCTTTGGAAGCTCATTCCCTTCTCATTAAGAACAGATCCTATGCAGGCAAACCTCTATCAATGCAACTAATTAAATACATTGGAATTAGTAAACAAGGAGAGAAAAATCCTATTTTATATTAAAAATACATCATTTAACATGTAATTAGTGATGTATACTTGAGAAAGTAAAAGGGAATGTTTCAGAAAGCTGATTTGGTTGCACTGACTGTGTATTTCTAATTTATGTTTTATGTTAACACACCAAATTGTACTGAAAACATTACATGCATGAAGAGCATCAAAATTGAAATTACCATAGGTTTGGTATCATTTGGGTTTCGTGAATTCTTGGAATGTTATCTTCAGTATTCACAAATAAGTAATGTTTGTGATTAGCATGCAGAATTTTCTTTAAATATAGTATTACTGTTTCCAAATAATGCCTTTCCATTTTGGAGTTCCCCTGTGGGATGAAAGAAATAAGATGTGCTTGTGGGTTAGTTTGTTTTTTGGGGTTGGTTTTTGTTTGGGGCTTGGTAGTTTGGTTGGGTTGGTTGGTTGGTTTGTTTTTCCTTTGTTGTTTAATGTAGCCTTATGGAAAACTGAGCAAGCCTTAAGGTGGCTTGTAAGGGACACGTGTGGATCGGGATGATTTGTAGGGAAGATTCTTCCCAGTTAGCTGCTGTTGTGTCTGGGAGATGCTGAAATACATTGGTTAGTTTACCTACTTCAACATTTTGTTGCAACTTGATGAAAATGTGTAATCTTATACAAAGGCTGATAAAAAGAATATAATACCATCTGTATGAAATAGGGAGTGTGTTTTGTGCAGGCTTGTGAACAGATGCTAGCTGACATGTTTTAGCCAGAAACTATGAAATTAATGATAAGGTTTCCTGGGACAAACACTTCTATAAGTATCTGAGGAAAGCAGTTCTGAGCTTAAAATGTCCTCACAGTCAATTGGATGAGGACGGATTTGGCTTGCCACCAAGGAGAAGTAGATTCTTCACTGGCAACACCTGAAAGGAAAGGCAAATGCTGAATAGAGAGTTTAATGCTGAAGCAAATAGCTGTAAGGAGCTCAGAGCCAGGTTTTATAGGGTGAAGAAAGTGACAGAGGACACCAGGAGGCAGAAACAGTAGAACACCTGGATGTAGATACATTTTTAGAGATGATAGATTAAATTTTCTTAATCTTTCTGTTGGAATCAACCTTAGGAAGAGAAAAATGCCTGGAAAACAAATTAGTATTTTGGCGGTCTGTCCAACATTACTTTGCTAGTGAAGTGGAGGAAATCAATACGAAATATATTTAGGAGTACATTATGCTGAGTTATGCTGACCTCATTAAATATATCACTAACAAATGGCTACAGTACAATTGGTAGCAGGACAAAATTTGAATCCTAGTCTGCTGAAGCATCCTTTCATGGCAAAGACAGGAAGTAGCTTCTTCAGGACAGGGCTGGGTGAAGTATACCTGAGATTCTGAAGCTGGTTAGCCAGACAATTAGCTGCTATGGGCTGAAGAAAGGGAAATAAACTAATTGAAATCTCAGTGCACCAGGAGCTTAGTCCATGTCATATTTCCCAAGCAGCCCTCAGAAATGTGCTAAAATGATCTGGTCTCACACTTCAAAATAGCGGAAGGGAAACTCAGTGAAAAGGCTCTGAGACTCATCTGCCTTATGCTTCAGGGTACAGGACAGTCTGGCTCCAGGTCATGCCTGGGGACACTGCACACTGCTGCCAGCAGGCTTTACAGCTTTCTGTGGCACTGAAAGCTGCCTTGCAGCTTGCAGAGAAGGCAGCCTTCTATGGCTTGGAGAAACATCATGGATGTATTTAAAAGGAGGAAAACAAGAAGAAAGGTATAAGGGACTAGTACAACTAAGAGTCCTAAATGGAATGAAAAAGGATGTTTTTCAGACTCAGTGCTTGATTCTTATGTTTATTAATTTAAAACTGCACTAAGTGGATGTGGATGATCTTCAGAAATGGGATAATACTACTGATACAGGAATGTAATGGTTCCAAGTAAAACATGGCGGAGGAATCTGGGTTTAGGGTAGAAAGAAATGCTTACTGATGTGTTCAACTTCTTAAGAGAGGAGTTTGAGACCAGAAACTTCAGAAAGGGATATTTTACTCTCTTTAAGAAGGACTATGTTCAACACCCGAGGGAGACCTGTTAAGTCGTGTCTTGGTAGTCACCACTGTCTACCTTCTACAATTCTTTCTGCAGCAGCACCCAGCTATAGTGAGAGTCTGGTTCATTTTACTTTGATTAATTAGGCATATGCTGCTTTCATACTAGTAACGCTTTCACACAACTTGTAGTTTTATTACTTAGTGGGGTTTTTTTAAATGGTGTTTGAAGTTGGGCCATCTGAAAAAGCCAGTTTGCCTTCCTGGAATAAGATTTGCCCTGGGATAATAACCGAGTGGTAATCTATAAGGTTTCTGTCAACTGAGGAGGAAACTGCAAGTATTTGTAGGACAGTCAGTCTGCAGTAATCTTATTGAGGGGAATTAAATCCCTTAGAGCGAGGAATTCAACAGTTGGCTGTTTTTGCTGAATAGGACCCAGTAAGACTTCCTGAGCTACTAGGTCAGATTCATTTCACAAGGTTCTAAGTTTCTCCTAAAGAAAGTACAATTTGAAAAATGTTGCAGTGTGATGTTATAATAATCTAACAGATGAAACCTGTTTGAAAGGTGTCTATGTGATAATAAACTAAACATTGCCAACCTTGTTTCTTTAGGAAATGAGACCAAGAGTGTAATCTCTTGGTGTTTGTGCCACCCCTAACAATTTTTGAAGCCATTGATTAATTTCAGCCAAAGCTGACAATGGAGATAAACCTTTAAGCTACTCGGTTTCTACGAGCTTCATGAAAATACAATCCATCTCTCCTACCCACCTATCTATCAGTGCTCTCATTAGGAAAATGTGGTAGTGTCAGTTCAACCCTCATTAGTTATCAGATAATCTGTAGGTGGCAGCAGTGGTATGAATGCCCCGATTACTTCTGTCAGATTCGTGCTTTTGTAGACATGGGAGAATCCAGTTGTGAGTGCTAAAGCTATAGAAAATCAGTCTTTTCTAATTCTGCTGCCCATATTTCAAATCAGTTTTACTTGAGGGACTGGTATGAAGAAACCATAAAGGTGATTAATATTTTGTAATGAAGCTATTGGCACCTAATAAGCTATTCACTTCTATAGACTCCTTACTGAAAATATTTAAGAACTTGAAGGTAAATGTGATATTCAATTTTAAATACTCACATTTGGATACTAGATCCTTTGTCTAAATGAATTCATTAGTATTGATTGATCAATTGCCTTCCAAAGAGATAATCAAGGGGTAATCTTGTTAAAGACAAATGGACTACTTAGCATGACTCAAAATGTCAAAGGGCCAAATCTTGATTTGAGAGTGGAGAATAACCTTGCAGTTAGATTAGGACTGTTAAAATGAGAAAGGCAAGAGGGACTCATTCCAAAAGGAAGTGAGTTTTTGCTAGGTCTCTAAGTCAGAGGAGCCTGCAGCTGGCCGATCCAGCAGCTTTGCTTTAATAGACAGTGCAGAAGGGAGAATGTGCAGATGGGGAGAATCAGGTCCGTTTTAGTATCGTGCAACAATGAAAGATAAGGTCACTTGAGCTAAAGCTTATAATTTATTCCTGATGTTGTTAGCTTTTAAAATAAAAAAGTTGTAAAGTTTTTTGGCAAATGTTGGAATGAACTATATGGGTAATTCCTAATAATGACCATTAATCAGCTTTCAAAATAATATTGCAAACTTTAGTGTGTTTATTTCCTAATGGTCAGCTAACAGATGATGATATTAAGATGTAAACAGCATTTGGAAAATGTGCTGCTTCACATTATACTGGCACTTTAAAAAAAAAATTAGATCTGAATACTAGCTGTATGTTTACTCCATTTCTCTTCTGGAGTATCTTTATTTCCATTTTAACTACCAGTTATAAAATATGGTAAGCTTGGACACTTATCTCTGAGTGTTGGACCCCAATCTTCAAAGACTTTTTTTTTTTATTACTTTCACAACTTTTACTTTTATAAATGATAATAAACATTTTTAATGTCTCATTTGATTAACTTATTTAAACTTCACATGGTAATTATGATATATTTAAGTATCCAGAAAACAATGGAAAGAATGCTTTGTGAAACATCAGCACTCTTGGTTCTCTATAAAGTACTTTTCCAGTCTCTGAAGTTACATTGTACCAATTTGTAAAAACAGTATTTTGAACAAGGGTCTGAAACTTACTGGACTTAGTATATGGCCAGCTGCTAAGGAGAGCAGGCTCTAGAATGGGAAGCTTCTGGACCCTGGGCACATTTGACTGGCAATGAGTGACCTGGAACCTCTCTGTGAATAAAAAGGACTCAAAAATACCTGTTTAGTCCTCCTGATAACAGAGACGGTGTTTGTCTGCATGTGACTTCTGCAGACAGATTACTGTTTGCTTACACATGCTTTGCATTTTCTGTTGCTCACTTTATGTTGGGGGTAGAATATAGACAAGGACTCATACATAAAACTTCTACAGCTAAATTGCTGAGTGCCCAGGATTTTATTCTCTACAAACCTTAAAATATTACTTCAGAACTAAAAGAATAGAATAAATAGCTTTTCAGTTTGCATACACTGGGAGCTGAAGCTGGCTAAATTTCTCTCTTACTCCTAACATGGTTTGCCTTGAGCTGAGTAAAATCTATTGATGCCAGACTGATCCATTTTATAGGGACAGACTGCAGTTTTGCTAAAAAAAAAAAAAAAAAAAAAAAAATTAAAAAAAAATCTCCCAAATGGAAGAGAAAAAACCCCCACTTTTAAATTGTCTTTTGAGTTATAAAAACCTAAGGTGCTTTATGGCAATTTTATTTCAAGCTGACTTGCAGGTTTTTTTGGTGTCATTTATGCAAAATTAAAAATTTATTTTAACTTCTCCATTTATCAAGGTTTCATGTTTGTTGAACTCTTTGGGCTGTGGCTTAATGGTACATAATTTTGTACTTTTGAAGAAATGTCTGTTACAAACCAGCTGGGGCTTACAGATTCATTCTTAGTAAGTCATCCTGGTTGGAGAAATTTCTGGATCTGTTCTGACGCTACAGTTAATTTCCTCCTCTCCCCAGTATTTCAAGCTTTGTTTTTTAGCCCAGGCAACTTATTGTACACTGATCTATGAGGATTTCCAAGCAGTAAGGCAGACTAAAACACCTTACATTTCAAGTTATTTTGTAATATACGTGCACATGAAAAAAAATATAACGTGACAAAAGTATTGCAAGACTTTTTAAAAACTGCAAGTGCCTTTTGGAATATGCAAATGAGCTTTTTTTTTTTGTGAACTGCTATTCATCAAGCTTTCATTTCTGTGGTCCAATTTCTACGTTTTAAGCTGTAACCTTTCAGGAAGCTGTATAAAATGTTTACCTAGGAATGTGGAATGAAGCATTCCACCTGCTTCTTTTCTGAACCTCTGTTTTACTGAGAACTCAGGATTGCTTGTCTGTCATATGGTGTCGCTTGAAACAACAAAATTTATGTGGCTGAGGAATTGGTCTGAGTAGGCACAATTCATGTAGACAGCAACTTTGTTTATCCCTGCACAAGGGGCTGGCATAAGATGAAGCTTTCTCCTTTGATGTGATCTGCAATGAGCACCAAGTCTGTACTGGAGGAAGAGGTTGTGTACAAATACTGTAGAAATTTTGGACTCTGGCTCAGAACTGTTTCAAACACAAGTTAAATGCATCTGAAGCATCCGCTTTCTTGTGGTGTCCGTGCTGAGGGTTCCCTAATGGTGAACCTGCATGCATGGCAACAGCAGCAACAGCAAACCAGGGGCTTGGGGTTCAGGTCTTGGGCAAAGAAAGGTTTTGAGTTTGTATGAATGTCTAAATTACTGAACTATTGAGTAAAAAGCTATTTCTCCTGCTACTGGTTTGTAAACTTAATTCCATCTTGCAAGGAAAGCTCAAGTGCTGTGTTTTGCTCTGTAGTACTCTTTATTTTTCATTCCAAATGTAAATAAAACCAAAACCACTTCTGTCCTGGTCTTGGCTGGGATAGAGTTAATTTCTTTTTAGTAGCTGGTACAGTGTGTTTTGGATTTAGTGTGACAATAATGTTGATAACATGCTGATGTTTTAGTTGTTGCTAAGGAGCGCTTATCCTAAGTTAAGGATTTTTCAGTTTCCCATGCTCTGCCAGCAAGCAGGTGTACAAGAAGCTGGGAGGGAGCATGGCCAGGACAGCTGACCCAAACTAGCCAAAGGGATATTCCATACCATAGGACAATGTGCTCAGTATATAAACTGGGGATAGCTGGCTGGGAGGGACTGATCTCTTCTCAGGCATTGGTCAGCGGATGGTGAGCAATTGCATTGTGCATCACTTGTCTTTTCTTGGGTTTTATTTCTCTCTGTTTGTTACATTCCTTTTCATTACAATTATTATGTTGTTGTTGTTGCTGTTATTACATTTTATTTTTCTTTGGTTATTAAACTGTTCTTATCTCAGCCCATAAGTTTTACTACTTTTCTTCGATTCTCCTCCCCATCCTGCTGGGAGGGAGGAAGAGTGAGTGAGCAGCTGTGTGGTGCTTAGTTGCCGGCTGGGTTTAAACCATGACAGCTTCTCATGGTTGACTTAAATCACACTCTTTTTCTGTTGTTTTCAGAGACTGGTAGGCTGTGCAGTAAATCACTTCTTCCAGTGAATGCCCTGTGATTTAAAGACAGACCCCTGGTAACTATTCAGGCTTATTAGTTGGTGATCTGCAGCAGCTACCACTGCATTAAGTGCAAGTGATTTGCACAAGCACTTTTGAGAATCGAAATATGTAAAGTGTCTACCTGGGGATGCACGTCAGGAAGTTCCTTGGCCAGCAAAGACTTGTCTCTCTTGTAAACCAAACAATTTATTTAAACATTTATGTCCATATTTTGGCATCCAAGTATAGGCACCACAGGTTGAATTGCCACCTTTACTTCTGAAATCTGAACCATAGTCACTCTTAAAGCTAGCTGCAGCGCTGCCAGCATTTTAAGGTAGGGCTTCTGTCAGCAATATATACAACGCTGCCTGGGATATTCTCTACGTTTAAAAAAACCACACACACACACCCGCCCCCTCCCCCCACAACTCGGTATCTTGTTCATGTGTATAAGTAAGGAAATGGATTATGGTCTTTTAAAAATAAAAAAATTTGAAAAGTGCTTCTCCACCACAACCCTGTCACAGGTGGAACAATGTCTTGAGAGAATTGATGAAGCAGAGAAAGAACTACAGTGCCTACTACAGTACTAATGTCTTATGCCCTGGTAAGTTGAATGGTATCAAGGGCTTACCAAAGAATGGCTTCTCACTACTTCTGCTAGTGTTTTGTTTTGTTCTTGAGGTAAAGGCAGGACCCCAGCTGTATGTTGATTTATGCCCAAGAAGCTGAAGATTTAAGGATAGCTTTGCTGTTCACTGTTAAAAGGTTATTTGCAAAATCTTTGTGTACAGATCTTTGTTTGTGATGGTGTATGTGTGTGTATGGGTTTTCTTGGTTTTTTGGTTGGTTTTTGTCCCTCTGAATGTCTACGTGAATGTTGCATTGTTCAGCCTGTGACTCTGTCATGATCTGCTTACCCTTACTTGTTCCAGGTGTTCAGGATTATCTGTATCTGTGCAGTTGGTACTTGCTGTCAGCTGAAGATACAAGGACAAATCCTGAACTGATAAGAATTTGGCTCTAAGTGGTGACTTTGAGGGGAAGGTCTAGGCTATGTTAGCTGTAGCCTTCAGGGTAGGATTCCTCTGATATAAAATACAACTTTTGAATCTGTTCTTGTGAGCTGATTGATTTGCACAGAATGAGCAGAGGATGTAGCTTTTGGGTTTCTCACATGGCTAGTTTCTAACTGTGCAGTTTTGTCACTTCTTGCTGCTAAGACAACTTAGACTTTCTGGTTTTTAGGCAAGTGGCTATAACACAGGGTGTGTCAAAGCATACTGAAGAGTTGTTCAGTGATTCTTGATGTCATTTGATTTGGTAGGTATGAACGTGAAAGGTTTGATGTGGCATGGCTTTGTAGGATCAGATAAATGTGCAACTAAATGGTAATAATGTCTGGTGATGGATCTTTGTTTTTCTTTTATTACTGGATGTGAATGATCATACCTGTTGCCCATCTTAGTGGTGTGATGGCATGGCATTGAGCACAATAGAATGATTGGCTTTGATTTGTTTCTAGATACATGGGTTGTTTATAGGCATGGTCTAACGAATCAACAAATTGATTGGGATTCAAGGAATGCAAGTTTTATTACTGGCTTTTTCAGCATCAAGTACAGTGGCCTTGGCAGGTGAATTAACCTTCTTTTGTAGATTAAAAAGTTGAGACCTGGAGAAGCAAGTGACAATTATATCCGTTGTGCAAGTTATAAAAATAAATAAGGTTTACATAAATATTTATAAAACAAATGAAAGTTACTGTCAATATTATTGTAGCATTTCCATCTGAAATTATTCCAGAGAGTTTGTAATGCAGAGATTTAAAACAGTTCTATTTCAGAGTTGCTTCTTGTGCTTTATGATGGTAAAGATCCCTTCTGTTCATACTTTCTCTGTCTCTTTGCTACCGCCTCCCAGCTCCACCCCCCAGCCCCTCAATAATTAGGATTGAGGTAGCTCTTAGTTCTGATTCTTCCAGCTGACAGGAGGTACACCAGGTTCTTTTTTCACCTGTGGCCAGGGGGCTTTTTTTTGTGCATGTGTATATGCTTTTCTGATCAGCGGTCTCTTTTTTTTTTTTTTTTTTTTTCCTGAAGTGACCTCTGCAGTGCATGAGATTTATGGCAACGTGTACTTTCATTATGTATCAGTGTTACTATGCAAGCTCACTGCATCTCTGTCAGAGGAAGAACAGCTTCTCGGAACAAGCCTACAGTATTATCTTTGAACATATGTTCTCTATTAAGTGAGATGAGGAAAGTCACTTAGTTTTCCTTCCATTTGGAGGTTAAAATGGAGGGCTTGCCTAAAAACAGATTGTAGTAAATTGGAGGTTTATTTGAACAGTATGTCAACATTATTAACTTGAAAATATATACTAAATTGATAGGTTTCTTTTAATTACCTTATCTTGAAAGCTGTTCTCAACAAACAAGCAAACAGTTCAAAAGTGATTTAATCTGCCTGAAAATGAGAAAATCAGAGGAAAGCATACAGCACTACTTTTCTAAATATGGCTTTTGTTATAATGAGTGCTAGATAAACTATGTAATGTATTTAGCCTATTCCACTTCTTTTTCAGAAGTAATAACAAATTTAAAAAATTGTTTGTGTCCAGGTTCTAGGGTTATTCTGCAAATGTGCAAATGTTGGCCTACACTTTATGCATAGACAACATACTGGGTTGCAGAGCAGGTATCTTTTTGCTATGACCAGTTTGAAACAAGTTATGTGACAGGGATCCTGGAACACACAGTGTCACTTGACTGCACTGACGGATGTTTAAGATGGCTATGTGAATGCTTCATGTGAAATGCATTATACAAATATCTATAAGACTTACTTGCTTTTAGACATTATTCTGAAGATTTTAATGATGTATATGCCAAAAAAAGCCAATTTGCTTTAGCATTCCACATAATCATAGAGATTTCAGCAGCATTCACTCAGCACTGCTTATGTATGTGCTACCCTTTCAGGCTGAAGAGCTAAAATTAGGGTCCTTCTAGATTATCCTATTGCAGAGGAGAAACTGGGGATTTCTAGGGAAACTGAGCTGCTTTAATACAGTTAATGAGAAACATGTGCCAAGTCTGACTTTCTTCAACACAGCACATAAACAGAGACAGCTTCACAATTTGGAGCTTTAAAACTCTTTCAATAAATAACCCATTTTAAGAATACACTTGTTCTGGACCAGAATGGCTCGGTAATTCAGGCATGGTTTTCTTCTTAATGTGGCTTCTGAGCTGTTTCCTTCCAGGTGAAACTCTTCAGGTAGAGACTCATATCCACACCAAAACTCAACAGCAAAACTCATCTGCCTTTGTTGTAGGAAGAAGCGCTGCCATAGTAGGAATTGGTGATCTTCCCAACCTAGTGAGGAGTGGTTCTTAAGTCCACCATTTCAGCTCTTGATAGTGTGAGAAAGAAACATGATATTTTTAGATCTTCCGGACTACTCATAGTCATACTCGTACCCTTTCCAATGACTATATCCTGAAAGATAAGCCTCCAGTAGTGGTGCTTTCTGACAAAGTGAATGGAGGATGTCATAGTTGTTCTAGGCAACCACTAGCTGTCTGGTAAAGCAACCATGCAAAATTACCATTCTTTGGCCTTGTACTTCAAAAAATAAGTATGAAATAGCAGATCTTGACCTACATGAATATTTTGTTTTGAGTAGCTTTGGCGGTGGTTGATAAATCAGTTTTCTGTTATTTTAAGTATTATATTGAGTTTATTCTTGAATTTGCACCCTATTGTTAAAAAGACAGCTTTATGGTTGTGCAGTTTAATTTGTAAATGTCAGTGAATCTAGCTGAGATTCCTAACATTTATGCAAAGAAATTGAGTGATGGTGCAGCATGTAATCCTGCTTTGTCACATAAGGTACAGACAGACACTTTCTTTAGTAGAAGAGACTGCATAGTGTTTTATTCATAATTTGTGACTGTGCAGAGCACATGGTATGAGTAACCTTCATTACTACAGCTGAAGGTATGGTGGTTCTGAGGTGTAATTTGGCTTCCTATATTGTTCAAATACCAGAAGGTGGTCTGCTCCCTTGTCTTTGTGTCTCTGCGCTCTCACACTGAAGTGACTGTAAATCTCTGTGCCTAATTGACTAGTACTTGCTTTCAGCTATCACCCTGAGTCCCTCCTCTCTGGGTTATATTTCTCTTGACCCTACCCTGAGTACTAAAGCAAAGCATAACACCAGACTGTCCCAGTTGCTGCGTGCTTGGTCACTTCCCCATGAAATTTAATTTTCTACTTCCCATCCTTTCTACTGTGTATAGTTATTTTGATATATATATCCTTTATTCATACAAGCATGTCCAAGTTTGTGTTTTGCTATTTTATTATGCATAATTTCCAAAATTATCCTCAGGAACATAATGTTCTTATTTACAATGGAAAAAGCTTTTTGCAATTACAAGTTTTGCAGTTTCTTGCTGTCCTTTTAAAACTGTGATTGACATTGGGGGATAGTAGTTTGTCAGAGAGGAATTTGGGACACTATTACAAAACATAGCAATTTTTTTTTTTTTTTTTTTTTTAAATAAAAAATAGCTTGATCAGTGAAAGGCTTGCCCTGGGCTTATCTGGTAGAATCACTGACTATGTGTATCTGGTCTGATAATGTGCAGAACACATTTAGGGTGCCTAAACTGCTGAATAGGGGCTTGTTTAGAGTTTATAGTTGTGTGAACATTTAAAGAAGAAAATTCTTCAAAACACCTCTAGATTTTTGTGGTACTATCTTCAAGAAAAACAAGTATGCTTAGAAATCCTGAGAATCTGTGATCCAAATGTCAGTGGAAAAGAATTTGCAGAAGTTGGGGCATCTTCCTTGCCTTTAACGGTGATGGCTTAAGACTGTTTTGGGATCTAGAAGGTGCAAAATTTGGACTAGACTTAACATTAAACAACATGTGACACATCATAGACAATGATACCATACTGCTTATTGGGATGTTGTATTTCCAATAGGAAGCCATAAACCCAGACAGTTGTACTCACCTCTCCTTCCCATATGCTTACAGTACATGTGAATATCTTTTCATCTTGCCAATTATTTTTCACACTAGTGGGCTAGCTACTCATCTTCAGTACTTCCTTGTTAGTTTATGTGATATTTCAGTTTGTGTTGTCCTATGTTTTATGTGACAGCTTGTCATTAAAGATCCCAGCAATTATCGCTGTGTACAAGTCTACCAGTCTCTGCTCTATGGCCAAATTGCAGTTGAGCAGTTACAGTCTCCTTAACTGTGTAGTGTGAAGGAACTGGGTGGCATCAAGCTTTTGCTCTTATTTGTTCTGTCATTATTTTGTGGTACTGTTATGTCTCCCTCAAACGTTGCCACTCTGTATCCAATGATTCCCTCTTCCCTCTTCCATAGAGAGTAAAACTGCAATTGAATCAACTGCTACATTTACTTATTTTCCCCTCTTAAGATTTATTTTTTGATAGCTTCATGCTACATATCACATGAAAGTAAAGACAGATTTGTATCTCAAAGAGCATACTATGCTCCTTTTGTAGAAATGATTCATTGGGAAATCCTTATATTCTAGCTAAAGCTTTGGTGTCTACCTTCCTCTGTGTTCTGAAGGTTGGTAGGTAAATTTACACACACAAATGGGCCAAGTACATTACCAGTACAAGCAGGCCTGAAACTATCAAAGCCTCTGTGACTTTACATGCATATAGCTGTGATGAATTTTTGTGACATAAAGAGATACAAAAAGGTGGCTTATTTTATGATACAGGCTGTATTATGCCTTTATAAAAAACATTTACACATGTGTTTCCTTCCTAGGCAACAGGACTGTTGCTAGAGACCATCTGATTAAAAGCCTTCATCCTGCAATTCCCAGTATTAGGATAAATCATAAAGCATTGTTTATGTGACTCCTTGTGTTTCATGTCATGTATCCTCATATGCAGATGTTTTTAATCGTTTATTGCTAGTAGTGAGTAAGTGTTAAAGTTTTCTATGCATTTTTGTGGCATTTTGTATGTCTAAGCTCTACAAATGTAAAATGGGAATGATTATGTATTTTGTCTGAGGAAAATGAAACTTGGGATACTTTTTGGTTTGTTTTCTCTGCTTATACAACAGCCTTTTGCTGTTTCAGAAAAAGGCAGAAACCTTTAACCAGCTAAACTTTTTACCTTGCATTCCTGGATTAATAATGCAAGCAGAAGATATGTGTCAAGTGTACTGGGTTTCCATGGCAAGGTTTTGGTAGCAGGGGGCTACAGGGGTAGCTTCTATGAGAAACTGGTAGGAGCTTCCCCTATGTCCAATAGAGCCAATGCCAGCCAGCTCCAAGACAGACACACTGCTGGCCAAGGCCGAGCCCATCAGCAATGGTGGTAGTGCCTCTGTGATAACAGATTTAAGAGGGGGTAACCCCCTCCCCTTCGTAACTCCAGCTGGAGAGAGGAGTGCAAATATGTGAGAGGAACAGCCCTGCAGACCCCCTGGTCAGTGAACAAGGAGGGGGGAGGAGGTGCTTCAGGTGCCAGAGCAGAGATTCCCCTGCAGCCCATGGGGAAGACCATGGTGAGGCAGGCTGTCCCCCTGCAGCCCAGGGAGGTCCACAGTGGAGCAGATATCAACCTGCAGCCTGGGGAGGACCCCACACCAGAGCAGGTGGGTACCCAAAGGAGGCTGTGACCCTGTGGGAAGCCTATGCTGAAGCAGGCTCCTGGCAGGACCTGCAGACCTGTGGAGAGAGGAGCCCAGGCTGGAGCAGGTTTTCTGGCAGGACTTTTGACTCCATGGGGGACCTATACTGGAGCAGTCTGTGCCTGAAGGACTGCAGCCCGTGGAAGGGGCCCACGCTGGAGCAGTTCGTGAAGAACTGCAGCCCGTGGGAAGGATCCACGTTGGAGAATTTCGTGGAGGACTGTCTCCTGTGGGAGGGACCCCACACTGGAGCAGGGGAAGAGTGTGAGGAGTCCTGTCCCTGAGGAGGAAGGAGCGGCAGAGACAACGTGTGATGACCTGACTGCAACACCCATTCCCCATCCCCCTGCACTGCTGGGGTGAGTAGGTAGAGAAATCAGGAGTAATATTAATCCCAGGAAGAAGGGGGTGGGGGGAAGGTGTTTCAGAGATTTAGTTTTTATTTCTCATTATCCTACTCTGATTTCATTGGTTATAAACCGATTTCCCAAAGTTGAGTCTGTTTTGCCCACGACAGTAATTGCCGAGTGATCTCTCCCTGTCCTTATCTTGACCCACGGGCCTTTCGTTATATTTTTCTCTCCCCTGCCCAGCTGAGGAGGGGAGTGATAGAGCGGCTTTGGTGGGCACAGCCAGGGTCAGCCCACCACAGTCAAGTCACATGAAGGATGACAAGATGACAGAAAATACTGACACAGTGCAGAGTAGAGCTGGTTTGCTGAAGTACCAAGACAAAAGGGAAGTGAGTTAGCAGTAATTCCATACCTCAAGTCCTCTGTGTATTAAAAGGATTCTTTTATCAAGAACTTCAAAGGTAAAAGGCATGGGGAGTCAGATTTTTCAGCTGTTTTAAGTGACTGTAGCTCCATTAGTGATTGGATGAATGGATGGATAAATGAATGCATGTGGTTAACTGGTCTGAGTTACTTCAAGATCTGATTGAGAAGCTCTTTTTAAATGAGTAATAAGGGAAGGATAGGGAAGATTGTTTTGAAAGACTATACAAAATTCTGATTTTTCTTCCTTCTCCCCTTATTTGGGAAAGAACTGTAGGCAACTGGTAAGAAGAAAGCCTAGCTGAAAAGCTTGATTTAAGAGAGGATTTTTAGAGCTGATTCCCTTCAGAATAAGAAGCAAACCAGAAAACTTCTAACTGCTCTTAAAGGAGGGGGAAAGACTAATGGCCGATTAGTGTTTTTCTTCAGCCTTCACTTAAATTACTATATTAGTCAAAACAAAAATCACTGTTCAAGGTAACAGAAGGTTGAAATGAATGCTCAACACTTCTGTAAGTGCCCCCTACCCCCAATATGCTTTCACTCTTCTTTCGTAAGTAGTCTTCTGGCAAAACTGACTCAATTTTGTGTAATAGTTTTGTCTTTATCTTTTGACTGAAAATGGCTTTGTTGGGGTGTGTGTGTATGTGGGGTGGTGGTGTTCCTTCCCCCCCCCCATTCAAGTCTAGTAGGAACTGTTTCTGATTTTGGCCAAGAATTCACAGCTGCTGCTCTTTTTCCTAGTGTGTTCAAAATAATTTGTGAAGGGTTTTAACTTCATGCAACGAAGGAAGAGTCCCTAAACTCTGAAGAAAGATAAAAGAGAAGGTTCTGATACTGTCAGTCTGAATGAATGAATGAACACAGCCTGTGCTTCTCATTGAAATAAATCTCAAAGCCCTAAAAAGGGACAATTCAAAATCTATTTGTTTAAATTCCTGACTGCCAAAGAGAACCTTATGTGTTTTATAAATAAGGCTTTGTTACAGAACAGCTGAACTGTCCTTGTGGACTGTTTTTGGCATTCTTTTGAATTTTATTCCAAATTAGAATCATAGAATGGTTTGGGTTGGGAGGGACCTTAAAGATCATCTAGTTCCAACCGCCCTGCCGTGGGCAGGGACACCTTCCACTAGACAAGGTTGCGGAAACCCCCGTCCAACCTGGCCTTGAACACTTCCAGGGACGGGGCATCCACAACTTCTCTGGGTAACCTTGAATATTTCTCTGCTTATACAAAAAAAATTGTGAGCTTTCTTTTTCTCTAGGGTTTGAAAAAGAAACAAAATGGTATATGAGCAAATCAGCAGCACATCTAGGATGAATCCATAGAGACAAGTAGGCCTAGACTTAATGGTCTGCAATTCTTCCAAATATATAGTACTCCCAATATGAACTACGTTTTAAAAGCACAATCTGATTTTAGTAAATACTGCAGCACTGTGTGTAGCTGAAAAGGTTTTGTTGTGCTATGGGATTAGAATTCAGGATTCTCTTGGATTTTGATGTTTTCAAAGCTACTCAATTGCCTTCATTAGCTCTTTCCTTCTTCAGTTACTGATTGTTTCCGCAGCAGCAGGAACAATGTGACACAGACTCTATCCTTTTCGCTGGTGCAAGTAGTAACCTGATTCTGTCCTTAATCATTAAGATGCTTTATTGTTGCAGTTCACGTGTTTTAATAAAAATCTCTTATAGTAAGCAACATACTGTCTAAGACTCTGACTTACTTTTCTTGTTGGTCCCTTCCTGGTCACAGGGAAGAGGTTGAGGAAGAAGAGTTTAAGTATACCTGCAGTCATGCAGCAGCATATAAAATGCTGCCAGCTGCAACAGATGTCTTACACCTGCTAAGTCCTTGTTAGCAAGCTGGTCTGGCACCCTCTGGTTGTAAAGCAGGCAGGAGAACAGTTTGATCGCATTCTAATTTCATTTTTAGACAATCTCAGTTTTTATGGGAGATATTTACTAAGTGAATGTCCTGATCAAACTGACTGCCCTGTTTTCTTTGCGGAACAAAAGTCTTCTGGTATCAGACTTGTGACATGAAAGACAAAAGTCATATCAATGTAAACGCTTCACATACTCTGCCTTTGGAGGCTATGTGAATTCCATATGTATGTCTTCATACATATGTATGTCTGTGCCCACCTCTCTCTTCCCAGAAGAGTAAGGGGGGAAATGTTCTGCTCCATAACATTTTATTTCTTGTTAGGTTTCAAAGTGTTTGTTTGAAAGAGAGTGTTAAAAGTTGAATAGAAAACACCACATTTCTGAATACAACTGTAGAAGGTATCATCACTAGATCACCTACTTGCTGGAAGGAGAGAGGAAAATGGACGAGATTAAGTATGGATAGGTCTGAGAAAATAATGTGGAAAGGTGGAGGGACACACTTGCATGTGAAATGATCTGACTGGATAGCTTTCGATCATCTCATTTTGAAGAAAATATTTTTCATACAGTTTCACACTTCTGGCATTTTCCTCTATCTTTCAAACTGTTCTTAATTCCTCACTGCAAAAGTGAAGTTTCTTATTAAATGGAGTGACTTTTAATTAATGCTTGTCTTTTGTGAAAGCAGCCTGAGGTATACTGCAAAAACATACCAGGCTCATTTGATTCAGCAGACCTACCGTGTGACCAGCTGCCAAAAGTTTGACTATGGAGTCAAAGTGAAAGGCTTATAATCAATTTAGAAAAGTATATAGCTGGGCAGAGAGAAAGGTGTTTCAATTTTGATTTTTAGATAGTGATTTGAAGGACACACAGAAGATTCACGTGAAGGGAATTGATTTTGTTTCCCTCTTCTAAACCTAAAGGAGCTGAGTTTAACACTGTTGAAGGATTTTCTGTGAGATGTTCACGCCGCTCTGGTGGTGACAGTATCTTGGCTTCAGTTCTGAATTTTGTTCTAAATTTAGGATTCCTCTTTGCCTCTCTCTTGGAAATGTAGTTGTTCCCTTCCCTGCTTGGTATCAATAACAGTCTGCCTTCCTTTTAGCATTATTTCTGCACTCAATACTTGCACAGTGTGTGAATCTCTCTATATCTTCTGTGACTATCACCATGTTGTGGACATACATTATTTTTGCTTTCACAGAAGCAATTTACAATAGATGAATAGATGTTGACAGTTCTGGGCAGCCAGAGAAAAGTTGTATCACAACAGACTTAGTTCTGAATCAAAGAAATGTTGTCCTTCCTGCTTCCTACCACATTTCCAAAACGGTTTTGTTTGAGTCATCCATGTTTCCTATCTTTTCTTGGCAAAAAGTAAACAAAAATCAAACAGAAACCTGTCAGGAGGTCATGCCTGAAGGACAGATTATTATTATTTTTTAATTTCTCTCTTCATCAGATCTCTTGTTAACATGTTCCTACAGATTTATATATAGCTGCATCAGCACTGCTAGCAATCCTGTTGTGTGAAATGGTTCATGTGCCATCAAAAATTATGAGACAACAGGCAGCAAGACAATAGATCAGCCAGAGTGTCAACAGATGTTTTTAATCTGATCCTCAGTTATTTATACAGTGTCATAGGTATGCATGTTGTTTTATAGATATATAAAACATGAGAGTTTCCTGTCCTGAGGGGCTTACAACATGCAAGACTGTAAATTAAATCCTGCAAGATTTCTGGTCATACTATTCAGTGCCCAGTATGTATAGCTTACAGCCAGTGCAGTATGGAATATACCCACTCCTTGCTAGCTGCGTATGTAAAGGAGAGAAACGCGTCTAAGTGGTGTGCAGTCAATAGTGAGCGAGATCTTCAGGGCCTTTAACACTGATTTAAGCCTGCCTTGGGTCAGCAAGGCCAGTGCTCTTATTTAGGCCCGGACCATATTTTGTTAAACAAGAGGACTTTCAGAGGTGCAAAGCATGTGTAGTCCCCAATGAAGACAGGGTATGTGTGTGTCTGTGTTAGCAAACTGTGTGCTACAGAGTGGTCTGAAGGCAGCACTCTCTGCTTATTTCACTCAGCTGTACAAGAAATCATTCTTTATAATCTTGGTCAGTCTAGAGGAACATGGATCTAGGGAACAGGTACTGAGAGGAGTTGGATGCATTTTTGCTACAGCCAAAACATCAATATTTAAGAATAATTAAGGAGTTTTTAAGCTGCCTCGTACAGCTCAAAATTGTATGGATAATGTCTTCATAAAAGTCCCAAATCAGTATGACATTGTATAGGTCAAATTCCTCCGTGTCTGAAAGCACTTGAATGTTTCTGACTTAAGATCCTCTTTAGCTTTGTAAATTGATCACATATTCTCTTCTTTCTGCATGTGACCTGAGCATGCATAGCTTATTGCATGTTTTTATGGACTTACAAATTGAATTTAGAAAATTTTTTCAGAGAATTCCAGTATCTGAGCAGAATTGGGTTTTGGTCTTGTAAAGTTAGTTGCTGTAGCATTGCTTAGAAACATGCTTAGCTTTTCTTTTTCAACTGTGTATGCATATGTCTTCATGTTGAGCAGTGCAGGGTAAATTTAAAAACTGGAGGAGAAGAGAGACAATTAATTAATTTCCTTACTAATAAAATAAGATGACCATTTCAGAAGCCTTCTCATAAGTCTGTTTTAAGGTCACAAAGTTATAAAACAATGACATACTTTTGTTAGCATTTTACAGCTACTGTTCTTGTAGAATCCTTGCCTTCAGAGTATGTCTGATGAAAATTTGTGAACTTTGCACTGTAGTCTTCTGACTTTGTGCCATTAAATATTGACTGGAAAATTTGACTGTGAATGTTATTCTTTTTTTAATATAAAGCAAGTTGTTGTATGTTAGGAGTGCGATCCGAGAGGCAATTTTGTGGCCTCTAATGCTTGGTTAAGAAGTTCTTGACTCCCAACAGATAAGGATAATTTTTCTAGTCCTGAATTCTCAACCTAGAAAGTGATAGTATTGACCTCATTAGCTTACTTTAAGCACAATTCCCATTTTTTGTACTACTTAGGAGTGATTTATGTTCTTCAGAATCATAGAATCATTTAGGTTGGAAAAGACCTTCAAGATCATCAAGTCCAACCATCAACCGTGCCCACTAAACCATGTCCTGAAGTACCCCATCCACTCGCTTTTTGAACACCTCCAGGGATGGTGACTCAACCACTTCCCTGAGCAGCCTATTCCAATGTTTGACAACCCTCTCAGTAAAAAAATCTTTCCTAATATCTAACCTAAATCTCTCTTGCCTCAACGTGAGGCCATTTCATCTTGTCCTATCTCCAGCCACCTGACAGAAGAGATCGGCACCCACCCCACTACAACCCCCTTTCAGGTAGTTGTAGAGAGTGATAAGGTCTCCCCTCAGCCGCCTCTTCTCTAGACTAAACAGCCCCAGCTCCCTCAGCTGCTCCTCATAAGACTTGTGCTCCAGGCCCCTCACCAACTTGGTTGCCCTTCTCTGAACATGCTCCAGCAACTCAGTGTCTTTCTTGTAGTGAGGGGCCCAAAACTGAACACAGTACTCCATGTGCGGCCTCACCAGTGTCTCCATATGATATAGACCTTGAATTTTTTTCAGTTATTTTTGATTTGTGAGGTCATAAAAATTGTTGCCTGATACCTTTGACTATATAAATACCTTCTCCCTGCTCCTCCCCCCCTTGAATTCTATTTTCCTTCTCCCATGTTATTCCTCATTTTTGAGAATTGAGAACAACTTTAGGACAAAGGGAGAGGCATTCTAAGAGGAAGAAATCTGGAAGTTGGAGGCTCAGAAAAGAGTTAAGTGGGGGTTTTCCTTGCTATAAAATTATTGGGCAGAAGCCAGGCGCATGAGAGCTAGAGAAGAGGAATTGCAGAAGTTGTTTCTCTGTGTATTGCAGTCTGGGGGAGGAAAGACGAGTGGAGCTAAAACAGGGCACAGCTCCAAGGAGGGAGCCTTTTATGACAGCTTTCTGGGAAAGTGGAAACTAGGAGAAAAGATGGCCAGAAGAATGTGCATGAAACATGTTTGTTTTACTTAGCTCAGACTGCTTCTTAAAAATTCTAAACTAGTTTAATTAGCACTTGCAAAATGCTGTTCTAATATGCTGAATTGCTTCCTGTCTTTGGGCTAGTTCATTTAGAATTAGCCAATTCTAGGCTGAGATTGCCAAGAAACTGAGTTAATAGGCTCATACCCATTTAAAACATCTCTGTGCCCCCCATCTGAAACTCGGTGCACTTCTGATTTTCACTTTTTCATTTCACATTACAAGAAGTACGGTGAAAAGTGGCAAGGATACTCAGAGATGTGGAATGACTTCTGCACAAACCCCAGCTGATTAACCTGGCCTCCTTGAGGTTGGGAAAAACACAATTGTGAAGAGGACATGACAGAAGACTGTAAAATCCTGGGTGGCATGGAAGATGCGACTGAGGAACAAGTAACCACACTTTCTCATAACGCAAGGGTTGGAGGAGAGTCGATACTGATCAGGTGGCAGGCTGGAAGCATACAAGAAAGAAGGTAGTTCTGGGGAACTTGTTGCCATGCGGTAATACAAATGCTTTTAGGTATGCTTGGGTTCAGAAATGATGAGACAAATGAAAGCCTATGAGGGCCTTCTGAATGCAAAGACATCCTCTGTGGCTCACAAAGTTCCTGAAAAACAGAGGGATATGCTGGTGTAGTATCACCTCATGCTTGCCCTGCTCTTGTGCTCTTTCTCCACATATCTGCCACTGGCTGTTGTCACAGAGTCTGGCTCAGTGTGGCCATTCATGTGGAACAGCAGGTTATATGCAGTAAATATAATGTGAAGTAATCACTTTGGGACAGTATAGATTTACTTTTGGAATCTCTTAAAGTGTGTAAATACCTTGAATACTATTTGAATTCAGTTGAATAACAAAGTGGTTTTCCCTCTTTTTCTCATAGCTTTCCCGCTTTTAAGCTCTAAGAGTAATTACTAAAATCTAAGGCTATTCAGACAAAATAGCATTGCCAAAAAGAAGGTTATGCATGAAAATCTGCGTGGTATATATTTGATTTGATGTCTAAGTGAGTTTCAAATATGAATCCAAATGTTAAGATGCTGGCAGAGATTCAAAGAAGCTAATATCAAACTTCAGCTGTTGCTTCAACACACTGGATATGTATTTTGCCTAATTCATGTTTAGTTCTAACAGTGGCAAGCTGTGTTGCCCTGAAGTCTAACTGTAGAGTAGTTGCAGCAAAAGCTGTAGTCTTTTTGTTCCAGAGCCTCCCTTACAGCCGACGTTTTGTTGTTCAAGAAAACGGCACGTAGTTAACTGTGAGGGTTCTGGGCTGCTTAGAAAGTTCAACAACTTCTTTTTCTTTGAAAAATCTTGTTCTTGAGCTTTACATCCATAAATTTTAAGCATAAAATAGGGCCATTGAGTATGTTTTCACCCCTGGACCTGATTTTTTGTTGATATAGATGGTTTACTATACACTGAAGTACTTGACCGTGCCCATGTTTATATTCTGAGATTGGACTCGGATAAAAGTTATTTCTGCAAATGTAAATCATGATGGTCACACCATGTAACTTTTAGCCACTTGATTTCAGGGGTTACCTTTTCTTTTCAGGCTGGTGGAGAGAGAGACTCCTGCAGAACTTTGTGCTGTGAACCATCTTTCATATGAGATTCTTTGGAGTAGGACTGTACTCTAAGAAGCGTCTCACCTGCTCTGACTTTCAGCATTTGATTTTAATGGCCTCCCTTCCCTGCTTCCACTTGCTCTTCCTTTCCTTATGCTCAGCAGCTAGCTGGGAGTGAATATAACCAGGAGAAAATCCAAGGGATCTTGACCCTTTGTTTTTCCCTTCTCAGTGCAATGCTGGCACGCAGAATTAATTCTGTGAGCAGCAGGAAGACTTACAGCAATAGCATTCACTGGTTAGGTCCTCTGCCATCTGACAAGGTGTGAACTCTGTCTGAAGCTTCCCTTGGGATGGCATTATTCATAATGTGCCTCTCCCCTGTGGCTTCCCTCTGAGAATGGACAAGTTCAGTTTGACCGAAATTGCCCAAATGGCTACAGATGTTATTTGGACTCCTACTATATGTCTGTGTGTGCTTCTACAGAGATATCACAAAATCCTTCTTTCCTTAGAAATTAAAGTTAACATCCCAACTAGTAAGAAACTATAGTAATTGAGCATTTTAAATTAAAATCTTACCACTGTATTAACTAAAAACTACACTGTTGTAGCAGATTGCAATTCTGCACCATAGTTCAGCTAACATTAGCATATAGTGCACAGAATCTGGAATGTGTGTAACATAAGTGTTTCTTGTTTTTTCTTAATGGGAGAAGAGGAGGAAAACGTCCTAAACCATTTATTATTAGGTGCAGTAATCTTAAATTACCTGAATCTAAAATTTGAACCCTACAAGCCAGAGGGAGGGGAGAGAGAATATGAAAGACACAGAACAAAATTTGAAGCACAAAGCACTCAAAATGGTAACACTTGGACACGTCCATGTTGTATAAATATTTGCAGATTTGTTTCCACTTCTGGAACTGCAGAGAATACCTTGACCGAAGGCAATGATAAGGACGAACGTAGCTTCAGAAGGCATGTAGTTCACCACCTATCATGGGCAAACTTGGTATCAGTAGAGAAAAATAGATATTTCAATTTTATTTTGGAATAGGACATTCTGTTATGTGATAGAATGCAATTCAGCGCATTGTGAGGTCATGTTATTGTGATAATCCGGGCTGGTGTTTTGGCTCCACTCTGGTGCAGACTCCTCTCTATGCGAGATAGCTGAAGAATTCAAAACAAGTAGCTTCTATATTTTTTGTGTGTGTGTGTTTAAACAGAACAAGCAATACTTGTGTTGTGGTTGGTTGCTGGAAAGTAAGGAAAAAAGATGCAGGATAAATCCTTGGAAATCCAGGGTTCATGAAATATCTGCAGTGTTAAATATTCAAATCTATTATCGTAATGCCAATGCCATCAACAGCCATGGGAATTTCAGGTAGATACTGAACAGGAACATATGTTGTTTATTTGTCTGCTTTTAAATATCAAAATTAAAGAGAAAGAACATGAAGGATTCCAGGAAACAAAAGCACATAAATCTGTTCCATAGGACAATTTGTGGGTCAGATCCATGCATGTTCTGAGGGTGACCACTGGTAGATCTGAGGAATGGAGTATAAACCCCACTACACATGTGAGGGTTGGGGTTGGTTTTTTTTTTGGGAGGGAGAAGTGGGACAGAAGTGAAGGAGCAGTGAGAGATATCCTCTGTGCAATGTGTGTCAATATATATACCTATCAAGGGAGTAAGGTGTAACTTGCTGTGGATGCGTCTTCATTTTAATAGGATTTGAGGCAGGAATGGATTTGGGGCTTGTGGCAGGTGCACTTACACTTCTTTCTTCCACGTGTTTTCCAAGCACTTTGGAGTCACTTGTAGATAGTAGGTGTTTCCTGCAGTTCAATTAATGTTTATTGGATTTTCCTCCTCTTTACATACAGTCAGGTTAATTCTGAGATGATTGCTACCTGCAATTGCTTAGCCTGGCACAATGGAAATAAAATAGTAGTAAGCAGAAAAAGAGAAGAAAAAATTTAATCAATTTACAAGGTAAATGCAGTCTTCCTTTAGTTGAAACTATGAGAGCCATTCAATGCCCACATGTCCTTAGCCACTGCAGAGTCTTGTCTGTCTTTTCAGCTTTTCCCCTTTGGAAATATCAAAATTTATACTGGACTTTGTCAATTAATATCTTTCTAGTGAGCATGACAATTAAAATTGTTATTTCAAGAGAGAATGTCTCATAGCTATACACTGTTAATTTTCCTGCCCCAAATGACCCCCCCAAAGGGAACTTAGAGTTGCAGGTGCACATCTATGATTAGAGGACAAACACTTTTAAGAATGTTATTTTTAAAAAAGTAAGACATGGGAAATCTGTAAGACATGGCATTCAGGTTGCTTATTGAGGCAACTGTGTTTCCCAAAGTCTCCACAAAAACTCTGATATTATTTAGGATGTCTGCTAGCACAGACAGGGTTGCAAAGTTAAGTGCTTGAAAGTTAAAAAGTGACCAGCTGGCCTTAAAACGTAATCAGTGTTTGTGTTCTTTTCACAAATTTTGATAAATTGTACTGCTGAACTTTTGCCTACAGGTATTGTACACTTCAGGTATACAATAGATGGATGCTTTCTCCTTGTCAAATCTGGTAGGGCAGCTTTAATTCATACCCTAATTTTAAGATAAACTTTCTCAAAAATACACATAAATAAATCTAAGGAAAAAAACAACAAGAGTGGGCTGCTTCTGCAGTGTAACTGTAGCCGTAATTAAGTAGTAACTCACAGGAAAACCTTTTTAGGTGGTTGATACAAGAGCAGACTGACTATTTTAGCATATTCCTGTTTGCTAATACTATGTTCAATTTTTAGTTCAAAAAAGCTGGATAAGGGACTCTGTGATCTAACTTGAGCTGAATACTACTTGAATTATCAAAGCTGTTCTAAACCCAAACCAAGCTCAACAAATGGCTTACTCTTGCTTTATATGGGGGTGGGCAAGGAGAGAGGTGAGGAAAAAACTATTCACTTAATTATGAATTCATTGTTGTTCTCTTGTGCAACTGCACATCAGGGTTGAAAGCTTTAATTCATTTGCTAAACTATACTTTCAGTTATGGGGGAGAATGGGCTGCATGCAATTCCCTTAAAGCAGTATGTAGTATGAATTATTTACCCAAAGAATAACTCTCGTTCTACACTCTGCACACTGACAAAATTCCCAGTGCTGGGTAAGGCATACAGAATCACACTTCCGTGCAGCAACTTGTGAGGTTTTTTTGCCCAGCTCTACTGTTAAACTTACTTCTCAAACAAGACAATAAATAATTTCTTAGACAACTTCTTCTCTGGCTGCCAAAACTAGAACAGTGTGGTTGACAAGCAGATACTTTGGCTATGGTAAATTTTTCTTTCCATTCTAAAAAATGTTTCATGTTTGTTTAGTTCTATCAATGTTAGTAACAAAATAACAGACCAAGGAAAAAATGACTGTGACTACTGAATGTACTTACAAGAGTTTTGCATACCTTTTACCACTCAAATCTGCTAGCTGAGACATCTGGCAGAAGATAACCTGAAGGGAGACATCTGTGTCACTTTATACACTCTATCATAATTGTCATGTGCTTAAATGACATGGTAATTTTTTTTTCCCCATAAACTTTTATGTTATGTTGCATGGATAGTTTTGAGGAATGTTTCATAAGTTTTCTACAGGAATTGTTCTGTCCCAGTTGTCTTGTAGATGTGAAGAATACTGCCTATGTCTTCAAAGCACAGATAAATGCTGCAGTACGTAAAGGTGAGGAATAAAAGGAACTTGGATTTACTAAATCAGATTATTAGACCAGCTAATCGGGTATGTAAGTTAATTGAACTGCCTTTATAAAAACTGTGAAAGCAGTTATCAATCCAGTCATTCCACCAGCAGAAGAACAAATAAACCCTGGTTTCTTACAGATTTGCCTGAGTAGCTGGAGTTTTTGGTGTCTAGAAAGATGTGAGATCCAGCTGAAGCCTTTTTGCAGATAGGACGATTTCAGCATCTCTGTTATGCATGCATTTTCTGGTGTCTAGTAAGGCTGGAACACAAGTTACAGCCTTTTTCTCTGTTGAAGTGTTGATACTCTCCCTCCTCAGCTTAACTACCTAATATCATAGTGTCTGATGAAAACCACTATCTTTGAGGAAATTAGCCTATTGATTCAGAAATTACTGGTGTGAGAGTGTGAGCATGTAAGGATTATTTCTTTGGGAAACCTTGACATAAAAAGTTATAAGGCAGTGAAGATCAGTATCAAGATAATTATTTTTAGTGTGGTCTTACATAACAATTCTGTTTTTCTTTATTTCATTGTAATGCAAGGAAGTCCAAAATGATTAAGGCTGTTTTGGGCTTGCTTTCTTTGTACTAGGTTTCTGTTCTGGTCTTTTTCTTTGTAAATCACCTTTAAAATACATTGCTTTGCATACACTGGAAGAAGTAACATACATCAGGATATGGTTATAGTGTGAAAATTGCATGCTTACATTCTTTTCATAAGGCTCAGGTCTGTGCAGCCTCTGCTAGATGTTTCAACCAGCCCATATTCTTTTGAGAGAAAGAATACAGGATGGAGACATATTTATATTTATAAAGTTAAACAGAAAATTAAGCATATAGAAGAGGAAGGAAGCAAAACTAGATGAGAAAATGAGCTCCTAAGGTGAAGGAAAAAAGTTGTAGTCACTTACACACAGCAGTCTCTGAAGGGCGGGGAAGAGAAGGGAGGTATACCAAATAATTGTGGTATTCAGATCACAGAAGAAATTGCATGTTAAGGCATCCATGCTTTCCTATTTATTTATAGTGTAGCATTGCCTCAGTTGTGGTTAAGAAAAAAAATAAAAAAAAAGTTGCCAAAGGTAAAGCTCCAGAAAGCGCAAGTAAAAGACTCTTCTGCCTCTGTGGGGTGAGGAACTATGTATGAAACCTAAAATGGCTTTTCTTTTTGTAAATGTGATGTACGCATTTCTCCTTGCACGTTGCTTTGGAGAGCTTTTTCCTTACCACTCTTGAGTATTTTCCACCTTTTAAGTAAATACTCAGAGTCATAATTGAACTGTGCTACTGAGTCCCAAATCACAACAAAACAAACTAAGTCTCTACCTCTAAGCAAAATCATACCTTCCCTTCCAAATGTTTCCCAAAGCATGTGGCTCTGAATTAAAATCTGTGCAAGGAAACATACAACAAGGAGAGGAAAGGCTGGGGAAATACGATCTGCTGCTTTATTTAAAGTAAATGAATTAGCATTTGTAAGATAAGAAGGAAAAGAAAGTTCTTCCCTTTTACACTGGAAACTCAGAATAGAAACCTCCTAAGGAGTAACTTTATTTCAATTCATGCTGATAATTAACACTTAAATTTTCCTGGTTTTTAGAAACTTATCTCCTCCAGAGTTGCATTAATCTTTCACTGAAATTTTGCTTCAGTGAGTCCTTTAAGAAGAAGAAAGAAAGAATAGAAAACGCTTCTTTTTTTTTTTTTTTTAGTTATACTGTGACTGGAACAGCAACAATTATGCCACAAAAACTCCTTCAATCTCAATAATATGAATAACTGAATGAAGTCATTCTTAACATTGCTGAAGTTAATTGTCATTTAAGAGCCTAATGTTAGCCAATTCCAATTTCTCCATCAAGCAAAAAGGAAATGTGCAGCTTTGTGTGGGAAGAGTATATCAAAACAGCCTGATTTATCCTGCAGTAGAAAAACCTGACTAGATGTTGATTATGTCAGTCAATACTAATGTTTCTACTTCTGAAGACTAACTATGAGCAAAAAATGATAGTGCAGAACCTTATTCAAAATCCAGTTTCCCTTTGTTCTCCCTTTGTTTGTAGGAAGGGATGCTGTGCTGCTGATGTATACTAAATTTACTTCAATGGTTGGAAACAGTGATTCATGTTAGATGAATTTGGAACTTTGAGATTTGGACTAATTAAGAATCTGTCTTTTGGGGTCAAAGTCTCAACTTGCTTTCTCTTGCAGTACTGGAGCTGAGAATTGGAACTCAGAATTTATTTAGGTTGGTGGGTTTTTGTTGAGAAAATTCTCCAGCTTTTAATATTTTGTTCAGGGAATAGAGAAGGAGTAGTGAAGTTACTTTTGTATTTTACTTCCATGAAGATAAGGAATGTATATGACTCTTCAGATATAAAAGTGTTTCTGAACCAATAATCCAAGAAAGGTCTGCTTATTTAAATAATAAAACAACAGAACAGCTCCCTTCTTGGTTTCTTGGCTGATTAATATTAGAAATGTTTGTAAGCCTTGAGCGGTCAGCATAACTTGGTCCATAATCTCCATTACAGTAAACAGAAACTCCTTGGTCTGACTTGGAGAAGAAGCAGCTTTTGTCCCATGGAATTATGAAGCTGCATAACACTTTCAGTAACACTTTTCCGAATCTTCTTACCTATTCCCATACATATGTTTTTCCCACTTCAGGGACAGAGCAAACATAGAAGTCTAATCAAGACTGTGGATGAGTTAAGTATCTTGCAGATTACGCTGTGTGAGATTCATATATGTATGGTGCTCATTGATGTAACGTGTGGTGAAAAAAGAACAGAGCATCTAAAAGATGAATCCAGATGCAGGGATTCTTTCTGTGCTTAAAATAGCCTTACACACATGCACACATGAGTCATGCATATATATGTTAAACGTGGGTTACATATCCAGTCAAGAACTGTACTTACCTTTTGAAGTTATCTGATCAGGATTCAGGTAAAGCTGGTATACCTCAGCATATTTGTTGAGGACTTTTCATTGTAGTACAAACCCCCACTCTGACAGCTTGAACGTCAACTGCAAATGACCAGAAGAACATCTACAGGTAGGGGTAGATTCACT
The DNA here is from genome assembly GCF_929443795.1 of Astur gentilis. NCBI lineage: Eukaryota > Metazoa > Chordata > Aves > Accipitriformes > Accipitridae > Astur > Astur gentilis. The sequence goes on from NC_064891.1 coordinate 15,692,123, forward strand.
CTTAAGTGCTGACTTGAGAGCACCTGATTCATAAGCTGTGCTCTTTTTCTTCCTCCTGTTGGCAGCCAGTCCAAGATAGACTGGTCTTCTGAGCCTTCAGACTTTTTCTCTTGTGGTTCTAGTGGCTTTGCTCCCTGTGGGCAACAACTGTGGTAGTCAGCATCTTGATGTTGCTCTTCAAAAGCTAACATTATCAGGGTTAGATACTATCATAGGCTTCAGTTTTCACCTTTGCCAAGCGTGTCACTGGGTGATGTGGAGCTACAAATGAACAGTTTAATAGGTAGCAGGCTCTAGTATTTTCATCCGTACGTGATTCATGGGATTATATCCACTCTGGCTTCTTGATAGCATGTGACATATAGAGAGCGTTCCTGTGAAATACTCCTTAAAATTGCTGGAGAGTAGCATGAGCTTCTTTTTCCAGCCAGTCCCACTTCCTGGCTGTCAGCTCTTCATTCCTTTCATCTCTAAAACCAAATTTTTCCAGTTTCTCTTAAGTGGTGAGTGCTTTCAAGAGGCAATTTCTTTAGTTGAGGATTCTAGTGATAATTTATAGTGACTTGTCTTGATTGGAAGAAGTTGAGAGAAATAATGGTCTTAACAGTTTTCTTCACTATTTCAAATCTTAGCAGGGCAATTTTAAAAATCGTATGCACTGCATCAGTATTTTATGTAGACCTAAGCCAATTGCTTTTGGTGTACATTAATGTAACATGCTTCCACAACGTAGAAATAGGTAGGTGGGCAGTCTTCCTCACTTTCCTGACAGGATACAAAATCAATAAAGGTGTATGAGAATCAAAACTTCAGGCCCCAGTGGAGTATGTAAGAGCCTGTACTAATTTTGTTTCTGCTATATGCCTATTCTGTGTCTATATCCTGTCTATACCTTGTCCTCCAGATCTATCAGTTTGTTTCTTTTCATAAAATTGACTGTGAATTCCTTGATAGATGCATTAGTAAATATGCATGTCTGTGGAATTAGACATTACAGATGAGTGCAGATAGATAAAAAGAAACCTAAAAAGCTAAGAATTACATTTTGAAACAAAGTTGATGTCCGTCTCATTGCTTCTTATCATGATCAGTCCACAAATGATATTGTAAAATATTTTTACATCATAAAACCGAATGTGTCAGATTGCATATTTTTTCACTTGGTGTCAAAGTATTTTTTAGGTTGCCATGTTTTCTACATATTCTCCATGTTGCCATAATCCTATTAATATCATGTTACAGATGTGAACATCTTGGATCAATATATAGTGTATTTTTTGTACAAATCAAACTATCAATGCGAAATGACAATCAGGAGACTGAAAATAAAAGCAGTGGGGAGTTGTTGACAGACAAATAAAAGAAAGCATTTATAGTTGATATAGTTTGTACCATAAGAGGCCAAAACTTGACATGCAGTGGGATACAAGCTATCATCTGAATTTTCTTCCCACTGAAGGAGTCGCCTGCTCTAAAATATTACAGACTCATGTCTCATAATTAAATAATCTACTTTCATCCTCAGATAATTTTGTCTTGGATGCTAGTCATATTTCTAAGGTACTTTGGTAGAATCCTCAGTTTTGTCAGCTTTCAAAACTGTTTAATGTGGTATAAAAGCAGCTGTTTCTGGCAGTAGGTAACCGTGTATTTGACCTATAGTATCCTTACTGTACTCTTCATATTTAAAATGCTGATTTATTTAGTTGTTGAGGAGCTCCAGATGCAGAGCTTTGACATGGTGAATATCTTTAAAGAAAGAATTTCTGTAAGTTCAGGCTTTGGTTCTTACTTCCATCTAACAAAGCAGGCAAGACTTTCTTGCACATCCTCATATGATTGTTTTTCAGGCATGCCTCAACTGCTTTCTACAAATGAGTAGAGCTGAGTGAATTCTTCATTGGAATTACTTTTAACCAAAATACCCTATTTTGGGCCAACACATCCATTTCATAAATTTGTGTCTGGCATACTGCAATGTATCAGTGTGCAGAGAGAAACTTGAAAAAATTCTGAAAACGACTGTTTCATCTAGAAGATGATCCTCTTCTTAGATTTTTGTTTTCTCTTAAAGGAACTAAATTCTTACAATTGAAAACAATGTGTTAATTTTGACTCTTCCCACCTCCCCTCACTCCAAGTCACCTGGTGGAGGAAAAAAAAGTCAGTTTTCTTATAGCTGGGTGGACTTGGATGGTCCTGTAGAGATGCCTGTTCCTGTCTAATGATGCAGCCAGGCAGGGCAGCTTAGTGGATCTTCAATACTGAGCTGCTACAAAAAGGAGTGGCCCCACTTCTATTCCTCCCCATTAATTTCTGCATTCTTTTGCATCTAATTATTCCTGCACTAATCATGTCACACCTGTTTCCTCACAGAAGGATCTTGGAAATTTTTCTTGAGGGAGGAAAAGTGGAGAATTTCTCCATAGGGGATTCAGAATAGAGATTTTCATTTAAGCAAAACTCATTGTCTCAAGGATAATCATGGGAGGAGGCAAGAAAACTTGGCAAACTCACTTATCTGAAGCTGCCCATTGTGACAACTGTTTGTTCTCAGTCTTGAAATATGTATAAAGCAAACAAATAACATGGTGTATTGTTCAGCTTGTATAGTTTGAAGCTGTTACAGCTGTATGCTTGAGTGAGACCTTAAGAATACAAAGAACGGCAGGGGATCTTCTCCCAGACTTTTTATTTTCTCCCACAACACCTGCTGCTAGCACCATCGAGTTCATTCATGAGTAAAATGTTGTATGTTGCAGAAGAGGCAGTGTTGTGGCAGGAGGCTTGCTTCCTAGCAAGCATGCTTTTAGCAGGATCCTAGAAGCTCAGGCTGTTTTGACAAAAAATAACGCAGTTGTAGGTGAGATGGCTCAGAAATAAGGTGGTTAGATGTCTAAGCACTATGCGGTCTGTTTGGAGGAGTTTGTGATAAAAAATGGGAAGAAAATGAGAGCTGAAATCCTTGTTTAAGAATGATATATGTTTTTTAAACTTTCTTTTAAAAGTTTTTTAGTTGAATCTCATACTTGCTGACAGATACGGGGATCTTATGGCATATTTGTATATAGACTTGTGGTTCTGGTTTTGTGTTATCACCAGAGAGGAGGTTGCTGCAATGTTGGGGGAGAACAGGGATGTAAAGGGAGAAGGTTCCTTTTCAGTCATTTAACCAAAATGAAGTAAAGAGGAGCAAATCTAATGAAGAGAACTTCTCAGACTTGTTGAATTTTTGTAGGATTTCTTGGAATGATGTTAGCAGGAAAGCTATCTCAGGTAATTTTAGAGCTTTCTGTGGTTTTCTTTGTCTCCTGTGCAAGTCACCACTGCTAAAGCTTTGCTAAAGAAATTATTTAAAAGTAGTTCTAATTTAAGTGCCTTGCTTGGCATATACTTGCATTTAAACTCTGTCTTAGCTTGCTGCTGTTAGGTCCCTGGACTTGTCATAGGCTTTGGTACCCATGAGGAGCTATTTCCACAGACTTGGCTAGCTCTTGTGTCTGTCTCCTGCACAAATGAGTGGCTTTTGGGAAGGAAGTTCTTTTGCTTCATGATCTCCAGTGCATCACTTATTTGTATGTGCTGGGCTTAGATATTGATTGCTTTTGAGGACTGAGGCTTTGAATTTGGTTTGCTGTTATGGAAAGCCAGCATGCATAGTGGGGGACACACGTATGCCTCTGCTGTTTGGGAGATGAATAGCAGCATTTGTTTGTATCTATTGTTTCTTAAGGGCTTTATACTGAGGTACACAGTGCTGTTGTAGTCTCAGTCACTCCTTGGTTCCTCTTGGGTTTACTATGTAAATAATTGTAAGAATGGGGCTTATAGTTGATGAGAAGTCTACTCTTCCAAGTAGTTAATCTTGAAAATGAATTCAAGATGAACAACATTAAATCCACCATAATTTGGAATGAGAGTACCCACACAAGGATTTAATGGTTTAAGTATTCCATTAGATTAATTTGGATTTCTGATTGTACTTGGGTAATCAAGCCTTCCAGCATATGCTCTGAAATAATTTCCTATAGACTTCAGTACTGTGGAGGATTGTAACTTGAAGACTTTTATACTTTTTGTTTCTTCTGCCTCTTAACTGCACTACTAAGTATATTCTGATACTGCTGTTACTTCTTTGCTCACTCCCATGTGATATGTCTTAGCAGCTGTATTTTAGGTGGCCAGAGATATGAATAAGCTCCAGCAAATTTTATGCCCTCAAAACTCTTGTCTTAATGTTCCAAGGTTCTCTGAATCTTATATTTATTAGAATGCCATTAGTTTGCCACTGCAACAACTCAGCTGTGGTATAAATGTTTTGACTGTACCAAAAAGTTACTTTTATAAAATTTCTCTCTCTTCAGATGCTGTAATCTAATGGATAGCACCTTGGATTGTTTGTTGAACAGATATACTCCCCTATCTGTGTTAGTTGTTTTCAACTGATGTTGACAGGGGCACAAAGGCTGATGAGACATGAAGAAAGAGATCTTTTGGTTTTTTGTGGTTCTAGATGCCAGTGCTCAAGGTAATGATCTGTAGGTTTCTAGGGTTTTAGCCAACTGTTTGGCTGTGATTCAAGGACTTCAGTTATGTGTTTTGGAAATACAGTTCTGTAGCAAGCATGTGGTAAAAACAATCTATTTTCCAGTGCTGGTGCAGGGCAAGGAAACGAGTGACAGTGGCTTATTCTCCATGATTTATTTACATTTAAGTTCTACCATGCTAGTTCATATGTAGGACTATTCACAGAGGCATGTTTTGGCTTCTTTTTAAAAATCAACATGATTTCCCAAAGAATAGGACTGTTTTGTTTATTTGTGCCCTGGAATGCTTGTATATGCTTATGAAGGACCAATGTACACGTTCTATTTCCTGACAGCCAAAGAAAGTTCTCCCCAAAGAGGCAAACAGCTGAGCTAAAGATTGTAGCTGACATGGGAGAGTCGCTGATGTGACAGTACTGTGGCTGTTAATGACAGGTTTACTGCTGTTCTTGTTGCCCTGAAGGATTTTTTGCTGAAGGTAGGAATATAGCACAGGCAGTGAGAACTAGAGGGCTGCTGGTTCAGATTGCTAGCTTTGCTTGTAATGCTGCTTGGCATAGCTTGTAAGGAGATCTTTTGTATAACCTGAAGTTTGTCACTGTCAGCTCAGCTGCAGGCAACTCCCTTGTCTCTGATTGCCGTTCTTTATTTGGTATATGAAGAGCATAGATTTGCATTACAGGGTGTGGGGGGGTGCCATGTCGGGCTTGGGGCAGGTGGAGAGAATTTCACTGTGCTGGCAGCAAGGAATTATTATCCAGGCTTAATAATCTGAAACATGAGATAACTGTTCACTGCATCATGTTGTTCCCCAGAAAGAAAAAAGATTTGATTGAGACATTTTTGAGCCACCAGAGGTATATTCAAAGTGCCTTTAAAATGTTGGCTCCAATGCTTATCTTCTCCAGAATCTGAAATGTGGCTGGGTGTGTGGAGGGGGGGTGAGTGCACTGGTTTGACTCACAGAAGTAAATGTTTATCTGTTAGCAGTGCTTTTTTTGGGAGCTGTAATTTTTGAAAATTAATCCTTGAGGGACTGCCAATGGCCCATTTGTTCAAAAACCTTGAGCAAGAGCTTTAAATGAATTGCAAAAAAGAAGGAAGCTTTTTGATGCTGAAAGAAGTTTGTCAACATACTGTCAGTGTGTCAGGATGTGTGCCTCTTCCCCTCACCCTGCCTTTGTTGGATGTCCTGTTGCTTGATCTTGTGAAATAAAACTGGGCTGTGCCTAGGACTGGGAATAAACTTGGTCCCTCCTCAATCCTTTCCATCTACATCTTGGAGGCAAAAAGACATTTATATTTGTAAAAAGGTATGTTCACAGAAAAACAAAATCTAAAAAAAACACCTACAAACCTTTAAGAGCTGATGCTAAGCTTTGGATAGCAGTTTTTGTCTTGATGCTCCAAGTGGTTAAAGGAATAACCAAGAATAAACTCTTTTTGTTTAGCATGGCGAGAGGTGTCAAGAGGAAGCTGGAGCTGAGAGATGCTTGATGTTGAGCAGGTGAAAGGAGGAATGTGTACAAAACATATTTGATGTTATATTTCTGTCAGGTTAAAACACCTTCAACACTGAATGCAAATAGTAAATTTAAATGTTGTAACAGACCAAACAGCAAAGCTACACTTGGGAAAAACAGTATATAAAATGGCCTTTGCGAGCACAGTCACTTAAGCTCAGAAGTTTTATACTCGTATACACAGTTATCCAAGTGTGTCAGTATGGGCTGTGTGTTCATAAGCAAGCAGTAAGTCCCTTTTCACGCTCTTTTTTTCCCTGTTCTGCTGGTAGTGTCACCTGATAAAGCCTCTACTCCTGCAGCGATCTCTTCTTCTGACAGGCTTTACCCATAGTGTGGTACCAATGCTTCTATTAAAATGGACCAGACCCTTTGATCTTATAGACCGGAACCAGGTCCTGCTGCTTTTGGTGGAGTCAGTCCCTACTCATGTTAGTCTTTGGGCTTCACTGAACTGTGGCAACTAAGTTTGTTGCACACTACTGTTTATTCCATAGTTCTTGTTTTTCCCTGTAAAACTGCAAGTTACTTTGTGTTGAAGGAGACTGAATAGACACACACGTTACTTCTCTACTCACTCGCATGTGATATGTCTTAGCAGCTGTATTTTAGGTGGCCAAAGATATGAATAAGCTCCAGCAAATTTGGTGGCCTCAAAACTCTTGTCTTAATGCTGCAAGTTCTCTGAATCTTATGTTACTTGATCAGAATGCTTTACTGTTTAACATCTTTGTCAGTGACATGGATGGTGGGATTGAGTGCACCCTCAGCAAGTTTGCTGACAACACCAAGCTGTGTGGTGTGGTCAACACGCTGGAGGGAAGGGATGCCATCCAGAGGGACTTGGACAGGCATAAGAGGTGGGCCCATGTAAATCTCATGACGTTCAACAAGGCCAAGTGCAAGGTCCTGCACATGGGTTGGGGCAACCCCAAGCACAATTACAGGCTGGGTGATAAGTGGATAGAGAGCAGCCCTGCAGAGAAAGACGTGGGAGTGTTGGTTGACGAGAGGCTCAATGTGACCTGGCAACGTGCGCTTGCAGCCCAGAAAGCCAACCTTATCCTGGGCTGCATCACAAGAAGCATGGCCAGCAGGTCAGGCGAGGTGATTCTGCCCCTCTGCTCGCCTCTCGTGAGATCCCACCTGGAGTACTGCATTCAGCTCTGGAGCCCCCACCGTAAGAAGGACATGGACCTGTTGGAGCGAGTCCAGAGGAGGGCCACAAAGATGATCAGAAGGCTGGAGCACCTCTCCTATGAGGAAAGGCTGAGAGAGTTGGGGGTGTTCAGCCTGGAGAAGAGAAGGCTCCGGGCAGACATTATAGCAGCCTTCTAGTACCTAAAGGAGGCCTACAGGAAAGATGGGGAGGGACTTTTTACAAGGGCATGAGTGATAGGACAAGGGGTAATGGCTTTATACTGAAAGAAGGTAGATTTAGATTAGATGTAAGGAAGAAGTTCTTCCCTGTGAAGGGTGGTGAGGCACTGGAACAGGTTTCCCAGAGAAGTTGTGGATGCCCCATCCCTGGAAGTGTTTAAGGTCAGGTTGGATGGGGCTTTGAGCAACCTGGTCTAGTGGAAGGTGACCCTGCTTATTGCAGGGGGCCTGGAACTAGATGATCTTTAAAGTCCCTTCCAACCCATACAATTCTATGATTCTATGATTTTCTGTTTTGCACATAAATACTATTTTGTTGGTGTAGATCACTCCCTTAGCCCTATTTCTCATTCCCTGCTGCTTCTCAAAATGGCCATGAGCCACACATTCAGGGGTGTTATGGACTGAAAAACTCTTGTTACCAGAATATGGAAATCTTTTTATAAAAGAATTAAAGGGAGTCGGGTGCCCAAAACATTTGAATTTCAATTGGAAATATCCAGCCCTGTTAACTGAATGTATTATTTTGCCAGCTTTCTTTTAAATGACATCATGATAAAAGAACTCAACCTGTTTTCAAATGACTGCATGTTAATAGCTTCTAGCAGGTGCTCCAGAAATCAAGGGAGTCTATGAAATTTTAGAATGCCCCCTCCCCCTAAAGAAAGCTTATTTCTAAAAAGTGCATGTGTTTTTAGTCTGGTTTATCGAATGTGAGAGACTATGATCTGTTTGTACTTCTGCTGTTTTGAGATTGGTATTTTTGTAAGGATTCAAAGTGCATCTGTCTTAAGTGGAAATTCCACACAAGCTTAGCTATGTTGATGTCAAGACACCTCTAAAGCATGTCATTTTAGGGTCCCAAAAGTGCAAAAACAGTTGGCATAAAGCTTCAAGGGGGGAAAAAAAACCCAACCACGACCAAACAACAAAAAAGTGCCCTACAGTCCCTGAAATGTCTTTTGTCACCTGAACTGCAATTGCTCCAAGAAGCCAGCACAGAAAACTACAAAACTGCATTTCATCTGCAGTTACAGACTGATAGATATTCTTTGTAGCTGACAGTAGGCAGTGAGGCGTAATTCCTTTTGTTCCTTTGGTTGTTTAGCTCAGTAAGTAAATTTAGGTCAAACTCTCAATCATTTGATCACATGCCTGGAGATGTAATACATTTTGTCTAATAGCCAGGGGAAACAGTCATTTAACCAAGTAACTGTTTCATTTCTTTAAGTGACTAATTTGATAGACAAGGCACAGTTCTTAGGAAAACAATGGATCGTACAATGGGATGTTCTCAGCCTGACCTTTGTGCCCAGCTGGATACCAGTGGGGCCTGTTAACATGGAGATGTTTGCCCTATTGAGATGAGTGTAGCAACATCATACATATAATACAGTTTAAGTTACATCATGCAGCGCATTGCATCATGTGTCCACTACAAATTATTTGCCTCTCTCTTTTTCCTGCCACAAGGTTTCTGAAGTAGGGTATGAAGTAAGAGCGTTTAGTTAAAAGCAAACCGCTTGCTTTACCTTTAATTTCAGAATAGCAGGGGCTTGTGTATTTTTCACCGTTCTTTATCCTGAAGACCCAATTCAGCACTTTATTGCACATTGGCTATCACACTAGAAGCAACTAAAACAGCAGGTGGATTTAAAATGAAAGGACAGCTGTATGGATGAGCTGCTGCATAAGCAGATTATAAAATATGCAGTTTGGAGAGGTGGAACTTATCTACCCTTAGTAAAGAACTCTTTGCTGGTCATTACTTGATAAGTTCATCCATCATCTCTTGAAGATAAATTTTGATATTGCCATTGCAGCTCTGACTAATTGCACATCGGCCTCTTATTATCATGCAGTCATGGTTTTGACTCTTTGGAAAGGTTTAGTTTATAATGGAAATATATTTTGCTGGTCTACTTTAATAATTAAAAATCCCTACACTTGTAGGTTAGTGCTATCAACTGAGCATTTGTAATTATTCAGTATATTGTGTTCCTCTCCAATGATACTGTTGCTTTCTGTTTGGTAATGACCCCAGAGAGAGAATCTGCATTCATATGTAAACAGAAAACCACTAGAGGAACTGTATTGTTAAATGAGATATTTTTATATTCTGATTTAACTGGAAGAGGACTTTCTACTGCAATTTTTAATTTAAATGTGGAAAATAAGTCTGTACAACTAGCTTTGCAAACTGTTCTAGCCATTTTTTCAGGCAGAACAAGTGTCAGTCTTTGCTGTCTTACTACCACACCTTTTATCCTACGCTCTCATTGATGTGCCTCCTTGAGGGAAGGTCTTTATTGTACCTTCATCTGTGATGAAAGTTTGCAGCAATTACCTCTCATTCTCTTCTTTCTCTAGAGCGTAATATGTGCATGATTTTTTTTCAACTACATACCAGCTAATAAGCATATTTAAAATAATGAGTCCCAAGGACTGTGGAAAAAAATATTAATGTATACAAATTAGCTTCTGAAAATACTTTGTTTTCAAAACCAAAATTTATTCCACTGTTCTTTTATTGCACTTTCACTTCCCGCAAGTTCTTTCCTCAGTGCTGTTGCTTTTAAAATCTTATTTTATGCTTCTTTTTTTTAATTCACAAAGGTGTAGTGATCTTGTGTGTTAATTTGCTCATGATTCCAAGTTGTGTGTTAGATTGTCTGCCACAATGCCTCTGGTAGCTCCTCCTTTCCAGTGGTAACTGCTGAAGTCCCTCTAGTCTGTCACTACCTGTTTTTTATGTACTCTTTCAGTAATGGTATGGTAACTAATTCTTTCCATTCCACTTTTGTTTCTCACCAAAATTATTTGGATTCAGCCCACTTACGGCTAAAACATTAGCAAGAGTTTTCACTGATTGGATACAACACTGAAAATTTCTCATGTTCAAGTAGATATATAGAGAAATGCTTTTAAATAGAATGTCTTGCTTCATCTTCCTCCCTCCCCCACTTACAGTTAATTTCATTCATGTTCAGCTCATAGTGGAGAAAAGATATCTAATTTGACTGAAATAATGAAATTAAGTCATGTTGCCACATTTAAAACCTCATGTGGCTGAAGGAGCGTACCAGTTGTAAGAGAGACTGGAGCACTGGAAAACTTTGTGTAGGCAAATGCAGACCTGTGGTACTCTTAAATTGAGCACACGTACTAAATTAATTTGATGGTTGGTATCGTTTTATCTTCCTGCCTGGTCAAATCCTAAAAGCTAAGCAAAATGTTATGTTCAGTACAAATGATTGCTGGGCTAGTGTGATTCTGTATGTGCTGTGCACCTCTTAAAATAAGGGAACTTTTTTATTTAGACACCAAAGTGGATTTCTTTTTTTCTAACTAAATGTTTAGAAATTAAGTGTCTGGCTTTGTTTCTGACACACTTTGGGAATAGTTTTACGCACAGACTTCTCTGGAGACTCCTCTTCCTCAGTTTTCCTATTATTAACATACAAATCACTACTTTTGTAAGTGAGAATGGAGCCAATTTTATGATCTCTCACCAGGTTCCTCCCAGTCTTCTCACACCTACGGAAAACAAATGGGCCTTTTAGTGGGCCCTGAAAGTCAATAAACTAGAACTAGTTTGTAGGGGATGGGGGTGCAAGTTCTGGGGGGCCAGAGCAGAGAGAGCACATCTGCCTTCTTTTAGTGGCATTCCTGCCCTAATGCTCAGCTGCTAGCAGTCTGGTACAAAGAAGTTGTTGTTTATTGGTTTGGTTTTTCTAGATGCACGCTTTTCCCAAACACTTTAATAATTTAATCGGCAAAAATAGGCACCTTGCCATGGCCAGAAGAGGTCAAAAAAAGGATCTAACATGTATGTGATAAGAAATGGGATGCTGATGCTATCTCGCTTTGTAGGTGGCTTTTGAATTAGACACATAGTAGTTCATCTGGAAGGAAGAAGCTGTATCTGAGAGCTGCAAGTTGTAACCTCTGGTAATCAAATGGCAGAGAAAAAAGCTGATTAGGTTGTAGCTGTTAACATCTTTCTGGTTTGGAGCAGAAATCCATTGGCTGCTTCATTTCTATCCTGCAAGTTTACAATTCAATAGAACATCACAGGTTTTTAGATACAGTTATTTATTAAATTTCTATGTACAAAGTTGTGAGGATTAAAGAGAAAAGGAAATAAAATTACAAAGATTTACTGTATGGCTGTTACAGGACAGGAGTGAAGGAAAAGGGGAAAAGAAGGTTTTTTTTTTTATTTTTGGCTTTGTTTTAGTCTTTTTCTCCCACCTTTCCCAGCAGAGGCTCCCCCACAGTGTGAAAATAAAGCAATATTCTTACAGTGTCAAAAAAGAAGGAGGGAGGAGAGAGAGAGAGGCACTCAAGTAGCTTAACAATAAAGATCACATCTAAAGCAAATGTATTTACTCTTAACAGTTGAGATTGATTAGGCAAGAGTAAGTTACTTTATTACTTTACAAGCAAACAATGATAAGAACATACATCTGCTTTAAAATGGCATGATTTCTTTTCTAGTACTGAGACAGATTTGCTCTGGGCTCTGGTAGTTATCAGGTCTGGCCTTGAGGATGCTGCTAGCTGCAGGTTACACTGCGAGCATGAGAATGTGTTGGGGCAGGACAGGCTTGTCTTTAGTCAAACAGATGTCAACTCACTTTGTAAAACAAGGCAGCTCCATTTTGTGTCTGGCTGAGGGTACCAAAAAGGTTCTGTCTCAACTGTGTGTTTTTTCTTTCTTTGGTGAATAGTTTTGAGGTGTGTGTTTGGTTTTTTTTTTTTTTCTTTTTAAAGAGAATTTTCTTCTATGCTTGCTTTCTAATAATGAAAGAATCGATAGGTTTACAAGCTGTGGAGGTTTGGGGGCTCTTTCATTTGCTTTAAATTTGAGTAACAAAGATGTTACACCCATACCACATATACAAGGGTATTTGCATCATGTATTACATTAGCATATAGTTTTAGATGCCTTCTTGAGAGCTAAGACAAAAGGCCTTGGTTGCATCACACATTTTTATGCTGAAGTATGTTTGAAGATATTTTTTTCCTTCTATATAGGGTCTATATTTTCTCCAGAAAATTCATTAGAAATCACAAGTTTGCAAGTACTGGGCTTTCCCTTTGCAGAAGAATAAAATAAAGGAAAAACCAACTGCAACACTAGCAATAATGTGATTTCAGGCTTTGCCTACCTGTGGTAGATGAACTACCTACTGTGAAATCCCAAGGGAAGCAGGCTGTTTCTGTGGGGTATTTAAGGACAGGGTTCACTGTACTCATTTGCTCATGGCTGACTATCTGGTTTGTTTTGTGATAAGACTAAAGACTCTCTGTAGACTAGAAACTGTCTCTCCTAGTGAATAAACAAAAGAAACCCATTTCTGGCAGTCAAGACAGAGCCATAATGTTCCAGATGGCTCACAGTATTTGAAGTAACTCTAATATTAAATAGACACAGTGTTTCAAAAGCGAGAAGTGCCTTGTAGGGTTTTTTCTTCTCCTCACTCTTTCTCTCTTTCTTTCCTTTTTTTTCCCCACATTTCAAGAATATTTGACAAAGCCTGTTGTTGAAGAAAAAGAAAGACTTGCAAAAAATGTGGCACTTTTTACACCAAAAGTTTGGGAGGCTGCAAAATAAGCCAGACCTTATCTTTGTAAATGATTTGGGCTTGTCTTAGGGTGTTTGTATGTAGTATCTTTTACAGTATCACAGCTTTTCCTATGTGATGACTTAAACGTTTTTACAGAGGGAGCTTAATAGAAGTGCAGTATCTTAAGATATAAACTACATTCTGCTAGATAGAGTCTTCATAAGTATCAATCATGAATCTAAACTTTCCCTTTAAAGGAGTTATTCAAGAAGACAGACAAACAGATTAGGAACATGATGCAGGTGAATGGGCAAGTACAATAGTAATGGTAAAGTCCCAAGCAATGTATTTGCGAAGATATGTATAGATCCTAAGTTAGAAGTAGGAGTGGGTAAGCACATGGAGAGTCCAGGGGAGCCAAGAGGTTAATTTCATCAATTCTTTAATCTTCCTTTAAGATCCCTGGGACTTGCTTAGGTCAATGGAGAAGATGTATTATTTAAAGTGAGCTATTGGAAAAAGGTATTAGAACTATGGTCAATCTCTCCTTAGCTTTCAACAAAACTTTGAAAATACTGGTTTGAATGTAATTGTAGCTAAAGTAGATTCTATCAAAAATGAACTTAGATGATTTGAGTGAACACATGCTTAAATCCTGGACAAAATAATTAGGCAAGACTCACTTAGCATGTTTTGCCCTGTTCTTTGCTGGTTATCTAACTTATATTAGATCCCAATATGATGATGAGACTGGGCTACCAGGCCACAGCTGTTTCGGTTGACCACATGAATACCATGATTTATTGACATACTGCCTAGTAGTAACAGTAGTTAAAGAAATTCCCTGTCAGACCAACATCAGTTGGAAATGACCTTGGGTTCAGTTACAGTATATCAAGGACACTGGAATTTATTTGAGCTTTTCAGCTCTATTCAGAGAAAGAATTTTTGTGTGCTCTCATTAGCTGCTGAATTGCAGCTGGCTGTTTTCATTTTCCAGAGGCTCCTAAATCCACAAGAAGATCAGCAGTGCTTTGCAATTAAAGGCTTTCTCAGCTGAACCATGCACAAGAGCTGTGGCCAATAGTGTGGTTTTGGGAAGATTTGTACGTGGTGGGGAAATTCTTTGGGGATGCCACCTCTTTGCTCTTTTTTTAGAACTGTGTGCCCTTGGAAAGCTTTGGAGCGCTTACGTAAATGTGTATGTGGTGTGACTATGTAGGTCAGACATTGCATGTGACGCTTCCTAGTTAAAACACCACAAAACTGAGGATGTAGGTTAGACTTCACCTTAGGATTTACTGTGATTTGATTATTATTTTTTGTAATGAAACCTGAAGACACTTTTTTGTCCCCAAAAGGTGGAGTACTCTCAATTTGTGTCTGAAATATGTATAGCACAGGCAATGATTTTACAAGTTTACTAACACTGCCTAATATGTATCTTTTGGCCCTGACTCTAAGAGCAAGGTGAAAAACTAACATGCTCCACCCAACTCTCCCAAACAATTCAAGTGCTGTGGTCCAAAACCCTGCAATTTTTACAGGCATTTTTTTATTCTGAAAGCATGGGAACTGAATGGAGTGGATATCATATTTATCCAGTGACCAGTACAAAGGGAGTCTAATCCCTAATTTTAGCCTTCAGCTGCTTTTCAATAGAAACCATGATTTTTACATCAGATCATATATCTATTTAATCCTTAGACTATGAGGTTAAACTGGTATTTGGAGATCTGCAGTCATGGGAGAGGAGGGATGTTTGTTAGCGAGGCAATGGGTACAGTTTGTGCAGTGGTGGACAAGAATGTTTGTACATGTCAAGTACTGGGTTCTCCAGTTATAAGTACAAGAAAATAATTACCAGTTTGTAAATAAAAAGATAAGAGAGAAAATACCTGGCCAAGTTTTAGAGCAGTAATGGGAAGACTAAAGCTGTGTCTATATTAGCATCTGGATTTTAAATAAGAGTATGGTTTTGAAGTGAAGCCCTGATTGTCCCAGTTTACTGCATATTGATTCAGTTCTCAAAGTGGTCTAGGATCAACTAGATCCCTCTGGGAGAAAACAAAACTGGAAGTTCAGGTCCAAATATGTTCCAGTGTTTGTTAGAGTTCATTAGGTTCTATCTCTCAGTTTGGGTTTTGCCACCATGAGGTCATCTGGGAAGACCCAATACACGAGGGTCGAGATAAGGATCTCAAATGCCAACAGCTCTCTCAGCACCCTGAGTTAGTTCTGGTGCTCTATAAGGGGCTAAATGCCATGAACACTTTCCTATTTGCTGCTCACTGCCAGCCCTCTGCTCTTTCTTGCAATTCTGGTGCTCCCTCCTCGTTCATCTGTACCTATTTAGATTTGAAATCCTTTTCCTCCTGCCCATCTTTCTGTTGCCATCTTCCCTTGCTGAATTCCTATTTATTTTTGTTTCTGCTTTCTAGAATGCCTTTTCTACTTTGTTCACCACCTTCTGCCAAGTTTATAGTTACCTGGTTTACCTCATAAAATTCAGAGACCTGCACCTTGGGGCTCCAGTGAACTTATGGGCTTTGAGTTGTGCAAGGGTTGGGATTTTAGTGCCATCAAATAATCCTACTGCCTACCTGGAAGTCATTAATCCAATGATGGCTGCTGATAGAGGAGACTGGCAAGCAAAGAGTAATTCAACCAGATAAGAAAGTGAAGGTAGAGTCCTTGGGAGTTCAGGAATAATATCCAGCCTTGGGAACACCAGAACAGATGTGCACTCTTTATGCGGACCTTGAAAGGATCCTTGCCTGGGAGCATGCCAGCAAGCTGGTGTCATGTCTGGACTCCAGCACCTCCTAGGACAGAAACACCATGTAGGAGAATCCAGAAGAGAGTGCTCATTCCGGCGTTTACTCCAGGGTTCCTGTTCCCTGTAGAAGGCTCCTGCAGGGGCAGGCCAAGAAATACTTCCTTCTGTGTTTCCAGCCAGCCCTGGCGTCGTCACCTCCTGGTGCCAATGGTCTGGATTCCAGCCCCACAAAGTGTGCTGCTTTTTCTGTTATGTTCCTCTGGGGCAGGGGGAGTCGGTGCCTGACCTTTCTGGTAGGCTTACAGCATCAGGCTCAGAGCCGCAGCAAAACTGTGCACAATGCTGGTCTGACTGAGGCCATCATACCTTTACAACACTTCCTCCAGAGCCATCAGCTGCAGAAAAATTCCTCCATGAAACAGCTGTCTCAGACTGTCTCCAGTCCCAACTCTGCGTGAGTGCCTAGCTCAGTCCCAGTATTGGGGAGCTGTGTTTAATGCATGCTGCAAAAGCACAGCTCTCCTAGGCTTCTGTGCTGAGAGCCTACAATGCAGCCCCTTTCTCAGATTAACTGCCATGGATTAGCCTGCTCGCAGGGCAGTAACTTTGTGGAGCCTGTCCCTGACCCACAAACACAAGAGTAAGTACCTTTTGGAGGTTTCTTTTTATCTAAAATACAAAGCAGTTACTGGCTGAGGTGCTGGCTGATTGCAGTAACCCCACTCTCCCCTGCATGTCTCAACAAGCAGAAGTTACTGTGTCACCCATCCTCAGTCAGCCCCTGAAGGGGAGCCACAAGGATGCAGTCCTGCTGCTGTGACTTTCTGTAGTCGTGCAAGTCCCTCTGCAGAAATACTGTGCAGCACAGAGTCATCCCTCTCATTTTAGGAAGCTGGGAGCTGTGTTGGTTCGTAGTTTCAGCAAACAGCTTGCAGACAAGATCAGTTATAAGTCTCTTGGGGTGGGAAAGAGAGAAAGGGCTATTGTCGGCTATTGTGTGCTGTCATGCCATCACTCCAGACAGGATGTTGAGTTCATGTAGTACCATACTGTTACCGGTATGGGATGGAGATGTAGGCAGACTTGTGCATCAGCAGGAACACCGGAGAGGGCAGCCTACAGCGTTCTTCACAGCCCCTAGCATGTGAGTCTGCAGGGAATTGAGTAGATTCCCAGCATATGCTCATAAGAAGCCCCTGCTGTCCTCAGATCACTTATCCATTACTCTTGGACAACAGGAGATTTTCTACCTCCTTCCTTTATGGCACAGGCTACAAAAAGGAGGGTGCAGGATAGGGCAGAAGTTCATGTCTCAATAAAAGAGGGAAAGAGGTTTTCTTGCTGAGAGGGTGTCATCCCTCCCACCGAAGTTGGCTCTGCCATCTGATTCCCTAACTTATTAACTTTTCCTCTGCTGTGCTAAGGCTGCTGCTTTAACAACTCTTATCAAGCTTTCCTTCACCTGTCCTTTCTCTTAGTAACTTAATGGTAGAAGTGGCATGGCTTTATGACTGTTGTGGATTGACTGCAGCCAGCAGCTAAGCACCCACACAGCAGCTCACTTGGTCCCCCCTTCAGTGGGATGAGGGAGAGTATAGGAGACCAAAAGCAAAACAAATTGTGAGTCAAGATAAAGACAGTCTCATAAGTGACAGAAAGGGGGGGGGGAACCCCAAGTGATGCAAGGGCAATCAATCACCTTTTCCCATCATCACACCAATGCCCAGTTAGCCTCTGAGCAATGGCTACCTTGGAAGACAAAACCTCCCAGTTTTTATTGCTGAGCACGACATTATATGGTATGGGCTATCCCTTTGGATTATTCAGGTCACCTGTCCTGGCTGTGCCCCCTCCCAATTTCTTGCCCGCACCCAGTCTGCTTTCCAGTGGAGAGTGAGGAAAAAAAGGTGGCCTTGACACTGTGCAAGCACTGTTCAGCCATACCCAAACATTGCTGTGTTATCAACACTGTTTTAGGTGCAAATCTGAAACACAGCACCATATGTCCTGCTCTGAAGAAAGTTAACTCCATCCCAGACGGACCCAGTACAACAGTCCGGTGTCACAGCAGGTCTACAGCATGTACCATGGTGTAAATGGGCACCCAAATGCTGCAAATAATCCTCTCTCTTCTTGGTGTCTTGCTGCATCCATAAGTGATGTTAATGTGGTGCTGAAATATTTGTAAGAAATGAGAAGACAGTGCAGTGCTTCTTAGAGAGACCTGTAGTTTAGGTCATGAAGCCCTGGAGGATAACTTCCCTTCAGAAAGTTTTGAACAGTTTTGTGAAGATGTTTTGGCCCTAGGCCAGGCTCTGATCCAAAGTGACCCTCCTAAACCAAATATGATGGAGATATGAGGCATTTCAGCACCAACCTCATAGATCTGCTGAACAGCTCGCTTTGGGCTAAGGTACTTCCTGATGTGAAATAACCTAAAAGTTAAGGTGCTTGCCCTCAGTCCTTTTAGCCATTTAATCTTTAACTCATTTTGTTTGCAAAGTGCATCACCCTGTTTCTGTAGCTAAATACTCATAAAGGGATCCGTTACAACTCGTGAAAACTGCCGGGTTTCATTAAAAACCTCTGTCATGCTTCGTGACAGTTTTCTTAATGAACCAACTGCACAGATGTTGGGATACCATTTATATTGGTATACATTACTTAAGGGTGGAGACCAGTCTTATTTTTCATTCTCAGGTTTGGTGGGGCAGGTGTTGCTATAGTGTATTATATCCACCTTGACTTACCTGATCCAGTACTGGCCATCAGCTGTGCTCCTGAAGGTTGTAATCTTGTTAATGTTTTTAAGGTAACAGGATTTGGGCAGAGTCACTATTTGCATGGGAAATGCCCTTGGAAAAAATGCAAGTGCTGAAGGAAGGTTGTCTGAATTGCTAGATAGTGGTTTTCCTTGCTACTCGGTACTTCATAAGTGGTGTAGCTGGGAGGTGATTTCTAAGTTGGTATCTTTTAAATGTCAGATTTTTTTAAACTAGTTATGGTAACGCGATACCATGGTGACATTTACCATCAGCAAGAAGTATTAGTCTGGGGATCCTAGCCTTCTCCAGCAGGCAAGAGGTGAACTTTGAAAACTTGCCTCTCCAGGAGGTGCCAGTGACACCACATATGCTGATACTCCGGTTGTGACACTGATCCGTGTTAGGATAATATGAGCAAGCAATATATTCTGTAGCTATCAGTTTTCCTTTAGTCACATATGCAAATTTAAACCCAAAATCCAGAGATGACAAAATATTAAAAATGAAAAACAATGCCAGTAAATCCAACTGTCTTCCCATGTGGCACTGTAGCTTCTTAGGCAGTTCTGTGGGAGTGTGTCTGTCTCGCCCTGCTGAGTTTGGAGGTGTGTGTGTGTGGGACTGAGAAATGATGTTTACAGCTGAAAGTAAAAAAGCTGATATGGCTGTCTGTGCTGTCAGCCTTCAGAAATAAAACTGTGGGCGTGTCAGAGGACCGAGTACTGTAGAGAGACATCTAAATAGAACTAATAACTCTGGAAAACCTGAAAGAAGGAAGTACATCTCTAGCAGCTGAAACGGAGCTGTCTGGAAAGATGCTAAAGGGAAATTTACCTGTTTTAGAGAACTGCCTTCCAAGAAAACCAAATGAATTTGAGCAATATGTAAGTAGTCAGAATTCCTGGAAGTAATGAAATAATGAGACTACTATATTTTTGTCCTGTGTCTAAATATCAATGACTAGTTATTAACAAATGACCCCCACATTTGTGCCTGTGATTTTTGCACATGCTCACTGACCCTTGCAGTGCAGGATTTTGCACGCCTGATTGAGAATGTAAATATCTTATAGGATAATATGCTTTTTCTTCAATATTTTGCTTCAGGAGGTACAGCAGAAGTGAACAAGCTCCATACCAAATAATACCACCTATAACCTACATAGCAAAACTTCATATAGCTTTTTGGCCAGAATGTAAACATCCATGTGAATTGATGCCTCTTAATACCCAGGTATGGAAATAGATTGGTATTGACAGGTATAAAAATAAATTAGTATCAAAATTCATAGGTCTTGATGCCTATCAATTGGTATTGGTGTCTACTGATGACTACCATAACAATAAGTATCTATGTCTATCAAAAGATACCGATATTGATCGGTATCAATGCTTATCTAAATGAGTCTATCAATATCCACCTATCAATAGGTATTAAAAATTATAGATATTAAGGACAATTACTATTGAAAGGTATAAATATTGATAGGTATAGATGCCTGTTGATACTGAAATCAGCATCAAAATCAATAGGTATAGATGACTTGAAATCAGTAGCTCTTGAAATCAATAGGTATTGATGCCTATCAATGTCTACTGATGCCTATTGATTTCAAAATCAGTATGGAAATTGATAGGTATCAATGCCTACCTTTTGCTACCTACTGATATCAGTAAGTATCAATGCCTAATGATATCAAAGTCAATATTGAAATTGATAGCTATCAATGCCTACCCATATTGAGACTGGTATTGAAAGACATTGATATTAAACGGTTTTGATTCCTTTCAATAGGTACCATACTCTTTGAATGCCTATTGTTATCAGAACTGGTACTGAAATAGGTTTTGATGCATACTAATATTGAAATTTGGTTTCAAAATCAAGACGTACCAATAACTAAACTTATTGGTAGGTATCAATGCTTTTTGATAGATATTGAAATCACTATTAAAAATTATAGGTATTAATGCCTATCAGTATTGAAAGGTGTTGATATTGATAGGTATTGATGCCTATTGATAGGTATTGACGCCTGTTGATGCCTACTGATATCAAAAGGTAGTGATGCTTATAGGTATCAATGCCTGTCAAGATCAAAGTTTTGAAATCGATAGGCATCAATGGGTAGCAATGCCAATGGATATTGAAGTCAGTAAGGAGCAATGCCTATTGGTATCAAAATAGGTATCAAAATTGATAGTATTGATATCTTTACTATGCCTAGAGACTTGCAGGTGGGAGTATATATAACCGATGTGTACCCAGTAATTATTTATTGGCTAGCGCATTCATAGGAACAACAGTCTATTAGGCCAACTAGAAATGTGTGCACCACCCCTAGTGCAAACATCTGATGAGTCTCTGCTGGTCAGTCAGATGGAGAAGCATTGGCCTCTGCTGCTTCTTCGAATAAACTGTTCCTTGATCCTGCTGACTTTTGACTATTACTTCTTTGGCATTTTTATACCTTTTCATGGTAGTGTTTGTCTCTTGAATCCTTCAGTTACTGCTTCTGACTCAAAAATTTCACTTTACTCTTTGTTTTTACTTCTTACTACTTTTACTTCTTCTTATCTTGTATTGTTTTAGCTTGCATACTCTCTCACAGCTCCACAATAATTTTTCCATAAAGCTGAACCACAGTCATACTTCTGTGCTTTGCAGAACTCAGCCTCAGACCACAGAAATCTGAACTCCTGGGCCATGGGTCTGTGTTCAATTTACAGGGAAGAGATGGCAATGGCTCAATATGTCAGAATTCCTGTTTAATTACACTGACTTGTTATATCAAGTTTAGTGGGGATGAATGTTGAATGGTCAGACTTCCCAGGAGATGTCCCCCTCTTAGACGTAATGATAGATGAATTTATAACTTGAAGAACCCCTTAGTGCTTTAGTGATGGTGCACATATGAAATGAAGAGCAGAATCTGTTTGCATTCTTCTTGAGACAATCTAGACCCATATACAGATATGAAATTCACTTAGTCTCCAGCATCTGTATTTTATTTCTGTATCTGAAAACATCTGTGTCCATATTGCTACAGACAATTGCTTTTCTTTCAAAGAAAAAATGTTTGAGAAGTGCAACTTTTTCTTCTAATTTTACTTTTCCTACCACAATCCTAGTTAAGTTTCCTTAAAGTACCTTAATACTAAACAGACATCTTAATACTAAACAGACAACGTAACTTTTTTGCCCTTCCTAAATGGTTACTCCAAAGTCAGCAGGCTTTGTAATGTTCCTGAAAAGCTACTAGGTTATTAGATCAGGGAAAGCTTTTAAGAATAGAACCTTCATGGAAAACATGCTGTTTCTCTATCCTTTTCTTCCATATTAAAGAGTTTCTGCCTCAAGTATTTCTGCTGATCATCACAGGGTGCGCATATATGTTAATGTGTTAGTTCAGAGAGGGGATGTCCTGGTGACGTGAATCTTTCCACCCTCCTTCCTTGCCTCACGTTGGTATGTGTTGTCAAATTGTCTTGGAGAACACAAACTCAGTTCCTTTTAGATTAAACTAAAACTTAAGGCAGACTACAGGAGCATATTTAAAGTGCTTTAACTGCTGATAGTCATTCAGTGCAGAAGACTGGGGTAGAGCTAGTATACAGCATTTCCCGTTCCCTCCAGAAACACCTGTAGCATGGGTTTTTGGTTTCCAGCAACACCTATTTTGCTCTTCAGACTTGCTCTGATTGTGCTGTGCAACTTGCTAATTAAAGTGTAGCCACAATTATGCTGTATTTGCATCAACCTCAGAAAAAAAGTATTATAAGTGAGGTGCGAGTCCTAAAAATAGGTTTACATATTAGCATTTTGGTGCTCTTTCCAACAGAATAGCATTTTAATAAATGATAGCCTACAAGCTCAGTTTAAACCTTACCATCATTAATAAAGCCTACTGAAAAATACAGGTCATCAGCACAGTAGTTTGGTGTCTTAGTCTTTAAAGCAGATGCTTAATATTTAGCATCTGTTTAATCCTGTTGTTACCAGATATATGTGATGGAAGTTTATTAGGGAATTCTGTTGATGGTTACCAGAGTGAAATAGAATTTGGTTCTTTCATAGACATTCTCTGCTGAGTTAAAAGAGCAGTCGATCTTATTTTCATCACTAAAATAACTGCAAAGGACTCTTACCTGTATTGAGAGAACACATTTCTGAAGAGCAGGAGAGCTATTTCTTAACGGTGATGACTTTAATGGAACTGTACTTGCAGACCTAAATTTCACTTGCTGGCATCATAGAACTCCAGACAAAAGCTTTCCTGTTTAAAATCTTGTGCTGTTTGTTTTTACGTAGTGGCTTTCCTTGTAAACTGCAAGAGTATAGATAGCATAACTCCTGCCACCGCTCAAACCATGGCATGGATGCTTTTAAAAAAATTGCCATTGTGATTATTCTTTGAATGTTTATTACTAAAGCCAATCAAACTAAACAAAAGTGATTTCTGCTGCTTTTTGTCTGATTCTGCAGATTGCCTTTACTATGGAGGTAGTCCTAAAGTATAAACCTCAATATTTACTGATAAATTAGTAAACTCCATTTACTTTCTGAATTCTCTTTAATTCTTACGAAGTGTACAATAATTGAGAAAATGCACTTAAACACCAGCTTTATGATGCAAAAAATAAGGCCACTTCTGCATTATTTCTATGAAGTGTTACACAAGTCTTTTGTGACCATTTTTTTCTGTGTAGCTTTGTTAACTGAGATCATTGTATGGCCTTCCCTACAGAAATGATTCCTGGGAGTGGAAGAAGAAAAGATCCAAGTGTCTCTGCATTGACTACTATGTATTAGGTACCCGGACTATTATAATTCAAAGACATTTGAATTAGGAGTACAATTTAACAAACATGCTAGAAGTAGTGGTCAGAAGAACACCCTAACCATTCTGCCAGTTAAACATGCTCACTTGGCAGAAGAAGGACTTTAAAGCTTGTCTGTGTAATATCATGAAAAGAAATCTGGATTTACAGGTCTTTTGCTAGCCACATTTGGAGTGGAGAAAACAAGTATGCTACCTTAGAAGTGAGGAAAAGCTGATGTTTGGTGGGCCTTCTGTTTCAGAGAAGCAGCTGTGTAGAATAGGGATACTTCTTAGAGGACTTTAATCTTAGCCTTGCACACTTTTTAGACTATTTAGAGAATCAGGTAGGTATGTACATGGGTGTATTTAGTATATAAGACACTTTTAAAAGCTAAATATATAAACTGCTTGTGCTTCCTAAATTGGATATTTGCGGGTATTATGTTGCACACAGAGTTAAGGATCAGTTTGCTTCACTAGCCATGTGCCCCCTGAAGAAATGAGCTGAAAATTGGAGTGTCCTGAGGCACAAATGTAAAAAAAGGCCTGTTTTGAGGAAGGTTAGTATTGGTTGATTCAGAACAGCACGTGGACTAGGAAGTCTCATGAATGACTGACAGAGAGCTAGTGAGTGCTCTGGAAATGTATCAAAGATGCCAAAGAGAGAATACTTAAGCCTCTTCAATCCAAGCAAGCCTAGACACATGAAGACTAAATATGGAGGGCTGAAACCCAACAGCTTGATGAATGTCTAGACAGCAGTTTCAGACTGATGTGTTTATAACACCGAGCTGGCTGGAGAAGTCCAAATCTCATTCAGTCACAGGATACTTGCCCACTGTGAAAACCAGCAAGGCTTCATGGCACAAAAATTGCTTCAGAAAGAGGGTGTTCTTGCTCAACTAACCATGCTGCGTTTAGTAACCAGGGGACCACCAGTGTGATGCTTTTGCCTGGCCAACAGAGTCCAAAGGACTCCCGTCTCTCGCTGCTGTTGCAGCTGCTGGGAGGAACAGCTGCCAGGAATGGAAACGACGAATATCCATGAGGAACAGGAGAAGAGGAAATGAGAAGCATTAAAATGAAAGAAGAGACAGAAGACAGGTTCTCCTCAATTAATGGAAGAATTTTGATGAGGAAACTTTCTACTGACTGAATCAGAGTAACCTTAAAGAGAACATATAATTTGTGTTTTAGCAGCCAGATCTAGCCTGTGATTTCTGGTGAAGAGATACTTTGAAAAGTACTATTTACTTTGACCATGTAGATTATTAATATATTAGCAAAATACTGTTATGCTTTAGTTACCTATTCATAGGAAGGGATGGATCATCAGATTTTGGGTTCAAGCTGGTGCATTTTCCAGGAAAATTTGTATAGCCAGCTCCTGCTTTGAAGTAAGAAACCAAATTGCAGACGGTTGGAGCTTGGTATATCTAACGAGCAGTTTTCTCCTGAAAATGTTGCTGTGGTCTGTATCAACAAAATTCTTTAGTTAATCTACTGTTTTTGCTGTTTATCAGAGGACTTTTTGTTCATTCAAGAAAGGTTTATTGTAATCATGGCATAGATTTGGACATGAAAGTAAAACCATTACAAATGTTTTGCTGTTCTGGTCATCAACTTCTGTTCTGTTTTCCTTTTAGTTGTGTAGGATTTAAGTTGTTTGATTCATTTGACCTTTAATTCAAAGGATGAAGGCTAGTATCAACAAGTATGGAAGAAGTGTTTTGACCTTGTATCATGGGGCAAATTTAACATTTCACAGAGTATTCCAAGAAGGTTCTAAAAATTATGTCCCCAAATTGGGGTAAAAAAGATGGGGAGAGGCATTAACTCTCAACTTTTTTGTATTTTATGTCTTTTTCCTTTCAGAACTGCTACTGTAATACTAGAACAGAAGAATTAGTTATTCCAAAGTCTCTCACCTAAACCAGTGAAGAATAAGGTTGCCTTTCCCTATAAAATGTAGCAGTCAGCAGTTCTTAGATAGATGAAAAAGAGAAAGGTGTCAGGAAATGAGGACATTCCAAACTCTGCACATCCACTAAGGGACACTTTGTGGTTTATCATTTACCACAAAATAGCTGTGGAATTGCCCTTTATGTATGCTCCCTTCTGGTTTGGGTGTCGTGGTGGTAGTGTTGTCTTTTGGTTTGGGTTTTTGTGGGTTTTTTTTGTTTTTGTATGAGAGAGGAAGACGTGACTCTTACAGTACGGGAAAAATGAATGCCAATAATCTTTTTTTCCAAAATCCAAATAGAGCTCCACCAATTGTTTTTGTAAGATGATTTTGGATTATCAGGAAAAACCTGTGTTTTTTTAAATTGACAAAAATGGATATATATTTTAAATAAACTGACTGTGGTGATATTTCATATATAGGTTCTGTTATCTGTGTGACCAAAAATATATATGTACAGACAATAGGGATAACATGGTACAAGGAATGAACATGTGTTAAGAAATAATATCAAAAGGAGAACTAACTCCTAAACATTTAAATTTAAATCATCAGTACCTTTCTTCTTTTTTAAAAAAAGTAAATTGTTAATTGCTGGGGCACATTAGCACCCAGTCTGACAAAAAACTTACGAAGTTGTCTAATTTTAGGGAGGTATGATAATAGTCCAGTTGATGCCTCTGGACCTAAATGTGTGTAAAACAGTGTTTGTAGAGTTACTGAGTCTGCCTGGCAGGTAGTTTACTTTCTTCATAGCAGCCTGTATGGTATTGAAAATACTGGACAAATTTTTTTTTGTTGGTCGTTTTGCTTTGTTTTCAAGCAAAATAACATTCTGGTTTTTTAACCACTTGGGATCTGAGTGTTGATTTTTCTTTTGCATTATTTTATGCAAGAAAAGAGGACAATGAATTAGCAGAACAGCTTTATCCAAAAAGTTATTAACTATGAGCTTACAATTGCCTCTAACAACACTTTCTATAAAGATAACAAATCAGTAAGTATTACAGTCATTAGTGTTAATCTGATATTTTAAATCAATTAAACTATTTAAATATTAGTTTTTATCAATCATACTTTTTCTAGAAGACTTCACATATGAACTTTAGAATGAATTTGCAAATACCTATGTGTTTTATCGCTATCTGTGGGCTTCTTCTGGTCTCATCATTATGAAAAGCTGCACTGGGATGTTGATTGTGATCTAAAGATTGCCCAAAGTTTGGGTTGCTTGTTCACTCATGCACATGTTTATGAAGTTCTTCTTTTGGAGTTATCTTACTAATCTCAATGCAACAGAACTCTCTCTTCATTCTCCTGTGCTAGTGAGACCACAGCTTTCATCCTTCCATGATCCTCTTTGCCACTAAAAGAAAAAGAAAATTGGGAGGACTTCTCTGAATAGAAAAGAAGTAAATTGCTGGTGACATAGCCATTGGTTGCTCTGGGAGTACTCGTGGTATCCTTCAGTTTAATTTGCTTAATATATGTAATTAATTAAGCAACTACAAAGTGATAGAAATGTATTTGTGGATTCAGTCTCTGTAAATTAGTGATAAACAATTTGATACTGCAGGATGTTAGTGCTTTCTCTGTGGGACTAATGATCTCTAATGCCTCAGCAGTCGTTTGTGGAGCTCATCTTGTTTACCTATTAAAATGAAGTTATTACATTTTGCTGTAGAAATCTCAGAATGCTCTTGCTATTCCCTGTATTTGGCTGTGAATTTCTGATCATGAATAGGACCTGTATGTTTAGCTGAATCCTGGTGGACAGGACCCGGTGTTATGGGTAGATAGTCTTTTAGCTTTAGAGGGTGTTTATAGAGACATGGAGGATTCAGCTGAAGTATCAGCAGTTAATTCAGTGGTGCAGGGCATTCTGCAACCTGAAATTTAAGAGAATTACCCTTCTGTTTTTTTGTTTTGGGTTTTTTTTGTTAGTTTTTTTAAATTTTTGTTTGTTTGTTTGTTTTTTGGGGGTTTGGGTTTTTTTTGAAGCCTCATCTACTTGATCTTTCTCAAGTCTTCTACACAGCAACTATATGACACAATTTTTTAAGTGTGATGTGTTTTATGGGAGTCAAGGGATTAAGGTGTCCTCTTCAGAACTTGACTTATAAACATTTGGGTATGCACTATTCTCTGTAATGTCATTGGAAAACATAATGCTACTCAGGAGGACCAGTGACTTCAGGGTTAAAATAAGTATCTTCAACAAAGGCAGAGTGGTCTTCTAGAGGGTGGAGATTGTTTAAAATGTTTGGGCTGAATAGCTAGAACCTGTCTAGAGACAGCTTTAGTGTGCGCAGGTGCTGTGCCCACATTGTGTGCAGTTGGGGTAGCTACATATGCAGCTACTGAGTCTGCATGCACAAACGATAATTTTTTCTATATAAAAACCTGTAGAACAAAATTCGGAGGCTAAACTGAAAGAATTTTCAAAATTTAGGCTCAAGACCAAGACTTCCTACTTTCCTATACAGTATTTTTGCTGGTTTTCTTCCCTCAAACTATTTAAAGGAAACTGATAATTTAGCTGGAGTCCAGGCACATGGTTATTAGTGTCATCTGTACCCAAGAGATAAGTGACGTAACCTTAGTGCAAAGGAAAAAAAAAATTGCAACTTCACTTGTTTCTTGCAAAAGTTGTTTTTTTTTCTTGAGGAAATTCATGTGGTTTGTTGTCACTGTCAAGCAGTGTAACATACTTATGAACTTAATCTCTTAGAAAATATATTATTTGTTTATTTTTGCAAGCTGTGGCCTACATATACAGGAGATTTTCCTGTATGTGGAACAAAATGATTTCTCAATAGGGAAGTGTAAGCTGAAGGTACTGGTATTATTAATAGAGGTTAAAAATACAAAAAAGTTAAGATATTTTAGTTGGTGTCCTATGTCTGTAGCATATCTAGCAGAAGTGTTACGCAAGTCTCAGACCTAAATATTAGTGTTGTTTTAAAAAAATGAGGGTTTTTTCCTGCAGTTTTAAAAAAGTGGTGTAGTCAGAACAAAATTAATAAGTACAAAGATATGAGAGAGAATGATTTATCCCAAAACTTGGGCTGAGATGTGTGTTCTCCATCCCTTTTATTAAAGTTGAAGCATTGTGCAACAGAGCGCTTACAGGTCATGAAGTGGGATGAGAACAAGCAGACCCTTTGGCTCTGCAGCACTGTGTTGTGAAATCCAGCTTAGAGAAAGTGGAAGCATCTAACCAACAGGTAGCCCTAGACCATCGCTTCTGGTTTCACTGGGCTGAGACTGAAGCCATGACCTCGCTGTGCAGATTGAAGCAGTTCAGATCATGCCAAAAAAATAAGAGCTGCAGATCTTCAAGGAACGTTGCAATTGTGCAGGGAGGTATTAAGTTAAGAGTATTCCAGAGCCAAACAAATGAGCAAGAATTTGCTGAACTACGCTTTTAGCCTTGGACATCAAAGTCCTTTGAACCTAGTCGCAGTAACCTAGCACATTTTTCGCTTTACTTGTGCTTAATGCTCTCAAACCTGGCCTAAATTTTCACAGGGTTAAATTTGTCTGGTTTTGTGCTGTGAAGTGTTAACAGGGTTAGTGTAGCAAACACCTTGCTAAGTATGATTTCATTTGGTGCATGTGCTGGAAATGACATGCAGCTTTTAAACCCTCTGTCAACTAATTCCTTGTTTGATGTTCACATTGAGATGGTGGTCTTCAATCCTAGTACAATGTATTGTGCTCGGTACATCAGTTTATTAAAAAATGTCATACAGTTTGAATGGCAATGGCTACATAGAATTCTTTGCAATTGTAAAACACAAGCTCAGGAAAAATCCTAGCTCCATGGAAGTTAGTAGCATAACCACTCATTCCCAGTGAAAAGAGAATTTCAACTCATGCTTTTGGTTTCAGTGGTTGCTGACAAACTGTAGGTACGTGGAAGGAGTTTTTAAAGAAAGGCAAGCATCAGTGTCTTCCTCCCTCAGCTGGGCTTGGAGATCTCCTGACTTTGAGAAGCTTGGAACACAAAGCAAGCATCTGTGTATGTAGTAGAAAAGGACTTTGTGTGTTTGTTGTATCTTGATTTTCTGGACTGCTATTGCTTCAGGGAAAAATGTAGAATTCAGGGTATTCGTGTATCTTTGGCAACTTTAAAAGGATTTAAAATATTTAACCAGCTGATGTTAACTGTATTCTGAAGGGTAACCAGCGTCCTCGGTTAATGGGGCTTCCTCGCTGGGAACAGTATGTGACTGATGTACACATTTTCAATAACTAATCATTCTGTTCACATGAAGCAACAGGGCTTATGCAGTCGGTGATCTTGGTCCCTCATTATGTTGCCCGAGGTTTGGGACGTTTTTGCTGTCACTGATTTCCTTCACTGAAATTGAACTGCGAACAAGTGAACTAGGATGTCTGAGGCATGTGTCAGGCACTACTGAGTGCACAATACTTGCAACATTTTATTACGGCAGTCATGAAAGATGCTTAATTTCCTTAAAAAGAGCAGGATCCCAAAGGACCCACAGGAGCAGCTCTTTGAAAAGCATGATATAAAGATAAACATGTAAAGGTAGAACCAAATCATTGCTCTAGGCTCCAGCGCCGGCATGTTGGGAGAGGAAAAACCCCTTTGCTCCATCTGTGCATTTGTCCAGCCTATCAGTCAGTATGTGCTTTATTACAGATGTTACTGATCCAAAGCACTACACCAGAGTGCCAGTACAAGATGTACTCTGGCATGGGACTGTGTGCTACGGGGCTGGCGCTCTTTCAAGCTTTCCTGAACTTATCTTCTGTAAACTTTTTTTTCCCTTTGTGTGCCGTGGCTGAAGACTCTGCCTGGCTCCCTTAAGTAGTTGGGCCCTTTTCCAGAAGAGATCTGAGACACTGTGGGCTCACCTTTAGCTTTGGCCAAGGGCAGATATGCTGCCATGGTTGGCTGAATATTTGAGAAGCCGAGTAGGCTGGAACTGTGGTTTTGGCAGTTATGTAGGGATACCTGTGCTCACTGCAGGATGTGCCCGTTCCTCCTTTAGAGACACCTGATTACAGACAGTTGGCACTTTTACTTTGTCCCAGTACTCGTGCTTGAAAGTAACCTGCCTCAGATTGTCAAAGAAACATAAATGTGCCATGGTTTAAAAGCATGTCCTGGATAAGAGAGAGAGATTCTTTTCTGACTTGTGCAATTTGAGGAGCAAACACAGATGTTTACCCTGTGCCAAAATCTGCCCACATAAGCAAATCAGACTTTTTTTTTTTTTTTTTTTTTTTTTTTAAATGTTGTTCTGGAAGGTCAGAGACTATTTTGTTTGCTACAGGTTTTTTTTGCTTAGTGAAGCAAAGTTCACAGGAGCCACAGTAATGATTTGATTTCCAAGTTTTCTTCATTCTTCACTGTGTGTTTAGTTAAATATATCTGTGGCAGTATCGGCTTTGAGCAGTTGCAAGGAGGCTATAACTTCTAAATAAGCAATAAACTCCTTTGTCCATTTAAAACAAAAAAAAAGTAACTTCAGAATTAATGTTATAAATTGGTATGAAATTACTGGAGGGCTGTTTATGTCCTGAGTGCTTGGATTATGTGCACTGAAAAGTTACTATGCAGCTGTTTGAGGTTTTGCCTCTGAACATCTTCACGTGCAAAGATTCTGATACCTCCTGTAACTCTCATTGCTCTCCTAGACTCTGAAGCAGAAATTTGGGGTTAGACACAAATGCGGTGTTTAAGGATAGTTGACCTTTTGTATTGTGTATGTTTCAAACAGCACTGAAGGATTAAGCTATTGTAACATGTTAGGGCTGAATCATGAGATTGAGTCTCTTCGCTTTGCCAGAGGCAGTTTTTATTTGTATCTCTTTACCATTATGTCTCAATGTCTTATTTGCAAAATAGATACTAATTCTCTACCTGATAAGGGTACTGCGGCTTTTCTTATGTTTGTGAAGTTTTTACTAGGTGTGTATTTCTGATAAGCTCTTAGCAAAGTGGAAGCATAACAGTGTGGTCTGTGTTGTTTTGGTTATGTATTAATGCCGCCGGCCAGATACAGAGACAGTCAGCTAGGGCTGTTTGCTGCAGGGTTATGTGGCTCACTGATATATGGGATAAACTGCCCTGTTTATCCCAATACCCCCCTCCCCTTTTGGGGGGCAGGGGGAGAGATGGAGGAAGGGAGGTTAGAGAAAGGCTCAACTTCCCCCGTTGTGTAAAGGTTCTTTTGTGCTAGATATTCTGAGCCTCTTGTTCTGAGTTCTGTTTGATAGTGTTGAACCTCTGAATATATGTAATAGTGAAATGGAAGTACATGAGGCAGCTTTTATTACATTTATGCTGATTAAGCCTTTCTAAACTGGTTTTTGTGCTTACTTACACAGTGAAACTTGCAGAAAAGCTCAGCAATCAATATTGCCACAAGAAAAAGACATTTTGGTTTTCTCAGACATTTTCCCTATGTGTTAAACACTGAATAACTTAATTTCTAAAACATATAATTGGTAAAGTAAAATAGCTGAAGTAAACAAGAGTTGCCTATTTGTTTGCCTAGCATTTTCTTTATTTAGAAGTGATGGCTTCTTTACACCCTTTTTGCCTTACATCTGTGTGCTATTGAGCTAAAGTTACTAATATTTGAAGTAGGTTTCGGGACAACTGCGTCTGAAATCAGTGGACCTCTAACTATTTAGGGAGAAAATATTCCCTTTGTCAAAATTATGACTGACACATCCTCTAAGGGGGATTTCAAGCATGGAAACTGATTTCAAGCTGGTAACCTGAGGAGAGGGAGCTGTACCTATTGAGGATAAACAGAGTATCTCCTCTGCATTGTAACTTATGTCTAATTGTCCTAGGTCTGTTTTCTGCCATGGGGGGCATATGATCTCTTGTGGCAGACCTCAGTTTCATGGTCTTGGAAACCACTTTAAATTCAATGAACTGTGAGTCATCACATTTGGAAGAGGCTGTCCCGGGAGAGACCACAAATAGAAGAAACTCTGGGGCAATTCCATAAAGTACCAAGTGGAACCCAAAAGGGACACATGGAGAGTTACTTCCAAGATTTCTGCTCTTTCCAGAAATGTTACCACAAGCTGCTCAGAGCAATTCAACAGCTGATCTTCTTTTTTTAAGTTTAATCTTCTTCTGACTCCTAAGGATCCAGAGTTGAAGTTGCCACTTTTTTTTTTAATTTTTTTTAAAGTCATTTTGGCACTACGTTGTTCCTGAAAATAGAAATTGATTTTTGTTGTACTTCCACAATAAACTGGTACCACTACTTCACTTTTAGCAACCAGTTATCAGGATGCACTCCACAATCAGAAAATCTGTAATCAGATTCTTTTGAAGTCTTCTACGAGTC
This sequence comes from Astur gentilis, assembly GCF_929443795.1. NCBI lineage: Eukaryota > Metazoa > Chordata > Aves > Accipitriformes > Accipitridae > Astur > Astur gentilis. The sequence goes on from NC_064891.1 coordinate 15,724,824, forward strand.
TTGTCAAAACACCTTTCTTTCACTACATGATTTCTGCCTGCACAAACACAATTTAATACGGAAGTTCATTTAGATTAGCCAGTGTAAAGTTGCTTGATGAGCTGCCAGATAGGCACGTGTATATACTTCAACTGAGATTTGATCTGTTGCTGCTAAACTTTCACTTGCCTGAGGTTTTCACAATCCATTCTTCCTGTACTTAGGGCATTACCTTGGCTGCTAATTACTTCTCTCATCATGTTCAAAATTGTGTTGTTTACCTTAAAGGTGATGCATCAGCTTCATCCCGCTTAACTTGCAGACCTACAAGTTAACTGCCTGCTCCTAGTTGTTCCCTTGAGGTTCTTGTTCTACTGGTTTCCTGTCAGCTTCTGCTTTTCAATTAGACTAATTTGGAAACACTTGGTTTCAGTAGCTGTACTTTTAGATTTTGGAATTTAGTAAATTTTAGCTATTGGGCATACCGGTTCCCACTTTGGGATGAATATACAATGTCAGCAGTTGCATATCTGTGCAATGACTGTACTTGATTTGCAAAAATACTTTAAGATACCTGTGTGCAAAATGTCATGGAGGTATACTTTGTACGGTGTTATGTCCTATAGACCAGGCCAAAGGAGAGGATATAGTTTAATCATTAGAAACCTTGGACTGAGAGACATGACTTTAGGTTTCTATTCTTGGTTTTAATGCTGACTTAACATGTGACTTGTGCAAGTGGTTTAACCTTTGTATGCCCCTGCCTACCCACACATCGAATGAATATTATAATCTCTACTTCTCATGTTTTATCATTAAAAACACTACAGTAGTCCCTCAATTGCAAGCACCCTGTTTGATAGCATGTTAAATATGAAATTCAGCTCTAAAGATTAATTTTCATCCCTCTGCATCCTCATCCCTTAATGGCACAGCTCCTACCTTACTGTGGTACTGGCTCATACACCCAGTTAGTGACTTCTCATAGCAACTACATTTCAATTAAAAAAAAAAAAAAAAAAAAAAGGAACTATAAACCAGAAGAATGAGGCTTGTGACCACGGGAGAAAGCGCATCTTTGGAGTATGGCCCGTGAATCTGCAAATCACTCCTACAAGCAGTGCTGGTAGCTGTAAACCTCAACTTCAGAGTAAAAGGAAATAACACACTACCTGAGTTTAGTCTTTTTGACTTCCCTAATCCAGACACACCAAAATTCAGTGCTTTTAGATAAGGAGAAGGAAGAAAAAGCCAGAGCACTGATTAATTTTTTGTGTGCATATTTTTGTGAAGTGGTCAGGTGACATGTTGCTATAAATGATGTATTTGGATTAGACAAAACTGTGACAACTGTGTTCCTCTATGGTCAATATGTAAACTGTGTGAGCAAGTTTTATTTCTGCAGGAGTTAATTTGTAAGTGGTATAGATTTACATATGCATGAGTCAAAATCTTTTTTTTCCCTTTCTCATGTGAGTAGACGAACTAGAGACAAAATGGACCTCAACAGGATTTGGCCCAACCGTGCATCTGTCTTATCTCTCTGCAATACATACATCTCTCACAGGAGATGTGAAAAGCTCTCTGGAAGTTCCTACTCTTGAAGATTAAGTACAAGCTAAAGTTTTGACAGTACTGGTTTAGATCCGTACTGTGTTCTTCCCCTCAAGTTTCTAATCTTAAAAATAAAGAAGGAGACAATGGAAGTAGAAGTTCTTAAAAACTGGAGCCAAAAGAGCAAAAGAACAGTTTTGAGTTTTAAGTGATACTCGGGCTAAGTTTAACAGTGGGGAAAAACTCAACTTTATGAGCTCCACCTTCATGTGCAGAGACTCTGCAAGAATTAGTGGAAAAGATTACAAGTATAAAAGGAGTATTATAGAATTAAAAAAAAAAAGGAAGAAAGAAAGAAGTAAATAAAAATATTTTATCAGACACAGCTGCAGCAGCATATTTCCAGGAAAGGCTGCGAAAAAAAGTGCTGAAAAGCCACATATTCTTTCCTTGGCTTTGTGCATCTGCTCAGCAATAACAGTCAAGAGGGAGACATTAAGGAACTACATAAACAATCAAAAAATTTAAATAAAATTTAATATATGAATGACTATATCCAATGAAACAACTTGGTGAAGGGACCAGAAATTCTGTGTATTAGTACAAAGCCTAACTCCAAGCCTGACATGCATTCTCTGAGCACTTCTGGAATGAGTGTTAATACTGATATAAAGATGACTGAGGCACAGAGTCTAATGACATTATTTATTATAACAAAATGCCTGCTTTACTGAGGGGGTAAAGATCTATTAGAGATGAAGGCTGAAATTCTGGCCCCACTGACTTTCATGGCTAAATTTCTACTGACTCTATCTCTGGCAGAATTTTACCCATCACCTTGAAATTTAGGCAGTGGAGGTAGTAGAAGACTACTGTGAGGTTGTCTTTCACTGTTTTGGTTGCTAATCTTTAGACTCAGACTGCAGTCAGATGTTTAATGCAGAATTAAGATAGATTTCTTTGACTCGTGTGGCTTGCTTTTACCATCCTCCTCTGTTTCGTTGTAGGCAGCCTGCTTGCTCTGGCACATTGAGCCGGCCACTGAGCCTTGTAGAGAAGTAAGTGAGGACCACTCTTAGGGTCCATGACGGTGTCTGCTGCTGCTATTCTCAGGCAGGAGTCATAACAGTGTCCTAAGATGCTAAAGATGATTCTGCAGCGAACAACTCATTGCTTTATTTAGATCATATGCAGGTCCTTTTTTTTAGCACTGTTTTGTATTATTGATGCCAATGGCTTACTCTGGTATGCTCCATGATATTCTTTCCTGGTTGACCATAGCTACATTAGTATACAACTTTATACCTGTAATGTTGAAGTAGTACAGGATGTAACCTTTTCTTTGTGTTTTCCATTAATTTCCAAAATTATTCTTCCAGCTACTAGCCCTTCAATTTTTCAATATTTCCTTTTAAAACATGGGAGTACATTATTCCAGGACAGTCTCAGAGCTACACTGCACACAGAGACAAAAGAGCATTTTCATTTCAGTTGCGTTACCTTCGTCATAAAGACTGGACTAGCTGCTTTTACAGTGCAGAGGGGTCACATTTGTTGAGTTTTCTACAGTAATTTAGATAGCATTTTTAATCGCTACTTTCTGAAACACAGCCCACCATTCTGCAAACATTCATGTTCTGTTCCTACATATATGGCCTTGCATGGCTTCCAAGAGAAATGTTTCCTAAAATATAAGAGGTAACAAACTTGGCTGTATAGGCAAAGGAAAACTAATTCTAGAAAAAACAAAAATATTGCCTCAAATCCAAGGAGTTTGAGACAGGAAAGTTTCTATCATTCCTCTTTAGAAATTAGAGCGCATTCACATTTAAGGTTTTCTCAGAAGCCAGTTCTGAACTTTCTTGGAAAGAATTCAGAAAAGTGGGACAAACAGCATTTCCAGTGATTCTTCAATCTTTTACAATGGACAATATTAAAAAAACCCAACAAAACATCATCATCCAGTAGAGGTGTGGATCTCTGTAGAGTAAATGCCGATTGACAATGGCTTTGCTAATCTGGATTACTTTTTATGGAGTTATGAGAAAGTAGTCTGTGAGCTCCCAAGGGGTTTGCAGACCACTGAGTGAAAAAAAACTCTGACCTAATCTATTCCAGTGTTTATAGCATAGCACAGCGGTGGGCACACGCTGTTTAGGTAATACAGATCAACAAAGTCTCCGGTCACTGACTCCTTTGGCAGTATTGAAAATTAGTGCTTGGGTAGGTTCCTGGAAGCTCAGGAGTGACATGATGGGTGTGTGAATGTAATTCTGGCAAGAAGTGGACTGTTCATCAGATAAAGTGATCTGGTGTGTTGCACAGATGATCACAAGTGCCTGATGGCTGTATCACTAATGGGAAAAAGCTAAGGCCTTGATCCCGAGAATAAGAATGACATCAGTGGCGCTACTTCTAATTAGACTGCTGATGTGTGCAAAGCTGCTCCGTCAGGTATCTTTATGGGTCTGGATGCCAAGAAAAGTATGGGGAAATGTAGAGAATGTGTGTGTTTTCTTATTTTCATGTAGATGAAAACAAGGGGAATCAAAGTCTTAGGCTCTAAAATCTGAAGATGCTTCAGGCTGTTCTATGAATAAAACCACCACTGTCTTATTTTCACAGTGAAAAAACACCTTGGGGGGGAAGGATATTTTTGTAGTAAAGTACAGCTTTTTACGATGCGTAGCAGTGTAAGTGCCATTTCATTATTGGGTAGGTAGGTGGGTGAAATGGCAGGATAAATGACTGGGTTTGCATGGAGGAATAACGACCCAATTCCTCTGTTGAACTTAGGTGTGATTCTTTGGCAGACTAATATTGCTGTGGAGGCTGCATTAATTTGTATTTGCATACTATGGGGATCACTTTCCACAGATCGCCTTAATTCTGTGTTTGAGATTATGCTGAATCTTCCCCGTGGTGTTTATTACCTCCTACTGTATTTGCTCAGGAATTCTGCTCAAAAGGGGGAGTTCTCCTTTGCTCAGGGAGCACAGGTGCATGGCGTAAGGTAAAGCGGTTTATGTGGAAAATAGAGAAATCCGCATTCAAACATACTTTTTTTTTTTTTTTGATAATGGGAAGTTTAGTATGTAATTTGGTGCCAACGTAAGATAATTTCGTTTCCTGCTAGAAGGACATGAACTGAACCGCAGTATGTGTTAGCTCTTTCTAGTCTTTGGGAAGTATCAAAGTTAGGGAGCTGGAGGGATAACGCCGGGGGCTGAGACTAGGGAGCCTGCAGTTTTATTCTTGCCCTGGCAATTACGCGCCATGTATGTGGCCACAGCATTTAACTCTTAACGTGCCTCAGTTTCTCCGCCTGAAAACCAGCGAGTTACGCGTTATGCATAGGGAGCCTGTGCAGCACTGTAATTCCCGGTTGTGAAATCCGCTTAGATTTCTTGGAGAGGAGAGGTAAATCGTTGCAGGGCACCGCCAGCAGTGCCACAGGCGGGATCTGGGCGCAGACACGTCCCATTTCCCAGCTGCCAGCCTCGCAACACCGCCTCCCATCTTCATTTCCGAGCCCGCCTGAACGCAAGCGAGGATGCGGGCGGGAGCCGGGCGGCCGCGCAGCCCCGGGCTCCGGCCAAGTCGGCGCAGCGGGGAGCGAGGAGCTCCCCGGAAAGCCGCCTGCCGCCGGGGGCGAGGGGGAGACGGCTGCGAGCCCCCACCCGGCAGGCGGGAGCCCCCCGCGCTGGCTGCGGGGCTCCGGCCAGGCCCGCGAAGAGTTAACGGCGGCTCCCCCGGGGCCGCCGCCGCCGCCTCCCCACCCCGGCGCTACGTTATTATTATTATTTCCCCCCCTTCCCTCGCCTTCTAGTTTTGGCAGGGGATTAAAGTAGCTCCCCCCTGTGGCAGCAGTGACCCAGAAACGAGTTTGATTCACGGAGTCCTTCCTCCATAACAAGTACAAACGTCAGTCAGAGGGAGTCTCTGTGTGTGTGTGTGTGTGTGTGAGAGAGAAAGAGAGAGAGAGAGAGAGAGAGAGAGCGCGAGCGCGGGTGCGTGCCTCTGTGTGTGTGTGTGTGTGTGCGTGTGTGGCGCAGGGAGCCGCTCTCCGCGCCCGCTCCCCGGCGCCGCGCCGAACTCATGAGGCGGCCCCGAGCCCTCCGCGCAGGGGGAGCCCGGCCGCGCCGCCCGCCCTCGCCGCCGCCGCCTCGCCCTCGCCGCCCCGCCGCCGCCGCCGCCAGCAGGTAACCGTGCCCGCCGCCGCCCCGCCGCCGCCGCCGCAGCGCCAGCCGGGGGAGCCGCCAGCACAGCCATATTTGATGGGTTTTTTTTGTCGCTCCGGAGGCGGCGAGAGAGCAGTTTCGTGCCGAAGGTCGCTGCCTAGTGGAAATAAGATAGTACGTCATTAACATGGCGCCAAGAGCCGTGCGGCTCGGTACGGGGCGAGGGGAGGCGGCCGAGTTGCGGCTCCGCTATCCCACAAGCAACTTGTGCCGGGCTGGGGCGGGCGGGAGGGACGGGGCGGTGGGAGGAGGGAGGGGAGGCTGTGCCGCCGCTCGGCGCGGCGGGCCGGTGCCGGCAGCGGCGGGCGGCTTTTTGTTCCGCTGCGGGCTCCGGCGCGGCAAGTCAGGACCGCGCGGCTTTCAAGGTGCAGCGGCCAAGTGAGCTCCCGGCTGAACCCGAGCCGCGCTCCCGGCCCCGCGCCTCGGGCGTCGCTGCAGGCTGCGCCGCGGGGGGCGCCCGGGGAGGGGGGCAGCGGCGGGCATCAGCCTCCGCGGAAAGTCGGAAGCGTCGGAGCAACTTGGTAGACAGATGGCAACGGCAGAGCGCAGGTCCTGCTCGGATATTGATGTGTAGGAAGGGGGCGGGGGGAGCCATGGCCAGTGTCTGTCACCGTGTCACCCACATGTCCACGGGAGCCGTCGCCTCTCGTCGAGGGCGGGGAGCGTGTGCGTGGGGGAGGAGGTGTTGGTGTGCAGGAGCAGCTTTGTAGTTACACCGATCACCCCCGGTCGCACTTGCCTTTCGCTTGTGTGTGGGGGGAAAATGCTTGGAAAGCATAAAAACTGCTCATCGGTGAAATTAAGCAGAAGTTGCCTTTCGGAGCGGGAGAGCCGCAGCCGGTTAGTCGTGTGCTCGGCGGGCGCAGGAGGGGGTGCTCGGGGGCACCGCTGGGGGGGGACGGCGGCGGGGCGGGCTGTCATAGGTGCTCCAGTGCCGTGTGCCCCCCTCTCCCCCGCCCCCCGAGGCGAGCGCACGGTGTCTCCTGCTAGAGAGCAACTTGCGGGAGCCCTGAAGTGCACGTGTTGGAGAGCGTTTTTCCGGGGGGGGGGGGGGGGGGGGGGGAAGCCGTGCGGAGCTGCCCGGGCCCGCTGGCGAGGGAGGCGGCGTCCCTGCTGCTGGGCCGGCAGCGGCCGGCAGGTGCACGGCGGCCCCGCAAGCGCCCTTACTCCCGCCCCGGGTCAGGGAGTTGAAGTGCGAGAGCGGGGCGCCGGCAGGAGCGGAGGACACGGCGGGGCCGGGCGGGGGGAGAGGCGGTGTAAACTTGGGCAAGGCGCGGCGGGACCCCCTCCCGCGGCTCGGCGGGTGCCTCGGGGCAGGACGTTGCTCTGCCGGCCTCCCGGCTGCGGCGCGCCGGGGTGAAGCGGCGTGGCCGTGCCGGAGTTTGTTGACGAGGGAACAGAACGTCACCAGCGGTGTCGAAACGCGAACGTAACGTAACAGAACAACAAGCGCGGGGGAGCGGCGGCGAACGCCTGAAGTTGCTCGGGCGGCAGTGAGGGTAGCTCCGCGATTTCGCTCTTCCCCCGGGGCCTGGCAAGCGAGACGGGTCTGGGCTGCGGCGTGCCGGAGAACCGCGTTCTGTCTGTGTAACGGTCCGTCCTCGGCCTCCCGCAGAAGGCGAGTGCGGCTCTAGCGATTATTCCACTTGCTGAAATTAGACAAAGCCGCCCTGCTGCTGCTGCTACCCTGCCCGTCACTGGGCTCGGGTAGTCGCCTGCTCGGAGGATGATTTTTATTATTACTATTTTTCTTTTTTCTTTTTTTTCTTTTTTTTTTTTTCCCTTTTCCCTTCCCGTTCGTGCCCGCCAGTTCATTGCCGATAGGCGGTGGGGTGTTCATTATTTTGGGGAGGGTGGAGGCAAAGGGTGTTTGTTTGTTTGCACCGCCTGCTGGTTGGTTTCCTGTGACAAGAGGTGATACACAGTTTCCAGAACTGTCTGGGAGTGGGAGGAGAGACAGACACAGAAAATGAGCTCAAGTCTCCTCCGTGCTGCTGCTGCCGCTCAATCCGCCAAACCACCGTCCCGTCCCGTGTCGTCCCCCGCCTTCCCCCTCCTCCCCCGGTCTCAGCGTGGAGCTGGGGGCGGGTGGGGAAGGTGCTTTGGCCGTTTTCGGCAGTGACAGGGGTTCGGGGCTTCGGGAGCGGAGCCGGGGGCACCAAGTTTGATTTGCAGCCGGGTCCGAGCGGATTGGTGCGGCCGGCGGCGGGGAGGAGCGGGAGAGGGAGCCGGGAGGAGGAGGAGGAGGAGGAGGTGGGGGCGAGCCGGGCCGTTTCAAACGGAAAGCGGCGGCCGTGCCGCTGCCCAGGAAGGTGCCACCCCCGCGGGGGAGGTGTAGCCCGGCGGCAGCCGGTCAGGGAGGCGGCTCCGTCTCCTCTCACCGCCGCTGTCCGGGTCTCGGCGGCGCCGGGAGCCCTCGGCGCGGGCGTTAACGGCCGGCGGGTGCCTGAGGCGCCGCGCGCGTGTGGGCAGCCGCCGCCCGGCCGGGAGCTGAGGCGGGATCGCTGCGGGAGGAGGAGGAGAAGGAGGGAGAGCCGCCCCGGAGCCGGCGAGCGTGAGGCGCCGCTTTTGAATTTACTCTTCAAGCCCCGGCTCCCGCCCTCTGGAAAGGCGGCCCTGAGCTGGCGGCCGTTGGCTCGGCGGGTGGCGACCGCTCGTTAGGATCAGTAGAAGCGCCTCTCACCTGTGAGACGGTTTCAAAAAGCCCCGCTTCCCGGGCGGAGTGCGTGCCTCTGACTAACTTCTCCCTCGGTCTCCTTATTTTCCTTCAGCTGACAGCTTTATTCCAAGAAAGTTTATTAGATTTCACCCGTAGGTGAAGTCCGTGGGCTTTTGAGACGTGTTAGTCGGTCCAGTAAGAACTGGCCATGTGTGACATGTAAACGACTGGTTTGTGCGGCTGCACGCAAGCGTTAAAAATAGATTGCCTCTCCTTGGATAGCTGTTAGGTAGTATTAGAAATTACGATAGCATTTAGCGACACATCTTAGTTGACGTTTTAACGTTAAAGCGGGAAGATGCTTTTATGCTAGCCCCATTTTTTCTTTTTAGAGAAAGATTTAGCTGTGATCGGGAATAATTTCTTTTTTGAGCAGGCGCTGTCTTTTAAGTAAGTCAAAAGCTGCCCACTCTTACAAACCTAAAACCTTCATAAAAGTTATGCCAAAATATGCTTGTTATGATTCTATTTCTAGAGGTTTCTCACACTCAGTGGGATATTGTTGAAACAGCAAGGGTTGTACGTTTTAGTGGCAGGATTTTCCCTCTGGCTTCAGATACCACTCGCTCCCTGCTTTTGAGCTATGTTTAATACATATGTTTAAAATAAAATAATAATAATAAACTCCCCTTTCTCCTCACAGCTGCAGATTTCCCTTCCAGCTTCTCTGGTTTCATTCCCAATTCACAGAATAGAGTAAAAAAAACTTCCAGTCTTTCCTCAAATGTTTTCTCCATGTGGTTAGTACTACTGCTTCGCCCTCCTGTTTTCAGCTGGAGCTGACCAAGCTGACAGCTTTTTCTAGATGGAAGAGATGAATTACAGTGGGTGCAGGGCGGGTTGAATTAATTCATAGAGCCCAATTTATAATTGCTCAAGATTTTGGGCAGTCGGTTTCACCAGCACACTTTGGGAATAATTTGCTGCCACTGCCCAGATTGTAAGGTAATGTTATGAGCTTACTTGCACAGGTGCATAAATGAACATGTGGATTGCTGAGAAGTGTTGGGCTGATACGTCCAAATTGTGTTTCTGCCTTTCCTTGTGAAATTTTGAATAGGTGCGCTGAAGGCAGTAGAAATACTCCTTGTGGAGAACAGTCTCGGCCTTGGAATATACTTTTTTGTTTCGTGAGACTTGGAGGATTTTTTTTCTGCAAATTTAAGGTCTGTGGCTTTTTTGTAGTGTGGACTGTGCTACATAATACTGTAGTATATCATTTAAGAACTCTTCTTGTATCTAAAATGTATAAAATGTAGCTGTTGAAGCTTTCATAGGTGATAAAGAAAAATTATAAAGTTTTAGATGGATGGATTTTAATAGTATAACTTCATTCTGATGTAGTTCCTTTTTCTTTGTTTTTGTTTTTTTTTTTCTGGGCATAGAAGGAAGAAACTATTTTTTTTCTTGCTATGTCAAGTGTCAGTTGGTGTCAGACGGGGTTGGTGTCATAACAAGGTATTTAAAAAGAGTACAGTAGTAGAAGCCAAATGTCTTCATCTACTATCCATTTCGTTAAAGAGTATGTCACACTTCACTTCCATTTGTACAATAAGTGTTTTGAAGCGATTTCTCGTGTACTAGAGATAATTAGGTCCTGGTTTCATTGCAGTTACTGGGCTGCTTTCAGGAGAAGCCAGTTTTTCAGTTTGTCTTCAGGGTGTACATCTGTCATAATTCTGCTTTCTTCCCATTCTGTCTCTGCAGCTGTTCAGTGCAGTTTATTATAGTGACATCCGTTAACACGGTTACAGTTAATTGTCTGTCAGAGTTTGAATTATGCACTCTTTTTACCCAGAGGTTTATACAGCCCTTAAAAACACTTTAGTAAGAGTTGTGCTATGTAAAACCTTTGACCTGAGGATGTAGATTTTTTCACGTATAATTTAAAAAAATTTGGTTCTGTTTAGCTATTTGCATAACAAAGACTGACACACTTTACATCTTTCTCTTTGATCATCTCTACTTGGGGTCAAACCGAGTGAAAAAGTATACAGTGTTCTTAACTGCGCAGCAGTAGCATAGAAAGTTCTGTGGTGTGTTGCACGTGGATGTACGTGTGTGCACACTGCCATGCCGGGGTAGTGTCTGGATTTCTGCTCTGAGGAAGCTAGGAGAAAGGATTTGGATTTTTTTTTCACTTGTATCTGTGCAACTCATGGGACTTCAGTGTGGGAGGAAAAAAAGTAAAAAGAAAGAGTCAGGCGTTGCTGTCCAGTGTGGTTTTTGGGTTTTGTTGGTTGTTTTAAATTAATCTCTTGCAGAACTAAGAATGCAGGAGCACGATAATGCATACTGGTAAAAATAGTGAGTTTGGTGTACTGCGTCATTCTAACCTATTGCACTGCATCTGCCAGCGAATACTGGGAAGTAGACAGAAACGTCTGTATTCCTAACTGTATCTAGCTATTTGTGTAGACTTTGATGTTTGTTGCCCACCTCTGCAAGGATATGTAAATCCAAATGTTATTTTGTGGCCTGACATTGATTATATTGGATTATCATCTAGTCATTTCATTTGCATAGCATTTTACAAGTAATTTGAAAAATGCTTAGTGCTCTTTTCAAAATAGAGTAGCCAGAAGAAGTGTTTCAGACATTGTAATCTTGCCTTCAAAAACTATCTGGGCAATTGTACCATGGAAGTCCAGAGGTGCGTTTGTATGTTTGAAGTTTGTACCTAATCAACAAGTAAAATCCAGAGCTTAGCTTTCAGAGCTAGTGTGATGAAAAAGGATGGAAAAGCCACTGGTGACGTGTCTCTGTAAAGCACAGTGCCTTCAGCCTCTGGAGCAGCACAGCAGAGCGCGTTGCAACCTGTGCCAGCCTCACCAGTACTGCCTTGATATGGGTAGCTCATCTGAGGGTGCTTGGTGGCTAAAAAGTCATGGCCTCTGCCCCATCTTTGCCATTGTGGTGGTGTGATTGCACAAAGTGCTCTTAGATACTTTGTCAACCCTTGGAAATTGGGTAACATTGCCAGCAGAGTTATGGTGGTTTCTATAAAGCTGTGTTTGCTTGAAGGCTGGCATTTGCCTGAGTCCACTTTAACTCCTCCCAATAGATGGGTAAATGTTATGATGGAGTTCTCGGGAGAAATAACTATCAGTGTGCTGTGTGTTGGTCTGTCTGATTTCTGAAAGGGTGATTTTAACATGAAGTAACAATCACCTTTCAAGGAAGGGAAAGTGAAACGATGTACAAAAAGGTCGCTGGGTTATTAGGAATTCACATGTGTCACTGAAAACTCAGGGAATGTTTGGCTTGGTGATACAGCAGCCTTTCTTACATGAAGGCTGCTAGACTCTGTTGTAGCTTTTCAAGTGTTGGGCTTACTGTGCAGGTGAACAGTGTATGGGCAAATGCCCTTTTGGGGCTTGTGTAAGAATTTGGGAAAAACAGCTGTAGAAATGTTTGTGATAGAAGATACAGGCTTCAAAGGCGCTGCTTCATTGGCTGCTTCCTTGCTTCAGAGAAGCATTCATTTTGCAAAGGGGTTTGGGAAGTTGTTCTGTGGCATGTGTGGGTGCAGTGAATATTTTGTGGAAACTTCTGGTCTAAACAGCAATTATGTGGTTGCGTGCAGTTGTTGGGAATCGAACTCAGTAACCTGGGTGGTCTCTTCCTGTCCTGCAAGTGTTGCAGGCTGAGTGCATAGTTTTTACTTATTATTGGTATGAATCTTAAATCTTAGCTTAAATATTTCACCCTTTTCATGCTTACATGTGAATTCTCTTTTGCTTACAGGCATAGTGATCATAGCCAATTTGTACCATTAAACTAGCTGTGGTACAATCAGTCTTCGTGAACCTGCCTCTACTTCTGACCCATTGGAATTGACAGATGTACTTCAGTTTCAGAATGTTTTAATAAGATCGGAGTTGGATCAGATGCATTTATATGCACCTGAGTATATTAAGTGTATGTCAAAATACAGTCAAGTGAAAAATGCCAACATTTTCATGACTGTGAAGAGCGAGAATTTGAAAGAAAAGTAATATTGGTGGCATTCAAATCTCAGATTAGGAAAGGAAAGAGAATGAAATAAGTAATTTTACTGAAAAGTTTGATAGTTTTTTCCATCCTGCCTTTTTCAGTGTAAAAGTACCTCCTTATTTTTAGTTAAGGATGTCCCATGAAGAATGAGTTACTATAGTTGTTTTGTTGGTTTGTTGTTTTTTTTTTTTTTCTTTTCTTTCCTTGAGTATTAGAAAAGCATTACTTGAATTCACAGTACTCTCTAAACTTGCTGGGAAAATGTGTATGTCTGGTTGAACAGGGGAAGCCTGCATCTTCAATCTGCACCTAAACCGTCACTATCCATAATCCATGTTTGTTTTTAATGCAGTTCTTGCATGACTTTGAGGTCACCATCACCTGATAGAAACTGGTAAGTCTTTGAGGCAGAGGTACTGTGATGCCCTTAAGAGCAGCAGCATTTCAATCTGTGTGGTTGTAATTCTTATTAGCTGTTCCAGTGTTCTCCCTAGAACTTATGTTCTGAACTGTGGATATGAACATCTGGTGGGAACAGTTTAAAATAATTTTAGAAGTTGAAATAAAGCTGGTTTTTTACTTCTAATGACAAAAATTCTAGGGAGTTAATCTTACGCGGTTTGAGACTTGCTCTAAGAAGCGAAATGCTGCTTTTCCATCTGTGATTTAGCTCCCTCTAAACTCAGGATCGGTTCAAAGATGGGAAAAAGAGATCCCTGGATTTTAACTCTTTTTTTCACATGCATCTATAAAGGAATCTCACAGAAGCGTCATCAAATGGGGTATTTCTTTTCATGATATTTTTGATAACACAGGCTTTTCAATGTGGCCAACTTCAGAAACCTGACTAGAGTGGATAAGGAAATTAACTGCCTTATCTAATACTCTGTGCTCCCGGACAGTGGCTGCTGTTCTGGCTTCTCTTACCTCCTGAAGAACTGTGGAGAGTGCTTGAATTGGGAGGTGTGAATACCACTCTCCTTTAAACAACAACAAAGATGTTTAGTTTGTTTTTTAAAGACACGTGGTAGGAAGGAGAAGCTTCTGGGTCTTTCCTTATTTTGTGAATTTGCAGAAAGTATGGCTAGGAGAAGATGAACTCAAAAACGTTCCAAAAAGATGTGGAGAAGCAGAATTTCAGATTTTATTGTTCATTGCAGGCTCATGAGTGTGTCTCAGTGCATATGCGCTGTGTTATTTTGCTTTACAGCACGTAGTACTTTTCAGACTATGTGGGAGCGAATCAAGAAGTTGAGGAGTTTGACCAGGAATATACAAGTTACATCTCTGAGATAATTAATTTTTCTGTATTTTCTTATATATCCTCTTTAACTTTGTTTATGGGAAATATTTCCATTCTAAGTGAGTATGTTCTTGTACATTGCTGCTGTTAATGTTTCTTTCAATTACAGGAAAGTATGCAAACTACTAGAAAAAGTACCTTACGGAATGGATATTTATCCCCCTGGTCTTGGCCTTGTAGAAGCTAATTGATTTTTCAGTTCTGTCTTACCCGGGTTTGGATCTGAATGTTGGCTTTGTGTCTTTATCAAGTGACTGTATCAGAACTTGGCTCTGGATCTACTACATTTATACCAGATCTGTATTCAGATGATTTTGATGGGCCAGGCTGGTCTGTGTATTGATTCATAGGCAGCATTTCCATCTGCTATACACACAAAGTTCTGGTCTGCTTCAAAGCAGTTCTTTTGAAGCGAATTCTTCTAGCACTGTAAGAGGTTGTCATTTATGATTCTTTATTCTCTGGCATAAGACAATAATACATGTGAACCTTCACTCTGTGAAATGTTGACAAAAGATCTTGGTGAAGTGAACCATTCAGTTTCTCTTTACCTTTAGTGAGCAAAGTTTTCAAAGACAGCCATACTAAGTCCCACTCTGGAAAGTCACTCAGTGGGAAGGAAGCTTCCCCCCACCTCTGTTTGCATGTACAATATGAAAAAGGAGGCAATCTTGCAATGCTCAGCCTATTACAAATATATTAAGTTCACTGGAAGTGTAAAATACAGTCTCTGGTTCAGTTGCTTGTGATTTGCTAGTGATGGTAAAATTAATTTCCTCAAAAAAAAAAAGCAGCTTATTTCTTTTATATGAATCACTTTTGGAAGGGAGGATATTTATGTGCTTTTTTGGAAATAGTGTCAGGCTTTGGTTAGGCTTTTTGGGTTTCCTTATTTTGGGAATTAGTCTTATAAAAGTTGAAAGCATTATTGAGTTTACTACAATGAGACGTGTTCTCAGTGAGCAAAGTTGAAGGAGTTAGCTGCATACTGAAGGGTCAGTGAAAAGAGTTTTGTTGAAAGGTTTCTTGGAAATCTCAACTCCCATGAAAATGAGGAGGTTAGATTTTCTGCACCTACCTAGAAGGAGAAAAAGTATTTTGGTATCTGATTTCCAAGTCTGCGCCCCAGAGGTATGTATGAGGGCTTTGCTGCTAGAACACCCAGACCTTGTTGATACCAGGATTGATATGTGGTAAGCAAAGACTCAGGGGATTTGATGTGCATCTAGAGTCCTTGTCAGTTTAACTTAGAGTGGATATGCCTTTCTGCACTTGTCTTGTCATGTTTTTTCTGCTCTTCAACTTACACTTTTTAATAGCTTTTTACATGTAAATGCTGACTAGCTATTTACAGGTTCCTTAATTTTTCTAATTTGATTTCATTCCACAGAGAATACATGCAAAAATACCAATGCTCTGTGAATAGCAGCTAAAAAGGATACAGAACTTTTTGCCTTTACATCACCAGTCCATGTGCAGTTGAACTCAGTATTAGTAGGAGTCTGGCAGTTTGGAGGAGCTTCTGTGTAATCAATTGGTGGTCTGATTCCTGAAAGACAGTTAGTGTTAGGCATGGTGCTGGAAATGTGCCTGCAGGAGGAAGCAACACTCTTACTTTAGAGGGTGGTGCCTTCCAGTGCATAGATGATGCATGTTTAATGTTTAGTTAATCTGGAAAAACTTGGCTTGCTACTGCTGATGTTTGGGGTTTTTTTATATGTAAGTGGATGACTTTAGTCTTTGATTTCATAAATCTGGCACTTTAAACAGGAATAAAATGGTGCCAAAACATACTAGCCAAAGTAAATATTTACACAAGCAGTAAAAATGTTATTGTATTGCGAATGTAGTGTCAGAATGGGCAGGGGAAGCTAAGTATGTTGACTGCAGATATTTAGTGATTTTAAGACCTTTCAGAACAAAATACACTTTTGTTTTGGGGTGAAAGTATTGGTGGGGTTGTCATTGGTGCTCTCCAGTTTTGTTCACCTACTTGTATGATGACTGTCTAATTAAGCATCCTCCTTGAGATACTCACTGTTCATATTTCAGATGCTGTTTAAAGTTGTTTGTTTTCCTTCGTGTGCTGTAAATCCTCGAATGCCATCAGAAACACAATTTGATGACTGTGTATTATTATCTTGGGTTAAGTGCTGTCTCATTGCTTTGCAGGCTGCCTGCTGTTTCCCGTGGAGATCATGAAACGACGTCGGCTTCCTAGCAGCAGTGAGGATTCTGACGACAATGGCAGTAAGTGCTCCTTTGTTGTAGAGTGCAGTAGGTTATGAGTTTGAAAACACGTTTTAATGCAGTGCTTTATGTGACAGAGGCATTTTGCATATTGGTTGAACTGGTAGAAATGTGTATTAATAAGGATCTAGTTTTGAACTCAAGTCATTCTGAGCACAGGTGGGCAGCAGATTTAGGATCCCTCCGCTGTATTGATTATACAGTGTTAGTAAGATAAAACGAGAAAAAGTCAGTTGTCCTCTTGAAAATCTTTGCAAGCAGTATAATTTATCATTACAAGGACAGAACTTGCATGGAGACATCTGTTAACATTATCCACAGCTTAGTATTTAATAGAAGTTTGCATTAGGATTTTAAATTTGCTCCAGTTTTCTCATACTTTCTCATGCAATGGAAAGGTATATTGCTTCAAACTGAAGTAGGAAAGATTGATGGTGCATAAAAGTTATTCCTTACTTCGTTTGAAGGTTATCTTATTTGAGGAATAACTTTCAAGAATTTGAATTCAGTAGATCAGTTATTTGGATACAGAATGTATTTAATTTTTTTAACTGTTTCTTTACTGACGTAACTAACACTGAGCCCTGTATGGTATATTTATCTGTTGTGTTTGGACTTGAGGGATTGATAATCTTTCATTTAAGCAGGAAAAAAAAAAAAAAGAGGAAGGGGAATAAAATGGCAGTTTGGGAAGTGTGCCAAGGTGTTTTATTTGCCCAAACAAGCAAGTTGATTGTACTTGACAATAGTGCAGCTTAGCCAGTTGTCCGAGAGATTTTCCTGGTTTTAATTTGATCTGTCTGGGTGCACATCTTCAAATCTGAAGTCTTTTGTGAGACTTCAGTCTGAAATGTAACAGAAAATAGTCAGGGAGATTTTCCAGGTGCTTTTGAAAGCTTTATTCTGAGAACCCTGTGCCTGCACTGTGGCCCTGCATAGGTGACTACTTCACCTGCATGCGTTTTTTGGGTGTAGCTGTGCTGCATGGGAGTCTGCTCAGGTATGGCCAAATCTGTGCCTTAAAACAACCTTAGGCAAACTATTGCTGAAATGAAGGAGTGATAGAAGGGTTGGAGGAGGTGAGAACTAGCAAGCTGATTAGGAGTTAGTCCAAATAAGGTTTGAGTAAAATCTTACTGAAGAGGTGTCGGATTTGGTTTGTTTTTGGAGAGCTACCTGCAGTTGGGGGATTTTGGAAGAAAAAAATCCTGAATCAGACCTGTTTTTTCTTGGTTAGAAGTTTACTTGCGGTTATAAAAATTTAAGTCGGTGTATTTCCTCAAACGTGACGTGCGCTTCCCCAAAACAAAGATGTGTTTTTACTTGTAAAATAGAGAAGTAGCAGCAAATGTGATTTCTTTCACTAGAATTTTGCTTTAACCTTTTTTCATTCCTTAGTGGCTTTATATAATAGTGTTTCTTTTTGATAATAGTGTTTGTTCACTCTCCTATCTGTTTTTTTTTTTTTTACTCTGATCCCTTCATGTGCCTTGTATTACAGGTTTTACCGAATAAAATATGAAGCAGATAATCTTGGAATTGAAGTTCTGAAATAGATACAATTGACTGATCTGTTGCTGATTATAATGCTTGTTTGTAATGTCATTTGATACATAACTATCTGGACTAGAGCTGTCGACTTACTGAATTACGTTTTCCAAAAAAAATGTATTTTCATCTGTTCCATAGATCAAGATCTAAGAAAATGAGTTAGGAAAAAACCCCCAAACTCTTGTCCTTTTAAGATCTCTCTATTTTAAAGACTAATGAATATGAATAACTATTTGTTGAATAATTTACATGGCAAAAGGCAGTGAAATTTGTAAAGTATTTTCAAGTATTGATTCAAGTACATACCACTTCCCTTTCATTACACTTTTTTTTCTTGACTTGATTATGTTTTTTGCCCCTTGTGAAGTTACTGGGCAAACTCAGGTACAGGTTCCTGCATATTCCTGCTGGTATTATACACGTCTTCAAAAAGATCAAGGGTTAGTAATCAGAAACTGAGATAACATTTAAGGGATGGTCAGCATCTTCAAGGCTTTTTGTCATTCACTCATCCCTGAGAACAATGTCTGGTGCTCAGGCCCTTTCTCTCCACTTGTCCTGTTACAGGAGATACCAGTACTTCTTTGCAACTGTGTTTGAATGTCAAGGGTCTCCCTGTACAGGTTTCATCTTCATTTAATCTTTTCTTGTCTTTAGTAGAATTGCTGATTACTCTTACTATTAATTTCTGTATTATCACTTTGTCAGTAGTATCTCCGAATCACTGTACTGATACTAGTGTTAGAAGGGTAAGCAAATTTTCTTGCCTAAAAAAAAAAAAAAAAAAAGTAAAAATTTATTTGAATTTCTGGGCTTCGTGTTGAAGGCTTTAAGTTTTTTGCTAGCTATTTTTCCTTCTCAGAGTTTCCAGAGGCAGAAAACAATTAAATAGACTATTCTGAGCACTTCAAACAGCTGTCTTCTAATTGAAAAGTTGAAATTTTAATCAACACTTAGTTGGAATCCTGTTGCCAAACATCTGTTTCCCTTCAGTCAGTGGCACCTCTTGACCCTCCAGTGCACTTTGTGCATTCCCATCATAGTGAACTCGATAGCCCTTCAGCTTAGAGCTCAGCACTGCTCTCCCTCATCTCACAAGGTGAGGACTGGGCCTCCAACTGTTGGGTTTCTTCGGTTCTGAGGTTGTCATACGGTGCCTTAGTAGACTGTGTGATCAGGCATCTCAGATTCATCATGAGTGTCACTGGATAGATGTTGTTGGAGTAACCTGAATGATGAAGCTTGTCTGGGGTAGACTCCAGTGTGTAGACTAGTGCCACTTGGAAAATAATTTGGTGTGAAGAAATACACATTTTATTTTATTGAACTCAGGAACCTGCATATTAATAAGGTAATTATAATGATGCTACTAATAATGGAATTTATCTAAAAAAATAAATGAACATACAAAGATTGTTTTCCATTAGATCACTGAAATGAATCAGTTTCCTTGGTAGTCACAAGGTGATAGAAAAACAAACCTCCTATGTCAAGCACTAAAAATGTATTATACTGAAGATACAAGCATATCTGTAGCTCTCCAGAGGAAGAGAAAGGTGCCTCTTCTTTTGTGAGATGAAAGAAGGGAGAATCATTTTAATTTAGGGGTGAAATATGGAACAGAATAATGCTTAACAACGTAGCTACAGTCCTAGAGAGCATACATGCATTTACTGACTTATGTAAGGTATTTAGTATGGGTGGTTATGTATTATTTGCCGTATTTTAAAGCCTTGCAGCCTGAAGACAGAACCTTTGCTTTTCTCATCACTTCTGTTTTGCCCTCTGACTTGATTCTTTCTCAAAAAGCTAAGTGCAGACTTCAGGCCCCTAAAAGTGTTTATTTTATGTCCTTCAACCTAACTACTGAAAATTGTTAAGCTGTGTCCCCTTAAAATCGGAGTTCTAAATCCTCATTTAGACATGGGGCCAAGACAACGTATTTGAAGCACTGAGCAAGAGGTGTCAGTGGAAGTTGTGCACAGCAGTTTTGCAGTTAGTCCCTGGATATCTGAGTGTGTTCTCAGTGATTTCATTTTCTGAAATTATAGGTCACTTTTGAACATTCTATCTGTGAAATATAATTGAATGAAAAATGGCTGCAGGCATAGTTCTGGATTTTGAACTTTTGTCTAAATACAGAGGAATGGTATTGGGAGAGGCTTGGGGAAGGGTTTAAGATTATTGGCACCTGAAAGTAATCCGTTTTTTTTGTCATCTGACAGCTTGTTAGTTTCTGTCCCTTTCCAGATAATGTATTACAGCAGCTATAATAGATATTAATATTAGACAGGCCCATCCTAAAAGCCTTGTGATGTATATGCCATCTTCTTCAAAACCTGTGTTAAGTAAATTAGTAACGTTTACCTCAAACTCATCTATGACCTTGTTATCTGCATGGCTGGCTAGGGCTTTGATAGTTTTTAAGCAATTTTTGTTACATTGTATTTCAGCTTGCTCCTCCATTGCAAAAACTCCTTCTCTTTATGATTCCAGGTCTTACTCTAATTAAATGCTAGGTACTGAAGCTGTTTTATTTTTCCTGCTCAGTGTTTGACCTTACTTTTTAGCCTCCTTGGTCTGCATATTCCACGTGCTTTGTTTCCTGGTGAGATAAAGTTGTGCAGTGGAGTAGTTTCCATTTATAGTTTCAGGGCATTCCTTTTGCACAAATTGCTTGGACATGTGGGCAGATTGTGTTTGAGGCAAGATCTGAAGCTCAGACAGTTGTATTGTAGGGAGCTTGGGTGAAATCCAGGTCCTCCTTAATGTCAAAGGGAGTTTGGTCACTGTTTTCCATGAGCAAGGAATTCAGAGCATGATCTTCTTCACATTTTACTTGCTCCCATGATGTCTTTTCATTTATTCTTGGAGGGGTTATCAATTCATCATAATCCTACATGCAGAGTGAGAGAAGAACTGAAGACACTTGCAGATGGAAAACACTTCTAAGATTTACAAGGTTTTGCATCAGTTCCGAGAAATGAAAGATTTAATACTTATGGATAATGGAATATAGTTCTGTAATTTAGATGGACCCTTATTCTATCTTTGCTAAACAAATGTTATTTTAAAGTTAAACATATTTTGCCAATATCCATCGCTCTGACTGAATGACGGGGATCTTGGGTTTAGAAAGGGCTTTTCATCCCAGTGGATTCCCGTTATGTTTGAGATGGATCCCAGAGTGCCTTCACAAAGATTGCCGAGTATATAACCTTAGGTGTGTACGTCATTTACCACAGAATTGCAGCCGCCGCTGGCCTGAAATGTGGCAATTACTTAGCAGCACGTGTAATACTGTGCAGCATTTTATGAAAAGGAAGTGAAGAATATTTTTCGGTTTTCAGTTGAACTGGCTGGTAGGTGAGGGATTGTGATTAAACAACAGAATGTAATGTAGTTACAGTGCTAGAATTTGGGCAAAGCAGCAAGTTTAGTGGTAACTACTATGCTTTTGAAAAAGGGTTGTGGCATTTGGAGTGATGACAGATGGTCAGAGTAGCATCTTACCTGAAGGTTAGGCTCACTGGGGCAGGGTGACTTTTGGTGAAGTTGTTAACGCTTTTGAGCACTCTTACAGAGTAATTTGAAAGACTTACCAGGGCTGATAGGATATCGCATCTGAGGAAGGGGACATCACATAATCATCACTGTTGTTTTTGGAGAGGCACATTTTTCTTTACAAGACTGCTAATACTGAGTACACCACTGGAGCTTTAAGGCCTGACAGCATCATGTTAACAACCTCTGAATGCTAGCTTGGGAGGTGCTTAAATTGACTTTGATAACCTGTATTAAACTTGTGCTAAAGCTTTGTATGCTGTTATGGTAAAACATTGCTACAGTGGGAGGCCTCGGAGCTAGGGAGCTAGGGTGGCTCTTGAGTCTTGTGATTAAAAAATAAGATGGAGTCTAGGAATTCCTCACTGTTAGAAGAGTGACATGTGCCTATGCATGGCTATGTGTGTGTTCTTTGAGATTATAAAACTCAAATCTGTGCTGCTGAGAAAAGGGATGATAGGAGGGAACTTGTATTGAGCTGCTGTGGCAGGGAGCTGCAAAGACTGTTCATTATGTGTGTCAGATACTGAGCAATTGTGCAACGTTGTAAAGCACTGCAGAGATCATATGGATCCATGCATTGTTCAGCAGCTGCAATTGGGTAGTTGTCAAATGACACTAAATTTTTAGTAGGATCGGTGTTGACTAGATAAAAGGCTGTTGCTTTTTCTGTTTTGATCTTGAACGAGATTATTGTATAATAATATGCTATTATATAAAGATAAGGAAGATAGATGGGCAAATCCTCCAGCAACAGAAACACAAGAAGGAGAATTTGGCTGTGTGAAATGATGTTGTAGGTTGTGTTTGCATACATGCTGCTTTCTCTGTGATAAGGCTTGGAGAGTTCTGCACAGACAGTTCTTTCTGTACCTAACATAATGGAAAACTGCCCTTAGAATATAGTCTGCTTCTGTTTTCTTTGTGCTGGAACTTGGTTCTAGACATGGAGTTATGTCTAAGTGACATGAAACCTTACTGTAAAGAGTTGTGGGCCAGGCACTAAATGGGGAGACTGAGCATCTATGTTTTCTCTTCAGGCTGCAGATCTTTCTGACAGAGTGTTGGCAGCAGCACCTAGTTGGTCTCAGAGTGAGTTGAGGAACAGTATAGGCATCTGGAAATGCCAGTGTTAAGTAGAAGTGACAGCTAGACATAGATCCACGTCAGGGATGTTTTGCTCTGTTGTGCTGCCTGGTGTAGTGGTGTAGCGGGAGTGTGTTTACGGTGGGAGAAATGCTTTCAGATGCCTGGTGATCTGAGGCTTTGAAGTGTTCAGAGGCTGTAGCAGAAGGTAGTTCTCCAGGGACACAGCTGGGTGCCTTGCAGGTGGTGTTACAACAGCCTTGTGCATGATACATAATAGCTGAGCCTTTTCTGCTCATGCTGAGTAGTATATTAGTTGTGGGGTAAAATTTCCTGAGGGCTTGAATTGCTTTATTGGTCCCAACGAATTTTCTGTTTTGTTAGGCTTTTTTGAATCAAAACATATTCTTGACAGATCATTTAAAAAAATTGATACAGTTAAAATTGATTATGTTTTTCCTTTTGGGAAGTGTGTGTTCTTCACAAATACAGAGAAAGAATTCACACTCCTTGATTGCTTTCTTTTATGATCAGGAGGTGTATGTGTTATATACACCCTGTAGCAGTATTATAAACCCACTATATTTACAGTGTAAGGTGTATATAATAGCTTAGGGCAACAGAAAGTTTTCCTACTCAAGTCTTAGAAGTTACCTTTCCAGCACCAGTAGTGTGCTAGAGCTTTTTCTCTCTTGCTGTGAATTACACCTCGTTAGTGGTTTGGGATTTCTTCTTGCTTTTTGTCTGTAAGTGGATAAATGCAAAGGGAAAACTGAGACATGTAGTAAGAGTATGATCCTCCTCCCATTGTTCTCAGTGGTGAAAACCTTTTAAAACACATGAACACCTAGGCAACCTGAAAGGATCCTAACTATAAAAGAATCAGAATGGTCTTGGTATATCTCCTGGAGTGATGATGCTAGCTAGCTAGGCTACTGTGTTCATCCTTAACTTGCACAATCATGTAGCAGGATAGGCACTTAATAATACACCTTTTATCTCTGATATCTAATGATGATAGTGATGCATGTTTTGAATGTGTTTGTTTAGCTTCATGCTTTGGAGTTGTGTATTTTTCATATTCACTGTTATTCACATGGCTTTTGGTAGTGTGGGCTCTCTTAACATCTCATTAATTTTCCATCTGCTGTAGAATTCATTTCTCCCATGAGGTATATAATATTATCTTACAAAAGTTCTACATCTTCCAAATTCCAGTGATGCAGACTTCCCTTGTGGTTTTTTTTTTTTTATTTTACCAAAACTGGGTTTAACTTTGTCTTGATCTTTAGTTGTTTATCTAGTCTTGGTGATCCTAATCCAGTTTGTGACTAACGCTAGTATTCGGAAAACTGTTGATGAACAATAGTAATTTTGGATACTTAACACAAGAGCATAATTTTGTTGAAAAGTGTCTGGAATCTTTCTAAAATAACTCAATTAGGTTCATGTGCTTCAATAATACAGAAGAGCTGTTTTGAATCCTGTGTTTGTTTTGACTACAGTAGATTGTTCCTTCTCTATAATCCAGGAATGGTTCTTACTTTGTCTATTTAGACATAAAAATCAGATCATTAATCACTGAAGTAGCTGTAATTACCTGTGAACTTTTTCCTTCAGTGAGATCCCTCTTCTGGATTAAGTATGAAAATATGGAAAGAATGCTTAAAAGACAAATAACATCCTTTATTTTCCTCTTGCACTTTTATTGGTATACTCAGAGTGGGTGGATTGCTTATTAATGAAAGCAGATTTGGGTAGTTCAGTGACCTGGTCTTGGCACTGTTGAAGGCAGTGATATTTTGCCATTAACTTTAATGGAAGCAGAGTTGAAGCTCTTATTTGAGATTTCTAAAGTCGTTAAATTTAATACTGTTATGGGCTGGATATTTTACTATCATTTGGCTGGCTCCTTCAGTTTTTGCACTTCTGTGTCTAAGTGGTGGTGGTTGTTTGAATCTGTGAATGCATGCCTTATAGTTGGGTTTTGTTTATTCAGTGAGTAAATGTTTTCCCTATTGAAGTGAAGCCCTTGCCAAAGGTCATCTGTTAGCTACAGTTACAGATCTTAGTGGGTAGTAAAATCTCAGTCCCAGGAGAAATTCTTCCACCTTTTTCTTCTAGTATTATGTACAGTCAGTTTACACTGCTCAAAAAAAATACAACAGTCTCTTCAGTAACTTACTAATAACATTGTGTGTTTTCAGTGTGTATTCACCAACTTTATGTGCAAGGGAACAGCTATTACAGAACTATGTAAGAAACTATTTTTTCCCTTATTCATTGTAGGAAGTTGGTTGGCATGGAAAAAATACTCATTATAATATATCCTGAGGAAGGCTGGCTGCGTTTGAGTTGTCCCTTATGCATGGAAATTTTACCTATTGTGCTTTCATATAGCAAACGTAATTTAAAATGAAGATCTGTAGTTTTGGTGCTAAGAGTTGACCTTTCATGTTGCATGGAGTAGTTAATTAATCAAGTGGCCTAACCCTTGTGTATATGGACTGTGTCTAAAGTAGAAGGACACATTTAAGATTGTTTTGATGTGTAGCATCTGTAGATGACACAGTAAAGAAATGGAGATGGAAGATATGGTAGCTATTATTGTATTTCTCACCCTTGTAGCTTCTCTGTGGCATGAGAGAGACCTGGAAATCCATCTTTTAATACTTACATTAAAAAAAAAAAAAGGTGGTCATATGCTTGCTTGCTTGTCTTCAGTTTATGATAAGTTGTCATCAGAGCTGAATTAAAAGCACACGGGTAAAGATCCAGAAGTGCATCATACTGCTACTGCTCTAATTTTGCCAGATGCATGAATTACTTGGGAAGAACTGCATTAAAACCTCCAGACTCACCAGCTCTACACCCACGGAATCAAACACCACTTCGCCAATACATCTTGTTGTTCTTACTTCATTATCTTGTATTCAGGCTCCCTCCCCCAGGTCCAACAGTGTACAAAATACTCATACCCACAAATGAATTAGAGATTTTGAAGTGTCTAACTCGTGCAGTGGTCCAACTAGCTGAATACCTCAGTGGCAGATAGTTGGTCAGATATTAATGTCTTGCCGATGGAAAATACCAGAACCCACGAGAAGGAAATACTAATCTGTGTAGGTATGTGTGTGGTCTATGTATTCTAGTGAGGCTGTTGGTTAAAGAAATCACATCTCTCTGAATGTTAAAATCTTAATATTGTTATATTGCAGGAAAAATCTGTTTCTCTGTTCTGAATTTTAGCTGTATATCTGACACTTTTTGAGTGATTTCACTTAACTCCCCTCTGACTTTTTTAGGTTGAGTTTGGGTATGGACTGATAGGATCCTCAGAAGGAGTTTATACTGCTGCTTTTGTTTTTTTCTCTAGTCTTCAAGAGAACATTTAAATAGAGTGGTAGTTAAATGATCTTCGAGTCTGGCTTCCCACACAGATTAGTAAGTGGCAGTTGGTCACTTTCCCCCCCCTTTTTTTTTCCGTTCAGAGAAATAGAAAAATACAATTGTAAAATAGTGTGGCTTAGGAAGAGTGCCCATGACTTTTTAAAAACCTTTCAAATCACCAGTTTTTATACTGAAACACTAACATTTGCTTAAAATAATATTTTCCGTGTTCTTACCTCAGAATATAAGATTTTTAGCTGTTTGCTGCGAACCTTGCTTCAATTTTGACAATTAATGCCCAGAGTTGCAAAACCTGTGTTCATCTGTCAGAGTTCAACATGTAGGTCCTAGCTTCCCTATCATATAGGCCTTACTACAAGTCCTTCATCTCTGCAACCCCTAAGGACTTATTGGCTTTTTTTCATTACTGCTGTGTAGTTGGCAGTGGAAAATACCTGCTGTACCTGTAAGTCTTACTGGATTAAAATTAGTTGATTTGCACAGGTGTAATATACTGTGGTGTCAAAGCACTACCTTGTCAATGGAGTGTAGATTCTTTCTCTTTTTCCTTTTCTTCTGTTAAAATATTTCTAAAAGCTGACAGAGACTCTGTCAAAAGGTTTCAAGGCAAAAAGGTGTAATTTGTTTGGAATGTAATGAATAATTATGCAGACAAAAATTGTACAACTATACTGAGAGATTTGCTCAGGAGAAGAAACTACAACTTGTTTTGCGGGCCCTACTGTGTGTGCATGACAGTGTGTGTCATTTTGAAAAGCCTTGCTCTGGTAAAAATTGGGTAACCGATACAGATATTTAGGACATCAATACATTAGCTTCAAAGAGTACATCTCAGCCTATCAGTGGACCTCCTGGTCAGTTACTAATTTGCAGAAAGTGGTTTATTGATGCTCAGGGGGAAGGATGTTATGAGGTAGCTTTCTTCAAATGCTGGGTGAAGGCTGTTAAGTGCAGTGCAGCCAATACATGCATGTATCAGTAGAAAATTATAAACAAAACCAGAATAGCGATCACAGAAGTTTACGACTGAGTAACTTATTTTCTGGCTCATTTTGAAAGAGTCTTTTGGAGGTTTGTCATAGGAGCCTGTCTTTGGCTTGACTTACTGATAAAGTCCAGCTGAACTCAGTTGGCTGCCTTGGGTGTGCAGAGAGAGTAAAGGCTTTTATTGATAGATGGCAGCGTGTCTGCAAATGATCATTTCTGTATCCTAGGTCTGTCCACCTGGTCCCAGCATTCCAGATCTCGACATCGGAGGACTTCATGTTCCAGACCTGAAGATCGAAAACCTTCTGAGGTATTTCTGGAATTTGATTTGCATTTTGTTACATCTATCAAATACAAAGCTGTATACATGTTTTGGTAATGGATCCATTTCTTCAGATTTACATTTTCTTTTCTTTTTGCTACATTTTAGCTGGCACCTGCCCTCCACCCCCCCCTTCTTACCAGGAGATTAGGGAGTTCAGCTGTTGGAACAGCCACTGCCAGCACCAGTTTCGATCTGTGAATTTTGTTAGTCTGACACCCATTCAACATAGCTGCTGAGTCTTTCTTGTAGTATTTTAGGCATCAGGGTTTATTTGTAGCTTGATTTGTGAACAGTGAAAATTTACATTAGGGGCATTTATTTCATAGTTTGTATTGGGTCTTGGTATGTGATCTTTGTTAAAGTGCTTGTCAAACTAGAAATCTGCTTCCTGACAGGTCTGTCTTGTGTAGTGCTTTGAGGAAATTTATCAAGGGAGATAGAAATCTTTGAACTTTCCAGGATGGATCAATTGTTAGTAACACATAAATGTGATCCAGTTCTTTGGAAATACTCTTGCTGAATCTCGCCTGTCTTCAGGCAAATACTACACTGCGGACTTTGTAGAGGTTGCAAAGAAAGCGTTAGCTTTGGGAGATGGAATTTCTTCATTTAACGTGTTTGCCCAATACATGTGTTTCTGATGCATTAGTGAGTGATTGATGATGAGAAAAAACTTGGTTTATTAATCTCCCCAATGACAGTATACCCAAGTCCCAGAGAAGAGTTTTCACAAGAAGAATCCCATTCATTGTTCAGTGTGAACTACATCTACTGCTGGTGGTTTCCAGCCTTTTTTGATTGTTGGCTGTTAAAGACCTTTTTTTTTTTTAGTTTGTGAATGTGGAGACCCCTGGTGAATTTATTCTTGCTGGTGATAGGCGTGATTTACTTAGTTACCTTTTCTACCTCCTTTGGAAGTAGCCCTTTAGTTTTGAGAACTACCTCATGAAAGGGTATCAAGAAATAATCCAAGATAATTACGAATCTTGTTGTTTTTTATGTGCTTCTGTGTTTTCCTCTCCCTTTCCTTGCATTTGTTGTCAGAATCTTTGCAAATTTGTGCTGTTCTCTCTTGTTTTCTCAGCCTGGATGGACTTCTCATATACTTCCCTTCAGCTTTGTTCGACAGTCTTTTACCCCTCTCGCTCCCTCCCTCCATTTGCATTGTTTCTGCTCATGACAGCACACTATGCTGATGATAAGTGTGCTGACAGAAAAGTGACGCTTGCTGAACTCCCTGGGTGAAATCCTGGTCTCACTGAAGTTGGTGGCAAAATTCCTATTGACTTCAGCGTGGCCAGGGTTTCACCCTTTAGCTTTGAAGTGTTCAGTGCTTCTGAGAGCCAGCACTTCTGTAAGCTCTGCTTTGCTCCAGGCAGTCTGATTGAATCAGAAATTAGAGCAGAAAGAATGGTGTCAGAGGGCCACTGGCCTGGGAAGGAGTTTCTTGGCTGTCAGGTGCTGCATTAGCTTTGCTTCTGAGGGATTTCTGCGACAAATTTATCTGAGAGCCTGAGTTACTTTGGCTCTCACGTTGAGCAAGTTTTGCGTCCCATTTTATATTTTTAGTCTTCTTTTCATTTGATGTTTGATTGCCTTAATTCAAATCACTTAGAAGTGCAGAATCCCCTGGCCAGCTGCGCTTGTTTGTTTTGTGAGCCAGTTTACTTTGTGGTTTATTTTTCATTTCTTGATTGGAGCCTCACAGGACTTGTAATTGGATTGTTTAAAACATTCCATTACATTTCATTACCTGCATTCACCCTTTCCTTCATATGGTAATATTATTTGTTATTTTTTAACGTTGGCAGTTTTTCTGAACATGTCAAGACAAGTGTTAAGAAAAATGTCATGATTTTATGCTATTTTTGTCACAAAACCAGAGTGGAAACAGAAACATACTGAGACAGAAGTGGGGTAGTATGTATGTGTGTTGGGAAGGAGGAGAGGTTTCAAGACGTGCAGTGTGGCAGGGCAAATCACGCTTTGAAATATTCTCAGAAGTATAATTAACGATCAGGTTCACTGTTTCCCTAAAATACTTCCCCAAAATCGTAGGGAATCTATTGAGATTTCAGATGTGTGAGTAGTGTATGACAGAAATTGCTGTCCTGGGGAGGCCTGCCTAATTAGCACTCTGTATAGACCTGGTTCTTCCTCAGCCATATGCAACAGTTGGTGGGAGCTCATGTAAAACAGTGTGGTTTGGGACTGGGAAGTTCTGTCACTTTCCTCCCCCCCCCACCCCCTGCCCCACCCCCCAGCAGCCCAATAAGAGAATGTAGGAGCAC
The DNA here is from genome assembly GCF_929443795.1 of Astur gentilis. NCBI lineage: Eukaryota > Metazoa > Chordata > Aves > Accipitriformes > Accipitridae > Astur > Astur gentilis. The sequence goes on from NC_064891.1 coordinate 15,754,081, forward strand.
TGCCCTGGTAATCCATCTTTTCCTTTGTAACTGTGCAATGTGAGGCTGGGTGGATGTCCACCACAAACTGAGAAGTCTGCAGGGAAACTTCTCTTAAGACATTACCTATCTTCTTCTTGTCCTGGCGGTGCTTATTTTCTGTCACCTGGTTGCTTTTTAACCCTTTCTTTTGAATGTGGCATTGAGTAGTTAAAAATTTGTGGTTGGGGGGGGTGAGTGCAGTTGCTGTAGTCTGCAGCAGCCTTGCCTTACAGGGAGAGCAGTGTGGGGAGGGCATGAAGACATGTAAACAAGTGCAGGCTTGTAGTTCTGATGTCTGTGATAGCACCCTTTGCTTTCTGCAGTGTTGATAGGCAGTGGCCAACCAGGCTGAAGCTGCCACAACAGTACCACAGCATGGCTGCTACAAGAGTGAATCCCTTTTTATTTCATTCTATGACTTGTTGAAGACAGCATCGCTGCTTGTTCATGGCTGCTAACCCAAAAGTTGCCAAACATCCTGCTCATTTTAGAGGTGCATGCCTTTGCAAAGGCAAAGTAAAATTACAGCTGTGATGCAGAAGTGTCCGTAGCTGATCGAATAACAAGCACCTGTACTGAACAGAGAGCTGCCACCAGAATTCCAGTTTGGGTCTTATTTTATTTGATCTTTTGGGTTATTATTTTAAATACTTGCACAAAGAGTCATCTCCTTAGAATTTCCTCTTGCGGCTGGTCATGGTAAAGTCACGCCTTGATTTCTACCACAGGGAATTTGTAGAATGTCTTTGGGTTAGTCAGAGCTCCAATAATTAAAAAAAAACAACAAAAAACAACCAAAAAACCTTGGAGCAAAAATGAGTCTTCCTTGTGCTGCTGTTTTAAGACTCAAAGCTCCTGCAGCTTTTATTGCAGCCAAGACAGAGGTAAAAGCGGGTAGCACCTCTTAGCATTATGTCTGTAGTGCAGGGGGGGAGTGCCAGGGCTTGTAGTGCAGTTAGCTGGAAGTCATTCTGTCAGTATTTGCACCCTCAGCCACCCCTTTCCCTGCAATGAAGCTAAACATCGGTCCTGCAGTGGGCTGGGTTAGTTCATTGTTGATACAGTGACCTTGTTACACACTGTGCTCCATGGTTACCCTGAAGCTGTGAATCATAGAGTGTAAATATCAAATGTCAGTGTCTCTATTTTTCTCTCTTGGTCACTCTCTTTGCAGGTGTTCAGAACGGACCTGATCACTGCCATGAAGTTACATGACTCCTTCCAGCTGAACCCTGATGAATACTATGTGCTGGCAGACCCCTGGAGGCAGGAGTGGGAAAAGGGAGTTCAGGTGCCAGTTAGCCCAGGGACCATCCCAGAACCAGTAGCCAGGTATAGTTTGGAGGAATGTAAACAAATACACATACGTTTATGCTAGCAGCTTATGTCTACATTGCCTTGGCTTCTTGAGCTTTATTCCGCAGTGTCTAGCTAGAAAGCTCTTGGTTCTCGGAGACGAAGAGCAACCTGCCTCAGCTTTTTGAATGGTTGGAGAGGTCAAGAGTAAGGCCTGTTCTGCCTGTGTGTTGAAATATGAATGTCAGAGAATAAGTTTTGGCATTACATTAGGATGGAGTGTGATGACAGAACCTTAAAAATAGCTTCTGTTTTTCAGCCCAGACTTGACCTCATTCAGCATGGCTGGGAAAGCCTTTGTCTGAGGCTTCTTGTGTTTAGTTCCAAGCCATAGGTTCCTTTCAAGGAACAGTTAGACAAGCCAGATTTAAGGGCTAGAGAAAACAAAGCATTTATTTTGGTTTCACGTTATTTTTTTGGTTGTTTCATTTACTAACTTAGGAAATGGTTTGTTGTACAACATTTCACCTGCTTTAAGAACCATCCAGATGTCCATGTAACTAAAATACATTAATGTGAGATTTTCTAGCTTTTATCCAAGAAACCCTTATTTTCCTTACCTTGTTTGTTACGCTTAGATATTGTTTTCTTTTCAAATTAAACAGTACAGTTGTAAGGGCAGGAGTGTGTTGCGGCCCTTTTATGCTTAGTTGGGACTGGAGTTGGAGAAAGTGAGAAGAACAAGGATTACTGCCATTTAATCATACTAGATCTCTTTGAGTAAGTCCAGGCTGGCCCATAAGGCATTACCAAATGACCCACCAGTGCTGGTGGGGTCAGAACAGCCCAAACTGATACACAGCAGAAAATTCTGGGTGACACTACACTGCTTCTGTTAGGTCTGCATCTGCCAGCTTTAACCTTGGAGTAGGTGGACTACAGGAATGTTTGTTAGCGCTTTCTGTGTTCTGTGCACCAATCTGCAGGTGGCTGCACAGTGCTACTAGGTCTGTACAATGAGGAACTTACCCACACATCAGGTAAACCCTTTCCTTCCTTCTCCTTCTGAAGGATTGGACTGGGAGATCTAAGGAGAACTTGGCATTTTCCTCTCTGCTGTGCAGTTTAGAACATGGGAGCATATTGTTTCCCTGCAGTGCTGGTAGCCTACTTCACACTGACCTCACCCAGTCCCTGCATAAATGCACACACATTGTATCTGTGTGCTCACATTGTCTTCTCCTCACTGCTTTGTCTTTCAAGCACCTCCCAAGGCTGCAGGAGGGTCAGGAGACCTGTGGACTTTAGCAGAGGGAGACCTTCTGGGGGATCCCCACCCCATTTCTTTCAGGGAGGTGGTTTGGTGGCTGCATCAGATCCAGGTACTCACTTAGGAGAGAGCTTTTCTCTGCCAATCGCCAACAGAGATGTTGCTCCATATTTAAGATACTAAAGGAGATGGGGAAAGAAGACACCCACAGTTGTGGGTATCAGCTCAGGAGGCACCACTCTTTTTTTTAGGTGATGAGCTGTCTTGTATAGTCCTACTGGTGAGTTCCTCTTGGTCAGAGAGGTCCTCTGATGCCCGATTATTATCCTGTTTGCTCCCTCACAAAACACTTGGGGAGCCCTGTGGTGGTGCTGGAGCGCTGGAACTGTTCTGTGCTTAACTTTGGGAGGGGAGGGAGATGTTCTGTAAATTGAATCGGCAGCAGTCAAATAGTTGCTGGTGTAGAACGGAAGCAAAATACAGTACAGATAGCTGATGCTGTTGAGGTACATAATAGAGAATAAAATATTGTCGTCTTTTAGTGACTGGTCAGGGCAGCAAGAGTAGGTTCAGAGGGGTGAGGAAAGGAGCAAGTCTGTGTGGTGATTCAGTGTAAGCATGCAGTCAGATGGATAATTCAGTTGAATGTGCTTTTTGGTATGTAGGAAGTGTTGCTTTTTTTACTTCTTTCTATCACAGAAATAAAGAGATGAAGGTGGTTTGTTTTGAAGCCAAACTAGCTGTGTTTATTTCTTCTGTGCCACTGCAGTGGTATTTAGACAGCGTGTGCAGGGTGCTGCCCAGAGGTTATGATTTCTGCACGGAGGGCTACTTGGGAAGGAATTTATGGTACAGAAGATTCGGAGAGCAGTGCCCCGTTTCAAGTAAATTCTCTGTGAGATGTAGTGGTCTGTAATATTTTGATATTGTACAGTATGACCAGGAACAGTTTGAGCGGTACAGTTAGGCTGGCAAGATCATTCAGATTTGTATTCTTCCATAGTCCCCTTCTGCATCTCAGGAGCCCCAAATTCAGCATTTGGCTCTTGCCCACCATTTCTCAGATCTTTGTCTGAAATAAGCTAGATGAGGGGAAGATTTAGGTCTGTGCAGGAGACTGAAATAGGTAGAGGGTTTACTGAGACCTATGTGTGCAGATACAGTAGTGGCAGATGAGGGTCTTCTTATAGTTAACATGTTGGACCTCAGATGGGGGTAAAATAGGATGGAGAATCTCCTGCTTGTTGTGGAGCTTAGGCTATTCCCAGCACAAAGTTGTGTCCACATGGAGTGGTGCTATCTCCTCCCTTGTAGCACTAGAGTGCAAAACAATCATCAACACTAGTGCTGCAGGAGGCAGTCATTTGGCAGTGTGGCCTGTCATTCCTGGAGGTACCGGCATTTAGTTGTGAAGCGCATTTCATCCAGACTGAATTTCAATGTGTGCAGTTAACTTAAGAGAAGGTGCACTGTCCCCCTGCTGAGAGAACCGCACTGCAGGTGGACTGACAGTTACCTTGCTGTTTGCAGGCAAGTCACCAGCTTGCTGGTAGAATGACTGCTGTCCTTTGTGAATTGGGTGGTTTTTGCCCCCAGCTCCTGGCTTTGCAAAGTGGTGGCATTGCAGGAATCTGACCTAGAACAAGTTATGTGCTGTAGGTACTTCACCGTTTCCTGAACCAATGCCTGTGGTTGAACAAAATTTCAGTTGGCTTGCAGCTAAAATATGCTTTCATAGTTGGTTGTTGGCCAACTGGAGCCTTCAAAACCTGAGAGAAGGTAGTTTCAGCAGAAGCTGATTAATATTTGCACTTGGCCTGGCATGATATTAGTGATTGTGAAAGAGCAAATGCAGACCCAGGATGCCAGAGTTTGGATCAGCTTGGGTAAGCAAAGGTGAAGCTAGTTGCAAATTACTGATTCTCTGTGGAAAGGTCTCCTGAATTTCACGAAGATGGCAATTCTGTAGCTACACACACATGCGCACACACACACACGACAAAAAAATCAAACATACTGGGAGAAAGAAAACTTCAAATGTAGCAGGAAATACTAATTTTTTTTTTCCTTGAACTTTCTTGATCTTGGTATTGTAGTTAAACAGATTGATTTAAAAAAAGTCTTAAAACGGAGTTCAGCATCTCTGTATATGGCAGTCATCACTGCATAAATACAGTGTTCCTACTCTAGCTTTAAACAAGTGTGAATTTCAGGTAAGAGTAAGCAGAGCTCTATCCTCTAATCTTTTCATTTTATTTAGAATTCTGGTAATAAATTGGGTTTCTAGACAACTCCAATTAATTTCTTACAGTACTGCCAATCTGTTATGAAAGCGCACTGTACTGTTTTCTCTTCCCATCTCGGTGCAAGATGATTGCTTAGATGGTTAGATGGTCTCTGATGGTTGTTAGTCACTTAGAATGAGGCATTTTGAATTCTCTAGAAACAAGTCTCTCAGCAGCCCAGCATATCTGATGTCTGCTTGTCTTGTTTGTTTTAGGATTGTGTCCGAGACGAAAGCTGTCACGTTTACACGTCCCAGGAAGTACATTGTTTCATCAGGTTTGGAGCCTCCAGAGCTGGGCTATGTTGACATTCGAACCTTAGCAGACAGCGTGTGTCGCTATGATCTCAATGAGGTGGATGTAGCATGGTTGCAGCTTGCCAATGAAGAATTCAAAGAAATGGGTGAGCAATAAGTGCTTGTGGTTTTGTTACTTTTTTTTTTTTAAAGCTGGCAATCTTAATAATTTTAGGGAGGGCAGCAGTGGGAAGAAATGATAGATGTATGAAGAGGTAGTAATCATATGAGTGGGGGTAGCCACGGGAAACCAGGCCTGATGTGGTTAAGCCCTAAGATATATGCTTTCATTACTGCTGAGTTGTATCTGCTTAGACCAGGTCAGAATCTGGCCACATGGCTTTTTTCTATGCTGCTTTCTGTTTCAGAAGGGAGTTGTCACAAAGTTTCCATTTTGCCTCAAGGTTCTTGAAGAGAACATCAGGTAGACCATTCAGGTAGTTTTTCCAGTTAGTCCTTTTTTTTCACGTATTTATTTCTCTCTGCATCACACATCTGTATCATCTTTTTAGCTAGTGATGTTCAGTGCGAAGAAGTTAGACGAGGTTTAGAGAACCTACATGAGCTGAATTGCACAGGGAATGAGACAGTAAGGAATTCCCACAGTGATTTATTGGAGGAATCTCCCAAAACTTACTGTGACTGTGTGCTCCAGTTCTGAAGCAGAAAGAGGAGCTGTCATAAGGGGAGCAACTATTCCCTTTTCTACAGAATGGATTGTGTGTGGGAAGGGGCAGGGGAGCAGGGCATGAACAGGAACATTTCTTTGGTAAGGTGTGTGCTTCAGGAGAGGATTTCACTGGAATCGAAGAGGATGTAAGTCAGCACAAATTTTAACCACATTGTTTAGATAAGGGAAAAGATGCTGTGCCAGATGGAAGAGAGTTGGACATGTTGGTGAACACTGTTGATTTTTGTTTTAGCATTGTGGCTGTTCCCTGCTTTGGGTTACAGTTTAGTCATACAGGTTTTACCTGGCTGTAGTCCGTACTCGGCATGACTCAAGACCTGTTAAACCACAAACTGACCATTTGTAACTCTTTAGAAGTTCTCTGTTTTAAACCCATATATGGAAGAAACAGATGACCTAGCCTTGACCCAAGTCTCTTACCCAAGCCTTTTTTCCAGGTCTCAAGTCAGGCCTGCTCAGGTTTAGTGTTGGGCTTAGAGGATTTCGGAACAGTTCATGACTGAAGAGTTTAGGTTACCTGTCCAGTTATCTTCAGGAAAACAGCAGCAGCAAGTCACACAATCATAGAATGGTTTGGGTTGGAAGGGACCTTAAAGATCATCTGGTTCCAACCCCCCTGCCATGGGTAGGAACACCTTCCACTAGACCAGGTTGCTCAAAGCCCTGGCCTTGAGCCAGGTCCCCTTAGCTTTCTTCAAAATAAAATTAAAAATACTGTTTATGATTTGTAATTGATACCCATCTATCCAATGTAGATAACTCCCTCACAAAAGATAATTGTCTTTTGTGAAAACCAGAGGAGGGCTACTACAGTGTTACACTGGGGTGTAAACAGCATTAGCAATAAAACGGACAAGAGGGGCTCTTCCTCATGCAGATACGTACCTGTGCATAAAGCCCTGTGGTAGCCATTCTGCTACACCAGTGTAAGCCTTCAAAGTACATGTTGCACGTGAAACACTGAAACAGCTAGAATTTCACAGTTCTGATCTTCCATGCTGTATTTTGGTGCAGTTTGTTGTAGTTTGTTTGCTCTAATTCTTTATCCACTCAATTTTGCTGTACACAGACGGAAGGAAATGCTCCTGTCGCTACCAGGCAGTACATTGTGGGTCTTGAAACATGAACCTGGGTGCTCTGTCAGACACTGCACTCTGCAGATACTATTAATGGGCATTTGAAAAGTGAAATAGTTCCTGATTTGCAGTTGTAGCACTTCCTTTATGGTATCCCTGCAGCTATGAATTCCCTGTGTTTACTTTGGTATCTGTTGGGAGTGCTTCAGGTACTGAAAATGTATATTCTATCTTTAAAAGAATGAATGTAAACATTTGAACTGAAGCCACAGCCCCTTGATTCACTTTTTTTAACCCTTATAAATGCACAGCCAGTGATATATCTCTAAAGGTTGTTTATAAAGTGATAGCAATTGTGAGATTAGCATTTAGTTGCAAACTGGTATAAAACTTGTCAGCATCTGCTTTGCTGGTGCAATATTTCTGGGCTGCAGGGCAAAATTCACTGTCGTTCATCAGCAGGATTTTGGATGTTCCCTCTTACTACCTTTCAGCTGCTCAGTTTGGGTAGTATGGGATGCATTGATCTCTGCTGCAAGGATTTACCTGTCAGTAAGGGAAGCTGGAATTACTTTTGTAGAGTGTTTGTCTTCTGATCTGAGGGAGGTATAGAGTTTTTTTCCTTCTTTGTTTTGTGGGATTTGTGGCTCGGTTATTCACAGGGAGAGCTGAAAGGCGGATTTTCTTGTTAAAGCACACATCGTGAGGTTGCCATCTTTTCTGTATGTCACAGTAAACATTAGGTATTGGGAATTAGACCAGAAGTGGCATATCCTAAGCCTACCCTTCATTGTTGTGATTTAAGTATATGGCAATTCTTGTGCTAAACTGACTTTGCAAAAGGAAAATGATTATTTGCAGTAGCATAGCTTTCTTGGTTTCACTGGTCTTTGCATGGCATGATTTTGTGGTAAATGTTGGCATACTACCGACTTGGAAGTATTACAGCCATTGTCAGAGCAAATGAGAGATGGAAGCCAGAGGGGGAAGCACCGTGCTCTTTTTAGATACTTTTCTTGCTGCTTCTGTGATAGATATTTTTTCAGGTCTATGATGGTAATTTAATATAATGAACAAATCTGAACTGATAGAAATATAGAAAACTATAATGTAATCAGCCTGTAGCTGTGGTGTTATGAATAGTTTTCTGATGGATGCTGTTTGAAAAGACCAAATCCCAGATTAGATGTTGTATTTATTTATTGTCCCAGATTTGATGTTGCATTTATTACAACTGTGTTTTTCATTTGTTAAAACTAATTCATTGGTGTAGCAGGGTCTGATGGAGACCTCAGTTGAGGTTGCACCCATTTGCGTTGGAACTTGTAAAAACCCAACAACTGTTGTTAGAAACTGCAAGTTACAAGTATCATTAGCAAGTTTTGTCATTGATTTCTCCCCTCTGCCCCCATCACTTTTGGTTCAGAACACTCCCAAATCTTTCACCAAAGAGTCAACATCTGGGTTGCAAAATTGAAGCAAAAGCCATAGACAGTGCTGTCCCCGAAGGAAAAATGAGAATATGACCAGGAAGCCAAAATCAGTTTATGAAAGTTTTTCTCAGGATTTTGAAAGATTGGTTTGGATACTGTGCTTCTGTTTGTTTAATACAATTATAAGACTTCTCTGACTTTTTGGGTTTTTTTCACAGTTTCCCTAGTTCCTGCTGGAATAGGCATGATTGTCTAGGAATGACATGTGTACGTGTGGGGCTCAGCTCTGTTTACTCATCTGTTAAAAAAGAAGCTGGAGATGGGTGTGGCGGTGGTTATCACTCTTTCCTTTAAATAAATAACAACTCTTGTTTCCCAGGGATGCCTGAGTTGGACGAGTACACGATGGAAAGGGTCATAGAGGAGTTTGAACAACGATGCTACGATAACATGAGTCATGCTATTGAGACGGAAGAAGGACTTGGGATTGAATATGATGAAGACGTTGTCTGTGATGTCTGTCAGTCTCCAGATGGAGAAGATGGCAATGAAATGGTGTTTTGTGACAAATGCAATATTTGTGTGCACCAGGTATGGCAGCCAGGGCACAGTGTGGGGGGTGAAGGTGTGGTGACAGAAACTTTTCCAAACCATTAAAGATAACAAGATTCGATTTTTTCCAGTGACAGATGTTGATCTGTTAAGTTGTTGCAGAGCTCACCATTGAGTGGTGAGATGAATTCAGAAAATACGTAATTGAGAAAAAGAATTGTTACACTTAATTCTAGAAATGTCACGCTAAGAGGGTTAAAAATGGTGTTGCTTATGAGTGGAGGAAGTTACAAGGTGAGGAACTGCCTCTCCAAAACATACACATGTGTATTGTTGTATATTCTCACCTGGCCACTACTTTTGCTATATTCTTTTCCCCTCTTTCTGCACACTGCTGGGGCTAACACACCTCTAGTATCAGCAACTTTGGCTCAGCAGGGAAGGGAAAAAACTTTCAGGCAATCACTAGGGACACTAGTAGGATTTATTATAGTCAATTTAATTTAATGGAGGACCTACTGACCTGAGCTGAGCTAATGAAGCACTATTACATACCACCTTTTTGTGGCAGGTAAGATGTCATTCATCTTGCCATGAAAGAACAGAATTTTAGTGTATCTGTTTCCATGGATGCTTCTTACTGTAGCAGATGACTTCCTATCAGCTGTCTTTCCCTCCCAGCTTTAAGAAGTTTGCTTTGTCATTCAGTATTCGGAAAACTGTGGTGTCTGGTGAGCAAGAGTGGCATTTTCTTGCATGTGTTACTTAAATGCATTTGTACTAATGCTAAAGAAATATGCCTATGACAGCTGTAAGGTACAAATGGCTATCTTGCAAGATACTCTGATGTGGTGGTTTTAGATCTGCAGTGGATCTCTATCCTTAGTCTCAGATCACGTCAAATCTGAAACTTAAGAGAGGTAAAACTGACAGTTATTGGGACAGAGGTCTCCATAAAGACGCAATCTCCCGAAAAAAGTGGTCTTAATTAGTTGCTGTTCTGCACTTTTCCCTCTGATTAAGAAGTAAACCCCAGTGCTTTGGATTAACACTGAGTATTGCAGAGCAGAGCTCTTTTAATTTGCGGTTCTTGCCTTTTGAATTAGATACAGTCTAGTTCCTGTTACGTGTAGCCTTTGTGATACTGAACTTCATCGTAGATCACTGCTGGTAGGGTTGTCTGTCAGGAGTCCCCTTGCCCTTTGGGCTGGCAAACATGTTCTTCATTTCCCCAGTTGAAGTGGGCAGTGTTTTTTTGCCTAGCAGCTGGTCATGACTTCTGCTCCTTTCACTGAAAGATCTTTTTGGGGAACGAATGGGTAAAGTGGTTGGGTTAGTTTATGAAAGCATCCTGAGATCCTCCACAAGCTAATGTTTCTGTAGTGTTAGGAATTCCATAAAGAACATTTTGAGAGTTGCGAGAGGCTATGTGTGAACAGCTCATCCATGTTGTTTCCTTTGTTTTCTTTCCCTTTTCTGTAAATGGGAACACAGGCCTGTTACGGGATCTTGAAGGTGCCGGAAGGCAGCTGGCTGTGCAGGACCTGCGCGCTTGGCGTTCAGCCCAAGTGTTTGCTGTGTCCCAAGAAGGGTGGTGCCATGAAGCCAACCCGCAGTGGCACCAAGTGGGTCCACGTTAGTTGTGCTCTGTGGATTCCAGAGGTAGGTGCTGACCCTCTGGGAGTTCAGGGCTGCAGTGATTCTGGGAGAGAAGAAATCTGTCAAAAACGCTGTTCAACCTAGTGTGTGTTGCTACAATGAGTGTAGCATGTACATAGAACTTCTTAGGAAGACAGTGTAAAAGATTTTCAATTAGATGCAAAGTCTGGCAGGATGGAGCCTCTTCTGTAAAGGAAGTAATTACCTTTGTCAACCAAATTAGGCCTCAAAAAATTAGGCCTTTGCTGCAGGCAAAGCTCATTTAACAAGCACACAAAGTACTGTTATATTTTGTAAACAGAACTTTAAAGGTGAATCAGGAAGGTTTGGATGTGACAGTGAGAATTCTTGTGGGTTCTCATAATCAAAATATTCATCCTGTATGACAGTTTTAAATTGGTGGGCTTCACCTTGAAACAGCTTTGTTCATTCAGCGAGGAACTGGTTTTTTTTTAAAAAGGAATTTTAATTTTTTTAGTTCTTTATAAACTGAGGAACTTGGAACACGCTAATTTTGCATATGTGCCCAAGGAATTTAATTTCTTTGGTAAAATTGTTTCCCTTTTCAGTTAACAGTGTAATAGTCGCTCTGTGTTTTTTAACCTTTTTTCTCTTAGGTGAGCATTGGAAGCCCAGAAAAAATGGAGCCCATCACAAAGGTTTCTCACATTCCCAGTAGTAGGTGGGCACTGGTGTGTAGCCTTTGTAATGAAAAAGTTGGAGCTTCTATACAGGTAATTTAATTGCACAAATATCAGTGTGTTTTGTTTTGTCAGTTTTTGCAGATACAAAATGTGTATCCGCAGTAAACTTCCTTTGATTTCCTGTTTGTTACTGTGGCCTTAATTGCACACAAAGTGTTTTTGAGTATTGGTGTGCTCTTACCTTCTAGGCAGGTCATTCCATAAGAATTCCTGATTTGTAGATACGCTGATATGTTTATTAATACACTGAAATAAAACTTAAATGTTGTTGAGTAGAGGGGAAAAAAACCTGTATTTCTGTAATGTACCACATACAAAAAGGAAGCTTGAAAGCTGAAAGCTGCTGTGCTGAAACCTATCTGCTAGTCCTTATTTAGCGAGTTCTAAGACAAGTTGGATACCTCAGTGGGAGCTGAGTATTTCCTGTAACAGCCTGAATTTTGAAGGTGCTGAGCATGCCGAGCTCTCAGGGAAGTCAGTGGAAGCGAACAACTTCACTTTGATGATACAGCTAGTTGTAGCTTTGAATTTCTAATTTTGGCTACCGCTTAACATTGGACTGTTTTGGCTGTAACTATTTTTTCTTCAACTGTTTTATTGTTGGTCCAGCTTTTAAGTTGCTGAGGAGCATATCTGGTCATTTAATATTAGGCTTTTTGAGCAGTAGGAAAGAAAGATTGTTTGACTGGTCTGCCCTGAGATTCAAGCAAGCCACAAGCTGAAGAAATGAGCCCCATTTCCTCTGTTGATTGTAGGTAGATTCTGGAGCTCGTAGTCTTTCGAAGGAGAAAAAAAACTCCTGGGTGTGAGTTGCCCAGTTCACATTGCTGTAGCAGCAGTGCCACGTTACTGTTCTGACTTCTGGTGCTCACTTGAGCTCAGTGATGATGACTGCCCAGAAGAGCAAGCCGGGGCAGAATCAAAACGCATGTCTAGTCCTCCTAGTTCCAGAAAGAATGATTTCCGTATGCAATAAATAATTAAACTATAAAGCCAGCACAATGAAGCCATTTGTTTCATACCAACAACTCACATTCTTGGGCCAGTGCCAGTTTGTCTCATTGCATACTTCGGAAATTCTCTCTGCAGTTTCAGTTGGATTTGGATTCAGCCTTCCTCACCGTAGCCTGTGAATTGTCACCATTAAATAACTGAATTGATCTGCACCAGAGCGTTTCAGACTGGGCAGTGTGGTTTCACCTGCATATTTATATTGGGTTGCTAGCTGTAAAGCACTTGCAGATCCTTTACAGTGGAAAATCACTCAGAAATGTTAAATAATAATTTTAGGAACATTTTTAAAATCTAGAGAGATTGAGAAAACCCCTTACCAAGACCCAGATTTTTGAAAGAGGAGATTACTTGGTTTCCTGAGACACGAGACAAGACTTTGGTCTAGCTTACTTGAGAAGAAATGATGAGAGTAAGGACAGGTGACCCACTCGGAGTTGTGTTGTGATTGTGTAGAAAAAGACAATAAAGTATAGCTTAGTGTTGTGGTAATGTTCTTCACCTTCAAGGTGTGCTTCATATACTTCAGCAAAATGATCCTCAGAAGGCTCCCTGTGACAGATAGGGAGATATTACTGTCTCGTAAGGAGTCCGAAGAAGTAAAGCTCTTTCTATTTTGTGGCTAGGCTAATGTTACAGGATCCATGATGGTAAGACACAGAAATTTCTAAAGTCCTGCACTTTTTTAAACTTAGGTTTTATCCATTTCCTTTTTTCCTCTGCTCTGAGTCATTTGATGAGGTTGCCAGAAAAAGTTGTAAAACAGCAATGCAGCAGTAGTTCCAGTGAAACCTATCAGTCCGTTTCCATTTAAGGGATGTATAAAATAGTCAATGTTAAGTAGAGAAAATAAATCTGTCCACAGCATATAAATTTGCAATCGTAATACCTCCTTGCAGAGCTGTCCCCTTCCTCTTGGCCACTATTGCATAGTTGAAACTGTTTTGTCCGTTCTCCAGACGTGTTCTGAGGGCTAACTTACAGTAGTTTAAGTTAAGTTGAACACTTGAGTATTTATGTATGTTGGTGTGCAGGGGAGTGTCCTTCCATATTTCTTCTGATACCACCTCTCCAGTGACGACACAGGATGACATGCAGGCACGATGGCTACCACTTCAGACTGTTCTACATTTGAAATTATGGGGCAGAGGCAAACAAATTACAGTTTTGCCTGACATGTTATAGGAGTTGTATAAATCTCAGTATCATTAAAGCTAGCAGTGAGAAATACATAGATTGGTGTTGTGAAATTTCATACAGCAGAGAACAACATTACACAAAGCCACTGCAATAGAAAGGAAGTAGCGTTAACTGGATGAACTGAGAGAGATTGATCCTCCAGAGATGTTATGAGATGAGCACAACAATTAGAAAAGCCAGCAGCTGGAAGTATGTGTTAGGCTGGGCAGAGAGCAGCTGCAGTAAGCTGGGAAAAATGAGAGTGCATATTCTCCCAGGTTCAGCAGATTTCCTTCCAATGAGGCAGGCTTTCCCCTCTTCTCCCAAGAAAATATTAGCCATGCTACAAGCTGATTGTTCTAGACAATAGCAGCCTGGAAACCATGGCTTAAAGTACTCTTCTGTACTGTTTGGTGTTCCAGTTGGGCTGCTTTTGCCGTGTTTGCTAGTAAGAGTGGAAAGGGCAAAAGATGCTTTGGTATTTTTTAATTCCTTTTATATGTTGATTTTACTAAAGAATGTTCATTTGAAACTTTGGCAGTTTAAACTCTGTTGTACCTTTATATGCCATCTGGCTGCCGAGTCAACCTGAGCAGGAAAACCTGGAGGAGAAAAGAGATTTGGCTTCTTTACACAGTACTGTACAAACATCCTAGTGCAATGCGTTTCTCTTTAAGGTTAGATGACTTGTGTTAAGCACAGTTTTGTTTCCTCCTAGTTAATGTTCATTTCCACTTTTAACATCTTTTCACTGGAGGCAGAGGTGCAAGTTGACACAAAAGCATATATATGCGTGTGTGCGTGTACATACATACATATATGTAAACCTTTCAGTTTGCGGCTGGCAATAGCTATGACAGCATTTTGCAAGAGAAAGTTACATGTAATTGAAATGAAGTGCTAAATCAGTTGAACTAGTGCCTGTCACTCCATGATGGCTGGGTTCGCTGGGAGGGAAGAAAGATGACAAAAAATTGAATTTCCTGTTCTCCTCATCCCCCAGGTGAAGGCTGTAGTCAGTGAAGTAGTGACTGACAGTGACTTAATATTTCACATTATAAAATAGGGGTAACAGGAAAAAAAAAAAATTCCCTTTGGTGGAGGCCTTTTTGGTAGCACGGGGTCCAGGTGTTGGGAAAGACTTTTAATTAAAAGTACCAGACTGGCCTGGAGCCGCCGAGATGTTTTTCCCTCTCTCTCATGCTGGCACAGTCAAAAGGGGGAACGTTTTCCTTTGTGTATCACTGCCTTATGTGAGTGGCTCCGGAGACGGTAAGAACGCTCCTCTTGTGGATTTGCTAGTTATTGAATAGCGTGATTGGACTAGGGAGGGGTTAACCATTCCTGCCCCACTGGGCCACTTGATCATTGCCTGGCCTGAAAGCACTAAATTGTAAACCTAATTAAAAGAGAGCAGGAAAGTACATGCAGCTTAGAAGCAGAGCGCCATAACAGGGTTGTTCTTCCAAAGCAGTCCTGGCTGCTTGAACAGTTTTAGGTAGTGTGGCTTCTTAAATTTATATTCGATTAATTTTAATTTAATTTCTGTAGTGTTCAGTGAAGAACTGCAGAACAGCCTTTCACGTCACCTGTGCATTTGACCGTGGCTTGGAGATGAAGACCATACTGGCAGAGAACGATGAGGTGAAATTTAAGTCTTACTGTCCCAAGCACAGCTCCACCAAGAAAACGGATGATGAGACTTTCAGTGAAAGCCCAGGTCAGGAGAATGGGAATGGGATTCAGGACAGCTCTCTTCCTGCCCACATCGATCCTTTCCACAGCATGGATCAAAACCAGGAGGAGGCCCACAGGGTCAGCCTCCGCAAGCAGAAGCTCCAGCAGCTGGAGGATGAGTTCTATACGTTTGTTGAATCTTTGGAAGTGGCTAAAGCGCTGCGGCTGCCTGAGGAGCCGGTGGGATTCCTTTACCAGTACTGGAAGCTTAAGAGAAAAGCCAACTTCAATAAGCCTTTGATTACCCCAAAGAAGGATGAAGAGGACAATCTGGCTAAACGGGAACAGGATGTTCTGTTCAGAAGACTGCAGCTCTTCACACACCTCCGGCAGGATCTGGAGCGGGTAAGGCACTGTGCTGCCCCGCACCTGTGCGAGGTGCGCTAGCTTTCATTAGTCACCTTTCCAAACGACGCTCTCAGTTACTGCCCTCGTGTGCAGGCACTCCGTGCCGCATCTTAGCATTGTTATTGTCGGAAAAGACGGTTAACACTAAACTTCTACAGAGCACACCAATTACCCTCTTCAAGTAGAGGTTTAGTTCACAGGGCCAGCAGGTCTTGGCTTGTAGTATCCACTCTCCTTATAACTGGATTGTTGTATTTCTGCTTACGCTTTTTTACTGATTAACACTGATGGATGTGGACTGTACTGCAACCCCTGGCTGGAGCTTTTTTAGCCTTTAAGGGCTTTCTCTGCTCCTTTCCTGGTGCACAAGAAGGAAAAGATTATGGAGCTTACTTTGCTCTGCAGCAGATCTGTTTCTCATTGACACAGCATAGTAGGAGGACATTTCACTGGACTGTCTCTGTAGTAAGTTTAGGAGGCATATGATGTTCCACTCAGGTTCTGAATGTTTAAAGAACAGTTCTGTAGAATCAGTTTGGTGTTTTAAGTACGTCTGATCCTGCAAGGACCCAAATTCCTTCCTTTCTGGTTTTTTTAGGGGTTAACTAGTAGAATTTAAGATAAGATAGAGTGAGAAAGAGTACTGAAATTATTTTAGTTTGTTACATCCATACAGCATATGGCTCTTACAGGCCACGTACAGAACCTGGCTCAAGAGGTCCTACCTCAGTGTCAGTAACCTTTGGGAGAACTAGAGCCTTTCTTCCAGAATGCTATCTAGTCTTCAAATCAGCACAGCAGGTGCTCAGGCATCTACTGCATCCTTTGGTAGCTGCTACCTAGTATCTTTCATTTCTCCTCCGTCTGCTCAAGATTTCTTCTGATCTTCTCTGTGATCAGCTAAATAAGTTGAGTTTGTCACTGTGTTCTCTGGATCTTACATTATTTTGTAGGTATCCTTTCCATTTTTAAGTGTGATGTCAAAACAGGATACATCATTCTAGTAATATTTTTAATGCTTTACTACTCCGTTGTTCCCACTGATTGTACATCCAAGATAACTTGGATGAAAAAAAAATTAAAAAATGGGGCCTACGTTTTTTTCTCCTTGTCAAGATAAAGTCGGGTAGACTTCTTTATGACTTGACATTAGTGGCAGTATCATCCATCTAGACACAGACTTTGAAATAGTGTTATCCAGTTCACCTAATGAAACAGGTACTTCTGTGGACATGATGTATCCATTGTGTGTGCAGCTTGGATCAGACAAGGCGAAGAACAAAAGACCGTGGACTGTATCAGGGCAGGTACCGGGCTAGACAGATCCCTTCTCATTCACATCCACAGAGTAACGACAGTTAAGTAAAAGTACTGGCTGTCCTGGGACTAGAAGCCTTCAATAGAGCAGGACCTTAGCAAAACCAGTCATGCTTGTTAAATGTCTCCTCCTTACACTGGTGGTGAGATCAGCTGCCAAGGTTGTAATCCACAGGGCACCAGGCTGTATGCAGCTACACTGAACTGGGAGAGGAGCCTTGGGAACACCCACATATACTTCCCTGCGATTCCCTCGCCTCGGAAAGAAATAACTGCTGAGCTCTACTAGAGTGGAGGCTGTGAAACTTACACAGCTGTCTAGAGTTGCCAGTGACATTTTAAGGGCAGAAATGTAGCTTTCTTCTAAAAAAAAAACCCCTGGAGATAGTCAAACAATCAGTTTGTTACTGTTTCCAGTCCTCGCTACCTCTGTTGTGCTATGGCATGAAGAGACTGGCCTGCCTTCATTTTGATCAATCATACTGCAATGGCAGGGTCATCACGAAGACCGGTACTGTTGAATAGTTCTCCACATTTTCATGCTATTAATTAAGTATAATTCTGTGTTGTGTCTCAAACAATAATAAGCAACTGGTGCTAGGCTATTTAATACTGAGTCAATTTAAGCATTTCCAGCATTTCTTAGAGTTCCTGTCAGTATGTACAGGATTGAGGTGTTCACGGAAGTTACTTCTGTGCTGTGGCTCTCCCAAATCTGATGGAATAATCTGTCAGTTAAATGGTATTTAAGACTCTTTTCTAAGAAGTGTGTTGAAGAAGGTTAAATTTAAATACATTACTAACTTGTTTAAATGGTGTATAGTACTTAAACTGAATTAATTCAAAGCACAGACTGACAACATCACAGAAAAATAATTCCTGTAAAACTCATCAATTTGATGTCTTTTAGGTGCGTAATCTCACTTACATGGTGACCCGAAGGGAAAAAATCAAGAGATCTGTTTGCAAAGTTCAAGAGCAGATATTTAATATCTACGCAAAGCAGCTGGAACAAGAAAGAGTTTCAGGTATGCTTCAGTGTTAACCTTTTTCATGTAAGACCACAGGAGGTAGAAGCATTGAAAGGTTTGGTTACAGGCTAATGGCTAATTTTGAAGGACAAACAGGACCTCGTTTATTCTCATTAAAATCTTGTGTAGTCCACCATGCATCAGCAGATTGGAAGAAAAAAAATGAGAATCTGTGTAGCTCTAATGGGGGGCACATTGCTATAGAAACTGCGAAGTCTGTGTTCTTAGCTGTGGGGCACTGAATGGCTTGCTGCTTCAGAGCCTTTCTGGTGTGATTCTTTAATGACCACGTATGACAGAGAGACCATGACTTACATTCAAGTGCCATATGGTACCTAGTAAGTCTGTAGTTTATTAGTGCCGCTGCATTAGTGTTTAGTATGTGCTTCTTTGCATCATAGATGGCAGTTTAAAGAAACGAATTTTGAAAAGGTAGCGCTGTGGTTTTACAACACCGCTTTTTTTCTGCCTAATCTCATTGACAGTAGTCTTTTCTCAGGAAGATGAATACCTTCACAGTTACTGCATTAACTAGATTATCCTTAAAGTATTCAGTAACTAATAAACCATATTTCAGACAGAATCAATCAATCAGCTCCACTTGCTGATTGCTTTTCCTCCCCCTCTTCTGAGGAGTCTCTCTGTCCTAGAGGATAGAGTAGTGCTAGGATTTCTGTTTGCTACAAGTGCAGTTAGCTGCAGCACAGCTACGGGAAAGTAAACTACACCAGCAGTTAATGTTGTCAAACTATGACATAGCCACATAATCGTGACGTAAAGGTGCTGGGTCAGCAACCAAATACCCATCTATGCTGAAGAACATCAGGTGTGAGGAACAGAGTTCAAATAGGTACATGCAAAAGCGGTTATTTACCCAGACACGGAATTGCTTGACTTTGACTTAATTTGTTTCCATTTAGGTGTGCCTTCCTCATTCTCCTCAATGGAAAACACAGTGTTGTTCAATAGTCCATCTTTAGGCCCCAATGCCCCCAAGATAGAGGATTTGAAATGGCATTCGGCATTCTTCAGGAAACAAATGGGCACATCTCTAAGCCACTCTTTGAAAAAAACACACAAGAGAGACAGCGTAAGAAACAGCTCTGGGAACGACAGCAAACCCATGCTGCGGCAGCCCAGCCAAAGGGAAGGTGGTGCAGCTCCAGGTAGCTTTTTAAATTTTGACAAGACCTTTGCAGAAACGCGGCTTATATCAACACAGCAGAAAAATGGCATAGTTATACCAGACCACAGAAAAAGAAGAGACAATCGTCCCCAGTGCGAGGTGATCAAGGCAGAGCTAAAGGAAAAGACTTCTAAACACAACCACAAACCACTGAGACCCACAGAACTCTCTCAGAGGCAATCAGAAAATAAAAGGGCTGTGAACCACTCCAGTGGTAGGTCAGCACCTGGCACGCGGAGGGATATAGTGCCTAAATGCAACGGGGGGCTTGTCAAAGTAAACTCTACTCAGACAGTAGTTAAAGTGCCTACAACGCCCACGAGCCCAGTGAAAAACTGGGGCGGATTCCGAATTCCAAAGAAGGGGGAGAGGCAACAGCAGGGCGAGAGCCCGGAGGAGACCTGCCGCCAGAACTCCAGCTACCCCTACCTGGGCGTGGGCAGAGTTTCACCGAAGGACAGGCCAAAAAGCAAGCTAAAGCCTGACAGTGAGAATGATGGGTACATCCCCGATGTCGAAATGAGCGACTCAGAGACTGAAGTGGCTGAAAAAAAGTGCAGGCAGCAGAGGCTCAGTCCAAACAGCACTATCAGCAGAAGGACGGACATTATTAGGCGAAGCATCCTGGCATCCTGACTGGACACAGGGACATGGTGTCAGCACTGTGGTCAGTAGAGTCACTGCCTACAAGCCAACTCCACATTATTTATTGGTGTGAGAGAGGAGAGTTCTTAGACGTGGCTACAGATTGACAAATCGATAACCCATTATTCCTGAGCTGTATAAACATGTTTACATGCACTTAAAGCTGTTTTTTTTGCTCCCCCCTTCCCCCCCCCCCATTTTGTGAGAAGTTTGAATCTCCTTTATTTGCAACTTTCCTGAGTAAGCAGAGAAATGACATCACTACTATAATAGGATTTGTGATGAACACTAAAATAACTCCTGAAAACCTTTTAGAAGGGGCTAGGGTGGGTAGGGGGAAGTAGGCTGCATTCATCCCTTGTAGCTAAGAAGCTTACTGCTTTCCCCGGCCTTCTGGAAAAGCACAAGCTCTTAATTTAACTAGTGTGTATTGAATGGAAGGTGGTTGTTTAACCATACTGCACTGCTAAACCCCATTACAAATGGTCACTTTCCTTGGATGGTGGTAGGTCTTTTTCCCCTCTTGGCAGAGTGTTTTCTCTTGCGTTTGGTTTAAGCATAGATGGCCGCTCAAAACCCTCCATAAGCTCCAGAGTTTACATGTCAAGACGCTTATGAGATGACCAGTTTGAACCATGATGTTATACTGGAGGAGGAGGAAGGGACAGGTCAGGGCTGCAGCTGCCTTGCAGTGCAACAGCAGCTTGGAAAGACTTAGACTGAGCAAGGTCTGAGAAAGGGCACAGGTTTGTGGGTTGCAGCAGCCCGTGGAGTAACCCTTCACTGTTGAGTCAGTCACCTGCCTCTGGGAGTCTGATGACAATTCAAGAAAAAATAATTTCTAAGGCACTAGTCGGTAGAATTTCCCAAAGCCCACCACATATGCACTAATGGTATGAACTGGGAAAGCCGCGCTTATAACACTAAAGGGTTGCTTTAAAGTAGACATGAATATATATTTTTAAACAGAGTAAAATGGAGAGGCAATAAATTGTGATTAGCTCTTAACAGTCAAAAGAAGAAAAAATATTTCATTCTATTCTGGACTAGATTTGATGGAAGAGGGAACTCATATTCTGATAGTGTACTTTTTTTTTTTTTAAATAATTGCAAATGGCAATAACTAGTAAGCTGTGAGCAATAATATTAGCAGATCATTAGGATACTGTTTTGTACCGAGTAGAGTGCACATATAACAGTGGAGCATTAGGAACCTGTAAATTTTGGAATTCTGCATAGATATGTCAGGTATGTACTGGTGAAAAAGTTTCAGCAGCAACGTGTTACAGAAAGATAGGCATAAAGAACCCCCTTCCCTGCAACACCCCCATCCCTTGCCCCCCGCCCTTTTCTAATCCTAGCCTGCTGTTATCACATCCGCTCACTTCTTAATGTTAGACCCTTGCCTCTTGAGCAGGGAACATTTAAAACACAGTAGAACTCTGCCATAACTGAGTCTTCCAGATGATTCAATCACAAAAAAAAAAAAAAAAAAAAAGAGAGCACGCTTATTAACACCCTATCTTGCTATGCAAGTTATCACTTAATTAAATATTTCAACAGAGTGCATCCCTATCCTTTGTTTTAAAACTCAGAAGTCTTAACCTTTTGAGGAAGGGGAATTTTGCTTAAGATAGCATACCTCTAAAAAAACATTGCTGGCCCTAAGATGTTAGATTAACTTCATGACTTACAGAGGTGAAATTCAGTCAAACTGGTGAATCTGAAATAAGGTAGTCGCTCTTGGGATGTGTTAAAAGAATAAGTACTTATTTGATTAAACAACAACAGACAGACAAAAGGTAAATGCACGTAAGTTCTACTCAACATCCCAATTCCAGACAGGCACTGTTACTTTTCTGTAAGCAACTCATGACCGTATAGGGAATTGTTTGTCAAGCCATAGATGGAGTAATCTAAATTTGGATTCTAAGTAAACATTTAACCTCACACCAGTTTGAAAGAGGTACCTTGTTATTTTGCACTATTATGAATGCTAATGTTGTGCAGAATTAATGCCTTATCTGTTTTGCTCCCCGACATTTAGGTTAATAAGCTTTCTAATGTTTCAAGTTAGGCTGAACCAAAACCAAAAAAGCTGTAAGACGACCGCAGTGTGACCAGCTCTGTAGGTTAGTTTCATCTCCCATGCTTAGCGCTCAGCAGAAGAGGTGTTCTGAGTACAGCAGTGACAATACAAACCCAGCCCTGTATTTTATTGGGATAGAACCATTTGCTGAATTTCTGTTTTTAAGCGTTACCTTTCCTTGTGCAGACTGACCAAGAGATCTTTGATTATGATTGGTGTATTCTGTCAAACTGTAGGCTAGTTGAACTTCTGTAAAGTTGCCTGGAATGCCATTTGTTAGTTTATAAACTCACACAAAGCTAAATGAAGGGTTATACGTGTTGTGTATAAATCTTAATTTCAGAAATTTGAGAAAATTGTCATTACATTTGTAAAACCTTGTACAGAAGATTTTTCACTATGTGCCTAGCTTTGGTGTCCATTCAGCTGAAATTAATTAAAAAAGGTGCATGAAGACAAACAGATAGAAATAAAAAGTATATGTAGAGATGACTATTTTATATTACATGGCCCTATCCTGTATTTATTTTCTCCCTTTTCTGAAGTATTTATAAAGACCTAGTTGAAGACAGCTGTATTTTTTGTTAAGATATTCAGTAGAATTGTGCCTTTTTGTCTGTATGTGAATAAATGCTGTACATTTTTGCAGTTTCCTTGCCAGCAGTGTTTTAGAATTTGCAGTAGTTACTTTGGGTTTTTAAACACTTCACTGCAATGATCCGAACAACTTTCATGGTTAAAATAAGCATTTAATTTGGATTATTACAAAATGCACACTGTGGCTGCAAGAGAAAGATGTGTTTTGGTTTTGTGGGGGTTTTTTTTTGGTTAGGAATAGTATAGGGTCTTGTTACTGACAGCTGTGCCTATCCCATCAACAGAAAATTGTATGCTTTTTTCCTTGAGATCCTCAAAGATATGTTGCTTACCTCAAATAGTTTACATTTGTTGGTATATGATGTCCTTCCAAAGTCCATAATCTTCATACACGTGTTCCACTGGAAAAAGAACATGAGGTTCTTACCTGTGGATCTTCAAGACAAGACCACTGAATGTACATTCACACTACAAACTGCCTATAGTCAAGCAATGCTGACAGAGAACATTTGCTGCTCTAGCAGGATCTCTAGGACACAAGGCATGAAGGGCAGAGTAGGTCCTTTCCTCTTGCTTCCTCGAAACTCAAGATACGGACACATGGAACAGACTTGGAGCAGAGCAGGAACAGGACAAGGTTGTGAAGGCATATGTTTAGCAATACAGCTTGAAAAACAGCTATGGGTAAATACTGTTTCTCAGATTTTGTACTTGTATCACATGCATTCCCGTTGCGGACAGCTGTGAGTCGCACCCCTCAAAAACATATTTCAAAGAATAAAGATTAAAGGACGGCCTTCCTAGGAGATACTAGTACAAGCTCTTCCAGGTGTGAATAAAAGTCTGAAAGAGGTTCTTGCAGCTGCTTTGTAGATCTTGCTGACAGCAGCCTTTCTGACAGGCACTGCAGGGCTGGGGTTACCGAGTAAGAGTGGACCAGAGCTGAGGACAGCTTGGTAACCACTGCAGTAGACTTACGAAAAAGTTTCTCATACGCACTGATAGATCTTTCAAGATCCAGCCTATGCCAGAAGGTGTGTGGGGCCCTTGGGAAGGCCCAAAATGAAACTTCGTAGTCAGTTTATCTATCTCACCTGTTGAATGGAAGTAACTAACTATTTACCTAAAAACTTTACCTAAGTAAAGACTGTCAAGAACAAAGTTTTACTTAATGGGGAGCATTGATATCACACTAGGGAGTCTTTAAAACACTCAAAAACTGGTGTTGGGGTGGGAAAGGAAGGTAGGGGAAACAAACACTTTCCAACGGAAGGAAGAGTGACAAGAAATAACTTAAGATAGAAACAAATGTAGAACAGCCAAGACAGATGATTGAAAAGCCTGCTGCTCAATTCCATGAAACAATCTAGCATTGTGAGGGAAAGAGCAAAACTTACCTAACCAGCAAGCCTCAAATTTTAATTGCCTCAGGAAGTGCCTTTCCTCTGAAAGTCCAACTTGTGAGCAACACCCCAGCAGCCTCCTCTAGATGCCAAACAGAAATGAAAGGAGGTGGTGGCAAGATGACGAGCTTCACTTGACCACGTTCCCTTCCGTGGTTCAGACAGATGTGTTTGGTCATTTTTTAGCTGCTCAGAGTATCAGGCAGACAGGAGGGAAGTCTTTTTCTTTCCTGTGTCATCTGCCGTAATTGCTCTGCTGCCCCTTAACTTTACTATTAGGTGCTTTTGTCATCACTGCAGTTCATATTCTGGCAAGTAACCACTACACAAGAGCCACACCACAAGTTGAAATGAATATACCCATAACTAAAAGGGAACCAGGCAGGTGCCCTTCTGTGCCTCAAGGAACAAAACCACAAATACTGTTCCTCAAAAACTTACAGTTAACCTGCCGTTTTTCAGCCAGGCTTCACTTCACAGCTAGAGCCTCTCTTTAAGGGGTGAATGGGATTAATAGCTCACAGAAAATCTTCCAGGTGGTCTGTCATCATCTCAGATGTGCATTATGCAAATTAAAATAAGGTGCTTGGTACTTACCTCCCTCTGTATCACATCCACAGTTGATTGATGAAAGTTTCACTGCAGCAGACATTTGGAGCTGCTCGACAATGTATCCATGTTGCTTTGAAAAAAATCTTTGAAGTCTTTTAGCAAAATTAGAGATTATAATGGATACAGGCATGTATCAAACTGAGAAAGCACTAGTAAAGAAGCACGTGTGCGTGTGTGTGCGCATGTGTGTCTCTGTGTGTGTGTACAACTGTAGAAAATAGTAACTTCCTCTGTGGTAAGCAGAAATTTTTCTTGAGGTTGCATCCATCTTGCAGGCTGTACTTGAACAGCCAGGTTTTCAGGAGGTGGCACAAACTCTTACTTTCTCCATGTGGTGATCAACCCAGGTCTGTCCTCTAAAATGCACATGTGGTGAAGATCCACTGTGACAGACGTATGGGCTTCTTAGTCCAAACTAACAGTTTTTCACCAAGCACCGGGTAAGCATTATCCGTCAACTGAGTTAGAAGTTACAAACTAGAACTACACTCTTCACATTTAAGAGGAAGGACAAGAAACTACATCACGCAACTCCAAGATGGGAGCACTTCAAAATCAGTTAACACCTATCCAATGTTTATAATATCTGCTGAAAGAGAAAACACAGTTCAGCTCTAATTTTAGAATGGTATGTATGAAGTTTCTCAGCTACCAAAAACATGTACGCAAGAGGATTCTGACATAGTGGCATCTGTAGAATTCAAACACGCTAGTTCAAAATGCATAACAGCTGGATGACTTAACCGGCTTTGTGCAAACTGAAGTAATGGAGAACTGAAATTCCCAGACACATACAAACCAAGAGAGCAGATCAACAGGAAAGCAAGGAACAATTGTAAAACAGCAATCAGGAAGAAAATGCACAGCCAAAGAAAGATTACGGTCCTTCGACATGAGCTGTATGAGTAGCCACAGCAGCATTTTATTAACTGTTTCCCAGGGGCATCAGAACAAACTGAACCGAATTCTTAAAACTGGAAGGCAGTGGAGGCATTTTGCAGCTGTAATGCCTACTATAAAACCAGCAACTATTTGGCATTCATGATTTAATTAGTGTCTTACTACAATTCATAAAAGATCTTCAAAATGTTCCCAAGTTACTGCACTACAAAGAAAAATTAAAGGTATCGACTGTATGTGAGCAAAGCTGTTCATGAATTTCATTATAATGTTATCTGTTCCCTGTACACAATCTTGTCGTAGTTGGAGCTGGTGTTTAGACCAAAAAAAGACCAATATGCCACAGCACTGTATCAGATTGTTTCATCTGCTACATTAAAGGACTTTAATTACATCCTTTTGCAGTCTTCTTCCAGTCTTTACTATGCATGCAGATACAGTATCTTCGTCCACCCCCTTTCTTACCTGAATAAATCAGAAAATGTTTATCTAAGTTTTACAAGCCTTGCCATGCAGTTGACTTTAATGCTCCAATATGAAGTTTCTCCAGCAATCTTCTTATCGCCAACACGGCGTGAATGAACAATTCACATGTTTAAATATTTTCCAGATCCTTCAGGGAAGCAGCTTTTTTATTCTGTGTAGTTATCAGGCTGAGCTGTAATTAAAAACAAGCAGATAGCTTCTTATAGAATGTTTTTTAAGCTCCCAAGTATCAGCAGAACTTCAATATGGCAGGTGTTGTGAAGGAGAGGGAACAAGCATAGCTAAGTGGGAATTTGGGGTAAACAGTAAAATTCACAACGTGCTTTATAGATGACTACAGCTTTTGTCTCGTTTCAGATCCCAAAGAATTCACGATGATGAAAGACTAGGCGGCAGGAGTACGCTTTAAAGACATCTACATAGATTACACACATTTTAAGCCTGTGCAAACATTACCCTGTATTTATGTTTCTTCCTGAATTACTATTATTTAATAAATAGCTAAGATTTATAGTCATTGAACTAATCACAAGAAAAATGTAATTTCTAGACTCCCTAATAGTCCAGCTCTAGCCTGTATTGGATTTAATTTTACAAGTAAGCTGGATAATGGAATGAGAGTACACAAATTAAGTCAAGTCAGAAAGTAGCCCTCAACCTACAGGTTCAGAATACAGAGAAGAGTTACCGTTCTGATTCTGAGGAAGCGTGCACAAACATTCAGTCTTCTGAGAGCTAGAAGAGAATGAACACCTTGTTTCTTCAGATTCAGAAGAGCGGACGTTCTTGCAGCAGTACTCCTGGAGACTGCTTTTTCCAGCCTTTAGTGGGAACAGGGCTGGCATGTCTTTTGGGGGGTGGGGGTGGGGGGGTGGGCAGGGAGATGAAGGGGCTTGGCACGAAGTTCTTAAGTCACTACAAAGAAGCCATGCTCGACAGCTGGCAGCACTAACCTCTTCCAAGCCTGAAGATGGCAAGGCAGTTCTGAAGACCGGCAATAAGGTCTGGACAGCAATTTAGCTGCTGGACATCTTAGCAAGTCTCTTTGTTACCTTTCAGAGGGCAACTGGTGAGGAACAGTTAATTATTGAAGTTTTCAGCAACAGCAAGACCTCTTCCTATATGGGCACTGAGGCCAGGACTACTCCCTTGAAAGGTGCTGTGACCATTTTTTTTAAGGGAAGATAGCACCTCAGAAGTATTAGAGCTGCTGAACAGATCCATAGAAGAAACGGGAGGTAAAAAAACCCAAACCACTTTTTCAGAGCAAACCTTCACTGGTTGGGTAGACCTCGTCATGACAGAGAGCGTTTACAGCCAGGAAACGGGGCTTAGGTTACGACAGCTTGGCAGCTATGCCCCTTTATTCACTGCTGTTGGGAAAAAAATGCCCTTTGTCCTAATTGGACAATTTAGATCAACCAAACATTTCCTCTCCGCAACTCACATGGGATCACGCACATTAAAGAGCTATTAATTTGCACATGGGTTTCCTAAATCACTGTAAAAAATTAGGAGGCAGAAAGACCACCTTTACTTAACAGGAGACCAACTTGAGTAACAAATTTGCTCGGCAAATAAGCGAACCCAGTGTATAAGCCCCCCATGGGATTTGCTTCAAGATGTAGAGCTTGGACAGAATGGAAAAAAGAACACTGGATGGAAGAAAAAACCTACTACCCAGCAGAGAAAATACAGAATTCTAGGTAGCATGGCGTTTAGACAAAGCCCCAAGTCTCTCTCTCTGAAGAGAAGAAAACCTTTCCTCCCAATATCCCTAATGTCTAGAAATATTGAATAGTACTGCTCAAAGCTGGAACTGAGTTGTAGGAGAACTGGAAAAAGAAGGCAGCAACAATTCAGCTCATTAAGTGATCACAACGGTGCACAAGGAGGTCTTAGGCATGTAAACGGCTCTAATAGACGCACCTTCTCTGCAGTTTTCAAAAATCACTGAAACATGTACTAGGCATGTTTACTACGGTAGCGAGATACATACACCATCCCTTCTTTCCCCCCCTTCCCAAGGCCTGGAAAAAAGCAAGTATTTCCTATTCTGTCTGCACAGTTTTCAGTATTTTTGATATTACAGGACTTAGTGTGTCTGTTACACGTAACTGATGGTAACTACCGTGGGCTGTACTTCTCCTACAATCTTTGGGGACACAGCTACTGGAGGCTACTAATGAAAATGCGGGCAGACAGACAAGAAATTAACAACTGTGGAAGTTCTCATGACATGGCAGAAGGTACTCAGGGTTGCAACTGGATGAACACTGAGCAGGTCTGCACTATCAATTCTGTCTTGCAACCACTCCACTGCACGCCATTTCCCCATGCTCTTTGTGCGGCCACACAATGAATTGTACCAGGGAACTTATTTGGCTGAAAAACCCCACAAACAGAATTCCCACAAACCAGCTACTCTGCCTAGCAGTTTTTGTAAGGCAGTTCTCTAGTCATCAACTCAAGACGTGCTTTGTTTTACGTCAAACTCCCCAAGAGACAGGTGTAGGGATTGGCACAAAATTTGCTCTTTATCATGTGAAGCCACTGTTTGTGACTGCTGCAGGAGGTTACACCAAGCTAAAAAAAGCCTGCTTTATGTAAATAGGAGCTGCAGTTGTTTAAGGAGTTTTTTTTCTCTTTGTTAACTTGCTGCCATTTCTGCAGATGGAAATGATCATATACCTTCATTCACACATTTTGAACCATACCAGTTTAATTTGCATCAAATTTGTTTCCATAAACAAATCTATAATGTCACTTAAGCATCCTGTCAGAAGGTGGCACTTAATTGAATATGCATCAGTTTTGTGATGCCTCATCCAAAATACAAGCTTGTTGTTAAAATTGTATTAGTGATAATGCACATAAATGATCCCCTCTACCTCAGGAATGATACGAAGTGAGTATTTTTGTTGTATTCAATAGGATTTTTTTAATGCACTTGGGTAACATGTTTTTTGTTAGTTTTGTACCTTTTGAGATGCTGTAGCGGCCCTCTGTTCTGCCTGGCTCAGTCGCCTTTGAAGCCTGTTGATGTATTCTCGATATTCCATCATTAATTTTTCATCCTGTGTAAATGAAATACCTCATTACAAATGCAAAGTTCTTTTTACTGGATCCATGCATACTGTAGCAAAAAAGCTTAAAACAAGGAATTTAAGAAGCGGAACTGTTTACCACTTACAATAAGACTGAAGACATACTGCTGACACATTACAGAGAATTTCCAGCTCAAAATTGACATCATATGACTTTTCCAATCAGAGTAATCTGCAGAGGAAGTTTTACTCATTTCACCATCTTGAAGTAAGATGCATAAAACCTGACATTTTAATCCAGGTAATTTAATTTACACAATCTTACAATGTAAACGTCGTAGCTATAGTCAAAGGGGAAAAAGAAAGTACTAGATAACACAAGTGAGATGATAATCTTCCTACAGCTTTTTTCTGTTCTCTTCATCAAAGTGTATGTGTAAAGTATTACTTAACCGTCCTTTACTTACAGAAATCTATTCTCACACCAGCCGCATTCTTCTCCTCTAAATAATAGAGCACTACAAAAACCAACACAGAAGGACTTATCCTAGATAGAATTGGGTATTATCCCAGATTTATGAGGCTGACAGGATAGCTGTTTTCTAAAGTGGCCATTAATTATTGAACAATGCACATTCCAAAACAACCCTGCCCTTAATCTTTAATGGATAATGCTTTTATCTATATACATATATGCACATACAGTGTAAATTCTACTATACACATAGTATGCTGAGAATTTGGTATCTCTGCATATGCTACATTATCTGTAACACAATACCTACCCCTTTTTAGAGGTATGCATGCATACAGAGGCATAAGTGGCTTCAGAAACATTTCCTGAATTGTCTAAAATTGCTAGATTAGTAACCCTGAAAGACGATCTCTCCTTTACCTTTTCTTGTAATTTGAGAGTAAAGTTAATTTGTCTTCCTGCCATCTGAACATGTCAATCAGCAGAAACAGTGGGATTTTCCAGTTATGACTACTCCTGTCAAAAATCCTTACTTTTTTCTAAACCAGCAACATAAGTCATCTAAATAGGTTTCTGTTAAGATCCTAGTGTGCATGCATCAGGTTGTAACTGCAACTAGTTGTCATATCAGTCGTTATCTTACCTCAGTTACCTTTTCATTTGCCATTTCCAGCTGAGAAATGAGCTCCTGGCTACGCAGTTTTTGTTGACTCAGCTCACTTCTGTTAATCAGAAGAAAAGATGCTGATTAACACATACAGTGCATCAGTTATCAGAATATAATTTCATAGGTACTTTCTTGCATTGTAGGGGCTTATAGTGTATTTTTAATTACAGTGTTGCCCTTAAAACATTCATTTCAAAAGCACTACACAGCTAGCACTTCTTTGTGATGTATATTCAAAACTATAATGGCAGAGGAATGAGATGTATTTGTTTGAATCAAGAGGAGTTTATTTGACATTTTACGGGAGTTCTTTTCTGTTTATCGAATCTTATTTTGCAGGCACATTATCAAATATGCTATAAATATAAGCTGCATTTTCACAATGCAGTCAATATTTAGATTAACATTCTAATTTGTCTCTCACAACCAAACTTCAATGTGGACATTTTTGAAGTGCTTTGAAGTACCTAAAACCAAATCATACTATACTTGCGAGACAGACAGCAATGTAACACTTCATGAGGAAAAGGAAAAAAGCCACCTTCTTCAAAATGGTCTTTTTACTTTTATACTGAATGTTTTAGTGATCCTGAATTTGTGTAGTACTGAAGATAAAAAATATCTGTGTTACGGTAGACATCTTTGAGTTGGTGCTCAAAGGAAACAGTTCTTGCCTCCTGTCATCACAAGCCACTGAACAAGAGGTATGACCAAAGATGGAAATATCCAAACTTTGGTAATTTAGCCAGAGGAATATGCAAAACTAAATGAGCTGCTCTAACCTTTCACCAGTCTCTACTCCAGAAGCAACCGCCATCACAGAAAATGGTGTGATCAAGATTCTTGCCACCAGTTTCACCTTCTATACTGAGGTTCAAACATGTTTGTGAAGAAGAATTTGCAAATCTATTTGCCTTCCTTTGCCAAGTTGAAAGCATGCTGAAGTGTAACCACCTTCATGAGTATGTAGCACATTGACAATGCTCAGAAAGCTGATAGCTAACCTTTAGGTGCTCTGCCTATTACTGAAACTACATGCGCTGTAATGGAAGCTAAAGCCTTTATTCCTTCTGGGGAAATGGAAGTAAGGTAGGAGACACTTTAACATCAGATCTTCGTCTTAAAAGGCCTCTGCTCTTTTAAGGATGGCATTTAGTTCTCAACAATAATTTACCCCTAAAAAACTTTTAAACTTAGTATTTTATAAAATTTTGAATGGAAACTGCTATACAGCATTGAAATACGAGGTTGCACTCTATCTGTTAACCTACGGTTGATGAGTATACCTGGCTGGTAATTTCCACTCCCTTGTTGTCAACCAACCCCGTTAACCAGTCCCAGGTAGATACCATAAAAACAGT
This sequence comes from Astur gentilis, assembly GCF_929443795.1. Classification (NCBI taxonomy): domain Eukaryota; kingdom Metazoa; phylum Chordata; class Aves; order Accipitriformes; family Accipitridae; genus Astur; species Astur gentilis. The sequence goes on from NC_064891.1 coordinate 15,785,455, forward strand.
TCAGTGCTTTTTGACTAGCTGCTATAAAAATGAGAGTACATAGGCAGATACTTAAACCATGTTAGACAGTTAAAATGATATATAGATTATACCTGTATTACCACATGTGAACATTTTTATATAAAATAAGAATTAAAGATGGATTAAAACTGCAGGATCAAGATAGCACATTAACACTTAACACTACTATTGCAATTTGTCTTCTGTAACCAATATCAAGCAGCAAGATGAAGCATTTTTCAATATAGGAGCCCTAATGAACAGCTGTTTTCTGAAAGCTCAGTTTTTATAAACTGTTTTAGTAACAGAACAGAAATTTTATACGATTCCTGTCCTATCTTTTCTTACATACCTTTTTCAAAATAAACTCCCTGGCAAACTATTCAAAGACTACTCCTTACAATGTGTAGACTGCTTATGTTCAACTACACTAGCAAAAAAGGCTTTGAAAATAAATTCTTAAATTCTGACTAACCATCTTTATTATTATGTCATCTTAGAGGACTATCCACATAGATCAATTTTCTAAATTAAAAATTCTTAGTTACTGAAAACAATCTATCTCCTATACTTGTACTGAGGTGTGGTATTAGCATTCTTAGCAGCACAGGCCATAAACAAGAGTTTACAAGCTCATATACAGCTGTGTATCAAGAAATTATTTTTATAATTTGATCACACTGAACATGTATTTAAAGAAAACAGTTTAACCTTGTAAGCATAAGGAAACATGATGGCTGTTGAGCTAGACAGCTGATTCATTCTGATTGTTAACCCTCCCCCAAACACACATGATGAAATTTTAATATTAAAATTGAGCAGTAACCCCAACTGCTGAATAATCAAATCACTCCTCACCCCGTACTGTCTTTGTTAAGCGAGTGGGAAACAAAAGGTGAGCTTTTAGCATTTTGGCAGACGGGTGATAAATCCGCCAGCTGCAGCAAGTACGTTCTGCAGAGCTCTCATATGACAAATATAGCATGTGCCAGCTGTTTTTTCGGTTGAATTATACTATAATATGCTTCAGTTACTCTTAGTAATTATGAATTTTGTATACTGCCAGTACCTGCAGCTGTCTCTCATCCTGTTAATTTTTTTTCTTTAATGAACATCTTAAAATAAGCAGCTATGGCTGCCAAACATTACAGAAGTGCAGCCAAGAATAATGTTTTAGAAATGGAGGAAACTTCTTCATCGCAAGATGCCGTGCAATTCACTCAATGTACTACTGTACAGGACGGAGAGAGAAGAAGGCAGTCCTGGTCAATGCTTCATACACAGGAACCAAAAACGGTAATTCTTCAGAGGCAGATTCTTCTCAATTAAAGAAAAGAGAAAACTGAGAGCTCCAAAAAGCACACATGGCTACCGATGAGTCAGGGACTCTAACTATGACACAGAAATTTTTCAGAAGCAGAAACTGGAACAAAGACACCCAAAATAGCTGCGATCAGATGACTTAAGCTAAGTATTTAAATTTAAAAACAATATGGCAAGGATTCCCTTTTTGTAAGTACTGACAACTACAATTCAAGTGAGTATTAAAAAAATGAAGCCATTCAGTATACTTGCTCAAATATAATGGGTTTATGTTACAACAAATATTTTTTATTTTTTTTCCCCAAAATGTTGTATCTTACTACTAGACAATAGTGGCAGATGGTTAAGATTACTAATTTACCAATTTGTTCATACTATGTATTAGCATTAAATTTTATTACTTTTTTTTATTAGTTAAAGACTTAAGATTTTTAAAGCTCCTCACATGCATTGTTGCATGGAAGTAACATCTAAAGTACTCGCCCTCTTTATCATTTAAGCCAACGTTTATAAATTGTCTCACCTACTGTTTTGTAGATTCAGTTTATATTTCTAAAAAGAGAACAGACTTGTGTATACCTATTACTACCCGTACTCAGGCTCAACTGTACCTTAACTGAGCAATCATCCATGTGTCTAACAGGCCAAAGGAATATTCATAGCAAAGTTGAGAGGTCAATTTCCTGTAGAGTTTTCAAGTTACAAGATCTACCTTCTCCCCATCTGCAGTTTTCAAGATTGACTCCACTGAAGGGCATTCTGTGGATAATTCAGTCATTTGGGTGAATATGACACTTCACTTATCAGTGTGGTTCTTGTTCTGATCCCTAGTCCAACCAGAATCATGTTCAACAAAAATGCTCTTCGTGTTGGCCACTGGTGAGGAGTCCGGTAACGGTGTATGTATAACCACTGGTTATCTGCCAAATTCTTTCTCAGTTTACTCCAATTTTTATCTTCATTCTCAGGATTAGAACACAAAAATCTATGAAAAATACTGATATCCCCATTAGAAGGCATTAACCATCTACTACTACTTGTATTATGACCTCTTTTTTATTTATTTGTTTAACCTAGTTACCACAAGTACAGACCAGTCAAAGTGGACTTTACAGAATGAATGAATGAATAATCTGCCCTTATTCTTTAAACTTGCATTCGGTCTTTCTCTTTATTTTCTTTTAGTAAATGCTGGTAGATCCGATTACCCTGGTTTTGCTTAAATTCTGTTGTCAGAACTTTCTCTCTCACCCCTTCTTGATCTATCCTGTATTCTGTGTTACTGAAGTTTGTTTCCTTCCAATTTACAAATTTTGTAAATATTCCTTTGTTATTGCTGATTTCACTTTCTATCCCTGCTGTCGTTTATTCTTCTCAGCTTAAGTCTGAAGAAATATATAGTTTTATACACAATGCTGTAAGGTAATAAGAACAGTCCTAGCCAGTCTCTTCCCCCAAACATGGCCATAGGAACTGTTTTTCTAGGTTATAGTACTTCAGTGAAAGCAAGAGCCTTTAAAAGGATGTGTATGTGTTCCTCATTTCTTTCAAAATTAAAGTCTTTCAAATGAAGACAAGAAATGCAAAAGAAGCTGGAAGCACTTGGTACCCATTTTTTTTACCACAGCTGTCAAAGGCAGATCACTCAAGTCCCTTAAATTTTAGGATGTTCAAACTGACAGTGATCTTAGAGCTTCCAACTGTAAAGTTGGAATCTACACCCTGTAGATCAGCAGCAACAGCAACAACAACATGGATTGCTTAGATTTGTTATCAAATTCCACACAAATTTGTGGAGAAGTGACACTGAAGATCAAAATAAATTTTTAAACATTAAACCTAATTCCAGTTTGGTTATTTAGGTTACTTACAACAATGCTCCAGCTATAGGGGGAGAAAAAAAAAAATCAAATAGAAACTCAACTAAGTGTCAGTTACTAAATTAATGAACATATAATGGTTAAATTATTCACCAAGACTTAGAAGCTCTTTTTGGGTTACAAAAAAAATTCTCTTTAGAAACAAATTTGCTAGTTTTAAAGAATTTCTATACTTCTCTTACTATTTTCCATTTAAACCCCTATAAGGAACACGAAAGATGACTTATTGCCTCTCAGAAGTTCACTTCATTCTACTAATTATTCCTGGTCAGAACTGAATTGGTGGTTCAATCCCAGACCCTAGCAAAGATGCAACCGTCAAACAATGCAAGCCTGCTGAAACACAGCAAGTAACCAAACCAATTCAACTAAAATGAAGTGTTAATACGCATTTCAGTCTCAAAAGCCACATCTGTCCTTTGGTCTTGAGGTGGGTTGACCCAGCTGGCAAGTAAGCCCCCACCCAATTGCTCGTTTACTTCCCCCCAGAGGAAAGGGGGAGAGAACTGGAAGGGTACAGGTGTGAAAAAACCTCATGGGTCAAGAGAGACTGTTTAATAAGTGAAGAGGGAAAAAAAAAATTTGATAGAAAACCAACTACTCATCACCAGCCAACCAATGCCCAGCCAGTATCCAAACAACAGCTACTTTGGAAGAACTTCCAGCCAGTTTTATTGGTGAACATGACATCACATGGCATGGAACATCCCTTTGGTCAGCTGGGGTCAGCTGTCCTGGCTGTGTCCCCTCCCAACTTCTTGTCCACCTCCAGCCAACCTGCTGGGGCGGCAGAGTGAGAAACAGAGAAGGCCTTGACACTCCATTAGCGCTGTTCAGCAACAGCTAAACCATTGTGGTGTTATCAACACTATTTTGGTCATAAATCTAAAACACAGCACCACACACAGGCTGCTATAAAGAAAATTAACTCCATCCCAGCCATACCCAGTACAGGTCTTTAAGAAGCGTTAAATTCACCCGATCTTAAAATATAAAATTCCCCCAAACTTAATCTGAGGGTGATGGTTTCTGTATGTGTTTACAAAGAGATACAGATACGAGATTAATTTTTTATGTATATACACATTCTTAGAGAACCTAAATTCAACAGAAAAGCCCTGGGACAACTCATCTTTAAATAAATATGAGTGCTACACCACTTTTTTACAGCCTTTAACAGCCATCATTCATTTGCATAACTATTTCATAATTGTAAGTATTTGCTGCCTAAGTTCACTTCAGTAAATGTCATTAGAACTCAAAGTACATCTAAAATGGATGCAATCAAAAGTCAGAACAGCTTTGTTTCATAGTCTGCCAGCCTAGACATTTTGCAGGTATGAAGAGAATAAACACTAGCCATGAGCTGTCGGTCATGCTGCCAAGAGCAATGTTTTTATTTAGAAGGACGACCTATGTTGCAAGACGCACTGACCTTCTAAGTTACCTTCAAGATTGACTTTTGGCAGAAGTATCTCAAAGCAAAACTGGTTCCTTGCTGTCTTGCAAGGTGAAGGTGAGGTTTATTACCAGTCGATCCTTCTGAAGGCATACATCATCTTAAGATGCTTAAGAGGTGAGAAAACGCTTCTGATATATGAAGACTGTAATGTATTTTTATGAAGAAAATGGTGGAATTTATCTACAAGTATTCAATGCATTACCTACTGTTTCAGCACTGTTTTTTAATTCCAAGTTCAGTTTTATAGGCAACAATTACATGTTTAACTTGAACTGAGACCCAAATGTCAAAGAAAGCACAGAATAATTTTCAGTGATGCCTGAAAGTATCAATTTATTTATCAACATTTTAATATACAGGTTTTTTCACTGACCTACTATATTCTCATGTTATTTAAAAATGATCACTCTGCTCTAGTTACAGGTTGCAAAATTTACTTTTCCTTAATTTTTTTAAAATTAAAAATCACCTAATGTTCACTGATGTTGCTTCATTTCTTGGAAGTATTTATTTAATGCTTCCTTTATGCATATGGATTACACCTCACAAACAAAACACTGCAGACTTAAATGATGACAAATGAACAGTACAGAATATGGAAAAGTTAGCAGCAGCTGCTGGGAAGTTAGTAAAGATGCCAAAATGTTTCAGACACCTTCATATGGAAAATGAAAGTAATGAGGATAGAACTGAAAAACAGCAACAGATCATGAATTTAAGGCAAAGGAATGGGAAACACCTACACTAACAAATGCGACACTGACTCAATGCTTACAAGAGCTACCCTAACAGCAAACTTCTGGTGAAATGCAATATAAAACGCTTTTATGTAAACTACCTCCCCAGTATACATGGATATGACTTTGTTAGGAAGTTTGTAACTTCCTGAAAAACATTCACTTATATAGCACATTACTATGTTGTAAGTGTAGTAATTTTTATTAAAAACTGAAATTCAGTTACACATCACCAACACAATCTCTGTATTTGCTCACATGTTTACATGAATCCAATACATCAAACAGTAACATCATGAAGTGCCAAGGAATGTCTCAGACTGTACTCAAAATATACTAAATAACTGTGATATGCTGCTGAACTTGGAGAGCTCTCTATTTAAATCCCAAAAGGGTATGTTGATATCTTCATCTAAGTTCATAGCTTTGCTGCCCAGTTGAGACAAGATGAAGTTTCTAAGGAAGATACTAAGTTTTCCTTACAAGCTCACAGCTTAACTAACCTTCTCAAAACTACATAAACATTAAAATGTATGTATATAAGAAAGCTGGCTGAACATCGGCCTTTCACTTGGACCCTGCTATAAGGCTTGGTGATAGCATTTCCTGCATTAGCCTCAAGAGGACTTTCAAACAGAGCCTTTAATTCAGTAGATCCTGCTTGGCCGGTATCAGTCTCTTATTTAGTGGTCTTGCCGATACTTCCGTGATAAATGCATTTGCTGCAAAATTATTTTGCTTTTTAAATAATCAGAAACTTTATTTCAGTTCACAACAACGTAAGAAGTGATTTGCCATTTGTACTTGCACTCAAAATACTCAAAATGTTATTGTCATAAGATTAAAATAATTATTCATTTATAATATAAGCAAGGACTTTGCATTGAGTAACTACTACTGTGTAATTCAGGAGCTAATCTTCATACCAACTGCATTCTGCACTATATAGCTAGGTGTCTGGTAAAGCATAAAATGTGAAAAATAAGCTGGTTTTAAATTTTCTAGATAATACTTATAGGTTGTGTTGTAGCCACTTGTCACCGTAATATCAGAGCACCACTGCGCAGATTTAATTATGAAATTCCTTATGTCAGTTTAAATTACAACCTTCTAGCAGAGAACAAATTTGTTTCTATTGCCACCTTCCTTGTTAGGTAAAGCAAACGTCTGATAAAATCTTCTGCTACTAGCTTATACAGTATGTAAAAAGCATCACCTATGAAGACATTTTAAAAAGTAACTGTCTTTGCTTTTAGACTTGCACCAAAATATCTACTGAAGTCACAGAGAATCACATGGACTTAGTGTAGACTTAAAATTTTTAATATAAGATGAACGTTTTTTCTATTCTGCTCGTCAGGCAGTATTCTCTGATACAGGATGTTAAATTACTGCAGGAGTTTTCCAGATGATGCCACATAGGCAGTCTCTCACATAAACAGAGACATTTTCAAAATTTACTACCTATTTTTCATGCAGATTCACAAAGCAGACTTCCTCTCATGTCTGTTACATTTTCTATGTCAGCATTTTGCTGCAGATAAATAAAGTCTAAAGCTTTTGGTCTGCTATAACAACATTTTAACACTTAACATCAAAGCTTTAAGAAGGAAAGCAGCTGTTTCACAGACAACTTTAATTGTTTTGGAAATCTGCAATTTTTCCCTTTTAATTGGAAGTTGCTGAACTACATTCAGGATCTGTTATGAACCTAGATGCTCAACTGTGAGAGTTTTTGTAGTTTCATTTACAGAAAATAAACTACAAGTTTAACAGCTGAAATTTACCTTAGCATGAAGCACTACAAAATATTTTTCTTCTCTAGTTAATGCATTTACAAAAGATGTCAAAAAAGTATTAGTAAGACCCAGCTAACTAAATACAGTGAAGCTATACCACTGAAACTGTTGGTGAATAAGCACAGCTCCCAGTGTCTCACAGATGTGCTCAACACTGCGATGACTTCTGAAAGAGACTTATTGGCTTTTCAAAGAACTGTTTAGTAATCTCTGCAAAATGCAGTGTATTTTAAGGCAAAACACAGACAGCTTATATCTGGACAGATAAGGTAAAAAACCCGGTACTGCTTACTTCGGAGACATAAAAATGACCAGAGCAATTATGTAGGACTTGTTTTTCTAGAAGGATTGGCAAAACTGTTATCTCTAATTGGATTTAGAATGATTTTGAACTATCTGAAAAATTTAAACTGAACTAGTTATCATAGGTAACAATCCACTACTACTATAAAGTGTTCTGAACACTCAGAAAAAGAGCACCTGAAAGAATGAAAAGCAGATCAGTGAAGCTGCTAGTAAAGGTCATCAAGAAAACTTTTATCAATCATTCTTGTTTTTCAAGCAGGATGGAACTCATAGCATTCCTGTATTTGGACAGACAATAGGTACAACTAGTTAAGATAGACACTGTGTCACTTTGAAACTAGTTTCATTCCTCTTTAAAGGGAAGCACTACTACACACAAGACTACTGGAGGTCAAATTCACATACTTCTCTAAAAAAGATGGAAAACCAAGTTGGAGTAGTGGTAGGGAGATTTGTTATAGGCAACTTTTTCAGGAAGTTATTTCCCTTGCTCATGTTTAGAAACTTGGATCCTAATTCCGCTCACACCATTGGCATTCTGACAACGAAGAAATGTCAAGTTATGCCTAAAAAATTGTGATTCCAAAAATTGCATAGGATACTGGAAATATTATGGTTCGAGCTGAGAATATGTAAACCATTATAATAATAAAACATGAAAAATCCAAAGATTACTCCAAAGAAAGTAAAAGCTAGAATTCACAGGTTTCCAATTTTAATAGGGCAAAAGCTTTGCTTCCTTGTTAACATGGTAATAAGCAACTTCTAAAATCAGTCTGAGCAAAGAACTATACATGAGTGTATCCTGCGCTTTAAGTGACTAAAGTTAAAGGGTCATTTCAGGTTTCTCAAATTAACAGAGCTGCATGCTCTCAATTTTTCTTCTAAAAACCACTGAATGCACTACCTAAAAGATAATGATATATGCGACGTTATAGTCTTCTCTAACCATTTTAATTTTAAAGAAATGAGACTTACAAAATCAGGCTTCCTAGTTTAGAAGTTACTGTGTACCAGCCTGTCAATCTCCTCCAATTTTCACCCAATTTTGAAGAGGAAGAGATCTTGAGGACATAAAGCACCAGCTAGCTGGCTAACCAGATTGAGTGTGTGAGTGTGTCTGTCAGCTTGCAACTAGCCACAGTTTGGCTGTTACTTGCCAACTAAACACAAGACATGCGAGGAAGCTGAGGTGGAGGACGGCAATACCAGAAAAGGAAAGCCACTACAAATCCACTGCACACAGATCAATTCATTTACATTTTAACACTGTGCAATGTGTCCACACAAGCCAAGATGAATGTAGATGCTCTATCTACTTAATTTCATAAACTGACCAGTGTGGATTCTCAACATTTTTTTAATGGATATTAACATCCAAATAGAAGCAAACACCATCTACAGCAGCATGCATTTAAAACAAAGATAAGTTTGTACAATTTATTTCAGACATAACTTGCAAACGGCTAATTTCTCATTGGGACATTTCCTTCTCTACTCACTCATTTCCAGTAATGCCACTGTCTTCCCTAAACCAGTTGATGTCTGTCTGTATATAGGCTCACAGGCACCAGGTGCTTGTATTCCCCAGCATCTAGAAATGATATGTAATCTGTGTCTATTGCGTGAGATGCCCTTGTTATTACGCCCTTTCAAAAATGAAAATATTCTTATAGTCTGTGCTGGGAATATGAGCATCAGCTAGTTACGTGGCAACCTGTATGAATTAATAGAAAAGTAAAGTTTGTATCATATTTTTCCTTAGGGCAATCACACAACACATTTGTATCCTCATTTATGACAGCAACTGCTCAGAAGAGAACGTAAGATGTGCATCCCAGTAGGTTTTTTCCAGCTTATTTTAGAAGTCTGGAGACTCGGTGTTCAACTGATTTTGTAGTGACTGTTCTGAATAGCTATCAATATAGAGGTTTGCATAATCTAAAGCTAAAATTCTCTAAATTGACCGTGCTGTATCTTGAAAGACAAAATTAAAAGTAATATATTCCATTTACTTTTTGTCATTACAAAATTCACACACATCAACATGATGCAAAAGTTTTACTTCAGTGCTAACTTCATGAAGAGCATCAAAAGTTCTCTTCAGAACATTCTTCCTTGTTTTGCAGGAAGCACATCATCTAGTCTGGGTGGTTTGCTCTTCATGGTTTTTCACCACAGGTCTACTGCCATACACCAAACAGGAACTAAAACCGTAACAACTTCCAGAAGAGGAACAAAATTGCACTTACTTTAGCTTACTGATCCTGGCTTCTGTAGTTTCAGTAAGATTTTTTGTTTCTTCTTTCCACCGGTTTGTTGCTTTTTGCTGAGCTACTAACAGCCGTCTAAGTTCAGCAGTAGACTTTTGACTGGTATCTTCCATTTCCTTAAGTCGAGCTTCATATCCATGTTCTTTCACAGCATGCTCATGCTCCATTGTGCTTATCTAGAAAAAATACAAATCGGGTACAGTCAAGTCTCTCACTTTTTACTTTTATTTTTTTTAAACAACACTTGAGTTAAATTTATAAACATTTGTTAAAAGCATGTAACATACAATAATTAACTTGTAATTACATGCTCAAAGAGATACATGTTCCCAAAGCCAATTTAAGAAAATAGTACAACTGACAATAAAGGATAATGAGCTGTGTATGCTTATTTTTGTAAATAATCTTTATCCTTCTCCCTTGTGTTTTCTCCACAGAAACACGATCTTTCTTTTTCATCTAGCTAAAACGTGTGAGGAGTTTCTTAACTGCATCTAAAATCCTTTGTACATCAGAGGAAAATGAAAGCAAGCAATAAATCTTAACTGTGACTATAATGGAAGCCTGTCTGATTAAAAATGAGACAGACAAATATCTTGTAGATGCTTTATAACCACTACGTATCTGTTACAAGACTCTGATCCTTTGCTTTTAAACTATGTTTGACCAAAGGGTTCTGGAGTTGGAACAAGATTTCCTGTTTCATTTGACTGCTTCATTTATCTTGTGGTGCAACGTGAAAACTGGATTTGAGATGGTCCCCATTCATAACCTGTAAAACTGCTTACTGAAGTTGTCTTCAGTGCTGCAGATTCTTAGATCCCTTTTCAGTATCTTTACACTCCTGGAGTTAAGAGCAGAGGAGCAAGTACCAGCTTTATATGTTTAGAAAGCACATCAAGGATCAAAGCTGTTACTCCCTCCAGAACCCAAAGGTACCATGAATCTGCTGAGGTTACTATTAATTCATTATCCTACCTGCAGCCTGTTCAGGTGCATTTAATGGAACACATTCAAAAAGAACAATCACCCTTCAGCTAATTATCTTGTTTGCAGCTATCCATACAGTAAAATGTTCTCAGTCCAGAAAATACAGAACCAGTGTTTGACAGCCACACTATTAAATTAATTAGTTACACACTACTCTGACAACGTGGTGGACATACAAGTAGAGGAATCCCCTGGACTGAAAGTCATACAGAGATTCCTAACACATTACAGACAGCAGATAAATGAAGACCTGGAAGTGGAATAAGTGAAGTCACTTGAAGGAAAATATGTTATTATTTAATCAATTCATCTTACAAAAATCAAAGAACATTTGGGATCTTCTTATCAAGCAGAATTTAATACATATTAAAATACAATTTAATTAGCAGAGATTGAGTTACCCAATAGATTCTAAGGACACACAATGCTACAACAAAATTACTTTTAAGCAGAAACCAGGAAGCATCATTGAAACTTTCATCCTTAATTTAAAATTTCAATGATTTTTCTCTTAGAACTGCTGCCTTATTAAGCAAATATCAGTCTTATGATAAAATAAAAAGAACATATAAACCATACCTTTATTTTAGCTTTTTGTTGAGCCTCTATGGCCAGTTTTCTCAAGCCCTCCATTTCTTTTTGCAATTGTTCATTCTCTTGCTGAAGTTTTAGCCTTTGTTCACTGACAAAGGCACTCTTCTCTCTTTCTGAATCCAGAATGCTTTGCAATTTACAGATAACTTCCTGGCAACGAGATTTCTCTTCCTCAGAGCTGAAAGAGAAGAAAAGTCTTGTAGGTACTCAAGAGTTGAACAACTACCCTACTAAAGAAAAAAAAAAGATATATTGGGACAGATCTTTGGTGTGACCCAGTACAGCTGTTCCCATGTTTCTTCCTGAAAGTTTGTATCAGCTCAGCATGTTTAAGGGCTTGACAGCTACAACTATGCACCAGTCAGCAAAGAATTTTATCAAGATGATGGCATTCATAAAACCAATCTAATACTGTAGCAATCTCAGTAAAATGACAATGTGAAATAGAAGATTTTCATTTTTATGTTTCCAGATTCCCAACTGAGGATTGCTCTGGCGAAGTGACAGGATTTACAATTATCAGAGTGCAGAAATGACTGAAGCTTCTAAACAATTCCACACTTTTCATGCTGAAAACATGCACCATATTTACTTTTTACCATTGTATTATTGAAACTGCAATAATGTCTATTAGCTCTGAACACACAGACCTGAAATTCAGTATGCTATGTAAACACGGTGTTCTGCATGTACTAGGAGATACCACCCTGTATATGAATATATAAAGTAATAAATTCTGCCTCAATATTTCATAGAGTAACTTTTCCTACAAACAGTGTTTAAAAATGCAGCAAGATTCCAAATAATATACTCCTATTTTAATTTTTTTTGTCAAACAGCTGCTTGCAGTTCTCATTTTGTAAAGAAAATCTTTCATTCTATAGCACGTTATGCCCTCTAATTGTTTTACAGTGATTCATAATTGCCCTTGCTTCAAAATTACAGTATCTTGATACTATTCCTGCTACTGGTTAAAAAGATGTGACAAAAACCTAACACATAATCACCAATTTAAATAGTCAGAAATAATTTCCATTGTTTTCTGTTCTAATTTCTGTAACATCCATTACTTACTTCATTTCCAGTTGTTTCAGTTTATTTTGTGTTGTCTGTAGACTTAGCTGAAGGTCACCTTTTGTAGTTTCTGCAAGTAAATATTTCTGATGCAGTTGCTCTAGTTTTCTATTGTCAGATTCATGTCCTCTGTCTTCCCTGTAAATCTGAAGAGTAAACTTAAAATGTAAGACCATCTTCACCTTGCGCTGGTGATTGGCACTTTAGTACTGACAGGGAGGCTACTTACTCCTCATCGCATCCTATTTTCCAGTGATTTAAACCAAAACTGAATTTCTATAACTGTTGCTGCTACTTGGAAAAAAAGTTTTCAAAGATCTGGCATTTATGTAGTTTTCTGTCTATTGAGCTTAAGTTTAACTGGAATATGTACCAACATTCTTCTGGATTATGTCAATCATCTCTCCTTTTACTTCTACACTTATCAAAGAACCCTCTTTTTCAGCTTAGTATTACAACTTTGAAACACTTTCTGAATTTAAAAAACCCAAACCTTAAAATAATTACACAAAAATTTACAAATAAGAAAATCTACTCAAAAAATAAAATAAGAAAATTCAGGGAAAAAAACCCATGAGAAATGGGAAAAGTCAATTTATCTTTTCTTTCTGAAAAGAGATCTTAAACGTGATGCAAAAATGCATGCAGTTGCCTTACCTTTTCAAGTTCTTCTTCCACAGCTCTCTTTTCTCTAATGGCTCGTTCAATTTGACCCTGTTTTTCTCCACATTCCTATTTTAAAAAGTAATTTTTAAGTACATCTAATAAAAAATAACTCAAAATAAAAATTCAAGAAGTGCCAAAGCCAAAACCAAGCCATTGTAAATATAATTCTTGCTGCTGGTTTGTATGCATTTGATTATCTTTACACGCTCACTATTTTCTCTATAGGATCAGTCTCATTCACTATACAGACTTACACATGCAAAATGAAACCTTTTTTTAAACAAATTTAATCCATAAATAGGTGCGTATGCACTGAATGGTTTTGGTCTCCAACATAATTTGTTACAAGTTCCTGGTACATTCAAGAATCTGATGATTGTGATGCACAGACTTTCTCTTAGCATACTTTATCAACTTTCATATACTTCATTTCTACACACCCAACTACAGATATGCAATACTCAGCTTTCCATGCTTTATTTATCCCTGAAAGAAACAGGGATACTTAGGAAATGCCATCACGTGGGAAATATTTTCTAGAGCACAGAATCTCATTGTCAAGATGCTTCTGAATTATGATAAGAATACATGTAACTGAAGTAATAAACTTACACAAATGGGTGGACTTGCAGGACTGTATTATTTCATGCAGAGCCAGGCAAGTTCTCAGTAAAAGTAAGATATGACTGTACACATGTAAGGCAAATCTGTACATTAAAGATGAATTTTCAAAGCAAATATCCTTTATCCCTAAATATGAATCTTTGCATTGACTGCTGAAGATGCTGCACACAGCAGTTTTTGTCAAGTAGCATGAAAGATACCGTATGTTGCATTAATGTCTGGAAACATGCAGGATGCAAAGTACTATACAATAATAAAGCATAGTCCTGGACAATTACCCATTAATCATATTTTAGTTGACTGACTTTTACTTCAGTTTAGTATTTTACTTGATCAACAAAAACTAGAAGTCTCAAATGTTTTGCTATCAAAAATATTTTAATCAGTAAACACCATACCATCTGAAGAGCTGAAAGTTCTTCTGTTAGTCGAGAAATCTGCACATTATATTGCTTCTTTGCAGAGTCTAGCTGTGATCAAAACCAAAGTAAAACTAAAAAATTAATCCCTTGAACTATTTTTGCATCCTATTTTATATATATATACACACACACAAGAGTCTATATGTGGTGCATGTATATAAATATGGAAATATCTGGGACTGCAGTAACTGAAAACTCTTACTACATAAATGTTAGAAGAATGTTTATTATCAATCCATACTACTTTAACTGCAGGTGTTTGGAAAAAAAGCAGAAAGGAAGACATCATAACAAGGCCTTGCAAAACGAATAACAAGACTATCAGGAAAGCGGTGGTCCATTAGTTGCAAGATATTTGCAATTTGTGTTACAGATACTTTTAGATCACATAACAAAAGAAGTATTTGTTAATACCTGGAGAAACATGACAACTCATAGTTTAAAATTTTATTTCTTATGCTTTTGATAGATTCACTTCTACTGAGATAATTTAAAAATAAGAAATAGGGCATTTCTGAACTTCTAAATTCTGATTAGTAAATCATTGTCACAACTAGAAGGGTTATCCTAGTTGCTCTTTAGCTCTTGCACCTTCTCCAAACCATGTATGATGTTAAATATCACAGTTTTAAGTAATCCATACATTTTTTGTGACTCTTTCAGGTAACCACCGAGTAGAAGCATGAAAGATCTTTATCCTCATTTTAAAGGCTCTGAAAATTTAGGTGGTATGTTCCTGAAACCTCTCGAAATGAAAGAATTGGAAAGAAAAAAAATCCTTTCATCCCTATATAGTACATGTGCATGTTGTGTCATAGTGAAGAAAGTGAAAGGAGGCAAAATCAATTCACCACTGAAAACTTACAAATGAGATAATTGCTTTACACTGTTGTCCACTTGCAACAAAAGACATTGCCAACACATGCCTGTAACAAGCCTTTATTTCCTCTGGAGTTTGCCTCAAAATAAATCAAGACTCTTTGACACGATCATAATCACTGAGAACCTCCAGGTAAATTAGTCTGCATTTTAACTGCAGATGGGACACAACATGAAGAAAATTAATTTTGTTACTAGTTTTTTATCAGAAGAGCTTCCATTTTTCAGCTGCTCATAACAACAATAACAAAAATCACGGAGACCTCAACATTCTTTTTAGTAATTTCTCTACCAAATTCTGGTTTCTAAGTGTGCTGTAATATTGAGCCTCTTGATTGTTAGCTGTACTTGGTAAAAGAGTCTTACTTGCCTAAATAGGGGAATATTTTTAAGTATCAAGATGCCAAAAAAACGATAGTGTAATTTTCAACAGGTCCTATCATCTGAATGTACATGATAAGCTTCCATCAGCAGCTTCCAAGATGAGGCCATGTAAAAAATTAAATACTCTGATACCAATACAACACTCAGTCTGTTGACGTGCTACTGAACACAATCTCTGAAATTGAAGTGCCGTTCTTTACATTTTCACAGTGCAGCCTTCTCTATAGTAGTGTCTGCACAGATGTCAACATTTCTGGTTCTTGAGAGATTTAAGAATACTATTTAGTTCAGAAGAATATGTGTCTAGATAACAAAGCTGAACAGTACAGTACTGTCAGCATGCTGCCTTGCTACCAATATTATCAAAACACTTTTAAGAGAATTGCTCATGATGACCATGCACCATCAATAGCTTTTCACACTGAAGAAAACCAAAAATTCTTCCCATTCTTTCTAAACTTACTGCCTTTCTAATTCTTGCAGCAGTATCTTCTGCAAGTTGAGACATTTCATCTTTCATTTTTTTAATTTCCTCTTCCTTTTGTTTCTCCCCAAAGAGTGCCTAGAAAAAAATAACAACTTGAAATACTACTGATAATATTTCAGTGGTGACATAGTATCTAGCACTGAGAGAAAAAACCACAGTCACTGTTCAAAAAAGCTTTTTTCCTTTTTTACTTTGGAGTAGCTGACACCGAGACCCAACAAGAAAACAAGCACAGTGAGAACATTTTGCACTAAATGCACATTCTTATAAATCAGAACCACACAAAAAATTAGTGTCAGTAGATGCCTTTTTCTATTGGGACTTATTATTGGGGCTTTCAGATTTTGGCCAGGCATGGAATTATACAGAAGAAAGCATAGGAACTCAGACCAAAAGGCAAGGCTACTCTCCAATGTTCTGATCTGGGGCCAGGATCTGTAATAAAAAATGCCAACAATAACGCATAGAAAGTTCTCTGTTAGGAAACGAAATACCTGTATATGCACACACATGCTCCTACATATAGCTAAGCATTTTTTATGGTTGATATACTAAATTACTCATCTCCCAGAAAATTAAAAGTAAAGGAATAAAAATTTATAAGCAACTAAGGAATGTGTATCCCTTTCATAGTGGATAACAATGAATCAAACAGCTCTTTAGCATAAAAGAATGGTGAGAATTACAGAAAAAGGTGTAGCAAGGAACCCTTCCCCTGGAGGATGCAAGAAAGCTACTGATACTAAAGTATAATAGGAGATACTGGTCTGAAAAGATTACGGAATGTAGAATTCTTGATGGGTGAGATGAAAAATCCTAGATGGCACACAGAGAATATATAGATGCATAAAGGGAGAAAGACATAAAAATGTCCCTAAAGAATGATATAAATTCAGCCTATAGAAGGTTACTCACTTCAGGCAGTAACATGCCACTTGATTGGTCATACTCTTTTTTACTGCTCCCATTCAATTCAACTTTGTATTTTACTTCTCAAACCACTCTTTTAAAATTCTTCTGATGTCTTTTTGTAAGCTTAGCTTTGTGTGCTTTATAATGTTAATGTAACAGAAGCAGCATTATGATGACAGCCTGTTGATCCAAGTCCTCAACCTCTTACAGAGCAGGGAGAAGCCTCTGTGGCCGCAGTTTAAGACACAAAGAGTTAACTGATATGTATATTATGCTGCATTTATTTTATCCTGTTCATTAATAAACTTGCCATTTTGAAAAATTCAGGATGTTTTAGCCAGAGCAGTAAATTAACAAGTGTCTGCAAATTCCAGTTTATTCTCACTTACAGCATTAATCTCAACTGTTAGTTATAACAAGCTACTTATTTATCTGTAACTGTTCACTTACTGTCTTAGAGATACAATTTACATCACAATTTTTACTGGGTCACTTCCTTCTGTCAACTACATGCGAGTTCATAGCAAATGGCATCAAATCATCTGCTGAACTACTTTTGGATGAAAAATGGTGTTCCAACACTGCTCTGATGTACTAATACTTAGCAGATGGGAAACGTAATTTATACTCCTTACCAGTAATTTTCAAATGAAAGAGTGTTTTCTGGTTTTTAAACTCTGGAAAAAAATGATTTTATTTTTACCTTTTATTCTTCATATTCTCCCCCCATGAGGCTGTAGGAAAATGCTGTTAAGGATTGCAATATCTTACTAAGAAAAAGGAATTGACAAGTCCAAAGGTGGCCATCAAGAGCTACAGGATGTAAAACTTCATTTTTCACCCCTTTCTGAACCAGAGCCTAACAGGTAAAGGGAATTGTAGCAGATTGGTTCATAAAGTAAATGAGATGCAGAAAGTTATGAGGAAATTATGAAAAGGAAAAGATGCCACCAAAGGATTTCCTAAATGACTATAACAAGATGATAATCCTCTTTTGCATACCAAGATGAATCACAGAAGTTTAACTGTAGTAATGACCAGAACCCTAAGCATTGTCAATATTTTAATCTATTCTGGAAGCAGGCTAGAAGGTAGCAGGATCTCTTTAAAGAAGTTAATTCCCTTTTCTGTCAGAAAAAAGGAGGCAGGTCTGCCTCTTTTGTCACAGAACTGAAATCAGCGAGAGCATCACTAACTTCACTATTCCAAAAGTTGAAAGTAAAAAGCTAGTTTAGATACTCAGGAGGCTCCTCAAGTTTGAAAAGCAACTTCAGACTAAAAGGGAGCACTTATATCCTTAACTGCTCAACAGTTCAACATGGTAGCCCAAATAGAATCAGTCCTAAGATTCTCCATTTATTCCCACAGACATTAGCTACACTGGGTTTCACTTACTGATGGTTAGTCATCAGATGTGCATTAAAGTTCTGTCTTGCCAACAAACACAATTAATTAAATTTCTAAAAGTCTGACTTGAACTGAAGCTTAGCATTAGAACACAAAGAGTCCATATTAGACAAAAGTTTACCAAGCCCTGTATCCTATCTCCTAAAGGGGCAAATAACAGATACTTCAGGGAAGTTAAGAACTGGGAAAAGAGGGTGACTATTTTTTTTGATCAATAGACACATCAAGACTTGCTGGATTAGACCCTGTTCTTTAGGAAGTTTTGGTGGATTGTCCTGTCATGAATTTGACTGTTTTCATACCTATACTTTTGGCATACATATCCTATGGCATTTCAATCACATATTGTATATAAAAATTTGTTTTAAGGCTTCTGCACATGTCTAGTTTTCTTGGTTGACTCCTCCTGCACTTTCCTAATTCTCCTATGTCTTGCCTGAAATGGGCTGATCAAAATTGCACATGAAGATGCACTATGTTTAAAGGCATCTTTATTTTTAACTCCCATTCTGAACATTCTATTCATTGTATGAAGCACCACTGAGGACTGCATGACTGTATTCTTAAGAGACAACCACACCATCTCCTAAACCATTTTTTTGACTGGTAAGACTAAATTCAGAACCCAGTATGGCACATTTGAATTTCTTCTGCCATTTTATAATACACTAATAAACACCTTTGCAATTTTTTCCTGACTACAGACTTCACCCACTCATTACTCAGTCACTTTTCCAGATTTCTTCTGAATAATTAAGAACTGAACACAGAACTCACTCTCTTGGTGACCTATATCCATCATAGAACAAAAGTCCCTTTAGTTTTAGCTCTTCCTTCCTAACCGTTAATAAATTATAAATTCATAACAGGACCTTCCTTTTTATTCTGACAGCCCAATTTGTTTATAAGTATTAGATAACAATACTTGAATTTTGAAAATTCAAGTTCACGTACAGTATTATCACTTAGATCACCTTTATCCAGGCACCGAACATATTCTTTGAAATTTAAACTGTATGACAAGTCTAAGTAATGTATGGTCATTCACAGTTTGCTATCTTATGCATTACTAATTTTAGTACAACAGACATAAAAGAAGCTTGGTTGTGTATGTGTGTATGCCTGTAAGAATATATCATCAGGCACTTCACAACTGTAAGTGATGAAAGTATTCTAGTATCTAAGAAATATCTTCATCCACTGCCTTACCTGACTGTTCTGTAGGTTAGCTTCTTCTAAGAGCTGTATGCAGTCTTGGAATTTTGCAACAGCTTCACGTTTCTCCCTTTCTAGACTAGCATACTTTGTCTGAAGCTCTCCGATTTGTTTCTCCAGGGCTGTTCTTTCTGTTCTCAGCTGTTCAGCATCTTCGACGGTAACACATAATCTACAAGATAGTAGTAATTTTACTCATTTAACAGTAAGATGCTTAATTAATACTCTAATTCTTTCAAGCTAAACTAATGAAGTATTTATACATAAGTTGCCAAAACTGCACTCCTGGTTTTCTGCTTGTTTTTGGACAGAGTCTTTGACTTTAATATTCATCAAGTCCTAGAAAGAAACAGAATTAAAGGAGTTAATTCACATATCTGATCTCACAAGATCCTTAGAAGAATGTTGCTATCCTGGGATACATCACTGAAAATGTTCTATATTAAAACAGAATAGAACAGCCCCAGAAGGAATAGTTTCCCTCTGAGGAGGAAATGGAATAATTGGATGTGGGCAATGAAGTTGCAGCTATACCATTAGAACAAGAAAACCACTGGCAATTTTACAACAGCTCAGAAATTCTTATTGTTTAATTATGATTGTCAGTATTGGTAGGAATGAGAAAGGGCAAGATAGCCTCAGAGGTATCCTCAAAAAAGCCTCAGAAAGTTCCACAAGTGCTGCTGGTTCAATAAAGTGCACGGTTCCAAATATCCATAGCGAGCACTTTGGCAACACTTGGGCTGCCTTTTTGAGCAGCCATGCATTTTTATTTACTAACATGTTTGTAACAAAACATACAAAGACAGACAACCACTCTATTTCTGTAGAGCCAAAGCACAATTTTTGTTCTACAAAAACCTGAAGAAAATAATAAAACTAGCTAATTCCTTAAGACATTCTAAAATAAACTTTAGAGCCTCCACAATGCTTAGGCCAGTGAAATTCATCAAGTAGCGGTAGCCACACAAGTCTGTGCAACTCCTCAAGGCAGTACTTGACCACATGGTCACACGGTTGGTTCCCTAGTAATTATTTTGTTTCTAGAGTTACTTCAGAGTCTGCTAATCACGCTCAGAAGGCCGTGACCAAGAAGGGAAGATAAACCGTCACACAACTATTGCAATAAGAAATTTACAAATTCTTCTTAGTTATCAGGTCATTTGACCAATGTTAATAATTCAACAACTGTTTGTGATACTTGAATCAAAATCACTGTGCTCAGCTACGTGTCATATCCTTGGAAAGCGAAGGCGGGGCAGAAAAAATCCACACAAAAGAACCTGATTTAGTCTTAGATCTTCCAATAGATAGTGCTGGAATTAAAGTTCTACTCCTTTGCAGGTATTCAAACTAATTTTGTAACTAGCATTTATACTTAAGAAGTGTGCTTTAACAATTTTATTAAATGATCTTTTTTGTATAAAGATTGCTGAACTAAGACCTGAAACCAAATCTTATTTAACATGGAAGGAAAAAATCTGTATTCACCTCAAAACCAGCTAGTTTACATAAACATTTTCAAATTTCAGTGTGAATGTTTTTCTTTAGAACTCCACCTAAAGCTAACAAGAGTTGAGTAACTAGAATTTATGCACTAGAATGAAAAATATATGCTTCATTTTTTCTCCATTACAGTCAATAAAATCAGGTGGTCTGTTTTATCATTTTAAATACATTGAAATCAGAAGCTGTTCTGAAAGGTTGCAGAACAGAACAAATAAGATATAGAGCAGCCAGGTGTAAGATATCTGTATTTTGAAGAAACAGAATTGCTCAGAAACACAAAACCCAGAGGCTGAAAAAACCATAGTATTTTATGTCACTTGCATGTATCCTGCTATTAAAATCAATGAGATCTCTTTACCTTGTTTCTAATTGTTTTATACTAGACTGCATTTGCTGCAAGCGTTTGTCAGATGCTGTTTCTCTTTGCTGGGCAGATATCACATCTTCTTCCTGGAAAGAATATATGTATTATCCAGACATCATCTGATCCTCCCTGAACAAAATAAAGACACGCTAACATAAACCAAGTTAGAGAACAACTTGTGATTAATTTAACCTCAGCATTCAGATAACTGACTAGCCATTCAGTTGTAACAGAAAATTATTCCTTTCTCTAGCATACCTTTCTCTCCAATTGGCCTTGAAGCTTCTCTGTCAATCTGGTCATTTCATCAACCTTAGCATTTGCTGTCTGCCCATCTATTTTGGCTTGCCTGTATAAAGAAAACAGTCTATGAATTACATTTCAGTTATTATAAGGGAAGAAACCAGCTCTATTATATACAACATTGTTGAAGTAGCTGTGAAGGACAGTCAGATTTCATAATACTGTTCCTACAAGGCAGAAAACGTTTCCCCCTTTTTCTCCTTCTTACTATGTGGCACAGTTAGAAAAGAATACCAAATTCATTAAACAATTGTCCTGTGGAAATGACTTCTTAAGGATAGCTTAACAGGAAGGTGTATGTGTTGATTAAATATTTGGGAGGACTAGGCAATCAAAAAATTAAGTGATTCAATAACTTAAATATAACTGACCACAGATACTTAATGGAGAAATCTTTTTTAGAATTAGATACCACTTTTTAAAGCAATTTGACTAGGAATTAAAAAAAAAAAATCATTAACCACTTCTGAAGAATTTAACTGATGTGCTTTGTAATCTGGGTAGGTTTTATGAAATGAAACAGAAAAGGAAAAAAAAATGGACTAGTTAACGAATCAGACTTCCTCCTCAGTAGAAAAGCTTACTGAAATAAGCAACCCTCCTGCTCCTCTGACTTGGGAACAGAAAGACACAGAGAGTCCTTCACCTGGGGTGTAACCCAATTATTCAGGCTGCATATTAGGCTAAATTTAAAGACCAATAATTGAATGTATGATACAGTTAAGAAAGAGCAAACAGATAAGCTAATGCAATCTGGAGCACTAGCAGTCATGAAAGAAGCTAGAAAATATTTAATACTTTTAAGAATCAACTTCAAGCAAAAATTCCTTATAGAAATAATAATTTTGATTTAATGGCATAAAAGACAAAAGCATATTATACCTATATGAATGTCTTAAGCAAATTAAGCATAATCCTAACAAGTCTATAGCAAATACTTAATTTCAGCTTAATCAGAAAAACTAATTTTGTTATAATTTCTTTAAAAAGCAAAACCAAAGACAAAGACATTATTCTCAGACACATGGTCCTTATTGCAGGTCCAAAACTTTGATCTTACTCTATCTGAATCATGCACCTTTCTCCAACAAAAAGTACTGTTAAATTCATGAGGACATGAAGTTGCTTCCCCCAAAATATTTAAAATGTGCTGTAAAATAGAACAAAAACTCAAAACCCAGCATAAGAAGGGAAAAATAAGAAAAAAATGAGGACATAAAACTCAGAACAGCTTAAGTATTAAAAATGCATTTTAATTACTAGATTCAGATCAAATTCAGAGGTGTGTGCCTACAAATTGATTCTAAAGATACAGCTTTTATTCTTCACTGTGCAATATACCCTTAACATAATCTTGGCAAGTTCTGTTTAAAAGCTTTAAGATTCTGAAATGCAGATACACGCCCTAGCAATGCCAAGTTTCTTAGCTAGTATGTTTTATCTACAGATCTTTAAAAATATCTCATTAGCATATAGATTAAAACATTTTTAATACCTGCAGCTAAACTCAACAGTTCACGTCACCAGAGAAGACCATTTGATCACCGACTGTTAAGCAGCCCTTCAGAGACGGCTACTTGTAGTTAATTCAAGAGAACAATAATACAGTGAACT
Source organism: Astur gentilis (assembly GCF_929443795.1). Classification (NCBI taxonomy): domain Eukaryota; kingdom Metazoa; phylum Chordata; class Aves; order Accipitriformes; family Accipitridae; genus Astur; species Astur gentilis. The sequence continues at coordinate 15,808,679 of NC_064891.1, forward strand.
AAATGATTAACTGTATGCAAGAGAGCTTTGAAACACTAAAGCACTAATAGATGTTTTAATAAAAATTCTAGCATATAAATATGCGATGTCTGTTCAGTCCTCAATTCTCTACAGAAATACGTTAAATATTACATTATCTCTATGCATGGCAGCTTATGACCCTTAAAAGCTAGCGTAACAGTACGTAAATAGTACACAAATAGTACAGTGCAATTGTACATTTTATACTAAGTTTATGTTCACATCGATGAGAAGCAATGACTCAGTTCTCAAACACTTCTTAAGGAGTTTTTGCCCAAATGTCAATTTTTTATTTTGGGTAAGGTCAGCTTCTGATCTAAAGAATAAAAGCTATTATCAACCTGAGAATAATTTCCAGCAGAACTCTTAATTTTGTCTTCATTTTCCCAGATGACTTGCCAAAACTTAATCTAGCAGTCTTCCTTTAGGCATACATACTGGAAATATATGATGACAACATGTCAGGAGCATGTTTGAAGTGTTTTACAGCTACATGTGCTAGATTATATATTTTGCTATGTATTAATCTTAAAATACTTAAAATTTATCAACACATATAAGCTTAGCAATATCAAAAGCTCCAAAATGACACTCAATCTAGGCCATACAAAGCTAAATAAAACATAAGTTCTCTTATACGCAAGTTGTTTTTTTTTAAAATCTACTTTTCCTCCCCAAACTTGTTACTCTATCACCGTAAATCAATGTAAATCTATTAAAAACATCCAAAAGGATTAGAATTGTCTGCAATATATGCTATAAAATCCATGCAAACTACATCTATGTAACTTTATGTAAGAGAAACAACTGGTGAAAACATTCCAGACTCCTTTGAGAATCACTGCAACACTTACTTTAGAGCTATATAGAACTGCTGTCATTAGCTTTCTGAGTAAAACAGTACTGTTTTTAGGGCTGCAAGAACTTTTAGGTGATCCGAGATGAAAATGAGTGTAATCAGTGCTTGTAATTAGAAATGCAAAATTCCTCTGAGACCCTCTTTGCCCAAAACTGAGAACGCCATGGGGAGAGTAACAATGACAGAGGTTGCTTGAGATCACTGCCAGGCAGATTAAACAGTTACAAAGAGACTTCTGAGAAGATGACAGCTTGAAAGGAAACATGAAAACTTGTGATTGTGGGTGACAGACCTTAGAGTGACAGCCCAGCAGCGAAGCTGTGTTTGACCCTGCCAAGAGTCACTTCATGGGCATTGCCACCTTTCCACAAGTCTGAGAGCAGCCACCCCACCAGACTCCAGGAGTAGCCTGCAACCAGCAGACAGACTGACAGCCCAGGGTGAAATAAATGGGGACCAACATTATCAGGTGTGTGCACAGGAACTCATGGGGTGCTGTCTCAGCAGGGCACAATTAACAGACTTCAGGAAGCAGCGCAAGTACACATAAAGCTGGAGCACCCACACCTTCAGCAGGAGGGGTATGCACAGGGGAACACGTAAGTCTCAAAAAGGGAGTATCTGTGCACACATGCCCGAACTTTGACTCCATGCTTCCTGTGGGAGAGGATGTGCATACCTATGTAAGAGCAAGCAAGAAAGAGTGTGTGAGATCAGTCAGTACTTCACGGGATCAATTACACATGGCTGTTTACAGATTCGTGTTTGTTTATTCATATATTGCAAATGCCTAGTATCAGGGTTTACCTGTTATTATTAATATTGATCATTAATGTATAGGTCACTGATTGTCCATTTATTGATTAATAGCATGCAGTTAACTGCTTTGACTTAAGCCACATGTGTTGAGCAGTCTTGCCCAGCTAGAACATATTAAATCAGAAATCTAGTGTTCTGAAATAAGGAAGATGACTACTCTAGCCCTGTGGATACTTTGATGGAAGTCTACATTCACTCACAATTTCACTATTTATAAAACAGCAACTAATCAAAAATATGCATGTATATTTGGGCAAATGCGAGTAAAATTTCAGAGTAAGATGATCCACTAGCTTTCAGTCCATCTCAGGGACATCTACCTTTTAATATATCTTCTTCTGGAAGCAGTCACTTAAGCAGAAAACATGCACTTCCCTTCTACTATCCACGCTCATTGCCATACAGACTGTTAGACAGATCCTTCTGTGTATGCATGGCTATGAATCAAAGAGTTTGGCCATTTTGGTTGTCGTGCCATATTCTAAATTATTTGATCAAAGTGGTATCATTAAAGAATTTCAGATAGCTCCAAGGATCAAGCCTAAAAAGGAGTTTCCTTTAAAAAAAGATGATGTAATAAAGGTGAGACCAAAGGAAATCACATCATCTGTAATTTTGACAAAAATACTCAACTGGCTGTTCAACCAAAACGTAAATGATTTTAAAGTTGTTTGGTTTTGGTGGGGTTTTTTTGTTTGTTTTTTTTACATCAAAACCACTGAGTATTAGAAATGCAGTAATAAACTGAGTATTGATAGCTTTTGTTGAGTGTCTAAAATAGGTTCAGTTAATGCCAATTGCTTTCATATCCACTTATTAAAAGTCAACATAAACATGTCAATGCAATACTAAAGATTTATAGATGAATGAGATACCAAATGGTAAAATTCAGTACTAATACCCTCTGCAAGGAAAGGAATTCCAAAAAAGTAGGGATATGAAAATATTGTTCTTTCCCTTTAAGAATAGTAGCATGCACAAGCGAAGTGCAAGTGATGACTGAGTTTAGAAATACTTTATTTTAGCAAATACCCTAAATACCACCTTAATCGTTGATTGCTTGTCACAACATTTTCCCTCTCCAAAACACACTACTATTGAGAATAGTTTTTCCATGGAAAAATCTTGGCTAATAGAAGTGAAGTGCTAACAAGTTCCCCTCAAAAACACATCTTCAGTGATTGAGGTAACTTGGCATTTCTAAGCAGGTTCTGGTCCTAGATTTATTTTACAAAGGAAATGGAAAAATAAACATTGTTTAAAACAAATAAAATTCTTCTAGTAAGTAAACCATAAGGTACCAAGCAGGGGGTGGTGAAAGCACAATACTAATTTTTATTGCTCTAACAGAAAGTTTGGATACAACCAATCCTGAAAAAAAGACCAATTTTAAAGTTGATTAATAAATATTCAACAGTGACTAATATTCAACACTGATGAATCTGTCCATTCACTCTAAACCTGTATATTTTGCTCCGAGTATTGTGACACAGTAACTTTAATATCTACAAATAGTACAACTAGACTTATTAAATAGACGCTGAAATTTGTATAACACCCAATGTTTACAGTGATAAGCACTTGGCAGTACAACAGATACCAATTGCTCTTCGTGTAATATTTTGTATGGGTTTGGAAGAGAGGAGAGGGAACATCTGATGCAGCCGTTCTGTCTTGGAGGAATAAAACCAGTATCAGCATGCATTCAGCCAACCTAGGTGTCTAAATACCAGCATTACCTGCAAAAGCTGCATACAAAATTGAGCGCATGAACATGTGTGCATGCACAAACACACAGAGCCATCTGTAACTGTTTACATAAAAATGGAAATTTTTACCATTGTTGGGGTGACGTTCTTTAACATCAAACGATGAAACTAACTGAAACATCATAGCAGTCCAACCATATTAAATATTTTAATCAACAGTATCAAAGGAAATTACAGTAACTAAAATCAAAGGAAAAACTCATAATTAAAAAAAATTTAAGTACATTATAAATTTTAAACTTATAAAAGTTATAAAATATATACATTATTAGGTAATGCTATACAAAAAAAATAATATCACTGGTTGATAATTAATCCATTTCCTTTTTATTGTCAGTCCACAAATCTACCATTTACTGAAATTAAATATTACTTTGACCTCAGCCATCACTAATTAAAAGAGTTAACAGTTACAGTCAACTGGCACTGAACAGGCTTTGGCTGTAAATACAAATAATCATGAAATTGTGTCACAGATATTCCTCTCATTTTCTGTGATATACTTCAGGAATATAATTAACATTTCTCTTACCTCTAACTTTCAAAGAGCCTATGGTTTAGAGCTCTTTATTGAGAAACAGTGAATAGAAATTTTATTAACAACGTTAGAACTCAAAGCTACTTTGAACATTCAAATTTCAGAACTGCATTGAGTAATTCTGTAACTGGATTTTGAGCAAACTGTATTCTAATGAAAACCTATCTTCAGAGTCAATTTTGCTGTTATACTGATACATTGTTCCTTTTAAATCAAAGGTCAAATGTTAAATGTTTGAGGAAACAGCTGAACCAAACAATAACTGGAAATATGCTACCCTAATGCTAATGATGCACACATTTCTAACAAACTTCAGAGGCATTAACTGAAACCGTTGTATCACTATCAAGTCAGTTTGCAGTACAAACAAGGCCCATGATAGAGCAGCAGGTTACAAAAAGCTATAGAGAAGATATTAAATTATTTCTTAAATTGCCTGGTTTATACCTCAGTTGTTTTCGTAGCTGCTCTAGTTCCACATTCTGTTCTGCTACAGTTTTCAGAAACTGTTGATTGGTCTGCAAAATAAGGAGGTATTTGTAACATGTTTCTTACTGTATTGACATGTTATACATTCAGATTTGTCACAGGGCATTTCTACAGAATATAGTAAGCATAAAAATAGCCAATAAGGTCTGTTTAACACTGTTGCCGGTCTCCAAGCGCCAAGGTTTAGGTAGAGTATTTCAGAAAAGCAAATACAGAGTGATGTTACCTAATCCTACCCTTCTTTCCCCATATTTTGGTAGTGCAAGAACTTCCTGAGATGAGGAATTGTAATAAGTCAGACCGACCATCTGTATTCCCATCTAGTTTAGGTGTCTAGAATACCTTGTGACAATAAGTACCACAGTAGACCTCATATTGCTGGAAAGAATTCCTTTGGTTTAGAGACAGAGAAAAAATGAGCAAGTGCTCTTCCTTCATTTTTTCTATGCCAGCCATAGTGCTGGAGGTGTCATTCTCCTTCAATTGTCTTCTCACTTGAGAATCACTTCATATTTTTGTTACTCTACTAGCCTTTTCTAGATCTTATATATACATTTCATTGAGGTATTAGAGATGAGCACAGCTGCAGGCAAGCATTCAAGATGCTACTCTACTGCGGACTTAAGCACAGTATATTCCCTTTCCCTGACTCCTAATAATTGCTGACATTCTTCTTGCTTTTTTGACTGTGGCTAAGAATTGTTTTCAATCACTTCCTGCTTCTAAAATACCTATTCAAAGTGGTAACAGTTAATTTCAAGACCATCACAAAGTGAAAGCTCCCTCTTGCCTACATGCGTTATTTTGCTTTTATTAATAGCAAAGTGTCAGACAAAATTCACTCAGATACTCAGTATCATGAGATCTTTCTGCAAATTTCTGCACTTTACTTCAGTTTTCACTACCCCAAATACTTTAACATCAGTAGTGAACACTGTTGCCTTAATACTGAATCTAATTTCCAGAACATTCATAAATATGCTGAACAACTCTAACCTGAGCACATCTAGGAAACACAGCTGTTTTACCACAATAAAAAAGCTGACTAATTACTCTGTCTCTTCACTTCCTATTTTTCAGTTTGTTAGTTCAAGAAAGGCCATGCTTCTTTATACCATGACATATTTATATCTTTGGTAACAGACCTTGCCTAATGTTTTTTGGATAAGGCAAACAAATGGATTACCTTTATCTTATCATCTGTTTCCATCTCTTTCAAAGAGTTCACATATTTCACTCTCTCGTCTCCACATCATCCCTTTCCAATTTCATGACTTTAAGCATTCAGTGATTCTGTTTTGTGAGGTACCTACTACCAATTTGCTTCATACCTACAGTATTTCCAAATAAACAGGCTTGTATTTTAACAAGAGGTCAGATGTGAGGAAAAAAGGTTCCAGTGACAAAGACAAAAGAGAGTAGACAGCCTCTAGCAGGTTAGGAGTCTTTTCGCACTGCCAGTATCCAAGACAAACATTAATCAAAAAAATCACACAGGAATCATGTCTTTCAGAGAAGAAGCTGCTCAGCCAGAAACCTCACATTTTTCACCTTGATTTTTCTAAGATATTAAAATTGTTTGTCAATCCTGGAAGTTCTAGGCTAAAGCTTAGAAACTAAAAAGTCTCATAATCTATGGATATGGATGAAGCACTAGGAAATGATTAGAGCTCAGAAAAATCCCTGAAAAGGTCAGTGACAAAGACACTGAAGCCAGCAGAGCCAAACTAGGAATCGATGAACATGTGGCAGAGCTAGCCTATATAAGAGGTCATCATCAAAAGAAGCATGACCAGCAGGTCAAGGGACATGACTGTCTCCCTCTACGCCACTCTTCTGAGACCCCACCTGGAGTACTGTGTTCAGCTCTGGGGGATGGCATGGAGCTGCTCAAGCAGGTCGAGGGGAGGGCCACAAAGATGATCAGGGGGCTGGAACACCTCTCCTATGAGAAAAGGCCAAGGGTGTTGGGGTTGTTTAGCCTGCAGAAGAGAAGGCTCCAGGGAGACCTTACAGCAGCCTTCCAGTACCTAAAGGAGGCCTACAGGAAAGATGGGGAAGGACTCTGCAACAGGGAGTGTAGTGATAGGATGAGGGGTAACAGTTTTGAACTGAAAGAGGGTAGATTTAGATTAGATATTAGGAAGAAATTCTTCACTGTCAGGGTGGTGAGGCACTGGGACAGGTTGCCCAGAGAGGGTGTGGATGTCCTCTCACCTTGAGAGGTGTTCAAGGCCAGGCTGGATGGGGCTTTGAGCAACCTGGTCTAGTGGAAGGTGTTCCTGCCCATGGCAGGGGGGGGGTGGAACTAGATGGTCTTTAAGGTCCCTTTCAACCCAAACCATTCTACGGTTCTATGATTTTCTGCTTTGTGAACATGGTTTTGAACGTGTGACTTAAGTACACTCACCACATACTACAATTCTGAGTTTAAGTTTACCACTGAGTTCCTGAAGAAAGAGGTTGCATAGTATTAAGAGCTACCCTCTCAACCACCCTAACCTGCTGTTTGGAATTCAGGAAAAAAGCCATTACTACCTGATGTTTTACTATCCCTAGAGAAGTTTGCAAATCTGAGTGGCACAATTTCTTTTTTAACTAGGTATATATGAAGGACTTTTTGCTTTTCTTTTATACTTTGAGGCTCTGGTAGTGAAAAAAATAATTTACTAGGTCACTGTTCACAAGGTTTTACTTACCAACTCCATTTTCTCATTGGCTATACGCAGTTGCCGAGTCAACTGTTGAAAGCCAGTCAGTTGATCCTAAAAAGAGAATTCAAAGATTCTTGTAATCATCATCATTATCATAAAGAGTGTATAATTAGAGAGTTTCATAGTCAACAGAAAACATTTTCAGAAAAATTCATATGTGTTGCAGGAAATTCAATATGCCTTTGTAGATTTTATTTAGATTGCTTTTAGCTGCTGACCTAGTAATCTGGAAAATTAGATTTACTACTGAAAAATGTATCTGAATTTCACTCAGTTACAAATTGCCTCCTTCCAAAACTCATACACGCTTACTGTCAAAACATGAACGCATACACAAGTACTGCCTTTAAAGAGCCACACAGACTATGATGCTACCAGAAGCATTTTTGCTAAGAACAGGAGCAGACATGTACCCCTTAATTTAACAAGGCCTGTAAGGATATGTTTAATTTGCTTTTTACCATATAGGGTGTTTTGTGTCCATACAAAAAAAGTGTTCAGTTAAACTCTTGAGTCCCTGAACACGAACTCTGTCATCCTAGGAAAAACAGCATAACAAAGAAAAAAAAAAAAAAAAAAAAAATCATCTGCAGCACGCCAAGTGTCTTCAGAGCACACAGAACACTCAAGCCCCTGAGCTGGAGTATCTACTAATTGTGCTGCATTTATTTAACAGTCTGAAGGCCAAGTATATGCTCAAAACATATTCCAACAACTCCCTTATTTACTATGTCCAACCCTTACAACGATATCCTCTCTCATCTTTGCTTTCTGTCAATTCTAATTCTAGTTGATCTTACCTATTTCTATTTACCTCTGACAGCTATTTTCTGCTCCTCCATTAAAAGCAAAAACTAAAATAGGAAAGTTGATTTAACTGAAAAGCCATTTTCTGTGGGAGACCAGTGGCATTTAAGAATAGAAGGCAGCTCAACCTCGTTCTTGTTACAATGGCATTTAAATCCACCACAAATTTAGTTACCAATGAGAAGTGGAATCTGACAGCCCTAAACCCTCCAACAGCTACCAATAACTCTGTATGTTCTACCATGTGTATGTTACCAATAACTGACAATGCAACACAAGAAATAATCTAATAAAAGGAACAGGAGCAAAAACATGGAACTACATGTAGATAAGAGTCCTCATAACTATTACTTGAAATAACTATGAAACTTGAAAGCGTACAATAGCTGTACAGGTATTTTTCCTGTTTCTTGGAAAAGAACATATTGGTGAGGTGGACTTAATACCACAAAAGCACAAAAATCAGTAAAAAAAATTTCTGTTATGTAGGTAAGCTGTAATTGTGCCCACAAGTATAGTGTACTTGAAAATGGAAATGAAATGTTAAAAAAAATTTGTAACATCTCTTTACGGACCTAGAAATATCTGCAGCGAGGTACATACAGGCATGAAGTTTCTATTAGTTCTTCACGCTATCTTTATACAGCACAATTTTCACACCATCTTTATATAGCTCATCAGAGCACAACAGGTTTTCTGAACTAAGATTTCCTGACAGGTCTTCCCCAGAAACAGACTGCTAAACACAAGCTAGCATTAGAAGAATACTGGTGAACTTGAGTTTTCATTTGTTTCCCACACTTATTTACTGAATGACAACAGGAAACAGAGACTACTTTTTCCACTATACCACTGTGATCTTACAGACAAAATTCAGGATTCAAACATAGGAGAAAACATGGAAGACTTCCACCTCACAACTTGGAAATCTTTAGCAGCTTTTTCAGATGTTGAGCTCTACTGAAGATTTCCAACCATGCAGTTCAAACACATGATTATTTATATGCACATGCATATCTTGGGTACATATACATGCACCAAGACTCAGACTCAGTGCACTCCCCAAGTTCCTGCCCATATATTTGGAATAAAGAACTCTTCCAATTGTAACTGTATTTAGCTGATGAATCAGTGACCACATCTGACCACTCAACTAGATGACTATTATGGAAAATAATTAACAGTACTGGTAGAACCCCCCCACTTCTGTTTGACTACACACAAACCCAGAATCTCTACAGCATAGAAAGACATACCAAAATTAACAAAAACATAAATGAAAATTACTTTCTGCTTTTGCCTTTCAGCCACATGAATCTGCGTTTCAGTCATGCGTTCCTGGTACTGCCGCTGGAGTCGATCATGCTCCTGTAATACAGTCTGCCAGAGCTCTATTGCTTGTTCTTTTTCCTAAGTTAGAGAACAATGGTTTGTATAAAATATTCTATTATAGCACATTTACCTTCATCTATCATTCTCTAAAAAGAGAGATCTTAACTTCTATTTTGAAGAAATGCCAGTTTCTGTATTTTCTCTGCACACATTACAACTACACAGACAAAATACCAAATTCAGGTGCAGAAAAACAGATGATTACAAGTTCATCAAATTCCACCTACAAGTGAACTGCAAGTTTTCTACCTTTTTTTTTTTAATAGCTCAAACTTTCACACGTATTTACTGTAGGCCTACAGTATATATAATATTCAAATACCAAAATTCAACTGTCAGTTTAACTTGAACTTAATCATACGCAACAAAGGACTGATACATCATTGTAATAAGCTCAAGACGACTTGCTTACCTTTTCAGATTTAAATATTATTTTCTATACCCCACATATACTTGCTTCCTTGTATCACATGACAACGTTTTTGATTAAAATGACAAGCTACTACAAAAACTTGAATTGAACAAAGTACTTCACTAATTTCCTGGTCAGGAATTCAATATAAAGATCAAGTCAAGTACCTAAAGTTACAGGCACAAATTAACATAAAAAACTTATATTAATCTAGGAAAGAAGTTCCTTCAGGTCTTTAAGTTGAAAGTATAAGTACTTGTTTCTTCAGCTACAGAAAGTCAAGAGGACCCCAAAATAGTCTCAAGGAACTCTGAACAACGGAATTCTGAGCCAACAAATAAACCAGCTTCCCCTAATCTGCCAAGGCACAACAAGAGAAATAAAACAGTACAAATGTTTCATGTCACACACTTGCTTTGTAAGTTGTAGTTGTTCTTGAAGATTTCTCACTATGCCTTCATCTGCAGGAATATCAGTTCCCAGAGGCATGAAAGGAAGAGCCTCCAGTTGCTTCTCAAGTGCCTCTTTCAACTCTGCATGCAGCCTGAAATTCAAAGAACCAAGTTCAGCAAAGCATTTCTCCAACAGGAATTTTTTTTAACAACTGAAGTATACTGTACCTTCAATCTGCATGTACTATTTACTTCTAAGTCATATTTTAATCTATTAAATTACATTCTACAAACACAACAGATAATTTGAAATAGTTTAATATCTAGTTGTTCTAGAGATATGGTTACAACTCCTAAACCTGATGCTGTAATCTATATTAAGCACTTAAAGACTCTCACATTAAGCTCACGAGTATGAAGTCTTCAACTATTAAGTAGATTCAAAAGATTTCAAGGTCCTAGAAAAAAAGCTTTTTAGGGTTTAGAAATCAAGAAAAACAGCAGTAGTAACAGGGCAGTGCAATTATTTACCTTTCATTTTCCTTGGTGACTTGTTCAAATTTTAGTCTCATCTCATTCATTTGCACCTAACACAAAAATACGCAAGAGTAAGCACTCATTTAAGTGACACAAACTTTGGTGATTCTTTTACCTTTTAATTCTGACTGATACTGTAACAGATGGACAATTTAATTCAGCATAATACAGTAAATGAAAGTCACTTCCTTTAAGGAAAGTCACAGGATGCCACTTAAATTTCACAGCTGCTAAGTCCTGTTATACCTCAGCATTCAGAAGTTATTATGAGCATTAGAGTTACCTTTTGGAACTCTTATAGCTCCTACAGATGGATTCTTAACTAACTCGAGTTCTTTTAGGGATACAGTAGATAACTTGTCTTTTATGCAGTAAGCATTTGAGAAAAGAGTTCAGGAATTAACTGAGGAAAAACTTCAGTTACATGAGTCAAATGAACTGTTTTGTTAACTAAAGAGTGCAACAAAACCACACTGTTTCTATTGCCTTCTGAAATCAGCCAAGCTTGAAGACTGCATCTGCAGAATCTTTATGATGGACAGATCAAACAAATTAAGCACATTAAACCACAACCAGAGTATAACTTCTGCATGTAGATCACAAGTAAAAATTGCTTTCTGTATGCCACAGGTTTTAATTATTGAACATGTCATTTTGCTTGTCAGTGATCATATGAAGCACTCAAAAGTTTCATTTTTCTGTGGCTGAAATAAGGACAGTCCCCCAATATCTCAGCCTCCATGATAATAAACATTTAAAGAATTATTTGAATCTGAAGAATTATTAAGAATGAAAAAGGCTGGGTGTATCTACACTTGCAGGACTGCACTGGACCACATGGCCAAGGTCAGACCTGTAAGGAAAGAGAGAAACAGCTGCCTCATCTGAACGTCATCTAGGAAAATACCTGCAACCGTATAAGAACATCTAGAGAAATAAACCGTGCATGTTTCATTTCACAACACTACTTCTCCAAACACACAGTAATCTGTGCAATTTGGACAATCTCCCAACCTTTCCAGAGAAAGCTCTCTGTTCTTCCATTTGAGGCAGACTGCAGTCCAGCAAGTTTGTGAAGAATGGTGCAGGCATACTTTCCTTTATTGACAAAAGCTAATGGCCTAGATATTAACACTATAAAATATTAAGAATATACAGTCTGAAACATTAGGAACATCCATACCTGATAAAGCTGCAGCTGTTGTCTCATTTCTTCCAAGTGTTTATCATACTCTGTGATTAGAGTTGACAAGCTAAAAAGTTGAAATACATACTTAGAATAAATGTTAGAAACGCTGAAACACTGTTCTTTTATTTAACTAGTTTTAAAGAATTCTTAATCTAGAGAACAGAACAAAACAGTCACTTTTCTTTATTCCCAAGCTCAACATTCACCAGAATCAAATGAACAAATTTAATTACTACTTTTAAAGTATGATCAGTAATAGCAGATTTCCCGTATAACAGAAGTAGAACATGGGACATAATAAATGAGCATTAATGTAACATTAATATTTCATACATAGAATCCCAAATGACTGAAGACTAGGCTTTGTTACTGCTGCCACATGCAACAGTAAAGTGGCCTATAAGACAATGTAAAATAATGTAGTTCTACTTATATACTTTTTCCCTCCTAATATTTTTGTAATTTATCGTAATTCTCTGAAAATTCTGTATTAGTCCAGAGTGATAATGCCTTAAAATCTAACAAGAAAGGATAGGTTATTTTTGTAACACGAAATTACTATGATTATTAAACCATTTGCCAACAGGCAACTGTTAGTTGAAGATTGTCAGATAAGCATTTTTAAAAACATCCACCTGACCTCAACAGACAGCAGTTACCTGTGTTAACTAGATCAGCACAATCTTACCTGTACTTTTGTTTATTATCTTAAAATTTAGACTAGAGAATTCCTTCATTCATCTCCCACCTTTTATTCTACAGATTGGGGAAGAAAAGTAATAGATTTAATTTACTGAATAAACAGAATAGTGTCTAAAACCAATTGCTACAGGAACACTTTTACAGACTCCATTCACAAGTTCTCAGAGCTGTGAACACACATACATAAGACCAAGTTCACCTGGATATTTACACTTTTAAAAGCACATGTCAATTTCTTTTGAATTCTTTGTAGTATTCCCACTTATAATTTGCAATTAGTTACCTTTGGTCCATCATCCTGGATCCTGGTATGCCATCACCACCAGGGGCATTTTGCTGTAATGGTATACTTTACATATTAGTACCTGCACATGACTGCATAGAGTTTTAAATTTTTACATGCAACCCAAAGCTGCTGTTCTGCCTGTACTGTAATCATACACAATATCCCACATGACCACTTCCAGGATTATGTTCAAAAATCCTTGAGTGCTGGCCCAATTTCAAAAAAATCTGATTTTTTTTTTCCCCTGGAGATGCTCTGATATAAAGCATAATTGCATGTGAGGGGGAATAATCTTGCTCTTAAAAGAACTATCGTAAGTTTGTGTGCTTAGTTCATTTCCATGCATCTCGGCATCAGGAAAGTGCTGATGCCCTAGCTCCTGCACAGACTTTTAGACAAGCTTATGGTACCCAGCACAAAAAGTTAACTTTGCAGGAGACAAACGTCTTGGAAAAGAGAAGTCTATAAAAGTGAGAAAGTCTACTAAAGTAGAAATCAAGTATTACTTCAGGGGTATGTTCTCCTGCACATGACAAACTTTTCAAAATGCACCAAAACCACCAGAATTCACCATTATGACAGATTTATTCTGCTGCTTGGAAAAACAACAAGCAACTCTAGATTTGTGTGATGGACCTAAAGCAAGGCCAGCCCACATTAAAGTGGGCTGTGCTCTACGTATGCAAAGATGTTTGTCTCAAAACCTCATCACAAAAATTCTTACTTCCATCCCTGAGTTCACGTACTTGCTCAGCAGTAGCTCTCAAAATCTCATCTGTTTCATACTGTCCAAGTGCCACCTTTAGCCCCTGATCTGAAAAACACAAAGTTTGAGAATCATAGCTACAACACAGGCCATTATCTAGATAAACCAGACTGGCAGTCAGAAATATGTTTAACAGCGTAGTGCTTAGAAGAATTTTATGAAGCAGTTGTGTGCCTTCAATTTAGCACAATTATGTTAATGCAAATAGGACTTGAAAAAGCCTAAAGGCTGTGTAATAATAATGAATTCCATTTCTTCCATATTCCTTCTGTTTTCTTTTAGAAATTTAAAAAAAATGAAGTTTCTGCCTAGAAAACTCACAAATACACATCTTAATGATTCACAAGGTCTACATGCAAAAAATCACATTTTGTGTCCAATTCAACTAGCTGGATGTTTGACAATTAACCTGTTGTTGGGAACTCAACCCTGCAGTTCTTAATAAACATTCAACAAACTTAGGTCAAGAGCTTCGCTGATAAATGGATCTGAGCATTCAAGTATATCCAGATGAAACCAAAACAAGAATGAAGAAATGCAGTCTGCTAGTATCTGCTTTTTCTGAAAGAAGCAAAGAATAATGAATAATGAGATTCCACACTGCTAAGTTAGGAACATCAACTAAGGTGTCAGTCTCCCCCCTTATTCATCTAACTTTGGCTATTGGGATTTAATTTGTAGTACAATTAGTCTCTGAAAAAAACAGCAGAAAGTTGGAAAGGAGAAATAATAGCTCTTCTCTCTTGTTCATGGAATGTTCTTTCATCTAACAAAACCATAAGAATCTGAGTAACACCTTTGTAACTGGAATGGGTAAAGAGGAAGAAAAAGGAAGTCAGGAAGGTAATGCAAACATTTTCATTTAAAACAACTTCTTGCCTATTTTTTTTTTAAAATACACATCCCAATGGTTCTTTTTCTGATTCTCATCCTCTAAAGGAGGGTATAGAAAAAAGACAGAGGGTATAGAAAGGAGGTAAAAGTAAAAGGATGCCAAGGAACAGGAAAGAGGAAAAGTAGCAGCCCACATCAGCCAAAGCAGTCTGCAAACATGAGAGGCCACAGCTACAAAAGGGGACAAATCTTAAACACCCCTTACAGACATACTCACCCTCAACAGTGAATCATTAAATACATTATGATAAAAGGTGTATGTCTTCAGTAGTATCACAAAAATATGTATTGAAATGGAGGAATTATTATTTGTAGGGTTGGCTGCTGATAGTTCAAAATGCATTCACGTAAAACTCAATTTATAACTGATCAGTGCCAGAGACTAGCTTTTCATTTGGAGAACCTTTTTTACAGCTACATATTTAACACAACAAATATTTACAACATTAAAAATAATAATGCTTAGAGAATCTCTTCCTGTGTGTATTACACACATTCAGCATTTTAGAACTTCAATTTCACATTCATAAAACAGGAGAAACATCAATCCATATATCAGACTTACAGCAGGCCTCAAATAACTTATGTCTCAGGTGGCATACCAGCCAACTTCAAAGTTATCATTTGGCACCTTTCAAAATGTGTAAAGTTTTTTAAAAGAGAGAATTAAACTCCTTGATAGAAAAGGCAACTCCTACCACTTCACAGTGAACTTGGTCTGAGCTCTATTTAGAGCCTACAGATTTACAGACTAAAGAAGCTACACTCAGACAAATTAGATAGATATAAAAAAGCAAAATCCCAATATTTGAAAATCCATTATTTGTTCACATCACAGTTTAATAAATACTCATGCAAAGCTTGATAAAGATATGGGCTTTTGAGCCATATTTTTTGAGTCTGTTGGCTCAGACAGAAGCTCTTCTGCTACTACAGTCCTTGGAATCAAGAGCTGTTTTTTTCACCTTCGGCCACCCAAAGCTGTCATACAAAGTTTAATACCAATTGAAATTTTGATTTTTGAGTGATGCACAGCCATAGCACTTTATGCACTGTGATCTCATCCTACTTCCTGCTGTGCTATCAAGTTGTCCCACAACACTAATTGACAGTAACGTTCTTGGGACTACACATCAAACCACTCCTTACTTATAGTAATATAAACTTTGTAGAAGTAATTTTGCCAGTATTTTGCTGGTAAGGAATGAAAGTGTACTCTGATTCAGTCATATTAAGCTTACATTAAAATAATCAAAATTGTAACAAACAACACAATTAAAAATATTGATTTTAGTCTGTAAAAGAAATTTTATGAGTAACTGGCAAGACAGCTTTTTTGCCTTTCAGGTGGAAGACAAGCATAGGAAACACAGTAGTCTCTTAACTGGAGAAAAGAGGCATTATCACACAAAATGCACGTGGTTTTGGCTATTACCCTCAGCAGCAGCTTTTAATTATTACTCTTCAACTAACTAAAAAGTAGCTTTGATGTTGTTATTCACTATAGCGAACACTAGAAGAGCTACAGAATATCAATCTTCATCGCTACAACCACAGGCAAAAGGGTTTCTACCCTCTGTAGAAACTGACGCCAGCTCCGGAGAGGCAGGGTCCAGGCCTCGGCTACTCAGCTCCGTCCTTCAAACAGCCCCGGAGCAGCACCCGAGCCAACCCGCGATATGTCGGGAGCAGACAGGCAGCCCACGAAGCCGACCGCTCGCCGAGACCTCACCTGGCTCTCCCCCACTGCCGAGCTCAGTGGCCATATTTCCAGTGGAAAAGCTCCACCGCCGCTGAGAGTTCCTCCCCAGGAAAAACCTACAACAACCCGACGGAAAGCCGGTTATTTCAGCCGCTCGCCAACCCCCGCTGCCCGGCGGGCTTTCGCCTCTATCGGCGGATAAGAAAGATGAGAGACAATAACTTCCAAACATTGGAGACGCGCTGCCCCTCACCTACCAGCTCCCACTTCGTGAAATAAAGCCTTTGTAAGGCTGCAGCTGGCCGGGGCGGAGGCAGTAACCACGGCCTCCCCCTCTACACCTACCCCTTCCCCTCAGCCCAGCACGACAATCCCACCACCACCGCCCAGAGACGAAGAAACCACCCCAGGCGGCGGCTGGCCCCGAGGACACTCACCCCATCCCCCCCCACCGCCGCCTCAGCGACAGTTAACCCCGCTTGGCGGCGCCGCCCCAGTCACGGCGAACGGCCGAAGGCGGGGCCTGCCTCGCGGACTAGTCCAGCGCGCGCCCACCTACCTACCCCGCGAGCTGCTACCACTACCGCCGCCTTTTCCCTTAGCGACCAGCTCGGCTCCAAGCAGCGCGTCGGTCACGTGGCGGCGGAGCGACCGAGCCCGCCAACCTCGGAAAAGGGGAGGGTTAGGTTGGGGTGAGGGAGGGCGTCTGCGCATGCGCGCTGTTGAGCGGCTGCCGGTCAGGGGTGAGGGTTGTGGCGGGGGAAGGCGGGTTGGGGAAAGGTTCGGTTTGTTGGGGAGCCAGGTTTCTTTTCGGAGTCGCAGCGGCTGCTTGGAGGTGTGAGAAATTTCTTGTTAAACTTTTCTGAGGAGCTAAGGGGTTGAATTTCTCTTCAGGAAATGCTGCTGTTGTTAGTGGCTGGGGGCGGGGGCGGGGGGGGGGGGGGGCCCGAAACCGGGAATTTTCGAGCCCTCTGGGAGCTTGTGCCTGTGTCTAAGAATGAAGTCTTAGCCACATTAAAAGCTGCTGTCTCTTACTCGGTTGCCAACTTTCTCCCTGTCCTCTTGGAGCAATTAAGAAAAAACGCCAGCGTAATTACTTTCTCCTTGGTTTTGTCGTTGTTACCGACGTCGACAGGGTTTGGGATGGAAGGCGTCAGTCCTCTCGATAAGGAGAGACGAGGTGATTACAGCGACAAGCAGCAGCAGCTTTCTCCTTGCTGGTGAGGTGTGACGCTCATGTGGCTGAGGTCTGGACATATCAGCCAGGTGCTGTCAGCTCAGGGTAGCTTGTGGCCATGCAGTGCGAGTGCTTTTAAATAGCTGAGAAAGTACTTGCTGTAAAACTATTTCGTTTAGCGTTTGCATTTCTTTACAGTGTATTAACAACTGGCTGAGGTCTAGTGTTAAAAGGTAATTAAAGGTCTCCTCTTCCTGTTTTAATTTACTTTTAACGCCATTGCTATGTGTTGCTGGTTTTATTATGATTTAAAAGCATGCTAGTAAGCAGCTTACCTAAGTCCATGCAATGTAATTAACTTAAAACTTGTACCAAGGGGCACTAATTTGGAAAATCTTAGATCTGCTGTCCTGTAAATTGAGCAACCTTAGCACTAGGTAGACCTCTAAAAATAGCTAGTGAATGTTTTGCAATTTTCCTTAAAGCTTTATGGTTCCTTTTAAAATTGAGTGTTCTACAATTCAAGAGTAATATTGGTTTACAACAATGGGCTAAATCTTCAGTACATTCGTTTCGGTACACTGTAAGCTGTCCCTGGAGGAGTTAAGGTTTTTACCAAAAAAAGTCATCTGTCTCATATACGTACAAAGAGGAATTTGTGATGCATCTTGTCTCATCTTCATTTTAGACACTACAGTTACAGTAGTGTGTCTAAGGTTGTTTAGTAGATTCTATTATTTCACTGCTTTTTTTAAAACTTCGTATGTTGTGACTCTTTTCCTGAGACAACTTTTCAAATCTTGTGCACAAGAAGAAGCTTCGCATTGCTTACTTCAGTCAGGAATTGTAATAGCTAGTCATGTAATTCTCCCTGGATTTTAAGATCTTCCCAGGCTATTTTTATTAGAAGGCTATATTATTTTAAACCACTGTTGAAATCTGGCACTATTTTTAAATAGGTGTTTGAGATACTTGCCTTGACCAGTGAATGGAAATAACTAAATATGTTAGCACAAACTGAAAATAGAAGAATAGAAGGAAATGTTGACTTCTAAGTGCATAACGTTAATTTAATAGTGTTGTAAAAAATGGGTTCATAATGCTTTATTAAACTTTCTTAGATGCACCCATCTACTCTAAAACTTCATTCTTCTGAGTAAGTGATCCTGCTTGTGGAATTCTGTCTTGTTTCCTTTCACAGTAAGTGTGCGTAAAGATTGTGCACTCCATTTACAGGAATTCTGTTCATTTCAAAAAAACGCTAGGAATGGTCTTACCATCTGGATCCATGTGGATACTTCATGCTCCTGCTGCTCAGTGTTTGCAGCTTAGAAAATTAAAAACACAACACTTGTCCACATTTCCTGTGGATTATTTTTTTCTAGATCAGTTTAAGGCTATATAGCCCACTGGATATGTTTCAGCAGCTGTTCGTGTTGTGAAAGGGACTTGTTATTTAACATACTGCTTTTTTATTTGGTGGCGTACATTATAATTATTGCAGAAGAGTTGTCACTGTACTTGCCCAGAATACTTTTTCTTACTAGTTCTCTCTTTTTGTTTTAAACTGTGGGTGATTTAGCTTTGCCTGTTTGAGTTAACTGCCAATACTGGACTATGAGCCAGCTTCTGCTGGCTTAAGAATGCCGTTAGGATGCTGTTGGTTGTCTTCTCTCCCATGCTTTGTACACTGTTTTCTTTCAACTTGTGTCATCTTGGTTCCAGAAACTTGCTTCTTGAGTTGGAGTGAACATTAATGATGGTAGTCTTTCATAGTTTCTAGGGCTATCTCAGGTCTCTTGCATAAAGCACATCTGATGATGCTTGTCTAGCATATTACGCAGTTAAAATGCTGACATAAGAATTTAGTTAGTTTTCAGTTTATTTAAATATAACTTTGTCAAAAGTGATAGTCCCATATTTGACTTTCCTTTTTTACTGGACTTCTTAAATTAAGGCGTCTAAGTACTAAATCTATTGCTTCAGATTTTCTCTAATCTGCCACACTTCCTCGGTCAGATCATCTCCTTCACTGTGAGTATATCTACTTAACCTAACGTCATTCTAGCTATTTTACCAGCTTGAACTCAGGAGGTGTGGTGCTTTTCATCATGAACATCAGTGCAGGGAAATTGGCTGATGTGACTGTCACAGAGGGTATGAGACAGTTAATGTGTAGTCATAAGAGCAAGGCTTTGGCATATAGGGAAGTGTGATGCATGTGGTTACATTCTGTCTCATGTACTACACCTCTTGATAACACCTGCAGAATATGGTAAGTTATGCTTACCCTTCTGTGAGTCCCAAGAAAATGGGTATCTGGGTAGAGGTTAAATAACCTGATTTAGTGTTCCCCACTGAGGGAAATGTGGTTACAATTTAGCTACTGAGCTAGCACCTCACTGGTCACAGGACTTAGCATGTGCATAATTCTCAGTCAGGCTATGTGCTGCCAGTTCCCTTCTTGTATGGCTAGGAGATGTGTAAGGGAACAAATCAAGGATCACTTTTGTGGAGATGGGAAGGATCTCATAATAGTGAGGAGGAGAGGGGTAAGGGGCCATAAACTTGTTGGAAACTGGGCTCTGCTCGTTCTTTTGCTTATTAAATAGATTAAGGCTATTCCTAAGGTTTGTACAGTTATTTCTAAGTAACAACAGCTGTTGGAGTGCAGTAGTCTCTGTTCTTGCTGCTCTGCAAACGTTCAATGTGTTTAACAAGATGTGCTTGCAGTTTTCCTTGAAATCCTTTAGTTTGGCTGGTTTGCAATGACCATGAAGGAAAGCTTTAGCTAATTGTTTCGTTTTCTTGCATCTCGGATTCATGAAAGGTTTTTCTCAATCTGTTTTTCTCATGTTACCAAATCATCTAAGATAATGTAGTGGAGACTTTGTTTTGTTTATCTGTTCTCCTGATAAATACTTTTGATGGTTTTGGAAGGTGTTTATTTAGGTACATCATTGAAATGCCTTAAGCTTGGTAAGACTTGAGAGTGATTTGTAACCATGCAGGTATAAAAACCTATGAAAAGCATTCATGTAACTGTTTATTTAGTTGCTTTATAAAGCTAAACTATTTCAGTTCTTCTGATGTCTAAAAACATGATTTGATGATTGACTTTGTGCAAAAGTGTGCTTTTTTTCCTCGACAAGCAAACAGTGCTGTTCGTGCTGAAATGGAATCTGAGATCTTCTTTGACAGAACCTTCCTTTCTCATTTATGTAGTATATGAAGATGGAATTTACAATTAAACACACCTGGGATGGTTTACCAGTGAGCCATGAGCCAGTAACAATTGGGCTGAAGTCGAACAATGCAGGACTGCTAATGGAAGTTAATGCTCCTTTCTTTGATGACCCTCCAGCACCGCTTGGAGAGCCAGGGAAACCTTTTAGTAGACTGTGGGACTATGAGGGTAAGTGTAACTGTTCTGCTGCAAATACATCCAATTTGTGTAGACACTGATGTTCCTCTGTAGTTAATATGCCTCGTCTTTATTTAAGAATCTGTGATGGTTATTTTTTCAAACTGATCTAACAGTTGTGAGTGTATGACATATAATTCAATTCCGTTTCTTTGGTCACAGTACTGCTTTTAAAGATCAGATCTGAAATGCAAAGTAAAAGTTTTCCTTTCTGTTATATCCTGAGCAGTCTGGGAAAGAATACTGGGAAAGAATTTAGTTGTAATCACTGCCTTACCCTTAAACGGCTCCTTGAGTAAATATAAGCCTCATGCTATATTCAGCTGAAAACTACCCCAGACTGTACCAAGAGTGGTGCTCTTTTTCTAGGTGGTGAATTGATTTTCATCACTAGCACTACTGACTGTGAGTGGTTGTTTTATAGAAGTGCAACAATACAAATGACTGGGAAACGAAGGAAATACGTTATGTCACTCGGTGGCCATAAAGAAATGGAGTCCAATGAGCTGGGTTGATTTCAAGAATGATGATGTTGACTCTTCCTGATCCTGTCAATAGTATCGGCACTTAAACTTAGTTTCTGGGTTGCTGATATAACTTGTGGAATAACAGAGGCTTGTCATATTTGAATATCAAAATAATTTTGTGGCATATATATAAATGCATTTGCAGTAGGTAAATGGAAGTGAAATCCTAAAGGTAGGTTATACGTTTACTTTAAGAAGTAGAGAGCAATAGCTAAAATATGTCTATTTTAATCAGTTTTCCAGAGCCTATTTGACAAATAGGAAGGTGTGAAACAAAGAAATAGCAGCTGATAAAATGATTCAAAATTGTACCCGAATGGAATGGGGAATATTCTTATAGTAATCCTTCCTGTCAATGCTGTCACTTTTACATGGTGCTTTGAATAATGCAAGAATTTAATGATTCCAGCAGTTCTCTACTTCCTGATTATTGAACTATTTTGATTAAAGCTCTACTAAAGCAGTATTAGCACCAATTTGATATTGCTGTACTAAATAGGCTTATGTAAAAATAAATAACATTATCAATCATATCTAATTGTGATTCTAACTAAAACTTTCTAATAGTGTCATTGCTGTGAGAAACACCTTTATAGTTCTACCTTGTGGTCCCGAAAGGTGATTCGACAGTCACACGTGGCTTTCAGGTACACCTGGAACAGTAATCCCCTGTCCAAAGTATCAGCCATCTACAGGGCAAAACCATTTAAGAGCTAAATGCTTTCTTACTATTTCTGAGATTTAGCACTCTTAGTTACGGGGTGTCAGCTCTTCTGTATGTTTCTCTTTTCATATATATTTTTTTTTTCCTAGTCTCTGGTGCTCTGAATCCTCAGGCTACCAGGACACAAGACTTCTGCACTTAAGTGCTCTACCTGGAGTGCCTGCTGTGAGTGTGATTGACTGAGGTCACTCTTATCTTGGTCAGCTTTGCTCACAGCAAGCATACTAGGTGAAATAGCTGTGTGCTGATGCTTTTCTTACTCCATGGACAGCTAACGTTAATTAGCAGACTTGCCATGTTTTTCTGCTGCATCAGGATAAGTGTTTCCAAAGCTGGAATTGGTAAAGTAAATAAAATTAGTACAGTGCTTATAAAGCTCTGTATGATGATAGGCATTAAAAATAAAAGCTCTTGAATTTACAATTATGGCACAGCATTTTGAATAGTTAGGAAGCTGTCAGTAGCATGTACACAGCTAGTCAAGCTCTGGCATGGTACAGGCCAAAAATCATGAAAACAGAATTGGTTTAGTGGGTTATAAAAGTCTCAGGATATTACAAAGCAGTTAACATGAAATACTGACAGCCTGTTTTTTTTTTAGTTGTAGAAGCATTTTTCCTGAGTGACAGAACTGAACAGTATTTAGAAGTTGAACTTTGTCCGTAAGTACAGCACTCTGAACAAGTCACAAATTCAAATTTGCATTTCCAGTTCTAATGCTTTTAAGATAGATGTATGAGGAAGACTGGGTACAGAAATTGTGCCAGTATGGGGAATGTACATATTTGTGGCAGAACAGTACACTAATAACTTGGTATCAGTTTAAGAAAATTGTGCTCTGATTTTTTTGACAGCCATGGACAACACTTGTTGCTGCTGCTTTCTGGCAAAAGAAGAGTATGGAAAGTAAGTGGTCAAGTACTTTCATAATGTGCAGAAAAACTAACTGGTTCTAGGTACTTGTTGCCTGATTGGAAGATGACATCACCTCTTTCCCCCCCCCTCCTCCCCCTTTAACAGGAAGAACTTCCTTTAGAGTTTGAGGTGACCAGAATGAAAACCAAATGGGAGGGTAAAGCTCATCTTCCGTGGAATTATTTTCCACCATGCACTAACAAATTCAATGCATTTGCAATTCATGGCTCAGGAGAAGAGAGAAAATATGAAGCGCTTCATCCTGTGCCTCGACATGAACTACAGGAAGGACAGAAACCAGATTTGTAAGCTTTTTTGTAATATAGTTGCACTATTCTTGGAATACTTAAAGATATCTGGTTTTCAGATTGAGTGCTGCTAGTGTTTTAATTATAGTGCTTAGCCCCAGATCCATTGGTACCGTACGTTGTATAAAGCACTGTGGCAGATAACTTTTAATTAGTGCTTGATTTCTATATTATCCCCTAGGTTCATAGAAAATGATGTGTTCAACACCATTGGCATCTGTTTTATCACCTTCCTCAGCTAAATCATAGATAGGTTGTTCTACTTTTTCCTTGCCTCCAGCACCTCCTGAAATACCATTTAGTGTTAATTTCACCAGATACATTTCCAGTAAATCTCTTTTGCTTCTCCCCTACTGTTCTAAGCAACCTCGCCTCTATAGTTGGTTCCATATTATAGAAAAATTTGAAAATGCAGACTGAATGGAAAAGTATAATAAAAGGATACCCAATATCAACAGAAAAACTAGTATATCTTGATTTTTAAATTGTGCTTTGGGCCTGTTTATTTTCTTTGACTGTGAGGCTGAGATGATTTGATAAAAACTGCTACTTCTGGCCATTTGTATAAATGAACTAGCTCTAGAAGGTACACTATAGTTCCTATGCGAACTTGTTACTCAGCATAGAATGACAGCCAGGTAAAGTACATTTTAGTTAAGTTACCTTTTTTTGCCTTTATTTAAGAAAAACTTAGCTTCTGCAGCTGTTTATTTAAAAAAAAAAATCTAAGCTATTGATAATAAAATACATTCTCTTTATCAGTGTCCTAAAGAAATAGATTCTTTTATTTTTCTGTGGTAAACTGCAAAATGCCTGTAGTGTTTTTCAGGAAGGGATTCTTTCTATTCTTTCTATAATATCCCTTCCAAAAAAACCCCTTGAAGAGGTTGCTCCTTGCTACTTTCATTGCTCTTAGTTTGTCTTTACTCTTACAAATGATTTCCTAATAAGAGAATTCCATTTACCTTTTTAAATGATTAGTGTAGTGTCAGATATTCTGTCTACTGCTTGGTAGTTGTTTCATGTAAGTATTAATTAGCAACTGGCTTCAGTGTCTTCCTTCTATTGTGTCTTTATGGTAGCCTAAAGGAGAAATCTGTAGCAAAAACTGATTCATAATGTTTAAAAGAAAACAAGACTTTTAGTCTTATAGCAAAAATATATTTACTACCTTCATTATCCTATCCAGTCTTACTCTTTTCTGTAATGAAAGGATATTCCTGTGATACGATTTTTCAATTTTTACTCTATTGGAGTGCCGATAAGTCGTAAAACAGGGTCACTGTGCTTTTGCTCTGACTGCAGTTCCAGGCAACTTAAGATGAGGGAGTTTAAAAGGTGAGCTTTGTTAACTTCACTTTATGCTGTGTGATACTTGTTCATAGCTGAGGATATTGCTTTGTGTTTTCCAGTACAAGGTTTTCAGAAACACAGTAGTGTTTTTTCTTTATAAACTCAAGTTTTGGAAAATGAGCACGTGGAATGCTGGTTACATTCCTGTCCAAGAAAACCTGAAAATAAAAATTAATTAAACCTATTGAGGTTGCTGCCTTTTATTAAGACACATACTATAAGACTTACAACTTTTTTGTTTATTTCTCCTCTCTTTACAGTCATCGCCTGGAATTTTTCAAAGATTTGAACCTGAGAGGACTAATGGGAGAAGACTGGAAGCAGCCTGAATCAGATATATGGAAGTCTCTCACTAATTAAATGGATTGAGGCATAAATTTTTAAAGCACTCAGGTTGGATGAAGCTGTATGGAAAGAACTTCTTCATTCTGAGCAGAGTTTGTAAATATCAGATTACTAAGCCTTTCCTTGACACCAAAATCATTGCTCAATCTTAAAATCAACTGTAAAGTATCTGGGCCAGTTGATTTTGAACGTATGAAGTATGCAACAGCTTGTGTTTCAGTTCATCTGGGTATGGAGTTTTTCATCTGTGCCAGAGATGAACCTGCTTCTACTAATGAAGGGGAGAAAGTGTGCTAAAATTACAGCTGTGTTTTCATGAGAGCTCTAAGCTTGATGAGGCCAATATCTGGCTTGGAATCTTTCAGTTTCCTGTAGTTGCTGCATTTCTGCTGTATTTTGACTGCTGCTGGTTTGTTTCTTGGCTCTTGAATGAGATTCTTAAGCACCTAAATTTGTTGATTGCTATCAGGAGGAAGAATGCCTCCTTCAGGAACAGAAAAGAATATAGCTATCATGGCATTTTGTGGCCCAGTACTTGCATTGCAAGATGCTGTGGAGGTATAACACTACCCTTTCCTGTACCTTCCTATACCTGAAGTTTTCCCTTGCACAGTGGGGGGAACTTTATTACTTTATTAGCACACCTCTCTTCAAATTCTCTGTGGAATTTCTAGTGATTGTTAGGTATAGAGGATAGATTTACAAAAGGTTTTATGTATTGCAGGAAAAGTTTCTGGGGCAAATAATGTTTAGTGTAACCTTTTGATATAGTTGTGTGCCTACAAAAGCTCGTTTGTTCCAAGACCTTATCACATCACCTTAAGGATTCAGCTCAGACGTATGAGAGTTTTGCTTGCATGCCACCTAATATTGGAAATACTCTAAATGTATGTGCCTACATTTTATACTTATGGGCATGAATGTTTTTAACAGTACTGTATACTGTTGGATGTTAACATCTAACCTGTAAACTCTCACAGGATTTACAAATGAGGTGTTCCTTTTTTGTCTGGCATAGTAAGTGCTGCTTGATTGTGGCTGCTGACTTGATCCTATATAAATTAACTTAGAAAACGGGAAGCTTAGCTGCTAACCAGATCCTACATATGAAAAATAGGTGACTTTAAAATCAAACTTTGTTTTAGTCCAGAATGAGGATTCAGACCAAGACACGGTCCTCACTCCTTTACTAGAAAGAGGACTTCCTGCATCCTGTTGAAATGTCATTATCACAGGGTAAAAGGTGGTTGTGTTCTTTACCTTTGTGAGAAGGATTGTTTTGGGAGTCTGAGAGAATATGGCTCAGTCATAACTGAGGGACTATCTTTCAAAGGTTATGCCCTGAGGATGTGGTGTTGGGTCTTGTCCTTTTGTGCAGCATTTTCTACTGAAAAATCCAGAATCCTACAAGTTCCTGAAAGGGACTGGTGTTCTTGTAGTCTTAACATCCTGCTCAAAGCAGGGCTATTGTTGAAGCTAGATGAGTTTGCTCAGGGCCTTGTCAAGTGTTGAGTAACTCCAAAGGCGGAGCTTCAAATGCTCTGGGTAGCCTGTTTCAATACTCAACTAGTTCTGTTATGACAATTTACCTAATTGCCATTTCCTGTGCTGTAACTTCTGTCCATTGCTTTTTGGCTTTTCTCTGTGCATCTCCAAGACGAGTGACTTTTTCTCTATAACTACCAATTAGGTAACTGAAGATACCTGTTAGCTCCCCATGGATTTCTCTAAATGTCCTCATTCTCAGTTTGCCTTTTCTGACTCTCATTAGTAAGCACATTCCACTCAGATAATACGACAGACAGTGTAAAAGTGTAACTTGAGTTGAAACTCAGAAACAACAATGCTCCCAGGCCTTTCTTGTTTATTTAGCTCATAAATGGTTCTAAAAATCTTCTGTGTAGCTTTAGACATCAAAATGCCTGTGAAGTTTTGCACAAGGCTGCACTCTTAAGTCATATTACTAAAAGGATTTTCTGTTCTCTTCTGAGCTTGTATGCGTTAATAACCATAGTCTGATGGTCATGTTTTCTTTGTTGTCTCTAAATTTAACCCTACCTGTAAACTCTGCCTGAGAGGAAGAGAAGATAGGAATATCCTGCCTTTGTGGAGAACATCTCTGTGTGATTAATATCTGAGATCGAATGTTACTTCAGAGTTTTTATTTGACTTTAGATTCCCTCTTTTTACTTTCAGTTTTATAGAACTATACTTTCAAATTTAAGGATATTAGGCTTTTTCAGATGTAGACTTTGGCACGTCAATGCACTGAGACATCTGATTGTTTTTGCTCTCTTTTAATTAGACGCTATACATTCCTTGCTACAAAGTGCCATCTGTTGAAAATTATAAGTATTGTACATTCAATTGTTTGGCTTCTTCTCTACCTTCAATCCATGTACATTTTTCTAAAGGATGACATCAGTCTGAAATATTGAATAATCCAATAAATGTTGATTAAAAACATCTTCCAGATAGTGACATCTCAAAGCTGCTTTTGAAATTTCAGTCAAAAGCAAAACCCGTTTCATTAAACTTTTAGACTTCGTTTTAAACAGTGTGTCAAAAAAATGCATGCAAAGGTTCAGAATGAGTTTACTATTTTTCTCACAAAGGTTGTTGTAACGTGATGAATGATGTTTTGTATGTAAAGGACAGTAAATCAAATTATTTATTCAGAGGCTTCATCTCATATTCATTCCCACTTCAAACTGACAACTTCAGATTTGACTTTGGATGCAAATTATAAACTTTGAGGGAAATATATTACTTTCCCTGAATAAGTAATTTAAAGTAAAATAATTGTCTCTGCAGTACAAAATATAATGCTAGATGCTTCTGAAGATGGGAGTTATCATACAGGCTTTATTCAAGGCACATGCTACTCCATGCTACTGTCAGCTGTTTCACTTGGACGTTTCTAAGCTTTAAAAGTCTGTTTGCACTGTAAGTGCTGGCTTTTATCAAAGGTTTCCATATGGGTCATGGAGTGCAGAGTTGGAACCTATGTGCTGACATGTTTCTGAAGGTTTAAAGTTAAATTAATCCCTTGGTAGAAACTGTAGGATGGAGTCCTACGTAAGGCATATGTTAGATGGAAGCACAGTGTCTTGGCACATACTAGTGAATTTGTGGCTCATCAATGGACAATATAATGCTTGCCAGCATCACTTAAAGCTCCCATGACTTTGCAGGGATGGGTATCAATGTGCATTGAGATGACTAGCTAGTTTGTAGCTTTCTTGCTCTGATCTGCTTTTAACCAGGCCTTATTTTACACTGTGGAGGCCAATTGTAGCCTGTATTTCCTGAATTTCCTGTCTTTTTGATGACAGGAGGAGAAGACAAAACAAACTGTTCTGCACGAGTTCCATTTAAGTACATGTTCAATAATTATTAATCCTGGTATAGAAGGAATGTGATTCAATCCAGTCTAGCTCAGTGTATGTACATGCATACATATATTGAGGTATTCAGCATTGTGCTGGTTTTGTATGTCAAACTTTAATCAAGAATAATACAGATAAATTTTCTAAATTGTCACACTGGATATACTTTATGGAGGATATCAATTTGATAAAATGCAGAGCTGCATGATAGAAAGCACAGATCACGCAAGCAGTGTATCCACAAATCCATTTCACTTTGAAATGGATTTAAACACAACCCTGTGAGCACTTCTTATCCATTGCTCTCTTAAAAAAAATAATAACCTGTCTCATAAATGTTTCCTTTGGATAATATTTGGCCTTGTGCCAGTTACATCATGTGATGTACTGAGTCTAAGATGCAGGAATTTTATTCCTTCGGAAATGGGGGAATACCCACTGGGGAGTGCACAGTTTTTGATTATTTTTTTTAGCTCTGCAAAGGCTTAGGTAACCTTAAGTGTGACATTTTCACATGTGAAAATGTCAATGTTGTGGCAATTTTCAATTATTTTACCGTATTTAGCCAGAATTTCTAAGGAAGTGAGACCGTTGGGTTAGCATTACCTTCTTGTCTTTCTGGCAATGTTGTCATCACCTTTTCCCCCACTATCACAACAGGTTTTAAATCCATTAGCTAATTTCAGCTGAATCAGAGGAGCAGACAGCCTCAAAAGATACTACATTCTTGCAGAAGCGTGAACGTGGACACCTGGAAACAGTTCCTTGCTGTAGGACCCAAATTGATGAAAAGGAGAAATCATCTCTTAGTCCTTAACCCGTAGTTGTAGTGCCCCATACCTGAAGCAGTAGGTGCATGCTTAACTTCAGCTGTGGTACATATAACCTCTTACCTTTAGACTTTGATTAGGAAACTAGGAAACGTGTGGAAGTTAAGGAATATGAGGTGCTGTGTGCTGTATCACACGTGAGCTTAGATGTCATAGACCTATGCCCTAGCGTTAGTGATCTTGAGGTAAGAAGCTTAGGAGACAGACTGTATATATAAGACATAAATGTATGAGGAGCCATGTTTTCAGTAGTGCTGCTTTTTTTTGTTTTGGTTTGGTTTTTTTGAAACTTGAGGAAATAATTCCCCTGTTCTTGTCTTTTTTCAGAAGAAGATCCCACACAAAGGATAAGGGATGGAGTTTTCCAAAATTTAATGCCAGGGTTAGTTGGAAACACAAGGACGTAGTGTGTTGTATCAACTTGTCATTGCCTCTGAAAATACAATTCTGGTTTAATCCATTTTCTAATTCAGTAGGTTCTGTTGTGAGAATGTTGATCCTAAAGAGAAGCAGAATGTGAGCTCGAAAACACTGCTGTTGCTTAAAATTCCAAATGACATAACGGATATATTTCCATTGCTTACATAGTGCTCGATGCTACTAGGTGTGTTTTTTCCACTGTGGCCAGGTAATTAAGCAGAAAATTTTAATTAGTTCTTATATTCTGCTACAACCACCCCCCTGTCTATAAGGCAATAGAATTATCTGGCCTAGTCTATACTATTGCAGTATTTGATTTACTAAGTTTAATGAAATGCTGAGCAGCTTTGCTGTAATGTGTTTTTAATGTTTTTTTTTCAAATCTTCATAGTAAATACTTGAGCAGTTGAGGCAAAATGCGGATTTGGATAGTTGCAACCTCTTACTTACAAGATGATCAGACTGAATAACCTGGAAAATAAAAACACTGAGCTTCATGAATGAAAAATATACCTGTAAAGAGAACTTAGGTTTGTTTCAACAATTCTATCTCATCAGTGTGTTTCGAAGCTCCTTGTGATTAGTATGTTGTTTACTCGTGAACTTAAAAATGAAAACCAGAAATGAAAACCAGGACTCAGCCCTACTTATAATATCGGTGAAACTTTGTAGAGTTGGTGTTTGAAAACATCTTATGACTACACTCCCACAGACCTTGTTTTTTATGTGTCTTGCCACTAGGGGGAAGAAGAAGGTTATCAAAACTATGCCTTGGTTCTACCAGCCTAGTTAGCTTTAACTAGATCCATTGCTTTTTACTATATCCTTGATTTTAGAAAAAAGATGTTGCAGTCAAGCTGATGATGGCTTATTTTGATTCTTTTGAGACTTTATCAAAAGAAACAATATGCCATGCTGTGTAGTTACAGTTCTAATGTTTCTTTTCCTACAGCAGTGTTTCTATAAATAATTTTCAGACAAAATTAACTGAAGATAAATTCCATGAAGTGTCAGTCTGTAATATAAAAGTTAGTGTTGTGATATGCAAATGATTTGGTTTTGGGGTTTTGTTTTGTTTGGGTTTTTTTGGTCTTGGATAGTCTCTTGCAAACTTTTCTAAAAGGCTATATTTTATTCTGAAGGAATATATTTTTTTAAAATACAGTCTGGTTTGTAAGAGATGGTGCATCCTTTCAAGGGTGAGGCTTGAGTGGTGCAAATGAACACTCTGGAGTCAAGCTTAGAGAAGAATGTGAAACAACATGAAAACTTGCTTAAGAGGGACAGAAAATTGTTCTTCATAAAAAAATGCAAAAAGAAAGTTTTTCTTTCAAGAAAACTTGAGTGGTAATGTGTCCTACTGGCAGAAGTAATTTGTGCCTTAAATGCAAAGGTGGAGCAACTTAGGATGTGTGGTAGGTGATAAAATCTAACACTGCATATAGTGACACTGCACAGTGGGCTTTTTTATGCAAATGCTCTGAGTGGGAGTAAAATTTTGCTGATGTCTTTGTATACTTTCAAATAATTTTCTCTAATATGCCAAGTGAGATGTTAGAGCTAGTAAGCTCTAGCTTCATGCTGGATTATATGTTTTGTTTGCTATGGTTGGCATAGCTACTTTATTATATGTTCCAGTTAACTCATTAAAAATGTGAGTCAGTTAATGTTCGTACCGCCCAGCACTGTGATGATACAATACTGATGAATGTGATGTTAAGTACTATGTTGCTTGCTGTTCCTTTTTCCCAGGCTGAGGTGTTTTGTGCCTCTGAAAGGCACAGCACAAAACGTTTGTTGCATTTTAAATTCTGACCATGTAAAATACTTTCAAAATATGAACAGCACAGTGCATAATTTGTTGCACATAAAATTTAAAACTATTCTTTCAACACTGCCAGAGCCAACTCTAAAGTTGACTTCATTGCATTTAATTATGGTACATTTATAATAATGCTATTGAAGTTTGATAGTTAACCTGCATTTATTTTATTGAGGATTCCTTGCTTTTGCTTTCAGTGTGTGTTTTAGTTTAGTACAGTGTCTCTGAACAGTGCTTCAGTAAAAGCACTGGAAAGTGCTTTAAGCCTGATTATAGAACCCTTATTTACACTGGTTGTATAAACAACTATACACATGCTCATACAAATAGTCCCAGTGAGATCAATGCAACAGTTAAGATAAAGTGTATCGCAGTTATGCCTTTTCCCATCTACTTGTCTATCTGTTGAAATTAGTATCAGTATTATTGGGAGAATTCAGTTCTAGAAGCTAGTTCTATCAGAGCGTACTGTTTGGCACTGCTTGTTTTCTTTATTGTGGTTTAAAACAAGCAAAAGCCTTAGCTGCAGGGTCTGTGGGAGGGCTTTAAGTGATCGTTCAGGAGGCACTGTTTGTATCTGCACTAGCTATGAACATACAAAAATATGTTTGATTCATTTTCAGAAATAATACCATAGACTACCACTGACTACATGTGTAAATACCCTCTGCCAGTGATGTAGTTTATTTGCAAATACAAATGTATTCTTACAGATGTTGTAAATTGTAACTAACTAAATTGTGTTAAAATAGCACTGATATAAAAGCTAAATTATTGTGCCTTCACTGCTGTTTTAAAACCAGCCTAGTCAGACTAGTTCAGTGGCTTTCTTGGACTATGCAACAGGTTGTTGGGGGGGGGAGGGGGAAGGAATTTTCAGACATCACCTTTTTAAAATACAGAACTTCCCACTGTAGAACACACTTTTTGCCAGTTTAATCTTGTCTTTCATTTCATGAGTTTGTTCCCTTGAACTCAGTCACTGCAGGCAACGAAGTTTATAACTTGCTGCCAGTAGTAGCCATCATAAAATTATTGATCTCTTTAATTCCAGGCAATGTAATTGGTTCACTTCCTTCTTACTGCTCAGTTTGCTTCCATCAGCAAATTAAACATTTTGGAAACTGGTACTTTCTCAGTGCTTTGTAGCTTATACAAGCCATGGTATTGATATTAAATTGTGCCTGGCACTTTAAATAATTGGTTCTTGTTTTAAAGTGGCATATTACTTTCCTAAGTGTTAGCAGGGTGGTCTGTAACCTGTTATGCCAGTTATCTACTTAAACCTTCTTTAATTTTAGCAAAATACTTAGCTGTTTCAGAATAAGGTAGTTCATGATGTTAGAAGACAAAAATGTGGTCTTGTATCTCCTTAAATTCTTATGACTTCTAGAACGAAATCTTGAGATTTGGTAATTTTACTGGCAGGAGTCGTCTTTTGTAATCTCTGTGAAACAGCTTTTCAGAAACTTCAAAAGAGTTTTTTGCAGCTTGACAGGTGAATTCTCTGAAGATTCTGCTGGGAGTGGGCATACACCACTGGCAGGTAGAATTGCCAGGCTTTGACTTGTTCAATGTTGAGTGGTCTTTCTGCTTCCTGGTGACAGGTTATGTGATGGGGAATGTGCTTTTTTCATGTATATCTACTGGTTAGGCTAGGGCTGTCTTCAGCCTGGAAGAGGAAGTTTGAGGATGCGGTAGAGGGTTGCTGTATAGAGTTTGGATGGATGAAAATATAAAGAGAAGCTGGGTGGGGCTTGACTTGGATGGACCATCATATGAAGCTAGTGAGTATCACACTCAGAGCAGAGAAAGATGTTACTTTTCATAACACTGTGTGTTTGAGAGGTTTCTGTGGACTTAGTGGGAGACTGCGAAAGGTACTTGGAAGAAAGATGAAGTGGAGGTTTTTAAAAATATAAAACCAGGTTAAAGAAATCCCCTCAGCTGAAAATAATTGGAGGGTGGGAGTATAGGAGGATAAGCATATGCTTTCTTTACTTCCTGTTCTTACTCTGCTTTAGACATGTACTTACGGATAAAGGCCACTGTGCTAGTTGATCTGAAACACTGTAGCTATTCTTGTATCTGGAAACTCAACTGAAGTAATTGTTTTCCAATTCCCTGCAGTTGTTTCTCATTGCTTGTAAGTTATACTAGCACTGTCTGTTACAATGGAGGGACAAAGCAGCTCTTCTTGCTGATGTTCTCAAAAAACTCATGCTGAACCAAGGTAATGAGAGGTGGAAGAAGAAACCTGCCAGAATTCAGGAAATTGGGAAGCTCAGTCTTAGCTATTGTGGGATGAGTGTGAACCATGAAATGAAGAGTGGATGGGAGACCCAGGGTAGGACATGGAGCTATGAAGGAAGAGTAATTCTGAGAAAAGGATATAAAATATAACAGCAGCTGAACAAGAAAATAGAAAGGGATGGCTGGCGATACATGATTGAAGAACTAAGGGAAGGTAGGGGAGAGTAGACTTGGCCTGGCAAGAAGTCCAGGAGAGTCAAGGGAAAGATCTTTGAGGGAAAAGAGGAAATGGAGATAGGGACAGGAAAAAAAAGAAAGTAAGTTCAGTGACTTCTACAGGCTATTTTCTTTAGATCCAGGAATACTTTAATATTCTATTGCTGTTAGCAGATCACCATGAAAGCGAAGTGCTAAATTTGTCTTTTGTAGTCTGGTGGACCATGAAGAACAAAACTAGCCTCTCATTGTTTTTGCTTTTAACCTGTACTGGAGATTTTAACCTCATGAATAAAGTTGTAGAGGTGGAATGTGAGGCAGGATGGGATTACATTTAGTGGTCAGTTGTGAAAAGTTAGGTTTCAATGACTTGGCAAATATCACATAAAAATTCTGTGTCAGAGGAACAAATACAGTTCCATTTATCAGGATATCATTCAAATTACTGAACTGTAATTGAATCCTTTTGGTTTCGTTTTTTTGTTTGTTTGTTCTGGATATTCTTTCCAACTTCTCAATAAATGCAGAAGTCTTGCTAGTAGCAGATTCATTCCATGCATGCTGTCCATCACGTGAAATAAGAGTACAGAATAAATGTGGCAGTTCATGTGCTATATGTAATTCAATGTGATGTAGGATCATATAGTCATAGGCAAAAAACTAAATATGAAACGTATAAGGCTGCAGAGTACTTGGCCACTTCTGAACTCTTGAGTAGTTTATGCCACAGTGGCTTTTTATGCTCCTTTATTATTCTTTGATGGATCCCTTCAATCACTTCTGCAGGCTCTTTTGCCTTGAGGACAATAGGTAAAGTGATA
This sequence comes from Astur gentilis, assembly GCF_929443795.1. Taxonomy (NCBI): domain Eukaryota; kingdom Metazoa; phylum Chordata; class Aves; order Accipitriformes; family Accipitridae; genus Astur; species Astur gentilis. Next base: position 15,843,491 of record NC_064891.1, read on the forward strand.
CCAGTCTGTATATCACAAATCACTGTTCAAACTAGTGTTAATCATGTTTTCCTTTTATTGTTAAATAGATCTGGCTATCTTATTTGAATTCTGAAATTGTTAATATAATGCGTGTAGAGTGGAAGAGAGTCAAATCTTCCTGTAAGGGACATCATACTTCAAACTCTGTCAGGTCACATGGTAATATTGTTCTTTGGGTAGGAGATGGTGACTGTGTTATATCTGTTTGGATACTGTTGATGACATGGTCGTTAGTGAAGTCTTTAGGATAAAATACGGTTTTGAAGGTTGAGCGCAGGCTGCTGCATAAGAGGGGGCATCTTTATCTTGCCAGTGCATGGGGCTTGATATCCCTTTTGTGCTTGCAGTGGAATTTTTCCAGCCATGAGTTGAGTCAGTATAGACAACAACTCCAGCTATAAAGAAGCAACTAAGCCCTTTCCCCACCCAACTCTGACCCCAGGTCTTCTCTCTGAGAGGGGGGAAAAACCCAGCACCAAAACACCTGCAAAAACCCTAATCCAAAATAAAGTTCAGTTGAATGAGTGTTGACATAACGAAAGGAACATAAACATGGATGTCAAGTTAGGGAAAAGGGATTACTACTACAGTTTAAGGTATTGGCAAATGTAAGGCACTTGCTTCCTGTCGTGGTTTCAGCCCAGCCGGTAACAAAGGACCATGCAGCCGCTCACTCACTCCTCCGCCCCCCTCCGGTGGGATGGGAAGGAGACAGAGGAGAGAAAAGGAAAAGAAACTGGAACCTCGAGGGTTGAGATAAAGGCAGTTTACTGGAACAAACACAAAGAAATTACAACAACAACAACGGCACTAATGAAAAAGTATACAAAAAGAGTGATGCACAGTGCAACTGCTCACCACCCGGGACCCGACGCTCCGCCACTTCCCCACCGAAAACAGAGACCACCCCCCGGCCCGCTCTCCATTTATATACTGAGGATGATGGCACATGGTATGGAATAGCTCCTTGGCTAGTCCAGGTCAGCTGCCCCGGCTATGTCCCCACCTCCCAGGTTCCTGTAAAAATTAACTCTATCCCAGCTGAACCCAGGACACTTCATTTGAAGGAAGGAGATTTTTTTATATACTGGAAGTTTCTTCAGACATGAGTCCATTTCCACATGTTACATCTCTGAGGTTTCAAGACTTACTGAGATTTAACATTCAGGATTGGAAAAGAATATCTGAGCTAATGAGAAGTGGAAATTTATTTTTTTTTTATTTCTGCACCTGTTTAGTTAGTTCTATTAGAGAATTAAATTGACTGCTTTCCATCTCAGTTAATCTGTGGACTTGATGCTTTGGTGAGGCTCTCCAGATTAATTAGCAGGTTTAGTAAATGATATAGGGAAAAGTAATCACATTCTGCATGTGTTAGTGTCACAGTGCCAAGTCTTTATTTTCATCCTCCTGAGTCTACAATGCCTGAAGTGCTTAAAATCATGATAGCATTGCTTATAAGATGTGTAATTTATCTGTTAAAATGGGGGCTGTTGGACAGATTACATTACAAGCATTGACTGTATTCACCCAATTTTGTGTTCACTGTAATGTGAGATGCTGAATTTCCCTCTTTGGTTATTCACACCTTCCTCCTGCATGACTTTTAAATGTATTCTGAAAGCCCTCTATAGTTTTCAACAATGTCTGGTTTTTTTCTGCTGAAATCCACTTTTTTCCTGATTAGCAAGAACAGAATAACCCCCTTAAAGTAGAACTTTGTCTGAAGATTTGTGCAACTTCTCTCCTTTCCCTGTTTAGCTTGTGTATCAACGTTTACGGCTCAAACCACTGGTATAGCCATTACAGCCCTTAAAAATTGGATTTTACTCAGAAGAATTGTCTGCTCTGCTTAAACTTCATGAAACATCTCCTCTATTTTTATTTCTCCATTCATGGAGAGATGATTTAATTAAAAAAAGATGGTGCTAATTGACAAACATAATGATTCTTTTAAACTGTTAGATATACTGCTCTTAAAATCAGGCATTTATAGGTACAAGTTAATGGCTAGTTAATTAGGACTACTAATTGTCTAGTTTTTTCAGCAGCTATAATGTAACTAATTATGGTCATAAGGACTGGATTGTTTAAAATGAATTCCAAGTATTATACAAGATGAGTATTTTGTTTTTCAGTAGGCCACATAATGGGAGCCACCTAGTATTGCTTTCACATTTTTTGGCATTTGTGGTCTTTTCTATCTCAGTTGTGATGTTCCCTAAGACGTATCACGAATAGAATTAATTGTGGATGGCTGGATGTCTTTCAGCATCTAATTAGAATGTACTAATTACAAGCTGTTTTGTCAAGCCTAGTTTCCATTGGATTTGTGTTCCATGTTCCCTCAGCCCTTCTATCTGCATTAGAAATCACTTAAGAATCTTAGGTCTTGTTAGAAGAATGACAGTTAAGGAGCTTGTAATTGCTGTCAGACTCTGATTGAGCTGAGTATCAGTCATCTGTTTCTCACAAATGGAGACAACAGTAATATGCTGAGATTTTTTTGGTGAGAAGGTTAACTGTTGCTTTGCTTGCACACATCAGCTTTCAGTAAGGTCTACAAGCTTGCATTTGACATCTTAGGATGTTTTTTGAAGCAGAAGATAGTCTGAAGCTTTTCACATTTGTTGAAGCTCTATTAGCACTGGTATTGAAGGTTATTTTTATATCTAATGTTTAAAAGTTGGCAGAATCCGAAGTGATTTTTGAGTCTGAAAGGCTGGGTGTTAGGAGATGTTGCACACTGGAAGAGCTATATTTTTAAGAAATCAACGGATGACACCTGTTAGCCACTCTGGAATATTAATATCTATGATGAGATATGTCAGGGCAATGAGTAAAATAAATTGCAATGAGTAGTACCATACAGCATGGAATGCCCATTTGGAATCAAGCAGTCTTGAGTGCAAGTATATTTGAAAACTGAAACCAGAAAACTCATGCCAAAGTTTGCACAGGGTGTGGGAGGAAATCTATGGTAGATGATGAGGTTGTAATTTCAAACGTCCATTCCAGCTTTGTTAAATCAGCTGTGGTTTTCCCAGAAAACTGCTGGAATTGTCTTGCTATAATGATTTGCATATCGATTGGATTTAAAGTATATAAGCATCCATAGTCTGAATCAAATTTGGGCCTGAGATTTGCTGAGGAGCATCTGCAAGTTTGTGATTAGCAAGAAGTCCATTCTAGTATTCTAGGAACTGTGAATGCTTCCTTTCTGACTCTGAAGAGCCCATGGCAGTTACAGAGCCACGTTACTAAAAAACCTCACAAACATGCAAATTATGTACACCAAGCTTTATTATGAACCACGAATCCTTTGTTGCATAATTCGAACATATTGCTTACAGCTTCCCAGAGTGTAGTTTCTTACAATTTTGTTTTCTGTGCTCCCTGTGCCTTTCTGTCTGCTGATGCCTATCTTCAGAAGAAGATAGTTTATTCCTGGAGCTATGCACGCAGTATTGGGGCTGATGGGTAATCTGCTTGATATGCTGGGTACATGTATCAGCTGATTGACTAGCAACTGCTTATTAAACAAAATGCAAATGACTGAAAATTGTACCCCTATTTACTTCATAGGGGCAGTAGCTTGAATCTCCATCTACCTATTCACTGTCTTTTTCACCACAAACATTGTAAAAGCTTGTTTATTGTTAATGCGGCCCTGACTGACCTTGTTTTAACATTATAATTGAAATTCTATTTTCAGGTGATTTTGTTTGACTGAATATGGAGGAACCCTCTCTGGAGGAGACTACTTTGCAGTGAGTAGTATCCTGCAAGGATAATTAAATGCCATCTGAAATTAACTCTTCCTTGTTTTTTCTCTTGGCATTATTATTTTTATTTCATTTTCTTAAAAATTAAAGGGCTTCTTATTTGTCTCCTTATCAATGAGATCAGAGAATTTTCACGGAAAATAACTTCAGAATGATGAGGTTTTTGGAAAGACACAATTCACATTGTTTTCATGCCTTCATAGCCTCATTAATTAGGAACTGCATTTCCCTTTAATTTACACACTAAATCCAGACTGCATTCTTGAGCTTTTACTGAATTAAAGACATCCTGATGAAGAAAGTTTTCTGCAGACAATGCTCCCTTTTTCTATAACTTTCCACTACATATGTGGAAAAAAAGGTAGTTATTTACATGGAGAAAACAATGGGTAAGGAAGTCTTAGAGAGGTCTCGGTGTGTTCAGTGCTTAGAAACAATTGAGATCCATGTGAAGAGAGTTCTATTCAGGACAGCAGATGGTTAATTTCCCAAAATACTGACAAAATCCTCCATTAATAGGGGACAATAATTGGATTATAAATAAGTTGGATACAGCTAATGGGTACAATGTCACTGACTTCATAGTTATTTCTATAAATATCACATTTCTTTGTAAATCTTGCATGAGAATTGGGATTAGATTGTGCCTTGCTGTAAATTCACAGGAGGAAACAGAGCCCTTGTACTTTCTCCTTGCTAGCCACAGTGATGAGAGTGGTTCCTAGTAATTTGCTGTTCCAGCTTCTTGGCCAGTAAGTAGAAAGTTGATGGTTAGAGGTTTTCATCCAGACACTGACGTATCACAATGATGAGTTTTGAATAAACAGGTAAGTATATGGGTTGAAAAGATACTCTGGTATTCTAATGTTAATGGTAGAGAAATAAAAGTACATGATTTCATATTTGTATGTTAAACATTCTGGCTGCACATGTGCTTTTCACATTAAAAAGAATTTCTAGAGTAAGAAAATTAGGTCTAAAATATTTTGCTTGGTGTGTCACTTTTAAAAGAGGTTTGGTTAGTCAATTGAAGTGTCTAATAAGACTTGAGGATTTTTTTTAAGGCTAGGGTTTAGAAATATTTTTCTCAGTTACTATATATGTAACAGCACTAGACAAAAGGAGACTCTTAAATCAAGAAATGCTTACTTATGCATGGTGCTCTGTTTTAAGTGGAAAATGAGTTCTTCAAGCTATTTTGAAGAGTACCTTTGTTCAAGCACTACAGCATAAGATCCAGGAATATGTAAAATATTTCTTATTTTTAATAATTCACACCTTGCCAACTATTTCACTTAGTAGGCTTCCATATAAAATATACTGTCTTCAAGGTTAAATGCAAATAAGTTTTTAATGATGTAAAAATAGATGAGAACCATCATGGTAAAATCAATTTCTCTACTATCTTTTCTTTTAATGTTTTTCCCAGTTTTTCCATTTACAGAGAGGTTTGCAATTTGACAATTGTTGCTCTTTTTACCGTCTTCTCTTTTATGATATTTTTTTTTTTCCTTCTGGTTACTAAAACCTGAAATTAACTTCATTTGTTTTAGTGTCCTAAAATAAATCATGAAATAATGCACTTGGCGTAATGACAGGATACCTCTGTATCCCTTGTAAGTGGCTCAGGTTATCCAGTTAATCAGAAAACTGTTCTGTGGATATCTCTTTATATTCAAGTTTATACTTAAGCTTTATGGACACTCTATGAAGACCTAAGCTGTTTTTTCCCTATTAATTATGAAAAAGTCCAGCCTCACTTAAACACATTGTGCAGAATACAAATATATTTTTTCAATAGCTCACACTTTCAGTTAACTGAAAACTTAAATTTTTGTTTTTAGAGTAATAGGATTTCTGTAATGTGTGAAAACTTTGGCAGGTAGCTTTTAGAATGTTTGTGTACTTGAATGAAAAGTATTAATTTAAGAGACAAGTTGTAAGAGTGTGTCATCAAGACTGCAGAAACTTTAGTTGATTATAGTCTTTCATTATACTTTTACAGTTGTAATCTGGCTCCTGTTGAATTAAATGACAAAACTCATTGGATTTCACCTTGTGTGATCAAAATGTTTCTTGTACTTAAGCAGCAATCGATCCTTTCCTGGCTTGTTTTGTTTTGTTTTAAATACCACTGCTGTTAATACAAATACACTGCTTCTGCTGCTAAGGTAAGTATTTGGCATGGTGGCTATCCCAAGGTCAGTTACTAACTTGATGCTTTCTTTTGCAGTATAACAAAAGGTCTTGTCTTCAGCTGGGCAGGTGAATTAGTTACTATTTTGTCACCTCAGGCTCATCTGAGTCTTGCTTAGCCATTCTTCTCTGATTTAGAAAATAAGCAACAGTTCCCTCCATGATGAACTAAATTACCAGTAGGGATTGGAATTTATGCTGTAGTATATCCAGTCATCTGGTCAGGACCAAACCAGAATTTTTCTGAAAATGCTGATTTGGGTATGGTTTTTTTCTTGCAAATAGAGGGGAGATTTTTAAAATATTATTATTATTTGCCACAGCTTAGGAATACAAGATATGCAGCCATAATTGATAAGGTTGAATGCAGTATTGTGGTAGAAGAATGGTCTTCAGAAGTAAAATTTCTGGCAATGAACTAGGTAAACTTTTTTTTGTCCAAGAACCTACTCTGCAGAATGTATGATGAAGCAAGTGGGGACACAAGATCTGTGAGAGGGGAAAAGCATACTTCTAGACTTCTGTAGGTGGTCTTTGCCTTTTCCAACTCAGTGTTTGATTTCATTTAAAGCTTTTTTCCGTGTCTCTCAACCATAGAATACCTGGAGATACTCTTATGCATATCTGAAGCATCTTGTGTCTGTGGAAGCACACAATGTAAATAAAGTTGGAGCCTGCTGTTCTTAAATGCACATAAATATTCGTTGTCATCCATCACTTTCTGTCCTAATGGGTAGCATTTACATTGTTGCAGATATTGTAACACCTCATAATGCAGTAACCAAGGCTAAAGAAAAGAGTAATTTTTCTGAGTGATCTTCATTTTTTATATTTGTCTGTAGTTAGACAACACGGTTGGACAACTTCATGATTGTCCTTTTATTTTTAATGAGTCTTTGAAAAAGCTGTAGAGGAAAAAGGTAGTACCTTTATCAGTACTGTCCACAGTAAGAGTGAATTTAACACTGAAAAGCAGTTATCTTTCACTGTGGTAGTAGTTTAGATATTTCTGTCTTAATCCAAAATGTCCGTACACACTGTTTTATAAGATTAATACAGAGAAACTAATTTATACCCTTACATCAATGATGAATTGAAAGATTGGTGGTTTTCAAATTGAAAATTTCAAATTGAGATTAAAAATGGAAAAACTGATGGTACCACTGAGCACTTCGATAGAAGGCCTGCACTCTTCAGTGTATATATGGACTTTATGAAGTACTTGTTACTGGTATGTACAAGTAACATAACTGTTTAGAAATTAATTTCACTATAACTTGTAAGATAAGATGTTGCTCCATTTAATAGCACCTGTAAATTTGTTTTTGTCAAAAGTTGATCCTTATTGTGTTCACAAACTTTTGTCTATGAAACACAACAGTCTGTGATGCTTCAGCTAGATGTGTAGTCTCAACTGCTATATCATTTTCCATTGCCCAGTTGTATTACAACTAAAAATGACTTTAATGATAATTTTCTCAGTTAAGGAATTACTGAAGTAACCACAACTATTTTAATAGCAAGCATGGGAAAAGTTCTTGTGTTGTCAGTCCCCATGTGCAATCTTAAATGGGAGAGGAGGAGGTATATAGGAATGGCACTATTTTGGAAGATGTTCTGAACAATCTGTTGTATCTAGCAGGAATTATTACTCAGTTATTTTAGTGAAGTTTGATCTCTTTAACAAAAACATTACATATCTCTAAGTATACTATTGGTATGGCAATTTAAAGAAAGTATACTCTTAAAAATTACAAAGTAATCAAAATCAGTGTCTATATTTCAACATGTGCACTTTAGTGCTTGCAACGGTAACATTCAATAATTCTTTTCCATAGGTAATCTTCTGTATTTATTAAACTTATATGTTGAAACTTTTGATTTCAGTTGAATCAGTTGAATAACCCCTAAATAATAAATAATAGGGAAATAGTAGAGAAACTTGGAGGTCCTTGTCCGAGTAATGCAGATAATGAAAATATTTCAGAGTATTTGAAAATGCTTTAGTTCAAAGTACTTTGCCAATATCACATTACAGATGAGGTTGAAATTTTAATGACTTACTTTTAAATGCCTTGCAAAGGGATTGATCTGCTATAAAAAGTGGATATAAGCTGGAGCAGTTGGAATGGTGCATCATTTATTCGTTGAAAGTATTTGCCACCTGAGAATAATTAATTCCACATTATCCATGGATATATGATTGGAAGAATATATGAGCATTTTATCCAATACTTAAAGAAGAGATTGAACTGGGTCAGGAGCCTGATTTGTGAGTATGAACAGTTTCTTTTTGCCAATAAAGCAAGATTGGGCTCTGAGGCCACCAAATTCTGAAAATAAGTTTTTTCCTTTTGATTTCAATGGAAATGGATTAAATCGAGACTGGAATGTCATCTGGACTGTCATCTGCAATGAGACTTTTCAGCTAATCAAAATATGGAGTATCCTATGTAAGTTGATCATTTGCATACAATTACAAGGAATGAATTTTCTAGAGGAAGTGTAAAAGCTATATGCAAACAAGTTGCAGAGATTATATTCAGCTATATTCTTTCTATGCAGGAACAGATTGATTTCAAAGCTCTGGGGCTGATTTATAGTGCTCATTGGACCTGATTTCAGAAATTAAACAGGATGTTGTTAGAGAAAAAACTACTGCAGCAGCAGCTTTTCCTTCATTTCAGGCTTGGTGGTTCTGTAGTACCTCAGAATTTTCTGGCTGCCTGAAGGACCCTAGGTGGTCTCTGTTAAACAAACTGTTAGAGCATGTGTTCCTATTCACTGTTGCAGCAAAGGAATTGGAAATTGCTCTGTCCCTGCCAAAAAAGCATATTTATTTGCTGCTTTAAAAAATCTAGTATTTTGATATCTAACTACTTGATTGGTGGGAATATAATAGCATTCGTATTCTTAATATTATACAATATTACTATACAATTGTTATTATACAATACTAGTTCAGTTAATGGCAATAAACTCTTGATAATTACTTGCAAAACCAACTCAAAACCTCATTGCATTTAAAGCAAAATTGAATTTTGCTGCCCTGAAATGCGTGGCCAAGGTGCAGTTGTATCTGATGAGATACATATGTGGCCTTGAATAACATGTTAGACTTGCAAGTGGCTCCATACAAAAGCCAGAAGCTATGAATTCTGGTTTCATCACATCTAAGAGAATTTAATTTTTAAGTGTAAATTAGTGGAACTCATAACATCTACTTGCACACTGTTTTACTGTTCCTTATTTTCTCTATTAGTTACCATTTGGTGTATTTCAAAACAAGTCAAAAATGGAATCTGGGAGGGATCTGGGAACCAGCTGCCTTACTATTGTGTATATAGATAAATCAGTTCCTACTGCCAAGTAATGACTCAAACTACTTGAAAACAAACATCTGGTCTGGATTGCTAAAACTGTGTTGTCTTATGTTGAAAGTCTCATTCAGGCATATAAGCAAATTCTTATCAGCTAAGGGGCTACACTTTAAGTACTTCTCAGGTTTTGCATTGGTTGTTATAAATTATGAATGTGGAGGGATAATTGGTGCTTAAAACTTCTCTTCCTGGGCACAACATGCTTTCCTAAAACATCCCCTTAACAGAAAATACTTGAAATTATTTTGACCAATCTTCTAAGTAGTGATGGTATTCATATTATAAAGCTATAGCTTAATCTCTCAAATTCAGAGAGACTTGGTTGTTTGTGTTCTATTACCACCAGCTGTAAACCCATGGGTTTTGTGACTAGTTGGAACATTTATTTATATAAAAATAACTGCTACTGGCTTTCATTTTCTTCAACTGTAGAGTAAAATTGTCTTCCAGAACATCAAAATATTTTTCAAAATATGATTTTTTTTTTTTCCAGTTAGTCATATGTGGTAGTCACAAAAGCTGTTATAACTAACCCTTTTGTAGGGAAGGAATAAGCCCTTTGTAACATCTACAGTTCAGTTATTGCCACTGCGTACCTGTTCCTTTTGGATCCAAATTCTGACTTTGCAGATTTTCATGTAATGTATTTCAGAGCGACTCTTGGGAACAATCTCGTGGAGCTGTGAAAACTGGATTCTTTCCGGTGGCAGAAACAGGATTCTCTCTAATGAGATTTTCAGAATAATAGTTAAACTGTGTAGTTGCCTCATTATTTGTGTAACATGCATACAGGAATGTAATGGTAAATAAGATGACAGTGGTTATGAACTTTTTATTCTTGACAGTCCATAACTTGCAGTTCATGGTAATGAGTTAACTTTTCTAAGATCCATGTGGTTTTTACAGGATTTTTGTGTTCTGGAGTGTTTCACCTTTCTTAGGTCTAAGTAGAACCTTTAAGATGAAACTCAGTAAAGAATAAACTGATTCATAAAACATAAAATGTTACCCAAAAAACTAAAAGCATGACTGCTTTATATAGACAATCCTATAATGTTTTTAGTAACTCCTTTTTAGAGCATGGCTGAAAAGAATGGTTAATAATAGGGCTTCTTTCAATTCAAACCAAAATAACTGTTGACTATTACTGAGCATTGCTGGGTATTACTGTTCTATTAAAAAGTCAGACATTGGTTGTCATTACAAGTAATGAACCAGCTGATGATCATCTGTTTTGCTGTAGTTAGGAGCACCTTTTCACGGTGACCTTTTATCTCTCTCTGCAGTTGAGAACATTCCCCTGGTGATGGAGTTCCTGTGAAGTGGAGGTCAGTTTTCCAAGAGTAACAAAAAATAGAAATGTGTTTAGACATGTTGCATCTTGTGTACTGTGGCTTGCATCAAACCTTGTCTTGGATTCAGTGCACCTATCTTCAAGTCAGCTGTGAGATTGAGTGTGGCTTGAAGTCTAAAAACATCCTCTGAAATTCCTTATAGTGCCAATTTAAATGTAAGTTTAGGAACTTTAAATGAAAGTGTGTAAAGTTTTCTTTGCAGAGTGGTATTAACTAGAGGGATTCTGGATTAATTTAGCAGCCAGGTCTGTTCTTTCAGCCATAAGCCATGCTGTCAGGGAAACTTAATTACACTTTAAGTGGGATGCAAATGAGTTGTGACACTACATCATTTCACATGAAAGGTTCATTACTTACATTAACTGCACAATGCTCTCTCCTAAGCATAGGGCTCATTACAATTTTTCTATTTTTTAACATGGCTACATCTGAGTGTGGCTTTTACTTTTAATATGTCTTTTCTTACTACATGTCCTTTCTTTAATCGTTTAAGCTTTAAGTTGTTGAGTTTATTAAACGAGTTGAACCTGAGTAGCATAGAAGGTAGTAAAATAAAGCCAGACTTCATAGGCATCCAAAACTCTGACTTTGAATTCATTTGTCCTCTTCTGAGTTTTGATGTGTGCACAGCTGTTGCATGGCATGTACTCTGATATGAGATATCTCCCTTAGTAGATATGTACATTTCTTGCTTCTTTCCCAGAAAAATTACAAGAAAATAGATGAAATTACAAGAAAATCTCAGTGATTCACCATGTTCAGTGGGTAATGATAAATAATGATGGTTCTTTTACAGTGGAATGAAATGTGCTTATAATGGCTCAAAATTAAGGAATTTTGGTTCATTGTTGGTCATTCACAAGTGAGAAAATAATTTATAATGGTATGTCTTAAACTCCTAGACCAACTCCATAGTTGCTTGGTAGGTTTGTGCCATCAACCAGTTGTGCCTATACTGGTGAAATAGGTTAAAAGGATATTTGTTGGAAGCAGTGTTTATTTGTCTTTAAGTCTTAATCCACTAAAAGACTTAATTTTCATCTTAGTGCTCCTCTACATAATGTCCTCTTTCTTGCTTTAAAAAGGGGAGGGAGCTGTGGGAGAGAATCTTGATTTTTCTGGCACAACAGTGAGTGGCTATTTAAGCCCATTAATTCTTCTTTCTTGCAAGAATATCACATCAGTATCGACAATTATCCCTCAGGTTTTATTTTCAACTTGCTAGTGCAACCGATTGATAGCACTTTGAAATAGGGTTGAAGTTGTCCATTCTTAGGAACTCCTGCAAATATATTTGATATGAAAATAAATCTTTGGGCTTATTTTATTGTCAGTAAACTTACTTTGATTGCAAGTTCACACTAAGCTAGATTCTAGTTAAACCTTTTATTGCTGCTTAGATAGGGTCTGGAAGGCAAGACTCTCAGGTACTATCATCATTTCACCGCTAATTTAATAATTGCCAATTAATCTAATAAACCCCATTCCATTTCACTGAATTTAGTGTTCATGAAAAATGCCAACATGATATCCTTGAAAATATCTGGCAATCCAAGGTCAGTGTTTTACTGCATCTGTCTTTTGTATAAAGAGCGACTTTATTGCCAATTCCCTTGGGTTCCTGAGGAACACGGCATAACCCTGGCTGCAGAGGGTGAAACAATTATTCTATCTCAGCACCTACTCAGTCTGTTGTCAAGTGCGGAGTTTGAATTCATGGTTTGGTAGCATCAGTTGTCCTGCTGAAGTCAATGGGGTCACTATGGGACGGAGTGGGACTATTCCTTGAAATCTGTGGGCCTTCCCTAGGTCTTGGTTTCATTATGACTTTGGTAAAAATGATACCTGAAAAAGTTCTAATGAAAAGTTTATTAGGTCGGCAGTCTACCTCTGTCCTAATTTTATGCATCTCTGAAGTATGGGTATCAATGGCTCATTAACTGCAAAACTGCAGTTTTAGGAAGGGTATCCAAGTTCATAAACACTGCTTGGCATGCTGCTGTGGACCTAAGCTACAAAATAACTTGCTTTTCCTTAGAGGGACCTTGGGTATCATCAAGCTGTCTCTTAATTTCATATCTTTGGCTTCTATTAGATTAGAACACAGGAAAGTTGAGTCTCATGAGCTTCCCACTAAGTTTGAAACAATGTATGCGGTAGTTTTGTGAAACTTGTGAGAATTATTACCCCAAATTAATGTGCTGCATTGCTTTTAAGTATGAATGCACCTATAACTATTTTCTGGGCTGAAAGTTGGTTCATACATAAGTATCACTGTACCATCAACAAATTTCGATGTTGCCCCTTCTTTGAAAACCACTCTATGAATATACCTTTTGTTTAAAAAAAAAAAAAAGAAAAAAGAACACGTTAGAACATGAAAACAAAACTTTTTTCAGGTATTTACTCTTTTTGATTAGATTATTCCTTCTCATGTTTTATCTTTTTTTAAAGAAAATTATTTGACTTGTCTTTACACCTTGAATTTTCTGAAGGCTGTGTGAACAAGCTGACTGTAATTAGATTCTAGAAACAGTTCACAAACAAAAAAGGCTACATACCTTGTTTAAATTCACAAGAACTTAGGTACTTCACTGGTTCATCTCTAAGGCAGAACAGATTCATTATAACAGAAAGGAGAAGCTTGTGCCATGGTGTCTTTCTGTAGGTTATGTGTTTGTGGATATACATATTCCCAGACCGAGCAAGAGGGGGACAGACTTGGCGAACTCTTCAGTGAAAGTGAGTGAACAGAGAATATGGTTTAAGAGCTTAGTAACCTGTTCACACAGAACAATCTTCACAAAGGTCACGTGATGCAGTTATGTGAATTACCTAGGCCAAAGCAAAAGCTGGTTCAGATACTCTATTGGAATGTTCCACAGGTTTTATTCTGGTACTATAAGAAGAAATAGAGAAAACTAGGTGCAGTCAGCTAAGGCAGAAAAAAGAGTTCATATGGAATCATTACGCAAAGCCAAGCAAGAAATGGGATTTTTAGTTGGCTTATTTCCCACAATTGCATGATGTTTTGGTATTCTTGGTGGACTGGAGATTTGAAAGCTTCATACTTTTTTTTATAGGTTGATGTGTTTTACAGAAATAGCATCCCTTAAGAACTGAAATATTCTAAAATACCAAAATTCACCTTAAAAACTCTTCAGACATTACCTTTATTTAGGTGTATAATGCAGCAGAAGGGGAATTGTACTTGATTTTCTTCCTTTAAAAAAAAGCCTTTTTTTTCCCACTCCCATCTCCAGCTTTTTAATACTTTTTTGAATCAGATATGTGCAAGAGGTAGTGGGCAGATACTCTGCTCTAGAGCTGAAGAGGGAGTTGTGACTCTAAAAGCAGGATATTGTTTACTGTGCATTCCCATTTCTGGAAGCAAGCTGACTTTAATGACTAGTGCATAGGAGGCTGGACTGAAAAAGAGTGTGGTCAAAGGTCCTTAAGAGGGAAGTGAATAGAAAAAACTAAGACAGCAGAGGCATAAGGAGTAATAATGATGATAATGGGGCTTTCAGGGACATTCTTACTTTTTTCTTTAGACACTGCACCATTTCTCTACACTATAATTTTTTCCAGACTTAGAATAGCTTGAGTTCAGGGTAGACGAAAGAAGAGAGACCATGCTGTGTATTAAGGAAGTTGAATGAAGTCCCTACAAATGATCTTGCAGAATGAGAAGTAGTCTTACTGAACAGGATTGGGCAAAGCTGAACATAAACTTGGAGGTATAAATTAAATGTAGTGAAATAGACACTGCATTAAACTAGCAATTATATTTAGGCACTGAGCAGCGTTACTCAAACATGTCTTTTCTGAAGAAGCAACTGTGTTAGTAGTCATGAAAGTAGTATTAAAGAAGGAAGGGGGTTCTTAAACACTACGAAAGTGACTTTGATAACTTTGTACTCCAGTTACGACTGGAAGCTTGAGGATATTGTGTCTAACTACTGTTAGAACAGTCAATTGTGAATTTTAATATTTCCACTTCAACTTAGTAGCTGATTTACTGAGAGGCTGGGGCTCAAGCCACATATATTCCATTCATGACTACCTAGATATGAATATGAAGGACAAATGCATAGATCTTCTGTATAGATCGTAAATAACTTTTGAGGGAAAACAGCTTACATTATTTTGCACTTTGGAATTGTTTTTCTCTTGTTAATATTTGAAACTTCCGATGAAAGTAGTTCTGTTCTTGAATTTTGTTTTATAATAAATGTAGATTTTTTTTTATTACGTAAGTATCAGATTATTATTTAATTGCACTTAAAGTAGAACAAAGTCTTTGCAATATCTGTGAGAACAGAATTATTCTAGGCAGTGCAGCTTGTCCGGTGCATTAACAATACGTGGATTTAAAACATTTGCCCCTTCACTAATTATTTCTATGCAAAGCATTAGACTTTCTGGAATACAATGGGAGGAGAATTGCTGAAAACTTTTGAAAAATGCAGCCTCATTTGTCCTTTCAAAAATGACTGCGAAATAGGTCGGAATGATCTTGAATCTGTAAAGTTGGTTACTTGTATTCAGCTAGCTAGCAAACTAGAGGCCATCTGAAATGTTTTGGTGTAAAATATGCTAAGCTGCCTGGTAGTGAAACAAAATACTGATAGAGAAGTATTCCTGTCTGATTTGATTGTGTATAATCTTGGAGGGGGGGACAAGACACAAGTAAAACATCTGGTATGAAAAAAAAAATAAAATTGGGGACTTTGAGATCAGCCTTCAAATATTGCAGTAAAGTAGCTGTAAAAAACATTCCTAAGGAAGCATGTATTGGGGAAAAATAGACTACTGTAATATATCATTAACAATTAAGGATCTCTAGCACTATTGTTCAGACATAGAATTGCACATAGAGTTAGAAATTCAGTACAGTTGTGGAGAAGTGTAATACTGAAAACAGTTTTGAGGAATAAAAAGTATACCAATAAATCACTTGTCAGTGTAGATAATAGAATACTGCATCATTTTCTATCAGCTAAAGTAAAGGTTATACACAATTGTTTACTCAAACAGTATGATCTTACTGGAATATTCAGCCTTGACTTCCACGGTTGCTGAGGGCCAGAATGCTTGGGAGTAAGTGGGTAAGTGATCTTCAGTGCAGTCTTCTGCATGATTGTTTTTCTCTGCTGCCCCTTTCTTTCTGTCTGTTGTGTCTATTGCTTTTGCTGAATGAGGTGAATTGAGAGAAATGGGGAATGGACAGCACTTTATATTTTAGTCTTTGCTGTACTGGCCTTTCTAACTCATGTTTGGGAGGGTGGACATGGGGAGGGGTTGGGAACTGGGAGGAAGTAACCTATTACTGATAAAGGTCTTGAGATAAAAGGTAGCAAGGAAATAATTGTAATTATTTCAAAGATCCTGCCTTCAGCTCCTTGTGAGGCACAGCAGTTTTGAACTGCCCAATTTATTATTTACAAGGTGCTTTTGAAATATTTTACCTTTTCCTGCAGTTATAATTTCTGAAAAAGATGCCATGTTATTTAATAGCAATGGTGATAGCAACATTTGAAAGACAATGATTATTGAACTAAGGGAAAGAAATTACTTTCCTTGAAAATATAAAATGTTGACTGTAAATGTTATTCAAAGTGTTCTGAATAAAAAAATTGTGGTAAATGAATAGCTTGTTTTGCTTTGAATAGTAAGATGTTAAAAATCACAAATATTTACATTTGAATAGAAGCACTAGGGTACTTCAGTGTCTTTACAACTGTATGGTCTGTAACCAGAAACACTATTTTAAAGTAGCCTTTATAAGTATTATTTTTCTGCCATGAAATTGCACAGAAGGTGGGGAATGTTATAGATTAAAAGTAAATTGCAGGAGACAGTTGAGACTAGACATTGCCACCATTATATTGAGTGGTATTTTATGCTAAATTAGTTTAAATGGGACTGTCTTGGGACTCTCATCTCAATAAGATTTAGCCTGAAATAGGAGTTGCACTATGCCCACAGTGGTCACTAATTTAATTTTTTCCTTTGTGGCTTGTCTTGATCAGAATTTTTTCCTGTGTTCTTTGATGTCATGAATTTTCTGCCTATGTTCGGAGAATATAGGGAATCTGACCCCGTTGCTGTTGTGGGGTGAAATTATAAATTACACCACCTTGTTGTTTTGTAGTTGCTGTAATCTCATGAAGACTCTTTATAAAACAAGGCTAAGGGAGCATTAAATCCTTTTAGCATGAAGCAATACTGTTTCCACTCAACCTCATGTGATAAGGAAGAGGCTTAATTCTGTCTGGTTTAAAGGTGTCAGAAACTGTGATTCATTCTCCACGCTGGAGACTTGAACTCTTTCTCCTGTCTATATTAACTGTCACAATAGCAGTGTAAACTATTAAAAAAATTGTTTACATTTTTGTATTTTAAAAAATGAGACAAGGCTTAGCTGGAAAAAAAGATATTGATGATACTACATGGTAAGTGGAATGTATAAACTCTGTTAAGGACATTTATGCCTGAAAGCTTGTTACCCTTTAATCAAGATGGCAAAAGCAGCTTGATATACTTACAGTATTTAATTTTCTCTTGCTCTTCAAGACATGGATACTCATCTCATGGTGTGTTTGCTTTGAGTAGTTCATTGCATCTGTGTTGTGGGGCCTCTGCTAATATCATCCCCCTCCTGGATGTGTAAGTAAAAGCATAAGAAAGCATTTAAATCAATGAAGCTAACAAATAAACAGCATGTGGCTGATGCATGACCTGTCAGTTAGAAAATACAGTGTGTAGGTCATATTGATGGCTTCTGGTGAAGAACCGTACTGAATATTGACAGCAGAAGTCTGTATGTGATAAACATCTAATTGGATTATGTTTACATGGAACTATAACAAGTTAACAATAGCGAGAAAAATGTGATCCAGTTTTCTGCTATGAAAAAACTATGAAGTATTACAACAGTAATGGAGTTAATATGTTCTAGAAATGTGTTTTAAAACTTAATTTCAGATATACAGGCTATATGAGCCTTTTATTTCTGTTCTAGATAAGAAAGAGGTTGGTGTGAATAACAGAAAATTATATCTTCTCAGGAATTCTCAGTGTATTTACTGTTTTCATTTTAGTTTCTAGCTTTCCTTGGATTACAGACTTTTTTTTTTTAATGTAAATCCTAGGATTTACACAGCATGTAAAAAGCAAACAAATAATATAGAGGAAAACAATCAAAAAAATCCTTATTACTACTTGGGTGACTGAATTTCTTTTAGCAGACACTTACACCCTTATCCAAATAATAACCACAAATATGCCCTGTTGATGAGGTGCTGATACGCTGTGAATTACCACAGGTTTCCCTTTTCAACAAAATAAATTCATGTTAAATTTTAGTTCTTCAGGATGGCTAATATAAAAAAAAGAGGGTCTGTGTCATGATGTCTTTTTAAAGGGATTTTCAGGAAATGATCATGTTAGTTCAAGGTCCCAGAGTAGCTGACTATTTCAACTTAGGCTACTGTAGATTAATTTTCCAGGCGGCCGAGTCCTTACTCTGAGTACGATGCTTTTATTTTGGTGTAATTTCTTTAGTAGTGCTGAAGTACTCTGAAATCTTGACATATAATGTACTGTTTTCTGGATTGCAGGTCAAATTTTATCAAGCTACATACATTCCACTGAAGTTTTTGTCTTGTCTTCCTCTCAAACTACTCTCTTCAACGATAAAGAAATATTACATTAACTGTGTACAAATTAATACCTACTTCAAATTCTTATCAGACCGGAAAGCAAGTGAATTCTATCTAAAAGAGAGGAAGAGTAATTGAGCCTTTTGAATTCCAAAAAGTTAAGTATAGTTCAGTATTTTTGTAAACACAGTGAGCACCTCTTCTGTGCATTTTTATAGCTCTGATATGTTTGTAATGATCTTAGTGCAGGAAATCAATCAAACTCATATTACTATGCTTTCCACTTTTTCTGGCAAGATCATTGCCAAGTGATTTTAGAAGAACCCAGTGAACGCACACCTCACCTTTAGCAACCTAAGTATTTAAGTAACTGCAGGAATAAAAATAAAAATGGAGCCAAATAACTTACCATATACACGTAATTTCGAATGATTTTTGGCAAAGCACTTCAGCTATAACATGGAAAGATGTTTGTATGTGTTTGCCTTGTAGCTTGCCATCTACAGATGCTTTGCCTGGCAAGGCATGATTTGTACAGAAACACTTGCCAGTAGGATAAACTCTGCAAAAGTCTTAACAAATTTTAAGACCTTGCTTGAATGTCACTAAACTTGTTTTGTGGTTTCTGTGATATATACTACCTATGCTAATCTTCTTTACAGAGAAAGAGTGTGGCAATGCCTAATCCAGTGTTACAGACCATTTCTGCCATGGTGTGTGATATGTTCATTTGCCCATTGTTACATTTAATCAGGGACTGAAAAATCTGGGGTGTAGATTGTAGACAATGAAACTGAGCTGCATCCTGTACTATTGAGATAGGAAGATTCATAATAAAAAAGAAAGTCCTAGTAAGGTACAGCCTAGTTTTCACCGAATCTTATTTTTTAATAAAAACTAGTTCTAGTAGCATCTCTTTTGGTGAGCTTTCCTTCACTGTTGTAAATTACGACTTCAAGATCTTGTATTTTTGGAGATACCATAAAAAAGTACATAGTATGTCTACAACTAGAACATACTGTTAGTCTTAGCAAGTTCTGAATCCCTTTACAAGGATGATAATGAGATAGGTCAGTATTTAATAAGTATTATGTCATAGCCAGTTAGGACACTGGCTTGGAGTAGGTCAAATTCATTTAGGTAATGAAGGCTGCAGGATTGTGTGAACAGCCCAAAAGGTGGTTAGGCAAACAAGGGACCATTGAAAGTGCATGTAGAAAAGGCAAGTGATATGTTTTGGAAATGGCTTGATGTTTGGATAGAGAGGTAAAGAACTGTTACCAGTGCATTATCAACATGGGTGTAGCTTTGGGATTATGACCAAGTATGCAGTCAAGAGAGTAAAGTACAGTACAGAATTAATACATTGATATAATGTCAGGAAATATCTAGAGGAAGGTAACAGAAAAGTTGAAAGAGATGAAAAGACTTATGTAGGAGGAAAAAAATGTCTGTTGTACATGACTTACATTAAGCAGGTATTACTAATTGTTTAGCATCCTAAAAAATTTTGCTCTAGTCTAATGTTAGTCTTAATTTTTGGACAAATTTTCTATAGTCCATTGTGTACAACTGTGCACTGTGAGACTTAGCACCTCATTACAGTTTTTGGAAAAACAAATTCCTTAATGATATCTGGTATTCCATCCACTTGAACTCGATCCTCTCATTAATAAAGGAGGAAGAAAGATACCACTACTACCTTCTCATTCTAGAGGATCTTGAAATTTTTTTTTTCCACTGCAATTATTGCCTACTTGTAAGGGGCTAGCAGTGTGCCTTGAATGACTTAACACAGTTTAAAAAAAAGGAAAATAAAATCCCAACCCTGTGAAATACTTCCATTTAATAACTGTTTGTTTACCTATTCTTTTCCTGGAATTAGGTGGAATAACAATCACAAAATACTCCTTTGGAATGAACATGTGCCATAGATATCTTTTTATAGGGTTTCCTCTGTAATTTAGCATTATACTAAATAGGCTATTATTTTAAAGCACCATTTTACTTTTCTAACAAGCAGCCTGCAGCTTTTGCATCTGTAAGCCATCGTGACACCCATGCTTGTGAATGGTGTCTGCAAACAGATTTTTGGTGTTTTTTTTTTTTTTTTTTTTTTTTTTTTTAAATGAAACGAAAGCCATGCTTACAATTTGAAATACTGCACCTCAGAGCAGAGGTGGACTTTCAGTGGATTACAGGTTTTTTAAACTTTCGGTTTTATAACCACAGCGTCCTGGAGGTGGCAGCAAAGTACACACAAGGAAAATAAAATGTACACTAACGCATAAACAAGCAAGAGATTAATGATGCTATGCAGTACTGATGATGACTCTGACTAAATGCATCAGCCTATTCTAGCTTAAAATGACAGTGCAGGTAAATAGAGGCTTGATGTATTTATCTATTGTTTTTTAATTATATTGGGTTTCATCCAAATGCGCTGAATTCCTCCTTTTACATCTCCATTTTTAGCAGAAGGTGGAAGTTTGCATGTTCTTTCCCTTTCTTTTCCATTATCATTACAAGCAACTAAGGCAAAAAGCCCTTTTGATTAAATTTTTTCAGTTTTGTGCACCAATCCAACACAGTTCAAAACCTATCTTCACTAGCCTGCCTGTATTTTTCAAATAGCTTTTCTTAATCTGGAAATATACGCATTTCAATCCCTCTTGGTTTTCATGTCTTCCGCATTCATAATGGTATGATTAACTGGCAAGGTGATTCATACTCTAATAACAGATTGCAAAGGACATCATATTAGACATCCTAAGAGCCCTCTTTACTCCAAAGTATACATACAATAATGCCCCGGAGACGTGAGTTATGGCTGCTGTATCTTGAATAACAAGAACAGTGAGTGCTGGCAGAAACATTATTAAAATGAAAGAGAGGAAATTCCTGGCTGCCAAATTGCAACTGTTGGTTTCAATGTTAAACTTGTTTGTCAAAATACTATTGGGTGGAATCAATAAAAGCTGCAGCCAGAGTGTTCTACAGGTTAGCAGTCTAATGCAAGAAAGTTCATTTTAGATCAATCTAAATGGGAGGTTTTTTTGTAAAGAATATAGTGTAACCTTTTGAAAATGCGTAGCTGGCTTTGTTGGTTAAAAGAGAAGGTCTGGAGCATGGAGCTGTTCATTTGCAGACACAATGTAGGCAGTAATGGAACAATTTCTCTGCTCCTGCTTTACCTGTGTGCCTAAATCCTAGCTTGCATGAAAACTTCAGGGGATCAAAAGATGCCAGGTTCAAGAGAAATCTGATGTTTGGCCTCTGTGAAACAACATGCACGCTAAAGCTTTGTATGAAGTGGTTACTGGGAGAGGGAAAGAGGGATGCATCTGGCTAGCATGAGAAAACAAGCTTTAAGGTCTTGCTTCCCACCTTTGGCATCAGTGGTGAGAGCAATGGGCAGCTGTAGCTATCTATTGCATGGAAGTAGTGCTAGTGGGGCCAGCACAGGTATGAGTAACAGAGAAGGGGGCTGTACCCTACAGCTGTGACATCTTTTGCTGGAGCTTCAGTGAAAACCTGTAAGGAAGCCTGAAAGCAGAGTCCGTTCTTGGCTACGTAGGGATACAACGTGCTTTTCCTCAACCCTTTAATATATCCAAAGGGAAGACAGGTATTCCTAGCACCTGTTTGAAGAGGAAGGAAGCAGAAAGCCTGACAGCTTTCTAAGATTTGTAGGAATATGTAAGGGAAAGGCTGAGCACTTGCAGAAGCTATTGCCAGGCTGCATGGTTGAATCATCTCTCTATTCTCTTGGCTTCTCTGTGCAGCAGCAAGAGTGATGGTGTATTTCTAGATTGCCCCTTTTGTGCCAGGTGTGACTGCAGTAGCATCTTGTCTGCTACTCCTCCTTTATCTACGAGTTGTATCTTGTAAGTGGTCTTGTTGGCTATTGTGGGACTACACACAGTACAAAATACTTGATCTGAATACTGATATTGCAATCTGCCTCACAGCATGACAATTCTTTGAAGGGGGAAGGTAATATGTCCACTTCCTGAACTCCCACATAATCTACTAGGTTTACTAATAGGCCAAATATTTATAAAAACTGAGTATAATTTTTTAATTTGAGCAGGCAAATATAAATCGATATAGTGTCTTGCTTTTGTGCATTCCTTTTTCCCTTTTTTAATCAGACAGACCGAGAATTCTTTCCAGCAGTAAGCCATCTCTCTGATCAGTTATCGTCCCCTAAGTCAGGTGCGCTCTGGGTGCATATGGAATATTTGAGAAATATTTTCACCCTTAAAGAGATCTCTAAATGACTAGCAAGAATGAAAAGATCAAATGGGCATTTTATTAAAAAGGAGTGTTAAATATTAAATTAAAAATAAGTGAGCAGTTCTTCACTGCTAGTTTTCTGTAAAGAAAAATAGTGTTGAAGATGATTGAATAATTTTAATTTGAAAAGCACCCCATAAATGTTAAAAAATTTAATCCTAAAATCAAGAAGGGGATGCCAATATAGAACTTTTAAATGAACAGATTAAGCCAAGTTTTTCATCCATAACTACAAATAACAATGTCTGACTAGGCAAGTAGCTTTTGAAAGGACCACTGGTACAGTCTTTATTTGATGTATTTTATAAACATATTGTGGGTCCTGCAAAAAGAATAGACCACTGCTATCCATGTAAGCTCAGACATTTTTTTTCTTCTTTTTTTTTTTCTGTGCTCTTATGGTGTTAAATGCTCTCTCTCCTTTGTGGACTTAGTCTTCATGTCTTATTCTTTATTAAGAGCTCAGGTGCTTAATTTGATAACTTCACAAGCATCAGCTCAGCTATAGTAACTGGTTCCCTGCACATTTTCAGTATGGTACGAGTGCAAATTTAGATGTCTTTGTTTGAGCTAACAGTTTTCATAGGTTAGCTGGCCAAAATCATGCAGATACACTGTGACTGCTGCTCAGTTGAATAATAACCCATTAAGCTATGGGAATACCGCTGTCTGTATGATCTTTGAATTCATGACTGATAGATTTGTATACTTTTTTTTTTTTCTCCATATTGGGCCTCCTTTCTGCATTGAGCTGCTCATACTTCTAATTAGGAGTAGCAAATAATAATTGCATATTTATTTAACTCTTTGGTCTTCCTACTCCATTTCCTCTGTACCTGGTTTCCTTGCTGGGAATGATGAATCAGACACTTTGTAGAAAGAATGATTGTTAGAGGCTAGCAAGACTGTTAGAGCTGATACGATGAGCTAAGACAATGTTAAGCTATATCAGTTATGGTCTTCCTAACAATCTGTGTTTTGTATGGGTATTTATTTCACTTGTGAATGACAATTTAGTGAAGCCAGAATTTAGCAGAAAGTTGAGAAGCAAATAGAATGGGCTATCAATTACACAGGATGAATGGCAGATAGCTAATACAGGCTGAAATGAGGACTGCAAATTCTTTGCAATTTATTTGCAGTTTGAAGCATTTATCTTCTGAACTTCAGTCCTTTGACATATGGATCCTTTTTAAAGGAAAATAAAAACCATACTGAGAATATTTTTAGTAATAGAGACCAAAATGAGAGTGGACAATCTTTATACCATTTTTACAAGTTGTTCTCATCACAGTCTTAAGGCTATAATGCTGTCATGATATTCCTTGGATAACGACCTCCTATTGGCATACTCCAGCTGATGAAACCCATTTGTCTGTTTTTTATAAGACGTGCGTTCAAATTTTCTCCACTGTCATTAAATCTCTACTGATTGCGGCTGTCATCAGTTTCTGTGAGTGGGAAGAATCTGATCAAATCTGTATTGTTGAGAGGTATATTTTAAGATGACATGTTTATATTAAGGTTGTAATACGTTACCACTCACAAAACTCAGAGTCCGCAGCTGGGAAAGGTGGCCTTTAGGTGAAGGGTGAAACTGTAGCTTCTGGCAAGAGCAGTGGTTGATGGCAGAGCCCTATTCTGGTTTGATGCTTAGCCCAGGTAATACCCCTGTCTCATGGCTTTCTAGCCTGTTTCAAGATCTAGGTTGTGACTACTTAGGTAAATCAGTTAAATGTGAAGAACTTACATGCCTTCAATATGCAGATGTTATGCATTTCTAGTTATTCTTTATCTCATGCAAAAATGCTACTGCTATGAAGATTGCCAGGGGTTGGATGAAGCACATTCATGGGTATAAACCAACTGAAGATGAAACTAAGAATTAAGTAATACTGATGGGCACAGTAAAGTATTTTGAGACATTTGCAGATTTGATGTGACCTTGGTAGAAGGTGATAGCTACGGTTAATAAATCTGGGCTATAGCTTGCTGTCATATAGCAGGAGCTTTCTACCTTGCTGTTGGTGGACCACAGCTTGACTTTACTGCTCAGTTTTCTGTTGCTCCTTACATGGTCTAGACCAGTGCTGTATGTATATTGGTATATTTTCAGTACTTAGGAGGTTCTACCAGTTAAAAAACGTTGCAACAGACCTCAGCAATAGAAGCACTGAACTCAGTTCTCTGGTGCCTTTCTGCAGAGTTTCGGAGTTAAGTCTTGTTTCTTATCTTCAGTGGGTTCCATGGCATGAATTTAGGATAACCAGGTGACTGCTTAAACCTTTGGGATAAAGAACACTGCTGGTATTTATGTAAAGGTAAAGACTGCTTTTAAGGGAGACAATTTCTGCAAGTAGTGGCTGAAGACTGTGGAATGAATTGAATGTGACTTCTGCCTTCCCCCATGGATAGTCACTTTTCTTTGAACTTGCCTTTTTTTCAAAAAAGAGTTCTTGCAGTTCTGTTCCACTGCAAGATCTCTTATGGCAGAAGTTTATAATGTATTTCTTGTCTAGCCTTCAGAAGAGGGAAAGAGAAAATGACCAAATTTGTCTCCAGTGCAGTCATGTTGTGTGATGTATTAATAAACAGAACTCAGAAATAAGTGTTCAACACACCAGGAATTTTTGTGCAGTATTTCTCTTTGTTACTAGTGGCCATTCACGTATCCTCTGCGTGAATTCAGTTGGTTTTTTTCATTTGTTTAAGGTGGAATTAATGGTAGATTTCAACTTCAAATACTTTTAAATCCACTGAGTTAACTCATATCTCGTAATATTTGAAGCAGATTTTTTTTGTGGTTTTTTCTCTTTTGGAACTTCTTTAAACCTGTGTAAAATCACTTCATTTGCTGGCAACAATTAATCTCAGAATTATCTTAAACATTTCTAGGCTGGAGTTTGAGATGCAACCCATGAAGTTACTTTGTTTCACATTCATCTGCATACTATCAAGACCCTGTGACACTGTTCCCTGCTGATATAAATAGAGAGCTAGTCAAATCAGTGGAATTTCTCTCCTTGATGCTGACACATAATCTAATATTTCTATTCAACTCTAAGTAAGTTTTATCGACATGAAAAAATTTTGGTGCAATTTAACTTAAGAAAAAATAAAGACTTCCAGTACCAAGTCAAATACTTTTATAGGTTTTCCTGTCTCTTCACTCTCATATAAATAAACAATCCATCTATCCTCAAGTACAAGTGCCTACAGTCTTATATAACATCAGTCTCTAGCCATTACTTTTCCTATTAAATTAGTAGATGTTCCAGACTGTTGTCAAAGACATGGTGGCACAACTTCAAAAATCAGGAATAATGCATCTCTGTTAGCGCAAGAAGCGAAAGTGATATTAACTTGATCCTAAAACCAGTAATGAGGGCAAAAGGATAAATAATACTATAAAGTGTTTATGTGGGCTTTAATAATACTGAAAATGAAATTAACCTAATCAGTGTGCTGAAATGGGATTTGCAAGATTCTTACAGGCATGCTGTATGGTCACCAGTTGCTTCTCTAGGTAATTTACGAGGCTTCCTGCTGTTTGATGAAGCACAGGTGCTAAGGCTGTCATCCAAGGCAATGACTTACTAGCTTTTGTGGTACTATAGGCCTCCTGTAACCAGCACTAAATCAAGTGTGTGTATACAGAAGTAATGTTTTGCAATGATGACCCATGGAGACCCTTTAGCTTTTCTTGCCCTTTTACCATTGCTGTTGTTTTTTGTCATCTCTCATTATTATTTTGAAATCCATGAGATCCACTTTATGTCTTAATTTCTTAGCAATGAAGGTTGCTTTACTGTAGTTTTATTGCTATTGATTTTCTGTTGATATGTCACATCACTAAGGAGTCTAAAGTAATATTGAGAAGGTGAGATACCCCAGGGCAAATGAGATCACTGAGAAATTCAGATGGCTGCAGCAAATCTCTTTCATTGCGCCAGTCTCTGGTAGTCTGTACCATCTTTCTGAGCAACGCTGGCATGTAGTAAAAATATGGCTCAGTTGTAGTTTGGAACATATTATCTACAGAGTTTTTCTTCAGGAAATTCACTCAAAGGTTTCATCCTCCAGTTTTCATGACAGTGACTATCAATCAAAGTCACTGCCTGTTGATTATCTGCGTACTCTTTGAGTAGACTAGAGAAATCCTTAATTACTATTAAATGCTTGCCAAGCATGGACATAAGGGGGGGGGGGGGGGAGGAAATCAGTCAGTCAAGGTGCAGGTCTAGTGTAGACACTGAATTATAATGAGAGGACACTTGGGAAAAGTAAATTAAATAAAATAAAATGAATTAGTTGGAAAAGCAGAGGTAATACACAGCGGGAAAAGAAGATTTGACAGGATAGCAGAGACTTTATTTTTATGGCCCTGGGTGCAAGCTCCTTTCCATCTTGTGATCTAATATCTGTGTCTGTAATTATAGGGATTGCATGTTGGGAAGGGAGCCTACTAAAAGAATGTTTTTTGTATTACTTTATATTGGGACTTTTGGGTTACAAACAAATGAACAGAGTTCTCAGTTTTTGCTCTTCATTAGTGTTCTTTCCTCCTTTGTTTTCTCAGGTTGAAGTAGCTTGGGTTTTTTTTTAATAATGAGCTTGTGTAAATGGGGCCATACTGTGCCAAAACCTGGATTTAAACCAAAGTCTTCTGTAGCTTAGGAGAGCCCACTAAACTAATGTGCAGGTTTTGTGTGTTGTTTTTTTGGTTTGTTTTGTTGTTGTTGTTTTTTTAAAGAAGCTACAGAGATATTCAGAAATAAAGGAAAACAGGTCAAGTCTAATATTTGAGGTTAGATTGACATTTCTTCTCCAAGGCATGTACTGAGTCAGTGAGCCACTAGCACAGTTTCAGATAAGGTGTGACCCAAAGTTAAAATGAATAGATTCTGCTGATCTATTCTGGCCCAAGTTGTGGGGTCAGATCAGGTGGCTTTGCCCTGTCCTCACAGCTGAGAGCTCTCGGAGCCATGCTGCAGAGATACACGGAGTTGTTCAAGAGAGGGTCAGGTGAGCTAGTGGCCCCTATTGGGTAAGTGCTGATACCAGGTTACATGTTAACGTCATCTTGCTTTACAACTCAAATAGCTTTGCTACAGCTTTTATTCAATAAATTAGTTGCTACAACACATCCCTACTCTGTAACAGAGCTGGGTTATAGTCTCCTGCTTGAGAGAAGTTGATTTCCATCCTTTACCTCCTTTGCTGCCATAAGGAAAGCATACGGGATAGGTAGAGAGGGATTTTGGGTGTGTGCGACCTTCCAGTCACAGTTGCGTTTCACGTGCAGGTATTAGGATTTTTTACATCTGTTTTCTTTGTATTTTATGTGTCTTTAAACATTACTTTTAGCTCAGACTGGATGGATAGATGCTCAAAAGAAATGGAGAAACAAACACTAAATGAAGTTATAGGAAAAAGGCAAACATGCACAACAAGTTGTTTACTGAAAACAAAAATATATCATCTCCCCATTCATAGAGCGCCGCTGAGGTATGAACACTTACGAGTTATAAATAGGAGGGTGCTACAAGGAACTAAGTTATACTTGGTGAGAAAGAGACATCAAATGTAATGAGAGCCAACTGAAAGGTATTTGAGACTTTGCTCTTTTGCTGTTTGGAGTGAAACCAGATTTTGAGTTGTAAAAGAAGTCTATAAGCATAATTCACTGAAATGAGAGGGTGATAAAAGACCTTTTGCTTTCTTTTTTCTTGGATAAATTACACTCAAATGTACAGGAATGTTCTTTTCTAGTTTGAGAGTAAGTGGGCTTGTATAATAAACATTTCTGTAACATTCAGCTACTTTAGCCCAGACAGCTCAATTAGGGCTGTGCAGTAAAATACAACTTCTGTGCACTTTGTGAGCACTTAATGTGACTGAAAGCCTGTTAGCAAGAAATCTCATAGAAAGTAGGTCCTGTCAAGTGTTTAAGGAAATTGAATTGGCATATATTTAACTCATAGATCTGAAAAGCAAGAGATTTCTGGATGCTAAGTAATTTAACTATATTGTCATATTTGACTTCTCCCGTTAGAGTCTCCTTTATTCATTATTTTTAATACATTAAGAGCTGTGAAAAAGGGGATGGAAGTTACTCACACAAGCTGACAAAAGCAGAAAATATAAAATTAAGCTTGACAACGTTTTCCTCATTTCATAGTTATCCATAAAATCCAGTCTCCTCAGTTGAGTGATGGGCTAATGTTTTTCAGACATGTTCTCTGAAAAAGAAAATAACACATTTTCCTTCCTAAGGCTTTTTGAGTGTTCTGATAACACTGAAAAAAAATTTTGTTACATTTATATAGCATTTTATCTATACCAGAACTTAATTATCTGTAGCATAGTTTTAATTAATCATAACATATTCTTTGTTCTTCTCTGAAACACTGTTGCTGTTGTCCTACAATTAGGTGAGGAATTACTGGTTGGCTGTAGCCACTACTCCATGAATGCTGATTCTGATTTGTTTTACTAAGTCGTGTGTTACTTTGGACAAAGACAGTCTCCAAGAGGACTTTCTCATCTTTAGCTATCTGAAAAAGTAGGTATCTCATTTATTCAGTGGTGAACAGATAGGTGTCAGTAATTCTGTATCATAACATTTGTTTTGGGATGGCATAAATTGCCCTCTGGAGATGCCTGTTTCTTGCTGTTGACTCTAAGGAGAGCCTAGAGGGCTTGCCTAGCCTATTGGTATAACCTGAGGTAGTCAAAGTAAGAAAAATCAGACTTCTCTGTTTACTTTTCATCATGAAAAAATTGAGGTTTGGTGTGGAAAAATAAGGCTAATGCTGAAGAGCCGCTTTCAGGCATAACTAAGGATTTGGGCCTTTATAGAGTAAGTATTTCAAAATAAGTGTCAGAATCTTTAAAAGAAAAGAAATTATATCATACTACCTATTCTAGGAACAGCACACTACCTAATTCTGTTATTTTGCCTGGTGAAGATGGAGATGAGATTCATAAATTGGTACCAATTGCGTGCCTGCTAGGTGGCAGCTGGCAAATGAGGTGACTTTCTATCTTGTAAATTATACCTAGTTGTGTTAAATACACATTTAATTCTAAAGAAAGGCGTGGGCAGGCAGGCTATTGTTACTACTTTAGACGAGACTTATTCCAAATGTTTTGAATGATCAAAATTGAAGTGACATTTTGGGTCATCCTTATCACTGCGTATAACTGATGAATTACTCTCAAGAGACTACATAGTTAAAGAGATATCTGTTAACTGTCTTCTACTCAGACAGGATGGATTTTACACCAGTGATAATAAACAATAAGAGGACTCATTTTTGCTATGGATCAAATAACCATCTGCAGGCAGCCAATGTTACTTTTATAATTGCCATTGTAGCATAAATGTCTTAGGAACTGTATATAACGTGAGATAGATGCTCAGCAAGTGCTGATGATAGTTCATGCTGATATAGCTTGAGGATGCCAGATCCATCTTGTCATAGTGAGAAATTGCTATTCGCTTTAGGGCAGAGAGTGGATAGGAAAATCAAAGTTTGAGATGCTATTTTAAAACAGTAGCATTTCCAAATGTATTTGCAATTTACATTTTCTAATTCACAAACAATAGGAATACAGAGATATTTTGGCAAATATTATTTTTTAAAAGGAAGATCAAGTGATTATGAAGGCACTTTTAATTTTCCTCTTTTATTGCTCAGCAGGGAAATCATCAACACTTCTGAGTGAAAGTAAATATTGAAATACTGCAATTTTCTTTTGAAGAACCAGTCAAATATTTACTGTTGTATATAGTGCCCTGTTTTTCATTACTTGCCAGAATACCTTGTTTATTGAATGCTTCAATTATACACTGAAGAAGGTGATTTTGTGTTATGGTAAGCAGTTTAAACATTGTACTGTTGAAAATAGTAGTTGAAGGCTAATAGAAATGGATTTAAAAATGGATCAAATAGGCTAGCCTGCTGTCTGCTGGTGCTGCTCTGACTCACAAATGCTGCTGTTTTGCTAATGAAGCTTGGCTGACTTATAATAATCATTCTGTTTCCTTACAAGGGAGTAGACACACCACCACTTTTTCTTCTTAATGAGTTCACTTTACTATGAACATCAAGTGGCATTATAACCTGTAATGATTTTATTACAATTAACTACATTTGATCTTGTTCAGTATGTTCCTGAAGAAACGCTTGGCAAGTCATTACTATTTTTACATGCAAGTCCTACATGCAAAGGTTTTAAAGCAAGAATAAAGGGCCATTTTACTGTTGGGCATTTAGATCCAGATGTAGGTGTTGAAATGAAGTTAGGAATGACTGTATAACATGGGAGCTGTTTTGAAGAGCCCTAGAAAGGATATGTGAGCTCTAAATGAGGTTAGAATGGACACTTGTTGGCTGTTGTACAGTTTGTAGCTCTGTTACATGCAAATGATGTTGATCAACTGGGTGAGGTCCTTACATTTGGTCTCTTAATACTGTTCAGTGTTTGATTCTGAGAGAGAAACGTGTGCACCCATGTTCTTTTTATCTAGTGTAACAGTATTTGATAGTCAGAAACAGCTTAGATCTTCTAATCACTTAACTTTCAGCACTATGCCGACATGCCTAAACTGAGAACTTTGTTGTCTCACGCTCCCTCTGTAGTCACTTAAAGGAGGTAAGCACACTCCAAAAGCCATTCATTCCTTTGAAAATCTGAATTGCTTTCTGAAAGTGTCTGTCTCTAATGGTTATAGACGTAGCTTATGGTTATTGCACACCTACCTTTGGTATCTCGGTTAAGTGTGATGAATATGAACCTCAGTGCTGTAGGATTCACACTGAATGATAGTCCCTTCTCTAAATGTAATCTGAAAATCAATGCAAATCCATAGTATTTACCAGAGCTTGATGGAGAAGCTAGGAGATTTTTCAGAGTAGCTTTGAGGTGTGGTTTAATTTTGCAGTAAATCTAGTAAAGATTGTATACCAATCCAGTAAAGATTCTATACCCTAAAGGCATTTGCAGGAAGCCATTATGGATCTTGTAGCTGAAACTGTGTACATGCCTACCACTGAGAGTAAAATACTGATTTAGATAGGTATGACGTTTATTTTGTGCAGAGGCAAATAATAGGATAAGATGGAAGGCTGAATGTGTTGCTTTTGACACTAGCTGAGACCATGGATGTCCTGATGCATCCAAGTTACCACGACATAGCTATAGCCACAATGACCAAAAAGATCTTAAGTGATGCTGAGGAAGATATTAAAGAAATTGGCTTCAAAGATTCTCAGAGCATGATGAAGGCAGTGCCACGATTTTATCTATATATTTGTAAATTTAAATTAATGTACAGTTTACTGAAAGGGGAAGAGTCCTCTAATTTGTCTGCTAAGACTCAGAGTGAGGAGCCCAAGATACCAGGCTACTAGATGAAAGAAACAATGAAATAAGGTTTCACAAGAATAGAAGCAAATAATAATCTGGAACTAGAAAGACAGGGAATTCTTTCAGAAGAAAAGTAAAGCACCAAGACTTGTATAACTGCACCTCTTAGCAAGTGCAAGGACATGCCTCTTAAAGGTAGAGTTGGGTCCATTATTAGTGGAGTGAGAGGAATATTCTGTATGGTGCAGATGTCCCTTATCAGTGCTTACAGTGTGTTTCTTAAGGTATTCTAAATGTTTAACAAAGCTTAAGCTGCAATAACACTTAAAACCAAAGCAACAAGAATTGTGACTCCCTAACAATGTTCCCTGTTGACGCTGCAGATTTCTTTGCTGGAAGCTGATGGAGAATTAAAGCTACTTCAGAAATAGCACTGACTCCCCTCACTTGCTCGCCTCCACAGGAAAACCATGCCAGAGGTGGCTGAGGGATAAGGGAGAGCAGTAGGAGACTGATGTGCTTCTGTGCCAACTCCTTTGTGCCACTGGGGCAAAGGTTCCTGTTTATAATTTAAGCCCTTGCTAAGAGGGCTGGTAGAGTGTAAGCATTTCTGTGTTTTTTACAAAGCCTAGTTAAAATGAGTTTGTGTAGAACTGATTCCTCTGATGTTTTTCAAAACGTAGTATTTAAGTAAAGGTATTAATTTTGTGAAAACAAATAGAACAGCCATAGAGACAGGGTTTTCTGTAAATATGTATGAAGATGATGCCACTTTATAAACAGTAATACTAGATAATTGATAATTTTATACATAATCAGTGCTGTCATTGAGCTAAACAAAACCCTTCAGAAATTAAACAGGAGCAACTGCTTCATCATAGCAGGAAATTGAATAGGAAGGGTTCAGGTTCAGTCCCTAAAGAGTAATCTAAGAGTTGAGTTGCTGAAGTAGGATTGGTAGACCAGGTTGTTATTTTAAAGAGTTCATTCAGTCTATTAGACCACATACGTAGATGCATTCCAAACCCAACCATTCAGGTGGAGCAGTCCCCCTCAGAAGTGAAGGGTTTGAGTGTGCAAAAAACCTTAGTTTTGGAAGCAAACTACTCTGTTTAACATTCTTTCCTTAAACTTAATATACATACTTTACAAACATCTGGAATTCCTAGTATTTTAAAGCTCTTACAAAACCCTTACAAAGTGATATTAATGGCAAATCTTAGTAAGATACAAAAGCATTTTCTAGAATTCAGATGTAAAAATGTCTTGCGTGCCAGTCACCTCCAGGATTTGTTGCATTTGTCTTTAGGAAGACTACTGGCATGTGAAAGCGGATCCATTTCCAGGGCTATAGAATCACAGAACCTAGGTTGGAAGGGACCTCAAATGACATCTGGCTAAAGCAGGTTGTTCCAGTCCAACTTGAATATATATATATATTTGAAGCAGACAAAAACATTTAGAAATACTCAAAAAAACCTCACCATTCCTTAGTGAGACCTGAGTTCAAGGTACTGTTTTTCTAACTGCAGCTGCCATCGGAATCTCTGATCTTTAGAAAACCTGATTCTTTGCCCTTCTTAAAGGATATCATTACAGTGGCAGAGAAAATCAAAACCTGCTGCTCAGCAGGTGAAAAAAAAAAAAATCAGTGTGCTATACTTTGAATCTTTTTCTGGTGGTAGAAAAAAATCACTCATTACCAAATTCCTGAGGTAGGAAGTTAAATAATTTTAATCTGGATGTGAGTTAATGTCAGTCTTCACATAGAATCTACAGATAAAGTATGCTTCCAAGGATATGCTGAGAAATACTTTAATGTGGACTAAAGCTAAAGGTAATCTGGTTAGTCTAATGATTTATGATGCAGATTCTTGCCCTATGCTACTGCTAACTTACTTTCAGCAAATTTTTGAAAACCATGATCAAAATCTATTGCCAACCTTAAAAACTGAGTTGACCACTGGGATGCAAATTTATCTTGTGTAAAAGGTAAATATTAGGAAATCATCTTTCTGTCTGTAATTAAGCTAGCTGGAGTTCTTTGGGTGGAAAACTAGTAGACAACCCTGAGCCAAAGTCTACTAGAGCCAATGGGAGAACTAACCAGATGCAATAGGTTTTGGATTGGTTCCTCTAAGTGCAAAATACAGCTATTAGTTGCCAATAAAAGACAACAAAACCTGCAACAGGGAGTTGAAATCATCAGCTCATTCACAGGTCAGTTTAAGTCCAATTCTAAGAATAAATAGTTTTCATAAGCTCAGAGAAGTCTCCAGAACGGTGAAAAATTTATTCCAAGCTCTGACTTTTAGATCTTTCCTTGGGAGAGAAGGATACAACACACAGGTTATTTATGGCAATATGTAATTTATATTTCCTGTGTTATATGAAACATAAGCTTCTTTATTTTTTGAGTTACTGAAGGATACTTAAATTCATATGGAAGCAAAGATATTTTTTTTTTTTCCTAAAGCATTTATTTCTTTTCTGAACTGGCAGAGCCATTTCTCTTGACACCTATTAAGCTGACTTGAAAAGGAATATTGAAAACAAAGCCTCCAAGATGGCATATACCAGGATTAGAGGCAGAACAAATAATGCAGAGTAATGCAATCAGAATTAGAAGGAATTGTTTCACTTGAGACTAGGCCAGCAGATGGCAAATAGAGTTCAATGTAGAGAAATGTAAGATAATTAAAGTTGAAGGAACTAAATAATCTGGGGAATACCTGCTAAGTGGAACAATCATCCAGCACAGTGATCAAGAAAAAGACTTGGGGATTATTGTGGAAAAAATTGTTGAAACCACGGTCCCATTGAACAGTTTCAGTAAAATAGGCAAACTGCGTATTAGGTTGTATTAGAAAAGTGAGATGGCATAAGATCAAGGAAGGGTATAGTGAGCACTTACTAAAAGCTACCAAAGTTGCTGAACACTTCCATTATAAAACCTTCTTTTGACAGTGCAATACATTTACTGAAGTGTCAGAGCAGGCTGTTGAACCCTTCTTTGATTATTCTGTCAGTTAAATTTGTTTTGTCATCCAAACTTGGGTTATGTTCCTTCAGTGATTTGTGCTGTAAGAAAGTACATTGGTCTTGCTGCTGTTTTCCAGCCATAGCTCTACAAATAAGGATTTCAGTGATATGGCTGTTTTGTTGTTGGTTTTAATTATTCTGGATTTTGGGCTGGATGCAAAGCTAAGTCTTGTCTGAAAGAATATTTTCATAGGCTTACCTTGAATACATCAGGTTAATTGGTCCTAGGTGGTCGCTTGTGCCGGTTGCGGGGGGGGCGCGGGGGGGTGGGATTTGTGAGCGAGTGTAAAACTATTCTAGGGCATGTTCTAGGGCATCTTTGAGAGTTTGCTATGAAATCCTATTTGTGATTTCTTTGCATGTAATTTTCAGATTGGTGTAAGGACTGCTGCTCTTAAGTTTTGGTAAGATAACCAGCTTGCAGGAGATTGCAATGTCTTCATGAAATACCTGTAAAAAACCCCTCTAGAACGCCAGGAACAGGAGGAATTTACAGTTTGAAAATTTGAGAGCCTCCCAGCAAAAGATTCCATAGTTTCCTGAAAATATTACTTTTTAATTTACCTGATTTCTCAGAGAGGCATGTATATTCCCAAGACATTGCTGTAGATATGTTTATGAAATCTTTAGAACTTACCAGAAAATAGGGAGGGTTGCTGGTAGGGTTTGTTTGAGAACTTGTTCTATCCTTGGTCTGAAATAGCTTTTATGCCTTTAAAAGGTTCTCTTGCAAGTGATGGTTATGATCAGGTTATTGTGTTGTACTATATTAAGCAACTCTGACCTGTTAGTCAGCCACTGAAGGGAGCAGGTCTCTGCCTGATTCTCAATTGGCTCTGATTACAGAACAGCACACTGTATCAGAAGCAAACTGAACTACACAAATACTCTGAGAGCAAGTATAGAGCAGTTAAAAGTTTCTTCCAGAGAGGAAATGTTCCAGAAACTGCGAGGACAATCGGAGAAGTTTTAAATGGCACTTCATTGTTTAATATATATAAGCAAGAGGAACAAGGAGGAAGAAAGATGGTCAGAAATAGTCTTATTTAAGATAACAGCTAGCTTGACTCTTTTGTGGTGTTTAGCTAGTTTTGAGTTACCTCATGCAGACGAAGCCAAGTATGAAACTGCCCTCCATCTAAAAATGAACACGATTGATAACTCTATTAATAGTGTGTGAAAGAAAGAGGGAAAGTCTGCTGAGTTTGTCTTGCATAAAGCAAACCCCCCATCTTTTTAAGTACTGCATTTATGGTGAGGGACAGGTGCATTCTTCAGTGTTTCCTGGGGTCCTGGTCCTGAAATGCCCAGTGAAGGACCTGGAATGCTACTCATGTCCTCCAGCACACATTCCTGGGTTTCTCTCCTGTGAAGATCAAGGTGCAACTTTCACTGCAGTATGGGAGTGCTTGCAGCCAGGGTATCTCTAGACTAGAGACCTTACTGCTTGTATATCTACCAGTTTAGATAGTGTCACTAGGGTCCTTGCTAAGAGCTGGTATCTTATCTGGGACTTAAGATGTTACACTAGGAGTGTTTTTACACAATAGGCACATTTATACTGACAGCTAGCTTGGATTCGAGCAGATATGTTGTGATGTTTG
Organism: Astur gentilis; assembly: GCF_929443795.1. Lineage (NCBI taxonomy): Eukaryota > Metazoa > Chordata > Aves > Accipitriformes > Accipitridae > Astur > Astur gentilis. The sequence continues at coordinate 15,880,215 of NC_064891.1, forward strand.
TCTAATACTCTGTCCAGCCTGATTAGCCCCACAGGGTACCTGTTTTAGCAGAGAAATCAGACCCATAGCTTTAAAGTTTCAGACCAATGATTTGGACGCTGGCAGACAGCCAACCAGGATCATGGCACACTGGTGTCACGGCTGTCTGTTAAAATACACTGCTTATTGTGGAAAGGGCTCTGCACATTTTACATTAGCCCAGCTTTGCATTTTGACTTGAGCTCTGCAAGCAGCATTAATTTATTGAGGTGACCATGATAGCCCTAGGCTTATGGTTAATAAGCGCAGTTTGCTACAGGTATTGCTAGTGTTAGAAAGAATGCATAGTGCCAGCTATAAAAATGTAGGTTTTGGCCATTATACTGTTGGAAATACTTAATAGTTGGGTTATGCTAGGTTCTTTGTTACAACATTTTTTTTTTTTCATTAGTCGTGCACAGCACTCTGAAAAATCTAGAGGCATAGTCAACTCTTTCCAGGTTTAAATTACTCAAATCTGAAATTACCCGCTTGATGCAGGTCTGTTGAAGGGCAGTGCAGGGCATATACTTGAATTTGAGACATGCTTATAGATTCAGTTTCATAAATGGTAAGAGAGCTGTACTTTTTGTGCTGGAAACAAGCGAGTACCATATCTGAGGATTCAGGTTACTGAGTTAGTAATTTGCAGTGGTGAATAAAGTTGTCATTTTTGAGGTCTTGCAGAGAGTACTGTTATATGTAGGACTTTTCTGGTATCCATTCAGCTGCTTTAAAGAAAGCAAAGCACTAGATCCACGAACACATCAGTCTCAGAAGTGCTTTACAAGGAAGTCCAGTTTCCCAGGGGTCTTTTGAATCTCATGAGGACTATGTTCCTCCATTCTCAGCTCAGTAATTAATGTCTTTTCTTCCCACTGTGCATACGCTTGCATACTTCAGAGATGGTAGAGCACCCAAAGAAAACCTGGTTTTGTTAATAAGACCCTATTTTTTATATATATATATTTCTATGTGAAACAGATGATAGTATTTTTAATGCTGAAGGTTATTATTGCTGTTATTGAATCTTGAGAGCTAACAGAAAAAAGCCAAAGCCTCCCTCCCCTAATGTACAGAGAAGTACAGTACTTCATTCTTGCCTAAAGGTTGTCTTACTATACTTGCCAAACCTTAGAAGGGCTGAATGGCATAGAAATAAAGTACTGTTTCACAGGAGAGTTTAAGTAAATTTCTACTTAAACAGGTCTCCACAGTCCCGTTTTCAGGGCTCATGGTATGGCTTTTGAATAGGACAGCACAGTTTTGTTTTTGTCCTGGAGCAATCATAGGATGGAGGAAACTTCAATGCAAAAGAATATAGATTTCTGTCATGGGCCAGTTCCGATTTGAGAATGGTGATGTGATTTTCTCCAACAGCCTTATTGGCTTTGAAGGCTCACTCACCTAATGGAAAGCTGCCTGCCATTTTCAGAGTTTGCTTGCAGCTCTTTCAGGAGGTCTGTGGAGCTATGCAGTCCTCTGACCTTTGTTTCTTGAGCATTAAGGAGTCTCTGCACATATAGAAGGCAGTTGTGGATTGCACCTTTCACAATGAGGAGCTGAAAAGAATATCAAGGTTGGTCACACTTTTTTTTTCTTGTCAAAATAATTGTCGTCTTTTTGCAGTCATTGAAAATCAGGCATATATTGGGCAGGTGTCAAAAGTGGCTACAGAAAAAGAATGCTGGCTTAGACTGGTTGCTCTTATGCATATTTTGAAATACCCAGTTTGAACTCGGAGTGCCTAACAGTGCCTGCTAGTGTATAAAACAATATGCAAATACAGAAAGAGTAACTGTAGTGAGGCAGGGTTAATATCTAATCATACTGTTTTCTTGATGTCTTGCAGATTTCAGCTGTACCCACTCTGCATAGCTAGTACTGCCTAACCACATAATTTTGCAGATGCTTGACTAGAGCTTTTAATCTCCTATAAAGTGGATGGAGAGAGACAAAAAAGAGTCACAGCTAGAGGATGCCATAGGTCCTCTGCCTGTATCTGTTCATGTATCATGTTCATGCAGCTCAGAGTAATAGGCTCGTAGATAAGGTTGCTCAGTAAGTCTTGCTCTCAGTGTCCAAATGGGAAAGCAGAAAATCCCAGGCATCACAAGAATACATATAATGCATAGGTATGTAATAGTGTAAGAAAATTAATATCTACCAGAGGAAATGAAGCTAGTGAAATAAATCCAAGCCCTTTTAAGCTTCTTCTTCCAGTGGAAACATACATTAAAAAAATGTAAACTGCAATGAACCAAGGATACATGGGGAAAACAATATCTGAAAGAAAGAATCCTCTTAGGAACAAAAATGGTATAGCCCCGTGCTTAATGTCTGGCCAAGTTTCTGGGGAGGACTTTCCACTTAAGTTCCAGTGAGACTGGCTAGACCTCCCTGAAGTCCCATCAGCTTCAAAGGAAGATGAGACCCAAGACAGAAACTTGCTTTGAGAGTCAAAACCCTTTGAGAGGGTTTTATAGTTTACATTTCTCTTTGCATACCTGTCTAGAGGGAAAGGCAGTACAGTGACTTGTGTATAGTCATAGTGCTAGAGCTGGGATAATAAAGCATTAAAATGACAAAATAATGCAAGTATTACTAGAAGATAGCTAAAAACAATGTAAGTCAGAAGACATGTCTCTTGCTGCCTAAAACCTTTCCCATTACAGCTTCCTCTATCTCCCCCCAAACCCACAATGTTTCTACTGTCTTGTGAGCTTGTGATCTGGTGAACAGAGAAGGATTTTCTCAACAGTGTACTTGAGATCTAGGGGTCTGAGGAAATCTGGGTGAACTTGCATTTTAATTCATGTTTTTGTTAGGAGTGACTCACTCCTGTAAGATCATGACTTCCTAGACAGGACAGGCAGGACAGACAGTTCAAGACTGTGCCAGTAATATTTATAAACATTTTCTCTGACCGATACTCATTTAACTGCCAAACTTGAAAGTGTGATACCTTTTCTGTGAGATGTGGAACAGCTTCAGCTGCTATTGAATGCGTGGGAATATTCTGGTATCAAGTCCTAGTTCCACTTCTCATGAGCCTCTGCAGGTTAATAGTTGCAGAGAAGATGGATGTTCCAAACTGCATTCCTCCTTCTTTGTAAATGTATAGTAGATAAGAGATACAGAACAACAGTGAAATCTATTGGCTAGGTTACTTTGAGTTCTCTGCTATGCAGGTGCATAGAGATTTAATGAAAATATGCATGGTACATGTTGCATGTTCATTTCTTCTCTTATTTCAGGCTGGCAGCTCTAACTAAATTAGATGTCAAGCACCTGCTGTTTTCTCCTCATCTATATTACAACATTATTTGACATTCTGGGACATCTCTCTAAAAGTATTCAGAAATGAATATATCATAATTAGCTTGTCATAGATAGCGACAGTCTTAAGGAAAGGGGAAGTAAGTCAAACAGAACAAATCACAAATTGGCAAGGAAAACAAGAAAAAACCCACAAAGGCTCCCTAAAGTTCCCAAGTACAGTGGCTTGGCTGCTCCCTGGCAGGGGAAGCTCAGCAGGACCTTGCATTCCAGCTTCATTTAATCACTGCTGCTGCTGTCACTCCACAGAGTAAAAACTGGTTTTGAACCAATTGCAAAACATCACAAATAGATTGCTAACACATGGAGGTCTGTACAAATGTCGCCAGAGAATATTCTGCAAAGGAAATGAATTACACATGTTTTAATTTGAAGTCATCCCCTCTTGTGGACAACTTTGCATTACTGCCATAGTCATATGGCTAACTCAGTGCTTTCCCATGACTTTACAGCAGCACCTGTTTCTGTATCAGTCATTAGCAAATGTAAAATTCAGCAGACAGAAGCTGTAAGATGTTTTCGCTTTGTAGCATATGTTTTGCATCTGTGATGGAGATGACAATGAGCTGCACACTGGAATTTTTGAATAAGCAATTCTCTGCCTGTCTTTTAATGACATTGCAATGGTGGGCTTATAGTGAAGTGCATATTACAATATGTTATGAAACCCGAGCCCACCAGTCAGTCTGAAAACTGTCACTCTACACCAATCGCAATGCCAGGTAGTCCAGAGCCTAGTAACTCCCTCGCTCTGCTAGTTGTCCGAGTAGAGCATGGAAATTAGAGCTCAATGTCTTTTGCTTCAAAAACTGATATTTGCATTGAAAGAGTTGTTTACTGGGCATTATTGAAGCTACTACTGTTGAACTGAGCGTCATAAGCAGGTTTAATATACTTTACCCATAAGGTTTATCAGCACGAGTAAACACTGGAGTGACTACCCTCCCCAGTCTTATGATATTTTTGAATATTATTTTATTCTGGAAGATTTTTTGTCTTCTGATGGATATAGTGTAGACTTCCACCTATCCACCTACCTAGGCAAGATGCAGCCTGAGTGAGAAAAGACTTGCTGAGATTTACTTTTGGAAAAAACACTGGAGTTTAAATAAAGGTGTTTGTTTTGTTTTGTTTTACTGTATTTTAATTTTTCTACAGTCTGTAGAATGATTTTACTGCTGTGGACTTTAGAACTGAAAAGGGACAGAACTGAACCTGCATCTTCTAGCACCTAGTCCTGTGCCCTATTAAGAATTGCTGTATCCCCTAATTATTTCACAAATGGAACTGGACACTTCAGAGGGGAGGGAACAAGGGTGGAAGTGGAAGGAAGCTCCAACCATGAAAAATTTTAAAATTTCTGCCTGACTGATAACTTTTATATTCCAGTGGTGGAATTCCCTTCATTTCAGCAGTTTCTGGAGTAAACAGATCTATCTATTACAGATAGATGAGTTGTCACTATCCTGTGCACCTCTGTTGTCCTGGGTTCTTTGCTGGAACTCAGGGAAAATGAGCCACCAGTGAATGATCCATGCATTTGAAGAAGCGTTTACTGGAAGCAACGGTGTACAAGGCTGTGTGACTTTCTTCAAAGGAATATTCAAGATAACTTGTAAAAATTAATCTTGCTGAGAGAACTGGTGAATTCCTCTAAAATACGGAAGCAATGCAAAAGAAGACCTTGATATCCTATGCGCAATCAACACCATGTGCAAGGAACAACTTCTGTTTGGAAATTACATAGGATAATTACTATGCTGGAAACATATGCAAAGCTTCTAGGAAACAAGGCTTATCTTTGTCTTTAATAAAATAATGAATTATTATTTTTAATATTTTATACTTCATTATTAAACTGAGTTCTCAGAAATTTGGGTAAAGCATTACAGGACCAGAATTTATTACTCAAATTTATACAATGGAAAACTTACTACTTTCCAAAACTGGAAAACAGTGGTTGGTGTGAAGCATGAAGGACAACTTGGTTTCAAATAATTGTTGCCTTTTGTAAGGGGAAAAGGGAAGAACAGACATTGAGAGAGCAGTGATTGCTGTACTATTTATGTGTGGAAGAAACTTCATATTTGTAAATCTGAAACCCAAGAAAATCTGAGTTGTGAAAGAGAAACTTCAACTGTGGGAACATAGCCCCAGCCCAAATTGAATCCAGTTTTCTGAAATGATGCTACAGGGCATACAGGCCAATATCAAATATGGTTAAAATTCACTCTATTCCTTTCATCCTCAAAACCCCCACGTTTTTCCAAGGGGCTCATTCTATTCTAGGCAAATAGTGGCAAACTAATGCAATCAGGACATTACAATTGTTTTTGTAATGCCAGGAATCATATTGTCCTTTATAGACAGAGGAGGAAAAATGGTAATGTCCTTACCTCAAAGGCTTGATTATTGAGAAATAGGAAGGTGTAGAAGAGTAAGTTGCTGAAAGGGGGATAAGATGCTGAGGATTGATCTGTCTGTGTGATATCTATTTTGTTAAAACTAATTGCTAAGATGGGACTCCGTTTTTATATAACTTTCTGCTTGTCAGCATAAAGCTTCTGGATGTAAAGCTCATAGCATCAGGCTAAAGCAGGACATTTAATAGTGTGGATTTATGCTGGAGTACTGGCACCAGCATATGTGGTCAAGTTGTCATTAAAGCAAATAATGGTATTAGTTTTGTGTTGTGGAGGGCATATATATATTGGTGCTGTTTCCTTGTTTGAAATAAGGCAGCAGCTGAGCTGACCGTACTTAGGTCAGGGAAAGACATCTTCCTTTAAATCACTTTGATTATTGTGCACTAACAAGCAAATTCTAAATACGTTTCTTGTTTAAGATGCTGCTGCTTTTGAAAATCCTGAGAAATCTGATGGAAGATATGGAAGATCAGTTGCTTGTCCCTCTCATTTTGCAGGGACTATCCCTCAAGGCTAGGTGTCAAAAACAGGCAGAATAAATTAATTTGGAATAGCTGAATTTGGAACATGGAACAGCTATTTTTCCCATGTGCACTTCAGAAATCAGTGTGTAGTTTTTTTTGTTTGTATCATAGTAATTCTTGGAGGCAAAGACCACAGTAAAACTTTCTTAAAAAAACAAAACAAAACAACAAACAAAAAAGGTAGCCTCAAAACTTTTGCAAGGTGGGAAGGAATACATGGATATAAGAGACAGAACACAAGGGAAAAAGGCCCAGAGTTACTGGTCAATAGTTGTCTGTCCAGTGGCTCCCTAAATTATAACTAACAGGTTTGGCATTTCTAGGACTGCCTACTTAACTAATTGTAAACTAGTATCAAATGTCACCTATTTTGCTGGTAATTATTTCACGTATTCCATCCTGTAAATAATTTTCATCAGATGACGTACCACTTCTGGTTTAGGTTCTAAGTGATGCTAACTTTGTTTGGTTTTGCTCCACAGATGATTGCTGAAATCAACAAGAATCATCCTGCTGACTGCTGAAATTCAGATCAGACGCTGAATGGATAAAGCTATGTTTTGGGGAAAAAAAAATCAATATGTAAGAACTACTGAAGCATCTGAAAACCTTTCAGTTTTTAATGTAAGAAGTCTGGACTTACATTAACAGTAGAGGAATAGAGAAAAATGTGAATTTTTTTGGTACAGTGTTGTCCTGGTTTTGGCTGGGATAGAGTTAATTTTCTTTCTAGTAGTTGGTATAGTGTTATGTTTTGGATTTAGTATGAGAAGAATGTTGATAACACACTGATGTTTTCAGTTGTTGCTAAGTAGTGTTTATACTAAGTCAAGGATTTTTCAGCTTCTGATGGCCAGCCAGCAAGAAGGCTGGAGGGGCACAAAAAGTTGGGAGGGGACACAGCCAGGGCAGCTGACCCAAACTGGCCAAAGGGTTATTCCATACTGTATGATGTTATGCCCAGTATAGTAACTGGGGGGAGGAGCTGGCCTGAGGGGCAGATCGCTGTTGGGAACTAACTGGGCATCGGTTGGCAAGTAGTGAGCAATTGCACTGTGCATCACTTGGTTTTTATATTCCAGTTCTTTGAAAGTTATTATTATTATTTTTATTATTATTATTTTCTTCCTTTCTGTCCTATTCAACTGTCTTTATCTCAGCCCATGCGTTTTACTTTTTTATGATTCTTTCCCCCCATCCCAGTGGCTGCATGGTGCTTAGCTGCTGGCTGGGGTTAAACCACAAGAAGTGCAAATCAAAACTTGGAGCTATTACATCTCTTTCAATTTAAATTGTTATCTGATGTCACATGTAGGATTTTCAGCAGTATGGTTTGAGAACTGTTGAATTATTGTTTGCAAATATTTCTCTGGAAAGACTGGTAGCTATAAGGTGTAGGGCAAAATGAACCAGCTGTTACAACTTGAAATGTGTAAGTAAACAGAGATCTGTGTGGATCTGGGGACGTGTGCAGGCAGGAGAAACATTGCTGGAGGAAGATGAGTGTGACCACAGAGCTGTTTGTGTGGTACTTTTCCCACTGAAGCCTGGCTGGATGAAGGGGTAGAATTGCAGCTATTGTTGTTGCCAGTAATTGCCAGGTAGACTGTTCAGCTGGAAGTCTTTTTTGCCCTGAGGTGAGCACTCAGAATAACTGTTCCCTGCTTTGAGTTCCCTTTACTACTCCAAACTGTGTGCTAACTACTATATCAGGAGATGGAAGGAGAATGGAAAGGAGTGACTATTTTCCTCCTTCCTGTCCGTATTTTGCCCTCAAATTGCTGTAATTACCTTTCTCCTAAAACAGATCTTACTGCACACTTGAAGCTTTGGAAAGGGGGGTGGATTTCTTTAGAGGGACTATGTTGGGGAAAACACTTTTTTTAAGCATTGGATTATTATTCAGTGATCTTATATTTGAAATAAAAGATGTCTAGTATACGTATAATTCTGCCTTGAAAGGTTATTTTCTCGGGCTTTACTGCAATCTATTTTAAAGCTGTATATACAAGTTCTTTCTTTGCTAACAGATTTTTCCTCTCTGAATTATGTTTGAATATATTTCTCAAGGAAATAATTGACATCTCAGGACTGAGTGGTAAGGACATAGTGAGTGATCCTGCATATTTAAGACTCCCATTGAAATTGATGGGATATCTGCATATTGAGAACTAAGACTAAACCTTGTATCTTTGGAGGAAATGGCAAACATACAGATTTTTGTCACTTTGCAAGCACATGAACAGATAGATAGCAGTTTCATAACAACAGCGTTTCTCATCATATCTCATCATAACTTGCTTATTTGAAACCTTCCCCTAGAAATGAAAACGTGGATTCACCTTGCATTTTATCCTTTACGCTTGTAGTGTAATGAATGCATGGCACAGCTGCCAAAAAAAAAATATAAATTATTATATATGAAATTACTGGGTACTGAATAAATGTCTTAAATGTGCAATTACTGCCTGCTGTATTTAGAACAAAGATGACTGCCTGCCCTTTTTGATGTTGTCTGGAAATATAAACAGTAGGGAAACCTGTTGCTTTGGTGTCTTCAAACTGATACAGGCTTCATGATATCCCCAAACATTTGTACATGCTGTACACGCAGAAAACTACACCTTTGCCATACAGTCCCTACTTCCTTTGTGAAATAATTTATCATTCGTCTAGTAATGAATATTGCAAGATAAAAACTATTTTGTTGCCTTGTCTTTTGCTCAGAAAATGCTGTGATTTTGCATTCAGCTGTGTGTACTTCCATATTAGAAACTTTATGGTTTTTTTATTTCATTACACCGTGTTAACATGAAGGGGCATTAAAAGAAATCCCTGTGAGCAAGTGATTGCTTCCCATGGAATAACCATTCCTATATGTATGCTCTTTGCCTCCACAGGGGGTTAGTATACAGCTGCCAAGAAACTGTTTTTAAAATGTCCCACCTTTATGTGACCAAATGTCAGCCTGGCAATCTGTAAAGGGCTAATTATAGCCAGCTGCAATTAGCCAGCCAGCCCCACAGGGGGCTCATTTTAGCCACTAGCAGCCACTGTGCTGACTGCAGAGGCCAGTGGGCAGCCTGGGATGAAGCAGGGGAAGAAAGATGTTTTTCCTTGGGACTCAGAGGGATGACTGGAAAGCACAGAGTCACCCAGGGAGCTCCTGCCGGTGCTGGCCTGACCGTGGGTCCGAGGGCAGAGCTGGGAATAAGATGGGAAAGAGGTCGGCTCACCAGCCCTCTGTTTGGCCGTCTTAACTGCAGAGGTGGCCTTCTGACATTTGAAAGCTTGCTGTTGTAATTTTTGTTCGAATAAAACGCGTCTTCCACTTTCAGAGCTCTTGGTACTTCTACTCGTGGGGGAAGGCTGGCCCACGCCTGCCCCCGGCTCCCTGACCCTGACCCGAGCTGACTCCCACCGCCGCGCAGAGCTGTCCTCACCATCCTGGCTGGCTCCTTACAACGGCAAAGTCCTCAGGGTTCCCTTTCGCGCAACCAGGCGACCTTTAACGGCACAGTGCCACAGCAAGCGGCAGGTAAAAGCAGGAATGCTAAGAAATAGTGTTTAAATTAAATACAGTGAGGAATTATGACAGCAGGGGATGATAGGAGGGAATACTTGGGGTAGGGAAAGAGTGCTGTTACAAGTGGTTTTCATTAGCAGCAGAGGTGCTGAAACTGCTGCCAGTGGGTGAGCAGCTGCATCTCCATGGTGCCCTGCGTGCTTGTGTCCCTGGTCTTCAGGTCAGGCTTTGGTTAGCTCCTGTTAGGGGTGTAGGGAGTGGGGAATGGAAAAGGGATGGTGCACAGATGGGTTTTGTCCTGGGTTGTGACTGGGACAGAGCTTAAGTATATACTCTTTGTAGACACAGCCTCTGACTGCACCCCTATTTATTTATAATGGGGTTTTTTTCAAAGCCATATTTTCAGTACTTGGCCTGTTTAATCTCAGTGACCACACTTGGGCGGAAGAATAATCTTCTGTGTGCATTAGGGAAATACTGTCTTTTCAGACACACGCTTATAAGACTTGAAGAAATGCAGAGGCTGGGGAAACAGGGAAATAGAGGAGCTGGGGTTTGCCCTTTTAAAGTGTATACAATGCCAGTCTTTTGTGATATCAAGTGTCATAGGAAAGCGGGGCATCTCATAGAGATAAATGTAGCTCCCGCTGCTACTAGAATCCATTTATTACTGAGTTACATGAGAATGGGGTCATGCCATACTGAGTTGAACAAACTAGGATGTTATTTTGAGAAAATTCTTCCTGACTCCCTCCTAGGATTTGTTTTACGTGGTGATATATGGCATTGATATGTCCCTATAAATACTTTGTCTTACTGAGATACAAATCATCTGGTAGTTCTTAAAATTAATTTTCATTTGGCACAGAGTTCTACTGATTATTCCTTAAACTTCACAATTTAGTTCCAATGTTGATTCACCTAAGTTTATATGGACTTTTTTTTCCCCAGGATGACTTCCATTCATATATCTTAATCATAATTCCTAATGTCTGCAGTGAATGGCAAGTATGTACTTCTTGGAGCAGAATTAGAGGTTATCCTTTAACATAAAATATCTATTAGTCAAAGGCAATTGCGCTTAATGCTTTTTTGGTACTAAGTTACAGCAGGCCCTTGACACTTAGAAGTTGTTAACGTGTTTCAGAAGAATAGTAGCATACATTTGCAAAATGCTTCCTTATTTTTTATTTTTACTAGGGGTAATTCAGTTTTTGAAAAATCCTCGAGTGTCTGATGGCATGTGTTTTGGGCTCTTTTCTGTAAGTGGAAAGCATTTTGGTTGCTGTAGCAGGAAATGTGAATGAATAAAAGGTCAGTGGCTTCTTATCTATTATATTATACGTAGAAGCTTAGAAACCATCTTCAACATTATTTAAAACCATATAATAATATCAGTGTAATATTTAGTTCTTACAATTTCTCAGTAAGGAAGCAGATTTTCCCTCTAATTTAGCATTTGTGGGAAGCATGGAGAGAGAGAAAGAAAGGGAGAGAGGGACTTTAGTAAACATGAGTCATAGAAACAAGATTTGGGGCTTAAGGTTCTGATTCATCTTCTAGGCCAACCTGAAAACTGTGTGAGGCGGCTAACCTTGCATTTGATTTTATGGTATTGTTTGCTGTTGTCATGTTTCCCTGATTTTTTGGTTGAAATAACATAAGAGCAGTTCACAACTTTTTGATAGAAGCCAAGAAATGTGCCCTTTTTTAGTTTGAAAAGAAATTGCAAGTACAGTCTGGGGCTGATTTCAGTATAATTTCATTTTTTTCTGCTTCTGATTGGATGTTTACATGCTGGGTTTCCTCTATCATATATTTTTCCACCACACGTACTCTTAGCTTGTGCTAGAAATAATCTCATCTCCCTTACTGTAGTAGCTGGGCTTGAGATCTGTTTCTGCAGGCATTCTACAACACACATGTTGTGTCAGTAGTGCAGCCGATCACATGGGAACATGACTGTGATGGGTTGACCCTGGCTGAACACCAGGTGCCCACCAAAGCCGTTCTGTCACTCCCCCATCCTCAGCTGGACAGGGGAGAGAAAATATAACAAAAGGCTCGCGGGTCGAGATAAGGACAGGAGAGATCATTCACTATTACCGTCACGGGCAAAACAGACTCAGTTTGCAAAATTAACTCAATTTATTACAAATCAACCAGAGCAAGGTAATGAGAAATAAAATGAAAACTCAGAACACCTTCCCACCACCCCTCCCTTCTTCCCGGGCACAACTACCCTCCCGGATTTCACCACCAAGCCCCCCCAGCGGCACAGGGGGACAGGGATGGGGTTTATGGTCATCACACGTTATTTTCTGCCGCTTCACCTCCTCAGGACGAGGGCTGATCACACTCTTCCCCTGCTCCAGCGTGGGGTCCCACCCACGGGAGACAGTCCTCCACGAACTCCTCCAACGTGGGCCGTTCCCACGGGCTGCAGTTCTTCACGAACTGCTCCAGCATGGGTCCATTCCACGGTGTGCAGTCCTTCAGGAGCACACTGCTCCAGCGCGGGTCCCCCACGGGGTCACAAGTCCTGCCAGAAAGCCTGCTCCGTGGGCTCCTCTCTCCACAGATCCGCAGGTCCTGCCAGGAACCTGCTCCAGTGCGGGGTTCCCACGGGGTCACAGCCTCCTTCGGGAACCCACCTGCTCCGGCGTGGGGTCCTCCACGGGCTACAGGTGGAGATCTGCTCCCCCGTGGACCTCCCTGGACTGCAGGGGGACAGCCTGCCTCACCAGGGTCTTCACCACGGGCTGCAGGGGAATCTTCGCTCCGGCGCCTGGAGCATCTCCTCCCCCTCCTTCTTCACTGACCTTGGTGTCCGCAGGCTTGTTTCTCTTACATGTTCTCACTCCTCACTCCGGCGGCAGTTTCTCCCTGTCCCAACTTTTTTTTCCTTCTTAAAAATGTTATCCCAGAGGCGTTACCACTATCACTGATTGGCTCGGCCTTGGCCGGCGGCGGGTCCGTCTTAGAGCCGGCTGGTATGGGCTCGCTCTCTCTCAAACACAGGGGAAGCTTCCAGCAGCTTCTTACAGAAGCCACCCCTGTAACCCCCCCCCCCCCCGCTACCAAAACCTTGCCAAACAAAACCAATACAATGACAAATTATAGTTATTACATTTTTGTCCATGAAGTTTCTACTTAGCAGGGAACTGGAGCTGGTGATACTCGTTTGTAATTAGCTTTGTGAACTGCTGTAATTATACATTTGGAAAATGACAGCATTTTACTTTTCCTCATTGTTCAAAAGAACAGATGACTATATACAAGAAGTACCTTGTAATGGCTCTGAATTACATTTAAGTGTTTGCTGTTTAATACTGCTTAATCGGTCTTATTACTTTTATTGTTTTTGAGTGTTTGCTTGCGTTCATTCTGATGGATTTTATAACATCAGAGTGTCTGATTGTTCTGGCTTCAAGTTCCAGTTAATATATAAACTATTAAGTTGTCCGTCAATGCTATTGTGTACATATACATGCCATATAATCCCATCTCTGTTTACATACCACGTACGTGAAGCTGAAAGGGATTTGATATCTTTATCTTGTGCCCCTGACTGCTTCACTTGCTCTATGCCTTTTAATCTCTCTCTCCAGGATTTACAGTGGTATTTCAGTTTCATGAGGCGTTGCGAATAACTGCCATTAAAAAAAACCCCAAACCTCAGAGGAAAACACTTTCTCTTATGGTACTCCTCCTCCTCCTTGCCTATGTGGAGCTCCACTCCAGCCCTAACGGAGAACTTCATATTTTGCCAGACATACTCTATAACTGGAGAAGTCCATGCTTCTGTAAGCTGAATACATGCATTTGGTTAGTGTATGTGTAATGGCTGAGTTTCGTTAGTGACCAATGCAGAAGTCTCTCTTGTAATTTTCAGTTTGTAAAGTACACAGGCATAGAATACAGATTAAAAGACGTAATATATGTTATTAAAACATACTTTTCTGAAGTTTCAAAAAGTTATTTGTTCTTTTTCTCAAGTTTTCTCCATAAAGCCAGCTTTATAAACCTCTTCTCTCAAAAGAGATGATTTACAGGAAGAGCTGCGAAAATGTAGGTGTTCAGATAATAATGTCCTGTGAAGTCATGTCATTCAGACAACAATTTCCGCCCAGCTCACCGCCCTACTGTGGGGGGCTTTTATTTAGAAAATCTACATTTTTAATGCGATATTTGTAAATAAATTCCTTAGACATTTTTTGTCAAAATGAGAAAAATTAGTTCACCTGTGTCAGTCTGAATCCCTTTTCCACCATTATTCAAAATGATATTTTGCTTACTCATAGACCTAAAGATGCCACCAGTATAACAGTTTTTTGCATGTTATAATACTGTACGTCTGTGTCTGATAGTCCATAGTCTTTCTGGCATAGGATATAATTTCTATATACCTTTTCTTAGCCTGTTATTCTTACTTTAATTTAATTTGCAGCCCTGTGACTTGTACTGGAACAGCTGTATGTGGAACCATGCTGTAAACTGGATCACCATCTGAGTGTCCTCCTCTCACAAAAGGATGATGTTGGCTGCAACTTTGTACATGCTTAGAGAGTGAATGCAGGTAGTGTCCAGAGGATTGATACAGACCTGTCTTATACTTTCCTCAGAATTATGAGCCTGGAAACATAAATTCCAATGTTTGTAAAGATCTTTGTAGGCTTTTATTATGTGTGCATCATGATACCTCAGATATAAATATCCACAAATTAGGGACTATTTGAAGTCTAGTATGAAGTCTGAATCTGAATTTTTGAGCAAACTGCTCAGATTTTAAAGGTGAAGATTAAAGCCCAGGATCTGAAGACCACTTCAGTTGCAGAGTAGATGTGACTAAGATGAAAATAATAGCATTTCTGTTTGGGTGCAGCACAAGACATTAACAGTATACAGTTTCCAGTAACATGATGGGTCATGAGGATTTTGGAGGGTGGCAATTCTTATTATAAAATCTAGAATAAATCTGTGTATTTAAAATACTAAGAACATTTTCTCCATTGCTTTTCTATAACTTCTATTTATGAACTTCAGTTATGGTTCTGGGCTTCATTTTCCTCCATGCACTAGAAGAAATTTGGACTTATTACATCCCAAGTCTTTTCAGCATCTATCACAAATGTAAATGAACAGTCTGTAGTGTTGCATGCTCTCTGGATTGCTCTGATGATCATGTTGCCATGGTGATAACAGCATACAGGTTCATGAGACAGTATTAGTAATGCAGCAGTTTGAAACTTAATCAATGTACTGCTACTTCTCTGTATTTCAATATCACTTCAGCAAAATTGAATTCTAGTCAGTTGTCAGTCCAGTTTATTTCCTATGGATTTCTTCTACAAAATTTCCCTCTTTATTCTAGGCACTGATCATGATATAGTAATTGAAATCTGTAGTGGTCTGTCATACTAATTATATGACCGTCTTGTAGCAGGCAATCTTTAGCTGTTGTATTCAGCAGCAAACTGGTGAGCAATATTGCAGGCAGAATACATAGATGATAACTTTTGTGAAGAAAAGATTCTGTTTTCGGAAGACTCATCTTGGATAGTTTTGTTAATTTTGGAAGAGTTTAAGCATAGTGTAGTACTGGAAAATGACTGTGCCTATTAGAGGAAAGTTGAAACTGTCAAAACCAACCAAATGAATGTTGTCTCCTAGATCTGAAAAAATGAAGAAAAGGTATTTTATCCTTATGAAACATTAATCAAAAATACATTCACAGCAGTACTTCAGATTCTTTTGCTTCTGAGAGAATTTTAACTTTTAAAATAATGCCACCAAATTATTATTGATAATTATTCATCTATTGATAATGTCATTAAAGGCAAAGAGCGAGATAGGAATCTATATTTTTAAAGATGAATGCTGGTATGTAGTTAAAAAAATGCAAATTCTTCCCATGAGAACAGCTTTGATCATATTTGTTCAAGGGTAGGATAAAAACCTTAAGTTCTCTGTACTGCATGTCAGTATTAAAAATTATCATTTGGTTTTTTAGAGTGCCACATTAATGACACTTAACATGCAAGGTTGTACAAAACTGAATTTATACCTATGAATCATAAACCACAAAAGCTCTTCTCAGAGTTTGTAGCATCAGAAAACAGTGCACATGTATAGCACAGCTGTCCCTAGAGTGAATATAGGCCTGCGATTAATTTCAGGGTCTCTTCTTCCACCACAAACATTCAGAAAACAGCTTTTATTGGTTTATGAGAAGTAGCAGACTGCAGAGGGTAGATTCAGTTAGATAGGATCTCCAGGGTCACTTCTAGAAATGGCATATACTCATAGAATCATAGAATGGTTTGGGTTGAAAGGGACCTTAAAGATCATCTAGTTCCACCCTCCTGCCATGGGCAGGGACGCCTTCCACTAGACCAGGTTGCTCAAGACCCATCCAACCTGGCCTTGAACACTTCCAGGGATGGGGCATCCACAACCTCTCTGGGTAACCTGTCCCAGTGCCTCACCACCCTCACGGTGAAGAACTTCCTCCTTAGAACTAATCTAAATCTACCCTCTCTCAGATTAAAACTGTTATCCCTTCGTCCTATCACTACACTACCTGTTACAGAGCCCCTCCCCATCTTTCCTGTAGGCCCCCTGTAAGTACTGGAAGGCTGCTGTAAGGTCTCCCTGGAGCCTTCTCTTCTCCAGGCTGAACAACCCCAACTCTGTCGGCCTTTCCTCATAGGAGAGGTGCTCCAGCCCCCTGATCATCTATCTTTGTGGTCCTCCCCTGGACCTGCTTGAGCAGCTCCATGTCCTCCTTATATTGAGGGCCCCAGAGCTGAATGCAGTACTCCAGGTAGGGTCTCACAAGAGCCGAGTAGGGGGGGCAGAATCGCCTCCCTCGACCATGTCAGAAAACATTGAAGCTGAAATGAGACTATACCAAAATACGTAAATCCTGAAAGTTTCTACTCTTTTTATAGTTAAGCAGTTCCATCTATATGCGACAGGTTCCAATTTTATGGTAGAGATAATTTAAACATCTGTAGCTCTTTTCATTTTACTTCAATGGATTTAATTATTGGTTTGTAAAAAAAAAAAGAGCCATCTTTCTGAACAGACTGAGGGGTAGAAGCTGCTGTTACCAAGTTACAGACTAGAAAGTGGAGTGCCAAAAAGGGGTCTCTCTTCTGTTGGGTTATTCGGGGAGTTGTCACCTTAGCAGGAAACAGACCTTTGAAGCCCTTGCTCATGATCTGTTCTAGCATCTGGAACATGTTTGCTCTTCAGGCCTGAACAGCTTGCAGTGCTGTGGCATACAGATTAGAGAAGGCAAAACTTTTAGTTTTGCATATACTTGTGTGTGTTGTTTTAAACTACTAAACTAAAACCAGTTTGCATTTATTTAAATTTGGAAAGCACAGGTTATGGAAAGGCAGAGATGAAGACCTTTAAAAATGCATGTGATTGCAAGGTGTGATGGGTTGACCCTGGCTGAACACCAGGTGCCCACCAAAGCCATTCTATCACTCCCCCATCCTCAGCTGGATAGGGGAGAGAAAATATAACAAAAGGCTCGCGGGTCGAGATAAGGACAGGAGAGATCATTCACTATTACCGTCACGGGCAAAACAGACTCAATTTGCAAAACATACTCAATTTATTACAAATCAACCAGAGCAAGGTAATGAGAAGTAAAACGAAATCTCAGAACACCTTCCCACCACCCCTCCCTTCTTCCCGGGCACAACTACCCTCCCGGATTTCACCACCAAGCCCCCCCAGCGGCACAGGGGGACAGGGATGGGGTTTATGGTCATCACACGTTATTTTCTGCCGCTTCACCTCCTCAGGACGAGGGCTGATCACACTCTTCCCCTGCTCCAGCGTGGGGTCCCACCCACGGGAGACAGTCCTCCACGAACTCCTCCAACGTGGGCCATTCCCACGGGCTGCAGTTCTTCACGAACTGCTCCAGCATGGGTCCATTCCACGGTGTGCAGTCCTTCAGGAGCACACTGCTCCAGCGCGGGTCCCCCACGGGGTCACAAGTCCTGCCAGAAAGCCTGCTCCGTGGGCTCCTCTCTCCACAGATCCGCAGGTCCTGCCAGGAACCTGCTCCAGCGCGGGGTTCCCACGGGGTCACAGCCTCCTTCGGGAACCCACCTGCTCCGGCGTGGGGTCCTCCACGGGCTACAGGTGGAGATCTGCTCCACCGTGGACCTCCCTGGACTGCAGGGGGACAGCCTGCCTCACCAGGGTCTTCACCACGGGCTGCAGGGGAATCTTCGCTCCGGCGCCTGGAGCATCTCCTCCCCCTCCTTCTTCACTGACCTTGGTGTCCGCAGGCTTGTTTCTCTTACATGTTCTCACTCCTCACTCCCGCGGCAGTTTTCTCTCCGTCCCAACTTTTTCCTTCTTAAAAATGTTATCACAGAGGCGTTACCACTATCACTGATTGGCTCGGCCTTGGCCGGCGGCGGGTCCGTCTCAGAGCCGGCTAATATGGGCTCGCTCTCTCTTGAACACAGGGGAAGCTTCCAGCAGTTTCTTACAGAAGCCACCCCTGTAACCCCCCCCCGCTACCAAAACCTTGCCAAACAAAACCAATACACAAGGTTAACTAGTTCATGAAATTCTGTGGACAAAATCAACCTTATGGACTCAAAACTAGTAGGTTGGAAGTGTAGGATCTATTTCTTACCAGGTATTTAGTGTATAAGCTTTCAGAAGTTATGTAGCCTCAGTGTTTTAGTTTCCCCACCCAATAAAACATCTTTCTCAAATTATATTGTAGGGCTACATTAATTCCTGGATGAAATAATCTGTAGCGCACAGTGGTCTCCAAACTCCTTACACGTAGACTAACTGTATCTTACATGATGTACTGAGGAAGTACTTTCCTTTTAACCTCCTGCTGAACAGGTGGGATGCCTGTAAGAAACAGTTGTCACAAAAGCAAAGATATAGAGGGCAGAACATGACCCGAGGGGAATACAGGGAGGAAAATCACTCTGAGGTGGACCTGGATGTACAATCACTCCTTAAGTCTCATTTCAGTTCTCCAAAATAGCTCTTATGAAGGTTACTAGTTAACAGACTGATTTGGGACCCGATCTTAACAGCCGAAAAAGTAAAGGCAAAGAGCTGTTACCTTTTCTTTACTGTCCTGTTTTCATGCATAGCTTTTGCCAGAAATCTGTAGGGCTTACTACTCTCAAGAGTATGCGTGCACAAGCAATGTCTACAGTCAGACCCCAGTGGGTTGCAGTAAGTGTTCTGTTTGACTCCGTCAGGGTTCTGAATAGCAAGCAACCACATAGTTTGCCCCCTCGTCCCCTCCCTTCAGATAAGCCTACTGTAGTTTAAAAAGTTTCGCAGGGAAATGCAATTAGTAACAAGATTTAATAAAAGCAAAACAACTAAATACGAGGAGAGGAGTCGCTCTTCTTTTGTTCTTCCTATGTAATGTAAGATAATAGTGAGAAAGCGATTACATTACAACTAAATGAATTAAACAAAGCTCCAAAACATAAATTAGAATTTAACTGTGCCATTAAAAACTAATTTAATTTGCAAGCCATCATTACTAGATAATAAAGACTTACTGCAAAATGCACAACAATCTCTTGTGAACACAGGAAAAAAAGCAAGCAATAAATCTCATTGAGCAGATGAGTTTCTGTTACATTAGTAGAGGAAAAAAAATGCTGAATGGATGTTTTAGTACATAATGAGAATGAGGAAGTAATGGAACAATTGGGCAGCTTAATTCTGGCCATAAATGGTTTTATAGTTAAGGGAAGACCCTAGGGAATATTAGAAGAAAATGTATGCAGTATTGATTTTCTTGGTATGAAGCTTTTTTGAATCAAAATAGCTTACAAATTTACAGTTACATTAAGTTAACATACACTAGATGTTATCCTTAGTTTCAGAAAAAAGAGCTGAGGGCTCCAGCCAACTTTTTATATCGAGATGTATGGCGTGAGAATACACAACATGAGTGCACGTACATTAAAAGATGCTCATTCTCCTCAGACAAAAATAGCCTTCAGGATGATTAATACTTTTCTATTTTGCTCGAGTTTCATCTAGTATTGAATTTGTGTACTAGCTGGGGTAGAACCTGCTTCCAGTTTGCAGATGTGAGCAGACATTTGCTCCGTTTCTGCAGTTTCCTTTTGCTTTTGTTTTTTCTGTGTAAACTTACACTGGTCCCTATTACATCTTGTAGTATGTGTCGGAGAACGTCATAATCTTTGTATTTCTTGATGCATTTAATATAGTTGCTGTAGGCAGCACGTGCCTTGGTGGTGCAACCCAGTGCCCTTATTTTGGCACGGTACCGCTGGCAGATAACGCCAATAGCCAAGTTCTGCAGGAACTGCCAAAAATAATTTTGTTGCCGTGCTTTCGTTATAGGGTAGTGCCAGTAGATGGCAGTCCGGTACTTTGCTTCTAGTCTACTAGAGGTCGGGTTACAAAACTATAGTTTTAATTTTAATGCAATTAATATTGTTGCTAAAAGAAATGCTTTTCGCTTGATTATTGCAATGTTTTTTTTTCCTTCTCTCCCCTCTTTACCAAGGCTTTGGGAGGAAGCCTGCCCCTCTGCCTTCTCTTCTGTGTGATACCGGGGTTCAAACTTTACCTCCAAACTGTGGTTGTGTGAAACTGAGAGTAGGTGTATGTCCCCATAGCATTGACAGGACTATATAATTTATAAGCTTCATATTTTAAGACTCATTCTGTCTGAGTAATTTTAATCACCCTACCTGCAATTCTCCCTGTAGTATCGTGAGGTCAGCCACTCTCTCGCCTCAGTGGCTGTGTCGTGTTGATGTATGAAGCTAAAACAGCTGCCATGCTCGATCACAGAGGCATAAGGAATGTAATTTGTAGTTTAGGCCCAACTCTTGCAAACACTTAAGCATATGCACAACTTCAGGCATGTGAGTTGGTTTTTTAGCAGTTGGAGCTACTCATGGATTTAGTTATCTATAGACTTAAACATCTTTGCAGGATTGGGGCATTGCTTGTAAATCAACATGTAGAAATGGTCAGGGTGCTTTAATCACTTTGGATACAAAAAGCTGTATTAATGACAGTTGACATGATTTTACTGAAAAATATCCTTTCTAACTCATTGTAGCCACCAGGTTAAGAGTCCTCAAAGAGAAAGAGAATTCTAATCTCTAAGCTTGCACTGTTCATTTTATTTTTGCTTTGTTTATTATTTATGTGTTGCCATAAATGCTTCTCATGCTGCTTCTTTTGGTGCATACATAATACTCACCATAAGAACATCTTCCAATAAAACAGCATAGATCTTGTCTGTTTGTTTAGGGGTGTGACTTTTCCTGACAAGAGAGAGCATTTGGGAACTCAGAGGATTCTGGAAACTGTGGCTGAGCAGAATAATTACCCATTATCTCCTGGGCTGTCATTTTCACCAACTTTTCCCAGTGCAGACTTGTGCAGAGCAGCGGAATGGAATGTGCTAGAGCGTTGGCAGAGGTTTCCAGAAGGAGCTTGAAATCTCAACACACATGATCGCATTTGGGAAAAAAAATTAATAATATTTTAAACCTTTTTCCAGTATCACTTCTTCTTCTGTCTAGACATGACTTTACACTGGAGGCAAAGTTGGTGACATGCATTAATGATATACACTGAGTGTAACTTCATTTACACAGATGTGCTACTCCTGAAATGAGATGGTCAACACCAGTGACCAGCGAATAGACTTACATGATGAACTAATATAATCTGATCTCAAGGCCAAAGTTTTACTGCTTGTGTTGCTTTCCCTCTCTCCAAGCTGCGTTGACATTGAATCCTCAGATAGCATTAAGCTACCACCACTGTGTTTTCTAGAAGTGAAAAAAAGCTAAACATAAGCTAAGAAAAAGAGATTAATAAGTTACAGTATCGCCATGGGATGATGCTTAGAGAGTAGGCTTAATAATACTAGTAAAGTACTGTTATAAAAAGTTGGAGTGGGTGAGAATATGTATAAGAGTACTATGCTGTACTGTTCCTTCACTCTTGCTGTGACACCAGTCTTATCTGAAAAAGTACTACTTGATCAGCTGCCCCTGAATTAAATAATATCTAACCCTGTAATTAGTGGTGTGGAAACCAGCTGGAGTTCAGAGTGCATAAAATGTTGGCATAATTTGTCTCAGACTTAAGGTATGGTGCAATACATGCTTACTGGTAAATTGCCTTTACTGGTATGATTCCACTGAAGAGAAAAGGACTGCTTGTGTGACTGCAAGTACTATTGCAGAATTAGTCATTAGATTGCTCTAGCGTATCAGGACTGAGTAGGTTATATAATGCACAACTATAACACAGAGAGTGATTAAAAAACAGGTAATCACCCATAATGCTAATGAGCTTGTTGCCACAGAAAATAAATGTCAATTAAAATTCTTATGAATTATTTACACAATCCCTCTCCCTCCGTCCCCCACCCCCCTCCCCAATTTGATTCGAAACTCAGTGTTAGCTTTAGGTCAGAGTTTAATGTGGAGATCTGTAACCCTTCTGAGCTGCATATGCACTCATTAGCTGCAGGCACATTTGCAAATGTGCTGGAGTTCTCTCTTGTAGCTGCCAGTCTATTAAATAAAGATCAGGTTCACTCCTTGAAGCCCTGCTGCTATGTTGCCTCCTACTGGAATGTGCCTTACACAGTTCTAAAAGCTTTCTCGGCCCAAGGATTCTTTATCAGATTTGAGGAGATGACCAGCTGTCAAATTAACAGCTATGAGGGTTGCTTTTTATTTTACTTTGATTTCAGGCAATTAGTATTCAGCGTCTAACAGTAGTGTAATTATCCACAAAATATTAAAAAATTTGCAATGCTCTCTGTGTGTGTAATGCCTACCTTTACTCCTTGTTGTGTGAAACAAATGAGAGATGCAATCATCTGAATAATTCTTAAGTAGCGATATTTCACAAATGTGTGAAACTTCTATATCCCTCCTGAAGCATATGCCTTGAGGTATTTGTCACACTTGGCCTCTTTAACATGGGGGAGTAATACATGTCACCTTTCTGACACTGTCACGATAGATTAAATGAGAGGATTGGGATGTCCTATACATGTTTCAAACATGTAAAAGGAACATAAAGGATGGTAACTTTTTAAACTGTCACAGTGAAAATTGTGGAATTAGATTGGTTGGTGGTTTTTCTTCTGTTCTGTTGGTTGTCTATAGCTGTGATTTGGTTTTGCATTTCAAAACAAGTATCTATAATCTGAAGGTGGCCAAACAACGCTTTTCTTGTTAGCCACTAGTAGACAATTGGGTGGCTCCTGTGAGGACAAGTGGACCACCATTGAAATGGAGCCTGTGTCTTGTCTCCCAAGAAAATATAGTCTTTCCTCTCATAGGAATCTTTCTCTCTGTGTTGTCATATCTGTTGATTGTTTTTATTTTTTTTTTTTATTTTTTTTAGGAGCAGCAATTCAGACTTGAAAAAATTCAGTTGCAAGTGTAGTGTTTACTAATGAGCAGGATTTTGTTCTTTCTCTTCTATTAGTGGCATTGCTGGCCAAGTTTCATTGGCTGGATCAGTCAGATTCATGGCCAGTCAGGTGATACAAAGACCTTACAAGAGTACGATGGACGTAGGATCAGTTTGACTGTAATGGCTTGGGAAAAACAACAAACCATTACTGCTAATATTTAGATGTAACGGAAAAGACCTCATAGAGTCTTTCTGGTCCAGATAAACTTTACATTGTTGGAAGTTAAAAAAGAGCCTGTCTTTGCATGCAAAGTGGGTGTATTTGGCCTAGGAGTCACTGAAGGACAAAATGTTATTCTTTTCCCCAAAAATAACTGCAGAGCAGACCTAAGCCTTCATTAGCTGTCTCTTCCCCAAATATTTCCCAGTTTGGAACATTACTGGAGTCTTTTATTTGTTATTGGTAATTTATTATTTGTTAAAAGGCGGTTTCATTGCATTGTTGAGCTTTCAGGATCTGGTCTTTTATACTGCCTCTTCCAGGGACAGTGGCATGTATGAGAGAGGACTCATGTTCAGGTACTTGTTACAGTTTGTGGATTCTCTCTGCTGTAGCTGCTTGTGTGAAGTAGAGAACCGGTATGTTGACCACAGAAATGTTGGTTCTGTTGCTCTTGGGGAATTCTGGGAGGTTTTTTTTGCCTTTTTAACATTTCTGAATTGAATGGAAGAGGGGGGAAGATGAGGAGGCAGACTTACATTTTTTTGCTAGTATCTCACTTTTGTAAAGTCCTGCTGCAATATAGCAGGATGGAAGTTACTGTTTTTCTCCTGAGATGTGTTACGGTACAGACAAAATACTTGAGGTCTTGTCTTTGCCTCAACAAATATTCAGGTATTATGGGCAAAGTGGAAATGTTCCCCCAGAAAAGGCCAGCAGAAATTCATCAGAGATTACCAGGCAACAGGGCATTTAGGACAGCCTCCTGCAGCGTGGGAGAAGACGACTCAAAACTTCCTTCCGTGTCAAGCCTGGAGTGGGATCCAGATTTCAACTGCACAGTGCAGGTAGGTTTCCTGCCTGAGGGGATATTGTGAAAGAAAGGGACGTTCCAACTTTCACTACTTTTTCCTTGGCTTTGTGATTTTTTCCTATCTCCATTTCTTAATCCTCCCTACCATCTCTTCAGAACAGTTTGGTAGCTAAAGCTATACTACTGATGAGTAAAATATTCAATGATAATGGCTTCTTACTATTACTGGCATGGTACAGAAGGTTTGGGGTCGAAGTGGTGTTACCAATGCTTGGGAGCTCTCAATAGTACAAAAGTTACTGGGATAATGCTGACAGCTCTGGGATTTTGTATTTCTTAGTAAATCCTGTCTCAGATGTCAGGATTTGGTTTTTATTTTTCCTTTTTCCTCTTAACAGTATGTTTATGGGTTTCTCAACAATATCCTGGGATTTGTGCTTCTGTAAAGCCAGTAAGAGTGATGTGGTTAATCTTCCTCACTGCTTTCCAAATGTATACCCTGTTTCTCAGAGTTCCTAAATAAGTATTTTGTGTTAGCCTATGTATAATTCTGCTTGCCATCTTCTTCACATCCTACTTCCCAATTCTGTTTCATTTTATTAATCAGTGAGGTACATATTATAAATGTCACTTTCATAATACCTAATCTGGCCCAGTGTTAGAATAATCTCCTTTAATTTCTATGTGATTAAACATTGTTTCTTGTCCCCCCCTTTTTTTTTTAATATAAAAAGGAGCCAATTGGCCAAAAGTTGAGGAGTTTCACTTATTATTTTCAATTCTCTCTTCTGACTAGTGCCTTTTACCATACAGCAGCAACTACTGAAAAAAAATGTGCTGGCAGAAAGGGAGCTTTTTTAAAGAAACCTGAGTTTATAGCATACCATTTTCTGCATTGGAATGTTAAAATGCAAACCTTTTCAGCAGTCGCTTCTCTGTCCATTGAAGATGGAGTTCCCTTTTCTTGTTATTTTGTCTGTAGATTCATTATCTTACCTTTTTCCAAACTGAATTACATAAGCCACTTATCTGCCCATGATTCTAGTCTAGCCAAGTCCCTGGAATTTTATTGCTTCCCTATTGTGTATTTGTTGATTCACCCATTTCATATCATCAGCACATTTCATCACTTTACTGCATTTTCCTCCTTTCAGGTTTATAAAGTAAACAAAATCAATACTAACATTACGGTATTCCACAAGTCAACTCCTTCTGTTTGGAACTGCTTGTAGTCATAAGTACCTTCTGGCTCTAGTATGCTAGCTAGTTTTTATCCACTCAAGTGGCTCATCTCCTAGATCTCATGTACTAAAGTGAATATGCAACAATTTGCAAAGCATCTTACAGCATTCTTCAGCAGAAGCCGAACACTGCTTCCAGTCAGGACTGAAACAGGCTGACCAAAAAGTTGTGTAAGCTCTTCAAAAAGCAAACAAATTCAGAGAGATTATCCCTAGAGGTTACTTTTAAACAACAGAAGAACTCTAAAGCACTCATATCTGCTGCCTCTTTGCCCATTTTTGTCTCTGTGTTACGAGGCTTTTCTGTATATCATTACATGACAGGACAGTCAGTTTTTAGCTCATGAAAATTGGTGAAGCTTGACTAGTCTCAATGGTGTTATGCGGACTTATACGTCATTAGCACCTGGCTCAGGCTGCTTAAGTGATGAATGACATTAGAGCCCTGCCATGATGATATTTGCTATCCCTGAATAGGATTTTGTGACATTAGTATCAAGTATCATGGTTACATGTACGCATGGTGATCTTCCATAGTGATCAAATTCAACATTCTCTATACCAAGAAGGCAAGTGCCGGACATTTGTACAAGAAGGGCAACTGTTAACTCCAAATGAGTAATAGACTGTTGTAATTCCTTGCACTGGTCACTGAAGAAACTAGACAAACAACATCAAACTGCTTCTTGTTTTCTCCAGAGCAGACCCAGCTAATTCTCCAAAATATTTACAGTCAATATAAAAATAAACATGTCTTTACAAAGTCATAAAATGTTACATTGCAGCAATGCCAGCTATGGCATGTTTTACATGGTATTTAATGAGAAGCTTACACCTGAACCTCCATCTGGAATGAGATTCATTAGTCAATGAACCTATGAGGAAAGAGCTTGTGAAAGAAGGAGGGAGATCTATGTGTGCTTTTCTTTTTGCTAAAATGCACAAAACCAGCTAGCATGAATGAATATGTTCTAGGGAATTTAATTTTGAACGAGGACTGGACCCTGACATGACAGTTACCTTTAGAGTGGGCACTTGGTCTCATTGTGCCAGTCATTTCACACAAAAAATAATAGTGAGGGACAGTCTACCCATAGAAATATAGAGTTTCAATAAACAAGACAAAGTCTGGAAGCAAGGGGAGGGAAGCATCAAGACATGAAGTAAATTGATTACAGTCACACTGTAAGTAAGTGGCTTTAAAGGAGTTTTATTTATATACCTTGAGAAATAATACATTTTAAGCGAGCCTTCAAAAAAAGCTGAGAGATTCATATCTTTATGAAGTCCATCCTATTATATCCAGTGGCACGTACAAATCAAACAGAATTTCTTCACTGCCCTTTGACTCCACAATAAATTCCAAACACAAGAGAGATGCTATCTTTTCATTTCCACAATATGAATCTTATCTTCCCTTCTATTTCTAGTTCATGTACTTGTGTCTGACATTAACAGGACTGTCTGTTGGCAATAATGCCTAAAAAAACTTCTGGTGTAAAATATAGTGGATGTAAGGGCTGGTCTGCATGTTGCAAGCATTATTGGCTGAATTTATTTGCCTTTAAAAAAAGAAGTCTATACTTCTGCTTCACCAGAAGCAGTACCGTGTCTACAACTGTCTGGCTTTTGACATTTACCCGATTCAGTTTTAATGCTTAATTGTTATAAGGTGAGCTCTTCTTCTTTGTCATTATTTCAGGACTGTCCTCAAGGTTTCTGAACAAGGTAAGAAGCAGGATAACAGCAAAGAGCCAAGCTGAGCCACGTTTAAATCTTTGTCCTTTCACAACTATTCTTATGCCTCCTGTTCTCTCCCTGAATTGCACAGCTTAATTGTGTTTGTCAGCAAAAAGAACAAATTGGGTTTTAAAGGTGCATTAGGGTTTTTCCTCCTGACATGTCTGTTGGCTGTAATGAATGGAAGCAATGCCTCCTGCATTTTGCAACACATTTGGACTGGAAGATCTATCTAGTCACTCATCCACTTCATTCTTCTGTATTCTGTGTTTCCTAATACTCCATTGAAGTGGTGGATTCTCTCTTCTCATAAACCCATCACTCAAAATTACTATGTTCTTCCATCCAGGAACCATCAGTGTTACCATTAATAGAAATGAGAAGACAGCCAGTCACCTCACTGAGACCACTGCTTGGCTTAGTGAACCTTATGGTTTGCATAATGTGTTCTGTAGGCTTGATTCTCCATTGTTGTCACCTTGAGTAGCCACGCATGCCCATATAAAATGAGTCTTCAGAATGGTCTGATTTAGCATCCAGTCAGGATAAATGTCAAGGAGTGCAGGGCAGTGTAGAAGCAAATGTTTCTGATTTCAGTGTATTTCAGTGAAAATGAAGAATGTTTTTTCTGGGTATAATTTCCTTGATAATCCTGTTTTGAGGTGCCATTCTTAGTCAGGAATGAAGGGTATAATTCAGATACTGCCCTTCACAATTGTATAATGCAGTATGTTTTACGTATTCTTAACTAGAGTATAACCACCTTCATATTTTTCTGTGCGGTGTTAATTCACCGCTGCTACCATAGCAGGCAAATACCTTGCGCTATCACAGAGCACCTCACTGGCTAGCTGAAGGAGAGAGTCACAAACTAATTTACTAATTTTGTTGATCTCAAGATATTTCAGTCCAACAGGATTTCACAAAGGAAGCAAACACAAATACACTGTAATATGAAAAACATCTAGGCAGTATTTTAATGGTTGCAGCTAGGTTCGTACTAGCAGTCCTTAGTCCTCAAACATGTTTTTGTTTTGAAAATTTCAGAGTCAGTAGAGAGAGGAACCTGTGAGTTCCTATTAGCTGTTACAAGTCCCACATTGGTCTTTAATTAGCAAGTAAATAACAGTGATGGAGACCAAGAGGACCACAATTCACAGTGAGTGTTTTTGTGAGACAGCAGTAATGAACTCTCCCTTTTGAGGTGCATTAGCGACGCAGTTTCATTACTTGCTGACTGTACCCTAAGCTACAAATTAATTTCTTTTGTTCCAGATGCAGTTAGCCATGTACCCATGTGTCAGCCGTCTTGAGAATGTAACCGGATTAGGTGCTGGTGGTGAGGAATGCTCCTCCAGTTTTCATAGCAGCTGACCCATCACGTACACTAAATGGAGTTCAGTTGCTCTGTGGTCAGAGGCAGAGTAAATTAAATTGGTCAGATTAAAGTAGACTGTTGCTAGTAACGCATTTCATGGGTGCCTCCTGCTCTCTGTCTGACTTGGTCTCTGTGAGGCTGCTACATATAAAACACTCAGAAAAGACAATTTTATATATTTGAAAGAGAAAAAAATCATAGCCTGAAATAGCACATTCTTTCTTTCAAACTGACAAGCAATATCATAAAGGCAGCTGCTAGGAGCATAGCATGTCTGTCAAAATGTAAATTGTTTGTGACTGAAGCACCCTTCTGCAGAGATACAGAACCTGCCTCTTCAAAGGAACTTCTTTGAAACAAAACTGTACAGATATCATACCTCATGGTAGGAGAGCCTACAAGTGAGCCTTTAAAGCTATCTCCCATGATTTCCTTAGAATTTATGGTAGATTGTATTCCAGGATATGTTATTTTTAGTGCAAATTTCTACAAAGTTGGTTTAAAAAATGTGTAGATGCAGTGAACCTGAATGGAGTCCCTACCTTCCCCCAAAACAGCATCAGAATGGAAATATTTTGACTAACAACCTGATCCTTCTCCCTTTCAGAAAATTGGCTAGTGCAGATTCTCTCTAGATGGCAGTGGAGCTCTTTCAATGATAGATCTGCTTCCTTCCCCCACCTTCTTTCCATTTCTTCTGGAGACTCATTTCCAGCTGTACTGCACTGTGATTTAACAGGGCTTTGATGCTGTAAGATGTTGGCGGGCACAAATCAGACTTTTTTTTCCTAAAAGGATAATATACTGCTTTTTCAAAGTCAATTAACACTTAGGGCAAATGAAATGGGGAGAGCTAAAGGTCAATTACTAAAGGATGGCCACGAAAACCTTTCTGGTTTACACAGCATTCATCCAGGGATTGTAGATCACTGGGAAAAGAAAGGAAATAGTAATTAGCTCATTTCATTTCTTGATGGTTACCAATAAGGTGGTTTAATACGGCTTATCTGTTTTATTTTCAATCAAGTGTGACTGGTGTTAATAATCATTCTGACCAGCCCGAGACTGTGTTGTTTCAAGGCGTTGGACCATCATCACAGTAGCTGCAAGATTGTTGTGGCAATTTATGCACCAGGCAAATATTAGCATAGAGAATAGCATTAAAACTTCAGGTTTGGAGAGCACTTAATAAGCTTTATGGGTAAAAGAAATATTGTAGCTGGGCAGTACAGCCAGTAAACAAACAAGGGCATGAAAGAGATGAACAGTGACTGCCGTTTTTACCGTCATTCATCCTCCTATTTAAAACAAGCAGGTAAGTTAAAACTGGGCCTTTGGAGGTATGTGGTATTGATTCATTGGCTTACCAGCTGCTGACTTTTCGTGTCATGACCATGATGCTGTTTTACAGGTGAACTGCTATGGATATAAAGATTTAATCAGACAGGGCTCCAGTGCTGCTTGGATTTATTGGCCTTCATGTTACTCATGTGAGTCACTCTGACATCAGTGAGGCAACTCACCAGTGTAAACTATGAGCAATGTCTAAATCTTTTTGAGATGTGTGCCTTGTTTGGAAAAGGGAGGTTCATGTCAAGAGAGCATACAGCTTAAAGGAGCCTTTAATAAAAATAATAGCAACAACCCCAAATTAAAGGACCATTCATAACAAAATGAGGTAGCAGATTACTGTCTTGTCAGCTTAATGGTGACTATACATGAAAATGGCCAGACTTGACTTGAATCCGTGCTTTCCACTTGCCTTTTGTGTGTTGAACAGCTTTCCAGGCAAGACTCACACTTAAGATTGCAGTCACAGTTCATTTCTATCTATTTTAAAATAACTCTGCTGAGTTTAATAACCTTTTCCTTTTTGAATAAGGAGTTTCTGTTTGCAGTCACATGAAAAGAAAAAAAGGCCAGTGCTACAGGCGGCAGAAGATTATTTCATGCCTACCTAAAAGAGGGGTTTACAAGTGCACAAGGGCTAGGCAAACCACATAATGAGCAAACTCTTGTGAGGTAAATTATTATTTAGGATTCTGAATGAGCCCTTAATGTGTGTGGGAAACTATACTGCCAACTAGTTGTGTGTGACACTTGACTTGCAGGTAAGTAGCAACTTATCTGATAGCTGTCATCCCTACCTCATTTCACTGTCTGAGAGAGCGGGGAAAGGAAGAAAAAAGTGCTGGACCTAGAAGTCACGCTCCCTTGTTTGCTGCTGTGTCAGAGACACAGACCTCTTTGTAGCCAGGAGCGTCCACGTGTAGTGTGGCCAGCTAACTTTGTCCTTTTGGTTTGCAAAGCACAGCAGCCCAGCTCTTGAGCAACAGGCACTGAGGCACAGTGCCTAATTTGTTTCCTTGAGTTTACAGAGGAGCTCCTGTTCCTCAGCTACACGCTAGATCCCACTTTAAGGATATATGTAAACTTTTGTTACGGCAGTGACTGTAGTGTGGTGACGCTTGAGCTAACTAGGGAGTACAGAGGCTGCAGGTACATTTGCATTGCACAGTCCAATCCAAAGTGAGACGTTCTGCTTGAAAACGGCAGCTGCGTGGGTGCAGCGTTTTCCCTGCACTGATTCATGCAGCTGGAAAGCAGAGAGGTAGCTGCTGTACCTTACCGGGGAACTGTAGCATGTACGGCTATTTCAGTGGTGTGTCTGCAGTAGCAAAACACTTGACCGACTTTCTGGGCAGCCTTTACAGCACGTGCTAAGCTGTGTACTGGTGTGGGGTCATGCCTAGCTTACTACTTACTCCGATGTTCATGTTTCTCTGGCCATATCTACTTATTTTGCAAAAGATTTTTGTTCAGGCAGAAAACAAGGGTTCAGGATATTTGTTTGGAGTGCTGAATGTCCAAAAAACCAGAACATGTCCACTGAGCACGTTCACATCAGTTGTACTGTACCTACAACTGATCTGCATATGTATCATAACTCAGTGCAAGGGCCACATGTGGTGAAGAATACACATGTATCTTTTTGTGAAGGAAAAATGCCAGCTCTGCTGAGGTTATTTCAGGTTTGTTACTGTAATGACCCTAGAGCAATTTTGGGGAACGGTCCTCAGGGTGTGAACCATTTCACCACGGTATCTGTTCTGTTGGCCGCATATTGGGGAGCAAGAAATTCCAGCAGAGTGTGTGTCTGTAGATACACATGCAGGGAGATATATTTTCCCACAACTAGCAGAACTGTGAGACTGACTCCCTTCGCTCCCTTTTTTGGACTTATTTTGTTCTCCATTGAATGAGATAAGATCTGTACTATGCTAGTAAGGAAAAAGGAAATTTGGATGCAACTTTTGTCTTCACAGCTTTAAATTAGTAAGCTTGTGAGAACAGCTGTTCTTTATTTCAGCAAAATCAGGAAACGCAGAGATGAGCAACAATAAAAAAACCCCTGGGTGATCAAAACCAGTCCCTAAAGCTTTGTTTGTGTATACTGTCTTTGCATCTGAGCCAGCACCCGTTGAAATCAATGATACCTCCTTTTCTTTGTTGTTGATGGAAACAGCCTCAGGCAAAATTGGCAAGGTATGTTAGACCACAGTTTCCCAGTGTGTTATGTTTTAGAGAACCCGCTCTCCTACCAGCATATATAGTGTGAAATCCATTGTTTTACATGGAGTAAGCAAGTGAGAAATAGATATACTGCAAGATTTTCAATTGTTTGGTTTTAGTGTATGGATTTAGCAAATATTTTTTAAATATATTTTCAATACATTTCCATCTAAACCTTACAAGCTAGAAAAAAAAAAAATTAGTTATAGTTCTCTGCAATAGTAAGTTTCTTTAAAAAAAATGAAACCTTTCCTCATGAGCTGATGTCAAGGTTAATTTCAGGCAATCTACCTGAGTAGATGCATAAAAACCAGGACGGCATGTGGCCATTGCCTTTTAAGACTCCTCATGGTCCTACTTGTGAGCCACTCAGATCAGTCAGAACCTTTCAAAAAACACGCATTTTATTCTCCAAGCCAAATGATCAGGTAGCTAGAGAGAAGTGATTTATGAGAAAAGATTAAAGTCTCCCAAGAGTCAGTCAGTAATGCATTTGCACTCTTCACTGCTTTGATCGCTGTTGATAGTAGGGCCAGAGCTATGAATGTGTGTTTACTGGATATTTCTAGTATTTCAGTATTGCCAGTGGATTGTAAGGAGCGTACCAAAAGTGAATTTAAAATAACAGAATTAATATTTCATGCCTCTTAATTTGATAGAGAGGATTTTGTGAGACTGACAAGGCTCACTAATTCATCTGTTCTCCTGGTTGGAAGATGTGTCTTTCATTTTCATTCAGGCTATGAAAGAAACAACATTTTGGCTTCTTGACTTCCTTGGAATCTGCTCTCTTGTGCCTCTTGCCTATTATAAATAGGGTTTGGATTATTGGAAATGATTTTCTGGGTCTTTTGTTAGACACTGGGCTAGTGTGACAAGGTCAATAGGAATCAAAAAAAAAAAAAAAAAAAAGCACAGAATTAGTGTCTGTTTTGCTTATCCTTTGTGTAGCTAAGAAGATAATTCAGAAGGTCTGTGAAGGTGTTCCTGGAATGGAAAAAAAAAACATGGCATGAGGATAAGGAAGTCTAATCACCTGTATGCCATTTCTCTGTCATCTTGGAGCTAGTAGGAAGTCTTAGGGTATCAGAAACCACATGGAAGCATGATATCTTATGAGCTGCACAAGTTTTGTCAGGACTGGGAATATTCACGTGCATTCCCAGTCTTTACTTTCCTTTTCATGTAGAAAGACCATGAAGGGTGGTTCTTCAGGAAGCTGTAGCTACAGGAGTCCGAGGCAGTACAGCTTTGGGGGAGGAGGTTGAGAACATAATGAACTGAAAGTGGCAGGTGTATTTGTGGAGGAGGCTCCCTGATGGAAAGCTAATGGTAGTCTCCTTTCCTTGGACAGATCTACAAGAAAGAGGGCCTTTTTTTTTTTTCTTTTTTTTTTTTTTTTTTAAATTTTTCTTTTTAAGCCGTTTTGCAGACCAGCCTGAAAAGAAGGGAAGAGGCTGTGATACAGATCTTCACCAATGGGGAATTTAACTGAAATAGTGTGTCAGCCTCATCTGATGCAACAGCCAACAGACTGTGGTTATCTGTACAGGATTTGAATGCTAAAGGGGCACTAAAGATCCTTATCCAGTATGAACTAGGTTTTGAATAAATATATGCTGCTGCTTTGGTTCAGGACAGCCCCAGAAATGGTTGCTTACCTGTGTGGAACCACTCTCGATGTGGGTATTTGTTCTTTAACCGAGAGATCCCTAAAATACTCTTGGAATTTGGAGCAATTAATTAATTAATCACAAAATTGAGTTCACGGTGAGCCAACTTTTTAACATAGCCCTAGTTTCATGTGCTTCGAAAGTGAAATAAAACCCCACCTCATTCTGTTCCCGGTGTCAGACTCAGAACAGTCATTGCCATTCTTCTTGCTCCTGGAAAGATGCAATTAAAAAAAAGTCTTATTTTGCAGTTCCTGAGGGAAGGAGTAATACTCAGGTTTTACTTTTTTATTTTATTTTCAGCAATGCTTTAATTCAAGTGCCGATTAAGCAGCACATATTGAATGATGCTGAATTTCTCTTATGTAATTCATATGGTATTTATAACACATTTCCTGTGGAATGAGTTTTAAGCAGGGGATTTAACCATACCTTCCTTGTCAAGCAGATACATGTTGATTTTCTGAGGGTGTAAAATTACGTTCTCACACTGCTGAAGAAGTGATCTATGACCTCCTTTCTTGACACACCTTGGAAAATCTGTGAGATAGTCCATTTGTGTTGCTCTGGGTTGAGTGTTACATGTTTTATCATGTGATTCTAAATCTCTTTTTTTAAAGGGAGAGGCTCTTTTCTTCTTTTTATTATAATATAAGGAATGATGTGCAAGAGAATATAGAGCGTGTCAGAATCCTTTCAGATTCATCATTTCAATATTTCCTTTTGCTACAATGGTTTAATTAGAGTAGTCTTCTTTTGGTAAGGGCTTTTGTATATCTTTAATGAAACTGAAGAGCATGAAATGTGGTTTCCCTGCTTTTAAATGAAGCCACTTTTAGAGAAATAAAATGAGAAACGAAGAAATTGTTGAAGTCACAGTGCATGAAATTAAGAGAGCCCTGACTATATTGGCAACAAGTTTTTTCTTTAGTATTTTGATGACCATATAGCTGAGTGGTTTTGGGCTAATTGTGAAGAGATTTTCTTGCTTTGGTTCATATGCCTTTGACAGTTATATTTGCTTCAGGTTCATTTGAGCAATTCATAGTCCCGATCCTGCAGTTGTCTTGGGGCAGGTGGAGCTTTGTGCTCTGGTGGAGCCTCACTGGCTCCAGCTAGGTCTTCTGTGTATAGAAGTTGTACTTGCAGGCAGGTACCTTGAAATCAACAGGGCTCTGCACAGACCTGTGTCTTTTCCTGGATACAAAGAGTTGCAGAATGAGAGCCAGTGTTAGGATTTTTGAAATTGTTCAATGTAGTTGCAAATTCCCAATCCTCTGTGAAAAATCTAGTCCAATGCAGCGGGGTGAGTTAACCTTGGCTAAGGGCCAAACACCCACCCAGCCGCTCTCTCACTCCTCCTCAGCAAGACAGGGGGAGAAAACAAATAGGATGAGAAAGCTCATGGGGTGACCTAAAGACAGGGAGACCACTTAGCAGTTACTGCTGGGGGCAAAACAGACTCAACCTGGTGAAGACTAATTTATTGCCAATTGAAATAGATAAGAGCAGTGAGAAACAAAGACAAACATTAAAACAATGCCTGTCCTCCCACCCTCTCCCAAGCTCATCTTTACTCTTTTAGTTTCTCTAACCCCACTGAGCAGTGCAGGGCGATGAAGGCATGTGTCATGCTCTGAAAAATTTTCCTTTCAGAAGTATCTCCCATGAAGAAATCTGCTTGTTCGGAAGCAAGTTGACATTCCTGTCTAAAAGAAAGATTATTTTTAAATAATAAAGAATTCTCTTTTTTTTTTTTTTTCCTGCTTCAAAGCAGACTTGCCCAAAAATGCTCACTATGGCAGTTTTGTTCTGCAAATTACACTTTCATCTAGATCAAAATGTTTCACAGAAATTTGCCATTTTGAATTAAAAAAAAAAAATTTAAAAGTAAACACTCAAATTGAAATTGCATGTTATTTACACATTTTGTATTAGAAGTCAACTTGGCGTCTAGGAGCATGTGCTTAATACCCCATAAACAGGGCTACACAGGACTTTGTGGCCAGCTAGTGTGCTGAGTACAGTAGTACTGTCATACAAGATG
The DNA here is from genome assembly GCF_929443795.1 of Astur gentilis. Lineage (NCBI taxonomy): Eukaryota > Metazoa > Chordata > Aves > Accipitriformes > Accipitridae > Astur > Astur gentilis. The sequence goes on from NC_064891.1 coordinate 15,916,189, forward strand.
GTTCTTTATGTGCTTTTTTCACTGCCCGTGAGTCATGGCACACACCACAAACCACAGAATACCTTCAATACCTTCTAGCAAACTTTAGACTCTTCCAGGGCTTCTGGGGACTCAAAAAATGACAAAATCCTACAGAAAAAGGGAGGAGAGAGAAATTACATAAATTAAAAAAAGCCAAGGCCTTAAAAAAAAAGGGAGAGTAAAAAAATCAAAATTCAATAGAGTTAACAGTGAGAAAGGGAAATTAAACATTCTGAGAGTTTAAAACAAAGATAAGGTAAATTTCAAAATGCTACCTTTTTGGACTCTTTTGGAAGTAGTATTTTTTAAAATGGAACAGAAGTTCTGATTTTCCACCACAAAAAAAAGTGCCAAGAGATGTTTTAATGAATAGAGTCCTAATTTTGAATGAGTACTCATCAGAACAGATCAGTATTCTACCATTTTTGCGAAATAGAATATTTCTTTTTAAAAGCACGTTGACAGGTGTCAGCTTCTTTTGAATTGTGACATTTTCCCATTAATTTTCAGTTTTGCATGTGTCTCTGAGCACTGTTTCAGTAACCTAAAAGACAAGTTCATATTCTTGATCACAACAAAATTGTGATTCAGCAGTCCATTAGTATTAGCAATGTCCTTATACCACTGTTGAACTTTACATGTAGAGTGACTGACTTCAGTGAGACCTCAGTGCCGGGCTGATTTGGGATCAAAATCAGCACGGGTTCCCTGAAGGCAAAGGAGCTGTATTGATTTAACCAACTGAAGATCTGACCTCACAGGAACACAACCTTACATATTTAAATCAAAATTCAGTGCCTCTTCTGGTAGTCTAATGGTTTGAAATATATATCTCCAGTAATTGCTGCTTGGTAACATATCATCATTCAACATAAGAAAGCTTGCAAGCTTCAAACGCTCATAAGCCAGTTCCATATTGTTTTAGTGGGGAAAATGAGAGAAGACCAACTTTTCTTGGTGAGGGTGAAGTGAGAATCCATGAGGTACATTAAGAATTTAGCAGAGAAGAACATTATTTGGTCACGTAGTTTAAACTGCTAGCAGTGTAAGCATGACTGTGTGTGGTGACTAAATGGCAAATCACTAACCCCTTTCAAAAATGCTCAGTCTTTTTCCCTGTCTTGGAAATTAAGGATCGATTCATGTAACAGAAAAATGATGGTAAATCAGGAGTACTGATGCATGAGAATGGAAATAATTTTTTGTGGTTTTCATGAGAAGATTGCCGGTTTGCAGGATTTAAATTGCATGCAAACTGTTTTTTACATCTCTAATTGAAGATGTGTTATCTTTAGGGAGGGTTGACTTGACATTGACAAACTTTAACAGAATACAAAGTCATGAAAATGGGCTTGTGTTTGCCTTGAAAGTGATTCAGTGGCTCATACCGTGATGTTCCTTTTATTCCTAGGAACGCCATAGGATGCTAAATTTCCTTCTGCATGAGACTAAAGGTGCTTCTTACACAGCAGTGGTAAGAGGTGTTGAAGCACAAGCAGGCCATGCAGAAAGACTTTGATTTGCAAAAGAAAAATCTTTTATTTTTGAGATTCAAACAAGTACAAAGGATCATTTTGAAGTGATGGTGTTCATGAGTTTTCTTTTTAATGAGTAAAATTCATTCTAGAGCAGACACAAGATGTTCTATAGAATTTATTGTTTAAAACTTGATACTCATTAGACTAGGAGGTCTGTGTGGATTTAGGAGAGCTTCATCCTGTACAGACATAATTTGGGGATCTTATCTCATTTTTTGAGGTGATACATCAATGTGTATTACTCATATTTATTAGACTATAATATGTATTGTTAAATAATGGACTTTTTCTGAAGGTTTCTTTTTTTCAAGGTTCCTGTATCTTTTTCATTCTAAAAATTGTACGTTATGCTGTTTGATTTTTTTTTTATTTTTTTTTTTTTTTTAAATATCTAAGGGACAGGATTGGAATTCTTGTATACCTGTTAGGATCACTTGTTTTTTTCAGAGGAGTCATTGCTATAAGATTTGATACAGTGCATTGATATAGGATGGTGTAGTTCCTAGGAGCTGAACATTTTGTCAATAAAAGTCAAGGCATGATATAAGAAGATAAGGAAGATAGTGTGAATTCTAAAAAAAGGGTGCTGTTAGCCCAAGGACATTGTCTTTTGATATGGCTAAGCCAAGACTGAATTGGCTTTCCTGAAGTTGGCTTTGAACAGAGACAAAATTTGTTGCATTTGTCTTCAGCTGCCTGTGAAGATGTACTTATGTTTATTGCAGCTATATGCTTTAATACATATTATGTTGCTGCTAAATTAATGTTAGCCTAATTTTCTTGCTTTAGATTTTTAATAAAAATAATGCATAATTACATATTGGTATTAACTTTATTAAAAATGATGCTAAAAGCACAACTGGAATGTGGTAACTAGTAATGTATAGCACATTTAATTTGTGAGGCTACAGATTTACAGCAGGGCTGCATTCTGTAGTATGTTGAATGTAGAGTATAGAGCAAATACATTTGCAAGCATTGATACAATTTTCTTAAGAAAACAGAGTAAAGCATATTATTTCATGGCAAAACTACTTTATACAGATAAGCAAATTATAGAAACTAGTTCAACAAAAGGTTTAGTGAATGTTCATCATAAGAGAAGCATACCATTGATAATCTCTCCTAGCCTGGAGGCTGGAGATGCAAGAATTACTTTCTGTTCTATTTCACCCACTCAGTTCTTTTCTATTTGTATGAGAAAGACAGGAAATCAGCTAGAAATTACAACCTAACCTGTATTTTCAAGTGGCAGTTTTTGAGAAGGGAACATCAATAATATGTTGTTAGAGACCATGAGACGATACAGGCTTATAGGGGCTTCTAGAGAACTTTTTTGTAATGAAGATATGTTTCCTGACTGTAATCTTGAGATTTACATTGCCTGTTTAATCATCTTGTCTGTCTGTCTTCTGAAAAGGGATAGAAGTGAATGTAGATATAGCAGGTCCATAACAAATAATAACGTATGGCTGGTTGCTCAACACATGCATTTTCATCTGATTGTACTTGAAGATGAATGAGTGGGTTATTCATGCCTTGTCTAAAATAAATTTGCATTTATGAATTGGCAGAAACAGACATATTCTCTGGATGACTGTTAAAGTGCCTGGTACACCACCAAGGACCTCAATGACTAAGCTGTCAATGGATATTATTATTAAATCCTAGGGACTGAAAAGCCTCAAAGAATGTTGTTACAGTTTTATGAAGATTAGATTTTTATCATCTTTACCTGAACTGGGTTTCACCTTACTCTGTGTGTAATCCTCTGATTTCTTAGTTTGCTCACAGAGCGAGAGTCTCTGAAGTATGAGTAGCCCTTAGGTTAAACATACCTTATTACTATAGTCTGAGCTTGGCCCTTGACCCTCACCCCTTGTCCCTGCCCAAGAAACTGCAGTTTTTCGTCTAGCTTTAGATCATGAAGAAAAAGAAGGGCAAATTTCTAGAGAAGAGCATCTTGCTTTGTCAGGGTAGCATGTTGTGAACACATCTATTGTGGTCAATTAAACCAAAGAAAAAAAAGAACTCATTGTAATAATACTGTATGTTTCAAAAGATTACTTAAAATATTCAATATGCATGTAAAGAGTATGTGAGTGTATTATATTATTTCATCTTGTAATATCTTAGTGTAAGTAGAATTGCTCCTCTGAAGGGAAAAATTATTAGAAAAGGCACTTGCTGACTCTGCAGAAAGAATTGACTTTTAAAAATAAGAACACAACTACAAATACTGTCTGCCAGCCTCTCAAGGAGGAACCATACATGTGACAGGGCTCCATACTGTAAAACAAAACAAAACCAGAGCACAATGCATTCCATCGTTTGAAAAAATGGGGGATTTTTGCATTTATGTCTGATTTCAAAGTACAGTTAGGGAAAAGGATGTCTTGATTTGGCCACAGGTGCTAACACAAATATTAACATTTTTCTTCTTTCTTAAAGCTCCTGCACAGCAAGCAAAGGAAAAGAGATTTTCTGTGAATATATAAATTTCACATCAGGCAAAACTTAAGATTTTAATTATATTTATCTAAATGATCTTTATTCACATTGGGAATAATTTATACCTAAAATAATAGGTAATAAAGTCTTTATTGTTTCTTCAGGTAATATGCATCATTTCAGAGAACTGGAGTAGTTTCAGGAAAAAGCCAGCCAACAACAAACACAAAGAAAGCACTTTTTTGAGCTGTAATTTTGGTGCACGCACAATCTGAACATGTCAGTGCTTGCAAGAGGGAATGACAGATTGGCTCTTAAAGAACAAGAACTGTATGTTAACTTTTCATTCTTTCTAGCCACACATGCAACCTTGAATTAAAGCTCCCATGTATCTGCATGCAGCCTGGGTAGGATATTTAAAAGCACTTCTTATTGGCCTTCATGTGTTCTGGTGGTTTCAGGGAAATCTTTACAGTAGATTTAGTGGAAGCAGAAGCTTCCCAGAACAATTAGTAAGTCTGACTACTATTTACACTTGTTGTTTTATTTTACATTTGAACAAAACCCCCTGAAATATGGCCAAATAAAAAAAAAAATCATCTGCTTATTGGAAGTCAATTTACATAAAATAATCTCTTCAGTAAAATAGCTACCAGAATACTTTGCACATATCAGAATGGTAAAATAAAAGTGATGCAGCTTTATATCAATATTAACATTTCATTGACACAGTCTCCCTGCACCTGCAGATTTATTATAAAGCATACTTATCCATGTAACTGTTTTAAATAATGTAAATCATATTGTAACAGCTTTCTAGAGTCCAAGGTGTTGATTTTGTTGAGGGCCTTTGTGTAAAACTGTTTGTTTTTCTAAAGTATCCTGTTTATGGGACTGTTCCCAAGAAGGGAGAGCTCAAGAAATCTCTGTAACATCTTTGGATGAAATGGATACCAAAAAAAAGTAAAGAGAAAGGATGAAGCCCATCGGTCCCCAGATTGGATTCCCTTCACTTACATCTGAAAGAAAACGTTGTCTTTCTGGAGGTAAGAATTAACTGTGTGCTACTTCTTTCCCATTCCATTTGAAATAGTAATACAGCCCTTTGATATTTCACTTTGGCATATCTTCAGTTAGATATACACTTTTTTAGCTTCTTTGAAAAATAACCTGTGTAACTCAGAGGTTTTCCTGGACATTAGTTTTAAAAAATGATAGTAGGTCCTTAGAAGCTTTCTGCTCAGAGTTGTTTGGGACTTGTTGAGGTTAACAAAACAAAACAAAACACAAAAAAAAAGAGGCTGAAAGTGTCAGGTAGTCACTTGTTTACTCTTAGGCTCTTTGGGAGAAGCATATGACTTTCTGTTGGAGACTATATGTATACCATGTTATACATTAGCTGATGCCTAATACTGCATGTTAAAAAGTGAGTCTGTATTACTTTACCTCAGCTTCTAGATTCAGCAAATTAATTTTAATGCATGTCACGTAGAGTATGAACCTTTAAGTGAAAGTACATTTCAGATACAGAAGAAAAATCAGGCTAGTAATTAGAACCCAACTTTCCTTGCATTGACAGCAGCCAAGTCATTTATTAAGTCAATGTAGCAGAGTAACACGGCAACATCACACTTGATTGAAATCTTGGCCAAGTCTGACAGATGTTTTCAACTCATTGTCAATCTCAAGTATGTTTTAATGAGTTTCAAGTGGCTGGAGCTCCCCTCTGCAGATGCCACTGTTACTGAAACCGTGAAAAGAATCTTTAGGGCAATGACAGCATGGAAAATTCTTTTGAGTAAGTGGTGTGTCAGAACAAATCCTAAATAGCAGCACCAGTGCTGTTCCTGACAATGATCCTCACCTTTTGAATATGTTGAGCTTGTGCAAAATCAGCTGGGTTTATGTGAACACCCCAAATTCTCAAAGCATTTGATTCTTGAAAAGAAAGGTGACATTTTGGAAGAGAGAATTATTCAAGGGTTACTGATAATTCCTCTTTCCATGTTACTCAGAAAAAAAATAAATTGTGGAACAATCAATTTTTCTCCTTATACTTCTGGGTCTGGCTAGGAGTCAGAAGAACAAAAGCATATCAGAATAGAAACAACAAATATTTTATATTGGGCTGAGTAGAAATGATGCTGGCTCTTCAACTGCAATAGCATGATAGATTCACACTGGATCAAGTGCAAAGCTACTGATCGTAGCACTTATCTAGTTGGATAGTGGGTATGCACTGCAGAGCAGATAAGTGGGATGTCTGAGACAAAGAGACTGAGATACAAGGGATGCCTAAGGTGGCAGTCCATTTAATTCTTCAGTTTGATAAGGTTTATTAAGTTCTTTGCTGGGCAACAGACCAAACTGATGTAAAACGAATTTTGAGCAAACCAAGTTTTGGTAGGTTGCCATATGAGTAAAGTAGACCTACCTAAAAATTAGTGAAGCATAAAGTGACGGATTGAGCCTTTTCATGATAATTTTATCTTCATTTTCCATCTACCCAAATGAATCTGTTTGCATGTTCTTCCTTGCTCTTTCTTCTTTTTATGCACATTTGCAATGTTAGAAGTCTAGTATGTTGTAGGTTATATTTTAATATTTAGATGTATTTAGAATTGAATAAAGTTACAAGAGACCAGTTAATATAGAGAATGGATAAGTTATTTTCATCCTACTTTAAAAATTAGACAAGAGCAGGTTTATTCCTGAGTGGATGATAAATTTTGAACACAACTCATCATCTTCATTGGGCAGTTGGATGTGAGCAGCATTATGTCATTTAACATATTTGTTAACAGCCAGACTGAAACACCATTAAATTTCACAGTGAAGGGAAGTCTCGACATTTCAAGCTTAATCATAATCATCCTGAACCAAAACCATGTCCTGGAAATTTCTCATTTAGAGGTCTATTAGTTTATCTGTCTATCACAGTAACACTTAAATTCATATATGTAGTTTTGAAACTAAAACTTTGTGGTTCAAACACAGCTCTGTGGGCTTTTTTGTTTGTTTGTTTGTTTTGGGGTGGTTTTTTGGTTTTCCTTGTTTCTTTATCACCTTAGCAACCCATGTGAAGGGTGAAAAACTTTACCTGATAGACAGAAGAAAATGTTTGGGAAGTATGAAGCTGTAGGCTCTTGGTTAACATATTCTTTGTTGACGTATTTGTCAATGTATTCTTTGTTGAAGCAGCATGTCAAATGGAGTTCAGTATTGCCCGATGTATAGCATTCGATTTTATGTAATGCTTGCATGGAATTGAGCATGTTCCAAAACATCCTTTTAAAATGTAAATAACCTACTAAGTGTGCTAACTGAAAGCTTTGCCTGCTTTAATGACTGTATAATGTCAGGGCAAGGAAGAGGGAATTGTGAAGAGAAACTGGCCAAAGTATTTTCTGGTTTTAGGGTATTTTTTGCTTTAACAAATCATGCCATCTTTTAACTCTGGTTTACAATAGTTCCTGAATAAAATATTTTTTCAGAATCTTTTTGCTGATACTAAAACCAGACTAAAGCACTTTTTGAGACCCAATTTGAGATGTACATAAAGTGGTAGTATATAGAAATTCAGAAGGAAACAACCCATACAGAAGAGACTTGGAATTATATTCTAGGTCTCAACATGTATCAAGGAGGACTCAAATTTATCAAAAGATTTATTTTAGATCCTTAATTAACTAAACTGTGTAAGTATAGAAGGATATAATTTCTGAAATTATTGTATTTATTATTAGGTGATTTAACATACAGATGCTGTTGGGACACCTATGCAAGTAAGGGCTTCCTTCTAATGAAAGGGTTTATTTGGCATATGTAAGAAACAAAAAAATCACACTTTAATTAGGTTTTGCACTGGTATCTGAATTTCATGTCTTGAAGAAATATGTTAGAAGTAGTGTTTCTTTCAGAAGGTTTGAGTTAGGTGCTCCAGTGTTACTGGAACCTGTACTTCTGTCTCACTGAGCTATATGTGAAAATATGAGCCTTAAAATAGCTCTTACAAAAATTCTCTGATACACAAATAAAGAAGTGAGATACCGTAATTTCATTGAGAAAACTGTTGCTCAAATGAACAGGGATTTGGTCATTTGGCTGTTGCTTGTGTCAAGCTTGTGGAAATTACATAATTCCTTTTTGGGCCTTTCTTCTTCTTCCACCTTTACTGTTATCATCTGATGCACACCCTATGCATGGCTGGGGAGCATGAGAACGAGCAGTATATGTCCAGAGGCACTACATAAATCCACGAGACTTCATTGCAGCCAATTACAATGGAGAAAATAAATGAGCACTGAAGTGGTTGCATCAGGTTTGGAGGTGAGAGGACAAACAGGGAAGAACTGTGTTGTTTGGGGCAGTTTGCTGGGTGCAGCTGTATGAAACGAGGCAAGTAGGTATGTGTCTGTTCCAATTCCAAAGCTGTGGCTATCAGGCTGGACTGTAGAACTGGAGATTTTTCTGGCAGTGTGTCAAACCAAAGGTGTGCTGATATTCTACAGTATAGTAATTAGTATCAGCCTTCTTAGGTAGTCACAACCTGCACAACCTGTCACAATCAAGTACACAACTTATTATTTACTTTAACCAGTCCAAAGAAGAAAGGACAAATTTCCAATATTTTAAATCTGCTCCACTGATCTGTTCATCTGTTCAAATAATGTTAAGGTTACTGGGAAGCTTGCATAAAAAAATAAGTAAAGTTAGCTTGCATTTTCACAGCCTTAGTTGAACAACAGTGTATTCTGATTCAGTGATTGTGAAAGTAGATCTCTGAGAAATCCAGCATTAGAAACCTGGGTTCATGTTTTCACTGGAATAAACCATACTTTGAATTTCAACTTGTAAGAAGGAAAACCAGGCATTTGCTTGAGAAGTCTCTGGTGCCTCTGAAACACATGTGCTGATTAGTACTGGTGTGTCACCAGCTGGAACTACTTAAGCTAGAGGGCACTTTGTATTCTCGCCCTCTCCATCAGTAATTGGCAAGTATATTTTCTGCCTACAATCAATTGCTTTTATATTCTGAGTAATATTTCTAAGTAAGAAGAAATATTACAGCAGCTAGAGAAGCTATTGATTTTAGGTAGAAAATGCCCTTTCCAAATGCCACTCCAGATGACTGAAACATAAAGAAAATCTGTGACATCACTAACATGGCCAATAAACCTGTCACTTGGCAAACCAGAGAATGAACACAAATAAATGTGGTTCTTGACTTAGGTTCCATATGACCCATAGCATACAGACAAGGGAAGGATCAAATGGGGGCATCACATGTAAAGATCACTCTGTTGAGCTAGTAAGTGAAAAAAGCCCAGATGTATATTGTATAAGAGAGCATCAGATGCCCTGTTTTGTTTTAGCAGAGAGAGAGATTGGAACAGCAAACATAACTTTCACTATCCTGGAGACCAACAAGAGATTAACAGTGCTCTTGCAGCCCATGGACAAGTACGTATGTTGTGGTACAGTTCCAGATTCACAGATGACGTAGTTTCAATCTTTGGTGTATTCACCTTGGTCTTTCTGAATACCATTATCTGTATCTCTAGTGATCCTTGTCAAAAAATTGATTTTAGCTGCTATTGGAAATGCAGAATGGAGAATAACGGGAGCAAGTATCTTGGAGGTAGTATATCCACTTGAGACTTGGCTCAGTTTAGTAGAGGTCAAGAGAAGAGCCAATACAGTCTTCTGGTTACCTTTTTTAGCTTCAGTGATCTATCTGGTTATAATGTATCTGTGTTATTGTCCTGAAGAACTACATAGAATTTTTTTTTTGTTGTTTAGAAATTGTGCTCTGTGAAAGTTCTAGCAAAAGAAGAGGAGTAGGAGGAATGATTTTTGGTTTTTTTTCCTTCTGAAATGTGAAAGGTTTTTGATCATCTTTTTGTGCTTGAGGAAAAAAGTTGCTTCCTAAACTGAGGGACCAGCAGTTTCTAGACTAGTGATCTTAACTCGTCCAGTGCCCGTCCCATTGTTCTTACAAATAACAAAAATCTCAGAGGAAATTGTTCATGACAGGAAAGAAGGCTTGAAAATATTCAGAGATATGAGTCCTTGAGAATTATGAAGCTCAACACCTAGATTTTAAATAGAGGCTTTTATTTGTCTGCAAGTCAGTTTACTGACAAGAACACTGAAATGATAATTTAGCATCCCCCCATGTTAACAGTCTGGTTGCTGCATTTTCAAGTACTTGAAGCGCCTACGTCTTATGTCCCGTTCCACTCCCAAGTGGTGTACACCCCACAACTGAAGCTAGAAGCTATGAATGTAGGAACAGCTTAGGAATGGTCTGTGAATGCACAATCCCTTGGTTCTCTCTAAAAGATGTTTCTGTATTATTTTAGGATCATCACAAAAGGCTCCCTCTGTATCTCCTCCCCTCTGTTTAAAAATTGCTTCTTTGTGAATTTTATAGTAGGGAGATCCATGAGAACCAGCCTGGTTTTTCCACTCTTCAGTGGCACTGTGCTCTTGCTGAATATTTTACGAGTGATAAACAGAAAAAAGAAATACACTAAGGATATTCAGTGAAGGAACTGCTGCATCAACCCCCATCCATTCAGAGGAGTAAAAGAATAAATTGTGAATTTTGAGTCTCCTCTGTGGTTTTAACAAATCTCCCTGAGGTGACATGCTTGGCAAAGGTATGTTTTATTCATTGTCTCTGTTTTAGTTACTTGTGCATTTTATAATATGGTCTTCAGTGTCACAAAGATCATGGTTCTTCATGGTAAATTTTCTACACCTCCCTTCCAAGTTAATGTTAAGCAACGTACAAAAAACAGCCAACGTGTATATGGCATAGTATTATGTGTACAGTTTAACTAGACTGAAGCAAACTCGCATAATTTCATTTTTAAGTGCCTTCTAAGGTCACTGGGGCTTCCAGGTTTCATATGTCACTGGTATCTGCATTGTTGTTGTCAGAAAGCACTAGTCTTTCTATTGCAACAGTACTATGTCTTAACCAACTGCCTCCAGAAGTCAAGGGAATTTAAGTCAAGTATTCTGTCCAAAACCACCTTGGAATGATGCCTGTTCAAGGTCTTTTTGGGCAGAACAGTGACTTTTACCCCATTTACCTCTGGAGGCTGAAGGGGCTGCCTGTCCCTCTCTAGAAAGCATGTATCTAGGGTCACAAAATTGTGAATTAGTGGTGTAGCCCTGTTGATGCGTCCCTTCTAATATGTGTTATTGAGTATCATCGTAGTAATTGTACACTGTGTCACTTCTTTGCACTGAAGTCACGATAATTTTCTCCTTTTGACTGTATCTTTGAATAAATTTTCAAATTTTGTTTCTTTGATATCAGCTTCCAGCATTATAAGCGTTCTTGTTCTCAATGTTCTGTTAAATGAAATGTCAACAGGTGATGACTCATGCTTCACTGGTGCAATCTATCACTTTGTAATGCAAGATGTGCATTTTTTGACTGCAAAATTTACTATTTAGTGACACTATTTAGGATTGTTATGAATTTATGGCTTCATGCCCAAACCTTCTGTACTTCTCTGAATAAAACATAAATTCTAAACTGCAGCCTATTGCCAGATGTTATTGTAAATTTTTATCCTGTGATGTAACCCCAGATTTCACAAAAAATCTGTCACTATGTCAGTGCTAGTATCTTTATGAACAGTGAAGGTGGAATTTCTAGTTAGCATTGTCTGCACAGGTGCCACTAGATGATTGGCATGGGAAGATGGAGCATCCATGAGAAATGATGTTGTTTTGTGGTCCATAAATGCTAGCAGAACTCTTGTAAGATGGAACAATGAAGTAGTTAACAGGGGTGGGTAACTACTCTGCTTCTGAGCAGCTTCAGTGTGCCTGCTCCTGAGCTAGGCAAAGATCTTGTCCTCTAATCAGATGAGCATTTCAGGTTTCGTTTTATTTTAGTCCTCAGTCTGAGGCTGTTTTTAAGAAGCCATGAGCTGCTGCAGATGAGGATGGCTTTAGGCATCTCATTAGAACCCCTTTTCATTTTCCCACAGGTGGCTCCGTTGCTGTACGAAGACAACACAGGCACCACTTACTGCGGGATGTGTTTAACCTTAACTTGAAGGCTTTGCCAGTCTAGAATTTAAATAGTATGTCAACAGAGGAAGCCAGGCCCCCAAATATTAAACAGACTCAAAATACTGAGTGTTAAGGAAGTGAAATATCCTGCCTTTCTTTTTTGGCTCTAAGTAATAGGCTCTTTGGAATGAAGTTAAAGTAAGTAACTCAGTACGGTAGGAACCTGCTCATGACATTTCTTGTGCCACAATCTTTGTTTGAAGCAGGAGGCTGATGAGCATTTGAATATGTGACCATCTTGTATGTGTAGGTTTTAGAGCTGAGAATTAATAACCTCACTGGAGAGAAGCTTCAGTGGGCTGTGCTGAAAAACCCTCTTTTGATATTTGAAAATGGAACAGCCAAAGAAAGATTAAAAAAAAAATTGCTACAGGCTTCATCTTGCAGGCTTTCATAAAAAGGTGAGATGAAAGACAGCAGATGGATTTATCTTTTTACTTAGCAGCAAAACTACGAATCAGCTTTGTATAAACAGATCTCTCAGCCAAATATAGCTTGACAGTAATTCTATAAGATTCATCAAGTCAAGGGAAGTGATTAGGTCTGATGCCATGAAATAATGTGAAAGTAGGATATCTCATACGATTTCAATATTTCAGGCTTGAGTCCATTAAATACAACTTTCTGATGAAAATGCTACCCTGTCTTGCAACAATTTTCATCTTCATGTATTCTTTTGAATGCTGCATAATTCTTATACCTTTCAAATTCTCATTTCCAGTAATCTTAAGCATTACTGAAACAATTTCCAGAGTGCAGATAATACTGTGACTTTCAACTTCCGTAAAATGGTGAAGGTGAGTTTTTAAGCTTTTAAAACAGTTTCTTGGATATTAGTTTAACAGGTATGTTTTACACATTCAGGCTGTCAATATAATAGTGTCTTAAGCTGCAAAAGCTCCAGACAAAACACATAGTTTAAGATATTTAATGAGATGCATCACAGCCTTGCTTTCTTCTTTTTGTAACACCCAAAGGTGGGTCTGCACTGCCATGAAACAAACTGAGGCATTTCATGTTGCATCAAGGCTCTCAGATATAATTTATTCTAATGAACTTTCTCTACGCTTCTAAAATGGCAAATTTCTATTTAACAACTTCTGAAAAAGCATAGATTTAAAATGTGCATTTAGATTCTCATGCACTAAATCATATAGGCTCCTAACTCAGTAGGAATCAGATGCCTAAAATAACTTTGTAGGTTTGACTTAACTTCTCTTACATGTTTTGCTACATATAGAATCCAGTAATAATGATGTAGTCAAGCCCTGTTTTTATAAATGACTTAAAGCAAATTTGGAAAAAAAAATATTTAGATGCCTTGTAATAAGTTTGCCTTCTCAAAATCACATATGTACCTAAATCCTGTTGATTTTACTAGAAGTGAGGTAGCTAGATGCCTTCTGGATGTGGTTACTTTTAGATTTTTCACATTAGTTACCAGCATATACTAAATAAGAAGTGTGTGGAAGTGTTTTATTGCTTTGCTTACTTGTATCTTTCTCTTGTACTATTTAAAGCACAGTGTATTTTTTTTTTTTTTTTGAAACCTTTACAAGGTTTGTGTACTGTTTGATTCAGCTGTCATATGTCTTTGAAATGATTAATTGATAACCCAAAGCACAGCACCAGAAGAGGATGTCCTTGTGGATAAGTCTGGAAGATCAGGTCTGAACATGCAGTGCTGGGGAGTTGTGCTGCAAAATCTCATTTACACAAACAGATGGCAGGCAGAGATGGCTTGCGCACAGAAAGAATACTGGGCAAGCCGAGGAAAGAACTGGCACTATAGCCTACAGAAATTAAGCTAGTTGTTGGAGTGCACGAACTCGGCAATCTGATAAGTGCCTGGTTGTAGGAGCTCTACCAGAGCTGTGTATAGATGGGTTTTGCTGGTATTACAGTGCCAAATCACAATTGTCCAACTTGAGGCCAATGACTGTGATTTAACAGGAAAGAAAAGGATACCAAACCTGCCAGGTTCTCTGTAATTACACTGATCTCAGGCAGAGTAATCTCTTTCCTAGCTGTACTGAAGAATAAAAATCTAAAAAGTTCTATAATGAGTAGGAAATTTGTGAGCAAATGAATAGCATTAGTGATGTTGGCAGTGTCTCATGGAAGGGAATGATTAATAACAATCCTTCTTAGTGACCTCTTTCCCACTGCAAAAGAGGCTAAGTATGTTTTATATGGACAGATTTAAAGCAAATTTTTCTGAGCACGTTTCGAAACCAAGCTCTTAGGGGAATGGTATTTTTCGAAGCAGATATCTCAGGTTAGATATCTAACCATGTTGTTAGGCCCTTAATTAGAGTTCTGTTCTGTAAGGGCTCCTGGGTCACTGCAAGAGTCGCTCTGCAGGGAGCTCTTTATAAAGGTAGGTGTAAGTGCCTCAATTTTCAGGCTTCACCTCCGCAAAAGAAGCCCTGCACAATATGTAATGGATTAAACCTGTTGAGCTCTGTTTAATAAGGTTCTAGGGACCTTCTTTAAGATCTTATAAAATGCTGGTAAAGAGTGAGAGAAAGCAAAATGCAAGAGAGAATGTAGCTTTCTTTGAACTCTTCCATGTCAATTCACTGTTTTCAGAGTGGACTGTTTTAATAGCTTTATTTGGATATGTTCCTAAGGATAACAGCAAAATGGGTTGCCGAACGTCTGCTTACTGTAGCAGAAGGGTCTATACTGAAGTTTTCACTGTTGGGTGCAATTAAATAATCTGTTCAGAGTCTATCAGTTCTCTGGGCATTATATACTTTTAAATCGCATAAGAGAACTGCCCTCATGCTTGTGAGATGGTATTTCCTTAGAAGAGTGAGGGCTCAGCCATCTTGGGTTCCCCTATATGTGTTGACTGGGCTGCAGAAACCCTTAAGGAAGTTCTTAAAAATGACAATCCCTAGATATGTCTATTTGAAAGGTTCATGCAACATACTGTGGGGCTTTTGACTCTAAAATGTGCAGTGTTGCTTGCCTTAAGAAGGGGGAAAAGGCAAAGGCAATTGCCATAAACTTTAATGCAGTATTAGGGCTGCACAGTTAAAATCACAGTAATAACAATGTTAGCACTTTGATCAGAAGTTCATCTATGTATTTTACTCCGTTGATTGTTGTTAAAAGCACACTTGGTACATTACTACATAGTGAATGGCCGTCATCATAATGAATACTGAAGGTACTGTATAGCTATGCTTCAAGTTTAAATCTTACAAAATTTCCCAGTTAGTTTTTTTCAGATTAAATCATGGCAGTTGTGGGTGAGCTTTTGTTTTTCTGGAGCATATTATTGGATACTGACTCCTGTGGTACACTGGTTAGCAATGCTATAACACTTCATTGATTACATTGTCTGCCTAAAGTGAGCGCTGGGCATGCTTAGAGCTTTGCTGCATTCAGGGACTAAGATGTAAAGTTTAATGCCAGCAGCAGCAGGAAAAGGGGTATGTGCTTGGGTACTGTAACTCCTGAAAAGAAGGAAAGAACATAACAAATATGAAAAGGGGGAAGATCTTGGAGGCTATTATATTCATTTTTCATTTAAGTCTAATGAATAATGCTAAAAGGAGGCTGAGGTACTGAGCTTGTGTACTTCACATGGAATAAAAAAAGGCTGTTATTGAAAGAAATGCTATTGGCTACAGCAGGTAATATATCGCAGCTCAGCAACGTTACATACTTTCCAGTGACCATATGCTTGGCTGATACAGAGAGAAATAAGTAGGGGAAAGAGCTTCCTGCGAACTTGCATTACATAGTTAACAATGTTTTTATTTTATTAATCGGAAAACCATCTTCTTTGAAAATTATCTTATTAGCTAAATTCAGTCCCAAAATTTAAGTGCCTGCCTTTGATAGAACACATTCTATACACTAAACTTAGCAAGAAAGGAATAGTCTACATCCTAGTTTAAAGCAAATAACTTGTTTCACCCAGCAATTAATAGCTTAGTGCTCTGGTGGGACAGAAATGGCCTTCAGGTGAAACTAATGAGTGCTCCTGACAAAAGGGAGGCTGCCAGGTGCTGTTAGTGATTGTATATGAGGAAGTCAGGCTTAGAAGTTTCTTTCATTTTCTTTTTTCTTCCTTTGTGCCTGGAGGTTTTGCTTTTGTCTCTCGGAGAAGGAGGCATGTTTGTTCTTGTAGAGGCAGAAAGGCATTCTGTACAATGGAGCCCTTTCAGTAGTTTTCACACTGAAAAATGCTGTAGGACTTGTTGAGCCCTAGACCGTCTGATTGTGAAGGTATGTTTCCTCTGGGGGTGGAGTTGGGCAACTGCCTATGGTACAACAAATGTTTGTGCCGGTTCCTCTTATTGTTGTTGATTTAGAGATATAGATTAAGAAGTGTAGTGAACAACTTGATTTTTCCAGTCTTTGGCAATCTGGTAGTCGCCAAAATAATGCTGTGATGACCAGCTGAGTATTGCTAGTAGAGACATCCTTGTAGTACTGTAAAGATATATATATATTTTTCTTTAAAAATGAGCAGTCTTCTAACAAAGCTTGTCACGGGAAAGCATTAACCTCTTCTGGTTGAATTGTTTAGTGTGGCGCTTACTTTAAAATAACCAGAGTTTTTGGCATTTACTTATGTAAGACTTGATTCAGTAAGAAAAAAACACTAAAACTTTTTTTTTTAATGTTTAGAGCCTTTCAGTTGCTGTAATGCAACAGACAACTGTCTTAAAATTTGTGAAGTGTGAATACTAATTGTTATTCCAATAAAACACTACTACTCAGTGCTGCTTCACAGACCAATTCTGGTCCTTGTTTTCTCCTGCTGCTCCTTTCTCTAAGGAGATTTTACTGGTGATGGCTACAAGGTTTCCCATAATAGAACAAAAATGGTATTGTAGAAATTGCTTGCTGAATGAGGGTCTAGTGTCTCTTACAGTATATGTAAAGTTGACTTGGATAAAGCTTGCTTAAGAAGTTGGTCTTGGAACTTACTAGGGCTTCAGCTTTAAAGTATTTCTCTCTGTATTCTCTCACAGTTTGTGTGCCATGTTGCTTCTAACGTGGTAAATGTGTGCAGGTGCTTTGGCTCTCCTGGGTTCCAGGAAAGACTGGGTTACCCGTGAAGACTAAATGAAATCAGGAGCTAGTCATGACTGATTGTGGCTGCTGTATAGATAAGTAAATGAAGAGATACTTTGGGGCAAGGATGCTGCCCTCGAAATACCTCACAGAAAGACTTAACACTTTCCATATTTTGTACTGAGGAGTGAGCTGATCCTGTGAACTCAGATATACGTGTATAACTACTGTTTTTTACTGTTACTGTGTGTAACATCTGTTTTTTGTCGGTTTATGATGTTGTTATGGAATACTAGATTCAAACCATGATGTTAATAGTTGATGATGTTGTGAATGCAGATGAGGTCTTTCAGCCAAGACTGGGAAATATTGTTTTGTGGTGTAGATATAAACTAGCTTAAACAACTAATGTTGCCTTTTTTTTTTTTTTTAATATTGTCAATAGTACTTAGAAATGTAGGAGAAAAGATTTGTCACTTTCAGAAGTCGAGACCTAAATGATTGACAAATGAACTTTGTGGAGATTATAAAAGAATAATTCATGGTGCATTATGCTGAAATGAGTATGTATGGAAGGATGCAAATAATTTATGGAACTTTCCTTTATCTTCAGGAAAAAGTTTTTTCATGCTGTTAATATGGATGATGATTACTCGGATCGATCTATTTTGTTGAAATTTTAACTATGCATTTGTTTTGTTGCTTTATGTAAAAAAAAAAAAAAAGGCAGTATAATCACTAAATTTCTCTGCCAAGAGGGTAAGGATTTTTATGAATCTCATTTCTACCCGTGCCATAGTGATTTTCTGGAGATCAGAGATGATGATCATTAGTTAAAAGTGTCTTTAAGATTTTGTAAATTCCAGATCATGCAAAAACAGTAAATGAGGAAGTGTTGGTAGTTGTCAGTGAATTCTTGGCACTACAATCTACTGTCCTGGACTTTCATTGCCATAGTTGTCTACTAAATTGTAAATCGCGTATTTGATTCAATACTACCTAACAGTTTGATAGTAAATTGTGCTGTATGTATTGATCTCTTAATAACCCACAATTCTAAAACTATGCTAATAGCTTATTTTCTTTCTGCAATATAGAAACCAGATCTTGAATATCTCTTTTGCAGCATGGTGACTTTTCAATACCAGGAAGTGGTTTTCCTATGTTTACGGGTTTTTTTATTCTCATGCTTTTCTCTCCAGTTGTCATAGAAGAATGTGCTCCCATGCATACATCCCCTGCAGTAATCTGTTAATAACAAAGCCAAAAAGTATGCCTGCCATTCGTTTACTATGTTGTGTGAAAGTAGTTGTTGACAGCATGCACAGCTGCTGCCTAAAATGACATTTTTTGGCAATCTGACAACTCTTGAATACTTGACTCCTTAAGTAGTATTGAGGCCCTCAGTGCCCTGTTGTATTCGTACACAAATGCTAGAAATCAGCCAGCTTTTGAATACTGAGAATATGGTTGTTATGTGTGTCCCTGTTGTCTTCAATCAGCTCTTTCTTTTATTTAGGGATGTTTAATACTGCTTAATAGTGTTTTCAAAACTCTTACTAGTGAAATCGTAATCCAGAGATGGGTTAACATGTCTTGCTGTGGAAGGTACTGTCAAAAATTAAATACAATCTTTCATGTGTTTCTGGTGATAGGGTCAGAAAGTAGTTCTTGTGAATGAGAAAATGTGCTTGTCTAGCAGTGTGGTGGTCTGTCAAGATTTTTTTTGCTGTCAAATTTTACTCAGAACATATACATACATACATACATATATGTATATATGTATGTATTTTCAAAAAAGCAATTCACCTTCTATTTATATTTCCTGAACTCAAAGCATTTTTTTAACAGACACTGACAGGAAGCTAAAAACAAATAGGTCTTTTTAGCTGCTTACTCCCCCTTACAGTTCTGCTTGACTGTTTGTACCTGCTCACGAAACTTCAAATCTTCACAGCATTTGCTTGAGATAGACTAATATATTGACAGGACTTTATTTTTTTGCTTTAAAGGCTGTATGTTGAGGTCTTACTTAAATTCTGGGTATGCTAAGAGGACACAAGCTGAGCAGTGTGGAATGAGAAAGATGTCCCTTAATTTCTGAGTGAATGCCATATACTCACGTTATCATCTGGATATTGCCTAGCTGGTTGTATGTGTTAAATGAAAAGGGAAGAAAATTTTGAGAAAATATGCGTGAAGAATATTCACAGCCAGTTGTTAACATTAGGAAAAATCAGCTAGTCTACTATAAGTCTGGTTCACAGGTCTGTTTCCATTCTTTGGTTTCCATTGACTTACTATAACACATTCAGAAGAAAGGTCTAGTCTAATATCTTAAGACTCTTTTGGACAAGAGAGACACCTATTTAGTTACCATAAAGGAAACAGAACCATGTAGAGAGATTTACATATGATAGTAGCTTGAAAGTGTCTAGTTTTGCTGCTACTTTAGCATCTCTGTTGAAGTATAAGGTAGCTTAAAAAAAAATAAAAAAAAAAAATCAATCGACTTATGTCTCTGGGGAAATCAATGTGTTGAAAGTAGATGACAATGAAATCTGCAGACTGACAGATACTTTTAATCAGCAGAGGGCTTTAGAGCGAGGAGGTGCAAGAACTTAAAAAGAAGCCAGCATGTCTGTCTCCCTCCCCGCATGGAGTTATGAAAGACAGTAGGATAATTTTAAAGTGGCCTACAGTGGTAACCGTATGATATATCTCAACAGATTGAGATGTCACACGGTGGCTCTGCTGAATATAAATTGTCAACATTGCATGTAATTCTTTGCCTTTTCTTGGAGCACATAGTGGGAAAATGAGATGGCTAGGTGTCTAAATCGCATAAATGACTATTTTGTCTGTCACTGTTATAGATAAAAGCCAATAACAACAAATAAAATAAATGACCTGAAATAGAATTTTAAATCAAATAACTTACCACTTTTGTATCTCTACTGATGACATTTATTAAGAGAGCTCTCGTAACAATATGCAGCAACATATTGAAGCACGCTTTCACAGCAGTACAGTAGGGAATGCCTTGCTTTAGTCCCATGACTGCTACCAGAATTTAAGGCATTATTCTGTACCCATTATTTTTGGCAGTTTTACCCCATGGAGTCTTAAGAATTTGAGGAACAGAAGGATGTCTGGCAACTGTAGCCTGAGAAGTGAGAGCTGAAAAAGTAAAGTATCCAGCTGCAAGACAGAACTTTCTTTAAAAAAAAAATAATAAAAAAAAATATATATAGTGTTGCTGCTCAGTTGGGATTCTCTGTCTCTTGAATAGAACTGCTTTGAGCAGATATTTTTCTTATCAGGTGTGTGATACCCAGAGAAATTAAGTTGTAATTGCCATTCAGAAACCTTGTATCTGCTGGTTAACAGGTGAAAGTTAAGTGAAAAGTTTTCACTTACTGTAAATTTTTAAAAAGTTGGGGAAGTGAAAATATTTTGTTTTCTGTGCTTAACATATCCATTTTGAGTAGTGTCACTTACATGATAGATACAGAAATTAAATTTCAAAGACCTTAGGAATGTGCTTACCAACACCTAGAATCGTGAAGCAGCTCAGTAGATGCTTAGCTTTAAGTACTTGTGCAATCCTGTTGATCTCCTCTAAGCTAGTGATATAACTAAGCAAATACTTTCTAGTATCCTTTAGTGATGCAGGCCCAAAGCACCCACTCTTTCATCCCTTTTTAGTATCTAATTTACTTAAAATAATAAAGTTGGATCACTATTTTGATCTCTGCTGATCTCCTTATCCCGGTACTGTTGCTTTTAATAGTGCCTTAAGACTTAACAGCTTGCAAAGAGAATTAGTTGGGAGTTTTTGACTGAACGTTCTCCATCGCAATACAAATTTGTGAAACTTAGTTATAAAAATGCATTCTGTTAAATTATTGACATCTATGGTTGGAAGAAAAGACCAATTCTAGAAAAGCTATGTCATTTTGTGTCTTATCTCTGTATATGGCAGCATGCCTCTGCTCAAGGAAACGGTTCATTATTGGGCCATTTTTTTAAATTGAAATTAGTTTACTTATTTGGCAATAGCTCTGTTTGAGTAGCTGTACCTTGAATTTGTGAGGCTAGTGTCTGTCAGTTTATTGTTTGTTGTGAGCATGGTTTGCTGAAGAATGTAATTTAACTGAAACTGTGATTAAAGACTATTTCAATTTTTGCCAAGTTGGTTGCTTGGCAAGGCATCAGCATAAAATCAGCAGCTATTGCACATAAAATAGCCCGGTTTAAGTCAGTGGTATATAGTGGGTCATATTTAGCATTGGCTTAGCTCTAATTGGTTCTCTGGAAGGTGTACCTAGATTTAATTTGACTCATTATTTTAAGGCAAACCTGCATTATTTGCATTGGGGGCATCATTAGGGTTTTGGGGAATGTAACTACTGTAACACAGTTAAAGAATGACATAGCACCAGGTTCAGTTGCCAAGATTTTTTATATTTTTTTTTTTTTTAAATTCTTCTCCCTAGGGAAAACTTGCCAAATATGTTGAAGGTTTAAACCCAACTGTTTTATTTGAGGAAATCCTGGGCATCTGTCGAAGTTTAACCCCAGCCAGCAACTAAGCACCATGCAGCTGCTCACTCACTTCCCCCCCACCCAGTGGGATGGGGCAGAAAATTGGGAAAAGAAGCAAAACTTGTGGGTTGTGATAAGAACGGTTTAATAGAATAGAAAAGAAGAAACTATTAATGATAATACTAAGAAAATGGCAGCAGTAATGATAAAAGGATTGGAATATACAAATGATGCACAGTGCAATTGCTCACCACCTGCTGATCAATGCCCAGTTAGTCCCCAAGCAGTGATCTCCCCACCCCCAGTCTCCTCAGTTCCTATATTAGATGGGACGTCCCATGGTATGGAATACCCCTCTGGCCAGTTTGGGTCAGCTGCCCTGGCTGTGTCCCCTCCCAACTTCTTGTGCCCCTCCAGCCTTCTCGCTGGCTGGGCATGAGAAGCTGAAAAATCCCTGCCTTAGTCTAAACACTAGTTAGCAACAACTGAAAACATCAGTGTGTTATCAGCATTCTTATCATACCTAACTCAAAAACATAGCACTGTACCAGCTACTAGGAAGACAACTCTATCCCAGCTGAAACCAGGACAGCATCCCAACAGTGTTCAGATTGCATTTTGTCAAAATCCCTTTAGTTTCAGGAGGTGTCTCAGCCTTTGATAACATCCTTAAAATTAAACTGTGTTCTTTGTGGGAAAAGATATGGAGGGATATGTTTGGAAAGCAATAGCCCATGGCCTACGTTTTATGGTTCCTTGTCAAGTTGCAAGGTGATTAAAAGCATGGTATTATTAAAGGCTTTGACTACTATGTGACTGTTATCAGTATCACGTAAATACCTTTAAGTTAATAGTAAGTAGTTTCATTATATAAAATGAGGATTAGGTGTTTATACAGCTCCTGTATTACATCTTTGCTAATTCCCAGTATGATTAAATAATTATCAAATGTTTTATATTAAGTGACAATATAATTGTCTTGGTAGCTTTAAATAACATGTTCCTCAAAAAAACAGAATTTAAAACATTGCCATTATTTTCATCAGGGCCACAAAAACCATGCCACAGACAGATGTGGTTTAAGAGAAATGTTTTGATTTTTTGTTTGTTTGTTTTTTTTAACTGTTTTGGAATTGGTTAGAATCTCATCAAGGAAGGAGTAATGATAACTTAAAAATTTTAGTATATCACTGTGGTGACAGACAGTACGTGCTTGTCACTCTAAGTATTCTGCTGACTTGTGCTGGAACATTTCATGTGTTGCTGCCTCTATTGAAGTAAATTCTGTCTGTGGCTAATGGCCCTTGTCTGATGTGAACAGAACTGAAAAATAAAGAAATAGTAATGATGTAATGCTGTTAAATGACACTGTAATGGTCTGAGAAGCCATTGCAAGTGTGCACCCTAAGTACGCCTGTCCAGGAAGATAGGGATGTCTACATATAGTGCACTGAAGTCTTGGGAGAAATAAAAGTACATGTTTAATAGACTCCTAATCAACTTTCCCTTATTTATGGCTATTTGTGACTTCAGTGTTTATGTGACTTGATAATACTAAACCATGTTTTGTTAAAGATGGTAGATTAAAATAGACATTTTTCTGGTAATTGCCCTTAATACATTAATGAAAGGAACTTGCAAGTGGCTAGCTTTGGTTATTTCATAGACATCTTCTGAGTTGAGACAAAAATGACCGTATCCATGTTTACACAATTTATTCTGTAAGGGGAGATGTTTCCATACAGTGTTTTGGATGATAGTGCTAGTTCTAATAACACTCTTTCGTAAGTGATATAAGAAGTAAGACTGATGTCAGCCCGTGAATATAGTAGCAATAGTTTCCAAAATTACTTAACCTTCCCTCAGCCCAAATCCAACAAACCCAAACAACCCACCCAACCCACCAAAAAATCCCCCAAAACTTACCTCTCCTCCTCTCTTAGAAGAATCCTTTGAACACTCCAGACTCTATTCTACTTGTCAGGCTTTCACCATGACAATAACAAAAGATATAGATATCTTCTAATTTTCAACAGATTTATTCAGGTTAAATTTTGCTAGGTTGCAACCACAGAACAGTGGGCAAATATGAGTTCAAAACTCTTCCCTTCAAAACCAGAAAGTGCAGGCAGAGGGTTAGCTGCAAACAAAGTTTTACTCTTCTGTGCAGTGCCCCAGAATTTACAAAAATATAATGTATGTGTAAAAAAAATAAATAATAATTAAAAAAAATTCTCTCTGCTAATATGGGGAAGGGAGGAAAAGCTTTATTTCACACTGCAAAGCAGTGGTTCTTTCTGTGAAGACTGGTTTTTTGTGTCATTCCAATGTGTGTGCGTAGAACAATAAAACTTTCATTCATGTATTTTCAGATTTTTTTGTAATCCTGCAACTGTGAGATCCTACAGCAAATGATAACAGTGGAGATGTTAGAAAAGGGTAAGATGTTTGTGTGTTTGGTGATACCTGCTTAAAAGTTAAGAGAAGGTCTGGAAAGCAGGGATAGTGCATCTGTATGTGGGCTTACCTATACACGGAATTCTTGTATTAAAATTTGAATCTCAGTAATTTATGTTTCAAAGGAACCTCTGGAGGTTATCTGTTCTAACACATGCAAGCATGCACCCCTCCCACCCCCCGCAAGGTCAACTCAGATGAGACTTCTCAGGGCCTTGTCCTGTTTGGCTTTGAATATCTGAAAGGCTTTCCACAGCCTCCCTGGGCAACCTGCTCCAGTTTTTCATTACTCTTCTATTAGACATTCTTTTTCTAACATCTTATCAGATTTTTCCTTGCAACTTTTCCCATTGCCTCTTTTCCTTTTGCTTCATACCTCTCAGAAAAGTCTGCCTCCATCATCTTCATACCCTTCTAGTAGATAACTGAAGACAGCAACAAGATTGCCCCTTCAGTAAATTCAGTTTCCTTTTTCCTAAAGTCTTGATCCTTAAAGAAGATATCGATCAGTATCTCTTGTGATGAGATTTTTTTTTTCATTCTGAATTTTTGTCAGTACTCATACAGAGCTGTCAGAAGTAGCTGAAGACATTAATGGCTACAAATAACACAAATATTTTTAATTATGTGTGTGTGAAACTCAGAAAACAGTGGTCAGTGATTCTGAAAGGTGAAGGAAATATATTTTTATTCTGAAGTACTAGCTATTTATATTTACTTGCATCTTTAGACATATGCTGATAAGGTACCCCATGCTTGTTTATTTGCGTGTGGCCCTACTGGGCTGTTTCACAGGTGTGAAGGTGAGCACTGTATCTGTTCGGGATTAGTACCTTATGGCGCACTTAGGTTAGCTTGCACAGATACAAAGCATCAAAAAGCTGTACAGGAACACAGGTGTGAAGAGCCCTGACTGCCAGATATTTAACCTGTTGTTCCTTTTTAGGTTTTTTTTTTTTCTCTTTTTTTTTTTTTAAAAGAAGCACTGGGAATATATAACAGTAAGCCTTATCCTCCAGTAAGGAAAACTGGCAGAGAAAAACCTCCTCCATAAAGCAGGATGATAAAGTAATATATTAGAACTAGTAAACTTCTTAAGCAAAGGAAAATACTACTACTTTCATCTGTCTCTGTCTTTGGATACATTAATAAATATTCAGCAGTTGTTCATTAGAGTTTTTGTACTTGTAAAAGGATTTTGGCAATTCATTTCTAAACAGCTGTTGAGATAGCTCATCATACCATGCAAGATGATTATTTTTTTTCCTGTATTGAAAACTAAGAAACATCATCAGAGGAGGGATGTGTGATACATTTTTCAGCATGAAACACATCAGCAGTAAGCATTTTTCCATGTCAGGGTCTAGGTTGGTGATATTGAATGCTTACTGCTGGTTTGTGGAGAGGAGAAGGAAAAAAAAAAAGATACAAATGAAAAAACTAAGCAGGACACAAAATAGGTAGTTGGCACAAAATTCCAGGATATTAAAGTTTTTGAGATAATTTACACTGGAAAGCATATGCTTCTGTATGTTTCTTCTAAATTAACAGTGAAAAATTTAGAAAAATTTCCCTTTTAATGGATTATTTTATAACTAGCCATTATGGAGATTTAACATGGCTATACTATCTCATGGTAGGATTTCACTGACCACAGGATATAGAATAACTTCTGTAGAAATACAGCAACAGCGATGTTTGCTGTAACACTATTTGTTCCTGTTTGAAAAGCACCTATGGTACAAAGCTAGTTATACAGTGTCTGTAGGCATGCTGGAATGGCTCACTAAATAGGTAATACAGATATTAAAGAAATCTGAAAAGCTTTTAGTTGTTTTATGTGTCTTTGTACAACATGTGGATAAAATACTTGCAATATTTACAAATGACGAGTGCATGTAAAATACGGGCTGTGAAAACATGTAGCACTGTTTATCTCCCACTAGAAAGAATTGTTAGGAGGTCTTGAAAATATGTTTTCGTTCTTCCTGTTGCCAATATGACTGTCAACTGAAAATTCAGATTTGGCAAAAAATTCTGAATTTTCATGGGCCATTAGCAGGATGCACATGTTTTCTGGCAATCTCTGGGTAAGTGATGGGTGGTAACAGCAGAGTTTCCAGATATTTATGCACACACAACTGTTTCGGCTACCTTTCCTCTAATTGTTCTCATATATGTGAAAACAGCCCTGTGCTTGATTTTGCTGATGACATGCTAGGGTCTCATCCTTTTAATGTCAGTTCAGAACACCATTCAAGAAATGTGTTTTATAGTGGGGCTGTGCTGTAGGCTTGTCTAATACTGATGAAAGCAGGGGTAGCACAGAAGTGAAAGTAATGTGTCTTCAGACTTTTGTGTGCTCTTTCTGAAAAGTTACCTGTAGTTGATATCACAGTTGTCTTGTTAGCAGTATTTTCTGGTAGCTGCTGTCACTACGGAGACCTTTCTGCCACAGTCTGACAGTAGCGTTTGGTTTGCTGGTTGCTCCTTTTGCAATAGATTGCATGTGCACAAAATCATACCAGCTCCGAATAAAGGCAGTGTCCTACTAGATTACAATTTTTGCTATTGAATGTGTCTAGACATGTCAGGGTTATGGCGTCTCTAATTTGATGCTGTAGCGCTCTCAATTATGCTGCTAGGACTCGTGAAGACATTAAAATTATTGCAGAAACTAGTGTTTGGATGTCAGCAATACTAGGTGTGTTTATAAAGTTTTCTTAGTCTAACTCATTAACAAAACAAACCTTATAAATTTATTTATAAGCAGATATTGTGGAGAATGTCATTACATGCACTGATCTCCTGCTGTAGCCTGTTATGCAGCCAGCTGAACCTGTCAATAAAGCAAGCTGTTAGAATCACAGGGGGGGAACAAAAAAAAAGGGGGAGGGGGAATGACAGACATTAAATTATATTAATTAATTATTAATGTTAATTAGGGAAATATAGCAGTAGGGGGGATTTATGAAACAAAGATAGTAGCTTTGAAAATGCAAGTTTTTCCTTTTAATTTTAGAGGGACATTGGGAGGAACAGAAATGAAGTAGAAATGTGCAAATCTTAAGTTCATGTAGAAGTGAAGACTGTGAATGGGAAGAGAGAAGCTGCTATTCATTTTTCTATACTGATTTTGGTATGTTGGATCTTATGTCATTTATAACAACATCAGTGGAATGCTGGAATGAATTGGATATGCTCAGCAAAAACTAGCACTTCTTTTTTTCCTAGTCTACCTAGAAATACAGCCCTGTTTGAGTGGTTATCCTAAAAAAACCCAACCAACCAAACAAAAAATCACCTAAAAAACCAAAACCAAACTGCTAATAGTTGAAACAGTAGCTCCAGGGATTCATTAAAGCATACTGCTGTTGTACAAACTCGTACTGTTTAGTTTTGATGCTTTGGTCTTTACCTAATATGTAATTGCAGAGCTTAATCAAAGCTTGAATTCATGGCCTTACCAGTACACTTTAGTTTTTTTATTATTATTAAACAGTCTTTTATTTCTTTTTTTAATCTTTTATACCTTCATTAAGATTCAAGCAATTTCTGCTGTTACGTGATTGCTAGAAGTGCAATAACTATGTTTTTCTCAAACTAATGAAGTATCTGTACTAAATCTTCAGACCAGTTAGATTTCATTAGCTACAGTTTAGACCAAAGAAATAGGAATCTGAGTAGGCCAAGTACTTGCCTTAATATTAGTTTCTCTGTCCTCAGTGAGAACTGACGTATATAATGAAAGAGAAGATTCTATTATTCCTTGGTGCAGTAACTCAAGGTGTACAGTTTTTCAAGCAAGTCTGTCATGTTTTGGGGGCTGGAGGAGACTTGCCTGTGCCAGATGAGATGATTGATACATTCAGCCTATTTTCATTTGGCAGCGATCGTTGCGTTTTTAAAGACGGGTAACTCTTGCCCAACATTACCTGACATCAAGCTGCAAAACTATTCACGGATTGCATCAGGTGACATACTGAAGAATTATGTGATTACTTTTGTATTACTACTTCAGCAATGAAATGTCCTGTTTGCTCTAACTTATACTTCTACTCTTGCTCTTTTTCTGTAAATCTAAGTTTGGACTTAGTAGCCAGTTATTGTCACTTAACTCCCAATCAAGGGCTAGAAAAAGTTATTTTTCTCTGAAATTCATTCCTGTTTTCTCTGGAATAACTGCTTAAATGCACTGTTAATAATCATTGACAAAAACTTGGATGAAAGAGTAAGAGAAGCCCTGTACCCTGGGAAATTGATGGTGAAACTCCAGTGGACTGCGTGGGGCAGGATGTTACCTCAGTTGTACAGAATGTCTTTCCAAATTCTTTTACAGAACTAGAAGTGCAAAGCTTTAATTTGTGGTATTATTTTCCCTCTTTGTGCAAGCTACAAGTGTCTGTGCTCTGCCATTTGGAGTCTTCAGTGTACGTGGACCAGGGACATAGATGTTTGTGGCTCTCTGTGTAGTCTAATAGGTTTGTGTGCGCTTCTAAAGCTGCTAACTCAGGACCAACCTCTGATCCTGAACTTAAGTGGTGCAGTGTGGACTGGATCCATCCATATTGCATAGCTTTTGCCCAGGTCCATTCTGGGTCATAAAAAAGATTTTTGTCTTTTTTGTTTGTTTTTTTTTTTTTTTTAACATCAAAGTATATGAAACAATATATTGCAGTCTACCAGAGCAGTGTTGTCTGACCTGAATGTTCAGGGGAAAATCTGAGTGCACAGTGCCAGGTGGGATTATGTTGGAGGCCTGGTTGGGTACAGAGTGCCAAACCTAATGGGATTTCACCTGTGTTGACTTACAAGAGCAATTCCTGGAGTGAATGCTCCCTAGAACCATGATCAAGTTTTGGTTTTTTTTGTTTTTTTGGAGGAGTGGTTTGCACCAAAACCAAGCCCAAGTCTGAAGTAACATATGTATGACACAGGCGATCAGGGGATCTGAACTTGAGCTTTAACTACGTAGCTAACTTATCTGACCATGTGGATGTACCCAAACTCATCTAAATATACAGTTAAGTTTCAAAGAAGGTCCATCAACACTGGTGACCCATTTGTGGTAACAGGATAGATCATTAAAGCCCTTTAAGTGCTTTGAGACTTCTGAGATGTTCCCTGCATTGTTTCTGTTTATCTGAATTATATTAAGCTATTCAGTTGAAACTACTGTATGAAGGAAGCATCTAGTTACACAAAGGTGAATGTAGGTGAATATCTGTGACAAGTGCATGTACAGACAATAGACATCTGATCAAGAAGGGTGTGCGGCATACCTCATCCGTTTTTGACTCTTCTATTCAGTCTGTTTGGTGTTTTAACAGGGCACAGTTTATCGAAGACTGGATTTAACCTGCCTGTGGGACAGTTTTGAATGAGAAGATTAATTTATAACCATCTGAACCATAACAAAATACAGTTTTCTACAGACCCTAGTTTGCTTTGTGCCTTCTAAGCCCTCAAATGCCTGCTTTGGTCTTCCATAATACTCTCTCCCTCTGGTTACCTAAACCACCTCACCCTTCAGTGTCCCTTACCAGCGTGCCTGAGGTGAGGGCTGTTGCCTGAGCTTGATGGTTTGAAGCTGCGTACACGCTGAGTTGACTAGCTGGAAATTTCACTGGCTGGTTGGCTGCTTTCTATGGGAAGACACAATACCCTTAGTGGAGGTAATAACTGGGGTATCTATTCTCTGTTCAGCAGCTGATTTTCGTGCAGCATCGAGTATTCTGTGTCTGAGACTATTACCCTGGTTTTGTATTTCAGCCAGATTTTACTAATGGGTTCTGAACTTGTTGTCAAGTGGGATAGCATGCTACCTTTGCTTCCCTTAAAAGACTAGGCTAAAAATCTGCTTTAATAAAACTATTGGCAAGAGAAAAGGCTCTTTTTCAGCAGATGATTGCCTGCCACTGGTTTTAAATAATTTTTTTTCTCAAAAGTCAACTTCCATCTTTCCTTGCTAAAGTAAATCATGGTTTTTTTTACTCCCAAGTCTGAACTTGACTATTCACGTTTAGAGGAATAAAAATGGAATGTGAGTCCCTGAGAGTTTTACATGGTAACTTCATTAGAGAGACTCAGTTACTAGATCTGTTTGACTTCATGTTTCATGGAATTTTATGTTTATAATAGTTGAGAATTTAAACCCCTTGAGAGAAAAGTTGAAAACCTATGTTTGTGGGGAAGAATCTTATGTATCTGCCATTGTTTATTGCTTCATTTTCTTAGTGTAAATAGTACGTTGACCAGGCACTACACAGAGACAAGATTCCAGGAATGGGGTGCAACTCGGGTGCAATTTTATTAGCTCATCTACTGTATGTTGTCATTTGTGGTAATCCATATATGTGAAGACAGGCTCTGGGAAGCGATTTACATCATCCTATGTGTGTTGAGCTGAGATGTCTTTGCTGTTCCCTTCTAAAATAAGGAAGTTTACAGAGAAAGGGAAGAGGGTTATTTATTTAACATCTGTCCTGCTTTCAGCTGGGATAGAGTTAACTGTCTTCCTAGTAGCTGGTACAGTGCTATGTTTTGAGTTCAGTATGCAAAGAATGTTGACAACACTGGTGTTTTCAGCTGTTGCTCAGTGTTGTTTAGACTATAGTCAAGGATTTTTCAGCTTCTCATGCCCAGCCAGGGCACCTGACCCAAACTGGCCAACGGTGTATTCCGTACCATGGGATGTCACATCTAGTTTAGGAACTGGGAAGTGGGGGCAGGGAATCGCCACTCGGGGACTGGCTGGGTGTCGGTCAGCGGGTGGTGAGCTATTGCCCTGCGCATCATTTGTACATTCCAGTCCTTTTATTACTACTGTTGTCAGTTTATTAGTGTTATCATTATTAGTTTCTTCTTTTCTGTTCTATTAAACCGTTCTTATCTCAACCCAGGAGTTTTACTTCTTTTTTCCCGATTTTTCTCCCCCATCCCACTGGATGGGGGGGAGTGAGCGAGTGGCTGCGTGGTGCTTTGTTGGTGGCTGGGGTTAAACCACGACAACATCTTAAGATGTTTCCTGTTGAGCCAGGAACCTGACTGTCTGCTGAATGGGCAGTTTGTCTGGGAATCTGCCAGAATACGATTTCTGCAGTCTTGTGTATGGACATGTCCCTGAACTATTGGAAGATGGTCCTCCCCTGCCCTCTAGCTAAACCTATATCTAATCTGACAGAAAAAAATTTTCTTTGCTCTATTGTTCTCTTCCAGCCTTCCTCCCCTTCCCTCCCTCCGCAATAACTGATGTGCGTATCAGGATATTCAAATGCTTTCGATGTACGCCAAGGAAAAAGAACAGTTGTGCAAAACAGACTGTAAGCCAGTAGATTTCTGCTGCTTTTTTTTTTTCTTATGATGCAAAAGGGCGAATTTTCTTTAGCGTGACTAAATATCTTCTTTGGGAATAATGCTTAAAGGCACCAAGTATCATCTTAGATTAATGGCCTGATAGACCTGATAAAGCTACCTTGCTTTGAGACTAGGTATGTTACTAGGTGAAACTAGGAAGTTTGTCTGGTTTGGGTCCGTCCCCCCCCCCTTTTTTCTTTCTCCTGAAGCAGTTTCTGGACTTTTAATTGCATTTGGGGGGGCTGGTTTATACTCTTGTCCTGTTATAGTGTGCAAGGATTTTTCTTGTCTCCAAATTGTGCAGAGTAGTTTTCGTAAGTATTTCTCATGCACAGAAAAGCCTATTTGTGTATTACTCTGGAACTATAATACATCTCTTGTATTTGCTGTTCTAAGATTTCACTGCCACTGCACTATTTTTCACATGTATAATTTCTATTACTACTTATAATGTCTGCTAATTTGCCACCATCCTCCCTTTATTCTGTGACGCTTGAGAGTTAATTTACTAACCAAACGCAGATAATGTGACCTATGAGGCCCACTTCAGGGAAAGTGTCTGCCCCAAAATCCCCACCCTTATTCTGTTTTTACTTTTCCTTTCTGAAAATAGAGACGTTCAAGGAGCTTTAGATTTCTGTTTTATGCAGAAGACTCTGGTGCATAACACTGTACATTACAGAAACTTGCAAATCGCTAACTGTGTTGCATCAGATTCTTACTTAGGATGCTGTACATGCTTTTCAGTGCAACTATTTCAGATAAGGTCCTTATAACTAAAAATCATGGCCTTAGGCTTTATTTTTTCTATTTGAGGGTTATTAGATACAGTGCATTATATTATTTCTTTGCAGTGAGCTTAGAATAGCAGTGTTGCTAGGATGGTCACAATTTGGAAAGGAAGCCAGTGTATAAGCTGCCAAGTTGTGCAGATCCATTTTTTCCAGTTACATATTTGTTATTTGTCAGTGGTGGTGTGGTAACTGTGTAGTATCCTCCAAAGCAAACAACCATGGAAATAAAATGTTGGCGTCACTAGCGTAATGAACCATGAGACTGGAACTTTGAAAAACTCAGCAAATAACACTCTTCCCGCAAGCAAACAGTTCCAAGACTGTGCAAGGCAGTCAAATCATACTGGAGTTCAGAGTTGGTGAAGAAAAGAGTGAATTCTGGTGCCACTGCAGTTGACAGTAAAACTTCGCTGGACCAGGGCATTGGCAGACTTCCTGTTGCTCAGCACATACAGATCTATTAAGAATCTTCTATTTCTTGGCATTTCCCTACAGAACAACTGAAAAAATTCATAATGAAACATTTAAAGCCCAGAAACATTAAATTAACTGAAGATCTGAAGCCCAATGCCTATGGCTAGTTTGTGATTCTATTGGGTTGATGTAAATAATTCACAATGTTGGCAATGGCAAACAGTGTTGGCTTTTTGAAACTTTTATTGGGAAATATTGATTGAGGGAAGGAAAAGAGAAAGTTTATCAGGTGTTCTGTGGATTCTGCTTATCAGGTTCAATGCAATCGTCTATCTCCTTCTTTTCCTATCTCCTGTCATCTGAGTTTTTATTCATCCATTGGCTCTAGACTTAAGCTATGTGCTTTTGAACTATACTATCTCTTTGCTGCAGCTGTACTGTGTGTAGTAGAGAGGGAATTAGGCCTATAGGTGTTACTGGAACAAAACCAGATAACAAGGCTATTGAAAGAAAAAAATTCTGATGTTTCATGAAGTAGTGCTCTGCAGTTGATACATGAAAATGAACTGCTCCCATGTGTTCTGATTGAATGATTGGCAAATTACGTTTAGAAGAAAAAATAAATTGGAGGACTGGAGGGAACCTACACATCCTTGTAATGAGAAAAGCAATAAAAAACCCCTTGAGTGTCTTGTATGCTGTATAGCTTAGTGCCTAAGCAATGAAAGGTCAGTAAGAGAAGACAAACAATATGAAGTAATGGAATTTGTTTCAATCATGTTTAACCTTCATAGTTCTTTAAGTTCCTTGTCCTACCCAAAATATATAATCTTTTGACTTTTAGCTTGCAAAAAACATGTAAAATTGTGAAAGCTTATTGTAATTTCTAATTTGCAACTCGTTTATCTATAGTATAATTAAAAATGGAGTTTGAACTCTGTTTCTTATGTTCTTGGTAAGGACACGAATTCAGAGCAAAATTTGCATAATAACATTTGCTTTTGTCGATGTTCAGAGCGGGAATATAATTAAAAAGGTGAAAGGCTTAAGAGATGATGGTTCATAATGTACTTATTAAAACTCTGATTAAAATAAAATGTCTAAGGAAAAAGGATTAAGATGCTTTAGTGTTTCATTTTTGATTTTTCTCATTATATGTATGGTGAGCAGATGACTTAACAGGGCTGTAAGAGAAAAAGCATCCTAAGCTACTGCTGCTTGGGCAAACCTATTCAACTGGAGTTTTTAACAGCTGTTCCCAAGCTTCATTAAGGCTCATTATGAGTTGTCATGTAGTAGAGAACTTATATTTTCAGATGATCTGTGCACAGCAGTAAAGATAAAAGTCTATCTTAAGGCTGCACTAAAAAGAACAGAAGATGGTACATATTAAAAATAGATTACTGAAATTCCCTAATTAGCTAGCATAGACCTTAAAAGCAAAGCACAATCAGTGGATTTTAAAGAGAGATGGAGGAAAGTGACTCATCTATGGCTGGACTCTGACTGAAGCCTGACATACTTATTAATAAGGATTATTTACCAATTATCCTTTAATAATGTATGCATACTTAAACATATGTTTATGTGTTTTTATTTCCCAAAAATGTAATGCCCAGCTGGTCTGTTAAGAATTGTCTTCAGATCTGATTTATGTGACAACAGAAAGGAAAATGGTAATTCCAGTCTAATTTTTGATTGAAACTGTGCAAAATATTTGATTCTAAATTGATGTATTCTATGAATTTAAGTTTTGAGCCTAAGTAGAGTTTCAAATGTGAATATCTGTGACATTTGGACAGGACAGAATCGGGAAGGACAATGGTAATAACTCAGATCTCAGTTTTGCAGCAGTACAAGCTGGTTTCCATGTCTCATTTAGTCTCCTATAAACTACTAATATTTATCACTCCTCTATTTTGAACAGCGGGAATTGTAGACATTTTGAAGACAGTGAATATGTCTTCCACAACAAAGTCAGGAGGAGAGATGTGGCAGGATCAACGAAGTTATTCCTCTTAAAGAGAAATGATCAAGGTGAGAGGAGACTTGGCAAGGGATGGTCACTCTAGTATTTTTACCCCATCCCTCTTCCTTGAGGATGTTCATCAATATGGGCATAATGCTACTCATTTGCTTGAAGTGATGATTCAGTGTGAAAACCTGAGCCTTTTCTGAATATGCTGGGGGATATTCAGCAAGGGAAAGGATAGGGTGCAAATGAGGTAGTCAGTCATGGGAGAGACATCTCACCACCGTTGACTGTGGGTGCGTTCCCTTGCTCTGAGAGGATTGAGCAGGATCAGAGACCTGCAACTAGAATTTCTGCAAGTCTTTCTGGTGATCTCATACCCCCTTGTTTTGATATTTACGATGAGGCGCACTAGTATTTTCAGACTCTTCTGTTAGTGTTAGAAAATGATCTGGGAAATAAATTGCTTTGAAGAATATCTATAGTTTTTTAATGAACTTGTGATGACAAAAGAAAAATTCCAGTTAAAATTAATCTGCTGCTGCTGGTCTGTGTCACAGGCGCCATTTAGCATCAGACTAAAAATAAGCATTTCCAGTCCTGCTGCTGTTATTCTGCCTGTAATGCTTAAATGCACTGATACTTACATTCAGAGTTGGGTTCTGATGGGAATAAAAGTCTGATGTTGTTCATCTTCATAAAACAACTCTTCCTCTTATTGCAGGTATTTTTATTTGGGTTTTGCAGGTATTTTCTAATCTCAGTACTGACAGTGCCCTTAATTTGTAACAATTATTATGCAGTAGGTAATTTCATTGACTCTACTGTATGTTCGTTACATAAGACTGGTACACTATCTGGTATAATAAATAGGTTGTTCTCACTAAGGACAGACCATCTAATGGGCATAATGATGTCTTTCAGGCCAAGACTGAGATGTGTTGGCAGAGCAGCATACTGTGCTTGCATAGTGCCTGTGTACAATAAAGGCTAATAATAATTAGAGCTGTCGGTGTCAGCTTCCTCTGCAAAAAATTTCCCCCCAGATTGTAACATTCTGTGAGCCAAGTGTGGGGGGGGAAACCTGAAGTACTGTTTTCCTTCTGTGCAACTAGAATTGGATACAAACAGGATCTCTTCTTTTTGGAAATGATGTGTAGTGGAAGGTCTGTAAATGAGAAAAATACCTGAAGCAGATGGATGTTGTGAAACGGCAACCTCACAGCTGGGGAAAACTTGTAGCTACTCAAAAGTGAAAGTCTCTCAGGATGCAAGGGCAGATGTGGAAGTGCTCTGTGTAGAGTGCCTGAAAAGATACCTTTTAACAAAAAGGCCTGGAGGAGAAGAGTAGAAGTGTCCGGCAGGAAGCTACAAAGGGCACAGAAGATAAGAAACCACAAAATCACAGGAAGAGCATGTTATAGATACCATCAAGAAACCTTTTATTGAAGATTAGATGGGATGGAGAAGGCTAGAAGGGAGACAATATGAGGGAGAAGAGAGAAAGAAAGAAAAAAGACTAAACCATTTTGTTCTTAAAAATATGTTCAGACAGAAGTTGCTTCATTTATAAAGAATCTTCTCCAGGCAGTTAATTAGCTTTGTCAGTCAGCTGTCGTAAACCAGATTATTGAACTGTTTCATATTTGAAATTCTTTAAACTAACATCTTGACATTGCCAGTAGGTGTGTTAATAATCTGAAGACATGAGAAGAATTTATTAGCTTTGGTGTGCCTGTCTGTGAAATGTAGTAGAGAGTTAACTTCATATTATCCAAACACAGCTTGAGCTTTCTCCTGAAAGGGTCTAATTGCATTTTGAAAATGCTATTAGCTTACTTTGAGGTGGCAAATAGCAATATCGTTGTGTGGGAGGCTCTGTGTACATAATAATGAATCCTAATGGAGCAAATGGCAGCTTCATGAGTGCCACACTGCTAAAGAGAAGAGTGAAAGGGGGAACGAATTTGTAGTATTATTTTCAGCTAGCAGCTTCCAGTGTTCTCTGCAATGATTTGAGTACAAACTTAAGATGTTTTGATTGCTGTCTAAATCCTGAGTTGGGCTGAAAGTGTGTTGTAAATGGTCATATGGGTTTATCTGTTTGGTATGGTTTTTTTCTCCTAGTAAAATGAAAGTCTTTATTGACAATAGAGCTATTGATTTCAGCAATACATATTGCACAGGAATATCTAAGTGTGTGTGTGCAGCATTTACTGCTTAAATTTTAAGGGCTTTCTTCCTCCACCAGACTGATTGCTTGGGTTTTTTTGACCATACTCATCACCATATAAATTTCTAGTAATAAAAAATGTTATCATATGTCTCATACAGAGTATCATGCCCTTCAAATTGGAGTGTGTTAGTTTTTTCATTGTTTAGATGCTAGTGTCCTATCCCATCTCCCTTTTTGACTACTGACTTAGTGTTCTGGACAGGCTGGTCCCTGCTTCCTGTGGCTACTGCCAACTGCTTTGAGCTTCAGACTCTTTGCTAAGTCAGTCTTTGTTTTATTTAATTTATTAACTTCCATTTTCTGCATTTTATTTTCTTAATCTATTCTGTTCACACCCTCATGTGGTTAATGTTAGGTCTTGTCTCATGTCTCTTAAATCTGACTGATTCCTCTGTTCTGCCGATTTCCTCATGAGAAGAGTCATCTCAAATCAGAGAGACCTTGTGGCCCATAGCAGCCCAGAGGATGCAAAATGAAGGGAAATTCTGCTCAGATCTTGCAGCTGCTAGAGCATGTCTAGAACGGCTGCATTCTTCAGGGAATTTAACTCAAGTCATGAGATTGTGTTCTACCATGTACAATCTGAGTTAAAGTAATATTTTTCTGAAGTCTTACAACTTGCCCAAATTCACCTCCTTTGACCTGCTGGCCACACTCCTTTTTATGTAGTCCAGGATACGACTTGCTTTCTGGGCTGCAAGCACACATTGCTTGTGTGTCATGTCCAATTTTTCATCCAGCAGTATCCCCAAGTTCTTTGCAGGGCTGCTCTCAATCCATCCAACCCCTAGTCTGTACTGATACAGGGGATTGCTCTGACCCAGGTGCAGGACCTTGCACGTGGCCCTTTTGAACTTCCTGAGGTTTGCATAGACCCACTCCTTAAACCTGTCAAGGTCCTCCTGGATGGCATCCCTTCCCTCTAGCTATCAACTGCACTGCTTGGCTTGGTGTCATCTGCAAACTTGCCGAGGGTGCACTTGATCCCACCACATCATTAATAAAGACATTGAACGGTACTGACCCCATAAGGACCCCTGAGCGACACCAGTTGTTACTGATCTCCATTTGGATATTGAGCTGTTGCAAACTCTAGAGTTAGAGCTTTCTAAGTAGTGTTTTGTAAAATAAATTAATGGACTGTTTTGATAGGTGGTTTCACAGTTGACTGACTCTTGTTTCCTTCATGTGGGATTTGATGATCTGGGATCTTGCCTCTTGCTACTGGCACTTGCAGCTATGTGAGTCAATGCATGGGTGAATTCAGAATGCTGTCACCCAGATTGGTACTCAAGAGATGCCTGTTGGAGTTTTTGGGGAAAGACCTGTATTATCGGAGTGTTGGCCAGCTACTGTTTTTCATGGTTCAGTAATGAGATAATCATCATGAGATCCTAAAGCATGAGAAGAAAAAAATCAGTATGATGTACATGTTTTTCTATCACCAAGATTTTCTCAATTCCCATCTAACAGAATCCTTTCTTGTATTTCCTGTGAAATATTTTGTCATACTCTAACCAGTTTTATAGTGTATGATTCATGAAGAATAACAAGAGTGTAAAAATATTATGAAATTTTTCTCTCATGTTCTCCAACTTTGTGTGGCAGATGGTAGTACTGCCTGTAGATCATTCTTTACAAAGCAAGCAGTGCACAGCTCTGCCAGCTTTATCAAGCTGTACTTCGTACTCATCTCTGGCCAGCTTGGTACTTCCACTTATAACTAATAGTCTCTGAGGCTCAGCTGTGCATCTAACATTCCAGACTTAAATCTTTCTTATCATCCATCTTACCTCCACTTATCTTGCATGAGTAGCCTATTCCTATGAGGTGATAATTAAGCTCTCAGTTTGTCTTTTTTAATCCTCTTTTGACAGGCCACTTATCTTCTATCTCTTTTTTTTGAGAATTTTTGTAAAAATTCATTGTCCTTCTCCCAAGTTGTTCCCTGTGCATATCTGTCTTGTGTCTTGCCTGCAATAGGAGTGCACTCCTCATTTGCTTTTGGAATTTGATTGAAGATCTCAGTTCATCGTTTCTCTCGTAGTTTATCATTGCATCTTCTGCTCTTGCCGCTCACCTGCCCTTTTCCTTCATTCTTCTGTTCAGTGTAACACCTGTACTTAGGTAAGCTTGTGTGCCCTTTTACAGTGCTAACTTTATCCCACTTCTATTCAACTTTATATGTAAGTCTTTTGGATTGTAGTAGAATACTCTATATTTAATAATCAAATTATATTCAATGGGTTCCTCAGGTATGCGGGTAGTCAAGATAGAAGATAAACAGCTAAGTTAGCTCTAATGTCTAACAAGATTCAGATTATGTCCTGCTCCTTTAAAACTGTAATTTCAATAGCATTTGATATATGCACAGTAGGTATAATCAGGTAGGTTGGAGCAATACATGAGTTAATCACCATTATAATTATTACAGTACTATATACCATTGATTTTATTTTCACCTGATCAAGCTTTATAATTACCAAGTATGTCAGTCTTCAATGTTAGAAGACATGTGTGCACTGAAAAACATAAATCTTGAATATTTCATCTGGAGGGAAAAATAATAATAAAGTCTTTGCTCTAGAAAATGAGTCTTAGAAAGGATACATGTAAAAAATAGCTGCAAGAATTACACATCCATATTTTAGGAGACTTGGTTGCAATCATAGTATTTGGAAATGAGGACCGCTGATGCAACTTTGTCCAATGAATGGTCATGCAAATTTTGTTAGAAAATTCAAGGAGTCCAGGAATTTATCCCATATCTTTTATAGAGATTTTCCATATCCTATGTCACTTTGCATATCAGCCTGGATGATAAATGATGCCATTATTCCACAGAAAAGGTACCCTTGAATTTCTTCCTCTGGCTAGAATGTTAAAGAAAGATTAAGATAAAAAGAATTTTTAGGCTTCACTTTGCAAAGCTGCCTAGAGGGTTGATTGCCTTAGTTTAATGTAAATCATTTTGAAAAGCTCAGTCTCTCTCTCTCTCTTTCTCTCTTTTCTTTGTCCTTGGGACTATAGAAATACTGGTTACTGTTACTACTGATTTATTTGTAGTAGCACCAGACCTCACGCTGACTCTGTAGTGTAAAAGAAAACTTTTGGTCCTTATAGACTGGGTATATTTGAATAATTGGAGAATTACATAGCATTGGAAAGCAAATCAAGAGGTTATGTAATTTGCTCACTTCTTTCAAAGTTTGCTTGCTCCTACAGTTTGAAGAAAACAGACTGTCCTGCCTCTCTCTTGCAGGATCTCATAACAGACTCTGAAGGAAGAATGGGCACCATCAGTTAAGATTAAATAAGAAAAAAAAACAAACCACAACAAACAAAACAAACCCAAAGCTCCCCCAAACCCCCACTAAACCAAAAAGAACAGTAAAAGATGGCTACCTTTTTATGATCTACAAGTGTGTTTTCTTCCTGATTTTTAACTTCATAAGAGAGTGTTAATTACTTTTAAAAGAATAATTCATTATCACCAATAAGTACTAATCCAGCAATGCAT
The DNA here is from genome assembly GCF_929443795.1 of Astur gentilis. Taxonomy (NCBI): domain Eukaryota; kingdom Metazoa; phylum Chordata; class Aves; order Accipitriformes; family Accipitridae; genus Astur; species Astur gentilis. The sequence continues at coordinate 15,956,636 of NC_064891.1, forward strand.
TAATTACTTGCACTTTGTTGCCTAAGGTCAGTTCTTCATGTGAATTATTTTGATTTGTATGAATTCTTGGACTTCAATGGATAGCTTGGTTTTCTGCCAGGAAGAAACACGTCAAAATGTCTTGGTTTTTATGAACTGCTTTAAGAGTATAATCCCAAGTATAGTATCTATCACGGTAATATTTAGTACATATCATTTTTGTAGTCAAAATTGGTAAGCTTTGCCAATGTATCTCTAAACCCTCTCTTTTTAAGAGGTAAATCCCAATAGTTGATTAATTTAAACGTGAGTTTCTCATGTGAAAACTTTAGGATCCAAAGACTCTTAACCTGAATAGAAAAAAACATAATGACTTGAAAATAAGGGTGATCAAGGGTCTTAACATTCAGGATCCACTATGCTTTGGTGCTTTGATTTGTCATTAGCAAACTAGTCACACTTTACCATTATATGCTAAATAGATGTACGATTTGATAAAATTGCAATAATTTAGTTAGAAAATATTTGATCGGGAAATTGCATCTGAATTTATTGAAAATGCTGTTAAGTTTCAAGTCTTCTCTTAAAGCTGTTTCTAAGTTGTCCTCTATTACTTTTTCTGATAAACTTTATCATTTTGAATAATCTTTATTCAGAAATAGTATTTTTGTTCAGAAACAACACAGAATCTTTCTGAAAGTTCTACCTCTGTTTATAGAAAAATCTAATTTTTTTTTGGTTGCTTTCAGCTCTGAACTTGCACAAACTTCTCAGAACACTTTGTGACAAGATCTGGGTGCTTCAAACTTCCTTTAACTATTGTAAATCACCCATTTTGCTTTGTAAGCAGTAGACTAAAGATCAATTCTTTTATACTGGTGAATGTACAAGAGCTGTTCCTACCTGAGGCTGAGCAGGAAACTAGATGCAGCCCACCAGCCGTCGGCATAATTGAGAGTAGTTGCAAACGATGGTGGGATCCACAAGGTAAAGGTTCCTGGGCTGTGGTGCATTACAGCTGCACCTGCTGTAAGCCCAGGCTATGCCAGCTGTGTGTTATCAGGGTCCTTCATGGGCAAGGGACTTGATTTACCCTATTAGTGTGGTATTAGTTGAAGAAAAGGATGCTTTGCTTCAGGACAAGTTTCTGTCTGTGTCGTATTTTTTGATAACTGCCTTGATACAATACCTTTGCTACAAAAAAATGCCACTAAAGCATTCTTATTTTGAAATACGGTGACATCTTTCTTATGGATATTCTTGCTAAAGGTTTAAGCATGCAAAATCTGTGAAGGCCTACAGATAGCTCGGAGGTCTGTTCTTTTTCTTATATTGAAGAAGAGAAAGAAAAAAAAGTAGGAGAGATTCCTTTTTACTGTTAAATTATGTTTGTGCCGTTTGCTTCAAAATAATCACTTGGACTTACAAAAGTGATTGGTATCTTTAAGGAAAGAGCAAATACTACAGTTAATTAGCTTTTCTGGAAATATTTTTAAATCATCTTCATACCTTGTATTTTTATTCTCATTTAATTAGGTTTTCATGTGATGTGAAATGTTTGCACCTATGCTTCTGTAGGTAGTTTGTGTGTAGTGTAGTGATTTTTTTTTTTTTTTTTTTTTTTTCCTTGGTACTCTGGGTGAAGGACCCAATTTTGGTTTTACGCCTTCAGTTTGTGATCAGCTCTCCGACTGCTTGTAAAAGTTAGTTGTCTAAGTCTAATGTATGCTGTAATCAAAGTAATGTACTGTGTCTGTTAAACTTGGTCTTAGAAACAGGTTTTTTTCACGGTTTGTGCGTGGAAGCATGGATGAGGGATGAATTTGAAAGCAAATGTGTTTTTCAGCTGTCTTATGTTCTATAACATTAATCAGTCTGAGAAATTGGTGATATTCATGTTTGTTCCAGGTTGTTTCTGTTGGGAGGAGAATTTGGTGACGAAGGCTGGTGCTTTTGCCACTCCTTATCCAAAGAATGTGAACATGTACGATTTAATTGACCTGAAAGCTATCAACTCTTGTTTAAAAACTTGCTGGTCCCCTGGCAGGAGTCTCTCATGGCTTCTTACAGCTTTATGTTTCTAGTGCCCCTCTGGGGGCATTCACATTGTGGAGCTTCTTCAGCTCCTTCCAACCGCTTTGGAAGTGCAGACAAGCATAACTCTGCATTGTGCTTGCATTCTGTTTTGGTTTTGGTACTTTCAAATCATTGTTGCATTTTGTAGTGAAAGGGAGCTTCGACGTCCATCGGTGTTCAGTGAGCCCGTGCCTGCGTGTGGAGAACATGCTTTCTGGGAGCCACTGCTCTCCAGCAGCATATTACACCCCAGTTGAGACTATTGAACCATAATGAACTAGGATGTTATTAATCTGCAATTTCCCCTGCATTTTAAATGTGAACATGTGCATGAGAGAGTAATGCTGAAGGAGTTCAGTGTACAAGGGCTGAAGAAGAGAATACTGCAGTGGATGAAAATGTGTTCTCTGACTCAGGGTGGAATTTGAAGATTGTAATTTATCATTTTGGGGGCAAAACCAGCTGATACAGGCAAATAATGTGTGGTTTTGTTGGATTTTTTTTTTTTTAAGATGCTTTAATACACGTACTGTTTGATAGCTCAGAAAACCTACATGTTTTAAGTTGCACATATTCCTTAGAGTGACCTACTGAAGGACATAAAAATGTTTTGGGGGATGGTGACAGTTACAGAACTGTTGAAGCTTCAGAGCACTACATACTGAACAGCAGTTGTAATGCCTTAAAATTTAAAGTAGGTTCTCAATGTATGGGTGGACTATAATACAGGTATTAAAAAATATTTTTATATACGTAATAGTATACATTAATATTAACTATTATATACAATTTCAAACCCATGTTTAAAAGTTCGTCTAGATGTTATGTATAAAAAAATTTCAGTTTTTTTATACAGAGAGAGGGAGCAATTCACATACTGAGGGAGGAAATGGGAGATGGTTCATCTGTACTGTAAAGAAATTATTGATGTTGCTTTTACATGTATGGGGAAGAAAAAGGACTGAAGGGTCACAAAGAAGGAGAACAGAGGGCCCACAAAGTTTGGAAAAGTGTTTGAACTAAATCACTACTTGTTTTGACATTTGATGTGAGCAAAAAATGTTGGAACAGCTCAACTGCTTTAAGGATAGAAAGCAAAAGGATAAAAGTTATTGATTCATAGTGGGCATAAATGACAGGTCACTTATGAACCACGCAGATCAATATTAGGTGTGGGGCTTTTTTTATTAGTTCTGTGTCTAAATGACTTAGAGTGGCAAATCTCGAAAGTGGTTAATTCTTCAGTAGGACAGAACAGGAGGTCTGGCTGATTTCCGTATTTGAATGTTTAGTCTAATTTAAATCTCCTTAGAGATCCGAGTTTGAGCAACTCTTTCAAAGCTGAGGATGTTAAAGGTAAGGCAAGGCTTTCCAGCAGCATTCAGTTGAGGACAGATCTGACTTTGGGTTGAGACGTTATAGCAAGTGCAGTCTGCAGGGGTGCAAAATATCTGTCGGAGCTGTACCCGAGCCAATCTGTCGGAGTCCTACCAGATTGCTCCTGGAAGTGGTCTATGCTGGGGGCTCTGATCCTTACAAACTTAAATGAAGGAACTGCATGTCTGTCTCGCTTCAGCACTCTCAGTAAACGTTTTCCTTCTATGGATTACATGACTGGCTTTATTGATTAGGTAGAAAAAGCTGGCCTGGCAAGCTGGGCACTGAAGTAGGTCTGGAGAGATCTGGCGCAGTTGCCTGGCTCAGACGGGGATCCTTTTTTCCATTTGAGATGTTGGCAAATCACTTGATCTGTGCCAGTTCCCCAGGTGCAATCTGCAGAGAAAAGGCTGCTAACCTTGAAATCAGCTGAATTCTGGAACAGCTTTTCTATGTTGAGTAAAATCAAAAACCTTCCTAACCTAATCTGCTTTGAAGGTGGAGGGAGAAAGTGCATGAAAGTACTGTGATTTCCTTTCTTGGTCTGAGCTCCTATTGTAGGCAATAACAGGAAATTTATCTCTTTGTCATGTCAGAGACTCAAACAACTGTATCCAATAGAATTTTTTTCCATAAAAATACTTGCAGTTCTTTGAGTTTCGGAAACAGCCAGGAAGTAACTATTTCAGTGAAAATTCATCCTAGCACCAGTGCACCCTTCTTGCAAGCTGAGGTTTTAAGTCACCCACTATGTATTCCTTGGACAGATTAAATAGCACGTGTCCAAAGCGGTTTTGGTAGAGAACAGTCCATAGGGAAAGTATATTCCTGCAAATCTTTTGCTGACTGATTCAAAAACCAAAATGTTGAAAATAATGTGTCTATTTATGGCTTTTTTTTAATAGTAAAAAAGTACAGCTCTGGGCAATTTTGTGATTTGCATTTCCGTGGTCCTATTGCTATGGATGTTGACCAAAAACTCTTAACCCACTGTAATCATATGAAAAAGTGTGCGTTACCAGGACCTAATGAGCTACATGGGGATTTTCAATGCCAGTTTCATTCTAATTCTGTATAAGTCCTTTTTCTTTTGTTTCAAAAAGGGGGAAAAATAAGAGAGAGATAATAGAGAAGGTGGAAAAGATGTACAATTCATGTACTTAATTTCTTCATCCATCCCTCTTCTTTTTCTCCTTGCAATTATTTTAGTACCAAGAAAATAATCAGTAAAGGACAATCAACTGTCATCAAAAGTTTGAAACTCAATGTATTATCCTTCTGTGCTGCTAAACTTGACAGTAACTTAGCATGTAATGATGCAGAAGGCTGTCACTTCGCTCTTGCATATACATAGACTGACCATATTTTTTTGTATCCTGCAAAAAACCAACTGTTACTGAAATGTGCTACTGAAGCTAACACTCAAGGCCAATGATATCCATGTCCTTGTACTCAGATTATTGTTTCATAAGGAACAGCTCTGCAACAAACACTTTAGCTACTGTAAACTGGACTTTAATCCTTGTGTCATAGCTCTAAACTTTAATTCTGCTTCCCTTGGTACTTTTAAAATATTGTTGTGCGTGTGTATATATATAAATATTTCACCCAAAATGGGTTGAGTTTTCTTTCACATGATTGTTGTATCTGTGAATTAAACTCCAGACAATTATATTTTTTTTTAACTCATTTCAATTGTGACTTGGCAATTGCAGCGGGCTAGTAGACTTGGAATAAACGGTCTTAAAATGACATGGGATTGAATGCCTCCAGTTGACATTACTGCTTACAGAAATAAAGGCTGCAGGTTGCTGTGAACTGGCAAGGAAGACTGCAGATCTGGGACTCGTTCCCCAGCTTTTGTCAACTGGCAGTGCTCTGTTGACTTAGAGCTACACTTGTATAAATCAGTGGGGTAACAGGCTTTGAGGGGTAGTCATGACCTTCATATCTGCATATGCAGATCACTTACCATGCCACTGATCATGTACAGCAGTTTTTAAGTCACTGCTTATCGTTGTGCATGTAAGAAAATGCACTGGCTCTAGTTTAAGAGTGTCAAGATGATGTGTGCCTATGGAAGAATTTTTTTCATAGGTGTAGTGATGGAAGCACTGTCATCCCGTCAGGGTGGTCTGATTATCGTATGTTTTATATTGTTAGCACATTGTCCCCATGCTTACTACAAAGTTCAAGGCTTTCCCCACAATAGCTTTATGTGGGGTTTCAAAATGGGCTCAAGTATGTGTAGCACTTGATTAAAAAATGGCTTTATAGCACTGTGATTCTCAGTAAGTTTTTTTTCAAGTGCATTTTCAATGGATACCTTCAATTTCCTTTTCTTTGTGCAGACTCATATTTTAGCAAAATATGAGCTACTTTCACTCTAGTGAAAGCTTTAAAATCTATTTCAGAAGGCTTTGTGGCAATCTCACTTAACCTAGAAGCAATATTGGTATCTTTCTCCTTAATTACATGTGTGTGTGTGTGTATATATATATATATTATTAATGAGGCTCCCCACCATTATTCAAGCAACAAAATATGTGCTTTTGGTCATGCTGTTTTACTTCTCTCCCTGCATGCTGCTTTTTAAGGTGGAATGCTTGCTGTGCTGCGAGCAAAACCTAAGCTAAGTGGATGATAAGACACTTAACCTTCTTCCTCTTCCTTCAAAATTCTATTTAGGGAAAACTTTTTTTTTTAAAGCTGTAGTTAATTTTTTTTGGAGATGCATGCTGAGGGACTTACCTGCATACCTAAACAGGTAATGCAAGGAAATCGAACAAGGGTTTTGTTTTCCTTCATGACTTTACACTCTCCTCTTTTTTTCCGCAGTCTCTTAAATATTATGAATATTTGGGAAAAAAAAAAAAGACATTCTACTTTTATGGCTTTATAATTGCTACTAGACCTAAATGAGGACCAGGAAGAGTTCACCTCATGGAGTGTTCGTGATATGAAGTCCCTGGGCTACCCTGGAAAATGTTTTTGACCATTAAGCTCCTGGCAAATCTAGCATTACTGGTACTGAACAAAACCCTGAGGCGCTTTGGCATTAACGAAATTGAAGAAGCACCTTGTGACTCCAGCTTTAATCACTGGAATGTGTAACAAAATTAGTTGCAGTGAATCTGAGATCAACCACAAGAAAAAAAAGCCATTTTTGCATAGGAAGAACTCTATAGAATTATACATTTTAAAATGGAGTCATAGTACATACTAATCCAGACTTACAGAATTTGAATACACATTAGTTGTTTTGGGGTTTTTTTCCTTGCATCTGGTTATTTTACTACAGTATTATTCCTGAAAGCAGGAGAAAATACTCTTCTATTTTCTTTATTCTGAGAAGACTATAAACATCGAGGGGGAAAGGTGAAATCCTTTCTAGCTTTCACAGTGCAGTGCTGAGAAAGATATCCATGTCACAGATGTGTAGACACGTAATATCTTCTGGTCTGCAGTGTGTGTGATTGGAGAACATCCTGTTTCCAGCATGCAAAACCAAATATTTAAGTTAAGTATTTACAAGGTGCTCAGCTGTCAATTCCTCTTAAACATTGAGTCACTGTGTATCTACTCTCCTTGGCTAGAGGAAATCAAACTTTGGGGCTGGTTGCTGTGCTTAAGGACTTACAGCTAGAGAGACCTCTGTTCTTCTTTTAAGGTTCTCCAGTTATGAAATTCACTCTTAACACTTTTTCAGGTGATTGAACAGATCATTTGAAAGGTTGTATGTGTATAGCTGAGTGTTTGGGGAACATCTGAATCGAGTTTTGAAAATTTTTTTCAGCATTTACAGAACTGTAAATATATTGGGGAAAAAAAGGCAAACAAAAATAAATCGGCTTGAACTTATGTAATCACGTGAGGTTAGGACCTGAGGATTTGAGAAAAACACAGCAGACTGAGGTGTGGGATAAAAAATGTATTAATACCACTGCATTTAGATTTTGTGTTGCAGGGGGTATTTGGAATAGTTACTGTTGTGGGAGCTTCACAGAAATAAGCTAAATACACGCTTAATTCTTGCCATACTTGAGAAGAATACTATAGGCTTTTTAATATTGGTTAGTAGAAAACTGACAGAAGTTTTTAATGCAAAAGTTGTTAAAATCCAGGAAGAAGTGAGTTCAGGATACTGAAGGAAAATATAACAGTTAACATTAGCTTAGCTTCATGTTGCAGAACAAAACCTTTCCATGTTGTCCAGATGAGTTGGGGGGGGGGGGGGGGGGACCAAAAAACACACCACCACCCCCCCACCCCCCAAAACCTGAGGGTAAAAGCTGTTCTCATTTCAGTTAAACGTAGCAGTAAAATAGAAGGTGAATACTTGTTTGTTGTACATCGGTGACGCTAGCTGAACAGCAGTGAAAAACACATTACGAGGGGAGGAAATCCAGAAGTGACTTAAGGACGGTAGCGCTAAAGAGCTGGTCCTTGACCTGGGTGATGTGAAGTCGTGCTCCTGGTCCTCGAAGCCTGATGTGCAAGCAAAATGCGCCAGCCAAAACCTGCACCTGAGCTGGGAGGTCCTGAGGATGCAGATACCTGTTGATTGCTTGGGTATGTGCATGTCTTTAATCTTCTTGAAAGTATTAGACCATGTGTTGAAATTAAAGCATGTTTTGCTACATGACTGGGCAACGATGCATGCGTGTGTGGTGGACTGGGCTGCTTTGAAGTCTGTAGGTGTTACGAAGATGCTGAAATACAACTGTTCAGACACGAGGCTGAACCAAGACATAGAGGCAACTCTAAATTCCAGCTGGTGTGTAATTAGTATTAAAATTTTCTTAGCTGGTTAAAAATTTTGATGTAGTCTCTGACCGACCTATCTTTGTGTATGGCAGTGGTTTTGTTCTCTGTGTTCTCTTGTGTGGTCAGGAGGCAAAGGTGTATCAGTATTTTTCACAAGACTTAGGTAAAGGTAAGCAAGAAAATGAGAGGAGCTGAAATGTGACCCTCCAATTGGAAATGCCAGATGTGAAAACAAGTTGTTGATGTTTACTCAAAGGATTTTCTCCTTGCCAAAAGACACTTATGCTTACAGGACTAGATGTCCCAGCAGCATATGATTAGAATTTGTGATGGCATTTGGATGTCCCTTCTAGACCTAAAAATTTTAATGCTGCTTCTGGCTTCAGTGTCATAAAATTTAAATGAGAACCTCTAATTCTTTTAGAGTGCCAAAAATATTTTGTAAACAATGTTTTGTAGCGGAGAGCCTGGGCTTCTGGGATATTGAGAAGAGTTATTGTTAGACAATAGTCTGTCTCTAAGTGAACCTATAAAGAGGATGTAGCAAAAATGGAAGAAATGTGAACTGCCTCTGAAATAAGTGAACTCGGTCATATTAAATAAAGTAGTGGAAGCGAGACAAAATGCCAGATCTAGGCTTTATGCTGCGATGCGTGGAATTGTCTATACTAGGTAAATGGGAAACTGTGTATTCAAATATACACTAGCCTTTGGTTTCAAGTTCATGAATTTGATGCATTTGACAGTAAAGTTAGCTTCTTAATTTGGAAAAATTCCAAAAGTTTTTCGCTGCTTTGTTCCTTTCTCGCAAAGCAAGTTCTCTTTGTTATTTGTAACTTTGATTGCGAAGTCAGAAAGATCTCTTTTAATAAATGCTTGCTGATGTATTTAGGTTACTATCCTGATAGGCAGAGTTAGGAATCAGTCTAAATTAACCTAGACCAAATTCATAGTTTGTAGCTAGTTTGGAAACTGGTAGGATAATGCCTAAGTATTTCTTAATCCTTTTTCTCTTGTTCTGCTTAAGAATGGAATATGATTATTTGTTAACACTTACATTCAAAGTAATTAGGATACGTGTTCACATTTTTATCGAAATTTCAACAGAAATTTAAAACACTTCTTGATCTAATCTGGCTAATGAAAGACCTTTCTCTGTTGTTGAAAAGGAATGCAAAAAATTTTTGTGAGAATATGAAAGGAAATGTTTCTTTTTTTTTTCTTTTTTTCTTGTTATAGGTTTGTACAGATGGCAGGGGAAACAAGTAACTTGAGGTTGTGACTTCTTGGTGTATCAAAGCCTCATTACATATACTTATTTCAGGGAAGCAAGTCTGTAACTGAAGAACTAATGGATTTTTTTTAACCTTCAGATATACTTAAAGTTCTTTAAAAGAAAATTAATGACCTTAATTTCTTGCATTGTGCGATTGAAACATTGCATAAGCTCAAGTGTGTTTCTAATTTAGGATAAAAACAGATAAAAACAGTAGCTCGTAGTGTTTATTGAAAAGAAGTGACCAAAGAAGTTACTTACACATTTATGTGAGAATAATGCAAATAATAAAGAGGAAAATGAAACTAGCAAGTATCAAAAGTGTGTGTGTGGGGAGGGGTCAGGGGGGTAGTTTCTCACTAAAAGAAATAAAGGTGTATGTGTGGTTTTATACATAAGTAGTTATTAAATAAAGAAAATGACTTACAAGTTGAATTGTGAATACTTACCAGAAAATTAAATATAAAGTAGGAAGAAATTAATAGAATTTTGATTTTCAAAAGGTCTCAGAATATTAGGTAGGTTCCAGAGGATTGCAAATAAGATAATGCTGTGCCAAATTTAATATGGGTAAATTCAATGACCAGGATAATTATAGGCTTGTCGGACCAATATTAATCCAGGCAAGATAATGAAGAGCCTGATACAAGACTCAATTAATACAAAATTAAAAGAAGTTATAAGATAATTAATGCCAATTGGCATGTATTATAGACAATAGATATTCTTAAACTCACGTTATCTCTTCTGATGAGATAACACATTTGGCTTATAACTGTAGTGTTATTAATGCAATGGAAGTATTTAGAGCATTTGACTTGCTACCATCTGGCGTTTTAGCTAAGAAAATAAGCAAACGTGCAGTCAGCTAGTGCATATTAAATGGATGGAAAATAGTAATTGGTAGGGCTCAAAATGTACTTATAAAATCAGAAATCATACCAATGAAGTGGAAGAAAAATGAATTAATTATTGGAGAAAGTCTGTAAACACAAATGACTGAGGTAACTAAATCTTTGGGAGAGGGAGGAAAAATAGAGAACTGTTTGTTCATGTTGATCATGTGCTGTTACATATTTGGAAATAGCAAATGCCTGTCATATGTCCTTGGTTGGGCTTGGTAGTAACTTTAAGAAGTTGTGTCTCGATGGTACATGCGCTCTGTCTGTCTACCTACCTGCTGTAATCTCATTAGGTCAGCTTCAAGAAGAAGCCCCTGTCTGTAGCCTAGCAGGTAGGAAAGCTGAGAAGATATGTCCGGGGTTCTAGTTTGTTCTAGGCTGGCTTGTGTGTGTTTTGTTGTTTATTCGGTGGTAATCGCTGTAGCCCTTTTGGCACGTGTCCAGCCTTTTCCCATACCTGGCCGTGGCATCCTGTACCATCCCAGCCAGGCACGGAGAGATCGCTTCTGCTGCTGTCTGTTGGCTGGGAAGGGTGTGTGGATGCCTTGATGGGGTGAGGCAAGTTGGTTCTGGAGAGCAAGTGCTGCTGTGGAGAGAGGGAAGTGTAATGTGGGTGATGGAGGAAGGCCTGGTGCCCAAAGTGGGTGTCGGGTCCCTAATGGCCCTGATAAACCTCACCTGGGGTGTCCACCCACAGCCCCTGCCCGTGGGCCCAGGACAGAGCCGAAAGACATCTCACTGGGCTCCCTGTCCCTTAGGAAGCGGCAGTCCGTCGTCTGCGCCCTACCGCGGGTCTGGCTCCTGCAGTTGCTGAGGACGGGGTGCAGCCTTGCCGTGCTCTGACAGGCACTGGCCTTAGGTATGTGTTGTGCATCCAAAGGGCAGATACCGAACTCCCTCTGCCTTGGCCTTGGGTTTAGGTCGGTCTTCCACACAAGCCGGCTAGATCTGGCTGGTTTTGAGTGTGCCCGAAGACATAAAGTCAGGTACCTGGGGTATTTCGTAGCCAAATGGGGAAACAAGGTGTTCAGGTACCTTCTTGGTTTTATGCGGCCAATGTATGGTATGTAATTCAGGCAGTACATGCTTCATCTCCACTAATTCTAGGAACGTTACTATTAGGGCCAACCTTTTACTTTATAACGCTTCAAAGTGTGCATGAAAGCACTGCTCTGAGGCTGGCTTTATGGCTTTTTACTTTGTTCTGCTCGTTGCTGGGCAGCGGAGTAGCCTCGTGGGAAAATGGGCCAGGCAGGAGCACCAGTTAATAGCCCACCCACCCACCTAACTTCCAGAAGATAGTTCACTGCGATTGCCATAATTTGTGTGTGCTGTCAGGTTGGCTGTTTTCTTGGCGGAAGATTATTCAGTTTCATTTCACAGTTTTAATATTAAAATACCATTGTTACTTTTGACCTCAAATAACGTGTGTAAGTATGTTTTAAAGCCTGCTGCTCCATATTGTATGGTCTTAGTCTATGTAGTTCACATAAAGTTCATTATAAGCTGAGCACTGTCCTCTCTGGGAAGCAGAGATAATTCCTGATTTAAAGGGAAGACTGATTTCATTTGCAAACTAGGGGAATAATGAGCCATCCAGAAAAGAAAAGAAAAAATGAAGGGAAATGTAGATAATCTCTTTCAATTGAAAAAACAGTTCAACTGAAAAAAGATGGATAATTCGATAATATGTTGTAGTGAGATGTTGAAGTGGAGCATGCTCCTCTGAAGGGAGAGCAAGATGTGTTCAAGTTTAAACAGCTGAATAGGTGTAAGTGAAACAATTTCTTTAGTAAAAGTTCAGTCTGGTTTCCCTTGTTTTAAAAATTCAGCTTCATTGCTCTATTGTCTAGATTCTATTTTGTGGCAGAATGGCTTCTATCCAGGGATGGATCTGTGCTTTAGAGAGATGTTTAAAGAAATTATCATCCCTGGGGGGAAAACAGATACGTGCAAAAAGAGTGTGTTTATGGTAAGTATGCTTCATCACAAGATAAAATCTTCTCATTTACATGTAGTGCCCGTTGAAAAATTATAATTGTGTGGTAAACAAAATACTCTCCATAAGAAGATAATCCTGCCTCCCCCCCTTAAATTTAATACTAGTGGAAACTAAATCCAGTGTATGGGTGTATATATATATTTGTATATGTATATATGTGTTTGAAAAATTTGGGAAGGCAGGAAGCTTGAGAACATCCTTTAGCATGTTTGGGCTTCTTAACTGAAACTTGAGTGTTTTGAATTTGTTCTCTCCAAATAACGGCATAAAAAGGAGATGAGAAAGAAAAACAGAAGTGAAACAGGAAAAGAGGGTTCAAAAACATTCCTTGAAAAGGCAGAAGAAACTTTCTTCCCTAAACTCATGGACTGACAAGGCTGACCTAGCTAGGTGGTGGCTGGTTTCTGTTTGTCATTACTCCTGACTGATTACAAAAATTTGCTTTGCTTATTTATTCTGCTGTTGTCATTTAGGTCATAACCTTGTAGCAATGAATCTCACAGACTAATTGCCCTATGTAGGGAAAAAGGGATGATAAATAGGAGTTTCGAGTTTTCCTTTTTTCCCTTGTCTGAGTGGTCAACTTTTGCAAGAAAAGGTGAATAGAAATTCATAAATTATATTTTCTGTCAGTTTATTATATTTCTTCAAGAATCTTTTCCTTGCCCAATCACTGGGGTATAGAGACTGAGCACTTCTAATCACATCTATCACCTGCCTCTGAATTAATCAGCTATCATCTGTTCCTTTTGAAATGAAGAATCTTCAAGTGAACACAATATACCGCTTGAGTATAAATTTGATTTCTGTGATGACTTTATACTATCTTTCACTTTATTCCCGTTCTTATGTAAAATAGCAATGTATTACTTTTTTGACTGTTACGGTACATTGAACAGTATTACAGTAGTTTCAAAAGTGTTTCATTTGGGATTCAGACATTACCAGAGCTCAATGTGTCTTTAATGTGTTAATGATTCATGTGTAAATGTTAGTTTATAACATCTCCTTCACGACACATGGTTTTCCTTTATTTCTTCGGCAAAGTTTTTCTCAATACCCTTTTTAGTATCTGGAGGATGCGTGAAGTATCTCATACTAACTTTATTTCATGCAGTAAATAGAATTTTATGGATGGGATTTTCTCCTAGTCTAGTCAAAGTACTCTGAGAAATCGTACTCGGCAAAATTTTTGGACTCATGCTGTTCTATTTGTGTATTACTTTAGAGTTGCCATGATGCAGAAATATAACTCCAGCCAGCTACTTAGGGTGATGACATGCAGGTTCCTTTTTTCATCTGAGCTGACACCAGGGAAGCAATTTCTGGCTTGATTAGGTGCTTACCATGACTTTCAGGCTGGTTGCTTGAGGATCACCTGTACTTAAATTGTGAGGAAACAGAGTTGATTTTCAGCTGGTCCCCACTGCCTTCTGAATGATGCTCTGGGCTCTGCGCTTGCTCATGGATGGCAGCCTGGAGCAGCCCGCTATCACGGTGCAGGGCCTTTTTGTTGTTTGTGGTTCCAAATTGGCTTTTGGTCACCTTCCTATTTTGGGCAGATGAACCTGGCCCTGTCTTTTGTAAGTCTCTAATGGGGTTAGTAGGAGGGGCGAGCTTGGTCAGTCGTGTCTTGATAAGCCTGTGAGAGATGTGAGATGCGGAAGGAGGAATTTGAAAAAGGGAAAGCAAAATGCAGTTGGGAGCAGATCCGTAGCTCCTGCTGATGGAAATGTTCTCTAGATCAGCTGGTGCCTTCCTGAAGCAAAGCACTGATACTGACTCAGCACGTGGAGCTTAGAGATTTGTCCGAAGAAGGAGGATTCATTCGTGACCTGATGCTTTGATTTCCTATGCCCTACAGATAGTCCTGAATGGGTGGGCTTGCTTGGGTTCAGCAGGAGGGTGAGACTGACAAACGAATCTGTATGACACTAGAATTTCAATTAATGCTGCACCCTGTTAACTCTGTAGTTGAAGCCTGGGAAGAAAAACCCTTTAATAAATCCACAAATAACTTTGGGAAGGTTGGAAGGTCAGTGGTAGAAGTAATCCAATCAGGATTTTATGCTTTCATCTTGTTCAAAATGTCGTTTTGGGAATCTGCTGAAAAATCAGCTATTTTGTTATCTGTACAGTTCAAGTACTAAACATTTTTTCCTTAGTATTGGAATTTTTAACTTTTAAGTTGTGCTTGAGGACATTTAGGGATTTTTTTTTTAAGAGTTATTAAACAGTTGTTACCATAATGTTACATAAAAATGTGACACGAGATACAGCATGATTTCTTTTGAGGCATATGCAATGTTTATAAAGCCTTTTAAGGAAAGAAGTCTACTGATTGCATTCTATAACTATGAAATGTCTTACATAAAATACCATAAACATTAAAGCTTCTGGTTCCCTTAAAAGGTGATAATGTATGCAGTTGCCTCTAGTGAGGGACACAGATATGCCAATGGCACAAATACTATTCTAATGTCTTAGAAGCATACTCTGAGAAGTGTAGTAGCTGAGTAGCATTATATTATTTTACCAGTACTTTCTTGGTGTAGGAAAATATTTAAAGCAAGTAAGAGTGGAACTTGAGAGGAGATTTTACTGTCTAGTCAGATCTTGACAGTCAAAGAGACACAATTCTTGCTGCTTTAAGCAGAAATGGGAATTTGATTGGCATGGTTGCATTAGGGGAACCTGCCTTCACCCTTCCTCTTTGTTCATGACCTACAGGGAACTATCTAGAGCGCAGGCGATTAGTACACATTTGCTATTACGTTTTTTCTGGGCAGGCGAAAGTTTTGTCTTTTGATACAATTACTCTTCTTCTCCTCTGCACCATAGAGGAAACTAGCTCAGAAAAGAGAGTTATCTTTAACCAAGGTATATCAGCAGCTGCTTAATCCCCTCTCATAAAGGGACTAATCCCTTGAGGATGTTTCTGAGCATGGGACTTCTCACAGTGGTTTGTCTTGTCTAGCTCTTAGTTTAGGGCTGTCTGATACGTTCTCGCCATGTCTCCTTATCCAGAGAATTTAGCTAGATCTGTTAAAGCTATAACTTATAGCAGTTCTCACAGTGGAAAAACCTAGTGTCTATGAGCTGCTTACCATTCTCGGGGTTACCACTCTCAGTATAATATTTTTCTCTAGTCTGTATGTAGGATGTTACTGTGATATAATATACTATGCACCTGTGACTCACAATTGTGAACAAACCTGATTTTTCTGTTTTGTGCATGGTCAGTTTAAATGTAATGTCTCAGAATCATTATTAATAGAAAAAAGTAGCAAGTTGGTGTGTTAGACTCTTTTAGTGTAACCTACTATTTTACTGAGTTAAGTAAATGGTGGTAGTGGGGATTATTACTATCTAGGTTTGCCTTGGTATGTCAGTTAAAACATGTGATGCTCATATGGTGTGGATAAGAGTTTTAGCAAGGTGAAGTGTATTCTCATAACAGGATTGACTATTACAAGTAAAGAATGCCCCAACCTAGGAGGAAACGTAGCTAGTTGTGAGGATGCTTATTTGCAGGTGGGAAGACCTGGGTTCCCATCTCTGCTTACTAGACTTTTCTGAGCTTTGAATAATGCGTGTTCACTGCAAAATACCTAAGTTGCATTCCAGACCTGCATGTTCATGTCCTTGTGCAATAGAGGCCTAATGGTAGTTGTCTTTTATTCAGTATATCATGTAGTTTAGATGTTATCTTCTTTTTAAAGAATAAGGCCTGTAATAGTAATTACTGGGCTTGGTTGTGCATCCTGTCTTTTAGGAGAATAATATTTTTGTAGCCCTTTGTCAATATAAGGTGATGAGGCCAAGAAGAGCGCTGTTCTTGTGTTTTCAGGCTTGGAGGCACACAGTGTCAGCAAGTCAGGCTGCTGGCTATAGAAACACCTTTTGTTATTTTCTCATTTAACTACAAGTGAAATTAAATGGCAATAACAAGAGAATTTATTTTTTCTCTCCTGGCATTTGTTCTGCCATATGGACTGCCATATTTTTGAAAGGCTGCCTGAAGTTGTCCCAGATGTTTCTTACAGCAAAATACAGATGCATTAATACGAAGGCAAATTCAAGGTGAAAACACATGTGCTCTTTAGATGTTCTGGATCTGTTGAATTCAAGTAAGGTAAAAGAAAAGTTTGTTCCGTATGAGAAGAATATTAAAAAAAAAAGTGGCTGACAATTGCAGTGAAATAAACTGTTAAACATGAGGGACTGAAATTATCATCATACTGATTAAAAAGGGAAAAGAAAAAGAAGTACTGATCTCTTGAGATTTCATCCAGCTTGGGTTAACTTTGAAGTACTCCTAGAAAATAGGTCTTATCCTTCTTTGAATTTGAACTGCACCGAAAATGTTACAATAGCAGCTTTGGATCAAAGAGTTCAGGAGCAAACTTTAAATTTTAGGAGATTAATGGCTGGATTTAAGATTCTGACTGTCTTCCGTTTCCGGTAGTGATCAATATCTTGATTATTCTTTTCCTTATGATATGATAGTATAGCTTCAGATGTGAGTGGTGTCGTATTAAAGGAGTCAAGTGGGAAATTTTTCTCATCTGAGTTTTTCTGTGTCTTTGGAACAGATCAGTTGTTCATAGAAGCTTGTTGGTGGTATAATAGACAACTAAAATATTAATAGTTGTGCAAATAAACACCTTCTCATCAGTTCCCTTTTTACAAGTACTTTATTTAGTTTCTACCCTTACACTTTGTGTTCAGTTAACCATTTGATCATTTAATGTTGTAATTATGTTAATCTATGTTAATTAGGTATTAGAAGACACTGAATTTTAAAAAAAAAAATCATTGGTGAAATTCACAACTTAATGGCATACTCCATTTTATAGTGAGAGTATTTATACCAAAAATATATATGTCGTCATCTGTAAACAGAGAGCCATATTGTAGACTATAAATTTGGCTTTTCTTTTAGCGTGTATCCCTGTGTCTACTCCTGTTATTCTGATCTCAGTTTTAAATTAAAGCTTGAATCGGATTGGAAAACCTTTTTGCTGGGGTTCACCAGTATATGCTCTGTCAGCAGTTTACTTCTTGGTTTATAATGAAATGTGTTTCTTCAGTGGGGGTCCCAAGACCTACGGAATTAAGGAATAGCATGCAGGTGAATGACCTCTATATTTCATACTGTTCAGCTGGGGATAAGCTTAATTTTTTCCATGTTTTATTGCATTAGTGAACAGAGGAAATAAGCTTCTATGAGAATCGTTTATCTAAATCAGGCAAGTGGATACATATCAATATTTGCTGGAATTAGATGTAGTGGTTTACACTAGGCATAGTACAATAACAATATTTAGTTTAGAAAATGTCTGTCTTTGCAATGGCAGGATATTTTGTTTTACTCCACTGTATGTCTGTCTTCTGAGCTCACTGTATCACATCAGAAACTGGTGGCCTGGAAGTACTAGCAGCAGATTGTAAGAAATTACCTGCACCTGGGAATACAATTGTCTTGTCTAATAAGAGCAATAATAAAGTAGATTATAAAGTCATGTTCAAAAGTGAAAAGCTAGAATGAAAAAAATGAAGCTAAAAGATAAAGGGAGTCTTATAATGGATTTAGGTAAGTCTGATGGCATGAGATTTATGTGACTAAATATATGGGATTAAAAAAAAAAATAATCACGATTCAATTTCTTGCTCCCCCTGCCCTGGGATTTCCATGAACACCTGCAGTGTTTTTCAAACCATGTTTTCAAGTGCGAGGAGTGGCTGTGATTTGTGCTAAAACTTCAGTGGAACACCATCTATACCTAGGCTAACTTGGCTTTTAGAATAACTTTGTAATTGCTGAAGTTTATTAGCATGTTTACAATGTTTGTAGTGCATGTGTTAAGAAAACCTGATGCGTTTTATTTGCATGAACACTGGAAAATTAGTGCATGGAATCCTGTAATTCACCTGAACAGACTGGATGCAAGTGAATCGGGTCTAGGAAGGTAGACAAATAAGAGTGTGTCAGTGCATTAGATCTCCTTATGGGAAAGCGCGTGCTCTCTCTTAGCTATAAAGGGGGCATTAAGTTCCTAAATTAGGCATATGGTACACTTAAACCTGGCACCTCTTTCAATATTAAAGGAGTTGCTTTCCCCTGTGTGTTGGTTTGGTTTTTTTTTGTTTTGTTGTTTTTGTTTTTTCACTTTGCAGATGATTCGTGCAGCATAGGGACTGAATGCGAAGGTTCCTGCGGTTCAGGTCTCAAATGTGACCCAGAGAAAACAGAAGTAGTTTCAGGAATTCACATGGCAACCTGAGGAGGGCCTTTTTTTCCAATAAAAGGGCTCATAGATCAGTGTTTATCAATTTGGTGAGATCCCACTTCAACAGCTTGTTGATGGCTTTGTGGGGTGTTGTTGAATTCCATGGCTGAACTTATTTGGATTCTGCAGCTGCTTAGCACCTTGTTAGTTTTTGCCCTTACAGGAAGTAAAGAGCAGAATTGTCATGGTCATTTACTAACTGTGACACTCTGAAAACAATTCTTGTCACTATTTCCTTAAGCAATTTGATACTTGCTTTGTTCGAGTGTGTATGTTTTAAAGTCAAATGTTCTCCTGGCTGACCAGAGGTGCTGAGTAACTGCATTAACCTTGGTGTGCTTTGGCAACAGAAAGGAAAATAAAAGTCAATAAATGTCTTCTACAACACCGATAAACTCTGAGGACACAAAGCGAGGTAGTTATGAGCCGTGAGGGATAATTTGAACAAGTGTATCTTTCTCTTCAAATTACCTATTGCCACTTTAATATTAGATAAGTGTGTTTTAAATCAGTTCTCTTTGAATGGTTCGTACTGTTTGGGTTGGCATGGGGGGCTCTGTTGTTGACAGATTCACCAGTGTGTGTTTTCCTCTGTTATCTCCGAATCCTACATAGAGAACTTAAAATCACTCTCTGTTTTGCTATATTTGACGTAACTATTGACTGTCCAAACACTGTCTGCTTTTAGGAAGCTAGGCTTTGTTTGAGCATCTGGGCCATCCAATTGCATGCAACCCCAGATTACTTTTTACCTTGTTGGTTGACTTAGGTTAAGCCTTTAAGGCTACATAGTGTGGGACTGGTAGAGGTAAGCAGTTAGGTGTGTTAACATTTACTTGAACTATACAATGGTGTGGTGAGACTCTCGGGGTGGGGGGTGGAACAAAAGTATGTCCCTGTGCTTAGGTGTGGTGTCTAAGAGCCTGGCACTTGGTATCTGCTTAATTTGCTCCTGCAAGCTTTTTGTACTTTTCAGAGAGTGTGGAAGGGACCCTCTGCAGGGTTGGAGAGGCCTGAGCTTGTTCTGTGCTGGCCAGGAGCTGTGTAACCACTCATTCAGCACTAAGCCAAAGCATCAGTCCTGCTGAAAACTGTGGTGTGAAGCTCAGGTTTGGTTACAGCCAAGCCACGTTCAGGTCACTTAGAAGTGACCTGATAACCAGGGTTGCCTCTCATTGGCAGAATAACTTAGTGTGCATTAAAATCCCTGGACAGTACAATAGAAGGTTGAAAGTGCAGTTGTACAGGTGCTGAAGTCAGCCTAAACGTTGCTATGATCTGGTCCCACTGCTTATGGTGTTTTCCTTTTCTGTCCCCTTCCACTTTTACAGCTACGTGTGTAGTGCTCCTTGAAGGGTGGTTAGGAGGTTCATCACATGGTTATAGTTAAACAATGTTAGAAGCTCTGCTGAATGAATGAACTTGATCTTGAAGCTAAATATCTAATTCACCTGCTTACAGCTGTGTGAATATTTTACTGAATATTCTGAAATACTCTGAGTACTGAAACTAGCCAAAGCTTGTATGTAATTTATTTTTCCTGTTTTTGATCAATTGGCAAGGACAAACCTCGAACCTGCCGGCTAAATTTGGCAAAACTCCATTTGACCTCAGTGGAGCAGAGTTCTTATCCATCCTATGAGCCTTTGATTTGCTAGTCTTTGTGGTGTTGGTGTTTTTTTGGTTTGTTTGTTTTGTGGGTTTTTTTTCTGGATATTGGAGCTATTTGAATGGGTCTGTTAAGGGGCTGTGCTTGATTTCAGTCTTTGTCAGTGGAGATTTTACTTCCCAAAGACTGTATGTAGCATGTGTCTAACAAGAAAGGAGAAAAGAAACTTAATCTATTTAAGGTTCAGTTTATTGGTGTTATTAACCATCAATCTTAATAATATTTTAACTCCAATTTTTGCACAAATGCAATAATATGAATACTTTCAGTGTCTTGGAAGAGTTGCAAAACCAGTTATAAAAATGTCAGAATTTCCATAAGAAGATAACCTTCCTCTTAGCAGTAGCAGGTGAACAAAACAAACTGATAGTGATTACAGTGTCAAGATATAATTGCATTTTCTTCCAAATAAACCATCAACTCCCAATAAATAATTAAAACAAGCCATGTTCCTCAGGATGCAACAGTTCAGTAGCTGTGATTAAAAAGTGCTGGCAGCCATTATTAGATTTCTTATGATAAATATTCTCTTATTGTCAGATTGTCAGATTTTATTACCTTGCTGTTCTTTGGGGTGTATTTTCTTTTCCCCAGGTTTACTGGGAAAGCATAACTTGTGTCACAGACTGTAATTAGATATATACTTGTCCTGGGTTCAGCTGGGATAGAGTTAATTTTTACAGGAACCTGGGAGGTGGGGACATAGCCGGGGCAGCTGACCTGGACTAGCCAAGGAGCTATTCCACACCATGGGACATCATGCTCAGTATATAAATGGGGAGCGGGGTGGGGGGTGGTCTCTGTTTTCGGTGGGGGAAGTGGCGGAGCGTCGGGTCCCGGGTGGTGAGCAGTTGCACTGTGCATCACTCTTTTTGTATACTTTTTCATTAGTGCCGTTGTTGTTGTTGTAATTTCTTTGTGTTTGTCCCAGTAAACTGCCTTTATCTCAGCCCTCGAGGTTCCAGTTTCTTTTTCTTTTTCTCTCCTCCGTCTCCTCCCCATCCCACTGGAGGGGGGCGGAGGAGTGAGCGAGCGGCTGCGTGGTCCTTTGTTACCGGCTGGGCTGAAACCACGACAGTCCTTTCTGGCGCCCAACGTGGGGCAGAAAGGGTTGAGATAACGACAGATCTGGCCAGAGCGTGTTGAAACAAATCTGTGAAACGCATTTCTTAGATAAATGGATGTTAGTCACAATGTTGTTTCATTTGTTTACATGGTGGCGTTTTGTAAGCTCTTATATGCTCTATGTATTGCCTGTAGTTGCGTATCTCATCTCTGGGAGAGTGATTGGGATTATCATTTTGCTGTACTGGGCAATGTCGACTTGTGAAATGATTACATCACTGGTCATGAGGTTAAGCTGGTATCTGTATGAGGCAGTGATATCATTTCCATACTTTGGGCACCTTCTGTCGGATTTTATTGGTAATTACACCCCATCCATGGGGAAGTTGGGGGGGATACTTCCCCCCCTGTCCGTTCGCCTCCCTTTCCTCCTTCTGACTAATTACAACAGTTTTTGAGAATTTTGAATATCCTTGGGATGCGCAAGCCAGTGTGCTGTTAGTGCTATGCCTCCTGAATATTTTTCAGGTCTTGTTTAGGGCTACAAAAAGGCTCTTTAAGAGGACCACCCAGAGATCTACCCCAAAGCTGGATATTCATAGGTGGCACGGCATGTGGGAGGATATGGGCAGGTATCTAGGGAACTTCTCACCTCCAGTGGCTTGGAAGTTCACTCCCAAACAACTACAGAACCCTCATGAAGTGGTAGAATATTTGCAAGACAAATGCTGTGGCTATTCCAAAGACGTACAACTTGCTGCACTGTGCCGGGCCCTGGCCAGTATCTACCAAACACTGCTTGATACTAGGCAGCACCCTCGGGGGGAAAAGGGGGAAAAGATGGAAAACAGGACAACAGGCACCGTGGCTACCCCTACCCCAGTGACAGACACTGCAGCTGAACCAGAGAACCAACCTGTGCCAGTATCAGTCGCCCCTGTACAGAAAAAGAAACACACAAAGAAATCAGTTCACATAGTGAGAGATGAAGATGAACCAGGGTCATCGCGAGAACAGGAGGAAGAGCCAGAACCTGAAATAATTACCCAATCCCTATCCATGAGTGAGTTGCGTGACATGCGAAAAGATTTTAGCCGCCACCCAGGTGAGCACATTGTTACCTGGCTGCTCCGATGCTGGGATAGCGGGGCTAGTAGTGTGGAATTAGAGGGTAAGGAAGCCAAGCAGTTGGGATCTCTGTCTAGGGAAGGGGGCATCGACAAGGCGATTGGGAGAAAAACACAAGTCCTCAGCCTCTGGAGGCGACTTCTGTTAGGTGTAAAGGAAAGATACCCCTTCAGGGATGAAGTTACATGTCACCAAGGCAAGTGGACCACCATGGAGAGAGGTATCTAGTACCTGAGAGAATTAGCCGTGCTGGAGGTGACTTATAATGATCCAAAACATGCGCAGTCACCCACAGATCCAGATGAGGTCCAATGCACACAACCCATGTGGCGGACGTTTCTACGAAGTGCACCACCACCCTATGCCAACTCATTGGCAGTGATGTCCTGGAGAGAAGGCTATGGACAAATGGTGGATGAATTGGCTGTCCAACTCCAGCAATACGAAGGGAGTCTCTCTTCCTCCCTACGGGCCTGTGTCTCAGCTGTAGAGCAGTTGTCCCGAGAGTTCCAGCAATTCAAAGTAGATCTGTCTTCCTCCTCACCTATACAGGCCCGCATCGCAGTTATTGGGAGTAAGCGTTCCTCTGCCCAAGAGAGAGGAGAGAGAAAGTACACTCGACGGGCTAACCTGTGGTTTTACCTGCATGACCATGGAGAGGACATGAGGAAGTGGGATGGAAAACCTACCTCAGTCTTGGATGCACAGGTACAGGAGTTGCGAGAAAAAGCAACCAGAAAAGAGAATTCTTCTTGGAAAACTGCTGCTCCAGTTTTCCGTGAGCAGTCCCCCAGACGCAGTAGATGGGCTGATCTCATTTCTGATCCCCTTGAAGGGACTTCTGATTCACGCGTGCAGAAAGTGAGTAACGGATATTCTAACCAGGATTAGAGGGGCCCTGCCTCCAGCCAGGTGGAGGAGAGGGACAACCGAGTCTACTGGACAGTGTGGATTCGATGGCCTGGCACATCAGACCCACAGGAATATAAAGCTCTAGTGGACACTGGTGCACAATGTACCCTAATGCCATCAAGTTATAAAGGGGCAGAACCCATCTGTATCTCTGGTGTGACAGGGGGATCCCAAGAGCTAACCGTATTGGAAGCTGAAATGAGTCTAACCGGGAATGAGTGGCATAAACGCCCCATTGCGACTGGCCCAGAGGCCCCGTGCATCCTTGGTATACATTATCTCAGGAGGGGGTATTTCAAGGACCCAAAAGGGTACCGTTGGGCCTTTGGTATAGCTGCATTGGAGACAGAGGAGACTGAACAGCTGTCTACCCTGCCAGGTCTCTCCTAAGACCCTTTGGTTGTGGGGTTGCTGAAGGTTGAAGACCAACAGGTGCCAGTTGCTACCACGACGGTGCACCGGCGACAATATCGCACCAACTGGGACTCCCTGATCCCCATCCATAAGCTGATTTGCCAATTGGAGAGCCAAGGAGTCATCAGCAAGACTCACTCACCCCTTAATAGTCCCATATGGCCCGTGCAAAAATCTAATGGGGAATGGCGACTAACAGTAGATTATCGTGGGCTGAATGAAGTCACGCCACTGCTGAGAGCTGCTGCGCCAGATATGTTAGAGCTTCAATATGAACTGGAATCAAAGGCAGCTAAGTGGTATGCCACAATTGACATTGCTAATGCATTTTTCTCCATTTCTTTGGCAATGGAGTGCAGGCCTCAGTTTGCTTTCACTTGGAGGGGCGTCCCGTACACCTGGAACTGACTGCCCCAGGGGTGGAAACAGCCCCACTATTTGCCATGGACTGATCCAGACTGCACTAGAAAAAGATGAAGCTCCAGAGCACCAGCAATATATTGATGACATCATCGTATGGGGCAACATGGCAGAAGAAGTTTTTGAGAAAGGGAAGAGATGCAACATATAGATGGGCTCGAGATCGAGGGGTGGACTTGACCATGGACACTATCGCACAGGTCATCCATGAATGTGAAACATGTGCTGCAATTACGCAAGCCAAGTGGCAAAAAAAACCCTGTCGCATGGAGGGCGATGGCTGAAATATAAACAGTGGGCGGCCTGGCAGATTGACTATATCACACTCCCATGAACACGCCAAGGCAAGTGCCATGTGCTTACAATGGTGGGAGCAACCACTGGATGGCTGGAAACATACCCTGTGTCCCATGCCACTGCCCAGAACACTATCCTGGTCCTTGAAGAGAAAATTTTATGGCAACACGGCACCCCAGAATGAATCGAGTCGGACAACTTCCGAAACAACTTCATAGACACCTGGGCCAAAGAACATGGCATTGTGTGGGTATATCGCATCCCTTATCACGCACCGGCCTCCAGAAAAATTGAACGATACAATGGACTGCTGAAAACTACATTGAGAGCGATGGGGGGTGGAACTTTCAAGCATTGGGATACACATTTAACAAAAGCCACCTGGTTAGTTAATACTAGAGGATCTGCCAATCGGGCTGGCCCCGCCCAACCAAGAGTTCCACATACTGTAGAAGGGGATAAAGTCCCTGTAGTGCGCATGAGGAGTATGTTAGGAAAGACAGTCTGGGTTAGTCCTCCCTCAAGCAGAGGCAAACCCATTCAAGGGGTTGTTTTTGCTGAAGGACCTGGGTACACCTGGCGGGTGATGCAGAAGGATGGGGAGGTTCGATGTGTACCTCGGAGATTTGAGTTTTGGGAGAGAAGAGCCAGTGAATTGGACTGTATGATATTTAACTGCTAAATAACCTGCCAGTGCATGGCATTGTATCTATAGTGTCTATAAGCCATATCAAGGGTATTATTGTGAGAATTATCCAAATGACTACAGGATGGACTTTTGAAACTGAGCCAAGTACTACAGCGATAGAACTTGAACTGGCACCCAGCAATTTCCTCAAGATCAACATCTTCGACCTGCAGACCAAGGGCATGAGTTGCACCAAATGTACTAGCCACAAGTTCCAGAGGCAGCGTACCACAACCCAGCATCTCACACCATCTCTCTCTTATCCTGAAGAACTGTTACAACAGATAGAGCCCCAAAATCGATGGACACATTAGAGGGATAGCCCATAGGCTAAAAGAACACCGTGTGTGTGTGTGTGCGAGGTCGAGGGGTGGAATCCATATACTTATATATAAGACAAGGAGAGTAGTAGTAGTTGATTGGAAAAAAATGTAAGATCTGGGCATGATGTAGATGGTATAGAATAAGGGGTGGATAATGTCCTGGGTTCAGCTGGGATAGAGTTAATTTTTACAGGAACCTGGGAGGTGGGGGCATAGCCGGGGCAGCTGACCTGGACTAGCCAAGGAGCTATTCCATACCATGTGCCATCAGGCTCAGTATATAGATGGGGAGCGGGCCGGGGGGTGGTCTCTGTTTTCGGTGGGGGACGTGGCGGAGTGTCAGGTCCTGGGTGGTGAGCAGTTGCATTCTGCATCACTCTTTTTGTATACTTTTTCATTAGTGTCGTTGTTGTTGTTGTAATCTCTTTGTGTTTGTTCCAGTAAACTGCCTTTATCTCAACCCTCGAGGTTCCAGGTTTTTTTTTCTTTTCTCTCCTCCGTCTCCTCCCCATCCCACCGGAGGGGGGCGGAGGAGTGGGCGAGCGGCTGCGTGGTCCTTTGTTACCGGCCGGGTTGAAACCACGACAATACTCCATGATGATTTCACAAGTGACCTTTGAATGGTCTCTGTTCTAGAAAGAAACATGTGAAACTAGACTTATGAATAATATTTAAATACTTCAAAGCAGAGTCCCAAGAGCAATAATATGTCTACCTAAAGCTTTGACATATATTAAAGAGTCTGTTTCTTTATTTTTCTTCATATTGTCTCTGGCTAATTGTTTACTATTTGGTGGCTTAGTAAGACATTCAGTTTTAATAAACAACATAAAACCCGGAAGGACCTAGGGAGTATAATATAGCCATGAGAGCGGACTGTGTCCTGCTCATTGGTGATGATGAAGCATGAACTAGATTGAAGATATTTTGAATTCCAGAATCCAGGGCCATTTTGTGGGACTGTCAGGTTGTGCTGGCCTTAAACTTCAAGCTGCTTTATTAGACACAATAAACAATGTATCTTACAGTGTTGTTCTTTTATTAATTTTCAGGATAGAAGCCCAGCTTTTAAAAATGTGATCATATGTTTTCCTAAATCTTTTTTTTTTTTCACTTAAACTTCCTTTTTTCTGGGATAGCATTTTTTTTTTTTCCTCATCTGGGCTGGCTGCACAGTCTTCTCTCTGAATGATAGAAACTGTTGAAAACATACTTATTTTTTTCCTCTAGAATTTGAAGTTTAAATATGAATCTTAAGTTTTCATTTTGTCTCATAAAATCTCTTAATCTGATTAAATGTCCTGAGCAGGTACAAATTAAATGAAAAGTGAGTAAAATGTTCTGTAAAACAAGTGGTTAGCAGAAAGTTGTCATTGGTTGGTCTCTATCTATTTTTAATATTGTATATGTTTTTGGCCAGTGAATAGGGACTTCTTTTTAAATCTGGTTGTCAGAAACTTGCTGTCTGTGCTCTGTTACAATATAACGTCTAAATCATTTAAGAGCAACATAAAAATAGATGTTAGTCTGTATAGTACTGCCCAGTCTTTGACAATTCTGGACATTTGAAAGAATGGAGTTTTAGATACCTGGAGAATTTAAGATACAATTTGAGAAGTGTAGGCTCTTTTGCAACTGGGCAGCAGTTGAGGAGGGCTGCTCGCGATCGTAGTTTTGGATATAAGCCACAGAATTCAGCTAATTCTCCAAGTACTCCATTGAAACAAAAGATGTTCTTGCTAGAAGAGTGAGAGTTGCAGGTTCATAGCAACCTATGGAGTTAGAATGACAGTAAGTGTTCCCAATGTATTTTAAGACTAGGTCAAGTAGGGAACAGAATTCTTTAAAGGCCAAGTCAAATCTTTTTACTGTTATGATTAATCACATCTGTTTCTTTGGGAAAGATTTTGGTTAGTTTGTTGGATGTCATTCTCTACATGATACCAGTACTAAATGAGAGTTGCTCTGAGAAACTGGTACTTAGATATCCAGATTTATAAAGGTGTGTAAGGAAGGAAGAACGAAAACTTCTTCCAGCCTCTTGCTATCTTTGTGAAGGTGTAAACATGTAACTGATAGATTCTTAAGCCTGGGGTGGAGTGGTTCTCTATAAATGAACATTTTTAAAACTAGCAGATGGGGCCAATGGGTTCAAAAACCTCTCTGTAAGTGAAGACTGTTGCCTTCTCTTTCCAAGCCCAAACATTCTCATGCTAGTGTTTTATCATCAAATGCTTACCTGTTCTCATGCTGGTGGGATAAATTGGATCTTCTCCTTGGAAACTTTTCTAGTTTCATTTAGTTTTAGGAAAGTGAAGTGAATGCAAGCGATCAATACACAGCATTTGATACCAATGACTCTTCTACTTTTAATCACATTTTGAGTGTAATAGCATAGTAATATCTGCTGTTCTCAGCACCTCAGATCTGTTCCTTTTGAGTGTAAACTTTTGCTGAAAAATTGATAGTTTACTAAATATAGAAAAATTTTCATGCTAATAGCTGATGAGCAGCTATTCAATAGCTAATGTTATCCTGATAGGTCACACTAAAGACTTGTCTTGCTCTCTGGGAGTTGATCTCATTGGTAAAAAATAAAACAATTTGATAATTTGATGGAGTCTATATATTCATTTTTTCATCTCTCTATAGTTCTATACTTTCATTTAAAACCTGATCCATGGCTTGTACATTTCAGCAATTTCTTGAAGCTTGCACAAAGTATCCTGTTCAGGTCTACAGAGATGTTTCAGCAGGATGAATGTCTGTGATCCACACAAAACTGTTTTCCAGATCTTCATTATTGCTGAAACAAATTACAGGGACAGACAGAACTCAACCATTCAGCAACATTAACCTGTTTTCCCATATGCTGATCTCACCTTGATCAAATCCTCGCGCTGTGTAGCAGGCTGTAAAAATGGAAGTGCCTTGCAGCATATCCTCCAGGTCTGTTAATGAAGTTTAATTCCCACTGGGGAACAGATGACAGCATGCTTCAGAACTGAAATATGCTTCAGAAGATTTAATTTATTCCATATTTGGACTTCAGGGAACAAGGCAAGAAAGAGCTGAAAGAAGCTCTTAAATAAAACAAGCATGTTGCTGATGTTTTTAATTCACTTTTACTAAAACCAAACAAACCTGAATATCACTAGTCTGGGATGCCCTTGCAGTTGCCCCATAACAGCATGTACGTTGCAGACCTCTTACCAAATGTGCATCCTTCTCATCTTCCTTCCTCTAATAATGTATCCTGCTGGCAGCTTTTCTTATTTTTTTCTCATTTTTCTTCTGCCTACCCTTTCTTCATTTTTTTTTTTCCCCCCTTCCTCCTACTGGATCTCACTTTTGTTTGCCTTTTCCCTCTTTCCCTGTCTTCCACAGCCTCTTGTTTTCATTTCTCCAGATCAGCAGTCCTTGTTGCACCTTTTACGACTGTTGTTCTCTAATAATGATTAGGAAATTCATCAGCACTATTATGATCTCTTTTTTTTTTTTTCATAAAAAAACAAATTCCTTTCTGGATTTTTTAAGGTAGATCTACACATCGAGGTATTTGTCTTTAGACTAAATAAAAATTCTTCACCAAGAAATAGGCTATTTCATTTAATTGAGAGGTGGGAGGAACTAAGTATCTGCATAGTGGCATTGAGTAAAATGCATTGCTATACCCCCTTTTCTTTTTCTCCCAGACAGTTTAGAGTTAGCAGGTGGTATTATAGAGGGTCATTTGGCTGATCACGACATACAAGAGCAGCTGTGGATATACAAAATAGCAGTTTGTATTTTGTGTAGTTATGGTTGGAAGGTATAAACTGCAACAAAAATAAGACATTTTAAAGTACTTGAGTTTACTGGGATTTTCTCTTGATTGAACAAGTCCTCGTGATGGCGTGTCTGATAGAAGCTTGTGAATAAAGTGGAAGAGTCATTTGAACTCTTCTGTTCAGAAGGGGTTAAAACAGTTGCCCACTGGAAGCTTTGTGTTTCAGCTGAGAACAAGAGCAGGAGCGCGTAGGGACCGATGACCTCAGACTGTCGAGAGACATCTCGTGGGATAACTGCGGTTCCATTTCCTTGGGTATGGACAGGCTGCAGCCACCTGCCAGGGCAGAAACTTGAATAAGAGATTCAAGCATAAACAGCAGAAATATTTTTGAACTTTTATCATCTCAACAGGCAAAAAAGATTAGGTATCAAACGTGTGAAGTAAAAGATCTATGCTGTCTCTTTTTTTACTGGCAGGCCTATAGTTTTGTGATATACTAGCACTTACCTGTTAGTAGTAATCTTTGGGGTCTGTCATGTCCTATTTTGTAAAGTAACGTGCCAATACTTATGTGACTGGGCTAAATTTCTGGAGACTCTCTTGGTTTTGGTGGTGTTTCCAGGAGCAGAACATGAATTGAATTAAGTTTTCTTCTGGAGTAGGGTTTGAGCCTATTAACTTTTTTTTTTAAAGAATATAACACTAGTTATACCTCCAGTGTCCTTTCATAAAGAAGCCAGCAGTTAGACTACTCGGAGAGTTTACACTTCTGATCATGATGTTTCAACTCTTTCCTGTATCCAGGGTTAACTCAGAGTATCTCCCTATACAGCAACAAATATTGCAGGATCAGTGAGCAAGCAGAATGGAGCAAGATGTTTGCCTCTGTAGTTAGAGGGGACTCCCCCCCCCGCCCCGAAACCCCCAATGAAAAAAACCCACCCACTACCACTGAGGGTTTGTTGTTTTTTTTTTAAAAAAAGGCAAGCTTGGCATCTAATTTGTTCTTGTTTTCACAGGTTAAGTGATATAGGCATGGGACCTAAATTTTCAGTTTGCAGCAACTACACTTGTCCTAACAGGCCATGTGTGTAAATAGATTAGCTGAAGTGATTAAAGTAGGAGAAAACAAGAAAGGCAACTCTTGGACTGGGCAATCATACATTTAATTTTCTGAACTGGCTTGAAATTCATGAATATGACGAACACCAGAAATAAAGTGGATTATTTTGTTATTTGGTATGCCTGCTTTTCACCTTGGAAATCTTCTTCTCTTAACTTCTTTTCACCATCTTTATGTAATTTCACACATAAACAAAATCTTCTCCTTCTCCGTATATAGCTTTCTGTTATGCTCCAACGTTTAGAGGTTTGAGACTGTTTCTGAAGATGTGGGTGTATAGGAACTTTGAAGGCTTGCACAGAGTAAAAGCAGTTGCAATGCCACTGCCAACGCTGATTTTTTCCAAGCGATGCATTTTCTGATCCAAAGAGGCTATTCTGCGCTCTGTGAATCTGATAACATGGTATTTATACTTTTAAATGTTTGTCCCTTTCTAAACCTGTGTGACTGTATGAAAGGTCTTTCAAATAGCTTGCTTTCAATCATTGCAGCCTGTGTGTATGTGTTTTACATTGTGTATTGCCAGCTGAGGGACACTTTCTAAACCAATATGTGCTGTAGCATTCCATGTATGATCTGCACGGGTGATCACGACTTATCTGTTTATCTGAGTATACATACCTATCTAAAGAGTTTTATACTGAAAGACTGAAGTATAGTACTTGGAGCACTTTCCATGTAAATGTGTAATAATCTTGTGAGTTAATAATCACTGCCACAATATCATTTCTTGAAAAGATTTTTTTAAAAAAATAATTGTTCAAAGACAATTTATCTCATCTTGAAAATTAGCTGCCAAGTCTTCAAGTCATATGGAGTTACATTCTTCATACATTTCTCTTCACCTAGGTCATCTTTGGAGCTCATTTCTCAGTTCCATCCCACGTATTTTTATCATTCTAGCAGAACACCCAAGCTGTAATTTTTATCTATGCTCTCTCTTGCCTCCCCCCCCCCCTCCATCTGACAATTATCACACCTACTGACATGTAATTTTACTGGCTTAATGGTTGTGATTAAAGTCACGATTTCAGTAGACTCCCACTGAAATCGCCTTAATCTTGACATCTTAAATGCAGCTTCTGTGGCCAGGTTCTTGCTGCTAAACAAGCTGTTGCATGACTTTTGGCGGTGGCAAGTGGCTGCAGTTGTCCAGGGACAGAGAATTCACCTGGGAAGTGGGTTTGGGTGCTGGGGACATGCATGGCTGAGATCAGACGACTCTTGTGGTCAGCTATAATTTCAGGCAAACCTCACAGTTCTGCTTTAGCCTTAACTGTGTGCTGCGTTTCCCAGCCCAGCTTGATGTACCTGCAGTAGCTCAGGGCTCCCAGCAGTGGATATGGGGTCCTGCATGGCTGTACAACTCTCTTGTACCCATGCTGGGCTGCACTGAAATCCAAGCTCATGTGAATTCAGAGGTTTTGGTGTCTGAAGTAACTATATTAAATGCAGCACTTCAGCTGTGGCAGTCACAGTCTTGTACCACAGGCATACTCTGTCATATAAAACCAGGCTCCTGGGAGGCAAAGATAGTTTAAAATTATTCATACCTTATATTCTGCCTCAGCAGTTCTAACTAAGACCCTGTAGCTCAAGAAAGCACTTTCTTCCTGATCATATTCTTCTAGTTTTGTAACCATCTGTCACTCTTTCTTTTTCTAAGTTATAATTACATGAGTAAGTTCATACAGATGTGTATTTCCTCAAAAAACCCAAACCGAAACAAAAAAACTTTGTTCCAGAAATTAGGCAGCTGTGTTACTGAGGCAGGGTGCCCAAGCTAGCTCTGCTGAGAAGCCCTGGAATTTGTAGGGATGTGGCTTCGGGACTAGGTCTGTCTGGCTTAGGCTGAAGGTGCTACAGCCACCTCCGTAGATGCAGAGGTCTCTGCAGAAGTACAAGTACAGGTTTCCAGTGCACCAACCAGGTGATGGATCTTTGATCACTGAAAGGCAAATAACTTTGCCAAGGCGTGTAATAGCTTACCCTTCAGCTTATTATTTGCGGAAAAAGGGTCTGAGTGGTGGATTTACACTGGAAGAAATCACAAGAAACTCTGGTGATGCCAAGCAAGTTGTGGAAAATCAGAGTGACATCTTTTTCATTGACTACAGAAGTAAAACGTGTTCTGAAAATCCTGAAATGATACTCGTACACATTCTTCTGTAACGTTTCCTGGATGGAAAGCTTAGGAAGTGTTGAAACGAACAGTATTCTTGTTGCGAGTTACTTTGGCTGCCAACTCCAGCTCAGATTCTCTGAATAGACATAGCCAATTAGCAGTATTTCCCATCCTGGTACTGGATGTAAGTGATTTCCAACAGAGAACAACTTAAAGAGGTTCCTGCAGGATCAACCAATTATCAACATCCCGATGGCAAATCTAGTAGCACTACTTCAAGAGCTGTACTAAGCTGGAAGCCATTCTCACCTGCTATCTCATGTCTTTGTTTTACAGGTTTTTACACATTTCAGAGATGCTGGTAACTGCAACTAGGAAAATAATGCTGTGATTGTGATTTAAGATACTGTTTCAGCAGTACACTCTCTCTTGTTAGATTTATCATAGCACACTGGTAGGTCAAGAAAGTAGGGGCTCTATTCAGAGAAAAAGGTGTGTGTATATTCATTATGTGTACATCATATATACACACATATGCAAGAAAGTAGGGGCTCTATTCAGAGAAAAAGGTGTGTGTATATTCATTATGTGTACATTATATATACACACACATATATGCCTATACGTATTTTTTTCTTTGCATCATGTCTGCCCTGTTAAATTTAGGCTGATAATAAATGTGCTTTGTGGATACGATCTTGTAATGCTTACACAAGTAGTGTTTACTCATTCTAATAATTCTACCCAAGTGGCTACGCTTTCTTGTTTGTTGTTTGCTTGGTATTCTGAAATGATGTTTGCTTTCATTGAGAGCAACTTGCTATAAATTATTTGTTGTTTACTCTTGCATCTGTTCTTGATGGCAAGTCTTTGTTTTAACAGTGAAAAGGGTCTTAGTGTGAAAAAGGGTCATGATAATAATGTACTAATGATTTGCTTGTATGAAAACACTGTATGTAATCTTATTAAAAGAGCATTTCCGTTCAAGAGGACTTGGACCTAAAAAGGTAATTAACAGTGTTAAAGGCCACAGCATCTTTAGGTTTAGAAGCAAAGAAAAATAGTCTGAAATATACAGCAATGAAAAGTAGGTGTTCAGTGGAAACTTGCAGCTATTGCTGCTCAAGAGTTGAAAGTTTATTTCATGGTATTGTGATATAACATTTTTCTATTAATATATGAAATATTTTTTCCAAATTATACTCGGGCACAAATTCTGGTGGTTTTGTTTTTTCTTCCATCCTTACAAGGTTGTCCAAATATAGTTTTACTAAATCAGGTAAAAAACTTAAAAATTGGTTCACTGCTTTGGTTTACTCTTTTTGTTTTGCCTTGTCAAGCTTGGAGGACTCCTTCAACGTGGTAACTACTGTCCAGCATAATATTTAATTAAAATGCATTGAAGCTAGAGATGTATGTGCTGCCTAATTAAATCACTGTGGTCACTGTTTTACTAGAAAGCAAAAGGAATATTTATATCTTCAGAGGCTACTGTTGCCTTTAACTGTTCTAGATGATTAAAATATCCAAGTCAATATTGCTCAATTTTAGTAATAAGCTCAGGGGTCTGGAAGCAGTATCTCTTTATTTATTTATTTAGGTCACGCTCATATGTATATAGCGTATGAACCTTACTGAACCTATAGCAGCTTTTGGCAGTTTGAAAGTTATTAAGTAACCTCTCTGCTTAAATTCCTGCAAGCTAAACTATAGTTGATAAGTTATTATGCTAAAAACAATAAATCCTGAAGCTATTTCATAAACATAGTCTTTTAACCTAAATTAAATGCTCCACCAATGGAGACAAATCAATTCTTTAATGCCATATTTTTAAGATTATTTTGCATTTAGAAATACATCAGTATTTGTATCTATGCATCTCTGATTCTGGGAAGTAGAGAATCAGAAATGGGATGGGAAGCCCTGATGCACATATGGATCTTTACAGAAATGGAGGTATCCACTGACCTAGCCCTGCAGTTGGGTTTGTTGGAACAGTGTCTGATATAGTGCCAATATTTGGCATCTTTTAATATTTTGCAAAATAACTGAAGTACTTGTTTCATTTTTTTCCTCACTTCTTAAATCTATGTGTTATTTATGTTGAACATTTTTATTGAGCTGAGAAGAGAATTTCTCAGTTTGATGTGACTTCTTGGAGTTATTTGCAGGGGATTGTAATAATAGCAATGAACACATTTCCCCAAAAGGATAAGAACAGTACTTACCTGTTGTAGAGTTTAATTGAATGCTTAATTTATTCTTCAGAAAGCAGTCTGTTCTCTCTAGAGACCTACCGGTTGAAGTTTAAAAAGTACTTTTAGTTCTCTGATCTCGGAGAACAAATAGCTGCCCTGTGGTTGTTCAGATGGGAACAGCTGTTCCCATCCTTTCAAAGTCTGAACCGTGCTCCTTTTTTTCTGGGGAGGAAGGCTCAAGAAAGGAGATCCTGACCGCTTCATGGTATTGACCACTTGGGGATCTTATTCCGAGTGGAGAAGGTTCTGTGTTTAGGAAATGAGTGCTGAAAGAAGGACTTAGTGACTTTGACAGCAAAGTCTTTCCACACAGAGATGCAAAGAGAAGAATTCGAAAGCCAGGTCTGAGGAACATGTTTTTGTACAAAGCTGGCACTGTATTACCTCCAGACTGACAGTGATCTCAAAGTATGCCTGCTCAAATTCATTGAGCAGAATGGTGTGGGGGAAAAATTTTGGGTTTTCTCAGAAATCTGTGAATCACTTTCTACCGCTTCCTCTGACTTTGGAGCAACTGAGAATTCCCACTTTGTGCTGCCATTTATAATTTTGTTTTGGAGAGTGCATACTAAATTTTAATAGTGAGGGTTTTTTAATAGTTTTTTAGAAGTGACATAGAAATATTTTTTTCCTTCAGCTGTTTTTATTGAGCTAGTATAGAACTGTGCAGCTTAAAAACCAAAAAGGACATGAACCTGAGGTCTGAAACTTTATTTGATGGGATCTAAGGAAAATGGTTCTTCTTGCGTGGGCAGAACTGATAACAATTTGATATAACTTGGAATATTTGAGTCCCAGGTAAATATACTTCTCTCCCTCTCTCTTGTTGGTCAGATGAGTGTACTAAAATGTGATTTGAAGATGACTTAGCAGTACACTGCATGTGGAGAAAGTATTGTATGTCTGACAGCATAGTGAACAATGACAAGACTGATCTTTAGAGTTTTCAGTAAAATGTAAAACCTGACACACTATTTCTTTCACTGTCCTTCAGCTTCTTTCATTCTTTGCAAACTTGTTTGTGTGAGATGCAAGGGACAAAAAACTTATCGCTGCAATAAATTTTTTTTTTTTTTTTTTTGCTGATGGACAGTTGGGGAGGTCTTTTCACTTGGGGATACTGTGTTGTTCATCAGTTGGTTAAGTTCCGAAATTCTGACTGTTTCATTAAGCTTGTTTTACTGGAGCTGTTTGCCTGTACTGTGTTACGACATGGTTTCTACAACATTTAGTAATCTGAAAACTAACTAGAGTTTCAAGGGGGGTGATTAGGCTGCAGAAGACTACTTGCGTGTTTCTGATGACAACTTGGTCTCTGTCCCTAGACTGCTAAAAGTGTAAGTGAAAGAGTGAGAGGCAAAGTAGAATAAAATGGAACAGCAAAGATGTGAATTAATGTGCCAGATACTGGTGGAAAATGTGTAATAACCCATTAAATAAAAGTATAAGGATCATCCCAACCTTTGTATACTATTATCAGCTAGGTAGTTACTTCTAGAAAAGAGGTGTTATTCGATACAATTCCTTAGGTATATTTTATGTAAAAGAAATTTATCCTACCTGAGAGGCTTGAAGTTTTGCTTGCTAATCTATCTCAAAGTGCTGATATAAAAAAATATTGCTTGGTGGTGGTTTTGCTAGAGCAGTATCAGTGGCGTTCCTGCTGCTTACGCCATCCAGGCGCTCATGGACCAACGGGCTGCATTAAACTTTCTGGGGAGCCTCTATGATTGGAAAAGCACAGTCTGAGGTTGAGGTCCCATACTCTGCCAGAGATCTCATGTATCTATAAAGTCAGTTCTAGCTGCTGATGGCTGATGGCCACCCCCTGCAGCAGGGAACCTCTGCCTAGAAGTGCACGATGTCAAAACCTGTTCTCAGTACAGGGATATGAGATGGAAGCATGCAAGCAAACAATTGTAAGCCAAAACTGGTGACTGTTGTACCTGCTTAGAAAAAAAGCTTCCCTGTAGCTCTTCTCTTACGTATTCTCAGTGTCATTTTTCAGATGACGATGGATAGAAACTGCTTTTCATTTTGAATAACACGAGAGTTGTTATAGAATAGAATTCTTTTATTAAGACTGCTGTGGAATAATAACTAGAAGTTTTAAATCATTCTTCCACAATTCCTGACCTTTCTGCTGGGTGGTAGTCACATCTGCATGAAGTAGATTTTTAAATGCCATAGAAATCTATTGATGGTATTTTAGACTTCCCTTATGTAGGTATAATAGTAGATGAGCTGAGAATGGGGTCCCTGCCATAGTCCAGTAATCCTGCAAAGCTCTGCTTATTCCTTTGCTGCTGTTGCCCCCGTGTCCGTGGCGGGTGTTCCTTCCCCAGTTTCCCTGACGTTCATGTCTGAGTTGCCCACAGGTATGTCTGGAGCGCCTTTGGGATCCAGCTGCAGGAGCAGAGTGTTTCTTTTCCACAATTTTGCAGGATAAGTGGGCAGGGGTATTGCAGGGAAACTTCCTACTATGTTTACTTTACTAAACAAAGGACATAACCACCTTTTATCTTTCAAAGCAATACGGAGGAAACTTCCAGCATTATACATGTTTACTAATATCTTTTTAAGTGACATGTCCCATCGTTTTACTTTGTTTTGCACGTTGCTGTGTGAAATTATTTCAAAATGAAATCTAGAAAAGCAATCATATATGCCAGATTATTATTTAAATCAGATGTTGTTAATGTCTTTAATTTTTATGTTTTGATAATAAAATTAAATAGCTTTGCATGAAAAGTGAGTTGGAGGCTCTGCTAAGAATTCTTATTTCTGTGGGGACTGGAAATTACTGTGAAGTGCTCTGAATATTTTAAAGAATCTCTCTTCAGAAACAAAGTTCAGGAATTAAAGAACCAAATTTGCTTATCTTCTGTAAGTATTGCCTTAATACATTTTTATCATTTGGAAACATAAAATTCAGTTATAGTAATAATAATTTTTTCACAGCTATAATGGCTAGGTTGACTTGTATCTTGCTAAATATGTAAATAATGGAAAACTCGGTGACAGAAGTTTCTGTAACCAAGGGGACTACACTGTACAGCAAAGATACAAGGGCTTAGAAAAACTGATCTCTCTTTGATTTGTCATGGAAAGGTATACCATATGTTAAGCTGTTTGAAAAGTCTGATCTTGTCTTTTATTTATAGGGTGTGCAGAGTTGAGTGGAAGTTGTGGAATTATTTGAGATGAACTTGTCAAATATAATTCTTTTCTGTTTGTAAAATACTTCTGGGCATCTTGATTGTTTTTAAAATAAGTTTTCTATTTATTATTAGCAGTTGTTTAACATGGACTTTTCAAAGCAATCTAGAGGAATTGGGTGCCAAACTTCCATTTAGTTCAGTGAGATTTGAGCATCTTACTACTTTAGAACCTTTACAATTTCCAACCTTTGTGTATGCTTCTGAGAATCATGGGTTAGCATCGGCTTAGTTTAAGAGAGTTTTCTGTTTGCACTGGTTATCTTGGTAAGGCATGATACATTTATAATAATAACTAATAAGAAAAGAATGTTTTATTTTAAATTTTGAAAGAAGAGAAAGCAAGATCTTGCCTAAGGGGTTGTACAAAGTGTCAGGCCTTTTCTGGAGTTAAATGGGTCAAAGGAAATTCATGTGTTTTAAGAATTTGATAAGTTAATCTGATTTCATTCTTCTGATTTCCCTCCAAGAAAAGTCCTCTCGGGGCTGAGGATTTTGAATGATGCAGTATTTTAAGCTGATCCATTTGGCTGTGTATGGCTTATATCTGCTGATTGTGGTACCAGCAAGTAAAATATGTTCTCTAATTTCTACCTGTTCCCCCTTGAACTTATGACTCTTTTCTTGAGACTCTGAGGAAGTTGTGTAATTCTACTGGG
The DNA here is from genome assembly GCF_929443795.1 of Astur gentilis. Lineage (NCBI taxonomy): Eukaryota > Metazoa > Chordata > Aves > Accipitriformes > Accipitridae > Astur > Astur gentilis. The sequence continues at coordinate 15,995,379 of NC_064891.1, forward strand.
GTCTAGCGTTTGGAAGTAAAGCTTTTTCTGCTAAAAATCATCACATTTATGGAGTGCGTGTACATATGTATTTATTCCCCGGTTCTTGCTTTTATCTTCTGGTGGTGCATATGGATATTTCTAGCCTATAAATAGTAAGGCATTTATAACTGTTTTCTAATCATATTGAGTTCATCTGCTACTGCTATTACCACCTGCATGACATAATGTCTCTCAGACTTCATAGCCCTTTGCCACCTGCACTTTAGCCACTGCTGCTCTCTGCTCGTGGCTTGCCAAATGCCTTGTCATGCTGCCATGTCAGGGTGAAAGAACACGTGGCCCAGCTGTGTCTTACCCAGTAGCTACAAGTGAAGCTAAAGGATCCTTGTATATGTTATTTGATAATAAGTTGTAACTTCTCTAATCCAAGCAGTAAATGGCTGAGTTTTCAATGTGTGTGTGTTTTGAACTAATTTTTGGCTTGCATGCAGTATATTCCTATATGGAATACCTTGTGATTCTGGTTCTATACGTAGCATATAGCCATGTAGGAGCTATAGCTGGGTAGAAAACTTATTACCTATGAATGAAAGATTGTGATAAATTATTGCAAAAAGAAGTAAAGTGAATTTGTGTTACACTTAACTGGCTTTTTTTTCTCCAGAACTCTTTTAGTCAAAATTCTAATATTTACAAATCATAAATGCATGCTAACAGCTCCTGCTTAATACTTCAGTTTTGTGTATGTGATGGTTTCACTGGGAATAACAAGAAGGACTTTAAAGATTTTGTATTCCCGTCATCTGTTTTTATTCCCTTTCTGGTTTTTGTTCTCAAGGAAAGACAGAAGGGAAAGCTTGCTTGAATAAGGCATTTAGAAAGCCTCTAGAGCACCATCCAAAAACTTTTGTGCATTCCCCAGGCACTGCTCTCTGCAGTCTGAAGCTGGGCACTACAGATCAGTACATTGATCCAAAGTGGAAACAATTTCCTAGAAAACCTTAGTTTGTTAAGCATCTTCCCTAATTTTTACATGTTGTTATGTATGGCTTTTAAAAGAAACATCAATGATCCAAATATCTTTCGCTTAAATTTACTTGGGATTTCGTTTAGTTTTTGAATAACTGAAATTATTTTACTAAGTACATAAATAGCCTGGAAGATGGATAGGTAAGGCATGCAATAGTGGCTCTGATAACCAATGTAGAGTGAGACAACATCCCTTAGTATTTTTGTCACAGACTGCAGTGTTAATTCTTTAATACTTCACGGTTTAAAAAATATTTTGCTTTTATTATGTCAACACTTTCATATGGCCTGTCTCAAGGAGGAGAATGAAAAGCAGGTCTACTTTGTCCATGAACCAGCTTCTTAAGCCTCCTCGCAGTGTAGGAAGGTTCAAGAAAGGAGATCAAGTTCTGTTTCTCTGATTTGATCAACGATGACTTAAAGCCAAATTTGCGCTTTCTGAGATACTTCAACTGATTTTTCACTTATTGTGGGTCTGAAGGGAATAGTTAGCTTGCTTAACCCATAGGTTTCTTTAGGGTTCTCATTTGTTTTTGTCAAAAGAAATGTATGACAGATTTAAAATAGTCATTGGGAAGCTTTTTGGTAACTGAATTGCATTTTCTGCTGGTATTCACTGGGATAACAGAATATAAACAGAAAAATGGCCCGGGGGACCTGAAATGAAGTATATGTGGCTGTAAACTATAAATACATGCTACAACTGAATACAGATTAGTTCTTTTAGGAGTCATAAATGTTTTATTATAATCTTTTTCTTCTTGTTGTTGTTACTCTCGGAGTCTGTAAATGATTCTGGCTGGTGACCACAGATGTGTGTTCAGATAGTGAGGTGCCTGCTGCCTGTCACACAGCTCTGGGTTGAGGCCAGAGTCTCTGCTGCTGGGTTCCATGGAGTTCAGCTCTCGGCTTCCTCTTCCACCCTTGGCATTTCCTCTTGCTGAATATTGTGAAAAGGTTTCTTGGGGAAAAGCTTTAGGATGACATGAAGTGTTTCTGCTTTCGGGATTTAGGGCATATTAATTTAAGATGTTATTGCAGGAACATCTTCGTTAAAGAAGAAACTTTAGTAAAGAAGAAGTTATAAATGCATCTAAGAATAATAAAATATAAAAAGTTTTTATGGTGGAGCTCAACATTTAGGAGGCAGACCAGAAAGATAAGTCTGGTATCGTACACTGTTAAAGGCAATGTCTTAGACTTACACCTTCAATTTGGGCTAATGAAGATAAATATTGTCAATGAAATACAGTATTTGATGATTGCTTTTACAGAGAAGTACCAAGTAATTTAAATGTGATCTAAAAATCATATCAAATGGAGGCAAGTGTGCTGAAATAAAAAAATACACCCGAGAGAAGAAATCAGTCGTGCTCAGCATTTGCAGGCACACACAGTAGAAAAAATTCCCAGAGAATTTATCATCCTACTGTGCAGGAAATATGTGGGTAAGAAGGGCACAGTTGTTATTCAATTGTATAGCTTTGTTAAAGGCGGATATACACAATTCCTGTGCTGACCATCACTGTTAATATAAAAGTCTATTCAGATAATTAGCTGCTAATCTGTTTGCTCCTTTGCTGTTGAGGTGTGGAGGCCACCTCAAAGCCTGATACAAATCCTCAAACTTGCTAATTAGCACAGATGCTAGTGACGTATCTCCTTTTTCTTCACCTGTTGTTAACCTCAGAAACATCTCCTTCTTTCCTTGGGAACTTCTAGATGCTTTTTTTGCTCATATATTCTCCATTGTGTTATGTGTCTGGTTATTTCCAGTTCCTGCATTTATCATCCTAGCTGTTTTAGTAATGCCCTTTTGCGTGTTCCATAAAATACCAATTTTTTTTTTGTCCCAGTATAGCTGTCAATAACACACTGCTCTGAGTCAGCTGCACATTTTTCTTCCTTTAATGCTCTTTTTATTTTTATCTTATTCTTCATTTGCTGTTTAATCCCTGCCTGTATCGTTATCCTTTACCACAGAACGGTGGAGCTTCTTCCTTTGATTTCATTAATGTGCGTCCTTCTTCAGACTTCTGCTTTATATGCTTTTTCTTGCCCGAATATCTGTTATCTGTGGTTTCTGTTCCTGGACTTAATACTTAAAGCAGTCAATGAATGGGATGGTCAAATGTTAGTGTGTGTTGCAAGTAAAGATAAAATATGATCTGCTAACCATATGGCAAATCTCAGCTCAGGTCTGAACACACGCATTCCCCCACTGTGAAGACTATTAGTTTAATAATGAAGTTGTTTACATTAATTCATTCCAAATTACAGGAAGAAAAAACTGAAATGGCTGAAGAAAGTTAATAGAAAGTAAATTGGCACATGTATCTCTCTAACGTCTCTCTGTTGCCTTCCTAGGTTTCAATATTTAGTGTCTTGTTTCTTAAGCAGGAAAAAAAAATGGAAACAATAGCCCAAGTAAGTTATTTTCCAATAAATAGGAATGTTTTCTCTGATTAAAGAATAGTAATTGGCTGTTGTATGTTAACAGTGTGGCCCAGAGCTATTTTATAATAACCTTCTAAGTGTTTGCAAAAAACCCCCAAAACTGACCCCCCCCAACCCCCCCCAAACACTTCATTACTTTCAACAAATGCAGTTACTGCATTTCTTAATTCATTTTAGTGAGTTGTCAATAAAGTTAGTCCATTAGATGCAGAATTTAATTAGCTAGGATCATGATTTACGTGATTTCTGACTTGCTTGCTATTTACAATTTCTAGTAAATGTTGCCCTTGGCAAAATAAACATACTTAATTTATAGCCAGTGGTGAGCAATTATTTTTCATTTTGGTGACACTAAATGTCACTAAAATGCTGTCTGTTTTAAGGTTACAAATACACTGTTCTATTGCCAGAGCCTGCAAATATGTTACAGTAATATAGACTCTGGGATCCCTAAGCATCAAGGACACACTGTAAATCCAAAGTGATTTATTGTCTTAAGGAACTGAAGGCATCATCTTACCAAGCATGACATCTGTGTTGGGCTTAGAGCTGGGAATGAGGAACCCATTTTCTTTCCCAGGTTCTCCAAGACTGCAGTTCATGAGAGGTTTTGAGGTGCCTTGTCTTGATGGATGGTTATCCTGCTCTTGGGTTTAAGGGGCTGTGATCTTTTCTTCGAGACAAAATTGACAGAACTCTTTATATGTGCAAAGACTTTGCTGGAGGAAAATAAGGAACTGAGGGAAAGGGATAAAGGCAGTTACTGAGTTTTACAAAAGGCAAAGGCAAGGGAGCACGTTTGCCCTCATTTTTTCAAGCATTATTGCTTGACCATCCTCCCTACCCAGCTCTTGTTCTCCCACAGTATCTCTGATCAGGATCTGTTTCTAGCTCCTTTCTAGTTCCTTTTTGGTCTGTGCGCTGCATGCAAGATGACTCTGCCTGTGCTTTCCCCACCGTGGGAATGCTGTCCTGGGGGCTGCTGGCAGCACCTGTGTGTGGGTTGCCTCGCTGTCAGCAGCAGCACAGGCCACCGACCGTGCTTCTGGACCTAAGTCAGCAGTCCAAGCCTTGACCTCTGGTCTGTGGAGGTTTCCCGGACCACCCAGCCCTGACAGAGGCTTCTGCCAGGTCCAGCGTTTCTCTGCTAGTCTCCCTTGCGTGAGATAGGTGTATCTATACTCACTTAGGTACGCGCTGATCTTTCAGCGAGATGTGCACAACGTGAACCAGTGCAAAACCTGGCGATGTTGAAGGGGAGCTGAATGTCGCTGCAGAAGTTTGACATTACGTACGTCTTTACAGGTTTGACATCCACCTGTGGTTTGCCAAACTGTCATGTGTACCAGTACAGTGTGCCCTGCAAGAACTGGACAGTTTGGATCACAGGTGGTGTTCAGGGAAGAACATCTGTCAGTTAAGACGGTAGTGAAAGTATGCTTTTATACGTCTCTAATTAAAGGTGGATGGTCTGTGGTTTTCTTCTAGCCTTTAGTAAAAAAAAAAAAAGTATTATTCTGAGTGGCTTCAGGTCTACTAGCAGCACAGATATAATTCTGTGCTAAATTTAACACAGGGTTATAATTTACAGCAAATTAAAATTAGAGATTTTGATTTGTTGTTATGAAAAGAGGTTGTTTTGTAAGCTTGGTAAAACTTGCAATGTTTTATTCCTGGAGGGGCCCAATCACTGAATTTTTTCCATAGTACCATTTGTGAAGTATGTTGAAGTACTGATAAACTTATGTTCAAAGAGTGCAGTTAGTCAAGTCAAGGCAAGAGTTTGAGAGGCAGTCTTTTATTGAGATGCATGAAGAATCTTCACCGTTCATGTTTAGCCACTTTGAGTCCAGAGCTGTATATCTTACACATTTGGTACTTTGGATATTCATTACATTACTACTACTAGTATGAATATGTCCTTATTAACGTATATAATGCCTAGTCTATCATGCTTATTAATATGGAGGAGTAAGTTTCTGAAAGCATAATACCTGCAAAATGACAGATGGAATAAAAGTCTTCACGCTGACCGTAAGCCCAGTTCTCTCGTCTTTATTAATAATATTGTCACTGGGCACCCATTATTCTAAATCCTCGGTCAGTTCTGAACCTGCGCAAATCCAGGCTAGCTGGGGGGATTGTAATGGCATATGGTGATTTACCCTCAGTGCTCCAAGATGGGTGGAAAAGGGATGGAATGGTGGAAAAAGCAAATGTTTTTATTTATTTATTATGCTGAAATTCCAAAAAGTCTTTCCTTGTTTATGGAACCAGTGGTCACTTGTCTCTGGGGATTGTTCTCCAAGAAACTTCCATGGAGCTCAAAAATGCCCAGTGCAGGAGGGAGTGGTGCGTGCTGAGAGGACGAGACAGAACAGTCCCTGCTGCTGGAGAGGATTTTGAGGCATCCAGTTTTGTCAAATCTTTAAACTTTTTAGCAGGTGAAGCTTGAGAGCACTGAGAAGGAGGTTTAAAATTGGAGGCAAAAGTCAAATATCTGTAAGATAAATGTGAATAAAGATCTGTAAATGTAGTAGCTTTACGAAATAAATCCATATGACTATAAAGAAAGGAAAAGATTTTCAAAAGGCTGTAGAAAATTGTGAAAGAAAAAAATACAGGTTTGAGGATTTTTTTAGAAGGAGGAGTGTGTGCTAAGTATTAAGGTAAGACTCGTGCCTTTCTACAACAGAAAATAATTGCAGGGCTCATAGGTAGAGGAGGGCATGAAGTTTTTTCTTTACCACTCTTATTCTCAGTTCAGGTAAACATGGTAATACAATTTCATGACTGCACCATTTTGAGTAGAAAGAAGAGTCTTTAAACAACAACAACAACAAAAAAAGCAAGCTAGAGAGCTTTCTGATCTTACTCGGGGAGAACATATGGTGCTCGTGTTTCAAGACCTGTCATGAGCTATGCTAAGGAATAAAGACCTGAGGAAGATTATAGTCAGTCTTGAAACAGAAAATATAAAACTGGATTTTTTTTTTCCTTTTAAACACATCAAGAACAGCAGTACATCATAAAGAATAGAAAATACAGGATTAAGTTCTTGAGAAATTGGATCTAGTGGAAGAGTATGAAAAATTCAGTTTCCTTCAGCACAGAAGGTGAGAACGTGCCAAAGTACAGATTGCTAAACTGTTAAGCTCAAGAGCAAAACGATCCAAAAGACAAAGGGGAGGGAAGATAAGAAAAATATCAATACTAAAGTTGTTAGAGATTTGTGCTACTCCGAACAGTAATATGCAAGGAAAAAACTGAAGAAGGGAATTATGACATGGAGATGATATTTCATTTCCTGTGATGATGATGAAGGTGGTGGCAGGAAGGACACATCCTGACGCAAACAGAAAGGATTAGACAGGAGGTGAGAGAAGGAAGAAAGTGTGTGGGGAGGAGATGAGATAGGAAGCGGTGTGGGGGAGAGGCATTGAGTGTCGCTTGAGAGCCTGGCCCATGGGGTACTGCAGTGCAGTTGCCTGGCTTTTTAGGGTCAGCCGTTAGGGGTTCATGGGGCAGAGGCGATAGCACTAAGCTGGGGGGGAGGTGAGCTTGTTTCTTTTGGGGAGAGCAGAAAAGGCTAAGAGGTACAACAACAGGACACGGTTAGGGTTTTGGATTGTAGGATGTGGGACTAGGGCTACCCCCAGGGAGTGGGCAGAGTTCTGTGACTGTCAATTTAAGTGTTGTCATTTTATCTCCAAAAAAGAAAGCCTATGGAGTATTGGCAGAGTGTAATTATAGGTAATTTTATTGGTGATGCTTCCCCTCGTAAAAGGACTAAACCAGAACAAATGAAAAAAACTTCCTAAAACTGCAGAAGGCTTGTCTCGTAGGCCCTTTCATTCCTGGAATTAAAACATAAGCAAATATTTTTTTTTTTTTTTCTTCTTTCTTTTTCGTCTTTTTTTTTTTTCCTTTAAAGAAATTAGAGATAAAGTTAGTGATAAAGCTATCACTGCAAAATTATAAAGCAAAACCAAGATGACGTTTATCTGAGAAGTTATGTGCATGTGTGCAAATAAAGTGCCTTTCAAGGGGTTATATATGTAACTGAACTTCTATGTAAATGAAAAAAATGACATAAGCATTTCTGTAAACAGGTAAATATTAAATGTGTATAATAGAGTTTAAATAGTGAATAAAAATACATAAAGTTATAGCAGGATATTTGTACAGAGAGACTTCTAGCAAGAGATTTTAAGAAAAAAATTATTGATATAAAATTTCTGGCAAGACAGCTAGTAATTCATAAGAGGTAACAGATAAATTTGCACAAGTTTTATTATGAATTATGTGCTGCAGAGAAATACAACCCCCAAAATGGCAATTAAAATAATTACAGCGTCTTAAGTATCTGTCCACTCATTGAGAAATATGAGAAAAAAATTCTTAGTTACATCATAAAGTATTACGTGGATGCTTGTGTAAGGATCGTAAGATAAGGTAGCAGACCTAGGTATCCCTGTATCTTCATTTTACAAGACACTCAAAGAAATTTGAACTACTGCATTGATAGATTTATTTGTTATGTTCATTCATGGAGGAGGCCGCCTTCCTTGGAAGGAGGTAAGGATTTTTATAAAAGCCAAAAAGGAGACAGCTTGACTAACTGCTTATAATGTAGGTCTATTTCATGAATAAATGCTGATAGAGGGATTTTTGGTAGTGTACTGGCAGATAAAGTAGGAAGTACTTTAGTTAGATATGTGCACCTAGATCAATTGGGAATTATTGTAGGCAGACTATTTGCAAGTGCTATTATGAGAACCCTGGACCTGCTGTATAAAAGGGATAAACCAGTTATTTCACTTGATGCAGAGCAGGCCTTTATTTGGATAGAATGACAATATACACACAGTGTATTAGGCAGGCACAAGCTTTAGATGTATATTTGACAAGGATTAATAAAAAGTACAAATGTGGAACTTAGGTGAAAAAGTTTTTTTTTCCTTAAAGTACGTGCAAATTTATTGCTGAAAGGTATGGCTAGGAAAAATGGCTAATGGAAGACTCAAAAAGAAGAGGAGAGAGAGAAGCTGGAACAATGAAGGGAGGGATGGAGATGAATATACCTATTAATACAAAACTTCTTACAAACTGCGTTACTGGTGATGACTGTCTCTGGCAAGATGTGGATGCATACTATCAGATATCTTGTTTATGGATTAAATGTGTTTGAGGACCTATAAGAAGCCTATAAAAAATGAATCATAATAGTGACTTGAGCTGAATGACAATAACCTGTCAGATCTGTGGTTTTGTCTATTGGAACGTTTTAAGAGTGCTCCACTCGACATTGTGTTGCATTACTCAAATTTTGAAAGTAACATCACTCTCCATTGAGTAATATGGATTATCTTTGTGTTTAGTGAAGATGGAAGCTCACCAGTTCCTAGCCATGTTTCTTGTTTATAATTTTGATGGATAATTTTTCTCAGAGTCTTTTTCTATTTTACTACATTTTTAGTACCTGAGGGGTTTTTCTGTCCTTCATAAGTATTTCACGTTGTTATTACTCATGACTTCAGCCACCTAATTCTAATATGTTCCACATATGTTTGGTTATGTTGAATTTTGGATGGTCAGGTATAGTTTGAAAAGAGGCACAATCCTCACACCTCCTGTGATTAGAAGTGTGCATGAGGTTTTTTGGTAAGGTAATAATTTTAAGACATGCCTTACTCTAGAATAGTTTTTTGCCGTGTGGTTGATAAAGGCTGGAGGATGATCTACATCTTAGATACTGAATTGTCAAAGTGCTTTTACAGCACTCACCAACTTGTGATGCTTTTGTGAGAAAATCAGGTGAACGTCATCAAAACCTTAAAGGTAGAGATATATAGGCGGACTGATTGTGTGCAGAGGTGGAGTCTCAGATGGGATTAGCTTCTATTTCCTAGTCCAGTAGACCATAACTCATCTAATGAACTTGCTTTGTAATTTCCTTTTAGGAGACCAGATGGTTTCTTTAACTGGAGTGTATCATTACAGTCTGAAAGAGTTGGAATATCTAGCTCTCTTATACCTATAAGGGACACGTGCATGTTTCTGTGTGCTTTTACAGACAGCAGACAGGAGGAAGCAACATTAAATTGGTATATCAGGTGCTCCCTGCCTGCCTACTGCACTGTGAGTTTGTATGCAAAAAATATGAACTCTCTTCGAAATTGGAAGACAATAAACCACAGAAAGTTGGCATCCTTTTAGTGAAGAAGGATCCTATAGAGAAATTAAAATGTAACATATCTCAAGAATATTTTCAGACCTTTTTTAGTGGAGGATGGATGAGCTGAGGCAGATGTCAAGAGAAGTGTATTTTACACCTCAAAAGCTGTCACAGCAGAAGTGCTAGCCTGTGGTTCAATGATGGAATATGAAGATAACAGATGGTGTCAGAACACAGATATCTGTCAGAACAGGGCTGGAGAAGCCGAAAGCTTCAAATAAGTAACAGTTTTGACTGTGTAGGTTTTAGAAGTGAACCAGGGAAAGGTAAAATCAATATGCCACATTGTAGACAGTCAGTGAAAAATGCACAGTGAGTTTAACATCATCCTAACGGATCAGTCAGCAAACACCCAGGTTAGCATACTGCTTGCAAGCCAAAGAAAAGGGCTGGTTGAAAACCCATATAAAAAGGAATTTCAGCAGATTTGTCCCTGTACTTGTGAGTATAGGTGCTACAGCCACAAGGACATTGAAACCGCATTGGGATAGAAATAGAAGGGGTTTTTGTATCATGGCCAGCTCATTCCTTTCTGCATAAAAGCTGCAAAACCAAACCCCTAACCTTGTGATTCTAGTGGGCCTCTGGAATATATAGAGGCAAAGATGAGAGAAATTCCTGAACTGAATGAGAAATTAGACTTATTTTTATCCCACAAGATGAAGAGTAAACCACTTTTGGTGTTTTATTTCCTCCAATGGCAAATTCATCCTGATAATTTCCATACCTAAGGATGAGTTACCAAGACTGTGGGCTGGACTTGGTGAATTGTTAGTGCTCTCAAACTCAAACTTGCTTTACAAGATATTATAACGACTGTAATTTTTATTTTAACTATAATGTAGTGACTGTAATTGTTGTTATAATATTGTTAGCCCCTGAAGTGGTCAGTTAGTTGGACTAGATGATTGTTGTAGGTCCCTTTCAACTGAACTATTCTATTCTGTTATATTATTATCAGAAGGGGCTAGGCAATAAATCCTGCGTTAGAGACCCGAAAACTTTGTGGGTCGCTGTGTTTTACCTGTCTCTTAGATGCCACCCAATGTTGGTAGGCCTTCCAGTTACCACTTGAAATTTTCTTAAAAGCAGCTGTAAGAAATTTATATTAATTTCTATGAATGAAACATACAAATGTGTATCCAAAACCCCAAAGAGATGAATTATGACTGTGGTCAGTGCAAAGTAAAGCTTAAAAAAAATAACACTACCCAAGATGCCTTTCTCAGGTGAGTATCCCCAGAAAGGCAAAAGAGTTGATTTCCACTTACCTTTTCTGCTTGTTCCTGTGGGACTATCTAGTCTTAACCTTGTGGAAGACCTGCTGTGTAAGTTATCCCATGATATTAATAATTTATCATCCTCCCCTCCCATTTATATCAATCTTTTATCCTTCAATAGACCTTTCAGATGAAACTTTGTGTATAAAAAGACAATAAAACCAACAATAATGCATTTTTTTAACCTTTAAGCATAACATAATGTAAAGGTCAATGTATTTGTCAATGTAATACTTAAATGTAGAGGCAGTAATTTAGTTTCCTGACTGCTACAGGTTATAGTTCTTTATTATGCTAATAAGACTTGATAACTAACATCTATTATAAATGCCATAAAATTAAAAATGGATCGTACTAAAAAATACGTCAAGGTTATTTTAAAATTCAGCATTTAACTTCTGTTTCTTTTTTAATGTCTTCTATTTTGATTATGCATAGGCAGGTAAAATTATTGTAAATCTTCCTTAATTGTTGTATATATTTCTTCTAAAACCTCCAAAGTGCTCTTTAATTCATTTATGAAAAAGAATTGGTAATTAAAATATTTCAAAAAAGGTATTTATACTTCCATTGCAGTAGCAGTTTTTTCTAATTATGTTACCTTGAAATATTGGATGGCACTATTAATATTTAAAGTGGATGCAGGGGCAATTTTTACTTTGGAATAGTAAAGAACACTATGGCAAAGTCTAAGTCTTAATTCCCCCCTGTACTATGGGTGGCCAGGACCCTTACAACCAGCAAGCCTGGCACTGCAGCAGCATCCTGGAGCAGAAGTACGCACTGGAACACAAAGTGATGGGCATGTCCCCCAGCTAAAAATTAGTGTTAAGAGCTGCCACTAAGTGGGGGCAATTTCAATTAGTTGTTCTGATTTAATAGTAAATCCATGGGTAGGGAACTTCTCATCTCTACAGTGATTTAGAAATATACAAAACCTGAAGTTGGAAATTAATGACCTTTTAAGTATAGAGTAGCTTTATGTCAGCAAACACTTAAACTGCAGTTTGAAAAAAGTATTTCAGACCAAGAAACCAACCTTCCTTGCCTGTCAAATCTCCCAGCCAAAGCTCCTGTTAAAATAAAGAAAATAAAGTAATAATATAAAAAGTAGTTCTTGTAAGTTGCTTTTCATTAGGAACCACGAATAACTTGACCAGGGAGGAGGCCAGTGTCCTGCATCATCTGGGTCTCAGGCCAGCGCTTAGACCTCTGGAGGTGCTGTGACTGACAGAAAGCTCCCCCTTGGGACTGCTACCCCTGCTGCCAATTTGTGCATCTAGCCATAAGGTGCTCAGCAAATCTGCGTTGGCACAATTCCTGTGAAAATAATATCCCAGACATGAAAGAGAGGCTAGCTGGCAGTTTTGCCAACTCTTCTCTTTTATCTCGGGTTTTTAGGAGTTTTCTTACTGCTCTTTGTGAAAGTTTCAGCTAGTTTGTTGTTGTTGTTTGGTGGTTGTTTTTTTGTCTGCTTACCTAAGGATCTTTCTTCCTTTAATGAAATGAAAAGCTTTCATATTGTGAAAAAGAGTTTGGTCACATAAACACTTGGAAAATCCACTTTCAGAAGACAAGAGTTAATTGCTTTATTAATGTTAAGACTTGGGAGTCTGACATGGTTTTTAAGCATTTTTGCTGGAAATACTTTGTATGCCTGAAGGAAAAGGGAACAAGGAAGGCAGAGAGGGTGGCTGAGCAGAGCTGTATTACATCTAGTTCTCCACTGCTGTCTTTCCCAGCAGTCACAGTATCTCTGATTTATACCTAGCAGCTATGAATAATGGAGCTGTGGCCACCTCTCCCTACTACTTTTGAGTGTGGTTGGACATAGTGACAAATTGGACCTATAAGGTTCAATTTCAAAGAAGTATTAGCTGAGAAATTCACCGGTAGTTTGTTGGAAGGAAAGAGTTGATGCTGAACCCAAGAAGCGTGAAGCCAAGATATAACAGTTTAAGGACAAGACCGGTCACTTGATCTAACTTGGTGACAGCAAAGGGTCCAGTAGTGACATGAGGTCCAGTCAAGAAAGATTCACACACTGGATAGTCTTTCTTATGAAGCTCATTGGTTTGGTTATGCGTGTATCGTGGAGGGCTTTTTTTAACATTATTGTCATATTTCTATGTGGATTTTATTTACAAATCAGGGTTTTAAAGCTAAAAAGGTGAAGTAGGCAGAGCACTTAGAGGGATTGCATGCGTTCTGTTCTAAACTTAGGTCTAGTATCTTAGGATTTTATCAAGAGAGAAATGCTATGTCTGCGTAAAGCACTCCTGTGCTTATCTGGTGCAGTGATAAATATTACAGGAAGCGGAAACTAAGTGACTACTGTGCTTTCTTGTATATACCTTTCTTTTAAATTCCATTTAAACTCACTAAAATAATTTTATCTTAGGGGTATAAGAAAAATTTCTCGGTTGAATATGGTAACTGCTGATATGTTGTTATTCCTGATCTGCTGTTCTTAAAAGGGTTACATTTTTCCAGTACGTGGGTGTCACTGACACTAGTCTGTCCTCAAACTTAGTGTCAAATGAAACCATCTTTAAACTATGCCATGCTGCCCATGCCTACAGGTTGTGTTGGAGGAAAAAACACTTTTGTGATTTCAGTAAATACAAGCAGAACTTTTCAGTCTGAGTTGCATTTTCGAACTTCCTTTCAAAATCATTATTTCTAACTGATGCTGTTCTTCTACGATTATTCAACAGCTTAAAAATATTTAATCAGCGTCTAAAAATGCAGTGGTTTGTTAGGTATGTACTGCATGTATTGAGATGTATGTCTGGTTTTATTTAACAGGGATTCAATAAGAACACCTGTAAGAATAACTGTCTCTGCAAGGGTGAGAGAAACCAAAAATACTCTATTTGTTTATACCAAAGTTGTTATACAGGCTGGCAAACTTAACCATCAGGAGACATTGATAAGTGAAAACTTAGAAGATAAACATGGAAAAGATTTCACAGTTCTACAGAAAAATTCCTTGAGAAGGAAGATTAGGATGTCTCACTCTATTTGTACAGTTCTGTGGTTTTGTTAAGGATCTTGAAAAGATGGCAAGCAGTTTGGTGACCTGTAGCTAAGATGCTGAAAGTTTTCACAGTATAGGGTGATTTGGGTACTTTAAATAGTAGACAGTAATTCAGTACCGGCAAAACTAACATAAGGTAACCTTCACTGTGTATACCATGTTGTTGTTACTGCTTAATTAAAGTGTTGGTGAAATGACTGGAGGCAATGTGAAGGTCTATCAAAGCATAGATCACGTGGAATTCAATGCAGGGACTTCAGCAGGCTGGAGAAATGGTCTGGCAGAAGCCTTGTGAGGTACAGCTAAGGAAAACGCAGAGTCCTGCAGCTGAGAAGGAATAACCTCCTGTACTGGTGGCCAGCTGGAAAGCAGCTTTGCAGAGAAGACCCCAGTGTTCCCGGTGGACACCAAGGTGAACATGAGCCAGCAATGTGCCTGTGCAACAAAGAAGGTTTAATAGTCTCCTGGGCTGGATTAGGAAGAGTGTTGCTAGCAGGTCGAGGAAGGTGATCCTTTTACAAAGCACTGGGGAGAGACATCTGGAGTGCTGGCACCAGTGCTGGGCTCTACAAAAGAAACATGGACATAGTGGAGTGAGTCCAGCAAAGGGCAATAAGGATGCTGAAGGGATTGGAGCGTCAGATTTATGAGAAAAGGCTGACAGCTCGGACTGCTTAGCCTGGGGAAGAGAAGGCTTGGAGGGATCTTATCAATGTGTATAAGTACTAGATCGGTGGGAGTAAAGATGACTGAGCCAAACTTCTTTCAGTGTATCTGGTGACATGGCAAGAGCTAATGGACACAAACTAAAGAACAGGAAATCCCATTTAAATGTGCTCCTCCACCCCATCCCCCACCTTCCTTTATTTTTTTTTTTTTTTTAAACTCTGTGGTCAAGCAGTACAGCAAGTTGCCCAGAGAGGTTGTGGAGTCTTTACCCCTGGAGATATTCAAAACTCAACTGGATGTGGCCCTGAGCAACCTGGTGTAGGTGACTATGAGCTGGTGGGTTAGACTAGGTGATCTCAGGAGGTGCCTGCGAACTTCAGTGAGTCTGTGATTCTCTGAGTTCCAGGTTTTTTTGCTAGTGATTAATTACTGCAAAATTCAACATTAGAAATTTTAGGCACATCAAAGTCTACTTATCTGATGTCTCTGCCCAGTATAATTATGCATTTTACTAAAAACCCTGAGTTTTCTGTTTCACAAAAAAAAAAAGACGTCAGGGGTTTTTTTGCATATATTGCTGACATCTTTGCTTACTTGCGTCTTTCAGTTATATGCTGCAGACACATTACAACAGGGACAAAATACCGACACCCAAGAGACTCTCTACTGAATCTTAAGAATTGAAAACCAAATTTAAAAATAAGTCACATACACACATGCTCACACTCTCTCAAATTCACACAGACCCTAGCCCCTCATAGCTGAAAATATCTTGTCACCTCTACTTTGAACTGCTTTTTTTTCTGGGAAAAATAAAATCATTGTTGTGATCTGCACCAGAAATCTGCAAAGCATGTTGAGAAACCCTCGCCTAGTCCGCTCTTGGTATGGATACTGTTTAACTTTTTGGGGACAGTAATTTTATTTCCTCTTCCTTTTAATTAACATTCAAGTAGATACTGCCATGCTTTGTTGTTGTTTTTTTGGGTTTTTTTGGTTTGTTGGTTTTTTTTACGTTAGGCTTAATGTGTTTGCTGATAGTCCTTCTGGTTTGCCCCACTGTTTTGGTGTCTTGTAGCAAAACATGACTTCCTGAATCATACAGCCATGTTATCTACATATTCTCTGTTTACTACATAATGCCATCTTAACCAGATACAGCTGAAACTTAAATATATGTAAATGTTACAACTAAGTTAATGACTGGCATTATAATTTAAACACAAGGCTAAGAAAGTTCTGCTTTTGGCTCTGTCACAAGCTTCTAAAGATGCGACTAAGTCAGTCTTCACTAAGCTTTATTTATATAAAGCTTATATAAATATATATAAATGAGAAAAATAACTGGCTGTCTTCTTATCATTATGGTAAAGCTTTATTCCCTAATGTTTATTGAGTACCAAGGACCATTATATTTACCATGGAGAAGAAAAACCATATCATGATATTTCTATAATTTGCTGGTGAGGAGAAGTAGGATTTGCTAATGGTAACATTACCTCTAGAATCATGTAGAATCCTGTGCTGATAATAGTGGTATTAATATTTGGAGGACATAAATTTGTAACACATTGCCCTTATCAACCCTGGGCAATGTATTTATTTGTATTAACTGAGTGACTTCAGGCATAACTTTGCAGAGGTTTTAAGATGTGTTATTCAACCTGTGTTTCTCCTGATAGAGGAAAGCCTGCAGTAGGAAAAAGTAGAAGTTCCTTCTAATAAAAAATTCTTCTGTAGCATTCATTTATTTTCTGAGTGAGATGGGGAAAAGATGGGACAGGACACTGCGGCATGTGCTTCTTTATAATCCTTCTATGAATCCCCCTAAATAACATTTATACTGTTAGGAGAGAGAAAGGATCGTAAGAGTGTCAGCTTCACCTCTGGGTGCATGGCTTAATTTGGTACCTGCCTAAACTTAATCTAAACATGGGCAGGGAGGTCAGGAGAAGATAAAGACAGAAAATCAAAACACACTAAATGCCCACCCCCACCCCAACAAGAAACCCCAAACAAAACAAAAAGCAACAATGAAGGCAGCAGACCATCTTTCTGGGGTGCCTAAAAATAACCTTTCCTGATTACATTTGATAAAATTTTATTTAGTAGCATATGTTAATGTATGGAGTCTGGAGGATTTTGTTTGCAGATTGTTCAGGACCGTTTTAATACTTTGAACATATTTTGGTTCCAAGTACCTTGGCTGAGAACCAGTTGCATAGACTACATTTATTGGATACTTTCTGTCTTTGCATTTGGCGCCAGTCATATATGAAAACACCAAACAGGAGAAAAATGTTCAATGCAGGCCTTTTTGCAATGAAAATACTGAAGAGAATAGTAGAAAAGTTCCCTTCCTTCTTTATGTTTTTTCCTCATGTATTACCTTGTATTTCCAACAAAGAGTTTAAATCAAAGTAATTTAAAACTAGAAGCAAACTACATACTGTTTAAATTAGGATTGCTCTACATTGGACAATAATTTGAGTGTACATAATAATGGAAACAATCACAAGAGTTCAGAGTGGAGTGTGAAATGTTTCTGTCAAATGCAGTGGACTTTGAGAAGATTTTTGCATGGGATTGTTTTTCATTTTACTAAAAAAGTATATTATGTTCACATTGCTTATACATTCAAAAAGCCTATTTTTATCCCTTTGACATGTAGAAAGCTGTTTGCATTTCCTTGTGTGTTTGCATTCTTCTGTGGGAAAGGATAATAAATGTTCTTTGGTTTAGCAATCCAGGTCAGGGTGCTGCTGGTGATACAACAGGTTTGTAAAGCTGGACCACTCAAACATCTGGTTAGGGGAATGGAAGAGTTTCTGCTGCTTTTTTAGTCATATTACACTATTGCTTTAATTTCCGAGTTATTCTTTAGAAAGTTAAAAATGCATGTCTTCCTTCTGTGGTCAGATTGATTGAAATGCAACGGTACTGTTTTTGACTGTTGCCCCTACTGGCCCGATGAATTTTTAAGATGTTAAACAGAAGGACGCGAATAATACCAAGTCAAAACTTGGTTTGTACATCATAGAATATTCACAGATAACATTCCCCCTATTTGCTCAGTCCTGAGCCAGCTTTTCTCCCCATTGCATCGCTATTACCATTTCAAAGCAGAAAAGAACAGACAGAATTTACAATATGCATTTCTTCTTCACTTTCAGTGTAATGAAATGCAAACAACTTTATTTTCCGTAAGGCTATCACTGGCTTGCTTTTATTCAAACAAATATCATACCCATTAATTATTGTTAAATTTAATTATTAATCAAATTATTGCAAAACAGTTCTCAATGATTTGCAGAGGTGCCTTTTAAGCTGTCCAACACGGTTATAAATAAAGAAGGGTGTGAGAAAGTAGTACTGCAAAAGTTCCTGGCTAATGTTAATGTGAAAGGACTCACCATAGGTTATTTGCATTAAGTAATGATGGCCTGAGATCAAAGTCAGAGCCCACTGAAACTTGTGATTCCAAGGTAGCCTAATTCTGAGATGTCTACTGAAATCTTCCAGAAATGAAATATAAACTACTGTAATGGGCTATCAAAACTGTCAAGCTGGCTCAGCAGAATGAGTGATGTGTTTAAGTCCGATCACTTTCAAAAGCTCCATGAAACTAGAATAGTTCCATCCAAATGGCCACAAGCGACTTCTGTATCCAATTATCAAAAACAAGCTTAACAAAAGCTGTCAAGTGCTGAATTGTGTTTTGGAATCGTGCTGCAAAGTGATAAAATGATTACCCTTGAAGAGAACTTTGTACATAGATTAATAAACATTTCTCCTACTTAGCAATTCCAAAGCAGTAATTAATTATCAAAAAGAAGTAAATCCATTTTTAGCTCACGCATACACTAAAAGTTTAAATGTTACTTTTGTCGGCAAGTTTTCAACAATGCTGTTAAGTGTGCAAGCACAAAAGGTGAGGATTTAACATTAAGCAAAGCCTGACAGACTCTAAGTGCTCACAAAGCTGCTCTTGTAGAAAATCACTGATTATGTAAAATTAATTAGTATAATTCTGATCGGTGATTCTCAGTAATAGTTTAACTGGAATTAATAATCAGCTACTCTTTGTATTTTTTAATGTATGCTTCTGACTTTACTGTGTGCATTAAAAATAGAGCTGAAAGAGTTTTTTAGGGAGCCTTGCTGCAAGCTCTTATCTCTTTAAAAATAAAATAAAGGCAAGACAAGCTTATGAGAAGCAATGTAATTAAAGTCACAGATGAAATTAAAGAGGGTGGGAGAAATGAGGACAGCAAAGATTTCTGTCTTCTCTCCCCTTTAGAATCTAAAGCACTGGGGGTTAGGTAACAGGAGAGTAGAGGGGGGAAAAAACCTCAAACTGCTTTCTTCTTAATTCATAGAAAACCACCTTTAAATTGTTCAATTCAACTGAAATTTCCATTTTCCAGGCCTTCTGGAGCTCTGCTGAGACTAGGTCTCTCTCATTCTCCAGTTTTAGGAAAGAATTGCTTAAACATAGAAATATGAAGCTAGGAAAATGTAGTAAACATAAATTTCTGTTACAGGTACTCTGGTCCTGTGTTGCCAGCATTTTGAGTCTATTAATGAGTTTTGTGGTAACTTGCTGGTTTTTTTTTTTTTTTGTTGTTGTTGTTGCAGTCAATAGGGATAGAAGAAACTGTTTTCATCTTCAGAAAAAAAATTAAGATTTTTATCTTTTAAGAAGAAGAAAGATATAAGTTGAAAATGTAAATGAGCATGTCCTGTTAGAAACCAGTGGTTGAATGAAAAAGTCTGAAATATAGGGTTTTAAAATATTGTCATGGAGTGTCATAACTTTTAGGGGGAGTTGACTTTTTCTTGTTTTAATGTTTAGATTGTTTCAGGAAAATGAATTAAAAAAACCCCAAACAGCTGCTTTTGAGGCACTCTGAAGTAGATGGTGCTTGTTACTGAGAACAATTCAACAAAAGCATTTTTTTGTGTTTTGGTGGCACAATAGGATGCATTCAAAGAAAGATTTCACAATATGTCTATAGAAGAAGATACTTTGTTGTTTTAATATATAACTTTCAATTGAAACTGGATCTTTTGTAAGACAGAATAAATGATTTCCTATATTTAAAAGCTAACGGCAGCAGTTCAAAATTATTCATAAACTTTATTTTTAGTGTATTGACTCTTCAGTGTTTACTGGGACTCGCAGGTGAAGGCGAGCATTATCTTCAAGCTTCTGTATTGTTTTCTCAGATAAAACAGAAAATGGTACAGAGATTAGGAGCAGCTAATACCTTTCTGTATTTATTTGCCATTAATTGATTTTTCATACTTTAAGTGTTAGGAATCCTTTAACGCTTGGACTTCAGAGAATTACTTCTATACCAAGATCTAAATCTTTCACCCTTCTTCAGGTGCTTCACTTGTATGATTATAATCTGGTCTGCCTGTTAAGTTTTATCCAGGATTATCTGTGCTAAGAAAATTAACAATGTTTTTTAATAAGTACAGTTTATGAAGTAGGAGATGACGTTTGATGTCTTCTGTGAAGAGATGTAGTCAGAATAGAAGGCAAACTTTTGTAAGCATAAACATTTATTTATTTGTTGATTCCTGGTGTTAACCTAGTTGATAGTGTTGGGTTGTATGGTAAATGGTATGAAATGTTGAGTCTTGTAAATGCTATCAAAACCAGAGTGCAAAGCTTTTGTAAGTACTTAGAAGTGAATTTTCTCAGTTGCACAGCAGTACCCTCTACGAACATCAGGGGCCCGCCTTAGGCTTTATGGGGATCTCTGCTGATACTGGTGAAGTTTGATATGGGCTTTGAGATACACCCACATATAGAGATGAAAATACCCACATATATGAGATGAAAATGTCCTTAATGCCATGAATGAAATTCTGGCCAGTGTGCAGTTGGAATATGTCACCTGATAAACATATGTAGGTGTTCTACGTTGCTGAAGCAGAGATCTGAGCAAGCAGTACATATTTATTATAAATTCTAACAAGGCATTTGGCTGTGATGTTTGTGAACTACCTAAGGGTCTGGTTGGAATGAAGGCTTTTATTCGTGTTATGCACACACTATTTTATGCTTTTATTAACTGCTTAAGACCTGCGTGGACTTCTGGAGCAGACCTGGTGTCAGACTGCATTTGCTGAAACTTATAAATGTCTAAAGAATATATTCAATATTGGTAGTTTAGAACTTGGCTTATCTAATTTTATTTGCTATACTGCACGTCTCATATTTACTACTTGCAATAATTTTGCTTTTAGGAGCTTCACTGCTTCTCCAATGGTTTTCAGTGGATAACAATCCATGTTTTATAGTGCAACCTACATCACATGGATAAATCACATCTTCAGAATTCATTGGTTTTCCAGTCATGGATTAAGCCAGGCTAAAGGATGGTTAAGCTTTTTAAAAATTTCTAGTTTCCCTTTTGTCATTGAGATCAATTTTTATTTCATGTATTAGAACAAACAGAACTAGAGTATTTTATGGAAGATGTTTCCTAGGACATATCAGTCTTGTGTTCTCTGTATAAATTCTGAGTTGTATAGCTAAGAATTTTTCCCTTGGAAAAGCTGTCATCAGGAGAAGTTATTTCAATTACATTTTTTTTTAGCAGATCATATGAAGAAAATGTGGGTTTGTGTTTTTTTTTGTTTGCTTTGTTGCAGCGAAGAAATGTAACAGAAAATGCTTTGACAAAAACAGATACTTCCAGCAGTTTTATATGACAACAGCCGTTACTTATTGAAATAGCAGAAATTAAATGGAAGAAATGGAATGTATTAAATAACCATGCTCTACTGAGATGTCATGAAGAAATATACTTGTAGGAAAAACAAAGCAGATAAAACTTGAAATTGAAGCCTAAAATTAGATTTTCATAGGTATCTGTAGTGGAAAACTGTAAGACTTCACATCTATTTTGTTTGCTTTAGCATGAAATCAGATTTTAGAATTAAAAATGTTTCCTGTGACCAATATGTGACAATTTATTTTTCTTCTTCTATGAATCAACTGTTTTTTAAAATAGTATAGCAGCTAAGCTGAATCTTAAGACCTAAGTTGTAGTAGTGTTTTGTCTGTAAAGATTCAAAATTACTTTGTTTAAAAAAAAAAGTTAGGATAACTGTTTGTCCTCTCATTTACATGAAACATTTCTGTATTTTGATAGGGAAAAACATTTTTCTTGGAGAAGGAGGCTGTATTACAGGACTTCTGTAAAAACTTGCAATGTTGCATAACTGGACAACCAATCTGGAACCATTAGATTGATAGACACCATTCACATTGCCTGTCTTTAAGCCAACAGGCTGAGTGTTCAAAGTTTGGAGGTGGATCTTCACTGGTGAGAAAGGTAGCCTTGGGAGGAAGGCAGAGCGAGGTTCTTGCAGAGCACTCTAGTCACGGCAAGAGCCTTGCTGAAGTGTCTGTGGGCACTGTGAACGCTCTTGCTGTTTTGACAAGAAAAGTTTTAGGGTACTGCTTTGGTGCTTCTCCAAGTAAATCTGTGGTATTTTTGTGTGTAGATGTTTGAAGAACAAATCTGTTACTTCTGTTGTATATCCAGCGAGACATTTCCTGTTCTCGGTTCTGTGTACAAAATAACTATGTGTTCTAAGAAATCTTTGAATCTATCCCTTGGGCCAACTGAGCGTAAACTTAGCAAAGATCTATATGAAATGTTGCAAAGATGCATATGAAACATTGGATGCTGCATGTAGCCTGTCTCTTAGGTCTTTATGCTGTGTCCTATCAGTAGACACATGAGTTGTGGTGCTGAAGAACATGAGAAAGTGGTCAGTGATATATTATAGCTGCTTATTTTCAGTGCCTTGTTCCTTAATAAGTTCCTTCTAGATATGAGCTTGGCTGGTATGATAGCAATCTGGGAATGATTTTTTTTTTTTTTTTCCCCCACCTAGTTTGATCTGATCAGTTGCTATATAAAAGCATGTTTTATTATGTTCTGAGTAATTGCCCTTGAATAAAAAAATACATGTCATAAAAAGCTCAAATGTTTTGAACAGTATGTAGAGCATGTCTAAAGAGCAGGTAGATTTTTTTTTTAACTGTTCAGCTCTTGCTGCTCTGCCACTTTTCAACCTAAACTCCAAAGCAGTGGTGATTGAGATGGCACTTCTCTATGGATCAAGTTTGCTTATATGATTGTAAATAGTAGGTGTCAGTCAGACATGTAGTAATCATTTCCATCTCTCAAAAAAAAAATAATAAAAAAAAAAATTAAGAGTGAAAACATAAGACAGGTACTGTGAGACTAATGCCCTGGGTGATTGTTCTGACTTATTGTACTCCATATGCATACTGCTTCTAATTAAAATAAAATCTTCCCATGGGCATTTGGATATATCCTGGCAAATAAATTATTTCCTTTCTTCGTTTTCTTATATTTTGTTATCTGTCTTCATCTTCTTTTCTTACATTTTGAGTGGAAACTTCTTAGAGTAGAGAGGTTTTGGGATTTTTTGTTTGCTTGCTTGTATTAAATCATAACTGTACAGCATAAAGCTCAGTGGAGGATCCTGTTACTTAATCAGAGCTTCTGTGTGCAACTAAGACAATAGCAATAACAATTATGTAGTTCTGGAATGTATTTGACCTGCTGTAGGACATGCAGAGCTGCAAACAGAACAAAGATGAAGCATCTCCTTTAAAGGGACCTGCAATGTTGGAGAACTTTAAAAAAAAAATCCTTGCCAGCAGCACTGAGAGGAATACTCATATGAACTTTTGCAAACATTATTCTGCAAATGCCATTCTAAACAGACATACCTCTATGAACAGTAACCTGACATTTATAACTATACTAAATAATGCAACAAAAGAATTTTCAAGGTTCATGTGAACCTTTCCACATGCAGACTTTGCAGTTTCTTAAATTATTTACCATGTTTAGAAACCATCTCAGTGGATTGGATTTTTGAAACACAAAGCAAATATTAACTGTTGAGTTATATGAGAATTTTGAGTTTGTGTCAGAAGGAAGATGATGTAAATCCTGCGTGACTCATGGTTTTACGAAACAGTGAGGCAAACTACTTTTTCATTTCTACCAGTACAAACCAAAGCACTCAATCTAATTTTTGCAATGTAAGATATGTCTCTCTAAATATTTTTACACTTAATTGGAACATCGTGGTAATATTTCAGTAACAGGAGAGAAAAGAGTGGCTGATTTGCTAGAGTCTTATACTAGGGGCCACATATTTGATACTATCAGGATAAAATTTTTCTACTTATTGTGGGCAGAGTCTGTAGACTTTAATGAAAGTGGTTATTATTTGCATTTTAATTAAGAATTATATTATAAAGGAATTATAATTAATAAGTTATATTGTCTTACATGGGAGGCCATAACCAACTTGCTTTAGTCTGACCAAAGTTAATGAGATATTTACAATGAACTGTCTCATTACAGACAATCTCTGCCCAGTTTTACTTTTTTAATCTCCGTTTCATTTAATGTAATATCTTTTGAAAAAAAGGTGTGAGCCTATATATGTATATACACAAGCACATGGATGTAGGGTATAAGGGTTTTGGTGATACATAAAACTATTTGGCGATGGTTAATGGGACTGTAAATATTCTAGAAATTGGTAAGAATTATTGGTCAGTTATTTTTTTTTTTTAAAGAACTGATAACTAGGAGGAATGCAAAGCTCTTTCACTTAAAAGCAAGAATATGAATATCTTGCCATGAACTATGGGTTCACCACTCATTGAAACAAGTCCTTTTCAAGGTAAATTAGTTCATGATAAATTCCACATTGCCATGACCAGGGTGCTGACAGCATCATCAAGTAAACTAATCTAAATGGTGGTGAAAATGTGTAGTTGTGCATACAGTTATGTTGTTCAAAAAAAGCGTTGTTTTTGCTAGAAAACTCGCACCTGATCAATGTCTAACACAAGGTAATTGTTTCAAGCAAGCAAGTTACGGTATTACACATCCAATTTCAAAGTATTATTTATCATTAATGTAGCAGTATGGCTTCAAAATGAAGTAAATTTTGGCTGTTTCTTTAGTACTTGAGATGATCTCAAGCAGCTTGATACATGTGCTAGTACTGTGCATCTTTCTGTGAACCTCTGAATAACAAATTCTGGCTTCTTTATTTGGTAATTAACAATGTGACTTCTGTATAATATAGCAAGTCTGCTCATGTCACATGCAGTTACTAATTTAGTAGTATAGAAACTATTGATACCTACCAAGATACAACTTAAGTTCCGAACTTTTGAATTTCTCTTTAATGGCTTATAAATACTATTTAATTTGTGATAACTTCTAAAAGAAATTTACTTTCTCTTTGAATTCAACAGGGAGTTGGAGTCGATGATATTTATGGGCCCCTTCCAACTTGAGGTATTCTATGATTCTATGAACTTTTAACAGTATGAACATCAGGGAAGAATTTTCTGAATGTTCAGGCGTTTTTTTGGTTTGGGTTGGCTTTTTTTTGTTGGCTTGTTGTTGTTTTGTTTTTTTTTTCTATGTAGTGGAATACATGACAGCAAAACCCAGGAAACTGTCCTTTCTAGCATGTACCCCAGTATGACTGCTAATAAGCATGTATCTCAGATACAGGAAAGGTTCTTTATGATTCTTTGGAAGTCTGTCAGTATCCCTGGGGAAGATATAATTTGTAACAGAAAAAACCAGTAATATTTACCTCAGACCCTTGTTGTCTTGGTAGATAGTCTTTATAATGAAAGTATTAATGCTTGTATGCTAAGGCTTAGTGTCAAGGATTAAAATTTAGTTGTGCAAACACTTCCTTCCTCGTATTTCAGGGATTTGTATGACAAGACTCTTTTGCTTACCCAGATTTGTTCTTGAAATGAACTGTTCTGGAAATTAAACTACCTTAAGTCATAACCAGATTTTCAGCTGTTACAATAGTGTAACCTGAAGTAATTTATTTAAATCTGAAACACAGAGGACAAGACTTCTGGAGCTGACCACTGAATTTGAGTCTCTATGTAAACAAAGCTACTGTACAACAAAACAACAGGCATACAGTATACTTTGGGTGTGAATATTTAAAACACTCCAAACTATCTTGTTGCTGTGTGCTATGCTGGGTTGATAAAAGAAATACTATTCAGTTTTCTACCATTGTATTTGAGAAGAGTGTGAACAACCTGTTCTGCAGTAAGGAACAATTGCAAAATAATTCTGCTGATAATGGGTGAAAGTTAAGAAAGAAAAAAAAACCCAACCACCGCACCAAAAAACAATTCTGCTGCTTTCTCGAATATATTTCTTAAAATAGAAGGTAGGTGGCTGAAATTGTTTATAGTGGAATTTCAAGCATTCAGTTCACTATAGAAGATGTAGGACAGCACAATGACCTCCTGGGATTTCCTGGCTTATTTTTTAGGGAATTAATTTTCTTAAGGATTAGTTCAGATACAGCTGAAGGCTGTGTCAGATTCTCGGTGTATTTGCCTGATAGCTGTACTCACTCTAAATAGGCAAACAAGAAAATAAATAAATAGCAACATGACGATCAGTTTGTGAAATGTCAGTTTTAATTTCTTGATTGGCTCGCCAAACTCTGCTCTCCCAAGAAAGGATAGGAAGGGAAAAGCAACAGTTATTTTTGACATGCCCCTAGGTAATTATATTCTTCTTCATCAGACAAGAATGCGTATGCTTGACTGCACAATTCAGAAATTAAAAGCTGCTGCGCTTATTTGAAAGGCATGTTTTCTTTTGGGGTTTGTGCCACCATTTAGAATAATCTTTGTCTCATTTTAGCTGCGATCCTCTCTTGGGGAATCAAAGGGAGTGTTTTTTTTAGCAATATTGATGAAGATATAGCCGATCGAAAATACAGTAGTGCGTTTTTTAATGCAAAACTGAAAGGAACTTTCAAGTGGGCTTCTGATGAAAATTTTCTTGTGACATAATAATATGGAAGATGGGAAGAGCACACATGGCAAAGATCCTCCGGGACTAGTTTGCCTGTTGGACCATACTGGGCCAAAGTGACTCCATGTTTCTTTCACCTATGAGCACAGTGTTAGCTGTGAGGTAGTTGTCAGACCTCGTCCGTCCCGTGTGATATCACCTTGCGTGTGCCCTGGGGAGCTGCTTAATGTTGGGCTGAGGCAGGGACACCGGGACCAGTGACCTTGGTCACCATCCCGTAGGAATGTGGGACAAGAGGCCACTCTTACAGGAAGAGAAAGAAGGACTCCCAAATTTCCTCACCCCCCCACCCCCCCCCGCCTTCCTTTCCGTCCTCAGGTCTGAGTGCCTCATCTCTACCTGCAAGTCACTGGAAGGGTGCGTGGACAGCAGCTCCCTGCTTCTGAATATTCTTTATGGTGCATAGCCTCTCCCCTGCGGACGGCAGAGGACATAATTAACTGGCTGTTACGGGATGCAGAGGCGGCCCATTGCTTTTTGCTGCGAGATGAATGAGGACCAAATTTATCAAACACTGATGCTTGACATTGGACCCAAATTTAGGAATTTAAATCAAAATTGCTTTGTTTTCTGGGCACTGAACTTGCACCTTCTGCTGCAGCTGTACATTTTGCGGGTGCTTACCTGACTTTAAAATGAGGCTGCTAAAGTGCTAAATATGCATCTCAGCACCTAACCTTAAGCATTAAAATTTGAAAATTCTGGCTGAGGCTGTCTCTATGCAGTAAATTTTTCTGTTCTTCGTTTTGTATTTGCACAGCTCTGTTAATTAGTCAATTAACAAAAGAAACTATGATAATAAACTGCTCCAGCTCAGACATGCAGTACATAATTCCTGCATCTCAGCTGGCTCATTTATTTCAGCTTCATGATACTGACCAAATTCACATCAGATAATGTTCCCAAATAGTTTTTCCATTCTGAACTTGATAGAGAGGGTTAAGCTTTGTGCTTATTTGTTGAAGGCTTTTTCTTCTCTTAAGGAAAATTAATTTGATCTTCTTTGTAGCTCACTAGTTTCCTAATCTCCAAAGCCATATTATCACCAGCTTAAAATAAACTATGCGCTGATTGATTGACTGACAGGGAGAAGTTTTTCCCATTTGGCTGGAAATGCATCCTTTGCCAGAAATGAGCCCTTTTTTTTGCCAGCCATTTCTTTTCTGAACACTTTATTCTACTTGTATGTTAAAATATTTGTTTCTGTACCATTATGCAGAGAAATAGCTTAGTCCTGCTTTCCCCATATTAAAATGCTGCATGTGCAGAACTGCTTGTTTATGAATATATGTTCAAAGCTGCATATTCAATATAAAATTTGAAGTCAGACCCAGTTATGTGTAGAATAAAGCTTTCTACCTTTTACTAGTTCATGGTGTTATCATTTATCTGCCTCACCACATAGTGAGCTTTGCAAATAAGATAATTTTGCAGCAGTCTACAGCCAAATCTTAACAGCTGGCTTTCTGTTGTGCTCAGATTCAGATCTGAGCTTTTAATGCAGCTCTTCTTCTAGAATGCCCTTTATCACCAGGAGAAAGGGAGAGACAACTGCTTTGCATTTTTCAGATGTAATGTGTTTTGGGGTTTTACCAAGACCAAAGTCTCTGATAACAGCTGAGCATATAAGAGTGAGGAAGAAAAAGCTTAATATTAAACACAGTAGATAAAACTACAGATAACGTTTGGAAAGGCACACCTGAGTAACATGTAAAATAATATATTTAAAGAGTTCACCTTTTAGTTTTGCTCTTGGTGAAATGAACCAGTTTATGATTTTAAGCCTTATGAGATATATGACAGCTCAGCAGGGGTGAGAAATAGTTTCATCACCTACAGGTAGAAAATTGATTTTTACTCAGTGTAAGGTGATGTGTAGTATTCCTTTAAATCTATAGTCGGAAGCAGAACACGTCCTCTCACGCTGTACAAAAATCAATTTACCAGAGCAGAAGGAAACTTAAGTATATTCTAAACTGTGAAACACAGTGGAAACAAAGCAGTTCTGGAGATAACACTTGGTACTAACTGTAATAAGGTTTACTCTACAATTGTAGAGGGAAGTAGCCTTTTTTGCAGTTCTCTTCATTGTTGATGCATGTCCCTCTCTCTTTGTAGTGCAACTGGATTCATAAAGCAAGACAGCCACAGTATGGTTTGCTTTGCTTTTTCCTCTTAAGCCTTTATCTGATGACTTGACTTTTTGCAAGCAGGACCGCTTCAGTGTCTGGGTAGCATGAGGTCAGGTCAAAACAGTGGGTCAAGGCATCATTTAACATCAAGTGGTCTTTTTACTGAGATTCTGACCTCTGTGATGAGTATTGTGCTCAGGCACCTAAGCGGTAAAAAGCACCAGCAGTGTGACCTTTGCTATTTGCTCCCAAGTTGAAGCATGCCATGACGGCAGCTGGTGGGAGGTTAGCACCACGACAGTTAAAGCAGCAAAAGGTATAGTCTGGCTGCAATGCAGAGGCGCAATTGCATTTTTTGTAGACACAGTCACTACTGCCTGGCCAGTGCAACAGAGAGTGCAATTGCAGCAGTGAGACCCTCAGCCATTGTCCTGGGTTCAGCTGGAAAAGAGTTAATTTTTACAGGAACCTGGGAGGTGGGGGCATAGCCGGGGCAGCTGACCTGGACTAGCCAAGGAGCTATTCCATACCATGTGCCATCCTGCCCAGTATATAGATGGGGAGCGGGCTGGGGGGTGGTCTCTGTTTTCGGTGGGGGAAGTGGCGGAGCGTCGGGTCCCGGGAGGTGAGCAGTTGCACTGTGCATCACTCTTTTTGTATACTTTTTCATTAGTGTCGTTGTTGTTGTTGTTGTAATTTCTTTGTGTTTGTCCCAGTAAACTGCCTTTATCTCAACCCTCGAGGTTCCAGTTTCTTTTTCTTTTCTCTCCTCCGTCTCCTCCCCATCCCACCGGAGGGGGGCGGAGGAGTGAGCGAGCGGCTGCGTGGTCCTTTGTTACTGAAACCACGACAGTCCTTTTTGGCGCCCAATGTGGGGCAGAAGGGTTGAGATAACGACAGATCTGGCCAGAGCGTGTTGAAACAAATTTGCCAAACGCATTCCTTAGGTAAATAGATGTTAGTCACAATGTTGTTTCATTTGTTTACATGGTGGCGTTTTGTAAGCTCTTATATGCTCTATGTATTGCCTGTAGTTGCGTATCTCATCTCTGGGAGAGTGATTGGGATTATCATTTTGCTGTACTGGGCAATGTCGACTTGTGAAATGATTACATCACTGGTCATGAAGTTAAGCTGGTATCTGTATGAGGCAGTGATATCATTTCCATACTTTGGGCACCTTCTGTCGGATTTTATTGGTAATTACACCCCATCCATGGGGAAATTAGGGGGGGATACCTCCCCCGGTCCGTTCGCCTCCCTTTTCTCCTTCCGACTAATTACAACAGTTTTCGAGAATTTTGAATATCCTTGGGATGCGCAAGCCAGTGTGCTGTTAGTGCTATGCCTCCTGAATATTTTTCAGGTCTTGTTTAGGGCTACAAAAAGGTTCTTTAAGAGGACCACCCAGAGATCTACCCCAAAGCTGGATATTCATGGGTGGCACGGCATGCGGGAGGATATGGGCAGGTATCTAGAGAACTTCTCACCTCCAGTGGCTTGGAAGTTCACTCCCGAACAACTACAGAACCCTCATGAAGTGGGTAGAATATTTGCAAGACAAATACTGTGGCTATTCCAAAGACGTACAACTTGCTGCACTGTGCTGGGCCCTGGCCAGTATCTACCAGACACTGCTTGATACGAGGCAGCACCCTCGGGGGGAAAAGGGGGAAAAGATGGAAAACAGGACAACAAGCACCATGGCTACCCAAACCCCGACAACAGACACCTTGGCTGCCCCTACCCCAACAACAAGCACCGTGGCTGCCCCTACCACGACAACAGGTACCGTGGCTACCCCTACCCCAGTGACAGACACTGCAGCTGAACCAGAGAACCAACCTGTGCCAGTATCAGTCGCCCCTGTACAGAAAAAGAAACACACAAAGAAATCAGTTCGCTTAGTGAGAGATGAAGATGAACCAGGGTCATCGCGAGAACAGGAGGAAGAGCCAGAACCTGAAATAATTACCCAATCCCTATCCATGAGTGAGTTGCGTGACATGCGAAAAGATTTTAGCTGCCACCCAGGTGAGCACATTGTTACCTGGCTGCTCCGATGCTGGGATAGTGGGGCTAGTAGTGCGGAATTAGAGGGTAAGGAAGCCAAGCAGTTGGGATCTCTGTCTAGGGAAGGGGGCATCGACATGGGAGAAAAACACAAGTCCTCAGCCTCTGGAGGCGACTTCTGTTAGGTGTAAAGGAAAGATACCCCTTCAGGGATGAAGTTACATGTCACCAAGGCAAGTGGACCACCATGGAGAGAGGTATCCAGTACCAGAGAGAATTAGCCGTGCTGGAGGTGATTTACAATGATCCAGAAAATGCGCCATCACCCACAGATCCAGATGAGGTCCAATGCACACAACCCATGTGGCGGACGTTTCTACGAAGTGCACCACCACCCTATGCCAACTCATTGGCAGTGATGTCCTGGAGAGAAGGCTATGGACAAATGGTGGATGAATTGGCTGTCCAACTCCAGCAATACGAAGGGAGTCTCTCTTCCTCCCTACGGGCCTGTGTCTCAGCTGTAGAGCAGTTGTCCCGAGAGTTCCAGCAATTCAAAGTAGATCTGTCTTTCTCCTCACCTGTACACGCCCGCATCGCAGTTATTGGGAGTAAGCGTTCCTCTGCCCAAGAGAGAGGAGAGAGAAAGTACACTCGACGGGCTAACCTGTGGGTTTACCTGCGTGACTATGGAGAGGACATGAGGAAGTGGGATGGAAAACCTACCTCAGTCTTGGATGCACAGGTACAGGAGTTGCGAGAAAAAGCAACCAGAAAAGAGAATTCTTCTTGGAAAACTGCTGCTCCAGTTTTCCGTGAGCAGTCCCCCAGACGCAGTAGATGGGCTGATCTCATTTCTGATCCCCTTGAAGGGACTTCTGATTCACGCGTGCAGAAAGTGAGTAACGGATATTCTAACCAGGATTAGAGGGGCCCTGCCTCCAGCCAGGTGGAGGAGAGGGACAACCGAGTCTACTGGACAGTGTGGATTCGATGGCCTGGCACATCAGACCCACAGGTAATATAAGGCTCTAGTGGACACTGGTGCACAATGTACCCTAATGCCATCAAGTTATAAAGGGGCAGAACCCATCTGTATCTCTGGTGTGACAGGGGGATCCCAAGAGCTAACCGTATTGGAAGCTGAAATGAGTCTAACCGGGAATGAGTGGCATAAACGCCCCATTGCGACTGGCCCAGAGGCCCCGTGCATCCTTGGTATACATTATCTCAGGAGGGGGTATTTCAAGGACCCAAAAGAGTACCGTTGGGCCTTTGGTATAGCTGCATTGGAGACAGAGGAGATTGAACAGCTGTCTACCCTGCCAGGTCTCTCCTAAGACCCTTTGGTTGTGGGGTTGCTGAAGGTTGAAGACCAACAGGTGCCAGTTGCTACCACAACGGTGCACCGGCGACAATATCGCACCAACTGAGACTCCCTGATCCCAATCCATAAGCTGATTTGCCAATTGGAGAGCCAAGGAGTCATCAGCAAGACTCACCCACCCCTTAATAGTCCTATATGGCCCGTGCAGAAATCTAATGGGGAATGGCGACTAACAGTAGATTATCGTGGGCTGAATGAAGTCACGCCACCGCTGAGAGCTGCTGCGCCAGATATGTTAGAGCTTCAATATGAACTGGAATCAAAGGCAGCTAAGTGGTATGCCACAATTGACATTGCTAATGCATTTTTCTCCATTTCTTTGGCAATGGAGTGCAGGCCTCAGTTTGCTTTCACTTGGAGGGGCGTCCCGTACACCTGGAACTGACTGCCCCAGGGGTGGAAACACAGCCCCACCATTTGCCATGGACTGATCCAGACTGCACTAGAAAAAGGTGAAGCTCCAGAGCACCTGCAATATGTTGATGACATCATTGTATGGGGCAACATGGCAGAAGAAGTTTTTGAGAAAGGGAAGAAAATAATCCAAATCCTTTTGAAGGCTGGTTTTGCCATAAAAGAAAGTAAGGTCAAGGGACCTGCACAGGAGATCCAGTTCTTAGGAGTAAAATGGCAAGATGGACGTCGTCAGATCCCTGCTGACGTGATCAACAAAATAGCAGCTCTGTCCACACTGACTAATAAAAAGGAAACACGTGCTTTCCTTAGGTGTTGTGGGTTTTTGGAGAATGCATATTCCAAATTACAGTCAAATTGTAAGCCCTCTCTACCAAGTTACTCGGAAAAAGAACAATTTTAAATGGGGGCCTGAGCAATGACAAACCTTTGAACAAATTAAGCAGGAGATTGTTCATGCAGTAGCTCTTGGGCCAGTCTGGACAGGACAAGATATTAAAAATGTGCTCTACGCTGCAGCTGGGGAGAATGGCCCTACCTGGAGCCTTTGGCAGAAAGCACCTGGGGAGACCCGAGGCCGACTTCTGGGGTTTTGGAGTCGGGGCTACCGAGGATCCGAGGCTCGCTATACTCCAACTGAAAAAGAGATTTTGGCAGCACATGAAGGAGTTCGAGCCGCCTCAGAAGTGGTTGGTACTGAGACACAGCTGTTCTTAGCACCCCGACTGCCAGTGCTGGGCTGGATGTTCAAAGGGAAAGTTTCCTCTACGCATCACACGACTGACGCCACGTGGAGTAAGTGGATCGCACTGATCACACAGCGGGCTCGCATAGGAAACCCCAGTCGCCCAGGAATGTTAGAAGTGATCACGGACTGGCCAGAAGGCAAAGATTTTGGAATGTTACCAGAGGAGGAGGTGACACGGGCTGAAGAGGCCCCGCTGTATAATAAACTGCCAGAAAATGAGAGGCAATATGCCCTGTTCACTGATGGGTCCTGTCTCATTGTGGGAAAACATCGAAGGTGGAAGGCTGCTGTATGGAGTCCTACATGACTAGTCGCAGAAACTGCTGAAGGAGAAGGTGAATCGAGTCAGTTTGCAGAGGTGAAAGCCATCCAGCTAGCGTTAGACATTGCTGAAAGAGAAAAGTGGCCAGTGCTCTATCTCTATACTGACTCATGGATGGTGGCAAATGCCCTATGGGGATGGCTACAGCAATGGAAGAAGGGCAATTGGCAGCGCAGAGGTAAACCCATCTGGGCTGCCGCACTGTGGCAAGATATCGCTGTTCGGATAGAGAAGCTAGTGGTAAAAGTACGTCACGTAGATGCTCATGTGCCCAAGAGTTGAGCCACTGAAGAATATCAAAACAACCAGCAGGCAGATCAAGCTGCCAAGATTGAAGTGTCTTAGGTGGACCTGGACTGGCAATGTAGGGGTGAGCTATTTATGGCTCAGTGGGCCCACGATACCTCAGGCCATCAGGGAAGAGATGCAACATATAGATGGGCTCGAGATCGAGGGGTGGACTTGACCATGGACACTATCGCACAGGTCATCCATGAATGTGAAACATGTGCTGCAATTACGCAAGCCAAGCAGCAAAACCCCCTGTCGCATGGAGGGCGATGGCTGAAATGTAAACAGTGGGAGGCCTGGCAGATTGACTATATCACACTCCCACGAACACGCCAAGGCAAGTGCCGTGTGCTTACAATGGTGGGAGCAACCACTGGATGGCTGGAAACATACCCTGTGTCCCATGCCACTGCCCAGAACACTATCCTGGGCCTTGAAGAGAAAATTTTATGGCAACACGGCACCCCAGAAAGAATCGAGTCGCACAACGGGACTCATTTCCGAAACAACTTCATAGACACCTGGGCCAAAGAACATGGCATTGTGTGGGTATATCGCATCCCTTATCAAGCACCGGCCTCCGGAAAAATTGAACGATACAATGGACTGCTGAAAACTACGTTGAGAGCGATGGGGGGTGGAACTTTCAAGCGTTGGGATACACATTTAACAAAAGCCACCTGGTTAGTTAATACTAGAGGATCTGCCAATCGGGCTGGCCCCGCCCAACCAAGAGTTCCACGTACTGTAGAAGGGGATAAAGTCCCTGTAGTGCGCATGAGGAGTATGTTAGGAAAGACAGTCTGGGTTAGTCCTCCCTCAAGCAGAGGCAAACCCATTCAAGGGGTTGTTTTTGCTGAAGGACCTGGGTACACCTGGCGGGTGATGCAGAAGGATGGGGAGGTTCGATGTGTACCTCGGAGAGATTTGATTTTGGGAGAGAAGAGCCAGTGAATTGGGCTGTATGATATTTAACTGCTAAATAACCTGCCAGTGCATGGCATTGTATCTATAGTGTCTATAAGCCATATCAAGGGTATTATTGTGAGAATTATCCAAATGACTACAGGATGGACTTTTGAAACTGAGCCAAGTACTACAGCGATAGAACTTGAACTGGCACCCAGCAATTTCCTCAAGATCAACATCTTCGACCTGCAGACCAAGGGCATGAGTTGCACCAAATGTACTAGCCACAAGTTCCAGATGCAGCCTACAACGACCCAACATCTCACACCATCTTTCTCTTATCCTGAAGAACTGTTACAACAGATAGAGCCCCAAAATCGCTGGACACGTTAAAGGGATAGCCCATAGGCTAAAGGAACACCGTGTGTGTGTGTGTGCGAAGTTGGGGAGGGAGTCCATATACTTATATATAAGACAAGGAAAGTAGTAGTGGTTGGTTGGGAAAAAAAATGTAAGATCTGGGCATGTTGTAGATGGTATAGAATAAGGGGTGGATAATGTCCTGGGTTCAGCTGGGATAGAGTTAATTTTTACAGGAACCTGGGAGGTGGGGGCATAGCCGGGGCAGCTGACCTGGACTAGCCAAGGAGCTATTCCATACCATGTGCCATCATGCTCAGTATATAGATGGGGAGCGGGCCGGGGGGTGGTCTCTGTTTTCGGTGGGGAAGTGGCGGAGCGTCGGGTCCCGGGTGGTGAGCAGTTGCACTGTGCATTGCTCTTTTTGTATACTTTTTCATTAGTGCCGTGTTGTTGTTGTAATCTCTTTGTGTTTGTCCCAGTAAACTGCCTTTATCTCAACCCTCGAGGTTCCAGTTTCTTTTTCTTTTCTCTCCTCCGTCTCCTCCCCATCCCACCGGAGGGGGGCGGAGGAGTGAGCGAGCGGCTCCGTGGTCCTTTTTTACTGGCTGGGCTGAAACCATGATGGCCATAGATCATATAGTTCAGATAGATCACCCTGAAACTGAATTTGATCCCCAACCCATATAACTAAACCTTGCTCAGATATGGCAACGAGAGCTGCAGGCATGGATTATGTTTTTGGATTGTGGTTTAGACGTATTCATGTCATATTGATATTAATGCAAGTGGAGCAAGTCTGCCCTTAACTGATGCTACAGACCTGGCAAACTGGTATCGACCCTTGTGTCGTAGCAACCTCACCACTGTAAAATTGCAATTTCTGGGGATTAAAGCTAGGTTTTGTTTTGCCTACTGGACTGCGGTGAAGGTGTGCAGTGTCTCAAAGTCATGTTGTGGTTTTGGGAACCTGGAGAGGCATTATCCAAGGGAATGATAGCACGTGGCCCAGGGGTGATTAAAAAGACAGCTCTGCTGTAGAATATGTAACTTGGAAGTCTCAGTCTGGTCCTAGTGGACACAAAATTCTTCTAGGATCTTCTAGAACTACTCCTATAGCAAAATAAATAACATAATTAATTTTGTGCGTGCTGGTAATGTGTGCTTAAGAGACTCCATAAATGAATGAACAGGAAGGAAGACCAGTATAATGCCTGCGTCTCAGGCAGTTGTATTTAATTTGATTATGCATTTCTGTTTGTTTATTGTCTGAACACTGCTTAATAACAACTGGATTTTAATGTTGTAACAAACCCACATTGCAAGCATTATTCCCACATTAGACAGTGGGACATGGGGCAAGTTCAGGTTAGGTAACTTGTGCAAGAATATACTTTTCCTTAAATGTGTGGGGTTTTTTTGTTTTTAAAGAAACCTATCAGACCAATCCTAATCATTTCATAGGATGTGGTATCACTGCACATCACGCAAATTGACTTCATGCAAGCTTTTCTGGAACAATTTGGCTGGTTTTCTGTGTGCGTGTGTGTCTGTACAGACAGCCTTCCAGGTTGTGGTCTGTCCATGTTCAGTGTGAGCTTTTTGACAGCTTGGTCAGGTAGATTGCTACATTTCTGAAATCAAAGAATTATCTTGAGAGAGATTGAAAAATGTTACATTTAATCTTTTCAACAAGAAGTCATTAGGCATTGCCTTTGGGGAGACACTCGGAAAACTTCAGAGTAACAGAACATTATTTACATTTGATAGCCTAAAACCACCAACAGAGAAAACACGCCATTTTAGTGATGAAACTAACTCTGCAGCTACTTGATCTAGCAAAGAAATACCATTTAAAATGATTGTATGATAAGCAAAAAATATGTGGCTACACTGTTCAGCCACTTCTTGTTGCAAATTAAAACCTATATATAGAATTTAAAACAACCTTTTTACCTTATCCAGACCTAGTGATATACCAGTTCTGTATACCATCAAAAACCTAATTCATAGCACCAGGATTACAGAATGACCTGTCTTGGTCAGTGCTGCTTTGTTCACAATTATCAAGCTTTACTGCACTGAGATTTCATATATCAAGCACTTTTAACATTGGAAAGTAGGTGCGCTTTCTGTGTGTGTAATATCTCTATCCATATAGACAATTTGCTGACCATTTGTAAAGGATGGTCAGCAAGCTGAACAGCCTATTGTGTCACTGGAACATGAAAAGTTTAGAAGACTGATTATGCTAGTAAGATATCTGCTTTGCGTGGATTTCTACCCTTCTGATACTGTATTCAAACTGTCTTTTTGTTGCTAAGAGAGTTAATTTCATTGACTAGTCTTATTTAAAACCTGTACAAATTCTGAATTTAAATACTGATTTCTGTGTTAGGCTTTTCAGCTGAAAGTGGAATTCAGCCTGTAAACCTATGATGCAGGACTTATATAAAATCAGGATGATTGATTTTAGATAACAGAGTGATAGAAAAACGTGACTATCTGATGCCCTGATAGTGATTACTATAAAAATGGTAATAAAATGTAGGTTGCTGAAATGAACAGCTTGGTACCCAGCTATTGTTCTTTATGCTTTCTTATGGCAACGGTACTTGGGTGTTGCATGGGCGCAAATATTGATAGTTTTTAAATGGTTAACTTTCTATGCGGGCATATAATATTGCGTCTGTAGACTCTTAAACTGTTCTTGTACTTGTGCTTGTCTACTAGTAGGCCTTACTACAGATGCCTCCTTATGGTTCATCCCTCTTCCTCCTGGCAATGGGATCCCCTAGTGCACGGTTTCCCAGTGTCATCACCATACTTGACGGATCTCCTCTCCGGAGAACGTGTCTACCCCGCTGTGTGGGCACTGACATTTCTGCCCATGCCGACTTTGAAACGGGAAGCTCTGAGGTTTGCAGATGGGAAAACTTTGCCTGGGTTAGTTATGGGCCAGCTTGCGTTGGGATCTCTGTGGTTTTTAGCATGGGGCCAGGAGGCAGGGCTTTGTAGGCTGATTTTTGGTGCTGTGAGAGCGTGGCAATGGTGCTTCTTGGGCTGCAAAGTGTAGACCGACTTGTTTGGGTCTCGGTTCAGGGATCTCTGTACTGCTTGCCTTTGTGCTGTTGTGTAGACGTGAGCTAATAAGGCTTTTTGGGGAAGTACACTAGGAGTCTTTGCAGGGTCCAGTCCTCCATGACTACCTGCGCTTATAAAAACAGAAGTTCATGCAGGGGTGAGTATTTTTTAATTTCTGTGCTAGTATTTTGCACATGTGATTGTATATATGCCATGTTACATTGGACACCGTCGTACAGAGTTGTGAAGGCTCATTTGTTCGTGCTTAATGTTCTTCCTTGTCTTTCAAAATTACTGTTAACATTTAGTTAATGTTGTTTTCTGCATTATATAACACACTAAATCTGCTCTTTAGATTTGGAAGATACCAACAGGAATGACATCTTTCAACTTGTAAATAACTTTAGTGCATATTAGGAAATGCCTCTAAAAATTTCTCAGCCTGATTTTTAGACTTGACTTCTCTCTCTTCTCTGAAATATTTCTGATTATTCAGTCTCCTGTTTATCCTCATTTGAGTAAAGCTTCTTTTTAATTTTTCTACATTACTCTTCCCTTTGAAACCTAGTCTCCACATAACAAAGAACAAAGTCATATTTTTGATTGACATCTGTAATTTAAAGAAAATATCCCTTTGAGGGAACCCTTTGTAATGGCTCAGAATATTTGCTTTCTTAAGATTCAGCACCTTTTCTTACAAATGATACAATATTTCTTAAGAGGTTTACCTTGTCAAACATTGTTAAAATGTAAATAAAGTAAATAAAATGGATTTGAAGCCACAGGGTGCTTTTAATAGCTTTTTGTCTCAGATGTGAAATAAATATGAACTTTATCTAAACTGCAGATTTCTTTGAGATTGCAGAAAATGACAGTTATATTCCTGTGCTGTTCACTACAGCTTTGTCTGGCTTTAATTTTTGGAGTCAAGGGGCAAAAAGAGATACCTATGGATTTTGTGTTAAGAGGAGGTTCATAAATTATGGATGAAGTGGAACAGTTATTGGTATTTAAAGACATCATTCGTGTAGATGAATATTAACAGGGGTAAAAACCTGAAGGAATTCCAAATAAAAACTTTCTGAAATAGAGGAACTGAACAAAGATTGCAAGATTCAATAACTAACAGTATTGATACTGAAATGATGGATTATTGAAGCGTGCACATCTATGTGCCAGATTCTACCTGCTCTTTATATAGAGGAGTGATTCCTCATAGGACAACTCCTTAACTGTTAGAGTCAGTCTTCAGAGCTAATTTTCAAGGTGGTCATTCCTATTCAAGCAACTTGAATGAAACCTTTGTTTTGTTAAATCGTGCCACCTGCTCTAACCTTTATGCCTGAGGCAGATTGTGTAGTAGTTTGTGATTGCTTTGGGCTGGCCAACAAGCAACGAAAAACAGGCAAACACGGACTGCTGCCAACCCAGTTGTTAGAGCTGTTTTTTCTGGCAGAAGAGATAAGTGTAATATCTACTCACAAAAGATTGCATAAACTTGTGTACATTTCACAGATGATTAAAAATGGTTAAGATTTTGATATTTTTGTTTTTTAAAAACTCGATTTTCTTATCAAAGAATAGCATAATGAAAATATTCCCAATGAAATAAACATGCAAACTGCTAAGTAAAAGTAGATAGACAAGGAGAGTGGAAAGCAAGTGGAAATGTAGAACGAACATACAAGATGCCACGTCAAGGCAAGAGAAGAAACTAAATACAGACATATTTTATGGACTTGAGGTATGCAGGACTAGTTGGACCCAGTATCCATTTCTGGTACTTTTTTTTTCCTCTGCCCTCCTGCTCCCTGTGAAATAACAGTTCTGCCTCCTTGCCCAGCCCAAATTCAAAGTTTTGGCTAGATTTTCTGATCTTCTCTTGGCTTTAAGTATGTATGTTTTGCCCAACACAAAAATGTAATCATTTTAGATGGAATATTAGAAATAAATTTGTTCTTGTATGTTTCTTTTTTATAAGTTATTTTGTTGTATTGTCCTAGCTTTCTAGAGGATGTGGTAGGGATCTATGTGCAAATGGATAAGTATTTAATGAATTTTTCAAGAAATTGCTGAGTTTACCCATTATTTCTAAACCTTAGTGAAAGAAGCATAAGTGATCATTTTAGAATAATTCTGTTTTTGCGAGTTCTCAAAGATTATTGGTTTCATATAATTTATTCCTACTTACATCAGCTAATTCTTTTTTTATTTTTGGTGAATCATGCTCAGTATACTAGAGATCTGATATGCAGCGGCTGAAACAGTAATTACAGAGTCACTGTGTGGAGCCTTGTGAGATGATGCCCTTACTGTGAAGCATTCCGTTTTGTCAATAAGCTTACATCAATACTTGGCAGGACATTTATGCAGCTTTAATGTTTCAGAATACAAACTAGACAAAGCGACTAATATCAAATTGGAGCTGCTTTGCATCTGCAATTGACAAATCCTATTTTGAAAGCATGCATGAACATGAGGATCAAACTTAGCTTTTAACATTTACATTTTTTTTCCAATGGGGAAGTGTCTGATCCACTTCTAATTTACCTGTTGTTGATTTCCTGATTCTTTACTAATCCCTCGCAGCTGAGATATCCTCACCATTGGAGAAGCAATTAACGAAATCCCTGACTGGAGTGTATGAAGCATCTGTTATGGAAGCATAAAAGGTTAACCGAAATCCCAGCACACAGAGATGTCAGACTAGAACAAATCAGCATGGAGAATTACCTGGAGGTGCCACAAGGTTAAGGTGGAGCATATGTATGGTAAAAAGGTTGTTTATGACTAGCAGAATTAATTTTTGGGGAAGAGAAGGTCAGACATGCAGAAATGAAGACTATCCGTGATGAGCAGAGATTGTTTTAGGCTCCAGATTTCACCTGGCAAACACCAAGCTAGATTTTTTTTTTTGGTGTGTCCAAACTGAAAACACTTAAATAAAGGATTACAGACATGATGCCACTAACTGTTCTCTCTGGATGGACTTATGCTTTCAGTCAGCTGTATTTTAAGCTATGTTTTCTTCCAAATATATTTTGTACTAGGTTCAGCACAGTGGTCAAATTGATTCTTAAGAAGGATATTCCCTTTTTCCCTACCTGACAGTGTAAGCTGTTTTAACACTTCAAATTGGAGTCCTTCAGCCTGCTTCAAATCCAATGCGTGTTCATTCAAGAGCATCTTGCAGTGGGTGTATTAATTGTCTAACTTCCAAATCCAAATACTGTGGGTTCTAGGTTTGTTGTATTCCAGACAGTGTCTTAAACTAATTAAGTATATATATGTGTGATAGTTGTAAAATTTTGGAAACATTCAGGTTGGATCTTCATATGATACAAACAGGCATTGTTCTTCTATTGTCTCTGTTGATTAAGATGGGTGTATATATAAGCACATACTCACTTCCAGCTGTTTCCTAGGGTAAAGTTGAATTCCAGGACACTTGGGGGTTCCCCAAAGGATTTGCACTGGCATGTGATTTTTGTCTCAAATCTGTTCTAAATTCATTTTAGTTTGTACTCGACATCTGCCTGTACGTTTTTCAATATGTAAACGCTCATGCATTAGCCTACGTATGCTAGCACTGTTGGAGCTGGTACAACAAAAATGTGAATATGCTGGAAAGAATTCAGGGAAAAAAGCTACCAAAGAGATTGGAGATTGAAGGGACCAATTACTGGGAAAAGATTAAATGGTCTGATTGTGCCCTTTTCATGCAGGCAAAATTCAATGGCATATTATGTATTTGGGTTTGGAGGCAGTGAGGGACAACAGCCAAAAAAGGAGATGTAGTCAGGGAAATAGTAACTGAAGGGATATGATAACCATCTCAAATGCTTGAATAGAGAAGAAATTTAAAATGTAGTTCAGAGCAACAAAGTGAAAATAAAAAGGTTAAATTAACTATAGAAAATTAACTTGCAGAAAGAAGGAAGATGAATAGCAATAAAAGGGAAGGAAAAAAATGTCTGTGAAAATGAAATTCTTTAGAATGTGGAATGGCAGGCCCAGAAAAGCTACAGAGAATCCATTGCTGGGATTATTTAAAATGTAACTATTCCTAGCATTAAAAGATGTGAAGGTTAGAAAAGACAGGCATTCTGAAAGAATGGAGTAACGGACCATGGGTGTTCTTATCATCTCTGATCTCTGTATGTGTATTTATGCAAGTATGAATACAGTAATGCTTGAAAAGGATAGGTCTCGCTTGTGGAGTTGTTGCCTGGAAATTTAAATGTTTGACTTAAGAATGCCTAGAAGGTGGAAATGCTAAGGTTTTATCCTCATCCTAATTCTGTTGCTCTGTATTTTGTTCATGTTGTCAGGCACTTAATGCACTTCAAGTCATATTTTCAGTTGACTTTTCAGTAAGTACTCATTCCATTTGTGTGTACATCTACAAACACATGGCCCATACAGAGAGTTGCGGTCTTTCACTGCTAAATACTTGGGTATGTACAGGTACTGAGATTACTTTTATGTTTTCTACACATAGAATTACAACTATTTCAGACTTGAAATACTTAAGAAGTTTGGCTATTTTTCCTTTTTTTTTTTTTTTTTATGTGTGTGTCTATGTGTCTGTTTTCTAGTCATCTGGAAAGAATTTCTTTGTTTTCAATGTGTTATTGAATTATTTTTTTTTAATACTCATCAGAAACCATGGCAAAAAGTGTTTTCTATGACTGTGGTTATATAAGATGAGATGTTTACTTTCATTACTCTATGCTGTGTTCAGTTCATTATGTAGGTCTTTGACAATTACTAGGACATTTTTAGATGTTTTACTTCATTTTACATACTGCCTGTACATAGTTCTTCTACCACAAAATGCAAATTCCCCTCTTGGAGCAACAAAAGGAATGTCAGCATCAATAACGAAGTAACTGGTTATTAGATTTGCATACC
Organism: Astur gentilis; assembly: GCF_929443795.1. Classification (NCBI taxonomy): domain Eukaryota; kingdom Metazoa; phylum Chordata; class Aves; order Accipitriformes; family Accipitridae; genus Astur; species Astur gentilis. The sequence continues at coordinate 16,038,608 of NC_064891.1, forward strand.
AACTGATGTGTTTGGGGGGTTTAGATTATTTCATTACTTCTACCTCCTTCCTGAAGGTTAATTCTCTGGTTAGACAACCTTGTTTACTGCTGCTAATGTGTCCCATGATTGATTGAGTAACCTTATCAACATTTCTGATTTGTTTGTTTTTTTCCATTTCCTTTAGGGTAAACCTGCCTTTTAGAAATGGGCTATGGGGAAAAATCGGAACTAACACAAAACTCCAAGTACTTCTTTTTCTTCAAGATGGGTAGAATGGCCTGTGTGCATTTTGTCATGTTGTTTTTATGAGTATTTGTAGTTCAGCTTTTCACTTTATAACATCCAAATAACTCTTTGAACTTTCACCTTTTCTTTGTCTGTATGTCACAAGTTCCCTGTATTCGCACAAGTTGTCACATCCTAGACAAAAAAAGTATATTTTGGCAATGGGACAGTTTTGATTTTTAAAAAGAGCTTGCTTTAAAATTTGCTTGCCACAGCTCTGCCTGTAAAGGGGAAGGATTCAAGTTTCAATGCTCTGTAATTTTATAATGGATTACATTTAACTTTGTTTCTATTTTAATCTACTACAGATACAATTTTTTCTTTTTTTCATCTGAAACAGCATCTGCAGTGTCCTTTTCTAAGGATAAGAAAAACAAACCAAAACACTGCCCCACAACAACAACAACAAACCCCAAACCCCTTTCATTACCCAAAGTAAATATGTGAAAATTCCCCAAGTGGGAGAAGGGAGGGGAAAAACCCCCAAACCTCTTGAAAAATAAAAGTTGTCAACTGATTTGAAATATAACTGGACTGTGCCTAAACAATTCAATTGAAAATTCATACTTTGATAGTTTTTTTCAAAAGCTTGCTTAAACCATGTTTATTTTTCTTAGCTTGTATTTATATGGATGTTAACTTACTATATACTGCTAAACTTGGTTTTCTGTATCGTGCTTGCTTTTGTTGACTGCTGACTTGTAATATTTAGGTTTTAATGGCTACAGTCTTGTATCTTTATTTTCATATCCAGATCAAAAGCACTGAGTGCTAAACACCTATGAGGAACAGATGCACCTACTCTTTATAATCCTGGTCTCATACCTAGTGTTCCAAGTGACGTCAGGACATACAGCTTAGCAGTTGATTATATTTGTGTTTACACTTACTGCCATGCGAAGAACATCTGTTATAAATAGTAGTCTGAGAAAGAAAGTGTCAAGAAGTGAAATACCGGAAGAATTAAAATTGACGCTGTCTTTCATCAATGTTGAGACTGTCAGAACTTGTACGAGCCAGCCCTAACTATCCACAGCAGGCAATCTGGTGCCAGCCTGCTGTTAAATAACCAACATTTAACAAGAAATAGCGTGTAGATGCACTGTGTGGTTTAAAACATTGTGTTAGGCATCATTAAAACTGAGTCTCCTTAGAGCCTTATTAAAAAAGTCCTTTCTCTCTCTGTAATAAAACATTTCTCTCTGACTGTTTCAATTAAGGCTCTAACAATACAAACAAAATGCCTCCTAATTCAGTACCACACTGGAGAACCACTGTTACTGTCAAGTTGCAAAGGCAGGTGGAAAAAAGTAAGTATCTTTACAAACCCCTGTCTAACCAGCAAATGAGAAACATCAGATGGCTATATTTGGTTTTCTCGAGTCCATCATCCCTGGTAAGTTTTATATTTGCAAATATTTCAGTGCCTGTGGTTCACTATTTGTCAGTTGCAGTCCCCTTTATGTAACTTACTGGCATCAAGGATTAGGTATCACAGAAGCTTACATGATGAGCATGTCTGCCTAAGCTGGTTGATTGAGTGATGCTCAATTGCAAACTGATGATGTGAAGTATTCTTAATTTGTCTGGAAAAAAAATAATAGTAGTACATATATATTTGGGCAGTGTACCAGCAACATCATTGTGTTTGCGATGAATCAAGTTTTTCCGAACGCTAATTGGCTCAGTTTTTGAAATACATTCCTACAGCACAACTTATGCCCATGTGGAGTCCCATGGACTTCCTTTTGGTTGGTGAAGCTTACAGCACTGGAAACTTCACAATTCAATATAGTGGCCAAAATGAACTTGCCCAATTACATTCTCTGGGGTGTCAGGTTTTAATTATAAGACACAAAAGGAAATTGAATCTGTACATTAAAAATTTAGGAGCTTTCAGACAACTCCAACAGATGAGAATCCTAAAGAGCTTCTTAATTCTTTTGGGCTCTTGAAGTACTATAAGAGTCCTAAAAATGGTGATAAAATGTTAGGTACAACAAGTAAAACATCTATACACTTGATCTGATGTGACTGAAAGGAAGAACCGGATGTAAGCAAAGAGATGTTTTCTTATGCTGTAAATAAAAAATAAAAGCTGTGAGCAAGATAAAACACTGCTAACAGTGGGTACTAAGTGTGGTAACGTGGAGAAGGCTGTTATATTGTACTTGGTGAAATAATGATTGCTCTTCAAACTATTTATTTTGAATTATACCTATTGCAAATGAATTCTTCAAGCCAGATGAGCCCAATTACTACCGATGTATTTACGAGTTTCACCTTTTAAACCTGAATACCCCCAAGCCAAAGTTTCACATATGAACTCCCAAGGATTAACCCATGATGCTTCTCTGAGTTCTAGCCCATCTCATGTGAGAATAATAATGAATAAGGAGATGTTCAAATCAGATTTTATACAAATTACTTTTCAAAGCTTTTGGCATTGGTGGCCAGGAATGGTGATGTGCACTGACCTTACTTATCTCTGACTTAGTTTCTTTAAGGAGTGCTGCCCTCCTTCTTGGAGGTATAATGCTTCTGAAAGGGCTCCTTCTACCGAGTCAGTGGTGCCTCTTTCACTCTGAAGGTCCTTAACAAAGTGTCTTTCCCAAGATAGTACTACTTCTCGCTGCTTTGGTCAGGGAACTTGAGACTCCATGTCATAATCGAGGTCCTAAGTCCTGCCATTCCCTATTTGCAATATATTTATATCCAGGGAAAAGTAACATGTGAAAATGTTAATATGTAACAGTGGATCTTCTCAAAATAGGGTGTCAACAGGTCCAGTAAACATGTATGGCATTTGATTCAGCATGCATTTATGTACATGTGCTATTTGGCATTTTTACAGCCTAAGTGTAGTCAATGACACCATATTAATATGAAGTTTGGTGCTGTTGTGAGTTGGTGATTGTACAACATGTACACTTTGGTGACTTTATTTGTTTTCTTTATTATGAAAACAATAAAGATGTTAAAAGAACTTTTAGGCTTTTTAATGTACATAATTTTCATTTTAGGCAGTGTAGTATAGGTTTAATTATTGCTTCACTGAAGTCTTTGCTTGTGTCTGTTAAAATGCAAGCAATGTTGTAGAGAGAATGAATAGTGTCATATACCCACAAAAGATTTCACTGCAGACTATAGTAACTGGTTTAGATCATGTTATTAAAAGCTGAAAATGTATTGATTTCTCGTGGTCTCAGAAGGGCAATGCATTTTCTCCTGTTCTAAGTAAAAATAAACCAATAAATGACTGCATTAATGATGCTATTACTGGGTAGCAGCAGTATGTTTCTTAATGTCTTGGGCCTCAATCATGCAATCACTTACTTACTCATATGTTTTACTCTAGGCAGCTTCACAGAGCCATTATACTCAATTGGGTCATTTGTCTCAGAAATGAATTCACTAAAATCAGATTTGGTTCAAGTCACACATTCACTTCTCAGTGAATGTGAATTTGCTGTGCATTATGAAAGCCTAACCTGGAGGAAGATATTTAAAACTATTGCGAGCAATGCAAATTGCTATACAGTGCCTCACTACCAGTGAATTTTAGACTGTCTTCATTACTAAGAAGATTTATATTTCATCTTTTAGAGCAAGATAAGTGACATATGCCAACACTGCAAAAATCACAGCATACGTAAGAGTCAGTAGTTTGTTCTATTAGTTATTTAGTCTCTCATAGCTGTATATTTCACTTCTTCCATTCCTCATTCCCTCCATATATGTGACCTTGTCTAGTTTTCCTTGTGAAAAACTAGAACGTCGTGTCTCTCTTGGGATTTTGTAATGGGGCAGATAACATTTCTTTGGCACTGAAGATAAGTCATGAAATGTCTCTAAGAGAAAGTGGAGTCAATTGTGAAGATTATTTTTATGTATTTAATTTAAAGTCACTCAATTTATCTGAAAAGGTCTCAGAATACATACAGAAACAGTCTATTTTCACTTCCAGGATGCTTTAGTGAGCTATAGAAATATGAAGTGACTTTTTTGTCACTGGCAGGTTTTCTTTGTGTCAGTACATACTGTGGTATAGGTAATAAGACTTATGTAGGGAGGCTGTAACTTCATTTATAATTTTGTGTTCGACGTGAATGTATGCTCTAAATTATCTGGCAGTATTCCATCAGAGATATTCTCATGGTTCTTGATTTATTAGGAAGTTTTGGGTAAGTGTGAAGGCCAGACCCCCATCTACATCTGCAGGTCCACCAAGGGGTCTTGACTAGCAGCCCCAAAATCAGGAGCCAGAGAACAGAGACAGAAAGAATCACTAGCTGTACTGGATGTATTCCTTCCTACTTCAGGCTCTGACCAGGCAACTTATTGACTTACAAGGATTTCTGTTTGACTCTTTCTAACCTACCAGCATTACTGGAACTCTCCCACTGTGTGAGAATTGGAATCTAAATCCCAGATCAGACCTCTGGATGCCAGATGGCACTTTGCCAATCTTATTACATGAGGAAAAAAAACCCCCAACAAACCACCTTTAGATTCCAGAACTGTCAGAAAGAACAGTTCCTCCCAGCAAGAGTGTCAGCTGGTGAGACAAACAGATAGTTGTACTCCCTGTTTGGAAGCCTTGAACATAATAAATGTGTGTTGTGTGTGCAGGCAACAGGAAGGAGATGACCTTCTCCCCTCAGGTGCAGAAAGAAAAGGCATGGCGAGGAAAGCAAGCAAAGAGTTTATCATACTGAGCGTTCTCTTAGCTGTTCCTAGCCAAGAGATCTCTGTGGCTCTATTGCTGACCCTATAGCTCCAAACCCACCAAAGTTGCACCCTGGCTAGTGAAAAGACCACAGAGGAAACAAACGTTTTGTTTTAAGTAGACCTGCCTCTGAAATGATAGTTTAAGAATTAATTGTAGGAATAGTCTCAGCACAAGTGTACTAGGCATTTGATTGCCTGTATAATCAACAGTTAAGGCACAGCTTAATGTCTGCAGATAGAACAGAGAAAAAATAATATGGTATCAGTCCTGAATATGCACTTGTTCTTAGCAAACTTCTTCGAATCCATAATTGGAGGAATAATAAGAATAAACCCACCTGGACTGTTAACATGACACCTTTGGGCTTCTGAATGTCTGTGTTCATTAGTGGACCTAACTCCTGCTAGGGATGTCAGTGTCAACAACCAGTTGAAGATCGCACCTGTTATTTATTTTTTTTTTTAGACCCTGGCGGCTGGTGATCGATGAGTAAGAGTGTGCATATATCTCACATTTCCTCCAGTTCTCCCCTCCTGCAAGAAGTACAGCCTGAGCTTACACTTAACAATGCAGAAGTGACACTACAGACCTCTATTTACTGAATTTTATTTTTGGACGCTTAGTCCTGAATTTACAATGTATCATGTTGATGATCAGAATGTTCATAATTAAAATGTCTTAAAATAGGACTTACACCATAGTCACTGGGGGGGGGGAGGAGGAAGCTCAAGATAATATCCTTAATGAAGACTTTCCAGATGAATAGAAGATGTTTCAGATAGACAAAATCTATTTTAAATCTCATGTCTTTAATTCATGTTTAGTCGTATAGGAATGCCTGAGATTATGAAAGCTAAGAAAGATTTCATAGGAAAAATGTGTTTTTAAGGGGATACAGGCACTGATTTCAATTAGAAAAATAGCATCTTTCACTTAATATATCTAAGGCCCTGATTCTTCAAACTGGTCTGTGTATGTGGACTTTTATGTCCTGTTACAATTAGTAGTAGCTATGCACAGGTTTAAGGTTTTGCATATATTCTTAGAAGAAGGTATGTAATTTAGATCAGTTTTATACAACAGCTAGTGTTTTAGCATCAGGTCTAGTGTAAACAATAAAGGTTTCTGAAAGAGTACAGAAAAAAGTTATCATAATCAATATGGAAGCAGTTGCAAAAACCTCAATGCCTTGAATTTCTGGTAAGTTTTTCCAGCTGCTTTATAAATTGTTATTATAGGCAATGTGTATTATCAATAACAGTAATGTACATGTAGATATTGCCATGGAGGCTTTGGAATATGGAATAATGTTCACATTGTATCTCCTGGAAAAATGTGGAACAAAGTAACAATACAATAAAACTAATATAATATATAGGTGCTAGAGTGACAGCACATTAATGGGTGTACAGAAATGAATTAGCAGTTAGTTAATTAACAGATTGATTTCATTACCAAATTTGCAGAAGAGCAGTAGAAAGATCTCAAATATTCTACTTGTGTGGCTTGTATCTTCCATGTGGAGTCTGACAATAGTAATCAAAATGGTTTATGGTGAATGTTAAATGGTGACAGCTCCAGGTCAAAGCTTTATATAGGACACACAAATCCTCCTTAGATGTTCTCTTTAGGTGTTCATGTATTGATTGACTGAGGACATTTTCAGAAGTGTCCCTTCTCTGGTGTGTCTGCCAGATGTTCAACAAAAAGCTAAGCTAAGAAAAGTCAGAAGGTGCCTTACTAACTTCTCACTAAGATAGTAACTGATGTTCATATCCAATGCAAAAACTTTCTTGACTTGAATTATTTTATGCGTAAATCTACTTTCATGGAAAAAAAATGCCGCCGCCCCCCCCCCCCTTTTTTTTTGTTTCCTTTTCTTTTTAAGTCATCCTGAGTGCATCTATTTTAAATGCTTTAGGTTAGATAAGAAACTTATTTGTGAAGGGAATCCCTCAGTTGTCCCCATTCACTCTGCTTTGGTTTGTGTTATGGAGCTGTCTCAGACTGTGAGAACTGGATTCTTTTTGGATTAACCTAAACTGGAGGATGCAGCCCAGGAGTGCACCTAGCATGCCCCATTCAGTCCGTGAGACCAGGTTAGAGCTAGTCTCGAAGTGTGTGGGGGAACCAGCCCCAAACAAAACAAAAAAAACAAAACCAGTGTTCCTGAGTACTAGTGTTCCTGAGTACTTATTGATGTTCTCTTCAGATTTGATTTTTCTGGACTGTATTGTTTACTAACGTAGAGAAAGGCATTGATGACTGAAAGGATTTATTGGATGTGTCAGCTCTGTGATCAGAGTTTATTTTTGTGCCAAAATGAACCCCAGAAGAGAGCTTTAGCCTGAACTGGAGTTTCTGGCTTGAGCTGGCATGGTTGTGGTATTTGGCAGCTGTGGCAAAAGGAAGGGTAGCAGAAAGGCATGTGTGTGAAACTAGCATGAAACCTCCCATTTCCTTGCCTTTGTGACTATGTTAAACCTAGCATTGCTAAAATCCTTGATGGTTCTACAATGATTTTTTTTTAAAAAAATTATTCACCTGCCATACTTTTTTCCATTTACATTTCCTTTATTTCAGTAATGTGGTTTCTAGTGCTGTCCTATAGAAGAAAAGTAGCTCTTGGTGAAGGAGGTTGTATCAGTTAACAGCATTTTTCTGGCAGATAATATTTTATGAATCAAATGTCACACAAATTTTCTTTCATTGCAGGAAAAAAATCTGATGGAAGAATTATTCTCTGACACAAAATAATTATCCTATGGCAAAATGGTATGTACATGACTTATGCAATGACTACACATCGTGTAATTTTTTTAATTTTAATGAATGAACATGTAAAATGTCACAATTATGAAGAATCTCTTAAAACACTGTTGGTATCAGCTAAGTATTATTTTACTTGGTATAAATAGGCCATAGGCCATGTTTTCCCTTAAGCATGTCAGTCACCATCAGAAACAAAACCAGGAAGATTATTGTGGACACATTTCAATAACAGATCAGTTAAAACCCAACCAAACAAAAATCAATGACCCCCCCAAACCCAACTTATTTTAAAAATGTCTCTTAAGAAAAATAATTAATAATTTTATAAATGTAACTTTTGAGGAAAAACCAAATTTCTCGTGGAGAGTATAGGGGAAGATAAAACTGTATCCTGTTTAAATGTGTGGTGGTTTGGTCTTTTAAGAACATGAGCTAAACTGGGAATAGAAATAGTACCTTCATATCTTTGTAGGACTACGCGTGCATGCTCACACCCACGCTTGTTCCCATGGTAGGAGGACTTGTCACTAAATTTTCCTTAGGATTATCATCTAGAAATCCATGGGCATGCAGTTTAGGGACTGGAATAACTATGAGTTACCTGATAATACCTTTCTGAGTCTTTTTTTAGAAAGTGATATTTTAGTACAGGTTCATGGAACATTAAATCTCAGGAAAAATAAAAAAGCTGACCAATAAGATATTATTTTCTGGAAATAGTGATGGAAACAAAATCTTACCAATTGTGGTGAATATAAGCGAAGCATTGTTGCCTTCCCTGGAGGGAGAAAATTATGGTCTTTTTTTGTTTAAAAAAAGAAATGCAGACATTTTCTTTTACAGCAATTAGCGATGATGCATGGAGTGAACTGCTAAGTATTCATGACTAATCTGGATAGACAGGGCTGTCCCTTGCTAATCACAATGAATATTGGCCTGTCCATAAAGAGCAAGGAGTGATGACATCAAAGAGAACAGTCAGCTATTACCAGGGCAAACTCTTGGCCATAAGCTTCTGCAGATGATAATATGAAAAGACAGAGATGAAATTAAAAGCAGTGTCAACTACCCAGGAGGCAGAAAAACACACAATTGTATCTTTGCAGTTACTTGTGTATTGTACTGCATTGAGACGTTCTTTTTCAGTTTTATTGTATGCATTTTGAATCTACAAAATACTTCGGAATTATTTTTATATGGTGGCAACCATATAAAGTATCTAGCTCCAGCAACATAAAGAACAATCACTACACTGAGTATAGGTGGGGTATTTTTTACACTGTATAGTCATTGCCTTGGGTATGAAAAAATATTGGTTTTTTTAAGACGTGACCAGTGGTTGTGTTCTCCAGGGGAAGTGTTTGGATGCATACACTTTTTCTTTCTGGTAGGTCAGTAAAACCTCTCTTGTCCTTTTGCGCCTTCCAGCAGAACTTACTGGAAGTCCCCCATGTAAAGGAGGTTGGGTGCCAACTGGTGAGGTCTAATGCTTTTGTAATCATCTTTAGCCTGTCTCCTTTTGAGTATTACCAGTTTGAGTGTCCACAGTAGGGAAGTGGAACAGTTGGTCTCCGCATCACCCCTTCCCGGTCTGCAGAAATTTTGCTGGGTCGCTAATGAACAAATTTTTAGAATGGTTTTACAAACTCTCTGTTTCTGTGACACACAAACTCCTCTGAAACTGTGGCAGCTGTTGAGAACTTGCTCCTTATTGATGTTATCGTGCTGTGGACAGCATTAAAGTAGCGAAAACTTCCTGACCTCTGCACAGATCCTTAGGGATCCATTTTGGTTTAGGGAATTAATTGCCTTTTTTCTCTGAGGGGAAATCTTTGCAGGTACAGTTTCTTGGACTATATCTACATTGCAGTCCCTACTGTGACTGTTGCTCATGCAGAAATGCTTACCTTGCCTTCAAAACAGTAGCTTCGGGGTTTTTGCTAGTGCAGAAAGCTAACAACCTGACCCTGTGCAGCTGGGTGTTGCATCCTGTGCTGAGTTTTGTGCTATCACAGCCACTCTGCTGGCAGAACTTGAGCTAGCTTGTGAATAACTCGTTTAGGTATGTCTATAGTACGACTGCAATGTGGATGAATCTCAAGGAGTAGCCTGTCTCCTAGTGGTAAATAGGTGATGATACATTTTGAGGAGGAGCTACCCGATAGGGTGAAAGTTAGAAGGATGTCATAGTTTTCAAGATGTTGGTCTCCGTTAACAAGTGAAAACTCCCACAAAACTCAAGAGCAGGGGAGAGTACAAGATTTAGTATCAGGCCCTTAGAAACACTTGCCATTTTGGGGTCAGGTAAGAGGTATCAGAAGTCAGTAGAAGATAGTGGTGTGGGCAGAAAGGAGGACAAAACAAGGGCCTGACAGGAGAGAAAGGATTAAAACATCACACTCTATTGCTTGTGATCTCACTTTCTTTCATTTAAATGCCTGTAGTAATTTATCTGTTGTAAAAGCCTTATTACCATGTTTGTGCTTCTCGTGTATGAGGAAAATGGGATATTTCCCAGTTGTTTTTTGTGTGCTTAACTCCCCCAAAAGCTCAGAAGAGTGGTCATATTTTCAAATTATTTTCTTTCACTTTGAGTTTTCTCTCTTAAGTTGTGATTACTTATGCAGTATGTTAACCAGTGACTGTAAAATCACAGTTGAAAGTTCACCTCTTCCCCACAATTTTTCTGTAAAATAATGACTAACCTTCAGGAACTTCAGTCCTTAGTATATAGTATAATTTTATTTGTTTAAAATGCTCAAGCACTTCCCTGTGTTATAAAAATACAAAGGCCATTATTTTTTAACAATGTAGCATTTCCTTTTGTAAATACTGAATATTACTGCTGTGAGGAAGTCCCTTACGTGCCTAAAATGGCTCAAATTTCACTCTGTTATTAGTGTGAATACAAGAAAAAGTTGTGGGCAGAAGATTGGTGGAATTGTCAAGGATTTGTGATGAATGAGTCGAGCCAAACAGTTGAATGCTGTCAGACTGTACATCGCTAACACCGCCATCCTTTATACGCCTTTAACAGAAAGATGTTTCTGCTAAGAGATGGTTTACTTGCTACTCGGACAGTTAATGATGGCATGGACTTACTTCCAAACCTTTTTTTCCTTGTTGTTCTTTAAACTGAAGGAAGCACTAAATACAAGCTCTTAATTTGATCTGTGACTTATTTGAAAGAGGTATTTAGAAAAGCCTAAAGATTAGCTGTTGTGGAACTGCGGTTACTGTGGTAGGCTGACCTTGGCCATCTGCCCACCCAGCCACTCTCACAGTCCCCTTCCTCAACAGGACAGTGGGAGAAAATAAGATGATAAAGCTCATGGGTTGAGATAGAGATAGGGAGATCACTTGTCAATCACTGCCACAGGCAAAACAGGTTCCCCTTGGGGAAAATTAATTTATCGCTAATTATAGTAGGTTTGGATGGTGAAAAACAATGATGAAATTAAAACAGCCCCTCTCCTCCCCATTTTTTCCTAGGTGTAACTTAGCTCCTCCATGGCTGCAGGGTAGATGGCTGCTCTGGTGCGGTTCTCTCCAGGGGCTGCAGGTGAATGTCTGCTGGGGTGCCCGGAGCTCTTCCTCCTCTCTCTGTGGCCTTGGTGTTCTCAGGGCTGTTCCTCTCGCGCGTTTTCTCTGCTCCTCACTGCCTGTGTGGTGGTTTTGCCCTTTCTTAAATACAAGTTCCCCAAGGCACTGTCAGCGTGGCTGAGGGGCCGAGCCGTGCCCTGTGGCGGGTCTGTCAGAACCGGCTGGAACCGGCCGTGTCTGGCACAGGGCAGGGCCTGCCTCTCCTCACAGAGGCCACCCCGCAGCCCCCCACTACCAGCGCCTGGGCACCTGCACCCCGTACAGGTGTTGTTGAAATTATTATTGAAATAATAGTCTGTAGCTTTTTTTAGACAAGGTGTGTGAACTGTATTGGATTTTAACTGTGTGTCCTTTCATCTTTCTTTCGCTGTTGCCAATAAGACACGTAATAGAAGGAATAGGGTTGTTTTTTGATTCTTCAGTTTTAGCGAAGACTAGCCAATTCATTACCAAATCTGGGAATTTTCTGGTAAAATACGTACTTTCGCTGTTGTAAGGAATGTGTGAAATTCCCTAAAGTTGTCCTTTAACTAGGCCTTCTGTCTGCATTTTTTAAATGTATGCAAAACTGTTAGTGCTTAACTGTGACCTCTTGTGGGACCTTTTATATTAGCTTACCTCCATTAGGACTGGTTAGCCTTGGGCCAGTCTTATTTTTTCTATGCTTCAGCTTTTTTTTTTTTTCTGTGAAAGGCAAAAAATAAATGTCCTTAAATTCCAGGCCTCTATTAGTGCTGAAAATAGTTGTTATGCTAAAGGCGATGATATCATGATAACGAGGGGCAGAAGAGGGGAGGAGGTAAGCATATGGGCTACTGCACTCCAAAACTGTGCTCCTTTTATCCTGAAAATCTTACGGTAAGTAAGGATAAAAATGAAGTTTGTGGGCTGCAGCAGGGTATTTAGATATGCAAGGGCTCAGGGTCTGGTCCACAGATGCAGAGCACCACCACTATCTTTCCGTACTCGAGAAAAAATCTTTTCATTCTGAGAAACACTAAGTTTATGTGACTTGTGAATGCTAAAATAATAATGTGAGCAGACAACCCATTTTTTGGCCATGTTTTCTGAGAACAGTTGTTTTCTTAAATGAAGTTCATTAAAAGTGAGTGGTTTGCCAGGAGTCGTCTTCCTCTGGCAAACATGAGCCATACGCGTGGAAAGCCAGCAGCGCATCTATAACCCCTTTGACCCTCACCAGTTACTAAACCAGTGTAGCTTCTTCAGGCTATCTTATTCTTTCATTTTGATTTAAGCCTGTAATGTCACTGACATATGTCTACCTATCATGTTATTTGAAAGAAAATGTTTTTAGAAGAAAAGATGTTTTGCTGCGCTTAAGAGACTATGTCCATGTTTCAGAGGACTGACTGTTTAGGCTTGTACCCTTAACTCATGCACTTGACTGGAACCTTAATGATATCCTTGGTTTGGTCCTCAGATGGAAGAAATCTGCTGAAACTGGAAATTCCAACTATGAACAGTTCCAAAGCTTTTAAAAATTTTTTATTTTAGTTATTTAGGAAGTGATGAAAAGTACCTGCATCACAAACCAAACTTCCACAAGTGTGTACTGGGGATCAGAAAAAAGCCTGAACTAGAGACTGTTGGAGAGACAAATAAGTTTGCTGTGTATTGCTTCTGTTTTTTTGATCTCTCTCATGAAAATGCAGAAGCTACTGTGTCTCCTGCTAGATGGAGGTGTATCTGCATTCGTTCTAGCCTGCTAGATGAGAGGTTGCTGCAGGATGCCTCATCCTTTATCAGACTGCCAACTGCAGGGGCTGCGAAGGGATGAAGCAAACCTGTTATCTCCTTGTGGGAGGAATGGATGAAGAAGCTGCAGAGAGGGAGGAAGCTGTGCACCTACCAGTGTTATGTAGATAACAGAGATAAAAATCTGCATTCAGGTGGAGGTGTGATGAGAGTCAGTCAAACTTGGCGCCTTTTGTTCCCTTCACTTGCCTTTCAAACCTGATAACTCTGCTCAGGCATCTGTGTGGAAGAAGGTGGCCTCTCAGAAAGATGTAGCTGGGGAAGCAATTACAGACTGGGAAATGAAAGTCTGCCAGCATGCTGTCAGCTTGAGCTGCTGGAGAGTGGCAAGGAGTGAGTGAGTGCCCTTTCTGTTCTGCTCCCCCCCGCTTTATCAGGCTGTACGAACATCAAGATGGGAGAGCCTCAGAAAGCATCCATGTTACTGTCACTGCAAATCTGGTATAAGCTAACTGAAGTAGAATAGAACAAATGCAAGAGCTGACTGAGTCTTTCTGAAGACTGCCATGTTAAATGGTAGACTGGCTAAATTAAAAAAAAACAAACAAACAAAAAAAACCCCCAAAACCCAACAAAAAAACCCCAAACCCCAGTTTATATGATTTGATGGCAGAGATGACTTTACAGCTGTTTTAAGATGGTAGCTATCACTTCATCTCGAATGCAGCACACAGAAGAGCTGCATATAAATAGTGCTGCACCCAGCCAATGTTTTACAAAAGCAAGAGCTCCAAAACATCAATGCATGATTCCAGTTTTTCACTAGACAGCTGGCTCCAATCAGAGTGGCAATTTGTTACCTATTAGTAAAGTCATCTTGCTGCTGGCTGTTCTATAAACAGAGCTTATTTGACTCTCCTTCAGAAATAGCAGTTATTGCTAGCCTCTTTTATTGATAATGCAATATATCGTGTTAATGGAGTGTAGTGGTTGGAGAACAGCTCTTTGACATTTTTGATCCCTTGACCTAATTGCAGCTATAAGGAAAAAACTGATGTCAAATATAAATTGCAGACAGGAAATGAAGTAACACCCATTTTATGCCAGGCCTGAATTTGTGGTGCTAGTGTACGCAAAATGCTATCAAGATGAAAATGATGAAGAAATTTCTGCTTTGATCTTTTCAAAATAGTTAAATATGAAATCTTGACTTGGGAGGAATGACTGATGGGCCACCTGAGAACTGAAAAGTGTCTTATATGAGAGTGTAATCCCTGCTCATTGCTTAGCATTTTCTGGAGTTGGCTTGCTACTTAAGACTGAATTTTTCTGAGCAAGGCCTGAATAGAAACTGATTGAGTTGAGATTCTTCCTTGTTGAGATAATGATTTATTTTTCCCGTGGATGCTGCATCTGGGATTTTTGAAGGAATATCTCAGCTTCCTTTACTCCAGCTCTTAGGAAACACTGAAGTAATTAATATAGGCATGGTGAATGTGAATTTGTGTATGAGCTAATAAGAGTGAGGAAAGAGCTTGACATGGATAGATTCCTGAAGTATTTCAAAGGGATAAAGGAGTGACCTAAATGATGGGTAGAGACTAGGCTTTGCAATCCTAGATTACTGTGACATTGAAAGCACAGCAGTGTTTTTCCTGAGTGAGCAGACAAGACAATTGTATATATAGGCTACTTTCTAAACTACCTAGCTGTTTTGGGGGAGGCTAAGCTGTATCTTCTTTTGGTTCTGTGCAAGAAGCAAGACCAGAGACTGATTAAAAATCTGTAGTAAGGCCTTATTCTTGGGCTTAATTTACAGATTTCCTTCCTTGGACAAGTTTTATGAGCAAGTTCTAGGCAGCGCTGAAGTCTTGCCAGAATTGAGATCTTATCTGTGCTGTTACAGTCGTGGGGTGCATGTGACTGTCAGGGCACCTTAATTTCTACCTGAATCCCTCTTTAAGAGCATGCTGCACTTCTGTGTACTGAGTGAAACCCTGTGAGCCTCATCGAGACTTAGAATCTGTATCAACAACAGACCAAAAAAGTCCCTGTTTGTGGTTTTGTGTGGATTTTTAATTTTATTTATTTTATTTTTTTTTTAAATCAAGTCACTCGTGTATAACCATTTTGACAACTGGTGGATTATTCTTTCTCTCTCGGTGAAGGGATGCCTCCTCACTCTTGGTTTCATGAAGACTGTGCAAGCACTTAGCAGAGGGGTGGTGGATCCTGCTAAGGTTGCAATTGCTCATCCCACCATGAAAGTGGGATGTGTCAAAGCCAGCAGAGCCTCATCTGAAACACCCACCACAAAACCCAAACATCAACCAGTCTGGTGTCACAAGTGATTCAGCTATGTCGATGATATCACTAATGCCCAATGTGAAATGAGACTTTGTGTCAGAGTGTGTGCTCAAATTCCTTAAATGGATTCCAGAATCTTTTCTCTTTTTCATTAAAATGCAGGGAGAATTTAAGTTAAATTTGTTTGAAAAGTATGCTTCTCTAAACTAGTTTACTGCTAGGGTGGAATTTTTTTTGCCTATCTGTCTCCAGAAATGACAGAAAGAGATGCTACCTAGGGCAAAGTGTGTGAGCATGCCTACTTTCTGCAGTTTATTCCTCAGTACTTGGCATTATATCAGAGACATGAAAGGCCCTGCTTTTTAGTGTTCATTTATAACTTTTTAGTCCTTTGAGTCTTGATCTATGCACCTGGTGTCTATGAATTTGTCTAATTTCTTTCTGAACTTTCTGATAGTGTTTTCCTCCACAACTTTCTATAGCAGCAGATCCTGGAAGTTTAATATCCACTGTATGAAGAAGTACTTTCTTTTATCTTTTTAAAATTAATCCCCTTTTAGTTTTGTTAAGTACCTCCTAGTTGTGAAGTTGCAAAGAGTTGTAGAAATGCAGTTCTGCATATTGCTTGCATGATTTTGTAAATCTTTATTATCTCTCCTTTGGGACTTCTCTCCAGCTTTTTCACTGTCTCCTCTTAAGGCAGTTGCTCCAACCCTTCAAACATTATAGTTGCTTCCTCTGTACTTTTTCCAGGTCTGCTGCATGCTACTGAACTGGCCTTGACCAGCACTGCTATCTGTATTAAAGATGTGGAAAGTCATGGATCCTTTTGTCTTGTTCCTTGTGCCATTTCTAATAATGCCTAATGTGTCTGGGTTTTTTGGCTCCTTCTGCGCATTGGGCCAGTTTGTCCAGAAAGAATAATTTGGCAAGGGCCATGTTGAGGTCTCCCTCCTGAGTTTGAACTTCCATTTCTGAGGTGATCATCATGTAAGTATGGCTTAGACTATTTTCCCTGAACACATTCCTCTAATGAACTGATTTCCTACTTTTTTGCCCACTTATTTGTGTTTGCAAAGGTCCTGCTGGCATTCCCTCCTGCTGGCAAGACTGACCAGCTGAAAGAGTTTAGTTTTACTGTTTATATCCTTTCACTGATTAATTGAAATGGATGGTTTAAATTAATGTAGAATTTATTAACTGTAGTTGAATAGAAATGGTCCTAGCAATGACCCCTAGGGATGCCACTTCTGACTTTTTTTTCCATCCTGGAAATTGACCGGTTAAACCCACCTTCTGCTTCTTGGCCTTGAACTGGATTTCAGTCTGTGAAAGAAACTTGTCTACAATACTATGGCAGTTAAGCTTCCTGAAAAACATTTTGTGTAGAAGCTTATCATGCACTCTTTGAAAATTCAGATATGTTAAATTCGCTGGATCATCTTTATCCTCCTACTTGTTGATACCCTTAAAGACATTCAGCACATTAGTGAGCTAGGATTTCCTTTTACAGAAGTCACGCTGACTTTCTGGATAGACTATTTTTATTCACACGCTCTTTCTATTTATCGTAGACTTCACTGTCTTAACAGGATGGAAGTCAGATTGAGGTGTGTAGGTCTCAGGTTCTTCTCCTGAACCCTTTTTGTAATTGAGAGTTGTTTTTGTTCAGCCACAGTGGCTGTTTGTTATGTGTGGTGATGTTATGCATCTTGGCTAGCAGTAATGCAATTTCAGTGTGTATCTCTACGGCGCTCTAGGGTGAATGCTGTTGGGCCCTCCAGACTTTCTGACATCTGATTTATCTATCTGGTTTAATACTGTTTGTTTACACCAAGCTCGTATAGCTCCTGTGACCTTTCCTGGCACGAGAAGTAATCTGAGCGCGAGAATCTCCCCAACGCCTTTAGCAAGGATCAGCAACGCAAAGCAGTCACTGAGTCTCTCTGCTATGGCATTAGCCATCTCAAGTACGCCTTTCACACCTTGTTATCAAACTGTCCCTCTGAATCCCTTCTTGGTTTTTTCCTTTGATGTATTTTCAAACTTTTTGCTCTGTTTGAAAACTCTTCACAAGGTACTTCTCAAATCCCTTTTTAGTGCTTTTAATTAACGTTTTAGGTTGGTCCTCCCCTGTTGTATAGGCTTTCATATTCTCCTTAACTGAGCAAACTTTCAATTCCTTAAGTGCTGACATTTTCTATAAATGGCCTCTGTAACATTGTCTCCTATGGAGGCTTGCTTGGGTTTTATTCTATATGCAGGATTTATTTATTTTTTTATTTACTCCACTTGCAAGAATCTTTTAAAGTGTGCTCTGCAGTTATGTAATAGAGCTTGATTTCTCATGTAGTTTTGATGTTTTAATTTAATATACATTCTTCTTGATCAGTTTAGTTATTTTTGAAGTCATCTATAGATTAGCTTGTTTTCTGTTGCTCAGTTTGAATTGATGTCGTGATCTGTCTGTATTTTAGAGTCCCATTAGTTACACTAATATCATGGTTTTCTCAAGAGCTATCCTCAAAGACTGGAGTAGAAATCCTGTCCAGTCACTTCCAAGATCTTCCTGTGTTGAATATTTAACTTGTGAGATTAGTACTAGTCTTGCCCCTTTGTGTGTCCACATCAGCACTTCTGTTTTTCACTTGGGTTGAGGTTTATTAACTAGTAACTTAAAATGTATTTTGTTATTCATGCACATAATGGCTGTAGGTTCACCTAATTATTGCAGAAAAAAATAAATATGTTGAAATAGTTTCTCTTTTGTTCCAATGTCAGATTTTTTGGTGGGCAAGTTATAAGTTTTATGCTTGTTCTGTCTCTGTGTCACTGAATTCATGCATTTCAATTATTGCAAAAGTTGTCGTCTTCCTTGTATAGAATCCTAGACCTGATGAAATTAGTAAGACTTTTGCCACCAGGGGGATGAATTTTAGCCTGTTGCCTTCCTGTAAGTTTAGCATGATGTAGTCACCTTTTTTAGTTCACCTTCATACTGCATATGACAAACGTTCCTCTCTCTCTGTGTGTGCTTATCCCATTTAGGGACTTTGGCCTTGCTCTCTGGTAATAATTTAACGTGTGTGTTCCTCTGTTCATTGTACATATGTACTATTATAGTTAAGTGCATATTTCTAAAACTGTGAATTTCTACTATTGAATAAATGTCAGCTTCCATTTTATCTAAACTCTGTAATTTTCCCATTTACTTAGTTTCTATTACTTCATGCTTTCTGATCTTTTCCCAAATGCTAACTAAAATACCCATTGTTCCTGAATTGGGATGAGATTGCTTATTGGAAAATGTAGCAGAAAATTGTCATTGCTCTTAGGACATGTTCTTTGTTTACAGTAGCTTCTTCTGTCATCACAAAGCTCTCATTTTGCCATGTCCCGGCAACTTATGTTTTTCTACTGAGCCTTCTGAATACACAGGCAGAAAATGCAACATTCAAACACCAGTGCATAAAATTACAAGGTTTAGCAAACAATCCACCAGAGAGGCATCAGGTTATATATTTACCTTAGCTCTACCTCCATTATTTCTGCACTTCCCTGCAACAGTAATAAAATGTGTTCACTAGGCTTTTTGTATGCAATAAGAATTTTAATTTACTCTGGAGGGAAGAGCTAGTTCATAACTCAATAGAACTGACTGGGCTCATAAGTTATTTAGTTCAGCTCCTTGTGATAAAATCTGGACACGAAGCCATTTATTATGTTTTGTCTGCCCTCTCAGCCCTGTAAGTTGACTCAGAGCTCAAGAATTAAAGTGGCAAATTGATTTGTTTACAATGCAAATCTGAGCTAGATTGGAAATAATGCAAAAGGCATAACCAATTACATGTTTCATAGTGTAGGTTAGCCTGAAATGAAATAGATTTAACTGATCTGTGCTCAGGGATGCTGTGCAGTTACTGATTCACAATCGCCTTGTAGTTCCCAGTGGCTGTAAAGGATCTGACTCTGCTGTCCTCAGAACTGCTCAGGCACATGCTGTGAGCAAACAGGCTTGCTTCACCTATGCTTTTACTATGGTGGGTAATACAGAGAAGAATCTTCCACACATAATTTGGGGGGGGGGGGGAGGCGGGG
Source organism: Astur gentilis (assembly GCF_929443795.1). Taxonomy (NCBI): domain Eukaryota; kingdom Metazoa; phylum Chordata; class Aves; order Accipitriformes; family Accipitridae; genus Astur; species Astur gentilis. The sequence goes on from NC_064891.1 coordinate 16,058,103, forward strand.
GCATAAAAAAGAGCCTGCATGTGAGATAAACGGTCTGTGGTGTATGTATAAATTGGCAATTTTGTTTAGCTGGAGAAAAATGGAAGGGAAATAGGGATGTGAAAATTTAAGACAGAAATAGTCCCAAGTAAATATATTATTATAAAACATTAAATGAAGAATTTAGTTTTTCCTTGCAGGGCCTTTGTGCAAAATATGAAGAAAGTAGTTTTACAAAAGTGAAATTGTCAACAATTCATTAATCAGTGTTGTCCCTCTGCATCTAAGCTTCAGGAACACATAGTAAAGTCTATACCTCAGCACGTGGTGGTGGGGTGTTAGAGTTTCCCTGCAACACAGTCTTGGAAGCCTTATGGTAAAAACTTAAGTAAATTTTTTCTTGCTTGTCTTTGCAATTGTCTTTCCACACCCTAATCCTCCAACAGGCCTGTCCTGCAGGGGATTTGCAAGCAATTCGCAGTGGTCTGACTTCAGTTTCATATTTTCATACAACTATAAGGATTTACATTTTTCTTTTTTGTTGCATATTTATTTCTCATCGTATAAAATAAATGTGTAGAGATAAATGACAGTAATTCACCAACTCTTTTTTTATGCAGCAGAATTGCTTTCACAAATACAAGATCACAATCACTTCATGCTGACCAGATATCAAATTTGGTTTTAGCACTAAACACAGTGCACAGCAGTGGCAAGCAATGTCTGTTTTATCGGAGGACAGCTATTTAATGTGTGCATCACATTTTTGAAAGCTTATGGCAGTGGTTGGAGGCCAATACTTGCTTGTTGGCTTTTCAGAAACAGCAGTTGCAATTCTTAGGGGTGCAGCTTATTGAACACTGTGGCTTTTGAAAAACCAAACACCAGTATGCAAGTAATGTTTCATTTGGAGTCAGGCACTAGGGAAAATCTGAACTGATACATAGATTTGTATGTTTGGTACATGAAAATGACTCAATATTAAGTTAATAGTTGGGAAGACTTAAACTATTTGCTCCTCTATCACCATTGCCACTTGGCTCCCCTCTTAATATAATTTTGGAAAACAATGAATTGTCAGATATAATGGATTCTATAACATGAAAAATTCAATGCAGCCTAAGAGACTCTACAACACTTGATTGCTATCATTTTGTGTGAAAGTGTGAATAAATTTAAAACAATTGTCTCCCTTTGTAGTAGAATGACATATCTTTTGATAGTAGTTCTGGATCTCCTATGCAAATAATGGTACTGGAGCATATGCTAGAAATTTCTTTTCTGAACCATCTTCAAAGTAAAGTGGGACCAAAGTGTCAAGAGTGTAAATCAAAACCACCAAATGCTCACATCTATCTATCTATCTATCTATGTATGTATTTTAATCAAGAGTTCAAAGGAAGATTATAAACACTATCTTCCTGATTTCATTAATGGCAAAGCAAACATTTTAAATCAGTGTTCAAGTGTCATCATGATGAGGACAGTTGACTGTAAAAACTGAAAAACGCTTCACCTTATGTTAAAATAATACCCACCCCCACCCCCACATGCTGAGAATATTAGAATAACTCCCACTGGAAAAGCTCTTACCCTAAATATGGAATCATTACGAAATCTGTTGATTGGAAGTATAGCTGTTGCAGATGAAATAAGGTTTCTGTGCTGATATTTTTCTTCTCCTCTGTATAAACTGTAATGTTAAAGATAAATTAGATTGCATAGAAGGGCTTAATTTCTATGGCTACATTAGTTTTCCAGAGTATGCATATTTTGGAGTTTTTTAAAACCAGGACTTTATAGTGTTGTTCTATTCAGAAGTGAGGATGTGTGAAAAGTTGGAGGTATCAAATTCTACTGGTCGTTTGCTTTGTACCTGATTATGTTCAAGTATTTGGAGACTTCACATTCTTTTGTGGTGAATGCCTGAATCTGATATATCAGAAAGCTTTCACTGTTTCAGTGTACTAATAGTACGTGTCTCTGCCTTGCTTTCTATATTTACAAAGCAATTCATATTTATGTAGCTGACTGTATTTCCTTCTAAGTTTATGTACCAAATTAATCACAGACAGCTTTCAGCAAATTTACAAAAATTCTGCTTTGGGTGATAAAAATCATCCATTTTTCTTGGAATTTTCTGTTCTGACTAATAGGATACAATTAAAAATTATGCTTATTCAGATAAACAATCATAAATTAGAAAACTGGCAACCTGATCAATTTTTGCTTTCCAATTTTTATGAAATGTTATTATTGGAACAAAGTCTCTAAATATTATTGATAGTTTCATTATGAAAAATTGTTAATAATATTGTTGTATTACTTATTCTTTTACTAACAATTTTCAAGATGTTTGTTCTCGCTATTTTATTGCTGTCCTAACCTGATATTTGTTCATACTTATTTCATTAGTTACCATGTTTAGTGTACCACCATATGAAATCCAGTCCAAATTTCAACATAATTGCAATGGGGATAGTTTTCATCATGTTCTTCATTTACAATGAAGAAATATTTCCTGTTTATTTTTGTATAAAATGACCAGGGGTTTGGGGAAGGTTGACCTGTTAGAAACTCTGATATGATGAAGTTGTTTTGCAGATTTACAAACTCTGCTGCAATATAAGTGTCTGTCGATGTATATCTGACTTACAACAATCCCCAAAACTTTCTTAGTAAGTAAGGTGATCATTAAATTGGCCATTAAATGTTGATGTGCAGCTGTTGGTATGGAAATAATTTAAAACAGTGGTTAACTAAGGCTTAAGAAAATCAGTTTTGCCAGGTTTGGCTTCACAAACTGGGAACTAGAGCAGTGGAAAAATACCAGTGACGGTCTCAGACTGCTGAAGGTTTCCATGCTGAAGAGAGGCAGAAAGGAAGAAGAGCATCCATCTTCTTTTCAGCTTGTGCATCCTCACTACTAAATATGGCTAAGGGTGTGTTGAGGTTTTAGTTAGTAATGATTCAGAAGGCTAAAACTTTCCAGGAAAATAATAGAAAGGGGTGGGACATAGCTCCAAAAGCTGTAGGTAGATAATATGAAAGAAAGACAGAAGTGAATTTTAGGCTGCATGATATGATACAGGCAAGTTTTTCTCTTGAGGAGATACATGACATCTTATATGGCAGAAGAACTTTTAACTCTTCATTTCTGCCCTTGATCACAGTTCTCCATTCATGATACAGCTTTTTGCATAGTCATGTCCAAAATCAAGGCACTGTCATTCTGTATTTAAGGAAATAATTTTCCCCTTCCAATAAACCCCAACCCCTAAATCAATCTGGTTTACCCACCCCACCCCCCCCAATATAACAAGTATTTATTATTTCTGTTATCCCAGCATATAGAGTGCATTGTTGAAAACAGGTGAGTAGGCAAAACCCAAGTGTTGCTTGATCCTCCCTTTTCTCATGTTTTTAGGTACTTGGTCCTGCTTCCTCTCTTGTGCCAGCACTGGTATCAAACTGATCCTTTAGTGAGCTGTATCAGCTTGCAGGTTTTTTTGCTGAGCTAATTTTCAGTTGTGCTCATCAGGTGCTTTTGGCTCATGGAGGAATCTAATGATTGCCAAAGCTATTGCAAGTTAGAGTGGAAGTGTGTCATTGGGAAGGAGGGATTGAAGGGAGTAGGAACAGCAATTCTTCTCAGCGGTCATTCTGTTGGCTTATGCTGCTCTTAAAAACGCAGTCTGAAATGTTTGGTCAGGAATTAAGATGATGTTAAATGTCAAACAAAAAAGCAAGACAGCTGCTGCCAAAATATCTAACAGTCTAAGAGGGTGCATGAGGCAGCAGATATGCGTAGACAAGGAAGTGCAAGATGAGTGAGACAATGCTGCCTGCTCTCAGCATGTCAGCAACCTCCCTATTGGCAAAAGTAAGTTTTAAGGACAAGATTGGGGCAACTTTTCTCATTTTCAGAAAGCAACTCTCTTCAGATTGGTGGAGTACAAGGAAGAAACGATAAAAGTAACAGATTAGTTTTAGTTATAAAACTGTTAGAAATTAACCATTTTCTAAGTAATGAGTTTGGAATTTTTTTTTCTTCCATACTGCAGGGTAGACTGTGCATGCCCATGTATTTTGGGGTCACTTTGCAATAGAATTATGCATAGAGGCACTCCAATCTGAATCTTGAAGTCATAAAACAAATGACTAAAAGAATCAAACAACCTCCCACCAAAAATAAACAAAACTAAAATGAACTCATCCCAATATTAATCCTGAACCTATACTTTTCAACTACCTCACTATATTTAACACTAGCTATTCATTCAAATCTATGAAAGTAATTTCATATTCAAAGGGATCTTAAGACATTTCTAGCACTTAGGATCTGGTATTCAGCTAGAATAAACAAATCTATTATCACTGGAGGTCATTGCTCATAATTTAGAGTAGCTGACTTTGGAGGGAGGGTTATGGGTTGTTAGGAAGAAACAGAAGAGCTGTTGCTCTGTGTAGCATTACTGTCTACCTGACATCAGGCCACAATCTTTCCAAGTTTTCAAACTCTAAAGAAAGAACAGAATTCTAAACTAGAGATTTATTTACTCTTACAGAAGTATTGTTTTATATTTTGTTCTATGGTTTTGATGACTTTTTTTTTTTTTAAGTCATCATCAGTTTGGTCTTCCTAACACTGCTTTTTCATATATGGTAGTGCCAGTTACTGATTGTTCTTGAGTGACCTAAACAGCAGTCCCCTGATGCAATAAGCCACTTCTTATTATTCATCTCTAAGTCAATAAAAGTAATGTATTCAGGAAGAAATGTTTGTAGAGATGGTGTTGTTACTGGGAGTCTGACAACAGTCTTTGTAAAAACGTGCCTGTTTTCATCTGTTTAGTGTGTGAACAAATGGCATTCAACCCAATGCAGTTCAGTATTCAGATCAGTCTCACATTGCCTGTTGATTTCACTGCAAATGGCAGTAAGATGTGCTTAGATGACTTTTGCTCTCTGCTGCATAAGTTAAGTGTTCATTAAAGGCAAGTATCATTTGCTGCACCCTTTCAGATCAGGTTGACTGCTTTTCACCTCGTGTCAGAACTGCGTGAAGGAAATATGTCAGTGAAACTGGCAACTTTTTTGAACTTTGGTTTAGTTCTAATGGTTGGAGGCTGCGCTGCTTGCGTGTCTTGCTCCTTGATAATAGTTCATATTTGTAGAGCAACATCAGTCGGAGTCTCATGGATGCTTCCTTGATGTCTTTCAACTCTGTCTTTAACACGTGATGTTTTTTGAGAGTCTTACAACAACAAGATTTCTGGGTTCAGAATAGGTCTTCTTTGTCAGCTGAGAATATCAATCATGTGCCAGTAAGTTGGATTTGTCTTTAAACACTACTGTGTGGTTTGAAAGAAAACTAATTAAAAAAAGAAATGGTGTCCCTTCACAGCCAGACATACAGGACCAGCAAGATAACTTGGGGTAGGGAAAAAGTTCTGAAAAGTCCATCATCTATGTAATGAACCCTTTTTCCATTCTGTACACTTTGTCTGAGAATTATTACTGTGTGGTTCCTTTCGGATGTAAATAACCAGAAGCTGAGGGCTGGCTCTAAAGCAGATCTTGTCATCTAGTGGCCATTGCTTCTGCATTTTACCATCTGCATGTGGGTGTGGCTATCTAAAATATTTGGTCGTATTGTCCTGTGATATGAATTCTTATCTATATTTTAACACCCACTGAGTGTGTATGTCCAGGGATGTTCAGATGTTCCTTTTGTCGCTGTTTGTACTATCATTTGCTTAGCCAAGGAGCATGCAGGAATGTGCATGTTTATAATTGCACTAAACCCAGAAAGCTGTCAGACTCTGTTTCACGCAGGTTCATTGAAACATTAAGCTCAGCATGGTTTGTGTTTCAGTAGCTTCCAAAAGATGGCCTACAAGCTGCTGGTTTCCCCCAACCCGTTTTTTTCTTTGCCGGTACAACTTTGGCATCTAAAATTGCCTTGCTGTGACAAGTTTCTTTTTTAGTGTGTCAGTGGTGTCTACTTGAGTTATTTTTCTCTCTGCTTTCAACTTCCAATAGAAAAGTTCATATGCAATATTTAAAGTGTGAGTACTGAATGCATGTATAAAGGAATTTACTTTTCTAAGATGTTTTTTCCTTTTAGGAAAGGAAGAGTTGGCATGCAGTGCTCTTACCTGTTTATGCTTTTATGTGTAAATAAAAATGTTATAAGAGCAATTTAACTAAATAAGCTTAATGTGTTTCTGACAGGACCTGTAGCAGCCAGAGCTTCGGGTTGTACCTGTTTATTCCTTTTCTATGTAGTGAGCACCCCAAAGAAGGTAATAAGGCTTTTAAGCTGAAAACCACATTTTATTAGAATATAAACTGGAATAACTAACTCTCTAAATGAAGAAATCTTGAAGTGATGTGAAACAGAGTCTAGAAGTAAAATGAGTTTACAAACAGCTCTCTCCCTGTCAACTCTTTTCTTGCAGGCAGGTTCTTTGCCTCCAAGCTTGATTTCATTCTCTGCTGGCTTTATGGGTCCAGTGGCTTCTCTGGGTGCTGACCCTTGGCAGCCTGGCCCATCTCAGCAGTTTCCCCGGCTCTGCACCCTTCAGGCTCCTGGCTGATTACCTTCCTCTTTCCCACATTCTGCCTCACCCTGTGCTCTACTCCTCTTTTCCTCAGCTTGCTCCCATATTCCCCAGGAAAGGCTCCCCCTCCCTACCCACAGGGTCTGGCCACTCTCAGTTCTTCTTAGTGCAACATACAAATTAAGAACAACCAAATAGTCTGTCATGGGCTCATAACTGGTGAATGAAGAAACTTAGTTGTAAATGCTCACATAGAAAAATACTAGGTTGTTACCAATAACCTGCAAGTGTAGTGGCAGAGTGGCTAAGCTCTCTAGGGCTTGGCCGGAGGAACATGTCCCAGCCATTCACTGAGGTGCACCGAAACAGGGTGGCTAAGCTCTGGTAGAGGCTGCCAAGAGCATTGGAACCATGGAGCCCTATTTGTACTTGCCACAAAGAGTTTTCTTTCTTTTCATCCAAAGTTAGTGGCCTGGGCTCAATGCCGCTCACGGTGTACTGTTTTTCAGTTGTCCTTGTTGGGTGAGTGGGGAAGAACAACGGAGAAGGACTTAAAAGGGAATGCAGATGCCCTGCTCACCATTAGCTTTGATGTGCATCCCTCCTCCCGTTGCTGCCACTTTCCAGCTCTAACCTGGCAGTGAAGGTTATTTCTCACTGGGAGCTACTGTCAGAAGAGGGAAACTGGAAACTTTGATGTTAGTAATTTAGGTTTATTTTGCATTTCCTTATTTTTATAAGGTATGCTTGAACTCAGCCTCTCAGTAAATGCTTGCAGATAACCATCCTTTTTATTCAAAAGAAAGTTCTGAATCTTCTGTAGACAGCTGAGGATACACTCAGAAGGGTGCCAGTTTTACAGCACTTAGTAGTAGAAGGCTGTAAATGTTTTACAATGTAACAGCCACAAGAAACTCCTCAAAAGAGGAGCACCCTGAGCTATAGTGTCATGGAGGCTGTGGCTGAACTTGAAAGTTGCAGGAATTGCTCTTTCCATTATGCTTTCCAGGACAGTAAAAGCAGATTACTTTAAAGGCAGATTTTGAGAAACAAACACGCGTTGTGAAAAGTTAAAGCATAGAAGGTCAGAATGCCAAACACTTAGTGGAAAGAGAACCCTTTTCTGTAACGTAAGGTTTGTTTCAAAATTGCATACTTTTGTATTTTACTCGCTCTTTCAAAGTTACCATACTTGAACTCTCCTTTGCTCTTTTCTCCCATATTTCTTTTTTTGTGCTGTTTTTTATGCTTGAAAAACCTTACATGAACTCTATACAGTAGTACTTTTCGTGTTTCAAGCCCTACCACAGAAGATATCAGAGTAGTACATGATTTAACTTGATTTAAAATAAGTGTGTTTTAAAAAATTAGAAAACCATCAGCCTGTTAAATACTGGTATTCTGTCTGTGTGACTGTATTGTCCTCATGCTAAATCTGTTCCATTTTGTCTTTCATATTTGTGTGCTGTATTTGTATTATATGTCCTATATGTGTGGGGTTTTGCCATTACTGGTAAGAGGCTATAGACTAGGTACTGACCTGACAAAGGTAGCATTTCGGGATTTGCCTGGGCTGTTCTTGGCTGAGGCAGTGTCAGTACTTATTTTTCATCTTTCATGGTCTTCTCGTACATGAATTTGGTTATGTTTGGTCCTATTTCCATGAATATTTGGATACTAAATGTTCCAAAAAGTTCATAGGATATAAAGACAGTATTCATCTTTTTAAAGGAGCATTTTCAAAACTACTCAGAAAGCAGAATAAGACAGAAAGGCAAGTGTCTCACCATGGTCAAGCTAGGTGTTTTTCCATGATGAGTGCAGGAAGCAGTAAACTCTTTAGTACAAGAAAATCTAGTTCTTAGGCAAAAAATGAAGGCAAGACTCTTGTGTCCTTAGTGGTACAGGACCAAATAATCCAAAATTAATGGGTCAGAGAGAACCATTAGCTTTCTCTCACCACTTAGTAACTTGGGGCTTTTGAAGATTTTTCTCAATTGTTTATTTCCTTCTGATTGCCTATTTGAGTGTTTTCACTTTCATAAAAATGTTCAAGCCTTTTTAGAATATTGTTCAATGTGATGTTTTTATGTGTCCACGTGGCAGTGGGTTCCACCAGTTTAATTAGTTTAATTCCCTTCTTATCACTCATTTATGAAACAGTCTCAGCTTTAATATATCCTACTCACTGGATAGTTTTATGGATTGATGGTTGATTTTTCTATTGTAATTGATGGATATGATCCAAATTCTCTTATTAGTACTATGTGGAACCTTGTCATGTAGGTTGGAGAGAGTAGAGCTTGACAGAAGTTCTGTTTCAAAAGGAGGGAGATGGTGCAAGTGTGTGTGTGGGGGGAACCTGGTAATTAAACAGTGGCTGTAAGTATATCTCTAATTGAAGCTGCATGTCTGTGTGATACCCTTAAATCTCACATTTGCAATACAGAGGCTTTAGAAGTGTCATGAGCCCCAGGATTGTTTTGGAACAAGTCCTGTGACAGAAGAATTTGCTCTGGGTAGATGGAAAGAGGATTGAGCCAGCAACAGGAAAATAAAGCAGGAAGTGGAAATAGACCACTTTCCAGTTGTCTAAACTATTTAACTTGTGGTTGTTAAAGACTACTGCAGCTCAGTTCCTGCTCCCAAAGTCAGCTATGTGTCAATTAAACACAATTAAGGTACAAGAGCTGAGCCACTGTACTGCAGCTTCACTAGCTTGACTTCTTTTGGAGAGAATCAGCTGAGCCCATGGCACTTTGGCATTGCCCATCATGTTCAATTTAAATAACCTTGGGGTCTTTTGCCTCTGTTAGCTGATTATACATTGCTTTTAACATGCCCATAGTCAAGCCATTTCAAGGAATAAACTTTTACATGTGCCTTCATTGCTTAGAAAGCTACAATTTTTATTTTTTTTTTTTACTGCAGGAATGGGAACATTTGTCAATTAGACTAATATAAAATGCACTGAAAACAATGAACATTAATTTTACCACTATCCGCAAAGTCCCTCTTTAGTTGAATATAATAGTATAAATTGGGTTAATCTAGTAGAAACTGGTGGAGTTAATTACCATCCTATATTTTATGGTAGCTATGAGACACAGCTAAATGTATTTTCATCCAAAATAAAGGCAGCTAGTTAGAAATCCAGATGTTTTGTGTGAAGAAAGTTTGGCTGATTGTTGATACATGAAGGGGTATGTTTGTGTGGCTGAACCATCTCACGCAGAAGCAGGGAGAAAACTTGGAAATGGAGAAGGAATATTTTATGCAACCTGAGCAGATGCAAGTTGTGCTCTTCCAATGCAAATTTTTGGACCAGGATGAGTGAAGGAGTTCTGATGCTGTGAGAGGTAATTGTCTCAGTTCACTTCACTTGTCCTATGTTTAAAGAAGCAGAATTTGATATGTTCTTGTAAACAAGTATTTCGTACCAGAACTCTGATTCAAACATCAGTCTCTACTTCTGACTAATAAAAAGCACAGGACTCTGATTTTTGGATTTGAGTGCACAGGAGTTATAACTATGCATAGGATTGGCTTCATAGACATTAATTTCTTGCTCTTCTCAGTGTTTTACTCTGATAATTACTATGGGATTTTATAAAGTCCCATCTTGTCATATTGGTACAACTCTACCTCCTCTTCAGTATTCTGAAGCTTTGCCAATGTGACAGAAGTCACTGACAGTCTAGAAAGATGCTTGGCTGGTTCTATTAAAACACTTCAATTATCTGGATCTGCTGATTTTAAAAATGTCAGACTTCAGAAGCTGTTAACTAACATTTTCCTGAGTTAATACAGGAAAGTGTTTCATCACTTCCTGAGTCACACTACTTTGTCTCTGAAGCATACAGAAGAAATATTTGTTGAACACTTCTGTCTCTTATGAATTACAATTAATCATAACATTGCTACCATATTTTAACAGGCCACTCTTGTCTTTTGGGTTCCTTTTACTACTAAATGCTTAAAAGCTCTTCTGCTTGTAACAGTATGGTTGAATTTTTAGTTGGAAATAGCCTGTAAGTACTTCTGAAACATGCGTTCCGAAACAGTGTTGTTACTCCACCACAAAACATGATGTAGAAAGGAAAAGGACTTTTCAAAGTTTAGAAGTAGGGTTTTGAAAGAGGAGGAGGTGGTTTGGCACATAACACTGAGACATCTGGAAGCATAAGAGGCAGAGGGTAAACATGTCTATGGTTCGTATTTGTTGTGCATCATGTTTTTTGGCATGGCTTGTAATGCAGCCCAAGTCAAAGCTCTTTGCCATTTTGTAGAAATAAATAGGGAGCAAACACTTTCAGGGTATTTATTTGTGGGCAATCATTTGATATTTTTACACTGAACGTATCCAGACCCCCGCAATTCTTCTGGGCAGAAAATTGGTGCTGGTCAACACTCACTCTCACTGGTTCCAGGACCAGACCACAAATAAGTACGTTGTGCTGTCTGCCTTTTATGACTCTCCACCTCCAGTTCTGGGGTGCAATATTTTGCAGGATGATTAGGTATATGCCAGTCTAATGTATTCTTTTTCTCAGTTCCACTGACAAGCATAGCATTATTTCATTAAACACTTGTCATAAGGACTATCAGCGCTTCCAAGCACTCAAGCTGTAAGATACACGATTTCTGTGTTGGCGGAAGGGTTACATATTACAGATTTGCATTGGGTATAGTGTGCAGCTGCGAAAGTGCAGTAATACAAATAATATTAATAATAGACCTTGTCTAATAATTAGATTTGTTTAGATATTTGGTGTTCTAAAGTTCAGGCTTGGATCTGTATAGGAGTCATTTATGATCATGATGCTTTCTACACTGTTAAAGGACATATTCATAATGTCATATATTTTCATGATTTTTAATAAATTGTGATTGATACAACTTGGGTACCAGAGTGAACATAGGATGGTGAATTATGTCTGTTTATGACTTTTTTCCCCTTTATGACTAAGGTGCTGTAGCTGATGCAGTAAACCAGTGAATGTGAATTTTGTCCCATTTGTCATTTATAACTCCCTTTCTTTACCCCTTTATTAACATTATCTTACCTGCTCTGCAGTGTCTTAGAGCAAATAAAAGCAGTAAATTATTTTAGACGATGTCTTTGGTCGTGCAATCGCACCTCTTTCCCCAAACTTTGTGTAAAATGTTTATTAAAATATGATAGATCTCATGAGTTGTAGATTCTTTTGGCATTTATACGCAGTGAAAAGATTTTTACCACATTTTCATTCAGCAAGTATACAGCCAGTACAGTGTGGTGATTGCAGAGGGACCTTGCTTGCACCTATTGCAGTCATTTTCCTCTGGTCTGGGTCAAACCTGTGACTGCAGAATTGCAACACTGGGTCACATAACTGACAATATAAACTGTTGCAGATGGTTGCAGTTTTGAGCAGAATTTATCAGTATGAGTGATGCAGTCTTAAAACAAAAGGCAATATGTATGTCTTGAGTGCTCACTGAATGGGGAAATTCATGCCCAGTGTGCCAGATGCATAAGAAGGTTGCTGAAAGGCAGTATTTCAGACTTTAGCTATTTAGCCTCACTCCAGGCTTTAGGAATATCTTTGCCTACTTAAAATGTTTAAATGTTTAAAATGTTTTACTGAATGCATCTGCAGTAATTTAGTTAAGTACTTCAGCATGGAGCTACTTTCTAAGCACTTAAGCACAAGCTTAAAATTAGATACTTGCTGGATCAAGGTCTATAGTGAAAAATCAGGCCAAGTTTCCCACTAAATAATTAGTGCTGAAATAATTACAATTATTATATGCAATATATGTTAAAATATAAAATGTCTGAACTTGAAAATTTGTTTAGAAAGTTTTCTAAAACTAGAATTTTGTTTTATTACTTTAGCTATTCAATATGCAGTGTTTCCATTGTAACAAAGACATAAGAGCATAGTTTGTGCTGAGATCTTTTGGCAGTCCAACATCCTTCTTTTCTACGGAGTTTTATTTTTTCTTAGACCTTCAAAATGAAAAATCAGCCTGTAACACTGTAACAGATAATGCTTGTCTGTGCTAATGAACCCTTAATATAATGCAAGTATCTTGACCTTACAAACAAACAAAGCAAAGTTTGATTTACTCAATGACAATGTATAACCCAGTCAATGTCCTTTGATTTTCCAATCTCTTCTTTAAGTGTCTTGTCACCCTCTGCAGCCTTCAAAGATATTTTGCACCGGCCACTGGTGTTATCAGACATTGAGGGTGACAGTTACACTCTACATTCTGTCACTTGTGCCTTCAGTTCACCGCCAAAGGCATTTCATACTGTAATATGGATGAATCTGAAAGCCTAGTTACACTTTTTTTTATTTTGTGTGCGTGTGTGAACATCTTAAAAAAAAAAAAAAAAAAAAAAAAAAAAAAAAGAAAGAAAGAAATCATTAGCCTCTTAGATTGTTTCTTCTGAATGCGCAGATTCAGGTTAAAGGCACATAATGAAACCTTTGTTTATTTTGAAAATTTTCATGACATCCCTGGAGAAATATTCTTTAAGGCTTAGTTTTGCAATGTTTTTTGTATTTTTAATTTTAAGCATGGATGATCATCAAGTGATTTCTTCAAAAGCAGGAACACAAGGCCCTTGAGGCTGTACCATTCCTAAGTTCTCTCAAAACTTCTACTTTCCACCGTTAGTGGCTTTGAAACCTTGAGACTTTCAAATTGGTTTTTAATGAGTTGTACGTACTAAAAGACCAAACTCTTAATTCAGAGGCTCTCCCAGGATGCTGTACTGAATGACATGACCTTCTGCACTGCAGAAGTGACACTTCTGACACCATGGAATTTGATGGTTTTTTAAGTATACGGATGTTGTTCTAAAATGAAATAGCTGAGAAAGGTTCTTTCATCTCAGTCACAGAAGTTGGAGTCCATGGCCATTAACTGTTTTCTTCCCTCATTCAGCCATGCTTTGTATCTGAGTATATTTTTATGTATTTATCTGTGGCAAACAGAAACAGTGGAAAAGATAAAATGAATATACCAGCTTGCAAGTTCTTCCTGCGATGGACTTTTTCATGCTTATTCTATCTTTCACTTGTTGAAGCAAAACAAAACACACCCCTCCAAAAAAAAAAAAAAAAAGCATTGATTCTTTGAGAGTTTGTTGGGTTTTTTTTAATAGCTTCTCTAAAGCTGTGCAAGTGAGAGTCCTACAGGTATCCGGATTACCTTATTCTTTTCAATGTGAGTGATATAGATCAAAGGCCAGATCTTAGCCCTGCAGGCTGTGTGCAACAGATGCTGTTACAATGTTAAAGCAACAATTTATCACTGCTGTGTGTTCTCTGCATTGCAAACAAAGTAATTTCACTTCTGAACTGCATAAATTGATTGTTTGCATTCTTTGCATACTTCTTGGCCATTTCAGCTCATCATCCTCTCATATGGAGAGCAGAGCCTGAGCATGATGAGTAGCTAAGTTTCAGGTGAATCTGCTTAGGAAATTCATACAGCCAGCAAGTAGTGTTTGTCTTCGGCTAAGAGCTTTCCACTACTTCAACTGTTTTATTTCTGAGTGCACTAAACCAATACACTTTTTAAAAACCAAACAAACCCCACCAAAACCCCTTCAATACCTGTTGCAAAATCTATATTTGAGCTCTCTAAGGGAAGAAATATTACGCACGTCCTGTGTTTTCATATTTTATCTTCCTGTGTTTCTCAGTCACAATCCCAGTGAAATAAATGATTCGAGTTCTTCCACTAGGATTATAGGGGGTTTGCTCAAATTATGTTTACATTTAAATTTGAGAGTTGTTTTTTTTTGGTTGCCTCAGTAGTGAGAATACATATCCTCATCCCTTAACAAGAAAAGTTGAGAGGATGGTTACATTTAAGGAGAACTTGTGAGATTTGATGCTGACCTTGAATTTTAGGGTGGCAGGTTTCTTATTCTGGAAACAAATGCCAGCTTCAATTTTGCTTTGTTATTTTGGGAAATTATTTTGTTCCTTAAAGAATCGATTTCCATTCAAGTTTCATTAAAGCTGTCTTTAAATGATTGCAATGGGAAATTTTATGAATTTTGTGCAATATATTTCTATTCATTCTATTTACATAGTAGTTTGTTAGAAAAACTGCAGTGTTTACAAGGGGAGACAAGTGTGACTTTCATAGTTTATTCTGCACTCATTGAATTGCAAGAGCTTCATTTCAGGGTGATTTCAGGGTGATGTTGCTGCCAGCAACCATTGGATGAGAAGACAAAATGGAAAGTTGCAGAGTGGTAAATCTGTCAGTTGGTTTATTTATCTGTAAACAAAATGAATTTCAACCAAACACAGTATTACCTTGCAGTGGCCTGCCTTCCTCTTCATACTGTGTGCATGCCAATCATTCTATCTTGACATTTAGTTATTCTAGTTATTAGAGATATATCAATAAGTGATAATTAGATATGGCTCAATAGCTCTAAAAAGATTTAAGTGGTTGTGTAACTCCAGAAAATGAGGCAAACCAAAATGCTTGGATATGCTAGGATATGTGCAATAAACATACACTAGTCCTACAAAAGGATATCCAGAAAGGATTCCAAGCTACTGTGAGGTCTGAGAATAGCTTACCCACGGTGAAACAAGGCATAAGCATACAACTGAGTTCTTGTTGGATTTTTTTGTGGATGCTCTTGGATTACTTAATTTTCAGAGGCTGAGCACACAAGGAATTTATGGTCAGTGCCTACATTCTTGTAAATTCTCACTCTGGCTTATTGTACACTTTTGTCTGCTTATTGGTCTCCTTATACTTTGAAACTAACTTGAATATACGTGAGGTACTCCTTTGTTTTAGCCGATGCTTTAAGTTGCATCTAAAAAATATTGCTTTTGTTGACTGCTTAGGTAACAGTGCAAGGACTGCACTCCACCACTGTGGAGTGGTGAATGGCAGTTGAATTAACTCCCTGATCCTGAGCTACTCTGCTACATAGAGGTAGGAGTACCTACTACCTTGGTTTGACCAAGGAGCAAGCCCTTGGAAGGCACTTGAAGATCACTGGTGTAAAGTTTTTCAACAGGGTTTTATAATGCCCTGTGTTCTGCAGAGTTCCACCTTCTCTGGGGTCTTCTGTATGCCAGGATAATTTCTCACAAAAGGTAAAATGATGGAGTACGTTCAAATGAGTGTAAGAAATGACAGTAACTGAAGTGTTAAAGAGAAGTTAGAGCTTTAGAAACTCTTTTATGAAGAGCAAATTTGGCAGTATGAAAAACAGGGCACAAATACTGTAGATTATACAGTACCTGGTAGATGACTTTTTTTTTGTTCTTTTCTTTTCTTCTTTCAAACTTGGATATTACAATTAAGAGGAAAGGGTGAAGAAAAATCACCCTACGGCATGGACCAGAGAGCATGCAGAAGTTCTTAGCAGGGAATTAAGCAGTGAGAAGCTAAGGATGGCCTTCAGTTTGTGCAGAGGATTAATAGTGCTGGTTGGTTAACAGCAAGGAAATCCCAGCTTGGGATATTTGCTTCCATGAAAGAACGCTGCATCACTTCACTTACAGACCATTTTTAGGATCCACTGACCCATGTTGCAGTAAGGTAGAACTGACATGAGGCCTAGATTCCTTCTTAAAGTGCAATTACATGTTGCTGTTGTAATACCTAAGGCATTAAGGCTCAGGCCAAAATGTATTTTAGTATAAAGATGAGATAAAAGCTTTTTTTTTTTAATACACAGATGCATCAGTGACACTGCTGGTTTAGTCTATATGATGTGTCCTTAACATGAAATCCTATTTTTCACATAATATAATAACAATACTGTGGTTGCCAGTGATTGGTGTTATAAAATGTGCAGAGAGATAAATGCTGTTATTATGGAAATCCTATTAGCAAGTCCCTATGTACTGTGCATATAGCACAGATTTATTAACATACTCTTCTGTAGTTACTTTCTTGAAAACAGTTTTACCTCCTATGAAATACTGTGCAATAATGCCATTAATAAACGTATCTAATTGCAGTATATAACTGTGAAAGCCTGAATGGATTGTAATGGATTCGAAGTGAAGCAGGATTATTGCAGTGGGATGTATTGAACAACATATATTGTACATCCCTAATTTTTTGTACTTCTGTATGTCAAGAGAGAGAGAGCATTAACTATACAGTCAGGCAGCTAATGAAAAACTCAAGCCTTTTTATAAAGAGCTGTCAGTAGATGGCAATGTGACTATTTTATACAGACTTTTTATTCCATATGAGGCTTAAGACTTCTAATCATCTGCCGTTGCCGCTTAAATTACTATAATTTTTTAAAAGCTCTAAGAACCCTTTAAAACTATTCCTTAAATAATTGATAGTTACAAATGGAAATCTTAGCCCAGAATCTCCAAAAGTGATCAAAGTTGTTTTAATTTTCTAATGGTCAGGGTTGAATAAATATAATGTCGCATAATGTGCCATCAGTAAACCGGAGATTACTGCACTTATGTCTCATGTTGCTGCAGATTCAGTAAACCCATGTTTTATTGATAGCTACACACTTTGGCCATAACTCATCCAAAAGTGTGGTGCTTATAATGAGCACCAGAAGGAATAGCAAAAATAAACATGTTCTTGTGCTGTCAACAATACATCCAGTGTAAGGCTTAACAGCATCTTTTCTTTCCTCTCCTCCCTCTTCATAGTGAATCTAACCAGGGAGAAACAAAGTTTTGGAACATCGAGTTCATCATCTAGCATTAGATTAGACATTATGGTCATATCAAGTATGAAAAACTACAGCACAAATGTATATGTTTAGAGTTTAGTTATTAGTTGCTACTGTTGTTAATATTTCATGTGATGGCAGTACAGAGAAACATAATATGTTAGATGCATGGCAAACAACTTTGAAAAAATGTAGTAGCATATTCCTATTTAGGACCCATTGGTTTAAAATGATGGCATGGATTTGAAGGGCCTGATTTGCCATGGCTTTTGTTCCAAAGTATTGGGCCCACGCTTGCACTTATAAAACTACCTCAGAAGCTTGATGTCCACTTTCTTTTGAAAATTTTCTTTAAATCTGTCTGCAAATACCTAAATCATACATGGAAAAATTTAACTTTGGTCACTGCCTTCAGTAGGCCTTGATTTAGAAACAATCCATCTTCATTACAGTGGTCTCCTTTATAAATCATATTGTAGTGTGAGGCAACAGCCTGTCTCTGTGCACAGTATCCACATACCCGAGTCAAGAGGCTGTTGAATTTAATCAGTCTGTAATGGGTCTCTACCATTGCATGTATGCATGTGTTGGAGGCTTGGAAAGATGCAGAACTGTGTACCTACTATACATTTCACGTTCAAGTAGATTGCTCTAATATTGACTCTGGTGAATGCCTAGGTCCCTAAGGAAGTTGCAAGTAAACCTGGCTATACAGCTTTCTGTGTTGTTTTTTTCTTTTTTTTTTTTTCTTTTTTCTATTGGGTTGTCCAAAGCTATACATAAATGAGACTGCTATTTTTACTTGAACAGTCTGTGCTGTCTAAAGACTCTTCACGGTGCCTCACACCCAGATTGACCTTCGCTTTTGAAATGCAAAGAGGTGGAACAGTTCACAGTCTGTACATACCTGTGCCTGGTCACCAGCTGCACTGGTGGTGGCAAACACACCACTGAGAGCTGAAAATGGGCTACTTAGTGAGCGGGGTGAGAGAGACACACCAGTGCTCAAGAAAGGTGCATTTTCATGTGATTCATACTATTGACTGTCTATATAGGCTGGTGCAATATACAACCAGTTGCAAAGGGTCCTTAAAAATTTCCTCCAAGTTCCTGGTACCAGCAATGTGACTAGTGGCAGAGTTGGTGCAGCTACCCATCCTGCGGTGCCTCTGTGGCATAGGTGCTTGCCAGGTGAAGTGGACTGATAACGCTTGTCCTGCGGGCGCATGGGAAGCTCGTGGGCCTCGTCATGGCCCTTGTAGCAATGAAAACCGGCAGGCTGCTCTAGACAGAAGCTTGCACTGTGGGAGCAACCATCGAGAACGAAGTGTTTTCAGCTTTTGAAGCAAGCAGTTCTGGCTGGCGTTCGCAATGGGAAATTGAACCATTCTTAGATCTCTTAAAGAAATTAATCCTTTTATTGTGGGCTGAACACTGTAAACTGTTGTTTTCAGCTCCTTGCTACTATTAACTAGGCTTTAGTGGTTTGTTTCTGGGGGAGGAGTGACCCTAGTCATTTGCAGTGAATGTACCCTCTTTTCCTAAATGCAGCAGAAATGAATGATAATGGAGAGTTTTCTTAATTCAGACTCTTAAATCTATTTTTCCATTCAGTCCTGCACCCAAGGAGGTCTGTTTCTGTTCTTAAGGCCAAGCCTACAATTGTTTTTCTGGCTTCCTGGTGGTTTTCTGCCTACATGTACCAACACATCTACCTCCTGTCAATACAGGACCCCACGTTTTCAATCAATCCCCTGGGCCTTCCCACATGGCTTTCTGTTGTTTCAGCTGTTTTACTCTATTAAAGATCTTAATTCCTCTGAAAAAAGGGCTGCTAGCATGCACATCAGCTTGCAAAGTCTGTGATTTCCCATGGATCAGAGGCATACTTGCTGGCAACCATTAACACCTTCCAGCATAACAATGCTCTGCAGCAGCGTGGGGCATGGAAACCCACTGCTCGGATTTAAGAGCCCTTCTGTAGTGAAAGCATCTGCCAGGATCCCTGCCCAACCTTCCTTTTCTGGATGACTGTGCAAAGAGTAGGTAGCCTTAAGGGACCTTTGATTTGGTAAAGGGTTATTTGTTCAGGACTTTTGTTTCATGATGCCTGTTAGTTAAATAACGTATCTAAATAAACGTATCACACCCTCACTTTGCCCAAATGCCTATAATGTAGATGGAAAGATTATTTATTTTCTCTGGATTTCTGTAAATAGGTTTGAAAGTGTAAAATCTTCTTTCTTATATTTATATATAACTTGCTTATATGTATGGCTGTGTCCTTAAATCTGTGCATACCGAATAGCTGTCTGCCAAAGTCATTTAGAATGAGAAATTCTGTCCTACAAAATGACATACTTCTGATTAGTCTTAAATGTGGAGTATGGAAATATCTATAGATTATCAGCCTTTATAAAACAAACATTACTTATTGAATCACAGGAAGTATTCCAATACCCTACCAGTGTTTTTATACATTTGTATATAAGTGAAATACAGTCTGTTTCTTGCTGTGCCTAACAAATTTGGAACAGGAACATTAAAATATGATACTTCATTAGTCCTCATTATATTTGTTCACATTCAATCATGCCAGCTATTTAATTTTGCTATGGATGTCCCTACTGTAACATTAAAAAAGGGACCCAATGACCCTGCTTCCTTACCAGTCTCCTGAGAGCAATCCTTAAGAGATTCATGAGAAGGATGAAGTTTAGCAGAATTATATATAATTTGGACTTTCTGAATGGTTGAACAAGAACTCCTCCTAGATTGTTAAGAGCTGAAGGCTGTGTCTTATGTCATTCCACAGCTAATTTTTCTGAGGTATGTAATAGGATTTTCAATTTAACCTGTGCGCTTAATGTCATGAAGCATTAATTGTTATCCATACTTTTGGAAAGGCACTGTGATAAAAAAATTATACAGTTTGAAAAGAAAGACTTTTACTTGAACTTTCCCTGATCTGTCGTTTAAGTTGGGTTAAACATAGTGTGTTTTGTTCTTATTTGCATGAAGTTCCATCAATAAATTTAGACTGAGAAATTTTATTTATGTTAACAATCAATATAGTCTTAGGCTCAATGCATTGCAGTCGTTAATGGCCATGGTATGCTCAACAAAAATTCAAAAGGTAGGAAATGTTGTCTTAATGTAGTCCTTTGCTTCTTAGTTATGAACTGGTAAATATTGATCCTCAATCTTCCCATAAGACAGTTGCAAATTAACTCTTTACATTAGTTGTGTTCTTTTCTCAGTAAGAAAGATGTGTAATATTACAGTAAAAAAGGGAAAGAAGTGGCTGGATTTTCTGTCACGAGAATTTTGCTTTCTGTTTGAGGTGGTTTACCTTTCAGAAGCAGATATGAAATACTATATTGTGGATGATCTTGCCAAGGGTCTTCAGTAAGGAGAAATGGGCATTACTTTCAATAGTATGAATCATCATTCTGACAGGCAGAAAGTAGCTGACAAAGTAAAAAGCTTGACTGTTCTCAGGGAATTTGATTTAAATCAATAAAGTTTTATTTTAATCCTGCAGCCCACCTTTCAAGGATTTTCAATATTAAACTCAGAAATTAATAACCTGTGTGGACCAAAACTGAATATTTTTGCAGCTTTGCTTCCTTTCAGCAATCACGGTAATTTTCCTGTGCGTGTGACGCTCTGTGTTATCTTTGTAATACTTCTACGTGACTTGAAATGCTGGTCTGATGGTTGTTAGACAGATACACCTTGTTTTTTGCTGAATAGTGCTGTGAGGGGTTTTTTTTCCTGCATGAAAACCAGGCTGGGCAGAGAGGTTGGGTTGCCAACATGTGTTAGTGCAGCCTCACAAAGGACTTGAATGCAACTGAATTGTACGCTTAGACTGGGGAAGACCTCTTCATTTTTGTAACGTAGAGGTAGGCAACTGCAGTCACATACACAAAGCCACTTGCATTCATAAGTGGTTGCAGGACACATCCCAGGTTTGGTTCAATCTGTACCAATAGGAAAATGTAAATATCATCTCAATAAAAGGAGTGAGTTCCTTAGGGGGCCAAGATACTATAAAGAGTAACCACACCTCAGGTATTAAAAAGCACTTTATAATGAGACAGCTCTAAGCTTTTGAATGTCATTTGTGTGGACAAAATAACTTCTGTGCTTTGTGTTTGTTATGTTGAGGCTTTAAAAATTGGATGCATTTGACACATTTAATTCAATACTCTCATTAATTCCTCGCACTGAATGCTTTAATGCCAATCATGCAGAAAATATTTAAATACGACAAGTTCTTTTTAATTATCATAAAATTGTATTACAATAGAAGCAAAATGCTTGGTTAAGAAATTCAAACAACATAAGCCAATTCATAGTTATACAAACAAACACTGCAAAAATTGCATGCAGAAAAATGTGAGAATAGCAAAAAGGCTTTCATTAGGAAATCACACTTCTCTATTCTCATGTTTCACCTGGGAGATTAAAGATGCTTCCTTTCCAGAAAATGTCTGATTTTTATTTTGTCACAGGAAGGAATCAAATGATTCCCATTAATTTCAATATGCATTTTAGTTATCTGAAGTGGAGGGTTTTTTGTTTCCTTTAAACTAAAGATTTCAGTATTATCTGGTGTTTGAAGTTAGGGAGTGAGGGAGATGCTAATAGAAGGGGGGAAATATACAGCAAACCGTATGCAAATATTAATGCATTTGCTTTGATCTTATATGAAAAATATTGTAGACTTCTGAGGGCTAGAAATGTCACAGATAAAATCAGCACCCTTTCTAATGGTGAATGCTGCTTTCATCACTTTTTTGATTTACCAGTACTCTGACTTAAGGTCTTCCAGTTCTGAGACTTGATTTCATAATTTACGTATTTAGTCCAACAGGCATTAGATCTCGCCACTTCTTCAGTTCCTTTTTAGTCTTTAGATCTATCATTTAATGGGGGGAAAAGAGAGAGGCAACATCTAAAGATGTGCTTAAAAGAGGAGTGAGAAAGCTTCAATTTTTATTATCAACTTGCCTCCTGTCAAGAGCTATTTCTGTAAATCAGACCAAAGAGTAAATAGATCATATAGACCTCTTGTTACTTTTGTAGTCTTGGAGGAGCCTGGAATATTTTTCACAGTGTTATGATTTCAAAGGATGCAGCTTGGATATTCTCTTAAATGGCAATTCTCAAACTGCAATCTGGGGATCACTGTGTCATTCAGCTGGGATCCGGTTGATACTGTCCTGGCTCCTGTTTCATCCTTTTTATAGCTTTGTATGTAGCTGAAAGGTTGTCCCTATACTACTCTCCCAAGAAGTAACATTTGCAGATGCATATAGATATTTTATAGCAAGGAGTAGGAATGGAAGATGAGTCAGTGAATAAAAAGGTTACTTCTCTTAAAGTGTTACTGTTTCTCAAAGGATCTTGTTCACCATTTTTAATGAAAAATGTCTTGACTGGAATTTGCCAACTTGTCAAAATTGTAACTTATGAAGGAAAAGGGCTCAATTTCAACAAAAATCTGCTTGGATGGCATGACTTCAAGATTTTTATTTTTTTATTTTTTTATTTTTTTTTAAATAAGCCTAATTTCCTGCTGATTTTTCCATCAGACTTCTTGTTAGTCCACTGACTAGGCAGGAATGGGTAAATTGGAGTGTTGGGCAGTAGCTCCTCCTTGTGGGATGACTAATCCCTGCAATGTAAGGCCTTTTTCCTTATTTCCTCTTGTGAGAACTTTGAAAAGTTTCCACCATTTTATCAGATTCAGATCCACACACCCCAACCCAAACCACAAGAAATCCCAACCACCCATGCCCCAAACCTGCCCCCAAAATGCCAAACTTCTCTACGGTATCAAATCAGCTTTTCTTATACATCTTCACAGTTAAATAAACCTGAACAGGAAAGTGTGTGTGTATGTGGGAGCATAGGCATGGATGTACAGATAAAGTGTCAGTGACTTGGCTGCTTGTCAGAGATACAGAAACGTTAGGTTCAAATTCTGCTTGTGCTTAATTCAGGATTATAATAGTGTAGGAACTGCTTTCTCAATTTTGACTGGAAATTTCACCTTGGATCTTTTATCAGTGACACCTTGGTAGCAAAAGCAATACATTTCTGTAAATAGTGGCATTTTTTTCTGTTCCCCCCCCCCCCAGGATAAAGTCCCTTATTAAAAAAATTCTCAGTGTTCTCAAATGTTACGGTGGAAAAGCACACATCAGTGCTGCCCCCAAGGGAAGGCAAGAGAGAGCTGAGGGTGACCCCAGCACAAGCAGGACAGTGGCCACAAGTCCCCCAGGGTCCCAGCCTGGCTGGTGACAGATGGGATCCACCGATGGCTTGGGGACCATCCTATAAGGCAAGATGATGGGTCAGGTCCTGCATGAGTGTGGGAAATCCAGCCAGGGATCAGGAGGGGATAGGGCTGGGTGCAGGTACTGTGCCCCAGCTGAAATGGGACCCCTGGGAGATGGGCAGAGAGCAGGGCCATTAGGGCCTGTTAGTGCTCTCTGGACCTGAAAAACTGTGTGAAGGGTACAGTTTTTAAACACATTCCTCATCCCCCCACCCTTTGCCTGGTTTGTCGGGAAGCTCTGCACTGATTTACTTACAGCTTTAAAGCAAGAAAGAGATACTTTGAAAAACGTATTACGTAAACCAGTAATGTCAAGCAATGTTATCATCATCTAAGATGTCTCTCCTAAATAAGGCTGACGGGGGCTGTGGGAAGCAGTGAGCAGAGTATGGTGGATGCATGACTGCCTGTACAAGCCTATGCATGGTATTCATCACAAATTAATTCAATGTGTGAGCTGGTCGTCTGCTGTGCTACTGATGCATACTTTCCTTTACAGGCTTTTTCTGCCCAAAGACATGCCATTGCTGTTCAAAAAGTCTGTGATTGTCATAGCAGCCTACTTCCAGCTCAGATGATATGTAACCTAATGTAGGAGAGGACATGAATTTTAATGGAAAATAGTTTAGATGATAAGGAGGATAACAAAACCAGTAAAACAAATGCAGTAACAGTGTTGAAAAATAAACAGCAAGGTGTATCTGTTACAAGATTCGTTATGTTTGTTCTCAATAACAGGTGTAAAATTTGAAATCTTGTATTTTAAAGAAGCAGATGTCAATCTCTTGCATTTGGTTTGCAACTAATATAACAGAGCTAGCAGGGAAATATCTGTAACTCTTTTTGTAATAGACAAAAGTATAGAAAGGAAGCCCACTCTAAAGTTGACTATATTAGTTTGCCTGTCAAGACACATTATATCAGTTGGGCAGAGCTGAGAAAACAAAACGGGTATGTTTTCATAAAATATATCTGTGGAACCTTCTGCTATGCATATTGTTATATAGATATATGACCTGATGATTTCTCTAGCGCATTGTAAAGGAATATGCGTGTTTTCTCCTTAGAGGAGTTGTGTTGTAGTATGCCTGTAAGAGGGACCCTCATAGTGTATGCAGTTGTAAAGAAGCCTTGATGCCTAAACTCAAAGGGTTTAATCTGTGAGTAACATTGATTTAAAGGAGTGATAGAAATGTTTAGTGGCCACAGGTTTGTAGGGATTTTGCTTTTTTTATAGGAAGGCAGTTTATCTTCCAAAATTGCAAGGAAATAGATCTCTTTCCTGATCTTATATTATTTCAGTGAAGATCACAGGAGAACTTTTTGTGACAACAATGTAGGGCTTCTGTGTATGTGGTATTTTTCAATGTAGAAGTGTGCTTTTGAAATAAAATATTTAAATAAGGCTATAATGCTTAAAAATACAATGGAGGTCATGGCTGGTTTTGGTATGAATCACATAAATAAAATGAGAATATGAAATCCTCTTGCCATCCTATTTCACAATGGAAAATGCAGGTAAGACAGTGATTGGCAAAACATAAAAATTCTTTTGTTATTTTGTTTAGATTCCTGCAGTCAAATGGCTTCTAAATTATGGTATTCCTCTAAAGGAAGTTACCTCATTTGTTTTTGGTCTCTTTTTTAAGGAAACTAAGGCCTTTTAATGCTCAGAAAATTAACAAATAGCCAATAGTGATCTTCCTTGAAGGCTTTATATTTATTTTTTTTAAAACATTTTGTTGGGTAATTTAAATGGATAATTCTTATATTGTTTTACTTTCAAACTTTTCATTTTCATTGGGCTATCTTATTTATGTTTTTGTTGTGGTTGGCTGGCTGGATCATATAGCATTGCAATGGCTCCTTAATACAAAAGTTGTTTTGTTTTGTTTTTTCTTAGATCAGAAAATAATCAACAACAAATAACTGATGGTCATTTTTGGATGATGAAAAAAATTACATTAAAACTGTAGCATTTTTGAAACAGTCTTTAAAAGTTGTGAACATTTTCATAACTAATAGGTATTAACATTAAATCCTTCAGAATATCATTGAATCTTTTCACATTTGGTTTATTGCTTTAATTCATGAAAATGCAATTTCTGAACTACATTGCTTGTTAAGGTAGTTGTTGGTGTTTTTTTAATTTGTTTTGTTTTTTTTTTTTTTTCCTTATACCGTCCCTCTCGGGAATTTTACAGCTCCTTTATTTGCAATCTGGTTTTGTTTTCTCAAAATGTACCTCACAAACTTCAGGTACAAATTCTGTCTTCTAACTACTAGTTCAACCAAAGCTGACAATTTAGCTGTTGGTTCATCAAAAATTTGGCTTCCCAGTCAAAAATAATATGTAAAACTGAAGAAAACAATGCACTGATCTACTAAGGTACATGTCTGAGACCTGAATTTGTGCATCTTTGCCAGAGAGTGAATTTTTAAGATGTCCTATGTAAGCTTAGTAGAGAGAGCAATCCTGTTTGTGTTTCTGTGGGAAATGATTGAGATTTGTATGAAAAACACGTGGAGTTTTAGATTTAATGTAATGACTGAAGCAAGAATAATCTTTCCCAGTGATTAGTGTGTTGTGTCCCCCCATCCATTTATGTGTGTGTCCCTCTGCCTCCCCTCAACCTTAGGAATGAGCTAAACCCAAGAGCTAACGATGATGCTGTTATAGCCCGGAGGGAACCCACTTATGTGCTCTGCTGTCTCAGGCTACTTGCACAGTTATGTTCTATGTAAATTTTAACCTGCTGGAATTGCAGTCTGGCTAGTTTTCTTGGACAGAAAAGTAGTGGGTCATAGGTGAAGAATATTTCTTCAAGTAGAAAAAAAACCACAAAAAATGTTCTTAATTTAGTTGACTTTTTAAATTTATTTTTTTTAACTGATGGTGTGCTAAGAGCTGCTCATCTTGATCACACAGATGCATGAAAATGAAAAATGTTGTGAGCCATATCCTGTCACTGTACTCATCCTCTGAATTCTGCCACAAATGGTACTCAGTATAGTAAGCAGAATTTGGTCCACTGTTCTTCACTAGTTTTTGGGAGACTCTTGAATTTCTGTCAAGCAAAAGCATAACCTGTTCTATTATTTCTATAAACATCTCAGGACAGTGAACTTTCTGTGGCAGATTTGTCTGAGAAAGCCCCAGAGATGTTAATGGCACCAAAAGAACTACCTCCACCCCGCCCCCAACATTCCCACCTTAAAGACAGTGGAAAACGTTCTTTAGAAATATGATTTTGGTTCTTGTTTGTTTTTTTTTGGTTTTTTTTTTAAATGGGAGGGAGTGTGTATTCATCAATTTCAGTTGTCTTGTAAAACCTGCACAGAAGAAGACATGTTATGCTGCTCAGTTATTTCAGCTGTGAATTGCCTTGTGTTAAGAGTTTAAATCATACCCTTTGTCATTTTAATGCAAAGTGGATTTTTTTGTATTAAGAAATGTAGACAAAGATGTGATTTAGGATGAATCCTGTCAAGGTGTGACTCTATGTTAATTTCTTGAAGAATTTGGCTGAAGACCAATATTAATGTGAAAAATACTTATAGTAGGAAGCTGTATATCAGTAATGCAGACTTTGCAGGTTCTGCCAGCCTCCAGAAGTACACTTTTTTCTCAGTTCTCCCACAGCTAAGGCATTTCTGTCAGGTCGTAACCACTTAAGAAACACCTCTTCACTTAATATTGTGGTATACAGAAATTTAATTTTCTAAGGGAAGTCATGAAAATAGAGATTTTTAGCCTGGAGGGATAAGATGGAAGTTGTCTGACTATCAAAGGAATCCTCTTCTAAGAGAAGAAACCATCGGAAAGTATAGCAGTTTGAATATAAAACTGTACAAACCTTCAAACACTAAGTATAAAGGAGTGTCAAATTGGTGGTAGTTTTTCTTTTTCTTTCTTTCCCCCCGTTTCAATAGAAGGATCCTTCAGCTGATCAAATGTAAAGAGATGACAAGAAGTAATTTATATGGGATCATATTCACTATGTAAATGATTGCAACAAAAAAATGAAAGCTCATTTCTCCTGTGTGCTTGCATATACAGCAGTTACTCATCACATAATACTTATGGATGGATTCTCTGATTCTGACAGCGCATTAGGTACTGAGGTAAAAGCACAAGGGAAATGAATGAAAGAAATAGCATGTGTCTAAGATGTTGGTGCAGCCAAGGTATAACAGATTTGTCAGTGGAGATAAAACAGTGTAATTCAAATGCATCCAAATGTAAGAAGGCTCCACCAAGAGGAAAAAAGCAAGGATTTTCTTTTTTTTTTTTTTTTTTTTTTTGACTGTTGATTTAAATGAACAATGTGAAGTTGGCCATTGTGGGTGTGCTGGGTGCACTCTGTGATTAAAATTCAGTGGGGCTGAGGCTGCTCTGCTGGATTAGCTCTGAACCTTGAGGTTTCACGCTGTTGCTTTGTAAAAGGCAAACCAGCATGAATTCATTGTAGAAGTGGCCCAAAATATTCTGTTGAAACTATTTTCTTTATTAAAATTATTTTCTGTGTGAGAAATGTGTGCTCTTTACAGACAGTTTTGACTTCTTAGCAAAAAAATGAAACACCTGAAAACAGAAACTTTCAGCTTTCAGCGGAAAGCTGGAAACCTTTGATTTGAAAATGCTGCTGTGCTGGTTCACAAGTGTTGTATTCTACTAAAGAACCTGGTTCTCAGAAGCAAATGTAATTGAATTCTAGCTCTCATGAGGCTGAATTTATAACCTGCCTTGGGGATTTTTGTCTGCTATTTCGGTATATTGAAACAGTGAAATTTTTGTTGGGTGGGGGGAGTAAGACTCATTTTTGGACAACTTTTAATTATGGTAGGCCAATTTATGGGCACACATATGCATACACTTTATAATCAGCCCTTATTTTAGAATGTACAGGGTCCTGATTCTTTTCACTTAAATCACACTTAACTGTCTTCCTCCTCTCACACTGTTAGAGAAGTGCTTGATGTATAAGGGACAGGTTGTCAGCAGATGAACTCCTTTTCATCATCACAAATAACTGTAGACATGAAATATTACTCAATTTTCTTGAGACAGGAAAGGAGCTTTATTTTAAGGGAAGGCTTTAAAAAAATTGTTTCAACATTTCAATCTTCCGTCAGAATATACTGTGCTGTTACATATCTTAACTCTAGTGCTTTTGGATAAACTCCTGCTAGGTTGAAATTTAGCATGCACCCTCTTTGCAATTATTTTTGGATGAGATGCACTTGGTACCTCATTATGAGATACCCAGGCATTTATTGGACTTCAAGGCTAGGTCTAAACTGCAAAGTGGGAACACCTGGGGCTGTTGTGGGCCACAGGGGTCAGTGAGCCCCTAACACGGGGGGGGGGGGGCGGAATGCACACATCCTGCATATGTGGAGAAGCTCCAGGGTGTTATCACTCTGGAGCTGTGCCCAGGAATTCTCTTGGGAGAACAATAGCTGGTACAGGGAGAAACCATGCTGGCATTCTGCTACAGTTCAACCTTATATGTAACTATATTATGGTACCCGGCATCACTACCAGTGATTCTTAAATTTGTTAGGATAGACATAGGCGGCATTCCTGGCAATGGCATAATGTAAGTAAAAGAAAAGAATTTTAATCCTGGTGTCCTGATCAAATGTCACCTTAGGTAATTGAACTGTATTCTGCAGTCTCTGCTGGATAGGTAATTTGATTGTCATCTCGACTGAGCTAGTGTACATCTAGACTAACTATACTGAAATAAAAAGTTACAGCTGTGTGAAATCAGTGTAAGTGAAGGACAATAAGGACTACTGTGTTTTAGAGCTGGGCAAAAAGTGTGCACTTTTTTTATTGTTCTTATTGGCACAAAGTAAGATGCTTCAAAACTTTGCAGGAAGTTCACTAAGGTTGGGTCTAAATCTGAGGCTCTGCTGTGATTCCAGTATCTAAGCTTAAAAAGAAAAAGAAGAAAATATTTACCACGTGTCATGCATTTCTCAACAGGCTTTGCTAAAGCCTGCTACAAAGTGATTCTTTTAGTACCTTTGCAAAATTGTCAAAGGTGCTGTGACGCTGGGGCAGATTTTGAACAATGAATGGAGAATCTAAGATTCATCATGGAGAATTTGTGTTTATTCTTGAGATTTGTATCTTCATATGAACACAGGGATTTTTTTTAAGAAAGCTAAGCTAAACAGTGACTCAGTCTCTCAGGCAGTGAAGGAAGAATAAAGGTGGCACATTTATACTTCGTTGACTACTTCAGTTTTTCTTTTACTCTTCCCTACTTAAATTATTTGTTTCGTATTCCGCTGTTGCTGAAATTTTGACACAGAAAATCAGAGCATTGCACAAATACAGTTCTTGACTTATTAATGTTTCCAATGACTCCTATGACATAAGCTAGCAGAGCAAAGGTTTTTGCTTTCGTAGTGGGTTAGTCACCCAGTTGAACCATCCCAAACTGTCACTTTACTTCAATGAAATAAGATGGGTGCATTAATGCTTTAATATGTTCAGCTACTTCCTACCTTATGTTTGCTTGTCACATTAGTATTTTGTCCAGATTTTTAAGTAAGTATGCTAGTCACACAGTGTTCATGCTGGAGGCTTGTTTCTTGTATTTCACTTGAAACAATGCTGGTAGGTTGCAGCAGAATTAATCTATAATAGGGAAAAAGAAATTCAAAACAATGATTTATTGTATGCTTTTTTAAGATGATTTTACTTTTATTTTTTTAAGTTACTGGAAATGATTACCAGAAGAAAAGAGGTAATCTCCATACCAGAGCAGCAGTAACAGCTCTACCAGGATGGTTGCCCACAGGTGCACTCCGAGTGACTGATGGCAGAAAACAACACTCAGGGAGAGCTGTGTGAGCAGTTTGAAAGAACAATTAATTTGACTAATGCAGGCTTCTTTCCTATTTGTGAATAATCCATGTGCAAATTCTGTTTGCATTTTTTTTATTGCTACTTTAAATTGTCCCTTAAATTTTCATGAAGGAATTTCAGCTGTTCAGGTGATTGTAAACTGCTTGCTATTAGTATTCTCTGAAAGTATCCGGTGTTACTGAGTGTCCCTGTTCAGTTCGGTTGCGGGATTTTGTTTTGTACTTTTCCTAGGAGCCTAGAATGGGAATTTCCAACTTTGAGGTGATGGATCTAATTTATGGCAGTGATTTTAATTAGACTCAGTTCTGGAAGTGAGACTTAGAGTGCCTCAACTGAGAATAATGAAAATTGCTTAACCCTATTTTTAGAATTATACCAAGTTTCCTATTTTACATTGCAATCAAGAGAAATTAAGATGTGTTAGAAGCCTTGCAGAATCTAGAACCCTACTTATTGCTCTGTTTGCACCTATTGCAGTTGCACAGTGTCTTTATATTACAGTGTGATATCCTGAACCTTCATTTGTAGTGCATGTATGCTATTTACTTATTAAAAAAAGCATAAAATACTATTGAGCATTAAAATAGGCCTTTAGCTAGTCAAGCTTTTTGTATTTATGTTGTTAATAACAAAATTGTGGCTATCCTTTTGCTCGATGCTATGCTTCTCCTGTTATGTCAAAAGCAACACTTTAAAAAATTGCTGTTGAATTCCACTTTCAAAACTGAATATGAACGTTTTTGCATTTGTCCAGATCAAAGAAGTGTGTGTCTGACAGCCTGTGTGCAAGTAAAAGCTGTTCCAAACCAAGGTTTCTTCTAGTGGGGACAAGTTCACAGTCTAGTTTATCTGGCTGTCCAAGATTTTTTTCTCTCATCTTATAAATTTGTTTTCAATCAGACAAAATCATGCAAGGGAGGAGGTAATAAATCTTAATTTGGTAAACTAAATATTCTTTTGCTCTGCATAAACCTCTTCAAAATGTGGTTGGCTTTTCCCTGTATCTTTTTTGGATGTCTGCAAAAGCCTGTGGCTCTGAAATTCAAACTTTTTGGTCCGCACTCTTCAAATGCAAGTTTTCAGTCAGAAGGCCTATTAAAGTCCAGATATAGTGTCCTCTTATGCCTGGGTGGTCTCAGTTCCTTGCCTGGAGAGTTAGAAGAGCTAATCTTTTACACTGACAGCTCTGAGTGGCTCACATGACTGAAACACTTATTTTCTTGCTGGCCTAGATGCCATAGCAGCAGAATCCATCACAGTGGATATGTCCATTTTAACTGTGCCTGCAACACATGTAGAGCCTTTTATAAAGAAAAATCTGGATTCTGCTCTACTTGCCATTCTCTCTGCATAGACATGAATAAGCGCAATTTTGTGAAGCATTTTGTAGGTGGTATCTGGCTATGCCTAATTATAACTGCATGAGTGCTGTTAGGCTTGGAAAGAAGGGAAAGTAATCCTACAGACTTTAAAGAAAATAAACCTGTGCAGTTTGGATTTGGAGAGGATGCAGAGATGGTTGGAGTGTTATTGGAAACGCTCCCTGTGTAATGACAGTTTCCTGGTGAGTTACATTTTTGCTGTCTAATGATGACACCAACACAACAGCGTGCTTGGTTTCTCTGGCTGTTTGAGTCATGAATTATACTGTTGTGTTTTGGGTTGGTTTTTTTTTTTTGGAAGAATGTTTGCCCCACTGGTTTGCTACTGAAACTTAGAGGACTGATTTGAGTATACAAAAGAGAATGTACAGTGTCTTTCAGTTGGTATTATTGGAAAGTTTTAATAGAGTGAGAAAATCCTCATGGACAGGTTAATCTTGTCTCCTAATCTCCTTGAAAGAAACACTTCTGTTTCTCCTGAAGTTCAGCTGTAGTTCCCCTTCGGTTGACGTGACAATCATGATATGCAGCATTTCACTGCATGTCATATATATGTATTCTTTATTATACAGGATCAGCAAAGTATGTCAGGTACTGGCTGTAGTCAGTTATCCCAAGCCAAGGGCATCTGCTGATGATCCAGCTCCAGATACCAGATTGTTAATGAAGTTAGATGACAAGATTTACTCACCAGTGGTGTGCTTCTACCACCCAGGATGCTCAGGCTGTACTAGGATGTGTAATGTTTCTGGGAGCAGACTTCTCTTCTTTGGAGGCTGCTTTATTTGACATTAGGAATTCTTTATTTGTGGCTGAATAGTCCTAGATTGTGCCCTGTGGCCTATGAATGTGTCTAAAATCCACCCTATTCTGCTTCTCCTCTGTAAACTATGTGGACTAATCATGCTTATGACGCAGCCCAGGAGCGATCCCATAGTGTGCACGAGCACTGGGGCTGGTGTGCCCAGCCTTGCGTTGCACTGAAGGTAAATGTCAGAAAAGAGAACAATGTTGACCCAGATGGTTCAGCTGTGCTCCTCTGTGTGTACACCCAAAAGACCCAGGCTGGAGCAATCTCTTGTTCTAGATATAAATAAATAAATAAAGAACGAACAGTGAAACTTTATAAAACTTTCACTGGCTTTATGATTCATACAGACTAAAACAGCTTAGGGAATCTCAGAAATAGCTCTAAAGCACTCGTAGGTGGTTTTAAATCACAGAAGAGATGAGCTCTAATACATGAGATGGACTCTCAGTCACAGTGCAATAAATTATTACTGTGATCTTCCATAAATTCCAAGAGGGAGAGGGAAGGTTGGCAACTATTGATATACCACTTTTCTGGATAAAACACCTTACTACTGGATTGTTTTGCATGCAGTCACAAAGTAGTAAATACATCAGTTAAGTTCTCTTGTTGACTTGTCCCAGCAAGGTGGCAAGCAGCGTATGAGATTCAGTTCTTATGGCTATCCAGATTAACTGAACGTAACTGAGGAAGATGTGTTGTGATTTTTTTTAATATTTATTTTGTGAAATACTGTTAATGCCAGTGCTATTAGTGCTATGTATCTAGCTGAGACGACCTTTTCTTAATGCAGCCTAAGAAAAGCATTGGAGTCCATGTGACTATTATTCCTAAGATGGCATTAAACTGAATTTTCACATAAATCTATATGCTTAGAAATAGACTGATTTTTCAGAAAAGAAAACCCCACACCAAAAAACTGGATACCCCCACTTTCAAGTGTTTTCTTTTGAATCTGGAGCTTTAAAATAAACAGAAAACTTTGCTGTATTTCTGATGTGATTTATTCAGTGAGATGCAGAAATACGGATTTTAAAACAGTTATGTATTTATAGACAAGCTTTATGTGCCAAGCAGAT
Organism: Astur gentilis; assembly: GCF_929443795.1. Taxonomy (NCBI): domain Eukaryota; kingdom Metazoa; phylum Chordata; class Aves; order Accipitriformes; family Accipitridae; genus Astur; species Astur gentilis. The sequence continues at coordinate 16,091,854 of NC_064891.1, forward strand.
AACATAGCGTGATTTGTAGGCAATTAGAGCTTGTGCCACAAAAAATGGCTTAAGGGTTTAAGTCCTGCCTAGCAGTTGCTTTAGTGTTTTACATCTGAAATTCTGACCCTCAGAAGGAAATTGAGGCCCTTGCTCAGATGACGCCTTGCTGTGCACAGCAGTTTTTGACTAAAAGTTCTCTAGATGACTGAAGTTTTGCATTGGGGTTTACTCAAGAAACCCTCAGTCTTTGCGTGTTGAGACAAGACTGTATGCACAAATGAAATAACTTTCATCCATCTCACTTGACTAAGCTGATCTAGCAGATTGGCTCAGAATGTGCCCAGCAGGCCCCTGTTGCTCCCCAAGCTGAGCCATCAAGTGGCTGGCAAGGCAAATGCATTTCACCACCCCTTCTTCCCACCTCGTTGAGTCTACTCCTTATGCAGGGAGAAGACAGCTCGCCAGGGCATGGGTTTAACTTCTTTAACTTTCTTGGGTTTGCCTGAAAAAAACCTCAGCTACCCTCTGAATCAGTCTCAGAGAGAGGAGGGAGCTTAGCAGGGGTCTCCTATGTCCTGGGTGAATTTCGTAAGTAAAGATATAGCCAAAAAGTTGAGCCTTTCCCTTTGTCATTCTTAGAGGAAAGGTATCACCCCTGTTTAGTTCTAAAAGAAAAAACCCAGACCCAACAAAACCCCCATATATGTTTGACGGGAATAAACAAGTCAGGACTGTAGATCATTAAAAGAGGAAGGTATTCTAGATTAAAAAAAAAAAAAAATAAAAAATCCTTCAATTGTGTTTCTCTCTGGGACCATTTTATGAATGGTGCCTCTTGGAAGTCCTATTCTGAGATGACTAAGCTGCGCAATGTTGGAAATCTTCATCCGTAACTCAGATTGATAAAGGATCCACAAGTTTGGGGTTGTAATTTTGAGTACTCTGGGTCTAGTTTGTAGGTCTAGTCTGTAAGCATAAATAAAGTTTTTCTGCTTTAAAGAAAAGCTTTGGAAATTGTTGAGGTTAAAAAAGAATTTCAGTTAATTTTCCTTATTACATTTTATAGTGCAGAAATTTTTTTAATCACTCTAGTAGGCTTTTTTGTGTTCATGACAATCTCCTCAGCATGTCATTGTGAATTCATAGACATGATATTACAGCGTCAGTTGATATGCCTCCTTCAAGTCTTTAGAGATCTCAGTGATGCAAATCCATCATGGTTACATCATGTCAAGGTACTGGCAAATCATGTCACTGGAAATCTTTGGAGAGCATTTCACAGTAAAGAACTGAAACAAAAAGATGTCAGAGCAATTCCAAAACCAGAGCCATCTGATTATCAAGGTGATTATGAAAGACAAATTGTAAGTACTTGTAACTTTGCCCATGCTCCCAGATGTTCTGTCTTCTGAACAATGGCTTGATCTTCCTCATGTTAGCTTATAAAAAAGTAAAGATGCCCATTTCATTGAAATGTCATGTCTGTCCTATCTCTAAGTATGTGGTGGCAAACAGGGAACAAGGTGATATTGTTTAATTAACAAGTATATTAATTAAAAAAAAAAAAAATCCTTTTGCTTTAAATGCTTTAAATTGTGGTAACTTCATTTTGAATAGCTGTTACTCCTGTGGGGGAAAAAAAAAAGTGGTTTGGCTATTCTCTTCTGCCCAGTCAACTGGCAGAAGAAACCCCCAGGGTTTGAGAGCAAAGTTACTAGAATAACTATAAATTTTTTTAAGCAACTTGAACAAGAGAAAGGCAGCAGCCTTGGTAGCTGGAATTTTGAAGGTTTGGAAGGAAGTTCAGGCAGTGCAGGCTGGAATTCTAAAAGCTAGTGGTTCCCGAGGTTTCCGGTTAGGGTTGAATTCTTAGTATGCTTACTACAATATACACCAGGGAAGAGACAATCCTTGTCAACGATTCTGTGAAAAGGCGGAAAGGAAGAATATGGAAAGAGAGGCAGGAGAATTCATTCTATCTGGTTATAACTACATGTACGTTCAACTCTTGGGGAGTTCTGTGCCTGTATGTATCAAAGTACAAATTAACCGAGAGGTTTGTTCTGCAAGTTAGGCAGATGAAAGGAAAAGGTTGCTGGTGACACTTCAGATGATGTAGATGTGTGAATCCTTTTGAACCCAGATGAAAGTTTGCAGAATGTGTGTTTTTTTCTCATTAGTTCCCAATCTCTAATAACTTTCTCCTTGATTTGTGTACAATTCAGTTTTTGCAGGCATGATTTGGTGTGATGATTTTTCTGTCCAGATGCTTTACTATTTACAGTATTGCAATTCAAATCTAGAAAGATAAGAAGAGAATGTTAGTCAGCAAGGGAACAATACGAGTACTTCAGGTTAAAGTTGCAGGTAGATGGGGAACAAAAAGAATAGTGAAAAGTGGACTTTTGTGAGACATTTGACCCTCAATGTTGGCATCTTCTGTATTCTGCACAGGTGCATGATGAAGCCACCCCATCCAAATAGTTACTGAGGAGTTTCCACCACATGGCAGTCTTCCTGTGGGAGACAGGTGCAATTTATAATGCAAGGAATTACTACATTTTTGGGATATTTTGGGGCTGTGGCAGGACAGGAGCGTGAAGATTGTGTTACAACATTTGGTTATAGTATCAAACTTAAATAAAAATGTATTTGAAATAGCAAAGGCAAAACAAACCCATTGAGTAGGGTTATTAGAAATAAGGTTTAGATTACCAGATGGGAAACACTTACCAATGCATAATAATTTCAATAGTCCCAACAGACATCAGAATTACTGTACACTCATTTTGTGCAGTAGGTCTGAAACTTTGGTTATAACTTAAAATTGCTGAACACACAGATAAAACTGCATGGTAAGTCTGTTATATGTTACCTGAAGCAAAGCTGCTGGTTCTTCATATAAAGATAGGTCTAATGTTTTTTCTGAATGCTGATTTTCAGTTTCAGAAAAGGGACATTCCCCTTGTATCCTTGATCTTGGTAGGTTGGAGACAAGGTTTGGAAAATGTGATAGTCAGATATGCTGTGCTGCTGAGGGACTTGATCCAGAAATATTGGATGTTACTGGATCAAGGTCCTACATTAGATAGCTATTTTATAATGTTGATATTTTATGTTGCCCTGAGCTATCAATAGTTTATAGATAAAAGGAATATGAACAAAATTAAAAATCTTTTCCTCAGCTCTTGACATCTCTCCCTTCAAATTTTTTTTTGGGTGGAACTTGTTTTAATGGGGGATTATCTGCTCTGAATTTTGTCTGTCTTAACAATTCTCAGCTGTTGTACCGTATATTGAGATGCACCAAATGGAAAAGGAGGATTTTGTAATGTTAATTTCTTACTGAAATTTCATTTGTCCTTACAGATTCCTTTGTCAAAACAAACATTTGTCTGGTTGGATAAAAATATACAGTATCAAATATACTGATTTTTTTATAGCTATACTTACTGTATTGTCCTGAAAAAGATTAAATACTGCCACATGTGATGAAAAGGCAGACAAATGCATCTGTCTGAAAGAAGTAGAGCAATAGAGACCATTACTGAAGCTTATAATTTTGAATCTGTATTTCCAAACTGCATGTGGTCATGATTATCTGAAAACTCAGGTAGTGAAATTTTTAAAAACCAAGTTTTTCTTATGTAGCGAAGGAAGTTGAAAGAAAACTAAGAGTGAGAAAAATAAAGGCATCAGAGTCTAATTTAGCCAGTATATTTTTATACCCCTGAGTATTGAAGGTTTGTTTTTCACTTGTGTGATTCTTAAAGAATTATTAAGATACTTTCTTATTTATAATAAAGATCGAAGGAAGAGTTGAACAAAAAAAATGCAATCATTCATCTGTGATTACTCATTTGTAAATGAATTAGCTTTGCCCAGGCATAAACTCTTATTTAAGTCTATTCTAGCAAAGATATGAGTCTTAAGTTTTTCTGATACAATCTTCTTGGTCAGTAAACACCAAATTGTAATTTGATTTTCAGAGTAGAGTTTCAATGTTCATGAAAATAGAAAGTAAAAGTTATAAAGTTAACAATGATCTGGAATAAACTGCAGAGAAGCTAAATCTTGACCTCATTAGAAAATATGTTATACAAATTAATCTGTAATAATCTTTGTTCCTTCCTCTAAGAATTAACAATTTATTCTGCTGGGCCCTCAAACACAAATCTATCTTTATAAAAAGATGATTACAATTCCAAATACAAAACAACTTGCATAAAGGAAAGCATCTTCTTGAATGAAAGATGTATGGGAAAACACTAACATTTTTCATAAGGTGAATTAATTGATTCTAAAAAGCAAATGAAAAGCTAATTGGGTAAATATAGATCCAGAGACCAACTTTAGTCTGTTAGACACAGATTTAACAGGCTTTTAAAACTAGAAAAAAAGTTTACTAGGGATCAATTTGATACAAGATAGTTCAAAATCTGAAAACTGTTTGTCTCTGCAATACCTGGTGTTCATTACAGCATTTGTACTTTAAGACTCCATCCTGCTGCTTTCAACATAATTGCTGAAATTTAACTGATTCCGATGAGAACAGAATTGGGCTTCAAGTGTTTGTGTGGGTTTTGTTGTTGTTTTTTTTAGAGCTGCAAGACAGTGCAGAAAAAAATGAAATGTTTGTGATGCATATAGTAATTTTCAGATGTGCTGACTAGGTTTTAAAAATATCTTTCTGTGATGCACAGTGGTCTCAGGTGTTAGTGAATCTTATAAAAATTAAATCATCTTACAATACATGATTGAAAAAAATGTTGAAAATTCTTAAAAGTTAGATAAACTTTCTTACTATGTTCAGAGAGAGAGAGAGATATGTCAGAAATCCAAATCATCTCACTTCCTATTCCTTGCTTTATTTGAAAGACCAAACTCATCCTAATAAAACCTGAATGTTCACTGATGATTTGACAGAGCATTTTTTCTATTGGGAAAATAACTGTTATTCCAATTTGCTCTAGGAAAAGATGACATTTAAAATTTTCTTTGTGGACTCACCCACTCCTCCAAGATTTATTTTTGTATGTATATGCTTTTTTAAAAAAAATGATGCCCTCTTAACTGTTGTTATTTCTTATGGAAATTTAGCTCTAGATACCCCAAGAGGTTGCTCTAACTTGTTAAACCTGGCCTACAGCCAGCTTGACTATCATTACAATCTGTAGTCTAGTCTTGAAGCTGACCTGCTTGGTGACTCCTTAAAATCTAGACTTTTTCCTCTTTTTGTGCTATCAGGTGACACGTAGGTAAACAGCAGGGTAAACAGGAGGCTTGCAAAGAGTACTGGTGGGAAATGAAATCTGTTAGTTACAGATGAGCTGCTTAACACTGATATACCTTGATTAGGAACTTGGGAGTCCCTAACTGGGTTCTGGGTGATGTTACAACAATGTCCCAGGCATGTAATGAAGCCAAAGCAGGGGACACTCTCTTCTCTCCATGTAACTGGTTTTCCATTCTATAGAAATGAGAAATTACGGGCCAAGCAGGAGCAGTAGTTTCTTCCAGCGTAGGTAAGGCTAGGATGACTTGGGAACCGTGGATGTGGAGTCTACATCACAGCAAAGCAATCTACTCATGTGAGCCTGTGAGGACCTGGTCTGGTTGTTCCCTCTTTTTGCTGCTGGACAGTGCTGAGCTAAGGCTGGTATCTATGTCTCTGAAGTCTGCCATCTCAAGCTTTCACAATTCAGTCACTGCAGCCTCTCACCACACCAAATAGCGAAGAAATAGATTTTAAGAGAAGCTTTTAAAATGCAGAGCGGGAAGGTGAATGGTCTGATTAAGACAGTGTCTGATGTCTTTGTCCTTTCTGGACTGCTCCATGGGGCAGTTAGCTCCGAGGTAATTTGAGAGTATGGCTTACAGGAGTGTTTCCACAGCCAAGAATGGGCTTCTAGTGGAGAGCTCAAAAAGGCGCTAGGTCACTAGAGCTGCTCGTTTCCCCAGCCTTGAAGTTCACGGTTGGCATACCCCTATACTGGAGATGGCCCAAGGTCACTAATGAGTTCATTTCCAGTTACTTCTCATAGGAAAACTTCCAAATAATTTTTAAAAACCAAATGGAGTTTTTTAAATTGACCTTAAAAAGTCATATTTGGACTTCTTTTAATTTATTCACTGCAAATATATTAACTTAAACACAAGGGTTGTGAGCAAACCTCTTAAGAGATTATTTGCATTTTGCCTGAAAGAAAATAAATCAACAATTGGCTGCTGCAGACATTAAAATACACCACTTGAATTGTGACACTGCTGTGAAATTAAATATAAATGCTTCAGAGATCCAAATAACATTAAAGCTTTGAAGAAGGTGGAATTTTAAATCTTGATTTCTGGCAAGAGAATACATATATAATAAACAATTAGGAAATAATCCAACTCCTTAGGAAAATTATTTCCTTGCATTAGCTTCTGTCTGTCCAGTGTTTGCATTCTGAATAACACAGTTAAAAGGTTGTGTGAAATATTTGTTGTTAAATGCGATGTTATAACAGGTAAATAACAGGGAATAAAGCAATATGAGCCTGATAAGAAAATTAGGCTGGTTTTTGAAATATGGTTTAATGGACAAGTTGAGTAACCACTTTGAAACAAAGTTAAACTCTGTTGCTTTCAGTGATAGATTTGAGTATTAGCACAAGATTCTATTTAAGAGTTATGCCATTCTTTTTTTATATTTTATGTTAAAATAGAGGAAATAGCACTGATTTATGGCTGTATTATTAAAGGACAGTCCAACAGAGAAATCAAAGTATGAAGGAACCAGAAAATCATTTCTGTCCAAAAGCACTGCTGTGCCAGAGCTTATGCTCACTGATAATTTGCCCTAAACATAGGGTTGTCTTTAAAAGCAAGCTAATACAGTAACTTCAGCCATGAATGATGTTTGGCTGTTTATTGTTTCTCTGTCTAGGGCCTTAAGTGGAAAAGAGATTCCTTCTAATATATATTAAAAAATTTTTTTTTTAAAAATGCAATATTTATTTTTTCACTCTGTCTGTAATTAGAAAATTAGATTTGTGGTCCCAATTTGACTTCTGCTGCAGAGTGGAAGACAGTTGACCTAAAAGGCTTTGTGGTTTTTGAAATGCAGAAGACTGTCAGGACTGCTGGAAAATTCAGACTATCTAAAGGAATTTAAACTTCTTGTTCTACATAATATTTACCAGTTAATTTATAAATGTCATCAGCTGTAACTTTTGTTATCATTGTTCCAGGATTTAGATTCTGGAATATCCTCAACATCTTTCATAGGAGTGACCTTCCTCAGTTATAGCTCTTTTATATAAAACTTCTTATAGTGGAAGAGGCAGCTGTCTTCTGGTGTATTTTCTTGTCAACTTTCTTTTGAAAATTTTAAATGAGGCGCGGTTTTAAATGAGGCGTGGTTAGGTATTTATATAGCACTACTGCTATTTCCAGTGAAGTAAATTTCACAATCCCTATGGCTTCTAATGAGGTTAAGGACGCCAAAATAATTAAAGACAAATTGGAGTGGATGAAGAGAGGAAGAGCTAAAGAGACATGAGGCTTACTAGCAAATATCCATCAATATTTGTAATGATTTTTAGGTCCATATGGAATATAATTTGAGATATATTTTTATACATATTGATTTAGGACCTCATAAGGTAAAAAAAAATAGCATGCAATAAATTTCCATAACAAGTTAAAGTAAAAATGTAGCAATGATTTACAAAGTCAGTCAAATATGTTGACTACAACACCAAAGATGGAGCTAAATTACAGGATCAGCAATGAATTTCTTAATGCTGAGAAGGATTCACAGGGATGGGTAAAAACTTGCATGTAAGCTACTGTAAAAGTAAGCAGTTTTACTAGCTCAGCTTATGATTCTGCAATAGTTAAACTTTAAATACCGAAGCCAAATTCTCTAGTATGTCCCATACTCTCCCACCTAACTAAGTTTTAAAATTCCCATCTTGATGAACTTTCCTCTTTACACCACTTGCTGAGCTAAGGACTTAGTTAAAAGATGAAATTGTGCTGTTCTTGTATGCCAGTAATCACAAACGACAAGTTTCTTGTCTTTGTAGACCTGTAGACTCTTAACTGTAGGACAGGGAATAAACATTGATGATGTCTTTGAGACAATTTTTAAGTTTTCTAAGCATGGGGTGCTCTTGTCCTGATGTCTTTATTGTGGGAATTTTGAGTCCTTGCCTATGCAAGCACTTTCACACTCACACAATAAACAATTTGGAAAATCTTTTTTTTTTTTTTCCTAGAGGAAGAAGACAAAAAGCAGATAGCTGAAATGAAAAATATTTTGAAACATTTCACATCTCAAAGTGGTCTGAACTCCAGCAGTAGAGAAAGTTGGACCCTCACCAGTGATAACAGAATGCTTCTTGTTACTGGATGACTTTTATTGGACAATGGCTGGTTTCTTCCTCCTTGCACGATATGACTCAGGTGTTCTGGAGCACAAATCTTCTCCTGATGATTTCTTGACTCAGGTGGCAAAATTGTTTGGTGCTGGCTTATGGTATTGCAATTAGAAAGTGATTTTATCTTGTAGACTTTTCCTGTGTGGTCTTTTGACAAAGCGTGCTGGTGGTCTGCCTTGCAGCATGATTCAAATTGGGTCATCCTTAGCCAGCATAAATTCAGTCCTTTTTTTCCCTCAGTAATCAGGCCTCTACATACAACAGAGAGTGAATGGCATGGCTTGCATATCCTGTGCAATGTAAACACTGTATGTAGGCCCAGGAGTTAGGACTTAGCTTTGGCAGTGGAAACAGTATGAATCTGTCAGTTTAACTTTAAGCCTGTGTGATTTGGTCTGGATTAGGCAGACCTAATTAACCAGGGGCAGTGTTGTTTTAGTATTGCTGTCCTGAACTAATGCCTTCAAAAAGTGCTATCCTCTGCCACTCGGACACCCAGGTGGTTCAGAGGCATGCTAGCCTTGTTTTAAATATGTCCTGTTGACATGCCCTTGGTGCCCTACCCCTGCTCACTCCCTGCAGTTTAGAAAGACTATGTGGAAGATCACATTTGAAGAAGATGGTATATTCCTGTTTAGGTTGAAGATCTGGTACATGATACAACTTCTTTTCTGGAAATGTTCAAACTTAAAAAGCAAATCCTGTAAAAATGACTAAAAAAACCCCAAGAACACTAAGTGAGAAAATCAGCTGCTCAGACTATCATGTTCCAAGTAACAAAATTAACTATTAAATTATCTTATTTAGGAGCAATTTTCAATGATAATGGAGCTGCATATAGGTCAAATAGTCTACCTCCTCTAAATTTTCAACTTGATTGAAAAAGTTACTTTTAAGCTTCTTGGGATGAACCTCATTTAAAATACAATTTTATATAGGGTTTGTATTCTTGTGCAGCCTATTTTGCTCGCAGTTTTGTGCAACAGTTCCCAGCAATGCAAGACATTATCTACCGTACTGATTCTTTTTATTATTCTCATCCTGGAGTTGAAATATATCTCAGTGGTAAGTTCAGTTCAGTATTCATTTAGGCCACTGTTTTTATGTGGATATACAATGTAGGTGTTTTTACTACCTTGTCTGTAATTGTAAAATTTTGCCCAGGTTGAAAGTAGTTTTGAGAAAAACCTAAACTACCTGAAGACAATGATAATCAATGTGCCTTCCAAATGATGATGGATATCTTGAGAATAATTACCCTCTATGCAATAGTTTGTCCTTTATGCACGTTTCTTCCCATCTACTTTCTAGAAGGATGTTAGGGACAAAGGATATAGTTGCCGCTAATGCCAAATTCCAAACTGTAATATCTACTGAGCTATGGCAAAATTTGTAATTGCAATAGACTTGAACAGCAAAGAGAGAAGGAGGAAAAAAAAAGCCTATTTATCTGAGGCACCAAGCAAAGCTATGAAATGCAAAAGGGTAATGGCAGTTTCACTAAGAATAAAATATTCATGTTGCTAACTTACATAAAACAAAAGATGGAGTGTTTTCTGCAGGGAAATTACTTTCTCTGATGAGCTCCATTTATGCATGATAGAGTTTTAAATTTTTGAAAACCCCCTTGGTTATTTTTTTCTTTTTTCAATTCTAGCAGTTTTAATTTTAGGCTTATAAACAGATAGATGTAAAATTTCTTGCTGAAAGGGCCTTATTCTGCTTAAAGTTATATTTATTACATTCAGGAAAAGCAGAATTGCTTCTGTCAATGACAATGAATACAAAATCAATATTTAAGACTGCAGTCTCATAGACTTCATGTTACAAAGTAGGTACTTCAGTTTTAAACTGCCCTATAATAAAATGTGTCTTCATTTACTTCCAGTACATTTTTAACATTCTTCATGTTATGAAGTATGCTCTAGAGGTTCTAGTTTTGCACCAGGTAACTGGAAAGCAGACAGTTGCAGATGGAGTTGTCCATCAGTAAAGTTCTGTCCTGTGGCAGGGATATGTGTGTGGTCCGAACCTATGGATTTCTGGAAATTTGGTTGGATAGCCCAGACAGAAGCATTGCACTGGCTGTTTGGCAAGACTTTCCTCATCTTGGGCTTTTCTGGTCCCCACTGCGAGAGGAGTGGTAAGTGGAATAATAAGTTTGATGACCTAGGACTGTATTTTGTGGATTTTGGGTTTTTTTGGTTTGTGTGGGTTTGTGGGTTTTGTTTGTTTTTCATTTGGGTTTTTCTTTATGTCATTTGGGCAGCTTGCTCTCTTTGCATATATTTTTGAGAAATTCAACTTTTGGTCAAGGTTAAAGTGTATCACCAGAATTACGAGGTCTGATGTGCTTCCTGCCATGCTCGTGATGGAGGAGCAAAACATATGGCTTCCTTGTCTCAAAGGCAAACCCTTAAGATATCTGCGTAGGAAACTTCTTACACGTTGTACAGGCTTGATATGAAGTGCAAACTGCAGTGAGGAAATCTGGAGATTTGGTCTCAAGCTAGGCCTGAGTTCTCTTGAAACATTCATAAACCTACCTTGTTTCTGTACCATTACAAAAAGGTTTTTGAAGGTCAGGTGATTACTGACCTTACTGGATTTTGGCCAAGGTATCAGACTTAAAACCTTCTAAATGATTGTTTCTGCTAGGCTTTACACAGTACAGCACAGCACTTCAGGTAATATTAAATTCCAGCAGTTTAGGGTGAGTTGTTGGCTTATGTCCAGTGTCCAAGAGGAAAAAAAAACCTAGGAGAATATAATTCTATCAAAGTCTATGAAAAATATGTTCTTGGAAGATGTTGGATAGTGCTAGGGCATAATAGCATGTATAAAACAACAGTAAATAACATCTGTCTTTTTAAAATGAATACCATAACCTGATTTTCTTGTTCTTTTGACTCTAAACAATACAATGGTTTTAGTATGTGTATTTATTTAGACACCAGAATACAGCCAAGTTTGATGTCCTATAGAACAAAAATTTTGTAAATAAACCATGAGTATTATGGTTCTAATTTGCTTGAAATGCTAATGTTTTACCTACTAAATAAGTAAATAATGAAATAGATTTAGTTGATTGCACATAAAAGACCAAGAGTATAGAAGGAATATACATCCTAGGGAACAAGTAGGTGCTTGAACATTTACAAACAAACAAGAAAACTACTGCAGTTTAGTGTCTCTTGTGTAAGTGTTTGCTGGATCAGGTCAGCTAATGGCAACCTTGCCCTTGACTATTCAAGGTGACAGATGTTGTCAGTTAGGAAGAGAACTGTACCTTCCATAAAGGAACATTTTATTGGTGACATATTGGTGATCATAATGGTGACAGAAGTATAACTCTTGAGAGATTCAAGAAGATGAGCTAAGGAATGGGACAGGTGTGCGCTGTGTATCAACAAACTATGAGAAACTGGATACTTTTCACTATTAATGCTTTCCTTATTTTATGAACTGAGAATAGAACATGATTTTAATATAGAGCTCTTCTAATGCAGTTATTACCAGTGAAATAGCTACGTTCTATCATCAGTATTTCTGGGAAGTGGACTAGGATTCCCTGTTCATACTGTGGGTGCAGAGAAGCAGAGTCAGTCCTGTTTCAGGCTGCTGGGAGTGCAGCATGGCTGGCTGACCTGGTCAGGCTGAAAGGTACCACAGCTGCCAGAGTTAACCAGCCTCAAGACCCTCTTACAGGGCATGTTGTGTGACACAGGCTGCTGCAGTTGAGCGAGCTGAAGGAGGTTACGCAGGAAACCGGCAGTAGACTGGGAAGTCTTAATTAAGACTCTCAGCTTATTGACGAATGACCTAAATCATTGGATTATCTTTCCCGTTATCTGCTAAAGTTTGGATTATGGTTGCAGAATGTGAGGCCATAGCTAAATTCAGTTCTTCCTAGGTATGTGAATTAATTGTGTTCGAAATAGATAAACTGCCCTTCTTTCTTTTCCTGCAGCCTACAGGGAAAAGGTCAATGGGGTTGAATAACACTAATAGATAGTTCTAATACTGTGCTTTTCATCTGTAACACTCAAAAGGCCTTTGCAACTCAGGTAAGTGTAATTAGATGTGGTCACAAACTTCCAGATAGGATAGAGCTCTGTTTGAGAATTCAGCAGGACTGACTGTTTTGGCTCCAGTTTTTGTTTTTCTAATGAGTTTTGATAACAGCAGAAGACATGTTTATATTCTGTAATATGCAACTCTAGTTTTATGAATGAGTTATTTCTACAGGGAAATATTTTTCTCTTCATTTACATGATAGTTGGGAGAAGTCCTTAATGTAGTGAGGTTAAGTCTGTGCTTGGGAACTGGCCAACAGCCTTATCAAGAATTCATTTTTAATGTATTTTGTGGAATATCTGATGTAAACCTTGTATGTAACAGTTAACCATATGACTCATTCACTACCCTGGCAAAAACTGCAAGCAGGTGTGCTGATTCCTTTGGCTCTGCATTGCAGATTTAAGTCCATTCTATTGAAAACTATCATGGTTGCTATCAAGTAGTGGTACAGAAAGTGGTGTTTAATAGGTGATGCTTTCCCCTCTGAGTGGATAGATTATGTGGTGAATTTATTAGAACTTGTTAGAAGAACTCTTATTGAAAAAATGAAGTAATATTGACTTTGATACGAGCAAAACAGGCTATTAGATTTGATCTCAGTGTAGTGATGATAATTACATTTTGCTCTTCTGCTGTCAACTGCAGATGAAAAAAACATGCTGTGATGATAAACAAGAATCTGTACAGTCTTAGGGCGGCATCCATTGCAATATAACAGCACTCCCATACAAACCTAATGAAGGTCTTTAGAAATCTATAAGAGATACTAACCTAAAAATATTAACCTAAAATATGATTTCAGAATAGGAGGTACAGAAGGACAAAGATACCTGAAAAAAATTCAAGGAAACACTTCCTTTCTCTAAAGTTGCTCTTACCAATTTGTGAGGCACTAGCATCTGTAACTCCAATGTGGGGAAACTTCGCTAGGGTGTTGGGTACACAAATTGGAGAGTTTACGTATGAATTCACGTTACATTTGGCAAAAGGTCGACTTTCCTGCTGTGTCTTGGATCTGTTGAAGGCAACAGTGCAGCTAAGAATGGTTGAAAAACTGTAATTCTTTGGCTCCATACCGGCTTCATGTTCCACACTGCCACCATGTAAGACACGTTGACACTTTTTACTTTATACAATGGAATGTTCCATTGACTTCCTAGAAGTTATTCTGCAGTGTTACACATTGGTGTAATTTATAGCATACTTGATTCATTACAGGGATCATCTTTATGAATGAAGAATGATAATGTGCAAAGAAAAGAGAGGGGGAAAATTTTTTTCTTCCAAAAAATACAAGAATAGATCCAGAGAATATTTTTAATCATTAGCATAAAGATGTTGCCACTTTCCAGAGGGGAAGACATTTGGTAGGAGATGTTTAGCCTTGAGGCAGTTCATTCTTTACACAGAGGCATAGGAAATACAGTTCCTGGCAGTTTTTATCATTACTAATAAATGAATAAGCACAGTTTCTGAGAAAACATGTTTTATCAGAAGGACATGTTACACTTCTTATCAATAATTCTATGCAAGTAAAATTCAAGCCTGCGGGATTGTATTGTTGTAAGTTTTTTATACAATCACTTTTCATAAAAGAAAAACAGACTGAGATGATGATGAGTGATGGATGAAAATTTTAGACGTAATTAAGAGGAAAAAAAAAGTTAAATTCCCAAGTTCCTTTAACAAAGGGAATAAAAAAAAATATTGTACAACTATGGTTTGATAGATAATATTCCATTAAAGTGAACTGGATGCAGGAAAATGAGGCAGGTTTATATGAAAGAGATTGACAAGCTTTAAATAGTCATGAATATGTGAACAGGTGACCTATTTTGCTTCCCATTTTAATTCTGGAGATGAGCAGATTAAGGATTGTGCTGGAGAACACAAGTGGAGCTTTTAAGGGAAGAGAAACTGAGAAATAGCAATCCTGTAGGAATACTGCAAGAGCTCAGTGGGGATTGGAGAACTATTAACAGATCTGCTATGGTAAGATGTCATTGCTGCTATCAAGTATACGAGCATTACCAAACTGAGATTTTTGTCGGACAGCTGAGGAGCAGAAGAAAGATGATGCAGTCATTTGAGTTAGTTGAGATTAGCATTAAATCATTTCAGAACTAGCAAAAAATAATTCAAAGGTAAGGCCGTTCTTTGGTCACAAAATATCCTGACCTTAAGTGATTTTTACACTCCTAGTCACGTTTGGTTAATAGTTTTGTAGGGAAGAGTTGTCATTTTTGGTTTCAAAGCTTTATCCTTCAGAAGGAAGACAACAGCTCACTCAAAACTGCTAGGGTGAGTGGCATCTCCTAACTTATTTCCTGTTGATAATATTTTATCTACACAAAAACAGGAGATTGTTTTTATAGTAAGAGCCTAGTGAAATCCTTCTCAAACCACTTTCAGAGAGGTGTTAGTGGACACTCAGTATTTAACATATATAAGTTTCAATTTTTTTAAATAATCATGGAAAATCTAGTTTTTAATTCTGTGCTTCTGTTCAATAGTAACAAAACCCCTCAAGCTTGTCTAGCTTCTCTAACTTTCATACTAAAAAAAAGTTAGTATTTTCTGTGCATTTTACCTTTTTCAAAAACCAAACCAACCTAAACTCCTAGCTCTTTATTCAAATATGGGTAATGAAATGTGTAAGATCAAAAGTTGGCCTATAACAAACACAATGGAGTTTTGTTGCTTGTAGATACAGATGCCAGTCCTGAATACTACTGTGCTATAAGCTCCTTTGCCTCTGTTAGTGGTACTTGTGTCTTATTTGTTATATGATTCTGGTAATAGTAGTACCTTCCAGTAGGGATCAAAGAGAACAATCTATGTAAGGAACAGATCACAACACGCACTTACATTTTCTTGCCTTTGCAAGGCTGCTTGCATCTGTGCTATTAATGAAAAGCCCAACATAATGCCTATAATTTTTTAAAATGAATTCTCAGGAAGGTCAGTTAGTATTCACAGATCCTGAAAACAAGAATGATTTAGTTAAGAGCAGTAGTGCCAAGGAGCTACATCAATCATGCCATGTCATTCTTGCAATTTCAAAGACACAAAGACAACAGAAAGAAGAAGCTGCTAGGCCTGACATGACTTTGGGAAAAAACCACAGTGTTACAGCAAGGATTGCAGGAGCTACTGTTAATGGGAGCTGCTGTAACCTGCTGAACATAGTGCATAGCCTTGGTGTGGTTTGTTTTCATTTTGTTGTTGTTAAATACCCCTGAATGGTGATTTGCTATTGTTTTTCTTGGAATGATACTATCATTCTGGCATGTCAGACGTACCAGAATTATTCTTTCTTATGTACGCAAATAATACAGTAGTGTCTGGTAGATGGTGGCTATTTAAGAAGATAGTGGTACCTTCAGAAACAACGTCACCAACATTGATTCAGACTATTTTTTACATAGTGTGATGTTTTCAGGCAATTTTCCTCAAAACCCTCCAAAATCCCTTTAGGTTTCTGTAAACCTAAAGAAAATAAAGAATTCATTTGGGCAAGGATGAGGAAATGCCATCTGACTAGGCGGAGTACTCACTTTCTTTGATGTTGGTAGTGAGATGTCTTAAGGAGGCTTAGTTGTCTGAGGATGCAGCTTAGGAGAAAAGGAAACTTAGGTGCTTGTTCTTACATCTGAAAGAGAAATGCTGCATAAAAATGCTTAAAAAAGATACCTATTGAATAATATTTCATTTTTCCTTGGCTATATAATTTTATTTCCATTCTAAGAGCAAAGTACACCAAGGCCCTGGATCTGTTGATTATAGATTTTGGAGCTTCATTGCACTAAGTGCCTGTTAAGGGTATGTAAAAGGTGGGGAAAAAAGGGATTAAGTACAAAGCAACTCCTGATAAAGCTTTATAGGAGAAGGATTTTTCTGGATGCTAGGAGGTGTTATCCAAAAGCAGCCATTCTTAGAAAAAATATGACTTTGTGGAAAGGCATAGAGACAGAGAAGATTTCAAAGAGGAGATATGGTCATTTTGCAAGATGCTTATCACCTCTAGAGAGAGAACATTATAATGGTAGATGAGTCTTGCAAGGAGTGACTTATTATTTTATATAGGTTTGCTCGATGAAGTTAACAATAATTTTAAAATACCCACATTTGTTATCTGTCCAATGCATGTATGTTATGGATCTGCCTGCCTGTTTATGTTATATTGCTTTTGACTGCTCACTAGGACTAAATTTCAAAGAGCATTTTCAGTGAGAACTCCACATACCAAAAAGTACCACTTAAATTCAGTTGTCATTACCTCACGTTGTAGAACCTTCTTGGCACCGACGTCAGCATTTCCTGTATACGTCGCCATGTGTACAAACTTCAGTGCAGCCACTCTCTGTGTTCATGTCCAAAAGGATATGGTATAGGTGGCACAGGTGGATTGCAGGATCTGTTGCCTTGCAAGCACTGTTCTTTTCTACTCGTATGCCTGCAAAATCTGTCTCTACCCCTGGGATGCTGCATCCTTCAGTGACCTAGAAAGGAGGAATCTTCTCAACTCCCTTCCCTCCTCCATAATTGTCCTGGCTGCTTTGCAGCACGTTCTGCTATGAAGGCATAAGACCTATAAACTTATGTTGAAACTAGTGGGAAATTAGAATTCTCCACACTATGTTTTCTTTTACTCCTTAGAAGATATGTGGGTTATCCAGAACACAAAGCAGTGTGGAAAATTTGCAATAAGGGCACTTATTTTTTTTTTATTTTTTTTTTTTTTTTTTTCACTCTGGAAAGGCTGTAGAAGAAGGTTGAAAGATGGGTGGGTATTCTTCCCTTTCAGTTATTTCTTCATGTGAGTCTGTGTTCGTTCTTTGGTCTGCTCATTAGTTACTTCATTTTTCATATTCTTAACTCTAGACAGTTTTCTCTCCGCTTTTTTCCCTCTCTTAGCCCTGCCTCACACATCTTGATCCTACATTATTTGAGGATAGATTCAAAACAATGAACATACGTTTGTTCATACCCTGTCAGTGAAATTTGAGTCTGATAAACATGAAGACAAAAAAGTGTGCCATGTAGTGGCTAGAAGAGTAACTACAGAGCAGAGCATAAGAGGAACAGAAGAGATGGTTAGACACCAACAGAGGAAAAACAAATGTACATTTGCAACAACCCTGTAGGCCTCCTCTATTCTTTTCTGTTTATTCTTATATCTGTCATTTGGTAACTGGCTGTCCAGTGAAGCAGTGTAAGATGAAGAGTATTTCTTTCATTGCAACAGGGCTTTGCATTGAGAGAACAAAAAAAAACTAAGGAACCAAGAAAACTGTCAGAAATGGATAGGGTGCTGATTGTGAAAGCATGTAATTTTGTTGGGTAAAGAGATCTGTGTTAGGTGATGGCTGAGAATAAGCCATATGGTAAAAGGGTAGCTCTCTATTTCAGTTTAGCTGAGTATAGGAAAATTGCTCATATCTCCCATAAATTACCCTGTTTCTCCAGTTAATGTAGAATCTCATAGCGCTTGCATATTAAGTAACACTTATAAAAAATTCATAAAGAGTCCAAAGCATTCAAAATCCAATACCAGGCAATGTGATGTTTAAGTCTTGCACAAAAATTGAACCCTACTTCCATTCATCCGAGAGCTTGCAGGCACTTAACAAGGCAGTTGTAGAGTTCATGCTTAATAGCCTGCTTCCATGCTCATTGGCTGCGGTATAGATTATATGAGTTCAATGAACAGTTCTTTATGTGGGTTATCTCAGACTCTCTTTTATCTGGATTTATTATGTCTGGCAGTGGTGTGCATAAGCCCAAGCTGTAAAAGATGACTGCTCTACTTCTGAGATATATGTCTCTCTTTTCCTAGTTCCTGGAAGTTCTCCAGCATGGCTCAGGAAACCAGGACAGAGATGCTTAGCTGGGTGCGGTCTGAGATCTGTAGCTCCTGCATCTTTGAAAGCTGAAAAAGGGACACAAAAATGCAAACTCTTGTAGAAAATAATGCATTCACTGAGTTGATACCAGGCTTTTATTCAAATGGTGCCTGTTTTGTCTTTCACAGTGATGGGCTTGTCTGCATTTTCACTCTAGTCCTTGGTTTTGAAGGATTTTCAGTTTTTCAGCAGAACTTGGTTCTGAATTGGAAATGGAAAATGGCAGTGGCCTTCTGGTAGATAAATATATTTAGCTCTCTGTTTATTTAAGATTAAAAATCAGCTTGATTTCTGTTTTATGTTGAATTGAAAACTAAGGTTGTAGCTCATGAGTTTATATAAGCAAGCTTTGCAGTATTTTCTTTAGATGCAGCTAATGGATCAGTGATGTTTGGGGTACTTAAGAACTATAGTATTTTAATTTCTTAGTTTCTTGTGAGAACATTAGCAAATATTAAGTAGTTTACAAAAGTCCAGGTCAGCAGCAGAGGATATTTAAAACAAGTAGGAAGAGCCTGGCTTTGATATTTTCATTTAAGTCGCTATCTTTTTATATGTATTTTTGTAGTGATATCTACTTAGGCGAAAGCCTTGCTCTGCTAGATGGTATACAAATACACGGTAGATAATACAGTCTGACTAAAAGAGCTTCAATACAGACAGAGTTAACCCTTAGGTTCTGAAAACAAAATGAGACTAATTGATTTGACAGGAGTAAAATGTATTTTGCCTGGCAGAGTTAGATGGTCCTAAGGTAATGGAAACAACATTCAAGACATTACCACAAATAGGCAATCACCCTGCCGTAAGAAATCTCAGAGGTTCCCACAGGTTTGTACTAGTTTAACTTGGACAACTACAACATCAATATACAAAGACTGCTGAAAACAGTGCAGTGTAGGTTTCACAACAGATTCCAGTTGCGAGTTAATAAGAAATTGTTGCACTTACTGTGTTTATTGTACTTAATAGCACACTAGCTGAATTAGGAATGTTCTGCAGCTTTCTAATTTTGCTATGCAAGTAGACATTACATTTTTCCAAAACAAAGAATAATGTTTAATATTTACATTTCACGGACAGTACACAGGACCAACTGGTAGATTTAAAAGGAGGAATTCATTATGGCCTTCTACATTATTTGACCTTCTTCATAGTCCAGTCTTTGCATAATTGCATTCTGTTGCAATTTAAACAGTTGTTTCTGTAGCAAATTTACACGTTGTGGCGTGAATCTGCGACATTCAAAATCAATTCAGAGTCTATGAAGTGCAGAGAATCAGGTACATTCCTGAAAAGTTGTTCTAGTATTTCCTCTCACTATTAAAAGTGTGCACCTCTTTTTCTGGACTTATCTAGCTGTCAGTTTCTAGCCATTGGATTTTGTTATAACTAGCTGTTAGACTGAAGTGCCTTCTGCTCTCAGAAATCTCTTGTTAGATACTCATTGCTTGTGACGATGTTATACTAGAAACCTTTACTGTAAGAAGTGATTATAGATTGAGATAACGAAGTGCCTCGGTGAAGGCAGATCTTGAGTCATCCTTCTGGTTCCCTTCTGAATCTTTTTTAAGAGTAGGTATTCAAACTGGGCCCAGTGTATGGTATTGTCTTGGTATTCCAATGTACATACCAGCTACAGAGGCTGTTCAGGTGGTCCTTTATACGTTCAAAGAATGTCTTGGCTACCATATTGTTCTGGAAGCTCTTATGTGCAATCTCCCTGATTTCCTTTTTGGATTAACTGCTTTCTAGGCTCAATATGCATAATAATGCCTAATCTTTCCAAGAACTCCACACAGAAATATTTTCTGTATGATACATATTTCTAATCTGTTTGTAATGAAGTGATAACAGAACGGTAATTGATATGATGCTTCCTTAATAATTTTTTAGGTCTATTTTTAGAGCTACTCCTTAGATAAAATTTGTGTTTTGCTCAATGAGGAAGAGAAGAGAAAACAGTGTTGGGTATGTGGTACACTGTGCTTTCCTTGGTACATCTGGTAAAAAAGAAAGCATATATTAAGCATGCAACATACCTGTGAAGCTAAGATAAAGAAAACAACAATGCTTAATTTCCTTGATGAACATTCCATGCATGAATGAAATTATTACCATTATAGCACAGATTCCTGGAAGATCTCAGGGGGGTGTCATTCTTCCAGAATGAAATCTGGGCAAGGCTGGGGGGGATTGTTATGGACTCATCTTTCATAAATTCCTTTTCTTGTAAAAACATACAAATACGGCAAAAATGTTATTTGCAGGTATTCTCAAACAGGTGGGACAACAGAAACAGTGAAATGCCACACATGATGATCATGTTATCGATGACAATATACTGCTGAACTATAGTGTACTTATTGATTATGGAATTTAAGCCAATGAACCTGAAAGGAATTGTCCTAAAATTCTTCTTTTCTTTCTGTGTCTGTTTCTTTTTTCTAAGGCTGAAGAAGAATGGGACAATATATAACTCTGTCCAAAAAAAAGTTGTCATGCTTATGGTCTGAGACAAATACAGTTAAAACAATATGATCGTAGTGAAAGCACATTTATTTTTGAGGCAAATCTGCATCAATTAGCCACTATACCCAAACTTCTCAAGGAAGAGTGTTACAATTATTTTTAGCTAAGTGCTCTTTAAAGAACAAATAAAAAGAAAATGAGCGTAATCTGCTGCCATTGAAGATAGAGATTGTGGTTGTTAGCATACATTATTAAAGGGTGAGTAAAGCTTGCTGGAGAAATTTCCTCAAATATGGGTGTAGAAGAAGTTTTACAACTTTATTTAAATCCAGTTACAATTCTTTAGAACTTTCCTCTTTTCCCCCATCTTCCATTTTTAAAAGTTTTCATTATCTAATTTTAAATTCACTTACTGCACTTGCCACTGCAGCTTGTAGTTTGCTGGCCTCCAACTGTGCTGAATCTGCACCGGCTTCTTGTTAATCACTGCCATGAGTTGCTGCTTCTGGAAGGAACAACTCAGCAGAATGTAGAAAGTGCTCTGCTCCTGCAGCCCAGGGTGTGCTCTCTGGACAGTTTGTCACCATATTCAATAACTCTCTGTATAAGACTGCTGAAGTCTTATGATGAGACAATAACTTTTATTGGTTTAATCTTAAAAGATCCAAGCTGTTTGCAATGGGGAGGAAATTGCATCTCCTGCAGATGGGGTGTCCTTACTAGACTGGCAAATGTTTTCTGACTTGTACATAAACAGGTCGTCCACTGGATGAGATGGTTACTGGAATGTAGTGCTGGAGAAAAATTAGAGGCAGCCTTGAGAAACTGCTGACACCCTGCAAATGAGTTTAAATATGAGTTATGGTTCTCAAGAAAAAGACGAGAAAAGTCTAAGGGAAAGGCAGAACGCAAATCTGTGGGTAATTTAGGGTTTATGACAGGTGCTAAGCAGAAGTATGAAGAAGTGAGAATATACAATGGGTTTAATAAGTGAGAAATGGGGATAAGCTGTGTAAGATGAAAAAGGAAAAGAATTTAAGTACAGGAAAGGGAAAACAATGCAAGATTTGAAAAAAGGGTCAGAGAAATCTGCTCATTAGCACCACTTTGAAAATATGTATAGTGAACAATTCATAGGCTGTATGAGCTTCTTCCGTTTTTCATGGTGGATTTAATGACACCCACATGCTAAAAGAAACTCTACTTGCTGACCTTCTTTTTAGTAACTGTTCTCACCCTTCTTTCATGGCAGTAGTACTTAGTGCACCTACAAATTGTTTGCATCAGAAAGGCGCTATTTCAAGGCCACTTATGGGCTGTCTGCCTTTGTGGTTGATTCTACATACACTGTTTTAAAATTAACTGGGACCATGGCTGTCCAAAAATATCTTCAGTACTGTAGGGATTGGCGCTCGGAAGATCTCGCGATGTACGTAAAGAGAAGGGTTAAAGGAGGCGGGATGACCGACAGACAGTATATAAGGGCGTGACGCAGTTGAATAAACGCCATTTGCAGCATCCTCATATTGGTGTCAGTGCTCTGTGGCCCAGGGTATGGTGGACCCTGTGCCGAGTCCCACGGGGTGATCAGACGAATGTCTACAAGTGGTGACCCTGACGTGATTGGACATCAGCGGATTACGCGGGGCGTAATCGAAGGCCTGGCCAGGCATGGAAGGAGTCCTGAAGGTGTTGGACTCGTGCTCTAGAGAGGTAAAAATCCCTATGGGACAAAAAGAAGCGAAAGCTTGCCTAGAGCGGCTCCTGAAAGAGGAAGCGATAGAGCGCCCGGGGGACATATTGTCTCCTGATTGCTGGCCGAAATGCACCGCGGCTTTAGCGGAACGGGCTATGGCGACGCAGCATGGTCCGGAGTTAAAGACGTGGGGGCGGATTAGGGCGATTTTCAGGAAAGTGCGGGAGGAGGGCTTAACATGGAAGGAAGCAAAGAGATTGATGCACGCGCAGGCGGATCGGGGCGTGCAGGCGGATGGGGAGGCGCGGACAGAAGGGCTGACGGAGGTAGCGGAGCAGACGCCTCTGGTGCTCCCAGTGCAGCCGTCGGCACTGGCCGAACCACCGGGATACCCTTGGGAGGAGTTTGAACGGGAGCGTGAACGGGCGAGAGAGGAGGAGCGGGAGAAAGAGCGACAGTTAATTCAGGAGGCAGAGGAACCCGTGGCTGAGCAAAGGAGACGGGAGAAGGAGAGGCAGAGACTAGAGGAGGCGGAGAGGGCTGTGATGAAGGGATCAGAAAAGGAGCAGGTAGAGGAGGGAGCGGTTCCCCTGTATGATCCGGAGGATTGGGTGCCGGGACGTGTTTTGCGAACCGCGCCACAAGCTCACCCTAAGATGGCGCCGACATCCGCTTTCTCCCCGGATGTCTCTCCGGAGGTCGGGAGAGGCGGAGCACGGCCAAAGGAAGGAGGAAGGAAAGTCAGGACACCCCCTCTTCCGCGCGTAGCGGAAGAGGAAGAGAGTGGTCCGGACTCAATCGAGGGGTCGGCTCAACGGTTAGAGGAGGCGTGGCAACTGGTGGGCGGAAACCGCTGTCGTCCGCCGCACGCAGCGGTAAAACAAAAGGCTATCTCCGACTGTAAGGCGCAGTCGGCAGCAGCCAGTGAAAAGGCAACGCCTATGCCTTTAATACCTGCGCCCGACCCAGCTACAGATCCGCTGCAGATGTTGCAGCGAGTAGTAGAGGAGATACAGGAGCAGGTGAAGCAACAGCGGCAGCTGCTACAAGCAGCTGGGGAACAGAAAGGAGTTCCCGATTCACCGAAGGTCACGTTGCCAGACTGGAAAATTGTAGCAAAGGAATGTGTTATGGACGGCATACGCTTTGAAGGACCCCCTTTAGTTTGCCCAGTCCGAGCTGGTCCAGGTGGTGTAGGGGTGGAGTGGTCTCCGTTAGATAGCAAGCTTTTGCAACAAGTGAAGAAGACCGTGGATGATTACGGCTTAGGACATCCCATGACAGACTCTCTTTTAGATGTGGTTTTTTCAGGTTCACTGACTCCCTCAGATTCGCGACAGTTTTGCAGTATGATTTTGACTCACACCTTTTTCTTGATTTAGAAAGAAGCTTGGACAAACAGATTACAAGCAGCACTAGTTGAGACCCAACAAGAAAGACCCAGAAACAGGAAAGTGGGAAGGTGGGAGGCGCTTGGTGACACAGGGAAGAGGGTATGCTGCAGTACAATCATCAGAGCACCCAGACTCACGTGTGCGCTGGGTGCCGTCACGGTGGTTGAAACCAGACCTCAGTCAATAACGATTTATTGTGAGTTATTTTGCAGGATGCCGTTCAGAAGATCATCTGAGTACCTGCACTGTGGTCGTTGTGACCCTTGGGTGCTTGTCAAGTATGACCGCTGTGGACAACAACTCTGGAGACGCACCAACCGAGCATCAAAATGGTGTGACCGATGTTTTGAACACCGCAGATCCACTTTACAGCAACCGCTGTGTGTACCCCATAAGCAGGGGACTATGATATGCTTTTAGACAAAGCCAATCAATACAGGAGGCAGGTGACAGTGGCTTGACAATCTCCTCTCGTCGACCTGGCAATGGCTCCTGTCTTTGATTGACTGAAAAACGTTGACCCTATTTGGAATCCTTTTGGTGGTGGTTATTATGGTTTGTTGTGGGATACCAGCACTGACTGTTTGCGTGCGGAAACTCTTTATACAAAGTGCGGGTACCCACCAGTACACGAATTACCATGAGGTGGTGGGATCACTTATAGCTGTAACGCCAGTTTGTACCGTCGGTCATCCGCCATAGTGAGGGGGGACTTGTAGGGATTGGCGCTCGGAAGATCTCGCGATGTACGGAAAGAGAAGTGTTAAAGGAGGCGGGATGACCGACAGACAGTATGTAAGGGCGTGACGCAGTTGAATAAACGCCATTTGCAGCATCCTCATATTGGTGTCAGTGCTCTGTGGCCCAGGGTATGGTGGACCCTGTGCCGAGTCCCACGGGGTGATCAGACGAATGTCTACACAGTACAAATGTAGAACTCAATCTGCTTATTTTATGGACCAAAACGTGGTTTATTTTTGTAATAAAAAATAGAGTACTTATCACGGTGTTATGCAAGTACCTCTTGATAGATGTCTGTATCATCCTGGAGCTTATTTGTGGGCGGGACATGCTATTATCCTTCTTTATATTTGGGATCACAAAAGCAAAAGGATTTCAGGCTCAACTTTCAAAACTAAGCCTTTGATCTTTCTGTCACAAAACATCCTGTTTCTAATACTCCACAGCAAGTGTTCAGAGACTGACTTAAATTGGAGCTGTTGGCACTAGGACATTCTTAATGTGGGTATAGACTTTCTTTGTTTTTCTCCTCTGGCTTTCTAGTTTAAACTCTCTTTTGCATGGAACTGAAAATATTTATCAAAGGGAGACCTCCTATAAATTGGGAATTTAATGAAAATCAAGATTATAGAGAATATCTTATTAGACCAGCTATTAAGCAATTATTATTTTTTTTTTTAGGACCTTTTCTGGAAATACTATGTTTAGGGTAGGCATTTTCTTGGTGAAATGTTACTTTTTTCCTTGCTCCAGTCATATTTTGTTGATCAGTATGATGTGTTTGTGTATTGTTTTCTCTGTAAAAGTCAGTTTATATACCTGCCGTTTCTTTCCAGTCTTTTTAAGTAAACTAGAATGTCGTCTATTTAGTATAGTTTCCTGTTTGTCCATAGTCAATTTTATATTTTGATCATTAAGAGAAGTTACATGACTCCTTCCATTATGCGTACTCCCAGTCTCTTGTGGGAAGAGAATTAGACAGGTATTTCTTTTCTAGAGATACAACTCACAACCCTCTGTCTTTTCAGAACTAGTAAGATACAGGTGTTGTCTTTCTCAGCCATGCAAGAAACACAATGTTACAAGTTATCACATAGAACTACACTTAGGAGTAGTGGTTTTGGCTATTTTTCTAGTAGAGTAAAACAGATAGTGTTTGTACATTTGTGTTTTGTTTCTAAGAAATGCTTTCAGATTGAAATGGTTTAAAAAAAACCCAAACCCAAAAAAACCCTGCCCCTGAACAGCATCCCCCCCCGCCCCCCAAAAAAAAAAAAAAAAAAAGAAGTGGAGCCAGTTTATGAGTTTTCAAAATATGTCAGCTTTTACATACAAAGATTAAAATCCACCAACCTCCCATCACCCTAGCAATCCAGGTTTCCATGTAGTACATAAGAAGTACCTATGTACATAGGAATTTACCCACTGTTAGATGGTGTTTCAGAGCACTGGCTTCATACCTTCTTTACTTCCAGCCTGTTGCCAAAAATGTTATCAACGCCCCCTAACAATATTATTGTGGCCTGCTTTTATGACGATTTGCACTCCACACTAATTTGTAGGAAATTTAAAGAAATCCTTCTGTGCTGTGATTATATGAATTTAATCTTTGTTTCTAGCTTGGCTCTTACCATTTGCCTTCAAAAATTAATTCAACAACTAACAAATTAATTACTGCTAGTGAAATTTGATGCAATTTCACTTCCTGCTTTTGATGGTGTAACCAGAGTTAACTGCTCAGCAAATAAATCTTGCACAGCACTCTGTTGCAGTTTAAGAAAATTTATGCTGTCGGTTGAGGGAACTGCTGGAACTGTTGTATTCAAGGCTCTCCAAAATGTAATTGAGAATGTCAGGAGAAATCATTACAAAATACGTGATTGCCCAGATTTATCTGTTACACTAGACAGCTTTAAAGCACGCAATATGTACAAAAGGTGGAGTGCTGCAGAGCTATTCAGGTACAGTAGCACAGCTATGGAACGTGGCCAAGTGAGTCATACATTTGTTCTAGCTACATATATTTTAAATATAAAGGAATGATTACCAGTGTCAGGTGCTTTATATGACTCACATTAATTTTGAGAAGAGGAGAGGATAAAAACCAAGAACTCCTCCGTGCACTGGATTTAAAGACAAGATGCAGAGGACCCAATGAAATAGGCAGGCAAGACACACAGTTCTTTACTCTTAATTTTAAAAGCAGCTGTTTTGTTAGTTATGGATGTAAATCGTAAATTCCCATGACAAATCTTAAAGCAACGTATTTCCGATATTCTGATCAATGACTTTTAAAAGATGTTATTGATAACTGCATTTATTCTGCCACTGTTCTGTGCTGCTGTTGTCAAGCTTTATGGAATAATTTTGTGATCTGAGTGATGATTAAAATTATTCTCTGCAGTTTACTTATTAAGCACAAAGGCATGCATCTTTTACATTTTTTCAGAAATAAATCTGCTGCTTTGGAAGTATAGTAAGGAAAAATGGCTGAATAGTGGAGAAAAACTACAGAGAACTAAAATAAGTATTACACAGTGCAGCAGTGCGGAAGTTACTAATGGTATGCAGAAACTCATAAACTCAGCTGTATTGAACCTGGAATTGTAAAGTATGCATACGAGTGTGATAATTTATATGTGAAAAGAATATGAAGAGCTTGGAATTCACGTGTCCATACTTGATAAAATTTACTTTTGATATACTATCACTCCTATGGTATTAAATGAAAAGCTTTACACATCTCATGGCATTATTTTTAGACTTTTGGCCAGTTTTCTGCTTATAATCAAATATACATTTGTTGAGAAATTTAGAAAAAGATACAGGAAATGGAATTAGATGTTTAGCTAGGTAAAAATTAGAGCTTTATGAAGAAGCAAAAGAAGGTATGGAAAGACTCAAATTCAGATGCAAACAGAATGCTATAATGGCAAAAGTATAGAGTGATTAAAATAAAAAGAGAACAGGGATAAAGAAATTACTTGAATTCAACCTTTTGTTTTCTTTATTCTGTATTTCAACTTTCTTACAAATATTTCCCAATGAAACTGCATTATATTACTGGACACAATGCAGAGATTGAAGCTAATTTTTAGAAATGAATATACCTCATGTAGTCAGGAGTGACTGCTTATTGCAGTGCTGTATGTTGACATAAGTAGGAATAATGAGAAGTGGGTTTATCATTGTCTTATTCACTAAAGCCTTGCTAATTTGGTAGAGTTCTTTAAGTCCTACAGATAAAAAGAGTGCTGTGGGTGAAATACTATTATAGTCTGTGTGCAGAGCTTGCTTTGCCATTTTCTCCTGGTGTGAAAACCTAGGTCACAAGGAACAATGTTAAACAGTTGAGAGAGGAAAGCTGTATAAAGATTGTAAGTACAATGTATCTTTATATTTCATGTTTGCATATTGTTGTCTAATCATGAACACCTCTATAAATAGGGATTAATTAAATGGACAGTGATTCAGTTGTGCTGAGGTGACATATAGGCTCAAAACCATGCCCATTGTGGCTTACTGAAGGTCTGCTAATAGGCTTACCCTCCAGTGTTATTGTTGCTTGATTTACTTCTGAGTCTTCATTAGGAAAGAGCTAGGAGTGAAAAATTTACTCTGCTCTCTTAGGTAACAGGGATGGCCCTTCTGTTGGTAGTATTATTTCTCATAAACACTGGAATACGAGAACAGATGCAGGTGAACTCTATCACATATACAATATCAGTTTACGCACACTCATAATTTTCCACTCTTTAGTACTTTTGTTGATGTTAAACATCGGTCCTTCCATTTCATTGCTTGATCCTGGTCATCTTAAGGATAATCATTTCAGTTAGTGTCAGTGCAAAGGGACATTGCAAAGCTATCATTCTGAGGGATGTTCATCGAGGGAGGAATATGACATTTCTGGGAGACTGTCACAGCCCTCGTGAAGTGTTAAGATTATTTAGGTGGCTGTGCTGCAGAGAAATGTACATTAACTTGAAATATGGGAAATATCTATAATAAAGAGTTCCAGTTTATTTGATCAGGGAGAAAACCTAGATAAAGAAAACCCCTGGGTGTTTTTAAAATGTTCCTTAATGCTTTTTATACTCCTCAAGATGCAGTGAAGGTCAATGCAGTAGGAAATGTCTCCACTGATTTAGATAAACGGTACCTCTTTGCAATGCATTCCATTTTCCCTTTTATCTAGTTGAAGAGCTACCATAAGACTTTACCTTAGGCTGTCAGGCAATGTGCAAATTTTTCATAACCCCTGGTGAGGTTATTAGGTTGGCATATCTCTTGCCCTTTAGGGCAAGAACTTCCACTAAGAGTCTTTTTCATTTGTTGTTGTTATCATGGTGCTTGCATTATAAATATTTATTTCTGCTAGTAATTAATTTTTCTTGTATTATATTAACCTATAAACTAGAATGATATTCAAGTTAATTTGACTTTAATATAAAAATGAAAATAAAAGTATTTCTTTTTTCATATTTTATTTGTATGTTGCAATGGTTGCTCTGTAACCATTTCTGACTAATACTGCAGGGTTTATAATGCACAGCAGAGTACTGAGACTGAATAATAAGCCAATGTACATATGTAGTCAGCAGTTTTAATGGTATCTACTAACAGCAAAATGCATTTTGGGAAGTCCCAGTGGTGAGACCATGGCCCTATGAACTCAACAGGAGTTTTGATGCTTGCATCGCTTTCTATCGAAATCCAGAAATTATTACTATAGAACACATCGTATTTAATAGCTAGTTAAAATACCCATATATATACACATACATATAGGTATATATTTGTATATTTATAGATGTACATCTAGATTGTTACAGATCCTCAAGGACAAAGACATGCAAACGTTGTACTGTGGCTGCCATTATTTTGCAAGAATATTGCAGAAGCCTTCTATCCACTTCAGTGGTAAAGCACTAGTTGTGGTACTAGAGATTGCTAGAGCTTTCACATATACTTGCAAAGATTTTTGTTTGTAGTGGACAAATGCAGAAGTGTCAAATCTCATGCTGTCAGTTTAATACTTAGGTGTTTGCAACCTTCCTTCTAGCTGCAGAGTTATCGCACTGATTTGTAGCTGCTCCTGTGCTTTCATCTGTGCTTTGTGCAGACAGACCAGGTACTAGAGGGAAGTGATGGTACTGCACACCATTGAGCACTTGGCTTCCCAGGGGGGGTTGTATCCTCTAAGGATAACCAGACAGCAGTTTACCGACACAGTCCCTTCTGTTGCAACTGAAAATACTAAGTCTGTATGTCAGTTAGAGTTTAGGGATCGCTGTGACAGGAACTTTGAAAGACAGATCAGTGCAGTTTCAAACTTCAGACTTGACTCTTTACTGGATTGAAAATACACGTTGCCAGTGCTTAGTTCTTAACCCCTATCAGTAATTATCACTACACATACGAAACTATCAGTCCTTAACAAACTTATCCTAATTTAGTTGCAAGTGTGTAATACCACGGAACTGACTCCATTTTGATTAGCACTGGTGGCTCTGGTCCTTGAAAACTCAAGGTGGCCAGTCCCAAGAACTCGTTGATGAAGGAAGTCCCAGCTTTCTTCATGCATTGTTGCAACAGGAAAAGGGGTGATCTCATCTGACTGTGCCATCTTACTTTTATGACCATTACTGCTAGGTTCCTTTATTCTTTTGGTTCCGGTGTGATTAGTTTAGAAAAAAAGTAGGAGAAGTTCATACCTCAGAAGTGCCTTGTAAGATCAGTGTTTGTATTTAAAGTGCAATACAGATTTTTTGTAGTCAGAAATTAACAGAACTGAGACAATAAAAGCATAGATTGTTTGTTGAAAGAAATATTCAAAATGTATAATCAAATTTTGTTTGCGAAGTTATTCCTAACAGATTGAAGCATCTCTAAAGATAATGAAAGGTAATGCAAGAAATTATCTTCACCTTGTACCAAGTTTAATGAAAACTGTGAAATACTAACCTAGAGGGGAAAAAAAACTTTTTTGAATAAGGCAGTGGGACCATGCTTGCAGGGACAAGACTGAGAGGGGTGTGGAAAAGTGAACTTCATCCAGAAAGAAGTGTCAGATGACAAGAGCTGTCAGATGAATTTGGCCATCTTACGGAACTTCCCTCTGAGATGTGTATATATTGCAAAACTGTAGATTTTTGCAAAACTGTTATCTTACATAACAGTTCACTAATTATAACAAACTTACAGAGAATCTACCCTGCCCCAACAGTTAGTCAGGAGTGGATCTAAATAGCTAGAACAGGAACCCAAAGTCGTGTTTCTTCCAACAAAGCTGAATGATGCAACCACTGCATTATTGATGTGGACTAGATACTGAGGCTTGTTTTGTCTGAAATCTCTCGGTGTCACCTGAGTAGAGCAACTTTTTTTAATTTTTTTTAAAGTTGGCATGCTTTCTACAGGACAGGAAATAACATTTTGTGGGCCCACCTTGAGTAGTAATGTTGAGAGCCCAGAAGAGTTGTTTTTATTGAAAAAGTTAGAGCTCAGAAACAGCTTAAAACCTGTAGTCTGTATTTGCATTCGTTATCTTTGCCTTTGATGGCCACTGAGAGCACCCAAGATAATCTAAGGCTTTTTTCAACTCTGGAAGCTGCATTACTGTCCTTTGCCAGTCCCTGGTGGCTCTTCATAGTCCATGTATACCATAGCCCTTTCTGTAGTTCAGCCAGAGTTTCCCCGCATCGCTCCTGACAAAGTACACTTAAGTTGTACAGTTCCCTACAGCAAAGGTTTTGTAAATTCAAGCTTATAAATAAAATGTACTGTAAATAAGCATCTTATCTTTAGGTTAATTCTTCAGAGTGCTTTCAATGGTGATAGAGATTTTGGTCTTCTCAAATCACATTGTATTATATTTTAACCTTAGATTAGCCTACAGATCATCCGGGAAGTAAAGCTAGATGAATTTACAACTAGCCTACACTACTAAATTAACCTTTGGGAACATACTGAACTGCTGCTACAATCAGTTTGAAACTGTCAAAAAACAGCTGTAGTGCAGAAAAATTCAGAGACAAATAACTAGTTGTAAGTCAGTGATAAGAGGTAGAAATTCTCAGAGTACTGCCATCATTTCTGAGAACAAGGATGAATCTAGATCTTGTCCCCTTTCTGCTTTGATGTGAGTTTCCTTGTGGTTCAAACTGTGGTGGTGTGGAAATATTCCTTGAGTTTACCTTTCCAAGGCAAAATTTAGAGCTCAGTAATACAGGGTTTGCTAAAAACTTAGGGGTTATTTTTTTTTTCCCTTTCTTCTGAGAGAATAATTATTTCATTTGAATTTGTGTGGCTGGATGACATTAATAATAATATCTGACAAGTGGATATCATAATATTGGTGTTTATGAATAGCAGAATTAATTAGCTGCCTTTTAAGAATTCCAGGGCAAAGCAACATTTCCCTTGGTTGCCATTCTTTTTCCCAACAAAATGATACTACAGGTGACCTATATAGACTTGATTTTTTTTTTTCTTTGTGTAATTACTTCTGCTCACATAAGTGAGATGGAAATGCTCAAAGTCCACTAATATGATTGACTGCATGTGTATGCAAATGAATTTATATGTGCTGATGGGCGTGGGTTTAGCTGCGTTTGCTAAGGGCAATGCAGGTTTGGAAAGGAGGATTAGCGCAAAGTGGGATCATAATTTTATGAGGATGAATGGGGACTTAGAAACAGTAAAAACTAGAGTGATGGACAAGTATGATTTCTCATAAATTTTATTTGCAGATACCATGTGGCTCCAGTTCTATTGCCCAAAAGCAGGTTCAATGTTCTGTAAGCTATAGTCTCTAATTTCAGCCACAAATGACATATTGTGGTACTTATGTATATTGCTGGGTAAAAGAGATTTGGATATGTTATTCTGAACCGTTCTGACATTATCTATTATCTAGCCATTATCTATTGCTACAATAGTCATAGATAAAATGAAGTGGAGAAAATGGATATTTTTTGGCAAGAATTAGAGAGGGTTTATGAGGAACTAGATTGCATGAACTATGAAATGGAGGATATATCAAGTTCCCACAGAAATGTTTTCAGTTACGCAGGTGTCTTACCATTGACCTTTCTGCTACTAGATTAGATAAAAGGAAATATTTCTACTGAAGTGTCTAGTGTATTATTTAAAAGACAATAAGACAGTTATGGGTTTTAATATTGCCAGAATGTGAGTCTTAATATAGTAGAGTTATGGCAAACAAACTTCTATTTAACTGTTGCTGATCAGAACTGTCCTACTGAGATTCTATAAAGAAATTGAAAAATCCAGAATTAAGTAAACACTCATGTTGAAAATTAAACAATGAAAAAATCAGAGAAGATAAAATAAAGTTACTGTACAGATGTTATTCCCTTGCATAGAAAAACAAGACTTAAAAAGCAGATAGCTAAATTATTTTATGGCCTTTTATTTAAACAGTGTTTGTACATCACATTCAGCAGGGTATATGATAATATGAAATTACATTTGTTTCTGAAGCTTTGTTCCTGCTACTGTCCCTTTTTTTATTTCTGCGGAGTGTTTCTTAAACATACTTGCCAGGCTACTGTATACTGCTTATTATTTGCAGCCTTTCAGAGTCTTGTTTGTTTGACTATTTTCAGGGTGTGCTGAAGGTTTACATTTGCAGTCATTATCTTCACGAATTATGTTTTCTTCTACTATTTGTGCATATTGGCTTGTTTCAGAGTTACTCTTGAGTTCTAGACCACTGGGTTTTGTTTTCCTGTTGTTTATTTAGCATTTATAAAAGACTGTATTGATACATGTGCAAGGTGACGGATATTTTGGCAGCTGAATTTTCAGTATTTTCCCTGCAAAAGATGAAGGGTAAGGATGGATTTGTAACTTGTCACAGATGGGCTTCCTTCTGGTATTATCATATATCAGTGACATTTTTAATTGTTTTCATTGTGAGAGAGAAAAGTGACGAATCATTAAAAGAATCTGAGAAAATGCATGAACTTTTCAAACAGATGAAGTTAAAAAGAGAGGTCAAACTGGGGGGCTGCCAGCCCTGAAAGTGTCTCTTTAAGTAACATAATGAGATTCCAGTCGACGTTTATGCCCTTTGTGTTTCCTCTAAAGATGTAGCAGGTTCCAGCCTATTTGTAAACGCATTAACTACATTTCCTTCTGTCTTCAAAGGTTACAGATTTGGAATAGAAGATGAAAGCTATTGTAAGAGAGTGTTTGAGACTTTCAGTCCCATCTTTGCCCTTGTTTTTTACACTCCACAGGCAGCACAGTGGTAGAATGCACAGTGGGATACTTGCTTTAAAGGCCTCATTTTACCTTTAAAAGCTGTGCTGCTGACAGTGCATTTTTAAAAAGGTCTTAAACTTGAACTGGCAAAAAGGTCTATATACTAAATACAAAGAGTTTGATGGTTTTTTGTTTTCTTTGCCTCTGAAATTTTCAATGGGGTTGAAAGGTCCTGTGAATTGAAAGACCTATCCAGCAATAGCTTTTGTCAATGTTATGTGGGTTCGAATGAGTCTTCCTCCCAGTAGACTATTAGAGCTGATCATTTGGTTTGGCTGTAGTTTTACATATGTGTCTGAAATATGGCTTTAAGAAAACAGAGAAATTTTATTAGAAGCACAGTTCTTCCTTCCCTTTCTTTTTCTTCTTCTTCTGAAACAATTATTAAGAGTGCAGCTGTATGCATTGGGACATAATTATGTACAGTAAGAAAGGGTAAAGCAAGCTGTACATGGAAAAATCTATGGAGTTTGGAATGGTTGATTGTGTTTGCAGTTATTCAACATTCAATTCCTTTTTTGTTTGTTTGTTTTTCTTACTAGATACCTAGTACCTGTATATCTGGACTGAATTTTGGTGGTTCAAATTAGTTTTCTTTATCAAACCTAGCTAGGGTCTAGAATAATAGTAGTTGTATTTGTTCACTTTTTCTGTTGAAGTGTTGTCCAATGCACCTCTGACTAATAGTAATCTGATAGGTCTGTACTAATATTAATATCCATCTATATCAGATACATGATATACAATGTTTAAGTTTCCATTTTGAATAGTTCTTTTCTGTTGCTACTGCTTTTTCTAACTTGTGATGGTACATTGAATAAAAGATAAAAATAATAAAAACATCCTAATAGAGAGTGCTCTTGCTGAATTCAGCTGTTTTATATTCTTCACAACTGATCTCTGTGCTGTTCATATCAAAGCAGTGCAGGCTGTTATCTCTGACAAAAGACTGATGTATTATATGTGTTTGTTCCTTGGGTATATTTAGCTTACTAATAGGCTACAGAGTTATTCTAGGTCTTGAGAAGTTTGAGGTCTGCATTGCGAAGGGCACGTGTTATCAGCCCCTGCTAAAGTCTTCATGAATTGAAAGTGCTCTTCTCGCTAATTTCATATCCATAACCATTATTGACACAGTTCTTCACTAAAATTAATTTTGTAAAAGAGTAGAGAGGTTTTTCTTCTTTTTGCCTTTTCTTTTTTTTTCCTTTTGCTTCTGTCCCTCTAGATAGAAGCCAGGTGAGATTGGCAGTGTCTTGATTGTGAGTTCTTGGGAGAAGCAGTTGTTAGAAGGGAACCCAAAGAACAGCCAGGACATTTCCAGTGCATGTGAGAAGCAATGGCAAGGGCTGGTAAATTTTGTTGGAATGTGTAGTTAAGACTGGATTAATCTCATCTACTTGAGATGCCTAATCTCGTATAGCTTAGGCTCTCCTTGTAAGTAGTGGAGAGACTGGTGCCTCCAAATCTTCGTACCAACTAAGATTTGAAATGATCTTGTATATCTCCCCCCCCGTCCAACTCCCCCGCCTTCCTTTTCCTAATGCTTTCACTCTCTGTTTATTACTTCAGGAACTCAGTGTGATACATGCCCAGCATAGGTACAGACATTTAATAACCAGATCCAAGCCTTTGTATTGCAATCATAAAGACCCTAGGGTTTGGTGTTTTGGTTTTGGGTTGGGTTTTTTTTTGGTAAGAACTCTAAATCTGAAGGTGGCATGCACTTGTTTAAATACAATCCTACTCAGTATTGCCAACAATACATAGTTCCTACAAACCTCTTGGTTTTCATGGCTACGTTTTTGTAATGAACAGTGTGACTAGATTTTCTCATGCAAAATGTCCAGCACTTAGACATACTGGGCAGGATTATTTTTTTTGTGTGTGTAAGACTGGATTTGCATTTCAGGAAAATTCACGTGAGGTTTTAGAACTATCAGGAAACATGCATTACTATGTGCTTTAGGAGATAAAGAATGGACAGGTTAAACTAACTGAATATATAAATTATTTTCTTTTTAAGCTTCAGGCAGAACAATGAGATGTGCAAATATTCATTACGGTATCTGATTTTATTGACAGTATTACAAAGATGTTGAGTGAGTATCTGAGTTAGTCTTTTTGATATACTCTGGAGGAAAGATGTTCAGACTTACTAAAAATTCCTTGTAACTTCCTTTGCATTTGTTGTGCATAGTAAAAAAGATGATCTTGAAAAAGTAGCTCCAGATAAAGCCACTGCCATTTAAAAAAGTTTGACAAAATCTGCAGAATGTTTAAAACCACCATCGTCTCAATTTTTAGTAAACTTTAAGAAGAAAATAATTCTTTTTAGAATAGAAAATGTATGATACTTGCATGAAATGGTTTATTTCATTATGGGGAAAAAATAATCATTACACGTCAATTTTTAATTATTTACTTTTATTTTTGAAAGGTGAGAATGAATATAACAGAAGACAAAGAAAATATTAACTGTAGACAGCTGCAGGTGTTTTTAGGTATGCTCTGGAAATGTGACCGAAATGTAAATAGAACCAAACACTTGACCATTTGACTTCAACAAGTTGTTGGATATAATTATAATTGATTTATTGTTTCCTTATAGCAATGGCTTATTTGCCAGCTGGCCACAGTTTACATGAAATAATTTACTATAGATTGTCTACTAAATAGTGTACAGTTTCAAGTTTAACTTCTGTTTTTCACATGTTCTCTAGCCATTCACTCTGTGTCATGTAACATGTTCTTGGCCAGGTCTTTCATTTGTGCTTCCTTAAGTGTTTTAAAATAAGCAAGTATATTTTAACAAAAAGTTTTTAACAAATTATTATTTAGCAAATAATAAAGCATGTATTAGTTTGGGGCAAGTTTTTATTTACTCAAGGAAATGCATGAAACGATTAACAATGTCATCATAGGTCCTACAGTCACATTTGAAGAGGCAGAAATAGGACATGTCTGTACTTAGCTGCAAGGCTTCATTACTGCAAATAGTTGCAGATAATTTATGTGCTACTTCACTTGGCCCTTGACCAGCATCATGGTAACAGGTGCTGTGAAAGAGATGTATGAGATAGAGCAAGCAAATCTTGTATTTAGAAAATCCTTTTTCTCTGCTCCATCTTCCACTTAAGAAATCCTCAGGTTGGACTTCAGGTGCTTGGCACAGACTACTAGTAAAATAATGGTCTCCTGCAAGTTTCTTGTCTCGGTCACACTTCAGATTCCAATCCCTGTGTTAAAGACCGTTCAAATCTGGGACAGGCTTAAGGCCATCTTTAATTGGTAGCTTTGTTTTCCACAACTGACATTGCTCCAACATTGCTGACAGCCATGAACATCCAACACAAGGATGATTAGATGTCAGACATTCCTGACCACTTGAATTTTCACTTTAAATTTCTCTAACACTTAGATGGAGGGCGGGGGAACTCAACAAGAAAAAAGTAGGAAAGTCCAGGGAATGTGTGAGCGGCATTAGAGCACACTGGAGACCAAAAATAAGCTACCAGTGTCATTAGCTACCTTCTGAGCTACTGGTTCTTACCTTTGTACCCAGGTCTCCAAGGTGGAAGGCTAATAATTTCTTCAATTCACTGTCTATTCTTTTGAAAGCTTCAGAGGTTAAGGTTATTGAGGAGTGATGATGGCAATCTCTTCTAATGTTTAAACTACTGTTAAATTGGAATTAGATTCTAAAGTTGACAGTTTGAAACCGATGTGGATTTGTACCTTCATCACCTTCTCTCTCGGCTGTTGACCCGAAGCACTGTAAAGCCCTGCTTCGGTAAGCAGCTGTAATCACAGAGGGGTTAAAACCGTAACTTCTGTGCTTTTTGTTCCTACTCTCTGATTCCTCCCCTCCCTTGTGTCTTTTTGCTTTAAAATGGGAGGACTTTGGTAATTCTTGATTTACTGGGTGTTGTGTGTTAGGGAGAATTAACCTCTCCCTGTCCAGAAGCCCAGATGCAGAAACGGGTAGCCTCAGCACTCGGGGTTTTTGGGCATTCTTTGTTGGGGAAGGGGAGAAGGAAGGCATAACACAGAAGCATCGCTGTAGGCACACATGGACGCTTTGAGTTAACCCATCTCTTCCAGTGGAGTGTGTATTGAACCCACTGACTGCAGCTGACTCCTTCTGATGCTGTATCCTTCTTTTGTATTTTGAGTCTCCAGCAGTCTGCTGGTGCTGGGTGTCGGATGTCTCAAAGGATGTGAACTATTCATGTCCCTTTGCAAGCCCTATTAGGTCCATCCACAGTATTCTCATCTGCTTGAGGTGAACTTAGGATGTGAATTTAGATGGCATATATGGCAACATATTGGAATTAGTATTGACTTCAATTAGACTTGTATTAGCCTGGGGAACTTGGGCAAAGTATTCCTTAATTAAAATGAAACAACTGTGATCCCTGAGCAGAGAGTCCAACCTTGTTCTGCTCTCGTAAACATGCACTCAGTATTTGATACTGTCTTGAAATCAGAGAGGGCTGAGTAAGATTAAAGTACTTTCTCATCTCAGTTTTATGGATGGGAAAAATCACAAACTGATTCTAGTATTAACAGGTTTTGCCTAAAATTTTCAATAAAGAACTATTATTTTTTTCAGGGTAACTTTCCCTGTTTTCACATATGTTAGTATAACAGGACGTAGTGGGTTTTAGCTGTCTCTATCACCAGGGGGTGCATACTGTTTGCAGATTAGTGCCACACACCTGATACTCCCTATGGATTTTATGGCATAGAGGTATCATTCAGAGAGTGCCAGACATGTCATTTCATAGGCTCAAGTTTCAGTATCAAGGTGAAGATTTGCTTCAACATGGCATGAGTGATTCGCAGAGATAACTATTTTATTTAAAAAGGTTAAATGAAATGTCAGTTGTTACTGTGAGATTTCAGTCACCAGTTAACTTTGAGTGTTCTGATACTGTAAATAGTACAGGGACTGAGCTTTCTTAATAGCCATCCTTTCAGTTAATAAATTTGATCATGTTAATGGTCCACAAAGTGCATAGAAAATACTATTTGCGAAGATGTGAGTAACTGTTTCTAAGCAGCTGTGACACTTGTTCACTTGTAAAAATCTAGGTGGTTTGTTGTTTTGGTTTTTTTCCCCTTTTCAGTGTTCAGGTAAAAAAGAAGGCATACATTGAAATAAAACTAATTCAGCATTTATGATTATGTTAGATTGGACTTTTCAACTTCATATTTATTTTTTGAATGAAATTCTTATGCAGTCAACTAATAAAAAATAACATCAGATAGAGGAATCCCAACAGAAAATAAAATAGATCCGTGTAAGGGAAGAAAAGTTAAGCTCTTGTTTTGCTAAAGGTGTAGTTCACCTGTTTCCTAGGATAGGGAGATTCAGAGACATCTGCAACATTAAAGGGAGTGAAATTCCTTTCTGTTGCTATTTTTATGAGAAATTAGGTATCTGAAAATAACTATATAGCTAACTGTTTTGGCTTAAGTCTTATTTATTTTAAGTTACTAAATTTTTTTTTTTTTTAACTTTTGTGGAAATGTGTTGAAATAAGCATTTTGGTAGTATGACTGTTTTAAAACAGTGAGCGAGCAGAAAACAATACATGGTGGTGAAGTTCAGTGTCAAACCCTGCTTGTTTTAATCTTGCAGAGTTCCCATTGACTGACACTAGAGGATTCTTCTAAGTAGGGTTTTGCTTAGAGCTCTGTGAATAATGGAGCTTGCATTTGAGAGCAATAGTTCTTCTCATACAAAATTTTAAGGAGGGGCTTTTCCTGTGAGTGGAAAAAAATAGCATACTGGTTTTATTCCTTCATACACAGGCATATTGAGAAACAGTTCTGTAAGTGAGAAATTTTTAGATCCAGATTCAGGGATCAATTTAAAGCCTTGCTCTAGAAATACGAGGTAGAGACCAAATATGATGTCTTACTTGTGATCTCTTCTTCCAAATTTCTTGTAACAGCTGTTAGTAAAATAACTTTACATCAGGACCACAGGAAACAATGCAATTCATACTTTCTGATTTGAAGTCAAGTGAAACCTTGTTTTGCTGCTGATTGCACATAATTTAGTGTTCAAGGAGGATAACTTCTGAAATTATTTTGGCCCAGTTGCATTTATTACAAAGCTTTTGGTACTGCAGGAACGGGTAGTGTTTCTTTTGCATTTGCTTACTTACTAAACTTACTAAATTATTAAGACACAGGATTTTTTCTTAACAGGTAAAATTTTTCAGCAGTTAGGTCAGAAGGAAAATGGCCAAACTGGAATAATGTACTTTAAATGGCAGAATGTAAGTGAAAGAAAATTGGAAAATGAAAGAATATAGATGTTCTGGTGTGAAAACCCACTATATTTTTATTGACTTTGAATTGCATTTGTTAGTTGTGTCAAATCTAGCATATATGGCAATTTGTTCATCTGACTGATGTGAAACCCATCATTCGTTCTCTTTTCCCTTTTTTTATTGCTTTAGTGTCACATACTTCACTATACAGTAACTAGACTGTGGTCTCTTTTGGATAGCTTCCTCTGAGTTTGTATGTTGCATGTTATTTTGAGGCTTTTGGATGATGTACTATAAATGTAATAACAGTAAAAGCAAAAGGTTTTCTGTAGTCTGAACTGGATTCATGGGCTACTGTTATGTATAGTTGAACCTGAGAACCAGCTGATTCACATCCCTTCTGGGCATGGGACCCTTTTTAAGATATTGTAGTGCAACAATGGATTATCATGGCTGTTATTTAAAAAAAAGGAGGGGGCGGGGGGGGAAGGTTTGTTGTGATGTACAAGTTACTATTCCCAGAGTGCATTGCAGCATAATTCTAAAAGATGATCTTTTGGGGAAAGGAAGAGGACAGCAGGCAGAGTGGGTGTTTGAGAGCTGGAGGATGTTTTTGTTTGTTTAATGAAAATCTTAAATCTTTTTAAAAACCTGAGTTTTTAACAAATATTTTGGTCAAAATCCCAGTTTGGATAATTTTGTTTATCCTGTTCTTCAGTCAAGTGGTTTGTAATATCATGACTTCCATGCTAAACGCAGGAGGCTGATAACTAAACAGACACTATTCTCTGTGCAGGTTTTCTATGGATTACAGATAAGGAAGTTGTCAATTTCTTTGTCATTATTGATAGAGCTTTTTTTTTTTTTTTTTTTTTTTTTTTAACTGTAAAGACACTATTTGTTTAAGTCCTTGCTGTTAAGAGTATGAATTTACTTGTTCATTCAGTGGAGGTAGGTTGTCTATCAGACATGTTTGCTTCCCCCAGAACATCTTTTTAGTTCACCCTGGTAAAAATGAACAGGAAGAGAACAAGATAACACCAAAGTTATTGGGTATTTATTTTTACTAATTCCCAGTATATGAGATATTTTAAAATGTTTTCTATGATTATACAAAAACCAGAAATGAATCTGTGCTTTTCACTGTGGTTAAACTGCCAGGCTTGAGATTTGAAGTTTTATGAATCCAGGTTATGCATGTGTTTGTTTATTAAATTCTGTGGTTTTCTAGAAATTAATCTTGCTCATATCAGGATGTCTGGCTACAATGATGGTAACTGGTAGAGATTGGGATTCAAATGGTATTGGTAGCCTCTGTAGTGGCAAAAGTGTATCATGGGGAAAAAGTAAGTCTTGTCTTTTTTTGTCTAAGCTAGATCTACTCACTATAACTCTGGAAAGGCTCTGAGATTTTGGGGGCATGAGTTGGATACAAGTCCTGTGTGATTAATCATTGTGACAAAAAAAATTAAAAACAACGGATCCAAATATGATTCTCACTTTCAGCATCAATAATGAAAATAGAGAGCGCGTTTCCAAAATTATATTCAATCTGAATTATAACAGGAGTACCTATAACAAAAGCACGCTCACTGTAATCTTGCATGATTAAGATTTAAACAAGAACAATTGATGAGGGTGGTTTCTTCTCTCCCAATAATCTTGCAAGTACAATAATGCTAAGGAAGTTTCAGATTCAGAAGCATTTCAGCTGACAATATAAACCAGTTTATAAAGCTATTCTTACTCCAAACAACCTTTATGAGTCTTCTAAATGTCTTCATATATCACAGTATGTTATCATGGCTCATTATGTGCCACGAATGGCATAGTGTAGTGACTGTATATGCTTTCTGAATCATACTAATTTTGAGACACTCTTGTGCTACTTCCCCCCCCCCCCCCCCGTAAATGCTATATTTGCATTAGATTTTATTATCTGCTACATCAAGTATTTGCTCTGACATACATTCCACATTCTTTTTACTGTCACTTTTTTTGCCTCACTGGACTCCCTTGAAATACTGTGTCAGCAGGATGTTCAGATACATTTGGTAAAATATCGTTACAAAAATATCTGCTTGTATACTACTGAGAATAAACAAACTTTCCTTCAGACATTTGATTTATGAAGCTCTATACATAATCTTAAAAAGATAGCATATGTCCAATCTTTCAGTCAGTGTCATAAAATACAGTTCTGACATGTTAGATGTAGCAAACTTGTCCTGCGTAATGCACTTAAACGTGTATAATCATCTGATGTTGGTGCAAGTTTTAAGGTCTAATGTGTCTATTCCAAAATCTATAGCCATTAAAACACCTGAATGATGTCATCAGTGATTTGGGGTGAAGATATGCAACAGCAGGAGAACAGAGAGAAAATCTTGGCTATCTATCGCCATTGGCTTGAACAGGATCAGTGATAGCCCTTCTCAAGCTCATAGACTGAGATCAGCACATGAACTCAGAAACAGCACTCCCTAAATATCTGTATGGAAATAAACTCAAAACTCAAACTCAATGTCATAGCAGGAAGACTCATAACATGCCAGTGGACCTGCAGTAATCTGAGTTTTCTGCTGAAGATGGTACAAATTGTACAACTTTCTTCTTTTGTCAGTTGATGTGTGGAGGATATTTTTGGATGCTATTTCTATTGACTTAAATGTTCTGCTGAATGTTAAATATCTCTCTCTCTGGTTTGCCTCCGCTGCATCTTTCTACCATTTTCATCTTGGTACCTGTAACCTCATTTAAAAAAAAAAAAAAAAAAAAAAAGATTCTCCGGTAACTAATTTGTTTCACACAAA
This sequence comes from Astur gentilis, assembly GCF_929443795.1. Lineage (NCBI taxonomy): Eukaryota > Metazoa > Chordata > Aves > Accipitriformes > Accipitridae > Astur > Astur gentilis. Next base: position 16,134,945 of record NC_064891.1, read on the forward strand.
GTACATTGGCTGATACTGCTTGAAATTCTTTCTTGCACACCTTCTGTCTTTCTCCATGGATGTTGTCAATATTGCTTTTCCTCTTAAAAGAGAAACTTATGGGAGGTATTCTTAGCATCCTTCATGGAAGTGGTACAGAAAACATGTCAGCAATTAGGTTTTTGATTTTGAAGCCTGGGACTATTTTGAGGATGGTAGTGCTGTGAAGAGCTTTGGTTTGAGAAAGACGTATATGTGCTCTTCTTTCTCATGCATGCTAGAGAATGCTTTCTTAGTGTCTGCTTGGGTGATTATTAAATCTGTCTATGTATAAAATGGAATGATACTTTCTGTGCACTGGTGTCAGATCTAATTTATAGTTTTTTTCATTCTGAGAGTGCTAAATTAAAAAAAAAAAAGGAGAGAGAGAAATTGAAAATTACTGAGTTCTTAATGTAACAGTGAGAGAAGTTTGGGAGATAGAGCAAATGGCAATTTCCCAATACCACAGAGCATTTGTTTTAATGTTCCCTCTTTTCTCATCTATTTGGAACAAGAACTTTTCATTCTTTCTCCATCTTAAGACAGTTTATAGTTTTTCAGTCAGCAGTGAGCCAGGTCATAGAGTAAATTTACCTGATCAGATGTTGAGGAATCTCTTTCAGTGGTCTTTGGGGGACTTCTGGTTTAGCTTCTTTGGCTTCCAAGCTTTGTCACTGTGCTCACACTTTCAGCTCTGGGGAAAAGTCTTTTGGGGAGAAATAAGCAATCAAAAGGGTTGCTTAAAAAAAAAGACTTATGAAAAGTTGACAAGCAAACCTGTTCTCTGCCTCTTTTCAAAGTGTTTTGTTTGAAAGTAAAATCTTAGACCAGTTCTACTCTGCTGATTTCTAACCCCTTCATTATGTGTTCACCATTGTACAGCTTCCTATTAATTTTGAAGAGGTTGGAGCCCTCTGAACTGTTTACTGTTTAGTTGTATAACCAAGGTGAAAGTTAAGAATGCTGGTTTGTTCAGTTTTCTTTTTTTTTCTTTTTTTTCTTTCTTTTTTCTTTTTTTTCTTTCTTTTTTCTTTTTTTCTTTCTTTTTTCTTTTTTTCTTTCTTTTTTCTTTCTTTTTTCTTTTTTCTTTCTTTTTTCTTTTTTCTTTCTTTTTTCTTTTTTCTTTCTTTTTTCTTTTTTCTTTCTTTTTTCTTTTTTCTTTCTTTTTTCTTTTTTCTTTCTTTTTTCTTTTTTCTTTCTTTTTTCTTTTTTCTTTCTTTTTTTTTTCTTTTTTTTGTCATAGCTGCAACTCTTAAGTAGCAAAGCCTACAGATATGGATATGCTTGCCTATACGAAAACAGCTAACTGGTCAAAAGGGAGGGGTGTAAAGGCGATACTAATTGTCCAGAATCGGTGTGTTGCTGAATTATTTTACAATTACCATCATTACAGTAGTCACATGTTTATCATATGTAGATCATAAAGTTTGCGGATATTTAATTATTTCAAGCAGCAGAACATACTGTTTGTTATTTTGTGCATAATTCCAGAGGTTTTGTCATGGATTCTTGAGATTCATAGAAATTGCAGTGGTTTTCCTTGAGTCTTAAAACTGTAGGATCTACTGTGTATATATTTGCACATCTTTCTAAAGGACTTTTTAATGTGTTAATAAAAGAGCTAAAAAACCCCCACCAAAACAGAATTTCATATATGACTTTACAGTATAAATTATGTATGTCAGTCTCAAATATTTCCCAGTAACTAATGCATCATTAGTAGATTATCCTTCAAATTGATGTCCCAGAAGAGGTAAATTTTCAGGCAAATTTTTGAATATTCAGTATTTTTTCCATGAAATGTCAAAAGAAGCTGACATATTATAAGAAATAAAAGTGCCTTCAAGCAAGGTGGTTACCTTATGTTTTTCTCTGAGCAGTCATCAGTTTGATATTTACAGAAAAAATTGACGGTTTGATTTTTTTCTTTTTTTTTTTTTCCTTTCTTTTTTCCCTCCCAATTCCTTGAACGCTGAAAAAGATTAAAAGCCTTGATGGCATCTAATACCATGATTTAACCTTTGTTTACAAACAAAAGCATGATATATTATTCTTACAAAGTCAACATTACTATGATCTTCCTTTCTAAATTTCTTTTCAACTTCTGAAGATATTCACACTTTCTTTTTTGTTTCAGCCTCACCTTAAAATCTCCATATTTTTACCTTTTCGACAGAACTGACCAACTTTCTCTGTTTTGTTTCTTGTATTATCTATAGGCAGGATAAAATTTTTTTATTCTTGGGAAAAAATACAGTGCTGCTGACAGATTTTGTCTCTTCATAATTGCAAGAAATTTGCCAGTTCTCACAACTGGGCAAAAGGATAGGCAAATTATTTATAAAAATGTTTCAACTTGACTGTGCTCACATATTCATTACCAAGAATAGGAATTATGTAATTTCTTTCTTGAACAAGGGAATTTGAATTTGTACAGATATTAATTATTCAGGGTTTTTTTGTCTCAGCCTCTCTAGAGTTTGGGCCATCCAGTCAAATGGCACTTTTCAGAGTAATTATATTACATGAGTAACATCTAGAGGACAGCAAGTACTCAGATGGATAAAATGAGCTGCATGACACAAGGCAAAATACAGGTTGATATAAATTTGCATGACATGCTTATACAAAAATTACAAATTAATTAGAAAATAAATTTTAAAATAAGCCTTTGTATAATTTATAAGTTAACTGGAAAAAGGACTATATTTTTCAGCTGCAGTTTCCTCCCATTCAGGAATCGCTACATCACTTTACAAGTAGAGACACTGGAAGAATGCTTTGAATAAAGCTGATATACTTATCACTTTTAAGCTCGGTGTTATTTTACTAAGAATATGTCACAAAGTTAGTCTAGAAATGAATTCTAGTTGCAGCCTAAACATGAAGATTTCACTTGTTCTTAGGTTTGGGTTGGTTTGTTTTGGAGATTAGGAGCTATGTCTTCCGTTTTGCTGAGATCTGTCGAGCTAAGCCGATTTTCCCCCGTCGTTGATATGGCACAAGGATGTGGGCTCAATGTGGATCTATTTGCGAGGAAAAATAGGCCAGATTGTCAATGAGAAAATAACATTGGCATCTTATTCTTTTGAAATCATCTGGGTACTCCAAAGGGAGTTAGTACACCCATATCTGGGTACCTGGAGGTCCAGCTGAAAAGAGGACCAGGCTGTGGGTGGTGTAAATCACATCCTCGGCGAAGTCCCGGGAGCTGCGCTGCTTGTATTGACTAGGCATTTGGCACAATGAGGCTGTTAATAAAAGGCATGACTTCCTAGATATGGACTGCAGTGTGGAATAAAATGAACAAAGTAAACAAACAAATATTTGACAGTGAACAGTTCAGCGGATAGAAAAATATTGAGAAGGGCTTAAATATCAGACTGAATATTACTGCAGCAGCAGACGTGGTGTGCTCTGGTGTGCCAGACCTTCACATGTGACTTGGAATAAATTTTGAGGCTGTAAACTGACAAGGAAGTTAAAAATGGAAGCAATTCCATAGCATGCAAGTCAAAATATACTCCAGATTAAATAGGCTTGCAACACTAGAATGCACCAAGTGATTAAAATAATTAATGGAGAGCAATTGAGATATAAAGACGGAGATGAATGTTCTTAGCGAGAGCAGTGTAGCATTCATTCTCCTAGTGAAAGATGCATAGCAGCCTTTGTCCTCAGAGATAAGAACAAAGTGCCAAACCTCCAGTGAGAGCTGCCTAGCAACTAACCTGTCTAGTGAGGGCAATGCAGAAGTTAATCTCTTTAGTAAGCAAGTGTAGCTATTAATTTAATTAGTAAAGGCAGTGTACCATGAATCAGTGTGGTAAACCAGCAAATTTTTTAATGAAGATTTTCGAAATTCTAACCTTGAGTGGTCACATCAGGGATTGCCTCCCTATTACAGTGGGACAGTCTAAACCTTATTAGAAGTAAAGTTCAGAATACTATGCCTGTACTGTCCAATGAGAGTCGCTGCTGAAAGAGAAATTGGCTTTTCAAACACCAACAATAAGTAAGAATTTCTTTTTATTTTAGGCTGGGAGAGAGTCTTAAAAGACTGGAGGTCCCAATAGCCCCTCCATGCATTTCTCACCCCTGTGATCTCTTCTGACTTGTGTTCTAGCTATTAGATTATGATGGCTCCTGAGAATAGTGGTAGATATAACCACTCTGGAATGGGGAGCACCTGTAAGAAATTCTCTGTGGTATGTGGAGAACTCCATGTACTAGTAGACATACTTCCACTTCAGAGAAAAATAGAAAATTATTTAAGGAAATCCACTTATTTGAGTTTTTGTCATCAAATTGAAGACTTTCTTCTAAATCCAAGGAGGAATGTAATGACATTTGGCAGATATATACTAAATATTTAGGCTTCTAGAAATACTATCAAATATTTCTAGTTTCCATCCCTGAAAACTATACTGTTGTAAATTAGGTAATGCAACAGTATCTAATTTACATCATTTGAGCTGTGACTGAGATGTGAAGTTTTTTGCCAAATAGCCTGAAGGTGTCTTTCCCTCAACCACCCACCCCCCCCCCCCCCCAAAATGAGAGACCTGATGTTTGGTGTAAACTTGTGTATGCTAAAAGCAAAAGTATTTGCTATTCATAAATAGTTTTGTAAGGTCCCCTGCCAGTCCTAGAGAAGATGGCAAGTGATGTGTCCAATGGTTACTGTGAAATCTCCTGAGCTGTCACTCTGGTTGGGTGACAAAAATTTTAAATCACAACTTACATGTCAAAGAGCTTGGAACATGTGCACGTTGTATTGTATGCGGGTATATAATTCATTTATTCTATGGAAATATCCTTTAATGAAGAGTCATTTCTTCACTTAATTCTGTTTTTGAGACAGAAACAAGTGCATGTTCAATAAAAACTCTAATGTAAGATGCTTTCCTAATGGATGAATGAAGTAATTTCACAGTTTCCTGTATGTAACTAAAATCTGTCTTTTACCTGTCGCTAACCAGAACAGTAAAGATTATTCACTGGAGGATTTCGGAGAGCGCTTGAGATTATAAATCAGTCTTGTAAGGTACTTGTGATTTGAATTTGACTAGAAACAGTGATGAATGTTATTAGCGCGATGGGATTAAAGGAAAAGAATTAAGCAGTTAGTGTTACTTATGTATACCATACATACATACATATGAATTTATGTGTGGGTAAGTGTGCACACCTATTACTTTTTCTGTAAATAATTTTCTAGCCTTAATAAAGCAGTGCAGATTTTTTTTTTTTTTTTAATTAGTTAATGGCATTGTCTGTATCATTAGGTAGTGAAAATTGGTGCAACAATGCTAGCTATTTGTGTGCTTGGCTCTATGGCAGTAGTAGGTAATGGTCATCAAAACAGTACTGGTTTCCTCTGACCAAAATGAAATGTATGTAAAGAGATTTTTAGCTTAGATGTCCAGCTGCCTATTAGCGACGTTGTTCTTTCTTTCCCTCTCCCATACACATATACTGAATCAGACAGGAATTAAAGCTTCTAAATACTCAGCAAAAGTTGCTAAAAAAAATCCTGAAAGATGATGGTTAGAGCAGATCTTTTTAGTTGTCTATCCTTTTTTAATTTCTGCACTTAGTGTGACTTGTTACAATGAATGTGCTATGAATTCCTACCAGTGAGTGAGCAGACATGAGCTCTACAGAACAGGTGAATTCAAATGGTATTTTGAATGAAGAGGATTCTATTTCACTGCTACATCTATATTTTAGATGATGAAGTTTCATTAAAGTTGGTGGCAAGAAATACTGTTCTACACTTTAATGTTTTATTGCCAACAAATATGTTTTTGAGTTATTCTAATAACTTTATTCATATGTTAAATAAATCATTTAAAGAGGTGCCTTGTTGTGGGATGGATTCAACATTTATGAAAGGTAAGAATCCTTTTTAATTATTGACTGCAAAGCAGACCCCAAAATGCTTTGAGTGCAATTCTGGCTTCAGTGAAGTCTATGGTAAAGTGGTCTCGTTTAAGGGCCAACATGTAATTCTATGTATTCTTAGATGCTTAGGAAAAATGTCGGTGTTTGGTTTTGTTTGTTTTTCTCCCCTCAGTAAGAATTCACAGCTGCAAGTATTCTGTCATGTAGAATAAACTACTATGGATCTTGGTGCATCAATGCAAAGTTTTGACTTCATTATGCACAGCATAAGTGTGAGAATGATAACTATGTATACGGTCCTTCTATAATAACTTGTAAATTGAAAAAATCCTTACTATTGGCATAAAGCATAAATTAGTACTTAAGTAAGTTTCTCAGCTAACATTGATCATGCTTTAGTATTAAAGGGTGTTAAAATACATATCCCAGTCTTGGAATGGGACATTAGTCCAGCTTCCTTTTGTTAAAGCTATATGTGTAGTTAATATAAGGATTTGAAAATACTGAAAATTTTGAAGACTTGTGACACCTAAAGGCAAATAGAAACCTTCCCCTTTTATCCTTTTTTTCTTCCTTTTATCCTTTTTTTATTATCTCATGATGAAATCCTGCTCCATGTTTTTGTACATCTGAGCATGCTGGTGCTAGTAAAGCCACTTCATTGTAATTATTGTTGACTTTTTTTACACCAGGTGTTGGTATGCTGCTTCTGTCGGGCTTTGCTTTAAGAGTACAGCTGTATTGTTGCCTGCTATTTTGCACTGCAGCATGAATTTATCTTTTCACCATCTTTGTAAACATGATACTACCTTAAAAGTTTATAGACTGAAGATGGGAGCTCCCAGTTCAAACCTAAACCAATTGTAATCATGCCCGATAGCACTGCTGCAGTTTGGAGGTTTGTTACTATTTTCATTACAATCCCCTGTTCCTAGCAGTATAAGTGTTTGCTCTGGGGTGAAATATGTCATAAAAGACACATCAAGGGAGTAGTTTTGATTTTAAGTTTAGAAACACAAACCCCAAACATTTTTCAATCAAAGAAAGGTAAGGAAAGGAAGTTTTCAACTTTCAACTGCTTTTATACACTTCTGAAACTTGTAACTATCTCTTTTATAGTGGTGAACAGCTCAGGGGGAGGGGGAAATGGAAAAAGAGTGACAGCAAGAGGGTAAAGAACAATCATTTCATGATTTTTATTTTTTTTTGTAAGACTTCTGGGAAATGGTAAAAATCTGTATTACCAGATAACAAATCTCCACAGGAGATGTCTAAACAGTATCTACACAATCATATAGGGAGTGAGTATGCAGTTCCCTAGTTACTAAAAGATAGTTACCAGTGCATCTAGAAAAACACAAGTGCATCATTTTATATATTCACATTTTTAGGATGCTTTTACAAATATGCCTCTTGCTGGTGCTTAGCTTGATTAAGAACTGCGGGAAGCCAGAAGAAATGTGTCTGCCGTTAACAGCTGCAAATTCAGGAATCTGTTAATCAATCCAGATTGCCTTTGCTCTGCCTTTGTATCACCAGCTTCCACCATTTTATTACAGGTCTCAGGCCACTTGGTGCCAACTTCTTCAGTCCCCAGATCTTGAAATCATGTATTAACAATAACTCACTGCACACCCACATGAACAGCTTTTTCATGTGAGTAGCTCTATTGAAAGAATTACCCAGAGGAGCAAAAGCATGCTTGCTCAGATGTGTTTGCGAAACAGATCTTATCACTGTTCTTGTTTTTATATCCAGTAAAGAAGAAAATTTGTCTTTCATTGAAAAAAAGAATAAGACAGGAGGAAGAAAAAGCAAAACGCAGCAGTGTAAGCACATATTACATGACATTTAAATATGAAACTCAAATGAATCCTTGTCCATCGAGGTCTGGAACTGGGAGTCATTATTCTTAACACCATAAAGACATATTTTTACTAAAATAAACCAAAAATTACTGGATATGACCTCAAACTAAGCCTAACCCTTAAATTACTATTGTAAAAATCAATCTGAAGGTTCTTCCTTGGTAACGACTGAAAGAAAAGACAGATGCTACTATCAAATTCTGACCTTGAGATTTACCTCATCATAGTTTCAGACCAACTGGGAGAAGTCAGTGTTACAAAATGATATTAAAGCTGCTGTAGAGCATTTATAAATTGATATAATTTATGCCATCAACTTCACAGTAAAAAGGTTTAACCTCCTGCTTTAAAGAATGATCATCAAATTATCTCTCATATCCTTGAAAGAAGTTATTTTATTATTGCAGAGAATGTCTTCAATTTTTTAGGTATGCCGAGGTGGAAAAGTCAAACTTTATAAGAGTGAGAAATTAAATGTGAAATTGGCCTAACTATACTGTCTGAAGCATAAGATTTAGGAGTTTGAGGATATTTAATGCAGCTGTGATACTCAAGGCCCTATAAAACCTCTGAGGTCATTTCAATATGGAAGACCTTACCTGATGAATTGCAAGATTTTGCTGGCTGGTTCCTTCTGAACTTAATGAGACACATGTGTGTGTTTATCGGGTTATGTTAATAAAACAAGGCTGACTATCAGAAGCAAGTTAATTAATGGAAACATAAAATCACAATTTTTTCTCATATTTCTCATTGACATTCAGTTTGCAGTTACATGTAACATTTAGCACTTGTCCTGCAGGGCTGCTTGTCTTGGGGCTGGCAGAATCCCTGAGGACTGTAGAGTCTTGTGTTTTCAGTCTTCACCTTAGATCTTTCACAGTTTGAAATGGAGTATAAAGCTGCAAGAAGGCAACACACTACTACAGTGCTTGGGCTTGCAGAAAGATTGATTGATTTATTTATTTTAAATCACTTATATGAAATTTTCTGTTTTCACCAGCCCAACATGTTATTTGATTTCTGGAAAAACACTTTATTTCTGAATCCGAGCAGCCCCATCTGGCACCATTTAGATTTTTCCTATGGAGACGGCCGGGGACTTGCACTTGCCTTTGCCTCTTCCGCCAGCATGCTGGGAGTGCAGAAGTAGGGAATAGTAAAGAGGCTATGTGAATCTGCGTTGGCACCGAGGTCTCACGCTCGGGAGCATCCAGGGGGGACCTCCAGATGGGGTGGGCAGTCCCCTGTGTGCACACCCTCCTCCCAAGGGAAGATGGAACCTGACACTGATGCTGAACAAAAAAGACCTTCTTGTCACAGTATTTCCTCTTACTGCAAGCTGATTGTTTATATAAGGTCTCTTGAAAATTCAGGAAAGTGTTGTCGTTGATCAACGCTTAACTAAATAGGAATTAGGTCTTTTGCTTTCGCTTTTATCTGCACTAAAAATGTCTTTTTACCTTCTGTGAGGGATGTTGCCAGCTCTAAGAGATTGATTTAAGGCTCATATTAAAGAAAGGGATTTGGGAGCTGATCAATGAAACACCTGAGCTAAGACTTCAGTGAGGAATGTGAATCATTTTGACAGGTTGTAAATATTAAAATTGATATGAGCTCAGAGACATCATTTTTTTGTTAACTAGAGCAAAAGAGTCAATGTAGAAACAGATTAGAAATTGAGTTGGAAGTAGAAATTGTTGTCAAGTTTACTTTTCTATGACTTATCAGATGCATCTATCACTGTCATGAAAAAAGGAACTGGAATTATCAGGAGGGAAGGACTACTATGTAACAAAATAGCACAACAGTTATTATAAATGGGGAGAGGGAGGGAAGGGAGTGTCTGAAGGAAGATGAACTTTCCTGGAATAAAATAGCTCAGTAAATTTTCTGATTAAAAAAGCAATATTGGGGATAAAACATTTAAAATAAAGACCACGCACAGAAGTCCAAGGCAATGGCAATGGTCACAGTCTTCAGAAGTGACCAAGACTTCCAGTATTAGTTTTCTGCAGCATGAAGGATCAAGGAAGAACCAATAGCATATCCTATTTTGATTAATTCCTAAAAAAAAACCCCAACCTTTGCTTTCTCTGAGCTAGGGGAGATATTTAAACAGCATTTTGCTCTTTAAACAAAATCAAACTTCTAAAGTTAGTTTATGAGTGGTGCGTTGCCAGATTGGACGTGTGCATTAGGTAGGGCAGGATCTATCCTGCATCCAATTCCCTTCAGTGTTTTATTAATGACTCATGTGTTGGCATTGAAAGCACTTTTCTCCTATTTGTTCATGATGGCAAGCCTGGTAGGGCTACAGTTATTTCTGAGGTTAGAAAAAGAAAATTTTCCCCAACAGGTGGTTTGGTGTCCGTTCCCCCTCCCTCCACCCACCCCCCCCCCTATTTTTTTCCCTTTTGAATTGCATCCTGCTGACAAATGCTATGCTTAGATAGGAATAACCAGGCAATAATTCCTCAGAATATAGAGTTTAGAGTGAATTACAAGCTGAGCCTACATCACCAGTATTATGTTATTGAAGGAGTAGAAAACATCATATTTTCATGTATAAACAAAACCATCTATATTAAGGTGCTTTCTTCACTTAGCGCTGATGTTATCCCATTACATATTTTGGCCATGCAGGCATGCTTCTAAAAATAAATCTAAACTTTCTGCTGGTAAAGATAGCTATGCGCTGGTGTAGATTGTCCAATGAGATGAAGGAATCACTGGTTTGGGAAATTTTTAAACAGCTATTAGTCAAGTATCTGTCACGAACATGCAAGGAAAGCAGTGTCTGCTCTCAGGCAAAGTGTGGACCAGGTGACTTTTACAGCTTTTTCCAGAAACGTTCTCTAGGTTTTGCGTGAAATTAGGTTGTTCTCCACAAAATCCAAAGGCACTCTGCAGACTTTTTTTCCCTGCAGAACTCTCTTCTAAATGTTTTCTGACTGCCTCTGATAATAAGCCTCTGTTATGCTTTTATCCTGGTGCCACTGGTAATTACTCTTATGGCTCCTGTTATTTTGATGGTATTGATATAAAGACAGTGAGCTATTTGTTATTCTGTTCACAGCTTCTAGATAGAATTTACCACTATGGGACTTGTTTGACTCTTACTGTAGGCCACATGTTGTACTGTAATCAGCTCATTCTATTGCAGGGAAAAAACAAACAAACCCAGATCGCTGTCTGTAAGGTGAGATATTTATATATGTTTGCTGGAGTTTTCATAAGGGAATATTAGCAGTGTTTTGATTGGCCTAACTGGAAAGATATATTTCTTGAGGGGAGATGCTCGCTAGTCTCTGTTAGGACAAAGAATCACTGATATTTCTTATTTCTTGTGAAGATGATATTTTCTAGCAGGGGCATGTAAGTGGGGCAATTAGAATATCCACCACTTTCTCTTGCTACTCTCTACATATGGTGTTCACCTTCCTGAGTATGAAACTAATAAAGAAATTCTCCATTCCATCTACAAGGGAAGGGTGGCAGTTATTAAGTGAGCAAGCCAGCTGATGATGCTTAGCTATTCAGAGGAGGAACAGCTCTTGAAAGGATGGTGAATTAGGCCTGGCTACAGCTCAACAGTTTTGAGAAGAACGGATTTAGCCAAGAGGAAGGAAAGGATGAGTGCTCTTGATGATTTAATGAGGCAGATGGTTTATTGTTTTGAAACTGAGCTACTACAAACTGCCATGTTTTAACTTTATGTTTAAAGCTAATTTATTGTTTTTAAAGACTGGACTGTAGTTCTTGTTAGTCTGTTGCTGTAGCAATATTTATGTCCATGTCAAACAACTGACAGCCCTTTAAAATATAAAATATAATTTAATTGAGGTAAGATCAGTACAGTCCATCAAAAATTTAAGTGCTCCATAAAAACTAATCTGCTTTGGCCATCACTTAATTTGGTAGTATTACATTCTATGGTTAGTGCTATGGATGTTGATGGGCTTACACAGAAAGACTAAAATTGCAAAATTTGTGTTCTAGAATTTTATAGATGGTACACTTCACAATGTTTTGACCTTTGCATGGAATTCTTAGCTGAAGGCAAAAATAATTGTGCAGAGTTATGCACCTTTGGTCTTTTAGATACCTGAAATATTTTTGAGGTGGTTTACTTGTTAAATACATGGGGAAAAAAAAAAGAAACCCTAGTAATCATTATCTGCTTATTCTAGACTCTGCAATGTTAATATTAAAAGTTTTTGAGAGATATCTAATAACATCCCTTTTAAGATGGGGCAATATATTAATGACTGAGTTTCTTATGCTGAATAGTGCACTTTTAGTTCAGACCTCATAAAGAGGTCTTAAATGAAAACAGTAAAAATAAAAAGGATGGTCAGAATAGATTTTCATATAAGTTAAAAATCAGGTTGGTCAAGAAGGAAGACACACACAATTTATTTATCACAATTATGGGGAGCCATAATGAGTTTAAGGCTGGTTTGCGGTTTGGATTGCATCAGGGGTTTTCCCATCTCTGTTTGCTGAAGAATTTTTCTTTAGATTCTGTAAACTAGAGGAATAGTCTGTGGTTCCATAGACAATAACTCAGTGAAGGAAGCTCAGTGATAGCTTCTTTCATAAAAGCTTAACAACCTGTTTTGCTAATGACCTTGGCTACTTGGATGGACCATAGCAAATTATTCTAAAATCTCATTTTGTAAGCTGCTGGTTTTTGGTTTTCTTCAAATACAAGGAACTGTCTCTATCATAACTGGCTTATCCTCTCAAAAAGAAATCAGTGCCCTGGAAAAGGGCTGTTTCCTTCTCCTCAGCAAATACATCTGTGACTTACAGAGGCTGTGTGTCTATGGCAATAATAAATCTGAAAACCTTGATATCATGAGGGACAAACAATTTTAATCTTCTAGTTGCTTTAAAGAATGTTAGGAATTTCTTGAATTAATGATTTATCTTTGCAATGAGCTTAGAATATAGAATCTACTACAGAAAACAATTCTAAATTTTATATACTACTTTACAAAGAGAAAACAAAATCATTCAAGTGGCTGTCTCGGCTGTTTTCAGGGGAAAGTGAAAGTATCATCAGTGATAATTTTAGAATCGACAGGAATATTTTGGTGAAAATCAGGAAGGTGTTGCTTTTGGGGTATAATTGGCAGAAATTGTAAATATGTACATTATATAAAGCATGTTGCTGTAGACATAATAGTATCTGATAATCAAAGTGTTCACATTTGGCCCATAATTCCCATCCTGGAGGTGCTCATGACAAAATAATTTTTGTACACAGAGATGACTCTAGATGCTCCATGTACTAACTGTTTTTTACAGCTTTAATTTTGATAATAGGTATGATTCTGTGATTTTCATGGATATTTTTAGTGAATAATTTAGAGTCTGCATTTGAACAACTGATCATATCTGTTAAATGCGGGAAGGATAAGGCTTGAATTTTCTTGTGTAAGAATGACAAATTGCCTTTTCTTTTGTGATGCTTCTTGAAGGTCAGTTCTATTGTACTGAACAGGGAAAGTTATCACAGCTGAAATTTCAGGTTTGAATTTAAGTAAAATAAAATTTCTGGTACAAGGATCAGCAATGTTGAGTGGTTCCATACGTTGGCCTTTTAATGTTATTCTGATACCATTCACAAGGTACAACTTAGTAACCGTTATGTCACTTGTGAATTACTATACCTCTAACTGTCCAGAGATGCGCAGTAGTAGTCACGATATCTTCCTTAAGCCAGCTTTGATATGCTCATCTACAAAAACCTCTTATTTCAGATCTAAAGCATAAATTCTGCTTAAAAAAGTAAATAATAATAAAAAGCCTTTGTTCACTTCAGAAAAATATTTCTTTGGCTATTATTTGGATGTAATTGAATCCTACAACTGACACACACAGACAATTGTAACAAGATAGAGAATTACATTTTAGTAAGTGGCCAGACAAGGTCATATTAAAGCCTACACAGCTCAGCAAAGACCATCTATAGCTAATAATACTGTGCACATGGAGTTTTAAATATATCTCTGTTAATCTGTTATTTGATTATGGGGTCCAGCTTTGTTGATATAAAATATTTTACCGTGGCTCACAGAAGATTTACCTGCTGGTAATACAGAACATCATGGCCCTTCAGGATTTTGTTAAATTAACCAAAGTAAATTATACTCTTTATTTATTAAATATGTTTCTTATTTGCTCATGCATCCTGAAGGCAAAATGAAATCTTTACAATTATAAAGGTAACTCTGTTACAGTGTTTTCTTAGATTAAACTGCAGATTTCTTGAAAAAAAACAGAACAATAAAGTCATCAAGCATGTGTGTAAAAAGGAAAAAAAAAAAGCATTTCAGGGATGTGTGTGAAAACATATGCTAGGGTAATGTGTCTATATTGAGGAAACATATCTGTGATTATAGTCATAGCTTTTGGTCTACTTGTATAGGCCCCATCTGCACATAAATTATTTAATTAAAATGTGCCTATAATATGATATTTCAATCAAGTGTCATTTAAAAATATCTTAACTTGATGTGTTGCTCTGAAAAATTAGATTACAAAAGAAACTAGATCAGAGATGTCAATTTTTAAAAAGTATAATCTAAACTTTGATTTAAAAAAAAAGCCTCACATGCTGTAAATAACACCTAAAAATAATGCCTAAGGAAAGTAGAGAAGAAATGAGTTGTGTATGAATGACACGTAAAGACTTTGATGGTTGCTTTCTGCCCACAATATTTTGAAGAAATGAATGTTAGAGAATTACATGTAGTTAGTTTGTGCTGCTCTTTGCCCATAGTTGTCTGTTGTGACTTGCTTTCTTGGATGCCAGAATGATTTAGGTCTTGCTTTTGTGCTCTACTGTTCTTGGAATTCTTTATATCACCTTCATGTTAGTCATACTTGATCTTATTGCTTTCTTTTTGATCTTGTTTCTTGACACAACCACAGTCTTTTCCAATAATGCGTACTAAGTGTTACGGTTCAGTTTTAATTACCAAGATCCCTTGAAAGAGGAAGAGGACAAAAGAAATACTGAAGTCTGTTTTGGAAGGTAAAGAGGCCAGATGTATACATAATGTATACATCTGTAAGGGCAGAGGAAAGGATATTGTCAGCTGGAACTGTAGGCCTGGCACTCACAGTTTTAAGAGAATAATTTTGGATGCGTGCAATGTAGAGGTTGGTTTGGACTAATTGTGATGTGGGGATTGGTTCTTTTCCTTTCCCATATAAATGAAACTTTATACTGGATGGAAATTAGAAGAAGCTAGAAACTTTGTCCTCGATTAAGCCAAACTGGGACTGTTGTGCACTAAGGAGGAAGTTCTACCAGTTTCTACTTTCCAATACTTTTGTAATATTGGTAAGGTCAATAGCAGTGTTCTGTGCATTGTATCAGCTTTGGTTTTCCTTTGCTTTCCTTCTTCATGGTTCAGAGTTCAGTCACAACCTATTATTCAAATATAATACCTTATAAAAATGTTTGTAAAAGTTCACCTTCATTAGCTGAAGATAAGAAAAGACAATAAGCACAGGAAATTATGGGATAAATAAACAGCCTGGGTAGGGGAATATCAGATTCTGGAGAAGGAATTCAAGAAACATGTTATTGATGGGTGAAGTCACAAAATCATTTTGGTCTGGGGTACTGAGAACGACAGATGAATAATAGATATATAGTAACAACTGATGTTAGACATATGAAAAAGTGATCAGTTGAGGTTGCACATGGTGACACAAAATCACCAAATGGAAAACATGATTGCCTTGGGGAATACAGAGGGCCAACTGATATAGATACTATGAAAATGTTAGAGGTGAACTGAATTAGAAAGGGAAGGTGTTGGATGTCTTCGCTGAGGTCAGAGCTCAGTGAATTAGAAGAAACAGTAGCCAGAGGCAGTGAGGTTTATCAGATTAATTGGTAGGGGTCTGAATGCCAAGCAATGGATTTCTGAGGGGCAGAAGATTGGTTATGCGGCTGTGGGAGGTTAAGGGATGATTGTATAGAGAGGTGACAGATTAAAAGGAAATATTTTTCTACCCGATATATAATTAGTTTAGGGAAATTATTGCTATGAGATATCAAGAAGGTAAAGAGCTTAGGGGGATTAGATATCTGTATGGGTATTGAGAACATGTGCAGTTATGTTAGATGGCATAAAATTAATTGGGGCTAAACCCCCTCATAGTTCGATGCATAAACCAAACAGTAATGATCTAGGCTAGGAAGAAACATCTTTAGAGATTATTTTGGTGGACTGAATTCTAAAGTCTAGCCTTAACAGGTCCTTGATTAATATAAATCCTGAATGCTAGGCAGACCAGATAGATGCCCTAATGATCACATCTAATGTCAGACTTAGTGGGGTCATCTAGAAGTGGTAATGACGATGATCTGAAGTTGATAACATTGCATTGTTGATCAATTTTCCACTTTTCTGGTTGATCTGACAACAATTCATCTAAACCAAATGTTATTTATGGACTTAATTTCAAGAGAAACAAAACAAAACAAACAAGACTAGGAGAGAGACTGCAAAACCAGGTTATTTTGGATTTACATTGCTTTATAGATCTGATTTTTAAGGATGAATACGTAAAATAAACATATGCTTTTGTTGTATTTAAGCATATTGTAGCTATGCTAATAACATTGGAAATACAGTGTCATTTGTTCACTTAAACAGTTCAGACAATTTTAAGAATCCTAGGTGGTCCAGTTTACTCATAATTTATTCTCCATCTATTTATGCCATTAAACTTAAAGCTTTTGCTTCTTTCATCTGACAACACTTCAAAGATTTTTACTAAAATTTTGCTTCGTTCTTTCAGGCTGTGCACATATAATTCATTTACCTCCTGTGAGTAACACTCTTGCTCTTGACTGGTATTTATTGAGGTCCCTAGCATGTCCTTTAAAAGGCAGTATACTACTGGCTTGCAGAATAGTGCATTGGATATTGGATTGTGTTGTTGCCAGAAACATTTAGTATTGTAATTTTCCCTTATTAAAAAGTATTTGTTTTTTTAAAAGAATAAGCATAAGGTGTTTTTTTTCTCAATAAACTACATACTATAAAATATTCTAGCCTTAGAGATTAGAAACAGTAACATTTGTTTCCCCTCTCAATTTGTCCTTTTTCATTCCGTAAGAAATGTCATCTTTCAATAGTGAGGGTTCGTACCAGAACCACAAGACTAGATTGTTTATTGGAAATTGTTGTCATGAAGCCAATTTCCCCAAAGATTCAAGCCCCACCCCCCCTAGAATGTAACTGATATTTTGTGGAATGTAACTGATATTTGGCAAAAGAAGGATAGAAACTCCCATAATAGTACTTGGAAAAGCTATTTTTTAGAGGCTGGTTACAGAGATTTTCTGTCTTTGTAATCAGCCTCTTACAAATGAGTAACAATACTACAGCATAAATGATATGTAATACATACAATTTTTTAAATTTTGTCTAGGTGAAATAGGGAAGTCATTGTGACTCAGTCTGACAAGCTAGGGAAGTAACATCCTACTGATGTAATGGAGACAACAGATATATGTATGCCAGATGTATTTAATGGCGTGTATATACGTATGTGTGTGTATTACAGATATGCATGCCCATTGCAGACTATTCTTCTTTGGAGTATGTACAAAAAGCACCTCTTCAAACCTGAAAAAAAGAGATTTGTGGTTTGTATCACAATATTTAAGTATGGTAGTTCCCAATGTTTTCCTCTATAAACCTGCCATTCTTGATGTGGTACATAGTAACTAGAAGTACTGCTTTCAGAAAGCACTATTTGTGATGGTCACATATCACTGTCAAGAAATAATAATTTCAGACTGCCACTTTAGGAAGAGGTGGTAAAATTTCTCTTTATAGAAAAACGTAATCCAGAAATGCATGCCCTGAGCTGTTTGGGATGCAGCACAAACAGTAGTGTTCCTACTGTAGGTTCCTGTGTTTCTGAATTCTTGATCTCAACAAGTATACTCCAAACCCATTAACATACATGGGGGTTTTGGTAGTTTCCATATTTCCTTTACATTCATTGCTGAGTTTTCTTACAAGTATTGAAACTGTACCCAGTTGCTACTGAAAGCAACAAGAATATTGCTTTGGGTATATTTGTTTAGTTGAGTTGGAGAGGAAGGAAATTCAGTTTTTGAACCTTTGACTTACTCTAAAGTCTTTTATTCATATGTCCAAATTTCCTATTTTTTGCTGCTATAAAGATCACCCCCCTCTTTTTACTTTATTTGTTTACTTTTTTAACATCATTGTAAAAAGCCCTATGTAGTCTACCAATTTCTTGAAGTCACTGACATGGATTTTCAACTTGAACATATTGAAGTCTGGTAAAGGATAGATGTTTTACTTGCTATTCCTACTTAGAGTAAAAGTCTTCACAAATTTTAAGCTAAAATTGTTTTGCTCCCACATAAGGGTTCAGAATCTAGAAGGAGCAAGGGTTCTCCTTGCTCTTAAGAAGACTTCATTTTTTTGTCTCAAGAGCAAAAAGAATCAGTTTCACCAACTGGTTTTCAGAAAAGACTTTCCAATGTGGTAGAGACAAAAGGATGGGGCATTATAAAATGTCCTAATGGATTTAGAAGTAGAAATCCTATTGGAACTTGACAGGAATTTTAAACCTAAAATTCTTAGCTGCTTTTCAAACCCAAGAGCTTCTTTCAATAAAACTATTTTCTAAATAGTTCTTGACGTGAGCAGCACATGGTATTTCATGTTCCTATAGGATGAAATTCACATTTCTAAAACCTAAAAGAAATTACATTATAACCATTATGTACACTATTACTGTACCTTTGTAAACACAACAGATTTTGTTTTGTACTTAATTTGGGAAACCCTTTTTTCCTAGAGTTAGATTAACAGGATTCAAACTTTGAGTTTGGAATTCATTTATCACATCAACCTTTGAATAGAAAACTGGCTAAAATTTCAAGATGTTCTGAAGTAGGATCTTATGAATTTCACTGACACTTATAGTAATGAAATGATGACAGGAGATTCAGAGGTTGTCTTATGTGATAGTTTAGAGGAGATGATTGCATCAAGCTTATCTTGATTTACAAATACAGATTTGTATAGTGTGTATTTCAAAATTAATATAAATACACATTTTAACATTAAAGCACATGACTAGCTTGATTTTTCTGACTTGTTTCATAATTTTGTTTAATACACATAGCCTTGTATTTACCTCTAAAATGTCTTATATAAAAAAACCCTTTTATTATTTCTATAGAAAAGGATTAACTGCTAGGTATACATGGAAATATATATCTATAAATAACTGTATATACTCTATAGCCTTTTAACTTTTCACTTTAAAATTGTGGTTTTGAAAGAATGTTGACAACTTAGCTGCCTTTTTGAATCATATTTAAGCATTAATTTAACCCAAAGATGGCTCCTCTTTCACATTTATTTATTTATAAAGTTTTTTTTCATAAACATTCTAAAAACTTTCTATGGATTTTCTGTTGGTCTGAGGTTTTTATTGTTTCTAGGAATTTTTCCCCTTTTGGAAACAGAAAAAGATAACTATTGTAGAATATATAAATGAAACAAACAAAAAAATAAGATCAGGTTGTCTCTTTCATATCCATCCTCTACAAGTTTGTATGCACAAATAGATCTGTTAAGTGGGTTAGTCACTTCAGTTGTGTACATCCCATGCATTTAATGGATTACATGAAATTACAGAAAACCCAATCTTATCAGAGGATTTTTGTAGGTATCCTGATTTTTGTCACTGAAGTGCTATGTGGGCAGAAACACCAGCCTACTCCCTTCAGGATCTGCTTCTAAGAAGAGCTGACTAAACACAGGATGGGGAGTAATGCTTATGAACATATAAAAATAACCATGACAGCATGGAGTCTACCAAAGCAGAAGACACCAGAAAGGTGGGTTTGTGTTTCAGTTGATTAGAAATCAGTTTCAGATTTGGTTTGGGGTGTTTTGTTTGTTTGTGTGTTGGGTTTTTGTTTTTTGTTTTTGTTTTTTTTTTTTTTAATTTAAGTAACTTGGCTGCATTTCCTGTGTCTCAGAGGAAGTCATTGTGCTTTTAAGATGACTTCCTGTTCGATTACTAACTTCAAAAATTATTTAAGTCTTCCATGTAAATGAATTTCTTTTCATGATGATATGAAGGTATTGGGATAGGTTTTAGATTACATTGCAAGATATTTTTCCCAATGCTGAATTCAGTTTGTAATATTTAGTTTGATTATTCCACTTGAAATTCTTCTTCACTTGACTATACCTTCTGTGTCACTTGAAAGTTTAAATAAACAACAATTTCCATAAGCAAAGAACAGAAATAATCATACTCCTTTAGTAATACTCTTTTAAGTAATAACACCTTACAGAAATTTTCAGTTTATAATACAAATTCACACACACTCTGCCATGGAGAAAACCGTTTACAGGCAACAGCAGCAAGCATAGTTTGATGGAATTCTGGGCCACTTCCTTCTTCTGTGCCACTCACATTAACCAAACCATTAACACCTGCTGAACCTTCTCCCCATCCGTCATCAATCATGAGCAATCAGTCAGGTACTTGATAATTAACGGAGAGGGGGGAAAACACTTCACAAGGCTAAAAATATGTCTTTACAGTGGCTTCATGCATAAACTCAAATAACAACAGGGGAAAGGTTTAATAACAACTTCAGTGCCTGTACACCTGTAAAACAAACCCATCAAAGTGGAACCCAGTAGTATGTTTAACACACAGGCCTTCCACATGATTGTTATGTCCTTTACTTGAATTGCAACCCAGGGACTGTGGCATGGAAGAAGAGCTAAGTTTTGGTAAAAGCTTGAAGTGCAGCAAGTGAAAAAGATGCTGGAGGACTTCTTTGAAGCCTGCTGTTGTGATGCACTTTTGTGGTTCTTGTTGGATCAATATCCTTAAATGAAGGATCCATCACTGAGAAGGCCTAGGTTTGTACTGTTCTTTACTATCTGGAGATGTACTTGGTTGGATGCATGTGCTGAAAATGCAACACATGTATTTGTAAGGATCGCCATTCTGAAGGGCCTCAGAGATTAATCTGAGGGCCACCAAAAAGATCTCTCCCAACTTGTTGGTTTACTGAACCCACTTTGATAAAACTAGCATCTGAGTTAAACGAATTGTGGTTTGAGTTGATAGAATATTTTCATGGATAGAATGGTTTTAAGTTTAGCTAGTTTGATAATTTACAAAAATGGAGGAAATGAAATTAGGATGTACTATAGAGGTGGAAATCTACTATAAGGATACTTCCTTTCTGTGCTCAAAGTACACATCCTGGTTATTTCAACACCAGTTCTGTATATGATCTTCTGTGGTATTGCTGGGGGTAAATATATGAAAATTTACTCTGTGGGTATCACTGGTGCGTTAGGTGTGAAAAGGACTGCAGAACCTTGACTCTTTCCCAAAAGTGTCCCAGTATCCAGGGACATTTTCTTGAATGCTAATGCTAGTGCTTCTCACTTTTTTTATTAACTGTGTTGTTTTATCAATTCATACTGTGTCAAGGGAATTGTATTAAATGTAAAATAAGCTTCTTGGATATGAAGAGACCTTATTCCTCATCCTTTCCCATTCAGAAGTTTCTGTGATAACTTTCCTATCGTCTTGGCTTGTTAATGGGACTTCAGTGTAGGGCACTCACAATCCTTCTTTTCCAGCAAATTTTTTATTTCCTTTCTGCATTTCTTGACAATGCAAAGGAGTTTTAATAAGGAGAATATTACTTAAAAACTTCTCCAACAGGTTAAAAGTTGGTATTTGGGCATTCGTGTGGCTATTCCTTCACTGAATAGGCCCAGTGAGACTGAATTACATGCTTCTCAGACTCCAGAGTGCCATGAAAAGCAGAGAATAATTTAGAGTAACCAGGAAGGTTACTCTACAGAGTAACAGGGTCCAAGAATATAGAGGGAGATTGTATGAAAAAAAATTTTCCCCAGTGCCACGGGCCTCTATTTCATCATTTGAAACACATGCATAGAGTAAATGTGGTCAGGTTTGTGGTCAGGTTTCCTAAGTGTATAGAATTCAGTGAATAGGTCAGGTATGACACTGATGTACGTCAGTTTTAAGTCTCAGTTGTTTTATATCAGAGCTGTGTTGGATCCCCTGCACTTTTATAATATATGTAAGTATAAGACTGTTTATAGGCATATCTGAAAAATATTAGTTTTAAATATCAGATGTATATAATGAAAATATCCCTCATGTGACATTAACCAGTTGAAATGTGCTTTTTAAATCTATTTTAGTCTTTTATTTTAAGTTGCAAAGCAGATGCCGCATACCGACCCTCCTCGCTTTTGCTCTCCCACTCTACTTTCTCCTCCTGCCTCTCTCCTCCCCCTTTAGCATGCATATTGCAGATGAAAACAGCAAAGTAGAAGCCTGGAAAATGTACTGATCCATTACCCATGCATATTTCATGAATTTGCCTAATTTCCTTCAGTTATGACTTAATTAGGTAATTATTCCACCCTCTGCCATTGAATGTGATATCTTAGTTCTTGTGACCAGTGAATATCCTTTCCGTTACTATGTAAATACAAAAAAAAATCAATGAAGTTTTCCATGAAAATGGGCCACATGAGAGATTTTCGATGCTGGGTCATGCTGGAGGCGAAAATGAGTTATTGTTCTTTGGATGGTCTAGTATTCTAGGGACACCCACTGTCCCCCCGCTATTTGGTTTTAGAAGGGAAAGACCTTCCTTTTCACACATTAGCCTTCTGATGTTCTTTGTTGCTTCTCAGCCTAAATTATGCCAATCTTCTTTTTGGAAGATATTATCCTTCTTTCATTTTATTAACTTAGTTTTGATTTTCAAATATATTCTGAATTTTGAAGCCTGGTATGCCCAATATCTGTTACTGCTGAGCTTCTCCCTGACAAGACTCGGAGATATTAAATCCATAACTTTCATGAAAGTCACAACTGGTTGGAAAAGAAAATTCCCTGTTGATGGTCACCATTTTTCAGCCCCCCAACCTCTTACTGAAAGAAAAAGTTTTGTTAAAGAAGTGAAGCTCTCTAAGACTTAGAGCTCAGCTCAGCCTTTAGTAAGAAATTGAACGTCGTGTGATGGTGTAGATCATGAAGATATTGGAGGAATGTGCACTTATTATTGTAAGGAGAGCACACAGCAACTTATACTTGATTTGCTTCCAGAACAACTTATTTTGTAGAAAGACAATATGTGATAACAAAATTAGTGCTACAGATAAGTTCTCATGACACAGCTTATTTTTCAGTTTCTTAGACCATATGTAATAGCTTCTTGGAGATTTGACATCCTATGATGCAACCTTTGACTTCTCATGAAATATTTAATGACAGAATTTCCTAGCAACATCATAATTACTTATTCTCTCAGTTTTAGTATAGATAATCATAAAACAAAATGTTGAAACTATTTGCAGAGAACTTGAAAGAAAACTGTGTTGTGCGCAAATTCTTCTTTATTTAAGAAGAACAGAACTCTAAAGAACATTTAATTGCAGACTGTGTTTTGGTGCTTTTTCAGATAACAGTTAATATCCATGAATGGCCAAAGGTGCCAGAACTACTTGTGTGATTTCAAATGGGTAACTTTAATTAGGAACAAGCTCTTAAGGGTCAATATCTTTTATTCCAGGGTCTAGCTGTGTGGCACACACACAGTGCAATGATTTCTCTCTAAATATCAAGCGGGAAAAGCAAGGGGACACATCTTGTGTGCCTGATTCACTAAGGCAGTTCTGTTGACTTCTGCAGAAGTGTTTGCAGGAGTCAGGCAGGCCAGATTTACCTCTTGCTTCTGTGCGTTTTCCCCTCAGACTCTCCTCTGCTTTACCTCACATAGCTGCTCTGTTCACATGTACAAAATAAAAATGGGCACTGCCATGGTTACTTCAGTGTTGAAAATCATCATCTGAAGTAAACGTCCAGTTTGAATGACCAAACCTTTAGTTTGGTATTATGCGCACCAGTGACTCCCTTTATACACATGACTGCAAATTTAACAAGGATTTAGTAAAGAAGGATTTAGTTAGAAGAAAGATGTCTCATGGAGGCTTGGTGATAGCAGATCCAGCTTGTTGCAGTTGGCAGGTGGTTTTGAGAGAGATGTTTCCAATGGTAGCCTAGCTGGGAGATGAAGGGCTTTGTGTTCCTGCTTTTCTACCAAATCCAGTAATACATCACCTGTGAATGGTACAACTTAAAGGATCTTACCTTATGTTAACGGTTTCAGAAAAAGCAAACAAACCGGAGATCATCATCACTTTACACATAGCACTGCTCAACCAAGGTGGTTGCTTCCTCAAAGAGAAATCTTAACTCTTTTCAAGCCCTCATGAAATTTTACAGCTTCTCCTCCAAAAAGGAAGGTTCAAATGTATGCACTTTCTGCTTGGTACACCATCAGAACCTGGAAGCTGTTCAAAAAATGGCAAATTCTCAGCTGTTTTCTATCCACCAATGCACAAAGCCTATTACTTCCCCCTCCAGCTTTTCTCCCATTTTCAGTTCCCTCCACAGATCTGAATGCTTCACGTTGGCTTCCATTTCGATCTGATTTTGCTCACCCTTTCACTCAGTGAATCAATCAAGTAATGTTCTCATTTGGGAATGCTAATGTTCAGCTTTCCACAGCAGTGACTTGAGACACTGTGACAATTCTATTTAGCTTATGGTAAATATTTCAGCAAGAAAAAAAAAAAAAAAAAAAAATCCCTTGCCTTGCAGCTTAATAAACTGTCACAGCAGATGCAGCTGTGAAAAATGGATTTGAAATCCTCTTTACATCTCTTTAAACATTTTCACTTCTGGCTTTACATTGTTCCTTGGTTGTTTAAAGCTTCTTTGGATTTCCAGCATCTACATTAAATATTAGAAAATCTTAGTCACAAAACTAAACAATACAGTGTAAATGGCTTCGGTTTCTTCTTGAAGCTAACATAGAGCTTGAAGTGGCCAGTGGGACCTTTTAAATCCTGCCTAATTGCATGTTCCCTTAAGTGAGGCTATATAAAGCTCTCGGGGAAGTCTGCAGAAGAGAGTCACAGGGCATTTTCAAAAGGGAACTACTAAAATGTTAATTATCTGAACATCAACATTTTTACTTGGGGTTATTTTTCAGTTTTAACTTCCCACTGCAAAGTACAATTTGAGCAATTACTATTATAGTGCTAAATGGCAAGCTGAATCTCATTAGACATTATTAATGAGGGAATACAGTTTTGGATTTAGATATCTCAACTTTGCATAGGGCTGTGGTGAGTTGACCCTGGCTGGATGCCAGGTGCCCACCAAAGCCACTCTATCACTCCCCTCCTCGGCTGGACAGGGGAGAGAAAATATCATGAAAGGCTCATGGCTTGAGATAAGGACAGGTAGAGATCATTCACCAGTTACCACTACAGGCAAAACAGACTTGACTTGGGGAAAAATTAATTTAATTTATTACCAATCAAATCAGGGTATGGTAATGAGAAAATAAAACCAAATCTTAGAAACACCTTCCCCCCACCACTCCCTTCTTCCTGGGCCTAACTTTACCCCCGAATTCTCTACCTCCTCCCCTACAGCGGCTCAGGGGGGCGGGGAATGGGGGTTGGGGTCAGTTCATCACACGCTGCCTCTGCCGCTCCTTCCTCCTCAGGGGCAGGACTCCTCACACTCTTCCCCTGCTCCAGCGTGGGGTCCCTCCCACGGGAGACAGTCCTCCACGAAATTCTCCAACGTGGGTCCTTCCCACAGGCTGCAGTTCTTTGCAAACTGCTCCAGCGTGGGTCCCCTGTGGGGTCACAAGTCCTGCCAAAAAAACCTGCTCCATGGGCTCCCTCTCCACAGGTCTGCAGGTCCTGCCAGGAGCCTGCTCCAGCGTAGGCTTCCCACGGGGTCACAGACTCCTTTGGGCATCCGACTGTTCTGGTGTGGGGCCCTCCCCGGGCTGCAGGTGGAGATCTGCTCCACGGCTGACCTCCCTGGGCTGCAGGGGGACAGCCTGCCTCACCATGGTCTTCCCCACAGGCTGCAGGGGAATCTCTGCTCCGGCGCCTGGAGCATCTCCTCCCCCTCCTTCTGCACTGACCTGGGGGTCTGCAGAGTTGTTTTTCTTGCGTATTCCCACTCCTCTCTCCAGCTGCAATTTTGCAGGTTTTCTTTCCCCACTTTTTAAATCTGTTACCCCAGAAGGCACTACCACCGTCACTGATGGGCTTGGCCTTGGCCAGTGGCGGGTCTGTCTTGGAGCTGGCTGGCATTGGCTCTGTCAGACATGGGGGGAAGCTTCTAGCAGCTTCTCACAGAAGCCATCCCTGTAGCCCCCCTGCTACCAAAACCTTGCCATGCAAACCCAGTGCAACAACAAAGCAAGTTGCATATTTAAATAGTTCCAACATACATGAGATATTGCAATTCTCTGACATTATATGATTTTCTGTGAAACAGTCCATGAGGTGCTGCAGAAGGTAAAGAGTGGTACCTTGGGTGTGGTAAATACAGTGGTAACACTGAAGTAATAAGAAAAGAGTAAGTAAAAGTAGGATTAAGTAGAAAGAGAGTGTAGGGTTATTGAAAGTAAAAAGATTCTTTAGTGTTGAAAAGTTTTAGTGTTTTAAGAAGTTGTGGTGAGGGGAAAAAAGGGGATTTTGTGTTCATTTCCAAATGAGGTGGCAATTGTCTGAGGAATTTGTTTAGGACTACCAGTAATTATGAAACCAATGATATAAAAAAACTAAACTGGCTTTTGAAGTACAGAATGAAAGCTGTAGAAAGGTTGAGTCTATGAGTACTAGAGAAGATAAATACTAACTACTGATGAGGAAAAGCCCAGGGCCCCGATACATTTGTCATTAAACATCTTGGGGTATCCTAATCAAAGATCTCATGAAAATGTACTGGAAATCTCTCTGAAAGAAAATTTGGTGGTAACTGACATAAGTGGTTTACTGAGAGTTGTCAGAAATGCTGGTGTCATGTTGCCCTTTTTGAGTCATCTAAGAATTGGAAATTCATACTCATCTCTATATGTTTTCAGCTGAAAATGGCAGGGACTTATTTTTGTTTTAAATGAAAAATATGTGGAAAAAAAGAGAAGAGTTCAGCGAAATGGGCTGATGTGACAGTAAGATTTTAAAATGACAAACAGTTCAAAGTTGAAATTATGGGAATCCACGGCGTGTAATAGATAGTTGAAGCAGAAAGCTATTTACAGCTTGATGACTTTTGTTCTAGCATATATGTCTTCTGACCATGTGTTCACTGTCTGGAGTAAGTTTAAACATGCAATGAGAAGTCCTTCATGCGGCAAGAAGCAAAAATTTGTGACAGGGTTAATGATACCTACAACAAACAAATGGGGCCATGTAATGGTGAGAAAGGAGCATTTGGCATGCTAAATGGTATTTGCATCCCATCTGCTCCTTGCCTTGAACAAAAGTTTTATAAGCTTCATGGTCTAGCACCGTTCTGGTAGAGTTTGGAGAAGGGAAAGAAGATAGTGAGGTGATTCTAGGAAATCTGCAAGTGTTTCCAACTACAAAAGATGGCCTCAAAAGGAGACAATAGAAAGATCTTTGAAAATTCAACAAATGGAGAACTAGTTGGGAGAAGAGGGTGGCACCATAGTAGCATGCATGGGAAGTGGTGATACAGGAAGACAATTTTGTATTTAAATCAGAGAGAAGAGAGCCACTGAAGGAAAACAGAGTTGACAGCGTACATGCGATTAATAAGGAAAATTGAATTTTTGTGCAGAATTTTCAGTTGATTTCCATGATGTAAAATGGAGGAGGTCAAGGCTGACAAGAGGAGATTGAAATACATTAGATACAAGGCTAAGGTGCTAATTTAATCTGATTGAACACAAGAAAGCTTTCCCTTTAGAAAATTTGGGTAGGAAGATGGAGTGAGATTAAAATATCTCAGTGATGTGCGGACTTAGGAAAGATCCACATTAAAGGCAGTACCTGGGTTTGGGGTTTGAATTATAGATGAGATGTTAACGGTCTTTATAAAGACTGAAAAATGAGTTAGGGCAGCAAGGTGGAAATTAAATGCTTTGATTTGTCCATGCTGACTGTAAACTGATACCTGGCAACCCACAAAGAAATACCAGTACAAAGTTCACAGTGGGAAACTGGTATTAAGGCAAGGTTTTGTGCAAATTAGAAGTCAATGAAAATCTTTCTATTTATTTATTTTTTGTGTGTTCCCTTAAAGTAGCAAAAATTACCATCAATGCAGTTTGTGCTATAGGCAGATGCTGGCATGCCCACCCTTTTTCAGACATTCCAGTTTTGGAGAGGCAATGCTCTTTCCTTCCAATCAGCATATGTGAATGAGAGTCTTACTCAAACTTCTTTGATACTATGCTCTGATTTTTAGCTTCTGCCAAATACTCAGTTGAGATCAGCAGCTGTCTCAAATGTTTTCAAACATAGCGATAGATCAGAAAATACCGTATAATTGTGAAAGCTTTCCATAGAAAATACTGAAGGATAGCTGAGGCTTCCCTGAAACTTATTTTTTTCTGGATACCTACAGATTAATTTGGATATGTCAGTAACATGTTTTCCTTTGTTTTCTGGAAATTTAAGTTCAACAGGAAGGCTCATAGGATGTATTGGAATGTCAGTGTGGGACCAAATTACTTGTGAGCTTGAGGCAAAGATGTATGTTATGTTGATAACTTCATCAGTGGCATTATGTCGGTTTATTGTTTGTAGGAGTCAAGATTATTAAAAGCATAAAAATACAAAAAAAAACCTAGATCTTTTTTCAGATTATAAATACAGTTATTTTGATAAATTCACTTAAGCAGAAATTTTCCCAGTGTAAGAACAGTAACCAGTCTGTAGAACTGTCAAGGATGATGCCCTGTGCTGTCACTGTCTTCAGGTATATGTTGTTGCTTAAGGTGTTATAGAGATAGTCAGAAAACAAGATACAGCTTTCATCTTGCATTGAATAAGTAAAAAATGAAAATTCTGAACTGACAGTTCTAGGCTTGCAGTGTAT
The DNA here is from genome assembly GCF_929443795.1 of Astur gentilis. Classification (NCBI taxonomy): domain Eukaryota; kingdom Metazoa; phylum Chordata; class Aves; order Accipitriformes; family Accipitridae; genus Astur; species Astur gentilis. The sequence goes on from NC_064891.1 coordinate 16,163,795, forward strand.
CTAACATTTCTGATTTCTCCTATATATATATTAAGGTTCAATTTCAATCTTTTTGGGACAAGTGCTATGACAAAGTCAGATGTGTAAAGCTCTGAAAGAGGCAAGGTTTTTTAACAAGAATATAAAGCAGCAGATGTATAATGGTATCGAACTACTCGATAGGAGCCTCTGTAATGGTGCTGCATTTGTGTGACTGAGCTAATGCCTTATGTACGAGTGCAAAATCACCCTTTTCAGATTTGCTAGAGACATGATATAGCCTGAAGTTCTTAACCTTAAAGTTGTAATTGGATTTTTGCTTAGTTTCAGAGAGCAAGGTGAATTTTCCTTTTTATAAAGTGCCTACATTCAAGAAGCACGAGATTTAAACGAAACAAACTGTAAGGATTCAAACATCCTGAAAAGAAGGAGCAGAGTAAGCTACTTGTCAGCAGAATGAGGCACATGTTATCACCGGTGGTAGAAAGAAAGAGGATTGTACAAATGCATCCTATCCAGCCAAACAGTTCACATTTACTTCAGACAAATTGTACATGACGCCAATCTAAATCCAGAATTCCAGTGATATGAATACGAGTTTACTCAGTGCTTGTAAACATCTTGATACAACATTAGTGCCATGCAACTGCAAAACACTTTAAAGATATACTTGATGACAGCCTAATGTAAGTTAGACCTGAATATGTTACACCCTAACGCAGAGCTGTAGTAATTGATTTGGCTATAATTGGACAGCTGTTATTGAATGTAGAACACTGGTGACTTTTGAGTACCAGCTCTGCACCTCTTCTCTTTGTGTTTCCCCAGGAAAAAGAAAGAAAGAATCAATCCTGTATGAATGTTTTAGATTTTCTGAGCCACTGGACCACAAGACATGTTTGTGTACTATGCAATTAGTGGTGTCCCTTTCCCACATGTGTTTTAATTAATATTTCTATTATTCTAAATGGCTTTAACTTGCTCCAACTTACATCAATGGTACTTATTTTTCAGCCAGCCCAGGAATATTGCGATCCATTTCATACTGAAAATGTATGATCATGATATCACATACCATGAACTGATTTTCACTTTGCATGTGCTACTGCCTTAAAAATCTGTGATTTAAAAAAATCAAAACGTATGCTAAAAGCTCCTCAATAAAAACCATGTACATTTTATTATCGAACAGCTTATAGTTAAAGGCTGGAATCTTTTATTAAAGTGTTTTATATTTTATATGACAGCCTAAAGGATATTTTTAGATTAAAAATGGGTCAAATACAAGAGACCTTGCTCAGAATTTGATCAAAACCCTATTCATTGTTTGGTCTGTTGGCTTTTTTGGCCCATCTTTCAGCTAGGGCAAAAGCAGTCATTGTCAATTATGGTAAGCTGATAGTTCATTTCAGTTTTGATTTCTAACGCTCTATGATGTTGCAGTATTTCAGCTGTAAAACTGCAGATGCCCGTTCACTTTACATTAAAAAAAAAAGTCTACTCATTGATCAAAAATAAATAAATATAATGAAACGTATACATATAACTAATTAGATGTCCACTTCTACGTTTCACATGAGGATTTTTTTAGTATATATTTTGCAGGATATAAGTCCAGAGGCACAAGTTGTTCTGGCACTATCCATGTAACTTAACAAATTTCAGTTTTACAGTAGCAAAATATTTGAGCATAAAGTTAACAGAACAAGGACATAATTGAGTGGGACTGTTTTCATGCTTCAAATGTGAAATGCCTTGCTGATTTATGTTGCTGTGCTTCATTAAAACCCTTTTTATTCCAGGTAGCTGTCCAAAGTACATTCAAATAATATAATATGTATAAGACAATGCAAAGTTGTGAAATAATAATAATAACAATAAGCTGTAAAGTATGTTGCCATAGATAGTTGTGTATAGTAAAACGTTATGCTGGTTCAATAGGGGAGTAGAAAGTTCACAGAAGATAAATTCTTTCAGCGTTACTGCATCCGTTGAAACAATTGATTTGAGTAATTTCTCTCTCAAATGTTCAGAAGGTGTTAGAGTATTCAGGGAAGTAGCCTATGTATTTTTCTCAGTTTTTATATTCTTGTGTTCGACTCTGCCATTGGAGAATATAAGTTCCTGGGTCTGAGGGCCTTTGGGGTGACACTCTATAACCATTTATATATCTGAAATGCTGGTCATATTTTAAACATTATGTGATTTAATTACACTTATGTAATAATATGGACAGCAGTAACATACGAATAATTTGGAATTACATTTATGTAATTACTTTTGGTGACATTAAAGCTGTAATGTCTTCAGCCTTTAGCTCGGTTCTGCAGTTTGAGGACATGCAATTCAGTACGTGGAGCAAGACAGATGGTATGCCAGTGTGCTCACAACCAGCTCAATATTAAAATGGAATGGAGAGAGGAGTACATGTTTTTATCAATGCAGGTAACTGTTTGCACACTTAACATTAAAAAAATCTGGCTTTTTTCAGTTCCTATTGGAATCTAGGACATTCTAGACCCAAGTATGATATTTTGCGGTAACCCAAACAATTTTCTCTTCTTGTCACAGCATAACTGATACCTGTTCTCCATGTCTGAATCGCTGGTAAACTTAGTGTTAAGGTGGGGCAGCAAGAGAATCCAGGTTGTTTTCCTCAAATGTGACTGAAATTATGCTACTGTGACTGGAGAGTCTTGTCAGTTTCCAAATGCATAGCTGTTTCTCACCTTGTTTCTTTGAAAGTTAGCCTTTATTTTATCACTGGAAGCTCTGTGTGCACTTGTTCAAATTTGCAAAGCTGGAAAACTACAGTCTAATTCTTCTAGCTTGGATCAGGTGGCTGTACTCGCAATGGTAAATGGTGGTGCCTTATGCACTTGGGAGATCCGTAGAATCTATGAGTATTTTACAAGTAAGGTGCCACTCATCACAAGGAATTGCTCAATGCATGCAAAATCAGACTTTTGAGTTGTTTGTTTATTGTTGGATATATTTTTTTAATATCTGGAAAATGAGATTCTGCATTATACTCCTTATGGTAGACATACCTGATTTCCATACACTTGCATGCATTGAACCTTACTGGGCAACATGCTGGCTTTGATTGTTTCATGCAATGCAAATTTAATTTAGGAAGGAAAAGCAGTCAGGTAATGCAGCAGGACTTTAATCAATGTGTGGACCATGCCTAGAATTCATGAAAGCACTGGAAAGGTGACCTGTCAGGTGCTGTGCTGTTTCCTATACTCACCCTCAAGGTAGGAGGTGTGAAAAGAGGCATGACAATGTATTTCGTCTGTGCTTATTTGATATATCAGTCTAGGGACTGTAGCCAGCTGATATCTATTAGTGTCCTTCAGTCTCATCTAAATAATGTCAGGGTGTAGAATGGTACAGAGAGTTTCCTTTGATAACTTTCCACTTGGCCATTAGTGTGCCAGGAGAAGCTCTGCAGAGCTGAGACCTCAAGTCTTTTTTTTTTCTTTTCCTTCTGAAAATCAAAGAAGTTTGCATAACATATTAAAGATGGACAGAAAGGTGACAGGGATCCCTCTTGCAGAATTTTTGGGTTGCATTGAAAGCAGAACTTAAAGAAACTGTCACAAGAGCTAGTGCTTGCAATATTTTCACTCTATTTGGCATAGCCAGCAGATTCAGGCATGCAGCTGAGACTTTGCATGCTTTACCAGGATCAGCCTCTGAGCTTTCTCGAGCTCATCTGTTGTTACTTTTTTACAATGATTCATTCCTTCACTGAATGCATGATTTTAACCTTGCTACTGATTGGAATTTTAATACAAAATAAGTGTGGACAATTACAACAGTTATTACCCGTCCTGTCACTTACATAATCTTGTATCTTATAGTGTAGGTCAAAAAAAAGAATGCTTTTGGTTTAGATGGATTTCATATCACGCTAATTTATAGCACAAGGAGCATTACTCAGTATGGCCTGACACAGCCTTGCAAATTGTTTCAAACAGCATCACTTTCTTTTGGATCAGATATCTGTTTTCAATTTGCATAGAGGGTACCTCGTCTAAATTTATTGCACTGAAGACAAGTGGCTCAGACATTATCATGACTATATTGGCTGTATGTCTCTGCCTGCTGGTTTAGAGGGAGCATAAATTAATTTGCCTTTGTTAATCCTATCTTGAGAGACTAAACATAATTTCATTCCAGTAAAAATATTACAAGCAGTTTGTTGCATCGGGTTTACTTACAATTTTGTGGATACATCATAGAATATGTTGCATATAGCACATAACAGCCTGCTTTGCTTGTCTTTACTCTGATTTAGATTTCAATGTATCACTGCCATGTTAGAAACAAAAGCTGAAAGAAAAACCAGTAATTATGTGTCCTTAACCATAGTCCCAGACACCTCAGAGCAGAGACTTGTTTTGGCTCCAGTTCTGCTAACACCAAATTCTGCTGAGGTCTCTTCTGCAGCATGTTTGTCTTCTCCTCATCCACTAGCTATAGTTGTGCTGTATTCAACTTCCAGCCTATCTACTGAGGCTGCCTTCTTGCTAGCCACCTTTTGTATAATTTACTTTCCCTTTAAACTAAGAACATTTATTTTTCTATCATTTCTCCTGGCATGCCTACACCCTCTTCAAAACTGTCTGATCAGTTCCTCCTCCATTCCTTATCTGTACAACTGAGGAATGAGCAGTGTTTCTTCTTTTTATGTCTTCACTATTTCTCTCTTTCGGTGCAACAAATCCAAAACCGAGTGGAAATGGCTGCCTCTTAATATATGTTCCACTAACAAGTGTGTTTGAAATGTCTTTCCTTGTCATGAAAATTCTGTTTTAACAATGCTTCTCCCAGGAGGTCTATTAATCCAACAGTAATCCAATAGACAGAACAGCCAAAATAATACCCTGCTCTTGGAACATTTTCATTTTTCAGGTAACCTAGAGCTTTATTTGTATAAATTGTATTCTTTAACTTTTAATTAAATGCTGATTATTGTAAGACTATGTCACACAATATAAATTGCTCAATGTCAAGCACTTTTGCAGCATGCAGTGGTTAGATGAGACCAAAGTGCTTCAGAGATGAAAGTCAGCCACTCAAAGCTCACAAACTTAGAAGTGTCTTTTTACAGGGTCAGTGCCTAAACTATTTCTACATAACAACATTTATACAAAATATTTTCCATCTAAATTCACACAGGCAATGGAACTACTTTATTTGACTTTGAATTTGCAATGATGTTCTGCTAATAACCTGAAATTTTGTTATCTGGTATTTCATTTCATTTTTCAACTGAGATGATTAAACATCTGCTTAATATTCTAAAAAGCACTTTTACTTAACAAGTATTTAAAATTAGGTTCAGTAAACATTTTAGAATTTCTATTCCTTCTTGTACTGTAGCTTGTATGTTCTCTTATTCTCCTTGCATTTTTATTGGAATTACTTTTCAGTGCTTCTCTTCTGAATAAAGCATTTTGCATGATAAACATGGATTCACTTTTTATATCTCTGGTTTGGAGAGCAACTGCTTTCACCAATGTTTAAAATATAATTTTAGTTGTGGACAGATTTGTTAGCTGTTTGAAAGAATCCCCCAAAACTTTATGTGTATCCTGACAGACAAAGAGTAAGAGGTGATCTTTAATGGTTTTGAGATATGTTTTAGAAGGTTTTTCTTGTTGAGTTTTGTTGCTAAATTAAGTAATAACTTAAGTGAGTGCATTGTTCAATTAACACAGCTTTCATCAAATCCCAATAATAGTATTAAATCAAATGAAAATGGTAGACATGTCTAGGTAGAAGTAACAATGTTTTGCTATAGCAACAAAGTCCTAAGGACACAAGTAAAATGGGTTTCTAAATAGTATTAATACCTTTTTGTTAGACCAGCTGATATAGTTGCAAATTCATACCATCCCAAAGAAGGATTTCTGTGTATGAATGCTTGTTTGTTTTATCAATTATAGCATTTAGCCTAATAAAATCTATTTTACTCTACCTACAAAACCTATTTTTGTCTCCATAGATACAGGACATGGTTGTATATCAGTATTCTGCTGTAAATATATACCGATGTTTTATCTTTATCTGTTAGTGTTTTAGTTGGTTCTTGGTACATATTTCCTTATATGTACATTGATTGATGGATGCATAGATAGGCTCTGGCATATTAAGAGTATTGTACTTGTGGGGTTTTGTTTAGGGGATTTTTGGCTTATTTTTTTTCCTCCCCTGTAGTATGAAAAGATTATTTTCTCTTACATGCCTTCTTTATCTTTTAGTTGGTAGTCTGACATTAGACAAGTAGATTGTCTGCCAGTGATTTTAGACACTTTGAGCATATTTCATTCTTTTTCACATCTTGGATTTATATATTCAGCTTTGATCCCCATTACACACTTATACATTTGCCTAAGGAATGTTTGAGATTTATTATAGTCTGTCCCTGTTTTAGGATTTTGCAGTTTGCTTTTATAAGATGATAGCGGCAGAAATTTAATTCAGTATTGAAAACTCATGTATTGAAATTCTGGCTACTTTAAGGTACAACTTGCATTTATCATAAAAACAGAACATTGGATAGCAAGGTGTGGTGTAAATGTTTTACTGACATCTCTTTTGGGTAGATGTATCAAAGATTCATAAGCAGCAAAGCCGTGAATGAGTTATGTAGGTCATCCAAGTGAGCGCCTTTTTAACAATATAGTCATGCTTTTAGCATATGCCACAAATATTATGAGAGAAAATAACCTTATTAACAATGGATTTAGGGATTTTTTTTTTTGTTGCTATTTTCTTATCGAGGCACTTGCACAGACAGGTTTCCTTAGTAACATGAATCTATTTGTTCTAGTCTCAGAGGGTGAAAACAATTTTGGTTTACTAAATTCAAGAGACCCTTTGAAATACTCTAACAAAACTTTTCTATGAACAACAATAAAATTATTAATAAGATCTGATATCTTGGGGCCACCTCTGCCTGGACATCAATGTTGTATGGCCCACTGAGAGTCCATGAAATCTGTACCGCTTTCTGGAGCGGACCATCTACTGCCTCACAAGTACGAGGCTGTGAGTGTACCATTTGCCCAGGAACAAACATTATTCCTTCTGACTATTATGCTTTTCATGCTGAGAAGTGAGGATGTTCTGTGGTTTTTGTTTCAGCTTTAAGAAAAAACAATGAAGAAACATAACACGGGTTATAAAGTATGAGCTTTAGCATAGACTGAACTGTGGGCTCTATAAGCTAGGCTATCACCCTGGGTTAGCATTTGAGAGAAGCTGGGGTGCCCCAGCTACAATTCTGTGATGATCCCTTGGACTGAGCTCGGGGATGTCCACAGAAGCTGCAGACAGTTTTTAGATAGCAGTCTGGTTTTCCTTAATCTTGAAACCTTTCTCACACTTGTTCTTTAGCAAAAAGATGGATTTCTTACCTCTCAAGATGTAGTGACTAAAACCTCGTTGATCATATCATATTGTATTGGTTTTGTTTGGCAAGGTTTTGGTAGCGGGGGTGGTTTACAGGGGTGGCTTCTGTAAGAAACTGCTGGAAGCTTCCCCTGTGTTCGAGAGAGAGCGAGCCCATATTAGCCGGCTCTGAGACGGACCCGCCGCCGGCCAAGGCCGAGCCAATCAGTGATAGTGGTAACGCCTCTGGGATAACATTTTTAAGAAGGAAAAAAGTTGGGACGGAGAGAAACTGCCGCCGGAGTGAGGAGTGAGAACATGTAAGAGAAACAAGCCTGCGGACACCAAGGTCAGTGAAGAAGGAGGGGGAGGAGATGCTCCAGGCGCCGGAGCGAAGATTCCCCTGCAGCCCGTGGTGAAGACCCTGGTGAGGCAGGCTGTCCCCCTGCAGTCCAGGGAGGTCCACGGTGGAGCAGATATCCACCTGTAGCCCGTGGAGGACCCCACGCTGGAGCAGGTGGGTTCCCGAAGGAGGCTGTGACCCCGTGGGAACCCCGCGCTGGAGCAGGCTCCTGGCAGGACCTGCGGATCTGTGGAGAGAGGAGCCCACGGAGCAGGCTTTCTGGCAGGACTTGTGACCCCGTGGGGGACCCGCGCTGGAGCAGTGTGCTCCTGAAGGACTGCACACCGTGGAATGGACCCATGCTGGAGCAGTTCGTGAAGAACTGCAGCCCGTGGGAATGGCCCACGTTGGAGGAGTTCATGGAGGACTGTCTCCCATGGGTGGGACCCCACGCTGGAGCAGGGGAAGAGTGTGATCAGCCCTCGTCCTGAGGAGGTGAAGCGGCAGAAAATAACGTGTGATGACCATAAACCCCATCCCTGTCCCCTTGTGCCGCTGGGGGGGCTTGGTGGTGAAATCCGGGAGGGTAGTTGTGCCCGGGAAGAACGGAGGGGTGGTGGGAAGGTGTTCTGAGATTTCATTTTACTTCTCATTACCATGCTCTGGTTGATTTGTAATAAATTGAGTCTGTTTTGCCCGTGACGGTAATAGTGAATGATCTCTCCTGTCCTTATCTCGACCCGCGAGCCTTTTGTTATATTTTCTCTCCCCTATCCAGCTGAGGATGGGGGAGTGATAGAACGGCTTTGGTGGGCACCTGGTGTTCAGCCAGGGTTAACCCATCACACATATACACAAGGTAGAGTAAACCAATATATTTTTCAGACTGGAATTTCGGGTTTGGGAGAAGGAAGGTTGTCTTGCCTCTTAGAGACATTTTCAAGTGTTTGCCTTCTGAAGCTGTTCATGTAACAGTCTGAGATTGATGCAGTTGTTTCACTGTGCAACTTTGCATCTTCCTGTGAAGCACTGACTACCAACTAGTGTTAAATATATGATAATGGCCGACTGAAATCAATGTTCTGCTGCTGTACTCAGCACCAGTGAGTGAATAGTACACGGCAAAGGTTAATTTTCTTATGCGTATCCCAATTGTGTACATACTCAGGACTGATGTGCTATTGAGGTAGGAAAACTAAGACTATGGAGAGGAACATATGCGAGTCACTGAAGTATACATGGAAGACCCCATGGGAACTCTTCCTTGATGAACACTGTTTTAGAGGTAGAAAAATGGAGACAAATAATACCTAAAATTTTGATTGGTTGCCCCATGTAGGAAAACAATAACATTGTTGCTAAGTTATCTGAGAGCAAACTCTTAAATTGTGTCACTGAAATGATTTTGTGATTCAGTTAAAAAGCTATGGACAAAACTGAAGAACCCTATCCTGATTTCCAAAGTGCCAATGCAACAGTTGGTGCTTGATTTCACGCTTGACCCTGTGTTTTCTCTACTTCTTCAATATGGGAAAGAAAGCAGAAATCTCACTTGAGAATACCTATTCTGTTATAGAGTTCTCTTGTAAAAGGCTGATCTGCCCATCCTCTTGCTGTCTGCCATGTTATTGGTTTGCCTGCTGCTTTCCAGTTATTCTTGGCAATAGAGGATAACGCATTATAGCATAAAGCAGAAGCCTGAATTGACTCAGGACCAGCTTTAAAACTCTGAGAATGTGAAGGTAGGTTAAAGCTGTCAACCTCTCCCTTCCTGCCTTGGCACATAATCCCTCTCCATCTACACAAACTATTAAACTTGTTCACCAGACAGGATTTCCAAGTCTCCAAGCTTTAATTTGTTAGTGCAAAAATTATATGCATTTAAATTATCTAAGGGACATTTTAGGACTGAAAGCTTTTTTGTTACCTACATGTTATAAATATGACAAACCTCTATTATTCTATCAAAAAAGTCGCCATTTAAATTACTCTACACACAGTGTAATGCTTTCTTGAGTTGTTCCTAATGAAGGTTGGGTTTATGAGATAATATGCTATTATTGGATGATTTCTAGCTGCTTTGTATGCTTTATACATTTGACAGCTCAAGAAGCAGCAACTCATTTACACAGAAAATGCTTCTAAGCAAAATGCTTTCATAAGCAAACCAGAGCATGCCCACAGCCATATATAGAAGTGGTGGATTGATAATGTTTCAGCGGTAATGTTTTTGAAATGTGCGTGTTCTTAAGCACTGATTACTAGGTCAAACAACAAGCATTTTATGGTTAGAAGGGGACTTGCTTTTATTACTTAATAGCCGTCCTGCTTTCTGCGTATGGTAGACAGGGTTAGTTTTGACATCAAATAGGGCAAACAATGGAGAGGTGATGTCTTAGTTGAAACACAGTTGTGGCAGTAGCCCAGCAGAGGGAAAGGCTGTAATGCCCCTTGCACAGTGAATGACATTTTGCTTGACAAGGTGCACCATTTATTTCACTGGGAGTACACTGACTCAGGATAAATTACATTCCATCAGGATAAATACGCCTGTGGTAACTTCGTGCTACTGAGACTTGAAAGCCTGGGCTAGCTCATTTAAAGTTGGGTTAGGTATTATCTGTAAATTGCTTTGCATTCTTTGGCATAGACATCTGCTAGGAGTGCATATGTACTTATTTTGTAAGGTCCTTCTTTACAAGCAGCTTACTGCAGAGCTTCTGCTTAATCTTTTAACCTGTGCTCTTCAGGTGAAAGCAAATGAAAACCCTCCTAGGTTTCATTATAGTTAAAGTTTTTGGGTGCATTCATCTTTCTGGTATTGATATTTTGGTACTTTTAAACATATGTACACTGGAAGGTTAAAGCAAGTAGAAGTATGGTGTGACACATGCAGTAGCTTCCTGCATTAGCCATTAGAATATCTGTATTTACAGTAACGTGGAAAGGTCAGCTGAATCAATCGCACCTTTAGACATAGCTTTCAAATGTATATCCACAGAAAACAGTGCTTAGTGACATTTTAGTAACAACCTGAGTTTTCACTTGACCATAGGACAGAAGTAAAAGCAAATATTTATGAAGCGTTGGAAGCAGAACCTGTATCAGAATGAGAGCCAGACACAGACAGCACTCCTTAGCTTCTTCATGTACTGAAGACTATTTTTCATTTTTCTTTCTGTATTGAAGCTGGTTGGGAAGATGCCGCTGCCTTGTATACTTAGATGTTTCTGGCTTATTGCATTCTCTGGGAGTGAAACTTGGGCTTTTAGAGGAACAAGTCTAAAATCAGAATGCACCCAAAGGCTTCCTAATGATTAGGTTTCTTATAACCCAGACTTTTCTCCCAAACAATCTAAATAATAGTTTTAAAAGTTTGCAATATGCTGTTATGAGCTTTTGTTGTAGTTCCTGAGGGGTGAAGCAAGACCTCAGAGGAGGTAAATTTGTCAAGTAAAACCTGTGAAAAAACTCTGCTGTGATTTAAGAAAGGGGAAGTGTATACATAAGTACATATCCAAAGATAGAAATTTCAAAAGATCTGGAAATAAAATAAGGATTCAATATCCTTTATATAAAATTGTTTTGAGAGCTATTTTTCTGCTTGTCACTGCTCTCAGCAATGTTTCCTCATGGACTGAAATTCATCTCAGTAACAAAATCCAGGGTAGGTCTTTCCACATCACTTGGGGCTTGTGCAGATCTTCTGTGGGGATGTGGTGGTTTGTATGGCTTATACTGTTACTTATCTTGGGCTCCAAGGCAACTTCCTATAAACTGATCTTGCACGTAGCAAGTCCCATAGTTGGGACAGGCTAGGTGAAGGTTCCCCAGTGCAGGGTCTGACGTAGCCTTTAAGTAATCTGGAGGTTTCAGTATGCCTTTGAAATTGTTAGGATGGAATTAAGGTATATGTCAAAATGACCTATAGGAGAAGGAGGAGAATATATTCTCACTAGCCCCCTTTTTGTGGCAAGCGGATGCAATCTACTTATTATTCTTACACTTCAGCTTTTTGGAAATAGAGTATCTGAGTTTTCAGAGTGAATGTCATTGTTGTTCTATGGTAAACATGATGCAGAGTTATGCTTATTGATTATGAATTGTTTCAGAATTAACTGTAGGAAAAGGAATGCCTAGTTTTACGATGTCGTATTATTTAACTGGGTACATTAAAAAGTGTGTTAAAAATTCTTAGTACCTAAATAGAAGATGTTAATAAAGTCAACTTAAGTGCGCAGAAGAAAAAAAACTTTAAATATTTAAATCAAATTTAATTATTGCAGTTATTTAAAATAATGTAACAAAATAATTCAAGTGCATATGTATTCCATGTATATCTTTAAAAGCAACGTAACCAAAGGGAAAGTTTTTCCTCTGTATCAAAGGATGTTGAAAAGTAATTTGGTCAATCACTAGACTTTGTGTAAATTTAGTTGTATGTAATCTGCACCCCAGAGAAACACACTAAACAGAATATCAAGTTTTCAAATGTCAGAATGCAGGCAATCTATGGAAATTTTATTCAGCTCCTCAATGAATGTACAGTTGGAAAGGTTTTAATTACCAGTTCATATAGAGTTTTTTGCCCCCTGCAGGACCCCTGCCTTTTACACTGTGTGTGTATATAAGTAGCTTATACAAGCAGATGTACAGTGGTCACCATGGGGTTAATTGTTCAACATTTGCTTGGACTGCATCATATGGTGCATGCCCCTAAGCCTTATTTACTTTGCCATCCAAACCCCGCAGAGTACGAAATTGCTAATTTCCTTGTGTGCTCCTTTGTTATACACTGTAGCTGTAGTATTGAACTGCTTCATGAACCCTAAGGAATTCATATTCACAGCAATCTTAAGGGTTTCCTTGTTTCCCTGTTCTTAAGTATTTTTAGTGCACAACAAAATTTAAAGTAGAAAGTTTTCACTAATTTTGAGTGTCAAGCTTGGTCCCGCTTTCCATCAGTCTTACTATTCATATAGTACTTCCTGAATTCAAAGATCGGTTCCTGTTGATTTGAATAGTAAGTTTTATATCAGTTTTACAAACCCTTGAGCTGCAAATCACTGGCCTCTGGGCAATTTTTTCACCATATGCTTCTTTCATTCTTATACTGTATCCGAAATATCAGTTGCTGGTCAGTATTAGGGTCACTGGAGAGAAGGTCCACCTGACTTGGTATCACCATTCTTCCTTTCCAAAGACAAAACTGACTCATTCACAGCACTTGGCCTTTTTCTAATGAGAGTGGTCATTTCGGCTGGAAGGCAAAGAGAGGGGAGAAGGAAAGGGAAGGGAACACAGTGTATATGGATGTAATGCAGGGCAGCCTTCAGATTGTAGTGTTTGTGCCTAAAGGATATGAGCTATGTTGCACAGTACACCTTTATTTTATTTCCTACCTTTTGGAGCACTTTGCTTTTCAGTCTTAACCTTTAACACAATTATTTTGTGTGAAATTTCCTACTTTTTTGAGTAAAGAGTAAAAAAAAAAAAATTCTATCATGTGGAACCACACTGATCTCCACATGGGACTTTGAATTATATAGCACTGCTTGATCTAACTTGGCAAGCTGATAAGCTGTTATTTTTTTCAGGTAGACTAGCTACTACAGATAGAGGCCATAGGATTTCAAACTGTAGTACTTGCTGACAGCAGAAAAATATTGAGACTCATATCTATGCGTTGTGTAGACACGGTGGGCTTTTGTCTTGCAACTATAAACAGTGGGCATCTTAACTGAAAAAAACCAGCATTATACAATATCAATGCTGTAATTATTGTTTCTGTTAGAAGGATGAGAATTGGTGCATCTCAATACTTCATTACCAGCTTTAATATTCAGAGGGAAAATTTTATTTGGATTTGTCTGCGAAACAGCCCCACATTATCCAGTTTTTCTGAAAGAAAATTTTAAATAATTCTGATGTTATTTACAGGTGAAAATAAGATTGATGGAATAGTAAATACTAAGGTACCTAACTCTCACTGAGCAAATGCAAAACTGTACATTGAGGAAAAAAGAATTCAGACAATTTGTAAAGAATGTGGCATTGCATTCCAGAAAGCAAAGACTCCAATTTATGCAACTTTAAATGAGGGCAAATTGTCCTGGGTTCAGCTGGCATAGAGTTAATTTTTACAGGAACCTGGGAGGTGGGGGCATAGCCGGGGCAGCTGACCTGGACTAGCCAAGGAGCTATTCCATACCATGTGCCATCATGCTCAGTATATAAATGGGGAGCGGGCTGGGGGGTGGTCTCTGTTTTCGGTGGGGGAAGTGGCGGAGCGTCGGGTCCCGGGTGGTGAGCAGTTGCACTGCGCATCACTCTTTTTGTATACTTTTTCATTAGTGCCGTTGCTGCTGTTGTAATTTCTTTGTGTTTGTCCCAGTAAACTGCCTTTATCTCAACCCTCGAGGTTCCAGTTTCTTTTTCTTTTCTCTCCTCCGTCTCCTCCCCATCCCACTGGAGGGGGGCGGAGGAGTGAGCGAGCGACTGCGTGGTCCTTTGTTACCGGCTGGGCTGAAACCACGACACAAATTTACATAGCTTGTGTGATTTATGTGATCTGAGCTGTATTTAGTGAAAAACGAAGATACAATGACCAGCCATGGTAGTTGTCCATGAGTGCTCAACATTAAGTCAAGCCCAAGTCACACTGTAACTGTGGGTGGAATGACCCACCTCATTACTACACATGCATGCAAAAAAACCCCAAACAAACCAACCAACCAACAAGAACAAAAATCTTAAATTAACATTCAAAGTCAAGCAGGTGCTAACTTGTGGCTGCCATGTCTTAGGAGTATCTGGACTGTAAACAAGATTGTACTGGTGTAAATGTAGCGCAATATGTGCATTAAATTTGTGCTGGTTTGGGCTTGGAAGTACTGCATTTATAAGCTTCATTGGCATCATATTAACTTAATTTCCTGTTTCTAGGACTATTTTCTGGAAGATTCTGTGAGCTATTCCCAGTCTTTCTGTGCTACCTTAAAAATTTGAGCAGAACCACAAAGAATGAAGCCAAAATCCTTCAGCCCTCAGGTAACACACTTCACTTTTGTGGGAAGCTACACTGAGTCTGTTAGAATTACCACTATTCCCGGTAATTGGATGTTTGTCTACCTATTGCTAGCATGGTGTCTGTGACCTACACCGATACTGAATTTTAGTGCTGGAAAACGACACACATAGCTGTTGCTCACAACAAATCTAGCCCAGAAAAGCAGTTAAAATGGCTATTATTCTGAAGAAATTTGGGTTGGGTGGATTTATAAAAGTATAGCAATGGCACCACACAAGAATTATAAAAGGAACATGCTTCCGTTATAACACAAAAGCTTGAAGATCACCAGAAAATTATGCTTGAAATGTGCATGGTTGTTGAATGTCTAGGATTGTCTAACACACCTCTGTAACGTCACGTCCGGCATAGTCACAGAGTCATGTGGGTTGGAAGGGGCTTCTGGAAGTCAGCTAGTCTGATTTCCAGCTCAAAGCAGGTCCAGTTAGAGCAGGTTGCTTGTGGCTGTGTGCAGTGGGATTTTGAACACCCACAAGGATGGAGATTCCACAACTTCTCTGTTCAGCCTGTTCTTGTGTTTCATCCTCACTCAATTGTTCATTAAGGAAAATAATGATAATTATTTGAACCTTCTGGAAACTAGTATTTTCTAACTGGCTTTTCTGTGAAAATTATGAATTAATTAAAGAATAACAAAACTTTAAAGCACCTAACCTCCAGAGTCATGAGGGGAATAAAGGAGTGAACTGAAATAAAAGTTTTCCAAACAGTACCTACAGTCTGGTTACCAGAGATTGCTTGCCCAACAGCCTTAAAATTGGGACACTGGACTTTTTTTGACCTGTGATCAGTCATTCATGGGGTGAGGATCTGTGGATTGTTTCCAAGGAAACTGCAAATTAGGAAAAGCAGAAGGAAAGTTAATGTAGGTTCTACAATGCTATATGTATGTGAATAATTTTTGAGGGGATCTGCATTTTCACTGGAAAATTAGGTGGACTGCAAATTTTTAACAGTTGAAAACCATTGAACTACAAAGACGTGAACAGGGAAGATTTCTGGTTGATGTTAATTGTTACAGACCCTTTAATGACTTTTGACAATTTGCATTACCTGAAAATCTTCCCTAAAGGTGTATTGTTGATATTAATCTTTTCCTTCCTTCCTGAATCACAGAACATTTCTTTAAAAAAAGTAAATATTTCTCATGCTCTTATGTCTCTGTTTCTTATTAGAAGAAATGCTCCATAGAAAATCTTCAAAAAGTGGGAAGAAACATGCAGACAACAGGAAGGTAAATAAACTTTGACTGTAAGAGATACGTGCAATTTATTCATAGGAATTTCCATCCTATTATTAAATTTGTATATATAGGACATCAAGAACATTCTATGATATGCTTCTTGAGATATTAAACATTCCTTGGTTTCATACAATTAGAGTCATAATTTATAAGTATGCCTTCCTCATAGAAAAGTGAGTCTGAGGAATATTACATAAAATAGTGTTTATTCTTCCCTGTTTTAAGCCTTATAGCAGTGAAATGCAGTATTGAAGTTACTTTGATTTTTTTTTTTTTTTTCTGGAGACTGAACTGGCTATACCTTGCCATAGGGGAATAATTCTTAGGTGGTGCTTGTGGCTTCATCAGAGCTACCTTGAATCAAGCACTGCCTCAGCCAGATCTTAGGATTATTCATATGACTACTCAATTCAAATAATGTTTCTATGCTAGGTGAAATGTTATCATCTTTAATAAGAGGCACCTAATCATCCTTGTTTATTGATGGTGACAGCTTATGACCTATTCTTTTTCTTTCAACAAGCAAACAAAAAAACCTACAACAAAGCTAAACAAACCCCACACAGAGGATTCAGCCTGAAGTGCTCTAAAATATTGTAGAGTTACTAATTATTAGATTCAACCTCTGCATGTAATAATAACACATTTTCTTTAAACTTAAGCTGCTATATTGTTAGATGCTCCAATTAGACATTATGTATGGTTTTCTAGTACAAAATGCATGACTCTTGTTTTGCTTTCATGCATTTGTATTATGCTTCCACTTAACAATACTTACCAGCAGGAAATAATGACAAAATACATTCAAGACTACTTTAATCTTTGTCCTCCCTATTCAATAGTTTTGTTTTAGATGTCGACCTGCTGTTTGTTTGCTTGCTCACATAGCCAAGGAGATAAAAGATAGAATCAATACTTTAGAATCTCCTATCAGCTTTTGCTGAAGCATTTATCAGTGGTTCTTGCTCTTTTCTCAGGTCCCATGTTCTGTTTGGCATCATCAGTCCTCCCTCTTGGTGCTGATTAGTGTATACCTACTTCAGAAATAGCGTGTTCCGTTTATCTTTCTGCAAGGTTCTCACTCCTCGTTGTTTGACATTAAAACACAAAATTTCTGGATCAAAATGAGAACAACCACTGTTACTGCTACTTCTGTCATGTGTTTTTACTGCCTCTGACACACTAGGTTAGAAGTTACTATAAAAATCAGAGGATACATTTCATCGCGCACCTGTTTAATACTGCATTCTGTACCTTAATCAAATACAGGAAAACAGTTTTGCTGGTGCTGGTGTTTAACTGTATTTAGGGAGAATTTAAGTGAGCATTATCTTCTCTCTATTTTGTGGTCCAAGCTCAACTCTATGCTTCATGCATTAACCAGATTATTTTTTTAAAAAACAATTTTTTTGGCTCTTATTTTAAAGGTGCTTAGTGGATTGTACAAAATGCAAAGCAAATTGAGATGTATTGAAACCCATGAAGCTAAATGAGACTCATTTGGCAATATCAATGCACATTCAAAGTCTCTAGGTCTCCTTTGAATGCATACCTCACGTGAGTAATTATCTTAACTCAGCCTTTTCAGTGAGTTGACTGCCAAGGCAAAAAAAACAACAAAGAATGTCTTGTATATTCAAGGTGGAAGTCCATACGTGTATTTGCCGTATTGTTTTTGAAACTGAATTTTCATATTGGCAGGTGAAACCAACACAGAAGCAAAGAAGCAATAGTGTTTCACGGATGAGTATGTAGTGCAGCACTACTGGTACATTTCTAATAAGGTGAGGTAATAATTTATTTTTTTTAATGGTTTGAACTTACTACCATTCTGCAACCTATCACTGTTTCATGTCCTGCCACTTCTAAGAAATAGACCTGAACATCATTCACCACTCTCTGTCCAAAGAGCCTGAATCCAATTTATTAGAACAGAATGAATATAGCCTTTAACTTCTCTACAGAGATACTATTGTTAATTAAATCAAAGTCCTTTCCATACGCAGTGCTAACAGTTCTAGCCCTGCATCCATTCACCGAACAGTATACGACATTGATGGATAAACTCAATTAAAGCGTGAGCATTAGAGAAGTAATTTGGAAAGCTGAAGTGATCTTTACCAATTCACCTTTAAAAATTGCAATAAATATTTCAAAATGAAATGTTCATAAATTATGCTGAGAATACCCGTTAGTGAGATTGGATGGAAATTCAGTTCAGTTATTCTAAGTAAGTTTGCTTTTGGTTAGGCAATGGCGTTTGTTTTCTCTCCAATTATGTTATAGTATCTTACAGATAGATTAAAACCAGAATGCAACTAGTGCAAAAAACACTTCTGCTCTTTCCATAGCTAACAATGAAGTGGGATCCCTTCTGTGATTGGACATTTTCTTGCAGTTTGTCTTTTTCAAGGGAGCAAATATTTTTGTACAACGTGGACAGTATCTAAATGTATACAGTAATTGCTGTTAGAGTGCACTATCTCCTGAAGCAAAAGACCAGGACTTAAAAAATACACATATGCAACTCTAATAAGCTGAATTACTTCCCCCAAAAGTTAAAACGGTGCTTGGGGATTGACATATTAATTGACATTTGAAAAATCAGGTGATTTAGAGAAGAAAACAAACAAACAAACAAAAAGAATAATTCCTTGGTTAAATCCTCCTGTATTTACTAATAAAGTGAGATTACAGTGTCCTTGTCGTGCCTACTGGCACAGGGAACACTGATTTTCGGTGTATCCTTTTCACTAACTTTCCTTCACAGAAGAACTTAAAAACTGGTTTAACAACCTAGGCAAGATTTTCCTCTGCACAGAGGAAACTGTTGGGTAAAAGATTCATCATTAAAGACCTTTGCATTCCATCAGTCTCCTGAAGCTAGATCTGCTTTTCTGGACTACAGAGATGGAGGTACAACTCAGTGCAGACCTCAGGCTGTTCTAAGTTATTACGCTGGGAACTGGATAGTCAAGGAACTACAAAGGAAGCATCAAGCCCCATTTACGGGGCTTTTTTTTTTTTTTTTTTTGGATGAAGTATCTTTGACTTTGGGTCCTTATTGTTTGATTTAGATTTTGTTACTTTATAATCGATGGGTTTTAATATCTTTTACAAGAAAAATCTGCAGAGTCAAGAATGCAGTTTTAGGAGACAACTTTTCAAAATTTTCTCATCTTTAAACCTCTAAAACAGAACTTTGCTGAAACATCCACCTTTAACACATTTTAATCAGTGCTGTTCCGAGGCTGAAATATTTGTTTTATGTCAGTGAAATATTTCAATAGACATGATCTGAACTTTTTTACACAATATTTAACTTGTGTGTATTTTAATAATTCAGATGGCTTCAAATTTTTATTCAGATTCAAGAGACTATTTCTGCTTGATTTTGCCAGGGTAGAATTGAACCCAAAATATCCACTTTTTTAAAGATCTGTATTTAAAGATGATTATTTAACTCACACTAGAAATAATTAAATTACTTCAGACCACATGGGATAACTTTATTGGAATTGAAACGTGCTGATTTATTAACAGCTGAAAGTAACAAAGTAAAAAAGAAGGGGGAAAAACCTTCTTTAATAGCTCATCAATACTGAATGTATTGAAAACAGATCCTTGGCCAATGTTTTTCTAGACCCTCGAAAAAGCATGTTTAATGCTAACACACACTTTCTCCCATCTATCCACCATTTGTTAAAGCCCCCTAAAATGATAATGGAAAAGATGTCTGTGAATGTGATGAAGTAATATATTTAAATCACTTTTCTCTGAAGATTAGAGTGACACACAATATTTTAAACCTACTAATCTCAGTGATGGGTGCATAAGGAAGACTTGCACATCTAATAGTTTTTATTTAATTAATATGCAGTTATCTTTGCACTTAGAAAGCTGACCTAGAGGCTAAGGTATTTGGCTTGGTTGTAAAAAACCCTGGATCAGTTTTCAGTTAAGGCATCGCTAGCCTTTGTGGTGTGGGTTTGGTCATCTCCATTTGCCTGTGCCCTTGCTCTCTATCTGTAATGTAAAAATTGTACCTCCCTACCAGATCTTTATAAGTCTAAAGAACTGTTTATAGTTGTGACAGATTCAGATACGGTGATGGAGTGTCTGCCTTCTGCCTCCATAGACAGATACTAAATTCAGGCAATTTGAGAAAGAATCCACCAGATAATGTTAGCCATGTCACTTAAAGGAGGTACTGATGCACCTGATAATTGTGCAATATAATAGTGACCTTTACAAGAATAGCCACTTCAAATGCAATAGGGGCAAATCAGAACAATCTGTGTATAACCAAATTATCTTTGTCAGTCAATACAGCTGTGGGTGACCCAATTAAGTGAACACTGGATGGTAATGTCAGTACCAGCTTTAAAGGCACAACTAGCCTTTTTTTGATCTGTCTGTTGAATAGACAGAATCAGGCCAGATTCAGGTAAGAAATATTTCCTACTGTAGGTGGTTTATTCTATAATTTTTTTAAATGCTAGGAAGGATGAGAATGATTTTTTTTATTTTTTTTTTTCCCCAGTCACATAAATAACAACCATAAATGCACTTGGGAGAATGAAATAGATGCTGCTGACAGCCACTAAGCCCCTGCTCTGCAGCTACCGAACCCTGTAGTTGCTGCCTGTGGGCATGCTCTTAAGTCAGATGTCGTGATAATGTTTCACTGCTAATGACCTGGCTGGAGCCCAACTTTGACCAAAGCTGCAAGGGTGGCATTTTAAGCAATGTGCCGCCTCCTTATTTCAAAGTAGATTTTTGTCATTGGTAACTTGCACAGGAATATTTTGAGATTTGCACTCCATTTATGTATTTCTGCATGCCTTAGTGTAGGGGAGGCTAGTGGCTAAACCGCTGATGATACACAAAATAAGGCAGTGCAGGGTGGTGAAACCTGGGTGTCCACTTTGGAGACTCTTTCTCTGTTTTTGCTTTTCAGATATAGGAAAACCATCATTATGTAGTCAACTACAGAAAAGACATAGCTGATGGTGAATATTTAGCCGTATTTTACTCTTTGCTAATGTAGATGACTTTCCATGCTGTCTTCTGTTGACTTTTGTTATGTATGTAAGTTTTGTAATGATATATGTGCAGAACTCAGGCTCCCTAACCTCAACATCATTCTTGTAGGTAAAAAAGGAATTAAAAATAGGACAGCTGGTATAGTATCACATAAGTTTGTATAAAAGTTTGGTTTTTAGTCCAGTTTTATAGGAAATTTTAGTATGCAACGGAAGATGCATAATGACCTATTTAAAAAAACAGCTTTAAATAGCCATATTGCTAATTGCATATTGCTAATGGATTCTTATTGTAAAAAAACAGCCTTAGATTTCCTTTCAGTCTCCTAAGCTGCTTGCAGGCGCTGCGGTTTTTCTCTTCCTGTATTGTATTTGAGAAATTGGCTGTGGAGGATGTACTGGACGATCCAAGCTTCAAACGGGTTTTTGACTTTGCCTCTTTCAGTCAGCCATCTCTGCAGTGAAGTATGACTTTGGCATCAGCTTATCAGACTTATTTTCCTTTGACCTCTGGAAGGTGCTGTTCTGTGAACAAGAGAGCAGCACATTTGGTGGTTATGACTTCTGTGAGTTCCTCTTGCTGGAGTTCTGGCTGTGCAGGCTCTGGAACAAATGAGCTCCACGGTGATTTTCTCAGGAATATGAACAATAAAAAACAAACCCTGAAGTCACAAATCACAACAGTCTCCTTTGGAGGCACAGTTTCCAAGTTGGAAGTTGGGTGGTGATTTATCTGACATTTCAGTTCTTGGAGAGTGACCTTATCTTTATGAACTGTTTCTGCCTGAAAATGGAGCACAAAAACTGTGGTCACTCCATTAGAACTGACTGTCAGACAAATTACCATCCACCTAGCAGGCAGTTAGGAAACTTCTGATGTGTTTTCATGCCCATCTAGCGTCTAGAGAACCTACTTTGTACACAGTGCAATTCTGTTCTTTTTGAGTGAAACATTGAAGGACCTTATTTGGGGTCTTTTCTGAAGGAGAACTGGTAATAGACTACTGGATGATGAACTGGGTAGGGTTCCAACATTTGGACTAGTGATAATAGTTTGATCATTTTATCTGGACTATAGATTATGCATTTTCCCTCAGCACTTGAGGTTTTGGCACATTCAAAAGCTCTCATAAAGTTTTGGACTAATAGACACCTCCCTAGAAGGGTAACTTTCTGAATTTGTGTAACACACCTCTGTACTCTAGTAGCATTCTTAGGCTCATTTATTTGGATTATTGCTCTTTTATATCTGTTTTTCTGCTTTGTCAATACTTGGCCAAAAGTGTGTGGTGTTTTGTGGTTTGGTTTTGGGTTTTTTTTGTCTTGTGAATCTCCATTGTTTTTTATATATATGGCTCTTTGAAGACAAGTTAGCTGTGTATTTGCTCTATTATGTTCCCAAACACAACCCCCTTTTCAAATTATAAGTTTTCTACCAGAAAATACAGAATTAAGAAAATGTTACAAGGAAGTGGATCTTCTTAAAGGTCACACTCACCTCTTTATCTTCCCTTTTCATTCATAGTACTGTTTTCCTGGTTACCATTCAGATTGTTTTACCTTTTTATATAAGGTGTTCTGTTGTAAGGTCAGTCCAAAGCATGATAACTTTTTCCTTTGTAATGGTAGGTTTCTCTATTTCAGTCTGGTCACACACTGGAGTAAGGTAAGGAGCAACATGTGAAAGCATAGTGGTATCTGTCCTCCACAAACACCAGGATAGGCAAAATGCTAAAGCTATATCAAATACAACTTTATTTGGTAGTTTATAGTTGATCACCTTCTTTATGGGAAACGTTTAATAAGTGATAATACATTAGGTAACCTTAAAGAAAGAGCAAATACCTAGCAGCTTTTTCTTCTTGAGTTATAGAGGTAGTAGATCTTTGGCAACTGTTGAAATTTGACTGTCTTTGATTCCCTGGTTAATTGGCAAATGAACAATTCTCATGATTAGCAGTCACCTTACCCTGCTGAGCAACTGCTGTTGTGTCTCAGGATCTTCCCGTGGGTCTTGCTGCTCCGAACACTTCTAGTCAGTCTGATCAGTGACCCACCGAGGGGATTCTTTTGTGCAGGCACTTAAAGGGCATGCAGTAACCCACCAAAGACTAGTGCATTGCATCTCAGGTAGTATTGTCTTTTAGGGCCTAATGCTCACAGAGAAACCACTGCAAATTACCACTTCAGGTGCCACCCATTTTAACAGATCCTCACCACCAGAACATCAGTGCTTTGAAGTGATGGAAATTTTTTTAAACATACTTTAAGGAAAAAAATTGAGGGGGTTGAGAGACTCCCAGCAGGGTGGGAATCATCCTCAGCACCATGGCCTTAACTAGTGTGGCCATGGAGACTCTTGCTGTGGTCAGTAGAGAGAAGTAGAAGCATGATTTAGGAGATATGTGGTACATATGAGCATTTTGATAATATAAATAATTCTGTAGAAACACCTATTTCTCCAGTAACTACAAAGAAGAAATAATTGTCTGGCTTAGCCAATATGTACGTCAACAGTGAGATGAGTTAAATCCCATCTCTGCTCTTTACTGAGGCTCCACAGAGCCTCACAAATCCATTTGAACTGTTGGAGCATCCCAGAGTCCAGCATATAGCAATTATGGTTATTCTGAATATGTTAAACAGTAACTATTGATGCTCTTATTTTTACTGTATGAAGGGTTAAAAAAATTCTACAAATTTGATTGTAAATAGCCTGTAGATGATAAATAAAGAGCTGATTCTTCAGTGAACTCTTTTCATATACAGGGAACCTGGTTGATTATTAACATGGTATCATCTCAGACTATAGTCATATGGCTGGCTATAATGGCTTGAATATGATATCAGGTTTCTTTAAGATGCAGCAAGGTACATAAGCCCTTGCCTTAGATTTAAGCACTCAAGTAGGCACATTTATGCCACAGACAGCCTTAAATACAGGTGCTTTTAAGTACTGAAGTACTTTACTGAATCAGGGCCTGCATGTGTTTACATGAGAGTTTCCCAGTTTGGGTGTGAGCACCAAATGAACCAAGCAAAATATGGAAAGTCTTGCAGTCAGAAAACATGAAAATCAAATTTTGGTCTGCACAAAATTCTCAAACAATCAAAAGAATGAAACAGATTATTACTGATATTTTGTATAGCCATTCTATGTAAAGAGGATTATGTAATGAATTAAAGATAAATGCTTTCAGTTAAAAAAAAAAAAAAAAAAGAAACAAAGATTTACATGAAATTGGAAACTTATTACCATATGAAAGTTACCAGTTCATATACTCCGTACTAAATGTGCTTGAAGCATGATTGTCTAAAAGACTTAAAAATACATGATCACACTGAAGAAAAAGCATTAAATTAACATAATCAGTGCTTGTACCTGTAAGTAGTCAATTTTGCTTTTAAGTAATTTTAATTATTAAATAGAGTTAAGCTTACATTGCAAGGAGGTTTCTGTAAAAACAATGGATACAAATAAGATTATATGGTATTTTAGAGTTAAGAAAGATTAAGTGTAATTTACTGATTAGGTTTCTTTATACCTATCAGTCTTCAAAGAAAACAGGTAAGCTTCTCTTTGTGAGAGACCATCTTTATCATTAGTGTTCTGATTTGCAGTCTCTTTTGTTTCATAGATTAACTCTGGATATGTTAGCTCTAATATCACAACGATTTGAACCAATAATAAAATGAAATGAGCAAACACAGCAGTGAGGATTTTAAATGAGAAAGAAATAAGACTTCATAGCAGATAGTGTAATTGAAGTTCCACTGAAATCAATAGGCATTCACACATGGAGTAACTCCACTGGAACAGGACTCTAAATAATCCTATAATAATTTATTTGGCTAGAGAGTCAAATAAGCACCTGTAAACTGCTGTTCTGAAACAGTGAAGGCATTTTTCCAATAAAAATGTAGAACACCATTGGTTTTGTATTCCATGGCTTATTCAAGAAAAGATTTAAAGTAAATTTTAATGGAACCTGTGAAGGATTTTCAGATTTTGGCTTATGAA
Source organism: Astur gentilis (assembly GCF_929443795.1). Classification (NCBI taxonomy): domain Eukaryota; kingdom Metazoa; phylum Chordata; class Aves; order Accipitriformes; family Accipitridae; genus Astur; species Astur gentilis. Next base: position 16,188,923 of record NC_064891.1, read on the forward strand.
TCATTGTAATTGCTGGATTTTTCAGAAGCAGCTTGTTAACTTAACATCTTTTTCTTACTCTAATCTATGGAATAGTTGGAATAATATATGCAAAGATCTATGAAGTGTCAGGAAAGAACCAATATACTTGACTTCTGCAATATGCATGTACTGAATAGAGCAGGTCAAGCCATTCATTGTATATAACTGCTTTGGGATTTAATCAGTTTTTCTATCTGTGAATTATCCATGACCTGCTAATGATTTTTTTTTGTATGAATGTGTGTGTTTTATGTAGTTCATCAAATAATCTTAGAATCACATTAGGCTTGTAGAATTTTGCAAGTGCTCCTCAGAGTATAATTTGCAGAATGAGATATTCATGTTGGTTACCCAAGTCACACGAAAGTGTATCTATCCTGTTATTTGTTGACCTAATGTCTGCAAACAAGATGACTGGAGTAATTGGATTTTTATAAACAGGGTACTAAGTTAAGAAGAAAAGTAAGCACAGTGAATCTTAAAGCCTTTACAGTCTGTTTTCTGTATGCTTTTGTACTGAAAGGGCATCATATGTATCAGAATACTTCCTGCACTAGAAATTTAAGTTCTTTTCCTGAGCAAGAAGGCATAAGCTAGATTTATGAGAAAACTTCTCAATACCTAGCTCCTATAAGCAACAGCTGCTTTAGAATCCTTCTTGTCCGAGCATGGTAAAGCCTCTTGTGAGGCAAAATGGTCAGATTTTTTGAAGACGTTGTCCTGGTTTCAGCTGGGATAGAGTTAACTGTCTTCCTAGTAGCTGGTACGGTGCTATATTTTGAGTTCAGCATGTGAAGAATGTTGATAACACTGATGTTTTCAGTTGTTGCTAAGTAGTGTTTAGTCTAAAGTCAAGGATTTTTCAGCTTCTCATACCCAGCCAGCGAGAAAGCTGGAGGGGCACAAGAAGCTGGCACAAGACAGAGCCAGGGCACCTGACCCAAACTGGCCAATGGTGTATTCCATACCATGGGACGTCCCATCCAGTATAGGAACTGGGAAGTGGGGGCGGGGAATCGGCTCTTGGGGGACTAGATGGATGTCGGTCAGCGGGTGGTGAGCAATTGCCCTGCGCATCATTTGTACATTCCAATCCTTTCATTATTGCTGTTGTCCTTTTATTAGTGTTACAGTTATCTTTAATAGGCTCTTCTTTTCTGTTCTATTAAACCATTCCTATCTCAACCCGCGGGTTTTGCTTCTTTTCCCAATTTTCTGCCCCATCCCACTGGGTGGGAGGGGAGTAGGTGAGTGGCTGCGTGATGCTTAGTTGCTGGCTGGGGTTAAACCATGACAGATGTTCTTGTATTATATTTAGTATTGCCATTTCTGAAATATTTTTAATAAGCTTTCTCTTACCTAAATGAAGAATTCAAATATATGAGCCTCAAAAGACTTGAGTTGTTGCTCTCTTTTAAAGATCTCAGTGTGCAAGTAGTCATATTTCAAACTATTTTCTTCATCTATAAAACTTTTTTTACTGAGTTTCTTAAGGAAATGGTGGTTTAAGACCTCTCAGTGTGTGCATCACTCTCTTCAATAACTTTTGAAACTAGCCAGCCAATTTCAATCAGATTAGAAAGAAGGGTTGAAGTCTCAACATTCTTAACTTTTTTTTTATCCCCCTCCTCCACCCCAAATCAGTAAATGGAATGCAAAGAGAAAAAAAGTTACTATCTCAAGTGAAGGAAAGCCTGATAGCACTGACGTGTTATACATCCTGTGTGGCAGCAGCCAGCTTGCTGTCTGTCTTATGTGTGGTTTTATGTGTGATGATTGTAGGAGTCAGGATTTATTGTGGTGTTCTGAGAAGGCCCTGAGGGCATTGAGCTGGATCAGACCAGGATTCATTAGTTCCACAGTTGACAGAGTTTTGGTTTGTTTTGTTTTGTTTTTAAATGAAAGTCGATATTCTCAAGTGTCCATTTGAATACAGGAACAAAGAAAAATCTCATTCTATTGCCTGTTGCATGATAAAAATAATTTCTACTAACATCACCTATAGTAAGGTGGGTGAAGTAAACATGTTGGCTAATGGAATATGACTCTAGAGGCGAAGAGAAACACAGGATACCTGAGAGAGAGTGCTCAGATGTCTTGGTATATCCTCCCTGATGATGCTTATCCTTTACTATTCCACTCCTCACATGATGCTTTAGCGTGGGATATTTCCAGGGGGCATCTGTACCTTCATGTACTACTAGAAGAATGTTAATGAGGTTAGGAAAATGACTTTTCAGTTCTATTCAAAAAAGGACAAGAAAGATAGAACCTAACCTGTGTGTGTATTTACATAGAACAAACTGTCAGTTTAAGCAGACTTTTTGAAGTAATCCATTTAAGATTGGATAACTATCATTTGAAAACTACGAGCCTTCTGCAAAGAAAGAGAGCAGTGGTGAATGAAGGCCATGGGCTGACATTCAGTTTATGTGCTTGTGAAACAGTCACTTTTAGCTTCTCTCCACTTACCTTTCCATTTGAGTTCTGCTGGCGTATACTTGTATGACAGCGTCAATCCAATCTTCACTTTTTGGAAGGGTGGTTTATTCCCAAAGACCAACACATTTCTGCAGCAGCAGTATCTTACTTATAAGTAGAAGGGCAAGAATAAAGTCCTGTACAATACACTGCACACAGATCCTTCCCAACAACAGCAGCTGGTCCATTTGCTGCATAGAAAGACAACATATTACATAAGGAAAAGTTTTGAAAAAATAAGACAACAATTTTAAAAACATTTGAAAGTTTATAATGGCTTTTAAAAGTAGGTGATAGATAAGGAACATAGAGAAATGCTAAGTACTCAGAAATATCTTAAGGAAAAGAAACAGTGATAGTAGGGTTTTGTAGGAGTTTTATTTCTAAAGGAGTAATTTTCAGGACCAAAGTCTATTAAGAAAAGATATTTAAAATCATTATTGTTGAGCTACATTTAAAGTGATGGCACATCTTCAAATCCTTCTCTGATGCAGGCATTAGGAAAAAGAATATTAGATGATACTATCAGCAACTTCTGTAATGATTTAATAAATAGAAACAGTAATGAGGAACAGTTGCTTTATTTGTGAGTTTGACTTTCAAAGGAGAGTGAAGTAGTTTTACTAGGTTAAGGGCACATGACATTTGGTGATATCCTACCTGTGCCATGAAACAAAGGTAAACAGACCGGGTTTCTTCTATTAGAATAGGGAAGTTAAACAAAATACAAGCATGAAGGATTCTTTCCTCACTACACTGGAAGATAAGCCCTAATTCTGCTGCCTCCTTGAGGTATGTCAAATTGCAAAGCAAGTCTATTTATATGATGCCAGGTTAGCTATTCTTGGATCCCGGGATCTAGAGGAGGTCAAAGGTTACATGGAAGATGATCTTTATCTGCATGCTGGGAAGCCACATGCTTTCCCAAGTGTTTATGGAATTTGACGTTTTCTAGTTTACTTAGACCTCATGCTCCAAGGGAAAGGGTAATAAACATAAACAACCTTCTATGTTTAATCCCTTTGTGGCTGTCTCTCTCAGTGTTTGGTTACTTTATCTCATACTGGCTTAAGAGAGTGCATGATATTGCTGCTGTATTAAATGAACAAAAATTATCCTGCTGTTTCTCTTGACCACCTGGGATTAACAAATCCACATCCTCTTCAGATGAAAATACCTGCTTCAAGGCAATGCAGCATTCCTTAACAGCCCCCTTTGTCACCTTCATTGTTCTGCCAATCCGGCTTTCTCACGCTTATCCACGTATTAGCTCTCTTGCAGTCATCTATTCTTCACAACATGATTGCTTGCAGTGACTGCTTCCGCTGTGGGTAGTTCTGATAAAGAATATAAATATCTGCAAGGTATGTGCTGCAAACAGATCCTTGGGTAATGAATCTATGATCCTGTGCATTGTCTGTGGTGAGTTAAATTGCTCAAAAGTCATCCAAAATTACACAATGAGAACAGCAAACTGCTTAACCAATAAGTAGGAAATAACAAATAAATGATGTGCCTGAAACCCCACCCTCTTACTTTTTACCATGCTACTCAGACCTGTAAGCAGTATCTTCATTTGCATCACCTCCACTCTAAAGAAATATTTCCTAATGGTAAGTGCTTCTAACCAGCTTCTCTAAGAAGTGAGCACGTGTCTGTCTATTTCTAAAGCAGAGCTTGGCAGGAGCGATAGTCATAGAGCTGCTGCTTTGCTTCATACATATTCTCTTTAGCACCAGGAAAGTGATGTGAATCATAAAGTAATCTGAGTGGAGCTGCAATCTCAACAGCCATCTTAACTTTGCCCTTGAAGCTGATCTACTATGTAGAAAAGGATTCAGTAGTCACAAGAAAAGGGATAGCACAAATGAGACCATGACTCACATAGTTTAAGTGTGCCTGCAGAAGGAAGAGTATTAGCATCTACTCTCTGCTTACAGCAGCATTTGTGCAATTTACATTCAGCAGTCAGTGGCTACAAGACCTGAACAGCCCAGAGAAGAGGGCCTGAGCTATTGAATGAAAGGTTACCGAATGCTATTCTCACCATCTCTTGGCATTTTAGGACAAAGGGGAACTGTTCTTATCACTTGACACTAGCGCTTTACTATAGGCATTTAATTTAGCCAGCAAAATTATCTAGCTGGGCTTCTGCAGTTGCCAGCAGAGCGACAGACTCTTCCTGAATGCAATTCAGAGCCTGTTTGCTTTTTGCTTTGAATTGTGTTTTTCATTGACTGCTAGGGGAGCTGTGCCACATAATTTGTTTGCCAAAGTAAGTACCTACATACCCTCTCAACAAGTATCCAAGCTGGTGTGTTTTAACTGTACAGTGAAAGACTGTATTGAATTTGGCCCCTCATAGGCACAGGTGGGATTGCTTGCATACTGGTTTGCCTTCAAAATTTCAGTTTCTTTTAAATGAGGCAGTTCCAGGCATAGAAAGCATCTGTCAGATTAGGAAACAGTAGTAACTTGTAAAAGAACATATCTTGGAAATCCAACATGGAACATACCCAGGCATTAGGTATCTCCAAGTTAGGCAGGTGCTGAGTTAGGGATTTCAGGACTGTAGCTTTGGATTTGGTATTTCTACCTTAATTTTGTAGTGGGAGCCCTAGGTTGCTTCAGCTGACTTCATGTGCTCTGATGTTTTGAGTTGGCAATCTAAATCTTAATACTAGAATGCCTGAACCCAAGCTATCCGACACCAGTAAATATGCTTTTATTTCCTTACCCATTGTTTCATGTCTGCTGTTACAGTCTTACCTTATTGTGGGATAGATCCTTCAGCTCCTGATCGTGCCTTGGGAAGTTAAGAGATGAAGTTGCCGAGTTCTTTGTGGTGTGCTGTGCTGTTTGCTTTAAGATATTTTATCTTCTGCATGTGACACAAGTCAGACTTTCAAAACAAGGAAGGGAGAGGGAAAGTAAAAGATGTTAATTTGAGCCTTGCTAAGAAACTCAGGTAAATGACTGTGTCAAATAGAAAAGGACAAAATTAATAGGGAAAGACATTGGATTTTCAAGGTTCTCAGAGGGCATTAAAACAGTAGAAGTGAAAAATAATAAAATTATAAGAAGTGCTTGAGAATGTCTTTAAAATATTAATTGGGTGCTAAAAGTGAATGGCACATGCACAATACTCAATAGCAGTAACCTGAAACGACCACCTTCTGTCTCTGCAAGCCTTTAGAGTGCTCTTCCCCCTTGCGCTCCTTCTCTTTGATACTCTTTGACAGAAGAATCAACGCCTGTGGCTGCTCGCAGTGTGGCTTGGTAGCTGTAGACTCCCCATCAGTCTGTGATCTATTTTTTAAGAAATGGCATTTGTTCCTTTGAATGGCATCCTGCTGGTGCTTGCTCAAACCTCTTGGCTGGCTACAGGTTATTCTCTAAGTCTAGAGCTCTTCTGTTGGTTTGGTGGAGACTCAGGTTGGTAACAACTGTGCTTTTACTCCCTTTTCATTCACCTGCAGCTTTTAGGGGTCATATTTGCTCAAACGGAGCAATGGAGTCTGGTTGTAATGTCACTCAGCAGGTTATACCCAGATGGCACTGAATTCATATTTGAAAAAGGTCAAGAGATGCATCACATGCATCACAGCACTGCATGCTAATGGGACTGATAACTGGCTTTACCTCTTTGCTGGCTCCCTCAAGTTGAATGCTCCATCACACATGTTCTGCTTGGAGGTACAGAGTGGTGACAGGCCCACCTGGGAAAGGAAAATAGCTGCTTCATTCCTAGATTATTTTCTGGGTGTACAAGGCACAGGATAAATCATGTTCAAAATAAAGTTGCAAAACGCAAGGCCAAAGAAAGTAGGCACAGTGAAACATCAATTCTTTCCCTGCACGCCGTGCCCCGATTGTTTGGGACTGCAGGAGGGACCGTTTCAGATCCAGGAGTTAGAAAGCAGGAATTGTATTTGTTGAAGGTACAGTGTAATTGGAGAGATTTTTAAATAATGCTTTGGGTTAAAACTGAAAATTGAGCTTAATGCACTTTGTAGTGTATGTGTCAAATCCTGAAATCATGCAAGACTTCAAGTGAAGACTTGTATCCTGTACAGAAAATTTGCATCTCTTGAATTGTGTTTTCAGCTAATTTTTAAAAGTTCACCACAGGAAAATAATTTGAATGGAATGCAATACATGTACCTCAAAACAAGAAGTTGGGGGGGGGGGGGGGGGAGCATTTGGGTATTACTAGGTCTTCAGGAAAGACTAGATTCTTTTAATTTACAAAAGTTGCAAAACTCAACAGGCATTAATGGAAAGGTATTTGCTCTAAAATAGTATTTGTCCTATTAAAAAAAATATATATTATGTCTGTGTTCTTCTTATTGAAGGTTGTTTACTTGTGCAGTTAGTCCACTGGAGCTGCTCAAGTTCGTGTGGCAGTGTAGCTTCTTTTGTTGGTCAGAGACAGGGCTAATAATGATAATAAATGAAGAACAGTTATAAGAAAATATCAGACACTAGCATCAAGTGTGACAGCCATGTTTATATTTTTTACTTATGGACTACTTAGAAAAATGTTAGCAAAGTATCATGTTAGTCATTGTGCTGGTTTTGGCTGGGATAGAGTTAATTTTCTCCACAGTATCTGGTATGGGGCTGTGTTTTGGATCTGTGCTGGAAACAGTGTTGATAACCCAGGGATGTTTTGGTTACTGCTGAGCAGTGCTCACCCAGAGCCAAGGGCTTTTCTGCTCCCCACCCCACCAGCCAGTGGCTGGGGGGGGCACAAGGAGTTGGGAGGGGACACAGCCGGGACAGCTGACCCCGACTGGGCAAAGGCATGTTCCAGACTGTATGATGTCATGCTCAGCATAAAAAGCTGGAGGAAGAAGGAGGAAGGGGAGGATGTTCAGAGTGATGGTGTTTGTCTTCCCAAGTAAGTGTTAGGCATGATGGAGCCCTGCTTTCCTGGAGATGGCTGAACACCTGCCTGCCCATTGGAAGTGGTGAATGAATTCCTTGTTTTGCTTTGCTTGTGTGTGTGGCTTTTGCTTTACTTATTAAAATGTCACTTTTCTGATTCTCTTCCCCATCCCGTTGTGGGGGAGTGAGCAAGTAGCTGCATGGTGTTTAGTTGCTGGCTGGGGTTAAACCATGACAGTCATAAAGCTATGTTGTAATCTTTTACTCACATGTGCCTGAGGTTGGGGAACTTAAACATAGCTGTGGAATGGAAACCTCAGTAAGAGGACTGGTTACTACTGGCAAGGCATGATAGAACAGGAGGAAGAACTTTAAAATTGTCTTGTAAGTATATGGTCCATAGGAGAAAATTAAATGGAAGACCATTAAATGAAATAAATAAAAAAGAAAAATTAAATACTTACAGACTGGATTGCTGCTATTAGATTGGGGTAAAAATAGTACCTCTCCATGGAGAAGTGTGACAAGTAACTCAAAACCCTAACAACCCCCCACTCCCCCAAAAAAACCCCACCAAAAAAAAACCCAAATGACAAATATTAATATAGTTAGTCTTCTCTTTGTCAACTGAGAAACAGTTGAAAGTAACAATAGTTCCTTGGGCCATATGGTGATTTCTAGCATTAGCCCCCTCAAATCATTGTATGGCAGTAGTACTACTATTGTTGCAGTTTTAAGATGAAATAGAGCTATGAGAGGGCAAACAGCTATCTAAGTGTAGTCAACGTACGTGTTGTCTGCATGTGTTGAGCACGCAGCCTGGTGCCAGCTGTCCAGGCTTCCTGATTTGGCGGTCTAGAAGGGAGCTTGAACAGATCAATGGAAGCCTCAGCACAGGGAGGACTGTCATTTGAAGAAGGCATCAGAAAACTTATTTGTAAAACAGGGAAGATGAATTTGAGCTGCTGTTGTAGCCTAGTTTCAGAGCAACGGGGAGCAGGCGGGCGGCAGAAGCAGGAGGACAGAAGGGCTCCTGTGAAAGATTTTCTAAATCTTTCCCTAGAGCTGGGTGATATCAGCTGAAGTGACAGCATTTATGCAGAGAGGTGGTAATTCACTTCCTCTAAAAGGTAATGGCTTTTTCAATAGAGACTAAAATAAACCCGCACTAGGAGTAAGACGCGTTACACCGTTATATACATGGTATACTGTTACAGCCAGGGCCCTCCTGCCGCCGCTGCCCAGCAACCAGGTGAGCCCTGTGGCGGTGGCCCAGAGGCTGGCTGTGGCTCCGCGGGCCCTGGCTGAGCTGGAGAGGCAGCTACAGCGGGGCTGAAGGCCCTGGGCGGAGGTAAAATGGTGCCTGGAGAGCAGGGGTGAAGGGGAGGCCGCAGGTGAGGCTGCTGAGGCCTGCTCTGAAGGCCTGTTGGCGCCCTCAGGACCCTGGCAGTAGCGAGGGCCTGCACAGGGGCACAGGTCCCTCTGATTTCATCCTTATGGGTGGGGAAGGGAGCAGGTAGGAAAGCCCATGGGTACAGGTGAGGGCTGGAGGCCATTTTGGATGGTGGGGAGGGAAGGGAGGAAAGAGCTGAGCGGCTCAAGAGGTGTGGTTGTGGGTTTGGTGGCCCCTTGCACTGTCGTCCTCGCTTACCTCTGCTCTTTAGCAACGAGGAGCCTCACTCTCTGTAAGTTCATAAATATTTCCTGGCAGATTATCAGCACTGGTGTGAGTACCACCGTGTCTGGGCTTGCTCTGTCCTCTGCCAGCTTGCAGTGCCACAGATTAGCCCAAAATAAACTGCGGCTCCTTTCCTGCCCTTCCTGCAAGAGCATAAAATTAATTCTGCATGTAGACCAATCAAAATGCAATTAGGCTTGGGGCTGCTGTCGAGCACTTACAAATACCTCCATTCTCCCCCTCAACTTCTACTGCCCCTACCAAAACTTTCTGATTCTCTTTCCATTTAGCAGGACAAGTAACACATTTTTCACCAATAACGTAGTTAACAAAAAAAGGTGTTTGACACTGGATTTATATTTTCCATAGAGGAGCGTGCCTACAAGTTGAGGATTAGTCATTTAAGCTTTCTGAATGCAATTTAAATTGCAAATGTAAACTATCAGAAGGAAACACCTGTAAGTATTAAATCACGCAACTACTGATTTTCAACCAAATCAATAATTTGTAACAGGACAGTGAATTTGTACCATCCAATCAAAACAAATAAGGACTATCTTCTTATTATCATAAAAGCAATAAAAATACTTGCACAGCATTCTTTAACTAATTTGTCATTCATTCTGCACCATAAAGATAACAAAGTGTGGTGTTCTCTTAGAACATATTGTTTTACTTGGTATGTTTTTCATCACCATAGTCTGGAGTATATTGTTTTTTAATTTGCTGATGGAAACCATCAATTAGAATTAGCTTGAGTGCTGTGGGAGGATAATGACAATAGATATGAAGGGAACAGAATAGTATCTAGCATAAATTGATGATGCATTTATTGTGCCTCTCATTAACTTGGTGCAGGGCTTATTCTATGAGTAAATAACTTATAGCTGTATCAAAAGCTGGAAGAGTAGGAGGATTTGGTTAGGGAACCACCTAATTATAGTCACTCATCTTAGAATGAAGGACTTCACTTCTTTGATAAAAATCTGATTAAAAGAAACAATATTTTTCCAAATGTCAACATCTTATGTACAGTTACAACATGCAAAAATATTCTGACACCCATGTCGTTTACTGAGTCTGTCTAAGACTCGCAAAAATTTCTGTAGAAAAAAATACAAAAAAATCTCAGACAAAGAGCAACTGCCTTATACCTTCTATAACTTTTAAAAATGCTTTCCATTTTGGAATTCTATAAGCCTATGTATCATGCATGTGTAACCATTTCCTATTGAGGAAAAAAAAAATCTCCCTTGTTATGCATCCCAACCTTCTAATAAAAATTACTATGCTAAGGTTTTGATTATGTCAGTTTTCTACTTCTCAAATCAAGACTTATCATAAAAACTGTGATACCTTCACTTATAACTAGAAATTATCACCAGGGTAAGGAGGGAGCCAGACTTCAAGCTACTATCATTGGCAGTAGCGAAAACTTGTTGCTTAATAAAGTCTGAATATATCCACATGCCTAAGTAAGTGTCTGTTCAAAGTTTTTTTCTTTGTGGACACATGGAGAAATCCTGGACACTTAACTCAGTACGACATTTAGAAAGGGGATGTGCATCCTCCCACAAGGATGAGTGCAAACCGATAACTTTATTTTCATATACAAATGTGTTTAACATACATATAAATATATAGATATGTGTATTAGTCATTTCATATATTTGTGTTTTAAATGACCTTAAATATTAAGATTTTTGAAATTTCAATTTTCTTTAAATGCAGGAGTCCAGAAAAGGACAACGAAATTGATTCTGTATGGGGGTTTTTGTTTGGTGGTTTTGGGGGGATGGGTTGGGTTTGTTTTTTTTTTTACAGAAATGGCCTTAATCACCAATTGAAAAGGTATTAACTAACTACAATGTGTTCTTTGTTAATCACTAATATTGTGCTGTTCTGAAGTCACTAATGTGTGGTGATGTTTCTTAATCTTATGAAACAGGCAGAATTTTTGAAGATTTACCATCTGGTTGCAAAAAAAGAAAACAAAAATTTAAGTTGTGTTATTAAGTCAGCCAGAATGAATTAAAACAGTCAGATCAACGTGGAGCCCTTCCTGCCATCCACTGTACAGTAGGTATGTAATTTCTAATTAATGTTTAAAATGCAGTTCACTTGTACTTGATATTTAATTTATTAGCTATAAGCAAAGTATGTAATCTAATGGTAACATGAATGATTTTTCCATGAAAGAATCTGCCTCCTTAAAATTATGAGAAAGAGTAAATACAAACACAAAGGTTGCTTTGTTCTCTTTTATAATAAAAATAAATATTTCAATATCTTATTTGTTTCACCTTTAACTAAATTAAAATTTTATGTGAGACAAGAGCAGCAGAGTAATTGGGGCAGTAATATTCTTTAAGTTGAAACTTGCAAAACATAAAGCCTGAAATATGTGAGAATTCCATGCAGGCTGACAATTTCTGAGTGTTGCCTTTGAAATCCGAGTGTTATGCCAGAACTCTGACTCAATGATGAAGAAAATGATCTCCTCATGGTTGAGAGTAATTTAATCAGGACTGTAAAATTTGGGTCTGGCCTACCCAAAAATAGTCTGCACTTTGTAAAGCCAGCTAACAAATTCCTTAACTAGAATTAGATTTATTTACTTATTCATTTGAGTGTTGAACTGGAATTAATAATAAAAATAAAAAAAATCCCCTAGTCCTATCTGAATATAAACACAGTGTAATTATTTTAATAAAAGCAACAGAACAGAAACAATTTAGCAATGTATGCTATATTTATCTCTCTTGTGGGGAGGAAAAGAAGAAGTACCTCTGAAACATCCCATCTGGTCATTTAGAGGGAACAAAATACAGGTTTGTATCACTTAAATCTGAGCATGTAGCATTTTCTCCTCTTATCAGGGGACATATTCAGCAACACTGACTCTGTGGTTGGAGTATGAAGGATCTTGAAGCACTGTATGAATTTTTATTATGTCTGGAAGTACTTCTAAGGTTATAGTTTTATCTCACAAGCTATGTACTATGTATATCTGAATGAAGAGTTTTGTTCTTATTGGATTTCTTGGTGGTGGGAAGGGATATGCTTATTTTGTGCTTTTCGTGCCGAGTATGTCCTGGTACTGGATGAACAATAAGGTTCATACTGAAAACAACAATAAACAACAAAAAAAAAGCTGTAAGCATTTTTTTTTTACTTTATCCCTGTTATGCTTCTCTGAATGTCTTCTCTGTCTTGCCACTTCAGAGGGTCTGCTTGATCTAGGAATCAGTCATATGGCTAGCCGTTTATAAAGAGTATTAAGTATGGGCTTTGTTCTTAGCAACCCCTATGTAGGGTCCTCTGTAAATCATGGCCTTGGGAAGGAACTGTAAAAAATGTAGGAACTGAAATGTTAGCAATATGATCCAACTTTGCAAACTTTTTTAGGGCTTTTTTTCAGGAAATCTAATTAGGGGAGAAAAACCCCCAACTTGTAAATGTCAAGTTTTAAACTTTTAAAAACTGTGAAATATGAAAGGAAGTCTATTTTGATAACGGGCTGTGTAGAAGAAAGAGAATAAATAATGAGAGCTGTGCTTAAAGTGGCAGACTTGGATTCAGTGTCTTTCAAGGAATGACAGGCAGCACTGACTTCTTGTTATTTATTGGCAGAGGAGGCTGTTGACCATTAGTGATGCCTTTTCACAAACTGAAGCAACCTTGGTTTAATCGTTAGTAAAGCAGTGCTAAATGTCTACCAATGCAAGGTAATAGCTTGTTTTGAGCTTGGGCACGTGCTAATTTGAGCAAATGGTTACATGTTGAAAGAAAGCAGAGGGTGGGTGGGGTGGGGGATAAGCAGCAAAACATTAGAAAACTAATCATCATCTTCAGTGAATAGGTACAATTGCCTGCAGATGTTCAGATACTTCACCACTGAACTCTGAAGGCAGTGAAAAAAAGATACCAATCCCATACCAGCAGGTTCCTGTCACAGAAGACTGATACAGTTTGTTCCCTCTTGAGACTTGAGGAGTGTAATCACGCATAGAAATCTCCTTTGCACAGGCAAATCACACTGGTGTAAAGAGAAGAAAATGGAACAGAGAGTATGTGAATTTTCCTGGTCGGGTTGTGTGAATGCGACTTTTGAGATGTCATTGACACACTATTCCACCTGGGACTAAGAGTTCATAGATGTTTCGCTGATAATTGGTTAAAAATCAGACTGTCTGCTTAACAGCAATTTAATTTTCATGTTTGTTTCTGTCTGGTCATGTAGACAAGATACTGCTGAGAAAGGACTGCCATGTGTAGTGCACAAGATCACGCTCTCATCCAGGCACCAGCACATGTTTTTGAGTGCCACCTGCTGGCTTTTTGCCTCTTAGCCATTCACAGGTAACGCAGACTTTTTTCTGAAGGTGTATATACCGTTGTGTTAGGTGCCAGTTCATGAATATAGCCTTAGAGAATACAATTCTCTCATGCCTGTCAGCTGTCTTAGGGAGATGCAGACCAAAAGACAACAACTGTGTATGCATTCCAAGGCTTTCCTGGTATCCTACATTTCACTGAATAAAACTCTGTGTATTGCTGCTCACTTCTATTCTCTTGATAGAAAGGTGCAGTAAGAGAAACAAAAAAAAAACAAAAAAAAAAAACAAAAAGAAAAAAGAAAAAGGATCATGACAAATATACAATGGAGTTCATTATTCTGAATAGGCAGAGTTTCTATTGAAAGTATGCTCCCTGCATCGATATGTGAGAGCACTCTTGGCGAGCTATCTATCTGCTCAGTGTCCAGGTGTCGCTAAGTAAAATAAGCAGTAGAAGTCATCATCGTGTTATTGCTTCTCTAAAGGACTTTGCTTTCAGGATCCTATCCACCATTTGTCCATGGCATGTGTGCTCTGTTTGAAAGAGGAGAGAATAGGCACATCACAAAAATGCATTTTCTGGAAATCTAGGTCTGCGATAACTATTTGCCGGTAACTGCAGTTGTAACGACACAATTGGGATGTTGATAAAACAAAAGAGAGATTATCCTCTGTAACGATCCGTTCTGAATAGATGCTGTCTTCTACTGTGGATGGGAAGTGCCACAATGAAAAGTACTTGTTTATTCTCCTGATTCTGGTAGAGAGCAGACAGGAATAAAGTGACTGGTAACTCAAATCCATGTAAGTCCCACTGGATTTCTATTTACAAACTTCCAGAAGACAAGCTGTCTCTCCCAGTGGCATTCTCTGAGGAGGCCTCCGTGTTGTCTGTGACATTCATTACACACGTGCCTGCACAGCACCTGTCAGTCACTCTCAGCTAGAGAGACACCCATCACTTCCCAAGACATTCAATGAGTTAGATGAACAAATCTAAAAATACAAAATGTTGTAATTGAGTGAGCCATAGATAACTAAGCAAGCACTGGTAATGTAGACAAGCGTATTCTAAGACCTAGACAGCTTGTTCTGTGATTTTGTATTTCTGCAGTCCCTGCAAAGTCTCTGTTTTGAAAGAGTCTGAGATAAATTCTTTTGGTTTTAAGCACTGAGAATTTAAAGTGTGGTGTGGTTTGGGTTGGGGTTTTTTGTTGGTTTGTTTTTGTTTGTTGGGGTTTTTTTTCCTTTTTGTCTTGTTTTTATTTTTCTGTTTTGGTAACTAGAAAGTGGGGTTTTGTCATTGCATTTGGTGGATCTTCCCCAGAGCCAGAAACCCAGAGAGGGTGTTTGGCCCTGTAGCAGACCCAAGGCGTCCTATCTGGGTTCTTTCTGAGTCCTCTGCTGGTTTTTATAAAAGTTTTGTCAAACTAGGGATGTCTTGAGCAAAATGTTTCAGGGTCAGTTCATTGGCATTTTTTAATGAAAATTTTCCAACAGTTAAAAACTATCCTGGCTTGCAGGGGAAGAGAAAGCAGCTGTAATATATAATGAAACAAATGGAAAAAAAAGGGAAGTTGATAGCAATGAATAAATGAATATAAATGAGAAGTTAGGAATTGAAGACATTTGTAAAGGAAGCAGAAGGACAGAAGGAGAAACCTACGGTGATTGGAATTAAGGACTTCAGAAAGTTTTTTAAAGAAGAAAAAATCCTAATGATGGTATTAGCTTGTCACTATGTGGAAAAGGCAGAAATGTGGCTAATAATGCAGGAAAAACAGAGGTAGTCAATAAACATTTCTGTTACATATATAACCAACTACTTTTCTGAATTCTGTGCTAACCTGTCTACCTTTTTTAGCTAAGATAACTAGTTTCCAAGCTAAAGGGTATTCAGTGATCTCATCTGGGTGGATTTAGGAGGCACAGAAGAGTGCTACCAGGGAAATTGATTAAGCAGAAGTAGTTAGGGGTTAGCAGTGGCAGAGGAGTTGTAAGGGGGTAATAATTAGAGATTAGATGAGAAGAAAAAAAAAAAAAAACAACTTAGTTGAAGATTTTGGATTTGCAAGGATTCATTTTGAACAGTCATCTGTGCCTACAGACTTTTCTCCTTATGCTGCCAAATAGCTACTGTCCTTTCAAATTCATAGGGTTCCTTAATAGTTCCAACCCTGGGAAGCAAACTCCTTTGCCTTTTCTGGGTTCTTCAAGACTGATATTCTCCACTTGCAACCCTTTTTATTCCCTGAGCAGGAGTCCCATCTCTTTCTCCCTTATTCTCTCACTTGCTGCCTTTCCCAAGTGGGGCTTGTAACAGGTTGATGTGTAAAATTCGAAGTTAATGGTGATCCAGAATGCTTCTTCTGGTTCTCTGTGGAAAAGAAACAGGGTGGTAGCCATGTGATGATGCTGAAGCTGAAGTACCTTGTTTCAACAATTAATAAGGATGAAAACAGGCGCAGGCTGCTAATCTTGGACCTTTTAAAAATAGCATTTCTTTATAGTAGGTGTCCAAATGTTATAGGAAAACTGTCTGAGGAGCTCAGTGGACTATTGCCTTTGCTTTTCAACAAAACTGGAACTGGAAAATTCCAGAAAATGAGAAGAAATCTATAGATGAGCCAATATTTTAAAAGGGTGAGGGAGGTTACAATGGTAATTACAGGCCTGTCAGACTGACATCCATCTTAGGCAAAATAATGGCATGGCTGAAATAGGACTCAATTATAAAGAATGAAATAAGGGTAGTAATAATTGTTAGACTTGTGGAGCACAGACATTCTAAAGCTGATATGATACCCTTTTGATGAGATTACAGTTTGGGTTGATAGATATAAGAAAGCTGTTGATGTAGGGAGGGTTTTTTATGGCAAAGGGGGACTTGGGAGGGCAAAGAATTTTGATTAAGCAGCTAGAACAATACAAAGTCATCCCAGTACATGCCGCATGAATGAAGAGTGGCTAAAAAAGTGATGAGTAATCATCAAGCAGACACAGGTCTCGTGGTCTTAATTAGGGATGGCCACACAGTGTTTAAGGGCTTGTCAGTGGCCTGGAATAAACAAGATCATTAGCGACACCAAGTGCAGATGATGCAAAGACTGAGAGGTCTGAACATAAAGAGCTTAGGTCGCTGATACTTAGAGCAACACAGATTGTTGGTAAACAGGGTGTAAGTGAGAAAAGCACATTTGGATAGGGAACAAAGACATGGGAGAATGCTTATAGCATAACAGACTTCACAAAGTATGAAGGTGAAATGGTTGGCTTCTACCATAACGATGGACAATGTGACTTGTATAGTCCTTATGGGCTTAAACGGGAGCTCTGAGTGGGAGCATCTACTTTTATCTTGGTAGGTGTTTGTAGGTTCCATTATTTTTTGAATACTAATTCTACGTGACCACAAAAGTTTCCTTTCATCTTACAGACTGGTGTAACTATTAGACATGGATATTCTTCTTTCTACTCTCTTACTGCTAAGAATTAAGTCTTGCGTGTTTAATTGTGCTGCTTAGTTGACAGTTGGAACAAGTCTCAAGACTACTGTAAGAGACAATGGACGTCTGTGATGCACTTGCCCTGACTAATTTTACATGAGCAGATGTTGTCACCCTATGCTAGCTTCAGTTTGCACATAAAAGAATTTGGACTTTTTTTGCTTATTCCACTTTCCTTGAATCGCAGCTAATTCTGTATTTATGTGAGGCAAGGTCAGAATGCTCTTTCTTTGCCAGATTCTCAGAAGTAGTTTAAGTATATTTTGCAGTCATCTAATAGATGCAGGTAGGTCTACAGCTCCACCAATCTTTGTGGTAATTCTATCAAGTAGCATCAAGTTCCTGTTTGTAATTTACAAATATTGTATTGTAAAAGTGAATTTTAAAAAATATTTACTACTAGTACCACTGCAGTATTAACATACTGGATAATTTTAGACATTCCATTTGTTTTTTCTCCTGCATTTTCTCCATCTAAAAACTTTCCTCCTTTGTAAAATGTGTTGAGGTCTCCTGATGAAAAGACCGTCTCTGTTCAACAATATTGCAAACAGAAATGTTTTACCTGAGGCTGTAGTATCAGTCTTTAAAGAATTTGCATTGTAGACAACCTTCAAATACATTTTGCTTTGTAATAAAAGTGCTTTTTCTAGATTATGTGGAATTAGGATTCTGGGAATACGGGGTGTGTAAGTGAGAGCTTCTGGAGGTTAAAGACCCCAATGAGTACATCAAACAACTTTGGAGCAATTGCTGATCTTTTTGATCAGTTCAATGCTTTTGTTGTTGGGTACCACCCTGCAGCAAAACTGCATTCCTTCTTGGTGAAGCTAAATTTTGTTCCTTATTTTAATCAGCTAAGATAAGTAGACATAAAATTAATAAAACTAGCAATATCTTACTGGACCTTCATTATTCATCTGTCTTTTCAAATATTTTATGAATATACCGGATGTCTGTATTGTATTTGTTGTGTCAAAGGTTGTAAGAAAAGTAGTCAAACATTATAAATACCAATTTGTATATGACTGTTTTGGTGTTTTCTCTTTTTATCAGTATTTTTGTTCATTCTGCACTTACTATCTATGAACTTCTAAAAATGTCTCTGTAAAGAAGAATTGTTTATTTCCTATTGTTGTTTATTGTTTGGCAGCTCAGTTTAGAGGTACTACACTGTAGATTGGCACATCTCTTTCTTTTCTACTCATTAGCAGGGAGTCTTTAATCTCTTCTTTCTCTGCTTTTCTTAATAATCACAATATCTCACTTTCCCAGTGGGACTCAGCCTAAGATTGAGTAGAAAATTAGACTCGCATCAGGCAGGCTGAGCTTATAATAATGCTGAAGAAGTAATATAACATAAAAAATGAGACATTTCTGCTCAACATATGGTTTTAATTATTGTAGCTTTTGGAGTCTAATTCAAAAAAATACACTAATGAATTGAACTGAGGTTGAAAAATCTGCTTTATCTTTTAGAATAGAAGTATTCCAGTCCAAACATGCTTTCAAAAATCTATTGTGTTTAAAAGTGTAATAGGAACTGTTTACTGAATAGGAGTCTATGACACTCCTTATTAATGTGGATTTTTAAATTTCTTATGTATCTTTGTGTTCGTATTTAGACCATATTGGCAAAATAAGAAAATATTTTGAGTAATTGTAGTTATGTGGTCACCAAACTGATCACCAAAGGAATCTCATTGTAGCCACTGAAGATTTTTTGTTTCCTTGCTACTTTTATTGTCTTGGATTTATTGGGTTAGTGAATATAAGTAGAAATCTAAAGTCCCATATTAAATATTTTCTCTGAAGTACAATCAAATGTATTATCTTTATACATCTGTATGACCATTTAGTTTCTAGAATGTCATCTGAATTTGCCACCACATTTAATATAACTTTGGAATTAAAACATATCTTTAACCAAATGTCAGTTTAATTTACTCCTGTTGTATGGTTAAAGTATTTGCACAGATTGGTCTTTAATTGAGTATAGTCAGAATATGAAAGAAAATAATATAAAGTTGATTATGAAGATGATTAAACAACATGGGGTTATTTTATTTTAAAATTTTTATGTATATCTGTAAAATAATACATACTACAGACTCTGTAAGATTGGGGTTTTTTCTACAGCAGTCTTTGACAGTAAACTGTCAAATGTAAGATGATTAATAATACTTTATAGGCAGTTCAATGAGTACTGGCTAGAGTGAAGAGCACAGGCTTGCAGAGTGTTGGCCCTAAGCCTCCAGTTGAAAAGGCCCTGCAGCTCACACTAAGGAGGTCTGGGGCTCGATGCATTTCAGCAGGTGTGGTCTGCACATTCAGTACAAAGTTGATCTGTACACCCCTTTTAAAGCAGCAGGACTAGAGAAGTACACGCAGTTAACCAGCCAACACTGAGGATTGCTCAGGTTCAAATTTACTTATTGTCAGTTAAAAATGTCCTTTTTCTTCATCAGGATTTGGATCAGGTCCAGTGATTTCAACATAGTTAGAAGATCTTTGTAACCTACAAACAATCTAAAACATGCTCTTGAGGAGTTAATTACTTTTATTCTTATTGCTTGAGGATTTTGCCAAAATATGATTATGCTTTTCACATGTAGATTTTTTGAGTCTATTTTCTTCTCAAAACCTCTACATGGCAGGCAAACAGTATTTTCTACATTTCAGGGAGGCAAAAAACGTTTAAAGGCTGGGTCAACAAAGACATTTAGAGTGTGCTTTTATTCAAGTACTGTTTGTTTATCTCCCAAGCTTTCTTGGATGAACAGAGTTTATGTGTGTAAATATCTTAGTGGCCCTGTGCCACAGTGATTTAACTTCAGGCCCATGAGAGAAATTTGCAGAAAACCCCCAGTGAGCTTGGCTATCCCTGCATCTTAGGTCAGCTCCCTTAACCACAATGTCATTCCCACTGTTGCTCTGGACCTAATCTTTATATCAGATATGTGATTTTTTTTCATATGCTGGCTGGCTCAGTTGAATATATAAACAAGACATGTTTAGACTTAAATCCATTTCTGAGATTAGAAATAAAACATAGGACTGTATTTGGATATGCCCTTTCACTTCTTGATTACTCTGTAATCAAGAATAGATGTCCTAACAGACTGAGATCCATATTTAACACATGCAGATTTAAAACTCACAAGTATAGCTGGTTTGAAAAGATAATAGTTTAACACTGAAGATGTCTGAACACTGTCCTAGTTCTCTGCTGTTACATATTTGCAATATTAAGTATTGGGAAAATTACAGGGCTAGGTGATCTCTGATCTTTGAAACAGATAATTCTGAGTGTACTTATGTTACTCTGACAAAATTCTGGCCTCATTAAGAATAACAGTGAAATTCTTCTGGTTTTCTCTGCTAGAAAGGTGCTGCACGATTGCTGCCTTTACTTGCTGGTGAACTTTTGAGCAGTCCTGATTTTTCTTCCTTTTTTGAGGGCAGGGGTGAAAGCTGTCTGATTGCTTGTCTGCCAATCGCTCCCCAATAGCTTTTGAACGAGCTTTTCAGCTTCATCTAAATTTGAAGGAAGGTAGGAATCTTGAAGGTGCAAGTTTTAAGAAAAACTCAAAGCTGAGTAGAAGAGAGAAATCTAAATGTTTGTCCTCCCTGTGGTCTGAGGGAAGGGCAGGAACAACTCAGCTGTTACACACTCTGGTTACAGGCAGCGGGTCAGTCAGCATGAAAATAACTTTCTAGTGCAGTAAGGGAAGAGATGAGACAGGTGATGACCTTATGGCAGTATAGATATAGGGGGAGAAGACATCCATAAGAAGATCTGTCTCATCTTTCTGAGCTCTGAAGTTCTCTGCAAATGCTAATCATGATAGTATTGTAACAATAAAACTATTTTGAATGATAATGACACACTTCTTGATAGTACAGATGAAAAGTGTAATTCTGTGAACAGGTCTTTGGTGTGTGAAGGAAGAATGCAGTTCAAAACGTTGTAATTTTACAGTATAGAAACAATTAGTGTTTCTAAGAAAAATTAGTGAAGTTAGCTTCAAGAGAGATTATTTTGAAATGACTGCTGACTTTTGGGGATGGGCCTGTGAGAAGGTATATGCTGGTACATTGATGCACTCTGAATGTCAGGTTGCTGCATAATTCAGACCACTCTTTTAAAAACTCTTTCTTGTTAATGGAGCTATTCACATCTTTCTGCTGCAAGGTTTGTGATTCTTTGCTATAAAGCACTTTTTAATTTTTTTTTTTTTTCAAAAGTGAAAAAGAAGATCTCTACATAAAAAATTAAGCAGAAATAAATTTTGTATTTACCATTTATTGAAATCTAGGTAGGATAGCTGAGTAGAAGTTTTTTCCTATGTATAGTATAATGTCTCCCTGGCCTCTGAGTTTGTATACTCTGTTCTTGGGATTCTGGCTTCTCAGGAAATGGCAGGAGTGTACTGATTAAGTAGAAGAAGCCACTGTTTTTGACAGCTGATCTGACTTCTATATCTTTCAAGACTGGATATGCATATCCATGCTTTCCTTGCAGTGTCAAAAAAGTTGTACAGATTTATTCCAAATTTAAGTTACTAGCATCTTTAGTAAAACGCCCTTTATGTCATGTCCCCAGTAGAAAAAGCTTTTTGGTGGTGTATCATCATTTTCCTATTAAACCTGATTAAAATATGTATTCTACAGTTGATTGAGATTTGAAATCTCTGGATGGCTATGTTTTGGAAATGAAAGGAGAAGTAAGGGATTGTAATAAAAAAGTAGTGGCATGAATAGTCAGTGTAATACAGAAAATAGCACCATATAATACAGACAGAATTTCTTTGCGTAACTCAGAGATGTTGTTCTGGTCCAACCTTGTGTGGGAGGTGATGTAAATTTTCTCTTCTCTAAAACTGAATATTTTAGTGTAGTATTTTAGTATTTCAAATTTTCTGTTTTCCATCCTATTGTAAACTGGAAAGTGGTAAGGATTACTGTGGTAGAGTTAACTGTAACTGTCTATGAGAAACGGCAAACTTTTATTGGTGACTACAGTTGATGTAGCAGGAAGAAAGTTTGCAATTCATACATATGGAGGTGAACAAAGAACTACATTGGATTGGAAGGGAACTGGGGCAGATTAATTAGGTCCCTGAGCAGCTAGTCAGGGACTCCTGAGCTCTCTGGTGTGCTTAGGCTTTCACACTGTCTTCAGAGTCTGGAGTTTGCAGATGCGCTGAGCAGTGGCCCAACTCTGCTCCCATTACGCTACGTGATAAAACTTCCAGTTGAAGCAAAGTTAGGCCAATACTGAGCATATCTGAAAATCCATCCAAAGTGTTCACCAGTGGTTACTCTGGAATGTGGATAATGAAAAATATTTGCTGCTGAGGGTTTAAAACATATTCCTCAAGACATTTCTAGCTGTTGTTCTCCACCAGTTCAGCATATAAATATACTTATTTTAATACAACAGGCCTGTCTAGTACTTTAAATTCAACACAGTAAAACGTGATATATATTGTTCTGTCTGCATTTGCTACTGAAAGTGCATGCACATCATAGATAAAAAATAAAATATTAATTATTTTTAAATACATGCAATTTTCCACCTGGGGACAGAAAGACAGAAAAATGCTAGTCATGTAGCTTAATGCACTAATAGAAAGGCACTCCGGTACCACACTGACAGGAGAGGTATAAAAGCCTGATTAGAATATTTATAACTGGTAGCTTGTAAGCAATCCGGACAAAGGAACAAGTCTTTAGATTTTTGTAATGTATTGCATACATTTACAGTATTGTATAAATGGTTATTACTTAGAATATATTCTTTAAAATATGATGATACTTGTTAATTTACAATATACGGCATAGCTATGGATTAATTGTTATTGTCTTTTTTTCTTTTCTTTTTTTTTCCACTAGCTGCATAACTGGCTCCATAGCTATCTATTATTAAAGATGTAAGAGAGGAACATTTTAGTTTTCTTACAAAACCACCCTAGTAGGTGCCCTAGTAGGAATATATCCTTATATTTATCATCTGAATTTAACCTGGTGTTAGAAGAATGTTTATTCCTATGCATTATTCTATGCGATGATAAGGATGGTATATCTGGAAACATAACAGCAGTCTTTCAATAAATCTGCTTATATGGCAAGACACTGTCATTTAATTTCAAGCAAATGTGCCTGGTAGTGTTCAGTTCATTTCGGGTAAACTTTGTTAGAGACAGTTCCACAGATTTGAGGTCTAGGGGGTTCAAAAGTCACAGTTTCATGATCAAAAGTAACACATGGGACTGTTTCCATGTCAGTATGATTTTGTATTACTTTTCGTGTAAATCCTAAAACACTCCACATATTCATGAGAACTGAGGGCAGGAAACTTGCCAGAAATCCAGTAGTAGCTAGACTTTCTTTGTGGAGGTTGTTATTTTGTAAACGTTTAGAGTGGTACCTTGCATCTTGTGACATTACCAAAGAGTGATTCCCCTTTGTGTTTGGAAGCAGTCAGCTGGGGAACGATCCAGTAAGGAAAATTAGAGATTACTATGTCTGTGGGCCAGAATCCAGAGTCTTCGGCAACAGAAGAACATCATGCTTCTATCAATTAGTAGTTAGTTCATAACACACTCTTCCCTGGTTTTGGGGGGGCTGAACACTAATAGAAAGTGTAATTATGTATATTAAGCAGCCTATTACACATTGTTGCATTCTGGGAGAAAGTTTTGGACCACCTGACGACCGTCACCATTCTGATTATACCATGATATCTTAAAACATTGTCATTTACATGTTAATTTTCATGCTGCCCTCTGCAGAATCCAACAAGAGTGATTCTCTGTAAGAGACCAGTGGTATTCAAAGCTGTCAGTTGGCCTACTAGTAATAGTCAGGGTGCGTGTTTTCTACTTGTAATCTTGAAGAAATCCATCCTTTGAACAATATGGTACTCATTATCCTAATGGGTAAGGTGACTAAGGAGTTTTGTGGCTACCTTAATCAGTAAAGTTTATTTTGGGATTTGATTGGAGGTATTTAAGAGATTACCAACAGGTAATAGTTTCCTGAGCAAGGGATAGATCACAGTATGTATAAATAAGATTGGCATTTTGCCCTTTTGGAAGAAGGCCATAACATTAACAAGATTAAAAATCTAATAAACATTAAAAGTAGGTATGGAGTCAGTGCAGACAAGACAATATGTCACACCTTTAGGCCTTGTCCACATACAAAAGCAGTACCAGTTTAATTGAACTCACATTTAAATAAATCAATTTAGTTACAATCCTGAAGCCCTCATATAGCTACTCCTAAATTGTTTCACAAAAGGCTTGTATTGATTTACCTTAAGTAGATTTCTTACTGACTTAAGCTAAATCACAAGAAACCTCTTGCAGACCAGTTTAAAAGTGTTCACATGGGTCTGTACTATTTAATTAAGTGGACCTGCAAAATAATTTTAGTGAGAACAATGCAATTTTTGTGTTTAGACTAGCTGAAAGTAACTGCCAAGTGTCATGTGCATTTACTTTCTTTTGGCTTTTAACATCAAAGATTTCCTTTTATCATTACAATTTGAAAACATTTGTTGTCTTACCCTCTGTACCTGAATAATTTCTAATGTTTAACCCTTTTGCTACTAATCCGTAAGT
Source organism: Astur gentilis (assembly GCF_929443795.1). NCBI lineage: Eukaryota > Metazoa > Chordata > Aves > Accipitriformes > Accipitridae > Astur > Astur gentilis. The sequence goes on from NC_064891.1 coordinate 16,213,470, forward strand.
GTTTCAGTGTGTGCAAGTCACACAATCAATCATTTGCAGTGTCCATTAAAAAAACCCCTCTAACCACCTAAATGTTTTTTAGTGGTCAGACTAACATATCAGGATCACAAAACGAGCACAATCCTAAATCTCCATTACATGATAGTTTGACTCGAAAACACACTAGGTAACCAAGAGAAACACACATGTAGAGTAAAAAGAATAGGCTGCATACTTTAAAGCTACAACTTTTTTTCCTTAATCCACAAGAACAATTTTTTTTTCCTTATTCCTTCTTTATTGTTCAAGGTTGTGTCCACTAAACTTGTACTATCTTTCAGGCCATCCACAGGAATTAGTACTTCTAAGCACTCCTGGCTTAGTTTTCTACCTTGGTAAATAGTTACTTGGAATCCTTCTTGATGGGTGTAATTTAGTGCAGTGGGTTACTTCCTCAAGTAAATGTCAGAGGTTGGTATGCAAGGCCATGTTGTATGCTGGTTCTCCCCTTGAAATCCATTCTTTGAAGCAGTCTGACCTAGATTTTACTCCCAGACCTATGGGGAAGTTTTCACTGAAGGGGATGTGCTCACAAATGCAAAGGCGGGGGAATTCTGTATCCTGATTCAGTTTGTGATACCAAATGTCCTGTTGTGTCACGAATTTCAGTTTTGAGGCTTCTCTTTGAATGTGAGTTGTAGGTCTCTTTTGACAATCAGGTCTGTGAACCATAAAATTTTCTGGGTAGAAAAATGAGGGGGGAAACACGCAAACTTTGTGAATTATGCAAGTTTTTGTATGTTTTCAGAATGGATAGGCCGTTCACATTGGATCAACAGCGATTACTTAATTCATTCACGTGAAGTTGTATAGCAATGACATTTCAGAGGCTAGTGTTGGAGACATTGGATGGTATAATCATTATCCCTCAGGTAATTTCTCATTGGTGAAGGAATAGTTTGCTCTTAACTGGAAGCAAATAGCTACAGCTTGATGCAGTGAAAATAGCAGTACCTGTAGAATTTCCACTTTTGTAATGGACAGCCCTCTAATGAGTAGTTTGCATTTCACTGACTCTTCATAGAATCATGGAAGCATTTAGGTTGGAAAAGACCTTTAAGACCATCGGGTTCAACCATAAACTTAACACTGCCAAGTCCACCGCTGAACCGTGTCCCTAAGTGCCACATCTACATGTCTTTGAAATACCTCCAGGGATGGTGACTCAACCCCTTCCCTGTACAGCCTGTTCCAGTGCTTGATAACCCTTCTGGTGAAGAAATTTTTCCTAATATCCAATCTAAACCTCCCTGATGCAACTTGAGGCCATTTCCTCTTGTCCTATTCACTTTATGGAGTGATTAGAACCAGCTGGTTTTGAACACAAAGGTTTCAAGTGTGTATATCAGTTCTGTTCTACAATAAAAGATGCAAGATTACCTGTATTGAAAGTAGACCTTGTTAGTATAGTTAACTATCGATAACTAGAGTGTGGATATAAAATATTTTACCTATATGACAAAGAATTGTAAAATTCACATCTATTCCATTTCCTGTATGAGTATGTATTGGAAATCTTCCCTCTCCCACGCTTCCTTTCCCCCAGTAAACCATAGCCTTGTTATACTGTTGTACTCAGTAGCTCACTAATTCTCTTAGACAATTGCTCCCCCAGAATTATGGAAGAAACGTTTCTGATCATTCCTGGTTGCCCTTTTTTCTGAAACAAATACTTGAATACAGGTCTTCTAGGTGGATGCCATAGCTACCAGACTGTATAGCATTTGGGTCTCTCTTGTCCAAATAGCACATTTACTTCTATACAGTGGAACAATATCCAAATGGGAGCTTGTCAAAGGGGTGACAGAGGCTAATATCCAGAAGATATCTTCCATATCCTGCAGTATGAAAGACCTGGAGTCATGTCTCTTCTTCAGACTTGTACAACTTCAACAGCAGACAGTGAAGAATGATCCCAATTTTCTTCTAAATTGTGCTCTAGACTGTGCACAAATAGGAGCCCAGATTTCCTGCCAAGCAGTGAACGCTCTTGCTGCAGTACTGTAAAGCCAGTCCTGTTATCTTGTTCTTCCTCGTATTGTTGGAGTTAGTTATTATAAACAAATATTCACTGAACAATGGGCAGACTATTTCTCTAATTTATGGTTAGGATAATCTCCTGGGGATGGGTGGATTTGGACTATACCTGGGCAGAAGTGTTTCTGTCTCCCTGTTCTTTCTGATTGTGCCTTTTGTTTTGAACACTAATTCCACTGTGGACCTGAGGAGTCCTTTTGGAGAAAATATTAGTTGAAGCCAGCATGTTTCTTTGAGCAGTTTTGCTTGATTGGAAAAAAAAAAAAGTTTCTCATTTTGCAAGATTAAGTTTATTTGCTTTTGAATTAACTGGGCTACAAAATCATTGGAAGATAATCTGGAAAGTTTTTTAATAGGATTTTCGTGGTACTTGGTGTAAGCTTCTGGTAGATGCTCTGAATTCTGAAATTCAAAGGCAGTGTATCTTGGAGGGTGGTAGAGACTATTATCTGGAGCCATTTCTAACTTCTCAAAGGACAGAACTCAAAACAGTGGGCAAATCTGCAGAAGTTCAGTCATATTTTTAAATCTCCACTTTGTAAAGCATGTTCTTGTAACAAAGGAAAGGACGTTAAAACTGAGTTTATAAAATTCAGGCCCCGGGCAAGTGTAATGATGATACGGTTTTTTTTTTTTTTTTTTATTATTATACATAGATATGAGAAGCTATATTAAAAAAATGCATGAGACATAGAGTTCATAGAAAAATTAAAGACGTGAGTACAAATCATTATTCTGGTATGTTAAAGTAGCATATGAAATAGTAGGTGGCAAAAGGAGCAGCAATGATCAATTCATTTTGCTGCCGAAGAGAACAAAATAGCAAAGAGACAGCAGGGCCACTGAAAGGATGAAACTTTGACATAACAGAGGGCCAAAATGAATTCTTCACCCTAATGATTATGAACTGTGGAGGTGGTAATATTCCAGGAACAAAGAGAGATTTTGCTCACGTTTTTTTCCCTTTCGTTCCTAGCACATGAAACCTTAAAAGTCTTTATCACTTTATCTCTGTATGAGAGCAGATGATAATAAGGCAATTAGAACGATCAAAAGCTGACAAAGAATCAGGCTCAGAAGAATCATATATTAGGATTCAAAAATTATTAGCAATAGAAAAAGGAAGGTCTTCTGCCGAGAGGACTAATAGATGTGATCAGTAGTAGAGGAGAAAAAGATGTTTTTGTAGAGTAGTGGGAACTAAGGGAATGCACTAAATTTTCTTGGGAAGATATAGAAAATACTGGCAAAACTACAGGATATTCAGAAAACATGTCATTCACTGAGAGGTCTGTTGGCATTGATTCATAAAGAGGACACTGAGACTGATAAATGTGTTTCATTTGAACATTACTAAATTAGTAGATAACAGTTAAACAGCTACATGGCAGAATTTATTGAGGTTTTAGGAAAACATTTGATACTTAGATGGATTTACAAAATCATGAAACATTATATCAGCCAAACCTGTTGAAATAGAATGAAGAGTAGTGTGGGCTGAGCAAGCATCCAGTAATAAAAAACAGCATGAATAGAAAATGGTAACGATTTGCTTATGCTCTTTACAATTACATTCATGGGATTACCGGTAACCATGTTTACTGGTTCGTGAGAGAAATGATAAAGGATCAGCAGCAATATCTCCGATTTTGAAAAAGCACCACTGCCTTAATGGGGAATTAAAAATTACACATCATTTGTTGTCTGATTTGTCTATGTGGTAGTGATGCATACACTTGCTGACATTTCCTGCATATCTTGTAGCATCTCATGAACCTCTAAGAAACTATTGATCGTGGTGAATGGGAAGAGCTGCAAAGGAAGTATCTGCTGGAATCTAGAACAGCTAGGAATAACAATATAAACAAGCACACCTAAACAGATATAAATTGAATTGCCTCACTTATTCCAGCTCTCTCTTTTTATATACTACTGCCTCAAGATGAATCATATGCTCCTGGTACAGTCTTATTACTTCATTAAAGTATTTCCAGTTTGTCAAAAACTATACAGAATGGCATCACATCCAAAAAGTATTATCTTTTTGTTGGAGAGAAGTGAAGGTAACATTACTGTGATTCATTTTTAGTGCTGGGTAATACTTGGAGATGCATCATGAATACATTTATTATTGTAGTGGAATAAACCATGCTGTGCAAAGACCTTCTTGAAGAATAGTGTTACATGTAGGTTATAGTACAGTACATTACAGCTCTGCTGCTACACTTAGGACTCAGTTGACACTTCCATTATCCTCTCCTGATTTATTGCTAGTGTTCATATTACAGAAGCATCTGGAAGTCCCAGCTGAGCTCATGCCTGCATTGCTCTGCAGATCTTTTACTCTGAGTGGGTAAGGTATGGAAAGTGGGAGGAGAAACAAAAAGATGAAGTGACTTGCCCAAGACTGAGAACCAATTCACTTAGGAGGTGAGAGATGAGAGGGGTCTGGTCTGAAAGCTGAATAACCACATAAGCAGACACCTGAACTTACAGAAATTTGCTTTAGCTCTCAGCAGGCTTGTTAGCTCAGCTCTCTGGTAATACAATCTCACAGTTTTCAGTTGTGAACGATTCTGTCAGCAAACAGGATGAGTTTGCACCTATCTATTTTATTACTAATGGCCATATTCTCACTGACAGCACCCAGTTTAGAACCTATTTTTCCCAATTCTCCTTCCAGCCAACTCATCACTATATTGCACACCCCATTTGGATGGATTTTTATGTCAGGTATTGCTGCCAATTTATTCCAAATGGATATTTGCCAAAAAACCAAGTCTTCTTGTTTCCGAATATTTTATGTAGATCAGGTGGTTATTTCCAAATAAACAAATATTGCTCACCTTGTTTATTTATAGTAATCATTGCTTACAATGGGATGAGATTGCTATGGTGAAAGGTACTAAACAACACACCACTCAGTAAAAGAATTGGATTCTGCAAATACAATACTGCAATTTTTCTTCAGCTGTTTGCAAAACGCGTTAGCGAATGCTCTCTAGTTTAGTTTTTATAGTAATCAAAGGTATACTTATAAGTATCTGTTTTAATCTATACGCCTAGAGAAGGCCTTTATCCTTATATGAATTGTTAATGCATAAAAATGCTCTATAGTCTTTTCAGAGATGCAAGGGATAATCAGTCTTAGAGCTTGCAATGAATGTATCGATTTGCTAATATGAAGTGATTTGTGTGATCTAAATAAGGTGCATACAATGTGTGCAAATTGATTCCAGTTAATAATTTTTGACTGTTCTCCTAAATCTTGGTAGGTGAAAGCCCTGGCTTTCCCTACTTGGATTTCTTGGTGGCTTTCAAAAGATTGATTTTTTTCTTTAAATCTTTGGGCTCCAATCTGGTCTACCACCCGGTTGCCTGCTTAGGTTTAATCATGTGAGCGTTCATAGTGACTTTAACAGAAAAACCTGCATGCTTAAATTCAAATGTGTGTTGACATATTTTGCTGCATGAAGGTCTAAGCTTGCATCTTATTTGATTTTCATTTGATATTAATTATTGGACAAAATTATTGTCAGCTTCCTGTTATGTGAACCTGGATTAGTTTTTTAAAAAAACAGAGAAAAACGGAATTGAATTAAATTAAATGCATCCATTATACAACACACATTTACCACACTATTAATGAAAGGTTTAACAGGATTAATTAAACTGAACAACTCATAAAATTGTTGTTAAATAGTTTTGATAGGAAATGCATGTCTTGTTAATTTTAAATTTATCAACCTGAAAATATAAGAGAAGTATAGACATTTTAAAGGAGTCCAAACAGCTAATACCTGTCTTTAATGTCTATGAAACATATTAAATACATTTGTTAAGCCATTTTAAATAGAATGGTCATATCTGAAACACATGTGGATAGTATGACATAAGAAGACAAGCTTGTAGATGAAATAAATTCAGGCATTATTGAAAGAAATGTCAGAAGTCATTATTAGCTGCAGTACCCTAGTATCCTGATCACAATGCAAATTGACTTTGCAAATTATAGTTTGCCTATCTAAAATGTCCACTACAACTGAATTTGAGTAATAGAGTACCTCTTTACTATCACTTTCCGTCTACTTTTTTGTGTTCTATTGGCTTTAAAACTAATCAATTATCTTTTGGGCTGTCTGAATTTCAATAACGTATTGAATAGCAAGTTACATACTGTTTTTTTTCTCTACTGTGATCAGATGAACCATAACCCTACAAAAAAAGCTTTCAGAATGCACACAAACACATCTAACATAAGGACTTATGCGGCTGCATGGCCATATCATTACTCACATCACTTTTTGGTTTTTTCAGTGCATATTTGTGTGAAGATAAATGTGTTCATTTGAATGTTTATGGAAAGTGACTGAAATAAGTCACAAATGCATCATGATGCATCTGTAACTGAATGTATATTTGTAAATGCTTTTGCTACTGCTTAGTGGTGCCAGTGTGGTTTAATTTGTGATCCTATATTAAGAAATGTTTTCTATGTACACCTTTAACACTGCCAGAAGGAACATGAAAATAATAGAGTGTTTATAATTTTTTTTTTTCTCAACTCTATAGAAACCAATAAGACTATGATATTTTAAAGCTTTCTGCAAAGTTAACACAGAAATTGTATAAAAAAGGAAAGTAACTAACGGGAGCCTACATTCAGTGGAATTTTAGTCCTTCCTAATTGTAATGCCATTACATGATGATTCAGGACACATAAATGCATGCAAGTGAATAAGTTAAGACAAGAGACAACAAAAAAGCACCATGCGTTAGCACCCATCATCTCCTACCTCTCAGATGACCATCTGAAAACCATTGCAGAGGTTAACATGTTCACAAGAATGATTCTGATTTTCAAGCTGAGAAGCATTAATAGAAACACAAATTCTGAAACGATGTTATTTAAGTAACATGTAGAAAGGGACAGAAAGTAATGTGTTTTTTTTAATAATTGATTGTCACTACATAATAACTTCCATATTAAATGTGTATTAATTACGTTCGATGCAGAACATTATGGTTTTCTTTTCTCATATTGCTATGTGCATACAGTATAGTGGGAGATTTTGTCCCTTCCAAAAGAACACTTAAGACAAGGATATGAAAACAATTTACCCTGTATATAATACAGTAGGGACAAAGTATCAAATTCAGTTTGTCAGCTACTTCGTACTAAGAGCCTGTGTGCTCCTACCATATCCTAAACATGGATTGATTCCGGTCTCCTCTAATTCCCTGTGAAGTTCCCTATGTTATGTAGACTCACGTAGGTTAGACCAGCAAAGGCCACTTTGTTGATGCAGATAAACAGTGCAATTGCCTATGTACTAATGGCTTTTTCTTGCACTCTATTACAAAGAGATCACATTTTACCTTCTGCCACCTGACATAGCTGTGCCCATAAAAATTAGGTACTTTTTTAAAGCTATACCAGCAAAGTAGCTAGTTTGATAGAAAATACTGTATGTCTATTAGTAGTGTTTATTTATATACTGCTGTTGGCAAATGCTGTTGGTGCAAAGGAGGCCTCAGGCAGACTTCAGAGCTATAGTGCCACATTAATAACAAATCCATATATAATATTAATAATTAATAAAGACAACACAACACTTATCATAGGATTCAGATGTCCAGATTCTTGCTGAGCTTTCTGAACCTGCAGATTTGGGACAGATTGTCTCTTAAGTACTTCTTAGTACTTCTTAAATCTATCTGACTTATCCTACGATACTTCTGTTTCCATGATTTTGGAAGGTAAATAAATGTGTGCATGAGGGAAGGAAGGAGGAAAAAAACCCCAAATTTATATGGGTAGTTTGGTAAAATGTCACTGAACTTTATTCCCTGATAGCTACTTCTGGTTTAGGATTGCAGTGAGTTTTGGTTAAAAGTGTGTTGGTAGCAATGAGAATATCTTTAATATATCAATTCGTGCATTTCAACATCCCTCATTGTATCTCATTTTTGCAAAATGCTACATTGTAGAGCTTCATAAAACGAATAAATGGAGCTAATTAATGCCTTTTCACTAACTGTGCTTAATCTAATGTTTTTAAAAATGAGGATCTGATGGGATTAAAACTATATTTAATTATGCTGAACAATTTTTCTATATGATTACTTAGAAACAGTGCTCATATGATAGTGTGATGAACACATGGATTATTTAGAGCACAGCCTGCCTATTTGTTTTGCTTGAGGACAAACATTCCATTCCTCTTCCAGCACAGAATATGCTTTCTTGCTTGTGACAGCAGCTAACCTGGATGTACATGGAGTCACACCTATAAAAATAATTATAACCTGTGAACAGCAAGCAGACACTAAAGAACTTTTGTGTATGGGAATATTCTGAAAACTGTGGGTTAAATTAAGGAAGTGATGTGCGAGGGCCAGGGTTGGGCGCCTGGCTGAGGTCCTCCATGGGCTGCAGGATGGGGATTCAGCCTAGCAGAGGGCTTTGTAGTACCCTGACTACCTGTCCCCAGAGTTCCTGCCAGCAGACCAAGAAGCATCATTTGTTCCCAGGCTCTCTAGAGGCAGGTTTGTCTATGTGTTCTCCAACATATATTGTTCCTTTCTGCCCTAGTAGCACTGAATTCCTCCGGCTGCTGCTGTGCACTCTGGCATAAGAAGCCTTTGGGTTCACTCCACCCACTGCAGCATACCTCTCCACCTCTCATAAGATTGATGCCATTGAAATAATGTATCATTTCCTCAATTTTGTTTAGCTCAGTAAAACTTGAAGAGCATTTTAATGCAAAGGCTGAAGGGAATATATATTTGTCAATATGAGGCTTTTCACCTCACCTTGAGCTCTTGGTTTGCCATCATCAAGTATGAAATGACAGGTACATGTTTCAAGATTTTTTGTCTTGTAAGTGCCAGTACATTTCTTAACACTGTCTTATTTTTGGTTGGAATTTCTGCTTTAATTTCCTGTTGTGTATTAGAGCCAGAACACAGCACTTGGAACTCTTGCAAAGCATGTACTTTGGGTAATCTGCAAATGTGGCTTGTCCCTTTTAATTTTTATTCATAGATATGGCACAGCAGAAAATATCTGTGGTCTTTCTGTCCATAAGAATAAAGAAAGTGACTGATCTACCTAGAAGAAATTCTGGCAAGCTTTCTTGATGTTCACCTTATTCCTTCAAGAATAATAGAACATTTTTAAGGTGGAGGAATGAGACATAAAGAGCTGAGCCTGCAATGCCAGGTACTCTGTCAGTCCTGGCCATGGTTCATCTCCTAGGGTAGAGGGGCTTGCATTAACGCACTTAAGATGAAAGATGGGTCATCCTAGGCTGTTTCATTAAAGAGAAGTAATCCTAACATGCATGAATCTCAAGCACGAGGAGGAAGGCTCCCACCTTATTTAACGTCATTGTGTTGTGGGTTCGGAAATATTTAGTTATGTTTTAGAGGGTGAGAAAGATCTCTTCAGAGCTTATGATTCCCTTCCTTTTCTTGTTTAAACACTGTAGCTTGCTTTTTAGCTCTTTTAGATTGCATCATTCTTAAAATTCCTCTTCATTTGACTGAAACATCAGCCAGGAGCTTAATAATTCAGCTGGCAAGTAAACAGAGTGATAGCTTCCCTTCATGGAGAAAATGCTTGGTAAAGCATTCTGCCGTAGCTCTGAGTCCTGTGCCATCAATTGCAAAGACTTAACAGAATGCCAGCCTAATTGTCGCATGCAGCTTTATAGAGCTGTGGGAGAAAGCAACTCAGAAGTGAAGTGGCTTGCTTGATATCAAATCTGAAGTTATTTAACTAAGAAACAAATGAGTGTTCTGTGTCTAACCAGCACACCCTTCACCAATGCTTAACCACGTAAGAGGCAAATAAACTTTGTTACACATAAATATAGTTGTAAATCTTAAAACAAAGTCTGGCTGTTGACCATGTACAATAGTGAGGATTTATTAAACTCAAATCTAACGTTATTTCACATAGTTGATGATTAGATGGATCTCTGAGGGTCGCTTACATTCAACAGCAGTGCTTCATAGATCACTGTGTAAGAACAACTGTTGAAAACCAGGCACAAGTACTTTGAAGGCATAATCAGTATATAAAATCATTGTATGTGGATAAGTAATACCCATTTAACTTTTGTCTCACTTCAAAGGTATTACTCAGCTCAACAGTATCCCATCTCTCCGAACTGTGGGTTTTCAGTTTGAATTTTTGTTTCTGTGTCTCAACTTCTGTTTTCTTTGTGATTGGAGGAACTCTGGGGCAGAGACTGCCTTCATTTTAAGTATGCTTAACACTTAGCAAGTACTCACAAAGATAATGTTAATATGTACAGCATATTGCTTTGCACTGTTATTGCTAGCATCTTGAAAACATGAACATTTTACTGATCATCTTCTCTTTAATGTTAAGAACAATCCATTGATACCTTTGCAACTCCCTGTGTACAGCACAGGGGGGGGGAAAAAAAAGTGTTTTTCCTTAAACTGTGATGGTTTAAGCTTAACCAACTTCACTTAAAGACATTACTTCAGCAAAAGTATGTCTAGGATTGAGCTGTGTTCTTCCTTTTGAAAATAGATGGTATATCAGGAATATTTTCCAGTTCCTGAATGTATTTTTTTTTTTTTCCTAACCATCACAGAGATCAGAAACCAAAGAAGCCTGTTGCCTGTTTGTAAAGCATTCAGGATACAGAACTGCATTTTTAAACTGATAATTCAAGTTGAAAGCATACTCTTTTCTTTTTTTTTTTTCCTTGAGGACCCTTATCAAGGATATGAACATGTGAAATAGAAAGAACATGTGGTAGAAAACGAGGGACAGTATTCTGTACTAAATCTACCACTAGTTTCTAACATACTAGGCTATCTATTTAATTTACTTAATCAGCTGAAGCCTAAATAACCAGGAAACATTAAAATTAAATTCCTCAACAGTTATCAGCCCCTCAGTAAGAAATTCTGCTGCAATCCTTCTTGTATCCACAGGACCAAGCTGGAGGTAAGATAGTTGCCTTAGAGGTGGTCAGAACTGGAGGATCTGTAAAAGCCTACCTGCCTTACACCAGCCTGAATCTCCAAGTAAACTGAGAGATGGTGTATAAGAAGTGAACTGTTTTCGTTTCTTTCCATACTTTTGCTGGCTATGCTATTTCTTCCAGGAAAACATGCCTTAAAATGACCTGGGCTTGCCACTAGGTATTTATAAAAGAGAACTTTAAATTCTTAGTTAGCAGAGATCTAACTATGTATGTAGATCTTGCAGATATTTCTCGAGGTTTTCTCTCAGAGTGCCAGTAATACAGTTTGTGAGCAGAGAAAGACATGAAAGAGCTTTTCTGGTTAGCCAGCATATTCAGTCATAACAGTTGACAATGGTGTTCACCATTACAGCAGGGATCAGGTTCTTCATACTGAACCAATATTGGAAAAAATTACAGCTAAAACCTTGTAACATGGCGTTCTTGTTAGCCTGGATGTTTCTCTGTACGTGGTTAACCATTGTCATTCGGAGGGTTGTGTCTTTATTTTGCTCAGTTAAGTTGCCATGTTGTCATTTGGACATCCTGTCATTCATCAGCAGGAAGCTGGGCAGGAGTTCACTCAGTCTTTGTCAGCAAGTGGCACTGGGGCTCTGAAAGGTTGCATCTCTGCTTGAGAGCCAGGGCTTTATTCTGTTAGCCTATATAACAACATATCTGTTTTATGTTATTGAAGCTCACTCATTAAGTGAATTCTCAAGTACCCTGCAAACAGTAGAAGTCCTGGTTTTGCATTGCAGTACATCAGGATTTTGCTTATTCTTGCTTGCTATTAGAATAGTGCTATTATGTGTCATTGAGTCACAACAATTACAGCATCTGAGATTCTGGCCTTTGTCTTTGCTTTTGCAGTACTAAATTGCAAAACAGAATGCATTGCAGGATAGGTCCTTCACAAACAATGACAACAAAAGGAAATATGTGTTGTTTTTGTTAAAAAATGTTCATTTGTCAAAACAATCTTCATCATTTTCCTATAGATTTATTTTTTTTCAGCCCACCATTGTCGTATTCACTGTAGTTTCTTTCGAAAATGGACAGCCCGTTTTTCCTACCATGGGTGCAGCTGAACATTGCAGGCTTGAAGGTTCCGCTCAAATACTCTTGTATGTTTTTTTGTGTGTCCTGGTTTCAGCTGGGATAGAGTTAACTGTCTTCCTAGTAGCTGGTACAGGGCTATGTTTTGAGTTCAGCATGTGAAGAATGTTGATAACACTGATGTTTTCAGTTGTTGCTCAGTAGTGTTTAGACTAAAGTCAAGGATTTTTCAGCTTCTCATGCCCAGCCAGGGCACAAGAAGTTGGCACAGGACACAACCAGGGCACCTGACCCAAACTGGCCAACGGTGTATTCCATACCATGGGACGTCCCATCTAGTTTAGGAACTGGGAAGTGGGGGCGGGGAATCGCCGCTCGGGGACGGGCTGGGTGTCGGTCGGCGGGTGGTGAGCTATTGCCCTGCGCATCATTTGTACATTCCAATCCTTTTATTACTACTGTTGTAATTTTATTAGTGTTATCATTATCATTAATAGTTTCTTCTTTTCTGTTCTATTAAACCGTTCTTATCTCAACCCAGGAGTTTTACTATTTTTTCCCCAATTTCCTCCCCCATCCCACTGGATGGGGGGGAGTGAGTGAGCGGCTGCATGGTGCTTAGTTGCTGGCTGGGGTTAAACCACGACATTGTGTAAAGAGAAAGGATACCAAGACAGTCAGTTAGGGGAAGAGGAAATAGAAAAGAGCAGAGAAAAAAAAACAGTGCTATGAAACTAAATACAGAAAGAAATTCAATGTATTTTGTTCACAGTAGCAATCCAAAATGCTTTTGGATTAAACACGGCTTAAATATGTTGTGTTATAGAACATTACGCTTTTGCACTTCTGCTTAGATGTGTCTCCTGGACAAAGCTTTTGCTAACATAGGTAAAATTTACAACTGACTTTGGCCAAGTATGATGATGGTATGGCCAACTGAGGATGAAACCCAATACAGCAGCTACAGAAAGTGTAGAGGGGCAGATTAGTCTTCCTAAGATTTGCTTCTGGTCTTCTCTTGCTATGTATTTGTCTTGTCAGATGATTTTGTGTAAAGACAAGATGAAAACATATAATTAATTAGACTCAGTCTGTTGCCTGAAGGGCTTTTGTAGAGATGGCTTAAAGATCTACTTTCCTGATGGAAACAGCTCCATTAGATGAATTTAAACACAGTGGATATAAGGAATAGGTAAAGTACAACTTTCTCTTGTTAATGCTACATAATATGCCACATAAAACTTATCATGTGGGCTTGTTGCTGTAAGGAAGATGTTTTAAGAATTTCCAGTGGGAAGAAAAGGTAGCATTTGTATAAAGACAGAACAAAAAAATTGTTTGTTTTTTATTACCTCTGTTGCCACTGTTTTGTAATGGAGACAAAAATTCTGAATTTATTTGCAGTAAAAAGCCCTACAGCACGTAAGACGATGAACAGATAAATACAAGATTTTAATTTTAGGTCAACAGATAGAATAGAATTTCTAACAGAATTAATTCTTCAGAACTATTCTCTTGATAAATGAGAAGTGAAAGGAGACTTTTCATGTGCAAATGTATGGAAATTTATGTTTTCTCAAGGATTATTGTACTGTATTTACGCTTTTAAAAAGGAACAGCTTTCTTCTAGGGTCCAAACACATAAACCCTTTGGTGCCGTGACCATATTATGTATCTAAAAAGACACAGAACGGAGACACACAAATTTAGTAGCTGTCTTGTATTGTACTTGAAATGTGGAGTACTGCTAGGCTCGAAGGCAGAGAAAAGAGATAGTGTCAGGATGTCTCAATTTTTTTTTCCCCAGTTATTAAACAAGCAAATCTCACCAATTCTGTAGATGCAGGAGCTCCTGTCTATTACAAACTAAGAAAAACCCAAACGCAAAACAACAAAAAACCCCAACCAACCAAGCAAACAACCCCTAGTCTTTAGAAAATGCAATGCAATTAAGCTGTCTTGCTTGTTTGGATTTATTTTGATGGTAATGTGGGAAGGGCATATGTTTTTTTGAGTGTGTGCTCACAAGTTCACTCTTTTGAGACACCTTTGACACACAGCGAATTGAAGATATCCCCCCTCCCCAGGGTGCTTGCAGATGATATGTAACTCTGTGGTTTTCCTGACAGCAGCTGGAATTGGTCTGTGCTTTAATGTTACCAAACAGCTATAAATGTGAGGATAAGGATCCTCTCACCTATATATCTATAATGCTATTTGCATATACAGCTAAGGCAAAGAACAGCAAAAACACCCAGTTATTTGCTACTGTATCTTAAATCCTAGGTAAATGGTTGTTCAAGTTGGCTAGAATTTAGAGAGAACACAGCTGACACACGTTCATTTATCCTGATGTCCTGTCTTCCCTGTTTCACTATTAGGTAAGTTTCTTTCTCTGCATTCTGAAATATTATTTCCTTTTTTTTCCCTGCTACTTATGAAAATTTATTTCATGAGCGATTGGTAGTGCGTATGTCTGCTATGAAAGGGAGTAGCTGTTCTCGATATGTTAATTGATTTGCAAATTTAGCTGTCAAAAAAGACCCTGAGAGGAAACCACAGTAAAACTTTGTTTTCAATTAAGCTACTATCTCCACAGTGGTGCCATGGGCTGTTATGCAAGACTCCTTCACATTTAGACTCTTGGAGATCAGGCATATCACAGAGGTGATGCTTTTGGCCCCTTAGGGAAGGGAAGAAGTCAACCGAGACACACCTCTTTTGGATGAGTCAGTTGGAGTATCATTACCTGAGATGACTGCAGGTCAGCCAAGATTCAAAGGTATGACAGTGGAGATCTGGGAATAAGAGAAATAGAAAAAACAGACTTTGGCATAACTCTCCCACATTGTTCAGCACAGCATTCTTTTGCTTTTATTGTATTATGAAGAAAAAAGACAGAGAAAAAGAAACACTTGGCCTTCCCAGCTACCAGAATAAAAAAGAAAAAAAAATCAATCTAAAATTTGTATGCATGAAGAATTAAGTGATACCATTTTCTTTTGAGTGCGCTTTGGTCAACAGCGTTCAACATTTTTTTTTTTTTGCGGGGGCAGGTAGGATTTCTCACTTTTAGTGGCAGCTCCTGATGGGAAAAGACGTCTTGACAGTAGGTGGCAGTGCAGCTCTTTCTTTGCAGAATTTGAGCAGGCAGCATAAATCCAGCGTTTACAAAGTACTGCCTTTTCCAGATGCAGGCCTCAGGGCCATATTCAGTCCTGCAATTCACTTCTCATTGCTGGGGATGTCTCATTAGGAGATTAACTGTTTAAAATGCAGTGCTAATGTGAAAGTTTTAATTGGGAAATCCTGTGCATGTTAAATTAATCTTAAGTACCTTTATCTAGAATGCCTGCTTCCTTTCCGCAGCGCTTTGTATTTTTAACTACCTCACATTCTTTTACATCATATTAAAAAACTTGAAATAGACTAACAATGCTTTTTACATTAGTTTGCTGAAAATGCTTTAAAAGCTGGTTTCTGAAGCCTCCTAAATCCTAAAATACAGGGGTTCCTAAATGCTATGTGAACTAAATGGTAGCAGTACTATAGTATATTGACAGACAGTTTGTATCTGTGGAGGGAATGCAGGGCAAAGGTTTCATCCTAACCACAGCTTATGTTTCATGGATAAGCACGTTATGCATTAGGAAATTCTGAGAACAACTGGGATTTGCAGTTTGAAAGAAAAGCAGATAGCAACTTAGCTAAACATTTAGGTTGAGATTTTCAAAGTGGCTCTGGGGATTTTAGAGGCTGGAATCTCAGGCTGCTTATAAAATCCTCAGTCCTTAGGCCTATTTTCTTTTCTTCAAAGGGCTTGTACAGTTTTTAATTTGACCATATCATACACACAAAAGTCTTGATACATGGTAGAAGTGGGCAGGAAAGGGAGAAACTGAAGTTGCAACTCTGCCAAGATATAAATTGTATTCCAACTCTTACCTTATGTGCGCTTTTCAGATTTTGTCTGCATACTTCTGTGGTTATTGTTGCTTTTAAAGTCTTGATCTTTCTCAGGGGCACTGTGCACACCATTTGGCTGTCTCTTTTTGTCATCTTCCCAGGCATTTTTTCAGAGAGAGCACTTTGGGCACAGCTTTGTGTGAATACCATTTCCAGATTTACCAGCCTGCTGAACTTAAAACGCAGGAATCCTTGCACTTGTTCTATGTTGCCCGGTGTAGACATTGCTGAAAACTTGAGAATAGTCTGTGAAGTAGATAAAGGTAGACAGCTGGCCATGCCTTTAACATACAGATTTTAGAATTTGTGATTAAATGGGATTATTTGTTAAGGAATAGCCTGTTGTTTTTTTTCTAAATGCCCAGATAAAGATGTGGCCAAAGAAGTTAAATGATAAAGATCAGCCACAGAGCAACAGGCCATTAAAAGGATGGAACTAACCCATCACGATGCGGAATTTGTACGTGACGTCACTTCTGCAGATGCTGAACTAACATTAATAGGATTCAAAGATATCTGTTTGGAAGAGTGGATATAATTATTTGCATTTTGGGCTACTGAATATTCTCTTTAATTCATATATAAATAATGTAGCATATAAATGACTGTGTTCTTTATCAGGATTAAATTTAATGATGGTAAAGCTTTTCGGGATATGTGCCTCAGCTATGAAAGCTAAATTTCACATTCATCTTGTGTGGAATGCTTTCAGGGTAAAGAATATGAAGCCCACCCTTTGGCAGAGGAGTCAGAGCAAATCTGCCAGTGCTGAGGTTTTCATGGTGCTTTAGCAGTTAATGCTTAAAATGCAGATGCTCATGTTTGTTGTTTGCATGATTTCAAGGATTCTGATGAAATATTCCATCTGATGTAGTCTCAGAAAACCCAGGGAAATATGTTAAAGGGCATGATTTGTGTCTTGCATTTGTATTTGCAGAGAACATGAAAAACATAAATATTATTCCACGATATAGATATTTTACAAATTATTTAATTTTATCTTTCTGTGTAATCTATCTTGTTATAGATGTGTGGTGGGTTGACCCTGGCTAGATGCCAGGTACCCACCAAGGCCGCTTTATCACTCCGCTCCTCAGCACGATAGGAGGAGAGAAAATAAGATGAAAAAAACCTTGTGGATCAAGATAAAGGCAGTTTAATAAAGCAAAAGCAAAGGAAAACAAAATTTTATTCTCTACTTCCCATCAGCAGGCGATGTCTGGCCACTTCCTGCAAAGCAGGTCTTCAGTACTTGTAGCGGTTTCTCTGGAAGAAAAATGTTGTCAATAATGAATGTGTCTTGTCTCCCCCCCCCTTCATTTCTCTTAGCTTTTATTGCTGAGCAGACGTCATACGGTATGGAATATTCCTTTGGCCAGTTGGGGTCGGCTGTCCTGGCTATGTCCCCTCTCAAGATGTTGCCCATCCCCAGCCTACTGGTGAGGCGGACAATGTTGGAGAGATAGCCTTGATACTGTGTGAGCACTGCTCAGCAGTAGCCGAAACGCTGGTGTGTTATCAACACCTTTCTAGCTACCAATACAAAGCACAGCACTATGATGGCTGCTATGGGGAAGATTACCTCCATCTCAGCCAGACCCAATACAAGATATTGTATAAAGCAAACATAGTGCTTTTTTACTGCAGGTGATCTGATTTTATTTGCCCGGAACACAAGATTAGTATGTGTCCTTAAATAGTACACTGAAATATTAGTGAGACCGATTTGCCTCCAGTCAGGGAGAAAACAGCTGAAAGCATTACAAGGAAAGCTGCATCAGATAAGGCCCAGTAAACATACTTATGTATAAATATGCATTTACATACTAGGGGTGTGTGTGTGTGTGTGGAGGGAGGGGAATAAAAGGCTGCAGTAATTTTAAAAGGAGATTCAGCATGATAAAGTATTTGGAGACAAAAGGCATGAAAACACTAATCCCTGGTAAAAAAGAAGATTCCTAAAGTTCTGAGAAAATTGTGATACTTTGAGAGCCAAGTCAGCCACCTTTTTCAAAATTAGGTGGCCTAGGAACATTTGTAGCTGAATGCTGTCTTTTGATAAGGGGAGAGGCTTGGAAGGTTGAAAGGAAGCTGATAAATGACAAATTGTCTTGCATGTAGGAAAGGGAAAACATTGAAAGCCTGGGAAAGGATAGCCTGCTAGCATATTGATGCCCCAAAAGATTGGCAGCAACTTCATGGATAACCTGCAATACTGACAAATGAAGTTTCACTTTAAGCCTTCTGGTTAGCGATGAACAATTTGTGAGCATCCGTGGTTTAGGATAAATTAACCAATGAGATATTAGAAACAATATGTGTCCAGATGATGTTCAAATGATGACTCTAGAAGAAGCTGCATAGAATAGATATAGGAAATTAGTAAATTAGAATTGATAACATCTGTTAAAGTGTAACTTATATTTTAAGCAGGGAGACGATTTTAAATCTTATTCTGGGCCAGGTTTTCTCACTTCTTCAAATTTATGCAGCTGTCAAAGAAGATATACCAATTTACCTCAACAAATGTACCCTCTTTTTTTGCATGTGCTTTAATAATAATGTTCTTGAGAAGTGCCAAAGCTCTGGAAAGAGAGGTCTTCAGTTTTTTCTACTTGACAAGTGCAGCATAATCTGCAGCAATGAGTCTATTCATGTTACTGGGTTACAGTCCTGCAATAGGGTGAACAGTTACAAAGGTCACGGTGCAGATCCGTTCCCGAATTACTTGATACAACGACTCTTTACTGAACCGTCGATGGATATATTGACACTGTATATTGCTGTTGCCCACATTATAGTCCTGCAGAATATGACACAGATTCAACTCAAAAGCCACGTGAACATATTTTCATGCTCACAAGCTCCAGCTAATATTTGTGGCCTGTCTGTAAGATGTGTTTGCTTTGGTTTAGCACTGTACTGACACAGCCATGTGGCTTTCAGTCAGTTCCAAAGTTAGGCAGAATTTGCTCACCTCTGCTCAGGACGTGCGCAGAAACAGATGATGTCTTTAAGCACTGTACTATGTAAGTGTGCTTAGCAAAGGATGCTGCTTAGTGATGGCTTTCGAGGTGTGGATGCCAGAAACTAAACTCTTACCAGTAATCTCATTTCACATAACACATGTGATGTAAGTAAGTCAGCGTCCTTAGATTACAATCGTTTTAGCTACTGTTAATCTCTGCTGAGCAGTTAATCTAAAAATTAAAGGCTCTGTATTCTGTTATTATTACTAATTCCCCGACCCATACAGTCCCCTTGCTTGTTTCACTGACAGAACATTAATAACAACTCGTGGTAAAGTATTGTTTAGTTTCATCTGTGAGTCAGTTGAACAGCTGCAGTGTATCAACACTTTTAGTCCACTTAATTAAACCCAGAAAGTACAAAACAAAAGCAATTAATTGCAGCAATCAATAAATATTAAATGTAAAGTATTGAATGCAAACTCATGATTCCATGGTATGTTGTATTAAAAGATTTTGAAAAAAGATAAAAGCTGGGCTATACAATGTTTCTCAGAGGGCATGATTTGCTGAGCATTTAATAGTACAAATGGGATAGAATTTCCTCTTTGGGACTACTGCTAGAACTTCTTCATCTGAAATGGTTCATAAAACATACATGAGGTTTACAGTAATAACTAGTCATGTAAATAAATACATTATGCAGACAGCAGCCAAGAAATAGTGTGAAGTAGAAGTCCGTTGGTAGCTATTGAGCTAAATATGCCATGCAAGCAGCACGTTCTAATTGCACAGTACCCTAAAAGAAAACACTCCTTAACCAATAAGAATGGCTATAATTACATGCAATAGAAGATGTCTTTTAATGTTTTTTTGTATTTGAATGTTAAATTTATCACTTGCCTCTATGCTGTTTCAGGATATCAGATAATGAAAAGTAGTTTAGCTTTTCAGATTAATGTACTACCCAATTTGTGAATCTCACTCTCCTAAATCTTACTTCCTCAGTCATCGAGCTGGATTTTCAGTTGTCTGTATATCCATTGTTTAACCTTAAATAGTTATTTTAATAATGGATCCCACTGAATATTAAAATAAGGTGGTCCTTCTTTGATCACTAGTTTGCCGTGAGTTGAATTAATCACAGTTGAACAACTTTTTAAAACTATGCCTCAAGAGTTTTCATACTATTAAATATTTTTCTGTTATAAGGACTCAGAATTGTTCACTGCAGAGAATAAAGTACCACTTTTGCATACATTACACAAACATTTTGTGCTTCATGAATCCACAATAAATTTTCTTGCTGATTACTCATGTAATCTAAGGATCTCCTGCTGTTTTATGGAGAGTCTTATTAATTTCATTCAAGTAGTAAAATTAGCACCTGTAGAGAACCCTTTATGATTTTTAAACTTTTATAATATTTATAAGAACCTGCTTCATTTATCATGTAATAGCTGGTTTATTTTATCTCCAAAAGTATTTACTGATTCTCAGGGATTTTTCATGAGGAAAAACCCCAATATTTAAATAAAAGAAATTATCATATAAGCAATGCTGCTTATTGGTGATAGATTCAGGTATGATCACAAGATCTGGTAGCTAAATTTTTTGGGTTGAACACTGATAATTTGAATGTTCATTTTGAAGCCAGAGGGAGTGCTGAGACATTAGCCTGGAACCTCCTTGTCTGCTCATGTCAGTAGAAACTGAATGAAGTACTCATTTGCTAGTGTGCATGTAGAGGTTTTGTTCTTGGAGGGTCAGAGCTTTAACTGGTGGATTCAGTTATAGAAATAACATACATGGATTGTAGTACCAAAGATTGATGATGAATCTTAGGGAGGGGAACATCGGGACATTGAGAAAATTGGCCTTCCAGCTGAGGCAGAGGAACAGAAGCCACATCTTGAACTTTTCTTTGATATGCAGGCTTCTGTCATATACCTGCATGATACTGTCTTTTTTTCTTCTCTTTATGGCTGATTCCCAGTAATGCAAGTTTTTAGCAAACCTGTACATACATAGTCTTAGATGAAACATGTTAGGCTAAGTGCTAATGTTATAATGAGGATAATAAGGTTAGAATACCTAAGTGAATACAGACAAATATTGTGTTACTGTTTACACACAAATGTTTCAGGAAAGGAATGCTGTCTCTTTTCTGTGAATTAAATTCTGTACCTATGGCTCAGAAGTATTTTTACATTTCTTCTGAAAACCACCTATTTCCAGTTGTAGAGGTGACTTGACAACAGAGTACTGAGTATGCTTTGTAGAGGGAGAGGTGGTGTTAGGTCTCAGTATATGGACTTCTGTATGATGGACAGAAGTCCTTCATCAAAAACCTTTGCTCATTAGTCATTCACCTTTTCATTAGTGTATGTTCAAATAGGCTTGGAAAGGTGCTAGTCTTTTCACAAGAATAATTGCTCGCAGCTTCCTTTCAGACAGGAAGCATAAATGAATGAAATGGTTTCTAACGCAAAGGGTTGAAATATTCTCTGGTTTTATTCAAGGCAATCTTGTTATATTTTGACGCACATGTTTGTTAAAAATGGTATTCTACATGGTTTCACTTGCATGCCTTGAAGTGAAAAAGATGTCTATGATTATCCCAAATAGGAAGCTAACCAGTGATGTCTGTAGCAGCAGGGTCAGGGTTCAGGTAACTGGGCTGCTCTGCAGTGGGGGAAAGCAAAGATGGGATCTGCATGTTAGCTGCAGGGATACTTGGCTGGATAGTTTGGAGGACTGGAGTGGAAACTCAGTGTTGTAAAACTAACAAGGAACCTTATAGTAAGCGTAACAGTGACTGATATAATTTTGACTTTTGGGTAGACTTCATCTAATTTCTTTCAGGGCACGTGTCTCCATGATACCACAGTAAGAAGTGTTTTTAAGACTTCCATTGTTTTGAATTTTTATTTTTTTACTTCGTTTACCTAGATCTGTTTCATAAAATAGTTTGAGTGCTGTGCTCATTCTAAAAGCAGATTCCCGAATCCTTGATTATATAAGATTTAAGTAAGCTGCATGTGTTAAATTGTGTGGTAAATGCCCAAACTGTTCAAACAGAACAGTTTCTCTCAAGTAAGAAAACAGTTACTGTATTATTATTTTTTCTGAAAGAATTCTTTGAAACATGAAAACTGCTTTCATTTTTCCATGTCTTCTTGAATACCAAAATTAAATTTAGAATCTGGACACAGAGCGTTTCAGTTTTAGAGTATGAGCTATCCTGCATTCTCAAATACGAGTTCAAGCTCAGGTATGACACCTTTCATATCTCTTCACTAACTCTAGTAGGCTTTTGGGTAGGTCACAGCCTTGTAGAAATTACCTGAAAGATTCATCATGATCCCTTGATTCTGTGGTATCTTGGGATGTTCTTAATTGCTTTTGACAATAATCAGTGGCCTGTATACCCTGATAATTATGGTGGCAATAATAATTTAGCAGAATTTAGACTCTTGCAGGCAATTAATACTCCTTTTTTGTTATTATAGAATTAATTGCTGCTTCAGTTTCAAATCAATCTGTACAGCATAATGAGCCACAGGTTTTCATAACTGTCTGCAAAAAAGTAGTTAGGAAAATATGCAAAGTTGAACTTCTTATCACTTTAAATAATTATGGCCTAAATTAACAATGAAAGGCATTGATTAGTGTAATTGGTTTGTTGTAGAAGGAAACACTGCTCAAAGAAACAGATCTTTGAAACTTATGAAGAAAAATACATTTCACATAATTCCTATATCTCCATCTCTATTAATAAAACTAACATGACTTTATATGTATGATTTAATACATTAAGTATGCTGTGGCCTTCTGCAAAAGTGATTGACTGAAGTTTGTAGTACTGTGTTGCTACCTTAGTAATGTCAGTTTGAGAAACTATTTTATATTGTACTTGTTTGAAATGTTTTTACTATAATGGATTGTACTCACATCTATTTTTTTAAGATAGTTTCCCTCCCTGAAGGTGTAGTCACAATCCTGTAATATATGGATATCAAAGGTCCAAAGGACACTAAAAATGCTTATTTTTCTTTAGTTATTTGTCCATTTACAGGACAATAATAACAGCATCTTAACACATGTATATTACAGTCATTTGTTTTAAATCTGAGGAAGTCTGATATTGTTTTTTGTGGCCTTGCCTCCATGTATAAAAATCACAGCGGCATCATTGGACTTGTTTGTAGAGATACTTGCAAGAAAGGGACCTAACAGATTTTGGATGTAAGTTAGGTGAATTTACACTTGTAGTCTAATTTAAAAAAAAAAAAAAAAAAAAAAGAAACAAAAAAAACCCCCAAAACAAAAAAAAAAAACCCCAACCATAATGACATATTTTCTTCATTACCAGAGTACTCTCTTCTAGCTTCAACTCACAAGAACATTTTAAAATCCTATATTTAGCCAATGTCTAACTTCAGGGCATACAATGACCGTGAATAACTATTATACTTTTTTAGAGGTATATCAGAGAAATTCAGTACACGATTTGAAACAATTGCCCCATTTTGCTCACTGTCATTGTATCCTACTTAAATTAAATTTTTCTCATCTTTGAGTGAATATTTTTAAAAAAGACAATAAAATCACAAGAAAATTTCCAAATATATCAGAAGTGATAAGCTGTTTTCTCTTTCTACAAAGAATCACAGGGGTTTTTATTTGACAGAGGACATTATTTTTCCCTCTGATTTAATGCATTACATCATAAAATTGACCCTATCAGGTGGGTGCTAAAACATTATGCCTGCTTATGAAAATCCTAAATGTCTTTTGGGTATGTGGCACTGAAGGTAAATATGCACACCACTGGAAATAGACCTACCACTCCCAAGCCCACAACTCATCAAATCAAGACCAATATAATTGAGTAGACAAATTTATGCAAAAACCCAAAAATAATTATTGTTTATTTTATTAAAATATAATGTTAGGCAGGTTACTACACAATTGGAAGCAGTGTTGCAAAAAGGGAAAAAAAGAATGGATTATCAACACCTACCCAAAGCTGAGGTCTCTTAGTCTAGATTTCTCCCAGGTCATTTGCTAGCATTTAGAAAGAGTAGGAAAAACCCATCACTGTCCTGCTTGTTGAGGATTATTTCACACAACTCAAGTGTTTCTTTCGTTGCTGTTTACTAGTTATACCTCTGCCTCATCTGCTATAGGCTGCATTCATGTGAATCTCAAGGGTGCATTCTCCTTTCCTACTTTTTTCAGTATATTAGTGCCATCACATACTAGCAGCTCATGTTTGTCAAGGTTACATGGGCATCCCTTCAAAGGAGGTGATGTTTTGTAAATATTATGTCTTTGGTTGCCCTTGTGTTATCAAGAGAGCTAATAAAAGTGGTTAGCAAGCAGAGCTCAGCCTCTGAGCTATGGGCTGCTACAGCCTTTGAATCCTAAGGTTTTGTTTCTCTCTTTGGGCCTGACCTGACAACCAGCTTGAAGAGACCCTCCCTGCTGGGAATACTCAGGGAGAATGTCTGGTCCTAAAGCTCCTGTGAGGGATGCCCGCAGAGGATGCTGTTAAAGTCTTGCAGTGTTGTATGGCAATGTTGATGAAAACACATATGATAACACCATCTTGCTTGTCAAGAAATAGATATCAAACTCTTTAAAATTTATTCTAAGAATTGCCCATCTCTACTTTCCTCTGAAAGATGTTTGAGTTCATTTGACACCTGGCTCTGCTTTCCCTGCAAAGTAACGCAACAGTCAATAGTCATGTTACTTTTGCTTCTTAGATGCTTAGACTATCATCAAACTAATTGGTATGCCTTATCATATACATATACTACAGTACACAGTTATCATACTAGCATCTTACTAGCTTTAAAATTTTCAGCTTGTCCTTAGCATCATGCAGGGAATACATAGAAAATGAATTTGAGAATATGATTTTATTTGGATTGGTCTTTCCTTTACATATGCAGTCAGATTTATGCACAATTAATTATACACAATTGTGCTGGTTTTGGCTGGGATAATTTTCTTCATAGTGACTGGTATGGTGCTATGTGTTGGACTTGTGACCAAAACAGTGTTGATAGCACACCAATGTTGTAGCTATTGCTAATTAGTGCTTACAAAGAGCCAAGGGCTTTTCTGCTCTTCACCCCACCCCACCAGGCAGTGGCTGGGGGGGCACAAGGAGTTGGGAGGGGACACAGCCGGGACAGCTGACCCCAACTGGCCAGAGGGATATTCCAGACCGTATGACATCATGCTCAGCATAAAAAGCTGGTGGAAAGGAGGAGGAAGCGGCGGGGGGAAATTTGGGGCTATGGCATTTGTCTTCCAAAGTAACTGTTATATGTGATGCTTTCCTGGAAATGGCTAAACATCTGCCTGCTGATGGGAAGCAGTGAAAGAATCTTGTGTTTTAAACACTCCTCCTATTCTCTCCCCCATCCCATGGGTGTGAGCGAGCAGCTCGGGGGGGCTTAGCCCCACAGAGGTTAACCCATTAACTGAGGTTAACTCACAACAATAGTTAATTAAAATAAAGCCACTTCCACTTATGTATGTTTGACTGCAACTTTTATTTCAATTTTCAAAATCATTGCAAGTAGAGAGAAGAGAGGTAGTCCCCCTTGCAATTTTTAAGTTCTTAAATGGAACTTAGAGATACAAGTTGTATGCAATTCCAGATGTGGAATGATTTCTGATTATTTAATTACTGCCGCATATATTGAAGAAATATTGTATTCTTAGAATATTGATTTACTGTTGCCAAAGAGTGAAGCTTTTAAAAAAATCATCCATTCAGTTGACAGTTTACTGCAGAATATTTGGGAAGAAATATAATAAGTATTAAAAACACAGTAGAAAATGTACTACTTCTCACATTGCCAAAGTGGGATTCCTCTTTCTGAAGAACTAACAAAGAAGTGTTTCTGTATTCAACTTTTGAGGAAGCCATTTCCAAATCATGAAGTATCTGGGATGCCAACAAGATGAGTAGTTTTTATTTGCAGTAGGTCTTTTATAAATTATGCTGTGACATTGTAAAAACTGTTTGTGTATATCATCTTTTGAAAAATGATGACCTATATGACTTGCTATGTAATAAGAACACTGAGAGCTGTATTGTGTCACTTAGAAATTATCTAGGACTGTTGGTCATAAAATGCAGGTAGTCTGGGAATTGGTTTATACTGACAGTACTCTAATGAACAATTTATTAAAAAACATGACTGAAATCACTCTGACATTTTTTGGCTTTCTGAAGTTCACTCAGAAATAGAAATGTAGGTCATCAAAGAAAAATAGATCTTAAGTCAATTAATGAAATTCACTGTTTAAATTATATCAAATTGCAAATTCTGGCACAAATTCTTTAAGGGCAGAATGGAGGATTAACTCTCTCTGTGAAAATTTGTTTTGATCATGCAGTGAAATATAAGAATTAATGTTTGATGGCAAAACATCTTTGATGGTGAAGAAAGATTTTGGAAGGACACCTGCTGGAAAAGGAACAAACTGATGTCACAAAAGCTGTGTGTACAAATATTAGCCTCTGCTCTC
The DNA here is from genome assembly GCF_929443795.1 of Astur gentilis. Lineage (NCBI taxonomy): Eukaryota > Metazoa > Chordata > Aves > Accipitriformes > Accipitridae > Astur > Astur gentilis. The sequence continues at coordinate 16,240,108 of NC_064891.1, forward strand.
TTCTCCCTCCCTTCTCCTCATTTGGATTACATATGCATATTTTGATATTCAGACAATCCAGTCCAGTGACACAGAAATGAAATGGCCTTCTTCCTGAACTGAATTTGTTCTTTTACCTCATTGAAGTAAAGGTTTAGAAATATTAACAATGCTTGATTTAAATTATATTAAGGTATTGCAGTAAGAATTTAAATGGCAGTAGTTACATAATTCCTATGATATGAATAATTTTTGCTTGAGAATTAACTTATTAATTACAGCAGTTAAGTGTAATTATTCTGCCTCTTAAGTTACCTTATTATTGCTTTTTAACAATAAGACAAATTTTGCTAAAGGTAATTATCATAACAATAATTTAGTGCACACTTTTGATCTTGTTAGGAATATAATATATTCTTCATGAAATGATCTTTTCCATGTTAATCAGTCATTCACAGAGCTGTCTTTCACGTTTCTTACTCCTCTGAGAAGTGGATTGAAGCTTGGTAATTGGAGAGGCAGTGAATGACAGCAGAGAATGTATTGCTCTGTTTCAGGGCGTAGTTTTGGCTAAATACTGAAATGCTTGCAAAAGCTGAATTAAATTTCTTCACAGTAATATAAATGTTGCAAATTTTAATAATTCATTTTAAACTCCCTTGATTTTTCCAATACTAAATATCTCAGATATATAAATTCCTTACTTAATTGTAAAGTCACCAGATATTACCAGAGAAGCAGAGACTTCACCTTTTTCCATTGTTTTTTCTATTTTTTGAATCAGGGTTTGTTGGATTTATAGACTTTCTTGCATCTGGGCATAATTTCTTAAGATTGGCAAACCCCTATCTATTTCAAAAAAACCCCAAATGTTTGTTAAAGTACTAGATGTACTTGGCAAACGTGGTTTTTAATAGTAGCATAGACTTTGATCTGATTTTTTTTTTTTAACAAAGACAAGTTTATCAGTGATGTTGGTATTCCCTTCCTCACAAACAATTGCCTTTCTCTTACATCTGTTTTCAGGGGAGATAAAAATGAAGCAAGCCTCTCTGTGAAAGAGACACTCTAAACCAATGGGGATGGATATCACCGAACCCTTAAGAGTAAGTTTATTGAAGTAAATTTTTGTTTATTAGTTATGGCCTTGGAGAAATTTCTCTACAAGTGTGACTGATAATGAAGAAAGACGAAAACTTTCTCATCTAATATATGATATTGGTGCAGCAAAACCTTTAATTCTTCTGCAGAGCTCCTGAATAATAGTTGAATTGTCTAAAAAAAAAATAAAAATAAAGTATCTATAGTATGACACATGATCACCTCTGCTAACCCCACAAATTATTAATCTCTTCTGTTTTGAGATCTTTGCCTGCTGTTAATAGATAATAAGGGTAAGGCAGGTTTTTAATTTATGATCCAAATTTGTATAAAGAGCAGTCCAAGTCTGTTTAGTGCTTTATGAGCTAAATTTGACTGATAGTGTTTGATAGCCATAACAAGCGCTTAAATTTGTAAAAAGGATGTTTTTTTCTGAAAAGGTCTCATGGGATTTTGAAATAAGGAGTTTGATCTGTAGTAATTCCTAGGTGTTAAAAAAATGTGGATGGAAAACCAGTGTGGCACATAAGAGGAAGAAGGTCTCTTCAAGGCTACCTGCTTCCCGTAGCATAGTAAATGCTATCAATGTTTACAGATGCAATGAGTATCTGCTGACCATGTAATACAAAATGTTGACATGCAATGTATTTTTTCTCTATTTTATATTGTAGTCTTTCTGTTCATGCTTTAACAAAATTATTTTTAAGGGCCACCTTCTGGGTGCAGTTTAGTTAATTCAGATACTTAACGTACTCACATGCTTACAAAGTATTACAGAATGCTTATTTTGACTCTGGGAGACTAGTAGCATGTTAGTATTTAAATAAATTGCAATATGTATTGCTCAAAATAGCGTTTATATAGGATGACTTTTGGTCATTGCAACAACACAGTTATATTTCTATATTCAAGGTTTGATGTATTTTCCCCAACTTTCCAAATGGTTTTGTTGATTTTCTTGTGAGATTTTTACTCTAGAGATTTTTACTTGTGCATGACGTGGATGAATACATTATTCAATTATTCAAAATTCATTTTTATTTGGGGATTTATACCGTTCTTTCTTATTTTACAGTAAGTGTCCAGAGTTTTGTATTTTGTTACTTAGAAAACAAAATATGAATTTAAAAGTGGACATTAGGTGTTTGGGGTTTTTTTTATAGTTACTTCTATAATGTGAAAAATATTCTTCATGGGTTTGGATTGTATTTTTCATAACAGCAACAGTAGGTGACAGCAAGGATGCTGAGTGTTACACCAAAAATAAGGAACAATTATAAAGATTTGACAATATTAAAATTTCACTCCAGCAAGGCTTTTACTGCAATATAGTTTAAGTAGTCAATTTGTTGTTGTCAGTGTTTAACCCCAGCTGGTAACTAAGCACCACACAGCTGCTCACTCACTCCCCCCCCCCCCCCCCCAGTGGCATTGGGGAGAGAATTGGGGAAAAACAAGCAAAACTTTGTGGGTTGAGATAAGAACAGCTCAACAGAACAGAAAGGAAGAAACTAATAATAACAATAATAATAAAATGTCAACAACATTAAAAAGGAATGGAATATACAAAACAAGTCATGCACAATGCAATTCCTCACCACTTGGCGACTGATACCCAGTTAGTTCCCGAGCGGCAATCCCCCCCAGCCCCACTCCCCCCAGTTCATATACTGGGCGTGACGTCACATGGTATGGAATACCCCTTTGGCCAGTTTGGATCAGCTGCCCTGGCTGTGTCCCCTCCCAGATTCTTGTGGCCCGCCAGCTTTCTTGCTGCCTGGGCGTGAGAATCTGAAAAATCTTTGCCTTAGTCTAAACACTAGTTAGCAACAACTGAAAACATCAGTGTGTTATCAACATCCTTCTCATACTGAACCCAAAACATAACACTATACCAGCTACTAGAAAGAATATTAACTCTATCCCAGCCGAAACTAGGACAGTCATATATACAGAGACAATGGGAAACATTAGTTGTCATCTTTTTTTTTTCAGGTGTCAACCTCTTAGAAGCACCTTTTGTAAGTGAATTTTATATGTTGCCTGTGAGGTTCTGAAAACATTTTATTATGATAAACATTACAGGAAATTTATAGTTTGTTTTTTTATGATATCTGAGATAATTATCTAGAATCTTTTATTTTTTAAATGACTGGAGTTTTTAAAATGACTGGAAAATTCTCAAAACTTACTTTTCACCCTCAAGGGCAATGCCTTTGCAATATGAGTGTCACTTCAATAGCTTATCTTCTTTCTGATTTATTTCTAAATGCTACCTGTATTACTGTAGCCAGCAGTGTAGGTTTGCCTGAATGGACAAAGTTCCATTGAAATAAAAGCCTGAAAAGTCATTTAGACAGTACATTTTTTACTGCAGTATTGTGATTTTACAGACAAGTTCTCTTTTCATATATGTCAGTGTAAACTATTATTCAGAGCTCCCAGAATTTAATCTACTTATGTGAGTGACACTCCAAAATTAAACAAATGGCATCAACAGTAAAATGAAACTTGCATGCAGAAAAAGAGAAGCCATAATACAGCATGTAAACAGGATCTTGTCATTCACACATCTTGCGCTTAGAGCTAGATTTTCCTTGGCTTTTAATAGATATTGTTTAATTTCAGAGGTAACTAAGATGTCTCTTTCTGACATGTAGTGTACCTTACAGCCCCCATCAACTCAGAAATGGCCCACCCTCTCCTGAAGGATTCTCAGAATCAAATGACACTCCCTTTTTGGAAATATAAAAGTTTTAGGAAAGCAAATAAGTGTGCTCAAGGTACGTGCATGAGCACTGCATATTACCTCCCCTTGCACTCCTCTGTTTTTAAATCCTTCACTCAGTCTCTCTCTTTGTTGATTAACTAGATTATGGGGTGTCATTTGGCTCAGGGCTCTGACTGCCCTCGTTAGCAGTCCAGCTCAAGCATGCTAATTGCTGTTTTCAGTAAGAGTGGAGAGGATGAGGTGATGCATGCCCTTATCTTATCTCAGCAGATAATCAGGATACTGTAGGATGCATACATTGATTCCTCAGTTCAGACTATAAGATGAAGGATTGTTTTCAATACTGTGTAGCACTGACTGTATTTTGAATGCAGCTGTAATAATAAAAAGTCAAACAAAACGATTTTCATGGTTTTTTAAAGGGGGGGAGGGGGGGAGCGGAGCTTAACAGCCTATCTGATTTTGAAGGTAAAGTGTATTCTACCAGGGCAGCTAAGTTGTTATTACGTGAAAGTGAAAATCTGAATACCTTCAGTCAAATCATCAGTAAGAGTGGGCTGTATTATGCCAGTGATTCTCTCCTGTCTTTCCATTCAAACTGATGGCATGACAAAGCAAAATATCAGAAAACTAATCCAAAATGACAAAAAGAATTTTAAAAATCTTACTGAAACAAACAGAAGGTTTAATTTCTTTAAGTAAACCTGGGATTTCATCCCCTTGGCTGAATGGTATTTGATTAGCACATAGCACAGACACCACTGCTTGACTGGGAAGGAAAATCAGAACTGTGATTGGGTTAAAGGCAGTGTTAAACTTCTGCATTCTTTCTTGCATTTTTAAGAGAAGATATTAAAATACTAAATAGCTGTCTTGGCTGAGGAAAATGTGACTGGCTGCCAATCAGTTTAAAATATTCCATGTACATATTCATATTATTTAGAGGACTTCCTGGGTAAGATAAAATATATCCTGAACAGTTCTAGGAACTGTAATAATATTCAGTGGCATGGGATTGTCAGCAGGTTTAGGGGGAAGAATGGACGAAAGTTCAGAAGAGATGGATGAAGAATTAGAACATGATTAGTATGCCACACTTGAAGAGTTTAGTGTCTCCTAATAGTAAAATCTGAGCAAATTCTGCATTGTTACCACAGCAAGCATTAGCATAGCACTGTTGCTGTACATGGTAAGTAATGTGGCAGGAACTGAGTTGAAACACCATTACATTTTTAAATCAAAAAAAGATCAACATTATTCAGCACAAATATATTGAAAATGACAGAGCTCTGTGGAAGAAGTAAAAGAAGAATCCTTGTTCTAACTTAAGATGGGCAGCCACTTCTAGAAATAATGGGATGTGATAATGCTGCACTGATTGCCTTTTATTTTTGAGACGTGTTTCTCAAATGAGGAAAAGTCATTGATGCATTAAAAAAAAGAAATTATGAAGAATGTTGCTGTATATGTGCAGGATGATAAACAGAATAGAAAATGTGTTTGTGTCATCTTTACATCTTTTATTCTTAAGAATCAGACTTGCTTTAATACATGCTGATATCTGAGAGTCTGACATCATCTCTGAGATATGTGCAGTCTCTTTACATAGTACATGCTAAGGCTAGATAAAAACCAGGGTTTTTACTCTGGCAAGACTTTTACGAAAACTTGAAAGCTCTGTCTCAGTGCAATGTGCAATGTGGAAAGCTGTTTGAAATCTAGAAAGCTAATGGTCCAATAATGTTATTTCCTGCCCATCTTTATTTCTGAATATCTAACATACTACTCTTTTTCATTTACCTGTATGGTTTGTTTATGCCTATAAACAGAATACAGAAGATTCATATTTTAATGATCATAATAATTAAGATACTCAGAATATACTAGTAATTAGAAATGTAAATAATTACAGATGGAAAGAGGTAAGGCTTATGAGAGCGTCCCATGTTTGATTTGGAGGGAAAAACAATTAAAAGGGTTATTAACTGCTTTAAGGACCTGTTAATGAAGGAGGAAATATTCCACAAAGTTTTCTTTTGTGGCTACAGGTTGAATATTTCAATTGTACTTTAATTTCAATAATATATTTTGAATAATGTGAAAGAACAGGGTCTTTTTCATAACATTACTCAGAGACCTACATAAAAGTCATGTTCCTCTTGCTCCTGAGGTAGTTTTATTGTCTATGTGTCACCGTAGCTGAATCGTCGTTTTTAAGGGAAATCTCATAACCCTTTTGTAACTCTAGCTTGACACTTAATTAGACTTGGCTGGTCTGATGAGGTTGCAGCAGTAATTATGTCTGCATATCCTTTTTCACATGAAATATTTAGTTATTAGCCATTGTCAGCTACTTTGGCCTTTTAAGAAGAGGAAGCCAGCTAACAATTCTAACAGCTATTTCAAATGTCCAATTACCTAATGCGTATCTAATTCAAACCTAAATGTGGACAGTGGTAAACATTCTTAGACATTTTGAGAAAAGTAATCTGAAATAGTTGAGAAGTCTAGTCAATTTATAGATAATCTGCCGTTGTGCAAGTGTAAGCTTGACTCATCATTCTAAATTAGTTTGCATTTGTCTGTAACTGGATCTTGCCCAATGCTATAAATGACAGAGATGACACAGAATGGTTTTACCGTAAATACTGAATACTACACATTACATCAAGTACTGTGCTTTATACAGTATAGGATTATTTCCACAGAGCATAGTATGGAACTATTGACCACAGTGAGTATCTTCAAACTGTATAATCAATATTGAATAAATACATCAAAACTGATACTAGCTAGTCCCTGTTAGTCAGTCAATTTTTTTTTTTTACATCATAAACTACCTTTGTATTTCTTGCTTGTTACGAAGTTGTTAAAAAGCAAGTGAAAATAATTCTAGAAATGCTTTTTCTAGATCAGTGCACTTCTGGTCATATTACTGCAACCATTGTTAGTTAAATCTATGAGATGGTACTGCCAGTTTGTTGTAATCACAAGATGGAAGCTGTACTTTTAAAAATGTTGTATATACCTTATCCATTCTTCACATGTTAAAAAGGCTTACTTAACTTAGTATTGTCAAGGGTGCAACTGAACTCTTAACACATAAGTTGTTGTGTACTGTATTGTACTATATCTTTCTGCATTCTTAGCATACTGTCTCCCCCTGCATGTCTGGGACTCGGATACAAATTATTTAGAAGAACCAGTTTACATGATTGCATCCTTCCTAGTTGGCATTGCCAAATACTCAGAAGTCAGTTTATTACTTTTTTGAAAGTAAACTGCTGTGGAGCTCACGACAGCATTAGCCATTCCTTGCCTGTTTATAGAGACATGACTTGATCACATGTAGAAATGACTTAAACAATAGATCCGAATGACTCAAACGTAAGGAAATTGTAATGAAAGTTTCTGAGATGTATCTAGAAGTCTTATTTTGAAAGAACACGACAGCTTTAGCGATATTCCAGTTTTAGTGTTGTTTATGTTATCATGCAAGTAAAAGGAGTAGCAAATAGAGTGTAAAATATAAAGTATTTTCCTGTAACTTGTAATTTGTACTGTAACCATATTTCTGGTTGCCTTTTTAGCCATGTTTGACAGCAAACAGAAGAGACAGGATGGGTGTTTCTAGGTCTTCATTCTACATGTTAGCAATTTTCTGCAGTGAGAGGAAGCAAACCTGTGTTTGGAATGGGATGCGTGGTATGTACCGAGTGCAGTGTTTTAAGAGAGTTGGCACCCAGCCATCTTGATTTATGTAGTATCAGCTGTTAGATAAATTTATGTGACACTGAGCCAAACATTAATCATGGTTTAATTGAGTTGATTTACCGATATGAGGCAGAGAAAGAACATCGTCTTCCATGCAACACAGGTATCTTACTATTCCAGATGTGCTGTGAAGAACTGACTTTCTCTTTTTAGGAAAATAGCGAAAGATACCTTAAAAGACAAAGGTATCATCTATAGTAGAGATTCAAATCTAAAGCTCCAGTAACTCAGTAGATAAAGGCTTGAAATAACCACTGTTTGCTAGCAACTTCTGAGCAGCAGTGCTCTGCAAAGAGGAGAGCCAGAAATTAATTTGTCATTAATTTCTTCATGTTAGGAGGCTTATTCATTGAACATATCTGGCTTACAAGACATGGAATCAGTTGAGATCTTTTTGATATCCAGTGGTTTGAGCAGCTCTCCAACTAAAAAATGAAATTTCAGAACAAAGAGGGTGATAAAACATTATCAAAGTTGTTTAAAGTGCTATACTTTGTTTTTAATTTTCTCTCATTTATCTGTACCTTCTTACAATATTTTTATAAATAAATTCTGATTGATCAGTTTCTGCATAGTTCACATAAATTATAAGATTTTTTTAAAGCTGATATGTCTTGTTTGGGTTATGAAATTCTTTAAATAAAAATTCTAATATAAATACTTGTTTTTGTTAATAGTAATGACAAAGTTGAGCAGAATTAACTGAGCCAGATCCAGATTTTTTGTTAATAGGCATGGAACCAGGATATATAATTAAAACAAAACAAAACTAAAAAAACACCCAAGAAAAACCCAGATGTTTTAAACTTGCGAGGCTGAAACACACTTGGAATCAAACAGGGAGTGTAGGTTAATAATTTCAATAGACAAAACTAATTGTTGATTTACAAAGAAGAAACAATATATTAATTTTCTGTTATGCAGGATACCTTCAGAAAACAGAAACATAAACTCGCTTGGGTTGCGCTTTGTTTATTTATTTACTGTATGATAACTCGAAGCCTTCTTTATTTTTAAACTTTCTATCTTCTGGCAAATGTTTTTGTAAAAACCAGAACCAAACTCTTGTTACTGCTTATGTCAATGGAGACATTAATGGTATGCAAAGGTTTTTTTGACTAAAAGGTAAACAAATGATAATTTTTTTTCCTCATAATATTCCTCAAATATTTGTGATATTGGGAAGAACAATTTTGTATGGCTTAACTTTGGAGACAACATTCAATGGAGAGGCTGTGTGTTCTGAGGTCTTTCAAACACTTCTGAAATCCCAGAGTGATTCCTAAACACTTTAGAAAATACACAGTATAAATTTAGCAAAAGAGCCAGGGTGGAACCAAGTAGGAGCCAAAATCTGCCTTAAAGCTTATAATCTGGAAATTTGGATGGCACCTAAAGATGTTTAAGAGCACGTAATTAAGGCTGTGCAAATAGAGAGCTTAGGGGGCAAGTTATTTCGATCAAACCATATGAACTTACTGAGGCTTCTTTGGTGCAAAACCACCAAGATCCTGGTTTAACTGTACTTCTGTAAGCACGTGCCTGCTTGATACAAAAGTAAGTAGCACATAAATCCAGGTGAATAAGTGCTGTTTAGTTCTTCAGTTTCCAAATTCTCTATTAATATTTGTATCCTGCATCCGTGGGACTTCTCTGAACAGTACATATTATGTGAGGATTATTTAACGTTTGAAAACTGTAAGAAATTGTCAAGAGACATTTTCCATTGGCAAAAAAATGGTCATCAACATGTCAAAACTTGTCAATTAACAAGCCGATAGGAAAAACTGGTTTTCTAGAGCAAAAACTTAAAAAGTTCCCCTCCCCCCCATTTCTTTTCTTGTATTCATCAAAAGAACAGTTGAGTATACAATAATTCACGCCAAATCTATTTTTTCTTGGTATTGAAATGTGTTTTAGTGGGCAAGAATTTAAACAATTTGAAGCAGATCTTGGATTTAGAGATGTGGTTTTGAATGATGTTAATATTACCTGACTTTAAACATTGTTTAGGTGTTGATGTAGAAGCCCTAACAAGGGTTTCAGAGGAATGGCTCTGTATCGAGGTGGTGCAGAAGGCTACTGACACACTGAGCAGCTTTGGGGAGCAAGAAGGAGCTGGAGGAGAGCAGGCTGGCTGCAGCCAGAGCAGCCTTTGTCCTAACATGATGTGTAAAGTAGTTCTGGGTAGGCAGCACTGGCTGGTGCACCACAAGGTTCTGGGGGAGGGAAAGTTGTAGTGCAGGCATTAAGGGTAGTCCTGGCAGCTGGGAACATAATCTAAAACGGTCAAAGGCTCCTTGAAAAGTTTGTCTGCGTTCTGTAAAATTTCTCTTATTTCCATGTATCACAGAGTTAGCAGGCTGGTTATCTGCTTTATTTTGTATTTAGGTTTTAGTTGCCTTCTTACGTATAATGTTGAGAGAAAAAGTACATGTTAACTGAATACATCTGGGAAATGGAGACACAGAGACCTCTCATATCCTGTTGCCGGTGTGCTCCATCTTCCCTTGTGAAAAAGGACATCCATTAAAAAGGAGAGGTCACAGTTATATTTACCATTACAGCTAGCTAGCTAGATGTTAAGAATGAAGAACAATAAACAGTTGCAGCATTGTGTGAAATTACCTCCTGCTCACCCAGACTGACAGATACTGAAGAGGCATAGATAACGTCCTCTTTAGCTGCAGATGTCATACGGGTCTGAGGGATAGAGCTGCAGTAGTTTAAGATAACTGGCCCCAGCATGCATTATTTCTAGAACCATTTAATTTCTGGCAAGAATAGCACTGACCCAGATTTCTGAATAATGATGTAAGATACTTTAGTTATACTGTTTGCAATTTTAATTAGGAAACTGGTTTTCCTATTTGGATTTTATGTTTTGTTAAAGTAGGAAATGGTCAGTTAACACAAGTGTCTCAAGAAGCTTGAACCTAGAGCTAGTTCTCAACAAAGTAATACCTTTTAATTATAAAAAGCAAGGGATATGCAGTTTTCCCTGAGATTAACCCTCAGCATTAGATTTTACGGAACTTTTAAAATTCATTTCAATATTTATTTGGACTTACGTGAAGATGCACACACTCATATAAACGTGTCACCTGGCCATATGACTACACTGTGGCAAAGGAAGTTCACTCAAGCAGGCAGAGTAGTTTCCTATTTTGCTTTCAGAGTGGTTTAACTCCACAGGCTAAAATTTAAATAAATGGATGTGAGCCACCTGGGTAGCCAGGTGTAGTATCTACTAAATGGCAATGAAGCTGCTTGATTTGAAGTAAGAGGAGCAAAAGGCAAAAGAAAAATAAAGAACAAAGTTTGAAGGCACAGTGGAACAGTTTCTAGTTACTCCTATGTTTTCTTGACTCTTGCTCCTTTAGGATAGCTGAAGCAATTCCGTTTCATTGTTCCCTGAGTATCTCATGAATATTTCAGTTCCAAATGGTTGAATGTTGTTTTTATTAGTCCATTTAGATTGCAGCACAAATATATTTTCCTGCATGTGGCTGAGATTTGGAATTAGGGAATATTTGTGGCATGAGGCAATAAACAAAAAGAAATGCACAGTGTACAGTTCAATACAGTTGTAACAATTGAATGCTTTTTACAGTTCACACTCGCAGTGCTTCACAGATCTGGGACTTGACCCAGCATACCTTTTAGTTTATATTTTAATATTAATTTCTTGCCAATAGCACTGTCTACTTCCCTCACCCTGAAAAGTCATCAGACTGTGAGAAAAAGACAATCCTTATATTCCATTTCTTTTTATCTTTCCAGCACAGATTTCTTCTTTCCTTTTTCAGCTGTCCTCAATGTACTGGTGGACCTCCTTGAAAAGAGCAGTTCTGCTGAGCCACCACCAAGAAACATTTGTAAGGCATGTTCCTTGATCATGAGTTTGATTACTTTTTTTGCAATTGATAGTGTACACAAAAGTGGGGCAGTTCCCTGTGGACAAATTGGCACACAGATCAGGTCCCTGTCCCAAAGAGAAAAAAACTTGAATTGTTAACATACCAGTTAAAAAAAGAAAAGAGGGAGGTCTATTCTGTGTCTGATATAGACTGGTCAATTTGCCTATGCATAGTTTTCTTTTTCCCTTTTATTTTTTTCTTTATTATCCTTTCTTATTTGTTAAGTTAGGGAGGTTTGGTTCTTTCATAACTAAGCGAGACAAGAGTCCTCAGACTTTCCCTCTGGCCAGGTTCCCTGAAATGCATGACAATGTGTAGGCAAATATCAGAGTGTGATTTCCAAAGAAGCCTGTTTTAAAATATTTTACATTGTTAATGAGAGGCAGGATATTACAAGGAACAAAATCCCTTATATGATGCAGCCTGCTAGAATTTAGCCTGGAGCAGTTTGTTAGGTGCTGGCATCCAGTCTAAATAATCAGGTTACAGAAATGAGAAGAAGATTCCTAAGGAGTGGTTTTAGCAGTGGAGATGTCAGGTAATGACAAGACCCAGAGGCCAGAAATTTATAGACACTGTTCCAGCATCCAGAGGTATCTGTGTTGCTTCTGGAATTCCTTCTGGGTCAATAGAATGTAATTAGGTTGTTGATGGATCGCCTAGTTTACTGTGTTGACCTTGATCCCCTTTGGGGTTTGTATCTGATTCCAAGAAATTAGAACACCTTTGTCTGGGACTAGGATAAGATATTTTGTGATTCTCCCGTGAGATTTATGCACGGCATTCTTCTGCGGTAAACAATCTTAACCCATCCTCCTAATCTTTTTTTTCAGCACAATGTATGGCCCTAGGGACACATCATACTTATCCACCAAGCAGCATCTGTTGGAAAATCAGAACTAAAATTCACAGCATCTCTGTCACCAAGAAAAAAAATCGTGCAAGTTTTAATATGTGCATGCATAAGCTAATTCTTTAGGAAAACGGCCTTAAGCCATAGATATAAAAAAGAACATCAATGGAATATTGTTACTGGCAATCAAATCAGATGTCTCTGAAGGGTGTCCAGCCATGTGCATTGGAAAGAACACTATTCTTTCCTCATTTCCTTTGCTGGCACAAGCAGCAGTCTGCTGATTTTCAGATAATTAAGGATTGCATGATGAAGGCAACAGGCATATTATTTGATAGAAAGGCTGAGATGAAGGTGCCAGCTAAGTCTGGAAGATTCTGTAATTTGATGTGACTGCTGTCAGGAACACAAACTTGCTGAAATTAGATCTACTGGCTACCACCAGAGTAGTTGTTGAAGTGAAAAATGTACATGCAGGGCTTAGATGGGTTTCCTGAAGTCACTGATTGTATATTTTCATACATCAGTCCAGGGCTAAGAAGTACAGTATTAACCTTCTGTGTACCAAAGCTGACAATCTATATTTGATGAAATTCTGAAGCTTCAATAGCTTTAGCTGTTTTGGATCCCGACTGCCAAAACAAAAGCAAAACCTCACACCTTTCAAAAAGCTTGGCTCTTTGCATCCTTTATTGATCTGTCAGCACTGTAAGCAGAGCATACCTAACTGATAGCTAACCAGAGATCAAAAGAATATGATTCTGCAGGATATTTGCAATCACTTAGAATGTTTTATGCATCTAATCATTCTTGGAGGAGATGCAGAGAGAAAATACCTGATGAGGTGGGATATCTAAAATCACTTGTGAGCAAAAAGACCTGCCCTGTTCCCATCCCCTTCTCCCTTTCTCTTGTGTACACACACCTGGAAGTAGTCAAATGAGGCTGGAGGCCTGTCTGACCCAGTCCCCTCCTCTTCTTGATTGTACAAATCCAACACACAAACAATGAGGACACGTCTCGCAGTGTTTTATGTCCTTTGTTTTCAAGCTAGTAGGATAAACTATAGGACTGACAAAGTAAGTCAATGTGGAGCTTATCTGCTGAAGATGCAACTGAAGACAGGAATATGTCTGTTTTATTGGTGCTGGCTTTGTTCTGTAGGTAACTTTTTTCTGTAGGTAACGGCTGGGCAGGATGTGTCAGAGGGACCAAGACCACACTGGACCAGTTGTCATGTTCTGGTGGCCATTGATTGCTTCAGCTCCAGCCTGGGTTCAGCTCAGTGCTTCAAAGCCTAATGCTTTTAAGAAGTAAAAGGCCTCTTCTAACTTCATCAGTATTCAGTTCTGCAGCAGCTAGCTTCTTGGTTCATGAGTTCATTGGCATTGTATTTAAGGAGCAGACCCTCAGAATGGCTGAAAAAGCAACAAAATGAAGCTCACTCTGAGAAGAGCAAATGTTTCAGCACTTTAACAGGTCATCCGTTATAAATGACTTCCATGTTCCACATACACTGGATTACCCACACCTACCAACAATTTAATCTGATATATCTAATGGACTTTTTACAGCCACATACAATGACTTTGATATATGGATTTTTACAGACTTGTGTATAAGATATTTCATTTAAATTTAAGCAGATACTTTAAAAACTCCAAGCTCTGTTCTGCCTTCTGGATTAGTGTACAATAGACAGACTATTTTTACTCTGTTCTGACATGTTTGGGTTTTTTTACTTTATCCTGACATGCTTGCTTGCTTGCTTGCTTGTTTGTTTGTTTGTTGGGCCAGAAAACACATCAAAGTTGCTGGATGTATGGGTAGATTTCCCATAACTAAACCAGTATTTGTCTTATGTCTTACTATGCTTTGGTGAGATTTTTACTTTCTGTGTGCTTTTCAATAAATTCCGGTTTTAATTGTCTTCAAAAGAAGCTTTGAACTGAGTAGGAAAAATCTGGATTTGGTCATCAGAGTGTGAAGTAGAAACCTGGCATCTACCTGAATCTCATCATGTCATATTATCTTCTGGAGTAATATGTAATTTTAGTATTTTCCCTGCTAAAGGACTTGAATGGTATATAGGCAAATTTGAAACAGGATCGAGTTATAGTTTTTGGAGTTGTGTTTCAAAGAAATGCAAAGTGGGTTGGTTTCTCCTGGTTAGGACAGTAAAAGTTTAAAATATCCCTTATTACTAGCTCTGTAAGTGATGCTGCAGACCACAGCAAGAGAGATGGTGCTGTTAAGTAACAACAAAAAGCCTCCATGGAACAGCTGTCACTTCTGAGGCAGTAGAAGCAGAGACATTGCTGCCATGTTTGTAGCATTGGCTGTCCAGCATAACTAGCATACGCACAGAACTGAGCAATGAAAACTGAAAGCTCAGGCAGATATGGCTCCCTGGTTTGAGGGAAGAGCACAAGTGGAATTTATGATTTGCTTTCTTGCCTGCTTCTGGCTTCCTACAAGTATGCGACATCCTTTTCTCAAAACTGCTGGTAAACTCAAGAGCTTGTGGGCTATCTGCTAGGAGTCTAGACTGAATATTTACTTAATCCACATGCCCTTTTATGTTAATACTGTAGGGAATAAAAGTGTTCTTGTACTTCATTAATTGTTAATAGCCACATTATGATTTACAGGGTCACAGTTTTCATTGCTCCATGCAGCAGCATTTAATTAGAAAGAAAGCTTTTAAACAAAGTAAACTAATTTCTGTGCAATTCAGTGGTGATTTATAAGATTGTGGGTTTTCTGAAACTCCACGCAGGTGATTCCATCAGCCAGAGAAGAAGGGACATGTCAGCATGCAAAGGCTACAACTATAAGAAGCTATGAGGGGATGGCAAAACATTTGGAAGGCAGACTGGAAAAGTACAGTAAACTACCCATTAACTGCCTAATTACTAATCCTCTGAGCCACATATGGCTACGGGCTTAATGAATGCAATGAAATGTGTGCAATTTTTATCTAAGGTAATTACAGGGATACTGCAATTTTCAAAAAAATATTAATTTTATTAATCTTAGGTATGCTAATGCACAGAGAAAATTTGTTAAAAAAAAAAGCAATGGCAAATGGGATCAATAAAAATACACTGATATGTCATTTCAATTAGTGCAAACGTTTGTTTTATAAAGCTCCATTTTCACCCTAAAATTCATTTGCAAATGATTTACTGAAGCTAGAATTGGTATGTGGGCATGTATATGTGTAAAACAGAAATATGGGACTTCAATGTTTGTAAGATATCTGATTTACTTGTATGTGGAAACTGGGATGTGATTCAAGAATGCAGTCTTATTCACAGTTGCATAGATCAACAGCCCACCATTGAGGCATAGATATTATAAAAATAATTACTGTTTAGTATCACTTTTCTTGCAAATGGCATGCTCTATGAAAATAGGTCTTTACAACAGTGTCTTTTACTTTAATTTTTTTTGGTCTTTTTTTCTGTTCTTTGCTTTTATTTTCTTCTTTCTTTTTAAAACACTGTTTTCTATCCTTTAAATCAGTGTATATTGAGGCTAGGCTTTTCTGCATGCTCTTCTCATGATCTATGAAGCCCCCAAAATTATTAGGCATGCACTTGTATGAAGTATGCGTAATTTACTAGACTGTACATGGATAACAGAACTTTATTGGAAGAAGTGCCAGACTTCTTGTTTGGGGTGGTGAAAATATTTTAATCACAAATCCCCCTCCCCTTGGGCTTCTAAATCTATAAAAACATAAAGCCAAATGGATATGTCTTGAATTCTGTTATATTTTTGACCAAGTTCTGAAAGATGATGCAGTTTCGCATCACTGAGGTCATGGGGTGTACCTTTGCTGTAACTCTACATGAGAGATCCCTGTGCTAGGGCTACACCCATTTTATATGTCTTGAGAGGATTTGCTCCTGTAAAACAAGAATCATTCTTGATGATAGAAAAATAACTAATGGAGGGGAAAAAGGGAGGACAAAAAAAAAAAACAAACCTAAAGCAAAAAGCTAATAACCATAGAAAACCTGAAAAAAAAGTTTTCTAAGCATTTTAATTAGATAAATAGCTATTAACCCTGAAGACCAAGCTTGATAGTTCATTAAACTATGAATTTTTTTAAATTGCTCTTGTTAGGTAGTCCACTGAGGCAGATGAATTCAAACATGGCCACAGGCATAAGAAGACTTGGAATGCATGTCCATTAAACTGACAAACAGCTTGCCAGATGGAGCCAATGGAAGCAACCCTTTTCCTGACAACTGTAAATGCTGCACAGTGATTAAAATAATGAGACTGAACTGCTTCAGTGGCTGTAGCAGAGTTCTGTGATTCCATTTGAAGAAGGTTCCTATGTTTGTTGCAACACATGCCTCTATCACTGTCTGAAGATCTTTATATTGGAAAAAAAAATAAATCAAAACTGGATAACCTGGGTTATGAAGTTAAAATAGTCAGGTCAGTAGTAAATATCACAAATTAAGATATTTTAATTGATATCCATATGTTTGCTTCTGCAGTTGTGGAGTTTTATTACATGAAAACTTTGTGACAATGAAAAGTGGATCTTGGTGCAGTATTATTTTATGAAGTATCCAGGCAGAACTAATGAAATGACAAGCCTAAAATTTCATTTAATTTTTTTTATTCATTCTTTAGAAGTAGGCTACACTTTTTCATAGGGGATCTCTTCATCTTTTGTGTTTCTTTATTACTAGTGGCCTCAGAGTAGAGGTAACTAAAATTTTACATAGGGAAGTTTTCCTTTTGGATATCTGTTTTCAGTGAATTTAGCCAAGAAGTGTAAATTCTGTCTAAAAAGTGGACTTTTCAGTGGGAAACGTAAGTATCTTCAAGGGAAGTGTCATAATGTAATGTTGATATGAGGCGTATGAAATCAAGCCAGCGTCTTTTAATAGAAGATCAATATTTTTTTATGTTGTGAATATATTTGTTCATGTTTTTTTCTCTAAAACTTTTGTTTTAATTGTTCGTACTGCAAGCATAGCCATAAAGTTCTTTTTTGCCTGATTTTATTTTTAAAATTTACGCTTGATTTTTTTTCTCCTCTTTACAAATAACAGGTAAATTAACATGCTAGCAAAGAAAGTTATAATCCTAACTGTTCTGTTTTATAGACAGGTTCCATAATACTGAGCAGCAGGAAAACATATTTTTCTTTATAGGTCCAGATAACCTATATTTTATATTACTTTTTTTTTTTAAAATATGTGTATATATGTGTGTGTGTGTGTATACACACGTCAAAAAAAAAATATGACTTTCATTGTTGCGCTGAGAGACTAGGTAGCACTGAAGTATGGAATTATGATCTGTTTGAAATATAGGCCAGTGACAGTGGTGTAAATCATAATACCTCTATTAAGTCTGTGTAGTTAAATTAGTATACAGTCAATGAAATTGAAATCAGAATTAGGTTCAGCCTACACATTACTTATTTAAATCCTTTCATCATTATTTTTAATTTTTGCTCTAGATCCATCTAAAGTCAGTTATGTGACTGCTTATTGAAAGTAATGACTGAGGTTTTCTGGGCACCGATATAATAAAATTGGTGATTGAGTACACAAAAAATATGAACAGCTACAAATGTTGTGCATTAGGGCCTAAAGTGAAGAGCTGAATTAAGCCTTCCACTATTAGAAGTTTTATAATGTAATACTTTAACAAATGGGCTTAAATTTTCCCTGCAGAGGCCTGGCATAGCGTATGGGTATTGCAAAAGTCATAATAGAAAAGTAATTTAACTGTATGTGGTTTAGTGGAGCTTCAGTATAGGTGAAGCACTTTGTGTCACACTGCCAGACACTAGCTACAGCATACGCTATCCTGAGTGTTCCCATGCAGACGAAAATGTAGTGCTTCTAGATCCCTGAATTCAGATTTAAAATGAGCAGTTTAACAAAGGTATTTCTGTGTGCATGTATTGGGTTTGCATGGCAAGGTTTTGGTAGGGGGGGGCTACAGGGGTGGCTTCTGTGAGGAGCTGCTAGATGCTTCCCCCGTGTCCGATGGAGCCAATGCCAGCCAGCTCCAAGACGGACACACCCCTGGCCAAGGCTGAGCCCATCAACAACAGTGGTAGTGCCTCCGGGATAACAGATTTAAGAAGGGGAAAAAACCTGCACAACAAAACTGCAGCCGGGAGAGAGGAGTGAGATTATGTGAGAGAATCAGCCCTGCAAACCCCCAGGTCAGTGAAGAAGGAGGGGGAGAAGGTGCTCCAGGCACCGGAGCAGAGATTCCCCTGCAGCCTGTGGGGAAGACCATGGAGGGTGAGGCAGGCTGTCCCCCTGCAGCCCAGGGAGCTCCTTGGTGGAGCAGATCTCCACCTGCAGCCTGGGGAGGACTCCACGCCGGACCAGGTGGATGTCCAAAGGAGGCTGTGACCCTGTGGGAATCCCACGCTGGAGCAGGCTCCTGCCAGGACCTGTGGCTCCATGGAGAGAGGAGCCCAGGCTGGAGCAGGTTTTCTGGCAGGACTCGTGACACTGCGGGGGACCCACGCCAGAGCAGTCTGTGCCTGAAGGACTGCAGGCCGTGGAAGGGACCCACATTGGAGAAGTTTGTGGAGGACTGTCTCCCATGGGAGGGACCCCACACTGGAGCAGGGAAAGAGTGAGGAGTCCTGCCCCTGAGGAGGAAGGAGCGGCAGAGACAGTGTGTGATAAACTGACCCCAACCCCCATTCCCTATCCCCCTGTGCTGCTGGGGAGGGAGGAGATAGAGAATTTGGGAGTAAAATTAAGCCCAGGAAGAAGGGAGTGGTGGGGGGAAGGTGTTTTAATGTTTGTTTTTATTTTCTCATTACCCTACTCTGATTGGATTGGTAATAAATTAAACTAATTTCCCCAAGTCAAGTCTGTTTTGCCCATGATGATAATTGGTGAGTGATCTCTCCCTGTCCTTATCTCAAGCCATGAGCCTTTCATGATATTTTCTCTCCCCTGTCCAGCCGAGGAGGGGAGTGATAGAGTGGCTTTGGTGGGCACCTGGCATCCAGCCAGGGTCAACCCACCACAGTGTATTTAGGCTGCATTTTTTTAATCTGGTTTGGTGATTCTGGAGGAGACTTCCTATTACACTTCATTTAAAAATAAAGACTGGAACTAGTAGCTATTACACTTTTTGCAATGATAACTCCTCACTTATTTATGCAGGCTCCATCTGCTGTCACTCAGGTAATGTACTTGACTCCAAATTCAGAGGCTCAGATAACTGAGCCTGAACTCTAATAACTGAACCTTTAACAGTGAGGCTCAGAAAGCAGTAATTTTGAAATAATATATACATTTAAATACAGTGGGCCAATTTACTTGCTATGCCCTGTTTCTTTATATAAAAGAATGAGTGTGAAGTCTAACAAGAATATCTTTTTATTTATAGGCCTTCAAGTCTGCAACCTCCCAAAACCCTCACCACTCTTTTGCATTAGACTTGCTCCCTGGAACAAGGTTCCATCAGCTTCCAAAGTCCTGTGATGATACACAGAGTCCTTGAAGATACTTCTAATGGTAATTAGGATTTCTTAGAACTAGCAGTTTTGAGAGAAAAATACGTTTCTTACTGGTTGTCCTGGACATTTTCTGATTCTACATGGTTTTTATTAGTTTATAAATTATTTATAATCTTGTTACTCTTTAAAAAGAAAGAGAGGTTTCTGATCATCATAACCAGGTGGACTACATGATTGTTGTAAGTCCCTTCCAACTGATCTATTCTATTTCTCTTCTGTAACCATGTCTTTATTGTGTAAAGACCTTTACTCAAGTCACAAGTGAAATTCTCATCCTTTGCAGGGAAAACAGTGAAAGTTTTTCTGCTTGTGATTCCTGTAACTGGTGACCCCCATAATATGTCCAGGACTCCTTTCTCAATTAAAAGAATAAGAAAAAGGGATTCAGTTCCACATCTGTTGCTTTTTACATTGTATCATATTTGAACATTCGCAGACAGAATGCCATGAATAATAGGCTGAATTTTTGCTATATCTGCAGTGGAGCTTTTTTGATGGTCTGCATAGTATCTGTAACAAACAAACTATTGAAATGAAGAATAGGATCAGTTATACTTTTGGCAGTACTTCTAGATTTCAAAACTGTGGGAGTCAGCATCCATAAATCATTTAAGAACTGCCCAGCAAGCAAAAGTGAAATTAGCTAAACTATGTTTTAAACACATTAAAGAGAAGAGATATAAATACCATTTCAAGCATAGCAATCTAATGCATTCAAAATTTGCTTGGGATGAATGACTCCTTTGGTAAAAGTGGCGGCTTACAAGGATCTTTGGTCTTTTCTCCCCAAACGTAAGTTGCTCAGTATTTCTGTCAAAATCTTTGCTGTATAATCAGGGGTTTTCTTTTCTATGGGTATTCACAATATTTTTAATTATATTTGTAACTGTTTGACACTCTTGTTTGGATAATGATATTTTGGGCTTTTTTATTAGTGTTGATAGTATAATTTGAGTGAGTAGTTTTCTACATACATTTGAGAGACTTATGCGTACCGGAGAGATCCTTACAAATAGCACTGACTCACCTGAGTGAGCAAAGGAAGGAGTCCTTAATGAAGGGAAAGACATTAACAACTTTTGTTTTCAGTGATATTTGTGTCCTCCCTTTGGCCTAAAATCTACCTGGATCCAAAATGCTACTGTATCCTTTATAGCCTACACATTCTGCTTCCCAGTATTTTGCTCAATAGTTAGCGTGAATTATCTGTTTGATCGGGGGGGGGAGATTACAATATTTGGTGATGACAAACTATTAAATTATGTAAATGAAACAAGTGTTGTCTAGTTAGGATACCTATTTTAAGTTTCCTTTTGAGATACAGACCTCTAAATAAAAATAGGCTGCATTTTTACAAGTGCTGAGGTCAATCTGAGCTGCAACTAAACAGCAGAATAAAAAAGTCAACATAGAAATTGATAATTTATGAATGTAGCTTTAGGCACTCGAGTATTGGGCTTGAGATACGTGAAAATGCTGGAAAATACTGCATTAATACTGTTTATAAAAGTGATAACTTAGTGACTTAATTTTCCAGAAAGCCCATTGAAAGTTAATGAGATATATGTGGCCAAGTACCCAGTTTTCTTTTGGAAGAAACCTTCTTTTAGTCAAGAAGCTCTTAAATGTCACTGAAAAGCAGTATGTCACATTTTGGGTTTAATCCAACTTCAGTGGTATATGTTGTCTTTATTAAGACAAAAAAAAAAAATTTTTTTTTCTTCAGATTTACTGGCTAAGAACATTATATTTATTTATATTTTCCAACCGATAAATTAAATAAATAGCTACTTTTCAAGAAGTTTTTAATAGCATGATAAAATTAAATGCTGCTACACATACCGTGTCACTCTCCAATCCAATGAAACTATAATGTGTTGAGGCAAGATTGTTTCATTAGAATTACATGGCATTCTTGGAAGCTTTTCACTCAGTATGATTTCATTAGAACTGATAAATCAATGAAAATGAAACAACTGAAACAATGAAACAGCTTCTGCTGATCTTATTTTGACCTGTTCAACTCTGAAATGTAAACTGTATGGATGACAAATCCCATACTCACTACATAGTGAAAAATCAGTAAAAAAAGAAAACTAATGAACGACATCAAAAAATGAAAAATGTGTAGATAACCTCCTAAACTCAGATGATAAATACTCCTGACAAGTTCTGTATGACTTGTGAAGGTTAGCATAAAGCATTATGCCGTACTTGAACAGACAAGCAACAAACCTTGCACGCTGTCTTGTAAAATGAATAACATAATAAATTACAGGATAGCAAATGAATGGTTAATGACTGAGAAAATTTGACTGACAAATACATGGAGCATGAGTAAAGAGAGAAATGAATCTTAAAAGCATTATATTAAGCTAGGTAAAAGAATAAGGAAAGAGTCACTATTATACTTCTCTGCAACCTACTTGGTCTCAAGAACCTCCTTTGAAATTCAGAAGTTTCTGTTACTATTCTGTTTTCAGTTTAGCTCCCAAGGGAGGTGTTGATCAGTCTTTCCGAATGCATCCTTGACATTCATGGATAAACCTGTTAGAATAGCGAAAAAGTGAGGATGAAATCCCAGCTCCACTAAACAAAACTCCCTCTATTTTCAGTAGTATCCAGAACTTCCCTCTGTGATGTGCAGCTGTGCAAGTAAATTAGCATTTTGATTTCAGAACTGTAAGCGTAAAAGTCCAAATATATGAATGCAAGAGGGGTCTCCTATGTGCTGATCTGTTGATTCAGGCAGATGGAGCTCTATTTAAGAAAAAGTTCTTTAAGAGGCCACTTGAGAACTCAGCATATCCAATACAGCATTTAATTGTATTTCCCTTAAGTATTAAGAACACTTTCAGCATTTTATCCTTTTAAGTGTTATTTATAGATGTGTACACAGGATGCCATTCACAGAAGAAATGAGGCAACCTGTATTCAGCTTGTTAGGTCTGTGGTTGGTAGAAAAAGTAAGGGGAAAAAAAAAAAAAATTAAGGAAGAGAATTAAAAGCAAGCAGCTCTTGTGGGGCCTGATTGCACCAACAAGCCTTAATGGCCTTGTTGATCAGCCTCACCTGGGGCCACCCACTCCCTCTGTGAGCCACTGCGCTGGTTTTGGCTGGGATAGAGTTCATTTTCTCCACAGTATCTGGTATGGGGCTGTGTTTTGGATCTGTGCTGGAAACAGTGTTGCTAACCCAGGGATGTTTTGGTTACTGCTGAGCAGTGCTCACCCAGAGCCAAGGGCTTTTCTGCTCCTCACCCCACCCCACCAGCCAGTGGCTGGGAGGGGCACAAGGAGTTGTGAGGGGACATAGCTGGGACAGCTGACCCCAACTGGGAAAAGGGATGTTCCAGACCATATGATGTCATGCTTAGCATATAAAGCTGAGGGAAGAAGAAAGAAGTGGGGAATGTTTGGAGTGATGGCGTTTGTCTTCCCAAGTAACTGTTACGTGTGATGAAGCCCTGCTTTCCTGGAGATGGCTGAAACACCTGCCTGCTGATGGGAAGTGGTGAATTAATTCCTTGTTTTGCTTTGCCTGCATGCGTGGCTTTTGCTTTAGATATTAAACTGTCACTTTTCTGATTCTCTTCCCCATCCCACTGTGGGGGAATGAGCCAGCAGCTGTGTGGTGTTTAGTTGTCGCCTGAGGTTAAACCATGACAGCCACGTCACGAGGATGCCTGTCTCCAGCGCTGTCTGCTGGGTGGACCCTGAATTCTGTGGTGTGGGCAGCCTGCCTTCAGGTCAGGCCCCTTATGCAAACATTGTAGCGTGTTTCTGGCCCTGTCTTGCAGATGGACTATGGACCTAAGGTGTAGTGCTGTCTCCAGCCCTGTCTCTGGCCTGATGGCCAGCTGCTCCTGACAGGACTCTCTCTGGACCCTGGGTTTGGTTCACTGCTGTGTCTGGGGCTGTTAGGGGGCCCTTTTACTAGCCCTGTGCTCTGCCTGCCATGTTCAGACCCTGTGGGATGGGTGCCCCATTGGTGAGGGCATGGCTGGCGCAGGGGTTCCCCTTGGCTCCTGGCTCCCCATCCCTAGGGGAGCAGCTAGCTCTTGCTGTGCCCCTGCAGCAACGCTTGTCGGGACAGTCCTGCGTGATGAGTTCACCCAGCCATAGCCAAAACTGTAAGCGCCACCAGCTTTCCCTTTGACCACCCCCTTTAACTGAACACATCTGTCAAGTTTACAAATGACATGCAGCTATCAGATTCATAAGCTTGAAAGAAAAAGAAATAGCTCTTTTATGAAACCAAGGATAAAACCCAGAACATTCTGTCATACTGGCCTTATTGTAAATACAATGCATTGCAGATCAGAGGAAAACAAAAATAGATGCCATTTTCTAAAGTTAATTTTATCCACAGATATTCTTTAAGTTACAATATTACCAAAATAAGATCGTCATAAAAAGCATGGACTTCAGTGGAACCATAATTTCACTCCATATTAATTACATTTCAGATGTCTGTATTAAAGGGAACTGGTCTGACATCAGTAGGGAAGTTTCTACATGACCTGTTATTGTGCTTCCAGGTAGGTCTCATTTCTTCTATATTTATTAGTTACATTCGTGAGACACCTGGAGATTGTCAAGGTAATCAAGAGTCTATGCTATATTGTTATAGTAAATGATAGTTTCCACTCCAGTGAGTTAATAAACAAAATGTTGAGACAAAGCAGCTGAGGAGGCAGAAGATTAAGGTATCTGTAATAATGGAGTGATTCAGTTTTGATAAGCTAGCTTTTCTAGATGAATTATTTTGGTTTTTTATCAGCTGGGAGGATTTTCAAGACGCTGCAGCAGATGAAGAATTTAAAGTTAATTTGGAGGGGCATAAAGATGTGGTTCTGAGGACTTTATAATAAAGGTCCTGCCATATAGAAGGACTGGACTAGGAGTAAACATAAGAGTGCTAAGAAGAAAAGCCTTCCTGAGGCTGATAACATTTATAGAAAATATTGAAAAGTAAAAAGAAAACTGCTAATTAATTTATGTGAGGACTGTATTAGTAAAGAAGAATGTGAAAGGTGTTGGATGTAGTGAGACAAAGCTGGCGTTCCTTTGGTGGTAGAATGAAAATCCACAAAAAAAAATAAAGATTCATTAAATTATGCAAATAGCAGCATATAAAATGATTTGGAAAGACCCTGAAAGCAGCAGTGAAGATTGCATTTGTACAAGGCAAAAATGGTGGCTGGAAGAATACTGTGTGATGGCAATATTAAGTTGAGAGAAGTGACATGTAATTGATAGGTAAGCTATTTGGATGAAAACACAGGGCTAAGTCAAAGATGAAGCTCAGACTCTGGCTCTGAAAGATGGGAGACACGACACTGTGTCTGTATAGAAAACAAGGGAAAGGGAGGGTTTGGGAGGAGGAAAAAATGACGTTGTTTTTGGCTGTGTTGCATTTCAATTAATGAATGTCCAAAGGAGGTATAAGAAAGACTGTTATCTGAAAGGTAAGAAGAGTGTGTGGGGGCAGGCCAGAAAGATCTGATTTTAGAAGGCTTGGGCCTGAGGACGATAGAGAATTTCAAGAAATTACTCGAACAAAATAGCTCTCCTTTGGTTAATAATACCCAGGCAGGCACAGAGCTAGTCTTTTTTTTGCTTCAAGAGAAAAGCAGGTAGCATCTTGACACCTCTGCCATCATTTATAAGTAGACCATACTTTTTCAAAGACAATAGCTTACAGTTTATGGTTAGTAGAAATTTTGTGTGGGTTGCTCAAAATTTGTGTATGATTTTGCTGTCTCTCGATACCCATTTCCTCCACCATGCTGAACACGTCTATTTTACAAGAAGTTTTTTTTTTTTATCTGGGTTCTGCCAAGTTTGACCATTCTGGTATGCAGACTTGTATCATGCCAGCACATCAGTTTAATACATGCACACAAACGTATAGAAAGAGAGAGTGTCATATATATTTTAAAAAACGCAAACAACAGAACCAACGCCCAAACTAGTTGCCAAAATGTAAAAATCCAGAATATGTCACTTCATTATGGTGCTTGCTTCCCGATATTTCTGAAGTTGTTAAACAGAGTCACAGGTTACAAAAATGAAGAATGTGATGGTTCTGTTATAAACCCAGTGGTAGCCCATTCATGTTAATTGCTGTGAATCCATTAAACCCAGTATAATTATCCTCGCTGATTTATGTTCAGCCAAATCATTTTAAGCAGGTGTCTCCCAGAACTGTAGACAACAATATAGACAACATTTGGTCGGTTCAGTTCATTACTTTTGTAAGACTATTCAGGCATGCATAGGTGTATTTTGAATTGCTTTTTGCCCAAGAACACCATTTTGTAGGACACAAGGAGAAATATGAGATCCTAACAGATCCAGGGCCATTACTCAGGAAAGAGTGCTCAAATGCTCTCAATTTTATCACTGATTTTTTCTGCATTACTGCATTCAACTTTGCTCTGATTTGGTTCTGCACTATGAGTTATCTTGGCATGTGGGAAGGGAGCAGAACACACACAGGCTGCTCTTTAGAATTTGAAGTTTCTTTACAAGGATGTATTAAATATAATTTAACTAAGACTGCTGAGTCTGCAATAGCAACATGTGGTGAATGACAAATCAAAAAGCAGTGTTACTTCTCTCTGAAAGGGACAGAAGATCTGCTTTAGACAGGCAGTTGTATTGATTGGGTGCAGGAATCTTAACTGAGGATGACAATGATAGAGCAATTCACTCTGTGTTCCTTCCTCTGTAGGGGTCGTGATTGTCTTTTATCCTTTCTTGTTACATCCTTGCATCTTTAGTATATATGCGTTGTTTTGCATACATTGGCTATGTGTTCTTTTTATTATGCCCCCAAAACATTTTTGTCCAGCTCTCAAGGATGTGTTCCCTTATTAATCCGTAATTGACCACTTCTGATTTACATTTACACCCTTGGGACCTCTGCTGTTGTCCCATGCTTGCACTCTTAAGGGCCCCTACTGGAGGAGGGATTCTCGGTGGTGATTTTCTGAGGGAATTTACTGACCTTGCCCTAATGGAAAGGTCTCAACACATTACCACAGGAAATAATGCACAGGGTCAACTAATGTATAGGTACCCCAGATTTTTGTAGTATGTCTTTGAGTTCATAGGTGTGAAAGGTTTACTACCTCTTAATTTAGTACTGAAGTAACATTAAGGCGATACCTCCAAATATGAGTTTCCTGGAAAGTCTTATAAAGATGTTGTGGTGTTGTTGAAAATGGATCAGGCTGATACTATGTCAGCCCTTGACAGGTTGCTAGCTAAGATGGTTCCTTGTTCTCTAAGTATTGATTGGTATACTTACCCAATCTTTATTTAGTAGTGGTTGATCAATGAAGAGGTAATGTTATTCTATGTGAACATACTCAAGCCAGTGTATCCCAGTACCAAATAATCAGGTTAAAATCCACAGTTGACTTTTGCGCAGCTGTAAGATGTTGTTCCACTTGTGGTTTGTTGACAGTCATCAAATCTTTGATTGACCCTTAATACTCTTGGTGCTTTTTTGCTTGCTTTTTTACTCATTTGCTTTGGCATAAGGGTATCACTTTAAGGCAGAAATATTCTCAAGGCAAATTTCTCTTTGTTAAGAGGAAGTAAACGGGTATTAATACCAAAATAAGAATGAAATTCTGCATTTGGGATACTTCACTTTGATATGTAACTAGGTGTTTAAAAAATATTAAATATTATAACCCACATATCACACAAATGCATACTTGCTTCTGTCACTGGCAGGAGTTCTATTACATGTGCTTTCTATTGAAGAAAAGTTTAGAGAGTTCTATTAATTATTGATAAATATTTAATAATACTTAGTTATGAGTATAAGATGATTACAATAGCAGAATAATGAATCCAAAGATGAAGCCAGTAACTGTTTAATAACTAGGCATATCCAGCAGAAAAAGAAACAAAACAACTCAAAGTCCAGACCTGAGAACAGACAGTTCTATTACCATCACTCAATTTTGCCAAAATTTAGAGGCATGTGCTGTAAATACAAGGCTCATGAGACAGGAAGTGATGACTAAAAATTACTGTGGTGTATCATTAAAACAAAGAAAATGCACACTATTGAAAACAATGATGATTTCAAAAGACACAAGGAAAGTAACTGATGTTGAATATTTACTATGTAACCAGTAAATAGTAGCAGTATCTAATCAGAGTATATTTCTAGATGTACAATTCAGAAGTGGCTGATCTGGGTTTATGGAAAATGTGATCTTCAATTAATCAATTTTGTGTTAAACTTTGATTCAGTCCTTCCCTAACTGCAAGAGCTAGACTTTGCAATGTAAATTAAGACTTTCAATGTAATTTTTAATCTGCAGATTCACAGATCAATTATTATAGTTGTGTTTGATATCTTGAGAAATGCTTTCTGGTTTATAAGCTACAGATATATTTCCGCTAGCCCTAGAGTATGCAGTACTTACTTCAGAGATATCCCTTCATTGACTTAGCAAGCATTAGCACATCTGTATTTCATAATAGATATAGTGATACAATGGTAAGGATAGGAAAGGGAGAGAGATTTTTCTGAGTAATATAAAATTTCTGTACAATCTAGAAGGCTTCTGTTTGTATTGTGGTATGTGGAACAAATGATGCAGTAATATTACACTCATCTATAGCAGAAGAAAGAGGGGAGGTCCAATAAATGTTTTCTTTATATATTTCTTTATAACTTTATATTATCTATTAAAAATACATTATTTTATTATCTGTATAAAATATATATCATAACTGTATTGATGTAATTAAAATATACTAGTATGGTATTAATATAATACTATAAATAAACTATTCTTATATAATTTCTTTATATATATATCACATATAATAAATATATGATATATAGTTTTATATCTATATAGATACATATTAATAGTGTCTGTCTATACAACAGAGTGCATTACAGGATATGATAATGCTATTTTCCCCCATGGAAAACACAAAGGAATTGTCTATTACTATTATTATAACTGCCTATACAATAATTGCATTTTTACTTTAGATCCCTATGGCTCTTATTTGGCTGATGACTGGGTGATCAAGATTCCTACTAGAAATTGTCTGGCACTGTTTTAACAATTCAGTATAGAAACCAGATAGCCCTGTACCTGTGTAGATAGTTTCAGTCTTTCTTTCCAGATAAAGCAACATTTACCTAAAATGCCAGAAATGCATGATGTTTAAGCCACAGCTGTTCATGTTCTATCTCGTTCTTGTGGCTAATTGACTTAGAGAATTGTTGCTAATTCTTTACACATAGATAACTATATTTTACTTTTAGATCTATGTCTTTAATTGATGACAAACTAGGGTATTATTTAAAGTTTTCAGAATTGGCTTGGGAATGGCCGAAATCATGTCATTTCCAGCAAAATGGAGATAATGAAATAAAGCATCTATAAACATAAATTATCCATGTATACTTTAAAAGATCCATTAGTTATATGGTCTGTATTCTATACACATCAGGTATGAAATTCTGGACCAATTTTCCTTTGTTTTGGACAGCATATGGGCAGTGGTTGATATTGTAGCAGTACTGCTGGAGTATAGGATAATCAACACAGGAAAAACTAAAAGATATGGTAAAGAATTTTTCAAGGACTTTGGCTAATGTATAGGGCATTAATTTTAAGAAAATTTCCTTTGTATCCCAATGTGAAAATGAATAATCTATACATACACTTTATTTCTCTTACTTTGGAACCAACAAATTAGAAGTGTATTTCTGGGGGTGGTACAGAAAGAGAAAGCAGTTTAACAAGACCACAGGGAAAGTAAGTCTATGAATTATTGCCAACTTCTTATTGAGCTTCTACACTTTTCATCTATGAATTATGTTGGCTATCCAATTTAATGTGAAATTTAGACTTTTTGGGAAACAACAGTTTCTGTTTGATTTTACCTCTGTAAAAGTACTCTATACTCTTAGTTTGTTCATTTTTAACCCCTGACCTCATATATAATTGAAAAGTGTCTTCCTCTGGTACATAGTCAGAATAAGAAAGAAAAAGGAAAAAATCCCAAAACATGCTGTAAAAATTATTTACTTTTTCTATCCTTAAACTTTGCAATAATCTCTCTCAATTAATAAGGAAGAACCTTACTGCTCTTTCTGTATTGTATACATTCCAACTGAAATCTAAATCTGTCATTGACTGAATTATACAACATGTAATCCTTTTATATTTCATATTTATAATATTCTCGTATTTTCTCTTTTCCCATGCTGCAGTCTATGACAACTCCATAAAGCTGTGATTAATCCTCTGCATATGGTTTACACTGAGTTTTTGTTTTAGTCTTTATTAGAATTGATATATAGCCTACAGTATAATAAAACAATATGGAGATTTATTTTAAATCAATGGTGCCTTAGGCCAATTTAATCGACCCAATAATAACATCTAAATTGACCCAGATAATCTGATCTACATGCAGCAATTCTGTGCTCTGCAATGGAATTATCATTACATTTTACACCATAGCAGCAAAGATGATGACATTAGGAAACTGACCATTAAATAGAGCCCATCTGCAACGGACTGGAAATAGGTTTTATTGGTCATAATAAAAATTACATGTATAATGTTTGATAGCTGCATAAGGTGAAATGGCCATTAAACTTTTCCAATGCTGTATACTGGGTTCATCAGTACAAAGAGCTTCCTTTCATCAATGTCATGGTCATGCATGGCATGGTCTATAAAATTCCTAATTTCTGGAGAGAAACTGTTTCTGTCAGACACATTTTGTGTCATTCTCCGTGTCTCCTATCACTGAAGTAAAAAGAATTAGCCACTGAGCTGCTTAGTTAGTAACGTTTTTAAAATCTAGAGTCTCAGAGTCCTGAGAATCATTTTGCTGTTGGCAGATGTCCTTTTCAGGTCATAAAACAAATTCTTAATGATTTTTTGGGGAAAAAACCAAAATATAAATGTGTATACATATACTCAATATAAAATGTAAATTATATTAATATAACTATATGTCATGCATATATTATATAAAATATGTAAATGTAAAGAGTTGTGATTACAAAATATTCCAACATTTCTCCCCTTTTCCCTACTCTGAAAAATCCACTAATCATGGGGGGAGGGAGAAAAAAGCAGTCCTTTTCTTCCTCTCCCTCCTGTTCCTCCCTGTGCTATCACAATGTTTCAAGGAAATGAACTTTTCTGAAGTGAAAGAATAGGATGGCTTTGTTGATTTTAGACATAGTAGATTCACAAGATCTGAAAATCATTATTTTTATTATATGCCTAAATTTAAATACCTTTGCCTGTGATATTTAATTGCTTAGATTTATGAATGAAAGAAATCATAAAGCAGATAATTCAGAAGGAATAATGGGAACCCTTTTATTGAAAAATAGTGACTTACTCTATATTAATTGATAGTAATGCTTTTATTATTTATCTGTTTTTATTTAGTATGACCGTAATGGTGGCTGAGGCAATTATTCTGGAGACTAATCTTATTCCAAAAACCATGTGATGACAAGTTCTTATATGTACAAGATGTTGCAAAAGTGTGACTGATTGGTGGTAAGAATGCTAATGGGCAACGCAGTTCTGAGATAAGATTAATGTAGTGACGTGTAGGTTAAGACATTAGTGACATTGTTGCAGACTGAGCCACATTTTCTATTCAAGGGATAATAAACTACTGTATACTGTACAGCAAAGCATCTACTTTGCTGCTTGGGATGCATAGATGAATCAGTGTGCCTGTGAGGACCAGCCTGAATTCAGTAGGGCTCTATCTGTGTATAGAAACGTTAAGGCAGAAGAAAAGCACTCTCCTGAAAAGATAAGAGAACAAGTCTGCCTAAGTGCGGCTCAGTTAATATATTAGAGGAAAAAATTATTTGACCTCATACATTTTGTTGTGTTTTCCACCTCTTTACATGCTTGGAACGTTAATTTCAATATTTTCATTATTCTACTGTAGCTGGTGTGCATGTTATACCTTATCCAAATCTATTTTGCCAGGAAAGAATAACAACGGTAATTTTTCCTTTTTACCCCACTACAATCATTTCTTCCATGTACAGTCCTTCTTGAAACTGCCCCCCCAATCCCAGTTCAGACAAATGAAGACAATAATATGTTGCTCAGTTCCTTGTTGACATAGTGTACTCAAAATCTTAACTGGTTTTGAGTTCTTATTTGTGCAGAGGCCTTTATAGCATTTCATTGTTTCAGGGCTGTTTTAATACTCGCAGGACCTTCTCTAGTTCTTTCTATCTGTCATCAAACTCTTTGTAGCTATGAAATTGCGTATTTCGGATGCTTGTCTATGAGAAGCAGCACAGAAATCCTGTCTGCCAACACTGAAAAAAGTAAAGCCAAATAAAGCATTGAAGCCCATGTTTCTATGTGGGTAACCAGTAGTTCTTTTCCATGGCATTTTGAAGCTATAGTCACAACGTTGCTTCTACTTGTCTCTAGAAGTATACTATTAATCTAGATTTTTGTGAACAGTAATCTGTGAGTCCTGGTAGCCCAGAACAGTGTGTGAAGCTGCATCTGAAAGCTGCAGAGTTTAGTTAAGACACAGTCACCCTTCAGCTGGACAAGGAGTGAAAGAAGACAATAACTTTTGTACCATGCTCTTGGGCAGATCTAGGGTACTACAGCATGTACTTTAAAGGCTGTTTTAAATGCACATCCCTTCTGCCCAAGGAGTGGTACTGATGAAGCTTTCTCCTGGTTTAGCTTCCCTAGAATGCCCACACAGCCATACAGTTCTATACTGCCTTTTATTGAATAACTTGTGTTCATGTGCTATACTCCATGCCCTATTAGTGGAAACTGCAGTAGCTGGAGGATAAGATGTGGCTTTATGATGTGTGGGCTCTGGGAAGGCTGAAAATGCCAGTGGTCTGTGCACAAGTTCAAATCTTTCTCTATACATAGAAAAAAAATATGTTTCATTTGTATCATCATTCTTCAGATGATGATTGCTACAAGCAACTCCCTTTTGTTGAGGATTGCTTTTCGTATGAATATTGAATTTCATACTTGCAGATATCCTTAAGATGCATTTTCTTCATATGATCTAAAGTGTCTATTCTCCTTTGAAAGTTTTGGATGTGCACTTATTAATTCCTATCTCACACCAGTTCCTGTATTGTGAACCAAAGTAAGGCAGTTTTGCTTCATTGGCTGGTAGTTACTCAGTGTGCGAGAATGAGCAGGCCTTAGCTCTGAGAGCAGGAGACTCTTTTTAAACCTCTCTGCCAATCTTCATCCACGATTTCAAGCAAGTTCTGTAACTCCTCAATAGCACAATTTCTCCATCTGTAAAATTGGGGAAATTGGATAGCTGATGACCTGATAAGAGTGTTCTGAGAATTTGATAATGTTTTTATAGTGCTCTGAAATTGGCTCACTTCAGATCATATTTCCAGATAAGACTCTAAATTTTTCCCATGAGAAAAAAATTGAATGACTCAAAAATAATTTTCATCAGCAATGTTATTTGTATATTGGGAACCTCAGAGTGCTTGGGAGGTAAAAGAGCAATAATATCCCTTAAAAAATACTTAATGGTTTATCTGGACCTAATTCTACTTGATTTAAAGCAAGCATATTAATTCTAAAAACACTGAACCCACATTTGAATTGCTAAAAATTCACAATGAACTTCTAACAGTGAGTGCAGCTGGGGAGCTGTGACCAGAATTAGAGCAGGCTCAAGATTTTGGCTTTCCAGAGGAGTTCAACCCAAAAAACCCCTTGTATTTTTGGTAGCAATGTTCATCTCACCCAACTTCTGATAAAGCTGTTGGAAAAGGTAACTTTGGTTCTTCCTGCCTTTACAGTATAATTCAAGAGAAGTCAATACATCTTCATTGTGTTGATTTTGCATTGCAGATTTTAAGCCTTTAGCTGCAGGGGTTGTAGGTAGTTCAGAAAGTTATATTTAAATTGTCCAAAAAAAAATTCTTTCAGTTTCCAGCTCCTGCTGAATTCCACACTCCCTGGGATTCCCTATCATAAAGGAGGACTTTCCCACTGTAGGACATAAGTCCTTCTACCTACACCTTCTGCTGATTTCAAGGACAGTCTTCTTCCTGAGTAATTTGAACTCAGAATTTGCCCAGCAAGATGACTTTGAAACTAAATCTGAATGATCAGCCTAACGCTTAGTGGAGTTTTTGCTTCCTTTGTCATTACAAATGTTGAACAAGTTGCAGATCTTTTGGCAGAATACACGGTTCCCACTTTTTCCTCTTCTGTAACTGGAAATTTCCTTATAAAATTAGAATGCTAACTTTTCTAAGTGCTGGCCAGTTCTTACGAGGCAATATGTCACCATTAGCTTTAAGTGTTTATGTTTTCCATTATGGCAACTCAAATGCATGTTTTGTAATACAAGTCTGCTTCTATTAGAGGCTTTTTACTAAAGACAGATGGGTCACTTAGAAGCAACAGACATACTGTCTCCATTGCTTGGTGTCCTCAGATGCTCAGGTTATTCACTCCAGGTTTTCTAAAGAATGCTTTCAAATCACTTCCAAAGGCTTAATGAACTCACATTCAGAATCTTTGAGTGTTTGTTTTTGTTT
Organism: Astur gentilis; assembly: GCF_929443795.1. Classification (NCBI taxonomy): domain Eukaryota; kingdom Metazoa; phylum Chordata; class Aves; order Accipitriformes; family Accipitridae; genus Astur; species Astur gentilis. The sequence goes on from NC_064891.1 coordinate 16,274,613, forward strand.
TTTCTCTTCCTTTTTTTCCCCATACTGAAAAAAAAGTCTCAGCAGTTGCTAAAAGATCCAGAGACTGCAGCAAATCTGTCATTTTTTTTCACAGATATTCTTCGTTTAGATTAGATATAATCTCAAATTAGTTTTAATGAGCTCATCTGATAAAACCATGCATTTTTCATTAAAGTTATGCCATGGTTATATATAGAAGGTGGAACTAAAGGAAAGGCAGAACATGGCTGATACCATTTAAGTGATTTCTGCTTTCAGTGTTTTTATCCATTAGATTTTTAAGTCATTGGCATTTCAGTCAACTTTAAGGATTTTAATTAGTAGAGCATATTAATATTTCAAAGATATTTTATAATTAGAAAATAGACTTGTGTAAAATACTCATAAGAAACACCTATGTGGTAGGTTTATCCTTTAAGGGTGCTCCCATACTCTGCAAATATGTGTACTTTAGATCAGTCTTTCCTGTTCCTCAGTTTTCTTAGGACTAACTGCAGTCTGCTAGCTAATTAGTAGCTTCCCTGCAGTTCTTTTACTGCTCCTCAAGAAGTTACTAATCTCCTCACTTCTCATGTTTTTTGTTCTGATCTGTAGTTCCTGTTTGCTTATTATCATTGATTAGCTTGTTGCCTGACTAACAGATAAGTGCGGTTGCAAATCACATCTTTTCTGTAGTTTATTCTTTTGGACTACCAGCCTCTTACCATGGAAAGGAATTAGAGAGGGTTTCCTAGCCGAAACAAATAATTCCAGCAACATCATTCATTTGCACAAGATCTTGTAGAGAAAGCACCAGAGACTCCAAAGCCCAGGACATGTATATAATACTCATCTTAGTCACAGCTAGGGTTTGGGGAACTTCATGGATCTAAAACTCAAGTTTACTTGGATTGTGTGTTTTTGTGTTGAGCTTATTTAGGGCCTTGACTCATTTGGGACGCAGATTAACTCTATCACTACCAGTGGGACCTACAAATCATTTCTTTAGCCAAGCCAAATAATCAGTGAGACAGGTGCCCTTCTCTTAAACATGGGAAATTCAGGTCATTGCAGTCCTATTCTCTGCTCTGTCCTCAACATCCAAAACCCTGCTTTGGAGAAACCTGGCTGTCCTATATTGCATTTTAAACTTTTAACAGTAGCATTGTAGTTGTGCTGGTTTAAGCACAGATAAGATAAAGCTTGTATGGAGAACTGATGTCTTTCATTGTGCCAATTGATATAGCTGAGAAAAAAAGGAGTGCTACAGGGATTTTTAATCCCTTGCAGTAACAGCAGAACACAGAATGCTAAAGAATGACAAAAGTGAGCTGAGCTTTTCTTTTTCGGGGGTGTGTGTAGAAGTCTTTTATCCCCTATTGTGGAATGGGATTGTACAGACAGTAAACAGTTGGGCTTCCTGCCCACTGATAATTTTGAGTGGATGATTGTGATCAACATGCCTATCAGCTATTCCCAGAGAATCCACCTGAAAAGAACTACTTTGTAGAAAATCTGGAGAGGAGTGTATCCTCACCCAGACAGGTAAAACTCCCTAGCGCATTGGACAGTTGCATATATCCTTTTGGAGGTGGGGGGAGGGAGAAGGCAGGAAGAGTGAGAAAGGGGAGGTAAAGGGTCCTAGGTCTTTTTGGAAGAGGAGAAATTTCAACTCAAGTTCAGGATACCCAGCAAGTTAAATCCACTAGTCTGTTTTATTAATATTCTGTAGCATATAGCAGGAGATTTGCAGAACTTTACATCAGTCTCCTCTTAACTAACCAAACATGCTTTTGGTCATCAGTAGTTACTTCCCCTTGACATTTGTTTAAAGTCCTCCCCCTTGTACGTGTCGTTTCTCCCCCCCCCCCCCAAGAGTTTCTGGAGCTACATTCAAAATTTTGCTCTAAAAATACACCTAAAGAAATTGGTGAATCACCTGCTTTGAAATAGCACCTGAAATAGAGCAGCAGTCCTTGCCATTCTCTCACTGACCTGAATATGTTACAGAGACATTAACATACTTAAGAAATGTAGAGTTGCAGTGAATCTGTTTGACTTTCCAAATATTCTAGCTGCGTTTCTCTTCAATATATAACTATAATTCTTAGATTCTGGATACTGCATAGGTTTGTATTACAGTATCAAAAACTTTTGAAGTGCAAAGGGTTACTTGTAAAGCCTCAGTGATGAAGCACTTTATCAAAGCATATGGAGTGACAAAACTAAGAGAAATTTAAATTTTACTTTTCCTATCGAAAGAAAGCAAACTGCCAAGAGGAATAGAAAACAAACATGACTACCTGCAGTATATTCTGTACAAGAAAAATATAAAAGGTCTGATATTTTGATATGCCTTTCTTGTGATCTGTGCCTTGATCTCAAATAATAGATCAATCTACTAAAAGTAACAGATACTCTAAATTTACATATCTGACTGAATATTCATGTAACATGCATTTAAAAGGCTTTCAGCTCTAAAGGCTTCACTATATGTCTCTGTAAATGCTACCTAATACTTTGCATTTCTGTGAATATTTCTGAATTAAGCAGGTAACACCTACTTCCAGCTTTCTAGTTTGTCATAGTACGAGCTGTAAGAAAAGCTAAAAAAAAATAAAATAAAAAATCCCCAGCTACCCACATGGCCTGAAGCTATTATATAAAGCTTCCAAATCTAAACACTCTGCTAAGATCAATCCTCTAAAAGAATATAGAATTAGGTAATTCTTTTTTTAAATTATTTTATTGAATCTGAACTGTTTCAGTGTCAATCCAGCTACAGTCTTTTACAAATTTTCTCTGAAGCTATTTAAAACAAGGCCAGAGTATCAAAGGCAAGTTGCCACAGTTCAAACTCAGTAAAGCTGACACTGCAGAACTAAGATGAAATCAGGGAGCCATGTCTCAGAACACAGGCTATTGATATATACCACTGTTAACTGGAGTTTGTAAAACTTTTATTATTTCATAGAGTTTAAGGTCAGAAGGGATTATTTCATCTAATCCAACCTCTTTTATGTCACAGGCCTTTATGGTTCACACTACATGAAGCCCAGAGATCTTAATTAGACTAAAGCACTTCGTTCCTTAGGACACTAAGCTGAGACAGCAGAGACCACAGAGGTTTTGGTGTCATCAGGACATCTGTCTTGGCAGGAAATTGGTTAAGTGAGATATACATAGGTGATTTCAGCAGGCAAGTAAAGCCTGCAGAGGAAATGCTAAACTTCCAAGTTATGTTTTACTTTGAACACACTTTTTTAGAGAAATTTCTTCCTGACACCAAATCTGGTAGTTGGTGGTTATAAATGGATTAAGAAAAATCCTCTGATTGTCCAAATAATGGGATCTGTCAGTGATCTGCCAGGTTCACAAGTCCATGTTTTCTTTCTGTGGAAATCAAGGGTATAGGGTTCCTAGATCACTACCCTCCATGTGTTTGGCATATGGATAAGGACTATTCCCTCAGTTTAGGAGACTGGAATTTCTTTTTGCAGAATTAAGTATAGCCAAAGAGTCTGTAAACATGTGAGAAGGCCAGATCAGATACAATAATTGAAAAAATCTCACTGCAGTAGTTCATTCCTTTCAATAACCTGCTTCCAGCTTTGGCCAATTTATTGTTCTTCAGGTAGAACAACTCATTCCACCCAGGTAAAATCTGGCATCCATATATAAAAGCTTCACCCAAGAAGACAACAGTTTTAAATGGTGATGCAGAAAACTGACAATAATTGTTGTCTTCAATATGAAGTTACAAGTGACATAGGCATATGAGAGACAGTTTTGCAACCTTCATCTTGTTAAAGTCCGGGGCTGGAGAGGATGAACAGTAGGACTCATCAGTTCACAAATTCCAAGGCCACAGCCAGCCCACCCTTTGGGGTAGGTATAAAGATTTTTCTTTTTTTTTTTTTTTTTTTAACAACTCCAAATGATAGCCAGTGCTCAAAAACCTCCTAGCCAGGCTGGCTGTGAAAAGTGCAAGCCAAAGAAGTCACCAACTGAAGCAAATACAATTCAGTCCCAGCAGCTGGGGTTTGCAGGTCCATAGTGGTGCAGGGAGCAGGAGGCATCAAGGACTGGAAGGAGAATGATGGGGGTGCTCGGGCTGACTTCTAGGTCCCAAAAATATATGAGCAGGTTGTTAATTTCCTTATAGGCTTAATCTGTGTTGCTTTCCCTCTTAGCTGAGAAATTGTCTCTTATTCCTTGTCTAATTTCAAATGTTTGGTTTGTCTTTATAAACACCTTAATAACCAGATGTCTTTATCTGTGTACATGTGTGTCCTCTCTCCTCTATTAGCTTTGTTTTCAGTACATTGAATAATTTGAGGTTCTGAAAGTGTTGTATCATAAACACTGTTTCCCAGCTCTGGGAATAGCTAGGTGATCTTCCTTCAAAACTTTTCTAATATTTTTGCAGCCTTATGAAAGTGTGGAGGAGAAAAATGTACTCTTTAACACTTTAACATAGTGGTCCTTCTAAAAGTGCATATGAAAGTACCCTTCCTCAGTTTGGTGTGGTTTTTGGGGGGCTTTTTTTGTTTTTTTTTATTAATAGACGTGAACAGAGGCATTTTCCTTTTTTGACCTGTGCTCAACATTCATTTATGAATACTTCTGAATGCTCTGTAAGTTTTGAATCACTAAGTGTCACTGTATTTTTCTGGCTTTTCTTAGATTACAATCATTTCACTAGGTGATTCTGATTGCTAGAGATTGACAAGAAAGACCATATCAAAAATCTTTCTAGCTCATTAACATGTGTCTGGGCCAAAATCAAATACCTTATGCGTAGCAATAAGATGGCAAATAGCAATATTTTTCTGGAATATTCTGCACACTTTCAGCAATTTGGAGCTTAGAGAGCTAAAGATATCATTTCTATATCTGAGTTTCCTGGCTGTTTCTTTCCTGAATTTTCCTAGTGCTTTTTTGGACCTATATAAACTTACCACCCACAAAAATCCTGTGTTAAGAAGTTATCTTGCTTAACTACAAGTGTTAAGAACCACTTCATTTTTTTTGGTGAATTTTCTTCTTGCTAGTTTCATTTGATGCCTTTAGTTCTTAACTTGAAAGACATAGTCAGTAGTTGATCTCTCTTCACCTTCTTTATTCCTCTCTGTTTCATGTACCTCAGCTACCTTCCATCCAGGCATCTGGTTAATTAACTCAAAATGAGTTCTACTATTTTATTATATACTAGTAGTTCCACTAACTTATAGGGCTTAGTCATCAGGCTGATCTGTCTGTAATTCCTTAGGGTGATCTCTTTTGTAAGTTGAATACATTAGGATGGTTTTGGCAGGACAAGGCTATCTTCAGAATGTTTTTATTTTTCCAAGATTTGTTAAAAAGTATCATTAGTGGTTTATCAGTCTCATAAGCTACTTCATTCAAAACTCTTGGCTAAAGTTTTTTGAGCTGTTGGTTTGAAAATACTTTCTTTTAGCAGCAAGTAGATCCTCCTTTCATTTTCCTCAGCGTCACCATGATGGATATTTGTTCTTCTGCTATTCCAGCTGTAGAACAGAAGTATCTGCCGAACATATTCCTCTTTCAGAGATTCTGCCAACTGATTCAAATAGCCGATCAATATAAGCCTGAGAATTTTCTTTGTTTCTGTTGCTACAAAACTGCTTTTCAGTGAAAAGATTCAGAGCAGTTTCTGAAAATCAGACCCTCTCAGTTCAAAGATCTAAAATTCAGGCATCTGAATTCCCAAGTCACCTTTACAAATGTGGGTTAGGAAACAGACTGACTAAAATTTTGTATCTCAGGGCAGGAGGCACATGATTTTAATTAGAACTGAAAATGACATGTACTTTTATTCTTACATAAAATCAGAAACTTTTTTTCCTTATATTCTGTGAAACTTTTCTGTAGCATAGGTGACCTGCTGTTAGGGAACTATTAGCTGAAAATTTGTTCTCAAGTACAGATTAAATTACAGCTAAAGAGACACAGAAAAACAAGTATTTTGTGCTGAAGAAGTGCCATAGAGATATACTACTTCTTTTTAGTCTCCTAAAGCATACACATACACAAGTTTTTGAACACCTGATATAATTGCAGTACATTCTACTGTAAGTAAAAAAGAAAAACCCTTCATCCATCCACAAGATTCCTTAATTGGCCTAGGAGTCCTGGATGAAGTGATTGATCTTGCACAGCTGTTTGTAGCAATGCATGGCAAATATGTTTACAATTGACAGAGATAGATGACACTATAATTGACAGTTTACTTTTCTTCTATGTATTTTTTTTAAGCTAGAAGATCAATTGGACATCTCCAAAGTTTGGAAGGGAAAAATAGATCTGTTTCTACTTCCAATTATTTTTATTCTGCATGGCATGCTGAAACCTGTCACAGCTAAGACCAGATTGTCCAGTTTTAATATGGTTCACTCTCTTTCATCAAAATAACTTCTATTACACTTTGTCAAAATAAATGACACTGCTAAGGTGATTGGAGGCACGTATCTCAGCTTATTGCAAGCCTGGAAAACTGAATGTAGAGAAATACCCAAGTAACTTATTTACCTCAAATTAATCAGAGAAAGGAAAGAGAGGACACTTTTGTGGACAAACAAGTGTTTCCTTTTCATGGAAGTCTTTCTAAAATGGTAGCAGTACTGGGAATTCCAGAACAAAACCAGGCAGTCATCTCCAGCATTGCAATTACTGGTCTTCTAGGTAACAGTCTCGAATCACTGGATGGCGGTCTGTCTATGCTGTGTACAGAAGTGCTGAAATTAATTGTGTGCGGGGCATGCGATGGTAGGATAGTGGAGTGCAAACAGGCATGAACTCAGGAAGTAAGATATAAAACCTTTTCCTGAAGTAGCAGCTGCTTCTGTTTCCTTCATGTTATCCTAGTGTTCTCTAAAACGTCTTCACTTTACTCATTCCCCATAAGCAGGCAATTATACATAGTCTGACACTATACCTCTTCTCCCTAATTATCTAATTGTAACTAACATGTATGCTCCTTGTCCAACACTGACCAGCAAATGAAGCTGAAAAGCAGAGTTAATGATTTTGCCTTTCCAGAAAAAGGATGAAGAATCTCTCATTTTCCTCTCTACATGCCCTTTCCATACTTTTGAGGAGTATAGATACACATTATGGAGAGTCTATGTGGGGAAGGTAAATTGTTTTGTCGGAATAAACAGGGATTGCGTCTCTGCTTCCAAGGAAACCCTGTGTTTGTATGTGCGTGTGTGGATGTGCACATGGTGTGCACGTGTGGGGAAGAGATGTGAGCTTGCGAGGTTAATGGTAGGTGGAGGATGTGTTGAGGGTTGTGTATTTAAGTCTGCAGGCTCCTGACAGGAATTGACAAAAATATAGAAGGGAGAGGGTGATTGATGTGGAAAGCTAACAGAAGCAGAGAAGAATCTGTGAAAGCAAGCTGTAGAGGAAAAGAGAGAAGTGAATTAGATGGGAAAAGATGGCCAGATAAATACCAGAGTTATATAAATTTGAAGAGGAAACAGAAAGATTTAAAGATACAGTGAAACAAGATGTAACAAAGCAAAAAAATCAAGAAAAAGAGGGAAGAAACCCAACACATGCAAACAAACCTGAGAGTTGAAAAGACGGCTACTTAATGAGAGCTTGAGGCAAATATGTTTTCTCTATTTTAAAATGTTAACTGGGAACAAATTAGTAAAATGGAGATAAGAAGTCTCATTTCATAGCTTGCCTGAGGCAGCAAAGAGCCTGAGGCTTACATTATGAAGGAACATTATTTAGAAAAAATTGGTGTTCAGAAAGGACTATGATTTGTTGTATTGTGAATGAATGCAATTGTCAGGAAAGAAAGAAATATTTTTTCTGAGCTGGAAGATTGCACATCAGTAGGCACTTTCAGTACTGCTGCTCTTTGATTTCATCTGCAGGATCTCATGTTATATCAAGACATGCTTTTCTGGAATGTGTTGCTGTAAAGCAGAAAGCTGAGAGAAGCAGCAGTGGTTATGAATGACTGATGAAGGCCAGAGCAGAAAGATGATTATTTTCTTTTTAATGCTTCTGATATAATTCATTATTCTTCACCAAGCCTGTCCTGGCAGCTTTCAGCTTTCCATTATAAAGACCCTTGCATACATGAGGCTAAGGGTTGTAAGGTCTTAACACTTCTGAGCTAGTCATGGAGGCCCAATATCTTGTGAATTTGGAGTCCTGCACAGCTATGAATCATTGCATGAATAAGGTGGAACAATATTTCATATTGTTACGGAATGCAACTTTCTTTCAAATCAGTATTTTTCTGAGGGGCAGGTGGGAGTTACAAATATGCATCTGTACAAATGTGGAAAACCATAAGGCCTATAAGGTATCTTTAAAAAAACTTAAGCAACAGAGAAAGCTAAAGAACAAATATAGGGTCACTATTCCTTGACTGTTGGGGAGGGCAACACGACCTTACTTTGATAAACACTATTCTAGGCTGCAGCCTTCTGCATATTCAGTACCAGCAGAAATCAGATTCAAATCTCATGTAGTCCAATGCAATTTTATTCTTACTTTCAGAGTTACTCCTTTCAACAGCTGTGCTTTTGATCTAATAGGAAAGAATGCATCAATTAACTAGAACAGTTAGTGTCCTTTGCTTTAGCCTCACTAGTTTTTTTTATGCTCAGTTATTTACTTAGACTTTTTAACAAGGCAAGTGTACATTCCTTTTCTGTGCCCATTCCCTATTTGTTTATTTTAAATGGAAGCAGATGCACATTAGCACCACAGTTTTGGGTAATATGCTAGCATGTGCCAAATTACAGTGATATCTCCAGTGCTTTGTACAACACTCCATAAATGCAAAAATGGTTGATTGCTACCTGTTGTCTTACTAACCACCAGAGTAATTATTACATTAATGCATATTGCTACCTTGACGTTGCTTGGAACGGATTTTATATCCAAGTATTTTTTAACCCAATAGCAAAGTAAGCTAGATAGCTGTAAACTGCAGCCCTGAATCAATGCTGTATCTAGCAACACAGTGCAAAAAAATAGAAGAAAATGCAGGCCATATACTGACAAATGGTAATGAATATGTTGAACATAAAGAAAAAGAATAAATTAGCACTTCTCTCTTTCTCTGCCTCAGTGTCCCAGAAAACTGTATATAGATGATAGCATTACATACTACTGATTTGTTGCAGCTGCTTCTCTATGTTTTCTGTCAGTAGAGCTAGTCCAATTTTGTGCTCTATTTTCATTTCTCTTTTGTACAGCTCCAAAACCCAACATTACACTCTTTATTAAAATTTCCGTTAAATGTCTACACTTTTCAAAAAAATTATAGTAATTCCAAATTTATAATTCATCTTTAAAAAAAGAAAAGCAGTGTACTATGGCAATATAAAATTGCCTTTTCTTGTTAAGCTATTCAGGTGTCAGTGCAATTGTTATCACTAGGACTGCAATCATTGAAGATCATGGTTGATATGTAAAAGGATGTTATAAACATGAATATAGTTAGAGGATTTTCTTCATTTTCAGAGTAAAGACACGTTAAAATACGCATTAAAATAGTTCCTCAGTTTCAGCTTTCTTTTTAAAGCAACAGTCTTTAGCAGAAATTCTTTGGAGACTTGGAGATTTAGGTTTGGCTGGGTCAGTGGACACTCATATGTTCTGAGGCTTACCTCTGTGTTTAAAAATCTTTTGGGTTTAAAACCTCTGGTTTTGAAAAATTTAGCTGAGAGCTTTGACAAAATCTGGGAAGTTTTCACCTTTCCTCTCTTAGGCTCATAAGCAAAATCAGAAAGAGATGAATTTTCATGCTGAAAAGCTGAATTTTGGATATGTGGAAATAATGTTAAATCACAGTCTAACTGCTTGCTTTAGCTTGTGTTTGGTATAAGACTGAGACTGGTTTTTGCTGGATGTCACTAGAGTATTTAATTACTGTATTTTTAGGGATCATGACATTTGTATGCTTTGATATTTGCTAGCCAAAATAAAATGGTCATCAACAAAAGGCCAAGTTAATGAAAGCACATCGAAATGCTTGTTTATAACACATGAAAATAGATAACTCGGTTACTAAGCTTTATCCAGGCTTACATGCAAGCTGTATGAGCAGATCTTATTTAATCTCTATATTTAAAACTAAAATTAATATGGCATAGATTATTCTATTTCCTACCAGTGGTCACAGGTGGCACTCACAGAAGACAACCTTAGGAATGTACTGGTTTTTGCACAGTACCATATTTCAAGGGTTATCTGCAAGATTTCATTTGGATTTAAATTTTGTTCATCTGTTTTCTGTTTCTCTTTCCCCCACTACTGGTGTGTCTGAACTATGTGGGAAAGAAGCTTGAAATCTACAAGTAAGAGACCAGGAAAATAAAAGTCAAAGATAAAGGAATGATAGGATTTTTGGCATACCTTGCTATAGAAGGGAAAGAGAGAACAGAGAAAAAAAATAGGGTTTTTTGAAGCTATGTTTTTTATTTACATTTTGGTGAGACAGTAGCAGAAATATGATTCTTGTTGTCATTAACCTTAGTTACTATAAATTCTAATCCTTGGAGGCTGTCCTTGTTAGAGTGGGGAGTTAATTCAATGGCTTGAGAATATATAATGCTGATTGGATTCAGTATTGACATGTGATTTTTAAGGGTTAACACCAGTGGTAGAATATCAGGCAACATTTAGAACTTAAACTTTAAATCTTGGTTTGATTGTACCTCAGCTTATTAGGTGGTCAGATAATAATGATAGCCTAGGACTGCCACCACCAAATCTGCGGTCAGCAGCAGTGTCTTTATGCTGGAGTTTGTTCTTGTGATATGGATATAAACACTCCTTTCCCAAAATACATGTAAGCACATAATTAATCCTTACCAATCTTTTTTTTTTTTTTTGAGCATATTATCTGGCTTGTCCTGTATTTATTCCTTTTCTTTCTGTATTCGGTTTCTTGCTTATACCGATGCCTCTGTTTTTATTTCTTGAGCATTTAGATCATTGAGCTTTATTCTTACTGTTTCTATATTTGCATTTGTAATCAGGATCAGCTGACCAAACTTTTCTAAAATTCATGAGGATTTGTGAAAAATCACTTATCAACTTTACATGGCAGAAAGTTTTATACTAGAGTAGACTTTGATACATGTTAATACCTGTTTTAAATATATAATGCAAGCCATCTATTAGGAATCCAGTAGTAATATACATCTTCTGCATCTTAGTGCTATGTTTTTTTTCCAAACCCACTAAAAATATGACAACACAAAAAAAATCATAGTCATTCCATTCCAATAAATGTGCTTCCTAAAATGCAAAACAATGCTATTAAACTTCACAATCTCCTTCCAAGGCTGACCTCCACGAACTTATGTGCATTATGTGGTGGGACTATTCAGCTTTCTCTCTTCCTGACGCCAAAATACAGAGCAAATTAATAATTAAAAACTCTTTAGTACATTTAATTTCATTGTTGGAAGTGGAAACTAACACATGGACAGGAAAATGTTAGTCTTGTTCTGCAACTGATGTGCTAGCTTATCTTTTTAGTTCCTTCAGATGTAAAGAATGCAGACTTAGACAATTAGATACCACTCCTTTCTTGGGTGTTGTTGAAGCCTGAAGAAAAAATACTTCTCAATGTGGAATTTTGGCTTATGTTTATTTTAAATGCATTTTTTTTGTTTTCTCTTCATATGGGTAGTTATCATTTTTAGTGGAATAAACACACTCATTTTCTAAGATAGTAATCTACATATTACTCTATGAAAATGTATTTAAAACAATTGCTCAATAGCCAAGAAAAATCATCAAATGTGTCCATGCTTCTCTCTGCATTTAAGAAAATAACTTTTTTGTGTAAGTCAAAATGTCATAACAAAGTATCAAATACTACAATGTGACAAGGGAAAGCAACAATCAAAATTCTGGACATTTTAAAGCATTGGCAATGCACTTCAGTAACTGTACAGCTAGAATTGCACTGTGTACTTCAAACAGGGATATAATGTAATTGCATAATTGTCTTTGATCTGTCTTCTTTACTCAAAACCAGAAGCAGCTTATCAAAGCTTAAAGTTATGTATTGAACCAACCAAGGAGTTGTGTGTGATATCCTCATTTACTGTTGTTGTTGGTTTTTCAGTATAAATTAATATAAACACAGGAAATTCAGGAACTGGAATGTGGAGAACATCAAGGAGGAGCTGGGCTCATTTCAGAACATGCTGTTTGTAATTTAGGCACCCCATGCTGGGAAGAGTATAAAAGCTTACATATGCATTTTAGATGGTTATGAAAGAGTCGTTTTCCACACTTTTATCCCTATTAGAGCCCTGATGTTAGATGACTTGCATAAATGGTAGCTAGTCCCTTTACAGTGTTGGGGAGCACCCTGATTCCCTAAAGTGTTTGGGGAACAGAATCTGATGGATTCCACCAAAACATGAGAAGCCTTAAAATAATTCCACACTTAAACAACAACCATGGAGTGCCCAAATAGTGCAGAATAGTGGCAATCCTGCTTTATCTCTATTCTTTAAACATTGAGTCAGCTTTTAAACAGTTCCTCAAGTACTTGGTCTTCAGCAGATTGGTTACATATGTATTAGATCAATCTTTTTATTGTGTTCCGAATGCTGGGGTCAGGTTTGTGGGAACATATATGAGTAGAGATTAGAGTAGCAATGACGAAACAGATATTTACAGTTGCTGCTGTTAGAATCTCTGTGGTTTCCCAGCAAGGGACTGCAATTCTGTACAGGATTGCTTCTTCATATGCAATACACAGCAGGATCATAATTCTGGTTATAGCGATGGGAAATGGGACAGAAAGAGACTGCTAAAGAGGAAGTCCCCTTCTGCACTGAAGCAGCCTGGTGTGTAATATTTTGTCTATTTGGAGTCGTCCCTGTGGTCTGTACTAATGACATTATCTCCCAGGAGATCATTATCTGATGATTGCATCCCATCATGGATTGTTCTCGGTGACCTGAGCGCTGTTGGAAAATATTATTTTTGTAACACCTGCTACATCCCCGTCTCCTGTTGGAAATTTAGCTCCTCTTTTGGCCTGATGCCTTACTATACTTTCCACGGCTTGTTCTCCTCTGTTACAAAGCCAGTTTGGTTTCCTGTGTTATAGCTGTACAGGGCTACTGCTCCTATCAACGTTGTCTTTCTCATCTTTTCTGTATCAGTGTTATCTGATGTGGTGTCGTCTTTGCTGCTAGCATATAAATTACATTGTTGATTCTTTATGGTTTCTTGCACTCTGAATTGAGTTATAGCTTTTACAAGCATGTGATCTGGCTCTAAGAGAAGACTCTGACAACTTGTCATTCCTGGAATCTGTGACTGTCTTGTCTTGTATTAATTCATCTTATAAGACTTGCTATTTCAGTCTTCAGCAAGAATATGAGCTACTGTATTAACATCCTCTACTGGTACTTCTTCATTACATCTGTCAGTATTTTGCCAAAGGGACTTGCTCTTAGGTACTTCCCCTTCCCACCCAATTTTTTTGCATTTCTGCATTCTCTTCTATGTTTCTCTGCCATTGCTATGGGAACTGCCTATTTACATTTTATTCTGTTGGGCAAGTTGTTATATTCATTTCAAAATATAGCTGAGATGAAAATTGCCATTTTCAAAAAAGAATTTTAAAAACAGTATATTTTTATGTTTTTACATATGCCATATACTTATAACAAAGTCACAGAGCTTGTATTGGTTTTGTGTGGCAAGGTTTTGGTAGCGGGGGTGGGGGGGTTACAGGGGTGGCTTCAGTAAGAAGCTGCTGGAAGCTTTCCCGGTGTTTGAGAGAGAGCGAGCCCATACCAGCTGGCTCTAAGACGGACCCGCCGCTGGCCAAGGCCGAGCCAATCAGTGATAGTGGTAACGCCTCTGTGATAACATTTTTAAGAAGGAAAAAAAGTTGGGACAGGGAGAAACAGCTGCCCGAGTGAGGAGTGAGAACATGTAAGAGAAACAAGCCTGCGGACACCAAGGTCAGTGAAGAAGGAGGGGGAGGAGATGCTCCATGCACCGGAGCGAAGATTCCCCTGCAGCCCGTGGGGAAGACCCTGGTGAGGCAGGCTGTCCCCCTGCAGTCCAGGGAGGTCCACGGTGGTGCAGATCTCCACCTGCAGCCCGTGGAGGACCCCACGCCGGAGCAGGTCGGTTCCCGAAGGAGGCTGTGACCCCGTGGGAACCCTGCGCTGGAGCAGGTTCCTGGCAGGACCTGCGGATCTGTGGAGAGAGGAGCCCACGGAGCAGGTTTTCTGGCAGGACTTGTGACCCCGTGGGGACTCACGCTGGAGCAGTGTGCTCCTGAAGGACTGCACACCGTGGAATGGACCCATGCTGGAGCAGTTCGTGAAGAACTGCAGCCTGTGGGAATGGCCCACGTTGGAGGAGTTCATGGAGGACTGTCTCCTGTGGGTGGGACCCCACGCTGGAGCGGGGGAAGAGTGTGATGAGCCCTCGCCCTGAGGAGGTGAAGTGGCAGAAAATAACGTGTGATGACCATAAACCCCATCCCTGTCCCCCTGTGCCGCTGGGGGGGCTTGGTGGTGAAATCCGGGAGTGAAGTTGTGCCCGGGAAGAAGGGAGGGGTGGTTGGGAAGGTGTTCTGAGATTTCGTTTTATTTCTCATTACCTTGCTGTCGCCTTAAGGAGGCGTGGCAACCTGGTTCAGGAACGGCATGGCGACCAACCCCAGGCCGCTCGGTCCATCAGCTCGCAGACACCAATGTGGTGGACGGCAAATGGCGTTTATTGGTGCGTAACACAGCATTATATAACTTGGGGTTACAACATCACTGTCCGCTTGCATCATAAACTAAACGCTATTGGCTATCAGGAGAGGGGCTTTATCTTTCCGTACAGCACGATATCTTCCGGCCGCCTGGCCCTAACTACCTACATTTCCCCCCTCCCTATGCGTATTTAAATTGGCTAAAATATAACAATCTTAAAAGAATATGTATATCGTAACCTTGAATAGAAAACATAACAACCTTAAAAGTATATACATCACAAACTCGAATAGAAAACGTAAGGCACACTAAACAAGAGGTAGCTGGGGGGTAACTGGGAGTAACAGGGTATAACTGGGGATAGCTAAAGGAAATTTTGAACAGGAACATTTTTAAAGTAGTTGTCGGTGTTTTACCAACATGATGTTAACCTTTTCTAGCTGGCTCTTAACAAACGACACGAGCCTATTCAATATACAGGGTCCGAGAATCAATGCTACCACGATCATTATGATAGGAAAATCAAGACCACACAAAGGCATCGCAGCTCCCTTCCATGGGGGCTACATCATCGTTGTTTGGATTCTGCCAGTGTGGAATTCTCAGGCATGGACAGGATGCTTGTCGGCTTGCCGTCCTCTCTTGCCACCGCGGTGTACGGGTTACGAGGACGTCCGATAATCTGGTCCTGTGGATAAAAACTCACAGCTTTCGTTAGTTTTATTCTGGAGGTCCGGTTTAATGGATTTAAGCGGACACCACTTAACTTTGCCATCTTTTCTGATAGCAGCACCTTGCTCTGGTTGATTTGTAATAAATTGACTTAATTTTCCCAAATTGAGTCTGTTTTGCCCGTGACGGTAATTAGTGAATGATCTCTCCTGTCCTTATCTCGACCCACAAGTTTTTTGTTATATTTTTCTCTCCCCTGTCCAGCTGAGGATGGGGGAGTGATAGAACGGCTTTGGTGGGCACCTGGTGTTCAGCCAGGGTCAACCCATCTCAAAGCTATATTTGCATATGGCTTGTATTAAGCTTCCTGTGCCTCCTGGAGGCTTTCCTAGTACTTTATTAAAATCATACTCTTTATTTTTTCATAATTGGAAAGATATTTGAAAAGTATTAAAATATTAAAATTGTGTTAAGATTGGATATGCTTTATTTTACAGCCTCATTCTAGCTATTGTCAATTTTCTTTAGCCGTATTTTTGAAGGATTAGTCATTCTTATCCACTGAGGTGAGTTACTTTTCTAACATTTCATATTAAAATTGTGGAAAATGATACAGTTAGATGCTATTCTTTTTGTCCAAAAAGCTGCGTAAAGAAGGCCCCATTTTAAAGACTTTCAGGCTTCTGAAATGTAAGAAGAAACAGAATTTTAAAAAGAGAAAACATCTGAAGGCTAATTTTTGTCTGTCTGAATCTTAAAGCAAAAAGCAGTCTTAAGAAAAGCATCTTAGATGAACACTGCACCTTAAATTGCAAATTGAGAACTCATGTTACAAAGCCCTTTCCTTTTCAGAACTGCATGCAGAAATTACTGTGAACTTTTACGCAGGTTTCCCTTTTTCAGGGCTTTTTGAAGTTCCCCTTTAACTGGCTGCTCTGCATCCTGATTGAGGTTCAGCACATTTATATCCAAAGGAAATCACATCATGGCTAAATGTAAATGACATTGCTTCAGAAGACTATTTCTTCTTACAGAAGTCATTTTTCCAATCTCCTTTTGATCCTCAAGAAAAAAAAAATTAATATTATTCTTTAAACTAGAAAAACCTTTAAGCTTTCAGCCATTACTATAACCTATAAAAATAGCCCTTTGTAATAAATTAATTACCTTTTCAGTTCATGTATTCATTTAAAACTGTATATGCAGAATCACAATGTTACCTGTAAGTGGTAGCTTGAACAAGGATAGGTTAATTTTTGCTTCTGAACATTTTAAACCAAATTACTGTTTTTCAGTGACCCTGGAGTGGAGAGGTATGAACTACTTGACCCAGCTATTGAGAGCAATGATGTATAACTCTATTCGGAATCTGCCTGAGAAACCAGAGATTTGGTTCTCACAAAAATTATTTTGCTGGCAAGCTGCAGTTAATGGTTG
This sequence comes from Astur gentilis, assembly GCF_929443795.1. NCBI lineage: Eukaryota > Metazoa > Chordata > Aves > Accipitriformes > Accipitridae > Astur > Astur gentilis. The sequence continues at coordinate 16,291,454 of NC_064891.1, forward strand.
GGAAGGAGGGATTTGGGTGGGATCATTTCTCTTGTTTTGTCTTTTTCTTTTTTCTTTTTTCTTTTTTTCCTACAGAAAATACCAGGCTGATTTTCATGGCAAATTGGGAGTGTTGGCCTGTGAAGAGGGGTCAGGCAGTATATGCAGTGGAGGGCATGTGTTGTTTTTTCTTTTCCTTGATGATCTAATTGGCAGAATCTATCACACACTAATCCTCAAAAGGGTCCCATTTTTGTCTATAAAATTTTCACAACAGCTATTTACTACTGTGAATTGAATTTAAGGGCCAGTGGCTGGAAACTTTATTGTGTCCATAGAATTTTCACCAAGACAATTCAATACAAGATGACTTTTGCCTTCTCATTTCTAAGAAAATGCAAAATCTATCTTTGAGGCCAAGCTTTCCCACAAATGCTTTAAAACAGCAACCTCACCGGACTTTTAAATAAAATGACACTACCTATGAAACCTTCTTCTTGCCAGCCAGCAAAAAAGAAGAGAAATATCTTTCATATATTACTCCTTGGAGAAGGCAGTTAGATTCTTTGGTGATGAGTATCCATCTCAACACAAAGATAAATTATTAGGGTCAGCTGAGGTTGGCAGAAGTTATTTTAAGCTGGTTTCTCATTTGAGAAGCTGCATTTCAGTTGAGTGGTCTGATTAAGTTGAACTGGAGAGGAACCAAACCAAAACAAACATTTTCTTTAAAGAATAGGCCCCTGTGTCCATGTACCTCTAGCAGGCAGTGCCCCAAGTTCATTTGTTACCTTCAGCAGTTATCTCTGAAAACTGTCTTTTGCACAGAGATACAGGTATTTGTCCTGAGACAAGTATCTCCCACTTGTATAGTGGGAAGTTTGGGTTTCATCAAAATGAGTTATCTTGTGTGGGCAGAAGTCTGTCTGTCCTTTACTAAATGCTATACCTTCCATGAATAGGAAATGTCTCAATTTTTAAAGGAAGTTTTAAAGACTTTTCTTCTGATGCAGTTGTTTTCTTTTTTCTTTTTTTTTTTTTTCAGTGCAGAAATTTATTAGAAACAGGCTTTACAGGGTCTTTGGTGAATATGTTTTTTTTTTTTGCCAACAACAATCCTAGTTATTATAATGAATCAGATCTCTTTGAGTCAGTCTTTCACATTTTTAGCAAATAAAATAAAAGCATAAAAACGAAGTCGCATTTTCTTACTTGAGACTTAGCTTTGAAAGCCAGTAGCATGTTGCTTCTCCTGGTATTCCCCAAGTGAAATTCTTTCTGATTTGACACAAATAGCAAAATTCTTTGCCACTAAATCCCACACTATTCATTGCCTCCTTATTTGAATAGTTTCTGTGGTCCTTCTTGAGCATTTAGTGTATACAGTGGATACTGCATTGGTTAAAAACAAACAAAAAAAAGTACTGCAATATTTTATATGTCCTGTAAAATGTTATTTGAAATGGTTGGACAAAAAAAAGACATTTTCCGTGTCATTTACCAGCAGCCTCATCATTGCTAGCAGTCTTAGAATGTGTATATTAAATAGAAGTCAATGACATTAATTATCCTATTTATGAATGCCATTGTGGCTCTTCAGGTTTATTGATCATTGAGAATTTCCTAGCTCTTTATATTGTTGCCATTTTGTTGCGCTTTCTTACAAACAGTAAGTTTGAAAAAACAGTGGTATATTTAAAAATAATATTAAAAGTAATAATAAACCATTAATAATGCACAAAAGAACCATACATGAGAACATAATTAAATACACTGTAGGCTGGAACATAAGGCTGGCATTGCACTATAAAAGAGAATTCCCTGTAACGCCTAATGAAGTAGAGCAGATAACCTTCCACCATCACCTTTGCTCAGTGCTATTAACATTGAAGGAGGCTGCAAAACAGCTCATTAGCTACAGCCATACGATTTCTGCTCCAGACCACTGCTGTTAAGTGGCAGGTATTGCCCGGCACAAGGATTATATACACAGATCTGTGACCTGCAAAATGTATATATTTAGAATACCATATTCTATACAATGCTTCTCTCCCTGATAGTATTTTCTGCTCATCCCTTCATGGGATGATGGAATATTGGGGGGTAGGGGGGATTTATTTTCTTTTCAGATTGCTATTAATCAAAGCTTTTTAACCATGCCTATATATTATATGGGAAAATAATAGAATATCTAATGGGCTAAGACAGCACTTTAATATCAGTTTCTTTACAACTACCAATACTACTTTACTGGAGTTAAATGCTTGATCTGAAACATTAACATAGGTAAAATTTGAGTGAGTTTAGTTCTAAAATTTGGCTTTCCCCTGCTATTGTCTAAATCTTACTTCTCGGAGTGCATATCTTTAGAAGAATTTGATTTTGAATCTGTTCTACAGCACTGATTCCCTTGGATTTCTAGAAGGATATATCTACACAGATCTGTCCTTGAAAGGAAAAAATAAATTATTTTCCTATAAAAAACAATCATCAGATATTTATTAAGAGAGCGTTTGTTTTATATATTTCAGAGAAAATACTGCTGTTCAGAGCAGCCAGTTGGAATGAAAGATATGCTTTATGTATGTCCTTCTCTGCATTCTTTAGTACCTTTTACATATCAGTGTTTGGCCAAAATCAGGTTTTCTTTGGCTGTCTTGAAAACATTGAAGGACAGAGATTTAGCAGCATGAGTTTATCCCCATCATCTTTGTAACTACTCTTCCAGTAATTGTAGATTGCTATTAGATTGCCCCTTAGCCACTGTTTGACCTGACTAAATAATCCAGCTGCCTCAACATTTATTATTTTGGTAGCCATGTACTGGACCCTCTCAGACTTCTCCACATACCCAAAGGTGGACACAAAAGGAAGCCCAGTGTTCCAGACGTGGCACCACCAGCACCGAGTAGAGGGAATAACAGCTCCTCTTGATCTGTTTTCCACACTCCTCCAAATGTAGCCCAGCCTGTGGTTTGTCTTGCAGTGAGAGTTGGTCCGTATTCACTCCTGCATCCACTGTAGCTGCCGGGTCCTTTTTGGAAAGGTCAGTATTCATTTTCCCAGCCTGTACCAATGTGTCAGGTGACTCTGCCCCACAGCAGACCCTTCTGCTGCTGCTTACTGAACCTTGTGAGATTTTTGTTGGCCCAACCCTCAAATTTTGCAAGGTCTCTGTATCAAGACTCTGCCATCTGTCATGTCAGCTAATTCCCTAGCATATTGTCATCTTCAAAGTAGCTGAGGATGCAGTCTGTGTGTAGACATTCGTCTGATCACCCCGTGGGACTCGGCACAGGGTCCACCATACCCTGGGCCACAGAGCACTGACACCAATATGAGGATGCTGCAAATGGCGTTTATTCAACTGCGTCACGCCCTTACATACTGTCTGTCGGTCATCCCGCCTCCCTTAACCCTTCTCTTTCCGTACATCGCGAGATCTTCCGAGCGCCAATCCCTACACTGTGTCATCATCCAGGTTGGTGATGAAGATGTTGATGAACGTGGATCCCATGTTCAAGCATTGGCTTATTAGCAGCTGCCAGCATGTGCTGGGCCATTGATCCAGTTGTCCAGCTGGTTCACATTCCACTAAAAGTCTGCTTGGCCAGCCCAGACACCCACTCTTTGCAAATGAGAGTGCTGTGGGAGGTGGGTTGAATTACCTTCACAGTACAGAGTACGTAATTTACTGTTTTAAAGCAGTATGATTACGAAAACAAAATGCAACTAAGTAAACAAAAATAAAATGCTGTAGAAAGAGGAGGAGGCTAGAGAAGGCTGCAGGGAGAGCTGAGACATCGCTTGATAACTGCTACCACTGAGAATGAGCTAGGTGTTTTTTATGTGTGTCTTGCCCGAGGTAGGAAGGGAATGAGTGTTTTCTTGCTCTGGTATGATATTTCAGTGGGATTTGCCAATATTTTCTGAGTTGGATGGAGAGTTTGCAGAGCAGAACTGAGGCTATGTGGAACATTGAATTGCTTGTTGTTTCCCATGTGTCTTATCTTAGCCCCCTTCCTATGTCATCAAGATATTTGGTTGTTTTAGTGGTCTATATAGCCTATAGGGCACTACCGTAAGAAACTTGCCAGAGAAGCTGTTATAGAACATATATTAAGTACTGAAAAGGCCATACGAAAATTCCTTTAGGCTCCTCAAAGGTACGAATAGCTGATGCAACTGTGTCTGTGTAGTAATAAAGAGTTTTATGCAATCTAGCTAAATGGGTTTAGTGTATTAACCTCACTACAATAGGTCCACCTGAGACAATTTAGCATGTGAAAGAATGCTTCTGCAGCAGAGAACAGTAACAAACTTTTCCAGTTGATAATGCAGTAGAGAAAAGGTACTATCTTTCTGGTCAGCTGCCAAGAGCTCACCATCTGATTCATAAGCAAAGGAAGATGTGGAAATTCCCTATGGATTAACATGCATCACCCAGTCTGATTTACAAAGGCTGTCAACATAAGACAGAAGAGACCCTGACATTTGGCAAGCTATAGGAGCAAGATTATGCTAGTTAATTCTGAATTCTCTTTCAAATCAGTCCTGTTTTTCCAAAATGTAGACTGAAACAAAAAGTGCCCCAGTCATGGACCCTGCGATCATGTGCTCCTTGATCTTTTTTGTAGGCTCCTTGCTTGAGATGTGAATGCTGTTTTTTACTGTGACTCTGTCACGATTTCTTCTGCCAGACTCTGGAAGCTGGGTGAGAACTCAGGAGGGAGGGATAACATCCCCCTTCTGCCAGAGGGTTCCTCATCACCCCTCCTAGAGGAATATGGTATAAATCTGAAAACAAACGTACCATCTCTCACACAGCAACCTTTTGTTTTCACCAGTGATGTTGTGAGTGTTATCTATATCACTGGGTAGAAAGCATGGTCTTTGCCTCTTTTATGATAAGAAAAATGGATATGGAGGTATATATACACGGTTTCAACTGATGACGGTACAAAGAATGGATAGGATGTGAAGAAGAACGTAGATTCCTGCTTTTTTGGGCAATTGAATATTTCATGTCTCCTATTTTGTAGAAAAACATATTTCTGAGACTTCTTCCAATTCAGCAACTTTCTTCAGAATATTGCCACAATCTTAAAAAATTAATATTGAGACTATATCATCTGATACTTTGATTTGCCACAAAAGATAAGAAATATCAATCAAGAAATGTTTAACTGTATTTTTCTTGAATGATTTGAAATGGAAAAGAAACTAGTCTCTAAAGCAAAGGCATATATTTTAAACAAAACATAGCACTTAAAATAATAAATACCCATTTAATTATTTAAGATTTCATTTGTCAATCTTGTCCAAATTAGTTTTAGAATCACTTCTATTCTAGATGTGCATTTATTAATGGAAATGTTAGGGCAACCGTAATTTCATGAAGCATATTTATTTCTTAATAAATCATTAGTCCATTGGAATTTAAAAACTTAATCTTTTACAGAGAATTGCAGATAGAATCAGTGCCTGTATTTATATGCTAATGACTCTAAGGGAAGAAAGCAGAATTAACATATAATGCTTAATTAAGAGAAAAAAATTGCAATAATCCTATAACTTGGAAGTAAAGCACAAACCATTTCTGGTGCATAATAGAGGTTTCAGTTATGTACTTTCAATGTAGCAATTCTTAAATAATTGTTCTGGCACTGGCAATAACATAGAAGAAAAAAGTCCCAGTGAAAACTATTGAAATAAAGTAATCCTGTTCAGTTATAATTTTTGAGAGCTCATTCCTTATGGTCTGTTTTGTGCATTTACATCATTGAGTAGTTTTCATCATTAAGTATTTCATGTGAGAGCATTTAATTCTGCAAGGTGCCTGCCATTCCATTGTCTTTAAAAAAGATAGTATCAATCCTCTGGAATCAACAAGGTTTTGATACTGGATTCTAGGGAGGCAGGATTAGATTTAAGGTGTTTTCCTATATGCTTATATACATCAATTCCCATTTGCACTATTTTAGTGGTCCAGAACAACACTGGTGCTTCAAGCTGTTATTGTGTTTTCTCTGCAGGCAAATGGTCTTTGCAGGGCATTTACCAAGCAACTGTACTTTGAGATTAAACCCCAAGTCACTTCAGTCCTACACTCACCAGTTATTAACTGTGGTGTATGTGGCTGATCCAAAACAGAATTACATCTATTCCAGTTCAGATGGAAATTAATCTCAGAAAAACTAAAGAAGTCTACTATGTCTTTGCAGAAATATTATGTGATTGCTCTGCTTCTTACTTTCAGATTTAAAAGTTCTAATTAGAACAAGCTTGATCTTCTGAAGTAACACATATTCTTTGTGGGTTTGTTTTTTTTGTCACCTGCTGATTTTTTTTTTTCTTTGACAGAGAAACTCCAGAGCCTCACCTGAGGTTTTTTTCAATAAGTTTACTTCACAAAAGAGTGTTTTCCCACCTCTGTAGCAAAAATCAATATATGCTATAAAGAAACAAAGAAATGCCAAATGGTCTGCGCACATCTGTCTCTTTCACTCTTTGAACTATGCTATTCATAAAAAAGCCTGACTACTGAGTTTTCCTGAGGAGCACTCTAAATATTGCACAAACACATTGATGTCAGGATTAAATAAGAAAAACTTTAAAAAATTAAACTGCCAGGCTCTGCAGATTCAGGACTGATATCTGATACTAGAAAAAAATTCAAAGGAAAGAAAAGCAATAGTTGACTCAGTGTGTGTGTGTCCAACTTTTGCTCCATAAATTGTATAATTGAGCTTGAAGATAATTTAAATGTAAAGATACGTTTTGCTGAATTCTGGCTTTAGGCTGGCTCTCAGCACTCAGTGCTGTGAAATATTTTTTCCTGTTTTTCTGTATCCAGTCCACTGCTATGGCGTTTGTATCCAGGTGTTAGAATGCTCTTCAGTATGCCTTTTCATAGCAGTTAACAATCTTAATACTGCTTTTACTAGAAGCTGTGCATAAATTTTCTGTACTTGCTGAGAGTAAAATCTACCCTCAAAGGATACCACCTTCTATACCCCATTTTGAAAATGCAAGTGGGATGCAAACTGAGGGATATGAAACGTACTACTCATATGTCCTATCTGAAAGTAAAAAGTTAAAGCTACATCTTACCTGTAAAGTGTCCAATAACATAACAGGAGAACCCAACTGTGTGAAATTCATGAATGGTGGGGGTTTTTTTCACAACAAAAAATGTCACTAGTAGTAGAGCAGCTACAATACACAATGCTTGCTTTGTTTGGAAAATTCTGCTTTCTCCAGACTGTCCTCCCATTCTTCCCTTGCCCCACAGTTGCTTCCCACCCACTGTGCTGGTGAAAGATGTTCCTCTGAGGTTACCTGCCCCATGGGCTTCTGATTTTCTGCCTATGTTAACTTCTTCCCCCATTCGTCTTGCGCACTAATGTGAACTGCAACTTTGGTGTCAGGTGGCCTTCAACTATGTAAGTCTTTAATGTAAGCATTAGAAATAATTTCAATGTTTCTTGTATTCATTTTAATGTTTCACAATGCTTCTTTTTTATTGATTCTTTTACAGGGTCAAATTCAAAGAGCTTCTGAAGGCCTTCAGTTGCCATCTGGTCAAATTAATTATCTAAATATTGCCTGAACTGCCTAAAGATTATAAGGTGCTTTTGAAAAGTAGTCCACAATTTCTTTCAATATAACAAGCATTGTTGAGAAAACCCTTTCCTACACTTTACTATTTTAGTATATGTACTTTAAAGAAACATAAGATTAAATGTATGGTTAAATACAGGGTTTATAAGAAGTAGCTGATCAAAGAGATTAAAGTTGCATCATTTGAACAGGAAGGTGGGCTGTGAAAACAACTGCTGAAGGATTCTGATAGTTACTTTCACAGAGAAACTTAAAAGATAACCAAAGGATGGAGAGAACATTCTCAGTCTCTTGGTTCATACGTGGGATATACTAGAACTGAGTAATTACTCCAGGAAATGTTTGAAGTAATCAGTATTTGGACATAAATGTAAATTAACATTTGCTTTTGGTAGAAGTCCCATGCAGCCACCTTCCATTCAGATTCCCCATACAGATAGGAAGTTCCCTGCCATTCAGAGCAGTAATACCAGCTTTGCAGTGAAGTGCTGATTAAACTTCAAAAAGTAATAATACAGCTGTGACCCTTTAAAGGCTGATTTTTCTGTATGAATAATAGCATTTACAGTTATACCAACTGTGATGAAAATTATGAAGCTAATGAATCCTGGGGGTTCAGGACACATACTGAGTACTAATTGGGATCAAGAATAAATTTCACTAAAAGCTGTAACATTGAGAAGTGAGCAACTTTCTGGATAAGGAGTTTATGCCTTTTACTCTAGGAACCAAAAGTAGCTATTAGTGGAGATTAGATGGAAGATTATGTGATTGCTTGCTTAGATGGTATGTTTGCCTTAAAAAAAACACACAGAGACAGAGAGAAGATATTTCTGTATTAAAGTAAACAACCAAGACCTTTAAGAAGATTACGCAAGAGAAACTAACAACTTTCTTGTGTCTTTATCACATAATTAAAAACTAGAACTAATGGCATGAGTCCTAAAAGCACCTAAAGATTCAACTCTTTAAGATCTCGGTTGCTTCTATACAGTGCTTGATGTCCTCTGCTCCTGACCTTATTAAAAGTTGCTGACATTAAGTGATTTGAATGGATGATGCAGTCTGATGAAATGTTGGTATATGCAGCTAAAGTAGTCATTCTGTAATCTCTTCAAATGTAGTCCAATAAAATAAATTTTTGCCATTTACTAGTAGGTAACCAGAGGCTTTCAACTGACCTAACAGCTCCAGCTCTCAGGGCTGTTTGGCCTCCCATGGCCCCATCTGGGCTTAGCTGGGATAACAGTTACCAAGGAGGCAAGTGACTGTTCATTGCCTCCCCTGATATCACTGGCTCTGGGGATGGCCTGGCGCTCCTTGGTGGTCCCTTCATAATAAGCAACAGTCCTTTGTGTTCACTGGGTTGGGGGAAGATCTCCTGCAACTTTCAGGCTTTAACTGGGCACTGCTAAGAAGGAAGAAGACTGTGATAAGGAAAACATACAAATAACCCTAAGTGACACTAACATTTAGAAGGAGGAACCCCCCCCAGGGACATGAGAATCCTCCCAACAAAGATCTCAGGATGTTTTGTCACCTTCCCCCCGCTCTTCTTGAGGAAGTCTGAAATTATCAATGTTAGGACCTAGAAGAGCACTGGAAAGGGGATACACTGGGAATCATAGAATGGTTTGGGTTGGAAGGGACCATAAAGATCATCTAGTTCCAACCCCCGTGCCATGGGCAGGGACACCTTCTGCTAGACCAGGTTGCTCAAAGCCCCATCCAACCTGGCCTTGAACACTTCCAGGGATGGGGCATCCACAGCCTCTCTGGGCAACCTGTTCCAGTGCCTCACCACCCTCACAGGGAAGACCTTCTTCCTTACATCTAATCTAAATCTACCCTCTTTCTGTTTAAAGCCATTACCCCTTGTCCTATCACTACATGTGCTTGTAAAAGTCCCTCTTCCACTTTCCTGTAGGCCCCCTTTTAGGTACTGGAAGGCTGCTATAAGGTCTCCCTGGAGCCTTCTTTTCTCCAGGCTGAACAACCCCAACCTTCTCAGCCTCTCCTTATAGGAGAGGTGCTCCAGCCCTCTGATCATCTTGGTGGCCCTGCTCTGGACTCATTCCAGCAGGTTCATGTCCTGTACTCCAGGTGGGTTCTCATGAGAGCAGAGGGGCAGAATCACCTCCCTCGACCTGCTGGTCATGCTTCTTGTCATGCAGCCCGGGATACGGTTGGCTTTCTGGGCTGCAAACGCACATTGCTGGGTCATGTTGAGCCTCTCGTCAACCAACACCCCCAAGTCCTTCTCCACAGGGCTGCTCTCAATCCACTCATTGCCCAGCCTGTATTTGTGCTTGGGATTGCTCCAAGCAATGACAATTTTTGTTCTGCATGACAATTTAAACTATATTATCAATAAGACTCTCTTAAATTAGTTAAATAATTTGGAATTTTAGCCTGTTAAAGCATTAACTGGGCTAATAAATTCTTCAGTCTACATGCACGCTGTTTTCCCTTTTTCTCATAACAAGATTATGAGTGTAGCAATAATTGACAGTGAGACAGAGATCTTTTCTGGAGGCTTATTCTGGAGATTCATCTCATCCAGTAGATCAGATAAATTCACCATGAAAGTGCCTTTTTAATTGTTATTATTGACCAGACGGGTTGACCTCAGAGGGACATTTAATGGATATGACTATGTGGGATTTTGCAGATGGACCAGAGCTTTCTCTGCCTGTGCTGAACAGTCTAGACATGAGCTTTTTCACCCTCTGTTCCAGAGAGGGAACAACACAAACTTGGAGCTTTCTTCAGGACACTACAAGGATAGGCTCATAATCTTCTGGCTCAACACCAAGCCTTGCCATATCACGTCTTTTAAGAAACAAAAGGGAAAATCTAGGTTTGTTTTAAATATTTCAAATATGAGAGAATCCAGAACATCCCTTACTAAGTTTCATCACTTGTTAATAATTCTTACTGTTTAAAACATACCTTATTTCTAATTTGCATTTCTTGAGCTTTAACTTCCAGTCAAGGCATATAGTTGTATCTTAGCCTGCTACGTAGAAAAGCCCTCTGGTGTAAGATATCCTCTTTCCATGTCTGTACTTATAGATCCCTTAAGCTTGACTTTGATGAGCTAAATAGATTGAACCTCTTAAATCTCTTTCTGTAAGGCAGATTTTCTAGTCTTTAAATAATTCTTGCAGTTTGTTACTCTACTGTCTCAAATTTTGCAACTTCCTTTTAAGTGTGTGGAGAATAGATTTGGATATATTATTCCAGTAAACATCTCAAATAATACCATCACTTTGCAGATATCCACCTGTTAAACACTGCTAAAGATCATATTAACTCTTCCAGCTAGACAGCCTTCTAAGAAGTCAGTCTGAAATGGTTATTTAGAAAGACTTCTATTTTTTTTTTCCAGAATCACTACTAGAATAGTACTGTAAGCATGACCTATAATCTTTGGTTTAGAAGTATGTCCTTAAGTTCAGATAAATTTTAAATGTATGGTGCTTAATGAGTTCTGCAATATAATGGCAGTTCACTTGCCTTACTGAAGCAATAATATAAATAACTTCTAAACATGTTTTGTTTTTGTTTTTAAATATTTACCATAGTGCCTTTAATTGGAAAACCTTAGCAATACTTCATATTTTCCAAAAATGGGTGGCACAGATAATGAATGTGACTGGCAGAAGAAAGGTTGCTGCTCAGGCTGTTGTTTGGATGGGACCATTATATAGTGCATGATTATTGTCTGCTGTTTGAATCCGCACAGCCTATTTCAAGCATAATCTTATAGACAGAATGAAAATCCCACTCATCTCTATACCCTTTACAGAATTTGTAAATGAGCCTTTCAGGACAGTTTTCTTTTTGGTATAAAATTTTGCATATTCAAGCTCATTTGGGAGAGTTGCAAATTCAACCTATATAAACTACTGCAGTGGCACAAGACTTAGTGGTTTACTTTATACTAGCTAGTTCTAATATAGGTGGAGAAGAAAATATCCTTGATCCCCTGGCAAATCATTCCCAGTCTCTCCTTACATGGAACTGAAGCAGATGTTTGTGAGTTCTATGAACATGACAGAGTACATCTTCTCATATACATTATGTTCAGAGTTTTGCCATGAAATAACTCAGAAATAACTACTTGGAAATGTCAAATCTGAGTTGTATTGAGCATATAACAATGAAGCCAAGTATGAAAAAAATGCCTCATTGTTTTTAAAATGCATGTATAAGTTTGTCTTACAACACATAAGGATTTTAATGTGTTTGATATATTCTTGTATTTATTAAGAATAGCTTGTTGAAAGGTTTCTTATTAAAAGGATGCCTCAATTAGACTGAGTAGATTCCAGCAAACTTGCTTAGGTAAAGGATGATTTAACTTTAACTTCAATCAAACTACTGCTAAAGTTGACAGCTGAATTAAGGATGTCTGAGTCAACAGCAATTCTTTTAAGGTCAGGTGGGTCCAGAGGGACTTGGTCCAGGAGGCACAAAACCAAATAGCTCCAGATCAAACAAGTTATAAGCTCCACTGGGTAAGATCCAGACATGATAGCTCAGGTTCAAGGAACTTATGTGTTGATAGAGATTAGGAAGGAACAGCTCAAATATTTTCTTTGAACTTTTTTTTTTATGGAAGAGAAATGGAAAGTGAGCATTTAAAAGTACAAATATTCTCTGTCCAAAGTATGATCAAATACTCAGAAGTCTGGCTCTCTGAGAATTAACATTGTTTCTCTAATACTAAAAGATCTTAATCAATTTAAAAATCACAGTATTGACTTTGATATGCCATACCTACTGTTCTTAGTAATTACACCTACAAGTATTCTCAAATTACGCAAAACCAAAATTGAAGTAGCCTGTTCAACCCCAGCTTTTTCATATGCCTTATGAAACATGCACATTTTTACAAAGCATGCTTACACTGTATCTGTTTCACAGAATCCCCGAGTTGTGCAGTCTGAAGAAGGGAACTGAGCAGCTCGGTACCTTGGTACTACTGACACATCAACAGGAAGAACAGACAGCATTCCTTCTGTTTGGGAAGTCCTGATATTGTCCATGTAAGTTAAAATGATGGGCTATGGCCCCAATATAGAATTTGCAGTCTGGGAGAGGTCCAGTAGTGCCCTGATGGGTGTGGGGGAAATTCTATGAAGTCTTGCAGAGCATGTGCAAGGTGTGGATGTCCCACTGGCTTATAAAATGCATGAGTTTGCATAGATTCCATAGATTTCCATGGGTGTAGGAAAAGAGTACTTGGCTGTTTCTGTGAAGGCTGATGTATTTCTTAATTTCAAATTGCTGCTGCATAGCAATGGAGTGCTAATAAAAAGAAAAAATGGGAGCTGAATCCTTTGACTTACATAGTAAACAATAGGCTCTTTGTATTTTAATATTAGTGAATATAGCTTGCAGTAGGAGCTCTGCCTGGAGTTATACAATGGATACAGCAGAGCAGCATGGTGTGCAGCCTGCCTTGGTTGTCTGGAAATCCTCTCCCAGGGCCTGTTCATGTAGAAGGAGCCTTGTCAACAGCAAGGCTGTCTGCAAATAGGTAAGAGTTCTTACTAAAATTTATTAAACGTCCCTTAGACTTTCTAAAACCATTTGAAAGCCCAGCATTTTTTGCAAGGAATACTTCCTTTCCTAGATACGCAACATAAACCAGGAACATTTTGCTGAAAGGATGACAGTATTGACTTAAAAAAATACAACAACCTGTATCAATCTTTGAGAGAGATTTTGACTCATTTTCCCTGCTGTTTAGAGTTAAAATCCAGGCAAGTCTCTTTTTCACAGCTAACTTTTCTCTTTCAGTTTCTTCCAGCAAAGCATCTCTTCAGGGTTACTTGTCTGTGTGACGGATGTCCTAGTTTTTCATTCAAATTTGATTTTTGGGCACCTTTTCTAATGAGCTCTGTGAATATTCATGAAGAGGTTGTGATGTACCTACAGTTGACTTAACTGGGCAATGAATCAGTTGATGCTAAAGCATACATAGAAAGACAACTGAAAGAGGAGGATAAAGGAAAAAAAAAACACAACCGTCTTTTTACAAATAATATATTGATGGGGAATAATTTTTGGCTGAAAGAATCTCTCATGGGAATGAGAATGTAACAATTATAAGATGTTATGTAGAAGGCGGTATATTTAAAAATCAGTCATATTTTTGAGTGTCTGAAGATAACTATGCTTTCAGCCTGAAAACTGTCTCTGACATGAGGTCCTTTACAAAGTTCTTTCCTCAGTATGTTTCCATCTTGTATATTCTTAGTATTGTTAGATGTCTTTATTGTCTGATCCTGAAATTACGAATAGGGCCCAGGACAAAGAGGCAACAACGTCTTAAAGCCACTAAGGAAAGCTAATGTGAAGTACATCTATTGTATTCCCTTGTGTTTCTGTGTTCAGAAAGATATCCCTATTGTCTGTTTTAGTTTCCTTTTTTCCTTTTTTCTTCTATTTTGCCACACTTCCCCCCCCCCCCCCCCCCTTTTTTTCCTTTACCCATCTGAACAAGAGCTGTGCTTATAGCCAAAGATTCCATTTTCATTAAGGATGTTAAGGAGTCTCCTAATTAGTGAGCTTTTTGTTGTTGTGGTGGTAAAGTCAGACACAATGATGGGGTTAGTTTTTTGGGTTTTCAAACTTTGAACAAATGCTAACCAAAGTCAGCTCAAATAACCTCAAACAAGATGTCTTGTGAAGTTCTGATGAAGTGGCTGGGAAAGAAGAAGAGTCAATTTCATTTCTTCTGTTTGTGCTAATTGCTAAAATTTAGAGGGTTTTAACTTTATCATGTCTTCCAGTTTGTTCAAGGTATGATTTGAAGACTGAAGCGCTAGAACTATGAGAAACATAAAAGCTATAGTTTCATCTCCTATTTAAATTCCTTTATTTTCTATATATCCCCAGTCCTTCTCCCCTAAAACCATTTATGTTTTTGGGCTTGCTAACAACATTTAAAATTATTGTTTTCCAACTACATGGTTGAATCCAGCAGGATCTGAACAAGAACCAGAATTCTGATTACTATTATTTTTTAATGCAAATCGTTTTGCTATTAAACATAGTTTATTATCTGCTACGTCATTCTCCCCAGTTAGTGCTCTGCCCCTGTGGATTTGCTAGTCATTGCCAAGCTAAATCTATGCCACGGTTAGCGGTCATACACCTCCTTAATTTAGGAATTGCATTAAGAACTCCAGGCATTTTTTAAAAAGAGTTGCAGTTCTTTTCTCTTTCCTAGATAAAAAACTTTGTCACAGCTCAGCAATCACAGAGACACTTCTCTGCCTGCCTGCTTGATTTGTTTTCTATTTGTAAATAGATTTATCCCTCCAAAGACGTTCATTTAGGAGGGAGAGCAACTCTAACCAATAGCAGGAACTGAACAGATTGGAGAAACAAAGCTTTGGAGGGAGGCTGAAATAAATGAAATTAACTATGTAGCTTTCATTTGTCTTCCATTATTCCAAAGTAAGATAGCATTCCAGATATTTTTGAAATGGAAAAGACAGTGGAATCCCAATTATCCAAGCATCCACAGTCAGAGCCACTCTTTCTGATGAACTTTCAGCATCTTTATTCCCTGACTATTGACTTGCTATTACTCATACTTCCATTATTTATGTTATCCCAAAATATTCATGTGAGCCTAACAGTCCACATAATTAGTACTGTAAGGATAAAAGGATGCTCAGCAAGAATAGTCATGCTTTGGGGCTTATTTTGAGTATTCTCCTTCGATCTGCAGGTCTTTTAGAACTTGAGTTTGGGAGGATATATTATCCTGTGGGTAAGATTTCACCTGCTGCTGTTTCTAGCAGAACTGCCTGCATCTAATTTCTGATTCTCATCTACCATCTCTCTCTCTAATAATTCTTTTCCTTCAGAGAAGGAGATAAGGTATCTGTGTGTCTAGAGATACTGGTACATATCTGATCTTTATGTCTTCTGGTAAACATTTAGAATTTAAATTGCTTGGCTGGTGGAATGTTTCAACCTTTCCTCATGAGGGCTGGTCTTCTATGTTTGCAAGGCCCATTAAAAGTAATACATGGTCACATCCTAGAGGAAGAGCTAATTTCTTTTTTATTTGAACCATCACTTAAACCATCACACCCAGTGCCAACTAATTTCTGAAGTTCTGCTCATTACATAACAGTAATAAATAGCATCCTGCTCAATATAATATAGGATAAACCTACCCAAACAAAATATAACTCCTTTTTTGTGGTGCTTTCTAGAAAAAAGCAATTCAACCTCCTTTATTGAAATTTTATGGCTACATTTATGGGAGAACCACAAGAGGTAAGTATATATCAGGTAGAGCTTAGAAGACAATTTCAAATCTTTACGGTAAGGTGCTGATAATCTCTACTAAAACAATATTCTTACATTTTTGACATTTGTGACACTTTACCCCACTCAGTTTCATCTTAGCCTCATGTCTCTCACTCCCATAATGCCCCCGGAGTAGTATACAACAAATATTTAAATAAAATTTGCTTCATATTCTTAGTTCCATCTGTGTATATCTGATGTGTGTGTGCATCTATATGTATGTTTATATAGATGGAAAAAAAAATCAGAACTTTTCTGGAGTTTTAATAGCTTTCTGTGTTGTTACACTGAGAAACTCCCCAGATGAGGATTATGTCTCCTTTTATGTATTGCATGAGTTTGAGTAAAGTGTCAGCTTTCGATAAAAGAAAGAACTATGTAAGTGAAGAAACAGGTGTGTATAGTAATTTTTCTGAAGAGAATGAGGAAAATGGAATTTTCTGCACTGGATTATATCATTCATTATTAAAGTCTTGTGGCTTGTTGTGACGGAGCCAATAGTTGATGACTGACAAGATGTGAAAATCCTAGCAACATGTACCCATGTATGAATATGTGGCCATACATGTACAAATCCAAGCAAAGGAAGACACTTTTTCCTTGATATCTGCAGTGAAGTGTGAAATGCCATAGCATAATTACCCTTTTTTAGTAGGCCAGAGAAAGGTATCAATCATAATGTTTTGTTGTTTTTTTTTTAATTGGAAGTTTAGATGCTATGGTCCCGTTCAAGCTATCACTGTAACCAGTATTGTCATGACACTTAGATCTACCCCTGATATTAATTTAAAAAGAAAATTTTAAATTAAATTGTCCTCACTAGACAGCACCAAGCCTGTTATTTCTCTCCTCCAGGCAAAAGCTTAGTGAGAAATTTCTTCTCAGTTATATCCTGTAATCAGTGAAATTATTTGCCAGAAAGATATGCTTTAGCTGTTTGTCTGAACCTGGTCATTTGAACTATGATGAATCATCAACAAACTTGACTTTTGGAGTTACTTTAATATATATACCATATATTCAAATATAGATTTAGAGTCCTCTGATGGGATCCTGAAATGTTTGAGGAAGGTGATGGAGTGTAGGTTTCTTAAATTATTTAAAATAAGGTTAATATAGGTTAAGATTGCATATAAAGAACTATCCTGGAAAGTAAATGGGAAGTCATTGCCAGTAATATCTTTGCAATTTTCTGAATTCATAGCCACTTTAGTAATCAGACATAGGGCTTCCCCAGATATTACAAACTAAAGCAGAAGCAGTTAAGGAAACGTAAATAGCAGTCTAAGAAAAAATTCCTGTGGAATGAAACACTTAAATACGTTGAGTTTGTTCCAGACTATCTGTCTTTCCCTGTGGCAGATCTTCCTCATGAGTAAAACAACAGATATTTAAACATTGGCAAATTTAATTTTTAATTTTTATCTTTTGCCTATAGAGAAAACCTGTGAATCACTTCCTTTCCTGAGAAGCCTAGAAGGACTAGTTAGAGAATGAAGCTATGATGAACAGCTGACTCCAGTTTTTCTTTAAGGATATCATAAGATATTAACATGAATCAGCAGAGCATTGCAAATATTCTTGCAGAAAATAACAGCTTGTCTCATAATTTCAGTATGTTTGTCCATTCATCTAACAAGTCCACAGTCTGAAATTTTGGCAGACTTCAGCTGGATATCTCCTCCCCGCCCCCCCTCTAAATTGGGTTTCTGGAAATCTTTCAGGATTAATTACTGGTGAATCTCTACAACAAAATAAAAATGAAATAATTTGGTAGCATACTTGAAGGAAAACAATTCTGATATTGTTTGCAAATTAAAGGTCTCAGTCCAGCAACACTTACTCAATTCAATTGCTTTAATTCCATGGGATTACTTGGGGTTTTTAGCTCTAAGGGTTTCTGGATCTTCTTTGACCTGAGCAAGAAGAGCATACAAACCTATATTTGTCAGTAATGTAATTTAAATCATTGATACTAGCTGTATGCTGAAAAATAAGCATGTAACTTATGTCTAGCCTCAAGTCCTTAGTAATTTGTAAAATCAAGCCTTATATGAATAAAAGTTACAAGGCCAGTCTCTGAAACCAAGGATGTTCTTTATGGACAACATCAGTTACAGAGGAATAACTTAAAAGCACCCCACCTTTGTGTCTAATAGACATGTGAAATGTTAAAATGACCAGCCTCATTCATGGGTCACATGTGGGACTATTAAGTAGTTGTCACTCTCTTCCAAACATGCTGGAAGCTCCAAGTTTGGCTTGGGGAGGCTGAACTTGGATGCAGAATAGATTTAATATTTTCCCCCTATAAAGTAAGGAGGGGAAAAAGGTGTATAGAACCTGAAAGATCTGTTGCATTTCTATTGCAGCCATTTTTAGCTAAGCAGAGGAAATTTGGAAATCTTGGGCTTGCCTAAAGGAGGTCTTGAGGCAGAGGTGCTGATATTGCTCATCATGTGGTTCAGGGGCACAGTGCTCACTCAGGGTGGAACATTGAGTCCTAGCCTTTCCTGGCCTCACTCAGAGTAAGAAAGTTAACTTTGGCCTCCCAACTCACAAGAGTGACTATACCCAACTTCTAATGGTGTGTGTAGATATATATATATATGTTTTTATATATTTAGATATATTAAATTCCTTTGTAAAAAGAAGTGTATCAGAAACACCAAAATAAGTATTTTTCCTTTTTTCCCTTCTTTTTGTTTCTTGGCAAAAATAATTTGATTGTAATTTTGCAGTAAGCTTGGCCCCTAAACCCAATAAATTTCAGTGACTCATCCTTGACTCTTTCCTTTCTCCAGAAACATGCCCAGTTATATACAAAATACTTTAAAATTATGACAGCTTTTTGAACTCCAGATTCAGATACCCCCAAATCACCAGTGACTTATGAAAAATTTTAACTTTAGAGGCATATATAGAAAGTAAGAGGACATGTAATTGAATGAGCATTCTTGTTGTACAGCAAGCTTTTTATTCAGGCTCCTTGTAAGAGAGGCCTTAACTAGTACTTCAAAACTTAGAAGAGAGGAGGAGAGTGGATTGGTAATATAGGAACTACCATGCAGAACATAATGTTATTGAAAAATTAACCTTCTTTGGGAATTTTTAGTTTCTAATGAGAAAATAACAAGAATAATCTGCTTTAGTTTTCTGAACAGCAGACTTTCCTGGTGTTGCACATGCACTGGACTTATGAGAACTGCTTTTATAATTTTACTTTTGTACTTAGTAATTAAAATGATACTATATAACAATGGATTAAGTACTACTCTTTGCTACTTAATCTCTTTCTGAATAGATAGATAGGTGAATATATGACTCATAGTTTTTAGCAAAGTGATAATTAGTGCCTGTTGAGTTTAGGTGGCTAGTTTGCCCTCATAAATGAGTGCCCTTTCTTTGAAAGGGTTAACAGCAGATGGCTACTTAAGACACTGAACTGTTTAGCAGTGCTGGCACTGAAGTCGGATAATGCAGTATTAGGCAATACTGTCGCCGTGCAACTATAAAATACTGGCTTTGTAGATAGTGGTAGAAAGAGAAGGGACAGATACACGCTCAGGATTTTTTCACAGATGAAACTCTGT
Organism: Astur gentilis; assembly: GCF_929443795.1. Lineage (NCBI taxonomy): Eukaryota > Metazoa > Chordata > Aves > Accipitriformes > Accipitridae > Astur > Astur gentilis. Next base: position 16,310,992 of record NC_064891.1, read on the forward strand.
TCATTTACCGTACCTGGGATTGTGGCTAGTGCATTCCATTACTGAAAACTAGTGCAAAGCTGCAGTGCCACATTTGTCCTGATACACACAAATATAACAACAATTTTACTTGATGAATTTGAGAGGACAAGGACTATCTGACCCTGTCCTGAGATATAAGGTATACTGTTTCATAGAAATTAAATTGATTTTAAAAGTAAGGAAGACCTTCATTGTAACGTTTAGTCTTTAAGTTACTATTCCAGCAGAATTTATGTGATTTAAACACTAGATTCCACCTGGGAACGGAAATCTCTAAAGTCAATAAAACTTGAAGTTACAGCTAATCTGGCAGCCCCATGGTGGGTTACCCGAAGTAGTTCTGGCACTGGAACCATACTTAGTCTTTTTGCTAGGCCCATAGAGCATGAAAGACATAGAGGCTATTTCACCTCCCTCTTTCTCCTGATATATGAGTTTTCTTGCGCATTTTGGTAGGGTGTGTATGATCAGGCAGTCTGAAAACCAGGATGTAAGACAAAATGGACCACACATCTGATTTAGTATAGTAATTCCTATGTTCCTACAGTTAGTTGCTATGGGAAATAATAGTTATAATGTAATCCAATACAATTACTGGCAGGAGACAATCCAAGAATTGGAATTTTAGAGTTTTGTTTAAAATGAAAAGCGTGTGTTAAAAGCCATATTGATTATTTTAATCCAGTCTCCCATAGCAATATTGTTAAGCAGTATGACTCCTCTTTGTCTATAGTTTGCCTGGCAGGAGAGGAACAAAGACATTGATCTGTTATTAACTAAATATACTGGAGAATACTTTGTACTAACCATTTGAATAGGAAATGGAAGAATGCTTTAAAATAACATTTGCTACCATGCTTCATGGTATCACCATAGTAACTAAGAGTTCAGTCTGAATGCTGTGCTTTTGTGCTTGTATTTTCACACAGAAAAGAGACATTAGCTACTGGTCTTTAAATAAGAAAACTGATCATTAATTTTGCACTTTGTAAAGTCCCATTAACCAGAGCATATTTGCAAAATGATATGCATCGAACAAAGAACATAGCAATTTTAAATTAAAGAAAATTATGACTCAATACACCATAAAAATGGTTTATTTAAATCAATGTTTTCAAAAGTAATAATATTACACAGCCTTTAAAAGCCTAACTAAAGAAAGTGGCTAGATAGCTCAGAGGCTTTGACTCGAATGTTGAAGCACAAGTCTGTTACGTCCTTTCAAATACAGCTTAGATTGATGGTAAAAGGAAGCTGTTTCAAGATCCTGATTTGGTTGCGCTAGTAAAACGCACTTGTGATCTTCAGGAAGCTGTAGATGCTTAGGTATATTGAAATTTATTTCTAACGGCAATGAATTGGCTGCTTTAGTCATGGTGATGGGAAGTTGCCATGAAGACAATAAAATATGCAACTAAGAGACCTTGAACAAGTCTCTCTTTGATGGACCAATCTGAAGATGTATGTCTGCTATGGTTTCTATGTTATATCTCTGGCATCACAATAAAGCCTCCTGTTAACTAATCTCAATACGTTTCATATTCTAAACCCTATTAAACATGTAAAATGCAACCTGCTTACAATTATGATTCACACAGTCACACTGGCTTAAGTAATTAATATTGATAGTAAAACTGACAGCAAGCTTAAATGGTAACAATTCCTGTAAATTCAATTAGGATAGTATTTTTCCCCTTCCTCTGCAGGTCCAGAGAAATACACTGTGAGAGAACTAAGGCCTTTAGTCACATTTCACTCCTTGTGAAAACAATAGAATACAAAAAGCTTACGCAGGCTTGCTTGTGCCTTAGATGTGGAACTCAACTCCACTAGACATGTGACACAGCAGTGGGGGTTTTAGGAACAAAGGAAGGGTGAACTCAATGTATCCATAGGTTGCTCCTCAGCGGAGAAGTAAGTAAACAATATGGAGTGACTGTTGTGACTGAGTCTTAAGTAAAAAGTAAATAACTGTCCCTGCTTCAGAGAGAATTCTGTCTTGCCCAAGCAAAGAGAAATTCTATCACAACAATCCAGCTTCTTGATGCACAAAGTTAAAGGGATTAGATACACTGTACCAATCATGAAACTCTAATGGTCTCTGTGATGATCACTGAACTACTAGAGCTGATACAGAGCAGCAGCAACTTAAATATTGACAGAGAAAGGGTCAGCCTGCCACAGCTAAAGTACTGAAGTTCTTGACTTGTGCACATGAAAGTAATTTTAAAAGTTCACTCTACATTCCTGTGTGTTTCTTTTTTTAGTACATGTTTCATTCAATCCGTGAGGGATGATTACCACTCAGTCAAAACGAAGCTTTTCATAATGAAATGCATAAAATTGTATTCTTAACACCCATATTGCTTGATTTGATATCTGACATGAAGCACATTTAAAAATACTTACGTAGCATGCAGCTAGTATAGTATATATAGCGCAAATGTTGCCATTAGTGTAACAGACTGTAGTAAGTCTAATAGATTAGCAGAAAAAAAATATAATAGCAAGTGGGTAATAACAGTTAACAACTTTGAACAACTAACCGCTTTAGGTTAAAATCTCTGGAAATATTACCATTTGTAGTACTGTTGAGTCTTAAGTGCAGCCATATACACATCCCTTTAGGACTCTTTAACAGTACAACAATGCACCATGGAATAGTAATGAAAAATTTATGTCATTTCAAAAAAAGATATGGATAATATTCATTCATTATTGGTCAAACTTTTCTGGATATTAGAGAAGTCAGTTAACTGTAAGTGCTTGTTCCAAACCAGATTTCACACTGGAAATAAGAAAAGACATTTGCCTTCCAGGTACTTACCGATTCCATTAGACATGATGGATTTTTTGTATTATAGAGATTCTTAGAAGATGAAAAATACTGATTGCTTCCCTTCTCTAATATAGCAATAGTTCATGTCTTGGAACTAGTTTTATTGTCAAAGTGAATAATATTTTAATATGTTTAGAGATGGCCTCATTCTTCTTGATGGAAAAATGAAATGACTTTTGACATTAGGGTGTTTTGTTATCTGTTCCTTGAGTAGCATCAATATCACATAATTTTGATGGTGTGCTTCAGGTGTGATTTCTGGAAACAAAATGTAAGAGAAAAAAATGTCCTTAATGCATTACAGTTTGGGGTCCTTCTCTGTAAACAGTGATTGTGTGTTAGAGGAAAAGCATTTGGGTTTCCTATAGAGCAAATACTAAACTAAATCAAAGGTCTATATCAGAATGCTCTTTAGAATAGTTTATAATTTATTATTTAGCACTGAAATGTTCACTACCTTATCATAAAATAATATCTTTGCTTTCTAAGCCTGAGCCTGTGGGACAATGATAGTCTCCAAGGGAAGTTGCTGAATGGGAGTAAGTGTCTGCCCACCTTAAAGGTAAGTCACTTATAGTTTGATTTATCTTCCCGGTATGTGGTTGGTAGTTTGTTGAATATTGTAATTAAAGTAAATCAGCTCAATATTTAATGATTTATTTAATCCACATACATAAATACAACATTTTTCCAGCAATTTTTCTTCTTTTCTTAATAGTAGTTATCACTGATGCTAACAAGTCTAAGCGCTCTCAGTAAAACTGGTATAGTCTCTGCATTCCCTGGTTTTTTTATCATGACATTTAAGATTAACAAAATTTTTAGAAGACATTCTCAGTCTGGGAGCATTTCATTGATTACAGGATTAAATGCCAATGAATACCTTACATATCCTGTGCTCTCACACACCACTGTATAACTGTTCACAGCGCTTTCATTTTCTGTTTTGTCTCTATTTTATGTGCTGTGTAGACTTGTCATTGTTTTATTGTTATTAATCATACCTATATCCAGGGTATAACTCCTTTCACTGTAAAATATGAAATAAGAGTATAAATAACTTTATTGTTGGTCCAGTTTTACAGATTGGCACTCTCGGCCCGAAAGGAAAATTACCTTGGACACCTTCTGCTTCTGTTCCTTTTGAACTAAGTAGGAAAAATGAATCTGAGTTCTGTAAAAGTAAAAACATTTGGGGGCAAATCTCTACCATTTACTTGCAAAGGAAAATTATCAGGTGGAATTTAAAAGGGGATAATGAAGAAGCTCAATTTCATGAACATAGAGATTTTAGGAAAGATACTGTGGTGTTACTAGTCAAGGGAGGCTTGTTTTTGAGAAAGTGTCTATTTCCAGGCTTTCAGGCTGAATACTACTGTTAATGTAAAAGAGTGACTACTTGAACAAAGAAAAAATATACGCTGTAAAAAAATATGGTTGAGTGTCTCCTATAAAGACCTAGATAGCATTACTTCTCCCCAATAATTTAGCTGTTCAGCTCTCTGGGTTTGCTGGCTGAGTAAGCAATGGATTGTGAGTGGCAGACTTAGCTCCTGTCTAGGACTTTACATTTCAATCTCCCTCATAAGTACAAAAGAATTACCAGAAGCCTGAAGAATCTGTTATCGTTCTGGGTTTCCTTTACTGTACCAGTTCATGTTAATATTTACATCACTTAAAGTGCTGGCAGCTGAAATGATACAAAAGCAGAGCACTGACTTCAAAGCCAGAGAGACAGTGCTGTCAAAAAAATAAACCCAGAACTTGGTTGCATAGAATAATTCTGAATGAGTACTGAATACCTAGAACCCCAAAGGGTCTTTAATGCAAGAGTATGGAATGTCATCATGTCCCTTGTTTAGGCATTTGCTCTGTAAGCAGACTCTGTCATGCTGAGTCTTTGTGCCGTGCAAGGAAGATCACTGTCTAATACATCCATGCAAGACACAAACCCAGCTGAAAAGCAGTCCGACCAGCCAGTAGGAAATGGTGAGGACAGGGATGTGTCTGCCCCTCTCTGGGATTTAGGCATTTTACACAATGCTTCCTGCAGATTCCTTCCTTTAATTGGGATTTTTCAGTACTGAGCCTACTATTTACTTTAAAAAGTGAGCATGTACCTTTTGAAGTACGTCAAGAAAAGGCAGGTAGGCAGGGTTCTCTCCTCCTCTCTTTCTTTTTCCCTTTATAAAGATTTGGTATCGTGTTATGTGAAAAAAAAAATTAATCCTGAATGATCCTGTGAAACACCTAGTTTATAAGTGACTTTAATACAAGTCTCATCACTCTTAAAGGAGGGCTGTTTGTTTGTTTAACTCAATTATTGTACCAGCTGATCAATGTTTACATAGATCTTTGAAAACTTTGGTTGAAAGACACTTTGTATGCATGATTTTTAATAGCATATTGTAACTCAGGGTCTTGTCCAGTTCAGTGCAGGAAAGCAGCAAATAACCTGAGTTTGTGTAAGCAGCAGATCCAGCAGACACATTAATGAAACCCGGTTTGAAATATATTCATTGCTATAGCAAAGACAAACACTTGAGCTGGCAAAAAATAGAAAGAAGAAAAAATTTCCAAGGAAATCTGTATTTTTATAAAAACAAGGAATAAGTGGTAGAGAAGAGGGATTGCACAAGAAAATCAGTATGGAGAAGCTGCTTGTCTACAGTGTTGTATTCAGTTACCCTGATGTGAATCTGAGATTATCATATTGAATTAGTGTTTTAAAGGAGAAATGAATCTGGAGAGAAAGCACCCAAGAAGGAATTCCTACAAAGCATTTTTCTGTGAATGTGCTTTATCCATATAACTAGGAAATGATGCAGTCGGACTAAGAACACAGAAAATGTACAACTAGATAAGACAAAAAAGAAGCTAAGCAATCATACTAAAAAAGGCTGCATGCTTGAAACTGCTTGACGTCATACTGTGCCATATCCCTGCACCTTTAATTAGTTGGGATGACACAATGGCCTCACTGAAATGATGGTGGGGAATGGCAGTGAGAAAGATTCATGTTTATTTCTATGTGGCCAGATGGGATTATACATTAATTTCCCATCATTTCTGATGATAATACAAGATTGTTCAAGACATTGCAGCTTCTAGTGTTTTGCCCGTTGCAATAGGTGGGGCTGCTGTCATTTTGTGAGGCGTTTGCAATGCTTACAATAATTCCTTTCCCTCCATTTTCAGCAAAAAGGTAATTACATTCCCATAGACCAAACTGAATAATTTATGTGCACAATTGTTGTTTATACCTTCAGATACTTATAGATAATTGACATTACATTCTGTGGCATTACAGCTTTTCTTACTTATCTACATATTTATTTTACTTACCTAGCAGAGAAACAAAATCACTTACACAGTAGTTTCATAGGTTTTGATTTTGAAACCTTTCAACCCACAGAAATACTGTAATTAATTGTTTAATATACTAAATTTTTCATATTAAATTTCACTCAGTTCTTGTTCACATTCCTGTTATGTACACTTCCTTTCTGAGCTGGAGTTGCAGTACACGTTGATTTGGTATTGGCTGCATATTCAGGTAAAGTTTATTTATTTAACTAGAAGACTTGGTAATGAAATTTACAGTCATCTTTGGAGTGCTGAATTATCTTGAAAATGAGCCTAAATATTGGTTTATTTTTTTTCTGGTTTAAATATTTCTTTCACGACACAGTGAATGACAATTAAAAAGATGACCCTCTTTCTTTTTTTTTTAAGGTATCGCTATTACCAACTGCTATTATTTTTCTCCAATCACTTTTACCTCTTCTCATTTCCACGACTTTTCAGAAATTGTGAGTAGTACAGTGAGCTCATTAACTTATTGCCTTCATGTATTAGAATACATAGCTGGGATAGATAATTTGTATAGATTTATAAGGTATCATCTACTATTCTCCAGTGATACTTTTCAAATGTTAAAAGTATATTTAAAAAGACTAAATTATCTTATACTCCTCAAGTTTTCAGTGTTACTTCACCACAGCCAGACACACTCTGAAGCAAGGAACAAGAGAACAACTAAAACATGCATTAAGAAATCTGTTTGGTAGAGTTTATAATATTTATCCCAGTCTGAGTGCTTTCTCTCACCATATTCCATGTTATGTTGAGGGCACATCTCCTTTCAGAGTCTGTAGCCAATAGTACAGTTCTCACCATTATAGGCAGCAAGCAGAGAAAATGAGAAATCGTTGAGTTAGTCTAAAAAAAAAAAGTTGAAAAAAGTCACTGAATGCTCCAAAAAAAGGTAACATGGATGTTTAAAAATCATTTTAAATCTGACAAAAAGGCAATCAAGTCTGGTAGGATGCTGATACAGTTCAATTCCACTGAGAATCCGAGTTGTTATAATCTGTGCATGTTGAAGCTTGCGAATGGCAAACCACTGTATCAAAGCAGCCTACAAACAGGGTATTACAATAATCCAGACTTGATGTTATAAAAAATGTGAATCAAGAGCTCAGCACCCTGTGGAGACAGTAAGCTTTAATCTTTACCCACTACTAAATTCCTGAGATGGTATTAGGTGCTTATGACTCTCAAAGTCTTATCATGTGTACTGAGCTGAAAACAGTAACTTTTCTGTTGACATTATTTAAACCATGTAAGATTCTACTTACTCTACTTCAATTAAATGATCTTTAAAGCTCTCTTTTTATATTGATTAGGATTTCTCAGGCTGTCATTCACAACTCACTCCTACTTCTAGCACCAAGATCAATGCAATTACTTTTTTTCTTTACCTTTCCAGCAATAAGATATTTTTAAATAAAATTGGTGATAGTGCTCCAAGAAAGACTTTGTCAAAACAGGGTAAAAGGCCTTTAAAGGAATATTAATGCTCCTTTTTGTATTAAGATTATAGCAGAAGAAAAGGTCTAACATCTTTTTAACTCCTTCCATGATGCCACCTCAAGATCACAGACTCTGAGTGGTAAGTGGAACTTAACATAGTTAGGTCAATAAGTAAGGAGGAAATAGCTGCAGACCTTAAAAGTATCTGTATTCTTCCCTGAAATTATATCATCTGTTGCTCTGAAAATCTAAAATGGCATGATTTTTCATGTTGGATTACCAATATTGTTTAACAGAAAGAAAAAAAAAATACTAGAACATCTTTTCTTCCTTTAGATATGCTATATTTATGAGAGAGATGCACAGATTTGTATTGCCTAGTTCCAGACATGAAAAGTTAAGATTCCCTGAGCTGGAGGTAAAACTTAATTCCTAATTTATTTAAGGGAGAATTTAACACAAAATACAGCAGAGACAAGATGGAAGAAAACCTGAAAAAATTAAGTTAATAAAGGACAGAAGAAAATGATCACAGACACAGATGGAAAATGAAAAAGGGGTGGAAATAACAAGGAAGCGCTAACGAAAATTCTAATGTTCCTAACATTTGGGCAAGAATATCATCCACTCGTTCTGGCCTAGAATTAAGGAATTCCCTATCTTTCTGAATACTGGTAGTGTAGATTTAGCTGCAGCTAGGTTAAAATTAAAATAAATTTCCCATGATAAACAATTGGCTTACAAAAGTGACAAAAAAGTGAACATATATTCTTTTTATGCAGTCTTATTATGTAAACACTTTTCAAGTTGGTAAAGAGTGCAGGATTTTGTTTGTTTCATTGATTTTATTAATCCTGGGAGCAGGAGGCCATTTTCACAACAGTTCAGGATCTTTTTTTAGTTTCAGTTTTGTTTTAAATACTAAAATAAATTAGGGGATCTCCACATTGTTTATTTTGCAATTATTTTGAAAATGGAATGCTCTGATCAGCATGACAAATTGTAATTTTGTCACTGAAATAATATTATACTTTCTTCCAAAAAATATTGAAAACTCTATCATCAGCTCTGAAGTTAACTGAAAGGAATACACTTATTAACCTTTTGGTATGCACCCCACACTGTATATGCTTTATAACTTTAGAAACTTATTTTAGATGCTGACCAGACAATGGGATGATACAAGGCAATCAGATCACTCAGAAGCTGAGCTGAATGATATTTTTCTTTTATATTATTTGTTCCTCAAAAATGCACTTTCAGAATCGCTGAAACGAGAATGCATTGCTGAAACAGTATTTTGAAATACTGAGAAATGTTCAACAGTTGCAATAAAAGCCAGGGAAATGAAGGACTACATTCACAAAACTGCCATAGAATGAAAATGGTAATTTATCCTCATTTCCCTCAATATCTCATAGGTTAGGGTATTCTCCTATGAAATAGAGGACTGTGTTTCAGATCTCTTTTCGGCAGCTTTTACCCATCGTATTCCACCTACCAGGCAAATGTCCTAGGCTGCAGATTGCAGTTATTTTTATTTTGGGTATCCAATACAATTACTATTTAAGTAGTTCATACAAAGTTCCATCTATCAGTGCATTTGTGAATGATTCAGTCTAGTGTAAAGCACTATGGTGAGTCATCTCACACAGAGGAAGGATATGAATCTAAGTGTTTTGTATTTTTAAAGTTTAGGTTAAAAAGAGAGAAAACAAAGGTCCTTTTTTCTCTTCCTTCTGGAATCTTCATTTATGAGATTTCTTTTTTCTTATTTTTCTGTGCTTCTTCATTTTTAACATGCTCAAAAGATTAGATAATCCATTTGGGGACACATGCAATTAGACTCACAAATATTCATGGTAGCCTTAATTAACAAATTGCATAAGCTACTGGTAGAGGGAAGGACTTTCAGTATTCTCAGTAGCTATTCTGGCATTTCACAATGACCTGCAACTCAAGCTTACTGCTTTCTAAAGCACATAAAGGTGTTACCACATGTAAATGTGTGATGAGCAAAGGAACACTGAAAATGTTCCCATATCATGTAGAGAGAAATATCAGCTATGATTTTCCTTTACGTGGTGAAGGAAGGTATAGATTCCAATCAGCGGTGCCTAAGGAACATGTTACTGTCCTCTATTCACTGCATATTACAGTTAAAAATTCAGCTTGTTTAAGTTCTGGAAGCGAAAAGAAGCCTCTGTGCAGTTGCAGCTGTTACTCTGTTCAAGGGGAAAATAAATTCAGCTAAACTAAAACAAATGACTAGTGTTGGCAACAATGGCAAACACTGTTTTGTGACTTCTCCAACTCCAGGGATGTGGGAACAGTTTTCTGACACTGGTCCCTGTTTACCAAGCTGTAAATTTTATTCTATGCAGTGTCTGAACCACTAATCCACTCCCTGCTCCCCCCCCCCCCAAACCAACAGAAACCACAACTTTGAAAATATCTTGTACTTTGTTTTTCTAGTTAACATAGCATTATCCATAACAGATGCGTTTTATAACAATAATGGAAATAACAATGGAAACTAAACAGAACACATCTTTCAAGAGTACTTTTGTGCACAAGTAAAGATCATGCTGGCTTATGGTATTTGATGTTAAGCCAAGTATGAACTGCAAGAACAACCTTCTTAGATTTAAAAAGATAGCACACATCTGTTTTCTAAACCCTGATATTTGCAGGCATAAGGAAATGCTTGCAAAACCCTGACATTCTTAGAGTATCCAGGTAGAAAGCACCATAATATATACAAAAAATAAAATTAAAAAAAATTAACCAGGTTTATTATATTTCTCTGCTAATTTTCAGAGAGTTTATTTAAATTAAAACAATTTTTTTACTGTACTTGTCTCTTAAAAGCAGAGTCTACAGGAAACCCTAGTTTTAATCCTAGTAGGTGAGAATGTTTTTCATCCCTTATTTTCAGTATTGCTGTACATAATGGGAGCCCAGAGTAGCAGGATAATCAGCAAGGGTCTTGCCATTGACAGTACTGGAAGGGTGCTAGGGCCTGTGAGTGTTGATACAGTCTCACAGTTCTGGTGTTCTGTGATAATCTGCGTGTCTTTCATTCACTCCAGTAAAAGCTGTGGGACTAGAAGACTGTATCTTGCTTTGAAAACGTCTGCATGCACTTTCCATGTTATGCACTAGCAGAATTCATTTGCAACTAAATATATAGCTCTGCTACATTAAATATTGTGTTCCTATGGTTTAATTGTGTTGTAGGAATTCAGCTGTACAAAGATGGTTTCTAAGTTTGTAGTGGAGATGAAGGGCATTATTATCCATTGTCAGTCTGTGGTGAAAAAAGAGAATCAGTAATATCTGTTTACAGCAAGAAATGATTAGATTAATGCTGTAACAGCTTCTATTTGTGTTCCTTTGTTTCACATGTATGCTGAATAAGAGACCATAAAAGCCCCTTGAATGTTAAATGCTGGATATTTAAAACGACTGCCGCTACGCTGAAGCAATCGATGAAATTGCTGCCGCCACTCCCAAATTCTCTTTGCGCGGGGGCTGCTCCAGTGCCTTCCCTCCAGAGCGCACGGGTCCTCTGAAACCCACGTCCAGGCTTTCGCACTGTCTGCTGCACACTGGAGGCTGGCTGCATTAGAAACCCTAGAGCATATAGAGACATATTAGTGGAGCTGATGCCTCGGGACCCACTGGAAGGTTTACTGAATGCTAAGCACACCTGAGGATATATAGGCAAACTTTCCTTTTGGAGAGAGAAAAAATTTAGGGTCATTTCCTCTCCTGGAGTCAGATTTTGGAAGAGAAATTAATTTCTGATGGAGAGCAATTTCCACATCCTCTCTATAATGAACATCCATTCTTTTTTGTGTCCAGAGTATATCCAAACAATAGATTTAATATTCAGCAATTATGTACTTTTATTTTTTGTCATCTTCCTATTGGGAGCACTGAGGTCAGAATTCAAACAGTATATATTTAAATACTGTTCAACCCTGTGAGAGCTACTGTTGCTGTAATACTTGAGTTGCATGGATTTAATTATTCTCCTGGAGAATTTGTCTTTAAAATTAAATACTGCCGTGCCTTGCAAAAAAAATGCTAAATATGTACATATTTATTCTGTGTGGTTACTGCCTTTGCTGCATATCTGTCAAATAAATAAATAAATACATAAACAGTTCACCGAGTTAAGAAGGGCTATCCTTAAATAAGGAAAATGATTGTGAGATTGTTACTTCCAACCAGATTATTATTGTGCATTTATTCTTAACTGCCCTCTGTTATAGGTTTCATTATGCTGCCTGTTAGAAATGACAGCCTGACAGCTCTGTTGTTTCTCTGGGTCAGTTTTATCTCAGTTATTGAATACTCAAACCTCATTAACTTGCTGCCAAGCCTCCAGAACTCCAGGGGTTGCTGTCTGCTAATATAAGCATTTAGTAACAAGTAGTTTTGCATTAATTTTAGCATTCCGGGGGGGGGGGAGGGCAAGTGGCTGGACATGGGGAAAAAAGGGACTGTTAGTCTGGGTACTTCAGTGCATACTTAACATACGTGCAATATTTGTGAGTGTTTTTTCACATATAACACAGATTTTTGTTCCACTAAAGAAACTGAATACATTTTCAATCTCCTCAAATTTTGGCCTGTATCTAGTCTACTCCATTTTTTTGTTGTTTTACTTTAGGGCAGCTGGATTATTTGAGCACTAATCAACTCTTGTCTTACTAAACAGTACGTCGCATATCTATCAGTAAAAATGATCTAACTTGGCAACAAGTGCTCTGCAGTGGAGTACGCCTTGTTCCTGAGTGCACCATGTGCCCAACTCAGTCTGTGTTTATGCTCAAGGGGATCCTGATTACTATTCTATACTCTTTTTCAATTGCTCCTCAAAGTCAATTTGGAGTTAACTTTTTATATAGCAATCAAAAAACTCTAGCCCAAAAGCAGCTTGCTTACTATTACACGCTAATTTCAGGTAAAGAAGAGATAGGTATGTACACAAAGGCTACTAGCAGTTCACAGGATCTTCAGTATATATTCCTGGTTTTCCTACTGGAAATGCTCCTGATGGCACTATTTAAACACCAAAGACTTCATATCTTCCTTCTGCTGGCTTAAATATTTATAATGGCATGATCTGTTACTGAAATGACAACTCGGTGATCTACATGCAAAAGATTGATCTTTGTGCTTCTTTTGTCCTCTTGCTATTTCTATGGAGGCTGACCTAGCACTCCATTTCAGACCTTAAGGCTGTTTTAAGTTTCACTGTTAGCTGTAAGTGACTGAAAATGTATCCATGACTGGCAAAGGAGGAACCTGGCTGTGCCTTGTTTTCTTTGCTACAGCAACAGAAGGAAGAAGTGCATAATTTCCAGTAAAAGCTCTAAAGTGAGGCTTCCCAGGCAATTTAGCAGGCCTTTGGTCCAGACTGTCCAGATCATGCAGCACAAAATAATCATGTGGGATGACTCCTACCCTTTCTCCATGCATGTATTTATCTCTCCAGGTGTCTATTGTACAGGATATCAAGCAGCAAACCTTGCAGACGTCTCCATGCTGAATATTATTTGTGATTAAAGTGGTTTCAAAACAAAGTAAGTTTCAGTTTGGGGGACTGAGTACAGGCTAAGTATTTCTTCAGTTATAGTTGTCAGTTTGAATATAATATAATGTGATGATGTGCAAAATTACCAGGTGTTTTTTCCGTTAGCGTCATATTTGACAATGAAAGCAGAGCCATATATGATATTATAATATGCCAGCATTAGAAGATTTATTTTGGCTCACTTAATATATAGCAAATAAGAAAGACAGTCTTTATACTGAAACTCTTAAACTTGCATTTCAACCACTTACTTCAATAAGTATGAAATAGGGGGTCTTACCTCTATCTCACAAAAACTATAAGAAGATCACAGTTAGTACTACTCAGGAAAAAATTGCGGGGGGCGGGGGAGAGGTGGAAGGAAGTGCATGCCCTCATCTGCAATTTCTTTCCATGTCAGGACTGAGGCATCTTGGCAGGACAGTAAAAGAAAGCTCCAACATTTTACTGCTGAACTGTACGTGTCAATGACTATGAGCAGTGCGTCAGCCATCAAGGCTCTAAATCCAGCACTTCTCATGATTTAAAGGGAACAACCACCTATTCACATTTTGTTTCCAAGGTGATGGATATAAAAAGTATCAAAGCTTTCAACTAAACAAATCAAGGTGTCGTTGTGCAATGCTATGTAAGTGGCTCAGGTAAGTAACACTAAATCTTTTAGTGACATTCAAAGATTTCTGTCAGAGGCAAGCCTGTAGTCTCAAGAGTTCAAGTTCTGCTTTGCTTGAGCTCTACAGATTAAAATGTTTCAATGCATTGCTGACGGTAGCCTAGATGCTGCACCGAAGCAGAAGTTACAACTCTTAATGCTGACTACCCCGGGTGCTTGCTGCATGGACAGCAGCACAGACTTGATTTCTGTTTGCCATTATCTTTTGACCTTCTGAATGAAATGGAATTTTTATAGTAAAAAATCTCTATCTTTGACTTAATCTTGCTTCATCCCATTAGGGTAATTCCATACCATGTGACATTATGTCTAGTATATAAACTGGAGTGAGTTGGCCTGGGGGGGATTGCTGTTGGGAACTAACTGGTGAGCAGCTGCATCGTGCATCACTTGTTTTGTATATTCCAATCCTTTCATTATTATTATTGCTATTATCATTATTAGTTTCTTCCTTCCTGTTCTATTAAACTGTCTTTATTTCAACCCACGAGTTTTACCTTTTTCCTTCTGATTCCTTCCCCCATCCCACTGGGAGGGGGGGAAGTGGGTGAGCGGCTGCATGGTGCTTAGTTGCTGGCTGGGGTTAAACCATAACAATTTATTCATTGGCTCAAGAAATAGTACTGCTATCATATAGAAAATATCTTCAATGTTCTATAACAATTATAAACTTAACTTTACAGGTGATGTAGAAAAGCGTTCTTAATCCCATCATACGCACAAAGAAACTGTAGCACACTCTTGTTGAAATGATGATTTTCAGATATGACTGTCTAATATTAAGCAATTTAGCATCAGATTTTTCAGATGAGGTGAGTACCTACAGCTTTTACCAAATAAAAAAGTGCCTCCATTTGACTGAGACTATCCAGCAAAACCACACTTATTGAAATACCTCATTTCTTCAGGAATACATACATTGTCAGACTACTTTTTAAGACCTGTAGGCAGAGCTGCCAGATTTCTTATAAAAGCAGATCTCTGTAAGTAGGATGTTAATTAGGTACACAAATATGTCTTGTTCCTAATATACATTTTGTAAATATCTCCCAAGAAACAGTATAAAGGTTGAAGCACCTTGATAAATATATATAGTAAAAGGCATAGACACAGCAGGACAGAAAGACATATGGCAATATGTATGAAGAATCTTACTTGACAAAAGAAATAAATGGCATATGTAGTTTAGACACCTGAGTAGGGACAGTTTGGATGAAGATGAAAGATAGGCAAATTAAAACCTAAAAATCACTGAAAATTGGTATAGACCTCCTAGGCAAGATTTAGAAAGAAAAGGAAGATAAGGAAAGCCTATAAAAAGGATAGATCATTAATCATTGGAAATTCAATTAGTTAATATTGACTGGGCTGGCAATTATGGAATTGATAAGAAAGGGTACCTCTTCCTGGAGGTAATACAGGATTCTTTTCCGATACATTTTGCGGACTATCCAGTAGAAGTACAGGCTATTTTGTACTTACTCCTAATATTGCTGGGAAATAAGACAAGGATGATAAATAAGATAAAAGTTGAGAGTCATCTAAAGTCTAGTGATCACAATGTCATCAGAACTTCAAATGCCCTTGAGGTTATAAATGTGAAAGGCAATATCTCAAAATCACTGGACTTTAAAATATAAAGAAATAAAAATAGTGAGTGAATGTGGAATGAGTTGAAAAAAAAGTTGATTAAAATCAATTTCAGTTTGAGGAATTTAGTATGAAAAACTAGCTAGATAGCACAGAAGCAGCCCTGAGAGCTGGCCCTCAAGAGACTTTGTTTCATGAGAAACTGCTGGATTTTTATTCTCCTGAATGGTAGATACCGGGTGTATTTTAGAAATAATTTGTGTGGTCTCTCGGGAAATATGCCAGCCATACAATTCTTTCTCATGAAAACCTTGTCTGTTGCTTCAGAAGACTCTGTTTACTTACACTGATGCTTGAAAATGAGATGTTTTAGTTTGAAGGGTACAGATTACAATAAAGAATTATACTTCTAGAAAAACAGGAGCAAAAAGATACATTCACTGAAAACACTAACGACTTTGCAGACATTCCTGTTAGAATAGGATTAATTTTATGGTTCCAGAAAGAACACTGCAACCATTTTGAATTACATGAAGTGAACAGGTTGAGAAGAGTAAAGCAGTAAGCTAAGCATATCACTGAAGTCAAAAAGGAGTTCTCTTAAAAAAAAAAAGTATCATCTCCTAAGTTCATAGGACAGGGAAGGCTGATGTTTGTCAGGGCTTGACTAACTTAAAAACAATGTTTGCTGCAATTTTTTTCTCTAGCTTAGTGGCTTTGGTCTTCACTGGTCTTAGTAATAGCTACTCCTCAGGAATGCACAATCTGCTAGACTGCAGGTAGTAGAGTCAAAATTTTCTTTTGTCTTTCTGTAGTACAAAACAACTGTAATATGTAAAGGTATTCTGCCTGCCCACCTTCTAAGACAATACTTCCCAGTGGCTCAGTGGTTAAAGTACTTTCACGAAGCACTGGAAAATTGGGCTCTATTTCACTAATGTGGATGAAGGAATTGAACTCTAAGGCCTCATGTTCTGATTGAATGGGTACTTGGATCACTGGGCTATTGAATAGAAATACCAAGGATTCATTTTCAGGGATTTAAAAAATTCTATGAAAGCAGCTTTTTCCCTCTTACAAAGTGTTTGAAATGAAAATTATGTTTAAAGCAATATGAATATTTTATATAACACAGATTTTTCCTGTTTATGGCTTATGCTTAGGAAACAATAAATACATAGAATTTTATTAAAATCATTTGTCCTGACTTCCATGCCCCTGCCCCCACTTTTTTGGGGGTGGGGTAGTTTCGTTTGGGTTTTTGACTCAACTGTTGAAGGGAAGAATCAATTAATCCTCTAAATTTAATGATAAAAAGTGGGATGCCAAGCCACTGCTCTGGAAAAAATGGAACCGAATAAGGGTATGCTGCTGTTTTTAGCTGTGGCTTTATATTCTAAATATTTAAAACATATTCTTTACCTTTAAGACAACTATAAGTTTTGGTTAGCTAGATGGTTTCCCAGGCTCAAGATGGTAACAGAGATTATTCTGTGATTATTTCTTTCAGAAACCAAAAGCTTCCTGCTGTGAGCCCTTTCCTTATTTCATAATGGCTGAACCTGGAAATTTGGCCTCTTGACTTACAGTGACAGCTGAGGTGTTTCTTTGCAAATTACATCAACTTCAGATCCTGTGTTTGACAGGGCAGTAATGCACATGTATCTCAAGAAGTTTGCTTTTGCAACATACTGTAGTTTGACAAGGCAATTTGAAATAAAAAGTTATTGAGGAGGAGCAGTTCAGGTACAGGACTCAGGGAACAAACAGCTAATCATATTTCTTTATGTTAGACTGAAGTTTAAAGAGATATCAATTACAATTAAACACTGTCAAAACAGCTGAGATATTCTTAATAGCATTAGGAACATTTTAGGTTTCATGTCTAGTGAACAATGCCCTTAAAATCTTTGTCTGGAGCTTGTAACATAAAATCTGAAAAGCATCTTGCGTTTCTTGAGTGGTTTGGGTAATGAATCATCCAGGATTATTTATTATAAAACTCAGTGTTGGGGTTTTTTTTCTTCCAGAAAGATTACTTTCTTTTTACTTAAAATGTGATTCTACAGTTTCAGTTGAATTGCAAAATACTGCATGATCCATGAAGTAGGCAGTACCACCCAGCAAATACTGACTTTTATCAACAGCTATTATAACAGTAGCATATATAATACCTCAGTGGTGTTATATGCAAATACTGTATATTAAATACTGCATAATAACAAAAAGATGAGTAAAGGAGTGAGTGGAATTGTTAGAGCAAGGAAAGACAAGCAGCTAGAAAGTATTCAAGTAAAAGTAGGACCACAGACTGAAGCCTCAAAGAGACTGCTGTAAGCGAAGTTAGGAAAGGATTCCTCTAAGAATATAACCATGAGCACAAGGGGAGTTATTCCTGGAAAAGGCACTGCTTTAAAAACATTGCCTGTGCTGTTGCAATTATACTTGAGGGGCTTTTTGTAAGGAAGAATTTGCAGTCATTGCTGACATTGTTCCTCTGCGTTGAAGGAGTTAGACTTGCTCTCTACAAATTAATTTATGAAAATAAGATAAATACACTGGGCCTGTTGTTTGAGGGGACCAGATGCACTGTAATAGCTAGAGGTATACAGAGTTAGTGATGTCTTGGCTAGAGACATACATCTCCAGCCTTTCTCTTCATTGATCTGTGGTGAGACCACAGATATGGGAGAAGTAGCCATGGCATTAAGTTAGTGAACCTATTGCTCACAGTTAGAGGCATACTTTTGAGTCAGCTTCAACTGTCTTAGAAACAGAAAGAGTTGAGTAGAACTCCTGTGTATGTGCTTTGATGTGTCACTATCATATTCATGTTTTACTGTTTTACTAAATTAGGTTAAAAAAGAGATGTAAGCATATGTTTTTATAATACTGTTAGGGAACTGTGATACTGTTTCTACTAAGGTTTGCAGGTTTTGCTGAATACTACAAATTTCTGATGCACTTCACTGCTGTTTGGGTTTGGCTTGATTCCGAGTCTCTCTTTTTCTAGAGATGGTCTAGAGGTAACTCTCTGTTTTGGTGGGGAATATGGTCATTCCCAGGCTTGATTTTTTTGCCAGGACATGCAGAGGTACACGGAAATACGACTGGAAGAGGGAAAAACTAACTAAAACTGAACTCTCAGATTTGGCATGAGACTTTCATAGGCAATACCGTCTGTGCTTAGGCTATTTAACCTTGAACTGATTCTGGAGTCAGGGTTCGTGAGCCAAGGTTCTTGGGAAAGACGGTGTGCTCAACACAATACAAGCAGCCATGCTGGAAGTAGTGTAGCTACATCAGCTTTGTAGCCAGGATAATGATGTCTTTTTTCCAGTCTTACTGCTGAAGAATTTGGTAGAAAAATTTGTATAGTTTTCAGTCTCCAAGCCTGCAAAAAAGGATGAACAGAAAGAAGAAAGAAAAATAACAAATTGCATGGTGTCATGGTTTAACCCCAGCCAGCAACTAAGCACCATGCAGCTGCTCACTCACTCCCCCCTATCCAGTGGGATGGGGGAGAAAATCGGGAAAAAAGAAGTAAAACTCCTGGGTTGAGATAAGAACGGTTTAATAGAACAGAAAAGAAGAAACTATTAATGATAATGATAACACTAATAAAATGACAACAGTAGTAATAAAAGGATTGGAATGTACAAATGATGCGCGGGGCAATAGCTCACCACCCGCCGACCGACACCCAGCTAGTCCCCGAGCGGTGATTCCCCGCCCCCACTTCCCAGTTCCTAAACTAGATGGGATGTCCCATGGTATGGAATACACCGTTGGCCAGTTTGGGTCAGGTGCCCTGGCTGTGTCCTGTGCCAACTTCTTGTGCCCTGGCTGGGCATGAGAAGCTGAAAAATCCTTGACTTTAGTCTAAACACTACTGAGCACCAACTGAAAACATCAGTGTTATCAACATTCTTCGCATACAGAACTCAAAACATAGCCCTGTACCAGCTACTAGGAAGACAGTTAACTCTATCCCAGCTGAAACCAGGACACATGGTTATATCAGAGAAACTTTTCAGTGATTTTGGCTTTGGTTAGTCACATGATGACTTTATAGCCATTTATCACATCAAATTAATTTTGCAAATTAACCGGTGGTACTACAGAATATGGATTATCTCAATTATGGAAATGTGGTTTCCATTACTATTCCATTATTATACCGTCCCACTTACGACTTTATGGTCATAAGTGCAGGGCATAACTTTCACTGATATCATCACACCCAAAATTGCTCATTCTGCTGCACATTATTTTATAGAAGCTGTTAGATGCACCTGCTTAGAACTTATACTGCAAAGTTAAATAATATTTCAAAGAGAGAGATACTTAATGTCTGGAAAAATTATGGATGTCTAGAAATGATTAATTGATAGTGTCTAGATGCTATGGTGGAAGGCCTCTCAAAAAAGCTTGTATAATTATAATGGTGTACTTGGGTGTAAGATATGATGGTACTATTATGTCCCACTGTATGTCATGGAAAATTAACTATTTACTTTGGATAAACTGACTACATTCATTTTCAAGTATTAACTCCTTAGTAGGACCTTCCTCAATGCCTTCAGTTTTCTCTTCCATAGCTTAATCACAAGTCTATGCTATTTTCTCTAGTCAGGGCATGCCGGCGCAGGTGAATGCAATACTATGCAGATATACTGGAGAGTGATTATTGGAAACAGTAAAAAATAACAAGGCATATAGCCTTGCTAAGATGGGATGAGACAACTATTGTACTTCCAGTCCCTGAGCTGGCAAGCATTGTGCTATGTACACAAATTATGGTTTCTGGGAGGGTAAGAAAGAGTTGGAGTTAATACCTTTTGTTTTAGACCAAGTGACTGTGATCAGGACATAAAGAGTCATAGAGCTTTAGCTGCTGCAGTATCAGCCAATGTGGTGCAGATTTATCAGATGTCTGTGTTTTCCAGCAGCTGATTCTAGCAGATTCCATTTCTTACCCAGTTTGCCTCCATACTGCCTGTTCTTTCACACTCTTTAGTAGTCACTGAGGCTTCCTGACCCTGATTTTTTTTGCTGTGGATTTGTATGTCCCAGGTTCACAAAATGTCGACTGTAACAGCTTAAAACCAAATTACGGTCACATAAACGCCCATTCTGAGCGCTTATTGTGAAGCGATCGTATGGCTTCTCAAAAAAACGTGCATAGAGGCAGTAAGGACTACATTTTTAACGGTGGACAAGGCATGATAGTCATTTTAAGAACCTAAATTTGAGAAAGTAGTCCCTGGCACCAAAGAAATGCCAGTCATCTTTACAGCAGGCAATTAACATGCATGACTCTGGAATCCTCTCTGGGTTTGTGTGATAAAACACCATGAGGTTGATTGGACTGCTTTTCCTCTGCAAAATGTAGCTTCCCTTCGATTCTGAGGAAAGTCCTAACTCTGTTTGATTATAAGGTCCTGTACAAATCCTCAAGAGAGGTAAGCAGAGGTCCCTGTACGTTGGGTCTGTCATAATTTTTTTATAACAGCTCTATTATGGATAATTCCATGGAATTCAGCTGTAAAGCTCAGCAGGTCCCCTCCTGATATCCTTCACATTTGGATAATTAACTGAGCTGTTTGAACAACAGAAACTTTATAATGTTCAGCAGTGGGAGTCTTGCAGCTGATCAGCTTTACCTTCATCAGCACTTGTCATTTTAACACTTGAAGGGTAATGTTTCAGGATGAAGATAATCTTCAGCAGGAAAAGAAAAGATTTTAAATGTACAGAAAAATAAAGGCTTCAATAAATTTATTATGCAGACTGTAATACTCCTTATGCTGCGTTGCTCATGTACACTGTGCTGCTGTCTAAGAAGGATTTAGTCAACCTTGCATCTGTACAAAATAGGCTTTGCTTCATTGCAAGGGAAAAACAAGTAACGAATCCTCATGGAAACCCATCCTCGACATCCTGAGAAATAGCACACATGAAACCTTCCTGCTGATCACAGCAGTCTTTTCCAGACAAAACTTAATTTGTTTAGAAACAGTAAAACGAAATAGCTTCTTATTTTTTGTTCAATTCATCTGATAGTAAAAAATGATCCAAGTTCCTTGATGCATGGAGGCCTAAAGAACATAAATATAACCTGACAGAACACTGTAAGTAAAAAAAAAAAAAAAGAAAAAAATCTCTATACCAAGATCTCTTATTATATACTGGTTATGAACATTTCCATGGATGAATTTGTAAGAATAGGCATTGATTCTCATGAGATTCATGCTGATGAGGTTAAGATGCACTACGCTCAGGTCAGGTTAATGTTTGCTTTCTGAGGAGAGTCGTTCAGCATTTGTTTCTCCCCCCCCCCGCCTGCCCCCTCTAGCTTGGATAAGAGCAAGCACAATAAATATTGTGTTATATGAGAATGACTGATAGCAGGGACGCTGTTTGTTGTTATAAGCCATTCTTCTTAGCACAAAATAGACTGCATTCTATAAGATAAGTAGAATGCCTTTTCAGTTAAAGAGGTGCTAGTTTCTCTAGGTCTTTACACTCCTCTGAGATGTGAACCTGTTTTTTAACAATACAAGCAATGTCTAGGCTTGTTAGCATAGCCTCCCATGATAATATTTCTTTATCCTAATAAAGTGAAAGAATAAGTAGTATAATAAATCACTCTGCAACCAGGTTAACTTAAATATTTTATTAAGACAGAGGCCATTAAACTGTAGCTGTAGTTAGATAAAACAAAATTCAGTGTTAACCATATCAGGATTTTCTCTGACACCTGTCTCATACTGCTTTACATATTTTTTCATAATACTTAAGAAATATTTCTCTCAAGTGTCACCGATCTCTTTCTTATAAATGCCTTGTGCTAGAATTGTCCCTGCAATGTACAACTCTACAGACGAAAAATTAATATACTGGAAGGCTTTAATCACCTACTAGAGCTCAGATAAGCCAATATTAAAACACATTTATGCATGAACAACTAATAACTAATAATTGAAAGAAATTACATGCAACTCTAGAAACCATTTCTTAATTGTTACTCATTAAAATAAATTATGGTATATTATCCCAATTACAATGCTGAAAATAGAATTTAGCAGCAGTTGTTCTGTCACTTTACCTTTCATTTTAGCTTTTTATGGCAGTTATGTTTTGAAAATAATTTGTCCTAATCAGATGGTGTTATATTTTACCAGCTAGTAGCTACACCTCCTTGCAAGCATATCCTTAGAGAGGCATTGGGTTAAGCATTAACACTTACACTCATTAGAGCTAATTGAATGTTATTGAAGTGATCATGAAGAGTTGTTGCTGTGGTTCAAACAACATACAAATCTATAGATTCTTATAATTGCATAGCTGCCTACTGCCTTATTTTTTGTAGGCCATACAGTATTATTCTAGAGCTGATGGTGAAAAATTGATTCAATCTAGATGTAAGCTAAATAGCAAATACTTTGTTATTATTACAGTGCAGGTTCCTCTCGTTCAGTGAGTGTGGGTTTTGCAGTAACACCTAAAGCACTGGGCATAAAACCACATGGAACTTTTAAAATGCTATGTAGTCACACATACGCTCTGTGTAAATGTTGCCTTTACTATAAGATCAGCTATTGGAGACCTCAGTACTACTCCTGAGCATCATCAGCTGCTCGCCTCACCTGGAATTAGGGACACCCAGCACTAAACAGTATAGGACTCAAGGGAGGAGAGCAAGCCAAATCAGGAGAAGTTTGAGTGTCTGCAGTTCCCCAAAGTTATGGGTCCTCAACACTTTCAGGATTTGGCCTGTTTAATGGGAAGGGTTAGTCGTTTGCTTCAATTCACTAATCCACAATGACTCCAATATAAAACAAGTTCTGGGTCTCTTGCAATTCAGTTACAACTTAACATCTACCTTCTCTTTGTTGTTAAAATCAATGTCTTTGGTGCCCACACCATAACCACACAGGAAAAATCCTATTTCGTTTTAGTCTGAAATGAATTTAATCATTGCAATTATGTTATCTATATTTTAAGAATATGATTCTAGTATTATTTGCTCTTTCTTATGGTTTCATTCTTGCATTACATTAGTTAATTCTACGGTCTCAAGCTGGGTCTGTAAAGGATAAATATAACTTAAGGTATGGAGACATCTACAGTATGCAGTGGAATTAGTGAATTTTTTGAAGTGACATCAAACTGAGCTGACAGAAAAAATGACTGAAAATCTTCCAAAGTTTATGGATAAGCTTCTCCTTTAATAAACTTTTTTGTTTCTGAAGTGGCATTTGGCACCCACAGGAATGGCTATACAATTGTTATAAGGGGTTTCTGAAACAGCTGCTGGGTGGGTGGAGTTGGGGATGTTGGAAGACTGCTGTCCTCTGCTCCCTTTTGCCAGGATCTCTGCTTATTATCAGCATGATTACATTACTAACTCTGGCCTGCAAAGTGTGAACTTTTGGGGCTAATAACAAATGTTTTCCTCTTTTCACCCCAGCTTGAAATGTTTGTCTCCCTTCACTGGTTAAAAGAACATGTGTCCTTCCGGAATGTGTGGCATACAAATAATTAATGCTGTCAAGGGAGGGAAAAGGAGAAAGGGGACTAATCCAGTGAACATTTAAAATGAAAATGGGAGTCAGAGACATTTGGATTAGGCCCAGGAAACATAAAAGTTACAAAATAATTTTTATTTTCAGTGGCATTGTAAACAAGGATGTGTCTCTTGCCTTGTTTCTGCTTTCTCTGGAGGAGGCTGTACTACATAATGGAACAAGTATTTTTTGTAAGTTGAAGTTTAGAGACTTTATAGAACAGAATCTCTATCTTTTCGCTTCACTTATTGTTTCTCTGAGGGATTGCTACAAAAGGAAGAAAAAACCTTTCTACCAGACACTCTCTGTCATTTAAGTTATCTCCTTCCACCCATAGTACTATTTTACAGACTGAAATAAAAAGTAGATAAAAAAGCTGGTACCATTAGATGAACTCTCTCAATCTCTGTTTTACTTCTGGTTTGGTTTGTTGGGTTTTGGTTGTTTTTCCGGGGGTGGGGGGGTGGGGCACACGGCATGGGCCAACACCTGGGAAGGTCTTTGTTGTTTATTTGAAGTTAATAAATTTTTGTTTTACTTGTGTTTAATATAGATTACTGAGACTGAAAAGTGAGGAAGCCTGGAAAGAAAAGGAGGAGCCTGGAAAAATACAGGCAAGAAAGAGACAGAAGAAATGAGGAAGAATGGAGAGGGATACACTAAGAAGCTGAGGTAAACAAAAGTGTTATGAATGCATCTATGTTGGTGTGAATTATTAAAACACTTCCCTTACCTCTCTTCTCAAAAATATCCCCAAATGTTCTGTTAACTGAATACATTCAACCACTGAAATTTAGGAATTATTATAATGAAGAGTTAAGGTTGATCTCCAGCTGCACCATCCCTGGTGTCTAAGCTGTGTGGTATGCTCTTTAATTACACTGTGTCTTCGTAATTTTTTCTACAAGTTTGTCATGTTGTCTAGTGCATTGAATGGGATAAAGATCACAGGATGGTCGCTGTTCATCATCCTGAATGATGAAGATACTAAATTATTTTCAGCTATGAGTTTTCCTCACTTCCATAACTATACACAATCCATATGTATTCATTATTACAATGCTACTCCTGTTCTTAAAGGAGGCTCTGGGGGTCAGAGTGATTGGGGCCTGAACTATGAGGTTTCCACTAATTTTAAATATCTGACCTGAGACACACAGGATCTAAATTTTTAGGCGTGCCAGGTCCTGCTAATGACCTTTCAACCACATCTGGTTTTCTGGACAGTTTGGTCTCTTGTCTTTTTTGTTGGAGAGATAGACAACCATTGTTTAAGTACAAAATACAATACAAACAGCCAATATATCCTTCTTCTACATCTGGTCATAGTCCAGCTGTTGAGCACATAAACCTTTCCCAATTATAAATGCTGCCCTCCACTTCACCCTGTGGTACGTGCAAAAGGATGACTTTGGTTCCATATTGCCTCAGTGGCTCGTTTTGTCGCTTGTCCAAGCAGTCAGACACAAGTTACTGTAAATAAGGCTTTTGCTGTGCAGGAGTCTTCTCTCTTTTTACTCACTTTTGCTGAGAAGTTCCCGGCTTCTCCAAGAGGGGAAGTGGTTGATGTTAGGTCCTCAGATCTGAAATAACTGGCTACTGAGCTTGGCTCATGCTGTTTTAGCAAAGTCAGTATTTTAAGTTGTCTTTCATGTATTCAGGATACATATGCTTTTGACTTAGTTCTGTCTATTGGTCTTCAGACCTTTAGAAAACCAGACCTCAAATCTCTGAAGTGGACTACCGTAAAAGGAGGAATATGAAGTAGCCACTAGAGGAAAAGCGTGATTTAAATTAATTCCCTGAACCACAGAATAACTATATGACACAGAGAAGGCATTTTATACACACATGCACACACACAAATTTTTCAGTATGCTGCTTAGTTGCTATTTAACCAGAAGTTAATCCTTTCCTTTTCTTGATAACTAAGCCCAATGTACTAGTCCAATACCAAATTCCTCTAGCTCATCACACTCACATGCACTGTTTCTTTATGTGTTCCACTCAGGTCAGAGATGGAATAAAAAGAACTGTTTTTCATTACATTTACAAATTGTCATTCAGTTCCCGGGGAGAATGGAAGTGTGATGGCAGTTTAATGGGTAAGGAATTGTTCACATTTCTGGTACTGCTAATAGAATGTGTTATATTAATGGACACATTCCAGTACAAATAAAAACAGGATTCCAGTTCAGGAGATTTAGAATAAAATGTGTTTCAAAATTACTTGATACTCATCCCCAGATTGAATTGCTGCTGAAATGAGATTGAACAGATATCTGCAACCTTATCTTCAACCCTGTGTGTGTATAACCTGTACAGCACTAAACCAAGCATTCGAAATATCAGTTTTAATGCTAGAATTTGCTTTGTTAGACCACATTAGGTTGCAAGCAGCATGTTCTAGAGTAGCTAAATGGCAACCTCAGCATGCAGTGGTCCTTGTGTTTGCAGCCCTTGGATTTAAAGAGAAGAAAATGTTCAATCTCTTCCTTGTAATTTTAACTTCTGCTAGAGCAACATCCCATTTCAGTTAGACAATTGACATTGGTTTAGACAGAAAACCAGACTGGAGAATGTAAAATGCTGGGGTTTCCTTCCTTTTTAACATATCCCGTTGGCATAGTTACTTTATAACCAGTAGATACTTGGTCAAGTTAGGATTAGGATGGAGAAAAGAAGATTCTGTGAGACCAAAGACCAAGACCTTATTAAAGTAAGAACTTGGTCGGTACCCATCAAGGGAACTGCACGGCATTACTAATCCATAGATACTGCAGAAAGGTACAAGAATCCTTACAGAAAACATCTACCTACTTAAATAAAAAGGACAGTTGGTTGGGGCAGTAGAAACTTTGGATGCATGGTACAGTATAATTCAAATTGTACTGTGGCTTTAAATTAGTGTTAAAGCAAATAAAAATTGCATTTTCTCTGAACAAACCTGCTGTCTGTCCAAAAAAACGCACAACATGGCTTTGGTATTACAATGGTGCCACTTTTCCATATCCTCTTTGCCACTGGAGCTGGCAGAGATTGTAATTTCGCACTACTGCCATCAACAGACTTTTCCCCTTTAATAATGGCAAAATTCTGGTTGTTACAATACACTAAGTTTACATTATCAGCCCTTCTGTTGGTAGGTTCTGCAATCTCTCACAGGAGTGTAGCTTTCTTCCCCTTCTACTGCACATTCTTTTTCTACAGGTGCTTTGCCACACACAAATCTTCCTGCTGCTTTTTAGCAGAGACTATTTCTAAAAGAATTCCCTTTTTTCTTTAAATTATGTGTTAGGGGAAAGGTAAGCATGCAAAAAAGAAAGTCAAACTCCTTTCTAATCTTACTGCAATAGACCTTTAATGGCTTTTATCATTTCAATACTGGAAAACAAATGTTAATATTAGAGTAACCGGAATTTAACCTCACAACACTGCTGTAAGGGGCGTATATATTATTATCTCCATTTACCAGTGGTAGCCTGAAGCATAGATAGATTATTTTTTTTTTTTTTTTGTGTCTGGCCCAAGGTCATGTAGAAATGCTGGAGCAGAAGTATAATTAGATGCAAGATCTTCTGAGTTTTAGTCTAATACTTACTAGCTATCCTTTCTATGTCATTAATGGGAGGCATTTATACTTACCTAGGAGAACACTAGCCCGAAGAAATGTTTTTTTTTCCAGGCATGGCAGACTAGAATCTTGTACTTTCTATGATGGCTCCTCTTAGCCTTAGCACACAGTTAGTTAAACTTGTCTAGGTTTAACCTCAGTAATAAAAATGTCTAAGAGGTTGCAAAGTGAAATTCCGCTCTCGGCAGTGCCGGCACAGTTAGCATTGTGAGGTTCCAGCTTGCTATTGCTTCAGTGTTCTGGATCACATATGTTCTGTTTAAAAGTAGGGTGGAATTTTCTTCCTACTGGTTTCAACTGCTGGCCTTCCAAGTCCATTTCAGAAAGAAAAAGTCAAGTCGCTTACCAGTGATCTATGCATCAACAATAACAGAGGTTAGGTACGTGATATTTACTGTAGTCAGCTAATCTTCTGGGCCATGAAAGGTAAAATGACTTCTTGCTCTTCTGAAGGCTAAGAAAGACAAGGAACAAGAAAACCCTGATGAGTCAGTGTCATAAAGATATGGCAATAGATGAAGTCAAAGGAGATTTGTCATTCTTTTGTCATTGTTTTCTGTTGCCATTATTATTTGTTTGTCTGTTTTCTGTAGTGGAGCAATGCTTTCCAGGCCTCTGCACTGCCAGAACTGACAGAACACAGGGGGACACTTCTCTAAATTCCTTCATTTGTTTTACAGTATGCAGTTACTTCCATGAGGTCTGACTAAGTAAAAGACTGAACTACAGCTATCAAAGCTCATATATAAGTTTTCCGTGCTTATACTTTTGACACTGTTTTCTTCATAAAAATGCACATTTTGTGTGCCTAAGATATAGATAGCTGCTGCAGGGATGTCGCAAAAGAAATCAGAACTTCAATTAAAATTTTATAAGAAAATAAAATCAATCTTAGATGGGCAAAATATTTCTTTGAAGCTTCACTAGGTTACTTTAAAAAAACCCTGTGAAGTCTCTGTATATCACAGGAATCTCTTTGTATTGCAAAAGATTGCCACTTACATGGAAATGAGATCTTTTATTCCAACACAGCAAGTGATGCAGTTCCACTCAGACACTGTGCCTGAAAACATCTCTGTAAGATCTTTCTGAGATGCGAGGCAGTATTAAGGGGTGGGTTTGGTGTTTTTTTTGTTGGTTCGTTATTTTGCTGTTGTTCCAGTGACATGATACATCATTAAATTTATCACTATGCTAAAATATCTCTCTCCACGTAATTGGTAATGGTAGCAAAGAGGGGACCAAGCTCTTTGTATAAGACATACATTATACACTAAATAAAGGTTGTTATAATCTAGTTGCTAATAAAACTCCACAGGAAATCAGGTGAATTACATAATTTATTTGTCCCTCCTGAATCCAGAGAGAAAGGACATAATAGTTTTGTATAGTAATGTTATCCAATAGATGGCAGTATCATCTTTATAATAAAATACTTTTTTAGCCAGTACAGAGACATTTGGGATGAATTTCAGCTTCTGGCTGCCAGTTGACAAAAGAAATACGGGACTTTTTGTTTTAAAAAGTAGCATTATAGGAAAACATAGCAGAGAGCATCGTTTTCTAACGGGACTTTTGTCAGTCCTACTTAATACAATCACAATTTTGTTCATTGGGAGTATTGCTCTTCTCACTAATCAGGATTAAAAAGTACAGCTTGAATGGTTCCAAATGATCATTGATTCCTGACTATAAAAGACTTTGTTTCTGTTTATTGAACAAAAGCTTAGAAAGAGGAAAGCTCCACTCTACTATTAGAGTTAGAAATATGTATGGAGATAGCGTACATGCATGTGAACACACATGGCTGTGCACACACACACGCACACAAGTGTGCAGTCTTCAAGCTGTCAATTGAGAAGAAACATCCTTTTCTATAGAAAAAAGTGTTTCTAAATATACTGTTGTTGCGCAGCTATTATTTTGGAAAGAAAGATGAACAGATCTGCATATGAATGCAAGTTCTCATGCTAGGAAAGATGAATCTATATAGGTCTGAATTCTTGGATTAGGCAAAGATGTACACTAGAAACATGAACACTTCAAGATCAGAGATAACTCCAATTATGAATAATTTGTAACTTTGACAACAACAATTATTTCCTAATTTAGAGGAAAATTGAACATTAGGTGACTGATCTTTAAATTTTATTTGAAGAAAATACTTTCCTTTCAAACTCATTGACCATTCTGATTGCCAGTTCTGCTATATTTAGAGCAAGAAAGATATCTTCTTTGGAAATATAAACAAAGGCAATTTTGTGATCACTTTCAGAATAATCTCCTTTTTCTCAGATTGAAAAAGTCATTAGCTCACTAGGTGCTTTGTCTTATCTTAGGTAACTATTATGGATGCTTCTAATTTATGATTCAGAAAATAACAGAAAGTGATTACCAGAACCACCCCACCACA
This sequence comes from Astur gentilis, assembly GCF_929443795.1. Classification (NCBI taxonomy): domain Eukaryota; kingdom Metazoa; phylum Chordata; class Aves; order Accipitriformes; family Accipitridae; genus Astur; species Astur gentilis. The sequence goes on from NC_064891.1 coordinate 16,341,158, forward strand.
GACACAGATGAGAGTGTTATTATTTTCTCAGTAATAACCAGACTACATAACACAGACTGTCAGTCCATTCTACTGAGTATAATTATTACACTTCAAATAAATCCAGCCATATATGTAGATCTATATATGTTTCTTTATGGTTCGTAAAATAGATCAGCAGTACTTAAAGGCAGTTAAAAAAATTAAACTTTAATTTGAAAATTATATTACTCTCTATCAGAAGAGCAAAGCTTTCTGTTCAGCATATCCTGTGTCATTTTATGTCCTTCCCCCACCAAAATACCTTGACTTTCAACAGGGCACTTTGCATTAAGCAGAGAAACCCCTATGCACCCATAATTACAGACAGTTGTTAATTTTTGTAAGTAGTGCATGATTTTGGAATAATTAAAACCATGAAATCCATTCTGCAATACTGTTCTGATTTTAAAAAGGAATTTTTAAATTATGATAACTCAGATGAAAATATAACCTTTCTTAATGACAAGTTAAATCACATAAAGCAAGGAACAGTTGGCTGAAGTCTGTTTCCTTTTTAAATGTTCTCTAAAGAATTGATGAGATACAGTTCAAATTGATGCTTGATGCTTAATTACTCATGTATGGAATTACTATGCAATGATTGTAGCAACATATAAACTATTAGCTAGTACATGGTATGTTCTTAAGTTTATAGTGTAAGCACAGGAAATAAAAAAGGCAGTCAGAAGCAAAATGAAACTCAGATTTGTGAAATTCTACAAATATATGGTAGAGAACCTAATGACTGTTCAGTTCCTATCCCCATCTTCCAGGAAAGCTATGGTAAAAATACTAATGAGCAACAGAAGGACTAATGTGGGAGGAGACTACAGTTCTTTTACTGAAGGTGAGGGGAGGACATAAGCAGATGCATTGGGGACTATTTTCTAATGTGCTTGCCTTGTTGTATTAATTTCAGTAGTGAGGGGTGTTGTCTGTCTCCTTGCACTCTGTATCACTGTGGTTTCATACAGGAGCAGTTGAAGACACAGAATGGAGGTAAATCCATCAGCGGAAGGGAAGGGAAAAAAGAATAGTCTTGCAGAGACCATTTTAGCTCCCCAAAAGGTCCCTGAATCAGGACAACACAGAAAGTGGTAAAAAAACATTTGTTTTCAGTTCAAGAACTGTGCCTTCAGTGATGAGTTTCCCAGGAAATAAAAGACGTGATGTAGGACTCTATTTGTACAAAAAAGTGAGGGTAATTGCTTTGGTTGGCATTGATCCCACCAAATTTTAAGTACTTAATTGAGGATCCTAATTAAGAGCGTAGTTGTCCTAGGTTCTTGTATAATCAATAGAGAGAAGCTTCTAGAGGGCAATTCAAGTCTTGCATTAACTCAATCACTGCAGGAGTAGCAGTCTTTCTCCGCTGAGTCTTAATCAGCTTTTTACTAACAAATGTTAGTTAGGTTGCTTCACATTAGAGAGGATGAGGGTAGACCTTTAGTTTTGAAAACCAGACTCTTGAAGTGGTTCATTTTTTCTTTTCATGTAATACAGGAAATTGTTCTTTCCTCCGTCTGCCTTTTCTGCTACTCTTTAAATTGAGCTGCTCTTCATGTTTGGGTGAATATACAGTAATCAAAACATTTGCCTCAGAACAGGATTTCCAAGGACAAAAAAAAAAAAAAGGAAACAAAATTGCAACATCAGTTCCTTAATGCGTCCGAAGAAGTCCACTCTTTTCTTGAAGACCTTTAGACAGAGGCATGAAAGGTAATGGACCACCTACCTACTCTCCGTCTTGAACTGAGCACTCTCAACGTATATCATCCTTAAAGCAATTTGTGGTTGTTCTTGTTTTCTAGGAATGTTGTCATTCTGACTTATATATGCGCGCTGAACTCTCTCTCGCATTCGCAAACATAACCTCACTGCAGATAATAACCTGTGATGGAGTTATTTGCTATTTTTGAGCAATTACTTTAATAATTTCTTGTGTTCCCTGCTCCAAATTCCTTGCTGTTATCAAAGCACAGAGAGTCTCAGACCTCAAGACAGGAACTGCAGACAGACTTGATGAGATACTGACATCCATCTCAGCTCAATGTTCAGCTGATGAGATCAAGAATTTTCTGTTCCCTGCCTTTAGCACCTAAAAAGAACTTCAGGTTTCATGTGAGGTTTTTGAATTGGTTGGACCAGGCTGGGCTTTCACTCTGAGGTCTGGCTCAGGTTGCTTAAAGAGGTACAGGCATTTTTTTTTCTTCCCCCCTTAACAAAAGAAACAGAACATTATTTTTAGATGCCTGAAGGGTTGGCTGTCTGACTCACAAACCAACCCATGTAATCAGCTTCAGAACTTAATAACATTGTTCAAGTGAACAGGGATACAGGCTGCAAGATTAAAGAGAGTCAAATGCACATAACAGCTCACTTCAACTCTGCAATCAGACAGGTAATTATTATTTCTCAGGATGCCACAGTCCAGCAATTATAAAATTTAAATATTAATTTTAGAAGTCTTAATTATAGCAACCAGAATAGTTCTGTTCAAAATAGTCCCAAAAATAACTTAGCAAGAAGCTAATAGCAATTCACCTGATTGAGGAACAGGTAGAGATTTAATTAGAAATGGAAAATGCAGTTTGCTTCTATTTGCATAGTAAATAGAAAAAGAACTTGCTCTTTTGGGGGAAGTTTTTACTTGTTTTTCATTATGGAAATAATAGGTTATCAACAAATTCACAAAAAATACGGTTCAATTGATGAACATAAACATATGATTTGCATTGATTTATGCCTGATCTGTGTCTATTTTATTTATCTGTAAATATCAGGTAAATAGATTACAGTATGTAAACAAAGATTTTTTACAGTCATCCATTTTCTGATGCATGGGAATAACATAGTGTGCTAATTTACTTCTCAATGTAAATCTCATTTTAATCATGCCCTTCACTGGGAAGTAGATACTAGTTTTCTCTTTTTGTAGTAGTTTTCTCTTTTTGTCTCCAACAGCGGTTGTGCAGCGAAAGCTCACATGGTGGTTCTATGGCTAGCACATCCAGCGTGGTTTCATGTCTTCACGCTGCTGCTAAGGAGCTGTCTATACTGACTCTCAAGAGCAACCCGATTGAAATGTATTACTTTAAATGTATTACTTTAATGGTATTACCAACAGCACTAATCCAGAAGACCACGCCGTCATAAACACATAACAAATGAGGTTCATTGATTAAAACTGTAGAATTTAAAGACTGCAGCTGTGATCTGGTCCAACTGTGCCAGGTTCCATAGACCTTGCTGTGGAGACTTCACATTATAAATAGACAAAACAAAACAAGGGCATATACTCCCCATTTTACAAAATGGGAAAACCAAGTCATATAAAATTTAAATAATTTGTTTTATATCCTGCGGAAGAACATTTCTTGATCCTTTTCTGTTTCACTTAATTCAGATCTTTTCCCCCTTTCATGCGCTATATTGAACTATCAGTCATTTTCCTTCCCTTCTTTACTGAGCACAGAACGAGCTCTTCCCTTTTTTCTCTCCTTTCTCCCCCCCACCCCCCCTTTTTTCTTTTTATTTTTTTCCCCCCAGTTGTCAGGATTTACCTTTCAGGATGTCATTCACAACCCAATGACCCCTTCTCTGAGTTACCAAAGCTATTATATGTCTGAGCTGGTGTGAGAATTGTTGCAATACTTCACATTAGTCTTAATTTACCTCTTTGATGGATACAGGGAAACTGTTTTATGATAAATGGCTTGTATCCATTTATCCAGTCTAGATGTTTGCTGTACAGCGGAAAGGATACTGAGAATCTTATACTGTTAGAGTTGGTGTTTAAGTAGATGCATATTTATTTGCCTGTGTTACCCAAAGAGAAACTTGAAGGAAAATTATTTTATTGTCCTTAGAGATTTTTCTGAGCTTAAAGGTTCAATACTGTGGGCTTGGAGGTAGAAAAAAGAAGACCAAGCAGATTAAATACTTTCTAGCTTGGCAATTTTATTATTTTACTGAGACTGGGATTAAAGTATTTGCTCCAGGAAGTAATTACTAAATGCAAGGTAGAATAAGACTTGAAGAGCGTGAGAGAGAACAGTGAGTGGGAGACACTGGAAAAATGAGGTTCAGTCCTCAAAACTAAATAATCTTCTTTGTGCACTAACAATAGACAGCTGGGCCTTCTGCATTGCTTTTGTTCATCATGACCATAAATTTTATTCTGGGCATGAGATATTTGGTGGATTTTAGTGATTGAATTTCTTCGTGAATGAAAAATTTCTGATGAAAACGTTCAACTGGAGAATTTCTGACTGGCTGTAGGCACTAGAGGGAGTTACTTCAGATCTATATGGTATCAGTATACTACCCAGCAACCATGCTCCACCCTTAAAAAACCAATGGTTACTTTTTTTGCTTCAGCTGAATTAATCAGCAAAGATTCAGTGGAAATGGTGGCAGTAAATTGCATAAGCTGTGTGTTGCCCCAAGCCTTATCTGAATTAATCTTCTCTGAGCTATGTGTCCTGAATTTAGATCACCATACTGGCCCTTTTTGTAAATACTGTAGAAAATGTAGAATACAAATACTGTGTGGAATAGAATTTCAAAATAAATTATCTGTTGACTCCTCTTTAACACTAAACATGCCTCCTAAAAATAGAAGGAACCTTTCATGGTTTTGGAAATGGCTTTTCATGATCCCTGATAAATTATTCCCTCTTTCTGGAAGTAGAAACCAAGAGAATGTTGTTGATTGCCATCAAAAAGTGGTATGCTTTAAAATTTACACCATTGGTCAGAAAATCACTTCAGGACTGAGAACGCTGCATATGTTACCAAGATTAGTTTACATAGCTCTCACTTACAGTGGTATCTTATTTTATACAGGTGTTGAAACAACTCAGCAATGGAAATAGACAGAATAAATATACCATCAAAAATAAAAAAGGAATAGTCACCAAAACCCAAACGGCTTTCTCTGACAGTGCTTGAATGTACCATCTGTTTGCATTGCATTATAAATTGATGTAGAAAATTGATATGCAGTGCTATTTCTGGGTAGCTTCTCATTTGCATTTGCTTTTGTTAAAAATGGGCCGAACTGAAAACCATCACGCTGAAACCCGCCAGACTTTGGAAGGAAGCGTTCAAACCAGCCTGGGGTGTTCCAGCCCAAGCCTGGATCCACAGCTAAATGGTGCAGCTGCCCACATATGTATAGTGTGCTAAACCACAACTTTGGATCTAGACACCACACAGCTTGTCAGATGTTCAGGCTCCTGATCCAAATTGTCCACTTTTATTTAGGACTGTAACAGTTGAATCATTATAATGACATAAGGCTTACCACCTAGCTACATTAAATAACCATATAATCAGTTAACTCAGGCAGCCAATGTGTAATAGCAGTAATATGGTTACTTTCAAGCAATACCAAGAATACGGACTCAGTCATCTTTGACTTAATATGTGCAGTACAATGAAATCTCTAAAACAAAACAGGGTAACAATTTGCCATGGCCATGGTTGTGATTAATCTCAATGTAAATCACTATCCCAAACTAACATTTCATCCTACAGCTGGAGGAAACTGAGTTACAGCTTCCTAACCCTGTATTATAGTCCAAATCACTCGCAGGCAGAAATGGAATAGCCAGAGAGCTCCTCAAACCTAAGCCAGTGACATATTGTCTCTGTTGGACTCTATGCTGGGCAAGAACAGATCTAAATGAAACTCCTCCCTGACATCCACTTCTTTCCCTGCATGACCTGTATTGGAGAGGCTTAAGAGAAAAGAGGTGTGGGAACCAGCTCCAAAAACGACATGTCTATGGTGGATATGTCAGATATGTCTAGCCCCATGATCAGATGTATTTGTGAAGCATTTACATGATTTTGCTTCACAGCACAAGGAGCTTTGAATGTCTACTTTATTCCAAAAAGCTACATGCCATCTTTCCTGCCCCCTAATAATTCTGAAATAAGATTCTTCTTTGGTTTAGACCTTTCCATTCATTATTATATTTATTTTATGAGCTTCTGCAAGGAAGAGTAAGGAGAATTCAGCAAAGATTGAATTTGCTCAAAGAAACTTCTTGGTTTACTATTTGAACATACTGTTGAGTAGGGATGCTAGAACCAGTGTGAACGCAAACCTTGCTGTGCTGTGTATTTGTATTTCTGGAATTTAGAAAATTTTCATTCAAAATTACAAACACAGACAAGGCTGAGCTCTTCTCAGAACTGTGGGATACAAAGTGAAGGATTGTCTGCACAATTACTGAGCGCCATGGCAATAATATCCACACCTCTGCAGACCAGTAGGAAAGGTAATTTTGACGGCAGGCCAGCAATGTAGAAGGGATGTGGGTTCATGCTGACTTACCACAGGAAAATTTGGATCCATCATTCTACATTCTGGGCTTGAGCAGCAGCCTGGGAGGCACTGGGTATTAAAGCCAGCATGTGGCCTCAGACTAGCAGGAGGAGCAAGGAAAAGGAAAGGTTAATTTGTCTTCCCTATGTTCTCCACCTTCTGTCTGTGTAGACCTTAAATACTTGGGTTCTAGGTTGTTATGTTATAATATTTGCATTACATCCGATAATGTGAAAATCCAGATAAATGCATAAATAATAGATATTTGAAACTCACTGTTTTCCATTTAGTAAAAGACGCTTGTTACTTCTTTATATTACTTGTTAATGAACTGGAACTTTTTCCTTGTCAAAATCTCAACTGGTATTGCTTGTCGATCAAGCCACTGCTTTTTAAAATGTTGAGGTCATGGCCATCAAAAAGTTCTGTATTAATTACATTACATTTTTTCGTTATGTTGCCACGCCTTGCTGACAGAATGCCAGAGAATGAAGAGTTCAAAATTAATATATTTACTGAGAAACTGCAGAATTAAGCCTGCTATGCATTTACTCTAAAGAACCTGTAAGTATAGAAGACAGTGAATCTGGAAGCGGAGATACAGGGAATGCAAGGTAAATTTAGCATTTGTTGTAAATATCTAATGTTATTCTACCTTTTTTGACAAATGAAATCTAAAGGGTATATCTTGCAAAAAAAGAAAGTATAGTCTCTTTGTTCTGATTGTATAGAAGGTATTGGATAACAACATGAATATTGCTATTAGGAAAAAGCAAAAATACCATGGTATAATGAACACAAATTATTGTGGATGAATTGCTAGTATAATTTAGCCGCAGGTTTGTGACAATACGAGGGACCTCAGCTGTTTGTCTTAAGGCTGTAATTCCAAATGGTGTTGAAACTCCCGTTGATTTTAATGTTGCTTATGTGTAGCTGAGTCACTATCAGCTTTTACACCACATTGAACTTGCTGCAGGTGTTCTTTCTAAAACTTGTGCTTTATAATCTACTTTCTGGACAGCATAGTGTATGACAGCATCAGTGTCAGTCTGTTTGCAGTCTATGAGATATATTCCTTTTGGGGAATTGTACAGTCCTATTTCAGTCATATCTATAGGGACACAGATGCTGTCTGCTGCAGAAAAGAACTTGGTGATATTTCTGCCTGCTTGTAAAACTGTGTTTGTAATCACAGGTTGGGGCCTGTCTTGTGTCTTTACCGTGGCTTGCTCTTGCTTAGTTGTATCCCCTGAAGCGTTTGCACTGGCATATCTGGAAGATGTGAATATCAGAGAAAGAACTTGGTTTTGCAATGACTCTTCTCCCTGCACTTAATAGTGCTTTCTTTTGTAGGTACACTGGGCAGAGGAAGTATAAACCAACCTTAACAGATCTTTTCCTCTTTAGATTGTACACTTTTCCCTTGTTTGAATATTCTGCTTCAGTGCTACCACCTAGGTTAGCTACCACCTGAAAATGAATGGATTGCTTGTGATTTCCAAGGATTTAACTCAAACTGCTAGCAACCCTTCAGGGGGACAATGGGACACAGATCTTGTGAACACTTAATTAAATCACATTTATTACATTAGTAAGTTTTCAAATGCTGTTGGATCAGAGAGCAGGAAAATGATAAACTGTGAAACTAAATAGTTCTATTTACCATTGCACATACCTGTCTGTGAGCTTTGAAGACTACCTAGACATAGGCTCAGGCCACTATAAGCAAAGGTAGCAGGTTACAAGTTTTCTGAAAAGAAATGCTCTTTCATTTCCCTCTCTTTTTTTCAAAATGTTAGTTAGCAGGGCCTGTGAAATTTTGCTTTGTAGGCCATAAAATTGAAAGGAACAAACCTGATACCTCATCACAGCTTGTATGGTCAACTGAAAAGTTATTGAGGCTGAAGATACAAAGGACTGGATAAACAGGATTTTTTGTTATAGAGGAGTGAATGAATTCAGTTTACCTGAAAAATGGCAAAACACCCAATGAAAGATTCATACTGGATGTATGTGCTTTTTATAAATATTCCTGATTAGGGATTTATTCAATTAAATATAGTATGGACACTGCTGAATATACTTTTGAAAGGACTGAACATCAGAAGATCTTTTTTCCCCTTGGTTCTTTGTAAAGAGCACCGGGAACTGTTAGGCGTTTAAATGTATAAAAATGCAAGCCTATCTAGTTTATTCGATAAACACAAACCAGTTTCCACCCCCCTTTTCACAAAGTCCTACAATAATCAATAACTGAATGTTGTTAAGAACTCATTTCTCAATAGAGAAACAAAGTAAAATGGAGAATAAAGTAATTGTCCAAGGTCACAAAAAGAATCAGTGACAGAGATGTCAATGAAATCAATGCGTAGCAGCTTCTTTTTAATATAAATGCTGCTCTGTCTTTTATAGGCTTAACCTGATGCTATCCTGAGATCATGCAATCGTTGGTCAAGAAAAAACTTAGCCACGTTTCCTGCTCCAGATTTTCTGTTATAAAAATGGTAGCCGTGTTATGTTAAGGACTCAGAATCTATAGCTTGTTAGACATTTTCCTCCTCTCTAGAAGCTCTAAAAATAAAACAACTTTAAATCAGTGCTAAAGTAACATTAAAGTGGTATTGATCCTATTGAACAATGAAAGTGTATATGTTTGTGGTTATCTTATCCATCAATAAAATGTATAGATAAAAGAAGCTTGCAATCCTCATAGCTGTTGACAGAAGCAGCAAGAAAGCATTGCCAAAACAGAGACTTTCTTTGATCATTTATAAGCTAATATCTTTCAGGGGACTGTCAGTCACTGTTTCACCTCGAAGATATAGATGTGGAAGGTTTGCTGCCAACTGATGAGGAACTGCCAATGTATTCCTTCCTCTTGCATGCGAGCTTCATCAACTTCTGGAGTGCCCAGCAGCTGGGAATAGCTACTCAATGCTGAAAATTCAAAATAATCTATTTTCCTCTTCAGCAGATGTTTTTTCCATTGAGCCTGCAAAGGAGTTGGAGAAATAAGATCTAAAGTAGATATATTTCAAGCTGAAATAATCTCTACAATGTCTTTAACCATTTTTCCAGCTCCTGAAGATCTTGAGACACACGCTCTATCTCTCAAGACCAATGTGATGACTCTCCAGCTAGCTGAGAGTATGCCTCAGCACTGCAGCTGGCAGTGGCACTCTAGGAAATGATGCCACAAGAATTTACTACTGTTTCACTCCTGGAGAAGTGATCCTTTGAAAAAGAGGAAGGTATTTGGGTGTAAAGTTAGAAAATCTTGTACCATAGCCACACTTGTTCTACAGAAGAAGTAATGAAAAAAGATTTCAGTTTTGCAGGCTGTCAGAGTCATAGCTTTTACAAGCACTAAGAGAACACCATGAACTTGAAATCTAGTCATTCTTGGAAACGTTAGAAGCATCTTACCTACTAGAGGGTCTTGTCAGCCAATTTTTGTAGAATTACAGTTACACTTTCCTATTTTTTTTCGTTCTACCATTGTAGGGAAGGACATACATAACTACAAAACTAACCTGTTGCATATGGAGAGAGCAAGTAAAATAACTACACGTAGTCTGTCAACAGGAAAAAATAAATAGAAATAAATAGCTTTCCTTGCTAATCTCCAAAGTCTATAACAATGTTAAAGGTTGCATCTAATAAGATGGGGAATCTAATAGGTTGGCTGTATCTCTTTAAATTTTTCTACCATAATCTACTGAAAAAAATATTTCTGTCTTCCAAAAAAACCCCTATGTAGATGATAGTAGATTTTGAAATTATGTAGACAAATATGAATATGTCAATGGCCATAGAAGTGAAAGTATTACCAGTCACTACTTTTGTGATGTCTTTTCTAATGCTTAACCTTTGGGGAATAACTGATTAAATACTAAACTATATCACCTTGTAAGGACACTTTAAAAAATCTGTTTATCTTCCAAGGACATTAATGTGTATAATGCAAAGAAAGAATTCCTAATCTGAACTGTGGGAAGTACAGGCAAGCAGACATCTGTACCTTCACTCTTCCATTAAAAATTATAACTGGAGACATTATTGGAAAGAAAAAAACCTCAATAAAATCTTTCTGGGTGCTGAATGGTAGACACAGCATTTCGTGAGAAAATGATAGACACCTTGAAAAGTGCAAATATCAATACAACCTCTATCAGAATAATGTCCATTGCTTTTAATTTAAATTCTTTTGGTTTTGAATCCTGAGTGACTGCCTTGATCGTTATTTTTATACTCAGTCACTTGTACCATGCTGAATGGCTCAAGTTAATATTTTATTCTTTTATGTCAGATATAATTTATCTTGAATAGTATCATCTAGTCCTGCTTTACTCTGAATGATTTATTACAATATTTTTTCAGTGTTTGATTAGGTAACATTTAACATTGAATTCCAAACCTGTCATATTGCCTCTTTTAGGGATGCTCCTGGAAATACTTACAAGCAGGCATCATTTATTCTGTGTAGCCCAATTAACTGTGCTGGGAAGATACCTGGTTACAAGCTCTGTGAAATGTTTGTCAGACTAGGACTTTAAATTTTGAGCATTTCAGACCAAAACAGTTGCATATTGCCATGTAAATGCAGAATTCTACTATTTGCACATTATTTAACATTACATAAGTACACTTTCCACTATATAATACATTACAGATTTCTGAGAAAAAAGACACAGTTGAAAAGTGACATTTCTAAAATCTAGGAAGGGGCTCAATCATTTAGCTTCATAGTTTTGGCACAGCTTGTATTTTCATAATCTCTGCAGTCTTTAGAGATGAAGATTTGCTGATATTTTAACTCTTAAATCTCTTCTATTCTTATTGATTGCATTAATGCATTCTTCTATTAGTAAATAATTCCATTTGTATGCTTCATTCACAAAGTATTCATGTGCACTGAACTCTGACCCAGTCATCAAATCAAGTGAGCCTGTGTATTAACTCCTCCTATGTCTATTCATAGGTATCATTCTGCCCTTGTACTGCTTAGTGATAATTTGAAAAAGTTGGAACATCACTTTTATATGCCTTTATGTCATTAATATCAAAAGTAAAGAGGTGGAGACCTTGCCTAATTAACTTCTTAATAGCTTCAAAAAGATCTATTAACTGTCTGTTCAATATCTTTGGCCAAATCTCTGCAGTTGTCAAAGGGTGTATGGCTTTGTATAAAATCTGTTGATTTATCCTAGCCAAACATCATGCCCACAGCATCTGCACTGTCTATTTTTTGTACTTTGATGTAGTAGTAAAAATAATTTCCAAGCTAGTGTCCACAGCTGGCTCAGAAATTAATGAAGGTTTTCAATCAGATTCATAAATACAAGTACATTTCTGAGGACAGGTGTCAAATTTTGAATAGTTATGCTCCATAGTGGGCTACTAATCATTGGTCATGAGCCTTCTAGCATCTTCTGGTTAATTGTACAAATGTTCATAAGTCTCAGATGTTTTAATTATTCGAGATAGATCAATTACACATCTAAGAATTCCTCGTGGACACGCGGGGCGGCGGGGGGAGAGGATTTGTTATTATTTGCAAGAAGAATGTCAGCCAATACTAAAATTGAAACAGTGCAGCAACCACCCACTATCCAAATCTGAGAACACATAAACCAAACCATAAGTAGCCTGAAAATTAGTTTTCTAAACTGTTCCAGGAGAGCTTACACGTAGCAAATGTATTAAAGACAATGAGACTTTGCTCATGAACAATTCATAAATCTAATAGAACTAAGTTGGTAACAAATATTATTCATGCAAAAGAGAGTGATAGCTCTATTAACTTCCAGTCATCAAAGTACATGGAAAGATCTGCATACAGCCATGCTCTTCAAGTCTGTCCTTATTTGGCTTCTGCATAGTTAAATTGTGACTGAAATTAAATAACCTTGTTTACAGTTTTTCTGGGTAGCCCTAGGCTTTTCTTCATGTAATGAGTATTTCTTGGCTTCGTGAAATATAGGACTACACATAGAATCATAGAATCTTTTGGGTTGGAAGGGACCTTTAAAGGTCATCTAGTCCAACCCCCCTGCAATAAGCAGGGACTTCTTCAACTAAATCAGGTTGCTCAGAGCCCCGTCCATCCTGACCTTGAATGTTTGCAGGGATGGGGCATGTACCACCTCTCTGGGCAACCTGTTCCTGTGTATCAACACCCTCATCATAAAAAAATTTCTTCCTTTTATCGAGTCTAAATCTACCCTCTTTTAGTTTAAAACCATTACCCCTTGTCCTATCACAACAGACCCTGCTAAAAATTTTGTCTCCATCTTTCTTATAAGCCCTATTTAAGTATTGAAAGGCAGCAATAAGGTCTCCCCAGAGCCTTCTCTCCTCTAGGCTGAACAACCCCAACTCTCTGAGCACATAGAGCAGTTCCACAGACCTCCACCGTGTAAAACACAGGAGGTCTGTTCTCTCGCGTTTTTCTGTGGACAGCTTCTGTGGGTTTGCATGTGAGACTATAAAACCACACTGAAGATGGCTTCGTTAGCATGTAGGAAAAAATTAACACTGGGAATTGTTTATGTATTAGCTACCTTCTCAATTAAGTGCTCCTGATCTTTAAAAGTGGATCAGAACTTTTCCTTTTCCCTATGTTTTTGATACTGCCAACTCTGATTCTTTTCTTCCGCTGTGATTTTGACTGTAAATTTGCTTACCGTTTTTTTCTTCCTGTAATGGTTTCCATGCAGGTTCTTCTTCAGTAAAGGGAAAATGATCCTCAGTTATTCAGATGTTGTGAACGTTTACTGAGCACCATTTTACTCTGTTGAAATGTTCTGTGCTATTTGATGCTCATTTTTAGTTTCTTCCATTATTTTTCACTTGTTTTAGCAATCACAGTGATTTATGTTTTCCTTCTGCTTTCCAGATGCTTATTTTAGGGACAGATTTTATTTTGAATATGGTTAAATGCTTAAACTTATGGGAACATATCATGTCAGGGCTATTTTGTATACTCCATTTTTCTGGGGAAATGCAGAATATTTAATCTATCCCTACTCCTCAGTAACTACAGCATTAATGCAGTTCCTGCATTTGGGTAGTATCTAGAGACCCTACCATGGGTGAGAGCCCAAGCTGTTTTAACTTTGATTTTTATGAAGTGAGGTTTCTGGGCATCCAATCTTATAAGTCAATTCTTTTACCTTTTGTGGGTTACCTTGGAAATTGCACAGCTTCTAAAATCAGGCCCAGTGCAGAGCCGAGCAGCTCCAGAGGGAACGCAAAGAGGGGTTATTCTGTAAGAGGGCACTGCAGGAATGCTCAGAGGGCTTGAGAGCACATCTAGCAGAAAAGAACCCCAGAATTAGGGTTGTTTTTTCTAAAGGAGAGTAAAACGGAGACACACTAACAGTTTTCAAATATGTAGAAGTTTGTTTCAAGAACTAAAGGAATGACCTATTTTTCACTTCCACTGGCATACAGAGAAATAACAGCCTGAAATTGCACCAAGGGAGATCAGTTTAGATAGTCAGAAAGCCTTTCTAGTGCCAGGAGAGTTAAGCATTGGAATGGGTTACTCATGGAAGTTGTGGGACTTTCCTCACTGCACTGGAGGCTTTTTAGCACAGGTTATGTTAAATATTGTCGGACATGGTTTTCCTATAGTTGCTAATGCCATAGGGTTGTGAGGGGGTCCTATACAGGCAAGAGGCTGAAGTAGATCAATTGATCAGGGGTAAATACTGCTCAGATATTGAAGCCGGCAGTGCGTATGCCAGTCTGAGCACGTGGAGTGAGTGAGCGTATGACCTTTGTACTGGCCTTTTACAACTGCTTGCTGCAGATTTCAATTTGAGTTACATCTGACTGGTAGAGACTATCAAACACGTATATAAATACAAAGCCAAGGGAGGCAAATATTTTTTTAATACCCATTTTGTTTCTGCAATTCCTGTAATTATAATTTGATAAGTACATAAATGTGTGTACAAAGTGTTCATTTAGCTGTAGCCTCAGTTTGTATAATCTGGATATAGACTGCAGGTCAGCACAGTTTATGTTCTGTCATGATCTGAATAGATGAAGGAAAAGCTAATAAAGCAAAGATGATGAGGTGAGATAGATAGATATATATGTATGTATATATTAGCCAATACGACAGTTGCTTGTAGTGGTCAAAAAGTGCATACTTTGGTGTTTTCACGTTTTTAGAGACTTGTTGAAATGCATAGCTTAACAGGGCTCTCTTCTCAAATTAGTTGTTACACAGTGAAAATCAAATTTAAAATTCACAAAATTATTAATGGCTAATTGAGGGCTACTGAGAGACGAAAGTGTCCTAGATGGTTGCAAATTGTTCCAGTGTCACTGTCTACTTCTCTGCTCCGATGCTTTGAAATGAGTCAGTAGTCAGCTTTAATTTGTTCAGTTTAATTAAATTCCACCTGAATAAATATGTGTTGCACAAAGCTGAAGGAGATGCTGAAATTTCCTGGATGATGTATGCAGCTGAGATCCAATTTGATAGTATGCAGCATTAGATTGTAAGCTACTCTCTTCCACAAAGGTGAGCACCGTATAAGTACTTAAATAATAATTTAGATGAACCTGTAAGGAAAATAATATAAAGAAGGCAAAGAAAATTGCATGCAGAGGAATATTTTTGAATATGCCATCATTATTCTTAGAATAACGAAAGTCACCAGTAGATCAGAAGTACATTTCACTTTCAAAACACAGTCCCATTAAGATTAGCAGCTTGTTTACTTAGCCTGATACTGTCCTGTCTACCCATTACATTAATTAAACAACTAGTACTGTAATCAGATAGCACAGTAGTTTCTGCTAAGATGTCTTGCCTTTGGTAGAATGAAATTTATGAATTATATTTATCTATGTGATCTGTGATGTAAGGAATTCAAATAAAAGCCGGGTCATTGTCCTTCTTTTTCTCACTCAGTGCCAAATGGACCAAAAATACTCTGCCTCTCCCAAGCCTCCTGGCCCACAGCTAACTCATCAACTGTGAGATTAAGAACAAAAAAAAAAAAACAAACCAAAACCCAAACCACCACTCCCCATCCCCCCCACCCCGAAAAAAACCCCAAAATAATAATAATTTAAAAACCCCAAAACAAACCAAAAACTAACCACAAGTAAATTAGAGGATTTGTTGAGTCTGACCAAGGATTGAGTCAGTACTTCCTCATATCACATATAATGCTAGTGGCCCAAAACTCTTACTGAGTTCACTCTCTTAACTGTGTTCTGGCTGGTAACACCCTTCTCAGAAGGCAACAATCAAAATGGGAATTAATTCCTTATACAGTCTTTTCTGAGCGCATTTGATTTACTTACCTGAGATCATGCTGACTGACTAGAGTAAGAGAATGGCATGCCGGTATTTTGGATCACAAACAGTGCAATAATTGTATACAGTTCATAAGGGATAAGCAGATTAACATTACTGAATCTGCCCAACAGCCCATCCAAAGTAGGAGTGCATAGTAAGATTTTGCAAAACTAAGCCTAACTGACTGATGGAAGCATGTTGCCCAACATATCGTACCTGTTTAAGCAATGAAGAAGCATGGATCCACATCGTGCAGGTAACCAGTGCTTACAGAGGCCAGGAGCAAAATTTGTCCTTTCACAAAATGAAATAGATCATTCAGAAAATCCTCTTCTCTTGTACTTTATTTTACAATAGTAACTCTCCTTCAGGAGCTGCATAAATTTCATTCTCTTGTATGAATTTACAATACATTACTGTAACTTCTAAATCAGCGTAATTATCTGAGCCCTTCCTTGCAGGGAAATTCACATGGACTCCATTTCCTCTCTACAAGCTCCTAAGGTAATATTCCTTGTTACTTTATTTAATTTCACTGATTCATATGTTCAGATCTATACCTTTCTTTCTCCTGAATCCTTGTTTTGCAAGATCTGTTTGGCCTAGGACAGTCTTCCAAAGGATATACGTTATTGCCTGAAAGATTCAAAGCATGGCTGATGAAAAGTAGTGGCAGATATCTGACTAATGATTTCAGAGATTACTCCCACTATTTTCTAAATTCCTGTAGGCAAGAAATTTCTGTAGTGATTGAGACATAAATAATTAAGTGTTTATTATATTTTTCATTATTGTGATACTTTCATTATAATGTTAAGTTAAAACTTGCCTATAGTTTTACTGAAATTTAGAGGTAATCACAACTGTTTTCATATTTATAAAATTCAGAAGATTTAACACCTGTTGCTTTTGTTATTGAAAGAGGTGTTCCAGATAATGAAAATTTTTTCACTTTCTAACAC
The DNA here is from genome assembly GCF_929443795.1 of Astur gentilis. NCBI lineage: Eukaryota > Metazoa > Chordata > Aves > Accipitriformes > Accipitridae > Astur > Astur gentilis. The sequence continues at coordinate 16,357,806 of NC_064891.1, forward strand.
AAGACTGAGCCTAAGATATGAAAAATGATTGTGTTGCTATAAAATCCCTTATGTATTTACATAAAGATACCAGTTGTGGATTTAATTTTCCTCTGATTTTCTAGTTTATCTTCATATGTGAGAGGCTTTGGAAATCATGATTGGTATAATCACATAAAATTTCATAGAAGTCTTTATTTGTGTGTTGAAAATAAAGGCCAAATTACTGCATTTAAGATTTGGAAGAGTTTGTCCCAAAGACAAGCAACAGACAAGTGTCTCAAAATGGACAGCAGTTGTGATAAGCAAAGAGCCAGGCTGAAGAAGGACCTAGGCTACTCACAGATAAGCACTGCAATATCTTACAGATCCTGCTCTGGGATCCTATGCCTTTAATGTGCTGTCGAGACATGTTAGAGTGAGAATGCTCAGAATATCAGTTCAGAATCAGCTGAGCAGACACACACCTACAGCCAGCCAAGAGCAGCAGTAAGTGCTCTGATACAGCTCAAAACCCACCCTTCTTCCATCTACCTTTTGGACTGCTGGAAGGTGACTCCATCCAGCTGGGATCCAAAGCCTGCATCTCATAGACCCAGAAACTCTCATCCATTTTTTGAAAGAATTTAATGTGCATTCACTTTTCATTTCAGCAGAGACCAAAAGAAGGATTAGCTTTGATAATGTGCCCAGAGATTAGCAAACACTCTTGGGAATCCACAGACTTATGTTTGAAGGCTCTAATCCACAGATCAAGTCTCCCAGGAAATTTTCCAAACTGCAGATTTACACAGTGAGTTCCCCCTTGAGGTCTCTTTAGCTTTCTGAACCTTGGCATTGCCTTCCACATAAATGCCATTCTGCATACGGTGGCGCTCCTAGGTGCAATAGGAAGTTGAAAAGGAACGAGTGGCTCCTCCTGGAGTGTTCCAGACTGACAGCAGCTCAGAGGGGAGGAGTATACTGTATAAAAAGGGCCAGTGGGCAAGCCCAAAATGTGTTCATTTTTCATTTTAAGTTTGATCATATTTGGGGCATTTCTGTAACAAACAAAACAACAATGGTATTAGAAAACAGAGGGCATCATATTATTAATAACGCATGAAGCTTCGGTAAAATAAGTATGCCTGGGGCTAAGCAATGACCCCTCTTCTCCTCCAGTGCAAGGTTTTGCAGCCTTTGGGTGTCAAAATCCTAGATTTCAAAAGTTTAAGAAATTTCCTCAGGCGATACGGACTCTGTCTTTAGCCCTGCTACAGATGGGAAAGACCGGAATGACTAATGGAGTAGCTAATGAAGCAAGAAGTGGCTCACTGAAGCAGGTGATGGGCCTGATACTGGATAGCCTTGCTATCTAGTTGGATAGGCAATAGAGCCCTATGATTTGATAACCACAATTTGCAGGCTGATATTATGAGAGGAGGTTGGAAGGCAGCAAGTGCTTTTAACGGTTGCTTCACCAAGAAAACAGCAGAAAGACTTTAAAATATTATTATAGTTTGTGTAGAGAATAATGGGTTGATTTGATTGCTAGTAACAGAGATCAAATTCAATTCCAAGAGTAAAGTAATAAATATTAGGTTTAGACACCATTCAGAGATCAGTGAAAATCAAATTGTATGGGTGCTCAGAGAGCTCCATATTTCAGTGTTTCCTCCCCAAAGGGCTGCAAGCTTTTGCATTGGATTAGGGTAGCCACTCAATCTGAGGCAGATTTAGTTGTTTTGCTCAAGTGGCTGTATTTCTTCTCACTGAGCTACGTACTGTCCCCCATTTTGCGACATGACTGTTAGTTTTGTTCTTTATAGAACTATTATTAACAAAAATGAGAAAGAATATATTACTCTGTTTATCTTCCTATTTCTATTTTATTCTCCCCCTTCAATACAGTTTTGTGAAGTCATTTCATTCATTCCTTGAGGAGTAGGGAGAAGTGGTGTTCACTCAGTGTGTCTACTTTATTAACTGGTGTGGGGTTAGATTTGATTTCGTCAGTGATGTCCCTAAACCTGTGTCCACACTGTGTTTTATCAGCATGAGTTTCACACTAGTTTCCTTTCTGAGATTCACTGGGCATGCTTAGAGAGCTGGCTGCTCCACGTCTTGTTTGCACCAGAAGGGCTTGGAGTGAGCAGTGTTGTGCTTGAGAGAGTATCATGGGACACCAAGTATGGATGCAAGACAACCTCTCGCTTGAAAGAACCCCTTCAAACTAAATTAGTGATGTAGCTGCAGCCACTGAGCTCACAAGCAGTTTAATTTTATTTTCCTGGATTTTTGGTTGGTGGCTCATTACATTCTTTATCAGTGGCTTCTGGAAACTGAAGATTACCCTTGTTAGTGCCAGTCAAAGCCTGACAAAAAGAGTTACACATGTTTGTAATTAGATGGTCAAGCTCAGCTGGATATATCTGGCACTAACAAAGCCAGAGATGGTAACCAGATCAGGACAGAAGATGTGGAAAGGATAAGGACAAGCATTGAGGCACCTGTAGAAACCATAGGGGTGTCAAATCAAAAGAGAAGACAGAGGCTTTATCAGAGGCCAGAAGGGTGTCTTGAAATTAACAGCAGTTAAGGTCTGGCACAAGGATTAGATAAGGACAATGCATGGAAGTAAGTGGCTATCACTGATCAATCTGTATTTTCTCTGAGCTGTGTACACTTTTTTGTTCTCTAATACTTGACATAGCAGACTTCACTTGCAGCATGCAGTAGTTAGTATAATACCATACACCTCCACCATTCTGGTGTTCTGACACTTGGTATGTTGTGGAAGCGTTTGAGAGGCATTTTCTCAGTATGGTGCTGTCGGGGGTTTTTTCTCCCCCCTCACAGTATCATTCAAGGACTGTTGGAAAAAAATGTAGAACATAAGGATCTAATGGTGGTGTCTAGGAGCGTGTGGTTCTCTGCAATCTGTGCCCTGCTACTGCAGCTCGGCACTGTCCCGGCAGGTGAAAGGCCAAAGAGCCATTCTCATGGTAAAAGAAGTTGACGGTTGCAGAGCTGGACATCCAAGCTGTTGAGAGAGGAGAGGTTTAAGACTTGAGTTTCCTTTTCCTAATTTTTTTCTCAGTCATTGCATAAGGCCCCAACTGAGCTCAAAACACCCAGGAAGTGTTTGGGGTTTGTGGCACGTACCTTTTAACTCCCCTATTGAACCCACTTGGAGACCTCCCAGCATGTTCATTTAGTACAGCTGTGTATCGTCTTGCCTGCCTGCCGTCATCCAACACACCCCTGAGTGCAGAGCAGCTCAGTGCTCTGCCAGTGCATTGCTGGGTGTCACTGGATAGGGGCGCACATAGCTTAAGGAAGGGGTCTGAGTTGTGGCCCCCCACGTGTCATAGGTGTGATGTGGGACAGGGCAGGGGGAAGCGGGCAGGGGGGACATGCGGTGGGGCCAGCCTTGCTGGACAGCACAAACGAGTCTCAGGAGTTCAGGGATGTTGCAAGAGAATCATTACCGGCTAATTTTAGTAAAGGTCAATGTCTTGTATGTTTACCCCAGTATAAATATATACATCATTACCACTCGCTACTGAAGAGGAAGTATAGCAATGTTCTAATGCTCTAATTAAGAGAGTAATTTTCTAGCAATGCTTAAACAACTTCCTTACTTTTCTTTCTTTGTAGTCCGTTAATAATTGTGACATTTTTCTTGGCTTTAACTGTGTGTCCCTGAAGGCATGTTAAAGACCCCCTGTGATTAAAATAGTGGGAATCATGTTGCTGAAGTGACATTAACAGAGATACTTATTAAAATTTGGCCCCTGCTGTTTATGGTTTCTCAAGACTATACTTCTTTAGCAAATTTTAAAATAGAATTACATGATGCCTGACAACTAGAATCTATACTATAGCCCAAATGTTAAGTGAGAATTAGAGAAGTAATTATGGACTGTCATAACACCTGGAAACAGAAGTGATAGTAGATTGTTTAATGTTGCATTTAACAGCTCATTGGTTTTGTTGCTGATGTAAAGCAGATCTCTTGGCATACTGTGGTTGTACACAAAATGATTGCATGGCGTACTATGCTATTTTAATGTTTGTAAGGCATTTGCAGCGTTTATCTGCTGTTCCCATGACTCTGGTGGAAATATGATGCAACTGCCTTTGAGCCTGTCCACTTGAACAGCATTTTAAATAAATACTCAATGTGACATGTATCAGAAGAAAACAAAATTGCTACTTGACTGCAACCAGTTTACACTTTCTCCTGAATCAGCAGCTCGTGTTTCTCTTGTAACTTATACAACAATTCTGTTTTCACCTCTACTGTTTATCTCCCCTTCCTTTTCAGACAACTGCAGAAGCCAGAAAATGGCCTTTGTGATAATGCCACTGAGATTTAGAGCATTAAAGCAATCTCATTATCAGTTTACATCCCCAGTTGGAAATCGGAGATTGGTTCAGCACATCAAACAGTAGAGCGGGGGCATGTAATGTGCAGCCCAAGGGCCAGATGAGACCTGCTGAGTCATATAATGTGGGCTCCAGCTGCCATCTTTCTGTAAGTGAAGGATGGGGACAAAACAGCAGAACTGCTGGCTGGTGTTGCTAATGAACTTGAACCGCTATACATTATGTTCCATCTGCATACCAAATATGGTTATATGCACGTATAATAAATGTCTATAGTTTATATGCAGATTGGCTGTGGCCCTTGGGCTCCTGGTAAGTAACCTGCATAACCTTCAGGTCTGTAGATGGTAAGCCTCTTGCTAATGCTGAAATTATTGCATGGGGCTAGGGGCTGCCTTGCAGCGTGAGCCTGGGTTGCTCTTTGCTTAAGAGCAATGGAGGACGACTAATAGAAACCCCTTTAGTTTATCTTCGACGCTAAACTCTTGGGTACATGAGCAAGAAGGGAGGGAAAGAATATTCTGTGGTTCAGACACTCGCTGTATAAATTCTTGCTCCCTCAAATCTTGGATCTTAGCAGCCATGTACGTGTAAAACCCCCACCCCATCAGTGAGGTCCTCCTGATGGGTCTGCAAATGACATTGCATTGTCAAATTTTTGTGCTGTGGAAAGAATTTTAATTATTTTAATTACTGTTCCTGAGTTACTGGGAAATAGACTCAGAATCTATCATTATTTCATCCAACTGTGAAAATGAAATATATAATTGATATAAAATGTTTTTGTCATACACAGTTTGAACAAAGATCTATGATAGTTTAAAATTCAGAGGGTTCTTCTGTGGTAAAGTTCTATTAATGCATTCATTAACAAGAAATTACATTACAAGGTCTGTGGGGCTTACTTCAGTGAAAGAACGATTTCTTTGTTGGCAATTTCATCTTGATGTTGCTCCCCTCTATTCTGCTTCCCCCAAACGACGTTTTTCTAAAAATCAGCACTAATATGGTAGTTAACCTTTCTCAATATTACTTAAGAAGATAATGCTGAGATACAGTCATACAAAGAATTAAACCTTGAAACCTTCTCTTTTACCCGCTGTTGTGAAAGTTTGGCTCAACTTCAACCATATTCTTTATTTCACAGATCTTACCTTTAAAATGGCAATAAAGACCTTGAAATTATAAATGAGGGTTGGCTGGCTGACATATATAATGTGAAGATTCTTTTTATATGGAAAGAAGGCACGTACAGGTATTGCCGAAGCATTTTTACCAACTCCACTTACTTTTAGCAAGGTACAGAGTTCTAATGTCATTTTTATTATTTCCTTTCTGATAAAACTGATATTCACCAAGATATGGGGGAGGGGTTATGCGAATCTGCCATCCTGAAAGCTACACAAATAGTTTACTCAAAATACCACTCAATTTTTATTTATTTATTTTTAATTTATTCATTCTTACAAAAAACACCACAAAAGAAATGTCTTTTCTCTTTCTTGGGGATAAAATCTGAGTGTGACCACCCTTCTGCAAATTCTGGCTTTGCTTTGGGAAAGAAATGTGTCTCTGCTGTGTCATGGACCTTTGGGGAATTACGGATGACAGGTAATAGAAGGTCGACTTCTGCAGTGTAAAACATGGGGAATATGCAATGACCTTGCAGGACCACTTTTTTTTTTTTTTTTTTTTTTTTTTTTTTTTTTCATCCTGGCAGATTTTATTGCCATATTATTTCCATAAATAATTTCTTCAGTGATGCCTAAAAGTGCAATTGTCTTGAAAATGTACGCATTTAAAATTATTAATTCATGTTAGGTCTTATTTTATTTTCCATTTATGAGCTTAGGGTGGTTTATTTTCTAGCTGTTTTTGACAATCATGAGGGATAAAACCCTACAATTTCCTTACCATGAAACCTGAAATTCTCATCCAGCCACTTGATTCCAGGAGCTCAGACCAACTATAGAGAGACACTTAATAATCAAGTCCCAAGAACTGATGCGGTTGCCTCTCTTAGAGGACTTTCAGTGAGAATGAAAATGGTTCTGGTGTATTATGAACTGTGAATGAGTATAGATCCTGTGTTGTCCTAAATCTCTTTTGAGCTGCTCATAAGAACAGACCTTAATGCTATATGAATAAATCAGCTGGGGATTCCTTTCTTCTAGATAAATCCCAGTGTCACAAGGGAATGTCATCTATATATCTAATATGAGTAATGATACTATATACCACTACATTAGAGTAAGGTCTGCATTTAAATGACCACAGACTGCTCTGCAATGAACTTTAAGGTATAGACAACTTCTGGGCTCATTGTTGGAACTATCTACGTTATCTGGTTTTAGACTGGATGACACTTTTGATGTACTATGAAAATGGCAACCACACCACCCCCCCAACCAACAAGCCAAACAAACAAACAAAAATAAATTAAAAAACCACCCTTTACTTCAGTTCCTAGAGACAGTCTCTGGCAACTATCAGAATTGTTATAAGCTACAGAAGACTAGGTGAATCAGGGAATCACACTGTTCCTGAAAGGTTATGTACCACCATCTATAATTAAAATTCTGATAGAAAAGTACCATGCCACTGAATTTGTGGTCTGAGTATGCAGTTTGCAGTATACAGACAAGTTGGATAGCCAGCTTGCTGCCATGAGTACTCTGCTCTGTATTTTTGCTCAGATTCTTAAAACTGAAGCACACTGCATAGTTCTGAGTTAGCTTTTAAGAGGCAGCAAAAATTGGCAAAACATAAAAGACTTCAACTAGCTATATATCAACTAGCTATATATCAACAGCATGGTACAAAAAAGCAGAGAGGCATTTTATTAACATTTCAAGCAGTTCTTGCTCTACTATTCTAAGAAGAGGCTAGTTGTTATTTAACTAGTGTTAACGTAGGAGTGATCTTGAGAAGCAGCAGTAGTACAGCCACCAAATGCAAGAGGCCACATTTTCAGTATGTTTAGCAGTCATGGATGTCATAGAATGAAGGTAAGTATTAAGAACTGGCATAGTCTAAAAGCCCCTCTAATTAAAAGTGAAGGATGCAAATTCCTTATAGAGGAACATGCCAGGAAAATAACATTGGGAAAGTAATGTCTGTCTCTGAACAAAGAGGGCTCTTTGAAAGTAAAAATAAAGAGAAATAAAAAGCAATAAATACAATGGAGACAGCAAAAGAACCCACCAAAAATGATTACATCAAATCAAAAAAGATTAAATATTTTTAAGGTGCAAGACAGATCAAAGGCTTCTTAAAGATATCAAACACGTGAAGCCTATGAGGAAATTAGGATGCTAAGAAGCAAAGACAGAAATTAATGAAAATGTACATACCGCCATTTAAAGTGGAAAATGAAATACAGTATTCTAGGGTCAGCCAAAATATTTGGTACTAATAATCCTTTCATCTTTTATTAGCTGAAATTAAAATATAGAATACATAACACCTGAAAATTCATGATATGATTGAATTTGCCATCACAGTTATGTAAAAGAAAAAGCCCAACCTACTAATTACTTAAACTTCTTTGAGTGTGAAAATAAAAGTAATGGAGAAAAGGAAATCGATGACAGGGTATTTAAACATCGAGAAAGTCTCTGACTTGGATTCAGCAGAGTTGAACTAAGTATTTTACTGGAATAGTTATACTAACGCCAGTGCTGGAGCTTGCCCAAACAGAACTAGCTCAAATATCTGTGCTAGAGGAATATTTTATGATGTAATCGTATTGGTGAAAAAAACTACATTATGAACCATCTGTTCTGTGAAAATACATTGGTTCACTGAGGTGATTTTACAAAGTTTTATTTTGTAAAATTGTTATTTTCCCTTGCTGCTTCTTACCTAGAATAGGCCTAAATACTGTTCATCCAGGAAAAAAGATATACAAATACTTACCTGAGAAGGTTTTTTAAACACAATTTGTCATTCTAAATTTGTGTCCACAGCTTCAAAACCAGGAATTGGAAAGCAAAGGGATAGACTTTCGAGCTTATAAATTAAGGTTAATGTGACCTTTTTTCCATTAGGTTATCTAGACTAGTCTTCCAAATCTTTCTCTTTCCCAAGCCCCCATAATACATCATCTGAGGGTCTTGAAGACACCAGCTAGTTCCTTTGAACTTGCATCATGACAGGGTCCTACTTCATGTTTCTCACCGGGACAATATGTGTGGATTCCAGGTTTCTCCTTCCTTCATGGTGTTCTGTCTCTTTTGCTTCACTGGGTATGTGCTTGCTCAGCATCTGATGAAACTGAGTCTTCTGCAAGGACAACTGAACAACCAGTGTTACTCATCAAACCAATGGTATTGGGGGGGGCAAGGGAGGAGGGTGTTCAGTTTTTGCTGATTTGGAGGTACTAAGAGTATGCATGTGTTTTATAGACCAAGGAATGGCTGGAGAGGGACCCAAGAGCCAGTCGTGGAGGCCAACGCAGTCTATAATGCTCTGTCTGATAATAACCAGATTATAGCTCCACAATTCCAACAAAGAAACACGAGCGGTATGAAAGTATAGTGAGTATCAATTTGCCCATTATCTCTAATGAAATTAAATAATGCATATGGGACCACATGTTTGAAGAATAAATACATATTAAAATTCTTAACAGTCTGAAGATTAAGCCAATATGATTTTTTTTTTTTTAAAGCTTTCATCCAGGGAAAAATAGCTTACTGCTTGCTTTAAGTAAGATTAGCTAGAAAAATCCTATAGTACACCTAGAACAAAGTCTGAGTGGCAACAGGCAAATATTTTAATGTGAAAAGATTTTTATTGGTTTTAATTAAGCAATGACATTTTTGTTGAATGCCTTAAATCTTTAATTACAGCCCAAAAGCACTGAGCGTGACATGAGTTATTTAGTGAGTCACTGTGAAATACAGTTCAATATTTTCTTATAAATACTTCATATAGAAACAACAGAAGGTCCTCACTGGCAACAACAGTGATTTTTAGTAATATAGGTGTTTCAGAGCCTGATTTGAACCACAAGGAAGTCATTTGAAAGAATTCCAATGGCTTCCATGGGAGTTGGCTCAGGTCTTTAATAAGCATTAGTGCTTGTAGTAGCTAGAGAAATGTTTTCTTGTGACTGACAATGGCCCAAAACCCAGATCTGTCACCAAAGAGAAGCTGTAAATATGTGTTGTGGGTTTGGGTTTTTTTTGTGTGTTTGGTTGGTTGTTGTTTGTTTTTTTTTTTAATGGGGTGGGAAAGGTAACACCTAATATAAACCTTGGGAAAAGTTTCAGATGACAACTGTAGCAGCTGCCTGCATGGATGTAATGTAGAACATAACATGGATGAGATTTTCACAGGCGTTTGGCACTCTTATATTTCACAGCACTGTTGATTTATGGCCCAGGTCAGTTTTGTCATGGGCATGAGACAGACAGTATTGTAGCACTAGTAACAAGTATATATTTACGAATAGCTACAGCTAAGCCGAGGCAGGCAAGAAAACAGACATTTATGCTAGAGGTTTGCCCTTAATCTTTCATAAAAAATAGAAGTAAGGCCTACAACTGAAGCGTATGAGTCAACTCTCCCTAATTTTTAAAGTCTATGGCCTATGTAGCGAGGCGCACAGAAGAGGTAAAGGAGCAGCAGTAATCTCACTGCTTGCATAAAAGTACCTAATCTGTGTAAGGTGGTGCATCTTTCCAAGCTTCCCATGTACTTAGGGGAAAGAAATCACTGTTTTCCAGGCTCTCTAACAGCCTGCACCTGGTTCCTGATTCAGATAATTTTCTGGAGAAGTAGATTTCTCTCCTCTGAATGTATCTTGCATCCCTGAAACAAGGCAATTTGTGAGTACAGTAACCAAAGGAAACAAATGAGATCGGAACAAACATACAGACAATACAGATCCCAATCAGATATGCACAGTGAACATTTGAAATACGTAGGTGATCGTAACATGCGGCCTTTTCCTCCCCTTCTTTCAAAGAGAAATGAGATGTTGCCTGCAGAGAATGGACTCTGTCCAGGAACTCTAATGGACACTTGCTCTCGTCCTTCAGATGAAGTGGAAGCATCCAGGCAATCCTCATCATGAACCAAATCAGTGAAAACTACCTAAGTGTACTCGTGTTTTCTGATTTTTGCAACTATGGTTTTATTTTGTGCAGGAAAGAAATGGTTGCTGAATATGAGTAGTGACCACCAGAACAGCAAAGTCTGTTACAGCAAAATGTAAGGCTAATTGTGATTTACCCTAATAAGTGTAAGACATGATTTTTTTTTTTACGGACAACGCAATGCTATTGTCATACAGAACATACATCCAAAGTTTTTCTGAGGAATGTACTGCAGATGCATCTCAACAAGAATGAAGGAAACATCTAGGTCAGTTATGTTTTTAGAGACTACACTTATGGGCATAAGAGCCCAGAGCAGCAGGAATTGGGAAGAAGCCCGGAGCTGAGGAGAGTACTGCTCCGGCAGCTGAGAGCAGCCCTGGGGGATACTGATGCTGAGGGCTCTGCACACCATCTGCAGTCAGCAGGGTGGACTCCTCCTCCGAAAGAGTCACCTCCTCAGCACACCCATGTGCGAGAACCTGGCTTTGCCATCACTTTACTGTGACAAATCTCTTCTGATAAAATCTAGACTTTTTATCTATAGGAAGGGGAATTTATTCTGTTAATCACAGACTAAATCCAACTGTTCCTAATTCTGTTGGCATACGCCCAGGTGGTAGGCCCTCTGAGCAGAAAATCTGCCAACTGGGAAGTCATTATAGGAAAAAACAGCTGCTGTTTTTCATGTTAAAATCCTGGGCATACTGTGGAGCCCAAACCGTAGTCTAAGTTTTCCTTTCCCAGCAGAAAGCTTAACAGTGTGTGAAAGTATCAATACTGCCTGATCACCACACAGAACATATCTCCAAAAACACCCTGGGCTTATTTAGGACTCAAAGATATATCTCATAGGTGGTCCAGGCATGCAATTTTATCCTCTAGATAGTGTTTACCAACACTTGCATGAGAGCAATCAGCAGTCAAAAAGGAGGAATGTTATCCTACACTTCAACACCTACACTGGAAGTGTAGTTTTCTTTATTTAGATGTTGCTTATTGAGTTTTCATGAAAGAGTGAAAAAACACACAAGACAATGAATATAGGATATGCAACATCACAGAGGTAAGAAACTTGCCTCTCTATCTATAGGACTTGTTCATAAGGGTTCCCGTCCGACCCTCCCCACTGGAGTCAGTACCACGTCTCATAAACCTAACATACTTGGCCGAATTCAAGCCAATAATTTCTGTAAAGAAAACCACCTTATCAGAAGTCTTGAAAAAAAATTGCATAATGTTATTTAACATCCTTCATAATTTTAAAACAGTAACTCTTGCAGAACAATGACAAGAAAGACAATTATTTGAGATATTACAAGTCTCCTATGTAAAAGTTTTCAACAAGAATGCATTCTGAACTCTTTGGCTCTACTTTCGTTCAGGACTTTCAGCTTTTTACAAGACCAAGTCCCGAGTATGAGACTTAACACTGCATCTTGTACCTACTTCATTTAAAGATAAAGAAAAAAGAACCATCTAGAAATCCTGATAACACTAGCACAGAGGAGACCAAGATGGAAGAGTTACCTTGGATTGCTTCTGCCTTCTGCTGCTGGAGATATCAAGTTCGTAATTTATGTGATAATATGGGTTTTTTCCTTCCATGGGGAAAATGTTACCACATTGCTGTGTGAGTAACTTGTCCCCAACCAATTTTCAGAACAATATCTAACATCGGCCTGTGAATGTTTCCTCCATTGAATTTCAGTATGAAGTTCACTGCAGCAACAGTATCTAGGCTCTGATCGCTTGTCCACTGAAATGAAATGATAGCCTTCTATTCCTCTCATTATGCATGAAATTAAGATCGAATCCAGGAAAGATATCAGAGTTTCAAATGTATTCTTGTATTGAATAAGTGCTTCTCCCCCACCACTCACCCCTGCAACTTTTTTGTACTTAAAATGGTAGTATATAACATCCTCCAATATCCAAATATTCAGTGAGAGCCAACAGAAGCTACATTTCATGTTATAGCGATGGACGATGAAGAAAATCATATTAACATTTTAAGAGAAAAGCTTTAATTATTTGCATTTCTTGAATATGTCCATCAGTCTTAAGTGATTATTTTCTACTGATAAATGTTATTTGCTTTTAATGTGACCTATTCAACACTTTCATAAACGTTTTACTCCAGCCAGGTTGTACATACTCTATTTAAGTTCTTCATGTCACTATCGTGTCTAGGAGTTTTTGGTGTGTTTTTATGAGACAGACAGAAAGAGAGAGACACCAAAAAGTTTAGTAGGTAGGACGGAAGGAAACAACTATGTAGAGATTTGCTAGCGTCTGTAGCAGTTAATTCCTCAATCTTATACCAAGTCTAAGTAAATTTTCTTCCTGTAAAATTGAACTTTACTATTAGTACATAAATGCATTGTGACAGAGGTGCAAAAGCTGTTGATTACATTTACCTCTGAACTTTGATGCATTTTATAAAATTTTCAGGCCCTTCAAGTACTATAAAGATAATTGCTGAGAAATTGAATTGAAGCACTTGAAGTCACTCTCATTTATGTTTACATTACTATTTCATGAAAAAAAAATTTTGAGAATTCAATTTTGCATTCTTTTACAGGACAAGATAAAAGCTTGGAAAAGTTTTAGGACATGAAGACAAAACTATTCCTAGTTTTACTCTTAGGTTCTTAGATGCTTTTAAAAAACCCAAACAAACAAAACCCCCATTTGTTCCCAGGATCAAATTTTACTGCTTTCAAATGAGGATGTATCTCTGGTAACTTTTGATTCAATTTCCTAGCAGCAAGTGGTTTTGGCAGGGGGGGAGAGTTGGTGGTAGGAGAAGATTGGGGAGAGGGGGGGGTCTGTATCCGAACTTTAAGAGTTTGACAGCTTTCAAGATGGCATTTCTCTTCTGTAGAAATTTTCTCTAATGTCTGTAAAAATGACAGAAACCTTCAGAAAATTGTTTGGTTTTCCTCCCTGCATTAACATCTCTGAGCATGTTGGTGTGAGTCACAGGTTGATGACCTACGTCTATCTCCTAGTGAAATAGCTTCCCTATTACAAAATCTATCATCACAACTGGCACTAACACCATTTCTTGAAGTGTTATCTCTGACATGAAGGAGCAGACAAGGAACTGGTGTCCTCTTTGTGTCCTTGTAAAATAATAGATAATGCCTGAAATACAGGTGCAGAGCAGTATTTGAACACTTGCTTTATTGCTCCCTGTGTGACCTTGCTGTGAGACCTCTTTTATAAAGTCCACCTGCCTGAGTACATGAGGATAAAATAAAAATAAACCATAGTTCTCTGAAATTTTCAGTAATGTTGCTGCTCTTCCATTGAAAGAGTTGCAACAACCATTTGATGCCTTTTTTTCTCTTGGGGGCAAGTGTTTAATGTCTTCATGTGATGGGTTAACCCTGGCTGAACACCAGGTGCCCACCAAAGCCGTTCTATCACTCCCCCATCCTCAGCTGGACAGGGGAGAGAAAATATAACAAAAGGCTCGCGGGTCGAGATAAGGACAGGAGAGATCATTCACTATTACCGTCACGGGCAAAACAGACTCAATTTGCAAAACATACTCAATTTATTACAAATCAACCAGAGCAAGGTAATGAGAAGTAAAATGAAATCTCAGAACACCTTCCCACCACCCCTCCGTTCTTCCCGGGCACAACTACCCTCCCGGATTTCACCACCAAGCCCCCCCAGCGGCACAGGGGGACAGGGATGGGGTTTATGGTCATCACACGTTATTTTCTGCCGCTTCACCTCCTCAGGATGAGGGCTGATCACACTCTTCCCCTGCTCCAGCGTGGGGTCCCACCCACGGGAGACAGTCCTCCACGAACTCCTCCAACGTGGGCCATTCCCACGGGCTGCAGTTCTTCACGAACTGCTCCAGCATGGGTCCATTCCACGGTGTGCAGTCCTTCAGGAGCACACTGCTCCAGCGCGGGTCCCCCACGGGGTCACAAGTCCTGCCAGAAAGCCTGCTCCGTGGGCTCCTCTCTCCACAGATCCGCAGGTCCTGCCAGGAACCTGCTCCAGCGCGGGGTTCCCACGGGGTCACAGCCTCCTTCGGGAACCCACCTGCTCCGGCGTGGGGTCCTCCACGGGCTACAGGTGGAGATCTGCTCCACCGTGGACCTCCCTGGGCTGCAGGGGGACAGCCTGCCTCACCAGGGTCTTCCCCACGGGCTGCAGGGGAATCTTCGCTCCGGCGCCTGGAGCATCTCCTCCCCCTCCTTCTTCACTGACCTTGGTGTCCACAGGCTTGTTTCTCTTACATGTTCTCACTCCTCACTCCGGCGGCTGTTTCTCTCCGTCCCAACTTTTTTTCCTTCTTAAAAAATGTTATCCCAGAGGCGTTACCACTATCACTGATTGGCTCGGCCTTGGCCGGCGGCGGGTCCGTCTCAGAGCCGGCTAATATGGGCTCGCTCTCTCTCGAACACAGGGGAAGCTTCCAGCAGTTTCTTACAGAAGCCACCCCTGTAACCACCCCCCCCCCCCCCCCGCTACCAAAACCTTGCCAAACAAAACCAATACACTTCATGAAATAGCACTGTGCAGAAATCTACACAGCATGCCCAACCCCAGCACATCTGCCCTTGGTATTGGATAATGATTGTTTACTTCATATAAAAATTAAAAGGTGCAGAATGTAAAAAGAACATGCTTGATTTACTTTTGCCTGTGTAAGAAAGTTTTCAAGGTCAACTTTTTTGGAGATGGGATAAGGAGAAGTACCTATTTGTTCCCTGCCACTTATTTTCAGATGCTTCAAATTTTGCCTAGATGTAACTACTTGAGCTGAACAATTTTGGAAAATTCTGAAAGTATTTACGCATTAGTGTAGAAAAATATTTGCTACTCTGAATTTAAAATAATTATGAACTATGACTGTCAAATAAGTTTGGCAGAGAGGGCCTGCTGTATCAGGGTTGTGCCCTTTGCCATCTACCAAAAATTTGTCCCAATTTGCCCAGATAAATAGAGACTTTTTATTTTTCAATATTGCTGTTCTCCAAAGACTTTTTCTAGCCGTCACATGCTTCAGGTTTTGCAGTGGAGATGTTGGCTGTTCCTGCCTGAAAGGGGAAAGGAGAAGAAAGCTGCCTGACATAGATGGAAAGGGAAAAAGAAGATCTGCTTAGAAAAGAGAAGTCTGGGAGAGCTGGGGAGCGGGGAACCCAAGGTAGAGTATATTGTAGGAAGAATTTGAAAAATGAAGCTTGTGCCTATACAACTTTTTGGAGTGAGACACAAGTTTTTGTGCCTGATTTCTAAGTTGGCCAGGCATTGCATTCACTGTATCATTATGCTTCAGCTAATAAAACCTGCTGCAAAATAAATGAGAATTAATTGGGCAGGGCATCTTAGATCAGATAGACCAGGTCTGGGACCTAGGGAACTTAGTTTATCAGGACAATGAGCTAAGATAACAGGGAGTCAGGTTTTAAGAGGTTCTAGAAAATAAAGTAAGTGAAAATGGAATTAAACACTGTTATGTAGTCAGGAATTCTAAATGGAAATAGTTCTGAAATTTATCAATGTCTCAGTGTTTGTTTGCAATATAATCTTTTTCTTTTAGCACCGGATGTATGAGTACGTATGCGTATGTCCCCTTCAAATTCAAATCTGCAGTAGCATAGGCACTTTCTGTAACTTTTAAAGTGAAAAGCAGATTTATAGGGTATCATATAATTCAGGATGGCAAGTATATGACAATGGACATATGACAAGTATGTGACAGACGGAAGCACTGTAAAATCTGGCTTTAGCATCATTTCACTATGTTGTGCTATGGAACTGCTTGGTTTTATTTTCTCCGCATGGCACAATTTATTTAATTTCCAGGAGTCTTCTGCCTACACATGGTGGTTGCTGTTTGATGAGGCAGAGAGATATAGAATTTCACTGGAAAGAGACATACAAGGCTCCTTATTGAGCAATTTATTTTTGCCCTTGAATTATAGGACCATTCTGATTAAAAGAATACACTTGTCCTTTATGTATGAAAACTACCACCTTTATAGAAGGATGCACATATATACATTCGTGTGAGGTAATCAAAAAGTATTGTACAAATTAATTCCCCAAAATATTCTAATTTGCTATCCCAAGAAAGATGGTAAATCATTGATTAAATTTTCCACTAATAATTTAGAAAAGGGGCTACAAGTTTCATGATATACAGGATAAATCCATATTTAGGATTGCAAATAGTAGCTCTATTTCTAAAATTTTAAAAGTGTTCCTATACACTTTGAGAGGGAGTTTAATATAGATATCATCCTCACGTGTCTTTCAGATCTAAATATTGATGAGTAGTGTTCTCATTCTTTTCAACATGAATATTCCTAACCTACAAAAGGTAACGATAGAAATATCATTCTACATCTAAAGGGAGATAGTAGCTTTGCCAAAGAAAAGTCCATAAGGACCTTTAAAAACAATATTTTTTATTGCTATTTTTTCAAAACATCAGTACTATATACTTCTACTTTTCTACTGTATACTTGAATCTTAATACCCATGCAATATTACATATTATTTTATTATGGTCACAGGCTCCCACTGTAACTAAGTTATGAATGAATTCTAGGATTTCAGTCTGTAATATAGGTTATGCAGTGCAACATAGTCATGAAAAGTATTCACATTAAATACTGATAACCTAATATTCATGAATCAAATATTAATAGAATGATGTCTCTATCTGTACAGCAGGTAGCTTGCTTACGGCATGAAAAGTAGTGGACAGTGCTAAGTTAGAGGTAATGTCAGTTTTTATTTTTCAACCCTTGTCAGTTTAGGACCCAACTACTTGGGAGCTGAATCTTTGCCAGTCTCTAATGTTCTCATCAGAAGGATGACTTGGGGCTGATATGGTCCAAAATTAGGTCTAAAAAGAAGATTTTTATGTAATTTACATCTGTTACAAACTTACTATTTCTCAATTTTTCTCCCCTCTCAAGGATCTATTTGCCATGAGCTCTGAATTCTGTGTTTTCCACTGCAACTTACTCATTGTGTGTTCTTGTTTGGATTATAGCTGGCGGCTTTGTCTCCTGTACTACGTCTGGGAGTATGACTGCTTCGGAGACTTATATATCCTAGATTCTCTATTCATCTACCATCATGTTGCTGTACGTGGCTACAAGAAAAAGCCTGCTGGACTGCTGGGTATGTTGACATTATCAGTTCTCTGAAAATAGTCACTGCATGCTGTTTCTCACTCAGGAACTGCAAAAGCCTAAATATGAAGGTTGCTGTTATATTCATGCCATCCCAGAAAGAATCCTGGGGGGTTTGCCCCAAATTCTTTTTTGTTCTGTGGATCTACGTCCAAAGTAGGACCCTTGGGTCCGAGTTCAGAGGCTGTCTTTGAGGATGAACCCTGTCAAGGAAAGTGCTGTCCAGTGATTGTAGTAACACTTACAGAAAAGACTTTATAATTTCTACAATAATGTTATCACTGCCTCCCTGACTTAGCACTGTGGTACCTCTGTGAGACAAAGAAATTGTATACAAAATACCAGTTTTCTTTCCCAGGGTCGTTCAGGGAGTCAGTGCTAAAAAATTGAACATAACTTTTCTGAGGCTAGAATCAATACAATAACTACTGCTCAAGTGGTGCTGGGGAGGATATTACCTAGTCTTGGGGCACCCAGTAGTAGTCAGAGACAAAAAGCTTAGGCTCTTATTTTTGCAATAGGGATAAAATGGCCTCCAAGGTGTTGTTAAAAAGGTCCTCTTGAAAAGTTCAGATTTCATAAGATTTATATGAGCTGTATTGTCTTATTCAGAACTTTAATTAAAAATCCTAGAAGGTCCTTTAGTTCATTAATTGAAGATGGTTGCCTGTAAATGAGAGATTAATTTATGCTTGTTTTTAATTGTTGGATGCTACCACAATTGGTGCCGCATAAAAATACATGCAGTACATAAAATATGAATTAAAACAAGTGAATAATTATAACCACATCAGCCTAAAGGCAGGAGGCATTTTAATATCAGAGTCTAGTAATGGTGCATGAATTAAGAAGGATTAATTTTTCTGAGACAGTTCAGAAGTATTTAGCCTTTATTCTGCCCTTATTTAAAATGCCTCGTATAATACATCTCAGTATTTTACATAATTTAAGGTTTCATAAGGCATTTTGTTCTCTCTCTATGAGGTTCTTCAACATACTGAAACACTCCGAAGATCTTAGATCTACAAATCATAATCTTTCCAAACAGATCGTTTGTTCTTCGGCTTTGCATTTTGTAGTCTGTAGTATCAGTGCCTGCTACAGATCAGCTTCCTCAGTTAGGGAGGTGCTTTGCTTATGGAAATAGAAATATACTTAGATACAAAAGTAGGTGTATATATAGGTAAAGACATTCCACAATGATCAGAACATTACAGTTATCAGGCAGTTTAGCATTAAGGTGTCATGGAAAAATGCTTATATTCTCTCCCATGGAGTATTCTTTCATTTATTTGGGTAGTAAATGTGCAGCAGAAAGCAGAGTCTGCTTCACTGTCAGACAAATCAGAAAGACAAGATTCTATGGTTCTGTGTTCTTAGGAAACAGAAAACACATATGAACTATATACACGTTTTAGGATACACACTACAGACAGACTGGTTCAGCGGCGAGGCTGCTGACCATCAGCAAAGTATTTCACAATATGTGTCATTTTGAATCGTTTTCCAGTGACTGTTCAACTGGAGTTAGTTAATTACAGAGCTAAAAATAAGAGTATCTAAGGACTTTTCTAGATTTGGCTCAGATTTTTGCAGGAAGCTCGTGTTACCAAAAAGTGGGGCCTTTACTGGCCTGAGTGTATAGCAGCAGATAGCATAACTTGTACAATAATGTGCCTGAGTGGGTATCAGGCATTTTTTATTTAAGAAACTGAGCAATAGATGGAGAGGTAGTGAAAATGAAGAAGATTCCTAAGGGGAAAAACAAATCAGAATTCTTACTAATTGTAAAAGTTTCTCAAGAGGGCAGAAGTTGTATTACCATATTAATGCCTTTATTAAGTTTTTGATAAATGCTTTACGTATGAATATTAACATGAGATAGCCTGGATTCAATGTATTCACAGAGCATAGAAACATCGTCTCAGCCTCCTGAACGCATCTGTCAGTGTATCCTTTGATCCTGCTTTGTAACATGTCTTCTATTTCTGTTCCGGGTTTCTGGGCCTTTCCTCTGCAGAGTCTTCCGACTCTAACAGATTATTTCAAAATATGTGGTAGCTTTGTGATGTGAACAAACATCTACTGGGATCAGATTCTTTAAAGTATATATGAATAGTAAATTAGTTAGATGGAGCTCTTGTATGCCTGAAAAGTGTTTCAGTTCCCTCAGCATGTGAGCTTTCTCTACATTAGAAAGCAAATCACAATCAAAGAGCCTTACGTGGGTTTTATATTTTGACCTTGGGCAAGTCACTGAGGCCCTCTGTGGCTTGGTTTGAAGCTCAGATTCCTGCATGTGCAAAATGCTAACGTTCCATGCATCAAGGTGTACATTCATCCTTTTTTTTTCTCCTGTGTAGAAACATGTGAATCCTAGCGCTGCCTATTTTTTTATTTTTTTTTAAGTTTGTAAAACTTTTTTCTTTTTTTTTTTATTACTTCTGGCCAGCACGATATGCATGTTTTGCATGTGTCTTTCTGATCCCTATCTGGACATTTTAACCCTATCTGCTACTTCAGTAGCAGAAGTTCTTCTTCAGTTTACAGCACAGAGGTCCTGAGTTTTGCCTCTCTACTTAAGGAGAACTCTTATTGGGTTTTAATCTTGGCTATAACAGTTTCTGTGACCCCAGAGTTCACAGTCTGCCTCTGTTCCTTGGCTGTGAATGTTTCTCTTTCTCCTATGGGAAGAACAGTACACTTTTTTTTTTTTTTTTCCCTGGAAAAGAGTGGTATGACCTGAGAGGCTCTGTGTTATAGCAACTTTCTCACTCTTAAAACTGCAGCTGAGGATTTTGTGAACAGTTTTGCAACCCTTGGGGTATGATGAGGTGAACTACTGAACTGCTGCCCATTTGATGGTCCCCCGGGGTCTTCCACTCCAGGGTGCTGTAGGATTTCTTGACTTTAGGAAGTGCTTATGCTGCTCTTATCTATCTTTCTTTCTGCCTTCCCTTCCCCGGCTCTCCCCACCAAGTGTTTCTAATAGCAATTATTCTTTATCAAAATGTGACTTTAGGAATAGGAAATTTCTTTCTCTGCTGAAGGGATAAAGGCACAGTTATCTGCAGGCTTTGCTTAGCTGGCATCACCAGTCCCAGAGCCAAGCCAGCCTTCTGTCAGATGGCAACTCAAGGATTTTGAAGGAGCCAAACTCAAAGACAAGTACCCAAAAGGAAAATAGGAATCTACTTTTCCTGACATCTCTGTCAGCAAGCAGCAGAAGCGCATAGTTCCCTATCTTCACAGGACATGGAGGACAAGGAAAGTAGATTGGGCATGACAAAAGCATGAGACCAACAAAGCTGCTAAGTAGCTCCTGAGGACAGCAATGTGGGTGATGCAAGACCTTGTCCCTTTCAGATTTTGCTGCAGAGCATTTGTGGGAATAAGCACATTTCATCCCTTCTCAGAGAAATGATGCTGGTTGCTTAAAGAGCCTACTGGCTATGAACAAAAAGCCTTGCAGAGGTGAGTAGTTGTCTCTGAAGAACATTTCCTACATTTAAATAAGAAAGGTAACTGCTGTTTATGTCAGGTTTCTTTTGGCTGAAGTTCTGATATTTTCCTAAAAAATTAAAGCAAACAAGGAAGAGGGGGTTATTGAAATTTATAAAGTTATGTATAGGGTTAATCAAGAACCTTTGTTGAAAATTATGCATCCTTTTCCTTCTTTGCCTAGACAGGCTTCCTAGAGTTCCTGGTTTAGCATCTTGGCCTTTCCCCCTGTCTTTTAAGCTTTTCAAATATTCTTCTTCAGTTTGAGTACAGTTTTTAAAATGTCTGATATACTTGTCTCCGCTGTGTCAATGCACAAAGGAAATAATCCTCGATCTTTCTGGAGAGTCTATCCCAGCTAAGAAGATAAGTTGTGTCTGGGATCAAGTGTTCAGACTACAACTGTCCAGATGAGCTGATTGGTGACATCACGCCTTCTCTCAGAGGCTTGTTTTATATAGTTATTGCTTTCCTTATTAGCTTCTTATAATTCCTCTGCCTCTCAGCACTGCTTAACTTTATGTTGACTTTTGAGTTAGTTCTTTTAGCTTTTTTCTGACTCCAGGGACATCATCTAATTTGAGCAAAAGTACTTTTTCGTATTTGCTCAATGTCTTTGGAACACAATTTTTATTGATGGAAAAAAGTAATGGACAGAGAATAAATTAGAAGTCATTGTGCTGTCGTTCATTGGTGCCCTAAAACACTGGATGATGAACGGATGTATTTATTTGCTTGTATTCAGAGATTAGTTTTATTTCTTTTTATTCTTTCAGTAGGCAATGCATATTGATATGTTTTAAAAAGCAGAAAAATACATATAATCCCATGAAATAATACTGTTGTGCATCTAGGAAAAGTTTGCTTAGTTGTATGTGTTTTGCTGAGGTAAACATAGGACTTTCTTATGCTTTTTGCATGGAATGGAAAATTTATTTTAATTATTCTACTTTAACTTGGATTGTCAGTTTAAATTCACCTGCTGAGTGCTATCAACTGGTGTTGGCATCTGTATTCGTGCTTGAAGATGTCCATATTCATTACTGGATTTCTTTAGCTTAACAAAGCTTGGAATTAAATGCAACCCACAAAGCAAGCATTTATCATTCTGCAATGCGTGGAGAGCTAGTGCTGCTAAAGGAAAGTATTATTTCAGGCATTAACAGTCCAGTCTGATTATGGAACTCTGTCCGTTTCTGGTGGAAACCACTGCAAGAACAACAACATCATTACCATCTGTGTCCTCAGCAGAGGCTTCATATCTGAACATTTAGCATTTCAAAAATCCTACAGATGTTGATATTGCATTATTCATTTAGTTAGAGACTGCCACAGCTGTGTACTTTCCTGTATATTCTTTCAAACAATCTGGCAGCAGCCTCTAATTTGAGCAGTGCAGAGTACAGACTTCAATTTTGGTGGGTATGACTCTGGTATACATGATTTGTGCCTATTTGGCAAACTTGCAATCTCTGAAGAAGCAAAATGGAGTATTGTCACTGCACTCCAGCAATTTCAGTATTCCAATGACAATTTAATGGATTGAAAATGAACATGCCTTGTGTACATCTGAATGTTCTTGTGGTACTGAAATTATTTTAGAGAACCCTTTCAAAGCAATACATTAACTTGTCAATCAATAGATTGATGGAATGAAAGAAGTGAAGTATCAATGAAAGCAAGAGAAATAGTGAGGGAAAAGAAAGGAGTAAAATAATAGGGAAAAAAGGAGGGAAAGAGATGGAAGAGAGAGAATGTGAAATGCACTGTACATTAAAAAAACAGAATAACAAGCAAAATGGAAGAGAAAAAAAGGGTTTGAAAAATTAAATTATAAGGAGGAAAACTCAGAAGAGTTCATGAGAAAAGTTTTGGTGAGGTGTGGAAGGATTTTAAATACCATCTGTGTTAGCTACTTGAAAATGTATTGCATTCAAAAACACAGTTTCTAAAATATTTCTAGTGAGTAACTGGTTAAAAATACTCTGCTTTTTCTATGACTGCACACCAGGAGGAAAAGGGGATTGGAATCCAAATTGCCAAATGTCCATTGAATAAGATTCTTTCCCAGGAATCAGCACAAATGGGTACAAAGCTCTGTTTGTTTATTTCTACTCATAGAATCTGATATTGGAAGTTATTCAATTGCTTGAAAGCAATTTGTTTTCATAGCTTGTGACTGGGCAGCCAAATCCCAAGAAGCCCTGCAAACTTTACTGAAAATACTTTAAATCTACAACAGTGATACCGAAAGTGAAAGGTGACCTCATCTCAGTGATGTCTCCCAAAAAGAGGGTTGGTGCTTTCTGAATTTTTAGGGAGTGGGCTCAACTTACCCCCCCCCCCCCCCCAGTTAAATGTTAATCATAAAAAATAACAAATTCACACAGGAACAGTGGGTGATTCCTTTGCATAATCTGTTCGAAGAAAGATCAAAGAAAGAACACCCTCATCCTATCATTCTGAGTTTCATTGAGTGATAGCAATTGAGGTCAGTGTTCAAAATGCAATGAAAGAATAAGAATAGTCATCTCTGCTGCTGCCATCTAAACTAATCATCTCAATTTGGGAAACATTTACCCCTTTGAACTCGGCAAAGCCACAGCTTTTGTTTGACTAGTGCAGGATGGACAGACTGTAGAAATATGAATTCTGTGAGCAAGGGGTTTGCAAGGAAATGCCCACAGCTTTTTATCTCTGTGTGGCTGCCACAAGTTTTCCTTCATTTTATATTCTCTGCAACGAATAGTCAATGTGGGAAAGGAGAGCCATCCTCACAGTTCAAAGCAGTAACTGGTTGGTCTTCAAAGGAAGTAGACAACTGGGTCCTCCATAGCTCCCCAGAAGAAGAATGGGAAGCCAGTTTTTTCTCCACCTAGTGAGATTACCTTATTCTTCCTTTGTTCTTATAGTTCTTTTGTTCTTACGGAAAAAAATGGGTTTGTGGCATGTTCTAGACTCTGAAAGGTTGTTTTTTCCAGGGCCAGAAAAAAATGAATTTCTCACTGGACAAGACTTTTTTTTTTTTTTTTTCAGTTCCCACACAGCAGCTGGGGTGCATAGGCAGTTTGAGAGGCAAGGTTAGGACTGTGCATGGCTTTAAATTTCATTCACTCTAAGTGAATGCCACAGGCTTTCTCAATCCTCATCTGAAGAGATGAGGACCCCTGGGCTCTTAATGCCACTGAATGCTTGCTCTGGGACTCTGCAGAGAAAGCTCAGTGTCATTATCTTACACTTGTGTGCAAATTCTGTAGCCTTACTGGACTGGACTCCATAAATAGCACTTTGTGATCATTGCAGAGGAGGACTGCACTATTTGACATCTTTCTACTTTTCCTTTGGGATTAGTTTAATAAAGTTCCCACCTGTCGGATGTAATCTATTCCACTTGTCAGTGTCTTGCTTATCTAGCGAAAAAATTAACATCTTTTGGGACAAGTGTAATGAAACACCTGTTCAGTGCCCAGTAACAGCCAAGCCAGTAGAGTTCAGTTCGAATGAAGAACTGGAAGAAGCACAGTCGATCAATAGTGGGATAGAACAATTTTATAAAATCAGCAGTGTTTTCACCTTGAACTCCCTCTCCTTTTTGGATTACCCAGATGAAATATAAAAGGGTGAAAAAAGTTATTTGCAGCATTCTGTATTACTGCAGAGAGACAGATCAAAATATTTAGTTATGTTTAGAGGACTGGATTTGTTGGAGTAAAGAAAAGCATGGGAAGAGTAACCCAAGTACTCATTCATTTTTGATGCAAGAACACATTCAAACCAAAAGTGGCATTTTAAAAATGTAAGAGGAACCACACCTTACACAACATAGTTAATGTGTGAAACTCATTGCCAGAAAATATTAATAGTATTCTTGGGAAAGATTGCTCATTTATAGCAATGATAAGGTAACTGACAGTAACTTAGACTATTATGATTTCAAATTGATCATATAGGGCATACAGTCTTAGCTGTGAGGGTTAGACACATGATTTTCCTATGGAATGAGTTATTTCTTCATAAGTTATTCTCAAATTTTCAGTAATATCTCTGTTACAGGAATGCTTGCTGCTTGAAACAAATGGCATGGACAGTGTTAGAGAAGAGATTAAAAGTAGCAGTAATGTAATATGGAACATAGAGTTGCTTTCTTATACATAACCTGTCTAATGAACTCCTTACAAAGGAAAAAATGGGCTACTTTAAAGGAGTTCCTTCTTTTTTTTTTTTTAATAAAAAATAAATAAGACATTTAAAATAAGATCTTTATACCTAAAGGTCGTCTTTTTTAAAGCCCTTGTTGCTAATGTTCTTGAAAACAAGACTGCATTTTTTCCATATTTTATAATCTAATCTAACTATGAAGTATTTATGATATCAAATGGAAACATTGTGTCCTCATTCAGAAGATATCCTTATAGAACGCTACCAATATTATTAAGCTATGGACTTTCTAATCTGCCTTCCAGCACTTTATCTGTAAACCAGTGTGAAAATGAAAATATGAAATTAGATAATGATGTGTAACATCTTTCCCTGCTGCCCTTCTAAAACCAAATTTTTCTTCCTCCTTCTGCTTTTTAAAAAATATTTCTGCCCTGATTTTTAATGTTTCCCCTTGATCCTTAGCCATCCACAATTCTTTGATGAAGTCTAATTTTACCAGCATTTTGTGCAGTAACTTTTGCTGAGTTTTATTAACCAGCAGTGTACTTTGATCTTTTCTTTACATGTCCATACTTCTCAACATCAAACAGCAAAAATCCTGGAAGCCCTAGCAGTAAAAGAAAAAAGAAAAAAACGTTTTAAGCGACCATTGAAATTCATGGGGAAGTTCAGTTTTTACTTGTGACATTATGAGAAATCAAAAGTTTCAGAGCCTAAAGACAGCTGAGGTAGGGGCTAAGATGTAATATCAGTGATACCCATTGTGGTTAGTAGGAGATGGGGAAAGGATCAGATACTACAGAAACAAGTAGCCCCAAACAACAGTGAAAAAAACCTGCCAGAGAGGGGGCTGTGGGAAATCAGCGAGTATATCGACCCATTATGATCCTAAACCTACAAATGCTTATTTTTCAATAAGTGTATTAAAAAGGACAAAGCCCTATAAAAGGATCTGTGTAGGGATCTAGCCATGTCAGTATGATCTCAAATTTTGTGTTCAAGTTGTCCCCTTTCAGTCTGTTTTATCTATTTTCAAACTATTGATTTTTCAAAACCCCCATTGCTTCTGTATGAATTATACTAACATATATATTATACAACTGTGAGAAAAACGTATTTTAACTTTCTGGGAGCATTATTAATTTAATATATAATGTGAGAAAATGACCATTATCTAGTTTTTCTTTAAAACTGAAGTCCTTTCTACTTGTTT
The DNA here is from genome assembly GCF_929443795.1 of Astur gentilis. Classification (NCBI taxonomy): domain Eukaryota; kingdom Metazoa; phylum Chordata; class Aves; order Accipitriformes; family Accipitridae; genus Astur; species Astur gentilis. The sequence goes on from NC_064891.1 coordinate 16,384,316, forward strand.
TTGAAACATTATGTTAAAAACTAATATACTTTCAGACCATCAAATTTGCTGATGCTATAATTTTTAGAAGTTATTTTACTCACACAACAGGACTCAGGACGCTGGGTCAGATTCTCAGCTGTTTTAAATTGCCATATCTTCACTAAAAGTAGCAAAACTACGCCCATTAAAAAGAAGTTCTGGATGCAGTTAGGGTTCTTACAGTTTACCATAAAGCATGTGCCCTTGTTGTTATTTATGTTGCAGTTGCTCCCAGGAGCCGTGCTTATTACCACACACTACTTTGCTGGAGTGACACGTACAAATAACAGAAAACTCTTCCAATGTAATGAGAAGTGGAACAGTCTTTTGTACATTGGTGACTAGATAACATGAGCACTGTGCTCGATTTTCTGCAAATGGCTGTTCCCTTTTCTAAAATAATCTCAGTCGTGTTTCTGCCTTACTTTGGCATGCTCTGTGCAGAAGTTCTCACATTCTGCTTGAGTTCAATAGGAAAACGCTTCAAAAGTGGTATAGAGGGAAGAGAAAGAGGTCTTCATTTCCACCACTTGTTTAGAAAGACCTATTTTACGTTTAATAAATTCTCTCTTGCTTTGAAATTGTATACATAGAAATGGGCTGATTCCTTTAGTAAGGCCATGCATTATCTGGCTATATACAATATTCTTTGGAATAGCTGTGGACTACACAGCTAACTTCTTCAGCTAACTTATGCAAGTTTGTCCCTTCTTTCTGTAGAGTTACCCGAGCCTATGGAGAAATCTCCATGCATTAAGAAAAGTGAGGAGATCATAGAATCATAGAATGATTTGTGTTGGAAGGGACTTTTAAAGGTCATCTAGTCCACCCCCCCTGCAATAAGCAGCGACATCTTCAACTAGATTAGAGCCCTGTCCAACCTGACCTTGAATGTTTGCAGGGATGGGACATCTACCACCTCTCTGGGCAATGTGTTCCAGTGTTTCACCACCCGCATCATAAAGAATTTCTTCCTTATATCTAGTCTCAGATGATGCTTTTGGTTTTGCGTATAGCTTTTGGGGTTTGTAACTACCCTCGTACCTTTTTTCATTCTCTACATTTCTGAAAGTGGAGGGATATTCCCTTTCAGTTTTCATTTTCCAGAAAATATATCCTCTTTTGCTTTACAAATGACCAAAACATTCCAGACCTTGGGTTTTTTCCAGTATGTTAAACAGTAAGTCTACAAGTACTAAGTGAAATTTCCTGAGCTCTGGATTGTTTCATTTATAAAAACCACAGTTCCCTGCAGGATGGTCAGATTATATATCTGATCTGTTTTTCAGAATTATAAAGTAAGGAAAATTGCCAAGAGGCAAGAAAAACTGTGTAGCTGATAGCACTGGTCTTCGTCTCAGACAACACTTGGTTGTTCCTACAGCCTGTAGCAATGCTTCAAAATCTTTCAGGCACAACATCCACAGCATCCCTTCAGTTTTCTGCATGCGTTATGGATTCTTGTCTTGTGGAAAACATTCCTGCTTTGAAGTGTCAGAGATTTTATTTTTTCACAGCAATTGTTTTTAACAATGTCATCTCTTGTTAGCTGCCGTATTAACATCAAACCTTTTCTTTCTTAACAATATGCAAATTGTAGCAGAGAGAAGAACCTTGTGCTAATGGACCAGACCTATCACCTCCTAAGACATGAGAAGTAAATGAAAACATAGCTAATCACATTGTTATCCCTTGTGTGAGCAGGTCAATGCAAAAAATAGCACAGATGCTAGAATATGCTACAGTGGAATATATGACAAGGTATGTAGAGGAATATTTATACAGCATTTTCTCAAACAATGAAAGATGTCTTTCTTAAGTTTAGGTTCTGATAAGGAACCTGTGTGGAAGTTTACCTCAGACTACATTCATTGTCTCACTGAAGTCATAATTTTCTATTTGTAGTATTTGGGTACTTTCTTGAAGCAGGGCATAAAGACCTTGCCTTTACTAAATTTCCCCAAGATTTTTCTTTTAAAATAAAAAAGAAAAATTACATTAATGAAATATTCAACCCAGAATCTCCTTACTGCAGTTTCAGATTGTAATAAATGTACTTGGATTTAAAAAAGGTAGTAAAGCTTTTGTAGTTCCATAAGATTTCAATTATAAATTAACATTAAATGGAATGTTAAAGTTTGAGTAGGTTATATCCTTTGAACTTAATGGTCCACATCTTTGGCTGCTGGTAAGAAACACACAAGGCAGCTCAGGTTAAGGGTATTCAAGGATGTCTTTCAGCATTTCTTACCAAGCTGCTTCTCCATACAGGACAGGGAACCTAGAAAACTACTCTAAAATATGGCCACTACTAATTGCATTTACAGTCATTGCAGCTGAAAAATGGGTGGTGGACTTCATGACTTTTTGCTGCCTCTATTTTAGGATGATCTGATTCTCTCTTAGTTTATATTGTGGGAGTAACTTCACAAATTACTGCTCGGAGGTACCTATGATCTCAAGAAATCATGATAGCAAGTGAAATTAATCAACACTCATGGTGTTCTGGCTACTTCATGCTATTGAATGATTTTATTATTTTTAATGCTGCCTCTGAAATTTCCTTGCACAAATTTTTGGAGGTAGTCAGCTTCAGATCATCTTTATGGCAGCATATGGCTGGGTCACGCATCTTTTTAGAGGCAAAACACATAATGAAATAATGTTCATCACCAGAATTACATAAAAGGAAATCAATGTTTAGCTTCTCCACTTATTTTTGTTTATTTCCTCACATGCCTTGTGCTTAATATGCCTTTGTTAGGCTTTGGTCTTAGCTTTTAAAAAAGTTTATTAGAACGCTAATGCTGCTTTATGCACATCACAAAATATATCCTCTAACTCCTCTTTTTTCCCCGCTTCTTTTCCTCCTCCTGAGTAATTGTGTGGTTGATTTGTTCAAAAGGAAGCTGACAGGAACCAGCAAAATGTGTACACATGGTATTTCACAGGTGAACGTAGTAGAGTGAGAACTATTTCCATTCCTCACGTGTTGTAATCTTAGTGGAATCTGCTATCAGCTTGAAGTTGTTAGCATTTTTAAAATAGACCTTATCTAGACAAAAAGAAATCCCACCTACCAATGTTGGTCAATGTATTTAGTTGCTAACAACAACTTATTTCTCACGTTTTAATTTCAAAATCCAGGATAGTGAATGGCTCTGTTAAACCCTCAAGCTGGACTATTTCTTTTAAGATTTTGCTCATGTAGCTTGGGGGGGGGGGGGGGGGGGGGTGGGGGTGGGGTGGGGGGGTCAGAGGGCTGGAAATCTGCATAGTTTTGATTTTTGCATTTTCTCCAGTGAAGTAGGAGATTTTGATCCTAATTCTTGCATGAACCAAGCATTTGACATTAAGGTGTTGGAAAGCTGTTCGGATTTTGTAAAGCTATCATGGAAACAGTGTCCCCTAACTTGTCCCCCCACAGTTTTTTGTGATGCTTTTTACAACCACCAACAAGTATGATTTAGGTGGACTGAAGCTCAGGCTTTTGACTGGGAGCACCATGAGTGTGTGCCCGTGCAAAGGAAGCTCTGTAGCACTATGTAACTCTAATCAGAAGTCAGGATAGCAACAGAGATTATTGAAGCCTCAGACTATGTTCACTTCTGGGGAAATTTTTAATAGTGCTGGTGAGGTAATGGCACATTCCTCTCACCTCTGCTTAACCCAGTCCTCTCACCCTTTTCCACCCCACAGAAGATGCCCCCATAGATCCACATTCGGAGAAGGATGCATCAGAAGCGGCTGCACCGTGCTCCCATGTTAGGCAGGGTCTTTGTGCAAGAAGTTTCGCTGTTCAACAGGGGTGCGCTGTCCATAGTTTACTTCAGCATGACATTGAAATGAAGGAATTTACCTTCCCAAAGATGCTTAACGCTGGCATGCCTTCTAAAAGGCTCTCTGGGAACTAATACTGGGTGCTTGCTCGGCTTGCTTCGAAGCCTGCGCTTAGGCCCTTTCTAGCTCCTGTTTCTGTGCATAACCGCTGCCTGGGTCAGGAAAAGAGAACAGTAACTGCTTTTCAGGTTTTTAGTACATAAGTCTTTATGTGAGGTCCACACTTCAGCACATAAATCTTTGTGCAGTGAAGTCTTAATGTCCTGAATTAGGCGTAAAGACTTCAGGAAGTAACTCTGTATGCACTTAGGCAGCGAAGCCTGACCAGTGCCTTAAGACTTATGGGCTAAAGTGAAACCTCTGGGGAGATGTTAGACCTCTGAACAACCAAGTGTTTCCATTAATCAGACCATGGCTAATCAAGGTATGATTACCTTGAAACATGCAAATTGTGCAGCAGTAGATGAAGATTTGATACAGAGTTCCCAAAAGAGGAGTACCGTCATGTGCGTAGGTTCAAACTCCTAGCTGAATCCCAAACTCAGTAGCAAATTTTAAGGAGGCAGATTTCACGCTCTCTCAGTCACAATCAAACATCACACTCAGCATCGTATCCGCTGACTTTTGATTTTCTTTTTTCATCTGCTTAGCTGATGAGATTAGGGCTGTGTCACGTAAATAGGACAAATGACAAAGTGTAGCCTGCTGGAACCTGGCTGTACCTTTTCCATGGATAAATGAAGAGAAAGGTTTTGATAAGGCCAGAATAACACTGAAATAAAAGCAGTGTTTTATTTACTAACAGAGTAAGTAGTGCTACAGGCATCACTGAATGTTTTATAAGGAAAGTCAATCTGGAGGTTATGTGAATTTTAATGTCCTGCATAGACTGAAGGTCATAAACTGCTAAATGTTTTCTAAGCTGGTTTTCTAGTTGTTTTATGCAGATTATAAAAAACATTTGAATATCCTTACAGGCAAAAGTTATATGTACTGTCAGCTCCCAAATATTTTCTTCTTAATTTTTGCTTGATTTTGATTGGTGGAAGGGCGGGGGGTTTGGAGAATTGTCTCTGTTCAGTAACATTGTGTTCCAGAGCTAATATCTGGATATTAAATGGCTTTTCACTCATTCTAATATTCTTGGTATGCTAAAGAGTTACTGAAGCCTTCTAGGACCACTGCATGCATTGTAGAGATATTTAGTATCATAAAGTAAATGGCTCTGAAAACAAATGGTGATATAATTTGCAACTTTCCCAGTTCAGTTTCAAAGTAGTTCCAGAATTTCTTTAAAGGCTTGTTCACCCAGCTCAATAAAAACTTTCCCACTGAGACCAGTGGATGTAACATCCAATCATTAAATGTATATCTACTATAGTGAATTCATATAGTATCCCATTATTATTTGTTGATGAGCCTCAAATATATTTTTCTCTAGCTTTCTCTCCCACCCCTCTCAATCTGCGTGTGTTTTTAAACCAAAGAATCTCAGGTACAGGGAAGAGCATATATGTATATATATATTTCTATTATTACATTGTATATCCTGCCTTCTGACTTAAAAAAATAGGAATTTTGCTCTTGCCCTACTTTGAATTTTCTATTGCTAATGAAAATAGACGGTTATAAATATTGTGTCCTTTGAATCATCAGTAAGTTTGGCTTTAGTGCTCGTCAGACAATCTTGTTAAAAGACTAAAGTCAAATTGTCCTTTTTGAGCTAGGCTTGTTTTCCATAAATTGCCAGAAAACAATTTATTCAGTCTGTCTTTCTTCCAGTAATTGATTATGCGGATATTATTTATCGTACTGCTGCAAGCACATCTTTGCATAAATTGGATGTGCTTTATCATTCCGTGTTACATTGTATTTACAAATGCTCTATTTTCTGCTCATCATTGACGACTTTATTCCATGGCAAACTCGTCTTCATTAGAAGGGCTTAAGCATTAGTGTTCATTTATCAGCAAGGGAATTTGGAGAAAAGCCCCACCATGTTTTCTATCTTGAGCAAATTCTTTTCCCCAACAAATATGCTTTCAAATCCTATAGTTGTTTTTCTCCATATGAAAATCCAATAAATAGGAAGAATGATTTTCTTCTTAGCACCCCTGCCCTGTAGGTATTTCTTTTAGCTGCTATTAAAGTTTGCAAGTGATTTCAGTTTTACTGTTTAAATAAAAGAGCCAATACAGTAAGGAGGTGCAGCATGCCTGGCATTTTCTCGAGTCTTAATGACTGTGTTCATGAGGGTCAACCCTGTTAAGAGAAATAAGTTCCCAGACTAGCAATTTACTTGGTTAAAGGAAGAGTTGACTGGGTATCTACACTGTTGATTGTCTTTTTCCTAGTCACGAACGCTGCCCACACATGATGTTTCAGCATTTGACCGAGTCCGGGGAATGCATTCACAAGTATGACTCACTTTCAGGTATGGAAAAACCTTTTCTCTTTATAGCTTTTTTCTTCGTAGCTAAGAAAGTATTTTGTCATTGCTTTAGTGAAGTGTAATTACAGTAATTCATCTGCAGTCAAAAAATTTCAGGTTTGAAAATCTCATCTGTGGTTGTACAGGCATAAATGTTATGTTAAAACATAAAAGCTGATATTAGTGTAAATAAGGGCTCAACTTCCTGTGGAGTGCGAGGCATTGCCTACTTCCACTGCAATTAGCAGGCTGTGAAAGTGCTCATAAATTCACAGACTCAAGCCCCAGAATGCGTATGTCAAATCATAGCCCTCTCCTGCTTCTTTCTGCATGATAATGGAGGACCCAGGTGCAATTCTTTTTGCTTGAGAAAGACTTTACAATGCCAGCATAATCCTCGTTCTTTACCCAGTACCACAAAGTCTGAGGAAAAGTAACAGGAGAATCAATGTGCCATCCGTTATGGTGAAGCATTGCTACTATTTTCAGCTGTGTGACACCTCCTGCATGGAAGCAGTGAGAAGGAAATGGATCTCTCTCGCCTGATCATTCAAGCTTGATGTGCACACATGCATGTGGGAGGTAAGGAGGTCTTGGTTTTAGACGTATATCATCAGGAGATAATAGAGTACCCATCCAGCACACTATCCCTGAGCTTCTTCAGCAGAGATATCTTGTGACAAAATGGTAGAAAGCACAAGACTATTCCTCATGTTATTGTTGCTGAGCACAAGCTCATCGTTGCTGGCACCCTCAGAGATGCCTGTATTACTAGACAGGAGGAAAAGAGAGTGAGGCACTGCGCAGTCCAGAGGGTAAGTATTCACGCAGTGTTTAGGACACCTGGATTGCATAGTCTGCATCACCATAGGAAGAAGAGGAATCAAAGAAAGGTGCGCGGCTGTATTATATTCCACTCTTTTTTTGTTATTTTCGGAGTAGACCTCTCAGGGTCTTTTTGCCTTTTTGTTTATTATTTTTGCTTGAGTTCTTTGAGAATAAGAACCAGTGTGTGATGAATGCCTAAAGGACGCAGGCATCAGTCTGTACCAAGAAGTTACGTGTCATACCTACCTTTGAATAACAAGGCTTGTAGTGTCTCCTCTGATATTTTCTACATGCAAGTGAGTCACCGCTTGGTTTGCTGGTTTGTGAAGTTGCCTTTGGGGGTGCTAATTCAACATGTGCATTGCATATGGAACTACTTTAAAATTCTTCTTTACAGGCCTCTATAATCACCTTGACAGTCTTGCTCATGTATGTGCACAATTGGTTGTTAATATTGGCTTTTATTTGCAGCAGGTTTTTGCGTATCCACAGACATTTTGAAACTCTCTTTTTAAGGAGGACAGAACTCCAGAAACTAAACAAGCAAACATTTATAGGTCACCTCTAAAATAACAAGCCGACTTGCAGAATGTGTATGTCATTTATACAGATTTATATATAGGTATAGACATTTATAATATATAGGACATATTTGCATATATAAAGCGTATATATGTGTTTTGGTTTCCTCGATGTCACTAGGATGTCTACACATATGCTTCTTTTTATATGAAAGACATTTCTATTGGCGGGTGCTCAGTTGCTCCTGTTGCAGGGCTCTGATAAGGTTTTTCTGGAACATTTCCCCTTCTACCCCTTGCCGTTTCAATTAGTTTCCCGTTCCATAGAAAAATATACCTTATCTGATAAGAATATAGAACCTGTGTAGTTAAATTTTGGTTTCTACAAGCAATGAATGACTGCTTGCTTGAATGTTCACAGAAAGAGAATCTAAAAGAGGCCCAAGCATAGCTGGAATGAATTAAGATTTAAATTTCAGCAGGCATTCATTGAAAGCTTTTTTTTTTTTTAAAGGCATTCAGTTCTTCTGATGGTAAAGGATTCACCTAGCTCTTGATTTGTAAAGGACTGTCTGGACTTTATTGCTAATTGTAAGTCACTGTGTAGGCTCACCAGCCGTACAAGGAAAAATAAAGTCCCTGACCATACATCTTCTCTTTGCATCCCCTTCCTCAGGGCTTGCTTTATTTCCAAAACCACAAACTCTAAACCAGAACAAATCAACTCAAACTGCTCAGTAATAATCACCCGAGGCCCTTCCAGCCTCAGCCAGCTGGGAGAAGACAGCACGCAACCTCATCTTATGAGATTTTCTTTTGTACCAACCTTCTCATTCCTTTTACATCACCATCAAAACCACCATTACCAGTCCAATAACCTCTTACATGCCAAATTGGCTTTCGCCCACCACACACTGTTCTTTTGCAACAGCTGCGTATGCCAATTTACCACATTTTCACGCACGTAACTCACATTCCAGAAAAAAATGAGATCACTTTAAAAAGAATCAATACTTCAGAATAGGGCCTTTCATAACCTGAAACTGCAAGGGCTACTGTTGAAGGGAATGCAGGGAATTGCTGGGAAATAGCAAGACCTGGAGTAACCTGGAGTAATTTTTGCCTTGATTAATCGACACATTACAACTTGTAGTGACTTTGAATTGAAGGAGTGTTTGGTTTTGTTTTTAAAGTTAACTAGTATATCATCATAATACCATATGTGTTCATCTTGCCACACTAGAGGACAAAAATGGACTTAAGACTGCATGTTCTCTGGACGCTATCAAAGAGGAGAAACTTATGGCAATAAATATATGTATATATATGTATTTATGGATGTGAAACTTTTGGAATATGCAGAATATTGAATGTGACGTATAAGCCCTTATATTTGTGTGGACATGTGAGCCATTGATGTGCCTTTTGCAAATCGACGGGGAAACCTTTTTTTCCTGGAGCTTTGCTTTCTTCCTAGGAAGGGGTAACCTCCTGCAGTATTTTGCAAACACTTGATGGATCACGTGAGTTGTTCTAGACAAGAGCTACGCTGTCCATCAATTAGGTGGCAATATACAGCCTGCACAAATCAAATTCACTTGGAGTTTTATTTGCCTCTGTAGCAGCTGAACAAATATCACAGAGATTGAACTTGTGCTACCATAACTGGTAGTCTAATTTCTTCCAACAAACCAGTTTCATTGAGCCAGAAGGTCAGCGCAGAACAAGTTTATGACAGTGTGCTATGAGTATGTTGTAAATAAAAGCCGATGGCTTTCAAGATAGGTAGACTGCAGCGGAGGATTTTGTGATGCTCTATTGCCAGTACAGCATGTAAAACCTGACACCATTCTACTTAGCAGCAGCAGTTTAATTGTTACTATAAGAGGTAAAAACCCACAGACTAAAAAACTCCTCTTAAAAAAACCCTCTGAAAATTAAAATCTAAGGAAAGATTAATGTTAGATAGAAAATTTAAACCTGAAAAAAAAAAGATTAAGACAATGAATAAAGTTAAGCTGTACTTGAAAATTGATTAAGTCTTGCTAACTAGCCCAAAAGAGAACTACCATATGGCCCTTATTGCCATAAACCATCAACTTGTACATTCAGGGCCCAGCTCTTTTGAAAACTCTCACTAACTAAATCAGGTCTTTCATTTCAGTCTGAAACCTAGAAGATGGTTAGTCCCTTTGCCTTCTCCCTCACCATCTTTGTCTTCATCTGTGTGGCTGATTTCTAAGTCCTGTTGAGAAACGCTTTCTGCAGCGTTTAACAGCAGAGGAAATTGAGACAATGCAGCTCACCTGTGCCTCCCAAAATGAAGATGGAAGGAGAGAGCTCTGCAGCTGACACCACCTAATGCAGCCTTTGAGCTTCTCAATTGCTCTGTGCTGTCAGTAAGATGGGACCTGAGGACTGAAAAAAGAATAATAGTCTTCTGGCCCTGCCCCTTGCTCCACCTCTCTGTTCAGGGGAAGGAAAAGGACTGTAGCCATGGGATGTGTTTGCAGGAGGAGCAAGAAGATCAATTGGTATGTAACTACGTTACAGTGCTAATCCTATTTGCAACATTTTCTATAACCGGGTCTCTTAGGCAGCGGGCTAGTTTTATAGGCATAATATCTTTTCATGGTATTACATATAATATAGTATATGAAATACAGCATATGCCTGGGATGGTGGCTTAGCAGGATCTGAGTCGCCAGTATGTTCGCTGTCACTAAATTTAACCTCTGTTGGAAATCTTGTCAAAGGAAAGCAGTTGGAATTAAGTGTTTTGAAAATGAGAGTGTGATCATTTAAGAGTAGGTGGCCTATTGATTTAAACAGGAGCACAGTTAGGTACTGATGGCAGATAAAGGACATATTTTGGCAAAGCAAGAAGAAAAGTAGGTAAGGAAAATAAGAAAAATGTAGTAAAATAAGCTGTAAAACAGACTTTCTCCTACTGTACTATTTTACTAATAGCATTGGGTCCACCAGCAACTTTCTACACACTCCTCTTAGCAAATTTGTTGCACGTTGTGGATTCACGCTCAAAGCCATATAGGTTTCGAAACTGAGCAGGAGGTGAGTATGTGGTATATGAGAGCGTGGCCCTGCATTGCCCCTTTACAGGGTCTCTGGCAGATTTTGGAAGTCAACAGAGTCAGATACTGGACAAAGGGCTAGAAGTTTTTGCAAACATCTGAACGAGGAGTACTCGCATGTGTTTGTGTGGCAGAGACTGAATCTCTGGTGAACAGCTTGCTGCAGTTACAATTTTAATGAAAATTGAAAGCTTAAGTGCCACCATTTTCCATATCACTTTTCCCCTAAAATGATTTATTGACCACTTATACATGATACATTCTCCTGTCATGAATAACAGACTATATATTTATTTTCATGAATAATGGCTCCCATTTTAATTGATAGTTTCAGACAGAGGAGTAGATTTATTTCTACAATGAATAAAACTGCTCTCAATATACGGCCTGTATAAATTATTTTAGTATGTATTCCAGTTTTCCTTTTGTAACCCAGTATGCTCCTAATCTTAACAGAAATCAATCAAATAAGATCTAATACATCACTAACCAGCAGCTTCTATAAAGTATAGTACGACATTTTTCTATAATGTTTTTAAAATTTGTGTTAAATGGTGTTGCCAGAAGCTTTCAGTGAACCAAGGAGCTTTTGACTTGGCTGATATATCTGTCTGTAAGATGTCTGTTTCATTCCCTGTTATCTTATTTGTCTTTTACTGACACCCTACCTGCATACATATGACATCTCAATTACTTTACTCAAACGCAACATCTGTTATGCTACCCTTTTTTTGGTAAAAATTTAAAACTCAAGCATGTTAATAATCAAACATTGATTCCTGCAAAGCATGAGATTGTGTGGGCAGATGATGTATTTTGCATTCGTTCCTGAGTGTGACACCAAACACAGAGAGTCAAGCCTATGAAGGATTCTCCTAGCAAAGAAGGTGATCACAGTTCAGAACTGAAATCCCCATTACTTGCAAATGATCTCATTCTGATATTAATGTTCAAGTCAATACGTGCTGTGTGCTCACAAATATGTCTCAATTGTATGCTGCAGAACTACAGATCTGTTAAGGGAATAAACCTGCATACCTTCCTGTGTCTAGTATAAAAACCCCAAGCTTGCTGTGAATCATTTCAAAATAGAATTAAAATGGTACAGAGCATGCACTAGCTGGCTTCATTGAAAACAAGCAAACAAAACCCCAAACAGAAATTCCTGAACAAATTGCATTGAAAAGCACTGACCCAAATATCTTCACAATGTATTAGCCTATCAGTAATTTTAGAGCGCTATTATTTACTCTTCAAAGTCAGGAATGATACAGTTCTCTCTTCCTCTTTAATAAGGATTTCCTTATTGTAGCCTGACTAGAGTTTTCTAAGGCATTACTTCAATCCCTATGTAAACATTTACATGAGGGACTTTACATCCGTTCAGAAATCCCGGAATGATGCACCAGCATTGGAAAGTTTTGACTGTGGCATTTTGATGTTTTTCAGTATGCAAAGAGATTGGTGATGGGAACACTGTCAGATATAATGGCCAAAGGACAGACGAAAGAGTTTGTGAATGCACTGTAAATGAAATGATCCAAATGCGAGTTCCCAAGAATGAATTTCAAAATGTGACTACGTTTTGGCAAGGACAGAGAGGTAGAATCCACAGAAGAGAAAAATATATTTGGGTCATTGCCTGCTCTTGAGTAAGACACTTCACCATCTACTACATCAGGTAATTAAATTCTAAATGGCAGTAATATTTGGAGCCAGGTTATACTTTATATTTCTATTCATAAAGCACTCTGAGGGGTTTTTAGTTGAAAGACAGTGTTGTGGGGTAGAATATTAGTAATGTAATGTGACACAATGTTTTAATCACAAGAGGTATTGCTTACAGATCTGGCATTCATGCCAGATGTGCTGTATAATGGATGTACAGCAATTTAGCATTTACTGTACCTTATTTATAGTGTTGTCTTTGCTTCTATATATATTTCCTTAGCTAAAGCTATGGTATTTGAAAGAAAATGGATATACAAGTCTGTGTAAGAATTTGAATAGCTTTTATCTATGTCTGCATTAACATGCAATTCCTTTCCTTACTCTAAAATAAATAGGCTATTTTCTTGAGAAAACAGAGACATGATTACTAGAAACTGTAGTTTTCTATTTTGTTATTTGAGCTATGAAATCAAGATATGTTTTAATAAAATACTGCAGTCAATTAAATTCAGCTGTTAAGCTAAAGCAGAGACTGATGAAAGTCGATCAAAACACAGCACTCACTGCAGGGAGGCAAGTAAAGCAATAAAGAACTAGACCTAAAGCTACATAGTCCTTTTTGTTAGGTAGCAGCAAAGTAATTTGCATTATTCATTTCACCCTGGGAAAAAAAAAAACAAACCACCACCAAACCCCCCAAAACCAACACATGAATAGATTGAAAGGACTAGATGGAATCTAGCTGGCAAACAAAGCAGAGGTAAAGTAAGGGAAGCAAAGAAAGGAAAATCAAATGTAACAATGCTACCTAGGTGAGTAAAGGAAATAAAAAGGGTTCTAGAAATATCTAGGGAGCATAGGAAGAGACCACCAAAAAGTAACAAAGGGACTGTATAAGTGAAGACTCCAAGATGGATGAAAAATGTTCAAAACTACTTTTTCTTCGTTTTCAATATAAAGGAAAATGATGAAAGTGGAGAATATTATGTAGGAAGACAGAGAACTATTACAAGCAATGGGCCAGAATTGTGCTTAACTTGCACACAAGGGCCCTATTTTCTACCTTCTTTCTCATGTTGAATAATGCTTATATTGCAAGTAGCCCCCCGGCTACTCATCAAAATGGAAAAAAAGGAAGTGCCAGATAGTATAAGGATGACACATGGAGTTACAAAGTGTAATGCAAGCACACTGCTCTGACAGCATCCTACAGAATCTCTCACTAAAACATTCTTCTGTGGAGGTATGAAAAATGTTGCCTGATATAAGTATCCATGCAAATTAAATTATTGTGATGGGTTGACCCTGGCTGAACACCAGGTGCCCACCAAAGCCGTTCTATCACTCCCCCATCCTCAGCTGGACAGGGGAGAGAAAATATAACAAAAGGCTTGCGGGTCGAGATAAGGACAGGAGAGATCATTCACTATTACCGTCACGGGCAAAACAGACTCCATTTGGGAAAATTAACTCAATTTATTACAAATCAACCAGAGCAAGGTAATGAGAAATAAAACGAAATCTCAGAACACCTTCCCAACCACCCCTCCCTTCTTCCCGGGCACAACTTCACTCCCAGATTTCACCACCAAGCCCCCCCAGCGGCACAGGGGGACAGGGATGGGGTTTATGGTCATCACACGTTATTTTCTGCCGCTTCACCTCCTCAGGGCGAGGGCTGATCACACTCTTCCCCTGCTCCAGCGTGGGGTCCCACCCACGGGAGACAGTCCTCCACGAACTCCTCCAACGTGGGCTATTCCCACGGGCCGCAGTTCTTCACGAACTGCTCCAGCATGGGTCCATTCCACGGTGTGCAGTCCTTCAGGAGCACACTGCTCCAGCGCGGGTCCCCCACGGGGTCACAAGTCCTGCCAAAAAACCTGCTCCAGCGTGGGCTCCTCTCTCCACAGATCCGCAGGTCCTGCCAGGAGCCTGCTCCAGCGCGGGGTTCCCACGGGGTCACAGCCTCCTTTGGGAACCCACCTGCTCCGGCGTGGGGTCCTCCACGGGCTACAGGTGGAGATCTGCTCCACCGTGGACCTCCCTGGGCTGCAGGGGGACAGCCTGCCTCACCAGGGTCTTCCCCACGGGCTGCAGGGGAATCTTCGCTCCGGCGCCTGGAGCATCTCCTCCCCCTCCTTCTGCACTGACCTTGGTGTCCACAGGCTTGTTTCTCTTACATGTTCTCACTCCTCTCTCTGGCGGCTGTTTTCCCACTCTCTCAACTTTTTTCCTTCTTAAAAATGTTATCACAGAGGCGTTACCACTATCACTGATTGGCTCGGCCTTGGCCGGCAGCGGGTCCGTCTTAGAGCCGGCTGGTATGGGCTCTCTTGAACACAGGGGAAGCTTCCAGCAGCTTCTTACAGAAGCCACCCCTGTAACCCTGCCCCGCTACCAAAACCTTGCCAGACAAAACCAATACAATTATGTTTTTCCTTAGTTTGTGTCCATTGTGTTTGAAATAGAAGACGGCTATTGCAGTGCATGATGTCTTTCACAGTGCATGCTAACACCCTAGCACCACGAAAAAACATGGAGGACATGCTTTAGGACATTAATAAGAGCCAAATGAGGCACACTCCATGCATTAATTTAGATCCTACTCAGAATATACTTAAAATATATTTTTATTGAAGAGAGTAAATATATTGCAAAAGAGTATTTTATAACAATGCTGTGGATGCATGCATTTTCACTCCCATACTTTTGGTTCTGTAGGATTCCGTGCCCCGCCCCCTCATTTTTTTTTCTAAATACTTGGTGAGGCCTTGTGTATTAATCGGAGATTATCTTGCTGGAACAAAAATGATGTTATAGAGGGAAAGCATAAGTGTATTACTTGGAGTTGAATGACGTACCTGGGGGAGATCCACTTAGAATCTTTTACTAAAAAACTTCAATGGGAAATGCCATTACTGTCTGAATGACACACATAGTGGAGAATATACAATCTGCCTAAAATATAAACTGTTTTGACAGCATGGCAAAACAGCTCTGGCATTTTTGGATCAATGAGATTTTTCATTTTAAAATGACTACTGAAAATGAAAATAATTCAACTACGAGCAAAAAGTGTACAAAACTTAAATTCCAAACAAAATGTTTCAGTTTTATCTAAAGAGAACGTTTGATTGACCTGAAATGTTCTTTTTCTAATATAATTTCATGGAAGATTTGTACATTTTGGCTTTTCAATTAAGTTTGTAATGGGAAAAGAAAATCCATGTACTCTCTCATGAAATAAAAAAATTGAGTTAGTATAAAACTCTACTGTTGCATTATTATGTGTCTAGGGCCACTGAGCGGAGAAATTAATAAAAAGGACAATGAAGCTGACACTACTCAGCATTAACAAAAATGACACTGCTCAGTTAAAGAAAAATACAAAAATCTGTAGAATAAAAATTCCTTTTCCTTTGCCTTTATTTTTGTAGTCTCCTTGCTTCTTCAGTCAGTTGAGGAACTTCAGAACATTATGAGAAGAGATTTCTTTTTGCACAAGAAGTTTAGGAAAAAACCCTATTACTACTCCTACAAGCATGTGTGTGCACATACAGATGGATAGACAGATGTAGGTATAAAGTTCCTGTAAGTCTGCCAGAGTCCAATACTCTCTGAACAGGTTCATTTAGATATTCCACATGTGGAGTGTAATGTTTAATATCAGATTTATTTGTTTGAAGAGGTTTGACATCACATGGGATTTTTGATTTACCAGAATGATACAAAACATACTGAAATCACAATACAAATGTAAGTTACACTTGGCAAAATACAGCAACTGCAGTGCACAGTTCAATCGCAATACTAAAGTGATCCCCATTACCGGTCTCTATAATATGCTCACTGTCACGATGCTGGGTGTCCCCAGTCACCAGGAAGGAAGACGTGGTTTAGAGCAGCTTGAGCCCATTGCTCTCTTTGAAATTCTTGTCTTAAATTGTTCAGTTTTATACTCTGCGTGGGACTGAGCCACACACACACTCCCCCCATGCTGGTCTGGCCAACTTGGGGAGACATTCACAATCTTGATGGATGCGGGGAGAAACATTTACACCACCAGCTGATCCACTCAACTGCTGATAGCTGTGTGTTGAGATAAAGTCAGTTTTCTTTGCCACAGCTGTGGTCACTCACACCCTACATTATTCCTTGATCTTCAGGGGCACAATGCCCTTGTCCATCTCCTTGAGCCTTCTTCTAATTTACGGGTTTATAGGTCAGCCACAAAGTAAAAAATGCTTGGTCAAGATCTTTTGACCCTTTCTTGGACTCCAAGTCCAGACCTACAGTGACTTCCAAAGATGAAGATAAAAGATAGTATCAAGTAGGATTTGCTCAGTCTTTGCTTTCTTTTGATTGTAGGAGCAGCTGTTTGTTTTGCTTTGGTGATTTTCATCCTAAGAGGCCTATGGGCTAAAGATCTTTAATTCATTCTACACTGTCACCTATACTCTGCATGGAAGATGCAGGAGAAAGGTGGAGTAGTCAAAGAGTTTTAGCTATAGTCTTTCTTTTACTTTTTATTTATACTGATTTGCATGTATCCTTAAACAATTCAACCATTTAAAGCAAAATTTGTTTATAGTCTGCCATTTTATGCTGTAGGCTGAATGTAACCTTAGCTGAGAGTAAAAGGCATGCAAATGTATCTACCACAGCTGAACAGATTCATGCACATATGAAGCATGGCAATTCGCAATAGTTATTCAATATTAGATACGAGGAGGATCCTAGAGCAAGTAAGCATTTGGGAAGAAATTAATATCAATCTGGAATAAATGAAATAAATCATTAATAGTGGTCTCTATAACCCATTTGGTTAAAAAAGGACGTTTAACAAATGGTTTCCTCCATAATGTTTCAAAAAAAGAGGACACATTGTGAATAACACTAACTGTTATTGACAGGTCATAAAACTGACTCAATTTCTGTGTTTCAAATAAAAGGATGCACTTTCTGCCCAAGGTTTGGAACTGATCCTGACCTGATTTCCTGAACAGATAAAGACTTCACGTACACAGGCTATTATTAAAATGTGAAATTGATAAAAGTGAAACCTAAATAAAGCATTTACTGATTTTGACATGTTTATGCATAAAAATTGTAAGAAAAGGTGCAAGTAGGTTAAACGGTTTGACTTGCTTAAAAAAAAAAAAAGGCAAGAAAACCTAGTTGGATTTCCTGCATATACAGGTCATAGTATTTCATCAAATGAGTCCTGCAACAGGACAACAGCTCTGCACAGGCTATGGGCTATCTATTGATTTAAGCTTTTATAAATTAAGAATGTGCAAGCTCTTAAGCAAATAATTCCAAAGGTTTCTTGCCTCCTCTGGTAAAAACACCCAAGCTTTTTCATTTTAAACTCCAGTCGTTAAATTTTGTTATACTATGGAGCTTGCTACTATTAAAAATTTTATCCCCATTTGGGTCCCTGCAGATCAGGAGCAATTCAGCTGGTATCCTTCTCTGTGTTAACCAAAATAATTACTCAGTCTAAAATGGATGTTCCAGATCTTAGATAATACTCGTGACTTTTTTCTGAACTCTTTCCAGTATGTCAACACTCTTTCTAAGTGGAGGATAAAGACTTCAAATTTGAGCAATGTAATTGGTCTCCAAAGGTAACAGACTAAGGAATTAGTACTAGTCAATAAATGAGGAAATGTTTATTTTAGGAATGTCAGGCATGTGGCTTTCAGAGAGGAGGTTACAATTAGATACTGTTAGAGAAAAAAAAAAAGAAATCCAGTATATTCTGCATTCTGATATCTCCACAGAGAGTTTGATACATAACCCATGGTACCAAATGGGACTCCTCCAAGTGACTTGAACAGCTTTGGATCAGGCCTTAAGTGGATCAGGAGGTTTTATGTAAAGCTAGGGAAACAACTAAGGACTTCGCCAATCTCTGGCGAAACCAGAATTTTGCATGCTGTTTTTCACTGCTCTTGAAAGCTCTGAACACAGGCAACAAGAATGATGAAAGGATTAAAAGATATGCAGGGAACCTGAAAGAGCTAGATGCATGCAGTTTAAAAAGAAAGGGGCTTAAGAGATGCACAACTACTCTGTAAGTTCCTTCCAGGAACTAATATATCATCACATAGTTTCTCTGGGAGTAACCTTTCCTCAACTTATTAAAATACAAGATATAAAGTAAGGAAATAATGTGATGTGCGCTCTAATGCACAACCACTGTCCTTTTTATGAGAAAATTCCTCCTCTTCCTTCGTGTAATCTACTTCTCAGTTGAGTCACTTTCCTGGGTTTTTTTTCAACTCAGCTCAGAGCTTTGCAATCAAGTTTGGTAGGAGAGAAGCATTTGCAAGTTATAAGGATTAGTTTCTTTAAACTCTCGGTACCAGTGTTCCTGCAGTGTAGAAGGAAAAGAAGAATTAGTGTGAATTAGAGAATAGCAAAGCATCTTTACTTTTCCTTGTCTCTGGCCATGATAAAAAGTAGAGCTGAAATCTTGGTCCCAATGAAGAGTATGACAGAATTCCCATTGAATTCAGTGGTGTCTATTATTGAATTTTTCATTAACATTTATCTTTTTTCCCCCTTAGCAGTTCAACAATGGCAAAATAGTCTGTGTAATTCATTGCACATACAAAATATGCATATAGAGCTCTTGGCAGAACAAGCTCTTGCATAACATAAAAACCACATAATTCATTTATATAATGCAGTAAGGAATGGACAGCATATGTGCATATATACATACTCACATATGCCCCTTGTGGGTATCTAAAGCTACAGGATGTTCTGAGGAGGAAAGAGCCTAAAGCCAGAAATTTAACATCTCATGTGTTGATGTGTTATTACTTATTTCCATGACATATGTATATATGCTCAAAAGTTCAGTATTTCTATTCATCATAAAATATGCCTTCTTATTTCCTCTACTTATTTTTCTTGATCTTCCCATTAAGGGAGTAGGTTGTGTAAATAACTAAGTTATATCAATCCCATATAAAAATTATCCTCAGCTATTCATCTCAGGTACTAGGCCTATGTATGTCTACCTGTGCATACCTAAATATATATAGATATGAAATATATACCCATCTTGAAGACTTAGAAATACTTGACAATGGAGATGTTCTCTGACTTTTTTGAATTCTCTGTGTGAAGTCACAAGGAAAGAGTCCCTGGATTATAGCTTTGCTAAGTCTTAGAGCCAATACCTGGGGCTTCGATCTATTTGCAAAAATATTGTAAATGCCCATTTTTTGGGGGAAGGATAAGTAACTGTAGCTCTTTGGGAACTCAGTGGATACCACTTTCAAAACAATATTCTGCTGTGTTTTTTCCTACTTTATTTTCTTTCAGGTGAATATGCAGTGGTGTATACACTCAAATCTCCTGCTAACCTTCCCTAGCCTTTTGTCTGTTACATCTCCATAAGTATAAAAATATCCACCTAATTGCAAAGACTAATATATTTATTTTGGCTTTACTTCTCATGACAGCAGTCATTGAATTCTTGATGATAACAGCCAAATCTTCATTGATAACATAGTTATGCTTCATAACAAAAATAAAAACGATAGCAACTCTACGTACAATTAAAAAAATTAGTTCTTTCTTTATATTTTACTACATTCATGATTTCTAGCCAAACTGGTGTTTTAACATTCATTAATTAAGTCAGTCCTCTATCGGAAAGACATTTTATGTACTTTAGAACAATACCTGAAAATAGGCAAGTCAGATATTTGTTACTAAACTTAACCTTGACGTGAGTTACTAAGCAGTCATTAGTGACTTTTATAAGTATTGTGAGTCATTCTGAGTATTCCTTAAACTTTCCAAGCTGCAATTTTTTAGTTAGTTTCTGTTTGCAAAAATTTTCCTTAGGAGAAGTGACATTGGTCCAGTAGGAGCAGCTATAGCTTTTGTGCTTGCCCAAATTGTTCGATGACTTTGGAACAAGATGCTGAATTCATCATAAATTTTCTCTCTTGCAAAGAAACAGCAGCCCACACATGTTTTTCTTAGAAATGAGCAGTGGCAAGTACCCTTAATATCTGACTGTGGGAGTGTTTCAGAGCTTCCACTATTCAGGAAAGCCAGACTTCATCAAGGAGAGCACCACTGAGCACTGCATCAGAGTCAGCAGAGGTAGGCTGTAAGAATGATGAGGCTTTGATGGTAGGTGGAGAAGAAGACTACTTCTGATACTCGCATTAACTCTTTTAGGATTGACTTGGAGATCTTGACATCGTGGTATGCAATGAAAAGTAGCTACTGCTGTCTCCCTTGATATTGTCTACTGTGCCTGAGGTATGTGGTTTTTAGAAGGTGTCCCCAGCGTCATGGCATGATTGCACTTGGGCGTGGTTTGGGCAAGGTTTGGAGGTTTTGCCATTTTCCATGTTTTCTCAACATCTTTCCGTTGAGCATATGTATCTTAGTCCTACTCACAGTCTGCACTGTAATACCCAGTATTGCAGAGAAAGATGAAACCACCTGTACTTGGCAGAGGGTTATGGAAGGTAACTGAGTGAAAGGAAGGATGGTCATATTCATAATGCGTACAAGTGTTCAACCTTGAATGAAACTGCCTACAGCATGAGCTGATTCACATTTTAGGCTGCGTTTCTTAGCGCTGCTTTAATTCTTCCTCCCAATGAACATCTCCCAGAAGCCCTAAACAAAGCAAAAGATATTGCTGCAAGATCAGCTGACATGGAGAAACACATCTTTATTTTATGTTATTATCAGAAGCAAAAGTTATTTCTGGCCCCTTGCCGTTCTCCTTTTTCATCATCTTCACGTCTCTCCTGCAAGAAATCAAAGCCTGTTGTCTTAATGCTCCGTGGTGCTGAGCAGAGTTACGTTAGAAGCATTTTACAGATGAGAACAACGTAGCTATTTTTAAGGTAAAGTGCTTCTGCCTCCACAGAAGTAGCATCAGATTTATATAATTATAAGTACTCCCAGCAGTAATTCACTCAGCAAATATTTAGTTCAGTTTTCATTGAATATCCTCTCATTCATCGATCTTAACTTTTCAACTGTTCTTGACAGTAATTTCCTGTTCTGGCATCAAGTCTTCCTCCTTTCATTTTAACATGGTTTGAGTACAGTATTGTTTTGCTGGTTTTGAACAGGTGAGCTGGAAAATCGGTGAAGATATCTTGGGCTTCTATATGGGTTTCTACTATTTTTGTGGAATGGAGGAAAACTGAGCAGGAGACTGACTGAGTGGCTTTACATCAAGGTAAAATAAAATACACCGCAAATATTTTAGAACTGCATCTGGCAGAAGTGTTTTATATACATTTTTAAAGGATGTAAACATCAACTGAATTTCTGTGTCCAAAACAGAATGCAGCTAAATATATAGATTTTGGTTGGTACATGCTATTTCTTTGTCTTAAGAGCCTGAAGGTGAGATACAATCCCTCTTAATAAGATATATTTTGCAGGATTGTCCATAGTAAACATCTCAAATTGTACTTGAAGAAGGCTGCTATTTTGTAACTATTGATTTTGTTTAGTCTGAAAATGGGTAGCTGATATCATTGATGAGGCTTTAAAATAAGCTGGATACTTTAAACACATCCATATAACTCCTTTTTAAACAGATATAGGACTTTATTTAAGTCATGTATGCTGTAGAGGATCTTTTGTGACCTCCCTTTGCTGGGTTAAACTTCACTAAAGGAGCACCTTTTTTGCATAACAGTGGCTTGAGTGAAATAGCCTGAGTGTGTTATAAGGAGCTTATAGCAAAAACCCAAGCACTGGGGACTGAGGAATGGAAATTAAGGAAGCAGTAGAGAAAAAGGTCAAATAGCACTATCTCAAAGTTAATTTGCCAGTGCCTTGCACAAGAATTGACCGTGTACAATGGCCTGCTAAACTTCTGCGTTGCTTTCACTTCAGAAGCATAAATGGTTGTGTAAGTACAAGGCAGTCATGCTGTTTTTTCCCAGTATCCACCACTTTCTTCCAGTAACTCCTTGCTACCTCTCAGCCCACATATGACCTGGAGAAGGAGCTGGACCTTCCTCTCAAGCTTGCCTGGTGCATGTCTGCAGTAAACCCTGTGATTATTCCCCATCTGGCCCCTTGCAGGCATACCTCAGGGTATTCACCTGGGCCTGTGCTACAAATTTTTTGCACTCAAGAATATAGAACAATAAGAATTACGTCACACAAGAATATAAACCACTAAGCATTACATCACGCAGTTGTACAAAGTGAAGCAAAAGCTAAAACGATTCAGATAGTAGGCACCTGATCATTAGATAATTTCCACAACATACAAATGAAATAAAACAAAGCTGTAGGCAGTCAAAGAGAAGTCCAGGCAAAGCCCGACAAATCCTGAGGCTGGTGCTGTTAGCTTCACACAGAGCTGGTGACCACACCATATTAACTGGCTGCAGGCTGTGCCTTCACTGGCTTGGCGTGGCAGCTCTTCACAGCCCAACTCACCTAAGTGCCCAGTTGACAGCGCCTCACAGCCTTGAAGCAGGGTAGCAGCGTTGGAGAAGACCTCGCACTGACCTTTAATTTAATCTTAAAATAAAGTTGCTGATAGATTGCTGATCTTTGCCATGTATTCATACGCTTCTGTTTAGAATGTGTTTAAGGCTGTATTTCACAGGCACTGATCTTCAAGCACGAAGTACACTGTATAAAAATCTGAGCTGATATCCATGTAGAAAATTTATACACAGTGAGTATTAGTCAGCTGCTTCCCATCTACCTAAAGGCATGAATGCCAAGAATGCTTCAGACTACAGGATTTATTGATCCTAATGTAGCTGCCATATTCAATCAAGAAAGTCTGAAAGGAGTAAATAGGCATTTGCAGATTGATTCCCCTTTAAGGTTTTCCCAGTAGCATACACTGGTAAACATTACATAATAATTACTTCCCAAATAAACAGCTGATTAAGACTGACATTCTTCACTCACGATGAATATTCGTGAACTCTTCAAGTAACATCACTGAAGCTAATGCAGACACTGTGCAATATGATAAAACTGTGAAGAATAGAGGTGTATGTGTATTTGCTTAAGTAACTCATCTATTGAAAGATAAACACTCATTTTTGAAAATAAAATGCCTAGATAAGCATTAGACTCTTGAAATGCACTAACTAAAGTGAAACACACCAGAGTGCTGTTTAAGATCTCCTCCTTCTAACAGGAAATTTAGTAGCAACAGGTGACAGTGGAATTTGATGTTCTTGCTAATAATCATTATATCCTGCCCTGAAACATATCTTTATAGCTACTTAGAACTGTAAATCTCTGTTAAAAGTATTTCTAAAGTGAGCTCCAATAGGATACTGTCTTAAATCTAACAAAGGTTTCTGTGACGTCTCCACTTCCCAAAAAACAAGAAGCGCACAAAGGCTAATTTGTATTACAGTGCCTGATACGTAACTTATAAGCTTGCCAACAGCCATCAGTAGAATTCACTTATGGTAACCACGAAATTATTTGAGAAGGTATATACTATACCACATTTTATTATTTATTGATTGCTAGCAGCACTTTTAAACAAATAAGACAGCTTACATTGTAATTGTTTACATTTCTCTTCACAGAAAAAGTCTGCAGATGTTGTAACTTTTCAGCTTGCCAGAGGATGAACCAAATCTGGCAGTTGAGGTAATGCCATGACCATGTCTCTACAAATTGCTTCTATCAACAGCATCTTGTGGGTTACCATCCTTACTCCCTGTCTTTCCAATCTTACTGCTTCACAGTTCGAGTAGCAGTGGCTGTTAACAGCTTGACCCGTCTGAAGGTATGTGTGTGCTTCAGCAGAAAATGATATGCCAGAGAATATATCACTTGTTGCACTTCTTTCATAGTTTAACGAACAGGTCTCACACAGTAAATGACAGTGCCATTTTTGCATAGATTCTGCAAGGGGGTTTGCACAGATCTGTTCTGGATAAATGGAAAATTCTCTCTCTGGACTAATTAAAAGCAGGTCTGAATATTTTTCTCTCTGGTGAAAAAGAAAAAAAAAAGTGGCATTGTGAAAAAGAAGGGAGACATCACAAAGAAAAAAGATATACAGGATATTTTACTGAACACGTTAAATTAAATATTGATTACCCATAATGTGCCACGGTAGCTTCACAAGAAAGGAAATTCAGTTGTATGTATGAAACTCCATGTCAGCATAAAAATTCCTCTAATATGATAGTGATCTTCAACTGATTGTAGTGCTCTGCTGAAGCCATAGTGTTACTTAAAACCTGAACAGACAAAACTCTTGAGGTAACTTCAGAAGGAATTTCATGTAATTGAACTTGTCTCTTTTTATGATTCTCTGGTACCTCTGAAATGTTATTATTACATTTCACTGGAAAGCAAAATTCACATCAAAATGTTAATTTTATTGTAAATTCAAGACAGTTAGAATTGGGAATTGCTGTCTGCATAATCATATGATCACACCATCACGTGTCTTTGCTTTGGGGGGAATACCTGCTTGATTCAACTAGTCGTATCAGTCCAAGGCTCAGAAGCTGTGTTAGTCCAAGTGAGTCAAGTTTCAAATGGAGGGACAGTGGAACTGGTTACTTGGAAGGAGAAATATGCACATCGATGGAGTGCACTGGAGAGGTACACAAGAGGCCGTCACAGTTCAGACTACAGGACAGTTTCCCAGCAGGGGGCCCCACGTCTGGGCCGTGCTCCATACTGAGGAGATGACATTGAGATGTGAAATTGCAGAATTTGGCTTTATGAAAGCAGAGACAGATACCCAAAACTGCAGTACTGCAGTGAATTCAGAAGATCCAGCTGTAGTTTCTGTTGCCTTAACGCTGATGACATAAGAGGTAGATGGTAGAAGATGCTGTTGCTTCACCTCTGATGCTAGTATGAAACTACTACTGAAGTGAATTGTAGTTCTATGCCTATGGACAGCACAAATTAGAGGAGAGAAAGAGATTTTAAACAGATTATATCTCCTTAAAAGCTGAGTGTAATTCTGTGTGCTGAAGTTAAGTTGGTCCTGCAGCCAAAGTGTGCTCCTGAAGCTAACAGCCCAGTGAGAACTCCTTGAAAAAAAAGCCGTGGAAGGTTTCTTAACTGCAGAATCCTAATGATTGTCCTAGTAGTTAGTAGTATTCCCGGTCACTGCAAATCTCACCAAGCTCTCCCTGACCTTACCAAGGGCTTTATTTACATAAAGCCAACATGCGGGACTGAATGCACGTTCCACTGGAAGCTGCCTGCTGGCAAGGTCCCTGTGGACCTGTCACAGGTGTCGAGGAAGACATAGGCATTCAACAGCATAATTCAACAACAGGGGTCTGTTGGCTCAATGTTACGTCTACTTGCCTGAATTAAGAGATCCTACGAAGGGCCCTGCGCTAGAAAACACTCCCAGTCCCAGC
Source organism: Astur gentilis (assembly GCF_929443795.1). NCBI lineage: Eukaryota > Metazoa > Chordata > Aves > Accipitriformes > Accipitridae > Astur > Astur gentilis. The sequence goes on from NC_064891.1 coordinate 16,410,117, forward strand.
AGCTCCGAAGTGAAACACAGCTGCCCCCGTGCCTTGCCTGCGCTGGCGTAACCCAGCGGGGTGGCCCATTTTGCCTGCCCACCAACAACATCACCTTGGGAAAGAAATAATTAAATAGGTGACATTCCTGGATCAAATAAATGTCAAAGCCCTTTCACAGGATACTCAGTAATGAGACCTAAACCACACCGCGTGGCCCCTGCGCCAGCTGCAAGCTCATGCTGCCAGGCAAATAGTTTAGGTGAGCAATACACGTGGTTTTGAATGAGCTCCCTTGCAGAAAGAGCCAAGCAAGGAGATGGCTCCTTGGGCAGTGCTGCTCTGCAAAAACTCAGCTGCATCGTCAGTGCTAGTGACAGCTGGAGCAAAATCTGCTCCGTGCAAAGGCAGTAGTTCACATTTTCAGCATATTCCAGCCTCTGCAGCTCTTGTTCGCAAATGTAGCAAGGTGCAAGTTCTGTGCAAGGTTGGGAATGCTTCCTGGCAAGTGCACGCATAGCCTAGGGCCTCTCAGCTTGCTTGTGTATTACACTGGGTACCCATTTTATTCTGTTAAAAATTAATGCTCGGGTGAAACAAATAATTTTACAGCTGGTAATAGAAATATGGACAGAAATACTATAAATATTATTTTCACATGGCATGTAATTTTTGCTTTGCTTATGATTTTTTTCCCTTCAGTACTTTTCCATAAAACTATCATAATAATAGTAATAATAAATAAAATAAAGAAGAAATAGTAAAATAAAATAATTTAAAAACAAAGAAACCAAACCAAACCAAAACCTTGTTAGTGACAGAAGTACTCTCAGATGTGTCAAAATATGCAAATTTTATTTGCTTCATAGAAGGGGTTGTTATTAGATGAGTGCTTCAATAGCTGACCTACCGTGCATCTTGACTAAATAGCTGTTTGAAGATATGAGAGCTAGATGGAAGCAGTTGTCCTCAAGATGGTCTAAATACCTCATACTGTGTTCATTAAGGACATCACTCAGAGTACTGTGTTAGGATTCATGGGGTCCTCTGCTCAATTTGATCATCTTTAGAAGCTCACAAGATCACAGGCCAGATTCATCAAAGCAAGGGATAAAAGAGATTTTCCTTTGTACATCTTGGATGTGGAGCTATTCTAAATTAAACAATATTTTAATAAATTTAGTTTTCATTTCATTAATAGTTTTGCATTTTATAGTGGCTGGGTGGATGATTGCTGAAGCAAGTATGATATGAAAAGCTATGTACTTGTTTATATTTAATTTTCAGTTTTATACTGAAAGTTTTGTGCAGTTATCTGGTAGAAAATGCTGTTAATTTGTGACTGTCTTAATATAATAATAATAAGGTGCCCTGGTTTAACTCTAGCTGGCAACTAAGCACCACACAGCCGCTTGCTCCCTCCCCCCCTCATAGGGGTGGTGGAGAGAATCAGAAGAGTAAAAGTGAGAAAACTCATGAGTTAAGATAAAGACAGCTTAATAAGTAAAGCAAAAGCTGCGCACACAAGCAAACAAAACAAGGAATTATTCACCGCTTCCCATCGGCAGGCAGGTGTTCGGCCATCTCCAGGAAAGCAGGGCTTCATCACATGTAACAGTTACTTGGGAAGACAAACGCCATCACTCCAAACATCCCCCCCCTTCCTCCTTCTTCCTCCAGCTTTTTATGCTGAGCATGACATCATACGGTCTGGAATATCCCTCTGGCCAGTTTGGGTCAGCTGTCCCGGCTGTGTCCCCTCCCAACTCCTTGTGCCCCCCCCAGCCACTGGCTGGTGGGGTGGGGTAAGGAGCAGAAAAGCCCTTGGCTCTGGGTGAGCACTGCTCAGCAGTAACCAAAACATCCCTGGGTTATCAGCACTGTTTCCAGCACAGATCCAAAACACAGCCCCATACCAGATACTGTGGAGAAAATTAACACTATCCCAGCCAAAACCAGCACATTCTCCACCCCTTACTCCATACCATTTATGTGATGCTCAGGTCCCACACTATCCAATACATCCTCATTACCCACCACTGTCCTTCCCATCCTTTGACATAATACGCAGATATCTTTCCCCTAGTCTATGGACCACCCCTGTGAAATGTCTGTAAAATGTCCACAGATATGCACTGACTTTATTTAGTCCATGACTTTGGGCTCCATCTGTTATGGTGGTCACTCGGGACAGGAGAGGTAGTGTGCTGTGTGGAGTTATTGGGCACCAAAGCCAGCTCAGGTCGGGTCACTGCTGCACTTGCACTGCTTCTTGTAAGGCTTGTCCTCCATGGGCTCCGGTGATTCCTGCTATAGTAATTCCTATAATGTGGGAGTCAAATCATGGGTTATAACAATTTAAAGATATTTGCATTACAATCTCCACCCCTGGTCCCTTTGGGCCAGATTATAGGGTTTAACATTGCAATGAACTCCTCCCCTTGCCCCTGCTTTATCTTGGACTTATCCAGACAGCAGTCCCTTAGGGGTGTACCTGCGCTGTCATGGGCTTCTCCACGGCCACACGCTTTGAGGTGCTCCAGCGTGACCTCATGAACAACCACTGATGCCTCAAGGTGTACCTGCTGCAGCGTGGACTGACCCACAGCCACGGATGCTTCAAGGTGTACCTTCTCCAGCGTGGACTTCTCCTCGGGCCGCAATCCCTTCAGAGGTATACCTGCTGCGCCACAGACATAACCACGGCCACAGACGCTTCGAGATGTACCTGCTCTGGCGAGGACTCATCCACGGCCACAGACTCTTCGGGGCGTCCCGCTCCCATGTGGACTCATCCACAGGTCACGGTCCCTTTGACTTGAGTTCACACCAGGGTTCCAGTCTGTCCAGTACAGCAGCACAGGAACAGCAGCGATGCCCTGGCCGTCTGCCAGCCCATGCACACGGCCGTTGCTTTTAGCAAAATGTTCCTGGGCACAGCAGGGTAAGATGATGAGCAAAGCAAGCAGCGAAAGCAAAAAGCAGCCACTAACGAGCACTGGACTCCAACGTACGGTGAGGCAAGCAAGTCCCATGGCAAGCACAGGAGCCTGCCGATTAATAGCTAAACAGCAATAACTGCAATAAATTCCATCTAGCACATTCCAATCAAATCTGTCATTATCTCGAACCCTTCGAGCCCTGGGTTGGGCGCCAAACCAGCACATAGGGCCTTTTAATACCAAGGTTTTTTCCATACGTGATGTAATTTGCATAAGATAATAGACTGCTGTTTGGACTTTTAAATTAGTAAAAAGACAAGATTTCTCTAATTAGAGCTGGGTTTAGGATCCTGTCATCTCAGTTTATGAGGGCCTAGGATTGTTTAGACCAAAGGAACTAAAAATGTGAAGGAAAATCATGACTGTCAAAGTTTTAATGGGGATACAGTACAAATAATGAGATTTGGAGTTAGAGCATACTTGAAAATGTCAGGACCCAATAAAACCTGGGAGTGTCTGCACTGAAGAACAATCACTTCTTTTTTGGAACCCATTATCTGGATGACATCTAGAGTTTATTATAAAAGATGATTTACTCGCACGAGAGACAGCTTTTCTGTGAAAGTAAATTATAGCAGTTGAAAATTTTTTATTCAGCATTATAGGCTGTTTTTATATATTGCTACAACAGTTTCCTTTGGGATTTGTAGTTCAGGTGTGTCCTTCTGCCATTTTCTCCAGAGACTGAATTGCCAGCTAAGCTATTTTTCTCTGTACTTATTCTTCCTTGGACTACAGCAGGTTTTGGGATCCCCTAACAATTATTAGTACATTATTAGAAATATTGCCTTGGAGAAGAGAGTTTGTGAACGAGATTAGGGGCATAACTACTGATATATGCTTCATATTTAGGCAACATGCTCATTTTTCCCAATATGAATAGAAATTCCAAACAGTGAAAATTCTACACACAAAGATTTCTTATCCTCCCCATCCAAAAATAATGTTTTGCTGAAAACTTATGAGAAAAAAGATAATTTTATGAAAATTTTCTTGGCAACCCTACAAGTAACATCAGGACTGATTCTTCTAAACTTGAGATGGAGGATCAAGTTAGAGCATTCCTGTTACAGGCAGAGAATATTAAAAAAAATAAAGAATAATAAGGAAGTAATTTAAAATTTCCTTCAAACTGCTTCTTACCACTGTATAATTAGACATATATTTACTAATCACTGACTATTGCCAAGTTTACTGGTGTTTAAATTACTGTCCGATATGTCAGTAATGTTGATGCCACATTAAAATTCCCTCTGAATGCTCAATTAACAGACATCTAATCTAGAAACTTTTCAAGAAAGTGCAATAAGTATCGAGAAGCAGCAGTTAATTGTAAATGCTTTCAGACAAATCGTTACCATTGAAGATATTTGTTTAACAGTTGACATGACCTTTGAGACGAATGCTCACCCGTGGCAATCGCTACTTCTGAACACATGTAAATTATTCTATTACAACTACCAGTTAAGTACATTTGTGCACAGGGCTGTCTCTAAGAATAAATGTCTTTTAGTATTTTAAAGAGAAAATGGCAGGTTTCCTGTCCATCAGAGGAAAACATTCCTGATTGTTTATCTAATTCAGATAGAGCATTATTGTGGAAGAAAGACGAGAGAGCAAGAAACAACTTTGCTTAAGATATCTCAGTACTATCTGTGTCCACTTCTTTCCAGAAGCAAGGCTTAATCCACGGTGACAGCCTGGCGTGTAAATGGTATTAGCAGCTCTATTCAATGTTTACATGCTCATAAGAATATACGAAAGGCCAAATTAGGATAATCCAAAGAGCCATCTACTCTGGTAGCCTTTCTGACAGAGATCACAGGTGGGTGCCTATGGAAGAGTATGAGAAACAATACATTTAAGTATCCAGGAACAAGCCATGAGGGGAAAAAAAGAAAAAAAAAGACAAGAAAGAAAACACACAATAAATATCATCATCTCCTTTGTCTTTTGATAAATTAAAAGCAAGTGGAGGTTTTTATTCTCTGGCAAACACAATGATTATGGTAAAGATCCTTTTTTCAACCTGCTCAGAGAACTGATGGTCTGAAGTCAAAACTTTGTTGTAGGGATGCTACTTTAAAACTTAGAAAGAGGGAAGTCATTAAAAATACCAAATTTATAATAGAAGTCTTTATAATATTATGTCTTTAATGGAAGGTCTCTTTCACCAGTCAAGCTATTTTCCTCAGAGTCTTTAGCTGACACTATTGGTACTAAGTCTAGAAGCAATACATAATATCATAAAACCTGGGTTTTAGTACCCCCAAATCATTAATTCTGGCATATCCTGGGCATTTGCTTGCTTTTGTGTCTCTGGATTGTACCTTGAACATCAGTTTAACCAAAAGTTTTTTTGCTTAATATGTGTATACAAGGCACACAGTTCACTACACTCTTAAAGTTCATCAGTTTACTGCCAAATAAACTTTATTTTAATATTCAGCTTACCGCACTTAGTGTCTTGCTTTGGAATTAAGCACTGTTTTTATGGCTGCAACCTTTTAAAGGGGTAAATGTGCACTCCTATTCCCTTCCTCACAATTTCTGTCATATTTTTTTCTTGCATTAAGCAGAATTGCCTTCTATAAAGAGTTTTGCTAGCATAACTTCCTTAGTGTCTGCAGTATTGCATAGCATGATAAGGCCTCATTTACATAGATGAAGTAAATTTCCCTTCTTTATTTGCTTTTGAAGCCAGTGGGAGCTATGTCCATATACCTGATGACATTATTTAGTTATTAGACATTAAAGCAAAGAGTTGTGGGAAAAGCAACAACACACTATGAAATTATGATGCTTCTCAGAGAATTCACAGCAGCCATTTTCAGCAATTGAGAGATATTGGATGGATTATTCTTCAGGGATCATGGATAATTTACAGCTGGAGAATAAGGGGAATAGGTGAAGACTATTCCATTCATCTCAGCCTCTGCGTAGCCAGGAATTCCCATGTGTTCTTTGAAAACTTATGTAGTTCATCCATACTCTTTTGCTGTTCACTCCATGCCAAAGCTCAGCAGAAGGAGGCAGTGTAATGGCAGTACTAACCAGAAAGACCTCGGAGGAAATATTTGCTGGCTACGAGCTGATGACAATGCCACACACAAAGGTATCAGGGAGTTTTGGTAAATTTATTTACCAAATATGTTTTGTATTTACCAAATGCCTTTTACAACTTCCTGAGATCCACGGAGGTATCACAGTGAGGGTAGAGGACAAAAGAATAGGGATCCTTTATCTGAAAAGCTTAATTAAAAGCCCTATTGTGTTACTCCTAGAACGAAGGCTTGGAGCTAACACAGGCACCACAAATACTAGACAGGAGTCACAGCAACTAAGTCGCCTACTGTGTCAAATGAATCTCAGTCTGTTTTTCTGTCAAGTCTGGAGGAAACACCAAGAGATTAAAAGGAGTAGAGGAAGCACATCCTTGGCTTTCGGATTCAGAACAGGATATGCAGGGCTGAATTTAAAAGGAGTGCAGTGGTGTTACACCTGTGTGGTGGGGTCTGGGCGGGCTGTGTCTCAGTCACTATCAGCCTGCTGGCTGCAGCATTGGTTTCTCTAGAACCCATTAGGTCTTCACATCTTCTTCCTCTTCAGCTTAAACTGAATTTTAAGTCATAGGGGATGTGAATTTGTGCTCTAATTGTGCATGAATCGTCTCTTTCTTAGATGTGGAATAAAGTAGCTGTCTTCTTTATGTGCTGTACTAAGCTTGATCAATGGTCATAGCATTGGGTCAAAGCAAAACAAAATGCGATATTCTTCTGAGAAAAGCAGTGTGTGAGTTCCAGTTTCTCACTACAGCTGAAGTGTAATTCAGTTTTCTGTTACACTCATACACCACCATCAATTTAGATAGGGCATCACGAATACCATCTAATGTTTCAACCAGGTTTTGAGTGAGTTCCTCCATTTCCAACTCGCTCTGAGCTATGCTGCGTCTCTAGTCTCTCTCTCTCTCATAAAGATTTTATTACAAAATGTTGATACAAGGAACGTCTTTGGATGAGACTAATCAGGCATGAAAAGGTGTACAGCAACAGTTATAGATGCATCTTTCTGTAGCTACTGCTGTTACACTAATTTTAAGAGATGTTGAGTGTCTTCAAAGATCCCATCATTAGAAAGGCAGATCTTAATTTGCGTTTTGCTATTTTCCCAGTAAACTATGAAGGAAGCCTGCAAGTCGTTAGTATAATAGAGACTGCTAGCAGTTCCTCCAGGAAAGAAAGATCTTGTACCTTGAATGAAAGGCAGAAAACAATAAAAGGCAAAAGATGGGTCAAAACATTTGAATACAGGACAGAAGGGGAACCACCCCCAGCACAGCACTTCAAAACTACAGGTAGAGACCATCTGGGATACAGGGAACTCTACAAAGAGAGACAACAGTCGGGCAAACGGCAAGGAGTATTTTCTGCACGTTGCTACTTACAGAAAATGGTGCTTCAGAAATACAACTTCTACCATTATCTATGGTTCATATTTCTCAGATGCTGAAAGTTGTGTTTTTAAGACTAGATTACAAAGGCAAAAGACACGGGGGAAGTAGATTAAACATGAAGTTCTGTGAGGAAGGACTATGAGTTTGTGCCTTTTTCTTGACTGGCTCAGGTGGCTCAAGCCTGGTGATTTCCAACTGAAAATTTTCTGTATTTGAGCCACTTAGATGTGCTCTGCCCTGTGTGGATTTTGTGTTTTCAGTAAGGTGTAAGTGAAAGCTGTAACCTGACTTGGGGATCTTATCAAACTTTTCTTTGGCAGGCCGGCTATTTTCCCGAGTTTTGTAGAAGCTTAATTATCTTTAGGACTTTAACCTTTATATCAAATTCTGAGATGACAGACTGGCATGCACATGAACAAAATTATATTGACAGCATGATAGAATACAAACTTTGTTTCTGGAGGAAACAAAGAATCAGTCTCATATGCTAAAAATCCACTGACCTGCCCCAAAATCCTTTTAATGGTAAGTTAATTAGCATGTGTAGTACCTATTCATATTCTTATTATAGAAACATCTTAATTAATTTGTAATGGTCTGTTATTAATATGAATTCTATATAACAACTTATTCCTTCTCACATAGTTTGAATTGTTCTGTGCTTTCTTCTGTGCTGCTCTCTTACTTAAATTATTGACAGATGCTTTCTGACCTACCTTCTGGTCCTCCTCCACAGCCTGAAGGCTTTAGGTTATTGAGCTATACATGGTAGCTCTGGAAACTGCAATTGCTTTTGCTTATGTCATGATGCTGCTTTAACAGTCCTGTCACTGCAAGAGACTGCTTTTATTGCCTGATGGGTCAAGTATTTAGATGATCGTGCTTATGAAACCACATTGTATAAGGACTCAACAAGTAGCTTATATTAGCTCTGACGGGACTGTAATACACGGAATGCCAAAGTACATTGTCCTTCTCATGAGCCTGTTTATTTTCCTTCATAAAATATTGAATAGCACAAAGGATTCTGCCAAAAGCAACACTTCTCTTCTCCTAAGGGTTCCTCCTTGGATTTCTTATAAAGACTGTGGACAGACTTTGATTGAACTCAGTGGGTCAGGCTTCAATAAACAGCAATGCAGCAGAGGAATGAACACTTATTTTTCCTCAAGGCATCTTGAAAGCGGTATTTTTCAAGAAAAAAAGACACAAGTTAAACACATAGTACTTAGTGCCTTGATTATCAAAGGCTTGCGATCAGAGGAAATATGATTAGGTAAGCATGAATTGAGGAAACCACCTGAGAAAAAGCCCACAGTAAAAAAGATCTATTGAAACAACACTTTATGGACATTTGCTGCGTGCACTTATGGCACTATATCAATAAAATAATAACCTAGAAGGAGCTGTCTCCCATTTGCAAGAAATATAGAAACAGTGTTCTAAAGAGACTTGTGTGTATAATAAAAGATAATGTGTGATGGCACACAATATATTGAACAGAAGGGCTGAAAATAAATCCTGATACCCTTACTTTACTTTTCAGCATTCGTCTGCACATTTCTGAATATTATTAAAATGGGGTATCAAATTGTATTTATTTCTCTACAAGCCAGCTGGACTAGTAATGAAATTCACGTCCGCTTCTTTTCCCAACTCTTCCTACAAACGGCGTGAGAAGGAGATGTGGGTATGTCTGATGTACTTTGCGTTGAAGTACACTTGGGCTTCAGTGCTCTGACTGGGCCTCCTGGGTTGCAGGAAGGATGTACACCATAACCATAGAAAAGCCCGGCAGATGCCCAAAAGTAGAGTTTCTTTTCTTCTGCCTGATGATGTGGCCTACTGGTCAAGGTGCTGCTGATAGGGCTGGGACTCTTCTTTACATCTCTATTTTCAGGGCAGGATTTGCGAATGAGGTTCTGCATGCAGCTACGTTTCTCTCTTGGTTTTTATTATCTTGAGGTTAAAACTTACATCTGTCATTTCTATGTTGAGTAGGCACTACTGAAAGCTCCTAGTCTGTGTTATACATCAAGAGGGACAGGCTTCCACCCTGGGGAAAACTGGAAGGCAGAATCCTCTACCACATCCTGGGGGCCCTTCTAAGTTCTTAGTGAAACTGGTATTTTTACATTACATGCACTGTCAGGATCTCCAAGAGACTGATTATTTTTTTAAAGTGTGAGGTCTTTTTATCATCTAAATATTTGTTTGGACATAGCAGTTGTGTGATATAGAATAACATTGACTTTACTGAAGTGAATATAGACTTATAAAAGCATTAATGAGCCTGGACTCTATCCTTCCCATGTTAAAAAGCTTTCAGGCATCTACCTCGTACTTTTCAAGGGACATTTTTCTGACACCCTCCCCCCCCACCATGTGGCAGGTGACCTAAAAAACTAAAACCAAGTAGAACCCAGGTTATGAAGAGGTACTGTGATTTCAAAAAAATGCATCCTGCAGATCAGGGACAGCCAGTACCCACAAGCCATCTGTCCTATCCAGTGAGCAATTCTGCCTTTCTTTGACTTGAGTTTGCACAGTTTACTGCTTCTGACGTTGGGAATTCACTGCCTCACCTGCAAAAATCATCTTCTGGTGTGGATTTCTCCCATGCTAGACATAGGAGGCCAAGTTGCATACCAAATTGAGAAGAAAAAAAAAAAAAAAGGAAAGCATCCTGCTGCCTATGCTGCATATTGGATTAATGTGCTGTCAAGAACTGTATGTGTCATTGCATCAGAAACAGAGAAAATAGAAACACAGCTTTAAAAAATCAGCCTGTGGTATTTTCCTTTTTCTGACTGTACTGCAAGCTTTTCAGTCATGGAGAGCTGATCAGTCTGTTTTTCATATTTCCATTTTTGCTGGAAGATCAGTATGTGTGAACCTTCTTCCAGTGCAGGAAACCTAAAATGGGCTTCCAGCAGAGCACGATATTGCTCTTGCTTGACCGTGCAGGGAGTCACTGATGGAAAGAAGAAAGCTGCCCAGCCCTCTGAAGTGTCACCACCATTTGTTACAACAGATTGGTCTGTCAACAAACTAAAAGTCATGATACAGCTACAGGAAAACTCCACCAGTTTCTGGAGGCATAAATCAAGTGCCCGGATATGTAGATACCACGATAGCTCTAATTTTGAAGTCTGGGCTATTCTGTCTCCATCCCCTTGAATTTAAGGGGAATGGCACAAGAAAGAGAGAAGTAAATTCCTCACGTGAGGCATCCAGCTGTCTATACAAAGGATTCAAGAGCTCCTTCTCAAGAGATGACCAGGGTGGAAGAATCCCATAGTGTTGGGATGATGGCTGGTTGAATACTGCTTTGTCAGTCTCCAAAAACCTAAAAATGTGCTAGCCCAACTTACATGTGCTTCTGGTATCACTATGCTAATCTGGTTGACCTGCTATTTCCCATCCCTAACTTCTACAAATAAGATTACGTTCATCCCAGTTATAAAGTCTCAAATTTCAGCCACGTTTTGAAACCTAATTTGAAAATGGGATTAATGTTTTCTTTTAAAGGATGGAGGCTATGTTTTTTCACACTTAACCTCACAGAAGACCAATTTTTTTTTTTTTTCAAGCAAATGGTAATAATAATTAATAACACACCTCTTCAGGCAGAAAACATGCAAGGAAAATCTTTATGATAAACATTTAGAAGGTTATTAGCATGGTAAAACAGGGGAATATGAAATATTTTCAGCCCTTACATGATTAGTGCTATTGAATACATCCTCCTATTGCATCTGTCTTTATATTTCTTCATATCTACAGTCTTATAACAATTCTTTAGTCATATAAATATGTCTATATATTATATATACATTTTGTGCATTCTACATTTTAAATATTACAAGCTCTTCCATGAGTTAATGTACCTCACAGCATACCAAAATAACTCTCTTTTTATCATACTTTTTCACAAGTGCAGAATTTTAAAGGTGAAGTAGGTGGAAACATTAATGTTAAACAACCTCTCAAGAAATCTTTATCTGTTTTTATCACTGACAAAGCAGAGGATCTAAGCTTCACCCTAAACTGACATATACACACCATTATTTACAACAACATTAAAGAGAAGTAGCAGAGAAACCTCTGTAATGCCTTTCAATGATATGGTGTATAGTTTAACAACAAAATAATAATCTGGAACTGGGAAGTTTATTAGTAGACATAAAACTGTTGATTCCCTACTAAGGCTGCTGTTAATGTATGTAAAGCATAACAAAAAGAGCCCTCCTGAAAAAATAAAAACAGATTCTTCAGCAAGCACCGAGAAATTACTTGTAGTTACCTATATCAGCAAATGTTGCCATTTCAAAATGAATGCATTGTTCTTCTACCTCTAGTAAATAATTATTGAATTTTGCAGTCACAAAATTTGTTTTGTCTTTCAGTCTCTGCCTGGAAAGGGTTTTTTCCTCTATCTTAATGATGAAGCTTTAGATATTTTTAAATAACAAAAGTGAGAAAGAATCAAGCCTATGCTTATCTTTTCTAATGCAGAGGTGCAGTGCTGTACTTACCAGTGGTGCCGGTGCAATCAAGAGAAAATCTGTGGAATGAGGAGATCAAGATCATTCCCTACCAGAGAAGGTAACAAAACTAGACTTAGCAAAGAAATTTTGGGTGGAGCAGGAGTACCAATTTGACTGCATGTTTTTCAGTTGTCCTTATTTTTTCCTAATATTTTTCTTTATCATCATGCACTTAACCTCCAGACTGTTGTCTGCTGATTCTGCTGTCACTTTTGACCTCATCTTACCCAGTTCAAGTTGTTTTTTTTAACTTTCCAGTACTAGAGATGCTGCTTCAGGATATTCATCATACCCTCAAACCCCACTGAAATCCCACAATAAAAGATGTGGATGTACTTAACTACCACCTTCATCAGGAGTCAGAAATTAATCAGAGCCAGTCATAGGGGCCAAACAGCCAGGTTTCAGTCTTTCCAATGTGCAAAGCAGATATTCCTATATAAAATTCAGACCACCATACACCTTGCTGCTTAGTGAGAGGTGCAACTCTTCAGTCATTACTGAGATTTGTACATGCAATATCTTGATGGCAAGTTTAGAAATTACTTTACTTTTGAAAGTGAATCTTATATGGCATTGAAGAAATGCTATGTTTTAGCACAGACATTGCAGTGAGACAAACAGCTGATTTTCCAGGCACCAGTTTGAAAGTACAGTATTGGCAGTTACCAAAATCTTGTTTTGACTTGTAAAGTGAGAAACTTGCTATGGACGTCATTGAGAGAGAATAAATTAGTAAACCAAGATGTCATTTATATACTGTCACTTCTCTGACCACAGCCACACATTAAAAATGAGACTTCAGGATAAAGAACATCCAAAATGTTACATGAAGTGAAACATCTACAAAAGATTATGAGGAAAAATTGACTTTATTAGAAAGACACGTGCTTTGATCAGTGTTAATGAACTGTACATGAAAGGTATGGATTTCAAAGAAATGATGGAAACCACAATGCTGGAGGAATGTAATAATGTGTCAGGCTTTTTGCCACACATACTCCTCACTTAGTAGAAAATTAATTACTTCTATGGCTGGAAACTGTTATTTTAAGATTGTTATTTTTGAAGTCCTATTAATTATTTCTAATAAAGTTATTTTACTGTGGACACAAGCAAACAAACTGCTTCATTCTCTTCTTTGGTGGGTATATTGCTCCCTGAGCTCTGAAACATGCAATACAGCTACAGTACAGCATCCCCAGAGTGCCAAGTTAAATGAGTCTTCCCGTAAACTTGTGCCAATTGATTAATCAGTTTTCTTAATAATCACTTGCTTTCACTATAAACACAATGTCAGAAAACAAGCAGTCTCAGAACACTGGATTAAATTTGCCTCTCTGAGGGCACAAAAGTGATGGTTCATATTGCTGAGAAAGCATTTGCTCTGGAAAAAAACGTGGATACTGATATTGCTCTGTCCTTCCTTATGTGTTTTCCAGTAAATGGCAAAATTTAAATATATCTGCAGCTCCTCATCAAGAAATACTGCACACGAAAAATACTACTGCACCTCAAAAAAACCTACCTTCCTTTTCAGTTCACATATCATACTCACCAACTAATATTTACCCCAATTTTATTCAAAACCCTTGACCCATTTCCTTTGAATTTCATGACCTCTTCTCCACCACTTACATGATCTTTCTCCAATACACCTCTCCTTAAACTCTAAGGCTATCCGCGGTGTTTGTACCATCACTGACACAGTTCTGAAGAGTTCACGTGAGTCTCATGTCTTCTCGTCATTGCCCTGGTGGCAACCAAGCAATTTACACATGTCCTAACTCTGACTCTGGTTTTAGTCAGTACCTGGTGTTACCGACCTCCAAATGTGCCTCCACAGCTTTGCAGAGCAGAAGCAGGGACATTCCCAGGGACCAATGCCCTTATTCTAGGGTTCAGCACCACCGGTGTGAACAAAATAAAAGCCTTCAGTGAATTCACTGCTAAGATGTTTCTCAACTCCTGGCAAACCTTATGGCAAAAGCAAATAAGGGCTTTTAACACTGATGTGCAAAGCTTAAGGAAAGAGCTATTGTCTCAGAAGACAGAGGCTGACAACTGAATCAGTGAAGCACATAGTTACCTTCCATTTGGCTTTAAGGTGAGTTCTTCACAACTTTCAGGTAACACATTTTCTTAATTTTAGTCTGACAGTAAAGCTGATCTGCTCCAACAGCACTTCTGGTAAAAGGGAAAAATCCTATTGTCCCACTTCCTTTATTCCTTTTTTTTTTTTTTTTTTTGTTCCTGCTTTCAGTGCTACCATTCTGTCTTCTTCCTTCAAACTAGCTGGACTGCACAGTTGAGCCTCTGAGTCAGCCCACCAAACTATCAGACAACTAACCCAGCAGAAGTGAATCACTTCCACGTGAAGCTGGTAAGGAAAGTAAAAGACTTGGCTATATCAGCACGAGAGATTTACTTTCATACTTCACACTTCTATTTATTTTCATATCTATATATGTAAATATAATGTTAAAGCAGTTCCTTTATCATATTTACTTGTCATCGATAAGCCATCTCATGCTGTGTTTTCTCCATTTCTTCCAGGAATTAGAGCATGACTGCTTCACACGTAACCAACCTTCAGCCCCCCCAGGAAAGCTAAGAGCTCCAGGATTGAGTTGAAATAAGAAACCAGAGACCCAGGCTTTGTGAGACAGCTTGAAGGTGGGTAGCTTAACCATCACGGAAAAGCCAATTGCAACAAAAAAGTTCTCTTCACGTTGTTCTTGTCTTTTGACTTATGGAGATTTCCATAGCTATCAAATAATCGAGCTGAATTTCAGTGTCCCTGCTATCAAGCGTATAATATGAAAGCCCTTTAATTCATCCCGTCATTTTCTGTGAAACAGTAACTGGTAGAAAGCTGTTTAGCTGCCCCACTAGCCCGGTTTTGCAGGAAACGGGTACTTTATCACATAATTTTTGAACAGTGGATGGTGATAACAAAAACAAATACCGACAGACAGCTGAAATAGAGGAACAGCCTTTTATATGAATAAAAGCAGAAGGATGAGTTCCTGCTGATCATGTTTACTGCTTGTGTGCTACTTATTTGCATAAATTATTTTCATGGCAGGCATCAAAGAGCACTGGAAATCCAGGCTCAGATTGCCAACCTTTTTTTTTTTGTAACATGCAGTATGTAGTTCATACGGCTGTCTCTTTTAATTGCTTGGTGCTGGCCACTCAGACACATGGTGAGCAATAAGAAAAAAACCCTATTGACACAATTCATCGGGAATGTTACTTTGGTAGAAGAGTGTGTTTGTTTGTTTAATTATTGCTGTTGTCAGTTAATTACGATGAGAAATCTTTAGACATAAAGGAGAAGGAAAATGTATGGTCTCATATAATGGCTGATTACTGTTACTGTACAGAAAACTCTTAAAAGAACTACTCTTTTCTCTCTATTTTTTTCTCATAAACCCTTGTGTATCAGAGAGGGGAGAAAAATGAACCAAAACACTTCATAGGGCCCAGCTAACAGGAAGGAATTTAACATGCTGTAGACCATTTTTGAAAGAGCATGCCAAAATGTAGCCACAGATATTCAAGGCTACTTCAAGAAAACCTGTTGTTTATCGTTCTGTGGGCATCGAGTCCGCATCAGGTTGTTTCTTCCTTTTTGGGGGGCTTTCAGTGGGAGACACTTAACTATTTACTGTCTATTCCCCATACAGAAAAGGAGTAGCAGAAATGCTCAGAGAACTAGAACTTGTGGGACAGCAGGACGTGAATTGGGCTGTGGATGTTGCTTCCAGGCAAAAAGCACCTACAGCTACTAGGTAAACTGTAGAGCTGCAAAAGAATTAAAAAAAAAAAAAAAAAGAAAAAAATCGTATCTTATCCACAAACGTTTTACTACGTTGTTGCTGAAAAAGGGACGTGTACTAAGGTCTCAAAGTAATTGACAACAGGTAAGAACAAAGTTAGAAAGCGATCATTTTATTAATGACTTTTTTTTTTTTTTTGCCTTTTAATCTTGGCTGACAAGATTGTTGAAAAATGGTTCTTTCAGGTAGGAAGTAAGCAGGCTGTAAGTCACTGTTTCAGGTCACTTCAGTGTTGAAGGAGCAAATCTGCACAGCAAAATAGTTGGAAACGCTGCTTAAAAGTCCTGTAATTTAGTAAAGATGATCAGATTGTTATTTTTTTAAAGGGACAGGTTACAGAGAGACAGATACTCCTCTTCCCTCATCTCTGTTAAATCATGTAAGCAGGCATCAGTGACATGGCCTCTATCTCCTCCTCTCTCATTGCAATATAACAAGTGGGTAAACTACTAGGGCTGTAGCAGAACAGGAAAAATGGGGAAAATCCCAAATCCTGGGGAAAATCAGAGACAAAAGAACACTCTGGAGATTTGCACTGCAATAAAATGCCTGAATGCCCTAAAAGTACTATTCACAGGAAGAAATGCAAACTGATTGTTGAATAATTTCAACAATTTCCTATGCCAAAATGATATGGGAAATCACATGTTACTCATTCTGTATAGGAAGAAATTCCTTCTTTATCCCTCCACTCTTAGACAGATGCTAGTGGGAGCTTACTGATGTTCACATCATGTTATTTTGGTGTTCACAGGTTAGGCAACTAATCTAAACTAGTCATCTAGATTTCCTCTGCAGGCAGTGAAGGGGGAGCAGAACCCTCACTGCACAATTTATCCCACCTTAACATGTATATCTAGAATGGGTCAGAGGAATAAGCGAGGCAAACAATAATCACTTCCAGCTCAGAAAGAGGTGCCCCTATGTGGTTCTCTTACCTGGATGACTAAATACAGGTTTCAAGCTTAAACTTAGCAGTATCTTACACACTTTTTCAGCTTTGATGTTTTCGCATCCCTCAGAATTATTAAGTATTTACTTAATGCTGGAGGCAGGAAGTGCAACAGGAGGAGACTAGTTTGATCTGGTATTTTTACTTTTGATACGGGATGTGACTGGTATTGGATGGACTGTCACAGCAGAAAAGACAAGCTTAGTACATAAAATAGGTGGAAAGTTCTGAACACTATCATATGCACTCCCTAAACCTCAGGCAAATCACCGGAGACTGATTTTCCTCCTAGGAATTAGCCATAAACCATTCAGACATGAATAGTAATTTGAATGTAATTGTCCCTTGATTGCTGGCATTCCAACTGGTTTTTGATGTTGTTTTCCAACGGTTCAAAATGAGGATATTTGCATTTTATATTTTATTTGTTTTTAAATAAAACCGATTTGTTAAGTATAACTGCATTTAGAAAACTCAGACTTTAGAAAAAGGCAGATTTAAGATTGCCTTTGCCCAATTTGAATTATCTACATACAGATTTTCATAGGCTATTGCTTTATTTTTTTCACAGCCCAACTTCTATTAGTCTCAGTTGAAGCTGTGACTATGCTGCATTTCTGCAAATGAAAACTTTGCTGTGACAAGATAAGCACTCAGAAAATGAGGAACATCTTTCCTCTCAAAAGTCTGGTTTAAATGACTTGCTTTGAATCATAAGGTAATCTTGTGACAGATGATGATATAAAATACATTTTCTAAGTTGGCGTTACAGTGCCTTAACTGTAGGAATAAAGCCCATTGAAAAACAGATTGCTGTTTCAGTCTTGGTATAAAACTGGAATTATAAACTTGCATGATGTATTGCTGAGCAGCTCAGAACAAAAGATTTCAACTACATCAAAATGAAGTACTCTCTGAATTTATTATCCAAGTCTTCCACAAAGTTAATGACCTTAAAAGAAACATTTTTTGTCAAATAAACAATTTTTGTGCAAGCAATTCTACCCAATAATTTTAACTAGTTCAGCCTTCTAGGTCGCTTGAGTCCCACATTTATTAATTTTATAGCTTCCAATATCTGAAAAAGTAAGATGAAGGTCTTGAAGATAACATGACTAAGCGGACATCCACAACTAATTTCTGGGCATTGGCCATCTTGTTCACTGTCTGAACATAAAAATGCAGGTTAGGATCATATAATTAAAGATTTTATTATAATGCCTATAGAAAAGAACCCTGAGTTAAGATTAGACAGCTTTATTTATGCTATTTCCCAATATTGAGTTATGCTTTTTCAACATTAATATCTTAATGTAGTTTTTCTTTCCTGTGAAAAAGTAAAATAAATAACCATGTGTTTACAGCTTCCTTTTCTACTTAAATGTAATCATTAACACCTTGAAAATAAGGGCCTGCTTGCTCCCTTATCTCTGAAAATAAAGAACTGATGCATTAACAAGCAATTATTATTAATATGGTAACATGTATAATTCTGTAATACAAAGAAATGATAGGCTTTTATAATTACACTTTTAATTTTGTACCAATGTTCACAGTTAATAATCAACATTAGTTGAACAAGATGAACTTGATAAGCTCACTGACATACGGTAACGGCTTAAAGATATGTTAGAAGTAATGTATGGCAATTGCATTGTTTGTTATTGATATATTAATTTTAAAATATCATCACAAATGTTCCCACCAGTTCTCATTTGGATTAGATAATGAGCAATGTGTTAGTAAGAAATGTTAATTAGCTAGACTGTGTTGAGAACAATTGACTGACTGAGCGGCTAACACATT
This sequence comes from Astur gentilis, assembly GCF_929443795.1. Taxonomy (NCBI): domain Eukaryota; kingdom Metazoa; phylum Chordata; class Aves; order Accipitriformes; family Accipitridae; genus Astur; species Astur gentilis. The sequence goes on from NC_064891.1 coordinate 16,428,707, forward strand.
CAGCCACTGCTATACTACTACAAACTTGAAAGCGAGGATTACATGGAACGCTGGAAATACCTCTGGTGCAGCAATATACATAAGAGCAGCTCAAGGGAGAATGTAAGTTTAAATTTGAAATAAAAGTCATTACTTGGGCAATACTCCTACTGCTTTAAATAGGAGATTTTCTTGAGTAGTTTGTTTCTTGTTAATGTAAACAGCTCAACTCCAGTTTTATCTCTAGAACGCCATGGATCATATATAGTAAAGGACAAGTATGTAATTTGGACCGCTCATATCATCACTGTTGTTTATGGTAGCTACATACTCTCTTTAAAAATACAGATACGGAAATAGGATAATTAATCGTGCTACAAGGAGATGTGGCTAAAGCTAAATTATTGCACAAATTAATTATTAGTAATGAAGGAATAATTAATAGGAAAGTACAGAAATGTGAGTTGTTGCTGCTCTGGCTTGTTTCTCAAGACTTTGAGTTGGATAACCCTAAAAAGTTCAATAGTTTTAGCTATGTGCAAAGACCAGCATGCATATTTCTACTTGTAACTTCTGTCAAATTAAGTTTTTTTTTTAAAAAAATGCTAAAAGGAAATGTCTTACAGAGCTTCTTTGGCCTCCTGAACTACAGGAATCCTTTTAAAAGTTTGGTTACCTGCACTTCTGTAATTTCCCAACGTATCGTACCAATTTCAGGGAAAGACATACACAGGACAAAACTATTTCTTTGCTGCTTTAGATTCGGGGCTGCTTCAGCTGTGTCTTTGCTGCTCATATGGCTCCTAAATCTTAACAGTTAAGATTTTGGTTTAAACTTCAAAATGTTACAGCTTCCGAAAGAAAGGGGCTACGGCTAGCAACTGAGTTTAATGGGGCTTAAGCATGTTCGAAAGGCTTTCTTGAGTAAGCTCAGGGACTTAGACTTCTTGCTACTTGAAAGCTCAGCAGGGCTTAATTCTCCTAGCCTTTCATTGTCACCTTATTTCTGTTAGAAATCCCAGCACTTCAGTGTAATTAATTGTGCAAATGAATACTATCAATGTAAAGATAGCGGTATTGGGCCAAAAGCAATGACTGTATTTCATGCACTCCCCAGAAGTGACTATCCACCACCACAAGAACAAAGAGAATGAGGTCAGAGAAAATCCCTCATTTCCACTTCAAATGAGAGCTAGCTATAAAGAACAACTTTAGCCTGCAGTTTCATTCCTACTTTTAAAATTGATCAAGGAGAGTTCTGTTAAAATGCTGTACAATGTTATTAGCAATATTAATAGGAAATAATTACGAAGAGAAATAATGCCTTTTCTTAAACAGGTCCTGATATAAAGTACCAATACTGCTAATGTAAAAGCTTAGCCCTCTTGGTATTCAGTGCCACATTAAAAGAATTTTTATTAACTAATTCAAGAAAGAAATATGATGAATGTCTCCTTCCAAATTCTATCCCTATCTTTCGTTACAGTAGTATCTGGTAATAGAAAGTGCTTCTGGCAATACTTATCTGCATATAATGCATAAAATTTTTAAGATATAAAAAGGTCTGTATGGAGGACAGCTACTTGATCCATACCAAGAATATCATAACATTGGCTGCTTCAATTTAAAACTAAACCTAACAGTTCTTCTACTTCTTTTCATCTTATAATCAGGAACTTATAATATATGGGACAAATTCTCAGCAGAGGAAATTGTCATAGCTCCATTGACTTCAACAACCATTTATATCATCTGGCAGTCTGACCCTGTATCTTTAATCCATCATTACAGTCTCAGAAATTTGCCCCTCAGAATTCTTTTCATCAACTTTGACGTCTTTTTACAATTAAATTAAAATAAACAGTTTCATTTAGTTGACATTATTTATGTAACTGAGACCCCCAGACTTGTCGAGTTCCCAAGTGTTCTTACAATTTCTTGATGAATAGGTTGTCAGTGCACATACCATAACAGCATACTAGTAGTACAAATGTCTTTTTTCTATTACTATTTACTTTTCAGTCTATAGGAGTTTTCTCCAGCCCCAATCAGGATCAAAGCTCTCTTGGCCTAAGTAACAATCATATATTCGTGATCTAAAGAGCATACAGTTTAATAAATGCAATGGGTGGAATGTTGCTCGTATGACTTACGAATTGCAGCATTAGCCATCTGCAGCCTGGTAACAAATAACTCCAGAAAACAAGTCTTGGCATACACTTAAATTTCCTATGTTAAACAGAAAATTTGGGAGCTAGACAGGGTTGAGGCAGCATCAAAGAACAGATGCTTTCTGATAGTTGGCTGTGGCTCTGATTCAGGAACATATTTAAACACAGAGATATGCTTAAAGGCTTTGCTGCCTTTAGGGAAGGATGTAAAGCTCTGCTTAGAGCTAAACATTGGCTGAAGTGTCTTGCTAAATCGTGTATCTAAGAGCAGGATCTCTTCCACGGTCATGTTCTTTAGGACTGCTCTAGTGACTGGTGCTGGGATATCTTCTGGTTTGGTTTTCTGTCCGTTATCCATCAGGATGGGAAGCTCCATCAGACAGGAAATCAAAATGTTTTGATTTTGCGATATTGCAACTGTGTTATTATGTTTAAGGTAGACCGTCTGATTCTGTCAGTAAACTAAGATAGAAATCACCCTAGACATAAGACTAGCAAGTTGATTTGTTTCTCCTTTCAATCTACCCTTTACCTGAGAAATAATTGTGCCAACTGTACCAGCCTCAGCAAATTCAAAATTGAGCTGCACATCAGCACGTCTGAAAACAGCACGTTATTATAGTATTTTATGTTCTTTGTTGTGTGCCAAGAGCAATGAGGTTGGAATTACAATTATTGGTCAATATTAACACAAATTTTAAATGGCTTAGTGTGTAATCATTCTCAGTAACACAGCCTGCAGCTATCTCACATACCTTTGCCAACCCTTCCAGACCTCTGGTCTGAGGGTATGTGAGGCCTCTGGTCTGAGGCTATTGCAGTAGTTTTCACTGAAATTCATCCAAGTTTCATGAATTTGAACTGCACATATAAGTCAGTCTTTTCCAGTTTTTCTCATCAGTTCTTCTTACTGACATGCAGAAGAATCATATTTTAGAAGATTCAATTACCAGGTTGCCATGATATATTTCAGTAAAATTATATTTCATTGTCAACTACAAATTATTTGAGGTGCTTTTCTCATATATTTTTGGAGTAATAATCTAATATCATCCAGAGACAGCAAAATAGTAGAATATATACAAAACCATAGGAACGTTAAAAACCAGAAATCTTCTTTTGAAAAATTTCTCGTATCTGCTTAAGTGATGTTCTTATGAATCCCCTGTCATTCAAAGTGTATTTTTATATGAATGAGAAAAAAGTTCTTAGAGACGCATTTGAGAGCATATATTTGAAGAGATAGCATTTTTATGTATGCCTGAAAATCCTAGGAATTTACATTTCAGCCTCTCCTCCAATCATGACTTGGCTGATAAATGTAATTTCATGTAACCTCTGTAAACAGCTCACCTCCATGCTTGAGTATTTCTGTTATCGTCAGCTCTAGCAACTGATCAAAAAGACGAAATTCTCCTTTGTGATGGGAAGCAAAACTTTTGTTTCCAAACTTAGAACCTTTGAACATCGGGCTGGATCAGCCTAAAAACATTAAATTTAAAATCCCCTCCCCTTCTAGGGGTCTTGGCAAATTTAAGATGCCTGGTAGAGAAGAGTTAATTGTTAGAGCCCGAAAGATAACTGAAGCTTATCAAGCAGTCAGATACAGATGCTTCCTATAGAAGGAAGGCAAAGGGGCTAGTGAGTAGTGAAGGGAAGAAGCTGCCTTTATCTCAGGAGATGCAGCTGTCACGTAAACACTGGGTGTGTAGTGCCATTTGCTTAATGCCTGAAGTTGCATTTGCATCACAGAATGGAAGAACCTTAATTTGAGGACTGTGGTTGCTCTCTAAAGAAAAAGTAAAGAAGGGGGAGCAGCCCTCATTCTTGTAATTGGCGCTGTATGTTGCACCATTTAATTTTTAAGCTGCAAAGGAAGGGGGGGAAAGGGAAAAAAAAAAAAAAAGAAAGATATATAGATTCTGTATAAAATATGGAGACTCAGAAGAACAGCATAGTAAAGATGAAAAATGACCCAGGGGAAAAAGCAGTACTGGCAATTCCCTGTGCTCAGCACTGGTTTCCAAAGCTGCAGAGAAAACCTCCAGAAAGAATCAGGCTGCCCAAGAAGCCTGGCTGTCTGAGATGAGCAGAGGTTAAAGTCTGAAAGTGAAAGGCAGTGTTGTGGTCTCTTCTTAATGCAAGAGCTGGATTTGAATATAGACGACCTTTGCCCCATTGCCAAAAGTTAGTTCCAGCCAGGTCCCAACCCCCATACTGGAATATCGTTAGCTGCAAGCTTTATTCTGCATGCTAGGAAAGTGTTTTCCCTTTGTGGGAAGAACTAATGCGTCATTTCTTGGGTAAGTTAGTGCAGTCAGCTGTGGTGCGAATTTAAAATTCACCAGCTATTTGAAACTAGCTCTGTGTGTTTTTACTTTGTCTTAAAAATGTCCACGCAGACAGTTAGGAAGAGCAGTCAGTGCTCTGTAAAGCCCTACTCTAGCTGACTGTGTGCCAACTTTCCAGAGTAGAAAAGCCTGGAGAAGCGATTGTTCCTGTCAAATGCTGGAGAATTCAATATCTTTTAGGGCCACACTAGAGAGAATGATAAATCATCTCTGAAAAAAAGATTAGAAGCAAAGATGTTTACTGCTGTGTATTAAAGCATAGTAACATTTTAATGTTGTGTTGGAACCCAATTTAGAAAAATGCAACCTCCTCATTTTGCCTCTGATATGTGAGAAAACCCCAGTATATTTATTACCTTTATTTGAAAGCAAGTTTAAGAAAGATTCCAAATGCTGTATTAAATCTTTATTGATAAAAATTGTATGGTATTGTCTCTGAAACTCACTGGGAACCATTACTAATCCCTGCATTCAAGATATTGCATATGACAGCCCTGAAATTTAAAGTTGGGCAGTAATTTTTTAAAGAATAATATTCTATCTCATGCCCTAGAAAAGAATTGAGCTGAGATGGAGGGGATGGTTATAATAGAGTTATATGGATATAGCATCCAAAAGCTGGAATAGGAACTGCCAGTAGCTAAAACGTGACATGAACAGTTAGTTTGTTTATTGGAACAGGTAGTTTAGGGAGCCCTCCTAGAGAGCCATTAGGCATCCCTGCAGTATTGTCCTGGTTTCGGCTGGGATAGAGTTAATTTTCTTTCTAGTAGCTGGTATAGTGTTATGTCTTGGATTTAGTATGAGAAGAATGTTCATAACACACTGATGTTTTCAGTTGTTGCTAACTAGTATTTAGACTATGTCAAGGATTTTTCAGCTTCTCATGCCCAGCCAGCGAGAAAGCTGGAGGGGCACAAGAATTTTGGAGGGGACACAGCCAGGGCAGCTGACCTAAAGCGGCCAACGGGGTATTCCATACTATATGATGTCATGCCCAGTATATAAACTGGGGGTAGTTGGCTGGGAGGGATCACTGCTCGGGAACTAACTGGGCATCGGTTGGCGAGTGGTGAGCAATTGCATTGCGCATCACTTGTTTTGCATATTGCAATTATGGTTTTATTATTATTATTATCATCATCATCATTATCATTATTATTTTCTTCCTTTCTGTCCTACTAAACTGTCTTTTTCTCAACCCACGAGTTTTACTTTTCTTCCTGATTCTCTCCCCCATCCCACTGGGTGTGGGGGAGTGAGCGAGCAGCCGTGTGGTGCCTAGTTGCTGGCTGGGGTTAAACCACAACAGTCCTTTTGGGAGGAGCACACCTGCTGCAGCATAGACTTACCTACAGCCACAGTCGCTCTGAGGTGCACTTGTTCCAACATGGCCTTACCCACGGCTGCAGTCCCTCAGGGTGTACCTGCTCTGTTGTGGGTTTATCCATGGCCACACAGAGGTATCATTCCCTTACTCTATGGACCATCCCTATAAAATGTCTGTTGAGTTCATTTATTCCATGACTTTGGGCTCCATCTCTCATACCAGTTTTTCTGGGTAGGAAAAATGGGGTGAAGCCCAGCTGGTAAAGCGTGGGACTCTTAATCCCAGGCTTGTGGGTTCAAGCCCCATGCTGGGTGCCAAACATAACTGTCATGGTTTAACCTCAGCCAGCAACTAAGCACCACACAGCCATGACTGATGCCCAGTTAGTTCCCAAGCAGCAATGCCCTCCCCCCAGTTTATATACTAGGCATGACGTCACATGGTACGGAATACCAGTTTGGGTCAGCTGCCCTGGCTGTGTACCCTCCCAACTTCTTGTGCCTCTCCAGCGTCCTTGCTGGCTGAGCATGAGAAGCTGAAAAATCCTTGACTTAGTCTAAACACTAGTTAGCAACAACTGAAAACATCAGTGTGTTATCAACATTCTTCTCATACTGAACCCAAAGCATAACACTATACCAGCTACTAGAAAGAAAATTAACTCTCTCCCAGCTGAAACCAGGACAAGTATGAAAGTGCTTTTTTTCTAGAAGAATAAATGGCAGGATAGAAGTAGGTATGTACTGAAAATGCATGTTTACTATAAACAAGTTGTAAACATGCATAACAAAAGTAAAAGCTATTCAAAGACCGTTTCGCTTTTTTAAGGCCCGTTCTTCAAAACTGATAGCATTTTAGCAAACTGGTGCTAAATGGTGGATGTGGTTTGATCTAAAACTAAATGCGGTGGCACAGCTCTAGAATATGTTCTATTATGTTCTAACACTCACTTTATTGAAGGTCTTTTTAATGCCCTCTTTCTCTAATACGTACTTATTTATAATTTTCTCAAGATTTAAGGATTAGCTCTAGCTCGCTTACCTTGGTTAAGACGGAAGTGTGAAGACTGCTGTTAACTGTGTGTACTCTAGCCTGTGACTAGTGATTTATCTGGAAAGTTACTCTAATTTGCCTTGGTGTCCTGTAGTCCCAAGCTTCCCCCTCAGAATGAGGATTAAAAAGGAGAATGGCAACACCTCATCCTCTCCCCTTCCCTTCTCTCTCCTTCCCAAGATATACACAAGTACTGTGGTAAAAGATCTTTATGCTCACACCTCAATACAACACACCTCGGGATTTCTGAGTTGGGGAATATTTACAACAGTCCCTGGCATCACTGTGATTAGACTAACCATATTCTTTACCCTCATGTGGTAAACCATACTCAAAGTTAGCAATTATATGTTTCTTTCAGCACACATACACACCCACACACCCTTGAATTAGCTGGCGTAGACGCTTATTGAATTTTATTGTCACAGTTGAAAAGTCCCTTGTATGCATCTGAAAGAGAACAAATATTTCATGCAGAATGTTATAAAATTAGGGTTATGGGTCTCTATGTTAGTCATCTTCTGTTGTAGGCAATGACACTATATCCCTCCACAAAGCAAATGAACAAACTCCAGCTTAAAGCCAGCCATGTTTTCAGCTCCTACTATTCATAATAGAAAGACTAGCACAGAAACTCAATGCTCTGGTATTTGGAAAGTATCTAATTTTCAGCCTAAATGTACTCACAGCTAGTATATCACCGTTCATTCATCTGCTAATGTTCTTTCATGCAGTTTGATTCCCATTGTGACAGCTCTGCTCCTGAGGTGCATATAGAAAGCAACAATATTCTTTCAACTTTCAGACTATGAGGCTAAGTGAAGCTTTTTCAGTCTTTTCTCGTAACTTAGGACACCTATTCTTATTGTCTCAGTACTCCTTCCGCACTGCACTTTGCACCTTTAAAACTGATCCAGCACTTCTCAAGCAATGTCCTTGTCTTTTTCTGGGAGTGATATTCAGCCTCCCTGTGTATTGATAGTTTTGAATCATCAAGTCACTTCGTTGCCATTCTCCTGCTTTTCATGCTTGAGTTACCAATGAAAATTTTACATCGGATTGGTTCACAAGACAGAGCCTTGAGAAATTCCACTATTAATCTCCTTTCTCCCCAGTGCTTTGCATTTCAGTACAACCCACGGTCATCTCTCTTTCTTGTAGAACCTTACTGGGTTAACAGTTCTTTCACTTTTTCCCTCTCTCTAGTCAGACTAAGACTTACAAATAGTTAATCACTCCCACATGTCACATCACAAGATTTAGTGAAACACAGATATATCTAATGCACTGGCATAATTCTTAAGCCTAATGAAGTTTGTGTTTGAGTATAAAAATCTCTCTGTTGGCAGAGAAGTGAGACTAGCCAGATAAATAGGTCTACACTTACAGGATACATGTGAAGGTGACTTTAATAATCAGACTGAGAGAAGAATTTGGTGCTTTTTCAGTTCTGGGTTTTTTTTTTGTGTTGGTTTACTTTTTTTTCCTCCTCCCCCTAACCTATTAAAACTATCGACTTTCACAGCTGGAGGCACCTGGCTAGAAACTTTACTCTGCCCTACACTTTAATTAATGCAATTGGTTTTCCTGGGTGGGGCCTAGTTAATAAGTACGCTGGTCTGCCAGTATGTATCTAGCCTCCTAGAAAACCCAGCTACTTCTTCAGAAAGCTGCTAAATTCAGCTAAGTTTGAAGAACAAAATGAAAGATGGTTGTTTAAGAGAGAAGAAAGTGTGAGAATGAGTAACATACAGATTGCTGTGTCGTATCTGTCATATTTGTGGTTTCTTATTTCTCGTCTGCCACACATGCATGTAAATCTACTTTCAGAACACTTAGCTTTTTAAAGACAGTATCACTCTCAGAGCCGTTTCCATTTTTGCTGTAGTTTATACTCCCATTGTAACTGTGTTAATCTATAAGTTATGTTTGAGAGTAACTGTTGTTGTAAGAAAACTCGTGATTTTTCTCAGTTATGGTTGGAATTTTGGTATCACTAACCTTAAGTGTTTGATTTTTTTATAAGGCAGTCTAATGATTTTCCTTTGAAGGCTTGTGATCCCTTATTTTAAAGTAACTAGATTTATATTTTATTACAGAACTTGGTTTGTTGGCAGATTTAGTCAAATGTTCTGAGCGTACCTTTGATGGGTTGAACAGGATAAAAGAGTTTCATAGCTGTCTTTGTAGAGGATAAAGGGCAGAGGCTCAGCTTCATTTTTATTCATAAGGTTTCAGTGATGAGAAATGAGGTTCTAATCCTGCAACTGGAGTGAGCAGAGGGAACCATTTTGCTTGTGGAGTTTCTCACTGAAATCTGTGACCAGCTCAGAGCACTGACAAAAAAAAAGAGTTTTTCTTTTTCTTCCCTCACTTCCCAACTTTCATTCTTTTGATGTTATAGGCAAAACCCTAACGCTTCCCATAATATAGTATCCTCTGACTTTGAGGTATGAATAGAGCATTATTAAAATACAGAATAAATATTGATGAATAGTAAAACCTGAAAAATCTAGAGAAGGTACAGAGATGTGAATGAAAGATTTGTCAGACTTAGGCCTGTGCAGTTATAATCTGTACCTCAAATTTTTTCCTTAATGAAGGTTATGCAATTGCACATGATTTATGTACTGCGTGGCTGAATTACCTCAGGAGTAAGAATGACTCTGCACTTCAAGTCTGAAAAATAGCAACATTTGGTAGAAAGAGCTTTCACTTTGTATCAGGATTTTCAACCAGAAATGGAGAAGTGGGATGATTACCTGTGGGTTTCACAGGCAGACTAAGAATGTTGTGCATTGGTTCTGAGCTGCAAAAAAATCTCAGGTAGATGTTATCATTTACGAATTAGTCACTGCATTATTTTACACTCTAACTGTGACCCAGGGAAAATATTCTCACAGCTAGTGAGTATTTTTCAAGCTTTTTGAGTCTAAAGCCCTATGGATTTCCTTGTTCCTTATTTGCTAAACTTATCCTAGTCTGCACCATTTGCATCAAACTTGCATTTTTCTAGAAAAATCCTGCTAAAAATGCAGTTTTAGTAATGAAAACTGGTATATGATTGGGTTTAAGTGGCAAAGGTTTGGCCTCTGAGAGGTCAGGGCTGCTTAGTGCTGAACACAGCTGGTTCCAGCCAACTCTAAAGTGGACCCACCGGAGGCTGCAGCTGAGCTCATTAATGAAGGTGGTGGTGCTTTTGTGAAAATGCATTTAAGAAAGGGCAGAAATCACCAGACAGAGAGAGGAGAAGGAAATGCCAAGGTTGGAGGAGGTGCTCCATGGTGGACAAGGCAACCCCACCTATCTGATCTGGAGGGACTGCAGGCAGTGGATAAGCTCAGCCCAGAGCAGGTATTTCCCCAAAGGGACTGCAGCCTGTAGATGAGCCCGCACCGGAACAGGTACACCCCTGGGTTGAAGGTAAGCCTGGGAAAGGGGTAGAAATGTGTTTTTCTGAAGTGTATAAATGTTTGTTTATTTTCTTGGTTTTGCTTACCACTATCCATATAAGGAACTAGATATTTTTTGTAATTTGCAATAAATTAATTTCCCCAAGTTGAGTCCTTTTAGTTTATGACAGCAATTGGTAAGTGATTTCCCTGTCTTTGTCAACCCATGAGCTTTCTGGCTCCTGTTTTGCCTAATTTCTACCCCCATCCCACTGAAGAAAGAAACTGAGTGACCAAATATAGCTTTGAGCTTTGCTGTAGTTGTGATTGAGGCCGGTTCAATTGTAGGTCCTGCTGGGCGAAAGTGGAGCCATGCTTTTCATCATCCATCTCTGCTAGTAATAACTGAGCAGCAGTCTCTTAATAGCACAGTATGGTTCCTCTAACTTAGTTTAGAACAATATTTTGAGTTTCTCTGAAGTCACACAAAAAATACATCCTAGAAATGAAAAGCTATTTCCCATCAGTGAGAGAATCAATATACATAAGGGAAAACATCAAAAAGACTGTAAGTTTTCAGTAGCTGTGAATAATTACTCACTTTCAATTATCTTGGAAATTATTTCAAAATGAAGCCACAAACTATGACTTCTGTGATAACCAATAAAGCTGCTGTTGTGACTAGGTGACACGCAACCTAAATGATATTAACTTCTTAATCCAGGTTTGCCTTTACAGCAGAGGTAATGATTTACTTTGTAACATTCAACTTTTTCTTTGACTGCTGATGTAGTCCCTCCACCAGTTGTTTTGTTGTACTTCATTTCACTAAGGCGACTGTGGTCTGTGTTTTATTACTTGATAGAACATTAATTAGAAAAGGTTAATAAACTGCAGATGAATTCAGTAATCATTTCATTGAATAGCTTGAACACTTCTACTTGCTGGGGACTTCAATATCGCTAGAGATATTCATGCAGCATTTGTACAATGACTGTTTCTCCAAACTTGAATAAACTTTTATCAAAAGCAATCCCGGAGCAAGAAAAATGTCAGTGCTCTGCTATTAATTTGGGACAGGCTTAGTATGTTGCCTCTCTATGCAGTCATGATATATGAATGTAAGATAGAGAGGCGAGTCCCAGAATGGGGCCATCCTGATGCTTCCTCACCCTATGAAAACTTAGGGTCAAAAATGTGCTATTTTTGCTGTGCTTTTAAGAACTGGAAGTTGCTTAGATGCTGGATGTTTGTGGTTTTCTATCTGTAATTTTTTTCTTTCTCTAATTTCTGTGATGATCATAGAATCTTATCTACCATCCAGAACTTTCAGGACAAGCTAAAGAAACTCCAGTTGCTTAGCAATTTCAACTGCTTTGTCAGTGTAAACTGTCTTACTATGACAAGTTTTGTCCGAGATGCCAAATTCAGTCTGATCTTATCTGAAAACTTTTCCTCTTCTTCTTCCTCCCCAAATCCCCCCAAACACAACTGGCTCAGCCTTGGTTTATCCATTTCTATGCTCTTTTTTTAATGCTCGGCATTTGTGAATATATTCATATGTTTCATTTTTGCACAGAGTGTTGTATTCTAATTTCTGTAGTAATTTCATAATTAGTTTCCTCTGCCTGAATCAACTGAAAGCTATTAAGCATATCAAGCACTGCAGAACTAGAAACTGTCCAAGCTAATGCTGCTGGCTGGCTGTATTCCCTCTTGCTGGTAACTGGGTTTTTTTTTTCATGAAAAAAGAACTGAGGAAAGCCTTTCACTCTTTCTGTTTTCCAAAGAGTTCATAATGAGGGGGGCTTTTAATATTGGAATGTGTTTTCTACTTAAGGCTTTTTTGTTTACTATATTCATGTCATCATCTGCTGTTCAGAAAATCACTCAGAGGCAAGTGTCTAATAGAGAATGTTTCATTTATTGTCTGGTCTTGAAAGATAAGTGTGGTGTTAGCTGATCCCTTTGTGGAGACAACCACTTCCAACCTGGTTTGGATTTTGTAGGGATGCAGGGCAAACTTATTTAGTGCCTCATTAAGATAAAATACTTTAACACTCCAAAGTGTAAAGACTCTTCTCCAAAGGTGAACACCTTTGCTGTTTGACTGAATTTCCTCAAAGTGGCTGTAGCTGGATGGGCAAGGTATTCTTCTAGACAAGGAAAGATTTAGATCTGGCTCCCCTTAGCTTGAGGGGGAAATTGCTTAATGCATTAATCCAGTGTTTGGGAGGCCCAGGTTCAAAGAGCCTACTTCTGTCTCCCTATCTTTAGAGAATCTGGAGGACTGATTTAAGTGTTTTGGTTTTGGCGTGGAGAGAGAAAGTCAGTGTGCAGTACAAGTAAATTAGTTTTCAGCACAGCATTGAAACAAAGTTCTTTTTTTCCTTCCTCCCCTCCTCTTTTTTTTTTTTTTTTTTTTTTTTGCTAGCATCACTCCCTAATTGACCATTTGCCCTTACTGCTTATATTGGGACCAGCTGAGAGAATGATGTGAATACAATTATAAGCTCTGCCCACAGAAGAAATGTTTGTGGAATGACAATATCAGCGGTAGGACATATGAAAAAATTGGGAATCTGACACTTCTGCCATAGAGAAGCCAAGCATTTGATGCAGGGTTGGTGAGTCTAAAAGTCAGGGATAGTAATACATCTTCTGTTCCTAAAAGCTTAAAGTTCCTATAGAAATATTTAGGACAGCAAGGAATTGGTAATTTTTCCCCATGGTGGTTAATCCCTTAGGATGCTAGATTTGATTTTTTTTTTTGTTGTTATGTTTTGTTGTTTGTTTTTTTTTTTTCCCCAAGTGATCATTTATACTCAATTTCTTCTCATCCCAAAACCTAAAATTTCACTTTTGTCCTGTAAGGCACTAATTGCTGCTTGAAGTATGTGGTAAGTACTTCACACAGTTAAGGGTGATGACAGCATGATGATGTTGTTAAACATTTATTTGGGCACATAGTTATTAAGAATTTCACAGGAGAAGGTTAATCTGACTCTAAAACAATCCTGTGAATCGGGATTAGCATCTCGTAAATTCTTACTGCTATGGTCATAATGGCAGTCGCATCCGAACTTGGCACCCAAGGGAGAAAGTTTAGTCTTGTGATACCTGAAAGACCCTCAAATTAAGTTGACTTTCTGAAAAGTTCTGAAGTTCTTCTGAAGTATTGTTCTCCAGGTGGGGCATACTGCCATAAGTCTCCTGTTGGATAAATAAAACTAAGGCTTCTCCAACCATAGAATGTAGTACGGTGTCACTATTTGGGCCAAAAGCAGAGGATTCCTCCAAAATGCTTATTTTAAAACATAAACCAAAAAGTTAAGTACTCTGAGTTGGGGAAAAAATAGTTGCCTATGCAAAATTACATTTGGGAATCACATTTGTTGGGAACTTGTTAGTTATTAAGAAGAATGTGCCAATTAATTTTCTTTTAAGAAGAAACTTGCCCTTTCTTGGAATTAAGCAAATCCTTCCTGCAGCTTTTCTTCGTCAACTAAAACCTCTCTGATTTGACCTCCTATCTCACCATAAATAACAGAGAAGAGGGTTCAGTGAGTCAGAGAATGACTTTATGAATGTGCATTTCTGTTTGATCACCCTATTTTATCAGACTACCATTAAAAACAAAACAATAAAAAAGCCTGTCAGCCTGGCTGTCTCCACAGCTGTCTATATGCCTTTCCCAGCAGTGCTGGCTGTCAAGCTCATTATTCTTCCGCCGAGTTGGTTTGACCCATTCTCATGCACTTTTGCTAGGCTGATGAAGTTTGTGGGATCTTGTCCCTTGAGAAATACATTTAGAAGGACAAGTTAATTCTGCTTCTCTCCAGTAAGAAGTTCTGCCTGACTTCTCCAGGGCCAGTATGTCTGCGTAGTTTAAATTGCTTATCCTGTAAGCAATAAGGTTTGCAAGACCACAGCTGAAACCCTCCCCTTTCCCTACTTACTCTATGTTGTACCACTGTGTTTTGTTGTGAGTGGTGAGTACTTAAAAGCCTAGGAACCACTGAGAACAGCTAAATCAAGAAAAGAAGGCTAGAAGACCTACTATTGTCCTTGGTTACAAAAAAAATAAAATCACCATAGCTTTTCATAAAATATGTAGGTTTGAGGAGAGGGATTTACAGTCTCAGCTTGCTAACACAAGTCAGTGTGGAAGTGAGATTTTAATATGTATATAATTATTACACATGACTATAGCAATTGGAGAAGGTTAGTGCTACCTCACATGCTGTGTGATTAGGGATCAGTGCTAAACACCTACAATGAAGGATTGAAGGTCAGATTTCTGGAGCTGCTCACAGTCAAATGCTGTTCATTGTGGCCAAACCTCCATGAATTACTGGGTTTGATTTGTTGGCTGAATTAAACTGAGAAAAGAAATCCTTTCTTCTAGTCACTGACAGAGGAATGCACTTAGAACATGGGTAAGAAGAAAGTAAAGAGTGTTTGTACTTCTATGTATTTAAGAAAAGGCATGGAATAAAGACCAATATGCTGGAAGCTCTCTTCTGAAAGTATGTGCCCAGGAAAAATGTCAGTAAGAAAGCTTTTTTTTTTTTTTTTTTTACTGATTTAGGCTTGTAGCTGCAAAGTACACTCCTTGCTCAATCACTCTGGCTCTTATTAGTAGAATACATGCCACCACCATGTAGTAAATTTTGAAAGGTAAAATAATTTGTAACATAGAAGTTAAAAATACTCAGCTTTGGGTGAAGGGAAGTCTTTACTCATTAGCTATGAAGTTATTACTGATTAGAGCACATCTTTTTTCCCTATATTAGAATATGAAGTGTCCACTAACTTCAACTGTCTGATAAATTCTGTTTTAAAAAACAGAAAGCTACAGCAATTACCAACTATTTCTAGGGCTTTATCACTGCTTAGGGATATGATTTAGCTGTCTGAGATAATGTCTTTATTACAAAAACTGAATGCCTTGATTTGTGATCTAGTCTTGAAGTGTGCATGGTCCGTGTTTGACTAGGTAAAGGAAATCCCTGTCTGGCAAGAAGAACAGAAAACTAAATGGTGTATCAATAAATGGCTCTTACTAATTGTATATTTTTAAAAAAATACAAACGTTCATCCCTCTAAATAAACAAAAATAAATGGCCAATTCATGGAGTTTCAATATTTAATTAGTTTTTCCATAAACTTTAAAAAAAAATCTCAGTAGTATAAATCTTAAAGACATCCCTCTGGAAAAATATATGTTCTGTTTTCATGAGGAGTGACATGTTAATTGCCTGCAGACATCTTGTTGGACTAATGAGTAAAATAACCTAATAACTAATTGAAACTCCATTGAAATAAAGTCATTAGGAAAGTAGGATCATATCTAAGTAAATTAACTCCATTTTCTATCCTGAATTATCTTGCTGTTGTGCTTTGATCACAGCTGAATTGGATCATTAACTAATTAAAAGTGAAGCCAATTAATAATTGCAAACTCTTTTATAAAGATATTTTTTTCCTCTTTCACAAGACATTTCAATAAGGAGTCTTGGCTCTGAATATTTACTTCTGCAAATTTTTAAGAACATGGGAATGACATAACTGATGAATCTTTGGTAAGGAACAGATCCTTTAGACTACAACTAGCTAGGGAGTTGTCCAGCAAAATAAGATTTTTTTTGTGAAATACCTTTTTTATTTCTTTTAGTTCAAATGTCTTGCAAAACCACAACTCTTTCTTAAAAGAAAAAAAAAAAAAATCCCCACCTAATGTCTTCCTAACCATTCTCATGTTTGTTCGCTGGAAAATCTAGGCTTTTAAAGTTTTAGGCAGTCTTTGAAGAAGGAAGTTGAGGTCACTCAGCTCTATTGTGTCCTCTATGGCTTGAGTTCCTTACCATGGTAATGCTGTTGAGTTGAGCCAAGAGCTGGGGCTCAGTGAACTTCCCAGGTCCCTGTCACAGGACTGATGTCTTGGGTATCTAATAATGGGCCAGGTTTCCAGCTGTTCTGCAGGGATCTTGAAGTCTCTGTATTTCCAGATCCCCTGGTGTGGAACTGGGAGCTCTTATCTTGAAGCTTTATTTTCTGACTTTTGAGCCTTAGGTACTGAGAAGTTGCCGAGGACCTACAAATCTTGTAAAGGAAAAGGAAAGGCTTATAGGGGAGTGAAAGAAGCTGTGAATTTCAAATCTATTATCCTGAAAATTACTTTTCTCTACTTCCCCCCTCCAAGAATTCATGTGAAAGGGAAATTATATTTTTCTGTCCCACAAGGGGAAGGGGGGCATTAGAATATCAGAGTTTTTGCAGGAAAACACCCTCCTAATCAGTTTTCATGCATGTCAGTGTCACTGTCCCGTAGCTGGAGCTTGTTCTGATGCTGTGTGTGGTTAAAGGACAGCAGAAGGTTGTCTTGTCATGACAGTGGAAACACCAGTTCCCTTCCTGAGCTCCTTTAGGAGAAATCTTTAGTTTCACATTCCTGTGCCAAGTACTCACATTCACGGGAAAAAGAATCAGCATATTTGGTTGTTAAATGCAAAAGTTAAACAGAAGAACTGGGAATTTGTACATTTCCTGGCATAGATCACCTTTGTGTAAACTTTAGCGACAGATCTGCCAACTCAGTATGTCAAACTGGATTACATTCATTATTGTTCCATTACCTTTTTCTTTTTCAGATTTTCAGGGGAAAGGTAGACATTGAAGGATCCACTATCTATTTTTTCTTTTATTTAATACTTTCAGACTGGTAAAGGTTTTTAGATATCTAAGTAATCTTTAAGTTAGTAAATCCAAAGTTTCAAAAATGAGTCTGGCTTCTAAACACTTTGGTTCTTCATGGAATACACTGGTTTTCAGGGAGTTTCAGGTGGAGATATTGTGTTTGGAGTTAGCTGCTGAAGGCCAAAATGCCTGAAAGTCTGCATGCTCAGGTGGGACCCAACTAGGCTCTAAGAAAGAAAATTCTGCAAGAAAAGATATGTCAGACCCTGTATTTCTAGGTTAGAGGAAGGTGTGTCCTTCTACTGAAGATTAACAGGTCAGATTCCTGCCTGAAAACTGTGTGCCTAAACCAGCTGTTCTCATGAGACAGAATCCTTTCAGTGCTCTTAGGATGTAGAGCATTAAGAACGTCACTGGTATCTAACCCAACTTTGTCATTTTCCACAGTAAGAAGCTAATTATGAGATTTAGAGTACTGGAGTCTGTCTATTGCATGTTAAAGCATCTGCATTTTGCATGGGCTAAATACTAGTTGGTCAGAGAACATGATTTTGTATTCAAGGTTACAAATATTTCCATTTCAATAAATACTTCAGTGAAAACCTTGCATAAATACTTAACTGAAAGACCAGTTCAAGATACAAGACTACTAGCTGTATCTCCTTTGTCAAATGATAACCTAGAAAGTTCAGATCTTACCAGTATTTTATCTAAACTAAAATGGAATAAAAGATAGATAGATGTATAGTTAGAATATTGGGGAGGGGCGGGGGGGGGGGGGGGAATCCTTTTCTTGTGGCTTTCTTCTTTTCTTTTAGCCTTTCTAAGACAAAAAAAAAAAAAAAAAAAAAAGGCAAGGAAGGATTAAACCTCCCTATGTTTATTTTCCTTGGGTTGATCAAGGCTCTGTTCTCTTAGAACCAAAGCCCCATATTTTTAATCAACTGGTCTGTTCATACCCTCCTAAGATGCAGGAAAGGGAACACTTAATGAAATGAGGGAAATGAAGCCCTAATGGGAGCCTTCTGACAGCACTGTGTCTCAGTCTTCCTCTTCATGAAATAAATATCTTCAGGGTGCCTAAACCTGAAGCTACCCTTGCAAAGATATCTTAGATGATCTGCAAGATTGCGGAAGCTTTTATTAAAAGCTTCTTTTGCTCAAAAGCTTCACAAATTTCCAACACTTCACATTCTCCTCCCTGATAGTGTAACTTCTGTGGTAAACCAAAGAGTAATTAATCTTCTGGCTTTGTCTCTGTAAAATTTGCTCACTATCTGCTCTTCCTCCAGCTCTGAAGTAAGCACCTTTCCTATTTACAGTGAGTTGATATTGTTATACTATGGTAGATCTCTTTCCGTGCTTAGTGATGGAGATTGGCCAGATTTGGAAAAACATGTTCTGACCCTGTAGCGCTAAAAGTAATACCAAAATAGTGAACTATGTGAAACAATATATTATTAAATGTATGTTGCTGAAGGATAAAACATGAATCTTCATGTAAAATTAAAACATCCATTAAGGGTTAATTTGTGTGGTGCAAGATGTACATATCACTTAGCTACTATCTAGTCTCAAAATGAGTCATAAACAGCACTTAAGTGATTTGTAAGATCTGTGCTGGCCATCTGCCCAGAGGTAGATTTTCATTTAATTGTCAACATTGCTTAATTGGTAGGTCAACAAATGTGAGTCTGGTTCCATTATATGTGCTATCAAAATGCCAGAAACAGATGACTTAACAGTGAGGTATGGGGAAAATTAAAGACGTCTCTCAAAACAAACACTTGTCCTGTGGAATTCCTTCCTCATGAAAAATTCTCTCTGCATGTTTTTTTTCTCTTCTTCCGAATTCATTTGAACTGTTCCTTTTAAATAAATCTGACAGTATCACCTCTGTGAAAAATGCTAGTTTTAAATAGAGCTGTTATGAAGTAGGTAGGCAGTTAGGCTTTAACATATGTGAGAAGCAACCCACACTTAGCAGAAAAAAACGTGTAATTTAATGAGAAAACACTCTTGTATGCCCAGTAAAACTTCTTTAGTATAAAATGCTTTACAAGAACAAACTAAAACTTAAGCTGGCACATATTTCTTCCATAACTCCAAAATAATTTCCCAAGGCAGCAATTTATGTTGCTTGTTTAAAATGCAGCATGAATGATTATGAGGTGACAAAGACTAACGAGACTTCATTGTTACTCAATTGGGACTTATAAGATTGTGCATTATGTGAAAGACTATTTAAAGGAAGTTCTATTCAAGAAAATTGGAAAAAAATCAATGTCGTAAAGCTCATTAATTTTAAATCTGAATTAGCTATTAATTCACATGGTTCTGCTTTCAAAGTTGAGAGAACAAAATACTGTTATCTTGTTAATAAAACTGTTGGAATGATAAAACGTGAAGTTGAATTTATTTTGGCAAGAAATAATTATTTTTACTTCCATTTACTGCTGAGTAGCATTGTTTCCATAGCAGAGAAACTTATTACAATTGTATACACTTATTTTGTGCCTGTCACTTATTTCTTAAAAATATTCCATGATTCTGAAAGCCCAGAAAGTATTTTTCCATCCACAAATACTCTATATGGTTATATTTCTGTGGGGTTTTGTCTCAATTTATGAATTATAATTTTACTAATGCTATGTAACAACTCAAATTGTTAGCATTTTAACAGGCTTTTTGGGATGTTTCCCATGGATTTATTTATTATTTTTTTTAAGCTTCATTCTAACAACTTTCTTGGCAATCTGACACTGCAACCATTCTTTTTCTTTGTTAACAGATTTATTTCCTCTTAACCATAAAATTTTGATATATTAATGATGAGCTCCTCCTAAGTATAAGGATGTTGATACAAATTAAAAAAATGAACTGAATGCATCTCCAGATAATTGTTGCCAATTTTTGCTTTGTCTAATGTTCTGAAGTATAGAAACTTTTGTCTTACTCTGTCATCCAATTCTAGGAAATCATTTTAATTTACAATTGGAACCAGATTTAAGTCGGAATTCTTCTGCTACATGATGTTTCATCACAAAAACTCAATTAAAATAGATTTTTTTTTTCTCCTAATAAGTCTATTGGTGATTTTTGTAGAGAATGTTACTTCTGATCAAAACTAGAGGATGCAAGAGAATATTACCTCTTAATAGCTAATAACCTGGTAGTTTGAAAGGTAAACCTCACTTGAAGTACAAACAAACATTGGTCAAGAGAAAATGGGGGGGAAAGGAACTGTTACACTGAAAATATTACTTGCAAAAGGGAACACGCCTTGTTTCTCTGCTGTTTGTCTGGCTCACCCCTGTGATGCCCTCTCCTAAGGGTGATACTGCTAATCTTTCAAGGAACAGCATCAGGATGGTGGGGTGGGGGTGCTGGGGATCCCTTCCTCCTCAGGCTCAGCTTGCTTGGGCTTATTGGGGTGTACCCTCCTCCCAGCTCACATCCTTTTCCCTGGTGCCCAGGGGAGGTCTGTGAGTTGCCCCGGTTCCTCCCTGGGCACCCACAGAGCTGCCGGTGGTTCCTTAGTGATGGCCTGGAGAGGATCAGGCCTTTTCCATCCCCAGCTCTGCTGGAGCTGGTGCCTGCAGAGGCAGCAATGATCGCTTGCCCACTTAACCACTATTATCACAGCTAAAACCAGCTGGGGCCATGGAAAGACCATCCTAGCCCTGAGATATCTGGTACTGTTGGTTCTGTACAATGTCGATGGTCTTTTACTAGTAATGCCAAAAACTATTTATTGGGCTACAGCCGATTCCAAAGTCCAGCCTGCACGGTGGTTCCATGAGATGAGAGACCTTTGTTTGGACTCCAGCTTTGAATCTAATTCTCCAAGTTATAGATGTTTTGCATTCTGTTTTCTCTCTTTGGGTCTGTGTGTGCTATTGGTTCTATTCCATTATGGGATGAGGGGTGATTTTAGGGTTTTTGTTTTAAATGTCAATGGTATTTTAAGATGGCAAGAGTATATTCTGGTGTTAGTGCCCGGTCATATGAATTATTTCAGTAACAGGGTTGTGATTAAAAACTCATCAAAATCACAGCTCCAAAAATGTTGGTGTTGACTGCGCGACTACTGAGATTGGAAAAAAAATGTTGCATTTATTGAAACATTTTCTCCAAATACAATTTTTAACAAAAAAAAAAACTAAAAAGGGAAGAGGAAAAGGGGAAAATCAACACTACGGAATGTTCCATTTTTTACCTTCAGTTTTCAGAACAAGACATTCTGCCTTTATTCTAACTGCTATTAATTTTAAACAATTCCATTTTTCCTGTTTGTGCTACAAAATGACTACACTGAAAAGACGGGATTCAGTTGTTTCTAATGGACTCTTTTTAGAGGATATTTTGAATCATGATAATCCTTTTCAATTTGGAAAGGCCACTTTTCTGTATCCCAGCCCTTTGCAAAACAATTTTTGTCCTTACACAGTGCTAATTATGTCTTTAACTGGAAAATACATAGTGTAAATTTCACAGAGAAGAAATAGTCCTAGAATATAATTTGAAAAAATTGTGTACAAATACAGATGTAAGAAAAACAGTTTTCAAAGCTGTTGGTATGTCTGAACAGTTCTTGAAGTGTACTTGGAATCTCCTCTTCTGGCAATTTGCAATCACTTTCAGTATACTACACTTGTCGCATAAGGCAATTTTAAACTTGAAGGGCACTGAGTGAGGAAAAAAATGTTATGTGTGTTCTGCATTTAGAAATAGCTTGTATTGGTCAGATCCTTATGTTGTCTGGAAACAGAATTATTTAGCTCCAACATAGGTTGGTGTTGCTCATAATGCTCAGACGCACTGTGTTCTGGTTAGCTCAATTTTAGAATTCTTCTATATTCTGTCACTAGAAAAAGTAGCACATAAAACCTAATGAAAGGACACAAAATCCAAGGCTGTAGACAAACATATTGGTAAGCCATCTCCTATGCTTTCTTAGTCATATTGGTTGGAGTATTTTTCACTGGTTTCTTCAATTAAGATTAAAAAAAGCTATAGGCAGCATCAGCTGCCACAGCCAATTAAGTGCACTAATAATTACTTATAAGAAGATACCTTCCACTCTACAGGAATCAACCTTTCTTTAAGAGCTTGCTATACTTCACTATGGATTTCTCTCTCTTTTTTTTTTTTTTTTTTGTTCTTTTAGTCTTTTAATAAAAATAACTGTTTGAAATATCACTCTTGGAAGTTAGCTCGTTGCCACTGTATGTCTGAACATTTTTGTAAGTCCATAGTACTTACAATTATCTTCTTGGTTATTCTCATGACCTGTCTCTGACATCCTGAATGAATCATGACCTAAGGCAGGGAAACCTTCTTGTTTGACAGAGATGTTCTCCTAGGGCTCTGCCCCTGCGGGGTAGGTCTGAAGCAGGGTAACCCAGTGCCTGGCCCCCTTTCCTTGGGATAATAAAGCTTGGCAAGGAAAAGCCCCAGTTTCCTGACTTGACTTGGAGTTTGCGATCTATCATTTAATTTCACCCTCTTCCTGTCTTGGAAGTTCAATCATAGCAACTTTTCAAAGTGGAGGAGAAAGGAGTGGTGAGAGAACTGGATTTTGTAGGGTTTATTTTCCCCTTCTTAAATCTGTTATCCCAAAGGCACTACCACTGTCGCTGATGGGCATGGGCTTGGCCAGTGGTGGGTCCGTCTTGGAGCTGGCTGGCATTGGCTCTGTCGGACATAGGGGAAGCTTCTAGCAGCTTCTCACAGAAGCCACCCCTGTAGCCCCCCTTGCTACCAAAACCTTGCCATGCAAACTCAATACAATGCCAGAGGAGGTAGAAAGTAGTGATTTAATTAACTTCTCAGTCTGATGAAGCAGACACTCATGTGTCTTGTTTTTCAGTAGAGTATATTAGCTGGCACCTATAGATGGGTTTCAGCTGGAGAACTATGTCTTTTCTGGTCAATCTGCCCATATACAGCAAATAATTCATTTACAATACAAAAAAGGAGCAGATGAGATGGTATGACTTGTTAGAGTAGCAATTACCTGTGAGCAGGGAGTCCTGAGTTTCAGATGCTGTTTCAAGAAGCTTGTATTTTATTCAGATATTGCTTAATGTGAAATACATGACTTGACTAAAAGCTCTTAAAAACATAAATCTTAATGACTTGTGTTCAGTTTCCCTCAAAAAGGTTTGTTTTTTAACTTGACTATAAACCTGTCAGGGATTGTGCTTTGGCTTTAAAAATAAATCATAGGGCATGGAACTAAGTGGTGTTTCTTTATCACTCACCTAGACAAACTATTTAATAATCTGCAGAGAATAGAAAATCTACAGATGTAATTTATGCTGTACAAAGTAGGTGAGATAAGTATGCAAATGAGAGAAGGGAAGGTAATAGATATGGTATCCACCTTTCACAGTTGGTGCCAATGCCAGCAGAAAGCAGAAACCCCATTATCTCTGTTCCACTGACGCGCTGGAATAGTGGGAAGTCGCTGAGTTGCCATTCGGTATTGTGGACACTGAGGTCCCAGTTATGCACCCGTAACAACTTCTCTTGTCTCATCCCTCAGTCATTTCCAGTCTCTCTCAAGTGACTTTCTGTGTTTGACTGTGGAATGAAATCAGACATGACTTTCCTGGCGTGCAAGGATTGTGGGAACTTTCTGATGCATTCATCCATCTGCCATCCCCATCTAATTCTTACGTGGGATGCTCATCATATTTTAAGTGAACACTTGATCTCTTTATGGAGTGGGAAGTGAATTTTGCTGTAAGAAGAGTATTTGTCTAATGTCACTTTTGTTTTTATGACTTTAGCAGACTCATATAAGACATCTGTCCTTTCAGAGAACTTGTCTAAAAATGGTATGGTTTTGTTGTTAGTCACTTGTTCATCTGAGTTTCAGAGACATCAGATCTACCTTCCATTCAGCAAAGGGGAAGAGGGTCTATGCTTGCTTATGTGGTATTTTTTTAAAGATACCATGGCAGAAGAAAACAGTCTTTAGGTCAAGAAGAAAAAAAGTTACTGTACTTGTTAAAATAATTGTGGAAGTAAAAACTGCAAGAAAGTAATCTTGTAAACAACAGTTCAAGTATCTGAGCATAGAACTAGAAAACTTTGTTCCACAAGAGATTGCTGGATCAGATGGCTGGTGAAGAGTGGAAATACATATATTATTTATATTTTTCGTCGGAGTGCTTAGAGTATTTGCACTGAGTAAAGCTGAAACCACAAAACAAAAAAGACCCTAAATTAAATACTTAGTTACTATTCTTTCCCAAGATGTCCACACAGATATTTAACTCTGACCGGTGTACAGATATAGATATATATATCGCCTTAAACAGCAAGAATGGTATTTAAATTTACACAGTTCCAATTAGATAGGAAACCAAATGTTTAATATCGTCGGGTTTCTTGAGAAACACAACTTAGAAAATACAGTATGAGTTGCACCATCTTCTGTGTAGATACCCTTCCGATTCTGCTTCAGCTGTTAATTCCATGGATGTGCGACGTTTAAAATCTGTTGCTAAGTTTTGTGTGTGTGTGTTTTAAGTAAAACCTTTTTCATTGGGAAAATTACAGCACTGACTGTGGTGCCTGTACAACTGCTTCGTAAATATATTTCCTAATAAAATTGCACATTATGCTCTAACCAAAATGTGTTATTCTCCATTGGAAAAGGCTCTTTGAAATATTCAGACTGAACAGATTCACATAACTTCATGTTTTTCTGCCCTAAGATTAACTGTTACTTATTAATAGTGTATATTTGTCCAAGTACTGAATTTTTTAAGTTGTTGTCCTGGTTTCAGCTGGGATAGAGTTAACTGTCTTCCTAGTAGCTGGTACAGTGCGATGTTTTGAGTTCAGCATGTGAAGAATGTTGATAACACTGATGTTTTCAGTTGTTGCTCAGTAGTGTTTAGACTATAGTCAAGGATTTTTCAGCATCTCATGCCCAGTCAGGGCACAAGAAGTTGGCACAGGACACAACCAGGGCACCTGACCCAAACTGGCCAACGGTGTATTCCATACCATGGGACGTCCCATCTAGTTTTAGGAACTGGGAAGTGTGGGGGGGTGGGGCAGGGAATCGCCGCTCGGGGACTGGCTGGGTGTTGGTCAGCGGGTGGTGAGCAATTGCACTGCACATCACTTGTACATTCCAATCCTTTTATTACTACTGTTGCCATTTTATTAGTGTTATCATTATCATTATTAGTTTCTTCTTTTCTGTTCTATTAAACCGTTCTTATCTCAACCCAGGAGTTTTACTACTTTTCCCGATTTCCTTCCCCATCCCACTGGATGGGAGGGAGTGAGTGAGTGAGTGGCTGCATGGTGCTTAGTTGCTGGCTGGGGTTAAACCACGACAGTTGTCATTTAGGGATTTGAAAATGGTGTTTGAATTCAATGTTTTGAGTACCATAATAACAAATAATTTCTAAGCAAAAAATAATATGTTCATAACCACTTTGGATTTTTGGGGAAAAAAACCCCAACAAACAAGCAAATGATTGTATGATATAATGATTTCTATTTTCCTGTTCCGCTGATACAAAATGGGTACTAAGAGTAGTTTCATGTTACTTAGGTAACCTTTAGGTATTCTAATGTATTTTACACATTGCACTACGTTAATTCCTTTTAAAAGGCTAATTAACATTATCATCAATGTCATAATTTCAAATGATTTAGACACATCATTATGTTTAGTTATTACAGAAAAAATCTTTCATCTCTGATGGATATTAAACACTAGTTTTATGAAACTGCAATCACAGTTGTTTGGCATATTAGTAACACTTTATTTTAATCATTTTAATAGCACTGATTGTAATAAACTCATTTGGGATTCATGTAGAACTAACATTTATTTCCATAAAGTGTTTTACAGTAATTGAACATTAGTTCAGTTATGAATGCTGGATTGCTGCCAGAATATTTCTTTCCTTCTTTTTTCTTCTGTTTCCTCACTGTTGATTTCATAAACCCATCTTTCTGCTTCATTACCAATGAGGTCATTAAACCTAAGGCTGGATTCTTAGCTAGCATAAATTGGACCTCAATGGAACTACTCTGATGACACTGACTGAAGATCTGGATGTTAGTTTTTACTGTATTTTAGTAAATCATGGACTTTTTAATCCAGGAGTCTTTTGTGACTAAGTCAACCTTTTCAAAATTTTTGTATTTTTGTAGACATGCAGATAGAGCATCTTTCCGCATATGAATCAGAAAAAGAAAATAAAAATGTGTTTATGTACTGTCAAGGGGATCTGTTTCAGGTTACATTTGATTTTACAGAAAATATCCCAAGTCAGAGGATCTGAAGCCATTCATAAGACTCCTTTCACACTCAAATCACCTTTCATGATGGGAATTATTTCAGTAATAGCATTACTGTTCTACAGTAATTTATTAAACAGTTGTTGAGACCTCCTTTGGCCTTTTGCTTAGAAGAAAAATGGGTTATTCACAAGACAAGTACCAGTACATTCTAACTTTGTTTCAACAGTAATATGGAAATTTAAATAGTCAAAGTTTGAAGTGTAGGGAAGAACTGCTTATATGTTGTCTGATAGACAAATTATTCATATTCTGCACAAGATGTTTATGACACTGGATAATATCTCTTGCAAATAGCTTTCGGGGGACCTCAAATGTTTTCAAGAGTCTTACGCAATTGTGATATACGGAGACTTGCAAGAGCACACGGATTGAAAAATGGGTGCTATTTTAACAATGTTAATTATTTCACATGTAAATAATCTACTTGCATCTATCACAGTGAGTGGATAGGTGATTGTTACATAGAGGTCATTAAAAAGGATGTTTTTGTTCTATCAAAGCAGTTATTCACAGGTACAGTTTGTTGTTTTTTTTCCAAAGAGACTCCTCTTATGCCTCAGGTATAAAATGAAACACAGCTTTTGTGAATAGATTCTACAGTAACAATTTCTATAACAATTAAGCTTCTATTCCACATTTCTAAACAAAGAAAAAAAAAGGGGGGGAAGAGGAAATGAAAGCATTGGTGATCTGTATAAACCAAGTGATAAACTATGAAAATACCCCAAAAGTGAAATTAAAAGATAGGAAAACAGTGCAACAGTCTCTGACATCAGCAGAGACTTGGAATTTACCACATGTTGTAGGAAACTCCAAAGCTTTTCATTTTTTCAGAGGTGTGTTATTTAGCAAACATTAAGTCATTAGAACTAATAATACTTGTTGAATTGCAGGTTTGCACTAGCTGTCTGGATATAACCCAGCCCACTTCCATGGTTCATCTGCCACTAAATACAAAAATATTAGAAACTTTTAAATAGTCTTTAAATTCATCTTGAATATTTCACAATATCCTTGAACTAACCAGTTGTGATAGACTTTCCAGATTAACCAGAGGCAGCCTTGGTTTATAACTGGAATTTCTGGAGTTTCCCAATTAACAAAGAGTAGGAAGCTTGGCTTGGTCTTGGGTATCAATTAAATACCTCTTACAAAAATAAGTTTCATCTCATATAACATTTACTTACAAAATAGCAATGTTAAACAGTTTATATCGTTGTTGAACTTCTTTCTTCTCTTAACCTAGAAATCAGAGATTTGAACAGTTGGATGAATCAAATCTTGGATTGAAAAAAGATGCAATCCTGTTATACTGTAGCTCCATAAAAATCTGTTTTGTCGTTAGGTCACTTTACCCTGTGCTTCAGTAAATGGAGCAAGAGAAAATAATTTTATATTAAAAAGTAAAAAATATACTTTCTCCTCGAAATGTTTGCAACTGTGTTTTTAGTCCTGAGGAGGTCTGGTGGGTCCCGTCCCCCCTCCCCCTCCCCCCCCCCCCCCCCCCCCCCCCCCGAAAATAACTGACCTAGTCAAACAAGACATACACTAATGGAAGTAAAAGTTTGGACAGGTCAAGAAACTTGAATGACTACTATGTAATGACTACATGTAATACAGCCATTACCAAAATCATAAAGTGGACAGCAACAAAGGGCATTTACTAGTTCTGAAGACATTTCTGACTGAACTAAAAGAAAATCATACATGGAGATCAGAAAATAAGGGTTCATTGCCTCAAGTTAAACTTTCAAAACAAAACTCCATGTCAAAACCCAAATTTGTTAGTAGTAGTTAGTAGTGCATCTATCTCTTTGCTATGGTTGTGGTGTTTATCATCTGGGAGGTTTTTTTCTTTCCTTTTATTGCTATTATGTGAGTATTTGCCTGCACAATTTTTAGTACTTCAGTTTTGACAAGCAGTATGTTTTGAAGCATTATCCCCTGGCAGGTTTTGATTTATACAGAGCATGTGAACTAGATCTCTTTTAGAGAATGTCAGACTGGTAGCTCACCTAATGCTCTCTGATCCATAATGGAAATGTGAGGGTCCAAACCTATTGCTCCTTCAGGCAGCCTCGAACCAAGTGTATGTTTGGGATGCTTGGTCCAGAAGACATGTAGTCTAAAGTGAAACTCTCAAACTTTCAAAGTGGGGATGATGATGGAGTGCACTCAGCACCATCTGCCTCGATCTACTTTGATCAACTTTGATGTCCTGATCTCCCATTCTGCTGAATTGCTAATGTCAGCCCAGCTTTTGTTAATAAAAAGGTAGAAAGTAGAATGGCAAAAGTGATTAGTGCTACTAGAGCAAAAGGCTTGTGGAGCCTTTTATTAAGACTGAATAATATGACCCCACTGAGTACTAATGGAGGAGAGAGCCCACAAGTAACTGAGGCAAATGCTGCAAAGGGAAGAAAAAAATCTTGTCAGGTATACGCACAGGCAACTGATGAAAGAAAAGGTCATTTAATATGGATACAAAGAAAACACTCTCCTTGACAATGAAATTTGCTAGTATGTGTAATAAATTTCCTGGGGTGATCCCAGCTGATTATTGTAACAGCTAGTCTGGTCTAGATAGTAATAAAAATGAAGCAAATCCTTACTGTCAAAGGGCAAGATGTGGGTTGTCACATTTCTGTGTAGTCTGATGGTTACAGAAAGGGTTAAAAATGTCTGACTGACTGAACTGATGCATTGGGAAGACCTCATGTGTCTTCAAATTAGACAGACTTGTTTAATCTGACCACAGTTCTTAGCCCTTTAATATCGAGTTCTAGGAAAAATTAAAATGTTTTGGAGGTTTAAGATCATAAAGCTCCTTTGCCATAAAGATGACAACATAAAAAGCAATTAGAAAACTGTCAAATGAATATATGTCTTCTAAAGCTCTGATGCACTTAAAAGAACTAATTACAAAGAAAACTCCACTGCTGAATATAATGATTAGCAATATGCAAATCACACAGAAATTCAGGCAAAGGTCTACAGAGACCAGAAGTTTGCCAAATGACTTGTAAATGTAGACCGTGATGGTTTAATACCGTATGTGACTGTGTTTTCCTGGAGCTAATCTAGATTGTGGTCGTTATGAAAAGGGCAATGGGAAACACTAATGTTCACTGCATCAGGATGAAGGCTACCCTCTTGCTTCAGCCATTCCATACTCAGCAGTGTATAAGAGCCTCTTACTGCCATTTCCACCAACAGGCAAGTAACGGGAGTTTACAAAAATGTTATATTTTTTAAAATTTCTCGTCTGCCTATGCCTTCAATAAATAAAAGCTGCAAAGAAATTCTCTGCATCAAAAAATGTGGCAGAAGTTTTGAATCTTTCTGCTGCAACTGGGCACCGTTAAATGTACCTTTGGACAGCGTTATACTATATTCAAACACTTTAGAGCTAAGGCGGAACCCAAATGTTGTTCCATTTCTTTTAGTAAAAAGGTAAATGCAGAATAGGACATATTTTGGGGATCTTGCTTAAAACAGTGAATTTTGATATGAAGAGCTCTGCTGAGATGCACTAGATTGAGTTATCTAGACAGGAGCCAGTGATGATTCTCAGTAAACTGATGTGTACGGAACTATTTTTATACAGGGAAACAAAGGCTTATTTTTGAGTCAGTTTATGCTGCTCTGCTCCCAAAATGGCCTGCCTGTCTTCCTCCAAGCTCAGCAAGCTCTACAACCATGGAGCTCTGATAAATTCAAGAAACTTTAGTATTCAGAAATACAGCTGAGACCACAATTCAAACACTGCAAAAATACTTGTTTTCATTCAGTGAGTAAAGTGTATCTGACGTGTTGTTGTTTTGAAGTACACTTTTTGTAAAAATAAGAATACCTGTTACCAATTTCAGTCTCTCTTTTGATTCTTTAAGGAGAGTGCAAAGCTAAATTGCTACGATTGCAAAAGGGATAATTTATTTTCCTTTCTTGTTTCTTGACATAAATAAGCTCACGTCAATGGCAAGGGAATAAAGTTCATGTGCAGAAATAGCTGGCATGTCCTTTTTAGGTGATAAGCAAGTGTTCATTTTTCTGTTTTTAATATTCGGGATAGAAGAGAGGTAAGACTCTGGTTTCTAATGGAAACTTCAACCAGATAAATGTAGACACTCCATTTTAGTACAGATGTTCTTAGGCATACTAGTTCCTACATGCAGCGCAGAGCATTCCTGCCTTTGGTAAGAATAGTCTTCCAATAACCTGTAACCAGCTGATTTTTCCGAAACATTGATATATTGTCATCTGCTTACCAGCATGTGGAAGCAGACTTGATTTTTGCCTATGTTTCTGAGGCATATGTTGAAATCGGAAGTGAGACTTAATTTTTTACTATTTAAATTAGGTGTGTGTTTTTCTATAATATTTAACTCTGCATCAGTGAAGAAGTGGTATTAAAGTTCATAA
The DNA here is from genome assembly GCF_929443795.1 of Astur gentilis. Lineage (NCBI taxonomy): Eukaryota > Metazoa > Chordata > Aves > Accipitriformes > Accipitridae > Astur > Astur gentilis. The sequence goes on from NC_064891.1 coordinate 16,459,446, forward strand.
ATTCTCATCAGTCATTAAAGCAAAAGATGAAAAGCATGGGTCACTTGTTATCTTAATTAACACCTACCTGGTGTTTTCCAAATGAAGTGTCAAGAAGTAAAGGGCAGATTTGTGTTCAATTAATGCATTCGCAATATTTCTCCCATAACGCCTCCTAATCCCCTTTAGAAATTCTGTGTTCATCTGGGGAAGAAATAGTTTTCCCTGATAAATATGCAATGTGATTTTTTTGCATCTTGTACTGATTTAGGGTCCTATTCTGTCTCCTTTGTGAAGTCTAAACATTCTCAATTTAATATAAAATAGGTCACAATACACGTGAGAAAGGGAAGCACGTTTTACTTTCTGAATAATATTTAACCTGGTCAAATATATTCTGCAAGATGAATTGTATTATTTTCTGAATCAAAATCATCACTGTTAACCAAACTGTATAACATACCTTTCTAGAGAATGTTTTATGTAATTAATAGAACAAGATCCATAATTTAATGAACAAAACATAGTTCAGCATTACTACTGCTCAGTGCTATTCTTTGCAAAATAGAAGCACATTAATGACATGATTATTTTTAAATATGTTTTAGTGATTAAATGGCGTCTTAGCCATTGGGTTGCTTTTCTTTGTAATGAGGGTAAAAATTACATGCTTTGCTAGCTGTGTGCTCATGATACAATTCTAACGTATTGAGCTTCTCTGCTTAGATTCTTTGGTGGACTATGATCAGCAGCGAGATAAAGTAGAAATACTTTTGAGGGGTAATCTGAAGGATTTTTATAACTATGTTGGATATAAACAAAAATTAGCAGATGGTCTCTGCTTTTGCATCTCTTATAAGAACCGTAGTGGCCTGCAACTGGCTGCTTGGACAGTAAATCATCATGGGTGAATCTTCACTGAAAATGGTGATCTTATCTATGGATACTTGAGATGCCTGCACAGAAATTGTGATGTCTTTCATCTCTTTTGCCTTGAATGGATCAAGAATTCTCATTCCTGTATTTCCAACACCACTGTATTTTTGCACCTCTTTCTTCCTCCTGTTCCTTATCCTGACTGTTTTTCCTTCAGGCCTGTAATGATGTTCTTGGCATCAGCTGTTAGACACTTGGACTTCAGATCTGATGTATGGGCCTAAAGTATACTTTATTTTAAATCCTCCTATGACTTCTCTCCCCCGCCGCCTGCCCTGTTGTTGCATTTACTAATAAGTTGAATAATTGTACCTAAGTCAAACTCATCAATTTGCATTTGACAAGAGTGGAAAGACAGATAATCACGCTCCCAAAGAATGTCCCTATACTTAATTGTTTTAAGAGACACTTTCCTTTTACTCTCCCAAAAAGCTGCAAAACCTTTTTGCCTTTGAGAAAAAGTTACCAGGGACAGCAGTGGAAATCTGGAAGTAGAGATGGGCAGACCGAGCAGCTTAATTATACAGATAAGCAAGTTGCCAGCTCTGGTGCAATTGAAGCAGAGCTCAATGATCGTATAGGTCTTTACCAACCTAAATGATTCTATGATTCTTAAACAGTTATCTCTACAATATTGTTCAAGTTTACATTCAAATGCCATATAAATCAATAGAAAGACTTTCAGGGAGACTTTCGCAAACACTGGTTAATGACACAGGTATAGACTTTCTATTCTTTTCAGTGGTGAAATTCTCTTTATGTGCCACTTGCAGTCTGCATTTAAAATCATAGAAATCAGACTACTTTTTTTTTTTTTTTTTTTTGTAAATGATGCTAGGATCATGAAAGGTTGTATTGTGTGTTGTTATGGATGTATTTTTACAGACGTGAGCAGTGCAAGGTGTGCAAAGAAGGGAGATCTGAATGGTTGTGCAGGGTGAGATCAAGTGTCCAGCTAAAACTACGCGGTATGTTGTAATGTCTTCAGAAGAAACAGGTTGAGTAACAGGTAGTCTCCAAGTTCAGCAAAATCTTGTACTTGTTGTACTTGAACGAAAGTAGCGGATTGTTCTGAGAGACAAAGAGTATTGCAGTGTAGAGCTGATGACTAACTGCATTGGCTAGTGCTATTTTGTGAGTAGTCACAGTTTAACCGATGAAATAGTAAAATTCTAATTGTTAACCTAGCTAGAGTATTTGTGTGTGTGGTGTGAAAGGACTTCATAAAGTTAAGCTATTTTAAAAGCAAGTGCTTTGTTGGACTCTTCATGTTTAATCATCAGCAGGTAAAAACATAGGAGGAGCTGCAGTTTGGGTTAAAGTTAGCTGTATATACAGAACGAGTTGGAAGGAGTGTCTTTCAATTCTCAGACAGAATGAGAAAGCAGCTGGAGCAAGCACTGGGGGAAACATGGGTATTAAACAGTCACAGGAGGTATTACCCCATATTACTTTTAAACTGCCTATACTTCTAAACACTCATGTGAGAACAACTGACTGTAACTTGATATGGGAAATACTAGATGTTTCACAGTAGATTCAGCAAGATGGAAATAGTATGTTTTATTACTAATACAAGATTATTGTTCTAACCAAATAAAACAGTTGTATCGACAACCTCTCTAGCTTGGCAAGATTAAGACAGTGTAAAGATCCTATTGTGTGAAAACAGTTTTAGAAACAGCTTGTGAAAATCCTTTCGTAGTTTTGATAAAAAACAACAGATATCTGTGTTTTGTATGGATTTGTAAACTATATCCGTCGGTTACCAGGCACAGCACAGAATGAGATATTGAACTGTCCTATTTGTTAATGTGGCACTTGCATTTTTTTCTACTGTCATGTCAGCTAGGGTTGTAACATTGTGAGACACTAATTTTCCAAGTATCTTAAAACTATATGGTATCAATACAGCCGGACTTCTCTCATGCCTTAGTTCATGCTAGAACAACCTTTCAAACTAAGAAGCTAATTTACGACAAATTTGATCACTTTTTTTTGAGCTAGCAAGCACTACGCATTATCTCGTAGATGAAAGATAAACCATTACGATTATCTGCCCGAAGTTCAGCAGTTATTTATATTTCAACAAATTCTCCTACAAACTAACATAACTTTCAGTTAGGTCTTCGACAGGCTGTATTTGTATCTATAGTCACTGTTGAAAGGCATTAAACAACATACTTGAACGGAGAAGGGAAAAAAAAAAAGGCTATATATGATTTTATGATTTTTTCTGAAGCCTAGAGGAAGCCTATATTTCCTTCGGGGAAATACACTTCCAGTTCAAAAAGTTTACTTGAGTTAGTAACAAACCACAAAATATACACTTTTCAGAATTAAGACCCCAGCCTAATTGTTGCGGAGGGGTCCATTGACATGACTACTACTTTGTTTATTAGACAACATATTGCACGTGTGACTATTTGGCTTGCAGTTAAATCATGTACTGTTTGGCTTGTAGTTAAATCATGTACAAAAATACCTGGCACTCAGAAGCTACTGCCTGCGAGCTGACAAAGCCACAGGAAGGGAAGAGATCCCGGGCAGTCCGGTTGAACCAAGAGGCTGAAGGAAATTGCTGGCAGGTTCCTCTTAAGCGGCTTTGTGCCTCTCGGTCATTTCAGAGCTGTGCACGAGTTGAGAAAGGCGTGCAAAGAAAAGGTGTTTACAGACACGGTGCTGTGAGGAATTGAAGGGGAGAAAGAAGGGGGATGGCGGCAGGGGCTGCTGACCCTTATCTCTGGTACAGGGCCTAAGGAAGATGGCGTGCAAGACCTTTGACGGAGAGCTTGGGGGGTGAAGGGGGTGTCTCTCAGGCGTGGGGTTGCTGACAGTGGGTGGCCGTGTCTCCTGCGACGGCCAGTGAAGCACAGCCCAGGGGGAGGCGAGGCGCGGTGGGACCCCGAGCTGGGGTGCGCCGCCATGGCAGTAAGCACCCGAGGGAGCGCAGGCCCCCTGAATCCCACAAGATGGCTCGTCATCCACCGCGAATTAAAACTGCCCAGCTCTGAAAGCAAAGAAATCCGGCGGTGCAGCAGGGTAGCAAGAGATCAGGGCCGCAACAACAACCGCCCCCCGCTCCCGTACTGCGGTTCCTGTCAGGGCTGGCAGGGAAGGGGGGAGGGGGCGGCTTCCCGCCCAACGGCCGCCCGGCCCGGCGCTGCCGCCCGCTGGCCGTCCGGGAGAGATCCTGCTCCCCGCGGCTGTGTGATTCCCCCCCCCCCGGGGGTTGGGGTAGATGACCGGACAAAGGCACCCCCCCGCCCTTTCTGCCAGCGACGCGTAGTGAGTCACAGGCAGGGGAGACGCATCGTGTCGGCTGTGAAGCTATAGCGGGTTAAAGGCAGTAGGTAAACCCGGACGATTTAAAGTCATCAAAAGGCTACCAAGTCGGAAAAATGCAACAGTAGGTGGATTAGAATAACCCGCCAAGGGGAGAGGGAGGGGTGACAAGAGGGGTCTCACAGTGCTGTCGGGTGGTATTTTTACCTGACAAGTTCTGGCAGAAAGGGAGCCCTTCAGCACTCGCATCTCCTTCCTGACAGAAAAAGGGGAGTCCCCTGACTGCAAGCCCACACCGTCAGCTGTTCGTGTGTTTTCCAAATGACACCAATCTTGTGGAGTGACAGCAAAAGGGGTGCTGTAATACCTGGTCAGAAGTGGTACAAAATACTCTCCCAAAACAGACTGCTGCCGAGTTGACAGCAAGAGGCATTTGGTGGGGAAAAGAGTTGTACGTTGGAGTGAGGTGGATAAAATTCCCAGGGGTTTGTTACAAGGGCTTTGTTACTGAGCTTCAAATCAAGACCTGGAAATGAATATTCAGTGTTGGTAGAGAATAAAATACTATCCTGTATGTAGTAAATAAAACGGAATGGACTTGGGCGCTCCATAAAGCATTCAAAGCTTTTGGGAGCAATGTTTTTGTTACTTGGAGGCATTACTGTTTGGAAGAGGTAAAAAAAGGTTCGTTCTCGTGTTTTTGAACTGCAGTGAGAAGCTAATCCCACCTAGTAACAAGTGGGGAATGCATTTGTGTAGTATGAATTTTGTGTCCCTAATTAATGTTGTAAAAAGCATCCTTTTTGTAATCCTTAAGCGTTTGAATTTCGTTACATGTAAACAAATGAGACTCAGAGGATGTTCTAATCATTCTCGTTAGTTTACACATTGTGAAAATAATTTATTGTTTATAGTAATTAACTAAAAAGAAATTAGATTTTTTTATTTAAATTTGCCTGGAATAAATAATTAAACAGTGATTGAGCAGACTTGAAGCTTTTTAGTGATACAGTTGTTCTTGGAAGATGGTAGCAAAATCAAGCCACTTTGGCTTTTGTGAAGTTTCACCAGAGATAAGCATTTCAAGTTGTTCATAAATTGCTGCCTATTAAAATTGACCTGAGTGTTAACTGTTTTAGAGGAGACTACTTTTGTTAGGAGTACTGCATATGGCCCTTGAATGCTAAATGTCTGGACTGTGGCAGATTAAGGAACTGATTGCTCTTGTTTTAAATTGTTTATTGATCTTTGACATGCTGAAATATGACATCCACCACAATATGACAGCTGGAAAACTTCTGCTGTGGGAACTTGAGTAATACTTTTGCTTTTGCTATACTTTTAATGCAGTAATATAGTTTCTACTCTGAGCAATGTGTGCTTAAACATTCTTTTTTATTAAGTGCTTACTTAACGTAGGCAAATTAAGTAGCTTAGTCTCAGCTTTTCTTGGGATGTGTAGGAACCAGCTGCAGTCTTACTGTGCTCTTGGTAAATGAGAGTCATGCTTAGATCAGAGGAAAAAAGTATAGAAAGGAAGAATGTGGTTACACCTAGCTGTGTGCATTCATAATAGTCACCTAAGAAAAGTGATGTGGCTCACCCCCCCCCCCCCCCTCCCTTTTTTTTTTTTTGTAGATTCCAGTCTGTTCATTCATGGTCAAAGGCTGTACATATCTGACTTGGAATCAGTAAGGTTGAAAACATAGAGCACTGCCATGCTTCTGGTTCAAACTGATCCGTTTGCTCTGTGCAATCTGAACGGGAGTGAGACAAGCTAAAGACTGAGTTTACAGGTGTAGCCTAGACTTAAGTTACTTGTAATATCCATGTGTAGGGCTGTGGTGCTTTTGCTACAGAAATTATGGTGTTGAAGGTGGGAGGTATCACATGCTGAATCCTGACCTGTGGTATGGTGAAAATAGCTGGTGTGGTATAGGCAGTAAGAGTTTATACTTGATCAGGTTATGTTGTAGTGTTAGAAATGGTTTTGGTGAATCTGTCATTATCCATCGTGAAAGTTGACATGTGGATTCAGGAAGAGGATGTTGTGCAGTACTAGTTGTTACATTGTGGTATTTAAGAATAATTGTTTTTGTTTTGCTTAAGGAAAGGTATTCTTCTCCCTTGTTCCGTGTCCCTGAGTGTATGACCTGTTGAGATGCTTTCTTGCATAGAGCAGGGGACCTATTATCTGAACTAGCAGTACAATGGAACTGATCAGCTTTGGCATCTCTCTTTTCTTAGGCTTGAATTTGAGTGCATCTAAGTAAAGCATCACTGTCACTCCCTTGATTTGTTTTGATTTGCGTTTGATATATTTTGGAATATATAAAAGGAGAATGAGCTCCTTCATGGTTTCATAGCAGTTAGACACTCATGTTCAATCCCCTGTCTAATTAAACTGACCCTTTAATTAGAATTTAACTGATGCGTCTGCTCGTAACGAGCAAGTTAGGAAACTCGCTTTCCATTCATCCTTTGCCTGCATAGCTGTGTATTGGAATTTGTAACTAAAATTAAGCAGAATGTGTGCAAATCTGTACATAGGAAAGATTTTTCTATTATCACTTGTCCAAGTAGGGTACTGAAAAGCATAGAATAGCTTTGGGAGAAAAAAGTGAAATGTAAACGGAAGGCAAAGTGCCAAAATACTCTTTTAAAGCTTTAAGTCAAAATAGGCAAATGATTATAAGCAATCGGTACTGATTTTTAAATTTTGTAATAGCCAGTAAGGCCAATAACTTGCAAGGCAGGATTAAAGCATAAGGCCTTGAGATAAGGAGTTTCTTGCACTGCATGGTGGTGTTCACGTAGGACTTCTGTTTTATATAGTAAGCATCACGTCAGTGCTGCGCTCAACGCATGCACGCTGTTTGCTGACTTGGAAGTTGCTGGTGTAAAGTTAGCTCGATTAACTTTACAGTGACTTTGGTCATATGTTAGGGGGAGTTGAAAATCTCGGTATTAATAGACTACTTTTTATTGGAATCAGCTGCTCGCTTGGAATTTAGCTAAGGTATGTGGAAGATAGAAGCTGAGGAAAGACTCCATTGTAAATTTAAACTTTCTGTCCTTGAATCAAGGAGCTCGGAAAGATTAATGAAGGCACAGCTGCTTTTTAGCACTACATGAATGGGACCTAGAATATTAATCTTTATTCTTTTTCCATTTATATTTCAAAACAGGACCAGTAAATGAAACAGTGAAAGAGGGATAAAGAAATGGGGAAGGTACTTCCAAACTATGTAAAGGCGTGTCTACTTTTGTGTATGGGAACTGTGAGAGATAGTTTAGTCCAGTACAAAAAGAATATCGAGAAGATCAGGAAAGCAACAAATGAAGAGATGACAGGTCTAACTTGGTTCATTTGATTTTAAATGAAACAGTTTTTAAAAAGTTCTGTTGCTGTTTATTTCACCTTTTTTCTTTCTTACCAAGGTATGTATCTTTTTAGGCCAAGTGTCAGTGGGGTTTCTTTAGTAATTGCTTCTTTTTTTCTTTTTGTCATTGAATAATAGCTTAATTACCATAGTAAATCTCCATCCTAACTGCTCTGTAAACAAATTAGACCTCTCCTTACGCAGTTTTTTTTTCTCTTCTAGTTTCATCCCTTTTGTCCAGATTCCTTAATTTTTGAATAATATAATTTTGTGCTATGAACAGGTCAGTCCCTTTTTAATTTGACATTACCCCTTTGTGTTCTGCCTCATTTCTCCAGTGCATAATGGAGTGTTTGTCACTTCTGCACAGGGGAGAGGGCTTTAATGAATTGCACAGGGTGTGCTCTAATTGACAGTAATGCATTCTGTACATTTTTTAATTAAGTCTGTAGAACTCCCTCATCTAAGGTGGATAATTGTTTCCTGAATTATGCCCTTCTATTTTTATCAGTTTGCCTAATCTTAAAATTTAAAGTCATTGTCACACAATGTGACAATGTGTATTCTTTAATCAGCATATAATACTCAATATCATCTACTGCTTCAGAAATAACTGTCTGAAGCAAAAAAAAAAAAAAAAAAAATGTAGAACATAATATAGGCCCAGAAAAGATTTCAGAAATACGTCCAAATGATTGATCAAAACACAGATGCCGTTTTTCATTGTATTTTCAAATTGAAAAAGCCATTAAAAATATATCCTTGGCCTATTTAATTCGTAATTTCAAGATAGGTTAAATTCATCACTGTGCAGAGGGTCAGTAAAAGTCCAGGAATAAATTAAATCCAGTTTAAGCCCTTTGGTCCTGATTCAAAGCTCTTTGAAGTCACTGGTATATTTTTCTTTGAGTTCAGCACAAATAATAGTAATTACTAATCTCACTCTAAGTAGTTCCTGAGTGAAACAAATAATGAAATATGATTTTAAAACTTTAACTTGGCTTGAATGTTTGAATGATAGAACAGTAGCGGCAAAAAGCTGGGGTCAGTCATTTATATTCTGTTGTGGGGCAGACCAAAACAGGAGGTTTTTGGAAGAGTGGGGGTCTGTAGTGCACACAGAAATGACATCAAAGGCTCGTTAGCATGGTTCTTGGTAGAAGGTGAGCTGTCAGCTCTGATTTTGACTGTTTGAAAGGCTTCTGTCACCTGTAAAAACCCTCATGGGTATTGAAGGCTGGAGCAAGCTTCTAAAAGCCTTTCTTTCAGTGTACGTTTCTAATTGTTGTAGTAATTACTTGTTAAAAAAGAACTAGCTAAGATGCCACTGAGTGCAATTCCTATTTGAACCAGCTACAGCATCTTATGAAAGCCAATTAATTATGAATTTTTATAGCCCTGAAAGACAAGGGATAATTTACAAACAGATGAAAATTCTTTTGTATGTATGTGTATGCATTTTATTTGCTTGTATCTACACATATCTATAAAAAATTAAAAAAGCAAATCTAATCTATTAACTTGTGAAGGAATTGGTGAAAAATCAATTATAAAAATCTCAGCCTGGTCTTGCTTTAATTTATATAAAGCACTGAAAGAAAATTTATACCTCCTAATGTTGATAACTTAGACCCAATGCATTTCTTTTGATCAACACAAGACAATTTATTGTAGTAAATTGATCCAGTAGTTTTAAATTAATACAGATTACTGGAATGATGAATCACCCAGAGTTTTGCAGTGAAATGAATCTTTACATTTAAATCCTCTCACTGGAAGAGCAATTCAACCAAATACACAATTCGGTGGTACTATTAGATGGAATTAAGCATGTTTAAAACATTGATATTTGTTTCTTTAGTACCATCCTTTAACATTTCGCTATTTGCACCTCATTGATTCTAGCCAAAGCATGAATTTTAGCCAACATGTGAATTCTTACATTTCAGTATTACACCAATTCTGCATTTCAAGCTATTCAATCAATGATAATTTTTTATTTTATGCGAGCGCATTCAACTCAGGATTGCATATACAACTGTTTCTATAGTAACTGATGCACTTCAGAGGAGGAAATAGCAGTTTAATTTTTTAAAAAAGAACAAAATAGGTGGTATAATATGGGGTAGTGTGAGAATGTTATAAAATTTTATTGACAATAACTTCAGAATGCAGGGCATTTGTAAAGAATGCATGGATGACATGCGTGACTCCAGAAAATATTTGTATTATGTGGAACAGTGATCGGTTTAGAGAGAAAATAGAAACAAAGTGAACCAAATGTAAATATGGTAGTTAGACTAGAGCTTCTCAACGTTCTCTTTTTCCTTGATGAAGAATAACCATTCCATTGAAATCCTATGTTTGATAGAACCTTACTAGTTTTGTTGATTTTCATGGGGATTATTTATCAGATGAGGGAGATTTTGATGAGAGAATAGACAGTTACATGTATGTACCAGATTGGCTTAGCCACCTTTCTCAGAATAGATGATGCCTGAAAGCTAAATTACCAAGGAAACTTAAGTCTAAAGGATTGATTTTTTTGGTTGGTTGTTTTTTGGGTTTGTTCGTTTGTTTGTTTTTGTTTTGTTTTTTTTTGTCTTTTTTTTTTTTTTTTTTTTTTGAGGCATCCATTCTAATTTTCTATTCCCATGTTCTAACCACTGATTCACTGGATTTCTAGGGGTGGGTCTTGTACTTCGGGTTTTTTTAATGTAAGAATTTGAAAGCTCTAATTTTCATTCCAGTATAGAACAAAAATTTGTATAAACCCAGGGTGATTTAGTGAAGCAAAATAGTTGTTTCTTGCTGGTGAGGAGACATTAAAAAAAAAAAAAAAAAAAAGATTCAATTTATGCTTATAAATGAAATCCCAAAGTGAAAAACAGATTTTATTTTGGTTTGTTTGTGCTTTATTGAAGCTATCACAGTTTTTTAGTCAAGGGTGCTCACATTCCTTAGTGGGAATGCTTCTTGTGTGTGATGATGTTTTTGTAGACAGGTGGCATTTATAATTTTCTTCCATTAAATTACTGGGAAAAGTTATCATTGAATTTAGTTATAGATTTTATAGACTGCTTTAGGGCAGCTTCCCCAGTATATCTGAGTGCTAAGCACTTCCTCTCTGAGGAATTTTCAGGAAATTGGTTTCAATGTCTTCAAACAGCTTTCAGAGAAATCTACCACATAGAGAGTATTGTCCACTAATGGTAGAAGTGATGAAGACTGGCCTTTGGCAGCAAAGTTACTGTTTGTTACATCAGATAAAAAAATATACTGTAATAGGTTAAAAAATAATTAAGGGTTCTAGATTGAAGTTTGGTTTTGATAACCTTAATTTTATATATGAATCATGCTGACAGTACTGAAGAAATGCTATTTATACTACACATTAACAGCATAATATTTTGCCTTCCACATACCTTTATGGAAAACATTACTGTGATCTGAACAGAATTTAATGAATATAGCCTATGAGAAGCAGAAAAAAGGTAATATAAATAATACTATTGATGTAAATAATATTTGCTACTGAAAATAGAAAGTACTTCAAATGTGTTACAGATCGTATCTCTAATTGTGCAAATTTCTGTTTAACTTTGTCAATGTTTAAAGTATTAATTGATGTGTCCACATCAGGCAAAGACATTTTATTTATCTAACAGAACAGGTAGGTATTCCACTGGTGTACCTACTAAAAGTGCTGAAAAGATACAGCATAAGACCTTGTAAGATAACTTTAGTCATGAACGTTAGAAAAGCCAAATGCATGAATGAGTGAGCCTTGTATAATGATTCAGGTATCTTTTTAGACTGAAACACGCATATAAGCCAGCAGTCTGTTTTTTGGTGGTTTGGGTTTTTTTTTTTTAAATTTTTTTTGTTTTCTATCAGTGTTTGCATCTCTGGGAAAAAGCCACAAAGCACATACTTTTACTGATTTTGAAAAATGTTGGGTTATGTGGCGTTTTGTTGTTGTGGTGTTTGTTGTGGTTTTTTTAAGTAAACCTAGGCAATTTGAACAGTATATCTAAATTTTTGTACTTGCATTTAATTCTAACTTGATAGACACTGTTCCTCCATAAAGCCTCCAATTGCCTTCGTCTGTTTTAGGCCAGTCTTTTTGGCTTTTTTCCCCAAGTTGTAGCCCTTCATAAAGCCCTTTCTCCTAGAGGAAGTCAAGAAAACTTGGAATGTTATTTTCCCACAGTAATTACATGTTTATTTTTCAAACAGTAACGTATTTGGAGATTTTTAAAATGACTTAATTTCTTCTGGAAACTGTTACTTTTCCTGGCACTTGTTAAAAATTTGTATCGGATGTTTAGTTAGAACAGCTATTGAAATGTACAGTTTTCAAAATACGGCCTCATTCAAAAGTTTGAATTTAGTGTTCTTCCACTGGAAAATTGTTCTCTGTAAATTGGAATTTTCTGCACTAGCAGTTGTGAGACTCTTCAGTGATTATATAGCAACCTGATTACCAGCCAGATTCTTCGTACTGGAATAGGTTCTGTCAATTTATGCTAAATAATTGAGTGAAGAGTTAATATTCAAGTAATACTTTAGTTAGGGAGGAAGATCTAATTGTTGAGCCAGCTCAGATCCGGTAAAATGGCATAATGGAAAGAAAATAGGTGCAATTGCAGAGACATTAGTTGTAATATCAGCCCTATGTTTGTGATCTGGTGCTGTTGGACAAGCAATTGAATTTTAGGAACTTCATTCTTTGACTTTGTCCCAAGAGCATTTGGCACTTAGTCAACCAAATGAGATTACTATAAACTTTGTAATTTATCCATTATACTTTACTATTCAGGAAGAATAGTGTTGGCATGAAAGTCTCATGAAATTCTGTGTTCTTCACAAGGACTGAACTGTGCTGTGGTTTCCCATGTTGAAGCTGCCCTGCGCTTCAGTGGGCATGTGGTTGGTATATCCAGATTCCTTGTTACTATTGGATAGTCTACCAAATTAAGAGGTTGATCTTCCCTATTGCAACCCTGCAGGAAAACCTTACAAAGAATTTTACGACTATGGAATTTTCTAAACTGACAAAAATAGAAGTGCCCCATGGGGAAGATTTGGGAGGTTCAGCTGTATCCAAAAAACCATGTTTACACATCCAAGTCTATTTCTGTGCAAAAGCTGTTCAAATCCCAGTTGCTTTTCTTAGGATTCAGTGTTCAACTGTATCCATAAAGGATAGTTCTACTTCGACATATGTCAACATAAAAAAAAAAAAAAAAATTAAATTGGATTTCTTTTCTGACCTTTTTCCAGGGACATTCTTGCACTCTTATACTTTGAAGTAACCTTGGCTATAATTGCTGGAAGGGTTGGGTGACGTTTTAGTAGTGGGATTCTTCTTTCTGCTCATAAGGTGTAGTCAAGATAGATGAAAAGTTACATTTAGCTTTTTTTTTAGTTATAATCTTTCTATTATGCTCTCTAAGCAGAACACTTATGTGATACTCTGTAAAACACTGATGTACATTTATCAGAAAATAGAGGAGAATGGCAAAAGACAATGAATACCACCTCTTAAGAATGTCACCTGTCCTGTTTACCTCATAAACACATTGTCCAAAATCCATAAGATGCAACTTGTCTGTCTCTTATGAAACCTCAAGAAGCTTTCATTTCTTTGGATACTCTGTCAAATGCTCATAGACTCTTTTGTACTCACAAGGCAATCTGCTCATATTGAACAGGTCCTATGGAGAAAAAGAAAGTTTGCCAGTAGTGTTAACATAATTTCTCACACTCACCTTTGTAAGATGTTGTTATTTTCTGAGGATGAGTAAATTTTATATCATGAAGCTGATGGAAGTTCAGTCTTTAAAATGCTGTGTCTGAATGTTTTTCTGATTGAATTACTAGTAGCTCAGGTAAATCAAATGTACTGGTGATGAAACTGAAGAAGGTACAATTTTTTAAGTGAGCATGCCTGCTTTTTTTCAGAGTATCCTTCTGAGAATGTTAAATTAAAATATACAACTCTCTGACAGTGTTCTTGTTAGGCCTTTTAATTGCAGTGATTATACGTTTCATCAGTCATTTTTGAACCAAGTTTATCACAACTGTATTGTTACCTCAGTGTTTATTTTCTTGACTTTTTATTTCAGCAAACTACAAAAATAATTTATAATAAATATCTTTCACTTTAAGCTATTTCAAACTTTACCCAATATGCTTCCATATCTGCCTCATTAATTTTTGGCATATGTTTTAAAACCCATTGTCAAAAATATATTGGACCCTAGGGGGCTATTACCCATTTTCTTCTATATTTCCATAATGGTGGCGGATGCTCATAAAAATTTCAGTATGAGTATCTGACTGAACAATGATATTTAGAACCAATAGATAAATAATAGACAAATTGTCCTTTAATAGCACACAACTTCCAATGTTCCTTTCCTATTTTTTTTAATGTTGAATGCAGAGCTTGCCATTTTAAATTGAGTATTCATAACTTGGATCATTTGGGTGTCTTGGTTATTTCATGGTAATTGACTAAGTTTGTCTTTAGGGAAGGCATGTTTTTATAAATATTAGTAACTGTTTTATGCTTTCTACTTGGGCCTCTCTGGAATTAGATAAGGTTTTTATTTGAATCAATGAAAAAGTGTGATGATAAAGAGCTAATTCTGACTTAAAACAGTGATGACTTCTGCATACATATGCAGATTTGCAGCTTCTTTTTATTGCTGCTTATGATTTTTCCACATTTGAAAAGTACAATTTAACTTTGTCATGCTTTAAAATGCTTTAAAATCATTTAACATTAGCTCAAGTATGGTTAAAAATACCTTGAGAACATCACTTCCTCTGTTTGTACACACTCTCAGTTAAGTTAGGTCTTTCTATTTTGCTTTTAATATTGGAAGAAAAATTGTAGGCCGCATATCCTTGAGTGGCGGAAAAAAGAAAGATTGTGTTCTGATACTTAAGTGTCTAGAACTGCAGGGAGGCAATTTGGGAGGCTTGTACAACCTAGACTAGCTTGCCATAATGATGCAAAGGCTATTACAACACTGATTCCTGTTGGGTAGCATGCACCTACCATTTCTGCTTCTTTTCCTACTGCAGCCTACTTTCTTCTTCTGTATCCAAGAAATTAAAGATATTGTAGAGCACACTGACTGCAGCTGGCTATGGTGTGCCACAGGAGGAATTCTAGGATGCTCATTCAAAACAGTTTTATGTTTTTACAGTACCAGCTAGTGCACATTCAGAATGTAGAGAGAGAATCTCTATTTACACTGTAGTCTTCTAAGGTGATTGTCTAGTAGGACAGATGTTTGCATTGTGCTGAAATCCTGTGGGTTCTGACTGATGATCAAGATGCTGGACTTCTGCTGGACTGACAGATTAAAACCTTCTGCTGTTTAATTCATTTTGAATAAGTATTAGTTCAGCCATATAATTGCATGTTTGGGTTTTTTTCCCCCTTTAATTCTACAACAGTCCAGCATTCTGTGCTCAAAACAGTTCTGAAAGTCTCTGCCCAGTGTTTTTTTGAGAGGAAAAGAATATAGACTAGATGAATTCGGAAAAATAAATTTGTTGAAAGGAGATATGCTTTGCTTGGGGAATAGCTGAGGAGGGGAACACTTAAAGGAGTTGCATCTCACAAGTAAAAGAACTTTGTGTAAGGGATTCTGGAGAGTTTTACTGAAAAGTTTTTGTTGTGTGGGGAAGAAATTATCTTAGAATGAACCATCATCTGTGCATAGGCGCATGCATGTCTACACATAGCTTTTATAGTGAACTGTTAACTGGTTCCAATGTATTCCAGCGTGAGGGGCCTACTTTTGCCTCTTTCGGGCAAAGGGTGTGTACTTAGTTGTTTCAAAGCCCAGATGGACTGCAGTAACCACCAGTGTTGGGAGGTCTCTTTCTCCATTTCTCTTGCTAGAGATTGATCCCATATACGTTCTAGCCTTATAGCAAACCTTATGTCCCTCAGATGCAACAGAGTTGATAAAGCAGGGGTTTTGGTGGTATGTGTAGTAACCTGGTATATAATGGTAGTCTGTTGTTGTTACATTATATTCATTATCCGTTTTAGTCAGAAGTTTGGGAAAGCCTTCCATCAAGGTCAGATTTTAGAATCTTGGAGTGTTATTTCTTGCCTATATGTAGCTCAAAATATAGTAACCTTTTCTTTAAAACAAATGACTATGTCACTTCTGGTAAATAAGGAAGACTAATTGTTACGTTCTGTTTGCAGCTGTTTGTGGGTTTAGTCATGGTTTGCTACAGTTTCAAGAACTTTTTCTAATGTGATATGAAACAAGGGCATTACATCTGTTTTTTTCGGCATACGAGAGTGCTCTGATCTTCTGAAACAAATGGATTGCTCTGGACCTCGTCTTGCACTCATTGGAATAGTGCTTCTGCTATCTTTAAATGGTGTGACCCATGACCCTAGTTATAAAGTCTCACTCTTTCTTTTAAGAACTTCTTTTTATTTCAGCACTTACAGCTCTTCATTTCTTGTATTTCTGTGGAGGGGCACAGCTGATTGATTTGGTGTAATACATGACCTCCTGCCCTCTGGGAAGCCAGTGAATTCTTCGTTGTTGAAGCTTTTCTAAGAGAGATTTCCAAGGCTCATTTTAAATCTAAATTTGATTCTGTTAGCAGTCGTCTCTGTGTGACAGTTTCATTTACTTCACATGCTAATCTGTCAGATAACATGGCATCTCTTGCTGCCCCCAAATTCACAGCATTCATTTATTAGCTTTACATTGCAACAAATGCAAAAATAGATTCACCTTAATGCTGAACCTTGCCATTACATTTCAGCCTCTGTACAACTACTGATGGTTTGGGGTGATAGTGCTCTTTTAAGAGGTCTATAATCTCTGAAAGTAATTATCATTTAGTGATTCAGGGACAATTTCATTAAATGTTCTCAAACATTTAAAACAATCTTCTGGTTTTGTGCCATGCATAATGTGATTTGCAAGAAAACAACAGCTGCATGTCTTTGTGAGCAGTTTTTCAGAGTTTACACATCATTCTTCCTCTGCTGCATTGAAAATAACTTTCAGTGATGCAGTCATGAGAATAGCAGATTTGATGCCTGCTATTCTTCAAGCACTTTATTAAAGCACTAATTATGATTCTCATCAATAGATATGAATAGGTATTTTATAAAGGAATAGGTATTTTATAAAGGAATCAAATACCAAAGTTGGTCAGACATTTCTTACTGACCTATTTTCTATTGACAGTTGGGGGGGGTGCTGATGTGTGTGGGGTTTTTCTGTTCTTTTTTTCTGGGAATGTACAATATACTTCTTTTTTTTCAGGCTTTATGTAACCTTTTTTTCTCCTAAGTCATGCAAAGAGGTACTGTTTATACAGCACAGAATTGCTTTAAGTGAGCTGGGTGGATTGGTTCCCTGGTTGTTGCATATCACTGATGTTTTGCAAGTTGAAATAGGTAGTATTTTGTGGAAGATGTGCTACATCTCAGGAGATCAGCCCCTCTATTAGGTTGGATGGGAATGTGAGGTGTTTAAACTCTGCTTCAAAGAGCAGTTCAATGGATCATGTAAATATTTTCCCTTTTCAAAGACAGGAGACAAAATCACAGGAGAGACAAATTACCTGCTGTTATGCATTAAGCCATTAGTTGACCTAGGACAAAAGTTAAACTTCGTAAATCCCAGCTGAGTGTCCTACTGACTATTCCACTGTCTCATTTTGTAGCATCAGGCAGAAGAATCAGACTGTAGATTTCCATTTGGAAAACAAGCTGGCTAAATAAACAATCATAAATTTTAGAAAAACATGTCCTTCATTTCTCTCAGAAATTGACTAGTGGGATGTACAAGTCATTGGAAAACAGTGATAAAGAAGTGATTAATATTGATAACTATTTGGCTGCTGATACCTGAGATGTTCACATGCCTCTTAGCGGTGCAGATGCTGGAAACTATTTTGAAATTAATATTGCTGTAATTAAATTACTTTAAATTTATTGTTTATTCTTTGCCAACATTGTGCATAGTTCCAAAGAAAACATAATTTAATGATGCATCTGTAGAATTTTTGCTTTTACAAACTAGTAAAATAACATAGTTGTACACAGCGATGAAATGCAACTGCTTCTGTCATTATTTTGATTCTGCCAGACCTACTGAATATTTGGCACTGTTGTTGCCTTGTAGCTGTTTGTTTAGGATTGGGAAGAGTTTTGGAATTCCTCATGGCACATGAGAGGTCGATAAAAGTAATTTGGAGAAAGATACTCACAGTTGTGTCTTTACCAGTGGCACGCCGTCTTCTGTTGTCACTGAGATGGTAGTATTTTAGATTTTTGGCTTATTTTTTGTCTGTATGTGTGCGTGCATGGCTTAATGCTGGTAGCTGGTTCAGAGGTTATTTGTCTGCAAACTGTGTGCACACTGTGTGAAAGCATTTCTGGTACCCATTTTAGGTGCACATATGTTGATGATAAGCGTGTTACGTGTGAGACCATACAGAGCCAGGCCCCTGTCATGATCTCTAATATCTCAATTTAGTACTAGTTCTTAATTCACAGAGCTAAAGAGTAAGGGTTTAAGGGAGAATGCAAACACTTAGCTAATATACCATATAGCTGACTGCCAGTGCATACATTCTCCTTGTTACGTACTCCTCTTTTTCTCACTTGCTATGTTAGCACTGTATGAAGGATAAGACGTCGGCTAATGTTATAACTGTAATGTTGTGCAGTAAGAGGTACTTGCTGAATATTGTACTTTTGCATGGACTGTGTTCCTCTTGAAATGTATAAATTATAAAACAACAAAGGAAAGAACTAAGGCAGGGAGTGGGATGTTAGTCATTGACATCAGTAGAGCAGAATCTGATAGCAGGAGGCTTTATGAAAAACAAAGTCACATAGTAGCTTTCAAAATGTGAGAAAACACTTTATGACCTGTGATAGTGGACAGATACGACTTAATAGACAGCACAGTCCTGAAGCTTTTGTGTACTGGCAATCATCAAGATTTCTCACAGAAATGAAAATTTCCTCAGATCTGGCAGCTACAAAATACTATATAATAGTGATGTGCGAGACCTTGTGACCCAATGAAAATTATGACCCTCTTAACAGTAGCTCTCAGCAGTAGGTGGACAAGGAGTACTGCTAGAATCCATCCAAAAATATTTCTAAGAGCTAGCTTACAGAATATGAAGGCAATGTGTTTTAAAAGTTTTTTGAGCAAATGTTTGGCTAGTCTACATGAGAAGACTACATCTGAGACTTGATCCATCTTGCATATATTTTTCATGCAAAGTAAAATTAGACCCCATTGGATAGTCTGATACTAACAAATCTCATTTTAAGAATAGAATAATATTTTAAAAAATGTAGAGTAGTATGCTAAAAGTATGGAATTTTAAAATAATATAACACTTTCACACACGCTGTATTTTATATAGGCATATTACTTTCTTCTTTATGTGGAGGCTACTTTCTTATGAGTTGCCAGTAGGAGTCTTGATTTAGAACTTAGACCTAAGAACATGACCCACTCGATGCCATTTACATTTTTAATTTCAGAATAAAGTTTTCTTCTGTAATAGCAATAGCTGTCTCCTTTATATGAAAAACAGTGTCAATAGTGGAGGCTCAAATATTTGGATCGTCTCATGTAGGCTGATTTGGAGAGATGATTTACTTGAAAATTACCTTTTTTTTTTTTTTGTCTGGTCTGTTTTTCAGCTGGATCTCAATCTCTCTCAGTGGATACTTACACAGGCATGATAGAAGGGCTTGTATGGAGTATGAGAGGATAGAAAGACAAGAATCATGTTGCTTTGGCTGCCAGTGCCTAACCGTGCTTATAAAGGAGATAATGTGAAATCAGTTGTCTGCAGTGCTTTTAAGACACAACTGAGTGCTGGAAGCTGTATTTTCCTACAGTGACAAACTGTTGAGAGGTTTTTACTTTCCATGGAGCTTTGCTTCTCCACCTCTTTATTTTTACTAGATCTAAAAATCTAAATTCTACTATTACTAGTATGATTATTATGGCATTTAAGAGCTTAGAAATGTGAACATTCCCCTTGTGCTTACAGCCGTTATTGGAAAATGGAAATACTAAATGCTAATATAATCTGAAAATTTTGCTCTGTTGGCAGAAAGTCTCATGCTATACCATTTTCATACATTATACATTTAACATGATAAAAACCTAATTTAATATCATAAAAATGCTGTTATTTAAAGTTATTATTCTTGTATTGCTTTAGGCTACGTGCATGGATATAGTGGTGTAAGTGGAGAATGTACGATCTGTTGTGCTGTGTATGAGGAAGTCATTAAAGCCATGGATAGGAAAAACGGATAATTCTCGTTTCCCACTGTTTTTACATTTGTGTGACTGAGGTGCCTTATTTCCCAATCTACATTAGGAATACATGTGAATAATAGGTAAATTAAGCCTGCTTTGTATGTTAGCTGCATCTGGAGCACTTGTGACATGACTGATGCTAGTTGTGGCATGCAGCTACTGGCTGATCCTGATAATATGCCTGGAAGAGTTCTGTGATGCCTGTAAGTATTCTGTTAGAAAGGAAAGTTTAGAAGATGTCCAGAGTTACCAAGTGCCTCAGCTGCTGAAGTGGAAGTACAGTTCAGCTTGCCAGCTGTCTCCTCTAGACCATGCCTCTAACAAGAGCAATAGACTTGTACTCACTGTTGAACTACAGTAGAACAGGGAAGTGATGAAAGAAATGAAGCATGGCATAATGTCTCTCTTGCAACATACATTAAATATGAAATGGAAATATGATGGGTTTCATACTGTTTACCTTAGAGAAAGCCAATTTGTGTCTCTATGGAAATTAATTTGAGTATTAAAAACATATATACACATTGACCTTACTCTTAGCACCTAGTCCAAGCCCAGCTGCTCTGTCCTGGGCCTCCTAGCACTTTGGGTTACATACATTCTCCTATCCAGCTAGGTTTCCGTAAGTGTCTTTGAAGCCTTCAATAGCAAGGAATTTTTAGTATCTTTCCAAAGGTCCACTAGCCAGTGCACAGTATTCTCGTCTGACAAAAGCCAGTTTATTTTCCTGCTATTCCAGTGGATTCTAGTGTTGTTTCCTATGAAGGCTACGGAGTACCATTATTTTGCTAGCCACTTGTTTTACTTTGCTTTATAATTCTACTAAGCGATGAAGGAAAGCGAAGGAAGTCCCGAGTACTCTTATTTTTCCTTTTTAAGTAACAAAAAAGCTTGTATTCGTTTACATGGATTTCACATTACAGTAGTAGTACTCACATTTGACTAGTTTATATTCTTACGGGAGGATTGATAATGCTAGTTAAAACTGCTTGATTTTCTAATTCACAAATCAAGTGACAGGAGGGTGGTGCTAATTGAACATAAAGAATACTGATGTGTTCAAACTCAAAATTCATTTGAATATGGTATAAAAACTGGCATATACCCATCTCGACAAGTGAGATAGGCCTCTCTATCGTAAGAGAGAGTGTTGTTTAACAGAATTTGTTTGTAGTTTTGTAAGTAAGTGTCAGATCTGGTAACCTTTCTACTCATAGTTTTTCCTCTGTCTCAAGGGGAGATAATGAAGTCTTACTGTTTAGGAAACACCTACTACTTTTTCAGCTTCTGTTTGTTTTTACAGCATCGTACATTACTTTTACATCACAGATTCCAGTGGTTCTGTTTTTTGTAATAATAATCACTTCTAAAATCATGCCCTATGGTGTGAAAGCACACTCTGTTTGAAGGAAGAAAAGCAGTTTACATAGGGCATGATTCTCTGTATATAGCAGAAGATAAGGCTCTTAAACTGCAGTCAAAACCTCCCCCCCCCCCCCCCCTTTTTTTTTTTTTTTTTCAAACAGGCAAGCAACAGAATAAATGGCCAGTGAAGTTTCTGCAATTTTTGGCATTAGTGCTAGGTTGGTACCTGCTGCTGCCAGGTAAGCACAAGGGGAGCCACAGGGTTATCCTGAGGAAGCCCTAGGAGCTTCTAACAAGCTCAGTCAGCTGCCCTTGACCCAAGAGTGCCAGCAGCCTTTGTTGCAGCTGCCCCCTGATTACGGAGGGTCAAGCAGCCTTTCAGCTAGTGCAAAGGAGAGGACTATATAAAAGTCAGGTGTAGAGCACAGCTCCCAGAGCGCAACCAACGGGTACGGCAGTTTGTGCAGCAGTTCATGCAGAAGGATGCAGGGGAGGGGACCCTCATCTGAGGTCAGACTAGCTTAGACGTTCTCGACTGTGGTGGTAGTGCACCACAGGGCATGTTGCCCAGCCGGTGTTGGACCAGCTATCGCTGTCAGGGCAGGAGCTTTGACCCAGACACAGCTTCAGGTGACTGATGCAGCCCCCCATGCCCCAGGCTGCAGGGACTGCCTGGGGCCTCTCCCTGAGGCCAGGAAAGATGGTCCTCTGTCCTGCAGGTGGTGTGCTGGTTTTGGAGAGCTGTCTTGCAGGTCGAGGAGTTAAAGGAGGAAGTTGGCAGGCTGCGTAGCATCAGAGAGGATGAGAGAGACAAGATTTTTCTTGGAGATGGAACAACTTCAGGAGCCTCAGAGCCCAGCTGCAGTGAAGTCTGCAGAGTCTGTCCTTAGAACAGTAAGTGCAAATTCTGGGAAGGGTGAAGGGTGGAAGCTGGTGACTCCAGCTCCACATGAAGGTTTGCAACTATGGGACAGATTTGCTACCCTCCAAGCTGAGGAGGAGTTGGGTGTGCTTTCAAGCAAAGTGTCTAGACCAACTAAACCCTGAGCCATGCAAGACCATCAGGAGGAAGCAATGAGTGATAGTAATGGGCAACGCTGCTGTGGGGACCAGACACCCCCATCTGCCTATGTGACTGCAAATCTACAGAAGGGGGTCCTGGTGGACAGCAAACTGAACATGAGCCAGCAGTGTTCCCTTGCAGCAAAGAAGGCTAACAGGATCCTGGGCTGCCTCAGGAAAAGTGTTTCCAGCAGGTTGAAGGTGGTGATCCTTCTGCTCTATTCAGCAGTGATAAGGCCGCACCTAGAGTGCTGTGCCCAGTTTTGGAATTCGCAGTGTGAGACAGATACAGTTACTGGAGAGAGAGTAGCAAAGGACCATGATGATGATTAAGGGACTGGAGCATCCCTCCTATGAGGAGAGGCTGAGAGTGCTGGGATTCTTTAACCTGGAGAAGAGAAGGCTCAGGGCTGGGGGAGGAATCTCATTAATGTATACAGATATCTGAAGGGGGAGCATAAAAAAGACAGGTGTAAAGAATTTGCCTTCATGCACATGTGAAGATGGATGAAGCATAATAAGATTGGACAAACTTGTTTATAAGGATATATAGAAATATGGAACTTGAATCTTAATTATATGTTTTTCTTTACCTGCCTCAACAGCAATAAGCAGGGGAGATAAAAAGCCAGCTTCAGCTTTAGACCTCTTCCATATTTCTTTATACCCGGTGATCCGGCACTGGTAAAATAAAATATTGTCCCTTGCAAGCCTTCCCTTAAAACTTATTCCTCAAACACAAAACAGTGTTTTGCAGTTATTTATATGCAGTCTCCTGCCTCAAGCTATGCAGAATTTCTGTGGACATTTTTAGCTCGGTATCTGTTCATGTAATCTTTAGCAATCAAGTTTTAAAGTATAGGAGAAAAACATACCAGGTCATTTATGGCCAGATGTTGTAAAGTATTCATCAGAGTTTTGCAACCTGAAAATTAGTTATCAGGACAAGTATAGATGGTGACTAACTTCTAGTTAATACACAGTTCTTTAGTAACGGTATTTTTTCTCTCCCAGTAATCTGTTCTAGTAAAATAATAGAATCCCTCAGGCAGGGTATTGTCTTACTGCTTTATACTGAATGTATGCAGGTATGTCTTACTCAAACACTACTACGGGAGGGTGTGCGTGTGTGTGTGTTGTGAGGTTTTTTGCTTTTGTGTGTGGTTTGTTGGTTGATTGTTGTTGAGACTTTGTAATTCAGTGGAGATGTATATATGATAGGACTGAAAAAAGTTATTGGCTGCTGTTGACTGAATTAAGATAAATATAGCAACAGAATAATGACTGGAAATGTTGAGAAAAAAACTCTTTTATTGGTTGATGCAACTTGGAGTAGACCACCTGTACAACCTGCAGCTGGCCTGTTAGCTGTGCTTTTTGATAACCTCTAAATTCTTTAAATTGGTCAAATTGCATTAATGTTACTAATAAAGACAGCATGTTTGAATGCTTTAAGTTCTCAATTATGGATTCAAAGTATAGCATGTTTTGACAGCTTTAACTCTATTCCTTTTTTTTTTTTTTTTTTAAAGTTGACTCTGCACTTCTTCAGAGTACCACCATGGATCATAAAAGATAACTGGTTTAGCAAAAGCAGCATAGGGTTTTGAAAATTTCAAAGGTGTGACAATGCTGTAGCATTCCGAGTTGCAAAAATGCATCTTGGAATTTCTTCTTTGACATAAGTGTGAGAGAATGGCTCTAGTGAATGTCTGGGTCCTTTTATTTCTTCTATCTGCTACTAATAAAAGAAGACTTCCTTTGAAGTTTTGGATATATGATATTATTGGTAATTACATATTATCTCATCCTAATCTTATGAGGATGCCAAACTCTCTTAAAAACATCGCCTTGCTTGTTGTCATTCAGGCACCAGAATTACTTGATGATTATTCACGAGTATGAGGAATAGCACTTAAAGGGAATTTTTAATGTTTTTTCTATTAAAAATTGAACCAAAGCCCCGATGCTCTGAATTGTATGAAGGGCAAACAGCTTGAAGAATGAGTGTCAGACAGTTTGGCTAATAAATACTTTATTTATCTATTTAATTTTCAGTTGCAAACTTTGCACATGGGAATTAGAGATGGATGAGCAACTGGGAGCAGATGTGTTGGGTAATGGCTGCCAGAGATTTTGGCAAACCTTTTTTTAATTTTTCTAATCTGTTCCATAGATACTGTGAATGTTGATAATAGGAACTGAGGTGAAAATCCTATACACCAATGTAAAGAGCAGCACATGAAAAGCACGTTTCAGGATTTTACATCTCATTTAAAGTTGTCAGTGCAGTGTAACAGTTTTACCCTTTCCTAAAATAATTGTTTAATCCTGAGAAGTAGTTAGGCTGATCGCAAAAGAAGTTCATGCTGTCTTTGCTTAAGTAAAAAGCAGCCTGGCATAAATAGACTTCTTGTCTGCTTTGTGGTTTTAGTCACAGGGTTGTGTTCTCATTCTTCTGGAAGCTACAAAAATTGCTGCATGGGTGCGCGCCACTAGCTTCTGAAAAGTCATAGCAAATTAGTAGAAGTCTAGAGAAATCTTCGCAAATGCAACATTAGTATATTTAATTTTTTCCTCAGCAGGCTGCTGAACAAGCTACTTGTTGGTCACAGAAAGCATCTAGAAATACCTGCTGGTGCTTCCAAGCATTTGATACTCAACTAGAAGTATCAGGATGGGAACTGCTGTCTTAAGTGAAAGCTTCTGAGACTGGGGAGGGGGAAAAAAAAAAAAGTGGTGGTCGTGAATGCACGTCATATGTGGTAGTATCATAACTCTGCTTTGCCCAGAGTAAAAAAAGGCAGTGATATTAAAGTTTATTTTTTGTCTCCTAAGGCACTCAAAGTAGAACTCCCAGAGATTCCCATAGTTTGCTGTATTCACTGACCTGATGCCATATGATAGAGAGTTGCCAGAAGGTCAAGAAAGGCTATGCCAACATTACCCAGCTCTCAGAATATGGCTCACTTGGTGTGTCTAAACTTTGGAAGCAAAATTGATTTTCCTCTGGGATTTCTCTTTTTGGAATTTAATTTTTAAGTACTTAATTTTGATTCCTGTATAACCTCTTAGGCTTCTGGTTTTCTGAAAAACTGTGCATCTCCCATATCTGTGCGAGTGAAGGCTTTGAATTGTGATGGTATGTTCTATTGTTGTGTATACAGGTATCTTTTATATTTTCTTCATGTCTAATTGTTTTTTTGGAAACAAAGTCAACTGCAACAACATCTTGTTTTTCATCTCAGCAGTTGTCACAGGTGTGGGATAACAATAAAAATATTGCATCTTACATCACTGTGCACTCTGCTAGGGCTCTACTGAGACTTAATCTACATGCAACATCTCTGCAGCATGTAAAGGCTTTAATAAGAGGAAGTCAATGAGCCTCATGTACCTTTTATAAAACATGACATAAGGCAATATAATTAAAACTAAACTTATTTCCTGTGGTGAAATTAACTTACAGAAATGAAGGTGTTTATTTATTAAATAGGATCTCTGGAGTTCTCGCCTTATTCTTACGCCTCCTGGGAAGGTTTTGATTGTTTGCTTCCTTTCTCTTGCCTGCTTGCTGTGTAATTTAAAACTGATATCTTCCTTTGGGAAACAAAATTTGATCGGAGAACAGCCTGCATCACTAGCTAAACAAATTACCAATGTTTTACTCACTTTTCTTTCCCTATTCTTTCCCCCCACCCCTAACTGTAAGGGGAAGGAAAAAAAGTGTACAGAGGTTTTAGAAACATAGTAGTAGTGCAGACCAAATTGTTTTTTCCATAACAAGGAGGGCCTTTTCTTTCAGGGTAGGTAAACTTTTTTTCTTTTTTTTTTTTTTGAGTAGCAGAAGATAGCAGGTGGTTGCTTTTTTATTTGTTTGTTTCCTGTGACAAAGCCTTTTGGTGTTCATTGTTGGTCTCCTAGCATGCAAACGGACTAGGTGCAGCTGCTTTCTGTTATATAACATGTAATTTATGGAAGGATTAGAGAGAGAATGTTAAATCAGTGTTGGTAGCTACTTAACTTAAAATGGCTAGCAGTGTCTTTACAATGACGTATTAAAATACAAGGCAATGCAGCTGAGTTTTGTTTTGTTTGCTTTGTTAAGAAAAACAAGTACCAGTGAGTGGATACAAGAATGATTATGACCAAAATCAAGAAAGGACAGTTGTTTCTTTGTGTGCCGTGGCTTCTACTAGTAAGACTATTGCAAAAATAAGTTTTCTTTTTATGTGAAAGTATGTTAAGATATGGACAAAATCAAATCTTCATGCTCATAAGCTTCAGTTGAATGAGTTTGAACCTGGACGTGTATCTGGCCTGCATGGTTTGGATTTCTGCAGTAATACAGACAGAAGAATAGTTATTCTTATCATAATGCTTTAGTAAACAAGTTTCTGTAATCCTTTCTGGTAGGCAAAAAGTTGAATGATTTAGGTCTTTTAGTTGTTACAAAGTATTAGTAACTTGTAACTGACTTGAGAGATTTCTTTTAATATTTTGCAGACCTATACACTGTCTATCTGAAATTATTAATTATTATATTATTTCTTTGCAAAATTATCATGGTTTTCCTGTATGTTGTAGAACTGAGAAGGGTTTAGAATATTAATTGGAAACTGAGCCACTTTTTTCTAACAGAAAAAAGAATTTCTTTTTTTTTGTTTTCATAGCAATGATTATTGAAATTGTGCTAGAAAATTCACAAAATAAAAATCAGCAACTAGCACTTCATCATGCAGTGAGTGGAGGTTTTAAAAACTCTAATACAGATTGATACTGCACTGTGTCTTTTTTTTTGAGTGAAGTAGTCCTTTATCATAGTGATATACGACAGCATTTTGACTGTGTCGGTGATTTTCTAGAAGCAATATCATCATATTTGTTACCTGCTTATCTGCATCAGGGATAGCTGTGATTTAGGTTCAGTTCTAGTGTCGTGTGAGACACTTGCTAGTATATGCTTTTTCATGAGATGTGAAAATCAAAAAACAATCCAAGTTTTGATTTTATTTTTTTTTTAGACTTCTAGATTGCTAACTCTGATTTTTCAGACTTGCCAAAGTTTTGTATACTATTAGTATAGTCTGAATAACTCTTTGAAGAACTGTAGTTAGAGAAACATGAAAACACTGACTTGCTCTAAAGATTTCGGTGAGCTAGAGAGGTGGTCTGGAAGACTTCTTTAATTCACAATCTCAGATTTACTGAAGGAGCTCACACTTCAGATGCAGGAGGGAGGTACTGGTTTAATTCATTAAACAGGAAGAAAGTTTAGGAGAAAGATGATTTTTCAGCTTACAGAAATGGTAGGGCCACTTCTTGGTTGTCCATTGCTCTGTGTACTCCTCATACCTGAGGGGCAGGTAACTCTCTTGGTGTGAGTATAGTGAAGTGGAACTCTTTGGCTTTTCTCTGGAATTCATCTGCCTAATGTCTTGAGTTACTAATATTTTCTGCCTCTTAAGTATAAATTGATGGCTTCCAATTAATAGTAGGTATTTATTTCTTCAGATTATTACTAAGAAAATTGTGTTTGAATTTACATTACTCCTATTCTTGCACTGCATATTGTGGGAACAGAATGGAAACTAAGAATACAAAAAAATTGCTTTGTATTTTTATATTAACTAAGCTAAAAGAATATATGACAAATTATCTGAAGGGTTTGGGTTTACTAACATAAAATTTCCTGAAATTAAATAGTGTGTGATTGTTAAATACTGACATAAATACTTGTTTCCTTCCATAAGGTAGCACAAGAGTCTAACTGCTACCCAAAATAAATAGTTCTTGTTTAAAAAGAGGGTTTGGTTTTGCCATGGTTGTGAGTTGATCAAGAAGCACTTTGGCTTGACCTTTATAGGTACTATCAGGAGGAACCAAAGTGACACTAAAAGTTGTACCAGTGGAACTTAAAAAGCCTCGTTAAGCTTTACAAAAAGCATACAAAATACTGCACTTTTTTCCATGACCCCTGAGTATTTTATTTTAGTGCTTTCTAAGTTTTGTTGTGTTTTGGGGTGGTTTTTCCCCCTCATTTTGCAGAGTGGCAAGGGAAATCAGCATTAAAAGGATTTTTAAACTGAGTGAAGGTCCTTCCGCAAGAGTGCTGAAGAATAAACATTTTTTTTCCATAAGAACTCTTCTTCATTCCAGTATGCTTCTAAAGCTTCTCATCTTCCAGCCTTTTAATATCTTCATTTTGGAATCGTTTCTCCCTTACATCCTAGAGCAATACGTGTTTTCCGTGGGCTTATAACTGCCTTACTGTGCACTTTTCAACTTTTGTGGGTATTTAATTGCTAGAGAAGTTAATATTTCTCCTTATGGAATGTGCCATTGATGGTTTTATAAAGTGTGTCCTCTCATTTTAAAACAATTAGTCCTAAGAAATGTAATTGAATGAAGTTAAATTCATGAGGGAGGTAAACACCAGGGATGGAGAGGAGCTATTTAAACTAAAGGACAATATTGGCACAAGAACTAATGGGTGTAAGCTGGCTATGAATAAATTCAAGCTGAGAATTCAAAGAAGGTTCCTAATTGTTAGAGCAGTGAGGTTCTGCAATAGTTTTTCAATCAAAGCAAAATCATAAGCGCTCTTAGGAAGGAGTTTGATTGCCTTATGAAAAGCATTAAATTATGCAGTACTTGTCACGGCTAGGGACTGGACTGAAATTTGGTGGTCCTTTCCTGTCCTGTAATCCTAAGAAGCATATACTTTGAGATACTTGTTTACGAGTCAGAAATGTATTTTTATATGTTCTGATGGATGCATAAATTTTGTTCACATTTATTTTAATCACAAGATCAGCCCTCCGCACATTCGGTTTGATGTGTTAATTCTCTGGGGTCAAGCTGGGGTCTCGGCTCAAATTGTGGAGTCTCTCAGTTCCCTGTATGTGATAATGGGAAGTTAGATATTGAGAGAGAGAGAAGCTGGACGTTTCTTGCATTTCAGTTCTCCGAATTTACATGAAGAAAGGTTTGTAATCTTTTTACTTGACAGTGTATGTGGGATTAAAAGAACTGCTTTTTTCTCATTATCTCTACTCATTTTTAATACAAACCAAAATAGCCCTCTAAAAAGTGCACTAGAGCAGTCTACTTGGGTAGCTTAAATGTTGCTTACTGTAATCTAAAGTAAAATTGAATGTTTTACTTAAGTATTTAGCCTGGTTTTTTTCCCCGGAATCTACCTGAAGTGTTTAAATAAAGGGAAATACACTAACAAGGCAATGGAGAGTTTTTCTCATTGAAGGAGTGTGTAGCCTTACTTGTACAGTTACCCATTCCAATGACTTGTACTGCCTCTAGTGCTGACTGTGGTAAACATGATTTACTATTGATTCAGCTACATGATGCCCACAGACCATATTTCTGAATTATTATGCAATAG
Organism: Astur gentilis; assembly: GCF_929443795.1. Taxonomy (NCBI): domain Eukaryota; kingdom Metazoa; phylum Chordata; class Aves; order Accipitriformes; family Accipitridae; genus Astur; species Astur gentilis. The sequence goes on from NC_064891.1 coordinate 16,489,226, forward strand.
AACTTAATTTCTGTTCCTGCTTTAATTTTTTTCATGCTGAAAACTAACAAGCTTCTGACTTGCTGTCAAGCAGTAGACTTCAAGGAGACTGAGCTGACTTGTAGGTGCTTGAGAACTGGCAATCTTTTTACAGTCTTTTCTGTCTCCTCATGCAATCATGCCCACCTTATTTTGTGTGTTGGGTTTGGGGTTTTTGGGTTTGGTTTTTTTTTGACCTTTCATACTAGCACCAAAATGTCAGTTATTTCATGAATTAGCCAGAAAGACATTACTAGTAGGTTTTTGTTAAGTTCTCATTCTTGTATTCTGTATTGTCCTTGTATTTGCTTCATTTGACACTTAGTGCTGCACAGATTGATCCAATCATTTCAGAAAGTCATACTCTGGAAACTGAATTGCTATCTATTTAAATAAATAAAAAGTTTAATCTCACCATCAATAACTGTAAAAAATACTCCATTTGACCTCTTAGAAATGGAGCTCAGAAGTTTAGTTGTACATGTTCATAGTGAATATGTTTACTAACCTGTGTCAGCTGAGCATTTCATGTCATGAGTTTTATCAGGAAGGTTTTCCTGAGGCTTATTTGTAATGTTGAGCAGCTGCTTGCATGTACTGCTGTCGGAGAATGGCAGAAGGCCTGTTAAGCACCCAGCTTAATGAAAACTTATTTTTATTTTGTTAGTATATGTTAAGATGTGCCTGTATATTAAGGGTGCACTCCATTAACCTTTCACTTGCAGAGTTGGATTAGAATCCGAAATGGAGCATCAGAGGGCCTTTCAAGACAAAGTTGAAAGAATCCCTTGTGCAGTATATGAAAGGCTGGCCTTATGCCATCTGACAATTGCTTTGATCATATTTCTCTTCTGGGAAGGTGGTTTTTATAATGCCAGACTCTTACAGGTATTTTCAATAAGCTATTATGAGTGAAGCAGATAATCACAGTAACAGTCTTTGATGTCCATTTGATTTGTCAATGGTTATTGCGGGGGTTTCATTCTGAAGAAATTTTGTTTACCAAAACCAGTGTCTAATTAAATCAACTAACTAAATAACATAGTCTAAATAAAAAAAAAAAAAAAAAAAAGAAAAAAAAGCCTTATTTCCTTTCTGGAAAAATTGAGTTTAGGAATAGGTTCCATATTCATGTTTTATTTACAATTGTAAATGCACATTTTTCATCAATATTTTCTGACAGGTTTGTATTGGATTTAGGCCCAGAAGGTTTTCTGCAGATGCAAGGTTTCCAAAAGCTATTGTTTTAGTGATTTTTCACAGTATATTATAAATGGCTTCTTTTCTTTACTGATTTCTCTTCATTTTATTCTATCTGAAGACATGGTCTGCAGATTAATGTATTCCTACTGGGTCCAGCCCCAGTTAGTTTAGCCCTTTGTGAACTGTTCTTGTTTTTGATGTGCTTGGGGACTATGGCTTTGAGTACTTCATGTTTGGAACTAAAGATTTATAATCTGTGCAGCCGTCATTTGCCAGTCTGGCATAAACACACAGCATGCTTTCTCCTCTCCTGGCGATAAATAACTTTTAGGATATAGCATTCACTTTCAAGCATGTCTTAGTAGTTTCTAGTCTTCAATAGATACCCTTGAATATGGGGTTTTGTAACTTTTGAGTGATACTTGATTTCATTTGTGAACTGAGTGATAATGATTTACATCATTACACAGTAAAACTATTTTTTAAAAAAATAATTTCTCAAGTAAAAGAAGAATGGGTGAAACCTTTGTTTCTGTGGTATAACTTTTTAGGTTTTTGTTTGTTTTTTTTACTGGGGCAAAATTTAGTAATGCAACAGACATAACACAAATGTTATAAACCAAAATTGAAATTAAAGAAACAAAATTAGGACAGAGGTGTGGAAGGAAAGAAAAAAAGGGCTTTCGGAAATGTGCATGACCTAACTTTGTGGCTGCTGCTGCTGGTGATGAAATTCTTTATGGGAATAATAGGAATGTTGCTGTGAGTGAGTGAAAGGGACAGTTAACTTAAACTTTTAGCTCAGCCTAAATCCTTTCACAAGTCCCATCTTTTATGAATATCAATCTGGTTTGGAGTATCTTAACCTTGAGAGAGGTTAGCTTCAGGAAGATAGAACATACAGTCTTCATCAGTGTCTAGCCTTCTGAGATACACTAGATAAGAGTTTCACTATCTGTGCTTCTTTTACAGATATTTTTTTTTTTTTGTCAGGGATACACAGTATTTTAATAGGCATCTTAAAATGCACATAATTTTCTGTTCTACCATTTGTCTACACTGAAAACTCCTTGAAGTTCTCTTGTTTGCATCTTCTAATGGGATCTTAATCTCATTTGAGAATTAAGTGGCTGTAACGTCAGGTAAATACGAGTTAGCAGGTAGTGACTTCAGCCAGGTACAGATGCCCTTACATTATAAATCCTGTGTGTAGTTTCTGTGCTGCTGTATACTGGAGTGCATTATTTCTCATGCAAATTTATTTTCAACTGTTAAATGGAGGGCCAAGCATTGTTGATGGAGAAAGTTTATGCCAGAACCTTTGTGAGGACTGTTTGCACTGTCTTTTGTCTCCCTAGAGACTGTACATTGCAGGGTAAGCGTTATATCCATTGCAGGCACCAGGAGGGCAGGGCGAGGGAGGACCTGGTAGAGTGGTTTACAAGGTATTCAGAAATAATAGGAGAATAAGTCCTGAGAACAGGAAGACGTTCCTAAGTGATATTGGAGGAAACCATTTGTTCCTTAAATGCTATGTAGAGATTTCTTCATATCTGTTTTCTTCTGAAATGCTTCCAGTGCCAGTGGTAGCTTGGTTACTGGTAATGTAACAGGTTGGCAGGCATGTTAGGGCTGACTGAGGTACTGTGTAAGATTAAAATTTTGTAGGAAACCTTTTTCCACAAAAAAGAATCCCAAACCCCGAGGAACCCTCTTGCTCCTTTTAATACTTTGTAATCAAACCTCTATGTGTTGGCATGTTAACTTCATCAGTAGTTAAAGTTTCTGTTTTCCTACAAAAGTTATTTTGTGACTAGGGTTGATTTGCTGTTGGACTGTTTTTCAATGGCTCTAAAGATGATTTGATAATGAGCATTAAAAACATTGACGGTAAAGAAGAGGTTATGGATAGTAGTTACAATAGAATAGATAGTTGTGCACAATGTTTCAGTATTTGGTATTCAGTATGCACATTAATTTCCTTTTCAGAAATTTTGCTAGAAAAATGTTCAGAGAATTATAATTGTAGTCTAAGTGGTTCTGGCCCTGGTTTTCTTAAATTAGGTATTTTAAATATGTATGTCTGGTAATATATCATTATGGAATATGAGAGCAAATTGGATGTGGAGGGCTGGATGCAGTGCTTCTGAGTACTTCTTTTTCTCTCTGGGAATAAAACCATATGTTTAATAGACTCAGTCTGAATCAAAAGGTAGAGTTGAATTGTTTGCTGAACAGAGAGAAATGAAATAATATTGAATTGACGTTGGTTTTATTTAAAAGAACCTGGTTTTGTTTTAACATAAACTGTCAAGGTGACCTGTTTAGGCTAAATTCCTATTGTGAAGAATTTCAAGTTGCTGTAAGCCTTTGTCATTAACAAAACAGTCTCTTTTAACAAAGTAGAAGAGACAAGGCTGATAGTCAAAGTTGACTATTTTCACTGTAAGTAATGTTTATTACATATTACTGATTTCAAATACATGAATTGAAGGTATTTGCATGTGTTTTACTCTCCAAATGTCTGAATAGGTCAAATGCTAAGAATAAAATGCATCCATACAACAGACTGTTTTGCATGGATAATGCTTGCTCCAAGCAAAAAGGAGTGGCATAGATCTTCTGGGTCATTGAATGCAGTCCCATTCTATCACAAGCAACAACATTTATATAATGCTTTTGTGCCTTGATCAAGCTTCAAATTGTGTTTTCAGTTTTGTACATGGGTCTCAGAGCCTGCCTTACTGAGAACCTGTACTGTGTAGTCCAATCATGTGTAATGTCATATGGGAGCGCTCTGAAAACGCTTGGAAAACATGAGCATTGACAATATATTCCAAAACCAAGTGATCTCTTCTGCATTTTTTTTTTCTTTTGGCTGTATCCTTAATATCATTCTTCTCCCTAAGCAAAGCTCTTTCTGTCAAAATATGATTGTTCAAGAATAAAGATCCTACGTAAACTCAAGACTTTTTTTTTTTTTTTTTTTTTGTTTAAGAACTCAGAAGTCAAAGGCCTGCTTACTTCTTCACAGACTCCTTCAAATAATGTGTCACGTGCCTCTGTCTTTGGAAGAAAACCTGTTTTGTAGTTATGCTGACATTTGCTGTGTTCCATTTTGCTCAGGAATTGTTAGATGCTTTGTCCGTGACAAATGTTTCCATTTATCTAGTTCTGAGTGATAGGAAGGTTTTCTCTAGACAAGAAAAGTTCATGTAAATAATAAAATAAATTTTGATGTTGTAATGAAACAGTGTATTAATACAGAATCACTTCTCAGATACTGGTGAGAGCACCTTTGTTTTAATGTCTAATAAGAAATATGGCACTGAAATAAACTTCAACCATTTCAGCAAACCCTTGAAACAACTGCATTCATCCTGATGGTAATGTGGCATGATTTGTGTTGTGAAGTAGTGGTTAGCTAGTTGTTGTTAAAATTTAATCTTCCCAAATTAGTCCCGTAAATTTCTGCTATTAAGTGGAAATATATGCCTTCTTCAGTACCAAGCATTTTAACTGTCTCTTGGATACATGAAACCACAACAAGCACCCATGTCTCTCCTAGGTGCTAAAAGCCTCAGTTGTCCCTTTCTCAGCTGTCAACTTCCAGCTTTCTTTAGATGACTTATGTAATGATGTCTCATATTCAATGTGAAAAAAATAGGTCTGAAAACTGGTCTTGAGCATGGAATAAATGCCATCAAGAGTACTGGATAAGAGAAGAGGCATTGGAGGATGGTGGTGCTGCTGCCTAATTTTGTCTCTGCCAAAAGAGGGTGAAGTTGCAGGACAGAGGGTAGCATTTTTACTGTTATTATTTATTTTAGTTTTGCTGTTGGCCATTTAAGAAGACAGTATGAGTATTGCTTTGTGCAAAATAAAATTAACAGTTCTGATAGTGGCTAGTTTCGGTGAAAATATCCTTGCTGGTTCTCCTGTGGAGTAGCTTCAGTAGCCTGCCTTCCTAACTGTTCTTAACAGCGTGAAACCTGATTTTACCATGTGGAAGCAGACTTTGTCACAGCAGGGATGAGGCAATGTGCATGTGTAGCTGCAAAAAAGCTGAAGGAGTCCCAAGTCACTGCAGTCTCTGCAGGGTCCACCTTTATGCTTCAGTAATTTTTCTATCAGTTAAGATAACTGCATGGACATAATGGAGTTCTTACATACTGATTCAGAAAGGGAAGTCTAAGATTAGGAGAGAAAAATGAACAGTGTGGTGAAGAAGTGAAAAGCAAGGAAATGCATAAAGCTGAGATCTTATCTATGTGAACTGCATGACGTATATCTTGTAATTACGCACTGTTACACAAAGAAAGATATACAGATTGTGTTATTACAGGGAACTGCAGAAAAGCAAGGCTCCACAAATTTTGCTCAAATGTGTTTTGGGTTTAGGTCAATTTAGGTCAATACAAGATAATCAAAAACTGTGAGTCAAGGCTAGAAATATTGTGAGAAGGATTTTATTCACCCGTAGTACTAATTAGGATTTTCCTAAAAGCATTAGGTGAGAGCAACATGATGATATTTTTATTCTAAAATATGTAACCAGGTTTTATTAACAGCTCATACTTGCTTCCAGAGAGACTATTAATACAGCTGCTCAATAGACAAATACACGCATTTAATTAAGTATGAAACCAAAAAGGAAAAAGCACATGCTACTGTACTTTCTGTCATTACCATAAAAAAATACTTTATTGGAAGTATTAGGAGGCAATAGCAAGTAGAGTGTGGTGTTTGTTTTTCTTCCTCTGTTTGCTACTTTATTAGTCTCCATGAATAGAACAGGAGATCTGGCAGAAGAAAGGAAGTTGTAGAGGTGAATGTTTTCTGTAGTAGTAAAGAAATCCATATGTTGAAATATTGTAAAAATATTATCTCCAAGAATGAGTCTGAACTCTATTTTTATGGGTTATTTTGATGCATGAATGTGTCCACCATCCCCTCCCTTCCTTCCCCCACCCTGGTTAAATGTATTTGTTCCCAAGGCAAAACCTTTCCTTAGTTTTTGACTGGTCAGTCTGTTGAGAAGATACTTTTCAGGTTTTGGTTAATATCCAGACATACGATGTTCATCTGTAGTGCAAAGGAAACTTTTTCAAGTAGCTAAGTAAATTCAGTTAATCTGTTTTCTTCTATACAGCTACACTAAATTTACAAAATATTGGCACAGTGTTATAGTTATGAATGCAGTTTTCTTGAGTGCTTTAAGTTGAACAAAGCATCAGGCAGTTGTTTTTGTGTTTTCAAAGTGTAACAGCTTTCAAAAATGGTGATATTAAGGCTTTCTACTTGGTTCTGTGCTGAAAGGGGCAATACAGTCAAACACTTGGAAATGTCACTATATACGATTCTCTAGTGGCATTACAGCAAATTTCATATCCTTACAGTTTCTTTAAAAGAAATTCACAATGTAGCAAGCAAGTTTGAATACATTTGAAAATACAATATTGTGAATGGAAATAAAACAAATTGAAATAAACCCCCGACTTGAAATGGGAAATGTTACTTAAGAGTAGTAATATGTGTTGACAAAAACAAGGCTGCTGCTATAAAGGGAGGAGAATGTTTTTCAAGGTCAATGAGTTTGTAAGCTGCGGGGGGAGGCTTTTACGAGTAGACAGTCTTAGACATCGGTATTTACTCTTGTTCATTCTGAAACATTACAACAGTTCTTTATCCTGAAACAGAAACTAAGAATTTCTTACCTACTACTGTGTGGCAACTGTGGATTTTTGAATGCTTGACTCGAAGCTAGAGCTGTGCTGTGCCGTGAACTTGGTAGGAGTTTTAATAGTATGGACTGTAGGAGTGATGAGCAATAGGCAATAAGACTAGGACTAAGTAGAGTACAGTGGGGAAAAGTTATGTTCTAAATAGTTATAATATTTCAAGGAACTTATTTTAAGTATGTGAATTTGTTAGAGTTATGTTAGAGGCTGGTTGTAGCTATTAACCATTGTATGGAGTAGAAGTTTTTAGGGATGTTCTGTGTTGTACTAGAATAGATTACGTTCGTTTTATTTATCTTTAACATCTCTGTAAGGGGCATATCCTTTCTGTATTTGGAATTGGCATCACTTTGTTGTTGCACAAGCAGGGCTGGATCTTAGTATTCCTCTTGTGTCTCTGCTTTCTTCCCTTTTTACCTCAGAGGAGTGCAGGATCTCAAGATCTGCCTCCTTACTTCCCTATCAGAAACAAAGCTCACAGTTAAGGACAAGTAAATAGTCCTAGAAGAGGGAAAAATAAGTGGGGAAAGGTGTTGACTAAAAAACTAAAACCTCTAACCTTGAAACTCCCAGAGCTCAGAGCAATGTGGGAATATTGGACTGTAGTCTTTATACACTATCACATTAGTATCAGTATTAGAACATATTGCTGTTATTAACAACAATTAGATGGGCATAGGAGAGAAACTAGTAAATCTTAATGTTAGTGAGTACCTGTAACTGAAGTAAAATATGGGGATTGTTTTTTTGTTTTGTTTTTTAAATTAAAACTGGAGCCTCAAAATCAATGCTCAGCTGAAAAGAAACATAGTAATTGTCAACTGATCAAATCCACTGTTTTAAAACAGTACGTACAATTTAATATTCCACTGTAAGTCTGGGTGATTTCTTAACTGCAGGTCTTGCTCATTCCAAGTTCTTCAGTGAAACATTGTCCTGAATAGGCTTTGCAGAATGGTACCTTCTGTACATGTGATAGAAATGTTAAGGAAGTGAATCTGATTAATAAAAAGTATAGTTTGTGCATGCATTGGTTGTTAAAAACGGAATTCATAGTGAATTATTTCCTCAACACAGAAGCCTGGAATGTGTATCTCCTATTTCTATTAGTGGAGAAACACTTCAATGAGAAGTTCTGATCTCCTTATTTCATCAGCTAGCCCTTTTATTGACCTCATTTACTCACCTTTTTTAAAAAAAAAAACCAAACCCAAACTTTATTTCTCATCACATGCCAGGGAACATGAGGACAGTAGTGTAGAACATGTGTTACGCCACTGCACCAGAAAACGTTGTCCAAAAGAGGTAGCAGCTTGGTATTACTCATTCGCCTAATGAAGGCAATGGACATTAAGAAAAACAAAACACACCAGAGAGAAGCAAATAGCATTTTGTGATGAAGTATAAAACACTCGATAAAATAATTCTAAATTGAATCTGAACACATCACATCTCAAAGTCTTAAAAGAAGAAATACAGTCAGTTGTGATTCTTGCGAAAGCAAATGCTCTACTAAAGTGTTAATCACTTTAAATGGTCTGATTAATAATGAGTTAACTTAGGATTCTTACTAATTTTTCATAGATAGACAAGTAGTAATGACCAAGATGGCCTTAACAAGTGTTTTGCTTTAATAGGTCATGTAGAGGCTTGATCCTGCACTCGGTGCCCATTTCAAACTCTGTATAGTCTGCAATCACCCATGCTCTGCGGCTTCACTTCAGTAAGTTACCGTTTCTGGCTTTAAAATAGAAGTACTGAAGCTCTGCAAGGGTAATTGCAACACCACAATGTCTGGAATAGTCTCATGTTTTGTGGGTGATTGGTTTCTGAATATTATGTGTACATTCTATGTTTACTTAATTTATATACACTGAGCACACATTATCTTAAAACATTGGTTTTGATGCCATCTATCTAGATAAATATTATCATGCTTTAAAAGGCCCCTGAAAAAATGCAAGCCTTTCTTATCTGTCCTTTCTCATATTCCCAGCTAAGAATCTTCTATCTCTTACCACGAGTAAAGCTGAAACCGGTATTTTATTTTGCCTTCTATTTCGTTGTCTGATAACTCATGACTGTTGGTGCAGAGTATTTGACAAGATTAATGATACAACTAACCTCTTTGTGCTACTCTCATTACCAGTATCTATCTTAAAATCCACTTCCAAGAAGGTAGTATGGGCGCTTGAATATGAAAGCTACTGAGTATCTTTTTACGCACTAAGCTTAAAGCTGAACTCAAGTAAGGGAAGGATGCAGCCTTCATTAAGTACACAGCTCTGGGTAAATCTTGTAAATATTGCATATTGTCATATTCAAGAAGGCTGGAAAAAATGCTACATAATGTCTGAGTAATCTTTCTCTGTATACTTAAGCTAATAATTCATTGATTTACGGCTTTTTATACATGCTTTATTCTCAGTAAGGAGAATGTTCTTCACTGAGATAACACTATTTGTGTGTTATAGAAAAATGTAGTCAACATAATTACTATTTATACTGTTGGTTATTTAATAGTTTGTGGTTTTGCATTTGTTTTCTACACGTTACTCCATTTTTCCTCAAAAGTATGATGTTATAGAAAGTATGGGTGAATGCAGATGGGAGAGAGCTTTTACTGTCAAAATTGAATTTTGATAAGTGACAAAGTAAATCTAATGCTGCTTGCTGTCAAGGCTTATGGATATCTCGTGTAAAGCTAAAACAGTTCGATGTGATTTTACTGTGTTTTGTGGTGGAGCCAAAACTTCTGGGTACTTGCCCTGTTCTTGGAGTTGGAAAGCCTGTTAATCACAATGATGGGCTACAAACGCTCTGCATAACTACTTACCCATAGAAATACAGAAAAAGGAGCGAAAGTCGAAGAGAAAAGAGCAGTAAGTGCTCTTTCTCAGCTTGTTCCTTTCCTTTTTGGGAGCATTACTCTCCACCAATCTTCAATAGCCTACTATTTTCCATTCCATATCAGCAAATTGTTGCATTTTTTTGTAGTTTAGGGCATGTTTTTCTAAGTCAGGGTTGGATTTTTTTGTGGTGGTGGTTTTGTTGTTTTTTGGTGTGTTTTTTTTTCCTTTCCCTCTCCTGGGGTGTGACATTAGCTAAGGTTCTCTTATAACCTTAATACAGTATTTTGAGTTGAGTGGAAAAAGGTATTAAAATTGCTAAGAGCCAAGAAATCTTGGTTCTAGTGCTGGCCCTGATAGGAAAAAGTCCATAGATCTTTGATGTTTGATCCTTTGCAAGTCATGGCAATGGTGCAGCTTAGGTAACTTCTGAAGAATTACTTCCCTTGCTTATGTGGAAACATCAGTTGCACAGACTCAGGGAAATGAGGGAGACTTATTAATGATTTCACTTCAAGATATGTAATCCAACAGCATCTAAAAGTCTTCACTGAAGTTGACGTCCTCTGTGCTGGGCAGTGGACATAAACAGTGGATAGAACAGTTTGTCTTGAAAATTTGAGATTCAAGACTAACTCTGCCTGATGTGAGTTACAAGTGGTCTTAGTCCCTGCTCAGTTTAGGATTTAGCAGGAGCAGAGCATTGAGGGACTCTGTTTGCCTGCTGTTCAGTGTCACCTTCCTGCTTCAGAGGTGGTGGCTTCCTTGCAGGGAGTTCTGCCAGGCTCTCTGAGTGCGACTATTTCGTACACACGTGTGTGTACACAAATACAAAGGTTTTGATATGTTACTAAGTGAAACAGAAAGTGGTGATACTTACCTGTCTAATTTGAGTGCTGCATGCCTGACCATGATACTCTGAGGAGAGGAAAATGTGTCTTTAGCCATGAATAAGGCATTCCACAGCAGAAACTAAGGAAGTTGGAGGCATCTGTTTTCCCAAGGTGCTATTTTTATCTAAGGAGTTTAGCTCTTGCCATGTAATGAGCAGAGCATCCAGACGTGACTATAGTGATACTCAATGCTGTGACTTTGTTTCCTATCCCTTTATTCCTTAAACTCGAGGGTTAAGATAGCATGAGAATGCTGTAGGAGAGCATCAGCCCTTAGGCAAAGCGAGAGTAGTTTTTCCGTATTGAAGCTACAGCATTTAGCAGTGAGGGACAATTAAATTAAACTACTGAAAGATTTTTGAGTTAGGTGACTGCCAGCCTTCTTTTTAAGAGAGGTCCAAATTTCATGCTTTTTGAGTTGATCTTATAGTTTGTGAGTTAACTGATGTATGTATTGTGTTAGCTGTTATCTCTAATAAAAACATTTTTTTTTTAATATTCAATCAGCTGTAGATGAATTTGATCTGATGCTTTCATAAAAGATTTACCACATATGCATGATATAACCTGAAGATAGCATGTTGATTCAAGTCTTGTGGCACATACCAAAGTGTTTAGGTTTTTAAATAATCTGGAAATCTGGAAATACAAGTGCAAATTATGAGAAGCAGATGATTTTGTTTGTTAGAGAATATCAGGCATGGACATTGTGCCCTGGAATAAGGAAAACTACTGCATATGATAAGAAATGCATTTGTGCAGATATGAATAAAAATCAATCAACAATCCACTGGTATCTTTTTTTTTTTCCCCCCAATAGAGACATGAAAGACTAGAAATGTACTAAGGTGTGACAATGAAGTATTTTGAGCTATAATAAATAAAACCCATTAATCTTGAAAATTTAATTTTTTTTAGAGCCAGTAGCCAAGGAGCAGCCTAATGTAATTACTTGGTGAAATGCTTTGTGTAAAACGGATGTTTGGAAAATTGAAATTGCAAGAAAATGTAAAAATATGCTTTAGTAAAAAGTAGGATATTAAAGCACAGGGGAAAGTGTATTGAGTGAACAAAGTATATTTCTGTCACAGTCAGTAAACACCATTAAAATTAAACTGCAGGGGAAAGCAAATGGACTATTTTTATCAAATATGAAATTAAACAATATGCTTAATATATAAAATATATATACACAAATAAAATGATGTTAAAAATAGGAAATGCAGCAAAGTTAAATTACCACAAATACTTCTCTGCACTCACCTATGTTTGTTCATGTCATTCATGTAGATGCTATTTAGTGATCAAGGAAAAGGAAAAAGAATTGTGATTTGGCAGATACGAAAAGCTAAAATACAACTTCCAACCTCAATTCCAGTCGACTTGACACTGATCTCCTTTCACCTAAACCAAGTAAATTTAAGTCCTTGCATGAGTTAAACAGTACCAGACTAAGAGAAATGATTTGGTTTGTAAGTATTAGTTATTGCAAGTATCTCAAGCAGATTTACTTCACCTGATTGCGATCCATTCATAGAACCACAACTAGAGGAAATGCAATAGCTGACTGTCTTGAAGGTTGAAAATATTTTCCTTCAAAAGTTACCTCACCAACAGGACAGAATCAGGAGTTTTACAATATTCAGTTTTTTACAGTCTCTTTAGTGTGACTGATGCTTGCTGGACAGGTCCAACATTGCTTGACGTTTGGAGAGACTGTTCTTACTTGGCTTGAATAGGAATGATCATATATTGAAAGAAACAAGGGGATGATGAATTTACTTGGAACAAACCTATTAGTGTTTCTTATTCAAAGCTGTGATTTGAAATAGCTTTTGAAGCAAGAGCTAAGAACCTTAAGTGCAAGCCTGGCATTGGTATGGCTTAAAATGGCTGCTTTGTAGGGAATTTAATTTGCAACACGAGTCGTTATCTGTCTGATAGATTAGGATGAGCCCACATACCTCAGTCAGAATCTCTTTCTTTGTCCCTTCCACTCTTTCTGATTTAGTTACTATTTTTCCTAATGGTTCCATATGTTTTATATCTGAATCATATTTGCTTGCTTTGAGGGCTGATCCACTGAAATGAGTGGAACTTGGTGTAACACATTGAAATATCGGTCTGTAATAGTTTGACTGACATGGTATGTGTTTAAAATTATTATTGTTTAAAAAATTTAAAAATTATTGTTTAAAATTCCCTTCCAGTCTCCAAAAAAAAAAAAAAAGTCCCCCCAAACCCCACAACCAATTATTTTTTTAACTGAAATAAACGCATTCCTTAACATGGATTTCTTTTGCTGATACCACATTGAGTCTCTGATATGTTAACCTGGGTTCACAGCTTGTTGGCTGGTGACATGGTGCAACACAATTTTATGCACAAGGCATAAGAGAATCCAGGGTATCACAACTGAACTTAAGTGTTCCAACAGATACCTGTTTATAAAGCTGCATTATTCAGTCAAAAGGTGCAAATGAAATTAACAAAAGTTTTGACAAATCATTCTATGCAATTTTTTAGGATTTAAAATATGAGTTAAGTAGTTTATCTTTTAGTTTTCAGTCTCTGAATTTGATATTAGAGAGCTGGAAATCCGTATTTTTCTGTACTGATCAAAAAATGATGTATTAGAGCATTATCACTGAAACAGTTTATCACATTCTGTATGACACTTAAAAAAAGAGCTTTTCACTTACATTGTATTAAGCTTCTGTACTGTGTTAAGGTGGTCAAATAATCTTTAAATTCTTTAAAATATCTCTTCAGAACAATCACTTATTGTTCCAGTTAAGGAGCTAGTGAGGAAGTTGGGAAGTGTACAGATGTCTGTATGTATATGCTGTTAATATACCATTAACCAAGACTTGTGGTGCACTAATGAGCTGCACTTACTCTTGATACTTTTGGAGAATTCAGCTCTGTTGTCGATGATAGTTATAACTATTTTTTGCTTATAAGAAATATCCTTCTTCCTTGAAAATTATTTTGCTGTTTGACTAGCTAATAAATGTCACTGGGTACTGCTGCAATCAGTGACAGCACCTCCTAAAAAATAATGAATTGTATTAGAGTGAAATACTGTTCTTACGCTGGCAGTCATTTGTATAGGAGCTAGGGCTTGCAGATGATGTGACTTTTGGAATGCGTTTTATTAGCATTCTTGTTAAAGACAGAGAAAAATAGGGAGGAGGTCTGTTATACCTTTTGTAGCGATGCTTTTATTGAGTAATCTCTCCATTCACTCTATTCTTAGGAATAAATTTTAGGCTTTGATGTATTCTCCCTGGTCTGTGCACTGTACAGCCACCCTCTCCTATGTCATTCATATTGTGGTGGAAACTCAAATAATCTCCTTTGTACAAGTGAAATTATACAGTTTCTCGTGGTTTAACCCCAGCCAGCAACTAAGCACCACATAGCCACTCACTCACTCCCCCCCATCCAGTGGGATTGGGGAGAAAGTCGGGGAAAAAAAGTAAAACTCCTGGGTTTGAGATAAGAACGGTTTAATAGAACAGAAAAGAAGAAACTAATAATGATGATAACGCTATTAAAATGACAACAGTAGTAATACAAGGATTGGAATGTACAAATGATGCGCAGGGCAATAGCTCACCACCCGCCGACCGACACCCAGCCAGTCCCCGAGCGGTGATTCCCTGCTCCCCCCCCCCCCCCACTTCCCAGTTCCTAAAACTAGATGGGACGTCCCGTGGTATGGAATACACCGTTGGCCAGTTTGGGTCAGGTGCCCTGGTTGTCCCCTGTGCCAACTTCTTGTGCCCCTCCAGCTTTCTCGCTGGCTGGGCGTGAAAAGCTGAAAAATCCTTGACGATAATCTAAACACTACTGAGCAACAACTGAAAACATCAGTGTTATCAACATTCTTCGCATGCTGAACTCAAAACATAGCCCTGTACCAGCTACTAGGAAGACAGTTAACTCTATCCCAGCTGAAACCAGGACAAGTTAGTGTGGAAGCTCAGTGCCCAGTTTTTCAACTTTGATTTCCATATTACCTGCTAATAAATTTTAACCTCAATACCCTGCCTTCTATGTAGTAGCGAAAGGGGGCAACATACAGTTTCAGTCATAAATTACCATGGCCATAGAGATATTTTTTGGTTTTGAGGTAACTTCTGTTCAAAAATTTGATTTAGGGGAAGAAAGTAAAGCTTTTTCTGTAGTTTGTCCTCCGTCTGTTTCTTTAAACAGTGATTATAGTGAACATTATTAGTGGTTTAATTGGTGCAAGAGCCAAAACTTAACCTGAATTAATTGCAGTCGTATGTGGCAAATTCTTATGTTTGGATGACTTAGTGTAGTGGCTGCTGCCTATGTATGACTAGTTTTGGTGCCCAAATGTGAAAGAAATACAGTGATTATTATTATTTTTTTTTTTACTATAATGATACATTTTTTCCAGAAAGATAGGTAGAAAAATGTTGAAATTTGCGTAAAATTAATCTTCAGTGTAATATAAATTTACTAATTATTGAATCTGTATCTTTAAGTGTTTTGTGTGTTTGTTGTTGTGGTTTTATTGGGTTTGGGTTTTTGTGTGTGTGTGTGGTTTTTTTTTGTTTAGTAGTGCTAATGTGACACTTGGCATGTTTGATATGAGGGGGATCAGAATTCTGTGATTGCCACCGACTATTAGAACTGAACCCCATAACTTGCTTTTAGAAGAAAGTTATCTTTAATCACAAGCACGTTACAAAGATCAACTTACAGTGAGCACCAAAATACTACATAGGACTGTAGGTATTTAGAAAGCGTAAAAGGCTGCCACTGTAGGAGTTTTGGGTAGCTTTCACTAACATTCATAAAATCTTCCAAGACATATGCATGCAAATATGGAATAAATATATAAAAAAAACCCCAGCATTTGACTGTGCTTCTACAGAATTTCTGAAGATAAGCTAGCCCATTTTTACTAGGAAAGAACTCTAGATCTTTTGTTTATGAATGCTAACAAGTTGTGAATGCATTAAGATGCAATTTACAAGTGAGTGAATAAATCGTTTTTTGGACTATATTAATCTAATGCAGTATGGACAAATACCCAGAAATAATTAAAATGATCAACATGTTGGTATTGCATGCAACCCCCTACAACGTTATTTTGCATAAAAAGGGCAAGTAAGGGGAAAAAGTCCATACATTATGGATTTAATTGGCAGTTTCTGGTTATTAGAATAGAGGGTTGTTTTCATTCTTAATGTACTTAATGTGAATTTAGTATTTGAGAAAGGTTGACAGGTGAAAGATTAGGTTAAGGGTTGACTTGTGAAAGGTTTAGTACTTCTGGATTGACAGCTCTAGGAATCTTGACAATAGCTGTAGTAAGAACCAAAACAGCACAGACAGGGCTGCTGCCATCTTCTTGCTGCTCCATACCTTACCAATGATGTACCTACTTTTATCAAGAGTTCGTCTGTAGCTCTGAGATGTATTCTTTAAGATCCTGGCTTTTTTGCTAACTTTACTTGCAAGAAGACTAAACACAAGAATACAATGATAGCAATGGCTCTTTTCAAGATCCCAACCTACTAAAAATTGGCTTATGAGGCCATGTGTGCTGTTATGTTGTAGCTAGCTGATCATTACTTTTTCTGACACACCTTCTAGGAGAGAGCTGAAAGCACTAAACCTTCAGCAAACTGATCGTTTTTCTCCGAAGCGGTAAAAGCTTGTTACAGATGTCGGGGTGAACATTCAAATTCAGACTCCAGTGACGTTCTTTCCTCAAAAGTGGTAAGGAACAACAGGCTGCTCTTGGAACTGTTTTGATGTCCGATATGTGATCTATTTCCCCATCTCTCATTCTGTTAAGTGTGAGTTGCTTGAAAATTTCTGAGGAAGCTAACAAACATGAGTGCGAAGCTAATTGTCCTTATTCATACATATGCTTCCTTTCCAGTGATACTTTTTAGAAAGAAAAAATAATCTTTGAACCTATTTATGATAATTTTGCTCTTAATAACATGACCTTTAAATAGTATTTCCTGCGGCTTATATTCATGCTATGTGCACATATAATATAGTAGTTGAAGCCTGTGGTATTTATTTCTCAGGAGAGTTAGATCTCCAGAAATAAGATGTTTCTCTGTGGACTTAAATGAACAGAAAAAAAATTTAATTATATTTTTTTCCCAACTTGGACTGGAATACTCCAAAATTATAAGCATTTATGGAGTTATGTGATTTTATAATTGAATTATTTTTCACTCTTCATTTTAAGATCCCACTTTGTCACTAGCAGACAATCATGTTGCATATGAAGTTGTGAGTACACTTTAAAAAGAGTGATAGAGTGAGCTTTGTAAGACTTTTGGAGGTATTCGGGCTTTTCATTACAAGTGGTAATTACTAGCTTGATGTGACATGATAATACTAGATTTTTCTCTCTACTGAGTTCATAATCCAGCATGCAACTTTGGCTAGTGTCCTCAAGCAAGAAGAAAGAGGTTATAGATAATGGAAAGTAAAGTCTCTCAAGTTTTGTCACATCTTGCTATATAGGCTTGTTATAGGCTAATAGTGCCCATCACTTCCTTTGTGACAGGTTGCTAAGGTTTATCATTACAGTTGGCCTTTTTAATATGATAAGAAAATTTCATATATTCAACTATTCGTATAATTTGGCTCAGTAAAGGACAGCTTTGCTGAGGTCTGAGGGAAGTTGCAAGTATTTTCACTGTTTGAAGTAATTTTCCTCCTAAAATTTTGTGATTCTTTTTGCCTTACTACCTCATGTGAGTAGCAAAGTGTGGTAAACTTTAATGGTGTTAAAGTATTCTGGTCATATGGAAAGGGAGCCCAATCTAGAAAGTCCTGTAGCATGAATTTCCAGTAAAAATTCTGAGTATTGTGAACAGAGTTCCTTTAGGAACTTTTGAAGATACCAATGTAAGACATGGATGACAAGCTGGGAAAACCAGGTTAAATGAGGAAAACATAAGAATATGTGGTTACAATCTACATGATCTTTGCAGCAAAGCATGGTTCAAGGGGATGCTAGCTTTGGAAGCATTGAAGAAGGGCCTAGGATAAAGTCCATGCACATAAACATTTGGAAAGCGGGCTGTACCAAAGACGGGGCTGGCTGCAGTACCAGCACGCTGAAGATTAAAGGAGGGATTGTTCATAAGGCTGTTCCATGTCATGTTCTGGTAGTTCTGCTAAAACTGCAAGTTTAAACAAATGACCTGTAAGGTCTTTCTTGGTCCCGCTATCTTTGATCCACTGAATTTGACTCATTTGTTTAGTAATTCCCAAATGTTATTCAGTAATGTACATTAACAGGATATTGACTTCTCTTGAGGCAAACATCAATGTTTATTGAAAGGAGAAATAAATATCGACTGAAGTAAAGCCAAAGTCAATTTTTTCCTCAGAACTATAAACCTTAGTGTTCACTGAAATGCCAAGTAAATATACAATGTTCGCCATTCAAATCTTGATAATTCTGTGGAGATGTATGTAACACTACCATTGCTGTTTACATGTAAAATATGACTACTGTAATAAATATGTAAAAAGAATCTGCAAAGATTTAGGTTGCTCACTAATGGAAGCACAGCTATGAAAATGTGATTTGATAATTTTGTCAATTATTGTCAATTATTTAATAGTATCATGGCCTTTGGCAGCAAATGTTTTATTTGCATTGTAAATTAGTGTTTTTTTCTGTGATGGATTTTTTGTTTATTCCCAAGAGAGTAACATCTGTAATGTACTTGCTGCAAATATGAATTTATACTAATTAAAAGAATTGTCATTGATTTGTAAGCCAGCTAAACATGTGTGCATGATAAACATCATTTGTCTGAAAGAATATATTTATTAGAAATCGTGTATTTACAAAAGTATGATCTGTAAGTAATCGAAGTAATTATTTGTTAGAAAAAAAGTGTTGCAGGCAAGTTTGTTGCTGTATTATAGTTACTTGAGAAAGTGGTTCTAACGGTGCACTCGCATCCAGGTTAAGTACTTGACTAGACAGAGATCCCTGTCTAGCAGTAAAAATAGCAAATGATGTAAATGGAGATGCAGTTCTTCCAGCTAGCTTTGTGAAGACACTAGTAAGTCTGACTTGCTAACGAAGGCTGGTTTCAACCTTCTGGAAGTTTACGTATTGATGTAAGATTCTGTTTTGTTGAGTGATTCAGTCATGAATGAGTCTTGTCATGAATAAATGAGCAATGGCCAGTGAGAGTCAAGGTACAAATAGCCTGTGAGGAAGCCAGGTGATGACATAAGTTCCATCACACTCTTGTATGTTGATTTTATGAACCACTGCATCTGGGTAAAACTATTAGTACTCTCAGTACCATTTGCAAAAAAACTTCATTAGATTGATAAAGTCCAAGTAAATATTGCACATCTGATCTGCACTGTTAGTTTTAATACTAAATGTTTTTTATTATATGTCTGCTTTCCAAGCCAAGTGGAATAAGGTCTCCATGGTCTTCATCCTTGCAGTGGTGGATCTAATGGGCTGTTTTTGACAGTCTTTTTTATTTTACTAGTTGTCTTTATCCTTTTTTCACACAATACCTCCCATGTAGAGGAAGCATAATTTTAGCTGTGGTTAAGGGTTTTCATGCTCAGTAAGGTGATTCATGCACGGAAAGGTCACTCTAACATCTTCAACTTTAAAGTGGCAGTGACTGTCTTTGTGACATTTTCCATGATGTCCAGAAAGGGGATACTTTCAGTATTGTTTGTGCTCTTTTCTCTGGTGTGATCTTTGCTTCTGACTGGCTGTCTGCAGTGCTGAGTGCAACACACACAGTCTGTATGCAGAATTTTTAACTGTCTTTTAGCACCGCAAAGCATAATCAGACATCAGACTTTGGTCCGATCTATAAACTGAGAAGACGTGTTCTGATGCGGTAGGTGAACTTCACGTTTTGAAATACTAGTGTGTGCTATTTTCATGTATGTAGCACTACCCTTTTCAGAAAACCACTACTTGGAAATGAACTAGTGAGGTGTTTCAGGCAAAATTAGACACAGGAGGAGACAAAGTCAATGGGACTTCCAAAGTAAAGGAGACACAGGAATGAACTCACTGAACTATCTGAATAACCAACACTTCTGCTGAATGATAAGGTTCTTTTCAAGTAAGTTGCAGGTTGTATATGTGAAAGTAATGTAATTGTTTAGTTTTCAGTTCTAGTTTAAAAACTGATGGAACAGAAAATACAATGCCCTCCCCTTTTATAAAGCTCAAATCAGTAATGTTACTTCTTCATAGAGAATGCTGTCATTGAATAATGGTCTGCTGCCAGGAAAATGCTGAAGCAAGCTGTCTTATATTTTCAAAGCAGGCACTGCTGCCTTTGAAATAATCTTGTAGATGTTATATGATGGAATACTAAATAGA
This sequence comes from Astur gentilis, assembly GCF_929443795.1. Taxonomy (NCBI): domain Eukaryota; kingdom Metazoa; phylum Chordata; class Aves; order Accipitriformes; family Accipitridae; genus Astur; species Astur gentilis. Next base: position 16,509,330 of record NC_064891.1, read on the forward strand.
AGACCAATTCCAGATCTTTTGACAACGTTCTGTTATAATGACTTTACTCCTATTATATCAAATGATTGATGTAGATGTAATCATTGTGGTTGATGGATGTTAGTGTGGCAGGGTGACATTTGATTTCTGTTCTGTTTGAATTCTGATTAGCTTAAAGAATAAATCTGTGCAGTGTGGTTAGAAAAAAGTTTACTGTACCTGTGTGACTAAACTGGTGTCTGACTGACATTTATTTATTTTTATCAGTGTGGAAGGGTCAGCACTCCTTATTATTCAGACTTTAAAGTGAATTTTAATGCTTGTGAAAGCAACCAGATTGACAGCCAGAGGAGGTGAAGTCCTTTCTCCATCTGCAAAAGAGACACAGCACAGACAAGAAGGATGTTCCTGTCCTGCCTAGGGGGCCTTTATTCTTATTTATGGGAGAATAATGTTAATAGTCCCAGATCTGATGAACAGCAGAACCCTGTATTTTGGCCATGCAGGTTTGTTTCATAACCTGCCATATGTGGCCAGGCAGGAGTTTGAGGGAAAGTAAAATTTCACGGTCTGTTTCATGTGGGAGAAAACCAGGGGTTGCTGATAGAGTGGCTGTGTGTAAAGATGACAGAGATGAAAAAAGTGTGGAATTTCAGTTACTTTCATCTTCCCTTCTCCAACTTCTTTCATCTCAAAGCTGTAGCAGTGCAAGAGTAGTGACTGATTTGTTACTGGAAAGGTAAAGAAAAATATTTTCTTCTGGATATATAACTAATTCCTGTTATTATTTTATTTTATAACTTTTATTACTGTTCTGGCCTATTTCTTGTTTTCAGTTGAGTTCGCCTGAGTCTCATGGTGAGCCCTTAAGAGCTGGAGTGGTGATTTCCAGCCCTTGTCTGCTGAAGACTAAATGCACCTGTGTACTGGGTCTGTTTGAGATGCGTTCACTTTTTTCATAGCAGCCCATATGGTGCTGTGTTTCAGATTTGTGACTAAACCAGAGTTTTGGCTGTTGCAGTACTTGCACAGCATCAAGGCTTTCTCTTTTTCTTGCTCTGCCCCTGCCCGCACCCCCTCCCGCCCCGCAAGTTGGCCAGGGTGGTCAATAAGTTGGGTGAGGGCACAACCTGGGCAGCTGACCCAGACTGACCAAAGGGATATTCCATGCCATATAATGTTATGCTCAGCAATAAAACCTAAGGGAGGTTTTTTGGGGTGACCACACAGCCGTGTACATACCTACGTGTGACTCAGCTGCTATTGTGATGGTTTGACAGGCCTTGTGGGATGGAAAGAGGTTAAGTAATCATGTGAATCTGCTTTGCTCACATCAGTTCACTTTAATATTATAAAAAAGACTGATGGTAGTAAAAGTATCTCTTGTGATTCATGCTCTGGTTCTTGGTGTCACTGTCATCCATTTGAAAACATGTTTTAGAACAGTGGTGTTAATTACCAAATGTGAAAATGCTGAGGGGGCAAATTCTGCTTGCTCTTAATTTTAATTTCCCCCCCCTCCCTTTGTTGCCTAACCCCATGTGATTTCAGTTGAATTTCATAAAGGTGAGCTGATCCTTGCGCTGGCATAAACTGTTGGGCTGGCTTGTTGTATAAGTAATGTCTATTCTATGTTTTGTTTGAACGAATGTGGTTAGGTTTTAGAGAAAGCAGCTGCCCGTATATGCTGTTCTGGCTAGCACATAGAGGGTTTCATAGAGTCCTCTGGCAGAAGTGGGAAATTAAACTGTTTTTGTCGAGAGAAATGAACATGTTCCACTGGAAGTTGTTGAGAAAGCTATATACTAACACCTGTAGGGAGGTCTTAGGATGAGCAGCAGCAGCATGTTTTATAGATCTTAAGGCAAGCAGGTTCAGTTTGTCCTCTCTTATTTCATAGCCTGCAAAATTTCACCCAGATAGCCTCATTTGGAGAGCAGTGACTTGTCTGATGAAAGTATATTTTCAAAACAGCACCCAGGTTTAATTTGAAACTACTGAGAGAAGGGCAATGGCTTCAGTAGTACCAGTGGTTAATCACCATCACTGTTAAATATTTATGACTTATTCTTAATTTGAATTTGTCTGGATTTAATGTCAAGCCCTTTCTTAATGCTGGGTCTTTCTCTGCTACATCTGAAGAGCACTTTAATACCCAGTGCTTTCTCCCTGTGAATGTTCTTACACATTCTAATCAAGTTACTGCTCCGTCTTTCTTTTTGATAAACTAACCAGATTGAGCTATTTCACTCTCTTACTTTAAGATGTTTTGTCCAATCCTTGAATAATTTTTTCAGGCTCCTTTTTTTAACACCTCCTTCAATTTTTCAGTATTCTTTTCAAAGTATCAGAAGGGAGAGAGACTGTATTTCAGCATTGATCCCAGTGATACTGTATTTAGAGATAAAATGACCTTTTTGCCCCTTTGTACATGAGCCTCTTTGCTACAGCACAGCCTACTTTTTTTTTTCTCCCTAGATGTATGACTTTGACTATATTAAAATGTGTTTGATTTAGAAGGCCTACTTTACTATGTGTACTATAAAATACAATATTTAAAGCTAAATACAAGTTACTTATGGTTTATTATTATGTACCTTCATGGTGAGACGATTCTGCAAGTATATTTTGGAAAATATTCAAATGAATGAAATGAGCTTCGGAACTGATTTATAAATATTGCTATTATAGTTAACATATTTTGGATGCAGCTATATAAATAGATGATAGTGGTTTGGATGTTAGACAAATATTGTTTGTTATTTGCGGAGATGTATTGAATGAACTCTTGATATTTAATTCACAGTCAAGTATTTGTCTATAATCTCCCTCAATTATTAATATGAATTAAATTTAAAAAAATGCTTGAAAAACATAACTGATGTTATAGAAATAGCTCCTGATCTCATGCAGTAGTTTGTTTTTTTAGTTCTTCATATCCCATGGCTCCTCAACTCTCAAGTTCTAGTCTATGTATTTGTGAAGTTTCCCAGTTGGAACTAAGTAATATGGTTTTTTAGTGAGTAATTTACGAAAATAAAAATTTTGAGTTAAACAAGTATTTGCTTTTCAGGTTCATATGCAAAATAATTCTTTGTTCCTCTCTCCTGAAAGTTTAAAAATTCTGAGGTATTTGAGATGATACATGACATTATTTTTCCTCTGAAGTTTTCTTTGAAAAGATTACGACTTCAGAAATATTTAAGTCAACTTAATGTTGAAATTAATTTTCTCTTGTTCAGTTCCCTGGGAAGATCAAATGAAGCTTTTGAGTTGATCAAGCAGCAATTTTAAGAATGAATTATTTATACAACTTTAATCTAGATGTCACCTAACCTGTTTGCTTGTCTCTGTCTGATGCATGATGAATGGAAAAATAAACATTGTTCTAAATATGTAGAAATTTATAAGTAGGTAGAAGTTAAAATGTGATTTGCAGATTGAATTCATCCTGTAATAAAACCTGAAGTTGGTATTTTATGCAACCTGATTCCTTACCAGCCTGGTTTTAAAGCAGTTTAAATTACCAGAGGTTCTCAGTTACAGTGAGCATTATTACATGTCATCACTCTGGTGATACAACATAGCACCATCTTAAGGTAAAGGAGTGCAAGAAAGCAAGAACTAAGTAAAAAAAAAAAAAAAAAAAAAAAAAAAAAATCGATTGTTCTAAAAAAAACCAGAAGGCCTAGAGTCAGCTAAACAAATGGATTTCTGTTGTGTTTGTGCTGTCTACAGAAGGATAAAACTGATGGATAAAACCCATGAGTCTGGGTCTTTTGGCATTATTCCAAAAGGAATTGTTACTGAATCTTAATTTGAAGAGATTGGTTGTTTTCAGTCCAGTGCCATACCAATTGTAGGGTATTTCAAAAGTGTTCCTGTGTCAAACTACTATATAAAACTTTGCCTGTTCCTAGTGCATTGAGATGAATAGCGGAGAGGAAAAGGAAGGTCCAGTGGGATCTAGTTCCTTAGCCCTTGCAGATCTGGCAGAGGTTCCACCTTTTCTGTGGAAGGTAAATAGGGAATAGCAGGTCCAGCTATTAACAGAGAAGGTGGAAGAATCTGCAACTGTCAGTGGACATGCTCAGGCTAAGAAAAAAGTTGTACCTTGTTTAGTCATAGCTTCTCAGAAGAAAGGTAAAGGACTGAGCAGCCTAGAGATTGTTCTTGCCAATTAAAATATGGTCCTGTTGGCTGAGATGCTGACAAAGCAGTGCTGTGATGTGTGGTCCAGAGATTAAAACAGAAAGCATGGGTAAGTTAAATTAAAAAAAAACATGGATGAAGCATGAGCACTTAATTACAGCATGGTAGGTTACAGCAGGCAATCCCCCTCTCCCTCCGGCCAGCCCTTGAAACCCCCCCCAGTGGTAAGTGGCCAGTATGTTAGGGCTTAGTGAAGGAAAATAGTCCAGCCACTCTCTTGAGTGCAAAATAAATTGAACTGCATTAAGCGTCTGCTTTTGAGGTAAAATGTGATTATGATAATAAATTAATTTCATAGTTTAACCATAATATACTTTGCCTGTTGCAGGAAGCGGGAGAAAAATGCATTGAGTAACCTTGCTGGGTAGCCTAGCCTAAGTAGAAAATGTGGTATGAAACATTTGAATTAAAACTCCAATGAAAGCTTCAGTTTACCCACTTATTTATGGATAGCCAACATACTGCAATATTTGGATGGGATGTTCACCAAAGGTTTATGTAAAGACCCCATTTTCCACTGAAACTAGTTTGATTAAAAAGTCTTTTGAAATATAGATTGGTGCTTGATTTAAATTCTCCCTCCCCCTGCTCGCTCATCCTTTCACCTTGGCTTCTGCTCTGAGGAAATGTAATTTTTTGAAATGCAGAGGGAGTTACCGTCTCTCCCAAAATATTCAGGAAGAAAAGCAACTTCCTGAACTGAGGGACCATGGTCTAGGACAGTGGATGCCTTGCCATCCTGTCACGTAGTTTAGATGCAACCTTCAAGCCTAGTATAAGTATACATACAAAGTTTTATTGAGATTCTAATTCTGAAGCTTTCATTGTGTTTTGCCACTAAGAATGATAATTAACTTTAGACAAAAACTTAAAAAAAAATTTTAAAAGTAGCTTGAATTGACATTCCACATGAGATATATGGATAAAAAGGGAAACTGAAATGAAAAGCCTAGTCCTAATGAGACAGCCAACTAAGCTGAAAGATTACGCGTAGTGGCAATTTATGCCCACTTGCTTTATGGAGTTGCAAAAATATCATTGAGATGTATTCTTTTTACCACAGTGGGAAACAATGCTGTGTTACATTCCATTGTTGGAATGGTGTTCAGAACCTACACTAGCAACTTGCACTGTGACAGCCAGCTGAAGCCACCATGCAGAGTATATGGAAGTCACTAGAGATAAACTAGTTTTGAAATATTTGACCTTCTCAGGGACCTTTTGGCTCCAGCTGCTGGACCTTCCTGTTTGAAACATTAATCTGGAAGTGCTTTTAAATGCTGAAAAACACAGACAATTTGGGAAGTAAAGCATGGCTGCCAATAGGTAGGTTAAACACAGAGAAAAGAGGCAACAGGGAGATGAGTAACTCCAAATCGGTGGAAGGGAGAAAGATGTAAAGGAAGAGAATCCAAATAAAGAAGGGGTTGGGATGACAGGGAGAAGAAAGACTCAGACATGGGAAAAAAGAAAATAAAATACAGTGTATCAGAAATAGAATCTGTGAGTTAGGAACATTTTCAGAGCTCCATGGCCTCCCTTAATCCTCCACATATATTGCTTTGAAAATATGCCCATTTGATCTGTTCTCTTAAAAGTTTTTTTTGGAAATAAAATACCACCTGACCTCCCTAAAAAAGAAGCACGCTGACATCACTAACAGTGACCAGCATTTCATCTTGCATGGGTTGGAAACCGTGTCTTGGCCACCTAATCTCTTCTTATTTTGGTGATTTTTGTGTGTTACATGTCTGTTTCTGGTTTCTGTTGCCAGCATTTGCCTTCATTTCTTAGTTGCAGGCAAATCTTTCTCTTAAAGAAGATAAATAGTATCAGTGATGGAGGATTAATACCGCTTTCTAGAATGAGACACAATCTAGAAAGTCATTATTTATATTTCTCAGGTGCTACTGTAACGATATCCTTCAGTTCCAATCTGCAGTAACTTACACTAGTTCTTTTTCTCTTTCAAGATGAGCTCTCTTGGAGAAATGATGCTATGCTGTGCCAAGTACTGCTATGGTATCAATTAGTGTCTCGTAAAAGAAGAGACTAAGAATAGAAAGCACTTAAATGGGATTAGAAATCAGTATGAAAGAGGAGACCAATTTGATTCAAGCAAAGATCCCCTTAATGTTGATAACAAAGGATTTAATATCTTAAATGTGTTTAAAAACAGTGAGATTGTTACCATGTATATTAAAAAAGAAGTAGTAAGTATGCTTCTTGGGCTTAATTTTGGCAAAGGTCTTAGATCATTGTGTAGTTTTGCATATTACATGTGCGGTAATTTCTAGATATTGGAGTCAATGGTAGTTTTGCATGAGTAGGAACTGCTGGTTTGGTCCCCCATGATTCATTGATAAGGGTATTGCTTCTGACATTAGATTCAGCTAAGGGTAACAGACAATAACATGGCTGATTACTACAGTAGAAGATGTAAATTCTTTCACATTTCTATGCATTAAAAAGGCTTAGAATTCCTGAATTTTAATATAAAATACAATGAAGTGTATCAAATAAGATTCCCCTATCTTGCTTTGTAATAATAAATTGCAGTGTGTGCATTCAAAGGGTGAAAAATGGCTTTAAAGAACCTTTGACTCCTAAGGTTGAGAAAATACGTTACAAAAATCTCATTAAACACTCCTACATTTTGTGTGTGTGATTGCATGTTCCTTTTTCTCCAAGTGATTATATCCACACTTGCATGATCTTATTAAAACCAGATGGGCACACAGAAGTTGACTGGGTCTACATCAGTGAAATAACTGGTATGTTTATATATGACGGTGGTTACTAGCTATAAAAGAGAGCAGAAACAAATAAATGTTATCTTCTTATCTGGGGATTCTGGAATGCATTTTCTACTGTTTCTTGTTTTGCTGTAGGCTTCGCCACCTTCTCTCCTTCCAGGCTTCCCCAGCATCCCCTGTTGAGCTGCGCTGATCGTTCAGCCTTTCAGAGCTTGGAATGCACTCTGTTCTGGGATTTGAGTGCAAGGAATTTAGCCTTTATATACAGGCTTGAAATAAGTAGCAATCAACACCTGTGTGAAAAAGTAGAATCTGTGTGTGGAGGGGAGAAGAGAGTAGATACTGGTCAAAGCTAAGAGGAGAGGAGCAGATGCGGCCAGGGTTGGGTCTCATCGGGCAGGGGTGTGGTAGTGGAGTCCATCCCCACCAGCACTTCATAACCCCAAGTAAAATCTTCAGAGTTACTATTTTTCCTCTTAGGCTAACCATGGCAGTGATGGACATACTAGCACCGGAACACTCTGCGACATAAAGTACAGCGTGCTTGGGCAGTGGTGAGTCTTTGTAGAGGAGCATCACTGCCAACTAAAAAGCATTAGAGCCTCTCCTGTATCCAGTGTTAACTTCTTGCAGTGTATGTCACAAAGGAGAAAAGAAAATAAAGACTCAAATTTTGTTCCTATTGGAAATGTAACTCAAATAGAGTAACACAGCTTTTTAAAGTTGAGTTTGGAATTCAAAGTCTAATTATCCTGAATGATGCATAGTGGTTTTGGTCACATCCCAATAAATGATATTGCTAAACACAAAGCAAATTTTCACCTTTTAAGTTGAAAATATTTTCCAAGTGTCGTCTTTAGCAAACGTGACTGCAAGTAATCAGGCTTTTTAGTTTCTCAGAAATAATGCATGACGTTTATTGTGTCTCCTAAAATAAGATGTTTAAGAATCTATTGGTGCTAGGAAAGAAAAGAATTGGTACTTTGAGCATGTAGCTTCCTTAATTTGTAAGTGTTCTGGGATCTCTGCTGCCAGCTGCTGTTCTTGTTCCCTGAAAGTGCATGTGGGCTGATTTTAAACAAAACAACAACGACAAAAGATGTGACAAATGGGGGTTGCTATACAAATAATAAAAGAAATAACACCGCTAATTTCCCTTTTTTTGGAAGCAGTTATTAATTTAAAATAACTTACTGCATTTTTACTCATCAGATAATCTTTTACTGTGAAGAATATGGCAACCAGTATCAGGAATTCACTGAAATTCACAGAATTTGTAGGTGGTGATGGATGCTGAAACACTGTAGGGTTATTGTGGAAGGGTGAGTTAGGAGCTCCCTAGCTATGTAATTTCTTCGGTGAGCGCTTAACCCATTGAAATAATTTATGTTGATATCTCCTTTTTATTAAATATTTACTCTTATGTGCATGTATTTGTTTGGCTGATTGCTGTGATTATTCAGTTGTTCCACAATGAACTTTTTGTTGTGCCTTAGTGCTGAATGTTTTTGGACATGATCACATCCATAAGAAAAAAAATATGTCTTGACTGTATGTACATAAATGTACACAGGTTGAGTGATCTTCATTCAAGCGTTAAATGCTGCGAAACTTTCGCTTTTGATACATTGTACAAATGAGTCTATCTAAATTACTTAGTCCATTATGTACTTAGCAGCAAAGTGAAAGGAGAGGGGAGTTATTGTCTTGAGTGATCTATAAATGCAGGAAAGTTGTTTTTAATAGAACATTAGCTTTCCTAAGCGCTCAAATAACATCTGAAGTATATTTTCTTTACCAATAGATGGCAGCATAGCTCTTCAAGAGACTCCCGTAAGGTACTTAACGACTCGGTGTTAATGTAAATTACTTCAGCAGAAAGTTACTATCTGAGTAAATGTTGTTCTGCTTTTTTCGAAGTTCTCTACCTATTTTTGCTTCAAAATGGAAAGGAAGCAGCTATGGGTGGGATGGAAGTTAAGGCTATATGTTATGACTAAATATATACTTGAAAAAAAAAAGTTAAAAGAAAAATGCATTTTGTATACACAGGCATACTTCTCAATCCTGATACATTAACTTCAGCTAGAAATCTTAAATATGTCTTTTTTTTATTTGACAAAACTGTCATTCTGTTCATAGAACATCAAGACTAACACTTTGCTTGTGCGGGTAACAGAACCTGGGCCAAGCAAATCTGAAAAAAAAGCTGAGTGAGTATTCTGTGTTGTAAATACTAAAGGTTATTGTGGGAATGGTACAGTATTTAAAAGGGCAGATTTTTCTATAACCTACTGTAAGCAAACTGCATTCTTACCGTATCGTTTGCCTCTTAATTTTAGTCTGAGAAGTAAGGATCTGATAGCATATGATCCTCTGTGGTCTTGTTGAAGGATAGTTTTCTTTGGAATTCCAATATTCAGGCACCCACCAATAAACTATTAAATGTATGCTTGCTCAACACTGTGATTAACTTTGGCAAACGGGGTGGGGAGGAGCAGGGTGATTGGGGACAGGAACAAAAAAAAAAAAAAGAAGGTTTTTATAGTGCTGTGTCTGGGCTTATGCTTCTCACAGACCTCTCAAAGTGAGGAAGTGCATGTGAGGGAGAAGTCTTGGAGGGAAAAGCAAGCAGGATTCATGAAGGGCACTTGAGGTTGGCAGTAGCTGGAAGCTCTCTGCTGAGCTGCAGCCTGTGTTAGGCAAGAAGGCTATCAGATCAGTTTGTAGTGAGCAAGAGAGTTCTTCCAGTCTCAATTTTCAATGCTTTGGGGTGTAGAGTAGCACATTCTTAGTTGGAAAAGAATTTCCACCATACATACAATCCTCATTTTCTGTCTGAGGCTGATTTGGGATTTATTAATGTTTTTTAGTTTGAGAAGGGACAAGTTGTCAAACTCCTATTATTTGAATTATCTTGATAGGCAGAGTAGAGCAAATCTCTTTACTCCAGATCTCGCCACTCCTCTGCCCTCCATTTTAAATTTGCCATACAAGGAATCTGCTTACTCTGCAACACCAATACATTTTCTTTATTACTCTTAATTGAGATACTTGAATATTGTTGCATAACCGGCTATTTCAAGTGAAAAAAATATTGCCTAGCTGTTAACTCACTGTGACGGCTGATACATAGACTAGTAAATTGGACAGGAAATGTTCTCTTCCAGCCTTACAGCATCTGGATTTGTCAGTCTGTTCTGGAAGGAGGCATGCATACTGTGCTTCTTTCCTGTTGCCTTTGACCAGACATTCATCTTGACTGCGAAGTAAACTTTTTTGGTGAAAGTATTGTTGAGATCAATGTACTCATGAGAGGCCTGCCTTGACTGACCAATATTTTTCAGTGGGATTTTTTTCCACATCGGTAGATGATCAGACTCAGAATGCATAATCCTTGAATTTTTTTGAAAGGAAGACTTCGATTCCCTTTTTCCTTTCTTGTAGTTTACCAGATTACATGGCTATTTCTCTATATTAAAGTTATTTATTTAAAAAAAAATATTTTTTTAAAATATTAAAATGTGTTCTGCAGTAACTGTGGGAGGCTCTAGAGCCGGTGCCATGTTTTGTACTTTTACTGTAACAGTGTGTATTTGGTTTGTGTGGCAAGGTTTTGGTAGTGGGGGGGGTTACAGGGGTGGCTTCTGTGAGAAGCTGCTGGAAGCTTCCCCTATGTGCAATAGAGCCAATGCCAGCCGGCTCTAAGATGGACCCGCCGCTGGCCGAGGTCGAGCACATCAGCGACAGTGGGTAGCGCCTCTGGGATAACATATTTAAGAAGGGGAAAAGTTGTGGTGGGCACAGAAACAGCAACCAGAGAGAAGAGTGAGAACATATAAAAGGAACAGCCGGAGCAGAGATTCCCCTGCAGCCTGTGTGGAAGACCATGGTGGGTGAGGCAGGCTGTGTCCCCCTGAAGCCCAGGGAGGTCCACGGTGGAGCAGATCTCCACCTGCAGCCTGGGGAGGACCCCACGCCGGAGGAGGTGGGTGCCTGAAGGAGGCTGTGACCCTGTGGGAAGCCCACACTGGAGCAGGCTCCTGGCAGGACCTGTGGATCTGTGGAGAGAGGAGCCCAGGCTGGAGCAGGTTTTCTGGCAGGACTTGTGACCCTGCGGGGGACCCACGCTGGAGCAGTCTGTGCCTGAAGAACTGCAGGCCGTGGAAGGGACCCACGCTGGAGCAGTTTGTAAAGAACTGCAGCCCATGGGAGGGATCCACGTTGGAGAAGTTTGCAGAGAACTGTCTCCCGTGGGAGGGACATGCTGGAGCAGGGGACGAGTGAGGAGCCTTCCTCCTGAGAAGGAAGGAGCAGCAGAGACAACGTGTGATGAACTGCGCCACTGTGGGGGGAGGAGGTAGAGAATTTGGGAGTAAATTTAAGCCTGGGAAGAAGGGAGGGGTGAGGGGAAGGTGTTTTTATCCTATTTGATTGGTATTAAACTAATTTTCCCAAGTCGAGTCTGTTTTGCCCATGATGGTAATTGGTGAGTGATCTCTCCCATTCCTTATCTTGACCCATGAGCCTTTTGTTATATTTTCTCTCTTCTGTCCAGCTGAGGGGGGGAGTGATAGAGTGGCTTTGGTGAGCATCTGGTGTCTAGCCAGCATCAAGCCCCCCTCCCCCCCCCCCCCCCCCCCCAGTGCCATAAAAGATGGTGTATCCATTAATAAAGTTGATTTTTCTGAGGGGGAAGATTGGTATTTCTGAGAGATACCGGAAGAAAGGGAATAAAATAGTAGAAAGATTAAATTTTTGTATTTCACGTATTCCTATATTATCAGGGTATCTCTCATTTGTGCATCAATTTATGTATTAGTCTGTTGTTTCTTTTGTTATGTATCATGTTTTTACACAGAGAGTAGATACTCATTAAAAAATAGTTTCTGATTTCCATTGCTTGAGGTTGAAAAACATGATCCAATGGAAGCCAAACTTGCGCTTAGTCACTTAATTTTTGCAATGTTACAGTTGCTTTTGTTTTCTGCTGCCTGCATCTGAATGTTTGTTCCTCTCCAAGTAATGCAGGGTCTTAGAGATTTGGGCTAATGAGGGCAGCTAGGACATCACACTGTTGTTCTAATATAGAGCATCACATGTTGATCATTCAGTAGAACTTTATTTTTGGTTTGCTGAAATGCTGTTCTTCTGTAGGCATGGGATTTTCTTGGTTTTGAATCTATAAATCTTAAAGAATCATTGTTCTGAAAATCGTAGAGAAACAAATTCGAAAATGAGTTTTAAGACTGGGATACTTCATCCTTCTCCTCAGTGAGGTATCAGTGAAGCCTTTCTGTTTGTGGGGATCTATAAATTAATATAGAACTGGCGAAGAAGCCTGAAAGCATTTTCTTTCATTCTGGTATCTGTTGGGGTTTTTTTTTATTTTTTTTTTTTTTGGTTGTGGTTTTTTTGGTGGGTTTTGTTGTTGTTTTTGTTTTTGTTTTTTTTATGGTGAGCTGAAAACCCCATTGTACACTTCCTTTCTCTGTGAGTCTGGGATGTACTCAGTATCCTGAAAAGTAACGTGGGCCTGGGTCTTGGTGATGAGAGCAAGCGGTTCATTGCGAAGGAGGCTGTATCCTGTTTGGCAGAAAAATCCTGAACTGATCAGCATTGGCTGTAGTTCATGCTGCTTTCTGACATTTTCTGTAACTTTTATTTGGTTGAGACCTCTGTGCTGTATTTGCGGGTTGAATTGATTTAAGCTTTTAATAGTAGTTAACTGTGTTGCATGGGTAGTGACGGGTGAATGGTTGGTTTATGTTACCATACATCCTGGGAAACATCCTGTTTAGAATTTAACCCTACATTTCTTTGTGAAACCTATTTAGAGGATGAGATTTTTATTTTTAAAAAAAAAACAAACCATATAGACTTTTTTTTTTTTTTAGTATTTTGCATTTAATGAGTGTCTTTGTGGAACTGCTAGTAAAGACTGTTGTTCCAAACAACAACAAAAAAATTTACAAGGAAACCTCTCATGTCAGTTTAAATTGAGTTTATGACAGGAATTCAGAATGTCTCTATATTTATCCCAAATACCTAGTTATCCTTATATTTTTTTGGATCTGGAAGCCCCTGAAGAGTCATAGTCATATCCATGGAACACAATAGATGGCCTTCTAGGCTAATTTATCTGAATTTTCCACCTTCTAAACATAAGTTTAAATGTAGATTTAAGAATGTGAAAAATTCTCAGACTGTTCCCCCCCTGCCCATAGCTTTGTAAAGTGATTTCTGATGGATAATAATCGCAGGGAGTAAGGAGAGTCATGGAACTGAAAGAATATAATCAGAATATATAGAGAACATATACTTTGATAACTTAGAACTCTCTTATAATGGGATGAAGAAAACCTTTGTAATGGTGTCATATGTTAGTCTTAAAGATCCCTATAGGGGAAGTTCTTGGAAACTGAACAGTTGATATACCTACAATAAAGGCTAGACAACATGCTAATAAATAATACTTTGGGGAACTTGTCTTTAATGGATGCTGGATTAATTAATAGGTATTTTATGTAAGCAGTTTTCTTCTCCAAAGTATTTCCATTCTGAATGTATCCAGTTAGACAGACAGAGATCATAAGTCATGTTATTTTAGTTTGCTATTTAACTGTTTTTATTAGGGCCGGCAAGAACTGTATGCACTTAAAACTAAATTTACGTACTGTTTAATGTCTTATTAATCTCAGCTATCTTAAACTGTGTTCTTCACAATAATTCGAGTAAACTAAAAACAGAATTCAACTTCAAACTAAAAAAGGAATACTCTGAAACTATGTGTTCCAAGGCACGTTCCTCCCCGCCTCCCCTTCCCAAAACCAGCTTCAGCACACCCCAAGCCTTAACCTATAGTGGATCTTAGATGGATTTTGACTTCACAAGTAAATAGTTTGAACAAAACTTGTCATAGACGGTACAATCCTGTGCTCTGTGATAATTTTCATAGTGTGTTTTGTTTTCCTTTGCACTGGCATGCATTTTCTAGAGAGTAATGATCTACTTTTTCTTTTTTAGTATAATACCTAAATTATTTTATTTAGGTGCTTAAAAATAGATTTTTGCTTTGAAGCCACTTAAGTGCTTTTAAAAATCTTGACCTTCAGAGCCTAGTATTACGTATCCAATTTGGAAACTGTTGACTCTATAACAATCAGTATAAAATATAATACATTTTGACAGCAGATCATTAACTGATATTGAAGTAATTTTTTTCTATCAGTTATCCAAATCCAACCTAGACTGCTAGCTGCAACTATTACAAGTCAGCAGAACTTAAAGCCTGCTAGAGGGGGGAGCAAGCTTCATGATTCTTGGGTGAGTATGAACAGGCAATTCTGTCATAGGCTTGGGGTTCCTGGGATGATGGTAATACTGCCTAGATCATTTTATCATTCTCATTCTGAGATATGCCTTGGCTAGACCAGGACAGAACCATATGCAAAGCTAAGTAAAGGTGACAAAGTCCTGAACAGCAGCTGAGTGCAAGAGTTATGTTTTTGTTACTGCTCTTCTCATGTGCTCCGGCAAGCTGATGCCCTCTGATGGGAGAATATTTAGTTCTAGGAACTAAAACCAAATCCAAACGCAAAATGCAGTCTGGTTTTAGACTGGTAATCCAGACGCTGTAGTAATGTTAAATAGGTGTCAGGAAATAAATTTTTTTATAGATCGCTTGGTAAGTCTGCAGAGGATGAATCCTAGGGGTTCTTCAATTTTTATACAACTAATGGATCATCCTCTTTTGTTTTCAGGTTTTGGAAGTGTGATTAAGTTTACTTCAGCTGTTCTTAGATGGTACGAGTACAGTAGTCAGAAGCTGCAGAAGTCTTGATGTTGGTATTAAGTGCTTCTGTCTTGGTTGTCTAAACTAACTGAAGTTTAAAAAAAAAGAAGAAAAAAAAGGTTGTCAGCTTGCCAGATGCATGACTTGTGGGTAGCAGGGTGCTACTGAACTTCAACAAGAAATCAAGGTCCGGATTTGGTCATTTCTGAGACTGTTGGCTCTCATTGGCTTTCATACTATTTAAGACTTTTCCTGTCAGGTATTTATAGAGCAGAGATGGTTTCTAAATAAGCTTATTAAATGTGTTTTCGTATGCTGTGCTACTTGCAGGTATCTTTCAAGCATTTCATAGTAACTACTTATCAAAAGTAATGAAGAACGTTCTCCTACTTTTACTTCCTCTTGCCCATGCATACAATCACAGATGAGTGTAGGGAGAAAACTGGTTGTTAGTTCCCTGTCATGTGTCTGTCATGTTGCTGGAGTAGGGAGGGCAAAATCCTTGCTATCATCCTTCCATATGTCTCTATGAAGCTGTAGCGGACCATTAAATTAATGATATTGATAGGTTTTAAAGATAGATAGGGTTCCTTTGATTAATTTAATCTGATCTCATGCATAACAGAGATCAGGGATTTTGTCCCAGAATCTCTGCTTCCAAATTTATTGGGAAATCATATTCTTGTCTTCATTGGCATTTGACATTTTTCTTTTACTCCATGTTCAGTTCATGTCTTGTTCCTCTTACTGCAAGGTGTGCACTCAGCAGTAAAATTATTTTTATATTTTATTTTTAATTTTTTTTTTAAAATGGTGCATTCACCATTGCTTCAACACAGGAAAAAAAACTTTTTTCCTGTTCGTATAGAAATAATACTATTGTGCCTAAAAAAAGTGGCCAACATCACATGCTTTTGGAAGATGAAAGATTCCTTGCACTTACAAAATAACCACTTATGAACTAAGTGGCTGTTGTAATTTTGAATTCCTTC
The DNA here is from genome assembly GCF_929443795.1 of Astur gentilis. NCBI lineage: Eukaryota > Metazoa > Chordata > Aves > Accipitriformes > Accipitridae > Astur > Astur gentilis. The sequence goes on from NC_064891.1 coordinate 16,525,064, forward strand.
ATTATCTATATGCATTTGCATTAGTATTTTTAATCCTAGGCTCTTGGCCTCATTTATACCTTGTGTAAAAGATTTCCAAAAGCTAATTGCATTCATGTTGATAAGCACTTTCTTTTAATATTATTCTCTTTCAGTTGCACTAGATGTACCCTTCTGGTGTTCTGAGGTTTTGAATCGGTTTATTTAGAGCAGTTTGCTAATTTATTGTCTTCCGTGTGTCTTTTCCTGTATATGAACAGCCACATAAATCCTGTCTCTTACAGTGTGGTTATTTTCCTGCCTGGTTAATTCTAATGGTTCTCAGCATTCATTAGGAATCCTTTTTACTTTTCCTATGTCCAGATCTGGTTAGTTTATCCATCCTAAATGTTCCCAGGCAGTCATACCCATGACATTTCTTTAAACAGTGTTTTTTTCAAAATTGTGCTCTGCTCCATTCTTTTTTCTGAAATAGTTTTCTGAGTGCTATAGGGCATTGCAGAAAAGTCCTCATTCATTCCTCTGTAGCGATGAGCAGATACCAGGGTTATTTAAATGGAGTAAAATAACAAAATGCTTAAAATCGGTCTTTTCAGTGCATATGTTATTCTTTAATAACATATTTTAAATATATCATTCTCATTCTTTGTAGCATGTCCAAATACCATTCTATAAGAATTAAAATACTTACCCTCTCTGGCACCTTGTCACAGCAGAAACAAAGATAGTGAATTTTGCAGTATGCTCTTAAATCACTTATCTCATGATGAAGACAACACTACATTTGCAAGTAACCCAAATCAAATTCAAGGAAAGGTATATACTTGATATAATTTTTACAGTACTGGATGTTACATGTTACATATGTATATTAAAATTTACTTTTTTTTCCCGAATTGATACTATTTCTCATTATTCAGTTTTATAAGTATGTGTGCTGCTTTTCTTTTTTTTACAGGTGAAATTCTAGCACGTGAGATACCAACCCTTTTTAAAGAAAAAAAAAATATTTTTTTTTAAACCTGCAGTCAGGTTTGAACCACAGATGGTTAGTTATATAGACAGTAAAGTTCTGTGTTTGCTAGGCTGCTTCTGTCATCTTTGTTTTGTGTTTGCATGTCTTTAAGCTAGTATAGTTCTTAGATGATTTTTATTGCCTATCAAACTTGTGTTCATTTTTAGTATTATTCAGAAATGCTTGGTATATTGAAGTGCACAATTAACTAACCAGTCTAATTTGGAAAATTAGCCTGCCATTCTAGGCTCTGAGAACTACCATTATATTTTAGTATGTAAAGTCTACTAATTTTCATTCCTTTACAATTTTCTTTCCTCGATAATTTTCTACTTCTAGCAGGGTATTATTTTTCTGAAGACATTTACAATGAATGTTACTCACTGGTCATGGCTAACCTTCAATTAAACAGACTTTGATGCAGCACGTATCATTATCCCATTATCAAGTCATCCTTTTCTTCATTGGTTTTTCAAGTTATTTATTTATTGTTGAGAAATGTTCTATTCTCAATTAGTATTCTTTAAGGTGTCTTTTCAGTGTCTCCAGTTACAGAATACCATCCTGCACAGCGACTGTCATATTTCAGAAGTATAGAAGGTTCTGTTAAACCCAAACCATATTTAAACCAAGAAAACAACCCATGCCAACATAAAAGAACCTCTCTAAAAACCTGTCTCCCTTTTATTCTCTTTAGAAAATTTTCATACAAAGTGATCACTTTAAGACACAAAATCAACTGTGACAACACAATTAGGTGCTGACAGTGTTGTATAGATGTTATAAAAAAGATACCTGTTCTTATTTTAAAATGTTAAGCGCTTGCATTTAATAGTAAAATACTTCTATTTAAAAAAACATAGCATTTTGTAGTCTGCCTTGCCATCTGTTCCAAGTAGGCAGCCCATCTTTCTTTGTAGACAAACTTCACCTTTAAAAATAATGCTCTTTTCCTTATAACAACTATCCCGGAGAGCTTGCAGTCATCTTTGAATGTGAATTACGGTGAATATATTAAAGGCTGTTGGATCCGGGAAAGAGCAACAGGCAGATTTTATGAGTGGATATTTGCCCATACTGTGAAGTGAGGATTATGAAGTTAGCCTGTCACAGCTTAATCCACCTGTTTTCAGCATTGCTAATTAGCCAGTCACGACATATATCAGTTGTCAGAAATTAGCTTAGTACAATTGCAGTTTTGACTCTCAAATGTCTTCCTCGAGATTTTCTTTTCTGCTCACATATCTTTGTGATGCAACTGTTCACTGAAATGGCTCTTAGGCATATTTACCCTGGGTTTTTTTGTTGTTTTTATTTCCTCCTCCCACGTAAAAATTGTGGCATCACTCAGAAAGTCCAAACAATCCATGATAGAAAAACATTTTGAAGGAGGAAGATGCTGGCAAAGATTACAGTAGTAATAATCTTTGTGCCCTGGGGATTTAGCAGTGTGTTAATAAATTAATAAACTTATGGGGTGGATAATTCTTTTTTTCTCAAAATGATGTTATGCTTTTTCCTTTCTATATTTCTTGTAGGATGGATTCTTTCCTACTTGAGGAGTTGCTGGCAGTGGAAACATCATTAAAGTTAAAAGGGGAGGAAGTCTGTGGGATGAGTCCATAAACACATTGAGAGTAACCCTTCGTTACAATACTTTCTGTTTGCTAAGAATAGAATTTTAGCTGTTAAAACTGAGTGCCAGTTTTCAGGCAAAGTTTTGCTGTTGTTCCTTTCTTTCCTCCCAAGAAAAGCTAAGTGGGAAACCAAAATACTTGACAAGATTTTTAAGTGCTTGTTCACATAATAGTGCCTCCTCTCTCACTCTAATAGTTTGCTGTTTCTTAATAGCCTGCTCTGTAGGTTACCAGAGGTTAAATGAAGTAGCAATGAAGAACCTAGCAGAATGTCACGTATGCTTAAAAATACCAACAATAGTTTCTTTTAAATTTTGCATCTATTTATGAAGACATAACTTGATTTAAATTGCAGAGCCCTGAAAGTTCCTCAAGTTTTATGGTATAATTGATGAAAACTTCTTCAGTTTTAAAAAAGCAGGTTAAAAACAACAGCAATCTCTCTAAGTGGAAATTTTCAATAAAAACCAGCAGAGACATCTTTACAAAATGAAGTACTTATATGTATTATTTTTATTGTGGGCTAATAGGCACTTTCTTCCTCACTAATTGGTCTCTCTCAATTAAAACAATTACAGAATCAAATATATGAATATTTATACAGCATTTAAATTGATATTTTATTATACACAAGTCAAAAAATTCACAGTTAATTTTTCCCACTACAGCCTTATCTTCATCCCCCTGAGTGTGTGCACTACAGTGAAGGACTTTATTTTACAATTATACCACATGAATACATAAATATTAAAAAAAAAAAAAAAAAAAAAAAAGGAAAATGAAAAAAGTTATATTTAAAAGATTAATTACAGAGCAACTCTGCTGGTTGCCTTAACTTAAAAACAGGAATCACAGTGTTACAATTAAGCCAAAAATTTAACTATTAAACATCTAATAGAGTATGAACATTTCTGTGTCAATAGGATGCTGAGTTTCCTTTGCCTATTGTAGTCACTATCATATTGGAGACAATAGCCTGTCTTTGCTTGCGCTGAAAAGTATGCACGGTCACAGATATTCCTCTTTAGGAGTCCATGAACTAGTATGGAGAAGTTGCATTGTGATGATGTTTAGAAATCATGGACACTATGTATAATTAGAAGCTATTAATACTATCCTTGTAGGGCAAGGAAGTAGAATACATTGCCATTTTAACTTATCAGTAGGTTAAGTGGGTTGGTTGAAGTCATGAAGTGAAGCAACATAAAATTCTTGTGATTGGAAGCTGAGAATTCAATACTTCTAGTGATTCATTTGCACTGATGTATAATTTCTAAAATGACATTGAAAATAAAAATTGTGATGATAAATTGTGATATACTTTTGTAGCTAGTATGGTGCTCGCTGAAGTTGGAGAGAAATTGCCAGATGGTCTTCACTTTTCATTGTTATGTCATCAAGTTTATCAGTTGTGCAATGTTATGGTGATGGGGATGTGCTGCAACTATTTTCCCTTTTATCTGCTTAACTGCTTAATATTGAGTGGAGGTTACTACAGGATTGGTAGTGTTCATACAGAAGTCAGTGGCAGAGCTGCCATAGATTTCACTAGAATATAACTCTCACAGGAGAGGAATCGGTACTTGTGTGCTGCATCAGACAAATCTGAGGCGAGACTGACAGTATCTAAACACTCAGCATCAGGCCAACTGAGAATCCTTAGATGAGAAAAATGATGTGTTTGTATCCTCAGTATTCAGTAGTGCAGATCACTCTCCAAAATACTCCAACTCTGTTCATCTGTTTGCTCTGGACAGGTCTATACTGAACGTGGATTTAGGACTTGGGAAAGCTTCACTAGGCTAATGAGCCAGACGAGTAGAGTAAGGAAAAAGCACAATGTCACGTTATATTCCATTTAAAAGCAGAAGGCGCTTTCCAGTTTTGAAATTAGAAGTCTAAATTCTGCTCAGTGAAGCACAGTAGGATTAGCAAAGAGGGCAGAATGTGACCCACAATGAATTTTACATTATCTGGCCTTAAAAAATCTGGGAATATTAGTCTGAAGAATAAAAGCTGTATATGCAACCTACTGTTTTCTTTTTCCTTTTTACCCTTCTGCCCCTCCAAATACTCCCTTTTACTTCAAACAAGCAAACAGAAATCTATAAATGCAAACATCTGCAGTGAGATCGAGCATAAGAAGTTTCAGCCCAAAATGTTATTTTCTGACAATGTCACAACAAGAACGGAAGCACCATTTCAGCCCTAACTTGAATGTTGCCACGACTGCGACACTGTAATTACCAGTTTGTAAGCTTACTTTTGTCTGGGGAAACAGTTTCGAAACTACAACGTGGTAGGGTTAAAACTTTTCCGAATGTGGCAGAGGGTTTCTTTGTGTCTGACTTGCCAAGGACCACTTGCAGTTCTGGTAACTCGGTGGCTACAGAAGTCCAGAGGAAAAGGTGAGCTTTGCGTCAAAAAGTGTGTGTGTATTTTATATGTGTGTGTACTAATTATGTGTGTATGTATGTTAGATACGTATATGTATATTTGACCATTTGAAATTACTAGTTTCTCTTATTTGGTGGAGTGCTATTGAAACTTTCCATGCCTTGCAACTTACACTTCACTGTGACTGAAGTATAACCCTGACTTTAAAAAGATTATTAAAAAGTTTTTTGTCTGTCAAGTGCCTTGATAGGTGTTCAATTACATAATAACACCTATCTCAGGATAGGCCCATTTAATGCACTTTAAAAAAAATAAATATTCTATTCTTCTGAGTCCTACTTTAAATATTTTCCTTTAATTATAAGTGTATGATATCAGGTTAGACCTAAGCTAAATTACTGCCTTTCCATTTGGAGATGTACTACAGTGAAAATAGAACATTGTGGCAGTATAAAATGTTGCCCCTGAGACCAAGTCTTATATAGTTTGGTGTGTCCATGCATCTCTAAATTTAAAATGAGTTAATTTAATGCATGCTTAGGGCTTTAGTCCTTGCCCTCTGGTCCCTACTGTAATGTGTGTCTGTGTGCAAAGGGGAATGAGGTTAGAAAGGGTAGAAAAAGAGCCTGCAAGAAGACTTTTCTGAATGCGAGAGCTGAGGGCTGAAGGATGCCGGCTGATGTAACTTTAGTTAGTCAAACTGCTGGGATATAAAGCAGGAAGGATTGACGTGCTCCATTCCTGCAAAAATAGTATCGCATGCATACTTTCAGGAATGTACAGTACTGTCTTTATGAGCGGCAGAGAGGGAGGCATAATTTATGTAAACTAAATGGGTATGTGACAATCTCGCATTGTTTCACTTCATTGACATAATTTATTTTTGAAACATGGGATAGTAAACTCTGTCCACTGTATCGAATGAGTCAAGAAGTGCTGTGTTTTTTGGGGGGAAAGTCTACAAATGTTGGTGATTGGTAGTGCTCCTTACTAATTTTTAGGACAATGGAACTGCTTAGTTTCTTTTTATGATTTTCTATTTTTTTTCTATAAAGAGAAGTGTCAAAATAGAGTGTATGTCTTTATGTAATTGTCCCCTTGGACTACTTTATGCAGAAAGGCTGCTGAATTATAGGGAAGTTTTTGTTTTAAATGCAAATGATTTGTCAACATTAAGGATTCAGTGCTTTCTGCAAGGCTGCTGCATGAAGGCCCCTGAGAGAGGGAGTGCCACCAACCCAATCTTTTGGCTTTTGTCACTTAAGACTTGAGCTCCTCACTCTTTTGGTTGGTTTTTGGGGGGTTTGTTTGTTTTTCTGTGTTTTGATCCCTGTGCTCCTGGTGGCTGCAGGCTTGAAAGCTGATGTTATTGGAGCAGCCCTATAAAAAACAATAAAGCATGTTATGTGTTATGTCAGTAAATTTCTATCTATCTGCAATGGATATTTTTAGAGTTCTGCATTTAAAAAAATTGCATGGCTTTAAACATAAAATTTTGTGATTAAAGAATTTTTTAAATTTTTTTTTTTTTGTTAAGGATGCAAGAAATGAAATGTGCTGTGGCATGCAGACTCCAGTCCCTTTATGCAACTTTGACAGCACAGAAGTGTTCTGTGCTAGCAGCTGAGGATTCCATGCATAAGATTTTTGTTCCTTTTTATTCTTCTTCTTTTTTTTCCTTTTTTTTCTTCTTCTTTTTTTTTTTTTTTTAAATGATGTGGTCATGCCTGGAAAGATGAAACCCAGGCACTGTGGCTAGTAATCTCTCAAAAAATTTAAGACTCACCTGCTCCCTAGTGTTGTTAATGGCTGGGGAGTAGGAAGTACAAAATTTCCCCCTAGGCTGTCAAAATGGCCTGGTTAAGAGGCAAACATGAAGCAGATAGTGGGCTCACCTTCTCTCCATCAAGGAATCTAATGTGGAGCACAGTTTAAAATATGATACGGTTTCATATATGTGAATACAGAGGCGAAGAGTGCTCAAAACATACTGAGCCTTGTCACAGGTACATACTGTAAATAAACTAGTATGTTATTTAAGAAATGTTTTTCTCTTTCATATTAATGGAAATAGCATGATATCAGATACCAGCTGCTGTGTAGTTGTATCCAGCCTTTGTTTTACTAGCTTGTTGTTGGGATGTTTCCATGAAAGAGTTTTAATTACTTTTATTCCCCTTACTGAAGTGCCTTTTTTTTTTTTTAAGCTATTCAAGCTGTTGGTGCAGCTAAGTGGTGCTTGCATTCTCTTGTATTTGGGTAGTAGTAGGCAGTTTAAAAGGATCCCTTTTAGCTTCTGACTGCTAAATTCACCTTGCTTTTTTCTTTTGTGTTGATTCAAGAAAAGAGAATTTCATCTTCCTTACTTTTTTTCCCAATTCCACTGCTCCCCTTTTTTCTTTTTCTTTTTTTTTTTTTTAATTTTTCCCTCCCCAAGGTGTTATGTGAGATATTAAGTTGTCTGTAGGTGATCTCCTTCAGCGATACGGACATCAGCACTAGATGGATTAGATGACTGCAAATTAGATTCCACTTACTGCATATGCAGTATGCTATTACATTTATATAGCCAAAGCCCCCATTTCAAAGACAGCAGACCTGAATCAATTAATGTCGTCTGAGTTTGTCATTTAACATCTAAGCCTTCCTTTTTTTTTTAACTTGAAGCAATGCTATGTATCTTTCCTCCTCCTCCCCTTCTCAAAGCTGAGTTCTGCTTTTGCCTTACAAGCTGTAAAACCTGCTGTTCTTCATTACTCTGTCTTGTCTGTGTCTTACGACTGTAGATAGCGATTACATTCTTGAAGAACGAAGTGATACCCCCCCCCCCCCCATTGGTTAGTCTCTTCCGAGAGCTGCATGTACTAATGGAATGATATACTGGGTTGTTTGGGGCAACATAAAAAACTGATAGCAAATTATTAAGCTTTGTACGTGCCATTAATAGTGCATTTTTGTTTTAAATGCAGTATTTTCATAGTCTCAGAAATTTAAATTGGAAAAATATGTATTATGCCATTCAGTTCAATTTCATCCACTGCAAGCTGCTTTGGTATATTTAGAATGTATATTTCCCAGTGCTTTGTTTTAACTAATGACGTGATGAGGCTTTCAGCATTTATCTTGGGAAACTAATTGGCGGGTCCCACTATTAAGACATTGTTATTTTGTGCCAAAATTTCTTTCCTTCTCTCTCTCTCTCTCTCTCTCAATGTTTTTCTTTAAAGTTTCCTTTAAGCAGTATTTCCAGCATGCTCTCAAAATCCATAAACTGTATAGTGTTACACCTTTTTTTAATTGGGTTTTGGATTTGTTAGTAATAAGATAGTAGAAATACCGCCACACTTGTGGGATGAATGGATAAAGGTTGCTCAGGAGTTTGCAATACAGCCTACTCATTTAATATGTAATTTAGATTTACATGCCTTGCTAGCTTGACCTGAAGTTCAATGTGGGCTTACATTTTTTCTGTTTGTATTTTGTGGTTGTTTTTTTTAAGACAGTCTTTCTAAAATGGCTTTATTTTTACATTTTCTGTACAAATAAGCCCTTAATGAAGATTATTGCTAGGTTTCTGATTCCTAGATTAGAATAATTTTTATCCCTTACATAAATGTTTGACATTTTTCACACCTATAGTATTAAATACATGTGTGACTAGACCATTGCTACTTTTGTATATTACCTAAATACTCAATTCTGCATTCAGATATAATTATTTCTACCTGTCCTAAAAAAAGGCTGTGTGATGTAGTAGAAATTCTTCACATATTTTGGAGGTGCTATCAGGAATGTGGGGAAAAAGAAGTAATTTAATTGTGCCCCACAAGTAGCTCTTACTGGTGATGTGTTGTTCATAGGCATAAAATGTAAATATGAGATACTCATTCAATAAAAACCTGACTTTTGTGAAAACACTTTGGGTGATCATAGGGAAGTCTCTGCAATAAGTATTTCCAAATGCTCTTCTGACTATTTTACAATACGTTCAGTAGCAACAATCGGTGTGCTCCTTCTGCAGCAGGACTCTTTCTAGGAGCAAATGCACCTGGTTTTGTTCATTCTATTTTGTTTAATTCCTGCTCGTGGGAGTCAGTAAAGATAATACCTCTAAAAGCATTTTGCTGCCAGGAAACCAAAGGTGGCAGCTGTTCTGGATTAATGTAACTTAATATGTTTTCCATTCCTCAGAATATTCAGGGTGTGAATTTACTGAAAGATGTCCACAGTAGGCTGCATTTTCTTCTGTAAGTTGGTCCTAGATTTCCTGTATGATCCTCTTTTCTGAATGTTGCAAAGCAGGCATGTAAAATTAAAAACGGTGACATTATTACTCTGTTGTTGAAAAGTCATTTGCCAAAGTCCACCACCAGTTAAGTTGTTACGTGGGAGGAAAGGGGGTCAGGTAATGCTCCAGGCATCTTTGACAGGCAGCTCTTTACCTAGGCTAAGGTTTGGCACTAGGCTTGCCCTTGTTTGAAGGGATCCTGAAATGTGTAAAGCTGTTCCCATAGTGCTGGCAATAGGCAGTGACTGACTGTATGCTTTGCAGGCACTAGTTAGTCTCAAAAATGTACGCTGAAATCTCAGACCCACTTTGGAACTCCTGAAATAAGTTTTGATTTAAAGTATGAGGATGAAAGACTAACTTGTTAGTGTTAGATTTGTACTTATGAGATGGAAGAAACGATCTAATAATGAATTATCATATATAACTATTTTATTGAAAAAATTATTAAAACAGAGTGATCATGAAGAAACATTCAAGTTTCTTTTGTTCCTCTCTTTTTTTCTTGTCCTATCTATTGCTCTTCTGCTTAAAATTCTTTATGCAACAATATAGACTTGATTACAGCAGAGTAGATTATGATTTTCTGTTTGAAAGGATATTTATGTTCATTATGCAGAGATCTTTGTGTGCTTCTGATTGTCTCCAGGGGTTAGGCATTTGAACCTCCTGGATAGCTGCTAGTATAATCCAGCTCTAATAAAAATGTAGTTTATGCATATCTCAGGAAGGTTTAAGGCAGCTGTGAGCTATTCATACTCTCTCCTCAAGAGAGGTCTAAAATGTTCTGTTTTAAATAAAATGCCTTCTTCCAGTTAACTTTAACTTGGGGGGGGGGGTGGGGGGGTGGGGGGAGATCCCAACATCTGTACACCCTGTCCCCCCAGCTGCCCCCCCACCCCCCGGTGTTTAATTGACTCTGGACCAGTGACGGGACCATCCATTCTTTAGTACAGTAATCCAATTCCCCTTTTGTTGTGTGGCTTACACTTTTTCCTAACACCTGACGTTGCTCACTGTTGGAGCTGTGATAGCGACCTTGGTAGACCCTTGTCTTGATCCAGCACTTTCTCACACAAGCAAACAGACATCTGAACAACACTGTTGTAGGTAATGGTTAAGAGAATGTATTTCTATTCTTTCATGTGTCTTAGGGATTAGAATATACATTTTAGTTATTCGAGGAAAGGTGATATTACTGTTTGTGTTGGGTGAATTAAGTCCTGATGATGACAGCAGCAGAGCTCCAGGCTGCTGTCTGGCATTAGTGAAGCATATCCAAAAGCAGCTCTGCTCCCTGTACTCTCCCCCCAAATAAAGACAGCCCTCCCTGCAGTGTCTCACGCCTGCAAGTGTGCATGCACTTTCTAGAGAAACACACAAGCTTAGGGTTCAGATTAGGTCTTGAGGAAGTACACCTTTCTTAAGGAGATGTTATGCCCGAGTTGTTAAATCCAGCTTGATATATTTATAGGTGTGTACCGCTTCTAGGACCAAGCTGGCAACTTTGCATGGCACTGGACTGCACTGCATCATGTAGGCCTAGTAACTTCACTGTTACTGCTTCAGGGGTCTCTGCACCTGTAAAGCATTCCCTTACTTGCCATTTCTGCACTCAGATTCCCCCCCCCACGACTGACAACAGAAGTGCTAGTTGTGATCATCTATTGTAAAAACTGATATTGAGCTCAGCAACTTGTATTATGTATCCTCTTGAAACAGGTATCAGATAAAACCGACTCAAGGCCATCGTGGGCATGATTTGCTATTGAAACCACAGCTTGTAAACAAAAGGCTTTCTACTCATTAGCAAACCCTTGCGCTATTCAGCGTCTCATAAGCTAAGCAAGATAGTCTGACACGTCCAAGGATTTGTCTCTCTTAGATGTCAGACTACTTGAAAATTCAAACTAGAGACCTGTGAGGGAGGAAAATAAACTGGGGACTAAGTGGGTTATGCATCTAGTTGTGTAAATTGCAGGGCAGGGAGAGGGGAGGAAGGGCAATGAGAAAGGAGAGGAGACCAGAGAACTGTCAGCTCTTTAAGGAAATACTGCTGCTGTCTCTGGCAGAGAGTGGGGGAAGAAGGGCATTGAAACAGTGATCACAGCAAATGGGGAAACAAGGAAGATATGAGTCACAGTAAAGAGAGTAGCAAAAGGTGTGATATTTTTGATAAGCAGCTTCATGTTGAGATTATCATCTGAAGTTAAGTTCTGAAGGTTCTCTGATCACTGTCATAAATCCAGCGAGACTTAAAAGGGTGCAAGTGCACTGTGGAGAAGCTTCTGTAGCTATGCACAAAAGGATACGAATCATTTTGCCAATCTGTATTTTTCCAACCAAGAATCTGCAGTTTTCCACCTCATATGTGCATCAGTTAGTACCTTGTGCAGAGATCTGTCTGGCACTCCTTCACTTTTTTTAGCCCACCTTTTCAAAGAGAATTGTGAGATCTTTCAGATCTTGTTGCATAATTTTGTTTCAGGTAGAAAGAAACAGCCACTCTTTCCTGCAGGTACACAGAGCATGCTGGAAAGATCTGCTTTGTAGTCTTTCTGCATAATCTAGAATCTAAGTAGAACAAGGGTCAAAATTTTTAATATGAACTGCAAAATGAAGACTTGTACGCTGTTTATCTCAGGCTTTATGTTTCTACAGTCTTAGTCTTTGACTCTGATAAACTAACTGGCTTATTTTGATAGCTTTTATTTTTGTCGACAAATGCGTTCATAAGCTATATGTCTTGAAAAGTAGGAAATAAACCTACAGATATCTGAATCTATATTTTCTTTTAGATAGAAATTCTGTATGTGTATGTGAGATGTGTCTGTGCATCCTGCATACACCCCAGATAATTATTTAGTGGCTCTGTGACACTGCTACATCAGAAACCAACTTGTAAGGGGAACACTGCCGTATTAAGAACCATGCATGATACACACTTTTCCTGAATATTTGCAAAATAGTGGTTTAATGCCTTTTGGAAGTCAAGGAATGGAAAGGCAGCTTAAGTGATCTCCTTAGTATAAAGCTTTGTATTAAAAATGGAAATTGCATACCACCATTTTTTGCAGACTTTACCTGGAAATCAGTGAAGAGAAAACAGGCTGTGTTAAGAAAGTGTATTTGGATAAACTCAAGCAGATCCTAAGACTGAGCAGGACGTCCTTGTCCACCATCGCCCAGTGAAAACAAACTGATGTTTCTGTGACACCCCTGCCTCCTCCTGTGGCAGATTGGCAGCATCAGCCTTAGGACTGGGGAGAACATCATGGGGTGAGCCAGAGAAACCCTATAGAAAACTAGGTAGGTACCAGTAAGTGTTTCTCTACAAAGCTGTTGACTGATTTACTCTTGAAGCTTTTCTGTGTTTAGCAGTTAAGATGGGTTCTGACTGTACATATTATGGTAACAGAACTAATAATAGCTATTTGTTGTTGCATTTTGATTAGATTATTAGGACTTTATTTAGAACAACAAATTATTTGCTCCATATATATGGTATGTTCCCTTTTGATGTTAATGAGTTTTTCAGTGTTAAAAAAAAAAAGAATAAAAAAATTAAATGCTCCATTACTAGAAAGTATAAGAAACATAAAATTTAAACCACAGCTGAATTGTAAGTGATTTTCTTTGGATATAGAGTGCCCAGTATTTTGCCTTGTGTTAAAGGTGAATATAACACAGAAGGAGGAAAAAGCCAAGCCAAAGCTGCTGATACTTTCATACCAGTAATTAGCATTAGTTTAATCTGAGGTCTGCATGCACCCAGAAGGAACACGTTTACCGAATTCATTGTTTGGAACTTGAGAACAGTCAGAAGAGAAGTAGTGTCCTGCTTGTTAAGTCATATGGCAAGTAAAGGTGTATGTGCTTTGCTGAGAGGAATGATCATACTGGCTGAGATACAAGGTCTCCCTAACTCAATGTGGTGTTTCTAGCAGTGGTCAGAAGGAATGATTAGGAAAATAATAGAGAAAGAAGGCACATAAGGAATGATTTTTCCTCGAAAATAGTCTCAGCTTTCTATAATCAGCAGTGTGGAGATTTGAGTTAGCTCTTTTATGCAAAACATTGTATTTAATAAACGTTTTTCATAGATCTTTATTCCATTAATTTACGTCATTACTTTTTGAGCTTCTAAAAGATTTTCCAGTAAAACTACTGTGCTTCCGCAAACAATTGTGGAGTATGGGAAAAAAATACTGTTTCCTAACTTAGGCCCATTTCATCGAGGGCCAGCTAATTCTTGTGTTATGAGAAGAGATTTGCTATACCCTTTGTAAATCTTTTAAACATTTTCAAACATTTTCTGCAGTTATTCTTTTGTTGCATCTGAAGCCTTCTTGGCTGTACATTGTTTGCAGTTCACAACCCATTTCTCATACCTCACTCTGAATTGTGTGTACTCAGAGAGAAGGCTCCCTGAGATAATGGAGATAGCAATGGCAAGAAGTTCACTGAACAGCTACTCTAATTAGGGTGTGACGTTAATTAGGCTACAAAGATATTTCTGTGTAGGTCAGAGAAAGAACAGCAACAAAGTGAAGTAAAATATTTCCAAGGGGGAGATTCAGGTGACAGCAAGAAAAAAGGTCTTCATTTTTTTTTTTTTTCTGATTTTGAGTGCTTTGAAGCTGAACTTTCCAATGAATTATAAGTTTTTAGGGTTTTTTAATGTTGTTATACTTTATAATTGTATGCTTTGCAGTGAAACTTTACAGTAACAGAGTTTTGCTTAGAAAATAACTGAAAGAGGGCATTCATGTTTACTGTTACTTTTTGTATTAAATTTGCTTAAATTATGGGTCAATCCTGATTTTTCTGATTGACGTCAGTCCAGGGAAGCCAAGGAATTCTTCATCTTTGAGTTTTGGTAGCAGTAGGGACTCCTAAATTAAAATTTACATGATATCCAAATGGCACAGGATTGAAAACCCAACTGTGCATTCCTGCTGCATTTGTATTGGATTTTAAGTGTGTTAAGTTGATAGAATTTACAAGATTTGCAGACACTACTTCAACTCATGCTGAAATAAATGAGGATTTTTTCCCTTCGTGTTTCTGTGGCTTCTATGGTCTATGGAGAACATAGAATTCTAGCACAAAAGAAGCATTTTTACAGTGAAATGTCTGCTTATAACCATGTTTTAAGATGTGGTTCTTGAGTGGAAACCAAAATCCTCACATACTGTATTCATTCTTTTGACTAAAACTCCTGAGGCAGAGAGTGTAAATGGTGCAGCAGCAGCTTTTAGAAGTGTGAAAAAATATTCCATACTGTTGATGGGAATTTCCTCAGCAGTATGTCTAGTAGCACTATTAGATTTTTGGGTATAGTGACACTGCTTGAATAATGTTCTTTTGCTATCGTTACTGCTTTGATGGTATAACATTTTAGTGGTATAGAGTTTGTCTGACTTTCCCTTTAGCTTTTTAGACGTGTGTGTGGGAATCCAGTCTGTGATTTATTTGTAACTGTTGCGGAGAGGCGAGGAGAGAATTTGCTAACAAAGGCTGGTCTAGAGTGTCGGAGAGGTCAAGAGCTTTGTCAGTCAGTTCCTTCAGTCACAGCCAGGTGAATGCTTTCACAATATGATTTGCTGTAAGGTTGGGGAATTAATTGCATACAGGGTTACAGTTTTGTTGTTTAACTTAAAATTCAGACTGTGGATGATTCCTAGAAGCCTACTCACTGATTCATTATATGAACCCTAATTCTAGCTTTTTTTTTTTCTTCCTCTTTAATCAGGAAATTATTTTGATGTGTCTCACATAAAAATGTGCAGCTAAAGTATCAAAACAGCAAGGGTGGTAAATTACAAAATATGACACGCACGCCATCCCCTTTGCGCATGCTGTATAATTATCTTTTATTGTCCTAAATAGATTCTAGTTTTCTTCACCATCTTTTCTTTAGACAATTTCCTTCTGGAAAATTTTAGAATTACTCGTATCATGGTAAACAGGCTTCAGCTTTGTCTATGGATGGAAACAATATTTTACCTGAAGAAGGTTTTTAAGGTTTGAATGTGATTCTTAGCTAGGGAGGAAGTTTGTTGCTGGTTTCAGTTAGAGCGTGTATGGAGAGGTATGGACAGCACTGTGAAGCTTTTTGCACCTACTCTCTAAGAATTCAAATTCTGGTTCACATAGGAAAGAATGATGGAAAACACCATGGTCTCTTACTACTCTGATGGTCAAAAATGATGACAAAATTCACAACCATCCTTTCTGTATTAATATTGTACAAAACATTAATTTCAAAAAATCATAAAATCTTCTGTTGGGATTTTGCTTGGGTTGAGTGTGTTTTGTGCTTTTTTATGTCTAGCATAAGCATATATTTAATCTTTTAGTAGAGCGGTATTTTAGCATTTATAGCAGTAACAATCCATTGAAATTATGAAGCTGAGATAAAATTCAAATCTTCTGGAAGTCTTCTACCCTGAATAAAAATTTAGGCAGAAGCCCTGGAAGCAGAGCAAATATTTTTAGACTGTAAATTGACCATGAGGAGAGCATACTGTCTGTATGTTGGGAGGCTGTAAACTCTGTTTAGTAGCGAGGATGCCTCACTGGCAAAAGTATTTATATGTAACTAACCTTTATGTTCCATGGTGTTAGAAAACCAAGGGTCTTTTGTGTGTGTGTGTGTGTGTTTTTGTTTGGTGCATTGGTTTCTTACTCTCAAAAATGTGTGTGTTTTGCAGCTATGGGAATTGGCAGAAGCTAAATTTGGCTCCATATTTGTGTTTTTGGTGACACGCTGATATAATAAATCTGTTTTAAACCCCACATTCTTTGAGGACACTATTCTTTCTTAGCAGCCCTTGCTCTGGAACACCACTGAACTTGGTGGCAGCTCTGCATACACAGCAGCTACAGAATTGTACCCTCAGTAAAAGTGACAAGGTAGTATTAGCTGCTAACCAAGGGCTCCCTAGAAAGCTTCAGGAAAGCAGATATACGAGGGCTGTTTTTGCTAGGAAGAGCAAAATGACAAAAGAGGAGATGGATGCCTCTTAAGAAGCCAGTTTTCAACTTATTTTAAAGGAGCATAAGGAAATAAAACAAGCTAATAGACTTTGTAGTCAAATGGAAATGAGAGCAGGTTTATTGTTGTTAAAAAAAAAAAAAATCAATCTGTCACAAAGCTTTCCATTTATATATGAGACAGAGGATGGAACTGAGCACATAGAAGTTGACACACTTGTTTCTTTTATGCATATTGTCAACAGAAAATCTCCTATCTGTAGATAACATTGGTGATACAAGCAGTTTTGCAAGAATGTGGGCACAACAGACAGTTAAAAAAAGGGAAAAATGAAACTCCTAGGGGAGATTAAAATGTCACTGAAATTGAAGGTCCAGCTTTCCCACAAGTGCTTGCAATGAAGCCTTGTCTGTGTGTACATGTTTGTTAAAAAAAAAAAAAAAAAAATAAATCTGATTGAATGACATATTTTAATAAAGATTTTTTCACTGATAAAAAACCATAAAATTCAATTGGACTGTAGAGTTTCCCTTCTAATTTAGGGGTTTGGCTGCTAAACCAACAAGCAGACCCTCAGTCTTGCCCGTGGCTTCCTAAGTGATAACGTGTTTCTCAGAACACTTCATATTGCTGTTAAACTCTTTTGGCCACTTGTGGTTTTCGAAGCACTCAGAATGCCTTTTTGAGCCAGAAGCTCAAAAATGCACAAATCTCCATTTAGATGCCTAAAAGTGGATATCAGTCTTTCAAAGTATATGGCATTAGGAACTCTTAATGAAAGTGATGGGATAACTGGGAGAATCATTGCAATCTTTGAACATGGAAAAAGAATAATTGAAAAAGTACTACTTGCATATATATATGCAAGGTATTTTTTAATAATGGTGATACGTATTCCTATTCCACATTTGGTACCTAGAAATCAAAATACACCTATCCTTTACTGATGTACGATCAAATATATTCAGGTGAAACTCAATTTCACTCTGTTCTGCAAACAACATTTAGCCTTAAGTGAGTATTCACACTTCTGCCAAATGTAATGTAATTCTTCCAGACGTAACCTACAAACAAATTAGTTTTCTTTTGCTAGGTGTACTTGAAAAGGTTGCAGGAGAGAGTGGGAGATCAGAGAGCATATGTTATTGTTGGGTAAGCCATGCAGCAGATACCAGAAATTAATGAGGCAAAGAAAGCAAAGGCAGCAAGCAATGCAATCAGCGGCAACTAGATTTGGGAAAAGCTCGAGTGTTCTGGGAGACAGGAACATTAAGTGTTCTCTCCCTTTTGTATATCACAAACCTGAAACTGTGGAGACTTGAATAAAAGTGTTGAAGTAATTATGCATGGAGGTAGCCATCGAACCTTAAAACAAAGTTGTATGTAAGTTGCTAGTGCTGTATACCAAGATTAAAGAGCAAATGAAGAAATACAAGACAAAGGCATCTGTAAATAGTATAGTGTCATAAAACAAATTTTCTGCATGGGATAAATAACCTAATGTTTCCCAGAGAAGCATCAGAATGCCCATCGCAGATGGGATGCTGTCTTCATTCTGAAATTGTAAGCAGTTTTAAACAGCTGTCTTCTCTGCCTTCCTACAGAAACGTTTGTATCTTCCACCAAATGGAAGCACATCTTAATTATTTTTATGGGGCCATGTGATAGAATGAATTTATTGATACTTCTTTATAGGGAATAAAAAAAAGATACCTTCAGGCCTGTTTCGTGAGAGGAGGAAGAGGCAACCTTTCTGTTCGTTGAGTGGCACGCTGGGTGTCAATGCTGAAAAGTCCAACAGTAATGAATGTTAAAATTCTAAGGTGCACAAAGTACCTGGATGAAGTCATTCAAAGTAAATAGGTGTAGGCATTTTGAATTTTTTTGTTCTCTGAATTCAGAGGAAAAAGAAACCCTTTAACAGGCAGTGTTAAACAAAAAGCTGCACTATTTTTGTGAAAATAACGATAGGTTTTCTGAAGCAGTTTGAGTGTTGTCTCTATAAATACAGGGTAAAATAAATGAGGTTTATGGCTTATTCATATTTAAGTGAGCTTTATCGCACAGGAATAATGTGAAGTTCCTCAATTGAGGTAGTGACGCCATTCTACCACTTTGTACTTTTCGTATTTATAGTTTCAAAGTGAGCCAATTTCAGGTACAGCTCTACATAGCTTGAAAAATTTTTCATTTACATGTAATAATTTTGGACATCTTTATATCTTTGCACAATCATTTGATTAATTTAAGAAACTGTCTACCAAACTCTCCTTGCCTTTAACTGCTTGGTAGATCCCAGTGCTACGTGGTGGTTGACAAAATTCTAAGCTTCATTACTATGTAATAAAACAGCTCAGCTTCAAATTTGGTCAGTTTATTGATTTTTAGTGGCAAGGGACTTGAATGCATTCACTTTGTAGTGCATTCACTTTGTGGGCTGTTACTTTCTCGCTTTCAGAAACCAATCTGCTGTTGTGAGTAGTGAATTAAGCATGCAGATATTATGATAATCGGGGAAAATGAAATGTGCACACTAGGGATGTATCTCTGAAAAATTATATGGAATATCTTTTCTGAAACCTTTGTCACTGAAAAAAATGTTGTCCTGGATTATACTGTAGCTTTGCTTTTCTATGTTCAACTTTTGGAAAAATTGAGGAAAATGTAAATGTTTTAATTCATGTTTTGTTTATTTTTCATATATGTGGCATTTATAAAGAGCCATCTTACTTATGCAGTCATCCCATTGCCATTCTACCCTCTTCTCTATTTTTTCCTGGTTAAAAATCTTTGACTATGTTCTCTTTATAATAAACACAAAGAGAAGGAAACATTCAGTTTCCCACAAGAAGTACATTAATTTTGTGCTGTCGCTAGGTCAGGCTGTGGTGCTGGCTATGTCTTGCCTGAGAAGTAAAAGAGATAGGAAAGATGATGCATGCCCACATCATTCGAGTCGTACATAATATTCCAATCAGGGCCATGAGGCAGCATCAAAGAAGTGGATGGTGAGTTTGGTCATAGGCAGTTGACTGTTGCCTTCCTCATGGACGAGTTTTGTTTTGATCTGTTGAAGATAAAGGACTAAGGAAACAAGGACCAAACTTACTGTGAGTCACAGCACAGCCGCTGCTGTGCTTTGGCCCCCATGCCACTCTGTGCTACCCAGGAAATACACAAACAGAAGAAAACCCACTGAGTCCTGTACGCAGTGAAATTGAACTATTTAGATAATTGCTTTTCTCAGAACAGTTTTACTCTGATTATCTAGAACTTTTGTATGTTTAATTTTGTTGTGGGTGCTGGCTTTGGAGATAATTTTCCATAAAATTAAATTATAGCAGTTGAAGAAATAAAATCTTATTAGACTATCTAGCCTAAACAAACACTACTTTGAAATTATTGTGCAACATTAAGGGATGCATTCATTAAAGGCTGTATCTGATTTTTTGCATTTAGATGTCCTTTATATTTGCATACTGTTTCAAGACTTCAGAATTGTGCAGTGAATGTGACTAAATAGTTTTCATTGATACTATCTACTTAGAATCCATAATGCAGTGCTATGAATATTGATTTTTAAGGATACAAGTTTTGAAGTAAGGTGTTGATAATTTGAATTGGCATGGGTCCACCTGGATGCAGTCTTGAGGTTTGATGTCTACCTGTGCTGTAAAAGGTAAGTGTAAAGGAATAGCATAAGTGTATAGGGTAAAATCCAGATCTCTCAATCAAAATGCGTAACAAATCGGTTTCTTAAATTTGTCTTAAAAGAGGAAGGTCAACGAAGGTACAGGCAAGCTGCAAAATGGGAAAGGAAACCAAATATTTGATGGCAAAAATCTTTCTTTATTGGTCACAACAAAAAGTGGACTATAGTTATGTAATTGATATGAATGCTTTTACAAAAATTTAATAATCTGTTCTGGTATCCATTTGTCTGGTACCCATTGTGGGGTTTAATAAGGATTTAAGAAACAGCCAACATAGGTCTTCAAGAATAAACCACATCAAATTGATGTAATTTTTTTGTGGAGTGTGGGGTAGGTGGGAAGCAGCAGCTGTGATACATTTTGACTTCAGAGAGGTTTCTTACACTGATCTCTATACTTTTCAGAAGCAAATCACCAAAAGGTAAATGCACAAGATGCTGAGATGAAAATGTCTTTGGTTTTGATTGTGAAGTTGCAAGGACTTTTGTTATGCATTGAGTCTTAGTTTGGTTCTTATTAGCACCCTTTGAATAGTGCAAAGGGTGGCAAGCACTCGGAATCCAAGTTGGAAATTCAGAATGATCTTGGTAAAAAAAATTTTGTGATGAATAAGATCATTGAAGACAAGTGCAAGTGAGAAGATGAGGAATAATTAGCTATGCAGCAATGCTGCTGAAAAGGATGACAGCGCACCACAGTCCAAATCAGCAATATGTTGCTGTTCCAGAAAAGCCAGAAGTCATTCTGGAATGTATTAACAGAATCACTGTATAGATGTTATGGTTTTTCTCTAATTGGTGCTGGTCAGGCCTCAGCTATAGAAGCTGAAGAGCTCAGAGATACCTGAAATAATGATGATTTTGAAAAGAGAAAATAACAAAAAATATTGGAAGAATTTTTCACTAAATAAAAAAATCTGAGGGGGGGAGTTGTTGAGATACCAACCTTGCAATAACAATTGTTAGAAAGAAGTGATAATTAGCTCTTTTGGTGTTTTTTTTTGTTTGTTTTTATGGTTGGGGTTGTTTTTTTCGCTATTGGAAATAGAAGGGATTTTTTTCTTTTCTTTTTTTTTTTTTTTTTAATTCAACCTGTTTTAGAAAAAGCTTTCCACCTGGCAAGTTAAGCCCTGGAGCAGCTCCTACAGGAGACTCCACTGGAGGTTTAAAAAAAAACCCAAACCCAAACAAAACGCAAAAAACTAATACCATAGAGTTGGGGATCTCACCTGGAACATGGGACACCCAAATGAAGTTACAATATCGTATCATAGAGATTCCATATATCGTAATTAGACTACTAATTATTTTGTAATGGAATTTAGGTTTTCTGCATTTAATCAAAAAGGTTTTCTTTCTATTACTACAAAAGTAATTGGAGTGGTTTTTATTGATAAATTTTAAGTTTCAGCAAATCTGTATTTTCCATAAGAAAAAAATATTTGGCCCCAAATTCCTGACTATATCAAGAAATCCAGCATTTGTATACACAAAATGGTATCTAACCGATTAAATACCTGTTTAACAATGAACTCTGTGTATGTCTTTAAACAAATGGTAATTCCAGCTATGCACCCCTAACTCATACAAATGACCCTGAAGATTTGGGTCTTTTAATCAGTGAACTCTAATTTATACAGCCTTGTGGTTTTTATGCCAAAAGTAGCTTTGCTAGCCCTGTTACAAGTTCAGAGTACTTCTGATACTGAATAGCTGAGGATAAACAGGGAGAATTTCTGTTGTGTAATGTACCAGTACATTATTGTTTATATATATTTATAAAATGTATAGATATCAATTTTATATGAAAATATAATTTATAATTTCAAGAATATCTTATAACTTTATATGTAGTTTATAATTTCATATATGTATTTCTATAAATATTTATAGTTATTTCACAAAAATACTCTGTCTGCCAAAAGGCTGAATAATTCTGTACTCTACTCTCTCAGCTATTAAATAAATGGGAGGATGACACTCAGGTCATATGAATTGATTACTTGATTTTAGCATAAGCTGCCTGTCCTGCTTCAGTGTGGCTTAACTCCTCTGTCAGCAGGGCAGCACAAAAAAATTACATTAGTATATCAAAACATAACATTTAGAAATAATATTTATACAGTTTAAGACTTCAAACAAAACCAAGTTGACTTGATCTAAAGAGATATCTATTGTATCTAGAGCATAGACTATTACATGTGGATGTAGACACACATTTGCTTCCATATATAATAGTATGTATAGTATATACTTGCAACACGAGTTTTTTAAAGTATGCTGTCTGATGATCAAATGGCATTAATCACAGTTGAAGAAAAGACTTATTGTCTTTCATGTGCAGTGGCTGACCTTGCAAGGACTTGTGAAATTGCCTCAAGAGAATAGGAAAAAATAATCTATTTCTTTGGCTTCTTATCTATATTCACCCTGAATAATACTTAAAATAAAATTTGGGAAAGCGTGTCTGAAATCTAAAGAAAACAGTAGCTATTATGATAAAAATGGCTGTGGCCTTTTATATCTTTTTTTTTAAAAAATCTTTTATGAGTGCTCTGTTCCCTGCAGTGTATCTGTGAAGTGCAGCAAAAGTTCACAGCAGATGATTATACTAAGGTACCAAAGCTAGTGAAGTGCGAGATAATCTTTTGAGCTGAGAATTAGTGTCTCAGGCAACCAAGTAGAAACCAAAGTGGAGTTGTTTCTTCAGTAAAGTTTAACATCTAAGATACACCTGAAGCTGTAGCTCTTTATAACTTTTCAAATCAGTGTCTTTGACCATCTCTTACATATTAATAAAGGTGTTTTGGCGAGTAGGGGATTGTTTTGACAGGAGAGAGTGGCTTTGCTCCAAAATCCTATTTTGGTTTTGATATTTAAATAGAATAGAATTTGCTCATACAGGTAATATAACCTTTACAGATTTGTTTTATACACTATCCAAATGTGTGTATGCAGTGTGGGGATTTCAGTGGGTTCTGTTTTTTGTTCCTCGATTACATTCATACTGTCACCACCACCCCCCCTCACCCCCCTTCTGAATCCTAGAAGAGTTAAAAGAACAAATTTTGGGAAGAGCTATTTGACTTCTTATCAAAGTCTGTGTGTCATCAAGACTGGACATGGCACCTTTAGTACCGTCTAGTAGAACTACCTGAAATCGTAGGTTAGAGAGTAGCTATTGACAGTTTCTAAGTTATACAGCACCCCTCATTTATTATTGTAAGGCTGCAACAATATAAACAAACCTTGGTTTAGTGGGAACTATGAAAACCTGTTATGAAGTACTTAAAGTAGTATTGGTATCTAGATTATTCTCATTTACTGGTTTTATTAACTAGGAAGCAGTCTATTCCAGGATAAGTTTCATGTTTCTTTCTCGATGCAGTGATATGCAACTAAAGAGTTGGGAGTAGGGCAGTCTAGGGGATATACTCTCACATGTAGCAAGGGCTTGAAAAACTGTGTAAAAAGCAGGGGAAAAAAAAAGAATTTCTAACACCAAGGTTGTTTCAGAATTTTACTGCTTTTGCTCATGATGTTCCTGTCACCTGTATTTGCCAAAACATAAAAATCAGTAATAAAAGTTCCTCTACCTACTTTTTAAATGTCTCTTAAAATATCTGGAAATTATTTTGTGTATTTTTTTTATCCTCTTTCAACCTGTCTCCTTGTTATTTTCACAGCAGAATTGACATTATATATTCTCTCAAACTTCAATGCATCAGGCCAAGGATAGTTAGAGTTGTTAGGTGCTAATAAAACATCTGGCATCGCAAATGGTCTTTAAATAAAACACGTAAGCCTACTTTGTAGGTGTAACTGACCCACTAATTATGTGTTGCTGTGTCTGTGTATGATGCTACTGTGTGAATTAAGTACTCGCCACTCATTGACTTTTGAAGGACTATAATCAGGGTAATAAGCAATGATTTAAGAAACCTATTGAAAATTAAGAGCCAGCTGTATGTAGTGTTTGATTAACTATTTAAAAATGTTTGATTGATGCATGCTGTCAGCAAATGCTCTACCTAATCTTCCAAGTCAGATGAAGTAGTTGGATTTTATTAGTGATTAAAAATATGTATGTTTGTGCATTGTTAGTACTATTTCAGAGACAAGTCTTTCTTTAATGTTGCCCTACTTTCATACGCTTTCACCCATAAGCCCAGTTCCTCTAATAGTATGAAATGCATGCGTGAATGATTGTGTGATTGATACAGAACCACAGAATGGCTGATGTGGGAAGGGACCTCTGGAAGTCATCTGGTCCAACGCCCCTGCTCAAGCAGTATCACCCAGAGCAAGTTGCCCAGGACCATTTCCAGATGGCTTTTGAGTATCTCCAGGGATGGAGACTCTGCAGCCTCACTGGGCAACCTGTGCTAGTGCTCATTCACCCTCACAGTAAAAAAAAACCACTGTTTCCTGATGTTCAGAAGGAACCTCCCGTGAATCAGTTTGTGCCTGTTGCCTCATCCTGTCACAGGGCACCCCTCAAAAGCATCTGGCTCTGGCTTCTTGGCACCCTCCCTTCAGGTATTTGTACACATTGATGAAATCCCTCCATATGTGACGTACCATACGTGCTATCCATGTTGCAAATTTTTTACTTGCATGACTGGTGAGAAAGACTTGTTTAGAGGAATGTCCACTCCTGCCCTTGCTTTGGTTTTTTGGGGGCTGGACTGATTCTAAAGAAAATTTTAGTATCAGACTAGTGCACTGTCTAATTCTGTTTCTTCTTTCAGAGGATTTAAAACATTTTTCAATCTATAGCTAGTGGAGAAATATGCAGAATGTATTTTGGGAGGCAGGACCACAACTTTGACTCTCCCGAATCACAAGGAAGCTTTTCTGGTCGTAAGGCCTATTCTATTCATGAGAACCTGTTCCCATGATTTCTGCATTCATGGCTGATGTGTGAGTACTAAACCCTTCAGTAGGATAAAATGTGAAAATACATGCCTCAATGTTGAAAGAACTTGACAGAAAGGAAAATTTGCATTTACTGTGAAACCATCTTTTATGTAAGGAGACTTCTCCATAGTAGTTTACAGTGGCTGGAAACTCTTTCTGTGAAAGAAACCTTCTTCAGGTCTACCTCTGAAAAATGTGTATATACAGAGTGAGTGAGAGAGAAGGAAATAAAACCGTGTATATGTATCTATATGAATATATCTAAAATCTACATAGACTGAGGGAGGATCTTGCATATCTTGGTAATAAATACTGTAATTCAGTCACCTTTACTGTGTTGACAGAATGGAAACTGGTATCTGTCATTGCTTCCTGCAGTTCACTGTTTTTTTTCATTTCTTTTGTGCAGTTAAATCAATCTTTGTTAAGGCATTATTAAGTTTTCCTTTGGGCATGCTAGTTTTCTGAATTCTGAAGATCTCTTCCTTATGGGTTCATGTGAAATTTTTGATTGACTACTGAATATAGGTCGTAGGCCCTCATGCCAGCCATTCTTCTGCATGACCGTTCACCCTTGTGGAGCACTGACGGTGTTGGCTGAGGAAGGGTGGGCATCCCATGTCATACATCCACAGAGGACTTATGAAAGTCATGAATGAAGGAGCTGGAAAATGTGTCGTGACCTTGGTTTGATTGCAGCAAGCTCTCTTTGCTCTGAGTCAGTCTTCTGAGTCTTCGTTTCACTGGCTCTTTTACAGTGTCCAGTTCCCCATTTGCAGACCATTGCTTGTAACGGTCTTACCACTTCTTGTAATGGGGAGAGGTATAACATTTTGCCAGATGTTACAGCCAGGCAGATGTGTTCTGCAATTCCACATTTTCACTGCTCAGAAGAGTTCATGTTGTCTTATACTTCATTAAAGAGCTGCATGCGTTCTTTAGATTAGTGATGTTGAGTGCTTTTAATGCTTCTGCTGTGACTTCTGTTAAGATTAGTTAGAGAAAATGATTTCTTTGTAGTAAAAGCATGTTTTCTGAAAGCAGAAGGATTCTTAGTCTGAGGCTTGAGCTCATGGCCAAGTGACAGTGGCAATGGTGTTGCCAGTCTTTACCCAAATTTCAGACTTAAGTGAAAGAACCAGGACTTGCACCAGAAAGAGCAAAGGAAGGATTATGCTGTTGATGCAAAGGCATGCTGTCTTCAGGGGGACAGAAGGGAAAGCATCAGATAAATGGGGAAATAGGCTTATACAATAGGAATATGTTTCCTTAGTAGTATGTAAAAAGTTCGGGTACTCTTACAATGCGACTGTTAGAAGTGTGAATGAAGTGTAAATATCCGTGGAAGTTTTCGTTGTTAAATGCCTTTTTCCCCTCATGTTTTTGCTCCAACAGCTTAATAAAACATTTTAAGGTTATCAGGTGCACGATAAGGAGGATAAATCAGTTGTCCGAACTGATGTAACCTCACTGTGACATGCCAGTAGCGATAATGTCTAGTGTTGATATGACTGCCTACCGTCACATCTTGTAAAATGATGCTAAGTGACACATGAATTCAGAAACACACTCTTCCAATTCTGATTTTGGGGACAAATTCTTGATGTGTTCAGTGTTTTAAACATTTTGTTTTGGGTTTTTGCTCATGATTCTTAAGAAAATATATTTAACGTTCAGCTTTTGTGGTGGTTGTTTTTGCGTATGTGCCTTTCCTCCTCCGCCATCCCCAGTTCTTAAGAAAACGTATTTTAGAAGGTGGTTGTTTCCCAGGCAATGGCTATTTGCTGTCCAGGCAACTTGGCTGCTGTGTTTATTTGCTTGCCCTTTGGATCGACAGCTGCTTAGCAGCTCTTAATGTGCCTGCTTGCCACGTGGTGGAGAATGAGAAGTTCTCCTTCCTCCAAAATGTCTCTTGAAGTTGTGTTTGGTTACCTCACTGGAGGAAAATCTCAAGGAGAAGAGGCAGGGAGCTTGAGTCATCCTCCTCAAGGCTTTTTTTTTAAAGGGGAGCTTTGCGAAGGTTGTTATCTTGTTGCCTGCCCTCCCAACACAGGGAAGTGGCAGCAGCCACGTGGGGTCTCTGATCCCGTGGCCATGGCGGGGGACACAGACAGCTTCGGTGACTGCGCCCCGGTGGTGCCCCCCCTGCTCCCGCCTCCCCCCGGAGCGCCCGGTGCCAGGGCTCAGCCTGTGGGTGCCTGAGACTTGATACCTTTGCGTTTGATGGCAGAAGAGATGTGTTTCGGATTTACGGAGTCCAAGAGGTCAGAGTTGTGTAGCATTTTGCAGTGGATTTTTCTCACTTGCTACCTTTTTGGCACAGTGGCTCTATTTCAGCCTGTGAACAACTTGCTCTTCTGTTTCTTGGATATACTGTTGACTGGCAGGCAAAGAAAAAATTGTTTTCCAGTACTGTAGTAAATACGGTGTATTTATTTTCAGTGTAGGGCTGATCACATACTTCCATGGGACAAGTTTTCCAGCAGTCTGGGTGGATTAAAGAAGTTAGAAACAGTAGCAAAAATGGTTTAGCAGAACTGTTCTTTTACCATTCTTTGAGGCTAGTGCCTGAGGGCGCTGAGTGTTTTCAGCAAATATTTCAAGGGGTTCTGAAGGGACTCATGAAGATTGATATGTTGTCGAGTGCCCCAGAAAACTGATACGCATTTCTCCTGTGTTTGAATTTATAAAAAAATGTATATATGCTTTTGTTGATTTGCTAAAATACTGTAAATTTCAAGAAATACCATCCTCGTCGCCAAATGTATTGGTTTTGTTTGGCAAGGTTTTGGTAGCGGGGGCGGTTTACAGGGGTGGCTTCTGTAAGAAACTGCTGGAAGCTTCCCCTGTGTTCGAGAGAGAGCGAGCCCATATTAGCCGGCTCTGAGACGGACCCGCCGCCGGCCAAGGCCGAGCCAATCAGTGATAGTGGTAACGCCTCTGTGATAACATTTTTAAGAAGGAAAAAAGTTGGGACGGAGAGAAACTGCCGCCGGAGTGAGGAGTGAGAACATGTAAGAGAAACAAGCCTGCGGACACCAAGGTCAGTGCAGAAGGAGGGGGAGGAGATGCTCCAGGCGCCGGAGCGAAGATTCCCCTGCAGCCCCTGGTGAAGACCCTGGTGAGGCAGGCTGTCCCCCTGCAGCCCAGGGAGGTCCACGGGGGAGCAGATCTCCACCTGTAGCCCGTGGAGGACCCCACGCCGGAGCAGGTGGGTTCCCGAAGGAGGCTGTGACCCCGTGGGAACCCCGCGCTGGAGCAGGTTCCTGGCAGGACCTGCGGATCTGTGGAGAGAGGAGCCCACGGAGCAGGCTTTCTGGCAGGACTTGTGACCCCATGGGGGACCCGCGCTGGAGCAGTGTGCTCCTGAAGGACTGCACACCGTGGAATGGACCCACGCTGGAGCAGTTCGTGAAGAACTGCAGCCCGTGGGAATGGCCCACGTTGGAGGAGTTCCTGGAGGACTGTCTCCCGTGGGTGGGACCCCACGCTGGAGCAGGGGAAGAGTGTGATCAGCCCTCGTCCTGAGGAGGTGAAGCGGCAGAAAATAACGTGTGA
The DNA here is from genome assembly GCF_929443795.1 of Astur gentilis. Classification (NCBI taxonomy): domain Eukaryota; kingdom Metazoa; phylum Chordata; class Aves; order Accipitriformes; family Accipitridae; genus Astur; species Astur gentilis. The sequence continues at coordinate 16,553,570 of NC_064891.1, forward strand.
TGACCATAAACCCCATCCCTGTCCCCTTGTGCCGCTGGGGGGGCTTGGTGGTGAAATCTGGGAGTGTAGTTGTGCCTGGGAAGAACTGAGGGGTGGTGGGAAGGTGTTCTGAGATTTCGTTTTATTTCTCATTACCTTGCTCTGGTTGATTTGTAATAAATTGAGTTAATTTTGCAAATTGAGTCTGTTTTGCCCGTGACGGTAATAGTGAATGATCTCTCCTGTCCTTATCTCGACCCGCAAGCCTTTTGTTATATTTTCTCTCCCCTATCCAGCTGAGGATGGGGGAGTGATAGAACGGCTTTGGTGGGCACCTGGTGTTCAGCCAGGGTTAACCCATCACAGTGTGGTAAGAAGAGACGAGGAACTTTTTACAGTTAATAGATTTTTGAATCAAGCTTATTAAGGACAACTGACTCCACAGTGTTTTACCCAAATTACAGATAGGGTAATATCCCAGGGCTCAGCCACCTCATCTGAAATACTTGTCATCGTAAAAAGCTTTCATGAGCTTATTTTTCTTCAAAGATGTTTTTCCTTTAGGATCTCAGGTTTATTATATACACCATACTAGCTTCTGAAAATAAATCTACTCAACCGTTCCTGCTCATCACCCAGGCCTCTATATGCAAGTCATTCTTTGGTGCATTGCTTTTCTGTTTATGTTTAATTTCTGTATGCATTAATGTAAAGAGCTTAAAACAAAGCTAATATAATCTAATCTAATTGTTATTTCCTGAGGTCAGCTCCACAGAAAAAAGGTGTGTCTCTTCTGCTTTAAGCCTGTAGCAACTGCAAAGGAAGATGAAACTTTTAAAATTAAACTAAAGTTTTTCTTGTTTAATATTTGTTTTATTATACAGTGTTAGTTCGCTCAGCTTGAAGTTTTAAATTATATTAGAGATCACTACTGCAAAATAAAACCAAACAAATACAAATAGTGAAACGTTGAAGACTTAAACTTGCGGAGTACACGAAACACTCATGGCCCCTATTGGGTATTGCGTTACTCAGATTATGAAAGGGACAGGTTTTTTTATTTTAAGTGCGTTAGCTTTTGACTTCTGCTTTACCTCAGGTTAGTTACTGGACATGTTACTGGGCTCGTTGACTGTAGAATGGCTCAACGAAGGCATCTGAAATCCGAAGATGTAGGTTTTCCCACCTCTACTATATCTTATTTATGACAGGAAGAAAACAGCTTTGCTGAAGAAAAGCCTCGTAGCTGTGACTTATTTATGTAACACTCAGTGTTTTCTGTGACGACAGAACAAACTTTGCCATTGACCGAGGCCCAGCATGGATGTAAAAGTTGCCTCCTTATACCTTCCTTGCTTGTATTTTCAGTCTGGTTCTAAACCAGAATAAACTAAGTTGCCTGCTGGACATGTCTAGTAAACACTTGACAACGTTTATTATTAATTTATTTCCTTGGAATAACTGAGCTGCTAGTAATAAATATTACTTTAAATCACTCAAGAATTCTTTTCTTTGTTCTAATTAAATTAATTTTATGACTGTTAATTTTCTTAATTAAACATTTCTTTTAGCCATTTGTTTTTACTCATTCAAAGCCATCATTACCTTTTGTTATCCCATTGGATATTACAGCCGTAATTTGAGACAGACTGGACTAGTGACTACAATAGTGCTTTCAGATCTTTGAAATATGCATTAATAAAACTCCAGCTTACTCATACTGGCAAAGATACATTTTTTTAAGCCTTCATAAATTTGATTAAAGTACTAGTAAATTTCGATATAGCGGAAATTATTTCTTTTGGGGAAATAAAGGTAATTAAACTGAAAAGTTAATCCAGGAAACTGAGATTCACATAGGTGGGACGTATTAAGGTGAGCTTCCTCTGCAGCCAAAAAATTTCAAGTAGAGGTGGTGAAGCAAGTGGGGGGGTTGCCTGGCTTTTAGTCCTGGATCTTGTGTGGAGAACTGCTTGTTGGGTTAACTGTATGTTGAAGCTGTGTTGGCAATATGAGACTAAGTTAAATGCTTATGAGAGAAATGGACGCTGATGAGTGCCTAAAGGTGTGTTGGGGAAAAGTAATGTGTTATGTTACAGCCAGAACAACATGTTTAATGAGGCTTCATATACTGCTGTTGAGTGTATGTTCTTTCATATACAGTATGTAGAAGTGTTATGGATATGGTTCATCTGCTGTATGATAAGTGTAAGAACTGTAGAAATCAGACATGTTGTGTTTGTTTTATGTAGTTTTAATTGATGTTTCTGTGATATAACCACAGCATCATAGGCACACCATACAGATAATAACATCATGTGTCTCTGGATAGGGACAAGCCCATTTATACTCTCTATCTACTTCTGCAGACATTTGGCTGCCCATTAAGCTCTGCTAATTATTTATAAGACCAGAAGATAGGTAAATGGAGTAAGTTTGGTTTTTTGATCTGAAATTTCTCGGTTGATTATGAATTTGCTAAGGTAAGATCAGAACCCTGTCTCACTGTGTAGAACTAAGATCAGAAGAAAGCCGATAATCTGCTCAGGATCCCATATGTGGTCGTGTAAAGCTGCGTTGAGGCCTCTTTAACCACACCAGGAAATACTGCTATAAAAGATTATAAAATGTGTCTGGACAAGAGTATCAAGTCCAGAAAAAGGAGCTTGTAGATGCTATGTGGACTGTGTCTGGGAGTCTAAAAGCACCACTGCTTTCTTATTGCAGCTCATGTCAACAAATTGATTGGTATGCTTCTCTAAAGCTCTCTCTTTCAGTGTTTCTAAATGACTTCTTGTTCATTTTCCCTAAGAGTTGATTTGTTTTTAACAGAAAAGTTTATGAAAAAATTAGGTTATGAAAAAAATTAGGTTATGCAGAAAATGAGTTTGAGGAAGGCTGTCCTGATTTTACTGTAGTTCTCATTTTCAGAAATATTTGAAATAATTTTTTGAGAAAATAGACTTGTATCTTATAATGGTTTGGTTTTTGGTGGTGGGTAATGCCTGAAAGAACATAGTACTTTCATGATGGATAAGCGTTAAATTTTATCTTTTAAATATCGTGTGTGAGAAAGCATAACATAAGATAATATTTTAGTAGTTAACAGAAGTTAACTAACGAGACTTTAATAAAGACAAGTAGAGTTGTTCAAATCAGGCTTTGAACATTCCTCTAAATTTGGCTATTTCAATTTTTATTAATATCATGGGCTGATTATATTAGAGAATGTTTTCTAACATATTCAGATATTTTTCCTTGGGAGTTGCATATGAATGTTTTAATATTACCTGCTAAAACTACAAAGCATTGTTTAGACAAGAAAAACAGCAAGAAAAAAAATATCCAACTATAATACCAGTAACCTGGGAGTTGGGAAATAGTGTTGCTGGGGAATACATTAGTTTTTTAACCTGTATTTGGGGGATTCAATATTGTCAATCTCAATAAGGAAGACAAGTCTTCAGAGTAGCTAGTGCTTTTTAGTATACCTTATTGGATCGTTTCTTAGTTAGCTGATGTAGGAGAAAATGTTTTTCTCAATAAAACTTGAGTAGTAAGAAGTTCATATATATAAAGAGAAAACAATGCAAATTATTTTTTTAAACCTTTTAAAGTGAAGTTTGTGATGTTCCAGGCTTCACCTGGAAATCTTGCCGTGCATTGGCCTTTAGGATATTCAGCTCTAATTCAAATACAGCTGTAAGGAATGTGCCATTGCTTTTGGAAGGACAAATTTGAAAGTATAGTATGTGTAGCACATTAGTGTACTATATGCAAAATTCAAAATGTTTTGATAAGACATCTACTCTTTCTGTTATCCTACCATTTATTTATTTTATCTACAACTGTGATAACACTGTTTTAATAATTTCTCATTTGTCATCAATTAGCATACATATTTTAACAACACATTTGTGCTCTCTCTTTTCTCCTTTGCCCTCTGCAGCTGAAGAGGGGGAAAAAAGGCATTCTTTGTTGCCTTAAACACATTAGAGCAAAAGAGCAAAATTTAAAAGCTGTTTCACTGCAGAGAAAATAAAGAAATCTTGGAAACAGGCTGTGCACAACAAGCGACAAGAAACTTGTTTAAAAAGTATAAAGGGAGAAAACCCTGGATATTTGGTATAAATAAAAGGTCAGACTATGAAATATGTTTGTGGGTTTTTTTCTCACTTTGAAACAAAGGGGAATTAGATAACTAAATGCCTTTTGAAGTCTGACCTAAACTTCCTAGGTGAAAATTTGTCAAAATCTCAAGAGATGCAACTTCTTTTCCCCCTTTTACCCCTGTGACTTGAAAGTAGCTTCGCAGAGGTCGAGTTAAAGTGCTTGAAGCTGGATGTGGAGAGGAGTGTTTGTCTTGGAAGAATCACAACATTTAGATTGTAAAGGTAAATTTTGCTCTCTTTATTTTCATAGTTCTCATCATCAAAGAATCTTGATGACTCACAGACTGTAAGGAACTTATTGCTCAGACTTGTTTCTGTTGTGGACAGAAATATTTGGATTTAAATATCTAAGCAGAGGCTGTGTTTGTTTACAGGTACGCACCTGTTCAGTCCTTGAGGTGGCAAAGTTCGTGATACTGGCTTCTGCAGGAAAAGTTATTCTAATCTGCTGTGGAACACAGCAATGCACAAGAGGAAGAAACATCTGCAAAATGAATTCCACAGTTTCTTATGGGAAAATATTCCAAAGTAGTATATTACACTTGAAAGAAATGATTTTTTTTCTCCTCTGATTTTATGGGATAAAACTACTTGAAGGTGGCATTTTTGTCTAAGGATATCCTTTCTTTGGTGTACCTGTAATGATTTCTGCCTATGCTTGAGGAACCTAAATAAGATTATCAAAACCCTTCATAGAAGAGACTTATTCAGTATTTCAAAATACATTTCTCAGCCAATAAAAACCAATACTCTACCACTTTTTTATATATATCCTTTATCATTTGTCCCTCATTATGTATATATATATGACAGGAATTCTTTGGACCTCAGAGAGAAACTGATTTTCAGTACTGAATAAAGAAGTAATTCTATAAAGAAGTGAACAAGTAATTCAGCTGGGTACTGTGTCTAAAAAATCACATCCTCTATATTTTCTTGCATTGGCTGTATGGAGAATTGGTATTTTTCGTTATTATTGTGGTCACTCCACAATTTTACTCTGTTAGTTTCTTCATCTGTTAGGTGTGCCCTGAAGCACATAGCTGATCTGAACTTTATGTCAGTGTACTCTGCGTTCAAAATATTAATTTGTTCCTTGTGCTAGACACAGTTAAAAACACACTGAGCTGTTATACAGCAAGGTTGAGTGAGTGGGCTATTCTGTCATTTGGATGGCCTCCTTATTTTTATAAAGTCTTTATTCTTCCTTCTCCATGTTCTGAATTGTCTTGTCCAGATGACCGCCTATTGCCATTATTTCTGGTAAGATACTATGTGAATTGGATGGAGCGACTTACTGTATCATTTTCTGTCTTCTAAATATGAATTTCTGAGGCTCTTGTCTCGTCTCTTGTTTAACACACCATTAAAGCACCTGATCTGTTTAAACAAAATTTCCTCTAAAATTACTTCTCCACATTTGACACACTGTCAGTGGAGATTGACTCTTCTTCTAGAAGCAGTGCATGTCTATTTTATGTTGCCTTTTCTTGTGTGAGTTAGCTGTTCAAATACATTTCTCAAATGGCCTTCATCCATATGAACAGCTAGTTGGCTGTATTCAACTCCCATTGAGTGAGGAGAATTGTTGGCTTAGCACAAAAGAAAATAAGGACCACAAGGAGACTGACTAAGCTGATGAGGTAAGACGGTTAAGAAAATTGCAATATTTATCCCAAAAAGAATTCCCCAGCCCACCCTTACCTCTGGTGTTATTGATGCTGTCTAGTAAAATCGTAGATTCCTGTCTTTAGTTGCTTATTAGACCTAGTGCATCTACAGAACAGAATAGAGTATATCAGCTGGCAGGGACCTACAGTGATCATCCAGTCCGACTGCTCGAGCAATTCAGGGCTGACCCAAAGTTAAAGCGTGTTGTTAAGGGCATTGTCCAAATGCCTCTCAAACACTGACAGGCTTGGGGCATCGACCGCCTCTCTAGGAAGCCTGTTCCAGTGTTTGACCACCCTCTTGGTACAGAAATGCTTCCTCATGTCCAGTCTGAACCTCCCCTGGTGCAGCTTTGAACCGTTCCCACGCGTCCTACCACTGGATACCAGGGAGAAGAGATCAGTGCCTCCCTCTCCGCGTCCCCTCCTCAGGAAGCTGCAGAGAGCAAGGAGGTCGCCCCTCAGCCTCCTTCTTCTCCAAACTAGACAAGCCCAAAGTCCTTAGCTGCTCCTCACGGGATATTCCTTCCAGCCCTTTCACCAGCTTTGTGGCCCTCTTCTGGACGCAATAGACTATAGGCTTGATTTTTTTGGAGATGACAAACTTAGTTTGCTTTTGAGGGATGACGGAAGCAAAATAGGAAGTTTTACCATCACTGTATGTTTTTGTTTTGGGTTGGTTTTTTTTTCCAGTCAGTAAATTTTCCCTCAAGTTCATCCTACCTATCGTTTGCATCTTCTTCCTGTGCTGTTGGTGGTGTTACTGTTGTGGTCAGCCATTTATTTCCTTGCCTCAGTTGTTCAACTGCCTCAAATGCCTCTATGAAGAAGAGGCCAGTGACTCAAATAGCAGACTTGTTTGTGATTGGTGGTATTGGAGGGTTTAAAAAGTGTTTCTCTAAGTTTTGGTTGACTGTGGTTGCCTCAGAGTTTGATATTAAATATTTATATATATATGAGATATATGTATATGGGCTCTTCAGCATCCACAAGTGTCTCAATTCTGTTCTGTCTGAAAGCTCAACATGCACAAGCTATGTCAAAACATGCCACACACATTTTACTATTAATTGGTTGAAATAACCTAGTCTAATGAAATCACCTGTAAGCTGAAGAACAGGTGTGTTTATATATTTTTAAAAAAGTGGATTTAGAGAGGGAGGAAAACATTTAATGTAGCCCTAAAGCACAAGACATATTCAAAAGCATAAGCTTTCACAATCTTCTACTTGACTGTTAGGAGCTAGAAGTGAGTAGTGAATCATCACGTGGTCACATTAAAGAAAAACCCAAAACCAAACAAACTCAACAGTCCCCTAAAGCCTAAAAGCCAACCCCCCTCTTCCACAACTCCCCACTAAAATAACCAACCTTCTATAATTTGTTCATAGTTAATGTCGCTGTTGAATTTCTCTGATAGACTTTTTCTCATATCTTGAGATAAGTTTCATTGCAGAAGTGAGCGAGCTGACATACTTAAGCCTGTTAAAATATGGATGTGAGCAATTTCACTCCATTAACATTTAAGTAGTGCATTGGAAGTACAGTTGTACCTTACAGGATAGTGTAACTCTGATATCAGAGAATAGATGAATTATAAAATATGTTTGGTGGCAAATGGTCCCTGAAAGGTATTCATTTGATCACATCTTCTTTTACATGATTCCTATGCTGCTTAGGAAAGCCAGTGAAGTTGGTTTTTTAGCCATCTGAGAACAGGAAGGACAGAAATCTGCTAACCAACCTCTGTTGTGCAACATGCCAGATTACAAACTAGCTGTTTAGTAGATAAGCAGGTCTTTCCCACTTTATTATAAGACAGATGAGTGTGTGGAGATGGTGGAGGTGGAAAAAGCTGATGAGATTCTCTAAAGTTTGGGAAGAGAGGAGAGGAAACAAGGAACTCCACTGTATCTGAGTTGTACCTCAGCATCTATTACTAAAAACATTTGTTTCAAGTAATCAGTAAGGTTTTTGGTTGGGAAGCTAGGTACTGTGTTGCAGATGCTTTAAAAAAAAAAAAAAAAAGCCGTTTCTGTAGAAAGAGGGTTGTCTTTGAGAAGGATGGCCAGAGCTATGCCTCATTTAATTTGGCTTTTATGATCAAGGAAAGGAAAGGAGGACCAGAGACTATATAAGAATCCCTGAAAGTCTTATCTGAGAGGAGCTTAAGGTATTATACTGATGAGTACTCTGGAAAATTCTTGAGTTTAAATTTGCATCTTTCTTTTTTCCAGTCCTTGCATGCCTGTCTTCATAAGGCAGAATGAAATAAGAACTACATACAATGCATCAGGAATTCCTTTCCCTTTTCTAGTGTAAGCCAGCATTGAAAGAGGCAACATCAAACTGAAAACATCACCTTTCTTTTCTCTGTGTAGGTCAACTTACTCATTATGTGAAAAAACTGCGATCAGTATGTATTCCTGACAAAATGCTGTTTACATCTAAACATTAGTAAGAGAATAGGAAAGCAAGTATCAAGAGCACATGAGCCAGAAGGGCGTGAAATAATGAATAACTTAGATTTTATTTTTCCTCTAGTAACGAATTGAGATTACTTTCTCTCAGTAGGAAATGTAGAATGTGCAGGAACTGGCCCTTGTTCAGGAAAGCAACTTATTAAATGTTAATGTATCAAAGTATTTCTTCACCTACTTCATGTAATGCTTCTAAAGTGTTTGAATGGCACACATTTTTCTATGTGTGAAATTATGAACTGGATGGTAAAGCAATCAAAGGTTGAAGTGTACTCTTGAGTATGCACATATCAGCCCTGCAGGGGTAGGTAGAAGTTTCATATACAAATACAGTGACTGAATTTAGTTCACAGTGTGTAAATGGACTGTTGAGAAGATTTTTGTGTTGCACCCTGATGCCCTGAAATGTATGCATGCTGTGATGCTCATTTGTTGTGCCATGGTCCTGTTGTATCCCTGAGGATTTTTCAGTGGCCTTCATCTTCAGATGAAGAAAAGCAGGATATACAAAATAAACGTAGTGGGAGGTTTTCAAAATGACTAAGAAATAAATAAAGTAATCAGGATTTCACCTGCTGTACTAAATGGATGCTATTAGTAAACACTAGAGGGTAGATTTTCAGCATATAAAGACTCCGAGTAGCAGCAGTCTTTGATAATGATGGGAATTGCATATTTAATTCCCTGCATGCCTTCCTGAGAGTTAGCTAGTAGCTGTATGGGACTTAAGATCAGCTAAAGCTGATCTTTCTGCAGCTCCAAGTTTTCATTTCCCAAAGTTGTGAATACTTTTTCTTTTGGCTTATAAATCTGTAGATGCTCTGCTCTGATATTATACATGCAAATTGACTCTAACTGGATCATTTTGCGTCAGTCTGAGCTGATGAGAAAAGCCCCACGCTAACCATATGTTGTACTGTCTCTGTAAAGGGAGCAATGGGATATTCTGTACTTTTCGTAGCTGTCACTGGATCTGTAGCTTTTTTCCTAAACTGTATATTTAGGCACCCAAGGAGAACTGGATTTACAGTCCTCTGTTTCCTAAGATACGGTGATTGTGATCTGAAAACAAAAGAAAAGGTTTTAAAAAGGAAAAAAAAAAAAAATCCATACAACTGTGAAGGGACAAAAAAGCCTCAAGAGCTGGAAATGCATCATAAAATTAGTTTTTCCAGCTTTCATGAAAACTAAACATTTGAATTTATTTCCTTTATAATTTTCCTTGCTCTGCTTAAATGAAGGATAAGATTATCTATGGGGATTTCTTTTCTTTTTCAACATTTATGCTAAAGATCAGTGTAGGTAGCTTCAAATAGCTTCAATAGTCTTTACTTGCTACTCCTGTTTACTGAGAAAGCATTCCCTACAGTTTTCTCATGAAACTGTGACAAGTTTTCCCCATTCCCTTGCAGTTTTGCTGTGTACCATTTTCTACCACACGTTTTTGGCTTTCTGGTAGTTAATTTTAAATGTACTATGACTATTATCAGCCAAATAGAGGTTTGCTAATTTTTCATTTAAAAATCTTGCTATGTGGTTTACATTTTATTTTATTTCATTTTTTAAGCAACTGTTGGGGTTTTGTGAAAATGAGGAAAAAAGTTGTCAGCTAGGCTTTATCAAGCTGGGTGTAAGATTATGCAGACTGTACATAAAGGTAGTAGCTATTTGTCTTCTATTTCTTGCTTTGCAGATCATGCTCAACATTGTTGTAGCTGATCTAAGATTTCTTAAAGATTTTAAATAACTTTATTTCTGAAAAACTTGGATATACTGCCTAAGGTTTTTACAGAGATTTAAAAAACTGTTTAAGAACAAAAAGGAATTATATGTCTCTTTTTTTTCACTTTGGACTTTAATATCGTAGCTAAAAAGATCATAAATTGAAATGAAATGTTAGGAAATATTTCCATAACTCATAAAAATGTTAAGAACTGTAGAGATTGAGGAAGAATTGGCATCTTTTGCATAAATTTAAACTAGGGTTTATGGTGTAGTTAAAGCTTAAAAAAGGTGGGTGTGGATCAAGTTGAAGAGCTAGATTATGTGAATTTTGGAGTGTTAATAGGATGTGAAATATTTAATGGAGTAAATGTGTAGAAAAGTTGTGAGAATCAGGAAGAACCTAAGATGACCTTACTGCTGAAGATACACTTAATCCATTTTATGTGTAGAAACAATGTTTGTTTGCTAATTCTAGCCTGTTTTCCCAGAGAAACAAGATTTTTTCAGTCACGTGGTATTTCTGTCACTAGCAATTTTTAGGTGTATTTTGGTCAAAAGAATCTATTTGCCCATGTTTGACAGTGTCATAAAGGTTTCAAAGACAAAACTACATTAAAATAAGCATATGGATAACATGCCCTAATGAGAGAGTTGCTGTATTACTTGCTTATCCAGTAAAAGTGAGAAAAACGTCCTAGGCTTGTAAAGAGGTTCAGTTGGAGCTTACATCTTCAGTACGCATCGAGGTCAATCAACTGCAGGGCACAAATCTATAAGATACCAGACTTCATTACAGTTCATTGGATTGCTTTGTTTGTTTGTTTCGAGGTAGGGCTTAGTAAGACTTTCCTATAAAGATGTTTACTGGTTCACAGACAGATGATGTTTCTGTCAGTTGAACATCAGTTTTGTTGCCTGGCTTAGATTTTCTTCTTAAATTAAACTAGTATCTTGAAATATCAGCAGCCTTGGATTTTGGAGAGTGTAGGGGCGAGTATCCCAAGGGGAGGTGGGAGGTGGGGGGGAAACTGGAGTAGGGCGGGGAGGACGAGGACATGAGGAGGAGAAAAGAGAACAGTGGAAGGATACTTAATGAGACCTTTTTCAACTTTAAGCGTAGGTGTATAATTGCACATCTCCTATATTAGATTGTTTACAAGTGTTTAGTTTGTTACTGTATATTATCTGCTCTTTCAGTTAAGTGCTGTTTCTCAGTTGGTTTGTGTTTAAGAGACATTGCATTTACTACTTTGTGTAAAACAGAGATTTGTTCTCCTAAAATATGGCCTACTTCCCTGTTTTGGGGCTGGGGGGGAGTGATGAGGGGCTGGGTGTTGATGTTGGGTTTTTTGGGATGTGGTTTTGTGTGTGTGTGCATTCTCATTTGCATCTCCAGGAACAAATAATTGGTTTGTAACTGTCAGAAAAAGCCAATCTCTTGGGAACAGGTTTGGGGCCAGGGTGGGAGGAGGCGAGAGGAGGGAGTTCAGTCTCCAAAATTTCAGTGCTGGTGCTCTTGGGGATAGTGATCCCTAAGCTGCTTAAATGTTAATGCAAGGAGTTCAGTAAAATGCACTTGAGGAATAACTGGGTCCAGCGTTAATGACAATAATTTGGCCTCCGAATGCTAACAAATGAAGTGTATGCTGATCAATACTGGAAGGGAAAGAATACTAATTTGTTCAAGAAATGTGAATCAGACTGCATTTTTAAGAGAATGCCTGTCAGCTGGCCACCCTCAGTTGAAAAGCCAAATTTTGCCCAAGTGGTGCTATTTTGTAAAATCTGTCAATAAAAGAACAGAAGTGGTTGATGATAGGAAGAGTGATATGGTTATAATTTGTGTTTGGGATCAGGAGTTTACTTGATGGGGAATCTCAGTCAAATCATCACGTAAACTAGATCATTATCAGAACTTGAAGATTTGAGTATTTTGACATCAGACATCTGTTGAGTAAATAAATGTTTGCAGAAAGTTTCTTGCACAAACATCCTCACATCCTCCCCCCCATCCGAGAAATGAGCCTGGCCTGGTTGCAACAGCCTATGCATATTACAGATGAATTTGCTAACCACCAAGATAGTCTTCTTGCTCATGATTAAGGTTGTTAAAGCTGTTTTTCTTTATGTAAATTAATATTCACTAGTTTATTAATATTCCTGACCTGGGTGAATATTACCTACAAGGGGCTGGTTCATCTGGTATAAAATGAAAATCATCATTTTGTATATATACTGGTCAAAACTTTTATGTACATTTATGTATTATAATAATAATAATAATACTCTCCAGACTCCCAGAATGCCACCAAACAAAGGCTTTAATGAATTTGATATTTTTCTGATTAAATAATTTTACTAGAAATTTCCTTACTGTCTATAATGATGACTAGTAGACTTCTTCACTGTTCTTTTGACTTCTTATTTTCCAATAACAAAAGCAGTGGAAAAAATACGAAGGCAATTTCAAATATTGAAAATTATATTTGCATAAAGTGTTGGGTTTTTTTTTTCCATCTACAGTGATGTGGCTACCTGTATTAAAACCCAAAGGGGATGAAACTAAATCAAAAAAGAAGATGTCATTTGGGAAGCACCATTTGCATTTTCAAGATTGCTTAATAAGCATTTTGCTTTAATTGAGCATACTTTAGTTGTTCCATAGGAGTTTGAGAATTATTAATAGCGATGTCATTCCCAGAGCAGTCATAAGTATTTAGATCCCTGTACTGAGTTTAATCAGTTAAAATATATATTCTCCCTAGTTTGCTGCCCCCAAAACATATTTTTCAGCTGTCAGACAAACTCTTTCTTCTTCGGTGCTGTTAATCAGCTCAGAAGAGTTAACTCTTAATTATTTAATTAAGCCTTTTTATTACAGAATATGGCATTAATTTAATTCCTAATTTAAGCTAGTTAAATAACCTTATAGACCCGATTAGGTGAATTACATTGAATAGCTGCTGTTCAAATAAATAACACAAGCCTCTGCATAAATGGGATCTAATCCCTGTAATTATGTTTTGTTAGGATTGCCTCTTAAATATTAAATATTGCCTTTTTTTTTATGTTCACGTGACATTTACTTAAATATTCTCTAGTGGAACGCCTTCTAGACAAAAATGCTGATAAACATTGACTGTTAAGTGTGAGTGTTCTTAGTGCATTGAGTCCGATACTCGTCCATGAATAATTTGAGATCAGCACTGTGCTCCAGAAGACACTGGATTAATATTTAAGGAACTGACTTAGAAAAATATTTGAACATGTTCATGATTTTGAACACGTGTTTACGTATTGACTTCAGTTACTTATGCACTTAAATTTACACATGCGATAGCACCTTTTAGGCTGGAAGGCATATATGACCAATTTTTTAATGATAAAAAGTAAAAATATTTAGGATAAAGTCAGACCTTTCATTGCCTAGGTTTCTTTTTGCTAAATTTCCGAATTCATTCAGAGAAAAAGCCCTAAGGATTAAAGCAGAACTCTTCATTCCCAGTGATGGCAATATGTGGTACTGGTGAGTCACAGTGCATTGGATGCTTCTCATTTCCACTCAGTTTAGTTTTGCCATTTTTAAATAATGCTATCCAAGTATGAAAAGCCACCTTCTTTAATATCTGTTTCCTTCCCACTGTTTGTAAATAGAAATCATAGCTGGGTTGTTTTTTTTTTTTTTTTTTCCAAGCCCAATATGTCACTTTTGTAAACAAAAAGAGGATGGACTTACTGGGATGATAGAACTCCCGTTCCCAAGGTTGCTGTCTTTTAACCTACCAAACACCATGTCTAGTCTTTTCCCTTTCTGTAATGCCAATGATTTTCTTCAGCTGGCTTGCTTGCAGGGGTTTATGTTACAGAAAGAAAAATGGAGCTTAGAAGTTGTCTGTGGAGTGCTGGTAGTTGGAGCTGTGTGAGCAGGTGGGGTCACTTAACATGAGAGAATGTAAAAAGCAAGAGGAGGAATGGTAAGCATGGCATTAGGCAGTTTGCGTCATCACAGACATGTCAATGCCTTGGTCCCTTCTTAGTCTTTTAAACTCTTCAGCTGTATGAACTTCTTTTCTGAGATAAACTTCATAGGCTGGTGCAGTAGCTGTTTGCTATTCCAGATTACCTTTGAAGCAAGCACGTCTTGACCTTGAACTGACAAAGATATTCTTATTAGTAAGAGCAGCATGTTCCTTGCTCTGTTTCTGCATAGTGATTGTGTGAAATGTAAAAACCCTTGGGATGTGGAATGGACAAGGCTGTGTTCTTCTGCAGTTTACCTTTCTCATCATGAAGTTGATCAGTGAGCTGTAACAGAGAGAGAAAAAGGGTAGGAGCATAAGAGAGAGAAAATCCACTTACACAGATTAGCCTCGATACGCATTGATTTAACACAACAATAAGAGCTTTTAAGAGAGGCTATACAGCAAAACAATAGATTTTCCATTTTATTACAACATGAAGAGAAAAAGAACTTATAAAAATAGTTATATAAATTAAATTAGATAGCCAAGAGAGAAAATTATATATAACAAGAAGAAAAAAATATTGCTTTGTTTGTTTTTGAAAGAAGCAGAAGTAAATTTATGGAAATTGCTTCTATTTTCCAGCTCCACTAGCTTTCACAGAAAATTCCATTAAAGAAAGATGAAAACTAAATATATGTTTTGTATAAATGTGTGACTTTTCCAAAGATGAAGAAATTATTGGAAGAACCTGAAGTTAGATATTACTTTTTTTCTTTTTCTTTTCTTCTCCTTGAGGGAGCTGGGAATTATTCAATTTGAATGTCTGCAACTTTGGTGGGTGAAATATTAGTTTCACCTACCTATTCTTATTTAGAAAAGTCTCTTGAGAAGTACACGCTGTAGTGCCTTTTTGTGGTTACAGTATTTTGGGAAGTATCTTTTTCATTCCTTTGTTGAGCCTTGTTTTTCACAGCACCTTGGGCAAGGGCCTTGTTCCACTTTTAGGTTCCACTTTTAGTTTCTCTTAATCAGGTGTTTATTTAAGGCTCCTAAAGATGGGTTTGCATGAATACACACAGAATAGAGGAACAAAGCAAGCTGCATAATTAATCTACCGGGATACCTATGCTGACTCATTGCCCCCTGGCCCATACACAGCATAGCTGCCTATTAGCCAGATCTTACTTCATGGTTGGAAGTCACAAACTAACACGTTAATGCACCGGGAGTGTAGCAGGTGGATTAACTTACTGTACAGAACATTGTCTGGTACTTTTAGAAATGTGTTAAATTATTTAGTTTGGAATACTCTAACTCCTAAAGAACCTGTACAATGTTCAAAGTTTCTTGAAGTACTAGTTGGAAAGCATGACTTTACTTGTATTAAGCACGTGATCTATCCTAGATTTTAATATCAGTAAAATCTGATGAACATGGGAACAGACCTAATTACATGAACTTACATTTGGTAATTACGTTCTTAATACAAGAGAAAAGGCAAAGTTGGCATCACCTTTGTGTCAACTGCTTTGCCATTCTGGAATGATGTACATTTAATTAATGGGTCGGTATCACTTAGCCCCTTAAAAGAATCTCTATGTCTTCACTTTAGTTAATGAGGTAATTGAAATGGACTCAATTTCTTTATATCAGTGTGCTTTGTTATACTTCAATTATTTTATTTCTCCTTTCCCTGAGATTACTTGTATATGCTTAAGAAATTTGAGTATAAAAGAAACAACAGAAATAGACCAATACATATTTAATTTTGACCTATAGCCTTCTTCATGGAATTCAAATCTCTTATGCTTTCAAATTAATGGTAATTTATCTGAATGAACAATTGTGTTAAATAGGCCAGGAATGCAGTTATGACTAATCAAAGGAAAATAGTACTTTTGCAAAACTGAGGTTCCTGGTTGTGCACCTTTATTTTTATCAGGGTGAAGATGTTTGTACTTGGATACTTACATAGGCTTCTGCTGCTTACATAATGTATATCTAATTGGATATCCATTGAAAGGAGTAGGGTGACCAGTGCCTATCTATCCCCCTTTTAACTCATCTTTTCTTTTTTTCTTTTAAACAAGCTAGACTCCACAAATAATTTGTACTGAAACAGATCCAAGGGTAAGTTTGACGGATGTGAAGCTTTGATGATAAATCAAGTTTCAGAGACACATTCATTAAAACAGAATGGCAGGTCTACAATAATAAAAATCAAGTGTCTCAAGTGTCTCGAATGGAAACATCTACAGATGTCCTTTCCTAGAATATCTATTCACCTTTAGAGTACCCTAGATAGTTTCGCCAATCCTTTTTCCTAAGGTTGCCACACAGGTTGAACTGTAAGGGCCGCAATATTTCCTTTCATTATAGTCTCTTAGTTTATAGTGCCTTGGCCTGAACTGAGGTTTGAAGTCTCTGAGGCAAGGGCTATCTTTTTGTTCTAGCGATGTCCATGAATAGAGCTCCTGATAATTGTTAAATATTACCCACAAAACATTGAAATGCGGTCCTGCTGGAATTTAAAGTAGTTTTGTGATTGAGCTCATTTTAAGTTTTCTGTTACAGGCTAATAGCATATTCCTCTCACCCAATCAGCCAGTCAAGAATAACTGCTCAAAGGTAATGTATACTTTAATATAGAAAACTCTACTTGGTAGTAACGGTTTTCTTCAGCAGATGGGCAGTCTACTGATGGCTGCAAAATTCAGTCTGAAACTTGACATGTGTAAGTTTTGCTAAAGTGGAGAGGTACATGCTATGATGGCTTCACATCAGTTGAGAATTTTATCTCAATCTGAAACTCTAACAGTACTCTAACTAGAAAACATAGCACTGTCACTACAAGACTGTAAAAGCAAAATAATAGTATTTTGTTCCTCTGTGTACCGTGTTAAGCAGACTTTTCACTTGGTATTTGATTCATTTTCTAGTGCAACATAATCGATTAATATGATTTCTTGTTTTATGCATCTGATCCTTGTAAACACTATGGTATAAAACTATTATTTCATTTGGTAAAAGTACTATGGAGTTCAGTGTCTGGCAACAATACAAATGATTTAATTTGATCTGGAATGCTATTCTGCTCTGATTAAAATACTGCAACTTTCTTAATGATCTAAATTTAGAATAAGGAGTTGGAATTTGCTTATTCTATGAAGCAGACAAAGTGCTTGCAATGGGCAAGATGCTCGTACTTACTTAACATTATGGTAGCTTTTGAGGGTATTATTATCAAATGAATTTGGCCATGTCAGTCTTCCTTGAGATATCCTTGGCTGAAAATACTGTCTTGAGACATGTTATTACAAATAAAAACAAAAAAAACCTCCTGTATTGATTCTTCCTTCCAGATGATGATGATTGGATTTTCTGTATATCATTGATCAACAACAGTAAAGTTGATGTTATTATTTACGTAAATGAGAAATAAAAAACATACTTAATTTTGGTTTACTTGCAGGTATATGATCATGTGATTTTGAGCTTTAAAAATCATATTTTCTGAAAAAAACAACAGGTAAAAGACATGTCTTTTTAGTAACATTAAGGAATAAAGATGAATTCAAGTGCTTCTATGCGTTTCTTATCAGTCCTGCATAAATTCCTTCCATAGAAACAAATGCAGGTCCAGAGAGGCTAGGTCACCCGTATAATTGTGTTTTGGGTGGAATGGTGGGAGGTGGAAAGGAAAAGCATTTACGCAAAGGAAAAATGAATTATTAGGAAGAAAGAAAAAGAACTTGGGTGACAGCTTTAGGGTGGTACATGTTTGCTGGGAGAGTAATCCAGTGTATTCTTTAGTTCTGGCATGTACGGTCCTAGTTAGTAAGTACATATTGATATGAAATTGTTTTTTTTCTCCTACTTTGACCATTCCAGCATGGCATATAGGTCATCTGATGACTTGAACTAATGAGTATACCAGGCAGTATGTTTGTGTAAACGTATGAAACCTCTTTATATTTCCTTGCTGTTTATCAATGAAATGTTGTATATTTATTTTCAAGAAATTATGCATTGTTGTTGCCCAGAGTTAGAAAACTGATTCATATGGAAATTGCTCATAGAAATTTGAAAAATAAATGCTCTGACAGCATCCATATTCTTCCCAGCATTGTCAAGAATTTGGCTGGCATTTTGGTGCCAGAGAAGTACAACATTCGTTATTGATGTGATGTTTTCAGTTCAGTGTTGAAATACAAGATTCCTTTCTGCAAGTGACAAAACTTCACTTTGTGTTCTATAGAAATAGCCATCTTAATCCTTCTTAAAACTATTTCAATCCTTGTGGAAGATTGGTGCTTCTTTATAGCCTATTAATTCTTGCAAAAACTTTCCTGTAACTAGTTCTTTAATTCTAGTTCACTAATTTATTTTGACTGTTGTGGAACCTTTTGCACTATTTCTGTTTATTTTACAGTGACCGAGCATTACTGAAAGTGGTGGGTAGCATGAAGTGAACTTTTGGGGTAAATAATCAAATTTTGAATTAACTGCAAATTACCTAAAAATTTAGTATTGGTGATTATATTTAAGCAGTATTAACTCACACATCAAGTAGATTAAGGCCAGAATACTGGAGCAAGGGGGGCTCAGCTCTGGTGACTAATAACAATTTAGCTTTACAATTGACTTGTCACTTGTTATCCTGATGTTAGCTGGAAGAGAGGAGATAAGATTGCATCATATTAACTGCCTCAGTTCTCCTTTTCTTTCAACATGGATGGTGGAAGTAGAAGGGAAATACACAGTCCTTCAATATTTTATTGGTTAGAATAATAGAATGTTTATGGTAGAAATGTTAGAAGATCCCTGGCTTTGAGGAGAATCCCTTGAAAAAATGGAAGCTGGGAGATTGATGAGGCAAAGTAGCTGAAAAATCCTGAAAGAAAAGTTTCTTCTCTTTCTCTGGTGAAAGAAAAGGTGTGTGGTTTCTCTTAACCTTTTGACATCATGAAGACAGGGAATGAAGTTTGTCTCTCCTTCAAATCTGATTGAATTGATTTATGCTAGTGGTTATTGAAGAAAACTTCTAACTGGGCATGGCAGTATCTTAACTCTTTCTTATCAGTATGCAGATGATGATCACAAACTCTGCTTGTGCTTTCCAAAACTGCCTTTTCACTAGGGCTTGCTGGAAATTGTAAGCAAGTCAGCACTCAAGCTGGACAGAATCAAGGCAGCCCTCAGACTAGCAGTCCAGAAGCAGCAGAAAGTCATGACCAGTATTGGGCATGTTCAGTAGTTGTGTTTTTTTGGTCTTTTTTGTTGTTTTGTTTTTTTGTTTGTTTTTGTTTGTTTTGTTTTTTTTTAAATCTAGATTGATATTGTTGAAAAAAAAGGGGGGGGGGGGGGGGGTGTGTGTGCCAGAAATGATGACTCTGTATCCCTATTAAGCTAATCTGTATCATATCCTAAAGCAAGGACAGCCTGATTCTCAGAGGAACTAAGAACGTGCAGATCCTTTCTAAGGTCATTTAA
The DNA here is from genome assembly GCF_929443795.1 of Astur gentilis. Classification (NCBI taxonomy): domain Eukaryota; kingdom Metazoa; phylum Chordata; class Aves; order Accipitriformes; family Accipitridae; genus Astur; species Astur gentilis. The sequence continues at coordinate 16,573,054 of NC_064891.1, forward strand.
TTTCTGTGGTCAATTTTCATGCAGCACATGGAGTCAGGACTTAACAGATCTATGGCTTCAAAACATTAATACTTTCTATCTTAAAAACTTAAGACTGTGTTTGTGAATCTGATTTTGCATCAGCTCCTCAAGGTAATGCTTCCATTTCCCAGGAAGATAAATTCCAGCAAACAGAAATGACTTGTCCATAGCTTAAAAAAAAATATTGTTGGAAGGGCCAGTGATAAATTCTGGATCTCCCGATTCTCAGCACTAATACCTCATTTGAGTGCATGCACATAAAACCAAGAAAAAAAATCTTGCAAATGCATCCTGTGTATTTAATCATAGCTTTTATGCCTATGCAGAATGATCCGTTACATATAACCTTTTGTGAAAGCAAAAAGTTGCAAATAGTGTCATAAGAGCTTTATGTTTTATGTTACCTTGCATATGGATATCTGAAAGCGTTTTACAAATATTAGTGAATTACTTCTCTTCTGCATGCTGTGGACACCTGCCTTACACAGATGGACAATAAAGGTGCACACAGTGTTGATGAAACGCTAAAATTCTCAAAGGAGGAGTAGAGGAAAACCAAGGAAGGAAAAGACATCTGATGCTGTGCTGAGCTATAATCAGAGAACTTTTCTTCCTTTCTGCAGAAGATGAGAAGCTAAAAAAAGTCTGCAGTGTTTTGAGACTTGGTAGATACGTTGAAAGTAATGAATGAGGAAATCCCTAGCTGGCAACCTAAGCCCAATCATTAGTCTGAAGATATTACACAGACACAGTTGATTAGTCTGTTGTGCTGCACTGTCTGGAAGAAGTTAAAGTATAAAATGGCAGTCATTTCTATCCCCTGTGAGAATGCAGCCCCTTCTGCAGCTTTCAGATGATAGACCATTTTTTAATTAATTTTTCTTAGTGCTCTATTTTTTTCTTTTTGCTTTAAAATTTTCTATTAACTTTAATTAACTTTGCCAGCCTTGCAAACTTGTTTGTAAATCAGCTGAAGGCATGCTGGTTCAGAAAGCAGGCTCCCTCCAACTTGGATATGTACAGATCAGTAGTTCTGACACAGATTATTGCTAAGGGCTCTCTCTATAAAATGTGAATATCCTAGGCCTGCACCAGGAAAAAACAAACCAAAACAAAACCAAAAATAGTCCTGAAACCAGTGGTTTTCCTGCCAGCACAAGAAGAAAGTCTGTGGATATCTACGTAGCTCCCTGGGTAATGTTAGTGGTGGTCCTGCTTTAGTGCTTGTTGAGATCAAAGTATTGAACTTTGGGGAATGGAGGAAGGACATGGAGTCGTGAGGAGATCAGAGCCTAAAGAAGTCAGTCTGCCTATTTATTTTGTCATGAGAGGAGGAGGAGGAGGAAGGTTTGTTGTTGGTTTGGGGTTTGGTTTGGTTTGGGTTTTTTGGTTGTGGGGTTTTTGTTTGTTTGTTTTGGGTTTTTTTCCCAGTGGTAAAAAATCCATGGACTTCTCAACTACATTACGTTTGTGAATAAGAACAGTATCACCGAGGTACTCCTTTAGGGAACAGCTTTCACTCACTAGCAGCTGCAGTGAGAGTTGGGACCGGCTACACGTAGGAGCATCGTCACCATTCTGGGAGCCATGGGTACGGTACTGCACAAAAGCCAAGCAATTCCACATCCTATTTACTGAGACTGGATTCACGGTGTGTGCAACACAGAGCTGCCCTGCAAGGTTCAGATCAGTTGTCCAAGAGATCCTTCTGTCCTGGAGGCTGCAGCCCGGAGTCCTGCCCCAGTCATTCCTGCAGCAACAGGATCTGCTGGCTGTTGTCCGTGTGCCATGTAGGCACGCACCTTTTGTACTTCTACCAGTTGAAGCAGCTTGGGGCGGAGGGGGAATTCATTTTTTGCAGACCCCACAAGTACGCCAGGCTTCCTCCTGGCATAAACAGAAGTGTAAATTGGGCAAAGGTCACTTAACTCTCAGGCTGTGAGCTCTTTGGAGCAAGACTGGGATGTGCAGACTCTGGCACAAGGGCGCTTTGGCCTGGTTGGAGCCTAGGCCACAAATACAAATGTGTGTTAAAACCTGTATGAAGTTTTCAAAAGTTCATCACTGCCACTGGAGCTTCATAGCGATGAGGCAGACCTGGGTACATGCTGATTTCCAGGGGGAAAAGTGAAGCGCTTTACTGTAACTTTTGCTAGTCTCTTATGTTTTCCCAAGACAAATTGCCAAGAACTGTTCAAATTATCACTTTGTTACATACGTGGTGAATACTTCTCCAGCAAACCAAGCAGCATGACACAGCATTCCCTTGACAAACTTACAAGTTTGGCTAAGCTATGTTGATATGAATCTAATTTTCAATTTGCAACAGTTTACTGTCCTTGGGCTGATGGTTTCAGGGCAGATCACACTCCAGAAAAATCCTAAGTGAGGGCAATTTAAGCAGCCATTTAAAAAAAATCTAAGCAGCAGTAAATAAAACAGAAACTACACTGACTTTTCAGGAACTGTTTCTTTTTTTGTTTTCCTTTTTTTTTTTTTTTTTTGTTTTTTTTTTTTTTTTTTTTTTCCTTGAGAGCTTTGCCTGTTTTGAGATGAAAGTTGACTCTTACAGACAAATAGCAAAATGTCAATATGGGTTTCTAGGATAAAACTTTGAATAATTGGTTCAGCGTTACAACAGCTTTTTTTCTTGACCACTACTCATATGACTTGCAATATTATTTGCTCCGTAGGTTGTGTGTTTCATAAAAAGCTGTGCAGCTGTGTATGGCACATGAAAGGATGATGATATGCATACAATACTTAGTGGCAGAAAAGAAAAACAAAATACATATTTCCTTTGTAATCCTAGTGGAGCACTTTTTTTTACAAAGCATCAGGGAGCATATATTCACAATGTGTATTACAGAAGCTACATTTCCCATTAATTATTTTGTAACTGAGTTTCTTTCAACATCAGACATAAAAGTGAAGGGCTTTTTGTTTTTGCATTAATTGGTGTCTTTGTGATAAAGCACTTTTTGCTCCTGTGGCTGATAAAATAATCAGCATTAGTGTATCTATGCGAATATTCCCTTAGGGTTCACTTCAAAGACTATAAATGAGGCAGATTTTCATACGCATGAAGAATTGGTTTAGAACTGTGTGACGTGTTGTTTGATAAACACTTCTGAGGCATACCTTATAGTATGCAATGTACAAACAAAGTAGTATGTCCTTTTAAATTAGAATTATTTTTTTAATCAGAAAAGCATTTTATCATCAGTACATCTCAGTGGAAGATTATTACAGCCTAGGCATTTCAGAGCTTCTGCAGGTTGGTATATTCTGTTTATTTTCAGAATGCAAAGATGTGATTTTAATTTTTTTCTAAACTCAGAGGTATGGATTGTACATCACGTATGTATACTTCTCCTTATACCCAAGGGAGCTTCATTGTGGATTGAGATGAGAATGGAGCTAAACCTGGCATCCTGAGCCAAAGCTCCCTGTGACATATAATCTCAGAAATATTTGTCTGTCATCATTGTTTTGAAAATGAGTATTCATGCTTTTAAAATGTGCCTTTGTATTTATGATTTTGGTAATCAGCCGGAACTTTGCATAGAGAAGACCATTAATAAAAAATATTTGGGCCTTCAATACATGGACAAATGTGACTTGGGTTGTTTGGAGATAGATGAAAACTTTCACTGATGCTCTTAATCACCTAGTACAAAGTTAAGTGTTGATAGATGTTGCTAGTGCAATAACATGTAGCAATTGTAGTTACACTGAAACAAAAATCACATGGGATTATGTTAATCAGAAAAAGGATTAACTATCAGCAGTCCTTTGCCCTTACAGCATTTGCAGAACTTTTGGTAAGATTGTTAGGGAATTTGTAGAAAAAACCCAACTGAGTATCTGCTGCATCTAAAGCCTTACACTTTGCTCCTTAAAAGCCCATTTTATTATGGAACTAATGCAGAGCTCGAAGTGGAAAGGAGTGTAAAAGGACACTAAGAAGAGCTACCTGCTTGCAACGTGGACTTTTTTATCTGCTAAGTAGTGACAAGAATTAGGCATTTTTTAAATTATTTTTTTTTTAAGGAGAGAAGACACAAACAAATCATGAGGCTCTTCCTGAGCACACCAGTGGAACATACAACTACTTCTAGGTTAGGACTTCTGTTTGTGTACCTACCACTTTGCATGTACAAGTTCCTCTCTGTTCATTACAGCAAAGGGATTTTTGATGGTAGGATTACTACCTGCTGACCATTTGTGTAATTTAATCTTGTTGAATTCTTACATATGCTATGTGTTGATTGCTTTTCTCAATTTGCGCATGGCAGGAAGAAGGAAACCAAATTCTGAGTATCTGGTCAAGACTTGGATTCATATTTGTGCTCTTCCACTTTATTCTTTTACAATCTTGGTCAAATCATTTATTTACTTGGTGTCTCACTCTAAATTTAGAGTGCTCATTGGAATGAAAATCCAGCAGAGGATTTTTATTTCTGTAATACCTGGAGAGATGGTACCTCAGTTAAAGTGTACTTTATTACAGTGTCTGTAGTATCAGTTATCACGCCTCTCTCTTTCTCTTGAGAGTGCTTTGATTTCTGCAGATCTTGGTATAGTGTTTGTAACGGATAGGTTTTTTTCAATCAAACTTGATGTCTCCTGTTTTGAAGACATGACCAAAGTAACTTGTTTGGTATATACTGATTGACATTTTGCATGAAAATTCATAGATTGTATTCTTGTTTCATTAGGCTTTTGTCATTTTCTTCTCTGCTCCTGCCATGCAACATAATGTCACTGAGGATGAGTTTGATTCCTGTCACTTCTGTTAGCACTACATGTACTGATTTCTGAAACAGTTTTGGTTCCAAAGGGTATCTAAACTTGAAGGGATGTTTTTTCAAATAATGCTAAAATAGTTAGTTTGGTGTTTTGCTGGTATTTATAATCAATTGCAAGTATGTGATGTGCACTGGTGACAGAAAGCCTATCTGTGACAGAATTTGAGGCTGATAGGTTTTCATGTTCCATTACTGCTTCTTTGTTTGAACCTGGGGTTCTGCGAATATGTGAAGTGCCTGGGTGTTTTCTTTTACAGTCTAATTGCTGAGCTAATCCATCCTGATAATCCTTCCATCTTTTTAACACTGCTGAACTGTGCCATACTGTGGAGGTCTTTATCTGCCTTAGACCTTCTTGTTAATCTTGAGAGCATGATCCCCAGTACATCTCAATCATACGGTGTTTACACTCTATATAATATCCTAGAAGATATGCTATGCATTCAAACATGTCAAAGCAGCCTATTTTAGTCTCTCCCTCCTTAATTTTCTGTGCTGTGACATATCCTGTGATAAACTCCAGTGATATTAGTACTTTTTATCATTTTAGTAAGCTTTTAATTCCTGATTTTTTTTTTTTTTTGTTGCAGTATTTTACTACTTAGATAAGTCTATCTTGACATTTTGAGTTTTGTGCTAGAATTTTACATTTAATTTCTCTCTTTTTGTAAAGAGTGTAGGGGGAAGATACCCAGTGAGGCTTCTCATGGCTCTCTTTCTCACAGCTCTTTCTGTAAGGTTAAGTAGCTGCACCTTATCAGTGCTGGCCTTGAGCATAGGCAGCAAAACTCTTAATAAGGGCCTGACAGTGAGGGTGCAGTTTGCCTCATCTCCAGGTCATTGATAAAGCTATTACACAGGATAGGTCCCAAGATGGACCCCTGAGGAACCCAACTTCTAGGTACAGCATGAAGCATTAATCACTACTCTTTGTTGATTTCAGTGTGAATCCTTTGTGAATGATTTCACATTTAGCAGGAAGAAGACTTCAAAGTCTGGACAAAAGAAATTTCCCTGACATTTGAAGAGATTTTTGTGGCAAAATGGAGTCTATAAAAAGGAAGAGCTTTTCATCATCTTTTCACCTGGAATTACTTTCACTCTACTTTTTACAATATATTGCAATCCTTTCAATAAATGCTCAGCAATTAGACTCTTAACATTGCTGCCTGGTGTTCTGCGTGCACCTTATTAAAAAAAGGGTTCATCTAAATGAAAAGGCAGCTTAAGGCAGAATTAGGGTACTCTTAAGTGTTTTAGGTTCAGTTGAAATTACTTAAGCTACTTTGGGCAGCCTCCATCCATTGCAGTACATATAAGAAAAAAATATGCTCTCTCAGTACTCTATGATGAACAATTAAGCCTAAGAGACTATGGTTGTCCACCTATGAAAGTGTTTTTTTCTGTTTCAAAGGATTGACATGATGATTTACACAAATTTGTATTTCAGCTTGTTGCTGCATTCAGAATTTCATTCTCAAATGCTGTATATATTATCTCTTCTTTACTACATTCAGCACAGGAGTCCTTTGCTAGTGATGGAGTAGAATTGGTCTGGAGGAACAGTGATATACAGCACGAGTGGCTGGTCATCTTTGTTTGCAAGAATGGGGACTGGTGAACACAGCTAGAAATGATGCTTTACTGGCATTATTGAATGGAACAGGGCCAGTGCACCTGGGACTTGCTGTAATTCATTGGTTCCCCTGACTGGAGTACGTTGTCTTGAAGCCTCTAAGTTTCTTTTTGCAATAGGGCTGATTACATTAGGGCATTAGAGGGACAGAAATTGGTTCTGTTTTTACGAAGTACTCTCTGTTCTGAGATGTGAGGTTATGACAGAATCTAAATGTACGAATTTGATTGCAAGTTCAACACAAAATTTCTTGACGTCTGTAGTTCTCAGTCTCAAATGTAGATGGAAATGGACACTAATAATTGCTCATGCAATTTAAGCAACTCAAACAGGATTGGAGTCAGTGAGAGGGTAATGTGAGTTGTGCTGATGCCCTTGGACTTTAACCACGACACTGTGGTCTGTCTGCAAGGTCTAACCCAAACATTACTCCTGCAGTACTGCCTGATAGCCCTAGACTTTGTGCACTTCACCTAGCCAAAGCATTGCATCCCTTCTCTTTGGAGTGTCCTGGAGCTCTGCCACTGGGTGGGAAGGAACTGGAACAAGCACACAGATCATCTCAGCAGCTGTGCCCTTCTGTTCACCGCTGAGAGGGCCATCTTCTGTCTTTTCTCGACCTGGCACTTTTATTTTCTTCTCTGGTATTGCCTTTTGTACAGGAGAGAGCTCCATGGAAAAACGTGGAGTTACGAGGAATCCATCTTACCTTCCTTTAGCTCCTACCTCAAGACTATCGTTTCCCAGGATCTTCCTAGTAAATTGAAACCTGATAATGGTAGGCAAACAGAAGAGAGTAGTTTCTGCTTTTGGCACTTGAGGGTTCTGTACACCCTATGCTTTGTTTTGCCATACTCATCTCATTTGCTTTTCTTCTTTGCCTCTCATTTTATGTTTTCTATTCAACATCAACAGAACAAAGTCTTTGGGAGAGGACTGTTGCATTCAGTCTGTTCCAGTGAGAAGGAACTCACCCTGGTTAAAGTTGCTGGATGCTTAAAAAAAAAGATGTGTAAACAATACGAATGTTACTAATGATAATAATACTTATGGTGTAGAAGAATAGCAGAGCATCTGCCTGGGAGCACTGGTAGAGAAATTATGCCAGTTTTCTTTGTAAGGACTATGTAATACTGCTCTCCCCAGGAAAAGGTTCTGCCTAAAAAAAATTCTCAAACACTTCAATATATAATTTATTCCGCAGTTCAGGTGCCACTGTTAATTTTACTTGCTGGCAGTCCTTTTTGTAGCAATTACTATTGCTATAGCAGATTTCTCTATATTGCTTTTATCTGTTCTTGATACTGAAGCTTTGAAAGTGAGTGCCAATAACGTTACATATGAAGTCTGATATGAGCTTCCTCCCTCTCAGTGCTCTGTTCTCATTCTTGGTAAGTGCAGATACTGAAGTTTCTTGTATGTTCTCCTTAATTCCATCACTTTCCTTCAGTAATCTAAATTTCTCTCATGTTCCTTGTGCTCGCTTCTCCCTTTAATTTTTCTCTTTTTGGGTCTTCTCTTTTACTGTAAAAGTCTACTTTGTTGCTCATTTCATGCATAAAGAGGCAAACACCAGCCTTTAAAAACAGCAGCACTTTCCTCTATCCCAGTTAACTCTCTAGCTATATCCCCAGCATCCCACATTTCTCCCTTTTGTAGTTAAGCTGAATTCAAGTATGTGCTCTGAAGCACCTTTCCTCAGACTTTATTCTTGGCCCTTTCTATTCAGTAGTTTCATTTCTGGAGATTAAGTTTTGCTAAAGTAATCTTTAACTCCTTCCAAACCAAGTGTGGTCCTCCATGACCTGTCAGTCACTTTGAGCACAACTGACTGTTCTTTCTTTTTTTCCAAATCTTTTTTTCTTATGGTTCTCTGCTACACCTATAGCCAGTCTTGATAGATCCTTTGGAGGACAAGGAAATTCCCTTTAATGTCCCTTCCAGCTTTCTGTGGCACTCTCATTGGTGCATCTATGTTTTCCGTCTTCATTTCTCCACTCTTTTTTCCTCTTGGGGTAATTTTATTCACAAACACAAATTAAAGGAAGATCTGTTTTTCTCCTGTCCAAATGGTATTAGTCTGTCCTTGACATCTCCAGCTGGAGATCTCTTATCCTTGAACTTAGTGTGTTTCAGGGAGGGATTGTACTTTTGTTTGCCTCATGAGCCTTTTTTACTGTTTCTGATCTTAGTCATGTGAACATCAGCAATGCTTCTGTGAATCTGATTTCCTTGTTGACTCAGACATGTCTCGGAAACCTTGGGTTTCCCAGACTATGGCTAAATTTTGCGGGCAGTTTCCACATAGTGTGTGCAAAGTAGTGTAATGCTTACTCCTTGACACTAAACTCCAGTCTGGGCTCTTACCTAACAAGTTGATTATTATCATGGTCGCTTCCCTGAATTTGACTGTTTGACTTAGTTTGCTGGGATTGCTCTAGGATGTTGCTTCAGAGAACATTGATTGTTTTGATTATCTACTTTTTCTGTATATCTATCCACGGATTATCTTCTACCATCTTTGATTAGCAGTTTGATACTTTCAGTGCCCTTCAGGGACCATCCCCAGTCTGTCATGTATCAATAATCTCTCTCTCTCTCCCCCCCCCACCCATAACACCACCTTTCATAACTCTTACTATTTTCAGTTGTGAATATTCATGTTTCTCCTTTGCTTTAGAAAGACCTCTTTATGGATTTTCAGAACAAACCTGTTGTGTCCTTCAAATCCTACCACAAAATTCCTATTTTTGTTGTCAAACCAGGTTGCTGATTCTTTATGAATGTGGATGAATGTTTTTTTGTAGTTTGCTCGTAGCTCCCTAAATGTTATCTTCATTTGAACTGTCAGAATTTTCGTGTGTAGAGGGTGGATTTTTTTTTTTCTTTTTTTTTAAGGTAGCACCACCATTTTTTGACATGATTTTGAAATGCTTTATAGAATGGTTGCTATTAAAACTTGTACAACCCACTTACAAATGGAATAACAGTTAATGTACAATTGTTTTATCACAACATAATCATTAATTTATAAAGGCAATTTCTGTTAACCATTTATTATTATTAATAATAAGCTATTTAGAATTGCTGCTTTATTTTAAAGTATTCTTCATTCCTCTCTGCCACTCTAGTCTGCTGTACTATTTCAGATAAGAAAAGCCATTACAAAAAATGCAGCAGCTTTTCTTAGTAAAGGCACGTATTTCACCTGCAGTTTTCAACAAAGACATCAGTTTTAAATGTCCTACATAATTTTAACACCTGCACACTTTTATATAAGTGTTATAACACAACATATGGAATTAAGTAAAAGATGCTCAAGCATCCTTAGTTTCTTTGGTTTTGTTTATAGCTTTGCATGTACTTCCTCAACATTGCATTATTAAATATATTTATAAAATTAATTAATGTTACAAAATTCATCTCTTCAGCAGAAAGACCACTTGGTGTGACTAGATAACACATACCCTTTGGCGAAGCGGGGAGGGTTATCTTGCTTTGCTTAGCTTTGATAATATGCACATATTCACCAACAGTAAGGACTTGGTACAAGATTTGCAAATACACCTGCAATATGGTGTGGTTCTGAAGTTTTACATGTTCTTCCTTTTTATTGCAGTTAATCCTCCTTGCTCTCTTGCTCATCAACTTGTCTGTGGCTACTTCTGATGCTTGCATAGTACTTAATAAAGAGGGGACAGGAGAGGAAAAAGGCATTGTTTCTCACTTTTTCAGTTGGTTTATTTGGTACTTTTGAATCTTTATTTTCCAGTAACTGACAAGTAGAATTTTTTGTTATCTTTGAGATAGACAAGTGTCCGTTGCTTATAGTTTGATGCTTAGTCAGAACCTTCCCAAACCCCAGCACGTTTATTCTTAACCTGTACATGCAAAAAAGTGCCTTAAGATACTTGTATCAGGTGATCTGTTTGAATGCTTGTGGTGGTTTAACCCCAGCCGGCAACGAAGCCCTACACAGCCGCTTCCTCCCTCCCCCCGGTGGGATGGGAGAGAGAATAGGAAGGGTAAGGGTGAGAAAACTCATGTGTTGAGGTAAAGACAGTTTAGTAGCTAAAGCAAAAGCCGCGCAGGCAAAGCAAAGCAAAGCAAGGAATTCATTCACACTTCCCATGGGCAGGCAGGTGTTCAGCCATCTCCAGGAAAGCAGGGCTCCATCATGCCTAACGCTTACTTGGGAAGACAAACACCATCACTCTGAACATCCTCCCCTTCCTCCTTCTTCCTCCAGCTTTTTATGCTGAGCATGACATCATACAGTCTGGAACATGCCTTTTCCCAGTCGGGGTCAGCTGTCCCGGCTGTGTCCCCTCCCAACTCCTTGTGCCCCCCCACAGCCACTGGCTGGTGGGGTGGGGAGCAGAAAAGCCCTTGGCTCTGGGTGAGCACTGCTCAGCAGTAACCAAAACATCCCTGGGTTATCAACACTGTTTCCAGCACAGATCCAAAACACAGCCCCATACCAGATACTGTGGAGAAAATTAACACTATCCCAGCCAAAACCAGCACAATACTGCAAGTATTATGCCAGAAATCTGCTTTCGGATATCAAGCCTTTTATCGTGGTAGTTGAAAATAAGGTTCACGGAGTAACTTAGTTGTTTTTGCGGGGGAATGGTGTTCAGCTGGGAAAGGTATTTGGATGATAGAATTTAATCATTTGGGGCATAAAGGGCTAAAAGCATCCGAGAATGACACATTGTATTAACCTCTGAATAGTTCCACTTTTTGTTTAACAGTGTCGTATCTAGTTAATATGTCAGTCTTCTAGTTGTGGTTTGGGAAAGAATATTACTGACGGTCAGAGGGTATTCTCCAGTCTTATTTAGAGCCTAGCATCGTCTGTGGAAGCTGTTTTCTGGTAGATGCACTCACATATACCTGCCTGCATGGGAAGGATTGATGATTCAGTCTTGCTGCATATGTCATAGATCATCAGCATCCACTAAACGTTGGTTGCAGAAGGAGCAGGATTAAATGAATGTTCACAGACACTTGGTTCTCAAGGTTATTGTTGCATACGGTTGCCTTCAAATAATTCATAGTGGTTACTTGCTCATTTGCTGTATATGGATTTTATTTTATATTTTTTTTCCCACCAAAGAAAGCTCTTTTGAGAGAACTTTTATCAGCAAAGTAGGAAATTATCTGGTGAATATTAATCAGCATGTCTAGTGCCTGATGCTTGAAAGTAAAGCTTTAAGTGTTTGATCCTTAGCTGCACTGCAGTCTGCTTGAGCCATTCAAGTAGATATCATGAGTGAAACAGAGAAAGAGAAGGAAAAGCAAGAAAGGGGTTATTTGGGATCATTACTTGAAACAAGTGGCTTCACATGCTGGAAGTGAAATGTTTAGTTCTCTGTTTGTGAATGATTGAAGATCCAACCTGTTTATTCCTTAGAGCACAATGTGTCTGCCACAAGGTAAGATGCAACCCTGGTATGAGGGCCTTGACTCCTGACTTTTCATGCCACATAACTCTCAGTCATATAGCCAGTTTGGCTATCCTGACAGGAGGAGGGAGAGGCCTCCATTTCCATGATTATGAAGATCCTGCGTTCCTGACCACATAGGGGGAAGGAACAAAAATGCCGCTTTTCTACCGCCTTATGAATAGAATGGGAATGAGAGGGGCTTTGCAGCAACTCTTTATCCCGTGCACAGCTGGGGCGGCTGGCTCCCATTCCACAATGCCTATTCAGGGCACTGTGCTCCGTCCTCAGCATGGTGCAGGGATGGGTGAATTTCACCTTGAAAGCTTTTAAGGTTAGTATCTGGCATCTGTGATTACATTTGCAATTCAAGTTAGTCTATTTTCTGCTTTTTAGCTTTTATTCAACTGAATTTAGTGCTTGTGAAAGATGTTGGATTGTTATTTCTGGAGACTGAAATCTTTTCATTTATCCGTATAACAGATACACCTTAAGTAGTGGCAATGTAATCCTCCCCCTGTCCAACACTACCCCTTCCCGTGTTCCTGATGCTGAAGAACTATCTCTTAGGAGTGAGAATAATGGTCAGTTTTCATGTAGCTGTAGCAGTATTAATGACTAGCTTTGTATGGATGAATTTAAGACAAATCTGGACCTATCCATATTATGGACTGCTAGCAAATAAATGATGGTCGCCATCACCTGGTAGAATCAATACTGATTTAAAATGTTCAGCATTACATCTGGGATAATACAAATTGGTGGGGTACAGAATATCTGTGTCTAAACTTGACTTTGTGAATATCTCAGAAGCTAAGTAGTGTATCTCAAGGTATTGAAAAAATAGCACATCAGCACGGGTGTTTCTTTGGGTTTTCAAAGATACATACTCCTAGCATATAATGCAGTGCCATCCAGATTAAAAAAAAAAAAATAGTGGAACAGTAAATCTATGATCAGAATCATTTAAAGATCATTACTATAGTAAAGTCAAATTCATATGTTGAGAAGCAGAAGGTCTGTTTGTAATATGGGAATAACAGAATATGATGATGTTGTCTAAGAAAGGGGATTTACTCACAGGGCTGAAGTACGGAGGTGGTCAGTGATGCAGTACCTCAGTTAAGCATCTGCCAACTTGAAGCTGAAGTTCATGGTTCCTGTTAGGAATTGTGTTAAAATAAGGACAGACAGTTGAATGCTAACTGCACAATTCTTGTGCAAAAAGTTTCCTAAGACCCCCGTCTGAAGGACAAAGTGCTGTGTACATTTTAAGTCATTCCAGCTGCTTGAGATTTCGATGAATTGTTCGGTGATATCAGGAGAGTATTCTCTGTTCTCAGGTTTCTAGGATGGAGCGTGGTATAATGGCAGATTCATTGGGCTAGAGAGACAGTGAACATAACCATGCATCTCTAAATTAGGAAACACAGCTGAAAGCTGAGTCTTGGGTATCTCTTCCTAATTCAAGAAATTATGAACAAGGTAGTCTATAAAGTATCTCAGAGTCCTTGGAGTAGGAATAAGTTAAGAATCATGTTCGCTTGCTGATCCTTAAGAAATAAAAACATCAGGTACCAAATGGAATGTTTCCTAGAGGTGTTTCTAGAGCACTGCTTCATCTCACTCTATAATTCATATACATATCTACTTATACTAGTATATATACACACTGAAGGTTAACCCATACACTAAAAGTAAGTACAGTTTTCTGAGTGTTTCTACAGGTATATTTGAATCCTTTCTTCAAAGAGAGGGGATTAAATCTAAGTGTCTCACATCTTTGGTGGGTTAACTGGTCTATAAATAAAAAGGGGATACCGTATCCTTCAGCCGTATTTTTAAGGAATCAGAATTCCACTGCATTTCAGCTAAATTTGCTGTACAGGATGCATAGAAGGCTGGGTTTTGACCTTGCTGGGAGGTAAGCATGAAATAAATGTCAGGTTCCTCAGCTGTGTCAAGTCCTGAGGCACTATTAGTCTTCACCAGAATTTTGGGAATCATTAGGAACCTGAGTTTTGAAAGCTGATAGGCCTATGAAGTTTAGATCTTTCTAGGTTAATGTAAGTGTATGGAGATCACAATTTTAAATTTGTGAGCCATCTGTAAATCTCACTTTCAGACTTAATGTATGGATTTGGATTTTAAACTGCCTATCTTAGTCAAATGAATGTGAACTTCACTAAAACCTGGAAGCTAAAAGTGTGAAATATGATACAAGCTCAGAATAGGAAGGCTGAGTTACTTTGCTGTTCAATATTACTGAGCGTAGTGCTAGACTACTGTTTTCAGATTCTCTTTTCAGCCCAGAATTTTGAAAGACTTGTGGAAAAGTTGAGAAAGATTTCAGAAAAAAAGCTACAAGAATGAATCTTTCTAGAAAGAAAAAGTTTCATGCAGAAAGAAAACTTTGAAGCTAAGTTACTGAAATTAAGGTATAGGGATGATTTGAGTACTGTTTACAAGTATGTTTATGGGGATGAGATATCCAGCAGCAAGTAATTCTTCATGGCACAGGAAAAATAATGGAAGATCCAGCTTGAAGTTGAAGCAAGGTAAATTAAAATTAGAATTAAATGCATGTTTTTAACTTAAAGTACTTCAGCTATTGAAAGCTTTTTCGAGGATGTGGTGAAGTCTCTAGATTTAATTTATTATTTGAAGTCTGTAAATTTAAGACTGCATGTCTTTCCAAAGGTGAGTTGTAGATCAAACAGAATTTTACAGGCTGGATATAAAGGTTACCATAGGCTCTTTGGTTTGTCATGCAGTAAATAGTTCTAAATTCAGCTAACTGCAAGATATTGCAGGCAAAACTATTGGTAAACTACTACTTGACACTTTACATTTAGTGAGCTATTAAAGATGATGCTGGAAAATGCTAATTCCCTTTCTTCCAACATCAGCATGCTAGGTGTGTGTGTAAGCAGCTCTGCTGTGGTGTGTGTGAGATGCTTATTGTTCTCTCATGGGAACCCAATTCCCCCTTATTTTTAACTCCCTAGTGTGGCATTTTACTCATGGAAGAGATAAGCCCTCAAACTCTGGTGAGATGAGTAGGGAGCCCTTACTAACTTGATTATACGCAGCAGGGAAAAAAAAAAGAAATCATCACTTAGTGATCCCTGGCTTTTGCATTGTCTATAGTACCAAGCCAGAGAGAAGAAAAGCTGCTTTTCCCCAACTATCTCTGAACACTGAAATTATTTCAGCTAAGCTATCCAGGCAGCTGTGAGAGTTGAGGCAGTCTTTTCCAGGTTCAACTAATCTATGGCATATAGACTTCCACTTAAAAGCTGTTGATTGGTATTGTTTTGGTAGAACTGTAGTTTATTAGTTATGTATTTAATTTTACATGAATACTTTCTCCTCTATCTATTCATACCATATGCCCAGTTTAATGTTTTAAAATGTTTTTTTTTTGTTGTTGTTTTGTAGCAGAACAAAGCAATCCAGAAATACTCATGAACAGTAACTGCTCATTTCAACCCACAGATAGAAAATTGCTGAGTTGTGTTATGAGAGTAATAGATACATTCAGCTGAAATCAGGATCACTCTGTGAACAAATACCAGAAAGAATAAATTTGCATTGATTACAATTAGTGTCAAACTGATATCCTAAAAAACGAAATCTTAATTACAGTGCCAATTTAGGAAATACTTAAGCACATGCTTAAGTATAATTAAGCATATGCTTAGTCCTTTATTGATTTGGGGCCTCTTCGCTGAAATATATGCACAAGACTGGCAGCCTCACTGGTAAATTCTGCAAAGTACATGACTGCTGGTTTCAGATTCTGATTTGGTTTAGTTTTAGAAGAGAAACTGTATTTCATTATGCATTTACTTAGTCAAAGGTTGCAGTTCCTGCTGGCAGTGACTGTGTCTAAAACAGGAACATGAGCACATTAGGAATTACCTTAAGTTTGGGGGAAAAAAAAAAAAAAAAAATTCTCTGGATATTTAAACAGGTCGACACTAATTTTTTTCTGTAGAGGGCAAGATCCTAATTCAAGTCAGGGAAAAGTACCCAGGAGGCCTTCCCTTTGCAATTGTCACAATTTATGTAGTGTTGTGATACAATACTATTTTAGTGTTTTATTAAACTTGTACATTTCTCTGTTTTATATCCTTATTTCATATTTCTAATGTGCATGATAAGAATCCTGAATTAATGTGTATTTATTTTAAATCATTGTTCATAAAATCGGGGATAGTATGGATGCATATGTCACAAGGAAGCAAATAGCCATCCTCTGTTTAAAAGAAGAAAAAAAGTATCGAGCACTGGGATCTTATTCCTAATGGTCACTATATTACAACTTTACTGAGTGTCTTCACTTGACTTCTTAAAGTAAAATGTTAATTTAAATATACACTTTCATTTATTTACATCTTTGAGATTGGATTTTCACGGCAATTTCTTGTTATTTTCAGCATATAACTGAAAAGTGTCTGAATGAAATTAGGATTAGAGGCCATCTCAATGTATTTATTTTTCTACTGATGCCCTGTAGTTTTTGTTATTGTATGTCTTGGGGTTTCTTTAACATTCTCTGGCGTGATACCTTTCCTGATAACAATTTTTCATCCTCAACAAATGACGTCTGTTGATGACCCTGGCCTCTTGTGAATATGGAATTAATGAGTGCATTTACTTTCGTTCATACCTCTGCTGTCAGCACATTATTTTTGCCATCTCTCTGAATCTGATCTGTCTTCTTCACAAAGTTTTTAGTGTACATGGGGGAAAAAGCCTATCTCAGCTTCTTGTACAGTTTATGTCCATTTTCCATATTTGACTTCTCTTTCCTTTCCTCATTTCAACTTCTATCTGTTTTATATTTTATCTGATATATAATACCTTCTTATTCTTGATTGCATTATGCAGGTCTGATTTCATCCAGGCTGGGATTCTGTTTCCTTTCCCACATATTCAGCCAAATGAAATGCAGGAAGACTGAGCATATTATGCAGAAATACCCTATGAACAAACATTTCTTCTTTGCTTTCACAAATGCTTCACCTTCTTCAAACTTCTTATTTCAAACTTTTTTCCTTGGGTTTGTTTGTTTGGTGGTGGGGTTTTTTTTGGTTTGGTTTGGTTTTTCTTCATCTTCTGTTTTAAGAGTTCAGGTTTTACAAAATTCAGCCCCTCTTGGTGCTTTGTCTTTTGGGTGCATATTGTTATTTGTGTCTCCTACGTTGCTTATTCTGTAGAATAAGCCAATAATTTGATTCCCACCCCACTTTCTTAATTGGGAAACTGCTTTCTATCCTCTCTTAAAACAGTGTGATTTCTAATACCCCTTAATTGTGCATTGATTTATATTGCGGTAACTGAACACTAGTGAATAATGCAAAGGAAACTTTTCCTTTCTTAAAGCTCTCTCACTGATAGATCAGTCTGTATGTGGCATGCAAATGATCAGCTTGCTTGTTTTGTTATTTAATGTATAACAGGTGTTAATCAGTGTTTGAGGAAGGTTGCTTTAATTGATATGATCAATGAGATGACTTTTATCTGTTTTACTTGTGTGCCACTGTAACACCACTGATTTCTAAAGTATAATTGTATGCATACATTGATCTAAGTCTGATGGAAATGTCCAGGCGACACACAGAATTTTACAGGTAACTTGAAAAATACATTTGGGAGTCAGATGACATTGAGAAGTAGGTTTTTGGCTGGATGAAGAGTGAAAGAATCTCACTATTAAGAGTGAGCTTTACTTAGCTCATCTATGAATATCCCTTTGTATCCTCAATGATTTGATTATGCCTCAGATGAGCAATGTGACATTCTATTGCTGATCAGAACCCAAGTGGGGTTGGTTCAGTGTAGCTACACATGTAATCAGTACTGTTTTGTCTGCAACTAGATCTTTGACTCCAAAAATAGCAATATATGGTGCTCAGTGGAATACATGCAGATTTTGCTTTTGCTTAGTGTCTGCATTTCGGGTACGTCTCTGATGGTGCCTGGATTTCTCTGGGAATCTGAAAGGAGATGCTTTTATCTATAGAGAATAGACTGATGCTGCTTTGTACATCAGTAACATGTTCAGACTGCACAGGAGAAAAAGAACAAAAAACCCACCCCCAAAACAGGACTCTGTATCTAGACAGTAGTTTCTTGGTGATGCTAACAGGCCTTAACTTTGCAATCTAATCAAGTAAGTCCAAGTTTTAAAATCTCATCAGCATCAGCTGAGTCAGCATCATTAAAGATCAACCTCATGAGTAAACCATACTTAATTATAATAGCTGATATTTATAAGCCTGGAGTGGGGGAAAAAAACAGAACAGTGAAATTTGTTAATCTGCTAATTCTGAACCATAAATCATTCATTTTTCCTCTTGAGTACACTGCATTTTATCACTTACAAGTTAGCATCTTTCTAGCTGTCTTTCAAAATCTCAGTGCAAGCAAATTAGGTCTCAAATATAACCGTGTCGGACTGTAAAACTGAGAAAAGTATTGCTGATACAAGTATGCAGAAACATTTCCAGAGATGTTGGGATTTGGGCAAGATGAAACATTTTTTTTTTTGCTTCTTCCAAACCCATAATTCTGTTTTATTTAGCATTCAACTTGAAATGACTGAGAAGTTTTTAAAGCATTTCTATTCAGTTGTGTCTAGTGAGTGTATATTTGAAGTTGCGGGTCCCCTGTGATGCCATGTGTCCTCAGTTGTGTTGTAGCATGAGAGAAGAATTACAAAATTACATTTGGCTGATAATCTGAAAGCTCTTGAAGAGAGTGGAAAATTGGCTTTGAGGTACAGTTATCAGTTGTGCTATTTTCAGGAGAATATTAATTTGATAAATTTCACTTCCAAGATTAGTGAATAAATGGTATCCCATCTTCTGCTCATTGTAATATACTTTGAAAATGACTTTTCTTTGTAATTGGAATGATGGGTGACAGTTTTGTCCTTGTGTGTTTGTATGTCTGTCTGGCTAAATGGGTGGCTTTTACTTTTGTGAAGACTACTAGTAAATAATGATAATTTAAGATGTAGCACTTAGGTTTTGTGTTGAAAGAGTTTAAAAAAAAAAGCTGACAAAGGCTAGGCAAAAATGATAATGTATAAAGTATCATTTTGCTCTCAGAGACTACTCTGAATATGAGTATAATATTTACTGTTAACCTTTTGATCGGTCTTTGGTCTTATTTTAAGCATTTGAGAAGAACTGGTAACTGTTATCTGTTTTAACCTATCTATGTTTCTTATCTCTGCTAGTGAAAAAAGTGCTTCCCAGTCTAGTAATACACATCCTAATTACTGTGATGCATGTTGTAAATACAGGCACTGACTAAAGATACCATCCTTTAGCATCTGTGTAAAGGGACTTCGCAAAAGTGGGTGTTACTTTAAGCTTTTTTAAAACTTTGAAAATGCCCATTCAGCTGTAAGACTTTCTTCCAAGGGCACACTTGAGGAAGGATCTTCACTTATGGAAGAGGATATTTAGGAATTTTCTTGTAATTATGTTATCCCTGATGCCATAGTCTTGCCCACAGATGATAATAAACCAACTGTGTTAGATTCTGCTGAATGATGTGGTTGCTAGGGGTTGTTGCAAACCCTTACAAAATTCTTCAGGCAAGCATCAAAAATATAACAAAGTGGAATCTGTAGTGTAAAATTCTGGCTGAAAACTTTAAAGTAACCAAGAAGACTATGAATATTCAAAAAAAGTTTTGCTGGCTGAGATTGAAAAGTGAGCATTTTCCTCTATAAATTACTATTTGGTGCAAGTGGATTTTTGCGTAAGATTGTCTGCTATGATAAAGACATAATCTCTAAAATTAAATATTAAAAACTGAAACAGAATAGCAGGTAAAGAAAAAATATGCTTTGACACACAAAACTAAAATGTAAATGATTATACTTCTGATGAAACACCCTACAATGTAAAATGCGTGTTTGCTTCAGTTTCATTTCACATTAGTTAAATAAAGCTGCAAGGTTCACACTTTCTTTAGATCATTTTGTGCTGATGTATCAGTTTTATAAAGAGCTGTACTCCAGTGGGTAAAGGAAATGTTGTACTCAGTCAAAGCTAATAATTGTTCATCCTGACATGGCATTAATGAAACAGATTCTATTCCAATTAAAAATATATTTGAAAAATAGCATGGCACTGAAGCTCTCAAAACAAAAAAGGTGGGGTGAATTTTGGATAGCAGTTGAAGTTTTACATCACAGGTTTATTTTGCTTATTGCATTGACCAATTTAATTGTTTGCAAAGTAAATATACTTCAGTTAATTCGTTACTGGAGTGATAGCTGTTAAATGGGTTAGAAGGTCTTTGAGTAATGCTTTTAAGTGATAGCAGTATGTGCTAGCTTTGATCAGTTTTTTTTCTGGCCAGTTAGTTATTGAGGAAAATAGGAAAAGAGCAAAACTTAAGAGCAATTTCACGCAATTTGATTGAAAAGTTAGTTTTCCTGTTCTTTGTTGCTCTTGCTGTTTCTTAAGAGCTTCCCCTGGGTTTTGCTGCACGTGAAGTTGGTTCTCAGGCACAGAGGATGAGCTTGCTTGGGAGCAAGAAATCCTTGAAGACAGTAAAAGATCACCGAAAGGGATGGGAATCTTTCTAATCAAGGTCAGAGTGCAGACTCATGGCTGGTGGAGCCATGCGCTGCAGATTTGACAGCTGTAGTTTGAGTTGAAAGAGATTGCCAAAGCATATACCAGGTAGTAGCAACAGAGGAGAACAGGGGGGTGTAACTACTGCAGACTACAGACTGCCACAATGCCTGATGTAAACAAAAACGAACCAGTCTTCTCAGTGGGTGTGGAAAAAACCCAGCCAGTGCAGACCACATGTCAAAAATCAAAGCAGTCACACGGAGGCACAAATTGTCAGATGCTGTATACGTTAAACCAGAACGGAACAGACTGATGTAAGAAGCACGTTGCGTTGTTCGGTAAAACAGAAAGATACTTGACCTTACGGGATTATAAAGGGATGTGGTTAATGACAGTTGATACTTCTTAGTGATTAGTTTATCACCATGAGAAGTACATTTTTCAAGTAATGAAACGTCAATTTTATGATGAATTTAATTTCAACAATTTTCAGGGCTCTGATCGCATGATAATGACTTATAAAAGCTTAAGAGTGCAATTTCAGTTAAAGATGTGCAGGTGGTAAGAAATCTGCATATTAAAATAACAAAAGATTCTTAAAATATGTTATTTTGAACTTCTTCAGACAGTATTTTTGGTTTTCTCATTGTCATCAGGTTTGTCCTTTATCCGTCTTTCTATGTGGTTTTGTAGCTTCATATAGAAAGTGTTCTATTGTACATTATATAAGGGAAATTGATGGTGTAGAACCTGTTTCTAAACAGGTGAAAAAAACCCTGTAGGAAGCCTTATTTGTAGTGAATAAGCATGCTTGGGTTAAATTCATCTGACTTGTTTTCCATTCTACTTGCTAATCGCCTCTGTGGTATTGCAGAGATAAAACAGCCTAAGTGCTTTGTTTTGAAGGAATACAATAGCTGGCTAGCAAATCATATTAAAAAAAAAAAATTCTAGTGGTGGAAAAAAAGAAAAACCAAACCTCAAAATTCCTGTAGACATCAACCTGTCCTTCCCTGGGAGGAATGGTATTATCAAAGAGTTTGTCATAGCTGAAGGGAACCTGCTCCTTAGAAACACACAGCAGGATGGGGCTCACTAAAATATCTGCATTTGTTGAGCAGAAAGCTGATTTTCCACAAGTGAAAGAGATTGCACGATACAGAAATCAGATTTTTTCAAAAAGAAGAGATGCAGACAGAACTGGTAACCTACTTCTCTAGTGACTGGAAATTTTCTCACAGTGCAGGAGCCACTGGAGCAGCGTAATTAAATATTGAGGTCCCAGTTGTGAAGTCTAGATCAAAAATAACATGTAGGTACAGACTTTTCTTTCTCTATGTGACTGAAATCCTAAAAGTGAATGGGATTCAGACAGACGCCTGCAAAGAGGCTGGCTGCAGTCAGTTCCAAACATGGGCACTGGGACTGTTGCTTTCCAGAAGCTATAGAAGGAGCCAAGTCTGGCAGCCATGGATTGTAGGAAGTCTTAACTACCTTCTCAGCAGTCTTGAGGCTGGATGCTGTAGTATGTACCCAGGCTATTGTCAGGGCATAGGAGGAGTGCCAGGTATTATAATGGGCAGCACTTTTACATCGTTAATGTAGCAAGAATCAGGTAAAGGTGCCAAAAAAGAGTTGAGTAGAACAATACATTGGTATAATTAACAGTAAAAAAAAAAAATGGAGTCGTATAATGGAACATTAAAGAAAAAGTGATTAAAACAATGAAACATTTCTCATGTTTAACCAGCATGACTGTTGCCGAACAGAAATGTTGAAATCTGAACCTGGAGCAGGAAACACAATCTTAAAAGTGGTTTTATTATCTCTCTTCTGGTGTTTTAGAAGGGTTCCTAAGTGTCTACCCAGATCTCCGTCTGGGAGAATTGCTTGTGAAAGTAGCATCAAAATAGAAAAAAGTGTAGCATTGTACCTAAATTATAAGTAATAAATTACATAGACCTAATTCTTGACTGACTTGTTTGAAGTCGGATGGTGCCTAACAACGGGCTGGTGCTGGCACTGGTAGTCTGCTTGTCTCAAAGGTTCTCTGGAGTTTTGCAACTTTAACAGTAATTACGGGGTGGTTTAGGCTTAAGTTACTTCTTTATTCTTATAACTAGGTTATAAAAGTTAACCCTTATCCTGCAGGGTTAACTCAAGTTTTTTGACATGTGTTAAC
Organism: Astur gentilis; assembly: GCF_929443795.1. NCBI lineage: Eukaryota > Metazoa > Chordata > Aves > Accipitriformes > Accipitridae > Astur > Astur gentilis. Next base: position 16,595,763 of record NC_064891.1, read on the forward strand.
GCTAATTGTCAGCTAGGCTAACATAAGTTAAATTCTACAGTTGGTAATATATGCTACCTTAGGTGCAAACACAGTTGAGGTTGTAAGGGACCTCTGGAGGTCGTCTTGTCCAGCCCCCCTATTCAAGCATTGTAGAACTCACCTGTTGATGGACTGAACAGGACTGGAGTGGGAGTCCAGTTCTTATTTCTAGTTCAGTCATGTTCTGTTTACAGAACTATAAGTGTTTCCACCTGGACAGTGTGTGCTTTCCAATTTTTGTTGGGTTTCATATTTTGGTTGGATTTTTTTAGCTTTGTTTTTAAAATAGGAAAAAAACATTTTCTTTAGAGAAAATCATCACAGCCCTGAAGGTAAGTCCTGTTTAAGTAGATCTTTAGCTTTTCCTCTGGACTTAACTTTTACGCAACTTGGGTGATATAAGAGGACAGTGTTTATCTATATTTGGAAACTAATGTGGTTTTTATTCCAATTTATGAACTAATTTTAAGTTCGTTTGTTCTACACATTACTCATTTTCACATATTTCTTTATGCAAATTATAGACCCACTGTGCAATGCTTGCCACACAGTAGAACTCCACAAATTATATTCTCTTGGCTCAAAAAGGAGAAGAAAAGACTGACCTCATCTGCTTTAGCTCACTGAGTCCAAACTTCGCGTGAAAGAGATGAATAAAATGCTTTAGAGTGAATTAGCTGTGTTAATGCTGTATTAGAAGAAACTATGAAAAGTCAAGGTGAAGGACAGAAAGAAAACTTCTGAAGCTTAACAAAAGAATACAAGTATTCAGCAGGCAAGCAGAGCAAAGACCAGCAGTACTCAATCCTGGAGAAGTGTCATGATAACTAGAAGGGGGAATACAGGCAGAGATTTTAAAATATCAGTTTCCAGATCTTGCATGGTCTGGAATAGGTACAGGATCAAAAGATAAGCTGAGCAATATGTAGATGCAGTGGCCAATTCTGTAACTTTGTGATGCAGTCTGTGCTAGGGTTAGGCTGAAGTGACACAGGCATCTCTTAAACAGCTGTTCTGGCTTTGCTAAGGAATTCCTCTCTTTTTTCTTCAGGGATCAGAACTCTACTAAATTTTAAACTCCACTTCTGTATCCTGTGCCTTTTCCCTACTTTCAAGCAGTAAGAATTTAGAGTGGTCTCTTAAAAAGACACTAATATAGATGAAAGGTTGCAAATGAATAAGAGTAATTGTCCGTTTCTCTTTTGCACACTCATGCTGACACAAATCCATTGGAATTTTAGCAACTCTTGTTTTGAGAAGATACTGTCAGGCTCTTAGAGAAAATGAGAATCTTAAAATTGCTAGATTGCACATCTAATCACAGCTACCTTTCTTTTCCTAAAAATTTTAACATAGTGATTTCAAAATATTACAGATAGCTCTGTATATTTTCTATATAAAATAAAGTTTAACTTAGTTAAACTAGAGATGTAGTGTGGGCATTAATTCAAATTGCATCATTAACCTCACTCAAATTGCATCACTAACCTCACCCACATTATCCAGTATACTTTGGTTGTCGTGGATATGTCACCAAAACCTGAAGTGTATAGGGAACAAATTTAGTGGTGAAGTTTACATAGCATGTAGTGATGTTGCTGTAGACTGTGGGTGGCATGGAGGGAAAAAACAACCAAAAACCAAGTCAAAAACAAATCACAACTTTCAACCAAGTCAAAGTAGTTAGCAGTGCAAGGACTTTGTGCACAAATGCAAAGAAAACAATAGCTTAAGCATGTGGAAAATATTTCAAGAGCTAGTAAGAAAGATTTTTCATTACATGTTTAGATCAGACTTGTTTCAGATACCTAGGGCATAGAGTGCAAAAAACTGAACGCTACCAGTTATGTTCTATGAGTTTTATAATGTTCATGGTAGAATGAGGATAAGAAGTGTTAAACATCTTTCGAGGTTGATTAAACACAGAGGCAAAGCTGAGGAGTTGATGACTGCAAAACCCATTTATTGCAAGTATATACTATTGCAACCATTAGGTTATTAGATAAACAAAAAATAAAAATAAATTCTGATCTATATCTGGGATGCTAAAGCATTTGTTTTTCTTTGGTACTTATTTTCCATTTGTAATACTATGGATTAAGGAGTTAAATGTTTTAAGAAGAGTAAGTGAACATGCTGGGTGCAACTTAAACTTTTCAAATGGAACTCAAGCATTAGATAGTCCATATGCCATATTTTTAAAAGAGGAATGAAGCAGTGATTCCTTGCTTCAGAACTGCAAGTCCGCAAAAATAAGAGTTTTCTCCTGGATAGATCTGAAGCAATGTGGTTAGAGTTATTTGGCCCAGTACCTTCTCTCTCACGTATGCTGAAGAGGAAGAGAACACAGGGAAATACATCACTTTTTAGCTTCAATATCAGATATATTTCTAGTATATATACTTGATTGCTAGCTAGATAAATGGAAATTAACATTTAGACCCAGACTTCCAGTTCACACTGTTCCTATCAAAGAAAAATAGTCAGGCAGCAAGCAACTAGAGATGTCTAAAGGAATTTCTGTAAAAAATGCTAAGGGTAGAGATAAAGATACTCTGAAGGACAGTGGTACAATTGGTTTTATACTGAAAATCTGATGGGTAGGATAGGTAGGAAAAAAAAATAGCCTTTAGTTATGGAAATACTTCTGCAAAATATTCAGTAAGGAATAATCTGCCTTCTCTCTCTTAGCGCTGTGTGAACAACAAAAACTTCCTATACTACTATGTAGTACTCACCAAATTATGTTATGTTCTGCTAACGTTTCCTTTAGGTTATGTAAGCTTTCAATAAATACAGAACACTGTAGGATTTATATGAAAATTCCTGCTTGCAAGGGGGTTTTTTTGTACCCTGCTGAAAACTTTTCAGAAAAGTGGTTTTTTAGCAAACCTAATCTGAACAGTAAGTGCTGCCATTCTTAACTGGTGGCAAACTAGATATTTGCAAGGAGTGGATAACTTACACCAGTGCATGAAAACTAGTTCCTCATGACATTTTGTACCTAATTTTTCTTTGAAGTGCACGTTATATGCTGGTCATGCCCTGATACCTAGGATGCCTTCATTTGGCCATTGTGCACTTGAATCCTTGCCTTGAACTTAAACTATTGTGTCATTAGGATATTTTGATTGAAATAAAGCTGACAAGGTTGTGACCTAGGTATAAAATGTTATCATATGATATATTGCTAATATTCTTTCAGCCTGCTGTGTATGAGCACTTATTTCAACTACAGTCTCTAAAACACAGCCTGTTAGAAAAAGAAAGTGAGATTTGTAACTGCATTTTGTCTTAAATCTGTTCATAGTGGTCATAGAGTCTTGGCCTGAGGGTTTGGGCTCCATGAAGGATGTTGGAGGTGATACCTTGTTGGATAGCCATGTCCCTTTTCTGGTCCCCCTAAAGTGACAGACTATACTTACTCCATTTGTACGTTTTTGGTTTGTTTTAGGGCAGCAGAAACATAATGCACAAAACTATGGTGTAAACATAGTGTTTAGTTATTATGGAAATCATAGGTTTTAGCTGAGTGCGGTCTGAATACAAAATTTGACCCATGCGTCATTGCAATTTACAGTCCAATTTCTTCAGATTACTATGGCAAAGATAATACATATAGCGTTTAAATGGACAGGTAGATATTCCTGCTGGGACAGATTAAGATGGTGAAGTGAAATCTGCAGAAGGGGTTTCTGCTGAAATTGATAAGCAGGTTATACTTTCCAAATCTCTGTTATTCCACTATTTACTTACTAAACAAAATATTTATGTTCCTGATTGTCTTAATCTTACTCCTTAAGGGAATAGTAACTCTACTAGGATGAAAGTGTGCTGCAAGGCCATTGCAACACAGCTCTTCTCTGGTGAGGGCAATATGATCTGTTGACAAGAGAAGTCTGCTTGTGAGTTTGCATCTACCTTCCTTGTCAAAAGTGAGGTATTTGGAACTTTGGTTCCCTTCTCTCTGTTTTGTCTTAACTCCAGTATTTTAGCATGATGAAACTGCAGGTGCATTGCTCCTGTTCCGCCATAATCTGGGAATGGGAATGTTAATGGTGTTCAGGACATTCTTTTCCTGAATGCACAATCACATGGCACTCGTCCACACACAGTCGGGCCGCTGTCTTTAGACTGCCTCACGTTAATAACTTCCACGGTATTGCAAATGATCATTTTTCTAGCTCAGTCTTAAGTCCTCCATGCTTCATCACTGTAATATCGTTCTGGATAAGCTGTTGCAAGATTTCCTGTATTTGGCTTTGTTGTGAAGGCCTACAGTATCCACAAGAGGTAATACCGTTTTGATTGAAAGCAATTGCATGCGCCAGGAGAGTCATAACTAAACACTAAGGAAACTGTAAACATTTTACAGTGTAATCTCATGACACTTAGAAAGACGGTGTCCTTAGGCACAACTGCTGTTGATATCATGAAAGTGGAGCAGCTACTGACTACCAAGCTAAGCAAGGAGCTCAGAATTAACCTGAATAAGAATAGTGCAAATGACTTGCTGTCTTGAGAATAGTTTGTGTCTGTAATTGTTCAAACATGCACATGAATGCTTGGATGCATTAACAAGTTCAGGTTTCTACACTTTTTTAAAAAAAAACCCTAATTTTGGTTCCAGTAGAAGGTAATACAGTTCTTTCTGGCATATGTATTCTGACCTGGCTTCAGCAAAGAATGTGCATATTATTAGATCATATTTAGTTTTATTTAAATCAATTTGTGTTAAAGTTTCTGTCAAAAGTAAGCATGTGCTTAGAGATTGTCAGTTGGGCTCATTATATGTTGAGGAGGGATGGAATGCCTTTCTCCTTCCTCTTAAGTGGAATTTCTCTATATTTGGGGCAGGCCAGGGGGAAGCTCCTGGGCTATTGACTTGTTGCCCAGGAATTTGTGATAAAAGTATATTCTGTAGTTTCAGAACTTTTCTTGAGATTATTTTTGTACTGCTTATTTTTGAATTTGGAAGCAGGGCAAGTTTGGTGGTAATTGCCCCCAATGCTGGCTTGGGAACTGAATGCACACTTCAGCGATCTCCCTTCCATTGTAAAAACAAGAACGTTAGCTGTCCTAGAGTCATAGAATTGTTTAGGTTGGAAAAGACCTTTAAGGTCATTGAGTCCAACCATCAACCCAACACTACCACGCCCACTAAACCATGTCCTGAAGTGCCACGTCTATGCATTTTTTGAATGCCTCCAGGGATGCTGACTCCACCACTTCCCTGGGCAGCCTGTTCCAGTGCCTGACAACCCTTTCAGTGAAGAAATTTTTCCTAATATCCAATCTAAACCTCCCCTAGTGCAATTTGAGGCCATTTCCTCTTGTCCTATCTCCAGCCACCTGACAGAAGAGACCAGCACCCACCTCGCTACAACCTCTTTTCAGGTAGTTGTTAAAGAGCGATAAGTTCTCCCTTCAGCCTCCTTTTCTCCAGGCTAAACAGCCCCAATTCCCTCAGCTGCTCCTCATAAGACTTGTGCCCCTCACCAACTTGGTTGTCCTTCTCTGGACATGCTCCAGCACCTCCATGTCTTTCCTGTAGTGAGGGGCCCAAAACCGAACACAGGACTTGAGGTGCGGCCTCACCAGGGCCGAGTACAGGGGAACGATCACCTCCCCACGCCTGCTGGCCACGCTATTTCTAATACAGGCCAGGATGTTACTGGCCTTCTTGGCCACCTGGGCACACTGCTGGCTCATATTCAGCCACTGTCAACCAGCACCCCCAGGTCTTTCTCTGGTGGGCAGCTTTCCAGCCACTCTTCCCCAGGCCTGTAACGCTGCATGGGGTTGTTGTGACCCAAGTGCAGGACCCGGCACTTGGCCTTGTTGAATCTCATACAATTGGCCTCGGCCCATCGATCCAGCCTGTCCAGATCCCGCTGTAGAGCCTGCCTACCCGCGAGCAGATCAACCCTCCCTCCCAACTTGGTGTCGTCTGCTGTAACACTGTTCTTTAAAACATACGTAAACAAGAATTAAGATATGAAACAATGAGTTGTTTGCACAGTGGAACAGCATTGAGTGTGACAGTACATTGTAATTTGTTTTTTCACCATGGTTAAGGGATATGTTTTTTTAAATGTTTTTTGTCAGCACAGTCTGATTAGTATATTGGGTTTTTTAGTCTTCTGGAAATGGACTTTGCAGGGCCCAACTTATCCTAATTGGATATTTGTTAACATTAAAAAGGATACAGTCTGGCACCATTCAATATGATGATTATTCATACATAAATTTATAAGATGTTATCTTTGTAATATTTAAGTGCTGCATAGATAATTAAAATGTTTATTCTGGAGTAGGAAAGTGGTTTCTATTTCAGAGAACACTGTTGCATTAAGCCACTAGGAGCAAAATAATGCCAGTGCTCATGGAATATTAGGACTATAAGCAATGTTTTGCAATAATGTATCTACACAAAATGTACTGTTAAGTCAGTGTGCTGTCTTCCGCCTAGAGACTGCTAAATTTGTGCAGCAAACAGCTTCAGCTCTTCCAAGTTTTTAAAAGGTGGAGAAAATGATCGCATGATGATAGAAAAACAGAGCTGGAGAGGACCTAAAAAGGCATCTGGTCCATACTTCCTCCCAGGGTAGATTCAACTGTATGTAAATTTCTGTTAAGAATTTTTATTCTTGGAGACCTCTACAGATAGCATTCTGTTTCAGTTTTAACTAATTGCCTAAGTTCTAATGACCAAATTAAGTTTTCCTCCTTTCAATTTTATTCTTCCTTTCCTCCCCATTAGATAGGTTAGATGGAGATATCTATTGGGTGAGTATTCATTCATATTCCTGCAATCTACTTGTTTGAACACGGTTATTGTATCATCCTACAGGATTTTTTTAGATGCCTGATACATACTTTCTAGAAATGTGTCTGGAAGTTTTTGTAATGATATTTTAGGAAGTTGATACTGTGAATATATACAACCTTTACGGATACCCTAAATGTATTATTTCATATTAATTTTTAACATACATAATACTTTATTCCCACTTTATTCCATTTCTTTTCTGTGAAGTCAACAAAGATGTAATTATAAACAGATTTAATGAAAGCGATCCAAATATAAAATGACTATTAAAACGTTTCTAGTATGCATGTTGTGCTTTCTTTTTGACTGTAGCTATGCTGACTGTAGCCAGCTATGCTGGCTGTGACAGAGTCATGGTTCTATGTCATCCGTGTCATCCTCCCCTCAATATCTTCTTCTTTTTATGGATGTTTGTGGTGCTCCCTTTATGTTTACCAGACACCCCTGTTGAGATATTGCTTTGACAATGAGTGACAGTCTATGTGGCAGGTTGAGGATCTTAATCCTTTTTGGAATGATCTTTTAGATAAGATGACTCGCTTTCTTGGAGAATAATGCATAAAATGGCTCAATGATTCAAGTAATTGTTTTCGACTGGAATAGGGGGGAAATGGGGATACTTTGCAGGAGCTCTGAGTTTAGTTAGGGGAGAGAAAGAGAAAAGGGAGTTTTTCCACTTCCAAGCCTCATACTGTTGGAAGGTCAGAAGGTAGACTTCTCCTGCTTTATGAGGCTCGGCTCTGTGCTGCATTTGGAGATGTGTCATAGTCACGTGGCAAGACTTCTCCAGCCCAGCTTTAATTTAGCTTTTTGAGAATTTTACAGGCCTGTAAGGACTCTGGTAGCTGATTATGTGGCACTTCAAGTTAACTTTGAAGTTTATACTGCTTTCCAAATTGCAAGTCTCAAGGTCTACATGCCTTGTAAGGTTTTCTAGTCCTCCCTCACCTTTGTCATGTTTCTTGATATTTGGGGGGGAAGGGTGTGTGTGTGTCAGTTCACTATTGTTCCAGATAATCCCTGTTTCCCTTTCCTGCAGAATGCAGTTGTCAAAAATGTTAATTCTCTTATACCTGATATTAGTCCTATTAGATATATATATTCTAAGCAGAACAGAACCATTTTCCGTTTTGCTTAGAATCCCATATGGCCCCATTTGTCTTAAGAAGAGTTAAAAGAAATCTAGAATATAGGGTTTTTTCTCTCCCGGGATTGTTTGTCCACATTAAACATTACAACTTTTCATGGAATGGGTTTTGCAGAAGAGTGTACACTAAAAAAATGCATCGAGCCTTTGGGAAAAAAAATGAAGTATAAAATCACCTCTGGAATTCCCCCCCCCCCCCCCCCCCCCCAAAAAAAAAAAAAAAAAATCATTTACGTGCTTTATTTGTTTTTATTCATAATTATCTTCTTAACTAAATTGCCATTGTAATTATTAGCTTTGCTGACTTCAGATTTTAGCCATTGGCTTGAGATACGCAATCATGTCCTGGATTAAGGAAGTGTTTCTATTTTATATAAAGATTGGTGAGGGCGGGGACCTATTTACAGAAAAATCTTTATTGTATTTGGTGAGGAGGATTCGTTTGATGGGTGGGGAGCATTGGTTTGTACCTGAGCTACTGCCCTAGGGAAAAGTGGATGTAAACAGAAGACATTTATGCATTTTCATGTGCGTGTATCAGCCTTGTTCTGGAATGAAGTTCTTGACTCTGGAGAGAAGAGCATAAAGAGGTGCATCTTGAGCAACAGCACCATGTAGCTGCGGGCTGTCATGATTTGTATCCTCTGTAAATTGACTGAGAGAGATCCTGTGACATGCATTCATGAGTGAGTTGTATATTACAGTAGAGATTTGTAATGTTTGATAACATTAGAGGGAAAGAGTTACAGATTTTTGTATAAGGATTATGTAAGTAATAGTACAAAAAGGAGAAGAAGTGGATAGGGTTTATGGTGAGGGGAGAGAGAGAAAGCCTAGGATGTGAGTTTTGTCCTGCTGTTCAAAAAAACCCCCAATGCACTCATGTAATTGTTCTTGTTTTGTTCATCTTCTAATCTAAGAGCAGAGATCAGGGTCTTCATCTGTAAAGATCTGTTTCCTTTGTACTCAATGTAATGCATCATCACAGCACAATATGTTTACCCATTCTCAGGATGATTGCTATATTCAATAGTTTTAACCCTATCACGCAGCAAATCTCAAATGGTGACTGTGATGTCCCTGGGGGGGCCTCTCATCTCTACCAAGTGACATCCAAGTACGCTCAAAATGTGAACAGTAGGTCGTCTTTGTTGATTTTCTTGAGCCTTAGTGCAAGCATAACCTTGTAATGAGGATTCAGTGCATGAATAGAAAATGGCAATCCTAAGAAGTTCAAACTTTTATAACTTTATGTATCTGAAAAACTTGGTCGTGAGCTGTACTTCAGTTTTTATGTCCCTAAGGATCTGCCTGAGTCCCTACCTAAGGTCTCGATTATTTCCATGTTTCTTAATGTTTACTGTGCTTCAAGTCTTTTGTAGTGTTCTGATTAATGGTTCCATGTCCTCACTGCCTTCTTCAACTCTTCTGTTACAGTAGAAACTTTCTCATGTAACTGGGCAAGGAATTTGATAGACACTTGAAAAAAATTTTAAGGAGCAGATTCATCAAATCCCTGGTTTCTGGCTTATCTAGAGAGCCTGGAAATCATATAATCATAGAATAGTTTGGGTTGGAAGGGACCTTTAAAGGTCATCTAGTCCAACCCCCCTGCAATGAGCAGGGACGTCTTCAAACTAGATCAGGTCGCTCAAAGCCCCATCCAACCTGACCTTGAACATTTGCAGGGATGGGGCATCTACCACCTCTCTGGGCAACCTGTTCTGGTGTTTCATCCCCCTCATCATAATAAATTTTCTTCCTTATATCCAATCTAAATCTCATCTCCTTCAGTGTAAAACCATTACTCTCTGTCCTATTGCTACAGGCCCTACTAAAAAGTTTGGCCCCATCTTTCTTATAAGCTCCCTTTAAGTACTGAAAGGCCGCAATAAGGTCTCCCTGGAGCCTTCTCTTCTCGAGGGTGAACAACCCCAGCTCTCAGCATTTCTTTGTAGGAGAGGTGTTCCATCCCTCTGACCGTTTTTGTGGCCCTCCTCTGGACCTGCTCCAACAGGTCCATGTCTCTCCTGTGCTGAGGGCTCCAGAGCTGAAAGCAGCACTCCAGGTGGGGTCTCACCAGAGCAGAGTAGAGGGGGAGAATCATCCTCAACCTGCCGGCTACACTTCTTGTAATGCAGCCCAGTGTATGGTTGGCTTTCTGGGCTGTGAGCGCACATTGCCGGCTCATGTCCAGCTTTTCATCCACCAGGACCCCCAAGTCCTTCTCCACAAGGATGCTCTCAAACCCATCAACCCCTAGCCTGTAGTGATACTGGGGGGTTGCCCTGACCCACGTGCAGGACCTTGCACTTGTTGAACCTCAAGAGGTTCATGTACGCTTACTTCTTGAGCTTGTCCAGGTCCCTCTGGATGGCATCCCATGCCTCAAGCATGTCAATGGCACCACTCAGCTTGGTGTGATTTGCAGACTTGCTGAGGGTGCACTCAATCCCACTGTCTGTGTCATTGATGAAGATATTAAACAGTACTGGTCCCAGTACAGACCCCTGAAGGGTCACTTGTCACCAGTCTCCGTCTGGACATTGAGCTGTTGACTGCTACCCTCTGGATGTGACCATCCAACCAATTCCTCATCCACTGAACAGTCCACCCATGAAATCCATATCTCTCCAATTTAGAGAGAAGTATGTTGTGGGGGGCTGTGTCAAAGGCCTTACAAAAGTCCAGATAGACAACATCCATAGCTCTCCCTTGTCCACTGATGTGGTCACTTCATCATAGATGCATTACCTTAGGCTTTTCACCATGCAACAATGGTGTATAGGAGATGGGTGTAAAATGCACTGATATGCTCATGGGAAGGTTCTTGCCGAAGTTACAGTGAGGGTTAAGTTACGGTTTGGTTTTGGTACCAAGATTGTGCTATTGTCTCTTTAAGTGCTCAGGTGGTTCATGGGAATGGATGCAGGTAGGCAGGCATGCAACATGCATAATACACAGGATATGAAAAAACATTTTAATGAAGAAGCCATTTAATGCTATTAAATTACATTTACCAAAATACAGGGTCCTCTTGTTTTCTACCTAGATAGCTAGGGATGTGCACGTCATTACATATTTAAGTCTGGCAAAGTGACTATGCTCCCTGAACTATACTGTGTTCAATAGGTTTGGCTAAGTTAGAGCATTTCCACTTTTTTGTTTCTTTTTGTTGTTGTATTGCTTTTTTCCACGGCATAATTAAGCATAAGTGTACTCTTGTATTTGTATCTCTTCTCTTACAGAACTTAATAAAGCTCTCAGACTATGAAGGAGTTTTTGTTAGTGCAATATATTGCTAATTAGTATATTGTCATATTTGAATAGAGAAGAGCTTTCAGTTTTGGTTCTTGATAATAGTCAAATGATATGCAGGTATAGCCTCTGATTAATGCCACTCAGTTTTTCAAATATATCACTAAAAGCCAGGATGAAGTTATGTTTACATGTGAATTATTACCACTATTTCAAGCATGTATAAGATATATTTCAAGTATTCAAAAGGATATTGATACTTTCTTTTGATTTAGTCAGTAGGTAACATTGCAGGTAAATTCCATCACTGGGAGAAATTGATGATTGATGTTTCTTTGAAAAAATCTTACTTGCATAGGAGGTATAAAAAGGCTTGTTTTCCTGAACACCAGGATTTGTTTATCTTGACTTCTAGCCAAGGTTTAAATGAAAGCTCCTTTCCCAGTTTTCTGAATGCCATGCTTCCAGGTCTTGACTCCTCTATTTGTCTCAAACACAAAGATAGAGGGTTGCGCCAACTGTAGTTCTAGCTTAGGTATTTGTTATGTCGGTACCTGGAAAGCTCTGTGGTTCTCGTGTGTCTGCTGCCAAGGCTTGTCGGGCTAGTCCCTCTGTTCATAGGGGCTTTCAACTGCTTTCCCACTTAACTTGAATGGGAGAATTGCTGAAGTGGTACTTGGTTTCCATGTTCTAACCCAGACCATAAAAAGAAAAGGAGTTATTTTAATATTATTTTCTATCTATAAATAGAATTAAATATTCAATAACAGGATTAAGTATTACCAAATCCTCTTTTATTTCCGGACTGGCTTGTATTTCATGTCAGCTGTCAAGGCAAACCTTTCCTACTGCTCTACTCTGTGCAGTGTTTTGCCTTCAGAATTGGAATGTATCACAAAAAGATACTCCATAAATCTGTCACCAACATAGGTAAAGTACCCATGGTTTGTACTGGTTCTGTTTGTATTGTTTCCTATAGATTTCTGCTAAAGTACCTCCTGTGGCCTGAAAAATGCAATCTATCCTCTGTATAGTATCTTACAGAAAAGTTCAAACTGTTTATGTAAAGCATTTCAACATCGTTTACAAGGAACCTTCCACAGGTCTTCCATTTCGTCTTCCAGTCAAGCTGTTCATACTTCTTCTGCAAAATGGTACAAAAAAAGTCTGGTTTTTTTCCCATTGAAAAAGTAAAAAAAAAAAAAAAAGAGATTATTTTAATTATTCAAGCTATATTTTGTTACCGGTTTCTTTTCTTCCCTGTAATGGAGCTGCAGAAGTAGTAAAAAATGTTAGCCTGTCTTTGAGACAAACCCTCCTGATAAACAAAAGACATTATAGGAATGATTGCAGGTAATCAAAGGAACAGGCTTATGAGTAGTTTTCATAAGTAAACACATATACACACATGTAGGTACACTTTCATATATACTAAGTATAAGGTGCTCCAATTAAAAGTGGACTAGGTGTGAAAGAAGGCAGTACAAATGACAGAATATAGTGTTGGTGTGTGTAGAAGAGGATTGTGAAAATGAAAATCTGAACAAAATAAGGAACGTCTTCCATAATTTAGCAACTCTTTACCATTAACCAAGCTAGTCAGTTATTAAATCTCCCAATAATGTAAATGATGAGAGCAGCTTAATGTTTCTTTTATTCATTCTTGTCAAAGAAACATTTATCTTCTATACCTCTTTGGAACGGTAATTAGACATAATAATCTGTCATTCAAGCGCGTATTTATTGTCTTTTCTCAAGCAACATGGTGTTCTGTCAGTGCCTCCTACGAATCTAAGAATAATACTGGACTTTTAACAATCTTAATATCTATTGCGTGAGGAATAGTTCATGTTCTTCCCTAAATTTGGGGGTATGAAGAAGTTTCTTGTTTACAATAATGAGGTGAACTGTTTTTTAACACATAGATTCCCTTGCGATTTGAAGTGACTTTGGTCGACAGTGGTGAAAAGATCTGTAGATAGTTTTCCACTGGCTCAACTGATGCATCGTGTTTATTGACCACCTGTGTATGCTGTCTGTAGGCTGGAAATTATGACTTCAGCTTCTGAAAGAATCCTGGTTCCCTTATTGCTTGAGTTAAAAGACTTTATTTTGTAAGCTCAATTTATAATTTTATGTTTTGCAGGCAGTAAAAGACTCATAAAAGCCTTTTGTGGTCTAGCCACAAGAGGACAAAAAGCCGCAGTGGTATCAATGTGGGTTACAGAGGAACTGAGGTTTAGTTTGAGGACTTGTGATTATGGTTTTTGAAGAGTAATTACTTGAGCTAGCCTATTTGATTATGCTGATGAATTTGTGCTTTGATATTATGGATGTTAATATCCTTTAGCTCTCTATGGAAGTGACCTAAAATAATTCTGGTCCCTTTTAATGACTATGACTTCATCAAGCTATTGTGTTCCCTAGAAATTACAACTATCAACCTCAAAGGGACAACTCTGAAAAGAGTGCTTTTTCCTGCAGCCAGTCATGGGTTTCAGTGCGAGAACATGAGAATAGGCATAGCTATCACTGTTTTTAGACTGAAGTGCAATATACCTGATATGATTGATCTTTCCTGCAGTTAACAAAGGATAGGAGAGAAAAGGGAAAAGAAAATGGAGAAACAAAAACCTAAATTATAATCTGTACATGGAGGAAGTGATTTGCTTTCTTTTTATTTTCAAAGCATTATCACAGTTACAGCCTCTACTATTTGAACTGAGATAAAATAACAAAATGCAGAACCTATTTAGTTAATTTAAATGGATTTTAATTTTCATATCCAATCTCAGTAGTAGAGATGAAAATTTTATCAAAATGCCTTTTATAAGGAGATTAATCCTACATGTTAATTCTAGTAGGCCTAACCTATGTACTGAGATTTTAAAATATTTCTTTACTCTGGGCAAAACAATGTCCACTACCTACCATTTAAATGCCTGCTTATTCTGTAAAAAGTTCTTTATTTTAGTTGACTCAGTGCTGAACTTATGTCCTCAGTATAAAAGTGGATGTACTGTTAGCATGTAAATATTCTTTCAAGGCATCAATGGAGATAATGCAAGTGCACTCCAGCAGGTCATGCAGATTTTCCTCTCTGGGTTATGAAAGCCTGATGCAGAGCAGCTTGCACAAACTATACACAGCGTGTCAGAACTGCAGGAGGGTATTAATAAAAGGCTGCAAAAATTCTAAGGTGCCACTGTACCAAAACTTAGTGCTGACTTCTGAATCCACTTAGCAGATGATGAATTGGAAGAAAAACCCAGCAGCTCTGCACTGTGGCTGGCAACTTACCCCCTCATTTTGTTGGGCTATCTGGTTTCTCCTAAAGCTTCTTTTATAAGCAAAGTATACAGATCTTGCTCTGACAACCTGAACTGGGTTGCTCAATGTATATTTTTCCCAGCTTTGGTTGTCATCGAAGTTGTACATAAAATGAGTATGGGGGGGAGAGTTTGCTCTTGTTCCTTTGTCAGGTTGGTAGGGCTCACTCAACTGTGGTACAGACAGGGGGAGGAGAACAGGTACGTGTTTTGTAGCCAATGTCATGTTCAGCTGAATTTGCTGTTCCCTCGAGTCATGTCTCTTTTTTCAGTGTTCTCATGGCATCAGTGTATTGGTATTCACTTATTGCATTTTAAATTACCATGAACACAAACTTGATGGCTTTTATGTTGTACTGTGGGGTTGACTGAGGTTTACCCCAAGATTTCTATTATCCTACTAATATAATTGTCCATTTGTATCTTTTGCCTTCTTCATTCATTGTAAAGACAAGCTAGGAGAGGGTATTAAGCAAGCTAGGCTTGCAGAGAATACAGTAGCAGTGATAGAATGGTTCTAAACTTCCAGTACAAAAGGCAAAAAGTAAGAAATATTTAGAAGGTTGGATGTCAACAAGGGCAAATCCAGTGACAAAAGGAATGCGATTTGAAGATAAATAAGGTAAATACAGATTTTAGTTTTATTATTATGCTATATAATCTTCTGTCATACCTCTTGGTGGTTGCTTGATTAATGAATGGGAGAGAGGCAGTTTTCATACTAATATATCAGTTATGCACAAATATTTTTCAGTACTTTTTTTTTGTTCTCAGGGGGCAGAGGTGGCCCATCTCAGTATATGCTTACTAGATGAACATTCCCTTCAAGGTATTTAAAACAATGGGGAAAAAAATACTTTGAAACATTTGCCAATGTGGAACTATCTGAGATTGCTAATTTGCATGTAAGATGTATGCATAACATTTTTGCAAGGCATTTAATTTAATTTTTTAAGAGCTATTATTTGTGATGTTACTCTGGATTGCTAAGGATGTCTGTTTAATTAAAAAAAAAAAAAAAAAAAAGTCAAGCTTCTCAATACGAAGGTCAAATTCTGAAACATTTTCCTGATGAAAAATGTTTTAATTCCAATCTAGTCGCTTTCAAGTTAATAGTTTTACTCAAACAGTGAAATGCAGTTGAAGGTGAGTGAGGGTATGAAAATCTTCTACTCCTTGCTGTGAGGTGTAGATCTATTCAACAAGAAATCTGCCTGGGCTCCATCTACCTTCCTAAAATAAAAAATTTTGTATGATATTTTGCATTATTTTTAAATGCAGTCTCTTTTAAAACAACCCCCCCCCCCCAAAAAAAAAAAACAAAAAACAAAAAACCAAAAAAAACAAAAAACCCAACCAACCCAAACCAAAAACATAACACAAAAAATCTCCAGGACATCAGCATTTAACTTCTGAGAAGGTACCTTTGAGATCCAAATGTGCCATCTGCCAGTATAAATGAATGTGTGTAACACTTGGGAAATGTTGCCAGACAGCCTTTCTTTCAGCAGCACCCACTTAAAGATGGTGCCTCAAGGCTATCATTGCTTATTTAATACTACTCAGACTTCTGTGGTCTGGAAATTAAGCTAGGAATCTTGTTAAGGACAGATTTCATTGTGAAGACTCTTCTGGTTTTGCTTTGCTAGAATAACAACATCTCTCGTAGGATTTTTATAGTGCTTTCCCGTGCTTCCTTCATAATAGTGTGGTGAAGCAGTAAGCAATGTTTGCTTTGTTTTGTTACACACATTGAAATAGGTCAAATGTGACTTTTAAAGTCATAGTTTTTAAAGTCATGTTTAATATTTATGTAATGGAATCGGTGACAAATTCTAAATGAAATGTTAGGAATCCTAAACTGAAGGACTTAAAGTTTCATTGAAACTCCTCCACACTGTCCAGGCCCAAAATATGTACTGCTTGCTTGCATTGAGAGGTCAGATGCTAAACAAAGAGAGTAGACATTGGAAGAGATTGGTAATAATCACAGCTTCTCGCTCATGTTGCTGAAAACTATTAATCAGACTGTAATAAAGTAATTTGTAAAAATCATTAACAGAAAAAGGCTAAATTCATCAACTCACTTATTCTTGCACACTATTGACAATGACCTATTGTCATCATATTTTAGTTTTCACATCAGCTCTATTTAAATATAGATATATACATGTATTTAAAAAAAGAAAAGAAACGAAACATACGTGTATGTAACACTGTACATTAGTCTTGCCAGTCTGCCTGTGTTGAAGAAATTAATCTGAAGCACCAACAGAAATTGTCACAAGCTCATGTGAAAGGTTGTACCTTCTGGCCTCCAGGAAGGTTTCCTGCTCATTTCAGCTGAAAGGAGATGTGCCATGTTTGTATGTAGCGTGAGGACAGCAGGATTTGCACATCAGTGCCTGCACGGGAGACAATGGAATATTGCTTTGTATTCCCTACATGGCTAAATTGCAAAGCGTTAGCATTTTCTTAAGTTAGTAAAGGCTTGCTTGCTGTAATAGACAGCAAAACAACTGCTTTGTTCCTAATTCCGTTCCAAACACTTGTGTATGAAAGTAAGAGCTTGAAAGTGTCTTAACCAGGTTTTGAGTAGCTCAGTGTTCATTGCGCCATTTGGAAGAACCCTCTTCAAAAAACCAGCCAAAGACAAAAAGGATGGTCAGAGCTGTGATAAAACTGATATACGAGGAAAGACTGAACAGTTTAGGAATTCTGAGTTTGGAAAGGATGTGGTTAAGAAGCAATGTGATAGAGGTATGTTAGACTACAACTGCCATGAAGATGATGACTAGGAAGACATAGATTGCTATTGTTCAGCATTTTAGAAAATAACTGTTTACCCAGTGAAAATGTGCACGATGTTTGTTTGTTTGGTCACTCAATATTTAAGCAATATCTCTGTTGTATTCTCTAATTCAGAACTGGTGCTCCGGGCAACAAGCATTTAGACTCTCTCTCTGGGAAATTAAAAAAAACTAGAGGCACAATACTTAGTACTACCCTTACTGTGTTTGTATGCATATGTAGCTGTGTTAAGGAATATTTATCAAAATTCTAGCTGATGGAGTCACAAAACAAAGTCACAGGAAAGGCATTCTGAATCCAAATCACTGCTTGTTCTGGGGACTTTTTCCTATTTTTCTGTCTGTTTAGTCCTGCAATAAAAATCTGCTCATGCCTTCATGCCCCCCACCAATTCCTGATTTACAGAGATTTATTGTTTTCCTATTCATAATTTGACCTGTAGCATAGGGTAAGTTTCAAAATGGAAAGAACTCAATTAGGAAAAATATCTTTATTCATGATTTGCCAAATAATGAATGTTCATTTTTGCCTTAAGTTTCCACTGCAAGATCTCACTGGCCTTGTATGGTTTACATGGGTGAGACTTGAAGGCATCATTTGACACTTAATTGGACTGTGTGTTTGGGAACACATTTCCTGTAATGCACTTAACATGCTTTAAATCTCGTTTCACTGAGACACCTTTGGGACTTTATGAAGAATAACAGGGATGTCTGAAAGCAAATTTGTTAATTTCTGTGTGCAACTGAGGTGGAATTAAACAGCAAAGCAATTTAAAAGTGCTTGCTATTGTAAAGTTTTCTTTTCAGTTTTAAGTATTTTGATATGCACACATTTGTTCTCAGCAGTGCAGTAGAGCTTTAATTACTTTGAATAAAAATACCTGCAGTCAAAGTTTGGTTTCAGTGCAGCTGAGTTTGAACACAGTGGAAAGATCATGTTTATAAATCTCTACCTGATCCCATATAAGCTTTATTCATTTTTAATGCCAGATTTTCCTGATGCTTTCATGCATGAAAATCTCGGATATTTTTTATTGGTGGTGTGGTGTGTGACAGAGATGTACCCTTCTATTGCAACAGGGTTTCTAAGTGAACTGAACTGTGTGGTATAACATACAGCAGTCCTATGATAATTATTTAACATCTCTATTGTGCTATTGATTAGGAATTAACTAGGTCAGGCCCTATTGTACTAGGCACAGTAGAAGCATATAAAACATGACAGCTCTTGCTTCAAAGAGCTTATAGTCTAAAAGGCAGCACATACCAAGTGGATGATTGAGATTAGTGAGGAGATGGAGAAAACACAAAATAAATGACTGTGTGAAATTCTTAGCTCTTTAAAGATCTTTTTTATCAAAAAAATTAGAAGTGTTTCACCCACATGTTCTAGGGGTAGAGAGGACCATTTTATTGTCTGGTCTGACCTCATATTTAAAACACGTCATAGAATTTTCCTTCATAATTCCTGCATCAAGCCCATGATATCTGGACCTGCAAGAATATGTCTTTATTTAAAAAAAAAAAAACCTGAAACTATTAAAAAAAAAAAAAGTATAACTTAAATCTCTCTCAGGGGCAGGACTGTTTCTTACAGCTGCTTCTCTGGCTAGGCTTTTCAATCTTGAATGTTCATTCTTATTGTAACAGTAAGTCAGGCAGAGATGCGACGTACACAAGGGTACTAATGAATGCTGTGATAACACAGTGCTCGTATGTATCAACATTCGTAACTCATTGTATGTGTTTTCCATATAGGACTTTCCATTAAAGAAATTTCTTGACTGAAAAATCAATTCTAGAAGAAATCAAATATTATAGAAGTTTTCGTTTTATTTAGTTATGAAAAAGTTTGTGAAATTGTTTTGGATTTGAGATCTCAGTTCAGCTTAAGTAACTTCCTTTCTCTTGAGTTTTTGTGTGTTTGCTATGGAAAATAAACGCTAGGCAGATCTAAATAAACCAAGAATTATGTGCTGGCCGGGGAGTGGTGGGGGAAGTAAATGTGTCATAATGGTGTAGTTAGTCCTGATTTAGTCCCAACGATATAAGAAAGGGAAATATGTATTCTGTAGTGGTCATTACAGAAGCAATAATCTTGTAGTAGTGGAATTGGGGGTAGGCTATTTGATCATTTTCTGTTCCCTCTGAAACCAAAACTGTAGCACCCTGATGAATGTTGTAGTCTGCAGTACATATGTGATTATGCTCCTTTGCCAATTTGTTTTTGGGTTTTACTGCCTATTTTTCCCTCTTGACAGTGTTTTTGAATGCCTGCAAAAGATAAAGGAAAATTGTAGATTTAGGCAAAAAAATTTCAACGTTTACTATGAGAAAACGTCTGTCACAGAAAATTGACAGAAAACTTTTGGAATGTTTTGTCTCAAGAAGGAGATTTTGTTAGATAAGGTTGGAGGATTTTATTTTGACTTTCATTTGCATTCTTGCTCTTTTATTCAGGTCTAGGGGAAATTTCCAAGCCATATGAATTCCTCAGCTACAAGAAATGTTGAGGTTTGGTCAGCTCTAGGAACATTAACAAATTTAAAGTGACAGCCAGGGTGCAAATGGACAACAGCAAAACTTCTCTTGATATTTTTTTCCCCTTGGCTTTTATTTATTTCCCTCTATGATATTCTGTGCAGAACATGTAATATATGGACTCTTTTGAAAATGCTTTAGGAAGAAATACTCCTGCACATATAGAAACGTTGATACAATACAGCTGTGAATATATTTTATATTTTATCTTCACAGATGAGAAGAGAATATGGGAGACAGGAGGAAATGCAAAGAGAATAAAACTGTAGGGAGAATATCAGAGTCAAGTAGAGATTTTAATATTTTATAGAAGCCAACAAATTGTTGTTCTCCCTCCTCCCCCCCTTAAAAAAGCAGCTACTTCTATGAAGGACCCAATCTTTCTTTCTTAGTTATTTAAAATATTATGCTTTTTTTCTCAGTTGATTCTTCTGAATTTTAATTTTGCGAGTTGATAAAACATGCGTTATTTTTGAATCCTTTTGTATAGCTTCTCATTAAAAAAGTGTTTCTTTTATCAATATTTACAAGTCTCTTTTATTATTGTGAAAACATATATTCCTGATAAAGCGGTTTATGTAACCATCTTGGAATCTTTCTACTGCCTTTGGCAGCCCATGCCTCTGTGTGCTTTCTTGAAAGCAGGATTATTTCTTGAACCAATTTTAAATCAGCTGATTGTTCCCTTCACTTAGTTCTGGTTTTCCTTTTATGTTAATATGATCGCACAAGGTTTAGCCTAAGATAATCAATTAAAGAATAATAGTAAAATTGCTTGAAACTCCAGCAACTTCAACCAAGTCTGCCTCAGGTGGCCCGGAGATGCCGATAGGAGGAGGCTACATTCTTTAGCCCACCTCTCTCGTTTCACCTTCAACAAGTCCTCCCCTGAATTAAGTAAGTGTAAGTTAGAGTGACGCTTTTTAACTGTCTCGGGAATTAAGTCCTGAAACAGTCAAAGACAAAGTAGTAGTACCTGGGCATGGCTACATAAGGGGTTACATAATGAAAGTCCATAAATTTATGATGTGATTGCTTGTAACATTGGCAATTGAGTGCGGTTCCTTCTTCATGCCTCTATAAAGGAAAAGCTTAAGGTAACCTCAAGCACTTGCCTTCAACTATGTGAAACAGTTTCATTCCATTCAGCTGTGAGTGTGGGCCTATGTCATCAAGAGAGATGAGGATGAAGGGGCTGGGTTGCAACATAATGACACAATGAGAGTTGGCAGAAGTCATGTCAATCCTGTTATTACTCGTAATTTTTACACCTTTCAAGAGAAAACCCTATGGATGAAGGAATAGGAAGGATAAATGAAAGGAAGAAAAACCTGAGGGAGAAAAATGTTAAAAGGAAATTGGAATGTTTTGGCAGAATGACCCTGGGAATAAGAGACCTCTGAGAAAGGCTAGAGATAGTGAGAGTAAATAGACAACCACTGACTAGAAAATATGATTGAGAAAATAATTTTGTCCAGCTGTTCTCTTTATTGTTGGCTTATTTCAGGGAGGTCCACTCTGTGAACCCACACTGTATGCAAAGTTGTGTAGGACGTGGTTGGTTACCATTTCTTTTTATAGAATGTAAATTGATTTTTGTTTATTTGTGGTGTTGCAGCCTAACACTAATGAAAAAACCCTAAAGTTAGTAACTGTAGACACTTTTACTTCTTAACCTTTTTTCCCTGTTCTGTAATTCCTTTCATAAGCTCTCCAGCGAAGAAATTTAGATACTTTATACCTGCTTTCCCTATTGCTATTTTTTGGCAATTAGTCACCTGAAAAATCTGTCCTGATTGAATTTATTCATGTTTCAACAGTTTTCTTCATTAGAACCATGCTTGTTAATGAATTCTTTCTTTTTTTTTTTTTTTTTATGGTATGTATTCTCACCTTAATATACAGTTCAGGAATTTGGCTCTATGAAGTTTCATGTATTTTTTTTGTACGATATAATCCTAAACCAGTTTGCACCTTTTTAGTTCATAAATTGTACATCTTCACTCAGACAACAGAACATTGCTTATGAATGTCTAATGGTTTTATATCCCAGGCATGTCACTCGCATTAACTTTTGATTCAGGTAGTTTGCAGTGGTTCAATATGAAAATTAAGGTTGAAGGGGCGTTGGTGGTAAAGTTTTACATTATCAACATTATTACTGTGCTAGTTTAGAAACTAAACAGATAAATTCAGTGTCTGATGCTAGCAGCACAGTACAGAGGCAGATTCCCTACTGAGTATTTAAATCCCATATGAAGTTCTGGTAGAACCTTGCCCTACTTAATTTAAAAATAAAATAAAATATTTGAGACCAAACCCACATTCTTAATTCCCTTTTAATGTCATCTAATTTAACTCTGTGTTTTCTTTGAATTAATATTTTCTATCAGTTTCTTTAACTCTCTTCCATTTTATTATGAAATTTGTGAAATAAGTTTCCAAAATATCAAGTTCTAGATTATGCCTTACAATGAATAAAGTTTCTTCTTGGAATGTAGAATCCTGTGCGTTCAACTGCTTTGCTCTGACTCCATGGTTTGCAGAGATGTAGGTTTTTAAGAGAAAAAATGTTTTCTTAGAAAAAAAATCCTGGAAATACATAAAAATCAAAATGATGGATAATGTTCTAGAAAAAAGTTCTTATTAGAAAAGAATCTTCACATCTCAAAGACTGATTTTTTGTTTTGTTTTGTTTGGGTTGGTATATTTTTTTCTCTCAGAGTGTAAAAGAAGACAAAGTTCATGAGTCATATGCTCTTAATTATGTTGTTTTATAAAATGCGCTATCAAAAGGAAAGGACGAATTCCATGAACTCTAATATCCTTAATTAGAAAACTAGATTTTCATTGTGATTAACAAAGGATCATGTTTTGTCTAACTGAACGTATATATTTTTTCCAGAAACCAGTAAGTAAATGAGAAACTTCTTTAGGCAGAGACATTCCTGAACACCGTGCAGAACATAAAAGAAGTTTTATACATTTACCTCTGACTTTCTACTGTATAAAAAGTGAAAGCAAAGATCAAATATTTTCAAAATTACTCACACTGCATCTGTTTATCTGCCTGTCTCTCTCATACATGTGTGTTATGAGTGTAAGAGTCATACAACATATGTCTTAGGAATGAGGTGGACCACTGGTAATGTCTTGATTTGCTTATGAATTTAAAATTGAAGGGATAGATAGATTTCTAGAAATATGAGAGATCTCAATTAGTTGAGGAGGTTGCTGAGGGCAAACGTCTCTCAAATAATATTAAAGTAGGGGCAGCACGGTGTTGAAATAAAGACAAATGTTGAGGTGTAGTTCTTCTTTTTAAATACTTGGTGCAATATTAGAATTTAGGGAAATATTTCCTGGCTGCATTAAAAGAACTGACCTATATATTTTTTATTTAAAAGTACCAACAAAAATGAAATAAACAAATTTCATCTATTGGGGGGGGGGGGGGGGGGGGGAGGGGGATAAAACCAATTTTTTTTTCTCATGTTTCAATATCATTGGCTTTATGAAGACTGAAACTTTTATTTTGGATCTTAACTCATGGGGGTTTTGAGCATTGCTAAAATATTAGCTATGTTGTGATATTCCTAATGTATTATTTCATTGTGCACAATGTTTAATATATCCTACATATATACATGCATCTGTACGTTATGTCTTTCTAAAGAACTATCTTGAGTCAGGTTAACCAGAAATCTGAATCGTGCTGTCTAACATGCTGAATATGAGCATTTACATTTTATTTCATGTCCTTAATGTTCAAAGTAGCTCAGGTGCTCTGCTTGTGGTCAAAAAATAACCTCTAAAGATAGATAGCATTATTTAGCTGCCTCTGCCAGACCAAAGCTCCTTTACATATACTAGCAAAAAAATCTGTGTGCTACTTTGAATGGAGAAGTAACATTTATTTAAGGGTCACTTCACCGACAGTGCAGATGAAGCCTAAATTTGAATATCTGCACTGGAACCAAGTTATGGTATTGTAATCTTTGAATGAAAACATACCCTTTACATGTCCAAGCTGAACAGATGTTTCAGATATGCTTAATGACTATCTCACAGACTTTAAATATTTGCCAATTTTGCTTGGAAGCCTTTTCATTCAACATGAGTGTAAACAAAAGCAAGCTTTTAGAGACTCATCTGTAGGTGCAAATATCTGTTAAGATGTTTTGGAGAAACAGATCCCTTATGGGTTTTATTTTAATTAAGTAGAGACAATAATAACTAGTTCATGGACATTTCATTAGCTGAAATGGGATGCAATTCATCACGTTATTTACTGTGAATGATTTACTGAGCTTTAAAAACAGGCTGAATTTAAGAGTTGTTATGATAATACCAATCATAACAATGTATTCTAGTATCAAAGCATAACTGAAATGGTTTCTTCATGAAAATTTACCAATTTAGATCTAAGTCAATCAGTTTAGATGTATATGAATCCAAACACTGATAATACTGATCTATCCATAGGTATCCTACTTATAACAGCATGAATTCAGATCTAATATGCAGTGTAAAATTTATTTTTGTTATTTGACCAGGTGAATGCAATTCAATAATTTTTGGCTTTTATACAGCACTAAGAGCAGGAAAGAGCCTGGTGGTTTCCTTACAAAAAGATCTTGCTGCTTAAGTTTCATTACAATATTAAAAAGTTTCAATACTTCATTTAGCTGAAAACTTCCTTACCACTGCGCGAAGAAAATGAGAATACAGAATTATAATTCAGGAAATTCATTTCCTTGTCAGATAGCATTTGGCTTTCTGTGTGTTCTTGTAAAACTTTCATACCAGCTTGGGTAAAGTTTTTATATCCCTGATCCATGCTTACGCTGAGACTACTTTACATCACAGTGCCAATATAAAGAGGTCTGAAAGCGAGCATAAATTATTTTAGCATGAGAGAATGATGCAAAGGACCTTTATTTTTTAAAATGAGAATTAGATTCTTCTCTCTCCCTGCCAGTACATTGATGTTTTGTTATTACTAGACAGTAAAAACAACAAAACCCATGCTCATTCCTAGTATATTTTTTAGGTCTAAAAATATTTCTAAAAGGTTTCATAAAACCTTTCTACGTGGTTGATATTTTATCTTTGTTGCTTCTTCAGTCAAAATGTGAAAACAATGTTTTGATATCTTTCTGTAAATATTACGCCTTTTCATCTCCAAAATACTATCATGTTCATAGTTTGCAGTCTTTTCAGTGCATCTGCTGAATTTTCCAAGTTCTCTCCCCCCCTCCCCCCCCCCCCCCCCCCCCAAACTTGTATTTCTTTTGTAGTAGTATCTTAAATTATGGTGTTTCTCATTTATTGAGAGTGGAATTATTCTCAGTTTCTCTTGTTCCTTTTTTTTCTTCTGTTACTGAATGATCACTTAGTATTCTCTTAAAGCAGTGAGGCACAATTCTCAGAAGGAAAAGCATATGCAAGGGAATGTTTTATCTTCTGTTAACTTAGTCTGAACTGCTTTGAGTAACTTAGGAATAGCTATGTACTAAGGCGTTTAAGGAAAAACAAGGTTTGAGCCATTTGCAGTCCAGTCTGATTGGAGGGCTGATCTATTTCCAGTGACAACGGCTGCAGGGATGACAATAACAACATCTGCAGCATCACCAAAGCCTTTAAATCTTCACATTCAGAGTTCTGAAATAATCTTACAGATGTCTTTACCTCATTACGTGGCTACTGGGGGATTGTCTCATCTGGTGTACTTTGCAGCCGGGTGTACCTTTAACAAGCAATCTGGCATTAGCCTTCTGTTTCTGCCACCGGAAAGCACAGAATTGTTATATATCACTGGTACTGTTAATTACACTGCTGTGCTAGGCATCATTAAAGCTCAGAATGCTGAAAGGCATATCAGGAGGATTCATTTTTACTTAAGTGAATCCGCATTAAGAAACTCAAGAAAACTGTTGCAAGTAATAACCAGTTTTCTTTTTTCCCCGCAACCCATGCTTCCAGATGAAAGGTGTTTACTTCAGATCTCCTGGTCTAAGTAAACTTAATTTGGGAAAAGCTTTCTTAATTTTTTTTAAACTTGTTCTTACTTTGTTATGCTAAGAAGCTTCTAGAGTTAATAACATGTTACATAGCTCGAAAGCGTAGGAATTTCCTTTTGCTTCAACCCTGAAAGACCAAGATCATTAAAAGGAAGGAGACATATGCAACAGCGATTTGATGTCTGTGATACATGTTTGAGTGAAAGATTTGTCAATTACAGTGCACTTTCTCATGTTCTACTTTGTACCTTCGTTGTTCTGAGTACTACTGAAAGTAAGTAGGCAGGAAATGGTTTTCATGACCCCTGAAACTTTAGTGGGGCAGATGTATGTACATATATATACACACATAGATACATATATATGTGTAGCTGGTATAAATGAAGTCTGTATATGTGTGTGTATATATATACACACATATGCATACACAAATATGTGTGTATATATTTATAAAGCCTTCCTTCATGCTGGCATAAAGTCAAGGAGTTACACGTTCAGAAGCAACATAAACAGAGTATGATGAGTGTGTTTTCTCACATTCTCTCTCCCACAGGTGGATGCTCTGGCTGCCAGGAAGTTAATTTTGTGGACACCAATGAGCTCCAGTTTCTTTACAACCACGAATCTTGTATTTTAAAGAAAGCAAAAGGTAGCCCTAATTCTTCACCAAAAAGTATGAGAATTCCCAAGTTTTCTTCCACTCCTTCCAGGTACTTGTTCTGACAACAGTCTCACTCTGTTTTACTTTCCTGTCATACTCCTTCTGGGGCAGTCCTACGTAGCCTTGCTTTTATACTAAAACCTGAAAAAGAAACCAGGGTTTTGGGTATCCTTCACCTTGTGGTACCTCTTCTTGGAAGAGGTTAAGGGGCTTTGCTGTGTTTTATTGAGTAGTGATGCGAGTCTTCTCTTATATAAACAGATTTATGCTCTGGGAAGCGTCACTCTTCTCATAGACTTGTGACCAGACAGATTGCAAGATGCCCTAATGTCGTCTTCCCCTCTGCTTCTCCATCATACATTATCATGGGCTTGTGCTGAATGAGCATTCATTACACGCTTTTGGACATGCATTTATCTCACCTTCCTTTTGATTTTCCTTCTTTGCCCCTTTCCTTGCCTTCTCTAGTCAGAAACGACTTTGAAGAAGGGACTGGGGCTTCCCTGTCTTTAGGATATTTTAAAACTCTAACTCTGGTGCAATTCAGAGATTAAATTTTCTATATAAATCTTATACGTAGTCTGAGGTGCCCATAATAGATCTCATACACTTCGTAGGTAGAGATGGTTTTACAGCTTTTCTATGCCTCAGCAACCTTCTGGACCAGAAAATGTGAAAGTCCCTGTATTGTTAATAGAAGGAAGTAGGAAACTTGAGGGAGAATAATTTGGAAAACCTAAAAAAAAGATGTATAAAGACATCTAAGAGTTAACCTGAGCGTTTCATTTTTTGTATCTGACAGTGTACCTATCATACAGTGCACTTTTTTCTGATACGTGGATTTGAAAAAATGTACAGATTTTATTTTATGTAAGCCTCTGCTAGAAAATGTAGTAAGAAAAATAAACTTTTTGTAGCACAGGCTTTTTTTTTTTCTCTGGGATATTCAGTCCTTGATATAATTTATATGCCAGGCTATTCCCAACCACAGTGAAAGCTTTTTATTATGTTGCAGTGAACAAGGCAAAATTCTCTCCTTTAACGGAGTCTGTGCTTTGGGAAGGAGAATTTTGCCCCCAATGCATATTAATTACATTAAATAGAATATTGTAAGAGAAAAGAACAGCATGAATCCAATTAAAAGGCAAAGAAAGAGCTTTGGGGTGAAAATCTACCAGAATTTCTTTATTTCATGAGAATAAAAACAGGCTGTAAATACAGTGGACAAAAGGAACTACAGAGTTCTGTTTTAAAATCCAGAGTTTACATTAACAATCTGCAGCAGATACTGTTTTGTAACAAAAGTACCTTTAGACCTAACAGTACCGTGTTCACATGCAGTTTGTAAATTGAGATAGTAGCATAGGGGTCTGCTGTTTCTTCTTGCTGCTCTGACCAGCCTCCTTGACCAGCAAACATGACCAAAATAAATGTTTTATGTGAGAATTATGTTATCAAAGAAGTTCCTTCAGTCTAAAGGAATATTCTACAAGAGAAATGAGATTAATTAAAAAAGGTATTTTAAGACCTGATTGTGGATTTAGGGTATTCTTCTAAATTATGTGAAGAGGCATACATATTCTTGATCATTACAAGCCAAATGGGTATTATTTACCAAACTAGAAGTGTGATTTCAAAATACATCCCGATGGCCCCCTCTCTTTAAAAGCAAATTTGCCTCACTTTCCATTTTTTTTTTTCTTTATTTTTCATTATGAAATGAAATAATCTTTTAAGGTTGCATAAAATGTTGACAGAACAATAAAATGTGATAGAAAGAAAATATTATTTCATTATAGAATTTCTATTCTTTTAAAATGAAATATTTTTAAAATGGACTAAAGAACCAGAACATATTCACAGAGTTTCAACTGTTAAAACTTTTATATCTACATTCTTTTTAAAGCAAAAAATAGTAGCTGAGTTTTACTTAAAATTATTGGCCAATGGTGGAGCCCTATTATTGTAGTGGATAAAGTAGACAATGCTGTGTAAAACACCTCATATAGTATTCATGCATGATTCTCACATTCATATGAAGGAAGAGGGCTTGTTGCATGTATTTTTGCATCAAATTTCAGGAGGGGAGGAAAAGAAAAAGCCAAAAACCCAGAGGCAGTAATTTCAAATTGACTAACCCTGTAATTTTAACTGCAGCAAGGATCTCAGAAACAAGCATTTGTCATTGCCTGAATGTGCACTAGAGTATCCTGGGACTGCATTTATTATAGCATCTGGTACCTGTAGAATGCATAACAGAATTACATGAGAATTGGATAACTAGTTCTCATGTACATAGGCCTGCAGATTTTTGTTCCACATTTTCTATTTTTAATCGGAATTTTGTATGTATAATAAATGAAAGCTTGTCCCAAAAGTGCATTGTCTATTGAGTTTTTTTTATGAAATCACCATAAATTATATTGATATGGTTGGAAATTTTGTTGAAGTGCAGATCTTTCATTATTAAATCATTAAGGTTAAATGGATGATATCTGGTGGTTCTGTAGCATCCATCCTTCAAGGCTAGCTATGATTAATGCTTAATTTCACATATTATGGATTTGCCTGACCAGAATTTTCTTACGCTTTTCTTTTGGTTAGGAAGGGTTATGTATCGAGATGTGTGTGGGCAAGTTGTACACGCATTCTGTTAACAAGCAGCATTTGTGTGCAAACCTCTTCTACATTTTCTTTTGAGAAAATGGCCCTAAGAAAGGAAACATTTGAAATCTGAGAAAAAGTATGGTTTTTATATATATATGAGAGAACTGTACAGAGCAAATTACAGAAACTGCTGTACTCTCCCTTTGCTTTATAACAAACTAGACGTAGTTCTGATGATCCATAAGCCTGTGTACTACTTTATAGCGTAAGGTCCTTATTAATCCATATTGATCTTGATCTGAAGAGTACTGTTTTGTTATCATAGGAAGTGTGGAGTGGCAATATGAAAACTAAGTCAGAAGTTATGTGTGTCTTTAAGAAGCTGTAATTCTCGTAATACCTTGTAATGAAATATTATACATAGAAAATACTTGAGAATGAAAGCCAAGGTCAATAATTCCTGATATTTACATGACATTTGCAGTTATTGCATAGTTTGCTTGCCTTGTGTATTAAGTTGTTCCCTCAGCCTAAATCTGACTTTTAATTTAGATTATGTGCCCTTAGATTATACACTTGAAGAGCGTGACTTTTAGAAATGCCTTACGACTAAACAGCTAGAAAAACTGAGCTACTTATACTCTAAATACTGTCATGGTAAACTAATTCTTAGAGTAACAGTGCATAAGACCTGGTCCAGTCATGAATTCTGTGGATTTTCCTAAATATTAATTAAAGTCCTAGTTAACTGAAATCACTACTCTATAATGGGTTATTACTTGCTTAACTTACTGAAAGTTTCTTATAATGAAGCTTTTAAAGTTTCTGAATATTAGAAGAGACCAATGTATGGGAAGAATTGCATCCTGTTCTCTCCAATGGAGAAAAACCTGATTTTATCGATCACCTTATTATCTTCAAATTTTTGTACTCCTATTTTTTCAAAAGGTTATATGTCAAAGAAGGGGGTGGATTGTGTTCTGGAGTATTGAATTGTACGTTTTTAAAGAGGATGGTGTTGAAGGAGCTGAGATAGTAAAGTCAAGGGTGATGAGTAGCCATTTTTCAAGTCTGAGTAGTTAGAAAATAAACAGAGATAATGTATGCATTACTTTTGCAGTTTCTTGTGGTTACAACTCTAAATCTGAGAGGTCAACGTTATCAGAAATCAGTGAGTTATTTTTTTGCCCTGCCTTAGTTACACAAGGTGAAATCCTAGCATTGTTGGAATCTGGCAAAACTACTGTTGCCTTCTGTTTCAACAGCATTTTCATGTACCCATATAGCGTTAATTTTAACTTCAGGTTAGTCTATGGGGAGGATGCTCAGAACACAGAGGTAAAGATTTGGAGTTCTTAGTTTTATTCCTGTATCTGGTAAAATATCAGAAGGATTTTCACTGCAGTAAGATTTTATTTGTTCTCTAAAAGATTTTCAGAGTCTATGGTGAAAACCATAGTGTAATGAAAACCTGCTACAATTGTACATTTATGACAAGTTATGCAGAAGAGGATAATTTATACCAAAACCTTGTTCACGCTAATTGCAAACTGGAATGAAATTTTCTTCTTTGCTAACCATTGAAAATAACAGGACCCTCATTATACCAGTACTCCAGCCTGTATTACTAAATCTTTTCCATGGTAAGATTGGACTGGGGAGAAAAAAAACCCTGTCATTGAATCAAATCTGCTGCCATCACAGGCAACAATGTAGCATGTATTTAGACAGGAAGCTCCACTAATTGCAAGTCAAAGAACACTTCTAGCATTATATAAAATAGTTCAGACCAAAGAAGAGATCGGAAGCCATAGGAAGAGATCAGAAGTTATCAAGGATATGTTCAGCAATCTGGATCATTGTAACAGCTTGGGCATTGTTCAGTAAAGCTGTGAGACATTTTAGGAGATTGACCAAACCCAGAGTTTATAGAGAAAACCAAAAAGCCTCAACTATTTCTGTCTGTCTTCCTGACGTTGGTTAAACTCAAATCAAATACTCTAGTTACTGATTCAACCTTAGTGTGGAGGGATGATAAACCAGTGAGACACTTCAATGTCTTTACACATTAAAGATTTTTCATGTCTCTAGAAATGCCTGTCTGCACATGCCATGTCCCAACTCTGGTCAGGGCTGGTTTTCAGTAACTAAAAGAATGTGAATTAAAAAAAATATATAACAAATCCAGCAACCATATTATGCGTCAGGAGGAAGAAGAAACTCCTCCTGAATCCTGCTCTTGCCAACAGTCAACGAAAGCCTTGAAGCATGTAAAGTCATGCAAGCATTTAATATTTTGAAGAAAATCTTTTGTTCTTAATTAACAATATGACATTACTTGCAAGTTTTTATTTCCTTTAACATCTGTTCCGTTTTGAAACCTGTAATGTAAGCTACTCAGCCTTGTTTGCAAAAAATCTTGACAAATACTTCGTACATATTTGTCGGTTACTTTAATTGCCACATATATCTGTATGTTATCACTAAGTGTGGAATGTATTGCTTCATTATCATAACCTGTTGGATTTGAATGAGAGAAAAAATGAGTGAGTCTGAAATTTCTTCCTTTTTCTGTCAATTCTCTGGCAATAATTTCACTAGTAAGCAAATAAAATCTTGTTAATACCGGAGTAGCCAATGTGGTAATTCATAAAAGCAGAAAGGTTACCATATGACAATGTAACTTCAAAAGAATCTTAATCTCTTCAATGCTGTCTTAGCTATAGTTTAGTGAGAAGAACTGATATACGGGGCTAAACTGTTATGGATATATTTTGTATGTGTGGCTTTACTGGCATACTGTTCTCAACTCCAAACATAAGCACCATTAACAAATCATGAATCAAATCTTTCTAATGATCTCCACTGCCAAAAATAAAAATGTGCAAGTAGCTTTAAAAAACTCTCTGCTTTTCAAAATAATATCTTCATATTTATTTTTCTCATTTCTGAATTGGATAGATGGACTCAATCTTTTCAAACCTGTCTCTGAAATCATGCAGTGATGGAATCTCTATCATAAGAAATTTTCACTTCAAAAATTATTCTGTGGTTCAAATTTGAATAAATTTGGGGAAATTCTACAGTGATATGCAGGAGTTATAAATGATCACATCAGTTCCTTCTGCTTTTATAGTCTATGAATCTTGAGATCTGAAAACTTAGCTTAAAAATGAAAGCCGAGAGCCTCACAAATCACTTAACTCCTAGAGTTGATGTTTTAGTAAAGCCCCCAAATATAACAACACTGATGTAAAATTGTCAGAGTGATCATATTACTGGCAGATTGCTGATAAGAGTTGTAGGAGAGCATTAGTTATGGAGGTTTTTTCTAGCTGAGTGCTCTTATGTGAGGTTGTTGCTAAGACAAAAGCTGTGTAACTAGTTCCAGTTGAATTAGGTTATGATTTTTCAAGATAAAAGATCTTCCATATTCCATGGTCTAATATTTTTGGTGTTTTCCCAGGTTATGGGAGAATATGCTGGTAAAAGATTCAGCGGCGGCCGTTCTTGTCATGGTTATATAGAATGGTGTTTCTATGATTGAAGAGGGGAAAAAAGTTTCCCTTTGTCTAATAGAATTTTTTTTTTGTTTCCTTCCTTTCACTGTTACTTGGAATGATAGTTAAAACTGCCCAGAGGCTGGATTTATCAGAAGAATCTTGGTTATAGGCAGAAGACACATGAAGTAGAGATCAGTATGAACATGCTGCGTTCCACGCAGATAAAATGACAGATGAATTTGTGTGATACAACAGAAGATACTTTATATTCCCGAACACTGAGGACATGGGAAAAGTGGGCCAGTCTGAAGATATACTTGTTGAAATATTGGCACAATTATTTCCAGTAGAATTGACCTGCTCAAAGAAACTGAGCCCATAATGTAGATCCTCTGTTTTACAGACTTCACAGAAATCTCTCTTACTTTCAGGATGCTACTCTTATCGTAACCGCATGCCAAATAGGAAGACAGAAACAATCTTAGTAAGAAAGATAACTTGAGGCGAGTTTTGCAGTGGTGCTTTAAGAACTGCTGTTTATCTTCTATAGTTTGTTTATTTGACTGTAGGGTTTAGGTTATCCATCTGTACTACTGATATTTCTTTAAGTTGAAGTGCCTTTTTTTTTTTTTTTTTTTAAATAGTATTTAGAGTACTGTGTTGCCTTTCATTGTGCTGCATTTTTGTGGTGTTTTCTGCCCAGTGTATTCTTGGCTTCAACAGCATGCCATTATAGATCTTTCATTCCACTCATACTCAAAAATATTACAGGGAAAAAAAGAAGGGGAAAATTCTTAAGCAGCATTTATATCTAAGACCGAGGGCAAGCTCTTTTAATGAAAGACAGATGAAAGACATAATCAATATAAAATTCTGTTACTGTCTTAGACTTGGACATCCAGTTGGGGGACAAAAATCTTTGCAAGGGATTAGACACACCCTTCTGGAGGATTGCAGTTAAACTGCTTTGCCCCACAGTGACCAGGTGATTGCTGATAGAGACTTATTAAGAGGATCATTGCCAAAGATTCATTTCAGTTAACCTTCAGTTTGAAGATACAAAAGGGAAAACCCTTTGCCATAAGGATAGTCACAGGCTGACGGTTCTTTTTAAAAGCAGGTTAATCATATTGCCGCATCTTAAAAAGAGTGCTCATGGGGAAAATATTTCTCCTTTGGGGAAATAACGTCTATTCTGTCAGCCAAGATTCTATAGGGGAAAAATGGGATGAGTAATAAAATCTGGGTGTTTTATTGGATGATCGTTAAAATTCAACTGCTATTTCAGTAAATGGTTTGCAACCAGTAGAAATTTATGTAAAAAGGTAATTATATGCTAATTATAAAAATGTAACTTGATTATGCGTATGATTTATATAGTCATTATAAAAATATGTTAACCTTACTTTGTGTTCATAATGTGATCTATATTTTAATTGTAGAATTAAAAGCTACTTTAAAAAAACTAAAATCTTCAAGCTACGAAAATACAGTCCAGTTGATACCTGTTAGTAACCTTTTTAATGTCTATGAAAGAGGCAATATGATTTGAGTAACTGCATGCCTGTTAGTCTGATCTTGGTATTATGCAAGCCTAAAAAGTGAATTTTAATGGAAAGAATAATTAGTAACATGAAGGAACATCAGATAACATCCTGTGGGCTTGACTGAATGCAGCCAGTATCTTAGGGAGAAAAATAAAGGGCTGGATCAAGATGACCAAGTTACCAATGTGACTTGACCGCAAAAAAGTCAAATGCAAACTTAGGAAATTGTATTTCTCGTAGTCACAATTTGGCCTCTGTTAAAATGTGAATATAATCAGAAAATTTCCATTTGCAGTTTTGGAGTACTTATTATAGGTCGGTCTGTGCCTAAATAGTAAAAGGCACAAACAAAAAAAAATCTACGTGCATAATTATTCATTATTTCATCCAGTAAGAGTGTAAGATGTAAACTATTTGCTTTGAGGTAAATGCCAGTCATAAAGCAGTATCTAAAGATTATAGAAGGTCTGAGGACATGTGAAAAATAAGATTAAATTGAGCAAAGGAAAATTTAGATGGAATATAAGGACACAAGTCTTAATAAAGTTTCAATAGAAGTTTTTTTCTTTTGTAGTAGATCAGTAGCATCTCTTCCCTTCGGTCATTCAGAACAAAGCACTGAGATATTTGCTGTAGAGAGCAATTTTATATTGCCAAGGAGATGTACAATATGATCTAATAAGCTTTTTCTCATCGCTAATTTCTTTCTGTGGTACTTTAATCTGGTGATTTGGAAAATTGAAAACAGAATTGCAAACAAGATTAATACTTGGTTTGAATTTGATTCATATTTTTGCTGTTACTGCTCATGGCACGTCTATAATTATGTTCTTATGCATTTGCTGAGATTGTACCACTCTTTGTCAAGTATATTATTAAGGCATTGACCTGTATCACTCACAAAATGTTCAGTCAGTTGTTTAAAGTAGAAGCTGAAGTACCTTAAAGGAAGAAGTCTCTCACCACTGTCAAGGAATTCTGCAGTCAGGTGGCAAAATGCTTTCTAAGGTAAAGAGTATTTGTCAATACATCTTTTCAAGGAGTACAGCTTATCTGTCCTTGTATGCCTGGGTATATCCAAGACAGAAGGAAAAGACGTTTACTTTACTGTACTTAACACTACTGTTTTTCTTTCATCACGGTAACTTCTGTTGCATGTGGAAAAGGCTCATTGTGCCATGTTTCATTTACCTTTATACCTGTCTTGCATACATAGAGCGATTCAGCTGCAGTGGTAAAGAATATCCTGTCTTCTGGGTTGATTCAGCGTACTGCTGGTCTTAGGAAAGTAAAGCCTCAGCACTTCTTTCATGGTCCATGTCTATCACTGATCTTTGCCAGCATACCAAGCTGTAATGGAAGACTACCCAAATAAAAACAGCTTTGAGGGACCTCTAATGCCTTTGTAAGAATGGAGTTTAACTGCTTCTCCAGTCTTGGGTGTTTCATAGATTCAAGTGTATTTCTTCTGAAATCACATGTAGGAGGGTGGTCTCCAGGCCTGTTTTCTTCTTGTGAGCACAGGGCTGGATTTTGGGGGCCTCAGTGCTCTTTCAGCTCCAGCAGCTTGCCCTGATTTGCAAAACTTATATTTTCCAGTGCAACTTGAACTCAGAGGGTAGTACCTATTGTCAGCCTCAAAAGGAGACAGGTTCTTCCATATGTTCTTTTCCTGTTCAAATTCCTGGAGCAAGGTTGACCTTCACAACTCTTCTTGTTGGGTACAGAATGAATCTCCAAATAGTTCCTATATTTTTTAATGGCTAGTAGTTACAGAGTTTACACAAAGAAAACATGCAGCTGTTGGTTAAAAATGTAAAATGTTTTAGTTTGTGTCTGTCCTGAAGCATCTTAAAAAGACTTCATTTCGAGAAGGAGGTTGCTTAATGCTTTTTGACACTCAAGAGTATTGAAGAATTCTTAAATTAGCATCCCATAAAGCAAAACAGTCCTAATCAGTTGTCACTTTAGAAAATCCTTGTGTATGTGTTATTTTAGGATCTGGGTAATAAAGAATGCATTAAAATGTGCTGAGCTTTTAGGACAGGCAAAGTAATTGTTTTCATGCAGAGACTGTGAAAACATCCTGAGAATATAGATGGCACTATATGATCAGAAACAGAAGGCTGCAAATAGATTTTCTTTTCTTTTTTTCTTTTTTTTTTCTTTTTTTTTGATCTGGGATGAGAGCAGAAAACAACTTTAGGCTGTTTTTTTCTCTGCAGAGCTGAAAAAAACGAGGTTCAGGGATGAATGCGGTAGCAACATCAAGAGCAACGGTTAGAGAAATAAGCACCTCAATCAGTTTGTTTGTGAGATTTATAAAAATGCATTATTCTTTAGAAGTGAGAAGAACTTCTGTGCTTTTTGTCATGGGCAGACTCCTTGTTTTTGTTCACAAGGTCTTACATTTCATGTATTCACTTGTATATATGACTCAGTCTAATTCTATGCTCACTTTTCTGTCTTTTATAATCCATAAATCAAAATACTTTGTCACTGTTTCTGAGAAATACACTTTTAGCTTCTTTTATGGTGACCATTGTTCCTCGAGCATCTTTGTGAACTGTCTTGCTTGTTTAGCCTTCACAGGGCTTCCGTCAGAACTTAAAAAAACAGAAATGCTTATTACTGAGGATGTTATCCTTAGTCAAAAAATTCCATACAAACCATCTGTCACTTCTGATTTCTTCTTTGAAGAGGTGATGTTTCACAGATATAACATCTGAGGACCACCGGGCTTTGGGAGGAACTCCTTATTCTCCTCCTAGTATAAAGCAGCATAAATCATCCAGTGGCTTGGAACAGGGCATGTGCCTTACTCATATTCAGAACTGTCATGGTTCTTAATGGTATTTCTTCCTTTTGGTCCTCTTGTCCCTTTTGAAAGTGGAGTATTTTTTTCACAAGTTGTCCCGGGGGAAAAAAAAAATACCTTCAACTGTGGGTATTTGTCAGCATTCTGATTCACCTCTCATCTTACAGGTCCACTTTTGTAAGGTTATCTGCCTCATTTTTCTAAATGCTCAGCTATATTCTTTGTAAGAGTGTTTCATATATATATGCAGGAGGGGCTGGGATAGGTAGAGACAATATGAATGGCTTCTGAATAAAACTGAGCAATTTCCTAATCCTATCCATATTTTTTTGTTGTTTTTTTTAAAAGTACTAGCTTTTTCATTTTAAGCTACAGAAAGTTATTCTAGTTCCAGAAATAATTAGGATCCAACTATCCTGTCAATAGCTTCAGTGATTGAAGTATCCGCAGGTTGCTAATGGTTCTTGATTGTCCCAGTTGGCATCTGGAGACAGCTCTTTTTGTCTCTCTGGTCAAAGTCCATGCTTAGAATACAAATGGCATTTTAACATGTGTTAGCCAAATACAGATCTTGAAGTTCTTTCATTAAGGCAGGTTGATAGTTTTGAAATGTTTGTGAAGTAATATAAAACCTGGTATTGTGATATGGATTTACTTCAGCTACCTACTGAGTTAAAATTGTAACTGCAGTGTATTTTTGCCCATGTTTGTATATCTCAGAAAAATGATTGAAGCTCAGTAGATGTGACTGCTTTAAGCTTAATTACAGTAATATGAACTAGCAAGCAAAATCTGTGGAGAGTCGAGAGAAATTCTCTGGTTGCTTACGGTTGAAGTACATGCCATTAATTTCGCAAGATCTTACTACCATGCTGCACAGACATGCACAGTGTTGTAGCCCCACATCTTGGTATGCTGTAAAATGATTTTAACATATTATTTAACATATGTTAAGCTAATCCTTGTTTTTAAAAAAACACCATTACTGATGGTGAAAATAAGCCATTCGCCCCTCTTGAAACTGTGAAATACGTGAAACAAAAAACCTACAGACTGCATTCCTGTTTAACTTCCAAACAATGATTAATACAGGCTCTCAGAATATTATATATTGCAGTTACACCTGCTGATTCATCATACTAAACTTTCATTAATGTGTGTGTTACTAGCTGTCATGGATGTGAAGAGAGCCATGAAAAAGAGATCCAGTTGTAAATGAACGGTGGTATCTTCCTACTTTGACAAACAGAAGAAAATCAGCTGCTAGAATTCTCTTGCATTTGGGTATTTTTTGTGTTGGATTCCCAAAGTTAGATTTTATGAATAGCACAGTTTCTGTGCATGGAGGTCACTTCTGTATTCTAACAATGCTGAAGGAAATATTTTGTCTATGTTTTGAAACAAGCAAACAAACCACGTAAGTATTAAATTGCATTGTTATGTACGATGACAAACTAAAATGAGTAGAATAAACAGTATGCTATGTCATTTAATTTCAATAGGAGGACTAGCTTTTTCTTGTGCAATTTCCCATATTTTCAAATGTCAGTAAAACATGAAAGTTCCCTGTAGAATTTGTCAGGTGGGTTACACAATGGATGATAGATAATTGGCAAGTGGGAAGGCAGGGGAGGCATTTTGGTATTCTACGGTGCATATTTTCACCTTGATGAGGTCGGTAGTGGAGGAATTGATATTTGAAGTTTTTCTTTAACTTTCACAGTAAACAATTTGTTGTCATACTCAGAGATTTGGTGTAATGGTGAAGTTGCAGTTCATGGAAGGCAAAACTGTCAAGGATGAGTAGAATAAATTAAGTAGCTCGTACATTTGGGCAGACAGATTTCAAGGACTATGCCACTTTACGGATGCGTGCAGGGAAACATAAGGTTTGGTTCTACTATGCTAGTTGACACAGGTTCTACAATTACCTTTAGGATGGTCCTCAATAAACCTGCTGGATAGAAAAGATTTTTAAGGACAACACTTGACTGTGGTTTATTGCCGCTCTGCTAAGCAGGTGATGCGTTAACTGAATAGGTCACTTAATTGACTTGGGTGTCCATTGTAAATGGGAATAATCATACTGTTTGCTTGCCGCAGCCTATCACTGTTCTCTGTGTATGTCTTGTGAGGTTTTTGATGCAGATGTATGAATGTTAAAGATCAGTTCCTAGGTTAATATACCCAACTCTTTCTTTCTGTGTAAATGATTGTGCATGTAAAATCATGTCTCCTTAATTATCCTGACAAATGCCAAGAGGATGGAGTCAGACTCTTCTCAGTGGTATCCAGTGAAAGGACAAGGGGCAAAAGGCACAAACTGAAATATAAGAATCATTTAAACATAAGAAAAAACTTTTTCCTCTGAGGGTGGTCGGACACTGGAGCAATTTTCCCAGAGAGGTTGTGGAATCTCCATCCTTGAAGATTTGAAACTCAACTGGACATGGTCCTGAGCAACCTGCTCTAGTTGGCCTTGGTTTGAGCAGTGGGGGTTGACTAGGCCCCTTCCAACCTCAGCCCCTCTGAGATTCTGTGTCATCCTTTCTTAGTAGCGTTTCATTTTATTGCAGCTGATATTTCAATGGTATAACAGAAAATCTTAGCGAAAGCACTTGCGTTTTATTTCACAGATACGTGTTTCTTTGCATGCCCGGTTTACT
The DNA here is from genome assembly GCF_929443795.1 of Astur gentilis. Taxonomy (NCBI): domain Eukaryota; kingdom Metazoa; phylum Chordata; class Aves; order Accipitriformes; family Accipitridae; genus Astur; species Astur gentilis. The sequence goes on from NC_064891.1 coordinate 16,635,529, forward strand.
GTATAGGAGTCAATGCCATTGTGTATTTGGATCGTTGTGCCAGTAATCTTTAATGAAGCTGACAGCTGATTTTATTTTCAGGCGATTTCCTTTAAATTACACGTGATCCTTTCTCTGGATGTTACGTCTGAATGTTCAGAATCTGAACGTTTATATGGCTTTTCAGTCTGAAATTAGTCTTGTACTGAACATTTACAGTGTATCACCCAGTGGTCTTGAAAAACTTAACAGAAAACTTTTTAAAGGTTTCTATTAGTATTAATGGGAATTTAATACTTTTGTCAAGGGGAAGAAAGATATTTTCTCAATGTGTGCAGATAGGTTACAAAAATACTTATTGAAGAAATTCTTAACTGCTGTATTAAAAGAAATAGAGGCAAGACTTGCACTGGTCACATTTCAAAGGCATTGTTAAAGTGCTAATAAATATAGATAAGCATAAGAAGAAATAAAATTTAAAAAAAATGTGAATAATGGTTACTATAGTAAACTATACTCTGCCCCTGATAGCCACTCTCTGTGCTGTAACAACATATATGATGTGATGACATGGAAAAACAGAAGCCCATTTCAAAAGAATTTTGTCATCTTGTACAGACTTCAGAGAAATTTTATACTACTGTTTCTCCTTCTCTAGCAGTTGGAAAATGCAGCGTATGTTTTATGGTCTGTGTGTTCCTTCAAAAATGAAAAGAAAATCCAGAATTGTGGTAATATGCTGCTCAGATTTATTTTTTTTTAGCTTTATCATGGGATAACAATATGTGACAGAACGAGTTGTCCATCCCACTCTGCAAAAGTATTAAGCATAATCTAATTTCTAACTGTAACCCTAACCCTACCAAATGTGTGCCCAGTCTGTTCTTCACACCTTCAAATACAGTCAGAGTGTGTTCCTAATGTCATACTAAGGGTTTTTTTAATGTACATAGATTGTATTTTTTCTTTTCTTCCAGGTGTCATGGAGAACAATTAAGCTGCAATTTTTATAATAGGCTTTTAATGGTGGAAAATTGTTGGAGGTCCTCCTTTGATGGTGTGTTTCTCTAGACCAGACAAACAGAAATCTTTCAGTGTTTCTTCATACGTGATTAAAAAACTATAGCTTATATCAGTTTTGTTGTATTCCTGAAGACACTTATTTGTGCCTTGTTTCTTAATTTTTTTCTTCTGAAATTCAGTACCCAGCTTAAGCACAGTCATCTAGGTAGGATTAAAAGTCCTGAGTTGCAGAAATACATTACCTGTGATATTCCTACTAATACATACTATTATGACACCTCATTTCCTGCGGGAGCAGTTTATTGCTCACTCGTAACCCATTTATTTTCCAACTGTAAAATGCAGACTATTCTGTTATTTCTAATTTTATATTTGTGCATTTGATTTATTTTTTTCTCAGCTCACTAGCTTTTCTTTTGGGCTACGATCAAGCGAAATGAAGATCAACCAAGTGTAGATAAAAGCAGCATATGAGTACGTGTACTCTAATGCATCCAGAGGAGGGCCACAAAGCTGGTGAAAGGGCTGGAAGGAATGTCCCGTGAGGAGCAGCTAAGGACTTTGGGCTTGTCTAGTTTGGAGAGAAGGAGGCTGAGGGGCGACCTCCTTGCTCTCTGCAGCTTCCTGAGGAGGGGACGCGGAGAGGGAGGCACTGATCTCTTCTCCCTGGTATCCAGTGGTAGGACGCGTGGGAACGGTTCAAAGCTGCACCAGGGGAGGTTCAGACTGGACATGAGGAAGCATTTCTGTACCAAGAGGGTGGTCAAACACTGGAACAGGCTTCCTAGAGAGGCGGTCGATGCCCCAAGCCTGTCAGTGTTTGAGAGGCATTTGGACAATGCCCTTAACAACACGCTTTAACTTTGGGTCAGCCCTGAATTGCTCGAGCAGTCGGACTGGATGATCGTTGTAGGTCCCTGCCAGCTGGAAGTATTCTATTCTATGTAATGAATGTTCTTTAAAAATATCAAAGTAAATTAAAACATGGAATAACTTTTTGCATGTAAAATTAAGATAAGCTCATGTAAACATAGTAAATATTTTTCTTCTTTTTTCCTAAAAATCACTTTTCACAATGGCAAGAACAACAACAGTTTTTAAGCCTGACAGTGATTCTGAATGTTTGGCATAACAGTTGCAACCATACACAAGTAATATTTAAGCTGAACAGTGAGGCAAATAATGATTAATGCCATGACTGAATTTGAGTTTATTCTAAAATTATTTTAAGATAGATTAAATAGTTAAAAGAAATAATTAAAATACATTAGAACCTGGGAGTTTATCACTGATGACTAAATTATGTTAATGGAGCTCCTCAGGCTTATTAAGAGTTCCTAGGTTTTGAGGAACAAATGTCAGCTGGGGAATTACCACTGATAGAAGACCTTTGTGCTACTTTCAGCAAATGACTAAAAGAAGTCACGTCAGTCAAGCAGGACTGGAGGATTTAGTATAGCTATTAATAAATGATAAGATATTAACTGTAGATTTTTTTGATACAGGTTTGAATTCATTGGACAGGTTTAACTTCTCAGTGAGGGTTTACTCCCCCTATTGCTTTGCTTTCAGTAAAGTATGTACAGTTAACAGAGGCAGATACCTTATTTTGGAAAGATTATTTTCACTGATTCAGGCAAGGACCAAGTGTTTTACAAACTGTTTCTTTTAGGCAGCCTTAAGATTTGATGTGGTCTTTTGTTCACCCTGCTAGTTTCTGTCCTCCTTTCCTTTTTTTTTTTTTTTTTTTTTTTTTTTTTTTTCCCTGTGAGGGTGAGGTTCTCTGACTGTCCACGCTGCGAGTACAAGGGGGCTGTTTGGTTTTCTTAGGTCTGTGCATGAGTTCAGGAATAGGGAATGAGGGGTGTTGTATTGTAAGGGCTTTTTTAGCTGCTCAGTTCTTTTTATGTGTAGCGTAAGATGAGTTAAATTCAAACAGGAGTATGAATATGTGTGCCTAGGATACCCGTGAAACACAGTACCAGCTTGGCAACAGCTACTGCAACATTTTACTAATGTATTTTAATTGTTTTAACTAAAAATATTTAAAATATGAAAAGTTATTATAATAAGCTCATCAAGAAATCTCAGCAGTAAGTTGGATAGACTATATTTAAACACTGATGGGGAATGTTATCTAATTTGGTCCATCAGGAATAGGTAGAGCTTTTATTGCATTCATAATCACATCAACAACAGAAATTCATTCTTTAGTGTTGCTTTCACATTATATACTCGTTATCAAATGTCAGTATGTTTCATTTTGTATCATAATTACATCTGAATAGAGAGTCTGACTGTGGTCAGAACTCACCCTCTGGTGCCTTCAGTGGACTCGTTCATAATATGTGTTTCTCGATTAAAGAGCATTCAGGCTACCACCCGATGGGATCAGTGGGGAGAAGTGGTCACAGTACCAAAGTAGGACGCATATATTAGGCAGTCGTGATTGCCTATTCTGTCCTCTATAAAGTACAATTCAAAGATAAGCAGTTTATTCCCTGTAGCGTTAATGTTATGTCCAGTGAATAATGTCATTGCTGAAAGTTTTGAGATATTTCTTACAGAAAGTTTCCAGCTCTATAAATACCCAAAGCAGGAGAAGGCAAGACACAGATGCTTATGAACAGAGTTGATAACAGGCATTTGCATGTCGAACTCGGGTACCTCTTTGCTAGACTGTTGACTGCATATGAGCATACAGAAAACAAAAAGGGTCTTCTGGAAACAATTTGCTGGTTAAATATAGATATGAGTCTGACCCTGACAACATATAGACTTTACACCAACTTCCAAAATATATTAACTTTAGAACCTTCAGGTTTTAAACTAAGTCATGCAAATTCTGTAGCTGGAGCTACACCTGTTTCTGGAAGTGTGAAAAGGCTTCCACCTATCTGTGTAATTGCATCCCTGTTACACATGATTAAATATAATTAATCTAAATGAATCTCTAAAATGCCATAAGATACAAAAGGGGGATCTCGGGACAACCTGGAAGGCCATATGTAAATAGTGTTTATTGCTTTGTTGTGCAGTTCTTAATCATCTGCAGAAGTTCCAAAGACAGGGAAGAGAAATTAAGAAGTGAGTTTTTTAAAATCTTTGCAGAGAAATTCAGACCTGGAGGAGATCTACCCTTCTGGAGCAGACTCAAATTTCCATGTTGCCAAAACTGAGTGACGGACAACTTCTTTCTACATTTTTCACCTTCTTGAAAACATTACCTGAAGAAAGTTTATTGGCATTGTTTCAGTTTATCTGTAGGGATAGTTGCTGGCATGGATGGTTTCTCAGCAGAATTCTTTATTAGCTTTCAGAGCTAAGCTTTCTTTTTCACTCAGTTTGGTATTTAGAGATCACAGCCAACCACAGGAAGAAGGAAAGTTCTGTTAAACACCTTACTGGATTCCCTGGCTTGGAAGAAAGCCAGTAGATAAATTGGGGAAGGAGCAATATCAATTTGCAGAGAGCAGAGGATGAAGAAGCGTGGTACTGCAGGGCAAAACATATTATCAATTGTTTGGAGCTCAGAAGCAGCAAGAGATCAATTGATCAAGAGAAGCTGGATGGATGCCAGATGATCAATAGAAGTGGGGATGATCATTTAGTAGTTGTTTTTGGCTAGGAAAATGTCAAACACTCTGGTTGGCAAGAGGCAGAGGCTGACTTGTACAGAAACGTGAGAGAAATGAGAACTACAGTGAGGAGCATAGAAGGGGGGAGAAAGGCTTTAAAGGCATTGGGAAGAAGATATGATGATGATTTTTGCATCTAGACAAAAATATTTGTACATGCATGTAACATTAAGAATCAATGAAAGACATATGTGAAAAATACCTTCTTTCTTGGTTTTGGTTGTTTGTTTTTTTTTATATATATATATATATCAGCAAATGACCGTACTAGAAGAACACTGTAAGATACGTAAAGTTACCAAACAAGATTATGGAGCCTTTAATCAACGGCATCTACAAAGTAAAGAAGCATGCTGTTGGATTTGAAGATAGAAAATAGGCTGACATCACAGAAAACCTACGGAATTTGGTACTTGTCTCAGGCAAAAAAGGTACATGTTTTTTATTGTCTGGGTAAAAATCAATAAAACTTACTGAGATGCTGATAATGCATTGGAAAGTTTGATATTAGATGAATGGGAAATTTTGGTAAGTTGTTTATAAGTTTGGACTATTTTGTCATGAATAATTTAGTGAAGATACTTGTAAAATCACCGTTTTACTGATGATGCTGTGAATATGCAAGTGATGTAAGTGAATCATTATTTCATCATTGGAATAAGACATCTCAAATAAATTGTAGACTGTCAGTAGGAGGCTATGTAACAGGTTTCTGAGATTTTCAAGGAGGCCGTTTTGAGAAAGGCTTTTTAGAGGTGATACTTTTAACATCTGTTGGTCACCTTGTTCTGCCAAGCTAAGTGTGTTTTGACCATGAAATGGATGATAAATTGCTAAGAATATTTTACTCAGTAAAAATGCTTCTTTGTTTTAGAAATAATTATTCCTCAATTTTTCTGATGCTGCTTAAATGAGCCTAGAAGTTTCTATCCTTAACTTCTTTGGAAATGTTGGTGCAATTGGTCAATCAAAAGTGACTGTTGTCAAATGAACGTTTCTGATAGCTAACCTGATGTTGAAAGACCGCAATCACATAAATATACAAATATGTATAAAAGATAGGTACCAGTACTGACAAAAATGTATTATAGGTAACCAGATATCAGCTATCAACAAAACACAAATACCACACCCATTAGAATGAGCAAATTTAATGCTGAGCCCGAGTAATCTGAAATATGCGTATCTCTCTTGATTAGGGACTCGTGTATGCTTGAACTGATGATTAGCCTCTATTTTTCTTTGTGGTCTTTGTGTGTCTTTTTTGAGATATTGATTCCCTATTTAATTTTAAAATGTCTATTATATTTACTAGGAAACTAATCAGATTTTTACTTCAGACATTATAAGAAAAGAATCATGAGTTGCAGAAGATGGAAAAATAATTAGTGAAGAAGCTACTAGGCTGTGACAGAAAATAAATAATACATAAGCACAATATATAATCAGCTGCATATATATGAAATTATATATTGGCATCTGATCAACTTCCTAAATTCAGCTAAACTTGTTATGCTATGCAATCTAATGTCAACATAATATAAAAACAAACTTGAGCATCCTTCGTCCAAAGAGCAGAAATGAGACAAAAGAGATAGTATGTCCTTCAGCTCTGGGAAGTGATAATTGGATAAATAGAAGAAAACCATAGGTGGTTCTTTTGTGACTTCTTGCTCTAATGTGGCATCATGAAGTTTTGAGACCACTACTTTAAAGCAGCTGTGATGATACATGATTGATGCTCTTTTTAAAGAGCTTGTTGAAGAATAAATCTTTCAAATGCTCGTAACTTTATATAAATGGAGACTCTTGTGTATTAGGAGAGCTGCTGACGTTGTGTGCCGTGCGGCAGAGGACCTCGTGCTGGTGTGGTTTGTGTACATTCTCCTTTGTACCCAGAGGATGGTGTTGGGCGCAGTACATGTGAACCCATCTCCTGGTTTGGGTGGCTTAAGAATTGCTCTTACTATTGTGGCATTAGTTGTGTACCTGGTGGCCACCAGACAGAATCACATAAAGGTGGGTGCTTGGCATAAGGGGGCAATTACTGCAGTAGTACGTATGTAAACCTGTATGAATAATTGTGTTGATCTTAAACTGGAGGGAGATGGACTGAGGCAAGTCACAATTCATGCTGTTGCGTTGCGATGGGATTACACTAAAGTAATACTACTAATGGATGACACTGCACTCTGTGTGTGAAGCCTGAGGAAGTACCTGATCCAGGAAATTTGTTTTGAAATTTGTACAGCTTCAGCGATCCACTTAATGATCTCTATGGGAGATCCTCCTCCTCTGCATATCCTTTTTTATTAAACTTCTCTTCACTTAAAAACTGAGAATACTGTTAACAAAATGCAAACACAGGTTATGCATATCCAATATAGCATTTCCTATCAGCTGCTTCACAGAGGTGTTCAGAAGCTGATAGTACAAAATTTATGGCAAAAGCCAGCTTTTTGCTTCCTCCCACTTTGCCTCCAGCTGTGTCAGAGCTAATTTGAGTGAAACACCTAATTATCTATTAGCCAAGGTTATAAAATAAAATTAGTCACAGCCCTCTATGAAAAATGGCTAACAACTTTCTGCTCATTAAAAATCAAAGCATATTACTTACCCATTTTTGATACAAAATGACCAGAGTAAAATCTGTTTGAATGAATGTATTAAAATTATTCGGGGGGGAATCACAATTAAAACAGAAACACCTGGAATGAAATGGCCATTTATATTTTAAACTGTATTTCCTAAAATATTACAAGCCTATGGATGCTTAAGAAAGACCTTACACTTCATTTCTAGCTTTGAATTTCTGAATGCATGGGTGGAGCAATACTTCATTTCTCACTAGCCATCAAGGAGTTCATTAAAACACATCTTGATCTTCAACTGTAGAATAAAATATCATTTTGAAAAGCAGTATGGTTCAGATTATTATGAGATACATATTTAGCTTTAACGTCAGTAAACTTTAAAGCAGAAGCGGTATCACCAGGTTCAAAAAGGGATTTTACAAATTCATGGGCAGCAGATACTAAGGGGAATAGGTGTATACAAACCCTCTAACATCCCAAATCCAACAGCTGTAGACACGGGAAATACAACGGAACTGTCCCACAGAAAGTGGCTGAGACTGTGTGAAATTCCTAAACAGACTCTTCTGTTGCTTCTGTCAGAACTGTGGTCTTGATGAACCACTGATCTTAGTGGAACATTTCTTATGTCGTTGCTTTGTTTGTTTGTTAAAAAATTCTTTGCTCTTCAGCTACTATATAATACAGAGATTTTAATGTGTATCTGTTTTATGCAGTTATTCTTCAGTTAGTGTAATTAATCCTCCAGAACTAACAGGTCACAGTAAGGGGGGGGGGGGGGCAGAAATAAAGACACAAAAAGGCATAATGGCTATGCACATATATTCTTCATATATACCAGCATTTGTGTGTTTCCTGTGTTTTGAAATCTCTATTATTCTATAAGATACAGAGCATCACAACAAAAGCAAGTCTTGAAATCCCAAATACGTTGCTTAATTCAGCACCCCAGGATTTCTTGAAATGCTTTAGCTGCAGTTGATACATGGTAGCATCATTTAGTGAGAGCTTTTTTCAGGGTCACTTACCACTGTGGGTCTAGGAGACAGTTTCAGTCGAGCAGAGAAGGAACCCACTGAGTGAATGACAGGAGCATTACCTTGCAAACCAAGAAGGATTTGTTTGGTGTAACTTGACTGTCTGACCAACAGCTGACAAACTGATGCGTACAACCTGTTCAATGAACCCAAATTATGTAAGTTTTGTTTAACATACTTCCACTTTCTGCTTTCAAGTAACAATAACCTGTTTTGTAGTATAGTCCAAAATGCAGTAATGTGCTTGACCAAAAAGCCATAGTTGTAATGCTCATGTTTCTTTCTCCAAATTATGTTTTTGGTTTCTAATTATTCTGAAAATCTGCCAAAATTCCCATACCTGCAGGACAACACAGATGTCTGCATGCCATTTAACAGCTTTTGGGTGAGATAATGTAGTGGGTAAATACTGGAATTGACATCCAGTGCATGAGTGAAGAAGCTTGGCCCTCATCATTGGATAAATAAAATAAAAGATTACTGCGTGATTTAAAGAAGCTGATCTTGTGCACTGTTGGGTCAAGAATTCTTTCTTTACTTCTTTTATGCTCCTAGTTCACGTCCTTTTTCTTTTCTTTTTTTGCTTTTCTGATACAAAATCTCTGCTTTATTGGCATGAATTTAACTTATTACATTGACTTTCTTAAGGATTTTTCCTCTCTTATGTGAGCAATATTAGTTTTCCTCTTCTCTCAAAAAATCTTGCTTTTGCCAATGTATCAATACAACCCAGCAGCAAGTAAAATCGCATTATTGCTGATTGCATTCAAAAAGACAGCACATTTGTTTCACCTCTCTTAGCACATGTGCAAAGTTCTCCTGTACCAGGTGGTTGTAATTAGTCTGGAATGCAGTTTGGCTGGCAAATTCCTTCCTGTTCATTGGATAATTTCACTGCTCCAGTCCCAAAACAGAGGTGGGTAATGGTGAGAGAAGTCTTGTAACTGTAGGTGCTCTGGTATAAATCTTAGAGAATTTCCTGTAAGTACTGCTAAGGCAAGCTGATACTCTGAAAATTAAAATCATCCAGTCTTTGGGATCTCTGTCACTCAGTTCACGTGGCTTAACTTAATGTTAAAAAGGAAGATTTTGGAAAACACAATGCACAAAATGCAAACTACCTCGTTGGTTTTTAGCTGACCTGTATGATGAAAAGGAACATGTAGAGAAGTCTGATGTCTCTAGCGTTTAAGTGGGTAGTACATAAGCCAAACTTCTGTTGTCCTTATTTTTGAGGTATGTTCCATGATGGTCCACATAGATGGATGACATAAAAACCACACAGACTTGGGGTTAGCTGAAATAGTAACAGAAGTAATTCTGAAAACCCTTGTGGAGGCAGCTGCCCATGCACTACGATGTAGAAAAGATGTGTTACACTTATGCACAGAGAGGTGTATGTGCTTATGTTGCATTGATGCTTAAGTATTGCAAAATGATTAAAGGTGGACTTTCCTCAAGTTTGGAGGCTTTCCCAGGTTAGTTGACCTTGCCGAAGAAATGGTCATAAAATCACAGAAGTGCTAATGTGTTGAAATAGAAGACAGCATTTCTGAAAACTGAAATATTGGGAGTGACACAGAATCGGTGTTCTACTTAATCAGTTTGCTTTATTATGCAAATAGATAAATGTTGATAAACTATACAATTATAGTGTGCGTTCAAAGCCTGTATTTTTCAAGTGAAAATTAAATCTTTTTTTAAGCCGTTCAGTGACATGATCGAGAAGTTCAGGCTAGTTGTGCATTCGTTACGTGGTTACATATCTGCTATGAAAAACATATTAAAATGCAACATTAATTGAATCAGTGAACCACAGAAATGCAGTACTTTTCATTCCCCACCCCCAACTGTTTTGTGGACTTCTTTTATTTCTTCATTTGTAACCTGTGTATTTAGAACAAGGAAATTTAAACATGCATCAGCAGAACAACCATTCTAAAAAGTTTTCTACCAGGTGTGAGTAGAGCTGAGTAAAAATCCTCAAATTTCTCATTAGAAAATGCTGCTTTATCACAACTTTGAAACTTCTCATAGGGAATGCCCTGTTTTTGCTAACGCTGGCCTTGCAAGTCCCTCAAAACCTGGTGTTTTGCTTGTGCACCAAGTTTAAGTCATGTTGTTTATTGTGACAGTTGTATAAATGACTACTTAAGTGCAGGGGGAGGGAAAACTGAGTCTAGAGTCTACATACTTCATGTTGACCTTGCAGTGCAGACAAATATCAGTGGCTGTAAATGATTGAATAACTTGAATGTCTGATTCAAATACCATGACTATCAAGTAAAACCCACATCTAAAACTGTAGCTTTATTCACACGCACACAAAAATTCTCCTGTAGCTCCAACTGTGTATGTGGATTGAAATTCATCTGTGCTGTGCAATGTGAAGTATTTTGTTCTTCCTTCTTCTTAAGCTTTGTGTAGTCATGCATGTAAGTTATTTTTGTTGTGGTGCTATCCGATAATTTCTCCTTATTGGTAGAAAAAAATGGAAAATCTTAGGAAAAAAAATATTTAGCAATCCTGAAACCTCGTTTTGTAAGCTGAAATGTGCTTTCAAAAATGAGATAATGCATTACCTCAGTAATAATTGCCAATGATACTTGTATTGGTGATATTTAACTGGAGAAAAAACTTAACCAAAAACCTTAGGGAAAATTATTCTTTTCCTTACTTTCCTTCTAATTGGCCAATTTTATGTGAACTAATATTTGTCATCTGATAAGGCTTTCAAGGGAGCCAATTACATATTTCCCCCCATCAATATTGCAGCAGCATAGACTTTTTCTGTGACCTTCTGTAGCTTACTTCTTAATATTGATTTAGGGGTTGCTCTCTGGGAGACAGCATTTATAGTTTAGCTGTAGTTATGACAGTTCCTTCTGCTGATAGAGCCTGTCAGAAGAAACACTTTAAATAAAGCTTCAAGTAAATGTACTCAGTACATAAGATTAGTGTCTGAGAAATTCATCTGGCAGAGTAACCATGATGTAAGACACATCTCTGTAATTATTATCCCTCTTTGACAAATGAACTGTAGGACACTTTCTGTAAGAGATCAAATATGTTAAATATGAAATTTACTAAAGCCATCTGTTGGTGACTTCGAGCGCTCAAAAGGTCAAGGTGTATGCAAGTCTGGTGACATCGCTGGGTAGGTGTGTTTACGTGTTTGTCTCAGGGGTTACTAAAAGTTCTGCTGGTTTGTGTGGGGTTTTTATTCTGCACCCTTCATCTTGATAGCTGAGCACCTTTCCTCAGCACAGTGAATCACAACACGATAAACGTCTTTTGTATGCAGGTTTCTGTCCATCCAGCCTGCCTGCCTTTTTCACCCCCGCTCCCTCCTGGGAATAGAATTGCATGCTGGTTTGGTTCTGTGTTTCAGTTATGTACGATGTGCTGTGTAGCTCTGAGAAAGGAAAGTTGAAAAGTATTTCTTGATCTTGGAACAGAAAGTGGTGAAGCTCGTGGTAGTTCTTAGGAGTTCTATGAGTTTTTAGACCAGCCCCAGGGTCACTTTGTCTCTTGCCCACTGAGCATTACTCCTGTGATGGACAGTTGCATTTTTCTGATATGTAGAATTCTTGATACTAATCCTCAGCTTAGTGCTTCACCATTTAAATTATTCTCAGTCTAAATCCTGAAGTCCTTTGAAGATAGAGGCAGAAATGATACTAAAGAATGTGTGGTTCTTTTTTCTGTCTCCATCACAAATGGAAAATAGGACTTTTCTCTACTCCTTCTGAACAGAGGATAAAAAGGTATGTGAATAAATAATGTTAGTTTCACGAAAACACCTATTCCTAAGCTAGTAAAATATTCTAGGACAGCTTCTCTTTTTTCTTCTTTTTTTTTCTTTCTTTTCTTTTTTCTTTTCTTTTAAGAGATTGCCCAAATTCAAGTTGCAGAAAGAATATCTGTAACGTTTCCAAGACGCAACATAGATAATTGGTATCTTAAGCTTTTTAAAGATTAATTAAAATAGAGACAAAGAAGGATGATATTTATTTCTATTTCTATAAAAGAACTTCACTCATAAGCATGTGGATTATTTCTCTTGGTTGACTTCAAATGTAGCTGTCAATAGAAACAAAAAAGCTCAATAACTAATATTCTTTTTTTCCATCAGCTCTTTCCCAGCTAATTTTGCTGAGAGCTGAGGTCATTACTTTCGTCATCTATTTTAAACTTCAAGCTCTTTTTCAGTATTTTTTCTATTTATTCGGTGCATTGTTTTTCAATACCTTTTGGTTTTCTTAAGTTCCGGATCATATAGAAATTCAACTAAAGATGGAACTCCCTAGAGCATGGATCCAGGGTAGCAGAGAACTTTGTTGGTCCCCTTTGAATTGCACATGAAATTTATCAGAGGTACAGTGAATAACTGAAAGAATAAAAGAATGTGCTACTACTTTCATACTTTCATTTAAGATTATTTATTAACTGCTTTTTTTCTAAACAAAACAAAAAAACCCAAACCACAAACATTTCCACCCTTCCCCTATATAGTATTATGCTGGCAAAGAGTAAATGATAGGATAACTTTTTTTGAAATCTCATATGGTGAAAGACACATGCTGTAGTCTGAGAATAGGAAAGGTAAATTAGCAATAAGAAGAAAACAAAAAAGTCCCTTGGAATTCTTTCCTATCACTGACAAAAGCAAATACTGTATTTTTAGAGGGAGGTCAGCCTTGTAGGTAGGGAGCCAGTGCAACCTGTGAACTGTCACCTTTTATGCCAGTTTTGCATCTGCCCAGCACAGGTAAAATACAAAATGAGCAGGCAATAACTAGATATCACAGTATGTAATAACATACTCTAGCTAGTTTTGTCAGATGCAGACAGCCCTATAAAAAAGTTTATGGTTTTGTTTTAAATTGTATTTCACTAGAACGTATTTGCCATGAAGAACCTGACATCCTTTGACTAGGTGAGGCTTTGCCAGCATAACCTATTCTAATGACCCAGTCCAAATGCACTGAGAACAGCCAGAGAAAATATGAGAGGGTGAGAAGGGAAAAAATCAGAGCGCTTTGAAGAATGACTTATGAACTCAAATCAAGCAGACAACTCTTTCTTTGCTGATACCATTCAAACATGAAGGAAGGCAGAGTATATTTGCTATTCGAGTGGAAGAGCTCCTGCAGCACAAGGTATGACTGATAAAGTTTAGCACATTCATCATGGAGTTAAGGTCAGTGAATTAGTTATCTCATGCTTTATGAATCAGTTTGAGAGAATATTCAAAGCATATGAATTTGGTGAACTGGTTATAAGTTCATTTTTAAATATTAAAGAATGCACATTTAACTAAAACTTGGGAAGGGGAAAAGACTGGCCTTTTTTTTTCCCCCTTCTTTTTTTTTTCTTTGTGAGAGTGATTCTGTAAAGTATAATTTCCAGAAAGTCAGTGTCACATAGCATTCACAGAATAGGACAGAAAGGAAAATTGGTACTTACCTAGCTTTGCTGATAACTTGCCCTGTTAGCCAGACTTTACACTTCATATTTCTGTACTAAAATGTACCCATCTGTAAAACTGTCATAATCTCCTTTTCACAGGAAAGTTGTGAAAAGCAGATTCATAAAAGTGCTTTTACACCTTCTGATGAACTCTATATTCGAGCAAATAATCCTGCTTCTTGCCCATTTGTGAAAAATTTACCAGTTAGTTGCAATTCTTTGATAAAACATTTAAGTAAACAAGTATTTCATGTGCAGGTCATGGCAGAAAGGTCACTATCCATAGTTTCTTCTTTGGGGGATGTATAGGAATACTTTGTAGTTTCCCTGTTCAGATAATGCGGTCACGCTGTCATGATTCTTTCTTACTGTTTACAAATGATCTACAAACAGCTGGTAAATCCTTGAGAAATGTTAGCCTTTCTGGGTAAGAATTTGGTTTAGCGAATATAGATTTGAGTATAGACACCTATGTCTGGGATGATGCCATGTTTTGCTTACAGTGAATGAAGAGATACAGGCACTTTTAGGGCACAGCTTATCTGAGACGTCTTCTAGAAAGATGAATTATTCCCTGGAAGTGTCTGTTTCTATTGTCTACCAAAGAACGTGGGGTTCAGGCATCTGTACCACACGCGCCTAAGGTTAAGTGAGACTAATCCTATACTGAGCGTGTGGTAAGCCAACATAACAACAGTCATGAGAACTTTTAATGCGATTTTTATCATTTATTTGTAAGCATTTATTTGCTCCAATGTTTTTTGAAACCTGTGAGACACCTGGAAATACACGTCCTTCTTGTAGGCTTGTAAGAAGTAGTACTGTGGATATTAGAGAACAAGCATATTTTAATGGCAAAGATATTCATACATTCACATATACTTTTAAAAAATGTCCGGTTTGGGGTTAGCTCTACTTTTTTTTATTTCTTACTCCCTAGAACATTAGTATACTTATTGCAATGGTCAGGAATTGGGAGCCTGCTGTGCCAGTAACTTTGGAAGTGATAAAATACGAAGAATCCCTGTCCCAGCGATCATTGTCTCTTATTGTTGTGGTTTAACCCCAGCCAGCAACTAAGCACCACGCAGCTGCTTGCTCACTTTCCCCTCCCAGTGGAATGGGGGAGAGAATCGGGAGGGGGGGGGGAATCCCAAATTTATGGATTGAGATAAAAACAGTTTAATAGGACAGAAAGGAAGAATCTAATAATGATAATAATAACAATAGTAAAATGACAAAAAAAAAAAAAAAGTATTGGAATATACAAAACAAGTGATGCACAGTGCAATTGCTCACCACTCACCAACCAATGCCCAGTTAGTTCCCAAGCAGCGATCCTCCTCCCCTGGCCAACTCCCCCCAGTTTATATACTGGGCATGATGTCATATAGTATGGAAATGTTATGGAGAAAAAGTTTCAATAACTGAAAGCAGTCAAGGGAAGAGGTGATTTGAGAGACAAATGACAGTAAGCAAGGACATACTTGGAATAATGTTCTTGACTTCTGTGCAGTTTATTTATAATCTATGTGCTTGCACTTCAGGGTTGTTTGTGGGGAGGGTTGTCTCTCGTATTTAAGCGAACAATTCCACTTCTTATTTCCAATCTTATCTTTCTCTTTCTGGGAAATGAGATGCTTTCCTTCTTCCTTTTTAAAATTCATTTAAGTATAATAAAGTTTGCTGTTCTTACTAAGTCCTTCGGGGGGCGTTGGTGCCTTGAACATATAACCATAACAGTAAAAGCAGCAATTTTGCACCCCACCTCTCTTTTGAGAGTATTGGTAATTCGTGGCACAGCAGATTGCACAGTTGTGTTATGTTTTTAGCTTTGTTTTCTAATTTATTTGAAATATAGCAAGGAGAAGGACAGACACACAAATGAAGTAATTGCCAAATAAAATGATATCATGTCTATTATAAAGCTAAAGATTTTGAGAAGTGCTTGAAATATTTTTTTTTGGCAGAATAGTTGGAAGATCAGACTGAACAGCAACTGAACGTTTGATATTGTAGTATTCAAAACGTTTTATATGCCTTTTAGTGGCACTTTTGTAGCAATACGAGAAGAAGTCTTTATTTGGGGAAAAAAAAAAAGTCTGTATGAAGTGTGCTATATAAGCAGGGCAGGCTTAAGGGGGCAAGGTTACAAGACTTTTCCCATAACACTGCTCTGTAATATAGACAGGTACCATTTTTGTCGCCAATTTCTCTCATATATCTGTGATGCAAACATGCATTATTTTGCTCGCATGAATTACAGTCAATCACCTATATGAAAAATTCTAATTGTGCATGTAGAATTTGAGTATGTATTTATGCCATGAAAGATACAAATTTGGGATCTACTGATTGCTGTATTCCTCCCTTTTCTTCAGGGGCAAGGCAAAACCAGAGTTGTGTTGTTTAGCTACTGGAAATAGAAGTAATGTGTGATTGTTATATGCATGCTTTTGATACTTAGTACCAGTCTCTATTCTTCATTATTTAGGGAATGTGATGTAAAGAGAAATAACAAGCAACATGCAGAAAGATGTTAGATAGGAAAATAAAGAGCGAGTATGGCCTAAACCCATTCAGAACCATTAGTACATTTCATTTCTTAGTTGCAGAAGTGGGTAGGAAAAATAAGAATGAGTAGAAAGACAAAATATAAGAACTATTCTGTTTTGGTGTCTTTTCCTGCACACCCCGCCCCCCCCCCCCCCAAAAAAAAAAAAAAGGACAGCAAAGATATGGAGAAAAGCAATATTATTTCTAAAGAAATGTAGACCATTTCTAAGAAGAGGAAATGCCTTACGTTTCTAGACCTTAAGACCTGTGGTGATCAGATGTCTTTTGTTTAGAAAACAAATCACAAATAAACATCTTTCTGAGGTAGTTTCTATTAAAAATAAAGAAGTAAATCCCGAACACCAAAAGTTAAATATAGATAGGTAAAATGCTAGGATTCGGTTTTGTTTTCATGATCTTATAAGAAACCATTTTTAATGAATGAAGCAATTGTCTTACCGTCACTGCTGAAAACATCATTAGTTTTCTTTTCAATTAACAACTCTGCGTTAGCAAATCAAAAGTATTCTGCAGCATAGCCATCAAACCTGCTTTCCAATAACTCCTAGACACGTGTAGTTAAAAGTAAATTTGAAATCTGTCCTTCAATAAAGTATGTGATTTATCCATCTAAAGCAGATGTGGAATAATTTAAAAGATAAGCTAAGGATTTTTCATTTTGTAAATTATATGTGTAGACCTCTTTTGACTTTGTAATTTTTCTGCATAAACCGTGCTGAGTTTAAAAGGCCACAAACATGTTCCTGGTCATCTACTTCCGATTCCAAAATCCTGTAAAGGTGTATCTTGCCAAGCAGGCAAAGTCTGTTGTACAGCATTCTTCTGGAAAATGACCAAAAGCAGCCATGCTAGCAATGGAGGAATGTTTACTACCGTGGCCAATTGCCTCAGCAGCCTAAGAAACTCAGTGGAAAAAACAGGTAGGTAGTACAGATTTCAACCAGGACCGTAGGATGTCACTCCTCAGATATTCCAAATACATTAAAAGCAGAAGGTGGCTAACTTTTTTCTTTAATGGCGTGCCTGAAATTCCAGTGTTTTGATGGACTGTTGAGGAGCAAGCCCATCTCTCAGCTGTATCACAACTCGCTTGTCTCTCCGTGATCTGGGTGATGCATCATTAATTGTAGTTTCCCTCTGACATCCCTTTCCCCAAACATCCATTTGGCGGGGTTAAGGCTAATGCCTTCCCCTCCCAGCCTTTACCAGTGAGCGACCTTTCAACCCTGCATCAGTATATGGTCATCTGCTTCCAAAGCTGTGTCCACACAGTTCTGTGCCTTGTGTATAAGACTCTGGAAGCAGATGGCCTTATTTCTGATGTCTCCTTTTATCTCTTCTTAATAATATGCTCTGTGCCTTCAGGATGGAGAATGGGTTAAATGTCTCTTTCCCCTGTCAAGAAACTGAAAGGAAAGAGATTCTCTGATTAGTGATCAGGGAACTGATGCTAAAAAGGAAATTTGGTTATTGTTTCTGCTTGTTTTCATAGAGATTAATTTTTGGTTCATTCTTCGAGTGGCTGATGAAATCGTCTTCATAGGACAGTAAGTGGTGGGAGCTTGCTGTGAATGAGCACGTCCCCATCATAGAGCTTTATTGCCCTTACCCATGTGCTGAACAGCGGATGGGATGCTTTGAAAACACCAATTGTGGACTTCGGTGGTCTGAATGTCTGAGTTTTCATTGTTAACTGACTGAAAGGAGACCCTCTTCACACTGATATTAATTGTCCATTAAGGTTCCATTTGCTCTTCTAATTACTTCATATTGTCTCAGTCAGTAAACGATCCCTCCTTATAGTCATGCTTCTTTACAAACTGATGAGATCTTTCCAATTCATATTATGCAATAGACTGTAAACAATAGCTTATACTGAAGCAGAAAACTGATCAGTTGATACAGGTTTATAAAGAGCTCTGTATCATTTTTTCTTCCACAAAAAGAGTTTGCCCACTGTCACTCGATAAATAGTCTTTAACAAAAACGTAACCACAGGGTATCTCCCGTATGTGTTCTTTAGATAAAGTCCTCATTACGTTAATGTAAGATCACTGGCTTTAGCCTGCATTTTATTTTATATAATGAGTTCCTTTTTATACAATAAAGCTTATGAAAGAAGAAATTGTTGGCTCATAGGGAAGAGATGGATGAATATAATAAGGCTTCTGTTGAAGGGATTTATGATGTATATTTAGCACTGCAGACAACATAGTAAATCACTGCCACAGCCAACCTGAAAGATACATTAGTTGCCATTTGTTTTTTACCAGCCATCTAAGTCCTTTTCAGATGTCATTCTAGAGATTTATAAATCAGTCTCATTTCATGTTATTAAAAAGTCTATTACACATTATAATGCAGCTCTAAAACATGGCAAATTATTTCACTTTCATTGTTGTTGGTACCATTAATATCTCCTCCCTATTCTCTGATATTTAACTTAGAAGAAGCATTGGTGCCAGTGTCATGAAAACAACACCGTAATTGAAAAGGCAGATAAAATGTTTGTGGGAAATGTAATAGTCATAAGTTTCCCCCAATTTCCTGGGATGTCCGTTGAAGGTGATGTTATGTTCTGTGGTCAGATGCTGCTGTTGATCTTAAAACACTGGAAAGAAATTATTCATTTGGAAATAGCTTAGAAGAGCAGGTTCAGTGTTGCGTTACATGAACTATGGCCATCGTGTTAACTATGGCAATATCTATACCAGAGGAATGCATGCAATTGGATTTTTCTGTTGAAACTTCATAGGAGGGTCTGTGGGCTCACTAGTTGAAACCAGTGTTTGCTCACAGGTAGACAAGTCACAGAACATGTAATACTATTTTTACAATGCTCACTATGATCAGGTCCAAAGAATTGATTGAAGCTTTTAAACAATGGAAAGGGTCGGAAGAGAGTTAAAAACTCAAAAGAGGGAAATGATTACATTTGAGTGAATATTCCTAACTCACATTTTTCAGTTTCCATGGCCTTGAGTAACTAAACATAGTACTTCAAAATATTCTTTGATCAAGAGTAAATGTACCCATCAGAGGCAATTTTTGTATCTTGGAAAAAAAGATTTGAAAATTAATTAGGAGTGTTTTGTTTTGTTGGAATGCATGGCAACATCTTCCAGATATACTCAGAGGGCTGTAATATCAGCAGTGGTTCCAGTCAAGAGGAAAGAAAGGTTGTATGGGAAGAGGATGTGTACTGAACTGACATGAATGAAAACCAATAAATGAAAGTTTCTTTTGTAGCTCTCGGAGGAATAAGTGGAGAGCACCATCACTACCAGGTTTGGTTTTCTTCAGTAATAATATGCTTAATCTCTTCTAGTTCACATGGGATCTATTTTACTCAGGTGCATGGATGTAGATGGCTGGTTAATAATAGACAGTTTCTATTATTTTTGTGTACTGTCTCCAGTCCTTTCCCAGCCTGTTTGAACACGTTATGCCTTATTTTCTTTAAACTATTACTCCTTGGAATGACTTTTTTCCTACATTTTTTTCTTACCACCACCCCACCCCACCCCCCCACCCCGTCAGCACGTTCAACTTGATGGTTTTTACCCCCTGACTACTATACTATCCGTTTTTCAAGATTCTTCTTTTGGATCATTTTAATCCCACCTTGTCTAACTATCTTGTGTGATGGCTGCATGTATTAAGCTACCAGAAATTTTACCTAAATAACGACAACAAAATTGGTTTGTTAAGCTTTTTAGCAGTGTGAGGACTGTTTTCGTAGCCCTGAAATATTTTGAAGTATTGCAGTTTGAGGGGAGAAAAAGTGTTTTGTTTACTTGCTGCTTATATTACACAGTATCTTGGTGTTTAACTTAAGGGTGTTTAAAAAATGAAAATATATGACTGTATTATTCTGTAGATAAGCCCTGTGAGCCTGAATGGAGAGCCAATTTGTATATTTTGTTTCATTATGTACAGGAATATAATAGTTATAAATAATTAACTAAATATGAGGTCTTTATTCTTTTAACTTCCTTTTAAAAATGTCTATTTTATAAAACTGGAGGAACTAAAGTGTAGACTGCATTTGTAGTTTTACTCTATATAAGCTATACATACAGATAGAGATATATGTGTCTGTGTGTGTGTGTGTGTATATTTACTAAACCATGGCTTCCTTATGCAACTCTGAGTCCTGCTGGGCAACTGTCAGTACAAAGCATGCTCAAACCATTCCTTGATCTGCTTTTTAATACCACTCTTTTTTCCTTAGTCTACCTTCGTAGGAAAAAAATAATCTTTATGAAATTTCAGCTATTTTAAACTCAGCAGCATCCCATCTTCAGTTTCACAGGCTACAAATTTCATAGATTTCAGATGTGGAAAAACAGTGTATACTTATAATTGAGATCAGGCAACCTGGGTTTAAAAGGTCTTTTTACCTGTGATCAGAAGACACTGTGGCACTGTGACAGAAGCCATAGGAACCCCGATAAGATAATTCTGGTTATTCCTTTGGGAAAGATCACAAGGGGTAGAAGAGCTGTCTAGGGTGAAACATGGAAAGTTAGTTCTTTTTGTCCCTCCTATTCAAAGCTCACTCAAACCTTCCATGAAACTACTGAAAGAGTTCAAGGAATAATACATTTTTGCTCATGTTATGAGTAGTTGCCTCCGGTGCTTCCTTCACATCTATTACTTACATGATTCAGTTTCAGTGCACCTAAATGCAAGTCTTAATTTAGATTTTCTAAGTGAGGAGCGTATTGTCCTGGATCTTTGTATACGTAGACAGGCTTCTTTAGGAGTTATTCAGCACCTGCAAAGATATAATTGATTGGTCAGATTTATCTATGCCCAAGTGGCTTCCAGATATTTGTTATTCATGGTATTTCTCGCGTTTAAAATTAACCTTAGATAAATAGAAGCTGTTTTAATTGCCAAAGAGAAATGTTTGAAATTGCTGGCCAAGTTTTATACTGCATAAGAAACTTGTCACTGGGGTAAAGCAACTTGAGGGCAACAGCTATTGTAAGAACAGATTTATTTGTCTGTTTTACTGTCACCTAGTCAAAAAACCTGCACTTCTGAAATGTGGATTGTTCCACAGTTGCTGATGCTTTTCTCTGGCAGTAGCAATCTGTACAACACTATCTCTGTGGGCTTAAACATGTAGATTAGTCTGAAGCTTAGTGTAAATGCATAACAGAGTTACTAGTCTTCTGACTGCTAGCAGGAGAAAATGGCAAGCATCTTTTTTATCTGAGTTCTTCCTTCTACAGTGGCTGCTGTTTAGCGCTTAGAATACAACAGGTCCGTTTGCCGTATATCGTGACAGGCACCCTGGGAAAGGCTCGAGAAGTGTGTCTCCGTTTGTAGTCCGCTGGACTGTTTGCACTCATGTGCAATACTGATGATAATTATCCAAGTGTGATGACAAAAGTGAAGGAAGAAAACTAGTAGTCAGTCTTCAAATCTGAAAACATGTTCTTTGCATTTACTTTTAAGTTTCGAAAAATAGGCACAGACATTGTGGAGATAGGTGCTTTGTGCATGTTTGCAATATCATCATCATTGATAGCTTCCTTTTTACAAGAACAATGCCCTCTGAGGACCAAAATACCTCTTTATCTTGATTGCCAGAGGACAAAACCTCCAGGATAAGCAAGATAATAGGAACTAAAATAGCTCCAAGTCCCATTAACTCTAGCCATCATAAAGCACGAGTAATGCACACTCGAACCAATCATTATTTATAATGAATTCTGAAAATATGATACAAAGCCTGAAGCCAAACTCAGATTAAAATCAATATGATGTCACATCAGTACTGATGTGTCTTTTGGAGTCGGCATGTGAAACAGAAAATGAGTATAAAAGAGTATATTCATTATAATCTCTAAGGAAATGCATATTTGCAATTGTGTTATGCAAAGAACATCTATGTTTATGGTCTGGTGATAAACGCTTTGAGCTCTTCCATGATGTGCACTGTAACCAGGACCCACTGAAAAAAGAAATCCTTGCATCTCATTACTCCTTTTAAATCTGTATTAGTATTTTTTTTTATAACTTTCAGACTACAGTAACACTGCAAATAAATTAATTGTTTGTAAAATTGAGGTAAATATTTATTTCACAAAATAAGAGAAGTACTGCTATTTATTTCACATAGGAAGGTGATGACATTGCCATGTCATCATTGAGGGATGAAACAATGGTGCTGATACCATGTTCAGGTTAGTCAAGATCAAAAGACTGAAAGAAGAATTGTGAGTGTCATGAGCCTGTCTTCCTATGAGCGTACTCGTGCTGTCATTGACCTCCATTTGAATGAAAAAATAGTCAGATGCAACAACTCCTCGTCACCAGCATGCCGTATGTCAAAACACGGTCTAAATATCAGAATCCAAATCAATATCTCCAGTTTTTCTTCGTATCTACTCCTCTGTCTATGGCTGTTACTTCAATCAATTTATTTATTCCTATTAAACACCACTTATTTTCAGTCTCTGTAGCAACTTGAAGGACTACTTACCTACATTTTTCATTTATGTTTATTGGAGTGTGTCCAGAGGTGGGCAGACAAGATGGTGCAAGGTCTTGAGGGCAAGACGTACGAGAAGCGGCTGAGGTCACTTGCTTTGTTCAGCTTGAAGCAGAGAAGGTGAGGGGTGACCTCCTCACAGCCTACAACTTCCTCATGGGAATGGGAAGATGCTGATCTCATCTCTCTGGTGACCAGCAACAGGGCACAAGCAAATGGAATGAAGCTGCATCAGGGGAAGTTCAGGTTGGACATTAGGGAAAGGTTCTTCGCTGAGAGGGTGGTTGGTCACTGGAACAGAAACCCCAGGGAAGTGGTCACGGCACCAACCCTGTCAGGGTTCACGGAGCAGCTGGACAACGCTCCAGTCATATGGTTTAATTTTAGGTAGTCCTGCGAGGAGCAGGGAGTTACACTCGATGATCCTTTTGGGTCCCTTCCGACTTGAGATATTCTATGATTCTGTGTTGGTAACTCATATTGTTAGGTTTCTTGCCTTCCACCCAAATAAGAAATCTTGACCATCCATGGGCTCCTGCAACACACAAAAGAAAAACAAAAGAAAATTTGTGTCTTACAGTAGCAGTGTTCAGAAAGCCCAGAGAAGTGACAGTTTGCTCTCCAAGACCTAGTAATTATCTGTTCTTCCCCACTTACTGTATACATGGTCTTCAACGTAAGACTCGGATGAAATGCAACTGTTTAGATTGGGATGTTGCTACTAGAATAACACTGTGCATATAAGATTTTTTTTCTTTATTTATTAGCTGTTGCACATATGCATGAAAATTAAAATATAGTCATTACTTATGAATGGCATTGTTAAATACACATAAAAAGCATTATCTCATTGGAAAACTATTTGTCTGTATAGCTTTTGATTAAAATACCATGAAGTTGTGAGTTTAAAACACTATTCATTTTACAGTTTTATATGTGGATATATAGACTACTTGTGGCACTGTAACCTTCTATATGAACAAGACAGATCTAGAGAAAGAAATATTTATAAGCAGACAGATAAAAAAGTGTACAAACCAGAGAGGTCATCAGTGATATGCTGACTCTGAAAGTTTTCTAGATGACTCTTCAGGTCACTCTATAAGTTTATCATGTGCATAGATAATGGAAAAATGGACTAGTGCATTAATGTGACACGTGTATCCATGCAATATTCTGTTTGATCTGACATAAAAATAGCAGAGAAAAAAATAACGCAGAAAAAAAATCCATTGTGGGTAGAGGAAAGCTTGTTACTGACCTCAACAGGGCTATAAATGTCACAGTTTTTTTCCTGTTCTACGCTAGCTGCATCCTTTGAAAACTCAGTCTATTAGAGTTGCTTATTGCCATCCAGTGTTAATACTTCAGGTACCTTAAATCATGCGTTACACTGCCTCAGTCATTCCCTTTCTTGGCTAACCTATATTTGGTGCACAACCATTTTTCTGGCCTACAGCCCTTCAGACGTACATAAATGACACAGTAAACCAACACTAACCGTGATAAGTATTCTACTGGTAGTAAAAATGTGGATTTTACTCATGAGGGGCTGAAAAAATGATTTGGCTTCTTTGTAGTCAGCTTCTGCTTGGAATAAATAAGGGTTATTTACAATGAAACATAACTCTATTTATCAGTTCTTAACAAATAATCATTCTGAAGCAAATTAAATATAGGATATTTGGTTTATAAATCTAGTATAGACTATGAAAATACAGTTTGAGTATTTTAGTAAATGTTCAGTACGTACAGTTCAAGAGTATAGGGTTGTTACTTGTGATTTGTTTCCCTTTGAGTGGCAGCTGCTGCTTCTATCAGGTAATCGGTAACATTTTATATTCCAGCTATTAAGATTCCGCTAAGCCATATTTGGGCATTTTTCTTGTAAGATGGCTCCTGTAGGAGCCAGTTTTCATAGTATGGTATCAATGAAATAATCATGTCTCTTTGAGAAATAATACTGCATATACTCAGGGCTGAAGCATAATGCATAGCAGTAACCTATCTGTTACTTAGAAAAACAGAGGAGGAATGTAGCAGTACTTAATTTGTTGCATTTATTTGTCATATTTGTTACATTTCTCGTTTGGTATGCATACAGAAATCTTGATTTTTATTTTTTTTTTTAACAGTCGTTCTAGAAAAACAGCTAGTATTAATTTCATATCAATATGCTGTCTTGATATTTCAGAAACACGAAAAAAAAGGAGGAGGAGAAAAAAAAGTCATGCTTTATGCCTAAAGACCAGTAATGAGTTTATAGGAGCAGCAGGATTGTTTATTTCAGGGCCAGCGATCTTCTGAATTGCCATTTAAGTTCAGCTACAGTATTTTAATGACCATAGCAAAAGTTGCATTGGTAGTAAAGATCATATACAGACCAAACAAAGCTCTTATGCCGATACCTAATATGAATCTCTGATCAGATTGTCAAAATGCAAAAGAACTGTTTCCATCTCAATATCTGAATTTTGCATGTATCTTTTGTATGTGACTGAAGTCTTTCCTACACAGTGTTTTGTGAAGGCACGCAGTGCAGTTTGCTGCACATAAACACAGAGGAAAGTTCCCCAAAACACGGGGCAATATACAAGGTAGTTTTTTCTAAGTAGAGTGTTTGCAGTTATTATGATTATTATTACTCTGAAATATTCATATCTTCAATTTTAGACTTCTAAGTGCCTGCGAGTAGAGTTGTACAGTAATGAAAATTACAGCATGCATGTGATGTGCTGGTTTTCTACACCATTTTTTAGGAAAATAATGATTATTCTTGTCTTAAGCATTATTAGAAGCGTAGGACTGCGTATCCACGATAATGGCCGAGGAGTGTGCAGTCTACTTAAAACTTTTTGTGAGTGAACGTGCATATGTATATATACATGCAAGCGTATCTCTGACTGCGGGGAAATGTGTTGCTTCGTTAGTCACCAACATCTTCAGAGAAGTGAGTGGGTCTTAGTGAAGGTGTGCCTGTAGAGCTGGGGCAGCTGGACAGCCCCAGGCGCTGAGAGCCATTTCTAGCCATGCCACGGGCACCACAGAGGAGCTACTCCGTGGCTCTGAGTAGAGAGTAGGAGAGTCAGGATTTAAGATGTGTTCAGAATACCAAGCCCCAGCCACCTCTAATGTCCATTTCTGGGGTCTGTTGCCTCAGTGGAGAAAATTGAGAGTATCAGTTGGGTTATCTAAAAGGATCTTAAATTAGGAACAAGAGGAAAACAAAAAAAAAGCTTAAACTAGGTAATAATCAGAATCTGTGATGGTTATTCAGCCTCAAAGGATGCTCTCCTGCTGCAGAATGAAATGCATGGGCCTTACTAATGCTGTGGTGTGTCTTTTCCCAGCCTTCTTAATAACTAAGGACACATGGTTTTGTAGCATCTTGTTATTGATCAAAATTTCACTGTTCACAAATGTGGGTATTTATTCCTGTATAGCAGCTTATTTTCAAAAAAAGTATTGGCTTATTTGTCTCACTTTATTTGCAAAATGTTATTGCAGCTGTTTGTGTATATATATGCATCAGTATATGTACAAAGAGTGTGTGTGTCTGATCAAGACTACGGTTTTAGCATTTGTATATATATACAAAATTAACAGATTTTACAAATGAATGGCCATTTCTCAAGTCCCCATCAATGAAGGATCCTGTTTGCTTTTACTTCTGAAAAGAGAATGTTTTTTTTTTTTTTCCTGCTCTGTATGTATACACAAGTGGGGCAAGAAAATACATTTCTTGGCCTGTGAGTGTGGAAAGTTAAGCACTGAATTTAGCAATTAAGCTTAATATCACTTAG
This sequence comes from Astur gentilis, assembly GCF_929443795.1. NCBI lineage: Eukaryota > Metazoa > Chordata > Aves > Accipitriformes > Accipitridae > Astur > Astur gentilis. The sequence goes on from NC_064891.1 coordinate 16,662,160, forward strand.
GTGTTATCCCCAGAAGTTTTATTTTTTTCTATTGTACTGGTACTTGCTCCTCTTTATGCCTTAACTCAGGATTCAAAAGTTTGCATGTATCTTTTGAGATATCCCCCCCTGCCCCCGATTTTGTTTTTTTCCTGTGCACAAAGGGTTGAGATTAAAAGACTAGTGTCTATATTCCCTTTGGGATTCAAGAATTCTGGTCACGCACTTCTTAGTGGTTGATCAGAAAGCTGTAGTTGAAGAGAGGATTAATTGCTTCTCTCCAGATTTCACTGGACCTGGAAGGCTATCTCCTTCTACTATTTAGAAACAGAGAAAGCTGATTTTCTGTTCTTAAATAATAAAAGTTCATTGTAGGCACTTGAGGGATTTTCTAGTTTGTGAAAATCTGAACATTATTTTTCTTTCCGTTGTCATTTCCGATGCATCCCATCCTAGGAACAGCCTAGTCAAAGAGAAAGAAAACAAGCGCTGGGAGTGTAGCTCTTTCTCTTGCTTCACTGTGTACGAACATTTTGTGTCTTCCTCTGATCCTCTCTGCATTCATAAGCACAGGTCTTCAGGCTGTTGGTACAGAGCTCCAGCCACTTGCTCAACACTCTGCTAAATCATGCACTAGAGCAATTTCTGGCAGGGCTGAGATTCTTTTCTAAAAGTACACACATCAGACAAAAAATTACTGCTGTGGTTTAGCCAGCTTGCTCCTCTCGGGTCTCCTTGCCCCGTGTCACTTGTGAACTTTGTCTCTTCCATGCACGGGTAAATTTTAATGGCATAATTGCTTTTTTTAATTGTAATTAAAAAGAATTGTGTTTAATATACCAAGGTGTGCATGAGTTGTAATGAAAACTGTCTCATTCCCTTTCCTGTGAACTGGTTTGTTTTACAAAAGTGAAAACTTGAAAAAGTGATTTTGCATTCCCTATTTCTTTTTTTGCTAGTTGTGCTGGTTTTGGCTGGCATAGAGTTATTTTTTTCTGTATTAGCTAGTATGGGGCTGTGTTTTGGATCTGTGCTGGAAACAGTGTTGATAACCCAGGGATGTTTTGGTTACTGCTGAGCAGTGCTCACCCAGAGCCAAGGGCTTTTCTGCTCCTCACCCCACCCCACCAGCCAGTGGCTGGGGGGGCACAAGGAGTTGTGAGGGGACATAGCTGGGACAGCTGACCCCAACTGGGAAAAGGGATGTTCCAGACCATATGATGTCATGCTTAGCATATAAAGCTGAGGGAAGAAGAAAGAAGTGGGGAATGTTTGGAGTGATGGCGTTTGTCTTCCCAAGTAACTGTGATGGAGCCCGGCTCTCCTGGAGATGGCTGAACACCTGGCTGCCGATGGGAAGTGGTGAATTAATTCCTTGTTTTGCTTTGCCTGCGTGCGCGGCTTTTGCTTTACCCATTAAACTGTCTATCTCAGCCCATGAGTTTTCTCACTCTTACCCTTCAGATTCTCTCCCCCATCCCACCAGGGGAGGAGGGAGGAAGCGGCTGTGTGGGGCTTTGTTGTCGGCTGGGGTTAAACTGCAACAATAGTGTTTTATCATCTGCTTTTTGATTTTCAGTTCTTTACAAATATTATCTCCTGATAAGTAGTCCATTCTTCAGTTTTTAGTTGAGGAAGGTAGCCTAGTATTGTAGGAATTTGAACCCAAAAAAAATTTTGACTGATGAAGAAAAGTGTTTGGGTTTTCCACATGCATTAGATAGAGTCTGAGAAAATATAAATGTTTCAAATGCATACTACTATTGTTGCTTTGATAAAGAGCGTTCATGGTCTGTTAGCTGTGACAGACAGTGACTATATACAGTTGGACTAAATGATTGTTGTAGGTCGCTTCCAGCTGAACTATTCCATTCTATTCTACAGCTTAGACTGGTACTTGTGGGCTGACCTTTGGCAAACTGGCTACGTAAAATATTTTATTCATGCAAATGCCCTTAGCCAAGAGGTTGAGGAGAAAGGTGGTCTTGTGGTTAATGCAGTAGACTTGAGTTTAGGACTACTGGATTCTAGTTGAATGCAGGAGTTATTTGTTGATTACCTGCTATCACACCTGCAGGTGTATTAGGGAATGGGTATAAGAACATGGGATTTATGTGTATTCATATATACTCATCTTTTTAATGAGGTCACAAATCTCAACAAGCCAATGAAGCCGCAAAACCTTTAAGGGTATACTAGCTCATTAGTTTTTAAAACCACAATAGTGGTATTTTCAGAGAAAATAAAAATGAAATGTGTTATAAGGATTTAGGATACTTTAAAGAATTTGGAAGCAGCAGGTGGTTGCTTGGCCCATTGTCAGGGGAATCGCAGGAAAGTAATGATGGTAAATAATATTTATGTTCATCTGCTGTATGAGTGTGTAATGGTCAGTAGGTCTGAAGATTTATTTTTTTTCATTGCTTCTCGGAGGTGTGGTAACCTAGCAGATGCATGAAAAGTCTGCAGGATAAACCATGCAGGGACACAAGTTCAAATTACATTAAAAAGTTGCCTTTTCCAAGGGGAGTATCTGTGCTTCCTTCACAGGAGAGAGAAGGCAATTTTACATCTGTATAGAAAATACTAATAATTTAAGTGTTCTCAAAATGTCTATTTCTAAAATGTGAATGCACTCAGAAAATTTCGTATGAGACACTGAAAATTTTAGTGCTGAATATCTTTCACATACACATGGCTTACACAATAGAAACATACTTTGAAAGACAGTGTGCTAATCTTGAGTGCATGATACTTAGATGACAGGGTTCTCCTATTTTGTAAGTTTAGAATATCCTTTTTACTGAGTATGAATACATGCTCTTTTTTGCCCCTTTTTTTTTTTTTTTTTTTTTTCCCACTGGAAAGATTATAAAAGGCTGCGTGGGTGTGAAATGACTTGATTGAAGAACTGAAGCTTTCTCGATATTGTCCAAATGAAGACCAATATTTTTTCTCTAATTTAAACTTCTGTCCTCATTGTCACTGCAAACTATTTTTCTGCAAATGTTCCTCTTTTACTTTTGGATAATTTCTAGTTCATCAGTCACTCAGGCAGCCCAGCTTTAGAAATAATGGCAGTTATGATGTCACCCGGCTCCTCCATTTGTTAGTTACATTATGTACAATCTGTACTCTGTATAAGGCTGTCATGCTTTATCTTCTCTGCAGCTGTTTTTCATCACAGATTAAATCATAAGTTTTATTTCAAATATAAATCCCCACAATTAGAAGGGGAAAAAATACCAAACTTGTCCTATAAAGAATTACAAATAAATACCAAGATGAATGGGTTAGCAACTGAAAAGTTCCATTTAAACTTCACACTTAAAGGCAGTAAAAACAGGAGGATATTATTTCCATCCTTCTCTGTAAGCATTTACAAATCTATGTGTCCAAAACCATAAGGACTTCGTGATCCACCTTTGGAAATACACCAAGATGTAAGTTAGTGCCACCTACTATAGATGATGTTCGAGAATGATGATAAGATGGAAATATGCATCTACTTCTTGGTGGTTTAGCTTTGTGTAGTTCTCCCCCTCCATGTTCTGGCATAGTAATTTCCATTACTGTGTCATTTACAATTCCCGCTACCGAATGCCCCCAGTCTTAGAAGACATTTCTGAGAACCTCATTATTTGGGGGAATATCCATTTTACCCTTCTTTAGATCTATGACTAAGGCCTAAGTCTACTATCTGTAGTTGTTTAACATAGGTAAGCTTCTCCTGAGGAAAATGCAGAGCACTTAAGTTAGGCTTATGCTCCAGATTGCTTCCTGGAGGAGTCTGTTTCCATATTCTTAGTCAGGTATGCACAAGGATGTAATATAAATAATGCATAAGAATAGTGTGTGCTGAGGCTTTGCAATATGTTGCATTTGCTATTAAAAAAAATAATCTGTTGCACATGACCACTTCATTTGTAGCTTACTGTTAAGCATAACTTTAGACAATGAAAGTTCTATGAAACCTGTTGCATGTAACTTGGCGCCCTAAAAAATTGTTAAAAGAAAAATCATGCAATATTGAAACTACAGTGTATGATTCAGAATTATTACTAGAAAGATACTGTTTGCACATTTTCCTTAAAAAAATCTAGTCTGAGTCTGGCGGAAGTGCAGGGAATGGATTTTAAAAAAAAAAAAAGGTGGGGAGAAAAAAAAAAGAATAGGGAAGAAGAGAGTCACACAGTAGTCAGATACGATTTTTCATCTATGCACTTGCACTACACTTTGCTTCAACACAATTGAAAATGATTCAGTGAGTGAAGCTGCTAAGAACGAAGTGGGTGTTTCCAAGTGCCAGTCAACAGAAAAATGATAAAAATGTTGCAGAACTGAATGCTAGTGTGCAGAACTAGAAGGTGAAGTGAAATGGCAGTGTACTTTGTATCCGCCTCAGCTAAGTCTCCTGGAGTATTTTAAATACTTACATATTTTTAAGTTAAATGAGAACAAAATTTTTAAGTCCAGAATAGATGTATTCTATTCTATCAAACCACATAACTCAAAAAAAAATAGTGAAATAGCTTTTATACAGATGTCACTGCAAGCATCTTACTGTGTATCTGATGTCATAGCAGTATCATCTGCTCCTCTGTCAAAGGAATTTTTATGAACTTACTTCTAAGGTCTCAGTTCTTATTTGAACTAATAAGCCTAAATGTCATGTAAAAAACTTAAGTATAAGGCATATTGTTATTATTGGGGGAAATAATTTGGAGATCATTACACAAGTGAACATTATGGCACCTACTTTATTAAGGTATGTTAAGCGGTCACAATAAATTTATCTTTTTTAAATTGGAAAAGAGAAGGGATGGTTTCTGACTTTCAGCAGTATTAGTGAGTAGTAGTTTCATGCCTTAGGATGTTTTTTTTTTCCCACTCTGCTCAAGCTGTCCTCAGAAGGACTGCTTCTGCACTGGTACATATCAGAAATGGCCAAGACAAACTGGTTATCAGCTTCCTGAGCCATTAAAAAGGTCCAGCTTTGGGCAAGGAGAATGTAATTTCATATGATAACCTCAGTTAGTTTTGTTTACCCTTTGTGTTTTTTCTCTTCCTTCAGGGTTAGCCATGGTAGTACTGCTAAACCTTCTATTAGCACCAATATTTGGAAATGAGTAAAAATTCCTCAGCTGGCACCAGTTTCTGTTGTTACGTAGATTTCAGATTCCTTATGCCTTAAAAACTCTTAGAGCTTCCACCTGGAAGAAGTGAGAAATGAGAAGTCAAAGGGTAGCAACTTCTTCCAAGCTAGACCTCTCAAGAGACCAGTGATTAGTTCCCATCTTTGCAGCTCCAGGGTACAATTACACAGCTAAAAAGTGGAGGTGAAGAGAGGGTTATCTGGATAAAATGTTAAAACTTAAAATCTCACTTCAAATAAATTAAGTTTCGATTAGGCTGACTGAGATACACACTTCTATTTGGGATGCTCCACATGTTTAAGTACATGCATAAACATGAATAAAATCATGTGAAAGAACACAGAGGACTCTGATGCTAAAGTAGTGAGGCAAAACTAAAAAACTAAGAAAGTAATTTTAACCTAGTTGACAAAAATGAATTGTAAGCTTGTAGCATCCTGTTAAGGATATCCTGCTATCTTAAGAGTGACTTCAAAGGCAAAGTTTCTTTACGGGTTTCCCAGAAAATCTTGATCCAGGGAGGGCTATTTGATATCAAACAGTGGTATATTAATTAAGGAAAATTTCCAGCTGACCTAGACAAACCAGACAATCCTGAATAATAGAAGATACTAGTTTTAGTATCTTTTTGCCTATTGGTAGCAACCCCTTATATGTCAGCATTGTTGTCAGCATTATTGACACCAGACGAAATCCAGTTTTATTTTACAGGAGCGGAAAAATTATGCTTTCTTACTCTAAAACCACTTTTTCTTCTTTGTTAATTTTGAACAAGTGAGAAAGTATTTCAATAACGTGGATGAACAGGTAGTTAAAATTATATTTAGGAATGTAGGCATGAAATTTTAATAAATTTGAGTCCCCATCATATTTAAAACAGTTGTATTAAGTGGCTTAACAGTGGGAAATTTTGTTCAATAGAGAGCAGGAATATGAATTTTAAAAAATTTTAAGTTTTTAACTACTGGCTGTATTGGAGAGTTTTTGAACTCGCATTTCTTGATCTTTCAGTCTGCTTTGCATGGCTTTTGTGATTTTGAAGTTGGAAAATGCTGCAATTGGAGCATTATTTCTGAAAATAAGCAGGACAAAAATCTTTCTGTTGTATGTGTGGTTTTGATGTGGAAGCTCTCCAGAGCGCCAGTGGTTTTCTTGTACAGCGTTATTCTTTGTGTATTTTTACAGATGGAAAGCTAATGGTTTCTCCTTTGGGGCTTTATACTGTCTTCCCTGTGTTTTCCTGTATGTCTAATGAATACTTGCAACACAGACAGGTAACGCCTCTTTACATCCTTTCCAGATCTCTAAGCTTGAGTTCCCGTGTTGTCCCGTTCCCATGTTGCTCTTTATTAGCATTTCCTCTTACCACCTTCGTTTGCCATCCAGATAACTATACACCCTGCACCTCTGTCTTCTGAACTGGATTTCCTTCTTCTAAGTCAAACACAACCACAAAAAAGTGCGTATTTTAACTTCTGCTCAGCAGTGTGCTCAGCCCACAATCCTAGTCTGTACTCCACACTGTGGACTCAGGAGCTACATTTGGCTTTATGCTATTAAGGAAGGGATATTCACAGATGTAGGGTTTGTTAAGATGTATGGGAAAAGAGAGAGAGGGGCTGGAAAATTGACTTGTATATGAAAGAATGCTGCAGGAAGCACTCAGACATAAAGAGAAAGGAAAACTCCATGCGATTCTGAGGGGATGGTAAAAATTGCGATGCTGTGGAGGTGTGCTTTTGGGCATTACTCGGTTTTTAGTGAGAACTGTTCATGTGAACAGTTGTCAGTTATGGTAATTGTACATAAACAGGTACTCCCAAAGAGTCAATGTTGTGACAGTATGCAACAGTCCACAGATAAATGTGAGTGAGTTTCAAGTAAAGATGTCTCAGCCACCTTAATTGCATGGCCACAGCCACTTATGACTGCCTTTTGTACAGGAAAAAAAAAGATAATTAAGGCATGTGAAAGGCAAAATACTAAAATTTTTGCATGTACTGTATTTCTATTTCCTTTCTCTGTAGAGAAACTAGAAAAACCTCTTCTTTCTTTTTTTTTTTTTTTTTTTTTTTTTTTTTTTTAAATAAGGAGGATAAACCTGCTTGGCAGTTTTTAAAGAGAGATTTGAGGATAAAAACCAAATATTTGGGGAAAGATGACATTTTAATAGAGATAAATCTAGAGTTTTTCCTGGTGTTGGAATCTGATCCTCTTTCCTTGGATGCAAGCACTTGTAAAAGCAGCTCTGCTGGTAGCTTTGAGTGAGGAACCTCACTATCTTTAAAAAGATGGCTGCTGCACACAATCTTATCCTCCCTTCTAGGGTTTGGAGTGGTATGCCAATGTATAGCTGTTGAGAGCATTCAGTTTATCAATTCAGAGAGAGTTTGGGGATGTGAAGCCAGCTTTTTCTTACATTAAGATTAAAAAAGAAGAGAAGGAAGAGGCAGGGAATAAAGTAAAAAGAAAAAAGAATGTGCAAAAGAGGGAGAAGACAGCAGAAACCCCTGGTTCATAGATGTTGTTCAAGAATTAGTTCAAGTCAGCAGGTAGATCCTCCGTACAGTTCAGACTTGTCAGGACATAATTTAAGTTCACAGAAATGAATGGTCAAAAATTATCCCTGTGGGCATCAGGCCCAGAGATGAGATGGTGAGGCGGGCAGTCATGATGCTACAATTTTGCCCTCGTGGTGTAGCTTTCAGATTGTGCGATCTTCTGTGTGGATGGATTATAGGAAGAGGCAATGGCTGGAACAGCTCAGATTCTTGCTACCTTCTATGTTAAATTACCACAACTTCATATATATGACACTTTGCTTTTGGGCATTAATTTCAAGTCCCATATGCTTTTCACTGTCATTCTCGATTTTTGGTCGTAATGTAATCTTTCTGTTGTTAACTGTTGTAGACCTTTTAAAAAGAAACAACTCAAGTATAAAGTGTCCTAGAATAGGTGTCTTAGATTGTGTTTGGCGTCCTGGAATAGCTTAAAATGTAGGCCACTGTGTAACAATACTTCAAAATGTGAAGTATAGCTTCCTAATAGCTATAGTTTTAATACTACGCTAAAATTGTTTTAACCACCAACCAAAAATACACCTGACAGGTGTAACTTAGGAGGTAACCAATATTTTGTTAATACTTTGGTGGTTCTTCTCAATATGACATCAATAATTTCCAGGATATTCCATGTGTTCAGTTTAAGAACATTTTGCTTTAGAATTACATTACAAAAGGTTTGGTCATTTTCATCTTGATTAGTTAATTCAGTTTAATGAAAATACAATATTTAAAGTGTACAAAGAAATGTGTAGGCATTAAATAGTCATCAAGACATGTCTGTGACTGACAGCATTTGTGGTATTTGTGTTATATCTATGGACACCCAATTAGAAAAAAAGGAGTGAATGTCCACAGTCCACCCAGAAATCATGCCACATAACATTAGCATTAGAATTTAGGACCTCTTTCTCTGCCTATCTGCACAGTGCAGTCTGTTTTATTTTGAGAAATATAATTGTTAGGCAAATAGTCCTTTCCGCCTCCAACTACCTTTAGAACATCATAATCCATGTATATGTTCAGAATGTTTACTGGCAGAGTGCTGATTTCTGCAGATTTTTCGTTCCTTTTCACATTCTGTATGTCTTTTACTGTTATCTGTTTCTCTCTCTCTCTCTTGTTTTTTTTTTTTTTTTAGGTTTTCCACTCTTTAATCACCTAGGAAACCAAGCATTGATATCTTCCCTCCATTACAACATATTCCTCTCCTGTCTTTGTTCAAGAGGTAAAAAGGGGTTGCATAGCTTGCTTTTGCTCATAGTTCCCTCCAAGCAAGGCATGTCACTTCTGATATGCAGGTTTCCAGGTCCCCTTCTAAATCTTAACACAAACTGGAAACAGAATTGCAACTTTTTCTCCTTCCTTCCTTCCCCCTCAGTACCCAGAATGATTTCATAACTGATAGTCTCGCAGAATTAAAACCTTCATTAGAAGTAGTAAAGGGAGTCACAGAACACTAGTATCTGTTGTGTTTTATAAACTATCCTTTAGGGGTTTTACGAACTCTCATTGTATGCAGAGTTCAGCTATCATTTTGTTATCAGAGATGCAGCTCTTGGCAACAGACAAGAGGCACCACTACACACACTGAACTCTTTCGTTCTGCCTATTTATGCTGAAAGTGTATGGTTCCTCTCCTTACGTGAAGAGATGTAAGCTATTGTGTGAATGCTCATCAATCAAACTAGACTTGCTACGGCGTAGACTGTTCTATTTTACCTTAGAGACAAGTTTATCTTAGTACACAAACGTAGTCCCATGAAAGCCCTCTTAGCACCTCGCTATTGAGTTCATGTTTCCACAGCAATGTGAACACTTTTTTGCCTTTTTTCATCATTTTGAAATTCTTTCTACTTCATCTTCCTTATGCTGCCTGGACATACTGCAGCTGATAAGATGCAACGTTTTCTTAGCAGATGCAGGAAGTCTTCAGGAGAAACTGGCTGGAGAGATACTGCTTTCATTTAACATCATCACTTTTGCAAAACTGTATGAAAATTTTAGCCATGTGAAGACAAGGATAACAGGCAAGGAACAGATTATTTGTACCTTGCCCTGTAAAAATGGGGAGCGACTCTTATAATGAGTGCAAATTGTGCCTGCTTTGAAAAAACAAGACCAAAAAAAACCCCAAAAACCAAACCCCACGCCATTTTTGCTAGAATAGAGAAGTCTAAAGTAGCTTCAAATTTTATTTCTACCATAGAATTTTCCTATAAATATTATTCTTTCAAGCATTGGAACAATACAAATGGGGAAAATAATAGTCAGATACAAGCCACCTGAAACAATGAGATCTGTTTCTTCTTGTGCTTTCCAGGCTTGGTCAATGCTAGTGATAGGTAAACAATATAGATACAAAAATGAAGTGTCAGACTATGACTGATACTCAATCCTGCTATGGAGCGTCTTCACAATAAGAGTTTTGAGTCAAGATTCTGGGCATGGTGTCAAATACCTCTCCATCAAAAATTTGTAAGAATTTCAGCGGGAAAGTCTTGGTGCTACATTAAGTTATGAACTCTCTAAGAGCCCGTGTAAACATTACTTTCAGATCTTTGTTATATATGCTATTGTCATAATGCGGAGTCTGTTTAATTTTTGTGTCTGGTGGCTCATGGTGGCTTTTTTTGCAAATAAGCACTGCATAGTTCAGAGCCCTTCAGAAATTTTTGCCATTGATCCAGCCTACAAGAACTAAAAGTATGAAAATGCTGGGTAAACAGATGAGAGCAGCGTGTGGAATGGGGAGAGGTGATTATCCTGTCTTAGACACCCCTCCCACCCCGAATGAGAACATGCCCTCGGTGCTCCACAAGCACTCCTGTTTTGAAGCTGCGCTTCCACATGCAGCTGCCATAGAAAGAATTGTTATCGCCAGGAGGGTTATCGGGTGCCGTGCACTGTGTGACTGTCACGGAGAAGGTTCCTTCAGCCCCCTCCCCGGGCAGCTGGGAGGCAGGGAGGGTGTCCCAGAGGTCAAAGATTTGCCCAGGACTGCAATGCCAATCTGTCGGAAAAAATGAAGGTTTCACTCACAGGATAGCTGCTGTGTACCTGTGTATACAAGAGATCTAGCCTGCAGCACATATTGCCAGTGGGGAAGAATAACTGGCCTTCTGAAAGAAACCATCTCTTTGACGTTCTATTTTGGATCAAATTCCATATGGATTTGAAATCCTAAATATGATTTTTGCTAATTTAGGGAGGCACACTGAACAAACTCCTGTCTCCAGCTCATTTAACCTTCTACAGGCTTTTGTAAATGAATTTATCAAAGATGACATGGTGTCTAAATGCTTTTTAAAATTTTTAAAAGTTATGGCAGTAGCAAATATGTTTAAAAAAGTGAGACTAGGAAGTCAAGTTCTCCGAAGTTAGGAAATGACAGAATTTAAATTCAGCGCAACCAGAATTTTAACACTTTAAACTGCATGCAGAAACTGTTTAATGTCTGAGACTTTCAGATTCAGTCCTGCAGTCCTGGTAGCACTGATTCCTAGCAGCCTACATTCTTCTCTGTGAGTGTCTGAGGGTGGTGATGGAGGCTTTCAAGTGACCTCCAGCAATAATTTTACATGTACTTTATGTATATTTTCTTTCATGATGTTATTGGAGACCTTTTTTAAAAAGAACACCTGCTCCATCTTGTGAGTAAGTATTTATTAAATTCTTTTTGTCTTATACAGACATGCTGGGGGCCGAAAATAGCAGGCCGTTGTTTATTCAAAATTATAAAATACAGCATAAAACATACACGGAAGAGGATCAAGCACTGGCAACATCAGTTCTCCTGTTTCCTGAATTTCCAATATTTGCTTTCCAAACTTAGTGGTCTTTTAATATAGATACTTTTTTAGAAATCTGATATCCTGGTGGAGATGTTAGATGAAGAATGTCACTAGTGCATGTGTATTACCTCATATTGTGAAATAAGACATGGATTCTACTTCAGCCTTGACATGATGTCTGTGTAAACACTTGGTCAGATCAATAAGGCTGTCTGATTTTTGGTCTAAAAAAGGAATATTGCTATCTGGTCATCCTTTTTAAATACTCTATAGATTTTTAAAAATATCTCTAGATGAAAATATAAGCTTTTAAAATTTAAATTAAGGTATGATCTGCTTAATGGGAATGAATTGAGGAATCAAAGAGGATAACATCTTTTTCACAGATTCCTTGGGAGGCTTATTTTGGTTAATTCCCTCTTTCTCTTCCAACTGTTGTGTTCTCTGAGGGCATCGTGTAGATGTATAGTTTCCTTTCAGAGAGGAGAAAAATGGCCAAATGAGATTAAATTAATGACTTTCCTTCATCCAGTTGCAGTCTTTGCATGAGAGTTGATTGATGTTTTGCCATTTTCACATCTTGTTACAATCCTTGTCATTTGAATGAATTGTCAGCATTTTAATGTTTTGAATGCTCTGTAAATTATAGCATAGGTACTCCCACCTTGTTTATATACTGAATTTTGATGGACCTATCCATTTTATCTTTCTTTAGTTTGTAACTTTACTAATTACTAAAGAAGTGAAATATATGACCAGTCAAACCTCAAAATGTTTAAAACAAAGCAATGACTTAATCTCTTGTGTTTCATAGATGGCATAAGGGACTATGCCCCAGCCCTGCTTTAAGTGACACTGGGAAGATTTATATGAACGCATTTATCTGCTAGTTTTGTTTTGGTTTTTGCTAGCCTAGTTTAAATGAGTGCCTTCTCACTGAGATGAGACTGTCCTCCAACTATGTACTATTCTGCTTCTCTGTCCCTGGGATAAAGGAGGTCAAAATGAGAAGTGAGAGTATGGAAGAAGAGCCATCATGCCCACTAACTGATGGAAGAAGCGTCACTGGGGCAAAAGGGGAGGCAATGTCAGTGATGTATACTGGAGCTGGATTGTGTGGGCTGTGTGTAGGAGAGGGAGGAGGAACAAAGGAAAAATCAGGGAAAAAGAAGGGAGAGAATGTGAGCGGAAGGAAGAGAAAATTTTCTCTTTCTTTCAACCTTGAGACTAATCCTGCTTAAATGCTTTTCTCTTCTTACCAGCCAATTTTACTCCTCTGCTTCCCTTCCCTTCCCCTTTCCCTTCTGTAGGGGGCATAAAAAAAGAAAGGGGAAAAAAAAAAACCAAAGCAGAGGGGAAAAAGCAATAGAATGTAATTTTCTTCATTGGCTCCAGGACTGTGTAGATTGCTTCCCCTTTCACGTGTTGTGGAGTGCTTAGTAATGTTCTGGAATTGCCCGCCTATCTGCATTTTTGATCTTGTCAGTAGCTGTGATGAGCTAAAACTGGGAAGGGGGGGTGACATATATGACTGGTTTGAATTCTGTCTGTAACTTATCTTGTTTCTTGTATGTGCAAATATATTTTGTGTAAATCAGAATATATTGTGGGAAGAAGCTGGCAGACAGCACTCAACATGCACAGAAACTGGTTTGATCATTAAAGCAGTTCAGTGTTAGAAATTGCTCATGTATGCCAAGAATGAAACATTTCTGAATGTGTGGCCTGGCTTTTTTTATCAGAACATTAAGTTTTTTTACACATAAGCATTCTTGTTCTCTGTACCTCTTGTGCAGGTTTTTGGGTGGGCTTTTTATCAGTGCAGAGCAAGCTGAAAATGCTGTTGAATCTGAATAGTAGCGTATTAGGCTTAGCTGAAGCAGACGGCTACAAAAGACATTAGGCAATAGAGACTCGAGCCTGAAATATTAAAAGAAGTGTGCCTCTCTAATCTTGAAAAAAGGTGTTTTTAAGGTGAAGATAAACTTTGAAACATAGGACAGTAGAAAATACACTATTTAGTTTAATAATCTATAATTGCTAAGAAAATTATGTTCCCCTAACACTTTCAGCTTTTTTAGAAAATGAATCAACAAAGTGAACAAGTCAGAGGTAATTATTTTTCATTATGTCCCTATTTCTATTGTTTTCACTCTGTGGATCTGTGTAGGCTTGCAGTGTGGTTCTGCCCTACTTTAGCAGTCAGGTGGTTGATTTTTTTCTTCCACATCTTTGATTACACCACCATAAAAATGAAAGGAGCTTCATCAGATTTTAGTTTTGGTCTGGGGACTTTTCCTAGCTCTTGAGCCTGAATGAATATTTAAGCAACTCATAATGCAACAATTGTTATTCTGGGGGAAAAATAAAAAGCAATACTCTACTGAACATCACAGTAGCCTGATGAAAAGGTAATGGCACCTCTGCAGAATAGAATAAAATCAAATCCTAATTGTTTTGGTCAATTTGACTTGCCAGCAAGTCATGCTTTAATCTCTGCATAAATTAGAAGCCTTTTCTCTGTTCAAATTCCTGTGGGGTTGCTGTCTTTGGCTTCTGTCTACTTAATTCAGCTCAGCTAGTAAATGCTTTTGGATAATGTCATGATATTTCCATTAAAGAATTCAAAGTTGGTGAGAAGAAAGGTGTCAAACTGCTATTATTCAATCGAGATGAGTTTCAGCGATAAGCCTTTGGTTTGGCAGATTCCTCAAGCACTGTAAAGGATGTTAGTGGATAAACTGAGGTGCAGGATCCAAGGGCAAAGCTGTTTGCCCAGCGTACCTGCGGTCAGGGTAAACTGTAATTCAGATTACAGCAAATGAAGCTTCCGGTGCTGGTGGCTGATGAAGAAGAAGGGTATGCCAGCAATTGCACTGGCTTTTGGGAAGGAGGTGGGCACAGAAGGGAAAGAAGGAGGATTATCATTGATTATTTCTTTCTGAAAGTAAGTTAGGTCATGGGATAAGTATCGATTCATGGAGTTATGGTGTCTTAGTCTGCTCTTGGTTAAGCATGTCCTGCTTTTCTCGTTTCTACTCCTAAATATAGTATAAAACCATTCTCTACAGTAGGGCTGCTAAATATTGAGTCTAGCCCCCCGCTTTACTGAGAGTCTAATTCTCTCAGTTGAGCACTGCCGTTTTGTTTTTCTCTTTATGGAATGAAAGATACGGTAGCATGAGGAAGGTCGCTATATTGCCAATGCAGAGTTGATAATTGCCATCATTTCTGAACAGTGGAATGTCATTAAAATAAAAAAAGATTAAATCCCTCAAATACTGATAGAGTTGTGTAGTTGAAACACGTAGTTTCAAGTACAGACCAGAGGAAATAACATTCAACAACCTGAGGTGCAAATTGTTAATTCATTTGTTCAGTCTAAAGGGTGCAAAGACTTTAGTATGTTAATAAAAAAAAACTTAAAAAGAGCTTTATAAAAAGTATTTCTAACCACCTTTTACAAAAGCCCTGCTGAATACATGTGTAAGCACCCTAGAGTTCACACAAATCCTGCTATTTATCAATCTGTTTGGATGACCTTGAGATGCTATCATCTTAACTCCAATCAGCTATATTCTTGGGAGAGTAGGGGGGAAGAGCTGGAGGGGACGCAGTGGAAAATGCATAAATAATAAGAAAAAAAAAATAAGAAAAATGTTCTTTTCTGGAGAGCTTGAGTTATAAGATTAGATTATAGCTAGCAGAATCAAGGGCATATAGGCATGGCACATGATGATTATGATTTATGGGAGCATTAAAAAGGAAGAAAATCAATATATATTCTAAAAGTTCTGTTTTGCTCAGATTAATCTAAACCCCCTCCTTGGGTTCGTGATGACAGAGGAAGGCTGTGTTGATAAGAACTTTTCCTTTTTTCCCCGACAGTAGTTTCAATAACTGTTAATGTACAAATCTAACTTTAAAATGAAAGGCTACAAAAGGTTCATTTTCTAAAAAATAAAGCCAGTAGGTACAATTTGCAATAAATTTAAGGTCAAATGTGACATTAGATAGGCATCTGCTACTAATAAACAAAGTGATAATGCAGTACATGAAGATTCTATTACCAGGATACAAAACCAAAAGATTAATCTCTCCATAAAAAATAGTCTCCCCTTCAGCTCTTTCTGCCAGTTATTTTCTTTGTTCTGATGCCTATAGCAAAGTGGTATCTTCAGCTGAAGATCTGTGCTGGTTTTACTTTTATAATTTAGTGCATCATAGATCTAATCAGATGTTTGTAGCCAGTTAAAAAGTGTATCATACTTTTTTGTCTATGCTATATGTTGATTTGCTACAGTTTTCTTATGTGGTTGTCTGAAAATATTTCTTATGAAACTTTGCTATTTTTAAATATATATACGCAAATTTTTTTCAAATAATATTAAATCTAATATTTCTAGATATTATAGAAAAGAAAAAATGCAGTAATAAGATAAAAGCAGCCACATAGCCAAATACCTGCCTCCATCTCTTCAGTCCTGTAAACGTCGTACAAAGCAACAGTCAATATTCAGGACTAGGACAGGTAAAGACACAATTAAGACTCTTCTGTTACATAAAGACTGTAATGCTTTTTGACTAAAAATGGTAAATGCATTGTATAATTTTTCTTAAGTGTCCATGTAGTCCTTGCTGGTACTTTATATTTTAAGATACTGCCTTTGAGGTTTTTTTTTTTTTAAAAACAGCCCCCATTAAAACCAAACCAACCAAACAAAAAACCCTCTTAAGCAGCAGTACCTTAAAAATAGACAGATAAAAGGCTATTTCACTGAAATAGTTTTGGTCCTGGAGGACTAATTTCTAGATAATTGGAGTTTACAAAGGACACCTATCTGACTATCTACTGTAAAGCAGACACCAATTAATGGGAACATCTGAAGGAGAAACAAATGATGGGAAAAGTTAGACACCCTGCACCCCCATCCCCTCAAAAAAAACCCCTTGCATTATAGGATGTTCTACCCATATGGAAAAAACTTCTTTTCCATACTTTGATATTTAGTTATGAGACTTAACATTTGTACATTGTCTCTTAAATGTCTCCAAAATTAAGTCCAATTCCTCAGAATGGCTGTAGGTATAATTACATACCACAGAACTGTAATTACTGCACTGCAGAATATTAACAAAAATATGAACTACAACATATCCTTCCTAACTTTGCCACTGAAAAAACCCAGTTCTGTATGTTTTTATTTATTAATGGTATTTAAAATGCAAACATTTAAAGATTTCCATTTAAAGATACCTACTAGTGGCACTAAAACTTGTCTTAGAAGAATAGTAATGAAGGTAAATAATAAAGAAAGTTCTATGAGCTACAATACTGGGAAAATGTCATTGGAAATAAATGCCTTGTAACTACCAATCAGTGAAGCTTCATAATACCTCTATAGAAGAGAGAAATGGTAATATATGTCTTCATTTCAGCTACTTCATTAGTATAAGGTATGCCTGACGGAGCCAGTGTCAATACATGGAACAGAAATAAGAGGTCTGTCTTGCTAGTCTCAGAACAATAAAATGTTTACATAGCAAAAGTTTGATTTTGTTCATAAAAGTTATTTAGATCCTAACTCTTAAAATTAAATCATCTTACTTCTCTTTAGTACAATTATCTCTTAAGAGCTCATGTATATCTTTACAATGAAACTAAACTTCATGGGTAAGGTAGGTTAAGGTTGAAAAGTGAATGTTAAGCAATAATATGGTTAAGGTGAGAAGAAAGAACAGTTTATGGCATAATGCCTCTCCAGACAAACACTGTAGTTATTAAAAGATGCCTGGAAGCAGAAGAGTAGAAGACTCTCATATTTCACAATAAATGTGTAGCAGAATTCACGGTGTGGTAGAATCCATGAAAAACAGGCAAAGGGTAGAGGCTGAACACAAAGTGTGTACCTTTCGTTAAGTTCCTTCACAACAGAAATAACGTAGCTACTCTGTAAGTGAGCATGGAAGAGAAGTCGCGACCCTAGTGAATAACCAATATTTGGAATCTTGTACTATTCACGAACAGCTGGATGAGTGCTTTCTTGTTTTGATCACTGAATGGCAGGCAATTCAAATAAATTGTGTTATTACACGTTTCTACTAGATATGTTCCTGCTCAAAAAATGTTAGTGTTTTTATCCTCAAAACACAGAGAAATATCGTTCCTATAATAAGTAGTAAACTGTGAAAAGAGGTAAATATTTTGAACATTAAGCAAGCAGGCTCTTTTCCAAAGTCTCTTTTCAGAAAAATGTTCAGTCCTGATGATGGCAGTACTGCTGTCATGCATAGAAGCAGAATCCTAAAAACAGATAAGGTGTAAGTAATGGACAGTGCTGTATTCTAAGGGATGCTTCAGAAAGTCCTTTTTTCCCACATTAAATAATTGCATTTTTGTCTTAAGTATAATTTCTGGTTCTAAACAGCACAGTTTATTTGTTGTATATGTTTATTTTTAAATCATACTTACAAATTTTAATACGCTTCCATATCTTTTCAGTTTTTTGAAGTTAACAAAAGTAATTCTTTTAAATGAACAACAGAGAGAATAATTTTGGGTCAAAGCTCAGTCTTGATAATTGTAATAGCAAAATCTTGTAAATTGTCCAAGAAAGATTATTCAACAACTGTGTGGGGATATCTGGGGCAGACTGGTTGTAATTAATTGCACAAACTTTGAGAAACTGAGAGACTAGGATTAGAAGGAAGAAAATTAATTTCTTTTGTAATCTGAAGCATGGATACTGATCAACTTTCCTGGTATTCATATTTCTTTTACAGTAGTTCTCATTCTGTTTAGCTTTCTGTCAAGTTTAAAATCTTCATTGAAGATTACAGTTTCCTGAGCAATGACCCTTTTTATTTAAGAGTGACAGAATCAAGACAGTTTTGTTTGCTGAAATTAATAACTGATGTCAGGTATTTGAAAGCTAATGTATAACAATGAATAATAACTTCTTCCATATTATCTGCCTATTGGTTCTTCTTTTTGGTAGAAGTTACGTATCTGACCAACTGATTCATCATTAATTCTTTCACATAAGTTATTGTTTAATGTTTATTATGTTTACAAGTTTTGATACATATAAGGTTTAATTTTAAGACTAGGTATAAATGATACTCTTAGACTGTGGAAGAAATAGAAGTTATTTTCAGTCACTGTGAGTGTATTTGCTTCTCCTCAAATTTATCATTCTTAAAGGACATAATGGGTGTGAAGAGGAAAGCAGCTATTTTCAACTGCAGCATAGAGAAAAACCCATCCTGTAGGGACATGCTTCACCATTTCTATGTATTTGAGACCGACAAATTGAAAAATCTCTTGCACTTTTGAATACTTTTGTCAGATAAGGGAGAATCATTTAAATCATCTGTTACGCAACCTTCAAGATCAAATAGTGACATACTCAGAGTGTATTTTGTTATCTCATGCTATAGGATGAGCTCAGTGATAATATTAAAGGAAACATCTATTCTGATTTTCTCTTAATTTATTGGCATAGTAGTTTCTCCATTTCTCTGAATTTTACCATCATCAGCTGGAAACAACCAGATATTTTCAAGTTGTATGTAATTCAGTTCAAATTTTACATAATTCAGATCACTTGCTACACATTTAGTAATGCAAATTTTATATTTTCAATACTCCTAAATCAGTTTAATTGATAAATTGAAAATAATCCATTAAACAGTTAATTATTCCATTTTGAACCCTGAAATAACAAGAAACCATTCCAAATACTTGCATGTTTCTATTTATTAAGGAATATGTGACTAGATAAAATCATGACCAATACTAGTCCTGCTATAATACTGATAAACAGTAATTTCCTGAAAATACAGCAGTGTCAAGTATGACTATAGGTATTCCTTTCCTACTGTTCTCCAAGCACAGTTGAAGACAGAGGAAGGAATTGAGAACTTAACACAAAGAATGTGCTACTGGAATACTGCTTATTGGGTGAAAAAACTTTGGAACCAGAGCACCAAGCAGACAAGATTTACATTTCTAGGTCTTCCAGGCTTCTTATTTCTAAGAGTTTACGTGGGATATGAGTAAAAGTAGATAAATTTACTACAAAGTGTAATGCTGTTGAGCTTGATCTGTTTTGTTTTCGGTTTTCCCCATCTTGAAACCAGTATTGCTAAAGACAGCAAATAATAGAATGCAGAATTCAGAACTTATTCAATGCTATCACCTTACATGGATAGCCGCCTTTCAAGATAAACAATGGAAAATGTGAATAAAAATTTGCTTTAGAAACAAACTACCAACTCTGGTGAGATGAAGACTTTAGTAAACCTGTAGCTTTGTAGACTATGAGAAGTCATGACTCTAGTTCTAATGTTTATATTAGTGCTGTGTTTTGTTTGCACTTTGTGGATGATACTGTGTTTTATTTGTTCTCTCTTTTCAATTGTCTTTACTGTTCATTGAGATAGCCTGAAAGAAAACACTTCAGTCTTGTGTAATTAATTTTTCAGTACCAGTTTGCATAAATTGTGTGCTAAATATTTCATTTGCTGCAATAATAAGAGCAGACAATGACATAATAAATAACCTATTGCATAAGTTATGTTTCTTGAATATCAGAGAAGTTGACCTACATTTTGAATGCCTGGAATGCTTGTGAGAGCTGCTGGATTAATATGCTTGGGTACTACTACAGCTTTTTGCTAAAGAATGACAGTATCTGGAGAAGCAGAGGGGGCCTTCCAGTTTCACTGCAAGCTTCTTTAATTGTGTTTTAGGGTAAGAGAGTCTATGTGCAAGATCAGTCTCTTGTGTGATCTGTTTATATCAGTTATGAGAATGCTTTTGATTATCAAGGCATCACCTTAATTCAAATAGGACAGATACTACATACTCATTTCAAAGTCATTTGGGGTAGAGGAAGAAAGAAACATTGGCTCATTCTGCCCTTTCACTGAACACAGACGCTCCTGTGACGAGTTTTGGCCCCCACTAAGTTGGACCAAAACCTGAAGTAGTGACAGAAGTTCCTTCATTCTCTGTTTTGTTAGCAATCTCTTCTTTGATTTATGTATTTGTAAGTGCTGAGCTTTTTGATTTAAATATTACAGGAAAGGAATGAAGATTGATGCTTGATTTAGGAAAAAAAAAAGTTTCTCATTACTTAAAGCTAATATATTAGTTCTAGCCAAAGCTATTTTCCTCCTCTCACATATTAAAAAAAAAAAAAAAAAACAAACCCAAACCAAAACCCCAAACAAACAAAAACCCCAGAATCGGTGAAAAGTGGCAAGCGTGTTGACAGTATTTTTATGAAAAGAGTTGTTATTTTCCTACCACTTTAACGTACATTGCTATGTCAGCTTCTGGATTGCAGGTAAGTGCAGAACAAAGAAGATAGAGAATGGAACAAAACACAGAGAAAATGAATTGTTGTCTGTTTCTCCACTGAAGCTAGGGTAGGATGCCAACAATGACAACTTCATTTGCTGTGCTTCATTGAAGATGTATCAGGATTGCTGATGTGGCAGGAATCTAGATGTAATGACCACGCTGAAGTTGGCTCTGATTTTTTGTTCCTGTTTTGTATTTACATAAAGGCAGCATAAACATTCAAGGTCAGGTTGGACGAGGCTCTGAGCAACCTGATCCACTTGAAGATGTTGCTGTTGGTTGCAGGGCGGTTGGAGTAGATGACCTTTAAAGGTCCCTTCCCACGCAAACCATTCTATGATTCTGTGTTAACTTTCCAGATGCAAAAGGAGCAAAGCAGGAGTGGAGGCCTGAGTCACTGACGCACTCCCACCTTGTACTGTTTTATAGAGAAGTGTTACATTATTTGGGAAGATGTCCTTGAGGAGAAAAGTTGCATTGTTCCTGGTGAGTTAGCACATAAGTTAAAAATCATATTACACTTTCCAAATAAGCAAATGATATTGCTAGGGTTCTGGCCAACATTAACTTTACAAATAAAGCAAGTAGTGACAGATTGTGTATGAGCCATTGCAGAGTATGCTGTATTACAACAGTTGCTTTTATGACCCTGATCATTACACTGCCAGGTACAAAACGTATAATATATACATATGCACAGAACGTTTTATGCTGTAAGCACACACTTCTGATGATGGTAAACTCGATAAAACTGGTATTTTCTTATTCATTTTCATGATGTGTATGGAGCTAAGTAGGGTTCTATGTTTTGCTATTCTTCTGATTATCTTACCTTAAAAAGGCTGTGGACCATGAAGAGAAAATGCTAACTCATGCAAAATCTAGCGTGAGCTTTGAAAGCCATAATTGTGGTTCGGCAGGCCAGACGCAGACATTATATTGTGCTGCGATTTGACACCTATATAATGGGTAATTCCTGCATAGGGCTTAACCCAGAAAAACACCAACTTGTGAAAGATATTAAATGTCTCCTATGCTTAGTAGCTCAGTAAAAGTTTAAGATAATCCTCAATTTCAGTGTTAGCCTCTTAATGCATTGAGAAGAAAGTCATGCTACTTCTAGTAAAAATAACTATACAGAAAGCTCATTACAATTCAAATAGCTCCCCGATAAAAAAGTATAAGCATATTTCTCATAGGCTGTTATTGTTTCAGTATGTATTTTGCTTTTCTACTCCCAGTCCCTTTTGTTGTCTCCTTCAGAGCCTTCCTAATGGCAAGATACATAGTGGCAGGTGAATCCGGGCAAAAAATTATTCTAGTTTTTCTTTGCCAATATCTATGAAGCTTCCTATTTTTTTCCAAGAGAATTTTGCAGAACTGGTATTCATTTACAAAGAAAAAATAATTAGGCTGTATAGCTAAGGGGATTACGTAACTTAGCAATGAATCCCTGAAAAGATTTTTATGGACAGAGCACAATGTGATGTAATTTAATAATGTTATGTAGCGCTCTGAGAAGCCTTCCAGGTTTGTTTTGATGGGTGTACAGGACCTGCAATTTTAAAATATGCTCAGATGAATCTCATTTTATCATGATCAATATATCTGAAAACAGGTCAAGCTTCAGGTTGTCTGTCATCTTGTGTGCTCACTGTACGACATGTACAGTGGAACTGAAAGTAGGGCTAAGCTGCATCTCTGTAGTAACGCCACTCTGCTTTTACACATACAAGTTCCTTCTTTTAAAGCTGTTACACTTGTATAAGCAAAAGACAATGCACAACAGCAACAATTTTAAATAATGGAGGAAGTAGAATATACTGTGCTATGTACTGTTAGAAGGGAATTGGATGAGATAGCTTATTCGTACTGCAGTCTATCTGCATTGAGAAACAAAGTGAAAAAACCAGTCTTTCCTAGAGTTAGACCTCAATCACATAGGAAAGTCTCGGCCAGTCCAGGCAATACATGTTAATATATAGTCTCAAATCCAGTGTAGGCTGTAATTTGATAGTAGAAGTCAAGAACCTCTGTGGTCATTTTGTGGATAGAAACAGAACTCAAGCAATTTGTAGCTGGCAGACAAAATTATATGTAAAGCAAAGTTAGTTAATTTGACTTTCATAGTTAAATTCAGGAATCTACTCAGCTCTAGGTGTAAAGTTGTGTTATGTCTATGAATTAACTCCAGGACCCTGAATTTTTCAGTTTCGAATGTTGTATTGACCATAAATTGTATTCTACTGGTCACAAAAGCACTCAAAAATATCTCAAAGGTAATGCAGGTATTAAATACAACTATAGAAAAGGCTTCTTGGTCTGCTGTTACAAAATGCCTGAGAGAAATATGACCTAGTAGATACCTCGAATTAACAAGCTATGAGTTAAAATAAGGGTAGAACTGTGATGCTCCATCTGCATTGGATTCGCAGCGGAAGAGTTCTTCTCTTGGGGTGAGGCACCTGTAACCTTGTCCAGGGCAAGGACTTTGTCTGCCTTTGAGGTGGAAGCCATTTTGAGACGTTACTAGTTCTCTTTGTGGATACATTGGGGTCAGAGAGGTGCAAAGAGATAAAATGATCATATCCTAGAGCTGGTGACTGAGGTATGTTAAGTTTAGTCAAGACCTTATGGATAGGTAGGAAAAGAAGCAAAAGCAAAGTGGGGCCCCTGTTGGAAGAAACAAGGAAAATACTGTACTCTGTCAGAATTTGAAAGGGTCAGAAAAGGACAAAATAAGACAGATACGTGCGCTGCAAGGGGGTGAAAAGAAGCAGTTGCTGATGTCAAAAAACATACAGGTAGGTCACTAAAAGAATTGTTTGATGCACCTTACTAAGCCAACCCAGGGATCAGAAGAAGCAAAGGCATGTGTTAGGTCACTAGCCTGAGTTAAGAAGCATCATCTGGTCTTGGCTCCAACAGCATGAATAAGCATTGCAAGGGTGAAATTCTAAGTAACACTTTTATCATCAGATTTGGACCAGGAAGGCAGGTACGGGTGACCAGCACTCAGTTCTAGCTGGGAAGACTAAGGTACTTCAGGATTTAATTGAGACTGGAGTATTGATTGATCCCAGGTAGCTGGAGCTGCGGGTTGATAACCATTAAGATGAAAATAGTGTAATAGTGCCCAATAATTTTTAATGACATGGAACAAAGTCCCTGAAGCAAGCCTTATTTGAAGATGAGAAAAAATCGATAGAGCAGCTTGATGAGATTTGTTTGGGGTACTTGAGTGCACAGTCAGTCGTGTTTTAAATGCCAGAAATATGTTAGCATCTCTCCAGAGATGGAATTGATATATTTATTACTAACTTGTAGGGATTTAATTTAATTTAGTATTTTATTTAGTTTAAGAAAAGTATTATTTTGTGTAAGTAAATATATCTGGATTATATGTATGTATTAATTTTTTCAAGATTAGGTCTGGCGGTCTAAATATCAAACGTCAGCTTCTGGGCAAACTGCAAGAGTTATATTTGGATGCTCATGTTAACGTGTAGGCACAGAGGTAGAGCTTTTACATGTCTGCAAACCCCTTAACAATCAGGTGTTGTTGACAGACAGCTTGAAATTGGCTTTTTTTCAGTGGCATTTAATGCAGATCTTTTATAATCACATTAAAACCTTTTGGAGTCTTTGATCCTCTGACATTCATTATCTAATATCAAACAAATGGTCAAATACGCTTTCTTGTGCACACTAATCTTTTTCTATCTGTACATCTTTTTCCGAAGTGTTTCATTTCAGATCTCCTTTTCAGGGGTATTTTTATCACGTAATTGGAGTATTTCAACGATCAGCACTAGGTTAATATAATTTCATTCCTCATGATAATCAGCTTCTTGGCAAATGAGCAATTTCTAACATGTCTATATATGCAAATGTTGCTAGTTCTCTGTTTACCTCAGATGATATGCTCATACTCCCTACTACTCTTTTCTCTAGAATACATGATCTGCTTGCATGTAATCACCTTTTTTGCAGTTTTATGAAATTTCAAATATTTTGCCCAATATCAAATGCACTGTAGTAGTAGTAGTCACTGTTTATAACAAGGCATGTGTTAGACTGTAGAATGTCTTAGCAGTATTTTCAGCTGCATGCTACTCAGATGAAACACTGAGGACTTCATAAGACCAAAAATACAGGATTAGATGGCCCTTTTCTGATTGTTTCTATTTACTAAAAGAATCCAGTATATAACAATTAATTTTATTTCAAGTTTTTATGACATCCAAATTTTCTAAATTTGAAAAACTCCAGAGGATAAGTTCTTAAAACAATGTACTTTGTTAAGAAATCAAAAAAACTACACTTCCTGTTGGCTATTTATTAAACCATGTATCTTGATTATACCTCAGTAACGTTACTGTTTCTATCTGGAACAGTTTAAGAATGTTAATTGAACTTTATTACTTTCCTAAGATAATATTGAATGTAAAACTAATCCTGCTGATTGACTATTATTGCAAGTTTTATTGAAAACTGAACTGGAGACTTTTTTCCAGTTAACGTGACAAACATTAGGCCACTCTGGTTTATGGATTGCTGAATTTTAAAGACAAATTACTTTTTGTCTTTTAAATTCCAAAACACAAAGTAAAGCTTAAAGCAAAACCAACACCTTATCTTTGAAGATTTCACAGTGCACATGCATGGAAAATTGTTATCTTCTCTTCAAGCTGCAAAATTTCAGCATTTTCCCTTGGGCAAACGTGAAGCTGAATGGGACTACATCATAAATTCTAAATGTGTTTATACATGTTAACCTGCTAGCAAATTATCTGTGTGACTTTTGTTTTATTTTAGTCTGAGGAACTCCTTCAATCTATCATAATTAAATTACCATGCGTATACACAAGGCTTAATGAATCATCATGGTTTGGTTTTTTTCTTGATTTTTAGAGCTTGGTAGTTTTGCTTAAAATTTATTTTATGGTTTAATAAATAACGGTTCCAAAAATATTCTTCTACTACTATGAGCTTGATACCTCTTTTTAATATGTACAGAAGATCCCTTCCTCATCTGAAGGAGTCTCTCTTCAAACAACACTTAGGCAAAGTTTCTCTGTTTATATTGGTCGGACTCCTATGAATTGTTCTTAGCTTAAAGCAGAAACAAGTTTAGCTGTCTCCTGTGCTTTTCTGAACTGCTGCGTGGTATTTTGGCCAATTGATCGTGGTAAGACTCAGTCCATCCAGAGCAATACCAAGATGTTGAATTTTCTCGGTAGTATATGGCTGTCTTTTTCTCAAATTTGTTGGCAAAACAACAGGATAAAGTAGAAAGCTTCCGCGTTGGTCAATATGTTTATTTTTACTTTTTGTTTGTTACAACATATATACTGGAAAAAATTGAAGATCGCATCTTTTTACTGTTCTTTGTACTCTGGTAGTGATTAAAATGTGATTAACCTACTTTTAGATGCAAATTTCATGGAGCTGTGTTTTTGTTACATCATGGTCTTACAACAAACAATGATTTCATTTAGGGCCAATGCAAGAGGAAGGCTCAACACAGAATCATGATGACAGCTGTAGTATCTTTTTGCCAGTGTGAGGTGTGACTCGATAAGTTTTTTTAATGTAAGTAATGAATAATAGTAGCTGAATATTATCTACATTCCGTTACTTTTTTCTATAAATACTGCTGTGTGTTAATGAAATGCAGCTTTTTTTAATTGAAGTACGTCAAGTAATTGCAGTACGTTTACATTTCGTAGTGGTGTCCTTACAGTGATAGCTCAGAACAAATACAAACTCTTCTGTTTCTTATCAAAAGTTTATGCCATTTGTATAAGGAAAAGAATTAGAATGTTTACAAGAGCATGCTACATAGTATTTCTGAATGCTTTGGATTTCAGCTGCTTCTTTAGGTGTCACATAGACCACGTTCCCATTTGACCTCTTCCTGAAGTGTGAATATACATGTGCATTACTGGACATACAGTATATTCCAAATGTTAAAACCTGTATTTTATAGAATGCAAAATGACTGAAGTATCAGATGCTTCATGGTGTGAGGTTTGAATAATTGTTTCCATATGGTGTATGATAAAAAGCTGTTGCAACCAAAGGCTGATAAACTTACTGCTTTTATTCCAGATGGCCCAATTTGTGCATCTGCATTAATATTAAAAATTTAAGTGTTTTCTTTGAGAATCAGTTGAACAGTGTCCTGGGAGCCAGGAATATCTCTTCTGGGCTGATTTTCCTACTGCAGTTCTTCTCCTTCTGTCTCAATTCCATAACTTATTTATTTATTATGTGCTCCCTCACAGTGTTTAACTCTAAGTTGGGAAACTGTTTGTGAACAGATATTGGAACAAGAAATTTATATACAATTTTCATACAGATTTTGAGTCAAGTTGCGTTTTAGAGAAGTTTGACCCACTTTATTTCTAGCCAAAAGGAAACATAAAGGCTGAATAAATATTTAAGTGAATTCAGCCTGAGTATATAGAAAACAGATGTATATTACTAAGACAAATTGCCTTTGTATTAAACTTTTCTTTCACAAAAATCTTTTGAGTAGCTCATTAAAAATACCTTGTGGGTAAATTCTCTGTTAAACCAATATCCTTTAGAGAGGAGCTAAAGTAGTAAGTACTTGAAAAGTTTCTTGTTTCCTTGTCAAGCAAAAGCTTCATTTGCAGAAGAAGAGCTTGTATCTCTCTGTCTGTTTGGATAAATTTTTATATTTACTTAGTATGCTAGGAGAAAAATACCGTTGATTGAACTGCTCTGTATTCTTTAGAACCACCTGAGGATATTGTCTGGCTCTTTCTAAAGCCTATAAACTCACAGGATGTTTATTGCTTGCCACCCAAAACCAGCGTGCAAAACAGATAATTGAAATAATACCCATAGTGAGGGGACAATATCCGGATTTCATTTTTTTTTTTTAAGTAAGAGTTGGTGTCAGCAGGCTGTTCTTATGACCATCCTGGTTCATCTCTTCTACAGAAGAAATATATTAATGTCATTGTTACTCAGGACTTAAATCAGCAAACTTATAAAGTCTTGTTCCCCTACATGTTTTTCTGAATACCCCACTGTTTTGCCCTGCAGCCTTTTCTGAAATAAGACTTGTCCCGTTTGTGCTCCCAACTACACTTAATATTAGGCACAATTTGAATAACTATATATAATTGTTCTTCTTCATGCCTTGCCTCAAAAAAAATTCTTAAATCTTACTCTGAATTATTTGCAAAGAGGCCATGCTACTCATTTTCAGAAGTTAAGCTCATTAGCTAACAAGCTTTTGTTCCACTGTCTACTAATTTTCCCTGAACTCTTCTTCACACAGATGAGTGGAGGCTAGAAGAGATTATGATCAACTAGGAATCTTCTGACAAAATGTCTCTGCATCAGAAAAGGTATATTTGTTGATGCAAAGCATTTTTGCAGTAATAAGCACCTCATTTTTTGCAGGGGGAGTTTCTTACAGTTAGGATGTATTTGTAGGTGAGGAGCTTTAACCAACAGAGGAAAGTCTGTAAAATTTTCTCCTTGCTCTCTTAGTTTTTTTTCATCTCTGTATCTCAACACTTGTTTGCAAAGTCTTGTTCAAGTCTTAACCTGTGTGTAATGTGTCTGGAGAAGCTTGCCACTTCTCTGAGAAAAGCAGCTCTAGTTCATGACTCCTGCAAGCTCCCCTTGCACAACTAGCAGTCTGTGTGTGCCGTGAGAAGGACAGAACTGTGTTCTGCTCTGAACTTTTGGGGTTTTCCCCCCAAAAACCAAAAGAACCTTCCAGCACAGCTGGTGCAGCCCATGTAACCTTTACAAGAAAGAGTACGGTGTCCTATGCTTGCAGTTTGTATGAGATGACTTGAGAACAGCGTTTCTGGATGTGTGAAGAAAATTATAACCTTTATTGGAGGGTTCATGTAAGTTATAACTGATAACAGAAGATCCTACAGGTGTAAAGGACTTTCTCCTTACCATTGGTCCCACACAGAAATCATCTGTCAAAGATGATGAAAAGGCTAAATCCTGTTCACTGTGAGCTAACTCAGTGTGGCTTCTTACAGGAAAGAAGCTGGCCTAATTTACACCACAGTTAAATGTACCCAGCAAAAATAACAAACCAGGTTCTAGAAAAGCAATGTTGGGAAGAAGTGATATCATATTTCTAATAGCTCTATACTACAAGAAGCTTAGAGAGAAAGAGTTACGTCTTCCCATTTCAATGGAAAAGTAAATTCCACACACACATCCCACTGAAGAAAGCTAAGAAAAAGAGTTTCCTAGTATTTTGAATGCAGTTAATTATTATGTTCTATTTTTCATTGGAAATTTAGAACTTGAGGGTTGTTCCCTATTTAATGCAAAATGAGAATTTATGTCTAGGTAAACAAGGGCATTCTACTTGCATTATTACTCCTACCTAACAATAGATTTGCATAATTCACTAAGAACCAATGACTTTCCCCAAAGCTGTCAACATTAACCCCTGCATATGTGTCAGAAGAGATACAGATAAAGTGCAGGCAAATAAGGAGAGCAACTCTGTAATAATCTTGCAGACTGGAACAGTAGGCTGGATAATCTGTTGAATGCATTAGCATACACTTGTGAATGTACAAAGCTGAGGAGCATAAAGCATGTGGAAGGGAGACTTACGTTAAAATAGTGTAGGTGGTCTAGTAGGTGAAAAAATGCCCCTTGTGGCGACATACTAAGATACAGTGATGTGGTTATTAAGATGCCAATGCAAACCTAAAAGACTTCTGATTTAAATTTCTGATGTTTCAATTTTCTAACTCTCTTGAGAAGCAGCAAAGCCTGTGTTTATGTGATTGCACAGCATAATAAAAAAGAAATTCTATTTAGAGGAGCAGTATTTGCAATCTTGATGTCTGATATTGGTCAAAAAGCCTTAGAAGCAACTGGTTTGACAGTTTTATTTCTTTTCAGAGTGTATCATGTGTCTCTCTAAACTGCTTGTAATATAATTGGAAAGCACTGACCCATAATCTACAAAAATAGCATAAATAATACATTCCAGCTTAGTGAATCTTGTAGAGACAAGCTCTAGCGATAATATATGAATTATCTTATTCTGTCCTCTCCATTACCCTGTCAGTAGATGTGGCAAGATGCTACAGTTCTTCACAGCTCCAAAGCACTACCTACAGTATTATGGATATAGATGTCCGGCTTCTTAGTGTTTCAACTTTTTAGCTCATTCACCAAACCCATAAATGTTCATCGCATATTTTTTTCTGATTTAAATAATCACAGAGCACAAAATTGACAGACTGCTGTGAAACAGCCTTTGTGAAGATACAGAAGTTTTCTGATGATCTATCTTCATCACTCTGTTACTTGTTCCATTCAATGAAAAGTTGTCTTGTTAATGAAAGCCATTAGAATAGAATAACTCCATATAGAGAAGGGTAAGAAGCATACTTTCTGACATTCATTTAGTTTTCTCCTTGCTTCTCGTTTTAGTACAGTTCAGATTTCAGGATGACTTCTGTAAGGCTAATGTTTTCCAGTAAAAGTGTGAAAGTGACAGTATAATGAGAAATGTAGCAAAAATCAAACAAAATCCAGATATAATAAGCCAGTTATTAACTTTGCGAGCATTGTATCATGAAAATATTATTTCAGAATAAGAAAGTACTGCCAAGTATTACTGTTCTTCCATGCAAAACGTACTTTATTTCAAATGTCTTGCCCCACCCCCTCATCCCCCCCGTGTGCACTGAAATGTGCAAGGTACAGCATTACTTTTACCATACTTCTGCACAAAGTATGTTTGCCCTAGAAAAATTTGTCATTCCTGGGTGAGATAACTAATTATTTAAAAAGTTAAGATACTCTCACAAAGCTTTGAAGTGGTAAAAAAACATGACTTTTTTCACTTTTAACCAAAAAATTAATAAAACTTTCAAAGATATACAGAACAGTAATTAATTATGGTGCCTCTGGGTTTTAAAAATACTGTAATTTTCTAATTACAGAGCTTCTAAAGTCATATATTCTGATTTGCTCTCAGATACATGCATATAACTTTACTAAGGTTAAGAGAGGTAATATGTAACTTCAGGAGAGGGAAAATATATCCTAAAAGACTTCCATGTCATACACATAACAGATCATAATGTATAATAGAATCAAAAATATATTCATTTTTATGATATGTATTGGAATGAAATATTACATACTCTCTGTCTAGACTTTGGACAAATATATCTGAGGAAGGAAAAAGGAAGAGACAAGGAGATTTAAAATGTGATCATCCATCTTAAATATAATTTAGAATAGTTTCAGAGTTTCCCTGGTGCTGTATTGTTGTAAATGTCAAAATAAGGCGATCTTGTTGGTCAAGTCCATTCTATTTTCTCTTACAATTGTTACAGGTGCCACATTCATGATTAATTGGTCTGGGCAATTGTGGGGAGGTGACAGAAGGCCAAAAAAATCTGAGGATTATTCAGAACTTATGTTTAGAAAGCCAGCATTTTTTTTTTCTTCTGTTGTGGCAAGAAGGATTATGCAGTGTGACTGAAAAAAGCAAAGGTGCAAGTAGATCCTGTAACAGGTTTTGTAGCTTTAAGTGATATCTGATTGATTTATTCCAATTTTAATCCAAAAAAGAAGTATATTTAATCTCCTTCCAATTTGTGATACTGCAGAGTCAAATTATTTAATTTGGTAAGATGGCATTAATGCAAAAACCAGACTTCTTTTTTTATAACTATATATCCTAATCTTTTTTAGGTATTTATTCCACAGTGTTGTTAACTAATTCTGCATCATCACCTGAAAACTATCCAAAATTATTCCCAGATTTCAATTTATTTTAGTAACTGCATATAGGATCTACTTACAGACTCACTCATACAGTAATTTTGTTTGTTTCCTGACCTTGACAATATGTATGTGAGTTACTGAATTACAAAGTAAAAATGGTTCCACTCTTAAAGGTTAAGATTACTATTAAAAAGGATATGCTGAGTTTTAGCTGATAGTATCAAAATATGTTCATTGCAGTAATTCATAAATTTTAAGACAGTACTGAGTACAGAGTTATCTAGCTGTGTAATGTACAATGGTTCTGTTGTTAGAAAAGAGGATGTGGAACAAAGAACTGTTTATTGGAAGTAACCATGATTATTTTTTTTTCCCTCTTTCTCAGTCTCCAAATGATATTTCGAACCAATTGACATGATCCAAGAACATAGTTAGAGCATTTCAAGGTTTTGCTTTAGAACATGTACCTTCTCAGCATCTGCCCATCAATAAGAAATACTAAAGTACACGTCATATACTGAGGTTTCTTTCATAAGGCATGATTTTTTTTTTCTATGCAAGTGCCATAAACATCATGGAATGGGAGCCAAAAGCAGCCACTAGGAATGCTAGGAACTGTAGAAAACCTCAGATTCTTCTAGAAGACTTTAAAACTTGGAGGAAATACAATGCCACCTGCAAAAGTGGAGGAGACCCTTGTATGTATGGGATCTTGGTGTATCTAGAGCTCAGACTATACTAATCTCCATCATCTGAGTAGTTGTGAGGAAGACTATATGCAGGCGGGTAGGGAGACAATAGGTCAAACCCCTTTTTAGATGATACGCTAACTGCTTCTGCAGAGTCATGGGAGGTGTGTTACGAAAGTACGTATTTGATCAAGCTACTTTGATTTACAGATAGAACAGCTTTTAACTCAGGAATCCCAGCTAAATTCAGGCATATTAGTTACATGCACAAAAACAGTGCTATAGGCATCCTGCTTCAGAACGTAAGGTTTAAAAATGTGAGTGATGCATCATGATTGTCTACATATGATAGAGTTTGGCTCTCTGATGACTCCTGCTGTTCTGAAGCTTTTTAAGGGGTCCATCAAGAGAAGTCTAAAAAACCTGACTACAGTACTTCATTAAAAGATGTTCACTGAATTTGGTGTTTTGTTAAATGTTTATGTGCATCTCACATTTCATAAAGATCACAGCCTATGGTAGATACTTGCAGAAGTAGTTGCATTTTTCAAGTTTATGAACAGCTGACACCTCTGTGATACTCATACTGCTAATTACCCAGTGGAGAATGGATGTTTCTAACTTCACTATAAATGAATGAAACTGCTTTGCTGGTGATTCAAATGTTCATGATCTGTTTCTTAAATCTAGAAGACACTTATCCAGTCATGCTTGATTTGATTCACTGCTGTGTTTCAGGTGAGGAACTGTAGTGTATGAAGTTCTATAAACTGAAAAAGCAAGCAAGAGCCACTAAGGAAATCAGATGTGTTCAATGAAAAATTTTCATTTATTGTTCATTAATAGAGGTAAAACTCATTGCTACATGAGCTGGTCCAACTTGTAACAAAGCTGTCTATCATATACTCTTCTTCAATTCTCTTAGAAGTTGATTTTTGTTAATGTGTTGTCTCAGTACATTAGTCCAAGTGAAATGCCACAGGATAGAGATAATATCCAATTACTTGTTTGGCTGAAAATAATTTCTGTTAAAGTTGGAACAAAAGGCATAAGAAATACCATATCATCTTTAATAAATCTTACAATATTACAAAGAATCTTGGAATGCTATGAACCAGCTTTTAATGTGTGCTTCTCTATTAAGGCAGAAAATTGCACTGGGGAAGAAAAATACCCAACCTGTTTCTGCTCCATTGCAATAGTTTCACAGATGATGCTTTACTTTGAATTTGCATTGGAAAAAATTTAACATTACTAACACTTCGACTGTATATGAATTCTGATATAGTATGCTAATGAAAAGTCAGTTTGGTTACGTATGTATGTATGTTCAAGAAGAGTCTGATGTCTTTATAAATTACTATTCTCAGACATTTCTGCTTCTTACCAACATCACTGATTTCTTTGCATATCATTCAAGGAGCACAAATGTAATCTTTAGAGTATAAGAATAGGGGAAAATTACTTCCCCCCCCCCGCCCTTCCCTATTACAATCACCGTCATAACAGTTTCCTGGTTTACCAATCCTATTCTTGTTACAGTCTCTGTCACAGAAATAAGAATGGAATTTCAATGGCAATGCAATCTGTGAAATAGTAAATGGCTGTATGACTGAGTTACTGGAATGTGATGTATTACATCCGGAATGCGCTTATGGGTTATCCAACCTGTAACAGAAAAGAAAAATGGCAATCAAACGAGCAACGCTGAATAGGGTGGAACGATAGATTTGATTATTGGTAGTGGGGAGCTAAAAAATTCATTTTTGGGGTGGGAAGATTTCCTTGAACTCTTCCTCTTCTGTCTTCCCCCTGTTGATTACATTGTGCAAGCCAATGTACCAATGGGCCTCCTTAAGAATGGTAGCAATAACCATGCTATTGGAATTCAAGAACAACAGCTAAAACCAAAAATAAATTCATACCTTGTGTAATTCTCTTTCCAGTTATAGTAATGAATGGATTTGGTCCATGAAATGAATTAAACTAGTGCATTCGTATCATTCCCTAATCTCTTCTCAGTAACATCCAAAACATTTTATTGTATATTTTAACTCTTGTGTATGTTGGAAGGTACCTTCAATTAGCTATCATTGCTAATTGAATACTTACAGGCAGTTACTACTCAATTATATATACGTAATCACAATAATTAGGGTTATTTGGGTTATTAGGGTTACTTCAATTTTACAGAATTATTATTGAGATATGAATTTGACCATTTAGTGGAATCCTGTTCTTACTCAGTGGGTAACACTCATTGATTTTTATGAAAGTATCATTTTGTTCTAGGTACCATAGGCAATTGCTTCATCTAATTTAATGTGTTTAAATGGTTGAAATAGTTCTGCAAGTGTTCCTTGCCGTGTACTTGTCTGTTCTACATTTTATTTAATGCCATTCCTCCACTTCACACCATGACATCGTCTCAGAGTGTTTCATATAGTATTGCCTTGTCTTAGACATTTTGAATGGGTTTATACTGTCAGCAGTTGTTCTTCCTCAGATCTTCTGTCTTCCCAATCTTTTTCCTGCCTTTGTGAGGCATACTTTATTAACTGTCCATTTTGAAACACGTCAAAAGAGCAACATCCTATAATCTTAATCTTTAAGAACAAATTTCACTTTGCCTGCCGTGGCCCAGTTCTCCATATTTTGGACGTCTGAAAGAATTACTGCCAAAGCACTATTGTTATCATTTATACAGTATTATCGACTTCAGTCATGTATCTGTTACAAGGACAATGTTCGCAGCAAATGTGCTATTCTTCAGCACTGGTAAAGGAAGGAAAAAGCGTGCACTTAGAAGAGTCCCGTGAGATGAGTTATCTATGGATGAACCCTCTGTGATTTCCCCATTCTAATCTCAGGTGAAGATTAAAAAAAATGAATGACACTTTTGCTGTGCAATTCAGTACTTTGGTGAAGGTGATTTGACAGCCATCTCTATGAAAGAGCAGATGGTAGAAGAATACTCTGAGGTGGATTCTTTTCTTTCCCTCCAGTAGATTGTTTCATTCCAGTGAATAATTGATGCAGAAGGGAAATTCATAGCATAAACTGCTTACTAGAAACATTAAAATTGTTTGAGAGGAAAGCAAAGCTTTATTATTTTCGGAGGGGTTGAATACTATTTAAAAGGTGTCTGTTAACAGCCATTTTAAAGAACATTTGGGCAAAAGAATAAAAGCTACTGATGCTTATGATTGTGTGCTCTGTTACGTTCAAACTCTTGCTGTCAGCAAAAGATGACATCCCATATATATGCATGTATGTATATATGGAACTCAGAGTTTACTGTCTGTCCAGATAATGGTTTAACAATTATTAACAATGCAGGGAAGGCAATGGTCACTTGCCCATTATTGCAGCTAAATCTGGCTGGGGCCACGACAAGTCCAGCCCAGCCCTGGGACCTGGCACTGTTGGGTCAGGTCATCACAAAGCCTGTGGCCATCTGCTAGGAATGGCAAAAATGGTATTTACAGGGCTACGCCTCACATGAGACTGTGCCTGACTGACGAGGTCTGTGATTTGGAGCAGCTGTGACCACACGGCTAGGGGAATTAGACTCCAGCATTGGGGAGACTAATCAGGTAACTGTGTTTAGAGCTTCTTTTTATTTTTTCCTTAACCGTTTGGTTTTGTACGATCTAAAAAGAGAAGATGTACTCAAACATGGGGAAAGTTAGGCTTCTGTTTAGTTTCTCTTTTATGTCTCCCTCTCCTACCTCATCCTCATGTGATGCTTTAAAGTAGAAAATTGAGACCTGAGAAAGGGTGTGTTTAAATCTCTGAGGAGTCAGCAGTAGCGTCAGGAAAGCAGTAGGCAAGTGAGTGAGCCAGGGCTACCCCCTCTGATGAATCGGCATCAGGATGGGGGCCAAGCGAAATGCTCCAGCGTGGCCAAGAGAAGATACAGTTCTAGACTCTGCACCGGTCAAGAGACACCTAGTTTGTGAGACCCATCCACAGCAGCTGGGGATCTATCAAAACAAGGATCGCTCTATGCGGACACTCGAATAGCCTGCTTTTAGACAGCTGGGGTTACATCGTTTACGCTCTAAATTCATATCATGTTCCTGACGGAGTATGTTAATGCTACCACATACCTCTGTAGTTACTTAGCTAAATTTGGCAACTGTAATGTTTAAAATACAATGCAAGTTTTTGTTTGAAACGTTAGTAGTATTCTTTTTTCTAACTGTGTATCTTTGTAATGCTAAAGGTCGACCTTTTTTCAAAAGAAACAAACGGTTTTATGCAAAAAGCCACAAACCATAAAACTTTAGCAAGTTGTTATAATTATTTAGAACATGAAAGAATGATCAAATTATTCTTCCCTAAAATGAAAATACATGGAAATTATATGCAATGATGTCTTAAAACAGAAACTATACAAAATCTACTGCTCTAAATTAAATGGGTTTGATGAAACAGAATCACTAGATGCCTAGGCCATTTTGAAACTGGAAAAAAGAAAGATATTTTCTGGAGCACTAAAATGAACATGAGTGAAAAACATTCCGTGTCTGAACAAGGGAAAGAAAAATTTCTT
The DNA here is from genome assembly GCF_929443795.1 of Astur gentilis. Classification (NCBI taxonomy): domain Eukaryota; kingdom Metazoa; phylum Chordata; class Aves; order Accipitriformes; family Accipitridae; genus Astur; species Astur gentilis. Next base: position 16,699,046 of record NC_064891.1, read on the forward strand.
TTGCAGTGAAGCAGCAAATCAGATAAACATTCAATTGTCTTGAATGTTGATGTATGGTTTCCCATGGTACCAAAAGGGTATATTTGGTTGTATATTTAGTTCTTACTGCTATTGTTGATGATTATTATCAGATGAAAGATATGATTTTTGTTCAATGTACAATTATATGACATTTTTAAGGCTAATAAAAAGAAGTAAACTGTCGCATGAATATCTGAAACTTTATTTCAGAAAAAAAGCAAATCTAATAGCAAATGTAATAGCAAAGGTGTTCTTACCATTTTTCGTCTGTCTGAGTCTGGAGCCGCATTTTATGGCTGGAGAAAATAAAGTCTTTCAACTTTTAACTAGCTCTTTAAGGTTTGGGGCTTTTGGCGTTTTTTTGGCATCCAGCTTGAAAGACTTTTTAGTTTTGCCCTTGTCCACATTGAATTGCCAGTGAATTTTCTGCCTTCTTATACAAAGTGGTTTTTAAAATGCTCAAAATGGGATGGCCTTTTAAAGTGTACACCCTGCTGCTTTCTGAGGAGGAGGGTAAAGTTTCATTCTTAATACCTCTGAAATTCAGTCAGAGCCACTGCTTTTTGCAATGTTCCTGCAAGCCTGGGGTACTGCTGTGTAACCATTAATTCTGAACAAGTTTCTACCAATCAGAACTATACTACCATTTTGTTAATGCTAAACTGATGTTTTTTCAGTCCATTTCTGTATAGTTCTACCCTTTAGGCTGCAGTTAGATCTCATTTTAAGCAAATGTCATGACCTGTGATGCCACACTGTGGTTAAGATAGGCAAATATTGACTTTTTAATTGAGATCACTTTATTGATGTTAAAGTATTTATACGTGTTTGATTATTTGTTTATACTCCTGTAGCAGATCTTGTTTAGGCAAAGCTGTACGTATTTAATTATTTCAAGTTTGCTTGATGAATCAGTCCCTCCAAACTGGTAATTAATTTAGATGGCATTCTCTGAACTCTGAACTCCTTGCAATATATCATCTTTTTGCTGCTGCACTGCGCAGGAAAGTGGAGTTTTGGCAATGCCACATGAGCAGAAACCATTAATCATCCCTGTGTGATGCCTGTGTATGTGCAACCAAATCTAACAGTAGCTTTACTGCATCCAGTAGCGTAGAGTAAATGTTAGAAACAAAAGGGTCAAACTTAACTGAAATCTAAAGTATTTTGTCTAAAAATAACTAGTCATGTTTCCTAGAGGAATGACCCTTAAAAATGTGAGGGTCTGCTGACTGATGGCAATCTTATCTAAAAAGGGTAGTGGTCTGAAGGATACCGAGTTTCCAAAAAGCTCATTAAAAACATGCCCTGATTCAGGCTAAGCTGCGATCTCAGTTCCCACACATACTAGATTATCTCTCTGTATGAAAGAAAGAGACTGTAAGAATCCCAGCAACGGGGGAGGGGGGCGGGAATCTTTCATTCAATTAGCCTCTTACCGAAGATGAATCCAGCTGGAAGACACAGATCTATGGGAATTACGAGAAATGTAGCTGGATCTTTACAGATCAGGTCCATCTTCCTGTCCCAAAGCAGGATGATTTAAATCAATGGTTGTTTTTTTTCTGTCGGATATTTCTTTAACCTGCTATACCTTTAAAAGACCTGCAAGAACGGAAGTTTCACCATTCTCTCAGTGCTTCACTATTTCTCAAGTGTCAGAAACTTTTTAACTCTCAGGCACCATTACTTCTGTTGCTTATAGAGGTACTCTGATAAGCATTTTGGTAATTTTTTTCTTCCTGTCAGTCACTCTCCGGTACAAGGAAGACAACATATTTTTTTTTCCCCACTGTGAACCTCTAATGGACCAAGTCATCTAATCCTTTCTGGTTTCTTCATGTGAACAAAAGCTAGCAGAACACTAGAGATAAAAGGGGTACAGAAGAAACTTTTGCTTCTATAATAGCTATCTCCATGAAAATAGGGAAGCCATTTTACAGTTGCAAGTGGATGCTAGATTCTGTGACCTGCAAAGAGGTGAAATAGAAGCAGGGCTTATCAGTTCTCTCTTCACAAGCCTTTCTTCTCAGTCTGATGAGGAAATGAATTGGAAATGCAAGGAGACAGAGCACGCAGTTTCCTGCACGGTATCGTGTATCCTGTGACGTACCAGTAAAGGCGCTTGCCTTCAGATTTTTTTGGTCTACTAGAAAATTAGAACTTTTTGTGCAAAGGATATTTTTGTGTTCTAAAAACATTGGTTTCTTGATGTATTTCACTGTTTACTGGCTGTATTACGATACCACTGAAAACTCTCAGCTGAGCTTTGAATTGCATTGGGTACTAGTATATATGTGTATGTATATATAATTGTATATTTATTTATGTATATATTAATAAAGCGTAAGTTACTTCTTTCTCTGCAGAATGTGCAGCCAAGGAGTGCCTTTTTATTGTGAACATTTGACTCACGGCAGAACTCGCAATCTCCTCTTGCTGTGCAAACCATCAACGGACATACAGGCATTCAGGAAATACTGTTGCCATTTTATACACAGTGAACTGAAGATGCCAAATGCTTTGCCATAAAAGCAATGATAAGAAGACTCAAATGTTTAATTATTTTTTTTAAAGCTGCAGTGAAGTACTTTTAGCACAAGACTACTCTTGCATTTATGGAATCTATGTAAAGATACAGAGAAATGCATTATCATTTTATGTTTACCATTTCCATCCACATGTGAGTCTTGTTACAAGTTAGACAAGAAATAAATAAAGCTACTGTTTTGCAGTTAGCTTACCTGGCACTTTTATTATGACACTGTGCTAATCATACTTTGAATATATTTTCCAGCTGTTTCATACTTTTGTCTCTTTGCACTCAAGGAGAGGGAAATCACGCTGACAGACTTACCAGCTGTTCTTGGTGTTATCTTGACTGGTTATAATGCTCAGTAGGGGATATTGCTCCTTCATGAATTATGAAACTCTAATACAGTTCGTTGTATTGTGAGATTTTATAAAATCTGCCAGGTGGCTGCTCTGTTCTTGTCTTAGAGCTTTGGTTATCTTTCTAAGAACTCATAAGTGTCTAAATGTGTCTAGACTTCAGTAAATAAAACCACAGAGCCTTATCATTGGGATAATCTTTACAAACGTTGTGTGATCTCTCGTGACCCATAAACTTGCGTACTGTAAAATAATGCTTTACTGTTCGTTCTCATGCAGGTTTCCCTGCAGTTATACTTTGAAAGTGAGGTTTCATTTCATATATATGTGAGTGTCTGCCTGCACAGATGAATGTGTGTGAATAGCAAAGCCATAGAATGAATTAAATAACATTTATCATGTACTTTCAATTGATTGGCTTCCAGTTTGTCCATTAATCCATTTCGAGAGGTATCTCCGAGACTCTTTTTTAAAACTGCATATTATTGTGCCGATTTCTTACGGGTTTGAGGCATACCGTAACTGCATTTACATTCAGATGGTTGACTGAGGACAAGAAAAAATGGTAGCAAAAAGGCTGTGTCTTGATTTTCCAGAGAGATGTTTTCAGGCGTTGAGAACGTACCTTTGCATTTTGGGCAGTAAAAGAGAAATAAACAGTGTGAACCTTTCTGGGATCAATAGCAGTTTTAATATTAAAACATTTGGCATGAGGACCCAAGCCCACAGCAACAACAAAACCTGAGGCGTGCCGGAGGAGCTTTGTACAGCAATTGCCTTGAAAAGCCTTTTATAAATGGCTTAATTATATTGCCCTCTGCTGGGATTACTAAAGATTGCAGCCTGATGCTTAAAACGTGGAGAAAAACTCTCTGATAGAAGACCCATGGCCTAGAATTAAGTTGTTGTACACTGCTCAGCAGAATGTTTCTGGGTTTGGAATCCAAAGAGGGGATTGGGGTTTCTTCTGCCCTGCAAAGGGGTTATTCATTTTCTTAGAGAAAAATCTGTATAGACAGGAGAGAGATATCCAGAGTTAAACTTGCCATGAATGTGGACTTTACAGTATAGTCTTGAACTTTCGGGAACAGAAAAAAGAATGATCCCTGAGTTATGTAGGGAGATGAGTTTATGGCTGATGAGAGAACTTGTGTGAAATTGAGGAAGAGATCTGTTGGGGTCCTGTGCCATAAGATATTTTTTTGGTTTGCATTCAAAATGAATGCACACTTTTTTTTTTAAAAAAAAAAAAAAAAGCTTCATCCTTGCTGAAACGCATTGGGATTTTTTTCACTACTGTCCAGAATTTCACTCAGATCATTTTTCCCATTAAAGCTTCAGGTCATTATTCAATGTGTGCTTCATGCTACCGAAGTCAATGGAAGAAATGAATTCTGCTTATACGTATTCATATCTTAAAATGAGGCAGGAATTTAAATGTTTGGCTGATCTTGTATCCACAGTAAACTCTTCAAAATTCCCCGTCATATTTAGGTGCCTAAATTCTGCTGCCATCACGTTGGCTAGATGATTCTGAAGGCAGAGACATCAACTGATAGGGAACCCAAGGCCCAAGAAAATGATGTGGAAGGAGGGTTGTCTGAATCTGAATGGGACACTGTGTACCTATGGCACTTCCTTTATCTTTCCACCGTCATCTATTTTACATTCCTAGAAAGTGCTCAGGCTCAGAGCAAGGCCAAATAAACTCTATCAGGTCTTTGACAGCATAATTGCCTACCTACTGTCTTCTGTCTGTTTCTCAATTCACTGGCTTCAAAGGAAGAATCACAGGCAGTGTAATAAAATGAGTCTGAGTAGCGAATGGGGCCATGGTGTATCATAATACTGACAGCCAGCTTCTCGCAGTAATTCTATATGCGATCCAGACGCTGTGAATTAAATTGTGATCCTACAGGTACTTATGGGAGTTTACTTATGGGAATCTTCTGTAGTTTCCCTCCAAGCTGGACCAAACAGCAGAAAAAGTGAGCCGAAAGGTACTTGCTCAGTAGCCAGTGACCAAAGTGATCATACATTTTAAAAAAAACGTCAAACAACTTACTGGGTATTTATTTGTCTTTCTAGAACCTTGTTGTTCAGTACAACAACAGATGTTACAGCCAAGCTAAAGCTTTTACAGTTTTCTTGTGCGTCAGTCTTAGAGGGAAAAACAGTTCAATGAGCTTAGCACGAGCAATGTTAAGGTAACCAGCTGTACGTGGGCATGGGCAATTTGATTGCAGCAAGTAACTGAGAAAAATGGCAGAGACTTGAGAAAAGACGGACATGAAGAGAACACTCAGAGCAAAACCAATGGACCTTGTCATATGTTCAGTACCGAGCAAGACTTGGTGATACAGTGCAGCAAAAATGCATAGTGAAAGCAGTCACCAAACTAACAGATAGTTTCCGTGACCCTGAGGCTGGTTACTCCTGTTGTCACAGCTGTGGTTGAATGAGTTTTATTTTTAACCAAAAACATCAGTCAGGAAAGAACAGTCAGAAACGTACCAAGACACTAACTTTATTGATGTAGTTCTGAAGGGACAGATTGACCCAATGTGTTGGTTAAAGAAAGTTTTGCGTGCAGTTTTGAAAGGACTTGATTACTCTATACTTGAGTTCACCTATTTTACACGCTGGAATAATTCCTAAAAGAAAACTTTCTTTCCATATAAAGAATTGGAGAATGTGTGAATTATTCATGGCAGCAAGTTGAAGATCAGGTTCGTTTTGTGTAAAAGATTAAAGAAGAGGTCAGGACTCCTTGGTCCTGTAAGATGTAGTTTCATTCCAGCCACTTCATTCACGGTTTTCATGTTCTCCTTTAACAAGGTCATTCACACTTTGAAAAACATAAGGAAAAAAACCTGAAGTGCTGGTTCTTAAGAACTAGGGTGATAACCCAAGTTAGTTCTTTTATTTACTGTATTTTCCAGTCACCTGAAACATTTCTAAGTCAACAAGTATTCTTAACTTTTCTTTCTTTCTAAGAATATTTAGCTGTCCTGTACTTCTATTCATGCTTGCTTTGTTTTCTAAACTCCATGTAACTATTGAAAATCAAAAAGTTTTCAACTAAATCTCCTTGGTTATTATTCAGTAGCTTTTAATTCCAGGACCATTCCTTAGAAGCAAGGGAAAGATAGCTAGAAAAGCCCAAGGGTTTCCGTGTGCTTAAATTTGTCATAGAGGGAGCCGTGCTTCTGGAAAATGTGCAGGGAGTTTGCAAATTGAGAAGCTGAAACCCCCGTTTTTATCTTACGTATTTTCCTCCCATCTCACTGTGGACCGCTCTTGCTTCGGTTCGCTTTCTGGATTATGAGGGCATCTCTTCGGTAGCCGCTATCCCATTTCTCACCAGTAAGGGTAAGCTGCTGCTCTACGTCTTTCCCTTCCTGGAGGAAATTATTTACACGCTTGATTCTGCTCATCTTGGCTGAAGCAGTGAACTCTGCTTTTTACGACTGTGACTGAATGAGGTAGGAGGTTAGGAGGACTCACCTCTATTTTTAAGGAAATTGTACTGATACTGTTTTTATCTTAGCATTTCATAAAGCATATTTTGATTGCTGTGATATCACTGTCAATAAAAGTGTGTTAATGTGCAATACCTATTTATGTAATGTGTCAAAACTGGGAACATATTTTGAAAGTTCTTCAAATACTTCTGCCATTAGAACAATGTAAAAAGACACATTACAAAATTTACTATAGTGAGCTGTTCATAGAAACATGAAGGATTCCTGCAAAAAAATGTGATTTGAAACAAAACCACAGAACTATTTAGATATCCCTAGCTATGCAGTTGGAGGTTTTCAATAGGCATCTTGTCTTCTAAAATGGGGGCAATGAAGAAACAAAAGGATGTATTCTTTCTCGGCTGCTTGAGTAAGCAATGAGAAGCTACTGGAAATAAACTGGCATGTAAAAGAACACTGACCTCAACTGACTAACAGATGATGTTACTTCAATTTTGGGTTCTTTCTTTAAAAAAAAGAAAAAGGGGGGAGGGGGGGGGCAGAAAGAAGAGTTTTTTGTTTTACACTAAATGTTTCTTTTTACTTTGACTGAGAATGAGGAAGATAAAAGAAAGTATTTAGCAAGCGAACAAAGTGTATATTTTATGTGATATTTAATAAAATCCTCTTCTTCCTTCCTTTGATTCTTGAAGATGATGTGGTTGGGGCAAAATCCTGAAAATCCCGTTTTCACTTTTGAAGTAAGCTTTCTGCTGGAGGCTGATAAAATGATAGAACTGTATTCAGTATATTTAATAAAATACTGAACTTCACTTTCATAATTTGTTTTTGTTTTGGAAAATGATATGTAGCCCTGCTCATCAGTAGTCTTAAAATGATATAAAGGAATTATATAGATAAGTACATTCATATGTGCCTTTTATTTTAAAAAAAACAAACTCTCACTTAGTATTAAAATGTCTTGAGTAAAGCACTTGAGTAAAGCATAATATATCTATGCAGAGTTGGAGAAATCTCCAATGATTTCCAGCATCAAAGGTAATTTTTTCTTCTGATAGCCTAGTGACCTTTACATTAATTTCCTATTTTATGGCTTTTCATAAATTATTTAGTTGTATGGTTAAATACTGAGAGCAAAGTTAATATAAAATACTAGATTTTGTAAAATAGGACTTTGTGGGAATTAACAAAGCTGGTTTTGGAAATATCTGCTACTTTTGTTCCCAGAAAATAAAAATGGCACTTTTTTATTTGTCGCATATTGATACAGAGCATACATCTAATGGTTTTTTTAAACAGTGTATAATAATGAATAAACAGTAAAATACATGATTATAAACAAGAATAAAAACAAGGTAGTTGATCTTCACTATGCTTCCTAGGACACTGAGCTTGGCTAAGAGAATTAAAAATGCCAAATTCAATAATTATTTAAGGTGCTGAAGGGAATAAACTACATGAATGCTAATTAGTGTATGTTTTAGATACGCTACTAGGTGGATGAGATGAAGGTGTGCATTTGTCAGCATTGTTATTCTTTGGATCTGAAATTTTTTCAGCAATTTTAAGTAGCTGTTTTAGAAGCAATGCACTAATTTTGCAATAGTTTGAACAGTCTTATAGCGGTTGCGTAGGCACAGCTGACAGGAAAACTTGGTGGTTTTTCATATGCTTGAGAATAATCTTTTCTTCATGTGATTCCTATGTATTCTGGTCCTCGCAATACCAGGAATGTTCTTGTTGTATCCGAACTTGGTGCCAAATTCGTTGAAGTAAGTAATAAACTTTCCATACAGTTGGAAGACATTTGGCTTATAACCTTTTTCCAGAATATAATTCTTATTCCTTTAGTGTGGGAGGGGGATGTTATATTGTTATTGTTTATAATGAATATGAGAGGAATGTGATTGTTTTATGCAAAACTGTAATTTAATTAGAGATATTTCCATCACAAGGGGGTTTTTTGCCACAAGTGAGGTGATTCCTGGTTCTTGTCAATGTAAATAAGTAGGAAATGAGATTCAACACTTTTCTCTGTCATAAAAATGTTATGACTGTAGATTATACATGTGTTCAGGATACACTGAAAGACAGCTGAATCTTCTTCAATGCAAGGTCTAGGCAGCAAACCTCAGACTACAGTTGGTTGGACATATTTCACCACGGTGGAACTGTGGCTGAAAAATGCTTCACTGAAACCATTTGCTTCCTTTTTCTTCTTCTTTACTGTCAATTTGTAAAAACGGATGTCGTGAAACAGCTTTCACTGGAAAGCTTTCTTAATCCGAGATATAATTTCTCATCTAAATGAAAAAAAAGGAGACACCCCAAATCAATGTACTTCAGACAGGCACTTGAGACTCTCACACTTGCATCCAAGATAAGGAACCTAGCTACTAGAAACTTGGCTAATCTGAAGTAACACACTAATGAAATTTTTGAGAGATCATGACTTTTCCAGATGCAGAATAGAAACATTAGCCTCATCTCTTTCCCCTGCCCCGCTCCCCTGGGTGGCGATGAAACCACTTACCACACCAGTCTTCTAAGGAGATTCTGAAAACAGGATAGAAGAAAGAAAACTGAAAACACTGTAGAGCTGTTTCCCCTAATTCACCTCTAAATTGGGTGATAAAATGATCTTTCATTGAAAGAAATACTTATTAAAGGCTCTTCCTCCCCCGCCTCCACTCTATCAACAGGACATTTCCTGAAGGCAACAGAAGGAACTACACCCAGGACCATTTTTTTTGACAGAAATCAAAAGGACGCCATGCTAATGAGTTCTTTTCTCTGAAAATGAGCTCATTACTGTTCATTTTCCTCAGCTTTTAATCTGTTCTTCAAGTATGTGTCTTTAAAAATTTCAAAAGGCATTTCATGGATCTGTAACAAAAGCAAAGTTAAAAAATAGACTTGCTCTCGTGAAAAGCATAGTCGTGCTTCAGTCACAAAGGCAGAAATTTAATTATTGAAGCGAGGAAAGCAGGGATGGGCCACAGATCAGAGAAGTGAACTGGGAAAACAAATATGAAATTTTATAAAGGGAGAGAAAAAGGAAAACTGAGAAGCCACAGATATTAAATCTGTCAAATGAAATGCACAACAAACTACAATTTGGTATAAATTACAAATATGTATAATTTCCTGATATAGTTATTCTGGCTGGGGTGAGATTATTTCTAATGTTAGAATTTATGGATAAAAAAATTAATTCAGGATAAGTGAAAAATAATTTCTAAATAAAACTGAACTTTAACTATTTCAGATTTTTCTTGGTCTGACTGCATCTCTGCTGTTCACCACGTTGCTTATTGGTTTAGAATGCTTACTTACATTTAAAACTTTTTATTTACCTGTGTGTCAACAGGATTTGATGGAATGACCTGACCTGTGATTCAAGTTGCTCATCAAATAACTTAGTAAATTCTTTGCAGAATCAAACATTAAATTGTAAATCTTTGTATATGTAACAGAATACATCCCTTAGTGTCTTTTTTGTTCTCCTGAACATTCCTAAGTTTTTACATGCTTTCATCACATTTAGTCTCTACTTTCTCTCCATCAAGCAATGCTTGCTAAACAATTTAAAGATGTTGTAAATACTGAACTTTCTGCTTTTTAACATGAATCAAGATTTTTGTTTTACTAGGCAGTGTAAGAATTCAGAAATAAACATCTCTTCTAGTACTCACTTTTTTGTTGTGCAACGTTCCTTTGTATTATTTCAGGTGACTCAGCATGAGTCATTTTTATGACACTGAAAGCACCATTTGTAACTGAAAAATGGTCTCTGAATCTGTTCAGTTAGCAAAAATGATGGCCTAAAAAGGTATGAAAGCCCTTTAAAAATGTTAAAATAGATGCCCTCCAATAAGGCTTTTTGTTTGCACTGTACCTTAGCATATAAAATTAGTATAATGGAAACAGACTTAAGTAGGTATTCAGAGAAGTATAGTCATCTGTAATAACAGCTTTGCAAGGCTCAGCTAGAAGCACATTTTTCCCATTGTTTTATTATATTTACGTAGCATGTTTTGTGTATTGTCTTCAGTACACTTTGAAGTGAATTTCCTGTACCACATGGGCACAAATAGTGACTGGCATGCTTTTATTATTCATGGAAACAGATTAATGCTAACCCAAGTATTAAGAAGTGCAGAACATCCTATACTTACTGTGTGCACTAGACCTTATAAGATAAGTAACCTTACAATAAAAGGTAAGGGCCATACTACCTGGAGGTCAGAAATTTCATGCAAAAAAAGTGTGAATTAATTTTGGTTTTGTGATGTCTGCCAGAAATTTGAGCTCCTTGGTGATTCTGAAGGGTCTCCTCTATGCAGTTTTGAGCAAAAATGTATGATAAGTTGCTAGGCTTCACTTGCATACTAGATAATTTATATATTTGAAGGCTCATTTCCATATGTATTACAATATAATTGTACAAAGTGATGTAAGTACATTCAGAAATTGGGTTCTGATTTCTCAATTATTTTTACTTCTAAAATTTTGAAATGCGGGTACCTTATTTCTTCCACATTTAAAAATAATTTTTAAGTATTGCCTACTTTCTCGGAGGTATTTTCAACAGAGAAACTGATCTCTTAATTTGAAAATCATGTCAGATGACAACTAGCCCTGTAAAGGCCTAGAAAATACAAAAAAATTTCATCTCACTTGCACTTTCATGTGCAGATTAGCTGTCATTGCTGCCTTTTAGCTCATCTTAATGTTAGGGCTTCTGCATACTAAGCATCCACTTAGTTACTGATTACTGCAAGAGCCTGGAAGTGATGATCATCTTCCTGTTGGAGAACTGCATAGGGACGTATATTCTACATCATCTAAGTATTTTGATAGCTTCTGCGTTTCCAAGGTGCTAAAATAAACTCTTAACTCATTCAAGGGCAATGTAACTTCTCAACACTGTCTATTAGAAGTCATGATGTAATTGAACATTTTGGTGATAAAATAGGACATTATGGCCTATGACAGGGCAATACAAAGGGCATAAAGCTTCATTTAGAGGCTGGATTCTTGTAGAATCTTGGGGACATAATGATTCATGTGATTTATGTGATTAAATGTAAATGCATTTTACAGTCTTTTACTTCAAATGGAAAAGCATGTTTTGCATCCACTCTGCTACAGGTGGGTATGCAGGATGTTGCAGACAAACTTCCCATGGTCTGGAATACTCAACCTTGTTTGAGACCTCTGTCTTCAAGGAGGAAAATAAATGTTATTGAACTAATGAATTTTTCTAAAAAGGATAAAGTAAATTCTGAACTTTGGCTTCTGAGGAGAAGTGAAGTTTTAAGTTTTACACTGGGTCGAAAAACCAAGACAGCAATTCAGTTTAAGATTGACTTTTGAGAGACATTCCTGTTTTGAACCTTTCAGGCTTAGTATTGAAAGGGGGATAAATGTAGATATAGTTGAATATGAAACAGCTAGGAAGATTTATTAGACATTGTGTTTCATAACCTTTAAAGAAACAAGAAAACCTGGTATTATCATTAGCTTTCATAAGGTAACATGAGAAATCATAATAAGGAATACTTAATACTGTGTATTTTTATAAAGAATTAGACATATCCTTTTAAATAAATGTTTAAAATAATCTTAATTTGTGACAAAAAAAAAGGTTATGAGCTGATTCCAGCCCATTTAAAACAAAGATTACAATAAACATGCACACATGAGCTTTCAGGCTGAGTAGTTAAAGGTCAATGTCTAGGTTATAGTTTTCCAACTGAGACATGTTATCCTTACTGCTTTTTTGAAATCAAGCCTATTTTATTTGAGATACTAAAATATACATTTAACCTCTAAGCACGCTCTTATTTCTGGATGGTGGTTTGATTTATTTAAATGTGTTAGGCACCTTGTTTGACCTTAGTCTTCCCATTTCCTCTTGTTGTTTTAGGATCCACATTTTCTATTTCAAGTAATTTTGGCACCCAGGTTGAAATACTTTGATGCATACTCCCAGGCTAAGCAAAATAGATGCAAGTTGCTAAAAGAAGAGATGTTTTCTTCCTTATGTAAATCTGCTGAGCTGAGCAATAGCGGTGCTTTCTTCCGAGATTTTCCATTTGGTAGCGCAGCTGATTTCCAGCCATTCCTATTTTTCACGCAGTATGAGTTCAGTTCTGAGCTCATACATCACTGACCACATGCTAAAAATGGAATTCCATTTACATTTAATATATCTTCATCCCATTTCTTCTTTCTGGAAGGCTTGTTAGGCTCACATCCTCCTCTTCTAGCACTCCTCCTCCTTTTCTGGCTTGGGGTGCATTTTAAGAGCATGGACATAATTCTTGATGGAACACTTTCTCTCTCCCCTCAACATATAATTATGTGGTGGGCTGCTGAAAAGACTTAATAGCCCTTTCAATGTGAAGACAAATACTTTAGAGAAAGATATATATGTCTAATTAATAAAAGGCTGGCACTTCAGCATCATGTATCATCTGAGCATCACCCAATTAAAAATAACACCAAAAAGACATGAATTGTGATGTCATCTACCCAGTCTTCATCTGGGTGATTTTGACATTGGCACAAGGAGTTGTCTTTCTTTACTTGAAGCTTCTGTTAAAAGCATAAAAGAAATGGGGGGGGGGGGGAATCTGACACTTTAAAGTTTGCATAGATTTTGAGGACATTATCATGAGAATATTGACAACCTTTAAACAGGTTCACTTTTTAGTTTTTCTTTTCAAATTTCTATGATGCATGTCACTGTGGGTTATTGGAGTTTCGTCTTCTGGACCCTTAGTGGGCCATGGCTGTTTGGTAGGCTAATAATGGATAACACATGGTAATCAAAGGTAAGAGCACAATCCCTGGCATTCTGTCAAAAGCTGTCTCTCAAAGTTCGTTTTACCTGTAAACTTGTATGTGTTTACTGTAGTGAGTAATGAGTATTTACAATTAAAGCAGTTAAGATTTAGATGAACAGTGGATATCGTCGGTAGATGATGTGTGACATGTTCAGTTTTGCATGGACTGTATGCTCTGAGCCAGAGGTGATTTACACTGCAAGTAGCTTTTCAGACCTACTTATGCTTAATTATGGAGATGAACACCACTGTGCCTTACTACCCCTATTTGTTTAACAATTTTGGAAATACAGACAGTTAAAGAACCAGCAGCATAGGCTGAAGTGGGGCTAGATGCTGCCTCCTGTTCACTTATCCCAGACTGGGCACCTTTTGGACTACTGCAGCTATAATACCTGACTGAATCTTAGATGCTGTGAATTTGGAAAGAATTGCTGGTTGTTCTCTGTTCATTGATACATATTTTTAAGCTCCTGTTTTCCTTGCATTGTAATATGTAGTTTTAGTTTAAAAAAAAAATCCCTTTGGGTAATCATGTGCTGTGATTTTGTTCCTATCACAGCAGTTGTTTTCTTTTATTTCACAATTTGGGGGATTTGAGGGGGAACAACTTCCTAAAAGTTCAACAGTTTTGAAAATACTGATGCTCCCAAGGTTTATTGCACAGAAGTAAAAGATAGTAATGACTTTTGTCTAAAGGATAACAGGGTGAATTTAGTAAACTAGAACTGTGTTGTGAAGATATGTATGCAATTTATATCAGTGTAGTCTTTTTTTTTTTTTTTTTTTTTTATGGATTTTGGCCTGACAAATTTACCAAAGCCCAGTTCAAATCTTGTGAACAATTACAAAGTGTGAATGAGCCTGTATGACCATCACAGCCAAGTTCAGTTCAGACTGAAATACACTAAATGGGTTTTGCTGAGAGTTCTGAAACTGCATTGTCTGCCAAATACACAAACCAGCTGCAGCCACTTGCAGGGGTTTTGAGCAAAGGAAGGATTTGGCTGGAGCAAGGACGATTTGGAGCATGAGTTCATGCAATAGTGAGGAATGTGGAAGAATAGCCAAGGAGTTATTTTTCAATTTGCCTTCTTTTTAAATTATGCTATTGTATAAGGCGCTGTACTTGTACAAGAAGAAAAGAGGTGCTGTCCTCATTAGATGTTGTCTGGTCCCAACGTTAAGAACAGAGAGGCTTCCAGGCTCTCCATTCAGAACACGAAAAGAAAAACAGAGACTCTTCAAGATTTGATACAGAAGTCAATGAGAGCCTTTTCTCTGATCTCAAGAAGTAATCCAGGCCTTGCAGTCATCTTTTGAGAGATGGAACCTATGGCTTACTCTCAAATTATTTATTAGATCAAGGTGTACTAAGGAGGCTTGTCAGACAGTGAAGAGTTGCTTTCCTGGCTGCCTTGCCTAGTGGTGAACCTTTCTTTTCCAAGTGGCAGTTTGAGGGGGCTATGGAAAAATACTATTAACTAGCTGTTGATATTACTCTGTGTGCGCACTCACACTTGTTCCTATTAGGCCATTTCTATTTGTGCTAAGAAATACCATTTACCACCATGTATATTAAACAGTTTAGGAAGTATCCCTTAGTCACTGTGTGTAATAAGGATCAGGATTTTAGCCAAATGAATAAACTATTCAGAAATTTGCAAGCGCCACTGCTGTGGCTGCAACCTGTTGATTGGGGCATTTGAAATCTCCTTTAAAGAAGTCATACTGAAAAAATATTTTTGGACCCAGGGTTTGTCTCTCAATTACACTTGATTTTGAATTTGAAACAAATGGGACCATTTTTCAATAATAGTAGCTTTAAATATTTGCTTGTCATGAAGTTCAGCATATTTTGTCTTGGCTATCAAGGCACAATAACTTGTTAGGGAAGAAGGTGTCCTTTGTAAGTTTTGAAAACACACAGAAATGTACTGATCTAAACATTAGTAACTAAAATGAATACTGTTATTTGAAGTTCTATGTGAAATTAGTTTACTTAAGCCATGTATTTTTCAAGTCTGTTTTCTATTGCAGTGACTCTTCATACTTAAAGATTAGAACACATAAGTTGTCCTGGGAAGAGGCTGGATAGCAACCAGAAGCATCGGTCTTTCTGGTGAGTATTGGGTGTTAAGACATTTGTATTTTAGATTTTTTGTTTTTCACGTTTTGGGAAAAGGTTTGTTACATAAAAGTGAAAGGTGTCTGTGAGACACAGCAGATTTCTAGATGTATGCCACAAGAAAATGAAGTTTTGCTAGCTGTTCTTACGTGTTAATGTGCATCGTGTTCTCTGAGAGAAAAGTATATTCACCACTGGAACTTAAAAGACAAATGCACATCCATATATTAAAAAAGAAAGAAACCACCTAAAAGTAAAACGTATATTGTTTTTTCTAGGTTTATGGATGGCAGAATCCATTTCTAATAAGCAAAATGAAACTGCACTAATGAGAACTATTTTGTGATCCTATGAATTCATGAGATAGCATTTAAATTTTCAGCTCAGTCTTGTTTTACAAAATATGTGTCTCCACCAGAACCACATATGATTTAATCTGGAGTAGGCGTTTGTACAGTAAAGTATGGGCAACTTCATGATGACTGGAAATCTCCGCTGGTGAAGTATGTTCAGCTGGTGAGGTATGCAGCTCAGCAACCATGTAAGAGACAGCCAACTCCTGAAATATGCATTCTGTTAAATAAAGCTTTGTAAAATGTTAACAGTTAATGTGTATACAGTAACTCATCCTAGAAGGTGCAGTCAGTTGAGACTCTAAAAGAAGAAATGGATCAACAAAACACAGATCTTTGCTCCTAAAATATGCAAAACAAAGTAGTAAATTATGCATCCTGATTATTAAAAGATGCAAATTGATCTATCATATGCATAACAATTTGACTAGAAAAATATGTACATAAGTCAATGAAGAATCAGCAGGCTGTGCAATTTGACGTATGCATTATGTAACTTGATCACAAAAGTAAATGAAATATTAAATGACAAAATACATTATTTAGCTGAATCATTAAAGAACGCTAAAAAAGATTGAAGATGTGATCCTTTAGAGGCACTGATATTCTCGGTGTCACAGTAATTGTTGTGGGGACCCAAAACCTCGCACCTGGTCACATTTACTTCCATTGCCATTACAAGGAGCACTGTTTCATTCTGTACCTAAGTAGGAGCTCCAGAATCTGGATTTGACAAACTTGATGAAGATAAATAGCGTGCATCTGAGATTTACTACTGGAGCTTTTGTTCGCTTTGCTTTCCTGTTCATTTTTGTTCTTTTGTCTGCTTTTGTGATGTGGCACATGAGTCTGGGAGGACTGTATGTACGCTCACCCAACCAGCTGTGTGGCTCGGGAAACTTGTGGAAAAACTCAACACTCGATCACAAAAGCAAGATTCCTGCGCCCGTGCTTTGAGGAGGCAAAACGCTATGTCTATTGTTTTCCATGTAGCTGGGGTCTCTCTGGGTGGTTTTCAGTGCCCTTTTGATTTCTATGCAGTCTGCAGGCTGGATTTTTCTCCCTTAGAAGTGAGGAAAGCCAGTGCAATAGTAGTAAGCCTACTTTGGGGAGATTGCCGATCCCTCCCATTTGAGAGGAAGGCCTTTGAAGTCCTTCAGAAGGGGTGTTTGCTATTTACCAACCTGTTTGAAGAATTTTCTAGGGGAAAAGACAACTTTAGCAAGATTTGCAAACCTCGGATTTCCTTGCTGCTCTTTGGTTTGGTGTTTTTTTCTGTGATTGATACAGAAATCATGGATTGTATTAGACTTATTTCCTAGTGATGGGAGATTATATCCTTTTCCTAGTGATAGAAGGTTATATCCATGCCTCCTCTGATCTTCTTTGATATCATTGCCCTCTTCTGGATGGTAGGATTATTACTTTTTTGTCTTTGCAGATCATTCTTCTGTTGGGAGGACACACAAGGAGTCTCAAATATAACTTCTTTGCAAAATGTGCACCATCATGGCTCTGAAGTGAAAAGTAAATCAGCAGTCTCATAAAGACGCCAAGCCAATCCTGATTTTATATTATACACTTGATTTTCTCAGATGCTAGGCTGGGTGATTTGCACATAGGATATTGTCCATTCAGAAAATGTGATGCAGGGAGGCAGGAAAGAGCTATTAACCACTCAGGGCACTTCTTTTGCTATATAAGAACATAATGAGTTAATTTCATTGAATTTCAAAGCATGAGAACAGCACATGGGATCAATGGCCTTCTAGGCCATTCTGTTTCTTACAGTGACTGCTAGCTGTTCAGGAAGCTTAGGGAGGACTGTAAGGACAAGGCAAGCACGTAGTGACGGTCATAGAATATTCTCTCATCTTCCAGGCTTCTGGAGTCAGAGGGGAAACCATTGTGTTAAACACCCTTTCCTAGATAACTATTCCACCGGTTTGTCTAATTGCTTTTTGAATCTCTGCCGACTTCTAAAACTAAATTGAGTTCCGCAGTGTAATGCATACTGCCTGATGAAATAGCTCATTTTGTTTGTTTTGAACCTACCCTATGTTAATTTGTTTCATGCCTCCCGTTTTTTCTAGTAGAAAAGATAGCGAGCAGTCCTTATTTTATATTTCTTTTCTGTTGTCTCCTCTCTGAGTTATAGTTATTTCTTGTATGGCAGACATTCAAAATTCATTGTTGTAATTTCTTGCATCTACATCTAATTCTAATCTATCCTTTTCTGGATGTTGGGAGCGAAAGTGAGTCACTTAAGTGAGCTCCTGGCAGTAGGGATCACTTCAAAGGCTTTTATTGATAATCACTCCCAGAACTGCCTGATAATGCTCCTCTCAGAAGGGAGTTGATGAGTGCATCATACTTCGTACCCTCTGCTCCTGCACAGACCAGTATGTAGGAACTGGCTTTGAAATCTTTTACCAAATTCAAGCTTTTTGAGCTTTTTTTCCCCTGTCTGAATGAATTCTCAATTCTTCTCTTCAGCTTTCCTCCCCATCTTCCCTGCAACGGTTAGGAAACCCTTCTGGGGACAGGAAGTGCTGTTCCTGAGGTCTCTGTGCAGCACAGACTCTGTCTAGCTGCTGTTGTGGTATTTGTCAAAAGTAAGATGAGACCACCTCAGAGGTGACTGGTAGTCTGTGGGATGCTTTTGTCCCGTGACACAGCTTCATTTGCTTCCAGGAGTGCCTAGGACAGATCCTGAGCATCCAGTGGGGGTGGATACATGGATCGGTCTGGGTGGGATGGCCATCTAGCACAAGTGGTCAGTCAGCTAATCAGCACCATCTGACACCTGGACAGGCACATCAGAAGTACTGACAGAGGATATGGAGGAAGATACTGGACAAGGGAATGAGGGAAAGAAAAGGCTGGAGGGTGAAACACTAGAGAAGTAGAGTACTGAGGATAATGAGATACAGGTACAGTAAGAGGGTGAGGACCCATGAGCAGAACAGGAGAGAGGCGAAGGACAAAATACCAGGTAGCAGTGCTTCATAGGAAGCTGCGAATGGTAGAGAGGCTCTCATGTCATTTTCTGTACTAACTGTGTAGTCATTCTAGGGCCAGATACCTAGCTGTGAGGAAAAATACCTCCTGAACATGCAGAAGAGGGTTGGCTGTGGACTAGATGATATATGAACTGGCCACTAACTTCAGACAGTTGCAGATAGGGTGAATATATACCTCTTTCCTTCTGGAGAATGAGACAGGACTCTGCCAGCCCGGAGTCCACCTTTGGCTGTAATAAAGACTCTATACCTCTGTATTAGGGACTTGCAGAAAATGGTTTTCATGCGTGGGCTTTTTTCAGGCTGCCTTCTTGGGTTGCTGATCTTGCAGCTGCTTCTACACAGAGCTATACTTAAAATACAGGACTAAATCTATTCTATGTCTTTACACACAATAGCATTTTCTGGCCCTAAATGATTAGTGTGGTATGTTTAAGAATATAAAACCCATTTTCTATATTTGGAATTAGACCAGAATAAATATAAAACAGAATATCCCTTGTGCTGCATAGTTTATAATTGAGTTTGCTTCTTTTTTCAATCTTGAACACATAGCTTATAAATTAGTGGAGCAGCAGAGTGAAACAGAGTGTAAAATATTGCAATAAAACTGAACACTTTGTATCTTCCTCTCTCACAGTTATGATCATTACAGAAAATAGTTATTAAATCTCAAAAGATTACTTTAATTGAATTGCTTGTGTAATGATAACTTACTGTTTCTAGAGTCCCACATATTTTTTAAAAAAACCCTGTAATACTGCTCTTCTTCATTCAGAAGGAAGCTGCAATGTTGAATTTTCACATGAACAAACCTTTTATCTGTTAGGTACAAAATAGAAGTACTATCATTCGACATCTTATATGCAATTCCTTTACAATTTTTTACATACCTATTACATATCTGTAAGCTTAATGCTATTTTACTTCTGTTAATGAAGTTGCCATTTCCTTGGTGATAGTTTTGTGT
Source organism: Astur gentilis (assembly GCF_929443795.1). Taxonomy (NCBI): domain Eukaryota; kingdom Metazoa; phylum Chordata; class Aves; order Accipitriformes; family Accipitridae; genus Astur; species Astur gentilis. The sequence continues at coordinate 16,718,772 of NC_064891.1, forward strand.
TTTGCCAAATTGTTTAAAAAGCAGCAAAACCCACCAGGAAAAGTCAGCTTGCTTGACATTTGAAAGGTAACTGGAAAAACAGACAGTATTGCAGTCTTGATGTTTTCTCCCTTATTTATTAATGTGTCATAACTCTTTTGTCAACCACGGGTGGCTCTTGGCCTCCTGGTTCGTCAGACACACTCACAGGTAAAGATATTTTTCTCTTCTTTGGGGTCAGAGATTGACCAGACACGTATCCTAGTGCTTACAACTATTATTTTGGTTATCTTTACTCCTACTTGCTTATACATATTTTCTTGAAGTATCACGTATATATAGGTCTAACCGTCACTGCTGCTGCGACCTTTTTGCAGTTGCCATGAAGTCTTAACTACCTTCCTCAGGCAGCATGTCTTTGGCAAGCCAGTGGAAAGGCATCCTGGCACAAAGTGATGCCCTAGTGTCTCTGCTAGACCTGTGTTTTATACTTGGCGTATTCCAGTCTTTAGCAGAATCCACTTGCAACCCAGCGGTGATGGTCAGGACTCTGGCTCTTAGTTTAGTGCTTATTTTCCATCATCAACCACAGTACCCCAGCGTTATGCGGAGCCCTATTACTTCCAGTTCCCCTTAAAATACCTGCCACCTTATCTGGTCTTTCTGTGGTGAGTTCATGAAAACCTGGATATCATTTGGAATGTGTTTTGTGTCCAAATTGGCATGTTTTAGAATTTGTCTTCTATCCACTAATTAAAACAGCAGTAGATGAAAAGAAAGATAAGTAGATTAACAGCAGCACATATGACATAAGTAATCGGACACTTACTTAATGAACCATTGCAGATATGATCCATAGACACATTATTGGCATATAAACTGGGCACAACAAGGATTTTAATGAGATTTGATAGGCTACTTAAATCAGATTCTTGACAGGATTATCCAAATGTGTTCAAGCTGCAAAAAAAATCAGAAAAAAACCTAATTGCAACATTTGTGCTAGCAAATACTTAGAATTTGTAAAACAAAAATATTAAACCACATGGCTACCAGTTTTCTGTAATGAGGATAACGACCTCAGTAGGGAAGGTTTCTATAAAAATTACATCTCCCACAATGAATATGAGGTCCGCAATGAACAATTTAGTAGCAAAAGAGAGGAACTAACATGGTTATGGATCAGTCAGTCCTTAGTAAGAAGACATTTTAGACAAAGCTACTATAACAAATATCTCTAACGAGCAATCATTGTGGTAAGTGACAGTGCTTTCCTTTCCTTAAAGGGGGAATTGCTATTATGTCTCTTTTCGAAAGACAAAAATCTCAACATTTGAGTCAATAAATTATCATTGGTTTAGTATTCAAATCTAATGCATTTCTTCATTTATGGTGTCCTTTATTTTCATCTCTCAACTGAAACCAGTAGTTGCTTTCACCATCACAACTAGCACGGGGTTCTTTAAGTGTTAGTTCTGGTTTTCTGTACCTGTCCGACATCAAATTAAGTCATTAATCATCCATCTTTCCTCATTTCTGTAAGTCATACTCACAACTTGTTTCACTCTGTAAGTCTGCTAACAGCTGTCTCTGCTTTATATTTTCTAATGTAAGAAGTCCCAGATATTGAGCATTTAAAGGCAAGTGTTGCTAAATCATAGTCCAGGAGTTTTTCAAGTTAAGCTGGAATAAAATGTCAAACAGTAGCTCCTTGCTTTTGTGAGCAACAAAGCTTTCCACTATTTACATTTTTGTGGATAGTGTAAATTGTGTATGATTACCAGGGGAGAAATGATAAAATTGATATGCATATCTCAGAGAAATATATGCCATTTTCATCTAATAAGGACAGAGACAGAATCATTAAAGTCATTCTGTTTTGGAAGTCTCTCTCAAAAAATATTAGTATTTCTGACAAGTTAATAGATTGCGTGAATATGATTTGTTCATGGTCAGCATAGTCACTCACTGAAAAGGAAGTTACATGTCTTTGATCTGTCCAATTCGGATCATCATGAGATTCCTGTCAGGATTATTCAAATGTGTTCAAGCTGAAAAAAAAAAATCTCACATAAAAAAAGTTCCTGTAACATTTATGGCAGCAAACAACCGGAATTGGTAATACATAAAAATACCAAAGTGGTGGCTTATCAGAACAGTTTACTGAGCAAAATATTCCCAGTAGAGTTGTTTAATTTGAAAGAGGTCATCTGATTGTGGTCTTCACAGGAATTGGCAGTCAAAATAAAGGTACAGGCTACGCAGTGCTCTCTTGTCTTTTTGGTTTTGCATTGGTTGCACTGCATTATTATGATTAAGGGGTGCAGACTATTTCCTGTACCTAGTATGGGGACTAAGCCCTTCATTTCTCGCTGATTTTAAGCAGCTAGAATTTGCATTGTACTAGTAAGACTAGCATTTCTTACTTTCCAACATTTTTTTGAGGCATAAGAAGGTATCGAGTACCTACTTGCTTTCTCCTGCCTTTCTGCAAGTTAGTTTCTCATCCTATTTTACTCACAAACTTTTTGTAGAGCCTGATGCTCTGTCTCCATGTATTTAAGAGAGGAAGATGATGCCTGTGTGCCTTTTTCATACTCAAATGTTTGAGTTATAAACTTATTCATGCCCATAATTTGAGAAGTCTAGAAGGCAAAAAATAAATCATGATTTAACGTACAGCTTATCCTAAAATGGACATCGCTCCTGCCAGTGTCATGCATTGATTGATACTAACATAGAATTCGGGAAACCATTTGGTGAAAATCTGTTGAAAGTATGAACTCCTTTTTCATGAGTGCACTCTTGCTTCTACAAGATAGAATTCACCTCTTTGACATTCTATCTAACAAAATGAATTTGTACCCGTTTGGTTTTCAGTTGTAAAAGCTTTCCACTCATACTTTAGGCAAGGTACATATCTGTAGTGTTTGTTTTTTCATCTACCATTTAAGATGTGAAAAAGAAAGTCACTCCAAAGCAGATGAAACTTTCATCCTTAACCTCTCCTAACATTCACAATAGAATAACTTAAGGTCTGGAATTTGAAATAAGTATTTAAAATGACAAATGTTTTTCTGAAATTTGCACATAATTTTAATGATAGATAAATTTCAAGACTCCAAAAATATTCTTTTATACTTAAAGATATAGTGCCTGCTCTTGCTTTTATTCAGTTACTCGCTTTCTGAAGGTCATAATACTTGATTTCATGTAGCATAGTTAAACAAAATGTTAGAAAACTGGGATATCTGGAGGCCCCTATAGTGCTATGTACTAGAGATATTTTGAAGTGTTTGTGCAGTAGCCAAATGTAAAGAGGCATTGCATTTCTAGTATCCATTTAATACCATCAGAGTAAAATACAGTATAGAGATTGTATATAAATACAAACAATTAAAAAAAAGAGAGTCTAAGATTAAACAAAGCATCTCTCAGCATGTGTAGAAGTTTGATGTCATAGTTTGTAACAGAAAAGGGCTTTTGTGGTTTTTTTGGGGGGGTTATATGTAGTAAAGAGATATGCAAGGCTGAAATAAATGATATTGCAGTTTGAAGTTTTAATAGGGTGAATACTTTTGCTCTAATCTATTGAAGCTTTTGTGGAGTCCAGCTGAATAAAACAGAGTCACTCTTTTTCCTAAAAATTAAATATTTCACCTGCACTGGGGATGGAGATCTTAGGATTTTGGCTTAATCAATGTCCCATTGAGCTCACTAAGAAATTTCCTCCTTTGCCTGCTTCTTATAATTAGCCAAGAAGTTTAATGTCTCTTAATGGAACATCGAGCATGGCCTCCTGCTGCAGGTAAATTGACCATTCATCTTTTGCTTTTGTGGTAATTCCTGTTTTACTCGTACCTATTTCCAACCCCTTCCCTCAAAATATAGTACTTAATTAGTATTTATAACAATGGCTTATTTTAAGATGGGGTTCAAAGGTTTGAGAGTAGTTTAGTGAAATATTTCAGCTGCTGACTGGTAAAGCCATTATCACTCTCCAGAGGGGAGCTGTAGACTTTATATGATTCACTTAACAAAATGGACCAAAGGTGAGTGTGAGGTGATCCTTAACAGGGTTATTGGTAAGATTGTACTGAAGAGAGCGTATCCAGGAAATACGATTGTCTACAGGATAACAAGATTATCCCCTGCCAAATTCACCCTGTAAAGAAACAGGCATAATAGGCAATAGAGGAAACAAATGGGACCGCTAAAGATCTGAAGCACATCTTTGGTTGCAGTGATGCTGCCTTTGGAGAAAGGAAAAATTTGGAAAAGTTAGGGAGTGAGGTGTTGGAAACATTGTAAAGTGTCAAATAAGATTAACATTAAAAAAGGGTTTACTCTATGTCAGGTAAGATGCAGTTTAACATTAACCCTTATCCCGCAATGTTTCTTTTGAATGCTTTCAGCAACCTGAGATGAGGTTTTTACACAGTCATTTTATCAAGCATATTTGTCAGACATAGCATTTTAAATATAACGCTTTTTGTAATCGACTACCTCCATCAGATAGACTAATGTCTTTCTGGCTCCAGTTGTCTTTGGTTCTATAAGACCATCTCAGGGTCATTTATACCACTGGGTATAAATTCCTGTAAATCTTTCTTCTGCCATTTATCTCAATACACAAATGCAAATAAATTTGTTAATGCATGCCAGCAAGCATAGGCATTCTTGACTTCTTCCAAAACAGTCACTAAACCTCTTACTCAAATAGATAATGTACTGTATAATAGGCTCCATGCTTTCGAGGAGTCTTTTTTTACAGTGGTTTCTGCTTTGGGCTTGTCATTGCCAAACAAAAGCTTTTGTGATGCTGTCTCGATACATTACGGGGTGGGGACACATTCATCGGGATTTCTGGTCTTACGTGTGCTAATCCTGGTGAACTGCCGTTGCCAGGAATCAAGGACAAGATATTAATGGCTTTGGGTACGTGAGGCACGTGCCCGTGTTTTGTTCGGCGTGTGCGCTGTCCCAGAAGAAGCTCTGGGCATCTCGTCCCGGGTTTGTGCTCAGGAGGTGCACAGAGGGACAGGTTTGATTCACGGAGAGCATGGAGTGCAAATATGGCTTTATGCAGTTTGTGTAAGTTTAGAAATGAGATGAAATTTGCCTGTGCATCTCCCTGAACACATCGGTATAAGCTCCAGCTACTGTCTAGCACTCCTTCCAGAAAGTATTTATCTTTCTGAATACTGTCATCCTCAGCAGTACGATTTCCTCTTGAGCTGTAATGTTATCGACAGTGGCGAGCCAGTTAAGTACACTTTTTCTTGGCTGATTTGTCCCACTTCAGCACTGAACAGTTTAGTCTAATGAAAGAAACCAAGGCACCTGCAGCCACTGTCTAGAGAATCCAAATAATACTGTCCCCTTTTTAATTGAGTATAATGTCTTAACAGAGGACTGCAAAGGGATTCAGCCATCAGCGCAGGAGAAGTACAGATCTGAAGGCAAGATTAAAGAAATGACTCATACCCGACAGACAATACGTGCCATCATTTCTCCATGGGCCAAACACCAGGATTAGGGTCAGAGGGTTAATCTGTGTATTGGGGCGAGTGGGTGGTGAGGGAAGAAGAATAACACAGGGAGTTGGTCAAGGCTATAGCAAGAAAGAGCTGAAGATATTGACAGGTAAATCAGGGAAGGAAAGCAGAGATTGTGTGAAATGAGCCACTAGGATGGAGCTGAAGGGGTCATTTAAATGAACCAGGAGAGAACCAGAAACAAAAGAATAGTGATTATGTTAGGCAGGTATACACAGGCACACCTCGCTGCATCCTCGTCCTCCTAATATCTCCTACTTTAAAAAAAAAAAAAGGGGGGGGGGGGGGGGGAGCTAAACCAGTTTTGAAACTAACAGGAATTCTAGCCTGGAGGCTTTGACAGCCTTTATATTTTATATTAAATCATTTACAAAAAGAAAAAAGCATTTCAGCTGATCCAGATCCAAAAGCATTTGGGGGGGGGGGGAGCAGAAATCCTCCTCGCTTTGACCACTGGCCAGAGATATTGTCAAATCACAGCCTGGACGGCAGAATGCCGTCTGTGCGGCTCAGAAATGCGCAGCTTCCTCTTTGGAGTGACCGTGATTTGTGTTGCCACAGGAGTGGAAGCAGCCTGTGTGGAGAGCGCGCCTTGCCCCCTGGTGGCTCCTACTCCTCACCATCCATGTCAGGGTACGACAAAAGTGTTTGGCACTTCTGTCGCCTTCTCTTTTCTCTGCATGGGGTTCATCCTTACGGTACCCAGATGTGGAAGAAGACAGGACGCTTGTCCATACGTAGAAATAGCCCCTGACTCTTCACTTTGGACATAGTCCATGTGGGTAGGGAGCTGGCGGGGCACGAGCTGCCATGATCTTTACGCTTCCAGATCGTGCCAAGCTCCTGCTGCCTGTACTTTAAGCAGTGGGTCCTCTTCGTTTCTGGTGACAGACATACCTTTTGTGTACCCCAGGAGCGTCTTTCACTTGTTTGGCTGCGGTCGTCTTCCTATAATTATGTCTCAACTAGTAAGACATCTGCCTGGGAATTAATCCTGTGGTTTTGATTAAACATCACTTTTTTTTTTCATCCTTATTCTCCTTCAGTCCTGTTTTTAGAAGAAGGAAAAGAAAACTCATGGCAGAACCCGCCCAAATCTTCTAAAACCTCAGTGAACCCTAAACAGAGAATCTTTCGTGTCACTTGGCAATATAAATGAGCATTAGATGCAACAGAAGTTATATTTAACTATATTATTCAGCTCTTCACATGTGAAAGAACATTGAAAAGGGCAGAAGATAAGACTGTTGTCTTACAACTCTTCTATAATTAATTACCTGAGTGAAACAAACAGAAGGCCTGTCAATTCCTAATTATGATATTGGCCCCATTTGGGTTATAAACATTCTTCAGGATTAACAAATTTATGGACCATATCATCTGCAGTAGTTGCAAATTGTCCATACCTTCATTATGGCCAGTGCAACTAGGACAATTTACAAAGGTGGAAGATCTGACCTGATGTCAATATGATAGAAAAAAATGATATTTTGTTCTCATTATCCTCACTGTCAGCACATAGGGCGCTTCTATGTGATACAATTCCCTTAATACGCAGCAAATATTTACCAAGCTCCCTCTGTTTGCTTCAGCTGGACTACGGATGACCAATTGTCATCATCAATCAATTCATCAACTAAGATGATTTGATCCTCACTTTATAAGAGCCTCTGTTCAAATAGGTTTCTTCTGAGACAGTATCCAAATTCAACAAACTGATTCTTATGTGACTTGAGTACTTGGCTGTAATCTTTTACAGTGTCTTGGAAAACCACTGTTGTCTTATTTCTTGCTGCTACTAACCTTGTTAAGGATTTCAGTTTATTCTGGGAGGAGAAACAGTGCTGAAGGATACTTTACTGTAAGCAGGGTCTGTATACTTTTGAATGCTGATGTAAGAAGCATTGTTGCTTTCATTTCTATTTGAAATAAGTACTGAATGCCAAGTATACCAAGGTGCTATCACTGAGATAGGAGACTCTCCATTTTGACAATAGTAATAAAGGCTATTCTTAAATCTGAAAGACTTAATGCCTTGAAATATTAATTTTTCCAGAGTTTTGTTTTATAAAACATATATAATTCAAAGGCACTGGATGGTGAAACTACAGTGGCAAATTACAAGAGTTATTAAAAATTCTCTTTCAAGCTAATATCAAGTCATCAAAAAATTGAATACTCCTGACCCTTTTACCGAAGTGTAAATTAGCAGCCTAATGGTAATATTCAGATGGGCAAAAGAAATATAAGCTCCTTTTGATGAAAATAATATAAGAAAGTGCTTCCCTACTGTGAATCATCTTAACATGTGAAATAGCATTTTGGTACAATGATATCTGCAAAGGGCACAGCAAGCCGGAAAATATGGAAACAAAAGATGAAAGCAATTTTGTGCATCTCTTGCCAATGTTTTATTCCCTTTTTAGTTATTATATTAAAATCTGAACATCTCAAAGCACCTTTATATGTTACTTTAAAAACAAATGACTAGCCCAACCAATAAACTATTTTCCTTACAAAAACACTAGTTAGGGTTGTAAATTAAAGCTAAAGCATATAATACACTGACCACATTTAAGAATGTTTCTTGTAAATATTTTCATCTACCGATAATAGCTGCTTTTACGGCAGCATTAATATCTGCATGTCTAAAAAAATGCAGAGCCGTACATTTGAAACAGGATTGTTACAAAATTGTAGGGATGTTATATTTTTCTTCCATAATTGTATACTGTAGGAAAAGAAACTCTTAAGAAATTGAAGCAAACGTTAACATAGAGAAAGCAGAATTTTTATTTCTGCACACCCACCCATGCTATTTGCTAAGACCACCTATGGCAAAGGTTGTATAGCCTAAAATTCCTCAGTGGTGGGAAATCCCTTCTTCTGTGGTGAAAGCTTTATTGTATTATGCTAGTCGCTTTTGCTCTGTAATGCAAATTGGCCTACTCTTTGTCATACATGTTAATATTTTTCATGGGCACGCAGATAGTTTCCATGTATAAAGCAGACAGCCGTGCCCTTCCCACTGTTAATTTTACTTGCTTGCTTTCGTTCTCTTTTGGTGGATACAGCTCATGTAGAGCCACTCTGCCCGCAGGCATTAATCCAAGAAAACACTTGAGTGTGTGCTTAACGTTAAGCAAACGACTGGAGTCACTGAACTGTGCTGTCCTACTTATGAGCTAAGGTGCTGTAATGAATTAGAGCTATAGACTCTGGTCCAGCTCTCATGGAAATCAGTGACGTGGGCAGCGTTCGCGTCACTGAGAGCCTTGAACTAACCCCAGAGATCCAAGCTGTGTGCTGAAGATAGCTCGGCTGTCACATTCAGTGCTTTTTTTTAACTATACGCTTCGTACTGTAGAATACTGGAACGCATTATAACTTAATGAAAAATCAATAATTGCAGTGTCTTCTGCTTTTTAAACAATTGAAGTCATTACTAATATGTATAGTTTTCATCATATGTTGTCCCAGGTTGCCTTCCAAGATTGCTGATGATATTGAAAAGAATTAAGATAAACAAAAAATTGATATTCATTTTACATCTTTATCTTGGCAGTTCTGAGTGAGAGGTGAGCATATTGTTCATGATGATTCATTTAATTACCTCTGCAGAATCTTTAACTTAAAAGCTTGTTCTCCTGAGGACAGATCTTTCCACCCACAGATCTCCACTCATACTCAGCAGTACTCCTGAAGTCAAGGAGGTCCTGCTTCTGACTGAAACTCTCTTTGTTTATTACTGCTACGGTGGGTACCTTATATAGTTTTTAGGGTACTATGGACTGTTAAAAATGAAAGTTTACAGTGAATAAGAGAATATGTGTTGGTTGTTATCGAAACCTACTTTATAGCTCTTAAATTAAATCTTGCACATTTTTTAGTCTGATATATTCTGTACAGCAGCATATTTGGGGGCAGGGCTGTAATTAGCTAAAGGTTGCAATCCACGATAAAAGCAAAGAATTTGGAGCCAAAAGACAAGAACCAGGTTAGCTGAGAACTAGAAGTTGGAATCAGCCACAGACTTGGTCATTGGGAAATGGAAGTAACTTAAGACAGATGCTGAATTGAACTGATACTTCTCCTCTTCACCTAATGTTATTGCACTCATGGTTCAAATCTGAAGTGCTTTGGTAGTCCAGCAATCACTAAGAGACATTAGATGCTATAAACTCAACTCCAAGCTCAGTAAGTTTGGCAGGATCTCTAAAGGCTTAACCCCTCATTACTGTTGAGAACAACCCTCCAGAAAGCTCTAGGTTGTATCTACGCTGATGATCTGTATACATACATGGTTGACTAAGTAGTTTCTGTGTCCTTCATAATGGGGAGTAAACACATTATTATTATTCAAATTAAACCTTAGATCTCTCTTAGCCATGATATGTCACTACTACACTTTAATGACAGTTAAGCTGCTTGGGCACAGGTGTTGTGGGGTATAGAGAACCCATATTGTAAAGGGCACTGTGGTTGTTTGCATATTAATTTTCTGTGCATTAAGGTTATGTGTTGGCTGCACTAGGAGGTTTTCTTATGATTTAGTATATTGTGGTGATAAAACCAGCTTTTGAACTGTAAAGATTGTGAACAATCATGTTTCACAGAGGTCTGTATAATTTAGCCTCATGCTGAAAATAACTGGCTACCTACTGTGTATTTTGTGTTGTCTATGTAAGAAGGCTAAACCATAAGTAAATTCTATGAGAATACAAAGAGGGGTGAGAAAGCCTGAAAAGAAATGCAAACACAATTTAGGCCCAGATTTTAAAGTGACTAGTTCAAAACCAGGCATATTGGCATACATTTGCCTGTCACTTGTAATATTATAATCATTCTCCTTCCTTCTCTCTTAAAACAGCGTCTTCCACAGAGTTACATCTTCAGTCTTCATTAGCAATCTTATTTTTCTCATTATTTAATGCAACTTTCCTTGGGACTTAAAGTTCATTTATAGCTAACGGACACCTCTTACATATTACAAATGACAGATTTTGTCATGTACAGCGAGAACGTATCGGTCGCAGGGTTTCAGAGAACAACTTCACCTCTAATGTAGTACAAGATGGGAGGGCAAAGTCCAGAAAGAAGCATCCTGCTCTAAAACCCTTCCTGCATCAGTTCATTGGGCATTATGATAATTAGATCATCTGTCTAAATAGGGTCCATATGGTGATTTTTCTGTAAATGTTTTCTTTATTTGAACACAGTGTATTAATCTATTTACAGCTCCACATTGAAATTAACCTTGGAGACTGGATAATTAGAATCTGAGCTGAGTAGCAGAACAGTTTTTTATTACTCAGGGCAGGGGTGATGGAAATATTAGACATATTATCTCTGATTCTAAAGTCTTGGAAACAAGTTAGAGATAAATGACATGAAACTGGCAAAGGATTCATATTCTTGCATTTGTTCTATTTTAGTTTCTCTGAGTACAGCAAAGGAAAATGTAAGTTAATTTGGGTTATCATCCTTTATTAAACCTACAAACTTTTCTTTCTGAAAAAGACAGTTGTGTTTGACTGAGCAGCAATTCAGGGTGTGAAGGTAAGAAAAAAAAAGTTATAATATCAGCTTGAAAGGATACCAGAATTGCTTCATTTTTTTCAATGCCTTTTGTAAGTTTTTTCCTAATGACAGATTTTTATGGCTTTGAGACCGAACAAAATATTTTGAACATAGAAATAGTTAGAAATAAGTTAAAAGAGTATTCTGATTTTTCGCTTTTATTTGATTCTTTGTCACATACTTTTTGCTTTTTCTGTGGCATGCATAGCACATATATCGATGAGGTTGCACTGAAATGTTTGAACAGACACAAACAAATTGTAAGCTTCCCATTTCATATAATGGACCAGATTTTCAGAATATCGCCTGCAAAAACGTGCCAGAATTTTCTGCACCGATGTCTGTACTTAAGTGCTCTGCTGAATTACAGCCTTCATTTGCATAATGACTGATTGTGTTTGCAGTGTTGGACTTGCACAAATAATTGTGCAGTTAATACTCCAGCTGGTTCCCGCAGCCGCAAATACTATGGTAATGGGTATAACGTAACAGCCTCAGTCGAGGAGGATGATTTCTGAAGGCAGAGTCCCTGGTGATAACCAGCACCAGTCCTAACTCAAAGCAAAGACACGGGACAGCAGAGAAACATATGGTTTGTGAAACTAAAATGGAAATTTTTAGAAGTGCTTCTCCTTCTGGTAGCAAGCTTCTCCTGCTGGTACGGAAAATCGAGTAGCTTGATGCTTTCCTGCCAGGACAGTCCCTGCAGTACGGTCATACCCAGATCAGCTTGGAGAGACCAGCATCGGAAAATCCCCAAGAGGTTTGCCGATAGCGATACCATGTTTTGTTTAAAACCACAGCAAATCAACAAAACACCTTGCTCCCTTAGTCCACATGCCATAAAGTGTGCGAATTTTAGTTATGCCTCCATACAAACAGCCGGCTGGAGCGCAGGAGCAGGGTGTTTAAACAAACTTGAATCCCACAAAACAACAACATCTCACCACAATTTCAGCGGAGAGCGGTTTAATGAAATTGTTCTTAATAGTCATCACCTTATAAACAAGCAAAACATAAAACTGAGAGAGGAGTCGTCTTCATTGCCCTCAAGATGCTCACAGCGTAGGTAGTGGAAGTGTTCCGGGATAATTTGGGAACCAAGCAGCCTAGCACAGGGGCTGTTGCACCTCTTCTCCGTGGCCACGGTGGTGGCCGTGGTGGTGGCCCCATCAGGTGTGACAAGCCACCGGCCCCGGGAGCTTCCCAGCAGGACCTCTCGAGGGTGGTTTGCACTGCTTGTCTGGGGCAGTGTTGCAGTGCCAATTAACAACCAGGAATTCCCTCTTTGTGATCAGTGGGTTAACGAAGATAATAGCCTTTTATTCGCTTCCGAGAAGGCTGAGACTTTTGGGGACATCTGCCCCACTACTGGAGGGGTGAATCGAGTAAATGAGGGTGCAGGGCCTCCGTGGGCAATAAAGAATGATTTCATGGATAATGAATAGTGAGAACCTTTAATTACTGGGATATCTCAGCACAGGACCTCTTTAAGATTTTGGGGCAGAGTTGCTGGATTAGATTCTTATTTCTTTATAAAGTTCACCGTTTGAAAGATTTTTACATGCTTTCTTTGCCCAAGGTAGCTATATTTATGATGATTTCTGATCACTACTGTACTTAACTATATTAACTTCTTCTCTACATGGTTTTGCTTTTTAAGAAAATGAAAATTTAAGATAATTTCCTTTTTTAAAAGAGGTTTAGACCTGCAGTCTGGCTCTTTCCTGGACTTGTTAAAACTTCCATTCAGGCTTTTCTATTGTTTCTCAAAATACCTTATATGTAGATCTTACATTCTTTTCTCTTTTTTTTTTACCAAAGTCTGCTGAGTAATTGTACTGGCTGCTCAATAGAGAACTGATTACATCTCTTCACCTCTTGCTTATGATAATGATTTCTTCAAGAGAATCGAAAAACTGTATGATATAAATTTTTCCATAGGAAAGGTCAAAGTAAAATTCAGTCACAAGCACAGTTTATATCCGAGTCTAAATCCAGTACTTGAACAGCTCTGTGATATGCTGCTAAAATGTCTGTAGCAGAAAAACACGGATATTAGGAATAACCCAAGTTGTAGTGTGAGGAAAAATTACTTACTTACAGTGGTTTTGAATGTACAGTAATGTAATTAGGGCCCCTCTGGTACAAAAGAAGCATTAAACAAAAATATCTGCTATCTTCTGTCTCTCCCAGATGCCTGAGATTGCCACATAAGTGAGAAGATACAATTTTTTTCTTTTTCCCGCTTTCTGAAAAGATCAGTGCTGGTTGTTCCTCTCACTTGTGAATTCCAGAGGTGGGAGCTTCTCCAGCTTCTGCGTTAGCATCTAGGCCATTCTCCAGGAGGTACGAACAGCAAGATAGTTGAGCAACTCTTAAGAAATTTCTTATGCATGAAAAGATGTTCTCCAGTGTTCCTATCTCTCTTCTGACCCTCTGCGTGATCGTTAAGGGTAGAATTATGAAACCAAGCATACGGGCTATATTTTCCACCCAAGAGTACTTTTCTCCTCAGTATCTTGTGTTATTTGTTCAGCTGACATTTTATTTTCGTCCTCCCTTAAAAGGAATTAGCACTTTTGGTTTACCTAAATAGTCCTGTAATTTTCTTGTTTGTATATTCTCGGGTGCTGGTTACCTGAGCTTTCCTTCCTATGGAAGGAGAAGAGAGGAAATTCTTCTGTAGCTAAGGAATCAACACAGTTGCTATATATACATATTAAATCCTGAATTTCACCATTTACTGTCTACTTTTGTGGCTTTCCATCGTTTCTGCCACTCCTTTGGCAACTAACTTAAAGATTTAACTTCCAGACCAATAGCTAAACCATCTTCTGTTACAGCTGCATCCCCTGCTTCTATGAAAAAAATCCTCTGCAAAAATGATCACCCTTTTTGTCCATGTTGTATTATGCTGGCCTTTGCAAACTCTTGCAAAAAAATAGTTCAGTTAAGCTCCTGGGGTTTGTTTTTCTTTCTTTTTTACTCTCTTTTTTTATTTTTTTTTTAATTACTATTAATTTCTCCTTACGTACCAGAAGTTGTCTGCATTTCTTAATGACTCAGGCCTCTTTTCATGTCATATTAAGATTCTCTGTAAGATTAGGAGTATGAAAGCACTGTCAGTTTGGATTGGGTGATACTATGGTAAAGTCAGTTTTCACTCAGATATTAGTAGTGAATCTTTCAGTACCCTAGATATTTTGTCCTAGATGCCAGTGAGTCTTTGGTGTCTTACTAGGAACTAATCCTCCCCAGATTTAAAGACTTGCTCTTAAATCTGCAAAATTCAGCTATTTCACATTTCTGCACGTTTTCCATTTTAAGGGCATATTTTCATATGTGCTCTTTTAATGTACATTATTGTCTCTCTTAGTTGGAGTGAGAAGTTTCAAAGTCTACCTCCTCTGTGTGAATCAACTCAAAAAATAAGAGGAAATTAAGAGCTTCAGAAGCATCTAGTGCCAGAAAAATGTCAGTGTAAATGGTTAGCAAAGCACTGCCTCTTTGTGATGAGCGCTTGGTTCCAGCTTGAGCCCCTTCACTCTTTGCTTTTCCAGTCAATGGTGATTTTAGTTGCTGTGCAGTCCTCAGCCATTTGTTGGTTTTGTCTTTTTTGTTAAGGACATTTTGAAATTTATTAGATCTGTTCTTTCTAAATGACATTCCCTTTCCACACGCTATTCCTTTCTTTTAAAAACTTTCATATTCAGATCTGATTTCTCTGTAATTTTCCTTTCTTTAATAATACTTAGTAAAATGTTACTGATGTACAAGAGGTCAGAAGCCACTTCTCTGCAACTGTGGTGGACCTTAAACTCCCTAAGGATATTAAATAGAGTCAGGACTACATGGAGAAAAAGAGCTGTGAAGATTTCGAGTAAAGGTAACTCCTACTTTTGCGGCTAAGACTGAATGGAAAAGTGGCAGAGATATTCCAGATGGACCAAAATAAAATTAAATAGCTCAACTCTGAAGAGTGGAGATACGGGGGAATAAATGGAAAGAAGAGAATGGTGAAGAGCAGGGAGAAAATTACCCATTTTGCATATAAATGATGTAATTACCCCCTCAGCTTCTCAGGCAGAAGTTGACATCCCTAATTAAAATAATTTTATGATCTTCTGGGGACAGATATACAAAAGCATAAAGAGAAGGAAAAAATAACAAATACAAAACTAACTAACATCAGCAGCCATTTTTACAAAATAATTTTGCAACAGGACTGATGATGTACATGCAGTCTCAGCTTTATAACAAATTATCAGGCTTGTATTTTATTTCAGATGATTCACAGGGCTTGATATAAAAGGCAGAGGCTGAATAAAACCTTTTCAGCAAAGAGAATGATGAAACCACAATATGAGGACAGGGAATTGAAAGCCTACTGGACTGAATTTCATTGTTTTCTTCTGATTAATACTGGAAATTGAAAGCCACTGTGTTTAACCTGTGCTGATGCTACAGTTGCTGTAATTAAGCATGAGAATATGGTCTTACAACTTGTGCATGCTGATTGTTTTATACAAAGCACCTGGCAGATTTGCCAGTACATACACTATTAAACCTACAACGGAGGCGTCCGGCCACCAAAGGCTGCCATTGTCATTTGTTTAACTGATCTACAGTATTCCATCACATCTTGACTTCCCACTTGCCAGGCAGGAAAGCAGCTATGGAGCCTCTTCCAGACCGCGAGGTAGCAAGGGGACGTGTTGTTTTAACCGTGCGGGAAGGAAGGGGTTGTGCTACAAAGCGAGGTAAAACCCAGGAAGTGTAACAAATCTGGAAAATTCCATTATCATATGCCTTGTTTTATCACTCGTACCATCTGACTGACTGATTTAATGTTGCTAAGAGACTTGACAGACCAACTTGTTAGCATTACATACTGCACAGTAGTGATTGATAAATCAATTGTTACCACTAATTTTACTCCAACAGGGTGATATTTCAGTAGTCAGGAGTTGGCCGAAGGATATGTTTGTGTACGCGCAATTTTTTTAGGGTTGGTTTGGGGTTTTTTCCCCATATAGCTGGTTCTCTTTTGCATTTCCTAAAGTATTTTTGGTGATTTCATGGTAAGATGACAAGCTAGAAGCCAAGAGAATAACATTATTCTCAGGCACAAATGCAGAAAATCAGGCTAGAAATCTCACAAGAACTGATGTTCTTGTCCTATAACCGCTACTCACGGTAGTGAATAATTTTTGAATAATTTAGAGAAATTTAAATCTTTCTTGAGGTATTTTCGTGTCTAGTCCTAACTGATTAATTAATAAAAGCAAACAAAGCATTTTAAGCCTCAAAAAGCTTTGGGTTTGGTTCTGCTCAGAGGATGGGCACGGTGTCAAGTCCATTAGTTCTGAGCTGATTCATCCTGCCCTAATTAATACGATTCACTCATAGACCACAGAATCTGGAATAACCATTGTGGTTTATGAGCTAATTAAATATTATCTACCGCACCACGTGCTTAGTTCTTCAACTCTATTTACACAGGTGGGAAGGGGGAACATATTGCAGTTATTTTATCTGACAAATAAGTCTCAAATGTCATAAAGATGAATCTTTCCCTTCCCAGAGCCTGTTCTTTCGTTTGTCTTTGTTTTGCAGCACAAAGAAGGACCAGATAAAATGACAGGACTAGTTTGAAGCATCTGTTGGGGGGTGGTTTTGCACTGGGGGCTCCACAGCAGGCACTGGTGGGGTGGGCAGTAGGGCGTAGCGGTCTTCTGCATTATCCCAGCGTGAGTTGGGGCTGTTCTGCATAGCGGCACCTCCCAAACTCATGGCTATCGAGGCTGGGAACACAAATTATTTCCCAGACGAGCAAAATGGTCTGTAAATGTTCCCAAGTGAGAAACCCTTTTGCAAAACACCCTTCTGCGCAGGACTGTCCAGGAGCTCAGCAAAGGCGGCAGGCAGCTGAAACAAAACAGGATGTGTGCAGGGAAATAACGACCTTTGGTTTTTTGTGATGTGGATGAGAGAATGATGCAGCTCTACTGTTCCTGTGAGAGAAACAGAAAATCAAAGGCAGAACAGCGTAACATATTGTACAGAAATTATCTATAGCACCAGTACAACGTGTAAGAAAGCTTGGCAGAAAGGGGCTTCTGTGGATACCGTGGATATCATGATCCTGAAAACACTTAAGGATAAGGGATCGATTCTTGACAAAAGGCTGTGGCACTGAAAAACGCATGGAACGATCCATCCTTGATTCAGCTTGTGTCAGCGAGGGAAGGGTGCTCAATGTTGCACCCTCCTGCTAGAGCTCCTTTCACTCAGAGAATCAAGATTTATTTGCAGAATATTTAACTCGAAAACAAATATATGGCTTTCTAGCTGCTTCTTTTGTGAAGATGTATATACATCTTGCCAAAAGTAGTATGCAATCTGTACCAGATAGACATTTTGTTTATTTCTGGATTTTAGCGTGTGTATAAATTAATCTGTCTTTATCCCTATTTCTCAAGAGACGTACGTAGCTGTCCATATACCAGCATTTATCTTTCTGGTTAGTGCCACTGTGTGGATAATACATCACTAGAGCAGTGGTGCTAGTTATGATGTATGACACCAACATATCATAAAAGCATTGCCACTTCTGTGATGTATTATTCAAAACATGGAATTAAACAGAAAGATCAATATAATACAGGCCCTTAATTTTTTAAGGTGGGTTAGAAGGTTTTAGATTAAAGAATATAGGCTCCAGAGGGTTTACATAAAGGCTCAGAACATAACAGAAACAAATGACAGTAACTGGTTTTTTCACATATGACCCAGTCTGTACCAAAAAAGATTCATTCTGTGGCCAGCGAAACTTCCCAAGTCTTGTTACCTACATGTTTCAGGTCCTCAGCTGCAATGCATCCAGCTTCCTAACACATTCCTCCAGAATATCTTCCACAAAATACCGTCTTCGCCGTCTCCACGTTAGCCGGTTCCCTCCGCTGCCTCTCGCATTCCTGGACCACTACCTGGCAGCTCCTCCTGCACCCAGCTCCGAGCTGCCTGACGATAACCAGCTGCCGCGTCCCTGTCGATCGGCTACCTGGCGTGCTGAGCAGAGCAGATAATGGTACACTTACTTTCCTGCTTTTTGCATAGTGAGGGCACTTGTTTGAGTCTTTCTTCTCTACTTAGCTGCCGTTTACCACTGAACTTAAGTGAAATTTAGTTCCTGTTGAAGAACTACCTCTTCGTGAAATGTAGGTGGAACTATCACATATTTTCACAAGTTAATAGGGAGATGATGGGGTAGGGGATAAAAAAAAAGCCTAGACAGCCATCTTATTTCCTTTGTGGCTGACTTAAGTCCTTTTGTTTGTTAAGAACACTATTATTTTCATTAACGCTTACTCTTTTCACGGATTTACACAGATAAGAATTGTATTTAGGATCATTCATTTGCTTTTCCAGTGCTGCTAAAATCTAACATGTTCAAGAATCATAGCATAGGCAGAATTTGAATAAGAAATGTTTTGTCTTTTGTGTTTCTAGTTTTATTTCAGTTCTGCAAGTCCTCCCAAAATGTTTAGACAGTATTTTCCTACTTTTGCTCAGAAAGGTGAAATGGCAAAAGAGGCTGCCAGGTCTTCACGTACATAAACTTTAAAAAGAAACTCTAGATATTGCAAAATATAATTAGAACTGTAACAGTTGACACTTCTAGGCTTCTCCATATCTCACGTAAAGAAAAACAATCCCACAGTGAGCCAGAAAAACTTTCTTAGGTTTGGAAGACCCTGCCCCTAAACATCTTAACAGAATAAAACTGGGCATTCGTATCAATTCCCTGCTCTGTGCAGGCTCTTATTGCACAGTTTCAAGCCATCTTTACATTGTTCTATTTTCTTAGGTTGTGGTGCAGCCACCTCACTTGTTTTCTCTGCTTGAATATTCCATTTATTAATCTCTTTAGCCATTTTTTCCTGCTCTCTAACCAAAACTTTCTATTTATAGTTTTAGGAGAGTAAATTTATTAACCTTTCTTAGGTAACATATAAAATCCTTTTCCTGCCTCGATATTATTTCTTTGAATCGTTGAAGATATTTATACAGGTTTATATCCCCTTAATCTCTTTTTCTCTAAGCTGTGTAAATTAAGTTCCCTTGCTTGCTCTTCCTCTGTCATATCCTCTAATCCTTGAATCATTTCAGTTGTCCAAACTACCACAAAACCAGCATATATGTTTCCTGCGGCTCAGAGCATAGAAAGAAATTAAGAGGCCCCGGTCTGCCACGATATGCGTCTGTGAGCATACCTCTTGTGGACAGCCTTAGCCAAAGAGAACTGCAATTCTTCTTGGACAGTGTGGGCAGTTCTATTTATTATATATTTTTGTCAGGGTTTGGTGCTATTCACAGAGTGCCAGACACTGTTTATGCATTAGATGCTGTATTGCCCAGCCCAAACAGCTTAAAATTGAAGATTTCATTGTGTGCGAGAACCTCCTAGCAGAGACCCCTGCAAAGAGAGCTACACGTTAAAACCTCTGTGCTATTTCAGTTCCTTTAGAATCAGTATATATGACATACAAAGTTATGTGAAAAATGCTGTTTAGATTTTTAATGTGTTTTGCCCTAAGAATAATGTTTTAATAAGAGCATTTCTGAGACGGGGAGAGAGGAGGGAAATAGGTCTGATTCTGCAACATCCAAAACCGCTGCAGTTTATAGAGTTAATGGCAATTTACATCTCTTATCCCCAGATAATGCACTGACAAGTTCATTCAGATCGTTCAGATATAGATATAGGCGATTTTATCTAAGTCAGAGCAAGATTATAACATTGGTCCCCTAGCCAGTGATTTACAGTAACTGTCTTCTCTCTGAGGCAAGATACTAAATCTGCCAAAAATGTTTTTGTCTGTCTTCAGGTTTGAGTCTAAACAAATCCATACAAGTGGTCAAAGTACTAGTGATGCCAAAGAGAAATATGTTTACGTAGATGGGCAGCTGAAGATACACATCTGTCTTCCAGCTGTCTCTTCTGTCTCGGTGTTGTGATTGTAAGCAAATTAGCGCAATGGGCTGAATGATGTCTTTGGTTACGCTCATTATCTGTGATGTCACAGGAATTCGGTGTATATAGATGTAGAATTTCTCAAAAAAATGCCTATAAAAACCATGCTAATTTGGACAGAGAACAGAATCCTATATTGCTGTAGTATAATAGAGAGTGACTTAATATAGTGAAAAGTAATCTGTTAGGGCTGATTACGCTATTGAATATGTATATATGTGAATACAAATATAAATGACCAGTGTGATAGATTGACACTTTCATTTCTAGGTTTCCTGTGTATTTACAGAAGTGCATATACTCTAGTAATTTATATGCTTGTGTACTCAACAGTGCCGCCAGTTCTAGAACAAGCTAGTTGCTGGAAGCCTTTTGAAAAACGTCTTGTGCAGACATACAACAGAATGTAGTCCCTTCTTAAAAAACATGTCATTTATCTCAACATTAATCTGTGGCTTTATTTAGTGTATTAGCAAGAAGTTAAGAACGGTGGGAGAGTCTGCTATGATAGTAAACAAACAACTTTTCGGTGGCATTTAATGCAAAGTTTCTCTGTAACTTCATGTATCTGTCCCTCTGCCTTACCTTATTCCTCACCATTCCCTTTTTCTACAGTTATGAAGAGCCTATCTCTTACTCAGCTGTAATGCAATGACCAACAGTTGCTTGAAATATAACTTTCCTTTTGAGGATCTGTGTAGGTTTTAGTTTGATATATACTAGGTACTAGTATGATATTTTACAGTGAAGAAATTACTTATGGTAATGTCAGGAGCATTCCAAATCATAGCCTTTTAAGATAAATATAAATATGTATGTATTATGTCTAGAAATATTGAATGTAGTGAAAACTGGATGTTGCAATTATTGGAAGAAGTACATAAGAAGATACAAAGAGAGATGAATGCAGTTCAACTGACAATTGTAAGTACAAAATATAATTTAACTTCCTTTTTTAGAGCTGTGTTGAAAGCAAAAAGCTAGATGGGAGCCATTAGCTTTTAACGATTTATAATGCTTTTAAGAGCTTCCATACAATGAGCAAAGAAAAAAAGGAAAGGTATCGGTCTGTAATTCAGAGAAGGTCATTTCCATTTAGGCATAGAAAAAGTATCCTCTGAGGTGTTTATCTGTAAAACTATTCACAACACAAATAGAGGTTTGATCAAAGAAGCAGAATCATGCAGAAATTATGGAAAGTACACAGTTAAATCCTGTGCTTTTCTTTCAGAAAAAATATCAGTAAATATCAGTATGTTGATGTGCAGAAACTCATTTTTAGAAAGACTCGTGGGTTTCTTTTGAGAATTTTTTCATTAGCACCTAGTGCTATCAAATTAAGCCTAACGTAAATTAACATAGTACATACACTGTTAAATTTCAAAAGAACAACAATGTCCATGAATATGTAAAGAGAAGTCTAAAACTGAAATCAGTATCTCTCACTTCAGCCTAACTCAGAGCAAAACTTAATACGTAATGCTCTTTGATAAAGGGAGCATGAGTGCTAGGGATTGATACTAGGCTTTTTAAATACTGTTATTTTCTTTAAACTGTATCCTTGCATCCAAATAATGTTGTTATCTAAGGTAACGAGACAAAAGGATGACAAGTGCGCATTTGGTTGCAGGTGTTATTGGTTATACATCCGTATTATCCAGAGTATCCTAAAGGAATTGTAGAAACCAGGCCAGCTCCCGTCAGGTTTTCTTATTAGCAATTAAAGAGAGAGCTAGAATCATCTATGCCTATGGCGCGCAGCCGTCGGCACCGCAGTCAACCATTGCAGCCTGGGGTTTGACTGGTGCTTCCCAAGGAGCAGCAGCCTGGTCCTCCCCTGCCCGAGAGGACTTGACCACAGCTGGGAGTGACCCCCTGCACCCGATGGCTATTTTATGCCTTTCCTGTTGAATTGGGGTCATTGGGTACTTGGGAAAGGCAGCGTCAAACGTTGGTCAGGTAAGGAAGGGCTTAGGAGCTGGGGCACTCGAGCATCCCCAAGGGGAAGAAGTGGGCTTCAGGTGGGTTTAGACAGAAGAGAGCTTGAACCCATTTTTATTCCGCTTTCTGTAAAAATACTCGCTGCTTAATAAGAGCAGGTTTTATTTGTGTTGTAATTTATAATTATTTCTACTTTATTTTGGAAAGCAAAAAAAAATGGTGGTCAGCCCTTGAAAGAGGCTGAGAAGGTTCTTGTTTCGGCCAGATGCTGTTCATTATTCAGCAAGCAGCCTGGCCAAAATAAACACAGATCCTCTTCCGTCCCTCACAAATATTTTCTGCTAACGTTGTGTGAAAGACATTATTTTGGTAAGTGTTACTTTCCTGCTAGGTCTTGATGGGTGGCAAGATCAATGGTTTCAAATTTAAAAGGCATGCCAGTAAAACTCTGGTGGGACCTCCTCACCTAGAAACACCGGGAAGAATAACATTTATAAACTTTGTAGTGCTCAGGATGAGCCAGCATTGGCATTTTACCTCAAAACAGGCATGAAGTTTGGAAGTGAATCTCCCTTCCACTTACTGCATTGTGGTTTGCTTTGAAGAATGACCTCAGAGCATTCGAGCTGGTTTCTTTTTGAGTGGAAGTAAACTCAAAGCTGTGCTCCCAGCATCCACCTGCATGGCCGAATGCTTAATGAATGCCGACCCCGCAGAACACGGCTATAGCTTGTCCAAAGTAAAATCCCTGAAGCAAATGGATATCGCGTGGACATGGGGTCCTTGGCGTCAACTACTCCACCCTCCGGTTCTGCCGTGCTACTTACTAATGTAGATGCAGCAAGCAAACATGTATTTGGTTAGTAACATTTTATTACAGGGGAAAGAAAACTGTGGTAAACGATATACAAAAGGGTGACTTAAATACTTAATTCCAGAAGTCTAACTAATGTACAGTCTTTGTCTTCACTGAGGCAAATGCTAGGACAGCTGGTGCTTCTCCTCTTGTGTAGTAAGGCTCAGTCATAGTGAGACTCGAGGGTTTTGTAACCTATCCTGATGGGTAACAGAGCCCAACTTAAGGTGCCTTTGATTTTGTGACCTGAGGTGCTTTTTCTTTTGTTCTCTTGCCGCCTGTTTCTGACGCTGCTACCATCTCTAGCTAAATATTTGCTGGTGGTTTCTGTTATTTCAGCTGTTGCATACAGTAATGGTTGACTCTTCTTTTATAGGATGGATTCTGCACTTCTTCTCATACTTTAAAGGTAATTCTGAAACAGGTTTTCCACTTCACAGTGTACAGTAGACTCGTGAACAATGAATTGTGTTCCTAAAAAAAATAACTCTTCTATGTCAGGACTGGAAGCAGGCTCTAAAGTGTAGTTGGCCCAGACACACAATACACTGCTGTACCTGAGATTCTTCTCCACTTTCCCTCCTTTTCAGTGGAAATGGCTTGTAAACATCATGAAAAAACACACACAAGTAAACATTTCAGGTGCTCCCATCAGATCTGTTCAGTTTGCTTTCTCCCTGCTAGTTCTCTCCTTGTCTCACAGCCCCTTTCCCTCCGTAAGTAGCACCCAGAACATGACAGTAAGCCCTAGTTTGCTGTGTAAAAGGTGAATCGCATTTCCACGGGTGCCATCATCTTATATTTTGTCCTGTTAAGTAGACTCGGTCTGTCCATATATAAAAGCTCAAGCCCCTTCAGGTTGCTTTGGCCAGTGTTTATGTGCGTACTGGTCAGTCCCAAACATACGTGATTTTGGGAGCAAGTGGATCAGGCTAGGATGCTTCTAAGCGCATGAAGAAATTTTTGCTACATTCGGCTGCTGCTTCGCTCAGACTTTTGTCGTCCAGCTTTGGATACCAGGCAGCCTTCTTGGATGTGGATAACTGCTTCCCAAGGGGATGATTTGGGTTCTGTAACATGCAATTTAGTTATTGCCTTTTGAATCACAATTTCCATTAGTCTGGCTGGTTTTGGTGTCCCAGCAGGTTGGCTATTGTGAACATCTCTCTTAGGTATCTAATTCTCTATATTTAATATGGATGATTTAAGGACCTTATTCTGTGTTGTCATTTTAGCACTGAAGCACTGATCTGGCTCTCATTGCCTTCTGAGGTTAGGTATTTATTATCAGACTGAAATGCTGTCAATGACTTTTATGTTGAGGAATGTAATTCAAATCTGGAAAACAGCATAATGTGATGCCACGCACCTTGAAGAAACCTACTACATGACTTTGGGTGGACTTCTGGAATTTGACAACTATATGGACTTGTTCCAAACAATTAAATGAATCTCTCTTCAGAGCATATGGTGTAGAGAACATGTCATGTTTGAGAAATATGGTTGGCTTCTAATCTTGATTTTTAATTTTGCGACAGAACAATAATTGGCACAGCACATAAACCCTTTTTTTTTTTTCCCCCTGTTAAGTACTACGTGTTTTCTTCAAAGACAGAAAAAAAAAAATCTTTTCAGGAAAATCCAGTTTTTCCTTGCATATGTCATAGATACTACTTTTTGTCTCAGTTCTTTCGAACTACGGTTTGCAGTTAACGTGGCTGGGTTTATTTCCTATTGATACTAAAAGTTCGTGGTGGAAATTAAAAATCCAAAGACTCAGCTATTCAAGATTTATCTGTTGGTCTGTGTGAAGGATCTGGCTGGTATAATTGTTACTAAAAAGATGATGCTGGAGAGAAAGGATTCATTGTTTGATACACCAGAAATTTCGCAACCTATTCTATTCCCCTGCCTGAGTTGCATTACCGATGTTTAATCTTCACACCAGGGTCCAGGCTGAGCGGCAGAGAGGTTTGAGCTACACAAAAAGCAGCAGCCTCGCTCCGTTCCGGCTTCTGGAAACATCTCCGGTGCGAACCGGTATCCCACTACGCCGGGAGGGATCTGCCGTCGCTTTTGGTGGGGCACCGCTCCGTGTGCCGAGCGGAGAGCAGTGCTGTTATACCCAACGACTGGTCAGCCAGGGCAGGACTCTCTCCCTCCCCCTTTTTGCTGTTCCTGGACCCGTTTCAGGCAAGTCGTGCCCCCCTTCCAAGGCAGTCAGGGTGAGGTGAGGAGCAGGAGGGCTCCTGCCCACCCGGCACGGGGTCCGGCCAGGCTGCTCAGCTCCGCCGGGCTCTGCGCCACGGCCTCGCCAAGCCAGGATTTTTTTCCTCTAAGGAACTAAGGGGATTAGGCTTTTAAGGGGAAATCTAAGAGGATTGCAGATTTAAGAGATGGCCAGAGGGGCACGTTTATAGCTTTTTAATTAAAAGATATTTTGGCTCGAAGGCCAGAAGGATTAAGGAATCGGTAAAACCGAGTTAAATGTCAAACGCAGGGTTAAACCACAAATTAGGCATATTTCTAATGGATCTTTAGCTTCTAACTTTTTTTTTTTTTTCCCCTGAGATTAAACAATCTGTAAAGCTTATTAAGGTCATTTCCTATCAATCTTCCTCTTTCACCACTCCTCCCCTCCTGCCCATATTTATGGCATTATGAATACATTTAAATCCCACACAAGAATTTGGATGGCATTCTTTTAAGAAAAAGCTTATATTTTATGAGAGTAATAACTGAATCTACATTTTCTAAGCATAGCTTTGTTCGAATATTTAAATGGACCGGTCTTTTCTTTATTCCTTTTATGTCTACTTATTTTAAATGATCCGCAGTATATGAAAGTCAAAGGGAGAAGCAAAATATTGATCAGATTATACAAGAGAAATTCTCACAGGCATAATGCAAAAAACCGGTTCCTGATTTTCTCCATAAACCTCTTGTCATTACACTGTTGAGTCATGTAACATTATTTTGCAGTGAAAGTGAAGGTGTTAAGTCAAAAGAAGTAATTTGAAGTTTTTAATTATTCTACAAGTTATGCCCTACAGCACATTTTCTTAAAATTGTACCTTTTGTTCAGCACTAAAGTGCATGAATTACTTATAAGTCAGGCAGATCAATATCTCAGAATGTCTTACAAATAATAATTTAATTCAGCTGGGATTTTTTCTGTTGTTGCTGTTCACTCACCAACATTGTATTCTCACAGTGTTAATAGCAAAAATCATCTGGTGAAAGGAAAGGTCTCTTATCGAATGAATCTGAGAGTTCAAGGACACAGCTAATAGTGTTGTGCCGATATTACTGCGCAGCTGTTTCCTAGCACAACAACCAGGACTGCCTTGAGTTGTGTTGTGGTGTCTGATGCCTCGAGTTACTGGAGATGACACGTGATTTCTTACCAGTTGCATTAGTCATCAACTGCACGACCATCACATCTGTAGCGTATTAACCATTTCCACACCGGGGCCACACATCCTAGACCTGCTCTAGAGCTCAGTGGGGATAAAACCAGTAACAGGACAGTACCCACTAGAGTTGTGCTTAACACGTTAAGGGAATTTGGACCGTTGCAAACAGCTTTGTCCTTGGACGCTTTCATTATTACAGAATGGTGGAAAGACTTCTGGTCAATATGCTGAACATATTGACAGGCATGTCAGGTACTCACCCATACGTGCACATATGCACCGTTTCGAATGCAGAGTTGCTACCTGTGTGACCCAACTGAAAAAGAATAACTATTTTCAGTACCAAATACCTCTTCATTTGCCGTCTTACTCACTACAATCTAATTTTCTCTTTGGAATGAAGGCCGCCGAAAACCTAACGAAAAATCATTTTAAATAATATTTGACAGCTGCTAGCATTTTGACACTTTCAAAACATGAAGGGGGATAGGTGAATATTACTGAAAACGAGTATTTCAGGTATAGCATTGGCAAAATTTTACAGGAAAAGCATCCTCTGTATGGCAGATGTCTGTATCTGCTTGTGGTTTCACTAAACTATATTATATTGTGTTAAGGTAAATTTGTTAGGCTATGCTCAGTCAGGAGCATATGTCAAATCATCTGCTTTGAAAATCTTTTGAAAGTATCAGCACAAGGTTAAAAGGAAAAAACAGCCAGGAGCAGAAGAGGTAAAACACTGGCTTGGCAGTCCAAAAATCCTGTTTTTCTGAGGTCCAAGCAGAAGATAATATATAGTGTTGCATGCTTCCTTAAATTTCCACCAAGGGATTTCTGTCAGGACACACTGCCGTACCTTTAGTGCTCTACTATCTGCTTGCATATAATTTGATCCAGCACTTACATCAACTCCCTGGAACTGACTCTAATCCATAAAGCCCCGCTGCTTGCTGCGTGGCAGAGGGTAAGTCACTCAGAGCTGGGCAGGGCTCTGCTCTCTCTTTTATGACACTGTCCATATATCCAGTGCAATGCTAGGATTTACCCTGCTGTAAAAGACAGTAGCTTTTGACCCTCTCTCTCCACACACCTCCATTTGTAAAATTCTTGTATCAATCCCAAAGCAAAAATATTGTCGGACCCCTTTATTTGTGAAGTTCTTTGACCTTATGGAATGAAAAACATCTGAAAATATGTTCATCCACTACTTGCTGTCTCTGATGTTTTGAATAGATGGTGCAGTCAGGCTCGCTCTGTTTTGCTTTCTATTTTAACACAGAGTTATTTCAGATTTCCGTTTACTGCTAGCAGTCAAAGGTTGTGGCATTTCAAACACAAGCATTCCTACTGCTTTCGTAGCAGCGCTTCTGTGTGAAGTCTACGGATGAAGGACTGAAATGGCGTTGAAGTGTTGAAAAGCTTATGTTATTAATCACAGCATCCCTGCCCCAGAGGAGGGGACCCCGGGGGTTGCCTGCCCGGGCTCCGTGACTTTAGGAACGCGGTGTCCCAGCAGGACAGGCTGCCTGGGCTGGAGCACTCCATCCCCTCCGACGTCTGGAGCAAAGGCTGCCAGCCCCACCTTTCCTGAACATGGATCTTGTCTACTTACAATCTGCCGCCTGGGTTGTGATTTGGCACTTCCTTGTTTTCAAAAAGAATCCCACTGTAGACATTCGTCTGATCACCCCGTGGGACTCGGCACAGGGTCCACCATACCCTGGGCCACAGAGCACTGACACCAATATGAGGATGCTGCAAATGGCGTTTATTCAACTGCGTCACGCCCTTACATACTGTCTGTCGGTCATCCCGCCTCCTTTAACCCTTCTCTTTCCGTACATCGCGAGATCTTCCGAGCGCCAATCCCTACAAGTCCCCCCTCACTATGGCGGATGACCGACGGTACAAACTGGCGTTACAGCTATAAGTGATTCCACCACCTCATAGTAATTCGTGTACTGGTGGGTACCCGCACTCTGTATAAAGAGTTTCCGCACGCAAACAGTCAGTGCTGGTATCCCACAACAAACCATAATAACCACCACCAAAAGGATTCCAAATAGGGTCAACGTTTTTCAGTCAATCAAAGACAGGAGCCATTGCCAGGTCGACGAGAGGAGATTGTCAAGCCACTGTCACCTGCCTCCTGTAATTGACTGGCTTTGTCTAAAGGCATATCATAGTCCCCTGCTTGCGGGGTACACACAGCGGTTGCTGTAAAGTGGATCTGCGGTGTTCAAAACATCGGTCACACCATTTTGATGCTCGGTTGGTGCGTCTCCAGAGTTGTTGTCCACAGCGGTCATACTTGGTAAGCACCCAAAGGTCACAGCGACCACAGTGCAGGTACTTAGACGATCTTTTGAATGGCATCCTGCAAAATAACTCACAATAAATCGTTATTGACTGAGGTCTGGTTTCAACCACCGTGACGGCACCCAGCGCACACGTGAGTCTGGGTGCTCTGATGATTGTACTGCAGCATACCCTCTTCCCTGTGTCACCAAGCGCCTCCCACCTTCCCACTTTCCTGTTTCTGGGTCTTTCTTGTTGGGCCTCAACTAGTGCTGCTTGTAATCTGTTTGTCCAAGCTTCTTTCTAAATCAAGAAAAAGGTGTGAGTCAAAATCATACTGCAAAACTGTCGCGAATCCCAGGGAGTCAGTGAACCTGAAAAAACCACATCTAAAAGAGAGCCTGTCATGGGATGTCCTAAGCCGTAATCATCCACGGTCTTCTTCACTTGTTGCAAAAGCTTGCTATCTAACGGAGACCACTCCACCCCTACACCACCTGGACCAGCTCGGACTGGGCAAACTAAAGGGGGTCCTTCAAAGCGTATGCCGTCCATAACACATTCCTTTGCTACAATTTTCCAGTCTGGCAACGTGACCTTCGGTGAATCGGGAACTCCTTTCTGTTCCCCAGCTGCTTGTAGCAGCTCCCGCTGTTGCTTCACCTGCTCCTGTATCTCCTCTACTACTCGCTGCAACATCTGCAGCGGATCTGTAGCTGGGTCGGGCGCAGATATTAAAGGCATAGGCGTTGCCTTTTCACTGGCTGCTGCCGACTGCGCCTTACAGCCGGAGATAGCCTTTTGTTTTATCGCTGCGTGCGGCGGACGACAGCGGTTTCCGCCCACCAGTTGCCACGCCTCCTCTAACCGTTGAGCCGACCCCTCGATTGAGTCCGGCCCACTCTCTTCCTCTTCCGCTACGCGCGGAAGAGGGAGTGTCCTGACTTTCCTTCCTCCTTCCTTTGGCCGTGCTCCGCCTCTCCCGACCTCCGGAGAGACATCCGGGGAGAAAGCGGATGTCGGCGCCATCTTAGGGTGAGCTTGTGGCGCGGTTCGCAAAACACGTCCCGGCACCCAATCCTCCGGATCATACAGGGGAACCGCTCCCTCCTCTACCTGCTCCTTTTCTGATCCCTTCATCACCGCCCTCTCCGCCTCCTCTAGTCTCTGCCTCTCCTTCTCCCGTCTCCTTTGCTCAGCCACGGGTTCCTCTGCCTCCTGAATTAACTGTCGCTCTTTCTCCCGCTCCTCCTCTCTCGCCCGTTCACGCTCCCGTTCAAACTCCTCCCAAGGGTATCCCGGTGGTTCGGCCGGTGCCGACGGCTGCACTGGGAGCACCAGAGGCGTCTGCTCCGCTACCTCCGTCAGCCCTTCTGTCCGCGCCTCCCCATCCGCCTGCACGCCCCGATCCGCCTGCGCGTGCATCAATCTCTTTGCTTCCTTCCATGTTAAGCCCTCCTCCCGCACTTTCCTGAAAATCGCCCTAATCCGCCCCCACGTCTTTAACTCCGGACCATGCTGCGTCGCCATAGCCCGTTCCGCTAAAGCCGCGGTGCATTTCGGCCAGCACTCAGGAGACAATATGTCCCCCGGGCGCTCTATCGCTTCCTCTTTCAGGAGCCGCTCTAGGCAAGCTTTCGCTTCTTTTTGTCCCATAGGGATTTTTACCTCTCTAGAGCATGAGTCCAACACCTTCAGGACTCCTTCCATGCCTGGCCAGGCCTTCGATTACGCCCCGCGTAATCCGCCGATGTCCAATCACGTCAGGGTCACCACTTGTAGACATTCGTCTGATCACCCCGTGGGACTCGGCACAGGGTCCACCATACCCTGGGCCACAGAGCACTGACACCAATATGAGGATGCTGCAAATGGCGTTTATTCAACTGCGTCACGCCCTTACATACTGTCTGTCGGTCATCCCGCCTCCTTTAACACTTCTCTTTCTGTACATCGCGAGATCTTCCGAGCGCCAATCCCTACATCCCACTACCTGCCGCCAGCCCAGTCGGTTGTGTCCCAAAGCATTTTTCTTCTGAAAAGAAATTATAACAGAAGAGCCTTCCCTGGGTGCCAAGTGGCTCATCTTGCTCTCCAGTCCAGCGGGGACTTGGGAGGCCTGAATCTTGCCCTGACTTTTGTTTGTAGTTACACAAGTTTAAGTCACTATTTAATTGGGATTACTTTAGATTTATGTTGGTACAGCTGTGCGGTACAAAGTCGATCTTTGCATATTTTCCCTTGATCAAGTGTTACGTGTGCAGGTTAGGGTGCTGCTTGGTTCTTCCAGGATGTTTTTCTCTGTTAGCTCCTGCTACGCTTTTCTTAAGAGTCATTCCTGCCAATATGTGGGAGGATAATTTCATATTGATTCCTGATTACAATTTTTCTCTTTATTTTCTTCTGTGTTACATCTATATTTACAACCTGCTATATATAAATGAAAGTCATAGTACCCTCCTACTTTCTTTAATAGTTTCACCCAGTATTGATAGCTATTACTTCTGTATTGATCTGTAACAGGCTGACTCTAGTTACAGTGTTAACGATTTAATGCCAATAACATCAGTCTGTAAAACAGTCAAGTAGAACAACCTAAACCGCATAAAACCACCTGATTAACATTTTTTACAACACTCTCTTCTGAAATAAACAGACCGTACTGGATTTTAACATCTGGTCCCCAACAATTCTTGCAGGGGTGATAACTTTTTTTTTTCTTCTCTTTGCAAATGCTGCCCATTTTTTCATCAACTTTTTCATCAGGGCACAGCTGTTGCTGCAGAGCACCGTGTATTCACGTCTGACAAGTGGTTGATGCTCACTTCTGCTTACTTCTACCTGACATCATTTTGCATTGGGTACAATTCAAAAAGACAAACCTCTTCATGGGCTTTAAAAAGGCATCTCATCACCATTTAGTAAACAGCCTTTTATTCCGGTTTATAGAATAGCTACAAAAATATGCTACAGCGCTATGTCTCCTGAACAGAAGTCTGGAGCAATTTCTCTTCTTAAAGGGACGGACAATGGAACAGACTCCCTTTGTATGAACTTGTACTTTCAGGCATTATGTTTTGGGTCTTTTTTTAAACCAAGCCTTCAACTTCCCAGGGTAGCTGCATTCACTTAAGTTGGTCAAAAGAGCGCAGTCCACAACCTTTCATAAAATGTTGTTTGTTTTTTTTAAAAGTACCCCAAATACCTTGTATTTTGAGAATACCAACTATGCTTACTTTCAGTTAGCAATGAGAATTCTTGTGTATGAAAAAATATACTACAAAGCCTTGATCTAAAAAACAACTTTATTTTTGGTCCAAAACAATAGCTGTCACCATTTAATGTTGCCTTTTGAACAAGGTTCTAGTAACTGAAAGATAATTATAGATTTTAAAGGGTGAGCATTTTTTATGTTTCGAGAGTATTTTTTGTTAAAACTGGCACAGTGGAGAATTCTGTATACAGATCAAGTTTCCCAGCCCTGCATACCTGCAGCCTGCTAGTTTTTGCATATTTCAAAATGATTATGAAATGTTGAGCCTTAGTATGCTGTGGCTCTGTGCTGTAGACAAGTAAGAGCTATACGTTTTTGATAATTCTGATTTGGCCTCGTGCAAACACATCAAAATCCTGAACTGTGCAGTGAATTAGCATTAGGTTAACAATTCAATTAATTTTTCTCATATGCATAAGATTGCAGTTTAGGTGGCAAATTCTGTTATACCGGTTTCTTCTCAGCGTACGGCAACATGTTTCCCTGCCCCTTGTCTCTTCCCTGTTTTCCTCAGGCTATTTTTAAGAAAAAAAAAAATAGGATTTTGTTCAGTGTGAGCCTAAGTTACATGAATATGGAGGGGAAAATTGTAAGAAGGGCCTATCTCTTCAGTAACCATTTCTACTCAGATTTTTTCAGGTTACCTGAGGATTTAATTTTATGAATATTGTAATTTAATGGTAAAAATAATCTAAGAATGGGCTCTACCTGTGAAAATATGTGTAAAAGGCAGCAGTGATTAATATAAAGTTTAAAACTGGAGTAGCATACTTTTCTGTGAATGGGACAATAATTAGCTAAATTTGAGAAGGAAGACCTGAACTTTAGAACCTTTACTACTTTCCTCATTTTCAATGTGAAATGAGAACCCTCTTGTATCAGCCTCCACTTGCCAATATAGTGAGCTTTAAAACAAACAAACAAACAATCAAGTAAGACTTTTAAATCAAACTCTGCATTCTGGAAGTTTCTTCCCATGATAGTCCACCCACTACAATAATCGTTAGGTTGTCAGTCAGACCTTGGATGCCCTCCAGGCCTCTGTGCAATAGCGTCAGTTTAATGGACACAGAAAATGTGGGGATCCTTGGGATTTTTGCTTCAGACCATGGACTCACTGGTTTAGCCATCAACTGCGCTGGATTCTCTTTTTATTGCAGACACAGCCTGGATGCCTTGGAAGATGTAAAGGTATTTTTACTGGGTTTTGGTCTCATTTGTAAGGCGAGGCTTTTTAGCCAAAATGGACTAAATCCTCTTTCCATTACCACTTTCCCCAGGTAAGTCTTTGGATATCTAAATTCTCTCCTCAACTCAGCAGAGGAGGAGGAGGTTGGGAATTTTTCAAGGAAACCTTCCCAATATTCTCAATCCAGTGAGTTTCCCCAGTGTTATGGGAACTTTTTTCACTCGTTTTATAACGTAGCTAAACGTTAAGGAAGTTGTAACATCCGCATTTAGCTATTCTGCCAGCCTAGAAGCTCAGTGTCTTCATGCCCAAGCTATTGCAGTCTTTAAACAGAAGATCTTAAAGTACTTTGATAAGTATTAATTAAACTGCAGAACACGCCACATACTTTTATTCCAATTTTACAGAAAAGAAAATGAGCTATCAGTAAAATTTGCACAATGAATTCAAGTTAAAATGCCTACATGCAAAATGCTAGCTACCTTAGTTAGTATTCTTCTACTGGGAGAGTTTTTAATAATGTATCTAAATGTTCTGGGTAGAGGCAAAGGAACACTGACAGCAAGGAAAATATTTCAAAATTATATTTGATAGGGTTTATGGTGTTTAGCTGTTTATGTTTTGCTTTTGTATATAAGTATTCATCTGTTCTATTCTTTGGGCAATTGAAATTAATTATTTTTCACAGATTCCCAAGATGCACTATAGTCCATTTATTTGTTATACTACTGACCATGATTAATGACCAACCACAGTTTCAATATCTCATTTTTAATGATCATGATAAATTGTAGCCCATCATGGCAATTTAATATGCTTATCATGCAAGATCTAAGTCAAAAAACTTAAATTATATCACAATTAGGAAGCACATCTTAGCTGGGAAGCACAAGAATAGTTAGTTTGCCATTATAAAACTTGCAGTTCCATGCTTTCGCTGAAAGGGTTTTGTAGCACATCAACCTAGCTGTTCTGTTCTGTTCTTATTGGAATATAGGTCGTGAACTTTTCCATGTTGTATCTCGTACTGCAGGAGGATCTGTTATCAAACTCTTTGATTGCAGTTTTCTCCTGAACCTAATCTATGATTGATGGGGATAAGGAGAGCTCATGAAACAGGTCAGATAAAAGAGCTCGTCAGGTAGCAAGATGAAACTTAAAAGATTCCTCGTATGGTCTCTAAATTATATGAGACGCATCACAGTCAGACTACTGTTTGGCTACAGCTATATACAGTATGGTGGCACATTCCCCAGCGCCCAGCATGTCCCAACACCATCTCATACTGAGAGCTGGTGACAAGCATCACTCCCTTTTTTCCTCCTTTGTTTTTACACCCAGGAAAGCTGTGGGCACGTGGGCTAGAGAGGAGCTGCAGCGCTTCCTAACACAGGCTGCGATATGGGTGAGTGAGATATCGAGCATCACCCCATCAAGTAGTCTAAACTTAGCCTCTCTGAATGGCACCTTCAGTATGACGCTTTTTCATGCTTAGTTTCTTCCTACTGTGATGCCTTCCCTTGTCCTGCTGTCTTGCATCCTCTTTTGGGTGACAGTGGAAGCTGAGAGCACAGAACCATCAATCCCAGTCCAGCATCACCTGTGGCTACACTTGTGGCAGAGTGAATGTTGAGCAGATCCTTTGGGTTTACCACTTGATTTTAGTTTTTAAGACAACACCAAACAACAACAGTTATGAAGATGGTACTTCATCTTTTTAATGATTTTTTTTAATTACTGCTATAACATTTATGGTGTCTCTAAATGTGTTTGTCAAATCATCTCTGAGTTAGCATCTTGCACTTGGCAAAATGTTATTTTGGAATGGCCAGTGTGCTTGTACTTCACATCAAATAACATGCGCTGTAATGACTCAAGAGAAGCATGATCAGCAATCAG
The DNA here is from genome assembly GCF_929443795.1 of Astur gentilis. NCBI lineage: Eukaryota > Metazoa > Chordata > Aves > Accipitriformes > Accipitridae > Astur > Astur gentilis. The sequence goes on from NC_064891.1 coordinate 16,753,802, forward strand.
GAAAATTGAAATTAAGTCGTTCCTTGGTTATAAGCAAAAACAATCAATTAACGGGAGTTTTAAAATCCAGTATTAATTTTGTCAGTAGAAGTCATTGGATGGTAGTTCTTTAAGACTGGTCTCTTGCTGTCTCTGCTCTTGATGGGGCTAAGAGAAGAAAAATTGTAATACTTCTTCATCACAGAAAAAGTGGATTCTATGAAGTGTTGGTGGGAAGAAGCTGGAGAGGGCGAAGAGTTGGACCTTTCTGCTGCCACTGCCAAAACAGAGCTCTATCAGGGTAAGCTTTTCTTGATTTAGTAGAGTCAGTATGCTTGATTCCTAAGGAGGAGATGACAGAAATTGCAAATGTCCTCTGAAAAGCCTCTTAGTAAAAGTGGGACTTGACAGAATATCTTCACAATGGACATGATTTAATCACCAAAAAAAACGTGATTTAACAAAGAATTATTTTAAATGTTAAAAATGGCTTTGCCAATGGAGATAGCAATATCATCTTATGCATTGCAATGCAGAGAGCTCAAAACTCATTTCAGATATAATTTTTTTTTTTTTTAAGACTAATTTATTGGGTCATTTTTAAAATATTCAATTCCAATGCCATCAATGTTGTCTTAATGTTTTGTATTCATAATGTTGAATTTGCACTGCTCTTAGAACTTTAATTACAAAGCTAAATTGTACTAATATCCATTAGGTACCTCCTAATTGAGGCTACATCATATGTCTGATGTGGCAGTACTAATTGGTATAATTAAATTCTAATATGCATCAGTAGACTATTAAAAAGAGAGTTAAGAACAGAGGAAGGAATAAGCAAGTTTGTGAAACTTCTCATATCTAAAGTATTCCTATAATGAGAAAGAGTGCTGACTGTACTTCTTGCCCATTTTATTTTAATTACTATACGCGAAATGTACCAATGTTTTACTGACTGAAATTCACTTTTTCTGAAGCCTTATATCAGCATATTTACTAATAATGTATTTAAAGCTCTTGTTATTTATTGTATTTTCCTTATGCTTTAAGTGTGCCTAAAATGTTTGGGATGAATTTTTCCACTTAGGTTTGGCTTTAGACTAACTGACAATTTGCTGTACTGGAGTATGTGCCTCTTCTTTTTCTGGGATGATTGAAATAGATCTTTTCATAGCAATTTGCAACACTTCTGAAGTATGTCAACTTAAATCACTACAGTTTAGAAATCAGAATGGCCAGCACTCAGCGCCACATGAAAATATTCAAAAGCCTGAAATTTACAGATTTTGCATGTATCTCAAAAGGTGGAGGATCAGGCTTCAGTTTCACGAGTTTGCAGGCAGGAAATATCACCGCGCAGGGAACCCACTCTGCTTCCTTCTGAGGTAAAGCTGGGAGTTCAGCTGGGTGCCAGGGCACCAATACCAGTGCCACCAGTGGAGAATTCACATTTTTCTAGCAGCCTCTATCCATCAGTGTTCCTACAATCTAGCTCCAGAACGGCAGCTCCACTTGAATTCCTCAAGAGCTGTGTATAATTAAAGAGCTACTCCTTGGCATATAGTTTTTATAAGCAAAAATACCATATCAACTCACATACCAGAAATTTATGTACTAAGCACTGACTTTATGAAAAGTGAATTATTTCTACTACTTAGCCTAATCCTTCAGATAGTAAATACTGTCGTAATCAAGGTATATAACCTGCAGTTTGCTTGCTGGCTAAACTTGCTGTCAGAAGGAAATTCTTCAGTCTTACAGATGGGCTAGGTTCCTTAGCCAGATACAGCAGACATTTATTGTATCCTCCTTCAGGTAAACCACGTAAGGATGTGGTTTATCGTCTCTTAATACGGTAATCAGATGTTGGGTGTCAATTAGGCATTTCTTTTCTTTTTTGAGACTGTTCCACCTTTTTCTTTTATAAATGAGACACGATACTAGTACATCTTTGTCACTTAGCAACCGTTTTTGGAAGTGAAGATTTTTATTTTTATTTTTTTAAATACCCATCTTCGGTATGACGTGTAACAAGGGTAGGTCAGTGTTTTGGGCCATTGTTGTGGTTTAACCCCAGCCAGCAACTAAGCGCTACGCAGCGGCTTGCTCACTTCCCCCCACCCCAGTGGGACTGGGGAGGCAATCGGAAGGAAAAAGGTAAAACTCATGGGTTGATTTAAGAACAGTTTAATAATAGAACAGAAAAGAAGAGACTAATAATGATAATAACAACAATAATAAAATGGCAATAATAATAAAAGGATTGGAATATACAAAACAAGCGATGCACAATGCAGTTTCTCACTACTCGCCAACTGATGCCCAGTTAGTTCCCGAGCAGGGATCCCTCCCTGCCCCACTCCCCCCAGTTTATACACTGGGCATGACGTCACACGGTATGGAATACCCCTTTGGCCGGTTTGGGTAAGCTGCCCTGGCTGTGTCCCCTCACAACTTCTTGTGTCCCTCCAGCCTTCTTGCTGGCTGGGCAGGAGAAGCTGAAAAATCCTTGCCCTTAATTTCATAGTTCTAGCTATAATTTTACGGACTGAATTTTATTTTGTGAATTAGCCTTTTAGAGACTGTCTTGTAGATTTAGAAATCCTTACTGATTTTTTTATCTTTAGATACAGTATGATTTCCCACAAAATTTAATATCTAGCTGACAACTTGAAAATTATTCAGGAGGGCCTTAAAATATCCAAGCAGAACTTTTATACACAGTATCTGGAGGGAGAAGAGATTTCAGCTTTGAACTAGACACAAGAATGGATTAGCTTTCAGGGTTTTAAATGAAGCAACATGCAGCAGGAAGGCCCAATCAATGCGTTGTTTAATCAACTGGAGAACTAGTGATGAATACCAGGGATTCTGTCACTAACTTACATCATTATTAGTACTTTTTTTTTTTTTTTTTTTTTTACTTTTTACTAAGTATGGATGGTTTTGTGATATTTTCCTTGGAACTTACTTCTTTCCAGACCACAGAGCTCCTATTTTGTTGGGTAGTGAAATCAGGAGGAATAGTTTAATTAATTAATTAATGATATGTAAGGGAAGGAGAAGAATTTGGGATGTTAACTTCTGAAAATTTTCCTCTCCTACTGTTTATAATGCTGTTTCCATTTCTCTCTTTAACACTGCCTATCATTTAAAAATGTTATTTTGTTCTTTCATTTTCACTTCTCTTTCACTTTTATTAATTTTCTCCTTTTTATTTTCTATTTTTAAAAATTTTACAGTTCTTGCTTTTCAGTCAAGATGAACTGGGAAAACCCATGTTTTTTCTAGCATATGAAATCAAAATCAATGGCCGCAAAGATGGCAACGGCATCTTATTCAGCAATGTGGAAGATAATAGAAAGGCAAAATTATAATTGAAAAGCAAGAAACGGGAAAATCATAGGCCTATTGGAAATTAGAGAATCTAAAATATTATTTTGCTGATAATTTTTCCACAGTCTATAAAATCTGTCATGCATCCAGAAACCATGCTTGACACACATAGTTTTTTGCTTCTATCTGCATCAGAATTGCTTTGCAGAATTGTTACTGATACTTTAATGAAAATGCAGATTGAAAATCCCAGTCGAGATTCCAGGTCCATATTAAATACAAATGGGAAAATAATAAAAGTAAATTTGATATGATTAATGAACAAAAGACTCTAACCCGTTTTCCACTTTCACTTGGTGGTTACTAATAGCTAATAGCATAAGACGATTAAATTGAGACTTTACGCTTTCTGACATTTTTTCAGAAGTACTCTGTACTTTAAATATTACGAACATATTAATGTAAATGAAAATTGTGTCTCTCTAATACAAATACAATGCTATAACCAGATGTATTTAACCCTAGCATCGGTCGCTGTTATAACAGAAGAATTTCTTGTTCAGCTCTATAGCTGTCTCCTGATCTTCACTGGCCTTTTCTCCTCTTAATGTAAGTTGACCCTGAGAAACAAGGCTGTTCAGGAAAGTCTACGTTGAGGGCATTCTGATGTATTGCGTGTGACTTTAGTAAATAACACCAGAAATGCTATAAACCTGTTGACTCCAACAGGAAGTAAACAGTGGAAAATGAAATAAACTGTTCACCCACAGTTTCTCTGCGTGCCTGGTCAGAATTTAGTTTCTTCATCTCTATCTTCATAATGTATGATGTATTCTGCAGAATGACTGTGCGTTATGATTCAGTTGACTTTTCATATTTTCAAAATTGCAACCATCCTCCTTTAAACATTCACCATAGTAAGTGATGTTCAAAGAGCTGGACCAGCTGTTTCAAACCTTCTCAAGTTTGAACCTCCCTAACACGAATCACTTGCTAGATGCCAACGGTCAGCACACAGGGAAAGAGAAAAGCAACTGTGTGCGATGAACAACAGAACTGTTGGATTTGTCTTTCACAACTTACTGTGCAGGTGTTGCATGTTGCATGGTTCTGTGATTGGGTATATGGGGAGTGACTGCAAGAGAGCCAGGCTGATGCTTTCCTCAGAGCATCTGAAGATGTTCTGGCTGGAAAATACTGTAGAGTTCATGTGAGTCAGTGAGAAAAACTGGGAGAGAGAGATGGGATGGCAGGTAGTGATCCTGCAGCATGCTGTTGAATGACCAAGTCGAGCAGTCCCAGTGCCAAACCTGACAAAAGGTGGATAGAAGGGATGAGACTTCTGGAGATGTAGAGAAAGTTGTGTAGAGTTTGCTCCATTCAGAATGCCTCCGAAAAGTATTTAGAAAAGCAGAAAACAAGTCCTACTTTACAAGGAAATGAATGGTAGTGGAGAGATTTGGTTTCAGTTCTCTGTAGTAGTCTCCTGTCTATGAAATTTTGAGTTTTATGGTTTTTGTAAAGAGCCCGTGTTGATCTGTTTTCTTATTTCTTTCTGTGATTTGAAAAAACAACCAGTTTCAGAATTTTGAAGCCTTTTGGCATGTCTCCTTCCAAAAGAAGTTCTACCTCAAAGCTTCTGCCAACTCAGGATTCCAACAGAGTAAACTTTGAAGAATTTACAAAGTAATATTAGCTCCCCAGAAGATGCATTGTTTATCAAATGTTCCTTGCCCGAGGTCTCCCTTATGAAAAGAGTTCAAAAAGTGCTCATTTTGCTGTAATCCTACTATTAGCAGATTACTGAAAACACATTTTAAAAGTTATTAGTTAGAGTAACTAATAGATTATTTGAACATCAGGTAAAACAACCTCTTGCTTCTCTTGGGACTCCTTATTCAGTCCTAAACGGTGAATGCTGAATGTGGGTGTATGACAGCCCAATACATTTAACATTTAGTTAGTCCTGCTAGGTGCTAAAAAGCAGCCCACCCCATTTTAATTCAAATTAATGGAACATAAAGCATTCATAGGATGCCTTGGAACTCTCAAACATTAGATGCCAGAGGGAAGTGAAAGGAAGCTTTTTATGTACAAAGGAGTGAATGGATCACACCACTTTCAAATATTCATGAATGAACTATGGCTAATTCCAGAGGAGTAAAAATAAGTGGGTTTATTCGTCTTTTCATCATTTTGCATTATAATCTCATTATGTGGAGGCCAATTGCCTTTATGTCTTTTTAATTTTATTTTTTTTAAAAAAGTTTTTTTATTGCAGGAGGAGTTCTAGGGCCTCTGCAAGCGGCTGTGCTGCTGTTAAATTTAATGGGCTCCAGCTGTGCAAGGGCATTGTCAGGAAGAAAGAACAAAACCCCTGGAAGAATAAACAGGGAAACAGGATACTTTTAATGTGTTATTTGTTTATTGAGAGGATGTATCATTGAAGTGATACTTATGCATGGGGTTTTTTAAGAAGCACTGAGAGCACACTTAGTTACATATGCATGCAGTATAATTTTGTTAAACTGAGACACTATAGTGATGGGATTAAAGATCTAGGGTGGAGTGACTGTTAACGGTTGAATATCCTTTCACACATTCTTTGTCTGAAAGGCAATTCAGAATCATGTTTCCCTACGCATTAGCCAACTTACTTTAAGTTGGCTCCAAACAGAAAGCCCTTCAGCCCCTATCCATGGAGCTACAATCTCCTCCGCCATCCTTGCCACGGCCACCTCTTACTTGCTTGACTGTACACACAGAGCTGCACTGCTGGCTGCGCTGTATCGGCACTCCTGGCTACCTAAAGGCAAATACCAGCTTCTGTCTCCTGTTGCTCCCTGTGCTGCCCTACGCCTCCATTTCTGAGATATTTTAGGAATGATGAAAAATGATTTGGTTACTGTTGTTACTACGTACCCCTTTCCTGCTCCCTTCCCTGTGACCTGCTTTGTGTCACATTCTCCCGCGGTGTTTTGGTGGGGAAGCTGTTTGAGGCGACTGCACCAACAACTGTTCCAGCAGCAGGTGATCACCACGACCCACTCTGGGCACCGTTTTCTTGCTAAGGGGCTGCTGTTGTCTGCTGATGACATCTGCCATGGACGAGATATTCGTGACAGTCGAGTGTGTCAGTCATGCTTAAGCCCCCAACAGCATCTTACCTGCCTCCTCATCCTTGCTTGCATTACAAGGAATAGTTGGTTCAACCCAGTAGAGCGTGGAAAGTGCATTTGCAGGAGGGAGCAAGTGAGATTTGAAATTTGTGTTACATACAGATGGGCTTAACTCCAGGTACTGAAAATCTGATGCTTTTAAGGAAGGTACTGATTGCCAATCTTCTGAAAAATCAGACCCTTCGTAGCCTTTTAGTAATGACCCAAAATGTAAGCTACTTTCCTACTGCCTTCTCTCTAAACATGATGTGTTTCTTCTACCCTACTGATTGAATAAGCTGAACTTGCACAAGTTGAATATGATTGAGAGAATAAGGCCTGAGTGTTCCTTGTTTACAAGTTAACTTGGAAATACTGTAAAATAGATATCTTTGATTTTTTTTTTTTTTTTTTTTTTTTTTTTTGAGATAACCGCTATTACATTCAAAGGGAGAGGTATAAATGGAAAGCAAAGCTCCCATGGAGCACTCTGCCACCAGAAGCAGTTTCAACACTGGACAGAAAGTGGCATTGCAAGACAGAATTGGGGCATTTGGTAGACCAGTAGAGTTTCTCCTGTAGCTGGGCAAGGCCAAATATATACTTCTGCACCTCTGCTAGACCAGGTACTTCAGGTCATGAGTTACAGCCATTACACCTACGCACCCGCACGTGACATTCCCAGAGTGGTACCTGCTGTTTTCCACTGACCCACACCTTTGTATCCAGTGTCTTCCCTGCCCCCCCCCCACCCCATTGTTCATAGTCTAAGTCTGTTCCAGTTTAAAAACACTGCATTAATGAGATATGAGACTAAGACTAGCGAGAACATTAAACTTATATTTAAAAATTGATTTTGCCTGGAATTATAAATATCTAGTGCATTAACCAAAGTACCACAAATTTAACTGTTATCTTTTGTGTGTAATGATATGACTTTGAATTTGCTTTTTAAGAAATACTCATCATGAATACAAAATGTTCATCTTCAAACATCATCACAAAAAGATCCATTATTTCAGTATGTTTTCTGTCTTTCAGCTATGCTTTCTGATTATTTTTAATGCTTAATCCATCATTTTGTGACCTTCACCATGGGAAAGGTAAATGTAAATCTTTCCAATAGCAAAGAAATAAATGGAATGAAAAAGAAAACTGTTTTGTTTCGACAGAAATGCTAAAACTTAAAACAGAAAATGCAAGGGTAAAGCTCTGCTCTTCAGAGGACTGTCTGCAGACTTCATAGTAATTATTCATTTTATATGCTTGTATTTGAGGATGGGTAAACAAGACCACCTTCAGATTTTTAAACTGTGTCAAGGGAAAGGTTGCAAACCTACATGAAACTTGTGATTTATTGTTTTTTCTACATCCTTAACCTAATGTTTATTTTTTTGCAATGCAAGCAGAAGCAGTTGATTGCCAGGGTGGGAGGAGGGAGCAGCGAAGACCCTTGATCATTTCAACAATCCACCTCAACAGTCTCAACAAGATGAGGCACTACTCCATTTTGCTATGTTGCTATGATCTTTTGCTTTCATACTGCCTTCAGTAATTGTGTTTCTTGCTGCTTTTTCTCCCTCCTCCCTGCTTTGTAAGGTGAGAAATGGCATCCACGAAATGTGACATAGTGGTTTTAGTTATGAATATATTGTCGGCACAGTTCATCTGGTTGCGGGACTTCTAAATCACTGAATGGCTTGGCCACTGGGCAGTCTAGAGGCACGCCTCTACAATTTGCACAGCTTTGTTGCAACAGAAGTGGTAAAACATGCACATGGTTTTCAGACTAAAGCTCCTGTCATCTTTGGTGTGAGCTGGATACTGGTTTTTCAGCACTGACCTTGGCCGATCAGCGTTAGAAAGGGTACGGTCCCCACACTCGTACTCTAGTCATTAGTGATGGTGAGTGCCACTTGAAAGCGATGCTGCGTCAACATTGCTGTGTTAGTAATACTCGTTGCCTCAGTTAGATAATACTTTCTAAATTATATTTAATTGGATATTATTTGTTTTCTGTACACGTGGAAAAGGAAAGATTATATGATTTTCAGATAAAATCTAACATGGCACAACTTTTTTGGTTTTGGACCTGTCAGAAATGTTTCCTTCTGGCTTTGATTTAATGTTTATAAGTGTGGTTCCTTTGCCAGTCAGTACCTGTGTTGGTCTCTGACAGGGATGCGGAAGGAGTGTGACCATTGTCCCGTTTACTCACAGCAGACTTATTTCACTGAAACAGCCTCAATTACAGAGGAGATCATTCTAACTTTGTGCTTAGCTTTGTAGAGCACTCAGGGAATCATACCAGACCTTAAAAGTAAATAAGGAATTAGTCATTATTCCTGTTACGCTTGATTTTGTTCTTATCTTCAATTTATTGAATTAGTAGCAGTTATTCCAAATAAGGAAACTGATAGAAAACCGGTAGAAGTGAGAAGCTTGTTTTTTGTGTGTGTGTGATTGAGTGGCATTAATATATAACAAGGGACAAGTTTCTCAGCAAGCTTGCTCTATAAAAGGATTTCTCTTTGACTAACAGGAATAACTTCATTTAGTTTTAGATGTGTGAAGATGCTGATGTCTCAGATGAAATTCCCTCAGACTAGTGTACTCTGCTAACACTGAATTCAAGCTGAGAGTACGTAATATAAATATTAGTGTCTAACATGAGACCAAAGAAATTGCATCACGAAAGTCAACAGAGTGTTGTCACTGAAGTTTAAATGGTGTGCATTTCTTTTGAAGCTAGGGAAAACAAGAAAAAAAGTTGCAGTAGTAGTTGGATAGTGTCCATCATTTCTAACATCCTTACGGAAATGTTCATTCTGATATTCCCAGACGACAGAACATGGCCTCTGTGGAAGCTCATGTCATGAGTACTGTTTCAGAATGCTTTCTAGTACCTGTTCCCCAATTCTTACACTTTCTCATTTTAGCATATTAATGTGATTGGATGGAGAAAATTCAATATCTGTATATTTTCAAAAGTCTCTGCTTAATGTAATAAGTGGGCTTTGTTTTATGTAATTTATTTTTTACATCACCCTAAAATGTCAGTTGCCATAACAGCAAATGCACTTTAAGTATCTATTTCTTTAATTAATTTGCTTTTCATTCTCTGGATATACACCACCTCTCTTTTTCCTCTGAAGACTGTCACAGGTGGAAATGAGATGACATTGTGGTTTGTCTCAGGTGGAAATTAGATGATATCATGGTTTTTATCACTCATATGGATTCAGAGTAGGAGTTAATCACTCTCATATCATCTCTGAAATAACAGTAGGAAATTCAAAAGTCAAAATTAGTTATGTATTAATAAAATTAAAAGAGAGAAGGCGGGGGAGGAGAGCTAGGTTGAAACAAGTATTTTATGACACTTCACTGAGTAGCTAGTAATCTGAAAGAGGAGGAAAACAAGAAATCAGGAAAGTGTCAAATAGAGACTTCAGATAGAAAATTAGAATAGCCACAACTGTTGTAGCCTGGTGGGGAAAAAAAACCAAACCAAAAACATTTAAGCACTTAGACTACAAATCCATTTTTCACCTACACAGTTAGGTATGTAGAGTTCTGTTACTCCCTATACTCAGTATTTTCCCTATTTGTTGAAGCTAAATATCTTGTAATGTAGGAAGGTCTAGCTGAAAATTATTCGAATTAATCTGGTTTAGCTCACATGAAATTATATTAGGTGTGCTTACAGAGGCATTGATAGTATCTCAGCTGTTAGAGGAATAACTTTTCAAATTTTAAATGTTTCATCTTCATTTGCCATGCTACTGTCTCCAGTATCAGTCTCCTATATTCAACAATTTTCAAATGATAAATAGAATTGGGATACCTTAATTAGACTTTTCTGTAACTGACATTTTTAAGAGGATGATCCACTCGGTGGTTTTGAACTTCCTAGTATACCAAGAGCGCCGTTTCTGGCACAAGAGTTTTTGTACAGAACTGTGGTCTGTGATGGTCTACCTTTTAGATAACAATCTAGTGATATTAAGCACTCTTTGGGCAGTAGGACTCTTCAGCTGCAAGTGGCTGAATAAGGCACCAAATTTTGATAAATGCTTTCCATGTTTAGCCAGATGCTTACAAATTAGGGCAGGTGATGCTCAGCGTTATTTCTGTAAGCTCATTTTAGATTAGGGCCTTTAGTCTACATATCCTGCGTTTGTGAATATGTAAGCTTCATGGGAAACATGGGTTCTTGCACGTCGTCTCACAAATAGGCTCTTCCTGAAATACATTTAATGGCTTATATTTCTTGTGTCTGAAATAGCAGATGGTCAGTTTAATCTTAGTCATATGATGGGTCTTTCTAGTTGTATCTGCAAAAGCAGCAACCTCTTTTTTTGTTTCCAGAGATGTAAGCAGGATGGAACAACTCACACTTCCAGTTACTCTGACGATTCGATAACATTTGCTTAGAAAGAAGTTGTGTATTATGAAAAGTACATTAAATGCAAAAACCTCTTAGAGCTAATGAGGGCTTGTTTTCACAGGAGAGTAAATACCGGGCCATATTCACCTCTTCCTGTGATTTGTGATTTTACATACCCGCCATGTATCAAGCCTCAGTCGTCTCCTTTCCAGGATGATGATTCTTGGCTTACTTAGTTTAACTTAATATGAAGTCATATATCACTCTTCTCACAATCTTTATCTCTAGACTCCATGCTGTAGGGAGTCTCCTTCACATGGGCCGAGCTGGTGCAGAACAGAAGCTCAAATTCATTAGCGTTACAGGGGCTAAAAGAAGAATCACGTCATTTTGAGGCACTTAAAAAAAATACCTAGCTCTTGTCCCTCTCCTGTGTTCTACCAAGAGCTCCGGGTTGTAAACCCGCACTTGCAGAATATCAAGTAGTGTACCTTCAGCTGTTTTTAAAAAAAATGCTGGCAGGGACTCAAGTCAAAAGTACATTTATTTAATCTTGTCAGCATTCATTTACAATCCAACATTTAAAGAAGACAAGATTAAAATCATTTTCCCCCACTGCACAAAGCACCAGATAAAAGAATCTTTTCAGTAATAGTATTTCATTTTGAGTTTCACCAGTCCATTTAGTTTTGATATTACAAGAAGCCTATTAGCTTTATATCCTTGTGCTGAATGTTGATGGATTCTGACAGCTGTCACTGAGAAACTGAAAGAGATGAGATTTTCAAGTTGAATACAGATTTTATTGAATAAAGGTGAAATTTACTTCACCCATATAAATCATAAGAATCAAGCTATGGATGGATGAAGTGGGGATGGCATGAAGTACATGCTTTGTCTCTACATCTGGTCTACCCCATATTATGTCACAGTCACTCCACATTGCCGGAGAGATAAGCCCAAAGCGGGTACTTGCATGTTCAGGTGGGGGCCGTGTGAGGCTTCAGTAACCCTCAGCAGGTCTGGTCTCCTCTTCTCATACTAGACAAGTCATCTGGAAAATGCTTTTTTGTAATGATCAAGGGATGCGACAGTAACAGAACTTAATTCCCAACAACTTATTGAAGTATTTTATGTAGTGTGAAGGGCTCCTCTGGACTTTCTGTTATCCTTGTAATCACCCTCATGGACTACAGAAATAACAAAAAGAAATCTATTTGTTCTCTCTCATGTATGTTCTCGAGACGGCATGCTTCCATTATTGACCACAAATTCATTCACTGGAATTCATTGTTTGTCTAAAGAACTGCCTTTTTTTTTTTTTTTTTAAAGTATATATTTTTTTAATTACATCTAGTTGGCACTAAAGAAGAATTTACAAAACCTGATCCTTCTGTTGTTTTGGGGTTTTGGTTTTTTTACAATGATGGTCTCAGATGAGATATCAGAATTCTTGGCTTTACTCTGTTTCCCATTACCTTAACACCCTACGAGAACATGTTTTGTCTCTAGCAGCGGAATGTTTGACACTATTGATTAATCTATTGTATATTATTCTAATTCATTTTTTTAGCTAAGTTAGCATGGTATTTGTGTGTGATTTTGATGAACTAAATTAGTTTTCAAATATTACTTGCAAACCAAGCATCCCTGAGTTCTGGAGGGCCAGATGTTGGAAAAGGAAGCTGTAGTGCAGTTCATAGGCATGAGTGTTCCCATTTTTATAGGCCGATAGGAATGAATAATTTTCAGTGACCTTGCAAAGGAGGTACATAGGCTGGTGGAGAGATGGGTCTGGGTAACTTGTTTGAAGTTAGTTCATTTATGAATTCAGCAGTTGCAGACTGAGTTATTTAGTAGGATATTGCAATGCTACATCTTTTTGGTTCTTTACCATGGAATCCCAAGCATACTTTATTTGAATTTTATGTTTTGGTAGTTGTTTTACTGCAAAGACAGTATATCAGTAAACAATACAGTCAAACACTTAATAGCATGGCATTTTAAAAAGTAAAATGAGTTTCTTTGTATTCTCTGTATAAATATGTTTTCAAAAGGATTTTCTATGGTTCACCTTCATTACATTCTGTTTGGCTCATGCCTTTCAAGGCAACAGTTCAGTTCCTGCAGGGCTACTTTTAAAAGGCTGTCATTATTTAGAATGGATCATTTAATTAAGCTACCACAGGGTCTGTAAGTAAAATTAATCAGTGTAGGTATATTGCTTGTATGAGTCACAATTACTAGGCAAATAGGTTACTGCCCAATAGAGTTGCTGTAATCCAACTGTACATAGCCTCGTAGAATTTAGGGACAAGCTTTGTTTACTCTTAATTATACCTAATGCCATTTACTTCAGCTAGGCTGTAGCCTTTGTTGCTACTAATTAATTTATGTAGTTGGTAAAATACTTTATTTTAATACCAGTGTGTGACACTATCTGAGATGAAACTGCCTGTCCTACAACTGGAGGGAATAATTACAGAGAAAATATATCAATTAAAATGAGCTTTATTAAACTATATTTGTATCATGAACACGGTTACCAAAACTTCCAAAGATCTGATCTGTATTCTTTGCCTTGGGGCACTTACTTAATAAAAACTTAATAGAACATCTTCAGCGACTCATACATTATGTAGCAATTGAATCATCAGGAAAACAAAGGATATTGATCCTTCATGTCATGTTCTAAAACCAGATATTTGGAGGACAGATTCTAAAAAAATATTATGTCTCATTTGATATGGTAAAATCAGATTTGTTATCCTGCCATAAAGAAAAACTGATATATAGTTGGACAAATAGAAAGGATGTTCCAGCAGTTAATATGCTAACCTGACCTGTAGTAGACCAGAACTCAGCGTAGCTGCTGTTTCAAGAGTAGCTAGAGAGGTTCTCTAAGATAATTCAATTTTATAGTGCTAATTTTAATGTAGCAAATAATACAACCTCAAGATGCAAAGTACTGGCAGAGTGTAAATTCATGCTACCAATACAACTTTTTTCCAAAATATGTGAAATATGACTTTAAGCTCTCAGAAATTTTGCTGCTTCTGTTCTTTAATTGGATTTCCTACAGCAGCCCACAGGACTTTTCTCCTGTCTCACCTTATGCCCTACGCGCAGAGGTTTTGATTTCTGGATGTCTTCTTTATAAATCCATACTCTTCCAGTTGGATACTTGAATTGGACCTCTGTGGAGAAGTCTGCACAGCCTCCCCTCAGTAACACGGCCTGGATGACAGCAGCTGATCTGAGAAGAACCTAAGTGTAACCACTGCAAGTGAGTAGAAGACGCAAAATTGCTCTGAGAGTGTATTTTACCCCCAAACTGATAATGCTATGGGGAGAATAACAATGACAAAGTTTGCTGATGATGACAACCAACCAGATTAATCAGTAACCAGGGGTGTTACCAAGAGGCTCTTGAAAACAGGTGACAGCTTGAAAAGAAGCATGAAAAGTTGGGATTGAGGGCGAGAGATCTTAGAGTGACAAGAGAATGACAGGCTAGCAGTCAAGCCATGTTTGACCCTGCCAAGAGTCACTTAATGGGCATCGCCACCTCTGCCTAGGCGTGAGAGCTGTCGCCACATGAGATGCCAGAAGTAGCCTACAGACTGATGGCCCAGGGTGAAATAAACTGGGACCAAGGGATCAGGTGTGTGCACAGGAACTCATGGGGTGCTGTCTCAGCAGGGCACAATTAACAGACTTCAGGAAGCAGCGCAAGTACACATAAAGCTGGAGCACCCACACCTTCAGCAGGACGGGCATGCAGACGGGGGGGGATAAGCGCTCCCAGAAAAGTTGGTAGCTGTGCTTGTAACCCACATGGCTTGCAAGAGAGGGAGTTGTGCACGTTGCTGTGTGAATGTGTGTGTGTGTGTAACTACGATGGTTTGGGATTACGGAAGTGGGTTTAGATGTTTTTAGGTATTTATTGATTTTATTTTTTTTACACATTTACTGTGGTTTATCTGTTGTATTCCTGATATTGATCCTGGGTGTGTAGTTTAGTGATTGCCAGTTAGTCACCCGTCCTTACAAAAATGATAAATTACTTCAATCCTGATTTCATCCAATTCCCTTGAGTTGAGTAGTTTTCCCCTACAGCAGACCTCTGCACTAGATTTGCCCTCCACCAGCATGTTGCTCCCATCGCTGCCCCAACATTGTGCACAGGAATGGCAGCACAGCATCACCTCTTAGCCTGTTCCAGGGCTGGAGACGTGGTCATCTGAGAACATGTGGCCAACGCTGAAGATGAAGATGCTGCTGACGTCTTTGGGGAAGTTCATATGAACAACCAGGCCACCCAGGCTGTCACCTCTTGAGTGAGTTTAAGACCAAAATTTCCAGAAATTTATAGTAACATCCTGAATAGCCACGACTCTCAAATCCCGGGCAGACTGGCAAGCGAGTGGTAAGTGTTAAGACTGTCAATATCAAATGAACATATCAGTGTTCTCAACAGTCTCATATTGGTTGTCTTCTGCGTTAGGAAAGGATTGAGCTCAGCTCTGAGTGTCACCTGCTCTACCCCCAAATTATCCTATCATTGGCAATCTATGCATGCTTGCTGCAGAAACCAGCAAGCTTATCCAGCAAACCCAGCTGCTGAGCAGAATGGTCAGATAGTTGATTTTAGTAGATTTAAGAATTTCAGCAATGTAGTGACTGACTGAAAATCACACCTAGAACACATGCACTCAAATCAGGTCTCAAAATCAGGTCTCTTGAGGCTTGAACTACTGTCCTAACTGCTGAATGATGTTTTTCTTCCATTTCTCTTATATCAGTATAGGAGAGTAGCAACATACTGTAGCTGTACTACTTAGCATAGGAGCAATATGTACAGGCTAGTAAGGGATGCTACACGTCTTACACTGCTGGCAATTACAGTGCAGGTGTCCTGGTTTTGGTAGTATGAGAAGGATGTTGATAACACACTGATGTTTTCAGTTGTTGCTAACTAGTGTTTAGACTAAGGCAGGGATTTTTTAGCTTCTCACGCCCAGCCAGCGAGAAGGCTGGAGGGGCACAAGAAGTTGGGAGGGGACACAGCCAGGGCAGCTGACCCAAACTGGCCAAAGGGCTATTCTATACCATGTGACATCATGTCCAGTACATAAACTGGGGGGAGTTGGCTGGACCAGAGCGGATTGCTGCTTAGAGACTGGATCGCTGCTCAGGCACTGGCTGCACATCGGTTGGTGAGTGGTGAGCAACTGCACTGTGCATCACTTGTCTTTCTTGGATTATATTTCACTCTCTTTTTATCTTCCTTATTATTATTATTGTTGTTGTTATTATTATTGCTATATTTTCTTTCAATTATTAAACTGTTCTTATCTCAACCCATGAGTTTTGTTTTCGATTCTCCTCCCCATCCCACCAGGGCAGGGAGGAGCGAGCTAGCGGCTGCATGGTGCTTAGTTACTGCCTGGGGTTAAACCATGACAGCAGGTAATTAGGGAATTAAGATTACAAACCTGAAGAGCTTAATGTGCTGGGTTTATGCAGCTATATTTGAGAACCGCTTTGTGTATTTGAATACTATGGGACAAAAGCATAAATTAACAAGGTACTGTTCAAACTTCAGTATGAATTTCTTTGAGTTTGAAAGTTAGCATCACCCTCTAGATATTGTGCATGCGTTTATCCTATAACTGATCATGTTTAGTTCTGTGTGTCACATCTTTTCTTGTGAGAGTGTGAAGCCCCTAGGCTTTTGGTTAATACAGGCATGTATGCTGGAGTGAAAAATGATAACATGGTAAGAATCCTTCAGACTCAATCATCTAAAATTTGCAAGCTCAGCAAAAAAAATCTGTTCAGATGTCTGGGATTCACATAACTGTGTGAACCATGGTGAAAACAAATACATGTTTTGACAGTTCAAAATAGATACTAGATTTTACACAATTTATGGCTAAGAAGAAGCTTCAGAATGTTTCAGCAATGTCTGGTAAGTGCTTGCTTTTGATTTCCAGTTTGAATGATTTACCATTTGCCATGCTTTTCTGAATTCTGAATCGTGCCAAAGAAAAATCTTCATGGTTTAGATCTTATTGGCATTGGGACTAGCCAAATGTCAGTAAATACAGCTAGAGGTTAAAAATTAAAACAGCTGATTTGTCTTCTGATAAATCAAATGGGCTCATCCTGATGTATGAAATTCCAAGTGGCTTTTCTAACAGGCCTGCATAAACTTTAACTGATACCTTAGAAACATACACTAAATTTTTTCTCCTTTTTATTGCAACTGCTATGTCATGCAAATTGATAAAATTCAAAATGGATATCTACAATACAGAGTATTTTCAGGAAATAATTCATTTTTATGCGTAGAGTAAAAGTCAAGAAATTTTGTGGTGATGTTTTCTAAAACTACATTTTTGTTAGCATTATGTGAGGTGCTTCAATCTTCTGACTAGGGATTTATCACAAAATAACAGTATACTTAGGGGAAAAGTGACATATTACATAGGAAGCAAAAGCATGTACTTACAACAAGTAAACAAATCGTTAGTTTGTTAGAATTTCATTGATTTTTAGTTGTAATCGACTGAAAATGCTGTATATGACTAAGAGAAAATATCCATTTTATTTGACAACTTACATCTTTAGCCCCCTCACTATTTACAGAGAAAGCATCTGTTGTTTTTACACTATTACTATATTTGGGGACATTACACCATTCACATCAATAGTATTTTTGGTTTCCTATATTGCTTTACATCTCAGGGAATCCAGAAGATCTTTACATTTATTTATAATATTTACTTAATCAAACAAGTAGTTGACAGTGGATTTTAAGAAGATGTATTTCAAAAAGATTAGCAGCTAATTCTACCTAAAAACACTAAAGCCACTACTGAATTTAAAAAAATAATTTAAAAAAGTACATAAAATACCATTTATTTTCTCTTACTCTGCTCAGGTATTTTGCTGGAATTACAACAGTTTTTAAATCTAGTTTTTAACAGTTTCCATAAAATGTTTTTGTGTCTTTAGAAGTTTGTATATACACCTATGGTGGATGCAGAAGGCATCCATGCTTCGCTGGCGACAACACTCATCTGGAGGTATTGGACAGCTTGCTTGGCAGTGCTGGAAGGCATGGCTGAGCACTCCACCCTGCATCCACAACCCGGTCATGGCGCTCTGTGGATGCTCCTACGCTTTATTTTGACTCAGCTCCTGAGGCCTCGTGACATGCCATGTTTTGTGGCCTTAATCAAGCCTCAGTACAGGGTAATCAGGTATACGCTATCCATGGGCTAATATAAATTCAGGAAGCCAAACCTTAATATATGTCTTTTTTTTACCCATGGAAGTAGTATTCTGTTGGTGAAAACCCCAACGAGCAATGTGGTAGTGTAGATCACTGAACC
Organism: Astur gentilis; assembly: GCF_929443795.1. Classification (NCBI taxonomy): domain Eukaryota; kingdom Metazoa; phylum Chordata; class Aves; order Accipitriformes; family Accipitridae; genus Astur; species Astur gentilis. The sequence goes on from NC_064891.1 coordinate 16,772,068, forward strand.
AAAACAAGCCTTAAAACCCCATGGGTAAAGTATTCTTTAAGAGATTCAGTTATGAAATAGGGTTAAAAAGAATAATATAGATTCTGATTTCTGCTAGAAAAAGATGAAAAGTGTAAGTAGCGCTCATATTTAGAGGATACTTTTAATATATTGATCATATATATTCCTGCTCCTTATGAGGTTTTAACAAATTCCTCATGCCAAGCAAAGTTTTGAACCTGGAAAAGAAGAAAGTCCTAGAAATGCCTTAAAACTAAAGACCGAGGATTTCACAACAAAAGACACTTTCAAATCTAGCCCTTTTTGTCCTGTTTTATTAGCAGGCTTGAGCTTTTCCTGGCTCAGTTAGAAAACTTGTGAATCCCAATTCTGTGCTTATAAACATGCACTTATCTGAATGGGGAATTTTGTGTTCAACATACTGTTCGATTCCCGTATCAGAACTGGTTATTGAGTGAGAACAGAACATCCCAAGCTATTTTTTGATCTGACCTTAGGATTTTTCTATATGGTGCACTGCTCGATGCCTGAAAGTAATTTTGCTATGTGTTTCAATGAACAGACAAACCAACTGTTAAACTTTAAGTTTTCAGATAAATGATATCATGCAATGATCTGTTATATCATTTAGTGGATTTTTTCCTTCAGTGTTGAAATTCTTATCCCAGAATTTACTGAAATTAAATCAGAATTATCTAAAACTAGAACTCCAGTTCTAGTTTTATATTAAATTTTCTTAGCTTCCATATCTTATTGTTAGCTCATGTTCTACTTTGCTAGATTGAAAGATCTTCCTAAGTAGGGATTTATAGAACAGGTTTCCTCTTTAACTTGAAGACTAACATGATTTCCAGAGTTCAGCCCATTCTTGAAACATGTTTCTGAAACCTTTTCAGGTTTCTTTTGCTCCTTCTGAAGTGCAGACAGCAGAAATGTATGTGGCAGTTTTCTCATCAGTGCTGTACAGAGATGTCATCTTACAGAACAATGTTTTGCTTGTATACCTGGAAAATATTAGGGTCACGGGGTCAGATTGGAAATTCACAGCAATTCTTTACAAAAGTATTCTTTTCTAAAATACCCTCTTTTAACTTGACAAGACTTACATGAATTTCCTGTCTTGCTTAAAATTAAATGTGCACTCATGCATTTCCCTAAAATGTGGAATAGATTTAGCAGCACAATAAAAAGCCCTCTGTTATCCCACCTTACCATCTTAGGCAGGGTTTTACACAGTGAGTGAAAAAACTACGCTTTCAGGGCCATCAAAGAGAAATAGACTAGGAAAAGGTTGTGGAAGGAAAAAATGTTAAGTTAGTACCTCAAAGATGTTTTCTTGTTGTTTTCCTTTTCTATCTCTATCTCTGTTCTTTTTCTTAGATCCAGTTAGATCCAATAGCTGATGATGGCTTGAATGGCATTGTGTCCTCAACATCACTATGGAAATAAAATGAATCAAGAAAATATTTTCTTCAGGCCAAAAAAATATGGTCAGTATATTAGTTTTCCACTTAAATCACAAAACAAAATCAATTAACTTCAACCAATTACTGCAGGAGTCGGACAGTTTTTCAGGCACAATCCACTTAATGTTATAGTAGCAGGTGTCACAACCTACAGCGAGAACTTGAACAGTTTTTAGTATGTAAAAGCATACATAGTTTGACATTGGAAAATATGTGTATTCATGAGTCAACTTTCAGGCAGATCTAGAAGTGGTTGCAGGAAGGATAGGATTTATAGAAAGAGATGTATATACTTTAGACTATAGCGTAGGCTTTTGGTGTTCTAGAAAGACCATTGAGATGATGTCCATGCTGAAATCAACTCTTGTGGGAGCAGAAAACCTAAAATTCCTCATGTAAGATTGAACTGCATACAGTTCTCAAGCAGTTCAAATGCAGTTGCTAAGTTAGGATTGTATTAGATGACCATGTCTGGGCATGTGTTTCCCGGAAGACACTGATCTGTATCCAGGCTGTGGGAAGAGCTAGAGACCACGTGCTGCTGCCCTCAGTGCTGTGGCTCACGTCATCACACCCGTGATGCAGTGCAGTAGCAGAAAGGCATGGGAGCTAGGCTGGAGTTTAGCCATTAACTGCTTTCAGAGTTTCCTCTTCGCTCCCTCTTGTACGTGTTCTGTGGCTCTTGATTATATGAAGATCCTGATAGAATAAAGGAAGGCTGACCACCCTGTAATGGTCAGAACAAAGAAAGGGCTCCCCTTGTGTTCTCTGGTTTTGTTTTTTTTAAAATTTCTTGGTTGTTCATTAAGGTGTTTTTTCCAGTCATTTTCCATGACAGTAAAATAAAGTATTTGTACAAATGTGCAGCATTCTAGCATTTAATAGATTGTATTGTGTTACAATAAGGACATTTAATATTAAAAAGCGTTATTTCAAATGATATCTAGTGCAACCTAGTGACATAGAAAATTTGTTTATATAGACAAAAAGGAAAATACAAATGTAGAAGGAACATTTAATAATACTATTCCAAAATTTTTTAAAAAATCAACAAATTTGGTGATCCTTCTGTGAAGTAATGCTACTCCTAAAGTAATCATGGTTTACAACATTAGAAGGTTCATATATTGTCAAATAGTATGAACAGAGTAGCTGGATGTTAAAAATCCTTATCATTTTGACATTTTTCAACCAAGTTAGTATCTGAGAAATTCACAGAGTAACTGATTCTACTTAAATGTGCATACCGATAGACAGATAGCTAGCTACATTCTTATTCCAAAAAGCTTGTCTGGCAAAAATTTGCTCTTGGTCTTCCTTCTTTTCCTTGGTACTGTTCCTTTTTCTTGCAGTCTGTAATTCTGCAACCTAAAATACACACATTTTAAGATGCATAAACTGCAGCGTAGAAGTATTTACGTGGTCAAATTGTATTTTTTCCTGTTTAAAGAATTAAGTATCTGATCAGTGTGGTTATCGTCTTCTAGTTTCTCTGCTTAGTAATTGAAATTACAAGGTCACAGAATCCCTATAATAAAGAACACAATAAAAAAGCAAATCTGTTATAAGATTTAAGATGCTTTATTTACTTGGGGGAAAACTGACTAGCATTTTCCACTTAAGTATGAAATATCCATCAAGGGTGCTATTTGCTTTTGTTAATTTGCTTATAGATTATGTTCTGCTGCCGTGGAATTCAGAAGAAAATTGACACAGAATTCTTTGGGCATCAGTCTCCAAATGATCTTTCACCTTTAACGGTAAGGTAGCTGGAAGAGGATTATCTTCACTAACATTTTCTCACACTCAGGAATTAGTTCAGGTTGAAGAAGCCTGTATATTCGCAGTTATGAAAGGACCATTCTGATAATCTAATGGGACTCCTTAGCATAGTCCAACAATTTCTTCATCATATCAGTAGCAGGTGGCTGAGCTATGACATTATTTCAAGTACTTATCTAATGTGTGCGATGAAAAGAGAGAATTTATTGAAATCTTCTGAATAAACCAAAATATACAGTATAAATCCTGTCTTTTTCATGAATACTTTAGTCCCATGTCCAAATAGTTTGGAGCATCCCAGAGACACTCAAAAGTCCTGTAGCATCAAGATAGTTTAACATCGGAGGACTTGGCCCTGAAAGACTCATTGATGTATATAATTTCTAGGTCCAGTAGTTTGTACCCTGGAAATAAAAATGTCCATAAGATACTGCTTGGGCTTTTGGTAGGGTGTTCTGTCAATTTGGTGAGAAATGGCTAATTTCTGATGGCCTGCCAGAAGGCTATCCAAGATTGCACAAAGTGGCTGTAAGGTCAAATATGAAGGTAGAGTAAAAGAAGAAGAAAAAAAAATCCTTCAACAATGAGAAGTGTCCAAATAAAAGAAGATGATAAAGGTCATAAATCAGACATTACCATCGCCCTTAAGTCAGCAAATGTCAAAAAAATTTTCCTATGCCAGAAACATGCTCTGCATTTGTCAGTGCCCTCCACGTGTGGGCCAAATACATCTCAGAGAAAGGAGCAACCAGAAGCCTGAGAGACTCCAAGAGGAAGCCGTGAGAAACAAGGTACAATTTTCCCCATGGAACTTAACAAAAATAGTTATCTTAAAGCTATCCACTTAGGACTGGCTGCAACTTTCCTAATAAAAAAATGTTTTCTTTTTTTAAATAATAATTTGATGCACTGATTTGTCATGTATGTCCTGAATGACCCCATTAAATGGAATTTTCTGTGAATTTAGGAGCAGCAGAGCATTGTCAAAGAGTTACCCTTCCTGTCACAGATAAAAAGAACAGGGAAAGGTAAGTATAGGTGGGGTACCCCATATTTCTGTCTTCTAGAAAATGGAAATCCTTAGCATAATGTGTCCCAAGGGAACACAGAACAACGTTTGTGGCTCTTTAGGTCTGTGTTGGGATATACAGTGATGGACAGCCATAGCTATCTTTATTTTAATTTGTCTTTCCTGTGTAGGGGTGCACCTTTCCTGCTGCTTACAGCTAAGAATTAGCTGAACAAAATGCCACTGAGAAGAATGAATCATTGGATCTGAAATATAGTACAGGTCATTTAGCAAAATCATGGTGATTTTTTTTGGCCAACCAGGAATCATAAAGTGGGTTATAGGAACAGCAGCTTTCCTGTGAAAAGCTTGGAGACATTATGTTACTGCTGCAAGCCTCCTCTCGCTTCTGTAAGTAGCTCTCTTGCAATATACTGCCCATTACTGCTTTTGCAATGTGCTGCTTCCAGTCCCATTCTCCTGTTAATCTTTTCCGTCAGAGTTTTTAATGCATCTATGAGGGTGTCAAGTTAGAGGCTGCTGCTCGCTGGCTGTCATCTGAATGAGCTTCACAGATCATTCCTTTTCTTCGCAGCTGAAGATCTGTGAGAAGATTCAAGCGACTACTGACATCCTTTCAATTTGCCTTAGTCTCAACAGGGTTTTCTCTTGTTGCTTCTTAAGTTCAGCAGAGCAAGGAAAGAATGGGAAGCACACTGTGCACTTGAAGTCACAAGACATGTGGAAGGGAGGAGAGGAAAATTGTAGGAAGCACACTTCAGAGACATTGGTACAACGCAAGAGAGAGACATCCAAACGTTTAAAACGTATGTAACTGGTGAGATACTGCTGCCCTGTTGTGTCTTTCTCCTCATAGCAGTTATGTTCTTTTTATCCACAATGCCTTTGAAGCACTGACTGTCCTCCAGCTGGCCAGTCTACTATGCTATCTTCATTGAAGTCTTGACTATAACTACAACTCAAGTTTTGCTAGAGTACTGTGGAACTGGAAGCAAACGTCTAGCCTTTATTTTTAGATACTAGGAGCAAGGCAGCTTGTAAGCTGATGAGTAGAATCAAATCTTCTGCAAGAATACATTACAGGAAAAGCCTGCATTTTTTTCCCCCTAGTTACTTATGTTCTTTTTCTTATAATCTTGCTTCTTTCCAGATAGAAATTTTACTACTGGAAGTCAAAGATAATATCCAGAATGCATAATTTTGCCATTTAAAGAAGATTGCTAAAATAACCTTTCTAACATTATTGAAAGACAAGGACTTATTTTATATCTGCTGTAATCCTATTGACTTTTTTTTATTCACATACATTTTCCTCATAATGTTGAATTCACTTTGGAAACATATTTTTCCCAAATGTAAGTGAAGGCAACTTCACTGAAATTGGCCATCGAGCTATGAGTAATTTGTGCTAAAATATAATGTGTCTCTGAATCAATGCCCTTGAGATATTTGGAAAGATAATTATCACCTTCAGTGTGTTTGGGCCAGGCCCTTTCTCAGTAACTGAAGGTAAATCTCTGAGTTTTCACGTCACTTCACTGCAGTAACGAACAAAACCCTCTCCCTTACTGTGTAGGAACCTCCCATTATAACAGGATGGAGCAGTCAGGCAGGATATGGTAACGTAACTTACTAGCCTTTGAGTTCAGCAATCATTTATTTATTATGCTGTGAGTATTTACAGAAGCTGTATCTGATTTATATAAATCTCCAAATGTACACTCCTTTATGAGATTTTTCTGGTTGTAAATTCCATATTCCTCTCATTGTGTTTTCATTTTTAATTTACTACATTCCCCCAAAGGCTTTCGTTTAACTAGTTTGCTTGTTGTAAATTCAGCAGTGATATTCTTTAAATAAACAGAAGCACAGAACATAATTTCCTGGTAACACTGTTTAGAAAATGGATCAGAATAAGGCCCCAAAGCTATTCTGATGATGAATTAATTATAAGATTCCAGGAAAAACACAACATTGACATTTTACAAGTTTTGGCATGCAGCCTTGTATAATGGTGCACACTTAATAAAGTTGTTTTGATGCTTATAGTATGAATAAAGACTTAACTCTCTAAGAATCAAAAAGTATTTCGGCATAATGTAAACTTAAATGGTAACCTCCTATACTTATTTCTCTATTTAAGTTATGGAAATCTATCTTTATTATGCAAACAGAACAAAAGAGCAGATCTGAAAATGCTGAGCCCATGTTCAAATATCTTGGCTGGCCATTTTTCCTGCGTATCAACTTTCAGCAGCTTTTGCTTTAATGGTAAAAGTTTTCTGGTCTTTTATCATTAGAATGATCAAGGAAAAAAATCATATAGTAGTACATGGTTTTCCTCATGCTATTCAGTAACAGTTCCTTTTCTGCTTTACATTTATGCATTTTCAAGTAGTCTATCTGTCATACTCATACACTTCTGTGTCTTCAGCTGAGCAACTCTCCCATATTTAAAACTCTCAAAATTCCTGTAAAACCAAGGTACGGTATCCCCGTTTTGCAGTTTGGGAACCGAGACAAATATACCCAAACCTGAAATACCCATAGGAATGCAGTTCTCATTGCAATTAATAGAAATCACATCTCTTGTACACCTTTCGGTATTTCACCTGAAGAAATCAAGCTGCTGTGACAGTTCTTGGCAGGAAGGACAACAAAAAAATGCAGATGAGAACTGCGTGTAATGAAAGTAAAGCCCTTTAGCACTTCTAAAATTTTTACTAGCTGCTTAACTTCTTTTGAGAAATTTTCAATGCTAAAGATGCAGATCCTCAAACACGTTTCTTAAACGTCTGCCTTCACGCTCTCACTGTAGGAAAATTACTTGAACATAATACTGAAAAAGTTAAGTTCCTAGTCCTATTTTCAGAATGCTTGTACTGGGAACTCGTGCGTTCTGTGCAGGCAGACGCAGGCACCTCGCTCCTCCCGTGTGTGCCCTTCCCTCCCTGACTGGGGAACTCTGACCGCTGTTCCCCCCCCACCGGCGGCGCCATCTTGTGGAGCCATTGCCCGCGGACGCGCCGGTCACGTACCGGCTTCTCCCCTGAAGGGGCGCCGGGGCCAATCAGAATGTCGCACGTCGCGGAGCCGGGGCGCGTGCGAGCCCACGGCGGGACGGCGCCTCCCTCAGCCGCCTGTTGCCGCCTTGGCCTTGGCCTTGGCCATGGCCTTGTCGGGCCGAGCGCGCTTTGTCTGTGGGCTCTGAGCTCGGGGGATGGGTCACGTCTTAAAACGACCCGTCTGCAGAGGGCCCCGGGGAATAGGAAGGTTGGGTTCTGTCAGCAGCTTGCTTGTGTCATCCTCCTACCCAGGGTCCCCAAATAACCTGCCCTTCCCCACCGTGCTGGGTGACATGATCTTGGGAGGCTCTCGAGAGTTTGAGGAACTCTGTAATGATGCCCGTTAGGAAAATTTGAGCATGAGGTTGTGACCAAAGATAAACCTGACTTGTGGTTGCTGAGGAAGCAAGCTGAAATCTAGGATGCAGTTGCTGTGATATTCTGTTTGCTTTCTTCTTTGTCTAAAGAGAGCGACATGGAGTAGTCGCAACTATTTTTGCCACCTTTCTTAGTGCAGGGAACATTTCTTAAGCTTCCTCAAGTTGTAGGAGCTATACAGGTTCATTAACGTTACACTTTGCGTAACTTAATTAGCTCTTTTGAGAGCGGGAACGTAGTACACCAGGAAGATTGCTGTGAGTCAGTTACTGCAGTCAGTTATCCTCTTAATTTGTTTATTCCTAGCTTGGTTGTCTGTGCATGATTTGTGTGGTCTATAGCCTAAAAAACTTGACCGTACATGGACTGTCAGAGAAATCCCAGCCTCATTAAAGTCTTTGTGAGATAAGGGCGCTGAGTCATTTGAGTGTGACTGCGTAACACCTGTATGATCCTTACTGACATTTGGCACCATAGGAAAGCGGGCTTTATAGCAGCTCAATATTCTGGTGTTTCTGCATCTAGCCCTGGCGAAGGAAGCATCGTAGACTGTGCGTAATAAAAATGAATTTTCTAAATTGTTTAATAATCTCATCCAAATGATGTTGCAACAAGGGTTTTAATTAGTTCATGTTCTAATTTGTCTGCTTTTCCTGACTCCGATGTTACTTAGCCTTAGAAATGACCTTCATTCTGATGATACTGATTTTCAGTCCCAATGCTTCCTGTACAAAGCCAAAATATTACATTATATATTGAATTATTATACAAATTATCTGGTCAAAGCACCTCCTTCCCGAGAAGGACACAGATTATGGTAGCCTGTGTGGGAATTAATAATTGCATTTTCATATTCTTCTTGGACGCTGGATAACTTGGACTGTTACTTAAGTTAGAGTAGTAGAAACTCACATAGGCCAAGGATGCAGATGTCTGCCTTCTTGGCAATGGGCTGTTTATAATTGTCTCAAGAGTTCACTGTGAATCTCTGAAGTTCTTTTTACCCATGTTATCTGTAGGACAGTTTGGCAGGAATTGAGTATTTGGCTTCAAAATCTGAGTCAGTAATACTATGTTAATTGCAGCTTTTTCTGATGAATGTGTTAGATACAATGTTTCACAGCCATGCTATTGTGTTTTTGATGATGCTGTAAATAAGAACTAAATAGCACATTCACACAGCAAAAATTCTTTGAGCCACAGTCAGCCCACCAAGAAGCAAATATAAGAAATTGAGATTGAATTAGTATGAAACATCATACAAACAATCCCTTATTACAATTGTACTCCTGTTAAATTCTCATTCAATTTGTAATCTTTTTCTGTCCAAAGGCGGTGGAATCCAACTGTTCTATCACCATTTCAAGCATTTATTCCAGCGGGGGTTGTATAAACTGACTGCCACATCTTCTTGCTTACTCACCTTCTTCTGACTCCTTCCTGGTTATTTTCAAAATCTTCTTACACATTTCCATAGTTTTCAATCTTCCTAATGTTTCTCACTACTCTTTATCAATAAGAATCTTGGAGAGAATACTGTTTTTTTTAATGAGCTCAAGGAGCAGACATGTTTTGATCTCCTATTCATTTTAACAGTCTCAATATTTACATGTTTTAGCATGCTTAAGCACACATATACATGTACATGTAGATTCTGTCTCTTTAATATCTTAGGGTTTTCTGATGGTCTTCCATATTCCTTCCACGTGGTTATCTGATACCACACAATATTGGCTTTGATCTAAGAGAAAATGGAGAGTCTTTTGGTTAAATGACTCCCTGTAATCTGGAGTTTTGGATGTGGTTCTGGCCTGTGTTATACAGATTGGTGTAACTCTGAGAAAGCCACTGCAATTGCAGCTTAGGTTTGCTGAGGGACCTGTAAGCAAACATCACTTTATCCTCAATCATGTTTATGATTGGCTTGCATGCTGAATATAAACTCTGAGTGCAAGAGTAATGTTGTTATTAGATTACTATAAAAAAAAAATTGGCTAAACATTTTCTTTTTTAGAAAATTATTATTATTAAGGAGATATCAATATATTTCTATTAATTAAAAACAATACTTTATTGCACTACTGTCAGACAGCTATTAGTTCTAGTAAAAGAATATAAAAGAAACAGCTCTAGGGGTCTGGGCAGTACATTTATTTCTCAGTCTAGGCTCTCAGCATGTTCCATTTACACAAGAGAAAACCCTTCAATTATAAGATCCTTAATTTACCCAGGAAATTTCATAAGGAAAATGATTAATTACTTTAAGCAATCAGTTTTACAGATAATCACAGTTCTTTATTTAAACTGAAAAAAAGCAAAAGGGGATCTTATGAATAAAACATAAAGGAAAAAAGAAAAAAGCTTTTAGTTTAATAAATATGAAGTCAGCATTGAAATATTTCTTCAAATAGACAAATCTTGTTAAAATTTTACCTCTGTCCATATTAACTATTAATTGTGGAATTATTTTGTGTTAATACAGTTGGAGCATGAGCTTTAGCACAAAGTGTAAGCAAAGTTTCTGTTAAAATGGTCCATTGCTACACATTCTTGAAAATTTTTATTCAGTTCAGTTGACTTGAGCAACTGGAAACACATTGCACATGGAAATAGAAAACCAGTAGTGAAAAGCTGAAAAGGGTTCTTGTGGTTATGCATACTTGACATGCATTCAGTGACCTGTTGTTTTTTATACTGTCCAAAACAGCAGTGGGAGAGACTTAATCTTCCTGGGAGAACCACAACCTTAAAGTGAGAGGTGTAGGTTGCATCCACTGAAGCACGTAGCATTTTCTGTAGCTCTCAAACCAGTGCCTTTTTCAGAGTTTGCATGCTAGAGGAGGCTTGCACAAGCAGGCAGAGGAATTCCTGCATTGGTTTTTGTTAGCTGGCTACTGCTGACGTCACTCAAGAACTTTGTCTTATCAACACAACTATGGATATCCAAATAATTTTACTGTGAAAAGCCAAGGCACTTATGGTGTTGGATGGCAAATAGGCATCCTGCTTCAGAAATGCTATTCAGTACTTTAGTGCCTAAATTCTTCTGCAGGCCGTTAGCACGGGTAGCCTGAATAACATTTGAGTGAAGTATTCTACACACTGGAAGAAAATAGAGAAAACTTTCCCACATTCTGACCATCAAATTCTCATGCTATCCACCATTTTAGGTGATACAGCTGAGTAATTCATCCAGTACAGGGTGTATTTGGTATTGTTATTACTAGTGGACCAGGAATCTGTGTGGCCAGAGAGAGAACAAAACAATGTGCTCCTCAGCACTGAAATTTACACTGCTGTTGCTGGAACAGAGGTATAAGAAACACCAGCTCCTGTCTGAGAGGTTGATACGTGTTTACATTGAGTGATATGCAGAAAAACCATAGTATCAACTGTATGTAAAGGTGCTGCACAGGGGGAAATTTGAAGAAATGTGCTAGGTTAGGAAAAATAGCATTCATAACTACCCAGATCATGTTTATGTGTCTTGGATTGAACACATAGGGCTCTTGTTTTGGTAGATAACAGAAAGAAAAGTGGCTGTTTGCAGCAGTAGATAGCTTTGCCATTCTGCTGCAGTGGTGTCCTGTTTGTAAAGCATTCTGAATGTCTCGTTAAAGCAGTTAGGTTTCAGCTGAGAGGCATCTCACTTGTGGCATGGGCATTTGTCATCCTGCAGCTCTGATGGACAGATAATGTTTTGCTGTTATTTAAAATTTTCATCTACAGTGCAATTGTGTCAATTGATAGGATTTCATTCTGGAACTGTGGACTCTTAGGATTTTTTCTTTTAGTAAGGATTGATTACTCTTCTAGCTTTTCCTAGAAGGAAATACTCATATTTAAAACATTCCTTACCAGAATGGATATCTCCTCTAAGGAATACTTTGGTACTTTGGTTTTCTGGTTTTGTATTGACTCAGCCCCTGAGGATAATGCATGTATTTGGAACTACGGCTTGAGTGGGTTTGTAGTCTCAATTTAAACGTCAAATTTGACTGATGGGGTTTGACAATGAAGAGACTGGAGCAAAAAAAAAAATTGTCGGAAAACCACTAAACTTTTTGTAATGATGATTGCCTCAGTCCCTAAAAGAGAAAGAAAACTACCTGCATTACCTAAAAACAAAACAACAAAAAAAACCCACCCACACCTGTATTCCATGAATTATGCACAATTTTGCATCTACCCATTACTCTTTACATTCTGGAAACACATGTTAACAGAGAGCATGCTACTGATTTCTTAACTGTTTGTATAGTCACTGTGCCTAACCATCCTCTTCCCCCTTCCTTCCCCCCAGTCCCTAGCTCACAGAATACATTTGGTCATTCGGTACTCCCTCTTCTTTCTATCCTAGTTTGAGAAATCCTTTATGCATACTAGGGAAGAAAGAAGTGCTCGGTGAGTTAATATCCCTGTTGCTCCTAAGGGAAAGAAGAGTATCACTTTGCAAGGAAGTGGTCTGCAAACACATTTTTAATGGGAGCTCTTTTAGTCCTTGCCTTGCTTGTCCCTCAGTTTGCCTGTGACCTTGAGTCAAATCATCTTTTCATTTTCTTGCCAGCACAAGTCCCCATCTGTCACAGAGCTGCAGAAGAGCTGACATTGGAAGCATGCAAGGCTCCTTCCAGATGTCTGAAGAAGGCCTCATCTGCATCTTCTTCCTGATGAAGCAATCTGTACCAGACATGCACAGCAGTCGCTCCCATGTATCCTGTCCTCCCATGTTCTCCAAGGATGTGGTGTGGTAACCTGAGTCTTGGCTCACCAAAGCCTGGTTCGTGTTAGCTTCAGCCAGCTGAGGTCTGCTGATACTCCTGTGCTCCATCTAGGATACATGCCATGTGCCCATACTCTTGCAGCGCTGCCTTAAGCATTGCCTCATCTAGACCAAGGTTTTTGCAATTACCAGTTCTACCGAGAGATGCTTGCAAAGCAATGGGTATATGTATTACAATATACGTATTTAATTCACAGTGAAAGCTGATGAATGTGATGTTTTTGAAACTGGAAGTATGAAGCTTAATGCTTCTGTGTGATCTCTCTCTGCTGAGTTCTTGTTTTAATTTTTGTTACTGGTGCTCTAAACTTTTGCTTTATATTTAATTAAAAAAAAACACAGGAGTGACTCCTAATGATTTGATCTAGATTTTTGTCACTTGGTTCTGGGAGATGCTGCTAAAAACAAAATGAGATGCTAGACAGCATAGATTTTAAATTTCTGTTTTGTCTCCTACTACTGTGTACTTTTTGTTGATGGAGGAAAGATAAGAGATGAAAGATCTAAAGGCTTGTATACTAACATTTTAATTTAAAGAGCCTACATACTGAGGATAGTCTGAAACTACACTCTGAGACACAGTTTTGTATGTTTTATGCATTAACACACCATCTGCTTTTCATGGAAGAAAAGGGTACAGGAGGCTTTTCTGTAGCAATCCATCTTTTTAAACAAAACACAACATGCTTTATATTGGCATAGTCCTTTGAGGAAAGATGCAGCATTAATTGCATAAAGCATCTTAGACAATTATTGCTTCAGAATTTTTAGAAGCCTTGAAACCTTATTTGGTGCAAGCCATGAAAAGAATTACTGGAATAAATGGAACTGCAGAGAGACCCATTCTGAAGTTCAACCAATTTTTTCTTTTGTACCTGTTCCACAGAATATGGAAGAGTGGAGGTTTTTACTGCTGAAAAAAACCTGTTCTAGAAAGTTTTGGGGAGAATTTAGAGTAAGGTAAATGTGCCAGGGGCTCTTGAAATGACCATAAATAAAGTAACCCTATTCAGTATACAGATCTGATTCCTTGAAAGTATTCTACCTGTAAGCTTTGGGGTGCTGAACTCCCAAAAGTTCTTCTAAAAAGCCACGCCCAAGTGAGGAGGTTGTAGGAATATGTATGACCCCATGTGCCAGGTTGGAGTAGCAGAGGAAGTGTAACATCATTATTTTTGCATACCAGAATTGAGAACTTCCCAATTCCCATGTCCCTATATGTGAATAATACTGTATACACAACATTAAGTATTTAATTAGCAGCAAAATCTCAGTTGTAGCTTACGTATAATAGTTTCCTGAAAGTTTTGATTCTGGTTTACAGTTTGTTGTAGCTTGCCCGAAGCGATCGTTGTTCTGGCTTCCAAACGTAACAGGAACAGTAACAGACTATCATAGTAGGGGAGCCATAGGTGACCACATTTATCATGTTCTCATGTATGGAGATAAGAAAAAATGTAGAAATAAACTGTTGTGAAAAGGAGACATGAGGAGATTACGTATCAAAAAAGGGAATGATCAATAAAGGCTTTTGCTAGGATGTTGTGACAACTGGCTAAATGTTGTGAAATGTGGGCAGACAAAGAAGAACGCATTAGGGATTCGTTGGTAATTGGAACTGTTGATAAGGAACTGTCATTAAGGTTCAGAGTACAATCTGATAGCAGAGGAAGCTATTCATATAGCTCATCATACTAAGTTCATTAACAAACAAAATACTGATCCAGGGAACTGCTGAGAGGGTGGATGTGTTTGCTCACAGTCAAAAAAAAAAAAAAAAGTGTTGCATAAAGATAGTGGAAGTAAGAGTGCAGTGGGTGTAGCATAAAAACCAAATGTGCTTTTATTCACGCAGAAGGGGGAAAAAGTCCAGCATTACAACAGGACATGCAGCAAGCAGGTTGTTTGTCAGTCAAAATACAGGGAAAAAAGAGCACTTCAAAATGTTAAATTATATATGAAGATTTGTATGAGACTACAGCAGCATGCCAGGCTACAAAATGCCAAGATTAAAATCATGATGCTGTAACCTCAATTGGAGTCCAGTGGAGCTATGATAGTTTACACAGTCTGTAGTCTGACATTTTACATCATGGTCTGAAACCTACCCCAGAATTTCAAAACACCTTTATAGGAACACACATTTACCACTTATTCTCATGTCCCACCTAAAAGCATACCTTTCATAGAGCTGTAAAACTCAATGTTAACTGAAGATTTGCCACTTCCCCAGCCCACTTCCCCACTTCCCCCCCCCCCCCCCCCCCCCCGCCTCTTTTGCATCACCTCTGCATTATAAATATTTCAGAGGATAGTGACCGGGAGGATGTCAGAATAGGAATAATTAACAGTGTTCTTATAGGAGAAGACGAAAGAGAAGCACAGAACGTATTCTAAAAGATCGATTTCTATTAAAAATCAAGGAAATAATACAGTACATTGTTAGGTAAACAAAAATAAAATGAAATGGTCATGATTCTTTGCTAGCAAGAAGTTTATCCACAAATTTCAGGATTACAGTCATCAAAGCATATCCCCCCTCAGTTTCATCAAATCATTGTGCAGTTATTTCAGATCATGAGAATGGTGACTCTGTCCACATAGATTTCTACCAAAATAAGTAACTGTGATCTAGCTAATAAAAAAATCTCCTCTTATTTAATGTTTGTTGGCAATTAAGTCCATAAGTTCCAGAAAGATTCTGAAGCTTTACGCTACCAAATACAGGATTTCAGGTTTTAGTTTGCATTCTCATGAACAGATTTTTTAACCTAATCATTACTGGGTTAAAACATTATTTATACCAGCATGTGCAATCTAAATACCAAACACACAAATGCATTTGTATATGTTGAATGTATAGAATGAAACTGCATTTAATTACTTTGTTTTGCTTCCAAGCAATGAGTCAAGAAAGAAGCATGGTGTTGAAAATGAACTTTGCACAAAGATGTGATTTTGTGAAGAACGTGATCCTAATCTGAGGTACTTAAATCCTTTGATCTGGTAAAATGCCTGTAAGCAGTAAGTCACGTGATCAAAACGTAAAGTTCAGTTAAGCACCTCTTTCACATCAGTACCTTTGATGAGACTTGAGATTCCCCTGGTAATGTGAACTATCGTATCCACACTGTGCCTTCCAAGCATACTTGTAGAAAAGAGCTGGATTAGGCTGTGAAGCCCTGCTTCTCCACCCCCTTGCCTGCCCATCAGTAGTTGGTCTGCAGTGAAGAGCCTGGAAGCCTTCCTGGCTCATGGATCTCTGCCCTTGCGCTATTTGTGTCCTGGCCTCACGTTGGATGACCACCTGTTCTCCCACAGACAGTAATTCATTGAAAAGGAAAGAGGTCCTGGTGTGAATGACTGGGAGGTTGGCTTCAGGTTGGGCCATGGCATGCAGCTGCCTTGCTATCTAGATGGAGGTGGTGGGCATGCAGAGAGACAACCACAGGAGGGAGTGTACCAGAGCTCTGTTGCTCTCATCCAAACCTGTGCATCTGCTACCAAAGACCCTATGATGTGATGGAAGCACATTTAGGTTCCTAACAGGTCCCCCATTGCAATGAGGTACTGAACCCCAAAATTCATAATGGTTTTCTTCTTGGCTTTGGCTGAACAGGAGTGAAGGCTACCTTACTATTTATTTACATAAGTATTTCTGAATCATGTAATATTTGTGTGTGTTAACTCTGGGAGGGCAGAGTTTAGTCATTGTTAATTCTGTTTAGTTTCTCTGAGTTACCTATAGTCATGTCTTAGGTCAGGCGGCTGCATATTAGATGGCTGGTCCAATCAGCGGTGGTGGGATTCTATTATTAAACATTAAATTGTCAGAATAAGCTACATAGGTGTTCAGACTACACAGGTACAAAGAATAGGATGTAATCCAATCTCTTGTGTTTAAGTACTAACCTTATTTGTGTGACATGGTTGAAATCACATGAAATACTATATTGATGACAATCTCTTAAATGATATTTTATATAGGGTTTTGTGCCTTTAAGTGGATGGAAAGGGGTTTAGTAACTGCAGCTTTCTTAGAGGCCAGGTTTCTGGTTTTTATTTATATATTCATTTATTTAGGTTTAAGAACTCCATACCAAAAAGTGCCCTTCCAGTGCTCTGTGGCCCCATGGCAGATACTTGAAACAGAATAAAGGTGAGTTACACAATTAATCACTCTTACATCAGCAGCACCAGATATTAAGGAGTTTCATTGTTTGACTTTGAAAGTTTCTTAATAAAAAGATATCTGTTTGGACAAAATTTTTTGTTACTGGTCATTGGCCTTATTCACCTTCCTACTGTTTACACTTAAATTGCTATTTTGAAGTGAAGAAAACAACATTTAAAGCATAGAAACTACTGCCATTGTTCTCCATTATGCTGTGGATGGTACCCAGTGTGTAAAAGTTATAAAGGGAATAATTATACAATTTGTATTCTTTCTGGGTCCAAATTAGCAGGTGCTTTGAGGTAAAACATGGATGAATTTCCCATAACCAGACTGATGTCGCAAACAAGATAGCTAAAAAGTGCCTGCGGTTATCTTCAAATGAAGTTATATTAGAATTGTGTCCAATATTGTTTATTACAAGGTGAAGACACTCAGAGCAAATAGAAAGCAATGGTTTTTTTCATTCTCCATAGCCTTTGTTCAAGCTTTGTTTTATAATGATATTTATACTTATGTTTTGTTTTATAAAAATTAACTTTTGAGAGTGATATTTTAAACTGCTTATAGCCTTTTATTTCCTAACAGACTTAGTCCACATATTAAAAATGCAGGGACTGTGCGTGGTGGGGTGTTTTAGCTCTGAGTACATGGCAGCAGCCAGCTGCTTCAAGACTACTTCAATTGTTGTTGCTACCAGCAAACGACCTTGTGACCAGAGCCAGCATGCCCTCACACCGCCTCCCCTTATAGGTAGTCCACTCTGTTTTCCACTGCGTTTTTCCCTTGGATGATGCTATGGCTATTCTCACTTCCCAGTGCAACAATTTGAGAAGGCCAGGTCTGATTTACATTTTCATCCTAACAGTTGTCTACAGGGAAGAATAATATCCCACAGGTCCCTACTTTCTTTTCATGGTCCCTATGGTCAAACTGTATTGCACATCATTTGTGTCATACAGGCTGTATCTATAATTACCTGCTTGACTGTACTTTACAAGTTCCCAAGATCCAGGTCAACCACTCATACTGTGTGCTCAGTTTCCTTTCCATAATGGTAATGTGGCTGTCTATTCTGTTAGGGTCTTTTTTTCCTAGTTCTATGTAAGTACAGATTTTAGAGCATGGCTTATACACCCACCCTTAGTTTGGATATGCAATTGTTCCTGTATATAACAATAGGGACATTCCTGTAATAATGCAAGTATGGGAGTAAAGCTTATGTCTGAGTTCTTCCGTATAACTTTGCTACTTGGGCATAGACTACTGTTTTTGTGCAAACAGAATCAATCATGTTGTTATGAGTGTATCATTATCCAGCCAAATAGTTCGTTTACAAAACACAGAGATTAGTGAATTACTTTGACCACTGTTTATCTATAACTATTTGTAATTTTAAAATGTTAGAAATTTAATGCTTTTAGAAACTTTACTGTACAAACTATGTTTTTTACATGATGAAATGACATGGATAATTTTTCCATGTGGGTGTATTATTTTCCATAACAGATTTATTGGTTGTTTCAAAATACTTTATACCTTTCATTTTACTTAGTTACAGAAGTTCAAAACACACTTGGGACAAAGTCTGATGGTTTAGTTTCACACAGCTGCTCCAAATGAGTGAATTAGATGCTCACCAAGTACAATATTAAAGTAAACTGAACGTGAAATATATTGAGAATGTCAACATTTTTCTACTGGAAATTAACAGAGACATTATTTAAAATCAGGTTAGATATGAGTGTATTATACATGCTGTGGTGTCTATGCAAAATTATTTTTAAAAAGCACTTACAGGTATTTAATATGTCTCACTTAGAAGTATTTAGTATGTCTACATTGTTCTAGTCAAAGGCAAAATAATTTAGATAGCTCTTCCTCAATAATTTCAAGAACATGAGAGGACAGGAGCTTCTCTCTGAAAGTGATAATACCTGTTCGCAAATAGAGTAACACTGACATGCCACATGATGTGAAATAGTGAGGGACTCTCCCCATTTGGGTGCTTATATGAGAAATGCTAACCATCTTCAAGCTGACAGCACTATTCGATCTTACTGGTAAAAGTGGCTTGGCATCATAAAGGACGGGGGGATAGAGTAAAAACTATTTTAGTAGCTCCTGAACTATTTCTGTGTGAGTTAACCTGGGACCAGAGGCAGTTCTTCACAGTTTCTGATAGCATCTGCTGCTTTTCTTCATTTTGCTACTGACAGTGCAGCACAGTACTTTGGTTCACTGAATTTTTTCTTTTTCTTTGGCTTTCTAAATTTTTCTGTCTTTGAATAAAAACATAGCCATTTTTAAAATATATCTGATTAGGCAGTATTTGTCATACAGCATTTACCTGAACACCATCAGCTCTTCTTTGCACAGCTGTCTGCCGCATTCATTCAAATTTGCATTTGTCTAGTAGCAATGGGAGATAGTCTGTGCTCCTTCTGCAAACTTTTGATAAATCTTTTTAACAATCTAGAAAACTCAACATCAATGTTTTCTCCAGTTTTTATACAGCCTTTTTCTTCTTATAAATTGATAAAAAAGAAATTTAACTTGTCTTAAGTCATATGCAGTCCCATGACCAATCTGTAATCTCAGTACTGCCTAGCATTCTTGCTTTCTGTGTATCTTGAGTGTTCATTTCATGGCTTAATGTAAGTTTGAGGAGTGTGAGGAAAAGAGGGGGAATGAGGAGGAAAAGAATTGCTTGTATAAAAAAGCCTTGGTATACTGAAAAGAAAAATGAGTCATCTTGTTTTGTGGAATTCTATATGATTCCTGTGTTGAGTTATACAGCACTTAAATGGGTATTAGGTAAAAGCATAACCCAAACAAAAAAATACAAACATATAATTTCATTGTTTGATTCACTGATTTCCACATTTTTCAGAAATAACAATGGTATCAGTAAAATCATGTCATAAATATGCTAAAAACTTTAAACATCTCTAAGTACCAATGGACAAAAGGAAGATGGAGAGGAAAACTCATGAAGGTGGAAAATATAAAAGAATAAATCTCATGCTTCAAGGGAAGAAAATGAAGCCCAAAATTAGAACAATTTTTTTTGTAATGATGTCTGTTCTTTTCCCTTGCTGCTGCTTAGCCAGAAAGTAAGTGTGCTGAAAATGAAATTAACTCTGACATACCCACCTCGTATCATCTAAATACAGGTTGACATGAAATAGCCAATAGAATCAATTGAATCAATAGTCTGCGCATTTAAAATTCTATTTAGAAAAGCACTGAAGAAAACTGAGAAACTGAATTATGAAAAGGAGTAGCAGCATTGAAGAGTAAGGTCTATTTCTGACTGAAGTCCAAAAAGGCTTCATTATGTGTTTCATGAGCTTGTTTTGCAGATGTTTGTTTATATTTATGTTCACTATGAAGGAAAACTCCCTTTTAATTCCTACTTACATAGCACTTTCAAGGCAGAGAATTTGTATTAAAAGAAGTTGGAGGTCATGATGAGATGCTGCAGTGATTGGCAGCAGCATAAATCACAAATAGATGTAAGATACCCATTCCTTCTCCTCTCCTAGCCTGTGATAGTCTTGTAAGCTATTTTGTCATCTCATCTCATTCTGCTGTTCACAAGCATGTTGTGTGAAGCAGCCATGCCAAAATGAAAGGCGAAATGCAGGTTGTAAAATGTGTACATAACATTATGGTATTTTTCCTAGCTAGTTCATCTAGCAGCAGAAAAACACCCTTCAACTGTCTAGTCAAAAAGGAACAGGTATAAAGAAACATTGGGTCAGAATTCAGTGTCACATAATAGCCAAAGTTACATTTCACTACTTAAAAATAATTTTTCAATTTTTGTTTTCTAGTCAAAGATTCAAGAATGTCTTCACACTTTCATGTATTGTGGTGAATACATGCTTTCTAAATTTTCATTACTTCAACTGTTCACACATTCTGTAAAGTTTCTGTTTAATCTTACTCTTTTCCTCACCTCATTTGATCCATTTTTGTAAAGTTACTTTCTTTTAGATAAGATCTGTTTCAATGCAGAGGAAAATTACTGCTAAAGATTGACTAAAAATCATAGTTCTTACTATGCTTCCTATGTTTTCCTGTATTTCAGCAATAAGTCTGTTCATAGCCTTTCAAAAAAAACTGAAGTCTTTTGAAAAACTATACATATTTTAGGAAAGTGGAAATGAACAGAAGTCCTCATTAATTCCTTTTTAAAGTCTGATCTTGTTAATTTCTGTGTACAGTCTAGCTGAAAATATCTTTCCTTTTTGACTGTAAAACAAAGGACATTTGCATAGTTGTCTACAGTGTTTAATAATTCTTGCCTTCCCTGTGAAATTAAGCTGATCTGATTTCAGTTGAAGAAGAGATTGAGTGTTTCGTTATTCTGAGTGACGGGACACTTGTTCCTTGCAGAGAGCCAGGCAGAGTGGTCAGAGAAGGAAGCAAGCTCAAACCTGCACTCCTCACCACTGTTAATGTGAGTGGTGTGAGTGGATGCGTTTTTTCTCTTTTATTCACTTCACCTTGTTTCCTTTTAGATGTTTTGTGTGTGTATTGTCCAAAACAAAACAAAATTACATTAAGGTTGAGTTAAATGAATAGGAAGCCTTACCATTTTATTTTCTGGTGAAAAACAAGCTAAACACCCCAAATATCGAGTAATACTCATGGTTGGGTTTTTCACATGTGCTAAAGAAACATTTAATTGTAACAGAAGATCCAAAGACAATGGCAACAAGCACTTTTTTTCCTGAAGGCTGTGACACAGATGATGTCTGTTATTATTAAGATCTAGCTGTAACCCATCCATCTGTTAATCTTCTTGTGTGTGCCATAGCAGGTTATTTGTAACTGAAGGCTGAGTCAAAAAAAGACTTTACTTCTTTATAATAACCTTCCATGAACACAGGATAGTCTATTTATTATTTTCTTTTATTTTTGAAAATGAGAGGTGTCGTACATTTATGTGACCTTTCATTCAGAGAAACAGTCTTGTACTTTCAATGGCTTTTTGCACTTACTGGGTCCTAACAGAATTTAGTCAAAGTGAAGCAGTGTGCTTAAAGTCTGTAAGATGCATCCTTTAAAATTCATTTTAGTAACTTTAAATTAAATGCATCACAGGCATCTGAAAAAAACAAGTCATGAGCAACAAGCCACAATCTTTCAACATATTTTGCATCCCATTCAGGCAGATGTTTGGCCTCAAGACATGTAAAGTGGATGGATTTGATTCTCTCTTGATCTCCTTGCAACTTGAACAGGGGAGATGAGAGAAGCTCAGCAGGAAGTTAGCTCAATAAATGAACTAGATAAGCAGAAGCAAAATGCTGGAGAATACTGTAATAAGTAAATCTAAGACTAAATATATATTTTTGCCAATTGTATAAATTCTACTAAAACATGGACATTATAATAGCTCGTCTCTAAAAGGATGTGATAACCCTATCGGGATATAATTAGAATACTTCTAATGATGGATGTGATTTTCTTTCATTTGTGTACAAAGCTAAAACTAGAGTCTAGTCTTAGAATAGTCTGAAGAAGAGCAAAAGTCATTTCTTCCATGTTGTAGTGTACTGGGTATGTTATTTGATTGCAAAATATATTTTATTACCTTAACAAAGAGCAACTGTATTAAACAGTCGGTTGAACCTGACAGCCGGTTTGCAGACCCAGGGCAAAATCTGAAGCATCTTAATTCCACTAACTTGATTGTTGCAATGCCTTAAAGTTGCACTGTCTACATTAGGCACCCACTGTACCAGTAAAGATAGTGAAGATGGTTAAGTACCTCAGAAAAATAATCCAAAAATCCTGCAAGAGATGTGGAGCAAATCAGTTAGGAAAAGCAGGTGCAAGCACATGCCTGATTTCTGGCCTCTATGTAAACCTGAGACATGTGCCCCACAGCCGGTAGTTAACCATCTCCACCAATCTGAAAGCAGAAAACAAGGGCTGTGCACACACTGCACACTGTAGCAGTGGCTAACTAAGCTTGGCTCATCCTTACTAAGATATAAAATACAGCCACAGGAAAAAAAAACCTGTTCATTTTAAGTATAATCACAAAATGTTTCAGTCATCAACTCAAAACACAGGAGAGTTGAATTAATTTCTCTCTGCTGGGGGTAAGGACCAAGATTTTTTCCTCCTTCTTCCAACTTTCAAATTATCAGATACAAAAGATCAAAATAACAGTCTTTTTTTCCCCTTATATATTTATGTTTAACAACTATTTGTCATTTTAAATTATCAAAATATTTTTAATATAACTTTTTGGGTAAATGTTATTTACATAATAGCAGCAACAGAGAAACCTGGAAGACAAATTAAAAGCACTATACAAGGTGAGAAGAGAATTACCTTTTTTTGGTGCAACAGCCAAGAATGGCACTCAGACCATGAAAGTTGCCAGCAGAGCCCATCTGTTAAGCAACAGACTAAATCAGATGCTGCAAGTTTCCAGTGATCTCAGGAATGGAAAACACCAAGAAGAGATGAATAAAGGCAGGAAGGTCATTTTCACCTCAAAGGTCTAACAGAGCTGTTTCTCTCTATAATCTGCTCTTAAGTTGGTCCTTTCCGGCACAGCACTGTGATTGATCAGTCCACTTAAAATGGACCCAGCCTTTGTGTCCCTGACTGTGTCTGGTCAGATTGCTGAAACTCCAAGGGCAATATACTCTGGGGTGTGTACATGCTACTCTTCGTAGGAGCATTGTGCTTGAAAGATTTCAGTGTGGGGGGGTGTTTCTGGATGCTTCTTGTTCATACACACAGACGCTACCTTGGGACTCTGAGGTGCTAGATACTTCAAGTCTTTAGTTCGCTTATTTGGACAGAAATTTAATAAAGAGTAGAAATTCTGTCTTGAGCACAGATACATTACTTCACATGCATGTGAGAGATCTCTGAAGGTGCAAGTCCTGAGGAAACATTTTTTCCAATGATCCCATTTCTGTTATTAATCCAGGCTCTATCACTTTCAGATCCTGCGTACACAATGAGCATTTATGTGAGTGATGATTGAAGATTCAAGCTCTTCTCTGGCTTTTCTGTCTCTGTCAGGTATGTGGTCTGTATTATGCAGTTGTTTTAACAGGGTGAGACCTCTGTAAAATACTCATGTTCCATGGAACTAGGTCATTAGTTGAGGGATAATTAAAACCAGTGATTTAAACTGGTCTCAATAGCTTCTTAGTGGCAGGCATTCAGCAAGGAGTCTTGCACATTCCCCAAATTTGACCATTTCCTGTCCTGGAAAATCTGACTGCAGCTTGGCCTGTGGGACAGTTTTCCACTCACAGGGAAGATTGATGTTATACACAGGTGTATCTTATTCTGTCACGCCATTTTTTTTCTACAAATGTAGAAATGCAGCAGCTGATGCACACAGAACTTTATTTTAGGATAGGGCATATGTAGAAAGTGTTGTGCAAGAGGTACGCAACTGTATCCTACAGTGCTGCATTGCTTCTGGTACTTCTCTTTAACTTTGATGTGACTCAAACCATTTTGGTATATTTTGAGACAATATCACATGTTCTTTCTCATGTAGAACTACACACTGGAGTCTGTAATCAGGCCCATGATGCCAGGCTTTTGAGGACTTTTACAGAGCTTCACTTGTAAGACTGCTGATTGCTATCTAGTTGTTTTATTCTGACACCACTTATCCACAACACACACATCCAGTGTCAAAAGCATGCAAGATTTTGCATTGCCAAGACTTTACTGTTGGACTTTGTAAGCTTTTCCTGGCATGCACTTTAGGCTGTTAATTGTCGTGAACAGTTGTAGTCCAAAATAGCCTTTTTATTAACATAAAAAAAAAAAAAAATAGAAAAATCAGCCCTGCTTGATCTAGTCACAGAAAAGAACCAAGCAGAAAATTTCAGTGCAGGAAAGAGAGTGAACTGAAACTAATAAAGGTATAATTCCCCCAATGCAGTGCATATCTGAGCTTCAAGAAATCTTGGAGTTACATTTAGAATTAGATTCCTTATCTTAATACCTACCAAATTTCAAAAGCTATATTACTGCCTTTTGTATGAAAAATACTAGCAAGGAAAAAATATGATGCATATGTAGTCTCCCCAATGGAGAAAAAAGTAATAATACAGTAGAGCCCTTTTCTATTGAATTGTCTGACACAGTAAATGTTTCTAAGCCCCTGGATACCTTTATTTAACTTTTTTTCTGTCTTTCAACAGAAAAAAAGAAATTCCTATTGCATATTGTGAACAATAATTTTACAAATCCTATTCTAAAGGGCATATCATTCTATGCATTCATAACCTTCTAATTCTCTTTGCAAAAGACCGTAATTCACAACTGCATCAAGCAAAACTTAAGTAAAAATGTGTGTGTATATATATATGTTATCTGTACAATGAAGCATGCATCTTTCTTTAGTTTTCACTGCAAATGTATAGAATTTTTTTCTTCTAGTACATGCCTTTCTCTCTCTATCATAAGCTATTCTGACATGTACTTGTCCTGGACCAGACT
The DNA here is from genome assembly GCF_929443795.1 of Astur gentilis. NCBI lineage: Eukaryota > Metazoa > Chordata > Aves > Accipitriformes > Accipitridae > Astur > Astur gentilis. The sequence continues at coordinate 16,797,251 of NC_064891.1, forward strand.
CTCAGAAAATGGTGGCCAGAAAAAAGTGGTGCAGCTGGAATGTGGAAATATCTGTAAATTACTCCAGTTTACCAATCCATAGTTGAGGAAAGCTATTCTACAGAGAAATTTAGAATGAAACTGATTTGACTAACTGTCATTTTGTTCAGGTCTTGAAAATATGACCAGCTTTTTACAGAAATAACAAAACTGTTGATTCATTCAGTCAATTAAATTGAATTATTAGAATGAGATATTTTCCGTGAATACTTTGTGAAACCCAACTGTCTAGTTTCAGCCTAGCTGAGGGGACCACAGCCGTCAAAGCTCAGTTCTTCATCTCTCTGGCACATTTATTTTTATCTATGTTGAGAGCCCACAGCACAGAGTAGAGTGTGGTTATCGAATGTCTGGCAGAATACTGACTGTCTTTACCTTTCTTTTGCTTTTTGTATAAAAAGTGGAAGCCTTATTTAGCTCGCAAAATGTGTATTGGTCCCACACTGCTTGTGTATCTTACGCATACTGGCATCAAATACTGAAGTAATATTGAGGGACTGTCATGATGCCACACTGCCAGCTTCTGCCTTAAGGGCAGCTTGTTTTGTGAGGCTTTTATAATTCAGTAAATGCACAAGATAAACATACAGTATCGAGTATAATTCAAAATCAGATTTTGCAGAGAGAGTAGAAATTCAGTTACTAGCCACACTCGTCATAGTTAACCACTCTAGAAGTTTACAGTTCAGTACACCTACCGTTTACCTCTCTGCCTGTGAAGTGCAATTTCCAGCTGTTTTTCAGGAGTGTGTACACAATATGCATTTAGAAAATTGCTAATGGAATGAGGTTCAAGCTCATACGGTTTAGCATTGATCTTATTATTAAGATGTTTGTAAGAAATTTAGAAATTGACTCAACCTAGATGATCTGGAGCAAATGATCTGCTTGTATGTGTCTGGCAGTAATAAAAGTTAGAAATTATATAAGTTTATGCAAAAAAAGGCTTGAGTAAATGAAAGGTGAAATTAAAAGAGAATTGTTCAGACTGTATCCGCTGTATTGAAGTGTATAAGGCTGGATTAGCAGTGTTCGTTACCAGTCTCGGGTCATATTATTTGACATTTTTCTAGAAAATGCTTTTTCAGAGTCTTAAATCATTTAAGTAATCATTTAATGATGAGATACTGAAGGATATTGTAGAAAAAAGATAAATATTTAAAATCTTTTCAGTAAGCAAATGGATTTCTAAATTATTCATAGACCTGAAAAAGTTTCTGTTAAACAATAACCTAATTTTAATGAAAATATACTACAGTAAAATGGGAAAGGCCATATGCATATAGCTGCATTTATAATATGAATAAAAATGTATATACTTTAAAATGAACCTAGAAAAGGCAAATATTCTCTAATATAATATATTTAGATGAATAAAAATGAACACCTGTGCGTATTTTTTAAGCAGTCTTCCTTTCATAGATAATTGTTGGGCATTAGTTGAACAATCAGCAGAAACAGGAGAAAAAAGTGAACAGTGTGGCTCCATTGAAAGTGCAACTTTCCTGTCTCTTTTCTAGGTACATGCATTTTGTTCCTCTATTCCGATTTCCAGCTCAAGGAGACACCGATGGCTTCTACAGCAGAAACTTCTCCTGGAGTGAAAGGTATAGCTCTCATATCTATCTATCTGGAAAATTCACATAAAATTTCCTGATCAGCTGTCACTCTGCATCTCTCATTCCTAAAAGTTGAGAATTCTTTGAGAAGACAGAGCACAGTGTGTATGGTTTGGGGGGAAACACTGTAAACTCTGTGGTACCAAAATGAGGTGGTTAAGTACAGCTGTGTGTAATGCTATATTGTAAATAAACTTAGAATTGTCTGAAGTATCTAAGGCAAGCATGTAGATGCTTGTATGGTAACAGGCGTGACTCAGTGCTATTACACATCTACAAGTTCTACCTCTTGCTAAGGAATCTCCAAAGAGAATCCCTTTGAATGCTGCTAGTTCTATGCCACTGTTTTTTTTATCAGAAGTGGTTGCAAACAGGATCTGTGTGCATTCTCAGCCTTACCCCTCTGAACAGCACCCATGTCACTACTGCTCTGTCTCATGAGTTTAGACTGAACTGCAGAACTGGAGTGGCCAGCATGATGTGCTGCCTGCCTTGGCTTGGGTTCATGCTTATGAACATGACACCAATAACAGCAGTCCCATGAATGTTTCTGCCCTTAGTGGCTTCTGAGAAACCTTCAAGATCTTAGGGATTTGCTTATTTTCACAGCTGATTTCCACATCTTGTTGTGCTGCAAAAAATTCCTTTTCCTTGAGCAAGACTTATGTAGAGTGATGGCTTCACCACCTAATAATTTTTGCATGTGTAAGAATGAATCTTGAAGAAAAGACTGCAAGGCAATGCGTATGACTCATAACCATCACACCTTTAAACATAAATATCCATGAAAAAAAAGCTAATCATTTAATCCCCAAAATACTTTCTCACTTGGCAATACACCTAGCAAATGTATGTGCCTATAGTTGATTATCTGTCTGTGGCATTTATTTCACTATTAAAATTAAAAGTAGGATAGCTTTCGATAGTAGTGAAGATTTTATAATACACTTAACTTTACATCAGCACACTTATGTATTCTGAATCACATCATCATGCTCCCTCAGTCCAAGCAGTTCTACTTAAGGGCATAAAGATGATCAGCTTGTGTCTTCCTAGTGCATAAGATTGATCAAAGTAAACCGTTAATCAAATAGATATGAAAATTAGAAATAATAATATGAGGTGTTAGATAACACAATCTGCATGCAAGAGCAGCTTGATCTCTCAGGAAATTAAAATAATTTAACAAAAAGGCCATATTTAACAGACTGCATGATGGAATTAAGAATGAAAATCTAGCCTATTAATCATGCAAGAAATTGCAATTAAATTATATTTGTTAATTTCATAGTGAAGAGTTTTTAAATTAAATCATTAACCATTTGCTTGAATCTTTACTTTTATGCAATTATAATTCAGATGTGAGTTAAATGCAGTTTTTAGGGGTTAAAAAACATTTTCTATGCAATTTATTTCATTTCCTATAAAATACCTGCTTTGGAGAAAAAAAAGGAGGCACAGTTCTCAAATTATGTATTGGTTTGTCTCTTCCAATATTTTTCTCTTTGTTCTTTTAGTTCTTTGTATCTCATCTACCCCAAGCAGCATGGTAGTTTTGTCTTATTCAATATGTTTTTGTTTGAAATACAGAAAATCTAAACTTTGTTCAGACTTTGATTCTTTTGTGATGACAGTATTTGAATTGTCTATGTGTATTTGGAAACAGGATTTTTAACATACAAATGGAAGACAATGAAGGGTATTGTATTTGTAAAGGCAAGTGGTTCTCTGGAACTAGTGGTTCCTCTGCATTTTTTAAGACATCAACTTTACTTTTAAACTTTGCTCTACAACCTGAATATTGCAAATGTAAACTGGAAACTACCCTAATTTACATTTTAGCTTTGAATATGAAGTGAAAGAAAAATTGGAGAATAAGAAACGGATCTCAGTATTTCTGTTGAAACCTTCAGTGTTATCATCATTGCTAACAAGTCAGTCGTCTTCAGTCTTTAGGGAGAGCTGTGAAAGCCCATCCCTACTAACTGGAGATAAAATTACACAGATGAGACCAGAGAGATGTAAATTTCTGATGAGGGATTAAGTTACTTTATGATCTCCAAAGAATTTTAAGATTAGCTCAGATTTTCTGACATCCACAGAAAGCTGAATTTATGCTGCAGCCTTTGGAAGCAATTCATGTAGAACCTCTATTTGTCCCCGAGTTTTCACAAAATGTGTAGGAACTGATTATCTCTGAAACCTTAGTCTCACTGATGTTTTGTTTAATTGAGCTTGGACACTACTTTTAAAAGGGTTTTTTTGAGAAGGATGAAGAGACAGATAGACACATGCACAAAAAAAACTCAGATTGTGATAATATGTTTCTCATTTACTTAGGAAACAAAGCTTAAAATCCATAATTGCATGCACCAGCAGTCCACATAAGTTTTACTGAATGTTCAGATCTTCTGGTTGGTAGTAACTAAGGAAAAAGATCTTGATATTCACAAAAGAAGTAGAAGAATCTAATTTCCTGCTGTAAAAATAAATCACATGCCATTCTTGCTTGTATGAGGAGAAGGGTTTTTCCAGTAAAGATGTGCAAATAGTCACATCAGAGGCCCAGGATACAACTGACAATTCTTGTCATCAGTAAGTAATTCACGCCAGAACAAACGCCTGAGATGGGATGGTAGATTGACGAATAAAAGCTTGACTTACTTAGCAAAACAAAGGCTGATGGGGGATGCATTTGTTTCAGAAGTACAGCCTTGGGATAAATGTTTTCCTTCTCTGTCTGATCTCTTCCCATTCAGAATAAAAGGAGTAACATAACTAAAACAGAAGAGATTGTTATATTTTAAACTTACTGATTAGATAATGTACTCATGATGAGTCGGTGTGAATTTAAACTTTACTAACTTTAGCTGCCCTGAAATTATGAATCTAGTTTAAGTAATTGATGATGTACTTTATCTAGATAATACCTCAAGAGACAGATTCTTCCCTAGACAGCGCTCTAACTTCTTACATGTTTATTTTAGGGTGAGAGAAATTGCTTCTGTGAGGTGCTCATGTCTCTCTTCTCTAAGAAGAGAGCCTAGTAATGAAAAGAAGGTGCTTAAGTTTTTAGAACTTAGATGAGCTGATTGCTTCCCTTAAGAAGCCTTTGAAAATTCAAAAAAATATTTTCAAGACCAGAATCTGACCCAACTTCCATATTAATTTCAGGTTTACCTTGGATTGTCTCCAGTTTTACCTGGATTAACTTCAGTTGTACCTTGGAAACACATGTATCTTCTACATACTAATGGAATCTGATGGGGAAAAAAAAATCTCATCAAATTGCAATAGTAAGATGATACTTCACTAGGAAATTGAATTTTAATATAGTGTACGAAGTTGTAGTCTTACATAAATGTAATGAGCGTAACTTCGTGGCTATGTTATGAAGGTTTGCTATATTTGCCTTCCAGAATAGTTGCCAAACCTTTACAATTTTCATCAGTTATAGTATTAGGAAGTCTGATATTATTTGTGTAATAAAATGTATTTGTTCCATCCTATCATCATGTTATTTTAATACATGGTAGTTTTTCTCATTTGCTTGTTTCTAGTGGCAAATGGTACTATTGAAGGAATCCCAAAGCTCTGATTTCATACTTAAAAAATAGAACTAAGTTACAACATGTATTTTTAAGGTAGACAATTTCTAAAGATACACCTTTCCTTCTTACAATATTCTCTAATGAGTTTTGCTTCAGAGCAAGTGTTTACTACTAAGTGATTTCTTGTTTTAGTAATGGAATGTGAAGATTAGGTTTCATAACATTCTCAAATATCTTCCGTCTGGATTCTGTTTAAGGAGTATTCCCAATTTTCTCAGCACCAACATAATTTACACATTTTTGTTATGCTAATAGGAGTGGAGCATTACGCATTGTGTCCTTTATCCCAGTGGATTTTTTTCCATCCATTTTGCTTGTGTTTCTAATCTGATAACAGAATATATTAAAAACATCTGTCCTTGTGTTACAAGTATTTGTTATTTGTAGGAGATAGGAAATAGAAATATGAAATTAATTTTCATTATGAATTGTACTTGCCCTCAGAAGAAGTTGCTAGAGATTGCATATTTTTTGCTTCAGAGTAAGAAATGAGATTATATCATATTACATTGATTAGAAATTCACTGCTAATATGAAACCTTATGTACTTACTAGGAAAAAAACACCCAACATTTGGGTTTTTCTACATTAAAAGTGTTAGGATTTTTCTGTGTCTCTGAAGGCAAGTACAGTCAGGATTTCAATCAATTTTAGGATATATGACAATTGAAGTGTGTCACTCGTTATATGAAACAACTCAGACAATAGTTTGCTTTATTGGATTAAATTTATGCATTGGTTATATTTGTATGTGTCTGAAATCATTTAGCATCACAGAAGTTAAAACAAGTTTAGGTAAGCCACTATCAAGAGACATTTTGGTCAAAATGAAGAGTGCCTTCTTATTTGTAGTGTTTGTTTGGAAAGATTAATATCAAGTGAGTTTCTATTGTTACAAAACTTGGGAAACTTATTCAAGGCACAGTCAAGCCTAATAATGCCAATGCTAAAGGTTTTTATGCTAGTCAAGCTTTGCAGTCCTCCTCAATAAGCTGGTTGAGAACATTTCTGAGTTGTGGGGGATTTTTAACTGTGAAAAAGTAATTGAAGATGAAAGAGGACTAATGATGAGATTTAGAAGTTTGTTTCATTTTTCAAGTTTTCCTTCATTTAGGGTTTTGTTTTGTTTTGTGGTTTGTTTGGGGTTTTTTTTAGTTCTTGAATTCTATGGCAGCTTTTCTTAATGAAAGAAACATTTCCAGTATCCTGGAAAAGTCTGAGAAACCATCAGATCCTAATGGTAAACTGGCTATACTTATCCTGTGGGCTTTTTACTGTTTTGGGGTTTTTTTTCCCTGCAGAAGGAAATACGTAAGATTGATTAGCTCCAACCGGACAGCCTTTAAATCATTACAGGCTTCCTGAAATGAAGTTGTGGACAGTGGGAAGAAAATAAACTCTAACTCTTCTGCAGGAGAACGTAAGACTTTTTTTCTAGCAAAAAGAATTCATTATCCCTCTCCCTCTTAAGGCTTTTAATTTCCGTATTGAATTCATACGTGGCAACACAGCCACATGAATACTTTTCTAACTCAAGAAGTCATGAAAATCAAGCTGGGGTTTTTTCCCAAGGAAGTTTGTTGTGCTCAAATGAATGGATATCCAAGTCTTTTTCCAGTAAAGCGTTTTTGTCTAAGCGTTAAATTTTGTCACTGTTAATCTGACTTCAAGAGATAATTCAGAGTATATCAAACCTGAAAATATTGAAGTAGTAAAAATGACTGCTATGCTGCCTGATCGACAGTGCAAATTCTAGCATTAAAAATGCTAAGTTTTAAAAATCTCTAAAATTCCAAATTAACTAGACCTCTATATTATGTGATTTAATAGAGTTTATTGATTGGAATTTTGCAATAAGTCTTAATCCTTTCATGCACACCATCATACAATAGGAATAATATCTTAGAAATCTTGTAATACAAATCTTTAATCCATATAAGTGATGCTGGTCATACTGCTGTGCTGTCCTGATAAATGGCTTTGATTAGTTATAGCTAAAGTTTTCCCAAGTTTCTATAACAACCACCATCACTAAAAATTCTTTGCCCGTTAGTACAGAAATACTCATATTCTGTTTAATATTAGTCTAAAATGTAATCTTTCTGTGAAATCTAAGGCAAGAAGTTGCAAGAGGACAGTAGAGAAATAACATAGATTCTTGATTATAATAAGTAAATCTTTTTGTTCTATTTGAGCAGCTTTTACACCCAAAGCTTCTCATTGTAGAGGCTGGAAGAGTGTTTGCTTCCTATTATTCAGTTGCAAGCCAGACTCTAAACTTAAAGCAATGTCCAATCTACCTAAATATGGCCAGAGAACTTCAGCATCCATTGTATTCTGCATGTCAGTATACTGCTATGGGAGAATAAAAGACAACAGTCAATCTAATTTCCATTTGATCTCAATGATTTGCTAAGTCAAACTGCAAATTTGAAGTCAGGTTGCAAAGAACTTCCTCCTGGGTACTGCTTAGATCAGAAGCTGTGCTCTGCTGTGTGCCGCTCTCCTGGGAGCTCATGAATTCAGCATGAAGGAACAAATTAGGAAAGGTGCTAGCGAAAGTTACTTACAATTAATCCCCTTTGAGTTGCAGTCCCACCAGTGCCACTGACCAGTCAGTGTTCGTGTATGTGTGTTAATGTGAGCAGAGACAAAGGAGGAGGAAACACTTCCCAGCTCTACAGAGGTACCTACCTTGGTGTGTCCCGCTCCCCAAATAATACTAAAAAGTTAAGAGTATTTGTACTCTGCTGTCATGTGGAGATATGAACGAGGAGAAAAATCCTCTAGTTCCAGCTCCCTCTTTATACAACTGTGAGGCACTTTGGCATGAAGTGTGCCTGTGATGAGTTAGCGAGCAAGTGGATGGGTAGGAGCAGAGCTGAAATGGAGATGATTTCTAAAGAGGAAGAAAATTTCATGCAGAGTGAAATATGGATGTACAGGCACATTTACTAAAACTATATTAGGTGGTGTTCTGAATGAAACTGCTGTAACTAAAAGCATTTATGGCTAAAAACATATAGGTACAGAATTAATTGGAAAAGAATATGATTTAAAGTAAGAGAAACTGCATAAATAAATCTAAATCACATTTCAAATAAAAGAAATTGCTTCCTTACTCTGGCATTTCCAGCTTACTGAATACTTTGTAACAACGTTTTCATAATATACTGTAGCATGTTCTTATTGTCTCAGCTCTAAAGGTCAGATGTTTTACATGACTTGCGTAGTCTCATAGTGTTGAAAACATAAGAAAACATTTAATATATAAATAACAAAAGTATCTTCATGTAAGCCCAAGTGAGTGCAGGAAGAAGGGAAGATAAAGATACTGAGGAGACTGCAAATTATGACTCTTCACTCAGCAAATGCTAAGGAGATACATGCCTCAGTCCTGCAGTTTTAAGATAATAACAATCTAGTACTTTTAGAGATTGAAATATCAGAGAAAAATATTCCAGTAGTTGATCATTTATTAGCAGTTAACTGATGCAAATGGAAAATGTCTAAGGGTTATTTTATTCTTCAAATATAAAGTGACCTGATAATAAAAATATGCAACTTTCATTAAGTTGGAACAATATATCAGCTTTTAGTTAAGACTACAGAAGTTTTCTGGGGAATTACAGATTTGTATGCTTATAATGGAGTTAATTTCAGTCCAACATGTACATTGTGAAGTGTGCTTCAATCCATGACAGCAAGTGAGGGACTGAAGAGCCAGCTCCCAGCTGCGGCTAATTGATTGACCATTAATATTTGGATATGAAGTTTCACTCATGGCAGAAAAACGCAGCTGCCAGGGAGACTGAGAACTGCCCTGAAGGTGAGCATGAGCAGGAGACTGGCAGAAAGATGACTGAGGACCAAGTCTGCCAGAAACAGGACGGAAGAAAAACTGTTTTCCTCAGCTTTGCATGTCTCTCCAAAATGCACCTCATTTTAGATGCAACATGGTCTTGGTAGCCCTACTGAGGCTCTTCCCATTAGGACTTTTTTTTGTTCCAAAGGCAATTGGCAATGGGATACAGCCAAACATGCTACCAAAGAACAACAGCAGGAATAACAGATGCAACCACTGATGCCAGATACCAAGTCAACCAACTCAGACAGACACAAAACAATGCAATGTGGAGCTTCTGTCACATTACAAGAACAGTGCTACAGAAGGTGACGTGATGACAGTGTAACACTGAGCAATCAAATAATGAACAATCTTGAACATGACGGCAGAGTGTGACCTGTGCATAGAATAGCTGAGGAGAGGCTTGGAAGCTGTGTTTTAAGGGATCTGTGTTCACCCAACTGTAGTCCCTATGCTTTTCTTGGAGTTTTTCCTGGAAGCTTTCTTCATCACCAGTTCTATCCTGAATTATGGACTATTCATTTGATTGCAGAAATAGAGACAAAGGTGTGAAAAAACAGGCAGATGTTGTTGTTTAGCAAAAAAAAAAGTGTACACTTGCAGATAAATAGAGAAATGTACAAATCCTGTACATTCAAACTAAGAAAATAGAAAACCTATAATGGGTTCATTACTTTGCTGTTTCAAAGATTTTTAGACCTTACTTAATGCAGATGAAATTAAATGTGGTCCTGTTTTAAGAATAGAAGTGATTCCTATTCTCCTAGCAGAGTCCGAGGGTACATATGAAAATTTCATCATAAATCAGTGGAGTTGGATTATGTAAAAGTGAGGTTAGCTATGTAGTTGTTTTGCCTTTTTTTTTTTTTTTTTTTAATCAGCCCTATTTCTAACTCTTAAAAGTATTGTTAAAAGCTACAAAAGCTCTTTTTGAAGAAACTTTTGCTCCTATTGATAGAGATCCATCCCTTTGCTTAGCTGAATCCCAGGAGAAAAAGAGAGGGGAAAAAAAGAATAGAGAAGAGCTAATGGATATCAAGATTATGATGGGTGACAGACACTTACAAGGCTGCTATAGAATTCAGACTGCAAAATGATTTTCCAGCATCTTGATTCTTCATCATATGTCAGCTCTTCAAGGTAGAAGCAGAATACAGTAAAAGAGCACAGCAGCAGAATAAAAGAATCGTGCCAATGAATATAACAGGATGGTAAGCATCTTTTATGACTGGAGAGATGGTCTTCCTCACTTTGTCCTGGAAATTTCCCTACTTAAATTTAAGATCGAACTTCTTGTTAAATAGCTAAAGCAATCTACTTCCCAAAACTTGAAGTTTCCTTGGAAGGAATTATTAGCATTAGTTTACCAAACGTCTATAGCGGGACATTTAAGGTAAGAAAACATGCTGTCACGCTTCCTCTCCTGTTTACTCTTTTCAAGCGGTTGGGAGGGTCGTTAGTTTTTCTGCTGTCTTGGGAATTTGCGGGGGAAGCTGTTACTGGTATCTGCAAGGATGCCCCTGACTTCTTTATAAACAGGTGATAGGCTTAAAAGTCCCACTGGCTGCTTTCTTGTTCCTTGCTGTAATAGAGAAAGCCCTATGCTCAAGAGGTCTGAAGTGTGAAAGTAGTGGGTTTTATTTTGAAAGAATAAGGAGGATCAGAGAATCAAAGATGTTTGCATTATTCTGTCACTGGAGAACATAAAGGTTTTATGGAAGACTCAGAGTTTTTAGTATCTACCTTCTAATTCCCATAGCAAGCTAACAGACTTAAATAAATCATTAACCTTTCCTACTAGGTCTGACTGGGATGGAGTTAACTTTTTTCATAGCAGCCCATATGGTGCTGTGCTTTGTATTTGTGGCTAAAATAGTGTGGTAACACACCAATGCTTCGGCTATTGAACAGTGCTTGCATTGACAAGGTGTTCTCTCTCCCTTCCCCACCTCCAGAGAGTAGGCTGGGGGTGATCCAAAGGTTTGAGGGGACATAGCTGGGACAGCTGGTCCAAATTGACCAAAGGAATATTCCATACAATATGATGGTGTGCTCGGCAATAAAATATCAAGGAAAGGAGGAGGAAGAGGGGATATTTGTGGTTATGGTGTTTATCTTCCCAGGCAACCATTAACTTTGCTGAGGCTGTGCTTTCCTGGAAGTGGCTAAACATCTGCCTGCCAGTGGGAAGCAGCAAATTAATTTCTCTGCTTTGCTTTGCTTATGTACACAGCTTTTGCTTCTTCCATGAATCTTTTCACCTGCCCTCTGTTTTCTTTCCCTCCCACAGGAGGTGCGAGTGAGAGGTTGGATGGGTGTTGGCTGTTGGCTGGGGTCACCCCCCTACACCTTTTATTAGCATTACAGAAGGAGGAAAGAGAAACAAAAACAAAGTCTCTAAAATGTAAAGCTTTAAGTGATATTTCCATTGTAATAGCAGTAGAGTACTTTATTAAAGTCCTGATTGCAGATGCTGTTCACTGTCACGCTGCGGGGGGAAGAGTGGTGGAGCTAAGACAGTTGATGTGCTAGAGCTGATGTGGCTGCTGTTGTTGTCTTGCTTTCTCAGAAATGGGCAAATCAAAAAGAGTTTGCACATGAGTAGGAAGACTAAGGAGTAAAATGGAGGATACACAGCTTCTATTTCTGGACTCCTGCCTGATACTGAAACAGAGGCAGAGTAAGTAGTTACAAGACTGCCAAAGATCTGGCAAATTCACAGGAGCATCAAGGTGCTTCAGGCGTTGATTTTTAGCTTGCTTTAGTGACAGATCCACAGCAGCAATGCAAGGAATCATTCTTTGCTAGCTAAACCTGATTGTCTTTAAAGAGAAGGCAAAGGAGGAAGAAGAAATGATATAAAAAAAGAGTGAGTTTGGGTAATAGAAAAGAACAGAAATCCAATTCTGTCAATATAGGCCCACAAACCTTGTGGAAGTGTGGTAATCTTTCTCTCTGGGCCAGTAAGATGAGGTTGGCCCTGAAGAATGGGATGGCAGAGGTTCAATCACAGTGTATTAAAGGAAAATTAGTAAAGCTTGCTTTTTCTTACTGGTTTCCTAGGATTGTCCTGAAATTAAGAATGAAAAATTATATACCATTTTGTCACCAAATAATCCTAGTTTCAGCTTCACTGTTTCATTTAATTTCTGTATTATTTTTTTTTACTGTAGTCTTGCACTATCATCAAATGCTTCAGTAAGTTCTGGCCTCAGTTTCAGTGTTTGGTCTGTTTCAGTGCTCTCTCATTCTGAATTTTACAGACAATTAAAGGTAGTTGAGTGAATTTATAATTGCTCTATTTTGAGCAAGTTAAGGTATAGATCCACTAAGGGAAAGCTACACTGACAACTAATATGCCCTTGTTACAGTCTCTTTCTTGTCACCTTTGGCTACATCACAGGAATTAAATTGGTAATGATCTTTCTGAGGCATAAGAGAGAAGAGCGGACCCTAAGCCTGTCGTTCAATACATTATTTGGTTTTCATGTAAAACTGGGAAAACTGAGGAATTCTTTGTTTCTTACTCTGGAGAAAGCATAACAAAGTAAAGGCAGCCAGTGAATGGAAAGCGCCTCTTATTTAGGGGTTTTAAATGAAAAATATTTAATGTGGATAAAGTATTAATGCTGTCAGATGATCTGGGGAGATGAGCTGAAATTGTCTGGAAGCAGAGTCAGGCCAACAAGAAGAGTACAGCTCTCAGTCTGGACTACCCTGTGTCCGGACACCTTGATCCACAAGCCAGAAGAATTTGCAGTTGTTGTCACCTATACATATATCTTAAAGCATAATCTCAAATGGTTTGGATGAGACAGGAAGAAGGGCAAGTTATTTACTATTTCTTTACTGAGAAGTTTGATATGTTTTTTCTGGAGCATCTTGGGTTGGTAACTCTCAAAAACATGGTCCTCAATTAGATGAATGAGGATGGCAAATCCATTAATGTGTAATATATTATTGCATAAGTGGTATTCATCTCATGTTATCACTAATTTTTAATATATTAATTAATATATTAATCATTATTAAAGACCTGAAATTAATTATTTTCAACCTTTAAGCAAAGGGGATGGCTTGTGAAAGTACAAAAAGCAAGGAGAAAAAATAAGTCTTTCCTTCAGCTATACTTTCATTTCACAGAATGCCAATTACTGCGAAGTAGTTCTTATTTTAATCAGCAGTGAAGCATAGTTACTAAGCTTAAGCTTAGAGTGCCGAAGAAACAAGATTGTTTTTTTCTAGAATGAATGACTGATCATTATTTATATTTCCATATAATCTTTAATCACTGTGGAAAGAATTGTGAATGATAAAAGAGCTAAAATAGAATAATTTATATCAGTGTTCCTTAATAGAATGAATCAAGTATTATACAATACAGAAGCTGCTTTCAGAATTATTGTGAGAAAACAATAAGCACAACACTGTATTTTTAAGACATAAATCGTTATGTCAAAGTAGTGACATTATCAGGTTAATTTAGTCTCATGTGTAAATGACCAAAAATGTCAGTATTTAGCAATGGCTGCACATGACCTTCTTAAATGGAAATTGGCTTCCTCTAATATTGTTTATTTATGTAGCTCCAGCGAGTGCACAAATCTGAAGCCATAGGCTACAATCTTACTGGAATTCCTAAACCAGAATAAGTTTAGAAGGTACCTCATGTGGAAAACTCAACATTAATGGGATTATGCGCTGTTGGTAAAGCCTTTTTAATGGGTATAAACACTCAGTAAAAGTAATGTTTTCAATGTTACTTCATATATATTGACATTCTTTAATGGAAGAACTTAATCGGTTCAGTTCTGTCGTGCAGTTTTTCTTCTCAGAAAATGTATTGTTTCATCAGGTTGAGAGGAGATTGTTAGCTCGTAATATCCAGACAAAGTAGTATGGGAATGCACAAGGTAGAAGCAGCTGGTTTAAGAAAGACGAATAGGTTCAGCTCTTCCTTGTTCATTCATCAGGAAAAGCCCTCACTGGAAGCCCTCATGCTTTTTCACCTTCCTTTCTTCCACGCAGTTTCGTGAATGTTTGAAGTCTGGGGGTCCAAATCTATCATGTGTTTTTGAAACCAGAAAATCTTCTCTTTGAGACAGATTTATCAGGGGCTGCCTTTTGGCATCTGAGAGATGGGATGTATGATAAGGTGAAGTGTACCTTTTAACTTAACAAGATTAACTTAACCTGTAAATTTAACAAGATTTTAACTTAGCAAGTGGAGTCTGCAATACTGGTGTAACTCACAAGTGATATCCAGCGCAGATCAATGCTGAAGAAAAATGGCTCACAGCATAAATGTAAATGGTAATCCTGAGAGAGGACTAGTAGATCATGTATGTCTTCAGTACCAAAAAAAATCTGTTTACTGTCTTTTTTTTCCATGTGGTTGGAGAATGAAGTAATCCAGATGTAGAATAACTCCTAGATGTTTGTCTGAAGGGAACCCAAGATCAGTGTCATTAGTACAACATCATGCACTAGAATATTCTACTAAACCCAAGAAATACCGAGGCCAGGGAAAGGATTTTGAGTTTGAGTGTAATCATTTCTATTCCACATTGATGGATTGCTATATGACGTTTTATTTTAGCCTAAAAAACCTCTGGTATTAAGGGCAAGACACATTGTCCACAGCTCAGTGTGAGAGACTGCAAGAGTTAATGTCTCAAACATTGTGGTGGGGCAAGTTCTGCTTAACAGCCAACTGCATAACAAGGAAATCTGCCTAGCAAGGAACCCCAGGTGAAAAGAAGCCCATCAGCACCCATCAGCAACAGGAGGAGGAGGGTGTGCAGCTCCCAGTTCTGATGTGCTGTTCCCATATGCTGAACTAGGCAACTCACCATGCTGTTCTGCTGTGCTGAGCAGGACAACTCACCATGCAGGGAAGGGGAAGTTATTCCCCAAATGACCCTCAAGCCCAAAAGCTCACAAACCGCTCATGACACCTAATTAGCCTAATTAGGCTCCCCCCCCCCCCCCCCCCCCCCGAAGGAGGGGCAAGGATGATAAAAGGACACAAACCAAAGCTCATCTGAATGGGATCCCTTGGCTGACTAGACCAATGCTGGACCTAGGACTGGTGAAATCTCTCTCTTCCCTCTCTTCCCTCCCCCTTCCCTCCCCCTTCCCTCCCCCTTCCCTCCCCCTTCCCTCCCCCTTCCCTCCCCCTTCCCTCCCCCTTCCCTCCCCCTTCCCTCCCCCTTCCCTCTCCCTTCCCTCTCCCTTCCCTCTCCCTTCCCTCTCCCCTCCCTCTCCCCTCCCTCTCTCTCTCCCTTTTCCATAATCCCTACACCTCATCCCTTTAGACATAAACCGTTGACCAAGTCTGGGACTAGGAGTGGATCCAGCCACCCCTGGGCTCCTTTCTGAGAAGGAGTCTAGAAAGCGAGGGGGTCTCCTCTGAACCTCGCGACCCAACGGGAGGGCTCGCCTTATTGTCTGCCCTGAACTGATTCCCAGATAAGCAAGGCCTGTAGTATATGTTTGGTGATGTATGGTTAGCACACATTACACAGTTTACTGACATAGTTTCATGCCAATTTTTGTTGTGAGCGTACCAATTTTTGTGGTGAGCATGCCAATTCTTGTTGTGAGCAAATGCAAGCTGAGTTTTGTGATCAAAACTGATGTCATTTCACCTCAATCCTCACTTGGGCATCAGCAAACCTGAGTCATTGTCCTGAGAAATTGGGACGTGACACTCGGACAAGGTGAGACTTAGTCTGATCTCAAGCAAGGATCTGAAGAGACTGGAAAAGAGTCTTTTAATTGACTTAAAATAATTTTGAATAAATGAGAACATGACCTGAGTCGATATGAGAAGTTTAGAGGTGAATGAGCACAGACTTGGAAATAACCTGAAAAACAATTAGGTTTCTCAGTATAGTGAAATGGAAAAAGAAAGTCCACCTTACTGTCTTTGACAGCTGAAGAGAGCTACTCATGTAATAGCAATGTAATATAATTGCACAAAGCCTAAATGGAGTAACAGTGGTCTTAATGGGAAGATACGAGAAGGGATGATCTCAAGGCAATTTTGGATCCCTTGCATCTCTAAATTCTGCTATTGCAGAATGAATTTTGAAAGTGGAACTTTTGGTTGTGACCATTTTTTCTGTGGGGAGCAGGATTTTTACAGTTCAATGTACTCTAAATCAGAGAGACAGCAGTGCATTATGGCTTTTCTCCACAAGGAGGAAGCTGTGGAAAGTGATCAGTTTTAGTTCTTTGGATGTGTTTAATGTATTCATTACTGAAAAGAGAAATTGTATTATTTGCCTTTCTTTGGATTTAAGCATGTTGGTATTTTGCACAGGCTGTTTTGGTTTCCAAGTTCAGAGAAGTAATGTGATTTTAGATGTACTGCTGTAAATGTTGACCTAAAAATTTTGATCACTAAATGCTGTCAGTTGTTTAGTCTTTTAGGTTGAATATTTTTTTTTTTTTGTAATTTTTTTGGTATTCTGCCATATTATGTGAGCTTTTTATTATTTTTGTGATCCATTGGCTACATCATTTTGACTGTTTAAGTGGAAGTTCAGAGTAAAAAGATCATTTCTCTGTGTTGGGTTTAATTTCTTTACAGTCAGCTCTTTGCTGTGATTTTCATTTTTGTTAGCAGTTTTTAGAACAGTTTATTTTTTTTTAAAGTGAGAGAGTGTTCATACTGGAAGATCAGTAATCTGGACCTTAGAAAGTTCTTATTCCTTTTGATAACTAATTACTTGTTATTCTGTTCTTGATAAATAGTCTTACAATAATTATTGAAAGATGAGCTGTGAATTTTTATCCCTGTACTTGTGCACTGACTAGCTTGTTACAGGTGGAATGCTGTTGAGTAAACTGAAGTTAAAAATTACAGTTCAGGAGTCTATGGAAAGATTTTCCATCTGAATCCTCTTTTTTCTTAGGTTTCACTATGTGAAGTGGCATACAGATTTTTAAGCATAAATTAAAAACATGGGTGTAGACAAAAGCCTTAGTTTTTGTTATGGATTTTGTTATGAATTTTGCTGTTTGATTTTTCTGAAACCTCATTTTAACATAGTGATATAACTGTGATTCCAATTAAAGAAGAATTGCTTTGTAATGAGATATAACAAAAACATCCTAAACTACTCATCATCTTGATGTAGTCATTGGGAGGAAAATGATACCAGGTGAAAAGGTGTTAATTGGAATTTTAGTGCTTTGCTTGATGCCACTGTAGTCCATCCATATCTTTGAGAAGAAAGAAGGGCTCAGTTCCCTGCTACAGCTGGAGAAAAAACATGCTTTTCTGTCTGTATTTATTTCCCCAAAGTCATAGGGTGCATAACATACCTCTGCACTAATTCATTACATGGGAAGTAAGAGTTGTACCCTTCACTTGCTCCCAATGAAACTGTGTTTAAGAACATAGGAATAAGATGGCTGTGGAGTCCACATCAAATGTGAATTTTCCTATTCTTATTTCAGTAGCTAACATTTCACTGTCAACTGCTAACATGTTAAGTGTGATAGGAAAGTTGTATTCTCCAATTTTGTTAAAAAAACAGAGCTCTTTTTACTTCAGAAAAATATGTAACATGGAGAAGGACACAAGAACAATACTGTGTTTATGAAGACATCAAGCTCACTGAAATGCGTTTCTCTCTACATGCTCAAGAATGTAGAAATCTGTTTTTTTCACGTGAAAACTGAGAAGGAACAAAACAGTAAATCTGAATTCTCTTATAACCAAATACATAAATAAATAAAATCCCTCTCAGTTAAAGGACACTAGGTAACTCTATACCATTTTCATTTCAAACACAAAGGAAACAAAAGCATTTATCAAAGTGCATTTTGATAAGAAAACCAACTGGGCCCTGGTTTCTCTCTTGATAACTAAAATCCTAAAAATCTTTAAGTATATCTAAACTATAAAGACCTGATCCATGGTCAGTAGAAATAGCTTCATAAGTCAGAAAGATTTGTTTCAGATTCTAATTCCATATCTGAGTTTTTAAGATTGGTTTTATCACAGCCTTGTACTGTTGTACCACTTGCCTATTTTTATTTTCTAATGCTGAGGATAGGTCGGATCACAATTAATTTGGGGTTTTTTTTTTTTGGTGTGTGGCTAACCAGTAAGGCTAAGCTGTTTCTCAAGAAAGAGCAGAGTTAAAAAGTCCGAGTGCAGACTTTCATTAATCTCTGACTAGGAAAAGCACCAGCCACTGCTTCCCTATTATTTTTCTAGGTTAAGATTTTTAAGCCTTCGATAAATCCCCAAGATTAATAAGTGGAAGAATGAATATAAAATGTTTCATTGCCCTCTCTGCAGCTAGCCTTCCACACTTTTATCAAGTCATACTGCTACTGCTAAACATGCACTATTTTGTCACTGTTCTACCTACAAATCTGATGAGGGGTTATTCAATAAAAATCTGTAACGTATATTATTTGGAAATGTGGTTTTGTCACTGTGGTCAATTGCATCATCTGAAAAGGAATGACATACTAAAAAGTGCTTTGGAGAACAGTTTCATAATTTCCTTTTCATTTCCTTGATTTGACACTTTTATAAACAGCCCAAGTGTTAGAACTAGCTAGATGCTTGTAGGAGTTAAGCAAATATATTAGGGTTTTTTTTCTTTTTATTTTTTCTTTTAAACTATGAGAACATGGTGCAGGAGAAGACATGACACTTCCTGCTTGTTTTAGAAACGGAGAAATCCTCTGTGGTAACTCAGCAGTGTGGTGCAGTGCTGCACGGTCACAGGCAGCCCGCCTTGACCTGATGTTGCATGAGCACATCCCCTCCTGATTGGGGTAAGGTTTTATATTCTATCTGTAGCAGACCATATATAGCAGAAAAACTGGGAAACTGTGACAATGGGAACAGTCACTCTGCTGTGTTCTATTTCTATACACTTCTATTAGCGTAGGATAGCCAGTTATGGCAAAGCAAACTGAAGATGATAAACCTTAACTTGCTCACTGTTCTTTAGGGCACGTTGATGTAGGTATTGCTAACTTGAATCAGTCCTCTTGAAGTTGTGGTTTCTTGTTTCTTTCTTCCTTTGTACTTCAAGCATTTTCCTAATTAATTACTAGACAGATTCCTACCTGCAACATCTTATCGAGAGCAAATAGCTCTGCATTGTGTTGTTTATATTTTGTGTTAATTAGTTAAAGATGTTATAACCTTCACTATTGGATTATAGGGCAATCTGTGACAGAGTGGCTGTACTAAAATTGAAGAGCTTTTTCTATTTTTATCTTACCTCATTTACCTGCTGTCTGATGTTAAATCAAGTAAGTGAAACTGGTAATGCCCTTGTGATAAGAAGGCATGGGTAGCATGCTTAAACACCTTGTTTTCTGAAGAGTTATATGGTATGTTAGGGAGAGCAGCTTGTTCTCCAGCTGCACAGAAAATAGATGAAATGTTGGAGGGTTACTGTTTCTACCATTGTTTCTTCCTTCCTACACCAGTTTACTTTCTACCTAGTTAAAAAGGGTCATACTCCATGTGAATAAGTATAGCTTATGCATTATGCTTTCTGAGTATGCTAAAATGAACACAGATTATTGATCTTTTCAGTGCTCCACAACTGAGCTCTAAGTGGAGTCAAAAAGAATAATTTTGACCCAATAGCAAAATAATATAATGATTGCTATAGAAGACCTTTACCTGCTACCCTGTGTCTGACAATAAAATGTTTTTTAACCATCTAGTAGTCCACCCATCTAGACCATAGTGTCCTGCAAAGATGCTTTGGGATGTTTTCTTGAAATCTTTGCTGAAATGAAGGTAGATAACTTGTACGGCTGTCCCCTCATCCACAGACCTACTCATTTTATTAGAGAAGGCAGGCTGGTCAAGGATGATTGATTTTCTCCAAAGGACTGATGATGGTACCAAAGTTCAAGAACAGAATTGTGGTGAAGCACTTAAGTTCTCAGTATTAAAATCTCCCAGCCAAATAAAATTATGAATTATTAAGTAATTTCTAGAAAATTGGAAAAGCTTCAATTCTTCCCCTTCTCTGCATAGTATAGACTGTTAGTAGGACATTCCTATGGAAGATGAAAAATGACATTTTGAAAAAATGAACCATCATTGTCTTTATTCTGATGAGTGCTGTGTGTAGTGAACAGTAATATTTAGGCGGCCTTCTTCTGCTAAGTGTATGACCTTGTGAATAGCAAAAGCAGATATTTCCAGTAGCTTTTTTAAGTCTAAAAAAAGATGGAATTTAAGTTTTCAGAGTTCCCCTACTGATTGCCTTTCAAGTTTTCCTTGCAGAGTATTCTCACTTTATGCAGGTGCCGGTCTGTTTGCTTGACAGGTTGTCATCCAGGTATGACCCATTCTCCAGTGGCTGGGATTCTGATTTCCACTCTGGGTGCTGGATGCTTGACATATATATGTTGCAATAGCCAGTGTTTTATGTCTAAGTCATATTTTGGAAATAGGCCTATATTCCTAATGTCTGTAATAGCTGAAATTTTTTTTTAACATTCCTAACAGCCTTTCTGTATAGCTCAGATAAAAACCTGAAGGCATTTAAAAAAGAATAATCAGTTCTAAGTTTCTCATGACAACCCTATGAAACTATTAGTGCAATGATTTGTTGAACTTTGAGCTTAAAAACATATATAACTGGGAAAATGCAATCCAAGAATAGAGTTAGATAAATGATGTTTTATAGTGAATACAAAAACTGTATAAATCTTCAGTGAATTTGCTTGTATAGGCTTAAAAATTGCTAAGATACTCATTCAGACCTTCAGACTTGTGAGGCTTGTGGTAGCATAAAAGATCAGAACCTGATGATGCAAAAGAGAACAGCTGAATGCCAATTGCGTGTGTCTGCTTGTGTGACAGCAACCCCACAAATGGAGCAGAGGGGTGAAATGTGGTGGCATTTATTAAACATTAGATATAGTGCTCAATATATTTATATATTAAACATAGATTTTCAGTTAGTGCTTTGAAAATCACTGGCAAAATTGTAGTAGGTGCCTGTTTCATTCTTAAAGATTTTTTACAGTTTTTCCCAAGTAGGGTCTCAACTGTCTCGTTAAAACACACAGAAAAAAAATATAATAAGAATGTGATATATGTGTAAGCAAGGACATTTTAACTTAAATTTCTTAATTGCTTTTGTAATCTTAAAGAAGGACACAAATATTTGGTAATGTTAACAAATGAAATAGCATGAAGAAAACAATTCATTTGAGCTCTTGGGATTTAAAATGTGCAGATAACCAATACTGACCAATTTTTTAGGGGAGGAATTATAAGTAGACTGAGGTCTGTATGGTAAATCTCTTCCTGAAAAAACTTAGATGGATGAGTCATAAGCCTCTGAAAATGAGATTTCTAATGGAAACACCAAATCAACTTTTACTGTAGTGTCAGGAATATGACATTATAATAAAGTACACTGATGTATCTGTATTTGCCTTTTGCAAACATAATGAAACTGACTTCAGCATAGAAGGTGCCAGGGTGTTCCATCCACATCTGCTGTTTTACAGTATAATACAACAATATTCAGACATATAATGCTAGGTGTTATGTATTTGCACTAGGATGGAAGGCGACCAACAGAATTTTTAAAATCATGACTAGAATAACAACTCTGCAAGTTGCTGTATGGAATATGGCATCTACCCTTGTCCGCATGGGGACAAGTTGGAAGTCATCAGTGCTTTTTATAGCAAATATTAATGACAACACGAGTAGTGCATACTGAGGCGGTGTTTGGCTCATCTCCTGTCTGACCTAGCACAGGCTCAGTGTGAACCCATCCATCCTGTGCTACTTTATTGCTGGCATTTATTTTGAATATCTGCCGCTGCTCTTGGCAGGACTTGGGCTTTTTGTTGTCCCGTGCTCCCAACTAGGGAGTGCAGTTCAGGAACCTGAGTCCAGGACTTTGGTGAACACACGCGAACAGTCGTGTTGGGTCCCACTAATCCAGAACAGGGACGCAGGACAGGAACTGAAGACATAGTTGCCCAGTGCACTCTTGTCATCCTCCACTGACTGGTGCCTCAAGAATTTCCAGTGGCATCTTTCTGTTTGATACCTTTTGATATTTTTTTTTCTTCCATCTAATCATATTTTATTTGCTGACGGGAGGACTTGGAGCTGTGCCCAGAAGGTACAGTAAGGACAAGTGACCTGTTGGGGGGGGGCACTGGAGAGGGTGAGTGGCTCCAGATCGGCTGCTTGGAGAACTCGTAGCCCTTCGCCACCATGTGCAGAAAGAGGAGCCACCCTCCCACTGCCCCACAGTGGAAGTCCCCACTGTAGGCACAGCCAGCGATGCTCGTGCCAGAGAGGAGGCACCGCACACGAAGCAGGTCTCTTGGTGAGAAGTGCAGGAGTTGATCTGCAGATGCCTTTTGCAGGCACAGTGGGGTGAGTTAGTCAGGAGGGGTCTTCACTGTCTGCTGCGTGTTCGTCTCCTCAGGCCAACCCGCTGCTGCGCCTGCCGGAGATTGCTGAGTCTGTCCATGCTGCTGCTGCAGGATTTAAGTTTTCCACTTTCAGGGTTAGGGATGTAATGCTATTGTGTATTTTGTGGCAGAAAAAAAGTCATTTCTGCTTGCGTGGAAGAAAGACTTGAGCCAGCTGTCTGGTGAAACAGGTTAAACGAGCTAAAAAAGTAAGGAGGCTTAACGGAGGGAACAATTTTTATCTAGAGTACTAAATACAGTACAAACCAAATTTGTTAGCAGAAGATGTTGGGATATTGGTCACATTTGTTTTATTTATGAGTCATTTCCGTTAACAGAATTCAATTACTGATTATTAGACTCAGTAATTTTTTCCTGCTGCCATCTCCATACTTACTCTGCCTGTTCCTTCTTTTGAAATTTAACAAAATATCAATTAATTTTCATTCTGTATTTTCATTTTCTGTAACATATGTTGGGTTTTCTTTACAGAGAAATGGAGGTTTTCTGTTACATCTCTGAAATGGTAGTTTGGTACATAAAATCAACAAAAAAATGCGGTAAATAGCTAAGAACATCTGCAGTTATGCATATCTGAGAAATTTAGAAATTAATCTTCTAATTAATCTTGTAAAATGAAAAATAAGTAAAAACTGCATTGTAATTGTTTAGCAAGGAGAAGAATCTGCTTCAATTAATACACTGAAAATAGGGTTAGGCCAGATGATGTTTTGCACCAGGAGGTGCTGGTCCATTACAATCCCAGTAAGAAAGACACTCAGGCTCTGTAAAGTATCATTTTAAATGCTATTTATTAGAGCTAGTGCTATAAAGAAAGGGAAACTAGTTTAGATAATCCCATGTCCCTTTAGATACTGGGAACCCCGAGGCATGCAGCACCAAACATATGTCTGATCAGGGTGCAGCGTGCTATGTGGATCCTATCCCTGAAGAGAACTGTCCCATTTTGGTCATTACAGCTCTTACAGGATTTTCTCACAAGAAAGCAACCCTTGCTCATTTCCACTGTCAGATAAGAAAAATGCTCACATGGGAAGTTGTGCCAACTTTGTCGCTTGGATAAGTTTAAACAGTTTCCTTGAAATGCCTTGTTTAGTGTATACTAAACTGAGATTCAAAATCTGATAGAGTATTTGCACTCATTATAGTTTTTTATTCCTGGAGAATCAAAATAGCACATTCTGTAGACTTCCATTTTCCAAAATTAATCCTGTCCATGAAGGGGACATAGACCATGTCAACATCTATGGAACTACTGCAAATACCTGTTATGTGAGAGGAGAATCAGCCAGTCCTTCTTTATTTCAATCTAGGCAATTTAGTTTTCCCTCTTAGCTAATAGATCATCATAAACAACTATAAAAATAGCTTTAAAGGTATGTTAGATTGGAAACCAAAATGTATAGACTTTCTCTTAATGGAATCTCAATCTTCAGAACATTGTTTCTTCTTTTTGTAAAATTTCAGAAACCCCTGGAGTGATTTAGGTACATAAATATTATAAGCTTTTTCAAATGCCCTGGGGCATCCCAGACATCTGCCAGGGGCTGGCAGATAAAACATAAACTTGACAGAACATGCTCACCCTCCTGGGGCAGCAGCTATGTGAAATGCCACCAGACACCTATATTCAGGCACTGGAACTGCCTCCCACGCAGTGTGCTCGTTAGCATTTCTGTTGTAACTGAGTAGAACATTTTGACTAGTGTACACAATTGAGTTCTTAAAATCAGACAACTAAAGCCATATGATACACTGCACCTTTGAAAATTGTAGTAAGGGGTCCAAGTTTGGAAAAAGTCTGGTTTCCATTCATAGCTCTATCTCTATAATGGTTTTAAGGGGCTTAATCCATTGCCTATTGATTGTAATCCTTGTTGGACTGCGTCTCAAAGTGCTTGTGCCTTTTTTAGTGATTTTTGCAATTAGCTTAATCTTTGTACAGCAATGATCCAGATACAAAATTCCCATTGGTTAAAATAAAGGCATCTTTAAAAAAAAGCTCAAATATGTCAAAGATCCTTAGCTGTCATGTTTCCTCTTATAAACGGAAAATTAGAAGAGCTGCCTTGTCGTCCCTTTTTCATTAATATGTGTACTGAAAGAGTTTGCTTTTCAAAGAATTTATTTATACATGCATAAGCATAAAAATGCTACCAGAGAACAAAATGTCAAAAGAAATATTTTCCCCATGCACACAAACATTCAGAGCCATTTCTTGAATTCAGATCCACTTGAGAACCAATAAAAGATATCTGGAAGGCAGTGAATGCAATTACTTCTTAACACCCCTTCCTCTGGCTCCAAATGTCAAAGATACATAGAGACAAACGTTTAAATTAACTGAGAAATATTTCCACTTGTTCTGAAATATTAACTTTTAGACCTTTACTTATTCTCTTATTATATTATTATTATTTGTTTGGAAGCTCTGGAAAAGATGTTTTTATGATCAAAACTTTCAGATCTTAAGTAATATATTCTAGACAGGAGCTGTCACAATATATTAGCCTGAGTATGACAACGTTATTCAACTAGTGATCTGAAGCATGATGTTATTCAACTGCTTTCCTATTAGTGAATTTAATTGTGCCCAAAATCATGAGGCAGTTGGGTAATTCAGACACTTTGATAATGCTGTAGAATAATTTATATTTTATTCTATTTTTATGGCTTCACGTTGGCCATACTTGCCCTTTATAGGTGATCAAAGCATGGGATCTCTATTTTGCAGGGTTTTTTTTATATTGCAACCAGAACAAATATATCCCTTTTTCAAAATAGAAAAGTAACATTTTTTTTAAATTTCTTGAAGAAGCAGAGATTAGGAATTGTGTATAATTAAATAAAACTGTACATGTTCTGTTCTTCCGTACTAAGGTAGACATCCTGGGATTACAACCCAGTACAATTACTGTAGTCCTGGAAAACGCTGTGTCAGACCTCATCAAGAAGTTTTTTCTGCTTGGTCGTGGTTTTATGCTTATCTTTGCCTGTCTCATCCCTCTGTCTGTCCAGAAGCTTGCGTAGATCACGATGAGAAGATCCTACCAAAAGCTCCACTTTCATTTCCCGTACGCAGCACACATGCATCAATTATGTTTCTCTGTAGTAATTAGCACCATGTCTCAGTAGCAGGTTATCTATTTCCAGCACACTGGGGGTAATTTTCCACAAATCTGCCACAGCTGTGGAGAGCAAGAATGCTCAGATGCAGAGGCATCCTGGTAACTTTCTTTTACAATCCTCAGCTGTACATCAGTACAGCTGGAAAAGTGCTGGTGGTGAAAGTGCATTAATTAGCAACAAATTAGTCACTTAGCTATTTGAACAGCCAGGCATTAAGCTTTTGGTCTATCTTCTGGATGTGGTTTGGCACTGTAAAAGAACTGTAAAAAAATCTGTAATCCTCTCTATGGCATTAACCCCTGGCTTAAGGGATCATACTAGGGTTCTCTGTGGTGCTCCTGCATGTGCTTCTTCCCAGGTTAGGCTGGAGTCTGCATTCGGGTGGAGGAGCTCCAGAGGCTGCCATCCCTTTTGCATCTCCAACCTGGGTGGAGAGGCTGTAATGCTGCATGTGGCTTTTATTCCCACAAGCCCTGGAGCTCCTGAGGAGGGTAAGTCATAAATAGGGGCTTTTCTCATGAGTAAACCAACCCAAAGGAATCATGCTTCTATGATTCTGCTGCCTCTAGATTGCTAGCTTTTAAAAGTTTTGAAGGTAATTCTTCACAATTTAGGCTTAACAAGAATCACAGTAACTGTACTTTTCATTTGATTACTGTACCACATAATAATGAGGTTTATAATAACTTCTGTGCCCTGTGAATATAACTTACAAACATAGCTTCCTTACCTCTATTCCATCCTCAGTCCTATCATGCCTTGATAAATTTGACATGCCTGCTCTTGCTAAAATAATGGAATTTCCACTTTTACTAGTAGAATGAACTTTAGAAAGTGTTTAATCATAGATGTTGTGCTCTGGAGGACCTTCAGAACTCAACTAATTTGGAAAGTTGATATTCTGAAGACAAAATAGCGTCTTAGTTATTAAAGGAAATTATCTGTATGGGAGGAAAAAAAGCTTTAAGTCTTTTCCTTCCAAATCTCAAGTGGTTAATGCATGACTCTGCATGAATCAGAAGGATTCATTTGATTCCCATGCTGACCGCTTCCAGAAAATTTAATTTCTCCATCTCAAACATATTATTTTTCTCTAATACAAAAGAGCACTAACCTGAACCTTATTGTGCCCTTTTACAATTAGTCACCCTTTTGTTGCATTAATCTTTTAAAGTAAATGGAAGGATTAGTGTTTGAACACAATACAAAGTGAAGTCTGAATACAAAATAATTGTGGACGCTCTCTGTATTTTAGTTTGTATTGTAGCGGGCTACTGATAAGTTTTTGACTTCATTTAGTCTCTGATTTTGGTTTTGATCCCAACGGTCAAGAATTAAAACAAGTATTCTGTTTATAGACTTAGTAGAGATCAGGGGTATGTTGTAATTACATCTGAGAATAGGAGATAAGCTTTTATCCTTAATAAGGCTGATTATTAAAAGGATGCATATGGCTAATTCATTAATGATAATTCTAAAATACAAGTGTCTACTTAAGTGAAGATTGGGATAACTTCGGCTCCACTTCCTTCCAGAAAGATCCGGAATAGCAGTTCACTTACATAAATCATTCCAGAGGCAAGCTGGTATAGCTGACCTCAGAATCTTCTTCATTCGGCTTTTAAAAAAAGGTTTTTTTAAGAATGGATCTAAAGTGTACAACTAGAAATTAAGATAGAAATATTTTAAAAACTGTAAATGGTGGGTCATGTCTCAGTACACCTTTGTGAAACTAATTCCAAATGATAACCTTTGTTTGTTGGTGCTGAGAAAGAAGGCATCTTAAAACATGGGTGATGGCACTAGATTTTTGGTTTTCATCTGCTTTTTTGCAGTTGTGATACTGTTTGATAGGAAACTGTAGTTTCTAAGAACTTGTATATATGCCTATTTTGGCTTTACTGTAAATGACTTTCTATTTCTGGTATAACAAAGCCTTTGAAAATAATCTCTGATTTCAAAGTGTTTTCCTGTTTCACACATTGGGAAAGTGAGCTGTTATTGGGAAAGTGAGTTCTTATTTCACCAATTCCATTTCCTTGATGATTTTAATATATGTTAGCTGATGATACCTTAGCAGAAGTATAGTCACTTTATTAGAATTTTGGAAATCTGCTCTTTATACATGAAAAGTTATTTACAAGCTTGCAGTTTTCTATATATAGTACAATGTAGTAGCTGCAAGAATATAAATTTAAACCAGCAACTGAGTGAAATTCAGTTGAACTTCCCATGAATATGGTAGGCAGATCTTTTAAGAATTTTAGCAGAACTTCAATGTGATGAAGAGATATCGCAAAAAATTACTTTGGGTTTGTTTGGATTCAGCCTTAGCCCTTCCTGTATTGCTTATCGATTTTAATATTTGAGGGTAAATTTACTTCATAAGGTTAATTACGGTTGTATTTTTTCTGTTAAAGAGGTACCTTTCTGTTCCCTGGAGCGCTGAAAAGAACTTCTGCATTCAAACTGATATCAGTAACACAGTTCACATTAGAGTATGCATTTATACTGAAAGCTATAGATGTTAACGTATCAGGGGACACAATGCACTGCTGCTTTAGGGATCAAATGAAGAATTAGGATTGTGGAAAAATAACCAAAAAGATCAGGAGAAATTGATAAGAGGGATTTTCTCTATTCAGAGTAGCGCAATGATTGTGAATTGTGAACTAATTTATAAAAGCTGTGTACCACTTGTAGAAAATTAGAAGAAACAAAAAGATTGCATTCATCAAATAAATAATTTGGCAAATCTGTTCCCAAAGAATGGGTATCGTTACAAGAAATGAATGAATCCATGAATACAATACAGATATACAGACATTATAAATAGTGATGAGTTAATAGTTTTAATGAACTGCATTGAATGTGTTTCTACAAATTACATTGTTTGACTTAGATATAATAATACACCAGAATATGGTTGTTATTGATATGTGCAACTGAAAGACAGGGAAAAGATATCAAAGGATAGTAATCTTCACTGAAATGTAAAAAGTACAGTTCCTGCCAGTCCAATCAGTGATAATGCCTGCCTGTTGAAAAAAATCTTTTTTTAAATGAATTAGAGAACAACTTAATAGATGAAAGTGAGAGGCAAATTGTAAGAACAATTTGGAGGCAATAAGGGGCATTGAGTGTTGCAGTCAGTTGTGAACCTAGTAGGGCAAAGTTTAAACACTAAGAATACTGTGATTTCAAATTAGAATTAGCAAAGAAGACCTTTCTCATTTGTTTGGTCAACTGAATTCTGGAACAAATACTAATAATGTTAATATCTCTTTTATCTAATGAGCTTTAATTTGTGAAGTCACCTGCCTGTTCTCTCAAACCTCTTAAAAGGATTGTGTAAATTTAGAAGAAATTTATGAGCATTTATGTTGGACAGATATGCTTGAATTCATACCTGATTCTCTATGCAATATTATTACCAGAAAGGCTACTAGTACTTAGAAAAATGATGCCATTTTGTGTAATAATGTATACTAAACTCTTTACAAGATAGATGGCGTATGAAGTGTTCACTTCTGTGTATTGTTCTAAACCCAGCACAATCTGTAACAGTTTATTATTTCTAAAAGGCTGTCCCCAAGTTCAGCCTTAGAGGAATAACCAATCCAAAGAAACACTAACTTGTTTCCAGGAAAAGAGGGAACTGCTCTATTACATCTAACTTGTTTAAATAAACAAATAACCACTGCAAGCATGTTCAAAGCAATCAGTTATCATGACTATAACCTCCCAGGGATGAGGGTCAGATCTGTGATCACCGAACTCTCTCATTTCATCACCTAGGCTGCTCTGTGTCCTTTGGCTAATCCTATTATACGAGTTTCATCTTGGCTGGCTAGATTATTGCAAAACTCCAGAAGGCAGCATTGGGATAACTATTCTGTTGCCTTCCAAACTCGAGGGAAGTAAAAAAAAAAAAAAAAAAAAAAAAAAAAAAAAAAAAAAAAAAAAAAAAAAAAGGAAAAGAAAAGTGTAGTCAAATTCTTTCAATAGAATTACTGTATTTTTGATCCCAAAGAGAATATTTAGGGTGGATTCCAGCTATTCGGTGTAATAATCCTTAACATCAGAGGGCTGCAAGGAAAGTTAAGATGGTAGCATTTGTTTCTGGAGGTGAGGAGTTTCGTCTTTGGAAGTGTTAGTATCAGTGTGAATGGCTGTACTCTGTGCTGGTGCTCAAAGTCTCACAGTAAAACTCTCAAAGAGGCACAGGAAATATATATTTAGTTTTGTCAAGGCATTTCACAGTGCATGAATGTAAGGCAGGCCAGAAGTGCTGACCTTACTGATGAGATTGCTTTTTCCTCCAGCAAAGGGGTTCCCCCTCTACCCCCCCCACCCAACCTCTGTTAGTGTTGCACAATATGTAAAATTAGCAAGGCACATCTACCCTCTGCTCCAAGTTACACATTTGCATATAAACTACTATCAAAAGGAATACCTTGCAATAGAAAATGTTCCCCTACTACAGCCACATGTGCTCTCATAATGATGCATTTTCTTCTACAGATGTCTAAAGGATATTGTGTGATAAAAGCTGGACAAGCTAAAATTTGGACATTAGGGATTTGGCCTGGGTTTTCTCAAAAAAAAAAAAAAAAAAAAAAGGATTTGATTCTGTAACAAAAGCGCACTCTCATTTGCTTTGACTTATGAGTAACATATTCTGAACTTTCCCCAGTATTAGTTATCTCTCCAGTTAGGGTGAAAGTGATCAAAAGAGCCTTTTCTGAGGACTTCTATTCCTGGGTCCTTCTGTGCAAGGCAATTTGTGAACTTTATAGCTCTGCATTTCAAGAACTCACAGGTATGCCCCAAGAAAGTCTAGGATCTACCTAAACAAGCTGCGCTGATTATATTTGTTCCTTCTTTTACCATTACTAAAGATGTTTTATCAACATGATAACTTACAGAATAGAATGGTCAATTGATAAAAATCCACTTTACATGAAATACTAAAGAATTTGCATATAAATAGGTTTTTATATTTAAATGCCCTGTGGGTGAATGTGATCCAATATCCCTCAGAAATCAAAATCCTGAACTGTCTCATTTAAAGTTTGCCTGCTAAAAATAAGGTGAAGTTGGACAGCTTTTGATTAGGATGACATTCCTTTCTGGAGAGTGCTTACAAGACCAACAAATCACAATTCAATTAAACTGTGCCCCGTATAGTACTTTCAATGTATTCTTTGCGGTTTCTTTTTCTGGCATTCACACTTACTCTATTTTTTTCTTGATTCATTTGGCAAGACTTTGCATGTAAAGTCCCATGAGAGAGACAAATGAGGAACATTTCAAAAACTTGATTGCAGATCTTGCTGCTTAGAACACAGGCGTTACCCATGTCTGCCATTATGTCAGCTGGCTCTTTAACAATGAAATAAAGAAGTAACAATTAGGCTGTATTTACATTTCTCTAGTGGCGTTGTTTGCTCCCCTATAATTAAAGGATCTGCCAGCTTTTCAATTATGAACTCCTATTTTTAGGGCAGTAAACACTTAACACACAAATCCATGCCAGGGCTTTTCAAGCAGCGAAACCCAGCCCGCTTCGTGCAGATGATAAACTGATTAAATCCGGGCCTCCACTGCCCGGCGGGGCCGAGCGCCGGGGAAGCCGTGGCAGCTCCGGACCCTGCTCTGGCCGCGGCAGGGAAGCATGCTCGCATGTGCACCTTGAATTCCATATGTTCTAGTGTAGTCTCCCTTAAAGAGCGATCTTTGTGGCAGCTGCCTGTTCCCCATCCAGAAGCATTCTGCGGATGTGCCCCAGGAAGACCCCGCACACTGAGGTGCTCCATGTTCTGCGGGATCTTCTCTGGCCATGCCTGGCTTTTATTTTTTTTTTTTTTTTTAAACATCTGAAGGTAATCTGAGAAAAATAACTGTGAGAAAACTAACTTCTCTAGAGCAAGTAGTTTAATGTGGCAAGACAATTGCATTTAAATTTTAACACTAAACAAAGTCGTATCAGTTGGATTAATGCTCTGAACATTTTTAGGTATCACAAAGTAAATCTGAGTGGAAAACCAGCAGCCAAGGAGAGATCCTAGGAAATTTCTACAGAGATGTTTTCTAAGAGGAATTACAGTATTTCAGTTGAGTATCTTGAGGATATATACTTTTCCAGTGAGCAGGTGAGAAATGTGTTTCCTATGTACTGTCAACACATGGGGATGCAGGGAGCTGGGTCTCCCAGGAGCTCTGGTTCCCAGAGCTGCTCTCACTAGCTCCAGGGCACATTGAAGCCCACAAACAGTGCCAGCGCTCAGCGTGGGGGAAGAAACTGGGAGAGAATCAGCAGTGGGAAGCAGCCTTTCTTGCCGGCTAAACTGCCCAATGCATTTGAAATGACCTCAGGTCGGATAAAGCGGAAAATACTGCAGGAGCAGGTACTGAGAGCTTGCCACTGTCTGTGGCGGGAGTCTGGCAGAAGCCAGCAGGACCGGGGACAGGCATCTCCCCCGATAGGTGTTTGTCTATGGGAGGAATGCTTGCAGAAAAGTGGAGTAATGTATATTCATTTGCAAATTAATGAATTACATACAATTATTTTTCATTCAACTCCATTAGGCCGCTAGGTACTAGGGTCTGTGGTGTACCCTGTATGGACTCCTTTAAATGGATGCAAAGCATGACATACATCTTTAATCTCTGAGTCTATATGAATGCTTTTTTTTACTAGGTATGTGCTGTGTATACTGGGAGCACTCAAGCTTTGATTAAACTAAATTCAATCCCCGAGTCTTTCTAATGAACTGTAAAAACTCGCTCTAATTTACATTCAAACATCACTATGCTCTCCATACTGTAATTATATTAGTAATGATCTATCTGAAGGCTTCTTAAGTTTTATAGGACTTTTACTTGTAATTAAAAATATGGAAAAGAGATAAGGGAGAGAAAATAAGGAAATAAAGAAGGATGGAAAGAAAAAGAAGAAAACTGGGAGAGGAGAACAGAAAAGAATCTGGAAGGACAGCAGAAGCAGAAGAAACTGTAGTAGCATGGCAATGTAACCGTAAAGCCTTGTCAGAATCACTTTCTTGCATAAATTAATTAAAACATCAGAAGAAAAAAATCTTATTGTTTTATGAAAGTAGCAGCCTTTCAATTTAAAGTTCAGGTCACTAGAGAATAAATATATTTAATGTTTTTTCTTCCTCTTGTGTGAGCAGTATGAGAGCTGCCATTTAGAATCTACAAGGAGTTAAATTCTAGCTGGCTATGAAATTACCTCAATTTTAAGTCAAGCTCCTGGGATAGGTTTAAAATGCTAATCCTTTTTTTTTTTTTTTTTTTTTTTTCTCTCTGCTTTTGATGAACAATTTCTCATGCTCATTTCAATGAGAAATAATGTCAAAGTGTTCTAAAAACAAGCGTTTCAATTATAAGTGTATCCCCGGAGATAACACTGATATAAAAGTAATTTTTTATCCAGTTAGGATTTGAATTGTAACTCTTTGTGGTTTTTAAATCAAAAGTTGAAAACACGTAGTAATAGTTATTATGGTATCTTGGCAGGTTAATGTAGTATGTCATATCATATTTGTGTCCTGTGGTACAACATACATGCAATAAACACTGAATTTCATTGTTATTTAAAAATGTTCTGGTGCTTTATGATGTGCATTACATTGCAGAAATGGGAGTTCAACATTAACAAAACTGCAAGAATATGAGTCTT
The DNA here is from genome assembly GCF_929443795.1 of Astur gentilis. Classification (NCBI taxonomy): domain Eukaryota; kingdom Metazoa; phylum Chordata; class Aves; order Accipitriformes; family Accipitridae; genus Astur; species Astur gentilis. Next base: position 16,830,695 of record NC_064891.1, read on the forward strand.
TTCTGGCTCAATGTAAAGTAATACGATAAATTCAAACATAGTATTATTTTCTTTTTGTTTTCTCCTCTATAGAATGTTCTCTCCCTTTCTTTTCTTAATGTTTATTTAAACACACACAAAGATAGATTAGACTTTTTTTTTAAAATGGATTTCCTTCTTCTGCAGCTCCCTCCTTCTCTTTCTTGAGTAGGTGTTTGAAAATTCTGTTTCTGAATTAAAATTTGGGGTTTGTTTCCCTGCAAGCATGACATGAATAATGCCATTTAAAAAAAAAATAAAATTGTTGAAACAGAAAAGATTATCTTGTTTTGATAACATTTTTTTTCTGAGGTATTATACAAACCTTTCATTATCATTGATATTATTATGCTTCCAATGATTTGCCCTGTCGTCCTAATTCCTGTTACCAGTTACTAAGAGACAAAGCAGCTCTTGAGGATCAACATAGAGTACTTTCTCAAATTATTAGTCTTATTTTCTTCTTTATTGCTTTTTCATTCTCCTAAACCTTGCAGTGAAAAGGGTTATTATTGTTGTGACAATAAGATGGGGTAAGGAAAAATATTTAAAGTCACAGCGAGGGTTTAAGGAGAGGTTGTCACAGTCAAAGGGACTGACAAGGGAAATGAACATAGTTATAGAGGGTTGGATGGACGGGAAGATGAACATAAAAAAATGGGAAGACTACAGAAGTAATTAACAATAATAACTTGTATAGATAATGTGTGACTGAAATACAAGACAGGTTTCTACCCTCAGGCACTTACAAGCTTTTAGACATAGGACAGCAAATAATGGTAAAGAACTTGCTGTTCAGGGAGAATGATTATCACCATGTGAAGTCTAATGAGAGGCTGACATGTTGAAAATACCCTGTTATGTTTTTAGCTCTATTTAAAAAATAAGAACAGAATAAAATGTGAATACGTGCACAGGAAAAGACATAAGGCAGATGGCAATGTTAAAAGGCCAGCCATAAGTGTTTGCAGGAAAGAGGGATTCAGCACTGGCAAACAATGGTAGTTCCAGCATACAGGGGTGATATTAGCTAACGTTGCCCGAGTAATTTGTTCAATTTAGGAATTTTTTTGGATTGCAGGAAGAAGAAATGAGATGTAACAAAACTGCATGCAAAACATATGAGAAAATTACTTACTTGGTGTTGTAGATAGAAAAGAGAAAATAAAGCAAGAGCTGACCGAAGTGTTGATATAGCAAAAGGACTGGAAGAGCGTGCTTTGCAGCAGAGAAATGAATGAACTTCAGTTGAAGAACAGTTATGTGAAGTGAGAGATGGGCAGGAGTGGACAAGAGCAGCATTAGTAATTAGAAAGGGGTGATCTGGGAAGCAGTGGCCCTTATTCAGGGTCACCTGTGCAAGTCCAGGGTATCTTCACTGATATAGGGGAGGAAACAGTGAGATTAAATAAATGTTGCACAGAGATAAAGACATCTGATTCAAAATATTTGGACTATGCTGCTTCTATGAAGTGAAAAAAAAGGGAAAAAATGGTCATTCTCTTATGCTCTGAGTATACATTTCTGTTTCATGGATAGTTAAGAAATTGCAGTTATATTTAAATATAAAATATTATGAATAAAAGATTCTAATATGTTTTTCAATGTTACTTTAACTTAGTGTTGGGAGTTTACCTGTTAAATTGAGGTACATAGAAGACTAAAGCAGTAAAGCCTGTCTTCAACTCTGCTGAAGTCATTTAGAGCCATCTCTGCAATTGGCTTCATTTCTTTAAGATGACATAGTGTCCTTTTTATAACTGTTACCATACATCATTATGTAAATTCACAATGCCATATAGAAAGATAAATGACAACGTGCACTTTCATTTAGGCCAAAATAAATGCTAGTTATTGGCAAATGCATTTTGTTCATCACTCATCTCACCTCTCTGGGAATAAAGAAAAGGTGAGACTGCTTGTCTAAACAGTTAATAAATAATTTAAAAACAGAGTAGCAAGAACATTATCCTAAAATCCACATTCAAATAGAAATCAAATTTGTGTACAAACACAGATTAACTTTTGAGGCACCCATATTTCATGAACAAATACCAGTATTTGTTTATGTTGACATGTAGCGATTTGTAGTTTGAATTATAGGAGCAGAAAAATAATTTGAATTGGCAGCAACACATTCTGCTTTTAACTTGGGTGGATTTGGTAAAGCCTCAAAGTTGAGTTAAGATTGTCTTGAGATCTTAGAGGCATTGCTTAAGAGTCCAAGAACAGATATCAAGACTTAACACACTACTTGGAGGGACCAGAATACCTCAATGGAAAATAAATCAATACCTTAAGTAAAGGGTTTTTTAATCAAATACTTAGTAGATGGAGGAAGGGAAAGTTTAGATGTCTTATTGAAGTAAGCACAGGTCAATGGCAGGTTGAGAAAGAATAACCAAGTCTTCTGGATCCTTGTACATCAAGGGACAATGTATTAACTTGTGGTCAATTTTGAGGTTAGTTACTGTAAAAAAGCAGTAAGAGAATGTTGTTAATATTTCAGTATCAGGTTTCATATTCCTTATTGCACAGAATTTGGTACCAGAGCCGTATTTCCAAAATAATAAGATTAAAGCAACTTGTCTGTCAGCTAGTCTGTCAACCAATGAGATACTCTTTTAGATTTATTTAAATGCTCTGTTATCTTCAGCCAAATTCAACAGAGTTAGAGATCTCAAAGATGTGCCATTCCTTCAGTTTCCATGAGAAATAATAGGTAGATAGAAGTGAGGGCCCGCGGTCTGGAAAAGCCTGCAAAATAAGTTTGTTTCTTCCATGTGATGCACTGGTTCTCCAGTCAGCAAATGCACAGCAATATATTTTGGAATGCTGCACTTCACATAAGAAAGGGACATGTATGAGAATTCGGTGCTCAAATTCAATCATTCAAGGCTGGAGGTAATGACGTTTTCTGGTGCTGTGGTCCAAAGTGCATGATTGAGAGATGGGAACAAACAGCTGAGGGAGAGAGAAAGACTACTGCTAAAATCAGGATTAACGTCCAAGAAAAGCAGTTTGAGTTTGCCAAACAACTGCCCCAAAATCACCGAGGTCACAGAGGTTGATGTGTAGGAGACTTTATGAAGGGTAGATCTAGATCTGTGTAGGGTACCTCTAGCGTAGTAGGCATGACTGAAAATCCAAAGTGCTCTCTGTCTTTAAGACATTGCACAACAGTATCTGGCACTTTAAACTGGAGTTCTTAAAAATGAGCTTATAGGTGCTCAAACACTTTAGCAAAAGCAAGACTTGTATATGCAAGAAAGAAATAAGAACTGTGCCGGACTGCATATTGTACAAACGTGTGCAAGTGTTCTGAAATAACTATTTCCATAATTCTTCCAAATAACAGCCCAGAGAAGTTCAACTCCATTTGCTGCCTGAAAGCTGCAGTGCTCATGTCCTCCAGACTGCCCACGGACAAGCTGTGACCATGAGGCTGCTTTGTGGGGAACAAAACCCACGTGTGGCTCTGGAGGCATGGTCCAGCCCAGCCTGGATAACTACAGATTTGGTCTTGACAGCAGCTTCCAGGGTGCTTGCTGTAGTCAGCGTGGGCCCGTGCACATACAGCAACGCCAGCTCAAGCGGTTCTTGGGTTAAGTACTTACGTGATAGTTACTGTTTTGTAATTTTTGGTAGTGCTGCGTATTCAAAGCAGTGGTCCAAGTATGACTGGTGTGACTGTGAGTTAATTAAAGATAATGAAGTCACTGTTGGGATTGTAACACTCCCAATTAAACAATAATCTGATTTTGCATTTTCGATTCGAAGCATTTTCTGCCATTTCCTTCTGTTTAATGGTGGCTGCCTGTGTATTTAAAGCTGGGGGTTTTTGTGTTCAGTGGTGGGAGACCTCGGGCAGACTCCTTCCCTTTATTCTGAAACAGAGCTAACAAAAATCTTCTTTTCTTTGCAGTCCTTAGGTGGGTATCTTTATGTCAAAATCTGAGCCTGACCACGCAGTGGAGCCAGAAAGACTTATTCCCCAGCAAGCTACAATGCCATTGAGACTGACGCTGTGTTTTAACTGCATATCTCAGAACTGCTGGTGGGGCAAATGGATCATAGTGTGGGGTTTATGCATTCTTTTGTTGGTTTATGGATTTGTTCTGGAGTAAAGCCAGCCACACTGTAAGTCAAATTATCAGTCCAACAGAGAGCACCAAATAGCTCTGAGAGGCCAGGTTTGAATAAGATTCTCATATAATCTAGATATAATAGTCCAACTGGAACATATATTGCAAGGATCCTGCCTTTGAGGTTTGGGTTTGTAGATTGAAGCTAAAGAAAAGTTGGTGTATAATAAAGTTGGTGTATAATAAATAATGTAATGTTTGTGTAAATTAGGTTTTGCCAGGTACATTTTCCCAACTTCCAACTTCAGCTATTATGTGAATTCTTTGCCCTAGCTTAAAACTAATTATAAAATCCTGCACAAGTGGTAGCAGGAGCAGTTTAAAATCAAAAAGACATTCTATCTATATCTGTGCAGCAGTGGCTGAATAACAACACGGAAAGTATAAAATCAGAAAGACATTACATCTTTGCAGGTTATATGTTACTCACATCTCTGTGTGACTAATTTGATGTGACTCAGACTCCTCATAAAAAGATTTGTCATTCTGTCAATTGCATTTCAGCTGCATTAAGTGACAAAGCTAGTAAGCTGTCTGTTAATGGTTGGAAAGAACATGTTGTGATTGTGTGATTGAGTTCTGGAAATACTGACTAAACATTTTTTCATATCTTCATATCTGGTTAAATGGAGTGATAAATGTCTCTAATTTCAAAACTGCAGTTTCAGGAAGATTAAAAACATAGCAATACTCCATCAGTTATCAATTACAACATAAACTGTGTGCAGGATGACTTTGTGACCTGAAGCCTGCAAAACTGAAATGCAGAATAATTTTAGATACTACCCTCTTTAAATAAGAAGGCATGCAAAAGACAAGCAATTAGATGACAGCTACTTTAGTTGAGGCTAATTTCAGATAATTTTTTTTATAACCAATTTTCCACTGAAATAGTTCAAGGTAGAAATGATCTTTAAAGTCAAAGCCTTGTTGCTTTTATGCATCTCTTTCAATTAAAAAAAAATAATATAATGAAACTACTGTTTTCTACAGTGATTGCTAATTCCAAGTTATTTTCATAATGTTTAGGTGGAGTAACTGAATTTTAGCTTCTGTGGCTGTATGAAAAGACAATTTTGCAGTATGGAGAGGGATAGACTGGAGAGATCTAACCCAAGATGCAGAAGGATACTGTGGCTTCATAATGCATGTGTTAAGTACTTCTCTAGAACTATAATTGTACAGTACCAATAAAAATTATTCAAGTGAAAAATCCCATAATACTGAAAATAAGGGTATGATCAGGCAAAATGAGGAAATGACTGAGTTCTCACAACTGACATAACTGGTGTCTAAAGAAAAAAAAATCCCAGAGGAATTAGTTCTATAATTTCCTTGCATATTGCGAGTTAGATACTGCTTTGGTCAGGTGGCCTAATCAAGGCCAGTCCAGTGATTAAAATAGGGCTTACATGTGAAGTTTTCATGATGAATTGTTGTTCAGAAGGTAAATCACTGTCTTTAGGAACTGGGGTAGAAGTCAATGTAAGTTGAATTACAGCATAGCAAATTAAGCCTATGCCCCCATGTAAGCAGAAGGGAAATTTAGGAAGGAAAAAGAAAATGTGATACAAACCCAAGGCTTGGCTGGGAAGGGAAGCAAAGTGCCCCTGTGCCTGAGATCTGTGGGGGCTACTTAGAGGATTAAAGAATGATTTAGGTCTCTGTGTTTGAGAAAAATGAAGGCTGGCAAGGAAGAGTCTCCCCCTTCGTGTCCATGAATATCAGGAAGACGGAAGGAAGAATATCAGAATGATATTTTGGATATCATTCTGAGTTTGATCAGGAGCCTGGTTTTTAAAGATTCATTGGTATATACCTTGCAATGGTTTTGTCTGAGCTGCAGTTTGCAAAATTCTGGTGCCTTGGAATAGACAGAAGAGAAAAATAGACAAAGACCTTATTGGTAAAAGCAACTTACTACCAATGTAGCCTTACTTTCTTTAAAAGTAACTTAGAAGCTTATTAACTTGGCAAGCCTGTGCGTTATTTTATAATATGTAATATGTTCATGTGCAAAATTGCTTATTAACAGTGAAAACAGCTGCATTATTTAGGAAAAAAAAAGGGAGATCTGTTGTGTGATAAAGGAGAGGAGCATTTCTCCTCTTGCTCAACTTCCATTACATTTGTAGGGATTTTACCATGGATGGCCATGGTCATGGTAGGATGGGGCCTTGAGTCTAATACTATACTGCTTTGCTGTAATATAAGAGCTGGGAAAGTGTGTGTATTGTTAAATGGAAGACTTTTGTGACTTTTGACAGTTAAACTGGCTTTTTTTCCATCATTTCTTTCTCTAGCAATGTTAAATATATTCCCTAATTTTACAGTTTTTTTCTATCTATGAGTTGAGCTATTATTCAAGACTTCTGCTTGCGCTCTACTTACTAATTGCAGTAGCCGTAAAAAGCTCTTACTAACTGCAAATTACCTATCATTGTACTCAGTTGTTTGAAATCACTGAAGGATTTCTCAATTTATGAGTTCTGCAAGGATATAAACTCAAATGCTTTAAAGAAGTTATAACCAGTCCAATAGCATTCATCATAACTTGCTCATCAGGTGGGTTATTGCACCACCTGTTACATTTATTCTACTTTTATAAATCTACATAAATAATTATCGTGTCTTTATACCATGGCGTGTACCATTTCATAGCAGCTCATTTCTCTTCGAAAACCTAATAGCATCAGGCTCCTTTAACATTTACACACTTCCAAGAGCGTAAGTGCTATAGATCTGGATTTATGATTTATAACTTCAGTCCTCTCACACTCTGGCAGCCATGGCATTATGGTTCAATTAAAAGTCACCTATCAAAACAAAAACTGGCATGTTACATATGACAAAAGCTTGTCCTGACAACACGAGCTGCATGGCAAAATGATGAATTGCTGCTCTGCGAGGAGCTGAGTTATAGCCTAGAGTTCACTGTCCGCAGTTTAATTAGGCAGGCAGAGATCCATCAGCGAACCGGGATTTGGATTCTGCTGAAGGCAACTTATCTCAGGTCACTGGTAGGTGTTAGCGTTTGGGGTTTTTTTTATGTTTGTTCCCCCTTCCCCAGGCAGAGGATTAATTCAGAAAAATTTGGAAGGGCTTATTACAATGCACAGGAGAGAAATAGATAAAAAGAATTGGGAGAAATTTTCCTTTACGGTTTTAATGACTACAGAAGAAAGATGAAAGCTTCCCTGCTGTAAGACTCTGCATTAGGGGGACTAAAGTGCTTGAATTTGTAAGAAACATGAGAACCAATAAGTCAACAAATACATCATACAGAGACATGGAGACTGGACCGCTGAATTGTTACCTGATTACTTTTAATAACAAGGGGATGATACGTTATAAGGTGGGGTTAGCACAGGCTTGAAACTTCTGCTAATGAGTGTTTTAAGTGATTTCTAGTTTAAACGTACTTGGATACAAAACAGAATTTGGGCTTCTAGCTTTAAGATATTTCAAAGTTCTTTCCAAGAGCGATGGCTGAAGGAGACAACAGTCTAGATCTGTGTTTCATTTAAAGGCCCTTTGCTTTTAATGCCACTGCAAACTGTAGTGTGGGCAGAGAAAGTAAAAATACCACTGAAAGCTGTGAAACCTGAAAGATGATGCTCTTTGCAGGGTATATTTTAAAGTAAGAATTGTAAAGGAGTGCATTGCTGCATGTTTGCTGGGATCTGACAGCATTCTGACGTGGTAATAGTACAATTCTTGCACTTGGTACAAGTGTGCAAATTCTTAGCTCCTTTTAGTGGGAACTGTGCGGCTAACGCCTTTGAATAATACAGCTTAAAAGTTGACATCAGACCAAATCAATGCATTTATATTCTTTTACAACAGATTTAAATGTAGTCCTAAGACTTCATGAGTTTGACGTTGAATAGACCTCTTTCTTCTACTTACCTCTACTGAGAAGCTGCATGATTATATTCTCTTCCAGGACATCACAGCCTGCCATTTGGTATCTGTTCTAGGTGTTTCTGTAGTGTTTCTCAGCTATTTTTATCAGGTATTGCCAGTTTACAGTTGTTTCTGATTTATATTTGCTTTTTGATAGTGGGCCACGTGGAAAGTTCCTCCAAGCTTGACAACCCAGTTGTTAGGACCCCCAGCACCTCAGCGGGACAAGTCCTGTTCTGGGGAAGGCTTTTCAGTGCTGTTGAATCTTTACAAATAGAGTTGCTTCTCCCCGCCCATCCCTCTCCAACTGCTGTGGTTTGGTGCTTGAGACTCTTCCCGTGCTTTTTTTTTTTTTTTTTTTTTTTTTTTTGTGAGAAAGGGGGTTGGGGGGAGGGCACTAAAATGACAGGTGATGAGTGGAAGACAGACAGTGGATGGGAAACCTGGCTCGGCTGCAGTACTGCTGGCTGCTTGATGTAGCACACTACAGTGATTTGATTTGATGGCAATTCCCGTTAAATAGTTAGAAGATTTTCTCGCTTGTCGTTTTGAGTAGAGCTGGCCAGAATTTTTCTGATGGAGTATTTCTCGGTTAGAAAATGCTGATTCATTTAAAGTGAAATCTTTTGTGGGAACGTGACAATCTGGAGAGAATTTCATTAAAAAATGAGAATGCTCCATTTTCACTTTTCAGGAAGGAGTGGTAGAATTTTCCATTTGAAAAACACCCCACCTTTTTGCAATTTTTTAAACTTTAGATGGTATGTATACAATTCTATTGTTTGCAAATATAAAAACTGAAGCTGGTATGAAATAATTTATTTACCAAAATGAGATATTTTGAATAATCAAAATACTTTGAGCATTTTATTTCATCAAAAATGTCTGCTTTTTAGCATTTTTCCATTTAAAAATGTTTTTGGTAGAATTGTATTAAAATTTAAGTCTCACAATTACTCTTAGAACAGAAAATAAATTCACCTTCTTTTATTGAGCCTTGTAATTGATCCTTGAAAATACTATTCCCTTTTGTTATTTATTACATTTCATGTTTCTTGGTGTGTCCAACAAAATAGTTTAGTTCAAGGGATGCTTTCGTGACTCATTTTGTGGTTTTCCCCTTTGATGGTGATATGCAAAATGGTTTGTGGTTATTTTTATAATATCCAGTGGTCAGCCTCTTAAATGAAATGAGTTTATAGTAGTTTCACACCAGTAGTTACTATAAGGCTTATTTTCATTTCCATGAGGTAGGGACTCCCCTCACGGGGGTTCTCCTGTTGAAGCTGGAGCGTGTCTCACTCTGGGTCCCGTTGTTCCCAGCGAGATGCTTTTAGAGGTGAGAATCTCTATTAGACGTAGTGGGGCTGCATGTTGAAAGTATTTTCTCCACAAATAGTAAAATTAGGAGCATATCTAGTGAAAACAGAAGGGAATGTTCAGCTTATTGAGCACACACTATGGGCTCAACTACAAAGCTATAGCAGAAGTCATTGCAAAGTCAACGTTTGCTGGTTATTACTGTGCACCAGAGAGCAGCAGTAGCTGACCTTTAGGTGTGCAACGAATATAAACTGAAGCACGGTTGTTCCATGGTATAAAGATCTGGAAGAACAACATGAGTTATTATTTCTTTCTTGCATGAGAAAAAAAAGTTACAATCTAAGGTACAGATACCTCTCACTTCCCTCCCTTACAGTAGCATATTGCTCCAAGGACACTAGAGATGGGCTCCATGAGCCATGATATCAAATGCCATGCATGCTGTGGAGGAATTGGATGCATCATTTGCTTACTTCTGGCACCTATTTGGATGCCTGGAGAGGAGCTGTGCCGTTCCTAGTTTTCTCAGGGGAACTGTAGATCTGTTACTCTTTGAGTAGAACCATGTTGCCCTGACTTTAACATTATGAAAACTCTTTCTGAAAAATTATAAATAATTAAGAGACTCTCATAATTAGAGATTATTCTAATCTCTAATACAGACATTTCTCTTAACCTAAGAATTTTTAAAGGGAATTCTGGTTTTGGCTATACTTGACGTCACTTTTAACTTTGAGCGAAGTATAGCTGAAAATAGGAAACATCCTTATTAAACACCATTGTTCAAGAAGGATTGGTGGACTTCCAACATTTTCATTCAGCCGTGAGGTAAAATTTTTTTTCACTGACAGTATTTCAAAGAGAATGGCATATTGAGCCTTTTCCCCAACAATGTCTCTACATACTCTGTATTATCTACTGTCCTGCTTCCCGGGGTATTCTTTTATTGAATATATTAATAACAAGAATAGAACAGACAGATTTAGCTTAAGTTTTGTTTTCAAATATGATAGTTCTTAGTTTATTTTCTTTCCCCTCTCCTTAGAGTGTCCTTCCTTCTCCCAATTTTTTTGAGCAACAGCACTATATTGTGCCATTGCTGTTTGTTCATCTCAAAAATAAAGGCTTGACAGACTTTCCATTGGCCAGGCACTAAAAGAAAATACTGTAAATCTATCTTTAAAATTAGGGAGATACTTAAAATACCATTATTATTTCCTCTTACATCTAAGTAAGAGAGGCAAATGAGTTAGTTGAAAGCATCACTAGGCTAATGTAGCCATATTGAAATAATGCTAAAGGCTGGAAATGTTCAATGAGAATGTACAAAATACTTTTTGCAAGTTTAGACTATGATAATATGGTCTATGGTTGTGTTTGTAAGCGTTCGGAAGAGCTGGTTCTAATTCTGAGCTTCTAGGTTCTTGGTGGCATTTTAGTTTCTATTAAGAATTATGTGAATGCTTCATTTGTTTTATTTCTCTTAATATATTTCTGAAATATTTATAAAATGTGATTTTGTGTTTGCACTTCTTTAAGACGGCTTGGATGCGTGAGGCTGGATCATGCAACCTGTTCGTATAAGATACAGAATTTGCCTTGAATTTGAATATCATACATGAGAGCGTAATTTTTCTGTGCGAGTTTGAACCAAAGAAAGTATATTTCCCTATATCGAAGGATTAAATTGATTGCAAGTTAATATCTTCTAAAGTGGCATTTATGATCTTATCCTTTTATCACTTTCAAACATACTTGTGCCACTATCTTTTGCTGTATGGTTATAATCCATCAATGAAACCAAATTAGGAATTACTAAGGCCATTCCCCTTCAATTTGATCTACAGTGGGTCAAATTTATAATGAATAGTGTTTTACAAAGAAGTGGTGGTTTAAAGTCCGTAGAAAAGCAATTTAGCTAATGCTGCTCAATTCAAGATGTGGGAGTTATATGGTACATTTTTTAATTGCTTGATTTAATGAACTAATACAAAAGAGACCCTGGAAGCTAATAAATGAAATACGTTTATTTAAATATGTTTATATATATGTATTCTGCTTTGCTTAAGTATGAATTAACAACCTTCCGTGTCGTATTATGGGTTTTGTTCTTTTAGATGAAGTAAAAGAAATTAATTCTTTGAGGTAGATGCAGAGTTTAAGTACAAGTCAAATACTTATGGATAAAGGTAAATCCCTTATTATAAGAAATACTTAGAAATGCTGACTTCAAAATAACTTTTATAGTGATGTTATGAAGGAACAATAAAGTATATGAAATAAAATTGATTAACAGTAAAAATACACAAATTTATTTTAAATATCAGGAAGTATTTTTTAAGACAACTAACAAAGCATCTAAATTGCTATATCAAGAAAAAAGTGTTTTCTTTGCATCAACATGTTTCTCGTTTATTGGGTAGCCAGCTTCATATCACGTCACCTGCTAACGTCAAATACATGCAGTACTTAAGGTCTTTAGCATGGCTATGTGATCCTTTCTTTAATAGGAACTTAGCCAGTAAACTTACTATTCCCCTTGGGATAAATGAGTGTAAATCTGAACAGCCCTGCCTGGTTGGGCAGGTCATCTGTATTGTTGTCGTCTTGTGCTGGAGATACTCCTGAAAAGTATTAAAACGTGATCAGTCATGGGGAAGTGGAAGATACCAATGTACCTGCAATACAGGCAGGTCTGGGTAAGATTTGCTTGTTAGCCCTGCTCTGGACATCTTTCTACCACTAGAAAAAATGTCTTTAGGTAGTTTGTGCTGTGTTTGTGCCTGTTTTTCAGTTGTATATTGGTGAGGGAAGAACCTTTGCAACTGATACAGAAAGGCTAGAAATTGCATTACCTTCGTAGCCTTACCGAATTCTGCAAGCGCTTATGCATATGAAGAGCTATTGATAGTCTTCAGTTCAAAGGAACAATACAATTACGTGCTTAACTTGTGTGTGTTAACTTAGCGGGCCCAGGTCCACAAACTTCAGGAAAATGATCAATTTCATTGTTTATGTTATATATATTTTTGTTGTAAAGCACAATTACACTGGAAGTAGGGACTGAGTGGGGGGAGAAGTTAAGTGTGGGGTACCTTCCCCACCATTTACATACAGCACTCCTCAAGCTAGGCTCTGGATAAAACACATGCAAGGAAAACACTTTTCTTGGTTTAAAAAAAAAAAATAATTAAAAACTGTGCCAATCTCCCTTAATTAAGACTTTAATTGAGGAGCTATTAAAGTTTTAATACTGTTAAAATTTTAGTACCCCTGGTATATATGATATGGTGTAAACAATATGCTGTAGTCATTATTATGGTTTGATAGGCATTATTTTATTATTTATTAGTGGCATTTTTTCATTTTTTTTACTTAATTCTCTATGATGCTTTTGATACTTCTTCTACATAGAATTTCTGTTGGAGAATAAATTTTCAGAGTCTATGCAGCCTAATTTGTGAAGGCCAAAATCTTACTGCCATAGCACATCTGGGTGATTGAAGTTGGGTATGTATTTTAGTACCTTGTGCATCAGGACCTGTGTAGGTAGAATTTGCCATAGAGTTTGGCAGAAAGAATTGGACAGTTGAATTATATGAACCTGTGTGATTTAATCACTGTTCAGTTGCCAGAAAACTGTTGTTCTTACCAGATGACTATGCTCACCAATAGATCTGAATTTGTCTGTAAGCTGGTATGGATGGTCTTGTTTTGGAAATCCAGCTAACAGTAAACAGCTGTTCAGGCCCCACTGCAATTTCCCAACAAAACACACAGGACTTTATTGTTCCTTCAAGACTTCTCAGCTGGATGAATTTATGCCATAAATTAATAACTGCAGGCATCCATGCTTGTACCACAGTCACTGTGAATAATTGATAGTGCTTACAAGTTTTGATGATTTAGTATCTGGGCAGGCAAATACGCAGAATGTCATATGTTTTTTAGGCAAAGATTTATTTAAAGACTGAAATTTATCTGGCTCTTCGAAATGATAAATTCGCTACAAAAATATTTTAACAAAGCATTGTTTGTCTTTCTCTGTATTGAGTGTACTATCATATTCTAAAAGCACAGTCATTCCAGTAGCAGAAAGCACTTTAAGTAAACACTATGAAATTAATATCATCTTGTAACAAGATCCCTTGTATGCCAGCTCCAGTGTTCAATCAGGTATTTGGGGGTTTAAGATCCAAGTAGTTTGTGTTGCTCTCTGGTTGACTTTCCACAAGCTGTATGCCATTTGTTGTGCATTACTTCTACTTATTGGTTCTCATATCTGCAAAAATACATATTCAGATACAAGTGCCCTGCAGTTATTCTCCTAGGAAGAAGGATTGCTTCCACGCAATAATGCAATAGTCACCAACTCTTTGGAGCCCACCAAAACTGCTGTTATTAATCTTAGGGGTTTTTTATTTATAGTTTAAACATAAACTTGACCTGTTGAGCAGAGATGACTGTTCAATATTACCCAATAACAGTGAGGTTAGTTTGGGGAACTAAAGTATTGCTTAACAGTGTTAGGATTCACCTAAGCTGCATCTCCCACAATTTCCTTATGCATGCTCTGCATCAGGCTCCAGTGCAGTGCCTAGTTTTATCTATAGGAATGGTCTCCCTTTCTTTCTCGTTTGGCTTTTTTTGATTGTTTGTTTGTTTGTTTGTTTTAAAATTTATTTATGTGTCTTGCACATAAATGTCTCTGAAGATGAATGGGAGTGGTTTTCTGATGGTATGCAGGAAATATTATGCAAGGTTACTCAGTCTGCTTCCTCCTAGCTGAGCTAAATCCAATTTGTCCCATAGGTTTCCTGAGATGGAGTGAGTTTTCGTTTTCTGCTCTCAGCTTTTTATTCCCAGTCTTGGCCATGATTCTACTAGCAGTAGTCTAAGACATTATTGAAAGCACCACATCACAAAAAATGAGCTGGTTGGTTAAAGCCCAAAGGTTACTTGTACACTTATGCTTCAGTACTTTTTCTGATGAAAAAAGCTAATGAAACATTAACTTTAAAATAGAAAGTCTCCTGGTTAGACAAATTATAATATAGTTTTGGAGGGAAGAAATTACTGTTCTCTGTCAGCATTTCTACTTGAAAGGCATTATGGCAATCAGTGTTTCCCATATCTACCAGCCATCATGGTTCTGAGAGTCTGAATATTCTGCAGATAAGATGTTTCTGTATAATGCTTACTTTGTTTTGCAGCTGTGGTACAAAAGGAAGCTTGAAAAATGTCTTCCTTTTGCAATTTGCTTTCATTTATTTTGTTTGCATTTGTTAAATAATGCTAAATTTACAGTTCATTTTTTTAAAGTGCTACTACTTTCCAAAGGGAAACAACTAATGGTGGGAATGTGTTTTCAGCTCTGATTTCTCAGAGAGCCAGAAAAAGAAAATGGCCTGTTTCGGTAATCAAAATAGTGGTTGCTTTGATGAAGCAACAGGGACTACGTATGAAAAATGATTAAAACAGATTTTTAAAGCAAACAAACAAAAGGAAGGCTGAAAAAAAAATGTGTTCTTGTCACTAGGTAGCTTGAGTTCAATTTGTTAAAATACTTTCTAGCATAAGGAAAGTGCAGGAAAACTGAGTTAATGTTCTAATTAAGGCCTTGTCACTTATCTGGGAAAAAGCATCTTTTACTTGAAAGATGATTTCATGACCAGAAGCTACATCCAGGTTAAAAGCCATCTGGATTAACAGAACAAAGACTTTGCTTCTGTTTACAGGCTTGGTGCTCGGCTCGAGCAATTGATAAAAGATCAGCGTTAATAAGCAATCTTCTGACAGGAAAGTGTACAGCAAGGTATTGAGTGCCAGTCAAGATCTGGTTTATACAAAAACACTGAGGAATAAGAATTATTTTTAAATGGTAGCAAAAAAAAAAGAAAAAAACCAACTGAATAATATGAGTGTCCTCCCGTGTCCCAGTTCTCATGAATTGTTCTAATAATGTTTTTAGGAATTGGTAGGTATGTCTAAAATAAACGAACAGAGCACACAGCTGACAGCTAAAAGGGAAAGAAGTATTTGCTTTTACTGCCTGTTGCCAAAGACTTCACCATGGCTCCGTGGCACCGTGCTCCTATAACAGCCATCATTAGAGTGTGGATGTATCATAGAATCACCGAGTGGTTTGGGTGGGAAAGAACCTTTAAAGATCATCTAGTCCAACACCCTGCTATGGGCAGACACATCTTTCACCAGACCAGGTTGATCAAAGCCCCATCCAGCCTGGCCTTGGACACTTCCAGGGATGGGGCATCCACAGCTTCTCTGGGTAACCTGTTCCATCTGTATCTCACCATACTTGTCATAAAAAATATCTTCCTTATAGCCAATCTAAATCTACCTTCTTTCAGTTTAAAACAGTTGCTTCTTGTCCTGTTACTACAAACCTTGGTAAAAAGCATCTGTCTGTCTTATAAGCCCCCTTTAGGTACCGGAAGGCTGCTATAAGGTCTCCCCAGATCCTTCTCTTCTCCAGGCTGAACAACCCCAACTCTCTCAGCCTGTCTTCACAGGAGAGGTGCTCCAGCCCTCTGACCATTTTCGTGGCTCTCCTCTGGACCTGCTCCAACAAATCCATTTCTGACTTGTGCTGGAGGACCCAGAGCTGGACACAGTACTCCAGGTGGGGTCTCACCAGAGTGGAGTAGAGCGGGAGAATCACATATTTAGAGAAGACGTGCTAAGACTAGGACTGAGATGTGATGTTGATTGGAGTTTTATATATGTCACAGGTGAGCAGGCAGAGAGATTAGGTAGGATTGGGGATTATCTGCAATAATGAAGAACTCTGGCCATCTTGTCACACAGCTGTTCCTCTCAAATGTACCTCAGAAACTTCAGGGAGACAATATGTTTAAAAGTGATTGTACCAAATAACTCAGTTTCCTAATCACCCACTTTTCCTCATCCCTTCAATGGTAATATTAAAGACTTGATTAAAAAAAAAAAGATAATTAAAGACCTTTATAATGAATATAAAGTATATATGCTAATGCAGAGCTGTAATAGTGCAAGACTCAAAATGGCAATAAAGGGGTTGGAGAAATTGTTTAAAAGAGCAATTTAGACTGAGGCTATGTGGACTGTGCCTCCACAGTTGAAGAGAGCAGAGAAGTCAGCAAAAGCAGTAGAACAGAGTGTCTCGAGAAGGATGTACATTTTTTGAAATAAATTTACTTTGTGGATATCACAAAGTAAAGAGCTCGCTTATGTTTATAGACTGAAGAAAGGATCTCAATTTGAGTTGATCAAGAGCTAATCAGATCAATGAGCCAGTCCAAGAATTGCATACTGAATTGAACTGGCTGCTCAAGCAAGCAGCTGTGTACTTGTGGTACAAGAGCTACATGCTTCAGTAAAAGCCTTCCCAACATCACATCAAGTTAGCCAAGTACCTTATTTCAAGAGGAGAGTCTGTATCTGTCTCCTGGGTTCAGCTGGGATAGAGTTAATTTTTACAGGAACCTGGGAGGTGGGAGCATAGCCGGGGCAGCTGACCTGAACTAGCCAAGGAGCTATTCCACATCATGGGACATCCTGCCCAGTATATAAATGGGGAGCGGGCCGGGGGGTGGTCTCTGTTTTCGGTGGGGGAAGTGGCGGAGCGTCGGGTCCCGGGTGGTGAGCAGTTGCACTGTGCATCACTCTTTTTGTATACTTTTTCATTAGTACCGTTGTTGTTGTTGTAATTTCTTTGTGTTTGTCCCAGTAAACTGCCTTTATCTCAACCCTCGAGGTTCCAGTTTCTTTTTCTTTTTTTTCTCTCCTCCGTCTCCTCCCCATCCCACCGGAGGGGGGCGGAGGAGTGAGCGAGCGGCTGCGTGGTCCTTTGTTACCGGCTGGGCTGAAACCACGACAGTCCTTTTTGGCGCCCAACGTGGGCACGAAGGGTTGAGATAATGACAGATCTGGCCAGAGCGTGTTGAAACAAATTTGCCAAACGCATTCCTTAGGTAAATAGATGTTAGTCACAATGTTGTTTCATTTGTTTACATGGTGGCGTTTTGTAAGCTCTTACATGCTCTATGTATTGCCTGTAGTTGCGTATCTCATCTCTGGGAGAGTGATTGGGATTATCATCTTGCTGTACTGGGCAATGTCGGTTTATGAAATGATTACATCACTGGTCATGAGGTTAAGCTGGTATCTGTATGAGGCAGTGATAACATTTCCATACTTTGGGCGCCTTCTGTCGGATTTTATTGGTAATTACACCCAATCCATGGGGAAATTAGGGGTGGATACCTCCCCCCGTCCGTTCACCTCCCTTTTCTCCTTCCGGCTAATTACAACAGCTTTTGAGAATTTTGAATATCCTTGGGATGCGCAAGCCAGTGTGCTGTTGGTGCTATGCCTCCTGAATATGTTTCAGGTCTTCTTTAGGGCTACAAAAAGGCTCTTTAAGAGTACCACTCAGAGATCTCCCCCAAAGCTGGATACTCATGGGTGGCACGGCATGTGGGAGGATATGGGCAAGTATCTAGAGAACTTCTCACCGCCAGTGACTTGGAAGTTCACTCCCGAACAACTACAGAACCCTCATGACGTGACAGAATATTTGAAAGAAAAATGTTGTGGCTATTCCAAAGACATACAACTTGCCTCACTGTGCTGGGCCCTGGCCAGTATCTACCAAACACTGCTTGATACTAGGCAGCACCCTCAGGGAGAAAAGATGGAAAACAGAACAACAGGCACCGTGGCTACCCCAACCCCGACAACAGACACCGTGGCTGCCCCTACCCCAACAACAAGCACTGTGGCTGCCCCTACCCTGACAACAGGTACCGTGACTACCCCTACCCCGGTGACAGACACTTCAGCTAAACCAGAGAACCAACCTGTGCCAGTATCAGTCGCCCCTGTACAGAAAAAGAAACACACAAAGAAATCAGTTCGCTTAGCGAGAGATGAAGATGAACCAGGGTCATCGCGAGAACAGGAGGTAGAGGCAGAACCTGAAATAATTACCTGATCTCTATCCATAAGTGAGTTGCGTGACATGCGAAAAGATTTTAGCCGCCACCCAGGTGAGCACATTGTTACCTGGCTGCTCCGATGCTGGGATAGCGGGGCTAGTAGTGCGGAATTAGAGGGTAAGGAAGCCAAGCAGTTGGGATCTCTGTCTAGGGAAGGGGGCATCGACAAGGCGATTGGGAGAAAAACGCAAGTCCTCAGCCTCTGGAGGCGACTTCTGTTAGGTGTAAAGGAAAGATACCCCTTCAGGGATGAAGTTACATGTCACCAAGGCAAGTGGACCACCATGGAGAGAGGTATCCAGTACCTGAGAGAATTAGCCGTGCTGGAGGTGATTTATAATGATCCAGAAAATGCGCAGTCACCCACAGATCCAGATGAGGTCCAATGCACACAACCCATGTGGCGGACGTTTCTACGAAGTGCACCACCAACCTATGCCAACTCATTGGCAGTGATGTCCTGGAGAGAAGGCTATGGACAAACGGTGGATGAATTGGCTGTCCAACTCCGGCAATACGAAGGGAGTCTCTCTTCCTCCCTACGGGCCTGTGTCTCAGCTGTAGAGGAGTTGTCCCGAGAGTTCCAGCAATTCAAAGTGGATCTGTCCTCCTCCTCACCTGTACAGGCCCGCATCGCAGTTATTGGGAGTAAGCGTTCCTCTGCCCAAGAGAGAGAAGAGAGAAAGTACACTCGACGGGCTAACCTGTGGTTTTACCTGCGTGACCATGGAGAGGACATGAGGAAGTGGGATGGAAAACCCACTTCAGTCTTCGATGCACGGGTACAGGAGTTGCGAGAAAAAGCAACCAGAAAAGAGAATTCTTCTTGGAAAACTGCTGCTCCAGTTTTCCGTGAGCAGTCCCCCAGACGCAGTAGATGGGCTGATCTCATTTCTGATCCCCTTGAAGGGACTTCTGATTCACGTGTGCAGAAAGTGAGTAACGGATATTCTAACCAGGATTAGAGGGGCCCTGCCTCCAGCCAGGTGGAGGAGAGGGACAACCGAGTCTACTGGACAGTGTGGATTCGATGGCCTGGCACATCAGACCCACAGGAATATAAGGCTCTAGTGGACACTGGTGCACAATGTACCCTAATGCCATCAAGTTATAAAGGGGCAGAACCCATCTGTATCTCTGGTGTGACAGGGGGATCCCAAGAGCTAACTGTATTGGAAGCTGAAATGAGTCTAACCGGGAATGAGTGGCATAAACGCCCCATTGCGACTGGCCCAGAGGCCCCGTGCATCCTTGGTATAGATTATCTCAGGAGGGGGCATTTCAAGGACCCAAAAGGGTACCGTTGGGCCTTTGGTATAGCTGCATTGGAGACGGAGCAGATTGAACAGCTGTCTACCCTGCCGGGTCATTCTCAAGACCCTTTGATTGTGGGGTTGCTGAAGGTTGAAGAACAACAGGTGCCAGTTGCTACCACGACGGTGCACCGGCGACAATATCGCACCAACCGAGACTCCCTGATCCCCATCCATAAGCTGATTTGCCAATTAGAGAGCCAAGGAGTCATCAGCAAGACTCACTCACCCTTTAATAGTCCTATATGGCCCGTACAGAAATCTAATGGGGAATGGCGACTAACAGTAGATTATCGTGGGCTGAATGAAGTCACGCCACCGCTGAGCGCTGCTGTGCCAGATATGTTAGAGCTTCAATACGAACTGGAATCAAAGGCAGCTAAGTGGTATGCCACAATTGACATTGCTAATGCATTTTTCTCCATTCCTTTGGCAGCGGAGTGCAGGCCTCAGTTTGCTTTCACTTGGAGGGGTGTCCAGTACACCTGGAATCGACTGCCCCAGGGGTGGAAACACAGCCCCACCATTTTTCATGGACTGATCCAGGCTGCACTAGAAAAAGGTGAAGCTCCAGAGCACCTGCAATATATTGATGACATCATCGTATGGGGCAACACGGCAGAAGAAGTTTTTGAGAAAGGGAAGAAAATAATCCAAATCCTTTTGAAGGCTGGTTTTGCCATAAAAGAAAGTAAGGTCAAGGGACCTGCGCAGGAGATCCAGTTCTTAGGAGTAAAATGGCAAGATGGGTGTCGTCAGATCCCTGTGGAGGTCATCAACAAAATAGCAGCTATGTCCTCACCGACTAATAAAAAGGAAACACAGGCTTTCTTAGGTGTTGTGGGTTTTTGGAGAATGCATATTCCAAATTACAGTCAAATTGTAAGCCCTCTCTACCAAGTTACTCGGAAGAAGAACGATTTTAAATGGGGGCCTGAGCAACGACAAGCCTTTGAACAGATTAAGCAGGAGATTGTTCACGCAGTAGCTCTTGGGCCAGTCCGGACAGGACAAGATATTAAAAATATGCTCTACACTGCAGCTGGGGAGAATGGCCCTACCTGGAGCCTTTGGCAGAAAGCACCTGGGGAGACCCGTGGCCGACCTCTGGGGTTTTGGAGTCGGGGATATCGAGGATCCGAGGCTCGCTATACTCCAACTGAAAAAGAGATCTTGGCAGCATATGAAGGAGTTCGAGCCGCCTCAGAAGTGGTTGGTACTGAAACACAGCTCTTCTTAGCACCTCGACTGCCAGTGCTGGGCTGGATGTTCAAAGGGAAAGTTTCCTCTACGCATCACGCGACTGACGCCACGTGGAGTAAGTGGATCGCACTGATCACACAGCGAGCTCGCATAGGAAACCCCAGTCACCCAGGAATGTTAGAAGTGATCACGGACTGGCCAGAAGGCAAAGATTTTGGAATGTCGCCAGAGAAAGAGGTGACACGGGCCGAAGAAGCCCCGCTGTATAATAAACTGCCAGAAAATGAGAGGCAATATGCCCTGTTCACTGATGGGTCCTGTCGCATTGTGGGAAAACGTCGAAGGTGGAAGGCTGCTGTATGGAGTCCTACACGACTAGTCGCAGAAACTGCTGAAGGAGAAGGTGAATCGAGTCAGTTTGCAGAGGTGAAAGCCATCCAGCTAGCGTTAGACATTGCTGAAAGAGAAAAGTGGCCAGTGCTCTATCTCTATACTGACTCATGGATGGTGGCAAATGCCCTATGGGGGTGGCTACAGCAATGGAAGAAGGGCAATTGGCAGCGCAGAGGTAAACCCATCTGGGCTGCCGCACTGTGGCAAGATATCGCTGTTCGGATAGAGAAGCTAGTGGTAAAAGTACGTCACGTAGATGCTCATGTGCCCAAGAGTCGAGCCACTGAAGAATATCAAAACAACCAGCAGGCAGATCAAGCTGCCAAGATTGAAGTGTCTCAGGTGGACCTGGACTGGCAACGTAGGGGTGAGCTATTTATGGCTCAGTGGGCCCACGATACCTCAGGCCATCAGGGAAGAGATGCAACATATAGATGGGCTCGAGATTGAGGGGTGGACTTGACCATGGACACTATCGCACAGGTCATCCATGAATGTGAAACATGTGCTGCAATTAAGCAAGCCAAGCTGCAAAAACCCCTGTCGCATGGAGGGCGATGGCTGAAATATAAACAGTGGGAGGCCTGGCAGATTGACTATATCACACTCCCACGAACACGCCAAGGCAAGTGCCATGTGCTTACAATGGTGGGAGCAACCACTGGATGGCTGGAAACATACCCTGTGTCCCATGCCACTGCCCAGAACACTATCCTGGGCCTTGAAGAGAAAATTTTATGGCAACACGGCACCCCAGAAAGAATCGAGTCGGACAACGGGACTCGCTTCCGAAACAACCTCGTAGACACCTGGGCCAAAGAACATGGCATTGAGTGGGTGTATCACATCCCTTATCACGCACCAGCCTCCGGAAAAATTGAACGATACAATGGACTGCTGAAAACTACATTGAGAGCGATGGGGGGTGGAACTTTCAAGCATTGGGATACACATTTAACAAAAGCCACCTGGTTAGTTAATACTAGAGGATCCGCCAATCGGGCTGGCCCCGCCCAACCAAGAGTTCCACATACTGTAGAAGGGGATAAAGTCTCTGTAGTGCGCATGAGGAGTATGTTAGGAAAGACAGTCTGGGTTAGTCCTCCCTCAAGCAGAGGCAAACCCATTCAAGGGGTTGTTTTTGCTGAAGGACCTGGGTACACCTGGCGGGTGATGCAGAAGGATGGGGAGGTTCGATGTGTACCTCAGGGAGATTTGATTTTGGGAGAGAATAGCCGGTGAATTGGACTGTATGATATTTAACTGCTAAATAACCTGCCAATGCATGTCATTGTATCTATAGTGTCTGTAAGCCATATCAAGGGTATTATTGTGAGAATTATCCAAATGACTACAGGATGGACTTTTGAAACTGAGCCAAGTACTACAGTGATAGAACTTGAACTGGCATCCAGCAGTTTCCTCAAGATCAACATCTTCGACCTGCAGACCAAGGGCATGAGTTGCACCAAATGTACTAGCCACAAGTTCCAGAGGCAGCGTACAACAACCCAACATCTCACACCATCTCTCTCTTATCCTGAAGAACTGTTACAACAGATAGAGCCCCAAAATCGATGGACACATTAGAGGGATAGCCCATAGGCTAAAGGAACACCATGTGTGTGTGTGTGCGAGGTCGGGGGGTGGAGTCCATATACTTATATATATAAGACAAGGAAAGTAGTAGTGGTTGGTTGGGAAAAAAAATGTAAGATCTGGGCATGATGTAGATGGTATAGAATAAGGGGTGGATAATGTCCTGGGTTCAGCTGGGATAGAGTTAATTTTTACAGGAACCTGGGAGGTGGGGGCATAGCCGGGGCAGCTGACCTGAACTAGCCAAGGAGCTATTCCATACCATGGGACATCATGCTCAGTATATAAATGGGGAGCGGGCCGGGGGGTGGTCTCTGTTTTCGGTGGGGGAAGTGGCGGAGCGTCGGGTCCCGGGTGGTGAGCAGTTGCACTGTGCATCACTCTTTTTTTTTTTGTATACTTTTTCATTAGTGCTGTTGTTGTTGTTGTAATCTCTTTGTGTTTGTCCCAGTAAACTGCCTTTATCTCAACCCTCGAGGTTCCAGTTTCTTTTTCTTTTTCTCTCCTCCATCTCCTCCCCATCCCACTGGAGGGGGGCGGAGGAGTGAGCGAGCGGCTGCGTGGTCCTTTGTTACCGGCCGGGCTGAAAACACGACAATCTGCAATCCAGAGAGAGAGTTAGCTCTGTTGCTTGCACTGAATAGACTGCACCACTTGCATGGGCACCTGGCACAGGCAGTAGATCATATTTTCATATTAAAAGCGGAAAATAACCTTTATCTGGTCATAAATTGATATCCCAGTGCTCAGATACTTGTGTTTCAGTGTTTGTCAAAGTACATAAAGTTCCTATATTTGACTCGGTCGAACTAAAAGCCTTTATTAGAAAATCATCTGATCTACTATCTTTTATTAACGTAAGGAAACTTTTATTATAAGTCACTGACAGTTATTCTTTTGTACAGATGACTGCTTTAAGTAAGTATGTGTCATATGTAATAAAGTGTTGCTGAAGGTTGTCTCATGAGGTAATTTTTGCTATCTTTATTCCACCGGTTACCGAAAAGATTGTGTGATATGTTCTTTGGGTCAAGGTATGCAGACTGCAAGATTTCTGGATACATGGGGCAACTATCCAAAGCTTGTGAACTTTGAGGGGAAAAAAACCTACTTCTGGTGTTAACCTACTTCTTAACCTTTCAGATGAACCTGAAGGGCTATAGATGATAATTCTTGTTGCATAAAGATGTCATGTGGGTGTTACTGGGGAAGAAGAAAAGTGTGTGGTCTGTGTGTACCTACGTGTGTAAAGATACTCATGCATGTTGATGTGGGGATGTTTTGAAGAAAGAATGGTTGCTGAAACTAGAAGCCTGGTATGTGTCTAGTACATATTCCTAGAGAAAAGCAGACAGAAGCCAGATACCTTCGTTGCATATACGCTAATATGATTTAGTTTGCAATGACCCTCTGAAATTAACCTAGCCTTCTTCTTTAATAGGGATATGATTAATATTGTGTTACCTGCATCTGTCATTGTTTTGCAGCAGGTGCAGCAGCTAGTGGTTTAGTCAGTGGGAATCCTAAGAAGGTGTTTGTAAAGCAAACACTATAGTGACAAGCTCCCTGCATTCCTCCCCAGTTAAGATATGATGCTCAGAGAGGTCTGGTATCCCAGCACCTATCCCACTTTGGAAATAATCCACCAGGCAGGTGAGGGAACTGAGCTTTTTATTATCCTGTTGGAATATATGCAGTGAGATGTAAAGCAGTGGATACTGAAGCTGTGTGAACTGCTGCTCTCACCTGAATTACCAGTTACAATTAAAGCTTTTGAGATATTAATCCTAGTACCCTGAAAAGGCCTTCCCCACAAATGGGTGTCTGTGACAAAAGACACTGGAGCACCTTTGCTCCCACAGGGATAATTTTTCCCCTCAATCAGTATGAATTTGCCCATAGAAGCTAAATAAAGACTTAAGAGAGTGACTGACATCACTACTCATAGTAATAATTTTCACAAACAACCCTTCCTTGTTAGCCGCGTTTTGGGGTTGTGTGGTGGGTTTTGGTAGCTGGGTAAGGGCTGCAGGGGTGGTTCCTGTGAGAAGTTGCCAGAAGCTTCCCCAGCTCCAAGTCGGACCCGCCGCTGGCCCAGGCTGGGCCCAGCAGCGACGGTGGCAGCACCTTTGGGAGAACAGAGTTAAGAAGGGGAACCTGCAGCGAGTAGGGGATTGGAATGTGAGAGGAAACCCTCTGCAGACACCAAGGTCAGTGAGGAAGGAGGGGAGAAGAGGCCGGCCCTGCAGCCCGTGGTAAGACAAGAAGGCAGGCTGTCCCCTCCCAGCTCATGGAGGGCAGCGGGGGAGCAGATGCCCACCTGCAGCCCGGGGAGAGAGGAGCCCACGCCGGAGCAGGGGGATGCCCTCCAAGATGGCCGTGACTCCGTGGGAAAGCCCGCACTGGAGCAGGCTGTGCCTGAAGCACTGCAGCCCATGGAAGGGACCCACGCTGGAGCAGTTCATGAAGGACTGCAGCCCGTAGGAAGGACTCATGCTGGAGAAGTTCATGGAGTACTGTCTCCTGTGGGAGGGACCCCATGCTGGAGCGGGGGATGAGTGTGATGAGTCCTACCCCTGAGGAGGAAGGAGCGGCAGAGACAACGGGTGAGGAACCGACCCCAACCCCCATTTCCCCGTCCCCCTGTGCTGCTGGGGGGGGGAGGAGGTAGAGAACTTGGGGGTAAAGTTAAGCCCAGGAAGAAGGGAGGGGTGGGGGGGAAGGTGTTTTAAGATTTGGTTTTACTTCTCATGATCCTGTTTTGATTGGTAGTAAATGAAACTGATTTTGTTGTGGGTTTTTTTTCCCCAAATTGAGTCTGGGTTTTGCCCGTGATTGTAACTGGTGGGTGATCCCTCCCCTTCCTTGTCGCGACCCATGAACTTTTCTTCATATTTTCTCCTCCCCATCCCAGCAGGGAGGAGGACTGAGCGAGCAGCCAAGTGGTGCTCTGTTGCCAGCTGGGCTTAAACCCTGACACCACATTCGGTAGCTGTAGCTAGGTAATCTCTGCAGCATGCATCTCTCAGGCTGTTCAGATTGTTTGTATGCCATTTTAAGACATCATCCGTGCACAAGATTCATTCTAGTATTCTTCACCACCTCATTCTCTGCTCCTCGCTGGGCCTCTCCGTGGCTGATTTCCCTGTGCTTTCTGTATTTTCTGTGCCAGTATCCAGCAGAGGTGTGTCATAACCATCTCTAAGGTGAGATAGATGAGTATCAGATTTTTCCCATCTGAATTATCCATATTATGTGCAGATCATTGTATTTAAAATAAATTAGTGTTCTATTGAATACATTTTTATTCAATGGTTCTTTTCTTAATTGCTGTCTGAAAAAGGAAGAAAAAGAGTATGAAATGAAATATGGCTAGAGATGCATGTGTATGTTCCAATTAAGATCTGTCAGGATCTGTTAAGATACTGCTTATTATTAGCCAATGTGTGGATAATGAACATGTATTTGCTCCAATGAAATAGTGCTGAAAGATTTAATATTCTATTTAATATTTATTTCAAGATCTTTGCACATAGTCACATCCTACAGAATAGAAGGGAAGAGTTTGATCTCTCTAACTCTGGATTGCAATGTGGCAGTGAGGAAATCTGGGTGGGGAACAGAAATTGAATCTCATGGAGGATTTCAGGACAGATCTTTAAAAAAATCCTGAAATTCTATGCAAAAACTACCTTGGAAGGGGGGTAGTCCATGCAGTTCTCCATATAGTCTGCCAGAGAGCAATGTAGGCTGGTAAACAGAAGGTCAAGATGCATTTGGATAAGAGATACACCTGGTTTCCAAAAAATTGGCTGAGTCCAAGTTGATTTTCACACCTGGCAGTGGTATCAGTTTGGGATATGTCTCTACCAATGCTCTAGTTCACTTTACCGATGCACTCTTACAGTGTATCTATCTCGGTCACCTCCACTTAAGTGCACTTTGGTAAATATCTAGGAGTGGCCTTGGAGAGCACAGTCTGTATTCTTGGCATATGGAAGTAAAATAAAAGATGTGCTTCCCAAGTGCGCCTTATAACTCTCAGCCCCTACTAGGCAGCCATTCTATATAACTAGGCTGCCCAGAAGTAAAATCTGCCAAAAAGCTTGAAGTGAGGCCATCAGCTCCTTGCACAATGACTTTTTTTTTCTCTAGAGATTTGCTTCTATATGCGGACTTAGCCTTAATACAGTGCAAGCAGCCTTCCTTCACTGGACGCTACTACAAGCCCATTCCAGAGCAGACAGCAGCCTACTAGTTATGGCTGGAATAGTTGTCACTGCTTGTATTTACTCTGCTGTGGATGGAGCTACTAAACAGAGCAGTCAGGGGACACATTTGGATCCATATGAAATTTGTAAAAGGCAAAGCCCAACACAATATTGAATTAAGTTTAAATAGATTTCTATTCAGATTCCACTAATCAGACTGAGAAGAACTTACCTACAACAATATAGCATATCAGAACAATATAGCATATCAGGAGGATAGATATTATTATTTATGTTTCATCTTCTTTCTTTAATGCCAATATAGTGGAAAAAATATCTAGTATTTAGTTTACTGAGGATGTTCCAAAAATGCATATCAAGAGGAAATTAATTTTTAAATGTTTTAATTATTTTTAATTAATTTCATAACGTTGGTTAAAGCTTACTTCTTTTCCAGTTACCTTCTCATAACCCTTACCAAGCTTGATCAAGCACACGCATACAAATCTGGAGTTAGCTTTGTTTGAAATTTTCCCATGCAAGTAAACATTCTAGAAACATTTGAAGTAATAAAAAGTAATTATAAAACTGCTGTGGCATACAATGCGAAACTCTGTTTCATTCTTAGCTAATGTATTGTAGTATGAATGAATAGGTCACTTCAGTTTTTAGAAATATGTGGATTAAAGACTCTGTAGAGCTTCTGTTCCTGAGTATAGTTTGCAAGTCTACATTTATAAAATTTTCTAATGAATTATCAGACTATAATTGTTTGGGGGAATACAGTTTTTCAAATGTTAAAACCCAGCAGAAGACATTTTTGACTAAGGCAATCCAAGTTGCAGCTCAAAAAGAATAGGGGAAGCTAATATATTTCTACAAAGTTCTAGCACTTGGAAAGAATAATTACCTGTGAGAGAGATTTCTAGGAGTGTGTGCATGAACCCTTCAAGATAAGCACTTCCTCCTTCAGGAGCTTCAAATAAAATAAAATAAAAAAAAAAGAAAAAAGAAAAAATCCAGTTACAGAGGCAAACTGTCTTCCTCTCAGAAAGCTCTTTACAAAACCTACTAACTTTTCTCTCCTATCTGGATAGCTTTAAATCTATTCCTTTGACTGAACAAAATCCTACAAAAAACTCCAGCCTGTTCACAGGTGTTCAAAAGAGCCTTTGCTAAGCCAGAATGTCATAAATGAGTCTTGTCTTAGAGGCTCTGAATATGATTTAGGTGTCCTCTCTTTAGGCTGCAGTTTTCTCTAATGGAATTTCATATTATGTTGGGTTAACTGGGATGGATCACACTTGACAATACTCACCCTGCCAATTCTGCTAAGCTATGAAATTTGGATTACTATGCGAAAGCAGCATTCTATCGTGAAATTATTATACTATTATGTCTTTTTTTGTAAAATACTAACAAAAATATCAGGGGCTTTGCAGAAGAAAGTAATACTTTAATGAACAATAAAAAAAATTTAAACAAGAAAGCAATATAGCCGTGCTGTTTGGGAAATACACTTGCATTTAGTTAATAAAAACTCTATAGTAAGGAAGAAAGAAATCGTTCGGTTTGGGAGAAAAAAAATCTAGTCGTTTTCATATGCTTGGTTCAACTCAGGTTAATCTTTTTAGCGAGATGTGTTATTTTTCAGACACTGAGAGTATTGTAGCTATGTCATAAGCCATGTTGCCTTAGCAATTACATTATAGAATAGTAGGATGTACTTCCCTAAGGTTTTGAAGAAAAGCTTCTCAGCAAGGCATCCACAATGGAAAAAAATACTCAATACTGTAATCACAATGGAGTCACAGGTAGCGACACTCCAGTGTGAACCGTGGCTCGTCGGCTTGCCTCAGCCTTTAAAATACAGGAACGCCTGCTTCTGAAGTCCTAAATGCAAAGGCACAATATTTATGGCTCTGGTTTCGGGATCTCAAGCCTGCCGCGGAGGCTGCGAGCGGCAGCGCGGCGGTTCCCCGAGGCATGTTTTCAGTGACAAAACGCTGCTTTGTGGCTCTGGTTCCCACTGGGTTTGTGAAAGGGGAAGGAAAAGGCACTTGCTGCAGTTACACCAACTTATATCAATACAAAGATGCCTTTTTAAGTGATCTCAGATACTGTATTGTGTCCCCTGAGATACTGAAAACACAGCAGTAGCTCTGTATGAAAGTATGGACTTTTGAAGAAAACTGTAGAGAAAGGAAGTGAAGTGACTTCAAAACCAGCTTGATGTTTGGGGTTTTGCATCTTCATTTTCTCTGCTTTTGCATGTATTGTAACCCGTCGTGGAAGTTAGTGGCCACGTTAACAGTTTGAATCCCTTTGCAGAAAACCAGTTTCCATCGATGTTCACTTTCCTTTCTCAGTTACAGAAGCAAGGTCAGCCCTTGCCCTTGTCCTCATCCCAGTTTAGGTTTCTATTATCCAGTGAATGGCATTTCATATTTTCACTGTGTAATGTAGTATCACGTCTTTATCGTCGGCTTTTCTCTTCTCTCCATCATCGTTGTCGGGCTCAGTGCACGCACGTTATGTTTCTGCAATGAAGCCTTCAGCCATTCCCTAACTTTAAGCTGGGACTACTCAGATGAGCTTTCTAAGGAGCCTTAAACCTAATACTCCGCCTGGGTAACTGTATGCTTTCTGATCTCAATTTCATCCAAATTTGGTTTTCCATTGCTTGACTCTGTCCCTCTGTAATTTCTAGTTCAGTGATTTTTAGTCCTAATGCATGCACCAACCGTGATGGGGACAAGGTTCAGTGGGACCAAGAGGAGGGATGCTGGCTCTTGTGGCTTACAGGGGCTCTGATCCAGAATTTTCCCGTTTGGCTTTACAGAAACTGTCGTGGAAAAGTCCATGATAGGAAGCCAGGTCTGAATGACAGACATACACTCGTATAGCCTGACTCACTTTAGCTTCACTGTTTCGGGGTTCCCTCACCCCCCACACCCATCTGCAGCTTATGTTGAGGATTAACAGTCTTCACTTTGAAGGGATATAAAATAATGCTTACTGAGCTGTGTAATAGAGGATGCCTTTTAGTAGTGTTTTTAAATCAGGTATGGAACAGTCGTCAAAATCACACAGCATTTCTAGTAAAAGATTTTGACCCAAGAATTTTAGTTCCATGCACTAACTGTGGCTAATATTTTTGTTTAATAGTGGACTAAATACTGCATTAAATGTTCTAATCTGTTAGCAAATAAACCACAAATACTCTAGAGTTCCTCTTTCACTTACTCATTTTAATTGCAGGTTGCAGACATGTGAAAATAATTGGGTGTAAATGACAGGTAAAAGATGAGTCAAAACCAATTTACAGGAGCAAGGTAAAGTCAAACTCAGACTTTGTGTCAGAATGTGGTAGATGTTACCGTAAGAAATCCTTCACTGATCGCCATAAACTTAGTATGCATAGGTATACTTACAAGTCTATACTTATGTACTCATAATGTAAATATATAGACCTATATAGATGACATATATGTAGCTTGCACGCAGGTAACAGAAATAGGCGCGTGCCCAGTTCCTAACTTGTATTGGTGAGCTGGCAGCACAGCGTTCCCCATGAAAATGTTGGCTAATGTGAAAGCACCGCTCAGCACCTGGCATTCATGCGCTCCGGAGGTACCTTCTCAGACTGTGGGGTTTTTTTTGTTTACCTAAACACATATTCATGTCCAGGTGAATGATTTTTTTCCTCTAATATCCTAGTATTGATGACAGGAGGCTTGCTTGCCTGTCTTGTGTATATTGGTATTCTTGGCAGTCAAAGAGCATTTTAAGAGGCAAGGAGAGACAATGTTTTTTTCAAAGCACAGTGTTTCCGACACAAAATAAACAAATGCAGGATCACTACAGCATATTGACATGCAGTTGTACCATGCATTGCACAGATGTGCAGATACTCTCCAAGCCAGCTGTGAACCAGCACCACTCCAGCCGCCATGCAACTCTGGCAGCATATACTTGATCCAAAGTAAATGTACTCTGTGTTTACTGTCCAGAGGAAGGGAAACCCACTGATCTTTTTTAAAGTGAATAAACCCTGATTTTTCTTTTCAAGGAAAGCATTGTTATACAAGAGAAAAGCCACTGATTATTTTTTGTTAGGCGCACTATAAAAGCAGTTCCTAACAGTGAATCTCTTGCTGCTGTCATTAAGGGAAGACAAATATAAGTATGAACACTGCCATGCTGGGACTCAGCAGCACAATTCTGGAAAAACACACAAGACCTATTTTAATCTCTGCTGTTCTAGTGTCATTTAGTTCATTTAATCAAATAGTGGAAGTCCAGATACATAACACTACTTACAGCTAATATATTTGGCAAAATGCTGCTACAGCCAGTTCAAAATGTTTCAAGCAGTTAAGCACACAAAGGGTATATAAAAGGGCATATATTTAAGTGGGTACATACATTAGATTTAAGAACATGTAGCTCTACAGATTTTGGAATGATTGTTAAAATGCTTCTTTCTCTGTTAATTAAAAGCTTCCATTGCCAGTTTGGCCCCCATTTTATTAAAATGCTCCAGTGATTGGAACCTCTCCATGAACAAATAAATATAAGCAATGTTCACATGTAAAAATATGTGTAAGTATATATATATATATATATATTTTGCAGGTATTTTAGAGCTGCAATGGTATTTTAGAATGTGTTTTAAACATTTTTGAAGTGTACGTGATTTGTATATTGCAATTATAAGTAATTTTCTTTTTCTTGTTTTCCTCCAGAATATAGAAGAACAAAGGTAGGATATTACTCACAATAACAAGCTGCTGTGTTATGCACAAACACTGTAGGCTCCAGCACTCATCTTTCCAGGTACATTCATAAAAGTGTGATAGCCGTGGGTCTTGGTTTATGTTTAGCAAAACACACTAACACATCTAGCCTTTTCTGCAATATGTGATTTGTGTTTCATATTCAAAAGAACAGGAAAACATTCAGTTGCTGAGCAAAGGCTTATGGTGCATTGTGCTTCCTATGTGATGAAAAAGGGTGATCAAAAGATGGTATTTATTGTAATATAGTGGTGTTATTTATGAATACTAGACCTCTCATCTCTTTTTTTGTGTCTTTGTTTTGTTGTTTGGGTTTTTTCCCCAGGTGTCTCAGCTGGAAAATAAAGAGATGGGCTCGTGCTGGGAAATCAGTGGAGATAACCACAACAATAATACCATGGATATATACTGAAGTATTAGATATAAACATGCTGTACGCTTAGGTCTGTCCTTGCCATTAAGTTTCTGTAGCTGGTGCTACAGACCAGCTTATGTAAACAGAGTGATCCTGATGCCATGTTATCTGCCTTACAATTAGTATTTTTTGAATGCTTTTAGAATTGATTGAAAGAAAGGGGGGATAATAACATCTTCCCGCACTCACAGGATGCCTTGCTTATGCCACTGTGGGGAACTGTAGTTTCAGTGGTTCCAACATCGTTTGCGATTAAAAAACTCAGTTAAGGACAGCTCTGCCAAAATATGTGGAATATGATTGGAACAGCACAGTGGCACCTCCTTAGACTTAACAGAAGACAGTTTACATGGTTGCCTTAAATACAATGACATAGAGATTAGCTGGGCATTTTTCATTTTCCTGGTGAAATTCACCTTCCACATATAACATTTTAAAACTGAGGATTTTTCCATTTCCAGAGTAGTTCTTTGACTAAGTAATTTGTTGCCTGGCTCTTCAAAAAGCTGAAATCACCAGGATTTTTCATTAGTGGAATTACCATCTGATTTTCTTTCTCTCAAGATTTCTTCATAAAACCAACAGACAAATTCATTTAAGGCAACAGATCCATCTCAGTTTCGCTGCAAGAAAAATGTTGTCATTTTTCTAGCTGAGAATATAAAGTCCAGTTCTGCCCTAATATATTCAGACATGCAAATAGCAGCGAAGTTTCTGGGTGTTAGTTAGACATACATAACCAAGGGCAGAGCTTGGTTCCATATATTTCAAGATAGAGTTTACAAAAATAACTCTGGGATTTTCCATCTGCTTGCTATTACTGAGCACAGAATGGTCTGTCCCTCTAAGCTTAGGTCTGTCAGCAATATTTGCTTATTATTTAATGGTATCCTGAAAGGCTCAGTTACCTTAATACTGACTGAAGTATAAATGTCTGTATAGGTAAGTGGGAGATAAAAAACAGTCTTTGCTTTGCCATTTTAGTCCTGATATACTCAGAACATTGTCACATATTCTAAGTCAAATGTTATAGCACGGAGAAAAGTAAATAATATTGCCTTAAGAATCCTGAAATTTTATAACAGCAAAACACATACTTTCACATAAGTGCATCTGAGAAAATATCTCAAAATTGACAAAAACTATACCCATTCGGTGTAAAAGTTACAACTTGCTCCTTTTAATTTCAAATGATATTAATAACAATTTTCCTTCATTTTTCAGTGTCCATCAATAGTCTCCTGTTGCATCCCAAGCCCCATTCCCATACTTTAAGCAGAGTCTCGCCTTATTCCCAGCCATTGAGGTGACACCTGGACTGCAGGTATGTGGTCATAAAAGTGGCAGAAGACTGAAATAAAGGGCCTCTTGGAGGAAAAGAAAGAAAGGTTTTGAAGTGGCTGCAGGAGTAATTTTAACGGGACAAGGAAATCAGTAGGAGAAAACCAAGAAATCTTTTTATGTGGAGGCATTTTGCTCTCAAAATGCTTTCTCAAATTTTCAAAGTTGTATCTTTCATAAGAAGGAGTGGGGAGATGTATTTTTGTAAGAATTAGTTGTTTAGAAGACTGTTGGAATCCACTTAAAGAAAATGTGATAGGCAGTCCTTGTGGCATAGTTGTTTCAAATGACTCTGAGGGTGCAAATTGCTTCTTTTTTTTTGCATAGATTCCCCATGTTCTGTTTTCCTTTTTCAATGACTTTGATGAAAGAAGTTTTGATCAACTCCACAGTTCTCGTTACAATTAAACTCCCCATGACAGTTTGTACGGAAACCCCAGATATCATCACAAATCCAACATGGGAATCATAAAAAAACCCCTCCACAACTCAACTACAAATTTCCACAGGGGCTTTGGCTGAACAAAGCACAGAAAAAAGAGCTTTATTTATGAGAAATTCATAATCTTCTGGGACCTGAGATTCCTTTTACATGTACTTTACTCTGGTTTACACATTTCCTGACAATTAATGTTGAGAAGTTTCTATGTAAAGTATTAGCATAATTACTGTCTCTGTTATTCTTGTTAAAATGGCACTTTTTAATAATGTAGTATGTGAAACAGGCTCTTAATAATAACTGGAAAGGCCTTGGAAAAGAATTTCATGAAAATTTGGGCTGTCAAGAAGTATTGTCAATCTCTGATTGACTAGTGTCACTTCTCTTTAGTTACGTGCTCTTTGAAGGGTTCCTTAGGGGTGTCTGTGTCATGTTAGATTTTGGTTTTAGTTTATCCTTACAGAAAATCACATACACTAAATATTTTTAGTATTAAAATCTATTCCAAAAATGTAATTCACATAAATCCAGCTTCACTATCTTGTATTGTAAACTTCATAGAGAAAATACTAGCTTTAATGCGATATATGTTAGTTTATCGTAAACAATGATCTTCATCTGCCAATAGAAGAAATTTTAGTTCCCAGGTAAACCAGCTCACATGAAATATTTATTTGCCAGTACATGTGCTGGAAGAATGTTGGGGTAAAACAAACTCATTCAGAAAATTCAAAGGAAAAAACCCAACATTTAGCACTCAAAGAAACAAGACCACAAAAAATGACTTAGAAGTTTATTTCCAAGATCTCTCTGAACTTGCACTCCAGAGATTTGGTTTTCTTTGAAATTATACATCACTGGCCAGGACCTTAATTACACTGTTTCATAATCTTGTGTGCCTCCTGTCATCTTCACCATAGGCTGTGCCCATGAAGACAATGGTGTAATTTCGTTTGGGAATCGTGGATTGAAATTGGTGATGCACTGAGTAGGGAGTGATAGGAGAGAGTTTCCTGTACTAACCACCACACCATTCAGTGCAATCGGCTCTGCCCCAACAGGGATGCTCTATTTGGTCAAAGCCGTTCCTGCTGAGATCCACTTCCACGTAAATTCCCTATAATTTCTCTGAAAGTACCTAACACCTCTCCTCTGGAGGTTGCAGTATCTTCTATCCCTTGTAAA
Organism: Astur gentilis; assembly: GCF_929443795.1. Classification (NCBI taxonomy): domain Eukaryota; kingdom Metazoa; phylum Chordata; class Aves; order Accipitriformes; family Accipitridae; genus Astur; species Astur gentilis. The sequence continues at coordinate 16,865,984 of NC_064891.1, forward strand.
CCCTGTGTGCTTTAATATGTAAATAGTTGGTTATTGTAACAAAGCTGGGAGGCAGAATTATTTGGAAAACAGATATTATTTCACGTTTTTGGAATATTTTGATCTTTTTTTTTCTGTAAATATGCCAGTGAAAACCTCCTAGTAGAGGGGAGCTTTAAACTGATTACTGTTTGTCTCAGATTCATCCCTTGAATTCAATGGTGCAGTAAGACTTGTCGTAACATTGGTGAAGTATTAGCATACAAACCTGCACCGACTGTAGGGTATACTTTAGGAGCTGTGTATATATATTTAGTAGCAGAAAGATGGGCAATTTAACCAGTTCTGAGACACAAAATAGAATATTCTTAGAACAGAAACAGGAGTAGTATCCACTATAATTTTCATGACAGACTAACATGAAGTAACTTCAGTAGATTATGGTGTCTCCTTCCAAATACTCTGGTCCCATTTATTTATTTTCAAAAATCCCCGGATCCACAGCAAACTAATTCCTGAGTTGAAGATAACTGGCTGTGTTCCCCACCTGCCTTCTCTGTGTTCACATCTGCTGTTCACTGCATGGTTTCATGGTTTTAGTTTCTTTGGGGTTCTAAGTCAGGAAAATACAACTGGGTCATGAGCCATTGCTGCAGTCCTCAAGCTCAGAGGAATATGAACTTGTTTTTTTTTTCCTTCAAAAAAGTATATGCAGTAGGTTTGTAGCAAACTCCCAGATGTATACATTTTTTTTTGAAGTCTAACAGCTATAAATATGCACCCACAGGACTCGGGGACTAAACTGGATAAACACCTGAGTCTTTCGCATGCTTTGTAAGTGTCAAAAATCCCTTTAATGTGCTTCTCCCTTCATTTAACTCCTGATTTGTTTCTGCCTTGGACCACTTTTACATCTGTTTCTCCATCTGCCAGTGCTCTTACAACACCAAAAGCCTGGTTGTCTAACTTTAAAAGCTGTAGAGAGATCTGACAAAATGGAAGCGGATCAAAACTTGGGTGCTAGCCTCTGTTGCAGCTCAGCAAATACGATTGTTTCTGATTTTACTAAATGCCACATGCTGTGTATTAACTCACCAGCGCTGGCCTCGGGACTTGCCTGGACTCGCCTTGGCCAGAGTTCATTTTAGCTTGTTTCCAGCTGCGATAGCAATTGTCTGTCTGTCAGAAGACTATTACCTACCTTGTTTAAGCTTATCTCTGCGCATGCCAAATGTGGTAAAGGTCTAGCAAAGCTGCGCAGTCCCTGCATAACAAGCAAAAGACCTTTTCCGATAACCGGGGCTGCGGGAGGCTGTTGTGTGTCTTTAACAGCGAAGGGGTGAGGATTGTCAAGCTGTAGCTGGGATCCAGTGGGGAAAAACTGAGCAGACTGCCTTAAGACAACATGAAATAATAGCTCTGGGCAGGTCCAAGACTGAAAAGAAATAAAAACCCACCGTGAATGCCATGCTCCTGCCAGCAAAGCCCTCAGGATGCTAACAAGTTGATGTAATACCTTCCTCTCCAAATTTCTTGGGCACTGTGGACCTTGGGACTCAGAGGGACAGCCTCAAGGGTGAGCATAACACTGAGGAAAAGGAGTAGACACTAGAAAGTGGCTATATTACTAAATAATTGTAAATATAATGGGATTTTTTTGCTATATTAGTTTGGACTTCCCATAGTCCTTGATATAGCGCACATTTTGCTGGGGAGGATCACAAAGTACAGGACCAGCCACCAGCTTTCTGGATCCAGCTCCATGGAGGTGGCCAAAGATCAAGGGGGTGTAGAGAGGAAAGTGTAGACCAGAGGAAGAAAACCCAAGTGAACAGTCCTGAGGTTTTATGAGATCACTGAAATAGTTCCAGGGAACTACAAAATCCCTGAAATCCAGGGCGGGGGAATAATCTTTTTTTTTTTTCTTTCTTTGTTCAAAACTTTGAAACAACTAGCTTTACTAAAACTGTTGTGAGAAATGATGGAATTTTATTAGCTCTGGAGTACTTTCTAACAAAGTTGTTTTGCAGCAAGGCTGCTTTCCCTGTGAAGAGCAGAAGGTAGGCATGTCAGTCTCAGGACTCATCTTGGTAGGAGCTAAGTCAGGAAGAGCTTGCAGTCTTTGAAGTGAATAACCAAACTGTAGGGTGATTCCAGTCCCAAAGAGAGGGCACATAAAATAATTACTGTATCACGACAGTAAGAATGTTACCAACAGCTGATGAAGGACATATGTTTTTAAAATAACAAAGGAAGTTGCTTAAAACTCAGGGTCTGGGTAAAATAGACTTTGAATTTACCTAAGTTTTTAACATTTTAACTTTTCACTTATTTCAGGTTTACTTATTCAGTATAAGTCTAGATTTAACTCCCTAAGGTAGGTGTTTATTTTGGAGAAAGCCGAGTTGTCTAAGCACCTGTATTTATGTGGGGCGTTGGGAAGAGGACTGTCGCATTTGGATTATTTTCCTGAGGCTAGTACAAATACCGATAGTTGTAAATTTTAGAAAATTCGTATTATGTGTTCTGCAGTTGCAGTGGGATGGCAGGGAAATCATTAACAATAGTATTTCAGCTTTAACGTGAGTTATGCATCTCTGTAATGTTTCTGCTAGTTCTTACCATTATGGCTATCAAAGCACTATTTTATTCTGAAGTGACTACGCATAACTCTGTTCTAATATTAAGCAAAATCTACGCTTTAGCTGGGGAAACGTAATCCTAGCTCGCGCGCAATCCCAGTGTCCGCACGGCTGGAGTCCGTCTGTTTGAATACGTGCTCCTCCGGCAGATGGTTTCTCTCCTTGCCGGGGATCTATCCCACCCTGATTTCGTCTGGTGCGCTCAGGCTGCTCCGCCAGCAGAGCGATGTCGGGGCACAGGGGAGATGTCCTTCCCCAGCTCCAGCTCCTGCCAGCTTCCCTGCAGCCCGTCAGCCTAAAGGCATAACCACGTCTCCCTGCTTTATTCCTGTCTGCGCGCAGATAACAGGCTCTGGATCACAGGGCTTTTAACAACTAAGGGTCAATAAATTTTATACAGTACACGCCATGACAGTAACAGGGATACTGCGTGTGTATATCTTTTCTAAGGGCTGCCTATAAGAAGCCCTTTGGCGATTAACAACTGCTGTAATGTCCCCTGTCAGGAATTTTACCGCTTTGACATCAAGCACTTTGGCCTTCAAACAATTGTGCACAAAAGGTTCAGAACAGAGTTAGCTCTTTCAAAGAGTGAATCATTTTCTGTTTTGTTTTGTTCTGGAGAAGAATTAGGTAGAGTGTCTCTTTTCTTCCCTTCTTAATGCCTTCCATTCCCTAAAGAAGATTGTGCAGCCATTTAAGCTCTAGTTTATCAGTGTAGAGATGAAACGAGGAGCGGTATGTTCTGGGGAGAGCATCAGTGTCACTCCGCATGGATTCCTCAGAGGAAGGTCCAACATAAGGAAAGCAACAACATCAGTTGCTGGACACTTTTTTTTTTCCCCGCCCATAGCAGCTGTATTTCTCTTCATATATCCATAATTATTTTTTTTTATAAACTGGGCTAATTCAAGGAGCCCTGGTGAAACTTTTAAGTGGCTCAGAAACAAAAAACAATTCAAGGTTAAGAGAAAGATGAAAAATTTTCTGTATTTTCCTACAGCCAGAATAAAATAACCAGAAAAACCTGTGGGCAATTTATCCTCAAGAGAGGAAGGACAAAAAGCTTTGTCCTTTGAGAAGTATATTCATGACTCAACAATAAAAGACATGCTGGGCTTCAATATAGTATGAAGACACCAGGAAATCTCATCTTGGTCTTCTGCTACTCTAGTCAGTCACATTATACTGCTGAGTGAAGGATATTCGTGATTCGCACCTTCAGGTTATATTTTCTTGCAACATAAACATTGTTTTCCCTGAGAACTTTAAATGCCTGTTTAAAACACTATATTCAGTTTAATCTCTCCCAGCAATATAGCTGGAGAGATATATATCCCTGGAAATATCTATCCCTGAAATTTATACTCAAGCATTCTGTGAATTTTAATGTAGTATTTTAGAAAGTAGATTTCTGTAACTGAAAAAAAAAAAAAATCAAATTCTTTCTAAAATGGTTGAACAGTCCATGCATAAAAACGCTTCTGTGGACAACTTGATGCAGTTTGCAATCTACAGTTCAAAGACTTAGTTACTCTCTTCCAGTATTTTATTCAAAAAAGCAATTGTAACTTATGTAGATTGGAATATGCAAGATAGTTCACATGCTTGCAAAAATAAAATTGCAGGTCAATAATTTTCTAATTTCAAATTGGGAATGGTGGACCAGTAATGGACAGATGTCAGAAGAGATCAGATGAGCAATATTTTGTTGTTTAAAGCAAATAAAACCTAGTTCAAAATGAGAGCTAGGAAGCTAATACAGGGCAGTTATTTGCCCAGAAATGGAGCCTGAAGGCAGAGATTGGTATATAACATGAATTTCAGAAGTCTCTGCTATCAAATAGGCATGCCACTTTGTGCAATCCAAGATACTGTTTTTCATTTATACATCCTGAACTATTCGTTCCTACCATGTGAAAAGTGTCTCTTAAGAACTTATGATAAATTCCTGTGGTTTACTGTTTATTTTAATCATAATTTATCATATATTAAATACAAAATTAAATTTATGTATATGCATTATATATTAAATTTAATTTAAATTCTCTATTTGAAAAAAACCCAAGAATAAAATTGCTTGGACTCATCTTAATGATCAAAACTTGTGTACTACCTGAAAAAAAAAGGAACAGTTACTCTAGATTCCCTTTGTTGAACTGGTTTCTCTCTGGAATGAAGACCAAACATAAATGCCTCATTTCATAACCCTGGAAAATGCAAATGCATCAGTGGTTTTGCAACAGTTTTGCAATTATGGCTTTTATGTGCTGCTAATGATTTGTAATGATACGAAAAAAAGAAAAAGATCACAGTCATCATCTTTGATGATGTCAGGAGATGTTGGGAAACTGGTATCCATAGCATGTCTGGAATTTACAGGTGCTTGTCACAGGAATACTGGTAAATCAATATAATGCTGCTATACAACCATCTTTTTGCTATGCTGCTGTAGCAAAATGACAGCAGAATTTGTTTAAGGTTCTTGAAGAACTTGTTTAAGTGTAGGTGAGTGCGAGGTGTCGATGGTAAAGAATTTATGGTATTTCAGCTGCCCCTCAGCCAGGCTGCTAACTTAAGGTTTTTCTGTTTTCTCCAAGCTGAAATGCTAGTTCCCCAAATCCCCGTTTCTTCCAGATGTGTTGTCAATGTCTGTAAATAATGCAAAAGGCACTTGCAAAATTCAATTCCATCACATCACCATTTTGCTTGTGGAATTACTTTATCTGAAATACATTTTCCGTTACAACTGGAATTGGAAATGGCCTTCAGATTTATGAGGCAACAGGTGATGAGGCAACAGGCTTTTATTCATTCTTTCCCAATTTCGTAGTTGGTACCAGACACTCATCTTCAAAAATAAAATTAAGAAATTAGAGTATTTCACGCTGATCATTTGCTTTTAACAAAACAAGGCTGACATGTGTTGGCTGTTGTTAGCATCACATTATGCCCGTGACAGGGGAAGGGAATGACTTTGCATGTCAGAGTTAGCGATGCATTCAGCTTACATATACGCTGTAGGTTGTCAGAGCCCTAGTAGAACAGTAATGGCAATTTTCCAGTATGAAATGTGGTTGTTTTCAAGCATTTAATCTGCTCAATCAGTTTTGCATAAATCCACAGAGAAAACTCTGCTTTTGTTTTTTTAATCTACCTGAAGTGTTTTACCAAAAATGTATGTCTATATGTCGTCCTGTAAACAGCTCCTACTGCTGGTGAGGATTTTGTGGCATACCCAAAGTTGCTGGGTTTTGAACATCTATGTACAATAAATAATGAATGAAACATTCTACGCTAAAATGTAATGCAGATAAGTCATTTGAGTACAAAAATTAAATGTGAACCAGATGCTTTTGAGTTTTAAAGAGCTGCCAGGATGACACCGCTATAGTACAAGGACACTGTCGGGACAGCTGTTCTACATGCTGGGTCCCAGCTGCAAATGTGATGTACCTTTCTGAAAGCAATTCAGAATTGCCATAAATCCTTTGCTAATAAGTTGCTCTCAGGCTTTAAAAGGACTCTGGCAATGATTAGATTTCTGATATAACAAGATTTACTTACTGACAAGGTGTAATATACAACATATACAAGAAGTGAAATTTACAGTGAATGGTCACTCTTAGAAACATTTCATTTGTCATTGCCTTGGTCACCAGGCTATCACATTACTTCTGTATCATTTATTTTTAGTAGAAGGAGTACTGTAATAATTGTGTCTGGTGATAGAAAACGAGGCTAGACAGTAACTCCTTTGGAACAGAACATGGAGCAGGGAAGAAAAAAAAGGCCAAAAATTGCTTACTTTTTGAGACAAGATTTTTATAACACTGAGCAAGTCGTGTGTGTGTCTTGCTTTAAGCACTTCTGGTACTGCTTAAATATCTTATTGAATGGGACCCATATCAGATTTAAAGTCTTAAAGTTGATTAAACGTAATAACGAAGAACACGAAGCCTCCCATATTCCTCCTCCTTTTTTGACCTTTTTTTTTTTTTTTTGGTACAAACTTTACTCCTTCTGTTTGTCATTTTAGCCTAAATATTTGCCTGGGGAATCTTTTCTTTTTTCTTCTGTTATGTTTGGGAGCTTTTGTGTGTCAATCATTGCAAAAAGAACCAGCAGAAGACAACAAACAGCAGTCCTTCATCATCTGAAACAAAAGAACCTGAGTCTCTCAAAGGACAAACTTTAAACTTATATTCTTTCATCAGGAAAATCATAACCAAAATAGATTAGTTTTGAAAGTGTACCGAAGAGAATTTGCCAAGTAGACAGACCAATAGAAAATAAGGTTCATTTATTCCCCAAGGGGTGCTGCTTCATTTGCTGCATTGTTACCCTAGGTGGCTTCTTATTGCTCATGTGGATGAAAAAGGAAAAGAGCAGTAGTGCAACAGGGGATGATATGAATTAAGGATGAACAACCAGATGGATTACCGTTGAAGCATGCTGGTCGTTATGAGTGGTACCGGCTTAGGGCATTTCCAGAACACGTAGCTCAGGGTTTGTATGAGCTATCGACCTTGTAACAAGCTGCTGAAGCAATTTGTTATTTAGGGGCCAATATTTGCTCTCTATACTTCCTTTGGATTACGTAGATTTTCTCTCTTCCATTTTTCTAAATCCTACCAGCCATTCAGCAGCAGCATTTAACTCATGGCAAAGAAAATAAGGTCCTGTTCCTGACTTTGGCAATTGCTAAGTGCCTCTTTGGTCTGCAATTTTGCAGGTAGATCTAGTTCCCTAAATTCCACCCAAATGTCACAGTTACTAAACTCTCTGCAGGAGTTGTCCTTAATGTTTAAGTTGCATAGCACATCTTTTAGGAAAGAGGTTTTATTTAATTTTACTGAGAAGTAGAACATAGTGTCCATTCATGTAATACTATAATGTATATTAAGAACCCTATGTTTCTAACCAAACAAGAAAACCAGCTATGTTTAATAGTAAACTTTATTACTATTTGTATAAAAAGACAAAATAAATCTGATACCTTTACAGGGAAGGGGAATTTATGAAAGCTAAAGAAAAGGGATTTGGTAACATGACCTTTTAATAAGCTGCAGCCAGTGTCCTCAAATTGAAAAGAAAACAGAAAAATGGAAAGGAAAAGGAAAAGATGGTGCAGTCTAGTCACAGCCTACTGCTAGAATGACAATATCACTCTGTGAAGTACTGTTAAAGGCAGAAAGAAAGACAACAAAGAGGAGTAGTTAAATATTTACCATCTGAACCTTGTAAAGGACTCAGCCATACAACAGCTATGACTGCCCTCGATGTCTTGCTTCAGGAAGAGCCGGATTCCTTGGAACCAGACCGTAATTCTGCTTTGTAAGGCTGCAGTGTTTAAGGGTCAAGAGACTAAGAGAGGCACAGAACTGCTTTTGTCTGGATTGTTGAAAGATCAATGGGAAAAAAAAAAGCAGTCAAATATAGCATATGGCCAAAAAAAGCATAGACTGAAAAAAACCCTCAGCCATACATGACACAGAGACAGACCAAAACACTTAGTTGAAAGTCTTAACTATTCAATTTGTCATGAGCCTGATTACAGAGACACTTACTTGTCGGAGGATGCAAGATTCAACAGCCATAACAATTCAGTAACTACCATCTTGTTGCAAACATTATTTTAATTAGGATTGTCAAATGCTGGAAGAAATCACCTATGTAACAACCTTCTGTGGCTTTTTTACACTTGCAAATTCTGCATACGTGTGGAGCTCCATTCCACAGGATGCTAAGCATCTTTTATTTGTATGATGACCAAAAGACTAGAAATAATCGGCATTCACAATTGCATGCTTAATTCTGCAAAAAAGCTATATAGGTATACAGACAGATGATGCAGGTGAAGTATATAAGATGGGCACCCATAGGCACCTTGGTACAAAATTAATAACTGAAATTCCCATGCCTTTCTTGCCAGATCCATCAAGGCATCCAGTATTTGTGGACACGCAGATATTCAAAAATAATATATGATAAGCATCTCAAGGTCCGTTTGCAAACATGCCAGGAATGCAAAAGTTTTTTAAAACATTTACCAGTTACGTGTCCATATTTAAGCCAGGGAGAAGTTCTCTGAGCATATCTGCCTAACTCAGATATATCAGTTATGAGAGCCGTTACAGTTAATGTAGATTTCCACTCAATTACCTTGCCTTCTGGGAAGAACTGGAAACTGGTTTTGGTTTGGTTTTTTTTTAGGCTCTAACAACGAAGTGATGAGGCCTGGACTAAGGAAGAGAATGTTCCCAGTCCCTCTGGCTGTAGCTATTCTCCTTTGCATGGAGCAGGGACATACTCTTTGGATACAAGCATCTCCGAGGCCAAGCAAGAGTAAGGGAGTCAGGTTGTTCAGGTGAATGTTCTGTAAAGAACAAAGTTACGGCTTTCAAGTCTTCAAAGAATCATTAATACAGAGACTAACATGTCCTTTGCCGTAATATCTGTGCAAAGTGACAGACTAAAGCACACAAATCTAGGAAGAGGTTTGGAGCTTAAAATTCTGGCTGTGGAGGGACACCACTCTTACACTACATAATTCAAAACAGTAATTTTCATGCCAGCTTTCTGATATATTTCCTGCAAATAAAATCCAAAAATGATTACAATATATTATGTTGATGGTAAAAATATACATGCCATTTCAGAAACTGGCTGTAAAATTGATGATACTTAAAGAAAAAAGATCTTGAAAGAATGGTTCCAACATCCCTTCATAATGACATTAAGAAAAATGGAGGGGCCAATTGTTATTAATTCATAATGCTATGAACATATGAAATGAAATATGAAAGTAACTTTGTCTCAGTTTTCGTGCAATCACGCAAACTTATTATTTAAAACTAGGTAATCAAGCTGGGGCTAAGTGGAAGCTGGTATGCAACCAGTCTGACTTCTCAGACCCGTTAAGGAGTATACTTTCTTAAGACAAAGCTTATTATTATTTGAAACTGTGCATCATTTTGTGTGCATGTATGAGGCCCAAATATTGTTGTGATGTTGTACTGAGAAGTTTTATTACACACTGATTCAATAAGCTTTTGTGTTATTTCAAAGGCCAATGGAATATTACAGTACACACAGAAGTATCAAGTGTAAGACTATACATTATGGTTTGGTGTTTTTTTTTTTTTTTTTTGCTTGGGGGTTTTTTGTTGGGTTTTTTGTGGGTTTGTTTGTTTGTTTGTTCTTAAAAAAAACCAACACTACTGTTATCATTTATGTAGTGAAAAAGCAATTCCAGAAGTTCTCAAAGCAGTTTGTACTGCTGTCATATTGCATTGCCTGTTTGGAGGAAAAACAGGCAAATGCAGAGCTCTGATTTTTCTTTCCCAGGTTCTGTCAGAAGTTTGGGGAATTTCTGGTGGTGATATGTTTTTTTGTGTGTCTGTCTCCAGTGTCCCATGCTTTCCACTCACAACTAGGGAGTAACCGAAGAAAAACTATGGTTTTCTATGGATATCTCTTTTTTCAGAATTCTAGATTAACATTGCTTAGCATGCTATTTAGCCAAATTGAACTGTTTTTTCTTATCTTTTTACATTGCTGCATAATATGATGCTGCAACATTAGATTTAAAAAAACAGAGGTGATACATACACATAGCATAAATAAGACCTTGTTTAATATAAACTGTACTCTGCACTTAGAGTTTTTTAGCTTTACCAACAATATTTCATCCTTATGAAATCAAAAGTGTATCTGGAAGGTGCATTTTTATGTTAAGAAAGCAGAAAAGTAGGTAAGCAAGTTTAAATGAAAAAAAAAAAAAAGAAATGTGTTGATTTTATATTTTTGCCAGCCACATCTGTATTTTACTCATTAGGCAATCTCCCAAAGATTTTGTTTGTTTTTTTTTTTAAGTGAAGCATTTCAAGTAAATAGTTTCATCTTACTTTATAATCTATATTTAGTATTTCAGATAGAAATATTATTCCATATATACTGAAATTATGAGAGTAAGAGCTGTGAAATAAGGGGGAGGGAAGTAGATATTTTCTGTGTCATAGACTGATTTTTCAGATATGCCAAAACCTAGCCCTTAGGCATGTACCTTTAATTTAATGTTTCATAAGCATATATAAAGCCATGGGTTGTGGCACTTTAAATACAAGTGTAACATTTTTCAGATGTTTTCTGCCTGTCATCTTATTGTGCTGGCAATCTGCATTAATGGTGTTACACTGTACCTTGCAATACTGTATTTGGATTAGAGATGTACCAACACTGAAATATTCAGGGGTCTAACAAGGTCATATTGAAGAAGAATATGCAGTGCTCTTCTAAAGCAATTGGTTTTTTTGAAGTACTTCATTGACAGGGATTTTTACACAAATAATTGTATTTATATGAGATTTCTTCAGTCATAATGCCCTTTAAGCACCATATGTTGTCCTCAGAGAAAGTTTACAGATTTTCAAAGGATAGACCTTTATTTTGGGGTTCTTGGTTCTTACCCTCAATTGTTCAAACTGAATGGTAATTTTACTTTTAGATCTTATTTTTGCTTTTAAAAGAGGCAAGTCTTTTGGTGCTTTTCTCTGTTCCCCCCCCCCCCCCCTTCACCTCAAATCAAGGACAAAATGGCTTAGCTTCTGTTATGATGACAGCATCTGTGCTAAATGTGTTTGACTCCCACTCTGCTTTCTTTTTCCCGAAGGAAGTGAGAAATGGGGGTAAGCAGAATTTTAAAATTATTCTTTGAGCAGATTTGTGTGTGAGGTAGAGAAGCGATGAACAGAAAGGATCTGAGGAGTGATAACCACTTAAACAGTGAGACTGAAACAGAACATGAGAACGTAAGAATAGCTGCTTTAGGTCAGACACAACCATTGTTCCCGTATCGTGTCTCAAAATACAGCTAACAGGGGAAGACTCACAAAGGGTAGAATAACAAGTAAAATTTATATGAAGCTCTCCCACAAATACTCCTAGAGTCCTATCATTTGTTGCCCAGGACTTTCAGGATCACATTTTTATTTGAACTTATCCAAGTCACCCTTGGATCCGTGTAACCTCTCAGCATCCACCTCATCTTGTCATAAATGTCATAACGATGTGTTATTTATGTTTTTATGTCTATTAACGAGGAAAACACTTTCAGAGTTCAATTCCCTGCAAAAAAGGAATTAGCCGTATTGTTGGGAAAACCACGCAGTAAGGAAATGGAACCCACGTGGGTCTCTTGTGCAGTTCTGTGGAGCAGCAGCTGGTCTGTAACTATGTCTACACATTACCTACCCCATTTCAGCATGCTCGCTGTGAAAGTCCCAGCTCGGTTTGATGTGTCTTGGGTCCCCCAGGAACCTCACATGCACAAAGAGAAAGGGACCATGATGCTTTCAGCTGTGTGGACGTACAGTCTGGGCATATTAACGTGAGTTTGCAGCATGGATGGGCATCCTTTTCTGGTTACAGCTTTTGGTGGACTAAAATGTTACCGCCTGCAGGGCCTGGTGATGCTAGAAGTTACTGAAATTTGCCAGAAATACGTATTATACCCACATACAAAGGATACAAACCCAGGAAAAACAAATAGGCAATTGACCCTGAAATACTTATCCATTATCATATTGTTTGTTGCTGAAGCGCTTTCAGATTCAGGTCGTTGTACCTAAATTGAACCAAATTCACATAGCGGTGGAGGGAGCTCTTTCCTAACCTGGTCCGCTCTGACTCACCGGCTAACTGGTAGGGGCGCTCCCGTGGCCAGTTCAGCTCAGCGGGTCTGAAGCAGCGGGGACTGCTGGTAAGGGAAATGGGGGAATTACAGTTTTGTCAAAAAACAGCTGTGTTCCCAGTCACTCCAACCATCTTTGGCCAAATTTCTATCTGCAAAATTAGGGTAATAATTTCTTATTGTGTGTTATGAGGCTTCTAAACGCTACACAGCTCAGTAGTGCAAAAGGACATAAATTATGCTTTTCTGCATTGTTGCAATTTTTTTAAAATATTTGCACTCTATTTAAATGGAAGACATCTCGGGAATTTAAAGCATCAGTAAATGTGGTCTCATTCAAGTTAAATAACAAAAAACGTGGGGTTTTTCCAAGTTGCCTATAAATTACCATGAGAAACAAGTAATACTTATACCACCTCCCGTGATATTTATGAGTAGGAGTCAACTGATTTTGTGGAATTGGCAGTTCTAATCAGTGCTGTCCTGCTGTAAGAGTGAATTATCACAAGGCTCAATACTTGATGTAAATTTATCTTTACAAATCATTATCAGTGACAAAATTGTAAAAAGAACAGAAAATGACACAAAACCATTTTACTTTGTGCCAAAAATATAATTAGATCTGAAAATGGCAGCAAAAATTAATCCATTTTCTGACAAATCTAAGATTTTAATCTTACGAAAGGACCTCCTTAGAGCCATATATAAATACTATTAAAATACTGTTGAAGGGAACAGATGGCATTTTTTTTCCAGAGGGTGATCTGCATGTGGATGAAGTGCAGTGTTATTTAATGGTCATAAAATCATTTGCAAATATTTTAAACACAAGTATTAACATATCTCAAACTTGGCAAATGTCCTCCTTTGCAGGAAATTGAATTCTGGAAATATGTTTTCCTTGATACTAGATGTAATAATGTAATTAATGAATTGCATGCTTGCTCAGTTCAACTGAATGTTCAGGTAACGTTGTTAAATTGATGAAAAGTCAGGAAATGTAGAAAATTAATGATAAGATTTTAAGGGCATTGTATATTTCTACATTGTCCTTTAACATGCCACACGGTCTGTGATGGACACCCTGCATTGACACATTTAGAGTTTCATTTATTGTGTAAATAATGGATACTAAATTACAACGCTGAGAATGAAACAGGCATAGAAAATACAGCACTATGACCCTAACTTTGATATTTTTCATTACTTTTTTTGTCACTGTTCCCTTTATAGGAATTGGATATTGATTGTACTGACACTAAGGTTTCAGGCATTGCTCAGCAACTACTGTTAAATATAATTGGCATTAAGAATTAGAAATACATAGAGCATGTGTCTGTTTTCCATGTACTGAGAGTAGCCATATACTATTATTGTTCCACTCCTGATGTTCCAGAGGAGCAGAAAAGGAGCAGAGTCAGTCCCTGCGATGTCATTCACGGAGCTGTTAGAGGAGAAATATTCACATAAATCAAGCTTGCCATTTTTAAAAGCTATCCAAATCTAATTTTTTAATCGATTTTCTCATAAGAATGAATCTACCTTGCTGTGATTTTTTTTTTGTCTGTGTCCTGGTCAAAACTGTCTAGATGAAGTTGCTGATAGGTATCTTTTTTCCGCTTTCCCTTGCTTTAATACTAAATCTCTAAACCTCCTGGAGGACCAGTGGAAATTAATTAATAAAACTGGAATTTTACTCCTCATTTTCTACGAAATTAACTGGGTTTTTTCCTAACTTAACAACTTTAACTAGTACAGTTTGTCATTTACAGCTCTTCCTCTCTGGTAACTTTTGCCTCTCCCCACTTTTAAACTATAACTTATTTCTAGCAAAAATCTCCTGGTTTTATCTTCCTGTTGCCTCTCTATCACAGGAAATCCATCAATGAGAATTCTGACTGATGACAACAGGAACAGCAAAATCCCTGTAATTGCCTTGTGGCACAGTTTAGCAATTTAATGGGCTAGAAGCTTTTTGTCCCTTGGCTGACCAGATTGTTGGGGTCCCAAGGCTGACAATGGGCACCTCCAAAGCCTTCTGCATGAAGAGAGGACTGTAGGTCTGAAGAGGTGGCCAAAACCAGTATTGGGATACTGCGACTTCTGGTTTTGGTTTTGTTTTTATTCCTAAGCACTTTAACCATGATCTGCTTGGTAACACAGTGACCTTTTGCCAGCAACATAGAAAAACTGCTAAATAAACATATACTGTAGAATATTTGAGAAGCTGTATTAACTTTGACAGGACTAGCACTGCTAAATGTTAAATACTTGCTCTGGGGCGTTGAGTGAGGATTTCACTATGCCTGGTTCCTGAAAGGCAAAATATATACATACATACATATAGATAGGTAGAAAGAGATATGTACTAATGAAGATATGGTGTAGTCAGCTCATCTTTTGTTCAGCTCTGAAGAGAACAAACACAGCATCACGAGACTGCCTACAAAAGTCAGCAGTGATTTCAAACTGGCTCCATGTTATTCATCATCAAACTTACGGGCATTTTTGTATCTTTCACAGGGGCAGTTGGTACTAAAACTTCAGAACCTAGATCACCCTGGTCATAGTAACAATGCTGGAGGGACATCAGTATGCCTTTGTACGTACCGGGTCCTCTGGTGTGGTAAACATACAAAAAACCAAGCTTAACTATTCTGTCAAAAGACTAATTTGCACTGAAATAGCATCAGTTACAAGAACAACGCAATGGGCTCACCCAGGAATGTATTTGTACCCACGATCCTTTCTCTTTCTATGTGTAACTGCAATCAAGTGGCACAGCACTTCTCTTTTCTGACCTGTCTTGTCCTTCGCTTCCCACTCGAAAGTCATCGAAGTCTCCAACACTACTGTCCTGAGGCTCTTGCACCCTGGTATCCACTTTTAGCACTTTGCCTTCTGTGTTAATGATGAGTTTTACATCACTGAAGTGATACTTATCCACTGTACTTCAGAAATCCACAATTTTGTGGAAAAAAAAAAATGTGAAAAATAAACTCCGCTTTTGCTTTTGTGTACTTCTTGTTCAAATACATTATAAGCTAGACTTTTGTCCTTAACCTGAATCAGGAAAACTCCTCTGATATTTAGCAAAAGTGTTCCTACACATTCATGTGACATTTCTCAGAAAAAAAAGGACTACTAATTAGTAAAAGAATTTTTCTGACTTCAAATCATTAAGCACTTGAAATCTAATTCAAATGTATTCAGTGAATGCCCCAGTTTATAATACTTGAGGAAATAAAGGGAGCACAGAGGGGGGGGGAAATAATTAAATAAATAAAGCAGCAAGAAGCAAGGTTGAGGTCAGAGTCTCAATGCTAGCGGTGGAAGCTTGCATTTAAAATGCAAGAAAAAATGTCAGGAGGCTTGACCAAGTACAAGTTTGAACGGTCACAAAAACCTCCAAGTCTGAAGGTTCATATGCCCTTGTTTGCAACCTGGCCAGTAACGTTGCAATGTTTGCATAGAATCACAGCTGAATAATTCTCCCTCCCTTTTAGTGCCCATCAGCTTTGTAGGCTGGGTTAAGAGTGTTGGTGCAGAAGTCTGAGAAATGGGCAAATACAGGATAGGAACCTTTGCAAACTTGCCTGAGGTTTACTGATGAGGTTTAATGAAGCTTTTCCTGAAGAGGCAGGTGTTAGCATTCTACTTATTAGTGTTATTTAACCCTGACGGTTCTCGCTGGCTTCAGTTGCTTCATATGGCTTATTAACAAGTTCGTATATCCTGCCCTTATACAAAACGGTGATGCCATGGCATTAATTCATTGACTTCTACCTTTCTCAGTGAGCTGGCCATGATGCCACCATACGAGATTGCTGTCTAGACAGCCAAAGGCAGCCTGAGATGATCAGCATGCCAGTAAATCCCTTCTGTGATATTTGGGCCCCCCTAGCAAGGTCTTTTGACTGATTTCTCTGTCTGTCACCATCAAGGACAGATATAGCTGCGAGAACAGATTGATTAAGTGATGGAAAAATTCTGGAAGCTGCTTGTTTGACTCTATACCAAAGATTAGCAAGGACGCATGTTTGTTACTCAGTCCTACTGCCTGTATCTGAACTTGGACTTGCTCCCATGCTGTGTTAATGTGAATCAAATTTGGATTAAAGTGTAGGCTTGGGCCTATGCTCAAAATGAAATTCATAGGTACAGCTGTGAATAACTCATTTAACATGTTGACAAGGATATTGTGGAGTATCCTTACATACATTAATGCTCTGTACCAATTAAACTTGCTCTGTTCTTGTTGCATGATATACTTTTAATTTTATTCTGTAATGTGAATTTAATGTAATTTTATAGTTTTTAGACCGTATTACATATCTCATGTTGGATGCACTAGTTATTTGTGGGTTGTTTTTATTTTTTTTCGTAGATGACTTTTCAAGCCCTTCTGGCACCACTCCTTGGCTTGTAGGAATTTAGAAGCTGGTTTTCATGGATTTTTTTATGTTGGGATTTTAAATTAATTTTCCACAAATGCTAATGTCATTAAAATTAGATAAATGAAATATTTGTGAAAAGAAAAAACCCCAGTGGTCAGTCGTTATTATTTTATGCAATTCTCATTTTCTGTGAACTGGCCTCCACGAGACTAAAGAAGTTAATCACCACCTATGTGTGTGGGATAAAAATCTGTGACCTTTCAGTGGATTCTGCATGAAGGCACCTGAAAATTCCAGGTAGCCTTATTTAAACAGTGCAAACTGTAGAAATGTGTTGAGTTAATTATAACCTTGAATGAGGGCTGGTTCTAAATAGATCTGAGCAAAGTCCGTAGCTTAGGGTAGCAGGCTGGATGGGCAATGGCTAGATCTCTGCTGAGCTCTGGACAGGCAGGTTTGCTGCTGCTGAAAGAAGCAGCAGTGTATTAACTCCCTCAGAGGGCAGGTACAGAGGTTGAAAGTGCCTTCCTCAGAAGCACTTTTTGCTACTCCCAGTTTCCCATGTTCTACCAGTACCAAGCCATAATTCAATAAATTCTCTAAAGACAGGTTTCCATTGCAGCTCTGCTTCCTTACCTCTTATCCCCATCCATAGTTGGAATACGCTGATCATGGGTCCTTATTCTGAAGACAACAAAACCTAATTTAGCCGATGCTTCAGAAAAGCCTTTAATAAGATGATGCTGAATAACACAAACCGTTAAGAAAGCTCAGTGTTATTTGTGTTAGCCCAAAAATGTGAAGGCTGTTTACTGGCTGGTGAGATGTTACTGACACAGCTAGTTCTGTCGTACTCAAAGACTCCCTGACATCAAAGAAATTTCAATTTCTTCTGCCTTGTCTCTGTACTTGTAGAGACATTGTCTCCATGTTACGCTCATTTGTACCAGCTATACTCACAGCTTATGTTCTCAGGAGAAGATTGGATGGCTGGTATGTCAGGAAGAAGGGCAGGGGACAAAAACTGTGAGATTAGCACATTAGCTAAATGTTTCTGCTAAAGTGATTTGCAGTGAGATAGTTTACACCCTTGGCAGTTAGGTTTTTATCCATGTTTCTGTTGCCACTGCCGTAGGATGCATGTATCAGCTGAGGAACCTCAGCCCTGGATGAGACAGTTCTGCTTTAGGTGATATGCAGAAGAGGAATTTGCATTTCATCAGAACATGTGATGCGTAATTTAATGCTAAAAGCAGTCAGTCACCATCCATCATTGGAGGGATGAGAAAAGAAAAAGAGAGAATTAAATGTGTTATTTGTTTTCTTCCTGATTTTGAGGTACTACTCCTGCTCTCCTTTTATTTGCCAACAGTTTTCTGCCAATACAAATTCATTTATAGTGTCTCAGGTTCTAAGGCAATTTGGGGCTAATTGGCGTGAGGAAGAGATTGCACGGGTTTAGATGATCACACAGTTGCTTTTGCTTTCTCATGCTTCTTTCTGAACCATCCAATCTGGCCACTTACAGAAAAAGGAGATCTGGATTTGATTTACCATGGCAATACTTCCAAATAAGCTATATTTTTAGGTATGCTTGTACATGAGTAGCTCAGTAGTGATCATGAGAAGAGAATAAAGACGCACTGTTCTAGTCTAATTATTTCAACGATTCCATCCACAATTCATTCAATTCTACTAATCTTTTTATGCTGTCCATGTAAGTCTTGCTTCCCAGACAATATGTAGGCTGTCTCAACTCCAAACCCAAGTGCCTGCTGTACTTATAAAATAATCAGTATTTTTCTTTTTTCAGAGACACAAGTTTCAACAGCAGATTAATGTACAGTAAGGGAAATAGCTGCACATTTTTCCTCTTCTCTTTCTGAGGAAATAGCTGCATTGTTTCACCACTGTTTCACCTAGCTTTCAATTTTCACTCCTATCCCATAACTTAGTAAGAACTGTTTCACAAAAGAAATAAAGGGAAAATAAAAAACAAATGAAAAATAAAATTCCCCCAGTGCCAACTTCATTGCTGATCCTTTATATGAGTTTGATCTAACTGCTTTCTACTGAGAATAAAACAAAACTCCAAGTGATGAGGTCAGTAATCTAATTTTGTCTGAAGCAATCAGATAAACACAATGCCAAAAGCAAGGTGAATATTCTGCAAAGATAATAGGTAGAAGATAGAAGTCAGTCATTCAAGGCTGGAACCAGCTCAACCAGGGACTTATTCAACCAGCTTTCAAATCCTTTGTGGGCTCTCTCCAGCTCTTGAAATATCAAAGATTATACTAAACGCCAATACGTAATTTTTTCCTGTCATTAGTTTTTCAATCCAGTCTGGAATAGTCATTGTAATTGAATTTTCCGTGAAAAATCACAACTATATCTCCAAAGACAATGTGGGTTGATTAAACATCAGGAATCAGAATGAAACATCTGCATGTAACAAATTCTCTTTTGTCGATAAACTTCAAGGGACTATGAATGAAAGATGTACTTATTTATATGTCTGTGAATGTGTAAAATATGTCTGAATTTAAATCTATGACAGGACTTAACAGAAAGTAAGTTGTTTGCTATTTTTAGCAACACTCTTCATGTATTTCTTTTTCCTGTAACTATATCCAAATTAAGTAGACCCAAAAAGGGGATAGTGAGCATATCTCATTTGCTTAAGAGAATGTTAGATAAAGAAAAGAACAAAAGAATATTCATAATGCCTCATTGTCCAGTAACGAGTAGCTGGTATTTCAAGCAAAGAATATGCATTCCTAACTGCAATAAGTAGAAGCCTAGGTCTTTTTTTTTGTGTGTGTTTTTTTAAATTAAAAATACATCATGGTCTGATGCCAGAACAGCAGACCTGCATCAGTCTCGCCTACCTGACCTGTCTCAGGATCCAGGGCCAGACTTAGCCATTCAGCTAAATTTTCTTTATAGTCAATGAAGATGGAAAACTCCAATAGCTGATACACCTCTTTCATTGCCTCATTGTGAATTTTGAGATCCCTTTGTATATGAAGCATGCCAGCTAACCATCTAACACCAAACGCACAATTTTAAAAGGAGTCCTGAGCTTGTCAGGTTTGGTTTGATACCACTGGGTAGCTACACACCTATAAAACCACTTTAGTAGACACATAAATACTCTGCAAAAGTAGAACTGGACTTCTCAGTCATTTGGCTCATAATTAATCCTGGTTTTAGTGCACCAATTAGGACTTTGTATTCACTTGTTACCAAAACCGTACGTACAACTCCAAAAGTTGATCCCTTTCCCATAGTCTATAATGACTAGTAGGATTTCTTCTCTTATGCTAGAGTTCCTAATAGCTTTTCGAATACATATCTCCAGTAAGTGAAGATCCTACTGGTGTGCTCTGAATGCCTGTGCTAAACGGCTTTGGAAAGATGATGCTCAGACAGCCAGTTATCAAGGTCTTACCATTATTTGTCACTTGATGGTTTGTTGATTCATCCTGTGACGGGAATGTGGAATTCACCCCTTCAGATAATTCCCACTGTGCAATTCTAAAAAACAAAATAAAGCTAGAGGTAATTTGAAATTACCACAGTGGTTTTCATATTGTTTCAGCATATCATTTCTTTGCAATTTTGGTAATAACCAACATTGTTGTTCAATGAGGACAGCTTTGTAATGATCTAATGCTACATGCTTATGTGCAGTGTTCTTTATAATTAATATCATTATTGTTTTAGGCTATGATACAATTCACTAATTAGACTCTGGCTCCTCCTACTTGTTGGAAGGCACCAATGAAACACAATTTACCACCTGTAAATACCTATTTTTAATTTGCTTTAGAAGGTACCTGAAGCAAATCTAAATAATTAAGAGGAAATTAAGTCTGAATAAGTTCAGCTCAGATTGCTGGATTTATCAGACTGGATTTGATAATGTCTGTGTCCTTCCCACTCCCCCCGCCCCCTCCCCCCCCAAAAAAAAAAAGAAAAAAAAAAAGCAGCATTGCAACCAGCAGTTTGTCCTCTGAAAGAAGGATCACTAACAGGAGCCCATTAGGTCATCGCCAATCTGTTCACAGTGAGGTTCAGTGCTGAGAACTAACCTGAGCTGACACGAGAACAGCTGTGGGTCCTAACAAGTGGATGACATACACAGACTGTCTCAAGCACGGACAAAACCACAGACTTTATGTATTTCTAATCAGATAGTATGTGGTCTGTTCTATAGTTCTGGTCTATATACTTGTAAGATTAAAGAAAACAGTAACAGTGCAGGTGTGCAGGTGCTTGGCCTAGGTACAGAATGAAAGCTTTATTAAAAGAGGGTAAAGCAGAAAATGGAATCTGTGCATCATTATTTTTAATTTAAGAAAAGCCTAAACATAATGCTTCAAACCAGCAAAACAATCTGTTCACCGATTTACCAGTCCTTTATGGAATGATGCAATAATATTATCAGCTGAATGTTATTTTAAGCTTTTATTTTTCCTTTTTTTTTTTTTTTGCATAAAGAAACTTTTCTGATGGCACTTGTATTTCTGCACTTTATATCATAAGTGATCATTGTGCAACTTGCTGAGCTCACCTCTGCTACCTGCACTGCTGAAACAGTAAATAAGTCACAGGAGGCAAAGGCAAGTCCTGAGAGCTGTCAAATGGAGATCGTTGCCACAGAAACTACGCCTTGCACTCTGCAGGTTCAGTGAGTTTCATTTGATTTCTTACATTCTGAAAAAGGTGGAATTCCTCTCCTAAAAAAATGAAAAACCCCTAAGCAATTGGAAAGTAACAAAGAAGGAAAAAACCTAGACACCCGCCCCACCTTTTCATTAGACACAGGGCTCTCTGATCCCATGGAGCGCTGAGACTGATGGTGTGGGATGTTTCCATTTTCGTGCATGAGGGAAACTATTTTTTTTTCCATCCATTTCCCCTATTTGGTGTGCATTAGGTAGCCTTTTTCACAAGCTTAATTTGAAAGCTGAACTCTTTTTCTAGTCCCAGTGATGTAGGAAAACAATCCTGCTACCAAATCATTGCATCCACAGTCTCTCTAGAACCCACCACACAGCTATTGCACCATGCATGAATTTTGGAAACCTCATTGTTTTGTAATAATTCATTTAGTAAAACGTTAAAATCATAGAATCATAGAATGGTTTCAGTTGGAAGGGACCTTAAAGATCATCTAGTTCCAACTCCCCCCCCTGCAATGAGCAGGGATGCCTTCCACTAGAGCAGGTTGCTCGAAGCCCCATCCAACCTGGCCTTGAATGTTTGCAGGGATGGGGCATCCACACCGTCTCTGGGCAACCTGTCCCAGTGCCACACCACCCTCACAGGGAAGAACTTCTTCCTTACAGCTAATCTAAATCTACCCTCTCTCAGATTAAAACTGTTACCCCTTGGTCCTATCACTACACTCCCTGTTACAGAGTCCTTCCCCATCTTTCCTGTAGGCCCCCTTTAGGTGCTGGAAGGCTGCTGTAAGGTCTCCCTGGAGCCTTCTCTTCTCCAGGCTGAACAACCCCAACTCTCTCAGCCTGTCTTCACAGGAGAGGTGCTCCAGCCCTCTGATCATCTTTGTGACCCTCCTCTGGACTTGGTCCTACAGGTCCATGCCCTTCTGGTGTTGGGGGCCCGAGACCTGAACGCAGTACTCTAGGTGGGGTCTCACAAGAGCAGAGCAGAGGGAGAGAATCACCTCCCTTGACCTGCTGGCCACACTTCTTTTGATGCAGCCCAGGATACGGTTGGCTTTCTGGGCTGTGAGGGCACATCGCCCGGTCATGTCCAGCTTTTCATCAACCAACACCCCCAAGTCCTTCTCTGCAAGGCTGCTCTCAATCTAGTCATCACCCACCCTGTATTTGTGCTTGGGGCTGCCCCGACCCACGTGCAGGACCTTGCGCTTGGCCTTGTTGAACTTCACAAGGTTCACACAGGCCCACCTCTCAAGCCTGTCGAGGTCCCTCTGAATGGCATCCCTCTAGCATGTCGACCACACCGCACAGCTTGGTGTTGTCAGCAAACTTGCTGAGGGTGCACTCAGTCCCACTGTCCATGTTGCCAACAAAGATGTTAAACAGTGCCAGCAAAAGAGTACTCACTGCATTGAAGGAAGACAGATGACAAACTAAAGCCATGCTTAAAGTACAATGGAGGTTAGGAGGGCACTTGATTCTAGTGGCATGAGCAAGAAGCAGAATCTGAAGCTTATAGCATGCTTTTTTTTCACAAAAATGAGACTGTGCAACTTCATACAGACTTACATTGCTACTTAGAGAAAAAGACTTGTGATACAGAACAGAAAAAAATGAAGTGAATAGGGTAGCTGCAGAAGAAAAAGATTAAATAAGGAGAGAATGATTTATTTTTCACTGTCTCATATTCAATATTCTTAAATGAAACTCATTTCATCTTAGTACTCTGCAAGGCTTTGCAGAAGTTCTGTGCTGTAAAATCTCCTGTGCAATCAGAAAATATTCAAGTTAAACATATAGTAGAGAAAATAACAAACAGAGATATTAAATGGTGCAAAGGCCTAAACCCATTTTTGTTCTTACGGCACAACTGTGCTTTCCACCTGTTGTTTCTTATCATGATGAATTTTACTTCAATCATTACGGACATCCTTTCAAGGCAGATGATTATTTTTAATGAAGAGGAAAAAAATCTTTGATATTTACAATGCTAAAAAAAGTCAGGTAGTTTTAATAAATGCCAAGCAACTTTATAAAAATTATGTCTTCTGTTATTACGCAAATTGTTGAGGTTTGCAATTCTTTCATTACAGTACACTTATTTTAATCTTCCTGCAATAACTAATGCTCATGGGACAAACACAACCCTCATATTCATCCGAGTTGAAGTTTTGGTTCTTAAAGCACATTTTTAAGCAAAGATGACATTGTTCTATGTTTTGTGATTTATTATTTTGCCAATAAAAATGCTAGGGAAGAGTAGTAAAGCAAGACCACGTAATAATGGAGTGGCTTGTTTAGTCTTCTCGCTGACAAAAACATAGATTAAAAAATTTACATTTTTGTGTGTGTGTGAGAAAAACCCAAAACCATGAGTAGTCTTCACTGAGCTCCTGAAATGACAGCCTATGATTAGAATTAATACCAGGCAAGTAGTACTGATGATTTTTGGCATTCCCATTTTTCTGAACTGCCCCTGAGTGACTGTGAAGGTTAGGCTCTAAGCTGGAGGACCAAAACACTCTCCTTGGCTTACAGGTCCAAGGGTGCTTCACTGTTGCATCTTAACTCCAACCTGAGGCAAGATCTGTGCTTAAACACACTCTTTGTTATACCTGGCATGGAAGGAACTGTGATGCCTGGACCTGTCTGGACGGGTCCTCAGCCTGGATGACTGGGAGATGAGGGACCGTGGGGTGCATGACCGAGTACATTTCCTTCCCAGTTTAGTCAACTGGCTACATGAGCCAAGAAAAGAATCAGTTTGAGTGTTCCTATGTCTAATAACTACAAGCATCTTTTCCTCTCCCTTAGTCCCTACTGTGGGCTCTAAAATGGAAGAAGGATTTGATCTTCATCACTTGGGCAAAATCACAATGATGTATTACATTCTTTGTACATTTTTCAAAACAGGATTTTGATTAATTTTACATTTCTCTCAGTCTACACAACTTTTATGCAGCCGATTAGATGACATTTTGCACAACTCGAAAAATAATTGGCTCCTTTTGATTAGAGAAAGAGTGTAAGAAACCCAGGGCTCCTATTGTAGTTAGCCTGCTGTTCATTGCTGTTGACATTACTGGTTTATTAACTTTTAAGTAAGGCTTCCCCAAAGTAGTAAGTTGAGAATTGGATTTGTTAGACCTCCATCCACTGCAGGATTCAGTGTGCTTTCTAATGGATTTATACTAATTTCCCATGAAATACCAAAACCAGTAGTGGGAATACTTGTTACAAAGCATAAAACAGTATAAATGCCTGCTTTAGATGTTCCCTACTTTTCCTGGAATGTTGATCATACAAGCATTATAGAAGGATATTAGGAAACACTAAATAAAAAGCATAAACAAATTATAAGAGCATTATTAATATCTTTTACTCCATCAATCTTTATACTAATATATGCAATCGGTATCTATTATACTATATAGATTTGTTTGAAAGCTGCCTGGATAGATGTTTCATTCTTCATTTGTGATGAAGTGATAGTATATTCCAAATAAGGACCTATTTTTGCAATAAAAGTGAACAATTCTTCTTTCTACCTCCTTTCTTTGAGTTGTTCCACATGGACAGAAGAAACCTCTGTGTGCCCTAGGATGATCAAAGAGAGGCAGAAGTTTGCCCTTCGTAGCCCCTCTGCCCTCTTGTCGCCTTCAAAAGAGTGAAGAAATGAAGAATGGGACACTTGACCTTTTTGATTTCTTACTCCTGCAGAACCAAAACTTACTAGTAAAGAGGTTATTTACATTGACACCCAGGGAATCCTCTTCAATAAGGTGTCACGTCTCTGAGGGAGAGGAGGCCACCATCCTGGCAGAAAAACTAGTCAGTCCAAGAGTCTCATGCTCATTCACTGCTTAAACTGGTCTTGCCAGAAGACCAGTCCTTCATCTTTGCAAAGGAAATGAGATGTGATTCAGCTGATCTCAAATGTCTGAAAGTTAGATATGGTTCTCTGAGCCATTTGTCTAGGCTGGGCCAATTTGTATACATAACAAAGAAAAGTGGACGTGATCAAGGGATGAAGGGTTAAGTCTCACTTAAAGATACCTGTTAAAGGTGGGCGGGATGAATTTTCTTCTGCAGGTTCCTATGTCTTTTCACTGACAATACAGGGTCCTAACTTAGGAAAAACTTTGGCATCTGCAGTATCCGAAAATGCCCAGAGACAGCGCATTAACTTAATTATTCTTTCTGCATCATTACATATTTCACCTAGGGAAAAAAGAAGAAAAATAATGATAACCTGAATTGTTTTTGTAGCTTTAGCTTCTGTCAGTCATCCCTTCATTCTGCATCTCAGCAAGCACTTTCAAGTGTGTGTTGCTATTTGTTATCTTGCATGTCTATACACGAGGATTAATACACCATCCGATTGGAAATACGTAAAGCCAGTGTTTTTGACTGTGCTCGAGACAGTCTGTGCATGCCATCCACTTGTTAGGACCCACAGCTGTTCTCATGTCAGCTCAGGTTAGTTCCCAGCACTGAACCTCTCTGCTAACAGATTGGCGATGACCTAATGGGCTCCTGTTAGTGATCCTTCTTTCAGGGGACAAATCGCAGACTGCACAGCACTGATTGTCTAGCAAGGAGAAAAACACATTATCCAAATTCATTTGAATTTAATAAGATAGGAACCTGAGCTGACCTGTTTCTGGCTTACTTAATTTCCTCTTATTTATTTATTTTTTTAGAGTCCTCCTCACTGTATCCGCAGAAAACTCTCTTTTACCAGCAGGAAGTACAAAAAGTAGAACATTTTATACATTCATTTTTGGTTCTAGCAAATCTAGAGGTTTTATTCTGAAAAGAGTAAACGTGCATTCTCTAGTGCTTGATGTTACAATCCTGTATCTGCCCTAACCCATATCAATAATTTGTATGCATTTTCATTCTTTGCACACCAGTTTATTTGCCAAACTAACTTTTAAAAAAAATTAGTTCTAAGACAAATATAACATTTAGCATCTACTATATGAATCTACGTTAATTTTTTTTCTTATTACCATACTAATCAAATGATCCAACAAAGTGGAAAGAAATTAAGCCTCATTGTTTTCATTTTAGCATTAATAATTTTGCATTTGAAAGTGTATATGGATCAGATCAGTATCATTTCATACATATCAAAGTGATTGGAATAGGTGGGGAAGTAAAACTGTTCTCCCTTCACAAACAAGGAAACTGAGGTATACACGGGGCATGGGCATTGCTGTGCATTTTAAGGGGATGACATGCACACTTCAACGTGCGACGTCTTTGAAAAGCTGGGTAGGCTTAGCATGTTCAGCCTGAAAGGGCAAAGGCTGGACAAGGAAAGGGCAGAGATCCGCTGAATCAGGTGTGGCAAGAAGAAAGTGGATCGAGATCAACGGTACACTGTCCCTTCCGAAGCAAGAACCAAGACCCATAAGACAGAGCTGTGCCAGAGCCGAGTCCCAAAGAAGGGTTGGTACGGATGCATATCTTGCACGGACTTTTGTGGATATTGGATATGCACCTGGAACATAGTTTTGTCTCTAGGTGTCTGCTCATGACCACTGTTGGAAAATAATACTAGGCTGGATGAACCCTTGTGCAGAATCAACAGAGTTCTTGTGGGGTTTGTGACTGATACTTAACCAAATGGTAATATTTTACAGATAAGAAAATAATTACATTGCAGGACAATGGAATTTCAAGTTCTAACTTATTAGCAGCAACTATAATTAAATTCTATATGTGTTGACAAATCACAAACAGTGTGTACAGAAATACAATTATTCAAAAGAAGCAACACAAATTAATATAACCAAGTTTTCAAGATCATGCATTTTAAATACTGAATCATTGTTAAAACTGATTGCTGAGGTTTAATAAAAATACTGGAGATAAGAACAGCTGCTTTGTAATTATTCAAAAAGGCATGCGCTATAAATGAATCATTCTTATTAGTTTATTAAACATGGAAGGTCTGTTCAAGCATTTAATTGGCTTTAAAGGAAACAGCTATGAGGAAATTCATTAGGTATTAGTTAATTACCAAACAAAGTAATTGGCACTTAATAACTATTTTGATTGATATCTTTGTTGGCCTAGTTTTAGAACTATTTTATCCGTGTGTTTTATATACAGAAGTACATCTGGCTTTTAGAATACAGCTGTTTCCCGAAGAAAGTGCAGTGATCTGTCATCTGTGAACAGGAACGACTGGGGCATGAAGAGGTTTAACATACGTAGAGAAATGACGTCATGAGAGAGGAAACGGGTACGTCTCCAAACGGGAATATGACCGCAGCCACCGATCCAGCCCAGCAATTGGGGCACTCAGCCGAAGGGCAGCAGAGCTGGTTGATTACAAACCTAACGTGGCACAACCTTTGGCAATCAGTCTGTAGCACGGGTATTACCTGCTAGGGAGTGCTCCTGCTCTGTGAAATAAAGAAATTCACCCCTCTTTAAAAACTGACTTCCAGCTTAGGGGTTAAATGTGACACCCGAACCTACTGCTCACAGGAGAGAAGGTCAGCGTCAGGAGGAATGGCAGATATCCCTGGATTTCCTCAGCCTGAAGGAAAGGTTGATCCTTCCTTACACGGCCTTGCCGTACTGGTACATTTCTGGGCACGCACAGGACCACTAAGTATCTGGGGAAGTGAGGACTAACACACTTTATGAGGGATTTTGAGGCTTAAGCTTGAAGTCAGGTTGCAGCCATCCCCATTCTGCTGAGATTCTGCTTTATGTTTCCTTTTGTGGAACTGAGTCTGTACAACACATGAACTTTTTCTTTTTCCCAGGATGATTACAAAAAATGTAACTCCATATCAAAATTATTTTGGACAGTCATATATTTTGCAAAGTCACTTTAAAGTTCTCTTTAAAAGCAGTGGCCTTCCAAAGTAGTGTGCAAACACTTGGTCCAAAAGCATCATATTCAAAACCAGAAATAGAATTGTATTGAAATTGTACCTGATTGGTGCTAACTTTACAGATGTTTCAATCTGATAAAAGAGCTCTTCCAAATCTTGCCTGAATTTAGGTTTGCCTGTAAAGGAACAAAATCATCTGCTTTTTAGACAATCTATTCTGTTGCACAGCTCACGCCAAAAAAAGATATAAAAACTACAGCGTCATCTATTAATACTGCTATAATTAAACGAAAAACTTACTTACAGTTCAGAACATATTTGAACCTCTTTGACTGTTTGACATTGATGTTATTTCCATGGCCACATCCCCAATAAGTTCAGACAGAACCATTTCTCTTCCTTATTTTTATGTATCATACAGCATTTCAAAATAGCAACAAGCCACTCAAACTAAAACAGTGCAGCGAGATTATTGGAGATCTTGTGTGATTATAGTAATTTGGCTTAGTGCCAGCTAACACCACCTGAGGTGTAGTATAATTGTCCAAAACTGCACTGCCTGTCATGTTTTATTTGTTAAGGGTCTATCAACATTATCACTATAAATCCTAATTAACAATGATAGAAAAGTGATACTCATGTTAATATGTATGAATACATGTAGGTATGTACATTTGCATGAGGTGTGTGGTGTATATGATATGTATGTGTAAATACATAGAGTTTATTTCTGTATGTAATGTATCTATTGTTGTATAGTACTCATAATATATACCATACAAAACCTATGTATAAAATATATTGTAAAATATGTATAGGTACAAAGAGATTTTTTTCATATACATACATATATACACATCCTTTTTTAATATCATAAATACGTGCATGTATATTTATGTCTGTGTATGAATTGCAGCCTCTTTGTACCTGTGTAGAAATAGGAACTTATTAATGCCACATCAGGATTCCATAGTGAGGTATTCTGTGAATTAATGTGTTGAATGCTCATGATACATAATCTTCAGCAGTCAAATTTTTTTTTTACTAAAATGTGCACAATGGAATTTATTTTGAATGACCTGCTAGTGTAATGCCTAATGAATTTAGAAATAGAATCTGAAGTACTACAAATTTAACATCAATATAGTATTTAACGTCTGATAAAAGAAGAAATAAAACATATATTTATATATATTCATTCCTTTTCAGTAGCATACTGTATTCTCAAGTATCAGATTAACAAGAGAGGAATAATAGATAAACTGCAGACAAAATAAAGATGGAAGGTAGAATAATAGTGGAACCTGGAGCAGGAGAGAGAAGGACTGGTTTGGAGTTAGTTAAGAAAGACAGCAACTCTGAGGCTTGAAAAATATTTAGAGTGACTTGTGTCAGATAGGGATGAAACTTTCCTCCTTCATGGGAGTTGAGATGAGGATACATTAATTAATATTAATGAATATTTGCTTGAAAACTATGCTGAGCATACTTAGAGAATAATCCTATTAACCAGATCATCTACACTATTGCAGTCATTTTTCTATCACACAAAAGTCCACACCTCCTCCCTTCTGTGTCAGTTGAGAACTGAAACATATCCACTTCGATAGAAAAGCCAGTTGATCCTAAGTGCCAAAGTAAGTTGTATCAGAATAAAGGTATCTAAATACTTACCAGAAAGTCCACATGTTCACAAATAGCCCTTGCGTTCAGTGGGGAGCTCTTTGTATGCATGTGTCCTACTCGCCATCCCGTTTGGACCTCTCTCTCTATGTCATTTCAGCAAGAAAAACAGTTTGTCCAGACAGGCTACCTACAATATTAAATCACTGACATTCTCGTAGATAGCAAACAAAACAAAACAGCTCCCTACAATTCCTTCTGTGCAACTGTGACGGCATTTATCAAAGCCTATGCTACAGCGCTGTGGTTGTAGCTACTGATTTCTTCACCTGGGATCCAGAATCTGGCAGTGCTGCATCCTTTACTCCACAGCAACTGGATTGTCGTCACCCATCAGGACAATGCAATGCGAAACAGAGATAGCAATGGCTTTCCACCTATCAATTAAAGGTATAGGTAGTGCAATTTCCAGCTCAGTGTGTTCTAATCTAAGATCTATACTAATAGGCCATTCCTGGCAAACAGACTTTCTTCACGGTGCCCTTTGAAGACTATTTTACTGAATGATGAATGAATGAATGAATGGATCTAAGTCTAGTCTATTAAATAAACCTCTATAGGTGATGATAAACATTCATACGTTGCTGAATTTGTTCACATGATTTATCCAAGGTGAGCCTCTAATTCAAATTAATGAAGTTACTATGGTTTAGACATAATTCAGATTTACAGACTCAACGATACAGAGAAGTCCTCATGTTCCACAGGCAGTCAGATATCCAGAATGCCTCATTCAGAGCTGGCTGATTTAATTTTTAGTACCTCTGCTCTCTGACATAACATGCACATGGCAGTCGAACTTGAGCAATAAGAATAATGCCATCTTACGACTACATAGGGAGCTTGCCCTGATCACGTATCACTTCAAAAACATCTCTCTCAACACCATACCGGGCCCACAGGTGTCACACTTAATATCCAGATGCTGGATAGTCCAGATGACAGTGAATAACCTTGATTACTGTAAATAATCTGGCCCGGTTGGATGGGTACAGCACTAAGCTTTGCAAAACAGAAGGTGGTGTGGAACGTGCAATGGGGAGGGGTGGTTAAAAAAAAAAAGTGTGTACAACTGCTGAAGCAGCAGCCTGCAAAGTACCACCGGCACATTTGGATTGATGGATCTGGATTAGTGATACATCTTCAGGGGATTCTTCCTTTTCCCTGTCTTCCTTTCAAGAAGAAGACTATTTGAGCAATGATTTGAATAGGAAGCTGAGCCTTAATGATTGGAGAGAAATACCTATATGAAGGTGTGTTGCTATTTATCATGAAAATATATTTTATCTTTGCAAAGCAGAACTATAGAAAACAAACTTTTCATCTGTTGCTTCAATGTTTTTTACACTTTACCGAGCAGGTTATTTGTGCTGCCTCAGGAATGCCAAGATGAAACATGACAGAAGGCTGATCTATTTATTTGAATGTACCCTTTAAAGTCTGGGGCCACATTAAAGATTCTTGACACCAGCAATGCTGAATATTTCCATGCTGTTTACAGCCTGAACTGTAACAGGCAGGTTCAGTGTTAACAGCTATTAGCATGGGAAAAAGGAAAGAGCTTGAATCAAAGAGCAGATGTTGGCTGATGAAAGAGCTGCAGGTAATAAAAAGACATATACAGAAAAAGAAGACATTGTTTTTCAGGGAGCACTATTACTCAAATTTACAAACATTATTCATACCGGCTAGTTATATTGTTCTCTTCTGGGAGCCGCTGAAATTGTTTGACAATACACACTTGGTTAAAAAATTTTGAACCACACAGGCTATGAAGCGTGTAATAGACAGTTTCATGTTTGCACCCTTTACTTTGGGGGAAGAAAAACTCCCAAACAATCAAAGAACACTCCCTCCCCTTCTTCCCCAGCTAAACCAAACCCCAAACCCTTTTCACCTTATAAGCAAGAAATTAGCAAAGGACTCTGTGGGACTGTGAAAATGCTGTTCCTCCAAGTCCATGAAGAATGGGGGTGTGATACAGTAGCAGACGAGATCCTCAGATTTTATTTTTACGTTGTCAGGACACAGATCAAGCCATCTTGATTTACACTAGCTAGGGATCTGGCAACATATACGTATATCTATTTTTATATATATACTTATTCCCCCCTCTGCCCCATGGAGTTTTCTGTGCCTCTGTAAGAGGCGAGGGGCCACCCCAGGAGTGTACACCGCTTTTCCCCTGGAACACCTGCTGAGTCTCTGCTCCCTAACCATGACTCTTGACAGCTGGTGTTTTATTTTCAAGAGGCTTTAAAAGGCATTTAAAATTATCATGCGCAAAATGATGCTTTATTTCACTACTAACGGTGGCTATTGAATATGGTACAATATGGGGTTATTTCGGTCTTCTTAGGTAATAACAAAAAGTATGTGACCAACAAGGGACCACATGCTGTGTGGTGGCTTCAGCGTAACTTAAGTAGCAGTGGTCCCTAATTTACTGTGATTTATGGGAGCAGTATTAGCCTGTCTGGTTTAGAAAGTCCACATGACAGCTGCCTCCTCCAGTAGATGATAAAGTTGCTCTAGCTCCTAATTCACGTTGACCACAGATGGTCACTGGGAGCCACTGGAGCAGATGCTGGGACATCACTCAGATACTCCTTTCCTGGCAGAGATTTCCTTCTGCCAGGACATGTCTTGGTTCCCTGTGAAAGGAAGAAATTTCAGACATGGTGAGTACATCCTTTACGTGGATGAGAAAACAAAGCAGGGCTATGTTTTGTTTTGTTTTGCATTGCTTTGCTTTGTTTTGTTTTGTTTTTGCAACGTGACTAAAAGAACACCTTGCTTCTACCCCAGAAGAGTCATAACATTCCTACCCTGTAAACCTGAGCAAATTCCTACTGTGCTTGCAAATTACCTCCATTAATAAAACTACCCCCTTTTTCAGTCTGTTGTTCTGTATTTTAAATTCATCTGGATGCAAAAGGCAAGAAATATCTACTGGGACACGTGCTGTAAGGAAACAAAAAGAATAAAATGACAGAGGAAGACCAGAGCATAAAATCTGAGGTTGAAGAGTATTTTTGTGTCATTTCCACAAAAAGGATAATTTTGTGGCCATTTGAGGAACTATATCAGATTTTTGTATCTCAATCCTGATAATGGAAAGCTGATCAGTTGAGATGAAACCCACCTACATATTAGAAGATCAACTGCATGGAGTAGTCATTGTTATGTCTTACAGATAAATGGATGATTGTAATACAGCCAGGATAAATAAATAAACTGGAGCATGCTTTTACTGCAAATGCAAAGTTGCAAAACATATAAACCTTTTCTGAAATACTTTGAAGTTTATAAATTACTAATATAGCCCATGTGTTCAGTATATTCTTTTTGCCTTGTAACTGAAGTATACATCTGGCAAATAGCAAACCAAAAAATTAATAAAAAGGTAATATGGTATCATGTTTGGAAGCCTTTTGTCGTGCGTGGTACCACTCAACTCACTCTGAGTATATCACAAATACCAGAGAGTGCCAGGAAAGTGCTATCAAGACAGGAAGGGAGAGGGAATCTGTCTTAGCATTTTTATATCAACTCTACACTGCCAAAAATATCAGCTCCTCTGTATTACAGTGCATCTTATGCATGGCCCATAGGTGTCAAAACACTCCTTCAAGCAGAAGTGATCTCTCTATTTAAAACAAGTGCCCCCTCACTCCCTAATTTAAGCCTAGCAATCAGACTACGTAATCTTAGCATACTTACTTATACTAATTTTTCAATTACAAATCTGCAAAGGCTTGGGTGGCAGTCTTTGCCATCCTTAACCACGCTGAATAATGCAGCATGCTTTGAGTGGACCAACTCAGTCAATACATACTCAGCGGGTGAACTATTCATTATAAGGGTATCAGCAACTGGCCCTAGGTGAGCAGCATAACAAATATGCCACTGTAGTATTTTTCCACACTTTCTCTAGTTCACTAAAACTTCCCATTTTTCTTTTCAAGGAAGAAGAAAATCCAGAAAGTGGATTTTTTTCCTAAGTATATTGGCTTCATAGATGCTTTTTTTCCTAAATCGGGTCTTAAATTTTTAAGGCTACACAGGCTGGTAATATCTTGAAGTAATACACAATAGATATGTGAAGCAGAGAATATGAATAAAGAAACACGAACAGTTATGAATATAAAAGTCTGAGAGGCAAAGAATGGTTTTCATTCAGTGTGATCAACCAAGCACAAAGCCTGATTCAGTATGAATGGGCATGAGTGAAGCAGTGTAAATGGAAGTCAATATGACTATCAACAGAAGATTAGGAATGTGCAAGGCAGAGCGTGACAGGGTATTTATAAGCATGTCAGATTACAGATTACGATGAGAAAGGAATTTTAACTTTTGTAATACAAAAAGCAAACACATTTCGCTTCCTCAGAATATAAAACTCCATTTTACGAACAAGCCCTTTATCTCAAGTCAGAAGTGTACAGGGAAAATGAAGAATATTTGTAGGTATGTGTCACTGTGCAACACACACTTGTTTTAAACACAACTTATGAATGTTAAGTAGATTTTTGTAAAACATATTTTAATGTGAACAATGATTCTAGGTGAACAAAAAAATTATGTGGATATAATTTTAAACTTTTTTTTAACAATGGTAAAAGGAGAAGGGTAAACAGGCACACTAGGAAAAATGTAATTGCATCTTGATTTTTACTCTGTTGAAGAGTTTAATACCAGTTTCCAACAGTCAGTGCAAATTTCATGAATCTTGGTCTTACCTGGACAGAATAAGACATTCTAAGTGTCCAGGCCCCTAGGAAAGTGCTCCTATATTAAATTGGTAGTGTTTGGAGATGCCTTTGGCAAAGAAATTTGAAACTGTGAAGTTTGCTTACCCCAGAGGACTAAGGGGCTCCTCACTTGTAAAGCAACATGCCTATCTTGACATTTTGGGTCAAGTGTGTATCAAACATAGTAGTGGTCTTCCAGCCTTTAAGAAGGAAAGACTATTTTTAAATAAACATATCTTCAGTGTTTGAGAAGATGCTTCTGATATTACACATACATTCTTATTCATATAAATGGAGTTCTCTGTACTTAGAGAGATTAATTAAACAGGTTGTTTTTTTCACTCCTGGGCTTTTGCAAATAACCAGTAGGTAAGACTACACAGACTTAGGACCAGAAAAGGTATTATATGATACCTTTTGCAAAGGTATTGTTATTACTTTATTACCAGTGACACCAGGGGATCAAATTTCTTCAGTATGAGTAATACTTCAAGCAAATTTAGGGTCTTAGAATATGTCAGACATACATTAAGGCACCTTATTTTATTTTATCGTTATCCAACTACACTACAGGGAGTGTACCTAAAAAGGGAAAACCTGTACTCAAGTTCACATAGTTACATGTCTAATTTTATACATGCATGCAGATAGATATGGGCATAGTTGCCCTATGATAACTTATTTTAGCAGTTAACGATTAGAGGATACAATTGATATCCTGGACTTTTGTTTGTTTGGCTGTGGTAGGGTTTTTGTTTCCATCCGTATTCACCATACAATAACACTGAATTTCTCCTCCTATTTTCTCTAAATACACAGAACTTTGGACAGAAGTTTGTTTTAACTCTATTACGCCCTCTGTTTGAAGTAGAAATAGAATTTAAGGGAAACATGATGTATTTTAATCAGCTTTTGATTATTATGGATTACAAGAGCTTCCACACATGTTTGGGAACCATGAGTAAAATAAGGTTGCTTTTCTTCCCTCCAAAAGGATTGTTAGTACCTCCACCTTCCTATGTAATGTCTTTCTGAAGAACAGCCTATCTTATTCACAAAGACAGAAAACCTAGAAAAATAAATTAAGATTTAGATTTTCAACTTGTGATCAATTTGGGAAACTTGATGCCAGCTGAATTTCTATTTGATATTCACATTGTATTCAAGGTGCAAAGAAATAGAAGCCACAACATCAATAACACAAAGCTAATGTATATGTCAACTTCAATATTATACCTGTACTACTGGAATTCTTGGTTCAATAAAATCTCTATGTTTAACCATGATATAAGCCTTAATATAAGAGCTAACGTTTCACAGAATATCTGAAGACTGGTGCATGATTTATCTAAATCACCTAGATGGGCTCTGTGGTATAGATTGAGATTAAGTCTTCCAAGGCAAGAAGGGGTTGCTCTAAAGCCACCATTCTTTGCTTTAAGTAATCCTCACTGTTTGTGTCCCAGATCCTCGAACTGACATAAAGACCTACTAGACATGGAAGATGAGTTTCCCCTGTGACTGTGGCCTATATTCCTCCTTTGTGACCTTTAAAACTTACAGGTGGTTATGCTTCTAATACTAAAGAGCAGAGGTGCTCCAGAAGAAAAAAAAACCTAGTAGCATAGTATCTATCTACCCTATCCATAGTAACCTGTGAAAATGCACAGCTACAGGTATTTAAAATTTTATTGTTATCCATTTTTACAAATGGAGAAATGCTCTTTTCTCCGGTATTTCTTTTGCAAAATGTGTATCCTTACCCAAAGAGCAGAGTGATCAGTGTGAACTTTTCACTGTGTGTACTTTAGCTATTTGGGATGGAAATAGATGGGGGTGGATCAGGAATTTGTTAGGTCATTCATTCATTCTTTCTTTCTTTCTTTTCTTTCTTTCATCCAGAGATAGATTCTGAGGCAGATTTTTCCATTTGCTCTTGCATGTTGAGTTGGCAAGTGAGGTCAGTGTTAGGAGTGTTGAAAATGGATCAACTGTTGAAAAGAATTGTTCTGTTTCCCAGTTCTGTGATTGTCAGTGGTTATTCCCTCTTCCCACTAAGGCCAACAGAGGCCACTGTGATTTTTTTTCTCTTCTAAAGCGTACCCTCTGATGTACTGAAAAGAAAACAGTGTTCTCAATAATTTTCTGCAGGTTTTTGCTGCTCAGATTTTCCTCCATTACCTGCTGGAGAAGGTGGGGCTCTTTGTCAGAGTGGCTCCTTCCTGTCCTGTTTCGTCTGTCCGATTCCAGAGGTAAGTGATTTTCTGAAGCAGTCATTGCTGATGTATTTTGCTGATTCCCTTGCAAAAGAAATTTGATTATTTTTAAAAATAGACTTTCTTATTATACCGTCATCACACCAGAACTGATGTGAATTCCATTCTTTTCAGAATTATGGGGAAATGCTCAGTGTATTTTGCTCTTACAGTTATTTGACATTCTATTTTATCAGTCTCTATGGGTGCACAGAGGTTTCTGACACAATACTAGGCATGAGAAATAAATTCTTTAACAAAGTAAATAAGTTAAATAGTGGGTGGCAATCACAATGGCATTATTTACTTTTGATAAATGATTTTCTTGAAAAAGTATTTGTCTTGCTGAGGTTCATTTAGAAAATTTAAGGAAGGCCTTCAAATGAACATACAAGATGTATTTTCTTACACTCCAAATAGTCCCCTATTTGTTCAGACATGATATTCTTATTGCTCAGATGATAATTGTAATTAATCACGGCAAAAAGTAAAACTCTGGTAGGTACTACGACTTTAACAGCAATGGACCCCCCAAACTGGACACATATGTTGGCTCAGAGATTTAGCTTTTACTGTCAAGGTTAAAAGGGTGAACCAAGAATATCTTCCAGATTAGTGTCAGATAGACTGAGGATATTTGCAGTGGATAGTTACAGGAGATGCAGGAATTAAGTAATTTGAACAGTATGCCTCTTTCTGTCAAACACTGAGATTTTCCTGTTTTCCAGAGCATAAATACTTATTGTTGAACTGCCTGGTAACAACTTTGATACAATTAAGAGGTCCTCAAAGTAAAATAACTTGGGAGGGTGGGGTGGGGGAAATCACATATAAAGTGCCAAAAGTACAATCTCACAAGTACCTTATTTGCTTTCTGGACTCATTTTTGCAGTCAAATTTACACAGTGTATTTTTGGATTTTATTTGCTGGCTTCAAGCTGTAAAATAAGTTACAATATGTGTGTGCATGTGCATGTGCCTGTGCATCTGTGTGTAAACCAGAAACTATCAATAATAATGTGCTTGCTTTTTCTTTTCTTAAGTTATGTGGGCATACTGTAATTTATGTCCTTCCCTTTTGACACTGTAATCCTTTCATAGCAATGTCACATGCAGTTTAATTCTTCTTCTCCTCTGTATTTTTGATTTAATTGCTATAATCAGTGCAAATACTTCCTCATTTACATACATTTCCCTCTGTGCAAGTATATGCATACAGATCTACAGAAAATAGTTTCTCCAAATGCATTTCAAATCACTAGAGTGAAATATCTAACATCAAGTGATACAACTGAAGTAACAAAAAAAACCAACCCAAAACACCCAGAGTCTTACCTTGTCAAGTCAGATGTAAAGCAGAATGGAAAGCACTGCACAGTAGCATTTTGCATTTTCCGGAACAAAGGAGGTGAGGGACTTCCGGATGCATGAATGGGTTTTCAGGTTTATTTTATTATTGTTGGTTTCCTGATAGTGTTCAGCAAGGAAATAGCTGAGCACATTAGCAGCTTTAATGTTCCTTCTCTTTTCAGTTCACCTCTGAGGTAAAAATTTATGTTAATTCTGTGGGTGGTGAATTGCCTCAATTTAGAAAGCATCTATCGTATGTGAACTTAATTAGGTTGCATAATAGTATAAAAATATCCCATGTTAAAATGGGCATGTTTTCATCAATATTTCCATTACAATGCCTGGTTTCTCAGTGATGATTTCAGTACAATGTCTACTTTTACAAAGATTTAATAACAAACACTTTATCTTTGAAATATGAAGATGCAATTGCTACTGACATGATGGCTCAGTTTGGCCCCAGAGTTCAGTTACATCAGAAAATGGCTTTGCTCTGGTATTTCCTAACACTGGACAAATGCTTTTATTTTTGTATTCAAAAACTGTCGCTTAGCTTAAGTAACTCTTCCAGAGGTTAGCTCACATACCGTTACCTTGCACTGTGTTACCCTACCTTTTACCTACATAAAAAGTACCTGAAGTAGTCTTTGTGTAAATAAATACATGCATTAATTAAGTGGTTACTTTTCTAATCCATGGATTTTCCAGCTTACCAAATCCTAATGTGAGCTACTATACACACAGGAAAATTCTGTCCAAAAGGGGAGCTGAAAACCATCACAGAGCTCTTTTAGCACCGAGTGACATTTCTACATACCTATTTAGAATAAACTGATGCTATTGCTGACTTGTTTCATGTCCCAGCACTACAAAAATTCTCTTCTGTTTTTTTTCCAAATTGGTAATTAGGAATGCCAGGAATAGAACTGAGACAACTCTCTGTCCAAATGTGACATTAAAAGTCTTAAGCTATTGCTACTGGACGTCTGCATTCAACACAGTGACTTTATTA
The DNA here is from genome assembly GCF_929443795.1 of Astur gentilis. Classification (NCBI taxonomy): domain Eukaryota; kingdom Metazoa; phylum Chordata; class Aves; order Accipitriformes; family Accipitridae; genus Astur; species Astur gentilis. The sequence continues at coordinate 16,905,307 of NC_064891.1, forward strand.
ATTTTTGTTACACTTATCTGGCTTTTTGCAGGTACCAGACTGCCTGTGAATTGCCTGTATATGCTTTATAAATGTTTTAATTTTCCTAATTATTCAAGTAGCAACTGTGCTCATGACTCCACCATTCAGAAATGCCCCTCTATTATTTGAGAACTGTACTGCAGTTTGTATTTTTTGTCACATTGAGACATAAAATACATTTCAGCCAGTAAATTATTCAAATCCCAAGGAAAGTAATGAGTCTTTCAAATTCTGGACTTTGGATCTCGTTTAAATATGTATATTAGCTCTAGATTTTAGACTAGCAAATATAAAAAGAACAATCACCAGATTTATTGCTGCCTTACAGACTTAACTTTCATTTCATTCTTCTAAATGATAAAAAGAGTAGGAAAAGGGTAAAGAGAAGGAAAGTGCTTCTTATATACATACTTGTTTGTATATACTTGTGTGCATATAAACACTTCTGTTGGTATGCTAATACATTCATACTTACGTAAATAGTTCTTACCTAAACATTTATTGTAACAAAAGGCAGCTTCCCCAAAGTACACAGAAAAGCAAAGAAAGTCTGGTACAAACATGGCTGAATCAATTTGCTGGATTTAGCAATCATGTTTGTGAATACATTATTCTGCTTATTGCCCAGTAGTAACCAAAAGTAAGATAAATCTTTTCTAAGTATACCTGCCTTACAATATAGCTGTAGAGAAATCTTCTTCCAGATTGCCAGGTAACATTGAAATAGAAATGAGGAAAAATAAATCAGAACTCTTTAAAAAAAGAACAAAACTATTTTGGCAGGCTCCTTTTATATTTATTTTGAATAAAAGGTCTAATTTCAGCTACTGAATTACTCACAGAAATCTTATCCCTTAATTTGTCTGGAGATTACAGTTGTGGTTTTCAGAGCCATACAATTCCACATTATGTCTCAAACTATTATTATTGTGACTAAGGAAAATTGCACTATTTTCCTGGAAAGACATTACTGACTTGGACCTGGCTCTTAACTGTAGAACTTAGCCCTGCTTTGAGGACTTGAAGAAACTGGACCATTTAGAAGGACCCATTCACACAGTTGCGATACGAGCTGTTGGGATAAATTCAGAGGCTTCAGTTGTGTTTGCTTTCATTTGGGGCTACACAGGGTAGGAAAAAACTCTTTGTGTACTTTTTTTCACATGTGTATGGTCCCTAACTCATTATTACAAATACCTGGCACTCTTAGAAAAAATTGCTAGAATCACTTCAATATGAACTATAGTCAAATAATTAGTCTCGAGTCAAAATTTAATTGCAAAAGCTGGAAAACATCACCTAACTCAAACTGAACATTTTAAAGGGTTTCCTGAAAACAAACGATAAGCAAGAACCAGAAAAAGTAATACATTTATTTTAGAAGTGTAGCAAATACATACAATAACATTACAGTAAGTATCACCAGGTGGCACTGTTACAAATATTTGATTTATCTTAGCAACTGATAACAACTGGGTGATAGGAGTTGTGCAGAAGAAAGAAGAAACGTGTGGTTGCATATTAGCATTACTCCTTCTCCTGGCATCCTGTTCTGATAGCAAACATAGCCGTAGGGTGTTTGGGGTCAGGGTGATAGCAGAGCAGAAATCAGTGACACTTCTGTGTCTAGAGACGTGCAAATATCCATATGTGCAATTTAAATCTATAGTCTAATGGTACCGCTAGAGAAGATAAAACTGACTGTGACTGGCACTTTGTTGCCGTACAACATCTGTAGACAACCCAGTTCTTGGCAGGTATCACCGTTGCAGTGTTATGTCAATAGTATTATGGCAATGGCTTCACCATAGGATGAATTACAGACAGTGGGTGCAATTCAACAAGCCCCAGGGTGCTGCATCTTGAGCTGACAGGAAGAAATGATGAATTCACTGTCTTACCTCTGAGGCAACCCTTTGAACCAGGCTTCCTACACCCTTGCAACAACTGCCTCTTAATATGGGCTACAACCACTTTAACTCTAGTCTGTGAAGACTATGTTTCTTTAACGCTCTTATAATGATGGCATCTGTGGCACTTACATCTGTTACAGTTGGGGAAGAAGATAATAGGTCTTAGTTATGCTTAGACAAATATACAACTGAGTAAGTAGGGGCAGAGTGAGTAAATAGTCCTGGGACCACCAGCCGATGTGTCATAGACCAGGCTCTGGGAAATGCTCTCATAAATACTTCAAAATTGAGAAGAAACTTGAAGTTAATTGATCACACTGTCATACAAAACCCAGCCTGACATTTTAGTGGTGATAAGCACCCTAACTATATCTAAAAAAAAAATCCCCTAGATGCATGGGTAAGGTGCTAATTCTGGTGTTTGGGGTTTTTTTCTTCCCCACTTTATTAATTGCTGAGTGTTTTTCTTTACTTTGTTTGGTTTATGCTTTTGAAGTGATGCTATCAGAGAGGGGAAGTGTGTGTTTCTATGTGTACCGTTGTTGTCCTTCCAGCCTCAACTGTTATATGTCATTTTTTCCTTTAAAGACAGGTTGCAGTACCAGCATACTGGGAGAAAACCAACAGCAAGAAATCCAACACAATTTTACAGGGCTATTTCACAGAAACACGCTTACATTTATTTATGGATTTTTCCTGCTTATGACAATCCTGTTAATAGCAGACCAAGGAAACTTCAGCTCTGTGTAACATCACTAGATGTAGATTTGCTCTACCAAATCATTCCTAATCTAAAGCAGGTTAATTTCCAGGAGGTGCTTATGTCTGCTTTAAGCATTAGAGACATGGTTATCCTTTGAGGTGTAGCCTGTAGGTCAAGGAGGATTAGCTTTTCACGCTGATACGGTCTTTCTAGATGTACTTAGGTATAATCCCCAGCGAGCATACTGTGTGTCTCCTGAGTCTGATAGCTAAAAGGCTGCCTAGCTGGGTCCTCTGTAGGAGCCATTCCTATTACCCTAAAATAGAGTTTTAGTTCAGACTTTATATTAATGATAACGATGTCCATGTTCCAGAGAAACCGAAGGTAACAGAGTCGCCACAGGCAAGTCAGAGAGCAGCTCTGTTTTGTTTTTTCTAGGACAATAAACACACGAATGCAAGCAAAAAACATAGCAGATAGATAACCTAGAAAGCAGGGCAGGGGAAAAGTACAGAGGGGCAGGAGTGATAAGTCACCATCCTTTCCACACACCCTCATTGAACAGGTTGGCAAAGAACTGAAAGGAGAACCACAAAATCCCAGGGACCTTATAAACAGGATAGGACTTGAAAACAGTCATTTTTTGCTGAACTCACTTGGTTAGGAGATTCCAGGACTTAGATCAAAAGTAACAAATTGAAAATACACCCAGTCCAGAGAGGGCGTTAACAATGCTTTAGAAATACAGGGATCCATGAGAAAGAAAACCACAAACAAACAAAAAACCCCAAACAGCTGAATGGTGTCAGTTCTGGTCTCAGCAGTACCAAGAGGAACAGCAGACGGAAAAGCATGTAGCAGAGCTGAGGCAAAAAGCATGAAATTGGGAGTCAGAACATACGGAGAATGACATGCTTAGAGATAAAACTGTGCTCAGTGTCAATGATAAATCACTTAGGTAAAGATGTCTGAGGGAGGCCGATTTGGGAGTGCAGAAGGAGATAATCTGCAGAGCTGCAGTGCCACCCAAGCAGAGATCAGGGCTGCACTGCATTTTGAAATCAGCACCGGCTCCTGTGCTAACCCCCCTGCAGGGCCATGCCAGAGCAGAAAACCCTCCACACCTCGGACCTGGGTAGAGACACAACCCCCAGCCCGTGCAAATTTTCTGTCACAAACGCACTGTGTTTAACCACTATTCTTGCTTTTCAAAACAAAAAACTTACCCCAGGGGAAAAATCCACAAATCCCCGGCTGAACTCGGATGTGACTAATCTCTTCTTGTGGGTGTCATATCGGAAAATAGGACAACCCCTACAGCACATGCAGATTGTACTTCAAGAAATGTACTCAGAGGGTTCAAGTTAAGCACAGGAGCTGAGGTTCAACGTTTGTAAAACAGACACCGTATCCCTCTCCAGATAAAGAAATTGAATGAACGACCTGTGCTGTAGCGCCATCAGGGGAAACACTCTGAAGTCACCTTAACAGGGTAACGGCTGAAGAAAGGCTGGTCTTTGACCCTTTGCCACGGAAGTACCACGAAGGCCAGTGTAAGTCAAACACAATTAAAGGTTTAATGCAAAGCAGACATCCCAATGCATCAAGCATCACTGGATACTGATCACAAACACCCAGAAGTCTTCAAGGAGTTAGCAGAATCCCTTAAGAAATACACATATATATCTGTATTCATCGATCATCCCTGTCATGCACAGCTGTAAAATTTACGGTTGCAGTGACAGAAATCGGCAAAGGAAACAAGCAGCAGCTAAGGAAACAAGGGAATATAGGCAAAACAAATATATTCAGTATGTGGGCTAACAGCATGACATCAGTCAAAAAGAGAAATGGTGGAATTGGAGACATCCAAATTAACCTCAGAAAGGCTAAGCTGTGATAGCAAACGGTCAAAGCCAACTGGTCTGCTAAAAGTAGTCCTAGTGGGAAGGATGGATACTGACAAGTCAGATTAGATGAAGAATGATATTAACTGTGCACTTTTGGTTCACCCTGGGGCAGGAACAAGTTTCATTGCCTACCTTTTGGAATAAGGTCAGCTAGTGAAGTGTTGCAACAAAAGAACAAAGACTGCTTGGAAACCTTACAGGCATCCAGAAAATAACTGATGACATAGTAATAATGGCATCAATTCCAGTGAAACACTTATCAGTGCTGAAGAAAGCAATGACAAGGGCTCATGCAGAAAATACTGAGTTCGGGGCAGATAAGATCCAGCTCATGGTAAACCAAACAATTACATTGGATAAAAAATTTCATTAGGAAAACAAACAAGAAGACAGCAAAGCTTTAACCATATCATACATGAAATCTTCACAGGACAAAACACAAAGCAGAACATTGCGTAAGGTCCTTCCTTACATACTTCCCACTGTAGAAGTATTTCTGAATGATTTCTCCTTGCAGATGATAGACCTCTGATTGCTTCCTCGCACTATGAGACAGCAGGTGGTCATAGGCAGGGGGAATGATGACATGCTACAATAAATAATGTCAACTCTCTCTACTATCCTGCATAAAATTCTGACACCCCAGCAAGTAAGACATAACTCACACAGGTGCATGGAAAGATAGTCAAAGGATTTCTCCGCTAAAAAAATTCATATGTCGCATTGAGAAAGCTAACCTGCAGTGTAACACAGAAGCAGATGATCAGCACAAAGCCCAACTTTAAGTGGCAATTTGCTAAACACCCTGACAGAAAAATATCTGTTAATATAGGCATTACACAAGCTGTCAGTAGGAGCTGATGGAAAGACGACAAGAAATGGATTTCAGACAGAAAGATCACAATTTAACCAAATTGTTTCTGTGATGCTTTCGATCCTTCCTCTGCAGCGGGTGGGTTGCATTTAGCCATGTAGTTTTCAGGAAGGGCCAGGCCTCTCCAGCTCTTCCTCCTCTTACGACTCCTCCATGAGATTTTCACATGGAAATGTGCCTTCTTGAGACGTATTCGAGAATTTAGTACCGAAACAGATGAGCCCAACGTTAAGGATTAATCAGCAAGCTGCCAGAGTTTCTGAGGTAGTCTGCTCCTGCTGCAGGCCTTGGGGGGGAGATGCTGTTTGATTGAGAGGTGGTTTAGGTGCAGGCTTTGGAGTGAAGAAAGGGCAATGCCATATTGTGACGGACTCTGCAAAATTAGCCACATATTGTGACCAATGCGGTGATGGCAGCAAAACGGGCCTCAGCCGTTGTAAGGGATACCTTCAAAAGCTTCAGTTTTTCTTCCCCGTGTCTAACATGGCTGAAGCTTTCTACTCTCCCCTCCTCCAGGTTCCTGATGAAAAGTAGACGAAGCAGTTGAGAAAGCGGAACAGAAATAGCAGAAAGTTTTAGCCACCCCCTCTGCCTGAAGTTGTTGGCCAAGGGAAGTTTGCCTGGAGAAACGAGAGAGACACCGTGCTGCGGCAGCGCCGGCACAAGCGAGGCACGAGGCCCGGCTTCTGAGGCAGATGTCCCAAACATTTAAACAGCTGTCAGAACCCGCTCAGGCTGTCATCGGGCCTGACCTTAAACCCAGTTTAGTTTTTAAATGTTAGGGGGGGGGGGGGGGGGGGGGAAGTGGAAAAAAATAATTAAAAAAAAGCCCCCAACACAGTAAAGTTACACAGCTGCCTGAAATATTAAATGAAAGGACTGAACATCTGTTCGCTTGCTTTTCAAACTTTAATGGTTTGGAGAGATATTCTGTTGTCTTAGATCTTTAAGAACATCTGAGACCCATGCAGCTTTAGCACCTGTGAAAAATCCTCTCTCAAAACATGCATACACTTCAAAGCTTATTACTCCTGTTCTTTGCCAAACATATGTTGCCAAACACCACGACAAATTATTAATAATATTTAGGTCGTACTTGACTTCTGTGTAGTGAATTTCCTGAGCGAGCACCGAAACACTACTTAAGCATCAACAAGCCCATAATGCATGAAGTCAGAAAGGACCATGCACAAAGAAATCGCTGGAGAATTGTTTACTAGGAAATAAGCAAAGTATTAGATTGATCCATTTTTGGTTTGCATTAGTTTGGGTTTTTTTTTTTTAATTACTCCTTCCTTTTAATTTCAAAATTTAAACCAATTATTGTTTGCCAGGATTGGGCATAGTGTATAATGAACTTGTAAGCTTCCTGCCACAGGATACTATTGACAGAGTTAAGGGAATTATAAGTGGGAACAGGAGGGAAGTATTAGGCATTCAGATGTATAAGAATACCTTCTGCAGTTAAACTATGCGGTTTATATTTATATTGGCCGTCAAGCCCTCTGTTCCGGGACATAGGATGTAAAATAGAGAGTAGACAAATCTGTAGTATAAACATCATTGTAATTTTAGAACTAGATGTTTGCAGTGCGCTTCTGGGACCAAATATACAGCATAAAGTTATATTTTGCATATTTTTGCAATACCAGACTTCAAGAGGAGGCAGAAAGTGAAAAGAAAAAAACTGGTCAGCAAGATTTCTGTTTATATTTCTGTTTTCATTTCTAATGGGTTTCCACTGGAGGTATTTATTATCACTCCACAGGGCTTCCTTTGGTACCACAACTTACAGCCTCAACTGTCTGAAATTTTAGCAGGCAATGTAAGATTACAAACTTTAATTCTGCATCTGGAATATTCGCTTTCATTTAAAGAAGATCTGAATGTAGGTGGTATTTCTTTCCATATGCAACTTTAAAAAGAGAAAGCCTAAGGCCCTAAAGATACGTTGACTATAAGTGAAGGTGGGCTAACTTTCTTGCCACTCATGCATTGCAATGTGTTTTTAATGTTTTATAAGTTGATGATTCAAATGAAAAAATGTATACCAGTAAAAGTAAACAGGTAGTATTAATAATAATGATAATGATAATAACAGCATTAATAATGCAAATCCCATATAAGTCTCTTCAAATTCTGTGAAAGATAAAATGCAATTTCTAAAACCCCCTAAAACTATTAATAAATCTTCATTAAAAATTAAAACAATAGAATCAAAGCAAAAGAATGGAGGAATAGAAAGCTATGGCACTTATAAAAATTAATTCATCAGACCAAAGGGGACGTATTTTCAAACAAACACAAACTGTGAAGAAAGTTCAGGATTTGGGGGTAGGGAGCTGTTAAAGATGGAATAAATGATACGGACAAAAAGCAGAGTAGACAATGTTATACGTTACTAGGAATTCATTGTTTTCCACTGAAGGAAAGAAATTAATTCTTGGCTATTTATACAAAGGGAGTATCATGATTAGGTACTATTTCATAAAATGAAAACTAAACAGTGAATAGAAGGCAAATTCTGTCACCTCACACTATTTTGGAATCGTGGTGCCACGCATGCTCTCTTACTGTCATACACACACTTACCATTTACAGAATACTCATACAGAATGAAAATTTTTTACAAACTCTCATTTCCTACACGAAACTAATTCAAAACCAAAAATCGGAAAGTATGGCTTAATAATAGAGAGCTAGATACACAGTGTGAAAATAATCCAACAAAGATAAGAAGAAAATTGATTTAGGAAGACATTCTGTTTGAAAGTAATCCATTGTTGTCTGAAAGCTGAGGCTTAGGTGCAGTAAATTTCAGATATTAGAAATATTTTGCCCTCATACATGTCCACAGCTATAAGACTACAGATAGGGTGCCCTGATTACAGATATAGGCTGTATAATGGCCATTTATTGAGCTGTGCGGTTTTAGATGCCATTCCACATTTAACAGCTGTGATGGAAGACCTCTGTGATATTCATTCCAACACTGACACCCTCAAGTCATATTTCTTCCCTTGTCACAAAGTATTTATTTTTATCAGCAGCTTGTCATTCAAGTGTATTAAAAAAATATGGAGAAACGGGCAGTTGTGGAGCCTCTATGTCAACCGTGAAGATAATGTCTCTCAATTTAGTGCCACTACTTGGTTATTATACATTCATAAATAACCAAATATCAGTTCAAAGACTCCAGGCATCAGAACTGAGAGAGGGGACAGAAAGCATAGATGGTATTGAATTTTTCACTTACTCTCACAAAACAAGTCATCCTGTTAATAATCTGGCTCTCATCCCAGCCAGACATAACACATTTTGAAGTTGTCTTTCTCCCTGGCTGTGTCAGAATTGGCAGCTATATTCACAACTAGAAAGTTTCCGAATGGTCAGACAGGTTTGTTTTGTTTTCTTGCCCTCACGCTAAAGACTTTTGCAGTGCCGGTGAATAGAAGAGAACAAAAGCAACTGGCATATCTGCAGTTGCACATTAGCTTAGCATCACATGGATATGGACTCAGAAAGGAATCCATTGAAACAAGTGGACAGCCTTAATGACAGAGGAGATCTCGAAGTCTGAAGCCTAAAGTAATAAAGCTAAAGCCATGTTAAATTTGTTCCTCCTCTGATTTGTATAAACAGTGAGGCAGGAAACAGAAGCTGCTAGCTGTTCTTAAGACAGGAAAAAGAACATTTTTCATTCCATGTTACATTAAGAAAAATAAAAATATAATCAATAATAATAATAATAATATATATATATATATATGAAGGTCAGTTAAGGTCTGTCTCTTCTCCAGCAATAAAACCATAATGATTCTCAGCAGTGACTCAGCATCACAGCACCTACATAATAACTTATTTACAGACTCTTATGTCATGCAACTAATACTTTACCATGTTTGGCAAATAAAATTTTTTAAGTTTAAGATAACAATTTAGTTTCTGATGGGAACTGGGGCAGGTGGGAATTCAGGACAGAACAGCCCTGGGATGATGATGAAGCCAAAGTTATTTCTGATTCGCTGCTAATCATTCTGTAATGTAGCCTACATTTCTACATTTCCTACACACAGAAACTCAAATCCATCATACACCTAACGTAACCATTAGATTCAGCTCTCTCCTGTGATTAGGCAGCGGTGGGGCATAATGCAGGCAGCGGTGGTGGGCACCGTAGCTACATGACATCTTTAGCAAAGCGAACACACTGGAGCTCCTTCTGTCTACAACTATATTTACTTGTGTTCTCGTGCTGCAGCGATTAGGGGATATGGCTTGGGATTTTCCATAGCTATACATATGGTCAGGTATCCCCATGGTTCACTTGCATTTGCATATACGTTTATATACTGACCTCTGTCAGTTGTTCAGGCATGTCTACAAGGGAAGTGACCAATGTAAGTCAGAACTGCTGAGAACTGGAACGCAAACCCCAGGCATTTCATTGTGCTTTATACAGTTTCTTCATATTCTTTAGCCAAAGTAAAAATTTTGTGTTAACAGCATCACACGTTTCCTTAGGAGGCTGATGCTAAAGCCTCATCTGGAAAGGAATACTTCCTTGTCGCGAATCCTGATTTAGGATCCTGCTGACTACGCCAACTTGTCATGAATGAGTGGAATGCATCTCACTCAAAAGAGAGAAGCAGCAATATGTTTTATTGAGGTAAAGTAGTAATTTGACAGAGTTCAGTGAATTCGATGGAATTTAACAAAGTTTAACAGTGGTTTACCAAGGTTCAATAAGTTCGATGGCAAGGTTCACCTTATTAATTACTGCATGGAAGAAACATACAAAGGAAAATTGAGTTAAGAGTCGAGTTAGAATTATTCACACAGAGACCAGAGATGCAAAGGGTAAGGAAGATCCTCCCGCTGAGTCACGAGGTTCAGAGCGGACACCCTTGCTTTCTAAACTCCTTATGGAGCCTAGGTGCAGCTAGGTCCAAGTCTCAGACTTGAACAACAGTTTATGTCTAATGGAATTACCTGTACAAAGTTTATAATCATTAATATTGAGTAGCTATGTCTCATTAGTATGAATTCAGCATGCTATCAGTCGCTTACCAAAGATGTGCTGTTGGAAAGAAGGTCTCTCTGCCTTGAGGAGCAACCTTGAGAGGCGTCCCAGCTCCAGGGGAGTTCACCGCCATGCAGTCACAGGGAGAGCTCACAGAAGGCTCACTTAAGGCTGTCATATTTATGGAATAAAGTGGTTGGCTCATAGTCAAATTCCACGCATGAGAAGTATGCATGAGACTCCTTGTACCCACAGCTTGCTTTGTTCCTTGATAAACGAGTCTTGGAAAAGCCACCCACTATTCATGTGTTAATCGCATGGTTTGTGTTCCAAGCTCATATCCATCGATGCTCACGGAGTCACTCTGCTCCTTTGTGAGTTTCCAGAGAACAGATTGAAACTAGAGGAGCTCTTGGCCAGGCTACAGCTCAGGCTTTACCTCCTTTGTAGCCTGTACCAAACTAATGCTACTTTGGTTAAGGAGTTGAGTGCACCCATCACAACCCTCTACAAGTAATACAAGTACCGTAAGTATGTAAGATCAGCAAGTACATCCCCAAATGTGGTATACTGATTTATTATGCATTGTAACTCCTGTTCCATCCTATGAAAAAAACCCACAAAACGCCAACTAATTTTATCTGTTTAAGTATACTCTCTACATAACATGACTTTGTTGGGCACATTGAGTGTATGAACCCTTTTCATATCTTGGAAGTGAGAATCTGTTTTTTCTAAAGCTTTAATCTTTCTACATAAAATGTATGACACTATATTCTGGATAGTTAGAGTGTGCTTGACTTGATAGATCATGTAGTGATCTAAGCCAAAACCTGCTGGTTTTAAGCCTTCTAATGAACTGCTGCCCAGTTCTGCTAGCCAAAGTTGGAAAATGCTGGATTGCTAAATTGAGAGACGTTGTCTGACAAGAACATTGTGCAGGAGCTTGTGAGTTTCTGCTTCTGCTGTGTCTGAGCCATGCCCAGTGGCTTGCCTGGGAGCCTGCAAACCAGGCATCGCTCTGCCTTTTTTCACCTGAAAGCCCTGAATCTAGGGCTGAGAAAACAAACTCATGGAGAAGCCCATGGTGGTAACTGGTGGTCTTCAAAGCAGAGACTGGGATGGGCCCCTTCCACTGCCAGGGGAGACCAAAACATGCAGAGTTCTCCTACCCCCAAAGCAGGGGCTTTTGGGGTAGAAGCACTTGCATACTTCCCCCACAATTGTCCCACTCTGCAAAAAAGAGTTACAGAGGAGGGAATGGAATGTGGTAAAAAAAAATCACTCCTCTTTTGCAGTTCCAAGTTTGACATGCTAAATTCTGGTAATACTTCAAGGCATTGTGTAGGAGCTGTAGGTGTCTAATTCAGAGGCAGCTGATGCTATCATGATGAAAGCCACAATGTGCCACTGGTTTTTTGGTTTGGGTTTGGTTTTTTGGTTTGTTTTTTTTTTTTTTGGGGGGGGGGGGGGGGGCGGGGAGGGTAGGCTACCTGTTTTTAAAGTAGCAAGTTGCAAGAACCCCCCAGTTAAGAAATTCTAGTCAGCCTCCCTTTATAATTCCCCCTGACTTGGCTGTCTCCACTGGCATCCTCCAGATATGCCCTGCCTACCTTTTTCTTTCCATAGAAAATCTTGAAGCATCCCACAACATTCTGACGTATAACAGGATATCAGTATTTGTTAAGCACAGCTCCCTAACAGTACAGCACAATAGACATTCCCACTGCTGTAAAATTAAGCTAATGTGTTTAGTAGATCTGTTTCTAGAAAGGTTACAGAATGTGCTGCTTCCATCATTACAGGTGAAGCATGGCTTCTATGCATTTGACATTTTGCAGTGTGTTTTCATAGATCCTAAAAGGACTTTTTGTCATATAATTATCTAAAACTGATTCCCTTAGGAGACCTGAACATGAGCAGCTTCTCTGTTCATATGCATCAATTTCCTCACATAGAACATTGATCCTCATGAGGCTTTTCTTGCTCTACATCCCACTAGAAGGGCTCGTATATATTTTGTAATTTTTATCCATATATGTGTGTGTGAGTGTGATCTTTTCCCACCTTGCAAAGGTGATGAGGAGGAATGTAAATTACTTTGTTTCAATTTACTCTGAAATGTAAACTTTTGTTAATGCATTTGTATTTCTGCTCTTTCCCAATGCATCATAAAGTTGTAAGGGTTTCACAGTTACCATTCATATTTTACTTGTGTCTTTCTGGAAATGTCAGGGGCAAGTAATATCATGCACTGCAGCCTGAGCATGTATCTACACGTGCAATTTTATATTCGTGTTTGCATAACGTAGTATGCATCACTATTTTGAGAAACAAGCTTTGATCTTTATTGTTGCTAACAACAATATTAATACTAATGTGCAGTATTCTTAACAAAGCGTATCATGAGGCATTTTGCAATTCAAATACAATTAAAAAGCAACATCAAATAAATGTTTGATTTTGATTTAAAATATGAGTGATTCAGTTCTCTAAATATGCACAAAATTAAGAATATTAGAAAACAAATTCCTAGGGCTGCCTTCGTTGTCATCTCGGAGAGCAGGGCTTTCTGCAGCCTACAGATGACTGAGGTCCCTCCTGGTCCATGAAATTAGGTTGGAGTTCAGCTCGTGAACCCCGAGGCTGCTGAAACACCTCAGCACTATCATCAGGGCCACCCCATTACCTTCACAGCACCCAGCAGCTTCATTCTGTGGCTTCTTCTCAATCCAGATATAGTTTTCCAGGCGCATCAGCTCCACCTTGAAGAAGACAGCTGTTGGCAGTGTGGTTGCCCTAGCAGTGAGGGCTTTATCTGATGGTAGAGGATGTCCAGGTGTGACTGAAGATCACTGAATATCCTCCTCAAAAACCTTAGGGCTGCTGCTGGAAAAAGTATGACCCTAGCCTGAATGAAAAGCTGTTAGAGAGGACAAAAAAGCTAACATTTATTTACAAACTGAGCAAATTTATGCAGAAACTCACTGCGAGGCAATCACTGAAACACATAACAACATCGTTTGCTGAGAGTCACTATAATTTGAAATCTCATATTGGTTTGCCAGTGTTGCAAATATTTTTCTTCCTTCCTTAATTCACACATACATGCAGAAATCCACTTTCCCTAAGCTTATTATTTGACCCTGCTTTAACAGAGGGTCTGTCTGCAGTCTCTGCACTTTGGACATCTATTTTCTTTCTTAAAATGAACTCTGTTCTTTAAAAGTGAAATGAAGGCTTCTGAGTATAATATATATCAGATGAAAAATTTAGAGCAGACTGTACTGCTTCATCTTAGTTGATAAATTAGACATTATGATATGCTGTAACCCCTCCCAGTAGTACTCCAGATATTATATATTGGTTTTGCATATCATCTTCTCTTGGGAAGTATGCTTTTTCACTTGTGAGTTTAGTCACTGCCTCCAGCAGAAGTTATACAACATCAGAAGAATACCAGAAAAGGAGAAAAAAAAATAAAAATGTGAAGAAATGGTGGCATGCCAGAAGAAATGACGATAAAAAACTTACCCACGAACATGAACTTGCCCGGCAGACTCATACAAAGCTTTTCACTGATTCTGCTCCAGGTGTTGGCGTTGCCCCATCACGTGCTATCAGTCGGTGGGCAGGAGGAGGTCACGCTCAGAGCAGCATCACTTCTCTGGAGCTGAGAAGGTGTTTTGCAAACCACCGTGGGCACCTTCGTGGGGTGGGTCCTGCCTGAACATGGGCCTGAAGCGGGGAAGCTGCCCAGCTCTGCCGCTCCAAGGAAACCCTGCTCACAGCTTCATCTGCAGAGGCAGTGCAAGGATTAAGGTTATGAATACAGAGCACTTTAAGGACGAGGAAGCCGTTTTGGCTAAACAAAAAGACATTAAATGCCTTTGAACATATACCATGTATCGCAGGCTACCTGTTCCTGGGATCTCCATGTTAAAATACTGGCAATGCTTTGCTAGGTTTTTTCTGTTTTTAAATTCAGTTTTCACTTTGGATTGGTACACTTATGTTTAGCTTATGCAAACTACGTGCTTGTTCAGAAACAGAGTGAAACTCCTTCAGTGATGGCTAACATGGTCAAGGAAGCCGTACGTGCTTCTCTGGTCACAGCGCATAAAAATCTGTAATAACGTAGTAACGCCAAGGAAGGCTGGGCACTCTTTAATTCGGTTATCCCACGTTCTTTCTGAAGCAGGACTTACGCTTCCACATGAAGAGAGAAGTAAGCCTGATGGAAGGGAAAGGGGCTTCGTTAGCTTGTCAGGGCTAAAAGGGATATGTTCTTCTCCAACATGTGAAGACCATTCTTGGAGATTTGTTGCTCTGCCCTAATTTACCCACAATTAAATTTATTCATGTTTCCAGAATGATGTGGTTCCTAGCTGCTGCTGTGGGAAAGACTATTATTTGGTAAACTGTCAGGCCTTATGATGGGAGTGAAGAGGTCCCACACTGTTTATGTTTAAAACAGGAAATCTAATGTCTGGTGATTATATAGAAGGGTTAAATTTGCTGCAATCCCAGCCATGCCCATCCATGTTACAGCAACTACTCCAAATTTTTTCTGCAGAGTCTACCTGATTTTTCAACCAGGTTCAATGCTTAATGAGTTGACGAATTTTCAGGATGGTATGGAGCACTTAAGATGACCTGTGCGTAAGGAATTTTGAGACCTATCAATATAGTCCTGCTATTATGCATTATTCGCTGAAGGAAATTATGCCTCTTTTAGAAGAATGTTAAAAATAGTTTCTACCTAAGTCATATCAAAAAATTTATTGTAGAATAATATGGATGATTTTCTTTCTTTTGTGTGTTCTGTGTGGGCAGTAGGCAAACTGTTAGCTGAAGTGAGTGAAAACCCAAATTTCAACCTCTCAAGAGCTGGCAGCTGCTTAGAGAAGTCTTAATAGGTTTGGCAGAAGATTCAATAATATTTTATCTGGACTGTCTTAGTGGTATAAAGCTGCTACATTTAGTGAGAATAGTAACTAAAAACCTACAAGTAAAGGGAGAAAAAGTAATTCTAAAGACACATAAAACATAGCTGCCATGATTTATGCTCTTACAGACTTGCTCAGAAACAAAAATAACTGCAAGTAGCTATGCTTACTGACGCTCTTCCTACCCATGCCTAACTAGTCTAGGCGGGGAAAATGGTAGGTTAATCCTATCCCTTATCTAACACTGCAACAACATTAAAATACAGCAGCAGCTTAGTAAATTGGTTTTGGGCGCATACTTCTAGTTGCTCCTCTTAGTTAATATGGTGGTCACAGGACTGACAGAAAAGTGACAGTAACTGCAAAGGTGGAATATGCAGAACCATATTTCTGGCAGACTGTTGGCACTCTTCACCAAGAACCCAACATGATCGCTAGGAGTATCATATATTTTGTCCTGCTTCTCCTTAGTGCTCCAATCCCATGGCTCAGATTTGGCCTCCACTTCCATTGCACCTCCCTCACTGAACTTCCAAATCAGGTAAAATTGTCATTAGGCAAAAATGAATTTATACTAGATAAGATAGTAGACTGACCGATCTTCCTTCTTTCCTTCCTTCCTCTGTACCCAGGACGTCCACAACCAAACAGCATTTGAATGTGCAAAGATGAACTTTCTTCTCTACCACTGGTTTTGTGAACCAAGAATTGCTGTTTGTCTCCGCTAGAAATATTCCTATAGATCAAACACCTGTAGTTATACGGAACCTACTACAGATAAATCTTGTTTCTGCGATAATTTTAATAAATTGTGATCTGTGTATATTGTATTTGATGCTACTATACCACGCAGTATGTACGCAAATACCAGAACATTCTCCACTCTATTTGAATAATTTTAGGAAACTTGCTATATCTGACCACTTTGGAACAACTTGGACTGAATTATTGACCTTCAAGGTTAAATTATTTTATAAATCATAAGCAATAGAAAGTGTAACTTTCTATTTCTTTTGACAATAAATATTGAAAAAGAGTTTTCCAATTTTGATGATGTGTTCCCAAAAGACACATTTATTTTTTTTAATGGCTTTAAATGTTAAGGAACTGCTTTCTTGCTTGTTTATATTTTCTGTATAATATTCCAAATATTCTACTCAGTCATCTCCTAGATTATTTATTTTCTGAAATTGTGGTTGATTTTCACTAACTCTTCTTTTAATTCTAAGAAAAAAAAAAAAATAGCTAAAAGGGTGTCCTGGTTTTGGCAGGGATAGAGTTAATTTTCTTTCTAGTAGCTGGTATGGTGTTGTGTTTTGGGTTCAGTATGAGAAGAATGTTGATATCACACTGATGTTTTCAGTTGTTGCTAAGCAGTGTTTAGACTAAGTCAAGGATTTTTCAGCTTCTCGTGCCCAGCCAGCAAGAAGGCTGGAGGGGCACAAGAAGTTGGAAGGGGACACAGCCAGGAGAGCTGACCCAAACTGGCCAAAGGGATATTCCATACTATATGACGTCATGCCCAGTATATAATCTGGGGGAGTTGGCCAGGGGAGGAGGATCGCTGCTCGGGAAGTAACTGGGCATTGGTCGGCGAGTGGTAAGGAATTGCATTGTGCATCGCTTGTTTTGTATATTCCAATTCTTCAATTATTTTTATTATTGTTATTATTATCATTATTAGCTTCTTCCTTTCCATTCTATTAAACTCTATTTAATTCTATTAAACTCTCAACCCACAATTTTACCTTTGTTCCTTTCCAGATTCTCTCCCCCATCCCTCTGGGTGGGGGGGAATTGGGCAAGTGGCTGCGTGGTGCTTAGTTGCTGGCTGGGGTTAAACCATGACAAAGGGCCAATGGTGTAATGTTTACTGTAGAAATTACTATAAAGCCACTCCTCCGTTAACAAAACAAAACAGACTTCTGCAGCTTTTTCTGAAGACCATGTTAACAACCTAATATAGCACTTTCTTCCCACTCTCCCTATTACTTCAGACAGCTGAACAGTAGAAGAACACCTGTGTTTGTTAAGTAAGGCCTTATCCCTCTCAGAGTGTTTTCTTCCTTTTTACTGGTATATTTTTTTCCCATTATCACAAATATGGGCTGATACTTGCCAATGGTCGATAAGATTTTTTTTTTTCCAGAATCCTTTTTGTTTGTGTCTTTAACACACTGCATGCCTGGGCAAGGTAGCAAAAAACAGAGAAAAGAATTTAGTATTACATCTCCACGGGGTTAACACATTTCGAGCCTTACAGATGCAAATAATACCAATTGCTGGTTGAAGCAGTATTAAACCATATTCTGCCTAAATTGATTCTAGCAACAGTGAAATTAGTATGTTGAAAAGAAATGGGGGAGGGGAGAAGCAAATCTGGCATAATTTGGGCCATCAATTGGACAAAAGCTGAGGTAGTGATGTTAACTTCAAAAAATGTCTCTGGAGAGCCACAAAAGGCACATAGATAACTTGATTAAGATCAAAACAGATAGGAAATGATGCCTGTCAGTGCTATGGGCTTCAGCACTACTACCAATATATAACAAACCGTTATTTACTGGCTTGGTCTTGTTGTACAGTCCCAAAGGTCTTTAGAAGATACATTTATACAGTACAATCACCACATCCGTATTAAATCATGGGTGAGAATCTATTTCAATTTCTTTTTCACCTTCAGCTGTTTGACCACAGACCATACAGACATGATTTAGAAATCTATCGGCTACTCCTTATATCACAAGGGTCAGACTAGTCCCTAGCTGGCATAAATAATGGAGACTTCAAAACCACTCTAATTTTGCTCATTAACACATTAGGCTATCCTTGCTGCATTTCCTCTTCCATTTTACATATATATAAAACCGTCACAAATACAACATACAAATAGATTTTCTTTGCATGATAAAGGGATTTTTCTCCTCTTCCAAATTCAGTTTATTCATTGAAAGAGCTGAAAAACTGTATTAAAAATGCCCCCACCCCCTGCCACCAAACAAAAATAAAGCATTCGCTTCTAGCAGTGTTAAATGATGTTTGATGCTCCAGAGAGCCTTCAACATTCATTATAGAGTCAACCAGAGCTTCATTAAATATCAGTCTAGCATGTGTATATGTGGTACTGAGCGCTGGCCTCAGGAGTTCCCTTAGGCAATGTTCTATAGGTTTCTTTCATCTGTCATTTTGCTTTGACTTGGGGCGATTATCACTTTTATCATTGACAATAGAAAACTCATTCCTGTGTGCATTTCGTTTTCATTATTCCTTGCCCCGTGAGGATGACTGACACACACAGATTCTTTTTCATCTTTTAAAGTATTGTAATTAATCATTTTAAATTCTCGCCTTGGAGTGTTCTTTTATTAGCATTGGTGGATGAAATCAAATTAAAACTGTGTATTGGTACTGAGAAAATTTGCTGGGCTATCCTGGCCTAGTAGCAAAAGACGAACTCTCATACATTTTACACTGGTTTAGCTTAGCTGCCCTGCATATAGTCTATCCTGATATTCATCAGCATGAACGGGGTCTGAATATGGGCTAGGGAGTGCCTAATGTTTTGAAACAGCAAACACAAAAAAGCTGAAAAAATCATCCTTTTTTCTCTATGGGAACATCACTGGAGGTTTTTGAATCTGAAAGTTAGTGCGGACACCTATGAAACTATTTTGAAAATGAGGAAGAAAGATCTTAAAAGTACAGCGCTGGTCAGAGACTGAGGAGACGTGGGTTACAGCCACTGCCGTGGGCTTCACAAGTTACCTTCAGCAAAGGACAAATTCTATTCTTGTTTTCCACCTGCAAAATTAAGATATGAGTGGTCCTTCTTCCCTCTTCGCTTCATTTGTTTAGGTTGCGGGCTCTTCTGTACAGAAACAGCCTCATATAATTGCCAAGGACTGTGTCTACCACAACCTCACTTAAGCACTAATGTCAAACACATAATAATTGTGTGCCATTGCTGTAACAGTTACTGCTTGTGCGTTAAATTATCTGAGAGAGACAGCACTGACAGAAGCAGAGAGAAGCCTTACTCCTGCAGGAGCCGTGCCGTTCCTCTCCTCTCCGTGCATCAGGACAAATTACCATAGAAACAACCGTTGGCACCGAACAAGTGACAGACCCTCCCCGGAATTGGGGGGGCAGAAGCAACGTGAACATAACGGCAACGCTGTTGTCTTTCTCTTTCCGCAATTTGTGTTTGTCTCAGAAGTTGAAAGCCTAATTGGGAAAAAAATACCAGAATACAGAAAAACACCACCAGACCTGGGTTTCAGATGTAATATTTGGCATTCTTTTAAAATGTATTGAAAAAGCAGAAGGTACTGCATTTTACTGTATCTCTTTTCAAAAGTGCCTCTTCCAGATCACATTGGTTTATTTTAATGCCTAATTTTTAGGAAAATGTATAAAACATAAATCGTGGACATTTTCCTGCGGCAACCTGCAACACAATCCTGTCCCCAGATTAAGCCAATTCTCTTTTCTTTTCTTTGTAATTCCTCAGGTGATGCAGAGACACTAACCTTATTAGTACACAGCAGCTTATCTTGCATTTTTTGGAATCCTCATATTTCCCGTCTTTCCTAGATAATATTTATCTTGGCTGTCTCCTCTGTATGAAGACTTGCAAAGAAGTCCTGAGAACACAAACGACTGCTCTTTGTCAGCTGCCCATCTGGGGAAGCCTCCCTTGAGGGGGCTTTCTGGCTTCTCTTACGTGTGCAACAGAGATGGCCAGACGTTCCGGAGGCTCCGTTTCTGTATCATTTCAGTGCTATTTCAGTGTAATGGTTTCAATCAGAAGTGAACGCTTTGCTGGGGATAAAATAATAAATGAATGTCACAAAGTTTTCCTTCACATTCTGTACAAGATTAAAATACATTTTCATCGTTGGTACTGGTGATGTATCAGAATTTACAAGGTATTATGTGTAAAGGCAAGATATCACCTTGACCTCTATTCCTTTTATTTGAAAAAGCAAAACCTTCACCCTTAAGAAGATCTAGTGACAAGCCATCCTGCCATTACTCACGCTTTAAATAGCAAACTGCTTTACTGTGTGCGACCAGATGTCTGAGGGTAAACTTGCACCTATGCAAAGAAAAATTTGGAACCTTTATTCCAATATATTCTTGACTATACTTAGAATAAAATTGCTCTGAAATATTATGTGACCCATTTTCCAGTATCTCACGTTACATCTCCAGAGTCTTTATTATAAATTAATAGGAAAAACTCTGGGCTGTGGCTTAAAATACAAAGATCACCATTTAAGGCATACTTCATATCAGTTATCCATCTTCAATAGAGATGCATTACATCCTAGAGTGCCTGAAAAAGAATATTTAAAATACTTTCAGTTGGGTTTCAAAAATTTGACCTCCTAAACTTACATTCTAGCCAAAAGGGCAGTGGAAGTTGAAAGGAATCCTTCAATAAAAGTAAAACATTAAAAAAGTTGCTTGCCATTTCGAATTATTTCCTTGAAAAAAAATGGAGACTAAAGTTGTAAAACATTGTGCTTAAACAAGCACCGAAATCAAGAACCATACCTTTACAGTATGAATAGAATCTGGGGTTTGCACCCAGGCTCACCTAGACTACCAAGGAATACTGAATGAATGAGATAAGGAAAGATGTTTTATATTACACAGTTTTCACAGAGGTTGATAGGATAAATTTTTTTCAAGGAAAATCTCACTTCTGAAGATTTGTGAAGCCAGATGGTGCCCCATGAAGCTGCCTTGGAGCAAAGTATTTCTCTTATACTTTGAGAAATGCCCAATTTTTGTAGTTACATATGGAATTCTTTTTGCTTTAAGGATACCATTTGGCAAACACTGTGCTCCATGTTTATTTGGTGATTCCCAGTGCCACGATTATTTCTGTGAGTCATCAGAAGAACTAGAATCCAGTAAGGAAAGTGCCAAAGGAAAAGCATCTCTTAGTTAAGAAAAGAGCCCGTTAATTAAATTAGCCACAGAAATCAGATTTCATTTTAAATTCTAGAAAATGTAACCCATACAGTGAGTGGCCCATGTCATATTTCAGTGGCCATATGCCATGCTTTTGAATAAACTGAAGAAATTTAAATATTTAATGTTGTTTAACAACAAAATGTGTGATATCTACTAGCTACATGAACTGACACCCAGCGCGTCATTGGTTTATTTAATGGTATGTGCAGACTAGTTGAGGTGCGTATAATGGAGAGATACCAATTCGCTGGAGACCTTGTGTCAGTGGCACTTCTGTGGAAATACATACATCTTAGAGAAGAGTCAAGGGGAACTTGTGATGGCTTGTAATTTTGGCCTGGTGCCTTGAAAACATATCCTGTTATATTTAAATAGGTCAGCACTGACAGACTTATAGTGTAATTATTGTTGATTAAATCCATGTAGGACCAAGAAAATATGAAGTAACAACTGGTTTGGAACTATTTTGTATATGACATAAGTAATCAAGAGACACAGAAATCTAAATGTCTTATGGATGGCCAGGTTATGATTCAACCCTGACTGAATTTTACTGAATCGTTTGAATACTGAATATTTAAACATTTTCATTACAGGGGTTTTTTTGTTGGTTGTTTTGTTGGTTTTTTTTTAATTAAGCATGACTGATAGTGGTAACTGTCATTAACTGAGAATTACTCTACTACAAATAAAATATGTTAAATGAATGTGAGAAAAGGTTCCTAATATGAAGAACTATGTACAATCAACTGAGTATGAAGCAAGAAAAATAACCCCAAATTTCGGCTCAAGCATCAAACTAAATACAAACTGATAAATATGATAAATATTTGGAATATATTCTAGAAGAAAATCTAATCAAACAGAAGATTAATGGAACTGGAACTGTTTCATGTAGACAGACCTACACAGCAAACACTCATGCAGTACCTAATTTTCAACTCTGCTGGGGTTGGTGCAATACAGGAATTTTCAGCACAGGAAGCACTTATCTTCCAGAAGGAGAGCTAATAAATCAAAATTATTTTGTTCCCTTGTACGTTCCATTGTCTCTTGTTACACCAACACTCAAAATACATAATGCTGTGAGTCTGCATCTCAAAATTTTCAATAATTAGGAATTAATTTCTTGTTAACTGTCTTCCAGGACTTTTTAGCTCTGCCTACATATATCTCTTCTGCCCTTAATTTTCTCTGTTGTCACTGAACAGAGATAGGACCTATTAATCTTCCTATTTTGTCTTGTCTGCATTATTATGATACAGAAAAGACGCATAAAATTGCATGCTTTCCCACTGAAGAGACTATCAGCAAAGGTCAGCAGGAAGTCCTGGCCAGCTGTGTCGTTATGAGGGGAAAAAAGGACCTTCTGCTACAACAATTTGCTTTTCCTGAGGTCTGCCATAAAGTGGAATTAAGATGTACAAAAATGGGGAGAAAATTACGAGTTAAGATGATGCAGGTAGAGTAATACACACTGAAAGCAGAATCATGATTAAACATACCCACTTTCAAATCTGTGAGAGGTGGTTGGCTGGCACAAAAGGCACCACAAGTTGTATTCAATACATGACTTCTTTGTTAGCTTTGACTTAAAAAAACCTCTATGAGTCAGATATGGCTAACTATCATGGACTGATTTGGAGGTGAGGTCATTTCATTTGCAGTCCAAAGAGCAGACACTTATTGGATTTATTTTCCATTATTTACAATGGAAATGAGCTCATCACTATTCCATTTTACATTTCATATTAATCAATTCATTTTTCTAGCTTGCAATCAGTTTATTAGTTTCAATAAGTGCTTCATGAATTGTTAATGATAACATAAAACAACAAAATCCAGAATCTGGTTAAAAATAACACCCTTTCAACATTTTGGCCTGCTGCCACTATTATATGTGGCTGGTATGAGATGGAACACACATCAATTTGAGCACAATTATTTGTGAGGGTCAACTTGGCACCATGGAGTGCAGCTTCAGGATATGACTATAATAAATATCATATGAGAAAACATCCATAACCTTTTGAAGACTACCAATGCTATAATTTTCTAGATGTGTGTGGCAAAGCCTGTATTTTCTTAGATCCATCTCTAGAGGTGCTAAGGGGACCTGTCAGTTGTTCTTACAATCTTAATCAAGGCCTTAAACTGAAACGAATAATATCTCAACTGTACACAGACATAAAATGTCATGAAAAGATACTTAAAACAGTGTCAGATTAGAAAAAGAGTTATATGGATTCTCATGTAATCTGTAATGTATTTCAATAATTAAAAAATTAAATTCAATTTTCCAAAAGTATTAAATATTTGTATATAACGAGGAGATATTAATCTCTTTCAAGGTGCCATTTGCATGCAAACGTAAATATTGTTTGGCGATCAAAACAACTTTTTCAGAATGAGTTCTGGAGTTGTTCTCTATAGAGCTGACCAAAAGATAGTATCATTGTATTTCTGTTGAATATATTCCAAAATCTGAACACTCCTGGGGATTTTACTGTCGACTTAGATAAAAAAAGTACATCTTAAAGAAAATGCTCTCTACACTGAGAACCGTTGTTAGTATAGGTATGCAAATAGTTTGTGATACTGGCTGAGATAAAAAAGCTTGAAAGTATATCTCAAAACCTCTCTTCCAACCTCTGCTTCTCTGTATAAAAGATGATGTTTCTTAGCCATCGCATTGGCAACAGCCTCTAAAACCAAATACTCGAACACCATTACTTTAAGAGAAATTGATAAGAAAATTAGAAATTATTCAAATTATATTTTTTATCTTTCTTTTGTTGTTAAACAAAAGCAAAAAGCATGCTACTTTAACAAAGTCCTCTGGGGTCATCCAGATGTTTTCCTCATAGTTAATAAATCATTGACAAAAGGATGAACTCAATGAACATATTAGTTTTACTGACTAACATTCAGGCAAACAACATGCAGAAACATAATTAATGTGCACATAGGAAGACAAAATGACCATAAATTCGGCTTGGCAACCAATAAATCTCACCTATTACCTCTCTCTCAATCAGGGACTTTGTTTTGGTTTGATTTGGCTTAAGAAAAAACACTCACAACTTTTTAATACCTTAATTTATAAACAAGCTATAAAGCTATTTGTTGTGTGTTCCTTCATAAAGGTCTTCTTCCACCCTTTTTCATAGTTTTCTCCAGCCACTGCCATTTTTTTAATATTTCTTTCGGTAGTTAAAACAGCTAGGAAAACCGTAAATAATATGTGACCGAACTGACCAGACATGAAAAATACGTGGCATTTACTCAAAGGAAAATGCATATATACATTCATCACCAATAGTATGTTCATGAAAACTCTTTGCCAGACAATGCTTAGCATCTAATAGTGCTTATAGTTTACAATGAAACAAAGTCAGATCTGTAGGGATGACAGCAGGGTAAGTTAGTCCTTCTTTGTTGGTGACAACTACTGCACGTCTATAACCTGTTTTTCTTTCCAATTACAAAAGCAGAGTGAAACCTGAGGTTTAGAATTGACTGTACTGGGGGAAAGTTTCATTCAAACTCAGCAGACCTTGTAGTTATCATGAAAGCAATCAATTTATAAGGCCCAAACCATCCTTATTTTGAAGACAAACAGAACCAATGAGCTGTAAAGTGCACTTTTTCCCAGGGAGAGCACTGTTTTGTGAATTACCGTAAGATGCCATCCACCGCCCTTCACAACTGAAACACATGGCAAAAATGCCAGCTGACTGCAAAGGTGTAAGGTTAGACCTCCAGTTTTGGGGTGAGCTCTCATCACCGCGTGCACCTTGCAGCCATTCCTTCCACTGCTTCAGGCTAACCCGCGGTAGTGCTCTGAGACGATGGAAGTAACAGAAACAGCTGAGGAAGAAATGATTTTTAGGCTCCTGAATTTAGATTACGTTTTAGAGCTGACAGGTGGAAATTGGAAACAGTAATTATAAAGGGCATAAGCAAATAATCTGTATTAGCAAGAAAGAGGAAGGGGCCAGGTTCTTCTCTCTGTCACTTGAAAAGAAGGGGATAACACACTGTTGTGCAGTAGCCAAAATAACCTCTACTTTTCCAATTAACAGGATTGCATTAGAGGTTCAGATTCTCTTCATGAAAAATGCTGAATTTAGTTTCACAGATGCAAATCATATTCATTCTTCATCTGAATGAATTTAAGATTTGCAACAGTATAATTACAGAAATTGCATCTACTTTTATTATACTAATTTACCTTACACATTGCCAGTTATAAAGAATACTTCATGCAATGAGTTCATTTCAGCATGTGCAGGTACCACACTTCTAGCATGTAAAATGCTGCAAGAATGGTCCTTCACATAAAAAGAATATGTTAGTAACTTTAAAATATCCCTTTGTACAGAGTGTCTACACCATAGTGCTTTTTTCCCCCTTTTTTTCCCTGGAAGCTTTAGCTTCCTAATCTTGATAGCAAAAAGTTTTGTAGCTAAACCCCATTTTTTTTCAGAATGATCTTGTTAAATTTTCTGGTCTTCATTCTTGATTGGTTATGATGACGTTCAGACTATGTAGCAGAGTAGGCTCGATTGGGTGACATCAGGGTAGTATATTCTGCTTGAAGAGCCTTAAGAACATGTTTTACTAATTTTGTATTTGGTCAGATAGGGTTTTAAAGTACAAAATCAGTTTTAAAAAAGTAATTGACCTTTCAAATAAAATAAAGTGATGTAATTGCTTTGTGCAGTTAAGCACTGATGTTACTCTGAAAACTATGTGTTTAATGTTAAAAAATAGTGTTACCTCTCTTTTTTGATCTGAAATTAATGCAAACTCAATAGTTAACTAGCAGTATATACATACAGAGATAGTAACAACCAGGTCGAACGAAAGGCATAAGAAAAGTTGGTCCTAATTTTGGGTAGGTCCTTGTTTTGGGTAAAAGAATGGAAAAAGTGGCAGGCTTTCTACATGGGCTGTACAAAAGGAGATGGCAACCACGTGGAGGAACAGTATATTTTCCAAGGGATCCCTTTTTCCTCATGTAGGGTCTTTAGCATTTCTGCTGCCATTGGGAGGATGCTTATGCCTGGAGAGAGGGCTGGGGCATCCTCCCCAAGTTGGCAGCATCAGTCCAAGCCCCCAGCCTTTGTCATCCTCCCTCCCCTGGCAATAGTCAGAGCAATAAACCCAAATTTCATGCTTCCCCTGCCTTTCCAGGAAGGTGCTGTCTCCAGAATAACCCTAGCTGCTAGACATAGGGCTTGAAGGTGCTGGCTCACCACTGCAGCACTCTCTTCCTTTATTGCAAATTGGCCTCAGAGAAGCAATTCTTGTCCTTCATTTCTGTAAGAATTTAACAAGGAATTAAATTATTAAAGAGGCTGCAAGTATTCAGTTTTTCTCAAGGTAGCTCTTCTCTGTTGAGATGCCACCATGACTATTTTACATCAAAGTGCAAATTATTAATCTTCATTTGATAAATACTGAATAGTGAAATACTATTTCTAGAATATTAATGAAGAATCTTTAAAAAGATGGAGAGAGCGCATTAAGACTTGATATCAGATATTAATAGTGCTTACCTGTGTATTAGTCTGGAAAGTAATAGTAACATGAACATCCACACTAAAAGTGCATCCTCTAAAACATAAAACATTTCTTTTCTGAACAGTCTCAGTCTGTAGCACAAATGAACATTGCATGCATAAATTCTAGCCATTAAGCACAAAAACGATATGGCACAAAAACTGTGTTTACAATGATTGTCAGACATATAGCTGAGGCCAAGTGAAAGCCAGTTGGAAGCTGCTCATAAAATTTGGCAGTTAAAATACATACTTTAGGCCTTATGGCTGCATTCATTGCCATATGTTGAGAGCTGTCCTTCTCTATTTATCTGCAGCTATTGTATGTTTGGAACTGTCCACCCCTATTTATTTGCAATCCCTTAATTAGGCATAATGGCTCAGCTACTAAAAGATATTAACATATTGCTGCAGATTGAAGGGAGAACAACAGATATAATTAGAGGTTGAGAGGAGACTGAACCATGTCAAAAGATCAAGTTTGATTTAGTCACACAATGACAAAGAGGGTGATAACCACCCTACAGCCCTTGTTCTGGAAAGATGAATATTCTGTGCCAAGGTCCATTTCAGGCTATATTCTAAATTTTCTTTCAAAAGTAACCATATACTGAAAAACAGTTAGAAAAGACTTACTGATTCAAACTTCTAAACTTGCCCTGGTGTTCCTGACTGGGGTGTCGATCAGCAAGACTACATCCAGCTCTGTAAAAAGGGGGATGGTAGACTGGATACTGAAATTGCCAAGAATCACTCTTGAGGCTAATGTTTTGGAAAGGGCCTGTCACTGCCTTTTGGAGATGACTTATGGAAGACTGTATGGTAAATGGGAGAAATTAATTTCACCATGATGACTGAACCTGCTGCACACAAAACCCCACCATGGTACCTTTGTTAGTCTGATGGAGAAATGCATCCCAGCAGACCGAACGCAGAGGTAGAAATTAAGCAGCATCTCCCTCTCCACCAGCTCTGACTAGTTCTGACAATACTTGGCATGACCCTTTAATTCTAACTATTATTGCTTCCCTAGCATGTTATTTTTCTCCCGATTCTTCTTCTTTCCTGTGCTGCTTTTCCTGACTTCTGTCTAATACACATTGGGTTTAGCCAGCAAAGATAAATCCACCTTTTTGCAGCACTGCCATGAGACTGCAAACTGAAAGCAATGCTTGAAACAACATAAGGCTGCTAAAAGTTTGCCGAGTTTCGGAGTGGCTGATAAGACATCGTGCTATGCCTGTAGCTTCCCAGCAGCAAGGCTGCAGGGGAAGGAAATTCAACAGACACGAACTGACAGACAGAAGCAGCATTTTCGTTTCTTTTTTTCGTTTGTTCTCCTATTGTGCGAGTTTGTTTTGTTTTAAAACAAATAGAATTGAACATCAGCAGCAAAAAACCAACACTTCAAAACAACCTAAACTGACTCCGTCTTTCCTTTTCTTGAAATAGGTGTTAATACATGCTATAAAGTTACATGGTTTCACATTGTAAAATACTTCAAAGCTTAAGGAAAAGGGATGATGGAAAGTCTCCAAATTAAAAATCTCATTTAATTATGTGCCAGTTATACTATTGTTTTCTGGCTCATTTTAAAGCTGTTTATTAATAGGTCAGAATGCTTCTCGTGCTGGCTGTTACCAGGAGAGGAAGCTGGCAATAGCCAGATACAAAGTTCTTTTGAACAGAACCATTGATGTAGCAGCCAAGACATCTCTCTACAGACAGCTAACTGGCCCCTTGTATCATAGGTCCATGACAGTTTGTGCTCTTTCTAAAGATATTTATCTCCATGAAGCTCCCACAAGCAAGGGAAGAGCTCTTATCATCATTTAGCTGAAGGATTTAGGCACCCTAAGGGCAAAGACAAAGAAGGATTTAGGTGCTGAAGTCCAGACACTCGGTTCCCAAGTAGTCCCCTGCTTATTTAAGTACATGGGCACTTAGCAACTGGTAGGTTCCCCCATCTTTCAGCTTCCATATAAGCCTTCCTTTTCAACCAGCACTGAAAAATTTAGCATTTCAAATTTTTAATTGGGATCTTCAAAGCAAGTCCCTAATAGGTGCCGCAGGAAAGATGGGAGCGTGTCTAACGAAAGTCAAGAAGTGCCACCTATTCTGAGAGGAGGAGCTATTCCCCTGTAGTGATAGGGCAAAGAGCAAGTCAGGTTCGGCTTTGTAGCACTTTCATATTCACAAAACAGCCATCGGTCAAGTTTTTTTTGACAGGATGCATGCTCCAGCTAGAAATGTATACCTGACTCCTGAAATCAGTCTGATCTTTTCTGGTGGGTTTGATCTACACTCCACCTACTCTTCTCAGCCTGTGAGGAAAGCAGCAAGCTTTTCCCACAAAATTTATATTATACAGTTATCTTCTTTTTCCCCCCTTCCATCATGCTTTCCCTATGGCATAACAGGTTATTTCACGTAATGCCCTGTAAATACTAACTCCGCTGGGTAAGGCTTAAGGGAAAACATTTCAACATTTGCAGCATAATGAATTAGAGGTTGACAGGTAGGCTTGTCTTTTTTGAAGTTCCCAGACTAACGTCTACCTGTATGTCCTTTATTCTCAAATAAAAGCCTTTTCTAAACCTTTTCAAAGATGTATCATCACAAGTCCTCCTGCTAGAAGTACTCATTTACCCAGCTCTGATCAGCAGGATTGTGAAGTGAGTGTCTCCCATACAGCTTCTGGCGAGGATTAGGAAGAAATCAAATCAAATCTGAGATTTGCTGTTAATTATGAATGTCTAAAAGGAAGTGTGGAAATTGAAGAAAAGGCAAGAGATAGTTCTACAGCTTTTAAATAGGACTGTTATGACCGTGAGACTAGAGGCTCAGAGTCAGGCATACTGTAAAGAAATTCACAGAAAATTTTCCTATGAGGTAATACATTTTATATCTTACATTTTCAGTTTCTTGAAGAGATGAGCAGACGAAAAAGCACATTGATGCATCTCAGGAGAAAACCTTTAAAAGGAATGTTAAAATTCAGCACCAAAGAGGAGTATTGCTGTATAACCTAAAATATTCCACTTGGGTAGGTTATTTTATTGTCCTGTTAGAAAAATAAAGTTTCTTCTCCCTGCACAGAATGAATTTAAAGATTCCAAAGGCAACTGTATGCACAATGTTAACTGTGAAAAATATTATTCTTCTATACTGTTGAAATATAAGTCATTAAAGAACTCCATAAAGTTTGCACAGGATTGCTCATTTGGCTATTGCATTGGGAATGTGTGAATATGTACACTAAATATATACAACAATGCAGAAAACAGCAAGGCTAAACCCTGTCAGCTGATATGTTTAGCACATTGTCATTGGCACATGGAGCAAAGGAAAATTTTGGCTACTAGCAAGGGCTGGACTAATTTCCTTAGTCTGTGAAGACCCAAAAGTTTTCTCGGTGTAAGGTCCTGTGGCAGGTAGTAGTCTTGCTGGATCCATGACCTGAGCTTTCGGGGTAGGTGATGTGTCAGGGGTGGGTAGTAAATGGAGACTGGTGCAAAAGAATGTCAGTCATCTGCCACCAGGATGTCTGTAAACACCCTGCGCCAATGACACCACTGAAAGCAATGCTGAGAAGCGCTATTTGGAATGAGGACTGTGGTTGGCTCCTTAATATCTATTAATAGGAGATGTAGGACAGAGGGAATCCAGAAATATAAATCAATTTCTAAACTGGCATTTTAAACAGCCTGGTGCTTTCAGTGAAAATAATAGTTTATTTTTCAAAACCTAGAAAAGCACACACGATTGCTCACAACTCTGGACTTAGTTTTTCCGATTCCTTCCAGAAAAACATGTATCATAATTAAGTTTTCATATGCAGATACCCTGCAGGACATTTATTATTAAAGCAATTATGCAATTACACATTTGTTCATTTACAAAATAAGCATATCTATCCCTTACTCTAGATGCATATGATCATGATAATTGTTCTGCCCTGAGCTCTTGATACTTTGCAAAGCAGGTTCTCGGAGCCTAATTTAAATATAACAAGTGTGTCACCTCCTGTATATTAAATTTACACTTGACACTGACTTTTAAGTCAGCCTACTTGGCAGCTTTTTTCTAATATAGTTGTATGTTTCTCACCTATGGAGATATCTTTTCTTTCCAGAGTAGATCTAATGCAAAGGTCTGCAAGAAAACCTGGAGCTTCTGTCAAAACGGAAGCCAGGGAATTATTTGATTCTTGATTCCATCTGACATTGCAGGCCTCAATTTGAGGCTTGAAATATATTGACTTACAAATAAACAGATAGAGTTATAGAACTGAAACAATGAATAAACACTATGCTGCATCTTTTCTTGGAATACTAAAGATAGCCCAGGGTAATGAATGCATCCAGGATGAATATATTCAGATTAGCAATGCAATAAAATTGGCATGCAGATACCTCTTAAGTATAAGAATCAAAGCGAGGATAACAGACAGTATTGGTGAAAGCAACTGTTTTATGAAGTGTGTATGGAGCTTGGAAATATAGCATATTCTTACAGAAAATGTAAGAAATACATGTGTTGTTGTGACAGATTAACATTTAAAGTAAATGTATAGTAATTATATAAATTAAACCATGTTTTCACAGTGACTGCAATTTGTAAAATGTGTGTCAGACTTGAATTTTTTTTAGTACAGTTTGTTAGTAGCATTCTGGAAATGTTTTAAATTGAATTAAAATAAAATGAAGGTTTCTTAGTTAAATAACATCTAGCTGGAGGGACTAGCAAACGTGGTCAATTTTCAATATGCCACAAATAAAGAGATTTCTCTGTAGTGTGTATTGGAAGAATTACTTCTATTATGAATATTCAGGAAACTTAAGACATTAATGATTGAAAAAAAATTTAAATGCATTAGGCTTAGTTACTACACCATTCCATGTCCCTCTTTTTCCTATTCAGGAAAAAAAAAAAAAAATAATAAAGTAGAGTTGAATTTTCTGACCTTTAGATTTACAACTTACTCTCCCATTTTGTTTAACATCTTTTCTAACTATTGCATATAGAAGACACAACAGCTGGAATAAAGAAACGTTCTGACTGTTGTTACATCTACTAACATTCACCCTTGTCGTATTTTGTGCAGTACATTAAGCAAAAACATAACAGGCAGTTATTACTGAGCCTGCTTTCTATTACAGTGAATCTTTGTTAGGCAGGGGCAGAAGAGCAGGAAAAACGAGCAGAAGTGGAAAAAAAACAACCAAAGAAACAAAACCCCCAAAACAAAACAGAGTAATTACATTGTACCACGTTAGGAGCGGTGATGAGGTTTTCTGAACCGCGATGTGCTTGTTATGAAAGACACATTAGATGCAACATTAAAGCAAAACAAAAGAGAAATACTATAAGAAACCAAATACAAAATGTGGCTATCGAACCAGCAATCTAATCATAGGAACAGAACAACAGAGGGCAGAGATTTCATATGCCAAGATGCATGGTAACTTTATATTACTGCAGTGGGGGCACAATGGAGTGTAATAAGGCATCAGGTGATGTACTTACATCTCCCAAGTGCATGTATATACATTCTTGCAGTCATCTGTAATATGTTCTCTTCCTTTTTTTCTTTTTTTTCCCCTCTTACTACATAGTGAGCAACTGTGCCTGACTGGCAGCAGAGGTGGTAAAGGCTGTGCTGAAGCACCCACCAGGTCGTCCCTGGGGCATCCCGGGGGATGTGCCGGTTGGATGGGAAGCTCTCTGGGCCTGGCCAGAGGTACCAGCACGGCTGGGCGTGGGCCATTCAACTTCTGTCTCTGGAAGGGGAAGACAACTGCCAGTTCTGCAAAGCATTTCTTTCCCTGCTCGTTTTCCTTTCTTTTCCCCCTTCTTTCCCCCTCTAGTCCCCTCCTCCAGTCTGTGAATAATATTTGGCAAATTCTGGCTATAGTTGCAAATGGTTTGGGGATGATGGAACTTGTATTTTTGCAAATGTGTTAGCTGAAAAACTAAAATTCACTCAGCCTCATGTTACCTACAGTTGTCCAATTGGCTCTCGTGCTATTTAGCAGTTTACTCTTTTTAAGTTGGCGCCAGTCTGGAAAGTTAAGTCATGGACTATTATCGAGGGCCATTATAGCAATGCGAGTTAGCAAAGAGATTTAAAATTCAGTGAAATGGATTTGAAAAGACAGGAGTAAACAAACCTATCCTTTCATACAAGAGATGTATGTGATGTTGTTAAAGGGCTATTCCCATGTAAGCAGATGACTGAGAAGTACTATCTCACTGCTCAACAGACCATATAAATATTTTCTTCCTTCTTAACGAAGTAACGTGACTCTTAGTCACATTTTCCAAATTAAGGTTATTTTCATTTCCAGCAATTAAATCTTATTGCAGATCTTTTGAAAGCTATACCTTCACTGAAAAAAACGCACACTTAGTTGACATACGGAAGTAGAAAAGGCAGTCTGAAGCCCACTGAAAACACCAGGAATGCATGGCTGCTTTTGGTTTTTGATCAAGCCTTTGAAATACTAATAGTTTAAGAAAAACTACTGAAAGCTTTAAAATGCACACACACACACATATCCATATATATTTATATTTGTTAACATACCCTATCCATATTCCATGGGAAAAAAAAGAATATTAAAAACTGGGAATCACGATTGCTTTCAAAGTACACAAGAGATAACAAATCAAATCAACAGCCCTTATCTCGGCGGACTATTGAAATCTCCAGAAACACAAAGAATTTCTTGGCACCTCTTTGCATGAGAAATCTAATATGACCGTTATTCATACTCCCACAAAGGTGAACGATTATAACACATTCTTTAGCCATATCTTTCTTTCTGATAAGGCTGTGGCTGGGGAGCCAGAGAAACCTGTTTCTCTCTAGTTATAAAACAAAATGTCCAGAAAAGACTGTCCTCCTTCATTACAGAAAATGCTAGCAAGTATCAGCAACATCATACTATAAGTCTATTGTTATTCCAGTTAGCAAAACTATATAGGTAGCTATACAGGTAAATGCATAAGCAAAGTTAGTTTCTGATCTCTTCCATTATAAATAGTGTTTACTGCTAGGAAAAAATATAGGCTTAATATGTAATCTGGGGAGAGCAAGATACCAAAATTATATGCATGGCTGAAAACATTGGACCATATACACCTTAATCAACTTCACTGGAGAGATCTCTGAGCAAGAGAACAGAGCACACCTATTCTGTGCAATTGTTTTGCTCTTGTCTGGCACTGAAACTTAGGTAGGAATTTCTTCTGTGATGGGGATTTTAAAAAATATTTATTTAGCTTTCTAGTGCCATTCCTATTAATTTCATGGAGATTAAGTGCTCCTTGGCTAAGCTTATGTTATTTATTTTTTCTCTCAAAAGAAAGTTTGTCTTTAGCTAAAACCCAAGCAAAATTATACTGTTACAATACCAGAACTAGATTTTGTCTTAAATCATTATTTTTCCCAAATTACAGCAACAAATTAAAAATGTGTCCCAATTATAGCATACTTAAAACATATTTTAGTAACCAGTTCATCAAAGCTCTGAATCCACACATTGTGTAGTTCCATAAGTAAAGAAAAGAAAGTACTTTTAGGGTTCCTTGAATTCAACGCAGAGATAATATTATCATGCAGACCTGATGTTGATCATTGCAATGATGATGGGGTCCAAAGAACAACTTCTGTAACTAACACCAAATCCACTTAGGGCTTCAGATACAGGTACCTGAAACTCTGCTCTCCCATTAGATGACATCCAGAGTCAAATTTACAGTCTTAGCAGAGTATTATTTCCCTGTTACTACCTGACTGGTTTAATAGTCACACTTCAGAATTTTCTTCAAATGGAGTCACAAAAAATGGATAGCAATGGGAAGATTTAAACAACAAGGTCTATATGACAAAGACATGCATGGTTTTTTCTTTTTGCTAAACACAACCTTGCCAGTGTAGCAAGATCTGTTGTCTAATGCTAAAGAATATGTGAAGATCCCCCAGATTTCTGAGGAAAAAAAGGTAATTAATAATGGGATAGGGCATTTGTTGTTCCTATCAGTTTTTCAGTTGTTTCTGTTCTTTTTCTGTTCCACAACCTTTGCCTCTGTTGACTACTGAATGAGGCTTATCAAAGGGACAATCTGATTACAATTGTATCAGAGGAAATCGATAAATAATGTTGAGAAGTGTCACTTTCTGGAAATGAATAATAATATTTCTTTGGGATCTGTTACATAATAGTCTTCGGTACTATAAATTCATTACTTAAAAGTCAATGTAGTTTTTGTTCCCAAGGATAAGCTTTCAAATTTGCTTTAACTATTATTATCAAGGGAAGCTTGAATTACAAACATCAAGAAGTATGGTTTCAATATTTAAAAGATTAGAAAATTCAATTAGACTGGAAACACAAAGTGAATTTCTTATATATGTTTTCCTTCTGCTTGGAAAAGCATTCTGAATTGAAAAGCTCCCTTTGCTGTCAATCCCCACAAGTGAATAAATTTACACGTTTAAGTAAGCGTACTATACAGGATTTTACTAAACAGGGGAAAATTGCAAGGGGAGATAAATTGTGGAATTGTAGATGGATGAAAAGAGAAACAGTGTTATCCATTCTGCCATCTTAGACTTCCCCTCAAAAAGATTTTTAAAATATACAGTTGTCTTTCTGTGAGGATACTCAACCTTTAAGCAAAGAGTGGGTGATTATGTATGGGAGAGGCATACAGAGGGAAGAGCACTGAGGAGAAGACGAGCAA
The DNA here is from genome assembly GCF_929443795.1 of Astur gentilis. Lineage (NCBI taxonomy): Eukaryota > Metazoa > Chordata > Aves > Accipitriformes > Accipitridae > Astur > Astur gentilis. The sequence continues at coordinate 16,941,003 of NC_064891.1, forward strand.
TGTGGGAAGAGGGAGCAGATAAGGAAGGGAAGCATGCAGAAAATTAAGCTAAAGAACGCAGAGTGAAATATGAGTCATAGGCTTAAAAAAGACACCGAAAACTAAAAGATGGGAAATTCTTCTAAAACTATTCATACGTAATGTATAGGGGTAGTTCTCCAGCATTTGTACAAAGTTAAGGACAGAGCTTCTCCTTTCCAAGTTGTTGAAAGAATAAGCATTTTCATTTCATTTTTTTAATACTACCGAAAGAAAGGAATAGAATGGAAAGAGAATTTTGTTAACTTAAACTGCTATCATGAGAAACCTGCGGATCCTAAGTCTCTATTTGGTACAGCCATATGATTGAGATAACCTTTACAAAGGCAATTAAGAGACTTAAGTAAGACAATACTTGATGAAAATAATCATGGAGGAAATTCTAGATTCTTCAGTAAAATTTTACCATATCTTCATACTCTGCTCCAGGTACTCAATCTGTGGAGCCCCTTTCTGAATTCTGGACTGGATCTCACACATCAGGCTAATTTCATGTGATGACAGCAAGCAGTCCCACACTGGCAAAGGTTGACATACAGTACAACTAACATAGAAACAACGTGGAGTTTCTTGTCAGTAACAAAGTACATGTTTTTATTTGAAGTCAGTACCTGCTACTGTGCCAGAGAGCCAGCAGCCGGCTCTGAGCATACTTACTGCAGATTCTTTTTAAGAGTGTCACATCATTAAATCAAAGTTGCTTAGTGGTTGCCAAATTGTACCTCATTAAGCTGAAGGAATTACTAAGTAGCCTCAGAAAAGAAAATAAGCTCAGAGAGAAGTATATGAGGAGACAGTATCTGCTGTCTTATTTAAATGGAGTGTGGTACTTCTGCAGTTGTTCCATTTGCTTTGTCTTGGACAACGTTTTCAGGTTTAGAGTATTCAAGAAAGCCTGGGATGCTTTCTTACCTACTGCTGATCCTTCAACAAGCAAGGGCTTGCAACACTGACAACAAGGTAAGATTTTTTCCCCAAACCAAAAAGTGAAGACTGGCTAACTAAACGTGCTACAGGAAACATGTATCCACATGCAAAAATTGAGTTTTCAGTAATCAGTGTGCCCAGGGTAGCCTTTTAATGTACTGTGACCAAAAGATAAGCGATTTCAGGTGCAATATCTAAACCAGCCATACTAATATATTCCCTTAGGGATGTCTGATTAACTTCACTTCCTGATTTATCATTCAGTAAGAAAGATACAATTTATTTTTTAAAAACCACAAAAATGTGGTCCTAATACTGACCCAGATTAGGAACCCCAGGAAGGCAGAGGACACAGGCAGCAAGAGGGAGTGAGGAATAAATGAGTCAGTGAAAGCGCACAACATACATCTGCTCTCTGCTGTTCTCTCCTTTTCTTAAACAATCTTCTGGAAAAAAAAAAAAAAAAAAAAAGCTGTTTATCTGCTAACACTGTACCAAAAAATATACTATAACATCAATTTATTTTATTGAGTGAACAAGTAGTCACCATTAAGCAGATTTATGGTTTTGAAAATCTTTTTATTGTGTGTCTCTGTGGAATTCTCTCTTCCAGATAAAGCTGCACTTCACCTACGCAAAAAGTATATAAGGGAACTGCTATATAGGAACCATTTGGCACATGCTCTGCTTTTAGATTTGCACAAGTGAAATCACATGAGATGGCACTACAGCTATAATTTAAATCAGCTCTTGGCCTAACTCTGTGTTCTGAAAACAGCCGCAATATACTATAGTGATGGGGAAACACCACCTGACATTTCAAATGTTAGGATATAAATCTAGGGTATCAGTTCAGTGGGAATCAGTTTCTCTGGACTGTGCCAAAGAGAGTAGAGTGCAATCGCTGGGCTGGTACAACTTTGGGAAAGCCTGGGGTGGAGGCTGCAGTGGAGAGTGCTAGAAAAGAAGGGAGCATAGGAATTCATTTTTGAGAGCCTGTTTACAGATCATGAGAGCAGTTTAAAAGTTAATTTGGCTTCAGCGTGACTTACTTCCAGTGCAGCCAGAAGGAACTGCATGTTCTTGGCTCTCGTATAATTGGCTTTATAATCAGTGGGTTTGGAATAAGATGGTAATTGACCAGATTTAATCACAACACTTTTAAAAGAAAGCACTCTTATCAGACAAGGTCTTGTCTTTAAAGAAGTTTGTCTCAAAAGTGTCTTAATGAAGATCAGATATAATTTTTCCAGTTAGAGCAATGTCCGTCTAAATAAACCTGCAAAGAGGATGACCCAAGGACCAGGCTCTTTGCAACTTCACATAACGAAACTAGGATTTGCAGGAATATTACAGGTCGGTTTGCAGGCAGACGGCTCCATCTACAGACAGAGGCAAATGTGATCATAGCTGCACTGTAGCTCAGGGTGTAGGTTGCAAAGCCAGGCTCCCTAATCCGCATGAGCTGGTGTCCTACCAAGGATCGGCCACGGCAGGCTTCCCCTGTGCATGCCTACGGATTTTAGGCTTAAGCATGTGTCCTGATATAGTGTGTCAGCCTGTTTTTACATATCAGGTCTGTGCATATCTGGAGCCTCAGAAACAGAACAAGGCAAAGGTGGTCCTGGCTTTATCCAGAACTGAACTATAACCCAAACCTTACAAAAAATGTTTCTCAAGTCCACTTACGGAATGAATCAAAGGTTTCAGACATACCCATGAACGGACTTTTCATTTCCCTCGTTTCATACCTGAACGTATTTCCTTAACATCTGGGATATTTCAGAAACAGCCAGTCACACTGCATTTATGAACAGTCCGACCAGCCAAACTGTCATAGGAGCAGACAACAGGTGGAATAACTAACTGGGGGAAAATGAAATAATTTAAGACCCTGACACTTGCCAGCCCAGAAATGCAGCAAGCCATCATCTCAGCAAGTAATCTACCGCATGTCAATCTGTGGAGCTCAATTCCTATTCCAGCACGTGAAAAGTCCTTTCTAAATGTCTTGGTCATCTGCAGAACCTCTTTATGTCTGACTTCCCAGATGTCTAAATCTTTGTCTGTGCATGTAGATTGCTGTCTGTCCAAATAAGCCCTGATAACTAACCCCACTGAGCACCTCCTTTCTGAGAGCTTAGATACCCTTAGCCAAAAGTAAAATGTACATTTCTCACAGGATGCATCTGTTACCTAAGCTTCTCTCCAATACAGCAGATTCTCCAAATATTTCTGCCATGGAAGGTGACATATCACCGTGTTGTCTGAAGCTGTGTGGAGTAGACTTGGCTGAAGTTAAACTGGAAGAATTTGGGGTGTGAAGTTTAGTTCTCACACTGACAAATTTGTCTTGGACTCAGTGGAAAAGAACTCTACCTGAGACATCACTTCCAACACATCTTAATTGTTTGTCGTTGAGTTCTGGCAGAAGCGTCTTCACCAAAGAAAAGATTTCAAAAGCATTTTACAATCAATTTTGAAATGTTCTTCAGTTGCAGTCTTTAAGGGTGAAAAAATAAAAAAAAGGTCTTGATAATATTTCTGATGGTGAAGTCCTTCTGCAGAGTAACAAGCAGTTCTGCCCTCCTGACAGCAAGCGCTCTGTGCCAAGACTGTTACATATGCTAAATTACTGTTCAGTTTTGATTCATTTAGAGTAGCGATCGAGTCAATCATTATAGTGTATCCAAACACATGTCAATGGCAACTGTTGAATCAATGACTCAGCAGAGTCATTATTTCCAGATCTACTGTGAGGTGAACCTGGAAATAATACACTTCTAGTAGTGATGTTATATTTTATATAATGCTTCTACACAAGGGGGTAGACATACTTTCCCAAGGCAGTCAAAACCTGATTATATTTACTTTAAAAATGTCTATTCTACCTATATATTTGCATTCAAGCAAATTACTTCAGTAGTAGAAATATTTGCTGAAAGAAATTAATTTAATATGGAAAGTTACTTGCAGAGTCATCATTTAAAATAGATAGTTATGAATGTCAACACCAGGAAACTGATTCCAACAGCAATGATCATACATTCATGAACAGAATACTTGTACATGCGGTCAAAAACCTAGAACATAAACATTCTCAGTAAATGCCTTGCAAGTTTGCTACTAATCAATAAATTTCTGCAATACTTGAATTTTAAACTGAGAAAATCACAAACAAAGCACGAGCAGCTTTGAACACAAAAAACACAATGCACACAGAATACTGAAGCACTCACCCATTTTCTAAGAAATAATGGTTTTCTGGTCTTCCCATCCATCAATTTTTAGACAATCTATTCTGGATACACAAATTAGCACCATTTTCATTATGCCCTAATGAATTCCACAGTATTAATATCATATTCTAGATTGCCTGGCTAGCACACAGTGATTTTGTACTTACCGGAAAGAGCAGCTGGGAGACTGTCTTCAGTTTATAATGGTAAAGCATTTTGGCAATTGGATGAAACACTGCAGGACTCATGAAAGTGGCCCAACGTTATTGGCTGGTGATAGCTTTCTTTTCAGAGATTGATTCTTTTTCATTATATTTCTGGCTGAGTGCAGGTGTACAGAATAATAGCCCATGGCAGTGAACAGGAAGATGAAACTCAATAAAAACTGGGGATGAGAAAGAAAATTCATTTTTAGTTTGTGTTAGCCATTGCTACTGTGAACACAACGACATGCTTTTATAACATAAGAGTAAAGAAAGTCAACGTGTAATGTTTGTTCGTTAACCCTCTCTCTACTTTATGCAATATGGGAAGTACAATGTTTTCTAATACGTCTATATGTCTTCGTGTGTGTATGAAGTTGTCTGTCTGAAAAGCAACCCAAGAACATTATTTTGCACCACAGAGTACAGATAATTTTGGCAGAGCAGATTTTCTGTAGGCCTAGATATGGATTTGAATTATATTTAAACATGTTGACCTTCCTGGTCACAGATTTTATGATCTGTATCCATGTGGGAGGCAAGAAAAAAAAAAAATACTGTAAATTTAAAGGCTTCCTAGAATCTCCCCTTCCTTTCTCAATTTTTTATAAGCAAAGAAAAGAAAAGAAAAATCTCCCTACCCCCAATATACTGATAGTATAGCTGAAAATCCCCCCTCTTATTATCATGTCGATAGACAACAAATGTAATCTTTTAAAAAGTTGAAATAACATTTGATTTCCTCTCCTGAATGGAATTATGGGATAACCATTTCCATATGGAAGTTATAACGAGATTTTTTAAATTCCCTCTTATAATAGTGTATTCATGTAGCTGTAGCACACCAATATCATATATTGTGCATGTTAGCTTATTAGTAGAATAAATCACATTTTTTGTATTGCAGACTGAATTATTATACTTCTACCAGCATGCTTTCTTATTCTGCCAAGCAGTTCAATAAACAAATGTAGCAAAGGTTCGTGATTTTTCCACAAGACAAAAAAATTTGCTTTAGTTACTAGTTTTATTATTTCTTTTTGCACATTCCTTTTCCACATATTTAAGTAGTAAGCAGTCTTGTTCAAACTTTATTATTTCTTACAGAATGGAATAATTCTGTATCTAAATTTGGAATAAAACATATGTAACATTGCCAGAAGATGTTCTTTTGAGTAAGGACTTCTTTTCCTGTATTTTACTAAGAATTTCAGCAGAAGAAATTAGTGAACACAAAAGTTAAGTTTTTAATTACAAATAGCGATGCAAAATCATGAGAATTAGTAGAAATGGCAACTTCTCTGTGATTTTACTTTTAACCTCAGTAACCATAATTTCTTTCTGAGGATATATGTAATGATCCAAACTATACTTAGCAATGCAAGAAATCAGCTGTATAATACCACTACAGGAGGGTGCAAAACCCAGCAAGCCACTGAAACCAGCTACAGCATACAAATAACACAGAGATGGTAAATAGGCAACATGTATTGTGAAAAATACATTTTCATTTGGCTTTAGTTTCATAAGCAAAAAACTGTGATAATAATATACAACTGTTGTGTGCATGTATGCATGTACAGACACAGAGATGCACACATGAAAGCACTCTTGGTTGTACACTGTTGTCTTTTTTTTTTTTTTTTTTTTTTTTTTTTTTGAGAATCCTTCAAATGTATTTTCTTTTTTCTACCTATAGTCACATTTAGACACTTTTGACTGTGCAACCAGGCTGAATAATGACACAGAACTACCTAAACATGCTGGGAGCACTATGCTTCATTTTGAGCCTCAATTTGCACCTGAATCATATCATTATATTCAGCAGTTTCACACAGTGTACAAAAGTTTCCATGTTTAATATTGTGAATGTCATTTAGAAATAAGAAGTAAGCAAGGAGAGTTCAGTAAAAGATAAGGAATTGAAAAAACCAACAATGAAACTCACTTTAAAAAAAACCTTAACTACCTTCATATATTAAATGGGTAACGTACTATTACATTTAAAGTTGACGCAAGGGTATACAAAAAGGACAAAAAATTATTCCCATGGCATCTAGTGACAATGGGAGACGAACTCCTGCCTGCGAAAACTTGCTACCACGGATCTGGATCACTTGGCCTCTTCAAAGTCACAGGGGAGTTGAGCGCATGGATGTGAAATGCAGAATTAGGTAGTGGAGGAACTGCAGGAGGACAAACGGGTCTCATGATGCACCAGCAGGATTTCTGTCCTGTAGTGGATCTCCTCTCAAGTTGCTTTGGGAGGGATTCAAACACCTGGCTCTAGCTACTATCCTCCAAGGGAGCAGATCTCCACCAGGTCCTGTGTTGAAGCTGCCAGTAACCATGCAGGCATCTCAGATACCCTACAGCATCTGTGGTGGTGCCAGACACCTACGTACAGGCAGCCAAACCCCTGTGATACCAGTAGTGTCCTCCACAGAGCAATTCACGCACCAAGATTATCCTAAATATTTATTGATCACTTGGAAGACAACATTATAAGGTTACTGAAGAAGATCTGCAGATGACATAAAGCTTGGCAGACACTATGGAGAGTGCTAAGCAAGGAAATCGTAGGCAAAGACACAGATCAAACAGTCTTTGGGACAACCATTTAGTTTAACTAAAACAAAAAATGTCAGCAATACATACCTACTAGATGGGTGACTATTTTGGAAGGTAGGGATAAAGAATTTGGGAGTCATAGGAAATAATAAGCAGAAGGTGCTGATTTTGCAGCCAACAATCGCATACTTGGCTCATAAACTTAGGTATCTTTTACGTACAGAAAAGTCATGTTACTCCTTTAGATACCGCTCATGAGTGTTTCTGCTCTCCCATGTTTTCCACACCTCCTTTCCAGGTGAGTCTGAAACACGACCCTCCTCAGGGACGTTATTTCTCACCAGTTACATCCTCCACAGCTACCTGTATCATGACAAATTTAAGCTGTAAGTAACAAAAAGTGCCAGGTACTTTGAGCCGTCACAAATATTTTCATAATGATAAGACTGCTTCTCATTTGCCAAGAAAAACCTGCTCTGCCCTCAGAATATTTAGTAGAAATGGCACTGAAATAAGGTCAACCTAGGCTTGGGGCCAAAAGTGGGGGAAAAACCCTCTGACTAGATTAACTTTTAGTGCCTCGCGCCCTTCTCTGGAATAGCCCAGGATCCAAACACATCAGGATTTGTAGGTTTCAACATCCATGGCAAGATATCACAAACGTTTCTTACTACACAGAAACTTCAGTTTGCATCTGAGCTGTTCCTAAAGCTCTATGCAGATTCTCCCCTCGTTTCTTGTAAATCACCTCCATGAATATGAAATAGGTGGTAGGATTAGAAAGTCATTTCATCAAACTCCTCAGGCTGGAACAGAAGCTCCACTTGTCTGTAAGGTGTAAGGAATAAGAACGCTAATGAACTGGATTTTGCCAATATTTTGTTTGTTAATAGAACCAAACACTGTTCATCTGTATTTCTATTGAAATACCTAACAAAATAATACTGAATGTAAAATTTTGATGGCTAACAAATTTGCTGAATATCATTATCCACCTCCAGAATTTAAGGAATGCACAAAACCTATGTAGAGGAATCCCTGAGAAATTTTATGACTTACCATTATGATTAATATTAATAATTCAAGATTCTTCTCTAGACCTCACCGAGTGAGGTCCATGCCCAGCCATGTCCTGAGACTACAAACAGGAATAATTTCCTTTCCTGCAATAGGAATGGTCAGCTGAATACTGCTCAAAGGCCCGCACTTTTTTTGTGAGCATGATCTGAACGAGTTTCTCATTGACAATTAAGCAACACAACCATTCTCATTCTGAAACAAGCCCAGAGAAACACATCTAAGCTGCTTTCTTTCATCGATGATTGTATTTTTGGTGGCACGCAGACACAGGTGACAGCATTGTTGTGACCCAGAGGTCTGCTCTCCCTGACAGCACAAAAAGCATTCTCCCATCTTAACACTGGTACTGTATCTTGCCTTAGTGAGCTGCTATTGACAGGGTTTGAGAATACAAAAGTGCTGATACTGGCAGACAGTCACTGAACAACTATTGAGTGCTCCTTCTGGTGCATGGTTCAGGCAGCAGGGCTGGTGTCGTGGTTTAACCCCAACGGGCAGCTAGGCACCACGCAGCCACTCGCTCACTTCCCCCCCGCACAGTGGGATGGGGAGGAGAATCGGGAAAAATAAAAAAAAAAAGTAGAACTCGTGGGTTGAGATAAGAACAGTTTAATAATTGGAATAAAATAAAATAACATAAAATAAAATAAATGAAAAGGATGATAACAAAAAAAGAGAGATAAACCCCAAGAAAGACAAGTGATGCACAATGCAATTGCTCACCACCCACTGACTGATGCCTGAGCAGCAATTGCCCCCCCCCCCCCCGCCCCCATCCAGCTCACCCTAGTTTATATACTGAGCACGCCGCCCCATGGTATGGAATATCCCTTTGGCTAGTTGGGGTCAGCTGTCCTGGCCATGCTCCCTCCCAGCTTCTTGTGCCCCTCCTCGCTGGCAGACCATGGGAAACTGAAAAATCCTTGACTTAGGATAAGCACTGCTTAGCAACAACTAAAACTTCAGTGTGTTATCAACGTTATTCTCACACTAAATCCAAAATACAGCACTGTACCAGCTACTAGGAGGAAAATTAACTCTGTCCCAGCCAAAACCAGGACAGCTGGGAAGACCAGAAGGCAGCTGGTGGAGGGACAGCGACAGCCCTTGTGGAGGGAACACAGAGTGGTTCTGGATCCATGAAACCAACAGGCTGACAAAATCACTATCGCGTTGCTATACATTTACTCAAAGAGTTTGTGAGAATCCTTATACTACCGGAGCCACTGGCCACTCTCCTGCCTGGCTCCCCAGCTCTGCTGCACCAGGGGCTGCCAAAACAGCAAATTTCTAAGTTGTACAGGGCAGGTGTGATTCTGAAAGGCTTTCTATGGCCCATCCTTTCCTCGCTCCTGATGCCAAGAGGACGTGCCATACCTATGGAGGACAGGTCTCTAGAGCAGCTCATAGCCTTGGTCTCTTTCAGGGAACTCATCAACAGGGAATAAAATGGAAGTGAAATTGAACAATTCATCACCTAGTGAGATAATAATATAAATATAGAAGGTAAAAAGTGAGAGATGAAAGACAATTAAAACACCCTGTATAAGGTCTCCACATACATGCCGTGTGTGTGTGTGCACCTATATGTGTGTGCATGGATCTACCCCTATACTGATCCAGAGGATTTGTGGGAGATAATCCAAATGAAATAAATAATTAGTGATATGGAAGCACAGATTAAAATGAAAAAAAAAAAAAAAAAAAAAAAGGAAATCTAGTAAGGGTAACCTACTTTGCTGGGGAAAGACTTGACAATCTCAAGAAGAGATCACGCTACAGTAAAATCTGACTACAAGAAATATTCTGCAGACTGGATGGGCACTCATACTGAGAAGCTCTTAAAATGAAGAAGTTCTTTGTAGAGTAGGTGTGCTCCCACATTGAGAAGTTCTAGGGAAAAAATGATAATAACAGTATCAGAAGGTGAAATTCAAAAATATACACATATCACAGAAAGAGAACAACATACATCTCTGCAGAGCCATCCCCTTAGGAATATTCCTCATGAGATTGTTTTCCGTGTCCTGAGCTTTAAAGAACAATGTGAAAATCTACCCTTTCCCTGAGAAACCGAAAGTCCACATTACAATACATAGATGATATTTTCTTCGCTCCATCCCCAGACCTGGCAGGCACGTCCTCCACGGAGGTGCCAGGATGGGCAGGAGGCTGTTTGCTCCTGCAGACTCCTGATGACAACCACGTCCCCTTGACTTCAGAAAACCACTCCTATGCAGGATGTTTCTGAAAGGCATTCCTTCATGGAAGGCGATACAGCCACGCTGACACCCTCCCTCCACTGTTGTTGAGGGGAAAGCGGTGCCTCTGCAGGGGTCAGCTTGCTCGTCCCTCCCCCCCTTCAGGTCCCTTCTTCTAGCAAGTTGCAGTATCAGCTCACAGCAGTGATACCAAAGGGTTGCTAAAGGAAATCCCCGAACTGCAAAGCCAATTCTTGATATAAATTCATTGCCTAGACTGAGATGATATTTTGGTCTCTTATGTATGGTATTTGCAATAGTATATTTTCAACTCATGCGCTCAACTGGAATTTTGCCCTGAAAGGTATGGTATCTCAGCCGTCTCTTGTTCACATCTGACAACTCTTATGAGAACAGGTTAATAATTCACAGGAAAAGTTAGGTCAGCCTTTCCTTTGAATAAGTACAAGTAATGTTTAACAAGTCTTGGACAGCTGTGGGAAACACGTAGCTTTCCTAATAATTTTTAAAGACTGAGTATTATTTTTTAAAATATTTCTTTAGAGGAAGTCAATCCAAAACTGTTTCCCTTGGTTTTTTCTCCTATAAGTGGGGCGGTATTTTCAAAGCCATCAAATGGAGTTTCAAGGGAAAGGCTTTTTATGACTCCTTTGATAATAAGGATGCAGTGTTTCATGATAAGAATACAGTGTTTTATTCAAGGACAGGAGGAGTAAAAGCTCTCAAGAGGCTACAGAAAAGATGCAATACCTTACCTTCCTCCAACATGTTTGGCAAGTTGGATGCTACAGTCACTATCACGATTTCCACATGTATAAACATGTAGGTTTATAGGGAAATCAGGGAAGAGCTACATATCCCTTCTCTCTACTCTCCTTAGCTCTGCAACATAAGGTAACCAACACTGTGGCTCATTATGTACAATATTTTTTAACTGTATTTTTACCACAGTAGTGGTATGTGTATAACATGAGCACAATTAGTACATGGAAATGTATCTTTTTACAAGAGAGTACCATATGTGCTTTTGTAAGAATATTTTTTGAAATATTTTTCTACAGTCTTAATACCAGTAGGGCTATATTAGTTCTCCCTCCTGTAATTTCATACTAAATTCATATGTTAGCTACACAGGTAAGTGAGAAAAATTTGCATTCCTTTTTAAACAAAAGGAAGATGAGCAACACTAATAAAAAAAAAAAAAAAAAAAAAAAAAAAAAAAGAACAGAACTTTGTAGCAATACACAGTATATATCCTAGAAAGCCTGGGAATAATATGAAAAACCTCTTGAGACTTGGTACACTTTGGCATCGTGCAATAGTCACCAAGGCTCTACTCTACACACTTTTGCTATTGGGCATAGTAGGAATAATGCTACAGGACTGACAGATCTAGATGGAACAAGGTCTTTGGTAAGCGCATTACCTTTTTACAGGTCGATTTTTTGTTCATTTAATACAGCAGTTACTCAAAGCTTTGTTCATAATATGAAGTGAATTTGCTCCAATTAACAGAATAGGTAAAATGTACCATGATGTACATTCATGAAGTACTTTCATGACGTATGTGTGACCTTTGTGGGAAATAGATCTAGCTAAAGGTAGAAGCTATAAATACAGAGAAGGACATTCATTTTTTAAAAAACACTTGAAAGATGTTTCAGTTTTCTTCTACATGCAATTTTTAAGACTTGCTATTGTCAAACTGCAGTCTGAAAGGATTCCTTGCCTTTTAGGCAGCTCTCAAATCATGTCAATGGTTAGGATTACAACCTGTTGGAAACATACAGTTGTAGTGTCTGGGTTTTCCTTTTACTAACCTCCTCCAAAAAAACGAGTTACTCTTCTAGTGAATAATTAGACACTTACATTTTGAAGCTCTGAGGAGCTCTGCATGCTATTTTCCTACTTCTTGAAAATGAAAGCTACAATCAGAGCACTTAAGCAACTTGAGTGCCAGAGTCTTCCTTGGACATAAAGTCTAAAACATACTGCAGCAAGAGCCTTCTAATCTGCTTGCAAGTTCACATTAGCTTCTTACTGTTACTTTCAATAAGTGAAAGTCACGGCACAGGCTCCATAACAATCAGATTTATGCAAGTTTAATAAACCACATTGCAAGTTATTTCTCAGATTTTTCATGGTCTGGTTATCTTGGAAAGCATGTAGGAAAGAAAACAAAACCTCTCTCAAACCCTGCATTCTTGCAGCAGCACAGAAAACAAAGGCAAAACAGTAATTTCCTCTACTGTGCTGTAGAGAGGTCAACATTTTGCTCAGTACGATGCTGTGAAAGCTTACATGGTGGAAAACACTTCTTTGTCATATGGAAGCTAGGCATTGTATTAAGAGATAAGCTTTTAATTAAATTGGACTTCCTGAGAAGCTGCTAAAGACTATCTCACTGCTATCCTGCTGATGGGGCCATCAATTGTGGCACTGACAGCAAGTAAGCCTATAGCTCAGAGCCATGAAGTATTTTCCATTTCCCCAGTATTCATTTCACAATCAAAACATGAATTCACTTATGTAATACTTAAACCTATCGCGCCATTCCTGAATGAGACCATACAACTCATGTCAAAAATCAGTAAAGCCGTACAGCTACAGTCAGCCCTAGGAGAGCAGGCAAGTCAGAAGGGCAGAATTAGACAATGCGCTTGTTTCGTGTCATCAGCTTTTTACCTCGTTCATCGTTTAGTGAGTGAATGGAAAATGGGAATGCGCAAGGTATGACCAAGTGTCAAGGAGTTACAGTGGCCCTGGCTAATGACTGTTATTAAAAACAGACTGTAAGGATCATGGTTAGACAGTAGAAAAGCTTGACGTTGCTTGGGAAGCTGCACTACTGTAAACACTGAGAAACCTTGAGATTGGAAATCAATGACTAGTGTGCTACAGATCTAAACCTGTGAGAAAACAGATACCAGATACCCAAAAAGAAAAGAGCTCCGCTGAACCGTTCAGGCTGGAGTTTGCAGTTCTTTGCGTTTCTAGTTGCTCTTTTGTTCTTTTTGAGTATTTATTAATTATCCTGCAGCAGCTGAGCATCTCAAGTTTATAAGTATTACTTAAAATATTTTGTCAATGTGCCTTCTTTATTGATATAAAACTATGGGAAATTACATGAAGTGTAGTTAGGAACCATAATAATGCTCATCTAATGTGCAGTATAAGCTGGTTTTCTTCTCAAAGCCTACACACTTCCTTTGTTTCCCTTTGTTTACTGGTTACCGCTATTTGCTGCTTCTGGTTTTATTTTGGATTAAAATTTCTTTAGAGAGCAGACATCACTGTCTATATTTGTTTTTACTCTAAGAAAATCAGCAGAACAAAATAAAAAGTTATGTAAATGTGAAAAGCGAAAGGGGTTTTGTGCTTATTTTTTCTTTCTTCAAAAAGAAATTCTTAGCTTTTTAAATACCCAACTCTGGTACTGGCAGACTCAGAAACACATTACTTCCAAGGTGCAAACAGGCCCTACTCCACAAAGGAGCCTATAGCTCCCCACTGTGCCATATGAAAGTGGCTGCTTCCAACACAGATTCATAATTACTGCCCTTGTGGAAGCTACACAGAGAGACATGTGCCTTATTCCCAGTATGCTTTTCTAGTGGAAAAAGCCTCAGGAGATGATGATGTAAATATTTTAGTTTTCTTTGCTGCATAGAAACCTTTGATGGTTAAATGCCCCAGTAGGATCAAAGTATGCACAACCCATTATTTTATATTTCTGTATTCATTTCATATTGTTTGCTCCATCTATACTACCTCTTTCCATGATTGGTACACAGAAAATGTATTGCCTCTGGTTTTACTCATAATGTTCTAACGCCACTATGGCCTTACTCAATTTGCTCCTTAAATAATCTTCGTAAGACCTGACTGTTGCTCCCCCTGTTACAAAAATTGATATTGTCATACAAATTAGTGTATGAGTCACCGTGAACAACGACAGTCTATTGACCGCATAGGTTGCCAGGCGTTCTTAGATAATAGATGGTTTAGATCTCTTCTCACTCCTTTGACTTTAGAGAACATGGTTGTCATGACACAGGCTGACTTCATAGCAAATGATCTGAAAAAAAGCCAGAAAAAAGGAGTGATATTTCCACTGTTATACAGGAAGCATTCATAGTGCTGAGGTATCCCACGCCCAGGCCAGTGACTTAATCTCTCGTTCATTCCTAGGCACTAGAAGGTGGCTTAGAAAAGATATAAGGTGAAGAAAATCCTAAAGTCTTTTGAAAACGGAAATAGTTGGACTCAGAGCTAATAAATACAACTTTACCTTCAACCTTTTGCAAAGATCCATGCCAAAAACATATTCTTCTTTTTGAAGATACTGTGATCACTGAATACATAGACTTTGGTGCTTCTCTCACCTGAAATATTTACAAGTTGTAAGTGCTGCATACATGAATACTGCAAATGACGCTTATGCACACTGCGTCTTTGTTAGGATTTTTTGTACAACTCAGATGCCATTTTCCTCACTTATAAACTCTCCTGAATTCAAAACTGAGCAGTCATTTTGGAGAAGAACAATACAAGAACAATACAAGCTATGGAAAATACAACGGTGATGTCACTGCACAGTCTCCAGGCAACTGCCATACATGATATGTTTGTAGCTGTTTTAACAGCTTTTCATATTCCAATGAGTGTATGATAATTACTGCCATCAGTACCACAACTGCACTGAAAATAGAGCAAATGCAATTTTTGTGCGAGTTATTTCTCTGAAGGTGGGAAGAGTTTCATGGATTTAGTCTTTTTTTCCTTAAGATCGTAGTCTATCACTGGGATGAAGGTGAGAAAGCTATTTTGAAAAATGAAGTTTAAAATAGTCTCAAGTGCTTGGATTTGGACATGAAATCAAGAGATTGATACTTGTCCTGGTTTCATCTGGGATAGAGTTAATTTTCTTTCTAGCAGCTGCTATAGTGTTAAGGTATGGATTCAGTATGAGAAGAATGTTGATATCACACTGATGTTTTCAGTTGTTGCTCAGTAGTGTTTAGTCTAAAGTCAAGGATTTTTCAGCTTCTCATGCCCAGCCAGCAAGAAGGCTGGAGGGGCACAAGAAGTTGGGAGGGGACACAGCCAGGAGAGCTGACAAACTGGCAAATGGGATATTCCATACCATGTGACATCATTCCCAGTGTATAAACTGGGGGGATTTGGGCTGGGGGGGCACGGGGGGGAATTGCTGCTCGGGAACTAACTGGGGATCGGTCAGTGAGCAAATGTATTGTGCATCACTTGTTTTGTATATTCTAATTCTTTTATTATTATTATTATTGTCACATTATTATTTTCTTCCTTTCTGTCCAATTAAACAGTCTTTATCTCAACCCATGAGTTTTACTTTTTTTTTTCCCTCCCAATTCTCTCCCCCATCCCACTGGGTGCGAGAGAGTGAGCGAGCAGCTGCGTGGTGCTTAGTCGCTGGCTGGCGTTAAACCACAGCAATACTAGAGAAATATGCCTTTTAAAATATAGACCTGTATTTAAAGTTCCATATATCTTTAAAAGCAAATAATATTACTGTGAATTTCTGAAAAGTAACAAACAGTACTTCAGGCTTACTAGCAGGTGTTTATGTGATTTTCAAAAGACATAAAAAATATTCAGTTTTTAGCAACACACGAGTGCTCAAGTGCTCAGTATTTTGAGATTAAGAAAGAGGAAGTGGTTTTAAGCACCTGCTTTAGGATCTCGCTAGCCCAGGTAGGCAATCTCTGTACCACGAAAAGGAACATAAATAGGCTCTGCTAATAATTACAAACTTGACAATAGTTTATTAGAACACAGGGCATATTCAATAGTGTAGTTTTACTTTATCATTTTGCTGAAACATGAAATAGTAAAAAGAGAGCATCTTTTTATTGCACTGTCATTAAACAAACACTAGTTGTCTGATCAGCCAATAATTTAGTATTGTGACATTTCTATTAGTTTTAAACAAGTAAGATTTAAGAAACACCTTATTTCTTTTGTTTGAAAGAGAAATGGTTTGCTCACTTGTGATAAGTGATCGTGAATAATTTAGAAGCACATGATATGTGCATTCATTTCAGGCCTTTTTTAAAATAGTAGTCCGTGAATATTCTCATACTGGAATCATATCCATTACAGATATTTCTATGTGTCCCCTAACTAGAGTTTAACAAACAATCACTGTCATAGGCTTCCTAAAAAATAGAACAAAGAAACTGATTAAATTAAAATGCAAACCTGAATCAGTAAGTATATAGCATATGGTCATTTCCAGCCCCTTTTTCCAGTTCTAGGACTGCAAGAAAAACCTAAGGACAGTATTTGCTTTTTCATAAAGTAATTTGAATTTATCTTCCTCATATGTCTATAACACATTCATATAATTTTTCATAGTCTCTATATCACAGTCTTTCTTCTATTAAAACAATACAAAGTTGTTTCCAAATATATTTAAGGCTTTAACTTTTATTGTATTCTTCCTGATTTCCAAACATAATTTTATTTCACAGTACATTACTTTCTATTACACACTTTTGTACTTTATCATTAATACCCTTTCATTATTTCAATAAACGAAACTAAATGTAGAGTTGGCTGTTTGGCTCCATGCTTCAGTAATCCCACCATGCGTCAGACAGCTGTAGGACAATCAAATAAATGACTGCAACACCCCATTGTTTTAATTGTATTTATTGATTCAAGGGTGTTTAAATCCTTGGGTTTTTTCTTGAACAATAATATATTTATGTCTATAAATTGATTAATGGATTGCCATCTTTATCATGCAATAACCAAATCTACAGCTGATTAAGTAATGTGTTTCTTGTACAAATTAGCTAAATTATACATGCCAAACACATCACATTCCCCATTTAACAGAAGAAGCTGCTTGCCAGGAAATCTTTTTATCATTAGCTCTTCTCAAGTGTGATACAGCTGTTAATGAAAGAGCAGGACACTTCAAAGAGGCAACACTGCAAACTGCAGCTGAGCATCCTACATGGGCATTGTGTTGTGATAAATGTGGTGGCGTTCAGATGCTGTGCAGCATACATTACATTACACCACACCGGTTAGTGGAGAAGTTCATATTTCCTTTATGTTTACTGAATACATCATCTCTCAACACAATTTGAAATAATGAAAATTTGATTTACAGAGTATTAAAAATATACGCATGCTCAGAGCCAGCTTGTAATGAATTCCTTCACCTGGTCTGACTAATTTCGGCTCCTAAGAGTAGCTTCTCATGGACGCGAGCAGAAGATGTGAGAAAAACGATCTCGCCACCAGGGCAGTTCATTTTAAGAGCTCAAGAATACTTGCTCTGCCCTCAAGAAGGCAGAGCGTGCCATGCTGCTGAGCATGTACAGCATCGCTTTCTGCTTTGCAAGTGATTTCTGCTCTTCGGTGATCTCAGCTCCAAGTCAGTGACCTCTATAGATGGTAACCTCTCTGCCATTACCATGGCTCGCCTACCTTTTGGAGAAGCAGAGGCAAACAATTGTTTTCTTCTTGACCATGAGGAGATCAACAAAGTCATTAAAGAGGCCACCGAAAGACAGAGAGCGGGCGATGATGTTCCTGGATTAATCATCTTATTCAAGGCAGCACTTTAAAATCCAAATTTCTGGGCTGTTGATGGCACTTTGTAGTTTTTAAAGAAACCTTTTGGCAGTCTTGAGTAAGCTCTGGTGGGACACCGATTAAAATGTTAAGATTTATGTCTCCAAACCAATGTACTGTCTATAAATCAGTGGATTCCCAGTTTTGTCATGCACGATTGCATGCATAACCGGTTACTGAACATGTTTCTTGTGCCAAATTGCCCATGCCTCAGAAATGTTTGCTCACCAACACTACAAAGCATGGCATACACCAAAATGTCTAATATATATCCCATAAGGGATATATTTAAAAACATGCCTCTGAAGTTGACTCAAGATTGGTATGCTATACATATATTACTATATACATTTTGGAGAAATGAACAAATACACACACATATATATGGCTTATTTATATTTAGCTACAAAGCTGCAAGAATAGTGGTATGGATCTGCATTGTTCCAGAGGGAATATTTTGAAACATTTTCTCTCAAGATGATGTAAGAATATTTAATTCTTATTTAGACGATCCTCCACATGTTTCTTAGCTGGTGTCATTGTGCATAATAGAAGTGGTTGTGGCTGGAGGGCACTTGGCCAATTCTACTGGTATTACTTGAAGGAGCTCAAAGAGCACGCTAAATCTCATAAAGGGATTTTGCATTAGGCATTGCTCAGAGACACAGAAATATCTGAAGGGTTTTTTTTAATTATAAAATATTCCTAATAGTTCCACTAGAAATCTGGCCAGGAGACAGTAAAAATCTTTACATCTACTGTTCACAAAATAAAGAGGACACCAGATATTTTAGGAAACAAACATGAAAAAACGTTGCTACTGACTGACAAAGTGGTACAGAAGGAACAAACAGAAAAGGACAGTAGAGTTGAAGAAGAGAGGAGACTGCTCACATCCTAGCAAAAAAGCACCCATTATTTGATGCATTTAAAGGAATAGCTCAAAGGTGGCTTTGAAAGTGTAGCTCAATCTAAAAATAGGGCTACATATTGTACGTTAATCAGCAAAAACATAAGTTGTTCCAGCTTGGCATCTCATGAGGTATTAATTTGTTACCTATGAGAGACCTGTAGCAGGTAAATATTTCTGCAGAATGTAAAAAGTGAAACACTGGTATCCTAAATTTGCCAAAGAGCATACAGTAACTCTTTTTAACCAATTTTCATTGTGTATGTCACGCTGTCATATCTCATACACCTCATACTTATTGACATAGAAAGACAGATTTTGAGGAACCTATCTTAAAGTTTTTAGACTTGTGTCATCCTGAGTTAGCAGCTACACTGCACATTCCTATTATTTCACCTATATTATTAAGCAGATCTAGTGCTAATATGCCAGTAACACTGGAAGTGGAAATATTCAGTAAATTATAGGTTGTTTCGGTTGTACTGAAATTACTTTCGACACAGTAAACAAACCAAACATCAAAAGAATTTTCATAAGAATGTTCATTTAGAAAATGTGAATGAAAAGGGGAATTAAGACTAGATACTATGGCTATAAAAAGCATAGTAGAGTCCCATCCCTGAAAATAAAGACAAGTGTACAAGCAGGATACTCTTTCAGATAACAGTCATACTACTGAGGGAGAAAGTGTTATCTGAGGAAAGCCTGGGAGAACAGCATTTTTTATAAAGCTGTTAGTGAGGCTGCATCTCTCAGTCATATGTGAGCAGTGATATATGAGGAACTCTGCTGAGCAAGGAGTAGGTTAAAATAAACTATGCATTCGGTAAACACTTCTGCCTTAGCCTTCACTGTCGTTCACGTCAGTATTACAGCAGGTTAGAATTTGCAGTTGTTGTCAGGTGTTGTGTTTGTGTAAGAGGGCCTCCCAAATAACACCCTTCTTTGGCATATGGAAAGAAAATATGACGCAATTCTTAGCCACAGTGTGTAGTTCTGACTATGCCACTAAGGGGGAACTCGGCGTTTACTCTTGCAGCTGTGCAGTTTGCCAAATGCACTACAGTACATTCTTACAGGTCTTAAGGTTTTATCATTTTAGAAAGTTAAAGGGAATTTGAACTTGAATAACTGTAAACTTATTTTAGGCACTGAACAGTCTTGGCTAATCAAATCAAACAAAATCACAGGATGTTAACTTGAGCATTTTCTTCATTCACAAAATGTAATTCTTTGAGCAGCTCCCTCTTGCAACAACAAAAAAGCCAGGGATGGGATGATTACCAATACTTAAAGCCTAGGGGGAGCTTTTAGGAGAGTATAGATGTTTCTTTGAAAAAGAATTGTTTCAAAATCTAGATTTTTTAACACTTGAAAGATAAGTCTTTATCTGAGACATCATTGTTTCCATAAGTCCTGCCTATCACTGAAACAATAATTGCTGAATTTCAGAGGAAGGGGCAACTCTGTTTTCCAAAGTCAATTCAAGACAGTTTAATATATATGATTTCCAGGTTTGACTGTCAGAAGATCTCTTTGAAATCTTTCCCTATCTGTTCTTTGAGCCAAATGATGCTGATCTGAGTGCACAAAGCAATAGTTAAGCAATTAGTGAATGCGGTTACTCCAGCGATGGGCAATACTCAGTGACTGACAGGAGAAGAGATAAAGCACAAAATCAGTCTCTGTGTGTCTAAGGTCATTGCATTCCCACTATCCCTTAGATGTTTTATAACACAACATAAAAAGGAAAGAATACCCGCTAATGATACTTAATTGGCTGTTCAGTACATACATCAAGTGCCTTTTCTCATTTTCTAGCTAAATTTTCACTGGGTTTTTTGAATGGTTGAATCACATAGAAACTGCTTCTTTTTCATTTCTTCCTATTAAACTTCTAGACTTTGATGTATTTTGTCTTTGAAACTGCTTTATTGGGTTTTGGTGGTGTGTGGGGGGGTAGGTGGTGGTTTGGGTTGGGTTTTTTGAAGTCCAAACGCCTAATAACCAAATCAATATTTTTCAGTGAAACTACATGAAAAGCGCAAGTATAATTGCAGTGCAATTTTATGCAAACAGCAAATTAAATAAGCTTACCGGTGATTCCAGCTGTTGATCTTAAGACATATATATTTAAAATTTGATTGTAGGTAACAAGATCCTGGAAGGTTCCTATTAGTTTCTTCCATCGTAATTCTTCTGAAGGGACTATGCATCATTATTATATCTGTGAAAGGAAGAATATAATACTAATCCTATACAAAATCATCTTTCTTTCACTATCAAAGAGCAGGAAGTAGTAAAATACACAGCTGATATATTTTTACCTATATTCAGCGCAGAGACATGTAGTTGCACCAGCAGTAAGTTTGTCCCGGTGACTTGTAAACTTTTAAAATTCTTCTGTCTCCATGCATGATTCATATATAACTAATTCTTCATGGACAAACAGCTAGGTCTTGCAGCAGTGCTCCTGCACATTTGTTTTAAAAGGTGGTAATTTGTATTTATTCAAATGTTTCCTCACTTTCTCTCTAAAAATAATCCAGGTAAGTGTCACGTACATCCCCCACAACCACGTTTCTCCCTGCCTCTGTAGAGCACACTACAGAGTTTTGGCAGTCGTGGTGGGTCGGTGCTGGCCAGCAGCTAAGCACCCATTTCAGTGCTGACTTCACCCCAGGCCACCACACCGGTGGGGCAGGGAAGAGAATAGGAAGAGCAAAAAACCAAGAAAACTCATAGGTCAAGATAAAAGACCATTTACTAAGCGAAAGAAATGGAAAAAAGTGATGCAAAGGCTGTCAGTTACCACCTCACACAAGCAGACTGATGCCCAGCCAGTCCCTGAGCACCAGCAACACCTCCCAGTTGTATTGTTGAGCATGGTGTGAACCAGTATGGAATATCCCTTGGGTCAGTTCTGGATAGCTGTCCCGGCAGTGTCCTATCCCAATTTTCTTGCCTAGCCCAGCCTCCACGCTGGAGGGGACAGAGTGAGACAAAAAGAAATCCTCGATGCTGTGCAAACACTATTCAGCAGTAGCCAAAACACTGGCATGTTACCAGCACTGTTTTACACAAATCTGAAACACGGGCTGCTATGAAGAAAGTTAACTTCATTCCAGTCAGACCCAGCACAGCAATGCTTCTGAAGAACATGGCCTATTCTATTTGTTTTCCCTGAAACTATTACACCTACTTTATGTCCTATTTTAAATACCACAATGTATTCTGAAAGGCCTTTTTTTTTTTTCTCCTTGCAGGCTCACTCTAAACTCAAAAATACGAATTGTATTTATACATCAACACAGCATGAAAAAGGCTCTTAAAAAGTTATGAGCCAATGCTCAATTGCTGACTATAGGTTTTACGCTGCACTCCAAAGAACAATTACTAGATTTCTCCTACCCAGTCCAGAGGAAAAAAAAAAAAAAACCAACACACCAAACTTCAAACTTTCCAGAGCTCCTAAATATTTGTTTCCAATAGGAAGAACCTTAGATCAAAACAAAGTTAACAGCAACAGTATATTTTTGCATTACACAGTGTGACATACAGAATATTAAAATACTTTCTGCCTTTGAATCAGCTGAAGCTGGTACACTTTGTTTTTAATTAAACATAATATAGCATTCTGCTCCTGGTAGCGTTAAATAATCTTTACCATAACCTACTCCTGACTGTAAACTGAATACAAATATGTTCCCTGCTAGGCACTAAAACAGCATGGATTTTTCATAATACTTTTCCAAGGAGATACACAAGGTCCTTTATGCAAGGATAGACAGAGAAAAGCAGACAGCATTGAACTTTGAATTCCCAAAGCAGCAATATGCAACCTGAGAGGGCGGTGGCTGCCTGAAGGGCCCCTCCGCACCTGCCCCATGGGGTGCGAGCTCTTGGGGTACGGGTCCTAGACCAGCATGAGGGAGTGAATGTGCCAGCCATTTCTGACTTGTGTGGGGTGGGAACGGTTTGCCAGCTCTGCAGACCGAGTCAGAGTCCAGTCAGTACTCACAGCGTCTTTACTTTTGATACAAGAAATACTACCAATGTTTTTCTTCTACATTTCATTTGTTAGATTAAGTCTATAGTTTGGAAGAGAGATGGTGTTTACCACCGTTTGGGGGCTTTTGGGGTTGGTTTGGGTTTGTGTTTTTTTTGGGTTTTGGTTTTGGGGTTTTTTTTTTCAGAAATACTTTATGTTCAGACTGTGCTTTACTTAACTATATTGAATGGCAGATGCCAGATAAAGAGGAATGTCATGTTTAGTTTCCCAAGTGATCACTACAATTATATAGAAACATTTAAATTAAATAGCTTGGCAAACACAGGCAGCATCTACCTATTTCACTTAGCCAGTTTAAAACCTACAGCAGGAGTAGCATCCAGCATTATCATCAGGCCAGGTCTCTAGTAAAAAGGAAGGAAAATGACAAGAGTAGGCTAATGTGATACCCCAGCCTGCTCTTCTTATTTCTTCTCATTCTTCCTTTGAATGGGATAGCTTTGTTCTGACTGATTCTTTTGGAGATTTTAGCGTTTCTGCACCTTCTTTGAAACAAGAGTGAATTCAGCCCAACAATAAAATAGACACAGAAAAGAAAAGGTCGAATCACAAGGCACATAGATTTAATTTAGATTTTAATTTAGATAAGATACTGATTATTTTCTCAGACATGGGGCTTCATGATCCTCAATCTGGAGCAAAATGCAAGAACAATTATGGAGGTCCTAAACAAACAAATTCCACAGATTTCCAGAGAGGTCTTACAAATTTCTCGGTGTTGTTATTCTCTCTTTCATGGCAATGTTGTTAAAAACAACCCTGCTGACAAGGAAATGTGCTATGAATGAACAGAAGGATCTCTGCTTTGTCACACATAAGAGGTGCCCTCCAGGCACTCCTGATTATAGAGGGGGACAGTGCAGGAATCACAGAGTTTCTCAGTAATAATCACAACGAAAATATAAAATACTCATCATAACAAAAATATGAAATACTAATCATACAAAAATATGAAATACTCATCATACCATTCACTTCCTCAATAGTTTACAAGAATTTTGTTTGGAGCATGCTGCCAGTTAGTTAAATGCTTGGGACAGTTCACAGATTCTAATCATTAATTCTCACGGCAACCAAAATCCCAATTTATCTGTCTCATGAGAGAGAAAACGGCTCTACTTTTGCACCACAAAGGGACGTGGACAGTAAAGTTTCTCAAGCTCCTGGAGCGTGTAGAAGAGCTAGTCCCCAATACATAGCTAGCAGAGAAGGTGAGTAGATAAGGTTTCCTCCTCCCCAGTGGCCTTAGAGCGCCTTTGCACAGAGCTACTCATCTGAGGGGGTCACAGAAACAGCGTAGTAAAGTGAATACTGCCATACAGATACAGGTATGCCACATCCTTTCCCTCAGTAAGATAAGAAACATAAGGAGCCACATTAACACATAAAAAGCTCAAGCACTGTACCACTAACTTTGGCATCCTTTCCTAATCCCAGCTGCCCCAAACCCTGCAAAAGTCCTTTATACTCCCAGAAGGCTGGTTAGGATTTCAGTAACCTCCAGCAGCTGTGCATTGGTTACCCAATATCTTAACAGTGCCTCATTATTCCCTCCTGTACCCTCCACGCCCTGAATAACATCCTCCACCTGTCCAGAAGCCTAGTAGTCCTTTTAAACCACTACACCCCCTGAAAAGGTTTAAAGAAATCACAACAGGGATAACTGGGAACAAGTACATGCTACTCTTAAGAACAACGCAAGGAAACATCCCTGAAAAACGCAGATTACAGAAACAACGAGAACAGAAATCACCATGACCTCTTGGACTCCACTGCAAACAATGTACCAAAGAGGGAAGAAGACAGACAACAACACAGTCCTCTCCAATAGCTCTTGCTACCCAAGGAATCCATAATATTGTTTTACATTGCATCAAGGCTGAATATGTCCTTTATACTTCCAGAGAGGCTTTGCTGCCTTTGAAGCTATTGCCTCAGATGAGACAATGAACAAAACTCCACTTCCAACAGCTGAGCAAGTTAAATATTTTTATAAATTGTTTACAGACATTTCAAGACTATTTACTGTTTGTCTGGGAATGTTTCTTTTTTTCCACATTGACTCACCGCATACAGGATTTTTTTGTGTTTGTATATATGACTGCAGACAAGGTATTTCTGAGTCAACAGCATTGTACCAATAGTAGGTGAATAAATATTGTCACCGAATGACTGATACATAATATATTTTTTAAGGTTTGGTTTCTTCATTAATTGAAAAAGCTAAACCACATCATGAGAAATTAACAGTATTTTTAAATGGATTCTAATAATCTCAGCTTCATGTAGCACCCTGCTTCTAAGCTATTCCATGAAGCCACCTGGAAAACAGGAGATGGCAAAAACCAGAGCATGCCGAAACCTGCTTTTGAGTTCAGTATAGACACAAATATTGGTGACAAAATACAAAATTGAGTGAAAGGAATTTGAATTTGTGATTTGAAATAACTTAACTGAATATGTTGCTGTACTGATACTGCTGGTGCAATCACAAGAGCAGGACGGTATTAGCATGATTGTAGGAAGAGGTAAAATCTTTTACTGAAGCGATTGGTCGAGGTGAAAAAGACGGAACTTTAGCACAAACAAATTTTAATCTGAGGTAGAAGCCATAAAACAAATACAAGGTTGAGAACAAAACGAAGTTAACTACGTGAAACAATTAAGTAAATCAAAGTGTGCTGCCCCATCTTGACATCTCATACACTTAGTTGTTATTTTTGGCAAGAGTGATAAAAATGCTGTAGCTTAGACCTCTTAAATTAACATCTGAACCCATTTATATTCATTAATCAGCTGCTTCTACTTTTAATTGTTTTTTTGAATAAGATATCATTTTAAAAATTGTTTTATAACATTCACTGTAGAAAATTAACAAAACTGTCATTTATGAGTGACAATGACTACTAAACTTATGTAAGATTATAAAGGTACAAGCACACAGCCATTTAGCTGCATGATAGTACCCATATAATCTTTTGAAAACCAGCATTGGAATATGAAGAATAGGCTTATGGGTTTTTTCCAAACATGAAAAAGAAAGACATTGGGGAGGGGAGGGAATGTTTTGATGATTGAACTCTGTAAAATGCAAACAGATAGAGGGAGTCAACTGAAATGACAGCTGTTTATGCAGCATCTGAGGCACTTTCTGTTTAGCTACTGATAGCTGACATTTCAAGTTAAGCAGTCAGTAGCTAGGATTTCCTTCTATTCTTTGGGGAAATACCCTAACTTTCACATTTACACAAATGTGAAGCCTTCTGTACATTAAACAAAGTGTGCGGTTTCAGTGGGTGGCTTGTATGTGAATGGGGTCCGTCTCTGGCTCTCCCGTATCCTTTCCCAATACATGGAAAGTACCATAAACAATGCCAAAACCTGAGTGGTTTTAAACTTAAGCCTTGGCAAATGTTATGAATCATTGTATTTAAGATAGATGAATAAAGAAATGATCAAGACTATGATTTATTTTTCCAGAAATAGGCATAGAAATAGTCATACATTAAAATAAAGAATAAGTAAATATCTAACAGCCTTGCCACCGCCTACTTGAATTTGGGCTTCATTTAATAGCTTATGCTATTTGCAGAACACAAATGTACACAGAATAATGTCTAGCATTTATAGTGAAGTTAAAATGAGTGCTTCATATTAGGCCTTGAAGAGGGAGAAGGAAATATTTTTATATCTTGAAATATACGTATATGTATTGAAATACTACATGCATATATTGAAATACTACTGTAGGAGACAGGGTAGATAACAGTATGAGAACAAAGTTTCTGGTCCCTTATATTTGTCTTTTATGGTACTGTATATCTCACTGTTGGCTGATTTCTGGATTGACAGCTGCAGATGAAGAATTGTAAATATACTTGGCATGAGTTCTTAAGAAAGTCTTATCCTGAAAATATGAACCTAAATCTAAAATAGTAGGTAGATCACAATGTAATTCTTTCCAATTAAAAGTGCTAAATCTCACTTAGACATTTAATCTTCTGGAATAATCAAGTCACTTCATAAATGATTGAAGCCATGCGAAGGAAATACTGATGTAAACACTTACTGCAGTGTTGGAGGCACATTGTTCATTGCAAGGTCGATGTTGTGTTGTTCTGAGCTCTTTCGGTTCCTGTTGAGGTCAGAGGGAATTGAAGTACCTCAGGGGATTAAGGATCCAGTACCGTGGTCCAGTTCTCAGCAGACTTGAGATGCAAAGCCGAGATCCTGCCTGTTTCTGCCTGGATCTGAACTTTCTCCAGGTTACAGCGTCTGACTTTCATGCTTCACACAGTGGCTACCACAGAGAAAGGCTGAACCATGACGTTAGGATCAGATCAGAAACTGCCCCAAAGGTGAGCAGCGGTGCAGAAGTGGTATGTCCATCTGAGACCATCTCCTGTTTCAGGGAATTCAGGACTGTAAAAACAGTTCCTGCTGAGCAGAGTAAAAAAGGGCAAGATAAAGATGTATGAAATAGCTGACACAAAAATTATACTTGAGTAGTACAAAAATGAATCAGCGTTGGGGCTTGCAGCGCCAAACTGAAAATGTGTTTTCACCTGTACGTACAGCACCCTGTGCACGGCTTCCAGAAGTGGCATCTAAACCAGACCAACACCAGGGAAACTGCAGCCGTCTAAACAGAGTGGGGAATGAGTAGTGCCACAAGTCTGAGCCCCAGCTACAGCTGCTGTTACAACACAGCAATAAGTTTTCCCCAGAGCCAGGCTTGGAGGCCCCTTTGCAGAGAGGGCTTGGATCTCCATCATGCCGTAGAAACAATGCTGCAGAAATGGAATTTTAAAATAACAACAATGAAAAAAAAAAAAAGTCAAATTACATTCCTGACTCTCAGAGGATTCTTGCTGGGAATTATCCAAACTGCCTATACGTTATTAAAAGAAAAGGAACACCGAGATTGTCCCGCTCAGCCAACAGAGCAATTCGGTGAATTGGCATGCACAGAACAACTTCATCATGAAAATCTAACTCTTCCTGTGATGCCTGTTTCAGACCCAAAGCATAACTCAGAGAAACAAATTCAAGCAAATACCACTTCTGGAAATTCGGCTTAGGCGTCCTCCAGTCAATGTGCTGGAGTTACGTAGCTCATTCACAGGCTCTGCAGATTCCCACTCATCCCCAGAAAGCGTGGGCATGCAGACAAGGTTGTGAATCACTTATGATGAGTGCCCTTCTCTGAGGCACTCCTTAGTCTTGAGTTTTCCCCCTTTTTGATAAAATAATTTAATATTAGCATATGCAAGAGGGAGGAGGCGGGGGACACAGGACACCAACCAAAACAAAAAACAACACCACAGACCAACCACCTCTTTTCACCAGTTTGCGAAATACTGCTTTGAGTTAAAAAAATCTTTGTTCTTCTTTCTAAGCTGAAGATTTGGCATATATGTTCAAGGAAGGTGACTGAAAGAACAAAAATGAAAGATCAGCAATCCTATTCACTGTTCACTTTACACCACTCTCAGCTGAAGAAAGTTATTATCACCCTGGTAATACGCGAGATTAGTGTTAGGAAACATTTTAGGGTTGTAACCTCAATTCAGCTAAACCAAAGTTTTTTAAAGCAAAGAGTGTATTTTCAAAGAATTTGTGGGAAGCAAGTTCATTCTATAAAATGAAAATGAATCCTCACATTTCCATTAAGTTAGAGGTAATATACATCACATTTCTATCAGGTTTTAGCATTCTTTTGTAAGTAAGTAAATATCTTCTGCCTATGGGTTTTTATAAAACAATGTTTGCTCATAAAGGGTAGGTGTTTACCTTATCCTACTTATGAAGCGAAGTAGAAAAAAATTGCCCTGAAGATGTCTCTGAAGCTCCTCATGATGTCTAGCCTGGGGTTTTGCAATCTGTTCTCCTGTTTAATATTTCAGTAAATATCACTTTGTTTCACCTAAAGCAAGACAAATTCCAGTCTCCACTGCAATTGATGGTTGCCAGGGGGTGCGTACAAAACATCAGGTGTGAGAGAGCACTAAATCACGAGCCTATGGAATTAATGTCAACATCTAACTTCCTAGCAGATGGAAAATGCTGCAATAAGGCTCCATACACTGCCTCCTCTCTTCAAGGTTCAGTCTGTTAATGGGACAATATGCTACTGAAGTACTTCCAGATCAAGTAGGTACAGCTATAACTGTGTCATCTTCACCGTTAGTCTCCCCCATTTCATGCCCAATGTTTTGTAATGCATTTCTACAGCACGCAAACCCTTTCTGACCATCTACACGTTTCTGAGAGACAGAACACTAGAAAGTACTGTCATAAATATTACCCTAATTTAACACCACCAAAAGCTGTGACAAACTGCAAGAGCTTTATTGATTTCAATGCTAATCTGCACAAGCACAGGGTCTAGCATATTGACTTCTGTGATGACCAAGTATTTCTAATTTCTCCCAGGAGCACTCTAATTTCTAGAACCTGCTCTGTTAGAACTGATCTTCTTAATTCTGATCAATGCCCTGTGTTATTTTTAGTTCCCAACTCACTTTTTCAATATCTTCTAGAATATCCGTGTGAATGATAACTTAAGACTGATTTCTAGGAATAGTTGTTGTCCTGGTTTCAGCTGGGATAGAGTTAACTGTCTTCCTAGTAGCTGGTACAGGGCTATGTTTTGAGTTCAGTATGCGAAGAATGTTGATAACCCTGATGTTTTCAGTTGGTGCTCAGTAGTGTTTAGACTATAGTCAAGGATTTTTCAGCTTCTCATGCCCAGCCAGTGAGAAAGCTGGAGGGTCATAAGAAGTTGGCCCAGGACACAGCCAGGGCACCTGACCCAAACTGGCCAACAGGGTATTCCATACCATGGGACGTCCCATCTAGTGTATAAACTAGGGGGAGTGGGGGCGGGGAATCGTTGCTCGGGGACTAGCTGGGTGTCAATTGGCAGGCGGCGAGCAATTGCCCTGTGCATCATTTGTACATTCCAATCCTTTTATTATTACTGTTGTCATTTTATTAGTGTTAGCATTATCATTATTAGTTTCTTCTGTTCTGTTCTATTAAACCGTTCTTATCTCAACCCACGGGTTTTGCTTCTTTTCCCGATTTTCTCCCCCAACCCACTGGGTGGGGGGGAAGTGAGTGAGTGCCTGTGTGGTGCTTAGTTGCTGGATGGGGTTAAACCATGACAGTTGTGTATGTATGTCAGATACATACATTCTAAAACCAGTTCCAATAAGTAAAATTTGATCAATGTGTGTTCATGAAAGCTATACACTATAACTGGGACAAACTCTCAAATACGAGATAAAATTCTCACATTTTTACTTTAAGTGGGATAAACTTTTCTGAGTCTCTCCAATATTCGAAGCAGATTGGGTATGACAATTTCTTTTATTTTACTCTTACAAAGTATATTATCAACCAGAGACTTCTGATCAGATTTGTATCAGACTTTGTCCAAATCTTGAAGAAAGAGCTTGGAACCAGAGTTTTTCTCCAGAGAAATTTTTAATTGACCTCTTACTTTTTAAGAATTTTATAATTACCATTTATATAGAAATACAGTTAAGAGGACAGACAGCTTATTTCTGGAGACTTCTTAATATTCACAAGACTCTTCCTTAGTCTGTTGATAGCCTGGGATCTGTAAATCTGGCTCTTTCTACACTAAGTTGTTCAAAGTCAGTTAAGCTTTCATTCTCATATAGAATTAACTCCTGGCAAAGGAGGAAGTTCTTCCACTGGTTGCACTCAAAACCTCGTTATGGGGAAAAGGGAACATATCATAAACACGGAGCCAAGAACTTGCTGTTTGCCCGATTCATTGGCCAAAGCAAAAATACAACAAAGCAAACACAACAAGCAGTAATTATCGGTCCAGTTACAATACCATCAACACCTCGCATCCTAATTGGTAAAGAAAAACCTCATTAATGACAACGTAAATCATTAAACAAGAAAACCTACTAATAGCCACCACTTTTGCCTGGTGTCCCACTCACCCTCCTGGCCCCAAGGTTGACACCATCACCCTTCCTCCAGGAGGACGCGAGTAGGAGGGTTGCAGCAGACTGCCACCGCACTGAGGGCATCTCCAGATGGACACAACGTTGTGGTCGGTCCCTGCCTCCTCACTCGCACGTTTCTCTGTACGTTTCCTCCTCCCAGTGCCCAGGGGAAGTCTGGGACCTGTACCAGCAACCTTCCAGCCCCCTGGGCACCCACCAGGCTGCTGCTGCTGGCTGAGGGGCAGCCCACAGGGATCAGGGTCCTCCCCACCTCCATACGCAGCACTGGCGGAGCCAGCACCTGCAGGAGAGGACACCGTCACGTACCATGTCAAGACCCTGCTGGTGCTTTATGCAAAGCCTGTGGCTTTTTGCTAGCAACGGCAACAAATCTCATTTTCTGGGCAACACTGTTCACTACAAAAGTCTCCTTTATTCACTTTATTGGTCCACTTTTCTATTTGTTTAATTTGGTTTCCTTGATAGTCTACTTTCTTGCAAACCGGTTGTGCTGTATATTTTGCATTCCTTTCACCATTACCAGTCACATTACCACCCTGAATTCCACCAACTACCTGGGTCTTCATGGACTACTGAAAACACTTAAACCAAATAACCATGACCTTCAGAGATCCTCCAGTAACTGGGCAATGATAGCTTTCTTTTATGTGCCAAAGCAGGAGAAGGGAGGTGGGAAGGCGTGCTCGTTCAGAGGGACAGCATGGGTGAGCTGCTGGGGACCTGCGTGGAGTGGACAAGGGACAGTGGAGCTATTTATTTCGCTGCCAGGCTTAGTTCTCTTCATTTCCACCATACTGCAAGTGTATACGTTTACCCTGGGATGAATAAATTATCTGACTCACAGTATATTACAATTGAAAGGGGAGTATCTAATTGCTGGAAAGCAGATGGCCTTACCCTTTTGAGTATGCTCGACAAGAACAAAAAAAAAAAAAAAAAATTACTGGCCTGCAGCCATATTCCCATAGGCTGCGATCTTGTCAGATTCCATCAGCCAGGGAAATTTGGATATGATGACTGGTCAGTAACGGAATTTTTCAAGGCCAAAAAAAAAAAAAACAAAACCAACACCCACTTTTTATTTTTTGTACCAGTTTAGCCACATCTGCATACCATGAAAGGAAAGAAAAATTCTCACCCTGCCAGTCTTTCTTGCTTATGATACCAGTTTATCCACAACTGTGTTGCTTAGCACTATTACTTCAACCTTCCTTCTTTCCTCCTTATTGCAAATATTTTAATTCTATTCTTTTTATTGATAAGTAATTCATTGGAAACATAGGAAACCAGCAGAGCCTGTTAATGAGAAACTGGGCTAAAGATAAAGTGTCAAAATACGCAAAGTGTTCTAGTAGGTTTCTCAGGGTTATATTGATATATTAACTTCTTTGAAAACCAACATCTCCAAACAAATAGCTTTAGAATATGCTAGTCTTTTTATAGTTATGTTAAATCTTGGCAATGACATTGTATAGTATATCAAATGGTCAAATATTACAGAGGTGAATGATGGCAAATCAAATAATTGAATTTGTAATAGGGAACATAAATGGCTTAAAGTTATAACCACAAAAAACTGTTGAAACAGAAAAAGCTGACATAATCTTTTTACAAGAAATTCACTTAAGAGAACAAGATGCTATCAGCATAGGAACACCTTGGATAGGAGGGAGTCAGCAAAATAGCTTTGCACAAAACAAGAAAGTTCTTTCAAAATACTTGGTAATTTATATAACATTTGACAGAAAGTAGATTTTCTGACTGTTAAATATATTCAGAAAAAACAGTCTGGTTTTAGTTAACATATATGGACCTAATTCAAATAAAGCCTCATTCACAGTACAGGTTACTATTTAACCGCACGACAAATGTTCCCATGGAATACACAGCTTATGACCAAGCTTCCTGGTCAGCCTACATACAAGTCTGCACGTGATATGAGAGTCCAAAATAATGGAAAAACTATATATTCTTTGGATGAGTTTCTGGCAGAGTTCTGATCTCCAGAAGAGGCAAGCACACTGATATGCAGTCAATGTTTTTTTTTGTTGGCATTAAGTCTTAGAAACTGATTAATTCCTATGTTTAAGAGCTTCACGCCCCACTCGGCGAGCTCTTGCAATCTGTGACTCGGAGTTTTGCTTCCTCCTTTCTTTGCCCTCCCCTGCATACCTCCGTGAAGTCCCTACCTTTGGTGAAAATGTCCCTTTCCTCCACATAGTACAGGAGATGTCAGCACAGCTAAAGGCTCCATCATCCCGTACGCCTCGTCCCCTCCTCTGTTGCACAGGTAATTCAGGGATACTATCGGTTTGGTATATTAGCACAGCATTAGTGGTCTACAGGCTTCTCCCAGGGCCTAGGGTATCATTAAAGGCACGGAAGAGGGGGAGAGACAGAAATCCTTGCCAGTGCTCTTCAAGCAAAGGAGCTGTTAATGCTCCCGACTCCTTGAAATTAATCTGACAGGAAGAACTGGAAATAGCCGAGACAGATCTATCCTTGTGCAGTCTCAGGAAACACAGGAGCACGCCATAGCCTTCGCTGTCAAGCAGGGTTTATTTAAACAGGACCACTTGTGTGAAGCAACACTCCTTCAAACTAATAATCCTGCTGAAGTGAAATATTCCCCTCCTGGGAAAAAATAGTCTACGTTAGCAGTGGCAGCAAAATGAAGCCCAAAATCATTCCAGGAGGTATATTATCTCCAGCATAATCTCTGCGACATTTCAGCCCTGATTAAGAAGTCTCCGGAGAGGCGTTCAGAGATTCCCCCCAGGTCACAGACCGAGGGTGCAGCTCTGCCGGAGCCAAACCCAGCCACAGCACCAAAACCTCCTCCTGGCTGCTGTGAGCTCCTACCCCTGCCCTGCTTCAGGCTGTTCTGGTGCCCGTGCTTGGCAGAAAGCTGCCCCAATGCAGTAATAACGAGAAGCGACTCATTTTGTGCTGATTTAGTATTCTGAAATGGGACATGCCTGTGCAGCCAGAGGTGCAGATTCTGAGGATGAGCCAGAAAACTGCAAGACAAGGAGGGAAAAACAAAACAAACCAAAACCCAAACAAAAGAGAGAAAAAAAAGTTTTCTTGTCCAGCATCTGCTTTCCCATAGAACACTGTATTTTCCCCTCTGTATTATTTTCCTGAAGTATAATCACATACTACACAAGGAAATTATGTAGAAAATCTGCAAGGTGAATAATATGTTATACTATGGTGTGCATAATACCGTGAAATTTTGGGGAAGTAAAGCTCAATATTTATGCATAAATTTCCATTTAACACTTAAAATGTCCTTGGTCATCCGACCAATAGAATTAATGTTTTTGTATGCTCCTCCTTGCCATATTAAATAGAATTTTTTTGTCTCTTCCTATTTAAACCACATTAGTTCATACAGAGAATAAAAAGAATTAGACATTCCTAGGGTAAACAGTCCTTTTCTTTATTATCTGAAGTCAACTAACCTAAATAACTTTGCACAAAGCCTGGTAAGTAGAAGTTTTCTAGTCCTGGCATTAGCTGATAGTTTTTGCTAGGTAACATTAGATTCTAGTATGGTGTGCTGATAATATGTCAGAAGCGATGACATTAATGGGCTACGATGCCCTTCAAATTCATTTTATAAATATTTTTAATAGCACTGAGGCAATTCTGCTGAGCCTTGGCTAATAAAATATTTCATTATTTCAGGATGTTACTGGTATTTTATTAGCTGGCCGAGTAAGCAACTTCAGGTTTAAAAAATGTTGATCAGGAGCACTTTCAGCTAGTATTATCTTTTTCATGTCCATCCAACATAGTGACTGCTCTTTAAAGGGTAGAGGCCCTGCCAGAGCCTTTTAAGCACTGTATCTTGAATTCCAGCAAGTGCTACACCCACATTTTAAGCATCCTTAGGGGGCTGAGTCAGCAGCTCAGGCAGTACCAAATCCATCTTCCTTGCTTTCACGAATGTATTTTCTTGGGCCTCTTTCCTCACCTTGCACATTGGGAGTGGTGCCAGATGCCCCTCTGAACAGTCAAATTAGGTGATCTATGCTCCTCTACGAGAGGTGAGCCCTTGCCAGACAAAACACCGACACCAAGACAGTAGTCGTGTCTTTGAGGAAAAGGCGAGAAAATTCAGAGGAAGAATCAAGCTTTAAGAGCTGTTTTTTCTTCGTTTTAAACAAGATGCATGTCATGGGGTTTAGCTTAATTAAAAAGACTCCAGATACTCAAAATTAAGATGGCAATTTGATGTGGACGCACAGTGTTATTTCCACCCCTTTGAGTCAAGTATTTGACATCCACCCAAGATCACACTGAACAACCACTTACACCGTTTACATACAAGCATGCAATCAGTGCAAACTCTGGAGAAGAGGGCTCAAGGCATAGATTTATCTCCTCTGTAAATTCTGTGCGGGGAAAATCTATCACAGCCTTGCCCACAAGGAGATACCACTGTATTCTAACACATCTAGCAATGGGAATACAAACATGCAGGTTATCAGTCTAGCACACCATTGCCTGATTTCAGGTCAGTGTTTTAAGTCACCACGGATGCTGACAGAGGCTCCTAATAAGCTGTTTATACAAAGCACAAACAAATTATTTGGGAGGAAAATTATAGTCTGTAAATTCCAGCTAGGGTTCAGACAAATAACTAACATTCCGGAAAATCAAATTTTACTTTGAGGAATGATTAGTTATGTTTGCTAATATTGTGGTTGTAAAAATCATCACAGCATTCCAATCATTCATACCCATATAATAGCTACCACAGATTTAAAAGTTCATTTTTGAGTTCTAAGAATTGCAAGATGGTAAATATTATAAAAATGTATTTATAAATACTCATTTAAATAAAAGCAATACATCCACTTCAGTGGAATTTCTAAACTGTTTTTTTTTTCATTTCCTATAAGTAATCAGGTTAACAAAATTTGTTTTGTGATGAACTTGACAGAAAGAAATCACCTCATGTGAATACCCATATAAAAAAAATACTAGCTATAAAAGTAATCAATCTTTAAAGTCCTTTGTGGATTTAAGAGTCATCCTACTCGGGAAAGCTAATAGTACCACAACGTTTTTGCAGGGTGAAAATGTAACAAATGGTTCCTGAAAAGCTAAAAAGTGAAACATATTCTTAAACTTTAATTGAAGGGATTTTTTAATTACAAAGTGGTTTGGGTTTTGGTTTGTTTTTTTTTTAATTCTTCTTGTGCAGGAATGATTATCTGAACACCATCACACCTATACCTAAAGCTTCTTTAAATTTACTGCCTATTCAGGGATGGATCTCATCAATGTGTACCTATACTTGAAGGGAGGGTGTACCAAAGACAGAGGCAGGTTCTTTTCAGTGGTGCCCAGTGACAGGACCAGAGGCAATGGGCACAAACTAAAACACAGGAGGCTCCCTCGAAAGGTAAGGAAACATTTTTTTTTGCTGTGAGGGCAACTGAGCACTAGGAGAGGTTACCCAGGGAGGTTGTAGAGTCTGCACCTTTGGAGATATTCAGGGCCTTGGGAAACCTGCTCTGGGTGGCCCTACTTGAGCAGAGGGGGGACCAAATGACCTCCAGATGTCCTTTCCAATTTCAACCATTCTGTCATTCATTGTTAATTACTTTAAAGCAACTGTGTTGCTTAAGAACACAAAAAGAGTAAGAGAAAAAGTGATTTACTTCTGCTCTGGGTCTGGAGGCGCGCTATGAGGTCAACTTCCAAAGGGCTACTCTTTTCATCTGGGAGTTAGCATCACTACACCTACCCATATGTCAACTCATGCTAACATACTGGCCTTTGCTTAGCACATATGGAGCGGGGAGTTAAGTCTGTGCCAGGTGAGCAGTTGG
Organism: Astur gentilis; assembly: GCF_929443795.1. Lineage (NCBI taxonomy): Eukaryota > Metazoa > Chordata > Aves > Accipitriformes > Accipitridae > Astur > Astur gentilis. The sequence continues at coordinate 16,977,756 of NC_064891.1, forward strand.
CACAGATCTGCTTTTGGTTAGGTCCTTTCTGAATTAGGGACCGAAAGGGTCATTTTGCTGGTGTGAATCACAATTGTGCTCTAGTATGCTCCTGAACTGACATAACTTTCCACATTTCTGTATCACTTTGCCAATATGAGATTCATACTTAAATGGTATAATAAATCTACACCTAATAGCCTTGCAATTACAGAAGGGAGAAATGTTCTTCTAACACTGAAATATTATTATTATCTTCATAGCTTTCTAGGCATATGCATACTCCATTCACTAGTAAAATTCTGTACCTTCTAGCAGGAGATGAACAGCTGCTCCACACATACAATTCTTTTAGAAAAAGGAACTAAAGAATAACGTATGCAGTCATGACTACTGAGGTAAGTCCAAACATAAGACTGTAAGCCTCTACAGTTAACTAGACTTGTCCAGGATGCAGAAAGATACACTTCCAGTGCTTCAATCCAGCAAATTGAGTCAATCAATTTGTAGTCCATTGTAATAATGGATGCTCAGTAGAAGAGATTTCAGCATCAGAGGTTCAAGCAGCAGAACATGAACATATTGTTGCCCCAAAGGTTTTAAGGAACAACATCTATGGAACAAAGTGGTAATTTAATTTTGAATTTAGAAGCATATTAGAAAGGCTGATTTCTTAGTCTTTAAAAATGGAAGCATAATAAGATGTGTTTCTGCCAGCAAAACCTTAGTAACAAAGAAGAAAGATATGTCCATTATAAGTTTCAGTAGTGAGCCATAAAAATGAAAGGCTAAGTGAAATATTCCTAGGTCAAGGCTGTACATTACTTTCTGAGGACAAAGCATGATGCTGAAATCCTGTGTGTCACTTGATCATTCAGAGTAAAGGATTTAATAGATGAACTCTGATCCAGTGCCACACCTTTCAGAAGACGACAACTGACCTTGTCTCACTGCAATTTCATTTCATCATCAATGCTAGCCATGCCATTTATTAAGCCTGATAACAACATAAAGACTTACAATGATACAGCATTTTTAAGCATACACTAATACCAGAGACCCAACACATTTGTTTTAATAAATGAATTAAAACATATGAAGAAAATTAACTCATTCATTGAAATATAACTTTTGGCCGAGATGCTGACAGTTGTCTAAAATGGGAAATGAGTTACCTAAATCCACATGTGGAGTATCCTAAGCCAGCAACCTTTGGTTTTACCTATGTTTAAGCTCATCGAGGACTTAGGGTACCCATCACCTCAGAAAATCTTGTCACATTTTTGTGCTTGATTTCCATTACTATCTTTGGAAAAATGAGACTGAAAACCAGCTTTGAATATTATAAAATATGGGGCAAATGAACAAGAAATATTACATTGCTACACACAGAATCCACTGATTATTTTAATTGTTTTATATTCCTAGTCTCTGCATAAAACAAAGAGGCCAAAATTCCTAAAACAAGTTTATTAACTTAAAATATAAAGAATTAAACAGGGTACTTTTACAGATAAAATGATTAAAAAATGAAAAAGCAGTAAAGTCCTTGTAAATCTGTTACACTGATTTAATAGAAAAGAATTTGAATCAAGGAATAAGGTGCAGAAGGAAATTCTTTACAATAATTTAGAGTATCAAACTAGAATAAAATATTAGCTTTATAAAAAAAACTTCTTAGATATTAAATAAGAAAACACCATATCCACTCACTTACACGTACCCTGCAATTGTGATGAAGGGCAGCTTACCTTGATGGATTAAAGTAACCTCCTTCCTCTCCCAGAAACCTCAGTAACAAGGATTACCTCTACCTTCATCAGGAACAAGCCTCACGCACGTCACTAAACCCTTGCTAGGCAGAGTTTTCAAGTCACGGAGGGGGACCGGGGCTCTGCAGACATCGCAGCAACGCAAAGACAGGGAGAGGGAGAGTCACCAGGGCCACTGGCAAGGCAGTACGTGGGTCCCTGGGGCAGCTGAGGGGGCATTCCCTAGAGTCCAAATCAGACAGAGCAAGGGGAGCCCAGCCACAAGTGAGGAGGCATTAAAAGAGTGGAGACAGCTGGTGCTTATTCTTGGTAATCAGCTCCAGCAAGTTGGACTGAATCACTTCCAGCCCAGCTTTGTTAAGAGGATGTCAACAGGAATGACTGCAAGGAGACAACTTTTTTGGATTTAACATGAAGTCTTATTCTGGTTTTCCTTTTTTTTTCTTTTTATTTTAAAGTGATGCAAACAAGCACTTAATGAAATTTAGTTTCAGAAAGGACTTAACCCCCATTGAAATGAGGGGTAATCAGCACCTGATTCTTACTCTGCCTTGGCATTTTGTTTGAATTCCATGTGCAAAACATGCTTCAAAAATCTGGTCCTAAATGAATAAACATAACATTCTGTTGTTTTAACTATACGCCATTCTGCTTCCCTTAAAGCTACTCTGGAGCAAACTTTCTCTGTTTTCCTTGAGGAGCTCAAACCTTCTGGATTCCCCAAACACAGAGAACACAAAAGTCCTCCTGAGCCCCGTGCAGCCTAAATCCACACTGAAACTCTCCATACAACCCTAGCCTGTGAACAATAAAAATCAAGCAAGAGGAAGGAAGAATGGTTCTGTGGTTGAGGTGTTTGGGAAGAAAAATAAACAAAAGGAACTCTCAAGGTATACATTTGTGTCCTTACAGAGGAATACCTGGCCTCAGGAGAAGACAGTTATTTTGGAGACAGAAACAACCCATTTTCATCTTATTCTTGAGCAAGTTACTTTATGCTCTGTCAGAACAGACACTTTGTGCAGATGGGACCAAGACTGGTCACAGAGCTATCTGCTGCCTCTCTCTCCTACTTCATGTGGTAGACTCACAGGAGTCTGCCATCTCTAGACATCTCTATCAGATTGCTCTGCGTATTATATCTCTTTGCTTTGCTCGTCCCTAAACTAGTTATACTCTTTTATATTCGAGTATAATTTCTTTTGTCAGCTTCCTAGTTTTACTGAACCAGCTGTAACATTTCATATCATCTAGGAAAGCTGCTTGATTCAAACTCTCTTAACACGTCATGCTTAAGATTATTTGGAATAAAAGTCTTGTTTCATATTCACTTTATTTTCAATTAAGCAAAACTATAGGTAGAGAGTTAGAAGTGAACTACCTTCCAACTCAGTCAACAATGAATTGAAAAAAAAAAAAAAAAAATCCCCAAACTTAACAAAATTATGTCACTCCTTGTTACAGATGTACTAGGATAACAGATGTTACTAAGTACTATGCTATGGCCTTAGATACAAGAATATGGCTTGGGTTGTCATTTCATATGCACTAAAACAGAATATACCTAAATATGTGTTCTGGAGTCTTGGGTATTTGTTCTTAGATTACTTTGCGATCAGCTCGGTATTTTTGATGCAAATGAGTTTGCACCAACATTTACCCTTTCCAGCCTTAAACTAAACAGCAGGACTCATGAGAACAGAAACAAAAACTTTGCAAATGTTAAAGGAATAAAGCATCTGGCAGAGACTTTTAGCATGCTTGAGAAAAACATATCCCACTGGACATCACCATTTTGTTGTTGGAAAAAATTATTATTATTAATCCTTCTTCTAAGACATTTCATAGATTGTAGACACACTTATTCTTTTAGTAGAGAAGAATTAAGACCTGTTCCAATATATGGTTAAATATCATACAATTTAACAAGAGGTGAAGCCATGTGAACCCAGATTATATTGTCCTTATCTATTTACAGACTACTTCCTCCAAGTAGACATTTCTCTCCTTCGCATGAGAGCAGAAATCAAATTCCTTTCATCTGCTACTTCCTATTAGTCTCCTCAACACCCTGACTTGTGGTGTCTGTGATCCACACCGGTGGGCTGTACAGAGCTAGAGAAGGTGGGAGGGATTCAATAGTGCATCCATTTCAGACTCCACAGAACATTCCTTGAAAAGACAATGTTGCATAGATTTACCTGTTGGTGCAATAGGCCCTTCTCCTCTTGGACCAGATTTCTGGACAAGAGTATTTTCAGCTCAAAAGAATATTTGGGGGAAAAAAAAGAAAAAAAAATCTTGAAATATTTTAAACCTGTTATTTAGAGGCAGATAAAAGTTTTAAAAGATGTGAAATTGTATGCAAAATGAATTTATAATTAAGTCACAGATAGGAGAACTGCAGATGCTAAAAGATAAATTTTAACTGCTAGAATAGCCAGGGTAAAATCCAGATATTCAGCTCTAGACTCTAGAAGCTATCATACACTATAACTCTAGCCCTGACAAAGTCCTGGCGAACTACCACCTAGAATGAGGAATGACTGAGGAAACTGTGGCTGTGTATTAGTGCAGAAGGAAAAAGAAAGAGTGGGGACATGTGACGGGAATGAAGGCAAGAATCGAGTATCTACTTATGATGGAGAGAGTCAACATAGTGACCACAAGAGCACAGCAAACTATAAAAATGAATTGTGCTGACATCTGCAAGAATTCTCCAGTCCTTTACAGACATAAATTGAAGTTTCCTGAAATACTAATGGGAAAGTACTAGAAGTGAAAGGAGAGGCAAGCTGGATTTTTTTTTTTTTTTTTTTTTTTTTATACTATCACTATTAATCATCTGTGGAGTGGTTGATTATTTTCTATTTCATAAATACTATAAACATCATTGGCAGACCAAAAGAAGTTTAGCCAAAACCAAAGGAGAAGAAAACTCTGGCTTACCTCTATCAAGGGAGCACATTACAATACAGTAGGTTTGCTTTTGCACAGGTTTGGCAAATTGTGAAGTCTGACAGCAAGTTTCCTTAGACTGTGATGGCCAAGGGACTTTTGAATGCATTGGCCAGCAACCCAAAGTGACCCTTGTATTTAGTATAAGTGAAATAGAAAATGAGTTATAAATACCTTAGTTCTTGTTAACCCACCCACAAAATTAGCTGAAGTTTTTCTTTCCTTTCCTGTCTGTCAGGAGGCTGGAGCCTGAAATGTTTTGTCCTTTTGGGCCAGAGACGAGTATTGCATAAGATATGACATCTCTGACTGTTTTATGGAAGAGGCCAGCTCTATGCCCATCAACTTACTCACCAGAAACCAGGTGGACTGGAGACGAAACAGGACAGTTAAGGCTTTGCCTGGAGCACGTACCCAAGGTGACAGTGACGTGTGGAGCATCCCCCAGTGGTGGCCAGGTTTGGGTCCGCTTGCAGGCTGCATCCCTGACACCCATCTGCAGGACACAGCTGTGCAATACTGAATCCAATTGACACCTCGGTACTCCCTGGTCAAGAGATTTATTTGAGAATTATATATCTGAAGCGAGCAGCACTATACTTTCATTAGCAGGCGAGCTTCTGACATTTCCTGAAATGCAAAGGACAAAATACAGGGTACTGGGGTTTAGAGAAAAAACAGTCTGAGATACAGCTGAATTGTTAGCCAGCTACATCTCCTTTGCATTCTACTTTTCTAAGATAAACAAATACTGTTAATGTAGCCACCACAAAACCTTGAGATTTGGTTTTCATTCGCAGATCTTGGAAAACTACCCTTATTATTATTACCATGATAACAACACTGGTCAAAGACTTTAGTAACTGTGGCCTGATTTTGGCCACAGTGTTACAGACCATAAAAGAAAGGACCAGAATCATGAAAATTACTTCATGCACATCAGTAGACCTGTAAATACCGCTCCTAATGGCACATGTACAGGAAGGTTGTAAGACGCAGGATTAAGTGACAGTACAGCAAGCATAGTGAAGAAAAAGGAGACAGTTACAGGAAGGGCAGGACATGCTTTTTCTTGCTAAGCTTTGATTTTAATTAATTCACATGGACAAGAAATACTAATTATTAACAGGTCAGTTGCTATATCATAGTCTTTTCGTATCTTCCACGGAAGTTGTGTCCCAGATGATTCTTCAAACATGATTTAAAGACTAAGTAACACTTTTGGAAATCTATTTGGAGAAATTTTCTTTTAAGTTGCTTTAGAATTGCTAAATCTGTCCATTTGCGAATGCCAAAAGTCACCAAAGCTTCACTTCATAACACTGGGTGGAACAGGTATTTGAAGGCCATCCAGGAACTAGAGCCACTGAGTAAGGGCTCAGTAATCAGCACACAATCAGGGGGTTCAGACTTCATTGCCTTTTAATTAGTGAGAGAACAGGTTTGTGAATAGATATTCCTGGGAAGCAGGAGAAATGGCAGGAACCCATGGAATGAATCTGTTCATCTACAGTTTAAAAAGCGTGAACAACTCATTTATTTCGGGGGCTGTGTCAAACTGTTACTATTCCTTTTCTTTATACATTCGAACTATACATGCATATATTTTGGGGGGGAGAGGAAGGAAAAAAATGGAAAGCAAATATATTTTACATGCATAATTCATAATAAGGTCCTAATTCTGCAAACATTTATGCATGTAAGTAGTGCACACTGTTAGACTGGGACTAGAGTTGGCTAAAATATTTGAATGTGTTTTAAATACAATTTGGGATGAAGAGAGTACTGGGAAACATAGAGGTTTGAAAGCTTCTATTTCAAAGAAAAGAACAGGATTTTTCATAATATTTTAACCAAAATTGTTATCAAGACATCTATCAAAGTAGTTACTGACTTTTACTTTTCCTGATAGTAATTACATGTGTGATTAAGCTTACTGAAATTACAGTTAATTTTGGATCTTACCATATTTCAAAAGGAATTCAGAACTATCACTAAGGTTTTGTGCGTCAGAAGTTCTAGAGGGAGTAATTCATGTGACCAAAATGCTTGTAATTTACAAGTTTTCAAGATAAGAATCAAAAATTGAAATCAGTGGAAAAAAAGACCACTATGATACAAAGGTACAAAACTGAAAAGCTGTATTTCCTTCTTGTAAAGGCAACCCTTTTTTATAGTGTTGAGAGTATCACTGATGATAATTTCACTCTTAATTCTGACATGATTATCTTGCATATTGTGCAAAAAATTGGTCAACATGGGTTGAAGAAGCAGCTTGTGATCATACTAAAAGTACTGCAAAGTTAAAATTTTACATTAATCCATCAAATTATCACCAGTTCTGCTAGAACATCTGTGGAAAATAGTAATATCTGATTTCAGGTAAAATGCAACTAAACATTTTTGACAATTCTGTTTAGGAGCTCTGAAGTTGCAAAGAGCTCAGTTCACTTTTTGAGAACGATGACATTTTAATGCTCATCTGAAATTCCCCTAATGAACAAAGAAGAAGGTTGGTTTCACACCAAGTCTCTGGTGATAACTCAGCTGAAACTACTGGTGCTGACTCTTCTGACTGGAGAAAATCAGGATCACTCCCAGAGGCCAAATCTGCCTAGAACTAGCACAGAGGGTTGGCATTTGGCACCTGTGCTTATTGTGAAGTGTCAGAACTGTACAGCACATGCTGATAGTGGCCATCTGCTATGTACATCGATATCCCAGTGAAGGTCGGCGTGGGGGACAGCCCTGGTTTTCAGCCCTGTGATTTGAGTGACAGAACTAGATTCGTCGTCTGTGCCTCTCCAGAGCGTGAGAAGTTTTTATGCTGTGAAATTGGATGTAATTTTGTTCACTTCCTCTTCTGCTCTGTGTGTGGAGACATCTTGGTATGTGCTGGTCTGTTTGCATCAAACAAGAAAAACAGTATTTTGAGTATGCATTGAGAATAAATTTCTCTATACTGTTAAACTCGTATTTAGTGCTTTGCTGGGTATCAGTCACATCACTGTGGAATGAAAAGTTCCTAATATAAGCAGCCTATCATATGTTTTTTTCCAACAGGGGTATTTTGAACCTTTGTAATTATTAGTCTTATTTTCCCATTCAGGCCCCTCATATATCTTTATGCTTAACAGCATTGAACGCTGTGATGAAGAAGAACCACTTTTAAATTTGTTTTCTGCTTTATAATTTCTATCATTCTACCCTTCCAGTAAAAATATTGGTTCTTCCAATCTTTTTCTTAGGAAAATGAAAGGATCAAGGAAAATATGTTTCCTTTTACTATTTAAAAGTACTATTTTTACTTCATCCTGCATTTTATGACTTTATATTTAAATACAACCTATAAAGAAATGAGGTAGAGTGAAGTAACAAGTAGCAATCTCTAATTCTAGATATTGTACAAACTCTCAGTATGACTTTATAATTTTACTGTTTTCCCGTCTGTGATAGACGATCAATATTGGGTTCCTAGTGTTGGACTTCTAACCTCCGATATCCTGTCATGTGTAAAAGGGGACACACCAAATGCATGAAGCCAAAAATTCACTGCTTGTGCAATTTGCGTTTAAAGCAGCTAATAGTCCTAACTGGAAAGAAAAGCCTCATTAATAATCTAAATGAAATCATTATATGAGAAAATCTGCTCCTAGCATACCACTTTTGCCTGGTGTCACATTCAACCCCAGGTGCCCTCCTGGCCCCAAAGTCGACAGCATCAGCCTTCCTCCAGGGTGGGTGGCAGGAGTTTGCAGCAAACCACCGCAGTCCTGAGGGCATCTCCAGATGGGTGCGTCTGCTGTGGCAGGTCCCTGCCTCCTCATTCTTGGGCTTTCTTGGGTTTATCTGCCCAGCAATACTGCCAGGCATGTGTGGATTACGTATTTAAAATAAAAATAAAAATTCCCCTCATGAAATGGAAGACAAGCTGAGCACTGGAGCAGAGAAAATTAAAGATATTTCTCTCGAATGAAATAAATAAATAAATCATACATTGCCAAGAAACCTAGAGGTCTTTGGGACGCTGTGATAGAGCTACCCCAAGGAGTCATGGGTTTGTCCTCATGTCTATATTAAAGTTAAAAGCAAGCTTTCAGACTCTGACTTTGTATTTACCCCTCCGGCTGTTTCATTCTCCTGCTTCTCTTAATAACATTGAACAGCTATGGCTGGATTCAAATTTAGGGATAACCATCTATAGACTTCATACTCACAGGAGCAGAAAGAGATTTCAGTACTTTTGCTGGGCTCATAAGTCACATCCTCTCCAGAACAGAGGATCAAAGCATGCCTTTACCTTGAATAACGAAAATCATGTCACCTGTAATAAAGGACTTTTCCTGTGAGTTTTCTCCTTACAAAAATGAAAGAAAAAGTATCTTACACTTTGCAAGACTTACAAAGTAATGATAACCCCATGGCATATTATCAAATAGTCATCAGAAGTGTTCCACAGTGTTAGCATTGGATTAAAATGGATTTCTAACAGATTCTTCACTTTAACAGGTCAGATTAATTTAGTAGAATAAGTGTTTCATGGCTTCCAGTATCCTTGTAGGAACTTTCTACTTTCGTTAATTGCTGCATTAATTGCTGAATGGAAAAGACTCATTCTTAAATAGGCTCTTTTGCATTATCAAAAATATTCATTAACATTAATTTTCATAGCAAGTGAATTTCAAAAGTTCCATTTCTGAGAAATGAAATTTTAAATTCCCATGTCTATTTGCTACTGGTGTTCTTGGGGGCATCAATCCAGGAGGGAAATTGAAAAAAAGAGATACCATTGACTTACATTATCAATCTAACTGAGCAGCATAGAATGCATACTGAATTTCAAGTGCTACATGGGTTTTTAATCTGGAAAATGAAATAACCTAGTAGGCTAAAGGTATTCTAGAAGTGATTCTAGAGAATACTGTTCAACTTTTGGATGTTGCCTTGCTCATTAACAAATGATTGCTTTCCCCTAAAGCATGAATGCAGCTTTTAGCTTATCTACAACCACAAGCCATTCTTTTTTGCTAATTTTAGCAGAGATACTATTTTAATTCTATTTTGAGATAAGAATTTACAATTCCTAAAAAATTAAGAGGAACAGCACTTCGTGTGATCAGAAGTTAATCTAGTTGGTGTCTTGTCATTGACAGTTGTTACTCATGGCTACCTAGGGAAGAATATGAGGACAAGACAAGGGCAATACAGCCACCAAATATTCTCCTATCCCCTGAAAAGTCTTGAAAGTACTTTGGTTGTTTTTAATGACCCTCAACTGGGTTTTTCCCTTCATGAAATTGTCAGGTTGGTTTCAAACCTATGTTGGTTCTTAATGCTCACAGCATTCTGAGCAAAAACTTCTACAGCTTAATTGCTCATTATGTGAAGAATTAGGTCCTTGTATTGAACATGTTCTCTGCTAGTTTCTTTTGATGAATCCTAGTCATATCTCCTAAAGCTGTGCAAAATATTCACATAAATTAAGACTTAACAAGCCATATTTCTCTCTAATATTTTAGTGAAGGTGGATGACTGCTGCTTTCTCAACTAGTTAAAAAAAGAAAAGCGTCTGCCTTATCCACCAGAGGAATAACTTGTAAATATTAAACAAAAAAGGAAGACTGGCACGTCTCTAGATTTTCAAGTTCTCAAACACTTTTACCAGAAGTACTAAATGTTATGTGTATACACATAGAATATATATAAAAGTCATCATCGTTTGTGTATAACTATGACAACAACTTTACACAAATTTCGTTTCATAACATTACACAGGCCTCTACTAGTTTGTCCTATGTGCCTCTGAGTCTACAGGGAGATTCACGAACTTTTGGCTTCATAAAAGCTACATGCTAAATCATGCCTTTGAAAATAATCTTATATTGGAAAGATAACATGTCACAAAAATTAGGAGGAAAATGGTGACAAAATCCCCACAGGAACTTGTGAAACATTTTTATTTTGCTGTAAAAAAGATAAATGTTTTTTAATGAAATATTCAGGATAAAATGTCAAAATAAATGCCAGTGAAAAGCAGACTACTATGGGTAGTTATAGAAAGGCACATTCAAGATGTCCTAATGCTTTATTCTCCAAATATGATCATGGCTTTCATAGCAATTGCTGTTTGAATAGTGATTTTTATATTCATTGGCTAAGCATATGTAATTTCCATCTTGTTTTGAACGTATTCCTCACCCACCACACCATATAAATTTGCTCAGTGCTTCTGCTGGAAATCGTCTTTAGTCATTTCTGTATCTAGAACAACCAGACGTAAGTTTTCAGATTCCAAGATTTCTCTTGTGCATTGGCTCTGAGTGCTTTTTTTTACAGTAACTCTCTGTCCTAAATACCAGCTGCATCTGTCTAACTCAGTTCCTTCTGTAAAAGGCAGCAATCAAAATCAGACACATCACAAAGGTAATTGCAGGACATTGGACAAAATTTTGTCTGGTGAGTGAGGAAGAGGTTTTAATTTTTTTTTCTCCAAAAGTATCCAATCATGTATGTTCTCACACACACACACACACACTTCCCCCCCTCCCCCCCCCCCCCCTTCTAATTTTACTGTAACTATTTAAAAGTACATTCAGTGCAATTTTGACCTAAATGTAAATGTTTCAGATTTGGGGGACAATATTCAAATTTGTCCGTCTTAAATTTAATCTCATCTGTGTGGTCTCCTATTAAACACCACATGCCTGAATTAATTTTCCTTCATTTAATCTTTATCTAAATAATTTCTTTCTCTCTTAAACAAAAGTTTTCTTTTTAATGTCTATGTTGAAAATATATTTTGCAAAAGCTCTAAGGGACTGTAAAGAAACAATAAATAATGGAGTTGAAAGTTCAAACCTAACCGAAAATGGGAATCTTGATGTTGAAAGAGGGACATTAGACCAGTCAGAGAAGAGTTAAAGGAAACAATTCTTGGTAAGGCCTTCCTGGTGCATTAGAAGAAGCTGTGCTCGAGAATAGGCTTTGTGTAAAAATGCTAGATTTTGATAGCTAATACATCCCTGATTCACTATAAAAAAATGGAGAAAGGAATCTGAAATACTTCTTCACCAAACAAAACTAACCACTCCCCCCACCCAAATACTCAGATAAACTAAAAACTTTCCCCAATCCAGTTGGTTGAAAAAAAAAAACAAAACCCAACACAAAAACTTATGGATGTAATTTGGTTGATGCAGCCATTTTTTTATTTTTCTCTCAAACCCACCACTGGCCAGTTTCTCATTCCAGACCCATTTTTGTGGTGCTGCTTCTCTACGTCATTGTCATGACACAGCACTGGCCATCATCTTGTAGCAATGGATGCAAGGAATCTGACAGCTTCAATCAGATTCATATCAAAATCAGACAAATACAGAATTACCAGAAATACATTCACTACTTCTAGTGCCATCAGCTTGACTATTTTCCAGTTTTATTTGTATAGTTTCTATTAAAAGTTGGTGTTAGAAGAAAAAAAAAAGCTTGAAACCAATCACAAAATAGTTAAAAACAGAATATTTGAAAGTAAAGTTTTCCTATACAATAATACATAGATGGATGTAGTTGGAAAATTGTTTTCTCTTCCTCTTTTTCTTCTTTCTGTATTTCCTAATCTATTTCAAGCAACATTTTAATAAAGTTCCCCTCTCATTTTTTTCCTCCATTTTTAATTTTCACTTTCAGCAACTTGAAAATAATTTAACACTGATAAACAATTAACTTTCAGTTTTCTTTTAATCTCATCAAACACAATTCTTTCAAACATATACATTGTCTTGATCCTTAATTAAAAAAAAAAAGCATGTTTTGTTGTATTTTACTTTTTTTCCACTATAATTTCAATGTTTGGTGAAACAGATTGCAGACAATTGGATTAAGCTAAACAGATGTTTAAATTGGACACATATGCCTAAAGTGTTTAAGGTATCTCTCATTGAAGTTATACAGATGCCTAAGAGATTTCATGGATCATGGTTTAATGATAGTTTCTCTCACTCTCAATGAAGTCAGTAATAATGCTAAATGACAAGGTCAACAGGAACTGTTAATATCCACTGCCCCACTTTCTTTTTTCATCTTTTCCCCTTTTTTGGAATGACCTGCTGTACAATATCTCCTTCTCATTCTCTCCAAGAGTGCAGATATAATTACATATGCATACTAACAATTAGAAATCCATGCTACCCTTCTGCCTCATTAGTCAGAAATCTGAGGGGGAAATGCCACCACTAAAATGGCTTAAAACTCACTTGGTCTGATTTTTGTCAAGTTTTAAACCTATTACTTCAAGTGATTATTGATTAGCATTGTATGTAGCAATAATTCTAGCATTAATAAATAAAATGCAGCTGTGTGTGACCCTCTGTAACACATCAACTCTCTTAAATTATGTTGTTATTATGTATGTTATTAACTTTGATTTTTCTTGTTAAACCATTCATCATAATTTATTTTACACTACCACCAAGCTGCCAATCATCAGGAAATGAGTGCTTTCCATATAAAGCAGCTGTGGCAATGCTTCCTTTGAATATTGTTTATTATTTACATAATAATTGTCCCTCCAGGCTGTTACTCCTATCAATATCCGAGACTGTACACAAACATATGAAGAAAGCTTTGTCCCAAACAGCCTACATTATGAACAGTTAAATGTAGGGAAAAGTTATCAGTAGTCTTCTTTAGCAGATTAGGCTGTAGTTGCAAAAGAGTGTAAACTGAATTATCCAAGGACTAAGATTTCAGTCTTGTTCAGGACTTCAACATCATTCAAACCTTTAAGAATAAACTCCCCCCCCCCCCCCCCCCCCAAGTGGCATCCTAAGAAATTGTTCACCCACTTCAGACTTACTGTCATTTCAAACCAATGTTGGTCTCTGGGGCGACTTATGGCCCAGATGGAGCAGTCAACAGAAGACAGACATCATCTCCTTGGGAACTGGAAGGAGAAAAGTGCACAGTACTTATCATATTTTTCTTTGTACATTGTTTTCTCATGCAAATTCAACAGGATTTTACAAATGCTAACATGTTAACATAGCCAGTCTTGACTTTGCAAGCATTGCATTCACCTTCCCTTTCACTCTACCACCATCTAAATTGTTGCATGCTCTCCCCATTGGCAAAATCCCATACAAGTGCCATCAAGTTTCTTTATGAATGCAAGCTGGCCTCCCTTCTCAAAACTGGTAGTGAAGACCAATGTTTTGTGTCATCAGGTCACACAAAAATTAATGGTAAAAATGCTGAAGAAATTATGAACAGAAATCTTTCTCATATGCATAGACACTCACATATATGGACATATACATATTATTATACCATTTTTCTTACTGTGTTTTTGTCATACTGATTCTGTGCCAGGAACAAGAAAATGCAGTTGTAAGACTATGATGCAAAACTTTCATATTTTCATTAGTGACCGTGATTAATATATTCAGCTTCAGCTTTCTTGAGGCCTAATATATATTAACCACATTGTTCTCTGTATGTCATTGTCCTGGCTGTGACTTGAATACAGAGGGTGACTACCAAGTAGTTCTGGGTGTGCGTATGTGAATCAGATGGAAATCCATATGCTTTAGTGATCGTAAAATATATTTATATTAACAATTACTGTATTAACTATCAACATGTAGGGTGACTCAGATTAGGAGCTAAAGAATTAGAAGAACATTGTTTGAAAATATGATGTAAATGACTACACAGAATAAATAACTGGAATTTTTTAAAAAGTCATGCAAATCACTTGAAATTTACATTTCAAATACTGACTCTGGTGTATAGTACCTGAAAGTTGGTACAGATTCATAGGGCAAATGTAAAATGTTTTTTGTTTCAGTTTTAACTACATTTTTATGCTACGCGTGACAGAGAGCGGGAGAAGACGGGCTCACAAACAGGCTGAGAAAGGCAAACCATTTACAGCGTAACACTGCCTGAAAACGTCACCGCCATTTTGTTTGCTAAGTGGAAGATAACCACGTAAAGAAAAACCCAAATGAGAGCCATACGGTTTTGTTTCCTTGGTGGCGTAGGAGAAACAAATAAATCGCCAACCCCCCCTGCCGTGTGCTTCCTACAGGGGGGGACGGGACGTGGGGTCGGAGGACATCCGCACGCGTCTGCTTTTCCATGGGTGGCTGCTGCAGACCCCGCCACCAGGCGAGATGCCGGCAGGCCAGAGGCCTGTCCGACGGCCCACATTCAACCAGCAAATTCTCCGTGTGTATGGTTAGCTCTGCCCGCTGGTAGAAAGTGAAACTGCTCATAAGCCCTCCCTTCACAGAGCGGAAGATGTAGGCATCACCACATCCTAAAATTGATGAACTTCTAAACTTTCTTACTGAGCTAATTTATTTCAGTAAAGCAAGGGTGTCGTCGGGGAAAATGACTACCTGTTATTTGTTCTCATTCTGCTTAAATAAAGGCTTCAGAGTTAAAGCATTACTAAATTGTGTTATTACTATGGATTTTTAATGTGAATTGGATAATAGCATGAATCTAAATTTATATAATCCACTGTCTTTACATGCAAGTCATTAGACTTTAAGTGTACCACATTTTCATTTAGGGCCAAAATTTATTATGCTTGTGTGATCTGTTCCACAAATGTCTCTATGGGTTTGCGCTGGAAAAAGGAATAGTCGGACGCTTTACTTCAATCTCAGAACCTGACTCTCAGCATTCATACAAGACAGCTATTGCTGACTGTTATTAATTAGGTATCCTGGGTTTTGGAGTGGTTCCAGGTTGGAAGTCATTTTCCTAAGGAGCATTAATGAGGTCCCAATTATCCTGTTGTGGGGCAAGTGTGAGTAATGGAGTCACACACAGGCTCCAGCTTCAAGAGGTCTGCAGAATTTAACGGGCTGTTTGACCCCGACAAAATCTTCTTTTTACCCTGTGAGGGGCAGACAGGAAGGTTTGGGTGGTTCAGGTAAAAGTTTCCATCCTGCCAGCTGTAAAAAACAATTCAAAGGATAATAAAACCTAAAAATAAAAGACAGAGTTGAATACCTATGTAAATGAGTAGGTACCATATACGTTTTGAGATTTGTTTTCTTGTAGATAATTCTCCAAACTTACCTAAATCATAGCCAATTTAATGACAGCCACATTCTCACTGTGTTCTCTTTCTTGAATGGGTCAATCCTCTCTTCATTTTTATCTTAAACTAGCTACAAAAAACCTTTATCTTCCCCAAATCTATTATTTAATGCACTTAGATGTGAAACAAGTGATAATTAGTAATGATCCATGGAGCCAGTTCATTATTCTGAATCTGTCCCTTTACAGTTTTGCATGGTTATTCAAGCGCTGAACCTTCTCACGTTTACAGTACCCCTTTTCTAGCGGACCCTGCAATGTTAGATTTGGTTAGAGAAGATTACTTTCAATAAACAATCACATTTTCAGGACTTCAAGATGGAAGTCTGAAATGACAGAAGGCCAAACAGAAACTGTATTTACCTGCTTTACTACAAAATCAGACCAGTACTTTTTACTAACATTTGTTCCTCATTTTTACTAAAACTAAAGATGCTCAGAACTTCCGAACTTACATAGTTCACTCTGTGGGTTCCCCCCCCAAGTCTTACTTTATTCTTGTAAAACTAAGCAGCTTTCAGTCTGGGATAACTTTGAATAAGATCATGGTCAAACTGAGAAATGTTAATTTATCCTGTTGAAAATTACTTTGGTAAAAGCACAATAAAGACTCTTAGGATAAAAAAAAAAAAAAAAAAAAAAAAAAAAAAATAATAAATTACTTAGATTTTGTTCTGAAGCTGTACTTCTGCAACTTCAAAACACAGTCATTGAAATGTTTTCTGCCGCACATTTCCCACTATCATTCCAATGCTAATAGTGAATGTAACAATCTGTTTCTTGTAAGTCATTCAGCTCCAAAAGCATCTCACATGATACAGGAATGCTCAAAATACCAGATATTGGTGAGCAAAGTCTTTTTTAAACACCTACCTTGAGATTTTAAGTAGCCTGGTACAAAAGCCAATATTCACAGTAACATTTTTGATTCTCTTAGATCTTTATGAGGAAAAATGAAATCACTGTAAAAGAGTTAATAAGGTAAATTTAACATATTAGTCGGAAGTTAGTAATTGCAAAATTAATAACATTACAAACAATGTAAGATAATAATCTATTTTATTAGTCTTATGCACGGGGTGGGTAACGGCACTGGGGACAACAGAGATCTCGAAATCCCAGGGCCAATTCATCTGAGCTCCTAATCTTTCCTTATCTGCTGCGCAGCCTTTCAGTGCTGTCTCTCCAGCTGCCATAACCAATGTTTTGAAAGGCGTCAGAGGGATTCTCAGGCAAACTGGCCTGGGCAGATAATCTGTTCATAGGTTCCAGACTCAGATATGGATTTTTTTGTATCATTGGCAAGTCAAGAGAGAAAACACTTCTTAGCGTACGTGTAAGTACATGGAGCTTTAGAAAAAAAAGAAAATACTGTTCACTGAGGCAGTGAGTTTATTTCATATGGCATATTTTAATTTCACCCACAACTTTTCTGAAATATGTGAGAGCTTGATTCATTAAAAAATGAACTATTTAAATTTGTCTGATATCAAAGCAATATGCTATTATTACAAAAAAAGGCTAATGAACCAAGAAATCATTGTATGGTATTTAAATATGGCATGTAGATATTTAAATACCAGCTAAGCAACAAAAGGCTGACTGTTGAGGGAACGAACCTGGGCTTGTCCAACAGCTCTGACATATGCTGGAGCATCCAGAGAAAATGCTGGCAATACTGATCCTAATGTACTGGTACTTTCTACTGGTATATTGTGTTAAGTCTAGAACATGACAAGAGGTTTCATTAATCAGAGAGGAGGAAGATGCGTCTACAGAGTGGTCAATTTTGGCTAATGCTTCAATTATCATCATTTTGATAGAAAGCTATAGAGGTGATGCCTTTAAGAAAGACATCCGATACTCACAGCACTTTTATACCTCTTAAAATCCACATCTCGCTGTACTCTGATGAGGAGGATAATGAATAGTCTCAAACCATGTCAAAACAACCGCACTTTTAGTCTTCACATAGAGAGAGCAGGGCGGGGAGGGCGGGGAGGGAAATCAATTTTAATTTTCTAAATGATGGAATCAAACTTGTAAAAGAATGTTAAGCAAGAGTAATTTCTTTATATCTGTGCAGTCTTCAGGAGAGTGCTCTAACAAATAAATTAAACGTTAAGGAAGTTTTCCTTATGTATTCATTATAAACCACAAAATTTTTGTCAGAAATGTGCGCAATTCTAGCACTGGGTACCTTCTTTTCACCTTTCCTGCCTGGGAGGCTATATCCAAAACACCTTAAAGCTTCTGTCAGCAAAAGCAGGAGAGGTCAAAGGAAACTGTTAGGTGGTAGAGAAGGCATTCTTGGCAGCGGGGCTCAGCAGTATTAGGCAAAAGAGTGACAAGCTATAGGGAAAGAAGGAGAGTGGGAGAAGATGTTGGATGCAGAATTTCATGACACATTTTAAGTTCTATATAGTTGAGTCATTGGCTAGTTACATTTCTGGTTTTTTTTCTTCAAGTACCACAGAGATATATGAGATTTCTGAAAAATTGTTTACTATCAAACCAGCTGAAATATTTTTGTTCACTAACAAAACCATCACAACATTTTATTGCATTTGTTTAGACTTAGACATACCCAAGCCATTCTCATACCTATCCACATGTAGAGACCTTTTACATCACTCAGGTGAGAATTTCAAAATGGGGGCAGCAGAGTGATTCTTCTCCTGTGAACCAAAAGAAAGATTGTCCAGTTTCTTGAACAGAAGTGTCCAACACAAGAAGGCATATGCCCATAGAGTCCTAATAGATAGGAAGCTGACCTACAGGGAGAGAGTTCAAAAGAATCATTTATTCATTAAAATACTGACTCAGTTTAAATTGTAAATTTGGTTTTACAATTTAATTGGTTAATTCTTAGTAGATTAGTATAATTTATGGCGATTCAGCCTTACCAATACTGTTGTTTCTTTGTTACTAACACTAATAAAACTCATAAAAGTAATAGGGCTCCACTGTATTTTTAAGGTAACAACGTAAGAATGACCTTGAAAGAGTAGGTAAGTGAGATGGTTTACTTGAGACCCCACTTCGTTCCTCTAAAATTAAGTCTTTGATACTCAACCAAGAAACTTTCCGGCCTGATGACAGTACCTCACAGAGGTGCAGGACTGAAGCCTTAATCTCTCTTTCTCATTCTCTCGTCAGTACAACAGGGATGCTAATTCTCTTAGGCTCTGCAATATTCTCAGAATGAAAATGTCTCAGGACCAATGAGTGTCCTGAATTTAGTTTTTACATTAGCAAATAGCAGTTTGCCTTTTGTGTTAAGCAATGATAAAGACATTTGCAAACAGTTCAGTACTCATGCAGTGTATATCCATTATTTAAAACAACATGTGAAGGTGAGGGCTAGTTTTTTATATCTGTTTAGAAAAAATTTACAATACCATGTATGTGTTACTAGAAATTTAATAATTGCTTTAAGTATTTGTACACTTTTCACTCACTCGATAACAAAACCAATTGTGCCTATGGGATTTTCTTCTGAATACTTACAGGAATGTCTAGCAAAATTGTGAATTAGTGAACCAGAATGTATTTAGGTTTTGATTGGACACAACATTTGCTTATGCATCTGTATACATCTTGCTCTGTTTATACTACCATACTTAAAAGGTTTAAGACTCTGTAGATTCATCCCTTGGTATTCATATGGCAAAGTGCAGCTTCTATTTGCACCTGAATAAATGTGAGACAGTGAGCTGATTATTTCTGACAGTCGGTAAAGTGAGAAGCAAACATCCTGACAGAAATCCATGTGCACCACTAAGAAATGAAGGGGAGCAAAAGGTAACCTGCCTGACTCAGTTATGAAGAGATAGCCAGTCAAGGTACTTTTACCAAATGATAAGCAAAGGATACTAAATTAAAATGTTACTATCAAATAACCACATGATCAAATATGTCAAATAAATCAAATGCTAGTAGCAAATAAAAATTACCTTAGGAGCCAGGACTTTTAAAGTATGCGTGCAACTGCTTCATGAAGTGACAGTGAAAGATAACAATTATTTAATACAGGGTATCTCTTAGTACAAGAAGAATGGCATTTTATTCTAATTATGCTTTTATAAGGTGATAAAAATAAAGTATCCTTCTGCTTTTTTATGCATATTCCTCTGTTTACAGTAGCTTGTTTAGAAGATCTCTGACTCCATAAATGCAAAGTTTACTCTCATCAAAGTTGTATGCTTTGTGTTTATGAAAAATGCTTTTCCTCACTGCAGTATTACCAGCTATGGTAATTTGGAAACACTGAGAAAATGTAGCTAAAAAGCAGAATCTCTGCTTGGACTTAGAAAAAACAATGAAAAAAAAACCCAAAAGTGAAACCCATGCTGTGTTTGTTTCCATCTCTGATAACTTATAATGCATTTTAACCACAGGAATCTTCCCATCATGTATTAATTATGGTCTACAGATAAAATCATTATCATTATGTAATGAAAAATGTGAGTAAATTACTTTTAATATCATGTGCAGTAGAAATTCAACAAAAGCCATGCAATTTTTATATCGGCATTTCTTGTTATCAGATTTGCTCCTACCTGCTGTGGACATTATTCGGCATTTCTTTTTCCTTCATGACAAACAAACAGAGATTTACCGAAAGGTCTCTCAAAATACTCATGCATCGCTCTTGTGTCTATTAAAGAATACCATTTCAGCTCTCCACATATGATCTCTTACTGCCTCCACTGTCCTTTCTCTTGTAAGAGCCTTGGAATTTCTATTTGTGCTCAATTGCTCTACTTGAGTGGATAAAACGGCTTGGCAAGCAGGGCTCAGTTAAGCATTTTGAGAGCTTTTGCTAAGTTAAACTCCCTTTCTTCAGGGAATCTGCAAAAAGACCATTGAGTGCAATTCTTCCAGCCAATATATTCTAAGTGCATATTGATACACCTATGTATGATTTTTTTAAAAACCCTTGCTTAGAAATTTGCCTTGATTTTACAGCTCTAAGAATCACTGGAGATTCCCTGATCAGAAAGGGCTCAATATGTCTAGCACAAGGCTGAAAACTCAACTTGATGTTACTGAACACCTCCCAGCAGATGCAGGAATAAAGTGGATTCCAGAACAAATATTGATAAAATATCAAGATTAAGTGACATCTTCATGAAATATACTGTAACTGATCACCACCACAAAAGAGACCATGTGGGGCTGGCAGCCCAAAAGCGGGAGGCCACCTCTAATGGTAAGGACACATTCAGAGGGGAGACAAAGAGGCACTTCTGTTGGTCTGTACGTGCCAGGAGCATAGATTGGTCCATAATCAATTTTAAATGTTGGCCCATAAGCAAAATATGACTTTTTAAAAAAGTATGTGGTGACACATGAGATAAGAAGGAAGGAATATGGGAAGGACTTGCAGCAGATGGGACTAGATGACTCAGAGCATCCTGCATTCTTGTGCTTCTCTACACTAGAAAAAAGGAGGTATTTACTGCAGCAAATGATCAGTATGCAATGCTTTAAATGATGCAGTGTGTACTACCTTGCATATTGCCTGAGGATTTAAGCTGATCGTGGAACATTAGGCTAGGTTATATGCTTCTATAAGAAGTTCATCTACTGAATTACATACTTTGCCTTCTTGAACCTGGCTAAAAGAAGATCCTTTTATTCCATACCCTGACATATCCATTTATGCATGTAAATGGGTACACTATACAATGTACATAGGCATGTACTCATGACAGAAACAAACATTCCTCAACAATTGCAAGAGCAAAATTAAGGCTCTTCATGACCCCAAAAAGTGAAATTTTGAATAAACAGTATTGAAGCAAAAAATCCCGGACAAAGAATGCTTACCAATATTATACTTGTAAAGAATTCCTCTCCTGTATACCTGTCTAGTCACCTCTCCTACAATAGCTTCATTGCAAAAGGTAAAAGAAGATATTAACTAATAAAACAATTCATTTCCTAAAAATAGATTAAAGTGTTACTGCATTAATACAAACATGGGGCCAGACTCCTGGCCAAAGCTGAGTTCCTTTGCCATCAGTCATGGGTGATGTGAAAGACTCCTACCTGGCAGAAAAAATTGCTAAGTTGTTTTTTGGCCCTGTTGGAATCCAGGGGGGATTTGCCATTAACTTCTTTTGGGCCAGCATGCCCTTTAAAAGATTTTAAAGATCTTCTGTCACGCAGAAAGCCCACAGTGACATGACACAGCATTATCCAGTGTATCTCACATCTCCACTGCCTCCGTATTCAGGCACGCCGGGACAGAAGGTACTTGGGAAAGTGTGATGGTAAAAAATGTACGGAAGAAGATCTGACTCAAAGCACAGAAAACAAACCAACCATGGGAAGAATTCCTCTTTGTCATAACTTTTCAGAATAAAATTGAAGATGAAACACTTGCCTGGCTCTGCTGCAGATAGTTTGATAAAATATTGTTCTAAGAGACCCTAATCACATGACTACAGTCATTATAACATAAATTGATTCAGAAGAGATTTAATTAATTTAATGCATCTGGTTGTAATTATTATTCTGCATTTATTATGTAGGATTTTTATTAGCTTAATGGGTTTATACATTTATCAGATAGTCACTGAAGAAAATTTCAGTTACTCATAAAGAATCTGAATAAATCAGCAATCACTTTTTTTTCCTTTTAAACAGTTTTATTATAATGATTTGCTATTTTGGCTCTTACTAGTCATGACAAATTTCTGCTGCTTCATTGAGAAAAAGCTCTATCCAATACCCACTAAAGTCAATAAACAGATTCAATTGATTGCATTGCATTGTAAATTGTGTTTAGAATATCTTTATAATGCAACAATTCCTCCAGTGTTCCAATGTAATTCACAAGGATTGCTTCCATTTTATTTGTTTTTTAAATAAACAAGTCATTTTAACACTTAGTTTTAGAGTAACCGCTCATGCCTGTGACAAACCTTTTTATTTTGATTTTCTCAGTACTCTAAAGCATGCCTGCATCTCTCTTCTAGTCCTGTGTACATATGGTGAAACCCTGCAAACTCCATCACTGACAGCCTTTGACATTTTAAAATTTGCTTTGGCTTCCAATCAAAATAAAAATACATAAACTTATTCTGTAAAGGGAATTCATGCATTTTAAAACTTTGACTGAAAAAAAAATTCAGAAATTTATAGCAAACGTTAATTTAAAATTGATGTTGCTTATTGCCATACTAGCATTCACACTATAAAAAGTTGAAATATATTTTGATCTGTTCAATTGAACTTAGGTGAGCTTAGTCAAACTGCATTGCATGGGGAGAGTCACTCAGTAAAATAATTTTCCTTCTATCCATCAAACTTACCGCCATACCCCAGACTCTACGTGTCCAAAGACTACAGCTTGCATAAGGTTGGTAAAAAGTCTTTTCCACTCTCCGCAGGACTGTCTGACATTCTCCTGCGTGTCCTTGCGACGTGCCTATGGAAACCAAATAAAAGTTAGGCAGTATGCAAGCTTCTGAAGCTATGAGAGGAGGCACCGAGAAGTGCTCTCTGTCTGTTTGGTTGTTTTGCATTCACTGCCTATGGAAAAGCAACCTGTCTTTCTGTGGATTAACCTTGTCAGTTCATCACCAGCTTGGCTTTACTGCTGTAGCACAGAAAGGTAAACAGAAGTTTTCAGAGTTAGTAGAGCTCCCTCAAATTTTGTATCCAGAACACACTCCGTTTTGACTCAATGTTCTCTCAAGCTTACTGTCCAAAAATGGCTTAAAATGGGCTTTTGTAAAAATGGTTAATTTTCTGTGGTACTTCTCCCTCTTAAGCATAGTTTGGGGTTTAAGTTTACTTGGAGAATTAAGTGGTTCTTTTAGAACAATTTCTATTTAAACACAATTTAAAGCATTAGTAAATTTTAGACACCGGTTTTAAGATACTTCTGATGTAAAAATGGATTTATTTACATGCAGATGAACTCAACAGCAATCTCATCCTTTGCCGGTTACAATTGTTATAGCCAAGATTAATTAATTAGAAATATTAAAGTTAGGATTAACTCTTGGACTTGGTTCAGAAATCATTGGCAAACTTGTGGCTCTGGCACACAAATAATTTTGATTTTTAAAAGTTAGTATTATACCAACAATAAGTACTTTCAAAAATCCGAATGGCTTGGAAGGTGAAAGGAATAATATTACAAAACTAATACTAAAGTAAGTTCTTCTGGATCATTCCAGCTGGGAGTTTAATTTTTGTTCATCTACTTACATTTTCTTTATGTAAGGGTAAATTCTTTTCATAAAGCCATTATTTTCATTGTGTAACCCTCCATCCTACTAACAAGAGTCTTTTTAAACTCTTAGTTTCATGGTTATATGTTGAGGGGGAAAAATATCTCCACTCTAATGTAAACAAGGCATAGAACTACTGGAGATTGCTTCTAAAATGCTGTCATGTAGGAAGTCAGCTAGAAACGAATAAATCTGGACCAAGATTTCATTTAGATAGGTTTTCCAAAAAAACTGTTTCAGGAACATTCTCCATAAACAAGACAACAGTCACTGCACATATCCTTGTATCTCCAGCATTAACATTCTCAAGCATGCAACGTGAGACACATCAAAAGACACTTTTTCCAGAAGAATGCAAACCCTGATGGGAACAAGTTCCATTTTGGAATGAAACTGCCTGATAAAAATCATAGCATTGTAATTATGACCAAGGAAGAGAAAGAAAATCGGAATTTTCAAAAAGAAACAAGGAAAAGGGGAAAAAATTGCTCATTGCAGCGATAAACTGACTGGCTGGCAAGTTTACTGAGAGAAATAAATGTAAGAATGAGTAAAGCAATCTAGTCTAGTTGCTAACAATGTGTAATATAAAATACTACAATAAAAATTAAAGATATACATTTGATCTCTAAGATATAGTTTAGGATTCAATGTATCCAGGCAAACTGTGAAACGTATTGGAGCAAGAAATTGCTGGAGTAATTAAAGTACTTTTATTATTAAATGGATGAAAACTGGAATGGAACAGAAATGACTGAGTATCCCTAAAAGAAAAAAGAGGAAATAAAAAAAAAGGAAAAAAAAAAAAAAAAAAAGATGAGGCCATTTTATTTTTCAATTTCATTCTCAGGAAACCTTACAGACAAAGAAGAAATAGTTTAAAGAAAATTCTGAATTCTAAAAAGACTTGTGACAGATGGTGATTTTTGGTAGGTAAGTAGTGTTATTTTAAACCCCTGCCTTTTGTATTAGATTGAAATTAGGTAAGTCTTAGTTAAGACTTCTCACTTTTGCCTTGCCAATCACATAACAGTTTTTATGAAAAGTCAAAGCTTTCACTCAGAAGGAGTCAATATTCTTTATCATTCAAATCAATGTAATTTTAGAAAATAGAAACTCGTTAAGGATTTGCTATCTCTTTCATTCTTAGTTTCCTCAGAGTAAGACAGCCAACAGATGGAAAGTACCAAAGGATGAGGCATAAAACATACGATTCATAAATGAAATTATCTGATTTATGTTTTCATGGGCATATACGTGGTGAAGCTTAAGATACATTATTATGTACCAATACCAATTATTTCACATTTCTTTTCTCATTTCCAAAGTGAGGATGCCTGCCAAAAATTTTGTTGAAGTCCTGTAGGGTCACAATGACTATATAAATGTCCTATTACAACCCTTCTATCAAAACTGCCAACCTCACTGATGCCTCAGTAGATTATCCTCCTTCTTGGGTCAGAACAAGTTTCAATTCTACAACTTAACACATCATGCAATATTTGCCTTTTACATGTTAGCAAAACCCCCAAAATATTAAAAGGAAATTATTCATACCTTTGCTACACTGACCAGTTAGCTCTTAGAATGAAACACCTTGTTACACAGAATATAATACACCTTAAAAATTCCAGAATGTCAACAAAATGAAAGAAAACTGTAAATTAAGGCCAAAATATGACTTTATACCAAACCTGAGCTATTTAAAATACCAACAAAACTGCAGAACAGTTTGGCTAGTGGCAGGAGTGAAAAATATTTTTTTAAATCGCATAAAATTAATTCTACATACATTAAAATATCTGAAAATCGGGTCTTCTGTAACAGCAAAACAAAATGTTAACTGTTCTACAAGCTGTCAAAAAAATTTTGCAACTTCATTTGTTTTAAGCTGAAAAAAACTGACCTCTTTGCTCATAATAACTAAGCGGTTATTCACCCCTTGACCAAACACTGACGGTCTGGATTGTTAATGCAGTATTTTTTTCCACCAAGGCTCTTGCATCTCCTTTTCTAGTAGGAGTGACTTTAAAAGCTGGGTTGTGCCTCCCCTTGCACGTTGCCCTGCCTGCGTGTCTTTTGTGCTCTCTTCACCGCTGCGCCCAGGTAGGGCCAGACGTAGCCCAATATAAACAGAGTTACCTTACCTGGAGTCAGAAAAAGTGTTATTGACTCCAGAAGGATTAGGGCCCTTAATCCTTAGAACGTTTCAGTTTGTCTGGTTGTTGCTGTAACTACATCATGCAGAAAAGTCTCTGGCTCTTTCTTCCTTCTGGATTTTTATTCCTAGCACGCCCCTAAACATTTCCTCTATTTTAACTTTAGCCCACGTGCACTAACATAGCACTAATTTCTTTCTACAGTTTTATTATTGCACAATATTTCAGTTAAAAAGATTTGGCTTGTATCCTCTGGCAAGGAGAATTGCTGATTTTATGAAATATTATCCATCAACTTAGATAAATTTGTTCATTTTGCAAAGTTCTTTTTGCAAAAGAGTTAAAATAGAGGCGTTTATGGTCTGTCCTAAATAATTTTTCAGCACGTTAATACAAGGCTTACTATTTTTGAGCAGTCTTATGGAAATTATTATTAACTGTGTTTTTGTTTGCTTTTTATATTCATTGATGCTCAGACCCCAAAGTTGGTAAAAATCCCAGGAAACCAGTCAGCCATTCATTTTTGTAAATACATATGCATGAATTATAATTGTACACTAACTCATAAAGCCAGGAATTGCCAACAATAAAAAAATTATATTCACTGTCAAAGAAAAGGAAGAATTCAATTACGCTAGAGAGAAAGAGGCCTCGTTTGCACACCCCTCCACTCTGGGGATTTTTAGGCATGGCATTTAAACGTGACTGTGTCTACCAGCATTTGTGTCTCAACGCACAGACTTTTTTAAGATGCTGGACTGGAACGGTACTTAAAACTGCCTGAACTATTCAGTTCAGTTATGGTAATTCCTAGTGAAAAAAAGACAAGACTCTGCTGGCTACCCCTTGCTGCTTTTTCCCTAAGGGGCAGGGGGCAGAAGTTGAGACAACAGCGAGCAGAAGCCCCTTTGCCAGTGCCTATGAAAGGACAAGAACAAGTCTGAATTCTCTTTGGTTTGGTCTGCTCTAGCTAATATGAAATATAATTTACTGCCAACTTTAACAAAAACATGAGTAGACCTTGTATTTCTACACATAATAAAACATGACTAGCCCTCATATTTCTACACATAATTAAGGCACCTTATTTCTGGACCTTATTTTTATGTGCAATCAATTAACATAGTCAATGACACCCAAAATATTTGGAATTTCTTGAACCTAGAAATATTACAGAAGCAGCACCTCATGTAAAATGATCACAAGCTCTCCATCCTCAGGAGGAATCCTTGAGAGCAGCACATTAGTCCTGCATACATCCAGATTTAGGATTAAGCACTTAAACCTATAGCGGAATGAAAAAAATGGGTATAATGTCTTTACACAAATACGATATGAACTTCCCTGTATAATAATGACCAAAGACTGCTTTTTCATGAGCAGCCTACGTTATATCTAGACTTGTACTGACTAATCAATTTTGGTCTGATAAGCACTTACTGTTATCCTTCAAATTCAGCAATAAGGTTAAGAAGGCTAGTAGGATTGAGAAATGACTGCTGTCATCTGTCTTAGGTGCAGAATCAATTTTTAAATGAAAAAGAATTAGCATGCGAATCACCACTTTAAAGGAAGCACTTTACTCTCAGGTTTTCTTACGCCAATCTTCTAGTCACCAGCTATCCTATAAACAGTATGTTTTGCACTCACAAATGTAATATCTGACAGATCTCAACATATCTTGCCAACATGCATCCTTAGGAAAATTTCAAATTTTGAATAAATCATCACATATCAGTTATCTCCAGGGAGGCAGCAGGAAAAAAAAAGCTAAATAGAGGTTTGTCTGTTTATTTCCTGCTAATATTTCCAAACTCCTGATGACTTCTGGCTAATTATTTGAGGTGCTCTTAAGAACATTAGCTTTTGAGTTGATCTAAAGTGTTCCGTTATAACAATAGCCTGAAACTACAACAGATCGTTCCTTTGTAAACTGAATCACAAAACTTATCTTGCTGGATTTTTTTGTGGGCTTCTTAAGAAAATCCAAAGTGCTATGTGTAAAAAAGGGGGAAAAAAAGTTTTTGTGATACAGATTTGAAAGCAGAAAATACCATAAAAAATGAGCACATTTGAAACATGATTAATACATCCCCTACAAGGCCACAAAACCAAAGTACAAACAACTAAGTGGAGGTAACTACTACACACTACCTCTTAAGGAACTCAACTCCAGATTGTCAAACACACTGTTAAAACTCATGGATATCAGCTTCTCAGCATTGTTTTTACCAATCTGTCCTCCATCAGTGATTCATGGTGTCCTACAACCTTATTAAACTACTAGATCTTTGTATTACTTGTTGTGGATGTTTGGTGCACAAATATAAATAAATTATAACAGAAATGTGGGCAGAATTGTTCTGCTGCATCCAGACAAGAGGCTTAAGTATGAGGTGGCTTATCTATAATTTTATAACCTACAGATAAATAAGACCAGCATGTAATATAGCTATTTTCAGTCTCACATGGGTAAATGTGGCATAAAAATAAAATGAAAAGTAAACGTATTTACTTTTTCTGATGTCTTACTACATAATTTATTAGGCTGATGCTGCTCATTCTGTTTCATACTCCATCATTTTTCTCTGTGAAGTCTCTTACAATATCAAATGAAGAAAATTTATATTTAAATTAATAATTTCAGAGTGAAACATTAATATTCAAATCAAATATTCTGGTATTGTGGGGCTTCAGGGGGGGGAAAAGTCCTTTTATGCTGAGCACAATGAAGGAGTGATAGGCATTTCTGTTATCTCATTCATTAGTCATTCTGGACAGTTCAGACAAGCTGTTACCTACAATAATAGAGAGCATTTTACTTTTAAAAGATTAATTTAAACTATACTTTATACTGAACTGCAGCAAACTATTTATTTTTATATTTATTGATTCTGACAAAATAGATACCTGCATTTTTTCTAAAGGAATAAGTAATATTCATACAGCTGTAGCCAGGAGTCTGACATAAGGCGTGATAAGCAACATATTCTGGCTACGTGGGAGGATGACCAACTAGGTCAAAATGTGCACTTGTCTAATCAATTTGTAATATATTTCAGAAATTTATAAAGCAGACAGGAAAGAGGAGATGTCTTATGACTGGCTTTGCAAATCTTACTTCCTTTTTCATTTTCAGCTCCTATCTCCATCTCTTCTCTGCATAACTCCGCTTCTGAATTTGAACCCACCACTGTTTGCACATTCAGAGACATCTTTCAATTTCCTTCATTGATAGTATCAGTGTATAGAGTCAAGCACAGGTACTATATCAATCTTACGCATCATTTTGCAAGCTCTGAACAGCCACATCCAAACTTCCATGCTTGCACAGTGGAGAGTAACTTAAAAAAAAAAAAAAAAAAAAAAAAAAGGTTTAACAATTACCAACTTGCTTACCCCCTTTGATTTTTCAGTGAAGTCTGTCTTCTCCTTCACAAAATAAAAACAAAATCCAAACTGTCAGCAAATATTTATCCATTATGGTTTTTCTATCTTCAGAATTTTTTTCTATGCTGCTCTGTTTAAAACAGATATAAAATATTTATTCAATGAATGTACATGCTAATCCAAATCAATCATTTAAAGAGAAAAAAACCCTCATGACTGGCAAAGGTTAAGTATGAAAACCATATTTGTTTCAGATATGCATAAACAGTAGTTTTATAGAAAAAAAAAGGCAAAACTGTGAAGATTCTAAATATTTGTGTTCATCTCAATTGTTCTAGTGTCATTACAGTCTCAGCACTATTAATAACTTCCTATTTGTAAGCCAGCACCCAATTCAGTTGGTTAGAAGCAAGTGAAACATCAGATGTAGATGGGTGGCAACATAACCATTGGAAGGGAATGAACTGCCTTGTAAAACCCTGGCTCTGTATCCGACTCCTTCCCTCCCGTGTCTCTTCTACCTGAGTGTCCACCCTTTCGTACTAGACTCCGTCCAAGCTGGACCTGATGCCAGAGCTGGCTATGTCATCTCCCAAATCTCAGGCTGCCTCCTGACTTGCTTCCTTGGAGAATTTGCGGGAGCTTTGTTTCAAGACTTGGGTTTTGAAGAAACAAACAGATGTGTGGAAACCGTTCCTCTCGCCACTGTGCGTTAACCAGCAATCTGAGCCATCAGATATTCTGTTTGTGAGAAGGCGGCAGTATGAATGTTTAATAATTAGCTCCTTTGGCTCAGAGCAGAGTCGTTCCCTTGTGACTTTAAAAGCTTGAGCTGTGAACTCTGTTCTTTAAGATGAAGTCCCTTTTTATCACTGTTACAAACGCACTTGGTATTATAATTAAAACGTCAGAGAAAATGTTCCTACAATTTTTGAGCATGCACTGCTTTCCTTTAGCACTAGTGTCCCTTTACCCTGGCTTGCCTCCGCGGATGCAGGTGTGTGCGTGCACCTCCACACAAATGTACGCGCTACTGAGAAGTAAAAGGGGATGGCACTGAAAATCAAAGCCTTCACACGTGTTTGGATTCACGCTCAGAAAAACAGGAAGATGACAAGCCTCATCCCTCTGCTGGGTATGGTCATTGCAAGACTGCACACTTTTCTTGGTGCCAGCTTGGGTGGCTCAGCAGAATCGGAGGACCTCCATAAGTAGCAGGGGTTGTGGGGAAGGGACAGACACCCGTTCTCCAGGCAAGAATGCCTCGGGCAATGCCCCCCTGCTTCTTGGGAAGACACGTTTCTACACAGATAACCATTTCTTAAGGGTAAGAATTCACATATGTTATCTGTTAGTACCGTCTCTGATTATTAGTGCAGAACTGAACCAGGCAACGGAGTCCTATTTGTGGTACTAGACCACAAATTTGCCACAGGGAGCTCATGTGGGTCCCTGTTTCAGTTCAGCCATTCCTGGCCTCCAGTACTTTCTTCTGATGCTGCTAAGATTTAACCTGATCCAAGGCTTGCAGGCATGTGATTTTTCTTAGAATAAAAATTGCATAACTGCTTGAGTATTAAATCACAACTGTTGTATATCGAAGGACGCTGGTGTAATTTGTTGGACAGAAAGACCTTTTTAAGGTTCTCAAGCAGCCTTGGGTAGTTTGTTAAATTGGTAGGAAATATCTAGTATATCTATGACGCACTTGATCTTTCTTCTAAAATGAAAGAGGAGAGGTTAGATTCTGCTGAGAGCCCCTTGAGGCAGATTTTAGTATGTAGAGTGTGTACAACTTTTACAATCATCTTTGGATCATGAAGCCACAGTTTGTCAGATGAAATCCCCAAAGGGATGGCATTTCTAGAGATTTAGGCTGTTTTACTGAATTTGTGTATACTTCTAGTGGAACCCAAAGTCTACTATTTTAACCTTCTCCATTTTCGGCTTTTTTTTTTTTTTTTTTTTTTTTTTTTTAGTTTGCAGCTTTCCCATATTCAGTGTTTCTTCCCAGATCCAAAGTTCGACTATGAAGGCATAAGCACACTGCTAATAATAAATATTTCTGGCATTTATGTTTTATGAGTAGCATCT
Organism: Astur gentilis; assembly: GCF_929443795.1. Lineage (NCBI taxonomy): Eukaryota > Metazoa > Chordata > Aves > Accipitriformes > Accipitridae > Astur > Astur gentilis. The sequence goes on from NC_064891.1 coordinate 17,009,472, forward strand.
GTAATTATATTACTCTCACTGTAAATAACTTAAGCACTGATGCTTTTATGATGGAAATGAATTCAGAAGACTGAATATTTATGAATTAGTATCTTTCCTCTAAAAGAATATGACAGTATTGAAAACATGCAATTACCAGAAATACCTATAGTGATTAAAATGGTAATTAATGACAGCCACTCTTATTAGCATAAAATAAAGCAAATTACAGATAAACCTATATTTTTAAAAAAGTTTTAGGCAGCATCTCTTGCCTTCTACGGTTTGAAGGCAGAAAGCGCTTACAGCCTGCTAGTCCGTTCGTTAACGACAGGTGGTGCAAAATACCTATACAGCAGCAAATCTTCTCTTACGTTTCACATAGGGGGATATAGCTATTTCCCGAGGAGAAAGAGAAAAACGTTAAAACAGCATGGAAGTTTAAAATCTAAATTCATTTCAAGTAGAAAGCAAGTCGTTTTGCCTTCTTCACAGACACATATGTGAGTTTTATGTCCTAATTCTGCTGACACCGGCATCTGGAGGCAGAATCAATGCCTTATTGCGCACTGAATCAGGAATTTCATTTATAATAAAAATTACATGTTTTCATTTTAACTCAAAGAGTTTTGAGTTGCTTTACAGCTCCCTGAAAACAGAGGTGCATAAATCACACAACTAGACATCTATGGCAGGTGTCCTGTCTTGGCTCAAAACATTCAGGAATGTGACCAACAAAGCCTTTCCTAAAAGGATGGAGACTTATGCAAGAACTCAGTAAGCCAAAGTAACTGTTATTAAACACTCCTGAAGAAACCATGAGAAAACTCTCATGCTTTTTAATTTAGATGTTCAAAAAATGTATTTGTCAGTGTACTTTCAAAAAATTGTCTGAGGCAATTTTCCTAAAGTTTTAAATGTAATGGCTTCCAGGATGGCAATAAAAGTTTCAGAAAGCTGTGAGACTCAAGAAAAATAGTTGCAATCAAAATATCCATTCAAACTTCATCACAGATTTTCTTACAATAAAGGAAGTTTCATTTTTACTGTGGAGTAAACACGGCTGCCTTGTTCAATTACTGCAGTTTCTCCACAGCTGTCAGGTGAATGAAAGCTGCTGAATTTTGGTATGCAATTCTTAAAGCTAGAAAATATTAAATGTCTTGTGTGTAACCTGAAATTCTTTCCCAGTCTCTTCCAGCAGAAGGGTTGGTGAGCAGTCCTACGCATGACTTTTAGAAAGCCACAGAAAATTATTGACAAAGAAGCCAGCATAAGTCAGACTGGCTGGCAACTGTTTGCTGTTGCAGAATTTTCTTTGGAGAAATCAAAGCCCAACTGTGTGATTTGCATCCTTCAGAAGAATTTTTCTGCAGAGCAAAGCATTTACATTCGGTCTAAAACATGGAGTTTCTCTTCACGCTCTGAAGTAACAACACATGGATATTGCTGTTCACGAGCACACTTCCCACAAAAAACCGCTACATACTGAACCTGTTTACTACTGTCCATCTTCTGTCACAGCTAGAGATAATTGAATGGCATGGAAAATCTCGGAGTTAAATATTTGAGCTTTGCAATGCGTTTAGCTCATTAAGTTCCTGAAAAAATAAAGGGGTTCAGTGCCTGTTAAGTTGTGCAAGTTTTTGTGTCACAACTCAAATTAGTAAATAAATACCTTCTGAACACTGTCTTACTTCTGGGCGTAAGTAACAAAGATTCTTGGACAATGTGAGGCTGAGTTTTGTGAAACCAATAAAAGAGGAGTCTGTCCTCCCAAAGCAGAATCCAGAGTCTTGGATGAAATACTTGATCTCTCTCTACAGCCCTGGGCAAGATTTAGAAACCTCAGATTAGCGTTCAGAAAAAGCAACATGCTGAGTGGAGTAATCACTAGAAAGTAAAAATGATGTCAAAGGTGAGTCCTACAACACTATATTACCTACAAACCAGCCCTGGATTCAAGAGGGAAACTCTGGATTTTAATTTGCTACCCTTTTCTGCTTAAGCAAGCTCCCAAACCATCAGGTGCCTCGGTCAGAGGCTGAAAGGAACTGGCAACACCATACTCTGGAGCTCCAGGTTTGTACCTGTGGGGCATACCAAGGATGAAACTAACCTGGAAAAAAGCAACATTCTTCTTTATACCAGGCTTTATAACTAGTAAATCTAAAACATTAGTCTTTATTTCCATTCCGGCTTTAGGTAAACTTCAGGTAATCACACTATCCTTAAGACACGCTGCGTAATAGAGTCAAGCGCATCTGTGTGACTCCCAGGAACTCCAAGCACCTGCGTAACTCCCAGTTGCTATCAGCCTGTCGGGTATGTCAGATGCCAGCAGATGCACTAAGTGCATGGGCAAAAACCAACTCAAAAGTTTATTCAAAACACACAACCAAAAAATCCACAACTTCTCATGTTCTAGGTCCATATGCAAACATTACATACTGCTGTAATGATTCGAAATCCTCATTCTACACAGCTTTGCAATCTTCATCCAGTAACTTATTCTCTGCCCAGAAAATACAGAATTAAATAGGCTGGTTGACAAAATGATAGGAATGTCATTTAATAAACCAAATCAGGGAACTGACCTAAATTACATTTTGTAGCAGGTTCAAAAAGCTTGGCTTAAGATTTCACTTTGGATAAAAATACTTTAAATAATTTTCAGAGAAAATTAATTTTGATAAGGGAAATTACTGTCTAAAAAATTTTTCTTGCTGCATTGCTTCCTTTTCAAACTAGTATTAAATCACAGGTGGATAATAAATTTCGTACAAGTAAGTTGAAAAGTTATGAAATATTTTCAGATAACTGTAACGGAAGGCATTTGGGGGATTATGCTACAAGGAATTCATTAAGTATCTGAAATTTTCTGATAGTCAGTCTCTCAAATACCTTGGTAATTCACTTAAGTCTGGACTTTTGTTTATATAAAAATGTAATCTGCTGCTTCTTGGAAGACATTTTTCTTTATAAACTGGGATAAAATGAATGTTATATTTCATTTTTGCTAGCTTTTCAATATGATTGATGCAGACCTTTAATGCGTTAATTTTACAACATGAATTCATATTCAAATAGATAGTCTTGTTAAGAAAGATGAACAGCACCAAATATGCAGCAGTGAAGATCTGAACTACCCCTTTTTTTGCCCCCTCTCATCAAGAAAGAGTCCATGGAAATTATTAGCACTTTTGGTTTCTGAATATCTTGTCTAAGGAAGTAGTTACAAGGTAACTGGAACCAGAACCAGAACCGGAACTGGAAAAAGCAGCCTGAGAAAAATTCAATAACTAGTTTAAAAATTGTGAAGCATCTATGACAAATTTCCCTTCCCTTTAAAGGAATTAATATTGACTTACCCTATGTATTCATAATACTGTAAAACCCAGTAAACACTCTTTACCTACTCTGTTGAACAGCTTATACTGGACTATACAGTCTCAGTCTAGTATTGGGATTTCCAGTTTATAGGCATGAGGCACACGCACGGCAATGCAAGCTCTAACTAAACGGCAGTTAGGCAAAGACAGCTTATATCGGAGACAAGGGCACTTAAACACATACTTAAACTTTCGTAAGTGTAACATGGATTAAAACTGTGCTGACCCAGTCCCCCTCATCACTCCCAACCCCCGTCTCTGTCTTTTCAACGGGTCCTGCAACCCACCAGACCAGCACGGACCATATCTGATTCAGGTGTAGGAAAATGCTGTTGCAGGGAGGCACAGAGCTACAGCACGTTGAAACAGCAGTTTGGAGGAGCTTGCCAACATTTGCCAACTAATAACTGTGGTACAATTAGTACGCGTGCACTACTATCCACATTCCTGCCTTCTTGTCTTTTCAGCAGATATGACAGCTTCGCGGCATGCCTCCAGACAGCCGCTGCAAAGTGTCCCAGCACTGCAAAACGCCGTTTCTGCAGAGCCCTGTAGACATCCACGCAGCAAGATGTGTATTTGCAACACTTGAGCTGGATTCCTGGTGGGCCTGTGATATGCGATTGAAGAACCGTATTCTCAGTGGGTACGTGCCCAACTGAAGTCACTTGAGCTGGGCTCTAATGCATCAGCTGAGGATCTGAACCCACGTGCTTGATAGGCAGCAAAAAACTGGTGAGTAGGATGAAATGCATTTGTCCCTAACGAGTACTGTCTTGAAACATCCTACTTTTGGGGCTATTGCTACCCTTTTTATGCATCTGGTAGAATATCACAGTGTTTCTGTATCTAGCCTCAGCTAAAGTTAGGCTGCAGGCTTGATGGCTATTGAACACAGACAAGGTAGCTGCCACAGTTTTGTGTAAACAATATGCAAAGAAACACTTTTTTTCCAGGAATCCCAAAGAAATGTTCTGCCAGGGTCATTAGAGAACAGGCCTGTGCCAAGAACTGGCTCTATTCAGAATCCAAGATAGATAAATCAAGAGTTTTATCATGCTCCCTTCCTTGCCTGCACCACTTTTGTGCCAAACATTGCATTATCCGACCCAAGAGCTCAACAGGGCATCTTGCCAAGAGCAGAAAACAGTTCCCATGCAAGGATACAGCAGCAGGACCTCAGAAGTCTGTAGCTAAGCATATCACAGAACAAAACTTAAGAGTGTGATGGGACCGATATAACTGAGCCAAGTATAGTAGGACTAATAGGGTGATTACAAATCAGGTCTTAATATGACATAACCGAAAATCCACTTCCGAATTTTTTTCAGCTTGAATTTACTGCTCAAGTTATTTAAAGTTGAAAAGTGATGTCCAATGGGAAAAATGAACCTGAATTTCTCTTTAGCTGAAACCTTCTGCTTTAAAGCAACTGCTTTTTTTTTAAACTTTCATTCCTGTTCTGCTGAATCTTCGCCTCCCTCCTCCTCCCCTTGCCCTCCCCATATTCCTACATAAAGTTACCCATTTGGAAACATTTCAGTGCAACTTCTTCCTTGCCACTTGCATTCTTGAAAATTTGCTCTTAGCAAGAAGGGTGGAATGACCATCCAACCGAAATACAGCATATTAAAAAGGTCAAAGTACTATAGCAAAATAGCATAAATCACAAAATATAATGGGCATTAAAATTCTGACACCTCTTTGTCATGACCAAAATTGTAACTAGAGTGAGAAATTATATGGAATTAGCTTCTTACTGATACGCTCTGAAGACTGTAATTTCATGGTGCCTGGATGTCATTTTCAGAACCTCTTGCCTCTTTGCAGTCTTGTAGGCACGCATTCAGCTATCATCTAGGGCACTTGAAATAAAAGTAAGAGAAAAGGAGAGATACATAAATGTTTCACTTGGAGCAAGAAGTCATGCCAGTTTTCAAAATTACAGTAATCTTTTAGTATTGTTTCTGCTGAAGTCAGAAATCTTCAGGAGATGCCTGATCTCTTCCTGCAGGATGTGCAATATTGAGTCTCATTTGAGAATCAAAAATGAGAGAACATTATGCTCTAGGAAAAAAGTAGATCTCCATGTTATAAGATGATTTGCCTCACGTTGTTTCCTTTCTGTTTAGCCCAACAGAGTCAATCCAACTCATCAAATCCAAAAGCATGATATGAAGGACTCCTAAATCCTTTAACTGACAATATGGGAGCTGAAGTATTAAATGGCCAGCGGTATGTCGCTTTTTTTTTTAAGGTGATGTCACTTTTGAGGATCATTCAATTTAATTAAAGCGCACAAGGAGGATTACTCTGCTGACACCTTGTTGACTTGGGTGATCTCTGTTTATACACTTTTATGAGTTCCAATTTGTTTGCTTTTTTTCCCTACACTCTGGTTTACGACTGCCTTTCACTTCGTTTGCCTCATACTACTTGTGCTAAAGAGGCAAGGGACTGACATCAACATGACTATCCCTGAATAAATGGATCGTTAAAGGCTCTCAGCACTTCTCTACACCTTCACTTGGCGAGAACAAAAGGATGGAGGTGAGTCTGAGATGAAATTCCTTTTCTCTAACCTCTCCGAAAGCAGCTGGGGCTTGAAGAAGTTGAATTTCTCCAGAAGCATAACAAAGAGATCAGGTGTTAGCATTGGGTCTTAAAAATCAGAGAGCCTGAAAGACTTAAAAACACAAAGAAAGCTGGAGTAGGAGAGAGGAACAGAAACGATAAGAGGCAGAATATATTAGTTTAGCCATACCACCCTGCTTGCACAACGGTGCTGCTGCCGCATGGGAGCTGGCTCACGTACAAATCGCCGGGAGCATAGGTGGAGGATGTCATGTACCTCTTCACTAGTAGACATAATCTCCATTATTGTTACAACAATAAGGCTACGGTAATGGAAGAGAGAAGGCACTTTCCCAGTGCAAAAAGCAGAGGGAGAGGAAAGGAAAGGCAAGGAGGAAGCAAACAACGTTATAGGTGTTTGGTTGTAGCGGTAGCGAGAAGAGAGTTTTGTTATCTGCGCTGCAGTGGATGTGAGATACAGCACTATCATTTCACCGTAGGGCAAAAACTTTGGATATTCAGTTACATTAGGAAGTATAGAAAGAGAGTATAGAAACAATTCCAGTTTAGGGTGAGTGCTGGATGAGGTGGGCAAGAAAACTCCTGTATTGTGTAACGCTCTTTGTTGTGAAACTGGACTCAATTTCACTGAATATAAAATATGTAAATGCTGAATGGAAGACTTTAGCTCATATAGATTATTCAACCTATAAAAGAAATAACTTTTCAGTTAAACAGAAAAACCCCAAAGTAAGTCAAACTGATTCTGAGCACAGCTAGACATATTACTTCCTTTGTGCATGTCAAATGCTCAGTTTCCTCGAGGTTTTCTTAAGCCATGCTTTTCTACATCAAGATTTCCTTAGCTTTGGTAACTCTTGAGCACCTAATCTAAAAGATTAACCCTCCTCTGGGGAAAATATACCAGACAGTTTTAAAGGGACTGTATGGCGGTGTCTGGTTCAGCAGATGGATGTACCACGCTGCAAAGCAAACTGCTGCAGGCCTGGGATTTGTGCAGGTGATGCAGAGGTGCATCGCCATCCTGGCTTTGCCTCAGCCACCCAGATTCTGGAAAAGTTACAGCCTACTGAGGTGTGAGAATCTGGTTACAGCCTGTACCTAGCCAAAAACCCCCAAATACTACATGAGCCCAGCATTAATGAGCAAAGATTTCCTTTGTTTTTTCAAACTCAGAAGAAATGTGGTCACCTAATTGAATAGTTGTTGAAAACTATTTACTTAAATAATTAATTTGAAGTAATTTGCTTCACACATTGCCAGTAAAAGTAATGCGTTGCAGGAAAAATGCCAAAACAGAGGGCTATTTTCTCAATAGTTTGGGGTTTTTTTTCTGGTATCCATCTGGGACTATTCTCCAGCAGTACAGCTTATAGGAGGTCAAGTTATACTACATGGTTTCCCCCAATTATTATGCTCAAACAACTACAAGTCACTCGTTTCATTTCTAATTGCTTTGTTCTAAAGGAGATGTTTAGGAGTAAGCCCACTACCGAATGTAATACTGTTCAATAGAATCTATAGGTTATTTATTAAAACCACATAAAAGGGGTAAACCACAATCATAAAAAAGATGAAGCAAAGCTTGTCTTTGCAATCCGGTGTCCCAAAGGTATGATTATCTCCTGATAACCATATCTCCCTCTTCTGCCTTATTGCTAATTAAATTAATTAATTAAGGAAGTCTTTCCCCAAGTGGACTTGATTTAATATGCTGTATGTAATTAGCAGCTCTTGGAAATGGAGATGAGATGATTTCTCCCTTTTTTTCTTTTTTTTTTTTTTTTTTTTTTTGTGGCACAGAGAGCGCTCACAAACTTTGCGGAGGCTGCAGGTGCTGGGGCTTCTCGTTTCGTGCACAACTGCCGGTGCCTGTGGTCAAGCAGGTGGGGCAGGGCACCTGCCGCCACAAAATACGCCTTTATCCATTTGTCTACAGGGATGCCTGCTCATCGGTAATAGAAAGTGGGTATATATTTGTTTGAAAAAGGCAGAACTTGATTTTAAAAAAGAAATAAATGCCATGACAGGAAAGAGCTAAATCTTTTTTGCTTGAAAGATGGTAGTGTTTATGGTAAAAGGTACTCCCCCCCCCCCCCCCTTTGCCAAACATGTTGGACACAGACCTGTTTAAAAATGCTCAAACTTGCTATTTTTATGTGATTAATTGAGATTATCTATTTCAAAATAATAAACAAAAATATTGACTTCATTGAGTAAAGAAATTAGTTATTCACAATTATAAAATAAAAAAGCCTTGTTGATCAAACACTTCACTTATTACAAGCACCGAGCAGCACATTTTATTAGCAAAAGTATCGAGTGCTTATTATTCACAAGTAACTTCTCTGAACTGATTTTTATCATTAAACCTGCAGTTCATATTGCATGATTTATGTAGGTCATGCTATATTGCTTCTGTTCTTTGATTGGATGACTTACGTATTTCAAAAACACAAATTAAAGGTGGGCTAACTCTTTGTGTGAGTCACATGAAAATAATATTTGTTTAAGTCTACGGCTTGCTCATGGGATTTAATTTTAATACAATGAGATCAAGACTCCTTGGAAAAATAATGATTTCCAAACACAGAAAAATTTAAATCTGTTTATAAAATGAAATATTATGAATTATTAACCATCTGTATTCTATCTACTAAAAATGTTACAGGTAGATATCAAATAGACAGGAAAACCAGAGATTACATCAAAAATTCTTAACTACTTTAAAAATCCATACAAAGGCCTTGTATTAGAAGTTATTCCACAGGGATGCTTTTTTTTTTTTTTTTTTCCCAACCACATGGGTTAACAAGTCAAATGCTGAAATGTGATATAATGAAAAGACAGCTGCTAGAACTATGGGAAGAAAAGTGGAAGCATGGTACATACACTAAATCATTAGTGTCTAATAGTATTTCTTCACAGAAGGAAGAAAAAAGGGGAAAAAAAAGACAGTCAATATGATTAAGGACAATGAGATTTTTAGTGATCCAGGCACATTTGTGTGAGCTGACCTGAACAGTCTTCTGAATTTAAATGAATAACAAAGAAATTCCTATTAAGAGTAAATTCAATTGCTATAGGGATGATACCGCAGAAAGGGAGATCTGTGCAGGGATTAAACACAGCAGAATTGCTCGCAGAGTTATGTGACCTGACAAATTTTGTGAAAATAACCTTTAGTATAAATGACAAGGAAGGAATCTGAAGGAACATGTTTCATTATTTCTAAAGATATACTAGATGATGGATTCATCTGATAATATCACAGAAAAATACAAATGTTATCCAACAATAATTAGAATAGCTTTGAATTTGTTACTGTATCATTAGATCAATCATTCTTTTCATAAAGTAGTTTATTTTCTAGACACATCCACACATCCATGCGTACTTGGATATGGTACGTAGGAGGAGGCAATGCCTCAGCAGCTGGTGAGGCATGTTTCCAATTGCTCCGTGTGCCACCACTGCTTTATCATCTACCTGTGACCTCTCCCTCTGCCTGCTAACATCTTCTTCAGATTTATTCTAGGACACCTAACACCCTAATATCTGCCAGCAGCTGCCAGTGTTAAAACTTCGAGTGCCAGAGGACTGCTTCTTCTTTTATTCAAACATGTTTCATTTTGCCTCCAAAAGACCAGGATGGGGAAGTCTTGGTGCTAAAATGCAGACAGATTATCCATGCCTAAAACCCGAACTTTAAAAGCCTAACGTTTTAAAGGAACTATCAAGATGAAAAGGGGTTCTTTAATGCCATTTTAAAACAGCAATTTCATGCTTTTGATAGGCTACTGACTGCCCAAAGATATAAAATCCTCCACTCCACAGCATAAATGTAGTGCCAATTATAGCTGGAAAAAAGACACTGAGGTTGCAAAACAATATAACAATAAAAAAAAAAAAAATCCTTTCCCGTGTGTGAATGAAGCTTTTCCCTTTGAATTTTTCCATGGTGTCCTAGTTTTAGCTGGGATAGAGTTAATTTTCTTTCTAGTAGCTGGTATAATGTTATGGTTTGGATTCAGTATGAGAAGAATGTTGATAACACACTGACATTTTCAGTTGTTGCTAAGCAGTCTTTAGACTAAGGCAAGGATTTTTCAGCTGCTCATGCCCAGCCAGCAAGAAGGCTGGAGGGGCACAAGAAGTTGGGAGGGTACACAGCCAGGGCAGCTGACCCCAACTGGCCAAAGGGGTATTCCATACCGTGTGACGTCATGCTCAGTATATGAACTGGAGTAAGTTGGCCTGGGGGGATCACTACTCGGGAATTAACTGGGCATGGGTCAGAAAGTGGTGAGCAACTGCATTGTGCATCACTTGTTTTGTATATTCTAATCCTATTATTATTATTGTAATTTTATTATTGTTTTTATTATCATTATTAGTTTCTTCCTTTCTGTTCTATTAAACTGTTCTTATCTCAACCCATGAGTTTTACTTTTTTTACCCCAATCCTCTCCCCCATACCACCAGGTGGGGGGGAAGTGAGTGAGCAGCTGCGTGGTGCTTAGTTGCTGGCTGGGGTTAAACCTGACACATGGGAAAAAAGCTAAGGGGAAGATGTGCCTTTCTCCCTCCAAAGTCATTGGTGATGGGCTGACAACTCCGGCTTCAGCGCCTGCTCCCTTTCATTCAGTCTGCACATCCGAATCAGGGTCTCTAAAGCACAGAGCCTCCAAACAGGCTGTATAAAACCATCCAGAGGCCTTTCTCAACATTCTATTTGGCAGCAAAGAAGTTTTTCCCAGTGAAACCTTTATTGACATACTGTTATTATGAAATGTTTAGTATTGTCAGATCAGTTTTTCCACCTATGGAAATAAGAATTAGAAAAATAAAATAAAAAAATACTATAAATTAGAAAGATTGTGAACTGTTCTGAAGCTATGGTGTGGCTGAAAAGAAATGAGGAAAACAATCAGTATTTATTGTCGTAGTATTTGTGTTTCTCTGTAAAAATTCAACTTTTTGATTAAATATTTGGGGGAGGGAAATGCTTACTATTTCAAGCAACAATAAATATACCTGCACAAGAACCCTGGAAAAAAAAATAGAGACACATATACATTAGAGTATTTGAAATATCATTGTGCTGTGCATTAGAAAACTTCCTGAAAAAAATGACCTTGAGGGATTTTCCTCCTACAGTACAGATTAATGTGATACAGATACGGGAAAATAAAACCAATTCCTAAACTTTAAAAATACAAAACAGAGTAAAAACAAGAAGTCAGGCGGAGTTGAGAGTGGGAAGGTGGGATGACTGACAAGCAGTTGTAGCTTACAGACACTATTACCTAATTACTGAGAACAGAGAATTCCTCTTTAAGAGGAATAATCTCTAAGACTATTCTTAGCAACTTAGTACTTGTATACCATCCATTGTGGAATATAATGCTTAACTTTTTTTCCTGAAAAGGTCCAGAGGCCTGGTAACTAAGATGCACTGCTATGCATCTGCTGTGACTGAAAAGTTGTCACTTTGAAATGTCACTTATGGAGGTCATTAAATAATCGCATAAATAATTAAAGTATCCTGCGATAGAATGAAAAGACTATCCCAACAAAAAAATCCTAATGTGTCTTCTAAGGATTTTTGGTACAGAAGCCATCATCTTAATCACCCTTTATTCCTACTTTGGACTCAGAAATCCCATTTTGTTTCCAGGTGGTTTTATTCAACCTCTCTTTGGCTGGGGTGAGCTGAGTGGGTCCTTGCTGCCCAGCCTGCCCAACCATCACCCCCCCAGACCCCAAACCCTCCCCTCTTGCCCACAGCAGGCGCAGGGGTCTCTGGCCTCAGCCCCCGGGGATGCACTGCACCCTTGGCTACAACACCCACTGCATCTTCCAGGAGGGGGTACTGCAGCTTGAAGCAACAGTCCCTAAGTGGAATCTAAAAAAAAACCAACAAAAAAAACAAAACAAAAAAAAAAAACCAAACCAAAAAAGCCCCCCACCAGCACACACAAAGCTAATCTCTGTCCAGACTGAAGATCAGGATTTCAAAGCCAGTCAAGAAAGGCAGTTGGTAAATAGCTCAGACATTTCCCAAGCTTGAAAACACTTACCAGGGATTGTATTTATTTACTTTTAAATGCGTTAAATACGAGAGAGAGGAGCTGGAGGATTCGGCGTTTCAGCAACAGGATTCAGATAATCTCACTTTGGAATCAGCAGTTTGGGTCCGACCAGGGTCAATCCGATCACACGTTATCAGTCTTTGCTGACTGACCAGAAATCCCTCCAGAAGTTTGTGGTCTCAGTGCAGTAACCTGGCAGATGTTAGCAACACTGGAATAATTTGGTAATATCAACGAAGACTGCGAGAACTAGATCAGTAAGGATCAAAAATCAAAGCACTGTCAATCAAGCCTCAAAAATTCCCCTGGGGGCTACTGAAATCTTCCTGCAGTACCCAGAGAAAAGGGAGAGCTGATATTTTCTCACGCTTTCAGTGCCTGGCTTCTACTCCTTGCGTGAAGACTCCCATCAACCATTCCAATTTCAGCATCTCCTATAGACACGAAATTCAGAAGAAACATCTGAAACATCAGCACACCGAGGATCAAAAGAACGTCTCGAATAATTAAAATAACAGGCTTTTCTTCTATAAGAAATGGCCTCAGGGATCTCTAACAGTCGGCAGTAGTGAGACCAAGCACATCTGCCCTGAGCTTTCTTAGAACCAATCAATAACATTATTTATAAATTATATATGTATACATATATGTGTGTGTGTATGCATATGCACGCGCACTTCGGAAAAAAAAACCTGTGCTTCGATTTACATAAAGTTCAATGGTCAGCCCCTACCAGTAGTAATTCTGCATGTCATATCCCGTGCCCTGAGTAGAAGAGTCCTATGAAAACCCGGTATATTGACATGTAATTAGCATTGGTGATTTGACATATATTTAAGGGGATTCAGAAAGCAGTGAATTAACATGACAACAAGTAATACGATATGCACTTTCCTACAGCCCTGTATTTTCCCTCCAATTCCCAATTTCTAACAACAGGGAGCTGTTGATCCTGCGCCAGGCTCTGTGAAGGTAAATCGCCCAAGTGGAACCATGCTGAAATCCCAGAAACAGCCTTTTGGCAATGTGTGCGACTGGGTCTCCACTGAGCTGAGGCCACAGGGAGATCCAGACTAGATCCGTTATAGAATCATTAATTAATTAATTAGGTGGGTTTAAAGTTAGTTAAATTAGCATTTTTTCCTCCTGCTATGGCACTTTGTTGATGGTATCTGTATATCTAAGAATAAGGGTGCTTGCATGAGTACTGTAATTGATAAAAAGAAAATTACTAGATAAATGATATGTTTCTCTCTCTCTAGCTTTACCAAAGAAAGAATAAAGAAATAAATGGTGTCGTTCTCTATTGTCTTTTCTGTATGTCTACATTTTTAAGCTAAACTGGTAAAAATGAACTAGTTAATTAGTATTCCTGTTTGCGTACAAAATTTCCTCTCCAGAAGTATTTTGCCTATAGTTCAGCTGCAAAAAAGTTATCCTTTTCGAGAGGACAAGTCCTACACTGGTAAAGGAAACTAAACGACATTTGAAGAAACAATTGGGGGGGGGGGGGGGGGGGCAGGATGGAAGCACCTTTTTTGCGGGTACCAGGCATAAAGGGTATCCAAATGTTGAGTCTGTAGTGAAGTTTATCACCAAGGCAGGTGAGAGAAAAGGAAGACTTGCAGAGAGCAGAAAGGCGAGTTGAAGGGAGGAACCAAAAAGAAAACCGAATGCTGTAGAGTCTTTGGAAATTGCTTATGCATAGCTCTATGTATGCATATATTTTACCTTCCTTCGTAACTATTTCTTTGAGTTACTAAGCATGTGAACTGCAAACACAGTTGAAGAAACTACTAGAATTATACTTTTTTTTTTCCTCTGCAGTTTAAGAAGTTTCATTATGGTCACGGGTATTTTTATAAAAATCCAACTTATCTCTATGACACATTGATTATTCCTCATGAATAAAATAATGATTCTGGCTCTCCAGCTTTTTCAGAACAGTAGTCTTTAGAGGAACTAATAACTTCACTACAGTCGATGTCTTTTGTGTTCTCTCAAAAAAATCAGAAACAAAACAAACCAAAAGACTATCCTACCTATCAGATATTTCTAAGGAATCTCTCCCAGCATTATCCCTGCATGTCTAGAGATCAGGAATTCATGGCTCCAAACTTATAATCAACAGAATAATAAAACCATGAAATAAAAGATAAATAAACAAAACAAAACAAAACAAAACATGAGCTTTATCTTATTTATGTTTTACTACGCAACTTCCTGGTTTTTAAGTCACAAGCCAAGGCTAAGTATCTCTGGGTAAAGCTGTAGCAAGGGTCTATCTTCTGTTTTAAAGAGTCAACAACCCCTCTGTAAACTGAAATCCCCATTCCCTCTCAGAACTATAGAAGACAGCTAAAGTTAAGACTTAGAAGGCTCTAAGACTTTAAGAAGTGATTTCACTTTATATTGTCAGCCTAGTAAAATGTAAAGAACAAAACCAAAGACATCTTATGACGTTAAGGCAGTGCTATACGATTTGAATTATAATCATGAAAAAACATACAGTATCATTCTCATCTGGTAATTATGGAATTCTCTCAAGTAGATAAAAGGAATGTTTACCTAGCATATATGTATTTATGCAAATATAATAGTATCCTTTACATTCAAATAAATTTAATATTTGAAGTGTGGGACTACAGCATTTCTGAAGCGATCACCAACATAAAGATGAGTGATCTTGTCTTGCTTTCAAGTGATCAGGTGATTTAAAAGATGTAAAAAGTCACCACACAGCTGGAAATTTGCAAGTTTTGTAAGATGGTAGAAAATAGTAAATCTTTCTCGTAACAGCAAGCTTTCTGTCTATGTCATGGAGCATTATTGATTGCTGTCCAGTACATCGTAAGACAAAACACTCGGTAATAACTCACCAGGGCCATTGCCCAATAAAGTCAATGGCAAGAGTTGTGCTGATTTCCGATAGTGCTGGGCTGAGTCCACCAAGCATTAGATTTCACAACTCCTGCTTTTAAGAAACAGCCACATTATCAGCCGGTGTAAATCAACTTGACTTCACTGAAGTCAAGAAGCTGTGTTGATTTAAAAGGAGTCAGTGACATTTACATTATGTCCTTCAAGGGGTGCTGTGGGGAATGACAGTTAGTAATAACTTTCAGCCTTTTGCTCAGTGCTCCAGATGACAGGAGAGACACCACAAATTCTTCTTTTTGTCCAGCCATCATCACAGATGTAAGCAAAATTACAACAAGCCTGCCCTCTGAACTTTCCCCTCTTCACCACAGTTACGTTCCCTGCATTTCATAATGTCGAATATTGGAGCCATGTTACTACAGGACCCCAAGGAAGAGAAAGCAGGAGCCTCTCCTTCCATTTTGGAGCATTGCCTGGGCTGGGGAACAAGGTCCCTTCTTCCCGCTCACACTTTCTGTAGGAGCACACACCAGCAAACACACAGTTCCAGGCTCGTTCCCCATCAGTATGTCAGATGGGAAATGTTTTTCCAGGAGGAAATGAAGTTTATTTACTGGTTCTGTGCACTTAGGAATTTGGGAATAAACTGGACTCCAAGCTTTGTGAGCAGATGTCTGATCCAAGTGTTTATTGAAGGCAAAAATACATCTGTTCAAGCCGGATCATGTCAAATGGATTAACAAAACATTACCTCCACATCGCTGTGATGTTATTCATATCAGTTTCACCTGTAACTAACTGGCAGATTAAATTACCAGTTATATCCAGCAAAACCAATGTCATTTCTGCACTCAGCTTCTTGTACCATGGAAAATAAAATATTGCAACCCACAGAAAGCAGCAAGTCATACCATTATGTTCCAAATCAAGAGTATTTTCTAAAAGCATATACCATAATAAAATCCCTATGTAAAAGTAGCATATGAAATAATAAGAAGAATTATTTAATTCTAGCTGGAAACTCTACCCATCGTTTTCCGTGTATAACTTTTACAAGACTTTGCATCCAGCGCCCCATGACTCGCACTTCCATGAGCTTTATTTGACCAGCTATAGACACAAAGAGTTTGTAAGACTACTAGTTTTGTCTTTCCTGAAATAATATTTAGAAATTGACTCTTTCTTGGAAGCCTATTTTCCCTGCATTCTTTAATTAATCAGTTGGATGGAAAATTTTGCATAATTTTTGAACAGTGTTCAAGTTTTTGTAGTAAATATGTTCATGCCTCATGCTTACAGCATTTGAAATCAGCTCAGTGCGTGCTATTTAGTCTTCAGGAAATATCATTTGGACTTAGAGAAATATTTTCTCATTGATCCACTTCTCATTCAAGAATGATAATGACACAGACGTAAAATTTCAAATTAATTTTTTAAATAGTGCTTATATCATGAGTATCAGTGTGTAGGACAAGGCTTTTGCAATTCTGCATGGAGCTATTATTTAAAGATAAAAGCCATTTAAAATAATTTAAATGTAGTGCCAGAGAGGAAAAATAGGCTGACTGAATATTAATTTTACATTCCTGACTTCCTATTGTCAGCTGGACACACTTTGCTATCGCTTCTTTACCTCACCAAATACCTGCCTTTATTAAATCTCATTCATATCCTGTTCTAAGAAAGAGGGAATGGAAGCAGTCCTCCTTTCCCTTCCTGCCTCTCCTCCTCAGTGGCTGGATACAATCATCATCCTAAATTCAGATGAGCATAAGAAGGCTCTTTATTAGTTACATGACTTGATCCACTGCATAATTTTCTCTTAAATCAATATGATAATGAAACACATGTAAGGGACTGCTGATATAAAAAAAAAAAAAAAATAAAAAATCCATTACCTCTTGTGGAGACAATTCTGAGTAGTATTTGCTAGATCTGTTCATTTGACATTGTTTATTTTTACTATGTGTATTTACACACACACACGTACATACATACAGAGAGAGAAAGCATGTGTTGGCCTATTGGTACCAACTTTACCCTCTGTTTGCTTTCTTTTTGGTGTTTCTGCATTTTCCTTCAGTCTAATACATGTCTGATACCTCTGACATGTTAAGACATTAAACAGATAAGCTATTGATTTAATAGCTTTTCTATCATAAACAAAACATGCAAAAGAAAGAATATGCTAACAACCAAGTGACGTTTCTTTTTCTTTTTTTTTTTCCTGGTTTTTTTTTTTTTAATCTCAAAATTAATAGGGCACCTTCACTGGCATGTGACCGTTTAAATGTAGTCTGGGTAGACAACTGTTATCATTTGAGAGCTGTTTGATTCCCCTCACAGTAACAGTAAATGAGTTGGAGATCTCAGTCCAAAAGCACAGTTCAGACCAAGAGGTGTCTGCACCACAGCTAAAGTTTTCCTCATGGCTTCATCGAAAAGTCAAAATAAAATCCCTTCCTACCCCAGAAACAATCCTCCAGATGACTGTTGAGGTATGGTTTGTGAATGGGTAGTAATTAAATACACAATAGATTTCTGAAAAGTGATAATAAATAATACTGCCTGTTCCTTGCACTGTACCTTTTTGGAAGATAAATAAAGGTCTTTGGTGTCAAGAGCTGTCAATCCATCTCCTGTAACATTACGACTGCAGTCTCAGAGCCACACCACGCTGAGCCAGATGCTTGAAAAGCAGACTTCACAGAATACACGTGTAGGTCTGACACGTCTGTTTTCAAAAAACTTCATTAGAGGCCACGTTTCACCAGACATGAATCGCACTCTGTCTACTCAACGGTATTGTTTTGCTGCAGACGATAGTGTCTATCCACACACAGCACAGCTGAGTTTGCTGAAGATATTTAATACATGATTACAGAGCCCAGACCCACAGAGCAGCCCTCACCAGGAGAGATGCTCAGCTCTCACGAGGCTTCTCCAAAAGTTAGGGGGAAGGTATGACAGAAAACCACCAGAGAGGAGCAACGTGTTCAAGTGTAAAGACTGCAATCTGAAACCTCATTTTGACCTGAAGTGGCCTTCCAACCCGGTAGGTACATTGCAATACAGCCCCAAATCACATGTGCCCTCTCTGATACGTGTTATATTTTGCATATTGCAGAAATACCCTGTGAATCTGCTGAGTAATAGGAGGCTCAGTAGGACAACTGTATTTATGAAACCACTGAAATGAACGTCTGTTTGTTCTTGTGTTACAAAGTGCTCATCTCCTTTTCAAATATTGCAGAGAGAAATGTCAAATTCCACAATGTAAAATCAGCAGTTTTGTATCATACACAGCTGGATAACAAAGTTAAAATGAAATGAGTGGATTCTCACTTTGGATGCATATTTATTTTACTGTCTTTTCTCTCATTGTCTTTTACCTGTGTTCCATCAGGTCTTTTATACGACTCTGAAAAATCATCATCAAAAGCACAGGTGGATATATACAAACAAAATTATGCACAGGTATATTTTTCCTTTTTTATCTTTCTGCATAACTACTTCTTGAAAATTTCTATCTAACTATGAAAAAGATCATTTTTTCTCAATCTGTTGTATCTGCTTTTATTTGCTACCATTAAAGTTACTACATAACCATGTGTCATTTTACTCTGGGAAACACTATTGAAAAAAAGCAAACTGTTCCATGTTCATGATTATCGGAGCAGACGGTACGTGTTGCAGTAGGTTAGTATTGAATGTAAAAATAGTGGCACCACCTATTGGCAAAAAGCATAAACTGATCCATCAAATTTCATAGTAGCATTCATGCTGCTACTAAATGTTAAGGTTGCAAGTTATTATTTGCAGTTTGATTTAGTTATTCAAAATGAACATGTTTGTTAATATGGCCTTTTTTATTTCTTTTAGAGTACATCTAAAACAGAATGGAAAGGGACCTGGTTTTAAACTGGGAAAGCAACCCAAATGTAATCCAGAAATTTTTAATGCCAGGGTCAAATTTATTTTGAATATATCTAAAAGGTCTGAAACCTTTCTAACATTGTGGATTTTGTATATTGACTAATGCCCTGATCCAGGAATTTTAAGGTCTCAAATTCCCCTGACAGAATCTTGACAAGTCCCTTTGATTTAAGTGGACTATAAATGGGAGCAAAAATTAGTGTGGAGGGGAAGTATTCTAGCATTGGGGTGAAAAGACAAGATTTTCAAATATTTGTCCATATCAACAGATATATATATATATATATATATAATGCGACCTATGAACTGCCCTTGGCTTAGTTACCAAGATGCTGCTTAATAGAAACAAAGACAAATTGCTGCAGGCAAGAGATGGAAATAAAAAAAAACTTTAGTTTAGCTGAACATGAGATGCTAGAAGTTGGGTGTGCGACTTCCATTTTTATCCAGGTGGCATTTAAACAAACTGTTAAAGTGAATCCAGAAATTCTTTCACCATGCCTCTTTTTTGTTTTGGTTACTCAGGTTGGGTTGCTGAGAACAGTCCTAACTTAATTTAAACTTTTAAAGACAACTTATTTCTGAATATTTATTTTTTTTATTTCTTCTGTAGGATTGATTCTTATGGAATCTGCATTATATTTCTTTTTGCAAAGTGATATTATTTTGCTTTTTAAACATCAATAATATTTATCAAGAAAATTGGTTTCATCCATGCATTGCCATTGACACTGCTATGTTCAGCTTTCTCTTTCTCTGCTGCTTCTGTTCATTGCTCTATCACTTCTTCTGAGAAAGAAAATGATGCTAATCATGGTGGGTCAGATTCCCACAGGAAAAAACTCTCTGCATGCTGAGTCTGACTATTCACCTTCAGTTCTGCATTCCAGGTGGTTTCACTGTTTTCTCCTACAGTGCTCAAAATTTTTTAAAAACTGCTGGTTTTTCCCTAAGAGAAAAGCTTCCATGTGCTCAGGAGGATATTAATTTTCATTTTCTTTCAAAAGAACCTGCTGATTTTGAAGTGTGCTAACCGTCGTTGTATCTAAAATCCATCACCAACAGGATGTGTTTTGCACAAAAAATCACGCCAAACCCTGTACCACCCATCAGAGCTCTGGGGTGATGGCCTCTGGCTGGAAAGGGGGCCTCTGGCCTCTGGCTTATTCTCCATGTTTGCAAGCTCCTGCATCCCAGGATTCATGCTTTCATGGTGTCCTGGTTTCAGCCGGGACAGTTCATTTTCTTCCTAGTAGCTGGTACAGTGCTGTTTTGGATTTAGTGTGAGAACGATGCTGATAACACACTGATGGTTTAGTTGTTGCTAAGAAGTGCTTATCCTAAGTCAAGGATTTTTCAGTTTCCCATGGTCTACCAGTGAGGAGGGGCACAAGAAGCTGGGAGGGAGCATGGCCAGGACAGCTGACCCCAACTAGCCAAAGGGACGTTCCAAACCATAGGACGGTGTGCTCAGGATATAAACTGGGGGGAGTTGGCCGGGGGGGCCAATCACCGATCGGGGGCTGGCCGGGCATCAGTCAGCGGGTGGTGAGCAATTGCATTGTGCATCATTTGTCTTTTCTTGGGTTTTAATTCTCTCTCTTTTTGTTATTTACCTTTTCGTTACAATAATTTTGTTTTGTTGGGTTTGGTTTTTTGTTGTTGTTGTTGTTGTTTCTTTTAATTTCAACTAAATTCTTCTTATCTCACTCTACAAGTTCTACGGGTTTTTTCCCACTTCTCCCCATCCCACCAGGGAGGAGTGAGTGAGCGGCTGTGTGTTTATTTGCTGGCTGGGGTTAAACCATGACACATGGCCTCATTTTGATGCAAAGTGGTTGCATCTGCCATAGACACAAGTACCTCCAGTCTTTGCCTGTGATGATTTTACTAGAAACAATGCCAGCAAGAGCAATACCTCGTTGGTCTCCTCTGTGAAGTCTCTTGTCTAATCTGAACCGGACTAAGCACAGTGTTTAAGGTTGCATTTACCACCTTCTTATGTCTAAGGTTTAAGTTTTTTTAGCAGCCCACATTTCTTCATAGTACTTTCTATATGAAAGACTGTTTTTATTCAGTGGAAGGAACAATTCAATTTAATTTTTAATCTACAAGAACGCATTGGCCAAAGTAATTTACATAAACTTCCTTGGCTTCATTACACTCTTTCAGTAATGCAAACAGAGCCAGCCACAACTGCAGCTGCAGGCTTGTAAATACTTGCCTAGCAAGACTGTCCTACTACAGCTAATGAATCTTGGTGAGGCTGACACCTCTTTCCTAGCCAGAGCTACAACTGTGCTACTTTCCTTAGATAAAATGAAAACCAGCCAAACAGACTGACAATGCTGCATCATTTTCTAGGGGCCCCTGAAGACATGCCACATGCTATATATCATCCTGGATCGAGTCAAACTATTGTATTGTTCTGTCATGTTACATACGTGTTTGATGGTATTTCACCACAGATAGCTCCATGCAACATGAAAACAGTATGTTGGAAATCTCTTAAGGATTTAGAGATTTCTGAGGGGCGGACATAACCCCGCCATCCTGTGGCAGAGGGCTGCAGTTAGGTGGCTGCCACCACATTCGTGGGACAGAGGAGGATGGCCTCGCCTGCAGGACTCCTCTCACCGGCACATCCAAACCTCCCAGCAGCTACCCTGCAGTGGGTGGAAGACATCGTGGCTGGATAAACAGAATAGAAAAAGAAGAGGGTCTCGCTCGAGTTCACAGAAATGACTTGGTACTAGAGCCAAGACCAGAGTCAAGCAGTCTTGACTCCTCATCATTTGTTGTAATCACTAACCACAGTATTTCATGTATGTGTGATTATTATGCCTGCATCCCTAGCTCCTGAGCACTTGGTGTCTCTAAAATACATCACAGGCTTAATTCCTCCCACAATTACGTCAGTTTTAAATGTGTCACAACTGTCATCACTGGAATTACTCTTAGCTTGCCCCTTTGTAACTAAGAAGAAAAACTGAGATTTATATCACTTTTAGGGAGCTATATATTTTTGGTACTACAAGTTTATTTAACTTCTGACTAATAAACAACAGCAGGTTGTGGATCCAAAAGAATTATAGCAGGAGACAAATGATTTATCAGTAGAGAGAAAATTTATCATGACATGGTGTCTCATATATATTATTCCTGTGTGAGTTTCAGGTAGCCACACATTTTTTAAATCATTACCAAGTCAT
Organism: Astur gentilis; assembly: GCF_929443795.1. NCBI lineage: Eukaryota > Metazoa > Chordata > Aves > Accipitriformes > Accipitridae > Astur > Astur gentilis. The sequence goes on from NC_064891.1 coordinate 17,031,561, forward strand.
TCAAAATAACTAAACCTAACATAAAAGTCATCACATTGCATTTCTATGGGAAACGAGGAAACTATTTGTAGGGTATGCCCTTGGCATGCACTTCAAACCATGCACTGATATAGTAGATTATGTACATTTCTGGAACTCAAGTAGCGTATGACTTATTAGAATACACATTGTAGTGGATGAAATACTCCAAAATGTGAAAGCATCTGGGTACCAATAGATTACATCCTCTACACTCACATTACTGAGTAATTATTGATTATTGAAAGCAATGGAAATCTTTCACTAAAAAAATTTAAAGCAGTCCTTCCTGAAATATGAAGGAGGAAGCCCTTGACCTGTGAATCTTAGAAGCCATACAGGTTTGATATTTAAATGATAGCTAGAGAGATAAATTACCGTAATCATCCTACCTTTATCATTTCATTGTTTCACTTGGCAGTTTAAAGAACTGGCTGGATAATTATTTTCCAATAATGGTTGCAGTGACTTTTACTCACATTTTTTCATTATTTTATCAGCTTTAAGGCTATGTAATTCTCTTCATTCTGCATAGTGTTATTATTCACATACTTGTTTTCCCATTAAACAGTAGTAGTACCTACTTCAAAAACTCTTTCCAAGTAAACATAAACTACCCTTAACAAAGCATTTAGTGTGCACACAAAGAACAAAACGGTGACTAATATATATAATATATATTATTCTTTTCCTCCCATGTGTAAACCATCACTGTGATTGAGAAAGAAATAAACCAGAAGATAACTTGCAACAGATAAATCTAGCATATTTCTCCTTAGGACAAATAACATTTGGAGCAAAGACAGCATTTTAAAACACTAGGAAGCTTGCTCTGTCTGAGGAAGACACTGATAACCTTGATAGCCAGTTTTTGCTCATTTGCATTCTTCAAGCCAAGCAGGGCATGGAACCAGAGCACAGAAATGGACAAAAAGTGTAATTTAAGCAATGAAGTAATAAGAATTTTTTAAGCCACATTAAACTCAGGAGCTCACCACTGCTCCTCTGTTCCCTGGTCCTGCCTCGGCTGCTAGCCTAAGGCACGGTCAGTTTGTGTGGCCTTTCTACCTCCAGGTCCCTCTCTAGGAACTACTGAGGTGATGATTATGTCCAAGCTACTGTTTCAAACAGCCATTCGTGGGCTTCTTCTCCATAAACTTATCTCAAGAAAACCTTTCTGGCCCTCCACAGCACCCAGAAGCAAGGGATCCCGCAATTTAAGCCCTGTGTTCTCTAAAGATCTCTCATTCCCCAATCAACGTCAACAGCTGAACGTCTAAGAGAGACAGGCCATCGGCTTTGTTCTGCCATCACGAACGCTGACAGCTCACCCTGATGGTCACGCCAGCCTTTTTCACAAATGACAAACAATCTTCACAGAATTGTAGGGACCTGGGTTAACTCTAAAATGAGACAGCCGGAGATCCAGACCTCCTACAGAGATGAATCTGCTGCCCAATGTGTCATGGATGCTTTGGAAAGTGCTTACGAATTGCAAACACTTACTTATTATAAATGCTGCGCCAGTTTCTTCTGCATCGTATTGATGCATGCGATGAAGAAAATGAATATCATCCCAACGTTTTAATAGAAGACTGCTAAATTCCCTCTGATCGGCTGTAATGATTCTGCTCACTAGGCCATGGAATATCAAGTTAGATTTTTCTTCATTTCAGATTATTAAACATGAAAAATAAAGATTTTGGAAATAAATTCCTATAAGAAAATAGATTGGATGGCTGAGAGACCAGGATGCAGAGGTGAAAGATGATGTAAAATACAGGTTAGGAAGGGTTCTTTTTCTTCCTTGGAGCAAACTGTATTCAATTAAAATTAAAATAATCAAAGCCTTGTATCAAAATAACTTGACTTTTAGTCAAAGGAAGATTTCAGGAATGCCATTGTTTCTAATACAATTCTGTCCCAGTGCCAGTGCTCTCTGCTGAAAGCAGTTTGGATTTTTGAGCTCTGTTCCTTTGTGGCCAGAGTGGTGCTTTAGGTTTTTTCCGGACTTTCTCTCTCCCTTCATTTTCATCTCCCCCGTTCTGTCTCTTACATTTCATTGTAGGGGATGCCCTGTGTTCTACTCTCATTTCTCAGGAATTCTGCACAAATTGATACAACTGGCAGCCATTACACTTATATTCCCTTTAATTGACAATCATACAGAGCTCACAGGAAAGTAATAATATCCAGTTTTCTCTTGTCTAGTTAAGGTCTTTGCTTCCGAACTTGAAAAGCAGCTCCACAAGGCAGGTAAGGTCAAGAAGAAAACTGATATAATTGTCCCATAATTCTTCAAATACCAAGTATTATCAGGCTCTGTATATATAATATAGAACTGACCAAAAGACTTTAACAGTATGGGATCTTGTATGGTATATGACTTCAAGAGGCTATGGTTGGCATTAATTTATTTAGGGCAAGGGAAAGAATCACAAAATATATCCAATGCTTTCTTATATAAGCTTCCATACTGTGAAAAATCTAGCACATAGGCCCTACTTCTCTTAGCTGTCTTTTAGCTCCCATTGCATTTATTTTAACTAGTCGGACAAACTTTCAGGCTGAAACTTTCTAGTAATTGAGGGTTTTTCAAGGTTAGGGTGGGGAGAAACAAGTTAAATTAAAGCAATGCAGGAAGCTCATTCTGAAAATGAGACTGGGGTGATCATACTGAAATCAGCACGGTATGGATAATACTAAGCAGGTTGATTTCATTTAGATATGTCACAAATTTAAGGTTTTAAAGAAAATTTGGATGATACATTCAGAGTGAGGGGATTTCACAGCGAGGAATGCCTTCTGCTGTTTCAAATATGGGCAAATTGTAAAATTGGCTTCTTAAAATCTCTGTTCATCTACAACAAGCTGAAGTACAACAGTTAAATTCGCTGAAGTATCTGTCTACAATGAACACGTACACAAGCTCCTCCACACAAAGGGAGAAGGACTTCTGCCACCACTGGGACACCACGCACAGCTGTCCACTGGCAAAGAAATTTCCCGTTCTCTGAATTCTCCCCAAGTCTGAGGAGGGGAAGGAAAAGGGCTCCAGGAAAAAGGGCTATGAACAAGTAGGGAGAAGAGATGTGGGGTGGTAGATTAGGGCATAGAGAAGAAAGGAAATATATTCAAGATGTTAGAGAAGGGCAGGAGGTGCACGCTCCCTTGCAGGGCTCAAGCACTCACGCAAGCCTCATGGATACCAGGATTGTTCATTACAGCTCTGAAATTAGTGACCCAAATTCTCCAGGCAAAGAGTCATTAACCCAGAAAAACTTTCCCAGTTAAAATGCACTAGAGGCTACAGATCTTCAGGAGAGAAACCAGGGAAGGTTTTGAATAGGACGATTTTTTTCTCAAGACTCTTTTCTTTCCCCAGCTCTAAGGCTTATGGTGATCAGGGTCCACAGTCACTGCCTTTGGAAAAAAAAAAAATGAAATCTGAAGTATTCCCTTCTTTAAAAATTGTTTCTGTTAAGACAGCTAGTTGCTTTCATGTTTCAGCTGAAGTGCACATTTAGGGAATTTTTTTTTCTAGCTGTGTTCCTTCAGCACCAACCCAAGAAACCATTCACATCAATGAACCTGCTAATACAAAAGAAGTAGCCCCGCAGGGCAGAGTGCCTTAACATTTATGGCCCTTCAGTTCTTTATCTTGCATTCTCAGACATATTTTTCACTAAGCATCAAGTCCCTGTTACTAAATAGAATGTAATTTAGTCTACAAAAGATATTATAATGTGATATCAAGGCAACACTTAAACTCGAGGTGGGGATACAGAATAGACAACCCGAAACAAAACAGGATTCACCAGGCAGCATGGAGTTCACAATTTGTTCACAGCCATATCTTCAATCTGCCACTTCATGTATCACAACTCCCACCACGCTCTATTTTGAGAACTGAGGTGGGATTAAATGAGCACACAGATCATGAATCAGTTCTTTGCATATGGGTGGATTTCACCTGCAGTGCCTCATATTTTGTTGTATATTTTCACATAAATAGACAGTGACCATGCTTCTTAATTCTTTTGCCTCTTTTCTCTATGTTGAAAGTTTAACGTAAATCTTAACATAAAAGAAATCCAAATAACACAGCTACTTTAGAGAAAATGAAGATCAACTAGAAATAAAATATGTTGCCTGTATTGGAAGTTAGCAAGAATGTGTCAAAATTAAGTTTGACTGCAAAGATCCTGCATGTTTTAAATGATAATCTCTCTTTTCTATGGCTTAGACAATAGTAATGATAGGAATTTGTGTGAACGATATTTGTTTAGCTATATAAAATGAAACCACGCTAATTAAGTATATTTGAAAGCAGTAGGACTGCACTATGACAAAATTATCCATTGCTCTCCATTGCTTCAACTGCACATGAAACCAGTTCGGAGACTTAAAATGTATGAGAATAAAAAACCCCAAACACTTGCAGTGTGCTACATATCACACACTGTGACAGTGATAAATTCCCTCAGTGATTCTCAGGTGCCCTGTTGTTATCTTTAACTGCCTTCTACCTTGTCAATCTTCGGCTTCCAGATGGTATCGGTCATTCACACAGGCAAAACCTTGCTTAGAGGGACTTACACTTTGTGCTAGTAATAGGTGTTTTATCTTCCAGTGGATTATTTGCCCACTGTTCTCGTGGAATTTCACAAAAGAAGCATCTCTGATTATCTGACAATTTATCTTTTGTACGGATCTTGTTGGAGATTGAGTTACTAGAAGGAGGTGGTTCTTTCAAAATGGAATCTCTCCCTGAGGCTTTTAGTGCAGGATAATAAGACTTCAGCTTCTGCAACGCAGAAAGTAGGGGACAGAAAAATACCTACACCTCCAAAGCATTTGATGAGGAACACCAATAATTCTGTGCACTGCACAACTTTCTGAGGTATCTAATACTACAGGTGGCCCATACAGAAAAGACAAGCATATACTCAAAAATCTCTACTGAAGCTCAATTATATTATGTATTTCTAGACAGTTATCATTTATTGTGTAGAACACTTGAGGTAGATTTTTTTTCTCTTTTACTGAAAATTAAAACCATAGTAATTTGTCCTTGACTAGCTGCTGCATTGTGCACCCATTGTTGAGAACCCATTACCATGCACAGAGGCACCACTAATTCCTCTTTATGCTGCTGACATGTGATTATCTCCCCGACTTGAAGCTATATCAGAGCTATGTATAGGTAGGAGCATATTAATACATCAAAAACGGTAAGCATTCCATCACCTTCATTTTATTCGAGGGATTTCACAATATCCTGATGTTTTATCTGAAAATACTTTTGAAAACAATATATTAGAAAGGAAATGGACTTTTTTTAATCTAGAACATCAGATGTCAGATAAATTTTGCATAAATACTGTGCTGCACCATAACATAACGTACAGCTTCCTTAATAAAGTTCAGGTTTTTGTAGAGAGGTTAAAGTATTTAATCAGTAGGAGACCTAATAGCTGACTCATTGAAAAGCAAATTACACATGCTTCACAGGCCATCATGAGCCATGGAGAAGCACTATCCATAGTCACTCTATACTGAACGAAGAGACTTTTTTTTCTTCATTTTTAATAGTAGTTAAATGAAACATTTGCCAGAATTTCTAGACAAAAGTATGAAAGTTGTGGTGGGTTGACCCTGGCTGGATGCCAGGTGCCCACCAAAGCTGCTCTGCCACTCCCCTCTTCAGCTGGACAGGGGAGAGAAAAAATAACGAAGGCTCATGGGTCGAGATGAGAACAGGGACGGATCACTCGTCAATTACCATCACAGGCAAAACAGATTCAACTTGGTGAAAAATTAACTTAATTGATTGCCAATCAAACCAGACTAGGGTAATGAGAAACAAAAACAAATCTTAAAACATCTTCCCCCCACCCCCGCCCCGCCCCCCCTTTTTCCTGGGCACAGCTTCACTCCTGAATTCTCTGCCTACTCCCCCCTGAGTGGAACAGGGGGGACGGGGAATGGGGGTTGGGGTCAGTTCCTCACACGCTGTCTCTGCCGCTCCTTCCTCCTCAGGGGCAGGACTCCTCACACTCTTCCCCTGCTCCAGCGTGGGGTCCCTCCCACAGGAGACAGTCCTCCACGAACTGCTCCAGCGTGGGTCCTTCCCACAGGCTGCAGTCCTTCAGGCACACACTGCTCCAGTGTGGGTTCCCCACAGGGTCACAAGACCTGCCAAAAAACCCGCTCCAGCGTGGGCTTCCCATGGGATCACAGCTTCCTTCAAGGGCATCCCCCTGCTCCGGCGTGGGGTCCTTCCCGGGCTGCAGGTGGAGATCTGCTCCACTGCGGACCTCCCTGGCAGGGGCACAGCCTGCCTCACCATGGTCTTCACCACGGGCTGCAGGGGAATCTCTGATCTGGTGCCTGGAGCACCTCCCTCCCCCTCCTTCTTCACTGACCTGGGGGTCTGCAGAGCTGTTGCTTTCGTATATTCTCACTCCTCTCTCCAGCTGCAGTTTCTGTGCCCCAGCAACTTTTTTCCCCTCTTCTTAAATCTGTTCTTCCAGAGGCACTACCACCATCGTTGATGGGCTCAGCCTTGGCCAGTGGTGGGTCTGTCTCAGAGCTGGTGGCACTGGCTTCATCGGACATGAGGGAAGCCACCCCTCTAACCTCCCTGCTACCAAAACCTTGCCACGCAAACCCAATACAAAGGAAAAAAAAATATTTTCCTTGAGAAGGTTAGAACTGTGGTATTCTTTAATTCCTACAATGCATCCTATGACCTTTGGTTTCTTTGGATTGATTTGTTAATTTTTTTAGCGGCTTAAAGCATCTAAAGCAGGGACAAATAGAGCAATGGCATAAAAATGGAATAGGTTTGCAGCTGCTCATCTGAAGCCAGAGGGAGAAGAGGAGAAAGCTTTGTTTTAAGAAAAAAGAACAAAGGACAAAAACATTGATGCTGCTGAGAGTACAGTGCCAAAGAACTCTGAAATCCAGGTGACATTTCTAAACTCAACCCATTTACAAGTCCTCCTTGTATAAGTGACTGATTTTTTTTTTTATTATTTTTTTTTTTTTAACATGTGTTGCATAAGAGGTGTATCCCAAGGCCCTAAGAAGTTACTTTTTCAATAAAGGTAGTAGTGAGCACCTGGAAAACTCTTCTGAGAAATTATGTAGGATTTCAGAGCTTGGTAGAGTGAAAGAACGAACAGCGTTTCCAGAAAAGAACCACCACATTTCTTTTTTCTGCTAGCCAGAATCCATTCTTTTACTAGAACTAAATGAATTGCAGGAATGTGATAGTTCTCACTAAACCAAGTATAATGCACATCTCCTCTACTCAGCACTTTTCAGTAGAGAATTAAAAGAAAAAAAAAAAGAATTAAAAATGGGGATACAGTAAGTTCTAACTACAATAACTTCTAGAGGAGACAAATCAAGTTGTCTAACAGACATATGATTTAAGGTGGTCTTCTCAGGTCAAATCAGTAAAAAAGTCACAGTTGCTCTAGATCTCTGTCAACTCAAGGCTGACTTGAAATACTCACTGAGGGATATGGGTCAGTAGCCTAGCCACAATGTCTTTGCAATTTTCTAATTTTCAGTCTCATACATAACAAGAAAATCTATTTTCATGTTTCTCCTTTGTCTGAAGAAGTACACCTATCCCCCCAAATAGATATGTTCTCAGTAATAAGGTCCTGTTATTGGAATACTCATTTTTCTCTTTCTGCAAGGGGAAAACACGTATATACTGTTTTTGTAAGAAAAAAATATATAAAACTAGAAAGAAACAAGGAAGATATTGCTAAAAGTAATCAGTTACACTGGCAGCAATACTGGAAATTAGTACTAGAAGGTTACTTTCACGTCCCATTTTTTTGTTTTATTCCAATAAAAACCATATTATAAAAATTAGTTCTGATGATAAGGTTGCACCCATCCAACAGGGGAAATATGTTATATTCACAATAAATAGTGATATTCCTTATGATCACTCAATCTGAAGATGTCAAAACATCTTGGAGATATTAATGAGTTTGTTAATTGAAACTCACAACTTCCAATGAGGTATACTAATATATTTGTTAAAATAAAATGAGATATTTGAGGTACACATGGTGGTGTACTTCAGCGGTCTCTCAGTGTCATCATTGCTCAAGAATTAAAAATAATAATTCAGATCATGTTTTAAGTGCCTGTAAACCCAGTGGTCACCTAGCCAAAACCCAACCAAAAACTAACATTCATCATCTATAGTGTGTCTACAAGGCTTTCAATTCAAAGAAAAGAAGCTAAACTATCTGTTAGCTTGTTTTTGTTTCCTTTCTTGTTAGTGGAAATGTGAGTGTATGCTTTTACCTTATAGGATGTTTAATTTTAAGTTTTTTAAATTTTAAGCCTGATGTCTTACATGGGCTGAGAAACAGTGACCCTGGTGATCCAGCTTCCTAACTCCTCTTTGCTGATAACAATTTCATTATGCATATTGAACCCAAGAGCTTGATGTTCAAAAGTGTAAATCTTTTTACCTAGACAGAGTTATTTTAAGTTTATTAAAACACTGCCAAGTGTAGAGCACAACTTTTCCTGTTCTTACCCTTCTTGGCTGAGGAACCGGTCACTAAAGATTTTTTATTGAACAACCCTCCCACAGATCATCACTTAGAGACATTTTTCACTAGTTGATACCATCAGATATATAGCAGAAACAAGAAGAAAAGGAAAAAGAAACAAAAAAAGAAAAAAAACTGCAAAAAGTGTAAACAAAAACTACTAGAAAACCTGAACATACAGTCTAGAAAAAAAAAAAATCCTCAGATGTCACACAAGATCCCTCTAACTTGCACAGTGAACAGAGATTGCTAGCTACTACTCTGAGGTTTGAATGACTTGAGATATATCTAAATAGTGGGTGAAAAAAAGCAATAATAAAGAACTGTAAGGCAGGATTCAGATTAACTTTTGAGTTACTTCTGTAAATACAACAAAAATATCATGTTTTATGAAAATGAAACGAACCTTTCTTCCATTAGCAAGGTTTCAACTAGGATAAGACTAAAATCAGATCATAAATATTGATCATTTCAAGCACAGCTATTGCACCATCTTTTGTAAACTTTTTTATTTTTAAAATTTTCAATACTTTTTAAATCCCCAAACTCTCCAGTATAAGATGCCTGCCATTTTTTTCAGAATATGAATAAAGCCCAAGCAGAAACATGCTATAATTGATGCCAGCTTTCCTGAATGCTAAAATGCCTTTACCTGGCAGTCTTAAATTTAGCTAACCATTGATGTCAGGTTTTCTTACAAGCAGCAGCTGAAATGGAAAATCAGAACGGGTATGAGTGATTACAGGAATACTCATCAGTGTTGCAAAAGCGATAGAGAAAATGAAGAAGAAAAAAATTCTCTTTGAATGTCAGCACTTGCACCTTGTATATGTATTTGCATGATTTGGCTTCATCATAGACACTTTTGGAGCCAAGCAGACAAAACTTTTTAGGTTTTGGGTTACAGTAAACCATGTGTGCATTTACACTAACATTAGGCTTTTTAAACTATTTTTTTCCAAGAAATACTCATACAGAAATACATCTCTGGCGTAGCTTAAAATATGATAATTTGTCACTCATTCTGTCATTATTCTAAAGTTTTGTGGTTGGGGTTTTTTTGCCTTGCTCTTTATCATTCCATGTATTTTACTAAAACTCTTAGGAGAGGTTGCAGAAGTAATTTGTAGCTGCATAACAGCTGGTTTAGATTTTGTCAGGATTTCTGTTGCATTTTAGTGTGCTTTTGGATTATGTTGTCTTGTGCTTAGTGTGTGTAATCCATGTCTGTATTAAAAGGATACTTGACCGCATTTGGTGTAAATAGTGGTGCCATCTAGTTGCATGAAGACAACCAGTAAATCAGCTTACAATTACTGTGCTTCATTTTATCCGAGAGACTAGTACTAATCCATAGTGCTAAGGATCATGATAGCAATGCCTTTAATTAAATATAACATCATGGTTATGCCAAATGTAGTCCTTGAATTCTGACACAGTTATTTAAATTGAAAGATGCATAATCCCAGCATTCTTTCAATTGGTATTGTTGTAACCAGTAATAGATGGGAAAAGCTTTTATTTTGTTTTTGTGGGTTTTTTTTAAATATCTGAAGTGGTACATTTTAGGGGTTGGTACCTACAATGCAGCTTCCTTAATCCCTTCCAGATGGTTACCAATACATTAGCAGCTACTATCAGGAAAAAAAAAAAGAAGAAAAAAAAAGAAAAAAAAAAAGAAATTCTTACAATTTTTGTCACTAGCAGGGCTTTCGTCAGGAAAAGCAGCTACGAAACGACGCGTACTACACAGTCCTGTTTCTAAGTGTCTCCTGTCTCTTCCTGGCATAAAGAATAGGAAGGAGGGGGTGGACAAAGGTGACATTAGTTACCTTGGCGTTTCCAGTACTCCCCAGAAATTTAGCCATCCACAGATTGGCCCTGATGCTATTCTAAGCGCAGAAGACACACAGCACACAACAGCTGAGATGAAATGCACTCAGCCAAACCACCTCCCTCCCTCCCCGACGCATTCTCCCCCCAGCTGTGATATGACTGCGTGCTGGTGGATGCAAAAAGGCCAACACACTACAGCCCTTCACCTCTTACGGGTATATATATCGGGAATTTAAGACGAGAGCCATGTGCAAATACTCCTACCTTCTCTTCCCTATTGCTGGTTTACTAACGCTGTTTATTGACCATAGCCATTCAACCGCAACGTGAACAAAATAGTCGCTTTTCTATCTCACAAAGAATTTATTCTTGTAGTTTTCTTCAGAAAGCCTCTGTAAATGGTGGGCGCAGCATTTCTCAGAGCACTCCTTCAGAAGCTCTGGGAATGCTCCACAGGAACTGTGCCATGGATGAAGGGAAGTACATCGAGGTGTTTTGAATGAAATATGTCGAGCACGGTGATGTGATATCTTCACACTAAATGCATTTCAGATAGCTTCTAACTATCTCTGCTCTGGGAAGCTGCCTTGCACCATCATGTCAAATTATTTTGGCTATTCCTTCAAATTATTATCAAGTGAAGGATCTTGAAGGAACCGCACAGACGTTGCTGTCACCAGCATTACACAGAAGGCATGAGTTACCTCCAATGAAAAATCAAGAGTTTTGCAAATGCAGTCAAGTTTTTAATTTTGATTTCCACTTTCCACAGCATGGAAGAGAGTGCTCTGTTTTCTTGGGTACTTGTGAGAAAGCACCAAGCGGAGGGGCCAGAGGACGCCCACCACCTGGCCCTGGGGGTTCAGTGGAGCGCTGGGTGCTCGCCCACCCCTTCTGCCCAGAGCCCCGGAGCCCACGGGCACGCGCACACGGGGCTGCCCGCGGCTCCCTCAGCTGCGGTAACCGCCCCAGACGTCACCCACCCGCTGACATCACCCGCCAGCACCGCACGCGTCAGAAGCGGCGCTGAGAAACTCTGCGGTGAGCAGTTTTGGAGTGACGCGAGGCAAGGGAAGTTCGGCGGCCCTGTTTGTGCCTGGCGTGTAAGACTGCCCTTAGGGTCTATATTGTGAGGTTGTAAAACCCGGAGTAATCGTATTCCAAATCTGGAAACCTCATTTATCAAGAAAAGGTGATTATTACTGTTTTTATTATACTCTTCCAGTCCATAATATAAAATAATTTTCTTCTCACTTTTTTCCTAGATAGGCCTCATTATATTTAAATGACTACCCTCTAACTTGCCAAACTTTAACGACCGTGAAGATGAATACTATATTTTAGCTCATGGCGAATAAGCTCCTTGTGTCATTTGCAACCAGTTATTAAAAAGTTTAGCTTCTTTCCTAAAGTTTATTGTGATGATTGTAAAAGTGGGTTTTCACCTAATAGTAAAATCACAGAGCAGTAAACAGCTCTCGACTGTTACTTTACATAATGTCAAAAAAGCTACCATTAGGTGTCATTTATTTGTGCTTTGTTTCAGATGCTTGTGTTTGTAAATATGTTATTTACTACTTTTAATATGAATCCCTGACATTTCAGTAGAACATGCTGACAGACTAGTCATGTCTCTGGAAAATTAAACACTACACAAATCAAGTAAGTTTTACAGGAATATCATTTTATAAGTGTAAGCAATTTCTATAAATGTCAAAATAACTCATTTCATCATTCTGGGAACCAAATGTTTTCCATTTTAATTTTCTTTTTAAATTTATATTTTCAAGTTTTAAAGTATTATGTATGTTTTCCAGTAAAAGATGTTAAACTTTAAGAATTAAGATGTTTCAGTCAATAATAATAACAATATATTATTTTGTCTTAGGCAGACTATATACTGTTAGTTTTTTGCTTCCTTTCAGAAAGAAACCAAACTCCCAGAGTCTGTCATGCTTTCACAGTCGCAATTATTGTATTTGCTTTAAAATTAGCCACCGTAATATGGGAGATATTTAAGGGGAAACAGGCTAGGAAGGAGTGGTTGAATGTTACAAACAGTCAGATAATCTTTAACACATGGCAGATTCTCATGCTGGCTTTATGCCTAATACTCCTGAGCATCTTACAGCTAAAATACAAAGTCGTCTGTGGTGTTGTTAGGCCTTAATACTTTTAAAGACACATTGAGTGTTAATGGGGTCCTCTGGATTTAAAGCTTTGTTGTTTATTATACCCAGACTGCCTGGGTTTTCTCTAATGACATTCTCCAGCAAGTCACCTAATTCCTGACCTGATGTTAAAGTCAGAAACCCATGGATTATCTCCGTCCACCTCCCTGCCTGGAGCAGCCTCAGTTCAGCAGCACAGCCTGATTCATTTCACCCCCAGACTAGTTCTCACCCTGTGCTTTTTCAATTTGCGGAACAACGTTTGGCATCCAAAGGTGCTGTGTTTTGTTGGGTTTGGTTTTTTTTTTTGGTTTTTTTTTTTTTTTTTTTTGTAATACAAACAGTAATAACTTCTTACATATCTAGAGCTGACTAATCACACAGGTATCAAAGGGAGTTCATCGCAGAGCTGCACAGGGACAACGAGAGGGAAGATCCTGGGGTTACAGCAGCAGCCCCAAGAGAAGTCAGTTTAATTTCCTGCTGTACAGATGACTTTCTGTATCATGTTGAAGAGAGTCATTTAGGCTCAGATCTTCAAAGGTATTTCAGTACCCAACTCTTATTGAAACAGTAGGATTCCGATGCCTAAATACCTTTGAGAAATCAGACTACATTCTCTCAGATTCCCATACGAATTAAGGTCCCTAACAAGGAGTTTGGGTAGAATTGGGGAAACTAACTCCAGGAGCCCAGTTCTCAAAACCTGTAAAAACCATTTAAGTTGGTATCTATGGATGCCTATACTTTTTCACTTAAGAATTTTTTCTTGAGCAGCAAATGTTTGCTTCCATTTGTACTGAGAATTGTCTCCCTGTACTTAACGAACAAAAACACTTGTGCTTATTTTCCAAAATGAGAAACACTTCTGCCATCTCAAAGTTCCTTAACAGACAGGAATGAATTACATCAGAAACAGCAGTCATGGGCTACGTACATTCAATAATATATGTGAAGGAGGAAGCTGTAGAAATGGCCTAGTTTTTAAATGGTAACTCAGGTGCCAAATCCCTATGCCAGCATGTTGAAGATATATTCAATGGCTTCTTCAGCCTGAAAGAGTTCAAATCTACATCTCAGGAGAATACTACAGCTCCCCTGCAGTATGTGAAAGACAGGGTGAAGGGTATTTCTTTAGTTTCTAAATTTTAATTTTCTTTAAATATCACATATTTTGCCACAGAGACAGAGCAAGATTCTGTATTGCATTGACTAGAGCATGTGGCATAAGAAACACTTTTTCATCTAATCTTGGCTCCAAAGACAATTTATATATTTTACATCCAATATTTATTTAATAAAATGTTTAAGTAGTCCTTCAAGGGTTTGTTTCTTGCAAAGGAGCAACTCCCAGTTTTTTTTTCTGACAAACAAATTTCTAAACTAATCCTAGATGCTGATTAATGGAGCTTCCTCTCCCAGATACCTGTCATTCTTCTCCCTGCTGGGGGTACGGCTTCTAATGAGTCAGGTTTGTTTGTCCAGAAGATTGATATGCAGCTCTCTCTGATTAACACTCTTATAAAATTCTCCAGATAGTCTTTCTGGAACCTAACTCCTGATATGCTAACAAGACATGACATATGCCCACACGTTACATATGACACAGTGTATAGTGATAAGTTTCTATCAGGTTCTTATTGTACTGATGCTCCTAAAATCCTGCCCGGGTTAAAAGTAACTAGCACATCAAGCAAACTGAAGAGCATTTTTTTGTTTGATTTGAACTTCTGATTTTATTTTTTTTTTTAACCTATACCAAACATCTGTGGTATCCAAAGTTATTCTTATTTAGAACATTTCCTTTAAGTACAAAAAACGGGTATGTGTTTCACTTAAATCCTTCAGCCAACTAAGAATTTCTCTCAAGAATTAATTACAACCAACAGAGATGGAAGATGTTCTTTACTCATTACTTATTTAATTTATTCAAGAATTTATATTGCAGTAGTTCCCATTTCCCTCTTTAGCCTGAATCATTTCACATTTTTCCTTAGTATTTCTATTTTAAGTACAGAAATGTCCCATTTCAAGTGAATGAACCTCGTTGTTCTGTAAGCTTTGATAAATGAGAACATTAGATACACCCAACAGCCTAATGAAATTCCACACCTTGGTTTGGATGCTATCAAATGTGCTGCAGATTGTTTATTTCCCAGAGTGTGATTACTTGGAGAAAAATCTCATCTTTGATAATGGTGCTAAACAATGTGTGGCTTCATTGATATTTAATAGATAACATACTTAAAACAACACTGTTGGAGTATATCTTTTGTACCCAACAGCTGTTCAGTTTAAAAAGACAGAAGTACAATACTGTATTGTATACTTGAATTACACATTTAGTTTAAGGGATAAGAATCCCAGTAGCAGATGGCATTCCAGGCTGTCTAACATAGCAGGAGAAAAAAAAAAAAACAACAAAAAACCAAACACAAAACAGGCCAATAGTCTGCCTTGATATTATAAATCAACAGACTGGTTACTGCCGAACACAGGAAGATTAATACATCAAAATCTGTGGGTTATTTCTGACAAACGAAAGTAGAAAACAATCTCACCGCGTGGACAATGTCATGACAAAACTGTGCTTGAGACTCTGAAATAAGTAAACAGAGAAGCCCTTGCTAATTGAAGATTCTCTAGTATTTCTTATCAAGTGCAATTAGTGATCTTGAACTGAATTCTGGGGGGAGAAACCTGGGGACAGATTCTCCACTCCCAGGAAAGTCCAGGTGTTACAGTATGACAAGGTATGGGAATGATGATTCCCAGGCACATCATCCCACAGCTGAACTGAACTTCACAGCTCAACACGACACAGCTACAAAGGGGATCAGGGAACCATGAAAGATGATATATCTAGTGTAATCGTATTTTATTCCAGAAGAGAGCCCCTCCCAGCCTGTTCTCAACCATACAACAGCCTCAGATTAGCTGAGGGATTTAAATCCCTAGTGGACAAATAAAGGCATATGGTATGAGAAATCTTCCTCAGAGCCTGAGGGATTAAACCAGTTTCCTCAGCTGAAACAAGTATACTCAAGAATTCAGGACTGGCAGTTACGCTTTTGTTTACTGTGAAAGAATTACTGTACCGCAAATTAGGACAGTGACTTCTAAACTGCTATCCATAAGCCACTTGAAAAGTGAAGGTATCTCCAGCATGCCAACCACCAATGTGACCGACAGTCTGCACACACAAAATAAGAATTCACGCAAGAAGGGTACAAATGCACAAGGCACAAATTAAACAAATTATTTAGTGAAAAAGTCTGTCCAAAAGCTAAGCAAGTTACTCCATCCACAGCACTCCCTCAGTCCTCCCTAAGTAGGAAGTTCACGGGTAAGCTTAGCAGTCCCCTGTACATTATTTTTTCCCTATGCATGACTCTGCAGCGTTCCTGCATGGGATTTTGATAAATAGGTCTCGATAAACCCTGCCTTAGCAACCAGGAGATAGCTGTCAAGAATACAGCTCTCCAAGATTAAGAATTAGCCTTTCGTCATCAATGGTATAATAAGGCTGAAGAGTTCACAGTTAATTTGGACATGGCCACAGCAAACATTGCTATCAACATATCAGAATGTGTAATAATCTCTTAGAGAGAATAGGTGACCAAAAAAAAGATAGTAGAAACCCACATAAGAATAGGCGGAAGAAACAAACATTCATTGATTGCCAGAATCCCAGCTTCACGCCTCACACAGCAGTCTGTTATTTTAAAGAGCATCTGTTTAAGGATCTATTAGCTTTCAGGACCACCCCCAGTCACTTTTTTGGAGATTTTGTTTATTTCTATAGACTGTTCAACACAAAAAAATTCCTTTGTTAGCTTGAAAATGCAGTGTATTACTACAGTTTCACTAGTGGCATAAAATTATCCTCTTTTCCCGTTTTGTTTGTTTTCAGTTGCATTTACCGAGTTGTCCTAAACCAATTCTTCACTGCCATTGCTGTCTTCATCACAGTAATTGCAACATAATTACATCTATAATTCACAAGTTGTAATTATAATTTAATGGTATAAATGACTACAAAATATAAAGGAACTTATAAGCTTTTCAAATAAATAATAAAAAAAAATGAAAGTTTACATACTGGTATAAAGATATGTGAAAGCCTAACTCTTCTTATTGAAAGCCAATGTGATCAGTGGATGATTTTTAAGTACTCAGTATTTAGATTTCATACCATTTCTATCTGTCATATGAAATATTTCTTGTCCTGGGTTTCTTTTTGCCTTTAAATAACCTTTGAGGGAAAAAAGTGAGAAAGTAAAGTGAAACAAAGGGTTTGTTTGATTTAACCATCAGGATGGAGGGGGGGGGGGGGGTGTCAGTTTAAAAAAAAATAAAAATCAGAGGAATAGGGAACAGAAGGTAGAGTGTACTGTATAACACCCCTACTATATAACACACCTCTATCTCTTGGGCTGCCCTCCGGAAAACATCTGCTTTGAATTAATTTGTCAAGGGAATAATGATCCAGTGAGGATTTTCTTTTGGCTTCCAAACTACAGATCACCTACAATCAAAAGTTAAATGATATTTTAACATTTTGAGTTGTTTCATCATTGTGTCTTTGTTTAAGGAAAGCCAATTTATCCTACTTTCATCTTTTCTAGAATTTGGGGTCTGTGACTAGAAAATCTGTGGTGAGGAAAATAATTTTGATATTGAGAAGCGGGAAGTTTTCACAGATCATGAAAATTATGAGTTCATATAGCTATTAGTTCTCACCCAGCAAAACACTTGTGTGTCATTTTTGAGTGTGTGATCAAGCTCCTCCACCTCAGCAATGGGACAGTTTATGTAGTGTTATGCTGTTATTTCAGGAGGCTATTTCAGCTAATGCCTAACCTAGAATCAAACCTTTGTTACTAAAGACTGCCAAAATTTATGACATACAGTTACATATGGTAGACACGTGTTACATGCCAGTCAGGGTGACACCGGAGCCGAGTGCCACGTGCTGACCAAACCCATCACACCGCGTAGGACATGGCAGTGCAGAGGGGTCCAGGGCAGAGACCACATCCATTTAGACAGCAAGCGTAATCTCTTCCAAGCTGCAGGTGGGCCAAGAGTTTACCAGTTCCCTGCCCTGCAATGCACAGTATTGGACATCCAGCATCCACTTTGCAAGACAAGGTGGAACTCGTACTACCAGAAGTGGTCCATACCATGTATCACAGCTATCAATATCATATCTATCAATATTTCTGCATAGATTTTTCAAGAAAATAGTAAAAACAATATACAGAAGTGGCCTGGAAGACTAAAATAGACAGGATTTTCTTTTTTGATTATACATATATGTATATATTCACCTGATTCAACTTTAAGCATACTGGGTTTTTATAATTTGATTTATAAGCACTCCCATAGTGTTAAAGGCTCAAATATTTCACACAAGTGAAAATATATTTTTCATGAGGCTGTACTGTATTTGCTGCCTAGGAAAACAGTTGTCCTTTGTTTGGAGAAAGGCAGTTTTGACCAAGGAAATAATAGATGAATAACCTTCATGAATGTAGTAGAAGAGCGTGCTTTTAAAAGAGTAATTAATTTATCTAGAACCCTGGAGACTTTTGCATCATATGTAGGTCTTCCTACACATTTCTGAAATAATTTTACTCAATTTGCTGTTCAAGGTTAAGCTGTGCAATGCTCACTTACAAAATTACTTACACAGTAAACTGCAGCCCTGACAGCATCTGTGATAACTCAGTGACATGTAAAAAACCTATTTCCCAGGGGAGAGTTAGACATACATTTATCCTCGCTATTATTAATGTATATTATTTGTACCATTCACATGTATTCAGCAGAGATCTGTTAACTACCTACATTAATTTTCAATATTCTTAAACTGTACTGTTCATCCCAGTATTATGCATGTCAGCATAACTTTCCATAATTTTTCAAGAGGATATCTCCTGTGAAATGTAGTTTTAAACCTTTTTCGTTATCTTTATTACAATCTATCTAGCTGAATGGCTACCTATCCATTCTATCTGAATGACTCTGTCATTCAGAAAAGAACAAAACCAGAATCAAATAAGACGGGAAGGTACAATAGGTTCTTAATTGGAAAAAAAGAAAAACATATATGCTGTCCTCCAGTTTGTAATATTATAATTTTTAAAGGCCAGCTAAGCACTGGTCTGCTGCAGCTTTGGAAACTCACAGAATTTGATATTTTTCAATACCTTTTTCAAGTATTTATGATAGCTGAAAGATTAACAGAAAAGGCTATCTTCACGCTTACTAATATATTGTATATATGCAATTTGTAATGAAATACAGTTCAGAGCATCTAATGTTTTTGTTTCTTCATTTCATAAGCACAAGCCAGAATATGTAAGAATTCCTTGCAACTACTGCATTCCTGGGACCATTATAACAACATGTGTGGTGCACAGATGTGGCCGATTCCGCAAACGTGTGTGAGCCGGGGCAGGTCCTTTGGGGAGATCACATCTCACCCCACAATGGGTGTGAAATAAAAACTATGCAGTTTGAGGAATTGATTGAACTAGGGGTCCTCTGCTTTAACAGAGAAATAACTGCTGGCAAAGTAGGTAAGACTGCTCTTTGTGGAGATAGAGAAATTACTTTGTAATTAGACATGAACACACGCAGAAGCTATTTTAAGAGGAATCAAGGTTGAAAGCTTCCATCTGGAGTTTAATGGTGCGCACATATTAGTGTACAGGAACCTTGTGAACATCCACAATTCAAATGTCCCCAAGCCCACAAAATTCAGAGATAGTGGTACATAAAAAATTACAGTAAGAAGTACACAACTAAGACTTCTGAACTTCAGCTTTTGATAAATAATATCAAAAAGCATCGGAGTAAATACGTAACTGAAATTTATTGTACCAGGCTATGTAAATTTCCTTCTCTGTTTTTCTGTATTGTTTACAAGACATCATATTAAAGATAAGTCATATGAAGTAATCATTTATCTTAAATAATTGCTCTAGACTATCAAAATATATTAACTATACACCTTAAAAGCCCAAGGCTTTGATAAACAGGTGGAGAATATTGGATAAGAACATACATTGACAAAACTCTTTTTTATCTTAATGATGTCATCATTATAACATCCAGTATTCATGTTTCAAAGTAATATCTACATTTTAAAGGACTGAAAAACTAACAGTTATGGTTTGTCTAGGAAATTTGTTTTACAGTGAGAAAGTCAAGAAAAACTAATCTACTTCATTTATTAAAAAAGTGATTCTAAATATATATGAGAAAATATGTTTTTAATAAAGGAACTTTGATGCAGACACTGGTGCAATGTGACACTGCAGTGTCTAGCTACTGACAGTAGATACATTCAGACAAGAAATCAGGTGCAAATATTTAATAACGATGACATTGGAGCAACTTCTCTATTGAAGCAGTCAATTCTTTGTTACATGAAGTCTTTAAAAAAAAGATTAGTTATCTTATTAAACAATATCCTCTAGCTCAACCAGAAGTTGTGGACTTAATTTGAAATCAGCTAATAAAGTTATATGTTTATCAGTTGTGCCGCGAGCCATGAAAATTATTGTATTGGCTTCTTTTGGTCTTAAAAGTTTAAGGAAAATATCATGGATATGATACTGCTGAAACCTCTACAAAAAATAGGGAATTCATTTCCATTAGTCCCTGGCCACTTCTATTATGGCAGCTTTCAGTGTAAAAGTTTTACATTTCCTCATGTTTGCTTTAGGAGGAGTCATCCTTTACAATAGTCATTGAGTGCACATACAGCTTTCTGTTGATTTCAGGGAATTATGGGCTGAAATCTGCTACATTGTTCATCCTGAGTGCTGTCTAACTATGTAAATCATTACAGCTGATCAATGGGATGAATTTCAAGGTAAGATACCAATCAACAGGAGCTGGAGTGGAAGAATAAAACCCCCTATGATAGCTTTTCTCAGCTTTCCCTTCAATGACTTTATTCCTCCTAAATATGCAGGCATTTACTAAAAGTGAAAAAGAACATGCTTTGAAATTTAAATTTTTCCACCAGTATCAAAATGCCTACATCCTGAAGTTTGAGAGGCACATTAAAGTTTATATTTGCAATGTTGTTTGTAACCACTTTGTTACTAAAGAGACAATTTATTTGTATAATTAATCAGTTGAAATATCCCCAAGGATTTTATTCCCTGCCACCCCCACCTCCCCCCCCACCCCACCCCCCGAAAGACACCTTTTGTTGTTTAGAAGTAATGAAAACATTTCATCAAGGCTTTCTGGTGTGATTGATAGTCTTTGCTGAATTTTGTTGAAGGCTTTTTGTCTGAGTGGTGCCTTGAGCTCTTTATTCACTTTCATGGGATCTGGAACATTGTTTTAATTCTCTACTAGTAACAGGTGTTTCCTCTATAGGAAACCATTAGCTCCACATTTTTAAACAATGCAAATCTGATTTTGATTTCAGGCTTGAAAGTTTTTGTTTTTCTTTTTTAAGATAGATCAAACCTCTAATAATTCACAAATAAACTTCATATCCTCAGACAGATGACTAATGGAACACTGAAGGCTTCATTCACTAAACAGGCATCTAAGGATATTCCTAAACCAATGAGCTTTCTCAGAGTAATCTGCATATTTTTGATGGTTTAGTTGTTCTCTGAAAGTGCAGGTGGAAAGAGGTAATTTTTTTTCTTTTGTGCATTCATTCCAAAAGCAGCGCTTGAACTGAAGGGCAACACAGACAAGCAGCTACTCTGGTTTCAGTAATCAATCTGAAAACATGGGAAGGAACTGAATAAAATAAGATTTTTTTTAATTACTTTTTTTTACTACCTGGCTACCCTTTGAAGGTACTCACTTACAGGCTAATCTTAACCTAGAGGATACAGAACAAAAAAAAAAAAAAGAAAAAGAGAAAATAGAAGGAATTGCTATGACTATGTGATGTTAAATCCGGCCCTGACTAACTAGCATTGATTCTAATACCCCTCTGATGGGGTAGCTTTACCCCTTTGATAACTCGAAGAACATGTGGCTAGCAATCAAATCTATGGAGAGGAGGAATTAGCAAAAAAGCCACTTTTTGAAGGCAAAAAACCACATCGAATAGGCATTAGCAAGACTCAGTAGGGAAAGACTAACTGAAATACATATGGGAGCAAGAAATTTATAATATATATTACATGTATGTACGTAAATACATGTGTGTCTACACATATATGTATAGGTTACTGAAAACTAAGAAAAAAGACTAGGATTAGTTATGTGAGAGTATGATTATTGTCATAACTATTGCACATGCTACTATTGATTGCATTATGCAGAACACAGTTAATAAAGAAATTTGTTAGCTGTTGGTATTGCTAAGCATTTTGGATTAGCTTTGATTTTATACAACATGCCGTCAAAGTACATCAAAGACTGATTTGGCCAGTGTAGCTTCCTCATTGACTCTGTGCTGGTGATGAGTATTCACTACCCAAATGCAGCTACTTAACTAATAGAGGAATTGAAATTCCCCATGGTAGTCATGGAGTCACGTGCAGATATTGCCATCAGTTAGGACCTAAAGCTGGTTAAAAGGGACAAATACCATTTTAGATTGAAAATGCTTGCTGGATGAAGCACAAATAGCCATTTGAGCTGAGTATGTACAAATATATTTATTATAGAACTGACTGGATTTCTTGAGACAAGTGCTTTCTTTACTACATCAGAAGTAAGAAAATTTTGTAAAAAAAATAAATAGAGAGGAACAGGTCTTTAATCAATCTTTAATATCTATTGCTTTGTAAAGTAATGAAAAGAAGGACCGAAAAGGTAAGAACAGCATTCTGAATACTCAATTAATACAAATGACACTTCTAAATCTAAACAGGTTTAAACAAACTAATTATTCCCAGAAGAGTGGATACTCTCTCATGCAATGTTGATGTTAGATAAAAGCCTAATACCTTTCTTTCTACTTGTTAATTTGCCCATTTAAGACTGCTTGTTAAAATCATGTACTGTTTTCTGTATGATCTATGAACTTAATTATGAATTGTAACAGTAAGAATAGGTACGTACATGGAAAGGGTAAGTTCTTATAGGCAAAGCTTCAGAGCATTGAAGTTTTGGTTTTGCAGAGAGATAATTGGTTCTGGCAGCAGTGGCATCATTAGCTGATTTTTTTCTTCAGGTTTCATCAAAGATGCAAAATATGGTCAAATAATTATTCAGTTGCTATATAAGTGATGTTTATCTGAGATCTTACTCATACAATTAGAAAGAATGTAAATATGTTGTCACTAAAACTGCACTAGCAGGCAGCTGTGGGGAAAACAAATTATACACATAACCAATTTACCAAGACTTTGTATGCAAACAAGTGTTATCTAAGCCCTTTATTGATTAAATTCTTTAACTGGAAATCATTTTATTTAGCTTTATACAAACTACTAATCTACTTTATTGGTTAAAAAAAATAAAATTGTAAAAATGTGAATCATCTTGAAAATTCCAATCAACTTTGTTCCAGCTATTTTGGCAAATTTGGCAAAGACATTATATTTTGTATGTTTTTTCTATGTAAATAACTGCTTATCAAAACTTTTGCTCTGAAATTTGTTCTCACTTTCACCTCTCTTTCTGAAAAAATCTCTATCCCTTCTTGCTAAAAAGAACAGACATAGGGACAAGGAGAAGAGGGTTTGCTGAAGTAGGGAAAACGTCAATGATATCGAAGCAGGCATTTAAATCTACTTTTCCCTATTTTCTGTTTTTAGAGAGACTCATTCCTATCACTTTTAATAATGCATTTTTCTGTCAGATCTAAGAGTACAGCAGCTTTTAGAGTGACCCTTGGACCTGAAACAGAACATGGTATTTTGCTGAAACTTCTCCCTAAAATCAGGCACACTGGAAAAAGAACCAGGACTAGCTCCAGAGGTGGGTGTCTAAGTTCTCCAAGTTGAAGGCAGAAACCCTCTGCTAACACCTTCTTCACTCTGTAGCCATGGCTGGGGTCTCCTGGACCCCTGACTGACTCCTGCCATTGGACATAAGCAGAGACACATCATCCTCAGCAGGTCTAAGCCCCGCAGCTCAGTGCTTCTCCTATCGCGACTGCAACATGCTTCCTGTCCTTCCCCAAAACATGCCACCCCAGGGGCAACCCCAGGACATACCTGGGCAGGGATGGCTTCTGCAGCCTTCTAAAACCAGAGGAAGCTCCCACGCCAGAACAAGGCCCACCTCCCTGCATGGCCCAGCGGGCTCCAGCCTGTGTCCCATTTTCCAGGAGGGTATCTTGCACACCACACTGGGTGTTAGGCACCCTCAAGAAAAATAATTCATGTCTGAGCATGAATAATGAAGTGCAAGCCTTGTGCCCACGGTTATAAAATTTTTTCTTCGTCATTCTTCACCGGAAGCAGTCTAGAATCTAGGTGGCCCTTTCATAAGTGAGCATCATGACTGTATAATACAGAGATTCTATCTTTCTGTGAGCCAGATAATCCTGAGGCTGTATTTTAACCACTGAACAAGTAGAGAAGAGGGGATCTTCTCCTCCCTTTCCCAGTACAGAAGCTGTATTTAGTTTCTTTTCAAATTTTGGGTGATAACCAACTCTGAAAACGGCTAATGACTGAATCGAGCCTTTTGGCCAGGCTGGTTTACTTTAACAAATCTTATCAGGCTTAACCATGAGCTGAGTGCCAAGATACTTATCCATGTTAAGAAGGAGGCACTTTGTCATATACACCAACAGAAATGAAGAGAACTTGGGGGGGAATCCCTTAAGATGTTTACAGGGTTATGACACCTACAAAGTCGCTAGGGGCTGAATCAAGATTTTCATGGTCACTGTTTTGGACGTAAGTATTTACATTCTGAACTTTGCTTTCCACTAAGTCTCATCATTGTTGCAAATGAGGCTATGAAGTTCTTTGGATGACATGTTACCTGAGTGGACTTCGAGCAGTTGAAGGGTAGCTGTATCCAACCAACCCAACATCAGCTGGTTTTAATCTTCCTGTTTGCAGGGGGCTTGAGGATTTATTTTCTAAAGAACAAACACAGCAGGACTTCACTGATGAAAGGGGAGCTTAAGGGCGCTTAGGTATCACCAAGAACATTTGATACTATTATTGGAACTATTCCAAAATCCATGGGACCTTCATCTTTGAACCAAGATTGAGGAGACTTTCAGGCCACAGGAAGTGGCCATATGAAAGTTGAACTCTTCAGTCAAACAAAGAAAACTTTATATTAAGAACTTTGTGGAAGACAAATTTAAACACACTTTGACCTTTTAAATTATTTTCTCCATTATTCAAATTGTTTTTTCTCTATTTGCTTCTGTAATAGAAGATGCAAAGAAAATCTTACTTAAATTATTCTTGTTGTCAAGGAATAAAAATAACTGAGTAGCTTAAGAATGATTACCTACATGCCTGACCAAGCTATTTCAGACTCTATTAATGTCTCTGTTGCAAAGTAATGTAATTACCTCCTTTCCCCTTGTTCTGCAACCCACTATTTCAGCCAAATCTATTTGATTGGTTCTTGTTGCTGTTAAGATGGATAGGTTTAAGGTAAGCCTACACTGGAAGCCAGAGCACACTTGTGGTGGCGTAGGTAGAGTTAAGTCTTGCTTTAACATAGATACCAATACCAGGAAAGTCAGGGTGTTGCAGTCTACCCCAATATTTAGATACCAGGAGATAAGACAGGTTTGTTTGTGATGCATGGCACAGTTCAGTGCCTTAACTGGCTGGTTTAAAAGCCAGGTGGTGGACAGACAGTCCTCTGTCCACACGAAGTCCACATGAAAATCCACTAGCTTGCATTTTGTAAAATAAATCTCATTAACTATTTAAACTGTTTACACTATCAATGATTTTGGCTTGATTAGATTAAGGAGTGCTCTTCCATTGGCAGGGCTGTTGACAGAGTCTGTTCAAGGCTAACCGCTTCTGTTTGCAGTACAAACCCACCCTGCTAAAAAAAGCTTCTGGTCTCAACAAAACTTAAACCTTGAGTAAAAAAAATTTCATTTCCATGAGGGAATAATCTCAAAATACATCCTCATTTTCTATATATAAAACCGATCTTCTTAAACTTTAATGCTATGTCAACACACACACATCCCTCGGTATGCAGCACTAATATAATTTTAATAAAAGTAATTGTTCCCCGTGCAATCTCATGGAAGTCAATGGAGCTACATAGGGGACAGACTTGGCTTCTTATGTCTTATCAAGCCAATGAGCTAAGCAAATTCTGATATGGCTAACGGAACTTAATGCCCAATTAAGAGCTCAGAAAAAACTAGAAGAGTGAGTCATAATATAGCAGGTCTCTTCTGGCTGGTAACACCATCAGCCCTTTCACATCAGAGCTACTTGTGGGCAAATCTCATAAAGAATATGGTTGCATCGTATTCTCATTTTTCCATTCATATTATAGCTACTGCAAAACATGACCTTTGGACAATAGTTAAATAGAGTTTCCTTGTATTTCTCTCTTTCACCTATTTCCTCTTCCTTCTGAACCCAACACATTTGAGGGTAGTTACATACACCAGCAGAAAAGTTAAATCTTATTACTTTCTGTGCATTTTATTTCTTTATAATAGTGGAAAGGTGACAACAACCTAAAATATTTCTCAGACTACTTTAAAGAGAGTGAAGACTTCCTGAAGAACATCTAGCAGCAATTATGCAAATTTGTGCATATTTTTATACCATTCATTCAATACAGAGTCACAGGATACTCCTTTTAAAGAGAAACCATAACAAGCAAAAGAAGGAAAAATATTTAGAAGATGCATGATCATGAAAGTGAGAATGTTTCCGGGTGAAGGTTTCCACAGATGTACAAAAAATCCAATGGGAAAGGATTCGTAAAAAGTCAAGGAGAAAGAAGCACAAGATCAAACTTTCATCAGAAACATAGTTATGAAGTAATGCCACAGAGATCTTTGAAAACAAGGAGGGCAGCCTTAAATTGGATTAAAAAATGAGTAACAAGCTTTGGATTATTAAGATGACCAGACATGAGGTAGATGACTGGCTAGCTGATACGTCTGGTGGAAGCACTGCAAACCACCAAAGCTCAGAGAGAAAACATTTGGTTAGATCATGAAAATGGGAATTATGTTAGTCAAGATGAAAAATTATTTATTCTTTAATAGATATTTTTAAAATAATCAGACTCTAGTAATGATAAGTGACTGACACATGATGACTATACCATGATTCATACCTCAAAATCTTAGTGAACTCTCAGGTAGACATTAAGCCTTTATAGTACCAGCAGATTTAGCAAATTCCTAATCTATTAACACTGTATCTAAACCGCTGTCAGAATCGTTAGAAGTCGTTTTATTTTTAAAAATAGTTAAGCCTAATAACCATACTTCTGCTATAATGTACTTCCATGCTTTCTAATACACATTTTCTAAAACTGACTGCTATATTTCATTCATAATAATCTTATATTTCAGATATTTTATCCAAGAGTGTTATGCAATATAAAACATACATAATTTTAATACACCCTTTAAGTCACCATAATTTTAATTTACATTTTCTACATTTCAAAAGCCAAAGTTCTATTGCACTGCAAGTAGCTACCTGCTACTGAGTTGAATAATGTGAACAAGTGCTATTTCACCTTTGTTTCCATTTGCACTCTGAACAAGTCTTTCATCTTCTAGGTGAGTTTAAAAATGATGACTAGTACTTATTAGGAAACAGGATTTCTTCAAAGTTTCAGTGCTGCTGAGCATTTCTTTTTGGTTTGACATGCTGCACTTCAAGTGATGCTCAGTACAAAATTCTGAATTAGTCCTTGATAAATCATATAAATCTGAAAGTAAACCAACAACTCATCCTAGGAAAACAACCCTACAGGATTTCAATTTAAAAAAAAAAAAACAAAAGGGGGGGGGGGGGTGTTTAAAAAAAAGGAGGGGGGACACTCACGGACTACCACACACACACACACACTTTTTTCAATGTAATAAAATGACCATGAACTGGGATCCACATCTTTGCTTTAAGGCACCTAAGAATTAGTTGGTCATCTTCTATCTGTACCACCACAGGACAATCCATCCCACCAAAAACTGTTTCCTATCATTTAAGACAAGTGAAACAAAACACTCACTGAAAATATCAAAGGTACCTGTCTTTGTGAAGTTCAGCTTTCCATAAAACGACCAAGGAAAAAAAGAGAAAATGCTAATCAGCTAGCAAAGAGTAAAAACTCTTGAAACGAAACACACCCACCCCAAAAGACAGACCCCCGATAGAATTTTATGTGTCTGTTGGAGGAGATTGTACTGGCAAATGCAGGTCCTGTACTCCAGGAGCTAATTGCTAGGCATGGCATGCTGCGGTTTCTCCACCACAGCTTGGCAAAGGTAGAATTCATAACAACACCCCAAAATAAGTAGTCTTACATGGAATGATAAGTTCCCATGGAAAATAAATAAATAAATAAATAAAACAAGAAACAGATAATAATCACAAAGTAATGTTAAAGCTCAAGCTTTGAAAACCAGAGCTACCTGTCATCTTTGGAAAAATGTGGGTTATTAATTAGATAATATAACTTTTGGTCCATAGTTCGAGGCCGCTACCTTGGCCACCTAACAGAGCTCAAAACACTTAAGCGTGCTAGCACTGTCATTAACCAGCGATGTTAGATGGCTAAGCAGAACGTGAGAGCACTCACTAATACCATTATAAACAGCAATGTATAGTTAGGCTCTATTGGTTCTAACAACCTTGCTATATGTGGGGATTGCAGGGCGGTGGTGATTGTTTGGGTGGTGGTTTTGTTTTAATTTTTTTCTAGAAAGCAAGCAGCAATGTAACAGTTGTTATTACTATGTAAGCCATTCTCCCAAATTGATTATAGCATTCCTGGGCAACACTTTTAGTCCATCTGCTCACTTAAATACCATAGGCTACATTTTTAGAAGGTGTAAAAAAAAAAAAAAAAACCTGTTTAAGAAAAGAAAATTCCCGCTTTTGTAATGCAGCCCTATCAACACATCATATGATTTACTCTGTTGTTGTTGGATGAAGAGATGAGACTATTCACAGTAAAATGTTTAAAAACAGTAGCTTGAAGAATTCAAGTGGTCTAAAGGCACTTATTTGGGTACAGGGAGCCAAATTAAAACAGCATTGCAGATATTTGTCAAGATGTTTACCGAGGAATTTAAAATACAACAGAAAAGAAAAGGAGGAGTAACATTTCGGTTTAGAGAATGAAACTACTCAAGACTGCTACATGTGGAAATGGGAAATCAGAACAGTGACTTGGAAGATCTGTCTCATTCAGCTTTCAATTTTCTTGTACTAACTTCTTCTGACAGTGTTTTTAAATGGTTGTATGTCTTTGATTTCAACAGACTTAGGAAGGATTGCTAAAGCAGCGACAATCTGAAGAAATTTAGAAGATGGAACAAAGTGAACTACTGTCTATGACATGGAACTACAGTTATAATAAGAAAAAAATATAGTATCAGTTTTAAGAATATCAGACCTTTACAATTGCTCACATATGCAAACTCTCAAATGAAAGTGAAAATGTATCCTCCCAAAAACTTATGCCCACATGTATTGGGGAATTCTTTATAATAGTAAAAATAATTTTAAAATTAATAAATTGAAAATTACTAGAACTAGCACGAGTTGGAAAAGTGATGGTGATATTTTACACAAGCATAACTGTCTGACAAATAATTTTGTTACTATGCAAGCACTTTGTTTACTCCCAGTTTTGCAGAAATGCAAACAATAACAAGGTGAAAGGCAACATCAGAGAGAATTTCTGGGCGTTCTGGATATGAACAGAAATATTCTAAATATTTTGACCACAGATCCTGTATTACATCTGTGTCACTACATTATTTAAAAGTCCTGCCTACACACACATACATACTTACATAAAAACATACACACACACGCAAAGCTATGAATCAGAGGGACATCAATGTAACTGTAAACTGAAGTACTGAAGGCTGGTTTTGGACCTAGCTTATTTGTAGGTCTGTCTCTGCCAGCTGTTTGAAAGTGTTTTTCTTGTATTTGTTTTGCTTTTATAAGTGCCTCAGTAAGAACAGCTTTAAAAAGTGCTTTTAAAGTATCAGAAAGCAAAATGACTCTCTTGACAGTATTGCCTCCCAGAACAGCATGATTTGTTGTTATATTTCACCATCAGTTTGGTAGGGAATAAGATTACTGTCTCTCCTCCCTTCAGAAATATGTTTCATATGAATTAGGGTTCCCCTTCACTTTTTAAAGGCAGAAAAATAATAATAATAAAGTAACAAAAACATAAAGGAAAACGTAGCTGTTGGTACTCTTAACAGCAACAAAAAACAAAAAACAAACAAAAAAGGCTGTCAGTATTTCTTGATGTCATATATATTGTAAGAGCCCACTGGGCTAGAGCAAAAGCCTAATGCCATATCCACCGAGCACCACTCAGCTGCTCCTTTACGCCTTTGCCAAATAACCCTTCTCTGACCACCGAGGACATTCCAGGGCTTGGGCCCAGATGAATCAGCATTATTTATGTTAGCTGCAAATTTTCACATGTGCTCAGGTTTTTTTCCTATGTTATGCAGCAGTCCTCAGAGATACTAATTTTCAAGTACAGAAGCATGCTGGATTCAACCTAAGACAGCTCTGAACTTGCGTTTGGCGTGCCAGCCAAAGAGAATAGAGGCGTTTTGTTTACACCTTTTGCACTGAGCAGGTAACTCAAACAGCACCCCAACGTTACTTGCCATTGAGCATGACTTGAAGCATTACTTGCTCACAGTGTTCTCTGCTGTGGCAGAAAAGTTACTTTTTCATGACTCCTTGAGTTGCTAAATACTGGAAATGCCAGGAAAACTAATTAATACGTTCTTACTGGAAACACAAGAAAACATAAAGTGATTCCCAAAAAAGCAGAGCTTCTGTTTCATGAAACATGCTACAAACCTTGTTAACAAGTAGACCCAAGGAAAGTAATATTTCTCAGTCTCAGTTCCTCTCTCTCCCTTTCTCTCTCTCTCACACATACTTTCTTTTATCATCACATGTACACATGCCCAAGTCTGATTTTAAGACAATTCATTTTAGTGATCATATAAGCAACATCACTCATCCAACCCAAGATGCCTGTTTTCCCCTCTAAAGTTCAACTTCAGCTGCAGTATTTGCACCTGCTGGTTCACAAGAAATTATTCTGAGTTCCTTTTGTATGCAAAACTAATTAGCTTAATGTATTATTTTTGTAACAAGAAAGATATTTTGAGTGTTTACTAAATCTTTACACCAAATTCACTGTAAACATGCACTTAGGTATGAGTTCACAAACTATATTTATTTCTAGAAGCAACCAAAGACCTACTGGAACTGTTTCACTGTGTGTTTCACTTCAGGTCTGTACATTAAAAAAACCAAACCAAACCAAAACAACCCCTCCCCCCAAAAAACAAAAACAAACCACAAAACGAAATCTGTGATCATTATTTCATTAAAAATATACACACAAAAAAACCTAAACCACCAAAAACTTGCTGTGCATCTTATTGTAAATTTGACAACCAGACTAATCTATCCAGTTTCCACATTAGAAAGGAGGATTCTTCCAAGTTTTCCATAAGCCATACAAGCAGCATTTCCAGAGTAGTGTTTTACACTGCTCTATCATCTTACTTCCTGTACTATAATTCATAAAACAAAAGATGAAGGCTTTGAGTTGCAGACAATATTAATGGCTTTTTTTCTTTGCATTATTGCTGACATCAAGCATCTTAATAGCAAGCAAATTGCAAAGAAAGAAAAAAAATCATTTTTTGAATGGAAATGACAAGAAGTACAGCTTTTTTTCCTGTTTGGAACTCTAAAAATAGCTTACAGTGGAGCAACGGGTCTTTGCATGTCGACAGTTCAGTTGACTGATAAACAATTTGGGGCAAAACCTATTTTTCAAAGCAGATTACAGATGTGAGGAATAACTAGCCAGTAGAGATCCTGCAGCTGAGCGAGGAAATCATAAGTCTAGAAAGCTGCAAAAAACACTATTTCATTTTTCCTTACAATAGGACCGTATGATTTATAAGTTTCCACAAGTAAGATTTATAATGTCTTGGAAGTCAGGCCATAAATAACAAGAACGAAGGGAGCTCGGGAAGGAGTAGCAGGCGTGAAGGAGAGCACCGAGGTGGGCCTGGCCACAGGGACTCTGCGTAGAGGGTTAATGGTGGCTTTATCGAAAGGGTTCAAGGGAACATGAAGGTTGAAGAGGAAGGCAGATTGAAGTTGTGAAAAGCCTGGCAAAGGAACCGAATGAAAGGCTCGGAGCAGATGGGGGACACCGTTACAGGTAGGCAACTGAGGCATTTCAGTGGCACAGCAGCCCTCCCTGCAGACAGACCTCCGCGGGGAACATCCCATCTCCTCTCTCCTTGGATGGAGAGGTTTCTGAGGGAAATAGGGACCCTTCTTGCAGGAGGAAAGGCATACCAGGTTCAGTTCTCCGTGACAGAGACTAAGGAGTGGTGGGCGACGGCAACCCATGGTGCAAGTGATGGCTTTCAAGCAAGACAGCCTTCCCCTGAGGAAGCAGTGGTCCCGACACCTATTCTGCCTAAGTCCTCTCCTTCAGTCATGTATTGGTTTTGTCTGGCAAGGTTTTGGTAGCAGGGAGGTTGTGGGTGGGGCGGGGGAGGTTACAGGAGTGGCTTCTGTAAGAAGCTGCTGGAAGCTTCCCCTGTGTTTGAGAGAGAGCGAGCCCATACCAGCCGGCTCTAAGACGGACCCGCCGCCGGCCAAGGCCGAGCCAATCAGTGATAGTGGTAACGCCTCTGTGATAACATTTTTAAGAAGGAAAAAAAAGTTGGGACGGGGAGAAACTGCCGCCGGAGTGAGGAGTGAGAACATGTAAGAGAAAGAAGCCTGTGGACACCAAGGTCAGTGAAGAAGGAGGGGGAGGAGATGCTCCAGGCGCCGGAGCGAAGATTCCCCTGCAGCCCGTGGTGAAGACCCTGGTGAGGCAGGCTGTCCCCCTGCAGGCCAGGGAGGTCCACGGTGGAGCAGATATCCACCTGCAGCCCGTGGATGACCCCACGCCGGAGCAGGTGGGTTCCCGAAGGAGGCTGTGACCCCGTGGGAACCCCGCGCTGGAGCAGGCTCCTGGCAGGACCTGCGGATCTGTGGAGAGAGGAGCCCACGCTGGAGCAGGTTTTTTGGCAGGACTTGTGACCCCACGGGGGACCCACGCTGGAGCAGTGTGCTCCTGAAGGACTGCAGCCCATGGAAAGGACCCACACTGGAGCAGTTCGTGAAGAACTGCGGCCCGTGGGAATAGCCCACGTTGGAGGAGTTCGTGGAGGACTGTCTCCCATGGGTGGGACCCCACGCTGGAGCGGGGGAAGAGTGTGATCAGCCCTCGTCCTGAGGAGGTGAAGCGGCAGAAAATAACGTGTGATGATCATAAACCCCATCCCTGTCCCCCTGTGCCGCTGGGGGGGCTTGGTGGTGAAATCGGGGAGTGAAGCTGTGCCCGGGAAGAAGGGAGGGGTGGTGGGAAGGTGTTCTGAGATTTCGTTTTATTTCTCATTACCTTGCTCTGGTTGATTTGTAATAAATTGAGTTAATTTTCCCAAACTGAGTCTGTTTTGCCTGTGACGGTAATAGTGAATGATCTCTCCTGTCCTTATCTCGACCCGCAAGCCTTTTGTTATATTTTCTGTCCCCTGTCCAGCTGAGGATGGGGGAGTGATAGAACGGCTTTGGTGGGCACCTGGTGTTCAGCCAGGGTTAACCCATCACAAGTCAAAACGAGGCTCCCTTCTAGTACCCTCTGCTTCTGAGGAAATCTTCTAGTGCTCATCTACCTTACCACAAAGAAGATCTCCCATCTAGGAAATCTTAGCTCTTTCCATACAAAGTAAAGCAAAAAAAACCAAACCCCCAGACATCTGTTTCTTACACAGGACACCGAATCGGAGAAGAAAGCAATGCCCAGGGATGGGCACTCACCTGTGCCCATACAGGAGAACCCAGCCCTTGCTGCTTTGCAATTATTTTGGTAGGAGAACACAATGCAACCACATTTTAAAATGCAAGAAGTTGTTCCAGACTGCTTGAAATATGGGGCTTGCAGCATAAGTGGTGTATGTTTTAAATATAAGATCTCAAGACAAATTGCATAACCTGAAACTTACTGCTAATTAAATGAGCTGGGTTCTGCTGTAATTGCTGTAACTACTTTTGTCATAACAAATGGCTTATGTAGCTTCCAATACATATCTGTTTACTGAGTTAACAACTTAATATAGTTTTATAACAGGTTTTATCTTCCACTGATTCTGCACAAAAGCCTTGCTATACAGCAATAGTGACATGAAGTAAGAGTTATAATCCTCTCTACAATATGGTGACTTACATAGGCAAAAGAAGCCTTAAGCTGCTTACACAATACCAGTTATAAAGATCACAACAAAAGACTTCATCTCTAAGACTATCTGTGTCATTCAAACAAATGATGCAACTGCGTATTTTGCACACTAGCTTATCTTAAGGGCAGAGTCTAAGGGCAAGGAAATCTTTAGATAGGATGCCCATCCTTAAATATCAGTGTTTCATTGGCTCCCCCAAAGTGTGAACTAATCACGCCTGGGAAACTACCTATTACTCCTCAGCAAACAGACTGCTTGCTCAAAAATGTGGTCTTCACCAATGGGACATAAACTGACAGCATTTTTTGACAAGCTAAGAAGCTCGATTGTTCTAGTTCTCCTTACTCAGTTCACCTAGTTCGATTCCATTTACCACTTCAGGAAATTAAAATATCCTCTAACACCAGTCTCTGAAGCTAGTGTTTCTTGACGGTCAGTTATCTGAATGCTTAAAATCAATAAGAAATACGTAAGGAAGGATTTAGCTGGAATTAGCTTAGTGCAATTGAAGTTTGATTCATTTCTTCTGAATATCTTAAAATCATCCCAGATGTTAATCATCACTGCAGATTGAAATGACATCATTTAAGCATTATATAAATGCTGGAATGAAAAAGCTTATAAAA
Organism: Astur gentilis; assembly: GCF_929443795.1. NCBI lineage: Eukaryota > Metazoa > Chordata > Aves > Accipitriformes > Accipitridae > Astur > Astur gentilis. Next base: position 17,066,260 of record NC_064891.1, read on the forward strand.
TACAACTGGAGCGGTCAACTTTTAGTTCCTGATAGATAGTGAATATTACAGTGTTCTCCTTGTCCTTAATGGATACTTCTGTCTATATGGTTACTAAGCTTGTCACTTTAGGTGTTTATACCCGCAAGATGATCTGTAGGGCTTAAAGTATCTTTCTTTGAGTGGATGTTCACTTTACAGGGTGATGTTGTGTCACAACACAAAGAAGTGCTACTTCTCTTTCAACATTTTTGCCATGGAAACCCTTCCTACAACTACCTGCCCTTCCTCCATAGCTATATCTGAACATTGGTATTGCAGGTCTCTTCCACAATTTTCAGGATTTTGTCTTTGAATTTCAAGGCTTGGATATTTCAGTTACTAACACATCATAGCACTCAGTACAACAGCGTTTCCACAAATTATGTTCACAAGATGCTGCTGGTCTGACGTGTAACCTGTGCTTAGCTGACTCTTCAGTCTTCCCATCGAGTGCCTGTTTTCCAGCTACAGCAGCAAACAATATTTGTGAACGGAGCTCCCTTCCATGCGCTGCGTGGACCTTGCTTACTGCTGCTGGGTATTTCACAGCGAAAACACAGATGAGATTATTCAGCTCCCTGTGCTCTCCCAGTTGGCACAGCTGATGTGTCGCATTAAGCCAGTTCTAACCTTTACAGCACCAGCTGACCTCCGTTTTCAGTTTCGCATGGCAGAGAAATGCTGAAAGAAAGTATAAGAGACTAGGAATTTATTCTATAAAAATGTGAGGTCTTAACTAAGTATTTTTAGGTGTCTGCTGCAGCAGCAAATGAAAACAGCATTGCATAGGAGAAATGAAACCTTTCTCCTCTCCTACTTCAGCAGCTCTCCACTGACATATAGGATTTCATTTTCTGCCCTGTTTACCTAAAACGTTTAGTGGTTTTGGAGATGATATACAAATTAAATGTATCCCACTACTAGGCCAAAAGAGAGAAACATAATATCATATGCAAATGAGAAACTGGACTCACATCTGAAGCCTCAGTCCACAAGAGACAAGAAAATTATGAGCCCCTTAGTTAACGCAACAAAAGCTTATCTCAACTTGTAATTATTCTTGATCCAGAATTATTCCTAGCTTGCCTATTCATACAATGCCTGTTCACAACATAGGATTGCACAGGCAGAACAGTGACATTTTTCCTGCACTGTTTTCTTCTCCTATGGCAAATAACTAACTCTCAGTGTTCAGGCTTGACATGTTTCAGACTAGTTACTCTACAAAAATATCATTTTAGGCCTGGATATTCATGAAAGACACTTAAACAATAAACTGAACTTAAACAACCACCTGAACTTAAATGTAAAAGGTGTATCTACCTCCTGTAGGAGCCATGAGGCTTAAACTATGTGCTATATTTGTATTAAGGAAAATCATTGTCAGATATAATAAAAATAAGCTGGACTACCAAGTCCCTTAGAAATATATAATTAATTGGAGTCTTAAAAGGGACGAGGAGACCTGTTTAGTGAAATGAAGAGGTTATAAATTATTTGAAAGTTGGGAGGCAAAAGCAGGATAAGCCAACAGAGATTTGTAAAGAACAAACCATGTTAAAATTGGTTCGTTTCCTTCAGCAACAGGGTAGCCAGCTATGCGGTTAGGGAGAAGCAATAGGCATCATGTATCTTGTCTCTAAAACATGACATTATTTCACATTACAATCTTCTAAGCTAGGGAAACACGGTCTAGATTAAATTGCTATAAACTGGGTGCAATAGTGGTTGGATAGTACCTCCCAGAAGACTTGCCAACTGTTCTCTGTCAAAATGGAAGCAAATATCAAATGACTCCCCACAGGGCCTTGTCTTTCATGCAGCTCCATTCAATGTTTAATTAATGAAAGAAGAGAGAGTAGGCTTCTGTGTAAAATTAGAGAAAACACGAAGACGGGAAGGACTACGTTGGACGTTGGAATTAGCAATCAAACGAAGTAGAGAAACGGTCCGGGAGCGTTTCAGGCGGGAGAGGTACAAGTTGCTGTACTTAGGAACGATCAGCTGCAGATGTAGCGAGCAGGGAACAACCGAGCAGACAGCACTCTTTCAGGAAAGGGCCTGGAGGAGACGAGGTAGTACATGCTCAAGCGGAATCGGCAATGTCATGCTTTTGTGAGACAGGCAGACGTCACCGTGGGATGTATAAATAGAAGTCCAGCCTGAAAAATAGATGAAGCAATCCTCCTGCTCCGCTAAGTGCTGGCGAGACCTTCAGCAGGATGCCATGCCTGGCCTCCTGCGCTTCGCATCGGTAACGGGACAAGGCACCGGCGCAAACGCCGAAGGAGAGCACGCGGGAGCATCGGGGGTGTCAAGAGGGAGACCTGCAAGGCACTTCTGAAACAACCAGGGATTCTTCCTCTAGAGAAAGGCAGGAAGAAAGGAGTACCGGGAGAAACGATGCAATCTGCCGTGGCAGGTGTGTGAGGTGCTCTACGGAAAGGAAAGGGAATAATCTGTGCCAGATATGGAAAAAAAATAACGGGTCACCTGGTTTGCTTATCTGCGGTCACTTTTTAAACGGTTAGGGTAATGAGCAATCAGATTGGTCAAACTTCTGACAAAAAATATAGCACTAATACCAGTTGATCCCACTTTGAGGAAGAAAGACTGATTGACTTATGCAGGTCCCTCTCAGCTAGATGTTTTTGTAACAATATATAGGCACGTACTGACTAAGGTTTGTCTGTATCAACATATATAATTCATTATTGAAGAATTCCTTTTCAAAGGATTGGAGGACACCAGCCAACACTCTGCAGTCAGACAGGACTGGTTCTTATATAAACATTCCTTATAAGACAGATACAAAAGGATAGGAAAAATCTCTGTATTATGAGTAGGTATTTATGCAAAATTACATTCATTAGTCTTTTCATTTATTTGCTAATTGTTAAAATAGTCTAGTAAAAAGACACTAAGACTAGGCATAAGTATTTAGCTGGCTATTTAACCTCAAAGTGATACTGTGTAAATAGGTGTATTGTAAATATTTAAAACTCTATGACTAAGCCTCACATTAATCCTTATTAACAGACTTTGAGTGTGCAGACAAGAATATTACCCATGCTCTTTCCCTAAGCAATGTCCTGTGAGAAATGATGTTGATAAGCCCAACCTCTCAAAAAACAAGTGTGTTATCTTTTTCTGTTTGCTTCCATGGTGTGGGTCACTGGGTTACATGCGTGAAGCTGAAGTAGAATTAGTTATTTTATTTATAAATACTATTTACATATAATTTCATAGCTATGGTAAAGTGAAAAGTACAAGGTATTAAAGAATATTGTGTGTTCCAGATTTACAGTAAGTATCTCAGGTGGCTGAGGGGGAGATCCCACAACAATCACCATAGAGGTGTACAGATCCAATTTCCGCGTGCTTTTTTTTTTAAACAATATGCAAATGGCAACACTAATATTTTAAGTTTCTTCAACTTTCTTCTGCCTGAGCATGAGAGATTTAGCTGTTTGTAAAATTCTTACATTTTACAGGATTCACTTTCCTGAAGGAATTCTGAATTTTATAGCTTAATGCATGGATTTAGAGCTGCATTCTTTTGTTTTGTCTCTAAATAAAGTGTCTACATTTAGTTTTCTGTGTAAACCTTTTTTTTGTGACAAAGACAAATGTGATGGTTAGCTGAGTTTCTCTTAAGTAAATATGCCTCTAACATTCATATGAGCTTTTTCCAGATATTGAAAAACGGTGTAATGCTTCATGCTTATATTACTGTTGAGACATCAAAGTAGCTTTTCATCTCCCCCCCCCCCCCCCCCCGTAAGCGCTAAAGAAAAACCCCGTATAAAAACAGGCAAGCAGATTAGCTTAAGGAATAACTCCTACAAAGGTGAGTCACAGCAACGGCAGCGCATGAGCTGATAATGCACAATTCCTGTTTATAATGCATATAAACTCTATTTAGTGAGTTGACTTTTATTTAACATAATAGATATGCCATTAGTGAAAATTTTTAAAAGGTAGCTTTAAGAAACCAGAATATGGAGAGGTAAATTATTTTTCAATACAATCTAACAGCCTGCAAGTGAACAGGTGATCACGAACCCTCTGTTGTGATCTGCTTCTGATCTTGGATTAACAAAAGCACAGGTTATTTAGCAGGCTCAACTTCCCTGCCTCCTCCCGTGTACCATTCAAACTCATAATAAAGGCATCTGACAAGCACATGCCCTTTGTGCATCATGCATTATGCACAGTCCTCTTAAGTCTCCTTTACTGCGTGGTTTTCTCTGAATTGCCTTTTGTCTCTCAAGTGCCTGCAGGACGGCCCCTCTCCTTTCCTGCTCATCGCTCCCAGTGACTGATGCCTCTGCCTGGGCAAACCCAAGAGTCATCCACTGAATAACACGCTAAGGGGGTCTCAACTACTGAAAGAAGGGAAAGTTGAGAGGTCTCTGCCAAAGAGGAAAGAATACATTTTACGGAGCAGCATTTCAATGCTGTAAAACTATCACCGTGCTTCTATTAGCAATATTTGCCACTGGATAACTATTTGATCCTCACTGACAAAAAAATGTGCCAAGGCCAGCAAGTAAAAAACTGTGAGGGTCAGTCATGTTAACTGTTCGACCCACTAGGTCAATCCATTGCCATGCACAAGAGAAAGGTGATAGTATTTGTGGATAAAGTGAAAAATCCAGACAGTTTGCTGGGATATATGACAACAGAGATGCTCTGTTGTCATTTCATGGGCAAAATGCCTGCTCGATATTTGCTCAAAAATATTTAATCAAAACAATCTGATGTATGAATCATGAGGGTTTCCAATAGGAAAAGGGCTGTAATACACTTAAAATCAGCATATTTAAAAACCAACCTATTCTGGAGTTTTAAAAAAATGGTAAGCCTACAAATACTTTTTTTTTTTTTTTGAGAGTTCAGTGCTTTCTAATTATAAAAGCGGGGTTTTTTTCCAAAATTTATTAAGGCGTTTTTGTTGTATGAGTCCCAGTGTATGCCTGCCAAAAAACACAGGTTGTCAATTATTTTTTTCATTTTCACGTTGGCATCTAAAATATGTTTTCATGAACTCTGTATGAAAGACAAGGCACTTTGTGCTCTCAGTCATGCTATGTATTTCCACCATTTCTTCGTGCAACTTGGTTGACGTCACATAAAATTCCTGATACCAAAATAACTCTTTCATTCAAATCACGGTGAAGGCATCAGGAGTCTTTCTGTTATCTTCGATGAACCTTGGGTCTGGCAGGGTTGAGTCAACTGAGTGATATTAATTGATGCAAACAGTAAGAATGAAGGGGAGAACAAGTGCTGACTTGTGTACTATACATCATTTATGCTGAGAATAAGATTACTGAGGCAACAAGGGAAACAGAGAGAGGAAGAAAATATTAGAAATCTGGATAGTTAAGTAAGTAGAATATACTCTGTACCAAGCCACAGTCCATATGAAAGAATGTTATAGCAAGTTATTTGTTACACTTTATGTCTCACAGAAAAGGAAAGCTTTATTATCAGGAGTGATTTCAGTATGACCTACTCATGACAGAGGCATCATTCTTCCAATAATAAAAAATAATCTGAGAGTTTCTAAAACAATTGTTAACTCTAGGTGACAACTTCCTAAAGTGAGTGATCCAGCATGCTGGACTCTATGTCAGATCCTGACAACAGAGAGAAATTAATATCACAACCTTAAAGCCTGCTTGCTCAAATCCCATCAGTGTAGCTCAAATGCATTTATATGCAAAAACTATATCTTTAAGCTGTTAAATTAAAAATCTCATGGCTGAAGCCATTCTCACAAGGAGGTAATCATGATCGGATAAATCATGAGAGAAATAAGGTAAGTAGGAAAACATAGCCATGATATTCATGTGAACTTTTGGTCCCTGTCTTAAAATTCTGCTGAACAAAAGAGACCAGGCTAATACAAGTAAAATGAAATCCCGGCATTCTTAAATAGAAACGTGCATTAAAAAGGAAAGGGGAAAGCAGACAACAACAAAAATATATTACAAACAAGGAATTTAGAAAAATACTGAGGGAAATAAAAAGGAGAGATCTTATTGTCAGCAAAGCAAAAGACAATTCAAAACAGATTTTATAGTGTATGTTATGGTTAGAAAAGATTTTCATGTTTTACTCGGTCCCTGGTACGTAGGGTTGCCTTTAGGACAGCTGATGAAATCATCAGCCAGACATGAATTTCTAGTGTCAGATTGTGGCACAAAGAGCAAATAAAGCGCTGCATATACAGGGGGCACCAGGTAGGAATAACAAAAATGTTTTGCTTGCCATTGGAATAACAAATACTGACATAATCTGTCTATGTCTGCTATATTTGATTTCAAAAGATTCTGTAAAATTGAAAAAGTAAAGAAACATGAGGATAAGATTAGAAGTCACATTTTGTTGTCAAAAACCTCTGGCAAATCAGAGTCTATTTATTCCATCTGTTCAAAGAGGAAGTTAAAAACTGACTTGATCTCTAAATAACTTGCCTGTGGAATATTAATTTGATAACAGAGGGTTGTACAGTCTCAGACAAAGATTCACATGCCGGAAATCAGTCATGACAAATTCAGAGGTGGTGGCAATTTGTCAGGCAAAATTTAATCTAGACAAATATAGTCAGTTCATAAAATCCAGATTTCTAAGTGAGGCTAATTAACAATAGAATCTACACCTTGTGCAGTTTACGTGGGCTAGAAAAAAACTTCTTATATTTGCAACCAAGAATTCATTGCTAGTTTGAACTCTCACATGTCTGTTCAAAGACTTACTACCCCAGTTACAATACTAATGCTTATTGTCCAAATTACATTATTACAGAAAAAGCCTCATTAATAGCACATTTAAAACTGTTATGCACATACCTTGAGTATCTACCCTGTTTCACTGGTGTTGTGCTCCCCCTTCCCCAGCTCCTCCAGATCCTAAAGTCAGCAGAGACAACTGCTCACAAGAGGAAAAGGTGGGGGAGTTGGGATCAGAGGTCCGTGTCCTGCCTTCTTCACCATGAGTAGTATGATGCTGGTGGTGGATTCCTTCTCCTCCCTATTCTAAGGTCTGCATGTGTATTCGGTCTGGCTGAGATGGGGTTAATACTCCCCATAGCAGCCCTCGTAGCACTGTGCTCTGCATCAGTAGCTAGAAAGGTGTTGATAACACACCAGTGTTTTGGCTACTGCTGAGCAGTGCTGGCACAGCATCAAGGCTGTCTCTCCAACATTTTTGCCCTCCCCTCAATGGCAGGCTGGGGCAGGGCAAGATCTTGGGACGGGACATAACCAGGACAGCTGACCTAAACTAACCAAACAGATATTCCATACCATATGACGTCAGCTCAGATATAAAAGCTAAGTGAAGGGAGATGGCTGGGGGGCATTTTTGTCTCCTGGAGCAACCACTATGCGTACTGAAGCCCTGCTTCCCGAGAAGCGGCTAGACATCGCCTGCTGATGGGAAGTAGAGAGTAACATCATTTGTTTTTTTCTTTGCTTTCATGCACAACCTTTGCTATCACTTTATTAAACTGTCCTTATTTTGACCCATGAGCCTTTTGTTATATTTTCTCTCCCCCGTCCAGCTGAGGAGGGGGAGTGATGCAGTGGCTTTGGTGGGCACCTGGCATCCAACCAGGGTCAACCCACCACAGCATGACATTGGTTCTGATCGTTTTTAACACATGCTATACCTTAATCTTCATTAGTCTACAACTCCACATTATATACTCATATACTATGGTATACACAGTATGTATTGCATATTCTAGATATTTGCTGTTCCATTTGTTTTGCCCTGAAACTGGTTTTATCTGATTTCCAAAGCTACGTTCCTTGGCAACATTGGCAATTTGTTTATAGGACTGTTTATAGCCTCTGCTGTCATCCCTAGGCTGCGCGTTCAAGGCCTTTGCTACTATCCTTTGCCTGTTCTCCTCCACTCCATATTATTATTTCGGGGTCAGAGATAGTTCACTCTACACAGAATAACAGATTATTATTACTATTACTTACAGAGATGCAACAAAACTATTATAACACTGTACCACACGATTGCACAGAGCTAAGCTAAAACTAAACAAGTTCGGTAACATTCAACTACTCATTAGACAAACAAACAAGCTAAAACACATCTCCAGGCAAGCTCAAAGAGAGGCAGCCAAAGCCAGCCTGGCAGGGCTCAGCTCTGGGTCTTTGCAGGGCTAATGCAATGTCCGTAGCTTCTTGCTAGCAATGGCAATACCAAATTTACTGCACCACAGACCTGCAAATCAACGGACCGACAATAAAGTAATCCTTCAAAACTTAATTTTAGAGATCAAATTATATGTAAACTTGTTTAAACGAGAATTGATTCAGGAAGATAAAAGCCGTTGTTATATAAGTAGTAAGTGCAGATGACTGTTATGGTCCCTTTCTGGATTTACAATCTCCAGCTGAAAGATAAGAATGTTCTGTGTCTTGAAGGGCTGACTAATTCCTCCTCAAGAGTCATGTTTGCATGTAAAACACAGAGCTGGTAGAACAAAATAGACTTAATTGTTTCTTTTTCAATGTTTTGCCTTTGGATTGTAGGCACTGCTTGAGACACACCAAGTTGGCAGCAGTGTAATTCTCTCTCAGATGAACTTTGCATGCAAAGTTCTAGCTTTGTACAGGAAGAAAGAACAAAGGTTTTAAACATCATAACATAGCTGTCTTTGTAAGCAGAAAAGTAACTTTTTGTGTTTTCCTGTGGTCAGTGATCTTTAAAGACCTGGAACAAAAGATGATGTGATATTCAGATCATCTGATCACACCTGAAGTTCAAACTAAGACCGGCCAGATGGAAAAAGCAGGTTTTGGGTCACTAACTTTCAGCAGAAGGACAACTGTTCTTGCATGTATGGGTTCTTTTTACTACATTTTATTTCTCTACTTATTCTACACCTGTTCCCCTGCATATCGGCTACTACTTTGCAGCCTGCCCTTTTAGCTGATAGGTGATATCTTCTGGGGTTTTATAAAGCAGTTCTGGACCAGGTGGCCTTGCAGAAGTAATTCCACACCAGGGACAGAGTCCCCTTCCTGGTGCGTTCATCTTGTATTTGCTGCTGGATGACCTGCCAACCTCTTCTAAACATAGGCATGCTGCGCACTACATTCAGCCTTTTCACCAGCCAGAAAAGTTTGGTTTCCCTTACTAACAGGAGAGTCAAGGCTGTGTTTAAAGTTAGCTTTATGCATTAGGTAAGCAAAGGTGTTCCCTTTTAGCACTGAACTTTGGGGAGGAGGCAGTGCAATATTTGGATGGTTTGGAACATTAGGTCTACGCAAATAAGCACGTTACAATGCTATTATATTTACAAGAGCTGAATTAGTTTGTAAACATCTGGTTTTGCGTTTGAGCTTCTTTAAAGGCTGTATTCTTCTGATAAATATATCATTTCTTCACAATTGTCAAAAGGTAAGTAGCAAACACCTTAAGAACCAACTGTGGAAATGGCTACTACAAAGTAGCTAGAGTTTTTAATTAATGTGGACAACATTCTGCTTTCCTAGGCTCCGAGCCTCACCAGTTCACTGCTGAAGCAAAAATCCAGTGAAAGAAATTTATTCTAACAGTTAAAGAGGGCTAGAACATCAGTAGTGTGTCCCTATCTGTGATGTATGCTAATTACCGGTACACCAGTGAGTACCTATAGACCACGAAAGGCTTGAGACTAATTTCTTAAGAAACAACAAAGGTAAACAAATTAAATATTACTTTGTTAATGAACACTTTGTGCTATTTGCACTGCTCCAAAAGCATCTTTAGCAACATTCCTTAATAATATTCCATCAATTATTGGAGCTACTGCTGCATCCCAGGGGGGCATGAATTTCCTCGATATCTTTATCTAATACAGTTTTCTGCATGGCAGCAGCTTTCCCACCAGGAGTCCTCTTTAGTATTTCTCTTGTCAGGGTTCTTTCTTTCCCTTTGACGAGATGTCCCAGCCATGTCACATACTGTTACTTCAGGGCCCTCCTAGCTCCAGAGTTACCAAGCACGGTGTCTTCACCCTATGACTACCAAAGTTACGCCAGCTCCTCAGTCTGTCAAACAACTTTATTATTTTACCTATCAGTGACTTTTAGTTCCAGCGGAGTGCTTTCCTTGGTCTACCAACTGCTCCTGCTGTTATATATATTAGCCTTAATAAAATCCATTAGTTATGCACAGTGCTTTCTTCATTAATGAAATATAATAGTGTTGATGTTTCTGGTCTAATGTGTGGTTAAGCAATTGTCAGGATTCTATTCAGTTTGCTATAAAATTGAATGTACATAAGATAAAAGGAGTTAATTATTACTATCTAGAAATTGTGAAATTAAATTCAAAAAATAATTGCATTCACAATGATTTTTAGCAGATTTAACTGTTGATGTGATATGCCCTTCACGTTATTGCTCCTTAAAATACTGTGGAAAAAATGTATTATAAGTTTTTGGCTTCTGTTTTGTCAATGATTTAAGGTGAAATCTTTCTTAGCTTTGCTTGAACCAGATGCATTGTATGCTGTAAACAAAAAAGTAAATATTGTGGCAAGTTGAAAAATAAACAAGTCTTAACTCTTCCTGTGCTTTGCCCTGGGGAAGCAATTTACACCAGAGCACAAAAGATTCAAAACATTGTTGCTAGAGTAACTGAGTGAAGAATTCTTATTCACTGGCGTTTTATTCCTGTGCACAGATATATATACACACACACACGCACAAAATTCTGGACACTGAAAAAGCAAACCAACAATGCTGTGAGGATAGCATGCATTGCTGACGTGCTGGAATCTGGTAATCCCTCTTCTTCAAACCCCACCTAGCCATGAGCTCACACACACATTTAAAACATTTCCCATGTCCAGAGTGGTTTATTCTAAGAAATAACGGAGGGAGAGGATGGAAGTCTTCAGTTACTCTCAGTAATTCCTCAGTAATCTCTCTTCCCTCCTCCAAGAATCCTGACTTTTTCAAAAAGGCAGAGTACTGGAGTTTCATAGGAGAAATGGGCAACAGTTAGGAGCCAATTGCAAGAAGCTATGGTTGTTGGTGAGGTGAAGGTGACCTTACCATCCAAAGGACAGCGGATTACAAGAAGGAAAGAATAGATTTTATATGGAAGGTTTACTGAATGCTTTGTAATAAATATGATGCTATTTAAGACAAATTACTGAGAATGTACCTTTATGTTCTGCTAAAAGGATTGTTGGGGGGATCATCTCATTCAGCCTCCATTTCATGGTAAAGAAAACTGTAGGGTCAAAGGCTCAGCTGCATAAATTCATGAAGATATGCATCCTTTGGAGGCCATGTGGTCCATTTTTACATTTTGAAGACCCCTACTAAATAGCAGAGACAATACTGCTCAAAATCAGTCACAGTGTGCTCAGCAATCATGTGAATATCCATTTACCCAACTTGCCTTCAATTTTTAGTTTTCACTATAAATTACTATATTAGCAATTATTGGTAGCATTCGTGATTCCTTCCTTGTACCTCACATGGCATCCAAGTGTATACTTTCAAATACTATTTTTCTTTGCAACATCCTCTGAAATCTATGGAAATGCTACCTAAAACCATTGCATAATATGAGCAGAAGTAGATAACGTGTTATTCTAAGTACATTTCTTTAACTGCCTTTGCAGCCTGTAGATGAAAGCTATTTTTCCCTTATCCACTTTAAAATATTCTGTGCTTTACCATTCACCTCTCGGAATGATTCAATTTTTCCATTTAGTCTCACTTACAATATCAAACTCCAATCAAATATTAAGCTAAACGTTGCCAGTGCTTTATTTGGTGGGGATAGTCCTAACTCTGGTCTGCATAATGTACTCCTGCATATACCCTGACAGTATAAATCATGCAAATAATATGAAGTTTGGAACTTCTGAGGGACAGAGCATGTTGCCAAAGCTTTCATACTGATGTTACGAACTTCTTACCTCTAGCTGATGCCAAAGATGAGACCAGACTTCCCTTTTCATACAAGATACCCTCACAGAAATGCCACACTCCTTATCAAAGTGACTCTTTAGTGCCACAGAACACTAACAATTCTACAGAAGTGATTACGGTTTTGGCTTAGTGGAAGCCTAGGTGCAGTGCTGATTCCAGTTCCATTTAACAGTGTTTGACAGCAACTGAGCCCAAGGATGAATCAAAGTTGACATATTTAGAACAAAGTAGTGGAACACTTGACTAAGCCAATAAATGGTTCCAGCTGGGACTTGTCCTGTGGTAGGTGATGAGGACATTGGGGGCAGTTTCTGTGGCAGATAACTCTAGCTAAGGATATTTGGCATTTACAAGAAAGAGAAAATACTTTTCATCAAATATTTTTTTAAATCCAGATCTTTTTCTTTTTTGCATCATTTTTATTTTATCTCTTCCCTAACCCCCAAATGTGCATTAAGTAGGACCAGCTTGTATTTATTACTAAGCTCAGCCCCAGCATGGATCTGATTGAGAGTTTCAATCATTAAATGCAAAATAAACTATGATACAAGGTTCAACTGAAAGAATTTGTATAATGTATTTGGGAGAGATGGATGGAGAAGACAGAACATATTCGTCACTCTTTCAGTCTACACACAACATTGAGAGTAGTTCCCTAGACACTAGGAAAAAAATAACCAAGCACCCTACTGGAATTTTAAATAGTCTTTTAACACTTAACCACTTGCAGGATGGTAACTGACTTTTTGATATTAATACGAAAATGCTATGATAAGTATAACCTGTAAATACTTAATCAGAGTTCCAGCATATCCAGTTCTGCTTGTATGCTGTCTCCTCACCAGAACCTGACCACCTTTAACAACAGAATTAATATTTAGAACCCACATTCTGTTTTGAAAATTGGACATTACCCTCTCTCCTGTATTATACACACAGAAGTATAATTTAAGGCCTTCTAATAATTTTTTTTTTTTTTTTTTTTTTTTTTTTTTTTACATATATGGTATAGAACAGACAGAATAGGAACATATAGTTTCAACCAGTAGCCCAGACAGATTGGGGGGGGGTGGGGAAGTTAATCAAAATTTTCGACATGCCACAGTTATAACCATGGGCATCTCATCACTACCAAATGCCGATAAAATATCACTCCTCTGCCTTTGTTCTCTTTCTAGGTTTAGTAGTGAACCAGCTTTTGAAAAGCAGACATGTTAGGTGTTTTGGGCTTACTGGCTTGATTTTCTCATCTAGATCCTGTGCTGCATAATATGATGCATAAAATACAGTATAACTTTTGAAAACAATGACATTTTGTAAAACATAAAAATATCATTCTCCATTTTCAACGTCTTCTTGTGTTGATTATGAAATCTGTATTCAGACAGGCAGTGTTTTGCACAAACATTTTCTTTCACCTAATTCATACTAATCTGCATTCCACATGCAGTCTCACTACATATATCACCTAAATTCCCTATTTTTTCTCTGGCCCCACAAGAGATTATTACTTTTATTATTATTGTCATTGTTTTGTCCCTTCTCCCCAGGTTCCAAATGAAATACAGAGAGCAGAAAAATCATATTTTCTAGATCTTGGTCTGCAGTAAGGAATAATGCAGCTTATCTAACATCACATAGTGCATATTCCAACCAGTTTTCAGACAGATTCTCCCCACTATTGTTTTGTCTTCCTCCACCTTCATACTTCCTTGTGTGTATCCCACCATAAATTTATCAGCTTTCCAGCTTTGACTTAAACAATAGCACTAAACCAAGTATAACAGTCAAACAAGAAGTGCCTTTCTTCCCCTTGAAATACCTATTAAGCTTTATCTCTTACATTTATAAAATTTGGTTACTTATATAGAAAGCCTTGTGTTCTTCAAATGTGGACCAAGAACAAACTGGTTTTCAATTTGCAGTTAGGTGGTAGGATTTCAGATGACAATATCAATGCAGTTACTAGCAGTGGGAAAAGAGAAGAGCTCACTGTCACACCAAAGTACTAATTGCTCATCAAGGTGGATGAGGATGATGGCACCTGTTGACAGGCTCTGCCTCCCAGCCACCCTCAGTCTGAATCGTGGGATTTCGGAAGCGCTCCCTGCTGCCATAAAGCACAGCAGGGAGAAGAGGTACAAACCTACACCTGGAGAGGTACAAACCTACGTGGTACTTGCCCCGTGCTGCTGCCGGTGCAACAGCAAGTGTTGAAGGCCACTGCCCTGCAGTTGTAGCTCTCCAAAAAATCTGCATAAGTGGCATTACAACACTGCATCACCGACTACAGGAGGACCGATTTGGTCCTTTGTCTTCACTGCTCAGACTTTTCCAACAGTAAAATTGCAGAGCTGCTACATGAAATATAACTGCAGACACTTCTCCACCCATTAGACTCCAGTCTAACCAGGCCATTTAAGCTAGTACTGGGTCTTACAGTGAGACAATAAGCTCTGTTACTAACTATGCTTATGTGCCAGCCGTTGCAGAATGCAGACTGACCAAAAACACAGTTTACAGGAGCACTATATAAAGACATCTTGCTCTAAGCTTCTGCGCTCCATGAGTTTAGGACTATATGGATACTGAGAGAAAAAAGACTTAAGAGATGCTTCTACTACCTTACCAAAAGAGCTTTGAAAACTACTGAACTGGATCTCTCTAAAATACTAATCGCTATTGATTTAAATGAAAGGACTGAGTAGAAAGTACCCATTAGGAAGGGCTTCTTTATTTCTTGTTTCTTCTCTACTACTACATCTATAGTTACAACAGAGGCAGTATCTTGGTCACACCGTAACTACAAAATTTTCCAATTTGAGAACACCAGGAAGAATAACAGCAGAAACATCATATCATTTTCTACCAACAGATTACTCCTGAGAGCATAGTCTTTGTTCAATCTAGCTGAATCTTTTACTACTTCAGGGAAGGAAGGAGAAAGCAAGGCTGCTGAAGGAAAAATAATTAGCCATCGTGTTTTACAGTTTTATGTTAAAAACTCTCTTTCAATTTGACAGGCTTCACATAGGTTTATTCTTTAACCAGCCATTTCTTTACACTTGCTAAGCACATGCAATATGGCGCAGATCCCAAGGTTCCCACAGTTGTGGGGATTTCAGGCAGTAGAGAAGTCTGAAGAAAGTTGTCTTTCCAAGACCAGAGCCAAATAAACTTTGATGGTAATAGCTTTACTAAGATTTTGTTTGGGCTTGACCTGTTAAGGACTTGATAGATTTTCTATAAGGCCCCATCTGACATATTTTCAATATACTTTTACCTACTCAGAAGCATGCATTGGTAATTACAAATCTGAAGACGTCTCAGATTCAAATGAATCCAACTTTCCCTACCAAGCTGAAATATTATCTCCATTAAACAAGTGTTCAGCATCACAATACAACATTTCTCCAATTAAATTGAAATGTGTTATATAGTGCATAATAATTTGGGGACTAAAAGTGTGAATACTTTTAAATGTGGCACATAATTTTCTAATGCAGGATACTTTTCAAATACGATCTCCTGCTGAAAGAGTTCATTGTATCTAAAAAGTAGAAATCTGTCAATAATACCCATGTGTCCTATAAAATGTTTTCATTTCTTTCATGGTATGTTATGCTTCATCAGTTTCCTTAATCCTAGCTGCAGTTCACGTTGCCATGCTGAAACAGCTCACTGAGCAGTAATTTATCTCTTGACTGTGGCATAACAACCACAAATACAGGTTATTCTGGGAGAGAGGATTTGCATTGCATAAACTGTATTTTTAAAATCATTTTCAAATGAGATTAATTCATGATAGAGAAATTATTCCTCTATTTTTGGATCTGGTTTCCAAGACACTTGAGGCTGAGTCTTGAGTGTTTTGTTGGGTATCGGGCAGAATCTTCATTTGAGGATTAGGGATTTCTGGAAAAACGAGATGATACCGCAAGAGAAATGAGAAGATGTTTCCCCCATTTACTTTAATACCTATTTAAAATTGGCATTGGAAAGATAATGACAGATTGCATTTTAGCTGAATTTTTCAGCTGTGCACTAGATGACTTGTATTTCTTTTCAATTAGGCTGACTGCTTTAGCGTGGTAGGAGATTACCTCTCCCGCATGCTGAAAAGATATTAACAATTAAAATGGAGGGGGGAGCAAGTAGCAGAGGATTATTGCAGTTTTCTTTGCCAAATGACAAGAGTTTCTCTTTATAAGTATCTTGTTTTAATGTCTGCTATTAAGCAAGGATGGTATGCATTGAATAGATACAATTATTACGAGAAAGTATATTTTTTTACAAATGTAAATATTTACATAACAGTGGTACTTAAATAGCTTGGCCTCATGCATCAGAAAGGGAGTGAAGTTTTCTTCAGGCATAACACTGTGCGAAACGCATTTCTCAAGCTTTCAGGGGCCAGATATAGTAAACAACACTTTTCCTCCTGCTTCTTTCCCTAAAGAAGGGAAGAAAAAGGAGGGATGCGCGAGTGCCTCCCCTCCAGCGTGGGAGAGGCTGGGGGGTGCAGGTGCCCCTCCAGCCTCGGCCGCCAGCACCTTCCTCCTCCTCTCCTTGGGGCAAACCTCACCCAAGTTCCCTTTACCACGTTACCTCTCCGCTTTACTGAGGTACTCCTGATGGCTTTCTTACAAACTGTTATTGATTTTGTCAATGGGAAAAAACCTCAGTAATAACGATAGCAAAACCCCACTTTAGGTACTATGCAATTAACAAAACTCTCTTCTCTGCACTGCCCTCCTGAGAGAGAAGGCAGAGCTATTGCAGAGATCAGTGGGATCCTGTAACTTTTATGTTCTCCCAAAACAACTCCCTGCTTTTTATTTTTCTTTTGATAACTAAAGCGGTTTTCAATGTAGATTGCAGAGGTATTCTACATTGCCAATGCCTTTTAAGAATCTCTGTATATCTGTGAAACACTGGCTTACCTTGATCTACTCTGTTTCCATCCTGCTGATTTTTTCCGTACAAGCTTATATTAATCCAAACCAACACTCATTTACTAAACATCTCAGCAACCAAATGAACATGTAGCAATCATAATTCCATTTCCATCACAACAGGTAGTGGCGCAGTTGGCTCCAAATGATGTCCCCTTTTATCCCAACTCCACACAACCAAATCCCATTGTTATGATTTATATCAATTCATGTCTAGATTATGTCTACATGAGTTTTTGTGGGTAAAGAAAGAAAAAGAAAGAAAAAGAAAGAAAAAGAAAGAAAAAGAAAGAAAAAGAAAGAAAAAGAAAGAAAAAGAAAGAAAAAGAAATAGAAGAGTGTGGAGAGATGCCTACACACAGCATATAACTGTGTTAAGCCAATAAAATTCACTTTGGTTTTGTGTAAAATTACCAAGTCCCACATACAACTATTTTTTTTTTTCCAGCCTTATCAGAACCACTGAAAATCTTGGTGAAGTACATCGACACAGTGGCATTTTCTTCCAGAGTTAGCCCAAGCCAGCACTATTAACTTGCTACGGCACAGTTATTTCTAGACAATCTTCTCAATTATTATCTAGTAACAATGGTCACACCTTTTTTGATTAATGCATATTTGAAAACAATCTCTAGGATCCATTGCATAGTGCACAGTTGATCTTAGATATACACCAATTAACGGTGTTTGAAAATGTAATTCTAGACTGAATTAACTCTGGTAATAGCTCTGGCAAATTTTTCATTCGTGTGGTCTCAGGATAGGCAAGTATAACTAGATTCAAAATCTAAGTGCTGAAGTCCAAATGACAGTGGAAGAAAAAAAGACGACTTGTGGCATTTCACCTTGTACACCTTCAAAAAATTCAGGAACAAACTTTTTATGTTCTACACCTATTTTCTTTTTTGACCAAGAAGTTCTACTAGTAGCAAAAAGAATTCTGAAATTAAAGATTTCTTGATATCCATGCATACACACGCACACACATATAATTTCATATTTATATTAGTCATGTATCTGTAGCCTGATCTTCCCACATCCTTTTTAGACTAGTATAACTCTACTAACTTCAGAGCAGCTATTCCTGATTTATATCAGAGCTAACATTAATCAGAATTATGCCTGTCCTCATCTTTCATGTGGAAAGGTTCTGGATCAAAATCCTTATGCCAGGTAAAGATCTCAATCTTCTTCTACACTTGTCTTGGTCAATTTGAGGAGTCCCTATGTTATGTGGGCTTTTATTTCACAAAACACAACTGAATTTTTGGAAGTCAAAGAGAAGGGATACACAAAGTGCATAGGCAGAATGGATTTGAGACAAAACTACTCAATTCTCATTTGAAGCCAAAATGGACCAAATAAAATGTTCTCTGAAAGTACCTGGGAACAGTATTTATGAAATAGGCTTAGAAAAAAACTGCCCTGGGTGGTGGTTATGACAGCAATTACTATTAACCATCTGAACAGACACATGTTGTGATAAAAGCTGCAGTTCAAAAAGCAAGGTGAGGGTCAGGACATGCGAATCACGTTTCTGTGTTAGGTTTGTCACTGAATTAGATGCTTTGAACCTGCTAATGGCAATTAATAGCTATTACTTATTGTTCATAACAGTCATGTGTCTATACACAGATACAACACGTGCTTTAACAAGAATTCTCTTGGCCATGGAAAGTGTTTTGTCCTTCTCCCAGCTCTTCCTCAATGTGCGTGAATCCAGGACCTAAGGGACCAACATCTTGGAGAAGTCCCTTATTGACTTCTCTGCTGAGATGACCAGAGTTGCAAAAAAACATTAAACTAGGAGTGCCAGCTGCACTTATATGTTTTACATACTGCAACCGTGCAGAGATCTCTATGGATTCCTGCAAGAAGATTCCTGTGTATCCTTCTTGGACAAACTGTTTAATTCATTTTCTGATTCTTTTTAGTATCTTTTTAACAGGTAGGATTGCTTCTGTAATAATAAAGAATTCTGCATTTATGCCAATTAAATTGATTGAATATTATTTTTCTTTAAGACCTAGAAAAAGAATAATCAGTTATTCATAATAAAGGTTATTCATAATAAAGTGACCTTGCACTCAATTCTATTTAAAGAATAAAAGTTATAATGGTGTGAATTCAAGAACTATATTAGGATCTGAGACGTTAACAAATAGACCATTGCGGTGCAGAAAGTTGGTAATCATGCACAGCAATCATCCTATCATCCAGTAATCATAAGTAAATTACCAAGGACAGAAATTAATGGTGGACACATCTAAAGTGTGTTTGGGTTTAGTCACATTTAGTTACTCATTAACAGCTCTTTACCAGTCCTTAGTCCATCTTTCTTAGAAGTTTTTAAGAAAAAAGATTATTGTAAAGATATTTACAGTAAGGATCAATGCAGAAGGATTTTAAATGTCAAGTTCCCACTGACAGTCAATATTTTTGCTGCGTTATTGCACTGGGCTGTAGCAACAAACACCTAGAAAAATGCAAGCCACTAACTTGGATGCTAAACTTGGAACCAATCTTAGGTCAGCCTTACAAATAATTCAATGTCTGCAATAAGGAAGAAAAGAAAGGGGGGGGGGGGGGGGTGAGGGGGTGTATATATACTTATGTATATACGTGTGTGTGCATTTTTTCTTCAGATGAGAACAGATTTGAGATTGTTCTGGTCCTGGATGGGTTTTTTATTTTCCTAGAAAAATAAAAACACATTTGGACCATAATTACAAGCAACATCTATGTGCAACCCTTCCATTTATACACAGGACCTCATGGAGAGAATGTGTTTGTCCCCTTGCTCTACTGCTAGAAAGAGGATATTTATTCAGATCACCCCTTAGTTTGCATTTACATGGCTTGCTATATGGTTGTGACAAAATATTTTCCAGTTTACTCTTGGATGAGAGTTGAGAAAGAATAAGTATACTTTGTTAGAAAAGAAAATCACATGCATGCTTATTTTAGTTAATGTAGAGTGAATGTACGCTGCTACATTTTCAGTAAACTGGCAGAGTCACTATCAGATAAGTATAAGAGGTATCCTCTGAACTACCAGAGATATAAGACACTACAAAAATATCTGGACTAAATAGCTGTCTGTGCACCTAAACAAGTTGAATGTACGTACACACACACACACACACACAGATAACAACTGAGGTTGGGAGGAACCCTTGGAGGTCACCTGGCCCAATGCACTGCTCAGATCTCCCAACTGACCAGCACCTGAACTGACTGTGAAACAAAGCAAAAAGAACGACAGAAGGATCTTCTGTGTGGAAATCTCTAGGATTGTATGAAAGAAAGAAAAAAAAAATTCTCCCACATGGGGATAGCAGCACTGCTGCTCTCCATTTGTTGGTGTGGCCTTTCAAAATCATTCAGGGAAAGCACATGGTAGAAGTTTGTTCTTGGAGAGTTTCCAAGAGAGGCCTCTCAGTATTACAGTGACATACCCTCTTTCTTTCTTTCTTCGGAAGTTCCACTATTGAGTTCTTGCAGGGTTATACATCTGCAGTGGTCACTGAAAATTCTAAATAAGGATTTCTGCAGACAAAATAACTATATAGATATTGCCTAAAAGCTGGGAGGAAAGAATCATTTAGCTCCATGACCAAGCAATTTATTTATTGAATACTGAGAAATTATGTAAATTACAAGACATCAGAGGAAAAGAGAAGCATTACTCACCCACTTTCAGGACATGGAAATAAATTTCAAAACAAAAAACCCAACACTTTTTTTGCCTTTATAGGATTTATTTGGTTTGCATTGATCTTACTTTGGGCATCAGCTATTCAGTGGTGAAGAATGTCCAACTGTTATCACCCACTTATCATCCAGCAACAGTAAGCGGTAGGATTCTGGTAACAACCTATGTATGCAGTTTACATTACACAGATCTCTAAGCGGGGACCTGATACACCATAATTGCACATTTATGCTTAAATAGACAAATACAGAAATAAAAGGAAGAGAGGTAACATTATATTGAGGAAAAAGTGAATTAACAAACCACCAAGCAATACTCTCTCCAACAGTACTTTCTAGACCTCACAAATGTCTTTTTAATTCCTTATATTTCCAACCTTTAAGGCTTTACAAAATGGCTTAACTTTTTAAATAGTATATATTACAGCTTGTACTGCTTCACTTTTCCATGCTTAATGTTTGTAATGACACTCACTTTCAGTGAAAAAGTAATACTCAAAACTAGAAAATCACAAGAAAAGGACAAGAACGTCTTTAAAAAAAAAAGAGGTCTGGTAATAAGAAATTCCAGATGTAGTTTTAAGTTCTTCACCTACAGATCTAATAGCACCATCTTGGCCAGTACTAAATGCTGTTTGTTCCAAACTAAAAATACTGCTGCAGGTGACAAACACCTGGTCTCCTATCCTCTGCCAAAGTCAGCACTGCTGTAGCTCTGAAAAAAAAAAGCTCTGTATTACTTCAGGTAGACCAAAATGATCTGATAACTTATTGGGGAAAAAAAACCCCACACAGAGGCATTTGATAAATATTTGTATATCACCACTGTATACTATCCTGAGCACTTCAGAATTAAAATATATGCGTATCTATATGATTTTTATATAGGTATACACCCACTCACACACATATATATACACACGCAAACAGGCGCACACACGCACTTTTCAAAAAAACTGAGACAAAATAAATTCCAAAGCATAATAGTCACCCCTAAAGATGGGTCTATTGCAACACCCAAGAAAAAGAAATTGCAAGACCATTGCAAACCTGCTCAAGATATTTGGGTTTAGTCTGAAGGAAATTTCAGCAGAATAGGCATTTTACAAAACATGCTCTCAGCTGCCTCCAAAAACTAGTGTCGCAGTTTTCCTGAGTACAGCTGAATTGAAAAGCACTTTATGTAATTTTTACTGCAGAAACCCAGTGATACCATTTGATCACTCAGTTTCTGTAGACCACACAGTTTCTACTACGTACAGATCAGAGAAGAAGCAATGGGGGATCCTGTCAGCTGCTTCTGAAGTGCTGCGGGCTCACACTGAAGTCCTCGCGACTTCATTTTATTGAGGTGCCTTAATTGCACCGAGTCCTACCAGTCACAAACATGTAGGCCTGAGGCCATGTGCAGCTCATGCATTCATTGCCTGGGTGAAGACTTCAAGATTAGGCCCTTATTCAGAATAAGCTGCATGTCAAATCAGATAGGAGCAAAATTTTGTTGAGAATAAAACCAAGGCAGTCTTGTAAAACTCTTATCTTGATCCAATCTTATTTTCCATTTATGCTAACAATATAGAACAGGTAGCTTGAAGCTCTTTATCTTTTCAGTGATTATACCATTCTGTATTCTGTAAGTACGTACTTCATTGTCCTCGGTTATAAATGAGCTATAACAGAATTTTAATAAAATTCAGGAAACATTTTCTGATTCATGTTTGCTATTAAACACAAGTAAAATGAAATTTATTATTTCAGTTGGGATAATACACTTAATGCTGATAATGATAGATTGCCTAAGATATTAACTTCTAATCAGATGTTACTGAAATATGTTTCAGCTTATAAACACTTAAGTATTTTGTTAGGCTGTGCTCTGTTTCTTTACTGCTCAACAGAGAACATAATTGAATAACTAGATTTTCTGTACTGTAACATGTTTTGTTAAATTCATTCAAACAAGCAGTTGCAAGTTAAAAAAATTAGTTATTTCCCATCAAAGAGTATGTCGGTGTAATATGCTGAGTAGCTTCTGCATGACACTGAAGAAAACAGAGATTTCACTTTTGCAAGCTGTATTTGTTGCAAGAACTTTCTCCTGTTTTCTTTGTATCTTACGCAGGCTACGGAATCAGACTGCCTTGGACAGAAGATACCTAGAAATATTGGGCACATGCTCATTTACAGAGCATTACTTGTATGACATATATAGATGTATTACATGCATATATAACTTGTTCTGGTTTGATAATTACATAATACAGACTGCATTTAATGAATCCTGATCTAGTAGTCCAGGTAGATAATTAATAAAATCATTAATTAAATTTTTTTTAGTCAAATTTCAATCCCATAAACCTTTATTTTAATCCTTTTCTCTGAATTTTGGCCACAGTACTGCAACTTTACTCTTGATTTATGAACATATTGTCATTGTCTATCTTGTCCCTTGGAGGGATAATGTGCAGATCAGTTATTTGACAAGTACTGGGAGAAAGCCACTTACTCTCTCTTTGACCAGCTGTTCCTGGCAATGAGAATAGAGGGACACTACAGACCATTTTACCTTCCTTAAAATCCACAGAGAACAATAGATACTGCTCCTTTGTGCAAACCTTAATTCCTCAGTCCCATATATAGGTGGTAGTTTTACACTAAAGTGCAAAGGTTTCAAACAGAACTTAAAAATATGGCTTTTTCAGCACCAAAACTTAGCCACCTTCTTGTTTCCCTAAGACTATATGTAAAAAGAGAAGACCAATATCCAGAGCTTGAACCAAATTCAGTGTGGGTAAAGTTGCCAGGAAAAATGACACATTCAGAAATCTACTTTACAGCAAAGAAAGTAGTTTTTCTTAGTGACTATCCATAGAGCTCAGCTGGGGACAATAAGATGCAATATTTTAGATTTGCTCTTGAGAATCCTGAGAATTTGCTAAGTCTCTGTGTTCAAATGTTTTCCTCTTTGTAAATGTCATAGCTGACTTATTAAATGTTTGTCTATTGTAAAGTTACACTGAAACAAAAACCATATTTAAAAATTTGTCCTTTTATTTGTGGAGGAAAATCTTGAGCAACCACCCAGCACAGAAGCTGGAGCCTTTTCTCAACACTTGTCCTTGCTAAATACTGACTTTATGCTACTATTATTGCTAAGGGTGAAAGATGCGTGCTAGCAACATCATGCAAGCTATTCAAGCGTTGAGGTGGTTTTCTTTTTTTTGCCAGAGTTTTAAAGATAAAGGAAAAAGAAAGTTAACATTGATCAGAATGAGATGGACAGCCTATCACGTAAAGCCTGAACCAGGACAATGGGTAATTTGCTTCAAGCCTGTTATAACCCTTGAAACAAGCTAGCTGTAAGAAAATGCTAGCATTTTAAACATAACTAGCTCTCTAAGCACTTCAGTTTCACACTGTTCTACAATAGGAAGTGATACCTTCACATATTGTCAGAGTCCATTTAAAGTCACTTAAAGATTTTTAAAATATCTCTCTATCTGATGTGATGAAAAGCCTGGAAATTTCTGCAATAGGCTTAGATAGAATGCAATGCGTCCAATACTATCTCCTCTGTAAGGTAGCGGGAACTCTGGGCACTGAAAATCAAAGAGCAAGTCACGACATCAGTTATTTGGCCCACATTATCCCTGTGTGTTTCCAGTGCAATGCTTTACAGATCCAATGCTTTCATCACCAATGAGTATTACCAAAGTATTTGCTGTGCTAGAACTATAAAAACCCAGATGTGTGAAAGAACAGTGATTCTTAAATTAGGTCAATGGTAATATTTAATCTTTAAGAGGAGAACTGATCCTTCCCAGACTGTAACCCGTCCATTTCCAAGTTAACAAGCAGAGAATATAGAAGGTGTCTTTTCCCATTTAAACTGCACGGTGACTCTCACCATACCATCTCATGGAACTCAAAGGTAAATAAGTATTTCAAGCTGCCACCTTGTACAGCCCTGGGAGAGACTCACAGGTTTATTCGGTTGCAGAGGGAATACCGGAGAAATAAAGCATCCACTTAGTTTCATTTAGATTTAAACCCTGGGCAACTAAGTTTTAAGGAAAAAAAAATAATGGACAACTTGCTTTTATGGGCCACTACCTCTTGCAAAAACAGTGGGGATGGCAGGACTGGGCAACTGCATTGTTAGTAGTTCTCAGTCCTGTGACAGGACAAGGCTTGACCAAGAAAACAAAGGTTCCTTGTCTCGGTGACCAAAGACCTTTCTTTGCAGAGGCAGCATCTAAGGACCCCAAAATCTCAAACCTCTGACCTTCCAGGACTCATTACAACATGCTCCTTTTTACATTTCCCCCTCCTCAGTACCAAGCCCCCTACAGACAGCCCCTCTGCCAGCAAGGGATCGGTGAGGAAGACCCAGGCGTGACCACCCGGCAGCAAACTCGGGCACTGCAATGAAGAGGAGGATGGGAACATCCTTACGGAGCAGGGATTACGGGGAAGCAGCACGGGGCCATGCCTACAGGGTTCCCTTTGTCCACAGTGGAGCAGCTGGGGGTGTAAGCCACAAAACTGCTTTGGGGAGGGTTTCTCTGAGAAAGCAGTGCTGTGGATGAACCCACCTTCTCCCGAGAGAACGCACCTTTTCCCAGCCAAAATCTTTCTTGAGGGGTCACTGAAGAACTCGGGGATATTACCTAATGGAGTTATTTTCACTGTTGTTGACCTTTAGTATGTGAATTTGTATAAATATAAGCCCTGTCTGGCTGAAAGGGCAATAGTAATGAAGTCTCCTAACCCAAGAGTAGAGAAGGAAGATTGCAGCGGAAAGGTTCAATATACCTTAGTTCGAGAATGCTTTTATCTCCCTGAAAGTGAGCATGTTTTAACATGACCGCCTTCAAAACTAACTGGTATTACACTTATCTCCCCACCTTTTCTGTTGAAAACGTGAAATCACTGTACAGTTAGTCAACAAGAAATACCTTAAAAGGGTTTTCTGTATGAAGTTGATTGTGTCTAGAATGCTTAGCTAAAATTGCTCATTTAAATTATGAAGTAGTCATTTCAAACAGGCTTTGTTTAATGTGTTTTAATAGAAAATAATCAGTGCAGTATATACAGTACTTTTCCATTAAAGAGTGCTGCAGCATAAAAATATTTTATAGTACATCGTAAACAGTTTGTGTTTACAATACATTTCCATTAAAGAGATCTGTGTTATAGAAGCTGTTTTTAAAATCAAACAGTAAACAGTTTTCAGTATAGAATGTGTTTCCATTAACAGTCTCTGCATAAAGGAAGCATACTTAGGAAAAAAAGTAATCTAGTGATGGTGGGTTTTCGGAGGCGATATGCTTTATTTAAGATCATATTCACATCCTTATCCTTACCACAACAGGGAAGAGAAACCAGATCTCCACAGTTCCAGTGAAGGTCTAGTAGAGACCCACAGGATATTTGGCATATAAAGTTTTGACTGAGGGACTAATTTCTTTTTTCTGCATGAGATGACAACTGCCTTATTCTCTGCTTGGTTTGTTTTTCACCGTTACTGGCAATAGCCATGTCATACTCTTCTGCCCTTCTAGGGATCTGAGCACAAAGATTATAGAGTTACACACAGCCAACAGGGAATGCCTTCAAATGGACTTTAAGTTCCTTTATGCTTAAACAGATCACTCAAATGCAATAATTTTTGTAAATATCTAATTGTGTTAGAACTGCACTTATTTTTCCACCATATAAAAAAAAGGTTAGGGTTTGGGGCTCTTTTATTCTAGCTCACAAGACCACAACAATCTTTTCTGAAATATTCATGATTTCAAATCAAATACATTGCCAAAGGTAGCTATTTTGTGGGTGGCTTTATAAGGGTTCCCTCACCCCACTTGAAAAAGGCATAGGACAGAGACGTACTGTAACACTACAAGATCCAGGAATTGATTCAGAGCTCATTTAGACTTTTATAAATCAAAGAATTTCTTTCAAGTCATCTTGCTATAATGATTATAAGCCATCAGGAATTAATGCAAAAAGCTAATACTTGTACCAAGAATATGAAAAATATTTTCCAATTTCCATTTTGTTACTGCATTATGATATTTACGTGCTAAGGAGTGTATATTGTATATAGCATTAATACCTTTAAATCAATTTAATATTCAGTGTAACTACATTAATGTAATATTATGGTTAAGAATTTAAATACATAGATGCCAAAAAATTCTAAAGCTGTTTCCCATAGCAGACATAACTCAGTCACATATAAATCTTAATGTAACTGGAGTATTAAAAATATGAAAATTAATTCATTAAAATAGGTTTTTTGGAAGATACAACACCTCTTCACTGATTGTTCCAATGACTTATAAGCATTTTGCTGTTCAGTAGCCACTCAGAGCCAAGCAATCTCAAATGAGTCCTCCTTCATCCAGGACTTCTACAACTCCTACAGCAGCACAACTTCACCTGCTCAGAATGCCTTCTGACTGTTCATTTGTGAGCGAAAGCAAAGTTATTCTGGGTAATGCAAAGGAGGAGCGTACAAGTGGTTTCAGTTAATATGTAATCCTCACCAAAGGCCAGGCTGGATGGGGCTTTGAGCAACCTGGTCTAGTGGAAGGTGTCCCTGCCCATGGCAGGGGAGGTTGGAACCAGATGATCCCTAAGGTCCCTTCCAACCCAAACCATCCTATGATTCCTTTTGTGTAATTTTCTTGTTCTCCTCCTCAATCATTCCCTGCCCCTGCCCAGAGGAATAAACTTCTGCAATCAAGGAATTGTTGAGCTATTTCAGCAGCCAGCGACTGGATGGTATCAGCAGTTCTGCTGCTCCCACCACCACTGTTAGAGCTGATCGGTTTGGGGTGACAAAGTCATAACTGCTCTCAGAAGCGGACATGGGACAAATAGTGATGCTGAAGACTACAGATTATTCAACCACTTCCTTTGGCTGTCACTACTTTTCATTAAGATTTGCCTGCCAATTACTTTTGCCCAGTATTTATTTTAGCTAGGGCAGGCATAAATTATTCTGCGGTGTCCTTTATTTCTATTCAGCTTGCAGGATGAAAGACCTTCTTCCCACCAAACAAAACAAGCCATGATTAGTAACATGAAAGTGAAACCTGCCAACCCTAAAGGTCCACTCACACTCCAAAATGTTTTATCCTCCTTCAGTTCTTCATTTATAGATGATGCTGAAAGTCAGACCAAAGAGAATGTCACACAGAGAAAGATAACTTTTCTAAGAGGTCATGGATGCCTGTCAATGTTCATATATATGTGTATATAGTCACATATCTAAAATATGTATTCATTCTGTAAGCTTTTACATTCACACTTGACAGATCAAAATGTGGTCACTATCCCAAATAATTAATAAGGTAATAAATAATAATGAAGCACATGGTCCATGTTTTGTCCTTATTTCTGGGTAAGTACCTGATCTAAGAAATGATCAGTGGCCACCCCTCATCCTTTGCAGTGAAGTAGCATGTAGTAGCTTTTTATTGATCAATTGCCCTCCCAGGAATAATGATATCAAAGGAGTCGGGAGGAAAAGAGGACTTTACAAGACCTATAAATATAACATATGTGGAAGTACACACTACACCTATCAAATTCTGTTTCGCTGTTGCTCTTGAGCGCTCATGGGAAACATTTAGAGTAGGTTACGAGGGCATTCGTGCTTCTGCACTGGTAAGGAAAATGATCTCCAGTTATTAAAGACTCCTTCCAGCTTTAACTATGAATCTGACAGCTGTGTCAAGAGGAAGCAGAACAGTAAGAACCTGTTATAATGAAATATTTGATGGATTCACTGGAGCTGTGCAAGAGAAGATAAGTTTAAAAACAAGTGGAGGTTCTTATTAATATCTAGCTAAAATATAAGCCAGAAGACACAGTAACACATACCAGACTTTCATGGTGATAAAAAAACCTAACAGTTTGGAAGCAAGCTGTAGACTGTGAAGTAAAGATAAAGAAGGACCAGTTAAATACCTATTATTTAATTAGGTTTATCTTCATAAGCAGTTATGCATAAACTGTTATAGGAAATACTGTATGCTTGCAAAACAGGAAAACAACCTACACGTATAAAATTCTATGACACATATTACAGCTTGTCACCATACTCACAATCCTGTAGAGTTAGTAGCAGTAAGACAACTAAGAGTAAGATAGGAGGCATTTCTTCAATAGGGAATGATCATCTCTAACTGAAACCTCAGACATATTGCTAATGGCTCTATATTATCTAATTAGCATGTGCATTTGCAAATAGCATGATTTTTTGCATAACCTGTATCATTGGTAGCATGCCTCTTTCTACTTAAGTAATTCTTAGAAGTATAACAAACACCCAACATACAGTTTTAAACCAGCTTCATGGGCCGGTTTGAAATAACTCAGAAGCACATTTAACACACTCAAAACCTAAAGTTCATTACTCATCCTATTAACAGCAAATGTTGCCTTGAATTAAAAATAAGCCATTTATATTTACTTATTTACTATGAAGCTAAGGCCAAGTTATTTGTGTCTGCACAGGAACTCACCAAAAGCCCTTCCCTCCCTCCCATTTGCTAAAAACTCCAGCTCAAGGAAAAAATATTTTGCAGTCATAAGCAAGGTCAGCTGTGTGAAACGGGCATCAGCTCATACATGAAAGCACGTGATGTGGCAAGCGAGGGACATAACAAGAAATCTTGACTTTCAAGCTGATGGGGTCAACCCATCACATCGTGTGCACCTTTTCGGATCGCAGCACACTCACCCAGCGTCTTCCACATTCAGGAGAAGTCAGAAACCCTCTGTATCCTAATTCTAGACTAGTGCCCATGACTAGCCTAAAAAACCCTAGGAATTAGCCACGTACTGCTGGGATGTACTCTGAAAGAGCAAATCCTGACTGTAGCTGAAGAGTCTGTGTGTCCAAACCTACAAGGTGAAAAAAAATTTCAACGTTTCAAACCCAGAAGCATTGCTCAGAGGTAAGAGCTCTGTCATGCATTTTAATAGTCGGATTTCTACAAGCATTATTTATGTACACTCTCACACCCCACAGAGCCCTTCTCTACTTGGATCGGAATGGTTTATCGCACTTGTCACAGACATAAGGGTGTATATATATTGAAGCAAACCTCTTAAAGATTAAAGGACAGAGCAAAAGTGAGGCAATAGCCACTAATTAAAAGGAATAAGTAGTATGAGTGACTATTGCAATTCTTCCTAGGCACATCGCATGGAGAGTACCTCTTCCTCAAACAACTTCTGTTTCCCCTTGCATAAGTTGACCATTGATGCAAGAAAACTGCGCTGCTAAAAGAAAGCTTAATTGTTTCTTTATAGTTGTCATCCAGAGCCCAAGGAAGACCGTACCCATGCTTGTCCTACTCAAGGGAAGACACAGGTTGACTCAGAGAGAATGTAAAATTTGTAGCATAAGCATTTCCAATATTTTATGTTGATTCTAAATTTTATGAGTAATATCCTTTGAGTGGGATAAGTGAACACACAACCAGCTTTAATGTTCATACAAGCACTTAGCTTGTGGGTTCGTTCTCCAGGTCAGCCACACTCTGAAAGCCAATTGATTGTATATATTTTAGTGCGCACCTGAAAATATCTTTAGAGCTACTGCAGCTTCAGAGGGTTAGTACTATACTTTGAAAAGACAATTCCTTTACCTTGGAAAGGTTTTGGGCAAGGGGGATTTCCTTTTGGGTGGGTCAGGAATTAATTAGAATTACTCTGTGAATAGGAATTTTATACAACAAAACCCAGAAGAATTGAAACTTAATGCCCCAGAAGCAGAAGGCACATGCTTGAACTATTATAAGAGTCTTTGTTGGCATAATTTCTAGGCAAAATCTCAGCCACTAAAAGGGCCCTTTTTATAATAATCATTTTAGAAGCATATGGCAAGTGCTTATATTAATATTTGAAAGTACATACTTAAAATTATGCTCTTTTCAGACAAGGTAGTTATAAATCAATTAGTAAAATCTTTGAATAAAACTAAAAAATAAAATGTTGATTTGCTATTTCTTCATCTTATGAATATATGCAAATAAGCTTTTTAATCTTGTCTTCTCATACTATTTTATGCATTGTTATCACATTTCTTTCCATTTTTAGGGATTGATCTTGTTCTGTCTGCAGATTCAGTGGTCTGTTGCAATTCTTTCTCTTTTTAAGGAGTCATAGGCATATGACAGTTGTTTTCCTTTTGCTACATATGTTTGTGTCTGCTGAGGATACATGTGATGAAAGGCAAAAGTCACCATGAATGTTATAATATGGCCTCCAGACATCGTCAGAGTTGAGAAGTTCTATTTTCTTCATTTCTGTTGGCATAAAGAAACATCCAGAGGTAGGAACCAGCTAAGGCACACTACTCATTATTACTTCTTTAAAGTGTCTTAACGTACCAGTGGTCTTGTAACGAGAAGTCAACAGGACCAAAAATGGCCAGGGCTGGGAATCACAGACACCAAAAAGCCTTGGCAGCAGGCACCTATTGAGCATCCACATCTTACCAAAACACTCTAACCAGGACCCTGGCTGGCCAAT
This sequence comes from Astur gentilis, assembly GCF_929443795.1. Lineage (NCBI taxonomy): Eukaryota > Metazoa > Chordata > Aves > Accipitriformes > Accipitridae > Astur > Astur gentilis. The sequence continues at coordinate 17,097,473 of NC_064891.1, forward strand.
TTTTGTTTGTTTGTTTTTAAAAACAACTATCAGTGGCTGTCCAGCACTTTATTAACTTGCAATACTCGCCCCACACACACACCTGAGAACTCCTGCTCATCCAGACTGCAGCTGTAAGAATAACGTTACACCAAAAAAACCGCCCAGTTTTCCTAGGAAAAAGATTGAAAATTGAAGCTGCTTGCTTGACAAAACTTCTTATTTCTATGTTCAGACCCAGCCATGTGCAGAGTCATTTGCTGCTGCAGAAAGCAGGAAAAAGCAGACCTGGTACAGAAAGGGCGGGGGGGGGGGGGGGGGGGGGGGTTGGTTACAATCAACCTAAACCAACACATTACCCCAAGCGTGAATATTTTCTGGAGGCTCCATTCTGCACTGCACTGCAGGAGGGACAGTGTCTTATACATGGCCCAGTGTCCCTTGCCTCATCACTAGACCACTTGCTTTCTCATGTATGTAAATTACTGAATCAATATGATTAAACTGGCTTTGTAGAAACTGGGTATTTGTGTGACTAACGAACACTTCTGTGGCTTTTTTTGTCCAAAAGAGGGACCACAGACAGTAAATTGTTTTGCTCAGGTTATGGTGCAGGTAGACAAGCACGGCAGCACTTTTGACCATGGAGAAGATTACAGGCTAATGTATCATTTACCACAAAGTGCTGAAAAGAAAAGGCACTATAAAACATAAGCCACTATCAAATTTTTCATTTTTTCCTGAAAGAGCCAGATTGGTTGTCAAAGGCCATCTTATCATTTGTGCCCCACAAAACCTCGTTACGTTTATGTACTTGGGATGTAATTCCACACCACATTGATGAGGGCTGGCCATTGAGATACCTGCATGAACAGTCAGATACGCATGTACAACTCTATCATTACTGCTCACACAGACTTCTGCCAGTGATTCCTGCACACGAAGAAACTTTTATTACAAATAATGCTTTTGTTCCATGATAGAGATGGATATTCTGAGTAGACAAAGACGCCCATAAAATCAGCTACCAGAAGATAAGCCCCCCATCTCACAGGCTGTATTTCATGCTGCTTATCAAAATACTTGTATTTTCTGGTGTCTCTGGTTTTGACACATTTAGTGCATAGATATTACAGAAAAAATGAACCTCTTAAGGCTTACAGTAGTGCAGTTCTAGCAATTGAACCACAAACCCACTTCTGAAAATGGAAGGAAGAAGAAAGCCTACTCCCCCTCCCCAGCACTCACGCAAGTGCCAGTACTTAAGTGATGCTACAGCTACTGGGCTGAAATAAATTTTCTTTCTTCTTTGTATGGTCTTATTAACAGTAATGTGGTTTCTAGCCACATTCTGATCATACTGTCACTCCAGAGAATATGTGTTTTATTGATGAAAAGAAGAGAAAGTCATTAGCAGTAATGTTGGTGAAGGTGCATATATTGGTAACAGCAGAATGAAAAACACAAATAGAATATTAAATGCAACAACTAGCAGGAACGCAAAATTAGTCAAGTACAAAGATGCAAGAAAAATCACTCCAAAAAAAAAAAAAAAAAAAAAGAAGAGGTAGACAGTTCAAGTATTTACAAGTTGCCCAGCCCTGCTAGCTACAGCCAAGTCCCTGTTACCTGACACAACAGGGGACTGGAATACACTGGTTAAGGAAAAATCCAAGATTATAGACATATTGTGGGGATCTAAATGGCTCTGTAGACTCAGCTGGAATCAAGCAGGGCTCGTAAACCACAGTTCAGATCTGTCCTCGACTGCCCCTGGCTGGCTCCTCGGCACTTTGCTCCAGTAGGATCTTAGCCCAAGTGCAGCCACGGTCCCAAGCCGACGGCTCCGAACTCCCGCGGTACAGTCCCAGAGCTAATAAGCCTTCCCAGGAACTGAGCGTTGAGCCACATAGAGTGGAAACCACGGGACGAAACCAGCTCTGGCTCACGGAGGCTGTCGCCGAGCTTCTGCTGGCTGGATGCCGACTGTCTGCGAAGCCATCTGGTGCCGCCGCGCCTGGCTCCCCGGCCACGGCGAGGGGCTCCCCGGCCGCGGCATAGGCCTGCTGACATCCAGAAAGCACCCGGAGCTAGCTGGGGATTAACTGTTCGCTGCGCTTTCTTTATATCGCTATGCATGTATTATGTAATATACACTAATAACGAAGGAGAGGTGAGTAAGGGACTAGTTCTGAAATTATTACGCATTTTGGTATAGGCAGAGCACCGGCACTTGATTCCTGGAGTTTCTCACACATGTCCAATAAGCATGGTATTTAAGGACAGGTGTAATTTTAGGCATGTAAGTAATCTCCTGACGTTTTGCGTGTTTAAATAAATATTTGTCGGCATACACCAAAAACCAACAGGACTCAGAATTCATTTTGCTATAAAAAATATGTTTTCCATTGTTTAAAAAAAAATGAAGCTTGACAAATAAGCTAATAAAGAGAGATATGAATACTTTTCTATTGAAATCTTATACAGTCTTCAGAAAAAACCCAAAACTTCTGAATACCCCTTTTGCCCACAGAGTATAGCTTAAAGGACATGTTTTCCTTAGATGCTTAATACCATCTTGCAAATTAAAGTGAAACCTGAACGGAGACCAGAGATCTCAGTGGACTGCCTTGCTGGTAAGCACTGGCTGGAGCCAATTAGTGTGTCCTGAAGCCACTGCGGCTGCCTCCCAGCCAGGAAAAGCGGAGGGCAGTGGAAGCTGCCCGCCTCCGCGCCCGGGCTCAGCCGAGACTTCACACCTGATGGCTGCGCCTACCGGGAAACTCCTGTGCATAGTAATCAACGACAGCTAGAGCTGGACAGAAATTTTCCACTGAAATCTATTCTTCAGTGAAAAAAACCCAGCCCACAAACAAAACCCACAGTTGCTGTAAGAGCTACTGCCTCTCTTCCTGACCCAAAGCAAAAGCCAGACTTTTCATCTTCACAATCTCTTTGGCCTGGCAGGACATGGTATTAACTGATGTTGAAACCAGTATATCAGGGAAAGAACTGAAGAACACATTTTAAAGCCTGCCATTTCATAAGCAAATCCATGTATATCATATATTCATTTAAAGCTATAAAGCCTTTGCTTTACAGTGTATTTTATTCTATTTATTAGACTATAATTCACTTCTATGTATATCATACCTACATTAATAACATCATTGGGGTTGCAGTAATCTTATAAATATCTTATTAAACTTGCTGAGGTCAGAAAAATCCAACCTCATAGCTGCTCAGTCAAAACATCCATATCATCTAGTATAAGAGTATTCCAAACTGATACGTCAACATATCATAGCGACCAGAAGAATTACAAATAGGAGCCAAAGACAAACCACTGCAATGCCATCATTCTGCTCTACTCTGCTGTCACACCTGCTCCTACTCTGGATGCTGTGGCCACCCCACATTCCTGTGTCAGGGCACACGGTCTCCACTGCCATCTCTCTCCATGGTGGGAGGGAAGCCCGCGTGCAAACCAGAAGTCCTAGGTGCAATGCAGGCACAGCCTCTGGGATTCGATTCCTTTCTGCATGCGCAGCTAAAAACATTAATATAGTCAGCACAGTTTCCACTAGTCGATTGATCTAGTGCCTTCCAACACTCTGCCTTTATTTTTAAGTGGTATCACTTGCAGAAACGAGTTGGGTTTGGGGTTTTTTCCCCAGCAAAATCTGCTGCTTGATATTGGAATGATGTTTCCTTCCTTCTCTGTTATTTCATTAAATGGCAAATCACTCCAAGTTGTTCTCCCACCCGTGTCCTGAAGGAAACTCCTTTCCTCTCTTATTGCATTCTGTCCCCCATGACCTTGTCGATCAAAGTTTCCCTTTAAAGAATTCTCTACACTAGTCCACACAGGTTGCACCTAGGGAGATGCAGTCCCTTCAGGGAACCAAGGAAGGAGAACCAGTCCATGAGATTTTTTTTAAGTACAACTCAGTAGAGCAAATCAGTACCACAGAAAAGTGCAATTTAGTATTGAAATCACTCAGAAAATACACTTCATTGATTATTTTTTCCTGAGCTCTTGTTAACAAAATTGTGTAAAATTTCAGTATTTCATGTTCATCTAGATTTCAGAAAAAAAACCAAATATTGGAATACTGGAGTTTCCCAATAGATGGAAATTGTTATTTTTAATCTCAGCTCTAATCAAGAATATTTTGTTTAAACAAACAAACAAAAAACCCAAATCCCTTATGAATCTCAGGTATATAAAAACAGGATATATGTTTTTCAAAACAACTAATTCTTGCTTAAGGAAAACGTTTGGGAATGATTAATCAATACGACACAGACATTCAACCATATTGAATAAAGTTGCTATGTTTTCATATTTATCCTTGGGGTTTTTATTAAATAAGTGAATTTTAGGACTTCATTTGGTCCTAATTTGAATACGTATAAGTTCCACTGGCTAAACATATTTTTGCTGTGATAACTCAAGATTTTCAGCAACAAAGAATGCATTACTTTTCAGTTACTATGCAAAATCACTGAAAACGGAAACCAGTAAACCAGATAAATGGTGAAGTACTGATTTAATGAGAAGTTACCTGTAGTTAGGCATAAACTAATAACTACAATTATTTTTTAATTATAACCTGTGTCTAGCATTGTATATGTAAAGATCTTTGAATGCTGTTAATTCCCCTGGAGTATTACAGACACAGGAAAACTTTTGCTAAATAACTCCGAGATTCAAAAAACCCCAACAAACCAGCAGTTTTCAGTCCCGCCTCAGAAAATATTTTCAGGAGCCTAAAATTCCGGAAATGATTTTGGTTTCTTGCCACATAGTTTGTGGCTTTTTTCTTCCAAATTAAAAGTCTCAAGCTTGTTATATTATCCTGGTCAGTGTTTTGGAGTAGATGTGTACAGTGAATTATAGTGAATTTATGGTCAGATTTACCATTCTAACATTGGTAGAGAGCTGACTTTAGGTGTTTTTGAAAGAGACACACACCCTACTTTCACCCAAATTTAGGCACCTGTAGACACCTATGCTTAGGCAACTTAAGTGTCCTCCTACCTGCCCACGGGTAACCAAGTTTGTTACTAAGAGACAGCTCACACGGGTTTCTGTTTAGATTTTAAAAAAAAACCCAAAACCAACCAAACAAAAAAAACAAAACAAAACAAAACCAACCCCCACCAACACCAGCAACACGCAAACCAAAAATAACCCCAACAAACCAGAAAAAGATATTTCAGTGCTGCAGGGTCTGGGTGCAGGGGTGGTTGTTACATTTTCTGGCACTTTCTGAGGGAGAGACAGATCTGAAGCAGGAAAACAGGGGAATTTTAAATCCTTTACTGGGAAACTTTGAGAGGCTCTTTTGGTCTGGTACCAACTTCAGGCTGAGAGCAGATACCTATATTGGATCAAGCCCTGCCGCAACGCCTGCGACCACATGCTGGCCTTTAAAAACTACTAAAATATGAACTCACTGTTTATATTCATTGTTCATAAAACATGCAGTTACTGGTGTTGCTTTCTAACTGCTGGCAGAAAGGGGTTTATGTATGTATTTGGGACTGCTCCGGCTGAGGGTGACGGGGCTGGTGAGATAACAGCATCACTAAGCCCTTTCCCTGACTTGAGGGATATCTGGGATGTCCATGGTTATAGCTGAGGGCATGAGGGTTGCTCAAGAGAGATTGTAGTATAAAGGGGAGGGGGGCAGGATTGGGGATGAGGAAATGGAGAAAAAATTCGTTTCTTGAAAAACAGGACTGCAGCTGGACACAACAGATGTAAAACGAGAAGCTCGTTAAAGATGGGACAACTGCTGCCAGCTTTACCCATTTGCTAGCAGAAGATATTGGTACATTGCCTGGGCACGTGGAATTGCTCATAAAAGGAATACATGTAAATCTGAAGGTGCTTAATTCCTTCAGGATTAATTTAGGCCTTAAATATTCATCGTAGAGGTGTACCTGAGGACTGCATTTTATGACTCAAATCATTCTGTCCTGTTCTTAACACATGATGATGTACTTTTCTCCCTAAGATGGAATTTGTTATGAAAATTAGTATTCTCTGATAATTCATCATTGTACACTTAAAAGTTTTTTCACGTGAGTTATATATTAAATGAACGGGTGCTAAATATCTACAGTACAAAACCAGTAACAGATGATGTGAGATACTACGTGATTCAGAGAGACCCAGACAATGGTTGTTAAGATTACATTCTGCAGAGAGCCCGCTTGTCCTCTGACAGCGCATTACTGCCCGTCTTCTTCCCCACACTGCCCAAAGAGCTATTAAGAACAAATACCTGGAAATCAGCACTTTAATTTGCTATGCAGGGTAAGACCATGAGTATTTTGGTTTGTAGTTGTCAGTATATATGGAATACAGCTATATGTTTTACAGGTCTAATCTGACTGTCTCCACAGCATTCATTACAGCCATTGCACACCTCTCTACACAAACAGTAATGGGGGGGGGTTGGTTTTTTTCAACTTACTTTTAAAATTTTGCTTTGTTTCTTTTCTATTTTGGTGGCATAAGGGTGCACAGTATATGCTACTTCATACCTAATACTAGCTCTGGTAGTTTTCCTAATTAAAAAAAAAAAGTCCATAACCCTTCAGTGACCATATGGCATTACATATGTTTAGTATGAACTGCAGATGTAACACTCAGAAAATGTTGTCCTTTAGCTGATCTAGATGTTAATCCACAAATTGAACAAGTGGAGAACCTCTCAACCCGTTATGCCTGTGAGCTACAGAACAAATGCTCTGTCATGTACATCCTTATTAGCACTTGCCAGGATCCCAAAACCAGTATCTCAGGGAGATTCTTCTTTTTAATCCAGATATTTATTTTGACATTAAAAAAAACCCTGTAAATTTCAGACATGCATTAGAAATATTCTGCCATAACCTATAATTCCAATGAAATGAGCAGAACTAGCTCTCAAAGACCGCTTTGAAAACCCTGGTATGAAAAATAAATTGAACACAAAGCAGTCCTCCAACACTTTCGATGCACAACTCTTCTCAGGTGCAGGAGAACACTTCTGGTCAGTGGCTACGAGAACCAATCCAGCCTGGGCAACAGCCTTCCCAGCAAGGCATTTATTAAGAATCAAGAGATCCCAGTTCATACCCTTATGCTCAACCAACCTACAGCAAATACCCTAAGTTTTGCTAGTAAAACGCTATTTCCATCGCTTTTATTTTTCAAATAATTTTTTTAAATTATCTTGAAATGTCTGATGAGAAACAAGAACATACCAAAAACTTAAAAAGAAGGTCTGATCTTTAACAGAGCCCTTGTCAGAAGACAGCCCTTCCTTCTCTGGAAGGCTTACTGACAATCCAGGAAAAAGAACTGATAATTCAACAAATATAGATGGGAAGAACACACAAAAGTTATAAGGATAGCATTTTACACTAGGCATATTTGTCCTTTTCCTTTGCCATCATCAGGGTTTCCCCCCCCCCCGTAAGTCTGAAAGACAGGAATGGGGTTTTAGGTAATACTGTAAAGGTAATAACTCAGAGTAGTACAAAATGGAGGAGTCTGAAATGATGTGAAGGCCACGAACAGGAGATCAACATGTGGCAAGTGATGAAACAGTGCCTAAGTTTCGCTCCCCACCATGCTACCACTGGCCACAAGGCAATCTCTTTACTAGAGATAGATAAAGAAAGGGGAAAAGAAGAGGCAAGACCCACATCCCTGCCTACCAATTGGTAGTTCAGATGTTCAAGCAGATTGACGCACAAGAATAGCCTCACTACTACTATGGAGAAAGAGAAATGAGATGAACGTTTTATTTTGATTCATGTCATAATATTGTAGATTGTCAGCATTTTTCATTATGTTCTAGTGTACAAAGACACCTCCTCCTCCCACTTAATTCCTAAACAGCTGTTTAACTCCTCCTTTCTCTTTCCATCATATTGGCTTTGACTTTGATACTGTCCTGGGCAAGTGGAAGCTGTTAGGTACTACGTAATGTGGATTACAGGAAAAAAAATGAAATGCAAAATTAGATGAGAGACTGTCATCTGGGAATCAAAAATATTAAAAACCCCACAAAACCCCAAAGAAACCCACAGCCCACACTCATTGAAATGTGAGACAAGCTATAAGGAGGTATCTCAGCAACAGGGAGTTTTATAATCTGTGAAACTTATTTTATCTTGGTCATAAATGGGAGTCTCACAGCAGAATCTGGATGCTTCAAAGCATTTACCAGTCTTAGATAACTGGTGTGCTACTTTACAGTTAAAAAGTTAAAAAATGCTGATGGGAAAATGCTGGTTTTGTTTAAATTACAGATATTATTAGATGCCAATTACAAAACTATTGCCTTTGCAAAGATTAGGATCAGTAACATTTTTTTGCACGTAGTCATTCTGCAGGTCTTCCTACTTACAGTAAGTTATGACTAGTTTTGTCTTTTCTACATGACGTAACAGTACGTTAAAGTGGGAAGAGGTTGAGAAAGTTTTATCTGAATTTTAAGCATTTTGAGCATTCCCCCCCTTGCCCCAAATTAGTTTTCCACTAGAGCTCAGATTAGTTCTTCCTCATTGAATCAAGGTGCTGGGGGCAAGGAGGGAACAAAGATACACTTCTTTCCAATGGGCTTTATATTGCACGAAGTTTGACGTATTGTTAAACTTTAGGGTTTTTAAACTCTAATAATGAAAAGACCACTGCAGCATTTAGACACCTTTTGGAATACTGTTTATGTTGTGTAATTAAAGTTATTTTACAGTTATTTAACATTTTCATTCTAAATTGATTATTTATTTTGTCAGATCAAAATGATGCTCATTTTTACTATTTAAAATTCTCTATTTCTTACATATTGCTGTAAATATGAGTTAATTACCCACAATTTGTTTCCTTTCCTTTACTTATATGGAGAAATGAGTGATAAATTTACAAAATACAGAAAACTAATAAACTGCATGTTAATGGAGGGAGGGGGAGGAATTAAGATGCATTTTTTTCATTACTACAAATTAGATGATTTTTATTTCAGCCATTACTCTACTTGTAAGCATTCGGTGTGGATCAGATGCTTACTTAGTACGAATAATTATTCTAGAGAAATCAGTAATTACTATACTAGTTTATACTAGTTGATGAAGTGGCTTTGCGGCTAAAGGTGTTTTACCTTGATAAAGGTGCTATCATAACTTGCTTTTATTAAATTGCTTGACTGGTCATCTAAACTTCAGAATTTTGTCTCCCCACCCCCCACCCCCCATTGGTGACTTCAATTCAAAGCGGTATTGAAACAGCAGAATAAACATTTTAAATTAAACTATTTTTCCTTACAGTAACACTCAGAACACTGATCCCCTGGAGACATTTTTTGAGAATAAGAAGTTCTTAATCATGCATAAAAGGTAAATTTAAAAAGACTGTAAGTGCTAAAAATACACCGACTACTTGGTTAGTGTTTTTTTTAATTATTCATAAAACTCCATGGTATTTCCTATTTACACAAATGTTCATATAAATGTAAAAATTAAGGGAGATGGTACAAGCGTATTACATTGTACATCACTCAAAAAAACCACTGTCTCAAGATTAAACAAATTCTGATCAGTGTGTCTGAAGGAGGAGACTGAAGCTTGAGCAACCACAGACAAATACAGCCAGTCCAGCAAAGGGAGCACAACTGCAGTTCAGGCACCATCTACAATGGCACAGTGTGCTGCTGCATCTATTCTTGTCACAAAATTCATACTAGAGTCTCCTTTTATTTTAAATCTTTGTTGGAATATTTGGTCCAATTATATGTTTGAATTACGCAAAGAAATGTAAGAAAATTCAAATTATTTGAAGTACAACCACATGTCTAGTTTTAAGACAAATTCACATAACATACAGTGTACTAAGTTTGAAACCCAACCAGAGATGGTTCAAGTGTCTACAGTGATAACTATTTCATTTTAGCAGGGACATGGCGCAAATGCATTAATACCACAGCTGTATCACCACTCCATGTCCAGTGCATCTCTAGAAACATCAATTCCTCTCCAGCTACATTACTAGATGTTTATCTTTTTTTCCCCGAGAGGCCAGAACAATAGAACAGAAACCTTTTCAGAGGCTGTCCGCTGCTGTAGTCAAGGACTGACGTTAAATCACTTGATGGAGGAATACCCACCTTCCAAGCAACCCTCCTGTGGTTATCAGATGGATATGAATAGACAATGTCTCCCAGGTATGGCTGTAGCTATGGCTTTTACACAGTAATTTTAGCAGGAATTCAGTAACAGAACACATTTATTAAATTAAGAGTTTAAAGAAAGTATAAGTCAAACTGTAGGAAGTAATTCCCCACAATCACATCATTATCTTCCTTTCCTCCAAAAACGGCATCTTGGCAATGTTAGAATAACCTTTATTCTTCACCAGAAATATCTTCTATTATTGTTTCTTTACCCATTTTTCACAGGTTTTTTACGTATACCTTTAAAGTAGATCTTTGAGAATTCATATTGTGGTTTTGATATATTTGGCTTCGCGTTCTAAGTTATATTGACTTTAATCATGGGGTCACTTGAACCAGGTAGCTCTGCTGTTTCTAATCTACTAACTGCACATTTTTGCTGAGATTGGAGAGGACAAGTCCTATTAGGATTCTGACACCGCAGGTCAATAACTCTTTATTTCTTCTATAATTTTATTTTTCATTGTGCCATGCTTTTCAGTTTCCCCAGTTCATACTGGGAAATTGAAATCACCCATCACTACAGCCTGATTGTTCTCCTATTTTCCTCATGTTGTGCTGAGGGCTGTTACTCTCTTCCCTCTACTGTCTGCTCGTTCCAGGAGCAACCAGCGTCCTTTTACTTTACCGAGTCTACTGCTAGGATGTGTGTATGCCTAACACAAAGAGCTGCTTTAGACAAAAATATAGCTTTGCAGGTAGAAAAGTAATTCAGCAGATTCCTCACATATTTCTCATCTAATTCTTTACATTTAATTAAGTTTAAGCTCCTCTACAAACTCTTCAAGGACATAAACCAGGAACGGTTGTAAGGACAGCATCTGCACACTGTGACTGAATTTTCTCCATCAGAAACAACATCTACTTAAACGGTAGGAACCAAATTCTTTAGTGCTGTCACTCACTATTATAGAAAGCCATCATGGCTGGGTTTATGCTATCCAAACCTCTCACCAAAGAACGAAAAGCCTCTCTTGTGGTTTTAAAGCTGCGGTCCCAAGATGATTATAAGTAAACGCATTGCACCACCACTAGAAGAGCAAGTCTTGTCCCTCCCACCCCACAGCCACCCCCTCGCCACTTGTGCAGCCCCACGGGGACCCAGACCATGAAACACGGCAGGTGGAAAACAGGAGAAGCGATCCCAAACCACAGGGAGAGCTTTGCAGACTGTACCCTGCTTATGCACTGTATCGCAGGGAGTTGACGGCCGTGGGCTCAGTCCTTGTTTTATGTGGTCATACAGGCTTGTGAGCCCACACTCACCTGTTTATATGCACATGCACTTACTGCAGGTATATATAAACAGCAAAGCTCTTGATTGTGCAAAGATATGATTATGTTAACTGTTACACCTTAAATGTACACAATGTAAGCAAAACATTCCAAAACACCTCTGCATTTGACTTCATTCAACAATAGAAAGAGAAATCAAGAGCAGAAGGTGAAGTTGTACTTGATCAGACCTTGTTTTGTCCTTAACTTGTTTTGCTGTGTCTGTAGATATTGCAAGTTCATGTACAGCCTCACATACAATTTTGCTGGTACTCTGATTAAACGCTATATAGCAACCAGTCTTTGTGGCTAAATGTCCATAAGGCTCTATACTCACTTTGAGAACTACAACTCTTGATAACACACAGAGAAAGAAAAAGCTTTTTTCCTATATAAACCAGTATTAATAACAGGATATCACTACTAGAAGTAAAGCTGCAATACCATCTTTTTCTTACAAGTGCATCCATCAGTCTAATGAAACATTTGCCCTCTTACAGTAGCAATGGTTTCTGACAGAGATGACCAAATAATAAAACCTTTGTCTATAAGTTCATTGGAAAAAACATCAAAATGCACAATCTATACTGTGCAACGAAGTTTTCTGTTGGTAGTTTCTTCCTTTGTATAGCCTGTTTTGGTATGGCATACTCATACCTTGCAGCTTACGTTCAAAGTCACTATCCCCCTATTTAGCAAGAAAGTAATGATCATTTAATGACTACCTCTTTAGACAGATTTTTGTCTTTATGGTTCCTGTACTATTATGTTCTAACAATGGTACCAGAAGTGATGATTCTTATTTTGGAGGGGTGGGAGAACACTAAAAATGACAAAAACTCAAATAAGTCTTCCGGGGTTGGGGGCGCGGGGAGAAGAAGAAGTTGGCTACTCTAAGCTGAAAAAATTATAAGAAAAATAATTTTTAAGAAATCCTATCCTTTATATCTTCTTCTCCTTTTCAGACCACACCTCTGATAATTGCCAGGGTCTGAAAATTTAGAATGTCCATTAAAATCATTACAATTCATTTCTTTCCTACTCACAGGGAATAGATTATCCTCACTCCTCCCATATCACATCCAGACAACATTCACCATAACAGGGCTTTGAAATTTAAGGCAAAACAAAACACGCTTTAGCTTCTGTCATAACACAAGTAATAATACATAAGTTACTCAAATGGAGAGCATATCAATGCATATCGTATAACTATCCGAGTCAGAATGCATAACTGTTTTGGTTTACTCCTTAAATATGCTAAAACAGTTTGGTAGAAAGTTAGAGGTGTTACCAAACACACAACATCCAAAAGAAAGAAATCCACAAGTCTAATTGACATTTATTTTTGTTCCCTCCTCCCAATCAATATGTATATTTTAGATATTTTACTGTATTTTAGTATTACAGCTGATGGTTTAATCTATATAAATATTTCTGCAGACATAAATGTACAATTTATATACACTGCTCTCCCTAATATATTTATAAAGAGGGAAAGTAAGTTGTCTTGGTTTTATATAAATGCATTGAGTTAAAAAGGGAAAAGGGAGAATAAAATTAGCTTGGCATGACTGTGTGAGATTAGACACTAAAATTATCCTCCTGCAGTCATATTTAGTTCTCTAAACAGCTTTAACTAATTTGCTTAGACACAGTACTTTCTAGTGAAACTAATGAAAAAACATGCAACCTCTGTGTTCGTTTTTGGTTAATATTCAAACTTCTAGATGTAATAACACCTTTTTTTTTTTCTTTTTTAATCAGTTCATCTCTATAACACTCTCTTTGCTTGCTCAAGCTGCCATTTTGGGCAACAGCTTGAGGTAAAAGTGCTCATATTCCCTAAATTTATTCATTTAAGGAACTTAAGGCATATTACATGACTAGTATTGTCACAAAAAAAACCCACCAAAAACAAAACAAAACCCCAGAAGTTTCAAAACTGAACACAACTATTTATAGCCACCCACAGAATTAACCAAAAATTCCCAATATCAGTGAATATTCTGCTCCCCCCCCAAAAAAAAAAAAAACCCAAACAAACAAAAAAAACTGGTAGCATTTCTTCACATGACTTTGACCGCAGAAAGAAAAAACAGTAGCCAGGTACATCATTTATCACAGGGGGGTGGGGGGGTGGGTGTTCCAGCTTTGTTTTCATTCTGTTCCAGGCATTAAACAAGTTAGACTATTAGTATTGATGTGAATGTGTACCTTACCTCATGTTACATGTTTCTGAAAATTCAGTGAGGGACTAGCTCTAGGCAAACTGAAAACATCCTACCTCACATTGTGACTAACAAAAAGAGTACCTTTTTTTGTTTGTTTTTTGTTTCCTCTATCAATGTATTTTACCACATGCAAATCAGTGGAAACCAGCTATTATTCAGTCAGTCAAAGAAGAACTTACAATTTCTGATGGCCTTTACTTGTACATCCTTTTTTTTTTCCTCTTTTTTTTCTTCTGTCTCTTCTCATCAGCTTCCATGTCTTGTGCAAAACAAACAGTTCTCAGCAGAAAGGGCTAATAACAATTAGGTGGGTGTGGCTTTCAGGCAGCCCAGGTGTTTTAAATCATCCTCTATTTCCTAAAGAGTCATCTACAAGGTCTGCAACTAATGACTTTCCTCTCTGGTTATTGCTTGGTAGGAATCCAACCCAATCCCACCCTGATCAATTGAAGACGTTCTGGCTAAGCAAAAGACTGCTAAATGTCTTAGCTTTTAGGTTTGAATGGACAGGCAAGTACAGCAATCAACTCCCCCAAACAGTTAGTGTGTTGAGTTTTTGCGTGTAACACTTTCACTTGGCAAGAGTATAATTTTCTGATTTCTGGTGGAACTAGTCTTCCAAAGTGGTTACTACATATTTAATCTTAGGTACTTGTTACCTGCCCCTGAACAGACTGATCTGCTGCTTTTGTTCACAACAATTTGGTTAACAGTGTTTTATTTTTGTTTTCTTAATGTCAAATGAAAAGCTAGAGTGTACCTCCTGAAATGGTTTAGATGAGCAGTCTAGAGATGCCTAGCAGGTAAACCATTCAGGCAAATCAAGGCTTTTTTGTCGTTAACAATACTACCTTTCTGGCGTTCCGGGGCCTCTTTTATAAGGTAATAGATTTTCCTCCATCCCTCCTCATCCTATAATTCTTAATCTCTGAGGTACATATAACAGGCATAAATCATAAGTAACATAATCTTTGTTTTGATAAAATCAATGTTAGAAAAAAATTATTTCCCGCATCCAACTAGAAGTCGTCATTTTCCCGTTTTACTTTCTAATTGTAACTGTGTGTAAACTGAATACAGATTGCTTACAGACGATGCTTAGCAACAGTGCTGCAATTATCTTTGTCAAAATTCTGGCAAGTTTAGATATTTTATCCAAAAATTATGTGTGCAGAAAGCAAGTGCAGCCTGAGGAACATTTGTAGTACATTGACATAGATTTTTGGTTTAGTTTCCAGTAGCCCAGTAGTTCAAGGATTTCAAAAGTACAGCGTAATTTAGCATTGTAAAAGCTCTATGTTATTCTCTGCTGTCATTAGTAAAATCAATCCCAATTTAGGTAGCAAAATATGTTTAAACAGGTGTAATTCCATCCTGAATGCAAAAATCTAGGCCATATATTTCATGCTGTTGCTAAACATGGCTGGCACCTGAACACTAATAAGGTGCTAATTAAGAACTGCCATTTTAACTCTATCATGCTTTTGCACGTGAACTCACCATATGCTCTAGATCAGATTTCCTACTGTGGAGAAATTGAGATGGCTCAAGCTGATGATGTGCTATAAACCATTGCCTTTCAGTATCTTTTCCTCTAAAAATGCCTTTCCTCCTGTAACCATAAGCGTAGGCATTTGATAAGATTACCATATGTTCCTGCATCTTTTTTTCAGTGTATCTGCTCAAGAAACCTGCTTTGGAAAATTATGGTATGATGCTAGAGAACCGTCCAGGATTAATACCATGAGCTGGGGACCTGTCAGCTTGCTGGAGCACAAGTATTTATGTTCTTCCTAGTAATCCCTAGTAATGACACAGATCAGACCAGACAGTGTTGTAGAAGAAAAAATATGTTTGGTCCCAGGCTAAACCTGAAGTAAATAACAGAAGTCAGCCTCCTCCATTGGCACTGCCCCCATCTAGTTGTTGTTGTTTGATAACACCAGTGCGGTCAGTGACTGTGAAAAAGATACGTTAATTTCTAATGTTATAGAGAAGAGATGCGCAAGGGTGTAAAATATTCAGTTAAAACACCAGTCAAAAATCACGTCTGTTTCTGATGTCTGTTTTTTAAATATCCTCCTGAAGCAATGGACATAAAAGTCATACCTTATTTGATACACTGCTATCGACTAAAATTTTAAAGAGTGTTCTTATAGCCCTTATTGATAAGGGGCTATTGATCGAGCTATATTTGAATGAAACATAATTATATATAAATGACATGTAATGCAAACCAAATTAAGTCTCATGTCAGGCAGGAAGAATGAAATTTTATTCGGTGATTGTTCCTCAAAACAAGTGAAACTTCCATTTCTGTCAGTGACCTTTCATATACGTATGAGTATTTTTATCATTAGCCTTCTAATTATTTCTATAAATAAAAGCTCAACTACATGACGCAACATCAGCTTTGTATTTACTTTTTGAGACTCATGTATTACATCACAACTGATGTTCCAGGAGTTGCAATGGAAGAATAGCAATTGTACCCTGTTTCCAAGAGCTGCTCGTGCGACTGCATTCCTAAAGCATTTAAAAGGGTCTAGTTATTAGTATTAGAGTTTTGCAGCAAAATTAATTACATATTCAAACAACGCTGTTGTCTGTGGTGACACATTTAGATTGTTTTAAAATTATACTTCAGTGCCACTTTCTTTTCATGTCCAGACATCAAAGGTAGAAGAAATGCCCTATATTGCAGATAAGCCCATGTGGCTTGCACCTGTGGCTTTGTAGTCCTACATTTAATCACAGTATATAGGAGCAGCCTTTTTCATGTTGCAGTACACAGACAGTTTTCACACGATGTTTCTCAGTGTGCAGGTATTGTATGCAGAGCTGAAAATGAGAAGACAGTTTTAATCTGTAAACAAAACCAAACCCACAAAGTTCAGTTTGACAGTCAATTCCGTGACAGTCAATATTTCATCCTGTTGTTACAAAACTAAGCCATTATGCTATACCAAAGCCTAAAGTTGCTGAAAACTGAATGCCTTTCAGATGTTTGCAAGGCAATAAAATGCATGTTCTGAATAACATCAACAAGACTGCATCTTGTGCGGGTAATTGAGATCTGACTTTACTTAGATTTGTTGATTTACTGTGAAAATTCAGTGCTCAATATACATCAGGATTTTCCATTTCTTATATGTGTTGATGTGGCCTACTGGCAACTTTATATTGTGTCACAAAAAATATAGTCTTGGTCCTGCAACTCTGAGCCATGTGCATTGTCCCCAGGCATAGTTCCACATGGGTCCATTAGGAGAAAAAAAAAAAAAGAAAAAAGATTTACAGGGGTAAGGAACGCAAGGTCAGACCCCTAGGGAACATTTAAGATCTTCTAAGAGTATCTGAAATTCAGCCTGCCCTTCTTACTTGTCAACAGCTTGATGTTCAGTATCTAGACAAGATTTTTGTCTGCCGCATTTGGAGAGAGCAGACCAGATCTGCATATTTGTGATACCAAGGGAAAATCTAGATTTACGCCTTGTAGGAGGTACTAGGTATTTGACGCCTGCATCCCAGCAATTTGAGAAAGGTAGCATTAGCCACGGGGGCTCACAGGCTGCACTCCAGCAGAGGTGAAGCTGATACAGCACTGCGGGACAGGCAAGACGCAGGACTAACTTAACTGTTTATGCAACACTGTCATCCTCAACTGATCGCTCCTCTAGCCGAGGGCGGGAGTGTCAGCTTGCTATCAAGCCCACAGGCGGAAAAGCATGTAATTGCATTGGCCCCAAAGCAACCCAGCTGAGAGACGGTGACTTAAAAAGTCATAATATCCCTCACGGACTCTCCATGGTGCTGGACAGGAATGAGATGACATATATCTGCACCTGGGGTGATATATGAGCCAAGAAACATCAATGTCATTATGCCATCAGGTATGCTGGTGAATTATGCTTCTGCTCATTCTTCATCTTCATCCATCTCTTACCACTTGTCTGCACAAAATGGGTTCTTATTCGTTCCCCGGAGCTCACTCATCCCTGTGTACAGAAAGCTATAATAACTCCTGAGCTTGAAAGAAGAACAGAGTGACCTAATCCTCCCCACACTTTTAACCTGAAATGCAGAAAAGGTCTTTATTTTGCACATAGCAAGGCACAGCCATTCGTTAACGAAGAGCAATGCATATTTCTCTCCTACCCCTTCCTCAAAAGCAGCTTATGTGTTTCTCCACATTCTTAACTAAGAAATAATTGCCACACAAGAGAAAATGTTGAAAAATACAGTCTCAGAAGAGCTTTCAGAAATGCTGACCCACAAGAGGTAGTAAGTTTAACTGTCACTATGTTGTACAGAAACGATGAGAAAGATTTTAACTTAGAGTTGTGAAAATTAATATTAAGTTCCTTCTATATAAACTAACAGGAAAAATGATAGTATGGAACGTAAAGATTAATAGGGGTCTAATTTCTGAATCAATATTGCAAATTCTGATAGCAGAGCCAGCTCCTTCTTTCTTCAAAAAAAAAACAATAATCAGCAAACAAATAGCACCATTAGATGCAACAAAGCATACCCAAGATTTGTCTGGCTGGTTTACTTAGATCTCTTCTTGTTTGCCAGGAGACACACAACTTCACCACAGCATGAAACACCATCACCTTTTAAGAGAAAAACCTGAAATACAAAACAGATATTACTAAGGGAGACCTAACAAGATGCCCAAGCCAATAGTATTTTAAACGATGTTTGAAAGTTAAAGAGCACAATAAGAGCACATGGCATAGAAGAAAAGTGGAAGACAATCCTAAGAGCATTCGTTAAGTGTTTATAGGGCCCTGAAAAGGCATAGGCACTCTGTCTGGGGAAGCGAGCGTAGTTTAAAAACTCAAAAATTCAGGGTAGCTCCACTGATCTTTTAATCTCTTCATCCCTCTATGAAAACAAAACTAAACTAGAAAATAAAATACCGATCTTTGCCCTTCTGTGCTTCTCTCGGGGCCGCACTGCTGGTGTTTGCTGATCAGCAGCCCAAAAATGCAGACCTGAGAGAGCAGCCCTGGTGATGCTGGGAGGTCACCTGTCCCTAAAAGCCCCCAAAGTGGGAAGCCCACTGGTCTGCGCTTGTGTCGCTCCGGCCCAGAAAAGCATCCTCCTCTCAGCTCACAGAAATATCTCTCAGCAGCTGACAAATTTGTGCTAGCAGACCAAAATAACTCTGCAGGGGAAGTTTACAAGCACTTACTGGTATATATAAATAAAAGTTGCTCTTTCCAAATTTACCCAGGGTATGCACCTTTCACATATCCTTGGGCCCACCCGTAACTGCAGTGTTCCAAAACACTGCAGTGTAGAGCAGAGATTAAATTTAACTGTGTTAGAAAAGCGCCTGGAGTTGGCATAAGAAAAGAGTGGTGATTTTTTGCATAAGACACGGGACGAGGTCTGGGAATGGCAAGGGCTGGCTCAGCAGCAGACAGTTTGCAACCTCATGCAAAGTGTTTGCACCTCAAGTCCTCACCTTTGTAAAGCAGTTCTGTCAGGTCTGTCTGCCTGTCTGTCTCTCCATCTTGCTGTTCAGATTGCAGCTTCCTCAGACCAATTTCTCGCATGCTGTATGTAAAAAGACGCAATCTGCAGTTAATATGCATTATCTGATGGAACTAGATATTTACTGTAGTGAGTTAAAACGAGGCTATGATTTTCTTCTGTGTAAACAGGATCACAAGAGTACCTCCTGATTTGGGTCTACTCATTTAATTCCTGTGAACCAGACTCACTTTGACCCATCTGTGTCATGAACATTCCTGTCTGGATGAACTTCAACTTTATTTGGAGAAACCTAAATCTTTATTTTACTTTTTCAAGAAAATAACCTAATTTGAGGTCTTACATAGCTTACATTGGCCATGGAAACAAAACATCAGGAAATTAGTATTTTGGATGATGGAAAAACTCTCAGAGAAAATTTAATGTGATAGGGGAATGAGAAAAGCAGAAAAACTATCAAAGTACTATTATGCTGGAGATGCAATTCAGGTAGCATATTGAGGGAAGTGAGGGCAAAAAGATAGTAGAAACATTACACTTTGAAAACCTCACAGGCTGAAACGCAAAGCACTTGCTTTCATTTGGGGTTAAAATTCACCCAAGTGTCTAAAGCAAACATAGGTAAAAATTGCCTTCATCCCCACCCACCAAAGTATTTTGTATTGCAGAACAGTCCCTGAGCAGGTCTGCAGGGGAGGAAAGGGGAAGGCATAGGAGCAGCCAGGTCTGACCTTTCATTCCTTTTGCCCAAGAACCCTGTGGCTCTTTCCTCTCTTGTTACCCCTATGCATTTCTGCTGCTGCCAAGAGGAGCGGCATTGTTGTTCTCCGCAGTTAGTCAGTTATTTATGGAACACGACTTTCTTCCTAATTTATAGCAGTTTCTCACAGAATACCTGGCTAGCAACCTGCTTATTCTTGCTCATATCCTTTTTTTTTTTTTATATAGTCTCTTGCAATAAACGTAAACAGACAAACACTATAGTTTTTAATATCAATTTAAAGATTTAATTCCAAGAAAAGTACAAGATAAGGAGTGACAGCTTGGTGTTACTAAACTCAGGAGAAAACCTGCTTTCTTTTTCTTGAAGTTCACACAACCCAGGTCAGAAGAGATCAACTAGTCCGCGGGCATGTGGCTCATGGGACATTTAGTGTAGCTCATGAAAGCACAGTAAAAATGACCTTACCTAAGTATCTCCAAGTGTTAACACAGTCATCCCATTGTGTCCTCCAGGCCCTTTCTGTCCTCCAGAAGCACAGTAGATGTGGTTTTAGTTTTAGTTGCGTCTCTGTGAAATATAAAAATGTCTAAAGTTTGAGAAGAGGCTTTACCCTTTGCACCAAGGGGTTTTTTTTTTGTTAGATGGGGTGGTGTTTCAGCACGGACTTGGCCTTAGAACTCTTGCAGTCATCGGTAAAATCTTCCCCGAGTAGGTCCATTCATTTCTGTAGGGCCATTTATAAAACAAATTACTATGCATACAAGGTAATAAGGTAGCATTAATGACAACTGCTCCCTGCAGATAAATAGTGCCTGAAGGCTAAGAAACCTAGTGGAAGCATTGCTCACTTGAATAAAGAACAAAGTTTGTATTTAAAATGTGAACATTTTGTTTGTTTATTCAAGTAGTATTTGATCTAACCATGACAACGATAAAACATTTTAATTCTATTTTTCCAGCACTCCAGAGCCACGGTTTGCAAAAAGAAAAATGACATATTGTTTTAGCAGTCATCCCTATTTCCCTTTTCTTGTGATGTCTGGTTAGTACCCATGGATCACTGCTGAGTGAATCTTACAAGAGGTGCAAGTGAATAATCCTTCATTCATTATCAGTTTCTAGGAAAATAGTTTCTTTACCTGTGGCTTTTTTTAAACAGTCAACAAAATTCTCATGGAGTCTTGGAGAATAACGACTTAGCACCAGCAAAGCATGTTCTGTGTTACAATACAATAGGCCGCTCATATCACTGCTTCAAATCCAATTTTTAAAAAGAAACAAAACTTTGCATGCCACAGAATCAATGGGAAGATGGTAAGTGTTCAGTCATTAAAACTTCATTTGGTATTCATTGTAACAGCGTTAATCATAATATATTCATTTGGCATTCATGTGGCTGTCACATGTAAGAGTTCAATTATAATGCACACTAGCTAATGAGCATATAAAGTGTTACTGAATCAACATTACTGTGCAACGGTTTTTTATTTGCATTATTCATATGCTTCAGGTTTAAAAATCCACCACCAACAAGCTGTTACAAAGCAGCAATGTATTATAAAAGACACATTTTGGAGGCCTCGCTTTTGAAATCTGTTCAACTGTCTGTCTAAGCAAGGGCTTATGTAGCCTCTGTCACTGTAGTATCCAAGTACCTGGAGAGTTGCCCGTGGTTTTCACACATGCCTAAAACCATACTGTTAAAATGCGGTCCTATTATTTTCAACATGGGCAGTACTGCACAGCATATGAGTCCAGATGGATTAAGGCAATTAACTTCCTATCATTTCAGTGGGAACATCTAAACGCTTTTGAGGAGCTGAGCGCTGGTCTTCAGAGGAGGGAGTGCCTCCTTGTGATCCACACGCTGGGTATCACAGAGGCTGAATGAGACTGCTGCAAAGGTAAAGCATCCACAATGGTTAAGGGCTCTGTCAAGTGGTGAAGCATGCTGGTAACTTCCACTTCTAGGAAAAAGTTTAGCAGGGTCTTGGAGCCTGAGGGATAAATGAGAGGAAAAGGCTGAGAAAACGATAAGAAATCCCTTTGCAAAAATGTCATCTTTGGGAACTCCTGTCTTCCTACCCAGCCCAAGCTGGAGTTGTATTGCACCACCTCCCATCACCACAGGCAAGCAACAGACCCCCCAAAAATAAAAAATTAATTGTTCTCAGGAAACCACAGAGTAAGCAGGCAATCAAGTTCATTTCAAAAGATTGAACAAACGTGGCAGGGAAAGTTTGCTTGTTTACCCAGGGCTGATTTTCACATCAAGGGCCCCTGACCTGCAATGCTCGTGCTCAGGAGCAGCATTGTGTCCACGCGGGGCCAGGAGCTCAAGCACCTGACTCAAACTTTGAGTGAGGCACAGACTTTAATTTGTGAATGTAAATTGTTTCAAGTTATCTTTCTAGTTTCGAAGAAGCCCAGGCTGCGCAGAAATCACTGTAATTTTGGTGATCTGCAACTACAAACCAGAGAATGGACGGAACAGCGCTTTTGAAAGGAAAAAAAAAATGAAGTGCACATGTGCTTTTCCACTATCCTTTAAAATATCACTGCTTTCTGGGCACCTGCTGCTTTCCACCCACTTTGTGTGCATTGCTTTATACAAGATCTCCAACTCATAATTTTTTTACTTTGTTTGCTTTTTTCAAGGTACATTCAGTTACCCTCATTCTTTTTACTTGCGTCCTACATACCTTCTTCCTACAGTGTTCCTGTGTCACTTTTAATTCCTACATTTTGAAAAGAAGAAAACTGGATTCACACTCATCTTTGCTTGGTGAGACGAGAAGGGGAGTAGCCTTAGTTTACAGAATAATTCCTTTTTCAGGTGACTTTCCAACTCTGTTGTTCACAGTGAGCTTTTAACGTGGATCCACTGAAAGTCCCCGTTTCAGAATTTGTGCAGAAATTCTGAAAAGTCAGCAAATTCTCAGCAACGATATCAAGTATTTCAAAAGCATATTGTGCATTTCCTTAAATCCTTTTAATACATCCACCCTTTCCCCTAAACTCTGCAGCACTAAATTGTTTGAAGTTAGCAGAACAAGATTTTCCTCCAGGTATTTAAACAGCCTAAATAGTCTAGAATTAAGTCTACATAAGTGACTACTCTACGTAATTAGATCATTTTCTTGTTGTCTGAGTTGAAAACTGTTAAAACAATGTAAAATTAATAAAAGCTTGTAATTGACTACAAGTGTGATTTTGTAACTGGCTCAAATGTAGTCACTTAAAATGGATGCAAGAAACATTACTTCATTTATATCAGACAGGGTTTTTTTCTCCATCACAGTTACCATTCTCCCAGCTCTGTTTCCTTAAGCATTGAAACTTATTTGGGCCTAGTAACTAGCTAAATGACAGTATTTCTTGTTTCTTAGACCTTAGAAGCAGCATAATGAGAAGAGGAAATCTTTATCGGGCAGAATTATCGAAGCCTTGCCTTCTTCAAGGTGATACAAATATTTGCATGCAATTGAAGAGAATGAAAACGGAGAAAAGCATGCGAACATAGATTAAAAAATGAGACTATAAATACAATACAGTAGTAAGAGAGAGAGATACAGAAAGTTAGAGGGCTAAGACATCTTGTTTTCAAAATGAGAGTCCCACATCAAGGGAGAGTCAAAACTGCATCTATGATATCTCTTTTCAGTCTCTAGTATATACAGCACATCTATTGCAATTTTAAAATAAGGATCAGATACAAAAATTGCCAATATAAGAGGCTGCTTTGGGTTTATTTTAAAGTAATTTGAGGCTAGTTTTTTTATCACTTAACATGCCCTGCAAAATTATCAGCATACAAAACCTGAGATCTCTCTGAATTCCTGCTGTCTGGCGAGGTGATGAGACTAGAGAGAGCTGGAACTGCCAAAGCAGAAGTACTGCTGCTTTTTCTTGAGGACCCCAAGGCTGTTTCCATACAGCAGCTGAAATATTGATCACAAATTAGATATACCGGGTGAATATCACCCGTAATGTGCAAATGTAGGTGGTGGGCTTTAAATGAAAGAATCCTTATTGTGTCTACTAAATCTCTTGCTTTTTTTCTAAGTATACTGCTTTCTTGGAAAACATTTCCCTTTTCACATCAGTGATTCTATTGCCAAGTTCTATCTGCTAATCAGCTGTAATTCAATTTTTGGGAAAATACTCAGCTTCTTAAATTCTCTGCTCAGCAGACATGCATTTGTTTCTGGGTTTTTCTAAAAATTAGAAAAGTGTTTTAAGGTACTAAACAAGAATGCAAATATAGCTGTTAGCATTTTAAAATGTTTTCTTCTAATCACATAACTGCAAGAGCGTCCATATAACCAAATGCTACTCCCAAGTCAGCAGTCACACCTGTGATCTGCACGACTATTCTATTACTTACAGATTGTTATTTGCTCTAAATGCAGCTCTTTTCTTATGATGTTATCAATTACCGCTTTTTGTACCTTCAGTGCTTTTAGTACCTTCAGTGCTTTTAGTATAGGATAAATGACTCATTTGGTAAGCGTTAAATACAGGAAAGTAAAGCTGGGTCATAATATCCTATGCTGATGGTTCATGCTAGAAAAGCATATGCAGCATGTGATATAAGCTTCAGCGCAGCAGGGGTTTAGGCTTTATCGACAAGCCTGAAAACATTATCTCATAAATTCTTTGCACAGAATTCCCTAGTAATCAAGGAGTTTGAGTATCCTATGTATTTTTTTAAATGAAATATGCATATTGCCAATTGAAAATAATGAATGTTATGATTGGGAGAAATGTGTCACTTGTATGTACTTCAAGCCTCCAGCCAAACCCTTTCGTTAAAGAAGATTCATGTCAGGCTAAATATAAAAGAAGTTGGAGCCTCTTCTAGGTAGAATTCTCCATTTTGTGCTTTCTGATAGCAATAAAAACTACCTTGCCATTTGCCTGAATAAAAAATATGTTTAAACAGAACATAAATGCACAGTGAAGTCCACCTCAGATCACAGCAACTCTATTTAAGGATGTAGAACGATAGAAGCAGGGCTTTCAAGTATTACGTCCATGCTGACCGTTTGACTATATGGCTTTACAGAGTCCAAGTCTGCAAAGAGTCAAAGGCCTAGCACCTGGCCCAGCTCTCATCTGACTCCCCAGTGGATCCGAGGCAAGGTGACACGCCAACGCTCTTAGAACAGCCCTGGCTAACCCACCTTGAGTCCCCTGAAACCCCATAGCACGTGAAACACCAAACCTCTTTAATAACAAATGCCTTTTCCGTGTCTGCCCATGGCTGACATCACTACAAGATCTGCCAGCATAAGGACAGTCAGATGCTGAGCATTCACAGCTACATCCAGGACCTCTTCGTCCACCCTGCAGGTAAGAGTAGTCCGAGTCCTCTGCTAAGCGGCAGCAGAAGCTCACTTTTTGTTCTTTTCTGTATTTCTGAGCTCTCCCAAAACTGATGATTGATCTTGGGTCTGTGTTCAATTAGTTTGGATTATAGGAGATAATTTCATCTGCCAACTATTGACCTGTGCAATATAGGCATGTACATTCAAACTAGTTGGCCGGATGCCCTTTACAGTCAATGGAAATAAGTAAGCTTAATTCATCTTACACTAAATTAGGACATCTAAATCATTGCCACCAAATCACCAAACATCTCAGAGGACAGTGACACAAAGAACACGTTTAATTTTCTAATAAGCTTTGCTATTTACCTGTTCTCTACATAAATTGCTATGTCTTTTTCCTTGTAACATTATTCTTCGTTCACTAATACATTATCCCCTTATGTCTTATTCTCCTTCCATTATTGGAATCTTTCAATAATAATAAGATTCTTCGGATGATATAGTAAAAAATGAACACTGCCAACGTCCACTCTCATTTTCATTAAATGATCTATGCCTTTTTATAGATCTTATTCTTTATATGTCCTTTGTGTAATGGTGAGCAACAGCTTTCTTAACTTCTCATGCAATACAGCTTTCATTTATATTGTATTCATTCAAATTTTCCTTGTCTATAGGGAACATGCTACATCCATATAATACATTTCAGGGGTCTATTGCTTCTGCATAAAGAATCAGGATAGAGGACTGGAAAAGATAGTTATAATCAAGATAAAGGACTAGAAAAGAAGAACTTACTGTACACACTTAGACAGTTCTTTGAGAGTCTGTTTGCGTCCGTAGACGGGAATCACTCTTGGAGAGACCTGGGTTCATCTGACAGCTAAGTACATTTAATTTCCTATAAAATTGGGATGATTGTACTGCCTTCCTTCTTTAGGTGAGGACAAAAATGTTTTACTCAATATTAAATAATTTCAAATGTGGTCTATCAGCTGAAAAACATAAGCCTAAAACTCCAACTCTCTGGTTCCAAGGAGAGGGCGAAATTGTACTTCAAAAGGCAGTAATATTGCAAATCTCAAAACATTTGAAAGGTCTGTGAAGAAGGTACAAATGCAAGTCAAATTCTGCCGTGTTGTCTTTGTCCCAAGGAAAACAGATCGAAATTGCTAAGATTAACTGATGTAGAATAATTCTCTAATGATAAAAGTGTCCAAGACTGTCAGGAAGAAAGAACGTCCAAACAGGTGCTGCTGAGCATGAATTCACTACAAAAACAAGGGAACATATAGCACAACTCTGTCAGACTGCAACTCTAAGGGACGTAATCCCTGAAGCCAGTGTATTCGACCCATTTATTCACTGCTCTCTACTATGAAATGAACTAATCAAGACTGGACGCGGTCAGTACCACGCAGTGGCAGAACCGTTGCATTCAACTAAAAGAGTCTTTTGGACCTTTTCTGCATTCATATGCTATGTGGCACAGTCTTCAGGTTCTTCTGTACTGAAAGCAGCTACTTCTGCTTGCTTTCTTTGTCTACTGGAGTAACATGTAATGACCCACACAATTCTGGAAAATATCATAGAAGTCAGTGGTTAAAATTTGAGCAAATATTAATATTTAAAATGCAATCTACAAAATATCAATTTTAATTAGTACATTTGACATATTAAAAATCAATACTTAAGTAGTGAAAGATTCTGCTGTTTAGGCTGCACTCCACATGGATGATCATTTCTAAATTAAGAGATGCAAATTTAATCAATAGATTTAAAAATTTACATCACTTGAGGCACTTGAATTGCTTCTAATCAGCCTAGTAAAGTGAAAGCATCATTTAATTGTTGGTTTTTTCCCCCTCTTTGAAAGACAAACCTACCTTCAGGCTGGATTTTGCTCAAAATAAGCTATATTAACTACAACTTTTGCTCTTCTTTGTTATTCTTAGCAATTAAAAGTGTATTTAAAATGTTGAGAAAACAAACAGTTTAAAATCCCAGATGTCATTTCATCATTTAAGAAACTTTTAGCAGAACCAAATTCTTAACTTGGATTTTAAAAAATAAAATTGGTAGAAGATAATTTTCACATTGTAATTCTTTTAACAAAACAGAAGTACTTTGTTGCTGATATGAAATCAGCCTTCATGTTGTTTACTGTGCTTACTTCCCAGAATTATTAAAAAAATTGCTCATTTTGTGAAACGGGCTGTATAAAATTCTCATGCTCTGGTAACTGATACTATGAACCACAAATTATTAAAAGTTACAATTCCTTCTTTTTTTCCCCCATTTTTAATTTTATAGTCTACATGTTAACAAAGTTGTCATGGCCATCTGTCAAAATATCTGCAAGTTACCTTTACATACAGTTCATGCTAAATTTTAGCCTTGAAATAAATTTTATTTTTTCAGAATGTTCATCAACAACTTGCTGAATTTACTTCTGCGAAAAGGGCAAGAAAGGCTGAAGACCTAGTTTTATATTTTTACATGAAAAGCCACACTGACATTGATAGAACTACTCACGTACTTGATGATTCTTTACATCTGGAATCAGTATGAATTTTCCCATTGTATTTTCTAGGACTATATCTGCACAGTAATTATTACATATGCAGTTGAAAATATCAAAAGCATTTCAGATCGATATACCCTGAAGATTTTCAGGCTAAATCTTTTGATAGCATGCATGAAGCCTGTATTTCCTTTAAAATGGACAGGTTTCAGTTATAATGGAGAGGAATATGGTCATTTTATCCTTTTTTTCTTAAAGCTATCTGTTGATAGCGCTGCATGGAAAACACCATACTTACAAATGGAGCAGAGTAACTTCTTCATAAAATTTGGTATGCCAGTACCTAGTTATTTGGCATGGAAAAGTATTGCAATTACATAAAGAAATTGGTTGACAACGTGCTTAGTTATTCAGCCAGTTTTCCTGTAAGCCACCAGAACTACATAAATAACTATAACCTGAAGTTACTAGTAGCGTGACTTCAGTAAAAAGTGTGCTTCTGAATCATAGGCAACACAAAATTTAGACATTTGCATTATTTGAACTGGGCCAGCAATCTTTTCTTTCCACAAATTTCAAGGAGAAAAATCCTATGACACACGCTTAAAAAAAACCCTGGGCATCACAACCGAATCACTCTTGTATTCTGTGATACAGATGAGTCACTGCAGCAGGAGTTTCCAGGGCAAAATATTTTTGGACACAGGAGGGAAGCAGAGGTAATATTTCATCTCTGAATTGTGCACAGACTGTGCACTGCAGTTGCATGTTTTCAGCATTGCGAGCACTGTGGCTTCCTAGAAGAGCTGAGATAAAAACAGCCTCAGATTTCCAACACTGAAGTCTTCACGACGCAAACGGCATTAGTTACTTTGCGGTGTTGTGAGGACATTCAGTAACATATTCAGTATGACCAATGTCTCAGTGTAAGGTAAACTGTGAGTATAAACTCGCAGGTTGGTGTGAAGATAATGTCCTTTCTGTACATGTAAACCCAGTTTGGATTCTGGCTGAAAAATTGAGTTCTGTCCTCTTTTCCTATTCAATACAGCATGCCAAGGACAGTTAGGGTTTAGGGAGTCCAACGCTGTACTTTTAATGAAATGTTCTACCAAACTGAGTACCTACAAGTCCCACTAGACTATGGAAATCTTGGCTGAACAACTCATAGGTGTACTGGAATCTGGCAAATTTATTCCCTCAAACCCAGATCTCTTGGCTGTCAGAAGTTAGGTGGGGGAAAAAAATAATCCATACCAACATATTTCTGCTTTCCCGTGCAAGAAACTGTATCGACCAACCCTCATTTAACAGAAGTTGCTAGCATTACTAGAGATCTAGCAAGCAGCTTTGGAAGGAAAGGCTAGGACTGCAACTAAAAAGTGTGCAGCCGCTATTTTCATATGCAGCAAAATCTCAGACCTTTTCTTCTTATGCTACCAAATGAGATCTACTTCCTGTACCATCTTCCAACATTCTTTGACGAGGGTGACAAAACCTGCCCAAGTGCTGGTGTGAAACCCACCCCCTTCCCCTCTCCTCTACTTACAGACATTATGTAGAGTGCTTGCACATACAGGTCTTGTCACCCACATTCAGAGAGGGACACAGGAGGAGAAAATCCAAACTAAACTGAAAAGGAAAGCACAAAAAGATCTGAACTTTCAATTTGATTCAATTATTTTCTGTCAAGATATTACTCTTTACCTATGACCGTAAACTGTTCTTGGAAACCCCAAGTCACAGCCCAGCTCTTGCAATGTGGAGTATGACTTGCAGTGTGTTTAGGTTTTTCCATAGTGTCCATAATGCTGCAGAGATTACTTTTAACGTAAAGGCTTTTAATTGTTTTTAAGGTCTGAAATGGTCATCTGGCTGGCAAATGTCTTCTTTCATTATCCATTTGACTAAAGTGCTTCCCCGTGGAACATTCATTGTTCTCTTTTTTTGCCTAGGTTTCATAGGCATTCTGTAAGAACTAGGAAATTTCCAAATTGTCATGTAATTCAAAAGGATCCTCATTCTTTCCAGAAAGGTGATGTGTTACGGTGTAAAAATGCATACTGCTTTTATTTTCTTATAATTTGCAACTTGTATGCAATAGTTAAAATTAGGCAGCATCTGATATCTTATTTGTTAACAGAAGGGTCATTCAATACCATCTCCAAAATCTTAACAGCTGTGTTCAGGAATCTATATATTGTCCAAAACTGGCAACCTATGTGCTTTTCACTGATTTTGTGGAGACTAAAATGTCAATTATTTATTTATTTTACTAGATAATGTATGAGCAATCAGTTATCCTTTGACCTCAGATCCCCCGGGCACTTCCCATCTGTCAGACATTTCTGTAACTACACATGTTCTTTCCCTACATTGGTCTAATGCACTAGGCTTGTACACATCCCTTACAACCGAAAAGCTGAAACAAAAACAGAAAAGTGCCACATCCAAAAAACTCCCCTCTGTTTTCCCTGTTCCTCTCTAAACTCCAGGGAGTCAATGCTTCGACTCTCCATTTGAGCTTCATAATATTATATATATTTGAGACCATCATATGTTCTTTCTTCAGTGTGAGCAAAAGCTTGAACTCTGTTCACTAAGGCAAAAACGTCTCTACGTTGAGGCAGGACCTCAAAGTATCTCCTGTGACTCTCTGTGGCAGACCCATCACAAACATGCGCCCTAAGGGTTGTTTATTTTCCTCTCCTTAATTCTTTGAGTAGGTAATTTTAATGAAATACAGAGTAAGTGGACCTCTTTAAAAGGCTAAATGGGGAGCTTCCTGGAAATGTTTTCCTTGTGTATTTACACAGGATTGTCTGAAGTATAAATATAGTTCCTGGATAGTTAGCTCACATTGTAATGAATTTAATACAGTGGTTCAGATTCACAGTTGACATAAATGTTTTGCAAATATAGGGCCATTAAAGTCAACGACGCTAAGTCAATTTACACCAGTTAAGGGTATGACAGTGTATACAGAAGATTTTGTTCGCTGCCATAATCAACCTGGCTTTTACAGCTTCATGGGGTGAATGAGCTTTCAATATGATAGTGGGCCTTCCCATGAGAAGGATGTCTTCTCAGATACAGAGGAAATGTATGGGAGAAAGGAGAGGAACTCATTAAAAAGTCTGATTATAATAACAGTAGTGTTGAAAACATCTGCGTTATAATAACTTATTGGTGGATGCCTCCATTTTCTAGGTATGTGGGTGGCTGACTTGGACCGCATCACCTATTAGAGACGCACAGCGGTAGCCTTGATTTGTTTCATACTTCTATTTTGCCACAACTCATAGCCATTAAAATAATTGTGCATCTTGTTCAAGAACACACACTTTTTAAAAAGTTCTCTCCCACATGTTGCAAAGCAATAGCACGCCACCCTGGGAAGGAATCACAATCATAGTTACCTGAGGGGAGGCTATGAAGAGAGAGGAAATTTGGGTCTCATGTACAAGTGTGGCTTTGACTGACTCAAACCAAGAAAAACCTCTAGGAATTATGTCTTTATTTGTATTTTTTTTTTGGTTTGTTGCTTTCCCCCAGATCACTTGCCTTTCATTTTTGTGATTCATTGGTGAGGATTTAGGAGTTAACAGTGTCTGAGGCACGGGCCTGAAAGGAGACGTGACATTTTTCCTTTGCTGGGCAGTTGAGAACGCTTACAAGTTTGCTGCTCATTTGTGCAATACATCCTTCCAATTTGGAAAGTAGTTCTCTGTAAGCAGAGAGCATTAACAGGCAAGTGAAATTGCCCTTTTCCAGTTATTCTAAACAGTTTAAAGTTTTCATTATTATTATTATTTGTTTTTTGCTACTGAACTCCCTCCTCTAATCCCCATCTATGCAGAACACATGCCTTAACAGCAAGGGTCTGACACCCGACAGACACTTCTTAAATATATAAAGTTTACATATACAGCCTCTTTTTCTGATTTATTTCCTCATGATGCTCACTTCACCTAGTCTGGTTGTCGTGGCCTCTACCTATTTCACAGAATCCAGCTGAGTTTTCAGACTAAAAAATAGCAAAAGTTACCTGACAGACTCCCCCCCTTATTTTTAATATAAAAATATTGAAATAATACAACAACTGAAAAATAAAAGTTGACTGCTTATTAAGAACTTTTATCCCATTACCAAAACAAACCCTTATTTTATTCATTAAAGGCTTTCCTTATACTTTAAAAATTAGAAAAGAATGTTTTAGGAAGTTAAGTTTACTTTGTTCTGTTATTTATTATAAAAGAAAAAGGTCTAGAAACTATTTCTATATGGTTGTAAACCTATTTGCTCAATCTGTGCTGGGAAAGCTGGTGGCACAGTTTTGATATAAATGATTTTTCTGAATTTTACGGGAGCCTAATAAGACTTCATAGAGGCATTTACATTTTCCTGTTGGGAGAACAGGAAATATGTTTTAGTGTTGAACACGAAGGGAAGGAAAGCAAAAACCTACTCACAACACTGATTAAAAAAGAGAATCCTCTAAGATTTGTTCATTTTCCTTAAAAGACTCAAATTAAAAGTAATTTTTTAAGAAATGTGTTACAAACAGATTTTGATAGTGTGAGGGTTTTGACTTAAAAAAAATAATCACACATAATAGCCTTATCTGACACGAGGAAGAGAGGTAAACCAAATCAGAGGGAGTACTGTAACGAGTCTAAAATACCAGAAAAGGAGTTCTGATGTCGTTATATTGTGAGAAATAATGATCCTTCTTGCAGAGACAATATTCCACTTAATATACAGACTTTTTAAGTTTATCAGTGAGAAAGTTATGTAATGCTACAAGGCACATGCACCAGTTTCAGTATGCATTTTTCAACCTGCCATTTAAAGCACAGTTTGGTACATAGCTACTCAGTTTTTACTCATTGCTCCAGGATGCAACTACATTTCCCTTGATATACTTGGATAATAAAACAGTTGGTGGTAATTATCTTAATGATTTCAGTATGAAGATTAGTAACCCTTGTAATTTTTATCCTTGCTAGTATAAATCAGTTTACAAGGGCTCAAAGTACCTGCTAAGCTGCCAAAGCAGTGTACACATTTGCAGTACTCAAATTAACCTCTGACTTTAGAACAGGAATACTTTTGTATAAAAAGTGAAGCCTCTCTACTTTTTGAATAGGAGGCATTGAAGTACTAGTTGGGAGCAGACTCTGGATTTAATGCCCTTGTTCCAGAAGGGCAGAAAGAATGAGGAAAAAAAATTTCTACCTTTCAAAAGGAAATTCAGTTACAAATGATCTGGAAAAAAAATCATTTTCCTTTGTTTTAAAGAATATTCATACTTGGGAATTATCATAATTATCATACGATTACATTATGTGTACTTTATATATACTATATATAACAGTAATACTATGTATATAATATGTAATGATTTATTAATCTGGGTCAATGAAGACTCTCAATTTAAAACAGTTCAAAGGCACTTACTTAACCCGAAATGCATGTTGCAGCCCATCTTTATTCTGTAAATCAGTAAAATACATTCTGCTGCAGTGCGAGGTTAAGTAACCCTGTAACCTGAACACACAAACACATTCTGCAGTGACACTGAGACTCACTTGTGTAGTCCTAATCTGTTTATAAAAAAAAATCTATTAAGGAATTACTCTCGCATGTATGAGCATCGAAATACAATATATACACATTTGCACAGATGAAGATTGCAAAGCGGCCAAATGCTACTTTAAAAACACTGGTAGATACATATTTTTCATTAGCTCAATTTTCTATTTAACTTGTGTACTTTCCACTTACATAGCAAATAATTAGTCCGGTTCTCTTATCTAGAAACTCCTTTAAATACGAAAAGACAGTTCCAATCTATGATTTTCCAGCACAAATCAAGAATCAGGGTGTAGACTGTCTAACAAGAAGTCTCCAATTGGAAGGAAAAGTTTGAGTTAACATTTAGATTTTCATCTACTACTAGATGTAAAACTGATAACAGCTTATGTCTTACAAGTTTCCTTAGCTTGTCCTTGCATCCAAGCGACGCACTTGATTTGTTGGTAACCAAGGAACAGCCTGAAAGACATTATTTTATTCTTGCCAAAATTAATTTTCCTTGTAATATCTCAAAGATGAGATTACCAATGCATAAATATAATTTTTATTGTTTTCATTGTTTTTATTGGTTTTCGTCCTGTCAACATTCATTGGCTATTAAAGGTCTAAGAGTAACCACACAAATTTGTCTACAAAATAATTTTCAGCAACGTTGCCTTTGTTCTTTTTCATTTTCTGCTTTACTTAGTTTTTACTATTTTTCATTTGTCTATAATGTATCTTTTATTCACTATTCATGACATAAAAACAAAATGGGGGAAACTCTCTTCTTATTTCTTGCTATATTCTCAGTTTCTGTGTGCAGTTTTTGAGAACCATCTGCTTAGATAAGACTTCACCACCTTCTCCCATCCATCCCTGTCATAATAAAATATTGACAGAAACAATTTCTTCTGGGAAAATAGAAAGTTAATAGATAAAGTGAAAGCTCTGCTTGGTTTTTCATTAAAGTCCTGATGTACTCTCACAACCTGGGTTGTATTTATTTATATGATCATCTGAAGTTGTAAAAAATTAAAAGGTAAAGCTCCAACCCTAACACTGGATTTCGCAATGGGATTCAGACTATATCTAATACTCACAAATTACTCTGGAGCTTTTGCAAATAGCAAGTAGCATGTCAGATGAAAATCTCTAGGTGCAATAAATGTAGTGTAAGAGGAGGCTCTTTAGTGACAATTAAAGGGGACAAATGACAGCATTGCCCACACCCAGGTTTACGTAAATGAGAAAAAAAATTGTAAGGCAGCCAGGTCTTACATAACCTCAGTATTTCTAAAATAGTGTCATTTTTGACCTGTTAGGGCTGCAGGCAGAGGAGCAGGCCAGTGACTCTCCCTGGCCTGAAGTTTAGCGAACAGGGTGGACACGGAAAACTGCAGGACGCGAGGTGAGAAATGGCTGCACAGGAGAGAGACAGAGCAAGAAGCAAAACACCTATGGGGATGGCACCGTGAGGGGTGAGGGATTTTACAGGTGATTAAGGGCAAAGTAGGGCAGAAACACCCAAACTTCACAGGCACTCAGAGGGGAGCACTGGGGTTTTCTGGGGAGTCGAGCTTTGCAAAGCCAATACCACTGAGGTACCTGGGTCAGCAATACGAAATACCAAATATTGCCAAGGTTACCTAGGTAACTATCAGAAACACCAAATTTGGGTATGGATGTAGCAAGCTAGGACCAGCTGGGAAAAGAGCACGGTGTGTAAACCCCGTGGCAGGGATGACCAGGGTGGGTGCACCTTCCCTGGCCCTGGGGTCCCCTGGCAGCGCTTGTCCCAGGCCAGACAACATCAGCAGCTACTCACTGCCAATAACCTTCTCCCTTCTTCCTCAGCGTTCAAGGAAGAATACCCACAAGAGGAAACACGTAGATGGAGAGACCTTGTTTTGTAAAACTCTTCCTTTGCACGACCAATTAGAAATTCTCCGGGATCTGATTTGTCTCTGTTTTGCTGGGTGGCTTTGACATCTGCATGCCATGATCCAACTTTTGATGTTCTAATGACTTTGGCGGGAACAATCCTCAACAGTTTTGTAGTAGATATACCAACCCTTAGTTGATATTCTCTACTCATGGATCATATATCTTCCCATAGCTATAAGACGACTGGCAACTCACACACCATTGACTATTATCTTGGCCGTGACCCCAGGTCCTTCTCCAAGTGGTGTGGTTCCAGGATATCATCTCACGCCTTGCAAGCATGCCTTACTTTCTTTGTCCTCAACTTTGCAATGTTGCATTTGGCCATTTTAAAAAATGAGCATTTTTTTCAAAAGAAACACCTTAGAAAGCAAATTAGACCAGTCTATATATATAACCCATCTTCATAATTACTTACTGTTCAATCAGCTCTAGTGTCATTTGTACATTTTCTCAGTAATAAGTCCATATATTTTCTTCCAGATTTTTTGCTGATGTATCTAATAGCACTGGAACAAGTTGGTAAGGATTCTCATTAGAAACATCCCCAGTGGATGATGATATAATATTAGATAAAGTACTTTTTGCCACCTACTACTTTAGCGGTGTCACTGAGCACCTTAGTCTTTTAAGGTTGTTTCTATTAACCCTGTCTCCAACTTCTAAGAGGTGCTGAATTTAAGAGAAAAAACTCAGGTATAAGAATCTACCTAATAATTAGGATATTCAAATGGCTAATAGAAAACCTAAGAGACTTTACAAATTATTTTTAAACTTGGAAGCTGATGTTAATCAGAGGAACTTAGTGAAAAAAAAAAATGATTAAATTGATTAGCAAGAATCAGATGGGGATGATGCTAACAGATTTAACTTGTAAGGCACATAGCTGCATACGAGTTTCATAAAATCAGAGATAGAATTAAATTGGCTTCTCTTGTAGCCCTTGTTCCTGAGAAAGAGGAGAAGAGGGGGCAGAGAAATAAAGGAAGTATCAAGAAAGACAGACAAATTGGCTGTAGCTATTTTACAAGATTTGATAAGAAAGCTGGATCAACTCTCAATTTCCCCTGTGTCCTTTGTCCTTCTCGTTTAAGAAGATACCACTAAAGCACTGAGATGGCCTAGTTTGTAATTAATGGCTATTGGTGGCATAAAATAAATAGATATTTCCGTTTTACTGGACATTCCAGGGTAGAAATGTAACCAAATATGGGTGCTACTAATTGACTAATTAAAATCTTAATTCCTGGAGTTTTGTGTAGTGCTATTGAATATGATTTTTAATTGGATGCTAGTTACTTTAAAAACCTTTCAGTTATGCTCCACTGATAAGTTCACAAAAATCTTAATTCCTGGAGTTTTGTGTAGTGCTATTGAATATGATTTTTAATTGGATGCTAGTTACTTTAAAAACCTTTCAGTTATGCTCCACTGATAAGTTCACAATACAAATAGATGTTAAGGCCAAAATTATTATTTGATCACATCCTCAAATATCAATATACAAGAAGACAGTTCTGCTATCATTCTAGGAAAATAAAACATTGGTATAGTGTTTATAGAAATGAAAAAGTTTTAAAATTTTCCCATGCAACATAAGAAATGCATCTTCAGGGAAGTGTTTAACAATTCTTGAGGTCTCTTCCAAAGATTAACTCACAAGCTCTGAAACAGTAGTGTTCAAGAGCATAGATAAAAGTATATAATAAAATGCGTAATCACTGTTTTGAGTGCAAACTTGAAGGCAGCTTTTCTTTTGGAAATCCTTGTGCCTTTCCATTAAATTTTCCATCTTCTGAGCAGGTGGGGGAAGGGAGGAGGAATGATTATTACTGATTTAATTAAGCTACTAAGATTACTGGTCCAGTCCATTGGGAAATGACAACTTTGAGATTGCGAATTGGATGTAATCATCTCACCTCATTACTATTTTTGTCATGAAAATAAATTAATTTTGTATATTTTCTGTTCTCATTACTCTACTTGCCATAAGAGGGAACTATCAAAATTCTAATAATACCTGATGTACTTTGGTAATTATGGTACTATGCTGCACAAGTTTGACATTTTCAACCCCGCGCTTGATTTGCTGGCTATTCCACTCCTCCCTGTCAGGTTAATAAAGGCTGTAAATATGGAATCAGCTAGGTAATTTTCTACAAAATGCAATTGCCCCACTTTATCCCTTTCCAGTTTTCAACTATAGTTGGGGGGAGGGAGCAACCAGAAAATTAAGCTGAACTGCACTTTAAGGTATCAGAATTTTTTCTGTGCACTGAAGTAGATTATATAATAAATGTGAAATAATATTGCTGGATATCTAGTTTACATTCAAATCCAAAGATTAAGCTCTTTTTCTGGAAGTAAGCAGGTTCTGCTAATGAAATCTAACCACAATTGCATGGGTTACAATCAAACAAATGTTTTTGTCTGTTTCCGTATAGAAACATCGTTTCGGTTGATTAGAGCCAACATCTTGGATAGCAAAATTTCCATCAAAAGCAAAAAAGAAAATCAGAAGCTTCAAAGTAGAAAGTTTTATACTGCTCTGACATTACGCTCCAGTCTCCTGTTCCTGGGCAAAATAAACTAAAAAGAGGGAACATCAATTTTTAAAAAAGCTCCCTGAGTGTCTTGGAGCGCAGCCCAAACCAGAGAATGGCAGCAACTTAGGTACACTTAGAAGAAGAACCTTGTGTCCACGGACAAGGGGAACCCACATCCCTCACTCCCAGCCCGAGGTGTCTGCTGTACCACTGTATTGCCGCTGCGGTGTGGCTGCTATGGCTGCTCTCCGGCCAGCTGCCGGTACGCGTCCTCTTCTTCCCCATCCTCGCAGGTGGAAGCCAGTTGCTGCCAGCGTGAGGGTGACAACGGGACTGGTCGTGCCTGTGCGTCCCGCAGAGTAATCTCTAGCAAACCGCTAAGGCTCACAGTTGTGTGGCGGGAGCACTGGAACCGGTGACAGGCACTTGGCATCACTTTCTCCAAAACCAGCGGGAGACCCATGGTATGTATCTCTTTGTCTTTTCTAAAGCCTTTTGTTCCATGGGCCACATTATTCACCCTCTTCTTTGAGGACCTGCGGCAGAGAAAAGGACACGAGACAGACTGGTTCAGCTGTCAGCAGTGTTCCAGTAACATGTTGCTATATACTACTCATTTTCAGATGAGGCAATCATTAAACCTTCTTGAAATCAGAAGACCTCTTAGCTTGCGTATGAAGGAAAGAACGACTAACACAGAGCTGAGAAAGGACCAAAATTATGCTAGATAGAAGAAATTCTTCAAAAAGATAGCCACCTTTTCCTCCAACAATGGCAAAATCTGCCACTTCAGTAAGTGATGCAAAGTTATACTTGAATGGTAAACTTTTCCAAAAATATCTTTCATCATCCGTACCTTTTTAGAAATGTGTTTCTCCTGGATGAAGGCATAGCTACACTGATTCATGCATTTGTACTTCTATGCTCTATTTTTGTAATTCATAGGTAAATCTGAAAGTCAAAATTACAGCCCCTGATGGTGCCTATGTGACTGCCCTCCTTCCAGGGCTCTGTTTTTAGTAGGAACTTATACTGAAAACCTTCCACTGGCATCCATTCACGTTCTTGTATCAGCTGAAAGCCTTGGTTCAAGTTTTCAAAGCAGTTAAGGGATCAAGCTCCAGCTACATCAGAGAATGCATTTTGATCTATAAATCACAGAAACAGTGGTATTTTTCAGGGAACACAGAGAGTGAAGATCACAAAAACCAGAACAAAGCATGCAAGAGCCAGGGAGAATGCATTTTCTCTCTAAAGAGATGCAGCTCTGAAGGGATCCTCTGTCTTTCAGAGGACACCAGACAGAGCAGGTCTGATTGCCTTTCAGAAGCATCATACGGCCCCATTTTAAGTGACAGAATACATTTTTGATCTCTAGCTCAATAATCCTCCCAGAAGACCTCACCAACTGCACTCATAAACTAAAAATCAAGATCCCTAGTCCTCATAAAGTTTTGGAATCAAAAAGGCAAAAGCATCAAAGCCTTCAAAAATTCTGTGATTTGTTATTATCATGTTATGAGGGTATATGAAGCCAGGTGCTACTTCTCTACCACCATCCTCTTGATCAACACCAACGAGAAGAAGTTTCTTCCTAGACCCTCGTAACAAAATGGGTAGTCTTGGAGACCAAAATCTGAATTTATTTGGTAAAAATAACACTAGTGAGCAGAAGAACTGGACAATACCCATTAACTGTAGAAAGACCCAGATGCCGAGATGCTCTTTCTAAAATCTACTTGGCACTTAAAGTATTATTACAGAATTTGACGTTACGCTGCAAGCAACTTTTATAAGTGGCCCATATGAAGTTGCCTAAGCATTAGTGCACATCTTGCCATAGCACTGGGATTTCAAATCACGTGACGGTTTGACACTCTTATAGTCTTTCTTCTTTAAGGATTAAATCTATCCCATATCCCAAAATTAACGGAGGCGTCCCATCAGTCTAGAGCTTTCTAGCACATATTGTCTAATTATAAAATTTACAGCTTTGAGCAAATGCCTGTAATGAAAGAGCAAATTCTTGTGGAGAAGATAAGGGTTATAGAAACAGCATCAGATAAAAATGATGAACATGATTACTTGCAAACACTGAAACAATTTCTATGGAAAGGACTCCAGGTGGCTAGAAAATCTGATAGTAGAAAGAAAAAATATGGCAAATTCTTTTTAGTAGATATATTAATCATTTAGAGCTTTTAAATCAAATGCAACAGGTCCATAGAGAAAAGACCTAGTTCCACTGAAATTTAAAGCAATATTGCCACTGACCTTAATAAAGTCAGTGGGTGTCTAACATGATTCTGCTGTGTTGGGCTTATTATTTTGTCTAGACAAAAGGCAAGATCATATCTGTAAGTCACATCACAGTTTTGTATCTGTTAGGGAACAATGGTACTAAGCAAAAAGATTAGAGATAGATTGCAGCAAAGATTTGGTTTCTTCTGAGGGCACGTGAAGTATGCAAGAAAGATACTCATCTATCACCTTGTAGAAGAGGTTTCCTGTGACTCCTTTACCAGAAATAATTCTCATGAGTTATACTTTAGCTGGCTTTAATGAACAACAAAGTTTCAGTTTAAGCAGTTGGGAATTCAGAATTTGCAGGCTGGATTGTGCTGCTTTTTTAAGCATTCTAAACAATCAGAAATTCTTTAGCAACTTCCTTTTTCTCTGGGACCCAAAAGCTCTGAGGCAGGTATTAAATACTCCCATTTTCAAGTACTCAAAACAAATTCACAATGTGTTCCATATTTACTAATTCACTAAAGTTTGATGGTCACTGGAAAGCAGATGTTAAGGCTTTCTCGGTAGTGCAAACGTCTGAGTCAGCTATGAATAAGTAGAGGTTTTCTAATACAAAAATCATTATGAAGGAACAAATGAAAAAAAACCTTCAAAGAACTTAATAAAAATTAACCTGTTCTAAATAATGTATTTTTACAGAGGTGATCTGAATGCTAATTCTTTCCAGGAGATCTAAGGAAGCCTCAGGCTATATTTCCAGACAGTATATGCCAGAAGAAAAATAACAGTTACATAAATATGTGTAGATTATTAGTGGTTGCCAAATCGATTCATTTGATATTTTCATGATCCAACTGTTTTCCATTTAGCCAGCAGACACTGATATTTTTGTTCTGCAGAGAAAACCATAACAGACCAAATAAAATATTTTATATAGTAAAGCTGTTCTAGCCCTTAAGGTACAGCGTTTTTCCATATTGTTTCCATTTGAAAGTTTATTCGGATTATGAACCCCCTGCTGACACTGATACCTCTGCTCTCTCTCTCCCTTCCCAACTCTTAAGTCAAATAGTTGGGTCAACGCTTGTACTTTTACTTTGATTATGCGAAGTCCCTGTGGAAAGATACAGCACATTCTAAAAAAATCTTTATTTTATGGTCTGCTGTGAGCTTACATATTTGAATGCTTAATTTACAGACATTCTCAGGGAAGTGTTGATGCAAAGAAACCAGCTATTCATACATAACCCAGATCAAAGCAGTACTTCTCAGTAACATATGCTCTATAGCATCAGTTAAATAATTGAGAAAAAAATCTTCCCCACAACATCTGTAAGTAATTTACAGGAAATTTTAAAAGTCATGGCTGACTCTTGCATTACCTTGTCTTTCTGCCCCTTCTGTAGTCTGACTGTTGTTACCCGATGACCCGACGCCCTACCCACCATGCTGACGACCTGAACGACAGGGTTGATGCACTCAGAGTGCGGCAAGTCCTAGACACACTTTCAACTGACCAGAAGCTGCATACGGCACCAAATTAAGGCCTCTGTGTCCTGCCTTTCATCTGTGCTCGTTAGCATGGGCTTGCCAAGCTGTTGGCTGAGCTCACACGACATCAGTCAGCTTTTAGCAAAGGCAAGTCAGCTTGCACCTGCCTGCGATATACTGCCTGAAGTCTAACCCATTACCGACACGTCCATAATAGAAAATAAATGTGGAGACTCGAGTTAGGTGCCTTTTTGCAGACGTGATTCACCAGCTGAAACACCCTTTTGGACTTGGAGATCAACACTGCTGGGAAGAGGCTTCAGCCTCCTCTTTGCAGGAGGAAGAACAAGGGTGATGGAGCTCAGCATGAGCAGCCTTGCTGGAGACAGAGCCACAGGGCTGCAGAAACAGAAGATCTCACTTCTACTTACATTACCTGGGCATTCAAATGTTATGCTGTACAGTTCTTGCTCCAGCATGTGAGAAACAACCACCTCTGTGGGCAGCCCTGAACCAGAGCAGAGAACGGATCCAGCTATCAAATACCACACTCGCCGTTTTTTTCTTACAGAGGGGAATATTTTAGCTTGATCCCAGTTCAGTTCACTTCATAGCATTGCTTTGGGCAAGAAGAAACCATGGGGATGAAATATTTTAACCTAATATTGTTACCAAACACTTTTTAATGTTGAAAGACACCCTGAGTTATGGTCCTGATTAAGTTAATGTTCATATATTGTTAAAAGATGTGCTCAGCACTTTAGGATTGCTCAGCATGCCAGATTAAGAAATTACCAAAAAACCCAAAGATTTTAGTGAGGCCGTTGTTTAGCAAGCCAACAGTAATCCCAGTAACGATACCTTAGGGGAGTGAAGGACCTACTCTCTGTGAATCAGGACTCTAAGTCTTTACAGGACACGATACAGTCTGCTAAGCACAAGCAAGGGCTAGGTAGGAAATCACAGCAAATGCAGTAGAATTTATGAACAAATTTTGAAATGTCAAGACATTCTTTCACAGGCTCTTTGATGGACTGATAAGATGGTTGAAATTTGCTGTGGTTTTAAATGTTCTAATAACTGCAGTATGTCAGGTGGATTTTCACATTTGCCTTGAAGTAGACATTGGTTATATGACTTTCCTCAAAATAAGGAAGAGTAAAATAAAAGCAAAGAGATACAGTTGACATACTACTGGTGGAAGCAGAGTATACCTGAAGCTAATATTGATTTAAGTAGTCCAGTTTCCAGATACTCTATTTCACTGTACTTTGAAAAACAGAATAAATCCAAATTATCTTAAATATATATATTTAACCCATACTTTTAATTCTATATATCTCAAATTTTGATTGAGGCTGAAAAGTAGAAATGCAAGATACCATAAAAAGTATGAAACCATCTTGCAAGGTCTCTTCCTCATGAACTCCCACTGACTTCAGTGAAATTATTATTGCTATTGATTACTAGAAATTACTATTGCCATCTTCTGGTGCAATTGAAAATTGGAAGTTGTTCTCCTTAAAACATGTGTTGAGACTGCTGATGCTATCTAATGCTGGGAATGGTGCTGTTCCTTTTGGAATTAAACATGAAGGGTGTATAATAGGTGTGTTTCTCCCCAAAGCTTTTTTGTAAAGTTGGTATGTATAGAACTCAAGATGGGTCTTGGAAAGCAGAAAGAGGGAAACAGTGATGACAGATCAAGCTTGCTAAACTTTTGCACTTTTAATAAAAGTCTTTTGGGATAATGTAATGGTTTGATGTATTGTGTTTGGCTAAATTTCTAAGAACAATAGAACTTTCTGTATACTATTATTGAGAAAAATTACCATCAACCTTGTCTAGGCTTTCAAGGATCTGAACTCTGTAACAAAACAAACATAAAATAGTTTGCACCTTAGATGGGTAATAGTCAAATGTCTGATGCCGAGAGCAAATATTCACGCTTCTAGATTGAAAAGTACGAAGAGGGAAATCTTCAGGCATATTCAAAATACCCTTGCATAATTTTTACCCTCAGCGCGAAAAAAAATAGGCCACCCCACTTAAGAACAATCCATTTGTCAAAATGACTCATAATAAAACCCACCAATTCAGGAGTTAAATCTTTTCACATAAAAGGCTGCTAGAAGTGTCATACATATTCCAGGGTAAAGGATATTGACACATTTTTAAGTATTTTATAAATATTGCAACACTTCCTGGCTGCAAAGTAAAATGAACAAGTTTCAGCCTTGAAATAGGTCAATGAATATCTAGTCAGTAAGGATCAAGTCATCAGGGAATTTTACATTATTTGGTGGCTTTATATCACTATGTATATGCTTCCACGTAAGTACAACTTTCATGCACCAATAACTTCGTGAAATTTTATGGCCT
The DNA here is from genome assembly GCF_929443795.1 of Astur gentilis. Lineage (NCBI taxonomy): Eukaryota > Metazoa > Chordata > Aves > Accipitriformes > Accipitridae > Astur > Astur gentilis. Next base: position 17,141,475 of record NC_064891.1, read on the forward strand.
GCGTTATATACCCAAGGTGTTTTCAGGTTTTCAAATCTGCACATCTGTAAACTAATTATACAGAAGGGAATGAAATGCACTTGCTTACCTGCTTAGGTTCAGTAGACTGATTTCAGAGTTTTCAGAGACTTAATTTCATGACAAAAAATAAACACAGAACTTGTTCAAGAACCCACTGGGAGCTTTTCCACTGACTGCAGTGGCACTAAGTGCATTATATATGCTCCTTTGTTAATAGGCGGTGCTACTTAAAGTCAATTCTTAAATTACTGGAAATGATTCAGCAATAAGAGAGGTTTCTGTTGGCTCTAAGATTAAATACATAATACCCTCAAAGAAGTGGTGGGGGAATAAAAGGGGAAATGAAGAGAAAAATCACATAGGATGATAAATGGATCTTTTTTTTTTTTTTTCTTTCCAGATCTAATACCTGACTAGAAGATAATACAAAAAACAGATTCATTATTAAGCTTACTTAACTACAGTACATAATACCTTAATGTTGCAGGTGCTCTATTGACCCAGAATAATGATGCAATCTTTCTGAATTATAGGCAGGGACTGATCCAAAACAGTTTCTCAGTAGGAGGAAATCATGAGACATGCAAGGAGTCATCCAACTCCAGCTTGTTCGAGTGAGACCTGCTCAGCCCAGGTCCTTCAGTTCTCCTCGGGACATGACCATGAGCTTTGAATGGGAACTGGCTTCCCTTTGTCCCACTGGCAAACCTAAAGAAGAGGTTGGCTGAGCCAGTATAAAAGCCTTCCAAGTCCCCAGAGTGTGGCCTTTAACATTTCTTTCTTTTTCCTTCAGCTGAGAATATTGTATTACCAAAAGACACTGGGCCAAGCTAGCACATTAGGTTGCGTTCCAAAAAAACTGTCTTAGTTGGTCCTGATCCTATTATTCTCCTTCCCTTCTTTTTCTCCTTCCTTGGCGTACCCTTGAGAAGTGCCTCCTTCCCTTACCCCCTCGGCTTGTGCACCCTGAAATGCGGAGGGGCCAACCCGTACGGCTGAAACACGTTCCTTGGGGAACTCCAACCTTTCTCTGAGCCAGCGAGGAAGCAGTAAATTTCTAGAGAAGAAAGCTGAAGTGGCTTTATGCAGAATTACTGGTTGTATGGCAAGAGCCTTGCACCTGAGTTCGATTAACTATGAGAGAGATAGATCTTTTACCCTCCATAAATTATGCATTATCAGGCAGCCACTTAACTGATACTCTTGAGTTTTAACCAAACCCCATTAGAACTGAAAAACAGAGCAAATTTTTTTCCGGCCTTCCTTTCTTGAACACTTTCGCTCTAAGGTTGCTTCCAAATTTGATCTGCTAACTGGCTGCATACACTGTGCACTTGCCATTAGGTCTAGTCAAACTAAAGGTTAACTCTGATTCTGTTTTGCTTATAATTTATAATTGTAATTTAAAGAAAATATAGACAATTTCATTTTTATAAGGCCATTTTAACCTATTCTTCATTTATTTTCCATTTCAGAAATCAACTTCATTGCCCGAAGTGACAAAAAAAGCGCAATTTTTATGTTGCTGATGTATTAATATTTATCTTTCTTAATTCATGTACCTTTGTCATGGCAGATGCTGTACTGGTCCTCTGTACCATAGATAGAGGAGTTCTTAAATGTCATCCCTCAATTCTCTGACATCTTTCCTTTCCTAGTTTAAACCTCTAATCAGCCTATCTGCCTTCTGCATTGACAGCCCCGGTCACACAATACTTTAGGGAGCATTCATCCACCAGGAAACAGGGGACATCCTGAGTACTTAAGACTTTTTTAAAAAGGCATTCAATTTTTATTATTATTGAAGCAAATCAATTACTTTAATTTTAAATTTTTGCTGGATCTGAGTCAACCATTACTATTGCCTATCATCTGCCAAAAAGACATCAAACAAAAATTTAAAACTCTCATGGATGCCAAATATTTTGGCAGCCATCCACCAGTCTCTAAAAAACCTACTTAATTTTTCATAGCAGTCAGGGTTTTCTGAAGTTAATCTATTAAATACACAATTACTTTCAAATAACAGTAAGCCAGTGGCTTGAACCCTTCAAAGCAGCACAACTGAAGTTGAAGACAGCGTTGCTGGAAGGGGTCCCCAAACATCCCCACTGCAGGAAGGGCTCCTGTGGGTGGAGCAAGACTTCATTGAGCTGGATGCTTTACAAATTCAGAACAAAAAGATGGTTCCTGTCCAGACCTTAGAAAAGTATTTGATTTTCTGTATTGTGGCCACTTCATTTTCTATGAAAGACTGATAAAAACTGGCTACCTTCCAATCCCATTTCCCCATGGTTTTTCAACAGAAGTATGTTTCCCAGATGACATGGATTGATTGTCTTCTTGATTCCAGCACTGACACTGCAGGTCATTTTAGGAGAGTATTGTTACTTCCCTGCTTCACAGGTTGCCCATATGTAGAAAGGAAAAAATAATGTCTATTTTAAGTACCTTGAGTTCTATGGCTGGAAGGTGTTCCTTGTAAGCAGCTATTATTTAGAAACAACAATGGAAAATGTTTAAAAATAATAAAACAAAATTTGAGCACTTCTGGGGAGGATTTTTTGTTACTCTTCACTCCCATGCACAACAAGGTATGACAGCAGCAACGGGGAGGGTTGCCTGGGTGGGGGGGGGGGGGGGCCCACATGTGGTACACTTACCATGTCTTTCTCTCTCCTTACTTTCCACTACATTTCCTACTTAATTTTTAAAAGATTTGTTCTTCTTATATTTTATTTATTATTTTTATTTCTTCCATTTAAATTACTTTTCCTTTGTCACTAACCTTTTCATTGATGTAAAAGAGCACAGACTAAAGTTCTGCATAAAATAAGATAGAAAAACTATAAGTACAGTAGAGAAAATTGTCTTTGTTACTAACACACAGCATTCTCGAACCAAATTTGCCAGAATCCCACTCCTTTGTCAAGGTCTGGTGTAAACATCATTTTCCTTGGCCCGTCACCAGCACCGTCCTTTACTAGAAAGCATGGGCAGAAACACAGGTTTCATAGATACGCCCCTAAGGTCTGCGAAGAGGATGCACATTTTCCTCTCATATCTTAGAGACCTCAGGTCTCGCATCCATTCATAAAAACAGCAATTAAAAGGAAGGAGAGGAACTTACCAAGGCTTTAGTCATTTGGAGAGTCCAGGTAGGACGTACCTTTTCATTTTACTACACTGATTCCTTGCACTAAGCAGGCAAAGACAACTAAGGTGAGCAGAGGAAGAAGAGCAAAGGAGTTAACCTTGTGCTGTTTTCCTGTTAAGAAAGTCTCTATGTAGAGTTTCGATAGCCTTATGAAGAAAGGTCTTTAGGATGCTTAGGGCATAAAACTGAAAAGAGAGAGCAGACTGATGGGGACTTAGTTGAAATTTGCTAGCACACGTACACTGCCCCCTCGTCTTCCCCAGCCTCCTCTGGTGGCCACATGTGGTTGTCTCCTGGCTTTTCGATTCACTTACTTGAGGAGACAACAACTAGAGGACAAAAAAACCCATAGTGCCATCAGCACTCAAACAAAAGCAGATTTCCATGTGGAATATGAGGGAAAAACGGAGGCGTCTGGGACCTGAAAGACAAGAAATAATTTACATACATGCTGCTGCATGTTGCTGTGTGTTCCTCCTTTCTGTGACTGTGTTGTAGTGGTTTCTCACGCTACTGAGTATTTTTAGATAGCAGCTACCTCTTAAACTGCCCATTTAAAGGCTTTGCTTATTAGTGAAAAATAAGTTTTGTGAAGGAATGAAAACATTTTGCTAAATAGGCTGGCTCTAGAGTTTGCAAATTGATTGGAGAATATTTCATCATTCTTGCCAATGCAAGTACTATTTTGTACATGACAATAATAAATGAAAACAAATCCTCTGAAGTAGCTTACATTACAAAATAAATAATAGCCAACTATTACATAAATATAGCCTGGTGGTCTTTCCTTTATAAAGAAGATTCACCACAGTAAATTTAAATGAAGATTTGTTTGTAAAACATCTGGAGGAATGTGGATTTTTGCTGTGCATTCAGCGGTTGTTTCTATCACTTTAAAAATAACCTTTTTCACAAGCTTTTCTGGCTTTGTTTTCCTGAAAATCCTATATTCTTTATCAAAAGTAATGTTGCATTCAAACAAACCCTTAGCAAGAGAACGATAAATATTTTCTGTATTATTATATTGCTAAGAAGAAGATACAATGTTTATCAGAGAAACATTTTCAGTAATCCCAGCTGCTGTTTTGCACATAGAAGCCTTGTGAGTTTGGTCAGTTGGCAGGGCGGGGGGTGTGTGCAGGGTTTTTTTCTGTGAACAAATGTAATATGGATTCATGAGAAGACTCATACTAAATTTTGTGGAAAGGAGGGTTGCTTTCCTTTGGGTTTTGGTGGTACAGTTATACTTGTATTTGGAATGTTATGCAGCTTGTGGTACTGGAAGATGATATTATTATGTAGAGTAGGCTTATCAACAGACATGAATCCTTTTTATAAGTAGGCTTTGCACAACAGAAAAAAATATGGGGTTTAGTGCGGGAAAAAAAAAAAAAAAAGAACATTTCCTAGTCATGTTGTCACTGTTGATGTTATCTCCCATAAAGAAACATATTTTATTAGGCACTATTTATTCAGTAAGGTAAAACTTGTAAATAAAATACACTGACAGTTTCACTTTAGAAATAAATATTGACAGCTAATAAGTACCTGGCATCATGGGAAGCAGAACTGAAGCAGCAATAATCAGATTAAATTGCAGTAAGGAAAAATAAACCACAAGAGAAGACAATGAACACACAAAGTTAATATTCACTATAATAATTAACAAACACATTGCAAAAATGATAGAAGAAAAGAGCTTGTTTCAATATAAAATGAGCACAGATGTTTCAAGACTGACAATCAAGAGCATCTTCAGTGGCAATAAGATCTATGCGTGCTTCCTGGCAAATTTCTTATCCCTTTGGGTCCAAATTGTTCTCTAGTGGCCCTATTTCCACAATCATAAGCTTAAGAGTTTTAGGTATTTTTCATTGAAAAAAATGATTTCTTATGATATGACATAATTCACCAATCAAAGAAATTCTGTGTTTACAGTTGTGCTGCTATGCCTTTCCACCACAGCTTCAGAAATAGGGACAATCTGTTTCCCTGCTGGGGAGGAAAAAAACCCCAACAGACTAGAAATCAAGAAAAAAAGTCCAAACTTTTTGTTCCTGTAGCAGTTTCCTCATCCTCTGTTTTTTATTGTTCTTTTTATACTCACTGAACCTTCACAGATTTGGATTCTCCTTGGCTGGTTGCCTAAACAGCCAGTGATGCTACAAGCTCATTGATGTTCTCTGCAGAAAGTTTTTTGCATCTTCTGCAAATAATGCAAGCTCTGATTCACCCTTCCCTCCCTTCCTCTATCTGAATTCCCCCTTACTCCCTCTGACAGTTTTCATTTTGGAAGTACAGTGGGTGTGCATTTGGGATGCTATCATGCGCATTGCATTCATCAAATTTGGGGGTGGGGATGGAATTTTTGGCTGAGGTTTATTTTTTCTTATTGACTGTTCAGAAAAGGTGGCTGGTTTGGGAGTGGTTTTTTGCCTTCCCCTCACAAGAAATCCAAAAGATCAGCTTGGACAAAAATTTTCTGCTGCAATGTGGCAATTTACCAATCTGCTGCAGACACCAATTCTATGGCAATCCCAGTTTCTTGATATTCTGAAACTGGGAGTCAGAAAGAGAAGTCTTCCACTTTCCAGTTTTACATGCAAAGGAAGCAGAGTAAAAGGAACAACGTAAGTGAAATATAAAGGCAGGAGAGCAGGAGTTGCCCTCTGTCAAGGGATTAATATTGTACAAGTTATCGGCTTGTTGCTAGATGTGGCATTAGATAAAGCTCTGGGGTTTTTGGTTTGGGGTTTTGTTTTGGGGGGCTTTTTGTCCTCATCTGCCCAAAATGACAGCATATTGCAGGTAAAACCACAGATACACCTTTTTTTTTTTTTTTTACACAAACCAGTATTTTTTTCCCCCGCATTACTCCTGTAGAACAGAGCCTGCTGCACTGAGTGAACTAGTTTCTTTCCCTTCTTATGCATAATATTCTCTGAGCTGCCTGCAAATCTCCATTACCTATGATTACTATCAGCAAAGGATAAACACACAGCCATCAGATCCCAGGCTTTGTAGCCTACCATCACCTTCTACTTCTATGGTATTTAAAACCTACCACCCCTAAAGCACAATTGGAAGTCTGGTTTAATTAGTCCTTTTCAAAAAGAAGCCATTGTTTTGCTCCAACTTGTTTCATACACTACAAAGAATAAATCTGAGGCCATACTCTCCTGGTTACCACAACATGATAGCATGCACTTACACCAGGCCATCTGGCTATCTAATTGCATCTTGTAAGCATGAATCTAAATGAAATGTTTCTGTTTGTGGATAGCACACTTTGAACAATGAAAGTACCAGATGATCATTCACCAAACTGATATTACATTACAACTTTATAATAACAAGCAAACTCATGCTGACAAGCGCAGTCTAATAACATTCTGTCATTTATCATAATTAGGAGCTTGTGATAAATTTTATGTTCTTCTCCTTGTATATATATCCCTTTTAAATGCACTTGCTTTCCTTTTAAGATTTAGTTTTATTTAGAGATCATTAGTCACTGTGTTCAGACAAGGAAAACAGGGAACATCAACAGCAAAACATGTTAACTCTTCCACACAGTTTGCAAAGCAGTGGGTCACACTAAGAGAACACATCAAAGAAAACGTGTAACCATTGAAGGTACACATTTCCTTAATGTTATAAAGGGTTGATGTCCTCTTCTAGCTATAGAACCTGAATAATTTGTAGAAATATTTGTAGACTATAAGAGAGATTCCAGCCCACCAGGAGGCATGAGACATTTTGATCTACATACTCTCATACGGACCCAGCTAGGACATATTCCTTGGAACCACCAGTATTAGTTATCTACGAGTTATCTATGAGTTTAGGGGGTGCATATTGCAGAAACTGTATCACCAGCAGGTCTTAGGATGGCTTTTAGGAAGTACTGTTAGTCACACATGTTTCTGGTAAGAATAAAGTTGTTGAAAATATTTTGAAGATATATTCTCAAGCTATCAAATAGAAAGGGGGGGGGGAGAGAGAGAGAAAAAAAAAAGAGAAAGAGAGGGGGGAGAAAGAGAGAGAGAAGGAAAGAAAAAGAGAGAAAGAAAGAAAGAAAGAAAGAAAGAAAGTGGAAACAATAGAAAAATGTTATATATACCAATCTACAAAAGCTGAAGAATCTAGCTTGTGAGGGAGACACAAATCCCCAGTCTACTGGGATCCAATCTTTGTAGGCTCAATTTTCATGCTGGATTAACTCCTGATGATGACTTCAAAAGGACCAGGTTTTCACCTCAAGTGTTCAAAGCGAAACTGAAAAGAAAAAAGCCCACACAAGACTCCCCAACCTGTTTTTGATGTGGAATGTGCTACACAGGATGACTGGGACTCACTGAGCAGCCCTGATCCTCTAATCTACATTGTTCAAGAAAAGGACTTTGAAATGCATTTTGTGGTGTAGAATTATTTGGTGGTGCAGATGATTATGTAACCTGATATAACCTTTTATATAATTTAGCATGTAAACATCAGATACTGTAGAAGGGAAATATAGCCAAGATGTGTGGGATAATGTCTTATTTACAGCATCATAGAGAATTGCAAAGATATGCCTGATGTGTACTCTATGTATTATTCAAGTGTACACAGTTTTAGGGATAACTTATCTACATATGTTATACTGAAATATTATATTTTTATTCTTAAATATCTCATTCTACAGCTTTTGTGTACTTCAAGCTTTCTGTATTTTAATTTTCTTGTCATGTTTAAAGCAATATATCAAGCTGAGCTTCATATTTAAGTCCCAACATGGAACAGGTGCATCTTTATGTTTTGACTAGGAAACATTAGGCTCTGTATCAAAAGCTGACTAAAATATCTTCAAAATAGAGTGCTTGTTACGGGGTAGCAAATTACAACAACAACAAAGAATCACATTTCCTATCTTTCAGCAAAGCAGAGGTGGTAATGGTTCTTCTAATGGTAAGATGATAATTGTCATGTAATGTTATAATATCTTTGTTGGAGGTGCTTTTTATTTTCATTTTTTATCACCTTTTCTGAAGGGCTACACAACCTATAAATTAGGTATTATACAAAGTTCGGGTGAGCAGAGTGTGAATGCTGCCCGAACTCAGCACTGAGCCAGGCAATAGAAAGTTCATTTCATGTCAGGAGAACATCGTTGAAGATTCCAGCCAGAAATCAAATGGATACCTAAGGATGAAAGGTGATTATAACCTTGAAGATTAAATGAAGAACTGTTTCAGAACACAATTCCACATTTTCTAATGAAATGACAAAGTTGTTTCCACTTTGGAAAGTGTTTTTGACAAGGCTTCACATTTGAGGTTAATGTCTATGTCTAAAGGGCAAACATTATGGAATAAGAGAAAAGTTGGTTCAGAAAATTACAGACTAAATGAGGAAAAACAAATGAGTAGTTTTAAATGGGTCCATAGAACAGTAAATATAATGAATCATAAAAAACAAATGTTTTTTTCATTTAAATGCTAATATCACCTTTGTCTTCTACAAATAAAGAAAATTAATAGGAGCAATATTAATGTACTTAGATCAAGCTCAACAACCAGAAGCTACCAGCAGGATTTTTACCACTTTGTAACCAAATGGGTTATTCATAGCTATGTAATTTTGCAGCTCTTTGTGCTGAACGAGACTACATCCCGCAGTTGTTCCTGTTACTGGTTTACTCTATTCCATTACCCGAGGGTGAAGCTGAAACACCCAGGAGTATAAAGAGGGAAAGAACAGTGTTCCTCCGTATGGGGGTACTTCAGCTCAAACTTCAGCGTGGGATTTGGTACTGTCCTGGTTTCAGCTGGGATAGAGTTAACTGTCTTCCTAGTAGCTGGTACAGGGCTGTGTTTTGAGTTCAGCATGAGAAGAATGTTGATAACACTGATGTTTTCAGTTGGTGCTCAGTAGTGTTTAGTCTAAAGTCAAGGATTTTTCAGCTTCTCGTGCCCAGCCAGTGAGAAAGCTGGAGGGGCACAAGAGGTTAGCACAGGACACAGCCAGGGCAGCTGACCCAAACTGGCCAAAGGGGTATTCCATACCATGGGACAACATGCCCAGTATAGAAACTGGGGGGAGTGGGGATGGGGAGATCGCTGCTCAGGGACTAACTGGGTGTTGGTCAGTGGGTGGTGAGCAATTGCATTGTGCATCACTTGCATATTCCAATCTTTTTATTATTATTATTATTGTCATTTTCTAAGTGTTACTATTATCATTATTAGTTTCTTGTTTTCTGTTCTATTAAATTGTTCTTATCTCAACCCACGAGTTTCACTTCTTTTCCCGATTTTCTCCCCCATCCCTCTGGGTGGGAGGGAAGTGAGTGAGCAGCTGCGTGGTGCTTAGTTGCTGGCTGGGGTTAAACCACGACAGGTACGGAGTCGAAAACGCAGAGCTCCAAGCCCAGCTGTGTGTCCTCTCTCACCCAACACCCTCTGCTGTGGATATTCAGGTGCATCTTCACCAAAATGATGGTGTGGATGCAAAATACATCCCTGTTCAGAACAGATGCGATAAAATAAGTTGTTCTGAGCTGACATTCATCCTGACGTTTCTGAAATCTCTCCCAGACTTTTGCACCCAAGTTGTTTGGCATCTGCATTCAGCTTAAACGCTGGTAGCTACAGGTAGAGCAATAAGCCTCCCAACCTCCATGACTCTGGGCGACAGCATGCAGATATGCCGCTAAAAGCTGCCTTTTAAAAGGTTTCTGTTCAGGTGTGAGAGAGAGGAAGAGTTTTGGAGCTGGGGGTTAGCTTTAGGAAAGGGAAAAGGAGAACACGAGAAATGGGGTTTGGGGTATCACCGTATTGCTGAAGAACTGAACCAAAATATTTGTAAAATTACTGCTATGATAAATCAGTTTTCACGTATTTATCACTAACTCTCTTTTCAAGCCAGTATGAAGTTTACCAGGCATATGCCCTACCAACAAAGCAATTTCCCTCTCTTCGGATTTACAGGAACATACTCTTTATCCATAGCCCCTGACAGAACTAAGTAACCGGAGTCACTGCTCCCTTGTGAGGCAGGTTATCCCTGGGTAATTTAACTGCAGCAACACTCGCTTTCTCGCTTACCAGGTCTGAGCCCGCCGCAGATACACACAGAAGCAAACGCAGGGACCCCTGGCACAACCCAGCTCTCCCATGTTTGCGCGGGTGGCTGGGGCGCTGGTAGGTGCAGGGGCCACCCCCAGGCTCTTCCCAGGCACAGTGAGGAGGTGGCACCAAGAAAGAGGTGACTGTCCTCATCTGGAAGGTGCTTAGGATGGGCACAGTCATGCCACACCGCTTGGCGTGAGAGGCTGCCCGACAGGTGAAGGTAGGGAATGATAACAGAGATAAACAGCGTCCTCCGCCTGACAGCAAAACCCAACGCTACCCTGCCTCTCTCAACGCGGGACGAAGAAGGCAAAAGGCAATGTGTTTGCAACCAATGCACGCCTGAAAGAGCCCGCTGCTACAAGGGTTGGCAGGGATTTAGATGACCAAGGGATATAGAGGAGGAAGAGGTACATCCATGCGGACAGGCTCACTGGTTGCTGTTGGAGGGGTTAGCTCAGGCATAACTTCTGTGCAGGGACGTCCCTGAGCTGTTCTTTGCCAGCACACGGAAAGCGAGAGGAAGAAACTAGAAAGAAACAGAAAAGGACTGCACAAGGGAAAAAGATCACTTTTTACATGGCGTCTTTTTTATTTTTACTTAATTCTTTGAGTCTATCCACTGGTAGACATGGAAATTAGGCTACGCAGGTCTTTCTTCCAACCTGGTGTGGGAGCTCTTTATGTATTTCATTTCAAAACAATCTCTCTGTTGTCAGGGAGAGATTAAACTGCAACCTAGAAGTACGCACACACTAAAACTTGAATGTTCTCATACGGTATGATTGATTAGAATAATTTTAAGTAACCATTTATCCAAGAAAACCTATCTATCAACTCAACTAGCATTCAAAGCTTGTTGGTAAAAATGTACCAATACGAAATTAAAGCTATGGCCTAAAAAATTTTTTAAGGGTGGTCCCAAATTCATTCTAACTCTGTTTAGTGAATCTTATAGGTGGATGTAGGAGCACTCAGAGTGACAGCATCACATTTCCAGCACATAAGAAATTGAGTCCCAAATTCTTGCTGTGTCTTCTCACTGTGATGCCTTGGTGTACACTTTGCATGAGAAAGAGCTCATTATGCCCCACATGATCCCAAATGCCCAGCAGAGATAACAGTCTAAATCATTTGTTCTCTTTAAAATAATTTATTCATAGGAAGGAATATGAAAATGTGCCCTTTATGAAGTTTATCTGTATCTATAGCAAACACAACTTAAATTAATTCTTCATCTTCAGGACTGGGAAAGTTTGACTAAGGCATTAGGGATTTTTTATTAACCTCCATTAATTCAGTAGTCCTACCACTTTGATAACAAATAAAAATGGAGGGCTAAGAAGTTTCTTATTAAAAGGTGTGAGTGAGTGCAATTAAACATGCCCTACATATCTCAAGATATATTACATATTCTAATATAACTCCAGGGTTAATAAGGATGTACAGTTTATTACTCTGTTGACTAGTGATCACATATAGTACATCATTTCTGTGGTAGGAGGAACACACAATGACTGTTCTTAATTCCCCTCGCAGTTTTGATTTTATTTTTTGGCATTTCTACAGAATCCTGAGATATCCCACTGCAATTTATTTTTAATTAGATCAGTAAATAGGATGATGAAAGTCTTTCTTTTTTTCATAGTATTCAATGAATTGCCTAAAGATCTACAAATATTACATACTATTATATGAAAAAAATATTCAAATCTGTATGTTTTACAAGCCTCTGCAAAACCCTTGTACTTGTGCTCATTTTCAATTCAGACAAATCTAATTTTCCTTTAATCTAACTAATTTTTGAGTGACTCAACTGATTAGAATCAGTCCTTACGTACTTTGATTTAAAACAAAAATTCTAGTCCAAACTTCTAGCAGTTTTAAGTTCACATGCTTTCAGGACCAATCCATATGCAGCACACAAGAAACAAAATAGTATAGAATCTGACCATATAAACTTTTAAAACTGAGAAATAATGCATAAAAGAACTGGGGAGAAAATGCCAGCCTACACTATTTAACATAACACAATGAATTAGGGACAGGGAAAAACAAACAAACATGAAAATACGTCAGGTGATGTAAAGAAAATGGATACAGTATGCTGCTAATATTATGACACTGAAGAAAGCATGCACACAATGTTATACTATTTAAAAGCTAAGTCAAGATAAGCCTGCTTTATGTGTCATTTAGAATGAATAGACTATATTAATATACAGTCCATATTTTAAAATTACCTCTAAAATAAATGAATAATGCTTTTGCTCCCTGCACAAACCAAACTCCTTTATCTGCACAGTAAAACCAGAGTACTGAGTCAGTTAAAAAATAAAGCTCCTTAGCTTAGATAAAAATTCAATGAAGAAAAATCATCTCTCATGATGAAGTACTGAAAATGAATTATTTTAGTTGCTTTTGCTTCTTGCTAGAATGCTAATTATAAAAGCATAATTTAATTTTGGGAAGAGATTTGTTAAATTTCAAAACCTAATGCGAGTTCATCAAACATGAAGACTCCCAAATGTTAGGTACTAAATCTAAAGCTCAACCCCTTCTTCTGAACCAGTTTTCTGCAGACGTCCAATTTATCACAGCTTCTTACCTCACGCATGTATGTGTTTGTGCATAAGTTTTAATAGGCCGTTGAGGGGAGGGTATTCCTATGATGAAACAGGCAACATTATAACAATCATTAAAGAGGAGCTAGCTGAATCTGAATGCAATAATCAGGTCATTTGCATTTTCTGACAACCTGCTGTCATTCTTTATGTGAGCTACCCTAGGTTGACTGGTCCCGTTACCTATTCAAAGGAGACAGATGGACCAGGGACCCTGGTGTTTGGTGGTGGACAATGCCCTCCTGGTTGTGGACATTTGCTTTTGTCTGCAAGTCCAAGTTCTTGGCCAAAGCTAGCAAGGAGTCGAAGAGCTATGACAGATGTAAATAACCCCATTACTTTGTAACAAGCAAAAAGACTGGGCTATAAATTGCTGCAATGACGCACTCATTCAAATTATCCATGTTTAGATTGCAGCTTGGACTGGTCAAAAAGGTCTACTAATATACTCATCCCCTCCAAGGCAGAAGCAAACAAGGAACTCCGTTGCTTTTACAATAACATCCAACTTACTCTGTTTTTTATAGAGAATCTAAACTTATTACCCCGTATTTTCCAAATTGAATATACAAACAGTTCTCAAAAGAAAATTTCCACATTTTAAGGTAATTGAGGTTTTTTTCCTCTAGGGTTTGTTTGTTGTTGGTGGTGGTTTTTTCCTTGGCAGCCTTTTTCTTCCCTTTTCTTTTTGACATTGGAAAAAGGAATGAAAATACCTCAAACCAAAATAAGTTAAGACTGCGTTTTCTTTTAAAATATATAATATTTCCCCTCCAAATCTCTCTCTTAAAAAAGAATAAGAAAAGTCTCTCATTTAAGAAACTGTAATCAAAACTAGTAATAAAACACATACATTGTTTAAATATTATTTCCATAAGCAAGTTTTTTCCCTAAACATGTAAAATAAAAGGCAGTTTATGAAATAATATAGTGATTTCTTCTATTGCCAAGAATATAGAACTAGTTGTATGAGATTATTTCTGATTTACTGAGAGGCATTAAGATACTACAGTGATCAGAGAACTGAGACTAATGGGCCAGCAGAAAATACTGCAACTAACGGTAGGTATGGCACCTATCACAGCTGGTATTCATGTCCCACTGGAAAGGTGAAAACAGCCTAATTATATATTTATATTCACACCTAAACATTATTCCACCAGAAGGCTTCATGGGAAGTGCTGGCCTTTGATTGCAAGTAACTCGTTAGACCCTACATGTTTTCATTAACTCCCAGCCATCAAAGGACTGCTGTTGTAAACTGAGACAGCGTTTATATTTTCCCCTTATTTTGTGATGACTGGACTGCCTAAAAACTTATTTGAAACCATCACATTTTGGACCCTCTATTAGTCTTATTACTACACCAGTAAATTTTTAATTACATACTTTTATCCTTTCAAGAAATACAATTTTTAAGAGGCTCATTAGACCCTTTTTTTTGTTATGTGGCAAAGAACTCAAATATGTTGACTATTGAATCAGTTACACCCCAAATGTATTATAATAAAACCTTTGCTTTCTGATTTTTCTTGACACTATGAGGAACAGCTTGAAACTAAAGATTGGGAAAAAAAAGCGTGTTTTATTTCTGGTTTTGATGGAACAAGTGACAGCCCTGATCCATTGCATTTGACAGTTTATATCCCCATAGCCCGAGCTGAAAATCTGGTTAGGATTGAACAGATTTATCTGGATTCCCCAGATTCGTCTTTACCTTGGTGATATCAGTCTGTGACAGTAAGTCGAGTTTCTCTTTCGAAACAGAGAGCGACCCTGGCTGACGCCTTTCCCTTCACCGCTGCTGGGAGAAAAGCTCTCAATTTTATAGCATAAAGCTATCTCCACCAGTGGATGGGGCGAAAACATGCCAAGAAGGAAAAGGGTGTCTCTCCTCATGGCAGCTGTCACCCACACAGCGGTCCCGGGCAGCCAAGGAGCAGCCCAAAGGGGTCCGTCCGAGTCCGCAGGGCCAGCTCAAATATAACAACAGTAGGTCTGCACCAAGCCCCTACACCCTTGTAGCACCGCAGACCATCGTTTGGACCTCTGCTCCGCTGCTTTTACAGTCAAAGGACAGTGCTGTATGTCACTACGGCATCACTACCGGTATTACTAAATCTTCCCATGTAGGCTTTTCCAGGAGGGAGGGAGTCAGCGGTGGGCAGGAGGCAACACCGTGTCCCAAGAGCTTTGCTAACCACTGAAACTCTCAACCCCTCCTCTGAAACCTTGCCATCAAGTATGCACGTATGTGTACTTACACGCACATTTAATTTCCAGTTTAAGAAGCATCTGGGTAATAGTATTTTATATCTTGAATTTTTCTCCCTTAAGATGAAATAGCAAGGCGCAATGCTGCAATATAAATAGATAAATAATGAAAGAGACAGTCACAGGGTTGCTAAATCACCCTGGTCACCATCTGACATAAGGGAATACGAAAAGGTTGTATTGGTTTTGTGTGGCAAGGTTTTGGTAGCGGGGGAGGGTTACAAGGGTGGCTTCTGTGAGAAGCTGCTGGAAGCTTCCCCCATGTCCGACAGAGCCAATGCCGGCCGGCTCCAAGACAAACCCGCCGCTGGCCAAGGCCGAGCCAATCAGCGATAGTGGTAACACCTCTGGGATAATATTTTTAAGAAGGAAAAAAAAAGTTGAGACGGGGGAGAAACAGCCGCCGGAGTGAGGAGTGAGAACATGTAAGAGAAACAAGCCTGCGGACACCAAGGTCAGTGAAGAAGGAGGGGGAGGAGATGCTCCAGGCGCCGGAGCGAAGATTCCCCTGCAGCCCGTGGTGAAGACCCTGGTGAGGCAGGCTGTCCCCCTGCAGGCCAGGGAGGTCCACGGGGGAGCAGATATCCACCTGCAGCCCGGGGAGGATCCCACGCCGGAGCAGGTGGGTTCCCGAAGGAGGCTGTGACCCCATGGGAAGCTCGTGCTGGAGCAGGTTCCTGGCAGGACCTGCGGATCTGTGGAGAGAGGAGCCCACGGAGCAGGTTTTCTGGCAGGACTTGTGACCCCGTGGGGTCTCACGCTGGAGCAGTGTGCTCCTGAAGGACTGCACACCGTGGAATGGACCCACGCTGGAGCAGTTCGTGAAGAACTGCAGCCCGTGGGAATGGCCCACGTTGGAGGAGTTCATGGAGGACTGTCTCCCGTGGGTGGGACCCCACGCTGGAGCGGGGGAAGAGTGTGATCAGCCCTCGTCCTGGGGAGGTGAAGCGGCAGAAAATAACGTGTGATGACCATAAACCCCATCCCTGTCCCCCTGTGCCGCTGGGGGGGCTTGGTGGTGAAATCCGGGAGTGTAGTTGTGCCCGGGAAGAAGGGAGGGGTGGTGGGAAGGTGTTCTGAGATTTCGTTTTATTTCTCATTACCTTGCTCTGGTTGATTTGTAATAAATTGAGTTAATTTTTCCCAAATTGAGTCTGTTTTGCCCGTGACGGTAATAGTGAATGATCTCTCCTGTCCTTATCTCGACCCACAAGCTCTTTGTTATATTTTCTCTCCCCTGTCCAGCTGAGGATGGGGGAGTGATAGAACGGCTTTGGTGGGCACCTGGTGTTCAGCCAGGGTCAACTCATCTCAGTGTGTACGTGTACTTACACGCACATTTAATTTCCAGTTTAAGAAGCATCTGGGTAATAGTATTTTATATTTTGAATTTTTCTCCATTAAGATGAAATAGCAAGGCACAATGCTGGAATATAAATAGATAAATAATGAAAGAGACAGTCACGGGGTTGCTAAATCACCCTGGTCACCATCTGACCTAAGGGAATACGAAAAGGTTTGTACACTCAAAGTATCAGGAGTCTACTTAGTTGCCAAAATCAGAAGAAACAGAGTATATACAGAATCAAGTGATCAGCGGTCCCTGGAGAAGAGCAAGTATAGCTAGATATCCAAATTCAGATGTAAAAAACAGGTAAATCAAGTCCCAGAATTATGTTTTGGATTGTTTCAGAAAATATGGGCAGTGACATTTACTAATTTTTCCCCTTAATTTTTTTCACAGAATTTGTGGATAAACGTGCCTGCCTGAATACGGCATTGTTTATAATAAATGTTAGAAATTACATATCACTACATAGTAGTGTGCAGTCAACTATTGTATATTTCTAGATTAGTAAAACTAACACATTTTTTAAGGCCACCTTAAAGACGCCTGAAAATAAAACTGAAGATAGCTAAGCGCTCAAACCTCTTGGGCAACTTTGAAAATTGCACCTGACTACTTCTCATCCCCCACTCTTCCTTATTGTCAGTGTAAGGATAGAGCTGTTGGGGGAAGAAAAAGAGGAAAATAAAAAAAGCAGCATACTGTTGTAATAAACATCACAGCACATTATTTTGAGAGAACAGCAAAATGCAAAGTAGCAAAATGTTATTACTCAGTTTAGGACTTTATTTTGTCATTTTAATGACTGCTATTCTTGTTTAAAGATCCATAGAATCTTAAATAACACTGAACTGCCAGAACCTCAACTTTAAGTCCCATTTTAGGAGATTTCCAGCACTGCAGTGCTCCCTAGAGTTACACTGATGAACTAGTTCAGTTCTGGCCTGAAGCTTGACCATGGCCCAAGAAAGTCCCAGGGCAAACCTCAAACCAGTTAGCCTTGCTGGATCCAACATAAAGAGGAGTATCCAAGGAAGGGTTGTCCATAACTCAGATTTGGTGTGGGTAGCTCACTTGTTTGTTTAATATTTGCATGTTTCTAGTATTCTGCCTCCTGTGAAAACACTGATAAACTTCCTACACAGCCTATTCTCTATTTACATCTTTCTGGCTCTTTGATGTCTATCACCTTCTGTTTAGAAACAGAGATATTGACGTTTTCCTGCCTTTTCTGAAGTTATTTCAGTTTCCAGCCTATTTGCGGAGATAAACTTTATCAAGGGATATTTTTTTTTCCTATGCACATGGAATATTCATGACTGATGATAGAGGTTACTATTAAACTTCCTGAATTTCAGTAGCAGACCTTTCTTTTTACATCTTTTTACCAATTTTGTATATGTTAATACAAAACAGTGAAACTTTAGTTTTGGCAGAAAAAACCCACAATTTTTGCTTTATTTTAGTATTTACATTATTTTTATGTAAAATAATGGGAGAAATACACCCTTTAAGTATAAATTATTTGTTAGATCTATACCTAATATCTCAAATAATCTTTTATGCCAATTATTCAAACTCTTAGAAAATGCATCTATCTTTCCTTTCCATTCACACTGCTATAAAATTAAAGAACAAATACAGTCATTAAAATTAATATTAACAAATTGATGAAGTGCATAACAACCATAGGGCAGCACTGCTAGAGCACAATTTTAGGAAGACAATTATGAAACTTCATAGTTAATAGGGATCTCATTTAACAGCAATTATTTTCTTCAAGTCGCAGCATAGCCTTTTTTGCACATCAACATAATGCAAGAGGAAGGAAAGTTTAGTGGTTTTCAAAGAGGCCTAAGGATATTCCACTTGGAAAGATAATCCAAATTGGGCCTAAACCTCTTAACTATCTTTCAAAGTCTCACCTTTAACGTGGAATATTTCTGGAGACTTTGCATTTTCAATTTCTAAACCCAGTTTATGATCTTTTTCCGTTACAAAATGTTACTTTTTCCTTTAAAAGAAAAAATAAATGTTCTAACAACAGTTATGTAAAACAACAACAACAAAAACTTATGAGTAATTTTCTGTTGAATCAGTTCTTGTCCCAGGTAAACTTTACTGAAGAAGCAGCCCTGTCTAAACAATCCATAGGGAAATTCACATTTTCCGTTAGACAGTAGCTATTTATTCTGACATACCAATCCTGAGAATTTTCTACCCTTTTCTCTACACCAGCCCTCCTGAAATGATTACTTCAAATGCCTTCAGTGTCTCTACCTTTCCAAGTAAAACCGAGCTCCCTTGATAATGGACTTTGATAAGACATTTGAAATATCAGATCCTGAGTGTACACCACAAAACTCTTCAGATCGGTTCTCAGCCCTCTTTGTTCATCTTATTTGTTAGACTTTCCCCTTCTGCCCTTTCAGTGTTCGAGGCAAAGACCAAAAGTGTCACATTCATTCTTTAAAGTGTTGGTTTTTAACTCCAAAGCTTTCTTTTAATAACATTCATTATCTCTCACAGCAGATGCTGAGGGCGAGCAGGCAGCAGACTGACTAGAAGTATCTTAGATCAGGTACAGCACCTGTTTTTTAAGACCCAATTCAAAGTGCATAATCATGTGTTGAAATCCTATTAAAGTCAAGTGTTTACTTCGGTTTAAGCAGGACCTGAGCAAAGCAGTTTGTTCTGAGGAAAAATAAGGGCATGTTTTGCGTGAGCAGGACATACTGTGATGGGCAACTCCTCCCCACTGTTTGCGCCAGACCCAGGCCACGAGACTCGTATTCAAACCCAAAGCAAAAGAGATTCATGGTGTTCTTTCTTCCAGCTTAACATCAATAATTGCATCCGTGGAAATACTTTGGGCTACTGAAGCTGGTATTTGAAAAGGACAGCAGGATTCATTAGGCAAGTCAACAACTAGAGGATCATAGAAATATCAACAAGCACCAGGACTTTGTTATTGAAGCAGAAACTTTCTTTTAGAATGTTGAACGTTGCAGTCAAATTAAGAAAAATACTACAACTTGTTTATCATACACCTTGCATTTGAGGTATAAATTTCAGAGATATGGAAAGGGCACCGGACCGACCACAGAGGATTGTTGGTAAATTATAATAGTAAATGCCACATGGGCTTAAGTTGTATTACTTTCTCAATTATACTATTTACACATAAAAATTGCCGTTGTCAAATACTTCATGACTCACTTTGTAACTACCTTTGAAAGACTTCAGTGAACTCTGCCTTGTTGAATCCTTGGGTTTTATTCACTTGGTGGATAGCGTTCAAATGCTCCAGCAAGTGGAATGCAAGTAGGCCTAATGTTGCTTAATTTGGTTGGCTATGTATATCACAGGGTATTTTTTGCCCTCAGTGCCATCAACCATAGAGACATTTCAAGCATGCATAATTAATTAGTTGTTTACAAAAGACAATTAGATATAACAAAACACCTCACTTGCTCCAAGATTTAAACAAATTGAACTTGAAAAGGGCACTAGAACAGTAAGAACAAACTCAAGCAAAAAAATAAAAATAAATAATTGCAGATAGTTCTTTAATGGTTGTTGAGGTCTTGGAGTTTGGGGTTGTGGTTTTTTTCCTGAATGCATAGTCTGTTAATATATATTTCCTCTTCACTTATACAACATGTATTGCCCATTTTAATGATTATTACAATTATTTATTAATTTCTCTCTGGGTTCAAGGCACATTACAGTGCTCAAATAAAACAAAATATAGGTTTGCATGCTATGGAAGACATAAGTAGAGACACTGTCACAGAGAACAAATTATGTTTTCCTTAACTCTGACATTTATTACACCTCCCACCCTTCCTTTTCTGTATTCTGAATAGCTACCTTCTTTACACTACCTTATTTTGGTAAATAACTGTTCAGAATTCTGCAATCTTAGTCAAAATGTTCTAATCAAATTATATCCATGGACAGAGCCTTCAGATAAGGGTCTTCATGACATACAAGTTTCTCCTACTCTTCCCTTTTACTTTTTTTTTTTTTTTTTTTAATCCCCAATATCTGCTTTACATCGTCTCTTTAGTAAAAATTATGCTGTTGCCATCCATTGGGAGTTTGCTCAATTTTTATACTTCCCTACAACACTAAATGTTTCATAATGGTTAAGTTTTCCCTATCATACATTGATCGGTTATTCTCACTAGTCCCCTGTATAAAACCAGAATCAATATCCCTTTCTGACTGTTCTTTAACACATTCATAAATAAAGGGTTATGCCTTCCTCTGACATGCATGTACTTACTTGATTTATAGCAGTTTAAGTGTCTGGGAAAAATCACATACCATTACCTAGGCAAGTACAGGATTTTTGTGCAGTTTCTACAGGAGAAGATGGGGGGAAAATCCTACTTGTCAGTTCTTCCTGTAGTAGAAGAGTTGCATGGTGAATGCAGTGCAGAGATTTGGTAGCCTCCATAAGGCCTTCAGGCTAATACATGGGATTAAAAGAAAAAAAAACAACACCCAGCCTTTTGATCCAAATAACTAGTGATGCACACCCAGGCCTCTTCTGCATTACTGTCAAAAGCATCTGAGATTAACACAGGGCAAAGGCGAATAGGCCTGAGTGGATTCTTCAAATTCTGCTCTGTTACCCAAAAAGTCTGTCTCACTCACTCCTGTCTCCAGCCCACGACGCCACACATACTGCTTGTGAACACCCTATGCCAAGTGCAGTAATAGACCAAAAGCATCTCCAAATGACAAAATCACCAAACTTTCCAGTTCAGTGAACTATGTCATGCAATAAGCACAATAATTTGCATGATGACTCTAACAAAAATTTAAAAATAAATATTCCATACATATAAATGGTCACCCTTGTCATCCACAGCGTGTTTTGTTTCTCTGTAGAGTTGGAGGAAATGGCACAGAAAAAAAAAACCAACAAAACAACCAAAAAAACCAGGACCATGCCTCAACATAATAATGACAAACTGCTTTTCAAGAAGCAGTTGTAAGAGAAGAAGCAATGTAGAAGAATATGGAAGCTGAGAAGTATTTACTCCAGAATATAAATCTTCCTTAAGCAACTGCATTGACAGATTCCCTTTGTCATTAGGTTTTTGAGTAGCGCTGGAGAATAATCAAATGCCATCCACAAACAGGACTTAAAACTCACTTCCACAGAAGAGCTGAAGTAGAAAAATTACTCTGTAAGCGTTCAATTTTTCCTGATTCTGGATTTCAGGCAGTATCTTGAAACTTTAAAAAAAAAAAATATTTAGAAATTACATGGATTTTTTTGAACATGCCTGTCCCTCCCTTTTCCCTGCTCATTCGCCAAACCAATCACCGTACACACACTCATTTCTGAAATTGAGACTTCTTCAAAAAAACAGCAATGAGTCATACAGAGTACACTTTGTTGGTGATAGGATGGCATCATTACTACTGTCCCAGTGTCACTCCTGCAAGGCCGTTGCTATTGAATGTCTAGGGATGATCTCACTGGTCATCAATTTATTTAAAGTTGGAGCATTTTAAAACACATAAAACATTGCTGTTGACAGTAAAAGATTTTATTCAAGTGTATTTAACTGTAAAATCACAATATAACTTCCTCAAGAAGTCATTTTAGCAACTATTTAAGTTTTAATTAAGAACTTTAATACTGGCACAGGATTTTACAGTTTCAAAAACTTGGCTTTATGTGTATGCATCAGGTTTTTATTTTCATACATCTGTGGGTCTGAGAACACCAGAAAGAATTTTATCATCAATATTAATGTAGGTAATTAAGACAATAATATTTAAAGAAAATGACCCTGACAATTAAAGCAAAATGATCTATAGGTGGTCAAGAATATTTTTTTTTATAACACTGGACGATGTTAAGCCCTCCCTAGTTTAAGTAAAAATAAATGTCATTCGTACAAATAAAAATAAGTGGATTGTTTTTCAAACATTAATAAATATTAGGAAAGGAGGAGCAGAGCAAGAGGCTTCAGCTTAATTTATGGTGGAATATTACACAATAGGAATAAAATGCAGCTCTTCTATGAAGACTAGCTGAATTTAGTTGACTAGACTATCTGAAGAACACTTTTTTAAAAAGTTCTCAGCCAATTGTTCCATATTAACAAAACGCAACAGACCCCGTTATTCCAGTCAAGAATGAACTGAAGCACAGTTGGGTATTAAAAAAAATGCCTCTGTATATTTGACATAATAAATAAGGTCACAATAGAAATAAAAAGTGTTTGACTGCTAATAAAACAATCTAAACCTCAAATATTGTTGTTTAAAATAACTGTAAGTTCTGGTAAGAACCACTGTCTTCCAGAGGCTGGTCATAGACCAAAATTGAAAAGGCTCTGTACTTCATGGGAACTTTGCTGATGACTGCTGATAAAAGATATTACTTAAAAGTATTCTAAATCTCTATTAAATTAATAAAAGTTGCGGGGGTGGGGAGACTTTCATTCATTTTATACCACATTAACCACAGGCTTGGTGCTGTACAAGACAAAAAGGAATAGTTCTGACACATCCAGCAACGGAATAGACTTTGGGCACAAAACCAGGTCTCCAACTTTGGAAATGCATCTCAGCCAGCAAGTTTGCTTAAAAATAACTCCCTATTGTATCCATCAACTGCCCCTTATGTAACTTGCACATGAATACAGGTAATTTACAAAATATAAAGTGTTTTGGGTTTTTTTGCCTTTTCTTTTTCCTAAATCTTGTCGAAGCTGGTGAACGCAAATGCTGATGCTGAAACTTTGGCAATCTCCTGACATTAAGTAAAACCGTAAATAAGAACAAAGAAATGTAAATGGGTATGTTATTTTCACTTCATTTATTATAACATTTTAGAAGTGTTACGGGGGGGGGGGGGGGGGGGGGTCCACCTGCTTTGAAGTTTCAGCTTTTGTTCTGAAGGTGGTTCCCACCCAGGGATTGTCCTCCCCTCTCCACTTCCCTTCAGACCGATCCACCCCTGCTGTGTCAGCAGCACATGAGCAGTACACTTCTGAAGCCTCCTGTAATTAAGTTCACCTTGTTGTATTATAGGTAAACATGTTCAGACTTAGTTTGTATACATTTGGGAAATAATAGCTTTTTAGAGTCAACGGTGAGAAGCAACTTGTGCTACTAAAATAAACTGTGGTGAGGACGGTGCCTTGCAGCATTTTTAGAAGCAGCAAATTCCCTCGGTGCTCTGGTATTTTTATCAGAAAATAATGAACATTAATTTCTGTTGTTTTGCCTCAGAACTAACATAAGTTTACAATCATGTTTGCATTTATACTGTATTGCTTGTGCGTGCACATAAGATGGGATTCGGTTGACAAAAGCCAAGTACATCGTTTCATTTCAGACATCCTTGGGCACCCTGCCTGGACTCCACCGCCTTTCCACACGGTTTCTGGCCCCCCCTCAGGTCCTCTGTCATATTTTCCATCCCCGTGAAAACATTTCTGACATCCTAGGGCAACTTAAAGTTGCACCAGGCACATACGTTTTGACAAGTGGTTCCTACTCGCTCAGAATTACATAAACTATTACAAAGTAATTTTCTGGCACTGTTTTATACGTGGAAAAAATACTAGCCCAAGATCCTTCCAGGGACAGAAACCCTGATGTTTCACACCATAACAGAATAACTAATTGACCAAGGAAAAACTATGCATGTGTTTCAGTCGCTGGGGTTTTTTTCACCCCTAGTGAGACGCTAATACGTAATTCCTTGCCAGGTAATAACGAGCTGACTTTGCCTCTTGCCAGCCAGGACACAGAGCTCAGCAGCCAGACATTTCAGTGTAAGAATTTCATCCTCAACAAAGAAATAGCAAAATACCCGTAACAAAACACCGAGCCACCCAGCCCGACCGTCCAGTTATCCCACGGCCGACAACACCACCGCTGCGGGAAACACCGATTTTTCAGAGAGCAGGAGGGACTCTGCGGCTCAGCACAACACGGCACAGACACGTACGTCAGATTGCTTCCACCGATGTCTTCGCCCCGTGCTGGTCTGAGCTCTGGGCTGCGCCCCCAGCCAGCAACAGGGAGCTGCTGGGCGCCTTACTGGCACCAAAACCAGGACTGAAATCTGCTTTTGGCCCCTCTTCAGGGGTTTGGAAAGCATGTTCTTTCTCTGCCTCAGGAAGGGGAAAAGAAATTAGCCACAACTGAAGTGAACCCTTTGTACCCATCTCCCCTTTCCACGATGGTATGATTACGTTAGGTTTTGCTAAATCGGGCATTCTTAAAATACTGCTATCTCACCCCCATCGCCCTGACTTCTTGTTTTGGTGATGTAAATTAGGACTAACATGGTTTGCCACATCCTCAGACACCACATTATGAGATGCTTTGTTAAAAGGACTATCCCACTTCAGGCTGAAAAGAGCCCAAACACATCTCGTTCTGGAAAACATTATTACCTCGGCTGTTTCGACTGATCATTACGACTAGCTGAAACTATTACTGTAAATGGGCTTACAACTACAAAGTTTCACAGGGAATGGCTGCATTTCTTGGAGGGGGAAAAAGAAAAATGCAGTTGAAGTCTTTCAGTTCATGGCTACTTTCTTGATTTTTTGAAATATTAGAAGAAAGCTTTCATATTTCTGTGGAACTTTCTTTTAAAACCGCCGTGAAAGGAACATCTTCATCTTCATTAAAGCTGGCCTTGAAACAGCAACTAATGGGAATGCTCAATATTAAGATACTCCTTTGAGGGACAGATTTACACTCCAAGGCAAACCACATAGGCATTTAAAAGATTTTCAAAACCAGGGCACGGAAAGCTGAGGAATCTCGGCATCTGTGAAAATCTGACTCCAATTTGTAATGCAGAGATCACTTAAAACCGTAGTCTTTATTAAGGAAATAAAAATGGATTCTGTCTCTTTGATGTTAAACTGGCATTAAAGGAATCTGGAAATCACACAACAGCACGCAAGAGGAAGGAGAGAGATACAAGGAAAATACGTAAGAAGAGAGAAGGGTAATAGGTTTAAAGGAAAGAAAACTGACAGGTTTAAATATAAATGTACTACGCAATGTTATTCCTGCTTGTTCTGTTACTTTGTTGGTCTTATTCTGATACATGTTTTTGTAGAAAAGGAATGCGTTGAACCTTGTTAATCCATTCAGTTTTAATAGTAAAAGTAATTTTCTCAGGTGGGCACTGAACAGTTGCAATTACAGTTTATTGTGCCGGAGAAATTCTTTTAAGACACTAATGGTGAGAGGCATAGGGTAAGGAATAACAGCACAGCATGTCTCCTGAGCTTGATACCAGCAGCTCTGTGGAAGACCCAGAGACACCAAATGGTATTTGTCTGTTGAAATCTCAGGGTGTTTTATTTCAAATGTGCTTTAGCAGAGGGTGATGAAAAATAATGAAAATATTCTAACTGTAGTCATGCAGCTACTGCTATTCTCGTTCACAAGATCCAGTTAAGCTCTAGCACATTTGTCGTCTGGGCTAGTGTATTGGGTTTGCGTGGCAAGGTTTTGGCAGTGGGAGAGCTATAGGGGTGGCTTCTGTGAGAAGCTGCTAGAAGCTTCCCCCATGTCCGACAGAGCCAAAGCCAGCCGGCTCCAAAATGGACAGACCCACCGCTGGCCCAGGCCGAGCCCATCAGTGATGGTGGTAGTGCCTTTGGGATAATGTATTTAAGAAGGGGAAAAACCCCTGCACAACTGCAGCCAGAGAGAGGAGCGAGACCATGTGAGAAGAACCCCTCTGCAGACACCGAGGTCAGTGAAGAAGGAGGGGAGGAGGAGTGAGGAGGAGGTTGATGCCCCTGCAGCCTGTGGTGAGACATCAGGCTGTCCATCCCCAGCTCCCGGAGGGGAGCGGGGGAGCAGATGCCCACCTGCAGCCCGGGGAGAGAGGAGCCCACGCCGGAGCAGGGGGATGCCCCCCAAAACGGCTGTGACTCCATGGGAAAGCCCACGCTGGAGCAGACTGTGCCTGAAGGACTGCAGCCCATGGGAGGGACCCACGCTGGAGCAGTTCATGGAGGACTGTCTCCCGTGGGAGGGACCCCACGCTGGAGCAGGGGATGAGTGAGGAGTCCTGCCCCTGAGGAGGAAGGAGCGGCAGAGACAGCGTGTGAGGAACCGACCCCAACCCCCATTCCCCGTCCCCCTGTGCCACTCAAGGAGGGGGTAGGTAGAGAATCCAGGAGCGAAGCTGTGCCCGGGAAGAAGGGAGGGGTGGGGGGAAGGTGTTTTAAGATTTGGTTTTATTTCTCATTACCCTAGTCTGGTTTGATCGGCAATAAATTAAGTTAATTTTCCCCAAGTCGAGTCTGTTTTGCCTGTGACAGTAATTGGTGAGCGATCCCTCCCTGTCCTTGTCTCGACCCATGTGCCTTCCATTATATTTTTCTCTCCCCTGCCCAGCAGAGGAGGCTTTGGTGGGCACCTGGTGTCCAGCCAGGGTCAACCCATCACAGCTAGCAAAAAATATAAGAATTACCTTCTGTGAGAGACTAAAGCTTTCATAATCTAGTTTTGATTCCCATTCGCTCCATGGCTACTTTAAAAAACCCAACAATAATAAAAAAAAAACCGAAACACGTCATACCTAGTCATTCGGCTATTTCGTGTAAAAGACCACTCTAGAGGTCCCTCTCTGTCTTGTTTGAAAGAAAGACTGCTTAAACATCATATAATACATGACAGGTGAGTGCTACAGACAGGAAGCAGTAGCAAAAAATGAACTTTTTTTTTTTTTTAACGATGAGGGGTTTTTTTAGTCCACTGATGGCAATACATCTCTTCAGAAAGTTCTGGTGGGTTTAGATTTTCTTTTTTGGGGGGGTGGGGGCAGAGGGGTTGGTTGTTTTTTGTTTTTTTTATTTAGCAACTTATTTCAACAAGCAAAATAAACATTTAAAACTCCTGGCAGATGTTGAAGCAGCTCTTCATAAATTTCTGTACATATTTAGAAGTGGACTTGTATTTTTTTAAATAATTTCTTTCCACACATCTGCTAAAAGTATACTAGAAATTAGCATCACAATATAAGTGAACCACATGGAAGGCAGGATAATGTACTTTTCTTTTTTTTTTTTAAGTGAGGAGACATGAACAAAGGGAGAGGTTTAATTCCTGCTATATAGGCAGTTCATAGGAGGTCACCTTATCTCTGCAATATTATTTGGCTTTGGTTTGGTTGAACTTTCCGAGCATCTTTATGATAAAGAAAATAATTTTGCCATTACTAAAAGCCACTGACCTGACAGCTCAGCGTCTCAGGACTTGTCTGGGTTGACTTAGCTTGAACTGATTTTAGCCTTTAAAAAAATAAAAAAAAAAAAAAAAAAAAAATTGTGACAGCAATTGCCTGGTGGCAAGGTAACCATTGTCTAAATTTGTTTCAGATTTCTTTTGGTTTATAGTGATAACGAGG
The DNA here is from genome assembly GCF_929443795.1 of Astur gentilis. Taxonomy (NCBI): domain Eukaryota; kingdom Metazoa; phylum Chordata; class Aves; order Accipitriformes; family Accipitridae; genus Astur; species Astur gentilis. The sequence continues at coordinate 17,169,439 of NC_064891.1, forward strand.
AGTTATTCAGGGTGTACTGAGTTGTCTACATTTCTATTTCTAAAAAAAATGAAGTATGGAAGAGAGCGTGTGCACAGGACGGTACCAGAGGTGCAGGGGTTCTGACAGAAATCACAGCTGTAATTCACAGGTCACTACAGGAGCCCAGCCTGCCGTTGTTCAGGTAAAACCAGTTTTAGAACAAAAAGTGAATGGTTGGGAACCAATGACAAAGGTGAGCGTGTAAGCTGTGTTAAGAAAAATTAAAAAATAAACCCCAAAAGCCCATGGAGGAAGGAACCATCAGCATCTTTCTTCTCCCAGCAGAAAGGAGGAAGAAACTCCCTGCGAGAGGACCACGCGTCTCCCAGTGACAACCTCAGGATGCTGATGGCCCATCCTGAGCCCCTCTCCCTTTCTCTTTCAGGAAGGCTGAAGTTTCCAGTCTTTGGACCCAGGGGGGCTGAACACATCACCAGAGAAACAGGGGTTTCTAGGAAGGGTTTTATTTCTCCTGAAAAGCAATTTGACTGTACTATTAAAGCTTTTCTATGTTAATTTGAATTATGAATGTATATTATCATAACTAATAAATCAGACAATTATATTGTTAAACCATGAACTGGAGTAACAATAATTTCCTAGTTCCACTTACGACTGTGCTCCTCTTTTGCCCATATAAGATTTTGAATATAACAAGCATGTTGACTGTATACACAAAAACAACAAACACCAGAATAAACAAGAGCTCAGAACCATATATTTAAAAGATGTGCATCATCCTAATTAACAGGAAATATTAGAAAATTAAAAGAAATGTGTGATCACCTACAGTTCTTAAATCACAAGTGTATTTACCCTGCCAAAACTTTGCAGAAATATTTTTGCTTGTTTCAGTTGCAACATGGAGGGGTTTTTATCTGTAAACAAAAAAAATGACATGAAACACTCACAATATCATAAAGTCACTGCAGTATGTCCTAGTAGCATTGAATGTGTTTTCACCATCAAATCTTTTAAACCAGAAAGTGATTTGGTTTTTGTACAAATTATTTAACCAAATACAGTAAAACTGTGATGAATTTTCAAAGATATGAAATACTATTTTATAAAAGTGTACTTTAACAGCTAATTTTGTTTGAACACATATATTCCATCTATGCTTCAGAGAAAGAGAATCTTTGTCAGGACTTTCTCCTTCCTTTTTTTTATTAGACTTACTGAGTGATAGTTATGCAAAGAGACTACAGACAAGCTTTTGGGGCATACAAGTCCTTCTTTAGATCTAAAATAAAAGCAGTAAACTCAAGGTTGAGAATAATTATGTTAATTATTGAGCCAATTTGAAAGAAAATGATGGTTGTTACCAGCAGAGCAGAGGGTAATGTCAGTAAGCGAAGCAGTAATAAGTTCAGTAGGTCTGGTGGGACTGAGAGGTCAGGCAGAGGTGCCACCTGGAGAAAAAGACTAGATACCAGGAGGCCAGTATCTCGATGATTTTTAATGTCAAGTACAGCTGTGAATGTTAGTTATGAATATACTTATTTTTTGTAGTTATTCCTTAAGGATCAGGGCTGAAAGATCAGAAATGCAGTCTTCCTTTCTGTCATACTGTTCTTGTGCTGGTAAGTGGACACATTTTACCTTCATAAATTATTTATAGAAGCTCACGCTAGTGGCTATCTGATTTTGTCCACACAGTCTCCATAGGGGCTTTTGGTGCAGTATAGGAAACTGCATTTCTGATAGCTTTGTTGTGAGAGACATCTAATGCTTGGAAATGTATGCTAGAAGTTTTGCATATTTTCAGCTAGCTCAGGCTGGTATCACTTGGTGCACATTCACCTCTGAAGGTGAGCTTAAACAAGGTTAGTAAGTCACTTCAAGGCCAGGAGAAGGGTTCCCAGGAATAACTGAGATGCGACCTGTCACAAAACTTGCAATAGTTTCACGGTTTTCTGTAAAGGTTCCAGCACAGAGAGATGTATGGAGTTTTCTTGGTGTATAGCTATCTTGTCAAATCAAGCGATCTATTTGCCAATAGGAGGATCCTTGTTGCAGAGGGTAAGGTGGATGTCACAAGTACTTTTGGGGGGGGAGGGGGAAGGAAAAAAAAAAGGGCACCTTCTAATAAACATTTGGCCCCACACCAAGGATTCTTCGTATACTTCAAATAATTGCCAGTTTTGTTAAGGTAAACATATTGGTCTCACGTAAAGTAGGTGCTGTTCTTTCTGTTTTATGAGACACGCAGATACCAGTTTAGAAACTTTCCAGAGACAGTTGAAGGTGGTACAGTTACTGAATTGATGTGCTTAAGATAATTGTTCTAAAATTATAATCACAAATCTATTTCAGAATCTGATGACTTGGTAAATGATTTTTAAAATAAAATAGATCAAAAAAAACCCCACACCCTACCCTGCCTTACGCTGTTTTAAAGATAGACAAAATGAAAAACATTTTGAACAGAGGAGACTTTCTCTTTGAAAAGTGCTAAAAAAATCCTATGTTGACAGAGATTTTCTTTTTTAAATCAGAAGATTGAAAGCTTACACTTTTTCATTAGCATCTCCAGCAAAAGCTTTGCCAGAAATTCTCCTAACAACCTTATCAGTAACATATATGCAATCATCATCACACTACACTTAATTGGGACAGATACAAGCATCATAGCTGTTTCCATGAGAGTTTCAAACTAAATTACATTTTTGATTGAGTTACTTCAGTGGCAAATCTCCATTAGTCAGTTATATGTTACATGCTGTGTTATCACTTTCAGAAAAGCAAAAACTACATTCAGTATTATTATAGCTCTCTATCAAACAGGTTTTTGTATGAATTCACTACGTAGTTTCTATTTGAATCTTCCCCCACCACAAAAAAAAATAAACACAACCACCACACTATAACTCAGTCGTGTCCACTATTTCAAGTATTATGGTAACTGTGACTCTTTTTAATAAATAGTTTGCTCAAGTATACTTCTCTAAATACTGCACAAATAAATACATATATAAGTTTTTAATCCTTACAACAGGGCTATCTATCTATGTTAGTTTAGAAGTAAGAATTCTGCTGAAATGGGAAGAAAGAAGATTGGATTACAAGTCCCCTTCCGAAAGAGCCAAATGTGTATATATGGAAAAAGTGTTAAAAAGCTGAACTTTAATATAAAGTAAGCAGTATCAGTACATTTACCATATAAATATACTCCTAAATCCATTCTTTAGTGAATAGTTACAGACTGAAAAAGATCCATATCAAGTTAATGAACTCTACTCTGCTGACTTACAGAAAAGACTGTAAAATAGAAGAATCTACATATATTATTTCAAACTGCTTATTAGATAGACTTATCTATAATATATATATATTAGGCACAAATTACATTAAAATAACATTTACAGAATTGCAAAGAAAAAGTTTCACAAGTTAGAAAATGGAGGGGGGGAGGGCTGGGGGAATCAAGGTTGCCTGCATAACCTCAGCTCACCCCTTCTGCTTAGACAGTATTTTATGATCTTTAGTTAAATCATCTTATGACACAGCAGATGTGGGAAGTCAATGCAGAAAACAACACTAGGAAGCTAGGAGAAATGAAGCAAGGATAGACTGCTGACACTCACCCATAAGCTGGTACAAGCATGATGCCATAGTACAGTCCTGAAGCAAGCAAAAAAATACTGCTGCTTCATTAAATCCCAGACCTAGAAATCCGCAAGAGGAATTTGTGGTTTGTAATTCCTAAACTACAGTGTAATTAGGTTCAATCTAACCTGCTTAATGTCATATATGATTCATTGCCACAGCCTAGGTTGAATAAAAACCAAAACGCCCAGAATTGTGGTGATAGCTCAGTGCCTAAAAGGTAGAGGGCTTAGAAACAGAAAGCAGAGGCTTCAAAGAGTTGATAAATTCTTTTTGAGGAGCATGGCCATCAATTTGCTGAGAGGGAAAGCTAATGGGACTGGGCAAAAGGGCTTTAAATTAGCAAGAAAGAATAAGGTGTTCAGCAAGGAGACAGGAAGAAACAGAAAGAAAAGCAGCAAGTACATAGGAAAATCAGCAAGAAAGATGTATCTATAGAAAGGAGAATAGAGGGCACCAAACTGGGATTTAGCAGGCAGGTAATTTAGGGTGTTACTAGAGAATGGCAAGGGAGATAAAAGCAAAACTGAGCAAAATGAAATAAAAAGAAGTACACACGAGTACATACAATATCTCTGTTCCAGTGAATTGAGATGTTCTGTTTGGGAAAGTAACAAAAAAAAAACCCCAGAAAATCTTATTGTGGGATAAAAATAAGTAATTGAAATGTCAGTGAAGGAAAGCATGGCCCATGAGACAGACAAAGAGGAGTGACTGCTGCATGTGTACACTCTGGAAACATCCCCTACTCTAAGGTAGCCATGGAAGTAGGAAGGGAAATGATTTTTTTTTTAAATCTCTGGGTGAAAATAAAAGTAGATGGAGAAAGAACGGCAGTTTTCTATGAAGTTTATGAGCAAAACTTATATGAGATGAAGTCCTTTAGTAGACAACAGATACTGAAATTAGTTGAAGAATCATTAAAAGCCATACTAATCTTAATAGAGAAATTATCTTAGAAAGAGAAATACACTGAGTAGAACCAATTATTCTCACATTCATTCACATGGTACAGGGAAAGTCAGGATCTTAGAAAGGAGACTCATAAAGCAAACTGTGCTAAAGAAGGATCTAGTCAGAAGATGCAACAGGAAAACTCCACAGAAGATGCAATAGGAAAACTCCAAGAAAAAACACTTTTAGATGGTCTCCCCTTCCATTTACAGATAGCTCTCACCAGCAACCAGGACAATGTCAGCTTAGTCATACTTCACAGCTAGAACTAAAAACTAAGATGCTTCTTTTTTTCTTTTTATTTGTAAATTATTTTTAAGCACCGGAATTACAAAAAAAAAGGAGGAAGTCTCCTTTCACTGGTATCATTCTTACCTCGTGTTTGCTGAGGAGGTAGCTAGTGCCCATCTTCCATGAGTGCCCTGTACCAAGGGTGAAGTTCATCAGAGAACCAACAGGAATCCTATATCGCCTTCTTCTGGGGGAGTTTTCGCTCTGTGAGATAGGTGAAACAGTGTTTCTGACTAATTTAATAATGAATTTTAATCTGTAGAAGATAAAACTGCTTTAAAAAAAAAAAAAAAAAAGCTTTCTGAGAATCCAATATAGTGATTAAAAAACAAAAGTAAGAACAAAAGCCCTGAGCTGAGGGAATCTTTAGCTTTTTCTTGACTTGGAGGTGTAAGGAATTCAAACAAGGCAGTATCTCCAATTAACTCAATCACATCCCTTCCTGGGATTTGAATTGCCACTCTGATTCCCTATATAGGAAATGTAGACAGATAGCTCAGGTTTGGATTCCTTTCTGGAGACTAGATACCTGAAAATCATCCATGCTGGTGCTGACTTATTAAATACCAAAACTCTGCAGTTTGCTAAGTCTATCCCAGCTGTGTCTTCAGCTGCAGGTGATTTCAGTGGGACAGGTATGCATTCAATCAAAGTCTCAAGGTATTGCAGAAGCTTCAGAGGACAAGAACCAAAACCTAAAAATCTTTCTTAAAACACATAGAATATGTAAATCCACCAAATTTCCCACTGAAGTTACTAGAATTAAGGGAGGCAGCATCTACATGAAACAAAACAAAACGAATAGATTAGAATGGAATATTTCAGTTGGAAGGGACCCACAACGATCACATAGTCCAACTGCCTGACCACTTCAGGGCTGACCCAAAGTTAAAGCGTGTTGTTAAGGGCATTGTCCAAATGCCTCTCAAACACTGACAGGCTTGGGGCATCGACCGCCTCTCTAGGAAGCCTGTTCCAGTGTTTGACCACCCTCTTGGTACAGAAATGCTTCCTCATGTCCAGTCTGAACCTCCCCTGGTGCGGCTTTGAACCGTTCCCACGCGTCCTACCACTGGATACCAGGGAGAAGAGATCAGTGCCTCCCTCTCCGCGTCCCCTCCTCAGGAAGCTGCAGAGAGCAAGGAGGTCGCCCCTCAGCCTCCTTCTCTCCAAACTAGACAAGCCCAATTGGGGCTGGAACGGATCTGATCCTCTGGATGCATTCAAGGACCTTCACATCCTCCTTATATTGTGGGGCCCAGAACTGCACGCAGTATTCAAGATGAGGCCGCACCAACGCTGAATACAGCGGGATAATCCCCTCTTTTGACCGGCTGGTTATGCTGTGTTTGATGTCCCCAGGATGGGGTTTGCCCTCTTCACTGCCAGGGCACACCACTGACTCGTCTTGAGCCTGCTGTCAGCCAGCACTCCCAGATCCCTTTCTGCAGGGCTGCTCTCCAGCCACTCCTCTCCCAATTTATACTGGTGCCCAGCATTACTCCATCCTAAGTGCAGAATCTGGCATTTCAACTTGTTAAATTTCATCCCATTAATCATAGCCCAATGCTCCAATCTATCTAGATCCCTCTGCAAGGCCTCCTGTCCTTCAGGAGAGTTAACAGCACGTCCCAGAGTGGTATCATCAGCAGACTTGCTAATGGTGCACTCAACTCCCGCATTCTGATCATTGATAAATACATTGAACGGAACTGGCCCTAGAATTGCACCCTGAGGAACACCGCTGGAAACCAATTGCCAGCCAGATGTAGCCCCATTCACTTACAACCCTCTCAGCTCTGCCCTTCAGCCAGTTCTTCACCCAGTGCACCGTCAACCTGCTCATCCCATAGTTGGACAACTTGTCCAGAAGGATGCTGTGAGGGACAGTATCAAAAGCCTTAGTAAAATTCAGAAAAACTACATCCACCACCTTGCCTTCATCCACTAGGCAGGAACTGTTGCACAGCACCATCAGTAAGGAACTGTCGGGATGATCAGGATGGAAGCACAACTACAACACACATTGCTGAGAAACAGCAAGTGATTTGATGACATTTTTTGATGTCTTTTAATGTGTTCCTCAGCCAAAAAATTCTTTATCTTAACTACAGAGATTTCATGAAGACCATCTTATGAAAAATACATTCTAAGAAAAAGAAGAATCTTTAAATAGAGAGCGGTTGTATCAAAAATACCCCCAATATCACATCAAAACACTGCTGACATAGAGCAGCAGATCAAATAACATCTACTGGCACAGCAAACTGAACGCCTGCTTCCAAACCAGAAAGGCACTTTGACCAATGCAATACAGTGATTGTAAGTTTACCATACGTTTCCAGGAAGATTTTTATTTCAAGAGAAAGCATTGCAAAAAAAAAAAAAAAAAAAAAAAAAAAAAAAAAGGGATAAGTATATCGGAGACTATTTTTGGAGGCACATGTTATCTTAAAGGCTAAATTTTTACATTGCCTCTGTAAGATATCAGTGTTAATCAGCTTAAAAAACCAAGTGTTTGATATTTCCAAGTTCTAACAAGTATGTGTCATTGCAACATTTTCATGTTTGAATAAAGAGATATCCAGAAAGAAGGGTCTTTTCGTGGAAATAAGAAGTGAATTTTGGTTTTCTTTCCCTCTCACTGGCTAAATTTTTGAAGATTTACTTAGTTTAGAAGCCGAGGGCCACATATACTGAATGCACAACGTATTTTTAATGATGCTTTAACACAGAGGTAGACAATTGCTTGTTCATATCCGTAAATGGTATAAGCAGATCCATTTCACAGAATTTATGGTTCAACTGTGTTCCGGAGTAGAAGGAAATTCTTCAAATTGCTTTGTACCATCCTGCCACCTGCAAGATCCGTAGGTGAAATTCTAGTTACATAGGCCCACAAATACCTCCTGATCTCATAAAATCTGCCCTTCTTCTGCCCTTCTTGCCCAAGGCAAGATTCTCTTGAAGGATCAAATTTTTATTTTGTTTTGTTCTCAAATCTACACAACCTTCTTTATATAGCTAGAATACTTTCCATCTACAAGCATTTCCCAACAGAAATTCTTCTTTCTTCCTCTGAAAATACATATTTATTGCAGGCTATGAAGCCTTTCTAAAAACATCTTGCAGTCTGAGATTTCCTTGGCTCTGTTTGCATTGTGCTCACTTTTCTCTTCTCTGCAATCAGACAAAATCTTCATTTTCAAGTTAATAGCATCAATTAATAGTTTTGAATTGCATCTCATTTTTGTGACAGAATTCCCCTTTAAAATGCCCCTGCACAGTGACCTGGTCACAGCCATATGTGAACTCAGGAAAGGCTATGCCCTCCTGCAGTTCTCCCTTATCGTGACCCCCTTAATTGCATGTATTAGGAGACACCAGTGAGTCAACAGCCATCAATCTCTTTATTCTGTTCAACTTTCAAGGCCTTGTTTCAGAGTGGACAAGACACCAGTTCAGAGTTCATTTTTACTCCTAGATCAATGACACTTAAACATATTAAATATTTTCAAAAACACACAGCAGTCTGACATCCCATCAAACTGACCATGAAAAATATTATTGTGTGTTACCTCTTGTATGTAATGTTTGTGTAGAACAACTGACAGACTATAGATATTTTTGATATATGAACCTCAGCAAACCAAGCCCATTAATAAAAGAAGATCAATAATGTTCTCACTTGTTGGGGTGACACTCTGATAATGTTTCTGATAAAATAAGAAAAAGAAAAATAGATGAGCTGCAGGTTCTTCAACTGGATACATGACTCTATCTCAACTAGCATTTTGACCAAAATCCAAGCACTGGCAGACTGCATTTCATCTGTTCCTGCTCTCCTATCAGTTCTCCTTATTGCTGTCTATTTCCTTGCATATTTATTAGGCTGAGTTTTCTCAAGAACAGACTGTAGTAGAGCAGAATATTTACCAAGTGTACTGTTTTTAAAATCCCTCCTACGTGGAGAATCACACACCAAACTGGTGAAAATTACCTTACACAAATCAGTCTAAGGTTTAGCTAACTGTTCTGGAGCAGCAATGCTGCCAGAAGTTCAGCAACTTACCTGGCTATTTTTTATTAATTTTTTTTTTTTAGGGAAGGGAGCTGCTGCATCTATAGAGAGATTCACTAATTATTTCTTCTTATCAGGCCTGAAGTTCTGTTACTTAGTACATCATGTCTTCCTGAAATTTTTTATGCAACTGCCGAATTCATACTGTTCCTTGAGTTGCAAAATCAAGAAGAAAAAAAAAGAAAGACTCATAGGAATTTCTGTTTTGTTTTGGTGGATTTTTTTTTTGCACAGGGCTTGCCTGTTTAAATTGGGATGTATTTCCTGGCTTATGGAGCTCCAGTATTGACGTGCGCCTTTATAAAAATGGTAGTGTCTCAGTTTCCAGATCCCCACACTGTGAGTATTATGTCATATATGTTTTCTTAAGCTACTAATAACCTATCATTATTTCTTATATACAAAAATATACTGAAAGCATGGGTAAACATTGAACTCCATGAGACTTTCTCGCTATGTATTGTTTCAGCAAGATTTCTTATCTAATCTGTTGCACTTCCTTGATCTGGACTGAGGACATGACTAGTTACAGAGAAGAATATCTTGGTTTACACTGCCTTTTTTAGTTAGGAAAATGTACAAGAAACAAGTATTCTAACCTTTTCAGTAACTTTTAATTTTTTGAGTCTTTCTACTCCTTTTTGACCATGGCACTATTAATCTAAATGCTAAGTATACTTGTTAGCGTTAAGCAAATTCCAAAGTCCAAGTTTATGCTTGATAAATGGGTAGTAATAAGAATTATTTGGTGCCTACCACAGACTAACAGAAGCTGACAACTATAAAAACACATGTTGCCATAAAGAGCCCAACCCTTATTCTGTAGCTTCTATAAACTCCAGCTGCAGCACAGATTCAAGGAATGCAATGAAATCCTAAAAACACTGAAAACCTTATGGAAGCTCCCCTTACAAGTTATGCTCAGAGTCACAGTAAGGACACAATTATTTCAGTGTCCCTTTTGAAGAAAAATTCTCATTAATTTTGCCAGGACTTCAGTTCTGGTATCCCATTTGTTACTAGCAAAGGGGAGCATAACTGTTTCCAAAAAAGACTTACCATAAGACACCATGTCCGATTTTAATGATTTCACTGCAGCTTGCCACCAAAATAATCTCAGATTTAATGCTACAGAAATAATTGCTGGAAAAGCCAAATTCATGACCAAGATGAAGGTGAGCTCGCTGGTGACTCTAGCCCTCCAAAATACTGTGCTTATCTTCTGGAGTAAAAGCATTTAGTTTGCAAGTAAAAGAAGAGGAGACCTTGGCTGTTTTGATAAACATCATCCACGGACACTTGAACTCTTTAGTAACATTTATGTTTTTAAAGAGCATCATTTCAAGGATGTCAACAATAAAAGCTTTAAAAATTAGGAAAAATCTTAGAATCCTGGAATGCTGCAAATCCTGAAATACTAGTTTTTAAGTAACATCCCTTTGCAGCAAAACCTTGGAGTCTAAAGCAGTCCTACTAGGCTTTTTGTGGTTTTGATGGTGCCCAGGCTGCAAACAGAAATTTTAAAGCCAAGCAGTAGAAAACAAGAATATTAGCTTTATCTACTCACATGCTTCACATGTTGGCCTTTATTTTCAAGCCTAGAGCTTTTATTTAACCCTAAATCTTATAGTAGATTTTTAACATATCTGGCTGTGTGCCTTAAGAAATTCCTTTGGATGAACAATGTAAGTTATAGCTTAGCAATATTGGAGTAAAAGTCATAGACAATGTATTATAGTAACACCACATCAACGGAAGAACAAAAAATACCAGCTCTTACAAGATTCAAAGCAAAGAGATGAGCCATGAGCTTTCCATAAGCAAAATTCAAAAACCAATTTTAATCTTGCAGAGCCAATATTAATTTCTCTAATAGAGTTGAATAACTTCATATTAATAATAGCCACAATTCTTTGCCTTACAGAGCTTAATATGTAACTATAAATAATATGCAATTGCTTGATGCTTGTTAAGAAAAAGTTATATTAGTAGTAGTAGTTTGAAAATGACTTTCTTCTGGGACATAACTTTTGTTCCTTCTGCTATTTCTACCTGCAGATTTAATTTCAATCTCTTCTTCTAGGAAACCAGAAAAAATTGGATTTTTTTTATCTCAGATTAGCAGAATTTAGCTCAATATATATGGTTTTTTGCATATATTTTCAATCTTTCAAGGAAAGCCATGAAACCAACTCTTTAGAAGGGTTGATCTTAGAGACAACTGTAAAGCAAAACTGTCCTGCACTTCACTTTGCTTGGATACCATCAGCTTTCACCTCTCTTCTCTCTTCCAAGTATGTGTTGGAAGTAGCATGGTATATTACTCACTAAATTATTTCATGACATAATAATAGTAATTTAATTATTATTTTTTTAATCTATTGATTAAAATTCTTGTTTTAAATTCTTACTTTTTCCCAAAATATTTCAAAAACTAAATATTTTTTTTCAATTTCCTCTGCAGGAAAATTTCATAAGCAGCTGTTAGGTGAGTTTTTTGGCACAAAGCAATTATTATAGTCTTTTTTAAGATACAGTTCACTCGTGTATTGAGTCCACTGCAAATTAATTTATCCTTAGAGACTTTGAGTCTCTATATTTTATAAATAGGAAATGGGCAGTAAAGTGCCTCGATGCAACAATTTAGAACAAGTGCAGATTGAGTCAAATTCTTCTCTATCCCAGCGTGGAGAGCTAGCAACTCTTCCTCCTTATATTTTCCTACGTGCACTCTCTGTGAAGATAGCAGAGGAGCACAGAGATCCTATCTCACCAGGTAAAACCACAGTATTTTTGCCCAAAGGCAGATTTCAGACATGCTTTCTATCTATCTACCTGTAAAACTACTTCACAGGCTCAAATTCCATTTTCAGGTGGGCCAAGGGACCTGTGACCCTAAAATATTAACATACATTGAAAAGTATTTCAGTGCTAATGAGCAAGTCACGCACAAACTCAATTCATGGTGAATATAGGTGTTTGCAAATGTGATAACAAAGGGGCTGTTGTAATTCAGCGGTTCATCCCTGCCCCATGGTTCTGCTATTGACCTCTGAGATGAAACTCGGTGACTGACTGTGGTCCTATTTAGTTTCCATGCAAAACAAACATGGCTTAGACAAGCGATTGTCTTGCATCGCCTGACTACTATCGCATCGCTCTGGACATGGCTTGGCTATACTGCAGTAACTGAAGTAGAAGAACTCTGGATCTCTAGCGGAGAAAGTTATATTATAATTGTGTAATAGGTGGCAATGAGGACCATGGGATAGATGACTGACTCACCTCTTAACAAAAGATTTATGTCTCAACCACAACCGTGAGCAATGTATTTCAAGTTATTTATTAGAAGTGTGAAAAATGACAGTAACTGCCAAATTCAAATAAGAAGTACAACCCTGAAAGTGCTCCAATAGTTGCTGTTAACATATATCCAGCGTACAATTGCAGGTAGCCACAGGGGACATGTGTGGCCAGTAGAGTGAGCATATAAAGATGTAGCCATGTGTAGAAAAATAAGAACATTTCTCACCTCTGCACAGGCATTGGAGTGGAAGCACCTTTGTGAGTCAAGCATAAAATATGCCTCTGATCAAGGGGTACAGTACAGAAAACCTCCCCAAACAGGACTATTAGTGTGTCGTGTTGCTCAGTTCTTCTCCCAACAGAGGACAAAGTAACATGAGGTGATAACAGTTTGTATTGTTCATCTACCTGTTGTCAAGTTTGGTTTCATTTCATAACAAACGTGTTCATAAACCACATTATCACAATGTACCAATACAATGTATTACTACAAAGGTATTATCTCAGTGATATGACTTAAAGTGCTTAAGTAGATAATAGTTTCTTCATGACAGAACCTCACCTACACTAATGCGGAGGTTATCTCCATGAACTATAGCATACCAAATCCTGTCATTAACTGTAATAATTACAAGCCACAGATCAAGCCACACCCTGAAAGGAACTTCAAACAGCTTTACAGCCAGTTATGGTTCAGTCAAAGGATGGAGAAACGGTAACTACCAGATGAAAACATGTGGAACAGCTATGTCAATCTCTATGTCACAAAGTTCAAATCACACAGAGCGATAAATGTTTTACCAAAAATTGCTTTAAATTCTGTCACTAAGGATTTGGGGTTTTTTGCAGGCTTAGCTTCATAAGAAATGACTGGTTTCAGGATGTTCCTTGAGTTGCATGGACCTGCAACCCGCCTTTAAATATTCAGCGTAGGTATATCAATAAAGGTTCATAAAACTCAGGCCTAAAATAGCAATGCTGATAAAACTTAAAAAATATAATTTTTTTAAATCACGTTTACCATTTCAAACAAAGTTTGTGAAGGCATATATTTGTTCTTTATACATAATTTAGGAGGCTGAAGCACCAGGAGAAAGAAATACTTTTGAAATCAGAAAAATCACCTTGGGGAAAAAAAAAGAAAAAAAAAAGATGGGGACAATTGACCATAAGAGGAATGTCTCTAACTTCTGCAGCAGTGAAGTTCCTAGACAGGACTGAATAATATTCAGAGGATCTTTGATCTATTTATGAAAAGGTCGGGGTGATATTGCTGTTTGAACAGAACAGAGAGCTTGATGACCCCTTGCAGTTCTGTGCAGCTGGTGTTAAAATAAACCAACATAAAAAACGTTATAGAGATTACTCTTTTAAAAGTACCACAAGCAAAATATCACGTAAAGCAAATTGTTAATGAGTTTACACAATAAAATATTGTGCAGAGATGTAGTTTAAGTACTGTATAATTCAGGATGAGCTGGCACTTTCATTATGAAATCTCCATGCTCAGCTTTAGAACAAAAACCTTCAACACATTTTGTGTCAGACATCCAAAACTTTTTTTTTTTCCCTCCACTGCTTGAAACAGTAGCCTTCACTCTTTTTGGGATATACAGGTACCATATTTTCCACAGTTTGGTTTAGTTTATGTTCACATCATCAAATAACTGTCCTTCAGATAAAATTTTGTCACTGGTTATGTCGTTCATGAAGTATCTTCATCTGCTAGGAAACACCGAATTCATGCACCTGATAATCCAGTAAGGATGCTTGATGTGGCTGCCATGTTGATACCTCTCTTTATACTGATTAAATTATTTCAGTGTTCTACGTAATAGTTGCAAGCAGCAGGTTCCTTCGAAACTAGTTGAAAGAAATGTTAATTTATTTAGTTGGGTCTTTTCACAGTGCATTACTCACGGGTGTTTTAGAAGGTGTGATGCTTAAAAGTGTAAGTATCTGTATGTATGTATCAAGTGCTGACTAATCTTTAACACATTTTCAGCTCAAAGTTTATGCCAACAGTTAACTGGGATCATAATCATGTGCTCAAACACATCTTCACAAATATATTACATTTGTCAGCAGAACCTAAGGAAGTAATAAAGTACCTAAAAGTGGTCATGTTCCCTTTCATTGGCTCCTAAATACTATCTACTATTGAATTTTCTGCTATGTGTTTCCTTCTCTCCTGCTTCTCAGTCTCCAGAAAAAAAATAAGGAAAACCTAGTTTCTGGACTGCAAATTCATTTCTTTTTTGAACTTCTCCAATTTGTCCGTGAGCCACATGAGCTCTCAATTGGATGCTAAATATCAGCCTACATACAGAGAACTCTTCACATTGAATAAAAGGTTGCTTAAAGCCAGCAAGGCTTGGTTCAGATACATTCAGATGCCTTTCAGTATAACTGAATAAAAAGGTTCAGCCTATTTAAGTGAAAAGTGGACTTTTTTGGATGGCTAAAAATGGTGATCAGCATCGCAGCATTAGTCACCGATGCCTAGCCTGAAAAGTGCAATTCTTGTTCCTTCGGAGAATTCACAGCTTGTTGTGAATGAAAGTCTAAGTCTCACTGAAAAGTGGTCTTATTTTTTAGGTATTTTTGAAAATAGTGCTCACAATATTCACATTATTCTTCAGAAAAGTTCCTACTACTTGAGTCATCTCATATTTGGGCCCTCTAGCCTCCATTCGGTAATATTTTAAAGCAAATATATATTGAAGAAAAGGATCACTACATCATTTCCTTGGAAACATAGTTCCTAATGAATCCTTTCATATAATCATGCATATCTTTATAAATATATTCTGAGCAATAAACCATGATTGAAATTAAGTAAAATACACTCTTAAGGTTGACTTAATCTCTTTTACCAAATAACCATTAAAATAAAAATTCTCTCACAGGATGCTCAAGTCAAAATGAGGAACATGATAATAAACATTGGGTAATAAAAATAAATTAAAAATCAAAGCTTTAATGATATATTTTCCTATCAAAATGAAAGTGGCAAATCGAAAACAATGATGATGCTCATCCACAGTCACAGTTCCAACAGAACACCTCAGAATTTGATTTACAATTAGTGGCATCTCGAAAGTGAGCCATCATTTTACATGTAAAACCACTACGACTCAATCCATCAAGCATTAAAATCTTGATGTTGATTAACGGCATTCTCTCACACTGTTCCTTTTGATGAGGTTTCACAGAAACCAAAGCAATATTATTCAGTATAAAACTACCATGTTATAGGGTTACACACCTCCTCCTCCATAGCCAGTTCAGTCGCTATCACTGTGTTCATAAGCAGCAGGTTTTTGGTGGTTTGAGAAATTTTAGTATCTTCACCAAAATATGGGTATAGGACATACACTTCAGTGGCTTTCAATGTTATATTGGCACAGGCTTCAAGCACCTGGAGCAAGTGGGCTGAATGCAAACACTGACTGCAAGAATCAGCTTTCCCTCTGCGATGCTCTTGCCTAACAAGCTGCAGCAACCAAGCGGTACTATTCAGTTTTCCTATGGAAGCATCATTAGCCAAAAAAGGTTCAGGGACTACTAAGATCCATTGGAGTTTGTACCCCTTGTGCAAGATGAAGATGTAAGGCCTGGCTGGTCTAAGCAATTTCCCTCGAAGCATTTCAGCTTTATGCCTACTGCTCAGTTCGTCTTAGGTTCTAGAGTTATGAGGTTTCATATCCCCTCCAAACTGCTATTACAATGGCTGATACTAATCCTGCACACTGATGTTTGGTCCCACTTGCTCTAAGTATCATCCCCTTTTTATGGACAGACTAAAAGGAATGGAAGAGCCCAATTTACTTCTCCTTCCTCTTTCACTTAATCTGTTGCAGAGCCTCCATCTGGATTTGGAGAACAGCAAGGAGAAACTAGAAAATAGAGAGGACAGAATATGGATATCCTGAAAATTGTACCTGTTACATCAGTTCAGACTAAGTAATGGAGTTTCCTTTAATTTGCAGAAGGATAGTTAACACTAAACACCTTTTTTGACTGCTATTTCTTTTTTAAGGTGGATATGACTGAGAACATTTGCAGATTGTCGATTTCAAAGAAAATCCAGTGTAGTTAATAAACTTCTGACTCGTGTGGTGACTGAAAACTTTCTTCTGTTAATATATTTGGGGACCTTCAGTGCATAAGGGCAACTAGGCACAGACACTCCAATGTAAATAGTAAAGATTAAAAAAAAAAAGAGAGAGAGAAAGGCATTTATAAACACCACTATAGTTGCAGGCTATTTCATATCTTTATTCTTTAACGCTTAACAACATCTAGGTGCAAGTCTCTCCTTAGAAATACAGTTATTTATATTGGACAAAATGCATTATTTTTGCCATATACAATATAATGTAAAAATAAGCTTGAAATGGAAAATTTAGATGCAAGTTTTTTAATAAAATTTTTTAAATGCATTTAATGATAGGTAAAAATGCCATTCCAACCTAAGTATTATTTACTCATTTGAAGTAGCCTTCCCAGACTATAAAAAATAATTAAAGTATAAAACCAAATCAGTAAATATTAGCCAAGCTCATATACGGTCTGACAAATTGATTTTGTGCATTATATTGTGACTGGTTCGATTAGTATAAAATAAACAACAAAACAGTCTATTAATGGCTCTGTAAAGCAGCTCTGATTTTTTTTTGTTGTTTTGGGGGGTTTTATGGGTTTTTTTGAGCCTGTTCCTATTCCTCAAGGAGTTTGGACATTGACTTCAGTGGACAGATGATGAGAACTTTAGTGCTTTGAAAATGGCTCTTGTAAAAACTTTTTCAAAAGAATGATCCAGTTTTTAAAATGGTAATATGGAATAGCTGTGACTAAACAAGCAAGAAAATATCTTCAGAGTTTAAATCAGCTACACCCTTTTGTTTGAAGTGACAAGGCCTATCATTAAACAGAAAAATTTTGCTTCTCCAGCACAATAGACACACCAGCAATATGTTCTCACATTTTCTTTCTTACTGTTATTACCTTTTCACATATAATTGGTTTCACACATTTTTGAGAGTCTAAGCTGAAAGCCATTTGTTTTCTCCATACCACGCCCAGCCCTGCACCATCACAAAAACTTTTAAAGAAATTCCAATACTTTAAGCGTTCATCTTATGAATATATTCCACATCCCCAACTACTGCCACACTGCCTTACCTCTGTAGCAATTTTTCCCTTCAATATCACGCTTCCTAATATAAACCTTCCTTTACGCTGTTTCAGAACACAAGACCAGCATTGTCATATATTGCTTCCCTCCTTTGTTTAGCCACCATTTCTTAATCTTTTTGAAAGAGACAAAACCAAAACCAACTGTTAATTGCTGAACGATAATATTTGCAATATGCGCACATAAATTACACAGAGAGCACATTAGTCTTTGGCCTAACTCCTTTCAGAAAACAAGAAACTTCACAGTAAGAGTGGTGGAGAGAGAGAAGGGATAAGAGGAAAAGCAGAGGAGGAATCAAAGAGAAAAAGAGTCTTCATTTTTTATTTCTACTAATCCATAAAGTGTAGTACAATAATTCAATAAGGGGAGGGTATTAGAAAGTAGTTTCAGAAATTAAATAAAAATGGACATAAAACATAGGAAACTAAAAATCCTCCAGACAGAACAAATATGCAGTCAGAGCTGCACGTGAGAAGAGATGATCCCCTGGAAGACCATGGCAGTAGTAGGGAGGATGGTACAACACAAGGCAGCGTTTTCACCTGAGTAAGGAACCAAAACGCGCTGAGGAGGTGTTGGCCTCAAACCCAAGGGGGAATGCTCCAACAGTATCTAATACCAAACTTTCCCTTTATTCATAGCATGTATGGATGTATGATTAGGGTTAAACCCATAAATAGAATAATATCTAATACTGGCAGTAACAACTACATGCAGCATCAGGTATCGTGCATATTTAGAATATACATAATGTATATGGTCAAAAATTTCTAATGTTCATAATATAGCATATATTATGCTATATATAGCATACACTTACTATATATATATATAGCATTACTTACTTATTAATGTATATACAGTCCTCAGGTGACCAGTTGACATCAGATTTTTAATGCTTGTCTGGTGCCTTATCTGGAGTCTAATTAAACAGAAAAATCTTCAGTGTAATTTAGTAAACTTCAAATGGGGATAGTACTACTATTTGGTATTTAATAATAGATGGACATGCCAAGTGCTCCACCTGAAGGGGGAGGACACAAACACTACTAAAGACTCTGGCCAATATAGCTGGGAGAGACATGGAGCAGGTAAGCGAGTCTGGGACCAGAGACAGCTACGTTCCTGCAATTCCTCATCCCTGCAACCAACATGACTCTCCTCCACTCAAAATACAATAACCGAATGAATTTTGGTACCCCCTAAATGCCTAAATTTAAGTCTCCACATGCGTATAGAAACTCATTACTCCAGGCTGTGGATGGAAGATGATGCAGTTGCGCTGTGAGTCCCACACTAAACCAAATACCTGCCAGCCACCAAACAAGGGAGAAAATGAGACTGTCATCAAGAAAGCAGGACCTGCATTCATTCTCACTCACTATCGATAGAAACAAGAGTGAGACAGCTGGATAGCCCCCAGCAGAGCAGAAAGAAGCAAGAAATGTGGCAAAACCACATGACATAAGATAGAAAAGCCAAGGCTCTCAAGGATATGGCAGAGCCTGCAATTGGACAGCAATTACGAACCTTGAAAAAAAAAAAAATAATCTGAATTATAGCAATAGGAGGGCACAGAAGAAACCAGAGGGAAGGTCCTGGCCAAAGAACATCAAGACAAGACACAAGTTATCCAGATCCCACTGCAGAAATGCATACAATTTAGTCAGTCTTGCTTAAATGTATTTTATTTTTTGACTTGCTTATTCATTAAGTTATCTGTCAGTGTTTAAGAGGAGTTTGGACAATGCCCTTAATAACATGCTTTAACTTTTGGTCAGCCCTGAATTGCTCAAGCAGTAGGACTCAACGATCATTGTAGGTTCCTTCCAACTGAAATAGTCTATTCTATTCTATCTTAAAATCTTAAACTTTGATAAGTCAGTCACGCTACCAGTGACTAACTACACTGTGTATCTCTCCATTTCCATTTTAGTGTCTGATGAGATGCTAAAATAGCTTTTTTGCCTTTGTGAGGATGATTCCCCTAACATCTTCCTTTATAGAACAGGGTAAATGAACCTAAAGTTTGCTGTAGTGGGGGACAAACAGTAATGGTGCTCCCCTGGTGTGCAGCTCCCCCAGCCACCACCCTTACATAATGTTGGTTAGAAAATCCTCCTGCAGGAGCAAGTGGAAAATCACCTCTGTCATGTCCTCTAGCTGCCATATGGAATACCAGCCTGAAGAGATAAGGGTTGTTATTGGAATAGCCTCACTAGAGGACAAAATCAGGATACGAGCAAGGGATAAGACGCAGAATTGAATTTCCTGCCTGCAAAAGGTGTAAATCTCAGGATTTTCACTTGCCCGTCGATATCCCAACGCAGGCAAGTGCTTAGTGAATGATTATTCCAGAAGTCCAAATTATCTAAACAACAGCATCCTATTCTTGTGGTAACATGGTTTCTGAGAACCTCAGAGAAGCCTTATGGTTTCTAAGAACACTCATTTGTATAGAGATACATGGAAAATAGCACAGAAGGCATTGCCAAATGCCTCCAAAATTCAGATGAGACCAAAAAATCCCCAAGCAGCAGCAGGTGCTTTTACATATAAGCATTACCAAAAAAAAAAATTAAAAAATCTGAATTACTACAGTCAGTATAGCTGATGAGAGAAAAATATGGCATTGATGTGAACCATTATGACTTTGAATTTGTGAAACTAGCACTCCTTCCCCACCCACACATCCCTCTAAGTCAAAAAAATATTCTCTAAATTGTATACTGATGACACCGGGAACCAAAGCCACCTAATCATCCTTACGTTTCCCTGTCATGAGACAAAAAAGTTCCTACATAGCATATACAGCCGTATATACAAGATATCAATCAAAAACTTCAATAAAGTAGAAAATTAAAAATAAATTAAATCCCATTTTTAAATCACAAAATTAGTGTTTCTGCTTTTCTACCCATTTCTCAATGTGCAGTTCCATTTAATCTCTTTTCCTCTCTAGCATCTCTTTTGTTTCATTCCCCTTGATAGCTGCTTAATTTCACTGAAAATAAGAATTTTTTCCTTCTTAAAAAAAAAAAGGCAAGCAACCATTACCACTCATTACATTTCCTTAAACCTCATCATTCTTTTCCCTGTATCAACTGTTGTGTCACCAAAATTACTTCCTCTTATACTCTTCCTTTACAAGTAGTAGTCCAAATTTGATGATCTTTTGGAAAACATTGCCTCTCATGATGGCATGTATGAGTTCACTACTTATCTTTCCCAGTTATTTTATCCCATCACAAGAAACACAGCGACTTCTGAACTTCAAAACTTTTTCAGCCCTACAGGAACTGATGAGCAAGGGATTTTTGCTATGTCTTTCTTTGCACTGCATCAGAGTGGATTTAGCATCAGCTTGACCTGGAGATTGAACTGAACCATTAGGTAAAATTGAATATTTTTAAAAAATATATAAAGGTGATATATAATGTAATGGACTCCCTCAAACGCTCTTCTGTACAAGTCTGCAGATGTTAAGGAGGTTATTTTGCCTCAGACTTTTGTTCTGTTTGTTCTTTATGAAAGCTTCCAGATAAATTCATACAAATGCTAGGGAGATTTTTTTTTAATTTATTTTTTTAAACAGTTTGTAGCATTGCCAATGATAGCTCAGCATACTTAAGAAAAAAAGGCTCATTTTCTTTCTTTGTGAAATCTATTGATTTCCAAGAATTATTCTTTACCTCAATTAATATCTATAAAAGTATACCTTCACCATAAATATGTATGTACTTTTATAGATTTCTGAAATAGAGCTTTAAAATATTACTAAGAAAAAGCAAAAAGTGTGTTGTATTCTGTATAAGATACCAATTTGCCTGTCTGACCTTTGATTAAGTATTTCATTAGTCTCTCACACCTAGCAGCAAGCGTTCTTTGGATATAACATGTATGATTTATTTCAGGACAAGAAATCCAAGTTAAAACAATTTTCACATCTCCTAATGACTTGGCATAGTGGAGAATCTTCCATAGATCACCTGATGGTAGACACAGTTCTCTGATTATTCAGTGGTGGGATTTTAGTTGTTATTCCCTGGAGTTTTTTTTGCTGATATATTTATTTTTAATTTGTGCTGGTAGCTGTGATAGGGTGATGTACTTTTCACAACTTCTTAATCAATATGAGTTTTGGAGATGGTGTGGAGGGGTGGCTTATGCAACTTCTCTTCCCACCTAAGTCACTAACTCCAATTTTGGATGTCTTCAATGACTTCTTGGAGTTGAGTGAGAGGAAACCACAACACATTTGCTGCTGTGTTCAGTCCTTCCTCAGTTTTGTTTTCAGGGAACATGTGGGATTCTTCAAGCAGTATTTCTTCTGTCTATACTCAGAAAAGCAGCCTTGCAAAATATCTCTGCATATTTTAGAATAAGGGTAAGACTACATTAAATCTATTAAACACTATTGCCATAATTCTGGGTTTAATTTTTTAAGAGTTTCCTTTCTACCCAGCTTCTTTATTACACTTCATTACAACACCTTCTGTCTTGTTTACTTTGGTTTCTGATGCCTTCTTTACAAAGTCTTTACAACACATCCTTTGACAGACGTCTTTTGAAAGCTTTCCTGCCTGAGAAATTGTTTTTTCTTTCCCAGATTTCTTTTCTGGGTGCTGCTTTGATAAACAGTCAGCCTACCTTCAGCAAACAAGTTGTGTTCAGGTTCTTCTAAGCAAGTACCATCTTACCTGTTCCGGTACTTGTCACATACTGTGGGAAGGCTAACTAACCTCCAGATTTAGGCTGAGCATTGTAGTCTGAAATAAGTAATGCAGCATGAAGAAAGACTATAATTTCCAAACTCTAAAGAAGAACATACTGCTTTTTAGAAGACTATTAATTTATCCAGCCATCAGCAGTTGTCCTAAACTTATAGGAAGATAGACAAGGAAGATTGTTTACTTAGTTTCATTACATTAGTCTACTTAAAGTTATTAATCATTCCCTAAAGAAGGGCTTCTGTCAGGCTCTGCTCCTTGCTAACAGTTCACACAGTTCACAAGAGACTAAAAGCAAAGTCTCTTGCTTTTACTTAAATTATTTTCACCTGTGATTGTCGTCTTCAAAGACAATTGGGTTTTCTGGGAGGCATGAAGAGTTTTTTCCCTCTGAAGTAGCTTATAGGTAACTAAAATAAGGGACAGTTCCTTTGGCTTGAAAAAGAGATCATTAGGTCCCCATGTCCTGATATGAGTCAGAATAAACTGTGCAATTAATGCATTTTTTGAGCTAGAGGAGCTACCCAGATAGAGTATTAAAGTCCTTCTACTGGAGTTTGAGACTTACATCCTGTTTCCATCTCCTCCTCTCAGTGAAAAACAACTTGGCTCTTCGCCTCAGTGTATTTGAGATTCCTCCTTCCACCAGAATGTCTTTTTCCCCATGTCTCCTCATACCAAAAGTTAGGCAAATACACTAATACAAGCAAAAACATCTGGAAAAAAATCCTAAAATAATGTTTGCAAAAAAGACAAGTAAATTCTGTATAATAAAGCAAGCATTGTACTTACCAGATGCTAAATAACTGGAGATACCTACAAAATAGCCACCTTCCAAGTTACATTTTTATGTACCCTATACAAAATTGCTTAACTGAGGGTGGTATTTTTTACAAAGCTTTCTGCCATTTTTAATGGCAGCCACTTTTTCACATCTATTTGCACGTTCTAAATCAAACCAAGAGCCAAAGGTGTATGCAAGAGATCTTTCTCCAGCTGTTTGAAATTACTACTCTGAGCTAAAAATCAATGTTCTATCAACAACCTGTTTTTTTAAAAGTAATTTTAAAATATAATTTCAGCTGTTAAATTCAGGCTGCCCTAATATTCTTTCTCTGTGCCCTCTTCTTTCCTTAAATCTGCCATCCTATAAATACTATCTCAAAACCTGAAAATTAACTAAGACATCATTGCTTAAATGCACTGATAATTGTATTGTTTAGGTTTAGCAGTGATTACACTTATTGCCTTCTCACAGTCAAATAGGACTGGAGTTTGTTTCTTGTCAATGCTTGCTGTCTCTGAAAACCTGTATTTCCAGCTGTGAAATAACAAATAACCAATCTTCACCCCTTCTCTACCTCCTGAATTTCCCAGAACCCTCAGATGTGAAAATTAAATATCTTACATGTGTCTGCAGGCTCTCATCTTATTAAGACTTTTTTTTTTTCTTCTTTTTTTTTGTAAACAATTGTGGAGAGCTGTAATGTCAAATATAAGTATGGAGGGGAAAGGAGGGGAGTAAAAGTGTGAAAAGAGATAAGCTGAGAAGCACTCTAATACTCAATAATCTTCTATCTTTGCAGGTAAAATTCAAATCTTCAATACCTACATTAACATAGAACACCTGTGCCTAGCTGGAAAAATATACTGATCTCCTTTTTTCCACATCCTTACCCTGTTTCTCATATTGGTTCAGAGTTGGTGGTCAAAGATGTCTGCTATGATTGCTGGAGGAATTTAATTGCATCACCTATAAGGACTCCAGCTACTCCATATTCTCCCATGTACTGTCCTCACACCCACCTCTTCCGACAAACACAGGTCCTCCTACATCCACGAGTGGAAAAATCAACTGCTTTTTCTGTATGTGCTGATAAGCAGACCTCCGTTAAGTTGAAGCAGCTGCATATGTGCTGTCTACCCCTACAGAGCTAGTTGCAGAACTGAAATGTGTATCAGTTGAGTATAAAGATTCTTTTAATGCCCTTTAAGATTGCAGTTTATAAACACTTTTTTTTTTCCCCCAAAAAAGGTCCATGTGAAAGTACTCAGCTGTGAAAGTCACTTCATTTTAACATGTGAAAATCAGAGTGAGATACTGTGTCTAAAGCCAGAAAATGATGTATCTATACCTATCTTTATAAAAACAAGTCTTCTAGCACATAGCTTGGAAATGTAACAAGATTTGTGATACTTCAGCTTTAAAACTGCCCAATGCTTTTTTTGCTGCATTTCCTAAGTGTACAACAGCTAACTGGCAAACTACTTGATTGAGGAAAGTACATTCATAAGAAGATCCTCAAATAATTAAAATCCTTAGCCAAGGGCCTTGTCCTATCCCTGCATTTCTAAAAGAAAGATGCCCACATACTTTTTAGTTGCATTTTAGGTACTATTTCTAGCAAGTAAAACTGCCTACAAAGCAAGCAAGCTCCCAGTAAATTTTCATCATCCCTCATTTTAGCTGTTGCTTGAAGTGTCTTTGAAGAATTAACAGCAACTGCTGTCAGTTGGAGAAACCAGTGGATTGCATAAATAAACTTCAATTTTACTTCCAGGGGTTGAAAATGAGAATAAAACCTGTTTCTTTCAAACAAATGATTTTTTTTTACTCTGGTAAGATGCAACCTCTGTCTGAGTCACCACTGAGAGTCCTGTGATATCCAAAAAGGAATTAATCAGCTTTCAGTAGTGCTAGAAGCATCATGTTGCAGCCCTGACACTATCAGCAAGTGACAGTATAGTCTGATGATGTAATCCTTCTAACTTTGTCATACATTATTACATCAGAGCACCCTGCCTACACAGGTACAGGGGTAGGCCAACTGCATTTCCAACTCTGTCATCAGTTGTTGGTACATAAACATCCTCCAAACCCCGTAGAGCTCCAATGCAACATTAATTTTGCAACATTAATTACAGCTGATAAATACACTGGGATAAAAATATTTGAATGCAATAGTTATTAGCACATGTTAACTTTTATCTGAAATCAGTACATATTTTCATATTTATAGAGATCAAGATACAATATTTGATCATATTTTTAATGGTGTTTTGGAGAAAAATGTGTCATTTTTCTTTACCATTTTACTTATTTTGCATCTTATTTCACACATAAAATTAAATTTAAAATGAAGTCCCAAGAAACACCAACTTAAAAATACCAAGCATGCAAAAAAGTCTTTTGTGGAGAAGAAGAAATTTGGAATTGTGACTTGAGTGGGAAGGGCCTGTTATTTTGATAACTACAGAACATCCATAAGGCTCTAAAGAATATAATAAGGATTACAACAATTCTCACTTTTTCTTCACACCACTTCAAAAACCTGCAAATAAAAATGAAGATATTTGCTGTTAGGAACCTGGAATTCAAATAAAGCAGAAAAAGCAATGGTACTATGTCATTTACATTATTACTTGTACAGGAGCTACAATCTTGTTTTTTAAATGGGAGAAGCCTCCAGGCAGATATTACAAAGAATTCTGAAACCAGAAGTACAATTAGGCCCAGGGCCAACAGCCTGAAGCATGACTCAGTCAAGGGACATCAGATCATAGATCAATATCTCTGATAAAAAGAACAAAAGCAGAATTAAGCAGGCTGCATACAGGCAAAGTAGTAATGAGTAGCAATATTTTCCTAGCCTGAGTTTTAAGAGGAAAATAAATTGAGAAGTATGATACAACAGTCACATGTTGATATTCTTGCTATATTCTTCTGGGGGGAAAAAAAAAAAAAAAAAAAAACCACTTTAAAAATCAAGCTAGGACTGTGCTGTTTAATGCCTCTCTGTTAACCATGAACCTTAGTGATGAAATGTCATCTTCAGACCCTATAACTACAGACCCACGTACATAACTTTACCCACGTGAATAGTCTCAAAGATTTCATCAGAATAATACATATACCGAATGCACAGCCAATATTTATCTGAAAGGAATAAGTACACTGTAACATGAATAAATAATGCTTAATGAAAGGTTGGTTTTGAAGCAACCTCATTTTAAAGAGAGTTATTGGGTCATTTGTAAGACAAGCATGTTCAAATGTGAACAGGCGCATTGTGCTGGGGTAATTTCTTTTTGCCTCTGCTGCCTACTCTGAGGGAAGGGAACCTGCTGAACCTCTCCTCCCCAGGACACAGCTATTGAGTATGAAGGACCATCTGCCATGCAGACAGCGTGCTTCACCCACTGCAAGTCCTCTCCTAGGCTAAGAGACCATGGGAGCAGTAGGCATTGCGAAGCCAAGAGAATTTTTGAAGGAGGCAAGTTTCTTTTTTACTCTATAGAAACATGACAGTATTCCACATTAAAGAAGTGTTGTGGTTACAAATCGCCTTTGTTTTTGAACTTGCCTTAAGCTGCTATTAGAGTATTATTTCCTTTTTTGACCATTTGCTGGCATCCTGCTAGCATGGGTGAAGTCATAACTAAATTCCCTTCTCAGGACTCACTCTAAACCCGATGGGAAAGTAAACACCTTTGCACAATATTTTTTTACTTGTGTGTTCCTCTAGTTGCTTTTGCAACACAAGCAGCTTTGCTCAGCAGCAAATCCTATTCAAGCAGTTATTGTGATTGCGTGCACTAACATGAGACACTCATTTAAGAAGATTACAAAATAATGATGAAATTGCAGCATTACAGCATTGTAAATCTCATTGGTGAGGACAGAGAGGAGTTCTCAGAAAGTAACAGATTGCTATTTCAAGTTTCGCTGTTTCCATTATCTGACTTCTCTGAACATAAGGCAACCAAAAAATTTGATATTTTCAACTTAATTAAATACTTTAGATGTAGCTGTGTATAATGCTTATATTGTAGAAGTTCAGTTTCACCCCACAGTTAACAAATGAATAGCAGGTGATTAAAATGCTATTTATTGTACCAGTAACTTGTTTCATAAACCTGTATGTTGACACTTTAAATTACCTTGCAAAAGCTAGGCCACATCAGCCTGTACATTAGGCATTTTTGTACTATATCAAGTATTTGGATTGGAAGTGCTTAAAACTATGAAGTGTTAACCTGTTGAAAGACCCAGCAAGATAGCCAGTACTTTAAAATTATATATTGTTAGCAAGAATTCAGCAAAACAAAGTCATGAACTTGGATTAATTACTATAACCGGACTGAGAAGGCACCAAAACCATGGGATTTAAATGTTGGATTGCTCTTACTGCTCAGCTGGGAGGCTCAGGTTCAGGCAAAACTGAAGACTGCTGAAATTATCTAAAACTTCAACCCCATCATGAAAGCAAACCTGCTGATCTTGCTGCAGGACACCTCACTCACTGCAGATACTCTCAGCAAAATATCTCCATTTTTTTCCCCCCCAACTCCACACCCTTGAGGGGTTTGTGCCTTTCTGTGCTGTACTGTGGTCTCATGCTCTGCAATGAAAATGGGTAAGCTGGCTTCCTGCAATACAGCATAGTGAACAATTAAAAAAATACGAGTAGCTGTTCTCAGCTTGTACATACTGGCACTATTTACATTTCTAGAATCCTAACAGTTCTGTGAGCTACTCAGAGTATTCAGTGCTCTCACTTGCCCCAGACACCTTTTCTGAAGCAGTTTATATAATCAACTGAGCAATTTATGCCCATATTCACAAGTGGTTCATCCAGCCAGGCTCTCACTCAAAGTATTATAAAACACATTATCATATGCATAAGGCTTTATGTACTGATATTATATATTCATTCATACATAATACGTTTTAATTTAACATACTTTCTGAAAAGGACAAATCTGAGCAAGTTAAATCCTCCTCTTCTTGAATTTAATAGTAAATAACCTCAAAAGTAAGCCAAGATTGGGCCATAACAAGAAAGATTTCTGGACTTTTTCACAATTAAACCTAGGTGAGGTGCTTTTGGGGATGACATTTCTGCTGAAGCTAGTGGAAATAAAATGGTAGTTGATGAACGAAAGCTATAATCTGCTACATTTGCCTCTGCATTAGTCCTCAGAGCAAGGCATGTACTCCAAGGACAGGAGTCTGCTAGAAAAAGTGTATATTTTACATGCAGACAGGAAAAAAAAAAAAAATCTAAAAAATATCTAGTGGTCCTTTCTCATTTATCAGGAATACTCTAGCACCATGAATAGAGCTCAGAGTTATCTGTTTAGGTAAATTATCCTGAAAGGATTTTTATATTATACAATTAGTTGAGAGCTGGGTTGTCTCTCTTGTGGGTAAGGCAGCCAGCATGAGCACATCGTCTCTGCACTCCCAGTAGGTTGCAGGTCTCTGCTGCCCAAAGACCCTCCTGGGCAGCAAAATATGCAACTATTATTAACAGACTATCGACTCAATTTGTTAAGTATTTCAGGAAGGTGGTGGCAGAGTGTGAATCTCCATAGCCTTCACAGCAGCTCCTGTGGACAGTGCTTGCCCATTTAGAATTCTATCTTATTTCCATCCAGAAAGGCAAGAATGTTTTTTTGATGTAATGAGATACTTGCAGGGCTTAGCTGGTACGGAAACCTCCCTAAGCACTTATTTTTATTGTAAGGCACAAACACTTCTAAAATTCTTGGTCTGGTGTTCCTAGTCAGTTTAGTTTTCAAGTAATTTGAGAAAACACATCTTTATAGCTTAAAAATATGCCTTTAAAAATAGCTTCTATAGCCAAATTTTAAAACACCTGAACTTATTTGGAAAAAACTTAGTGACGTACAGTTACAGTATTGTGTAGTTACAAGGAGCATTTCACCCTAAATGTAAATGTTTTACATTTGAAAAACAAAGTTAAGCAAAACATTATTCTGCTTTCAGATTTCAGGTGAGTTTTGGCAGACAACATATGTTCCGCAAAAGTGTACTGTAGGGACTTGGGCCTTGACAGAATGGAAGCACTAAAAGGATGAGCAACCAAGTGATATATTCCATCTCTGTTTTCAGTAATGCTATTGTTTGTAGCATTTACAACAACAACAAAAAATGATTATTCACAAAGTAACAGCTGTCCTTCTCTTCAAACTACTCTTAAAACCCATCTCTGTCATGATGTTTACAAAAATTTGACAATGGTTCGGCAGATGATATTCTGCAATTGCCATTTACTCCAAAAGATGAGAATCATTTCATCCCTAACTAGTTTCTTCTACCTCCTTTTTGTATTTGCCTTTGTGAATAGGGACTATATTTTGCTATATGTTCCAAACATGTACGTAATAACGATAGATACTCTAGATATTAGAAATATTAAAGAAACAGGGAATAAAATCATGTTTATTTTTACACTAAAGTGCAAGTTCTCAGTTAGAGAACTGAGCAAGTGACAGCAAATGGCTCCTGTATTTACGCTAGGTATTAATTTATTCCAATAAGTTAGGAAATTACATCAAATTGCTTCTCTTAGGTAACTATATCATATTAAATTATCTGATGCGTGAAATCAGATTTAAGTGTCAAGATCAAAGAATGCTAACATTAAACTGCAGATAGGAACATAATTAACAAAAAAACCAAACAACCAAACAAAAAAAAACCCACAAACATTTCCAGCATAACCCCAGTAATCATTTTGGGGATAGGTCACAAAAGAATTTCAAGCTAATAAAGAACTCTTTAGGTGTATCACTGAGATTCAACAATATCAAAGCAGCTAGTTTTCATCAGCTGCCTTGAAACCCCTTAGCTATCACTGTTTCCACCACAAGTCATATAAAACCACACTTGATTTCAAGACTAGTATGTTTACAGCTCCAGGGGTAGAGGCAGCAAGACTCATCTGTCACCTTGTCTCCACCTAGTACAGATCTATCTGATAGGTGCTCTCAAAATATCTTATCACGCTAGATTTCTTAACGCACAGTGGGAAAATGTGGAGGTGAAAAAAGCTGTCCTAAAATGCCAGTGCTTCAATAACCCCTCTGAATACCAGTGAATCAGCTTGGAAATTTTGCTGACGTTTGAAATGCCTCTCTCTGGGACAGGGATTTCTAACTCGCAAGACCACAGCCCAGTCATCAGGCCATGGGCATGCTCTGACAAAACTAGATTTCTCCACTTCTCAATGTTTGGGGGCAGGGAAGGAAGGAAATGAAATGGAAATACATTCTTCATCCATCTAAAAAACAACCCAATGATCAGATTTTTTTTATTCATATCAGTGAAGAGTTAGAGAGTTATATAGAATATTCTAAAGATAAAAATCTCCGCTGAATATGTATATAAAAGCTTAAATGATTTTTTTTGAGTACTTCAACAACTTCAGTAGTAACCCATGAAGCGCTGGGCTGAAATTGTTCAAATGGTAGCTAATATTCAAATAACCCCTCAAAACTGTATTTGCAACAGACTGGCATCATGAAAAGAATTTTGGATAAAGGGGAACAGATGAAGAGAAATAGCAAAGAGAACTCAGAGGAGCTGTCAAAGTCCCTCAGGACAGTTTTAGACAGAATTAGGACACCATTTGCAGGGAAAGTTGTTGTTATGGACACTGAAGGCTCAGCCCCAGCTCCACATGAAGGAAGCAGTCAGGGAGGAACCCGGCTGTTCAGCTCCGATAGGAATTAAATTTACATTTAATTTTCCCATAATCTGTTGGTTCCAAATTTTAAATTAGAGGTTCAGTCTCAGACTGGACTTTAATCTTGGATACATGTCCAGGTGAATGAGAAAAACCTTGAGGTCTCCCTAGCAAATCTGGACAAAATTGGGATATGGAGGCACATACCAGACACAGATCCATGCTTCAGAGACACGAGAGTTAAAAACCCAACACTCTAAGTTAAACAGTGACAAATAGCATTGGGTAGGTGCCAGGGCAGGTAGGAAGACATCATCTAGGAGGCATAAGCGATACTTTGGCAAAGTACCTCCCCTCTACAAAGAGATGATGGCACACGGCAGGTTCACAAACTTAGCATGGTGTTTCAGAGCTTATGTGCTGTGAATCCCAACTATAAATCGCAACACTGACTTGTACCTGATTTTCCTTTGTCTTTGGTGAGTGCTGTAGGCATTTTCTCTTCCTTTTCTGTCCTCCACAGTCTTCGTGGCCCAAAGCTTGGCATAATTCATCTTTGATTAGAGATTAAAAATAGCTTTAGAAGAAGTAATTGAGGCAAGTGGTTCCCAGAATACCACAGACTGCGGTGTTGGGATAGTCTTAGTGAAAGCAAAAAACTTTTAAATTCTGCACCAAACAAGACTGAAACTTTCATAGATTCCAGTGGGACATTAGACCACAGATGCAGATGATTCTTTTTATGATGAAAAGGGGGCTAATCTGGCACAAAGTCCAAGGGGCACTTTCTTGTTAGGAACCTCCAGCAAGGCTGGACACAGTAGGCTGAAAAGCTGGACCCAGTATTTCCTAACAGTTAGCTTCAGACATTTTCCCATCCAGCCTGCTATTGCCTCTGTATCACACTTACGCACCTTCCAGTGCACAGTGTGAGGTTACTCAGCAACCTGAGTATCCAAATTTCAATAGACGATGCAGTGTCCAAGAGTTAGGGGACAGAGTGACTTTCATAGCTTGAGCTCTTTGCCAGTACTCAGTCACCAGTTCATTCTGTAGTGATACAACAAATATTTTGGACCATTTGCAGAGTAGGTATTATTGGCTAAACAGTCAATTTATCAAATCACTATATGTCAAGATTGTGGAGTCAATATATCCTGGTGTTCTGACAGAGAGTGGGAGTAGGAGGAGGGGAGTAAATATTCCCCTTAGTAAGTACTAAGAGACTGAAGAGACATCATTATAAATACGGAAATACAGAACACTAGAAACTAGCAACCAATTAAAGCCCTTATATCTCTCTGTTTCTTATCTCAGTCTCAATTCTTATCTTATAAAACCTTTGAATAGGAAAGGAAAGACCATTCTAAAGGCAGTAAGTGGAGTTCAAGGTAGATAACTGATTATAAAATCTCCAAAGGCACCCAGGGCTCTCAGAAGTAAGGATATAATTTAGAAGTTGATAATCTACCTCTGAGTGCTTCAGTCACAAAACTCCCCACATTGCTCTAGGTGATCTAGAGATACTGGCAGCAAGATAGTCACCTCAGTTCAGACTTCCACGAAATTGCCTTCCTTCCTTCCAGAGAAGGGATTCTTGCAACAGCAACATACTGCACAGTATGGAGCTGTACAGAGGCACTTGGCCTTTCAGTAGTAGCCAACATGTTAGGGCGGTCAGCCTAGAGTACTCAAGTGAATTTGAGAAAATGAAGTCATAGTGCAAATCCTACTTTCATCAAAAGAACGAACTTCAGTAATTTAGGCCTGTGCTTACTATGTTAATTTGCAACAGAGGCTTGCTGGCTAAAGGCCAGGTAGAACCTATAGCAATCACAGGCACAAAACTTATTGGTACAAAAATGCTTCAGTTCTTTAAATCTGGCTCTAAAATTACAGTATAATAAAATAAGACACAGTGACGTGTCAAACTGCAACAATAATTTCCCTAGAACCAGAGCTGGCAACACACTCTACGTTACTGGCTTGCATAAACACCTCTTCTTCAGATGGTTTAATGCAGCATTCAACAAGTCATCGCAGGCCGCTATGAATTTGTGTGTATTTCAGGCAGCAGCTGTTAGGAAGCCACACAAGGTCTACGTGTAAATCACACAGCTGCAGACTTCCTGGGAGAGAATAACACAGGTCAGACCAAGATAAGCCTTGTATTAAAGGAAGGAAAAGAAATGTAAAGCTAGGAACTACACTTTGTTAGAGTAATGCTCTAGACTTGGTACATTTTCTTTAACTGAGTAGTTAAACTTCACAGACCAGCTTCAGTTAAAGAGAGTGACTAGAAATAGTGGTGTCTCAGTTTATTCTTTTTTTTAACATGCAGCCTCAGGATGGGGCAAAAATGTTTTATTCAAGACTACATTTTAATAAAAACAAGACAAAAGGGAAGAGAGTTTTATGTATAAATAAAAATGTTAAAGACAGCAACACACCTGTCTGATCTAATTTCCAATTAGATTGGGCTAAGTTTGAATTTGAGAGCTGGATTTAGGTTAAAGGGTGAAGGTTTAAAAAACTCTTTCAAACTCATGCACATTTAGTCACCACAAAGAACAAGTTTTACCTGTTCTCCAAAGCCTTCTGGCTTTCTGGATGAAAATCTGAACCTGGCCACTCTGAAAAAAAAGTGCGTTATAGAATTGAGACAAAAAAAATCTTAATGCTAAGTTCAAGCATTTAAAAGCTGAAATGGTATTCAAAGCTGGTCATGAAATTCCAGCAACCTTAGACTATCTGCTAGTTCACAGCAATAAAAAAAATTACAGATATGAGTATTCCAAAATAAACAGTTTAAGTATTAAGAAAACTAATGAGCCAGAATGCTCTCAAAAAAGAAGGATGTGTATTTCAGAGAATTTGTGTATGCAAAAACTTCTAAACTGGCATCTACAAACTTCAAATGCATTTTTATGAAACTAAAATTCTTATAGAGAGATCTCTACTGTCCTATTGCCTCTCTCCCTATAATATTGCCTGTATCTTCTTAGCACACCTAGACCTTGCCTTAGTTTAGCTTTAATGAGCATTAAAATAAACCAATTCTTCTGTGTAGAGCCAAAATACAGCATGTCAGATTGAAACTGGAACTCACTGCAACTGCTGAATTCAGCTGTTTAATTAAGATTGCTGCAAGTGTAGGTATTCCCAAACCGTCCAAAACATGACCTGCTGAGGAAATCGAGTAACCAGGGTCAGAGACTCTAATTGGAAATTATTTTGTTCATTAGGAAGATAGGAGAAAAGATAGATGTGTCGGAGACATGGCTCAGAGAGAGAAAAGCAGTACCCAGGCACACTCCGGTGGGACGGTGCTACAGGGCATCCCCCCTTGGGAGATGTGGGGCAGCAAGAGCCAGAGCTGCAACCAAGCACCTCCTTTCCTCCTGTGTTCAGGGAGACACCATTTTGTACATTTCTGAGAATGAACGGGAGAGCACCCAAGGTTAACCCGGTGTCACAACACAATATACAGTGCCTTGACTGCTGTCCACCTCTGCAGGCCAGAGGACTAATGAGGAAGAGGCTGTCAAAAGCCTGGGCACTTTCAGTTATTCATATCCCCTTCTCTGAAGTATGTAAGTGTACTGAAAAAAATTCAAATACACTTTTAGTCATCTTCGCACTGCATGCACGTACATATATAAAAATACACACACAGACACAGACACGATGTCTCTTTGGAAGCCATAAAAACAGATAAGCCATTCTTAGCACCACTCCAGAGACTTCTGGAATTATATTGATCCTACACACGTGCACTCGGAGAGGATGCTGTCGCGGCAGAGAGCAGTCTACTTGCAGCACACCACCAGCCAAGCAGGGGGCAAGCAGGAAACAGAACTGGGTCCTTGCTCCAGAGTGCCTGTAACTAAAATACAGGACACAAAGAACTAAAGGAAAATTAAAGCCTCACAGATACTGAAAAAAAATAAAAATAAACAGGTGTCCTGTTCCAAAGCTTCTACTTTTAATCTATAAAACGGAAACTTTTGATGGACACCAGGTTGTGTGTCCCTGGAATGAAATATGGATCTATAGCTTTTATGAAAGTAAAGTATTTCAAAGAGGGCATGAAGGAGAAAAGACATTTTAAACATAATGCCTCTCTCAGGAGGAATCTCTCAGTGTCAGTTCATGACACTGCAGACTTTGATGCTGCTTTGACAAATATTTTCTCTAAGGTGAACGATAAGTTGCTTTAGTTCTACTTTTTTTCCCCCCCACTTCTAGTTTATGTAGGAATTACACTGAAATGACAACCTCTACTCCCTCCAATGATTCAGAGATTAGAGAATAAAGACCATTTATTTTT
The DNA here is from genome assembly GCF_929443795.1 of Astur gentilis. Taxonomy (NCBI): domain Eukaryota; kingdom Metazoa; phylum Chordata; class Aves; order Accipitriformes; family Accipitridae; genus Astur; species Astur gentilis. The sequence goes on from NC_064891.1 coordinate 17,204,459, forward strand.
ATTAAACTGCTACCACTTCTTAAGTTTATCCAGGCTATTAGCTCATGACAAAATACCTTGTTCAATGTAATTTTAATTTTGACCTGCAAGAAAGAACGGAAGTAAATAAGATACACTTGAAACAGCAGTGTAAGTTGTATTTCTTAATTTCCTTTAAAAAAAAAAAAAAAAAAGAAAAAACCAGTTATTTGTCATTCTGACAAACTAATGAAAGATGTCCTGATATTTTCTCTTGATTCTTCCAATTTTGGAGTGGCCTGCAATATTCAAGATGTTGTTTTAAATTTTGTCTCAAGTTCTTGGCTTAAATTTTTTTGTGAAAGGCAAGCTATCTCTTCATTCCACATTGCTTTGCAGTCTCAAAATAGTCATCTAACATGAAAACAGTCAGAGCTGTAACAAGCAGAGCTGCCAAGATAACAGCAAGAAAATCCATCCTCTACTTTTACCTTGGTACTAAGATATATAGCCCACCATTTTAAAATGTTTTGTTTTAAACTGGATATTTAACATCTAGATTGATAAAAGGATAAACCAGGTGATAGCAGCTGTGTCACCTGAAAGGCCTCATGGCCCACAGCCACAGTTCAGGGTTTTTTTTCTCCTTTAATGAATTAGGTTAGGAGGAGAAATTATTTCCCTGTTCAGCCAACTCAATCACTCAATTTTCACTTCATGCACAATTCCTATGGTCTGCCATCTCCACCTCCTCCAATTTTCTCCTTCCATTCAACTGCTGTCATTCCTTGGAGCATAACGTAATGGCAACTTACACAGTGGTATCAGAGAATGCTTTATTTCTTTGCTCTTGCCCTGCTTTACGAGGAATACTTCTTGTCTTTTTCTATGCCTATGTTGGGCCTTTTCTGTAGAAGGATTGCAACTCTTCAAGTCTCCATTTGAGCTGTGACATTTTCTCCAAAAGTCCCCTAAAAACCTGTATGTGTAGTTGTACCTTCCACTATTTTAATATTTTCAAAGACCTGAAAGCACATGCTTTCAGTTTTAATGGAAAACTTAAATCTTTTTTTCCTAATTATACAAGACTATGGTTTCTGGTCACTTAATTTCAGGAATTTATAGTCATGAAGTTTTACATACAGGAAAAGTTGTCAGTGGTCAAGGCTAAAATTTACTCATTTACACCTCAAACAGCAGCTGGTACATAAAAAAGGAAAAATCCCCCAATTCTGAACTCAAAATGCTTTTAGCATTCCTAGAGAACTGGTGTAGAGCAGAAACAAGATGAAATAGTTCCAGTAAAACAAATAAAAAAAGCCTTTGAGACATTTCTCCAAACTAGTCTCTTAGATATGTTCTGATTTATCATAACCTGCTATAAGTGGAGATTAGTATCTTTTTCTTTAAGTTCACAAAGAAGATAAAAGAATGCAAGCACATCTAAGAGGGTCAAAAAGTAAAAGCAAACTACACTGTTTCCAGCACCATAAAATAAAGTATTTGATTCAAAACAGCAGTATTTCACAAAAAGGCTTTTGTAGATTAATTTCTCTGCCAAACCTCTGTTTGGCACAAGACTGCAGGGAAGCATTTTCAGCTCCAGCCTCATTTTCTCAGACTTGCAATTTGTGTAGTCAATTCGAGGGCCAAGAATTTGGTATCCACAAATTCTCCAATACTGTAAAGAAACTATGAATATAACGATGCTAACGAAAATTTCTAAAGCAAACCCTACTTCTGTCCTCCCCAACACAGCATCAGTCTTTACAGAAGGATGCCAAAAAGCTGTTGAAATAAAAGGTCACCAAACCAGTGACAGTTTCCCCAAGTGTTATTCATTCTGTAGTGTTTGTCAAAGACCATTACGCAGCTTTGCATTCCACACGTAGACAGAAAACTTGACTGCATAGGTATCACTGTGCACCAAACCAGGTGGTATTAATGAGACAGTAACCAATGATAATCTGTGTTGTGATGTTTAAATAATAAGAACCAATTAGACAGCCATATAATTAAGGATGCTGAGGACAAAATTGTTATCCCAGACCACTTGCGGAGCCATTATCGCAGTAATATGGCTTAAAATAAATGATCAAATTTTACTTTTAGACTTTTTTCTGTTACAGAAGATGGATGAAGCTTGACAGTCACAAATAATAGATCTTAAACATGATTAAATGCTTAAGAGCAAACAAGTAAAACTAGCTCATTTCATGAAATGGCACATTTTGATGCAATTATGATCAAATTGTCTTCATATGTAAAGCTTATCAGTTGCTTCATCTGAGGGAAAAAATAGAGAGACATAGGGATCCAACAGTGGAGCTGGTTTGCAAGTCTTAGATGGCTTCTTCAGGAAAATATCTATTCATCAGAAAACTCCTAAAATAAGAGAATAATAAACTGGTTTCAATGCTATTGTCAGTGTAACTGGAGCAGGGAGGAGAAAGGAAACTTAAAAGTCAACAAGAACATTTGAACATTTTCAAAATAAAACTGCAAAATAAAACTGTATTTCATACAAGAAAGGACTTCTTAGCTAGCATTAAGACAGTCAAAATTAAAGACTGTGAGGAAGAAAAACATTTTTGTTTCCTACACAGGAGTATGTTTGACTGCAGGTCTCAGATCAGAGTGGATTTTTTTCTTACTCCTCCTTCCCTAAATCAGGAAAAATACTGTGCTGGGAAAGTAACGATTATCCTTCATGGGTCCATTGAAGCGAACAGTATTGTATTCATATAATAAACAGTGTTGACAAAATGAAAGCCAAGTCTTTTATTCGCTCAACAGTTCAGCTGCGAGATGGATATCCTAGTAGAACTTGTTTAGACTGCCTATCTCCACACGATTAAACAGGAGGCTGCAGGTGGTAAATTTAAATATTCAAGTATATTTAAAGGAAGGGGAGACTAGAAGGAGAGAAGCAGCATCCAGCAGAAGATGGTAGTTCACAGTTATTAAATGATGCTGTAATTCTAATACCTGGACATAACCAGGGATCCTGATTAGCTGCCGTACATGCTGTTAAGCATAGACTGTAACTCAAATCTTATCCCTTGGTTCTGAGCTCTTCTTAGCCAGTTCCCTGCCCTCCTCAAGCACCCCAGTTCAGTAAATAGAATTGTATGACATGCTATAGGTTTCCCTTCCTATTGCCTTAGTAAAAGCAAGGAACAAGGGATCAGTGATTCTCATTTTAGGAGGAGATATCAAGAAGTGTGGCAAGAATTGATCTTTCAATTTTCTGTAAAGTACTGATTTTTTAATGAGCATATAAATGGCCATGTTTATTTACTGTGATGTTTATGACATTATCCCAAGTATTTCCGATACCTTTCTTATACTCTGTTCCCATTCTGCCCCAAAAAGTTGGTTTCAAATGGGAAAATACGTAGAGTAAACTTTAGACTTTACTCTTGTCAGTGCTTTTGGGCTCTGCTCAGTTTGAGGCACCAAGAAACTTCCACACATGTTAGTCCTGTGTGCTATACACCATACTTCAATGCAGAAGTAAAAGTTAAGTTCTAACCCTACTATGTTTAGGCTTTTCCATGAGCCATGTTAAAACATAAAAATCTTTTTTAGATATATTACTGAAGTGAATAACGTTCTCATTTTCAAATCTAACTCTTACCGCTTCTAGAATTTTGAATACCTTTTGAATGACTCCTGGCCTCAAGTTACTGTCTGTGTTCCTCTTGAATCACAAGTATTGTATTCCCCAAAACTTGCCCTTTCTGTTCTGAGCAATATTTTATCATTGGGTTGCTTTAAAGTCAAATTCATAACAACAATGAAACAGGAAAGACATTGAAAATATATTGAAATAGAAGAATATTTTTGAACTAAATACAACTATTTTTAAATTTTCAAATAATGGTAGCACGTTTTCTTTATATTTTGCTTAAAAGTAATTTTATTTGGGACAGATAAGCATTCAGATTGTCAAAACCTAGAATGAATTATTTACTCACAGTCCTAAAGTAGTCTATCACAGGTAGTTATGAACTTTTATACACATCTTATATCTGTGGTGAAACTAGGTCCAAATCACCATCCTAAGCCAATACCCTACCCAGCATGAATGGATGATAGGCTTAGTTACATCAAAAACATGACAGACCTTCCTTACATTGGTATAATTTTTTTATGAGCAGGATTTGAAAGACAGGACCCTACATCTGCTTTAAAATAATTATGACAATATTAACACAATCATAAGGTAACTAGTAATCAAAACATATCTCAGAATGCTGGCAAAGCTTTTTTTCCATTCTAATGGACAGCTAGAGGATTTTTCTTTAAAATACTCAAAACTTTAGACAAAAGCAAAAGAAGTTTTCACCTCAAGAAGATTAGTTAAGGGCACATCAAGCCTTTATATGCTGTGAAAGATAAAAATAATTGCTACCAGAGAACAACTGCTGTTACTCATTGGTATGAAAAATGCTGGCCTGACATCTTTGAAAACTGAAACTATCAGCTTATCCATAAGAAACTCACAACAGGGGCAGGAGCAATATAAAAATTCAGATCTCTTCACAATCATTATGACTAATTCTGATGAAGAAGGATTATCTTATGCTTACATTTGTAGAAGTCTGTGATGTGCAGATTTTCACCAAAAAAACCCTAAAATATAAATATTGCACTTACAGCTGTTCCTGTTAAATATGTCTAACTATCAATTTATTTAGGATTGGGAACATGATATAAATACACCCACTTCCGTGCATATAAGCAATGATACATAATGACTAACACCAGCTCCATTTGTTCTTTGAAGAACTCATTGAACCTTTACATACCAGTTTCTTCATTTGCAATTGCATGTTTTTGCAGTTATTGGCATACAGAAAAGTCTATTACTCTTCAAGTGCATGAGCTTTTAAAGAATTTGAGTGCACACGATATAGCCATTTGGGAAAAGAGGGGTAGAAGAGAAGGAAAGAGAGGGTTACGATGGTGCTTCTCCCTAAGGACTTCTACAGTTTAAATTTTTTATTATGCATTTTTTCTATGTAAATTTAAGTTTTTACTAATTTTATTTTAATTTAAATCAAATTAAATTTAATAAGATTTCACTAATGTTATAATTTAAATTACATTTATTTTTTTATAGGGAGGGCAAGACGGTAAAGAGGGGCACTTAGAAACATCAATATGCAGCTTCCTCTCTCTCCCTAGACTCAAGATCGTAACCAGCTACATTTTTATGAAAGGAGGGATATGTTCAGAGTTACCCAGGAAGACTCTGGAAATAAACAGTTGTTCATGTGCCTTCTGTCAACGTACAAGTCAAATCACTGCCAAGTCCTCCTCTTTCCTGTCATGGATTAATGGCATCTGGGCAGCTGCCTGGGGAAGAACAAAGGAGATGTCCATGTCACTGTTTGAAGCATTTGGTAGTGATTCCACATCACTGCACTGGTATCTACTGGTGACAACAGAGGAAACCAATAGCTGTTGGCTCTGTTGCTGAAGCAGACCCAGCGTTGCAGCCAAAAAACCAATATTGTCAAGATCCAAGATGAGTATATTAAGTAGATGCATTAGCTTAGCCTCCAGAGTTGCTTTTGCTCAGTCTGCATAAAAACTGGCCTGAGAACAGTAGACCACCTCTGAAAAGTCTCTTGTCATATGAACTCTAAGTACACTGAACTATTAAAAATCCCCTTTTAAAGGTTGCAGTGACCCTTTGATACTAAAATTTCCCTGCATACAAATGGAAACTTTTCCTGCCTTCCCCTACCAGCCATATTACCCCATCCCTTTCTCTAATGAAACTTCCTCTTTTTCATGTCTTCTCAGTTCAGTGGCAGTTGACATCATAAAAGATAGATGTAGAAACCTGCAGAACACACTAACCTTTCATGCTGATAGAGGAGACCTTTTAAAGGTTTGGCTGCAGCCTGTAGACTCTACCGATAGAGATTTGTGCCATCATCTTTACAGACAGATAATGAATTTCAAGTATTCAAACATCTACACTGAACAAATCTTGTTTTGTTGTTGAAGGGGACACCAGGGGACCTCCTTTAACTCCCACTATACAGATCCTCCATCTGAAGAGTTTACAAGGTTCTGCAGAAACCATATTCAATTACAGGGACCGAAACTTTTTTAAATTATTGCAGCAGTGTCAAAGGCAAACTGGAAGTTCTTTAAAACACAAAACTCCTTCTGACACACCAAGTAGCTTCAAGAAAATCACGTCTCAGACCTCATTTAATGCATTTTACATTACTTTCACCACCTTAGTGTCATGCACTCAGGTCATTGAAGTACTTCTGATTTCTTTCCTGTTCTACTTCATTTTATAGCATCTCCTCAGCCATACAGGCTTTTGTGGCACATAACTCAAACTCATCTCTTAAGTTGGTCAGTAGGCCTTTATGTTGAAATAAGCAAGGAAGCAGCAGGGTTTATTATTTTTATGTTACTGTTATACAAACACGTTTCTGCATCATGGGCTATGGAATTGAATTTCAATGTTGATCCAAGCAGCATCACTCCATCAAAGTTAATATGATTGCTTATGAAAGTAGAAAATTATTCAGAGTTTGATAGGTCACAGAATGAAACTGGTGAGAAAATCATGGGGCATCACAACTTGCAAGGCAGCCAGTATGTTTAAGTTTCACTTTTGCATAGAAAAAGGAGCAAATGCCAATTGTGAAGTTCAAAGGATTGGCACTGTAGACAGGAACAGTCGAAGAATTCATCATCATTGCTTTTCAAATATTACATATGCACAGGAGGAGAGAGATGATTTCTCTATTAAAAAAAATAGGATAATATAACACACACATGCAATTGGGGAAGGAAATTTTTAGAGATTAGATCAAAGACACTGATCTACATCTTGTTTATGACAGCACACAAAAAAATCCATTCATGCTCCCATCAGTTACACACTACCAGTTTAAGTTTCTTACAAAAATCAGGGCTATATTCATCTGATGTTGAGCATTTCAGTGTCAATACTAGAATTCTACATTTATAGTGTTTCATATAACTGAAAGACACAAGCATCTCCTATCAAGTATCTTTCAAGGGGGAAAAAAACTTGTATAACATAACAGCCTGAATAGGTTTTACAGTAACATCATTTCTTGTTGTCTCTTAGTTTTGTGCAAGAATTTAAGTTTCTCACCATCCCTCCCCAACAACAACAAAAATTCTCTTTGCTATAATTACAGGTTTATCATGTCCTTAAACAGCGAAGCAACCTAGGCAGAATTTGACATTGCATAATGATTTTCAGCCTTATCATTTCAAACAAAACCCAAGTAGGCAATAAATCCTATGTTTATGAAATGTAGGATGTGTCAGAGAAATATGTGCCATTAAATGAGGCTGTTTGGTATCACTTTATCTTGGTATTGCTTAGGAATATCCCATGTGAAGCATAAAGTTGAGCTCCATCCCTGGTTGGGGTGGGAAAGAAATGGAAGTAGCAGCTTCTACAAGAAATGTGCCTCTGCCACTTATCTCTGAATCACTGCTTCCTTCTTTCAGTTCAACTACCCAAGTTATAAGCAGAATAATTTTGTACAGTTTGTGCAATACTGAAAAGCTTTTCTCTCATTTGCATCTCTCTTGGCCACTTTTTTCAGCTCCTGAAGTCAGAACATTATCACAGTTTTGAGCTTCTCAGCAGTAAGGGGGGAAAAAAAAAAAACCATAATATGATCTTCTCTGTTGGGAGAGCAAGGATGTAGAGGGAACAGATGCAGCAGCAAAATGTAAAATAGTTGCTTTAGGGCTATGTCTTTCTGGCTTTGCTACGAAAAGACCTCATACAAATAAAGTGATTAGCTCATGCTATAGATCATTCATAAAAAACAGAACTTCTCTAGCAACAGCTGACTTGAGGAAGGGCTGCTTTTGGAGACACTTACTGTTCATACATCAGAGTTCTCCGTAAGTAGGAGAAGCAAAAAGAAAGTACACACAACTGCTGCTTGCCCTTTCTCAGATGTACACAAAAAGCTGAACCTAGTTGCACTGAGGCCTAAGTAAGCCAGCTACAGGACACCCACAGCTGCAGCAACACCACAGAGACATGTTGCAAGTCGGTAACAACTGTGGGAAAATCCATCTAGCAGAGGCTGAAATTTCATTCTTGCACAGCAAAGGAAAGAAGAAAAACCCCAGTCAATTGTCACTGACGAAATATAGAAGGCACCATATTTCCTTACAAGATGTGTATTTAGAACAGATGTTGTTCAATCCAAAGCTCATATATCAGCATGGGTAACAGGTCAATTTTACCTTCAATTTTAAAGCATCTAGAGTTTGCTTTAATGTAATAGTGATGAGAGATGCAGTACCACCAGCTATAGAGCAGAAAAGGCTGAAATATTTCTCTTAAAAACATCAAACAAATAGGAATTGTTCAAATCACATTTGAGCTGTATTTTATTAGCACAATGAAACTACAGGTTACTTGCAGCACTAATCGCCATGTGAAAACAAATGCTCTTTTACGACTAGCTGGTGTGTTTCTTTATCCCATTTCTACATGGCTATGTAGTTACGTCCTGAGGTTCAAATTTATATGTTCCTTAAATCAAGTTTTTGCTGCTCAGATTTTTTCAAAGTAGGAATATATTGCTTTTTAATATAGGAAGGGCTAGCGTGTTCTGCCAAGTCTTTCTAAGATTATCATCAATGCATTTTCTGGAGAGACTGATCTGTTAAGAGTGTTCTCTGCTATTGGATCAGCATAGTCTTCTGACCCTTAAGACTATTGACTTGCATCCAAGGGCAGTGATCACATTGCCTCCAAAACGCCTATATTTCATTGTGCATGAAGTAAACAAACCCTGAAGAAATAGTTTTGTCAACACTTGGTTACACTGCAAAATTTAATTTTGTCTCATTTAAATACAACTAAAGAAATGAAACAGCTTCCAGAGCTGGTTTGTCACAAGTTTCTTCTTTATTTGGTGGCTTAGGAACTCTGAGGCATAAAAGTACCCTCTGTGAATCCATGAGAAACATCTTTCCACCACCACCTCCTCACAACAAAACAGCAGAAACCAAAAAGACACAAAACCAGCCAGATTAAATCCTCACTTGGAACCACTTCCTTTTCAAACAGTTTTTGTTGTGGGTTATTGGTAATTTTCTAGACCTATGTAACAGAACACGATGTGTTTAGTAAATAAATCCTGCATACTTTGAAGCAAGTACACTCCCCTTATTGTGAATAGTATTTTGTAACCACATGGTAATGAAATATTTTAAAAGCATATATTGCAAAGTTTTACAACACATTTTAATATAGTCTATTTATAAGCTTTAGCAATTACAAAAGAAATGTAAACTATTCTGCATATGTTACAAACAGGGAGAAGTTATTTTGCTCACTGAGAGGAATGAAGAAGAAATACTCATGCCTCTTTCATTTTAAACTTTGTTTCCCTGATACAACAAATAGTACCATAATAAAATCATTTAATGGCACTATTAACTCAACCACCTAAAACCAGAATCTATATTAATTACATTCATTATACTTAATTGAACATAATCATCTAACCTAACAATTCCTTGTATGCTAATTAATAAAACAGCATGTCTTCTGGATCAGAAATGTATTAATTAATTTATTTTGAAAGTAAGGTATTTAGGGGACAGATAAAATTCATAAGTTCTGTCATTACTATATTTGGACAGACTGTTAACTTTTGTAATCATAGTGACTGTTCAGGGCAATGGATCTCAAGTGAAATTGAAATTTCATGCAAATTTTGCATATCTAATGTGTTGGGGGGGGGGGTGTCTCCTTGGTGACATTTGAAGAGAAAGACACGAATCAGCAAGGTCATTTCCATAAAAACACTGCAAGTAGTCACAAAAAAGGTCTAAAAAGAGTCTCCTATATTATGAGCAATCTTCAGTAACTATATTTTTATATAGTGGTGTTCAAGTATACTCTTTACCTTGTACCGCATTTATTTAATAGGTCAGAAGCCTGGACGGATCAGAGGCACCATCCCAAAGAATGCATAAACTACTTTCTCTTCCAGCAGTGAGCTCATGGTATCTCATGAATTGATCGGTTGGGCTGGATCACTCAAATAGTCACCAATTTGCCTTTGTTTCAGGGTGCAAAATGGCGGGGGGGGGGGGGGGGGGGGGGGGGGAGCTTCAGGCTTAAATGAATATCCACACTGAATAAAGCAGTCTACAGCTCTGCACCTAAAAATCCCCACTTGATTATTGCTTACTTTGAGAAAAACTGTAACTGTGTCTTAGCCTTTGATAGCTAGAAGTCTTAGGCAGCTGCAGGTTTTTTTCCATACAGCCTGAAGTGTCTCCATCTTTCCAGATCTGAGCTGCCTCTCATCTGTTGCTCTGTTAGGCATGAGCCAGGGCTAATTTCTCCACCCTGCTCTTGAGAAACCTGATTTGATAGATATTTAGTCCCACGATTTCCTTTAAGGAAGGACATGGCTGAACAAAAGCAAGGAACGCTTTCATCCTGATATTGTAGAGTTACAATTATCCTCTGTTAGAGGAGACTAAAATAAAGATGACCCTCAGCCTGGGAAGCCATCCTAAAAACTAAACAATGGACATCTGAGATATAGAATTATTCTCTAACCCTCTTATTAAAGCTATTAAAATGTCTAATAATAATTAAAGAAGCAATAGGCTAGAGGGAGAAAGCTCTAACCACTTTGTCACTTGGTAGCTATGTAGGTCTCCATCCCGAAGCGTGCATTTCATTTCATATTGAATAAATAATTTCAATAATATTAGTAAGTAATCTTTGAAGAAGGAAATGGAGGAACCAGGCCTATTCTTTATAATCAGGTCACTTCCCTGGGAAGGGAGAGTAATGTGCATTTGGCCCAATTAATCTTTGATGTTGCTCCACTGTTCATAACAAAACTAAATTCAAAAGCTAGGAAATACCACAGACTAACCCAGCAAAATAGTTTAGAAGGCAAAACCAAAAAATAACAAACTCCCATGTTGAAGAAATTTGCACCTTGATTTCACATCCTACATAAGTGTACTAATGAGTGAGCTATGTTTGGTGAACGAAGCAGGGGAAAGGGTGGAAAAGCGTGGAAGGTGCCCCTGCCCATGGCAGGGGGGTTGCAACTAGATGATCTTTAAGGTCCCTTCCAACCCAAACCATTCTATGAAAAGAAGAAGAGGAGCATATGCTTGCATTCCTAAATCTCTCGATCCATTAAAGAAACAAAACGACATGAGAAAAAAAATGACTAGGCATCAATATTCAGAAAATAACTCTGTTTTGTCAACCACAAAGTGAAAGCGCATCCCCCAGAAGAACCAAGAAAGGGGTCTAAATTTTTAGCTTTACAGGAGTTAAAAGACCCATTCCCACTCTCAGCATTTCCCTCAGGGAAGTTCAGCAATACATTGTCTATATGACACGTACTGATCCAGTATTGCAACCAGAGATGTCCGACTCTCCACGTACACCATATAAAAAGTTTAGATGCTTAACGCAGTTTCAGATCTCACATTGGAAACTGACTGCCTGAACTGGTAGCTATTCAAAAGTCTATCAGAATATAACCTTTCCACAACTCCTACCATCCCTTGAAATTATTCAGCACACTTTCTGAACTTGATTTGGCCTAAGTGGCTTGTTTGAGGGATACTATTTCTGCACATAATGATCAAATGCACTTCTCTCACTGGAAGGTTAGACAAGCTACACATTTGAAAGAATAAATAAGTCCACATGGTTTCATAAAAACATATTAGTACAAAAAAGTAGGGTCAGCCATGGCAGAGGCAGGAACAAAGTTCAGCTGGTGTGTTTCCCAGCTCTGAATTAATTTAGCCAAATTACACATCCTTTGAAGAATATTTTTTTTAAAAAAAAAACTCTCTTCCTTAATGAAAGTGACTGAGCAAAGGTTGTATTTTATCCACATCCAGATAATGAAAAGATTTGGTATTAGCATCATTTAAAAAAAAAACTCATCTGTTCCAACTTGCTTTTAAGTTCCAACAATACATTTTAACTGAACAAACTTCTGTATTGAGCAAGTCATCCAATACGCTACAAAATACTATGTCCTACTTAAAGTTGTTCTTATGAATCTCCCTCCATCCTTCTCCTCCTTTTCTCCCTCAAGTCTTTTCATTAGCAGATCTTTTCAGGCCTCTCTTCACAGCCTCTTTGAACAAGTAAATGGTGGGAATCATCTTACCAAACTTCACCTAGGCTGTCCATAAGAATCTTTGAACTGTGTACTCAATACCTGCTATTACATACAGTAGGAATGGATAAAACATTAAGCAACTTTGATTCCCTCACCTAAATTTACAGAGAGCATACACATGTGTATATGTAAACAGCTATACTCACCTCTTGTGACTTTATCTACATAAATTTGATTTCAGACCAGCCACATATGAGCCTCTTTCTTTCCCCTCCTGCTCCTTCTCAACACACCGAGTTTGTGAGTTTCTGACTAAGATAAAATTTGAACCTCCTACTGTTTGAGCTAAAAATCTTGCAGAGACAGCATATCAATTTTCACGATATACCAGATCCAAGTTATAGCCTATTCTGAACTGTGATTCCTGTTTTGGATCCTAATGTCATTTTCTCAGTCTGTAATTAGTAATATTATTTTAGTGCCTTATTAATAACTAGTGCCACAAAATAAATTACCATAGTTTCAATCAAATCATCTTTCAGATCCAGTAAAACAAACAGCATAGAACACATGCATTTCCTAGCTACAGACAGGTATGTCATAGCGTGCAATTTTTAATTTCATAGGCATAAACACATCAAGTTTGACTACCCAGTTATTAAGTGATTATACTTATTAATGAATTAAGCAACTTTTTTAAAAAAGTCATTTAGAAGTAGTATACGTGAATCACTGGTTCAGGAGCTCCTACCCTTTCCCAGGAAGCGTGCTGCAAGTCACGCCCGGCTCCGTGTCTGTTCTGTCTTGCCTCTGCAGCACGAGCCTTTGGGGGAAGACTCCTGTTATCTTTTGACACTCGTAACTGCACAACATTGCACGATCTGCAGCCTTACACAGTATGACTATTACAAATCTTTTTCTGCAAGTGATTTCTATGTAATTTTGGTTTTATTAAAAATGCTGTCCTGTTAACAAACCTCATCTGATGCTCTGGATCTCAGTAGTGCAACAGGATTTTTTTATAAGGACTTTTAACAGAAATCCAAGGCTGGAGATCTATTCCTGTCCCCAAAAAATTTTAATACTTCTGCGATTCCAATAGTTCCATGTCAACAGGAATTATTACTACCCAGTCTTGATTCTGTCATTTGCTTATTTTTAAGCAAAGCACTATCTTCCTTCAAAAGCAGTTAGAGTGGATAAAAAAAATGCATCTAAGTTCTAACTTCATTAGAAATGTTTGTGGAAATCAAAGTTACCAGGTAGATTTGAGGATGGTGTGGGCTGGTTTTGCTGTGAAGAACAGAACTGGGATATGTTTAAACTAGCTTAGCTGGTTACAAATGTGAATATAAGACATGGTTATTATATGCACTCTGAAACCAAAGAAAAAGTTTAATTTAGTGCTGAGGAGCTGAGAGTGGAAAAACTAGTTTCCCAGCATTGCTCCTCAGAAGCCCAGAGGAAAATTTTAAGATGTAACCCAAATCAGTTTTGCTTCCTGCCCCCCTCCCTTAAACAAACAAAATGCTCTCAAGGCTGACTTGTCTTATTTAATAGCACTCTTTAAAAGACATTTGCCATTAGAGTTTGGCATCATTAATTTTTCTGGAGCGCACTGTCAGCATGTGAGCAAGCACAAATGCAGAACTCATGCATGTGTGTTACATGGTACAGAGCTTGCCTTTAGCATTTCTCCATTTCTGACAAGCAGGAAAGTAATTATCAAACTAGTTGATGCAGAAGCCTGAGGCTATAGTAACTAGTTAACCCAATTTAAGTTTTGCTGGTTTTGCCAATATGTAGTTGGTTTATTTTTTAATCATTAAACTGCCTGTTTTTTTTAAACTGACTGTCAGACTGCAAGTGTTACATCAGAATTCTCTTTATGTACCAAAATGCCACCAAAAAAGAAAAAAAAACCCCGAGAATTCCAGTTTTCTTTCGCTCTGAAAAAAAATCTTTACATGTGAAAAAAGTATTCTTAAATGGAGCTCTATTAAAGGAAAAATTGATTGTGGATTCAAAAACATGCTCTGAACCCATAAGGAATTTTTGTATGCCCTCCTTTTCCTCTTCCTGTTTTTTTCACGTAGCCAGAAGGGAAGAGCCAGAGCCCACTAAGGCTGCAGCACTACCAGGAGTTTCTGCCCCAGGACAGCATCCCAACCAGCACCAGTTTCCCTGCAGGAGCAGAAGGCAGGGACAACCCCCAGGGCCAGGCACTGGAGCCCCAGCTCTGCCCCAGCATGGGAGGCTGCTGCTTTCACCCTGGACTCTGCAGTCCGATACCCTTCCGAAAAGGCTTAGGAAGGGAAGGACATCATCGGGGTCCTCTCCCAGTGCTTGGCATTTCCCCACTTGAGGCTTCTCCTTCCCTCCCTCCCTCCCCTCAGGGCAGTAGGTTAAGCAGGTGCACTTTTTTTTCCTCGAATTCAACTCCTTTTGTTTCTCTTTTCCCTCTTGAAATAACTTTATTTTGCAGGCTTGTATCACATTACCCCCATCTATCATCTCCTTCCAGCTGAGAAATTCCGCTTTTCCATATTCGGTTTTTCCTTAAACAGAAACTAGCTCATAGCTTTACAGTTTATTGTTGTCCTTCTCTGAACCTATTCCAGATGTACTATATCCTCAAAGTGACAGGAACCAGCACTACATACAGTATTCAATGTGATGCAGGCAAAACAGGGATTAATACATTATGTTCTGATTTGTTCTCTGTTCCTTTTCCAACAACCCCTAACATTCTGCTTTCTTTTTTTATTATTACTGAGCTGAGGTTTTCACAGGACTATTTATCAAACTCTGAAACTCACTCCTTAGTGATAATGAGGCTTCAACCTCAGCAACAGAATAAGCATGCAGAGCAAGGACAGCAGCAGGGCAGTGGAAGAGAAATCTTTAAAGACATACTTTGAGAGCTATATCCCAGGGCTGGCTTCTCAGTTTATGAATGTTTACATTAAGAATTCAAAATTTGTTTTCATTCTGTATGAGCACAAAAGCAGGACTTAAGTAACTGTTAGGAGGGGGAAAAAAAAAAGGAAGAGTAATGAAGCAAGTCAACAAATAAAAATAAGAATACAACGTCAGGAGTGACTAGCGTAGTGCAGAACAGTTCAGAAATCACCGAAACCTAAAGGCTCCTGTCTCCCACATCCCAGGTGAGCTCTGCTCCTCATCCCCACAAATGGCATCTGATACTGAGGAGCTACTGCTGATCCAGAGCTACTGCCAAACAATCCCTGCAACAGCTCTCTTAGGCAAACAAAGCCAACACCACGCCTTTATAGTGCTTTGTGGGCTAATCCACTCACTCTGTCCATACGCTGGGCTTGGATACAAACCAGCAGGACTCCCAAAATCTGGATAGTGATAGCTAGCGAATTGCTTTGCTTGAGCTTTAAAGGCTTCCTCTCAGTAGGATTTATGATCTCAGCTCACCACCATGCTAACTGCAGTGACATAGCTGCCTATTCATAGTTCCCCAGAGGGCAAGAAATGTGCTGAAGTCTGCTAGCAGAAGACCATAAAGCAGACCATGAGGACATGTACATCTTTTTTAAATGAGGACTGCTTGTTAGTGGACTGAACAACTCTGGACGCTAGCCCCTACTTGCTCTTTGCCTTTGGGCAAATCAGCTAGCATCTTTCCTGGATTAAATTAACTATAAGCACAGGGATAAGATAAAGAGTGACTCATCTCTTCTCCTTCAGTGGTGGGTTAGCTACCAAAAAACTGCCATAAGTCCCTTGAGGTACATAAGCATAGCAGTACACAGACGAGACCAAGCTACTTGTTATGAGATGCTGTTAACACTCCAGAAAATCTCATGCAAGAATAAAGCACTTTGAGAAAGATTATTACATTCACAGGAGCATGCATCTTGCAGTCTGTGTTGACTAGGCAAACAACATCACCGAGAGACCACCACAGATTTGACACTTCTGATGCTTTCTGCTGTGAAAGGCAGATAATCTTCTTCCAATCCTTTCCAGGGGCACCGAGTGAATAACAAGAGTACTTTTGAAGAAGTTATGTAGCTAAAAGTGTAAGAGATTACACTTCTTGCTCTTTTGGTCACCAAGAAAGTTGTCACATAATGCAAGACTGTTTGGATCAAAGTGGAAGAGACATCCATTCTGGTGTGACAACATTCGTCATTACGGCAGATACTGCTGAGTCAGGAGGATGATGTAGGAAGAGAGACTTCATAAATTCACCAAGCAACAAAGAAAACTGATAAAGCTTTTGGTAGAATGCTGCACTGGAAGATTATTAGATTTTTTCCTATAAACAAAGACATGCTGTGTTTACCATCAGATCAACTACTTGAATCTAAATCTGATGGATCCCACTTGACAACAGTGAATAAATACCCTGTTCAAGTGTTATCTGTGTTATCACTAG
Source organism: Astur gentilis (assembly GCF_929443795.1). Lineage (NCBI taxonomy): Eukaryota > Metazoa > Chordata > Aves > Accipitriformes > Accipitridae > Astur > Astur gentilis. The sequence goes on from NC_064891.1 coordinate 17,221,001, forward strand.
CTTGCTTTGTCACTTTCTAAAGTTTTGTAGCCATTGAAGCTTGTTGATAAACGACAGTCCATCAGTAAATATCCTCCCTTAACTTCTAGGTTTGTCTCGGCAAATGCCAACTTTTTCTAAATCACTGAAACACTTGATCAAAATTTAAAGCATGTTCATTAATTCAGGACTTCCCAAATTACCAGCTTATCTTAATTCACTATGTAAGATACTTGTCAGGTGTTTAAAAGAAAAATTGCCACCAACAAATCCTGAGGGGGATAGAGGAGTGGGCAGCATGGACAGAGGGAGAGTTCAAGACGACTTGAAGACTGTCTTACCAATGAATCCTCAGCTGAATATCCAACCATCCATCCTGTGCCAGAAAATGGTATAGGTGTGTCCAGAATCTGACACAAAAACAAACATGTAAGACATAAGCATTATCTGATGCATTCATTTTTCCTGGATTTTCAAGAGAAGATGACAGACAAGATTATCTTCCTTTCAGGTCATTGACAGACTTTAGGATGAACAATACAGGAAGCTAGAAACCATTATTTGAAAAGAAACCAGTATTATTAAACAGAAGAATCTAAAGCAACGTGAAGGTCTTGATACTGTACTTCATGACCACTCAGCCGGGTGGAAATCTATACCCATTTAATGGAACTACAAAGATTTTCTACTTGTTAGGGAAGCACAAAACATGAGGCAGTTTCATGTTTTCTAGCACATGGGGTAATTTATCTCACATACTTTGCTATTGCTTTGTCACCAAACCAGCACCAAAACTTGTTATTTCCACTGTGACAAACAATCAAGCATAGATACTAATTCAGTTCCACATCACATTTGATAAGGTTGACAGCTTCAGAAGGGGGGAAAAAAATCTGTAACTGCTTATTTGGCCAGATTGTTACAAAATGATGTGGGCATTTGCTGCACAGCAGGGGATGGCTTTTATTGGACAGGAGCTCAGCGGACAGGAAAGTTGTGTTTTGAAACTGCAGATCTTGAGTTTCAATCCTGTTTTCTAGCACAGGTCATATTGAGACAGACCTCTCTTTGTAACTTGTTCCACACTGTTGGAACTGCTACTGCAAGTCTATTTGCTCACATACATTATTAATATCAGCCTCATGTGTCATCCCCCTTCTAACCTTCAGTCCAGCTATTTGAATTTCATTAGGCTAGAACTAGAGTCAGTTGAAACTCAGCAAGACAGACAAATTGCAACAATTCTCTTACCTCATTACTGAAGATTTATATTACAGCATAAGATACAAAGTTTACAAACTTAGTGTTTTTAAATGGAGAAAAAACCAAAATGTTCTTCCCTGGTGAGGACGAAGCGTAGCACTCCTCAAATACTATTTCCTTCGTATATTATTTTAGAATACCTCGTAAAAATTGGTCCATGCCTTCAGAAGGTTGCAGTTGCAAAGAAACATAGTTTTCCCAATACAAAAGCATTCTTTTGGGACACATTCCAAGAGCAAGAATCCACAGTAACATAAGGGCTTTTGAGAAACAGGGGATGAAGGTATTCCTCAGAGGTCAGTACTGGGACTTGTGCTGTTTAACATCTTTGTGGGTGATGCGGACAGTGGGATTGAGTACACCCTCAGCAAGTTTGCTGACAACACCAAGCTGTGCAGTGTGGTCGACATGCTGGAGGGATGCCATTCAGAGGGACCTTGACAGACTTGAGAGGTGGGCCTGTGTGAACCTCATGAAGTTCAACAAGGCCAAGTGCAAGGTCCTGCACGTGGGTCGGGGCAAGCCCAAGGACAAATACAGGCTGGGTGAAGAATGGATTGAGAGCAGCCCCACAGAGAAGGACTTGGGGGTGTTGGTTGACAAGAATCTCAGCATGACCCGGCAATGTGTACTCGCAGCCTGGAAAGCCAACTGTATCCTGGGCTGCATCAAGAGAAGCGTGACCAGCAGTTCGAGGTGATTCTCCCCCTCTACTCCACTCTGGTGAGACCCCACCTGGAATACTGTGTTCAGCTCTGGGGCACCCAACATAAGGACATGGACCTGTTGGAGCAAGACCAGAGGAAGACCATAAAGATGATCAGAGGGTTGGAGCACCTCTCCTGTGAAGACAGGCTGAGAGAGTTGGGGTTGTTCAGCCTGGAGAAGAGAAGGCTCCAGGCAGACCTTACAGCAGCCTTCCAGTACATAAAGGGGGCCTACAAGCAGGAGAGGGACTTTTTACAAGAGCATGTAGTGATAGGACAAGGGGTAATGGCTTTAAACTGAAAGAGGGTAGATTTAGATTAGATGCAAGGAAGAAGTTCTTCACTGTGAGGGTGGTGAGACACTGGCACACGTTGCCCAGAGAGGGTGTGGATGCTCTATCCCTGGAAGTGTTCAAAGCCAGGTTGGACAGGGCTTCAAAACAACCTGGTCTAGTGGAAGGTATCCATGCCCATGGCAGGGGAGGTTCGAACTAGATGATCTTTGGTCCCTTCCAACCCAAACCATTCTATGATTCTACATAGGATGTCCAGCCTAGGTGAACACTTCTTTTCTTCTTCCAAAAAGCTTGAGATGCTAGATCAGAAACACTCTACAATGTGCAGCAGCAGAATGTACAGCATTTCCTCCAAAGGAAAAAAGCCATGCCTCTTTTTTTTAAGTTTCAAAACAATGTCTCAGCCATTGCTCAAAAATCTTCAAAAACTAGGCTCAGCTTAAGGTTAGCATTTTGTAAATGTTTTTTCATGTTAAAAAAAAACCCCTTTGTGCACAGGTAGGGTTGTTCCATTCACTAATTCAAATAGCTACACAAGCAACCAAACTTCACAAAAGATTTTTCTTGTTGTTCAGAGCCTGCTTTTCTCTTTCCATACTTTCACTCTCTAAAAGGTCCGTATTTGACAGTAGAGAATTACATCATTAAAGTTTTTGACAAACATCCCTGGATATTAGGAAAAACAGAGTGGTTAGTCTTTCTGTTAATCATAAGCCCTCTTTTTATTTGGTTTTAATAACACAGTACTTCTCACTTTTCTCAGTGGCTGTTTGCTTTCCCTTTTAACATTCACATTCATGTACTGTCTGGTGCACTAGCTGTCCTTGACATTCCCTTATTAGGTTTACAAATAATCATTAATTTGTTTTGTGTTCTGCCTCCTGTTTCAGTGATGTATAGGCATGTCATTACCTTTCTAAAGTGTATTCATTATTTTTCTTCTTCAAAATAAGCCCACTACTTTTCACACAGGGTTCAAGGCAATTTGCATGGTACACATGTAATAGTGTATACCATTCAGCGCATCTTCAAAGTTTATGCTATCTATTCTTTAGATTTCATAATTAATGGACTTGTGATCTGAAGTCTCTTTCACCACTTGATTGCTCTTTCTCTTGATCCATTTGAAAGGCATTGCACTATAGTGAATAGAATACTAAACTCGGACTCAGGCTTGATTGTTATTCCTCATTTTGTCCCAGGCCTTTGTATTGCACCGTCTCCATTTTTCTCCCACCACAGAGGAAGCAAGGCATTTATAAAATGTGGGTTTGTGTGAGGCTTTTTTTGTTGGGATGGGGGTGGTGGTAGTTTGGGGAATTTTTTAGGAGGCATTATCTCTTATTCTGGTTTTGTAGAGTACCTGACAGAGCTAGGGAATTAGTCGAGGCCTATAGGCACAAAAGCCTTCTTTTTTTCTGTTTCCACTTTCTTCCATAGGCTATTTCTGTTAGGTTAGCTCAAGTTTTAAGGAAAAGTTCTTTGATATAAAGAGATTACCATGCTTTATGGTTTGAGCTCAGTGTTTATACCAGTGAATGCAGTATTAGTAACAACACTAATTTTATTGAAGCTTTGCAACATATTCGGAAATGCTAATACAAATGCAATATATCAGATGTCCTTAAAATTATCAGTTAAGTTTAAAGTCATCCTCAGACTTGCGTGTCTTATATCCCAAGAAGCTAGCTCAGGATGACTGGCTTAGAATCTCAGCACTCTGCTGTCTCCACTGTGGCTGCTTTTATCGAGGGGGCATTTACGGGCAAGTCATCCAAATTCTAAAGCCTTAAAAGACAAACATGACTCTTTATGATACTCCCCCCCCCCAAACCAGCAGTTTTGGTAACCTAGTTTGTTAGTACTGTTGTTCTTACTGCTTAAAAAAAATGTACAGACTTTCTAGATAAATTTCTTCAAAAGATACTCTTAATTACAAGTTAAAACCACACCAAAACAGTTCAAAATTTCACACGTTTCTGATATTTAGGTGCTATATCTCCAAAATGAACAAAAGTTTAGTAGCCAAATAAAGAGATAGCTATGACATGATTGTCATCTTAAATTGCCAAGCAGCTCTTTAAGTAGTGTGGGAAGAAGAACAAAGTAATGAGCCTGTAGCCATTCTCAGCAGAGTTTGAATATTTAAGGAAATCTCAAATCAAAGACCCATTTGTTCATAGTATCACTTGGATTTGTAATTATAAGAGAACTGAAAAGGCACAAATGTGATTTGTGGGACTGGTGGAGCCCATCCCCTTCTGAAAGAATACTACCATATGTTTTCTGTGGCTGACAAAATTGAAATGTTATGGAATTACTCAGTAGTGTAAAAGGACCCATGGAAAAAACATGAGAATTTTTAATAGAAAGTTCTGCAGGGGACAGCTTGTCCAAAGTTGGGTCCCACAAAAGCCTGCAAATATCAGCCTCATGAAATAATCCCATTGAAGTTTGCACAATATTAGAGGCCATGTCACAGACAGTTATCCACAGATATTAGAAAAGCCATCCTGAAGAACAAAGGACACCAACCAGAACTAAATAATTTTGGCTGCACTCTCAGACACAGTCAGGCATATTATTTATCCATGGTACAACCCAGGTGATGCTGGTTTATCAGCTTGATGCTGGAATTGAACATGTAATTATCCAGTTCACCTTTTATGATAAGTATGTTCACAATAGATACTGTCACTACCCTGGAAGTAAGAGCAGCACTAAGACTTTTTTTTTTTTTTTTTGAGTTTCTATCATGAAGAGAAACTGGGAAACTGAGTTACAAGACAGATCACCCTCTCAGTGACTTTAAAACAGCAGAAGTCAGATAACTTCAAGAAAGGCATGTTAAAGTGAAAACAATTAGAGCAAGATTAATCTGATTTATACTGAAGAACCAGTATGAATCCAGATTTCTTTTCTGCCTTAAAACAGTAACAAAAATCAGCTGCCATGTGTGTTGCATTCTCTCATGCACACTAGGCTAGTAATAAAAAAAGTGCATTGTTAGTAGAACCCCATCATCAGTGATTTATTCAAAGAAATCATTAGACTTTATATTCAACATAAAGAATTATCTGTTCTATACTCATAGCACTGTGCATTTACCTGATCCGTGCTAAATACCTTATTTCTCTTTATATTACTTTGTAAGGAGACACCCTTTATTTTGCTGTGAACCTTGCATCAACATCTGCACATGTGTAAACCAAGTGTAAAATGCAATCATGTCAGAAGTCATAGTGTTTCCCACCCACTCTGTGAGAAGGATTATGGTGTGTTTAAGGCTGTTAGGGAATCTGGTCCTGAGTGTCTTGTGGTAGCCTTTTCCAACACAATCCAATTAAATGAGTCCTGTGCTGTACTCCATGTGATGTTCTAAGACTGTAATGTGAAAATTAGGGACCTCAGAGTTGAATGAGATTTATTTTTAATGTGTGTTTCAATCACTAACACAGTGTAGCTGAATAAACTGCAACTCTCATTTCTTCCCAGAAATAAATTGTTGAAAAGTGTTAGTTATTGCAGTTTCTTGGAAGTAATGTCTTACTGCGACAGATTTCTTTTCCCCCTTGCATACTGCTTTTGTACAAATGACAACAAGAACATGCAGCAGCATGTGGGATATTCACAACATTTTACTAGGGAATTATATTTGCAATATGTTTTTCAGCATTTTCCTAATAGGTCTCTGTATTTAGGGGTTCATAACTCCAGTGAAATTTCAATCTCAACTGGAAGAGACCTCACTTGAGATCTCTGTCATGTGAAAGCCATTAAAACCAGCAAGGCATATGCATAGCTTATTGCAGAAATGACATGAAAACTGTAAAGAAACTACAGTCATTGTGTCAGTTTATATACTAATGGGGATTCTATAAGCTTTAGAACTGGAAAGCTTTTCTTAAGAAATAAAAGCTATACAAAAGAATACTTCATCCTTCCTGAAAAAGGAAATTATTAGTGTAAACTTTAAGAGAAGAATGGAAGACACTTTTGAAAGGTGAATTATCACACATCCATTCCTTTCCTTCAGTTAGCCAGGTCATAACTATCTGTACCTATGTTAATACTGGGAATGTCTGAAATAAGTTGCATACAAGTAAGATATAATCAAGAATTACGTAGGTATATTTGATGAAAATTTGAAGTGAGGTCTAAAAGGTAGAATCAATCCACAAAAGGTTCATGTGCAGAAAAAAAAAATTCTCACTCAAATAGGTTTTTCCTATAGATTCCAAGTGATTTACAAAACAAAATACAGTAGCACTGTGTATCAGCAGAATTAAAACCTGTTGTTCAGTAGGACTAACACACAAAAAAAAAGAAAATAGAAGTCAACACAAAACACGTTTCAGCTGCTTTAAAAAATTTTTTTTGTTTATCCAGTAAAACTTGACTGTCACAATGCAGTCATTGTCAAAAAGCAAATGACTGAGCTTCCCCACAGTGTTTCAATGGAATCAAAATCTATTAACTGCCTGCACATCAATATTCTTTTGCAACAACCACTTTAAATCTCAAGGCTAAAGACACACTCTCAAATGAAGTACATCATCAAGTACCAAATAATTTAAAAGGTCATGAAGGAAGTTATGCTTGAGTAGTGTTGTAACAAATAAGCAAACCAAACAAGCAATAGCTCACCCACTTCCCCTTTCTGCCTCACTTAGCACCATCCCTCCTTCCACATACTAGGTTTGAAACCTCAGATAATAAAAGCTGTCATGTGTTTATTAAGGTCATGAACATACAACACTTGAATGATCTTAATATCCTTGCTACAACTCCTGAACTATATAAACCAGCCACACTTGTCTCTTTAAGAGCATCAATGGTACAGATTTTATAACACACATATAACTTTGACAGTGGCAATATCTGCACCCTTCCTAAACATTTTAGAAGGGGAAAAAAGTGGAATTTAAATTTCTTCCATATTCATGTACTCTCATCACATCTTACTGAAGATGACCTCAAACATCATACATAGGTAATCTAGGGCATCAGAATTCTCTGAGTATAACCTATAGCAGCTTTGAGAATCTAATTCGGACAGGCTTTCATGCATGACTAACATTAATCAACTTCTAAATCTTGATGTAGAAGTTTAGCTTAAGAAAAACACAGTAATTTAATCAGTGTCGTACACTGCAGTTATATTTTGTTCATCACTACCCATAATACTGTATCATTAAGCATGTTTAATTCTGCATAAAGCAGTCAAGCAGTGAACGCTAAAGCCTTCCTCAGACATCATTTAACCCAGCAAGCCTCCGGCACCACTGGAAAAAAAACCCATGCAATTTGAGAACATGGATAAATCCAAAGATAGCATGAGTTTGGAAATATTTAATGTCTCAATGACCAAACGCAACAAGCTTGTATTAATAACAAAATTCTGTTACTGATAATACTAATTACTCATAGCAAGACATGCTCCATAAAAGGACAGTGATCTTTGGAGGTATATATTACTGTGTTAAGTACCTAAATCCAATATAAATACAGGCTAATTTACTCTTCCATTACCATCCTTTAAGTTCCAGTGGAATTGCTATAGAGAATGTGAATCCAAGACAGTGAATGACTTCACCACAACATAGGAAAGTCTCTCTCCTCCACTCTCTTCTTCCAAAGGGATCACACAGGCATCCTTCAACCTCAGCAGGTGTGAACAATGTTTACTGCTGTCCCTCACAGGTCACTTAATCTTATCTTTTCTCAGTCAAAAAGAGTGCGATGGGGAGGTCAAAAAACGATACATCCCACACATGCTTTTAATCTGCAGCTTGTTGTTATTTTAGATATCCATGAACCCGGAGGGTTCATCTTTCAAAATGTGAAATGAGAACAACGCAGCATCTATCCTATGTAGTAAGAGAATTACCGAGGAAATCCTTATTTTCTCATTACACTAAGTTACAGACCATCATTCTCACGTAGCAACAGAAACCCATTGAAACAGAACCCTCCATCGTCCAGCAATGATACAGGAAAGCGCAATTCATCTCTGAAGCAGCCTATCAATTGTCACTGAGCAGTGACAGCAGAGAAAATGCTTTCCTGTGGAGTCCTGAGTCATTGGCCTGAACTTCTGCCACGTTCTTGCATTAAGCATTTGCCTGCTGAGCAGTTATTTGCCAACGCGGCAAGAGATAAACATATTAGCCATGGGGAGAACAGAAGAGGGAAAAAACCCCCAAACAATAAAACAAACACAAAAACATGGGGAAGTAGCATAAAATCTTATAAATATCAGAGACAAGAAGTGGAAATAATCCTTGCCCCAGCACGTATAAAACATATGAGAGGTTCTGTAACATGCTTATTCTAGGGACTCCTCTGAGGATTCAGAAGTACTTGCTTACATCTGGTACTTCAGTGTTTACACCTCTATAGTCACATTCTTTTTGACCCAGCAATTTTTGTTTGTTTGCTGTTTTCTTACAACTTCAAGTATCAGGTGATAAAACCTTGAATTAGCTGTTCAGATCACCAACTAAACTGAACCATTTCATATAAACTGAACTCAACTATTCTGTTTTAATTAACCACAAAAAGATCTAACCCATTAGAAATAAGGATTTCTCTTTCATCTCCCAACCATGTAACAGAGTATAAACATCAATCAATTCTGAAATGCCAGTTAAAATGAAACTTCCCAGATGTTCTATTATTTCAATATGTGTATGGAATAACCAGCATTCCTGCAATAACTCCCCCCCACCATTTCATTGATAGTGAAGTCATTAATGCAGTAGACAAAATGGACCACAATGACAAAATAAACACTTCTAAAAGTCTGTTAAGTGATACCAAAGCAGCAGTGTTGTCAGGGGGGAAGGTAAAGATCACATGGGAGGAAAAGATTGGGGGTATAAGTGGATAATTCCTAACTTAGGAAAAGTTTAACAAGGAAGGTACTGCAAAAGCCCACGCATTGGTTTGTCAAACCCTTCCCCCCCTAGCCATTGTCTATACCCCTTCAGTGCTATCTCAGGTGTGACTACATAGTCTATGCAGTCATCCCAGAGCTCAGCCTGATCTAGCTAGCAGAGGCTGTGGGCATGTTGGCATTACCTGACAGCCTACAGGTATTAGACTAAATTATATGTACAATTATGTAATGGTCTGGTTTATAGTCCATTATGGAATTTACAACATAGTCCCACAGAGAACCTACAGACAGGAAGAACAATGGACTTTTGTGAGCAAAATCTAATTATATGTTCAAATCTCCAAATATTTGAACTGCAATTTAAAAGAGAAGAAGGTGAATTAGAAAGCAAAGATAATAAGAATTCAACAGTTGCGAATGTCTGTAGTATGGCTTGGCAATGACTCTTACTTGTACATATTCAAAACAACTCTCTTCACATGTTAATATTTTCCTTGCTCACCAACAAGTAATAGCCCAGTTCACTATGGCAATATCTACTGTTCCTTAAATGGGAGCTTTCAAAATATTCCAACAGCCTCCAACTTAATTGAAACTTGCACAGTCTGTCAAAAGTAGAGGGAGGAGATAGACACAATACTGAAGATGTAATTTTATTCAGTTTAATGCAATCAATGTGAGCCATCATTCAAACTCAGAGTCTTCATGGATTCAAAAGACAAATATTGAACAGTTCCCTCCCTTTTGGGAGATTAATACCATTCACAAAACTATATTCTTATCAGATACTAAGTGTCATCAAATTCATTCTCCTCTGGGAAAAAAAAAAGGATATTGCTATCTGCCATTGATAGAAAAAGAGAATTTCAGTTTTACTCCTCGGATAAGTTAATCTCTATTTCATGGCTATATTTATTTGAAATAGAGATGAACAAACACACCCATGGCAAACCACTGGAAAATGTAGATTCAAACTCTAAATCCACCATCAAAACTAGAAACCTTCCAAATGAACATGCCCTATATTGTGGTATTTGCAGATATCTGCACTCTGTCATCATGGCCTCTGTGTCAACTTTAGCTTTCATAAGCTCTGTAAATTAATTCTGAATTATTATTGAAACAACTCCACCACAATTTAGAGCTTAGCAAGTCTTTTAAACACTTTTCAAACATGCATAACTAATCTATAATTTTATATTCTGGATCTGTGATCTTGTCATGAGGATATGCAACTGCACTGCAGAGAAATCACGATTCAGATGATCACAACTCCTCCCACGTTTCTCCCATTATGTGAAGGATAGAAAATTATTTCACCTGCAAACCTTTCTTAAACTGGTTTTGTAAAATCTGTTCTTTTTAAAAACTCAGCCTTTCAAGGCATGTTATCTGAAAAAAATGTTCTTTTTAATTTTCAAGTGAGTTTCCAGTCTTCTTTGTATGGAAATATACTTGATGATATCAGCTGTGGATTAAAAATAATCCAGAAATTAAGAAAACTTAAAAATCTTGTACTTTAAAGCCTCCTCCCCTCTTTACCACTTTTCATAGAGCAGTTTCATCTCATTACATGCCTAATAAGGAAGGACTAGTGTCACATCTTTAACCAACTCCTGCTCTTTTTTTCCTTTTTTTTTTTTTTTAAGAGATTTTCAGAGTACAAGTTCCTTCTTTATGTGACTTAATGACAGACTAGTTTTATGAAGAGGGAATGAAAGTCCTGTCCTTTTTGCCAAGACCAAACTCAAAGCCTTGTGTGAAGAAAACTGCGATGCTTCCTTGGTGAGCAAGTAGGGACAGAAAGATTTTAGGCCCAGAGAGCCTTCCAGGGAACACGCTTATTGCTAATTAATTCTGATTACTTTATAGCTCTGAAGGACTGAAATACAAGGAAAGTAATTTGAATTTTACTCCTGAAAAAAAATACGGCTTCTAAAGAGGACAACACATTAGTTACACATCTAATTTGGGGTCATAATTGGTCATCACCCAGCCATGAAATCAGTTATGAGCATTAAGATCTGTTTCAAAGGACAACTTTTTTTGTTGGAAGATACTAACAAATTGCTTGCACCAAAGGCATTACTGGGCATGCCACTGACCTTGAGAGAATGTATACAGAAGTGCAGGTATTTCTAGAAAAAAAAATATCTTAAACAGTTAAAGATTTCAGTAGTATGAAGGGTTTTGTCAATGTTTGTGTCATCTTGCACATATTACTGGAAATAGTCATGACATTTGGAGAAGCATCAATTTAGGATTTCCTTATGATACATTTGCAAGATTTATTTTGGCATATGGGACCTGGTCAATCTTTCCACCAGGGAATTAGTTCAGATTAGCATTTGTAGTGCTCTAGATATCTTTAAGTGACATACCATCCCCTCTTGACACAAGCAAAAGAGGAGCATACTAGGCCTTGCTATCTTACCCTTTTCTTCTCTCCCAGGCATGTTGGGAGATGCAATGCTTATGCTGTAGATATCACATACAGATTACAGGGGGCTGCTTAGAGACGCACATGGCATTTGCTATAGGGCAGTGTAAATTTTATACAGAAAGTCCAGATAATGGTTTTGTTAAATCTGCCTCCACAACCTCAAGGTAAGCAGTATTCAGCCTTTCTATCTATCGTACCTCCAGGGACTCCCTAGCCTATACCCTCACAGCTATTTCTCTAAAAAGCTGTACCTCCACATTAGGCTTTGCCTGAATTAAAGCAATAGCTATAATGAATATTCATGGTAAAATGTGTATCTATCTTAGCAAGTTTGGGCATGCTTTCCAGCTAATAATGCTTATGCATCAAGGGCAGAGTCCATTATCACATTACTCTGTTTTTAGGTTTCCTTTCTTTTAGGCTTCCACTATAACATGTTGATGAATCACATACACAGTACCTAGGTCTTAGTCAGTGTCATTCTAAGTTAGTCTTCCCAATTAGAAACTGCATCTCTCTTCTTCCTAAACTTAGTACAAAACACAAACAATATAACCTTCTAAAGACTTCATTAATAACTTGCTAATTTTTCAAGTGCAAAGAATTTTAGTTATAGACAGTGGCAAAAAGCAGAACACTTAGTAAAAAAAATTTTTTTAAGCAAATCTGCTGACAACTATGTTACTTCTATTTGACTTGTATTGTTATCCTAGAGGCAAAAAGCATAGATGTTTTTGTCTTGTTATAAACCTAGACTCTGTATATAGATATTATATATTTATTAGATATATAATAGAGTAGGTACTTAAAGAGGAACAATGAAAGAATAAATTTAACAAGTCCCACCAATTAGGTACCTACCCAGAGATAACCCTCTTGCATTTCCAGTTGGGTATGGCCAAAATTTTGCCTCTCCCACAAAGGAGACTTAGACACTTGACCAGGGGGTGAAGAAAAGCCTCCATCCTCTCAAGATCCAGACTACAGAATTATACCTTGAGGGCAGATGGTTGGAAATATACTTTTTCCTATTTCAAAAGCAATCAGAAGTTTTATTCTAAGTGTCATGCTCTTTAACCAAGGGACTCAAACCCTCAGTTTAAAGGTATGCACTGGAAAGCCATGACAGGACTCAAAAAAACTGAAAAAAATATACTTCTGTTAACATTAAGGCACTAATTAGTGAAAGACACAAGCAAAATACAGTACAAATATACCCAGCAAGGTTATCTGGACCAGAAAGATAAAAGGTAATGGGTATAGCGGTAGCTTAGCAATAGAAATTACTCAGCGTGAAGTGTTGATACTGAGTGTCTTCACCACATTAAACTGAGCACATCAGACAGGTCACATATTTGGATAATAGAAAAAAAAAACACAGTTGTGAAACTCCTTAAGCTAAATCCACATTTTCTACTTCTTGGATATCTTACATAGAATGTAACATAGTAAGTATCCTCCTCCTCTAGTGAGGTTTCACAGAACATTTTCTGTATCTAGTTCATGAATAGTAACTACATCAGTGCATGCAAAGAACATTATGAACTGCTTACTGCATCATTCAAACCATTTTCATATCACAGTAAAATGTGTGAGGGAGCTAGACACTCAAATAGTTAGGCCAAACAAGTTTAAGATGTAGAAGTTAAGCTTCAAAGCACTCAAGTCAGGAAAGGAAAAAAAAGTACTCAACAAGGTTAACATATTAGGTTTAGGGACTGCAGCACAGTGTTTTTAAATTGCAATTATTTCCAAGGCGAAATCACCTTCATCTGCGTCTATTTTAGAAAAAGGGAAGTGTGTTTTGATTAGTTGTTTTAACTCCAGCTGTAATCCTAAGCAGTGCATTTTCTTAGCTCTTGAGAGGGCAGCTATTTACAGGATAGCAGGGGATTTTGTTTCTGTAATACATGTTTTCAGTTTGTTTAGATTCATGAGCTGCTTTTTATGCCTATTTGAAATAGTATTAAGCGCTTCAAAAATATTACACATTTACGTACAAAACCAAGCCTTGATGCAACATGATTTCTCCAAAGAGAACTCTGTAAGAGAGGGCCATTCACTTAAAAACAAAAATGGTAAATTATATATCTGTTTACACGTTTCTGATGGCATTAATATAGTATGGATAGAGAGAAAGCAAAGCACACGTACAGTTTAACATACAAAAATACATTTTTTTAAATGAAAATTTTTAGTAGCTCCTCATTTCAGGTACATGCACCTAATCTAATCCTGCAGTGATTATTTTCTAGGATACATTTTACAGTCTTTGAAGAAGCTGAATAATTTCAAAAACTGGGAAGTGACTATTATAGCATAACTTGCCATGAAGTTTGAAGTTTGTCAACAAATCAGTTCTACATCTACAGTAATACTGTATAACAGATTATAGAGGGTAGGTTCATTAGATTTTTATCATTTGAAGACCTAATATGGAATCAGCAAGTACCTAGTTGGGAAATAAAAACATACAGTAATTAATGTACTATTGTATGCATGTATTGATTTTTACATGGACTATATTTTAGCAGTAAGAATGTCTGGCACCAGACAACAAATCAATAGGAGACACTATTGTGCTGTTGGTTTAAAAAAAAATTAAGGAAAACAATCTTTTGTTTAACTGGCACCATTAGAGTTCCACATCCCAATTTTGCTATTGTAATGCTTGCTCTTATTTTAAATAAGATTCTCATGCCATACTTATTTTGCCAAATAAACACCCAGTCTTTGTACTAGTTCTGTTGTACTCAGAAGAAACACACTGTCAAATTTAGAAGAAAGAAAAACACTAACATCAGATGGAAGTGGGACTAAGTCTTCTGCAAGTAAATATTCTTGAGAATTTGCATTTGCCATCACAGTTCAAACACCATATTATGCTTTACTTTCCTTCGTTATTTTCTCTTAGAATCGTTAAGCAAGTTTCAGTCTAATATGTGAACAGAACATGAGCAACAGCCACTGGATGAGTTTCCTGAAAAGGTGTTACTGAATATGAAGGACAGAAAAGGGAGGAGTGAGCATATCCATACTCCACCAAAATCACTAGAAGAGTAAGCAACATTTCCATTAGATCCAAAAGTGTTTTTTTCCATTATGGCTGGGAAAATTCAGAGTTTCAAGCACCATTGTAATCTAAAAATTATTAATCTTCATCAAAAAAGTTAATTCTGAAGGATCAATATCTTGTTTAACCGTTGGAAGGCCCCCAGGCTGAAGGCAACATGGTGGGTAGCATCAGGGAACAACTTCTGTCTTCACTAGCTGCACAGGTGTAGACCCATAACCTTGCACAAGCGAGTTTCCAATCGCCCCATAATACAAGAGGATAAGTTAAGGGCCAACTCCCAAAAAGCTGTACTGGAGCAAGTGGCAGGCAAATAACCCACATGGAGATTATGGGGGCCAAACAAGAAAGGCCTGTGTGTCCAGACCTGTGCAGTCATTCCATGAGCTTGTTTTCATAGACTTAAAAAAAAAAAAAAAAGAATAAAAACCCCACAGTTTGTAGGCTGTAACTTCACAGCATCCATGAAAATGACAGAAGGAAAGAAAATACTATACTAGCAAGAGCTGTAAGGTATATAGAAATCCAAGGACAACTAAGGTACATATGAAGGATATTTTGCCTTATGTAAGAAATTTTACTTAACACTTCAGGTCAGAGCAGCCTCCAGAACAGTATAGCCAATATTATAGCATGCTAAAAATTATCCAGGCAGAAAAAAGAATACTCAATTAAGATTTCCTTCACTGATAACACAGCCCATTTTAAAAAGGAAGGCCTGAAAAAAAAGGAAAATAGCCTTAATTTAAGGAAGAAAGATCAGTCTAAGCAATCTCCCTTTCTCCCAAGTACCTACAGTTCTTTTACTTCCAAGGCAATACCAAGCCTGCTTCCACTGTCTTTTCCTATTAGTAGTACACAGCCAAGAAAAGCTGGCACAGGGAACTTCAAATCCATTATTATTACCATTTGACTTAGCACAAAGGATGAAGCTGATGGAAGTAATACATTTTCCACTTTTTATACTGTGGTTAGTATTTCAGTATTTTTAGAATAAACAAATGGGATTATGTATGTTTATAGTATGAGGAAAATAATCTAAAAATTAAATTAGCACAATAACCTTTAAGTAAAAGTACGCATGCAAACTCTATAAAGGTTGCTGCTGATACACAGGGAAAAAGCATTATTTGTTCTAGAATGTCTTTAGATTAGCCAGCTGGTTCTCTTACATACCAGAAGATTAGAGTTTAAAGACTATTAGGGACCTCCAGATCCCATTTCTCTCAGCATGTGTTACAAACACACAGCTGGGGGCAGGGGAAGGAAAAGAGCTCCTGTGAACTTACAATTCTTTTCTAAAATACATTGCCTATTTCAGAAATATTAAGCCAATATTTCCACAGAGGGCTAAGATTTAACTGTTTTACCATATAACAATAGACTTAAGCCCAGAAAGATACACTTAAGAAGTTTGTTAAATCGGGGACCTAGTGTTAGGAAATACTCCTAATTTGAAATTCTACCGTAGAGTGAGGATTAGGAAAGCGTTCAACAACTCCCAGCACTTAACTTGCTATTTTTAGCCATGAAACTGTGTGATCTAGTGCAGCACCATTTGCTTTTTTAAATTGATGGCACTGTCTTTTCACTGGTAGTAAATATACTATCCTAACACCATTTACATAAAAATCTGGAACCAACACAGCATCAAGCTCAAATGCAAACCAGCAAATCTGCATTTGAGTGACCTTTATGTATAACGTGCCCACAAAATCCTACTAACAAATAAAAGCTTTTTCAGCTGACAAGTTTAGAAAAGATAAATCAAGATACAGCAGAAAAAGGAGTAGTATATGGTGGAAAAAGAAAACAGAACAGCACTCTTCAGAAGACGAGTTAAAGAGAATCCAGCATTACACTTGCTCTGATCTGCTGGGTTTAGTATTCAAGTGGTTGAGACACTGATCATTTGCATTTAAAAGAAAAAAACTGAAGCTAGCTGATGATCTTCCACAGAGTGTGGGTGAGACTGTCTAATTCTGCATGACCCGTATCCATGGAAGCACAGGAAGCACCTTCAGAGCCCACCCTTCCCAGCATCGTTCATGCAACTTGAGCCTCATCTCTCTCACCCAAAGCAATCACATTTCACAATACAAAATCTGACTCTAGCATAAAGGTAAACTGTTTCAAGATGACACGGTCCTTGGTATACCAATTCCTAAAATATCAATAGAACTAGTGGAACTAAGTCTAGGAAATACATATAAACAATGGCAGGTTGTCCACCTGCAGATGAAGTGAAGTGATTCAGCCAGCATGGATCTTGACTTCACGGATTTATTTTTTTTTCCTGCAGGTGCTATTAATGCAATGAAATCAACCATCTAACTGTTGATGTTTGTCCATGTTCTTTTGAATTTTACTATATCTACAGCAGATATCAACATACCCCCTAACACTGCATAGCACTAAATTTCTCAGAGCAAGATCTGAGTGCCTAACTGCCAAATTTTGCTATCTTAACACCTATGGCGGGGGTGGGGGGCAGAAACATGCTTAAGTACAGAAAACTTGTTTAATGTGCCTAAATTGTTGTTGTCAGAAGAAAAAAGGAGTGATATATACAAGAACAAGATTTGGTAATTCTCTTCTTCCTGAACTTTAAATTGGGATACAGTTTAGTGCACATTTGAAGAAAAAAAATTTGCTTTGGTTTAGTTTCCTGGCAGGTTTCTCCCTTGCTCACTGCTTAAAAACAGATCATATGAAACTAGGTCTCAAAGGTTTTCTAGGAGAATAAACATGTGTGAGATGTTCTCTTTAGAACCATGGTTGCTTCTGTCAGATAATACACCATCACACCTCTGTATCAGGATAAAGGAGGGCACTCATTTGTTTTCCCTCCTTTTATTCCGAAGGTACCAATTTATAATCCACAATTCTTAGCTGGAGAACTTTTCCTGCACTCTTAGAAATAATGTATAAATAGATATGAACAGAAAAGTAAATAAAAAGGAGAACACAACCTTTACTTCCTCCTTGGCAAGTTAATATTTTCAAAAGAATGTCTTTTGAGATTTTTCCTGCCACTGACAGCATAAGACCGGACTGTTGCAACTTCAGAGTCCTATTAAAGTAAATTGGGCACAACAGTTATACCTGTTTTCTCCACTGCAATTTTAAGTTCCAGTCCTAAAACAGAGTGCAAGTGGGGTGTCTTATCATCCCCAATTCAAAAAGTCCCTCACAGTAAAAAATAGCCTTAGTGAACGCCCTTATCAACTTCATAGATAAAACAGGAGTATTTACATTTATCCCACCTGTTTCTCCAACATCACTGCATCTAAGAAAACCAACTTATGTCTGAATGATCATTTGAACATAGTATTTAGTCACTATAGGTTTAAAAGAAAGTAAAATAAACAATTTAAAAAGTGAACATCTGAACATTTCAATTCTTTGTGGGAGTAACAGAAACAATGTTCATTTCTCCCCCGTTAGCATCTCCCCTCTTTTCTTTCACGAGAATATCCTATTTAGTTCTACAGTCTGAAAATGACCTTTTATTTCAACGGCTCTGTGGGCTCCACTACTTGCAGAAACAAACATTTTCTTCCAGGCACTATAGTGACTATTTTAATATTCTCTTCAGACTCTCTTCATTGCAATCCTAATAAACACATTCAGGTTTACGATGAAGAGAGATCCTACCAGACAAATGGCAGCAAGGTTACAAGCTCGAGCTGGTGACCTTCTGAAAGCTTGTTTTCCAGAGCTGCCTGATGGGGTGAACATTCCAGTGATGTTATTCATTGAAACAGGAACTCCAAATATTCCCCTTTTCTAAACAATGTCATTTTACCTTGACAACATATCATCACTGGCTTTCTTCTGTTCATCTCCTAGGTCAGGAAAGAAAGGTGAACAATTTATCACTCATGAATCCCTGATTTTAATGCAGATATTAACTGAAATTCAATTTCCATTGAATACATATTTTGAATATTATATACACATACATATGCAGTAGCATTAAGGCACAAAGGCTAAACACATCTGTCAGATCTGATCTGAACTGGGATGGAGATACAGCACTTTTCAACTACAGTATAAAACACTAGTGACTTACACTTTGCAAATTCCTGATTTGTTCTAAAACCTTTAAGCCATTTAACCATTACAAAGCAAACAGCTTAACAGGATTTCCAGTTTTAGAATTCATTTGACTTCAGCTTGCAAGAGTTAAAAAAGGGTTAGGTCATACAGGTTCATTTATTCTGAATACCAAACCTGTAATGATTTGTCTGCTTTCTTTTCAGAAGGATTTACAGTCTGGATTATACCCCACAGAGCTATACACAAAGGTGTCCTTCCATGTGCTAATATCCCTCTTTTGGCACAGAGATTTGACCTCTAAAACACTCCCTGGATGACAGAGAGGGGCAACTGTTGTTTTGTCCCACACTGAGAAAGCTGATGCCATCACTTCAGATGTCTATGGGTTTCTTATGTGGGTACTGCTGCAATCCAAGCTTAAAAGCTTCAAGTATTTCTCTTTTCTGCCTGAAAAGCAGACAGATTTAGTCCTTACCTTACATCCTGAAAGGGCACCTTCGATTTGCCAGGAAAGATTCTGAAATTCAGCTTGCTTCAGCAGAGAGAATTACAGGGTACAACCCCAAGCAAATTAATAACACACCAAGACTAGGAAAATAAGGTCACAGTGTCTTTGGCATGGTTTTGAATAGGACATTCACAGTTGGTCTAGATTCTTGTGTTAATACCTTCTTTGAAGGCATACTTTTAATAAACTGTAGTAGAAAAAGTGGATATGCCAGGTATGGAGAGCAAGTCTCATGTTCCTCTACCCACTGCAAGTTAGAAAAGTGAAAAGAGTTCAGTTTTACAGCGTTGTTTCCCTATAGTTCCTTCTAGACCACTGAAGGAAGCTGAACCTGGGATACAGACTTGATTATAGAAGCAGTATCTCCATCTATGTAGATGTCCATGGTTTTCCATAGCTCTCCACTAAGCCCACCAGCTATCACCAAGGAGTGTTGCCAACCTTACCCTGCAACACAGGGGACTATAAAAATAACAGAAGAACAAAGGAAAACTTATCTACTTTGTCTTTCTCCAGATTATCCCAGAGATTTTACAATACAACTCCCTGTAATTTAGGCCTGTATTTGTATATATCCTAGTAGGCAGGCATATATTTTCTGTTACGTTCTAGTAAGTCATTGTAAGTATTCTAAATGGTGTTCTACAATACCATGTATTCATGTTAGTATATTTCTCAAAAAAAGGATTTTTCCCCCTTTCAATGTTAAAATAATTTTTTGTCATCTTCTAAAGTAACCAGCTGCTTCCTGACAGGATCTACACCTCAACTGGTACCACTATGAAGGTATTTCTTCAAAATATTAAAATTCACTGCAGATATATTTGTTGACATTGCTATAATCTTAGAACTACTTTTGTCAGTCTACACAGACCCTACACACGTGTTGTCTTGAACTGACGCGGTGAGGACAACGCAGTACCTTTGCTTGCAGTTACATTTTGTATAAAGAAATCTGTAACTGGGAAATGGGAATAAATTATATCCAGGACATTCCAACAACAGAGAGACTCTACAGATGAAGAGGTAATAGATATCAGAAAGTTAAGTGTCAGTGTCTCAGAGGGTAAAACAGAACAGAAAGTAAAAAAATCCTACAGAGTAACAGGGCATACATGCAGAGACGTTCCTCAATGAAGAGGGCTAGGCGAGCTGCCTTAAGATCCAAGTTCTTCCATTCCAGATACTGTGTTCTCCAAATCGTAGTCACTTAAAAGACAACTGGAATTATAAATCCACTAATATTTTTAAAAGTTAGTTTTCTTCCTCTGTCAAAGAGAAGAGGATTCAGTTGTCCAAAACTACAGTTTAGAGCCTGATCTGCATATGGCAAACAACCCTTCATAAAACAATCCTTTAACTTTAAAATGAAACTAGAAGTATTTAGTATAGTTCCAAGCAAGCAACTCTTGCCAAGTGGCTGTCAGATCAGAATGGCGTGCGGTATACTTGACAGAAAAGCTACTGTAGTAACAAGAAACCAACCCAAGATTCAGTACTGGAATTACTCTAACACTGCCAAAAGAATCACTCAATAAGTGCACCCTGTAACAGAGCTTTGGGGATTCTTATTCATGCATACCTAGATTCTCACAGTTATGATCAGGCACCCTATTGTTTCAAGTGCTCCTCAAATTTAGCTTTAAGAGTTATACTCAGGCTACCCTTAATAAAAAGCAAATACGTATTTTAAAAGAGTAGGAAAATAACAAAAATATGGAAGGAAAAAATCTATTACCCCCAAATACTTGGAACAATAGGACAGTAGAAGTATGATAGTCATACACAACTACCCTAATCTGCACAGTTAGGTCATTTTTACAGATCCAAGTAGTTTTTTCATCTATAGTTCAAGGGCTATCTACACTAAATATACTTTCCTTTCCAGCTTGCTCCCGCCCCTCCCCCCAACAAAGTTGAGAACTAAAATACAGGCATACCATATTGGTGTGAAACCAGTTAATTTACCAGGATTAGTCACTCTGATGCATATTCTGTTTTGCAGTGCATCTGTATTAGGCAAATGCATTTATATTAATGCAAATTCTTAGTTGAGACATACTATAAACTGAAAGGAAAATATAAACATTCCAGTGATTAGAACAACAAAACATCTGAAGGTGAGGTATTAAATATAAGAGGACCAGAGCCGGAAGTTAAATTAGTTTAAGGGCTTAACTACACCCCTGGAATAAAGTGTATTCACTGTTGAAAATACAAAGCAGACTCCGACAAGTCTAATTAATGAATAGAATTCTTGTGTCTTTTACAATAGACCTTTAAACCATTCCTACTCAGCAGGCTCAAAATGATTTCACTGGGGGGTACAGGGGCTATTGAGCTGAAATAGCAGCTGTTTTGCTCAGCTCGCCTCACATCATACCAGAATCCCAGGGAGTTTTGTACTGCGTGCTAGCATCCCCCTCACCCCTCCCCACCAAAAAGTAAACTTAATCATAACATCAAAGTGGAAAAACTCAGGAAACAGCTCACATCTCTATGTGCAAACTTTCAAAGGTACCAAAACAGGTTTCAGGGTCTACTTTCTCTTCCCCAATCTCACCCAGGTACGCATCAGCAAAGTACAACTCTCACACATTCACAAACTCCCATATTCATAACTACCAAAATGGAGGTCTATGAGGAAGTCTGTTTCATGTTATGTTTCCATACACCTATCAAACATTTTCTGAACCCTGTAAAAAGCACTAAACCAAGACAGGTCATCTAAAGTTTATTAAAGCATCTGTGCGTTCCAGCATGGAGTTCACGAATCCTGAATGCAACATTATTCAGCCAATTTAACAAGATTAGCCAGCCCACTTTTTTCCACTTTCTGTCATTTCTGTCATTTCTTCTTCCATAACAAGCTAGCTTGTAGCTAAGGGAAGCCAAGCTCTTTTAAAGCTTTATTCTTTCACAGCTACTAAAGTACAGCATTTACAACTGGGAGCTATCATGTCAGAAGCACAGTAGTTTCTCACGGGTCATTCAAAGTGCGCTACACAAACCAAAAACAAGAAAATAGAAAGGAGACCAGGAAGAAAGGAGACTAATTAACAGTTCTAAATTTTAGTTAAACTCTGTTCAACCTTCTGCTTCTCAGATCCAGCTAGACAGCTAATAAGCCTCATGGAATTCTGGCTCTTAATTAACACACAATTATTCCTCCAGAAGGATTAGAAGTTTCACCAAATGCTCAAGAAGTCAGTTTCCACAGCTCAAATTAGATTACTGCCTACATTTAGGAGCAAGGGTTACTGCTCCGTATTCTATTTGTAACAGACTTTTTTTTTAAATGCAATCACATCTTTAAAGCAGATAAAGGACGCCTGCATTTTCATTGCACAAAGCTTCCCTCTATGTGAGCATGTAACATTCCCCGCCAATAATTCAGTCACTTGACATGAAAAGATAACAGCCATTAATGCAAGCATCTCAGCTATACATTAACCATTTGAAGTCAGAACAATCTGTGAGCAACCACCTTTCTGAAGGCTAATCCAACATTTTACAGATCAAGGCCTGAGACTCTCTGCTCCCTAGCAAGGAGCTGATCATCACAAGCAAAATGCTAAGCAAAGCAAAACCAGTTGCACCAGCAGCCCACACCACTAACTTCCACCAACATGAACAATTCACTGTAAATGGAAGTGAATGTGGTCCACCTTCTTTGTTGGCAATTAGTTCTTCCTTGACTTCTGGCTAAACACATACAGTCTGTCTTAAAGCCCTGCCTCAGTTTTGCAAGAGCAGCAGCAGGTGTAAGTTTTAAATCATAACACTGAAGCACTTGCCCTTAATGGGACAGTCAACCCTCAGACCTTTATCTTACTTTTAGCCATCTACAGCTGTCTTCAAGCCAAAGTCAACTATCATAGTCTTATGGTCATACAGATTTCTTCCTCAGAATAAAAGAGGACAACCATCTCCTCTCTTCTAAGCACGCTAGCTTTCTTCTGCTTCTTCTGGCTGCAACTTCGCTTTGTCAAGAAAAGCAGCTCTATGCTGCAAATTAATACATATTAGCGCTTAGGGAATTAAAGTGCACTATGCTGGAAAGGCTTGGAAGACTGACAAATCAGGCCAGCTTTAAACTTTAAATCAAAACAGTACTAAGCTCACTCATTGGCAGCAACATGCTAATAGTTAGCCCTTACACCTTGTTAATCATTTTCACTGCATGCAGAACTGTCAGCCTTTCACACCTCTATCCTAAACCAGCTGCGAGTAGCACACTGCACAGCAGAGCTGATGGCAGTTCTTCATTGCAGAGGTGAATGTGATCAGGCCTGACTGACAGCTCCTCAGCTAGGAAAGCTGGGGCTGAGGAAGGCTTGTCTTCTCTTTGCCTTTCTTCCTCCTTGAGGTTTCTGTACAACTTGCTCCTCTCCACCCCTCCAGAGGGGGGCTCACCTGCTACCAGCAATGCTTATCTTGGTTTTGCTGCTCACCCCTGTGCATTTGGTAGGACACACTGCACCTTTATCTTGCAACTTTTTGTTATGGGTGTTTCTGATATGCGAATACACTCATCTTACCCCTTTGGTGGTCACATTGGTTATATGTTATATCTAGTTACACCATCAGTGCTACAAAATACTCACATACAGGTTTTTGTTAACCATCTTAGCAAGTTCTTATTTGGGTTCAAGGTAAACTAACATTATTTACATCCCAATTAACACACTTACAATTTGTAGGTGTCATAAGACTTTGCTTCAGCTACACATAGATACACAACTGCCAGGCTAAACAGGTGGTCTTCCACCTGTGGTAGTGAAGAATTTCTTCTAAAACCTGTGCTATACATAGCTTACCTTCATACTGGCAGAGAAAGTTTAATGCAAGATGGGTAAAAGTGATAATAGGACCAGAGTACAAAGCGGGGGAAAAAGCTGGCTATAGACCAGCTGCTGTGGGTATACTTCCAGCCAGCTGAAGAGTCATGAAATTACAGTTTGGGAGTGCTGGGCACATGGAGAGGCAGCTAAAAAGGTTTTCTGGGTGCTCAGTGCCTGGAGAAGTCCTGTAACAAAGTCCATAGACTGAAGATCTACCTCCAAAACTGTCAGCCTGGTTCCTGATCCCGAGACTGACCTCTCCAGGCAGCACACCCACCCTCACACTCCTGGTGGTTGAGCCCCAAATCCTCATCACCCACCACAAGTAACTGCATGCCAATTCTGCCACCCTTTCTGATGCTCGATCATCCACCAACACCAGAGAATACATGGATGAAGCCAAACCATTAACTAGAAGAAATATAGAGATCCAGTCACTCATTTCTGAGCTCTCTGAACCCTGTTGAATACAAGACCTCCCCAAAGCACCGCAGTGGAGACAAGGCCTGCCTTCCCGCACCCCACGGCCTCCTGCTTGCAGGGAGCTGGGCCTGCTGCAGTGGCTGCGCACCCACGGAGGTCCTGCCCACGGCCACCAGGCCCCTCTGGTGCCAGCACCCCGCTGCAGCAGGGCCACGAGGGACCCGCACCAAGAAGGGACCTCACCTCACCCCAGCTTGCACAAGATATTGCCAGGGCAGGGGAAAAGAAAGAGCCGGTGTCATGAAATTCACTTTTTTTACGTGACAGGTCCATAGGTTTAGCGAGTACCTGAATCCAGCCCCGGGGCTCACCCTAGGAAAGGGCCCATTCTCCTCAACTCGCATGGCCAGCGGCAACGACCATTTTGGCCAAGAGCAAGCAACCTCTGAGCCAGTTGGCAGGCCTGGGCTCAAAGAGCCCGTGTATCTACCAGGGGCTGGTCATCCTCCAGTGGAGAGAGGACCCAGGCCACCCCCAGGCAGGGCAGGACACCCCCAGGCAGCAGGCCAGTGGGGACGAGCACTGCCACGGCACCGGGTCTCACTACAGCTCTGTCCTGGATGCCATTAGCCCCTGTCACCCCAGGGTGCCCTTGCCTCCCAACCAGATGGCCAGAAACAAAAACACCAACATAGAAAGAAATACAATCCTAAAAAAAAAAAATACAAAATAACAACAAAAATCACACACAAATCAAACGTACCAGGAAATCCAGCCAGGCCAGCAAGATTCACCAGATGAGCGACTGGAACATCACTACTGATGAAAGACAGCAACATCAAGGATCTGCTTCAGAGAGCCACAGAGACAAAACCCTCCCCTCCCAGCTGATACCTACATGGACAACAAAACCTCCCCAGCTGCCTTATCAGGGCTGGCCCCTAGCAGCTCGTTAAATCCTAGCTATGCTTCATGTGTGTTGATCAATAAATAATTGCTTTATACTTTCAAGCTGTGTACATCCCACCTGCAGAGCATCGTGGCACCTGGCTACAGGCACCCAAATAAACTAGCGCAGAAGGGGAGTGATAACCACTTACCTGCAGTCAGGTGATAAAATTGTGTTTGACCATGAGCTTGTCATCATCTCCATTAGGTATCGCTACACCGTTCATGTACACAAGGCATAGCTGACACCCTGGTGGGCCTCGACAGCATTTTCACTTAGTTGTAAGACAGGCCCCATCAGTGTTTGTCCTAACATCGCTTCCCACGTGAAAGCAGGGTGCCAGGCTCCTCTGCGGCTCAGGTGCCTGCCCAACCACTGATGCTACTGCAATGCTGGCCAGCCACAAAAATCAAGGAAAAACCTATGTGGAGGCATGTGTAACTCAGCCACTGACTTTGATGTGTCAGGTGTGAAGGAATATGGACATAGCAGCTGTGGTTGTCATGTAGAATAGAAATAACTACTGTGAGCTGACAGCTGCTCCAGATTTTTTTTTTTTTTTTTTAAATATATATAGGCAAACTGAGCTCAACTTCTGGTTCTTCTTTATTTTTAAACATTGACCAGTACCTTTATTTAATTATATATGCCTTTAAAATACCGTTCATGAAAACCTAGTGAGTTTCCATAGTATCTTGTGGGTGCCTTCCCATTAACATTTCTTAGACTTTCCATAAAGGTGTGATTTATAGCCTTATTCTACAACCGCCCATCGGAGGGATTTTGAATTCACCGAGACAATCTGCGTGAGTAAATGTTACTCATGTACATTAGTGGTTTCCAAGTCAGGCAATTAACTTACAAATGTTTGCAGGCTCTTTCTTCATTTTTTTCATACCATAGTCAGGCACAGTATTAATATCCAGTACTGAATCTAATAAAATTTCCATTACCTTCTGGGGTTAATAATGAAGACAGCAGGGACAAAATCAGTATCACTGTATTAACTATCATTAAATAGGGTATCTAAGCATCAGCAACATAGCGAGTGAAAAACTTAGTGTATATAAAAAATTTGTATTTGTCTACTTATTCAAATTCTAACTTTAACAATAAGCCTTGGATTTTAAAATTAGTAACGTGCAAACACATTGTGCATGGTCAATTAAACTGAACTCTACTATTTCATGTAATTGCAGAAACTGTGAACACCACAAGTAAACGTTTCAGCCAATTTCAAACAAGTATTTTAGATTTTTTTCATTAATGAAAAAAATTGTCTGAATCAATTTTAAATATGGCATTCACTGAAGAATCTGACCCTATGTATGACCATTTCAATTTAAAAACTGAATCCATACTACATACTATAATAGTAAAATTAAATTTTACTACATTCCTTCATTAGCAACATGCATCTGTGTAATTAAAATACTTACAGTTATCAAATCTGAGGCACGTATTATGTCTGGTCTAGCACATGGAAGTCTGTGGTATAGGGTTCAAGGCACATTCCCCACTGGCTAACCTCAGGCACTTAATTTAAGTGTTTGTGTGGACAAGTAGGCTCCATATAACCTGTCAAGCCAGCAAAGAGAGACAAACCCAAACCACATAAGTCTGAAGTTACCTCCACACATGATAAAATGATGGCAGAATCACATTTGGGGGGAAGGAAGGAAAAAGAGAGAATGCCTCTTTGTTTAGGAGGAAGTCAATAAAACAGAAAGGGGAGAGGACACACAAGTTCCCCACATGCGCAGGGCAATGAACTCACCTGAGCACTCCGATAATCTCATCCAAATTACACTGTGTGAAAGGGAGAAGGGCAGAGCTAACGTCTTCTGCAGTCTTCTCCCGCTACGGATTCAGGATACAGATAAAAGCATGAGCCCACAGGTTGCACAGGGTAGACACAACCCAAACTTAGACAATGCCTATGCATGGCTTTTCCCTGCACTCTTCTCTCTTAAAAGCTTGATGATGGAAGGAGAGGCACCACCATGCGAGCACTGATTAACCTCAAAATACACAAGTCTGCACAGTTCTGGTCTGAGAAAGTTTATTTATGGCTGACCCCTTCTTGGGAAGACCCGCTACCTGCTCATACTGTTGCAACACACTGCAGCCACTTCAGTTTTAAAAGTAATCCTGCTGTTCTTAATGTAAACCACACACCAATACTAGTTGGCATTTATTAGCAGTTTGAGATACAAGACAGTCTACGAGCTTAGGAAGTGTGGCCTCTTAAGGCAGGCCTCTTCAGAAAAAAACGGAGGTAACACAGCAGAGAAATACAATGAGACTTTGCTTGCAGCTTTGTAATCTGCCTTTTTTGAGATTGGATCCACAGGTGAAATACACAGAGCAATAAGATATACTTTATAGGACTAAATCTAAACCATCCTTGAATACTAAACATCTTTTAAAATACACAATTAAAATGAAATAGTTTCATAAGTATCACGATTTATCTTCCCACATAAATGAGAACAGAATTAGTTTTAAATATCTCAGAAGCAAATTTTTTCCTCCTTTGGAATCAAATGGGGCTGAGGACTTTCTGAACAAAGGGATTGACAGTGAACACCTGCAAGCATCTGCAGCCACATGCATTTCTCATTTACATCTTTATTTTTCTCCTGCTTCCTCAAAGTAATTAAAATCTTCCTTTTGCTGGAAGGCCTGTGGGGAGTCATCGCAGGGGAGTTGTTCTGAGAGATGATGAGGTCCTGAGGTGAACTGGCTTCCTCCAGGTCCTCGGTCAGCATCATCTCCACTGTACTACTGGCAGTGCAGCGCTCCCCGTAAACCTTTTTTGGTGCACCCCAGCAGGCACTGGTGGCATGTGTAAATGCCTTTTCTGTTGCTCAATGGACTGAATCTAGGTTTGTGCCTCTGCCCAAGGCCTGACTCACACAACTGACTTCCACCCTGACTGATCTAGCCCCATTTCGTTTGTAAGAGTCAAGCTGTACTTTGGTTAAGCGCAGCTAAATCTGGGATATGATAACTTTATTTCTGCACATCCACTCAATTAATCAGTGATAATAATTCTCCAAGAATTACTGATTAAGTCATACACTTAAAATTGTTTTCTAAAACCTCCTATTGTCATCTGAGAACTTTGACAGTGATTCTTGTCATTACAGCTCATTACCCTTCAGCATCATCACATCCAAAATAAGGATTATGGGTTTGCTTGTTCATTCACAGGACTATAAATGTAGTGGAGGGATTACCACTTCATATTCTACTTATTTGCTAGAACTTTCCTTACCTAGTTTTCCCTCTGGGACCTTTGCAAACATATATTTCCTTATTCTTTTATGGTATTTTCTGCAATTCCTCCTCGTCTCCATTATTACTACTGAAACTATTCACTGTCTTTGCCTTTCCATTTTGTAAAAACCTTAAATTCCCTCCCTGCCCCAAATTGTTTGAGGGCTTTCACTTCTGGCTTATATCAGATAGGCTAAAGCTACAGTTTGCTGTTTTGCTTAATCCTAATTAAACTTCTGGCCCACGTACAAATCATGTCTATTACCTCTGTGGCAGATTTTCCTTTTGACTAATCTAGAAATACTCGTTTTCCTATATATTTTGTACTAAAGGAAGTTGTCTTTAAAGATGTGCAACTTTGCTCTTCAAACACTTAATCAGTGAATACCATGCAGAGATATAATCTGCTTTCATACAGCCCTTCCTGCATCAATCCAGGATGAGGCGTTTTGTACTACCTATGAACAAGAAGACTATTTAAGACTGTTTAACAATGATAGGACATAAATATTCAGATTACAAAATAAATAAGTGAATTGAGAAGATTAAAAAAAAAAAAAACCAAAGGGGAAAATTAATCCTGACGTAAAGCCAGCTAGTTAAACCATATTCTTGCCATAGCCACCATTAGCCAACCCCTGCAGTTTCCAGATGTTTATTATAGGATATGCCTGGACAAATCTTCTTTCATAAAAGCTCTTTGACACAAAGACATTAAACTTTAAGTACCTTAACACAAAAGCAGACCTTTTAAAGGGGATTTACTTGAACTTTTTATATACAAAAACAGCTGGAAAGGGAATAGAATGACAATGAAGTAAAACAATACTTACAGACAACCAGTTAGTAAATCTCCATCTTCTCCTTTAGGCACAAAAGTGAACTCCATACACCATCAGCACCATGTACACAATAGTCCTATTAAGCTCACCATTTTCTAGAAGATTAAGGGCCTGATCAAAAGAACACTGAAATCATTGGAAATCTCGCTATTTGCTTGAACAACTTTGGATCTGGTCCACACTGACTCCATAAGAATAACTGCTCATAACAACTCAGCTTAAAGCTGTAAGAAAACAACTCTGGTTATAACCTCCATAAAAATACAATAAAAAGGAACACATGCTTTCTTTCTATTTACTTTACTTTCCATAATTTTTAAAATGGAAACTTCCAGCATTTTGCTCCACAATGTAATCCAATTCATTGGGTCTGAGGAACCAAAAGGAAAATGCAAGGCATAGAAGTTTGGTTCCCTATTCTAAGATGTATCGTTACTCACAGTGAAAATAGCTACTATTTCATCCCTCAGTTTGATGCTGAACCAAAAATTATTTGCCAAAAATCTGTACTGCTGGTTCCAGGGTCCTGGTTCTGCATTTCTTCCATGTCCCAACTACCTATGGGCTTTTCACCAGAATTTCACATGTTCATTAAATGCAAGGTCAGACTTCTGCAACCAAGAGTTTTACTTCCACTTGTATGTATGTGTGTGTGCGCATATATATAGTAAGCAAGGCCAAAAAATGAATATAGCATCAAATGATAAAAACAAGGAACATGATTCTAAAACATTTAATGAAAACCTATGCTGGTTGGATACTGACCATTCCTCATTTCAGGAGAGGCTTCTACTGTTTGCAGTGAGTGCCAGAGAAAATACATTTCTATTGTTCCTCTAAGAGAAAAATTAAACAAACAAACAAACAAACAAACAAAAACCCAAAAACATGATCAAAGACTGGTTGTCCACTGGCTGACAATCACACACAGATTTGTAGGACAAGTGAAGCTGTGTCTACAAGCAGGATCTCATCTTACTCCGAGTAAAAAAATCAGTATCAAAAACTCCAGTGATTTAAGTGGGACTAGAACAGATGCCAAAGTTACGATGCTCTTATAGCCAGAAAGGTTAAACCGTTCTATAAATTTTTTCTACCACTCTCAAAGACTGAAAGCTATTACTGCCTAATGCCACATTTGGCAACCAGATGGTACTGAGGAAACCTCTATTCTGATTTTACAGGTATTTTAATAAATTTATGCTAGGCTTTTTAGATCACTAATATATGATTAGCATCTTCTATACGTGAGTAGATGGATCATATATATGCTATCTGATCACCCAGCAATAACAAGCTGGATCAGGTTCAAGTTAATCATACCATCACAATCCTAGTAAATTAGACAAACCAAGCAATATGGAACATCTACTGACTTCTTCCAAGTCAAGACAGATGTTACCTATGATCCAGCATACAGGGGAAAAGCACCAAACCTTGCCACTACAAAATTAACTTATCTATATATTCTGAAGACATTTGAATAAGCCAAACCTGTTTATATCAGGCTGTATTTTGGTGATGGCCACAGCATTTTTGATGCAGCACTGGAAGCTCTAACACTGCATTTTTCATGGTGCCAAACCACACCAAGTTCCTACAAAAAGTTCCCAAACTTCTGCTGTTAGGATGCCCAAAGCAGACATTTCTACTTCTGTCTCATTTCAGTAGACAGGCTTACAGAAAACCCTTCTCAGATTAGACTCATACAGAGTACTGAAATCCAATTCCTGTATAGGACCTCCTTACTGAGGGACCAAATTCATTTTTTTCATAGGGGAGGAACAATATTATGCCCATTATACATATATAAAGACTGAGGCATAGAAAAGTAAAGCAGTTCTTCCAAACCACCACCACTAGCAAAGCAAGAGCACAATCCGGTCTTCTAACTTTGGTACTACATCAAATGGCAATTACTGCCATTCCCTAAAAGCACATAAGGTCTGGAAACTGTTTTATTACAGCAATCACCTCTAGAAATTTTCAGACCAAAGTATCACCCAGGAAGCTCATTTTGGCAAGAAAAAAATACGGTTAGATACATGTATTTTTTCTAGCCCCATTTTTTGTGATTTCTCAGATTAGAATACCAATCAGGTATTATCCTCCCTCTTCCCACAGAGACCACAATACAAGGTGGTTATTTATTACGTACTGAAAATTCTAAAAAGGGGCATTAAAATTTACGGCTTTATATATACAGTTCTGTAGATAAAGGACTTCTGATGATGCTATAATTTTCTGAATTCTGGTCAAGGATTTTCAGTTAATATTCTTCAATACTGCCCTGTAAGCCTATAGGTACATTGCAAAATCAATGTATACAACTATTATTTGGCTTTTCTATCTTTGCTTGCAATAAGAACCGCATTTCTGAAGCTATTTATTGGCACTTTGGTAATGCCGTAAAGGCTATTTCTTCCTTCCTAACTGTGCTTTTGTTCCTTTCTGTGCTGAGCAAAATATGGTAAAAGGTCAAAAGCATATATCCTTTCTTTCCAGCAAACTGAATGTTGTAAACTAGTCTCCTGGTCACCTCCAGATTCTTAGAAACTAGAGAGTGGTGGAAACTGGGCTAAACAGGTGCACCCCAGATCCCTATTGCCCAACATTACAGCAGCATGGGAGAGCGGCAGACAACTTTCTAACACATTCTTCCTGAAGAGGCTTTCCTAATTAAAGCCAATAGTAGGCCACAATCGGTAATAGTGATAAGTTGTTCCAAAATATTCCCACTCTGCTCTTGACGCTGCCTTTTACAGGAAGCAACAACCCCCTTTCACCAAGTTTCCCCCAGTTACCGGGCAATCTATGAGAATCACTGAAAGCCAGCAAACTCTCGAATGCTTTTCAAAGCTAAGAAAATCCAAGCCTTCCTACAAGATTTCTATCTTCCCACTCTACCCTAAATCACATTTATGTGACTCAGTCTGCCATTTTACACTTCCCACAACTTGAGTCCTTCCTGTCTTGTCTTCCTTTTCCCTCCTTCTCCTGCAAATCTCTTTACTTTCATGCTTTGCTCACACAGAGTTTTATCACAGCACCTGTGTTATATTTTCCTCCACTAAAGTGATTACTTCTTCAAGTCAGCTCCCTGCCTTCTGGAGACAGACACTCCTCTTGTGACTGCGCAGCAGTGCAGATTACGACGCAAGGGTACACTGCATCGCTTTTATTTTTGATAAGCATAGCTCCTCTTTTTGCATGGGCATTACGCTGCTTTTTTGCAACCCAGCTGCTGCCTCCCACAGCTGCAGGATTTGCCGGACCAGCCTTCCGAAGCAGCAGCTGCTGCAGATCGCAGCTCTCCAGGAGTGCCGAGCGCAGCAGGGGTGCAGGAAGGCTGCTGCTGGGGAAAGGATGCTCTCCCTCCCCGCGGCAGCCGTGCCCTGCACTAGTACTTGGTGGCTTGGAAGAGCAGCCACCGAGGCCAGCCAGCTGCTGTGCTGAGCTCCGGCACGGCGGGGTGACCCTGCCAGTCATGGGGGTAACGTTTTTGCTGTCTTGAGTGGCAGAGTTGATCAGCCTCTCCTGAGAGCTTGGAAGTGCGTTGAATTGAAAGACGTTGCCTCTCGCTAGAGGCAGGATCGGTTTTGTATCGGCCGTTGCTCCTGCTGGACTCAATCGCAGCTGCATTCCCCTCTCCCTCCCTGCTCCCCCACACATCTTGCAGTACTGTCATTTCTTTCCAAGCTCAACATCAAGGTTCATGTAATTACATATAAGCATATGTATATGATTGTATATGCATGCGTTACTTCAAAAAGATTTGCATAGTAAAGCCTGCAAAATGAGAAAACACCAGCATTAAAGGAAGCAGGTGTGATTCAGCAGCTTGTTGTGGGCATGTTAGGAGACAGTCACATGTGGCTGCAGACTTCTTTAGTGCATACTGCGCCAACCCTCCACTTCCTCTAAAATTGTAATCACCTCTGGAGCGCTTCTCCTGATACCCAAGTGCTTCGCAAGTATTCATCCATTCATGTCAAAATACATTCAGCAATACTGGTAGAGCTCTTGTTAAAACCAAGGAACGGGGGCATATGTTACATATGTTAACACACAATAGCGTATGGTATTCAACATATTTGCTACAAGATCTTGCTTTTCCTTCCTCGTGCATTGTATACTGTAACAGAAACTGAAGTCCAGCTCTGATTCAACATCAGCAGCACTGCTCATTGTGCACGCTGATCAGACAACAAAAGCTTGCTTGGAAAAGATCTTGTCCCGGAATAAAAATCTGGTACCGTTTGAGTCCCTCGTTCCAATGAACAAATTGCAGGACTGATGGGCTGCCGAGAGGGATCTTTTAGTAACAGATCACCACAACGTACAGGCTCAGTAGAAGCAACTTTGAAATCAAACATTTCTTAAGTCTGATTATGCAACTTGTATACTTTGTTAATAATTTTTCCAAAGTTTTGCTGAGCGAGGCCTATCATCCCTGTCCCCCATAGCTGCAAGATCCTGCTGATCAGAGCAACCTTGCAGCTGCGTGAGGCAAGGGGCTGCCAGGCCGGCACAGCCCCCAGGGATCCCGAGTTTAGCACGGACTTCTGTTGAGAGAGACAATCTTTTGGTTTGATTTCTTAATTGAAAAACTGTAATTGTAGCTACACCAGGCCCCAACCTGCATAATGAATAGAGTGGGGACCACTGAGATCTATAGCGCAGACTACTCCTACTTCACCTAATTAAGTAACAGCTAGCAGTTGTGAGCTTTTCCACATGCATATGTAAAGCCTGCTGACAAAAGGGGAGAGGGAACTCTAACAGACTTTTTATTGTTGTTAAGCTGCAGGAACTTAGGAAGCTGCTGAAAAGTTTGGTAGGATATTTAGCTTTGTGGTTACGGTCTGGTTGCTTTTAAGTCTAAATGTTTTTTTTTTTAATTTTTCTCCCTTACCATTTGTTTTGCTGCACTTACACTTTTATAGTGATTTCAGTACTTGTGACCTCCTTTTTCTGCTATTCTATGTGTTGTTCTACATGTATGCTTTTCTTCTACTTTCTCCTGCTTCCCCACCACCAGTGGAAGTAGTATGGATGGCAAGTGTACGCATGCTTCAAATGTATATCTAGCTCTACAGAGGAGCCTGCAGAACCCTGGAAATAATTATTCTAAGAAAAATGATGTTCATCCTCCACAGCGATGGTGTGGAACATATGAACTTGCACAGTTTCTGTCATGCAGTCCAGCTACTAAGCAGGAGTTGTGAGAGGAGATGTCTAATACAGATTTTTCAAGCACTAGTTTATAAATTTCTAAAAGTGTGTAAGCTGAGGCTTTTCAAGGACTTATCACTTTGGTGTATCTTCCTGAGAATGGCAAAAAGCACTCTTGAGACCTCCATCTGCTAAAGTCAGTCTTCCAAAATGTGGAGGTGGTAAAATTTCTGAATTGAATGTTGCAAATTTTTAGCATGGACAAAATAATGTGTTTTCCTTGATTACTGCCTTATAAATGACTAAACTGCTTTCCAACTGGAACTTCCTCAATACTCAGATTGAAGTGGGTAACACTATGGAAAAGCTGACACTGGCCAGATGCAATCTGAGGAGAAAAAGCAAACACCCGAGTACAGGGTCTTATCATGTGAAGACTCAAATAGAAAATTGCAGTCTTCACTATTGGTAGTGGAAGTAGCTCTGCTCTGTGCTCTCTTCCTAAGTGACTACATAATTATAACGTCATTTTTCCCATCTTTCTCCTTTCCCTTCCTAGTCGGTGCTATTGTTATCTGCTGTGTAGTTGGTGTGATGACTCAGATGATAGAATTATGATGGAGATTATATATACATGGAACACTGAGGCCCAAGAATGCAAATTCTTCTAGGCAAACAATCTAGGGTTTTTGTATTTATTCTGCCAAACACTACACATACAGTATGATAAGGCTAAGAATAAAAGTTTTATATTTTTAACTACTGCTTTCAAGCTGAACCTCAAAATAAGCTATGCTTTAGTTCAAGGCTTGAACTTGCTGTTGAAAAGAAAATCAACAGAGCAATTCTCTTTATCATGAGTAACTACATCTACCTATGGCTTTGAGTGTATAATAAGAAGCTTAACAGAGTCGCAAGCAACTGGAGTCTTCCACTGCAGTTTTGTCCTCATTTGCTCTAGTAATCATTCAAGCTTAGCAGCATTTGTTAAATTCAGATACAGGTCAACTGTATTTCGATGAAGTTCAAAGAAATGGGTGCAGCTGATTGAGCCATATCATAAAAAAAAGAAATTTATACAGAAAATAGTGGCTTGATGATGCCTGCCTTGATAAATGTGGTATTTTGCTTCCCAGCTGATGCAATATCAGGTTTCTATCTATGGAGTAAACTATCTTTCTGAAAATTCTAGTCAGATGATAAGTAATTTGCCTTATTGAAAAGTATTTTGTCAGGAAATACCTTCTGTGAGGTAAGTTAGATACAGATGTCCTCTCTCAGCTGCAAGTAAAGAGATCAATTAAAAGGAATATGTATTTTTGACTGATCACCTTGTGCAAAGTCATTTTCATTGGTTTATAATGTATCTGCAGCACTACAATGAGCATTGAGTTCAAGATTGTCAGATTTGCATCTAACTAATAGATTAAAAATAATGGGACATGAGGCAAGCCTACAGGAATCAGGCCCAACATATATTGGCTAGCGTAAAGCCATGAATGCAGAAATGACTGTTTTGAAGTGACTGAGAGCTTGGCTGGTCTGATCTGGACATTCTAAAAAGGCCTGGTTGCTAGAAAACGTTGAGAGCTTAACTGTGGAAAAAAATAGAATTTTCTTATATTTATTTCAATGCAGACTTGAATCAACTAAAAACACAAGGAATTAAAACACGCTGGGATTTTTTTTTTTCAATAAACATTTTGATAGATTTGGAAAGCTGAAGAAGGTGGGATAATAGCAATGGACTGCATCAATCTACTGTTTCACACTGAACAGCCTCTTGCAGCTTGAGTAGTCTCCCTGGAATCTGTATGAATGTTTGGGGGTAAGGAAAAGGAGGCAGAAGCTGGCCATCAGAAACTCCTATAGGATGCGTACACTGTAATTCTGCTCTGGACTGTGGTGCAGCCACCGCAATTCTTACTCGGAAACACTCACAGCACCTTCTGAAGGGCTCCATCATATCTGATCACTAGTGCAGTACAGAGCATGTAATGAAGTAATACTTTATCTTCATTTATTAAAACAGCTGTCTAAGGTCATAAATACGATGAGTTGTTTTTATCACCAGGAGTCCTCCCATAAGCATGAGAATGATGATTAACATCGTATCTCCAGTTCTGCTTACATTTGCAACCTCGCGGCAGATGCTTGGCTCCAGTGTTGTTTAAAAGCCATCAGAAATTGTCTTGATCACTGGTGACCTCTGCAAGAACTTTGGTGGCTGCTACATCGATCTGACCCAAGGAGCGCTCCTCAGGCAAACATGAAGGCAGGCTTTTTTTATTGATTAGCCAAATGGTCTAGCCTTCCTGTTTTGTCTCCTCATTGGCAATTAAGAGAGAAATCCATTGAGGGAGTGGTGGCAGTGAACCTTTCCCTCTGACACAAATAACCTTAATCAGGCCTCTTAGTTAATTTCTGAAATTGTTCTGTATCGACCTCTGTTTGAAGCAGGATTTTCATCCTACAGCCCTATCAGTAAAACATACACATCTTCCTGTTAGCAAAGCAGGCTTTTTCTAATGGTGACATCTTTTACTTCTTATTTACAATCCTAATCACATCATTGATTCCAGTAATCTTTCCTGCACTAAGAGCTGTTATTAATTGTCTCGAAGGAGAACCTGGGTGGGTTTTGTTGGGTTTTTTTTTAAACCTAGATAATTAAAATTAAACCAAGTAATGACAATCTAGGAGACTGGGGGGTGGGGAGGGGGAAGTCCAGTTCTCAATGCGTTTTTAACATCTAGACAGTAAAGAGGCCACAATGTTCCTCAGCCTAAAACTAAGGCTGAAATCTAAAATAGAATCAGAAGATCATTTTGGTGACTCAACTAAATAATGGGGATTAGCTTTCTACACCCAAAGATGTGATGTCCAGGTTAGGAAGGTGATAGTTTAATCCAAAACACAGTGTTTGGGCATTTCCTTACTTGTGTGACTCCTTTTGTGTCTGAACAATGGAAATACTACACTTGGGTAATGAGAAATGAAGCATTTCCTCACCTCTTCCCTGATAATCACTGACTTAACCCCCCTAAATGAATGCATTAATGCTTTACCTCCACCTTCCCCATCTCTGTTTTACACTGTTTCATGAAAGGCCAGGACTTGTTTGTCCTTCTTAATGTCAAGTGGTATTTTAGACTAGGAACCACTGAAATAATCGGGAATGTTCATAGCTTATGTCACTATGACTTCATCGCTATTCTGTGATGAAGGGCAAAAGAACTTGGTTGCGGGAGAGGGGAAGCCCTGGCCTCGGGGCACTTACGCAGGCTGAATCTGGGGCTAAGACCCCTCCTTAGGCACATGCACTCCATTTTTCGGGTTGATTCACTCCCCCGGCGTGTATGAGTTAAATGCAAAGGGCTTTTACCTTTAAAATAATCTGTGAGATTTGGTAAGTGGAGATGCTAGGGAAGTTCTGCCTGAGCAGGAGTATTATTTATTGTATGTTCCCCTTGCTAGAAAATGCCCCTTTGTACTTGGGGTGCCAAAGAGGCATGTGAGGATTTTGGCAGAGGAAAGGTTTGACTTACCCAGGTGCTATCCCTGTCAGTGTGGTAGATTTACAAACCTGATGTCATCTATTTACATTTCTAAATTGCAGCATGGAGCGAAATGCAGCGATACGAAAGATTAGTCTTCATTTGGCGAAGTAACTGCCAAATTAAATGATGACAGATGGAAAAACTAAACGCCACGGTGTCAGGGATCCAGTGATAGCCCTCTGCTTTAGCAAGAGGTAAATATGTAAACCTCAGCTGGTGCCTGCAGAAGGTATGCGTCCAGTTTAAAAACCGTCCTCGGACTTTTTATTTAATCAATACCCCCTATCGAAGGAAGCAGCGCACAGCATTAGAACTAAAACAGCGTTATTAGAAAATGATATACTGCACATTAGGGTGTATAATTCATGTCGCCTTCATTTGCTCAGACCGTCGCGAAAATCCATAAATCATTTTCTCGTTCATGTATTGCCTAAGTGCAATTTGTCATTTCGCATTAGAGGGCTGCCTCAGATCATCGGCGCTTTTAATTCACTGCTCGGGCTTTAACACAACGCGGAGCCCGCGGGGGAGCCCACCGCTGCCTCCGGCCGCCTCTCACAAAATGGAGACCCGGGTGCGCTTGGAAACGCGGGGGCGACGGGGGGGGGAAAGGAAGGATCGCACCGCCGAGCTGCGGCCCCCGCCGGGCCGCCCCGGGGCTGCGCCCGCTGCCGCCCCCCCCCCCCCCCCCCCCCCCCCCCGCGCCGGTACACGTATATAAATATAGAGATAGATAGAGTTGTATGTATATTCCCGCGTGGTTATTGCCCCACCCCACCCCACCCCACCCCGCATCAGGCTGCCTATACTAAAGCGCTGCGGGTGGGGGGGGGGGGGGCGCCCCGACACCGCCTTCGCGGACCCCCGCCTCCGCCCCTTACCTCCGGCCCCCGGGGGCGAGTTCGGTCACGGTCACGGCCCCGGGAGGGCGGGAGGGTTTAGAGACGGGCGGCTTCGGGTCACGTTAAAATCGCGGGCAGCGGCCGTTTACTCTAACGGCGGGTGAACGCACGCGCCGGCCCCTTGCGGGGGGCAAACTCTGCGTTTGAAGTTAGCGGCGGCGCGCGGCGAGAGGAACGGTCACCCTCCTGCACGCGGGGGGAAAGGCAGCCCGAGCTCTCCCCAGTGCCCATCCGCAGCCGGCGGCAGCCAGGGATTTTTCTGACGACGAAATCCGTTTTATTGGAAAACACCCGCCGAAATCGACCCGCCGGCTCTACTTAAGAGCTGCTCGAAGCGCGGAGAGGCGGGCGGGGAGGACAAGACGCTGTTGGGGGGGGGGGGGGGGGGGGGGGACGACGACGGGACACACGACACGACGACACGGGACATTTCCCTGCCCGCCGGCTCTCCCCCGCCCACGGTAGCTGCTTTCCCGCCTCTCCCCCGATCCCGCGGCGAGCGCTGCTCGACCGGACTTCAAAGCTGCCACAGCCGCTTGCGGAGGCGAGCGCGGTAACGGGAGAGCTGCGGCCGCCGGGGCGGCGGCGAAAGGGGTGTATGTGTGTGTGTGTGTGGATGGGGGGGTGCGTGTGAGGGGAGGGCGGGCGAAGGGGGGCTCGGGGCGGGGAGCCTGGGGGTGCCACCGCGGGGACGACAGCCCCGCTCTCCCCCGCCGAGCGGAGGCGGGGCCGCCGCCGGGGCGCAGTGCGCCGCTGCCGCCGCTGGGGGGCGCCCGCCGCCCGCGATTGCGGCCGCTGGCGGGGGGAGGGGGCGGGGCGGGGCGGGGGCCGCCGCCGCCGCGGGCTGCCGGGGGGGCGCCGCCGCCTGCGCGGATCGGGGCGGCGGGGAGGGGGCGGCAGACTGGCAGACCCGGGCGCGGAGCGGCCACCGCCGCCGCCACGCCGGACGCCGAGTCCGCCGCCCGGAGGCGTCACCGCCGGCGGCGCGGGGCAGCGCGGCTGTGCCCCGCGGGAGCTCCCGGCAGGCGCCGTAACCCGCTTCGCGGGGGCCCTTTGAGGAACTGCCGCCCCCGGCAGCGGCCCCCGGCGTGACGCCGAGATCGG
Organism: Astur gentilis; assembly: GCF_929443795.1. NCBI lineage: Eukaryota > Metazoa > Chordata > Aves > Accipitriformes > Accipitridae > Astur > Astur gentilis. The sequence goes on from NC_064891.1 coordinate 17,261,314, forward strand.
CTTGGCCGCGGCGGTGTGAGCTCGGCTATGCCCCCCCCCCCCCCCCCCCCCCGCCTCGGCTCATCGCGGCCGGTGCCCCCGGGACTCCCCTTCGTCCCCGGGGGGGGGCAGGGGCGAAGGTGGTTTTGGTACAGGCGCAAGTTTGGAAATGTGAAGTCCTGCGTTTCCGCAGGGCGAGACGCATCTGGGCATACGGCGGACCGAAATGTATGGAAGGGAGCCGCTGCTTTACGGACGGATTATGGACAGGGTCAGAGCAGAAGCTGCTCGTTCCTCCTTTGTGTTGCTCTTTAGAAACAATAAAATAACATTTTTGGGAAAGAAAGCAAGAACTGCAAATACCTCATCCTCTTTACTCTTACTTTCTTCATTTTGTAAAGTTACGGGCGTGGGTCTTCAGCTGTAGAAAGCCCCCGGGTAGCCCGGGACGCTCAGGCAGCCAGGGCTTAGCCCTGCGAAGCCCCGACTCGAAATGCACCCCTCGCTGCCCAAGCCCCCTCCTCAAGTGCCGGCGTAACCTCACAGCCAAAGGCATCGATCAAACCCGTGTTAGTCGAGCAGTTGACGTGCTATAGACACTATTGGTAGAATCGACTTGCTGTAGCACGGAGCTGCCGTCTCACTGTCTGTGGGAAAAGGGGGAAGGAAAATGCCCCGTTGCTGCGGGAGGCAAAAGGATCCTCGGCGCGGGTTCCTCCAACCTGCGAGGCGTAGCAAGCCCCGCCGAGTCCCGGCGGCGGCTGCGAGCGCTCGGTGCAGCCTCTGAGCCTCCCCTGCCGTTATCCGCCGGCGGCGGGTTGGGAAGCGCGGGGACGGCGAGCACCGACGCCCGGTACCGGAGCGTTTCGCTTGAAAATGAGCAAATGGGCGGCTGTGAGCCTCTGCCTGTCCCCCCCACCCCAGCGATGCCCCTCCGCCACTCCCTGGTAGCCGGTGACAGAAAACGTCCCCGTCCCCGTCCCCCTTCCCTCTGCCTTGTACCCGACAGTCCCCTGTTCAGTTAGTGGAAATTCCGAAGTGTAAACAGGGTAAACTGGCCCAGGCTCGTGATACTTTGAATTGGCTGGAGCTGGAAACACTGTATATGCGTAGGATGGAAAGTTGCGCTTTCTCCACCGTCAAACAAATTTGCTAAGGCAGCCTGTGGGGAGTGGGGGAATACTAATCTCAAGTTTCCCCTTGTTTATGCTCTTTCTAAAAACGTTCCTGCCCCCGGCCTAGGGTAGGAAAGTCAGTAGCTGGTGGAAACTCCCTCTCCAAGGAGAGGGTTGTTTACGATTACCCGTGTGTGCGCGCTGATGACGAGCGGTGATATCCCTCCACAGCGACGGCGGAACAGCCGCTGGCGGAGTTAGGCAGGCAGGGAGTTAGGCAGGCAGGGAGTTAGGCAGGCAGGGAGTTAGGCAGGCAGGGAGTTAGGCAGGCAGGGAGTTAGGCAGGCAGGGAGGGAGTTAGGCAGGCAGGGAGGGAGTTAGGCAGCGCCTCGGGAGCTGCAGGGTTAGCCTCGCTCTGCCTGCCTGCCTGCCTGCCTGCCTGCCTGCCTGCCTGCCTGCCTGCCTGCCTGCCTGCCTGCCTGCCTGCCTGCCTGCCTTGCCTGCCCGCTCCCCCATCTCTGACGCAGACTACTTGACGTGCGCCGCGGCCAATGGGGTGCCGCCCCCGGGGGCGTTGCTGCCGGCTGATTGGTTGGCAGGAGCCGAGCGCTGCGCAAAAACAGAAAAGCCGAGCGCTGCCGGCTCAGAAACTGCCGGCAGAGATCTGAGGAGCCGGGGCCGGGGCCGGGACCGGAGCCGGAGCCGGGACGGGAGGCGAGCGGCGGCGGCAGCAGCAGCAGCAAGCAGAGACAGAGAGAAAGAAAGAGAGAGAGAGAGAGAGGCAGGGACTAGACGCGAAAGCAGCAAGAGAGGAAAAAAACTGATCAGCACATCCATAAAAAGCAGAGTGATGATGATGATGAACATAATAATAGCAATAAAAGAAGAAAATGAAAGACTATTAATAGAAGAGAGAAAAATCTAAAACCTTTAAATAAAAAAGAGGAAATCCCAGAGAAATCAGGGAATGAAAGTTTTGGGTAGCAAAGCTGTTCTCTGCCTTTTTTGAGATGAAATCTTTTTGCGGGTTATAATTTTTTTATTTTTTTTTTTTAATTTCGCGGTTTTCTGCCTTTTTCTTGCATCTAAAGAGGGCATGTCCACCGGCTTTTCCAGCAGCATCTACCCCTCCAGCTCCCACCAGGAAGACAAACCGAGGACAATCTTGAAATATAAAAATTTCCTCCTTGGGATTTGCTGCTGCTGCTGCTGCTGCCTCCGCCGTCACTGCTGCTGCCGCGGTGCAGTGCCAAGACTCTCGGAATAAATAAAAGCGGGCTACTGTGTATCTCTAGCTACGTCCAGCTAATCGCTATTATTAGTTGGCCATTTATTTCGAAGATCACAGATGAAGTGGGGACGCCTGTCTTCTTCATTTGGGCAGCGTGTGAAACAATAATACTCGTAACAAAAAGGAGGGAGATGGGGGAGAAAAGAATCCTAACATGAATCAGAAGAAATAATATCTACCACCCCCCCCCTAAATCAACCTCTCTCCCCCCCCCCCCCCCCCTTTCCTTCCTCCTCCTCCCCCGATCCCTCTCTCTCCACACGCTCGCAGGCGCGGACACACACAGGCGCGCACACACACACACACACACACACACATAGATAGACACGCACAGGCACACACACACTGTACTGTGTATTTTCGGAGGAGGAGGAGGTGGTGGTGGTGGTGGTGGCTTTTGGAAGAGGAGGAAGAGGTGGTGGTGGTGGTGGTGGTGGGGAGGGGGGATCTCTTTCCCCATTTGGAGATGATTGTGCTATTCCTCTTTGCCTTGCTCTGGATGGTGGAGGGGGCCCTTTGCCAGCTCCATTACACGGTGCAGGAAGAGCAGGAGCATGGCACGTTCGTGGGGAATATCGCCGAGGACCTGGGCTTGGACATTACAAAACTTTCGGCTCGCCGCTTCCAGACGGCGCCCAACTCCCGCAGCCCTTACCTGGAGCTCAACCTGGAAACCGGGGTGCTCTACGTGAACGAGAAGATCGACCGGGAGCAGATCTGCAAGCAGAGCCCCTCCTGCCTGCTGCACCTGGAGGTCTTCCTGGAGAACCCCCTGGAGCTGTTCCGGGTGGAGATCGAGGTGCTGGACATCAACGACAACCCGCCCTCCTTCCCGGAGCCCGACCTCACCGTGGAGATCTCGGAGAGCGCCACGCCGGGCACCCGCTTCCCCCTGGAGAGCGCCTTCGACCCCGACGTGGGCACCAACTCGCTGCGCACCTACGAGATCACCCCCAACAGCTACTTCTCCCTCGACGTGCAGACGCAGGGGGACGGCAACCGCTTCGCCGAGCTGGTGCTGGACAAGCCCCTGGACCGGGAGCAGCAAGCGGTGCACCGCTACGTGCTGACCGCGGTGGACGGCGGGCAGCCCCAGCAGCGCACCGGCACCGCCCTGCTCACCATCAGGGTGCTGGACTCCAACGACAACGTGCCCGCCTTCGAGCAGCCCGTCTACACCGTGTCGCTGCCGGAGAACTCGCCGCCGGGCACCCTGGTGCTGCAGCTCAACGCCACCGACCCCGACGAGGGCCAGAACGGCGAGGTGATCTACTCCTTCAGCAGCCACATCTCGGCCCGCGCCCGGGAGCTCTTCGGCATCGCGCCGCGCACCGGGCGGCTGGAGGTGAGCGGCGAGCTGGACTACGAGGAGAGCAGCGTGTACCAGGTGTACGTGCAAGCCAAGGACCTGGGGCCCAACGCCGTGCCGGCGCACTGCAAGGTGCTGGTGCGGGTGCTGGACGCCAACGACAACGCGCCCGAGATCAGCTTCTCCACCGTCAAGGAGGCGGTGAGCGAGGCGGCGGCGCCGGGCACCGTGGTGGCCCTCTTCAGCGTCTCGGACCGCGACTCGGAGGAGAACGGGCAGGTGCAGTGCGAGCTGCTGCAGGGCGACGCGCCCTTCCGCCTCAAGAGCTCCTTCAAGAACTACTACACCATCGTCACCGAGGGGCCGCTGGACCGCGAGCAGCCGGGCGGCGACGCCTACACCCTCACCGTGGTGGCCCGGGACCGCGGCGAGCCGCCGCTCAGCACCAGCAAGTCCATCCAGGTGCGGGTGAGCGACGTGAACGACAACGCGCCGCGCTTCAGCCAGCCCGTCTACCAGGTCTACGTGAGCGAGAACAACGTGCCCGGCGCCTACATCTACGCCGTCAGCGCCACCGACCGGGACCAGGGCGCCAACGCCCAGCTCGCCTACTCCATCCTGGAGAGCCAGATCCAGGGCATGTCCGTCTTCACCTACGTCTCCATCAACTCCGAGAACGGCTTCCTCTACGCCCTCCGCTCCTTCGACTACGAGCAGCTCAAGGAGTTCAGCTTCCAGGTGGAGGCCCGCGACGCCGGCGAGGAGCCGCAGCCGCTGGCCGGCAACGCCACCGTCAACATCGTCGTGGTGGACCAGAACGACAACGCCCCCGCCATCGTCAGCCCCCTGCCCGGCCGCAACGGCACCCCGGCGCGGGAGGCGCTGCCCCGCGGCGCCGAGCCGGGCTACCTGGTGAGCCGGGTGGCGGCGGTGGACGCCGACGACGGCGAGAACGCCCGCCTCACCTACAGCATCGTACGGGGCAACGAGGCCAGCCTGTTCCGCATGGACTGGCGCACCGGCGAGCTGCGGACGGCGCGCCGGGTGCCGGCCAAGCGCGACCCCCAGCGCCCCTACGAGCTGGTCATCGAGGTGCGCGACCACGGCCAGCCGCCGCTCTCCTCCACCGCCGCCATCCAGGTGGTGCTGGTGGACGGCGCGGCCGAGCGTCCCGGCGGCGGCGGCGGCGGCGGCCTGGGCGCGGGGGCGGGCGCGGGGGGCGGCGGCGCCGGCGCCGGCGGCTCCGGCGGCTCCGGCGAGCATCGCCCCAGCCGCTCCGGCGGGGACACCTCGCTCGACCTCACCCTCATCCTCATCATCGCCCTGGGCTCCGTCTCCTTCATCTTCCTGCTGGCCATGATCGTCCTGGCCGTGCGCTGCCAGAAGGAGAAGAAGCTCAACATCTACACCTGCCTGGCCAGCGACTGCTGCCTGGGCTGCTGCTGCTGCTGCCCCTGCTGCAGCCGCCAGGCGCGGGCCCGCAAGAAGAAGCTCAGCAAGTCGGACATCATGCTGGTGCAGAGCTCCAACGTGCCCAGCAACCCGGCGCAAGTGCCGGTGGAGGAGTCGGGCACCTTCGGCTCCCACCACCACAACCAGAACTACTGCTACCAGGTCTGCCTCACCCCGGAGTCCGCCAAGACCGACCTGATGTTCCTCAAGCCCTGCAGCCCCTCCCGCAGCACCGACGCCGAGCACAACCCCTGCGGGGCCATCGTCACCGGCTACGCCGACCAGCAGCCCGACATCATCTCCAACGGCAGCATTTTGTCCAGCGAGGTAAGGCCCGCCCGCCCGCAGCCCCCGCAGCACCCCCAGCACCCCCACACATCCACACACACACACCCCGCCCCAAGCGCCGCGCGCCCGGCCGTTGGGCGGCCGCGTCCCGTCGCCTCACGGAGCTCCCGCCCCTCCTCTCCCGGCGGGGAAGGCACTTTGCTTTCCCCATCGCTCCTCATTTTCCCCCTTTAATTCATTCGTCCGCCGCCATCTCCCCCACTCCTTGCCGTCTAACACTTGGGGGAGGCTTCAGCGGCAGGCGAGGGAGAGGTGAGTGCGGGGCGGCCCGCCCTCCCGCCTCAGCCGCGGGCTCCCCCTCACCCGGGCTCAGAAACTTGCAGCCGAGCGTGGGTTCTGTGTGTGTCCCTCGCTTCCTCCCCCCCCCCCCCCCCCCCCGGTGCCTGCGAACGAAGCTGGCCCCGGCCGGGCAGGATCGGGACGCAGAGATCCTCCTCAGCCGTTAGCTGCCAGCCCATCGCCTGAGGAGGTTGGGGGGGGGGGGGGGGGGGGGAGGCGCTGAGGGAATGGCCTGTGGGGGTGAGGGGGGGGGTGCTGCTTTTCTCAGAGTCGCTGCAGCTGACAGGAATGAAATGACGTGAGGCGTCATCACAGGGTTTTCTGAAGCAACGTTTTAAAACGGGGCCTTTTTTTTGTCTTCCCGAAACCTTTGCATGTGCAAGTAAGGCTTTGGGGGACACACCCTCCCCCTCTGGGAGGGCGGCGATCTCTACAGTTAGCAGGAACTTTAATTAATTGGCGAATTAGGGTTTATTAATTGACTTTTCTTTATTCTGTCTGAACAGCTCTTTATAACCCAAAGCTGAGTTTGCAAAGGAAAGCACCGAGAAGGAGTTTCCATGAAATTATATGCAGACACTTAACGTCCCCTCCTGTTAAACATGTCGCCTATATTGTGTTATCTAGTGTGTAGAGAATTTCTATCAAAGCATATGCCATGCTCTAATACTCCCCTGTTAATCATTTCCTACTGGGTTAGCTCATACATGCTCTCAGCACCTCACTGCCTGTGCACTAATGAAAATAACACGTTCTCTCTTAACTTGAATACTGAAACCTGAATACTGTCCAGTCTGGCAAAGGTGGTTTGAATGGTATTCTCTAAAGCGTTAAGTTTTGCGGTAGAATTTCTGATACTGGCTTGTGAGATCAACCTTTCCTCAAAATATCTATAGAACTCTGTCTTCTGTTGCCTCTTTAAGGACTTGAGGGTATCTCCAAGTATTTTCTTCCTTAGGGTGCAGTAACTGTACCGTTTCCCCCTATTTTTATACACTGGAATTAAAAACAGGCTGAAAACTAAATTACAATAAGTTTTTTTCTCAGACTAAGTAGTACACAACTCTAGAAATAGTTCTGTTGATTTTTGTGGGAGTCCTTGTGATGCTTGACAGTGTGCACTGTGAGAAAACGTGTCAGAATCTCATCCCAAAAAACTCAGGAAAAAATCCCTCATGCCTTCCCATCTGTGCGAATAAGAGCTGGGGTTTTTTTTCCCTTACATCCTAGAAACAGATTGTGTAGGCCTGCTTGCAGCTAAACATTACCATTTATAGTGAATGTGGTGAGCTGCTCTGGTATGTTTTCTGATGCTGGTTACAAAAATACCAAGAGTTAAAATATTTCCCAATATTTTCTTTTTCCTAGACAAAACATCAGCGTGCTGAGCTCAGTTATCTAGTTGACAGACCCCGACGAGTAAACAGGTATGAGCTCCTTAGCCTTGTTTTTCCTAATGAATGCTTTAGCAAGTCTGAATGGGGTGCAGAAATGGGTTTACTGCAGATGTAAAACAGTAGTAAAGCAATGCAAAATTGAATGTATGTAGGTGTATTAAATAAAACACTGTCGACTAAATGAGTTTGAATCACAGCTTTTCTGAACTGGTTTCAAAACCAACTGAAAAGAGAACAAAATCTCGTTTTGTATTAGTCTAAAACGTGCTTTAAATACTTATGAATGCTTCTGTAGGGTCTTCCGGAAAACGTTGGTCTCTCTGAGTCAAAATTTAGCTATCCAGCTTAAGTAAATGCTACCAAATTATTTATACCAATTACATGAAAACCAGATGGAGTAATAATGCTTGCTGTCCATTTCAGCTAGACTGCCAAGGTCTGAAAATGCCAGTTTTGTTTATGGGGGACAGAGCACCTCTGCAGAAGCAGTGCAGCAGGCAGGAGTGGGTGAATGCAGCACCGCGTTTGGCCATGTGATGGCAGAAGAATGTTTTATGAGTTCCTCTTTCATGTTTATTCTAATGCAAAGATGTTTTCTGTGTCTAGTTCTGCATTCCAGGAAGCAGACATAGTAAGCTCTAAGGACAGTGGTCATGGAGACAGTGAGCAAGGAGACAGTGATCATGATGCCACTAATCGAGGTCAATCCTCTGGTAAGTCTGATAAGAGAATGGAAATTGTAGCTCTTTAAGTAGGGAGACTAGAAATAACAGTTACTTATAGGAATATAATACAAGAGTGGCATAAACAATGTGAGCGTGTTGCATGGGAGGCTAGGTTTAAGTCAGTTTGCTACCACAGTTACCTGGGCAAGGACACAATTTTGAACCCCTTCCAGTCACGGGGTAAAGTTTATTTTATTCATTTGGTTGAGGGGGGTTGGTATGTTATTATGCATCATTTGCTGTAGCAAAAAAACTTCCTGAACATTAGCACAAAGTTGTTGGTACATTTTATAGTGCATTTTTTTCAGTGGCAGATTTGCAGAATTTCAAAGCATTAGGCAATTTTGTTTAGTAGGCACTTCAGCTGGCATAGCAGTGTGAAGTGCAGGGGGAGTTCCCAAGGGAAAGAATGAACCCAGTGATTGAATGACAGCCAGACTGTGAGGATTTTTGCTGGGGATCAGTGGACACACATTGGGTGCTCTGAATGTGTAATACCTTAGCATTTTTTGAGGATTGTTCTTTAATTCAAATTAAGCCACCATATAGTATAAGTGATCTCCATGTTAATAAGGCTAAGGTATTCTTAAGTACATTTCTTTCAGCCCTGACAAAGAAAAGAAATGCTTTAAAAGGCTATGATTTGAATCACCTAGAAAATACATACATTGCAGTGTTATTCCCATGTGTACAGCTTGCTGTCTTTGCTCTCATACTGTCAGCTTTCTTCTGAAAGGGACATTTGTTTAGAGCCTGTGCATTAGAATTCATTCTCACCCTCGCACTGCATTTTAGCAACAAATGCTTGTGCTTTCTTCCTTACCACAGTCTCCAAAGGTCTGGTATGTCTTGATTCAATACAGTAATTTCTTTCCCCTTGTTTCCTCTGCGCTCTATCATGTATAAGGATTTGCTACAAGTGTGTCACACAAAATACTGCCAGTCTCTCCAGTCATCCATTTTTCTTTCCCCTGACCCCCGTCTTAGAAGATACCAGGGCAAGGGACTCTGTACTGTCATAGCACTGCTGCCTCACCAGCGTGCTCTGTTAATGTCCTCTATTTTCTTGCTGCTATAGTCACTGTGCCCTTAACGATGGGAAAACCAGGCACCAGGGGAAGAGGAGGCTGCTACAGGGCCCCTTTATATTGCTGCAAGTCATTAATATGCAGACCTAATGAGATTCGAGAAGAGCCAAGAGTCTCCGGAGCTCCCTGCTTCTTGCAGGGCTTCATGCTAAGTGAACAGAGTGTCTATTTTGTGTCTGGGAACCTGACAACAAACCAGGTCTTGCCAGAAGTTTACATCTGAACACAGAGCCTCTTTCATTTTTGGCCTATATATGGCGTATGATTTATTGTTGTTTTAAAAAGCCATGTATTTAGCCTCCCCCCACTCTTTCTTTCGTACTGTTTCTGATGCAGCGATCAGTGCTACTGAGTTATAAAAAGCTCCATCTCCTCCTGCCCTCCCTGCATTCCATTTTTTTTTTCTTTTACGCATTTTACTGCAGCAGTCATCTCAATGAACATTTCAATCAGCTTAGTCCCTCAACATAATGAACCATAATAACCAAACAGGAGAGAAAAGAATAAACATCTGCAGAAGGGGCTGGATTTGACTGATGGTGGGAATATAATCATATAGTTGCACATCAACTGAAAGCTATTTTCTTTTAGATGCATTCAGCGCTGTTATTGTTGTGCCTCTGCTTTTTATTCTTTCTCTCCATTTTAAAAGTAGTCTATCTCAGATATGAACACTGGAACTACTGTCAAACTTGGCATTAGTCCTTAGCTGGGTAAATTCTTCATTTTCAACATTTCTATTTTATCAAACTAGGGGGGGGGAACTTTATTCTATACTTTCAAAATAATTTCAAATCATTTAAGAATCTGATGTGGTTTATGAACTTCTGTGTCTTCAGTGGTGATTACATATAAAGTAATGAAAGCTGACAGTTAGGTTTGGTCTACTCACAATTAACAGTTTGAACTGAAACTTCAAATACACAGAGCTTCCAATTTAATATATTGGTGCTGTGATTTGAGAACAATTTGCATGCACAATTTTTTAAATGCTAGTTCGAAATAGATATTTCAATACAAGTCTCTGTAGGAACTGCTTTAATCTACATACGGATAATATAGTTTTCCTGTAAGTTTTGGGCTGAATCCTGCTGTCGTGATGCAAAGAACGTGCCCCTTGACCTCAGCGATGACAAGATATTTTGATATAAAAACTTCACTCTTGCTATTAGCTTTTGGTGATGAATTTTACGGGGAAAAAAAAAGGAGCATAAATCTTGTTTGATCTTGAATGGCTAGAGGAAATACCTAAGGGAATGCCTTCTCAGTTTTTCAGTCATTCTGGTGCTCTATAATAAATTATTTCTAAATTATTGAAGGAGAACACACCAGTTGATCACATGGCAGAAAGTTTCGGCTGGTTTACTTTCAAGATCTTACCTGATACTATGCAGCATCATATTTGTTTTCAAAAGCGTTTTATTTGCATCCAAAAATATTTAGGAGATAATTCACATTGTCAACTAAAACTCACTCCCTAACAGTTTTAGTCAGCAGCATGTTGTGCTCGCAAAACATCTTTTTACCGTTCTGTACATGACTTCCGTTACTGTCACCAGTGTGCAGTCCTGTGACACACAAGTAGCTATGCTGTAGTAGTCCATTGCTAGCCAAGCTGACTGTCAAAAGTCACGGTCAGTTATTAACTGGGAAGGAAAACATGCAGGGTGAAAATCTGTCACTGTGTCATAGATTTATCCTGCACAATTATTTAGTGAAAATTCTGAACTAAGCTGTTCTATATATCATAAAATGTTTTATTATGTTTTGAAATAAGATTCTAGTTCACCTCACAAAATGTATTTTCTTAATAGTGATTTAATCGTGGTTTCAAATGTGCCGGAATGTATGTAAGGGATTCATACTGTTCCCATTAAAATACCACCTGAATGCCTTGTAATTATCCACATTCTTACCTACCTTAACATCCATGAAGTACAGAAGTACTGTCACCTGCATTTAGCAGGGAATGGCAAGTAGTGGGATACTCAAGAGCCTAATTTTCATGGACTGAGTAGTTATTTCATTGACTGGGATAGGAATCTGGGCTTTTTGGAAAATGGCTTTCCAATGGTAAAGAAGCGCAAGAAGTTTTTGGCAAACAGGGGAGGGGTTTCTCAAACCCCAGTGCGTGTTCTAATTACTTGTGCTCTTCTTTGTCTGAAAATTGTTGAGACAAAAGCTACTATTTGTTGTAGAACAAATGCAACTAATGCAACACTACTACCTATTATTAACACACTGTATTTCAATCATGTTCTGTAGGAGTAATTTCTAAGCATGAGGATAGTTTATTTCCCATGGTTGATTAAATTCTTGGCCTCCCTTGTGAAATTGCCGACTTGGGTGCCAATTAATACTCTGCGTGTGTGTATGTTTAAATTGTATGATTAGACACCTGTCCTGTAAGATTTGGACTCATGCCATCAACTTACTTGATATGGTTGCTCACTAGCTACTCAGCTTTCTCAAGCTGAACACACAGAGTTCTTCACAATATTACCTTTGTTACACCTTTTTCACTGAATTGGCATGATCTCTCAGAGGCACTTCAGGAAGGAATGTCCAAGATGTGAAGCTAAGTAAATGCACTGTCACGTATATACTATAAAATGCATCAGCTTTTTTGATAATCTCCTCTGTGCAGTGCTGGACAGTATGCATTGGTGACCTGCTGAGATCTAAAATTAGGCTTCCACTAGTGGACTTTATGAAAGGAATTGATAGGGGTCTAATACAAAGGCACAGGGTGAACCATTGCCTCACACCTTTTCAGTACAGATTAGGTAAACCCTGAGAGGGTTAGTATGCATTATTGCAGAAGAGCTATGATATTTCAGTGTTCATAAGGAGAAAAAATTAAGAAGTCAGAAGAAGAATTTTAGTGATAAAGGGACAGAGTAAACCAGTATTCCTTCTGAGCCTATGCAGAGTGACAGCTAAATCCTGTTTTGAAGATCACTTGGGCTAAGAGTCTATCTCGGATAAAGTGAGAGTGAACATGAAAATGGCTTAGAAAAGTGCTTTGACTCAAGCTGAGGGCAGTTTCTTTTTCTTTTTTGCTCTTCTTTCCTTGGGCTGCATGCTTAATAATGTTCACATCTCAATGGTCCAGATAGGGCTTTGAAGTTGAGATTTGGAAGAGCTGAATATTGAACATGTTTGAGTCTTTATTCATGTTCTCATGCAGATGAAGTCAGTTTTATCCAAGGCAGCACACCAATTACTTAGCAAGAAAGAATCATAATAACTCTGTTTCATAAAGGCCAATTCTTCAGTAGATAAAGTCTTCTACAAAAGAGGTTAACATCATTATTCTTATTTACCGACACAAAACATGAATCATAGGGAAATGAGTAACTTGCTCAAGGATAATCTAACCAGAAGGATAGTTGTTCTGGTAACGGAGCTCTGAAAAGGAGGCCTGGTTCCCTACATCACACCTATCTTGTATCTAACTGGCTTTTCTAAGAAAAACTACCACTGAAAAAATGGAAAATGCCATTTAATTCCAAGTAAAAGCTAAAGTTATGAAAAAATTACACGTGTTGGTGAAAAAAACCCCTCTCAATAACAATACTACAAAAATAATTTTTCAACATTTAATTTGTATTTTTGCTTTTTATTACATCATTTAGTCAGAAATACATATGAACGTGTTCACTCATTGCTCTAAAGGCTTGGTGTATGGCTCTTCTCCCTTAATTAAATTAAGAAATAATACATTTTTTAAAAATGGTTTTAGGCCTAATTTTTGCTTTGATCTAAACTGCCTTTCAAACCAATTAGAATTCATGCACATAGAAATTTTGGGTTTCTCCTTTTGAAATATGAAAAGGAAGCAAATTGGGAATATGCTTCAGAAATGCAACACTACCAAGTATCTGATTCAAAGCACCAGAGTTCAGGAAATGCAGATGGAGATATCAAACTTGATATTTAACTTCTTTCCTAGTTTTTGGTTTCCTTTGAGGGAGGGCACAGGCTTGTTTTCCTTCAAAATCTGCAAAGTTAAGGTTGTGTGAGAGCTCATATTGCCCACTGGCCTATCTAGTAATAAGACTTGAACAAATAGGAATGAACTAGTGGCCTTTGCCAGGAGCTTTTATATGTATGCTGTATGTGGAATAGTGCAATGCTTATAATTTTTCAGCACTTGCAGTGCACTATACTATCCATTTGTATCCACAAAGGACAGTTGAAATTCATAATTCGGAGTCACCTTTAAAATCTCAGTTTACCTGCATGCAAGGTCTAATATGATAACTAAATGAAAAATATAAAGCATTTTTCTTTAATGTGGATTTGCAATTATGATGGATAGTTTAGTTCTGAAGGACCATATATATAAAACCAGATTTATGAGAGAGGTGAGATGGAAGTGTTATACTGCTGAACATTTCTTTTTGTTATAAATCAAGAACATGATTCTTGGTGTATGAAGGAGTTCTGTGGTGAATGTCTTACTTCATTTGCCATGATATAGCCTTCCTTCCTGGAAAATAGCAAATAGCCTCCCTGCCCCCCTCCTCCCCCCCGCTTCATCCCATTTTTAATGTTTTTCAATTAGAAAGAGAATTCTATACCATGATTCACAGGAAAAAGGTGGAAGAAGAATAGCCAGCTTTCATATCGTAGTCAGTGTAAATATACATAGGTGCCCAGGAATTTCAAAATCAGATTGCAAATTTGAATTTATTTTCTGTTAAAATACTGAAACCAAGGGCTTGGTTCTGTACCCATTAAACTCTTAGGGAATGTTGTGACTGATTCAAGTAGGAACAATACCCAACCCAGGCCTCTCTGAACATTTTGTTCCCATCCTAAACAAGCATTTACATTCCAGCAGTGTATATTAAAATTCAGATGTATATGTATGTAAAATTATTATTTTTTTCTTTTACAAGTTCTCATCTTCATGGCGGGGAAAGTTTGTCATACAAGCTTACATTTTTATACCCCCTACATTCATTACTTTGTTTATTCAAAATCCTGATTTATAGCGTCTATAACATCTCTTTTATAATAAGCTGTTATATAATACTATTCAGTGCACTGCAGTAGACAAGCAGTATTCAAAAGGGAACTAAAAAAATAATATTTGGATAGAGACATTTTGCAGTTTAGTAGTTGATGTGAAAACAAAATAGTAAAATGGAGGGTAATTTTCCAGGGGAAATAAAATTCCATGAAGGGAAAAAAAGGGTCTATCTTTGAAAATATATCTTAAACCCAATATTATCATAATATCTCCCTCCCCACTGACTAAAGAATATAACTGAATATTTATCCATCAGTTTTTCTTTCTCCTGCTGTCTTTCAGGAAATGTTGAATGAGTATGGTCACTGATACACTGTTAGGAAAATGTAACTGTAATAATTTTCCTATTACAAGTAGGGCTATTTGTTGTTTCCATGTAACTTAGCTAGGAAGTCTGAAAATTGAAATAACCATTTTGTGTTAATTGCCACTTAAATCTTCTGAATGGCAAAAAGTTAGGTTCATAAAATATGTCTTTTCTTGCATAAGAGAGATTTTTGTGCAGACATTTCAATACATAAGATACACACACGCACACAGTTTTATAGACATTGTTATATATTAATTTCTTTCTAGGAAGCCTGCATCTAAATCTTTCTTATCAGTCTTTGATAGCTACTACCACTATGGAATTTAGAACTATGCAATTTGTACACCTTGCCTGATGATATTCGTCTGATTCCTTAATCATATCTGCAGTTCACATTTGCATTCTTTTAACAGTTCACTGATCAGTAATTTATTTTCAGACTTCTGCATGCCAATTATCAATGCAAGGTTCTAATCGAAACTGGACGTAGCTTTGTATATTACTCAATTTAAAATTAAAAAGTCATTACAAAGTGAGATTAATCTGAGATAAAAAGCTTTTTTTTTTTCTTCACATTTTTGTCTAAGTGACTGCCTTTAGTACTCAAGCACTTGTTGATAGCTCAGAAAGATTCTTGCTCCCTGAAGAGATTGTTTTTTGTAGTGTGAGATATTGCATAAATATTACTAATGTAAGTCAAATTATGGTTCAAAACAGTGGTAGAATTCTTAATACTAATCCTCACATTGGAGATCAAGCTAATCCAATGCTTTACAATGTTGGCTGGTGAATGAGCTATATTACATGAATCTTATTACAGCTGTTCAAGATTTTTTCCCTATTTCTCTTGCAAGTAGTGTCATTTTTTGTAATTCTAATGCAATGCTTGTAAATGCAATGTTTATAACAGATTTAGTTCAGTTTTGACATACGCCTATTCTAAAACACTCAGTTCTCCTTATAAATACAAGAGAAAGATATTTCTTTACTGTTTTGCTTTTCTGTACAAAGTTGAACATCAACTTGGAGACACTGGTATTTATTTTACTCTATGCCTATGATTCCATACACCATTCCTCTCAAAACAAGCATAATCCAACAACTTAGTGACTCACAGTCAGGAGATATTCTTTTGGAAGGCCGATCTGAAGGTAGTCAATAAAAGCATAGCTTGTCATTTGAAATCTTAATAGCATTAAAGGATTTGTAAGCAAACAGTTACATGTTGGCAGGGACAAGTGTCTGCTTATATAGGGGAAGCATTAACAATTCTGTCAATAGTATCCAGAGCTATGTCACATTGGACTACGGCTACCTTTGTACTGCTAATTACAGTTATTTATTATAGGATTCTGGCCCATTACTTGGATGCCTTGATGATAGTGAGGACTGCTGCAGTAGCAATGAAAACTATCTCTGAAGGAATGATGTAACAATTGATTAATAAGCCATCCTGATCACTTGAAAGCTGGATTCCTACTTTGTAAGATCTGCTTTTAATATCAATAGGCTCTATCTGTATACTAATGTATGCACAGATAGTTCCTTTATAGGACTCATTAATATTTCAGTTTCATAAATGAAATCTGTGATTCCTCAATCAGGACATTTCATTTCTTTGGTCAGAGATAGATATATGTAGAAACAATTCCTTAATGTTCCTAAACAAGCATTTTCAAGTGGTGAACCACAAACATCAACCTACAAGTGGAATTGAACCTTATTTGAATGGGTTCTAAACAGCAAGATCTGCAAGTGATTTTCTGAGATAGAACAACCAATACCCTTCTTCTTGTGATATTTGTGTGTGTGTGTGCCATTCCGGCATTTAGTTACCCTTATTAAATGGTGTCTTTGACTTCTGAAGACTGGATGATCAGATTTTTTTGTTGTTATTGAGGAGATGAAGGTGGTGGAAGTTCTTATGACATTTCTATTTCCACTTCTCTCTTTTCTTGGCATAATCTTTCTTATCTGTCAGCAGCTGTTCATGATGCTGAAGCTTATATCTGTAGTTTCTTTTTCTCTCATGCTTGCAGGCATGGATCTCTTCTCCAATTGCACAGAGGAATGTAAAGCACTGGGCCACTCAGATCGGTGCTGGATGCCTTCCTTTGTTCCATCTGATGGACGCCAAGCTGCAGATTACCGCAGCAATCTGCATGTACCTGGCATGGACTCTGTTCCAGACACTGAAGTGTTTGAAACACCAGAAGCCCAGCCGGGGGCAGAACGGTCCTTCTCCACCTTCGGCAAAGAGAAGGCCCTTCACAACACTCTGGAGAGGAAGGAGTTGGATGGACTGCTGTCTAATACACGAGCGCCTTACAAACCACCATATTTGAGTAAGTACTATTCAAAAAGCTGTATGAAAGTGTTCCCTTTGTGGGAATAAAAATTAGCTCTTTCTGCTATTCATAGTAGGAATAATACAGACACAATTTGAGGAGCAGTGGGGAAAAATGGCTTCTCTTGGATTCAGGCACCACTGAAGAAGGCATTGTTCAATGCTTTTAAAAAAAAGACAAAACCTTGATTGTTTTTAGTGTGACATGATTGTCAACAACAAAAGTAACAGCTGATATTGGGGGGGGGGGGAGTTGCTCAATTTTGTTTTCTGATGCTGGATTATTTTCAAAGTTTTCTTGGATAGATGGTTTAAACATTGACATTGCCAGGCTTACATGTTTTAAGACGAAATTAAGTCAAGAGAACTGTCCTAGGAGCTTCTTTTTATGGTTGAGCAGTATCTTGTGAATAAACAGTACGTGTATTATTTCAAAGTAACTATTTACATAGTTAACATTAAGGGTTTGGAAGGAAGAAGGCAAAACTTTTTACCTTCAGTCTGATCATCTTTCAGCCTACACAGTATTGACTTTAGTCAGTGCTCCTCCGTGCCTTCTGTCTTGGTCCAAAATCTTGCCTCTTTCTTTAGTCACCTTTTGACTATGGTTGGGTGGCATGGAAGAGTGTGATAGATCTCAAAAAGGCCTCATAATTCCTTTTGGAGTCTGAGCCAGTTGTAGAACCCTTGAGTAATACTTTGATCCAATATGTCTTTTTATTCTATTTAGCAGCCTTCTGTATTTTATTAGAGACTGTAATCTCCTTGACTTCAAGAGTTTATGATGTTTATCTCATCCAAATAAGCCAAAGACATTAACATTGCAATACTGACTCTTTTTAAAGCAACAAAAGTCTTTTAGGACAGCAGATGAGGGGTAAAAAAAGAATGTCCCTGAATGGTATTAATTTATTTATTTTTATAAAGCATTTAGTCGTTCTGAAAGGTGCTACACTGGCAGCCCTGGCATGCGAAGATCTTTGCTACAGATCATTCTCAGCCCAGACAGCTCAGTTCTCCCTTCTTAATTAGCTGTCCAGGTATTTCAGTCCTTCAGAGAGGTCTTTTTACCACTTCACTCTTTAGATTTGCTTTACTGAAAGCTTCTAAATTTGGATACCAATTCTGATATGTGACAGCCGTTCCTAAAAAACCTGTCCTGAGACAATCAGCTTAGTTTGTGTAGGCTAAAATGTCAGATATCAATCATCTGGTCATACTCTAAAGACCAATGTGAAATTTCACTTAGCTATGACCCAACAACTTGTCTTTCCCTAACTGGTCTTCCATCATTTACCTCTAAGAAACATTCTTTAATACTAAGCTGTAATCTAGCAGTACTAATTTCATCTCTATCACTTCAGTTAAAAATTTGAGTTTTGTAGCACTGATGGTCTAATCAGAACAGAGTTCTGATGCAGTATGTGTATTACAATGATGATTGTATCCAGTGACACCACAATGGTAGTTCTGTTCTGTTTTGTTCCAGGCCTGGGAGTTTTATTTCAAATAACAATTACATTTATTTTATTGATAGTTTAGGGATTTTAAATTTTGTTCAGCTAACATGAGTGGTATTGTTGAACAATGTGTTTACATATAGAAATTGGTCTACATTTTACACTTTTATGGTATAACAGCATAAAAAAATGGAGGTAAAATGTCAGAAGTAAAGAATATAAATGAGTGGTATTATGTAATCCACGCTTGTGAATTCAGGTTATTTTTGCTTTTTTTCTTTGAACCGCAAATCTAAACCTGCTACAGAACAAGAGTAATATTTCTCTGTTTTATTTTCCCTTATTTAATATTTTCTTTAGTAAAATTCTGGGTTATAATTGTATAGCAAACAACAGGAGCAAAGAAAAGAAAGTGAGCACAATCGTTGTAGCAATGAGTAAATGGTTCATTATTAATAATGTATTCAATAAGGCAAGAGGAATGTATAAGAGGAAGTTGATGCAGGAAGGAACTTTAGTTGAGCTACTGGCTAATTGCAATTGTAATAAAATTAAATTTGGCTTAAGAAAGAAGATCATATCAACATCAGTTTGTCAGTAGAATGATTTTTTTAAAAGAAATGTTTAAAATGTATGAAACAGAATCCTCATATTCAGCAAAAATACTGTATAAAAAGTTGCAGCATGTATGAAAATGGCCATATGAAAAATCAGTAGCAAAGAAGAAAAAGCATATTGCAGAATACAAAAAAGTATTTGAACTGAAAAGGTCTCTTAAAAAGAGTGATTCTTAGAGCAAAATGATCAGAAAAGAGCATAAGTTCTAGCAGGTAAACTTTAGGATAGTAATCAGTGGAGATAAGAGAGACTTTTTAGAGCAAATAGCCAAAGGCATGCAAATAAGTATAGACAATTTTTAAGATGTCAAGTATAGTAAGCTAGGAAAGAATTGGTGGGTCTCTTGAGCTGCAGTTAGTGAGGACAAGGACGTTGCAGAGATTCTAAACTGTTTCATTGCATTTGCATTTACCAGAGGCAAGGTGGAGAAAGACAGACAGGCACATTTAGGAAGCCACCCATCCCAGGTAACTGTTTAAAATAAATGTGCAAGACTGAGTCATGGAAGAGGATGTTGTTGAAAAATTGACTAAAACAAATAGGAAGAAGTCAGTGTATTATGCGTTTCTTTAATTTTTTGTTTCTAACAAAAGCTAGTAACCAAAGAATGTCAGAAGTTGTGTTCATTGTTAAAAAAGGTACTAGAAAACCTTGTTAGTTAGAGACCAGTGAGAAACCTTAGCATATGACATAAAATTGTAACTCAAGGGTTTTAGGAACAAAGTAGCTGGCATCTGCCCAGGAAAATTGCACAGAAAGATTGTCAATCTATTAGAATTTTGATAGAGTGGGTGAGAATTAATCAATATAGTGTATTTGAACTGTCAAAAAACCCCTTTAGCATAGCTTCTGTGTAGTAGAAGAAGCTACTAAAGTAAGCAAGTGTTGTAACAGGGCAAAGCATTACCAGACTCTCTGTGCCTAAGAGAAAAAAATCGTAAGGATAAATGGAACATTTTAGCAGAAGCAGAGTTCCCCAAGTATCCATGTAGAGATCCATGGAATTAAAAAAAAAAAAAAAAAAAGTATCTAGAAATGGAGATGAGAAAAAGGAGGCAATATTTGCAGATGACATAAAATGGTTTAGGTCAATCAAGCCTCTAATAGACCACGTATGCCCACATTGTGCAGTGAAGCATGGTCCAGAAAACCCAGTCTGCTTCTGACCTAGCTCACTCTGGAATTGAAAGCTGCAGAGCAGTGTCAGCACAGTGGAAGAGCTGAGCAAAGTTACTCGCTTAAGCTGTGCTATTAGCGCAATAGCTACAAATGTAAACTGGTAGCTTTACATGGATCTTTCACTGTGCTGTACGAGTGTATCTGTTCAAGTTTGTGTCTGCTTGGTGATTCCTGCACTGTGTTCCAATGGTTACCTTCAGTGCAGAACCTTAGAAAAGATAAATGAGGAAGGTGATGTATATTATCATGAGGAATTTGAACTCTTCTTGAGAAAAAAGACCATGGAATAATTCCCTGAAAAGCTTCCCCCAATGTGGAAAGCCAGCAAGAAGGAAATAAAATGCCAGGTTGTAAAAAGGAATTGAATTGAAAATAGACTAAGAAATAATTACAAAACCCTTACACAAAACATATCACTATGTTGGTCTAGCCCGTCTATTCATTCCATAGAAAATACATAGTGTAACAGCAAAAATACTGAAAATATTTATATGCAAAGTCATATCAAAAGCTTAGTACTAATTAATTTAGACAAGCTGTGGTAGGGACATGAAGTAAAGAGGAAACTGCATGAAAATAGAGAAGGTAAGCTGGGCGCTTTCGTTTGCTGTTCTCAATAACAAGAGAGCAGCAAGGCAGCAAAACAATTGAAGGGCAACCAGGTCATGAACTGATAAGATCGTACACATTTGACACAAATAATACAGTAATCTGTCAAACTTATGATTATGGGTATGATTGAAACCAAAGACTTAATAGTGGGGTTTGGGGTGTTTGCTTCTTTGTTGTTTGAGGTTTAGGTCATTGCATGGATAAATGAAAACAGCAGCAGCAGCCATATTACAAATTATAATGTAGAAAAAGATATAAAACCTCATATTTGAAAGAGTTTCTTTATGTCCCATTATCAAATTTTCACCTTACCAGTGAAGCCATTGGACTTATTCATATACCAATTTCCACATAAACATACATATTCTGTATATTATTCTGAGCAGAGTATACCAAAAGTAGATCTCTTTGTACTCAAATAGTGTATCATGAAGCATATATTTTTTACGTATGTTTTAAGTATTTGTTATGAATACAGGTTATAAAATTGTGATGGGATCAATAAATTGTAGGGTTTTTGAAAACAGGTTTCCCCTAGAGCAACTCCAGGATTCTTCTCAACTTGCATATTCTTCGTACTGTGTAATTTACACTTATTTCTTCTTATTCATCCATGAGATTTGAACACAGCCTTTCTGTAAACAGTTAAGAAATTTTCATAATGTCTTAAATGTTTATAAAACATGAGATTCTGAACTTGACTGGAGAAAATAAAATAAGTGAAATAACACTGGCAAGGAAAATAAAATGTAGCTTTTGAACAATTCCTGTATTTTTAAAATAGATTCTAATAATTTCTATATGATTTTTCATTCAGTGGTGGTTGTATTAGCCATTATTTTTCTAAGTGTTTTTACTGTAGTGACCAAAAATCCTAATCTAAGATTCAAACTCTTGTACCAGATTCTGTAGGATATTTGACAGAGACTATCTTCACAATAAATACCTGATCAGTCTGATTATGATCTATTTCTAATACTTTGGACCAGGTCCTGGGATGGTAACAGTGGGAATAACACCATTACATCCATGTCAGTGTTTTGATCTATAACTGATGAT
The DNA here is from genome assembly GCF_929443795.1 of Astur gentilis. Classification (NCBI taxonomy): domain Eukaryota; kingdom Metazoa; phylum Chordata; class Aves; order Accipitriformes; family Accipitridae; genus Astur; species Astur gentilis. Next base: position 17,282,923 of record NC_064891.1, read on the forward strand.
AAGAAGTAGCTTAATTTTTTAATTTTTTTTTTCTGTAACTGTGAAACATTCTAGATGTGCATTTCTTATTATACTTATAGTAACTTTAGGAAAGCTCTACTGACATTACTGATAGAATACTTTTTTCTACCTATTCAGAGGTTAGGATTTTTTTTTAATATATGAAAACAGGGTAATATTGCCATATTACCTTAACTTTCTATGTATAAATGCTTATTTTGCTCTAAAAAAATGTCTTTGGCATAGCTTAATCTACTTTGGAAGCAGGTTAAAATAAACTACATAAAGGCATAATTTACTACACAGAAAAACAGTGTTTATACAAGGAGACATTCTGGAATAATAATTGTGTTCTAAAGTAGCCCCCTAATTAGCTCTGCAATATTTTCTACATAGATGCAAGTATCTTCATCTTCACCGATGAAACGATTTCATTATCATGGTAATTATTGCCAACACCATCAACATATTTTATGTATGAATGAGGATTTTATCATGTTAGGTATGACATATACATAGACAGAGGATAAAAAAGCTGGTCTCTTCCTCAAAGAGCCGGCTGCCTAAGCAAGGTGAATTGGAAGGGAAGAAAAAAATTCCTTTCTTTGGCTAACTTTTTATTTGTGTGGCATGGTTACTGAACATCAACACTACCTTTGATAGATGCACATAAGTCTAGGCTTGCAGAGTCAAACAATTTGCGTGAGACTTGTTTGTATCATCCAAAAAATTTATAGTTCCTCATTCTCATTCTGTGCCTCTGTTTCTCAGCCTGGATAGCCATCGACTCACTCTGCAGTAGAGGTACAATGAAGGTCTGTATGCAATCAGGGAGACTGGGCTTGGATCTGAGCCAAGCCCCTGTGTTTGTGTGGAAGTATAGATGTAGTCTGAGGTTCTTGTTCTACAAAGTATTTGTCACCTGCTCAACTTGACCTATCCAAGTCAAGTTGGTTTACAAATAAAATTAAAAAGCTTTCAAAAGTCTTTGCACAGTTGAATGTTTAGGAATTGGACCATCAATTTATTTCAAAGAATCTATCACAGAACTAGCACAAAGAATGGTTTAACTTACAATCATTATCCGTCTTCCTGAATTAGATTAGAACAAATGACCTAGAGGAGAAAAATGTTCTTATCTTTATACCAGGACAAGAAGTGTCTCACAATCCTTTGATTATTTTTCAAAGGAATAAAAAAAGTGTGTGTAAATATTTTTGGGGTATTTTGATCTAGTTAGGATCATAAAAGGCCTATTTCTGTATGGCAGGATATGTAACGCATTTTCTGCTGATGTTTAACATAAATATATGAAAAGATGTTTTAAGCAAGAAGTCTTACTGTTTTGGAAAAGTTTCCAAAAAAAAAGAAGGAGGAAATTACAATTTTGTACATTTAATATGATGGAAGAAAAATTTTCTTCGTTTTTTTGTTCAGTTGCATGCATCTCGTTTCTGGAAATTAGTTGTGTGGTTTTATCACAGCTGTGACAGACATTATAGCATTACATTTGCATAAACATAAATAACAGCTATTTTGAATGGGACACTTGATCAATTTTTAAAAATGAGGCCTGTCTACATTTTTGCTTTTAAAATTAGCCCACTTGATTTCTAATACAAATCAGGTAAACTTATGAGCTTTCTGATCCCTTCATTAATAATTTTTAACTCAGTTTGTGATTTTCACACATACTTGAAGTAAAAATGCACAGAAGTAAAAGAAACAAATTAGCACCAATAAGTTGCATGTACATATTACAGTTCTTGGGGTAAGAAGAAAGAAAACATTGTAATGCTGGATTTAAAAAAAAAAAAAAGTTGCATTGAAATGCAATTTTTATTCGTATGAATAAAGAAATTATATGTGTGTAGTAAGAGTTGGTCCTTTGTGAGTAGTACAGTTTTGTGCCCAAAAAGAATGTTAAAATTTTATCTTTCAACTTTAAATCTGATCTGCATAGCTGAATGTCCTGCATATCCTGTCACAGACAGTGGAACTCTTCACTTATATTCAGGAATTTACCTCTGGGACAGGATACAGCTCTCATTTCTGCACAAATGAGAATGACTTTGTACATGCAAAATTGCTCAGCAAAAATGGAGGCTGAGTTGAAAAGCCAACATCTGCTAATGCTATGAAACCTAATTGAATACTTTTCCTTTTCTAAAAAGTCTGATAGAGCATTCCCATTTTTGCTGTATTTGAAATGCTAAAAGATTTATTCACTTGTATCTGAAGTGGCTAACTTGGAGGTATATCATCTCTATTAGGTAAATAAAGCTTACACAAAAAGCCCCAAACCTGAAATAAACAGGTAATACTAATTAAAATATAGTAAGGGGAGAGCAAGACTATCATGTATTTTGACTCATTATTGTAAGTACTCTATGATCTTGAATAAACCACTTACTGGTTTCAGTGATTATTGCATAACTTCTGAAAGGTATTTTTTTCTCACATTCATGACTGGTTTGCAGTCTTCATCTGAATGTATTCCTCCTGCAACTGTCGCTCAAAGGGAAGAACACTTACAGAGTATTACTGCAATAATAGAAAGGAAATGGATAATTCAGAAAGCAAAAATAGAAAGGAATATATAAATATGCAAAGATAACTTAGCCCAATAAAACCTATAAATTACATGATTTTTATGAATTTTTATGAAAATAATGAATATAAGAAATAAGCATTCTTTTAATTTTAAAGCACAGGTGTTAGCTGTTATATTTAAATACTATTTGCTTGAATCTCTTTATGTAACTGTGATCTTGGACAGAATTAACAGTACCCTGTAAATGTACAAAATAAAAAGAATGTACCCGTTATTGGGTTTACATAGCATCTTTTATCTTAGTTGACTCTAGAGCTCTTTGCAACTACAATGCAGGAAAATAATTGAAAAAGTTAAAAAAACTTGAGCAACTTTTATTTGAAAGAAAATTATATTTTTAGTTTGTCTTAAAAATATATAATTTTAACTATTTCTTTTCCTCTAATAGCTGTAGAAGTCTGTATTTGCCAGTTCTGAGTGGAAGACATAGGAGTCTTGTAAATCTAACTGTCTCAGACTGGTGCTATATTTATTCATTTATGTCAGTTTTGAGAGTGCTTGTGTCTGCTGTGAATATACCATCTGTGGAGATTTTTTTTTAAATAATGAAATACCATTTTCTGGACTCCTACCAGTGGAATATGAAAAAACCCAGCAGAAAGATTGCTTGAAACTTTAGGACTAATTTTTGAGATTACTGTGTTATGCTGGTTTAAAATTCCAAAATGCCTCTTGTCCTACAAATTTAAATCCTATGACAAAAGTAATTTAGCCACTTACGGACATGAGTCTCTTTGGAAAGCAATGAGATGTTTGCAGTTAAAATTTTCAAAGGCACTGAAGTTATTTATTTTTGATAGGCAAAATCTATTAATTATTAATAAATGCTATTCTTAAACGTACAAACCTCCTTATTGTGACAGTCAGGAGCTGGCAAATTGAATGTGTGGCTGATCTTGGGTCTATGCGCAGCAAAGTCTTCTCTCTGCTTGCCTCTCTCTGAGGAACTCCTTGGCCTGCAGTGCAGAGGAAATTATTTTTGTTTCTGGCTCTTTTGCTGCACACAGTAACTCTGATTTTCCACTGTCATTTCCACTGCTTTAATTTTTGAGGGCTTCCCTTCCCTTCCCTTCTTTTTCTTTTTTTTTTTTTTCTTGACCAAAGGCAGAAAAATAGGGGAAGCCATTTAAAGAATGCAACAACTAGCCAGTAAGAGAAGGAATTGCATCTATTTATCGTGTTTGGACAAGCACACTATAGGGATCGGTGTTGCTATTTATTTGGCAAGCTTGTAAACAGCTCTATTTGTACACTAGCCACCAAGAATCCACAGTTTCATGCTAGCAGTAGGATGACTGCTGCTGGGAAGTAGCTGTCAATATATTTAATTTGTTTTAGAAACATAGTATAGTGAAGTCATATGATGTATTTGGTACCTTCTTCTAAGATAGGAAGTAGGAAACACAGACAATTCAAATGTAATTTTTGACTTCAATACCTAATAAATTGTTGGAAGAACTAAATATGATGATAGTAATCAACATGGATTCACTGAAGATCCAAACTCTCCTAAAGTAATTTAATTTCTTTCTTTGATAGGATAATGGTCTTTATTGGTTGAAGAAAATATTGTGGACATGGAGAAGCAAATCTTCAGAACTTGCTTCCTAAATTCTGCCTGAAAATTGTGTTCATATATGAGTTGCAAGAGTAAATCTGCATTTCTTGCATACACATGAATCTATTTCATATGTGTAAATGACGTTATTTTACATGACATTTTCACAGGTTATCAGGAGTAATGTGGATTAGAAAGAAAAAAAAATGGATGCAGAGTAGATTCACCAAAGAAGTTACGGGGATGGCAGACTCCTGTTTTAGCAAGTGACCTGAGTCCTCTGACTTTATCTTTTCACCTCCAGCATCATGGCTGCATTCAGCACTGGAAAAGGATTCATTATGAAACTGCTTGAATGCAACCTTTCTTTATTCATAAGGAATTTTACAGATGCTGATATTGCGGATTCATCTTATGTCAGAGTAAAATTCTGTCACTTCATGACTTTTTAAGTTGCCTATTTGTGCTTTAATTTGATATCCATCTCTTCTCAATTGGACTTCAGATGACAATTGGAAGTAGCTGCACACAGCTGTGGGTATTGATAGGAACTGAGATCTAAAAAAGTTCTTGCTTACAAATGAGATGCAGTAATAACTTTTTTTCTGCTCTACTTGAGATAAAGTGCTGTGTGCTTTGTACTTGCAATATTCTGTATGTCCAATATGGCTACACTGCTTCTAATTAATTAAACAGGATCCTTCCCAGCACTGGAATGTTATGGTCTGTACTCTTACACTCTCTGGCATGCCTTTAGCCTGTGTCAACTAGCTTTCTTTCCTAACAAGTCCTGGACATGGTGTGGGCGTCAGAACATGGGCCAGGGACCATGCCTGAAGCAGATTGAATATGATCACACTATATGGCCCCCATATATTGCTCAGTAAGGCTGAGAAATTTTAATAATGTCGATATAAGTCATTTCATTCTGGTAGTCTTAAGTGACAAAGAATGGTCATGGGCAAATTTCATTTACGGACAGAAACCGAGCCAATATGTCTTCTTGAATAAGAGAAGTTTTGAAAGGATTGTGAGAAGTTTATATGATACACTTAAGTATGTTATCTTGCTAAACTGGGAAGGACTCTCTGAAATCTGAGTGTATGCTGTTCATGAAAAACAATGTTAAGTACTATGCTTTAGAAATGGAAAATAAAATGTTCACGAAAAGAGAGGGGACATACCTGCCAGATCCTGATGCCACCTAATCCCTGCTAGGAGAGAGGGGTAGTGGAAAAAACATGGCAAAGGTAAATTGGATAGGAATACACAGTGTGATGCTGATGTAATACTGTAACGCATGTTACCTCATGTAAGAACAAGTAAATTTAATTATTTCAGGCCAAATCCAGCATGATTAATTTAGGCACCTCTGAAGGCCACCAAACGGTGGCTTATACATATCTGCTTCTCCCTTGAATCTATAGGGAACTTGGGCACTTAAGAGCAATTTAGGAGGAATGGTTCATATCCCTCCTCTTCTCCCCAGGGCACTGAAAATTTTAAGTCAAATTGTAGCCAGCCTTTAGTGTACTCTGCATTGGTTAACTCTCAGACTGACATGTTCATTTTCAGGCTTGTCAGCTTAAAGAGATGTGTAGTGTAGATTTCAGATGAGTGCAATAAAATGGTGAATTTTGAAAAGAAAAAAAAACACTGCATGGAGGAAGAAAAAAAGAAGATTGAGGAGAAGAAATGATGGTTGCATACAAGTACATAAGCAATTTTTATTAAAAAAGAATCAAATACTGGTATTACTAAGGATAGTACCATATTTATTAGCTTACAGTGAATTGGGAAGAATGTGAATTTGCTACTAGAATATGTATGCAATTAGAATAAGTTGATGGAGAATTTGGAAACATTCTTACGGTATATGCTCTCTGCTAAGTTTGACAAACATCAGGGATAATTTAGGAGTTATTTAATTGGTCTTAATACAGTACATAATTATAAGAACCCTTGCAAAATTGAATATTCCATGATTCTCTGAATATAATGGTGATGTCATGTATTACCTTTAGTGTTTTCAGGTAAATAATAAGGTTATAATAGTACAGAAAGAGGAAAATGCTTTCTTCTGCTCACTGTATCTTGTGGGAAAACTGTCTTTGGTATTTTTACAGTACATTATAGAATATAGTGTAGCACTTTCTGTGCTGAATTGTAGTAACTAAAAAGCATTGTTTCTGTAGTAAATAAAGGCAACCAGAGATAAATCAAATCTGACACATGCTATGCCACTGGGCTGTTATGGGCAGTGAAAAAAAAATTCTTAGCATTTAGAACAGAAAATCAAATGCACATAAAAGTATCTTATGTGCCACAGAACATTGATGACAAAATCCAGGACTTGATTCAAAAGAAAATCCTTCTTAATCATATGTTTAATGTAAAGCACATGTTGATTAAGGTCAGTGCTTAAACTTAAGCCTATGCTTGAGGATAGTCCTAATGGGGAGAAATTTTATCTGGTGCTTACATGAACTGGGACTTGGATACTTATTCCTTATTCTTAAGAACTGGTTTGGGTTTTTTTCGGAGTATCAGCTAAGTCCAGGCAGGATATAAATCTCAGAGCACTCAATAGCACCAGAGAAACATTATTTCAGTGACTGTCCTGATGTGTCAACATTTGTATCAGGTATCCCACTTGCCATTTGAAAATATTTACCAAGACATGTTCCAAACATCAAAAATATCTTTTAAGTATGTATTTTCCAATTTTGAAATGAAGCTAATAGAAATGGCAATATGTGTCAGAAATTTGGTCAATAAACTTCTTTCAAAAAAGAGTGATGATCTGTTCAAGTTGTTGATACAGAATTCAACACATTTCAAATTTGGAAAGTGTCAGTTTTGTACTTAAGTGCAAAGGACAAACCTCTTTCCCCCTTTTCATGGAGTAGGTAACACTACTTGTCATGTTCACTAGATTATGGTCAGTGCAGTGTCCACCACTGTCAAATTTTGGCTTGGCTGGGAATCACTGTTTCTTGAACTGACTTAAATGAATATAGACATGGAAATGTATGCACTTAATGCAAGACAACAGAAAGGACAATACATGTGGTTACGTTGTTCACTTTATGCAAAAGATAGCTTTTTTGCATAATCATCTTTTTCCAGAAGTAAAGATGTATTCTCAAAGGAAGGAGAGATTTTAATGGTCTGTGAGGATTATTTATTAGCTAAAAGCAGGTCTGTTTCCAGAAAAGATTCAATGCAACAAGTACAATCTTTTGCATTGTGGCCTACTTTATTTATTCACAGCCTGAAGACCTAATGCTCACAATTTTTTTTCATTTCACATGAAATGTGAGTAATTGTACCCATCAGTCCAAATGCTGTTGGTTTATTTTAGAAACAATATTTACACTTTGAGTTTTGCAGATCCCAGAAAGAATATTTCATTCATACTGAATTCCATATCTTTATTAGGGACAAATGCTGCCTTGGTGCAACTTACATGGTCACATGTGGGAGCTTCTCCTGCCTTCCCTGTCTTGTCACATGCCAGAAATAGCCAGACAGAATGTGGTCTCATTCTTACCTAACTCCCTTGGTGGCCTTCAGAAGTCTTCAGACATACACATAAGCACATAAACAGTGGCCACCAGAGCCAACTGACTCACTGACATTAGGGGAGAGTTGGCCTTTTTTTTTTTTTTTTTAAAGTACAAAAGTAAGTATGTTCCATCTTCATTTTTTCAACTATTTGATATAATACAGAGTTAACAAAACCACATTAATTGTGTAAAATGTAACATGGTCATGTGGAATGCAAGCTATTTTGTCCAAGTGTACTCTACAGAGTACGTAAATTTGAAGCACAAAATTTCTTTAACTAAAGCCTTGAAATAAAAGAAAAAAATGTTCCCATTTAATTCATGAGGAAAAGATATATGAGAAAAATAGTATTTTCATATTTGTGTACCAAAGTTTATTGGACTGGATAAGACAATCTCTTTTTATAATGCCATTAGTGGAGTTCTCATAAAATATTATTAGCAATGCTTTAAAAAACTTCTTTAAGTAATAGCTCATTAAAAAAAAAAAAAAAAAAAGACTTTATGGATTGCAAAAGATACTGAATTGACACCTGCAATGACTGGAATACTTTTTTATCCACAGAACATGGGTGGCAGCAGAGTAAACCCCATCCTACATCCCCCAGCCCCAGCCCCAGCCGTGTGTCTCACCCTTTACCTGGATGCACCACTACAAAGGGTGAGGGAGCTATGGTAGTTTACTCTGCATTCCCATTCACCTGTTGATCTCTTTCCAAAAATATAGTTGCTGATAACTGAACTAGAGCTCCAGGTTAGCTGAAGCAGCCAGGATATTTCATATAGAATACTTTCTACCACTGCTTAAAACCTGGTCTCTGTTAAATTGTGACGAGTTAAACCAAGAATGCTGAATTTGCAGTCTGTTGGTTGTCACTAGAATTATCCATTCCTGGCTCTGTCAAAGCTGATGGGACTTAGTCAAGGGCAATATTTCATCTGCTACAGTTAACGTATAGACTGTAAAGCAAACCATAAAAATATAAAGACAGTTAAAATTAATAATGCAAATTTAAAACCAACATTGCCGTAATGTATATGAGGTAATTAACTCCTTTTAAAATTATTGTTCACTACAAGTGAAAGGCATTCACTGCAAAGCCTGAACAGCTGGGCTATTTCTGAGCGGAATGCAGGAGATTACAGCCTCCCACAAGCTCTGTATCAGTTGCCGTGTTGCATGGGGACCACTTGATCTGTGTAAATGTGACATGGTGAAGCACAAGTTTTTTACAGGGGACCCACAAGGAAAAACATAATGCGTTGAGTGCTTGCATAGAAGCCCATATCTGAAAGCCCATATGAAGACAAATGTTACTTGGATATTGTGCTAACTTACAGAATTTGGATCTGAAGTAGCAAGGTGACAGTTTACATGCCGGCTTTTCCCCTTGTTCTGTTGCATTGCTTGCTTTGATTTAAAGGAGAGGTTTTTAGGTTCAAGTGTCTTCTTTCTCCTAAGTGCAGGGGGATCAGCAATATTTCTGTAACAGCAGCATGCCTGGCGTTTGATATTCTTTGGAGATTTTATTATCTAGGGGTTGATTTGGATCTTTAGACTGTTGGCACTTGGGGGAACTCAGCAGTCATTCTGTTATAGCAGATATAATGCTGTGGGAGTTTATGGAGCTCTTAAATATAGTATAGAATGAAAGTGACAATCATTATAAAAGGTATAGGATGTGTTTTCTTTTGCTGCTTTGTTCGCCATCTGTGGAGGGAAGCAGTGGACCTTCTCTCCATCCTAGTTAGATTAGCTAGCAACACTAAGCAGGAGAAAATTTTGATTCAGAGAGTTAGAAGGTCTTCCAAGTACAGGCAATCCCTTCTAGGGTTTGCCAAGAGGAAATGTATATGACTATATTCATGGCTGTAAAGTAGTCTGTTATCAAGTTTGGATGCAATAGGATGCCTCACGACAGGGTGAGAGGAAGATTTATTAAAGAGACTAGGGCTTTGCAGTATTTTCTGTTCATTTCTGATTCATAAACTAGGAATAATCATTGCACGCTTTTCTCTTTTTTGTTTCTTATGTTAATGTTTTTCATTTCTTTTTCTGCTCATCTACCACTGGTGTCTTTACACATCTTCTCTCGTCAGTGTATACAGAACTAGCTCACTGTGAACGGGAGGCTTACTAATGTGTGCTGAGGAACAAATGAATCTTAATATATTTTTGCTGGGTTCTATTTCCAGTTTTTATTGCAATTCTGTATAAATTTTATGCATTAAGCACTCTTACTGTAATACTCAAAATCTTTGTTAAGGTCTATGGGGAAGGATCAATAGTCAGTACAGCACAAATTGTGTAACCTAAGAGCTTTAATTGGAATATTTGTGATTCTTTAATCATCTTGTTCACCTGAAACACTATTAGAATATATGTACAAATAGTATAATTACATTAACAGAATTTTGAAACTGCTTATTATTAAAACCCTCTTTCTAACTAGTACCCGTACTCACACAGACTTGAAGCTTCCCTATGTACTAGTTTGAGAGTTTGGAACAGGAGCTAAAATAGGGATGAAAGAGAGAGCTGTGATCTCAGAGAAGATATTAGGCACCAGAAATTATGGTGTTCTTGTTCCAGCTCTTACACTGACTCTGATACTTCCATTTCTATAGCACTTGCCATCTCTGGATCTCAAAGTGGATTATAAAGAATAGTGATTTAAACCTTCCTGCACCTCTAGGAGATAGGTAAGCAATATTATTCCCATTTTACAGATGGAGAAATTGTGATACAGAGAGGCTTCATGTTTCTTATTAAAGTTTATTTATGAACACACATGCATGCACACACACAGAGCCAGAAACAGATCTCAGAACTTTCATTGCCCTCTGTTTTAAGCTAAGTCCATCCTCCTTTCCATTTAACCTCTCTGATTTATATTCCCCATCTGTAAAAAGACGGAAACCGGTATAGACATGGAGAGATTTGCTTGCACATAAAATGCTGTGCAAATACTGGAAAAAAACCCCATGGAGGACAAAAGTTGCCTTTGAAATCCAATGCACTTTATGTGTTGGCAGAGGATATTGTAGGATTTGGGACAAGGATTTTTGTAGGTGGGGAGAGTTGCAGGTGTTCTGCACCCTAATGTGTAATATTTAGTTATTGCTATAAAACGGCCTGATTGTTTTGTAATATAAGCATATTAACTGAAGTTTAAAAATTTTTAAAAATGCACTAATTTACATGGAAAAAGACTAGACACAGCCAGTAACTCAATCTCTGTATTATCTGAAAGAATATTGTAAACAGATTTTTCTGTGCACCTCAAGTGCCACATCAACACCACCAATGCACTGTGTCAGACAGGAGTAGAAGGACAGTAGCGCTGCATGAAAGCAGCAATTGCCCCGGCTGCTTATCTGTATAGTTTTCTCCCATGAAAGTTCTACTGTGACTGTACTGCAGCATCAGTTCCTCAATGGCAGACAACAATCTAGACCACCCTACCTACGTATTCACAAGAGAACTGAAATTATTAGTAAATTTCTGGAAAAAAGTTATGAAGATCAAATATAAGTCTTGTTATTGTTATTACTATTATTGGAATGATTGTTTCTTCTAATATTTAAAACCATATTTTAAAAGATGTCTAAAAACTTGATCAGTCTGATCACACAGTGCATCAAAACATCGTGAAGATTCTGATTTCATTAATCACAATGTTAAAAAAATAACTTGCGGAAGCTTTTAAAAATCCTTTCTAATTCTGCTACTGATTTGCTACAGAATTGAAACATCCAAAACGTAATATATTAGATGTTTTAATTTTAATGTTACTAATGTGTCTGGCCATTGTCTGTATGTTGAACAGATAGCTTATATGTAAATGTTTTTCACATTTTTCTGCATGTATCCTATGGCATAGGCAGGCTAGATTAGATGAACATACAACATCCATGTTAACCTTTTCCTGTAAGTAATCTAACTTCCCTGTGATACAGTAGATGCGTTTCATATGTTTCCTAGTGAATATATATAGTGAATAAGTATGGCTAATGTATATATTTATGTTAAATGGAATGGAGACTGGATGTGTTTGTGTGTCAGCATGCAAGCATCAACATGTATATATGGATGGCTTGATTCAAAGATTCAAAAGTTAAGATTCCTTTTTGGTTTACTTGTAACACTTCATGCACAGAAATATACTGAATTTCAGGTAGGGATTTAGTTGATTTGGAGCTAAGGTAAAACCTGATTTTATCATTACAAGCTTTACTGAACAATAATGATGATGATGATGATGATGATACTTCAGCAAGTGAGTTAGTTCCTTGTCTCAACTTCGTATGTGGCGGAGATCAGAATTTAATCCAGGGTCTTCCTGAATGCTAGTACAAATCATTTGTTACTTTTGCTCCCAATTACGGTTAAAATAGCCAGTGTCTTGAGGTAATATAGCTACCACAGCTGGTGGATTAGGATATGGGTTTGTTAATGCATTGACCTTCTTCATCTATGTAACACGAGTTAATTTCCAGCCTGACAGTAAATGCTGAAATTTGAATTGTAGCACTAATGCACCATTTTTTCATCTCTGTCAAACCAGACTAAAAGGTCATTTGGTGATGAGGATAATGGTTCACTCTGAAAGAGAAGGAAAACCGGCTTCTGAGTCTTTGGGGGATTCTAGATCTTGCTTCAAATAACAAGCTGAACTAGGAAAAACTAGGCTTGGAAATTCCAGTAATATTGAACCTGCAAGTCTGACTATTTGCCTTGTTCTTATACTGATTCTGTATAGGCACATTGGAATACTTGCCATGACATGTTAGACAGAATAATAAAGCAGCATGTGAAGTTTGGTTTTCGGGCTATCAAGCCTCAAAAAGACTTTTCTCTGAAAAGTGAATCAACATTAAACTGTTTGCTACAATGGGAATTTTAAGCGACAGTTTGTGACAAGTTTTGATTGTTTCTCTACACTCTAAGAAATACTAAACCTAAGAACTCTTGGAGACTGATTTTTTTTTTTTTCTCTCAGAAGTGTCTTTCTTTCTTTCCTGCAGCACGGAAAAGGATATGCTAGTCACTTCTACAGGACTTACCTGAAGCAGCATGATTTGCACAAAAGTCGACCAACAAAAAGCATCAACTTTCAACTTCATTATCTTGGCCATCCAGTTCTGTGTAACTGAAGGATTTGTGTGCTGTTGGAGACATCATGGCCAACAATAGGACCTAATTGCTCTCAGCAGGCCTGAGAAATGAGTTGAAATGTGTAGAACTGTAGAAACTTCAGAGGCAACTGATCTTGCCTCTCTGATCAGTGTGTGCCTGTTTACAGCACTATATATCTTTCTCTCTCCAAAATGTCACTGAGCCCTTTAGATGTTTATATTCACCACAAGAAGCCAATCGTACAGATAAAAGAAATGTGCATTATAAATGCAATATCACTGTTTTAAACTTGACTGTTTTATATTATTTTTGTGTGATCAAGTGTTCCCCAAACTATTCCAACTTTACAAGAGAGATTGTGATCATGTTCTTTTCACCTGTGGGTCATAAAAATGTTGTTAATCTGAAGACCCACAAAATTATCAAAGACATTCTGTAGTTTATACACCGTGTTGCAAAGTGTTTACTGTACTATTTCAAAGCTTCTAAATAAATATAAAATATATATATATTATATTATATATAATTTTCCGAAAAACGTGGTACAACTTAGTTGATTTTTAAATGGATTCATACAGTCTACACCATACACTAAAGTGAGAAGGTAATTCAGGGTTCCTAAGCTATCCTTGCTAAAAACAAAAATAAAAGAAACCTTTAATAGTACTTCCCCAATATCTGTATTTTGGTCAATCCTGTTTTTCTTGTTTAAAAAAAAAAAAAAAGCTGTAAGCAACAACATTTTGTCTAAAAGTTGTAATGAATTTTCAATGCCAAAGATGCAGCTGTCAATATTACCAGAATGAGCGCTATGTACTATCAGAGGTATAAATCACTCTCCATTATTTTGATTATATTTCTATGGTTTTTAATTTGGAATCACAAAATCTTTTATAAGGCTCTATAAACTCACCTGTATATGTTGTTAAAAAGAACACTGGGTGTCTGTACATTTTGCAATGTAAGATATTATGTAAGTGAAGTTAAGTATTTTAAGAAAATCATCCCAAACTCATAAGTATGCATACATACATACATACATACATACGCACACACACGCACAAACACCCACACATCTCTCTTCGACATAGTTTTGTGAAACTATACAAATATATTGCCTAAAAATATTTCTCTTGTGGCTAGGAATAGTTGTTGATAGAATTCAAATTACAAAGGCAAAGTATATGCCAAACTATTGACTCTTTTATCACAAAGGAGATTTGAAATTAGGAACATGGCACATTCTCAGCTGACCCCTCTCCCATTGGAGTTAAAAGGGGTTGGCTACCATCTTTGTTGGGAAAAGGATTAAGCCCTTGCATATAATCTTTATGGTCTGTAATAATTCTGTGGTCTGAAATGGTATCTTAGAGCATTTCTTTTCTATGAAATATTGAAAAAGGTAAAATTTCAAAGGTAAAGTTTAAAATTACTTTCATGTCCATGGAGTTTAAGTACCATTTACTAAATGTAAAAATCTAGTAAAATGTTTTTTTCTTTTTTTTTCTTTTTGTATTGTGTTTTTTTCCCTACTGTACCTTAATATGTCAAATATTGAAAACCAATGAGAGAACACTGTGTTATCAACCAAGGTCTAGCCAAATTCAAACAAATTCCTAGTGATGATTCAATATTGAAGTAAGACAAGAGAAAACCTCTCATTGATTGCAGTGGAATTTGGATCATGCCGTTATATAGAAAATCTGATATCCCCACCAGTGCTGCCACAGGATGAATGTGTGAGAAGCTGAATTTAGCCACTGCTATGTCGTAATAGAGTTTGGGTTTCTTCCTTTTGTTATTTTTGTTTGTTTGTTTATAACGACAGTTTCTGTTAGATAGAAGTATATAAATCATCTGTATGGAAACCATCCTGCTATGGATCCAAACAAGACTCCTGATCAATTTGCGAGAGCTCTTTGTACAAACAGCTACTGGACCGAGCCCTGAAGTTGTTAATTTAATACTCCGAACAAAAAAATATGCTTGTTAAACACTTCTAATGTGTATGTCTAGCACATTTATATAAGTACAAAATATTTTATAGGATCCTTTTTGAAATGTATATATTATACAAAACACAATCAAACAAAAGCACCAACAATAGCTATTGATTTAAGCAAACAACAGTGAAATGTTTCTCTAGCTGTAGGTAGTGGGACTTTTAGTCACCTACAGGCTTTGTTAATTTTATGAAGAAAAGCGATGAAATTTGTGACAATTATTTCATTTAAAGGAGTTTGTTAAATTCTTGTTTCTGCTTTTAAAGAAAGAAGGTCTTTGCCCTTCTTAGAACTGTTTTTTCTTTATTTCCAAGTATCTCTCTAATATTAGACATATACTGTACATTAAGGTTGTTTTCAGTCTTTGGGAGGAGAAGGAAACATTTTTCCTTTCTATTTCATGGGCAGTTGGAGGTGTTTTTATTTAATGAAACTGCCTTCACATTTTGCATGCCATTTTTTCTGAAAAACTTAACCATACCATACCCTGTCATTTGTTTCCATAACTGAACTCTTTCCATGAACTGTGTATATGATATACATATCCTTTTTTTCTTTTTTCTTTTTTTTAATGTTAAATAATGTAGACATTGGTCCGTGTATGCACAGAAATCTTTCTGAGTTCACTGGGAGAGTCCCAGAGGGAATCATGATAGGATGCAGAACTGTTGAGGAAAAGGAAGTTTTTAAGTACTACAGCCTGGGCTCCCAAGATATTTAAAGACGTAGCTTTTGCCGATTTCCCTAGCTCACTGTGAATTTCAGTACGATAACATTTGAAGACACAAGCTTTAGGACACATAAAACCCTAGTACATAGCTGCTGTGTCCCAAGAGAAGTGCTGAGAAGCGTATCAGGCAGTACAGAGGCTCAACCGCTCCCCTTTCCTTGTTTTAGTGGGGGAGATACCTGTTGCATCCAGCCAACTCCCATTGAAATTGACTGTTCAGCATCTCCCATATATTTCCTCATGCTAGTAGGTGCCTATTGGCAGCGATAGGTATGTAAATGCCTTTAAACAGTAGCTTTTGTATTTGCCTCTTCCTTTAAGCATATGTGATGCAAGTATCTAAGGACTCTGATTTGCATATTGGACACAAAAGTAAACTGAACTAATCAGAAAATGCTTAGATTGGATGTTAAGGGGAAATATCTATACACAAAAGCTGGGGTAAGAAAGGTTCTGAAATCTCCTTCATTAAAGGTTTTCAAAAATAGTTCAGAAAATACTTGTCAGGGATGATATAAGTGTACTTAAACGTGCCTCAGATTAAAAGCATGGACTAGCCTCTCAGTCCTGTGGTTCTGTAATGTTCCTAGTAGGGCATGCTAAGCTTTGCAGGATGCGATCTGTACACAGCTGTAAGGATAAGAATATTCTATCCTTCAGTTAGGTATCAGAAACAATATTTTATGTTTAAATTTACAATTTACAAGTATAATAGAACAAGCTGTCTGTGTGAAGAACTGTCTTTGGAGTAAACTAGAGTTCCAGCACAGAAGACAGGATCTTATAAAGAATAACAAAATGGAATCAGATCTGTAAATCTTTTTTTTTTTTTTTTTTTCTTTTTTTTTTTCTTTCCCAATTCCTGCTTTAGATATGTAGCAATGGATTTCTAAGCAGCTTGCCTATTCAATTTCTTCAAAACCAGACTTTGGTTTCTTCCACACAGGTTCTTCCAAAACTTAGAAATATTAAAACATTTCACTACTTGAAATAAAAGTCCAATTATTTAATGCAAGTTTTTGCTGAGCTGCCTATTGAGAGAAAGAAAAAAAGAAAAGACGTATTTCCATTAATATAGTCTCAGCTGATTCGAACAAGGTGTAGTAGTTTTTCGTCAGTATTGTTGCAAAATTAAGTGGAATGACAATGCACAGATAAATACAATTTGTAAAGATTATGCTTCCTGCATTATAGTCACTATATATGTGTGTGGGGAGATATGTGTGTGTATATAATTATAGTTCAAAATCTGGTAAGTTGCCACTGGATTTTTTCTTACAGGAGCACGCTCCTATCGGTAAATGCAAACAGAAGGGTAGAAACACATTTATGATACTACAAAGTTAGACTTGTTCCTTAGTGTAGAATGGAGTTTTGTATTCAAGATTTGAATTCAGTCCCTTCTTCATGCATTGTACCCACAACCAAGCACGCATTTCAGTATTTGACTCTCAAAATTTTACCTGCTCATAGTAGGCTTTTTTTTTTCTTTATTTAAGTACTATCATTCCTCAGGGTAAAGGGTGGATAAATAGATAGTCTTCCTAGGCTGATAAATTGTCATTCCAATTTTGCAAGGCTGTTAAATAATTGTACGTCTTATATGGAGAAAGCTGATCATATCCTGCCATTGTTCCATGTTCAAGTCTTGAGTTTTATGGCACTGGGGCTTCTGAATTAAAACCTACACAAAGGCTTAGGAGCCAAAGTAACCATCTTTGATATACATTTAGTTATTGCAATTTGATTGCAAAACATTGGCATCAGATAGCTATAAAGAATAGAAAGTTGTTTATTCTATTTGCAGTAACGTAAAAGACAGCCAGTAAGACTTTGTTATAATATTATGCTATGAGAAATTCTGAAACTGTGAGTTAAATCCATTGCACTGATCCCTACAATCAGAGCTCAAATTCTTCTTAAAGAGCTCCTTCGTTTTATTTTGTCTCTAATCTGCTAATCTGTCTTGGTATGAAATGAATACATATATATAAACAAATACACACATCCATTAAAATCCATTGTTGAGCATCTGTGTTTTTGTAGATATCCTCATATGTAAGAAATGAGCAAGAACTAACCTGGACAGCTTTCTTGAATTGAATTTGTTTTGAATTTGAATTTGAATTTGTTAATAAAGTTCATGATATTGACAGACATCAGGAAAAATGAAATCTATGTGGGTGTAGTTCTCCAGAAGGCAAATGCTTCATTTAAGAAGCATCCTGTCAGAAATGCGTAAACGTGAGTGCTGGAAATCTTGCTGAGTCAAGATGAAACACACTGTGCTAAAGCTTTCTTGTTTGCTGTGTCAGCACTGATTAAAGCGTCCCCTGGATTTTAACCACTTGAGTAAATCAGAAGATATCCAAAATGGCAAACAGGGTTCAGATAACGTTTACCATTCTTACTGAAGAGAGCCGAAGGCAATAGGTGAATATATACTAAAATATTTGTGTCTATTCTACAATGTGGAAAATTCCGTTAAGCCAAACAATTAATGAAACAAAATGCTTCCAAATATAGGCACTTCAAAGATTAAAGTTCATCTGATGCTCAACTTAAAAGCGTATTTGGGGTAACTCATCTTTGAGGTGCACTAACAGTGAAGAGTAATGTATAACAAAGCCTTATGACAACGTGATAAAGGGAATGTAACCAAACCAACCTTAAGTTTTAGAAGATGCAAACATTCAGGTTGCAAGACTGAACTGTATTTTATATGCATCAGAGCCTAATTCCATTAAAGGCAATGGCCCAAGCCACGGTGATTTGAAGGAGAGCAAAAGGAAGTTTTCATTTCTTTCTTTATGCACATGCATTTTTAAGCAAGAGCAGCCTACAATGAAATTATTTGACACCAGACAAAGGGAAACTTGACTAGCCCTGCTTTTAACAAGCTGCGCAATCAAGTTTGGAAATTTGGACATGGCTATATGTCAGTGTAAAGCAGACATGTTTCTAATAATTTTGTCTCAAAGCAAAATAATATCACTGTTCAGATTTTCTAAGAATACAAAGACAGAAATGCAGTCTGAAAGAAATGAAAGATAGATTCATGTTTTTACTATGCAGAAAGGCAGAGAATTAAAAATTCATTGGAGCAGAGTATTCTTACACTGCCATAGCTGTTGGCTGAAAACATGAGCAAAGCAAGCAAAGAAAATACCAACCTCAACAATGAACGTTTCAGCAAGTTTTGCTTTGGAAGGTAACAAACACATCCTAATTCAGACCTAGACTGAAAGAGGTTTTCTGTCATCTTTTCTGGTCTAACTTTTACTCGGAGTATGAAAGCAGTCCTCTGAAGGGTTTGCATGTTCACCTCAATGCTGGGGGGGGAAGGGAGGTATTCCCATTTGATGAGAATAAAACAGAAAAAAGACCTAGATGAAGTCTGATGTCAAAATTACCTAGTAATTCCAATCCCATCACTACAGCTTTTCTAGACAGGTATCAGAATAATTTAGGGCAGCAACTTTATGGGATGGTGACAGAAGAGCAGTGGTGTGGCACTCTTCCTCTGTGAAGAAGAAAAAGAGAGAGGAGAGAGAAAGAGAGAGAACATTCTCTGCTCTTCCTAGTCTCACAGATGACATTAATTGGTACTTAAATAGTGCTTTGTTCAGGAACATAAATATCACAAAAGAGAAAGATTTCACCAGGAGAGCAATATATTTGTTGTGGCTTATGCTATCTGCAAAAAAAAAAAGATGAATGCAAGCAAACATTCTCCTGGCCAACCCCCTGAAGATGAGGCTAAATGATGCCCTTGGAGCTCACGGCCACTCAGTTTTTGTAAGAGGCTTGGTTTGATTTATATTCTGACTGTCAACAAAGAAAGAGAAGAGAGACAGAGTGCTGGAAGTAAAAGATAGTTAATTAATATAATCTGGGGAGAAAATGCAATATACCTTGTAATGACATCATTAAACCTCACTGAGCTTCTGGAAATGATCTGTTAAAAATTAAACAAACAAACAAACAAACAGATCCCCCAAAATAAAAAATAAATCTGCTGCTTGATACTCCAAGTACACGTTTAAATTAGATCAATCGCAGCTGAGTTGGAAAATAACGGCATGTGAAGCATCATATTCCTTCTTACCTCTATTTCCAGGGGACACTGGGGGACAGCCCCTGGCATCCAGCACCTCCCTGGGGACAGGGATGGGCTGAGGCTGGGACGTGCTGTCAGCCCACGGGTGGGGGTCAGGATCAGGCCCGGTGCAGGGAACCAGGGTCAGACACAGTCCCCGGACAACAGGGCTGGGGGGGGGGCCCTGGCCATGGTCACCCCATGGTATGTCGGGGGGCTTCTCTCCACAGCCCCTCGTAGGATGGGGCCACCCTTGGCTGCTCTGGTGCCCAAAATCAAACCCCCAGGAGCATTTCTCACCCTATTGTGAAAACAATTTACAAACTTCCTTCCCAGGTATATTATTATATTCTGCTTCAAACACTGCTTTTTAATAGATGTTACTTCATTGTGCTTTTCAGCATTTATGTCAGCTGGGTTTGGGGGGTTCCTGGCATTATGTATAGTTAAGTAATAGACATACCAGTGTAACTTTGAAATTTTGCCTTTATAATTAGAGGTGGATTTCACTTAGCCCTTATCATATAGAAACAAATATTAAGGTTTCTGGGTCGAATTTTGCTACTTTAATTCCTGTTGTCACTTCCTGTGTGACAGCAGAGGAATCAATTCCATTTTAATATTAATGAAATATGATTTTGTTGTATTTAGTAAACCTGATCCAAGAAGTACCACTTATCCAGAAAAAATTCCAGGCAAAAGGAGGTAGTTTGCCTTTTTTTCTTTTTTTCTATAAATAGTTTCCAGACCTCCCACTGTTCAGGGATAAAGACATGAAATGCAGTAACAGAAAATATTTGAAGTCTGCACAGTGCTTTACTGGACTGGGAAAATTTCTTTCCTGTTTCCATTCTATCTGGAGTAAACTGGAAACCACTGTTTGTATGCAAACTTGTCAGGCGTTTAATTCTTCATTTGCAGAGTGAAATCTACAACTTCACTGAACACATTGCTAATATTCACAGATCTAAAGCTTCAGGAAAAAAACAAACCCAAAAATCTTACTGTTCTCATCCAAAAAATAACCTTGAGCACTGGAAAATCCATGCATAGCTGGAAATTGAAAAAACTTTATTTTAAGGTTAGATTTCTATTGAGTGCTGTTCTGTGTGCTTTATATCCTTTACAGTAAGCAAAATACACTCCAGTGTTATGACAGATGCCTGTATCACTATCCTTATTTTACTGAAGCATAATTCAGAAATTTCATAATGCTATTTATCGCAGAGGTGGGAATAGAACCTAGTTCCTAAATCAAAATAATAAGAAAAAAAACCCCACAACAACAGTGATTATAATATAAAATAATGTAAAACCACATGGGTGCTACAATACTCAGACGTCCCCACATGCAGGTTAATGAGCTAACTAGTAGTCTAGAGAGCAATACGTAATTTGGTGCCCTTGGTTTCTCTGTCAAAAGAATATATAATTATTCTTTGCAAAATGGGACAGCTTCAAAGAGAAAAATGAAGAGCTCTTCATCTTTCCACTCAGAGCCTAAATCCTTTTGGCCTTGATGATTAGGGAAGGTTGGGAAAAGAAAATTGGGTCTAGATCCCATCATATAAAAGAAGCATTTGTCCTCAGCAGCCAACATCATGCACAAATACTATGATCAGTATGGTAGTACGGTATAAAAAGGGCCTTTATCAGCATTTATTTCCCTGCTCGTTTTGTGTTCAATACATGTCTTCCCAGAACACCTCAAAATAGGATCCTATTTTGTTAAGATGTTTGTTAAGAAGTTAAAGACTAAGTACCCAAGATTTCCAGAGCAGATGGTATGACTTTTGGAAAATTTTTTCAGGGTGTGAGAAATCTGTATTCAGTTGTCTCCATCTCAGATAATTTCAGCATCCATATCCATCTTAGAAGAGTTTCTAAACAGCAAGTTGGAGGATTATCTCCTCTTTTTGCTGTTCCAGTCTACAAAAGCATTTAAACTTCTCTTGGTGCAGGAACCAGGCACATGTGCCACCTTCTACAGCTAATCACTGATTAAACATAGACTCATTTGCTTGCTTTCGAGTGAGTATTTAGTATTGTATAGAAAAATTTGCTCGGTAGGTATTTGTAGATGACACACAGAGTGACGCTAGGCAAGTAACAGAACCATTAGAGAGCTTGCCCTCTTGCCAAAGGGAGAGATCAAGAGAGCAAACCACACCTGACATTTTAGACATATAGATGAATGTATGATCAGAAAATACTCAGACATAATAGTGGTAAGAGCAGTCTAAAAATCTTACACTAATTGAATGCATGACTGGGAAGGGCTGACCTGGCATTTACCTGGCAGATGTTGAAAAGTTCAGAGATTCTGGACAATTGGATAAATTTCCAGAAGGTAAGTCTTTCCTAAGTCATCCTATTGATGGCAACAGAATTACTGTACCAGTTAAGTCGGGAAACAATACTTCTTCACCATTTCCCTGGAATAAGAACCTGCACGCCAGCATTATAAACTGGAAAGACTCAGAGAAAAAATAAGAATGTGGCTTATGGAATTGCTGATATAAAAAGAGGATTTGCCCACCCCTCTGACTCCCTGGGACTACTTCGATGGCCTCAGACACCCTGGGGCTGCATCTCACCCTGGTTCCCCTCACCAGGCTTGACGCCGACCTCCACCCGTGGGCCAATGTTCCAGCCCTTCCTTGGCCCAGCTCTGTCCCCAGGGAGGTGCTGGATGCCCAGGGCTGGGGCTGTCCCCGGCCGCTCTCTGCCTGCCCTTGCTCCTGTCTGGGCCGGTGGGATGAGCCCTGCCCTGATGTCCCTGGGGAGCCCCCAGTCCCGAGGGAGCCCCCAGCCCCTCAGCACCCTGGCACTGGGAGGTCATCCCTCCCAATTCTCCCACCTTGCTGCAGGATCAGCACTTTGAATGCCATTATCAATACAAGTTTACCTAACCTGTTCTTGCAGACTGTACTAATGCCAGGCACAACATGCCACCGTTGTAAAAGAGAGTTTCCAAAGAGGATGGAAAAAGGAATATTTCATTTTGAGATGGAGTTTTGTTTTGATAATTTTATTTCCTTTATGTCATGCTATTGTAAAATACTAGGGTACCTAGATTGCAGAATAGTAGCTGTTTCCAATAAATCAAACAAGAACATTTCCTGTGCATATGTTGTCACTAATGTTATTCAAGGTCCTTGTTTTATCTTCTTGGTCTTGGTTTGCTCTTACAAAAAAACCCCTTGCACCTATAACAGTTCTGTCTCTCCTTCTTTCCCCAGTCTCCTCCCCCTCCAAGACATTTAAATGGGCCTGACAGTACCTTGAACAAGTAAGATAATGAGAGAAACTGTAGGAGACATATGAAAATAAATTCGTTTGAAGAATTTTGTACACTTGTTGGTGTGCAGGTAAAATCCTACCTCAATTCCAGTGTAGTCTAAATAAACCAAGGAGAATAAAGGTACTCTCTTAGCCTAGCATGTATTTGTGTTATTCCAGTCTACTACAGGTGAACAACTTGCCCTGCCAAGTCCATTGTAAAGAAGGTAAACTGACCCATTAATCAAAATACCAAATATCTACATAGAACTACAATTTTATACTTGCATGAATATATATAAATAATCAATGTTTGCAAACTGCATTAAAAAGTGAGATACGGGGTTGTCCTTCTCAAAGTCATAGCACAGAACTCACAACTTAGAGAAGAAGAAATGAGATAATATAAAAGGGTATCTGAATTAATCACTCTGCACTCCTGATATAAGCTGATTATACCAGAAATTTGTCAATTTTTCAGCAGCCATCCAGACTATATTGCTTCCAGACTGTATTGCTAGAAGTGAAGATCTTTCCCTGCTCCCATCCTACTCCCAGGATTTGTGTTCCCTTAGGGCTTTTGAAGAAGAAAGAAGAGACCAACAGAGACTGTTCTGTGTTGCTGCTGGTGAGAATACCTCTCTGGATTGACCTTGTATTTTAACACCCTGTTGTATTCCCCCTGCACTTATTCAACATACAGAAGCTAAATTGGGAGAAAATGGCTTTCTTAAAAGATCAAAATCTCAGAAGGCTTTGAACCCTTAAATAATATGGAAGATCACAAGAAGGCCATTCAAGTTAGAAGAATCTGCTCATCACCTTGAATTATATCGGTACCATCCTTCTCTTTATTGCCCTTAGAGTGTGCAGAGTCAAAGACAAAACGGCATAACAAATGACACTCTGTGGCCTGCTGATTTCTGGCTGCCATTTGTACATTAAATCACCAGCAGCTGTCATGATCAGAAAGAGTGGTAGTCAGTGTTGGAGGGGATAAACCTACACAGACAAAAATGAGGGCTGGATTCCTTAAGGGAAGAAAGCAAAACAAAATAGAAATGGAGTGCTATGGACAATACAGGTGGTGAAGGAGTAACTCACAATGTTGTAAAAGGAACATGGGGCAAGTGCTTTACAAGGATCATCTACATATCTCAGTACTTCTGCGTGAATTTGTTTGGTGTATTGCCTCTCAAAAAGTGAATGGAAAATGCTTTTAAATGTCAGGCATTTTTATTAGGATTGTTTATGTGTGCTTATCTTGTACAACAGTTACTACAATAAGCAAAAGTTTGGAGTTTCAGAAGGTTACAGCTAACTCTCATATTTGGAGGATAACACCATCTGCTTCTTAGCACAGTGAGCTCACTTCACTGGGTCTTCACCATGGAGCCACTTTTTGGTTACCTTTCTTTGAATGAACTAGGGAGCAGGCCATACTTATGGAACTGTTACTTGGTCCATACTCAGGCTGAAGAGTGGTTCCTTCACAACTCACAACCAAAAGGAAATTAGTTGTTGAATGTATTTTTTTTACCTAAAAATACTTCATGCCTCCAAAGACCGATTTTAAAAATTCCTGAGCAACCAGAGGTCAAAGAGTGCCAGGTATACTCAATGTTTTCAAACGTAAGTTAGTACATTAAAAAAGATTCCGACTTCCTTTCTCCTACAATTATGGATGCAGTATTTCCTAAGCTTTCTTTGTTCAACAAACACAGGATACATTTACAAACGTCTGTTGGGAAGGTACCGTGAATTTTTCTTCCTCCCTCAGCTGCATATTTATGCAATCCATGCTGAGCACTGTTTTGCAGGTAGGAACTTATGCATGAAACAGTGTTGAATTCCTCTTGTTAGTAGATTGGGTACCTTTCAACTGATTGAGTCTCACCTGCTACATCTGTTAGCACTTCACTGGAAAAGTGTCTTTCCTTGATGGCCTGTCACTCTTCAAGAAGGATCCTTGCCTTTTGTTCCTAATCTCTGCACAGCATTGCTTTCTCTTTGTTAGATGGATCACTTCTCCAGAATTCACAATCTTTAATAAACACATCATCGACAAAACGCTTTCATCTATTCTTTAGATTCTGTAACAACTCTAGAAATTATTTTGCTCCTTCTACGTGTTTTGCATAAACTTGTCAGCAAATCTGTTCACCTCACTCTCAGAGAACTAAAGTTTTTACTTTTTAAAAAGTCTTTGTTCTTCTCCCAGCTCAGTAACTATTCATCAGATGGCTTGCACTCTTTGGCGGTGGTTTTTTAACCACTCACCGTGACAACTGAATTGATCATACACAAGCCCAGGGCTCAGATATCCCACTGGTATCAGTGTAAAAGAAAAATCTAAGATCCGGATTTTTATTATATGTAAAATACTGCAGCAAAGTCTTGAATTTTTAAGTTCTAGTTTTAGCATGTGTTACACATTAACACCATCCAATGTCCCCATGCAAATATACTTGACGTTCTCTATTACATGTAAAAAAGTTACTTGCGTCTATCATAAAAAATCTGCTTCATATTGTATGTGATTTGCTGATTAATGAAATACATGCAATGTATCAGTATGAGGACAAAATACCTTTTCTTACTCATACTGTGTGGATATCGGATTTTTATTTATCAATATTGGTAAAACAATAGCACATAGGAGACCCATTCATAGGCAGAGCTGCTTGTACTAGTGAATGCACAAACACACTAATAAAAGAAGCCCTTGCCATATTGATCTTACAGTTTAATTACTGAAGTCAACAGCAGGATTTAGACAAACAGAGGACCACAAGGGAAAATACCCAACAGTGGGAAGTGGGAACCTAAGCTATACAGTACCAAAATTCAGTGGTACTGCATAAAAGATGTGTAAAAAAGATGGCCTGCTGGCAGAGGATGAGCAGGGGTGAAAAAAGTTGAAGATTAGAGCTCTTCTCCACAGAAACATTAAGCCTGGAATTTCAGTACTTGTGTAAGACTAGAGATCTGTCCAGGAACTCACAGCCTTCAGAACTAACGGAGAAAAAATGCTGAAGTTAAGGCGTGGCTGACCTTTTGGAAATTCACAAGTTTTAATTGTGGTTGCATGACATAGCCCAGATCCATCCCATCCAAGTTTAGAGATCGACATTAGATGACCTCATTAGGATATAGCAGTAAGGTGCTAACTAACACAGGGAAAGAGAGAAGAGTATTAGGGGAAGCTGAAATTGAAGCAGCACTGAAAGAACTGCTGGGGCTTGTTTACATGGCCGAGAGTGAGCTAAAGATAACTATGCTCCAAATTTTGACACTTCCTTTAAGTGCCAAAACTTCAATACAATAAATTCAATCTTAGTAGCCCCATCTTCTAAAGTGCCAAGACAGAAAGTCCTCTTCAGAAGCTGTACACTGACTAGAGAAAGCTGCATTTTTAAAATCTTGGCTAAATCAAGTAATTGTGTCTGTACGCATCATTCAGAAGTTGGTGCCAAAGTTAGAGCCCTTACCTGGGAAGTGGCATGCCCATCATCTCCCCCCATCCACAGCTGGTTTCCTTCACGTCACTGTCATGTGCACAGGGCACATGAGGTGAGGGTGACTGCACACTGGCCCGTTTTGGAGATCAGTGAAGTACTTACCATCATCCTTTTCTCTTGGAAGACACCATCTAATACAGGTCTCTCAGATACTAACTAGGCAGCCAGCAGTACTTGAAACTATAATCTGTTGTGGGGCTATTAACAACGAAGATGGAACTTTTTTTACTAGTACTAAATTTGTTGTGGTTTAACCCCAGCCAGAAACTAAGCCCCACACAGCCGCTTGCTCACTCCCTCCCTCCCAGTGGGATGGGGGAGAAAATCGGAAGAGTAAAAGTGAGAAAACTCGTGGGTTGTCATAAAGACAGTTGAGTAGGTAAAGCAAAAGTCACACACGCAAGCAAAGCAAAACAAGGAATTCATTTGCCACTTCCCACGGGCAGGCAGGTGTTCAGCCATCTCCAGAAAAGCAGGGCTCCATCACGTGTAACGGTTACTTGGGAAGACAAACGCCATCACTCCGAAGGTGTCCCCCCCTTCCTTCTTCTTCCATACCATTTATATAATGTTCGGGTTCCACACTATCCAAGTGGAGCCTTATCTATGCGCCACAGTCTCTCCAGGGATATAACTGCTGCAGCATAGACTTATCCACAGCCACGGTCACTTTGAGGTGCATCTGTTCCGGTGTGGCCTTATCCATGGGCCACAATGCCTTCAGAGACATGCCTGCTCCAGTGTGGCCTTACCCACAGCCATAGTCCCTTCAGAAGTAAAGCTGCTCCAACATGGCATTACCCATGGCTGCAGTCCCTTAGGGGCGTACCTGCGCTGTCATGGGCTTCTCCACGGCCACACGCTTTGAGGTGCTCCAGCGTGACCTCATGAACAACCACGGATGCCTCAAGGTGTACCTGCTGCAGCGTGGACTGACCCACAGCCACGGATGCTTCAAGGTGTACCTTCTCCAGCGTGGACTTCTCCTCGGGCCGCAATCCCTTCAGAGGTATACCTGCTGCACCACAGACATAACCACGGCCACAGACGCTTCGAGATGTACCTGCTCTGGCGAGGACTCATCCACGGCCACAGACTCTTCGGGGCGTCCCGCTCCCATGTGGACTCATCCACAGGTCACGGTCCCTTTGACTTGAGTTCACACCAGGGTTCCAGTCTGTCCAGTACAGCAGCACAGGAACAGCAGCGATGCCCTGGCCGTCTGCCAGCCCATGCACACGGCCGTTGCTTTTAGCAAAATGTTCCTGGGCACAGCAGGGTAAGATGATGAGCAAAGCAAGCAGCGAAAGCAAAAAGCAGCCACTAACGAGCACTGGACTCCAACGTACGGTGAGGCAAGCAAGTCCCATGGCAAGCACAGGAGCCTGCCGATTAATAGCTAAACAGCAATAACTGCAATAAATTCCATCTAGCACATTCCAATCAAATCTGTCGTTATCTTGAACTGTTCAAGACCCACTTTGGGCACCAAAAAGCATTGTGGTTTAACCCCAGCCAGGAACTAAGCCCCACACAGCCGCTCGCTCACTTCCCCCAGTGGGATGGGGGAGAGAATCAGAAGGGTAAAAGTGAGAAAACTCATGGGTTGACGTAAAGACAGTTTAATGGGTAAAGCAAAAGCCACGCACGCAGGCAAAGCAAAACAAGGAATTAATTCACCACTTCCCACAGGCAGGCAGGTGTTCAGCCATCTCCAGGAAAGCAGGGCTCCATCACGCCTAATGCTTACTTGGGAAGACAAACGCCATCACTCCAAAGGTGTCCCCCCTTCCTTCTTCTTCCCCCCATGATCTTCTTCCCATGCTGACCATGACGTCATAAGGTCTGGAACATCCCTTTTCCCAGTTGGGGTCAGCTGTCCTAGCTGTGTCCCCTCCCAAACTCCTTGTGCCCCCCCCAGCCACTGGCTGGTGGGGTGGGGAGCAGAAAAGCCCTTGGCTCTGGGTGAGCACTGCTCAGCAGTAACCAAAACATCCCTGGGTTATCAGCACTGTTTCCAGCACAGATCCAAAACACAGCCCCATACCAGATACTGTGGAGAAAATTAACTCTATTCCAGTGAAAACCAGCACAAAATTTTATTTTATTTTACATTTTAATTGCTTCTAACCATTATTTTAAAATAGAGGATAGCAGCTGAAGTTTTAAATCAACAACAGAAGCTCAAATAGTTACTGCAGTTCATTATTAGCTTGGAAGAAAACAGAGCAGCGATTATTTCCCTAATTGTCCTTAAAGTCATTATTACATATGCAAGTACAATTTGGTACTCTCCAGAGTCCTTCCCTCATTACACTGTGTGATTCACTAAATTACACGATTGTGATTAGTGCGGCAATCGGTGTCCAAGTGGTATCAGGCAACTACTGGGCTCCTTTTGCGGAGGTCAATTTAATTACATTGTGCATGACAGAAACCAGGCCAGCTGAGTATTGCCTTTGCCACCAGCAATTGACACCTGAGTGTTAATGAGCTGGTAATTAAGAGTTGGCACAGACAGGCACATTTTAGTGTTTGGGACTGGGATTACCATATGCTTCAGTGCCTCCCTGCTAAAAGCCTGAAGTTATCCATTTTCTAAAATATACAGGATTTTAAAGTAAAGGCAAATTACGGCATTTGCAAATAACAAGCAAGAAAACACTTTTAATCAGGACCGAATACTGCCTCTCTTGAACTTCTGAGAAATCCTCTCTTTCTACTTGTAATCTTTTTGCCAGCATTTTATTTTTTGCAATACATGTTTACCAATACATGCTCACACTGGAATTGCCTATAATCAAAAGCATGTTTTAAAGTTTGTTTAAAAGCAAACAATTGTTGTTATTAATTTTACTACTGTAGTTTGGCCTAGAAAATTTAATCAGAGGTGAAGCCGTATTGAAAGATCTTCCTTACAATTTAGAAATCAATGCAGCATCTTTCTCAAAGAAGAGAAAAACCAAAGTTGGTAAACATTAACAAGCATGCATTTTATTACTAAGAGGCTATAAATACAGAAATGTTAGTTGTACATTTCCTGGTTTTTTACTGACTTCCCTAAGTTGTTCCAGCATCTTTGAGGGTCTGGACTACTGTCATCTGCCATTATTAAAATTAAATCTTTTGTTCCAGGCTCTTCACAATATAGCTTTATAGAAAAGTCGTTTATCTCTGCATTTCTAAATATCCAGGATGCAAATTCTCTAATCTTGGCTACCATTGATAATATTGGTTTTAACTTTCTGTGGGGCTCTTCTCAGCCAAACAGTGATTACCAGGCTCGCCCTAGAAAAACAGAAAGGCGTGGGTTTCTCTGCAGTATGTCACCTAGGGAGGGTGAAATGGCTGGCTGCTTTTGTAGAGGGTAGTGGGAGAGGCAAAAGGCAGGTCCGCTGGAGTTGTTTTCCCAGTGCCTTTACGCTCCTTTGAGAACAACCTCTACATACTGTCTAAATTTATGAAGAAGAAAGAAGCTGATGAAGGAGAGACTGAGCTTAAGGAGAACTGAAAAGTGACTGGCATGAAGGAGAGTGTGATGACAAGTCAGGGGAGGGAGGCGGGCAAGGAGACTGGAAAATTAGAGAGAAGGAAAAGCTGTATGGTAGGGAAGCCACCTCTGAAACATAATCCCAGAGAATCAGTATTACCAGCACTCATGATTATGTTGCAGATATTCTGATTTTAATTTATTGTAATGTTCCTCATGTCCTGTGACTATATGCAGCTCAACTTTAAATTTAAAAAAATACGTATTTCTGTCAGATAGATTTTAAGCCAAGTGCATAAAGCGAGTAAGGTAAATTAAAAACACTCCAATGATTTTTAGCATTTTTATGAGTTTCATGAGGTTAACTCTGCGTGTTCAGTGTAAGGAATATTAAGAATTAACTGATTTCTGTGATGCAGCATATATAGCACTTGTGGCTATAATTCCTGTATCTCAATTTTGTTACATAATAGGGTGATATGATACAGTCAAACCCCAACAATTATATACAATTCATTATCACAGCAAAAAAAAATTTTTTTTTTAAGACCTCTTGATGGATGCACCTATTTAAAAGTCCTCTTCTGTATCTCTTTCATGATGTCTTGAGCAAGGGGTGTTGCTACCAACCACTCCTTCCTCAACAGCCTGCAACAGCCCCCAGCAAGAAAGGTGCTTAAGCTCTGCGAGGGTCCTTCAGAGCTCAGTTCAACAAACCCACCTTGCAGGGTGCCTTGAGGTCAACAAGGGACCTGCCACACACCCCGGCTGGCAGCAAGCTTTGAAGCCGTGGGCCCCTTGTAGCAGCTACATTTTATTTTTATGTACGCAGACTGACTTGGTGCAGTGGCTTAGACAATTTTCCGGTGGCTTTATGAATCCACAGGCTGTTCACATCAGATGAAAAATGCATTAACTTTACTGAATCTCAGTTGTGGGATTTACTCCTAATTTTCTTCTTTTGAGGAGTTTGCTTTTTTTCCGCTGAACCCTCCGCAGGACATATAGCCTTTTATATGCAGATTGCTATAATTATGCTTTGAAATAACTTTGAATTCCCAGTGGCTTAAACGAGAACATGAAAGGGCAAATGTTACGCTGAGCTGAAGGATATGAAAGTGGCACATACATCCATCTAAAATGAGATAGAGGGACGAACAGCTCTTTACACAGCGACATCAGCTCTTGACAGGTTATTGAAGGATCTTTTCAGCCACAGAGGCTGTCTTGGTCAGCACAGAAACACTGCCTAGGGACAGCTTATCAGCTTACATTTTTCTTTTTTTAATACCGAAAGGTGAGTAGGTGCTAAGCGAGGCAGGAAAAGCAGACCGCCACGAAAGCTACAATCCTCCCCACCACAGGCTGGCCCCAGGCCCCAGGCAGGCCCCAGGCTCCTGGGTGGTCCCGGTGGTCACGGCTATTATATTATTTTGTATAATATAAAAATATTATATTTTTAATACCCCTGTGGCCCAGCGGGGAGGCCACGGCCTGGGACACCCCTTACCCCAGGCCTTGGGGCCACCCTCACTGTGGCTGGAGAGGCCTGGGGCTGAGGGGCTGAGGGCCAAGGGCCTCTCCTGTGGGAAGGAGAGACACAAAGCCATGAGGCTGCCCACCGCCTTCTGGCTTTATTTACTTATTACTTTATCTTTTTGTTTACACAAAAACACTACTCCTGGCCCTAATAAAGCCAGCCCACTGCATGCCGGGCTGGGCAGGCACCTGTGGGGGTCTGCCTTTCCCCCCACAGAGGAGCCCACCGCTGCCTCCCCGACATGGCGGACGCTGGGATGGCAGCACCGAAGAAACGGGAAACGTATATGCCCTGTTCCACAAAATGCTATTTTAGCAGCATAAAAATGTTACGTCGGGGAAGTAGTTACCTGCTCTGTTACTGAAAAGCCACGCAAATTCTTCCTGTGAATGGAAATATGCCAGGTCCCTTTATATGTAGTGTTTTCTCATGTGTACATTTTAATGCAGCCTGCTAGATTATGTGCATATATATTCCTTTTGTTTGTTTGTTTAAAATGTGTTGTCTATGGAATTGTTAAGGTGGTTTTGGTTTTGGTTTTTATTTTCATTCATGTTTGCACAGCCAGGATTAGCGTTCAGGTCCTCTGAAACACTTGCGCAGTTTTTAAAAAAACTTTTGAGTCGCACAAAAGCATGACGTTTTTGGCTCGGGGCTTTTTAAACACTTCTTTTTTAAGTTACTCTCTTTCGATGAGCACCTAAAGGCTTCAGGCCAGGTCGGCCTTCCGCGGCCCCGGCCGGGCAGGGGAGGGTTCCCGGCGGCCGGGGGAGGCCCTGACCGCACACCTGCGTGTGGAGATTTTTTTAAGGAGTGAGGGGGAGGAGGCCTAAGATGGGGGTTCAGCCGCGACGAGGTGGGTCTGACAGGGCCGAGGGCGGCTGGTGTCGGGCGGGGGAAGGTGTCGGGGGTCGCGGCCGCGGGCTGTGCCCTGGAGCCGGGGCAGGCCGCGCTGGGCTTCCCCCCCCCCCCCCTTCCTTTGGAGCGGTGCCTGGCCGGCTGCCACTGTTCAAAGACAATAAAAATAAGTTAGACGATAGGAAATCCGGGGTAATAGGTGTCATCTGGGCTAGAGCGAGCAGCCCTGGCTGGAGAGGCTTTGCCTGCTGAGGAGGCAGTGTCGGGGGGTGTGTGTGTGTGTGTGTGTGTGTGTGTGTCCATCGCTTACAAAGACCACTGGTCACACCCTGGCCTTAGATGACAGTTAAAAAAAACCACAAAAAACAACCAAAAAAACAAACCACAAAACTCCCCACCGAAACGCCAGTGAGGTACTGTAATTAAGGGGCTGGTGTAGGCTTAGAGCTGTGTGGGATGGTGTTCTTGAGTATTGATGCAGATGCGTTTCCCTTCACATCTGTGTCAGGTGTTGGACCTCGGCTCTGGGTTTTTTTTTTTTGGTTGATAGAGAGGAGCCAACACCTGCGCTCTTCTTAGTGATATTGGTCTAA
This sequence comes from Astur gentilis, assembly GCF_929443795.1. Taxonomy (NCBI): domain Eukaryota; kingdom Metazoa; phylum Chordata; class Aves; order Accipitriformes; family Accipitridae; genus Astur; species Astur gentilis. Next base: position 17,315,920 of record NC_064891.1, read on the forward strand.
AAATAGAGGCGTAATAAATAATGAAATAGAGCTGAGTAGAAAATAAATACTCTGGAGGTAACACTTTCTGAATCTTGAAATTCTTTCTATATATTGATGAAAGTTTTATTTTTAAAGGGTGGAACAATAGGAGGTTTGTTTGACTAAGTGTGGGCTGAAATCTAAGAACTTAAAAAGTTGCTCTGTCATGGTCAAGTGGTGGTTGGGTACAAGCTTCAGAAACATCCCCCCCCCCCTTCTTTTTCATTCCACCACCATGGAAAGCGTCTGCCTTGATCTAGCCAGTTTGAAGACTTTAATGTCTAGGCCAGTTGAAAACTTTCATTTTCCTTCAGTACTTGAAAATGGATTATCTGTATTCAAAGGTTATAAAGGAACAAAGAGAAAACGGAATGTGCTCTCAGATTTGGTTGCGTTATAACTAGATGCATTTAACTGGTACTGTTATTGAATCGTCTGTTGTTTGGTATGGCTTGGAGATGGAACAGAAAATTGTGGTAGTTCTGGATGTTTGAGAAGGGTTTAAATACTTACAGGTGTTAAGAATGCTACTCTTGGATGGGTGCGCTATTTAGAGCAGCTCCCCAAACGTTTTTGGTCACACACCCCTAACAAAAAAAAATGCACACCCAATTTATGAGTACGTATTTATAAATTAGGTACATGTACTACTGTACTAACATATTATGGACATTATAAAACATACACAAAAATAGAAATGTAAAAGTGATGAGATAAAGATGAAACAAATCCTATTTTAAAAATACTTTATTTATTAAGGGTATAAAAATGTTTTTTCCTGCACCCCAGTAGATTGTCTTGCACAATCCTTGGGGTGCATGCACCCCACTTTGGGGACCATTGACTTGGAGCATCTTTATAGTTGACCAAGTAAAGAAACCAACTCTCAGTGTGGTAAAAACAAGTGATGATATAATTTGAAATAAGTGCTTTTTATGACTGTAGAGTTCATTGTCCTATTTCTAACACCCTCTTTTCCTTCCCTCCTTTGTATTCAAATTTTTCACTAGGTTATCAGCTTCATGAGGTCAAATATCCTAATTCAAATTCACTGGCAGTGAGAACTGAATTCGGCTCAGCTGTGGAAATGCTTAATGAACTTACTTATACCCTTTGCTGATACTCTCTGCTATGATTGTTATCTTGCAACTGCTTCTAGAGTTTTGTGAAGGCAAGGGAAGTTTTAATGAAGTTCTTAGATTGCAGCAATAGCTGAAAACTTGGTTATTTAAAGTTTTTTGAAGGGATCTTGAGATCAAGACCTATTAATTTCTGGGAAACTGGACACAAGTTTGTATATTGAAGTTCAGGCATGTGTTCTGCTTTCATTTTTATGTGCTAGTTCTTTTCTATGCTGAAAGCTGTTCTTCTGCAATGAAAAAAGTGACAAGAACACCAGTATGAACAATACATTTTCTTCTCTGTAGCTGACAAATTTCTGGCAGTGGGAAGCGAGAGGGAGCTTAATGAGAAATCTGATTTATCTGGTAAGATCTCATATCTTAGAAATATTTGGTGTAAGAGTTTGTCTTTTGCTTTTAGTGAAGGAAATTATTTTAAAAAGTTGTCGTCCTTGGCCTAACACTTCAGAAAATTGCATGAAAATCCTCATGGAAATGAGAAAGCAGTAGGATGTATGTTTTAATTCTGAAAGTGAATCCTTCCTCCCAACGGGTGTGTAGTAGCTTCACTCACCCTATCAAATGAAAGATGACACATTTATAATGTTTGTTAGGAATGGTAATTAAGAAGATTTATATTTCATTGATAAGGGGTCATATTCAGCAGCTCATTGGTGCTACAACCTCACAGAGAACTGATCCGGTGTTCAGTGTGTACTTTCAAGGGCTAAAGTCAAAAGGAGAGATACCAGACGCAGTGCAGTGCGGAGATCCCTGAGCTAGCTCAGATGTCTCCAGTGTGAAATCCTGCCCTCAGTAAGGAGTTTTCCTCCCCACCCCCTTGCCACTTAAGATAGATGCAATCCTGTGCTGTAGCCACTGTTTTACTTCTGGGACTTAAACTGGTGTCTTTGCACGGCAGTACACGATGCTGAGTTTTTTATCAACCTGTTTGCTGAGATCTCTGAACTGAGATGTACAAACTGGTGTCTACTTACAGAAACTGTCAGGAGCCATACTGTTTAGTTGAATAATCATTTCAGAATCTTTACATGGTATATAAAGCATGATAGACGTTAAAAACTTGATTCAGAGAAATGAGTTCACTGAATGCAAGACCTCTCCAATTAACTGACAGGGAATGCTGACTGGAAACAATGCCAAGGTCTACATGAATCTCATTTTTTGCGCTCATGATTTAACTTTTATTTATTCATTACATAGGAAATCTGGACAGTTCTGATTTAGGCAGTTATCACACAAACTGGCATTGAGTTCAGATAATGTAAATTGTAAAAGGCGCAATATTCAAATAATAGGTTGAGTGCGGAGTGTTTGGAATAGCACATTCAGGGTGTATGACATGGTTTGCTGATGAGGCAAGCTGACAAGCATATGTTATGTTAAGTTGTGGCTGGACAGGGAAGAGGAACTATGCATGATGTCCTGGCTGCTGCTGTGCTCTTGGACATATTTTACTTTCACTGGAAAGGGAAAGAGGGAGAAATTGCTCCTTTCCTGGTGCACTCAGACTGGGGAAGGCTCTGGTGAACAAAGTGGACAGCTAGCAAGATGGGCAGCAAGAGGAGAGCCTGCTTTCAGCAGGGAGCTGCTGGCCAAGCCTGACTTCAGGAGTGATGACAGACTTTACAGAGACCTGAGAGAGGGTTGTCTGATGTCTGCTCAACTTGAGGAAGGGCTGAAAGCTGATGGGCCAATAATCAGGACTGGGAGGGACCCCTCCCCTTATTTCAGAGATATGAGTAGGGAGGGGGAGATGTTCCTCCTACCTCAGCAGTTTCTTAAATCTGATCATTCACTGGATTTAAGATTTATTTTTTTTTCTGCTTAAGTGCTGTCTTGCAGAATTATGTCTTGGCGCATTCTAATAAAATACTGTTTGAGTCTTTAAGCCTGCTCTCTTTCAAGAAGGCGCATAAAAAGATTAGGCAGCCACCCCTCCAAGTCTTGTTGAGCTCAAGTCTTGGTATGGTTCTGGATTTTGTTTCAACCTGGAGTCTTCAAAGTGGAGAAGAAATCTGAACGGAAGGGAAGAGGGGTGGGAGGTAATTTCTTTAAATAACAAAGATGCAAACTTCAAAATTTAAGTTACAGATGCTTGGCCATTTACTTCTTGATATATAGAGGGTTTTGTGTCTTTTCGTGCATAAAAATCTTATTGTTTTTCTTTAGTTAAGAAAAGGACTGCTTTGGAAAAGAGACATCTGTAGGCAATTTAGTTCATAGAGGGTAAGGTTTCTGAACTTGTCTGATCAAAATAACCTCACTTAATTTGAAAGAAATTGCATTTCATGCTGCTGTTTTTAAAGTACCTGGTTATTGTTGTTGCATACAATAAAACTGCTGCTTAAAAGTCTTTTTCTGTGAAAACTCCTTTAATCATGCTGGGGAGAAAGTAATTTTCCCTACTGCTCTCTTCTTGCTTAATAGATATCTATCTTCCCCACTATATTTGTGAGCTCAGATGTTTGTAAACAAACAAACATGCCACTGGAAGGTTCAAGAAGCGATTTAATGATTACAGCCCTTATCCACCTTTCTGATTGCTGAGACTATTTTATATTAGACTTATTTGGGGGATGCTACACTGATGGCTGTGTGAGCTAGTATGTTGCATCTCGCTATCCAGTGATTTATTTCTTTGAAACATCTACGCTTATGAACCAACTGTGTAGAAGAGAAGGTATATGCCGAGACTAAAGCTCTTCATTGCTTGCCCTCTTACAAGAAAATACAAACAGGTGGGCTGGTAAGGACTGCTTGCAGGGTGATGTCTGTGGGTGTGAACACCAGTGGGCTCAGTCCCATGGCTTGCAAGTAATTAATTTCATAATACGGCACCAAGCAATTGTCAGACTGCGATTGGCCTCAAACATTCCTGAGGCTTAAGATGCTGACCTGTAGCGCATGCTATGCTGTTCATCCCTTGAGCCTCTTTCTGTTTCTTGGAGATGCTGTAGAATAAATGAGAAAAGGTTGGATTTTGAGGACTGAAGTGACACCCTGGTAATTTTGCTATAATACTGATTTTTGTAGGCAAAAGAAATAGATATGCAAATTCACAAACTATACCACATCCATTCTGATCCTTTCTTACTGTTCTTTAACAGCAATAAACTTGTATCTAAATCTGAGGTCTTGTCCCCCCCTCCTCTTAAATCCCTTTCATCTCTCTTATTCTCATTTGTTTTTGGCAAAACATCCTTCCTTTCACTTTGACTCACAAGGCTTGATTATCTTTGACATGAGAGCTGTGTGTCTGTAGCGAGAGGCAAGAGTCAGAAGGCAGCTCCATGCATCCACTGATCCACAAACCAACATTCCTCTTGAAATGCACAACTGTGTAGGTTAACAAGGTACCCTCTGCAGGCTTGCTTGGAAGCATACAAGGTTGTGAAATGCCCACAACTTGCTTAATTTTATCCTTTTGTAGATTTGGAAGGATCAGTTTTGTTGATTTCAGTATCTCAGGAGGTAAACTCTGGTACTTGGGCTTAGTGATTCAGATCCTGGGTTACAAACATGTGAGAGAATGTACGACCATTTGCATGCAAGTGAGAGTTACTATGTACTTCAGGATGTTTCACTCATAACTGGGCCCTGGAGAAATCAGAATAAAATGCTGCCTAGTAAATGAGGAGACATGATAAGATTTGTGCAGCGTGCAGAGCAATAGAGAGGGCAGACATCCAGATGCTGTTAGGACCACTCCTCACCACATTGAACCTTGTTTTTCTTGGGAATCATAGAGCCATTACATGCTTACCATCCAGGAAAGATGGACTTACATGAGTCTGTTCTGTCAGTCTCCAAGGCAAGCAGCCCTGTCTGCTGCTCTGTGGTTGCTGGGAATTAAATCATCCCCTGCCCTTTTCTTGAGTCTCTCACATGTCTGTCTGTGGTGGTATTACCTTCAAGAGGTGTCACCCCTTTGAAAGGCTGTCTTCTCTCAGCATTTCAAACTAGTGCATGGTTGGATGATGATTGCTATTCAGCTCTTCCTGTGAAGAGCTAGGTTTGAATGGATGACCAAATTGACTTTTCATGCGCAAATTTGGGCATGACAGTGAAGAATTACTTCCGAGCTTTGCAATAAATATGATAATTATAACAACAATTATCATACAGATAGGAGAGAGCTGGAAGAAAATTGTTAGTCTAGATGGGGAAGTACACTCCATTTCCTCCTGTATTCCTATAGGTGAAGTGGACAAGTACTATCTACCGGTGGATCGCTTATGTTTTTTTGTTTAATCCCAGCAGCAAGGAGGACTGGAGAAGCCCATCCAGCACCAGCACATTTGAGTGACCTGATACGTAGTTTCTGTTCAGGTTAATGGTGGTAGTTTGAAGAGTTTGTTTTCGGTTTTTTTAATAGCTTTCTTTTCTATGCTAGGTAATTTTTCAAAACTCTCAAAGATGAAATTTATAGAACAACTTGAAAAGTGAAGTTCTTTACAGTGGATATTCCAGACTGTGTTTAAGGGAGATCTGTGGAAAACATGAAAGCTAACCAGATGACTGCTAGATAAAGTCTTTTTCATGGATTTCATTACATACCTGATGAAAAATGACGACGTAACACTTGTCTATTTGATCAGTGAAGAGCGGAAGGAACTAAACCTTCAGAATACTGTTGTCCTTTAAAGAAGGAAAAAAAGTGGTAAACTTCATTCCCTGCAATATTGAACCTAAACTAACTACCAGTGCTTGCAAAATAGTGAAAAGGAAAGGGAAGAGAGAGACAATAATAATTCAGTAAGATCATGTGAACTTTCAGAATGTGTTTGCACATATAACAATACGTGGGTTTTTTTTTTTTTTTTAAAAAAAGGAAGCAACCCTGATGTCTTATATTCATTCACAGTTCTTTCCTAACTCCTTAGACATCTGAAGAACTTGATCCTGCATACTGTTACTTTGTGTATTAAATTTGGAGTTCAGTGTTTCACTTCTGATATAAATTTGGATTATATAATTGTTTTGAGATAAGCTTTAGCTGAATATGATTTAAGCTGCATCACTTCTGAGGAGCAAAAGAGGTGATTACTGTATCTGAAAAGTATGAAAGACTCATACTGGGGCACTAATGTGCTCGGAACTAGTAAGTATATATACACGTATATATATGTTGTGGTTTAACTTATCTGACATTGCAAAAGTGTTATAGAAGGAGAACAGTTAGGAATTTATTTGCATAACTCTAAACCACTTCCTATCCCAGAAAATGTGCTGGATTGAAAGAAGTTGCAAGTTGTTTAATGTGACAGAACAAAAATCTAGCTACTGCTGAAAACAGAAGGTGAAAATACAGAATGGACGGGTGATATTTAATGAACAGTAGCTGTGTATTATTGAACATCAGAAAAGGATCTATATAGCCAGATTAAAGACAGATGACCTTTTTAGAGTTTAGTTAACCTTTTGGTCACTTTTGAGAGTTATCACTTATGAAGATAAAGGTCAAGCGGGAGCTTGGTCTTCATATATTATCTTTTTTCTGTGATTAAAGGTATGCTTCCCTCAGTTCTGCTTTCTTAAGGAGCTATAGGAGTTGTTCAGTTTAACAAGAATAGTCTGTGGAACACTTACGGTTTTCTAATCCTTTTCAAAATGATTTTGCAGGGGGAATTCTTTTGTACGAAATGGATGGTCCTTGATCTTTAATCTTTTCAGTATCTTCCTGTTAGTGTAAAAAAAAAAAAAAAAATTGTGAAAGAGGTCAGTGCTTCATATAAATTGATGCGTTACTTTTGAAATCAATGTAATTATGCAAACCTGCACTGAGTAGCCTTTGTCTTTCTTCCCACCAACAGCTATTTTTAAAAACAAACTACTGCATCCAAGAACTCCATAATAAAAAACTGCAATTATATTGCTGTTATTTACGGATTAGTAGGCATACAAACTCCTGATCAGCCAACTGTTTGTAAATGTGACACATTGGTTTATAGCCGCTCCAAAGGTGGCCATAGCTAGTCCTTTACTAGGAAACCTGTCCAGCAGTTGCCAATTCTCTGGCAGGTTATTACTTTTTTGGTTTGGTGTTGGGTTTTTTGTTGTGTGGGTTTTTGGTTTTTGTTTTTTTTAATTGCATACTTTAGTTCATCATTTAGGCAAAATTGGAAGCCTACTTCAGACAGCTGTTTGGCTAGTTTCAGCATTTAGGTTACTGTTACAGATGGGCAGAATACTTTCTGAATTTCGTAAGGCTTCTTTCATCTACCCTTCTTTAGCTGATGTAGTCAGGATCAAAATGAAATGGAATTTTGCATCACACAGGAAACACATGCATATATGACTAGGTATGCAAGTATTTGTCTTGGTGGTTTCAGTGGAAATTTAACAGTTCTCTGCCAGAGTGAATTTCATACCCAGGGAAGAGGGGCTGTGGGTGAGAGATACAAAAGCTGCTACTCGTGCTTTCCTTTTTACCTCTCATGAGAGCAGCAGGTAGGGAAACTGTCTTGGTGGTTTCAGTGGAAATTTAACAGTTCTCTGCCAGAGTGAATTTCATACCCAGGGAAGAGGGGCTGTGGGTGAGAGATACAAAAGCTGCTACTTGTGCTTTCCTTTTTACCTCTCATGAGAGCAGCAGGTAGGGAAACTGGACTGATTGTTAGGGGACTGTCAATGGTTTTAAGCATATAGACTTCGTAGAAAATAAATAACTGTTCTGTAAGTGCAAATAATGAAATATTTGCCAATGATCAATTTTTTTTTTTTTTCTGGAAGTTTAACTTAATATTTGCAGTGATCAAATAGGTCTTATGCTAAAATTAATTTTAGCAAATGCTTTAGGAAAGATTTGAGTTGAATAGGAGAATAACTCCTCCACCATCTTCCTTGGAATGTTACGCAGACTGGTATTCTGTGTGTTACACAAGAACTAGCCAAGTGAAAGTGTCTCCAGGCCAGCCTGAAATCTAAAAAAAACACCAAATAAACAAGACAAAAAATGCCCCCAAACCACATGTAACGTATGTAACATGAGTAAAAATTATAATTTTACAGGCTGTGTGCGTGTTGACTCCTTACAGAATTGGAGACACAATGCATACTGCATGGATACCGAGTTGTAGATTAGGAATGCAGAAAGGGCTGAGGGCTATTTGCTCTTTCCTTCAATTGATCATTAATAAGGATGACTAAGAGGGAGACCTGATTGTCTTTTCATTGTGTCTAACAAGTTGTTGTGCGAGGTTTAACCAAGGATCTTTCTACCCTGCTGCCTCAGAGCTTGCAGCATTCACCAAGGAGAGTGTGAGGAGGTGCAAAGTATGCACCGCATGGGCTTTACACCGCTACGCTTGCCTGGCATCTAGGCATCTGGAAGTTACGCCTGGGCAGTCATGTTCTAATGGTCACACTCTACAAATTGAGCAAATCTCAGATTTGCTGTTCTTTGGCAGTGAGTTACAAAATTTTGTTGAAAATTTCCATGAAAAGTAGAATTACTTTTAACTTCATTTTAAACCTCCTCAGTGATGACTCTACTGCGGGCTACCTAGTTCTTTCCCTCCACCCTGCCATAGAAGAGAGTAATCTCCTCTTCAGCTTGTTTATACAATGCATAATTTTGTAGACTACTGCTCTCTCTCTCCCCTAGTTTTCTCTTCAGATGGCAAACTAATCTACTTAATCCCTTTCTAAAGAAGATTTTCCCATACCTTTGATTATCCTCGCAACATTCTGCATCTTTTCTACTTTCTCGATCTCTTTTTTTGAAATGGGATTAATAGAATTGCATGCAATATGAATTCATAAATGTGTGTGTGGTCTTTCAGAGGGATCTCATGAAGCTTTCTGGTTTACTGTTCCTTTCCTAATAATTTCAAACCTTCTATTTGTCTGCTTCTGAATAGTCAATTAATTCTAGTATCTTTCTGGCATGGTAACTCTCTCTTCTTAAGTGTTTGTGTGAGGCAGAGACCAATTTTTTTTCTCCATGTACATCTTTGCATTCATCTTTGTCTTCACTCATCTGCTTGAGATACTCTCCAACCTGTCACAGTAATTCTCAGCTCTTAAACTGTAAACTCAATACCCTACTCTCCTTTCTCTTCATGCATCATCTTCGTCTCTGCCCCATCTTGTTCACTTGAGTGCATTGAACAGTGAAGAACCAGATGTATATATTTCAAGGACTGTCTTAGCAACTGCTTTGAAAGGACAGTTTACTTTTTTCATTAATTAATAAGTGATCAAAGGATAGGAAATGAAGGGTAGGATCTTCTCTCATCTAATTACAATTCATGTTCTTTAGGAGCCTTTAATGAGAATTTGTGACAAGAGCTTCTAGGAAACATGAGTACACTTTATTGATAAGATTATCCATGTGTTCCCTGACCCCTTTGAAGGGCTTCAGCTCAAACTGAGAAGTGATTTCTTACCATAAACACATCACTCCTCTTTCCCTGGTTTGTGTTCATGTCTGCTAACTTTCCTTTTTTTAATGGGTTTTACTTTTTGCTTTGCACACAAGTGAGGGATTAAAATTTACTATTCTCTTGAAATAGTTTTTAAAGATTGCTAAGTGGCAAATAGACACAACTCCTCTTCCATATACGGTCATGGAGGTGACAAGTTATAGGATGCAGTTATTCAGCATCTTTGTATTTGGATTCCCTTAGGACCATTTTGATGAACAGTTGAGTGACTGTCCCAGCATTTGTGTTTTATGTTCATTTCATGAATTTGTTCTAAGATGTTTTCTACTGATTACAGGGTCAAGTATTCAGATTCAGCTGTTAAATAATAGCATTGGCAATGCGGTGAACATTGTGAGTGAATGGCTCTGAGGACTGTGCTGCAATAGCATGGTTGCTGGATGTTGTGGGTTAACATAGTCTCTTCCTGTGTGTATCTTAAAATACAGAGCAATTTAGTAAAGCTTTTGCTAGATTTAAATGAGGACTGGCACTTCCAGCAAATGAATGAGGTCTCATACACAGGGCAGGGCTTACTCTTCCTTCTGGCTGAGGTATTTTGTTTGGCTGGCCTGTCTCTGGCTGCATTGACCTTGTGAAGTGGTGTGAACCAATGGGAGTGGATGTATAGCGTGAGCTGGGAGAAGCTGAGGACTTCGTGTGCACACTTGAAGGATATCAGTGCATCTTTTTGTCGTCTTTTTCACTTTGGATTAATTTTAATCTGATTCCATGGGCTTGGTGCTGTGATTTAGCTTCATCCAAAAGGAACCCAGTGTCTACCCTGCTGTGCAAAATGAAGCGTAGTAAATGTGTATGTTTTAAAGCTTCTTAAAAAGTGCACTTCCAATCTGCTAATCCCTAAATGTTGAAGCACCTGGTGTTCTCAAGGATCCTGTTGTAAAATCTGCCTCAGTTCTTGGCAAGACAGGGCAGTTTGGGAACGAGCTATGAGGAATAGTTCAGTAATTGTGTTTCCTCTTGGATCTGTTCTTCTGGTGTGTGAAAGGATGGCTCCAGACCCTGCTTTCCCATGTCACGGGCAGGTTTGCTGTGTACAGTCATCTGTGCACCAAAAGTGGGGTGAGGATTTGTCTCAAAGCGGTGACTGAAGTCTTGTTATGGACCTTACCTAAAGACCATTAAAAACCACGGCTCACCATAAGAGAACTTGTCCATTACAAGGCTGCTATTAACATGGAGTGATCATAGACTTAATCTTGCAACTGCCTAGGCTGAAACTAAAGACAGGTTTGCCCAAGTAAGAGGTGCCAGACTGGACCTTTATATGTTTTTATTTATAAATTGTTTTGAGGGATGTGTCCTTTTGATTCTACGTACCTGGTGCTATTATTTTGGAATATAGTTTATGTGAGGCCTTTGTTAAGAATCTTTGGTAATGGAGGTCTTGGAGACTCTTTTTACTCTTAGACATTAGAAAGAATATGGAACGATTCAACTGATTATATCAGTTCTTTGTTATTAGGCTTTTTTGCTTGGTTAAAAAAGCAATAAGGTTATGAGTTTCTCATCTAATAATGAGAAGGTCTGGAATGGTTTACATCAACTGTTCTTCAAAATTAGGAAAGTGGAGATGCATCTAAATTGCAAACTGTAATGCCAGGCTTCACATTGATGGAAATAAACTTTGATAAATCTTTAATTGCTAAAAAAGCAGGATTTATAATGGAAATGTGAATAGACATTTGAATATATAGCATGTTTTTGAGGTGCCACTCATACATATTGTATTACCTTTGTGTTACTTGTTTAAATATGACTTCTCTTACAGTTTTAGCCCAATTCCTGCCTTTAGAGGTCTTTATGCTTTCTTAATTCTCTGTTCTGCATTATCTGTATTTATTTGATGGCATAGTAAAAATAAAACATTGCTAAACAGCTATACCTAGTCCATAAAATTGGCTTGGCCTTTTTGTAACTATCAAGTTTAACACAAAAAGGTATTTAGTGTTTTTAAGGTGGTGACTTTTTCTAGAATGGGATGCATTCTAAAATGTTGAAGTAGAAGATTACATGAAATAAAAGGAACAAAAAAAAATAACAAAGGAATGCATGCTGATCTTTGCATATTAAAATCCTGCATAAGTCATTCTGTGAAAATTTTTTATAGAATAAAATATTGTGTACTTTGTGGCTTGTAGAGCTCTGTACAGCACTTTAAATAGCAGAACTGCAAGCACAGAAACCTTTTTTCTTTAAGATTAAAAAAAGCCTTCTAATATCTGATGGTCAAAAAGGCCCCTATTGGCATAACCAGGACACTACTGGAAGGAGTGGTTGAGTTTGTTGTGTTCTGAAAGCTCTTTAACCTCAGAACAGGACATACCATTGCTTGTGCAGGTGCAATGTACTCGTAGATCTTTAACTAGCTATGTGGATGTAAACGCTTACTAATTAGCTGGTATGTTATGTCAGGTAAGGAAGTTATTTTGGAAAACAGCAATTTTGACTGTAAAGGATTTACATAGTACTTGTAACAGTATGCAATGCTTTCTGCCCCTCCCCCCCACCCCCCTTATAGTACCTCAAAATGGGATTTAAGCACCTCATCAAAAAGGAGCTTTCTCTAATTAAGTTTTTGTGCCACTAGCTTAAGTCACATGCAAAGATTCAAAAAGAGCTTGCTTTAGTAGAAATCTGACAGTGCTGGTCTTACAGATTTTTTTTTTTTTTTTTTTTTTTTTTTGTTATTAATGTTGGTCTGAATTAGGAGTGTCTTTAAATAAAACATCTGCATCTTAATGAACGTTGAGCAGATTTATGCCCTTTATCTATCCTTTGACCTTAATCCTTATAACTCATCTGCGTGTCCAATTCAGATATTCACATTAAGTTACTTATTCTGTCTTTCCCTTTTCTTTGGAGTTTGAGTGAGTTAGGGTAAATAATATATGATACAATTTTTCCTGTGTAGACAGTTCCTCCCCTCTTCCCCTAACTTCCCCAATCATCATGATCAGTTTAACACTTTATTAATAAAAGACACTCTAGTCTTTCTAAAAGAAAAGATATTATGGAGAATAATTGAAAAGTAGGGTAATTGAAACTGTTCCTATTACATCTGGCGGAAATTACATTAATCATATTGGACTTTGCAGGAGCAAGTAATAGTTGTTTTCATGAAACTTGGTTTGAGTAAAATTATTTTTGAATAAAGACCATCAAATCTATTACTAAATTTAACTCTTGAATTGTCACTATTTGTAAAATAGCAGGTGGAATTTATGTTGAAGTGACTTCTAACAGAGAAGCATCATTTATTAAACTGCTTGGAAAATAAGACTACCTAAATGTTTTAATTGATAGTTGCAAGGATAAGCTTGACTCAAACATTTTTCTGCACACTGAGATGCACATGAAGTACTGCAGAAGACATCATCAGCTGCCTTGTGACAGCAGTTGCTTCATTAAGGTGTTATCTGGCTCCTGAATCAAGTCCCCCCATGAAGTACTTCACTCAATGTTATTATATCTTAGTGTTTACTTATTGTCAGATTCTGTCTATGAAAGATGTAAGCAATTTGCATGAGCAAAACTTAATTTAAAATTCTCCCTTGCATAGGGCCTCAGTAAGAGAGACTTTGTGCTTCAAATTCTGACTGCTGTTCCTACCTGAAGATACTGTAGGACTAAAACCTGCCAAATCCTGATGTGCACAGCTGTGATAACTGGAAAAAGCTCCATAGAAGAGCAAGTACATAAATAACTTTGTCAGCCTTCATTGCTGGATCCGTATGTCTGTGAGGATCTCTCTGCAGGAATCTGATTCTGACACTTGAAGTATGCTTTGCACTTCAAGTGGGGGTGTCAAATGGGAAAGGCAGCCAATGTATTTAACAGTGTGATACTACATCTCAGTTGGTGGGCACCTCTTCTTGAGCTAGCAGAAGTGATTTAGAAATGGTAAGAGTGATTTGGTGGTTAATTCTAAAAGCATTAATCAAGACCAGTTTTAGTTCTAAAGTTGAAACCAGCCATTCAGACTCTTCAAAGGTTTTAAAATTTTACCAAAAAAACCCCCAACCCCAAAAAACCCCAAGCCCAAGCACAAACCCAAAGCGGGGGGACACAGGGGACTGTAATTCCTACATTTTGAGTTTCGTCAATGGCTGCATAGTTTTTATCCTTGAACAAGAGCAATTACCAGTAATGTACTATCACACTTCTCATGTCTTTCAAATACTCCCTTAGTTCATAGAAAGAAAGAATGCAGATGCAGTGTAATCTGAACAAGACAGACATGTAGCATGCTTTTGCAGAAATTAAATGAAAGTCTGAGTCACAAGGAGTAAACCCAAGGTCAGATACATTGCCTCCTAAGTTCTATTTTATGTATCGCTCATTTACAACCAGCGCCAACGTTCCTGAAAGGTTAACTCTGGTTTTGGAATGGGCAGTCTGTGAAGAAGCTGGAAATGTCTTTTGCTAAGATCTTGTTAGCTTTTTCTGCATCTCTAAGATCATCTTATAAGGCAACATGAATAGCTTGTATGTTATTTTTCTATCTGGCATAGCTGGTTTTTTGTCTTAGGATTTTCACGAGCAGGCAGAAATAATTTGTAGTAGCATTCCAAAGGGTCTCCCTCCACTTCATTGAGACTCACTGATAGTAACTCAGTGGTAGGGTGGTCATGTTTCCTGAGAAGAATTTGAATTGAGAGTGGTGTGGGTTTTTCCTTCTTACTCTCCCTTGCTGATCCTGCTTGTCACTTATAAAAGCTATTTCCAGGTTGGTGAAGCAGCACTGGTAAATTCTTTTATTATTTTTCCAAATATAATTGTTCCTTTGCTCAGCTGAGTGAAAAGCCTGAGGAGACTCAAGCCATTTAATCTCTGCGGTAAAGGTGAAGTATAATGCAACATGAAGGCGATCAGAGTAGAGACAGTCTGTCACAGTAGCATGATACTGCACCTGAATTCATAGGGCCCATGTGCTAGTATGGATAGGCTCTATCTATGTCTAGTGGTTAAATCTACCAGATTGCACAGACTTGGCTTGTTGTTGATAAAACCTAGGAGGGCTTGGATACCATGATTCCTGGACAGATTCCCTTGTGGTAACCCAGGTATTTTGAATCCTTGGGGAAAAGAAGCTGGATACAGCTGAATTAGAGTTTGGCAGGATAAAACACTTGGATCAAACAAGGAACTGTTTGAACTTCAGCTTCCTCCAAGGATGAGCAGAATAGCATATTGATACCAGAAATTGCCATCGTTTGGTTTTTTTTGTCACTCAAATCCTGGTTTGGTTTGCCGTGAACTGGGAAGGGTAGAGAAAACATCCCTTGCTTAAGTTAAGAAGGACATCAAGAGAAGGGAAATTATTTTGCCAGGTTGAGAAGTGTCCTTACCGAAGTCTTTCCTGTGTTGCCTTTACAGCTGGCTTTTGGAGTCCATCTGCACTCAGGTCTCTGGAGATGTGGCTTGCTCTTTTGCATGCACAACCTTATTCTTGTTTGTTTGTTTGTTTTTATTTTAGTTTAAAAAAAAAATCAAACTTGACTATTAAAATCCCCCATTAATCACAATAGTCTTTTTCTTTTTGGCTGCAGTAAGTACCTCAGACTATGGTTGCTAACTGGTGAGCCCTGCAGAATCCTCTTGGAGTGGTTAACGTTTACCTTCCCACTTGATTCCTTTTGTTGATCTACTCTCCAGAGCATAATGGAGTAATGTATGTGCTTCATTACAAAGTATTCTCTTAAATTATCAATTAAGATGGCTTCATGCGAGGAAGCTGGAGTCTGGAGTGAAGTGTTTCAGTTGTTCTCTTCTCTGGTAGATGGGCAACAGAGGAGCGTGTGGGAATTCAGGTTTGGCAACTGTAAACTACTGGAGTAAGATTTACCAGAGCTTGTTGGTAAACACCCTGTTACATTATGGGATGGCTGCTGAACACTTCATCATATGAAGTGTTTATTTGCCTGAATGAACTAACTACTTAGGTGATAATCGGCGAACTCATGAGTGGCTGTGTGAACTTCTGTAAGGGGTATTATTTGAATGAATGAGGTTCAGACCTGGGCATAAAGCACTCCTGCATCGCAGGAACTCAAAAACTCAGGTTCTTTGAGGGATTGTGTGTTGCTGCATGTAAAAGTATGCTTATTTGATGTAATACTAACTTATGTATGGTAAGATGGCCATAAGTGTCATGAACGTGTTAAAATTGTTGTCTGTTTAAAAGCTATCTTAGGATTTATTGAAACTTTCTGAGTAAATTTGCCACCTCAAACATTTTTGCAGAATCCCAAACAAAACTCATTAAGCAAGTGAAAAGCCCAATTAGTGTGTGTGCTTTTTTCCACACTCACGGTAGCATGATTAGAAATATGATCAGAAACATTCAGTGGTCAGAACTGGACAAGTGTGTGGGCAAAAAAGCTTTTCTCTCAGCTGTCTTCTCAGTGTATTACCTATGATGATAATTTGTTCCCCCCTTCCATTTGTGTGGTCAGAGAGGAAAAATGAGATGACTGTAGGCAGGTTTTTGTTTATGAATAAATACAAGAGTTATCTTGCATCTCTATGAAGATGTCTATTTGTATGTCTGTGAAAATGACTTACTTTCTGGATTATTTGGAGCAAACCCACTTGCATTTATATAGACTTTCCATAGAGCTCTTCAGCGTCCACTAAACGCTGCACTAACCACTTTTATAGAATGGCCTCGATAAAAAGAGGATACTAAAACCCAAAAGTTTATATTGATTATAAAGAAAAGAAAAGCCTTATGTTTTCAAGTATTTGCATGTATATATGATATTAGAGGACTAATTTCCTGAGTAAAGTTCAGGGGAATTGCTCAGACAAGTGGTTGCATAAAAGATCTTGTCCTGCAAGTTCATGAGTGTGAGTGGCCTGATAGTGGAGTTCAGCGTGATGCTAGGCACACATAAGGAACTGTGCACATAGAAGATACAAAACATTTATAGCCTTAGAAATAAGGTAAAAATTAATAAATATGAATAGCTGATGAAATAGTTTTGAGAAAACTGTGCTGCCTTTTTTTTTCTTTCCCCAAAAGTTTCTCCTGTGGGACTTGTTTTGTCATTGTGGGAATATTTGTTGTGGATGTCAAGAAGGCAGGCAGATATCAGGGCAGATAGAGGTGAAGGGCCTTGAGTTCTGAATTTAAACTTTCATTTTTGGGGACAGTAGCAGCTCATATGCAGTATTATGTTGTTCCTGAAAAGCTTGGTTGGTGGGATACAGCAGTGCCCTGCTGAGTGGATCAGTAATTGTGAGGCTATGTGTTGGTCTCATATCAGTTGTTACCAGCTTGCAATGTATTATCCATTACCAAAGGAATTTATCTGAAAAAATAAACAAATAAGTGAGGATTCCTATGGGTCATGAAAGGCTTAAATACATCTAAACTCTTATCTCATCCTGACCTATATGTTAGCATGAATGAACACTGGATACAATCAGGTTTTTGGGACCTGATGTCATGGTTTCTCCCCCGCCTCTGCCTTCCATGTGTGCAGGTGGAAAAGACAAACTCTGATTGTATTGCTAACAACTTATTTTGAAACTAGGTGTATTTTGTGGCTCCTCAAATACAGGTGTGAGTAAAACATATAAGAAGCAAATGCAAATGATTCATTCTTTCCGCTATGGAGGTGGTCCATGTTTGATCTCTAATATACCATAAATTCAGAACGCTAAAAGATGGAGCAGTAACTATATGGGCTGTCCGGTCTTTCAGAAAGCTTGTTTGGGTGGTATAAAAGAGCACTTCTCCTTCATAGACAGAATTTTCTAAATATTTATTTTAAAGTACCTTTGTAGTTCTACAACAGCATAATTCAAGCCCTTTCAAGTCAGGGAGTTTCTTGTGCATTAACAATACTCCGGGTATTTTTTATATTCTCTAAGACTGTAGATGGAAAGGAACAGGCCATCGGGTCATTTATGAAATGCATATTTCAAATTTGGATTACCTTGTTGCATGATATTTTTCTTTTCTAACCCTGAGACTGAAGTTACGCCTTCTGATGATGGAAGGGGTGGTTAGGTAGAATAAATACTTGCTGAAAGGTAGGCTCTTTCTGGCAATATCTTTTTCAGCCTTGCTAAGCATGTTCCAGAGCTCTAATCTTATCCATCTGAGACTTCTTCAGCCTCTGAAAGACAAAAACATAATGCTGATTAAACCTAAACCTGCATACGATTCAGTATTAGGTGTTTGCTTATGCTGGAAATACTTTTGCACGTAGGTCTGCATGGCAAATCTTACATCCTTTATTCTTCGATTACCACTACACCAAGGTAAGTGCCAGCAGTGATTACCCTATATTTGCAGTTGGCATTTTAATAATATTTAATGAAATCAAACAAGACTTTAGAGTGACAACTCTTTTGAGAGCATAACAATGGAAAATACTTCTGTACAGAGCAGGACTGCAGGGTTTTTTTGATGTATGGCATGCTTCTTGGGGGGTGAAAGTCATGTCACCCTTTAGGTTATTTTGGGGGTTTGTTTGTTTTCTTTTCTGTTAAGAGACCTAGGCTAAGGCATGTTGCAGCCTAAGAGCTAGCTTGTGATATGTCTTTCACCTCGCTGAGAGGCATGCCATGTACCATGAACTGTTGCAGCCTGACCTGCAAAATGGTGCCATCATGTCAGGGACAGTATATAGAGCAATATTGTGTATAATTTGTGAGTGTAGTTGTCTGGAAGAGAGTGTGAAAGAGGGAGATGGGAAACAGGTTTTGGTCAGTTGTCCAGTCTATTTATGAGCTAGATTTCAGAGGATTTTTAGTTACTCTTTGACTTATTCACACCAGAGCAGCAAAGCAGCAATGTGTATTGGATCATAGAAAGGGATTTGAGAACAGAAGAAACGATTAATCCTTGTGTGTACTAAATTCGTTCACAAAGAAGATAGGACTCAGTGTAAATGTCAAGAGTCAGATCTAGAGAGGGGACATGGATGTTGTGACAAGGTATATTACAAAGCCTGTGTTTAAATAATGGAGATCTGGTCAGTGCCTCTGAGTGAGGCACCTGAACATCCTCATAGTGTTGATGGAGAAGCCTAGTGAAGGGTTTTTAACCCAGCCAGTGGATTGCAATGCAATTCAGTCCTCTAGATTCCAAGGCAGTAAGTTAAGCTGTAAAGAAATACTTCTTTCATGCAAATAAAATCTTTAAGGGGAAGAATATTTTTTAATGGTTTTTTGTATGTTGTAAAATATAGCTATAGCAGCCTGTAGTCATAGCTGCAGCAGTTCCTTCTTGCTCAGTAACTGATTTGTTAAAGCACTTAGCGGTGCTGTGGGGAAAACTGGGCTCGGTTCTCTTCACCTGAGGCTAGTCAAACTGCCGTCTCTCAGGAGAATTTTGCCTGTGACTACTCTGAAGCTCATGCTCTGGAGCTGTTGCGTGCCAAATGAAATCTGGGTTCATCTGGGACAGGGAAGGCGAGAATGGTTTGGGGGTTCTCCTGGAGTGTTATTGGACACATCCTGTAGCACTTCTCAGTGTGAGCCTGTTCTGTCTGCAGATGGGGGATTTGACTGTTAAACTAGAAAGTCTTTCTTCATTCCACAGAACAATATTTAGAAAGAGAAGAATTTTCAAGAGGGGAGTTTGAGACTTAAATCTGGTATTTAATCCTTTGTATATGGCTTGGCTCATAGCTAGGTATGTCTGCATGTAGCAGTCTTTTACTATCAATAACAGTTACTGTTCGATTTAATGGTCCTATAATTAATTACACTATTTTAACAAATCTTTTTAATTAAAACTGTTTTCCACTTGGTGTAACAAAACAAAAAAAGGCCTCTTACTATGTTACAGGGTTTCTGCTGACTTGTTTGTGTGCTCTTTTGTGGACAGATTACAGGGAGCACACAAAATACTGCTCCCTCAATTTAACAATAGCTTTATTCAGTAATTCTTCTAACCAGCATGTTTGGTTTAGATCGTGGCAAAGCTTGGCCGTATTTGCTTTTTTGAGGTATAGCGCAATGTAGAAGTAATCAAACTAGGTTTTAAACATGTTGTACTTAAAATAGTTTAGTAGTGGAAAACAGCTCTGTGCAGGCTGTTAAGTTTTATAGGTTTGAAAGAAAAACTGGTCCACTTTTACTACCTTCTTGTAGAAATATGATGATTGTTAATTTGCAAAGTCTAACAACAAAAATATGCTTTTATTATTTTTATCTTGGATTCAAGGCAAAATTAGGTAGATACACACTCTGTGTGTACACTTTTAGCACAAATCCAAGTGAGTGTTTACATAGGTTAAAGCCTGACTCTGTAAAGAAGGATCTTGGCACCCAAGTGCAGATTTGCCTTTGGTGCCAGGTGAGGAGGAGGAAGGAATGAATAATCACCAAAGAGAAGCCAACAGACGTTCAGCTATTCCTGTCAGGTATGGGCAGTGGCTGGTATTTTTGGTCCTGTTGGCTTTAAAAGGGTAGTATATGAGGAGGGAAGCAAGGAAGCTTTCTGTTAGTCTAAAAGGTACGTTGTGTGAAAGAAATTACAAATGATAACTTAAGGTGGAATGCAAATTTGCAATGTAGATTTTTAGAAATATTTTTCATGACCTAGTACAGAAAAAATCATTGCTTTAACATATTTTAATATAATTGTTTATCTGGAAAATGTTTTTAATGCTCTTAAAGGATAATTTACCTGTCAATTTTGCTACACTTTGGTGTGCTAATTAGTGGCTGTAAGGAAAATATTGAAGTGCAGAAGCAGCGGGGGCATTAGAAAGTAGTATGTAAGCTCCAGAAGCATAGGAATATGTTGTGTCTGAAAAATGGTAATACTTCAGAAGTAGCATATTTTACTTGTATGCTTCAGTTTCTTGGAGAACTGAGTGCAATCTCCCTGAGGATCTCTCTCTAAATCTTTAGCGAGTAGAACTATGTCAAAAGTGCAATTCCTTGGTGTGGGTAGTTGATCAAGGTGGTTCTACATGAGAAAGTTGTCTTAGTTCAGCAGAAGTTAGGACTTTTTACAGTGCTGTTTGGGTTTTTTAATAAATCACTGCTGTAAATTCCTGTGTTTGCGTGTTTCGTGTAAGACTATCTTGAATGCTTTAATAGCCTTTTAGTGTTACGGTTGCACAAGACCTTTTTCTGTCAGTCAGAAAGGTCAAGAGTGAGGCATCTGTTGTGCTGCTTTGGTCTTCCAAGAGACTAAAGAGTAACCAAGCTCAGATGAACTTGTATTACAGTGATGATTCAGGTACTTGGAAGATTGCCTCCTTGAAGTGATGTCTCTGTTTGTCACTCTGCCTTTGCGCAAAGACTGTTTTGTAGGAAAAGCTAGGAAATGTGGGATTTCATTTTTAATTTCTCTCTTCCTTCTTTGGCATCAGTACAACCAGATGCCTGAGCTTAAGAAAAGAGAAGACTGCTAAAAAAGAATTTTTTTCTGAGGTTTGGAAGCTTCTTTCTCTTTCAAACATCCTGATTTTTGTTGTTCTTCACAGCATGTCAGACACCTGCAAGAGAACTGGGAGGACTTCAAAAGAGGGCTTGGATTTGTTTTCACTTGTCCTGATTGCCTATCAGAGTTGGACCCTTGTGTCCTCCTCTTGCTTTATAAGCTTGGCTATATAAATAACATACTACTGACCTGATCTTAAAGCCCCTACTTTTTTCATTTATTGAGATAGAGGGAAGATTAATTACTGTATTTTTCCTTAATATCAGATCATCTTTCATGTACAAATTTATGCTTTGGTTTGTTTTGCTGTTTAAAAAGTCATGATTTCGGTTTCCAGAAAATCAAAGCAAGAACTCACTTTCATTTCACATGCATGTTCTCATTAAAGGATTGTTGGGAAAAATACAACAGTAGCCCTTGGAAGAGGTTTGAGCCTCCAGTGACTTAGAAAATTCTGCTTCCTCTTGGTTAGGTTTTCTTCTGCTGATGTATGAATCTCTTGCAATATAGTTTCTTTCTGCAGTATGGCTCAGCTTCAACAAAAGGAATATAAAAATATTAAACTAGCATATACATGTTAAGGGTCTGTCCTTGGATAGGACGCTCTCACAGGGAATGCATCTCAGTGTGGGCCTACAACCCAAGAGCTATGCCCAGCAAAGCTTGCAATGCCTAGCTGTACTGGTGTAATGTCCCATCAGTCCCAACTATCTACCCTTAATTAAATGTATTCTTGTGCCTCAGTTGCTGTGAATTCTTGCCCAGCCTCCTAGTTCAGGTTACTAGTGACTGTGACTTTGAGACGAGCTGCGTGATGAGACATGTTGGTGGAGGTACTGATTGTGTAATGGGGCAGTAACCACTGGCAGAGTGACATGGCACACTAGTGGATGAGGTTGAGCAAACTCTAAGGTCAGCATTACAATTTGGTTTGTTGCCTTTGAATCTGGGCCTTAGCACCCCTATTTCATGGCTAACAACTCTCCTGCTGTAGATGAAGAGTGCAGTCATCTCCATATCCTACTCATTTTTAACTGAAAGCTTTTGAATACTGTGTAAAAGAGGGTTTAATTTTTAGCGTCAACGAGTTTGGCATAACCTGGCCATGCCTGATGGCTTGCACTTCAAAGACGGCAGTAGAGTTGAGCGTATATTCTACTCTTAAATCAAAATGAAGTTTAGATAAGAGCTAAAAATCTAGATGTTCCTGAGTGTATGCAAATACGCATAGGGGTTAAGTACATGAGGATCTCTGGCTATGTCTGTTGGACTGCAATATCTCCTGCCTAGCACTTGCTAATACTAGAAATGTTGATGACTCTTACTTTTTGAGACTCAGTTTTACTTTTATTATCTATCTTTAACAGACATGATGTGGGCTAAGTGATGCCAAAATCCTCTTCTTGAACCTATCCTTCTAGTGCATCTTCTTTCTAGTACAGCTGCAGTTTTCCTTGTAACACTGGAATTTATCTTATCTGATGTTATAGCTTCCTCAGAATCTTTTAATCATGTCTTCTACCTGGGATTTGGGTAGGATATTGAAAATAACCTACTAGACTTATCTTGATCTGTCTGTATCTTTATTTATCTCCTTTTTCTGGGTGATCAGTGATCCAGAATCAAGCTCTACTTTCTTTAAGGTTGGTCTTCACAAAGCAGCCTTCTCACTCCTTCATTTTCTTTTGTCCCCTCAATCCTTCTCCAACAAGCTATTATCAAGGAGTTCAACACTGTTGTCATATGACTTACCTCACCAACAGTGCCAATTATGTCAAATATATACTGTTTCAAACTGACAAATATAATGCCTCTTCCTTTTCACTCAACATCTGGCCGTAGTCTGGAATGGTTTTAGGAAAAACTTATTTTCTTACTGAATTTAAACTTAATCAAAACTTAATGACAATACTCATCCTTTACCTTTATATCCACTACTCAATGACTTGCTTACATCTTTTTCTTGACCTGTTTCTCTCATGGGGGAAGTCTTCTCAAAGAAACTATTTTCCCATTTGAAAAAAAAGTGAAGTCAAAGTGTCTCCAAATTCTTCTGTTATCTGTGAAGGTTTGTGTGACGTCAGCATATATCAACACCAGATATTTGCCAGCTTACTCTGGCAACCACACTTCATATTTTTCTTATTCCAGCAGACTGAACACAATTCTGTTGCCTTTGGTCTTATGATGAATATCTGTTAGTCTTCTAACTGAAGTGCAGGTAACAGCTGTTTCTCTGAAGAAGCTGTAGGATAATATCCTGGTGTGTCCCACAAGGATGCCCCCCAGGTATGCCTTCTGTAGCTTTTAATTGTCTTCTATAGACACACCTTTTCCTAAATACTTAAACGGGTGATACAATGATTAAAATATAATTCTGAATGTCTTTATATGTCTATTTATGTCTTCATATTTAATTTAATTATAATTAATTTGTTTGTTTCTCAGTTTCTGTTTCCTGCATCTCACCTCTTTACAACATCTGCAGACGAGAAAAGGAACAATGTTAAGTTCACTGATTTCCCAAAGCTTTTTATTTTCGTGGATGCTACTCGGTGTTGAAATGTTCCTTGACAGTATTCATATTTTCCTTTTCAAGTCTGCATTTCATGCACCAAAAAAACCCACCCAAACCCCTGCTATTTCACTAAAAAATAAAATCTACTGCTTCCACAGCAGAAATGGATGACGAGTAAATCATCTCCAAAGATAAAGCTGAAGCTTCCATGGTCTGTACTCAGCCTTACATCTGCTCCATAGGTTTGTCTGCTCAGCAATCTTGCTTTGCAAATGGCTTTGAGGGAGTAAAGTACTTCATATGCTCTGCGAGGAAAAGATTAGTAAGTGAAAATCAAAGTCCTGGGTCTGAACAGAGAGCTAACTTACCATGCTCAATTCTTTAGAGATGAGCACTTCTTCCAACTCCCTCACCTGGGCTTTCAAGAGACTAAAATCCCTGCCAGTGTTGGATGTGGAAACTAACTGACCTTGCTAAGACTCTTTCTACCTTTAAACATATCATCCTCAGTTTTGCCTTCTGCCATCATCAGGAGATGATTCTCATTTCTATTCTTTTTCCTCATCACTGAATGTTGTATGAATAGAAATTTGAGTCATTTTCTTAGCTGTACTCAAAATTGGAAAGAATTTTGGCTTTTATTGATGAAATCCAACTAATCCATGGTAGTGAAAATAATGCACATTGTGAATGGTCTGTGTGCATGATGTTCCTTCATTGCCTATTGCCTGGTGTTGGTAAGTATCTGATAATTTATCTTCCTTATGTTCTGGCCCTTGGAACCTCTCTTTCCTCTCTGTGGAACAACTGAAGTTTAGACAGTTAGCTGAAATGCATCCTGTTGTTGGCATTAAGACATCACTGGTACTTGTCAGTGGAACAATTATACAATACTGCAGAGAAATGTGACAACAGAGATAATCAGACTATCAGGGTTATAATCTGTTCCTTGTATTCATGGTTACAAGTCAGAGTGGCAGAGGCGAACATTAGGGCTAATGCATAGGGCTAATGTAATGCAGTTACAAACACACAAAGATATGAAAACACTTCAACATCATTTAGTAAATGGGAAGTGCTGCTATTTCATCAAGTTCATATCTAATTGTTTTAGCCTTTGGCATGAATAGGCATGTTGCTGAATCAGCAGTAGCAGGGCTGAATCCAGGCTGGCCGAGACTATTTTAGGGGAAATACTACACAAAATGCATGTGTACCTTTTTAATTAAAGACAAGTGAGTATATGTGAAAAGAACTTCTGCCAAAATATGCTAAATACTTAGCAGAGAAGCCCTGGAAACCAATACAATTCTGTTTTACTACTGATGTTTAAAGACACGGGTAAATATTTTAAAGGAGGGATATGCCTATTAGGATTATTTTGAGAAATATGTGTTTGTGTGAGGGAAGGACAGGAAGATTTTTTTCTGTTCATAGGTTGGCTTTTTAATTTAATTTAGTGCTGAGCTGAGTTTTCAAAATCATGATTCTTTAGAGCTCCTCCTGAGACTTGTATGGCTGATACTCTGTTTTCGTTAAAAAGCAATTTCTTTATGCGTGTTCTAGCTCTTATAAACGAGTCAAATTTGACAACACTTTTAAGAAAATTTCATGGTAGTTCTCATTGTTTACTATGAATAAAATGCAAAGTTTACCTTTCATATACAATAGAGTATTTTTTTCATTTGGTAGGCATATACTGTAGTTGTCCTAAATGACAAGGTGTATTTGAAATAAATTAAGAAAGCACAGTTAGGTTCCCTGGGAATGGTATTCCTAAAGCCCTAATACATTATTTCTTTTAAAAAGCAGGGAAAAAACCCAACTCTTCCTCTCCTCCTACAATTACTATCAACTTCAGGATCTTCTGAGTTTATGCAGACCACTGTAAATGCAGTTGCACTGAAATTTGCTTTCTTGTATTTCATAAACAGTATGATCAGAAACAGTATTTCTCAGTAAGACAGAGCAGGTATCCCATCACTTCATTGTACAAATCAGAGGACAGGCCAATGTGCAGTCCATAGGGGAAATTAGTAACACCTTTCAGAAGTGGGTAAGTTTGACTTTTGATTGAGGTTCAATGCTAAGTGCACTAAAAAGCACAGACCTTGGTTTTTTTCAAGCCCGTGCAGTCAAATTGTAGAGAAAATGTTAGTGTAATGAAACAGCGATTTTTAATCTCAACTTGGAACAAAAGCAAATATTTTATTGCCCCCGAGCTCTTTTGTTTTTAATACATTAAGCTATTTGCATGCATGGATTTAATGATAAAAATGCGGGGTGAATTCTGTGCTTTCCATTTGTGGGTGCTGTGTTCAACTTTGTTCTAAATCTAATAGTTGTAAGCTAAGTACAGGCATCCTCATTAGCAACACCAGCAGCAGTTCTGTACAAAATGTGATTATCCTGTACCCGTGAAGAAAACGGGGAGTGGCGGGTGTCACCATGCTGAGTGAGAGGCATTACAGGATCTGAACGATTTGTTTGTTCTTGCATTAGGGTGACTGCACACCCACCTAAAGCAGTGATAGTATGAATCTCCATCTGTGCCATTAGATGAAGTGGCATTACTCTAACACTTTGGCATTAGTTAACTTCATATGTTGCCTGATCAATGCATTGATGTCCAAGTATCTCTGAGATGCTTCAGTGTGCTTGTTCTTTGTGAAGACCATCTGCATGAATATTTCGGTCTCTATGTAGACAAATGCCAAAAGTGATAGAGCATTCTAGTTAGTCATACAAGACTCTTTGAAAGATTTAAAATTGCTGTATACAAACTGATGTCACTTTACTCTGTGTCAGCAGGCTTGACAAGGCTTGCTGACTGGTAACACTTTCTGGAAGTTGTAAAGAGTGAAGATCGTAGTGTGCCAAACATTTGCAAAAAGGATCATATAGAGCCAGTCCAACTGCTTATTTTTTAAATTGGGTGCAGCTTGAACTCCTGACAGGCTGGGGTGGAAGAGAAGAGTTTGTGTGTGTTGCTAATGTGTTTTGCCATGTTCTAGATGCTGCATTCGAATAGTGGGGTTTAGAGAATTTAAGAAAAAAATAAATTGATTAATGTCAGTCATCTTCTGTACTGTACAAGTAATATCAGCAACATTTGAATGGTGTTTTATTGGGCTGTCTTACTTGCATGAGTGTGAGTTTCTCCAGACTTTCCATTTTAGTGATCTGTATTTTTTAAGGAAAGGACAGTGTAATTGCAGGTGGTGATATGATTGCCTTGCATGGTTCTGAAATGGGCTAGTTTAAATAGGGTAGGCATGTATCGATGTTGTTGTTACTCCACTGGGCTCAGAATGTACCAAAATACCCTTTCAAGTAAGGACTGGCATTACTCAGTGTTTACAGCATTGAAGTGTTTCTTTGATGGATTATAATTCTTGTCTTCCTCACTTCATCTAACTGTTGCTGATGATGTCTTGAAACAGGGGAGGATAGACCGGCTAGCGTTTGTCATTTCTGGTCTTTTCTACCCTTGTAGAATTGGAGGGAATGTGCAAAGTTTCCAAGGTGAAGAAGGAATCCAGCAGTCTTTATAAGAGCTTTTTAAATTTTTTATTATTTTTATTTTTATTTTTAGAGACTGGGCTCAGATTCCTCTGAAGCTTCGATAACATTTGCTTGCATTGAAGCACTCAGTTCTGCCCCTTTTGGCTTTGGAGGTCCTCCTGCTGCTATTTAAGTGCTTGATCTAGCTTGGCTGGAGTGCTTGGCTGGAGATTGACTGATCTGAAAGAACAGGTCTTTACATGTGCACAAGGAATCTTCATAAGCTGTTGCTGCTTTTTTCTTGCTGTCCTTTTGGCCATGGGTTGAATGTTCAATTCTAATCTGTCCCCACAGGGAAGGCTGAGAGTTGTTATTTGTATTTAACAGAACTCATCCGAATTTATTCTGCTGTAGGAATCTGAGAAGATTTGGAAAGTAACTGTGGTCACCTCATCCTAAATAATAGAATAATTCACTTGAGTATTTATTTGGTTAACCTGAGGGACAATGAGAGTAAATGTGGCTATGTAAAATCTGAATTTTTATACACGACAAATGGGGGGGGATAATTTCTGAAGTATTGAAGTTAAAGGTTACCATAGTAAGATAGGTAGAAGTAGAAAGAGAAATCAATCTGCTAGATTAGGTAATGATGGAGTCTAGCTGTTGGACTTCTGTCAGTCTTAATGTCATAGCAGGTGTTTTGGTAACGTAATATTGTTCAACAACTCTTTGTTCAACAGGACACATGCTGTGAAGTGAGAACAAATGTGTTGCTGATAATTACCAGTCCCTGCTGGGGAAGGCAAACAGAGGGGGGAGACCTACCAAATCTGTGTTGAAAGGACCTGGGGCATTCTCTGCAGGGTGATGTTTTATTTAGGTCAGTAGATAATAGGAGAGGGTTTTTTTCAGTATTGACAAGTACAAAATAATACAGTGCTAGATGCTTGGGGAAAATATTTGGTCTCACAATAAGTAATTCTGTAGGAGAATTGCTGAATTTCCCGAAGCAAAGATTAGTAAGAGGTGCATGGCGCTCTATTAGCCTGAAGGGTAGTGCTGTGGAGAGAGGCTGTTTTGTACTGATCCTGGTGGCTGTTCCTGATCCTTATCTTGTGGCAGTTAGTTCTGCTCCTTCTTAAAATTAAAACCTAATTTAGCCTGACACAAGTCGCTGAACAGTCCATTAAAAAAAAAAAATCTGTTTTGCTAAGCATTTCTTTGTACACAGTGCCAAATAAAGGGCCAGTTTCAGTAATGTGCTGTCCATATGAAACTTGTATAACTCTGACTTCTGTGGGGATTTTGGAGTACCCTGCACCACAGCTGAGCAGATCCAATGATACTGACCTTTCCAGTCCATGTTTGGAGTTCCGTATGTATGTCCAACATGAAAATAGAATTTTGGGTAGTTAAAATATTAGAAACCTCATTAAGGTCTGGAAGGTACTCTTTCCCATGAAGTCCTACCCACAAACATGCTTTCCCACACCTGCATTCCCAAGGTGTCCCTAATGCTTGTGTCATTGCCCAGTGATCTAGATAAGGTCAACTGATACAGTTGAAAACAATTCTGTCCTAAAAAGTGGGTGGACAGCCTCTGTCACTCAGAAACCAAACTTAAAGCAATTTGACCCTCTGATGAAATCCCATTCTGAGTCTTAACCAATAAATGATAGTACCAATGCAACTTAAAAACTGAAACAAAACCAGCAAATCTAGAACTACTAATTACTTTTCTACACATTCTTGGTTTACAGTCATGCAGTGCATGTCCTCTAAGAGTGAAATCTGGACCTTGTTGAAACCTGTTGTACTTCTGCCGTTAAACTCCACAGGAATTTAACCTTATATGATTGACACAAGTGTGGTAAATGCTTGTGGGTCTGTAACCTGGTTCCACAGATGCGACAATGTGCAATTTAGAATCCAGTGTTTGTAATACCGTCTTGCAATTCTTGCTAACTTGTCAAATGATGTAGAAAGAGCCCGAAGAATTAATCCAGAACAACGGATTTTGTTGCTGCTCTTGGCCCTCATTTTCCATTTCTTTCCTATCCACCATCTAAATCTAGGTTGCTGGTGAGAAGTTAAGGATAAAAGAGTAACTTATCATAGCTTTTGGAAGGGCACTTGTTATGGTGGATTGGGTTAGGAGGCTGGGAGAGCAGAACCGCACCACTGGGTGATTGTATATCCTGAAAAATATTTGCTGAGTGCGACAGGTACAGCGGATGAATAGTGATTTCTCTCCAGTCCAGTTCAGACCGACACCACAGACCCAGGGGAACAGGACACGCTCTCTGACAGCTTGTTGTATTAGAGCCTGGGCTGGTGGCTGTCCCCCAACATGTAGCAGTTCCACCTAGGGCCCCGCTCTCTACAGGGTGCCAGATGTCAGCCTGTGGTGATACCCCAGAGGAGCTATTGTTTTAACTACTTGGGGCTTTCCAGATTACATTGCTGGCATAAACTGCTCATGGCCTTGGTGGCTGCGTAGACCCCAGGCTAATCCCTCTGACTATTTCTATATGTAAGGCCAGTTAGTGGTTGTTCTGGCGTTTCTGTTCCCTTCTAGATTCCCATGCCAAGTGTGTTATGGAGATGTGAAGTTAGCAGCAGTTACTAACAAACTTGTCTATTTCTCCTTTGTTTTTCCAGCTTGTAATGGGTTGATCTAGTCACTTGGAGCCAGGCAGATGTGGACAAGAATTCATTTATTTGAGCAGTGCTTTTGGCTGGCCTTTAGCCTGTGACAAACCTGTACCACTACAAGTGTGTATTTAAATAATGATAGCATTATACTATTAGCAGCATACATAAAAACTAGAAGTAAATGTTTATTTAGACAAATATTTAACCTTAATCTTGGCCTCTTATTAATGGTGCTATTTATTTGGTTGAGACAAGAATGCCTGCCAAACTTAATTTGCTAGTTTTACATTATATCCACTGTGTCCCTGTTTCTCAAAGAAAACACCATAAAAGAGGAGTCATGTTGGTGTGCAGATAGCTGGTGAATAGGATTCTTGATATAAACGGAGTTTGTTTTGGGATATTTTCTTGCTGTCATCAGGATCTCAATCAGTCTGTACTACAAGCTAGCACTTTTCCTTGAGAAATATGTTCTGAAAAGCAAACAAAATACTTTTCTGTATTAAAGTGTTAGTCAGCATATAGCTCTGAAAAAGGCTGCCATAAAGAGTCATATTGGTTGAGTTTAATAGTTCATGCATTGTAAACGCTGAAATTGGATATGTCACTGAAAGCTGCTCTTGGGCAGTTTTAGCTTGCATGACCGGCATTTACTCAGCAGATCACTATAGGTCCTGCTGATCTTCCCCTGGCAGCACTTAAGCAACATTTTTATAATGGATACATTTTTTTTCTTATTTTTTTACTATTTTTTTACTATTCCTCCCCCCACCATGTATTAGGCATTAACATGCTTTCCTTGGAAACTGGAGCGTGCATTTCATCTCCTACTGCCTATTTCCTTCTTCAGCAAATTTATTTTAGTGCCACTGCAAGGGAATGCTATCTTGTGCTGCTCAGTGGTATAATGTTCCAATGGGTAATATGCTTGAAGTTGCCATATTGTGCATTGGCAAAAACAGTAAAGGATATAAAGGATCTTATGTTTCTGAGAGAGAATTCTGCCTTCAAGGCACTCTGTATTCTGTAGCTGCCCTGGTCTATCAAGGGGAGCTTAGCAGCAAAATGTAATCTTAAAGCTCGGATGGCATCAGAGAAGGCAGCAGCTTTCTCATTTTTCGAACTGGCATAATCTGGGGTGCAGCTCAGGCAGACCGTGCTGAGCAGGTCTTCCTTTGCTTGCCGCTAACACATGGTGTTCAGTTCCAGCCTCTACCGTGCAGTTGGAAGCAGGTCTCTAGTATATTATATTGTATGTAAAGGGGAGGGGATGTTCTCTGTGTCATTATACGGACTTTTCAAGTGTACGGTTACATTTTAAATTTGCTTTCAAATCATCCAGTACCCCAGTCATACTTAAGATACATCCGTGAAACAGTTTGGCTTGAGAGAAATTCTTTTTTTAATGTATCATGAGGTAAGAAGGGACTGGTGTTAGAAAAGTGACACCACAACTAATTTATAGGGTCAAGAAAGGAAGAAAACGGTGTGAAGAAGCTTTTTGCCTATAGGATTACTCAACAGTGCTAGCACTTAACTGTTAGGAGCACAGTGAAAGCCATTATAGGCTTTAGAAATTATCAGCTTGCTCTTGGGCTTTAATGCTAGTAGCCCTGCTATGGTATGCAGTACAGTAGTCAAAAAGCCAGAATAGAGCCTTAGTTTTCCTCCTGAATGATTAACTATGGACATCATAAGTTTGTTTTGCTGTTATTTCACAGCATGTACTGTAGTCTATCCAATTTAGTTACTAGTGTCAGTGAAATGTTATTTGAGACAGCTTTCTGAGAGCAGCCAGCAATTTGAGGTCAAAACCCAAGAAGAATGACTGCTGATGAGTTGGTGTCCGATCTGGACCAGGAGTTCTGAAGCTTTATCTTCCCAGAGGGATCACAGCTTGGATTTTTGGGCCTTAGCTTTTTAGGAAACTGTCTACAGTAATACATGTTGGGGGCTGGAGGGGACTGCTTCTGTGGTTAAGATACCTTCCTGTAGTTTCAGGCTCACATGGAAGAGGGAACAGTTTTAGATCACAAGAGGTCTGTTTCCCATCCAGCGTTGTAAACAAGATGCCAATGCATATATGCCCATGCAAATCAAAGTTTAAGTATTTTTGCTGTGGCTAGAACAGATGGTGTTGAAGATATGACAAAAGAATCATTCTTTCCCTTTCACATCCTGAGAAAAACAATGCCGAAATGTTGCATGTGCAAAAAGCCAGACTTGTTGGTTTTCTTCCATAAACTTTAAATGTTCATCAGGTTCTACCAGGCAATATGAGTAAAAGTCAGAATTTATCATAACTGTATTTGTACAAGAATTTCTCTCGTTTAATTTTGTGTTCAGAAAAACCTTTATAACTTAATACATAGCAGACTTGATCTTTACATGGTCAGATGTGTTTATGCTCATGCTTAACCAGTGTCCATTATACTGTGAAGTATTCATCACTACAGGGGTCTTCTCTAACTTTTCTTTTTCAGGATAAGTACCTGTACTGCCTGAAACATTGTTCTTCCCAGTCAGATCAGTATCCTGTCTCTAAAATAGGGGGCTAAATTTTGACATTGCATAAATTTTACATAATTGCAGATTATGTTCCCTGTATGGACTCATGGATTGTAGATTGACATATCTCTCAAGTGTCAGAATTTTATTTCAACCATGTCACTTTTGATATGAAAGATGATACGGGATGGTGATCTCTGAGCTAGCAACACAGCAAAGCTTTCAATAAGCTATTCGCATGGATCTTCAACATTTTTGTAATAGTCTCTTGTCTGCCAGCAGCAGGAGATTGATCTCTCAGTTTTAATAATGAAATGTATATTGCATATGGAATATTTTACTGAGAAATATTGCTTTTGAACATGGAGTCCTTCTGTTTAGGTTCTTTCTAGGCTGTGTTTGGACACATTAAACTTGGAAGGATGACATGATTAATGTATTACTGCTACTGTTATGGTAGAGATGTCATGTAGCTCTGTTCTCAAAAGCCAAATCTTTGCTACTGGTTAAATATTCAAAGATGTTGCAACAGTTCATAAAGCCATAAAACAAATTATGTTAAAGAATGTTTATAACTAACATGATGAAAAAGATCCAGTAACTTGGACTGTTTAAATAAATCATTAGAGGAAGGAAAATGCAAAATTGGAAACTTCTTTAACCATCTCACGTTTTAAGTGGAAGTATGGTCCTACAAAGCTTCTTGATTGGAAGCAAATTTACAGAAGTAATTGGCATATATATGTGCATAAAAATAGTAATAAATACATTTAAGTGGCTGTCTTCCAGCCTATATTTAGCAGTGGAGCAAGCGCAGAATACTCCTCCTCTATCCTTTATTTCCTTTGAAATAGTACTTTGCATGGCAAGTTCCTCTCCGTAGATTGTTCTGTTAACTTCCTCCCATCTGTATCTCCCTTTAGCCCTAGGCTATTGAAAATGAGACAGTTTTTGAATGAATAATGCTTATGTGATGACTTTTTTATATGATTAAAGAAAGTGTGGGGTGATATTTTGGTACCCTTCTTTTTTTTTCCCCTCTACTAATGATGATATATAGACTGTGAGAGTTTCTAGGGAGAAAAGAAGGAATAATACGATTCCCATTTGCCCCTGTTCATTGGTAGGAATAAATTCTTGTTTTGTCTTTGTGCATTTGGGCCCAAGCTTTCTCTTCTTAAGATGATAACTGATACCTGCCTTAATATTGATTCAATCTGAGGAAAAACATTACCTGTCCTGCTAAATTAAAAGTATCCTCTAACTTGAGCATGTGGGAAGAAATGGAGCAAATGTGGTTAACATAAAAATCTTAAATTTTTAAGGGCTTAATATCCCTTAATTTAGTATCAGATTATGATTAATAGCAGTGGTATTTTGCTGCTGAACTCAAATCTACTATTAATACTGTATGCACATTTTACAGAAGCTACCTTTCAGTAATATAGGCTGTAAAGATCTCTGTTGACAGGGTTTGTGGGTGTCATTTAACATACAGAAATCAACAGGTTTTTGAAAACTACCTATAGCTCATATTATGTTTTCTCTTTCAGCTATTCAGGCAACTAATGATATGAAAGTTAGTTGTTTAATGGAACAGGCTTTCAAGGGTTTTAATTATTCAAAGGATAATAAAGGGAAGCATCAGAAAATGTAACGTTAAACAATGGATCAACTTCATACCACTGAAACCCTATGGAGCTATTTTGAAGTTAATGATCTTACTCCATTGTTTTACCCTTATCTGCCTAAAAGAAAAGTAAACAAGAAAAACCATGAACTTCCCTCAAAGAAATGCTTCCATTGACTCTAATGGAGCTATTGGCATCAGTAAAGCTAATTGTGTAAATTAAAGAATTAACAGTTTGTCCTCTCAATTTGTGTGCTATCCAATTAAATATTGAGAAAGGGATAAGCACATAGGCAGCCAAAGCTTTAGACTAGTGAATTAAATATTTTAAAGTACTTGGAAGCATTACAGGTTTTTTAACTCAAAAAACAAACAAAAAATCCCCCAAATACAAAAAACACCACCAAACCCCAAAATTAAAACAAAAAGCCAAAACCCAAACAAACAAAAGAAAATCTAGGAGTTTGTTCTGTTCCAGTTGGAGAACGTCTAGGATGTTCTGTGACTGGGAAATGAATCCTAATTTTTTTATTTAATGAAAGTGCTTATTTGCATTTGATAGATACAAGGGAGTACAGAATGTAATTTAAGGTATTGATCAAGGCTTAATGAACTAAATCCTAAATGGGGGAAGCAAGCAAAGGTTTTAAAATCCTTTAGCTATTGTGATGAAATTCTAGTATATGTCTCCCCCCTGTTTGAACTACTGGGTTTGACTTAGAGAAATAAGAGAGGAGTCCTGCATTTTGATACCGTGCTGGTTGACAAAGCAGTCAGGCAAAGTAGAATAGATGGAGTGCAGTATGATCTTGGCCTTGACTTCATCAAACAGGTGATTTTATTATTACACTCGTGACATCTCTCAGCGGTTGGTCTGAAATTGCTTGTGGTAGCCATTGAAGTATGTGTGTGTATGTGTAGCTGTTCATCAAGAGCAATCCCAAAGATCCCGCAGACAGCCTGCGCAGTAATGGGGTCTGTTGCCAGCCGCTGGCCCCGGGTCCTGCGCGGTGGCAGGGCAGGACGGTGGGTGCTGTGTGTCACAGGCGCTTCGCGCGGTGGGCTTTTTTACAGGAGAGCTTTGACTGAAGCAGCAGCAGCATGAAGTTTGTAACCTGCATTAGAATTTATCCGGTGTGCTGGGAGAGACATGAACTTAATCTAGGGACTGAGAGGCAATGGTAGAGAGTCATTAAATTTTTAATGAGCAAAGATGATCAGGCACATCACTTTGTTCATCAGATTTGTGTCTAGTCTTTTTTTTTTTATACCTACTTCTTTCCCATTCTTTGTTTAAGATTTGTAGGCATACAAAGACCTTTAGAATTATGGCTCTGCTGTGAACTTATTTTCTTATAGCTGTGCCAGGTAACTGGTAAGGTCAGAGAACAGATAGTGAGATATGGCGACTTCAGCCCTTTAAGGAAACTAATTTACAGTGATCTTTAAAAACAAACAAACAGTTTTGTCTGTGTGAAATGAGTAGGTCTTGGTTCAGTTGCTGGTAAAGAACTGAAAACATTACATATCACATAATTTAGCTGGGATTTTTCCACATTAACACAGAGACTGTGAACTAACTTGGGCATTTAGCAGAATAGTAAATGGGATTAGTTTTATTTATTCATTCTCTAAAGACATTTTCTTCACAGTAGGTGCAGGTATACTGACAGAGTATCATGAAAAAGCTTTGGTGATATGTCAGCAAAGTTCAGATGTGATTTGCTGTATGTATTGGACTTCTTACAGTAGAAAAGTCTTGGAGCAAAGTGTCCTTCAGCTATATATTGCTCTGGAGAGCTATGGAATACATTTGATGATTGCTGAGAGTAACTGAATTTTTTAACTCTTTCTCTAACATCTTGTCGTGAAATAATTCAGTGCAAATCCTGAGGGGGGAAGAGGCATTCTTGTGAAACAAAGTAACAAATTATATTAGTTACAGAGGGACTGAAGGATAGCAATAACAGAAAGTAACTTTGATACATCAATAATAAAGTGAGTTTCTCTTGCCATGCTTATCAAATTTAGATGCAACCTCATGGAAGAAAGTTTTTGATACACTGTGATAAATCCCCCCCCCCGCCCCGGTTTTCATTTTATGCTGTTTTGAAAGTATGTGGGGGTAGAGTTCTGTGCTCTTGTATATGAACTGTTTGCTTAGAAATAGCAGAATAGTATAATGAATGCCCTTTATTTCTGATAGCTTTGTATTTTAAAACCAACTAAGGAATGAGTCTATATTTGTACAAGTGTGTATGTAGTCATATATTTGTCTCGTGGTATCTGACAATCGATGTAGTTGAAATGTATACTGCTGGACCTTTTTGCAGCATGTCAAGCAAGCTATTAAAATGCACTTCAGTTTATAAATATCTTGGTAATTATGTTTCTGATTTCCTACTTCTGTGAAATACAATAGGCTAAGACTTTCTTTTTGAAAATACAACACCATGTAGTATTACTTGGAAATGAAAGTCGTGATTGAAACATTATTCTCAATGTCTTTCAATCTGTACTGCATAGCCTTTTTTTATAACTCCCAACTTTCATCTGGTGCATAAGTACTGAGCCCATTCTGGGCTTCTCAACACATTTCCCACTGGTCCTTCACTGCACCTGCTGTGCTGCCATCAGCCATTAATGTTCAGATGAAGCCAACAGCCTGTTCGGATATGCCCAAGACATTCCGTTGTACAGATGGCGTGTTCTGTCTGCCTCTACCTGTAACATCTGGCAGCAGTCAGATGTGAGAAAGCCCAAATGAGAAGGAGGGAGGGTTTGTTTTGGTTTTGTGTTTGGTTTTTTTTTTTTAAGTTGAATTGAACAAATAATTTTCTCGGACAAATTATTGCAGATTGCTTGAGATCACAAAGAAAAAAAACCATGAACTGGGGGCAGAATTAGTTCGCTTGACTGAAATAATTGAATGAATACATATATTGCTGGACTTACAGAATTTCTCAAAAATTGAATTGAAAGTTGATTTAGAGCTTAATGGATTGATGCTGTAGTATCTAGGGTGTTTCTCCGTAACCATCCCCAAGAATGTATCAAACTATGTATCAGGCAGATGGTTGTGCACTTGCTTTTCTACACTGTTATGAGTTTTGCTCTTCATCTTGATACAATTAGAAACTGTATTTCAAATTGCATTTGGGCTTGTGCAGATAAGGTTAGAATGGCATTCCTTCCTTCTAAATGACCTTGGTTTTGTTATGAAGAGCCTGAAAAAAAGGATGACTGACTTTGCCATCTGATCACACAGCCAAGAATAGTCAACTTGTCTCTTTCTGAATCAAATGCTTTTTTTAACACCTTATCTTTTAAAAATCCTTCATGTGGTAAAATGTGATATAGTGTGCTGGTTTTGGCTGGGATAGAGTTAATTTTCTCCACAGTATCTGGTATGGGGCTGTGTTTTGGATCTGTGCTGGAAACAGTGTTGATAACCCAGGGATGTTTTGGTTACTGCTGAGCAGTGCTCACCCAGAGCCAAGGGCTTTTCTGCTCCCCACCCCACCAGCCAGTGGCTGGGGGGGCACAAGGAGTTGGGAGGGGACACAGCCGGGACAGCTGACCCCAACTGGGAAAAGGGATATTCCAGACCGTATGTCGTCATGATCAGCATAAAAAGCTGGAGGGAGAAGGAGGAAGGGGGAACACGTTTGGAGTGATGGCATTTGTCTTCCCAAGTAACTGTGATGGAGCCCTGCTCTCCTGGAGGTGGCTGAACACCTGCCTGTCCATGGGAAGTGGCGAATGAATTCCTTGTTTTGCTTTGCTTGCGAGTATGGCTTTTGCTTTACCCATTAAACTGTCTTTATGTCAACCCATGAGTTTTCTCACTCTTACTCTTCCAATTCTGTCCCCCATCCCAACTGAGGGGGAGTGAGCAGGCAGCTGTGTGGTGCTTAGTTGCTGGCTGGGGTTAAACCACGATATGTAGTATCCTTCAAAAAGTTTGTACTGTGTAATAACCACAGCGTATTAAGTACTAAGCGCTCATATGCAAAGGTGGAATCTGTGCCTCAGAGAACCAGTAACTTGCATCATTCTCAGTCATCTTCTGGGTTTTGACCGGAAGCAGTTTTGCGTTCTTGATTTTGTCAATTAATTGTTAATATTAGAAATGCAAATGGCTGAACACTGAAGAAAAAAAAAAACCAACAGGGAAAAAAAATAAACCCAAAGCAAAAAAACCCAAATGAAAACTGGGGCAGAGGAAGAAGGTGAGGGGTTTGGCTTCCAAGATTGGCTGGGTGTCAGTCTGCTTGTGGGAGGTGGTGAGTGATTGCTTTTGTATCACTTGTTTACCTTCCCCCTCCCACCCCCGTCTTTCCTTCAGTTATTAAACTCTCTTTATCTCGACCCGTAAGTTCTCTTGCTTTTGCTCTTCCTCTTCTCTCTCTGCTTCCCACTGGGAGAAATGGGAGGGGGCAGTGAGCTCTGAGCATGGTATTGGGTGGGGAGGAATGTCCCTTTGGCCCATTTGAGCTGCCTGTCCTGGCTGTGTCCTCTCCCTACTTTTCTCACTCCCAGCCTACTTGCTGGGAGGGGTTTGAGTGGGAAAGTGGAAGCCTTGGTGCTGTGTAAGCACTTTTCAGCAATAGCCACAACACTGTTGTGTTATCAACACTGTTTTAGCCACAAACCCAAAACACAGCACCACACGGGCTGTTAAAGTTAACTCCATTCCAGCCAGATCCAGTATAGACAGGAAAGTCTATCCAAGTGAATTATAAATAAACAAATCTTGTATAGATGTAACAAGTTTTTTCCTCTTACATGGACAAAATATGCTAGAAAGTGCTGAATTATGGAGGAGAGATGAATAAGATTACAATGCAGTAGAGATGATAAAGCTGTAAAAAAAATGCATTTTATAAAGCACAAGAGAATTTAATAGATTTGGAAGATGGATCATGTCAGTCAATCTTAAGACTTGCTGGCATCCCAAAGGAGGAGGAGCAGCAGAATAATACGGCTTCTCACCTACAACTATTTCTGACAGTGCTAATGAGTGTGGAACAAAGTGAGGACCCTCTCATTTCTGCTATCGAAACCAGCTCCTGGGCAAAGACCTCATCTTGTCACTTGCAAAGGCCTTTTGCTTTCAGAAGAAAATACACGCACTTTTTAAATCTCATTTTTGTCAGGATCTGTTGAGAAGGATCTTGACAACACTAACATGAAATGTAGCAGCATTAATAACCTTTAAGCTTCAAAGAGCTGTTAGTAGAAAGGCATATTTTGTGTTATTTATATTATCAAGTTAGGACAAAAACTGCTTGAAACTCCAGTGTCCATTTTTTTCAAGTTTGTAGTTAAGCTGCTAAGGCTGTTTCTGAGGATGTAAAGTCAACAGGTAATTCTTCAGCCCTGTGGTATGAGAGGTATAATTTTAATTGAAGTTTCAGTAATACGAATGCATCAGTATGTTGCGCCTTTTGTGTCCTCAAAATAGTTGTCTTCATTCTTGTTTGAGTTGTGATTTACTGCCTTTTACATGTCCTGCTTACTCTAGAGTAAGAACCAGACTAGTTTAGAAACAATGGCAGGCTATCACCTTAAAGCAAACATGCAGATAACTTGAGTTTTAAACTGTCAACCTGTTTATAGGCCACATTTTTCCTCCGTTCTCTCATTGACA
Source organism: Astur gentilis (assembly GCF_929443795.1). NCBI lineage: Eukaryota > Metazoa > Chordata > Aves > Accipitriformes > Accipitridae > Astur > Astur gentilis. The sequence continues at coordinate 17,355,420 of NC_064891.1, forward strand.
AGATCTAAAAATGCCTGTTGTGACCTTACAGCTGCTAAAAAGGGAACATGAAAGTATGTAAAGTAGGATACCAGACTTCTTTCTGTCTGTATAGCTGAATGGATTCAATTATTGTTAGTTAAGTAGATGCTAGTGCTATTAAACTTACAAACCTGACGTTCCTCATCAAAGTCAAGTGTTTGCCATTCCTCTGAGTGGAGAAGTTTGACAGACACTAATTAAAACTGATGGAAAGAGTAAGATGCTGAGCAAGTTCTTAGAAAGGAGAAACCAAGAAAAAAACAAAGAAATGGTCATGGTGGTGATTTTATTTTTCTGTTTTGCTTCTATTTCATAAGCCACAAACTTGCTAACCCTTGAGCAGTGCAGTAACCGAGAAGTGATCCCTTCTGTGTAAGAAATCCTTTCCCTCCGTCTTCAGCATTCTCATAGTAACTGTGATGGGGGTTAGGAGGGAAGGACACTTGCCCGGATGTGCTGATCGGGTTCGAGTGCCAGCTCATGCTATTTATTGTTTAGTGTCAGAAAGGCAAGTTGCAGCAAAAGGAATGAAGTCTTGTCGTGTATGCTTAGCAGAAGACAACCTGCAAATGGTTTGTAACAGTACAGGAGGAGCAGGTTAGCAGCGATCTGCCAGCGGTCGGGCTAGCTACTTGCTGGAGCAGATTGGGTGAATTCTCTGGGCAGTCACTGTCCATGGAGGTTTGTTAGGACAGGTCAGTGAGACAAACATTTCTCAGGACTGGGTTAGGGGTACTTGGTGCTGCTGGGGTGTGACTCTCCAGACATAATTTGAGTAGTCACGGCCAACTATAGATATCCACGTTGGACCGCAGTCTGGTAATGCTTTACGTTTTGTAAGTTTGAAACGCATTGCTTCAGAATGGCAGCTGTAGCCTCTTCAAAGATGACTCTTCTAGCAATGGCTATCATGTAAAATGTGCGTACCTGCCACATGCAGACAGATGATTAAATAAAAATCTGCAGGCTGGTTATAGTTCCCTTCTATATTAGATTTAAAAACAAAGATGTCCTCATTTTGTTCATTTTTCTCCCCATGAACTATGGTGATTTTTTTTTTTTTATTATTTTTTTTTTTAATGAGAAACAGCAATATAATTTGGTTGTGCAGAAATATACAATATCTGCCAAATGATTGATCACTTTTGGCCTCTGAATCCTCTGGCAAGTATTTTGCAGTGCATTTAGGAGTATTTTTGAAGGTATAAATAGATCATCATGATCTGTGGTAATTGGCAAATAAGAAGAAATAACAATCAGCTCTATATACTGGGTATGTAGTAAAGCTGAATTTTAAAACTAAGGGGGACACAAGATTTCCCTTTGCAGCACATGATTCAGTCCCACTATGATGGAACGCAGGCAACAGTGAAGCTGATTTGGGGGCTACGGTTTAATGCTGCAGCATAAAGGTGTCGTCTTCCCCATGTTTATTTATTATGTAAAGTAATGCCTTGCCTCAGAAGAGAAGGCATAGCTTGTTTGTGTTATTGTGAAATTGATGTCAATATGGCACTTTAAAGAAGCATACTGTTTCTAATACAGTACTGATTATTGTTTTGTGCTTGATCTTATTTGGTTTACAATGCCACCTGCCAAAGTGAAGGGTTAGGGACATTTATTTACATGCTCTCATTGAAGGACTCTTCTCCCAGAAAACTGCTCTCAATGAGAGAAGTTTGGGGGTTATGTATGCCAGACCTATGCAAGCCTTTGTTCAGGTGTAGAGTAGAAAGAGTAAGTTGAACCTCCTGTTTCTGGAGATGAACTGGATTGCCTTTCCTTAGCAGGCTCTTTCAGTCTTAGATCCAAAGAAGGGCTTCTGTGCTTGAAGGCCTGTTTATTGAGCTACATTAGCTGATTCTGCTCACTTTTCTCTAAACCTTGCCTTGCTTAGACAATCATGACTCAGTATTAGCAGCATATTTCTGTGTATGTCTCTCTTGATTAAAAAGCTTGATTGTACTATAGCTTTTTCTTTACTGTTTTCATCTAGGAAAGATATATTTTTATGTATATCAAATGTTTGTATGGTAGAACAGAAATCAGTGGCTTATATGTGTATATATATATACATGGCTCATATGCATACATAAGAGCAGTATTTTTGGTAAGGAAGCTTTCATATAAATGGCTGTCCTGCTGAAGGAAATTTTTGTAACATGTAGGAAGGTTGCCACTTTCATCTGTTATAATAATGTGCCCTTCAACAAGTTTGCTAAAAGCAACACCATAAACTATGAACTGATGACTTAATCATGTGGTACTCAGTTACAGCATCTTATGGGCAAATATGGAAAAACATGCCCCATTTTAAGGAGTTTCTGGTAGAATATGGTAAAATGCAAGACTGTTCCAGGCGGAGGATTTATCCTTGGCAGTAGAGCCATAGCACACTGGGAATTCAAGAATCAGGTCTGTGCGTCCGCCCAGAGGCTTTCTGAGTGAAACGGTGGGATGTGCACGTGTCCTGTGTCCTTTCTTACCACTCTTGTTTTCTTGAGGCATCACGAGTTTCAATGTGTAGCTGACAAAGGATGCACGTCACCTCTGGCACTGGGGAACCGTCGTGCCGTTTGCTACGTGAATATCACTGAGTTTGTTCTTTTACTTTGAGTAGGTTTGTGCAATTTTTAGCAAGAGTCTTGTTCCTAAATGTGGTAGTGCTCTGAAGTGGCATAAGCCAGTACCTTACTTTATCCCAAATTCATCATTCTAATGTGATCATGCAGTGAGAAGAAGATGCAGCAGAATTCAAGCATTGAGCTTACTGCTTTTTTTTTTCCCCCAGTAATGAAATTTGTAATTAGCATGTTCAAGATGCTAAAGAGAATGTGAGCATGTTAACAACTCTCCAAATGTCAAAATGATTTTGCAGTTGTCACTGGTTGTTCACATTAGGGAAGTAAAGATGCTTTTTACTACTCAGTGAGTTTCTTACTGTCACAAAGTAGAGCAGAGAAATATTGATGAGGGACATCATTCAAATCTGCAAACCAGCAGGGGTTTATGCTAAAGGCCATAGCTGTCTACAGCTGTTAAAAGCATCAACTTATGACAATTGGTGCAAACACTGCTTGCTCCCAACAAGTTTATCTACAAAAAGTATCTTATGTATTAGAAGATAATAAAATAATTTTAAAAGAAACCTCTTAATAGTGTTACTACTCTTCTGAAAGAAGACATACAAAATAGCATAAGTTATTTTACACAAGGTGTACAAATCCTAATTATATTACTGGACTTCCCTTAAAGCAAGAAAATCAAGTATTGAGGATGAGCTCAAGGTAGTTCACATGCTTGACCAAAGTCTTATCAACCCTTAAAAGGTGTCTTGATCCAGGAAAATGTAATTAGGAAAAACTAAGTCTAAAAAGTTTGCTTCATAGAGGTGAACTGCATTGCAAATATGTTGTTACACAATAGTTAACATTATTATCTGAAAAGATTATCGCAATCTATCATTTAGAAATGAAAGAAATGACCTGCTATTTTTTTAGGATACAACTTCCTGATAACTAGATTATTCTTAGGCATTAGCCAGGAGCAAATTTATGTTTTTAATATAATTGCAGCAACATAAATGTTGATAAAAGAAAAAGGTAATCTGTGTAACCAGAAGAGTTACAGATTCATGTATTAACAACTGTGATTTCTTTGCAAGTCTGGAAAATAAATATATACAGTAGATAAAAACAAAAAAGTACATAAAAACAGAAGATACTTTTTGTTTACATACTGGCAATCAAAATCAGTTCCTTTAGCAGTCATTAACGTTTTCTTGAATTCTGAGGTAACTCTATATCCTGCAGTAATTTTTTGTGTGATAACTGAATTTTTATTCATAGGAGCTGAAAGTATATTAGTATTAACTGAGTCTGTTTAATCTCTCTCAAAAGGCACTTAACAGGTAATTTACCTTTTAAAAACAAAAATGTTTAACCAAAGAGTTACTACCCAAATGATACCAAAAATCTTATTACCTCAGGAGAAAATGCAGAAGAGAAAGGTGGACTACTCAGCAGTCTTCTATCAGCTGGTATCTAATTTAGTCCCATTACAGTTGGTGCATGCTGATCATGCACTTTTCTTCTGAGGACCATCAACATGTAGGAAAAAAAAATTAATAGAGCATATGTTGTTGATCTCTTTGGATATCTGGTGTTGGCACGTAATACACAGTCATTTCTCAAACATGGTGGGATCTTGAAAAAAACATCCTTTAAATGGAGGAAATCAAGCTTTCTGCTATCCTAGGACAAAAGTTATTCCCTCTTTCTTTTTGGCTAAAATATTTTCTAGTGAATACAAGGGCATATTTCTAGTAATGTAAGGTGGATAATTATAGAGTCTGCTATACCAAAAGCTTCACTGACTCTGAAAACATCAGCTAACAGTGACAGGAACAGTCTGTGAATTGAGAGATAGGCAGGTAGATCCATTCCTGCTGTTGTAGCTACAGCTGTTAAGGCAGTCTTGTCCCTCAGCTAGCAAGGTAGTGACCTTCTGCCCTGCTGAGACAATCAGCGGAACTTACTTTGTCTTCTGTGTACACAGTAAAGCCACTTAAATCCTCTCTAGTAAAATATTACCTTAAATCCAGTAATGCATAAATTTGTCAATTAAGTCCATAGTGAATAATCTCTAATATTCTGAATTTCTATACAGCTGCTGAATGTGTGTGGGTTGATCTAAGTAACATGTTTGACTAAATAGTAGTATTATGCCTTGGTTACAGAATCTGAAGATGGATAACTAGTAGCTTTCAGTCTGTTCTATTAATTAATCATCTTGCTACTTGAAAATTAGTACCTTTTGAAAATGGTAGCAAAGGCGTTCATTTCTTCAAGTTACAGCTTGTTTACTGAAGTGTTGTCATGACAAAATGCATCAATTAAACTCTCAAACTCCCCTACTATTTTTAAGTGGTTCTTGTTCCTAAGGACAAGAGCAATTTTATATTATTGAACTTTTAATCAATTCTATACAATGTTCTTAAACATAAATAATTATGACAGTGCTTATGGGTAGATCAAGGAAGGCTTTTGTGTAAGAGATTTTATCTATTTCTGTAGAGGCTGGAAATAATCCTCAATTTTTCAACATTGCCTTTTAACTGGCTTCTTGAGCCTTATTCAGGGGACGAATCAATGGGATTGCAGTGGGTGATGTTGGAAGCTCATGGCTGCCACTTGATACACCCTAATACTTGGGCAGCATGAGATTGATCTGAGGACTAGCTTAGTATTATCCTTTTGCTTGAAGCCAATTTTCGTTTGCTTGTCAAGGTTTTGAGTGGGCATATTGCAGCTAGCAGTATGAAGGTAGAAACTGCTGTAAGTAGAACTAGATGAGCCCAATGTTCTTTTCATTAAAGGAAGCTGATACCAACTGGTTTAGAAATAAATAAAAAAACCCCTTAACCAACCAACCAAACCACCAGAACACTTCAAGGTCTGCTACCCTGACAATAGGGAAAGAGATCCTGGATGTCATTTGCTGTTGGAAGATGCTTCCTGCTCTCCGAAGTCTTGTTGTACTAGTTCTCATGTGGTGCCACAAAAGCAGTATGTAACAACATCTTCTTACCCATTTGTCTCCTGAAATGCTGTATGTGGAATGTGCATGCTTGTTATTTAATCCCTTGTAGCTGGATACCTTATCCTTTGGTGAGCAATTAGATTTTCACTTGGAAATGACCTTTAATTCGAAGCAGATTAGATTAAAATACAAAATGAAATTATTTGGAGCATCCAAAATAGGTAACATGGGTACTAATGATTTTAGACTTTAGTGTAGAAGTAAGGGAAGCATTTCTACACAGAAGTAAAATCGGAAAGATTGCTCTCCCTGTATCTACATTCCTCCGACCTCCCGAGCTGCTTCCCTGACCCCCTCCCTGGAGGTCTGAAGTGCTGGGGTGCATCTCCCAGAGTCAGCTCCTGTTTGTGAAACCTAAGCAGCTTCAGGAACTCACTTGAAGTCTTCCTTGAGTTCAGTTTAAACTCTATCTTCTGCAGAGGCTTACTGATTTTATGAAAGTGAGAGGTGCTTGAAACACCTGATAGACAAAGGGCTAGCGTACTTTGGAGATGCAAATACTGCTGTACCAGACCAGAGGCTATGAACAGCAGTGTGATCAGTGAAGCATAGCTTTTGGCCTCTCTGCCCCCACTTACCACTTAAGTGAATGTCTGTATCCAGATTTACGTTGATGAACATACAGGAATTATGCAAATAGTTAGATGACATTAACAAAATGGGATTGTTACTAGCTCTTGGCTGAGACCAGATTTTGTCATGATCGGTAATCTTGAAGACACCACGTTTGGAAGGACGAGAGTCCATCTCTAAGGGACAATGTAACTTTCCCCACATCGCATCAACAGGAGAGCAGTTTTGCTTAAGAACTCATTCAAAAATAAATGAAAGATATTTGACAGTGAGTAGCAATGCTGCAGTGTTAATAATTTTAAAAAGATGTAGAAGAAAGCCATGCAATGTACTCTTCCCTTGCTTGTAATTTAATCAGTGAGTTTTGATCAGTGTTTTTTTTCAGTAGGTTAAGAAGGTCTCCTAACAAGACTAAATAGAAAAATTGCTAATATCAACAAAGCTGTTCTTTTCTATAATGTCAAAGATAAATTTCCAGTACTTCCTGGCAAGGATGTGAAAGCAAGCAATTATCTATGTGAACCATGTGTTTTGGAATACAGGTGCTATACTGGAAACACTTGAAAAAAATACCATTTTCTTTTATAACTGTTCCTATTCTAGCCATTGCTAGTAAGCTTGTGAGAAGTGTCCTTGATCCTCCAGTCCTTAAACAATGCACTTCTCTATCTTAGGTAGAAGTATATGTTGGAAAATAATTGGGATGAGGAAGAATTTGGAGGAAGAGGTAATTTAATGCTAGCGTGGAGGCAAGCCGGAGATTAGCAAAGTAGCAATGCTTTTGCTTTGCATTCTATTTTTACTATACATTTCCTTTAATGTAAAGATGTCTGCAAATATGTAAACTGTTCAAAAATTATTTTAAAATAGAGATGTACATCATATGAACTACTTGCAAATAAACTTGAGCTTAATGTATTCTTCAGAATATTAATTCAGTTCTAATCACTGAATTCCACATGGCTGAGTTCAAAAGAAGATCACGCACCCCTGCTCCTTCCCTAAATTTTAATTTCTTCTTAGTTTGCTTCAAAAACTGAACTGCTTAGAAATACCCTACTTGACCTTTATAACTACAGTGTCAGGGGAATCATGATAATTAGATGAAGCCATACAATTATTTGTCTAAAATGCCTGTATAAACATTGGAAGCCACATATGAGCAGTTTGTGAGAATGCTGTATCTTCACAGGCCTGGGATGCTGTTGTAAGCTGCATCTTCATTCATGAATTAATAGTGCTATTACTGAATATGTTTGCTGAGTAACGTGTGTTTTTAGTGGAAGTTGATTCTACTTTTACTGATGAAGTCTGCAAATAATTAGCTTTTCTTAGTTGGCTATACCCTCTATTCCTTCTACATAGTTCAGGCTTGGGAATAAACCTCTACCCAGTAACATATCCTTTGCAAGGACACGTGGTCAGTTCTTCTTTCTCTCCTCCTAATATCCACCACTGTGAGACCACAGTTTTCCTTAATGATACACCACTTCTCAAATAAGGACCAATGTTCATCACTTGCTGAACAATGTCTTCTGTAAAGGTAAATAAAATTGTGTGTTTTATACAGGAGAACTACACCTACAGAACAATTTTAAATAGCAGCTGTGCTGCATTGTATTTGGCACATAATAGCTACATTACAGCCCTCTGAAATGCCAGTAAAAACTAGCAGCTAACCAACAGGCTATGTTAATGCTTTGGAGCTGGCAGAATAGTATCAGTGTAGGTTGGCATACTTACTGGGACAACATATCGTAACTTCCGTAAAGAGCAAAGGACAGTTTTCTTTCTGTTGGCATAGAAGTAAACCAATGGAAAAAAATTAGTGTGCCTAATCCATTAATGCCATGGAAGCCATTTGCTAAGGGTTTTAGAATTTTCTCCACATTTGCTAAATCTCAAATGTGTAACTAGAGGGACCTAGGAGTATGACAGGAGCTAAAGAAAATACAGATGGCTTAGGAAAAAAAAAAAAAGCTTAAAAACTAAAAGCCGAATAGTTAACGATTTGGATAAAATACACATCTCGGCACTCAGCACAGTGGTTCAGTTTGAATGCATCAACTGTTTTGTGCATGTCTTCAGCTTAAATGTTAAATCTGTTCCAGGAAGGACTGTCGTCTCTTCCAGTCTTAACCTAATGACTTCTGCTTCTTTGAAGGGGTTACCACAGAAGATATAACATATTGCTGGGCTGCAGTGATAGTACTGATTTTGCTTTAAAGAATTTTAACTTTGATAAATTGTACCCTGTGGAAGAATTTAAATTAGTAACAAAACAACAAAATATATTGTCTTAAATTGTCAGAATTGACCAGTAAATTTATGCTTCAGTGTTTAGAGAGTTTCTTCAATTCACTTTCAAGGAAAGAATTCTTCCTTGGGTTGATTCATTTTAAATTGTTTCAAGTTAGTTTAAAAAAAATAGGACCTCTCCAAATCACTAGTCAGCGTCAAAAATTTATATCTTCTGGCTACAGAGCTTCCTAATGAGGGACTAGGGAGCAGTCAGTATTTATGGGGTTATTGTCAAAGTCTTAAAGCACAGAAAATCCTAACAAGGGTGTGTGTGATTCTTTTGCTCTGTCAGTAGGCAGCTGGATATCTTCTGTTACTCTGTATTTTTCTTTTCATGGATGGGAGAACTGTGGACCCTCTTACCATAAATGTGTGTAGGGAAGGTTGTGGAACAGTGATAAATACTCATCCTAGAGAGACCTTGGCCTTCAAACACAAATGTGGGTGTGAAGGATAGATATGAGCCAAGAACAGTTGCTGTAACCTTTTGATAATTCAAGCTACCCATCCTCATTAAAACATTTAGGAAATTTGTATAGATGGACTTGGTTATAATTCTGAGTTGAAACAACAATGAAAGACAGAAGAAAAAAGTCAAATGCAACTAAATGTAGTCTCCTGAATGTGTAATTTAAAAACTGGAGAGTAGTGAGCTACATTTACCCACATTACACTGCCCAGTGATAGACCTGCTAATTAACTAGTCTCATTATTGAAGGCAAAGATCCTCTGGAGCAGGCTCCAAAAGTCTGCTCTCTGGTAGTAATGAAGAGTGGGTAGGGATACGGGAGAATGGTTTATACTTGACCGTCCAAGTCGTGAGAGATGCTGTCATTTTTGTGTTCTTTTAGTAACAGAAAAAAACCTACTCCAGCCTAGGAATGTCATGCACTAGTTGAATTAAGGAAATTAGTAATACAGTTTCATCATTTCCCATGAATTTCTGAGCATACCTTCATGCTAGTCAAGCTCTTAAAAATACTTTATTTAACAGTCTTTGTGCATTTGAATGTTTTATGAAGGAGGGCAGCTGAAATAGGAAAAGCTGTGAGTTAAACTAGACATGATGTAGACTACTGCAGAAATGGAGAGTAAAATGAAAAAATGACATGTTTTTGTGTGGTTCAAGAATAATTTCTTCTGTCCTCAATCTACTCAGCTTTGGTTTCGTTGCTACACTATCTGTTGCAGAACATAAACTCTTGGTGTGTTACTGGTGTTAGAAAGGATTTTCCTATCAGTAGAAACAGACCACTGTGTTGAAGGGGAGTCAAGGGACAGCTGTTGTCCTGCTGCTCCTCCGGAGATCCTTCCTTCCACCCCCAGAGGGGATGGCAGCTGTTTGCAGAATAAACGTCCACAGAAGGTAACAGAGTCTGATTGTGGCGGTAATATTGAGATAGTAAAAGTGATTAATTTTTTTTTTTTTTTTTTTTTTTACATCAAATTTTTTAGAAAGAAAATGTTGGCTGCCTTTCTTAGGTAGGTTGCCTTTCACATTCATGGCCACTTTCCTTATGAGCAGCAGGTGGCTTATCAAACATATCTCCCCCTGAAATATGAACTGTGTTTGGAGTAGGATTTTGATTGCTTGAGGAAGAAACCTGCTAAACATTCCAGCATTGATCTTTGGGCTAATGTGAAGTTTGCTTGAGCCTGCTTGCCCTTTTTGGTTGAATAGGTGGGGGGAACGCACACAACCTTTCCTATGCTGTGGTTACAGTCTGTGACTTTTGTCCAGGTAATTACCAGTTACATTCAGAAAACAATTAAGCAAAGGAAAAAAAAAAAAAAAAAAAAAGAAACCCAAGCCCCCAAAACATTATAGCTTAAGAATGATTTAGACTACAGCATAAGTCATCTTTGACTCATTGCAAAACAAATATGATATTGAGACTCCCAAACTGTACAAAGAGTTTTCCCAAGACCATTTTTAACATTAGCAAGACAGATTGGGGGGGAAGTATGAAATCAGTTAGGGATGCGTGACTAAGATTTGGCTTTGTACGGTATGTGAGCAGCATATTGAAGAATGTCAGAAGTTCAAGACCTGCACGTGGTAATTAACTAAATCTTCCTTATTTGAATTACATAAACTGAGGCTTTAGGGTTTTCTCCAAACAAAATTTTGACAGAATAGTTTTTCATAGCTCTTTTACTGTGCTGCTCAAAGGCTCAGGTAAATCACTTTCTGTTCACAGATCTGTGTTCAATAGAATGTGAAACCCGCCCTTACAAAACCAAAGCTCCCCTCTCCTGCTCATTTCTTTAGACATACTAAAATCTGAATAAAAGGTTCTGTATTTGGCAATTAGCTGAAAATGTTCTGATTACAAAAGACACATCGTTTTTTATGGATGAAATGAGCCTGTTTCTTCTCTATGAGTCAGGAAAAAAAATGTTAGATGCTATAAGTGTTGAGAAAATTGTGTTTTAAATATTTAGAAATGAAATATAAATAGATATAATTGAGAGCAAAACATGCTTATGATTGGGTTCATGTTAATGAACTGGCAAATAGCAAAATGTACTGGATCAGGTGTAGCTATGTACGTGTGTGTATATATACATACACACTCTCATGTGTATTTCTGGAACTCATGCTATATATATGAAACCCAGAAAAACCTCTGAAGTATTAAAATAGTCTGTAAGTGGTAGACTTTCCCTTTCTGAAAAAGCCGATTCTAAGCATAACCTCACAATAATAGAGAGGTCACCGCAGTCTGTAAACTGTGTATTGCAATTCACAAAGGCCATGAGTTGCTAAGCTGCGCTCAGAAAAAGCTGCCTTCTGCTATTCTTACACAAGGCCACAGGGGTGGCACCAGCAGCAGAACCAGGGTTGTGAAGACACAGCACTACCCACGCGATGAATACTGCTGCTCTTCTGGCCTGAGCGTGCTGCCTGAAGTACATGGAGGGCTTCCAAGAAGCTGTAAAAAACTATTTGCCACCTCTTCCATAAGGTGCTGACCAGGAGATGAGAAGCTAGTTCATCAAGTGCAGGATGGGTGGGCGCAGAAGTAGAATGTGAAATCGGTTTGTAACTGCTTTATTGGGAGCCTTCAATGATACTAGTATTGAATTCAGCTGAGGTAGTCTGAAGCAGCTCCTGCAAACCCCTGTCCTTTGGTATATTACCTTTTAAAAGGAATACTAGATTTTGGTTCTAGCTTCCTTTTTTCTCAGAAAAAGTGTGCTGATGTGCAGATCAGATTCTTCATTACATCATTATGGCGATGTTCAATTCATTTAGATTAAAGGCAACAGGTTAAACATTTGAGTTGGAGAATTTAGGAGACAAATTAGAAATATTTGAGCTTAAGAGTTATATTGTGATGTTAACTCTGAATACAGCAGGCTTAATACTATCTTCTTCTAAGCATGGTTCCAGGGAAGAATGATTCAGACTTATTTCTGAATAATAATTTGTCTTCCCCCCTCCTCCCTCTAGTCTTAAAGGGCAAGATAAAACTGTAGCACTTGCAAAATGGATCTTTACAGGAATACTTCTTGCTTTTTTCTTTTTTTCCTCAAGTATCAGAAGTGTTCCACTGGAAATAATTTTCATATACATACTTGGTTACACAAACATTTTGCTAACTAGCTAACTCATCAAAGTGTTCTCAGGTGTGGACACACCTTTTTCTCATTTATGCCTATTTAGATGTGCTGCTGACCTGTTCCACCACAGTTCTCTTGGCGCTCTCCTGCACTGATCAGTTGCTAAGAAGGGCCAAAGCACTGCACAGCTCTTGCCCTGTCAGGCTGTTTGGAAACACTGAGACTTTCTGCTCTTTTTATTCACCTAGGTGAGTCTTTCTAAGCACTGTATGTCCTGCTTGAGCACTCTCTCTTTGATCGCCACACCTGTTTCTTATCATCTATGCATGTTTTTCTGTTTTCTCTGTCATTTGTTATCAAGAATGAATCATTGAACGTGCAAGGTGTGTTTCATCTTCTTTGCCTCAGTAGCACCAGCTAAATCAGTCATATTCTGTATAATACTTTTAGATCACTGATGTTTCTCTTGTATGTGTAAAAATAACACAAAGTGATCTTAGAAATGTGACTGTTCTCTTTTCCCTGTCAATTTGTCGGTGCCTGTTAGAAAACACGTTGTTTCAGGGTTGGGTTTTTTATTATTCTGTTTATAAAGTAAAGAGGAAGGAAGAAAAAAATGAAAGTGATTTTCACCGGAAGTATGTTGACCTTCAAGCTGTTCCAAATGAAGGGTTTTATGCAGTAATGTGTTTCCACTCCTGGGGTGTACAGGCCTCTACATTTACTAAATTTAAGCAGATACTGTTCAAAATCATGAGAAGTCTGACTTGTTAATCCTGTGGGTTCTTTCGGAAGAGCTCTGTGCTGTTCAGGGAAATCGGCGCTACCGCTGTGTCCTGTGTCGGGGCTTTCCAACCACCACTGCTTTTAAATGGCCCTCTTTCTTCCAGGGATGTTGAAAGACTTTCTGCTATGAGCTTGTCTCTCTGTGCCTGTTCAAAGGGCAAGGCTGATGTGTTTTAGAAATTCATGGACCTCTTGAAGAGTTCAGTCCCTGAGCATCTTCTGAATGAACACAGCACTGCATATGCTACCCTAAGCATGTATATTTACTTGACTTTTGTCATTTTGAGAATTTCTAAAATGCTTAGGATTTCCTATGCTTTATAAATAAAATGTGTGATTCTACATATGCAAGCTGTGCCAGGTATGTCAGTGGTGTGCTTTGGGGAGTACAGGATGGTTTCTGCTTCTGCAATTCAAATCTCTCATAAGGGCAAAGGGATGGAGCAGGGAGCAGGGAAACAATACTTGCATTAGCAGCCCTTCAAAAAAGGCTAGATTTGCCTCATGTGTTTAGAATGGTGTGTGAAGCAAATGTATATCAATTTCTAAGTGCTTCTTTATTTCCAGCTCTGATTCCACTCTGTAGAAACTTGGGTATGTATTGGGATAACTGACATTTTGGTACAGCTAACATACAGTTTTTATCAGTAGAAATCTCAACTTAAAAACTGACCTCTGCTTTGTGGTTCTCATTCATTTACTCTTGAGATTGATGCTGCTGTTGTGACTTACTAATCAGAAAAGCATTTGCTTTTCACACATTTTGTTAATAAGCGCATGCTTCCTGCCCTTTATCCCCAGGGTTCGTGTTTTGGAAGGATACAACATGGTAGAAAGGTTTTAAAGCAAGTGTTTAACATCTGTGATGTCTGTAATAGAACACTGAAGCATGATGGCAGAAAGAAGGGATCAAATTCCCATAAAGGATTACATAACCCATTGGACCGGCTGCTGTGCAAGGGCCTGATATAGCCAGACCCGTGACCCTCACTCGTACAGAACCACAGTGGTTCCTTTCAGGCTTCATGCAAGGCAAGAGAACAGCAGTCCATCGAGTTTTAATATTAGACATCTATATGACACTGCTTAAGTAATTTAATTTATTTCTCTGGCCATACTATTTCCACATGAATTTTTTTCAGGCTAGGTGAAATAGCCGCGAAGTGCCTGGAGTGCAAAAGCGACGTGCTGCCTCTTCCTCAGGCAGATGCGGTGCTTGAGTGCTCTTCCCTGTGGGCTGCGGGCACTCCAGTAAGGACAACTTGCGTTCTGGGAGAGGCTTGTGTCCAGATTTTGAGATAAAATGGGAGTAAAGGGGAAAATCAGGGTTTCTGCCTGCTTGTCTCCAAAAATGAGAAAAACTACAACTGTTTTATTAGGGTGGGTAGGTTGGTTTTGTTGTGGTCCTCTGATTAGCATAATTGCGTAACCACCCAAAAGCATTCCTGTTAACCTTAAAAAAAGTTTGCTCAAATTCTTGAACAAGTACATCTTAAAGTGCACTGCCATCTGGCTCCTGTTGGGCAGAAATCCTTTGAAATCTCAGGCTAACTTTGACTGCAGTTGTGACAACTGATTCTGTGGGTTTAGTCACATAAACTACTTATCCCTAATCGCAGAAATGTGTATTCTGATGAATTCTTTCTAGCAGAAGGCAAAAGACAGGAAACAGGAGTGATATACTTGTCATGTGAAGTGTTTAAAAAAAGCAGGGAGACAAAAGAGCTGTCTTGCATTTATTTCACTCCACAGGTTCGCATTAGCGGAGACTTGGGAAAGTAGTTCAAGAAACGTGTTTGTGCAATGAAGACTGTTACCATAGCTGTTCTGGGGGGGACCAAGCTATTGCTGACTTGTTAAGCAGCTTTTACTCTTCAAAAGACAAAGCTGTGTGGAGCCTTTGAGAGCAGAATCCTAATGAGGTTGCTACACTTGCGCTTTTTTTTTCCTCCTGTCAATCCCAAACCTTTGTAACATGTTGTGATCTATTGAGAGATTAATTTAAAATGTGAAAGATGGATGGGGCAAAGGCAGGGTTCTGGGTGCTCTCCCCAGCTCCCTTGTGGTCCTGTTGCACCAGTGGGTCAAGCAAAGGCATTGCCCAGCCTTCAGTGCCTGTCCATTTTCCACCGACTCCATTTCAAAGAAGGAGGTTTCTAGCTAGTGCCATATGTGTGAAGGATGCTGCTGCTGATTTGTGGATATAGAAATTCTGGTATTGGTATGGCACTGGCAATAAAAATTAATCTGCAAAACGCATCAAATTAGTCTAGAAGGCATTGAATATGTACATTTATTGCTTGGAGAAATGAGAGATCCGTCATATTATTGGCAATGTCAGTATATCATTCTGATCATAGAGTTGCTGTGATTTTCTGAGTTGCAAATTGTAGTTACAGATTTTTATATGCCTCTCAAGGTAGTTGAGGTACTGTAAAGGCCCTAAGTTTTTGTACATCTGCGAATATCATTGGGATCTATAGTAACTGCACAACTGGGAATTATTGGTGGTACAGGGAAAAATAGGAAGTAGGACACTTAAAGAAGATCTTTCCTAGGGAAGCAGTGAAAGAATTTCTTAATTTGCTGTGTGTAGTTTTGTTGTTCTGAAAGACAAAAGAAAAATATCAGGCTGTCCTGGCATATGTATGGACTATGGTATGACTTGCTGGATGGATGCTGTGATAGAACTGGAAATCTAGGTCTGCCCATCAGCAAGTATCACCATAATTCACACTGCTTAGCTGCAGTGGCCCGCGTGTGGATTGGGGTAGATAACATTAATTTTCATTGATGCAAGACTTGGGTAGCTTGTGCCACAGGTGGTACTTATCCTTCTGCTATGTGAGGGAAATACATTAAATCTTCCCATAGGTTCAAATGTGAGTTTTTCAAAATAGGTTTAGACATCCTGCAATCTTCAAATATAAGCAGATGAAGTTTGGGATGGAGTAAACAGTACAAGAGCTAATACCTGGAAAGACACTCCAGAAAATGGTGACACGTATTTCAATATTAATAAGAACAATCTGATCATGTTAGTGAAGGAATTTTGGCAATAGGTGTCAATAACTCACATGCAAATGGAAGTGTCAGTTCTCATTGAAGCCTTATGTGAGTAACATCATCAGTTATTTCATTGCTCTATGGTTACAACAACTAAGGAAGCTTTGCTTTTATTTTGGAAGATCATCTAGTAAAGTATCACAGTTACATGCCAGCCAATATACAGAAACTGTACAGAGGAAGATAGACTGAACTGCTACCTTAAGAGCATTATGTAGACAGTATTTTTCAGGTTTCTAGCTAGAGCCTCACATAACCCTACCTTTTATTTAAAAAAAAAAAAAAAAAAAAAAAAAAATCAATTTAAGAGGATTCCACTATATATCTGAAAAGTAGCCTGCATTGCAGAATTTAATAGGATTATACTATTGATTCCATCTTTACAATGCTAGCTAGTATTTGGTACTTGTGAACTGCAGACTATTATGTGACTGAACACAAGGGAAGACGGATTAGTTTGTAAAAGAATAAGCAGCTTTCCCTTAAACTGCCCTGAACCAAACAGACCTGTTTTGGTCTCTGTTAGTAAATGCCAACTAACAAAACACCAGTGGCAGCACCTTCTAAAACCAGGTATCTTCTTACAATTGCTTGCTCAGTCTCCAAGGAGAAGGTAATCAAACCTCTTGTGAGCTGGTATCTGTTGCTGTAATGCAGCTGTTTACAGTTTCTCCAGAAAATTCCACCTGTATGTCTTTAACCAAACAAAGCTACTAAAAAGTTGTCTGGAAACCCATGTCACGTACTGATACTAATGGTTCTCCTGGCAATAGAAGGTACTTTCTGCTGGTTTTGAACTTAATGGAGTAAATGCCCAATTGAAATGTCATTTCCATAAAATGTATTTTTTTGGAAAGGTAACTCTTCCTAACAGAGAATAGTCACTTCCTTACATACCAGCACTATGTGTTTATTATTACTATATTAGTGACCATAGTCAGTCCTTCCCATTTGCAAAATCAATTGGCCTCTGAAGTCTGGTACCCTTCATGATGACAAGTATTTCTACAGAAAGGAATTTGTAAGATATTCAGGAAACAAACTCTGGTTTTGAAATTAGTTTTATATGGGGGAGTCTTCATCTTTTTCTCCACTTCCTCCTCCCCCTTTTCTCTACTGGAATCTCTTTATCTCTGTCTTTAGTAGTTAGAGTCTACCAAGCTGTTGCTTCTGCTTAGTTGTTAGGTGGCTCTGCTTCCAGAAAGCACATGGCCAGCCGGTAAAAGACCAGTACAACAGAGCTGCGTAGAACTTGTTAAGGATGAACACCAGCAAAAACAGAGATTATAGGTCTCTGGGATAAACTTTGAATCTGCAGTCTTCCCTGTCTCAAGAGGTTATGCTGAACCATATCAGAGAAACAGCTGTAATGTCTTTACCTCCCCGTATTGCGGTAGGGGCAACAAGTTACTTTTTTGTGCAACAGTTCTCTATTTGCCTCTTCTGGGTTTTGTTAGTAAGTAGGTGAGGGTGTGGAGAGAGAGAGAGAGAGATCTTCAGTACCTTATACTTTAATCCTTTGTGCTCAATTGGCTTTACATTTCTGAAGGCCACAGGTGATGGTGGCTTTCAAACCTCCAAGAAAAGAAGAAGCAAACACAAAGTTGAGTAAGAACATCAAGAGTACAATGAAGTATGTGAAGAGCAAACACCTGTCCCGCTAGCTTTGTCTGAATGGTTTTCCCCCTCCCAGCTGGTGTATGCTGTGGTCAGTAGTTAACTACCGTATGAAATGGAGCACAGCTTGCTGACAAGCCATGTATGTTTAACCTGGCTCAGTTTGAATCTAAACCAACTTAATACTGACAGAGATTTCTAGACCTGAGGCGTAAGGGTTGTGATCTTTTGTTTAGTCCGGCTCTTCAGTTGATGTCAAACATTATCAGTTTCTCCCTTTTTCTCTTTGGATCTATCATAGAATCATTTAGGTTGGCAAAAGACCTTCAAGATCATCAAGTCCAACTATTAACCATGCCCACTAAACCATGTCCTGAAGTACCCTGTCCACTTGCTTTTCATGTCCTCATTAAGAACAAAACATGGCAATATGAGGTGAAAGGGAAAACAAGCTAGTGACCTTTGTTGTAGTTGATAGGTGTTAAGGCCATGTAGGATGTGAACGCTTCCATAAATCTCACTGGAGGAATCATTTCTTCTTTGAAATGAAATGAATGTAGATGAGAAATTCCTATCTTTTGTGCTACTTTATTCAATTAATATTTGAAGTACTTTGAAAATCTGAGACTCTTCACTGAGTAAACTTAGCTGTGGCTGGCTTGTCAGTCCCATTTAGTGAATGCATGCATTAGAAGAATGCTAAAAAACTCCATCACTTTTGCACAGTAGCAGGGATAGCACTTCTACTATTGTTACTTTTTTTTTTTTTTTTAAGAAAGAAGTCTATTTGCCCAATGATACATGTGCAATTAATGTTGTTGATTGCTGCTAAAGCTAATGTGAATTGTAAGCATAAAGCCTCCCATCTCTTTTGAGCAAGAGGGATGTAGTGCCAGGCAATGGCATTCAGTCAATGTTGTCTGTCTCATCAGTCATGGGAGAGGGTAGGGGGGACAGTGTGTCACTGCTAACTTTAAAATATTTCTGGAAACAATATGCCTGAGTGCATAGGCTCGGGGAGGACACTGAAAAAACATCATGAAGTGTATCCTGTCCTTTATATGTTTCTGGTAATGCAAGTTGAATTTATTAGCAGTTTGTTGCTACAGTAAGAAGCATTCACAAGATTTACAGCTGAAACAATAGCTGTAGATGTTCAGTCCTGTCGTATTTATTGAAGGTTTTGTTGAGCTCATGGCATCCTTTGATTAATTGCCATCTGAGGCGTATTTTGTAACAAGGACTGTGTCAGAGTTTTGTGTCACTGTATTTCATAAAGTTCTACTGGGTCTTTAGGGAGAGGGAGTGCAAAAACATTAACTTAACGGGTGTGTGGGCAAGTGGTAAAAGTAATAACTAATTGACTGCCAGTCAGGATTTATACATTTTAGAGAGCACCTCCTCAAGTAATGATGAGTTTTACATTTTACTTTAACATAGAGTAGCCAGTATCTTATTGCTGGGATGAGTTTCCAGAGTGTGCATCGTAACAGCCCAGAATTTTCTCAACCGTTTAAAAAGAAGATGGAGGAGTATATTGTAGTCTGTAGTATTTTTCTTTCCTTTATAGTGGAGTGAAAAGGTAATAATATGTGCAAATCATGGTAATAGAATAACAGCTCACAAGAATTCTTGCAGTATTTGAAGACACTCATGCAAAATTGAAGATCTTAATGTTTAGATGAACTCCACAGAAGCATATTAGAGGATTAAGGGTAACTTTGTTCGAGTGTATCAGATGTGATCTATTGATGAGATTTAAAAAAAATTTTTTTTTTAAAGGTTGCCAACTCCTCTCATATGGTTTCAGTAACGTAATTTAACCTAGAATCTAAAGATTAAGCTAGGTCCTTGCTTTGTGCAAGTTGTCTCCATAAATACCTTTTGTGAGGCCACAACAGTCTGACAGTAGATCAGCTTTATTGTTATTGCTTTTGCACAAGTGTCATGGATTTGGTATTTAGCAGGGAACAAAAAGTAGAAAATTGATGTAATTTTGCCACCAAATATTTGTATAACGTATTATAGGAATATATTCGCTGTATAGCTATTTCCACAACTCTTACTATTTCATGGGTACTGGACTTCTTTTTTTTAATCAAAAAATATCAAATTCAAGTTGGTTTTTTTTGGAGTGCATCCATTTCAAAGTGCGAACCTTCTGACTTACAATTTTCCATGGAGTGAACATGACCCTTAGTGATTTGTATCTTAACTCATTTGAATTGTACGTTTTTCTTTCCTTTGGTATCTCTGATGGTGTTTGGCTTTATATTCTCTTGATCTGAAAATGTGAATACTTATCAGTTATCACTTAAGTGTAATATTTCAAAGCTTAAAATATATTGTTGACTAATTCTATGGTATTTGAGACAGTTAATTTCCTCTGTCATTGTGATAAAAAACCCCGTGATGGAAGAAATTAAGCCCAAAACTTAAGAAAGGGGGCTAAAATACTTGGGTTTAGTACTGTATGTGTCAAGCTTGTTGGATGAGTTAAAGCATGCACGGTACTGAATGCTTCAAACGAAAAAGCGGGACACATCTTTCCCCATAGATTTGTAGCATCGAGGATTTGGTTGTGCATGAAATATTTGTTCTTATCTATATGTATTTTTACTAAATTGACACCAGAAGAACAAAACCTGAGGCAGTACTGATTTGACTATACATTTAAGGATGGTTGCCCTTTACAGAAATCTAAAAGATAATATTGGAAGTTAGGTGTGTTCTTCATTCTTGTCTGTTACTGGAGGATTAGATAGGCTCGAGCTTTTTTCGTCTTATTTTCTCCCCCTGTCCTGCTGAGGAGTGGGAGTGGGAGAGCAGCTGGCAGACAGCCAAGGCTAACCTACCACAAGCCCATCTATAACCTGATTTTTTTAAAAAACAGCACCAAACAAGCCACCCCACCCCCCCCAATCCAAACAAACAAAAAAAGTTAATGCTGAAAATGTAAAGAAATGTAACAAGAATGATGGCAATCATTTGTATTTTCTTTTCAGAGGGAAATTGAAATGGTATTGTCTAGAAATGTCAAATTAAATGCCTCCAGCGTTTTAAATATTACCTTTTTTAAAATCAGCATTTTTCACCAGTTTCCTAAAAAAAACAACCAAACCACAAAAAAAAAAATCCCCAAACCACAACAATTACTATAAATAAAGTATTAGAGTAGTAATTTTTGTTGTATTGCCTGCGTTAGCAATGTAATAATTTTTTTAAGAATGTCACTATATCTGGTAATTATTTAGTCCCTATGCTTATAAAAATCCAAACTGACTTTATCTGAAATCAGCTGGACAGCAGAAGTCAGTAAATTGTTGATGCAACTGATAAATTGTATGTAATTATTTGGGTATCTTATTACAAATCCATTTTGAAGTAAAGCAAAGGAAACTCAGTTATGTAGATGCTATAAATCGTACCATTTTGGGGCTTGGCGCGAGATTCACAGGAGTCGCTAACTTCCATTTTGGGCACCAAATGGAGCGTAGAAACCCAACTGCAGGAGTTTGGTACCCTTCCAGCCACTGTTAGGACAGAGAGGACATGAGTAACGGTGTAACAGTAGTTTCCTGGTCCTCTTTCTTTCCCCTGCCTGCACTCGAGTCCCTGACGCAGCCCTCCTTGCCCCACTTCTGCCCTCGCACCCCAGGAAAGCCGTAAGCACGCGGCTGCTCCCAAATAACGAGCGTGCTGGTAGGCAGGTGCCTGGGAGGCAGCAGCCACGCAGGAGCGGGATCTCTGCCGTGGCGTGGCTGTTGATGGACGCCAGTCTCGTGTCGGTACCTGTATAGGCGTTGCCGGTTAGGCACCCCTGTAATCTAAACTGTGCGAAGGCCTCCGTTTGTAAGTGCTTGTCCATTATGCAGATGAGTTCAGCCCTGCTGGTGCTGGCGTGCCCTGCTCTTTGCTTAAAATAAAGTCCTTCACCTGAGAGTAAAGTCCTGGGAGCTGTTTTTCTGGATAAAGATGCATTTAAGTTTTCAACTTTAAAGGCAAAACAGAAAAAAGATTTCTAGTACGGAGTAATAAAAGAGTAAGAGAGAGGACTCTTCTCACCTATGGAAAGGTGCAAACTGCTGGTGCTTGTAGAGACAGCATAAGCAGGAATGTGCATCTCTGTTGCAGGAGATGTGACTGTTGTCTCATGTCTGCAGGACCAGCTGTTTTAATCCAGTGGTTCAGTTTTAACTCTATCTAGCTTCTCTGCTTTTCCATGTTTAAAGGGTCAGCTGAGTAGCACCTTTGTTGTGTTGCTTTTGAAAATGGGGGAACAAAAATGGTCCATCTATTACTATCATGACAGTCTAAAATTGCTTATCTCGAGAATTTCTTGCAGTCCTTTATTCATAATCGAAGCATTTTCAAGAGACAGTTACAAGCTGTTGTAGCCACATGAGTTGGATCCGGTTATGCTTTGCTGGTGGGAGAAGATTATGTTCGGAGTAGCTTTTGTGTGCTTGTTCTTTCGCTCTGCCACTTATGAGTGAATATTCATGGATTGTTTCCATTCAAATATTTACTGGGTTGTCTGTTTTCATATGTTAAGTTTTCATATGAAATAAGCAAGATAATTTCAAGAAAACATTTTAATTAGACCCTTAGAAGCTATAAATATTTCACTATTTAATAAAATAGTGCTGCAAGATATAAATGATTAAATAGAACATGTTTTAGATACTTTAAATTCTATAACTTAAAATTATGCATGCTTTCACACTTCCAGATGGGACAAAAGCTTGATAAATTGCAACTCATATTTTTTTGTTTCTCAGTCACTGAAACTCTTTTTTTTTTTTTTTTTTTTTTTTTTTTTTTTTTTTTTTTTTTTTTTTTTCCCCCCTTTTTTCTCCAGT
The DNA here is from genome assembly GCF_929443795.1 of Astur gentilis. Lineage (NCBI taxonomy): Eukaryota > Metazoa > Chordata > Aves > Accipitriformes > Accipitridae > Astur > Astur gentilis. The sequence continues at coordinate 17,377,814 of NC_064891.1, forward strand.
ACGATATTGTAGGAAATGGTCCTCCTTTGCTGAAAGCTAAAATAAAAGGATTAAGCTTTGGGGAACAGAGGTAGGTAACTTGTTTTACATTTTTATCTTCAGCTTGTGGACTACTGATTTAAAGAATGATGCAGTTTCTTTAAGTATCTTAGAAGATCATAAAGACATCATAAGTAATAAAGAAGCTGATAATGTGAAGTATCAGGGTCAGGTAGTATGATTTAGAAGTATTGAGAATACAAGTCAAGTCTCATTGTACTTCCCCTTACCGAAAAGGTCAAGAGTGATTTTTGTTTAAAATTCTGAATGCTTTCTATTTGAATAATGAAAATGGGAAATGAAAGGTATTAAAAAAAATATATAAATGGTTAATGTAAAACTGTTTACTAAGTATGTTTTCCTTCAGTTATGTAAAAAGGTTTGTGTTGCAAGAACAATACTATTTTCAGAGTTTATTTACATCTGCATTCAATTTCTGGTGCTTTCCTTTCTGAACCGCAAAGCTCAAGATGCATTACTGCACTGTGAGAATTTCATCAAAATTGAATGCAGCTATACATTTGCATTTTGGCAGTCTGGGAAGGAGGGTCACACATTTACAATAAGTACAAAGCGCTTTGATATTCTTTTTCGTCCCTGAGAACAGGGCAGGCTGCATGAATCGTTTTGATAGTTTTTTTCATGAAAATCTTATGTGAAACCAAACTGCAGACCCTGCTTTGAAGCGAAGTCAGCAATGAGGGAACATAGCTTTCCAGTTAAAAATCAGAAGATGAAATAAGTGGCAAAAGAAATAAAGGTAGAAGAAAAAAATTGTTGATTATGCAGAGCAGATAAGTACAAAAGTAAGAATAATTTGTGACTTGGGATCCTGAGCATTGCTTATGGCCTCCTTACGCTCTTGGGAATTTGATTTTACTTTCTTGCTATGCTATTGAAACAGGAGATCCATCAATATTAATTGATTAGTGCTTTTCTGTGGCACTCTTTCTGCTTTCTGTTTTGGGGTGGTTTTATTTTTTTCTTTTTAAATTTGATGGAACATTTGCTTGCAAAAGCCCCACGCTGAACCCTGATATTATGTTCCCCACTGGGGTTCTAAAATAACCTGACACTATTTCCTCTTGGAATAGAAATGTATGTGTTGCAGTTATGGTTTGATAATACAGCTCTACAGCTAATGTTCAGCTGTTATTTGCTGCCCTTGCTGTATGCAAGATGACAAGGGGAAAAATTAAACGATATGGATTCTTTGACATCACATGTGATTTCTCAAGTGGTATTTTGACATTAACTTCTATAATTACTAGTGGATATTAATTAAGAAACGGCTTTACCACCAGGAATTGTGAAATAGATAATTTTGTCCACTATTTATAACACTAGCTGAGAGCCAGCTAAAAAAAAAAAAAAGTAGTAAATTGACTTTTCTCTTTAAAAGCAAAACAGCCTCTTGCTTAACTCATGTAGTTAATATCTATTAAATACTGCAGCAGTATGAGGTTTAAAAATATTGTGAATATAGAAGAAAATGGCATAGATATTCCTTGCTTAAATTATACCTTAATAGATGTTGGCAGTTGAATAGTTGAACAGCAAAGAATAGACTTTTCTGTCCTAATCCACTACATTTGAATCTGGGGGGGGAGGGGGGGGGGGGAAGTGGTAGATTGAGTATTATAAAGAACAGCTGCTAAATACCTGCACTTCATCTCTGGGCAGCTCAGTGTTCTGAGAGAGAGACAGACTGAATTACACACAGAAGTACAAGGTAATCGTAGGAATATTATGAAGAGAATCATAAGACAGATGGCAGCACTTACCTGCACCTGCCTTGGACAGATGAGCAGCCTTTCCTTTGAATGTTTCTATTTCTTTAGAGAAAGATGTCTGGAAGTTCAATTATGGTTGATTTTTTTTTTTTTTTTTTTTTTACTGCTAGGTGTTGTGAGGCACAGAAATTTTAGTAATTCCAGTGAGGTCATTAGAACTGTGTGCTTGCATCAGCTGAATATGATTTAAATATTTAAACTTCAGAAACCCTTGTTAATCTCATTCATAGGTTTTTAATTGCCCAACATGTTGTAGTACTTAAATTATTACATTGCTATTGGCCCATGCTATTTGCATATGTATACTGACATGTGTTTGTATTGACTTGGAAGAATTGTCAATTGATATTTCATAACCTTAAATCTGTTAAGATGAATGGTCTCCAGCAGAAGGAGGAAGAGCATAGAACAGATCAGGAAATCTTTGCTACAATGGTAGCATAGGTAAAAATAAATAAATAAGGTAAGAAGGCAAATACAGGGCTGAAATCATAATGAATCATAATCGTGCAAGTGAACAGGTGCCCTGCAACCAATAGAAGAAGAGATGGATATTTAATTAAAAAAAAGTTTCAGCTAAAAATAACAGCTGTAAAATTTATTTTGTGATATCACAGCAGCAGGTGTTGTTATGGCATAGTAACTTAACTCTGTTTTGGTAAAGTATTTTGCAAAAGCCAGATTGTGACAGCACTACTTCAACTGACAAGTGCCCTGCTCCAAAAGTGGTCCCATTAGCTTCAGTTGAATTCACAGTATGTTTCCTGTGAATTTGAAGGGAATACTTGTTGCAGTATGAACTTCAGTAATCCAGTTGAGTATTAGATGTGTCAGCTAGAACTGACAAGACTGAGAGCTTGCAGGTCCTCAGGTATTTTTACTTTAAACATGGTTATTACTGTCCCACAGAGTGGGTAGAGTGAACCTGAACCTCAAATGAAATGCATCTAACCTATTCTCAGTTTAGGAAAAATAAAACCAGTCAGGTTTTCTTCTTAACAATAATTCCTGTTACTTCATATTTTCATGTGAAAAATTTAAAATGTAGCCTTTTGTCCCCTGATTGGAAACCCCTGTCCGTTGCTTGTGGGAATAGAATATATCCAAATGACAATGAAGGGCTTAATCTCCACTCTAGTGATGTTGAACATACTTCCCTGAAGTCAGTATCCAGATCACTGGAAGCTGTAGAAACTCAATTGCAGTCAACCTTACTAGTGTGGTTCGTTTGCCTTGAGAAACCAGATGATGAAAAATTCTGTCCTTGATTTTGAAAGAAGGAGAACACAAGTTTAGTGAAGTCATTTCCTTTCCTAATCAGGTACGTGTTATTTCCTTTTAAGCTCTGTAACAGCATTAGAAGAGACCATGGTGGATTTGGATTTCAGCTGATGTGAGGTAGATCATAAGCCTCTATTAAATGATGAGACGGTAAAGCAAGTTTAGGAACGTGCTAAAGCAGGGGTTTGCCTTCTCTAGTGAGAAACCCTCAACAGTCTCAAACTGCAGTACCAATAGAAGGAGTTTGAGACTAAAACAAGAAAATGAACTGTAACAAAACTAAGGTTAGCATAGCATTACCTAAGAGTCCTTGGGAAATTAAGAAACGAAGTGGCTGAGCGAATGGTTGTGTAGCATGACCTTGCAGTAAATCAGCCTTGATATCAAGGGAATAAAAGGTGGTAACTGCAAATACTACTTTTTGTCCTGATCCTGCACAGAGTAAGGTTCCTGTTAAAATCTCACAGAACGTAGGCTGGAAACTGGGCTGGCAACCTTAGTAAATGATCTGGGAAAAAAGGGGTAAATAATAACATGACAGTTAAGCACACAGCTGTTCAGTCAGCTTTGTATTTGACTTTCTGAAGAATACTCATATGATGTGACTGAAAGGCGTGCAGAACTACAGTATTCATAAATGCAAAGTAATGCACTTAAGGACAAGATAAAACAGCTGCATCAACATGTATGCAATGTTGGGCTCTAATTTAGTTCTCAGCACTTAGGAAAGACAGCTTGGAATTACATTAAAGAGCCAGAATAGGCCCAGAGTGAGAAAGAACAGAGGTGTGGAGGAGGAGAAAGTCTTAAAAGAAAGATGAAACTGACTCTTCAAATGAGGAAAAAATGTGCTGGAGAGGTGAAATATGATGGAGATTTACGAAATCATGAGAGTATAGAAAAGGTGAATAGGGAGTGATTGCTCACTGTTTCTGACAATGCCAGTTCTAAGAGGTGCCCAATGCCATTATTCAAGCAGCAGCTCTAAAGTAGAAAATATCCCTCTTTCCCTTTGAGAGAAGTTAGTAATTTAAACTTACGGCTTCTAGGGGTAGGGAGGCCAAGAAGAATAAGAAAAAAAATCGGAGAATCCAGTGTCCGTTAGTGGCTATAAAATATCTTCCCTTAAAAAGTGATTGTCAGATGCTCGTGTGGTATTGCAGGGAAGGATCTTTCTCCTGACATATACTGTGTTTCACACTTTATGCTCTTTCCTTTGAACACCTGTGAATGGCTTGTTGGAGGTCAGGTAACACGGTAAGCAGACCTTTGTTCTGGTGATGTATAAGGGTTTTTCCATTCGTATATTTTAACTCTATTTTAAAATTTTGGCATCCTGAAGAACAAATGCAACAGAGAGCAATTTCTTACTTAATCAGGGGAGCTTTCAGAGTTACAACTGACGGGAAGGTGTTGCTTCAGTCCACTGTTTGAAAGAAAGTAAGGCCTATCCTTCAGCAGCAGGCATGGATCTGGTCGTCTTTGGCTCTCTGCTGATATCTTGCTCCTTAAGTGCCTGAATTTCCTTGATAACTGCACATGCAGTGGAACCTTTGGGACAAAATGGAGTGAAAGCTGAAATTGAAGCTCTGCAAATTGCCTGGCAAAGGTAGGGACCTTGTTTACTGAGTTTGAATGCTTAGACCTGGCAGCACTGAGCATCTTCGATCCAGATGAAATTGATTCACAGTGAGCCTGAACCATGCTGGTTATGACAGAGCAACTCACTGGCATCAGCATGTAAGCACATCAGCTTTCGCGAGGTACTGCAGTGTTAGGTATAGCTACTGGCTGAATAAAAGAGTTTCCAGAACCATGAGAGTGCTCTGTCATCTAAATGGTGGTTCAGTGCCCAATGTCGTTTGTGGCTTTATCCCTGTATACTAAATAAAATTCTCTAATTCTCTTGCTTTAACCCTGTGTCAGGGTATATTGAAAGAAAAATCTTTGAAGGCTGTTACTTTTTTTCCTTGTCCTCAATGATAATTCAGAATACACGAACAATAATCAATTTGATTGCATCCAAGCCTTACGTTTATTTCCATTCACACTTATGCTATTTCTCTTGTCTGTAGCTGGCTTTCTTGGCTGGTTATAATACTTCCCCCTTTCCCACCCCCCCCCCCCCCCAAAGCTCTCCATAAATGCTTAACGTTGAAGCAATCAAATAGCTCTTTCAATTGTAACATGCAGATAGTAGGCATGCATAAGGCATACATAGGGCTAAGCTATATATAGATCTTTTTCTTCTGTATTGATGCATTTTTAGTGCCAGTGCTCAAGCCAAGTTTAACCTTTTTGTCCCAGGAATCAAATTCTCCATGCCTGTGAGCTATTTTCCAAATAAAACTGGAGATTCTCAAGCGCGAGCCTGCCTCCATGAACAGGGGCTTGAAAAGAGGCTTGTGATATTTGTTTTGTCTTGGATCATGGTAAAAGTTTAAGAGCTGGAAAAGTTTCCAAAAATTAGCTCTCTGCCACTTCTGCCTTCAGTAGAATGGCTTGTCAGTGAGCTTCAGAATAAGAAACTCTTTTAAACATTCAGTGTTCTTTTCTTGTCAGAGACCTGTTTGCATCTGTTAATATACATCTGCTGTCATTCTACCCAGCTGTATTTATGAGAAATGGCTCTTCTGTAGTCTTCCACACAGCTCTTCCCAAACATCTGTAACAACCCTATGAATTCATCTGATGACTGTATTATTAGGGTAGGGAATTGCTTGGAATAGTCAAAGATAACTGTTAGAATGAAATGGTGTTCTCGGTGTTAAACTAGTACAAAACTGTAGTGACATCAGGGATATCATGACTACTAATATAACCTGGACTTACATTGGAATAAAAGAAAATCCACTTTTTGGTTCTAAACTTTGTTAACTCTGACTATAAACATAGGCATTTTTAAACATTTTATTATTTTTTGTAGACCATTCTCTCTCTGTATACAACTCACATGCGTTTAGATATTGCTTATTGATTTTTATTTTTTTTTTTAAATGGGTTTATATTAATAGCCTTGAATCAGGTAAATTAAATTTTTTATACAATCTATGTAATATTCTCCTGAACCTTGTGGTTTACTGTTGTAACATTTACAAAGTCTATTTTTCTGACCTTATACGCTAACTCAGGCTTTTGTCTAGAGGCCTATAGAATAAATGTTAAGCACAGGTTTATGCTAATATGCACATTAGTTTGCAAGCTAAATGTTAAGGCAATACTTCAAAAGGAAAAAGTAGAATCAAAGGAAATATCATCATGATGGAAAAACTGAACAAACATATACAGTGTAATACATCAGTTTTCTTTTATTTTGCCTAATTGTACTAAAGACATGTAACCTTTTATATATAGACTCTACTATTCTCTGGCTTCAGTGAGAATGTTACTTTGTAGTATTCTTTCATTTACCAGTCTTCTGATAATCATAATAAGATGACTATATTTCTTTATACTTCAGAACTAGATAACTAAAGAATATTTTTTAATGGATTGAAGGTATACATCAAAGAAGTTCTTTAAGTAATTAATTGTATTATCTACTGATAAAAAAAAGTAAAATAGTTAAAATACGTGTTTTTTCTAAAAAATATTTGGTTTTGTATAATGATGTTTTTGAAACACATATTTCAAATATGCTCTGTAAAGTGCAAACAAAATTTTGTCCTTGATATCCATTTTGTATTTTTCAGATGTGAATTATTTTTTTAAAAATGATCATTGAATAGAACTTTCAGACACACACTTTTTATTCATTTTAGAACTGTTTACATGAAAATAATGTAAAGAGCATCCTCAGGATAAGCAATCTCATTAATTCTATAATAATATATTACCTCTCTTTCATCAGAAAAAATGGATTTAGATGTTTTGTTTCACTGTATTCACTAATTATGCTGTTCATTCTTTTTTTTTTAATTCAGTTGAGGTGAATTAACTTAAACAGACCATATTGAAGCAAACTGTATACTAACTACTGTTTAGGCTTCTTTTTGAATATTTTAGGCTTCCTTCTATCTATTGCAGCAGCAAAGCTGCTGCGTAGCTGTGCAGCAGCACCCAAAGATCAACAACTCCAAAGCTGATGTAAAATTCCTTTACTTTGTCCTCCAGTAGCTCCTTAGCGAAGAACTATGGAGAAATACAGATCAAGCTATGGAGTAGAAGTCACAGGAAGAAGGTTTTGATTCCTTATTGAGAAGGTTTTGAGTTATTAGTACCGCAGTAATATATAAACCTTAGCCTCTCTTGTGAAGAATGGTGGGTTGGTTTTTTTTTTTTGTCTGAAGAATTTTTGGAAGCCACGAGTCAATCGGAGAAGTAGCTGGTGGCCCTTGCAGTTCAGTGGCACTGGGATTTTTTGGAGCTTCCTGCTGTGCCATACGGAAGTTGTGTTTACCCATTCTCTCTGAAGTCAGGCATTTCTTAACACCTGGTGCCGCTTAATGCACCCTCACGTAGCAAAAGGACAAAGTTTGTGCACCCCTTCACTGTGGCCGATGAAAAATCAGTTTCCCACTTGTCACACAATTGTCTGTAGCTATGATATATAGCTGAAATCATCAGCACAGTAAGCAAAAAGGGATGTTTGTGTTCCCTGATGCCATTCCGGTCATTAAGAGCAGATGCCAATGCGTGCATTTGTCCCCGTGTCCATCTCTTTATCTTAAGCTTGTCCTTTACCATGGCTCCTCAGGGCTCCTCAGAGCCTGGAATACACCCAGCATCCCTGACCCTGAGGGAGAGATCTGCCCATAACTATTTCGTAGGCACTATACGAAGTGTCTGCCAAATGGTACATCCCAATGTATTCTGCTTTCAAATTTTGCCATTATGTGTTGGCCTATCTCATGAGGTATGCAGTAGTTTTCAGAGAAGTGCAGAAATACATCTTAGTGTGTCCTTGGTAGAAGATAGGTCATGTCCTTCTCTTGTCCGTATCCTGATGTGCCTAATTAATGGAGCAGTACTGGAAAATACTGTGAAATCCTGTTGCCTTTCCTCATGTTGTTTGTCGTTTTCACATACAGGTGTATTATCTATACAAATATTTATGTCCAAGAAAAGGCAAGGAGAAGGAAGATTATTATATCTGACCAAATTAAATCTGTGTTGACGATTGTTCCGCTTTAAAATACTTCTCACGTTTGAGGTTGACCTTTGGTTATAATCTAGAGTTGTTTGTCCATATGTTATCATAATCCTGTTTTCTTTCAAGAACTTCTTAGTGGTACGTTGCTTTCATGGAAGGTATTCAGGCCTTTAGTTGAGTATATCTTTGTTTTCTTCTTTTAGTAACGACATAAAAATAGTAATATTTATTAATACATGCTAAATCCTTGACTTATTTTAGGCCTAAACATACAAAATGAATCATGCAGCAGATATTGCTTTTTTGTTATGTGCAGGGCGAGTCGGGCTGAATGACTAGAAGAGGTAAAGAGGTAGGATTTAATACAGATTGTACGCATCTTTCTTCCTGCCCCTCAAGCTATTCTTGTTTACACGGTCTTAGGCCTATAAATTTGTAATGGGATACCATCCTAAGCTATAGTGTTTAATAGAATATGATTACATTAAAAGCCAAGAAGAAATTGAAGAAAAAAAAAAAAAAAGATGATTTAATCACATGTTGCTGAAAGGTATAACTGAAAACACAATGGATATGTTTGTATTCTGCATTTTAAAACAGGCTGGCCTGTTTATACTATGAGGAATCTTCAAATTAACTGAAATGTGAATATTCTCTGGAAATCTCTTGAGAAATGTCTGTATGTTCAGTGAGTTATGAACTGTATCTACCTCTAGAATTCTAATTTCTTCTGCAGAAAGCATTTATTATAGAAAAACTACTAAATATACTTTATATACTAAATATATACATTTATTCCAACTTTTTCCTCTTCAGTTTCCTACATATGTTGAACGATGATCATAATGCAGTTAATATAAACAATGTATCTGTAAACAAACACAAAAATTATGCAGGTTTCAGAATTAGAACTGTTTAGGCAGTGGACTTAAGCAAAAGTCTATAAGCATGTACTTACCTTTTAAGATTACATTTAGCCAAGGATTATTACTAGCTTAAACTTTGCTCTACATTGCATTCTTAAAGCCTATTGTTTCCTGCCTATGAAGTTAGTTATTAAAATAAAATTCTTGGGTGTTCACAGATGGACAGAAGAGTCCATGAGAAAAGTATATGGTCTGTAAGGTTAAGTTATTTTCTTTTTTTAATTTTCTACCAAGTAGCTTTGGGATAGTGAGATGATTCCATCTATAACATAGGAGTTAAATACAACTTGTATGTGTTCTATACATAGGGATACTACCCTATAAAAGGGTATAGGGTAAATGCAAGGATAGTATCTTTTATCAGTGCGGAGGTGAGCATCTGCCACTTCATACAAGCAAATGAGATGGTTTACACAGTGTATGAAGCAAGTACTATGCTACAAACCCAAGCCTTGCTGCTTCGTAGTGTTCACTGATTGAAAGTAAAATAGTTAACAAAAAGAGAGGTTTAATTTCAGTAATTAGTTCTCAGTATCTCAAGCACTTTAAATACAATGTTTGTCTATCTCTAAAGCTTCTTCACAGCTATGTGACTGGATGACATCTTGCTGATTCACACAAGAATCTTGTTTTACTTTTTTTTTATTTTAATCTTCTGATTCTTGGGTACAGTCAGCTATTATCCCAGGATGTTTTGACTTGCATCCAATCTGTGGAAGTCCTTTTACTCAAAAGAATAAAGCAGGTCAAAGAAAGGGGCTGTGCATCTAGGAATATGCAAAATAAGTGGAGATTCACTTTAGTACTGAGAGAACTTGGTGAAAGGAGTAAGGGAACCGAACACCCTGTGCATCAATGCTATGTACTGGTTAGCTGATATAAATAAGCCAGGAGCAGAATTTAGTCCTGGATAAAAAGGAGAGGTAAAAACATGAAGTGAATACGTGCCTTGGACTTCAGGTTCATGTTCTTCTGTATGGTAAACTAAATTGCATGTGAATGACAATTCTAAAATAAGAAAAGAAATTTTTTTTTATTTATGCTAAAATGAGATTTAGGTTTTGGTATATTTCCATTTTTCAATTACACTTATAACTTTCCTAATATAATTCAGTTTTACTAAATTTATTACAGTTTAGCAATAGATTTTTCTGCTGGCTAAACTTTTCAATTATTAATGAAAACGTGGCTTAGGATTATTCAGTGTTGCATGTTATTTTTAGAAGCTGTTTTCATTCTGCTGATTAATACGTTTTGTCATAAAGAGACTAGATTATGCTTTATCTTGAAACCACATCATTAGGAAGCATTTTAGTGAGGTCGTGCTTGCTTTCTTTAAAGGCTGTTTATACAACAGTTTGCTTAAAGCTTCTGTTTCCTTCCTCCTAGAACACGCGACCTCTCGTCTGCATTACGTATGTATTGGTAGACTTTCTCCACCTGCTCCTCTTACACAGCTTCCTTATTCCTTTCTTGCTAGGCATATTTAGAAACTTGCAAGCATTAGAGTCTCATCCCAGGCTGCGCTGGCTGGTGACGTTCTCCTTGCCTTTAAAGCTTGAGCTGGTCGGGTTTTGTTTTGTTTATTTTTCTCCTCTGTCTTTGATTCCACCAGAGCTTCAGAGGTTGCTCTTCTTGTTCCCTCGTGCTAGGAGAGAGGCAGGTTTTCTTATTTCTCAAAAGGAAGATGTGTATGTGAGGATTTTGTTATGGAGGGTGCTTCTCCTGTGCTAGTCTCCATATTGAAACCTGGGGAGGGGAAAGCTAATTACAGTTCCCCCTAATTTCTTCTCCTAAAAAAAAAAATAATAAAATAATAAAAAATGCATGAAGATATCAGTTGCCAATGTACATTGATGTTCCTAAGCAAAAATTAGTGGAGGGCAAATCACATCTCCTGTACTAGCCTATATTAGGGATGGTTTTCCGTCAATGATATAGCCAACTCTTTTCTCACTTAAGTAATTTTGAAACTTAAAAAACAGTTGAGACTGGAAATATAGGCTGTCCTATTTAACAGAGTAGTTGGAAAGCCTATTTGCAAAGGGCATTACAAAGATAGCTGTGAAGGCGTACTGCATTAGGCTTTTCCCACTGTTTCTGGGTCTTAAATGTGTTCTTTCGTCTCATGACTGAAGTTGGCAATAAAAAAACTATTTAGATGGAATCCAAGTGAAATTAGAAAGAGGAAGGTCTTAGACTTGACCAGATCAGTGAAATGTTGATAGTTCTGTCGTTGATAATATTACTGAATAAATCTCTGTAGCAAAAAAATTTTCTTCATCTTTTTCTGTTTTGTCTTGTTTTTTTTTAAATCACTGGCTTAATGGCTTAATCCTGAAAGAACTCTATGCCTTGTCATGCAGTAACTGGTGAAATAAATACACATTAAAAGCATTTGTTATAGCACTATGAACTGCAATATTTCTGGAGTTTCCATAGGGGTTCTTTTTCCCAGGGTGTATAATCCATAGTTGTTGCAGCCTACCTGCCTCCACATTCTTTACTGTTCCTAAAACATAAAATTGCAGTAGCTTTATATTCTGTAGTGTATTTAATTCCATCTGGAACAGCTAAAAAATGACTTGAAAAGAACTTTCTTCCAGAGAGTTTGTTGGCAATTTGAAATTTTATGTCTGTGTGGAGCTTTTAAAGGTTTCTTTGAGCTGGTTCTTGAGTGTTAACATCAAATAAAGAGGGCAAAGTCCTGTGTTTTAGCAGTTATAATAGAGATTCATGATCAAATTAACCTGAATTTAGGAAAAGTGTTGAGGACTTTAGTTGTGCACCTGTAGAACACATTCTGCTTCATATAGTATGTTTACACATACAGTAATCCTGTAAGAATCCTATGTAAGAATCATTCCTTTTCTTGATTTGTGTGGGAATGCTGAGGATTTTGTGCTATGAGGCTTCCTAAACCTGGTAGTTAAAAGATGTCTTAATAAACAAAATGTAATTTCCAAACTGATTTGACATGCAAAGTAGTATTGTAACTTCTGGGGGTTTTTTTGTTTGGTTTTTTCAGAAATCTCTGAATACTCCATTTTTTTCCACTGGAAAGTGTCTAGTGTTTCCCCAGCTGTTTAGGATTTCTTTATCTGAAAGATGCAACTTTTCTGAAGCAGCTTCGATTGCCAAATATGATTTTTTAAAAGAAACTCACTGATTCTGAAATGAAAATTATTTTATTTTTCTTAATTGCATTAATATTTTAGAGAAGATTTATAATTACTTTTTTACACTTGTGAAAAATGCTGGGATGGCACAATCTGAAATAGGGTTACAAAATTATATTTCCTTTGAGCAAAATGTGATTATATTTATTTGCAAAAATGAAATCTATTGAATATTTTCAAGCAGAGAGGACAGAGACTGAAGAACAACAAGGCACATTTTTAAAGGATTTTGGTGGTTGATTCCAATTACAACTTCCTAATAAAATTGTACTTTGTATTGTCAATATATGTAAATGAATTGGGATCATTTGCATAATTATGAATTAGAAGTCTTTTTTTATTTTGTGAACTGTTTTGGCTCCCTGGAAATAAACTTCAGTAAGTGTATTGCTGCAAAATAGAGACATGTTAAAGCAAAACTGTCTTTTTGGATCCATAAATTGTTTTCCTGAGTGCTACCAGGCATACTAGAAAAAGAGTAAATTTTATTCACAAACAGATCATTAGGAAGAGTTGGCTTGTCTTACTTCTAGATTTAAGGAATGCCCTGTCTTATGTGCTGCATGAGAATAACTTCTATTATAAGCGACCCTTCTGTGGTGGATCTGGTGAGTGAAAAGAACAAGTAACTTTGTTGGAATACTCAAAGATTGAGAAGTACAGAAATAAACTGCATTACTGCAACATTGGGTTGTTGGTTCTCAGATAAAAATTGGTGTGTTTGTTTCTTCCTCTAAAATAACATAGTTTTCTTCTACCTAAAAGATTAGGGAAAATATTTCAGATTGATGGAAGTACCCATATTTTACATGTTATTGAAGGAAGTTATTGTTCTAGTAATAGGCGACTTAGATTATCTCTGAATCAAAGGAGTTCCACAAGGAGTTTTGTGAGAAAATGTAGGAAATTGATGTGTGTGACTGAGGAAAATTTTTATGTGAAATGTAGTGAGAAGATACTCTTCCCTGAGAATGTTTCAGTACAAAAAGTAACGACGTAGAAGCCACTAAGTAAAATTCCCAATGCTTATGTGCAGATTATTTATTATATCTGCTGTTACCGGATCTTTTAAGTATCGTGAAACAAGTTAAATTTGAGGGGGAGAGATGAAAGAAGCAAGATATATTCAGATTCTGTGACCTTTATTTGTTTTGAGTATCATGGGAGTCATGGCAATAGACGTTAGTGTTACGGTTAATGAAATACATATAATGGAGTGTTAAAAAGATGATGCTTTTAAAAAAAAGAAAGGTGTGATTCTCTAGTTCCTTTTACTTTAAGAGCAGTAACTCCAAGTGGGGAAAATAAACTCATCAAAATATTCAAGCTGGGGGCAACAGGGGAAGAAAGTTTTGGGTGTGCTTTTCAGGTGAATGTGCTGGCAGCTGGTGGCTTAGTAGAAGCAGTGTGCTACCTGGCACTGCACCTGAATGCTCTACTACCCTTCGAATCTCCTGTTTCAAATTCCAGAGAAATCCTTTGGTTTGATGAACATAAAAAAATAAGGGAGTATGGATTTATATTTGGTTTTGTTCAAATGTTCATAGTGTGTTTAGTTTGTCTGCAGGAGTATAATAATATTTGCTAATATTTTCATGTTAAATATCCTACTGTTCATCTTTTTCCTGAGTGTTGTGCATATTGAAGTTAGTTTCCTTTCATTGCTTCTTTCATCACATGAATGGATCGATTGGTACACATTTTCTCCATTTGATCTGAAGTTGGTTGTCCAGCCAAATTTGAGGATACTGAGGGTCTTGCTGGCTCAGCAGTAGTTTAGGTTGGTTCATTACAGTAATGATAGTTTAGTCTGTATTTTGCTTGGAAAAAAAAAATAATTTGCAAATAAATAATACTGAGCATATATTCAGCTCCAGAAAAAGCAGGATATTTTCCAGTAATAGCACTGACAGATAAAGGAGTTCTTATGTAGATAGGATATTAACTTAGGTAAAAGCTTGTTATTTTCACAGATGGTTACAATATTGCTGAAAATTTTCTGGTAATTATTCATGCATAAATTTGTAAGCATATGTCAGGGAGGATAGCTGTTTTTTTAGTATTTGTGTACTTGTCCTCCATTGTTAAGGACAACAGAGGATATATGGTTATGATAGGGAGGCATTTTGCGGTGGAAAAATTCAATTTGCCTGTTATATCTTTGCTTGGTATATACATTATGTGATTTATAACAAATTACATGACAAGTATAGCTACTGGCTTGACTGCTGTTTAAAAAAAATTATAGCTCATTAATCAATATTCATTTTTCATATAAAAGCATTAATATTTTTAGGCATCTAAAGGCCATGAATACCCAAGAGTCAACACATATTATTAAAACTGTTGAGCATCACACTCATTCATTTGTTTCAGTTTAAAGGCTGACAAAAAATTTCCACTGGAATAACTGGATCAGAATTCAGTGTGCCTGTTTGCAACAACAGAACACCCTAATAATAAAGTGCAAGGCTATGTAATAGAAACGAATGAAGTGTAAAATAAAATAATAGAAGAACATGACAAGCTAAATGCTTTCTGCAATGCAGTATTCTTGGAAGTGAGTACATCATAAAAAAAAGTTACCTTCATGTTTGCTAATTTCACATAGGAGATATTTCTGACTTACCATCTACTGGTTTAAACAGTACTTTGTTGCTTATCTGGTTTAGCAGATCTCGGGATCTAAAGTTCAGGGTTTAGTAGCCATGGTAGCTACCGTGGAATAGATCTCACCTCAAATATGCAGTAGTTCAGGTCTAAATAATTTTTGCTCTACCTTTTAATGTATGTGCTGTATAATACGCAGTGTATTTACACAGTTTCAACGGAGAGGCATAAAATCACTGAAATTGCAGCTTGCCTGCTTATTTCAAGTACTCCAGAAGTGCAGCACATCTTTTCTGCACTGTGCCACATTCAGGGAGAACGCAGCTTAAGCCTGCAGAGGTGGGACCACAAAAATACAGTAGGCTAAGAAATAATGAAGGAAATGCTATGTAAGCTGGAAAATATCTACAACCCCAGCTTTACGTTACTAGTTTTGAGGTCACTATTCTCTCTCTATACCCAGTTAAAATCTGGTCAGCCTGCGCAATTAGTCTACAATTAAGGAAATGAGGCAATCTTAATAAGTGAACAGAACACATGCCTTGGAGCTCTTCCCACCTCGTTGCGCTGCTCCTTGCAGCGAAGGCAGTCGGCAGTGGCACTGGGACCACCACTTCCAATTGAAAATTTTGTACTTCCAAACATTTGCAGTCCCAGAACAGTGCAGAGCGTAGCACACCTGATATTCACAGGGTCACATTTACCTTTCGTGGCAGCACTGCACATCTGCCTATTATAGATAGATTAGGGAACTGCCAAAGCAGTGGACTTGCAATCTGGAAGGTGCAGGGGGAAACAGGGAGATTTCAGAAGTTTCCCATACTTCACGTTTAAGACGCTCTGTGAATGAACAGTGGTTCAGATCAATTCTGATGAAAACTACATTTGTTTGCCATCCACAGCAATTTTGTCTTTCCTCTCCCCTGTCTATGTGCCCTCTCTGAAATGATGGGCTGTTGGTTATGCAGCATTGTGCCTGGGCCTGAGATAGTGGGGATTCCTTTCCTAATGGCCACAGGTGGTCATCTTATAAGCCTGAGATTTGATTACCCATATCATTGGCTTAGCTTGCATAGCTGCAAATGCTATTAAAGGTAATAAAATTATCCAACCCTTACATCACTGTGCTGTGGGCAAAGGATATTGTTCTCAGCAATCACCATTTACGTCTAACCATTTAACACTGGTGAAGCTATGCTAATGGCTTTCTCTGACATTTTCGAAAGGACAGCCATTAGATCAAATGAGCAGATATCTACCTAGCAAAATGTAACATTCAAATATTTATGAAGAAATGGAATTACCAAGTTTGTTATCAATGACATTGGTAAACAAGGCTGTTCAGGGCTTAGGTGCAGAAACAGATCTCTTGCTCTTTCTTTTCCCGGCTAAATAATTCACTGCTGTGGACTGAACTTGAGCTAATGTTGTGATTGGATGTGAAGGGTGATGTAGTTTGTAAGGCTTTAAATCGGTAGATGAAATGAAATGAAATTACAAATAGGTAGACAAGATAGGCAAGAAAGTTAGGCATTTCACTGCTTTAATTACGAGGAATAGAAGGAAGACAAGGGCTTTATGATCTGTTTTATAGACCGCTCATATCAGCCCTGGGGTATGTGATAATTCTGCTAGGGGTGTACATCACTGCCGGGGAAAGGTACAGCAAGGATCCTATCGTCTCCTT
The DNA here is from genome assembly GCF_929443795.1 of Astur gentilis. Classification (NCBI taxonomy): domain Eukaryota; kingdom Metazoa; phylum Chordata; class Aves; order Accipitriformes; family Accipitridae; genus Astur; species Astur gentilis. The sequence goes on from NC_064891.1 coordinate 17,394,421, forward strand.
GCCTTGAGTCAAGCATTACCTCTTCTCAGCTTTTGCTCACTCCCTTTGAATAAAAATTGTTTTCTACAATTTTTTTTTTTATTTCCAAAGGACACAATGTCCAAGCCATTGCCTTTTAAGTGACACTGCTCCTTTTCCTCCCTAACTAAACAAGGTAAAAATAATCTGTTAGATCATAATACTTATGTGATGCAGACTGTTCATTCTGTTTATTCCATACTCTCTGCAAAACCTAACATCCAGTGTATGCTTGTCAAATACTAAGTAATTCTTGTATATTATAGAATAATGGCTTAGGTTGACAAGGGCTTGCTATTGTATATTAGTACAGAGAACTGAAATATTTAAGAGTAAATAAGTGGCATAAATAGCAATCTTTGATTTTACATTAAAATCTAATTTTACCTATATTAGGCAGTCAGGATTATGGTTTGATTTGGAGACTCATCCTGTGAACTTTTATTCATTTGACTTCAACAACAAAAACCTTTTGGTCATTAATCCTTAACACTAGTATTCCTGCTACGGTCAGCATTTATTCATAGAAACTGGAATTAATGCTAGGAGTGAAAGTTTTCTGAGATGACTTTTTAAGTGTTAGTGAAGTAAGTGAGGAAAACAATTATTGCCATATCCATTTGTAACTTTTTAAATACTTAGAATATGTAAATATGAAGCCATAAAATATGGCTGTTAACACCATGGCTTTTAAGTATGTATGATAATGTAACTGGAAGGTCAAAGAGAAGATCTCATCTTGTAAATACTTACATGAATAATCTTTGCTCATGAATTACTCTTTTTAAGTGAGCAAGAATGGGCATTTCATTAAGTATTGCTCATGGGAGTAAGCAGTGCAGGATAAGACGTTCAGTGCTGTGTAATGAGTGGGAACTCTATAATGCCACTCTGATAAATTTTTTAATCTGTTTTTCCCAATGATCGGGTTAGTACCCAAAAACCTGGGATGGATATCAATCCAATTCCAAAAGACAATGCAAATTTGCTTCAATTACAAGGTACCATAGCATTAGTCTTGGTTGTAGTATCAAGTTGAACATTGCACACTGTTGAAAAGCAACTGATTCATGATCCATGGGAAGTGATTCCGCCCCACCGGCTGTTTTAATGTGGAACTTTACTGGCAATAAAATATAAATCTACTGTCTACAAGGCTGCTCAGTTTTATGTCTATTTTTCTAACAACTTGAGTCTTCCTGTTGAGGATTTCATTCATTTCTAATGTTCAAATCTTGGCATTTTAATTTGAGCCTTCTATACGCCCAAATGGCTGAAAGAGCATGCTATTGCCTACTCTTTTCAATCTATGAATCTGACTTGTTCAGCAACTTTGTGTTTGAAGGCAACAAGAGTAAGGAAGATGTGAAGGGGTACTTCTTTTTTCTCCTCCTGAAATCTTGGGATTAAGGAAAAAGCAGAATTACTTGTTCCATATCCAAATGATAGTTTTGTGTTTGCTAAATCCTAATGAAAGATATCAAAATTCATATGTTGCTCCAGCTGTATAATGCAAAAATAATTTGAGGATTTTGCAGGCTTTATCGTGAGGTAAGCTATGAATCTGGATTTTGCTTTCACTTGTGTGGATACAATATCACAGAAACTCAGTCTAAATGTGCAGTTGTAAAATGACTATGAATGGTCAGAGTTATATTTTAGATTTGTGGAACAACTAACTCTGAGGTTCTTAGAAAAAGCAATAATCAAACCTCCCCTCAGCCTGCTTCCACAATCTTTATCTTGGCTGAGTTAAAATATTTGAGGACTAATTATGTAGCTCACCTTCAAATGTGTAAGGGTCTGGTTTCACAGTTGTGCACATGGTACTTTATTATTTGGTTAACATTTGTGCATAAATCTTTTAAGTTTTAATTACTGTGCTGAAGTTATATCTACTTTCAGATGGTAATGCAGCATTTCACAACTTTTTTCAAGAGGTATTTAGACAGTGGTGTCACAACATCTGAAACTATGCTACTGTTGACTCCACATATATACAAACAAAACAAATCTTCAGAGAGAACTGGAGTTTTCTGTGTACACGCATATACTAAACTTGTCCAATAATGTTTTATACATGCATTGTTTTATAGTTGGTTTTGCTTCTTTCTGGATGACTGCAGCCACAGTAGAGCAGCTGTGTTCATTGGTCTGTGATACAGCATTGATAACTTGACTAATAGAGTGGTCCTTGTCTGCTGCATACTGCATACGTGAATACGAGATGCAGTCATGGGCATTTGAATTGTGTGTGCAAAGATTACTGAATGTATATAGCTGTTAATTCAGATACAAAATAATACTTTTTCTACTTTTCAGCCAGTTTGGGCCTGTTGCTCATAATGCCAGTTGTTTCCCCAGTCTAAATATAATTTAAAACACAATAGGAGAAGATTAGAGGAAGTATGTCACTGGCTAAGTGGCGTTATAAGTTAGTGACTTGTACTATCTATATGTATGCCATATATTTGAGGACGGGGGGAATGAGCTTATTCCAGTGCTGGCTTGTGCTGATTTCCTCTGAGTTGTCATGATGATGGATCTCAATCCCTTGAGTTCATGTGCCATAACTTTTCAGAGGGTGCAATGACATCATCACTCTTAGATGTGAGAGCAGAAGAAATTAGAATGTATCTCAAAACTGTGGAAAATGGAAATGTCTGTTTGGGATGACTTGTTTGGCATCACTTACTTGTAACTTTGTCCATTACGGACATCATTGCTTCAAAACTTCTAATGATGAAATCTTTCCCTCCTGCAAATGAAATACGATGAGTATTTCAGTTTCAAACTGTTCAAATGGCCATCTGACTGAATTAAACATTTGCACGATAGTGACAGTCATCGTTTCAGTATGTTTAATACAGCTTTTTGTTTCACTGATCAGCTGATGAATTAAAACTATTGCGGTCTTTCAGCACCAGTCTCATGCGTGGAATTAGGGACCATAATAATTAAGACACAGCTCCTTGTACTAAATGTGTGTCTATATCACATGCTGGCATCATCTGAGATTTAAAAGGTCACCAACTTTGGTACGTGTTTCCATTGCGTATGAACAGCACTTCTTTCTTGCATAAATACAAGAGATAGTATATTTATATACCCCATACTTGAAAAGTATGATAAGTGCCAATTCCTTAATCAACAGCATTTAACTCCTTGTTTATGTGTCTTAATTTTGCTGAAAGACTAGATTGCCTTGGTGCCCTTCTCGCTGAAATGCACCAAAGGCGTAACACAAGTAGCTTTCTATGGGAGGCAACAACAGCAAAAACGTGTGTGGGGAGGAAGGGAACATGCTTACTTGTTTTTGGGGGTTTTTTTTGTTCTTTTTTTTTCCCCCAAAATCTCTGAAAGTTATCTGTGGTTATTTTTTTTTTTTTTCCTAAAGTGTTTGAATATATTGTTTTGAGGCATCAAAGAAAACTTCCTTGTTGGTATTAGCGAGATTTCATTTCCAGGCTAGTACTCACTGGGCCACCAAAGAGGGGACCTACTCAGAACAGGGAGGTTTTCTGAGTGCTGCAGCTGCTGGGGGTCTTAGATCAAGTGGGAACCTTTGAGGGGAAAAAAATAAAAAGAAGAATAAAAAAAAATGGACAGAAGTGGTGTTCAAGAGGTTCAGGAACCACTGTACACCTTCCAGCAGGTCTAGGAATAATATGATCAGGGATCAGCCTGGCTATAGTTGAAATGGCAGAAAAGCTAGAAAGGCCGACTCTTTTCTTTTATTCTAGTGTAATTTGTATTGGGATCTGCCTGAAATAACCCAGACAACATTCAAATATCATAAGTGATACACGAAAAGTGTTTAATGAAATTAAAGATATCATGGATTTCTTAAAATGTTGCTCCCAGTTTCTTCTGAAGTCCTCCAAGTATGAGTACTCTGCCAGAAATGAGAATTCAGAATATAGTGTTACTCTGTTTAAAACTGTGATGTGTTCAATAAGCATCTTTTTTAAAAGGCTCCATACTTCTAAGCTCTTAATGATTATTGAATCATTAGTCTAATGTATCCCAAGAGTCTTGTTGTAGAAAATTACAGATAAAATACCCACTTCCCACAACTTTAATGGTTCAGTAAGTAGTACCTTCCTGCAAAAACTTCTGTAGATTTGTCCTGACTGCACTTGTTATGAATTGTTTCATTGTCAGAATTAATGGTATCCTAATCTAAAAGATGTCATGTAGGGGAAAGTAAGACTATTAGTCAATTTGTGGCATTTCACTTAAATTCAGTATTTTTCTAGAGGGATGTTTAATTTCTTCTTTGCTCTGTGCTTAAATATTACCATTTCAAGCACAACTTTCTTTAACTCTTAAAGTAAATCTAGCCATCTACAATCTTGCTACTTGTTTTAAAGAGTGGGTTTTGCACATTGTGTAGATCTAAGTAATGTGAAGCTTCAGACAGGTCTGATGATCACAGTTAACTATATTGGCACTTGAGGGGATAATAATTTGCTATGAGTTATCAGTCTTGAAGTGAATGAGGCCCTTCACATTTTAAAGTTGTTTCAGGTTCTTTGTGAACATAGGCAAACACTTCTGCACCAAACTGCACGTGCTTTCAAAGTTTGCATTTGCATAGAAAAGAAAGCAGCATTGAGGGAGCTGAACAGTTTGTTCACATGTACGTGATGTCAGCAGAACGGCAAACTTTGTTCCAAATTTTATTTTCAGACTCTTCTTCTGTGAGATCTTTAGAATCTTGGTTTTGATATACTGAAGAAATAAGCATAGCTAAATTGACAAAATGAGATTAAAAGTGTTTGGTAACCTGGAGAATGCTGAACTATACTTAAATCTGATGTGCAGATTATCTAGGTTTTTTTCTATATAGTACAGTGGTTTGCACTTTAACAGTATCTTATATACAATCCCATAGACACATATGCTTTTATCGTTACGTTAGAAAGGGGTTTGAAGCCGAGTACTTAGTTTTTAGGAAGTGCCACAATTAAGGTGTGCCACTGGAAGATATGAATTTTGCGTAGGTAAAGGCGTGCCACTACATATAATTACGAAGACATGTTTATGAAGTCTTCCAATGAACAACAAAGAGAAACCAGAATTTCAAATATCACTCAGTAGGTGGGTATCTATCTGTTTGGAAAAGTAAAAGTAAAAAAGCATTGTTAAAATAAAAGCATTATAATCTGCCATGCTGTTCTCGATGGTCACACTACAGGAGAACTCTGTCCTAAAAAGTGGATATGATTTGTGCTTGTCCATCTCTTCCAGAAATACTAGAAAGATCTGTCTTCAAATCAAAGAACTGCCCACAAATCTAGAAAGATATCTGGATACAAGGAAGGAAAAGATGTCAGTGAAAAAATGGACTGCACTAGATCTTGATAACATCCAATCGTTCTTTTCCAGCTATTCCTGGCTTTCCTTTGGGAGGAAAAACTCGCACATAAAAGGTCAGGTTCTTTATCTGTTGAGATCAATGGCAGGCTGTCCACTTATTTCAGTAAATCATGTCTCATATTTCCACAGCTAAGAATGGCATAAAAATATAGCAAGTCTTGTGGCTAGCTCTCCCAGATGGTGAGAAACAGGGAACACCTTGGTAAAAGCATCACTCTGTGGCAAAAAAATAATAATAATAAAAAAAAAAATTAATTGGAAGAAAGCAGACCAGAAAATAGGATGAGGTTTCTTGGGGAATAGTTACTATTTATCTTAGAGCAGAGATGAAGAAATCCAGAGTTAATTCTGGTTGGTCGATAACAGGAAAGAACAGCCTCGACATGAACAGTACAGTCTGTGCTCTACATATGAAGAACATGCTTTTTACAAGTCAGCTTGCTCATTATGCTGTTGCTGCTAATGAAACACAGGAGTACTTTGTTACAGGAATATATCACAACTTCTACTCTTCCCGGTTGCAGAAGAGAGGATAGTATTTCACGCTGGGTCTTAATCCTGGGTATGATGTGAAGTGAAGGACTACAGGGAGGTACAGAACAGTTGTGAGGTAGGGAAACGTCTACCCTGATTTGAAGCAAAAGGGTATGTGTATGTGCACAGACTTCCACCAAACACTGATATTTATATTCCTCAATATCGAGATTTATTTTTCAGTCATATAAATATTGGCCTACAGCTTAGCCACAGTCAGTATTCACCTCTTGAATCAAAATTTTTTTTGTGGCCAAAGAAGAAACTGAAATTTCTTCTTAAAACACTAGTCAGGGCTGCATATCAAAATACTATGGCACTGGTACTTGCCATACTGTAATTTCCAGTTGAAGTGTTTCTGATACAGGACTACATATATAGCAAGTAACCACACTCTAATTTTGTTCTTATGTTGACATATTTAATTTAACTTTTGTCTCTAATGAATCTGTGGATATTGTGGGAAGGATCCTTTGCTTAAAGGGGAGGTATGCCATGTGGTCTCAAAGATTTTTGTTTTTGTTTTGTTGTTCCCTTAGCCTAAAAAGAACTCACAATGAAAATATACAGTGCCTTTACATAAATGCAAAAACATAACAATTACATACCCAATTATTTAGTAAAGATTAGGCTTTAAAAAAAGATATCTTTTGTCTTATAGTTTGTCAAAGAAGCTGTAAGATGAAATATGATCAAGAGCATTCATAATTTGAAACCTACTGAACATTGAACGCTTTGATTTATAATTGATGCTTCAGATACATTATAAGTGTGAAAACTTCAGATAACTATGGTAGTTTACACACAGACATAAAGGACTGTGCACTAAAAGCTCTATTTTAATGGACCTGATCCTGTCAAAATATCAGCATGCAAGAAATATTACTTCTAAATATTGAGTTCTATGTCACCCTACTGATGAAATACTCTGAGGATAACACAGCTTCTTGAAAAAGTCGTTTTTTCTAAGGAAGGCTTGTTGTGTTTCATAATTAAACAATCAATGCCATTCCATAAAGATCTGCGATAAAGTAGATCCCATTTTGTCACTCAATATACCCCTGCGAACTTACTGACAGTAATTGTTCCCTGGGCATATGACAGAGAAATTTAGGCATGAGTAGAGCAAGAGTTCTGGTGCTTGTGCTGGCATTTCAATTTTCTTATATTTAGGGAATTAAAGCTGAAATATGCATATACTTAAATGGAAGATGAACAATTCCTTTAGAGAGGTAGGTTAATAAATGGGAAGAAGGGTTTCAAAGAGAGAATTAAAGCCTTGACAAAGCGGGGAGATGGGACTACTGGTGCACCTATCAAGGGTCAGCTGGGAAGTGAGGCCTTCCAGTAGCAAGGTATCATAAAGATCTAAGGAGCTGCACAGAAACATGCGGCAGATTCATCAGCACAATGTATGTTTCAGAGAGGGAACTGCAGGTATACCTAAGGCAGTTCAGGAGGGCAGGCCGGTACTCGTTGTTGAAAACTCCAAATTCAGTGCTGAGTACTAATTAGAACTAGGCATGGCTTGGCGTTCTTTAGTCTGTGTTTTTGAAGATTTCCTCAAAACTTTTATTCAAAGGATGGAAAAGCTTCAATAAAAAAAAAGCTTTTGATTTCTAGTTTAGTTTAAAACTCAGCCTTTTACAATGTTACTGAAAATGAAGAGCAGGTTTCTAATAAAGGAGCTAATTATTATTAAAATTCTGGTGTCAGCAGAACACTTCATCCTCACAGACAGAAATGAAATAGTAGTTCACAGATATTTATTCTAAGTTTCCAATAAGTACTTGGCAAAAATTCAATAATGTTCATTAAATACATAAATGGAAATATTAAAAATAAAGATTTTTCCCCTGTGATTTATTATATAGTGTTTTTGAAAAGCAAAGTAGAAGAAAGAAGTCGTTATCTGGCAAAAAAGGTACTACAGAAATGTTAATTAAATTGTATAGTCATAAGTAAGCCAGTGAAGAAGAAAAAAGCTTCCCTGCTTAGAATTGGAAGCCATATTTATTCTGGCTGGATGCTTAAAGACTTGAAAAGATTATCTTTAAATAAAGCACACAGAGCAATATAGTTAGATACTTTTCTTTTGGATTATACCAAATGAGCAAAAAGAATCTTTGGAAAACCCGATTAGGAGGCCTGTCATAATTAAGAAGTTGGAAACAAGCATAGGCAGGTGTTTGCAGACACATCTGAAGCACGGATTGCGTTATGGGGTAATTACGCAAAAAGCGAGGTTGTGCGTAAGGAGCTGTTGTCCCTCTGGACTGATAGGAGGGAACGTCTGCGAGAAACTCCGTGCCCTCTGCTCAAGTTGCTTTCTCCTGGTGCAGAAGCTTATTTTGTAAGGATGGGACTATGGCTGTGGGCCTTGCGGCCAGCCCTCCTCTCTGCCTGCCAGCCTCGCGTTGGAATAGTGTAGTTTGTGAGTTATCGGATGTTCATTGGGGAACGCGTTCCTCAGCGCTTTGAATACACGAGGCTTCTGCACTCTGCCCATCTATGGCTGGGCTTGAAGCCAGAATCCTTTGTTATTCATGCTCGAAAAATAGTTTACCTGTTTTATTTTGTTCTACATAATCCTAGATTTTGAGGGCTGCGTTTTCTCTGTTTGCATTGTTCGAAAGGGCACGTGAGGATTTTAGGTCTGCTAAAAAAAACAAATCCCCAAACTCAACCAACAAAAAAAAAAAAAAAAAATAAAAAAAATCCAGACTTTTTATTTCTGTAGCTCATGATTAAATACCTCTTTTAAAAGTACATTCCCATCAGTGTAATGAGAATCTACTCTATTTCTCAATACAACTGCAAGACCCCCCAGCCCCAAATTGCTTAATTCAGTGCAGCTTCTAAGTAGTACTGAGCTCTACTTTAAGAAAAAGAAAAACCAAACCCCCTCTTTATTTTGTACTTCAGTGATTATTTACTTTTAAACTGTTATATTAAAAGGACTCCTCAGAAGGGTTTTCATCTGCTTCTGGACACCTGGTTAACATTAAGAACAGTTTACCAAAGAGTTTTGCGTAGGAATACAGAACTTACTGTGAGAATTTAGTCAAATATTTTACCAGCCTTGTGTGGATAGTTCAGCTGCACAGATTAATGTTCCTCAGCAGGATTATGGTGGTTCTCTCTAAGAAGGTATGCAGCTTTCTTTTTTACATCACAAGGTTTTGTAGCACTTTTTAATAATAAAAATTCCTCTTCTCTGGAGGTGCTGCTTCATACAGCTAGAGCTTTCAGATCAGCATCATTTGTTGGCAGTAATTGCTGAAGCATATTTGGTAAAGTAAAATTGTACAGGTATATTCTGCATAGGGTCTTGTTTTCTAAAACTTGACATTTGTAGAAGTTATTTGAATAGTTTGAATGAGTTTACCGATCCATTCACAAGGACTTCTTGTCTCCTCCAATGTGAGGGATATGTTTGGTAAATCTAATATGAAATAACTTTCAACCTTAGGAAACTAGTGCAGTTGGTTTTTTTTCTGTGTTGAACAGAGGGACTGTGTAACATTGTTCTTGCTCGTTATTGAACACCTGTTAGGAAAAAGGTGAAGGGGTCAAATTCCTCTTCTTAGTTGTTGCTGCATAACAAAGTAGACAACGTTCACTTTTAGTACATAGAATTGATGCCAATTTTGGCCGATATATTCGCAAAACTGGGGCTGTGGACAAAGCTGGAAATTGGCACTAGAGTATGCAACAGCATACTTCCCTCCATGGTAGTGATCACTTCTAAAAGAAAGTTTTGGGGGATATTTTGTTTGGACAGAACAACTTTGGAATTTAAAAAAAAAAACAAACCAAAACAAACCCCAAACCAACCAGAAAAATATCAGCTTTTTGAACAACTTAAGAGTTGTTTTAATTTGGGTGGTGGGGAATATCCAAGTAACTGGCACATGCATTTAATGTGATCACTAGAGCTCGTTTTCTCCTTTCTTCCCGTCACACACACACATACTGAGGAATGTTTTGTGTAAATAACAATTAATGAATAATAATTTCCAACAAAGGATGGGGAGGAGGAGAGGAGAGAGAGAAATGCCTGTTTTGTAGGTTTTCTGAATGCGTTATAAAGTTTGCTGGTTGGAATTAACTGTCCTGTTGCTGTGAAAACTAAAGGACAGGAGGTCATAGGTACTGAACTCAATTGCGTGCAAGTTACAGAACTAGATGCCTCCAACACTGTGACACAACGTTGGCACTTAACGGTTTTTTATGAATACAAAACAAAACACAGCTGATGAAGTGTCGCAAATTATTCATAAAATGAAATAAGAGTATAAAGGTATTTAAAAACCTCTGTAAAAGCCTTCGGAAACTTTCTATGACATTTCAAACTCTACTTTGTTTTTTGTTTCATTAGATAAAGAGAAAAGAAATTGTACATGCTTTTAACAGTCACTATATAATTAAAAACATAAAACTGGACTACAGGTGATTTCTGTGGGGATAGCCAAAATCAAAATATATACAGCCAAGGTAAATTTTAAATAAGGTGAGCTCACCTTTCGTTATTTTCATTTTCTAGTCTAGTTTGATTGTATCGCTGTGCTAAAACGATGCTTGCTACCTTAAAAGGGCATCATTCTGCAAAACTTGCTGAAGGCTTGACTGTTTCTGATTATTCATGACTTCCTCAAATATCCTTCATTTTTAAGACACTGCTAATGTTTGTTCCTTTACTTCCCGGGGAGTTGAAGGTATTTTCAAAAATTGTCTAGATAAAACCTAAATGTCAGCTTCTCCAAGGCAGTTAAGTACCAAGTTCAGTGGGAGTTAAGTGACATACAGAAGACAGAAATACCTTTGGAGATACGGGCTTAAGTGCCTTTTCATATCTCAAGGAGAAAAAGAGACAAAGGTCTTATATTACTTGTGTTTCATAAACACAGATGTTCTTTCAGTCCGGTGATTACAAGTCTATAGAGCCTGTCAGAATTATGTTTGCAGTTGTAGCACAAAACTACAATATATCTCTTCCTCAAATAATCATGGTGGGAAAAGCCCCTGAATCACGTGCGCTGTTCTTCGGGTGATCTCCATTGGTTTGCTGTGTTCTTTGCTCGTGTTTGTGGGTGTAGATGTGGTTAGGGGTGGAGGGAACTTTTTTCCCTTTCCTACCCTGCTGTATCAGCTAGCTGTGATGTAGCGGATCTTCTCGGGAAGTGTACCGTGTAACCACAGCGGGGAAGGCTTGGTTCACTGGCAAATACTTTTTTTGCCTTGTCCCTTCCCCTGGCTCCTTTTTGGGGACCTTGTGCAATCGAATACTCTGGCTCTGCCCGTGACAAATAAGACCACAGACCCTTTATTTGTAATGAAAGCTCTTCTGGCCTGGGTTACCCCTTGGTTGTCACGGTGTCTAACACAGCAGGGTCTTGATCCTGAGTATGACGTGAAGCATTCTATCTTAAAGAAAGATACCAGGGTCTAACGTGGCACAATCCTGAGCTATTTCTGCTTAGAGGGGCCTTACAGTTGCAGCGCAACAAAGAAGAAACAGCACTTAGCACGGTTGTAGGCTGTCCTGCAGATTCCAGCGATACAGTATGTGGCTTTGACACCATTTTTCTAAATGGGCGAAGAGACAACAAACATCTTCAAAGCGGTTTGCTTTAACTTCACTCTTTTATGCCAAGTTTTAGGTGGGTGCCAGGAAGGGATATAGCAATCTACCTCTTGGGATTAATATGTTATATCACATCTGTCTGCCTAATGCAGAGGATTCTCTGGTAATGTCAAGTGCCTGACACTTCAAAGGAAACTAGAAATCACCAGCAGAGATATTTATAGAGCCCTTCTATAGGGAAGTGTCTTAATGTCTCCAGATCAGTAGCTGCCTTGGATCTGAAGCAGGACAAATAATTCTGTGTTTATTATCTATTCCAGTGCATCGTCACTCTTTTTTGGTTCTGATTGTTGGTCACATAAAACGCACAGGAAGGCACTGCTTGTAGGTAAGTTGACTCAGTGTCATGTGTCAGTCACCATAGAGAAAATCCAAGTGTAAGAGAACAAGAGAGACAGACAAGCGGGGAAGAGCAAAGCAGGTACCCTGCGGGGCAGGAGAGAGATGCCTCTGCCTAGCCTCAGCACGGTGGGCTTTGAACTTCAGTTGTGTCATTGAACTGTGCCTGCGTGTCCAGGTCCAACCCCGGCAGCGGGGAGCTCTCGGCGTGCTGCTTTTCCGAACGTCATCTCCAGGCGGGCACGGAGTCCCGTGCTGCCAGGCAGGGTTAAGTGAGGAGGGGTAGGAATAAACACATTTAAAGGTTACAGTTCTCTGCTCCATGCTGGGGAAATGTTTTGGGAGCGGGAGGCATTCACAGGAGGACCTGGTGGGTGCTGTCTTGTCAAACTGCCTCAGAGGACAGGGAGAGTCCGTAGAGTTCACGATGGAGGAAGGGCGAGGGATTATTTATGGGATTTCTGTTACTTGTGCTGCTCAGGGTATAGCTGCACTGTGCAGGGCTGTACAGAGCGAAGAAGTGCAGGTTAGCTCTAAGGTCTCAAGGGCTGGAGCATTGTAGATACAGTACTGTGATACTGGTCTCTTACACAAATTTTCTACAGGGGTTTAGTGAAATACTTAGCTCAAATAGTGTTTCAGGGAGTTTTCAGCACCGCTGTGAGACCAGTACAGCTGGCTCTGTACCACGCTTCCCATTGTGTATGAGTTCCCCCATTGAGGCCAGGCTGGCGGTGTCCTTTCCAGGACTGGTTTCTCTGCTTAGTTGCAGAGCTTGCTCTGGGCTTCACATAAGGCAACAGGTAAGCGAGGTGGGAGTCTGGTTAGTTTGCAACCAAGCCCAACGTCAAGCACAAAACTAACATAACGGGGCAAAAGCGCCCTTAAAACTGCGGGTCAGTTTTACACAGAAGAGGATGCCTACCTAGTGTTTCCCTCTTGCAGTGGTGCAGCACAGTCTCTACACAGCTGCAAGAAGTCTGTGATTTGGAGTCGTGCCAGTCCTGCCGCATCACCGTCTCAGGGAATTAAAGTCCACGTGCATCCCTCTGTCCAGATGTTCTCTCGCTTTACTTACATTGAAAACATAGAAGGTGCAATATAAAATGTATCTCTCTGCTGATGTAGATTTAGCACAATATCAAAATATCTTCTAGCATTTTAGTGCTTGGTGGGCATTTTGAAATTACTTTTGCAAAAAGAATATGATGCTGAGACTGCCATATCTCAAAAAACTGAGGATAATTCTGGATTTGTGTTTGTATCCATTCAGAATGAGGTCAGCTTCTACCACAGTTTTGCAATGTAGTGCAGTTGTATTCAGTCTTTGGGGGTCTGTATGTGCCCATGTTACTGCTACAGATCTTCCTGCTTATTTTCTTCTGGACTGGCTGCAGAAGCTGGTACTGTGATGGTAGTAGTGATACTACCCCGTAACCAAAATAACTTGTGCTGCATGATATTTTTTCACTGGATCATGCTACTTTTACAGTCTACAATTTGTCCTTAGTCTAAAGGTTATTTATCATCCACCTTTGACTTCCAGAGGAGCTTTTTTTGGCTTGGATTTTTTTTTACCTAAGTAAAATAAAAGACCATCTTAATGAGTTTTTTCTCTTCCATATGTAGATGTAGTTTTATATATGTATTTTTTTTTTAACAAAAAGAAAAGTTTTTATTTTTTATTAATAGTTCCCTAGAATTGCACTATCCCATTAGTCTTTTTATCTGGTTTAGCTAATGCAGAACTGGGTTTTTTTTCTTATGTAAGAAGAATATAAATAGTTACAACTTAGGTGAATTTCAGACAAAACCAGAGTCTTCCTACTGATGAATTCCAAGCTGGTGCTTGGACTATAGTTCATGTGAAGGAAAAGCAGCTTTGTTTTTCATACTTGTACTCCAGTGCACAGTAACATGCAGACAGAATCTCTGCCTGTAAGAGGGGTGAGGAGTACTGAATCTTTATTTTAGTATTTAGGTGTCTTGTATCATATTGTGTTCTATAAGGAGAAAGGCCTGCTGAAGTTGTAGCTTTCAGGTTTCAATTATTTTCAGTTCTGTACGCTTAATTATCACCATGATGGAATTCATGAATTTTTCTTTAAATGAATTTGTACAGCCTCCCTGTTGTCTCATCTGTGGCCCTGTACCATTTTTTTATGGCTGAAATGAAAATGTAAGCTTGGCTTGAAGAGAACCCTTACTTGAGGAGTGTCATCATTAATCCATTTGTCCTTTTTAGTTTTGGTTGCCTAAATGCTGCAATTAGGCAACCTCGCTAAGGAAAAAGTATTTCTGTTTAAAAACAAAACTCCAAAATGAAATTTATCTTCTTGTGACCCACTTTGTCACTTTGAAATAAATTTCTTGGGCTTCATCAATACAGATTTTTCCAGATGAATTAGTTGTTGTCATCTTTTGTCTTCTGGAAAGAACCTGGGTTTCCAATTCGGTGGCTGAACGCAGAGCATGGATGACTGATGGTGCGGTGGTGGTGTGCAGGATCTTACAGGCCATCATTTCTAGCAGACGTGGACACTACTGTCTTGCCATATACTAAATTGTGGGTTATCTACAGTTAATGCAGCAAATTGGGAAACGTAGGGTTGAAATCTGCTTCCCTTGAAAAATTCTATAGATTGTTCAGGTGCCTGAAATACAATTGGATGAATTATTTAATGTTTCTATACTGGAAACTATTTCTTCAAGCTAAACCATAATGTTACATTTTAATCTTCTTTAATGCCTTTACTATCTGTGGTTAATGTATAAGTAGTTTATTGAGGCAAAGGTCGTCTTCTGACATGACTGAACAAAACACTGGCACTTCTAGAGACACCTTTCAACCCCAAATCTGTGTGTTTCTCTTGTCTTGTGAGACTGTCTTCCCTATTTGAAGATTAACTATCTCACTTCAGATGAAGATCAATGATATGTTTTGGTTAAATCACTGTAATACTCCTGAAAAAATTACTCACTTTAGGGTAATCCTGAATACATGAATACAAATAAGGCAGGACTAAGCAACAATTTAAAATCCAGCATGCTTTTTTGAGCTGAACAAAGCAAGAACATACATAGTTTCTTATGGTAGTGGTACACTGCAATGGTTTAGTAATCAGGCTTTCATAAAGGAAGTATTAATGTTCATATTCTCCTGAACCACAGTCAACAAATATGTAAACATTAGTGTCTATACACAGCTCTGTTATAAAATAGAGCAATTTTTCCTGTCTGATCTGCCTTCTGTCAAATTACTCTTTGTAAGGTCAGCACACAAAAAACCTCATGCATGATACATTCATTTAATACGTCTTTATTGCTAAAATTGGCCTACATTTCTTAATTCTTCTGGGCATCAGAAAGTATCCTGAATAAAATCCTTCTCTCCTTGTGTCTAAAAGAAACAAATTCTGAGGTTCTCTTGTTTAACAACTGTGCAACCTCTTGCATCAAGATTAAACACTTTGTTTTGCCCCTAGGCAGTCGTATATTTATTACTCTTGAGGCAGTGGTATTTGAAATAAATAGAATTGAAAGATCCTGAGAAATGGTTTCTGAAACACATATATTGAGTTATTCTCTCCTATGTGAGTAGCAAATGCTTCTGATGCTTCTCCCTGCACCCTTGCAATGGAAAATAGCTGATATAAAAATATCACATGATGGGGTGGTGAATAGGAAAGCATTTTTATTCTTAGTCACTGAGGCTTTTTGCTGCTTATTCTCCTGAAAATAAGTTATCTTTATGGAATGTATTACTATTCACTAAAGATAACATAGGTAAGGGCATAATAAAGGACAAAAGGAAAAGGTTCTCTCCTTTTCTGCCTCAAAAGGTACTCTATTAAAACAAAAAGTAATCCATGGCTTGCAAATAGTCTTAAAAACTTATCAAAATTCAGATATATTTTTGGCTGGTGACAGGGCTTATTCCTCCTCCCTGTTCAAAAAACCAGATGCTCTCCAAGAGAAAAAGTTTTTTTGTGTTTTAAGGGAGACAATTTCCGTATAGCTTCTGTGTGTGTGTGTGTGTACGCATATTCATAAAATATGGATTAGCAGCACTAGGTATTCAGCTAAGTAAATATTCATAAAATAAAGGTGGAATTGATATGCATTTCCCAATAGAGAGTAATAAGCATATTCTGATTTTTTACTAAGAAATCAAAGTAAGGGGAGAGAAGGCACTTTGTTTCGTCTGGGCATTTTTTATTCCTCATTCTCATCGTGTTGATCCTGCTGGCAAAGAGTTTCTTTACTGACATTTTGAATGTACAGTATTGCTTATGTTAAATGTACAAGAATCGGGACTTTTGCTTAAAACAAGAAATAAAAAAGAATCCAAAATGTCCTTTTTTTCTTTGCATTCTCACTTGTGTCTTTGGGGAACATTAAATTTGAATGTTTAAGCTTGTCTTTGTAACTATGAGAGGTAGATATGCGCGCTTTTTTTTTTTTTTTTTTTTTTTTTTTTTTTTAACATGAAGTTCTCAGAAGCGGAGGAGCTGGGGCCTTGTTAGCAGTACTTGCTAAGAAGTATTGGAAGACTCGATAAATGAAGGATGACCCAAAATGTTTGTTTATTGTTGCCTTTGCAACACTGACTGAAACATCTAATTAATTTTTCATAGTTACTGTCACTCACTGTATAATGGCCTTTTTGCCACCTCTTATAGATGATTTGGTATTAACCTCTGATTTATGCTGGATTTGAGGAAATAAGATATATATTGCAGAGTCCTGAACTGTATACTTACAGGTATGCCTGACAGTTTCCTATGCAGTATACTTGATCGCTTAGACTAATAAAATGGAATTGTTTTTGAATAAACTGAAAATTAAGTGGCTGTTCTAAAGCTTTAGCTGAGAGATCTCAAGAATGATTTTATTTCAAGCAGCTGGTTGAATCAGGGAAAAATTACATATTGGTATCTAAACAGGCAAAGGTTTAATAAAAATCAACTCCTTGAAGTAAACCAGAATAGAAATACATTTTTGCTTTTGTTTTTGTTTAATGTCTAATTAAAGAGTTGGCTTAGGCCTCTGTGTTTCAGAAACAAAATGTTTAAATCCCAAAATAGAAGAGTAGGTGTTCCTAGAATTAATTATTTGATATAATCACTTGGAACGTATTGTGGACTTTACCCACATTACTCTTGATACTGCTTCTTTGTTTCTGTTGCAGCTGTATTTCTTCCTGTCCTTTTGTTTTACCCCTTTGCTTCGGTCAGTTGTATCTGGCAGTTCTTTCTCCAAGCTGAGGGGAAGATGGGCTTAATCATGCATTTATGGAGCAGACGGCTAACATCCTCACCCCTCTCTTCTGTTTTGATGTTTCATTATTTGAACATAAACAGTTCCTTCCAATAGCAGCCATATTTTGGATAGTCAGGAAATACAAGGTCTTTGTTCTACTTATTTTATGGACTTTACCTGATTTATTAATGCATGAGATAAATGCATTTGGTAGTGTAATTTCAGTGTGTTCATTGCCTATGAGGAAAATAAAAATAAAACCCTCTTTGGCAACTGGCATGGAGCTGGGGTGAGCCAGTAAATAAATGTTATGTATTTTAAAAGAGGTTTTATTATTTCAGGGCTGTTAGAGGAAAGGAGGAGATGACCATTGTCATGTAGTTTGAAAATTTTTGTCCAAATTACATCATCCTACAGCTATCAACTGGATGTGACTGATCATTTCCACACACTGAATAAATTAAAACCATCATAAAGTTATGGCAGCAATCTCCATTAACACAGCTTGTTGATACCTGCTTGTTGAAGTCTATTATTTAAAATTATTCCTTTGGCTTTGTCAATGTTTACACAGGCCAGCATCATTAATGTTGACTTAGGGTTATCTCTATGTTCCATAACTAGAATACAGAACATTTCTATCGATTTCTTAGCCACACTTTTCTACTTTACTATCGCTAAATGAATTTTGATTCATAAAAGAAAAACCCTGGGAGTCAAATGTCAGCTATTATCCAATATATTGCTCTTCCCTGCAACTAAAATAGTCTGCATCTCATCTTGAAAATATAATGTATATAAGTCTTCTCTGAAAGAATTTCAATGAAATATTGATGTGAAGTACTTTTTTGGTTTTGCATGATAAGATGTTTTGAAGATATGGATGAGGGCACAAAACAAAGCCTGGAGTCATCCTGTATCATATTTTTTATTTTGTGAGCCTTTTCACTAAGTGTTAGTAGCCACAAAATGGGGGGGGGGGGGGGTTCTTTGTGTTTAATAAGAAAATAGTTTGTGGTATTGTCTCAACTGATCTATCGTAGTTGATTTTTGTTCTGGGAGTTGTGATCAAGCCAAACAAAGCTTGATAACAAATGAAACTAGTACTTGCACACACTACTTTGAATATTACATTGGTTACTTCCATCAGATTCAGGTGCTCTGCTTTTAAACATTGTGTTTCTACACACTGCATTTCATTTTTTTTCTCCTAAGTCTGTGGATAGTAATATGTGTAATTAGAATATGTTGTTTTGTTTAAAGGCAAGTTTGTGATTCCATGAACAATCTAATATGATTTCCTTTGTATGATACCTCCCAGCCTAAGAACAGATAAGTAAAAGTACCTCGTAATAAGATGGCTGATGCCACCTGGAAAATTTGGACACTGCAAGAATGAGAAAAATATCAGCTTCCAGGGACATACGCGCTTGTGAACAGATATATTGGAATTATTGTGATTTGTTATTTTGACTCAAATAGAAGAAAAAAAAATTGTAATCCCAGGGTACTTAGGATTCTCTGCAGACAGGTCATGATGATGCAGGCTAGTATCTCTGTACATTTTTACCAGAAGTAGTATGTTCTCATTTCATCTCCCTTAGTGACGTTATACTGGCTATTGGCCCACAGGAAAGAGAGACTTCAGAGATGTTAACCACATACCCACAATGACAATAAATTCCTCATGCAGAAGTGTGATGTTCAGTACATCCCAAACAAAAAAAACCTGAAACTGCCTCAAGAGTCAGTAACAGATTTGAGAGGTGTATGGCAGGAGTGTACAGAATTGAAGTTAGAAGCGGGATATAAGGATGAAATTCAGCTTTGAACTATAGTAGTGGCTGGGGTGTGGCTTGGTATCAGCGGTGTGCCGTGTGCTCGCCCAGGACAGTGAAGTCGTTATTTCCCTGGGTGATACAGGAAATTCCCATCCAGTCTCTGTGGAGCTGACACGGTGGATTGAGAGGAGGCAATGGACCAACTTGAAACAAGGTGACTCATTCAACTGCCTGGCCCCACCACAGCGAAGTATTTGATGTGGTGAAGGAGGGCTCCAGGTGGGAATTCTGGACTGTTCTGCTGATTCTCCTGGCAGCTCCTGCTGTGCCTGGACCAGTGGACAGGTTCTCTGTATGTGCTAGGTGGGGAACCAGGTGGTTCCTCCTGCAGAATCAACCAAATTATACATAGATGAGACATCTGTAAGTAGTCAGTAGAAATAGTTCCTGCAGATGCAGAAATGGCTGTGTAGAACAGTCTTTTTGCATAGTTAAGATAAGATATGGTTTGTGTGTTGTTTAAGATGACCAATAGTGATGGATGATGCCTGTTTTGGAGTGGCTGCACAGGACCATCAGCCAGCTGGATTATAAGAGGTGAAGAGAACAGCAGTTTGGGGAATCTAACCCAGTTCAGCTGAAGGTGCTGCTACAAGGAGGCTTGAAATGGAGACTCCTCCTGCTCTCTGGGCAGTGACTGACCATTCTGTTCAAGAGATCTGTTTCCCTAAGTGAGCATTTAGCCTGTGCAGTGTTGGGTTTTTTGTTTTGTTTTGTTTTTTTTAAAAAAAAACACAAATGCCATGTCCATGACTGACTGTGCAACTTTTTGAAACATGAGAATGAAAGAGAAATCAGGTGACTGTACTTCATTTTTTCAAGTCTTTTGCAGAAAGCAAAGGCAAAATGTGTGATTTTTTTATGGAACAAATGAAAAAATGGTGATCTCTAGCATTACAGTGAATATCAAATGAATCTATAAAACCAGAACATTAGGAAACAATTAGAAAAAGTGCCTAGACATTATTAATTCATGTGCTATTCATTGTACCAACATTGATCATGTAAAGTAAGTGTGGTGTTAGTTACATTTTAATCATTCAGTGTTGGAGAAGGACTAATTATTTTCAAATAGAGATGGAAAGGATCCAGTTTTATAAAGAAATCTGGAATGTCCAATTTAATCCACAGTATTTTCATAGGGGAGTGTGTGACTGCCGATATTGGTAGGACAGTGGAGGAAATCACAGCAATTGTCCACGTTTAAACTCTTACAGAGAAAGCAGACAGATTGTTGCCCTCGCAAGAGTGTGTGTCAACTACAGGGTGAGCGTGCTGTGCAGCGTGGCCTCGTTCCTCACTCGTCCAGGTTAGGGCTTGGCCAGACTGAGCATTAGGTCTCTTCCAGCCAGGCTACTTGGGTCTCTTCTGTACATCAACAAGAATACTGGGAAATGAGAGCAGCAGGTAGTCTTCCCAATGGACTTGGAGTTAGTGAGGGATGTGCCTGCCGTGGATACAAATGGAGAATAAAGGGAGGAGGACTGGCTGCGTCCATCTCCCTGCCGCTCTTATGCTCCACTGCAGAAAGTTTGTAGGGGCTTCCAGTCATCTCTGAAGAAAGAAGCTGCACGTTTCTGCTTGGAAAGTCATCTCTGATCTTGCACAAGCATATGTCTGGGAAGAAACCTGAAAGTTCTGTGACTTCTTCATAGGAAAGGTTCTCTTGTTTGGGCTGAGGCTGTATGCAGAGGTTCAGATCAGGAGCTCAGGGGGTGTAGAGCCTGGTGGAGCAGTTGTGAATTAGAGAAGCAGATATTGATGTACTTCTCAGTCAAGCTGCCCAACTCCAAGCTCCTTTGGATCTTTTGTAAGCGATAGCTGCTTGCTCTTTGTTCTCCCTTCTTCCCTTCTCCAGGCAAAGAACTTCATAAATGCCTCCAAATGGAGAGATGGATCTCTGGGGGCTTCTCTGCTACCCGGGTGCAGTTCTGTGAGCTTTTCTTCTTGAACGGGGACCCTCACAGGTGGTGACTTGGCAGATGTGCTTTGAAAACAGCGTGTGTCTGTCTCTCCTAGTTCTGTTTTGCTATAATTTGTGGGTTAGAAGACCTCAGATCAGTCGTAATAATACAGTCAAATCGTAGAAAGACAGCTGAAAGATGAGAATTGGTAAGCTACATCTGGGATGATTTAAGTGGTAATTTCACTTTAAATGAATAGTGTTTGGGAAAAGCTTAAGAACATAGGTCCAGATGAGCGTAAACAAGGCCCACTGCAGCCTTTTGGCTTTGTGCTGCTCCGGTTACCTTGTTGCATGTTAGAGGAGGGTAAAGATCAACTTGTAAACTATAGTAACATACACTTAGAAATCGATCAGGTTTACTTTGGTATATTGCCTTTTCCGGAACTTCTGGGTTTGGTTTATTTATGTTATTCCAGGACAAGAGTAACCCCTGGGTTTCTGTGGGTGGATTGGTTGGTTTAAATTCACAGAAGCAGCGAAATGTTCTTGCTTCAATAGTGGACTCTTAATGGATGCTTTTTATTCTATTATCTTCCTTAGTTTTATATAGTATTGATGAAATTGAAAATCAGTGACCTGACAAAAACAAAATAATACGGCATGAAAATTGCTACCATGATTTCATACTGTGTTAATGCAAGGATGTCACTCCCGCTTCAGAATAATAACAGTGTTTTGCTTCTGAACTTATGGCATCTCTCTCTCTCCCTCTTCCTCCCCCCCCCCCCCTTTTTATTTTTAAAAGGAGAGCTGATGCCACAGTGAAATTCTCTTTAATCACATCTCTCAGCAGTTTGTTAGGGAACAGCCACTATTAACAGTTAATTTTTTGAAGTAGCTGGTAGAATCTCTGTATTCCATAAATGTATGAAGAAATTTAGGGTGCCTACTGTACGTAGTGAACTGCTGTAGTTCACCCAGAAAGAATCAGGTGTAACAGTCACGATAACATGGTTAAATACAGAATCCTGGAATTTTTTTAATCATGCTTCCTCAAAGGAGAACCACAGCTCAGGCTGCCTGGCAGCACCCTCTGAATTCCCATGGGGCACTGGTGGTCCTGGAATACGCAGAAGTGATATTCTCTCTCCATTCTCAAATATGCTGCTGTGCCCAGTAACGAGCCCAGAAGCTTAAACCAATTCCTGTTATCTTACAGGTGCCAGAAAAGATTTGAGGAAAGAAGCTAAATTCTGATTAAGGTGCTCCCTGAATTTGCAATGGTGTGATCAAGTTTTACATTCAGACAGCTTAACTGATTAGGGACCTCCTTACTGAACCTTCCTAGCTTGCTAATGATGGTAGAACCTACCAAATTTGCTGTAAAAATTTTAAATTTTATATCAAAGGTAAGAAGGTAATTGGCAAATTTTGCCATATAGGAACGTCTTCCAGATCCTAGTTACTTGTTGAGACTCTGCCACCATAAAGACCTACCTGTTCAGGTAGGGAGGGAGCGTATCAAAGTCCCCTGTTAAAGGCCAGCATTAGCAACAAATCCACTTTGTTTTGGCTGTCTCCATACTTCTCCATGGCTGGCAGGAGAGGGTGAGCCTGGCTGTTGCACGTGTACAGAATGAAATAGCCATCTCTACCAACCCTCATGGAGGAGATGGGAAAGAAACAGAACATTACGCTCTCTCCTCATGCTCTACCTAACTGACTTGTCTCAAGAATACTCTTTAGAGGTCAATTTTTAAAAAAGCAATATATAGTTTCTTGCATTTAAGGCAGTGAGCTGAAGGGCTGCTGATATAAAAGTCTCTCTGTGTATATACTTGATTTGCAGTTAAAGCATTCACCCACACTACCTGACATCTGAACTGATTCAGAATCTCTTCTCACGTACAAGGAGTTTCCTTAACCTCATATGTCTCGGTTATTTTAGGCAGAAAATAATTTATGATTCAGTGGGCCAGAGAGAAAATATGTGTGAGCATGAGGTTTAATGGTTTGTATTCACCTGAGGGCTCCAGTTCCCATTCTAAGGACAGCTTCAGCTCTACATCAGCTTTTGGCACAGGGATTTGAAGTTCCCTTTCCATTTAAGGTGGCTAATACAGTGCAGAATTCTCCAGTTTAGCACTGTCCTCTATAATTTCATAACCTCCATGGGGACAATGGGTAATGCCCTGATGGGTATGGTAACCTACCTCTTAATAGACAGGTAGGAATACAGGGCTGAATTCTCCTAGCGTAGGAAATAACTCAAGCAGCCTGGAAGAGTGCTCTGACTGTTTGTTAATTGTTTCATGGGGGCAAATAAGATGTACCTTATCCTGTGGCTGTAATTCAAAAAATAAGGACAACCTCTCTTTTGTTTTGAAAGAGGTAACATTGGTCACCTCTTGGTTAAGACAGTTTTTTTGTGAACTCACACTTCTGTCCTGGATGTTTCTTATTAGTAAACTATTAGTAAGTTATTAGTGAACGATTTTCTGCTGAACAGGCCAGATCTGCTCACCAGCTTTGGTTGTCATTCTGTCATGTCATCATCTTCGAGAGAATGATTTTGAAAATTTTCAATCTTTTATCTGATAGTACTAGGACAAATATAAAACAGATGATTAAAGGAAAAAAGTCTCCTTCCAAAAGAAGATTTATATTTGCTGAATTAATTTTATTTTGTAATCAAGTGTTTGAAATCCATTGCTAGCTCCTGCCTGCCTTTTAGGGTGCGGGAAGCCGTCTGTGCTTTCTGTTGCTAATAATGCGCTGTCTGCTTCAGTTTTAGGTTTGTTTCTTAAACCGCTCTTGCCTGTTGCCACTTTTTTCTGGTTGTTTGCAGTTTTAGCATCTTTTGTTTGTTCTCATCCCCTGCTGCTTTTACTTCATTGCAGCTGTCTACGGGTTTTTGCTATGAACTGCCCATCTGATGGGTTTCCTGCTGATTTTACTCGATTGCCGGAGCTCTAGCATTAGCCACACTGAGCACCGGAGCACTGGCCGTGGGCTCTGCACTGTCTGGTGGGAGGCCAGGTGCTCCAGCCTCATCTAGTCCATTAGCCCGCAGTGTCGAAGAGATCCTCCAAGACCGGCTGGTACCAGCCAGATTTAGGACGAAAGGAATTTTTTTGTCTGTTCTTTCATTTTTACGTATGTATGCCAGAGTATTCTCTAAGTGTGGTTATTTAGTTATTTAGATTTTACTCTTACAGCAACGTAGGAGATTGCTGTAACATAATGAAGATGTCCTAACCTAAGTATAGGAATGTCATGCAAGGGCCTTGGTTGCTTTGGGTTTTTTCCTAAATGTCATTTTTTTTTTTTTTTTTTTTTTTTGTAAACAACAATATTTTTTCACTATAGACAGAATACGTTTTCTATGAATATGCTCGTTTGTAATTACTTGTTATGAAAAACAGATTTTTATTACTGATGGAAGCATGAGGTAAAAAAGAACTATAGAATTTATCATTCTTTATTCTAGAATTTAAATTTACCATACAATTAAACCCTGCAATTGAATTACATAAATTGATTTTTCTCCTTTGTGGAGGCATCCATTCAGTCTTGTATCTGCTTGAATTTTTTCAAAATAATTTTTAGTACAAGGATATGTACAGGGTGGGAGTTAACACAGGGATGGAAATAAAAGTCAAAAGATGCGTTTTATATGATGTGGTTGCTAATATATTAAATCAATATAGTTGTGTTTACAGATATGTAGGGAGCAAGAACTGCCCACACACTGTATGAAGACAAAGTAATAGTATCCAACTAAACAGTGTAAACAGAGTATGAAGAAGGGGACAGAACAAAAAAGAATGATAAATACAGTGATTGCAGGTATTACGGCAGTACACTTGGACTTTGTTTTCTGTAGTTTATTTTTTTCTTCTTTTTATCAAGGGAGAGGTCTTTTTCAGGGCTTACAGAGTTTTGAGTTTTTAAAATATTTTCATGGGATTTCTAGGGGAAGATTTTTTAGTCTTCAAGAGGCAAGAAGAGGGACCATAGAAGGAAAGGGGACGGTGAGTAGAGGAAGAGGGAGAACTGGAAGATGGTGCAGGAGGAACATGATGGGTGGGAGTGAGCGTTGGGGTGCTGGGGTTGGGTGTGTTGCCAAATGGAGAAATGGCCCGAGGAAAAACCTTAGAAAGCAGGGTGGTCACAGCACCAGTAGTATGTTTCAGTTTGTTTCCTCCTCCTGGGGAGAGTTTCTTTATTTGTGGAGACTATAGAGTCTCCCAAATATTTTTATTATCTAAACATGCAGGACAAATGGCTTTGGGGCAGTGGGAGGGAAATATCCCGCAGGTCCTGTTGTTTGCAAGAAAGTGCAGGGTCAGGGAGATAAAGGATAGTCTAGATGGTTCCTGTTTTCTTTCTTTTTCTGCAGGGAACTCTTACAACTCCCTCTGTATCTATGCAGTGGATCTAAAACAGAAAGTCATGTTCATACCTCCCCAGTTTCTGAGAAATCAAACCTATACCTAGATGCAGAGTTCAGACTTTGTGGTTGGATCATGTTTGGCTTTCTTGCTGAGGATTCCTGATAGTTTTCTCCCTGATAATTTACAGTTCTTCCACTTTAGGGATGCAGAAAGAATAACTTTTCTAATGCCAGATTAACTGCTAATAAAATTCACATTTAAAAATAGATGAGGAACGGTGAAGTACTCAGCCAGTTCCAAAGAGAAGAACTGGTGATGTTTTAATTTATTCTGTTTATTTCTGTTTAATTTGTCTTTCCATTCAAATGGAAGAATAGGTTGTATCCAAATGTATTGTGAATGGAATGGGTAAATTTCACATTTGGGAGAACAAATTCAGATAAAACCAAGATATGTATTTTTAAATGAGCTTAATGCATTATTGAAACAATATGTCTTGAAATGTGGTGGTTACTTGTCACTGGAACCCTAAATTGCACCTGGATATCCTCCTAAAAGAAACAACAATGGAACCAGAATATTCTGGTTTGATGCAGAAATCCTCAGCATTTAGGGGAATTTTACAGACTTGAGGTCAGG
The DNA here is from genome assembly GCF_929443795.1 of Astur gentilis. Classification (NCBI taxonomy): domain Eukaryota; kingdom Metazoa; phylum Chordata; class Aves; order Accipitriformes; family Accipitridae; genus Astur; species Astur gentilis. The sequence goes on from NC_064891.1 coordinate 17,420,386, forward strand.
CTAGATGAACGTATTTGTACTTTGTCTTTTTAATTGTTGAAGGCACGCTGTGCAACAGCTTTCCGAGTCAGTTGTAACAATTAAATTAAGGCACTGGGTCCTTAAATCAAGTGCTCCAGGCCAGAGTGGAGGCAGAGCCTGCCCTCACGCTCCTCCTGAGGCTGCCGAGGCTGCGGGAAGGTGAAAACCTCAGAGCGCTTCCCCTCTGGCACAGGCATTGCTGTCTGTGGCACCGTGCGTCAGCTACAAGGTAAACTGCCTGAATAGCCAAGGGTGGATTTTTAATCTGTATGCGCTGTGTTGTTTTAGGGCCAATATCGAGTGGCACTTTCCAAGAATGCGCTTCGATAGTTTTCCAAAAAAATTCCAGAGATCTGGACCAATCTGCCATAGTATATGCCATCTCCTCGTGGTATCCCTATGGGTAGGGGCTTCTTTGCGTTACTGGTGCTACTTCTTTTGCTTCCTTTTATTAAACATGACGTGTTCAGAGAAGCTTAATCCAGAAACCATCCTCGTGCTCCCCAGAAACAGGAATTCCAATTTTGGCCAGTTACTGATACAGGATTTAAATAGCAAGCAGAAAATTCTTCCTAATTATGATCAGGAAGTACCTAGCAGTAATTCTTTGTAGGTGCAGCCTGGGCACAGTAAATGGCAAAGTAGTAAATCCGCTCCAGGTATTTATGTTTTGCTTTAGGTTGCACAAAATTGCCACAGTTCTACTCCTTTATTAGATAGCTTGCTCTTGTTAATTGTTGTACAGTTACTGAATTAAGAAGTTAGGTGAAATTATAAAAACCAATATGTAATAGGTATCAGTATGAGTTAGTATAATGCAAAGTGCTTATCTCAGCAGGTGTTTGTTAACGGATACATCTGCTTTGTTGCTGTCGGAGTACATAAGTAGTGATACAATGCTTTGTGAAACACAAATTAATACTTTTATGAAAATAAAAATACAAGATATTTTACTCTGGTTTATTTCATTCTAGGAATTAGAGAAATTAAGCTTCCTTCTCTTTTAATTAAATCTTGCAGAGAAACTGTAATCTCTTAATTTCTATAAAGCTTCTCTCTTTTAGTTTACCCATTGGCATTTGCTAACATGGAACCTGCAGAGCCTGCAGTAGGAACTGTACTCCACAGCTCAGAGGAGTGCGCTCAAAAAGCAAAGGCCAAATTTTGCCTACATATGTGCAGCTTACTTTGACTTCAGGGCATGCGATCTGCACTTTGGCTACACAATAAATTGATATGTCAGTTCAGTGACCAACTTAAAAATAAATAAATTAAAAAAATGGTTCCAGCTGACAAGAAACAGATCTCTTTTCTCCACCCACCGCCCCCTTTTCCAGCTAATCAAAGCGGCATGCTTTATTTGACTAAAAGTGCATTTGCAGACATTTTAGATAAAAGCAAAAGCTAGATTTACAGGAGGATAGCTGCTGCAGTTTCCTTATGTTTGTTGGATCAGAAACAGTTCAAATCTCTACTGATTTTTACGGAGATGTACTTTCCTCCGCTCCCTAACTTGGAAGAAAATGTCCGAACTACGGAGCTATATGCTATTACAGAATGTCATGCTTTTCTGTTGGAACAGCTCCACTGTGTATAAAACGCTTAAGCGTGTATTTTGGTCAGTAATACAAAAAGGTGGCTCTGTAGCCTGCTGCTTAGAACACTCTCTGGGGATGCCCAAGTTCCTGTACTAATGAATATTTAAATGCTTAATAGAAAAAATGAGAGACTGAGGGGGCCCCAGCCCATAATACTTTATTACTTTGTCTGTAAGGTATTTTCTTAAACACTTGTTTTGTTTCAGAGAGAGATTAGGTTTGAATCTGAGCCTCTGACAGCCCATTCTAATTGCTGGGCTGCAAGGTGAGAAAGCTCCTTTTAATGGAAAATGTTGTGAAACTAAAAATCGTAAACATATTGTGGAAAATTAAGAAGTTGCCACTCTGAAATTAGTAAATAGCTCTCTACAACTAATTGAAAGGAGGTTGTAGTGAGGTGGGTGTTGGTCTCTTTTCCCATGTAACAAGTAATAGAACCAGAGGAAACGGCTTCAAGGTGTTCCAGGGGAGGTTTAGATTGGATATTAGGAAAAATTTCTTCACTGAAAGGGTTGTCAAGTATTGGAACCAGCTGCCCAGGGAAGGGGTTGAGTCACCATCCCTGGAGGTATTTACAAGACATGTACATGTGGCGCTTTAAGGACATGGTTTAGTGGTGGACTTGGCAGTGTTGGGTTAACGGTTGGACTTGATGATCTTAAAGGTCTTTTCCAACCTAAATGATTCTTTGATTCTATGAAGTAATCATTGGCATGATTGGGGCTTTTGTTTCTTTTTTTATTATTTGGTGGAAGTTACTCAGTGTCATTGCTCCACAACTATTTTCGGAAGAAGTAGTATTTACTTTTAAAATAATTAACCCAAACTTAGAAGATAGGTTTTACCTTTTATTCCACAATCTAGTGTGCGAAGACATAAGCGTGTAGTCAAGCAGGAAAGTTCTTACGAGGCTGAAGTGAGAGCATCACTTCACATGGGTGAAGATGTAGGCATCTTTCCTGTCGTATTTCACTTTATTTCTGTATGCCCTAAGGTGGGGAGTATGATGTAGTTAGGATCCTTGCAGAATGGACATCGAAACCTGGCAAAAAAGTAAAGGGTCATAGCCAGAACCAGTGGATGCTTGGCATTTCTTTCTGTAATTCTGATGGAAATCTGCTCAAGCATTAATGCAACCCAGAGGAAATGATCGGAGCTCAGGAAAATATCACATCATATGATTCAGCCACCCCTGTTATAAATGAAACGTGTTTACTTTTGCTGTCAGAGGAGTCTCATCATACATTATCAATTATTCTGTATCTCAGTCTCAGATGTTTACTGCTATTTGCAGCACGTAGTGTGGTACTATAAACCTGTTGCATTTTAAAAGAGAAATACTCTAGGTCTCCGTTAATTAGGTGATGTATGTGAATAGCATTGCTGTTTGACCAAAAATGTAAGCCATTTTGTGGACTTGCCTTGATTTTCCTTTTCTTTGAGTTTGAATGTAGCTTCCAGTCTAAGAGTTTCATATGTTTGAAATGCGTGGTGAAACTTTTCTTTGGTCCTGAAAATGACATTATTCTGCATCATTGTAAGTTTAGCATGCTGAAATTTTAAGTTTTTGCAGAATTCTGTACTACATTCATGTATCCAGAACCTATTTCCCCTTTTAAATGCAGTAAGCGGACACCCTGTATCTTTTAAAGTAATACTCCTGTAAAAATTTGTGAGAATTTGCTCCTGAAAATATTCTTGAAACTATACTTGCTAACTAAAGACAATGATATAATTGGTTGTGCAGAGGCATTAATCTTTTATCCATTCCTTTACTGAGATAAGTCAGTGCAAAATGTTACCTAGTAAGTGGTGTGATGCAATGCGTTGAAGTCAATGGACAAACTATCATGATTTTAGTGAGGTAGGTACTTATCATGCCAGATATTAGGAGTGCCTGAAAAATTGCGAGAGGGATTCTCAAAAGGAGAGGCAGAAGGAACTCAAAAGAAAACCATTCCATTTGGTTCCTCCAAAGCAGCCACTGGAAAATTTTTATCACCTTGCTATATTATTTTCAGTTTGAATGCGGTAATCAGTATAGGATATGTTTAAAAACCATGAGTGCAGAGAAGTGCTTAAACTCAGTACTCAACAAGTAGTGATTTTAAAACTAAATTCTTAAATTCCTGCAAATAAAATCAATTTTACTTTTTAAAATAGCTTCTGAACTGTGCTGTTTTAACATTGACGTTTCACTCAGTTTGGACAGTTTTCCTTTGTGTGACAGTTAATTTGAATCTTGTGCTTCTGTTCTACCACAATTTTCACAGCCTTTTCAGGTGGGTGGCCTCTCACCTGAAGCCACAAACCACTTGCTTAACACTTGCTGAAGAAACCTAATGATAACACCCTGAGTAATTTATCTGGTTGCGTTTTTTCAGAAGTTGCATAACCAATATTTGGCCTTGAAAGGCAATGGTGTAGAGAAAAGCACCATTGTGAATGGTCAGCTCCTCACTACAGAGGTAGTGCTTCTTCGTGTGAGCCTTTGGTGCCAGACGTTAGTTTTTTGCATGGTGCCCCAGAATGGTTCTATCCTCTTGCACTGGGTGAGAAATAGCTCCAAACATTTTGAAGATTTTAAGGCCTTCCTCTTTGAGTTGGTTTGGCCGTGTTGGTCCCGACTCCTTTTCCTCCCTTACAGAAGAGTCGGAGGGAGAAGGAGGTTTGCAATTCATTTGAGAACAGCAGTTCAGGTAGCTCTTGACTGTACCCCAGTAATGTGTGTTTAGGAACATGGGTTAAATTTTTGTCATTCTCTGAGCAGGAAAGTGGAAGAAGGCTGGTTGACTTTTTGTAAATATAATAATTTTTAAAGCGTACCATCTGTTTCAGAATTGGGCAAAATCTCAGCGATTCCCCACTATGAATGTTATCTACAAATTACCATAAATGTTCAAATATATGTTGTTACTTCCAATTTTGTCTCCAATTTTTTGAGAAATGTACTTTATTCTGTTAACTATATTTCCTCCCATGCTTGGTGGGCCTTATTTTTTTGGTCTTTGCATATGTACCTATTGCAAATGTTCAGTAGACTAATTAAGATTTTTGAACGTTTAACCTCATCTTATAAAGCTTATAAAGATCCTGAGACTTGCCATGGTGTTAGCTCAGTAGGGTACAGGGAGAGGTTCCAGAAAAGATTGTGTAATATTGCCAAGCAGGGCTGTGCTGTTGAGGTTACTTTTCCTATAGATCTTAGGTCAATGTTAATGGGACAGGGGAGATTTAATCCCCCGGGAAAGTGTTTTTGCCACACAGCATTAAATGGAATTTTATCACCTGAATCTAAACAGAATTGTGCTGATCATAATTTATTTAATCGTTACTTAAATTGTGAAAGAAAACTATATTTTCAATTAATTGCCAAACAAAATCAAATTATTTACTTTGCTTAAAACTGGGCACATTGTAATGGTTCTGCATCAGCAGAGAACATTTCCCTGTTTTTATTTAAAGGAAACATGTTTCTGAAATATTATACTAACCAGAATTACAGAAGTATTAAGGGAACCCTCCCACCCCGGTACTTTCAAATGAGATAGTAAGACAGTCGTAACAGCTAAGTTCAGCCAGATCTTACTCCCCTTGATGTCAAGCTGTGATGTCATCAAGCAGTGCTAGCTTCCGATGCTGTATCTTTTATTTTATAAAAATGAAAAAAATTAAAAATGCCACTGACCTTGCCTCACGGAACTATTGCTACTTCTCCTTCTTCAGATTTTGCACCGTAGCTCTTGAATACATATTATTTTCTTAGAGCTTCTAATTCCCTTCTATTCATGTTATTTATTACTTCGTATCTTCAGGGACTGTCTCTTCACTGCATTAAATCATCAGTGATTTCTAGTTGTTTTTAAATATTCCTGCATTCGTGAACATGAGCGTGGTGCCCTACTGTGCAAGGGTTCCCTTCCCCCTTGCGTCCTCAGGGGAAGGACAAGAAGTTCGGCTTCCCTCGGACCAGGGGTGCCGCAGAGGAGGAGGGCTGAGAGCTGGATGACAGCGGTACCAGCTCTGGCTGGGCTCTTGCCAAAGTTGCCCAGTGGCTCGGCCCAGACCTGGCTCACCGCAGAGCTCAGGTTTGCCCACGCTGGCTGGCGCTGGGTAGAGGGAGACAGAGATCTTTACCTGGTTGCAGTACCCAAAACCAAGAGGGGAGCATAGTGTAGATTTGAGGGTTCGCCAGTTTTCCAGATAGTGGATGATGTCATCAGCCTGTGTTTGGGCCAAATACGCAGCGTAGACATATCCCAGAGCAAAGATTTGTGCCAAAATTACGCCCTTGCCTATAGCATTGACCAGACTTAAAAAATAAATATATAAATCAAAATTAAAAATGGGAAGAAAGAAATCCTCTTTTATTGTATAATAATGAAGAGCTGTATCAAAATCCATAAATTAGGCACAACTTTAAAATCACATATAATTTCAATTACAGCCATCTGTTTCTCCTTAGGAAGAATGAAGTGAGGTCAACAACTAAACATTTTACAACCATAAAGATTCTGGGATGCTTTTTAAGCTATATACATATGTGATTTGTAAGAAATCTATTTATATGTAAAATTTCTCGTTCGAACATTCATTCCTTTTATCATGCAAACACCAAGTTTTTTGGAAGCTACAGGCTTTGAAGCGAAGTGAATACATGTATTTCAGGCTAATGTTATTGCTCTAATTTTTTTCATTTTAACCCTCTGATATTTCTGTCATCATGAATAAAAATATCTGCATACCCTTAACTTTCAAACTTGTAGATAGTAGGGAATAGATGCAGCATAGATTTTCCTCCAGATAAGTATGTAAAAGGTTTCTAAGCCCTTTGACAAAAACAAAAATTAAAACCTTAACAGGTTTTTGAGAGAAGATGGGCAAGAAAAGAACGTTATATGCTGGGACTCAAGGTAGAAAATGATTTAAATCTTTGAATCATATGTAATCATTTATTTGAGTGGCCCTTACCTTTCCTTCTCTCACACAGTACTGTTCACAGCATTGTATAGAGAACCATGCATTCAGCTGTGAATGTCTCGCTGTGACCCTGATGTGGGTTATGCCCAAGATGTGGCATATGCCATTTTACAAGTGATTTTAATGAAGTTGACAACTTCACTGATAAGGTTTTTAGTCATACAAAGTAAGGTGGAAACGCATTTTGCTTTCATCCTTAATATATGGTATAAAGTATGCACCCTCCTTGAGCCTGCAGACTTTTTGAATTCCTCAAACAGGGAAGGGTGAGCAAAGACTTAAGTAAGCTTGTCCAACAATAAATCAAACGAGAAAAAGAAAGCAGAATCACTTTGAATCCTTAATCATAAAGCCTTCATGTACAACATATAAAGCCAAATACTGACCTAAATGGTTAATAACAGGAAAAGTCTGTTAATACCTGTTGTATAAACCCCTAATCTTTACAGTTGTTAACAGGAACTGGAGTGCATGCATAAAAGATCGCTCTTCATAGCAATGCTGTTATCCACATCAATCAAGATAATCCCACAGTAAAACCTTGCTAAAGAGGAAATGTGGCATGTTTGGATAATGTCAATGATTAGAAAACATGTCCCAGAAAATGCCATGCAAAGCAAGTTTAAATATTAATGCACACTTTCCTAGCCCTTTTCAGCTGAGAGTCTCAAATTATTTATGTGGACCTCAAGGGCTGAACTCTGATTTCAGTTCCAGATGTGAAACAAACAGAAGTTCATGTGTATTTGAAAGCAAAGTGTAATTCTGAGCCGTAAAACTTCACAGCTGCTTTTTCAGAAAATATGAATACTTGGTCTACACAAGGGTAAATTGAGTCACAGAACAGGAAAATGATTTGTTGAATGTGAACATAGTGAACCAGAGCACATAACAAACCTCACTATCTCTTACTACCACTTCCTTCTTAATGGCTCAAGGAGCCACTGCTGGTTCAAATTCACTCTGTCTTAGGCTGACAATGTGTTTGATCATAACTCATCAGAGAGGACAATTTTTATGTTTTAGACCATGCTATAAATTAAGTCCCTGGAAGATTTTCACTGGGTGTACAGTATGTTCTGGAGAAATCATTGAAAAAGACAGAATTACACGCTAAACCTCTGTGAACAATTGTGCCCTTATTTTCTACTCTAGATTAATGGTAATTGAGTATGATTTGCACTTGCAGGTTGGCACTCTTTGACTGCTAATCACTTGGGAAAATACAACACATTGCTTTCAAGTACTGTTCCTCTGTTGTTTTTCAGGACAATCAAAGAATTAGCTCTCCTCTTGTACTTATGAGGAAGGTGGTATTAAAAAAAATATGCAAGTGGAACAGAATTATTTCAGCTAATTGTAGATGGATGCAGTTTAAAAGTCTGGATCTCAGCTGGTTCTTGTGATTTCACTAGGCTGAAGTATATTGACCTATGAAATGCCTTTTTGTCTCCACCGACTGTAGCAGGGATCTCGCAATGCAGATTCAAATGATGACTGTGTTGTAACTATCCGAAGTTAGTGAGATGAATCTCACCTGAAGTTAAATTGAACAAGTCATCTTTCTGCAGAGCTTAGCAGAATTGGTGCTTTTTGAACTAGCCGGAGCAGTGCAGCAGTCGAACCCTACAAAACCCAACGGGCATGGAGGAAACACAAAGGAAAGTGTGAACATGTAGTAGGAATAAAGTTCACGCTAATACATAAAAATCGCATAAAAGCCTGTGTTGCAATAAGAAGGTGATAAGGTTTCCTAAATAGAACCTGGCAAAGGTATAATTATGTTTGATCAGAAGAATCACAATGTCATATGAGAGTTCATTATTCAGTAAGCTGTCAGTTCAATTCAACTGCATGAGACACTGTGTGACTTTAAGGAAACAACTGAAAACCTGGATAATCAGTTAGTGTAGTCTTAACACCTAAGCAAGGAAGAGTGAGGACATACACCATGCTAAAACACATCTTTAATGAAGGGTTGAAAGACAACACGGAGGGAAGTGGTGGGGGAGTGGTAGGTTTTAATGTTCAAAGTAGAAGAAATAGCTTATCTCTGATGACCTCTTTCCTGGAACAAAAGACCCACATTAAGAAATTCTTTTATAGTCATTTAAAATAAAAAAATAAGATACGGTTTGTTACAGGAATAAGCATCCTCCCAGCAGAGCTTCTAAACGATGATTAAATAGTTTAATTGTTTTAATTAAAAACCCCAACAACTGTGACTTAAAATTTGTATGGACCCTGAAGCACAAAACAGAGGAAAATATGATTCTGGCAGTAGACTGAAATGTAGAAATACTGCTGTCACTTTGTGGTTCGCTCTCTTTATGCTAAACATTTATGAATAGCACGTGCTTGGCCTAGGTGGCCACAGAAGGTTGTAGGAGTCCCCATACCTTCACAAACATCCAAAAATCTGGGGGGTTGGTTTGTGTGGGGATACGCTGATCATATATAACCACTTCTAATAAGCGGGAGGGGACGTGAAAGGTAAATCGCGTCTTGTGCTCTACTTTGGATAACCTCGTTGATTTGGACTTTTTCTACGCTAGCACACCGAGCAGTGCCAAGGCATCTTCCCCGGCCCCGGGGCCACCAGGCAGCATCTGGCCGTAGCGTTAAACACTCTGAGCGTCCAGAGGTGGAGGGCTGCATCCAAACTGCCCCTGGGGAAGAGTCGTAACCTAACACACTGCATCGCAGATGGTACTGTCCGGAGAGTGCCAGCTTGCCTGCGCCAAAGGTGGGGCAAGGGCGATTTTAATGGTTTAATAAACTGCAGAGAAAGTCTTCTGAGTGGGAATGTTCTTTGGCACCTCAGTTTACTGGAATAGCTATAGCACTGGTGAACTAGGATTTCTGACAGTGTCCCTCCTTGAAAGATCCTTTAGGAAACAAGCTATTATGAAATGAGAGGAAATATTTTTACTCGTGTCACTGTTTCTTAATCATAGTAATTATCAGTTGTGCTGATCAGTGACTGGATTAAAGGTGTGGTAGAGGTTTATGAATAGAGGGAGTTTTTACTGTAGATGGATGTTACCAAATAGATGACGATGTGCCTGTTCTGAGAAACAGAGGACACGAAGCGTACAAGAAATAGAGGGATCACAGAGAGATCAATAAAAACATGTCGTTACCAAGGAGTCCGTGAACAACAATTTACTTGGGAAAGAAGAAAACCCCCATGTCTGTTTTCAAGGAGCAGTTCTAAAACGAGCAAAAAGGAAATATTTTTTTCATAAAATTTGTAATTAAATTGTGGAACTCTGTGCCGGATGAATGGATACTTCATGGCAGATAGGCAGTTCAGGAAATCCTTAACCTTCGGACTGCCAGAAGCAGCGATGTTTGCTGAGAAGGTTCAGTCTGTCCTTACCTTGTTTCTCCCATGTCCCCTAAGCATCAGCTACTGGCTGCAGTTGGAGGCAGGATTTAGCCATTTCGGTCTAACCCTGCATGGCAGTTTCTATCTTTCTGTACCCTGGATCATGTGTGTGGAGAGCGTAAAGGGAATGGGCAACATTTGTGACAGCATTTTATTCTTTTCCTTTATCACCCACTTGTCAGCAGCCCTGAGATGGTTTTAGTACTCAACAGAGCAAAGGAAGCGTTGCAAGAGGCATTGGAGGGAAAGTTATGACTGAAGCATTTGTTTGCCTCATTATGCTAATTCCTCCATTATCTCTGGGGTAGTGCATCATCTTGCTGTAGGTGAATTTAGATAAGGCATACACTCAGCCCTTAATTCCATTGTTCTTGGGTCCTCAGTCTGTAAAACTGGGATGCTGTCACAAGAGGTATTGATGGCAAATACACCATCTGTGAGATTCTCAGCTTGTATTACAATAAAGGCCATCAAATGAGGTAGAAGAATTCTACACAACATGGGTTTCTAGATACTGTGCCATAATATGTAATCAGGGAATAAATCATGCAGCCCAACATTTGTACGCTCAGGCACCAAAAGCAAAGAACTTCAGGTTCATACCTTGGAACCTGAGTAAGTGCAGCTGGACCAATGCTGCTGACACAGCGAGACTTCGTAACTCATGCATACATTACTGCAAACTATGGATGTTTGTCACCTCTGCATTTTTGGCCACTGTGATTTTTATTCGGGAACACGTGAAATGTCTGAAGGTGGGAACCTTGTGCTTCAGTCTCCCCAGTTATAAAGTAAAAAAACAATTTTCATTTTCTAGAATGTTGTGATTGTTCAAGTTACTTTGAGATTTATAGATCAAAGGCATCATAAAACCCCAAAATATTTCTGTGTTCAGTAGATACAGCATGAAGGATCTGTAAAATGGTACGCAGATAGTTAAAAGAAAAAATGGAGTTTTGAGCAAGTGTGTATGTAATTTCTATAGACAACTGCCATTATCCTGTGAGGCAAAAGTATTGCTAAATTATTATACTAATTACAGATATTACAACAAATATCAGTCTTCAAACCCTCTGTTGCCTTTTTTCTTCCTTTGAAGGCTTTTTATTATTTTTTATTACTGTGGACACCTACAGAAACTTTTAAATTGAATGATTTAGAACTTTGCATTTAATTTTATTATATTTCTTTTCATGTTACTGCAGTGTTGTCTTTGTTTTTTAATTGATTTTTTTGTTGTTGCCGTCAAACACTTTGAAACTTCTGAAACAAACTGCATGAAAAGAATAAATAATTACATAGTCATAAGAAAAAAAAAAGGCAATATTTTATTAAAGAGAATCTTTCACAATATTAAATTCTGTGATTTTAGTATTTTCTGAGCAATTACAATAGCATTAGTACCAGGTTCTTATGAAAGTAACGTATCTGTATCTATAGAGCAGGCATAGAAAATGCTGCAAATGCATGCCTTTGATCTAAATGACAGAAATAAATTTGCTAAGGACACGGTAACGTTAAGCATGTTTAAACTGACCCATATTGCTTGAAGTGCAGGTAGAGTATTTCTCCTTCTGATCAGGCCATTTGATTTAAAGTATAAATGAAATTAAGTTATGTGCATAATACATGTAATATAATTTGGAACATTAACTCTTACAGATGTAGGTTAATATTTTATTTGCATATATCCCCTGTTTTTTTCCTGTCCTGCAGTTAAATTTATCACAAGTCTGCAGGCATGACTTGCTGCTAGACATGGACACGAACAATTAAGTTTTCAGTCAGAACTACAGTGAGAGACTCCACTCTGGCTGCGTTCGCTAAGCCTTTTGGTAGCTGCATTGATAAGGCGGAAAGAAGTTCATGTGTGAGAAAGCTGAAGTGAAGATGCAAATCTCATGCTTGGCTGGTATTTTGTTATCTAAGAATACGTTGATCCTGAGTGGCATCAGAGTAGCTTTACTTTCAGGCTAGAAGAGTGTTTCTGTTTCTTCTCTTTTAAAAGTAACCTAAATCCTTTGGTAGAATTCCTGCTTTCTTACCATTACGGGGAACTAAAAAAAAAAAAAAATAAATATTGTTAATGTTGTGATTAGAGTTACCATTTCATAAGGTTTTAAACAATTTTCTAGAAAGTGTTCATTAATATTCAAAGCTTTTTTTTTAAAAAAATCATAGGTTTGTGTCTAACATTGTCAGACGCAGTTTAGCTGCTCTTCATAGATTTGGAAGTTCGAGATGTGCTTTCTAGTTTGAAGCAGACATAAATGCCTTCAATCATTATGATAAAATAAGAATATAAAAATAACATATAACTTGCATTCATTTTCTCTCCACATATCCAAGAGGTCTAGGATTCTAAAATAAATCGCATATAAAAATAATGGAAATAGCATTCAGGTTTTTTAGTTAATCATCAAGTTACTGTGACTGATTTTGAGCAGGGACTGCTATGTTTACTCTTTGTTTGAATAGTACAAGAGTTGGGCATCTAGATTTCTACAGAGCTATAATATTTTAAACTCCCTGGAGAAAGGAGGAAGATTAACTCTAAGCAGTACAGACTGTTGTGTGGAATATGACGGTTTTGAAGAAGATGCCTCCATTCATCTGACCTTTTAGCTGAACTTTTCTGAACTACTTCTTACCTGTTGAGATGCCCAGCATGTAGAGCTCCCAGTCTAACACCGTATGATTCTGGAGCTTTCCATTTTCCCATTTAGTCAGAGCACTCACAGCACCTTATTCTAGGTTTAAGCTTAAACATGTATGTGAAGAAGTTTATCTTTTTCAGGCTTTTTATGTAGCCTGCAGAGAGTGGGATGCTCCTCCAGGGTAATAATTCGGAACAGGAATCTCTTGTGACTGACTAAAGAGCACAGTGAGTCCAACTTCATACTTGCCTAAGTGGCTAAGTTGGCTTATGTTCAGAAAATTATTCTTCCAGCAATTGTAGTGCTAAGTAGGCTGTAGGGCTGCAGGACTGTTACTTTTCTCCACCTTTTTACCACCCTTTGCTTGTGTGTACAGGGTGTTGTATCTAGGTGCAATATTAAATTTTGCAGACCTGCCATGTTAGAAATTTGTGCAAACGCTCGAGGTTAAGAGGATATAGCCTTTATCATAGAATTATAAGGATACTCATTAGCCTAGTGAAGCCATGGCAGCATGTCTATGGGGATGGTGCCACAGCAGTGTCAACAAGAGTTTGTTGTGAGAATATTTTCAATTATTTTTGATTAACAATATGCAGTCCCCAAAGAAATAAAAAACTAAGATTAGAGATACAGAAGTTGCACAAAACTACATTGCTGAGAGAATACCAAAATGATACAGGAAAAGATTCTTCTGTAAGACTTGATTTGCAATTATGGATCATAAGATACTGTCTGTCCTCAGTTCTTAAATACATAATTCATGAGTAGAGCTTAAGTAATTTTTTCACCCAATAAAAACTACACTGAAATTGGAATTTAGGGGATTATCAGCACAATGAATTTGATGAACAGTTATGGTTTTTCGGTCTTTCTCTCTTTTAATAGAAGAGGCAGGAGGAAGTTCTTATAACCCAGAAAATAATGCAGTTATGTTTCCACCTGAGAGCTTTTATGGGAAGGTGCAGTTAGATACAAAGCTTAGAGTAAGCAAAACTTAGGTGGGTTTTAATTTAATAGACATGATAATCTGAAATCTCATCATGTGTAAACTGAAATAACTTACTTAAAGTTGCCATTCTGTTTAAGCCAAACACACTTTGTGTTCTCTGCTTATGTATATGTACACAAGAAATGCAAGACAACAGAAACCAAGCAAGCAAAGCTCCCAAGAATGGAAGGTCTTTGAAAATTTGAGGCAAAATTTACAGTGTTTTTTCACAGTGAAGTATTTGCTTAATGTTTTTCCACAGGCTGAAAGAACTTTCATACTGGTTTTATCAGTTTTCAGTACACAGTGATATTCAGAAGACCTCAGTTCTTGCTCAAAGTTGTTGTACATAGCATGCGTGCAACAGAGAGATAAAATTCTAACAATAAATGTGCTTCGTCCTTGTTTACTTTTTTAAGCAAAACTGATATAAAGTGTATTGCTTGTTCAGAAAAGCCTCTCATGAGATTAATGAAAGAGATATCAGCTGCAGGGTTAACGATTTCCTTAATGATCAACAAACTGTTTACAGTGATCTAGGAAGGAGGATGCGGATAGTGAAGCAGATGAATTAAAAACTTGGGAAAAGTTTTCAAAAAGTTTGTTGAAATTCATACATTTTTTTTCATGGTATTTTCTGAGAAGTATTGAATGTAAAAAATGTTTCATTTCATAAGCTAAAATAGTGTAAATATCAACTGATTAGACTGGTCAAAAATCAGATTAAAATCGTGCTTTACAGTCTCAAATCAATAAGTCACTTATCAAAAAGAATTTGAAAATGCAAATCTCCTAAATTTTTCTGTAAGAATCAAAAGAGGAAAGATGGGGAGAATGGCAGGCAATAGGTGGGCCTCTCTTCATATTTAAGATTGAATGGTTTGAATATTTCCTGAAAGTCTTCTGAAAAGCTTCAGATGTCAGAATAGAAATATCTGAAGACCTATTATCAAAATAATAGCCTCTGTAGTCTGTGAACTTGGCAAAAGAGAAATGACTCGTCTCCAATGACATGGGGCTGATGGATTCCACTGGCAGCCAGTGACTTGTGTGACGTGACTAGATAATGAGGGCTTTTATAAACTCCTCTGCCTATTTAAGGGCCTAAAAATGAGTTTTGGATCACAGGCCAAGATTCAGGGCCAGGCATCCAGAGATGGATTCTCTGCTATTTTTAAGAACTCTTGAGACTGCAACTACAGATGGTATTTATGCACGCTCTTTGCTTAAGTGGTAAAATCTTCTGTTCTCTTTAGTGAACAAGGGGATAGTTATTCCTGTAATTTTTCATATAAGCTTAGAAAATGTTACAGACAATGATAACCTCAGTGAACCATCCTGGAGACGACAGGTATTCATTAAATAATAACTATTCTTTGTAGTGCATTAGCACAAGGAACCTTAGCAATGGACATGAAGCTGTTCTGCCAGATAGAAAAAAAAACCCTCCCCTGGCACAAAGACCTTCCAATTTAAATTCTCAACATGGCACAACAGTTGGATACAGAAGATGAGAGAGCAGGTAAAATGCTATAGGGGTTCTTTTTGGTAGTATTTCATATTCTTTAACTAGTAACATACAGATCTTCAAGAGTATTCTGCAGATTTTAAAGTATGAGAGTGTGATTAAAAAAAATAATCTGGTCATGGATTTCAAAGAGAAGCTCAACCTGTTGGATTCATTGTATTGACATGAGATCAAGTAAAAAAATCAAGCTCTTATGTATTAACTGAGCAAATATTTCATTCTGACTAATCAGAGTACTGTTTTACAAACATTAAAAAAGCTTGCTTAAAGCCATGTCATTCATTATTATCATTAAAAATATTGGTATTATTTCTTTGGAATAATTACAAACATAGCAATTATTCATAAGATAAATGGGTAGGATTAAAAATAAGCACATACAAAGCTATTCATCAATTAAATAAATCAGCCTGTGCTATGAAAACTGCATGAAAAGATACCTTAGAGATTTAGGTAATATCAAGGCACTAATTATTACAGGAACGTTGATTGTTTGGACATGGTGAGAAGCAAATCTTAGAAGTATAGTGTAGATAAGACTAGAGGCTTATTTTCTTTTTAAAATACAGGGAAAATAATATGCACACCAAGACATTCAGTGATTTATTTTTGTAGAGTGATTCTAATGTATCTGTGCGAAAAGCCAGATTATCCTTTATAATAGCATACAGGCATAGGATGAGATTGTGTCTGTCTCATCTGTGTCATGTCCCCCTGACATCCGCCCCCCACCCCCCCCAAAAAAAAACCACCCAAACAAACCCAAAACCAACCAACCAACCAAAACCCCACCACACTTCAGTCTTAAAGTGTTGTATTTTGTTGCTCTGTTTAGGCTATTTCTTACCTAAAAACCTGGGGGGTTTGGAGAGGAAAGAGATGCAGGTCTTTTCCACTAGGAGCATCAAAGATAAATAGTTATAACTGTAGGCACTGAAGCGATGTTCAGATGTCTCCAAGTAGCCAGAGACCAAGTCAGCTTTAAGGAAAGGTTGCAGTATGGCTGAATTAGTACGTTGCGGAGCTTGAGAAAGCAAACTCTTATTATTAGCCTGGGTGACCAGGCAATGCCAGACTGACCAGACAGCATTTAGCACCTTAAGCAGTACTGTGCCTTGCCAGCATATCAGCTCTTTCAAAGATGTTGGGGTAATTGGCGCTGTGAGTGACACCATGCAACAGAGAGATGAGCAAAAAGGTACCCGAGGAGGAGCTAAGAGCCCGTGGCGTGACCTGCGTACCCGTGGGTGCTGGCAGGGGCCTCTCTGTCCCCTAACACTTTGCAGCTGCTTTTCATTCTCCCTGTGTGCCCCAGACCCCAGTTATCTCTGGGCTGTGCGGGTAAGTCTCTGCGAGACCCCCTTGACACGCTGGCCGCTAAGAAACTCCCAGAGGCCAAGCTTCTTGTGCTGAGCAGCCTATGAATAGAGTTAGATATTCCCTTAAAATGAAAACCATCTCACTTACCTGAGCAAACAGAAAACTAAGCTGGAAAGTCAGAGAGCTTACTTTGCTTTGTCAGGTTATCCTCATTATCATTGCAGGGTTAGTAAATTATAAATATCTACCCATTAGAAGAGGAAAAGTCATACTTTAAACATGAGCTCTGTTCTTTCTGCTGGGCTTGCTATTATTTTATTATTTCTAACCCTGTAAACTGTAGTATTTCAAAGGTAAAATGTGTTCGTGTAACTTTACAAAGCAGGATCTCTGCTGGTACAGCTAAACAGCAGTACACGAGCAATTCCTGCTTTACGGGTCTGAGTATGTACTCCGCTGCACGCAGCCTCTAGACTGAAAGAGACCAAAATTTAAGAAGGGAACGTGTCACTTCCCCTTATCCATTCTCCAGCTCAATTTCCATGGGAATGAAAGACAGCTGCTTAACCTGGAAGGCCGGTGGTGTGCGCGTTTGAGGGAGCAGGGCGGTGGGGAGTGCTGACGAGCTTTGCTTCCCTGCGGTCTGTGCATTGGCAAAGTGTCTCCCATGAAGTATGTGTTCCTTGAAAGGTCTGCAAAGTTACCGATATACGTCTAAACAGGGATATAAATAGAAAAGCAGGTCTGGTAGCGTGTGCAAGCTTTATTTGGCAAAATAACAAAAGGGACTGAGAACAAAAAGAGCTTTTCACTTCCTCAAGCCTGACGCTGGCCAGGGTCCAGACAGATCCCTACTGTTGGCTGAAATTAGAGCTGCGTGAAGTCTACCCTAAGTTGCGTCTGGTTGCCTGTAGCCCCAGACCTCTCTTCTGGGAGTTACAGGTTATCCAGATTTGGGAGTGTCTGTCTTATTTCACTTGGCGTCATTCCGTACATTGGTGGCTAAGAGACGATCTGATGCAAGAGTCATTTTGAGATCCTAGACAATCTGGAACAGTGCCCGTGAGTTTAGCTTATTCAGTGAGAAAATTGTTCAGTTTGCAATGGTAAACTTGGACTTTCTTTTGCATCTTAAGTTTAATAATATTGACTTAAAATATATAGTGAGGATGAGTCAGCTGTTTTCCATAAATATATAACGCATTTTTAAATTACACATTTACATAAAGGTATTAAAAAAAACCCACACTTTTTTCTTTTTATAATTAAAGGACCTTTGCTGATGCCTGATAATCTAAATAATCAGAAAAACAGCAGATGAACAATTACCTTGTACAATGAAAAGCCATGAAAAAAGTATGCTGGGAGATAAAGTTTGATTCTTTGTGATCTGGAGCTACAAAATCTATCCTAAGAATATACAACTTCCAGAATAGATTGCAGCAGTCTCAAGTCTGAGGGGCAAATCAAGACCCTACCTGCTGCAAAGATTGACTTTAGGCTGTATTTGTCTTCATGTGTTCTGTAATATACCTAAATTCACTGCTGTATAATCAGAGTGATTTGAGTTTTGAGTGCTGCAAAAAGATGAGTAAAACCTCTGCATCTTATATTTGCTTACTTTACATTTTCAGTTTTTCTTGTGACAAGAAGACATAACTACACAAAACGTCACAGTAGCAGAACACAAACATACTGTTGTGTGATGGGATCACAGTCAGCAGTCTTGGCTATACATTTTTGAATCTGAATGTGTACAACTCAAACCACAGGTTTATTAAGAATCATCAGTCCCCGTTTATGCAAAGAACAGACAGTTCCTTTATGGTGGAGTCTGCTTGCTAGTCTGTTACACAGCTGGGTATAGCTGAAGAACAAGTAGGAGACAAATTAGGAAGTTTGATTCTTGAAGTAACTGGAAATATCTAAGCAGAAATATGCTCCAAATCACAGGCTATTAACAAGAGAATAGGAGGTACAAAGTACATTCTTCTGAGAAGCACAGTTCTTTAAGACAGCTCCTGCATCTTTTGAAAGGAGCACACTAGTGTGAACTTCTCTGGAGATCTGTGTTGCTGCTAATGACAGCAAGCATTTGTGTGAAGGCAGAGGGATCCTGCCAGGTTCTCAGTTCAGGAGAGTTGGCCACTATGTTCTGCTTCATCTATTCACCCTACTCCAAAAAACCCACAGCATCCTGCCCTCGCACCCCGGGAACTAAGCATTTGATGCCCATTTAACTTCACTACATCCTAATGGCTAATTACATCCTAATAACCTGATCGTTTGTACACTTATACAACTTTTACTTTATCATCTCTGTCTGCAAGCTGTTCTATTGACCTCTTAGGAGCTAGCTCATAAATAAGCTGTTGGCAATATAAAATGATGTGTGCTCTAGGAGTGCTTATCTCTACTGTGTATAAAGGGACACTGTATAGATAGCTCTTATGTAGATGTTTAACTAAATGGTGATAGTTCTCACATTTTTTATATCTGTTAGCTCATTGTGAGATGTTCCCACAGAAACTGAGCATTCCTTTACTTAAAACGTGGAGTTAACTTACTTTTTACTACTGTAGAAACGGTGGCAAAAATATTAGAAGTACTTAATGATGTCACTGGTAAGAGTAAAGAGTTACAAAAGAAGAGGAGAAATCCTAACAGCTCTTCCAGCTCCTGTTCTGCTAATCCATCAGTATTTCCTATATTGCGTTTTATAGTGCCTTGTCTAAATTCCAAGAGTTGTGACTTCCATCAGAGATTTTTCCATAACCCAGAAGAATGCATTATCAGAGAAAATTTCTTCTCTATGTTTTCACTTTCTTTTCACTCTACTACTCTTAGCTATACTTCTAGGGTATCATTCACAATTAAATAATAATTTTCTTTCCAGTTAGCATTCTGCCCTCTACAAAAATCCAACATTGTGTTGCGTTCTTATGATTTCCTTAGGTGTCTACTTGTGTGTGGTTCAGATATGAAGACAAATTTTTCAACTGCATTACGGTATTCTGTGATGTTTTGCCACAAAAAGAATCCATAAAGTTTTTCATAAGTATGTTCCCAGCATAAGGGAACAACCTTATGGACTGCCTAAACAACTGATTATGTTGTATGTGGTTGAAATGCATCTTCGTTTCTTGCTAGGGCAGGACCTTGTATCCATCGCTTACTGAATACAACCCTGATCAGCTGTAAAGCTATTCGGAGTTTCTCACCGAGTTCCCAGGCAACCAGATTGCTATTTTACCCGTATATTTTCACTATTTCTTTGGATTATGTCTCTTTCCTGACTGGTGTTCACAGAACTTACAAATCTAATGTCTGCTAAGTATTTCATATACGCATAGTTCATTTTCCCTATATTTTTTCATGATACAAGATGGATTCTGAAGCTGGTGCTGTGAGAGCTTTTTTTTATACGAAAAGCCCCTTCATTAAAGACAATATTTAATTTTTACGATAAATCTTTATTTTGCAAAGTGATTTTTCCTGTTTTTCTTCAGAGTCCTTTGCACGTTATAAGTGGTAAATTGAATGACTCCTGGAAAGTTATTTTTCATTTCTGCAAAATTAGTATTATTCACAACTCTGAAAGTCCATCAGTAGTCTGATGATAATACTACATTTTCTGTCAAACAAAACAATATCCGCATCATGAGGCCAGAAAGAAAGCAGGTCTTAGAACTGTATAGATTTTTCTCTTTAAATACTGTATCTTCAGTTTCTCATTTCATGTCGTGTTTCAAAAAGTGGATGAGGTAACAGTAACACATACTGTCGTGTTTTCCTAATGGCATAAATTCCTAAACTTTCTCCTTCAGAAAAGTCAGACATAATGTCTAGGGTAGAAGTTAAAACTAACTTTGTGTGAGGAAACAGTGGCACTTGACCCAAAGGCTGTCCCTAACTAATCTCCTGAATAATCCCTTAATAAACAGTGGTTCTGTAAAGTATGCTGTATGAAAAGTACAAACAGGTAAGTTACAATATAGCTAGTTTACATGTGTTGTGCACAATGTTTTATGGATGTTTTATTTTTGCAGTGTGTCTGGAAACCATGAAAGAAAGAAAGAAAAGTACAATTTAGTTCTGATCACAGTTATCCAAACATCTTACTAGGGTCGTGAGATCTTTTGCAATCAAACAACAAATCCTTTGAAATTTTTTTTGTTGTTATGCACAATAAGTAACTTTTCCAGAACCAGCAGGTTGTCAGTTGAACTGAGGCAAAGGGTTAAGTGTGTGAAATCAAAGAGATACTTATACTGATGTTTTATGGGATAATGATCATTCTCCAGATCTGATAGAACATTTATGGAATTGCTGTGAGCTCACCATAATATTACTAATGTAGTTGATAGTTAAGGAAGAATCAGACTAACAAGGGAACCAACCATTTTCTTAGAGAAACCATGTTTTACTATCAGAATTCTGGGTACTTGGTAAATGATTTATGAAGCTATTCCTAAGTATTTTACAAAGTTATCTATAAATTTAATCAGGAAATTAATCATGCTATAGCTGTGTATTTATGTAATGTAAGATGATGTCCTTTTCCCTATTTACATACAGAGGGGAGTGATTACAATTATATACATGTCTACATCTTTTCAAATGATGTTATAATATTGGAATGATTTACAGTTTATATCAGCTTCCAAGCTATGCTTCTATGCCTTTATCTGCCTCCCCAAATGAAGGGCAATCAATGCCCATGGAGGATGACTGGAAGGAGATACCACCTCCGTCTTCAGAGACCATACCGAGAGTCCTTATGGGAAGAATTACATGCAGACTTTTAATTTGTGAAAGAAGTGTAAAGCTAAAATGAACTACTGGAAATCTCTGTTAAATTCCATTAATTTTATTAGAGAAACACTCTACCTAGGTCAGCTGCTCTTGTTGAGACAGATTTGTAGTTGAAGAAATTTTATCTCATTTTGTCAAGTCTGCATTTTTCCATTTGTAATCTTTTTGTTAATATATTCCTTACCACTCCTACGGCAGTCGCCTACACACTCATATCAGTGATGAGGATTTTCCCTACTTTTTTAAATGTAACAGATACATTATCCTGTATATTTTCACTTAATATGCTACACACTCCTGACAAAATAAAAATGCCACCAATGAACCAATGAACAAACCCTACCAGACCCCTCCAAACATCTGAAAACAGAACATCTAATAACAGAACATAAGGAACAGAGCATTGATTTTCTGTAATCCATGGGTTGGGATATCAGCAAAAAGCAGAAACTTACTTTCTGAATTAATTATCTAATTTTCTTTCCCTTGTCCCTGCCCCACTTCATTATAGCTGATTCAGTACTGCTTATTTGCATATGCTTGAGCGTGAAGTACGCTATTGCCCAGAGAACACGTACGTTAAGATTGAGCAAAGCCACTTTTCCAGTAAATGCTCCTCTTGGCAATTGAGAATACTGAACGGTGTAAGTGGAAAAAGTCTTGTATCAAAATTCAGCTTAGGTATTTTCTCATAGATTGTGTAATCTTTAGTGATTGAGGTTGTACTGAATCAACAAGGTGCCTTTATTCCTGTCCAAAGCTTTTTTGGGACTACTGACTAATAACCAGTTGCCATCCAGTCACTTGCTTTTTGATTTTATTGCACATTAGAAAGTAGCCAATTAAGATCTGATTCCCGGAGAGAAAAAGAGGGAAGAAAACACCTGCTTAGTAAATGGCATAAAGTAACACTGAAGTAAGGATGTATTTAAAGTGTGAACGTATGAACACAGATGTGCTTTTCTTTATGTGAATTGGTAATAATGCTTTTGAGACTTTTGGGAAACTTGCCTTTGTTGATCAGTTAGTCAAAGAGTTAAAAGAACAAAATTGTGAGAGAGTTTTACTTCACATCAATCATTCGCTTCACAAATTGAAGATCACTGTTCCCTTTTAATCAACGCGTGGAATATATTCTCTTTTCTTGGAGAGGGCAATTTGTGGTTTCATTACTAATTGAAGTAGACTAATTATAAATGATTAGCATTTGAAGAAGACTTTTAACTGCTTTATAAGACCAGTTCGGTGCGCCTTTCTCTGCACTTCTTGTAAGTGTAACTTAAAATACATAATTTAATAAAGACTTTAGTATAAAATAGGACTAAGTACACTTATAAGTCTTTATCAGTCATTTCTGCTGGTCTCTAATCCTAAACAAAATGATGCTAAATGTGCAGAATCGCAAAAGACAGAAATCAGGTAATTCAGTATAAACATGCTTGCTCTCTACATGAGATATTCCCACTATTTTTCCGTGTACCACTTTACTGCAAATACTATTTCATGAAGAATATTAAAAAATACCTTAAGCTTTTAGTTCAAAACGGACGGCAGCCCAAAATGTAATATTGATCTTGTAAATCCACCTGAAAAGAATCATAGAAATCTATACTGAAGAGAATTGGACAGATTCTGTAATTGCTTGCAGTATCAGTAACAGTATTGATAGGTGCATCGGTTTAGAATAAAACCATTAAAATAAACTAATTTACATACCTACATATGAGTAGAACAGAAATAGATTTGTTAGCTCCTTGTCTCTCTCCTTGCTGTCTGAGGCTTTGTAATAAGGGGAATTTTTTATGAATGGAGGGGAGAAGGATGGGGAGATATTTTCACTCTATCATGTGAGAGGTAGAGCAGTTAATATATGGAGACTGAACTGAGGAGTCATTTGGAGTTCCTGCTGTTGAATTACTGGAACTTACTAGGATGGTGCTATGATGTATTGAGCATTAAAAATAAAAACAAATACATCATATTTCTTTCAAAAAGTGACCTAGTAGTGGAAAAATGAAAAGAGACAGGTGACATGGACAAAACTTTGTAGTAGAAGAGCAGTCTTTGCAGCAGCGTATTGAATAAGTGAGGGGAGACTGAATATGTCTTGTACTTCTAAATAAATATGATATTGAAATGCTGCTTGATCAGAGCTAAAAAAAGGAGGTTTTGTTGTGAGGATGAGTACACCTAGGAGGTGCCAAATAGAAGAATTTGCAAAACTGGCTCCCAGATCGAGAGAGGCTAGTGAAAGGTACAAATAAAAAACCTGTATCTCTGAATTGTTTACTTGAGTGAAACAATGAGGAAGTTATCCCAAGTGATTAAGAAAATAGTGGAAAAATGTTGCGAGTGAATATCAGTATGCCTGTTATAATTTATTGAACTTGAAAGGTTGATAACTACTCATAAGAAGTTGTCAAAGGGATGAGGAGGTGATGGATCTGGGATGGTGAGGTGGGGCTGGGAGTTGCTTTAAGATAGTAGTTAAATTTAAATTTGCAGGTAAGAGTACCCTGAGATAATTTAAAGGCAGGAGAGAAGGAGACAAAATACAAAGTATTTTGGAGTTCCCACCAAGAACTGCAATAAAATCTGGAGGGTTTTATAGAAGAAATGCAGTGAAACAATGATCATAGTGCACAGTTAGAGAAGCCAAAAGGAGACTGGTTTAAAGGGGAACTTAGTTGTATTGAAGGGAGCTGACGGTTCAAGGCGGGATATGGAGTGCTGTTTCTGAGTGTAAAGAGATCAAAGAGAGAAGAGAAATGGTAGTTAAAGAGGGAAGGGGGGTAGGGCAAAAATGTTTGGGCTGTGACATGAGAGAATGTGAAAGTAAGGCAAAGATTGAAACAGGGAATAAGAACAGACACTAGCAAAATCTGAAGTTCTTGTTCCAGTTTCGCGATAGGGGAAATGAAATAAGTAGCAGGGAGGAAAGACGAAAGTTTGTGATGAAAGCAAATGGAGAGGACTGAAATAAGTTCTAAAAATATGGCACAGATCTTTCTTGAATCATCAGATGGCGATCTTTCTGCCTGCTGAGGATGATAAAAGTAGTCAGGTCCAGATATTGCGGGACAGACTGAATCATGGCTTTCCCATGCTCATCTCTACTGCTCTGATCCAGACTCTCTTGTTTCCTGGCTAAGGCATTGTAGAGGGAAGCTAGGGGTTTAATTCCTTGTAATTAGGCTCAGGTGGATCTGAACATACATGTTTCTGCATGAGGCTATTACACAAGTTGAGTGTCAACTAAACCACTAAGACTGCCTTTTAAAGAGAATTATGAGTGGGTTAAGCACGCCATCAGCAGGTGTATGAACATGCCCTTAGCACACACTAGAATGAAAACCTAAAGACCTAAACACTATCCTGTCCATTTTCTGTATTCTGCTGGGGCTTAAACAAGGCAAAATTGGGACAAGTAAATGTAGAAATAAAGTTTCAGATCAAAACCAGATATTCAGTGTTTGCAAAACCTTTGTGTTCAGGGAGACAATGAACAGAAGCTATTTGGATCACATAGTTGAAGCCAGATATCCAAAGTCATGCTTATTTTAGAAGTCTGAGTCCTTTTAAGGATGGTCTTTAGGCTTTTCTTTCCATCCCTTACTTCAGAATAGGTCTGCCATTATTGTCTTCTGTTATTAATGTTTAGTAGCTGTAGGAATGTTGATGTTCCCAGCAAGGAGATGGCTGGGGATGTCCTTCCTTTTCTGTCTCCATTGTAGAAAAGTACCTGGTATAGCATATAATGAGTAACAGTATTTTTGTATTTTTATATAGATAGGAGTACATTTTAGCTGTATGTTATTCTCTACCAATATTGCCATATTTTGCGTAGATACCCTCTACACAAAGGAAAAACAAGTGTAGGGAAATGAGTTGTAAAACCTTCCTTTTAAATATAACACAGAAAATAACTGAAGCGTACTACGGCAAAGTGAACTGCGAGCAGTTTGCACAGCTTATACTGCATGTATTCTAGCAAATGCATCAAGACAGAATATAACCACTAAGTGTTTAAATATCCTTGCTATCATACACAACTAAATAGTCTGTACAATTTCTTTATATGTGAGGTGATTCTTTCATATGTACTTACCAAATTTATGTTTTTTTTCCCAGTATCTCCTATCTTTTCTAAAGTTTGAGCTCAGAAATACTTACCTGTATAAAAATTCCTTACATTCCTCTCCCTCTGTTAATTTCTCTGTTCTATTTCCTCTCTTGTATCAGAAGCAAAGTATAACTGTATTTGCAGATTTCTCTTTTTTCTCTCCAGCTTTTCTCCACCAGCAGGCCTTTGATTTGAAATTGTAAGGCACTTAATCTTTTGCCAGCATTCTTATAAACAGATTCCGCTTGTCCTTTTGCCGATGCTTCAGCATGTAGCCAATTTCCTCTCTTTTCTTGCAGTTTAGAAGACCTCAGATAATTCTTCCTCTGTTCTCTCACAAATATATGAAATTCTAAGTAGTCATCTTACTTCCATCACATTCATGAGGCAATTCCATCACCACCAAATTGCAGACTTGGCAAAACATTGTCCATCTGCCTTTGAAATGATATAAGAAAGGACTGAATTTCAGAGATGCTGCTACAGACAATCTAATCTACTACATGGCGGCTTGTACTTTTACAGAATAGCCTGTACTTTTGCATATCCCAGCATGGAATGCTTAAACTATTATTCAGCTTGGTTAAAGTTTCCATTTAATTTACTAGTGCTTCACATTTTATCTGATGAAAGACAAGGTCAGTAGGATTCATAGAATTTGGCCTAAAACTGCTGATTTACAGGAAGCAATGCAGTTCTGTATAGATCTTTAGAAAGGACTGATCTGATGTCAGTATGCACTTTCATGGTGCTTGGCTGCAATTTTAAAGGCTGCTGAAGTAGAAGTGGTGAATGCTTTTACTTGTGTTACAAACTCCTAGTTAATGCCTCTGGTGATAGGTTATCTAGGAACAGAGTCATGTATTAATCCCTCAGGTTTAGTTAGATAACCCCTACAGAAGCTTTAGGCAGCTGCCGCCTCAGATTCTTCAGGCTGAATCCAGTCAGATCATCTGTAATCCATTTTTTCCTTTTCTCTTCATTTTAGGACTTTCAGTCTGCAAGCTGTAAGCATACACAAAAGAATGTGAGCAGCTGCAGTTACAGAGACATGTCTAGTAAGCAGCAATGTGTGATTCACAGTGGCACTGCCTGATGTGTGGAGTTCTTTAAAAAAATATTTACCCTATCTCTTTAACAACGTATTTAAAAGTAGGACAAGTGAAAATTCTGACTTTCTGTCCTGTCTTAGGCGTCACTGTCCCTCACACAGTGGTAGTCCCAATGTTCCAGTGTTAACTTTCAAGAGCACTAAATCCACCACAGTCAGGAAAGTTATTGAATACTCAAAAAAGAAATATACTAAGTTGCTGGCTTTCTTCCGTCTGAACAGGCTCACACATCTTTACCCTCCATGGCTGGTAGATTCTGACGTAAGAGAGGAAGAGAGGCCATGTATTCGGACGGAAGGCATTTTCATTATGTCAAAAATAAATGGCTGAAAGCTGAAGTGTGGCTAGTGCTGAGTGTGCTTCCTTGGCAGGAGCCAGCAAAGCCTTTGAGATGTTTCAGTGGTCCTATATTATTTATTCTGATCACATAAATGTTTATTGTCTGTCTCTAAAAATAGATTAAGTGAATTTGAGAATGTTGCAATGTGAATAAGTGACAATTCGATGAAAACTCTTTTGGCAATGTACCTAAGCTGCAACCAACCACGCACAATTTCCACTTATAAAAAGACTTTTTTTTTTTTTTTCTTTTCTTTTTTGCAGGGTGGAGGGGTGGGGGTGGGGGGTGTTAATGTCTGAATATTTGTAGGCTTCTTGGCTTTGTGTACATTTGTTGTGACCATTTTGTAGTGAAATAACCAGAAAAGAGATAGGAATCAATACAGCATAGTGTGTAGTATAAACAAACTTGTGTATGTTTGGAATATAGTAGTTAAGATTTTATCTGGTCATGCTTACCCAAATGATAACAGACCCCAAATACATAACTGACCATGGAGCTGCTCTAAACCGCACTATACACCAGGATAGTTGAGCAATAATCCAAGAATTTGTAGCAACTAACATGGCTTTCTCTTGTTCCCAACTACACCTAATTCAAACTGTTTGCTACTGCAAGCTGAACTCAAAGATGCTGATGTGTGTAACTGTAGTGATGGGTTTATGGTAAGTATTAGAAACTGGATTTTTGTGAGAATTATGACCTATATTTCAGTTAGTTGTGGAAAAGCCTTGGAGTGGTTATGAGCAATGCTCACTATTTTTCAGCTCTTCTGAAATCTTATTCCTCAATTTGTGTTCTGTGCGTTAGGATAGCACTTAAAAATGCATACTTTAGTGGGTTTAAAAATTGTGTAGTCTTTTAAATACTTCTGAATGTTTGAATTGTGATCCCTTATTGAATTATGCCCTTTATTTGATATGTTGTCATATACCATTTCAAAGTTCCTTCTAATACTTCATCAGACTGACACTTCTTTTGTCTCTTTCTCCATCATCTTTGGGAAAGCACTTACATAAGAACATGACAACATAACAGAATAGAAAGTCCCACTTTAAAAATCTGTTTAACATGCTTCATAGGGCAAATATTGTCTTTTTCCAAGACAGAACCACATTTCTGAGATTTTATTATACATTTAGCACCCTTAAAATAAATATTTTTTTAATATCTATAACAGTTTGGTCTTTTCAGCAAAGTAAAAAAAAAAACACAAACAACCCACCAAAAAGCTGTGTTATTAGGAGAATAGTAGCCCTAAGGTTATTCAGTCCTATCTGTTAAAATCCATTCCTACCAGACATAACAAGAGCTCAACTTCATGCCAAAATTGATTTGAAGTATATCTTCACTCTTGACTTTCTCTGCGGTGGCTCATTTCCCTTTTCTGTGCTTCTTTGTAATGGCCTTCTTCCAAGCTGTGAGACTGAGAAGTCAGTACAAGCCCAACACTGATTTCAGCAGGGAACTGCAGAGACATTTGCCCTTTATTGTAGATGCAGAACATAAATTGAATCCAGGGAGAGCAGCATCCTAAAATTACCCCAGGAGTAATTTTTCTAGACCAGACATTTAGATGATGAGCATTGTTCCCTTTTGCTAAGCTTTTTTAATATCATAGAAAGTCAAGTATGTTCCTACTGTAAATATTGTATATCCCTTTTTTAAATATGATTTTTACAAGAACTCTTTTGGGTGGCAATACAAATGCAAAATACTTAGGATCCATATTAATTCAGAAGTAGAAAATCCAGTTTGGAACGTTGTGCAGTAAATAACTGCTGACTGTGGATTTTGATGGAGCATAATTTATCAGATAAAACTGTGGGTCACAGTGCATTTAAGGCCTCTACTTCCAATACTTGCTTTTATTGTAAAAACAATTAATTGATTAATTAATTATAGTCAGTCATTTATCATCCTAATGACGACATTTTTTTCTCTCTTAAAGTCAGAGTATGTCTCTCTCTTAGGGGTAATGCTTTCCAGACCACTTTTTTTTAAATTATTATTTTATTTTATTTTATTTTACTTTATTTGGAAAGGGAGTAGGCAGACCTCAAAACCACACAGTAAGATTTACTCTACAAAGGCAAAAATCATGGACAACACTTTATTCTGCAGAGAAAGAGATATTACAAGCCTAAACTAGAAACCTGAGTGTGTTGTCATCTTTGCCAAATTGAATATTGGGGTTGTGTTCAGAAATAGTTTATGAGACTTTTCACAGTAGTTAAGAGCCCAGCCAGCATTGCCAGAATGTGTTTTTAGTAACAATCAGAAATTCCTCTTAGCTTCCATCCATTAAGAAAGACCTACCTCCTAACACTACATACCAATTACTGCTCTTACAGAACACAGCGGTCAGATTTGAACATTTTTGTTTTCCTGGAAATAGTTTGTTAGAGCTATATCCAGGGAAGAGTTTCAGCATCGTAATAATTGCCGCTGAAGTGCAGTTCCTGTTTGATAGCGTGCGTATTGCAAAGGGGTGCGCACAGGCCCATATCCAAAAGGCATTTAAGTGGCATGACATTAAGCATGGTAGTAACTACGCTCAAAACCAATCGTTATATCAAAAAGCTACAACCCTTCTTTGTTCCCTTATACAAGGAAGAGTTAGGTGCATCAGAATGCGATCCAGAGAACACAGAGCAATTACATCCAGTTAATAGGAAATGCTGAAGGTAAGAACATATGTAAGCAACTTCAGAAGCTGTCTTATATTCTTACCAGGCTCCTTCCTCTTCTGCAATTACCTATTTAACCTATGCTTGTCACATGAAGCATAGCCAAAGAGGTGGGATCAGAGGAGATTTAAATCTATATCTTCTATGTATCTGCTGTATTTCTCCTATGGGTTTTCTCCAATTGCATTGCCTCTGTCTCTCCTTTTGAATTTGTTGTGTTTTGCCCAGAGTAATTACATATTCAGGGGACCAGAAAGAAAAAAGAGGAGAAATATCTGGTATGGGAATCCACCTGGGATAGGTGCAACCTTAGTTCATTCACTGGCTGATATTTGAATCTAGCATCAAACAGGTCTTAGCCAGGGTTTATTTAGGGACCTTCAAGTATCTTTTTATGATGTATCTTTCTATCATAGTTCAGGATTCATCATTTAAGTGTCTATGATCAAAACTTCCTCTGATACCTGGAGATGCTTTATCCAACAGATGATATAGACAAGCTTTGTGTATAAGGTTTTTTTTAATTCTTGACCCCTCTGATAACTGCTTCATTTTGATGATATGTATGTTTTAATATACATTAATTATGAATCCTTGTTTTTCTGCTGTTGATATTGTATTTTTTACTGATCAGTTCTTTGACCATGATATGTATTTCAGTTATTTCTTTCATATGAATTTAACTTTTCCATTTGAATCCCAAAAAACAAACAAGCATGAAGTATTTATTAAATGTTAATGCTTCTTTGGAAGTCATTGTTAGAGACCGTCTAGAGACCGTTGAAGTAATGTATTATTCTATATAATTTTCTGCAAAAACAATAAAGAGGAAGAACAGAAATTCACAGGTTGGGTTTTGCCATCCTGAGAGATAGCCATCATCATGAAAGTGCTTTAGTTCCTAGTGCTTATGGCAGATTACATGATTAGAATCACAACAGAAAAGATGCTTAACACAAATTCAAATAGTAATTAACCATGGAACAAGTTCCGGTCTCGCTTTACTGTTCTATACTCACAGTAACAATGATGTAGGGGAAGCATTTGCTACTCAGGGTATAAAAACAACTCCACATCTCTAACTTTTAATCTCAGTGTGTGGTTTATATATGACTTTTTTTGCCATGTTCTTCATGTCTTACAAGAAACAATAAGAAACTCAGTACACTGAAAGGGCTCCACTAGGCAATAATCTGTTTTCTGATGCTTCCCCTTCTCCTTGCCCCTAGCAGAGTAGAATGATGGGGTATGTTTAGGCCAGGAGACTTACGAATTTCAAGAGATGCTGCTGCTTGGATTTTCCCTACTCAGGTCACTATTTTTGTACTTTCTCAAGCAAAGGATTTTTTTAAATTTTTCTTGAATAAGGTAATTTTTGGGGTGCGCTAGGATTTCAAAAATACCGAACCGCATCAATCTATTCTCCAGAATGTTTAACAACACTGGTTGAGACAGAGATTCATAGCATCAGTGGATCACTAGTACATTTTGGTCAGTGGTTTTATTTCTCCCTCAGTAGATGTTGCTGTAAGATTCTTTTTACACTTGGAAATCCAGCTTGAGCTCATTGAGACTGAACTGAACTTTAATATGGAAATATATGATGGTTATGTCATGAAGTTTATTCTCTCATGTTGGGAAAAATAAGTAAAATACCAGTAAAAAACTTGATCTCTTTCCATGTTCCATATTGTAAAGAAGTCCGCACAATAGATTGGATCAAGAAGCTCCTAAAACGGAGTTCAAGTGAAACCCTTTCTTCACCTTTTCTAAGTTATATTTGTAGTCCAAATATTTGAAAAGCTCCATTATTATGTTGGCATACATGGTTGCAAATAACAGCTTCCAAAGGAGAGCTGGGCGTTTAATGCAACTCTCAATTTTTTTAAATAGAAAATGGAGTCACATGGAAATGCTAAATATATCCTACATAAATAATTGAAATTTGCATATCATAGGGAATTGTCTGCCATAGAAAGGTTGATTATAATGGGTTTTATTACACAGGGAAAACATTTTTATATGCTGATTCAATTAGCTTTGAAAACTTGCAGTAGTGTGCCAGTGTTGCTTATTGCCATTATTTGCTTCCAAGGCAGCAAATTCATTGACTGTGTTCAGGGTAAGTCAGAGGACTGGAATGAAAGCATTGTCTCTGCAGAGGCAATGTGGATACACCCTGGTGCTCTAGTTCTTTTGCAGTAAGGGTCATGCCTTCAAGTCTTCTGGTTTCAGCTCTTATAGGGCTTGTTCCATCACTGTTACAAAGTTTTGCCATTGAATTTAGTCAACCTGGACTAAAAAATTGCTTTGGTATCCCATGGAGTTTTCAAAGCTCAATCAAATATTTTCAAACAGCGTATTATTGCAGCTAGAGTTAGTAATGCCAGATCCAGCGCGCCCTTTGAAATCAATGTGGTATTTTTAAGGCTCTGAACTTCAGACCACTTATTCAAAGACAAGGAGGTATGTAAATGTAATGTGATTCCCTGTCCAAGATGAATACATGCTTCTGATCATATCTGTATGAAATATTTAGATCCTGGTTTAAAGCACTTCAGTGCTATTTTAACATTAAGCAGATGAGTTGTCAGTCACTGTTTGGGCTTAGAATTATCCATGAAGCTGAGAACTTAGTAATCAGGAAAGTTCTAAAAGTAGTACTTAAGACTTTTCTTTTGGTTAAGAAATATTTTCAAATAAATTTTCCTCTCTAATTCTGAACTCATGGTTTGCTAGGTCATTGGAAATGCTCTCCTTCAAAATTACTCAGTCAGAATAATAAGACTCTTTATATGAAGTGGCCTATTATCATAAATGAATAAAGCACAACCTCTTAGGCAATTGGAGAAGTTTGCATGAGGAGTAGATCTGAGTCACGTACAATATCTCCTTCAAACATGGGGAATTTTCATGAAAATTATAGTACTTCAAAAATTCTCTTTCCTTAATCTTTGCTAAAATTACTTGACTTATGTCATAAATCACTTCTTCTAACTACCTAAGGTTATCTACTTTAAATGGTAATGAGCTTTATGTTTGAAACTTTACAGGATTGCTGGTAGGTAATTCTGGAAGAACATCTTAAAAGAGAATTTGGGGCTCTAAGCGTTACAAAACAGAATGAGCTATTTAAATTAACAAGCAAGCTGTTAGTCAGATTAACAATTAGTGTAGTGAAAAAAAAAATCATAGTTAGGCAAACTTCATTAATGTGTTGCAGTAGAAACAGCTATTTCAACCATTTCTTAGTCATTAAAACTCTTTGAATCCTACCCTGTCTCCTAGTCTATAAAATCATGTAAAGTTATACAGGATCAGGGAAGAGAAGAAGAGGAGGGGAAGAATGTAAAACTGAACTATTTATAGTTTGAACTGGATGAAAAAAAAAAAAAAAAGATAAAATTATTTTTTCCATTTTCCCATACCAAAACACATACAGCTAGTCTTGATTAATTACATCACAGGATAACAAACAGATGGGAAGAAGCAAGTTTGAATTAAAAATATAATCACAGTAGTGATCTACTTTTCAGGGCAGAGGAGGGAGTGACTATTACAGAAGCCACCTGGGTAACATCACACTAAAAACTTTCCATCTGCCTGTACAAAAGTTTGATAGTACTCAGCTAGATCTTGAAAAACTCTGTCGATTATGCTTTACATGGGTAACAATGCCAAGTATGTAGTTTTAAAAAGCTCATCCATCAATCTAAGGTTATAGACTCTTTCTGGTAAATGTGCAAATGAAAAAAAATAAAAAAAATTGCTGAAAGTATGAAGCAAACTTGCTTGTCTTGAATGAAATGGGATGTAGATTTAATCTAATGGCAACACATGTTCTGATGAACAAGAAAGACCATCCAGGCCTGTATGGGGATACTCATTGTTTTATAAAAATTTGAGCTTTCTACTTTTCCATTGCTCATTATGGAATGATGTTCCCAGACTCTGCAGGGAGAGGAAAAAAAGAGTGTGTGTTCAACTCTATGCTTTTGTCCTTTGAGAACTTTCTATGAATATAGCACTTGTGAAAAGAACTCAGCTTTTCTCTGTATCTAGTAGAGTTTTATTCTCCTTATTTGTTCTCTTATTTAAAATCAACTGTTCATATATTTTCCTATTCTGGAGCATCCAGAAAGCTGGCACAAATTCTTTTTTCCAGTGATTCTAGGACCTGCACTTGCACCTTTTGCCTTTCCTCATATATTATTTAGCCAAGTGTTATCTTGGTTGCCGATGTGTGTAAGAAAACAAGAAAGCCATGGAATATGTTTCTCATACACTGCTAACCACTCCAGAGAGAGAGATCAATATATCTGATACAACTAGTATCATTGACCCAAATCTGTCAACCATTAACTCAGTTTTGCCAACATAAAAAGAGGCAGTATTTCCTGTAAAAAGTTTCCACTCTGTGAAATGCGCTACCGCAACAGCCCAGCCTGCCCCTCCAAACAAACAAACAAACAAGAGAACTCTATCTAACAAAATAGCAGTTCGTGTAAAACTGATAGTTTGGCAGGGTTTGTTACAACCGGATCATCTTTTCCAGGTCATATGCTTGTTATTGCAGAGTTTTATAAGGAATGTTTTCCTCTGTAGAACATAGGAAATTTGTATTAGTGCACTGATTTTGTTTAGTTGAAAGAAGTGGTTTATTTTTGTAGTCTGAGAGCACTTGTGCAGTTTTCTTTCCTACAAAGTAAAACCTGTTGGCTTTTGCTGGAGGGAAAACACAAGCTTTGTGGCCCATTATGGAAAATGTTGCAGTTCGTTAAGATGCAGTGAGACAAGAGAAGGTTGTATAACTGAGTATATCAGCTTGCAGTAAACCTCTAATTCTTCACCAGTAGATTATGTTAGGTTAGTTCCGTCCCTCTTCTCAGTGAAATCCCAAGGCTCTGCTTAGTCTTTTGTGGCATCGAAAATCCTTGTGATCTATTATCAGATTATCCTTGAAAGAGTACTATATGTTTCACTCCTAGAAATAAGCAATCTGCTCTCTAGCACTCACCATTACAAGGAGTCATTTGTGACAGCAGAACTTTGTCATTCAGTTATGCTTTTGTATAGAGCGCATGGCCAAAAATCTCAATCACAGGTGTCTAAAGTTGGTTAAAGAAGTGGTCGGTGTTCCAAACTTCAGAGATGCTGATCCGGTGCCCGAGTGCCAATGCTCGGGGCAGAGAGGAGCTCGCCGCAATCACCTGCAGACTTCTGATCCTTTTGCTTGCTCATTTTTCAGGCTATGAGCATTCCCCTATGGCATGTGAAATACTTTTTCTTCTTTTGTTTCTCAGTACGCAGTGAGCTGATAAAAGTGAAAAATATTTAGCTAAAGCTTTAATTACTTTAGCCTACTTATTATGTTCAACACCTTGCTGTATGCCTTATTTCAACTTCTTTTGATCCACGTTTTCATGAGAAAACCTGATTATAGGTATTACAGGTAGAGACCTGACTAACAGTAAGAGACTTGTGGTGTAGCAGAAAACCTGTCAAATTTGTAACCTAGTTGTTTTTATGAGATATGTTTTTTTATGCTATGTAGAAAGGGATTTAAATAACTGATCATTCCTTTCCCCAAATAGGTCACCCTTCTTTTAGAGTTAACTGCTGCTAGTGGTTATAGTTTAACTGCTTTATGCCCAAGACAGGAATTCCTTATGTTTCTGTATGCAGTAAATGTTAGGGATAAAGTAATGTATTGACATAGCACAACATCAGCAAAGCTAACTGAACTTGTGTAGCCCAGATGGGTCTGGCTTTTGTTGAACCTTGTGAAATCCACCAGCCAGGAACTGTTTGTTCTCGCAGTTAATCCATTCCTTTCTTAACCGACAGGCAAAGTAAAAGCATATCATAAAGCAGTGGGAAGATGATGTAGAAAAGGTAATTGCATGTGTTCTGTTCATTCCTAGAGGCTCGGAAGGCAGGAACAGGAGTTTCTGTGGTGGAAAGTTAGTCTTTGAGAGCGTAGGGACCCTGGAAAGAGAGAACAAACCCTCAAAATGGCATTGCTCGGGAAGGAACCGTTGGACTTATTCTCCTTTTGAGCCACCTGCTACTGCGTATTCTCTCCATTTTTACTACTTCCCTCTTCAAGTCACTCCAGAATTTATTGTACGCCTTGCCCTTGCCTGCTGACTCTGCCGTGGGGTCAGCGGTTGGCTAACATATGCAAGAGGCTGTTAAACACAGTACAGTGGAGACGGATCTCCTCTGACCAGCAGTAAAAATGGTGCACTATCACGATTTGTATTAAAAAAACATTTTCATCTTTTTTTCTCTTTCAGGAACTTGGATCAGAATTTATTTGTATTTATACTAGGAATAATATGTATCCCGGTGAAGTGTCGATCTTTCAGTGTAACTACTGGGTCAGTGGTATTATTAAGTCTTTCCTCCGCAACATGGTGCTACGAACGTGTCCTGATTTAATAGAATTGTTCCTATTTTATAAAACGCAAGTTACTTCTATTTGTCATTGTCTCGTGTGAAACTCCCCTCATTCTAATTGTGTGTCATCCCTTTCCTTTTGTACTGAGAAAACATACTCCATTAACTGACTCATTCAACAGTTACTAGTTCTCAGTGTTTCTATGGTGCTGGTGCAATAGTTGCTCCTTTAGTGACTCCTTCTCTTGAGTCCTAGAATACTATAACAGGGTAGTATTTGAACAGGTTAAGTCTGCTAAACAATTGTTGATTATTCTTTTCAGAGAAGAAGCGAAAAGTCACATAAAGTAGCGAAGCATTCAAATTTTCATCACTGTACTGCACTGGGAACAGGGCCCTGCAATTCCTTCCCAACTATACTGTTTGAATCTGGCAGCAAAAGACCATCATTAGAGAGGAGAAATGACGGTGTGACAGCACCTTGGGCAAGCTAGCAAGTGCATGCAAAGGTCAGCTAGTGGATGAAAGGGGAGTGCAAGAATTAAATGAAAGGAGGAAAATGCCAGTGTTATGCTGACGTTTTCATTAAGAAGATCACTGAATACATGGAACAAGTCTGACATTTACTTATACAGTGGTAGAAATCACTGCACTGTGTGTTCTGCATGTTTCCCTGTTCAGTCAGCACATTGTAAAGCTGTGATAAAGGGGACTGTAATCATTTCACAATAACGGTGATACAAAATTGTTCATTGACTCAGCTTTTTTTCCATTATGTGAAACATATTGCGACTGGCCATGTAAGTCAATTTCTTTCATTATGCCTCTTTCCACCTCTACACATATCATGGCTGTAATCATCCTTTTCAAATGATTTCTCAGATGTTGCTTGTTTCTGTACAAATCACCCACCTTTCCTTTCTCGTAAACAGTTGTGTTCACTGAATTACTGTAACCGGGCATCATACATTGTAAAGTCTGACTTTAGTTATATAGCTAGAAAATTTCGCTGTAATGCCACTTAGAGAGAAGAGTCATTCATCAGGCCTGAGTGACTGGTAAATCCATCACGGACTGCGGTGTGGTGCATTTCTGCATTCAACAGTTTAACATGCACATGGAAGAGTTAACTCTCCTTTGGACTCATCCAAATTACATCACTTTGGCAATATAAAGAGGTCATAAAAGGGTAAAACAGCCTTTGGAAACACTTCCCACTTTGGAGGTGTTCTGGGGTTACAGGCAGGCCCAGAATGGTCAATTATCTGGTTCTTCTGGACAGGTGGATGGCTCGTAAGGGATGCTTGCAGCCAGAATATGAATTAGAGTTGCTTTAAACTTTCTCTAATTGATGCCAGGAGTTCAACAGGTTCCCAGGCAACCTGAAAATACAAGGAATGCAAAGGTGATTCAGAAAGTTTGATGGTAAATTTACCCCCTCTGGAACTCAGTAACAAAATTTATACTGAGTTTGAGGGTGGCAGAGTGGGAGGCCAGATTTAATGTTTGGCATTTAATCTTCTTGGAGGATGCTTGTAGCACTGAGGCAACAACCCTTGGGGTATGACACATGGCCTGTTTATTTCAATTTCCTATCCTTTAAGTTTCATTCTTTCTGCTGTTTCTTTGTCTCCATTGGAAGGTCCGTTTGCACAAAGAATGGTATTAGAATTAACATCCATCCAAAGACATAAAAAGGTGCTTCAGACATTGGTTATATTTTACCACACACTGGTGGGATGTGCTGTAATACTGCCTTTTCACAGACCACCAAAAGGGCATACAAGAGGAACGCTGGTGCTGCAGCACTAATCTTTGGCTATCGTTGTGAAATTATCACTGCGAAGGTGGAGACAAATCAAATGGAGATGTTCAGCGAAAACATAGCTGGGACCACTTAGCGTGGTCCGTGCTCCTCCTTGCTATTGCTACTCCGTGAACATCCTACCCCAGCCTCAGCACGCTCCTCACTCAGCCAAGGGCTGTGGCAGCGAAGTAGCAGAGGTGCTCTCACAAATCCTGTTTGGTTCTTGGGGCAAGGGAGTGGTAACAAGCAGTGTGGGAAAAGTGGTGTCCTAAATTTTTTCCAGCTGTTTCTACAGCAGGTGTTTAAGTATGTAAGAAGGTCACACAAGGAGACACTAGTAGTCAAAAATGCTCTGAAAGGGAGAAAAAGGGAATCCTCATTGATTGCAGGCTCCTTACTCAGACCTTGAAGGAGGGACACGTTTCCATCCAGGATCCTGACTCTTCCCAAAGACTCAGTAGGTTGACCATTTGCAACGTAAAGCCAAGAAGTGTCGGAGTATTACCTACACTCTTCATCAAATCAGATCTTTCAGTGGCCCTTGGGACCCTGTTTGCTGATCATCCACAGTGCTTACCTGGTAGTTTACTTGCAGGCTTTCTTTTGGCGTACACCAGCCAGTTCCTTTTAAAATAAAACCTGGATGTGGTTTTGTGCATTGCTCACTCCAGAGACAGCTCATTTTCAAATGTAGGCAAGACCTTGGGATCTTTGTTTATGTGGTCTTCCCACATGGTCTTGGCAAACCTTGCACCCTAAAATAACTTCGTATGTCATGTGCTATACCCACGGCACACAATTTAGACTTTTGGCATCATCTTAAAAAAATATCTTTCTGGCAGGTTGCGTTATGATCGTTATTTTGTGTGTTTTGAACAGCAAAACCAACCCCATTTTTCAGGGTGCATATTGAAGCAGCAAATGGGGCCAAAGTGATTAAAGCCAAGCACAGCACAGTGTGGGCTGCAGTACACTTCGGACATAGTTATTCCTTTACTGATGGAGTTGAACCCCAAGGAGATGTAGATGCAAGTTCGCCATACCAGATGGTCTGAAGCCAGAGAATATTTTTAATAGTGTAGATGTAGCCTTTATCTTCTTATAAGTGTTACCAAGCAAGACCAAGGTCATCAAAAAGGTCTGTTTTGGGGCTGGCGATAGATAGAGGAGTTCCTTAGTTCTAGCCACAAAACCTCCTCTTCTTCTGAGTTAGAGTTGTTTCTTTTTATGTGATGTTTCCTTTCATGGCATCAGTTTAGTTTACCTCCAAGAAAAAATAAGAGGATATACAAAAGAATATGGCCTTGTTATTTTATAAATGATAAAATGACTGAAGAATATTGGAGAAAAGTTCCATATTTTGGACTTTATCCTTCAGATAAATTTCAAGTCCATGCTGATAGTTTACTGAATCTGATATTTCTGATAAAAAGATCACAGAATGAAGAAAAGAATCATTCTGTTCCTCTCAGTGCAGGATGGGCTTAATAGGTGCCCACTGGTGGGGTTTTTACTAATATTCAATTCCATGAGCTACAGTCTAGCCAAAGCAGGGATTTCTAACTTACTCCACTGTAGTCCTATGGGCAGAGCCTCCTCCATAGGTACTGGACTATAGTCCATATAGTTGGAAGGGAAATAGCATCGTCAATCAGACCCACTGTCAGTATAATGAAAAGGAGATCCCTCAGAAGAAAATACTAACATTTTTTCTTTTATTCTCCTGGGCAGTACAGTAGTAATAGACTGATAATAATCAAATTATCTGTCTCCTAAGGGAACTATATTTTGTAAACAAAGACATTTCCTGTATTTGCAGATGCGATAAACCAAACCCCAATGATGTACTGAGGTAATATTCCAGGATGTATTTCTACCAGTCCTACTGCTCTAGAAATTCTGGGTTTAGAGTCTGTCTTTTGTTTCTGTTCCTCCATAGTTGAAATGTCTTCTGTTTCATGTGCTTTCCTATTTTCAGCAGTTTCTGTGACAATGTCACATAGTCATTTCTGCTAAATGATCATAATTGTTAGCTTGAGCTTGTTAGGTGTTTAACAAATGTGTAAACTACCAGAATTAACAATAGATTGTGAAAAACTGAACGGTGCGTTTATTCTTATTTCTGTATGCTTTGAAAAAATGTGCTGTAACTAACCATTTTCAGTTAAAACATGAACACTTAAAAAAAAAAAAAGAAGGGGGAGCTGAATTTAATATCCATAATATAACCAAGTGGGAATTAATGCAATACATATAATATACTTTTTAAAAGCTAGATGCCTGTTATAACATGAGAATTTTGCACTCATGATATTTTTTTTTACAAAAGTAGCGTCATCTGTAATAGTTGAAGCACACAAGTTGCAGCTATTATGCATGTATACATTTTTATAGTATATATTTTTATGATAAACCTATCATCAGAAAGTCAAAATGCCTAAAGTATTGAAACAATCATTCTAACTGATTCAGGAGAGTCCTGGTGATGGTGGCTAGGTACCATGGTTAGAGTCATATTATAAAAACATAAGAGCAAGACAGATAATTTAAGGAGGCAGAAGACTTCTCAATGTAACAAAATGTCTCTTGCAGGTAGCAAGTGGGCTTTGAAGAAATTCCAGTTGCTGCTGGAAGAGGCTAAGTTGCATCTTGAAAAGATAATAATAAATAATACCCAGTAAGTTTTAATAATGGGCAATTTAAAATATTTCTTTTAGCCAAGGTCATACTTGTAATATGTGACAAGAAATGTTAAATGTACAAGCTTTATACCAACAAGCTTGTTTTGTTTCAGAAATGACTGTCTTTTCTCAGGCTGTCAAACCTTTCCAAATGGGAAATAATCACCCAATACTAATTACTACAAAAAATGAAATAACCCAGCATTAAAACGCTGTTTTATCTGGTAGAACTCGTCCCTAAACAGATAAAACAGTTAGGGTGATGCTTGAAACCAAGTTACTGTCCAGATTGTGCAGCATGCTGTCTGATTTCCCTGAGCTTTTTAAAGAGATGTATCTCTCTGGTATAGATCCCCGTGGTCTACTTACAGAGAAATTTCATTACCATGCTGTGCGGTCCTCACGGTGCTGAAAGTAAAATATTGGATTGACAGGCACTCGTTGTGGAGGAGGGCTTATTGATGATGGAAAGACTGATTCAATCTCTAATCCTGAAGAACGACCTGCCACCTGGAGTGATAGTATACAGATGGGTGCAATCTAAACTCTCTTTCCGCCTCAAGTTGCATTTGGCTGTAGATTAACAATGTGATTCCATATAATGAAGATGGTTGTTTGGTGCAGTGGCAATTTTCCATTACTGACATGCAATGTCAACAGTTCTGACAAAGCTGTAAGGACAATGTTTAAATGTGCTACATCTGGCTGGGACGGTTGCCAGGTTATTAACAGCCCCATTAAAATTACCTGCAGAGATCTGCTTTGGTAGAAGATAACGTAGAGCACCGTTTCCCCTGCAACTATCTACACAGGCATAATAACAGTCCGATAGCACACACTTGGAATAATACAGTGTTATGGTAGTGGTAGCAGGTTTTTTACAGTTTTATTTTGGTGAGGGAATATTTTATAGCTTTAATTGTATTGAATCTAATTCCTGTGGCCTTACTCAGGCAAAGATCCCATTGAAGTCAGTGACAGTTTTACCTTAGGGTGGAGTTACATCAGTAGGTCTTGATTTTATTAATGGTATTTCCAATAAAAATACTCTGAAGATGTATGCATGCATATAAACATTTTTTAAAGGGATATATGAATGTCCTTTTAATTATCTTTTTTTTTTTTTTTCCCTTTCCTCATGAATGACTATGTAACACTCCCAGTGAAGTGTGTATAATATGAAAGGGTTTTAAGGCATTTTTCTGTGTAAGAGTAAAGGGCCATGCTGTCCCAGAGGACACTGCAGAAGGCACAGCACATTTTCTGGTGAGACTCCTCCATTCCTTTTGAATGCAGAGGGAGCACTTGCCAGTATAATGATAAATGGGCTTGTGATCCTAGCTCTCTATAAGCAGCTTTTAGTCCAAGTTGAAGCATTCCCTCAAAGTTCAGTACTTGAATGCTGGAGAAGATTCTTGCACCCTCACTTCTACCAATCCATATAGCATCGGCCATAATTTTCTTCCAAGCTGTGTCCCTTAACGTGTGTCCAAAGGATCTCTGCGTACTGAAAAATCCACCAGCTGCCTGCTTCCCTGTGAACG
Source organism: Astur gentilis (assembly GCF_929443795.1). Classification (NCBI taxonomy): domain Eukaryota; kingdom Metazoa; phylum Chordata; class Aves; order Accipitriformes; family Accipitridae; genus Astur; species Astur gentilis. The sequence continues at coordinate 17,462,386 of NC_064891.1, forward strand.
CAAGTCCACGGCTTGTGGTGAGGTTACCTAGCTGTACCTGGCGGTGCATTGCCTCCCCGGGTGTGCTCGGGAGGGCTGTGCTGGGGACAACGTAGAAATACCGACTACATACACCTCAGCCTGCCTCTGGATGCTTCTGCTCTTTGTTGGCACCAAGTGTGATCTTCAGGATGACTTCAGGGTTAGTCCGTAAAGTGCAATGAGAAAAGGAGCCCAAATGCGGTCATCTTAGCTTATTATGGGTATGTGATCAATGGCGTCAATAAAAAACTGGGAGCATTTCACATCTGATTGTAGTTCTCTTCTCTGGGATGCTTTAGTGAGAAAATTCATTTCTTTGCAGCCTGAAGAAAAATACAAGTCTTTGAGTGCTTTTGTGTCAGGGCGCACAGGCTTTAGTCTGTGTCTCTCCTGCTTCAGCTGCCTGAAGAAGTGGAAGAATTTTCAAAAGTGTGGGGCAATGCAAGGGCTCTTGACGTTTATTACACATGGAACTTTCCACATGTGGCAGAAATAGAAGACTAAGTTTAGAAAGAGCAATATGACTTAATGTCTGTTATGCCATATGTTTTTCCTGCTGCTGCTGTGCCAGAGAAAAAGAATGTGGAATAACCTGACCTCATTCTGACCATGGCTGTGTTTGCAACTCCTTGGGGCCATCACAGCCACATGAAGAATTCTTATTCTGTTGCACCACAGAGTAGGCAGATAAAATACACATCTATGATGAGACCCGGAGCAAAGGGAGTACAGTTTTGCACCTGAATTCTGCATAAAAGTCTGCCATGGATACTCTGAAGCATATATTAGCTCTTATTTAAAATTTAAATTTTTTTTAATTACCTGTGTAGCTCTCGGACTACTGTGATATGAGTCACAGAAATATACTTGTCATATCAATAATAGATTTAGATTAGATATAAGGAAGAAATTCTTCACTATGAGGGGTAGTGAGGCACTGGCACAGGTTGCCCAGAGAGGTTGTGGATGTTGTGGATGTCCCATCCCTGGAAGTGTTCAAGGCCAGGTCGGATGGGGCTTTGAGCAACCTGGTCTAGTGGAAGGTGTCCCTGCCCATGGCAGGGGGGTTGGAACTAGATGATCTTTAAGGTCCCTTCCAACCCAAACCATCCTATGATTCTGTGAATAGACATGTTATACATATGTTTTGCAGGTCATGAATCATACAATTATAGAGTAGGTGACATAAGAGTTCTGTGCAAAGACACGAAGACAAAGCATAAAATATATATAAACTTTAATTTGACTTGGAGCTTGGTCTATGTCACATAATGGATGTTCTGTGCTTTAGAAGTAAGAAATGAAAAACTCTGAAGACTAGCAATGTCATAGTGTTCAGTGACACTCAGGTTCATGCTTTCACCCATCTTATTGTCTGGTGGTAGCGCAGAAGCAGAAACACAAGTGTGCGGTCTGAACTCTCAGACTTGGGAGAGGGAGGGTCAGTCCCACAACTGAGCTTGCTTAATTTGTCGTATGTTTTATTCAGGTACTGAGATAGGTCTAGGTCTTTCAATCCAGCTTAGGAGAAGAAAGGGCTAAGAAAAATAATGAAGGAATGTAGTAAAAAAAATCTAGCTTTCCCACCTGTGGTTAGAAGTTCCAGTGACGGAACATCCAACTGTGCTCTGTGCACAGACTATTGATTTAAAGAGGCGCCATCCAGTTGAAATGATGGGCTAGTTCCATAGCGAGTATGCAAAGATCAGTTTTAACGTGACTTCGTGGGACTTGTACCTGACTATACTAGCAATTTAGCCTCATACTTTTAATGTAAATATCTTTTACTTAGACTCTGTTGGAATGAACAAATTATGTTATTTAAACTGAAAAAGTAAAGAAGAATGTTAGCTGCTATTTTTGCTATAATTACCATTAATTTTCTCATTTAAAAATGAAAATAGTCAATTATAGTCCGTTTCACTTTCAGATTCCAATATTTGGAATAAATTATTTTTTTTATCTTCTCTAAAACTAGAAGTACTTTACCTTCTGATGGAGAAGTAGGAATCCTCCATATCCATCTCAAGTATATTTCAATTAACTGTATTTTTATGTAACTCATTTGTATAGAAATTAATATTTGAGACAAATCTGATTAAATGGTGTCTCTAGGGACAGATACATAAATGACAGTATTGCAAACTCAGTTTGGTTTTTCTTCTAGAGAATCTGAGATTGTCTTAGAATATTCACCCTAAACTTCATGGTTGAATTAGTTGCCTGGTAATGTTCTACTAGATAGATACAATAGCACCTGTGTTTAGATACTACTCATAGTAATGAGTATATAAGAATGGTACCAGTCCTATTAGTACACTGGCTATCTACAGCCAGATAATTCTTTTCCTTTAAAATTAATACTCTATTTTTCATAGTAGGTCAGATACCATTTTCATTTCTTTCTCTATCCCTTCTCAGACACTGATAACTAATGATGGCTCTCTTACATTTCAGGGTCCTATTGTAGTTTCAGCTGCCTTTTTCTTTCTTTCTTCTTCAACGAGTTTGACTCTTCGAGCTCTCTTTGCCATTTCCCTTCACTTTTTGTTACTTAGCTTTTATTTAGCATTGCATCTTGCCTCATCTTGCTCCTCTTCATTGACATGACCATTTTTTATTTGTAGTTCTGGATCAGTTCCCTCACTTACAGTCTTGGTCATTGTCTCTTCTTGATGTGGGACTTACCTGACCCTTCTTTTTTTCATGGTCTACTAGTTGCAAATTTGTCTTCTTTAATAATCAGCTTATTTTGTCTTACATCACCCTGTCTGTTGAGCTCTGTCTTTTCTTGTACTTCTACAACCTCTAATTTGTCTACCTAAGGTCTTCTCTCATCCAATTTTCTTACCTTCCACTCTAAGATTATGTTTATATTCATGGCTAAACCAGGTAATGGGCTAAAGCCAAAGCTCACCACCTTCTGGATCCACATATGCATATGGTTGATAGGGTGTAAGCGTCCCTGTGTTTAGTGGTCACACACTGCCTAAAAATCCTTGCTTTCCTTATAGCAAGTGGTGCCGAAACCCTTTAGAACAGGTTATCTGAAGTCTCCTCAAGAGCAGACGGGATATCTAGTAGCAGCTGCTCAGGCAGAGCTGTGTTCTTCCAACCTACGGGACTGTCATCTTCTAGGCCAGCACTGCAGAGTTGAGTAAGCCTGAGTTTTTGGGTTGCCTAAAGACAACGCCTTAGAATGCCTTTGTAAAATGGGCCAAGACTTTGTAGAATACTTTGTCCAAGTATTGTACCATCTGAGGTATCTTCTCTTCCCTTGTATATCAATTCTGACAGCCTTTGAACTACAGAGAATTATAGGAGAAACCCCCCTCCTTTCCAGCCCTGAAACAGAGACTAGGTAGAAATCTTGCTCAGCATGTTTTTTTAATCACATTTGTTTGCTTTCGTTCTCCCTGATTCCTCTGCCTGTTTTTCTCAGCAGCTGTTCTGACAACTTCCTTGCTTTGCTCTTGCCTTCTCTTTTCTTCCTCTCTTCCTTTTTTCCCTTCAGATCTTTTGTGGTCTCTTGTCATCCTTATAAAAAAACTCATTTCACCTTTCCAGCCACCATATGGCAAGTATCAGACTTGGATATGTAAAGTCTCTATGATGTTATTACAGGAATGAATGTTCCCAGGAGTTATGTTATTGTGTAATTTCCAGATGTTAATGGGAAGTAAAATACTACAAGTAATGGTGGGATGCAGACATATTTTTGCATAGATTTCCTTACCAGTAAAGTTTGTGAAAGTAATGAGCATGTTGTAGAAGATCAGTTGTTAAAAATGCAAAACACAAATAACTGTCAAACAACTTTGATGGCCTGATTAAGAATGCAGTTAAATGGGAGGTTTAGAAACAAGTCCATTGCTTCAATTTAAAGACATGCAAAAACCCCCTGTATTTAGGAAACCAGTTGGTGAAGTAAACTGAAAATACTGACTGCTTGCATACCTAGAAATTATTTCTGTGTAAGCAGACAAGCTATTAGGATGACCCTCAGGCTTCATAGATAAATAATGACTTGAAAGACGCTGTTAGGGTAATACCTGGAAGGGGAAGATAGGCTAACAGGCAAAGATGTCCACATCATGGAGGTTAGCAACTGTAGGGATTAAGTGAGAACTGTTAATCTTTAATCTGTGTTAGACTTTATAAAGGTAATTTAGATCTTAAAGGCCTTGAGAATCTCCAGGGTGGAGATTCAAAGGACGTTTCTAGCAGTCCAATATTCTGGAGTAGTCATTCAGTGATAGTAGGGAGAAACTTCCCACTGAATTTTAAGATGGGTTTTGATGAGCCTCCCTTTATACAACATCCGCTTGCCTTACTCCTTTAACACTTTTCCAGATAACCTATTTCTGTCATCTGCATAGCTAGTCTTTGAAATTAAGGCCTCAGACTTGCATATCACAGTTTATGTTCACTGGACTTCAGGTACTCCTATTTTTCCTTTAACACTTGAGAAAGAACAAAGCAAAAAGTAAAACTAAACACATGGCAGGCAAGAAATGAATACAACTTAGGAAGGAATTTATTCTCCACAGAAAGGTACATATATTGGAACAACAATTTTCATTAACTGCTTCGTCCCCCAGTGTGATCTCAACCCTGCTGTGATTCATGTTTCCGGGGATTCCTCCTCTTTTTCTATTGTTTGTCTAGCATTAAGTCCACAGCTGAGCAATTCTCTATCCCCAAGGTTTGTATTTGCAATGAGAGATATGGGCACCGAACCCCATGCTGCTAGAATTCCATTATTACCATCTGTATTTCAGTCACTTTTCAAAATGTAATATAGATTCAGCACCTGTCTATTTTTTTCCAGATGTCCACCATAGTAAGGTTTAGACCTCCCAAGGTCAAACTCAGATTTACCTACCCAAGTCTCTGGAGCATCAGCTAAAGACATCCAAGGTCAATGTCCCTAGATTGCCATGTAGAGAGCTTCTCGGTGTTAATACGTTATGATGTGTCAAGCACATTTCTATATAGGACTTCAGTGAGGGTTACATGATATCTGGCTGTCCCAAGAGTAATTTTGACAAGAATTCAGTGTTGTGGTTTAACTCCAGCCAGCAACTAAGTACCACGCAGCCGCTCACTCACTTCCCCCATCCAGTGGGATGGGGGAGGAACTCGGGACAAAAGGTAAAACTTCTGGGTTGAGATAAGAACAATTTAATAGAGCAGAAAAGAAGAAATTATAATGATAATGATAACACTAATAAAATGACAACAGTAGTAATAAAAGGATTGGAATGTACAAATGATGCACAGGGCAATAGCTCACCACCTGCCGACCGACACCCCGCCAGTCCCCGAGCAGCGATTCCCTGCCCCCCCCCCCCTTCCCAGTTCCTAAACTAGATGGGACGTCACATGGTATGGAATACACCGTTGGCCAGTTTGGGTCAGGTGCCTTGGTTGTGTCCTGTGCCAACTTCTTGTGCCCTGGCTGGCCATGAGAAGCTGAAAAATCCTTGACTATAGTCTAAACAATACTGAGCAACAACTGAAAACATCAGTGTTATCAACATTCTTCTCATACTGAACTCAAAACATAGCACTGTACCAGCTACTAGGAAGACAGTTAACTCTATCCCAGCTGAAACCAGGACATTCAGTACACAAAAAGACTACATTCTTTACCAAATACAGTTATCTATAATGGATTTAACAATTCAGGACAGAAAAATATAATTCCTGCTTTTAGCACTTCTCTGAATAGATATCTAAATTTTGCTCCTACTTCTGAGTCTATTTCTGTTCCTCTCCCGTGATTCCTTGGTCCCTGGAGAAGGCCTTCTTGCCTTAGGTCTTAACACAGTCTTACCTTTCCCATGCTCTTGTTCTGTTTTAGCTGTATTCAATACGCTGGCTTAGATCTACCTCTTCTTCATAGGTGCACCTCTCTTTTTCCTGACATCTCCTCTTACATGTCCATCAGAGGTTTCAGCATCTTCCCTGTCATTCAGGCTTACAACTCCTATGTCAATTTTGACACTCTCTTCCCTCTTTCCAGAGCAAGTTGTCACTCCATCATGTCACTTTTCTCTGTCTACCTCCATCTTCCCTCTTCCGCTTCCATGACTGGAACTGCTGTTCAGGATTTAGTCTTCTTTTGTCTCAAGCACTGCAGGTCTAATGCCAGCTTGGATCCCCTGCGTTTGTCCCAAGAGTATCCAGGAGACCCCTCTCACTCCTTGCACTGGTTGGCAACCCTACACCACACATTTTTTGTCTCCCACAGCTTTCAAATTTCTTGTGTTTCAATGGAAGTTCTGGGACTATGGGACTGAAAACTGGCGGCAGAGGCGCTGCATCTCTTCAGTAAATCTGTTGTGCAGGCACAGTAAATCTAGCAAGCTTTTATTGTCCAAGAAACCCATGCAGGTTAAGTGCTCTCCCTGAACCATCTGAGTCAGTGTGCATCACTGGCCAGGTGTTTTCATCCATTCTGTGGGCAACAGGATTCTTTATGGGATCATCTGATCAGCTTCTCTGACTAGGCAGAAATTTGCATTGTTCTCTGGTCTTGACTTAGGCAGCGGATTACTTGGGTTTTTTCACTGTTTTGAGGTCTTCATGTCTTCAAAAACCTATCAGGCATAAGCAGTATGTTTCATTGTGGGGTGTTAAACATTAGTTAAACATTAGACATGGCACAAACGATATTTCTGATACTCATGATGGAGAGGTTCAGCATTTATAGTACACTTGTGTAATGCTGCAGTTAGCAATATGGGACAATGTGATGCTGTGCTGCAGTTGTGGCCTGAAAAAAGTAAAGGTACCTGCTCCCCCCTGGTTATTTCTACTACTGTCACGATATTTGACCAGCAGTTGCTGTTCACTCCAGCTAGTACTTCTCCACATAATGCATGCATAGTCAACATGAGCCTATTTACAATTGAACTGTTTCTTCATAGTGAGATTTTATACTAGCTCCATGACTGTACTTCCCAAGCATCACAGTACCTAATGCAACATTAGCTACTATAACACAGTCCGAAACTCAGAAACAGTGAACTTCTGTTCATTGTTTATTAACATTTCAGAAACTTGCCATGAACTATAAAGGCTTTCACAAAAAGTGACTGTTCCAGTTCTGTAAGGTGCAGCCTTCCAAAATTCGCTTCTTGTTGGTCTTAGAAAATATTAAATTACTGTTCATCCTTATTTGACTGATTTAAAAGGTTGAGAACTACAAGATTATGGATGTTCTATTTTTTCCCATGTCTCTTCTTTATTGCCTTTTTGCTTTGTTATCTCTCTTCTTCTTAAAGTCTTAGTGTAATCCTCACCCCCTTCTACAGGGAACTAAATACAAACAGTTCCCTTGACAATAGTTAGTACAGGGCTCCAGAAAGAGCTGGCACAAAATTAAAGCAGCAGGGAAAGTTCCAGTAAAAATATTGCATAAGCTATGCATATACATAGAATATGTTTGCAGCATAATTTTGACTGTCACTCCCTTGATACAACTTCAGTGAAGTAGCTTGAGATATTTATTATCAATAACTAAAAGTTAACTTCAGTTAAGATCCCTTTATCCTTTTATGTCCTCACTTGATTTTTCTGTTTCTCTGTGTGTATAAGTGTTTCACTCTTTCCTGTCATTAATTTCTAGTGAGGGTCACTTCTCTGCTGCTAGTTGGGAGATGGTGATGCACTGATGAAAACTAATAGCAATGTTCACAGCGGTGGATCGCTTGAAAAATCAAGGGACTTTTTCCATGATAAGGTGCTTCTGTGGATCCAGTTAGGTATGTGTTGGTTGTTATGAGGATCAGGGTCCAGTGGTGGAGGTGTTCCCCGAATCTGTAATACTGAGGCTCAACAGTAAAAGAATGAATGCATGTATGTCGGGGCACCACCACCTGTATCTAAGTGTGGGCTTACAGGAATACCATACAATTTCCTAGGTTAGGAATGAGAACATACTGCTGCATGACAAATGAATACACAATATGCCTAAAAATCTTGTACCTATTTTTTGCATACTTGGCCTCTTTCCAGGGGTTTACTCTGGCATTTCAAATGTAGCTGCTCAAGTATCATCTTATATAGGAAGTCTGTGTCGGCTAAGGCTGTCTGGAAATCAGGAAATCTGCTTCCTGGACATTTTAGTTGGGGATTCAGTTTATTTCTCTTCTTTAAATGTTTGTTGTTAGAAGAACATATTCATGGGGGAGAGATTCATATTAAAACTGCTACAGCCCCATTTGCTGTGGCACGTCCTAGGTACGTAGGAGACAATAATGCACATTCCTTCTCTCCTTGATTCCAGCCCATGGTCTTGAGGCTTACCAGTTTATCAGTTCACACATAACAGCCCCAGCTGAGTACCTGTAGAGAGCCACAGCACCAGCTTCACAACAGGTTTGTAAATCTGAATTTCTCCATTTTTTTTCATGAGTTCCTAAGTCATCAAGATGTCAATCTTGATTTTTGGATCTTCTGAACAAAGGGAATGCATTCATTAACATTACACTGCATACATTTCTTCCTTCCTTTACAAAGGTGCAGTAAACTAACAATAAAAGTTAAGTACATTTGAAATGCCTTCAAAAATGCCCTTACCAATTCCAGTAGCAACAAATTTTCAGATACATAAATATAAAATAAAAATTAAATATTCTTAAACTCTCTAGAATAATTTTAATACTGGTGTAACAGTTATGATATATATAATATATAAAATTATACCTTTGTATGATTGCAAGGCCAGGTTAAAACCAGTTTTGACAGAATTCATAGCTTCAGAAGAAAATTACTTATTTTGGATGTTATACATCCCACTGTTTTGCATTCAGTATATCACACTATTATGTGTATCAATGTACAGGCGTATAAGAAAACAAAGGGAAGCAGAAACTATTAACGATACTGTGATATTAATTCCCATTTCTCCGTTAGTTTCACATTGCCCGAGAGAAGATTTGTGGCTATATTTGACTATCTTTCAGCAGAAGCATGGCAAATGATAAATGTACTTCTAGCCTAGGTCTGCTTGTGTACTGGAACTAGTAGAAAACAGGATGGAACAGCAAGGACATGCTATGGCTTAATTCTGTATTCCTGCAGAGCCTTGAAATTGTTTGGCTGCGATTTCTGTGTTTCATTTTTTTGCTGCTCAAATGAGAGCAAAGAATTCCTTCCTGTAGTTAAAATGTGTTTTGAATGAGCAGGTGTTAATTCAGTCAAATTTGCAAGCTAATTTAACTTCCTGGGATTTCAACTGTTGAGGCACAAGGGGAAATGTTTAAAAAGTGCTGGCAACAGTAATCGCCTATAGATCATTATTTCAAATTGCTGTTGTTGGAGGAAATGTGATGCAGTGTTTGGTTATCAGCTAAAGTTCCATTTTATGGTATCAGTCAGGCTGGGGGAGGTCAGTCTGTACCCAGACAGATCTCTTCTGAAACTCTTTTGTTCTCTAACTCCATGAAAGTGTAGTTGGAAGCAAAAAATAGACATGTCACGTGAAAGTTGGTATCTTGGCATAGTTCCATTAACTTAACTGGAGTGATGCTGATTTACACAAGCTAAGTGTCTGCCCTTAAGTCTATTGTTTAGAAGTCATACAAGAGAATTTTCATACCTTTCAAGGGGAAGTTCAGATGGCCTTTAAAACCTGCGACACTTTACTAACTGAAGTGTAAAGCTGCAAAGCAGTAACCGAGGTACTTTCTTTTTAAAACAATTGCACTCTTAAGAAAAATAAAATGCTACAAAATAGCTTTATAGGTAAAAATAGTTCTGTCTGGGTGATTTTGAAAGGCCGCATGCTGTGAACTTAACTGTTTGTGTTCAGGCTGTGCTAGGGGTTCTGCTAGTAACCATGAGAATTTCTTTCCATGCTGATGATACGAAATGTACTCTTGATGCTACCTGTGATCAGGCAGCTCTAGATAATCCACACTATTTATCATGGGAGCAACAGAAAACCTTTTATTCTATTTCTAGATTAGCCAGAGTCTGATTTTTTTATCTAACACCACTCCAGAGCTTCACTCTTTCTAAGAAAAGAAAGGCTGGAGTAAATAATAGAACATCATACCTATTTCTTTTCACTTATATTGAATAACCTATTTTGGCATTTTTAATGCATGAAGTCTTTTTGATACATGAAGTGAAAGCATGGAAATTGTCTGCAAGTCTAGAAAACATTCCATACTGGGAAACTTGTACAGACAGATCTTCTATCTGTGCCTGTATGCAGCCTCTTAGATCCATTGTGGGAAAGAACTTGAAAAGCACTCATGTATGTTAAAAAGTGAGTAGTTTCTATGATGCTAGTAACCTTACTTCTGTCCCTAAACTAAATGTTATTCAGTTTAGTTAAGTCTGTGATTGGGACTGCCTAGGCTTTTCCTATCAAGCTATGTTTGTCAAAGAAAGGCATAATTTTCAACTGTCCATCAGAAAAAAAAATGTAAGAGATGAATGTTTCGATTTTAGTTTAGACGTTTAACCAAGTGAAAATTCACTCTTTCAGTTCAGGCTGATATTAACGTATATATTAGCTACTTACCCGATGCTGTTGAGATATCTTATGGTATCCCATTTTCAGTCCCTTTCTTCTCTGTGGAGATGGCTCTTTGACTAGGCTAGATGGCAGAGATCATGCTCTTCCCTTGACTGAAGTACAGAGGAGAATTGGTGAGTTGGAGCCTGTGCCATTCCAGCATCTCGGGATCCCCCGCGAGGGTTGGACCGCAAGAACAAACAAAACTTTGTAGATACCTAGATATGCTTCCCATGTGATCCCTCCCTTCGGAGGGAAAGTAACTTTGTTCAGTTAGAATTAAAAAGCAGAGTAATTATTCCAGAATAAAATATTTTTTATCCTTGGAATAGAGTATCCACATGGGGGAGTTATATCAGCATAGCTACGGCACTGTAATTATTCTGTCAAAGCGAGGCCACTCAAATTCTTCTTCAAGCTAAACCCCAATATGACCTGTTACCACAAGTGGGAAGAAGGGGAATAAAGAAGGTTCATTGGGCTCTTCATCACCTCCCACATAACACCTTCAAATAAAAACTGTAATTCTGGTGTGGATAAGAACAGCAATGAATGAAATAAAGTGAAACATAGAAGCTTTTTTTTTTGTACATTATTGAAATGTTCTGCTAACAAAATGAGCCAGACAAAAGATAGAATATGATGATATGGCACAGTGCCATGCTCCATAGAGACGTCTAAGCAGTTCTGAACACCTGGACTAGTGTAATCAGTAGCTTATCTTATTAATACATTGAAATGAGTTTTTAAAGACAGTATTTTGCAACTTAATATCCAGAATATTTAATTTTTAAATTAAAAAGACATATGAGAGTTGAGAATAATAGATGAGATTTTTAAAAATATGTAGTTTATTTACTCTGTTAACTGAATTTGGGTGACAGAGAATAAATCAAGACTTCAAATTTGCTCATAAGGAGATTAAATACAGTGCTCTCTTAAAGGTCTGAGTCATAATTCCTGGTCATATTCTCTCTTAAAATTCACTTCTAGTAATAAGAAATTTAAATTCCCCCCAAATTGCATCTTATTACAGTAAACCCCCAGTCATTTGTTCTCTAAGGCTTTAACACTGAATATTACGGGTGTGTGTCATATTGCCTCACTGCGCTTTAGTTTTGGTGAAATCTGGTGTCTATATGAAAGGCTGTTTTTTTGTTTGTAAAGTCAGTTTCTTGGAGAAGTTGTTTCTCTTATTAGTTTACCAAAGTTGCTCTAAGTCAATCTCTTTTTCTTTGTGATACAATACTTTGTAAAAATATACAAATTGTGTAAAAAAGCCATGCTCCTTAAAGCACATCAATTGTTTGATCAAGGAAAGGGACACTCCCAAGAAGAGAGTTTATTAAAAAGGAATTGTTGATCAGTTTATCAAAGAAAGATTTGATACAAAAATCATGATGGGTGCAAGGTAAGGGTTAACAATTCAATACATGTCATTTACAAGTTCCTAAATTATAGTTTGCAAAGTCTATTTTAAGAGTAGCTGCGTTCTTGAACTATTTCAATGAGAATGACTTCAAGCTCTTCAGGGAAGGAGCTGTTCTTTTATTCTCTCTTAAGCACCTATCAGGATGTAGATGCTCTGAGATATGAAAGTGATTAAAACAACACTAATTAGCTTGACAAAGTAAGAGATTTAAATGTGGAAAACCTCTAAGAGATCCATTAATGTTGTAAAAATTAAAAAGGGAGCGTATAAACCCATGCCCATGGAGTAAAGACTGTAACTCAAAGTACTGATGGCAGCATGCTCATTGTAGTGGGGATGCCAAGAAGTTACTATAGCTTTGGGGGTAGGAAGTGTTCAAGAGAAAAAGCAGAGGAATGAGCTGGCTTTTATTTTCAGATCTCACCCGTGTCAAAACCACTTGCTTGGCCTTTAGCAGCATCCCACCTGTAGAATACTTGGCCAGCTCCAAAGCCTGTAGCCTCAGCTCAGGGATGACACCGATGGAGAAGCAGGGTAGTAGAGGCTTCTTCCCCCAATGTCTTGCCAGCAGCAATGTGTTCCCTGAGTACTGCTGGCCGGGTAAGTCCAGTAATAGCAGCTGGTTTTACAGTAACCAAAGGAAAAAGGTTCAAACGCTTCCGCTGATTCATTATGGGATGTACATAGGTAACAAAATCTATTCCTACCTTTCCCTCTAGCAATAATCTCATGCTTAGGAGTCTCTAATCTAGGAGACTACATTAGAAGTAGATTGTGTAGCCTGTAAAACTAGGAAGCATCAGCTTTATGATTGTCTATGCAAGTGTCATTCTTACCGTTTTATAGAACACACATAGACTTTCATTAGGTATTCAGATCACCGCTTTCCTCAGAGGGACCCTTCTTCACAAAGTGGACAAAGTCTGAAGACACAAAGGGACAGACTTCAGTTCTCCCCTTCATTATAAGCCTGCTTCCCTAAGCTTTTCCTTTGTCATAAATCTCTTTCAAGAGATTGGTTTTGTCCACTAGGTATTGTTTTAATATAACATGGGTTTTCAAGGTTGGTTGTTTCTTTTTTGGGGTGGCATATTTGAAACAATGACTTTTTTTTTAATGTAAGAATTCATTATTTTAATGAAGTTAACCCCAAAACACATGGAATTTAGCAAGACTACATACTGCTAGACTATCTACTTGTATTTTCTAAGGTAAAAACCCCAAACCATGTTTCATGTCTCACTGCGGATGTTAATTTAATCGATTATGCTACACAAATGCATTATTTTAAGTAAGTCTTAAGAAATTATTCCTAAATTCAAGGCTTAGGTTCTGTTTGGAGATTTTTCGTTAACTGCTCTGGTAGAAAAAAGCTCAGTCCACTTTATTCACAGTGACTGTGATGGCCTCTCAGATCAGCCACTGCATGTAATCACCTGAAGACACAACAATAATAAAAACATATTTTCCAAATAGTTGTTTGGCAGCAACTGTGCTTGACTGCATTCCCAGTGGAAAAATGAAATTACTTGGATTCAACATTTTCAAATGGATGTAAATTAGTTTAATGCAAACATAAACTTCACTGTGAAGTGAAGGCTAGTTATTAAAAAATAAATAAATCTGGAAAAAACATGCTCCAGTAAAAAAGATTGAGATGAGAGTAGCAGTTATATTAAGAGATATTAGATTAACATCCTCTAATTTTACAAATCACACAATTTGACAGCTCATTCTATATATATAAGAAGTAATTTATCAGGTTTCCTTTTTTAGCATCACAGAAATATATTTTACAAACCTTTACATAAGAGTTAAGATGCAAAACAAACGTGTGCGAAATAAACAGAATTACATTTACCCAGCCTTAAAGAGCCATCATCAAAAAATGATCATATGAAATTTTAATTCCTACACATGATACCAATAATCTTTTTTGGAGAGACTGGATGTGGCACTAGGTAGTGGCACTAGTTCTAGGTAACAATCCACTCATTTTCTTCGCTGTGGATGGGCATGGTTACTTCTGAAATGCAACCACTGGCATGTGTTTGTATTTTGCATCTAATCAGCAGATTTGAATGTAATTATGTATTTTGCAGGTGAGGTGTTAATGCGGGTTATATGGCACATCAGCTGTGTGCTGCCACTTGAAATGGTCCACTGGAAAATCTTGAGACAAACAACATTCAATTAGGCGCACAGCCATGAGCAGCTGTGCTAAGTACCACTGGCATCGCCTCAGACGTACAGTTCTCAGTGTGAGCCTACTGCTAGCCGCTTTTAAAATGTGTTTATGTTGGTGACAAAAACTTTCCATCATCAATTCTTCTTAAACCTCTATGCCTCTTAGCTAAAAAATTACAGCTGCCTGCAAGGGGAGGGATGCTCAGTCCTATTAATTTTCATTGAATGAAAAGGATGGTTTTTTCCTTCAGGCTAAAGGTTTAACCTTTATGAGTTTCATGAGTAACAAAGGGCAGCCAGATTTTTATTACATGGGGTAGAGTTGTGCATTTGTTCAAAATAATCAGCACTGGGCAATCTACTGCATATTGATCCAAAACAAACGTTATTACCCATGTAAGCGGTTTCCTTCTCAAGTCTACATTTGGCAAAGGAAAACAAACTTGTTTAATCATCAGTTTTCAAATGCTTACCATATATGTCACAACAGTCTGTTATAATGTTTGAGATTCATGACAGCGATACTATTTGGGAAAGTACATCAACAGATTTTGTAGGATTTTTTTTTTTCCCCTCAAAAATCCCACATGTGTATTTAGAAGCTACCTTTCTGAGTACACAAGCACTTCCACGGGTACGCTGACTTGCTCACGAGTCAAAGGAGGAAAGAGCTAGCGACACCTTTACAACTGTATCTTTGCAGCTGTTATACAAGTAAAAGCCGTACAAGTTTTTTAATTTATAGAACAGTGCTGGTTGATTTGTTCTGACTCGCTGTGGAGGGTGTGGTTTGCCAACCCTCCTGGTGTTGAAGAGTGGAATACGTGCTAGAAGGGCTTTTTGGAAAGAAGCACTCAAGCATGCTGATCATTGAAGGGAAGAGAGGAGAAAAGGAGGAGGACAGAAGATGAGGAAGAGCATTTAGGTTTAGTTTTGGAATCCTCTTTTAGTTACAAAAACCCAAAGAGCATAGAAGCTGTCTTTTGACTTGTTATCTGTTGAGGATGAGAAAACCTTCAGCTCGGGTACAGACATCATGAAAGTATGATGTATGAGGGAACAGTAGTTGGAAGATGAAGAAAAAACTCATGAGGTCATTAGTATCACTCGACAATGAGAATATTGCTGTGGTGAAGGGACTGATAAGAAATACAAGCTGAAGGGCAGTTTGATCATTAACAGGAGTTAGGATATGAGAATTGTATCTCTTTTTTCAGTGTGTGTGTGTCTGACTGTCAGCCCTCAATTCTTGAGAAGGACTTCATCTGGTCTTGATTCAGAATTGTAGTTAAATACAACGTGTCGTATCGTACTTGGGAGGTGACTGGAGGTAGCGATACTTATAAGCTGATAAATGGGAAGTCAAGTGTAGCAGCATTGGTGACAGCAATGGAGGAAACTGAGGCATATGAGGACCACTGCCTTTGCAGTGTAAGGATAATCTACATATGCCAACAGTCTATTTCTATGTGCTTTTAACCTTTGGTTGTTCAGGAAGCCTTTCTTTTTTTCTTTTTTTTCTCCCCCCCCCACCCGTGTGTGTGTGTGTGTGTGCGCCTAGCATTTTTCTAAAGGATGAGAATACTTAGTATCTGACAGACCTGAACTGTGGGGAATGCAGTGTTACCTGTCAAGACTCTAGCAATATACAAAAGAAGCCATGTTCTATTAATTCTTCAGTGGTGCAACAGAAATTGTGAAAGATGACAAATCTGCTGACTAACTGCTAGATATTTAAAAACTACAAAAGGAAAAATTAAGAGTTACAATACACAGAGTTACAGTCTTCCCCCATTATCTGTAATTTTAAAAATCAGAATTAATCATAATAATACAAAAATAATAATTTGTGCTTCTAGGAGACTGAATAGGCATTTGGAAGCAAACTGATCCTACTGATGAGTTAGTGAACTCAGCTAGTAAGTAGGTTGTGATGATGGAGAGATTGCTAACCTCTGGGCATTTCAGATCTCTCTCATGCAGAGTTAATGCAGTAATATGTGTTTGTATTGATAGAAGTAGTGTGAGTGGCTGAATGAGAGCTTTTAGTTGTGTCTTTAAGTGAGAGCTGCCATCATACATAAGCATATAATTTATGTATTGTTTTCATTGTTTGGTGCATAACCCTGTGCTAGGTGAAGTAGAGAACTTGGAACTGAGAATAGTCTAGTAGTCATATTCTCCTTGAGTGCAATTTTAAAACTGAATTAAACTCTTCTTTTCTACACAACATTCTTCACAACAAATAACACAGTGTGGAATGCATGATTTAGTTTCAGTACGCAAAAGTTAAGTAGAAGACTCATTCTTCATCACTTGTATTTTAACCCTAACTTACTTACACTTGAACGGTAGACCAAATAACAGTCAGTTGTATACTAAGGATGTCGGATTTTTCTTGTATTTACCTGCATAATATAAGCTCATTCCATACAAAATCTTAGTACTTTGTCTATCATTGCTGGTTTGAGATCTGCAGCAACATTCCTCAGGCATTTCCTGTTGGAAGAATATGGTACTTCATAGCTTCATATATCTCCTTCTAAAGAAGGTGGGAATAAAGTAGATGAGAGCTAATCTAGTCTAGTTCTGTATGTTTTCTCAGAATGCCTTTGCAAACAATTCTGAGTGAAAGCAGTCTTTTCTGTATATTTTTAGTTAATATGATTTTTGTGTGTTTTAGAAAAAGAAACAGTCTAATTTTCCTGTAGGTATATTAGTTTGTAATTCCCAATGCAAAACTCTTTTTGTTATAATTTGAATTTCCTGGTTTGCTTTGCATTAGTCTTTTTTTTTTTTACTGGCTCTCCACAGCATTTAAAATCTATATATTTCAGTAGTGATCTGTTCAGGTCAATGTGATCCAAATCATTTAACCAAAAGATGAAGGTAGCTTTTCGTAGTTATTCTTGGGAATTTTGTTTTCTAAATTTCCATCTGTTGGTGTTAAGAATTCCTTTCAAGCAAAGAGTTATTTTGAGCCTTTATGAAATATATTTCAGTTCCTGCTCCTCCTCTTCTTCCTCCTTTCTTTTTCTTTTATTGCTAGCAACATAAATCTATGGTATATAACTTAATTCATCTGTCATTTTAGGAATACACAGAAGAATAGCAGAAAGCATACAATCCAAAATCAGTTGTGACGATATGGGAGAAGTTCATCCTGTGTGCTGTGATGTTTCTTCTGCCACTTTCAGAATGACCCTTTAGAGATTTAATAAGAGCATATCCTGCATGGAGAGCTGCTCTCTTGGTTTTTAAGAGCTGGGGGTTGTATTGTTGTTTTTGTTTTTTTTTTGGTTTGGACGTTCTTTTGTTACTCTGATATCTTTTCAGTTGCTTCTACTGTTTCAAAGGCTGTCATCAAGGAGAAAGATATGCCTCAAAGAGAAGTAGTAGCCAATGTGACACTGATGGAAGTTTTTGAATACTTGGCTGTACGATAACGAAAGATGTCTTGCATAACTCCCTAATTCTACAAGTTCTTTAAAAACTTAGCCTTCCTTTCACAATAACAATATGAAGGGTTCTGTCTGATCTTGTGGCTAAGGGAGCTTATGCAAGAGTGCGATGCATAAATGGGGAGTTTTTCTTGGGGAATGGGTTGGGGGCTTTTCCTTGCATGCATCACTTAGAGATTAGTACTACCATTTTGCCCATGAGACTATTGTCCCTATTTTAAAGGTTGTTAAAAGACTGGAGGGTTTGTAGAAAATAGTTACCAAAAAAAAAAAAAGAAAAAAAAAAAAAGGAAAGACTGGATCAACTGTCTTTCAAGAAAAGATTTAAATAAGTCAATCTGTTTAACTTATCAAAAAGATTGAGAGATTACTTCGTTGCAGTATATAAATGAATGTTTTGATGCTAAGACAATACTGAGTACTAAAGAGTCTTTAACAGTAGTGGAAAAAGGGGTAATAGGAGAAGGGCTAAAAGGTTAAACCAAACAACTGACAATTAGAATTTGACAAATGTTTCTAATGGAAAGGGTATTCTTTATGACTGGAGGTGGCAGATTCACTTGTATCTCAGGATGTTTTCAAATCCATCTGAGATGATGTTTGCTTTAGACAAACACACCTTTCAAGAAGGGTTGATACGGATTTGGCACAGGGGTTACTGGTTGGAGTTAATGATCTACAGAGTGTAGCCAGTCACTATTTCTTTCAGTGGTCTGTTTGCCTTTAAACTTCATGAACGTTAAACTCACTCCTGAATTATTATTCGTGATTTTGTCATATTATTTGTAATACTTATTTTGCCAGGCTATGTTAGGAATGAAGGTATGATAGCCTTCTTATTTCTGTACATTCACAAGTTTTTATGTTCTCTGATTTGGCTGGTTTGAAAGTAAGATGCTGGGGAATACTTTTCTCTCCTTTTTTCATATTGACTGTTAGAAAGTAGGTGTTTAAAAAATCTCACTTTACCCAAGACAGTGCTAATGCAAACCCAGATTTGTTAACCCAAGAGATTTAAGGAAAGCTATTGGAAGAAATGAGTTAGATTCTTTTCTGAAGTGACCCTGTCATGTTATGAGTTGCTCTAATCTCTGCAGGACAGTATAGAAAAAAACAAGAAAAAACTTTTTGTTGGGTTTGGCTTTCAGGAACTTTGAAAAAAGCAAATACCTTCCGGACCACCTACACTTACAGTTTTATAGCTGTCCCAGATTAAAAAGACATAGAAAAGACAATTCTAATTGTCTTTCCTCCTTCAATTGTGAAGGAAAAAAATTATCTTCCACTATCCATAAATTTACTCTGAGGCCTATTAAAAGATAGCTGTGGTGCTGTTCAAGCTAATGAGTTGCAACGCCAAGAGTGTACTACAATCTTGGCTCAACAGCCACCATCAGGCTTTGAGGACAGTGAAGCACCTGGGTGCAGCGGAAACAGGAAAATTTGCAGATGGAGGAGTGTCAGTGGGCTCTTCACAGTTTGCCTGCTCAAATAAGATCTAAAACTTCTGAAATTAGATGGGATTCTTTGGGGAGGAGAAAAAATGGCATAGTAGAAAATCTTCTTCTGAAAGTAATATAACTACTGCTGTGCATCAGGTACACATTTGTATACTTGAATTGGTCGGGAAAAGGTTGCTTTCTAATGAAAGATGAGACTATTTTATCCCAGTAGAGATGAGAAGCAGTAAGACAATGTAGTTTACAGTAGATAAGGGTAAAGTTTTCTTTTATCTCCCCACTCTCTACATGGCTCTGTGTTGCTCTCACATAGGCTATGTGTCTGTTAACCTGAGGACGTCAATCAGACTACGTTTCAGCAGGAAAAAAGTATGACTCTTAACAGCGTGATCTTGGTGGGAATGCATTTGCAATAGAGATACTTCGGGCAAGAACGTTTACTTCCTTAAAGCTGTATGGAGTTATCCTTCCCTCATACAGAAAAATGCTTTACAATATTACCCTTGGAAATTATCCCAGGGAAGACATGCCATGTAACAGAAGTAGCACAATGAAATGGCTTCTCTGCTACAGTAATTTACAAATTTATAAACTTTAAGCTATAGTAAGAAGTCTTGTTTTGCTGCTTTTCTTAATATGATGCAGAATATCTTTAAAAAATATTCATGGAAAATGTGCTCTGTCCTTTCTTTTGCTCTAATCCTCTGTATTACCTGTACAAAGAACAGGATTTGCACCACCACCGCCCCCCCCCCCCCTTTTTTTTTTTTTTTGCTTATCTCTGCTGCAGTCCTACCGTCATTGTTTGATTCTGCTTAAATCCTTCTGTACCTAAAGGTACAGCCTTATCAATTGAAAAGCTAATGCTATATAAGAAGTGAAAAGAACACAGAAAGGTTTCCTAGCAACTACTGTGAATCCTTCTAAAGTAAGTCAGTTAAAACCATGTAGTACGTGCAGTGGGTGTAAATTAGGGAGCTAAGCTGATCCACAGATTTACAGATGCCCACTATAAAGTACAATAAAACCTGTAATAGAAGGTGAATTGCTCAAGAAGAAAATCACATCAGAGTCTTGACAGCTTTATCATTATTTAAATGATCCAGCTTAAATTCTACTATGTAGTTAGTAAGACTGAGTGTCAGAGCTACAGCAATGGTGTACAAAAGCACAGTTAATAGCATTGGTTAGTGTCGCTGCTGTGATTATGTCTTTTACTGCTCTTTCTAAAAAACAACCAGCAAATGTAAACAAAACCCCAAACTCCAAGGGGCATTTGTGGGGGAGCCATTACAAGGTACAAATATATAAAATCTTGTCTGTGAAACAGGGTCTTTCTTGTTTTGTTCTGCTTTTGCACACCGTGAATTACATCGGACATTTTTAGGTTAGTAGAATCTGTTCAGTAAAGTGTAGAGAGGCTAAAAATTATCTGCACTGCTCTCCTGCACTCTCCCATACACTGGTGTTTAAGTGTAGGTTTCTTCACTCAACATTTTTTTATTGTATATTTTTTTTAAAGAACTCCTTGGACTGGGATTATTTAGGGAATCAAGCTAAACCCCCACTTTTATAAAGGCAATACCTTTAATTCTGGAGCAGGCTCACTTGACACTTAGCTTGGTTACACAAAATTTGGAAAGTTTTCACCAAAAAAATGTTTGTGGCTCATACAATAAAATTCTTTATTATGTATTTAAGTAAATTGATGGGTTGATTTTCAGTTCAAGTACTGCAATGAGTTTTCATTTGACTAAAATATTCCTCATTTTATGCTTGTTCAGACATGACTAATAATATGCATAGGAGAAAATGTAGACCTGCAAAAGCTAACTTTAATTCTAAAACATTTAAAATTTTACATTACAGGTGAAAGTCCCTCCTTACGCCAAAGTGATTTATAGCACTTAATTAGTTCTTCAGAATCTTCAGAAACAATAAATAATACAGGGGTACTGTCAAGCATATTTGCAATCAAGAGTGCAATTAAACCAAGTAAAGTTTCGCCATTGTTCTCTAGTAAACAAATGTACTCTCCAGTAAAGAGAAAAGACAGAACGGGCTTCAAGTGCTGCCTACAACCCCATCCTAATGAGTCCAGTTCATGTCTGAAGAATGGTGCATGTTGGAGAATGCCATTTGGGACCAAGATTTTGTGGTGGTGTTTTTTTGTTTGTTGCTTAAGTCATCACCCCTGAAATGAGGCTTATGTGAAGACAAGACCCAAATCACAGTCCCTTTACAGGAGCAACACGTGCATGCATGTGAATGTTCACATTTTTATTATAATAGTTTTAGTCTTTGGTTTCTTCCATTTTGCATAGTCTGATAAGCAAAGCTTGAAAAGGTCTGAAACATCCACACACTCCAGTACTTACCCAATGCTTATCCCTCCCTGGCTTCTCTAATCTGAAAATCAGGTTGGAGCTGTCAACAGACTGACCTTTCTCACATTATTGTGTTATTTCTGCTTCTCCTTTTGACTTCTCACAGAAAGTGCAAACACACAAACATATTGAAAAGCAAACAATCAAACAAACCCAAAACAGGAACAGCAGCACTCCGAACACCAAATGAGTTTGGAGTTGTTCTGAAGTTTGGCAATAGTCTGAGCTGGCTCTTATTTTTGAGGTGCGTGTTCATCCATTTTGTACTGTGGAGAGTGGACTGACTTTTGTAACTCTTCTGGCAGGCGGGTGTGAAAATTGTGAAGCAGCAGTTTTTGCCATGTACTTCTTCCTTAACGTCTCCAACATCATTCAGCCACCATTGCACTGGTAGAAGTACTGTGGTAGAAATATTAATTCACTGAGTAAATTGTAACCTTCATTTACAGAAAGAGGTCACGAATGTATTGGGAGCATTGGGAAACTGATGTCTAGCCAGCATCTCCAAGTATTTGCGGAGATCCTTACTCCAGGCATACAGGGAGCTGCCTGCCCCAAGTCTGTGTTGGTGCTCTCTGTTCCCATTCACAGGTACGGCTGTACCTGCAGCTTTCTCTTGAGGAAGTATGGGAAGTTCCTGTAGTAAATGTAAAACTTGAAGCAGATATTCCCTAATGCTAAGTGTGTGTGTCTGTATTACTTGTTTTGTTCCATTCTTTTTTCCCTGCCTACAAAGGGGAAGACTTCAGACAATTTGTTGCCACACAGTCTGCCTTCTCTGTGATCCCTGAACGAAGGCTGGAGACTTGCATTATCAGGTTTGTATTACACACTCAGATATTATCTCTGGCAACTGTACGTAAGCTTGCCTCATGCATTGAGGGGTATTTGCTTTAGAAGTTGAAAGAATAAACTCCAGAAACTCCTTTGTATAACTCTGAAGCAAAGGCCTATAACCTGGCTAATGTCAAGCTCCGGTATAAACCTACAGTCAGTGCGTGTCTGCAGTAATGCATTCTTGCTAATGGCTTGGCTGCACAGTCATAATTTGTAGCTTTGGGAAGACTTCTTAAGTCATCATCTTTAGCTGTGGCAGCTGAAGGTGTGTACAATTACCCCTGGCGCAGGCTGATTGTTACACAGTGTGCAAAACTACATATATGCTGATTGCGAAACCTATCAGAGGCTTCCCCTTTTACAGGTAAGCAGCATAGCAGATGTTGCTTAGGGGCAATCACTTGCTTTTGTCTTCATGGCATAAGAAACTGTCTCATCAAATACCATCTTCCTACTAAGGTTCTTCAATACGGTACTGGAGAGGAGGCCTTCCAGTTGTTTGTGGAATTTAATTTTTACCCTCTGTGTAATTAAATTGCCACTCTTGAAGATTTTTGCTAAGCGTAGGGGAATAATTTAGACACACAGTGTAATGAGGCTTCCAGATGGTAAATTCACAAGTCCGTTTTCTGGGTGGTATAATTAATTATTCTAGTCTTTTATAACATTTGAACCATCATTATCTACCACAGTGTCCTAAACATGAGCCAAAGTCTGAATACTTTCTCCTTATGTTTCTTGGTTGTATTCTAGTCTTATGGTTGCCCAAATCAAGGAATTATCGTCAAGCAAAACCAATAAATAACTGGTGAAAGTCATAGAGTGTAAAAATCTGTTTGCTACTACCCAGTATGGAAATTATTAGTATGCCATGGGCTTTTGGGGTGTATTATCAAGATCTGACTTTCTGATAGTCTTTCTGATAGTCTGATACCAGCAGCAATGTTGTAGTCATAAGACTAAATGAACTTGCTTTATCTTTACTTTCTGGCTTTTATGAAATGGGCTGGAATTAATTGTGCTATAGGTATTTTCTACTAGTAGTTTCTCTATATGCAAAGTTTTCTGTTCTCATACTGCATGATTTGCAAAAATTCATCTTAAAAAATAAGGAAGTGCAGTATCTGTAAATCTGTAATTGACATGGGACGTTTATTTCAGTTTATCAAAAATTTATATATGAGTGTGAATAAATAGTGCTTATCTACTCTGCAGGTGTGTATATGCACATACATAGCATTTAGATTTCACTGTTTACCAGGTCATTTACTTAGCTTTAGCAGTTGCTATATCTCAGGATAGTACGCATCTAGACTTTCATGAAATTACTTCCTGCAGTAAATCTCTGAAGTATTGCAATGTCCTGAACAGTTTCTCAGAAACATCCCTCACTGTCAACTTCTGGAGCCTATTTTCATCAAGATCTTGTGCCCATAATTATTAATATGTCCAAGAATCTTGGAACTAGTACAAGACATTTTATTGATACCTAAATATTCACAGGGAAGAAAAACTATGGAACTTAACAGATCATTAAACAGAAAGCTATATATGTAATGAAACTGCTCATCTGGACTTGGAACTATTTGCCTTATGTTTATGAGAATAAATTCTAACAGGTTACTTAAAATTCACTTCACCCAGTTTCCTCTTATATCAGTCTGGAGTATGGTGTTTGGATATCATTCAGGGCCACAACATTTGGAAAAAAGCTTGCTTGCTTTGTCTTGAGAGTCCCCCCCCAGTTAGCACTGTGGAACCGAAGCCCCTGCACAACATAGCAATTGGGTTTGAGTAACTCATGATCATGCACAAAGCAATTCCCTATATGTTAGATTTATAATCTGTTTAATCCTTTCTTCTCAATGCCCCTGTTCTTCAATTAGTGCCTTTTCACACACATTTCTATAGTCTTACTTCATCTTCTTGTAGCTTGTGCAGTGAAGGCTCTATTCTTTTTTCCTTTGAAGCTGATGGAAGGACTTCCATTGACTCCACTGTGGAATAGGTAAGAGCTGGTTTGTTTTTCTGAGGAAAAGAAACCTAGCCTGGTTTCAAAGCACTACGCCCACCTATGGTGATAATTAATTTGTGTGCACCAACTGCCTTTCGGAATGTTCCTCTACTTATTCATTTCCTGAAAAAGGACATGATTTTACTACTATCAAGGAGGCACAATAGCATGATTAAGCAAGAGTGAAGTTGATTCTCTTCTTTACACATCAGATTGCACCTCACTTCTCATCATGAGATTTGTATTATCAGCACTAGTGGTAATATAAGGAAAAAAGGACTATGTTTTGCTTTAGAATCACACCCCACCCCACCCCACCCCCTTTTTTTTTTTTTTCTTTTTTTCAAACAGGAAAAAAGTCCACTCAGAATAAGAATATATCTATATAACTGAGAGGGAGGGGAGGGAGGGAAACATCACATTCTACAGTATTATGTTACAAAACACTTACAGTCCTACTGCAGTTAAAACTAGCAAAAGAAAAGAAGGGGGATGTTCCTTACAGGTAAAACTCTATCTGTACAAGGCTATGCATCACTGAAGTGCTACTTAAACCTGAAATAATTGGGCCTCAAGTAGTTCGCAGGCCATCGTGCTACGATGGATTTCACCCTAAGAAATACCAAGTGGTATTTTTCCATCTACATCAGTGGTCTGGGAAGCATGGTGGAGTCAAGATACTGTCGATTTATAAATCTATGTGTGTACAGGGTGTATATAAATATAAATACAAATAAATATATGTATACGTAGACAAACACAAAACATGAACACTAAGATGTACTTGCATTTAGTTAAGTTTTACTGAACTAAAACTCTCATGTCAAGAGGAGGTTTACAGTTGCTTTTTCTTTTTGCGGAAAATTTTGCAAATCACGCACTAAAGAGAAGTGAGCATTCTGGAAACATGGACAGCATTTTGGTTTACCAACTGAAGAGCAGTAATAATGTTGCTTTTATTTAGTACTGTACCTAAAGATTACAATACAGTAATGCCATGCAACTATTCTGAAAGGATGTAGTGATTTGGGCATGAAAAGACTAAAATTACAGGAAAATGGAGCTCAAAATTACATGTCCTCTGAGAATTAAGTCCTTGGTGTGCAAAAAGCCAGAATATCAGATATAAGCCTATTATACTTGTTACCTGCCCTTCAGTTAGAAATTGCTGCAAGCCATAAAAAATAGTGTTGTTCACACTGCTCAAGTTTAATTCAATCAGATTCGTTGAAGCTTGGGTCTTTAATAAAGGACATTTTTTTGAGAAAGTAAACTTATCTCTCTCGCCTTCAGGGTTTTCTCCCTCTTATCCTTTTTCTAGTGAAACTCTGCTTAAGTAAAAAACAGGACCACAACTGTCTGCTATCATGGCAGTTTAAAGTTCCAGCATGACATTGTTTTTCAGAGATGACGGATACAGATATTAAATAGGATGTCATCTTTGAAGGATACTCAGAAATATGTAAGAGAGGCTCTTTAATACTGACTGAATTGATGCATTAACACTTTGACATTACCTTCCATAAATTCAAAAGGGCAATGCAAAACAAAACAAGCAAAACAAAAATCAACCAGCCAACCAAAAATATCTACGTCTGACCTCAAAGATCAATAAATCAGCATTTCTAGTTCACTAGTTCTGGTGGAAAATTACTATGTCTCTTCAGGCTGAGAGGAGATACTCTTCTATGCTTTATGTTATATTTCTTTGTCTTTTGACTGTGTAATTTCTACGTAAACCACCACAGACATCAACAATGGATGTGGAAAACTTCATTTCTAAGGTCTGAGAAAGAGAAAATGAGTAACTTTCAGGGTATGTTGTGGGCTATTGAAGCCAGTGGTAATTGAAACCATGCAAAGTTACTTGAGACTATAAAAAAGTGGCCATCGATTTAAAGCCTACACAATGATTTTTTTATCCATCCTTGAGACTTGGCTTTAAGAGTATGTGCAGAAAAATATGTGCATATATGCATCTTTGTTCATGTGCACAAAAGGCAGTAGCAAAATGCCTCATATTTGTGGCTAAATTATGTTAGTGTGAACACACAGACTCCTGACGTACTCATCATTGTCTGCATTTAGGTTACTTGTCTGCACAACTAAGAAATATGTTGGCACTCTTAACAACTTTCCCAGATGGTATCAGTCTTCGCCCAAAGAGTGTATTTTTCTCTGTTTCTCATTTTATTTTTTTGTTTGTTTTTTTTTGTTAAGCTGGTTAAGAGCTCCTTGAAATCCCTACAGTTTGGGTTCTTTTTCTGTTGCTGGGAAATTTTTTTTCATTACCAAATGATACTTCTCCCACATTGTCTTATGTACTCTATACTTTCAAACAGATAGACAGTGCAGCTCAGAAAAAAGATGTTCCCCTCTGTACACTGGAGAGATATAATAGTATGATGAGTGTTGCAGTTGTTTCTACCACCTCAGCTGAAGCATCAACAGACCCAAATGAACAGGATGCTTTTCTGTGTACCAGTTTCTTTCAATCATTCTTAAAACAAGCCCAAATGATTGTATCTTCCTATTACTTAAATTAACACTTCTATATTACTTAAATTAACACATATAACTTCCTATTACTTATATTAACAGGCACTTTTCACTGTGATCCAGCTGTCAGACAATGTTCTTTGGTTGCATTAATGGAAAAGATCTGGATTTAGGGTCCTATGTTTGCTTTTATAAGCCAGATTTAGCATTCGGGATTTATTCAGATTTGGTTCTTTCCTCAGAAGGTTCCTCAGTCTTTAAATTAATCGGGAAAGACCATTGACCTTCCTGCTACCAGACCACTGTCTGTTCCTTCCAGTCGATATCCCTCGGGTGTGATGGTAACAAACCAGGCTAGCTGCTTCTCCGTTCCTTGACTAAGCTCTGCGTTGGGAGGCAGGACAACATAGAAATCCCAGTGAGATTTTCAAGACATCATAAATTTCAAATTCCATTTGAAACTGTAACTTGCTAATCCTCCTTTATACAATCCCATAACTAGGATCAGTGGATTTGGGTGGATTTGACCTGAATCCTGCCTTTGAGAGATGTCGTAACAGAAATGATGTGGTCCAGTGAATATTGAACCATCCACATCTTTTCTCCTTCTGCCAAACAGATATAATAATAATAAGACTAGCAACAGTTCTAAAGTTGCTTTCAAATTTTTTCTGATTCTTTCTCTGGTATTAATACTTCTAATAGCAAAAATCTTCACCACCTTTGTTCTGTTTGGTGTTTTTTTGTTGTTATTGTTATTTTAACTTGCATTAAGCATTTCTCTGGGTGGTTCTCGGGGGAAGGACGCACTGCTATTTGCTTAGAGAGTTATGCAATGAGATAAATGGTTTTCAGCTGCTTTCAGAAAAATAAATCAGATGGTTGAAATTCCAACCATGTTGAATTCAGGTAACAATAAGCGAATTAAAACAAACAAACAAAATCTTCCAATTATTGTCAGCCAAAGTGGCTGCCAAAGAGGTGAATGGTTTTATACTAGTCCTTTGTACTATCAGCCTGCCACAGAAAAATTGTTAGAGCCAGAAAATCTGGATTGCAGTGAAGCTGAAATTTATTTTTAGATGAGCACATGGCTGAGATGGCACTATTAAGAAAAGGTTGATCAGTACAGAGTCAAAACTAAACAGGAATTGAGGTATCTCCTATTCATCTTTAGGCAGGGTTGTTAACTCATAACAAGTTCTCCATTGGTACTCTGTTGGCATAAATTTTCTTTCTTAATTTGAAAAAGAGTTCTACAGCACACTTTATAAAATTAATGCTAAGGAATAATCTTTAATTAATGACACATTTTTTTTCTTTAAAATTAGAAACACTTATCGAACAGTTACTCACTGTCATGATTGTAAAAATGAATACATTATATAGATATTGTCATCGCAACAGAAATAATGGCCTGATCCAAAGCCTATTAAAATCAATGAGCCCAGAATTGTATTATTCAGATTTTAGACTAAAGATTTTCTCTGTCACTTTTATGAATGTATGACCTTTTTCTTTCTTAATATGGTCCTGCGTTCACATAACTTGGCATTTTGTTTTCTCTTTGCAAGGGTTAAAGTATTAATCTCTTACAAAGCATAGCAGGACACAAAAAGGCTGACTGGAAAGTTTCCAATGTCTATTGTAACCTATGTAATGTTTTTTTGGGTGGCAACAAAAGGCATAATCTATTTCCACCTCAAACCTTCTGAATAGGCTGTAATCCATATTTAGGTCATTAATCAATCATTGGGAAAATTTGGTATTTCATTGGCAATCAGGTACAGTGATCTAGATCACAGAACATCATTAGCCAGAGCCAAACCTCTCTTTTGAATATGATGGATAGTTAGTTATCTTAATTTGAGGGAATACTGAAAATCACTTTCAGTGACTTCTTCTTCAAAAATGAATGCATTTTGGTTCCCATTTTTAGGCTCTCTTGTTGTCAACTATCTTTGTAATAGAAATGGTCTTTTCATAAGTAGCTGTATAAAGGATTTACTGAGTTGGCAGGACCATGTGCAGAACTAGGTTTTTGATGTTTCCACACACTTTCTGCTTTTTTTGTTCATCTACTGGTCAGAGAACAGACAAGATGCTGTGTGATTTGACTGACCAGTGGCAACTAAACTGTACAGCTTCAATAGTGAGTTTTAAATACTGTAAGAAATGATCCAGAGAGATGATAATGAATACACTCAGGAAATCATTATCTTCTTGCCAGTATTCTAAAAGCAGAAAATTAAGTTTGAGTAAATTAGGGTAAAATTTGTAGGCTAAATTATCCATTTTGTATTCATTGTTCAGCTGCATTATTTTCCTTTTTCTAATCATGAAAATAGAGGGAAAAAAAGTGCTCTCATTGAGATCATGCAAGTGGCAACTATACTGCAAATCTATGTTATTAGCAGTGGAGTCAATTTTAAAGGACACAATATGAGCACAATATACATTGGAAACATTAACTAAGACTTCCATAGGTGTGTAGGCTTAGGAAATACTCTGTATTGCTGCATCCACTCAAAAGCGCTTAAGTTTTTCGGTAGTGATTGGGAACGGCCTGAACTGGGTATTGTGCTTTATTTCATAAGACCAAGGAGTTTCAACTCGTAGGCTGTTAACTTGACAAAATCTGAAACTTCCCATTTAATATTAGAGGCAGAGGTATATGCATGTGAGTCTTAAAATTATATAAAGCATGGTATTTTAAAAATCCCTGCAAAAAAAGGTTAGGAATCTGAACCTGCAATTATCCTCCAACATACCATTTAGGCTGTAGGACTGGTGGCTGTGCCTCTAGTGCTTCACCACCTGCCTCGCCCCTGTGTTCACCACCGCATGCTCGAGGCACCAAAGATTGTTTGTTAGGGCATGCCTGGAAATATTTGGCACGCTTGGGAATAGGGGCTTACCAGGGTTGCAGCCACGATACTGAACAACAGATAGAAAAAGCTCAAGCTTTCTCCATTGCTGTGCTCTGGATACATAGGAGCACGCAGGCTATTTGGAGGTGAGATGTGTTTGGGCTCACACATGAAATACGGTATAGATACAGCCTCTCAGACTCGTCTCCAGAATGGGTGATCTCATCTAAGCAGCAAAGTGAAAACTCTATCAAATGACGTTAGACCCTGGAACCTGACCAAGTCAGGGCAGGTTAATTAAATGAGCAACTGCCAACAGTGTCTCTGCTCATTTGGGATTTTGCACTCACTATGACAGACATGAAGAAGTATCTCTTGTTTTATACTACAGCTGCATCTTAGGATCACATGAAATCCCTTCTGCCTCAACTGATCAGATTCAGAGTCAGTCTCCTGCCACTGATGCTCTAATCTCCTCTCCTTTTGCATCATCTATCACGGGGTACCAATGAACCGCATTGACCTGTGAGAATAATGGAGAGAGAAGGGGGCATTTGTAGGTTAATATGTCAGCTGTGCTGGATAACAGATGGTTGTAATGATGGGTCCATGATGTGATGTTACAGCCGGTAAGGTAACAACACTGTAGAGGCGAATTACAGAGAAAAATACATAGATAAAGCATTGAGGGGAGAGTGGGGGTAGGGAGGAGAGAAAACAAACAAAAAATACTTGTTAAATGTACAGGAAAAAGTCTTCAAACAGATCAAGGGGAAGATGAGAGAACAACAAAAAGAATTTAAGATTCTAAAGACGAGGAGCTACATAAAAATAATTGTTTCATTCTGCAGCTTAGGGCAGTACTATAGCTCTTTATTAGGCAATTATTTTCTGTCATTTTGAAGACTTTATCTCTTCCAACAACATAAAGATTCTACCTGAATTCTTTAGAGCCGTGTTCCCTCCACCCCTGTGATAGTAGTGTGCACCTACTCTGTAATTCTTCTCTCTTGTCAGACGCTGGGCTTTTTGTGCTTCACAGCAACCTGTCAATACCCGCATAGCAAAAATGATAACGAAACCAACATTTTTGTATAGTAACATATTTTACCTGAATACTATGTGGGCTAGATTCTGATAACCTTATTTATAATGAACAGTATCTTCCTCTGAGTGGTAGAGTCCCTTATGGGATAAAGTGCTATCAATATCTGTCCCTTAAGTTTTAAATTAAAGGATCACACTTCATCAGTCAGTGAAATACCAGCACCTTTGGGATGAGATGTGACAACTTTTTAACAGTACATACCACTGCTACCTAACAATTGAAGACAGAAAATGAAGAACACCATTGCCACTTGAAGAGGCAGAGGAAATTGAACTGGGTTGGTCATTGCCAAGACAACAAACTTACAACTTGCATGCCTACAAAAAGTGGCTTGTGAGAATGAATAATGAGAGGTTGCCAGAAGACCTGCAGTTTCAGATTTTGTGGGAAAGGGCAGTGCTTCTTCAAGTCCTATACCAGCTAGCACGGCACATGGAATAGCTCAGCACTGACGATGCCTCTCTAGCGCTGTTCCCTGCAATACTGAACACATCCTGCCCAAATGTTAACTGGGTACTGCTAACTTGACCAAAACTGGAGCTGTGGCATGGGTTTCTTTGGCCAAGAGGAACAGTTTTTTCTGTCTGGCTGCATCAGGGCTTTGAGTCAGTGTTTTAGTGCTTTCCTGCCCTGCAAATACTGCCTTGGTAGCTGCAGGTACTAGGGCGGCTATGCAGAATTGTAGTTGTGCCCTCAGTAAGCAGGTAAAATTGTGAACACCAGTGTGTCGGTCCCTGCTGCTAGCTGGCTCGAATGGCCCTGGTGTCTCTGGGCACATCAGCAGTTACTACTGACGTTATAGCCCCCGTCTGGTGGTTGGATATGCTAATTTAGCCCTGAGTCTTGGCCTCTTTCAGCGAGGGGTAATTGATAAAGTGAACCATCAGTTACTGGAAGGGTGCTATTCCCCTTCCCTTTCTGCAGGAGCAGCACCTTTCTTTTGTCTTTCCTCGGGTTTTTCCTTTTGCTCCCCTTTGGAGTTCCACAGTATTTTGCTTTTCCTTTCCCTCTATTCCTATCTAGAGGATCCTTTTGCAAACAAGCGACAGGTATCTTTAAATTATTTTATTGTTTATTTTACTGATTTTATATTTATCTACTCTTCTCTTCTTTGATTTTTTTTTTCTCTTCTCTCTACTCACAAGCTTTCCAGTGGAATATGGTTTCATGCTGATTGATTGTTAGACTAGAAAAAGGCTACAAAATAAGTAAAGTCACAGCTGTACACAGCTCTGGTTTTTACCTGCGAGTAAAGTCTTTGATTGCCATAAAGTACTTGAATGTTTTATCTTTCTATGATTTATTAGAACTATTAAATGAGATTGTTTTGTTACAGAAAGCCAAACAGACCGATACATTCTTCCACTGTCTCTGACAGAGCGTCTATTGTGAATTTTGCAGTGGAAACATTACAGTTACTGGGATTTTGGTTGTGACTAGGAAATATATTCTCTTTGGCATAAGATGCTGTCTGCTAAGCTGTATACCGAGTGGTGCATACTGGCTGAAGGATGAAGGTTGACAGAGTGGGGGCAAGGAAACATTGAAAGTTAAGTGCGTAGATAGAGTCAAAGAGACTGTGAAAACAGGATGAGAAAAAGGTTAGTGATGGAGTAGGGCTTGAACAGTGAGGGGTAGAATTGGGCTGTGGAGCTGCAAGATGGTTTAGGGGAGATGAAAGGCATCAGAGCAGAGGGAGGAAAGAAAAAGGAAAGAGAAAATAGGCAGGAAGCTGGTAGACAGAATGACAAGACTTGAAAAAGAACAGGAAAAGTGTGGGGGAGGGGAAACAGAAAAGAAAGCGAGAGGTATAAGGAAAAGTTGAAATAGAAAATCCTGAAGTACAACTGGCAGTGTCAGCCCAAACTGGAACTATAAAGGTTTGTCTTTTGGTTTTTATAAAGTTCTCTTGATTTACATCAGGTTTCATGAGATATTACTGCAGGGTCAGGATACTGACCAGGGAAGGAAATAGATAGGGGAACAGATATCACAGAATACAAATGAATACAGCAGAAGGAGAGAAAACATAAAGTTAAAGTTAACAAAAAAAGGGAAGGGGGATTAAATCAAGATAAATATTCCAAAGACTACTTTGCGCTGACTCCAATGGGACAGTGGAAATGCAGAATCCTGGTAGGCTAGAAGTTTACTGATCCATTTCAGGACACTTGTGTGGCTAGGCTACTTGTGGTAATTAATTCCTGCATACTCCACCATTGGTAGTAAACCATCTTAAGTCTGAGTTCCATTAACATTACTTGGCAGGGCTCAGCTGTTAGCAAGAAAGTAGAAGTCCTTAATTAGACTCCCTAAAATATTGCACCTGGATATTAATTGATTATACTGTAGTTTGAAATATGCAGTTTTAGATAGTTTCCTTATCTGGGAGGTAGAATGTATTGACTATTGGAGAAATATTATTGGCATAAATCATATCAGATATGTAAATCCAGTGAAACTTTTGAATGGAGAAAAAGAAAACCACCAATATCTGTGTTTGTTATCTGGAAAATGGTATGTTAATGTCAATATGAAAAAAGGTGGGAAAAGAGATAAAAGCATTGTTCTTCCTTGGAGAAATGGTTAATTTACAGTTCATTTTCCCTGTTGTTTTTTGTTACACCCTATCTGTGATTTAGATTTGTTTACAGCTATTATACAGAATACTACATTGGCAATAGAATATTTTTTTCCCTCTCCCTTTTTCTTATTCTTCTTTACAACTTGACAAACATTATTTCCAGATGTATGCTTATCCTATCTAATACACAGAGTGTACTTTTCAAGAACATGAATAAAACCCAAACGCAACAGTGTGTATGTTACAGAAATGTGACACTTCATTCACAAGTTGTCCCACAGACTGTGTTTTCTAGCAAGTTATTCTTTCAAATATGTATTGCTTAGTATATTCATTATGTTCATAAAAGTAAGTGCCATTTACCTAGTGCATTTGTTTAATTGAATTAACTGTGATTAGTTCAAATACCTGACATAGTGTAGGACTGTACTGATCAAGGCATTTGCTTAAATACATGACTCAGGGCTATTGAAGACAGTAGGGCTAAACACTAAACTGTGTACTTAAGATTAAAGACTGAAATATCTTTTAGGGCTAAACGCATTCTTTAGTAAATGTACTAAGACCCTAAATATTATTACTTATATTCCTCTACCTTCTGAGACTTGTAATGCATGGGGGTTTTGCCAATGTAAATCTGACAAGCTCTCTGCCAGAAGATCTTGTCCTGATTCCATACCAGTAAAATCCATTAAATGCCACTGATCGCAGCCAGAGTTACGATCATATATAGATACAGTCACATGCTGCGGTAGATGAGCAGGTGATAGGAATAATATAAAGCTTCAGGACAGAAAACAACTGGCGAGTGACAGTGAATATGTCCATTCAGTTTGCAGGTTTGTTTCCTGTTACTTTGGTACTTAGCCTTCTTCGCCCCACGTGCAGAGTTTCGTGACAGCGGTATAAACCATACCCATAAAGGCTTTAATGGATTGATCTATTTATGTACTTAGTTAACATTTGCACCACTATTATTGTTGTGAAAACCTAAATCTCTGGTGACAAGCAGACAAAGACGCACAGATAGCACCTTTAATTGGCAGGATCAGAAAGGGGAAGTTCACAAGACTTCACTGAGAGAGGATGAATGCTTCTGGTGTCGCTGAAAATCTGTCCGTACCTGTGCTCATAAGCAGTCTGTGTGAAGTCTGTGCACCCTCAATGAGTACTTTGAAAGACCGCTGTGTCACTTCAATCACATCTCCGCCAGAAGTGATGTGCCAGAAAACCTCAGTGTCAAATTCTGCCTATTTGAACTACCCAGAGCATCAGCATGGGTAACTAAAACAAGCTATCAAAGCGAGAAGCGCAATTTTGTATTACAACAATTTGTTTTCTAGAGAAGGCAGAATACCGAAACAAACCAGCTTGATTTATGTGTCAGTTTTTAAGTTCAGCATGCATCTAATACTTAGTCCTGAAAAGTGCTGAGAACCCACAGCTCCCATTGAATCGGTATTTGCCTCCAGCCTAAAGAAAATTAGAGAAGGCAATTTCTGAGAGCTGAGGGAGCTGGCACTCAAAGTGATAGGGATTGGCTTGGCAAGTAAATATCATCATCTTCCAAAACTGTTTCTGATCCAATTCTCATAATGACAGCTAAGCTTCCAAATCAACTCAGAGTCAGCAATACAAACAAGTTGGAGCTCTTCCTTTTCACACTCTTAAGTGCTTTTCTGCCCTCCTCTATAGTCCTCCGACAGTCCTTATTTCTGCTTCCCTTTTCTGTGCGGCCTTTCTCACTCCTCCTCTCGCTCCCCATAACAGGCTGCCAGACCCCCGACAGCTTGCAGGGTCTCTCTGCTCCGCTCCCCCAGTTGCAGGCAAAGGAGCGATGCTTTCCAGCCCCTCCCGGCAGACCCACGTGGGCCACCGGTGCTCTTTGCAGACGCGGACACCGCGCGCTTGAGCATCTCGTGTACTTTGGAGCTAGGTTTTAATCTCAGAGCAGCTGAGGAAGCAGCCTGTGAACATGTGCAGCCCTCAGCACTATCGTATACTTCCAGTGGCAGCAGAAGGTACTCAGGGATTAATTCTGTACCAAACCTGCTGCTCCTGGCTTCAGCCTGAGGAGCTGCACTTTCCTGGCCTGTGCTGCGGGGTCTTCCCTGCCAGTCCCTCCTCCCCAGATACTTACTCTTCTTTTTGTGCCTGCCTCTCTCTCTCTTTTAGACTTGCACTTAAGGGCGAAGAGAAATTCTCATCCGCGAAGTTGCAAAGGAAAGAAAAGAAACCACCAGATACTGCCACGTTTTCTCTGTTTTTAGTATTTTATTGGTTTTGGAGGCTTGGTTTTGAGCACTTAAAGTTGGCAGGTGCCAAACCAAAGCACTGAGCAGTTCTGTCAAGTCTTAAGAAATTCATGGAGAATTTTAGCAAACAGCCAGGCTCCTAGTTTGACTGCTAAGTCTCTATCAAATATTGTCACTTGGGAAGTCCACAATAGTAATATTTAAGGAAAAATCTCTGTCCTGGATGCAGCCGTGTTTGGTGATGATAGAGGTGGGATGGGTGTGGTGGTGAACCTGATGTGAAACAGACACTGTCTCTAATGAGGTTAATAGCGGGGGCAGTGGCCTTTATAATCCTATCTTCAAAAAAAGTTCTGTATGGAAACAGCATTTCTTTGTTTTGATGGAAGATTTTATTGGAAACACCCATTTTAAAATAGAAGCTTAGTAGAACATCCCTTAAATCATGCTTTCTGTAAGGATTGCTCTCCTTGTTACTCATGTGAAGAACAGAGTATCACGCTCTCAGTAGTGCCACCATATCTAAGGGCTTTTACTCCTCTCATCCAACAGAGCTGTAACTCGTATTCAGTTGCATTGTTTTTGAATTGTTTAAACCAGTCTGCTTGCAAGCGTATTTCCTAACCAGAGGAAAAAAAGTCCTTTCCTTAAATATCTCCCTGTGTAAGTCAGAGTAGGATATTGTATAGTGTCTTGCTAAGAAAAACAAAAGCAATAAAAGTTTTAAATGGGTAGATGATAGATTCCACTTCTACATTTTTTATTAAATATGTTCCTCTGGACTGAAGGGCAGAAAGAGTACATGGTATTCATGAAGTCACCTTAGCTTAGCAAGCAATAGTAGTACAAATACTTTTAGCTGTAATTATGAATTTTGCTGGCACATCACTAAATTAGCCAAGTGACAAAATTAGCTGGTTGTTTGGCTAAAGACCAAAAAGAATTAATCTGAACCACTGATGTTACTAACCCTGGGCAGTGCAAGGCTTTTAATAAACCACAGAATCGGAAAGAGTAAAGCAAGAAAATGTAGCTTGCCACAAGCAGTCTTTGTTAGGTGTATATCACTTACAAACCATTTAACAGATGTGTAAAAGCAGTGCAAGCCACGAGGATGAGTAAACAGACCTGATCTTGCTTCCACTGAAATAAACCAACACAAATTTTATGGACCCCAAAAGGAAAAGACTTGTAAGAAGTAAATATGAGTATATAAGTCTTTACAGGTCGGAGACTTTGGGCAAAAGGAGGAGAGATCAGTTCTTTCGTAAGATAGTGTTAACTTTTCATCTAAGTAGAAAAGCTCAGTTGTGTGCAGTCTTCTGAACATGCTCAAAACAAAGCGGATCATTCTGTGCATCGTATATATATTATTTGAAGATATAAAGACTGGTATGAATATCAAAACTTTAATCAGTATAGATCTAGATCTAAGTTCTACCTTAGATGATGCCTTTGATGTCTTCTACTGGTACAGCGAGTTTGTCATGCAAATGGCCCTTAGAGCTTTAATTGTCAAAACTAAAAGACTATATAAGCCTACACAGTTTCCTTGAGGAGGCTTTGAAAGCTTATACATCAAACAGACACACCATTGGCAGCTTTCAACCCAACAATATCAGTAAACTACTGATCCGAGTGGGGTAACTGCAGTAAACAACTGAACTGAGAAAATCAAATAATATGAAACTTCAGTTAAATTAAAGTTACTTGCATTTAGGAATTGAGAGAGGAATAGAATTAATGGTAAAATGTTTTGTGGATAGGATCAGTAGGAGAGGGGATGAAATCGCGAAGATAAAACAGCAGGATCTTTCTGTGACGGGAGATGGAAATACATGATAATTAACGTTAAATGTTAATTTTATTTTCGTCCAGATATAAAATGAGGAAATCTATTTATCTTGCAGTGTTGCTTCTCTTCCTCTTGGTAAATACTACCATCGTGACCAGTCCTTTAGAAAGGCAGCAGTAGAAATAGTGACTTCTGTGGGATGCTATTGGTAACAACATTCACACGGAAGCAGCTGGATTAAAGTCAAGCTTGGAATTGCTGGATACACGGCCAGATGCCATGTATGTGTGCATTCAGACATGAAGGAAGGACAGTAGAAATAATAATAAATAAATATGGAATAGTTCAACAAATTTTTTTTTTTTTTTTTTCTTCTGGAGAAAAGAATAAAAGGGACATTTAAATCTGCAGAGAGAAAAAGATAGTTATCTTTCCCCCTCTGCTGAACTTGAGGGCTTCTAGGGCCGGGCACCTCTTGGTGCAATTTAGAGTTGTCTCAGAGATACTTACTGTAATCAAATCCCCCTCTCACAAGTTCAAGAGCGCTCCCTGTGCCAGCGGTGGCCAGGAGTAGGTGCCGAAAGCTGCCAATGTGGTTTTCTGGCTGAGAGATCTCAGCTGGTTCCTCAATCCAGCTTTGTAAATTGGCAGAAGAAGAAGGTTGCCACCTGGCTAGTTTAAAAAAAGGCAACAAAACCAAAAATAATCCTTGCGTACTTCTATCTGTGATGCCTCACACATGTGCCGATGCGCTCCGCCCGAGGTTTTCGAGGAGCGCTGCTGCGCGGGAGCGGGATGGACGGCACGCTTGGTCCTGCTGCTGCGGCGTGGCCCCAGCCTTGGTGGGGCAGCTCTGCTCCCCCTGTCCCCCAAAACATCTTCCCCCGCCGCTGCCGCGACGGCGCCGAGGTAGATGGGTTGGGGCTGCGTAGCAGAACAGGGACGGACTCCAGTGTTTTAGCTCAAAGGAGTTTTGACAGAAGACTGTGCGGTGGGCCGGGGTTGCTTTTCAAATATCTCACACGCAGGGGGAGGCCCATGGGAAGGCAGAAGAGGTGA
Organism: Astur gentilis; assembly: GCF_929443795.1. NCBI lineage: Eukaryota > Metazoa > Chordata > Aves > Accipitriformes > Accipitridae > Astur > Astur gentilis. The sequence continues at coordinate 17,500,892 of NC_064891.1, forward strand.
AGTGGCTAACTCACTCTCTGCAGACGAGACACAGCTCAGCGTGATGACGAGCTAACGCCACAAACTGCTCGCTCTGATTCTCTTCCCGGAGGGCATTTTCGATGTGAACCAGCAGAGAGCTGCTTGCAGGTTGTATACGTTGTTCTGCCTGTCTGTGTCATCTTCCTCGTGCTGGGCAGCTGGAGACGAGTAGGTCGCAGCATCTCAAAGCGTTGACCACCACTAGACTGGGTATATACCCAGTACCTGTAGAAGGGGCTTTGTTGCTCACTCCAGTCACTTTCTTAGCTTGTTCAAATTACACGCAGTCAAACACAAAATATTAACAACTTACAGAACCACAAACCCCAAATCTCTTTATAAATGCTCGATAATTTCTATTACATGTAGTACTTGCATCATGAGACTGTTTTAAATGTCATCAAAAATTGACATTTTTTCCCACCAAAGACCGAGAATGTATGTTACATGCAATTTTTAAAACAAAATATTGTCCTAAGAGCAAGGTTGGAGACTTGTGCTGAGCATATTTAAAGCACCGATGACTGCTTTTAGAAAATCCATACAGTTTAAGAGCAGGCAAGATGATGTCCTTAACCCTATGTAAAACTGCAGAAAACATGAGCTTGCCTAATAAGTGAGATTTTTTTTTTTACCATTTTTAGAGATTATTTTTGTACAAATTTAAAAAGTTCATTCAAATGTCTGAGAGGATTTCAAGTTCTGGAAATACAATTAACTGCAGAGCAGAGGATTAAGGAAAAAGGATATTGAACAGCAAAATACAAGGGGGACACAAAACCTGAAATACCAGAGAAGCACCAGATGAAAAAAACATCCAGAGGAACTACTGATATTCTTCCAACTTACCTTCAAAAGTTTATGAACAATTACGAAAATGAGAAGAATAAGCCTAATATAGAGCTGTATTTCTAAAAACCTTGAAACCTTTCTCGATGCTTTAAAAGAATATTTAAAACATTTCTAAAGAGCTAGAAATGTTTATAGATAATAAGCTGTTTTGGTTAGCGACAATTCTTTCTGTTTCATACAAATCTTAGTGCAACATAGAGGATGCAAAGGACGCCACAGGGTCAGCTAACTCATTACCTGAAGAGACAGACTACTGGAAGATGTCTAACTTCCTTTTATAAATCTTCAGTCTCAGAGATTCCAAAATGTCCCTGGAATAACGTCCCCTGGCATCTACTCTAGCATCTTACTACCTCTTATTAGGGAGATGTTTCAGTAATGTCTAGCTCAGCTATCACTCTGCATTTCAAACTCATTGTATTTGTTGCTTTCAGATGGCAGATTCCCTTTTGCATAATAGATAAGCACAACATTACATTACCACCCTCCCTGAAACCTTCTTTTAAATAGCTGTAGACTGTTATGATGTAGACCAAGCAAATGCAATTCTTTTTGTTGTTGTTGTTGTTGTTGTTTGTTATGGTTTTTCAAAGTTTCAGTAATGTTTTTGTTCAGTTCTAGATTCTTTTAGGGGTCTGCTCTATATTACCCAAAAGGAAGATAAAAATGTCAAAACATTTTTTCACCTTTAAAATATGCAATACCAGGAATTGTAATCTAAAGTTATATTTTGCTTTCATAATTGAAAGGATAAACATAATTTTTAAAGCATTTAAAGGGTTAATGTGCAATCAAAATAAAAGATTTGATCAAGAAAAGGCTTTTTTTTTTTTTTTTCCCCTGGAGATGGGTGGATAATTCTTTAGGACAACAGAATTTATAATCTTCTAAAATTTCTGGCAGCCTACTACAAGATTAATTATTTGAACAACTTCAGTTTAAATATTTCATAGGAAAAAAAGCAAGGTTAAGAAAGAACAAACTGTATTTCAAACAGTATAGTTAGATAACCTTGCATGAAACTCCTCAAGACACAGATGGCAAATATAGATCCTAGAAGACAATAGTAATTACTAGTTCCTTGACTTCTCCCTAGGGTTGAAAAAAATCAATAATAACCACCATTATCCTAACTCTTTGGCATGTGAGCTTTACCTTCCAAAAAGCGCTATTAAACAAATTCAGATAAATAACATAGTGCAATCAGTGAAATTCACACAGGATTGGCTTTTGCAACCTGCTCTTTAAAGACAGACGATCTGTCTGCAAAGAGATCTTTTTATTTAAGCAGATGACAAGCAATATTTGGCCTGATCTTAGCTATAAAACAAAAACACTTCATGCTGTCCGGAGTTAATCAAAGTTTAGTGAGCATCAGGACTGCCACATGGAAATCTGCAGGCTGCCATTCCAACGTTAGAAAAATGATGCTCCTTTTTGGGATGAGTCATTTGACTTGTGCTGCCGAAGTTATGTATTTTCTTATCTTTCAGGAGAACATTGCCCTCATGTTTTCCATCTTGATTCATGATACACTCATGATTGTTTGATGATCCTAAAAGAACAATGACCTTCTTCTTGAAAGCATGCAGCCAGTACTGAAAGCATTTGCAGGTCGCATGACAGGAATACCCAACTAGGTTAGAAATATAAACAGGAAATTCAATAAGTCTGGATTTCGTAACACAGAAGTCAAGGGGCAGCTTTGTCAGTGACTTGCATAATCAAGCCCTAAGTGAACTCAACAACACAAAGAGAGAGAATGGAAAAAAAAAGGGAAACACTACATCATTTCAGTACATGGTTCAGTGCTGGTTTTCTAAGTAAGACTCTCCTGTCCTTAATAAATTGTTCCTTGTAGTAAATCTGTTTTCAAAACATGATTTTGGCTAAATAAGATTGTCATTAAAATCTTGGCCTGTGGAATAACACAGTGACTTTTTTTACCAAAATTTTGCTTTCTAATAATGAACCATATTCATTGGAAGTAGGTACTTCTTGGAAGAAAGAAAATGTCATGTTAGCAAAGTGTATGTCCTCAGAGGTAGGCTGATTTGTATAGAGATGTGCTGGTTTGTATAGAGATGTCCTGGTTTCGGCTGGGATAGAATTAATTTTTTTTCTAGTAGCTGGTATAGTGTTATGTTTTAGATTTAGTATGAGAAGAATGTTGATAACTCACCGATGTTTTCAGTTGCTGCTCAGTAGCGTTTAGACTAAGGCAAGGATTTTTCAGCTTCTCATGCCCAGCCAGCAAGAAGGCTGGAGGGGCACAAGAAGTTGGAAGGGGACACAGCCAGGACAGCTGACCCAAACTGGCCAAAGGGATATTCCATACCATGGGATGTCATGCCCAGTATATAAACTGGGGGGAGTTGGCCGGGGGAGGGGGATCACTGCTCAGGAACTAAGTGGGCATCGGTCAGTGAGTGGTGAAAATTGCATTGTGCATCACTTGTTTTGTATATTCCAATCCTATTATTATTGTTGTCATTTTATTATTATTCCTATTATCATTATTATTATTTTATTCCTTTCTGTCCAATTAACCTGTCTTTATCTCAACACACAAGTTTTAGTTTTTTCCGATTTTCTCCCACTGGGGGGGGTGGGGAGGAGGGGAGTGAGAGAGCAGCTACGTGGTGCTTAGTTGCTGGCTGGGGTTAAACCACGACAAGAGACTGTAAGAAGAATAACAGTAAAGTCATTGAATTGCTAAGTCTGAAAATTAGATGGTGAATTCTCAATGTAAATTATGATGGAAACTTATCTCAGTTTTTCAGTTAACCAGGATTTTTCTCTGTATTTGGTAAAATGTAGGCTTGTGTGGAGTGAACTGTGATAATTAGCGCAGTGCTTTTGTATCATTGTAATAATTCATATTTCAAATCAGTTAAGAAAAGAGCATCTGACTGCAAACAAAAATTAGCAGAATTTGAAGCATTTCTTTATATCCCCATGAGAGCCTGGGACACGGCACACACATTTTCAACATACTTCAGTCTGCACATCCTGAGAAATCCCCAAACCAAAAAAAATGCCTTTGTAAACTTCATAATGAAGCGTGTTGATTAAACCAATGATTAAATAGGCATAAGGATTTTGCAAAAAGGTGCCATTCTGTAACATACCAAAACCTCCCATTTCTTACCATTTCCTGTGAAGATGAACCATGGAGGCATACTGACTCTCTTGAAATTGTCCCTTGTTTGGGGGGGGGGTGAACAGGAGACACACAACATTAGGTTCCCGAAGCGCTCGTGGTGCAGGGTTCACACTCGGCCCGTTGGCAGCCCCAGAGCACCCAGGGGCCCCGCGGGACGGCTGGAGCCCCAGCCCTTGCACCTCGGTCCTGCACCCGCTGCGCCCGTGGGAGAGATGGGCTCTGGAGTGCAGTGCAGATGGAGTTTAGGAAAAAGAGGGCTTTCACGTGAAAGAGCACCTACCTTCTTCTGAAAATGACAATTCACTCCTTACTTGAGGAAATTTTTAACCTGGAGTACAGCGTTGAGCACACTGGGGAGCCATGCAAAGATTTGGGAGGGTTTTAACTGTGTGGTTCAGATACTTAAGTATGCAGTGAGAACCTGCGTTGTTTTCATTTGTGTTCAAAAATAATGTGATGTGTTTTTCCAGTCTACTGTAGATAAATTCAGTGGCCCCATTCGTGTTACTAAAAGTCATGCAATATCAGCACAGACCAACATGGAAATTATCCCATAGTGATGTTTAAATGAGTAGAGGAAAATGTGCTTGCTCCATGTAATACCGGCTCCTTTTTTGCCCCTTTCTTTTTATTTTCTATTAATACAAATTATTTAAGCATTAGTATATTGGCTGTAATTAGCTTTCCTCTTTCCCCTTTTGATTTAAATATTGCCAAATTCCATTAAAACGGCTGTATGAAAGCCAGAAAATGGTTTACTAGTAAATTGCAAGTGCACGTCTTTGTTGCACTGTAAATCAAAAGGTCACAACAAGTCATCTAATTGCTTGGTATGTGTTCTATTAATTGCACTTTTAATGTGTAAAGCACACTAAAATGATCAGATAAAATGTGCTGTGTTCTGGTAAAACATCAGGCGTGTCTGAGTCATGGCCACAAAATGGTTCTAACACCTGTTAAAAAACTTTTGATACCAGTCCAGCTCCCTCCTATTTTAATTGTCAGTGACATGCTCACCTCCACTGCTCCTGCTGTCGGCTTCTTTGCTTCTCAGAGCAGGGAAGCTCGGAAAATCCAAGAGCAGCAAGCTGCCTTCTCCTTTTATTTGTGGGATGTGCTCCATCCAGGCAAGGATGTAGGAATTCTGTGTTACTTCTAAGTATTTGTCTCTCTTAATTCCTTCAGAAGTTGTGTTTATACTGTATCATTTTTCTAAAGAAACATTGTCAAGATGAAAAATGAAAGGCCTAGGAGTTAGAAAAAAATTAAGACTGTGAGACTCTGATTTAGCTTTATCTAGTATCTGCAAAAATTGATGAATAACAGCTGCAGAATTGGTATTTGCCTAATCCTGCAGAGTGTTGGCTCCTGAGTGACAAAATGCACCCTAAGTTCCTAAGTTGTAAGAGAATATCTTTTTCTGCTTTTTAATTAATCAGAAAGCTTACTGTCTTGAGCCAAAGTTTCATCACTCAATCTCCACTCTTTCCAGTATCGTTATTACTTCCTGATACATATGTTGAGCTTATACTCATGCGTCAGTACTTCCAACAGTGTTTAACAGGAATTAAGAGTGTTATCTTTCAACCAGATATCATAAAACAAAGACTGGGGAAACAAAACTTGCTTTAAAGCAACTTGCTCAGCATCAGATTGTAACATTGATCGCTTTTTAGGACATATTTAGTATTCTATCGTATTGAGTCCTTAAAAGTTGACTGATTTCTTCCTAGTTTCAATATATGAAATTATGAAGTTCAATCTTTGAAGATAAAGAAGAAAAAAATATAGCATCTTACATAAGGATGTTATGAAATAGCAGCTTTCCAATTGCTTAGCCTTTGTAGGAGTTATTATGGCTGAAAAAGCTGAGCAACCATTTTGGCTCTAGTAATTCTTATGTACAGTCAGGAAAGCAAGATAGCAGGATAAACAGAAAAAAAAAAGCATTAATTACAATAATATTCTTTTGCAAAAGAATTCCAATTTTCCTCTAGAAATCTTGACACAATTTTAAAATGTCCAAATTGCTTTTATTTGCTACAAGAATTTATGTGTTGACTAAATAAAACTACTTTTCCCTAAAAATTAATTTTTATGCAGAAATTTTCAAAACAGAGTTATTCAGCTCAGTAGCCAAAAAAAAAGACAGTAGTTCAATTGCTGTTATTACTGATGATGTAGGAGATGCCTATTAAACCCCAAACCTAATTCACTGTTTTCTTTCATCTTGCTTATTTGTTGCATACAAGTGAATGAGAAGAAAGTGTAAAATATTAGAAATACAGTGGCAGCCTTGGCTGTTAACATAAGGGCCAGATTTTGTAAAGGGACTTCCGTATAATATGACTAAAATACAATCCAAGTGGAATTTTGATACTAAATTAAAAGAAAGAAAGAAAAAAGATACAGAAGATCCTTTTCACTGGAATGTTCATTCAATTCCAGATTCACTTTTGCTGGAAAACATACACAGGTACTGAAAAGGTCACAGACGTGCAGCATTCTGCTGTCCAAATTATTCCCAAGAAGTGCATTTCCAACCCCCCTTTGAAGGTATTTTTGAAACAGAATTTCATCATCTCGTGCATAAATATTTGTGCTGGCAAGAAGACTTTTACATAAATAAAGCCTGGAACTCAATCAGGCAGTAAAAAAGAGGTATGTTACTTTTATAGATAAGGAATGCTTCCAGAGAGATGAAAACCAAAAAAAAAAAAGTTTTTCAGAGTATAGATGGATGGACTGATGATTTAACTGTGGGAGGATGTTACTTCCTAAGTTAACAAATTTTATATATTCCTGCAGTAGGTCAAATTTTGGTTCTACAGTATGTATTTAGAGTTAGTGTCCAAAACTTAGGTTGGTGTAAATCAACGTACAGCATTGAGCACTGTGTTGTCTGCACTGATTTTATAAACTATCAGTCTGCATTGTGAAATTATTTCTATTTTCTCTCTTTGAGAAGAGACTGCACCATGAGATGGGTCCCAAAAGGCTTGACAGTATCACTTTTGAAACTATTTACATTCCTGACACTGCATAATAAAATTTTTATTCTGTTCTTTTGTGACTTTTTTATTGCTCACTTTTGAAACATCGTGTTTTATTATCTTTCAGTCCTGTTATCAATACCGAGCAATAAGAAGACTGTAATGACCTGTTTTAATAAGCCTATTACAGATTTCTATGTCGATTTGACATACCTAAGTGTAGTAAAATGGTTTATGAGGAATAAACAGCTGAGTAATACCATATTCATATCCTTGGAGATGAAGTGATTGTAGATGAGAAATAAATAATTGAAGAAGACACAGTCTGGTGATTTCAGTTTCTGAACTCCTAAGAAACAATGGTGAGTCCATTAGACACTAAGGGCTCTACGCTGGAGATTTAGGAACTTTATGGTTGGATGCCATGTACAAACTTCGTATGTTCACATGCTTTCACACGGACATACACGTACATTAATATGGATATAGATATGCTATTGGAGAGATTTATTTTCAAAAGTGCCTGACTTCTAAAGGGCCAAGGGCTTCAAAGCAGGCTCAGGCATCTGCTTTCTGGCTCTGGCATGTATATGACCATTCAGAAGCTCATGGGCTTGACTGGCCTGAGAGGCTACCAGTGTATTCGGAAGCAGATGTACCTGCAACATCGCCTTCTTAGCAATTTTGTGTATAAATATATAGGAAGGGCAGAGATCTATTTCTAGATCTGTTCACACCCCTTCTCCATATTCATGTTGGGTGTTTTCGGAGCTTTGCCACTAAGGCCTGGAGAGATTGCTGCTTAATGCTGTCTCATGCCTCAGCCAGGTGCGCTAGGTATACTTCGAAGCCTAGCACGAAGGTTGACTCTACTGTGATGACTGTGTACATTCATCTGCTTATTAATACAAGTCCAGACTTCTTTATGGGCGAATGTGCCTCCGATGTGACTGATCAAACAGTGCTGAGCCAGCATTTAAGGGGGTGTCTTTACCTTTGGGTTCCATTAGTCTGTATTAACAGCTGGCAACATGGACGGTTATTGACTGTTTTCCCTCTTGCTTGCTCACTCACATCCTCACTACTCGACTGTTTGGACATTGATATTCTTCTACAGAATACATCTATTTTCCAAACGAAACTACACATGACTAAAATAACCCGTTATTTGCCATTTGAACACTCTACTCGGCATTTGTGCTTGGGCTTTTACAGAAAAGATGACACAATTAGGAAGGAGAAATGCTGTAATGTGACCAGCCACTTAGCACAGCTAATGAAGACTGTACTGAGAAGCTTAACTATTTTCGGAAAAGGCTTAGACAAGTATTTATTAACTCCCTTTAAATTCTCAGAAATCAGTATTTTTTTCACAGATTCAAAGACATCAAACTATCTCCCTGCATGTACAGTCAGGCAATTTCAAGTGAATGTTTTCTGTCTCTCCAAACTGTGTCAAAATTAATAGCTAAATTTAGAATTTGATTTTTATTTTGTACAATAATTTATGAGGAAGTTAATTATATGAATTATATTGGCAAAAATATGCTGTCTGTCACACAGGACTTAACTGTATACAGTATTCTAAACAGAGGGAAGCTCCCTTCGCCCTGCATTCCAGCCAACCAAAAATTATAAAATCAGGTTAATAAACCACACGTAGTATAATATAGGCACGCAGCTTTCACTTTTGTAAAAGCAACATAGATCAGCCATGATACATATTTAACATTGCTGTTTTCACTACTCCAGTGAGGAGACCATATTTGTACTCTTGTCTTTAAACACTTAAATTCTTTAATAAAAAACTTCTTTTTTATTCACTTATGTAGAAGAAAGTGACCATGTTTGGATAATGGAAAAAACGCCTAATTAGGACAAAGTTATTTTTAAAAATTAACAAGAAGACCCATGAAGTTACAAATAATAAAGCCCTGTAATCTACCAGGAAATGGACGTTTCAGCTCTTTTACAATGTATTTACTCAATTTCAGTAAACAAGAGGCTTGTGATGTGGAGAAGTCACTCCCCCAAACATAAGGGTGGCTGCTCTATCTTACTAAGGGAAATGGAAATCAGTCAAAGTGGTTATTTTAACAATTTGATGTACAGTAGCTGGTGCATTATAAACCCATGATGCTAGCTTAATGAGCAGTAATTTAAGAGTGTAGTTAGTCGCTAAGTTGTTTTGGGGTAAAATGATCACTGCAAGAGACTTTGAAATGTGAGCAGACACTCACCTCTGTTGTTCATTTCTTCCTCTGTTCAGCTAAAGAAGATTTGTGCAGGCTCTGAAAAGCCTTCTGCTGCAGAAACAACCTGAAATTTAGCTCAGGCTGAAGGGATAATAAAATATTTGAAATGTAAATAACAGTTTATTTACTAAAAGCTCTCATCTGTTTTCAGTATGGTTTTTTCCATTTTATTTTTTACCTATATATATATATGTATTTCAGATATCTTTTTTGCATCCCATACGATTCAACAACACTCAAACAAAAATTATCATGAACCTTTCAAAGATGGAAAAATAGTTTGTAATAACCATATACCGTGCATGTCCTTTTTATAAGCTACCATCAGAAATGTTTATGCATAATGCACTTATTCTAAGAAATTACAGTACTGTATGTATTCCAGAGATAACATGTCGGGGAATCTCCCCAGTATTTTTTAGTTTATTTTGTATGTTGGAAGATATATTCTAAACAATAGACAGACCTTGGGGATTATTTTTTTAACATTAATGTTATCCTATATATGGAAATGCACAAAAAGACGTCTTAACTGGAATAAGCCAAACACTTTGACTACTGTATTGACATTTATGCTTGAGAAAGTTCAGGCCTGGAAGCTCTTGCACAGCAAGTTAAAAGGCCAATACCAGCCTCTGACCCAAAAGGGAACATTTCAGTTCAGGCTCAATCAATTGAAAATGCAGGGCAAAATATGCCTTTAGATGACACAGTTTGATTTACAAAATACACAAATATTTTCCATCAAGCTGAGCTAATTCAGGTTTGTATTTTGACTGTGCATGTAGAATAACTATAATTTATTTATGACCTATTAAGCAGATTGTTTCCAGTGTGTAAGAAATCCTAATTAGGACCACTGTTTTTAAAAAGGAAGCTCACAATTTCTTTTATATCCTGTCATCAAAGGCACAAAAGAGAAGGCTTTCAGTCTTGTTTTTGTTTGGTTTGGTTTGTTTTTCTCCATGCTGTCTATTGAATGTCAAGAGGCCATACACATACTATTGTACAGTCACGTCTTTGAAGTCTCCAAAGAATTTCAGAATTCTCATAAAGACTTTATTTCTTGAAATACGTATTTCCCTCATGAAATCATGATTCCTGAGGGACCTGTGATGCCAAACCACCTGTGAGGGCTGTTGTCTTACAAGCAAATTTACTGGGGGGACCTGAGCATAGGGGAAATAGCATTAAATAATGTTTGGGAATTTAATGTATGCCCCAGGGCCTCATGAAGAGACAATGCCATGAAGAGAAAGTCTTCCGACTCATTCCCATTCAGCCTTCTGGCCTACCAAGTCCTAGCTGCTGCCCCTAAACGGGGCTTGAAGTGGTAGAACAGAAGGCTGTAGGCATCTGGGGACACAATGACATACAGATCAGGATCAGTATTAGCAGATACCACTAAAAAGTAGTTAATAGACAAGTAGGTAAAAGAAAGGAAAATACTATTCAGAAGCACCAGCATATAAAATTATGTTAATATAATGAACACAGTGGTGCAGATACTGTACAGAGTGGCCCAAGGCCAGTATAGCTCACCGATGCAGGGTTACTTGGACTTGTTTGATCAACATAATTATTCCCACAATGCCCACCCTTGGGCAGGAAGGGGTAGCAGTACAGTAAATATGCTGTGAATTACATAAGCCTTTGCTATTTTTCTAGCAAGATCATCAACTACGCTTCTTTGATTTCATCCTAAGACAAGAATGGGCAGCCAGGACTGAGTGATACCAAGGCAGGATTTCCAACTTTCCCTGTGTCAAGGTGTGTTCGGATCTTTCAAATTTACGGGACAATATACTCTGTTATTTAATCTTTATTTCATGAGCTTATTAAGAAATATAATAAACAAACGTGACAAACAAGGGCTCAATCCCCTTTTGCCCACACTAGTCTATCACAATAATTCACTTACCATTCAAGTCAGAAGATTTCATAACTTACAACCTGTAACTTAATATCGCACACCTACGAGCAAAAGAAAAGAACTGTTTACCTAGCCAATGGTGAGAGTGCTCATCCTTCCTCCTCCATCACGGTACGGGCATCCCCTGTATCACACCGGGAAGCACAAAAGCCTCAGCAGTCCAGCTGCTGTTGGATCTGCTTCAAAAGCCTTTTGGGTAAGCTGATGTTTTATACCCTCCAGCTTGGAGGTTTGGTCTATACTATTTCCATAAGTTAGTGGATTCTGAGGAAACTGCCAGACAAAATATAATGGCTGCCAGAGACAGCAATGCCACCTGTCCTGCCTGTGTGCTGCTCCCAATTTGGCCTAATGGTGCTGCCCCCAGCATACATCAGGCCTTGGCATGAGCTGGCTTAGCCAAAATCTGAGCAGGAGTTGAGTGAACAGTCACACCCTGGACCATTTGGTACATTGTACACACGTGCTTCAGCCACCGCTGGCGGTCTGAGCAGCAGAGCCCAGTCCTGGGAGGTGTATGCCGTCCAGAACTTCCACTCAGCTTCGCTGTGGTTTGGTCTCAGAGCATGGGTTGGTGTGGAAATGTAGTATGATGTGATTGAGGCCAATCAGTTTGTATATTGTCTGACAGACAGTGGCATGTGGTACCCTGATTATGCTTGCTTGATGCCTATTTTCTTCTTTCATCTCATTTAAACATTTATATCTGTCATGGTTTAAGCCCAGCCAGTGACAGAGCACCACGCAGCCGCTTGCTCGCTCCTCCTCTCCTGGTGGGATGGAGAGGAGAAAATATAAAGAAAAGCTCATGGGTCGAGACAAGGACTGGGAGGGATCACTCACCACTTATGGTCATGGGCAAAAAAAAAGACTCAACTTGGGAAAGAAACAAAATCAATTTAATTTACTACCAATCAAATCAAAACAGGATCATGAGAAGTAAAGCCAAATCTTAAAACACCTTCCCCCCACCCCTCCCTCCTTCCTGGCTCAACTCCACTCCTGGTTCTCTCTCCCTCCTCCCCCCAGGCCACACAGGGGAACAGGTTGGGTTTGGTTCCTCACACGTTGTCTCTGCCGCTCCTTCCTCCTCAGGGGGAGGACTCTTCACTCGTCCCTTGCTCTAGCGTGGGTCCCTCCCACAGGAGACAGTCCTCCACGAACGTCTCTGCTGTGAGTCCTTCCCACAGGCTGCCGTCCTCCACAAACTGCTCCAGCATGGGTCCCTTCCACGGGCTGCAGGCGTTCAGGCACAGCCTGCTCCAGCGTGGGTCCCCCACGGAGTTACGGCCATTTTGGGGGGCATCCCCCTGCTCTGGCGTGGGCTCCTCTCTCCCCGGGCTGCAGGTGGGCATCTTCTCCCCTGCTCCCCTCCATGGGCTGGGGGGGGGGGGCAGCCTGACGTCTCACCGCAGGCTGCAGGGGCATCAACCTCCTCCAGTGCACCTCCTTCCCTTCCTTCTTCACTGACCTCGGTGTCTGCAGAGGGGTTCCTCTCACATTCCAATCCCACCACCCAGTGCAGGTTCCCCTTCTTAAATCTGTTCTCCCAGAGGCGCTACCACCATCACTGATGGGCTCAGCCTTGGCCAGAGGTGGGTCCAACTTGGAGCCAGGGAAGCTTCTGGCAGCTTCTCACAGGAGCTGCCCCTGCAGCCCCTACCCCGCTACCAAAACCCACCACACAAACCCAGTACAATGTCTTAGACTCCTGCCAGAAATACATATACAATGCGTGTTTACTTGTAACCCGTACCTCGTTTTTACTACTTCCTGATCATAAAGTTGCCTTTCTCAGAGATAGGGGCATTAATGAAGGTAAATATACAGTCATACTCTCCCTATATGGCTGTATAATTTATCCCTTTACGTTAGAGAGAATCAGCAGGTTTTTGAATGCTATAGATACCAGGGCAGTGCCCAAGCAACCATTGTGGAAGCCTCTGTTCTTTCAGATAAATTAGTAAAAGTAATGGGGTGGATCCATCTTATTATAGGAAAATGTATTAAGGCAGATTAATGCAGTTAGGCTGAATAACACCATAAAGTTGGGAGACGTGTTTCCCAGGTTCAGGCTAATGGACTGCAAGCCCCAGCGAGGAGCGCGAGGTATGCCTTTCAGCTGTGAATATGAAGGGAAATGAAGGCAACTGCTGAGACTGAAAGGCTTCTGTGTGTGAGGACTGAAGTCTCTCTCCGGTGCCTGAAAGGATAAGTTTATTTTTCCAAGGGAAGCTTTCTTGGGTATCCTCTATTTCAAAAGCAAGAAAATAAAATTGACTGTATTTACTGGTACAGCTTTTTGGGAAATAAAGGCCTGAAAAGCTACTTTTTAGTTATTGAGACTGCAAACAAAAGAATCCTGGGTCAAAGCTCACTCCTTTTATAGTCTTTTATGTCTTCAGTATAGATTTGATTTCTGCATAGATTTGATATTATCTAAACTATTTTGCTTGAATGCTGTCACGTCATTCTCTATATGGGTCCTGCCAAAAGAATATTGACTGTTGACTGTTTTCCTCTAAGGCTTTAAGGTGTGTTTTCAGAAGTGCCTCTAGGGCTTTTTTGCTTCTTCTTATAACTCAAAAGAAATCTTGCATGTGCATCCTTTCTTTCTTCCTCTTTACATGCATCAAAAATGAACAAAGGATGATGTGGACAGTGAGTTACAGTCATACATAAACCATACGTCTATCTCAAGTTATTGCTGTGAAAACTCTACTTTGTTGAAGACAGTATTTATTGAAAGTCTCTTTTGTATATCAGTACTGTGGAAGTCACCAGGGGTACAACAAAGTAGTAGCAATTCTTTGTTGTTTTGGCTGTTCAGTTATCGCAGTTGTGCGTGTGTACCGTGGGCTGGTAGCAGAGATCTCCAGAAGGTTGGTCACGTAAGCATTTCCCTATCGGATCACAGTGCTGCGGGTCCCTCTGTAAGGATTCGGAAGGTCTTTCTGCAATGGCAAACAAGTTCCACTAACTTGCCGGGCTTCCAGAAATGCTGATCAGCAGTTCTAGTCTGCAGCACATTTATTACACCCTGACATGCTGGAGACAGCCTGTTACAAATAGAACTGCCTCGTGAAAAATGCTGTTCCAGTGTTTTATAATAAAGTGCACCAATTAGATGCATTCATTAGGACAAACTGCTTGTCTTTTCTTATATTAGATCTTTTAAAAGGCACAATGCATTTCATAGCTCATTCCACTCTGTATTATTATTAATTGAACAGAGCACATTACAAAGTTTTAATCCAATAACTGTAAATACATAATGAATAATATTTCCTTGGAGGCTGCCAGGGTTGCAGCAGCCTCCTTTATAGCTTTGCATACTCAGAGTAAGATATATTATCATAAAGTCCCCTCTTCCCTTGCTGTAGGTTCCCCACAGGTATTGCAGGGACATCGCCGGAGCAAAGAATATTGCGTTTGCAGTAAAAGACAAATGTGTCATTTGTTAAAAGGCAAATTAGGAGCCAAGCCTAAAATGCAGCCTTTCAACTTTTTCTTCTTGAAAAGGGTCACGTGCACCAGTTCTTCATGTTGCCTCGCAGATCCCTGGATGCCAGAAGGAAAACAATGTTTTAATTTTAGCAGCATGAGGATTCCTAACTGCAGCATATTATTTATAAAGGGTAGATGGCAAATGGCAAACACTAAATGAAGACAAAAGGAAACATTCTGTTCCTCTCTGGGGGAGCACAACATTATTATACAAGGTTGTGATTGGGCATAGTAAGATGAATTGAGCTGCTGTTCCTACTGACAAGAACATTACTTCTTAGATTCCTACTAATACATGAAGTAGCTGGCACTCCCTGGTTATACTTACGCAACGGATATGATCTACAGCAAAAGGACCCTGAACACAATGATAAAGATATGGGTTTCTATATAAAAGAAGACTCTAGGGCATGTTGAAGTGATTCCTGTTTTTATTATACATACTAATATTTTCATATGGAATAAGTATTTGCAGTAACTTATGCTTGGACAGTACTCAAGGTGCTTAGCAGAGCTAATTAGCTTGAAGAGAAGTAGTGCATTAATACAGTCCTATGACCACTAATGTAGCCCTATAACTTCCAATTGCAAGCTATTTGATGGTCAATCAGCATGAAAAATGGTCAGAGAGGGAGATAAGGTCTCATATCCTTCTAGCCATATCTGTTAACTTGCTGAAAGTTACAGCAACATGAATTATTTTTAGAAATTCAGATTTACATTCCTAATCAATGAGATATGTTTTTGCGGGCTCTAGGCCTTTGGCACCTATGACGATGTGGTCCCATAGCATTCTTTTCCCAAGACCTGATCCTGTGACAACTGAAAACACTAGGAGAGAATTTCAAGAGGAGTTTTGCACCTATTGTCCTTTCAGCCTGAAAATATCCTACAGCTGTTAAAATTCTTAACACCTTCCATCGAGCAGGATCAGATCATAATGAAGTAAAGCAGTAAAATACATACCAAATGGTTGAAAATAGGAAAAAAAAGAAAAACGTCTAAGTATAGTAGCTACTGAAAAGCTGCAAATCTTGGAACTTGGATTTCACAACAGATAGTAAAGCCAAAATTTGCCATTCACTGGTTTTGGTGATATCACCAAACGCATGATGTTGCTAAGCACTGCGATATCTAGGTTTATTAAAGGTTACATTCTTTAATTCTTATTGCTTCATCATCTGTCTGTTAACTGCATGATGATGAGTCTGCAGAAAGGTGGTAGTATAACACCTTGAGGCAGGGACAGTGAAGCTACAGTGCTACGCTTTTTGTAAGTAAAGTACTTCCTGAAAGTTTTGAAAGCACAAATTACAGTGACATGCGCTTTTACCTGGCAAAGTAGGATCAAATATTTATCCTATTTGATTGAAATGGTTCTAGCCTTTTCCTAAGCCAATCAGGAAAATGCATAAATTTCATGACTGTGAAGGTTTAATTGCTGAAGGCATATTCCATAAAATTATTTCTGTGGGTATAACTAGGGCTGGTTAGACCACGTAGTGATTTTTGAAACGAAGCAACTTGATGGCTGAAGATGAAGTTTAGACACCTAAATCCTAATTGTAATCCTCAAATGCAGCTCAACTACTTCCTAACTCTGGAGGGACCTGACCTCCATAGGTGCCTCCTTTCAATCAGAATATTCCCCAGGTATCAATAAATTGACTTTGAAGCATATCTAGTGAAAACTTTGTCTGTAGAAGACGGAGCAGATTTACAGCATGTGGCTACAGGATGTTAACTTTTTAAAGATGTCTTATCCAAGACTAAGCTTCACCACAAATGCAGTAGTAGTAACTATTTTCATTTAAGGACAGAAGGAAGAACCAGAACATCAACTCTGCTGTATGTGCTTCCACACATTTGTGCAGGCATGCTCTTAAAAATAGTAGTGACTAAAAAAATATCCTCAGGATGCATGAGCAGCAGCTTCAACTCAGTTGTGAGCTTAATCTAGAAAAATAGAGTGGACCTCTTCCTTCAGCTATGTTTTATAAGAAAACTATACCCTATATCTTAAAGACAGAAAACAAGTACCTTCCTACATTCAGTAGAATGTTCCAGGAGCAGCATCTCTCAGTAACCCAGAATGGGCATCCGAGTCTTAAGGAGACAGTAAGAAATGATATGACCTTTCCCAGGAGCATTTTCTGTTTGAAAGCTGACGGTAAAAATACCAGTCAGAATGGCAGCAGGTAGTTTAAAACAATCTCTAGACACTGCATTAATAACCTTAATGCATACAGAGGTTTCGGTATTATGTCGTATCAGCAGATACCAAAAAAATGAAGCGTCTGACATTATGGACCTTAGGTCTGTTCTTGAGGTCAGACCCATGGGTTTTCTCCTAATGGGAAAAAGAAATGAGTGCTTATGCTTGGGTGCTTAATAATTCAAGCTAGAATGTAGGAACTCAACTTTCAGCATCTGCTCCTATTTTAAATCAACGAAATGAAATGTAATGCTTGAGTGAAAAACTCTCAAATGGGGAAGGCAAGGACTAAAGTCTGACTGCCATATTTCAGGTAACAATTTATTCCCAAGCTAGTAGTAACTCTTGATCCTCCCATCTCCAAAGTCATCTCTCAACACAATTACATGTCTGTGAAACTATTCCAAGTGCTTTGTTTTGCTTACTAATACACAGTAAAAAATACATTTTAAAATGTTTAAAAACCTTTTAAATGGAAAAACTGTCTTACAGTGGACCTCAAGTCTGCTTTAAAACACAGTATGGTTCTAATGTCATATAACATTAAAAAAAATAGGCCATACTTCAGTTGTTTTAAAAATATTTAAATATTTTAAAACAGTCTAAAATGAAGTTGTAATACTGAAAGTCTTCAACAGACAGACTCAGGTATAAGAACTACCAAAAGAATCTGAACATCTTAGATGGGGATTTCTTTTTACCTAAAAACACCAAAGAAATTTTTTTTTTTTTTAATCTGAAACTTTTCATAAATGCTTTCAAGTCCTTTAATATAAAGGGTTTACTAAAATCCAGATGGCATTTATTTCACAGTGTGAGGGTGAATGTTTGTGAGTTTCAAACTCAGTGTAACACACTCTTCTCCCCCTGGCTTTCACAGTGAATTGAACACTTAACTCCCTTCTGCAATTTTGGAAATCTCAATTTGTAGCAATTATGATGAGAAGCCATTACTTGATAGAAAGAAAGAAGAGTTATTTAAGATGAAGAAATGTATCTAGATTCCTTTTAAAATAATGAGCACACACAAATAAAAGGGGAATTCTTGCCAGAATTCTACAACCCCCTTTTTCAGTTTGCATATTAAATTGTACATCTACCAGTTTCTGTTAATTCAGCAAAATAAGAACTTCTTCTAAAAGTAATTGCATTATTAGTCTACCTTGGCAGTAATGATCCTAGGGTGAAGGTAGCAAGTAATCGTATTTCTAACTGTGTCTTCTTTTTAATAATTAGTTGTAAAATGCCTTTTCTGCTCTTGAGAACTATTCTCTCATCTTCTGCACTCAGCCATATTTAAACTAAAAGGCAGATTTCTGCTAAAAAGGCAGATTTCTCAAGATTCTTTTGCTTAATACTTGTTCAGCATGTCTGAAGCCAATATTGTCACACCTCTTTCAGTTGTAAATTGCTTTAGCACGCTTTATTTTCATTTTCACTAAACTTTTCCATATTACTTCATCTGCTTTATGCAATATGAAAATAGAAGTAATACCCTTGTTTATAAAAGCTTTAACTAATTATGAGAACAGAGACACTGGAAAAGCAATAACAAAACCTTGGGTGGAAGGAACAAGTGACCACCTCTCCCTCTATACCTATAGCTCTCACAGAAAGACTAGTTTTAAAAATCTAACAAACATTGATAGAATACTAGTTGCCATATATCTTTACAGAAGTTTTATCTTGCTTTTGCTTTCAGATTTCTTTTGGCATTTACCTAGGTCAAATTATATTTATATATATTAAATTTTATTAATCTTAAAATATTCCCTGTTCTCTCCTTACTGCCTAGAAAAGGAAAAAAAAAGTCTATTGGCCATCTCTATTGATTAAAAAATAAGTTATCACAGGTGTGAATTTAAGGGAAATGTTTTCTAGCAAATCCTAGAAACGTGGAGCCTACTATAATCTCTCAGACTGTCAGTGGTTGTTTATTGCATATATTGACCAAAGGCTAGAAAAAGCAGTCCTGTATCACAGATCTTTTATGTTTAAACAGAAATAAAATATTCCCTTTACACATTCTTTTTTCATCAGCTAGAAAGATGTTGAACTTGTGTAAATGTAGAACCCAGAGAAGGAAAAAACCCCAACAGAATAAATTGTTGAGGCTGCTCCAGTGAATACAGTGAGACAGTGAAAATTAATTCCTTTTCATCGTGATGGCTTGCTTTCTTACTGTACATTGTGGCATTTTATGAGTCACTCCGCACTATGCAAAGAAAAGGCTTGCCACTATAATTGAGAAGGTAAACTCATTTTTTTAAATTTTATATCAAAACAAAAACAAAGGTAGAGACATCAGTGTCAACAGTTAAGTATTATTTGTGTCTTCCCGCCTGTCATTAACATCATTTATTTATTCCAGGTCATGCAGGCATTAAGCAGTAATTACTTGCTTTATTTAGACAAGTCACTCCATTTAGAACTATAGCAATTAGAGATTTTTTAAAAGTAAATTTAACTGTATCGTTTATAACTTTTCTACTTCTAGTTCTAGAAGTGTCATACTCCTAGCTGCATTTTTTACCTAATGTATTTTATTTACTATGTATCAGAATGACATAATTTCTCTTTACACCAAATACTGATTAAAACCCTGTTCTGCACTACAGAGTCTTCTTTCACATTTTGAATTTTTACAAATACTGAGTTTAGGGAATAATTCCCATTTAATATCTTTGAAATGATGTTAAGCCTGGAAATATTTTCTGTGTACATGCACAAGCTATCCAATGTCAAACAGAAAGCAACATAATGAAGTTTTCTATGCTTGTAGTCTTAATTTTTCTTTTCCTAAAGAAACTGAAGCAATACGCTCTGCTTTTACTATCCTAAGGAATATTAACCTTAAGGGCTGCATTGAAAGTTGAGGGGAATAGGGAGGTAGGCAGATCAAAAGAGTTGTCAAAAAGGAACTGGAAGATCACTTGTAAAAACGAAAACCAATATTAGAGAGGTAACTCAAATTGATTGCCTGTTCTTCAATGAGCAGCATAGTGGAGGGAACATTTGTCATCTAAGTAGTGCAAAATGAGCAGCAATGATAAGCAATACTGTGCATTACTAAGAGTACTTACACGACCTTGACTAGCTATGACAATTATTTAATATGATCAGTCATTTTTTTCTCCACAACACCCATAAGTTAAGAGTTTGCAAATGTTATCCTGGCACTGCCAGAAACAGATTCACATTGACCTCAATATGTCACCAGAAAGGTTTTCTGGAAATTCTTTTGTTTTCCATATGGCATCTTAGTATATTGGAAAGACAAGTGTTCTCTTATTTCTTCAGTTAAGCAAAGCACTCTTTTTTATTGTTACAAAACATTTATTCATGTCACATTACTTTACAAAGTAGTATTTATTCTGCACCAAATAGTCCAATGAAACAAACTTTCAGTTTGATGAATGGTGGCTAGATTGAAAAGCGGAATTAGACAAGATCAAATTTATTCTGTCCCATAAAGTAGATGTTAATTGCATTTATTCAGTCTGATCATTAAAACGTTGGAGAATCCTGCAGTTGGAATTATGAATTAACATGGCTGAGTCCAAGGGATATAGTAATGTATATATGGATGTGTATTTATATGTGTCTTGGGGTGTACTTTTGTTTTTTGTAGTTGTGACCTGTGGTGTGACTCTAGGGAAATGTCACAAAAATGGAGATTACCCCGCTCTACTTTAGATTCTGTACATTTTACATATTTCACGGTTTTTAAACCCAAACGCCAAACAGATTGGTTACATTTTCTCTTGGGAAATTCTTCTCTATTGTACACTCAGAACCTCTAGCAAGTGGATCAGCATGACTGTCACGGATAACTCTAAAACAGAAAAAAAAAAAAAGAAGAATGAAGCGTTCCCAAGTAGCACACTAAAAGTCCCTCCTTTTCTAACCTCTGTTCTACCTCTCTTTGCAGGCATTTTATGACAAGAGAGCGAGGCTTCACTTGTGAGGAGAAAAGGCATCTCGTCTGCTTGGCTGGAGGGGCAGCAGACGAGTACAGAAATGGCAGGCAGTGCGTGCAACCCACACTGCAGAGTGGCGAGAGCCAGGGGAACATCTGTGGTGGGTATCTTCGTGCTTCAGAGAAAGTCCCCTCTCTCTCCCTTCTGCTCCCAACTTCATCTGAGACCCAGGTAGTCATAAGCTGCTCGGCATTATCCTGCTGCTGTGTTGCCAATACGGAGTCAGTCTCATCGCTAATGACAAGCAAATGGTCTGTAGTGGCATGTGTGTGCAGGGACAAGTTTCACAGGTGCCAAAAGCATACCCGGGGTAAGATAGCTATTGTTTTCTGGGCTGCAAGAGTTAAAACTGGCACCTGCTTACTCCTGGTTGGACTGAGTTTGCTGGATAAATGGGAAGGAGGAGTAGCAAATGTTCAGTTAAGGGAGAATTGTCAATGTGAACAACATTAGAAAATTTTTAAATTCTTAAACCATTCATTACAGTACTTGAACTTTCATTTGCACTATTGAAATATCAAAATCTCAGTCTGATATCCTAACCCCCAAACTTTTTATTTCTGATTTTGTGGTTTTGTTTACAAAACAATGCTTAAGAAAAAAAAAGGGCAAAGTGATTCTAACTCAAGACTTAATCTTACGTATTCATATTTCACCCAAATACTTCTGTTGTTCACAAAAGAAAATGTCCTCTAGTTCAATCCCAACCATTTTCACATAATAAATATTCTTGAACTAACCACTACGGTTTTCCCTGTCCTACTTCTATACAGGTACTAGACAATAGTCGGAAAGTTCCTCCTGATTGTCTCCTTACTGATGTAACTCAAAAATATCTTTCACGTAGCAAAAGGCATTACTCTAGTTTATGATATCTGAGTTAGATTTTCAGAGAACAAATTCTACAGTGATGATTCAAGAAATAATTAGCAATATTTCTTTGGGAGAAACCAGTCTCGATACTGTATTTGAACTGAATTTGAACCTGTTAAATTCATGTTATTTTTGTATTTTTTTGTTTTGTTTTTCAGTCTGGTTGGTTGACAAAGTCTAAAAATTTGTTAAAAATCAGAAGGAGACCTCCAATATTTGAAAATGATAATACTGAAGATGATTCGAAACAAAGACGTGGTGTGTTAATAATCAACAGGTAAAGTGCAAAAGTATCAGAAGTTCTTGAATATTTCTATTTAAATGAAACTAGCAAACACCAAACAGTTTGCAGGTAATACAAACTGTATTTTACTAGTATTGTTCTCATCTGTCAGCTTCGAAACCCCTCTTACTGTTGACTCCAAATTTCTTTGTTGCAATATTTATAAACCTGCTCTCATGTGTCTTTTAAGTAAGTGAATTAGCCAAATAATGAAGCTAAAATTATAATCTGTTTGATAGCTGCTTGAATAGAAAATCAAAAACTTGCTGTTATCCAGCAGCACGCCGGAGACTGCCTTCTTTTACCGAAAGGTACTCATTTTATTACTTGTAAAAATAAAGACTAATTAAATGTTACACAGCCTTTCAGTAATTCAAAAGCTCCACTAATGAGGAGTACCATCCTGTTGAAAAAGTTATAAGGCAAACAGGTCTGAAGAATGAAGAGAGCCTGTGAGAGCACAGCAAGTGCACCGAGTGCTACCAAAGTGGCTCGCAGCTCCGTCTGCTGTCGTGCCCACAAGGAGCAGTGGCCGTGCAGCAGGTCGGTGCAACCGCTCTCTGCCAATGTGGCAGCACCCAGCAAGAGTATTTGTCGGGGCTTTTAGAGACATAGCGATTCAAGCTGTACATCTCCTGTAAGAAATCTGACCGTTCAGGAAGCTGTGAGAACCATTCGACTCCAGTGTGGGAAATCACTTAGGACTGGCATGGATAGAGCTCACAGAAAACCCACGTACCGCTAACTCTGCAAACATATTTGCATGGATAAACTTTTGTCTCTTTTGATACATGTTTTGGCTGTGAGCAGGTGGCATGTATCAGACCACTCTTCCTGATGGATTTTGAGTTCAAGGCTCACGACATAGCAAGGTTGCTATGGGGCAAAGTGGAAAGTAAAGTTACACATCGCTCTGGGTTTCTTATCTTCCCATCCAGCTGAACATGCTATATAGCCGTTTTTACCAGAAGCTACTTTCCATTTCGTTCTATGATTTTTTACCGAAAGACAGGATTCCAGGTTGTGTGTAGAGACACATAGGCACAAATGTGTATGAGTTTGTATATATTTGATGCATATGTGTGTGTATATGTATGTCTGTGTGTATGTAGTACATACTCATGTACACTCATTTTAGAGCCTTTGTGTGTTGACATGTTTTCCAGTGGTCTGTCTGATTGTAGGAAGCAGTGGATTAATATGTGACTTCCCTGTGTGCTCCTCTTATGCTCAGTTTCCCTTGGACTAGAAAAGTCCCTCAGGACAGCAATGAGTTAGAAAAACTCTGTATTTCAAATAGTTTCGTCAGCATTGTCTGGAGCAGAGCCCTAAATGAGTGGAAGAGAGCTTAACCCTCTCCTCTGTTCAGGTGGGTAAGAGGGGAACTAGAAGTGAAGCTGCCCTGACTACCCTTGCGTGAGCTGTCGGGCTTCCCAAGTGCAGGGGAACAAATGCTGCTTGAAAGGGGTTAAGAGGCTCGTTTCTGAAGACATAATTGATAAAGGCAGGGATTAGGCTGTCCCACCCATGATGAAGTCTAAGGGCACAAGTTTAGCTGCAAACAGTAGGTTTATCCACCTATTAGTGGTTGTTATTTCTTGGAACTCTGAAGTGATGGCAATACAGGGAGGAAGGGTTGTTTTTTTTCTTTAATTTTATATTTTGGTGAGTAAGTGCAGTCAAGGTTATTTGAGCTCAGTGCCGAGTTTCTTTAAATAGAAGTGAACAAAGGGTTAATACTTCATCCTAGGAGTTTGGAATGACATTTGAGCGTGAAAAGCAATATTCATTTAAATGTGAACCTTTTCAAATTATATTTTCTGTGAACCGGTGCCAACTCGATTACAGAAACGGCTTTTGTACTGATCTGGTTAGTAAACTGCCTGTATGTTTGAAATCTAATACAAATGCTTAAATTTAGTGACATGCATATATTGTATATATTCATTTGCTTTGAGTATTGGTGATTCTGTCATTCTTAAACAGTCTCTTCTGGGAAATAATGTCAAGGAAGAAAAAAATGACCTTTACTTAAGAACTCTTTGGAAGGGTTACACACAGAAGAAATATGCAAAACAGAATTCATTTTTTTAATATATATATTATGACTACGAAAGGATCTTACTGTTGGGCCCTATAAGGGACTAAACTTTATTTAGACTCTCCCCCTTATATCTCTAGAGTAATGGGAAATAGCCTGTTAATGAGAATCGAAGTCACCGTAAAAATTCTGATATTTATTCCCTTAGATGAAAGATCAGTGATTCTGTGACTTGCTGATTTCCAGTTTGGGAAGTTGTGTAGTCCTCATGATGTTCATCACCACTGCTATGGCTTACATTCAGAGAGAGACCGGTAGTGGAGCTGCTTGCTGGCATCTGGATGTGACAGGAGGTCATCTAGCAATGCCATGCCACCAAAAAAACCGACCTCGCTGCACACTCTTGTGAGGAAACAAAAAGGCTCAGGGTACCATTCACATGGAAGGAAAAAAAAAACGCTTTATAAAAAAAGAAATCATAGGTACTGCAGTCTTGCTTTTAAAGCCTTTCTAAAGGAGGCGGAGAAATACTTTTTAATAAAATACAGCCAGACCATGAATTTGAAAAAACTTTGTTGTTTCTCAGTAACAAATACACCAATAACCTATAATTAAGTCAGGCTTAGTTGTCTTATGCCCTTCCAGAGTATAAAGAATATTAACAATATTTGAGCATCTAAAAGCCATGGGTCCTGAAAATCTTCTGTTTCACTCTTTGGAGCTGGTAGGAATCAGTGGGAATTTTCATCAAGAAAATCGTATATGGTTATGTCTCACATGTGAGTTCACTGAATAGTGAATTGTTTTTCCTGAAAGCACTATTGAAAACCCACGATAAGAGATGAGCATGGTCTTTGAGCAATCATTGTATAGATATGATGGAAAGAGGTGCAAACATCCTACAGACATCCTATATTCCTTATTTCAGCATACCATTGCATAGATTGTATGAGTAAGTGGGTGTAGAAATAGCTTTCCTTGAACTTTGTCAGCTAAATGCAAATATGGCACAAAATCTTTTCTCCAAAGAGTTAGATTCATATTTATATGAACTACTTAACTCCAATTTCCTTGTTCAGTATTTCTTTGCCAGAAATAAAGTGGATTCCATCAACAAGCTGAGATATAAATCTTAAATGACTGAGACCTTTGGGAACTGGTTGGAATAATGGATTGAATGTCATCTGTGTATGCAAAGTTGACAGAATCTGTCAATCTTTAGGAAAGCTTTGATGTGTGTGTGTTTATATACCTGTGTGTCTAAGGTGACTGTACTGTGAAAGTCCTTGGTTTAAGTGAGAGCAGATTTGGATCATTAATCTGGCCCCTCATTCTTATGGTGCCTAACAGATTTCAAGGCAACTGAGGGAACAGTCACATGTTCCTCTCGGAAAGAGCCGGAGTAGTTTAAATAGCTTAAGAGCCACTAGTCCCATGCAGAAACTGTTTGCTTCCATAAAATAGTCATCTGGGTGAGTCTTCATGCACTGCAATGCCCAAATCTGCATTTTGGCTTACACCTTTGACTTAATTTCACTGCACTGGTGCAGATAAGACACTTCTGACTTTTCATTTTGTCAGCTGAGTTTTGTGGTTTATAACTTCCAACTCAGGAGTAGTGATGACCAGCTGTAAATGATAGCACAGTTAGTCACTCTTGTATGCCTGGAAAAGAAGTGTATCTCTGTCCTGAGTAAACGTGGGATCAGAGATACCTGGAGAAGCTGCAAACTTCAGAAAGCTTTAAGAGAAAAGGATTTTCAGAAAAGTGTTCTTTCCATTGAGAAGATCTTAGCTGCAAATCTCCCCCACTTCCCAGCTGAATGTATCCTGAAACAGAAAAGTGTGAATCATGCTTATCTTAACAAGTATCCTCATCCCCTTTGCCTAGGGACAAGGATACGCAAGGACACTTGAGAGACTGCGATATGCACCAAGAATGGGCACTCTCAGCACATGGCTTCGCCGAGGTGTATAGATACTGCTACACGAGCATGCCTGTTGCAAGTTGAGCACACTGAACAGCACGTGACGGAAACCACCGTAGAGCTTCTCCAGGTATGGCAAAACCACTGGTTTCACTTCGGAGACTGTCAGCAGCCCTCCTGCTCTTCTCTGGGCTCCTGCTCTTACGACCTGGCGGTAGACCCGTACTTTGCCAAAGGTCACCCTGGATTTTTTGTCCTGTTAGGGGAGCAGAGAAGCCAATTTGGTCCTACCCAGCAAAACATGATTATCTCACCTTCCAGGACATAGCGCAAGAGACAGAGCAGGGATCTGGACGCATTCCAGATCTGAGCGTGAAGGGAGCAGAGAAGGAGGAGGGCGAGTGACTCCTACACTCTCTGTTCTGGCAGGGAATGCTTACCTGACAAAAACACTCCGTTGCCTCCTTGCATACTGTAACTCCTTTCCCTCTCTCTTTAATCCCCAACTGTGCTGTCGGACCCAAGCCAGCCAGCTCTCCTTATTCCTGATCTTCTGAAGACTATTTGCTATTTGAACTCATCTAATAATTGATTATATTCTCTTAAAATGGTGGATAGTTCTAGGCAGATGAAAAGCAAGTAGATATTTGTTACTGTTTTCATAGCATTCAAGGAAAGCCTACTGCAAGCTTCCCTGGAGCCCGTGCAAGGGCTTTTCTGAGAACTGGTGAGGGAGCTCGCTCCTTCCAAAGGAGAACATTTGTAGGGGAACTTCTCATTCCCCAAATAAAAATAAAAGTCTTAAAGAATGCAAATAAATAGATTTTATATCATTAACCTTATCTTTTTCTCCAGGTTTATTTTGCTGTAAAATTTATCTGTAATTGGACCCCCTCAATATCTTGCAGTCTATCACTCTCAAGTGAATTACTTAATTCATTGCAGCTTTTAACATTGAATTTCTTGCACAAAGGAGATGTCGGATGTATTGTCTTTTCTGTGCTATGTTATTTAGCTTTATGAATAAGTTGAAAAGTATAATGATCATCTTTGGTACCCTAGAACAGAAGAAGAGTTCTGGGAGAAAGAAATAGAAAAGTTAAATTAATTTTTTTGCATTGCTAACAATTCATAATATATTAATGAAAATCCTCACATGCACCAGTGTCCTTAAACTTCAGGCTTGCAGATATTTTTTCTGTATTTATAATTCCAGAGCACATAAAATTATTATTATTATACTGCAGTTTAATATCTGAGCATTAGCACAAGCACAGGAAGTTTGTGGATTCTAGAGGAAAATTGTGACACATTTACTATGTCTCAGTTCAACAACTTATACTGTCCCTCAGCTACTGGGTAGTTTCCCACAGCTGGTAGACAGCAAACCTAGACAGAACTCCATAAACATCGACCATGTATTTCATTGGAAAGTTAGCTTTTTTTAGTTTAAATTGCAGATGAGATTGATTTGAACCAACCTGACAAAATTTGCAATGAAGTAAGTTATGGGCTTTCATCTCTTCAGCTGCAAAGCTCATCTGTGAAAAGGGAACAGGTGGAAAAGAATAGCTCTTCTGGAATCAGTCCATTTCACTAAAATGGTTGGGTCTAAACTGTCCTACGGGAGTGTGCCAAGATTTTGGTCTCTCAGAGGATGCGTTAGCTCTTCGGCCCTTATGCTCAAGTGTCTTCTCCACAGATATGGAGTCAGACCATGCTACATGTCGCTCATTTTAGGCCTGCCTCCAAAAATTTAAAATATATACTGGAACAGAAAGCAAACCAAAATATTGTGATATATAGTTCCAAAAAGGGTTATTTTTATGTTCCAATTTTCATTCTGAATGTACATTTTAAAGTGAATTAAGAATACTAAAGTTTTCAAAGTATTTCACAGGGCTTTAGTGGTCTAAATTTCCTGTACTCAGGACTAAGTATTGTACCTAGCTGCTTGGGTTTTGCTTTTTATTTAGCCCATTACTGGTTGCTTTCTAACCACCTGTTTTTAGTGCTCAGTATCTGACTTGCTAAAGACAATGGCAAAGGTCTTCATGAATTTGCTGAACGCTGCAACCTTTTTAGGCTGTACGGAAACAATGAGGTATATTAAAAAAAGATATATTTGTACATCTTTTTAACCATTTTCAGTAAGAAAATAATCAGTTTCTAAATTAGAGCAAATATTCAAAACAAGACTCGTAACTTGGATTTCACTAGTGCTCAGTTACACAAAGCATCTAAAGATTTAAAGCTAAGGTTTAAAACTGTAAGTTAAAGGAATAAGTTAACAATATGAAACATCTTACGTGAAGGATATCAAACATCTAAAAAAATCGCTGTTAGATAAATCAGAGAACTGACTGTTCTCTAACCTAGTCTTTGTATTCTCAAAGGAGGTAATCATTATGTAATTATTTTCTTGAGACAGACAGCATCATCAACTACTTTTTTATGAATTTTATGACATGCTAATTTCCCATCTGTCCCAAGTAATATCGACTCTACACTTTAGTTCATTCACCATAACTTAATAGCAAAATTGCCAGAACTAAATGTCTGTTCAGTCCTTCTGAAGGTTAGGTATAGATGAAAATGTTCATGTTGTTCGTTATTGGAGGGAGCATTCCCTCTCAAACATGTCTCTAGCATCAGTTATCAATGCCTTTGCGTTGACAGTCATCAACAAAGATCACTTTCTTGGTATGGAATTCCAGGCCCAGACGCTTACAGGATTTGTAATACTTATCCATAGCAACTTCAGCAGGTGCAAACAGATGGCTGACATTTCTGTTAGGCCATAAAATGCAGAATACTACTGTCCTGCTACGCCTAACTGAAATCAATTAAGTATGAAGCAGGATATCAGGCTATGAATCACAAGTCATTTGTTTCCTGTAAATTGCATAGTTTGTTGGGTTTTTTTTTTAATGCTTCATTTCATTGAAGCCCCAGGGATGGCAGGAGAAGCAGCAGGAGAGAGAGGTAGGTTCATACTCGAAGCAGTTTGAACTTAAGTTGGAAAGTGAACTTCCCTGTTAAAATCTCTGAGAAGAAAGCTTGTTTTGGAGGTTACTGCCATACCCCACCTCTGCTTCCTTCTCGTATGACCTCCTGAACTCCTTTCTAAGATATGCTGGTTCAATTAATTATGCTGTGCTTATATGGCTAAAACAGAACCAAAACAACTAATGATAACCTTTCTTTGAATTGTTTTTCTGAGCTTGATCGTTTCACTAATGCTCTAAGAATAGTTGTATCAGGACAACTAATGGATGCAGAAATCTGCAGCAGAAGTAGCTTCAAGGGACATTTAGAGCTTTTTAGCTAGCTTTGGGAACTCAGAGTCTAATATTTAGATAGAACAAAATTGCTGTAAACAGAGGCAACTGAGTGGAAAAAGGACAGAGACCAGAAAAAACTGAATGTGAAATGCAAAATTAAAACAAAGAGGCAAAGATTATTAAGAATCTAAAAAAATGCACTGTTTTTCTTCCTCGTTCTGATTTGTACAGTGAAATGTAAGAGGAAGGTGTAAATATGATAATAGAAATTTCATTTCACATCATGCTCCTGTTTTATGTCTTCAGTTGTCTCTGAGTCAATCACAGTCCTTTGCTAATTATTGCCACAAAGCTGAATAAATGGCAAAGGGAAATAAGCAACATTTGTGTATAGGGTGAGTGTAGTGACATTATCTCAAAAGAATAAGTTGATGTGACAATGTTTTAAATATGAGCTGGCAACTGCTAGTGAGCTTGCACTGCCTGTTTTTAACCTTTAATTTGTGAGAATGCTGTGAATAAAGATTAACTTTCTTTACTTAATATTTAGTTTTTCAGTGTCTTCAAATTGGAGCTGTCATCATTAATGTTTTGAAAAGTTGTCCAGTTTCCCAGGGCTTTCTGTAGGTTCCTGTTTGTCACCTGATTCACTCTTCCACTGTGGAAGGGTGGAGGACCAGTGAAGGTCTTTTCTCATGTTATCCAAACAAGGAGGATTTCATAGTCTATAAGATTCAGAGTAAAACGAAAATTCACAGATGCTCATATTCAAAGACTTGTACGCTATTCACATAGCTTTCAGATAGCCTTGAGCTATCTCAGGCTCTGGCTTCTATTAGTTAACCTCCAAAACACAAGTCATGGAAAGAACACATTGAATCCAGAGGAAGTGATCAAATCCGTAAAAGTTGTTGCCGAGCTTAAATGTTCAGATCTATATTTGCCAAACTTCCTGAAAAGCAAAGAAATTATAGTAAGTATTCTCCTCTGCTTTCTCCACTCCTGCTCTCCCTGTTCCTCAAACCACAGGATTTATGGAGCTTGGGGAGTGTATCTATGATGTGAAAAACACAGGTTTAGTGGCTGCATGAATCTTTGCATCCTAACATTAGAGCAGTTCATCCCCGTAAGATGTAACAGTTCAGAACTCTTTGGTTGTCCCAGTATCCCTTCAATAATCCTGCATTAACTTTGATGCATACTTTGCCATTCACTGCAGTAGGGTATAGAAGCCTGATCTGCCACCCACCCACTTACTCATTTAACTAAATATTTTAATTTTCAGATTAATTATTAAATCTCCTTGTTTTCCCCTAACTGCCTTGACTATCCAAGTGAGGAATGTTTTAAAATTTTATAATCAAAAGAGGAAATATTAAAAGTGAGCAAAACCCAGATTAATTCAAATTATCTTTTTGTTTTGAGCCAAACTGAAAAATCACTTATTCGCACAACCAAGAAATGTTTGCTTTCCCATGATTTCCTTACAAAACAAATAAAATGTGACAAATACAAGTAAGTCTGTATAAGCAACTAGTTCAAATCAATATTCACAGAGAAAAAATGATGTTGTGTGGTGTATGTGAATTGAAGTCAGTTAAAACCAAGGAATCTTTACATGCTCCCAAGTAAAAACACCACATATGGTTTCAGTATATAGCTTCTATGCTGTTAAAAAAAAATCCACCTTTTTCCTATCATCTGTTTTTTAGGAGAAGTAAGCTGTTGAACTTACATTTGTCAAAGCTAAATCCTATGTTGGAAGCACACAATGAAAACATAAAATGAATTGCAAGAAATACATATACAGACTGATAGTCTGCCTCTCATGAATACTTTTAAATATGTATTTCCATTTACTTTCTCCAAAGTTAGAAAGAGCAATAAAAATAAAACAATGCATTTCTTGTTACCAGGTGGGCAGCTTTTGCAATGGAATTTGGAAGTAATTTATGTGATGAAACTGGCAAGATACACACCTGAGACAAGGTGGAGGCACTGGGGAGCTTTGAAGGAAAGTTATATAAATGTGAAGTAAGGATGAAAGAGGGGAAAAGGAAGTGAAGATAAAAAGATTTTAAATACCTGAGGGCAAGGTAAAAGGAAAGTAAAGGCCTTGAATTCATTGCTGTGTACTCTATTAGCTACAAAGGACCCAAGTAATATGATCAGAGTGAGTTTTCTTTTCTAAAACCAAAAGAAAATATCAATGTAAATTTGTTTCTGGCAGAGAAAACATGCTCATAAGACAGAGGTTCTTTTCCATCACTCATTCTTGAATGCCAGCGTTCAAATAGTTAGGAAATTTAATAGGACAGGATGCCTTATTTGTGAGTTCCTCTAGGAAAGAGCTGTATTCTGCAGAGAAAATGCTACTTTACTTTCAGCTGGTGGAGCTAACTTTTAACTCTCCAAAAAGAGACCATGGGATACTCATGGAAAATATCCGTACAGTGTCCCCAAGCATTTGCCTTTTTTATATCTGTGCTGCTACCTTCGGTTTTTTTGGTTGCTGTTGTTGATGTGCAATCTCAACTTGCTTCTTTGCTAAGGTTGCTGGCATTGTCATACCACCTTCCTTGGATATTTGCTGCACCTTTTACTGGCAACAAGATGAATAGAAATGATAATTCTGACATTAATTAGCTGAGAATCTGTACATCATTGGAGAGGGGAGAGAATACATTTCCAGAAGATACTTCAGTGAGAGTGATTTTGAAAGCTCTGTCATGGCTATTGGATTTATACACCGAAAAAGAAAAAGGTAGCTGGGACATCTGAACATTTCAGGTGGTGAGAAAGCCTTTATTAATAAAAGACTAGCTAGAGTGGCTAAGAAGCAGCATGGTGTGTACAGCAGAATGGAGGGAGTTGGTTGAGGGTCGTTTTATCACTTTGGCAGAGCACTGACTGTGCTCTAGAGATACTGACAGAATCAGAAACCTCCTAGAGCAACTCTTTGCTACGAATAAGTACATAATAAGCTACCATCCGTGAGATATGTTAAAATTCTGATGAAAAGCGCAATGATGTGGTTATTTATACCCTAATTTCACAAGAGGAAATGGAGATATTTATGAATGATTACTAAGTCAAATACTCTGATTCTCAGAAAAGGCTTCTAATTTGTCGTGACTTGCCACACAGTAGGGATGAATAAAATCAAGAAATTAAAGAATGTCACATCCTTTCAGAGTGAGAGAAAGGAAGTAAGCTGAAAGTAGAATTGGATTGGCAACAGGTAGTATGCTACCTGTCTTTCATAAGAGTGGAAGTGGACCTCATGGGCATCTTGGTTCTTTGGAAGAGAGTCAGCTTAGCTATGTGCTGGACACTTATCCAAGTACTATTTTGATTTAGATTACTAAATGCTTGAGACTTGAAGTCTCAAAAATGAAGTTGCAGAAACCCTGACATAAATCTGAAAGAACAATACATTTCTAATGTGAGTAACAGATTTCAATTCTGTCAATACCAAAGGAAAAGTGAGATCTAAATGCTACTTTTGAGATTAATAAGAAAACTCTGAGGTGTCAGCAAATGCATTAGGGAGAAAGAAAAGAGCTAAAATGAAGGAAAAAAGCTCAGTCTGGATATTGGAGATGACTCAATATGGTAGGAAAGCAGGACTAAAGGCTAAATCAAAGAGAGTTTAACAATCCAAACTTAACTAGCTACGAATGAGTACAGCAGATGGGCTGAGTAGAAGAGAAATTAGAAGACAACAACAGAGACTGAAGGAAGATGTTTGATATCACCAAGAGCAAAAAAAGGCTGAGATCCTGAGAAAAGCGAGTGCCAGATAGATGAAACAATTAGGTGAAGCACATATGAAAATAAAGAACTGTTAAAAGGTATTTGTTCAAAATGTAAAAGAGAACTATCTCCACTAAAACTCAACCATCTCCACTCAAAATTAAAAGGGAAAAGGATAGAAAAGTAGCAAGTCCAAGTAATGTACTAGTAACATTTCCTAAGTGGGCAAAGAGGTTGTTTCTGGCTCTATTGAAACTTCACAATGCACACTTTATTTTTGTGTACAGTCCACAAAAAAATTATTTCACTTGACATGTTCAGCTGAATAGTATAGATCTATGATTTTTCCTCTTCTAGGAAATATTACTGTATTTCACAATATAAAATTATGAAAGAAATATCATAGCATTACCTTAAGAATCAAGCTAATATATGTAACAAAATATCAACACATTAGTGAGAACTCAAGTTTAGCTTTAGTCATACTAGTGAAAAAGACAGTGAGCAGAATGACTTTAGATGTCAGAAAGGAGATGTGAACCAAGATCATCACAGGTAGAGATCAGACAGCTAGACCAGCCATAAGCAATTCTTAGCTATATTTGTTCCTTTAGATAGGATAAAACAGCTTTCACTAGAAGTAACTACATTTACTTTGGGTTTATAGATAGTAAATTAGTAATATATACTAATATGCTAATATGTGTGCTAATATGTCCTAATATGCTACCATTCAAATAGCAGCTCATTCACCTTGCTATCTTCAGCTAAATCTCATCCCTTGCTTTAATTCATTATTTGCCACATATTACTGCATCAGACACTGTAATAATACCCAAATGTTTGGTAGATTCTGTATAACGTTAATGCAGAATTTCTGGGTTGTTATGTGTTTCTTTTTTTCACCTTTTCCTGAATGTTTGCAATGATTAATTCCTCCTAAATCTACTCTAATGCTTTACATTTTTTTACATGGACATTTAGACTTACAGGCTGTAATTACCATGATCTTTAGTCCTCTTTCTGAACATAGGCAGTACTGCTGTGATTCTTTAATGACTTGGTAGATTTGCTTGAAATCCGCTCACTGGGCTTGCAATCCTATGCACTACTTTTCTCAGAATTGTTGGCTTGACTTTTTCTCATTCCTTTACGTCTGTGCGTTCAACTACTTACATTATTATTCTTTTTATCATGGTAATTTCCATTTCCTTAATTTTGTTCCCCCTGTCTCTCATGCTCCCATCCCTAGGTCAGCAGTCCACACTGAAAACTGAGGCAACATATTCATTAATTTCTAGAGTACATAGACCTCTCTGCAAAGATATTGACATCAGAAGGTCCAGTTTTATATGTTATCCCTCTTTTCCTCTTACAGTCTTTCATACCATTTGCCTACAATAAATTCTGCACCATCACTTCGTTCTTTAGTTTTTCTATGCAGGGCACATAGTTTGATACCTCCACTTCCTTGGTACTCGTCCTCCAACGTGTCTCTGGTAACTCTGTTACTTCCAGCCTGACGCATTTCAACATTAATTCCGTTTCTTCATTTTCCTCCCTAGGTGCCTGGAATTTCTATACAAACATTACTAACTTGTTTATATTATGATGGCTTTTCTCTGCCTGTTTCATTAAGAATACGTTTTCTAGCTTTCAGTGATGACATACACATCATTTTCTGTGACAAGGGGAAATAACAGGGATCTGGGGAGGCACATAGCTTTGCTATCAGTTTTGGTTAATCTGCTGTCAGTGTCAACAACAGCCTCCAGTTTCTCTAGCACACAGTTGTGTTGCAAGTTGAATCTACATGATTTCTGCTGACAAAGTCTTCAGAGCAGGTGATTTGACTGTATGATTTTTGCCAAGACATTTTAAAAGATTTTTTTCCCCTTCAATGTAAGAAGAATTATCTAATGGTTTCTGTTAGTGCTCATTTTCAAATTACGGACTACATTTTGATTCAATCTGTGTCAAAGTACGTTTATTTGATATTAAAGAATACTTTGCACTTTAGTAGTATCTTCTGCTTGAGCAAGCCAACTTGCTTTACAAATATTAATTAAGCTTCCCAACACTCTTTCTGATAGCAAAATGTAATTATTTCAGTTAGCACACAGGTTAAAGCAGACACATAGAGAAGCCACAGAAGAGCTGTGTCTAAAACTCAGTCCTCTGATTTAGCTGCAAGAAATTATTTGCTCCCTGGTTTAACTTGGCATAGCTGGGTTAATGTTCCTCCAGTCAACGTCAGTGTCAGTGCTTGGGTTACCTGCTGAGGTGAATTTCATATTAAAGGATTTATGAGTAAATTATTCCTTGTTAAGCTTTCTTTTAAGATCAGATTTATTCACTATCCATATTCGAGCACTACGTCTTTATTAGATGGTTTTGTCCTCAGTCCTAGGAAGCAGTACCAAAACCTGGAGTTTTCCAAGGACTCTGGACATATACATTTGAGCTATAAATATATAAGGGAAAAATGAGGGCCAGCAATAGTTCTTTCTCTTAGGCTCATTCTTCAGCTCACAGTTGTAATCCAGAAACCAATCTAAAACCCAAATGAAATGTTAGAGTAAATTATAAAATTTGGATAACCAACACATGGAATTCTGTATATAATATCAAACGAGCAAACTGTCTGCTGCATGTAATAGTTTCCTCCTCCCTATCCCCATACAAGGCTCTGCTCCTGTGAACTGGCAGATAAACAAACAAACCTTCCGGTACCCATAACCCTGTTCTCAGGCATCTTCTAATGATGAAAAGCTTTAACTTGTTAACTGCTTAGTTATCCCAATGAAAGTCTGTATAAGCCAAAATAATAGATTGCAGACTTTCACGTGTGGGGTTTTTTTTCTTCTTTTAATTGAGTTTTTGGGAGGTAAAAGTGGTAAAGTTGATATATTCAAAATACACCTGTGATGACATATCCTGGAATGAAAAACAGCGAAGAATAAAAATCTCACCATGCTGATAGTAGTGTACACCAGGTAAAACACATTAATGTACTTTGATGATTATGCTGAGACAAATAAGAGGGAAAAATCTCAGTCAAGTCATTTTTTAAAAAAGATGGGAATAAAGGGTTTTGGTCTGTGGAAAACTTAGATGAGAGCACCTAGTGAGCTTCATTACCTTTAGATTTATGCAGATGGTGAGTGGGCTTATTTCAGAGTGAAGTTTTGGACTTACATGCCAAAAGTTCTCATACATCCTGGTTTTGGCACTTAGGAGCTTTTTTAGGATATAGCCCTTATGGCAGGAATATAAAATTCTTACTCGTTTTGCATTGCAAACTATTGCACCAGACTTTCACCTTTTTCTACTTTCTACATAATGTGAGCAACTTCACTAATTTAATGGTATATTGCAGTGCTTTCCTGTTGTTGGATAGCTACCTTCCACCATTTGTAGTCTTAATGAACTTAGATCTAATATTTCGGAGTGAGGAACTGCTCAGTGTTAGTAGGAGCATTACAAGATGGTTCATACAGTGCGTAAGTCATCAGAGTATTCTGAAAAATCATGTAAGCAGCTCCACACTTATGTAAAAAAAAAAAAACACAGAGAAATGTTTTGTACCTATGAATTCTTTTTCTTACTAAGGAGTCACTCTTTGCCTATTTAGTAATTTTTGTTTTACTCTGGGGCATTTGTTTTT
The DNA here is from genome assembly GCF_929443795.1 of Astur gentilis. NCBI lineage: Eukaryota > Metazoa > Chordata > Aves > Accipitriformes > Accipitridae > Astur > Astur gentilis. Next base: position 17,537,646 of record NC_064891.1, read on the forward strand.
CTCTGTTCAATTGCTTGGGAAATAACTTCATAAACATTTTCTGCAGAAAAATAATTATTAGTAAGAAATGCAATAAGAGATTACATGTGGAAATATACACACATAATTTCTACCCATGTTTAAGTTTCTGTGTCTCTGCAGAGAGTGTCACCTACATCTGATTAAGGAGGCTTACTTGTCTCGCATCTTGTCTCGCATACTATACTGACTTCAAGTTTGTAATCAGTGCATAGTTAGTGGGCAATCTACTCCATTGATAATCAGGAGAGGAAGAAGGCTACATACTGAGAATTGGTTTCCCCTTCAGAATTGTCTTTTAGCTGAAGATGGATTTATCATCAACAGCCTTTTGGTAAAATAGATGTCTGTGCTTCATTATTGTGCCTTTAATCTCTTCAGAATCTCTGTAATTTAATCCAATATTAATATAGCTCAGTGGTATATTTCTTTAAACACCTATTTACGTGTTTTCACCTGGCATTACTAACCCCAGTGCTTCCATTTCATAAGTGTTGATAAATAGATACAGAAGAAATTTGTCCTTTCAGTTTGTATACCCTGGGTGGGTCATCAAGAAGTCCATAGCATCAATAATGCAGTCACATCCCATAAAGCACAGTATTGCTTTCTTCAGTCTTCCATAATTTGGATGCATTTGGATATTGATGTATTTGCTCATCTTGAATTATAAAAATAATAAATACTGTGAAATCTTCAGCTGATAGTCTGTGAACCTGAAAATAAACAGAGAGGCTTTGTTTTACATATGGTATATTTCTGTTGTTTGGATGGTTTTCCAGATAACCATCTGTAACAGAGAAAGGATGGCAAGAAAACTGATTCCTCATACTTCGTTGCCAAGATTCATGAATATCTGCTTAGTATGGCATGTTGCCTAATCAGAGGCTGGTTGGACTCTCTGTCACAGGTTTCAAACAATAATGTGTTTAGAGCCTGCCTTTGGGCAAGCCCTTTGGCATCAGTCTAACAAATTTCTGCACATATGATTAAACTTTGTGCAGAACTGTATCTGCTAAAAAGAAAGAAAAAAACCAAAATAAGCAGGTGAGGGAAAGAGGAAGGACTAATAAGACAATGTAGGAGAACACAAAGCCAGTTCTGACTGCCAGCAAAAGCATACTGCCTCTGGTCAGTTGAAACCTCGGGAGATTATTTGGGCCAGAATATAAAAGTGTGAGTAACAGGTAATAATAATAGCACCAAGAGAGACCAAAATCAATCACCTAAACTTAAGGCACATGTTACCTTAGGAAGTCAATAAGGTACTCCAGAGGCTTGATCCAAACTCGGCTAAAATCAGTGTGAAGGTTCCCTGACATCTTCAGCGGACTTCAAGTTCCCTAGTACCTTCTACACAAAAAGAATCCTTCTATCTATACTTGTATCTGATCCAGAAGAACATATATCACAGCAGCAGGAGTAAAATCCAAGGGATCTAGCAAAGATCTAATATGGCCAAAAAAATAGATTAACCAAAATACAATGGAAATAAGCAAATGAGCTCTTTATCTCGAAACAGAAGTTTGTTTTAAGCCCAAAGAAGTATACTGATCTATACATAATTGTATATAATTATCCTTGTATAATGCTGTCTTCATTTTTTTCACTTAGATTGTGGTCCTTTGTAACGAATCTCCTCTCCTATAGTTGTCTATAGGTAGAGGTCTCCTTGATCTTCTTAAGGAGATTAAGAGTGAAATTGGTATGGCCTTTGTGAGAGAGATACTTGGTAATAATTGCTATTTCTGTAGATATTATTTTTGCCATATGTAATAGTATGTAATTCCTGTTACGTAACAGCAAATAAAAATAGTGCTATATTAGCACTATTTTGATACTATGATGGGAAAATCATGCTGTGCATCCTTTCAATTAAGGTGATTATTTTATTTTGCTAAATGAAGAACATTTCCATAGAAAATACAAAATGAAGGCTGAATGGGAAAAAAAGATATAAAAATTCGCATACCAAAAATCTCAACTCTGCATTCCTAAGATGTAAAATCCAAATACGGAACATGCTATAGTCTGACAGACTTTCTATAATGTTTGCTATGTCTTTTTTTCTCTGAATTTATCCCAAACAGCTTTTGGAACTCATGCTAGAACTCACATATTTTCATTTAAGGGGGCTGATTCCTTGTGACTATGCTGCAACATTTCCTATATTGCTTTTCCAGCAATTTCACTCCTGACTTGTGCAAGAATCAGAATTAATATTATACAGTGGATTATCAAAGAGGTAAAGAGGCAGTGAGCCACCTCAACTTTCAAGGATGACTGTGCATTTCTGAGACACCCAAGTTTTCTGTCGTGCTCAGGATCCCACAACAACAAAAAAACCCAACAAAAACCTAAGCGGATCAACAGCATAAGGTCAGTTTTTCCTCCTTACTGGCTTCAAAGCACCACCTTTGACACCTTTTCTCACCTTTTGACATCATTGAAGCAATTAAAAATTGCTATCTGACAATATTTGATCATTTACTCCTTTTGATCAGTCCTCAGGTGTGGATGATTGTCTCTGACCTTCAACATCCATTCCTTTCATCTTCATTTGAGTGCATAAGAACACTCCTGTAGTTAGCCTGTCCTAACACTTAAAACCATACTTCACTTGTAGTAAACAATGATGAAAAATCACTAAAGCAGTCCTTTTCTTCACTGTGGTGACATTTCCTCTAATTAAATTTTCATCTCTGAAGGTATTTGGGCCTCTCTAGTCCATCTGGGATATGTTTGCCCTCAGCATTGCCTCAGGCCAAATGTATTTTTGTTGATACGCTGAACAGCATGCTGTCCTCGGTGACTGTGGGTATTCCCCACTGGTGGTTTATTTAGAAGATTATTTCACCAGTTTCAAAGTACTTTTTCTGAAGTCTTTTTTTTTTTTTTCCACTTTTTTTTGAAAGAGAGAGAAGCACTGAGTACCCTCCTGATGCCCTCTCTTCTATGAATCAATGTGATTTTATGTTCTTTTCAAGGAGGTTTTTCAACAGGCTATATGTAGACATATGATGTGATACCGGGGACTGCGCTTCCACAGAGGTCAAGAGCCACCTGAGGGACTTTCTCTGCATAATACTTTTTGATGGTTTGAGCATCAACCTCAATTAAACTGATTAGGGGGAACTGATTTGGGAAGGGAATTCTGACTCACAATACAAAGAATAATAAAATATTACATGTAGAAAGAGGCTTTACAGGCATTATTTTATTACTCCATGGTAGGACATGGCTGGCAGTAAAAAATGGTTTGCATCTCTTTTTACAATTCCTATACCACCTCTCTCAGCACGTGTCTCAGCAGCCAAATTGCAAAAGGTCATTTTTGCACACATGCACAAACTACTACAGTGAAAGATATAGTTTATTGACTTAAAAAGAGAAAGGCATGGATCACTGTAAAATGTAATGGAAGTGTTTTCTCATTTCTATTTGGATAATAGAGGCCAATGGGACGAATGTCTCCATATTGGCTATGCATCATAGATGCTTTTCTAATTCTTTTGAGATAATGGAGTCTCATCCCAAAGAAAAGACTGCATGAGTTCTTTTAGTATAATTGTTGATTTGACCGTACCACAGCTCTGATATAATTTAGGAATATCATATTTCAGTAAAAGCTGAGGTTACATTTTCAAGGGAATCTGATTATTCAGTAATTAACATTCTGAAACAATTTTATCATACTGAGAGACCTGGGCAAAGGTAGCAGTCTTCATTACCAGAAACTATCACTTTGCAAATTACTTCTCAAACTTCTTATAAACCTACATAATCTCCTTTTCTCCCCCCTAACTTTTGCACTGAAGTAAACGGAAGGGCAGCGTGCTGAAAGAAAGGAAAAGACATGGAGAAAAATAGGAACAAGCCACCTGTGGATTAATGGCATTTTTGTGGTTAAAATTCACTAATTTTAAAGAAAATCATGCTGTTTGGAAAGCAATATTATGACTTTCAAAGTTGTACAGTTTGAAATCTCCTTGCTTTGTAAGTCAAAACTGGTAACTCATAAGAAGTTGCTTTCTTTACTAGGTTAAAAATATTGGAATATCACAATGGCAATAAGAGGTCATTTAAGAGACTGTGAACGGTTCGGCTGTCTCTATTACTTGGATTGCATGTATCTCACTGTTCCGCACCCCAATGAGGTGCACTGTCATTTCCACATTTGCAAACGGAGTGAAAAATTGGGATGTACATGTGACAAATTGGGACAATGACAGTGTTTTATGCTGACTTTGTACAGATGCAAATGAAACAAAGAAAAAAGAAAGATAGATCATAGAGAGCAGGAGCTGTATTGTTCTGGTTTAAGGTTTCAGTCTTTGGTTTTGGGCTACAAAGCTCACTTCTCTATGACACCTGTACAAATGCAGAATTTCTCTTAGGATAGCATCTGTATTACTGTGGATCAACCTCAATATGAAATCAAAGCCTGGCAATGGCAGGCAAACCCCCTGACTGACCACATCTACACCAAAAAGCTTGAAGAGCTAGGGATATTTTCCGGAAGAAAAGTAGCTTAGTTCTAAGAAAATGCTGTGAAATTATTGCAATGACTGCCTTGGTAGTTTTGGGTAACTTCTGTTAAGGGTTGAAATACCATCTTGGTAAGTTCTGAGAAGTTGTATGTTGTCCTTTAGGCTTTTCTAGAACTTTACATGAATCTCTGATTATACTTTCTAACTCTGAAATGCTCCATTATGCAAGAAGCAGTGAAATTACATTCTAGAACATGTACAGATATTTATTTGGTCCTGGAACTTTTTCCTTTTTAGAGTTTTGTATAGCTCAAGGTACTCAGACTAAACAAGAAAAAGGTGTATTCTATTACGGCATTTGTTGATTTTCTTCTTAAAACTGCATTAGTATACACTTTCATTCCATACTTGGAAACTACTGTTTTACCCACCCTACACGACAAAACGTAACTCTCAGGACAAATCTGCAGAGAATCAGGTCTCAGGGCTTCCTTTTTACAAGTGAAAAGAATGGAAATTTTTCTCCAGCAAACATGGAAATATACACAGCAGCAATCTACCATTAGACAGGAAAAGAATAGTTGCAAGAGCAATATAAACCCAAATTGTCTTATGAACTTATTTGAACTGTAAAGAATAGCAGTAGCTGTATCTCACAAGTAAAAACTATCTGTCAGCGCTGTTAAGCTTAATATTTTATCTGGGGAGTTCAGCCTACCTTTTAGGTATCAAGGGGGCAGTCTGTACTGACAACAAAACCCCTCCAGTTTCCTAACCAGAGTCCAAGCTCACGTCTCTCTGCTTATAAAGTGAGCAAATCTACATGTATTAAAAAAAGAATATAAAAGTTCTTAATGCCTTTCTAGCAGTAATTTCTTAGGCCATGTAATCTCATCTTGAGGCAAAATATTTGGTCAGATAAAAAATACTAGCAAACCAGAAGAGACTTGCATAAAAAGCAAAGAAAAAATATTTTATGGCTTAAAACCTAAATGTTCCATTCAGGCAGTTTCTCCACCTCTTATAAAAGACTCTTCTAATAAGGATGCTGATTTGATTTTCTAGGAAAGCCTTGGGGAAATCCAAGCACCTTAGGAATCTACATAAGATACCTCATCCTTCTGGAAACTTGTCAAAACCGAGTAGGACAAAGGCCTTTTTTACTGGCTCGATGCAGTCCAGGTAGGAATGCACCTGGCACTGGATGCAGACAACAGCTGTCTCACCAGCATCCATAATCTGTACTGGTAGCTTCCTGGCTGTACCTGTGTGCCCTGAATGCAAAAAGCATCTGTTTCACATTTATTCATTTACTCAGATGGCATTATCTACATTACTTGCTACCTTTGGACACAAGACTCTCATTTATAATTCATAGTACACAGATGCTTACAGAGAGTAGAAGCTTTGGCTACATTACCTGTCACTCTTAGTATATTTTGTATTCATGGTGGGTAAATATACAAGTATAAAGCTGCCATATTGTGTAGGACTATCTATAATGCATTAGCAAACAGTTGTTTGATCATTTATACTGTCATTCTTTGTGGTTGAAATGATGTTAGAATGAAAAATGAAACAAACTATGGGTTCACTCTCCCTGTTTTTCTTTTCTTCTCTCTCTCTCTCTTTTTGTGTGGTGCTGGTCCTTTCTAATTTTTTTTTGGAAAACGAAGGTGATTTTGTCTTGTTTTGTTTCTCCTGCTCTTCTCTTTGTACGATTATCATTCAGTACTCGGTCAGCTATTCAGTAAGTTCACCAATGCAGCTGGCTTCAGAAGAAGATCCTTCCTATTCTTCGCTTTCATAGGCTCATAAATCCAGCCTGCTGAGAATATTAAAAGGAGAAAAATACTCAGGCAGGAATAAAGCATATCAAAAAGAGAAAGCGAATGTAACTGGGGAAACATTTACTCAAGATTACATATTAAGCAATTTGCTCTTTAGTACTGAAGGAATATATAGAGAGAATATATTAACTGTACTTACCAAGAGCCCACTGCATCCATCAAATGCTGTTAAAACCAGCCATTTTTTAACAAGGAGAACGTTCTGTATACCTTGTATTGTTTTTAAAAGCTATTTTTAGTGCAGTAAATATTAAAGAATGTCATTGTCCCTTGCATGAGCTCTCACTCATTTTTTAGGAGGGCAACTTTGCCAGAGATGCTTGACTTAAGAACCCATTAAAATGAAAATGTACTCAGGAGCCTTGCAGGAATAGTGCTTGAAGACATGGGCGCCAAGCATGCTTGGCAGCCTGGAAAGCTTACAGAGCTCTCCTAACAGGAATGCCATCACATTAAAGAATTAGCATAGCCCCAGGCAACAGTCTTTTTCTTTTTTTTTCAGTAGACGTGAATGACATTTTGTATCTGAGGCACACTTTTAAATATTCCTTATCCGCACGTAAGTTTTTTATGACCACATTAAAAAGCAAAAGGTTGGTTTGTTCCTGTTGACATTTGTTCCTATTCCTCTCTTTCACTGGGCACTACGTCTCAAATAAAGCTCTGATGTTGATCTCTCCTTCCACAACTTACTCTCTCCAAATATTACTACTGCCTCCTCCTCAGACTCTTTTTCTGCTAGGCAGAACCTGTTCTGTCATTCTTTCTAATCTCTACCAGATGCCACAAATTCAGCAAAACTCCCACAAAAATCCCTGTAAAGTCTTTTACCTTCTCAGCAGTGCCTCCAAATTCACTCTTTGAAAATGCAGATAAAATGTATTAATAAATACAGAAAGTATCTGAAAACCTAAAGTGAACTTCTCTTTTCACTGACCCTAGTCCACAAGAATTGAAATCAGGGAAAATTGGAGAAATAATCACTCAGCAACCTCATCAATCAAACCAGCAGTTTAGGCTGCTAATTATTCCCTGGTGGGCATACCTGAGAATTGAGAATTACAAATGTTTGGCTCTTCTGACTACTCACCAAGGAAACTCAGGTTATTGATTCTGCTATATGAAAATAATCCACCTAACTCTCAGTTTCTTTCTCTTGGGAAATCTTCTTGCATAAAGTTCTCTGACAAAGAACGTATAACCAAAAAATGTAGTTGCTGACATCTATGCTTCATAATATCCTATTGGAATCCATTTTTTCCGATTGCTTTGTGTATTTGCAACACAGAAAAAACCCAGCCTTTTCTCCACGTTAGTTGAAAACTCTGTATAGAAGCAGCTTGTATCTTTGTTCACTAGGCTGCACAAAGCCTGAAAATGCGCAGTGGGGAGGCCGAGTCAGGAAGCTGCAGTCATTTCTGGCTTCCTACATACATGTGGTAGAGTTTGCAATTGCTCCATCCATCAAGCTGCTGCAAATTGTCCTTTCAGTCTTTATTAATCACAGTCAGTAGACTAATCTCACTGCACCGATGGTGTTTATGTGGGGCGAGAACACAGTCATGACCTGGGTTTGGTGGCTTGTTTCTCAATGAAAATCAGGAACAAGTAGTGCCTAAACTCTCTGGTGCCTGGGGATAGTTACTAGAAGTGTTTTGCAGAGATATGCCAGGAGAAGGAGGTATCCTGTTTCCATGCAAGAGCTTCCTACAATTTATCCCCGACAAACTCCAGATATAGATTCCCATTTTAGAGACTATGAACAGCTAAGATCAGAGAGTGAGCGAATCAGGCCAGAGAGCTGCTACGCCATTTTGAGTGAGATCTCAAAAAGTATGATTTTTAGGCTAGCTTGGTAATTTCATGTAGGGATCAAGTATTCTCTCTCTGGCTTTCAGTCCACAATTCAAAATTTTATTTGTTTGCTATGTTATACTTCAGGATATACTCCCAATTTTTTACCAAACTATGTTCCAGTTTTCAGCAATTGTATCCTAGATATCTGAAGCTTACTGCTGAGTGTCTTTGGAAAGTTCATATCAATGTTATTATCATTAATTTCTCCTTTAAAGCATGTGGGAAAACTTCACTGCTAGTCCCTAAATATATCTGTGCAGGAGGTATTTTTTTCCCCGGTCGCAATGGACGCTTGCTGAACACTCAGAATCTGGTAACATAACTTTCATGGCACAGAGCCTGAGAATCCTCATACATCACTGCAGTCTTCAGCTTAAATCCATAAACACTCAGTAAAGACAGTTACAACAGATTTTCACACTTTCGTAAAAAATGCACTGCACAATTTTGATTATTTTTTTTTTAGGAAAGCCCTCATTGCCTCACTATTCTAAGGCCACTTTGGTACAAGGATTTGTTATCTTGGCTGACAACTGCACTGAAGCCTATAATCAGAATCTCCTTCTTTCGCTCTAACAAGCAAATTCCCTGTTTTCTGAGAATCCTCTCTAGGAAGGCAGTGCTGAATGTGTATCAGACTTGAAAAGAAAGCCTATCTACACTGCCATTTTCGCTTTTTATTTTTCTAATTTGCAACTCTGCTCACGTCCAGCTCGAAGAAGCAATTCTGCGTTGAAAATGCTGCAGCTGGTTTCCTCCAGTGCTCCCCCTATTCATAGCAAGGGAGGCAGTGGTGGGCTTACGCAAGATTGGTTTAAATGGGAAATCAATACTGGTTCCTCAGTTCCTACAAAAGAGCTGAACTGGCCTGGATTGGCTCCAAGGAGAAAAAAGGAGTCGAGTGGAAAAAACTGGATGCCAGTGGGATAGGTACTCTGCTGCATGTGAGGCTGTTTGGGTCTCTGCCACTGAACCCATCACAGGAAGTCTGAGATAACCTGGCTTACCTCCTACCATCTGTTTTTGAATGGACAATAAATATTGGAAAAATAAAAGTTGGAGGCTTTTTTTCCCTAGGCATATATTAGCTTATAAATACGTAAATGTTTCTGTTCAGCATCAGTAGGAATTTGTACCTTGTACTGTACTAACCAGTTACAAAAGGGACTGAAAACTTGTTCTGCAGATGAAAAGTGGAATCATTGGTGTGATTCCTTGTTCTACAGGAAAGGAGAAATATGTGATCTAATTAGCAATTCCATCAGACATTGCTCAGTGATTGGAACTTAGTTTCACAGGGTCTCACTTGACAAGACTTTCTATTTAATCTCTTGTATTTAAATTTTCTGTGGAATAAATCTCAATAAAATTCACATTTCTGAAATCTGTGCCTGTGTGCCATTTTATTTAAATCAACTTAAAAGAAAAAAACGACGACAATGAAAACACTGTAATAACTTAATTGTTGTGTTTTGCTGGATGGTCAGTCCATTAGTTTGGCTATTCCTTAACGTCTACTGGTACCGCGCAGAATGCAGAGACGTATGTTATGAACTGCCTTTAGACTTTCTGTCATTATTTAGCAACACACAAAACATGGAAGAAAGATGTTTTTACTGAAGGTCCTTCCTGCATTGAATTCAGATTCTTGGGGAACCCGCTGTTCCCCAAGTAGTCCCAGAGCCAAAGAGGCAAAGGGTGAATCGTACAGGGGGAAAGAGACAAGGTACAAAAATGACTTTTTATTTTCAATACCTTTGTGATTTGAGATTCACAAAGCTTTATAATACTGTTATAACCAGTAAAAATGACTGATGATTACAGGCAGGGAACTTTGGGAAGACAGCAAAAGAAACCTTTCAATGTCAGGCGCAATTGCATGTGTAACTGGAAGGCACCCCTGGTAAGTACGAGGAGGAAAGATGGGTTCTAAAACCTGGAAGGTAGCTGAGGAGAAAGAATACTTCATATTAAGATCACTGACATTTAAAATACTTGATTAAAACACAAGCACCTCTGTTGTTTAGACAAATGGAAAGTAGTTTTCTCCTAAGGTCTATAGTGAAATCTTGCAAACAGTCAAATACTGCCTGAATGAAAGATTGTAAACTCTCTTGTTGCATTTTCAAGATCCCACTGCTCTAATACAGTAAAGATGGTTATTCATGCTATCCATTCTTACTCTTACACGGTTTATACAATTTTAATAGCTCTCCCACCTTAGAGATCTTCAGGTTTTGTCTGGTATGATAAAGATCTGCTTACCATACTAACAAAGCTATCAGCAATGAAATCTCGAGCCAAACGTGTATGCTTCATTTATGCAATTTGGTTTCGTAGTCATTGTGATGGTTCACGTGATCCAGGTGAATAACAATTATCTTTTTGTGTATTGACAATAGTATGATTATTAATGTCTTTACAGTATTTCCTGTACGGAAGCATGGGAATGCATGGGAATGCATACACTGTGAACTGTGGAAGGAATGGAGAAATGTGTTGATACTCAGGAAAAGGTAAGGCTTGAACAAAGGGGAAGGAGAAGGGCAAAAGAAGGGAAAGGAAGGGGTTTATGTCTTAGAAAGCCATGTTTTGCCACCTTAAATCACAGGGAAAAGAGAAGAAAACAGCTGTCCTGGTTTCAGCTGGGATAGAGTTAACTGTCTTCCTAGTAGCTGGTACAGTGCTATGTTTTGAGTTCAGCATGTGAAGAATGTTGATAACCCTGATGTTTTCAGTTGGTGCTCAGTAGTGTTTAGACTATAGTCAAGGATTTTTCAGCTTCTCATGCCCAGCCAGGGCACAAGAAGTTGGCACAGGACACAGCCAGGGCACCTGACCCAAACTGGCCAACGGTGTATTCCGTACCATGGGATGTCACATCTAGTTTAGGAACTGGGAAGTGGGGGCAGGGAATCGCCGCTCAGGGACTAGCTGGGTGTCGGTCAGCGGGTGGTGAGCAATTGCACATCACTTGTACATTCCAATCCTTGTATTACTACTGTTGTCATTTTATTAGTGTTATCATTATCATTATTAGTTTCTTCTTTTCTGTTCTATTAAACCATTCTTATCTCAACCCACGGGTTTTACTTCTTTTCCCGATTTCCTCCCCCATCCCACTGGATGGGGGGGGAGTGAGTGAGCGGCTGCGTGGTGCTTAGTTGCTGGCTGGGGTTAAACCACAACATATATCAGCTCTGAATTTCTTTATCAGTCATCATGCCTGAGAATTATTTGGTAATTGTACTCCAATTTTATCCTTCATTTCATGTTGTCGCGTCCCAAAGTTGGAGCAACTCAGGTTCGTGGATTTCCTTTGTCAGAATTAAGGTGAAACGACGCCAGAGGAGTTCAAACAACAACCAACATTTATTCAACCTAGCTAACTTTGTCCAAGTACACATGAATTTGTTAATATGAACCTTGCAACATGTCACTAAGGTGCTATTTGAGAAGAGGAGGGAAGTACAGGAAAATGAAATTGAAAAAGGAACATGAAATGTACCAGAAGGAGAGCCCTCCCGTTGAGTCACGAGGTTCAGAGCAGACCCCCTTGCTTTCTGGACTCCTTCTCAAAGAGGAGCTCAGGGGCGGCTAGGTCCACTCTTAGTCTCAGACTTGGTCAACAGTTTATGTTTCAAAGGATGAGGTGTAGGGACTGTGGAAAAGAGAGAAGGAAAAGAGGGGGGAATGAGAGAAAGAAAGAAAGAAAAAAAGAGAGAAGAGAGGGGTTTCACCAGTCCTGGGTCCAGCATTGGTCCAGTCAGCGTAGAGATCCAGTTCCGGAGGGCGCGCACTGAGGATTCGTTCTGTCCTCTTTTATAGTGTGTTAGTTGATGATCTCAACATGCGCAGTTCCCACACCCGGGGTTCACTGGAATCGGTTAGTGAGCTTTGGGGAGGGGTGTTCATTGTGGAGTTGCCTCTCTTTTCCTGCTGGCATGACCACTTAAGATAGAAGCACAGTCCCAACTTCCATGGGGCCTTCTTCCTCCAGGAAGGCATAAATTGTGTTCCTTCTCCTGGTCCTGGTCACTTAAGATAAGGAATTGGGGCTTTGGAGAAGTGCGTTCCCACCCTCCGTGGGGCCCTCTCCTCTGTCCACATTGTCCTGTTCACAAAACTCCAGCATTTTTACAGAGGTTGTTTTGTCCACCAAAGCTCTTTTAGCAGATGTTTTGAGACATTGAATTTGTCAGACCATCACACATGTTAACCCTTTTGTTTTGGGGCAGGCAGGAGAATGTGCCTGAGGTAAACATTTCATACTTGAAATTATACTGAAGTGTGTTGTGGCCTGGGTGTCCACATCAGAAATTGAAAAAACGTGTCTTCAGTTTCTAGATGGCAGTTCTCCAATGATCCTTCTCTGCATAATTCTTGCCAGATTAAAGTAATGATTTACTACAGTGATTAAAAGTGAGGGGGAAAAAAGGCGTTCCAGAGTTTTCCAAATTGGGGTTCTGTGTTTCTTCTTACCTCTAAATGTGAAGTCTGTGTTGTTTCTTTCTGTATATTGACTGACATATGGGTTCACAGGTCCCTCATGTATTTTAAAGGCTAAGCCAAAATCTTTTAAAGCACAACAATGTCTTCATATTAGCAAAAATACTTCAGTTCCACTCAACTCCACCTATTCTACTCGCACATAGTTACTTTTTCCTGACATCTGTTACAGAATTTTCACATTGATAATGAGCTTAGATGTGCTCCCTATGAAAACCACTTTGTCCAACAGTATAAGTATCGTTCATAGGTAAATATAAATATCACTATGTATGAAATTAGGTATATACATACCTACCCATGCAAGATTTGTTCCACTGTCTGGTTCAGTATTCACTAGCTGCACAGTGGAGCTGGGTTGGTACCCACAAAGTCTGAAATACAAGACAGTTTGTTAAATCACTGGATGGCTTACCCAGCTTAGTGTGTCAAAACCCATCACCAACAGGGTATACTTTTGTGCTGGATAAATAACACCGGACATCTCCAGTCACATGTAATGAATACTGCCTTTCTCAAGTAACTAGTAAGTGGATTTAGATCTGTATTAAGCCTCATTTTTCTTAATGGTCACCATGATTAGACAGCTAAGCCGTTCTGTGATAGTTGCAACAGGTGTAGTGATGAATACTCTGTGCAGACGTTGTTTCTGCTTTGATGACTGCTAATAAAAATCTGCTTTCTATAGTCTTAAGCACTGTAATCAGAGCTTTTTTCAAACTGTAGTGTGCCTTCTATATGATCTATCCTTTGAAATACATTTTTTATTCTGTTAGAATGTTAATCAGAGATCATGGGAAATTTTTTCTCTCCTCTTCCAATGCAGAGAAACCCTAGTGTCTTACCACAAGGAAAACCATGTTTTGTGCCACCTGGGTGTAGGTGTGCCTTCAGGATACTGTCCACTATTCAGAAGCCAGGCATTTTTCTCCTTACTTTCATGTTACTTCCTACTGTATAAGCACTGAACAGTGATGCCAAGTATTTTTTTTGTCCTGTTTCCTGGTTTCACTTATTGATCTGAATCAGTAGCCATCATTACTTTGATCCAGTTCAGCTGTTCTTGCATTTCTTCATGTATTTCTTAATGGTTCAAAGAGATGCTTGAAAGAGTACTATAAAGCAAAATCTCAAGTCTTCATGTGGTCCTGTTTCTAATAAGTGAATCTTGAAAATCTCCACAACTATATGGGTTTGCCAGAGTTCCTAGTATAAAATCATGTGTTTATCCATTTTGCATTTTCTGCAGATTTTTGCATTTATTATTACTACAATGAGTATTTATGGAGATGCTGTAAATTTGGCTAGCTTTGCATGTGTACACAAGCCCACTTCCTGTTGCCTTCTGCAGATAATTTACTCCTGCGTTCCTCCACCTGGTTCCATGTAGATTTTTTGAATCTCGGACCCCACCAAAATTCACTGTGTTTTAGAAATACTTGAGTTGTTAAATGTAAGGCCTTAATTGAGGTATTCAGGTTCTAGATTGCTCTGGTGTTTTAATTATGTTACTCTTTTGCTGGCATATCTTAAGATTTCATTTTTATTTACAAATTATTATCAGAAAACTGTGGCTGTCAATTAAATCGCTAAAAAATCTCAGGGAATATTAATTCAAATCTAATGGATACTGGCTGGTATGCAAGTGGAATTATGTTACACAGGCTTCTATCTGAAACTCACTTGCTTTCCACTGGTTTACCTGGTCCAAATCCATGGCTGCCTACTTAGAGGACTGAGGTACAAGTTTCTGATTTCCTAACTTTATTTGCCTTCGTTACAGTTAGTCTGGTAGGTGAAGAAGGAGCCAAATGTTTACTTCACCAGAAACTTCCTACACTTGAAAGCTTGATGGCTTGCTTTGTTCATTTCTTTCTTTCTAGCTTTTATTGTGAACCCAAAGCTTCTAGTATCTGTGGACAAAGGACATCAGATTGTCCTTAATTCTGGGAATCAGAGGCTTCCATGGCTCACGGCTGCCAACCAGCTGGGCTTCCTCAGACTTTTCCCTCACAAAGAACTTTAAGGAGACTTATTTTCAAACAAAAGCAGAATGAAACTTCAATTCCAAAAAAGTGTAGTTGCCTGTCAGTTGAACAAATATATGTGGAAATATAGAAATATCTTTGTATTTTGGGAAGAGCAGGCAAGTTTTGTCCTCTAAGGTCAAGAATAGATACATGATCTGAAATGTCATTAGCACAAAATTTACACCATTTCAGGGTACAGATTAGGGTACACTCTGCTCAGTTATATTAATTTCACAAGTACACAGACGCACCTTAAATCTCTAGCATTTCAATGACTGAAAAACAAAGAGGGAGATAAACATAAAAAAAAAAATCAGTGAGTTTGAATATAAATCAACATTTTGAAAGGACCACGAACTATTTTTATAGTTTAGACAGCAGAATAATTTCAGTCATCAAAGAGAATAAGAAAAGGCAAAGAAAAAAAACCCCTCACACTAAATAAAAAATATTCCTAAAATGAAGAGAGAGAAACAAAGACAAGAATGACACAGAATGATAAGGACCTTGTGAAATCTCATACCATACTTATTACTTATAGATTGTATTTGCCACTTTCATATATTATGATGAGAAAAGCCATAGATAAAGATATAGCTTATAATCAGAGCACAAATGATTGCCATCTACTTTTACGACAGGAAAAATAATGAAAATGATAGAGGAGAAATTTCATATAATATTAAAAGCTGGACTATTGTTACTGCCTTAATACAGTATGAAATGAAAGACTGTGATCTGACCCATGTGCTAGTGACTGGTAACTTTTGAAGCTGATAATGCGTTAGTAACATGGAGATTAAATTACTAATTTTCATTAAAGATAGGTGAACCTGAATGGGAAGTTCAGGGAACGTGGACCCAAACTGTTCTCTGGGAATATGGTCCTTGGATCTATAGGTGTCCCAGTGAGCAAGCAGCATAGCACAGGGGCATTCCAATATTGATGTTACAGAATTTGCCAATTACAGATCTCTCTGATTCACGGGAAAAGACCCAAGCGATGCATGTGTCAAGGTGTGAAAGACTGCAGTCTTTGTGGGAAGATTTTCCTTTTTCTGTTCAGCAAAGTGCTGTAAACATTTTTTCTACTAGAGAACTGTTCTATAAACAATTTTGTCACCGCGACTGGATTGTGCAGAACATCCTGGAAGGCACTCTTTGTTTGTCTGTAAAAAATGCCTTCTGTCAGATTGGAAGATTCAGACTGTGGGTATAAAAGGAGCTGCTCTTTATCCCTCCATTTCTGTCTTACTGCCATTAGTTGTGATTCTGTTCCTAACAGTTGCCGTTTAAGGCTTGCCATGCTTTGTGGTATCTTTGCCGTTAGTTTTTTTGGAAAGTGCAAGTTATGGAAATGCTTGTTCTGAGTTTCCATGGTTTGTATCACAAAGAACGGTGAAACTAAAGACAATGTCTGGTGTGGGGGAGGAGGGAAGGGGCTGAAATATAAAAATGTTTTCCTTTGCTAGCAGTGATGAACTCCTCTGCAGATACACATAGACAACGTGTATCAGTAACTACTAAAATCAATCTGAGTGGTTTTGACTGATTAGATCTGTGCCGGTTTTGACTTTTTCTATGTTTTAAATTGTAAGCGGTTGTCCTGTTTACATAAATACTGCAAAATCAGCCCATTAGATGGAAACTTAAGTTCCATTCATAAAGGATTTGATTATTTTGCTTTTTAAATTTATAAATCTCTCTCTTAACACTTTCAAACTAAGAACTGAGCAAGAGATACGCAGACCCATTGATGCTCACTTCAGCAAACATCATCTCATCTATAATCCTCAGTCAATGCTTTACCTTCTAGCCCTTGCTGCCTGCCAGTGTGTGGATCTTGCCCTCAGTGGGCCTGATTACCAGTTAGGGAACAAGAAACATATGCTCCAAATCACAGTTCAGTTTACTGAAAATGTTTGAACACTGACAGCAAATACTAGTGTATCTACAAATGTGTGCATAAGGTTTTTCAGATCTCTCAGGACATTAATTACCAGGTCTTCGGTCTACTTTAGAGCTAAACAGACACTGAATTATCAGTGGATTTTGAACCATCTGTGAACTGTATCACCAAGAGTTTTCAAACTTTCAACTCAAGTACGAAACTTCATGGAAGACATAAATGCACTACTAAAGGATGAACATTTATTTGTCTCATGTGGCATGTATTATATGGGTGGGTATGACAAAAAGCAGAAATTAATTTCACTCCCTTAAAGAGCATTCTGTGCAGGAGCAATGGGTCTGACGTGTGACTGAATGTGTTATGCTCTCGCACTCTGTTTCTCTTCTCCAAGTAAGCAAAGAACAAACTCAGTATTTCCCTAGAACACAGAACCTAGTTTATGTCCTAAATATGGGAGATATGCTAATAAGTGTGTAATTAGCAATGGCTGCAATATTAAAACATTTATGTTTTAGGGCACCAAGAAGAGCATCTATCTGTCTATCTTCATAAAGTAAAATGAAAGTATTATTTCCACTAGAATAATGAAATCCCTTATGGCTAAATAAAAAGGAAAGTAAAACACCATTATCAATGGAAGTGGGAGGAAGCCTCCATCTGCCCTTTGCTGTGAACCAGCTGTGGCCATCCTGGGCATTCCTTTTGCAGTACAGAGGCAACAGGACCATCAAGGTAAGTGATGTTTGGGTTACATTTCCTTCAGGAAGACACTGATTTTTGTCCTAAAGTCTTACGACAAGGAATTATCACAGCTCTAGTTATTTTTTCCTAATGGTTAATTACACTCACTGATAAAGCACTTGACTGTATTTCTGGTATGAAATTGTCTGGCTTGAAGTTAGTTATTTAAGCTTCTTATGTGTGTGTCTATAGAAGAAATTGGCCACCTACAGATACCTGCTTTTCTTACAAACATGTTGATACTCAGGTTCTTTACCAGCTCTTTTAACACCTAAGTCCACCTTGTGGACTCTGGTAACATTTCAGACAAAACTCCTCAGCTTTTCAAATTTGACAAAGTTTCTATGCCATATGGCATGTATGATAAACTCTCCAAATGCTGATATGATTCCACAGCTAATGAGAAATTCAAAACCTAATCTAAACCAGAAGCTGTGAGGGTCTCTTAGAAGTATTTCCAAAGTGGACATTCCCCTGTCTGTCTCATCAGTATGGCCTGACAGAAGACAGCTGGGCTCAGAGAGACAGGAAAAAAGAGAATGTATTTGTGTCCCACACCATTTCAGATCCAGGGAATCTTATCACAGGCTGAGAGGCAGAAGATGGTCAGCCAGGGAATCCAAATTATGGTACTTACATACCTAGCAGTATGTGACTTCACAAATAGTCCCACTGAAATCATTGCTACAATGAAATATTGATAATCTTTTAGTTCCAGTAATAAAACCTTTAACACAGATTAGGATCGCTACATTTGGCTTTCACACCAACATGTCAACTCTCAATGTGGACAGGGATGACTTTCTAAAGAAGTGTTGAGTGGTCATGAAGTATACAAAGAGAAAGTCGACTACTGTTTAAATGTGTTTAATGCGAAAAATGCTGTTTGACTATCATTTTTTACCTGCTTCAAGAAATATTATTCATAGCAAATTTTAGACTATTCAGTAACATTCAAGATTTTTTTTGGAAGTATTAACATGTTAACTTACTAAAGATGACTAAGTTTAATCAAAACATTTTAAACTCTTTTATTGCAGGTTTTTTACTTAGCAGGGTATGACTCCATCAGTATCATGTTTATTCCTTCGCAAGTAGAAGAACTGCCGGTAAGCTCTGAGAACTCATTACACACTTCTTAGTTCAGTGCTGAATTCCCAACACTGAAACGCTAGAAAACAAAACCCTTAAAAGCCCCCTGTATTCCAAGCCCTAAGCCAGTGGACTGACTGATGTTTTTAGCAATGATAATGGGCACAGAGTGAAGGGCTTAGATACAAAACTCTGTGGTTTTCAAGCTGCCTCAAAATTGTTCAAGAACATCTGACAATGAAACCATAGAGTGACAAGTGATATTTGAAAAGACAGGTAGGTATGAGGGCAGGCAGATCAGATTACATTTTCAAAGCCACATAGTGTCAGAGTTCCTGCTATTTTAAATGTTGGTGGAAATTGATTGTCCAAATGCTTTAATTTCTGGAAATTCCAGCCATTAGTTGTCAATATAGGATTAAAACACAGCTCAATCTCCTCTCATGGATAGACTTCTTTCCTTACAACAGGAAGTTTTCATGTGCTAAGGGCATGGTTGGGAAATAAGTTCAAACAGAGCTTAAAGATTTCTTCCTTTAAGACAGTTTTACTGTGTCTAGGATATTTCCACAAATTCTAACAGATTCGATATTTACATACAATATAAATTAGTTTTACTTTATCAAATTATGTATAACTCACATATGAAGCAGTTAGACGTAGGTCTTGTAGAATCATAGAACAGCCTGGGTTGGAAGGGACCTTTAAAAGTCATCTAGTCCAACCCCCCTGCAATAAGCAGTGACATCTTCAGCTAGATCAGGATAGTAATGATCAAAAGTAACACTACAGTATGCAAACCATACAGATTTCATTTTCAGCTCTTCCTTGACCATCAGTTTTAGCAAGTATTTTCAACTCCTACAGATGTTTCTCAATAGGAATAGAACTTGTCTCACAGGTATAATACACCTTCTTTCTAAAATAATGCTCTGAATTTTAGATAAAAGCTTTGCATTATAAATGTACAAAGCATTCTGCCAGGGACTGTAATAAATCTGCCTTCCAATATCACTATGATGTATAATGTATAACAAAAAAGAATAGAACCACTTTAAAAGGAATAGGCACTTTTCTGTCTTTACTATCTTTACAATCTTTCCTAACCCTTCAAAATGTGGATGGCCAGTTCCCAATCAGAACTAGAAAAATGGGTAAGCATGCACTTAACTTCCTAACTTTAACAGGGATCTTTAAATAACAAAGCTTAGTCACGCTTAAAAAATAAAAAAAAAAACCAGAAAGAAATACTTTCTTTTTCTGAGTACAATGACTACACTCATTTCATGGTGAAGTAATCCCTTTATCTGATAGTTCATTCACTGCCATTCCTTTCAAAATGTCACACTTTCAAAATATAAGAAAACAAAAAACCTGAAGTGATCCCATGATGGCTTTCAGATACTATACTCCTGAGCTATCTTTTATCTTTTTTTTCATACTGTACATGCAGGGCTTTTGTTTCTAAAGGTATCTGCAGGCAGGTTTATTTTTCATGTTAGAAAAGCCATATAATTAAAAAAATGGACCATAATCATCTTTTTTTAATGATGGAAAGCTGCATTTTACATTCAGCTCTGTCCCTCTACAAACAAGAGTTTAGGGAAGTACTGTATTAAAAGGAAAAGGGAAGGTTTTGCTTTCTTAATATAGTACAATTTTGTTTCCAGCAGGAAAATAAGATAGGATTTCAAAGGGAGTTTGAACAGGAACTAAGGGATTGAGGCAATCAAAGCTATTTAATTCCAGAGAAGTTGGAAATCAGCTCTGTCAGAATATTTTGTGTTATTATCTACACTGTTCTTATACAGAAATTCTAAAGCCATAAAATGTCACAGACCATTGTTCCATTTTATGAAACAAAATAATTATTGATAAAAATGCACTTCTATCAAACATCCAGTCTACTGAAAATTGGACACTTTTAATGTAGACATACTCCTAGTACAACAAGAAGCTAGGAAACAATGATACAGAAAAATTACAGGCATGGTTTTGTAACCTTTATGTAAGTAATTCTTCAGTGCACAAGCAGCCCTATTAATATTGATGGAATTACTCATGTGAATAACGACTACTGTTTAAGTCAGGGCTGCAGAATCAGATCCTATATGACTTGCCCACATAGGGAATCTATCACAAAATAAAAAATAGCAGCAAGTTTACTGCTTATTCCTGTGCTTCACTTCCAGAATTAAAATTCTTGCCACAGCGATAAAATGCAGAAATAAGAAAAGGAAAAAAAGAATGTAAGAAAACATTCAAACTCAGGTCTTGAGTTCTTATTTGCAGGATTCATCCCATTTTCTCTCATTGAAGCATTTTAATTAATAGAGAATAATAGATAATAAAATCTGCAGAAGTTATTGAGATCTTAATGAAACAAATTCTTAACTGCATTTTATTTTGTCACCATTTTGTTTTGTTTCCCATTTTCCCTGTTAGTATAATTAGTCACATGGATTTCCCCTTTTTAACATTGGTAGAGAGGAAAACGGAAAGAATTTGATATTCTAATATAATATACAATTCATTGTATGCATTAAAATATACATGTCCTCTTCTTCAAAAGGCATTTTTGAATGATTCATGAAAAAAAGTAATCTACATCAATAAAAAAACAGCTTTGCGAAATTCACAGGAAAACACATTTTAGAATGAGCAGAATGGCCAAAAGAACTGACATTTTCATTCTCTCCATCCCCCCCTTTTTCTTTCATTTTCTTCTGCTCTGCCCCCATCATTTCTGAGAGTGTATACTAAATCTTTTATCTTTAATGTTATATTGTCTATATCTAATATGCATACAAGTTCTGTGTGCATCATAATCCATAAAAATGTTATTTATAAAAATTGCAACACTAGCAACATACATCAAAGGTGGAGCAGAAGTGATGAAGTAGATTTCCTCCATGAAAATATGCAGGATTTCTACAACTATTAATTTGACAAGAGAGGATAAACCAAGCAAACTACAGTCAGCTGACTTCCTCATCAAAATTGCCAAGTTGTGACAGAAAAGCATGTGTTGTCCCATGTTGTCCTTCAGTTATTCTGAACAGTCCCAATATCCTTGGCTACTGACATAATTCATCAAAGAATGCAGTGCTTCTGAGGAATACAGACTTTCCTGTCGCAACGGTTATTATTTCACCTTGTGAAAAACAGAAATTAAACCGCTATCATCTACATTGGCTGTTACTTAATTTAGCCCTTGATGACCAGCTACTGTCATATTATAAACCAGCGTTCTTTTCCTGCTTTTTGCTTCTTGTTTCATATGAATTTGTCAGTACGAAGCTTTGCTTTTACTGGAGTATCCTCTTACCAGAACAGGAACCATGACTACCCAAAGAAAATTCGGGTAAATCAGTAGAAACATTTGTATTGAAAGTAGTGGTAACAAAATCACCAGCTTTTCTGTGTGTGTAGAAAGAGTAAGTCAGCAGCTAATAAAAGAGATTGCAGATTAATATTACTTATTATCCACCGGCTTATTACTGATCTTCAAAATGTCTCTAAATCATACCGTTTATATTTCTTACGCAGAGCACATAAGGTAAACTCCTTAACAGGGGACTCTTAATCATGTACATGTTTAAGATGCCTAGAATAGTATCTATCTGATTGCATTCTATAGTCTAATTGTAGTCAACGGATGCCCTTAATAGCATTTGCCGACTGCTAATTTTGCCTTATGGTACTTTACTTGTAATCTTAGCAAACAAAATCAGTGACTCTTCCTGTTTAATTCTGAATAATGCTCTTTGCATAATATGTTTGGGGAAATTCATCACATGAATATTTCTTTGATTGAATACATTATCCTAAATAGATTAGAATATATATGTGTATTTGCTGTAAAAGTATAAGATACTTAAATACAATGGGAAACATCTAAAATATAAAAGGAATTTTCCACCTGCATTATTTGTTGCATATTCTGTGCAAAAAGTTAGCATATTTATCACATAAATGCTTTGCTCCTTTCCCTGATCGGAATGAGAGGTTGTAGAAATAGGGTTTGAGCATGTAAACTACTGTCTACATGAATTACTCTTAACGCTATACATGCAAGGAGTCCCAAAGAGTGAAGATTTAAAAGATTAGTTTCTTGGATTTGGAAGTTTTTTTATTTATATATGTTTGTGGTAGGTTAATTCAAGTCAGATTTACATCTCTCATATACTAGGACACTTTTCATGCTTTGACAGTACAAAGAGACCAGTACGTTATAATAAACAAGGTGAAATGACATTTGCGCAAATGAAAATTAGAACCAAAATGGCCGATGGGTCTGGTTCTGATCATGTACACCAGTGTTACAGCTCTGTAGCCCAAGTTTAATTAGCAGAGTTAATCATGATTGATCAGTCTCATGGCAAGGGGGGGGTATCACATTCTCTCTTGCGACGAGTAAGTCTTGGAGCCAGTGAGATGGCAGAGATATGTGATCGGCTCCCTGATTTTAAGTCCAGGCCTGACTCCAATGAAATTGGAAGCCACTGCCAAGGAGCTTAGTGTTGTCAGGTCCTGGGCATTGTGCCACTGGAAAATAGCCACGTTAGATTTCTGTTCTGCTGTCCCAGCTCACCCCACGTGTTGGAAGGAGGCATGGAAATGCAGAGCCCAGCTGTAGTGCAGATGCATCAGCTCAGATGCATGCTCTCTGGAATACTTGTTTCTGGGTTATAGTACAAAGGGACCAAACCCCAGCTTCTGAATCTGTTATTCTAAACCAAGTAAGCTTATTAATGGAAAAGGAGAAGCAAAATTAGACAAAAACAGAAATAAAGCAGGTGCTCAGAATACAGAACTGTGACACCTGAGCAAAAAATTCCCTGTGCGGTAAATGGAAAGACGCAGTCTAATACAAAGGTCAATGCAGAGCTGGAGTCGGACCTGGGCGAACCACTCCCGATCTGCTCCAGTTTATCATCACCATCAGGATCTTTCAAAAGTGATGGATGCAAGACACCCATTCTTGTGACACTTTTCTTGATACCTGTATTTCTTCATACCTAGTACTGGTAAAAGAAGTTGACAGCCCATTTTTTATTTATAATGTTTTTAATGAGATCAACCTAAGTTTGTGTAATTTTAGAAGTCTCTCTTAAATTCTTACCTTTTAATTCTTTAATTATAGGTTTATTGCACTTTAATTAAAAAATACTAAAAGAGGACTTGACCTGCAAGCAACCCTTTCACTTGAAAATGTTTGGTATTTTAATAGCTTATAAACCCGTTCCAATTCTTTCCTTAGTAGGCAATTGCTTGAATTGAATGAGTAATTTTTGTTTTCTACAAACCAACATTTTTCTAATGAAAGAAAATTGAAAATTTCCCAGCCAGTTCTAAATTTAAACAACTTAGCTTTACTAGGCTTGCACTTCTTTTGTGTCTGTCTTCTTCAAATACTGTACCAAATTAGTTTACAGAAAGAAATACTGGAAAAAATAGCAAATAGTGATATAATGGTGGAAAATAATCATCAAATCAACATTTCAGACTCCACTGACTAATACAGCATAAGTCTGAGACACATCTAGCTGTTTTGTGTATGCCTTGTTACCTACACACCTGATTAGACCAGCTTTAAAGACTTAATGTTTCACATGAGATTGCTTGTGAAGTCAAGCAAGTTACAACTTCAGAATTATTTTATAAACATAATCCATTTTACCAGAACACACACACCCCCTATATTATTTATCTGATCATTTATTTAGGAGAAAATTCAAACAGAAATGAAGCTGTGACTTCATTATATAAATACCATCGGTGTCATGAGGTGTGCTTCCCTACAACAGGTTATTCACATAAGCAGGATAAAAAAGGTTAACTTAGATGCCTTTTTTATCATAAGATTTTATAAGCAGATTTACATATCGTGTACTTCTAGTTTGCACACTTACTCATATGTTGCATCCCACAGCCAATCCAAATTAGTATCAACGGAGAGGAAAGAAGAACACACAGAATGTAAAACTGCCTATAAAACATTATGATATAGTGAGGAAAGTTACTGGCTGCACATCCTGCTTGCTATTTCGAGTCATT
The DNA here is from genome assembly GCF_929443795.1 of Astur gentilis. Taxonomy (NCBI): domain Eukaryota; kingdom Metazoa; phylum Chordata; class Aves; order Accipitriformes; family Accipitridae; genus Astur; species Astur gentilis. Next base: position 17,562,205 of record NC_064891.1, read on the forward strand.
AAAAAAATTAGCTTCGGACATGGCCACAGATGTTCCAGGCTCATGATATTTGGTTGAGTCATCATCCCTGGAGGTATGTAAAAGATGTGTAGATGTGGCACTTAGGGACATGGGTTAGTGGTGGACTTGGAAGTGCTAGGTTAATGATTGGACTTGATGATCTTAAAGGTCTTTTCCAACCTAAACAATTCCATGACTCTATGATTCTATATTCAGACCCATCATTTTTACTTGAACAATTTGTGCAGGCCAGCGTTTAGCCTCCTAGCCAAACATACAGCTCCCATCCTTACAAAGAGAAAACAAATGATCTGCATTTACAGTAGGCTTTAAATTTGCCAGAGAAACTCAGCCTGATAAAAAAGGTCAGGAAAGGAAGAATATTCTGTATAGTTACAGAAGCTTTTGACATAGTAGTTTCTCCTCACAGAAGACCAATCCTTTGATGATACTTAGAAATGAAAAATGCTACCAGTATGCTACCAAAGCACAGCATTCTTAATATCAAATTTCAGCATTGTATTGCCAGCCATATTTATATAGCCATGAGGAATTTTGGAAAAAAAAAAAAAAAAAAAAAAAAAAAAGAAAAGGAAAAAGGCATTTTTATGGAGCCAAAATAAGAGTCAGTATACCCTAGGGAGCTTGGCATCTTATATAAACTTATGCGTATGCATCCTAAGGCAAGGTGTGTATCAAAACTTATTGCTAGTGACAATGAACAGATCCAACAATGACTGAACGGTTTAGCACTGTCTACTGAATGAAAAAAAAAACAGAGAAACAAATAGGGGCAGAGTCAGAACTGAGAAGCTGGAGATGGAGAATAAAAAGCAATTAGCTTTGTGCTTTCTGTACACACAAAACTTATCCTTTTAGTAGTAGAAACTTTGGTTACTACCAGAAGGGAGGACATGCCACTTTCAGGCAAACCCATCTGCCATAACACCTCTCAGGGCTGCTCAGATCTGTGCTGGTGAAATTCTAGTGTGACTTTACTGCCAGGATCACAACTTGTAGAAGACTAAGAAATTTAGTTCTCAAGGAAGTAAAAAGGCACCTTGTGGAATTTTCAGGAGGACATAATTATGTGATACTTGCCGATTGTCACTGGATTTACTGTATATGCCTAAATACTTTTGGAAAACCACACAACCATAAATCCCTAGGCATTCATCTACCTGAAAACATTTGGCTCTCAAACCCTAGAGATATTTAAGAGAGAGATTCAAGCAGACTCAGTGAGCAGCTTAGAAATCAGGAAAAAAAAGGTCACTAACTTTCTTAGCAGATTAACTTTTTCCTTATCGTATTATGGTACATCCTATTGCACAGCCGTTTCTGAAATAGCATACTATAACTGATGCACAAAAAATTATGATTGACTCAGAAAAAACATGCTTTAAAAAATTCAGGACAAGATATTTAGGCTAATAACATTTCTGAACAGCTTGTTTGGGAGAAACGTACGTTCTTGTACACATTTGGCAAGCGTGCTATATTGCATCTATGTGAAAAAAAGAGTAAGAACAAGCAAAGCGTTACACGATATTAAATAAGATCAGATGCTGTTCTTGAATAATGCATTCAGCTACACTTGTTCCAATTCAGAACTGAAAAATAATTATTAACATGCTATATTTAAAATATGAAATATTTAACCAAACTTAAACAAGAAGATGTTAGCAATGAAAGACTCATTTCACAAAGCTGTTGAAAAGAAAACGATCTGAGAAAAAACCAAAAACCAAAAAAGAAACCTAAGAATGACAATTAAGAACACTGAGAATGCAGGCAACAGAGCACAAAACGTATACCAAATTGAATTTATTTCAGCCTACAGTGTATACAAATGCTTATTTTAATTTAGGACATGGTTCTTTTAAGGCTTATTCCAGTAAGTGATCTCTATGTTACAAGAGTCCTGAAGCTCAGCTCGGACAACGGTGGTTATTCTGGCAGATAAGGACAACCAAATTTTAGGTTACTATCAGGAATGAGGACTGTCATTGATCAGCCCATGCTGGAGCACAGTGGCATGTCATTCTGGTTACACTGCCAATCAGGGCAGGAAGTACCAGAGTGCTAAAAAAAGAGAAATATTGAAGTTTCAGTCTTCTGGTTTTAGTCTTCTGCTAGGGGAGAAAAAGCCTACTTTCTAGGCCTTTGTGTAATTTTCTACTTCATAAATGCTTTTGCATAGCAATTACAAATGTGAAGTACCACCGAAATTCCATTAAGTTATTTCAACTTTAGGATTAGATGAATATGCAAATGAAAGACATTATTTTTCTTTTAAAGCTGAATGCTCCTGCATAGACAGCCATGAGGACGCGTCTCTTTTAACAGTATCAGTCATATAGAAAACCCTGACATGCCAGACTGTCTTCTATTCATCACAGCTATACAAACTTGAAACTAGCATAGAGATTTAGGATTTAGCTCTAATCTGTGCAGGACTGCACATTTTCCCATTCCTAACTATCATTTTATTTTATGCAATATAATTGAGAGAAATTTGTGACACTACCATAGCCACCTGGTTATATTCAAGTTGGCTGACCTGTGCAGGTCCTGTAGTCATGACAAGTTGAGGGAGCCTTAAAAACATCTAAATGTTTTAAAATCTTTCTCTACAGATTTGTCTAAGAAAATTCTCGGTAGCTAGTTTTCAAATTAACCTTGAATGTATATTGCAAGGTAGTACCTGTGTATGGTCCAAATCTCCAAACTATTTTTCTTTTTGATATGGTAAAGAAAAAAGTAAGACAGCTTTGCTTGTTTGGGGTAGATGAAATTAAGAATTAATTAATATTTCAGTGATATAGATCAAATTCTTTATGTATTTTCAGGCACAGGGAGATTTGCATAGCCCTTTAAAATTTTTTAATAGGAAGTTTACGAAATTCATCAGCTTCTTTCTTTAGAAACTCTGCATTTTGATTACGTCTTACAAAGAGTTATTTGTAAATCAATATGCATATCTAACAGGTTACGTACGCACTGTCCCATTGTACCCTATTCAGTGGTTTTCCAGATGATCTCCACATTCAGCCATAGACCTGATTCAGCCACCAGTACGCAGAAGCTGAAGGGGATGTATACCCCCAGGAGTGTCAAATTTGAAACGGAGCCATGGAAGGTCAGAGTTCACATGGATTGAGCCAACTGATGCTCATCCTGTTTTAAACAGTGAAAACTTTGCATCGACTAGCAGTACATCAACACAAACTGTACATCAGAAATCAGAAAATACTTGAGATACAGCTAGCACAAGGCCAGTATTCAAACTTTAGCATTCTAAGTTGTCAAGTGAAATACTACATTAATGACATTTTTTCTCTTTTGCATCAGATGATAAACAGTTAATTTGACAAAAACAAGCCTTTAACATGAAAGAGATTTCTTACACTTTAAATTTTCACAGTGCTCTTGCTTATATTTTTGGTTACTCTGTGAGATTTATAGTGGTTTAATAGAGGGATCAATATGTTTTTCTTCTAATGTCATTTACTTTTCTCACTATCTTCACGTTGTTTGAAGCCACCCTGTTAATACTGAAATGTATTTTTGCTAATCTTTTGAATTCAAAACTGTAATCACAGTGCGTTGTTTCCTTCCTCCCTTTTTCTGTAGCTGCTTTTCATGGGTTTCACTCCCTTACTGCTGCTGCTTCTAGAGGGGGATTTAAAGTGACAGATAATGCAGCACTCGGATCAATTATTTCTACTGCGTGCATACTTTCTGCCCGTGTTTCAGACATGCTCTTTTTTTTTTTTCCTCTTAAGTGGTTCAAACCCCTTTTAATTCGTAAGAAAAGGCGTTAAACATAACGTTTCTTTAACCATGATATGTTATGATGTGTTTTTTAAATTGTATTCCTTCCTTGTGTAGATAGATACTGGAGTGTTGGGAGCAATTAACATAACTCAGAGAACTAATTTCCTGTGGTTCTTTAACTCTGTATTTATGGCTTTCAAAAGAGTGGATCTGTACTCTAAGGATTAGTACAGTCTATAAATTTTAGTTGTCTGACTTTTCTTTTAAGGAATTAAGATAAGAAAAAATTCAGCGGTGGCTGGAAATCGCAGGGAAAAAAAAGATACGCACTTGGCGCAGGGTTTTCCTTCTTTCTCCTACTTAAAAAAAAAAAAAAAAAAAAATCACGCTTTTAAGTTCTGTTGCAGGGCTACTTGAACATCTCCTTTGCAGCTGGGTCTGTCACACACCTTCCTACCTCTCTTCCTGAATTTTTTGGGCCAGACTCGGGTGACCCACAACCAGGCAACGCTCCAGTCACCCGCCGGCAGCCACGACCTGTTGCGCTGCCGTGGATCAGGGGGACGATTAAGTTAACAAAGACCAAAAAAAGGATTCAGCGTGTTTCACCTAACAGCTTTAGCCAGGATGACAGATCCTGCCTTTCCCTTCCCTCGCAGCAGGCAGGTGTCCGCGCTGCAGTCCCAAAGCGCTCACGGACGGTGACCGCCATAGGCCTGCAAAGAAACTACTGAGGGGGGGAAGAAACTGCTGGGCAACTCGGTCGGTCAAAACCGTTTCAGCTGCGATTTTCCACCACAAACAGCCCATTTAGGGGCAATTTAGGTCCCACCTGTTGCCAGGTGCTGGGGCATTAACTGCTCTTCATGATCCTTAACAGCCCTGGCTGGCCCCACCTGGACTCCCGCCCGCCCCCCCGCCGCCACTTCAGCCCACCTCTGGCCCTGCAGCCGTCGTCTCTCAGCCGCCATTTGGCCGCACCTCGGACCTCCCTTGTTTCTTTCTCGACCGGAGCCGTCGCACCGCCCTGCCCGGCCGGCTGGGACCGGCTGCCGCCGTGGGGTGGGGGTCAGCTCGTCGCCCGGCCTGCGCTGCTGCTGTCGCCGCCCCCCTGCCCCCTCCTCAGCCGCCGTCCCCCCCGGTGGGATGCGGGAGCCTGCCCGCCGCTTTCAAAAGGGGAAGGCTTCAACCAGTGGCGGGGATACCTACCGAGAATTTCATCTGACAACAGGCAAGTGTCCTGACACCTCAACCCAAGTTTATAGGCGTGTAGCGTTCATTTGTTTATTTATTTTATTTGAACATTGTGGTATTCTTTCCAGACTCCTCCTGAGCCTCGATCCAGCACCCGCTGAAGGTGGTGGGAAAGGCCCTGTTGAGCTGGAAAGGACCCGAAAAAACATGAAATCTGAGTTCTCCCCTGCAAGATCTAATTTTTCTTTAACCTTTTGCACAAAATAGGTACAGATCCCTAACTAAACCCAAAGCACAATTCTCCTGAAAGCATATATCCTAGTATGAAAATTATTAAAAAAAACCAACCCCAACAAACCAAACAAAATCCAAACAGAAATCATCTGAAGGTTAGCTTCTTTCTTTCAATTCCTTGATGTGATGCATATTGGGAAGACTTGCTGTTTGGTTTATCATCTCTTAGAGCCCATTTCATTTTAATCTGTTTAATTAGATTCACCTCTGGCATCTCAAGCTGCTATCAATAAGTAGCTGTACTCTGCTACAAGAATAGATGCAAATGCAAGGAATACAATTACTCTGGTCAAGGTTTTTTGAAAATGGGATGCATAGACCATGTTCTCCCCCTCATGATCTCTTTACGTTCTATAGCAAGTAAAACAGCTGCTCACAAAGGAGTGTAAGGTATGTTTTAATGCATTTCAGCTGTCTTTTAATGTAACCTGGCAATGAAAATACTGAAAGATTGCTAATACTAGAATTTAAAGATGTATTTTGCAACTGGTGGTCAGAGTTTGTGGTTGGGACACCTCTTTCCTTATGATTGTAAAATGGGTTACTGATCAATATTTGTGCTCCACTGCTGCTGGCTTTATGGGCTAAGAATCCCGATTACCCCTTTAAAGTGAATGTAACCTATGTGAATAGGAAGCACTGGGGTCATGTGGTATGTTTAAACACAAAAGGGGTGAAGTTGGAGTAAAAGTATCAACATGTACCTGTTTGTTTTGGAAACTTCTGGTTAAGTGCTGAAATATTCTGCAATTGGCAAAAAAAATGTTTATTGGTTGTCTACAGTAGTTACTAGACACACTGCATTGTTATGTTTTTCTCCTTGTGAGGAGGGAGGAGTGACCCACTGCCATTGAAGAAAAAATAGCTACTTCAGTGAACCTCTGAAGATCTCATCAAGTCATTGGCAAAATAATTTGACATTCTAACTGTATCTTCTAGTGTAATCATACATTTTTTACTAACAAGATGGGTCTACATGTAGAGTAGAAAAAAATGTTCTGTTGTAGATTGAATATATTCCATCATTCAGGCCATGTGGAAAAAGGGAAAAAGTGGCATGGAATAAAAGGGGGTTTTACCCTGTAAACTACCCATGTTGCGCTTGCTGAACCTGGAAGGCATACACTAGCGTAAGTTGTGACAGTCCAAACTAGTTAAAATCCTGTCATATCCACTGGTAAAGGGAAAAGACAGTTGAGGACTTTTACAGGGCTGTATAAAATCTTGTGGTTCTGTGCTCTGTATGTAGGTGCATGGGTGATGTAGATCATAGCAATGACTAAAAGACTTCAGGGGCATACAGTGGTCTAAGGATGTTTGTTTATTTTCATCTGTTATGTCTAGATCCTGCTAGAGAACCATGACATAGTAGTGGATTCAATAGGTTTGATTTTCTGAAGAATCTGTGGCTAATTGGTCATTTACTGAATGGAGGAAGTTGTTTGGGCCTCTTAAGCAGATGCTATGCTACAGTTATGTTCTTGGAGTTCTCAGTGTCACAGAACTATGGATTTCTCAAAGGAATTGTTTCAGGATGTCATTGGACTCTGGCAGACCCCAGGACCTCATTTTTTTTCTTTCCTGTTTCTGAGGCTTATCTCATAATTATGGGAACTAGATGTTAAAGACAGATGACATCAGGGAGCTTAAACTCCCTTTTCCATATTTCTCCCATCCTCTTGTATGTATTTTACTTTGTAGTCAGCAGACAAAGGAGTTATGAATGAGAACTTAGTAGACTAGCTTGAGGCTATGTCATGATGCCTTTAAGCCAGTAGAAAGTATGCTGTGGAAGTTGGATGGTTCCTTAGCCCACAATCCATATGCCAGATGCTATAGCTCAGAGTGTGTCTGATGTGGAGACTTATGTAAGAGCACTGGCAGTGAGACAGATTTGGCAAGAATCTTGGAAGTCAAACAAAGAAGGAGGAGGAAGGTGTGGACGTACAGAAGGACTTCTGCCAGCAGTTACGTGGCCCAGCAAGAATCAATTAGATTTTTCTTACTCGAAGGTTTTGAGGCTGGTTAGAGAGCAAAGTAGGTAAGGCATGGAAGATTTTAGCTCTTATTGTGGTAGTAATTCCCAACCCTATGATGCAAACTAGATACTTTAAAATAATGTTAGGGCATGAAGGGGGTGGGGGGGTAGGGAAAGTGTTGTTTTAAGGAATTCAACTGTGCTAATTGCAGCCCAACTTATAAGGAATAGAATGTGAGGTGTATTAATGTCATCCTTGTCCTTCTTACAGAGCATTCAGGGTGTTTTCTGTGTATGAAATTGGCTCAATCTTGTCCTGCAGACTCTGTATTTAGGCTCAGAATGGTAAACCAAACTAATACCTTATGGGGTCCTGCATTTTAACTAGAGAGTGAAGGAAAATACTTCCTGTGCCTTGCTGTAGGACTTGCTGTCTGTCTCTCCTGTTGATGGTGTTCCACTTTATATAGATGAATACACGTTCACTGGAGCGATGAGCTAAATGAATTTGTGAATAGTATCAGTTGACCCGAAACTACAGTTTTAGTGAGAAAACTTTTTTGGAAAAAAGGTTTTCCAACCTCACTAGGTTGTGATATGTATATGGCTGTGATAGACCCAGGCTGCTAGAGCTTCCTATGCCTGCTGTTTCCTTTGGAATGTCTCTTGTGATGAACTGCCATAAATGGGGATTAGAAGGAGGAGAGTTGGGGGTATTTTTTCTTTACCCCTGTGGAAGAATTAACTCAGGCTTAGTCCTGAATCTCACAATTTGCCATGTGTTACAGATTATTGAGTCTCTGCAGAACCCTGTGGGCTTCAGTAAGTCACTCTGCAGGAGAACAGCTGTCTGCCTTTGCAGGACCTTAGATCTAGGCACTCTTCCTAGGTTGCTGCTGTTGTCTCAGAGGGTGAATAATTTCCTTCCCCTGCCGTAACTTTTCTCCTCATGGATCTGAAGAGGGCTCCTATGGAGATCAGGAATGGTCTCCTGTGTGATGCCAGAAATATAAAACCTGGGGAGAGATTGAAGAGGTGAGATTCAAATGCAGCTTTTATTACAGACACTGTAGGAAAACCCTCTGTTTCCTTCTTTCTTTGTGTCCCATAGTCTTTCCTGAAAAAGCACATAGTATTTGTGTACTTGTTTAGGACTATCTATACAGAAGGAACATACCTGCCTGTGCATAATGTCATACCAATATATCTTTTGACTTCCAGGCTGGCTTTGACTCTTCCAGTCAGCTCAAACAGCAGAGAACTACCTAGGGTTGATCTGTACCTAGCCCGAGACACCTTTTAAGTATATTTTATTACACAGCTACACCTATCATGTCTTACATAGCTTAAGTAATTTTTGGCTTTAAAAATGTCCCAGGGGAGAGGAGGCCAGTGCAAGCCCATTATTTATTATTATTTCCCTTGCAATCCTGTCCTTGCTAGATTCTTTCTGAACTTGCAAACTCTCTAACCTGTCAGGTAAAACAAACCACAAATGAAGAAAGGTTAGAATGTAAAACCCCCAGGTCTGTGTTAAAGTGCTATTTTATCTACTACCAAAATTGTACGTTGCAAAGGTGAAGGGAACCATTAGAGAACGGGTGCCCTGAATGAGAAAAGATTTCAGACCCTGGACCTGGAAGCCTCCTTGTTGATTTATTTGAGAAAACTACAGTAGTTAGTACTTGATTCAGAGCAAAAATGGAGTTTCTCCACTCTTCATCTTCAAGTAAAGACGAATGAGCTTTCATAATGGACCTTGCCCTGCCAATAGGAATAAATGACTGTGATTTCTGAACGCTTTCAAGGAGACCTGGAGACTCAATATGCAAAATCTCTCATTCTATCATTGAAAGTGCAGCCTTGGATTATTACTGACAGCCAAGATGCAGTTAAAGTAAAGGTCATGCAGACTATTGACAATAATAAATTCTAAGATTTGCTATCTTTTTTGCTGAGGCCTGCGTTAGGCCATGCATCAAACCTGTATAAAAAAAAAAAAGTGGTTTTCCCTCACCCAATAAAAAACGCAATGTACATTTTTCAGGCTTGCTTTTTGAAGGAGCTAGAATAGACCTCTCATTTCATATTCTTGTCTTTTAAATTAACACACTGGGAGAACTGCCCACCAGGCCATCAGTTTACTCCTCTGTGCCCACCCATAATGTATAATTGAAGTTGTGTAAAATGATCTCTTGCTGGTAGGTGTAGAAATCAGCATGACAGTATATTGGAATAAAGACTGAGTGTAAATACTGGAAAGTTAATTCAGTGTGTAAGCCTGAGGTAAAAAAAAAAAGTCTTTAATACTGCAAGTTGAGTAGCTGCCTGTTCCTAATTGGGAAATGAATATGTATTGCTTCAAAACTTGGGGCACATGATAGGTTTTTTTGCAACCTCTTCATGATTAAATGAGTAAAAACAGTACAGAATGAACAAAACCAGTAGCTAACAAATAGAGCTGCTCAAGGTTTCAGTTACTGATGCTTAAAAATGCAGGTAAGAGCAACTCTCTGAAATTAAGCAAGACTTGATAAATGAGTTATAATTCTAGCAGTGAAATTAAGATATGAAACTTTGCTTTTTGATTATTTTTTTAAAACTTTTGATGTGGAAGCACCATTTGAGTCTTTCTTTGGATATAATGAATGGATTTGGTTCTTACATAGAGCATATTGAGAACCCTGGATGTTCATTGCAGTTCTATGACTTATTCAGAGAGCAGATAGTCCATAGGGAGCTATAGTATAACTTGCCATATTTAGAATTACAACCTAAACCTGACATGGGAAAAATAATCTTTAGAATGAGAGAGAGCAGAAAAGTGTAGCTTTTGACCCTTTTTGCTGGGACTAACAAAATCCATGCATATTAAGTGCCAACTGTCACGGGCAGTTTTGCTACAGGAGTGTTTGCCCAGTGGAGACTGGACAAACACCACCAAGTAATGCAATTTTCAGCAGATGGTAACAACTTACAGACACTGGAAACTCAAAGTCTCAAACTGACAACCCAGTGATGAAAGATGCTATTTTCTATTATCAGTCCCATGGGTTATCCCCTGTACCTAGTTTGGGAGCAATGAGATTTACATAACATATGCATATCAGACTTTAAGATACTGCTCAAGTGTCTGAATTTGCTCATGGGCATTTCACAAAGATTCTTGATGGTTGTATTTAATTGTAGTTGTAGTGGAGAAAGCAATAGGAAGGGAATGGTATTTTAGAATCTATGGCTCTAATATCACCTATTAGGTAAACAAACACATAATTAAAATACTACTTCAAACACATAGAAGAATAAGAATACATAAGGGACTTTCGATCTTGCACACTGTTAACTTTAAGTCTCTTTATTGTGTTTCATTGTTGAGACCACCCCCAATATATCAATTACACTGACATTTGTTATTTAATAAGTAAAACCAGAAAAGAACATACAATTTCAAAGTCTTTTCTCCCCTTGTATTAAAAACATATAAAGCTTCTATTAGACTCTCTATTGTGACTGTAAAATCATTGTACTTAGAACTTTTATTATTTTAATAGTTTGTACAAGAGAAATACATATTTTTAACTGAATTTCTTAAAATTAAGCTTTTAGATTACCCAATTACCAGGCAGTTCAATGGGAATCAGTTTGTACTGAGACAGGAGTGTAGGCTTTAGCTTGTAGATACTATATATATATATATATATATATATATATATATATATATAAAACCTGTAGGATATTTTCTATAGTTTAAACTATTACAGTGTTATTTCAGCAGTTACCTGATGGGGTAAGGAAGGTGTATCTAGTGCCACTGCTATGGTTTCAGACACTGAAAGTAAATGGGGTGTGCACAGTGAACATTTCACAAACTGGCATAGAAATACTGAACAAAATCCATCTACTATTACTACTGGACCCAATTTCTTCATCTGCGTGATGTGTTCACCTAGTGTATGTTAAAATGAAAGCTAAAACACAATCAACTTAATTTTCAAGTCCTTTTAACTTCTAGACATGCAGTTGGGTTATAGTGTGGTATTTCTTAATAATTCCTAATATTTAGTTTAAAAAGTTTTAGAAATTGTGAAAAAGCTAATATGCATTACTAAGTGATCCAGAATTCAGATCCAAAACTTGAGGAAAGATGACAGCTGGAATTGCAATGGACTGCAAAAGAGAGGTCCACCTGCCTAGGCAGTATTGGGACAGTCAGGACATATCTGTCTCCAGCTGTCTTAAAGTTAACTTTTTTTTAACAGAATATTGCAATTTAGGGCTCTGTTTTATTGTATTCTGTGTATCCTCAGTTTTCACTGGTGTTACTGAAAGACCTTCAGAAAAAAGCCCCTATTTTTCTTTCATTTAGATTTCTTAATGATATAAAAGACAACAAGGATTAAAAAAACCTGCAGGAGTGGACATGGAAGGCAGAGTATGCTCAGTATATAAACAAACTCAATGGATGTAGTACACTACATATTGCTTTGAATAATTGGATAAAAATATTTCATAGCTAAAGAAGGACAAAAAGTTTTCTTCAGATAGTTGTTGGTTTGGGTTATGTGATAAGGATTTTAACCTTTTTGATTGCTTTTGTAATGAGAAGAATAATGTGGTTAGTTGTTCGTAGCATTCCAGGTACCAAATATTAACTTTCAGAAATCATGTGAAAGAATCAATTCAACTGAAGATTTTTTTTCTTAGTCTTATACTCACTGAGCTCACCTTATGAGGAAGAGAAAATTAAGCTACATCTAGGTAGACTATGTTTTAGTAGTATGTGAAGACCTGTAGCTGTGAGAGAAGAAATGATTTAAACTCAGCCCAGAAAGCTTGGTTACGTATATAGGTGTGAGTGAGTGCAGGAGCTGGTGTGAGTGTGGGATCATATGCAATGCTATAAAATATTCATTGCTAAGAATCTGTAGTATCAAATGCTGATACAAGTTAAGTCGGCATGGCAATAACAATTTTACTGTGCCTCATTGTGTTTGTGCCACATTTTGTTTAGATTATCCCTTTTTGTCAGTCTCTTGCAGTATTACCCCTTCCAAATGAGTGGTTCCTATGGTAACAGCGATGTCATTCTTCTGGATCAAGCTTAGTGAGTTCTGCAAGTGTGGTAGTAAGGCTGTTTATATGTTGAACTGATACTATGTCATTTGGATCCCCAAGTTAATGCATTTCTTTTATTTTGCTTTTAACCAGCTCTTAAACAGGGTGATTCTAAGCAGCTGAACTGAGGCCCTATTCAAAGCTGATCTTAACTACCACATCAGATTATAAAAGGAAAAATCTAATTCCCTGTGAAAAGCTCACAGAAATAAATTTCTATTGCCAAACTCCCCAAGGTAACTGTAGAGAGCTCGTATCCCCCCAGAGCTCTCCATTTGCATTACTTCCCTTTAATAAATTATACAACTTGACTTATCATGCTATCATCCAGCTGTTAAAAAATTTGTCTTGCGTGTGCCCAGAGGTAGGCTATTAGTGCAAAAAAAGTTTTAACATTCCCCATTACTGCAACAGAAAATCCTGCCAACCTGAAGGATTGATTACCAATTGTACTGGTCCTTGTCTCCCCTCTGCTGCCGCAGCAGCCTTTGGAGGTGGCTCAGGATGGTGAGGTTGCTGCATGGCCGTGCAACGGTTATCTCGACACATTATTGCCGTTTTCAGGCAATTAGGCTTAGGGAACAATGTGTACTCAAAATGATGTGTGTTGGAACTGAGTCTTGGAACTGTCTTTCGTCTTATTTAATGGGTCTCTTTATTCTGAATGTACCAGGGAGGCCTGTCAGCTGACCTGTGCTTTGAACCTTACCAAATGAGTTCAGAAAGTTCTGATATATTGGAGGCTTTGAGTCTAAACGTAATAGTTTTATTTTACTTCTGGGATTTGCCTTGGGGTGGGGAGGGGGAGGAAATAGAGCTTTGTGTGGGGGTTTTTTTAAACTTAAAGGTAAAAAAAAATTATGGCAATTACAAAGTGCCCTAAAATGCATAGCGTGAGTAATGTAGGAGTTGACCGAAATGTGGCTGTGTGTACGCTATTATACTTAGGAGTCTCTGTGAATTCAAAGTGAATAACAGTAATGTTTCTGTTTGTTTTTTTGTTGAAGTTTATTACAATTAATCCACTTCTAGGCAGCTTCTATCCTTTTCATATCATTAAGGATAAATTGCTGCTGTTTCTTACCCATATACTTCTACCACAAGTATGTATCTTTTTCCATGACTAAGGTGCACGATAGAAACTCATTTGTAGTGCTTGCAAAGTCTTTAATATTGCATGGATAGAAGTCTTGCTTCCTTGTGTTTTTTACATACAATCCAAGCACCTCCCTTTCGGAATATTGTGCCTATTCTTGTTAAGAGGGGCTTTAGATTTGTTTAGGTAGGAATCCAGAAGCATTAATGTTAATTTGCAGTCCATAATCAAACATACGGAGTATAGCATTTCCAATGATGTAGCTTTTTGTGTGCATTTGGTTTTTTTCGGAGTAGTTCTGCTGTGGCAAGAAAGCTGCCAATTGCATCCTGCCAATGATTCCAATATATCTGTACCTGTGGTCTGCTGTATGAATTCTTTATTTTATTTGTGAATGCTCTCGTGGTATCCAGAAGGGCCGCCTTGGCAAGCAGACCAGGATTGTTCTCAGAGTAAGGCATCTAGTAATGAATCAACAACGTCCTGTCACCACAGTGCTTAACTGTCTATGTCCAAATCTTTCCCGCATTGGGCATGCATAAAAAGGTGCAGATAAGAGAGTGCAAGTGCAGGGGCTCATGATACCTTTGGAACAGCTACTTTAGACCTGTATAAACTTCTCTAGTATACTGTTCAGGAGTCCAGTATCATACTTTTCTCTAGGGTGCACATAGAAGTAAACAAATGTCCACTTGGGTAGACTAGAATCTAACAGCGAGTGAATTGTGCCCTATTCCAAATTGCTGGAGTTGCCAGTTGGATATATGGTTTGCCAGTGAAAAACTGTCTTGTAGTTGGGCTTGATGTATAATGATACTACATTTTGAATATAGGACACTAACAAAAGGATTCAATTGCTAAACATTGTCCACTTGTGTGGAAGCAGAGTTTTGAGGACAATGCCTCCACCTGCGGTGTGCTGGTTTTCTGCCACTGGCTCTTCCTAACAGTCAGATGCAGAATCAAGTTGCTAATAGAGATAGTATCGGTAGCACTATGAGATGATGTTTTGTCACACAAGATACTGAAACAAAAGGCTTCCGAGGGATTCTGGGTCAGATGCCACTGAAGATCACTGAACACAGTACTTGTGACACCACCAGCTTTTTAATTCCGTTTTAGTGTGCCGAATCTTGAGCAGCATGTGGCTGGTACCTGACTTCTCCAGGAAGAATACAGTGTGTTATGAGCCAGAGGGCTAGTCGATAACTGAAAATATGCAGTAAAACCAGGCCTGGATGTCTTTTGAGAGTTCCTTCCTTGCAACTAAAGCTCGTTGCTGTGTTTTAGTGCATATATACAGGAAACTGTTTAATATGTTGCCTGCTTCATAGGTTATTGGTCTAAAGAGTTATCTGTAAGATGTGTCACCAAGATTAGCATCGTGCAAAAAATTAATTTCCAGATTTGTATAGTTGTTACCTATTGCAGTGGAATGGGCTTACTTGTTTTAAAGTTTTATACCCCTTTCTCACATTCATCCTGTTCAACAGTGTTATGCTGTTTTCTCTTTGGACCATTAAGTTATGAATTATCCTTTGTTATTTTGAAGTTGTAAGATTCTGAGGGTATTTCGTATTTCCAGTGTTGTATTCAATACAAATTCAGGAGCTCCTCTGCAAGATGTAGATGTAGCTGCTTTGAGTTTGTGCCCCTTTGCCAGGTAAGGGCAACTTGATTGTTGATATTTGAAACAAACTAAGAGCAAAACTAAAATTCATTTTGACAATTCTGTAAGACCAGGTACAAAATTAGATTTACAGTTGGAGAATCTAACTTGTAACTGAAGCTATATTTCTGTTTACATTCAGCCATAATATAGTATTCCAAGAGAAAGTGTGAAAAAGAGAAGAGGATACATAGAGGGGCTGAGAACACTGTACACTGAAAGAACAACAAAAATTATGAGTCTGGAGAGCTAGGAACTATTTCTGGTTTTTTACAGAACTGTTTTTCTTTTTTGATCTACACTATAGATTGCAGTAATGTTAAATATTACATTATATATTATGCCCTGTTATGTATATGTATTCATATAAAATATATCAATAAATAGCATCTATATATAAAATACTATGTTACTTAGCATATCAAAGTACATAGTAGTTAGTCTCTTTTTTTCCTTATACCAGGGTGATAAGTAACTCCTTAAAAGTGGAATAAATGGAGATAGTTATGTTCTAGCTAGTTATGTATCTGTCAGAACTTCTTTGTACAAATACCAGACTTGAACTGATGGTAAGGTCCAGCCAGAAGCCAGCTGTTATTAATACTTCAAGTATAGTAGAACATCAGGACTTAATTCTGCTTGGTGTCTATCGAATATTGCAGAAGAAAGTAATTTTTATCTGCTTTTGTTTTAATCAATGTATGCCTGTATTTCATTTTTAAATGCAACACTTCATACACTTCCCCAAGCAGGTGATATGAACAAAGCCAACAATTTGGGATTTATATAAATCAAATGCAAACAACCTTTGTGAAGGATGTGACCAAATGCTATCAAAGAAATATTATGTGGGTGGGAGATAAACTGCTTTTAAGCCTCGAAGTGGAGATTAGTTGTGGACTTGCTTTACAGAGAAAGTGAAGAAGCTGCATGTTAACCGTTGTATATCCTTTCACAAGTTCAACCACTAACATTTAAACTGTGAGTTGCAGGGTGGTGTTGACTGGCTTCTAAAACAGTTTCTGTTGAATACAGCTGCAGCATCTGTATATTCCTGGAGTCAGTTTTGCCAAATTCTTCTCTTTTCCTGTACAGGGAGGTTTCTACATAGGAATCAAACTATTTGTGTGAAGAAGAGATGCAGGTTCAGGCACAGGAATACTGGAAATCTCTTAAGAACAGAATATGCTGGTGTTGTACTGAGTAATTTTTTAGACTTTCCTGGGAAAAGGCTCTTCTGAAGAAGTTTGTATTTGTCTCTGTTGGGGTCTGGGCTTGTTCTCATTCCTCCAGGCAAGATGTTAATAGGCCAGACTTTCACCTGCTCTAAGGGATGTTGCCAACTGCTAGGCAATGAGTACTTGCTACTGTAGAAACTGCTGGTCTTCAGCCAGCAATGCAGTATTTGTGAGGCTAAGAGAAGCATCAGGTGAAATATTACTTTCTAGCCTAGCAAAAGGGGGGGTCTTGGCTAGAAACTGCAGGTTTTTCTTTGAGGAGTAGGCTTTTTCAGACTGGTTATGCATGTTATTAAGTAGCTGCTGGATAAAAATCAAATACTCCTGAAATCAGGGCCCAGTACACCAGGCTTCTTTCACAGTCTAGTAACTGGGCTGGGGGGAGAAATTCACCCTGCTCTAGGCTCATCCCTTGTACAACCTGAGCACAGCTACATGCTGTACACTTCCAGGGTCAGGACTTGGAGTACTTGTAAGCTCTCCATCCAGACATGTACCAGGTGCTTCCCAGATCCATACTGAGGAAAGACCTGGGCACAAGGAAAGGAAAACTGGGTGAACAGGCTGGTGGGAGCTGCTGTGGGCTTGTTGGGGTCAGAGCTGCAGCCTTGCTGTGGGAAACACTGCTCACGAAGCTTGGCAGTAGCTAAAGGTATATTCAGGCTTTGGAATTAGCTTTGACGAGTCACTAAACCACTGGTGTTTGGGCTGAGGCACTTCTGAAATGGGCAAAAAGGCAGGTCAGAAAAGGAAATATGTTCTTGGCTGGTTAGTGATTTAAGAAAACTGCTGAGTCTGTTCTGCTCTCAAATGGAAGCAATTCAACCAGTTGTGTTCCTTAGGTGATGTATTGTTTAGTGGACTGCTAATGTTTGCGCATTTTCAAAAAATACTATTTCAGGATGAAAATCATCACAAAGATGCATATAAACAGGAAGAGCCTCATTAAAAGAGAATAGGCTCCAGAAATTAGAGCCAAAACATCAATCCTTTCTTACCAAAGGACAATTAATTCCCCTTATAGAATTTGGAGTCTAACTGATTATAAATGCATTTTACTCTAAGGGCCAATTTAGCAACTGGGTCAGTGGCTACAATACTATCTTTATCAGTTATATGATGGATAGAGGCATCTGACACTACCTTCACTCTTTGAAAGGTTTCCAACAGATTCCTCTGTCATTTTGTGACTGCATTCAATCCTTTGCTTTCAAAAACAATAAAACACGTGAAGACTTTGTAGTTGCTAATGCTGCATATTTATCAAGAACAAAAAAATAGTCTACCCTGAAGCATAATACTTTCGTTTATTGTTATTCAGAAGAGTAATAGTATTTCTTCGTAATAATTTATTAAAGTTAGCTTAAATGAAGAATGACCTATATGCGGGAAATCTGGGGTGAGTACAGCATCTAATTGCTTTTTTTAATGTAGAGAAGAATAGTATTTTTCTTACTTTGTTTCTTCTGCCATTCTGAAGGCAAAGTGTTATGCAATTTCAGAAAGAATACTAAACTGAACATCTCTTAATGTTAACAAAGAATAATTTTTACAGGTTTAATTATTTACAGAAACTAACTTTAATGCCTGAGTAGTGCAAATCTGACTGTGGTTGAGCCAGGTATAAACAGACATTTTACTAGCTTTCTACGTGCAGTTGTCAGTGCAGGTTAATCCAGCTCTGACACAACCCTCAGATTCACTCTAGGGCCTCTCAGCACAGACTACTCCTATGAATAGTGTCAGGCAGTGTGATGGCTTTGTGTTGGTGATGTAACACCACCATTGCATCCAGCAGAAGCTGACACTTTTTTTATTCTAGCTTGTGAACCGGAAGCACGTTTGAAAAAAAACCCAAACCAAAGCAAAAAACCAACCACAACCAAACAACAGAAACAAAGATAAGCATCTTTACCTTTTCTAATGGGTATGTCAGCCATCATTCATAAGTGAAAGCTCAGACTGCCCAGGTTCAAAGACTTTCAGATACAAAGTCATGTAAGTCATCAGTGAGTTAACTGTACCACACTAAAGTACAGCCTTTAAAAATAACAATGTAATGTATTGGTATTATTAAAATATATTTTTAAAAAGTTTTAAAGAATTCTTTTTACTTGCAGGTACTCATTTGATCTATGATTTTATTTTTGGGAGACTAGTTCTGTGATTTTAACTACATAGTATTTGTATATAGACAAAATACAACACAAGGTTATATAACATTAGAAAGTTGCAACTCATTTATTTTTACTGCAAAGATTATGCAACAGTAACATTGCTGAGTTGACATACTTGACTAAACAAATTTTAAAGCATACACTTTTCTGGAAGGTGGATTTTTGGGTGCATTTTCAGAATGCAGTTTTTCAGTTTGAAAATAACTTGAAGTCGTCGTCGTCCCCCCCTCCCCACCTTGAGCAAAATAATGTAAGTTAAGTTGCTGTTAAGAGTGGTGCAATGTATGTTTTCAACTGTCTAATAGTTCTGCATTTATGCTTCTTGCATGCCACTCTATAGTGGAATTTGGACATGGAGAGCATGAGGTTTATATAATGCTTATACTGAACTCAAGGGAGACTTTTTCAGTCCATAACCAGGTATCTGGGACTCAAATGAGCAAAATCATGGCATTGGCATTCCCAGTGTTGCTGGTTTATTTCCTTCTAATTTTTTTCACTGACTGAAGAAACGTGGTTCTGAAATATCTGTATAGTGCTTTTGATTTGACTAGTTTGTCCTACTTGAGTACAGATGGGAGTTTTTATGTCAGCTGAGACTTCTAGAATGCAACTGATTGCCCAAAACTCCCTGTAGGACCAATGGAAAAAGATTAGGCATGTGCCATCTTCCCTACTTGAGACATGTTCTGTGGTTAAATGAACCATGACATAAAGTCTTTTTTCTCTCCTCTTTTGACCATAAAGAGAACATAGGGTGACAAACCAAGATGTGTAATCTGTAGTCTAGACTCTGAAACTAGGTGTAGACCTCACCTTCAGTACCATCCAAGCTCCTGTCAAGTTGGCTTGTCATTGACTTTCAGGATCTGTGTATTGTGTTTCTAATGAATCATCTGGATGAATCTTAGATAAAAATTGCTGAACAAAATGTTTCTTCCTGGGTTAGAAAAAAGTCTTAAGTATAGGATATAAAAGATTAGTGATGTTAGAAAATATTTTCTCCAAAGCAAAATATTATTGCAGCTTAGGATGATTAGTAATAACAATATATGTGAAATGATGACATGGAGCTTTGATTTCTTCATGTATCTGAACTTGCACATCAGCTATGGAAAATAGCATTTTATAAAAATCTGTTATGTTCTATAAGATACAAAGCAAGAACATCACATTTGATGAGCTGGGCAAATGGATTTTCTTAGGTATCTTATTAAGGGAAGAATTATGCTTTATTTCTATATTCTAGAAGTTATTTTTTGTATAAATTTGAGTGGCCTGAGCACTTTTCTACTGTTTCTTACCACAATAAACAAAAAATGATGCTATAGAGGCAGGCTACTTTTAATTACTCGGACAAAATGGGGCAAAGGATATGGCAGGATAAAACTGGGCTGGTGGAGACCTCATGGACAAAGCCCTTGGCTTCAACAGGGGTACAGCCAGGAGAAAGGTATTGAATGTGAAAAGAGTGCCCCAGAATATAGTTCTGTTCAGATCAATATAGGTTGTTATAACTTGAGCTCTTCAAATTAAACTCCAAACTTTGTCCTTTACAGTATACTGTTACATAGTAGAATTTAAAAGGAGGGTGTTTTATGTATTTGTCATTCCAACCTACCTCTGGAAAGATATGCCTCTTTCAGGCTCTGAAAGCATCCTTTAAAAAGTTCAGGACTTGTCTAAAATTCTAGCATACTACTCTTATGAAGCGAGTGTGTGTGCATGTACATACATTATATAAAACATACATGGTAAAGTATGGAACAATGTTATAATCTAAATTGACCTTTAACTACCTTGCCTAGTCCCCTGAAGTCACTGGTCCCACTCGTTATTGATATTTGACATTTTAAAAATAGCCTGAGAACTGAATAGTTAAATGACAACTAGATAACTGATGTAAAATCAAATCCTGTGATTCATTATGACTAGTAAACTTTAATTTCTAGGATTTTTTTAAAAAGAAAACCCCAGTTTTCTATGAGAGAAAACTGTCACTTGTCTGACAAAAGCAGAAATCTCTGATTTTAAAAGTATATCAAAAAAAGTATTCTGGATAATTCAAGAAACTCTGAAAATTATGACTTTTAAATGTTATTTCTAATAACTGCAGCTTGACTTTGTGATACAGTTGTAGTTATTAAATATAGTTTAATGGCTTGTGATTTAAGACCATACACCAGCATGTGTGTGTATACAGAAATACACATGCATGTATGCATATAAATTCCTTGCAATGCTCTAAAACAACACTTATGTGTAAAATATCACACATTGCTTCACCACTAGTAAATGCCTGCAAGTTCAATGGTTCTATAGGAGCATGAGATCATATATACTTTCTCCACACATAACATAAATAACATGCATACACATGCACACATTGTTAAAAGCACATTCCTGAGGTTGCAAAGTCAACAGTCCCAGATTTGAGGTGTAAAAATGGAGGCTGTCTGTGCAGCTTTAACGTATTCCACATGTGTATGTGTTAGGATATGCTTTAATTATGGGAATACAAGCCACTGCTATCTCTTGTTGCAGCAACCCCTTCCCCTTCTGAGAAAGGACTGTATATTTTTATATTGAAAAATAATTAAAATTTTTCATCATGTTGTCTTTAGGAGAATGCTTGGCTTGTACCTTGAAACCTACCTACCTATCATGTGTTAGTCTTAAGACAATTTTTAATTTACTTACAGGCTTTTTTGCCATCTTCAGCGTAGTTTGAGTTCTTAATGTGGAGTAATTAATTTGGTGTTCCAGTTTAGTAAGTGTTATATTTTTTCCTCAGTGTTTCTGCAATTCAGACAATAGATGATCATTCAGGAAATGAAATGAAATAAAAACAGAACTGAGAACACAGTTAATGCACTTCTATGGGAAATTAATCTCAAACAGGTCTTCAGGGCATGGCTAAAATATCAGTAGTATTAGACTGCTGTTTCCATTCTTTTAGTCCACTACAATTTTTCTTCTGCTAGTGAATTTTGATGGTTATTAGTAAGGACGTGGAGCAGTCCTGCTGTGATAACCATTTCCTTGAGAAATGGGAAGTGACCATGAAAAAGAAAAAGAAGCCTAGAGTTTGGTTCTCAGTTTCAGAAGACACTTCTCCTCTACTTTTGCTGTCACTTGACAGCTTTATGGAAGAATGAGTCATGTTGTCTTTCCTATCTGTGTCACTCTTATTTGTGCAGGTATAAGCGAGGATAAAGCGAGATCTTTTGGATTGCCTTACTAACCATGTTGAAACAGTGTAGTCTATCACAATGCAGTATAACAGTCTAATTTGAGCTACAAAAGGCTGAAAGTATAATCTACACATTTGCTTATGGACCAATTGGCTAAGATAATCCTGCAGCTTGTGATACTGCTATAAAATACAGAAGTTATCTCTAACTACTACTAGAACCACCAAAAAAAGAAAAGCAAGGCCAAAAAGTCTCCACTTTCCCATACTTTCTGTGTTTTTATATCTAGTGCCAACAGTTATCTGCATATTAATTACATACTTTTTACATTGCCTATAAAGAATTCTGCATATAAAGAATTATACTTTGACATCTTCAAAGATGTCACTTCTCATTAAGTTCATAAAAATTCAGAGTATGAAATCTGTTGGCAGATGGGTTGAATGTATGAAGTGAAACCTGTATCTAGGTTCATAGCTGGTTGAGGACCAGAGCATTTTTGTGCTCTTGTATGCTCATTTGTGTCTATATATTCACATTTATATATGTGTGTATGCATGCAGTCTCATTCATAATCAGTATGGTGAAAATTATGTCAATGATTCAATCGGGCTTTTGTTAACTTTGCTGATATCTGCCAGTTAGATCCAGTGAAAGCAGCGTATTTTTGATGTGGACATGGACCCAGGTGCCAATTAAGTTTTCAGCTGGAAGCCACCAAACAGCGACGATGTGGCCCCAGCTTATGGTGCATAATATTAGATATGATATAGCTTTGTATTGTCAGTGTGGAAAGCCAAGTGTTTTTATAGCTAGGGCAAGAAAAAAGAGCTTTAGTCTGTCCATGGCTCAAATATGACAGGTAATCTAAGGAATTTTGTTGCTATGGGGCCTTACTTCTCAGCTATATTAAAGGAGGAAAAAATTTATACTTGGTGTAACTAAAATATTTCCACTTGCAATTACTTTGTTTTTCTCCCACTCTTCTAACATTCTGTATACTTATAATATATTTTAAAACTGGTTGACAAAAATGCATCTCCACTAAGGATATAATTATACCATGGTTTCAGAAACAGTGCCATTATGTGATCTCTTCTAAAAATCATAGTTCCATTCGGTTAGCCCAGGAACAGGTAATACATTGCTTCCAGACATAAAATGCATACACCACACCATACAGTCTTACCTGGGTCTTCACTGACACTAGTTCAAATGCATTTCTGAGTTAGAGTTGTGCAATAATACTGAACATGCTTTGTATTAAAACATAACTGACTTACAAAAGTCAGTTTTAAACAGTCTACCAAAAGACTGGAGTTTGAAAGCATGTAAAGAAATCTGTGGGGGTTTTTTTTCCCCTCTGTGATCACAAAGCAGGGGCTGTTAGCTAGTGTCAGGGATGTTCTTGAAAAAAGTAACTCAGAAGTAACTGTTTGCAGGTGTAACCATGAAACTTAATTGAATTTTCAACAGTGGGCATGGTCTTACTGCAGAGAAGATAGAAGGCTTGTAATTCTTCAGAGTTCTGAAGTCTCTTTCATGTCATTTTTCAGGTGTATCTCGGTTATACTGAGCCATCTACAAAAGCTGGTCCCACTCAAATAACTTCTGTTTGCGGTTTTGGTAAGTAGAGAAGAAAATAAACCAACATATAACCTATGCAGATTATCCTTTTGGATGGAAGAACATTTCTTTAAATTACGATTCTGAAATTTTTTTGGCATCACGCTGAATAAGTAACTTGAATGGAGTGCACAGTAGCTAAGGAAATAAACACTGTGCCCTGAAGACTAAATAAGCAAACAGTAGTGGGAAGAAGCACTAGTGAGTCCAAAGTTAGTGTGTTAAAATATATTGGGGACTACAGTTCATTAAAGTTGTTGAGAATTGGAGGGCATTTGGAAAAAGAAGCTGTAAAAATCCTTGAAGGGCTGAAAATGGCATTCTCAAAGATCTTTTTTAGGGGAATATGGATACTGTTTGGTAAGTGTCTTGTCTGTAAAGACACAGTAAGATAAAATGAGAGAAATTTGAAGCCTGAAAAACTGTTTGGTTTTGTTAATCAAGTAGTACACTTCTGATAGATAAAAATTATCCTTGCAACAACTACTAGAATAATGTGATGCATTCTGGGTTGCTTTCATAATTAGATAAAGCAGGGAAGCTACTTCGGGTCTCCTTAGCTTGTAAAGGCTCCCCAGGGTTGGCCCAGTTGAAATTCTGGGGTCTGTGTTATATGGTGAGATGGAACAGTTCAGTATGGATCTAGGGACCCGTGAGCAGGAGGTGGAGATAAAAGGCTGTATTGAGAGGTGCTGCTATACCCCTTAAGTACTCAGTTATGGAATTGTAGGGAAAAATAGGCTTCTGGTGCATTGACTTGTGCAATGAAGTACTAATCAATGTGTATCAAACCTATGTGCAACTTCTTCGTAGAAAAGCTTATGGCCAGATGTATCTACTGCTGGCTGTCTCCAGTGAAATGGAATATAAATCTCAACACTGCTATTCACACTGATTGTAAACTTGTCTTCCTGAACATGGATGTTTGTAGCATCATCAGTCTGTGTGTGGGAAAGCTAACAATCCCCCTCCAATCACTTTGTGTGTTTCCATAATGCCAGTGTTTAGAGAAAACATTTATTTGGAACAGGTGTTGAACTTAGTTCTGCTTCATGTTTGGAATATGTGTGTAATTGTTTGTGTTTCTTGATTATGGTATATAAAAATACAGTACTAACAAGACATTTACTGTGCATTCCACCTACTATCACTTTATCACTTACAATACTTTCATTATTGCAGTAATTAATTACAAATGAAGTCTTCTAAACTTTTATTATGCATTATAAGGATAGAGTATACTTTTTTTTCAGTTTACAATATTCCTTGCTTCATCTGTTTGTGCTCACTGTAGACATAACAAACTATTATTGATGAGTAATTACAGTACAAATTTACTGGTTACTTATGAAAGTATCTTTCACATAACTTGTTATCTATAAACAACATATTTATTGGGGGAGCATCAATGGCAGCTCAGAGAAGACAAATACAGTCAGCCCCTTTACTGTCTTTTCTTGATGAAAACCTGTTGTACTTAATTTAAAATAGCAGTTTCCTCACTGAGAAGGAAAGAAGTCTAACAATTTAGGGATTATCTGTCTTGTGTTTCTTTGGATCAGTGGAGGTATATGAATTTAAAACTGGTGAATAAATCTGAGATAAAATTCTTAACGAGGGAAGACTCGTTCTTGGCAGAGGTGGTCAGATAGCCTTGATGGGGATTGGAGGCAGGGGGGCAACTGGGGTATTGACTCGTCTCTAACAGTGGCACAGAATCTACATCTTGTCATCATGGTATATCACTATATGCTGATCATAACCACTGTTCTCACCAGGACACAAACAGACTTTACTTAGGTTCTTTCTTAAACATAGATGAAGGTGCAAGAGACCTGTTGGCTTTAGAGAGATGTTTGTTGTTGTTTCACACAATCATTTTCCTCTTGTTTGTTACATGAATCAACCCCAGAGCTTTTAACAGAGGAAAGACTGAGAAGTGCTGTGGAGATAAATGAAGCAAAAGCTGAGAGAAGGAGGTGTAAGTGGTATCTGAGGGCAAAGGGATGGGAAGGTGCAGTGTAAGTTTGCTACTTCACTGTCTTCATACAAGGTGGCTAGGTGATGGAATAGTAGCACTAAGCCATAGGAAGCAAAGCATAGGAAAAAAGTGATTAGAGCAACAAAAGGAGGAAAATAAGCTAGCTGTATGAAATAGTTTCAGTCATTGCATGTCCAAATAACATTATTTTGACTGGTTTTTTGCTGTTATTAGTGACAAATCTATTGCATTGAAGTATTTTTTTAAATATGCCTACATACATATGTAACAACTTGCAAATGTCTTAAAAATCCAACCTACTTGTGAGGAGTGATACTGCATACAAACACAAATAATTGAATACACATTCTTTGGTAAGACACCTTGAAAGGAAAAGGGGTCTTCATGAGTAATTAATTAAACTTGTGTTCCTCTCTTTACATATACAAATACGGTATCAGTCCTGATGACTTCAAAACAAAGTTGCGGGGAGGAAGACAGAGATCACGTCTTAAGATCAAGAATTTTTCCTTAGCATTGAAACGTAATAAAGTCTTGCCAGTAAGTTGTCCTTTTCAGCTGTACTTACATATATTTATTTACTAGAGTGTTACTGGTTTTCACAATGCTATTCTTGCTGCCTTTTAGAGTAGCTGTCCTCATTTGCCTTCCTTATCCCAGAGTGAAAGAAAGAATTTAGAAAACTATCTCACCACTGCTAAGGTTCATTTAGCAAACTCTGGATCCCTATTATAATTTGCCTGCTGGCTGTCTCCCTGAAATGCAGCACTGTATCTTCTAGTTTCTCAGGGAAGAAATATAATTGACATATTATTGAAAACAGCAACAGAAAACAGCTTAAGGTCTGCATTATGGCTTCAAGCTTTACTAACAACAGTTGAACACTTCCCTACACGTTTTTCATTGAAATCTCTAGCAAATATAAGCACTTTTGTATTCTAAACAAAATCAGTAGGAGAGCCGTGAGATCTTTACCCTGTCTCATGTAATGTGTGTTTATGTGGTTTTGGTATTGCTTTTACAGTTTAAGAATCTTCTTTATGTTGCCTGGTTGAACAGTATAAGCTACAGATGTGGATGACAATTCTTTCTACCTTTATAACTAGGCAAATGCTGGAGAATATATGTAAGCAGTTAGCCATCTATGGCAGCTGATGGATGGCTTCTAATGCAGCCAAATATAATTGCATTTAATATATGGTTTGTTCAGACACTGAAATGAAAGTAAATTTCTAGAGCAACTCCTTGAAACTGCAAGTCAATAACAGCCTATTCTTCACTCTTTCTAGTTTACTTGAAGCATTTGTAAAAAAAAAGTCAACTGCTGAGCAAAAACCTTTAACCTGTGTGCCACTGACAAGGAAGCCAAGCAGCTGAAAACATTACCAGTGAGGGAATCTTCAAATTGTGCGATAATTTGCTGTGTTAAATGCAGATAAGGAGCCTAGTTTTGATTAGGTACTTTTGATGTTGGCAGTGTTTCTGATCCTAGTAATACAACTTCTTAATAATTCAAAAGCTGAGACATGGTTTATCACTTCAACACTGTGACTGATAAACTATATTTGAGTGTCTTGTGGGTGCTGGACCTCTCTATTTTATACATCTGATACATTACACATTCAGAAAAGACTTTCTCTTCAGCCGAGCTGCTGAAAAAATTGAAATATGCATCTTAATTCTACCTTTCACTGCTATTGTTTCTTTTCCCAATATTTACTTTAATATTAACCTCCACTTCAATTTCCATTTCTCTTCTTAAAGCAACTATTGATATGGCAAACAATGAAGTAAGTTCATGTTGTTTGAAAGGCCTGCTTAGTGGGACATCTTGGCCAATCTTCATTCCAAAACATTTAACTATTTGCAAACTAGTCTCAATAGATGGGTGTCAAGTTAAGCCTAAAACACAGCCTTTCAAATGACCCTTTGCTACCCTGCTTATCAGTTCTTAGACCTATTGTTTTTTCCCAAATGCTTAACTTAAAATATCCTTCCTGTGGCTAAGCCCACTGTATCCTCTTCTGTTGTCTTTAGCTAATGAGAATAATTGATCCTTTTCTTCTTTATATCATCCCTTTATGTATCTGTAGACAGTTAAATCTACACTCAGTCTTTTTTTGCTAAAATGAACATGCCTTGTTCTCTAAATCTTTCTTCATATATCCTGGGGGGCTTTTTTCCGTACATCCTTGAGCTTTTTTGCTTCTCTCCTAAACTTTCTTGGATTTATTTATTTTGAAACATGTCAAAGAATATGCTGCTTTAAATGAAATCAAACTATTGTAGGAAAAAACCCCAGGTCACTTGACACCAATATAAGCAATGGAATTCCTTTCATATTTTTCTATTCTGACTAGTATGATCTTCAGGTTTTATTTTTGAATCAACAGAAAGAAAGTATTTGTTCTAGTAACACTTGTAACACACTTTGTGTAGTCTGGAATGCTATACAAACTCCAAATTCACTTACTACATCTTTGTTCTCCTTCCCACTTTCATTTTGGATGGAAAATGGGTCAGCTGTCTAGTGTCCCATCGGCACTTTTTGGACAGCCTGTCCGTTGGAGTTGCTCTCAATCCAGGAAAAAATTAAAGCAAACTAAAGGCTAAGATGTTGTCCTGTATTATTATTTAAAGAATTTAAGGCAAGCAAGCAGAGAAATGTGACAAAAAATGATGATCCAATTCTAATCAACTGGTTTGAAGAGAGTTCCAAGATGCTCTGTTCCAAGACTACCATCTCTTCTGAAGGCTAAGCTGTATTCATGGAACACAATAGATTGATCCCCTTCTGGGAGTACAACAATACTGTTCCATAAGGCTAAATAGGCAACTAAACTAAATGGAAGCTGAACTCCTTTCAACTGAAGCAACTTTCATGGTAGGTACTAGCAACTCTGGTTTCCTCTTGAGTTCCTTAGTGATTTCTAGACTGCAAAGGAAATCCTTGTGCCAAGCACCAAAGAATGAGTCTTACAATGCTTATTCTGCAGGAGAGGAAAACTTATGGAACACTTTGTTTTTAAACTTGCTCTGCACAGTTTTCATTTTGGTATGATTCTGGTCTACACAAATGGGTGTAGGTAAACCCAAGCTCTCATTTCTCGTGTTTAGTGACATCAGGGTTGTGTGTGCCAGCACAACCTCTGTTATTGGTAAAGGTGTATAGGGAATAAGCTGTATCAGTAAAAGCATGTTGAAATAGTGATATGCTTGACCAAAACAGGGATGAGAGAGAGGAAATTGTTCACTTAACTTGTATTGAGTTATAGGAATATGGTGTGGCTGTTGAAATGAAAGGCAATGATCTGCCTGATTCAGGAACACTTGCTTCTCAGTTTCCCATCTATTTCTGTGACAGCTCACTGTTGTTTTGAAGCCTAATTTAGCCAGAGCAAACATTCATATGGCTTGTTGCAGATGATGCTGTTTAGTAATCCATACAATTAGCAACTATTTGATTGGGTGGTTTAGTTCTATCTCATCTATCTAAAACTCAGCTGAGTGTTGCTGGATTCTTTATTTCAAAGCTGCTTCTTCCAATGCTATATTTGCGTTATGTGACTGTTTTTGTGGCTTTTAATATATTAACAGTGGTGGAAGCTTTTCTTTAACTTCCCTAGAAATAATTATATGAAGTCATCAAAAAGAATAGGAAAATAGGAGTATGAAAGGCAGGGAGGGTTTAATTTAATTGGAGGGGGGAGACAAACAGACGCTAAGCAATTAACATTTAATAACAATTAAATTCAACAAGAGGGATAATAGTTTACTCCAGTAAAGTAACATAATGGTTCATCAAAACTATTCTTGCCAGTTTAAAAATGTAAGTTAACAAGGCCCTTGCACCAGTCTTCAGCTTGTGCTTTTAGGATGAAGCCATTTAATTGTTAATGAAGTACAATATGCAGTACAAGTCTAAGACAAATGGGGTTTTATTAAGTTGTCCTTAAATTTTAAAGGAACTACAAAATAAATGTGATGTCTCTGTCTGTCTTGTTAACCCTGCTTAGAGAAGTATGCTGAAAACCACTGAAGACGTATAACCAGACCTAATCAGCTCCTTGCTAGTGTGTTGGTCTTTTTAATTTATATCCTACCACCTTGTAAGCCCTGTTAATGTGATCTGTGATATCTATATTATTTCTTCATTGTAGAGTACACTTCTAATTATAAATACAATGGTTTTATTGCTTGAAGAGGAAAAACCTTCCAGATGGCAGGAAGCTAAGAAGATGAGGCTCTACTTGTTCAATGTGCAAAATATCATCTTAAAAAAAAAAAGTTAGAACTAACAATAGCTTATATCAGTAAAATCTTGTTCTCATTTCCAATAAATACCATACATTTATTTTAAAAGGAGAGAGCTCAGGATGAAAGCAAAAAAAACCAAACATGTGAGAACTCTTGAAGACGGTAAAATTAAATATATAAATTTTGTACCTCGCTCTTGGAAGACCTCAAACAAAACCCTAGTCTGCACATACCTTCTGGAGTTGGAGAGTTACTAATCTATCAGAAACTGATGTCAGAATCTTGAAAAGTCCTGAACTTTGAGATGGTTCAGACTTCCAAGTTCTACTCCATCTCTAACGTTTAATACATAAGTTTTATACCCTTTAAAAGTCAAAATAAACACTTGGAAATACCAGCCTCAAATCCTACTGAAGTGTGTGACAAGTGTACCTCTTAATACATAAAATTGTAGAAATCCTTTTGGCCTGAATGAGTGTGTGAGTGTGAGGGACTGAGGCAATCCAAAGGGAGAAACATGGGCAACTCTTCATGTGTGATAAACTATTGATATCCCTTGGATGGAGGTGAAAACCTCATAAAACATTTTAGAACTGGGACACTAAAATTTGGAAGAAATAATTTAAATGTGACATACTGCAGAATGGAAATTGAACTTTTAATGATGAAGATAAGAAAAGGTTTCCAGACGTATTTCTATTACATTTCCATCCTGTCCATATGCAGTAAATGTGGCATGATTACAAGTTACTTTATAATTGCTTGGAGGCTTGAGAAATCCATTTTAAGTATAGGAAATGACAAATGTTTATTAAATATGGTTTTAAAACATTTGATGTATTTACATACTAAGATTTAAAACTTGATCTATCTTTCAAAATAATTACAAAAAAATTCTGAAGACTGATCAACTTGACAACTTGTAATCAAGGTGTCAAATTATGGAATAAAAAAGTTCAAAAGAAAAAGCAGGAGCTGCTGTGCTATTAAGTGGAAAAAATAGACACCTGACCATGTTTCCGCTGTGCTGCAATAAAAGCTAATTATATCACTGGACTAGAAAGCCAGGAGGTTTGAGTGTAAATCTCTCTGCTAACCTTTCTGTACACACGACCTGTGGGTTAGTCTTCCTGTTTTTGTGAAACTTTTTTTTCTTCCTACCCTGCTTTAATCGCTTACCTTGTAGAGCCTTCCCAGACAAGGATTGTTGTTCGGTGCATTAGCATCTAACTGGGGTGTGCTGTGATCTCTGGGAGTGACCTGGACCTTACCTAGAGCTCTCAGAAACACAGACTGGCCCTAGCTGTGGCTGCCTGAAGGGCGAAAGACATGTTTCATGTTGTTCATAACTGAATGTCTGCACGGTAAGATCAGATCTCAGCCCCACAAATGTAGTTTTAAGTACATGAATGGTCCACTTACACTCTATAGGTTTGTCAAATGAAGGTTAAGACACAGGATTCTTTGTGTGCTTTCTATGTGCTGAGAAAGAAAATGGTGATAAATCTGATGGAGAATTATGTTGTAATAAAAAACCCATAGAAACATATGTGACTGTCCCCATAAATGTCTGTCTATGGAACTTGAGTAAATAAAAGTAAGATTCTGTTCCTTCCTCAGCATGAGGTCATTCTTCCTTTTTGTGGTAGTGGTTTTGATGTAATCATACAGTATAAACTAGCTTTTCTAAATGAGATGCTCCACTTTTGATTGCACTGGAATAGATATAATCCCCATACTTGTATATGCATATTTGTATGTGTATATATCATTCCCATAATTAATAAAATGCAGCTTTCTTTTCACATAGTTCATCTCCATGGTTGCTAAACCTTTCTTGTGAGGGTTGCTTTGGCTGTTTTACACTCAGTCCTGTGACAAAATATGTACTGGCTTAGATCTACATTCTTTTCAAGGGGATTTAAGTCCATTCTAAAGTATTCTTTCCTAAAGACAATCACATGCTTTTGCTTCTCCACCTTCAACCTTTGTAATGTGTGTGGGGTGGTTGGTTTTTTTTTTTTCCCCTGTCCTTCTCCAGCTCTGCTCCTCCCATGTTCTGTGGAGAAATTTCTTTTCACATGGTACCTAGTTCTTACCTGCGTGGTGCTTCTTGCTCCAACAGCAAGAACCAAATAATCAGTTGCCATGTCAGGATGATTCAGTAAATGTCTTTATTTCTATGCTTTGTTTCCTGGGTTCAGTCTTCTGTCTCTGCGTGTACCTTAGACAGGGATGTACTGTATCGTGTAGGCTGTATCAGGGGTTGATCCTTTAGGTGTTCTCAGGATGTCCCTGATGAATAACAATAGGATGGAAAAGTGGCTGCACCAGTTTTCTCTAGAATAAACAAAGAAAAGGAAGCTTTCTTTAAATGTAATGGATATTATTCCATAGTCAGCATCCACAATATAGAAAACTTAGATTCAGTTGCTGTATTTACTTGAGGAAATTAAAATCTACATCTTTTTGAAGAGTATAACTATCAAAAAAAGATAGTATTTCTCTGTGGGGAGGGTATTCTTACTACTTCTGGTTGAAAGTTGCTCTTTGAAGCAAAAAAAAATATAAAAATCCATGAGTCAGTGGGGTATAAAGAGAGAAAGGAAAAGAAAGCTTAACCATTTATCCAACAGGTTAGGAAATGTATTTGTGAAATCCAGAAGGTTGTTCATTTTAAGAATGTCCTGGTTTCAGCTGGGATAGAGTTAACTGTCTTCCTAGTAGCTGGTACAGTGCGATGTTTTGAGTTCAGTATGTGAAGAATGTTGATAACACTGACGTTTTCAGTTGTTGCTCAGTAGTGTTTAGACTATAGTCAAGGATTTTTCAGCTTCTCATGCACAGCCAGCAAGAAAGCTGGAGGGGCACAAGAAGTTGGCACAGGACGGAGCCAGGGCACCTGACCCAAACTGGCCAACGGTGTATTCCATACCATGGGACGTCCCATCTAGTTTAGGAACTGGGAAGTGGGGGCAGGGAATAGCCGCTCGGGGACTGGCGGGGTGTCGGTCGGCGGGTGGTGAGCAATTGCCCTACGCATCATTTGTACATTCCAATCCTTGTATTACTACTGTTGTCATTTTATTAGTGTTATCATTATCATTATTAGTTTCTTCTTTTCTGTTCTATTAAACCGTTCTTATTTCAACCCATGAGTTTTACTTTTTATTTTCCCGATTTTGTCCCCCATCCCACTGGATGGGGGGGGAGTGAGTGAGCGGCTGCGTGGTGCTTAGTTGCTGGCTGGGGTTAAACCACGACAAAGAACAATGTGTTTCTGTTTTAAGCTTTACTGGTGCTGAGATGGTTAATCATAAAAGTATTTGGGGAAATGAGACGCATATATACAATTCAGAGAAAACAGACTGCCATTATAACAGTGAAATGTAGAATTACAGTAGTATGGATGACACCAGCCATTAGAACTGTTCCAGAAGTACCTGCAGGCTTGTTCTTAAGGCACAATCAACTTTAATAAAAGTGTATTCGGCACACTGTGTAGGGAGCTGATTAGGTGATAACCCATTGCACTACTGTAGTACTTTTATTCTTTTAGCATTCAATTATTTAAATAAAAGGACTTTGCTGTTTAACAAAACATATTGTTGTCTGGTACACAGAAATATGTAATTTAACACATCTTGTTATCTAACAGCTCTATACTTTTATCAACTCAATAGGCTCTTCTGTTTTCTTCCTGGTTGCACTGTGATTACAATCTTTTATCAGATATTCATTTAAAAGAGCTGCAGTGAATTTAAGTAATATTTTGAATTTAAAGTAAGTATCAATTGCATTTCAATAACTTGTATAACAATGCTTCTTATTTTTAATAAAAGTAATATTCTGGAAATAAGAAGGTGTCTTAACACCTGCATAGAAGAGAGTAGCTCATATTTTTCTCCCATCTGTGTTGATGCAACTCCACTACTTGGGAATCTGATACAGTAAATTAGTAAAATAAAACTACACGCATTGTATATTGTGTTATGACAAAGGGCAAACAATATTAGGTGCTAATTTATATGCTAAGGCATGATCCTGCAAACATTTATGTATGTGACTAAATTTACAATATGCATGAATTTACTTGGGTCTGTAAGTATTTGCATTATCAGGGCAAAATAGCAGCTGGATCCTACTCTGTGTGTCTAAAATATGGGAATAACACTTTAGTACCAAGGTACAGGTAGAATAGCTGTGAACTATTTCAAATATGTAGCACATTTCCTCTTAATCTTATTCGAGAATAAAAATAAAGAAGGGTTATAGGATCTGTGTGAGCATCATATTTAATCCTCCTTTAATGTTTTTTCTGTTATTATGAGTAACTAATAACAAAACAATGTTGTTTCCTTACCACTTTCCCTGGGAAAGAATCAATAGGACAGTGGTAGTGAGCTGGGAAAGCTACTACATGACAGTGGGGGGAAAAATGTTCTTCTGGCAAGTGCTGTTTTAAGAAAAATTTGCATAGGTACAGGGTGATAAATTTAAACATACACCAGAAATCAGTCTCAGATGCTTTCTAGATCTACCAAAACACTCATTGCAGAAAGCTTTTCAGAAGTGCAATTTTCAAACTATAGTGATTGTGCAATAGCACTTTGCTACTCTTTATTGCAAGAACTCCAAAAGGGTCAAAGTTGATTAATAAAGCTGTTGAACAATGTGAGACACCCCCAAAATATAAAAAGAAAAATTGTGGATAGAAGCATACTTGGACCATCCTCATTAAGTAACAGCGTGTCTTCCTTAAGCCACATGAATTGCATGTGACTGAATAATGAAGAGTAGACATTATCTTTAAATGACCTTAACAGTAAATCACTATACTGCCAATATTACTTGTAGTTGTCATGATTCATGTTTACAGCTGCCAGCTATCCCCCAATGATCCAGTTTAAATGTTATGCATGG
Source organism: Astur gentilis (assembly GCF_929443795.1). NCBI lineage: Eukaryota > Metazoa > Chordata > Aves > Accipitriformes > Accipitridae > Astur > Astur gentilis. The sequence goes on from NC_064891.1 coordinate 17,596,748, forward strand.
AGGAGGAATTAGAGTAGTGCTTACTGAAAACCTAATTAACCCCCTAATGCATTTCAGGTGAACTCCTTGTTCCTTAAATGTCTGAATGTGCATAATAACAACAGCTGTCCAAGGGGAGGATTCAGTGTTCATTTTAGGAAATGCTTCCCTAATATTTGCTACTGGGATCTTTGAAGATTTATTTAGCTAGTTGTGAGAGTTTTGAAGGACATGAAGAAATTTTTAACTCTACCTTATTGCATGTCTTCCCTTGCCCCTTAGACAAAATGGTAAGGGCCTGATCCATAGTTTGTTTTACTCAGTGGTAGAGCATTTTAGTAAATAGATGCTGGTTTAGGATTTCAGAAAGATTAACTTACTCAGGATCTGGAATTTGTACATTGGTTCTCCAATTTCTGGAATACGGTTGTCCATATCTCTTGGGTTCCTGCTGCCTGAGAGAAGCTGGTCCATGATGTCTTATGGCATGACAGAACTGGGATACCTTTTATGACTTGAGACTGAGCTCTCCAAGTAACAAAGCTATGGTAGCTCCATTACCCTTTTCAGTTGCTGAGAAGATCACAAGGCTGGCAGTAGAGTGAGGTTTAGAAATGCTTAAATTATTAGGTTGAAGCAAAATAAATAGGTTATTTCTTAAAATTCAAATGTAGACAGAGAAACAGAGAAGTCAGTCTATTTTATCACACAAGTCTCATGAATTTGTTTTGACATAGTTGTAGGACCTGACCTGGAACCTGTTTTAACCAATGGGGTTAGATAACATCAGATTAAGGAAGAAAATCAAGTTTAATCTTGTCCAATTATGTAGTCTCTGACAGTAAATGCTGAGGCAACTTCTTTGTTCTTCCCTAGTCCTCAATGAACTCTGATTCAGGATTTTCCAAACTGGAATGCATGAACTGGTGCCTTTGTCTATAACGATTCTTGATGTCCCCCCCCCCCCCCCCCCCCCCCCCCCCCCAAAAAAAACCCAAACAACCCCAAAAAACCAAAAAAAAACCAAACACCAAAAAAACCTGTGAATCTGTCCAAACACCTTTTGAGCCTCGTGAACTTCTGGCATCTACAGTATGCCTCAGTGAGGAGGTCTACAGCTTACCTCTATGCCTTTTGACTGTTCTGTGTGCTGCTTATTAGTTTCACGTGATGGCATCGTGTTTAAGAAAACAGGGAACAGGTACTCCTTTATTCAATTTGTTATGCTCATAATCTTGTAAACTTGTATCTTGATTATTTTTTAACAGCTAGTGAATTAATTGAATGGATCTTACTAAAGTATCAGTTACATGTTCTTATTGTTCTTTTTTTCATAGACATACTGGATCTGTTCTTTTGTATTGGGAAACCAGAACTGTACAACAGCTTAAAAAAATCAAAAAAATCTGGACTTTAGCTAATGCTTTTGATTTTTTTTTTTAATTAAAGTATTGGACTTTAGTCCAAAAGAGGATTTTTTTTTTTGGAGTGGTACTGTCTCTTCAATTCTATTGCTTCGGCTCACTACAGAAAGTGTACATGTAACTCAACAGCTGTAGAAAGCTCTGCTAAAAAATCCCCTATGGTCTGACTGCTATTAACATTTATAAATGGAAAAAATTCAAGGGGTAACAAAACTGATACAGCACAGCTCTCAAATGTGAAAAGTAATCAATAAAGACTAAAATGTCCCTACATCAGCCTGAGGTCTGAATTTTTGGGGTTTCTTTTTTCAAGTTGCAATATTTTTCCTACTTAAAGATTAGCTTAAAATCTTTAATAAGAATTAATGTAAATTTGCTTCTGTTCAGTCACAGACAAACATGGCCCTAGATTTGTTATTGTAAACCAGATATGTTTTCTCTAGAACTGTTAAAGGCAGTATGTGCTGCAATTACCAGAAGTCCTCTGCTATCCTGCCTGGACAGTATTGCGTGGTTAAGGAAGAATTGTTTAAGGGGTGTTTTTTATGTGTGTTTTTTTTTTTTAAGTCTTCTTACAGTAGGCTTTGCGTGGAAACAAAGAAAATGTCATGCCACAGTGATTGCAGGTTGAATAATCCCCATCAGGAGGCAGAAATGGGCTTGCAGTCATCTTGTCTCAGACTGTACCCACTGTCAGACTCTCCCCTTCATCTTAGTGAGTAGTTGTGCTCTATGTATGAGTGCTTAATTCTGTAGTAGTGTTATAAGGGAAAAAAAACCCTCTACACAGGCAAACTGACTAAAGCCCGTAGGGGATAATTTCAAAGATACAAATGCTGTTTACCAGCTGAATTCTAACCATGACTTTGTAAACCTTTCCCTATAGGACCAAACCATACCCTTTTCTTTCACAGGCCTCATTAATGCTTACAAAATTAAATGAAGTTGAGGCAAACTAGTTTAGAAATTCTGGAATACTGAGCATTGGTGTTTGCATTTTTACATGTGGGCAGCTGAATTTGTATGGTATATGTGCTGTTGATTTTTTCAAAGTATCAGTAAGAGTGAGCCTTGTTACTGTGAGCTATGTGATACTTCAGTAGGAGATCAGTAGAAATCCTCTACGTAAAAGTTAATTTGCTTAACTTGTCCCTTTTTGAGCTGTTATTTATAGCATTGCTACAGGTCAGGATATTTGACAGTTGAGCTCCCCAAGGTGAACACTGTTGTATTCTTATTTATTGTATTTTGTGTATGTGTTTCAGTCCTTCCTCTGTTAATAAAATGTATGAATGACCATGTACTGTGACTTTCATACTGTGAAAGAGATGAGAGCTTCAACAGTGAATCAGAAAAATCAAAGGCTCAAATCTTGTATGCATGAAATATAAGTTTTGTACCACAGCAACACAGGAGAGATTTTTCATTAGGCCATGTCCCAGGGAAGGACTTCTTTATTCCTGCTTCCTATGCTAACTTTTAAACTCATGGCAAACCACTGAAGAGACCATAACTTGAGTATCTTCTGTTATTCCCATTTAAGAAGTCTGGTATTTTTAACCTTTCAGTGCAAGAGAGGACACCTGCTGTCCATTGGGCAATGCAGAGGGTTAATGAACAGAGCAATAGGCTATCAAGGCAACTAATACCCCAGTAATCTTAATGATTATCCTATTGCTCATCAGTTCCCTTGGTCAGATGACCTTCCCATTTTAGGGCAACCAGGGATATCATAGCATTTTGTCAGTGTAATTTAGGAGAATTCTAAGATTTAGCTGGAGGTCTGGTGGTTTTTGGCTTTTTTTTTTAACACAAAGCACAATTGTATGAATGCATTCTACTTAGCTATCTAATTGTATTAGCTAATTTTGTACTTGTATATTTAGTTAAGTATGTGGTTAGGCACAAAATTGTTAAACAGCACATTAAAAACCAAACTTGTTATACTTTCCAATATTTTCCAAACCAACACTTTCATGACTCCTTCATTCTGTGCATATATATATATTTATTTCTGGCACACACACATTTGTGCCATTAGATTACTGGAACGAGGCAATTGGAACAGATCTTGTGTTCAACTACTATGGTACTGGTGGTTTGCTGAGTGGGCTATCGAATTTGCTTTAAAGATGTAACACTAGATTTTTTTTTTTGTCAAAAAAACCCAAAACGACAAAATGTGACCACAAAGCTAAAAACAGATGCAATTTTCAGTAATTGACACTTAGTGAGAAACAGAAAAGGTATTTTCCACTTTTTCCTACTTAACCACGTTTTCCTTGTTTCATATTGTAAATTAATATTAATATGTAAAACAAATCTGATAAGTTCTATCTGTAGTTTTAACTAATGAAAAGGACACAAAACCCATGAAATGTTATGGTGTCAGTATACATCCTCCAAGGGCATTAAAAAGCATTGGAAACATAAATGCATCCTAAATATTTTGTTGTTCATTTGCAATCGAAGTATTTCTTCACTTTGCTTCCATGTAGTTATTAAGCACTAACCTGTTTTGCTAAAAAGCTACACCTTAAAATAATAAATGGCTCAAAAGCCATCAAATAAGGAAACCATTTTTAAAAGGAAAAAACCCCATGAAAATTGACAGATTTAGTTGCTGTGAGCCAGATTTTTAAAGTTATTTTAAACCCCATCTGACACCTGAATACATTTTAAATACCTTCAGAAATCTGGCAGCTATTCAACTTTCTTAGTATGGGAGCAGCATGGAAGATGAGCAACTTCTGAGACCTTGTAATAGCGCTAGGATCTACAATGCAGTGTATAATGTGCAAAAGTTGAAATCATTAAAGGATTGGCTGTAAATTTTGATTTCTCCTTTGGAAGAGAATGCTGTAGCTTTTAGAAAAGGTCAATAACCAGAGTTAATTTTTTCTCTTTTCAGGGCAGTTAGCAGTGGTATAAAGTATTTAAAACTAAAAGGTAACCCTGAGTTCTAGACCTGGCTCATGTTATAGTTGCGTGACTCATGAAGCTATAGAGCTGTGCGCTCTCATTCTGCATTGTGCTGGCTCTGTAACCTGTTGCATGAGTAACTGGAAGGCGTGCTGCTTGCCCTTTCTCTTCCTTCTATCCTAGGTGGCAAAAGCACTCACCTGCGGGATGGGAAGCTTTATCCTGCTCATAGGAGAAGGATGGCCAGCCTGAGCCCATGCGTTAACTACTGCTTTTCTGGATGAAAGGAGACTGTAGGCTGCTCATAGTGAGTTTTTGTAAATAACTATCACTTTAGACAGATAAGCACCCAAGGAGACACCTTCTTAATTGCAGGCTGGTGCAAAGTTGCTGTGCTGTGTTTGGAAACTGTACTGACCTGTTTGGAAGGGGACACAGCACTGAACTGCAGCAGGGCGATGCCCTGCCCTCAGTAAAGGTTATTTGTATGCATTCAGCACCAGCTCGGTGTATCCGATAGTTTGTGTTATGTTGTATTGGTAGGTTTATTCTTTTTCGTTTGATTCACAATCACAGTCATTTTAGGTTGGAAGGAACCCCCTGCTCAGGCAGTGGCAGCTTAGATCAGGTTGTCTAGGACTCTGTCCAGTCAGGCTTTGAATATTTTCACTGGTAGAAACTCTGTAAGCTCTCTGAACAACTTGTTTCAGTGTCTGACTGCTATCACAGTAAAAACCTGCTTTCTTGTGTTTGGATTGAATTTCATAGTTGTAATTTTTTTGTTTTAATGTTTCTTTCATGTTTTGTTATTTTTTTACTCACTGCCTTTTGCCCCTGTCAGTGGGTGCTACTGAGAAGAGCCTGGCTCCCTCTTCTTAATTCCCTTGCATCAGGTATCTATACCCATTGATAAGAGATCCCCTGGAGCCTTCTCTTCTCCAGGCTGAACAGTCCCAGCTCTCTTCAGCCTTTCCTCATACTAGTGATGCTTCAGTCCCTTAATTGTCTTTGCTAATCAAGTCCAAGAGACATCACAAATATTCTACAGTGCATGGAGTACCAAACTTAAAATGTTAAATTTTTAACAAATATAACCCCCAGAGGCACTGGCTACATAACAGATGCACACAGATGAACTAGGGAATACAGAAATGACATAGACCTAACTAATGTGACTAACCAGTGGAAGCAGGAAATCTAATAGCTGCTACAGCTAGTTAATAATCGGAAGTCCAGCTTTCCTATTTTCAAGAGTGAAACGAACATGCATGCCATTAGATCTTGTATTAAGTTACCTACAGCTGCCAAAGATCAGACACTCAGATAAAATGACATGGCATTTTGTGTCCTACTAATGACATCAATGGTGAGCATTCCATAGGGATTTCCTAACACAGGCAAGAGATTTTCTCCAGTTGGCTGACTTTCCACTCCACTGCTGGACCATTAAAGAGAAGAAGAAAATAGCCCACAGTGCTGAAGATAATATGTTTTTGATTACATAGAGAGCTCAGGGGGAAAAGTCCAAAAACAAACCCCTTCCCAGGGAAAAAAAAAACCCCAAACCCAAACTAAAAATAGTGATTTATCCAGGCAGAAAATGTGTACGTATTTATTTGGAACTAAAACTGCATATCCAGATTGAATTTGAGAATTAGTTTGGGGAAAGAAAAGAAAAAGTTTTGAAACGTCAAAATAATTCTGTCTGATTGTTCTGAACTGAAGCATTTCTGGTTTCTTAAGCCAGTGGCTAGGGAACTGACCTGTAATCTTTTTCTAATTCATAAGATGGACTTGAACTCAGGCATCTTATGCCTCTCAAAAGTAGCCAGAGGCCTTCTGAGATGGACCTTTCTCTGATTCATCAGCTGAAGCCCTTCTACTCTATAGATCAACACTAACTATTCGAAAAAGTACAAAAGAGAGACTCAATAGCCTGTCACATTCAGAGTATTTGAAAAGAGAGAAGGGGGGGGACCACCCCAAAATGCTTCTGTTCTGGGTCAATTGGTCTGAATTTGTTCCTTTTGGTTTTTCAAGTCAGTAGCTAAATTGAAAAATCAATTATTTACAGATCTCTAACTACACGTTTCTCTTTTGCTAGCCAGTTGTTGGATACAGGCATTTCAACAACTTCTGTTCTTACCTAAGATATTCAACCTCCCATTCCTCACCCCGCTTTTATGGAGCAGACTGTGTAATAGCTTAATGGAGAATGTATCAGTCCTTGTGGAAAACCTGCAGTCCTGCTGTGATCTTATTTCATTACTGAAGGGACAGAAAGAGGTCGGAAGTCAGTCCTTTGATTTTTCCACACAATCACTGAGTTTTTATAAACATTTTATTTATTGAGCTACATGAAAATCTGTAGAGCGATGTCTGTGGAAGAGTAAGATATCAGAAAGGTTTAGCCAGAAGGTAGGACTCAAGGTCATTTGCATATTACTCCATTGAAATGGCAGTCTGAACTATGTGTGTGTTAAAGCAGAAGTGTGTATGAAAAAAGGAAAATTTTTAAAAGTAGTATTGCTTAAGATTCCTTGCTTTGAGGTTGGACACTCAGTTACCTTGTGGTGTTCAAGAGGAAACTTGGTGCAACATTTAGGTTGTAGTGTAAGATGTGCTTCTGAGGGCATCTGGGCTAGATGACCTGAGAAATCCCTTTGAACCTAAGGTACTGGAATTGTATAGTCTAAATGACCAGTAGGGAGGGGTTTTTAGTACAGATTCTGCTCAAACTCTTTAATTAGCACCATCTCCACTCTAACACCTTAAAAGTGGATACTGATTGTCATCCCATTTTCTTATTGTTAATAAATTCTTTCCAACACACAAAGATCAAATATACAAGATTATTCAAACATTTCTTTGCTGTTCTCTGCTTAATAAAACAAGTGAAAGAAAGTGAATAGCAATCGTGCATCTAAAAGACATAGCGCTATTCATAAAGCATATTACTTCTTTAGACTCCCCAAATTCTAATTAGAACTTTACAAAGCAATAACAAAGATAGCAACTGGATTCTAAACTAATAATTCTAAGCTCAGTGCAAACCGGAAAGCCCCAGTGCCAGTAAAATAATACGAGACACCTGTTTTATATGGTATGCATCAAAAGCAAGCCCCAAGGACAATAACTTTTAATATAATCATTATTAAATGTTTATTAGCCAAAGCTCAAAATATCAAGAAATGTATTGTAGAGAAACAGCTATCTCCCAGACACACAAAATCTTTCCATTTTGATGATTAAAACTTTAGTTGCAAATAATCTTCTGGCCCAAGGTAGCAAGTGTTATTACTGTACTTAGAAAGTAATGAAAGCATATTTCTTATCATTCAATTTTCCTGTTTATAATTTAAAGTGCACTCCTGTTCATCTATCTGTTTGAAATTAAATACTTTATAGCTTTTTCATTCTCCTGGAGATAACAACATTATTAATACAAAAAAAGTCTATTCAAAAAATCCGGAGAGGGATTCAAACGCAGAAACTCTGGAAAAGTTCACTAACATTTTGAAGATATCCAACTTTACCTTGAGCAAGTCCAGTTATTTTTTTCTCTTGGTTGTTGCACCAAACAAAACAGAACTGGGTTTAAACCCAGACCAAAACTTTAAACCTCTCTTCTTGTTTTGCTAGGAATGACTACCCAACAATAAATGGAGCTATATTCTTGCATGTTTCTCTTTCAGACCCACTTTATTACATACCACTAAGTATACACTGGGACAGAGAATTGAATTGGGATCTCCTACATCTTAAAAGAAGGGTAAAGCAATAGTAAATAAAACAAAAGTATGTATAGGACTACCCCCAGTAAGGAAGGAGGGTGGGAACAAGCCTTTTTTGTCATTACTACTGCTCTGATAGACCACACACGTGAAGCCACTTTTTGATTGCTGCTGGTGTTTAATTGCTAACACGTAACGAGGAGGTGGGTCTGATTTAGGCAGAGGATTTTAAACTGAGGAAGAAGTGCTTGAAGTGATAGTAAACTGAAAATCAGTAGGGCTGAGTTTTTGGTCTTCCCTGGTGCTAGGGGAACAGTTACAGGAGCTGGAGTTACTTCTGTTAGGCTAGTGCTATGCATCTGCTGTAGACTCCTTAGCTTTGGGTATAGCTTGATCTACAGATGACGTTAGTGCTCCTGGGGGCAAAAGAACTCCTGCTAGAATGGTGTGTCTTGTAGCATGAAGGGGGCTTTCTTAATGAAGAACAGAAGTGACTAAGTAGTAGTTGTAAGAGTAGGTTCAGAGTAGCCTTGAATTGAGTGATTGCTGCTGATTCAGATTAAACAAAAGCAAAACCTACTGACTAGCAATAGATTTTTATTTTAATAGAGAACTTTGATAAATCAGTAGAATTAATTATTGAAATCAGCTAGTTCCTTAAATAAAACTTTAGCATTACTGCAAATCAATTAAGGTGAAAAATGGTTAGAGAAGAACTTCTATAACTGACGAAATGAAAGCAGGATCTTGGAATTAATCAGAGTGTATGAGGGGAAGGAAAAGGAGACAATGTTGAGACAAAAAATAAGCATTGCTCTAAATAAAAAGTGGATTCATATATGCCAAGGAACATTAAAAAAAAAACCAACAACTAATAGACCAACACTACACTAGTGTTGAAATGCTCGGCAATGTGGTAGGTTTTGAGAGCAGTTTGTCAATGAGGATGCTGTACCACCTAAGGCAAAATTTGATATCTACTACAACCCTTAAACTTTAAAATACCTGTCTGTACAGGAGATAAAAAGACAGAAAGGAGTAAGAGAAACTGAACCCATGTTTTCCTTATCTTCCTTGGATATTTTAATAGTTTGGAAAAGCTGTCATTCTCATCTACACTCTTGTATTGTTTCTTTTACAGCAATGTTACCACTACACTTTCCCAGAACTTTCCCAGAAAAAGATAACAAATGTGAAAGAAAGTATCCCACATTAAGGTTTTAAATTCACTTTGTTCTTGCAAAAGGTGCAATCACTTCCTCACAAATAAATTCGAGGTGTCTACATTTTAAATACAAAGATCCCAACACAGCAAGGTGCTGCCAGCTTTTGTTTGTGTTACTGGGAGGTGAAAGGCTCTCAATACCTCATAGGATGCTCTGTTTGTTAAAGAAAATGATTAGTTTGATACTCAATTCTGCCTTGGGTGATCAAAAGTAAATTACAGATAAGTGGGATTTTGGTCTAGTAGGCACTTACGATACACTCCCAGCAAACAACTATGTGCTCGTGTGATAGATGTGGTCTGACAAGAAGCATGTGGGACAATATATTGTGAAGAATATTTTTTTCCTCCTTATTCCAGTTAATCTACTTCTAAGGTTCACTGGGAGGGGAATGTGTCTTTAGTCCAACAGAGAAACTTTTTTTTTAGTGGCAAGTCTGTTCCTGTAAGTGAGTCTGTAAAATTCTCGTGAAATTCACGGCTTTTTGCTTCAGTAATTTTCAGAATGTGTACACCCAGATTACAATGAAACAGAGAGGTTTATTTCAAAGCTTCTAAGAATACAGTAATTTGAATCAGGGTGGGTAATTTCTATTTTATGCATCACCAGTGATGACAAAGACTGTGTTAGATAAGTCTTGTGTTGCAGCCGTGCAACCATTTTAGTTTGTCTTCAAAATGCTCATGGAACTCACAGGTCTTACATGGAGCTGTTGGTATTTATGATGATACAGAAGATGGAATAGAATTTTTCAGCTGTCTTGGCTCAACAGTTTTATAGAAGTAAAAGAATCAATTAAACCCATATTTTTGTCAGTTTTGTGAGATAACAGCTAGATTTGTGAGGTAAGGTATTGTTTCTATGTTTAATAGGGTAGAATTATACTTTGATGAATGGATGTTTGAGAAATTACAGGAGTGTACCAGTTCAATTTGAACAAAAAAATGGAATTTGGAAATAATTTTTAAGAGTGGGATAATGCTACCTTTTTGTTTGCACAAATATGATTTAAAAGTATAATCTCTTTAAAGTGTGGTTTCATGAGTCTACAGTTGATTATAGATTTTAGTAGCTGAAATAAGGCAGTATGTCTTGCACATTATTTCTGAAGTATTCATGCAGCTGTGCTGCATTATACAGAACTGCTAAAAATCTACCAGTAAAAAACATATCACGTGATGCTCTTTCTTGTTAGTTATCATTTTGAAATATGCAAGCATCTCAAATCTTAATGTTTGAGGTAAACTTGGGGAGTAAGAAGTTCTGCTTTGTAAAGCAAATAAAGACATGAAACTGCCATGGGGGATGTACTGGATGCTGAACAACTTTTACATACCCACAGGATGTGGGTGAGATACAATATAGCAGGTGAAATACAAAGCTGCTGTCGAGTCCTTTAATATTACTCCAGACTCTTCTGGAAATACTGATTTTGAGTCTGATAGCACGGTCAGTAGGGGGACCCAGTGAATGCTTGTTTGTTGTCTCTGCTGAGACGGCACTGAGGAGCTCATACTGTGATGGTATTTTTTGTAATGTGGTCACCTGTCTACCTGTCAATGGGCAGAGACCAGGTAATTTTGAACAAAGTCACTTTGAGAGCTGTGAGGGGTAATGACTTTTATGCTAGAGGTGCTATTTAATTAAGCAACCCTCGTGATTTCATGTAATCGTGAGAGATGCTGCATCTTTAAGAACTGGAGTGTTTTAACAAGCACAAATTCATAGCGCAAAACCAGAAGTAACTAAAGTTTTAAAGGGTTTTCATAAGCAAAACACCTTTACTTTCAAATAGGTTTTAACTATTTAGCACAAGAGCCACTGCAGACTTAAGCATCCAAAGCAGGTCCTATGTGGAATTGGGGAAAGACTGTGAGCCTAACTTGCAAAGGAGCTAAAACTCACTGCTGCCCTCCCTGTTTCACTTTCTTGCTCTGTGGGTGCCTGTGGGTCCCCCATTGAGCATGCTTCATTCCTCTGAGGTCTGGGATGCATGTGGTTTGTTGGGGTTTTTTTTAACCGCAATATCTCCTAAGGCCTGTATTTGGTTGGTGTCCTTGGAGAATGCTTACAAAAACCCCAATGGGTTTGTATGCACAGAGTGACTGAAAGTCTTTGCTTTTTCTTTCCAAGTGCATCTAAAAAAGGCAGAGGTGGAGACGGGTGGTGATAGCTCCATCTAATCTTTTAACAACCAGGCAGCTATCTCCAGAAATATCTTTCTGCTGTGCCTGCCTCTGTGAGCAACTTACAACTTGCAGACATTTGGGTATGCTTTTCACCTCCCCTGTTGTAACAGTACTGCCATACAGAAAAGCAAATTCATTTAGAATTCCGGAGCAGGTACAGCTTGGGAGTGTCTGACTTGTTTGGGATTTGGAGATGGGGATTTTGCTGCAATGTTTTTTAGAACAAAATTACTTTGGCTGCCATTTAAATCAAACTGATGTAGTCCTTGCTAGTCTTTATTGGAAATATAGCATCAATATTTTAACTTACTTAACTTTGTTCTTAGAGGGGCATATTTCATGTTTCTTATTACTCATCTTTGTTTACTTTCTTTACACAGAAACTTGCTTTGATATGGAAAGTGTTTTACTAAGCCCATATTCAAATGCCTGTATAGAAATGTTTGTTAGTAAGGGTACATTGTAACTTACCACATAGAATTTAAAGTCAACACCTGCTATCGCTTTATGGTTATTCCAGTATTGCTAGTAATGGCTGATGGGTTCTTAAGTAAGTTAATAGATCAGATGGCATTGAAGGCTGTAAAGATTCTGGGATGACTTGCTGGAAATTAGGAGATTTTATCTTCAGGTAAAGGACTGTGCAAGCTGCAGTAGCCAAGAGTAAAGGATGACACTGGAAGGGTGACTTTTTTTTTTTTTTTTTTTTTTTTGTAAGGAGGCATTTCCCTGAGAAGCAATACACTCCTTGTGGCACATTTATTTAGAGATGAAGGGTGAATTTTTGCTATCCTGTACCATGGTCTCCATATTCAACACAAGATGAGAAGTCATCTCTGTTATTTGTGGCTGGTTAAGGAAACCATAGCTGTCCTATTCCCCCCCTGAGCTGCTCAAGAACCCTGCTGGGGTTAAGACCTCTTAGCCTAGGTAGCTCAGCTTGACCTTATGCCTCTGTATTAATCAGTTTAGGTAGTCATCTAACTTTTACTTTCCTAGAATTCTTTGAGGTCCCACCATCTCTTCTGATACTGTTGGTATGTATTCCTCATTTCCTCTTTATTGTCTCAAGAGGGAGTTCATGATCATTAAGATCCAGTCTTATAACCTGGTATTTGGGCAGCCCACTCATCCACATGTAGCCAGATGTGTACTATACAATTCACTCTGCCTCGATTTTCTGATTTTCATTATTGCATATCCAGTTATTGTGGAGTCTGCTTGAAATTTGCTACATGCCAAATACTTTAACAGTCTCTGCCTAAAAGAAACAGCAGAATACTGACAGTCTGTTCATCATTGCTCTTTCAATGCTTTTATGTTTACCTACATAAAAATATGACAACAGGTTGTGTCAAATGATGTAATGCACATAGTCAGCAGGCATCTTGCTAGTTATCTGTCTTTTCATTTCTGAATGGTTCAAATGAGATTAGTGTACCTTTTAGTTTTTGACTACACCTCATGTATTTCTCAGATTGTGGACAATGCTAAACTTTGTTTACAATTTATGGTGTGTTTTTTGTTTTAAAAGTGTGGAAGATTGTGATGCTCAGCTGTGTTCTTGCTTATGAAATGAAATTGGATTTCATGTCATTCCAGGAAGTTCCCTGGTTTGCCCAAGGTGAATAAACAATATAAGCAATCTCATCTGCCCCTCTCATCTAAGTGCTTCAGTTCTTAAATTCTGAATTTTGGTAAACTTGCAGTTATGTTTCATATCTTTAAGAAACCATTAGGTTTCTTAAACCACTGGAGATAAGTCAACATTCTGATTTTACAGAATAGTTCACACATCATTAATCACAATCATTTTATGGCGTTTCTTTTGTTTACTCTCTATTTACTTAGCTATTTTGTTAAGGGTTTTGTTCTGTTTACTTGTGGTGATAACCTCTTATTTGTTTTGTGTCTGTACATCTTAATACTCGTATTTCAGGGTTAACTATCATATTAGTTACTTCAGGAAGCACCTTCATTTTATTGATTTATACTGCTAATAATGCTCTTCTGATAATTTCAGATTACTGTAGTGAGTCATAAAAATATAAAAATGAATGGAACCTGAGATGGGTTGACCCTGGCTGAACACCAGGTGCCCACCAAAGCCGTTCTATCACTCCCCCATCCTCAGCTGGACAGGGGAGAAAAATATAACAAAGAGCTTGCGGGTCGAGATACGGACAGGAGAGATCATTCACTATTACCGTCACGGGCAAAACAGACTCAATTTGGGAAAAATTAACTCAATTTATTACAAATCAACCAGAGCAAGGTAATGAGAAATAAAACGAAATCTCAGAACACCTTCCCACCACCCCTCCCTTCTTCCCGGGCACAACTTCACTCCCAGATTTCACCACCAAGCCCCCCCCAGCGGCACAGGGGGACAGGGATGGGGTTTATGGTCATCACACGTTATTTTCTGCCGCTTCACTTCCTCAGGACGAGGGCTGATCACACTCTTCCCCTGCTCCAGCGTGGGGTCTCACCCACGGGAGACAGTCCTCCACGAACTCCTCCAACGTGGGCCATTCCCACGGGCTGCAGTTCTTCACGAACTGCTCCAGCATGGGTCCATTCCACGGTGTGCAGTCCTTCAGGAGCACACTGCTCCAGCGTGAGTCCCCACGGGGTCACAAGTCCTGCCAGAAAACCTGCTCCGTGGGCTCCTCTCTCCACAGATCCGCAGGTCCTGCCAGGAACCTGCTCCAGCACGAGCTTCCCATGGGGTCACAGCCTCCTTCGGGAACCCACCTGCTCCGGCGTGGGGTCCTCCCTGGGCTGCAGGTGGAGATCTGCTCCCCCGTGGACCTCCCTGGGCTGCAGGGGGACAGCCTGCCTCACCAGGGTCTTCACCACGGGCTGCAGGGGAATCTCTGCTCCGGCGCCTGGAGCATCTCCTCCCCCTCCTTCTTCACTGACCTTGGTGTCCGCAGGCTTGTTTCTCTTACGTGTTCTCACTCCTCGCTCCGGCAGCTGTTTCTCCCCCGTCTCAACTTTTTTTTTCCTTCTTAAAAATATTATCCCAGAGGTGTTACCACTATCGCTGATTGGCTCGGCCTTGGCCAGCGGCGGGTTTGTCTTGGAGCCGGCCGGCATTGGCTCTGTCGGACATGGGGGAAGCTTCCAGCAGTTTCTCACAGAAGCCACCCCTGTACCCCCCCCCCCCCCCCCCCCCAAAACCTTGCCACACAAAACCAATACAAACCTTACCATCAGCAGTTTACATGACAGCTTTCAACTCTTCTTTTACAGATTAAAAAACACAGTGTGAAAGTTTTAGAAGAGATTTAATTTCTAGAAGTTGATCCTGAAAAATCTATGTTTAGGCCAATTATATTATGCTTGTATACTTTTGCCATGCTATCTTTCTGTATGTCTATTTTTTTTTGCCTCTGGCAGAAACTTGAAATAAGGAAGTCTGTAATGTGATGTCTCATACTTGAATAATGTTAGGTGCTTATTTGAGAAGCCTGTTAAGGGCACATTCCATTTATGTTGAATTTGCTGGACTTGGGTATTACGAAAAAAAGTTAATCTATACCTAATTTTTTCATAGTTCTTCCTGTTTTGATTCTAATGAACTGTCCATATATTGTACCATTATGTTATTTACCAGTGGCATCTCTTTAATTAGATGCATAAAAACAGCATCATCAATTTGTATTAGATATTCCCCAGCTCCCTTTACATTGATTCCCAAACTAAGTAGAATCAGTCTGAGCCCTAAAAGCTGATTTTTATTGATGTTGACAATCAGGAATTAACAAATAATGCTGATGTTCCTATGATTAAAAAAAAAAAAAGCAGTAAAAATAATAAATGGTATGATTGTATTATGTCTGGAGATTTAAAGGGATTTTTATCCTCTTTTGTAACCAAATCAAACTATGAATGGAAAGGGTGATGTTAGATTTCAGCACAACACTCTCTATTAGATGTTTGCACAGTGAAATTAGAAATAATTGTTATTGTGCTTTTTCTTGGTATTATAATGTTTGTCACTTTTGCAGTTTTAGGATGCTGATCTAGTGCTTTCCTTGTTGTATAAATCTTACCTAAGCTCATAAAGGGTGAATTTCTGCTTCTCCTACCCACAGCTAATTAAGGATGTGGAGGTTCTGAGCTGCTCAAGTAGCAGGCAACCTTGGCCACTTCTCAGAAACTCCACAAAGGCACAGTGTGATGTGATATAAAGGCTAGTACTAAGATTTGATTTGGAATAGGATGCTTTCCTCACCTGCTGTTGCTCTTGTGTCCTGCCTCAAGACTATTTAGAAAAGATCATTATATCGAATGCCTGCAATAACTGTTATCAATGACTGTAGAAGAATGAGAAAAGGGAGATTAAGGGAAACTTGGGTGTTTGAGGAAAATGATCTCTGATGTGTGAGAGATCATCAACTTGCATATCTCCCCTGGGTAGTGCTACTCTTTAAGCTGCTTTGAGATCCACCATCTTGGTGTCCTTCTGAAAAGTGATGAAAGGCATGTTGGCTTTCATGTCATGGCTCTCAGCCCCAGCCCTTTCTGGGAAACGTAGCTCTCGTGTTTGCAGGAGTTACCTTTCTTCTGTGAGGGTTAAGTGGGCAGTGCAGGAGCCTTCTGACCTCTTATTCTGGTTGTGGAGTCTGGTGCAGTCCAAGTGCAGACCCATGGTTCAGCTTTGCTTTTTGAACATACTACTTTTTCAATCATACTGAAATTGTCAGCCGTGATTAAGCACAAATAAGGGTAACTCATACCCCTGGTTAAGCACAGCTAAGGAGAAGTCATTAATAAGATTAAATATGTGTGTCTTTAGGGTTTTGTTTGTATCTTTCTTTTTTACTAGTCTAGAAACAGACATATGTCCTGGTTTCAGCTGGGATAGAGTTAACTGTCTTCCTAGTAGCTGGTACAGGGCTGTGTTTTGAGTTCTGTATGCGAAGAATGTTGATAACACTGACGTTTTCAGTTGTTGCTCAGTAGTGTTTAGATTATAGTCAAGGATTTTTCAGCTTTTCATGCCCAGCCAGCGAGAAAGCTGGAGGGGCACAAGAAGTTGGCACAGGACGGAGCCAGGGCACCTGACCCAAACTGGCCAACGGTGTATTCCATACCATGGGACGTCCCATCTAGTTTTAGGAACTGGGAAGTGGGGGCAGGGAATCGCCGCTCGGGGACTGGCTGGGTGTCGGTCGGCGGGTGGTGAGCTGTTGCCCCGCGCATCATTTGTACATTCCAATCCTTGTATTACTACTGTTGTCATTTTAATAGCGTTATCATTATCATTATTAGTTTCTTCTTTTCTGTTCTATTAAACCGTTCTTATCTCAAACCCAGGAGTTTTACTTTTTTTCCCCCCGATTTTGTCCCCCATCCCACTGGGTGGGGGGAAGTGAGTGAGCGGCTGCGTGGTGCTTAGTTGCTGGCTGGGGTTAAACCACGACAACATATAACAGTTTTTCCTGGGTTTGATTTTTCCTCTCCTAAAAAGACAGAGCACATATAGTGTTGATCCTGTACTTCTGAAAAACAGGCTACTTAGATTGCTAAAGATAGAGACCTAAAAAATAACCACGAATGTGTGGCTTGGTGACTCATTTTTGATGTAAATAATTTTGTGGAAGTTATTTATAGATCGCATGTATGAAACGGTAAAGTTTACCTTTTTTCTGTACAATGCATGCTACCAAAATATATGATTTGTAATAATTTGTAAATGTAAGTGGTAATATTTATTTGGCCGACAGTGCTGACGAGTGGGAAGCAATTGATAAAAACTAAAAGAAATTAATGACTACTTAATTTAATAGAATCTTGGGACAATTTAAAACTCATTGTGGAAAACAGCAAGAAACCAGTGCTTAAGGACTGACTTGAACTGATTCTAGTCACTAATATGGTGAACAATGAAAATGAACACCTGAAAAAGGGCAATTACTAATGAAACTACTAAAATGTCAGCTTTTTCCACTATTCTAACCCTTAAATATTGCATGTTGTTCTACTGAAAAAAAAAACCCCAAAACTTTGGATTAATACTACTAAAATGAGAATTTGGATTAAGATGCATAAATATTTCTTATTTTTCTTAATGTATAATAGTATATAGAAGAAAAGAATACTGACTTTATTAAAGCATCCTCATAATTATGAAATGATCCTTGTAGAATGGATGCTTAGGTTACATTAATTACTTTGCTTCAAAAGAACTGCTTCCTCTCGAGAGAAATGCTAAACCAAAATAAAAACACAGTCTAATCTGAACTATACATTGGCACGGAAATACTAAGTGAGTTAAAACATAAGCATGTTCATGTCGTTGGTTTTTAGGAAATTTTAAAGGCTCACGTATTCCCTCCTATTCTAAAATCTTGGGAGGACGAGAAATACTTCACAGCTGCCCAGTTTAAGCATGGTAGTTCTGTGGTTTTTCCATATGAGAACTTGATCCTACAAGAAAATCCTCCTCCCTTGTAGGGACATTATAAAGGGCTAGATCCCATTAGGATTAGAGTAATAGTAATAGAAGAAATTCAGTAACAGAAATGGGTAAAACCACTGGAAACTTGAGAGTGGATTTCTGCTGAATTTTCTGCATTAGTTAGGTGCTTTTCTTCCATGTCTTCTAGGGAACTTCTCATTGCAATAGATTATCATGGTCAACTCCCAGCTGTGTCTTCTAATTTCTTTCTTGGGAATTGGAAAAACTTAGCCCTACTTTAGACATCTTCAGCTAATTCCAGGTTTCCTGTGGCATTTAATTCATTTGGAACTTTGTCTGGTTCGTCATCGTTTCCTACCTTAAGTACCTGCAAAAATCAAGCTTTTAATATTGGCAGCAATAGCAAGTAGTATAATACACAGCAAAAAGAAAATTGCAGTACTTTTGCCAGTTTAACATCTTTTTCCAGTAGCCAGGTTACTAAAAATCAGTACTGGGAGGGGAAAAGAAACCCCTAATTTTGCTGTCCTACGTGCTTTCTGTTCTTTTTCATCCCTGCCTTGTTTTCCTCTAAAGGATGTCTTAGGTCATTCTAACCAAATAGCCATAAAGGGTAGTCAATGCCAACAAAAACACAGTTGAAAAGAGGAAGTAGTGGGAGAAGACAGTAGAAACGATGGGAAAGGAGTAAGGTCCCTTAAAACCAAGTCCAACTTCAGACTAGATCTGTGCAATGCCTTGCCTTCATTTCTTTCTCTCCTTAACAACAGGCTGTTCCAACAGATCTGTAATGCTGATCATGAGCGAAGCCTGAAATCATGACACAAGCTTTCTGTAGAAGTGCCAGAGTTCTGTTAACAGCTTTGAATGCCTTGACCTGTTATGTCATTGACATAACAGGTCATTACGAGACATCTGTTCCCTTATATAATAAAATGAATAAATGGTGCTGTGTTTCTTATTGTGATTTTGCTTGCAAAGAGAAATATAGCAATAGTTTCAAAGTTTCTGGATATTTTCTTTCATTTTAAATTCCAGTAGTACCTGCCACTTTCTTTGTTTTAACTTACAGGCCCTCATCCTAATTTAAATTTGGGTTCGTGCTTGTTGCAATTGCTCATGTGTATATGGGTGCACACAGGGTGTGCAGATACAGATAATTGTCTTGGATGGCTGTTAGTGGCAGGCACAGTCATGATCTGTTCAAAATTACCCTGGAAGCAAGTGGCATCTTTCCGTTAAATTTATGCCAACTTCAGGCTTTGGATTAGGGCCTAAACTCCCATGGAAAATGTAAGCACACTGGTCGTATCTCTGTGTAAAAATGAAGCCTAGATAGATAATAAAAAATTTAGATGTTTAGTAGCTAGATCACCAGTCATTAGAAATGTCAGTTGCAATAATTTCAGATTTATTCATAGGGAGTTCACATCCACAGACAACTCCAGAGGGGCATGCTTCCAATAAAAAGAAAACCTTGAAGGCCAGCTTCCCATTGTATTTGATTTAGTACTCATTTTTTCTTTACATAACTTGACACATACTGGCCTGATTACACTTTTGCCCTAGCTTGACAAAAACTAGTTCTGATTTGATGTGATAAAATGAGAAGAAATTCTGATGTGACCTCGAAGTTGCAAGTGAAATGTGCTGGGTCTTCCCCAGCAAAGTGAAGAGTTTCTTCTAGCTGCTGGGCTCTGACAATCTTCCGTAAGGGGTGAATTCTCTTCTTTCCTAATTTTGTGATTGTGGCTTTTAGTATTAGAGATCAGCAGACTCGAAGGCATACATAGCAAAGAGGCTGGAGTTGGTGCGGTGATACATACCAAAGTGTAAAGGAAATTAGGGAACATGAGAGAACAAACAAGTGACTGGCTGTGCACATGTATCCCTCTAGGTCTGCGTTCATTAAGCCAAACTCAGTAAGGTCAGGGAGATTGGCGAAGGCTGTTACAGAACCTTTTTGAAGTACATGAAGGTTTTCCTGAAAGCAATGGATTTACTTGGTTGGTAGGTTAAGAGCAGACACAGTGGACTTCCCTGAGCGTTCAGGTCTCAGCCTTCATGCAGGCAAACGGAATGCATCTTACTTCTCACAGAGTCTTTTACATAATGTTTCCTCCTACTCATATACTTGTGGGAGAAATGCTAATGAAATAATAGGAAAATAGTTCAATTCCCTCCTTCATATGGAAAAACAAGGGTAAGAAGGGCTTTTTCAATTTTTTATCTTTGGCTAATGAGTTGAAACCTCTTAAAAGAGATATTAAGATGAATGAAAATAAGTAAGGGAGATGTTCCGATATGTAGTGTTGACCCTCACCATCTCCAAACTCTCTATGGAAGGAATTGGGCAAGTTTTGTTCTTTCCTCCCTGTATTTTCTTCTATTTAATCTTTTTACACCTACGCTTTTTAAAGAGCTAGACATCATTCTGTATGTGAGCATACAGCAAGAAGGTCTAGAGTTTCAAAATATCTTCCATCCTCTTCAACTTATGTGCAAACATATTCAGCAAGATAAATGACAATTGCTGCTTGTGGGCAATGTAAAAAAAAAAAGAATGATAGTTTCTGGTATTGCACTTCTGCTTCTCAATGTGCAAGCCATGTCTATGCAACCCCTATGCGTGTACAACCCAAATAAAATGAAAAAGAAACTTCTTGACTGAGTACAAATGCTTTATTAGTAATCACAGGCCATTATCTATCCAGGAGGGGAAAAAGCCAGTTAGTTTCCTTTGCTATAGACATAATTTGGTCCTTTGAGCTCATTGAAAAATGCTGATCTTTGGGTATGACAGTACGTTTCCAAAAGATAAACTAGGATCCAAATCTACAGCAAATTAACTGTTGTAAGGTGCCTTGCACTTAATGCAAAGGAAGAAAGAAGGGCTTAAAGTTAAAAATGAAGTTGTGTCCCTTCTTTTTCTGATAGACACAAAAGCAGTCTAGAATAAAACCTTATATTTGAGTCAAGAAAGTAACCACTGAAATCTCTTTTGTAATCATTACATGAAGTTTACATGAAGACTGCATATTTTTAGCAGCTGTACTACATACAGATAAAGGCAATTATGGACTTGGTGCAGAAGCTGTTGTTACAGTGTTTTGCAGCCTCTGTCTATACTGAGTGGATCAGAAACTGATCAAAAGTTGTCTGACCTCCAAGCAGACTAAATCACTTAGACTAATACCCTAACAGAGTCTACCTCTTGTGAATGTTTTCTAGCATGGGCTCAATACCATGCTGTTTATTATCAGAATAAACTTACATTTAACACAGAATACATCCTAAATTACATTCTTTAGTGTCACGTTCTCTTGATTTCTAAGGAATACATCTATTTTCACAACTTTTGCTGTTACCAGGTGTTGTTACATGAGATGAAGTGAGGTTATCTGGATACCCTTATGGCAGTATTGTGATTATCTCAGTGCTTTCCTAAATGGAGTAGCATGATAAATTTAAGAGCTCTAACTTACTGGAGTGGATGCAGATTGATATAGAAAAGTCAGACATGCCTGTTTACATGAACTGGGTGATGTTTAGCTCATGGATTGTCAGTTTGTATGTGGTCAAGGTGAAAAAAACCACACTGAAATGCAAATCTGCATGGTATGACTCCATCCCAGGGAGGACTCTGAGGTGCATACTGTGTAAAATATTTCTGTCATTGAACATTCTAGGAACAGTATTTTTAGATGACTAAGTGTAAGCAAACAAAATTGAAGTTTGTTGATTACCTTTGAAAATATTTGTCTTAAGCACTTAAAAATAAAATCTTTAAAGTGTAAGTAAGCCTTTGGGAGTTATTTTCTACTAATGACACAGCCAGGAAAGAGCTGAAACAGCGGAATTCCAGTGCTAAAGTTCAGATTGATTGTCACTGTGAAATGCTTTTTTATAGCCTCTCTGAAACAAAGAAAATATCAACTTTTAATATATAGTTATAATTCAATATTCTAAGCTAGGAAGGAAGGAAAGAAAACAAATTTCCAAAACTGACTTTATGAAATAGAGATTTTTTTTTTTTTTTTTAAAATCTATATTCTGTTTCAGCAGCCTTTTCTATCCAGAACCTAGCTTGTAGGTTTAGATTAGGTTGAGTGCAATGAACTAACATTTGATATTTGCTTGTTAACAGTGCAAACTGTGAAGATGATCAGGGTTATAATTTTTTGTATTTGTTAAGTTTCTATGTTATCTTCCTGATAACTTAAGTGAGAACTGTGTTGGTTCTGATTGATCCAAGTCAGACCACTCCAATATGGGATCTTTTTAAGTACACAGCCACTTTTATGGCACGTCTTGGCACAGTCCTAAGTGTACTGTTGTACGTGGAAATCAAAGAGTCTGTGCTTAAGTGTAGCTTAAATGTAGATGTATGGAACGGGTCAAACCAGTGTGGTAGCCCTAACTTTGACTATATAGGTTATATTTTTATTGCCCCCCTGGAACTGCCATGTGCCTCACTGCAGGCCTCGGGGCATGCCCCCAGCATGGCTGGCATTTGTCTCCAGCAGGTGTGCCCCATTGAACCTGATGGATTTAGGGCGGCGATAACGTGTTGCCACACAGCTTGTCCTAGCAGCCTAAAGGCAGCTCCCAGCCTGTCTGCTGAACAGTTACCTGGATAGAAATTCAGTGGGAAGCTGAACATCATGTTCCAATCTGCTCTTTCAGATTAATCTAAAAAGCACTACAGTGCCTTCAGTATACCGTTAAAATATGTGATCTACTCCTACTAGCATTCTTTCAGCCAGCTACTTCAGTCAAACGCTGGAATTAAACATTAATTCAATCTATAATGGCATTTGCTTCAAACTGGGGTAATTTTAACTTCTGCTTACAAAACAAAATATTTTATGCCAAAGCTTATGCACATGAGTACCCTTAAAGTGAAAGCTTTTTCACACTTATGACTTGAAAAGTCACAATTTCCAGTCTTAAATTATAGTTAACAGTCAAGAAACATTCATTTTCCACTGTGCAGTGAACTGGAATGTATGAGAAATGCACACTACAGAGTGTGTTTTCTTGCTTACTTTCACTGGGATAAATAAGGAGTAGCTCCATTCACATCAATTACCATTGCCCAGCACTTTCACAAGGTGAAGCTGATTGACAGGAACACCAAAATCTGTGCTGTGGGAGTGGAAGCACTGTTAAGGTGTAGAGGCTTCAGAATAGGACCCATCACAAAGTTGGGAGGGGGGGGGGGGGGGAAACACCCAACAAGATAACTTTGATGTTTAAACAAGAAGTTTAAAATAAATTATGCATGAACTCTAGACCAGAAGTGGTTAAACATTTTCCTTCTTTTATCTGCTTGCCCTTTGCCAGGAGATCAGGCGGAGTTATGGGTTCCAATAGTAAATGCATGACAGACGGAAATTCAAGAATCTTTTGTTTCAGTTACACGATAATGGACATCTGACCTTCCATTCAAATAAACTCAATATTAGCAAGGACACCCTGCCAGAAAAAAAAACACAACTGAGCTCTGACGGATTCATATGTGGAGAAAAATATTTCAAAAGAGCAGATAATTTATAGACATGCTAACTTTTATTATTGCATTGCAATCCCTAGTACACAGTAGCAGAGTAAATAAGAGCTACAGTTTTTAGTTAAAGGAAAAAGAACATTTTTGCTTTCTCTTTAGTGGGTTTGGATGAAAAGACTTTCTTTTTTCTTTAAAAGTATGGGGATTATAGAGAAGTAATTTTTATGTATTCCATAAGGCTTCTATTTCCTACCAACCTCTCTTCTACAATAGGGTCAATTATCATCCTCTCTTACCAGTAACAGGAAAAGGTCAAAAGTGAAATAAGAAAATACTATCTTTCCTAAGGGAACAGATTCATAATGTGGAAGGGAGCCTGTAATTTGGCAGCTGTAGCTTTGGGAGGCTAAAGTTTAGTACAGGAAGAAATTGGAATGTCTCATGGATGGGGAAATAGTGGTCATCAGAGAATGCAGCTGACACGATTTCTCTGCGTAGAGCTGACATCGGGGTGCTTGGTGCTGTCACTGAAGGAAGGCAAGCAAACGCTCTGTTTTATGCTATTGTCAGTTCTGCTTTTTTATCTCGCATATCATGCTCAAAACTAATTGTGTTTACTGTGCTCCTGCAAAGCAGGTAGTGAACATTGTATAATTAACTGGGAACTTCCAGTTCCTCCTTTTTGTTCCAAACAGCATACAGGAGATTGCTTTCTGTCTGTCTTTCCGCTCTAACCAGCTTTTGTATTTGTATGCACGTGGTTGTTATTTTTTTCTAATTTGTCATTTTGCATCTCTGCTGTGTTTTCAGTTAATGTCCAGTGTAAATGACTGAATTTTTATGCTTTTGAGTTTGGGGATGAGGCAATGTTAGACTCGCATGTATGCAACCACACTGTAATTTCAGATTTTGGCTCAAAACTAGTTCTCTTACTGCCATTACATGTTACCAACGCATTTGTGTTAAATAATATAATCGTTAGTTTATTAGAAGTGAAGATGAGTAAAGAAGGAAACAATAACAAAAGAATGAGATAAGAAATAAAGATAAATCCAGACTAGACCTTAAAATACAACCTTATGTGATAATTCTGTTCACACCCACAGAGTAAGAAATGTCCTGCTCTCTGCAGGATGACCATCTGTAGTCTGACAATGCAATGGTAGATCTTACAATGCATGCAGGACCTATTGCTGTGGTACTTGGACAAATGAGATCCTAAGTCTGTAGTTTTCACTGATCGCTGGCAATGTATATTGGAAGATTAAAAAAAAAAAATCAATAAAAGTCATCTTGCGCACTTAGTTCAGTTGTAGAATTTCTATTTTGGACCTTTGTATGGTTAATAAACATAGGTGTATAATGTAGAACAAAATTATGTATCTAAAGTTGGTTTCTGAGTCTTGAACTGGGTCAAACAACTGAAAATATGAAATGTCTCAGATATAATCGATGAAAGCTTGACTGAAGAGGCAGCATCCACTTGCTGCAAAAACTTTCTTGTCCATCGGGTCCACCGGCTGTCTCTTGTTCCTTAAGGTAACTTCAGCCAGAGGGGTCATTGTTGTCAGTAGAGCAGAATTTGTCTTATGCTTGCAAGCCGAGGAAAGGGAATTGTCCTTATAGTGGCACCAAGAGGTTTTATTATATTCTTTTAAATTTCAGCTGTCAGAGAAATCATTCAGACTTTTTTTTTATCTTCCCTTGGGGATTAGAGATTTGGTTTAGGCCTCTTTTAACATGCTTTTATACAGCTTATTTTTTGGTCTGTGTGCTGAAGTTGATTATTCAGTGTTGCCTTTTTATTTATTTTTTTTAGTTATTGTTTGTCTGTTGGATATACTTAAAAGATGTAATTGGAATTAATACCTGCTAGGATACATAAATGAACAAATACTTAAAAAAGGCTATTCAGTCTACAAAGAGCTTAAGGTCTAAAATAAGACAGAGAACAAATAAGAAAGGAAACCAAAGGGAAGATACACTGTTTCCTAGGAGGATAAATGGTCTGTACAGCACTCTATTGCCTCAATTGAACTGCTTTAAATGAACAGGATCATGTGTGACATAGTTATCCAGTGTCATCATGCCCCCCAAAATTAGGTGACTCTTCCTCAGACCAGCCATTTTACAACTGTCCTTAATCACAGACAAACAACTGCTAATTATACCATGCTTCCTCTTACACTGCTGATTTTATTAGTAATAGAGTCAGCATAATACTATATTATGTGCTTGCTGTTGTCTGGGTTTTTTTATTTGTATATGCTGTCCTTCTCTATTGAAAGTTGTTTAGTAGTATTTTATCTGTATTTGTAGGGTATTCTCTACTAGAGAATAGAGATTTCTTATAGGTGAGAAATAAAATTAGTTTGTTTATTTTGATGAATAGCCTAATTTGACATTTGCCTATATTTTGAAAATGACTGTCTAGAACAAAAAAGTTATTCCATGTCCTTGAGTTTTTTGGGGGCTTTTTTTGGCTTGTTCTGGGTTGGGTTTTGGTTTTTTGGGGTTTTTTTGTGGTTTTTTTTTTTGTGTGTGTGTGTGTGTGATTTTTGTTTTTTTGTTTCGGGTTTGGTTTTTCTTAGTGGAAAGAAATTGCACTCATAGAATCTTTAGTAGTAATGACTAACAATTTTAATTTGCAGCTAAGTCATAATCTTTTTCTTGTGAGAAATGACTGTCCCCCAAATATTCAATTTCTGGGGGGATTCTGTCCTTTATATTAGTTTCACTAATGAGAAAATTTCCTTGGAACGCAAATAAGAAGCTAGAAAGTGGTGGACCTGGAGTTGTCCTTTTTGACCTTTGTAATTCATAATTGTCACCTGTAAGAATGCTTAAGACTTGGGCTTTTGTGTAGTTTATGTCTGTATATGCTTACTAACTAAACAGAACAGTAATAATGAACTTAAGGACTCAGGAGAAACTCTGAAACATGGCGGACTGAAAATAATTAAAATATTCACCCTTCATTTGTTCTTCATAATTTGTCTCACCACACTTGATAATTACGAGAGAGATTAAAAGCTTGCTTGTTCTCAGCCAATCTCCCTTTCATACTTTATCCCTACAGTGAAGTTGCACTGCTGAATTCCATAGCAGCACAGATTTTTGCTGTGGCATCATATAAGTAAAAAGATTTTGACTTCACTGTGGGGTTAAGCTGCTCTAAAGAAAGAGGGAAGAGAAAATAAAACCTCCTTGTGGAGAAAAAACAACTGCAAAAGCAATGCATGTGATGGCTTGATCCAGCAACTGTAAATCCTGGGAGTATTCTCCTTATTTTAAGTCAGTGGGGCTACTCAGTAGGGATTTCTTTCATATTAAGAACTAAAGGGTAAGTCCCACAGTGTGATCAAGTTTGTGGGTTTTTTTTCCTCCTGAAATACTGTCTTTTCCAAAGTGTAATTTATCAGGAAAATTCTTCCTTAAAGCATATGTATCTGTATTATTTCACATACAAGTATAACACTCACATGCAGGCCCTTTCTGATCATATCCTCAAAAACACAGCATACGGTATTTGGCAAAATACCCATAAAAGAGTGCTGGACATATGCACATAAAAAATAACAGCAGTGGAATGTTTTCTTCTCTGGCTGGTATCATCTAAAGATCGTGACGACAAAGTGTGTGTTTAGAGAAATCTAAACCACCACCAGGAATAGAGGCAGGAAATGAAACCACTGTAATGAGAACTGTTGCCCGCTGTTCTGCGAAGAAATGAAAGACACTTTGATGATGGGTGCAGTGGACTAATGTTGGTCAGTCTCCTGGAAAACAGAATTATGCATAGCTGGTAAACTCTGATAAAATAAAGACCAAAGTCAGTCAGTGACAGGCAAATACCAATTGTAGTCAAAAGATTAGCAGGCTCAATTTTAAACTTACAATGCTTAAAATTCTTCTACTGCTATTTCTAAATGTGTTAGTTTAGGAGTGCATGAATTTTTTTTTAAGGGGGGAACATCCTTCTAATCCCTCTAGTTAGAATCCCATTCAATGCAAGATCATTGGATTTATAACACCTAAAGCTAGTCTAAAACTATATTGAATCTGAAGTGCAGTTTTAAAAAAATATTATTATTTTTGAACGATGCTTTTCATTTTCATATTAAAAGTGAGTTCTCAGGACAGCCAGATAGAAGAATGAGTGTTAAGGACAGATAACAGGTGTAGAAGTAAAATGGCCCTTTCCTGCCCCCTGCTTCCCCTCTCAAAACCTCCTACATCTAGTTGGGACAAGAATATATTTTTCAGTGAAAATGGATGGTGCAGGGCTGAGGGAGTTGAGACACCTAGAAGTATTTTTTAACAGTTTAAACCATTCTTCCATTTATAAGATAATATTTTTGAGCTAAAAAGTCTGTTTCTGAATTAAAATGTAATGTGTTTATGCAGAACATATGTCTGCTTCTTTAAAATAGCCTTAAGAAAGGTTTGCTTTGCCTTTAAGCAAAAATGTTTTCCTGTTTTAATTTAGATAAACAGGGACATAAAAGTAAAAAGATTCTTCTTTTGTGAAATGTAACATAGAGCCAGAGTATAAAATGAGAAACCACTATACCTTGTGAAATGTTGTGGATGGCAACCACACCAGGAAACTTTAAAAGGAAAGTGATACAAATCTCCTATATAAACTACTTTGCACCACATAGGTGGAAAACAGTATGCAAGAGAGGTGAACTCTCTCTTTCTCTAGCTGACTCACTCTTTATGAGTTTCCCTACAGCATTAGCTAGGATCCGACAGATGGTATGGAGAAGATCAAGGCCGTGACCCCATGTCACACAGCAGACTTAATTAACATTTCTTTTTTCTTATCCGTTCCTTTCCCAGACTCCCGACGGGGCACTTAATGTGCATGAAAGGGTAAAATCGAAGCTATGCATATGGAAGAAAGTCCAATATTTTTAGTCATCTGTCTTTGTTATGGAACCACAAATGGAAATAAATGGATTGTAATTCACAAAACTAAGGAAAGTTGCTTCAACAATGTTACCATGATGGATCATTTACTAAAGAAGACAAATTCATCACTCTTACCCTTGGATTACCAATTTTAGAACCACTTTATTATATTTATCAATTGCTGTTTAGTTTACTCATACAAAGATTGTGTATCTCATGATGATTTAGATTTTGCAGTTGCTGAGTGTGAACGTTTCCACCAACTCTGCAAGATACAGAAGAGAACAAAGTTCCTAATAGATTTGATTTTGCATGCTGTGACATAACCATAGTCATTTTGTCTATGGCATACGTGAAAATGGATATCCACATGCTGTATTTCATTTCACTACAGTTTGTATACAAGAAACCATCAGCAAGCCTGATACTGGGGAATTAGCCTGGATTTCCAAAGGAACAGAATTCTAAGCGACACAGTACGTTCAGGTGTGGGACAAACCCCTCCCGTTACACAATTACAATTTAAGCCAGAAAGATGTGATACCGGGATGGAAAATGGTTATGAGATGTGAGTAGTGTCACAGGGCCAGTCAAACAGTAGATAATCGTGATGGGTCAGAATGAGGTGGCCGGGAGTGACTGTACTTCTGCTTAATACATCATCAGGTTCATTTAATCTGTTCATTTCACAATTTGTTCTTTTTATTTTTTCATGATAGAATCGTGCCTGTATTTGTATGAATGTGTTGCTAGCATGGAAAGAAGCCTTAGTAATGCAAAAATAGATACATGAGCTAGGACAGAAGGTTAGACGTCATAACGCAGAAGCAAGTATACTAATAGACAAATAATGATGGGATAGGGGGAAAATCCCAAACAGGTTTGTGTTTATCCAGCAGTTTCTGGGAACAGACTTAGTTTTTACTGTTTTTTCTTTTCCCTTTGTTTTTTTTCTAAGTATTTTCTGACCACAGATCATGACAGGACCCAGGTGCAGAAAGGCATTTATGATTACTCAAGCCCCATGGTATAATTACAAGTTTCAATCTCTGGTTTCCATTCTTGATGTTTTGTCAAGTTTCTAAAATCACATCAATAACCTTCATGGAGATGCTTCTGTACAGACCAAGTATAAGTAGAGTGATGTTATCACCCATAGTAATATATTTCCACCAATACGTATCTTTTATTGAGCACTTAGGCAGATGCTGATTTCATTTTTCCATTTACATCCGAAGTACAAAAAAACCCCTTTTAGGTAGATTGTCCAGATTCATCCTGAAAGCCCTTCTAGAATTCTTTGCATTCTAGCCTTGCTTTTTACAGGGTTCTATTTCTTAGACAGTTGGGATTACATAAATAGTGATCTTCCATCTGTGTACCACACCCCATTTACACTGTGTTAGAAAGTGCAAAGTGCTTAGATTTACTGATTAGTAATGATCTTGGGTTTGCTTTTCTTGTCCTCAGTGCTATTTTCTTTCTTTTCAATGACAAAGTATCCAAGGATGTGTTTAACTGATTTAGTCTACAATCTGCACAAAGAAGTTGAAAAAGCACTTTATGAGCATAGTCTTATTGCAGAAACAATTTTTCTTAAAGTATGTGTTAGTAGAAATTATAGTGCTTGAGCAAGGAATTAATACAATTTCAAATAAAATTGCAGACCACAGGGTTTAATCTATATTTAATCTATAAAGAATTGAATCTCACATTCACAAATTAGAAGAATTCCCCGCGGGTTCAGTTGGTTAGTGTTAGTATTTTATTGTACAGAAACCTGAGCTGGGGTATGGCAAATATTTTGCAAACTTTTGAAAATAAAAATGTGCCAGTCACTCAGCTGGAATATGGATTATCTTTCATTTTTGCAATTCTTTGCTATAGGGCCACCTCAGAGTACTAATCTATTCATTTCTGTAAAAAGTAATTGTATCTATTCAGATTTATGTGCAAGGATGTCTCATACTCATATAAAAATTTGTATTTGGTAAGGACATACAATTGAGCTACAAAGCAGAATTTAGAATCAAAGTATGTGTTAGAATGCATTGTGGTGATGCTTTTTCAAGGACTTTCTAGCTCTGACTTCAAAAAAACAAGACAGGCTTTAAAAGAATCAAAAGTCTTGGATAAGAAGATATGGCTGTCTGTTTAAAGATATATAAATAAGCACTGTAGAGTTTTCACCTGCCTGTTAGCAAGAAAAGAAGATAAATAAATAAAGCAAATAAAAAAAAAAATCCTGAAACGAGATCTAGTACTGATTCCCATTATGCTTCCTAATGATGCTCATTACAATCCTAACTACATTTTAATGCTGAAATCTAATGCCTCCATTCATCATTGGAATGAAATACAAATGCTGACAATTGACAAACTTAATAATAATAAAAAAGTTCACAGGACTCAAAACTGTCTTTGCATATTTATCAGAAAAGATGAAGCTATGGTGGTTGCAGTTCAGGAATACCTCTCTGGGCAAAAAAACCATGAAAACAAAACAAAAATCCTAACAGAGAAGGAAGAAAAAAAAAAAAGTAACAGGCAGCCAATGAACACAACAATCAGTATTTACAGACTTCTTATGGACCATTTTTTTGCTTACATTTTTTGCTCACATTTTTTTGCTCATGAAGCCTTCCTTTGCAAGAAAACACTAAATAAAGAGAAAGTGGAGACAGAGGAGGAGAGTAAAACATGTCTGAGCGATTTTTATAAATTATTTTGAGATTATAAATGTTACCGGCAGTTATGTAAATTAAAGTCTTTCACATTTATATCTGTCCCATTCAAAAGCATCCAAAAATTATTAATATGCCTACCCAGTTAGCTTCACAAAATTATCAGTTGTCAATGTACACCTACATCTTATGATACATAGAACATCTATAAAGTTAATGCTGTAAACTGATCTTTGAGGGAGCAAAGATTGACATTAATTTCTTTTCTCACACTCCTTGTTTCCAAGGTTTGAAATGTAAACATCCCAAGTGTTTTGTTTTATTTTATCATTATTATGCTTTCCTACTTTTTCTTGTTCTTTCACATAATAAATTCTCAATAAATGTGAAGATCTGTGATAATTTATTGAGAAGTATAATTTGATATTTGATGCACGGAGAGTTTTATCCTGATGGTGATAGAGCTGAATTCTGTCATATTTGAAGTCTGATTCTCAGTTGTCATGCATAATCCAACCCTAAAGTAGAAACTGTAGGGATAAGTTTTGTAAGGGTGGTATTACATGGGATGCAAATATATTAATTCTGTCCTTGTAAAGATGAATGCTAATATATATTTTCCATTAGATGCTTTAGCAGATGTCATACAATGAGAATGTCTTCAAGTACCACTGAAACCATAGTACTGGTTTTCTGACTAACATCTGGCTGTGC
Organism: Astur gentilis; assembly: GCF_929443795.1. Lineage (NCBI taxonomy): Eukaryota > Metazoa > Chordata > Aves > Accipitriformes > Accipitridae > Astur > Astur gentilis. The sequence goes on from NC_064891.1 coordinate 17,628,479, forward strand.
TGAACTAAGCCTCTTTTATGGTGGTGAGAGGGAGAAACCAAAGAGTTTTTCTTCCTGGAAAATTGTATTGAGTCTCTCTTCGGCCCTGTACAACTGTTGATTCTTCTCTTTGGTATCCCTGTTCTAGATTATTACATTTATTGTATCAGAAACATCTTTTCCTGTTCCACTATTCCCTGTTTTAATATTTTTCCATTTTATTTTCTCGTTTTCTCTTTTTGCTTTTCTTTTATTCTTCTTTTCCTCTCCTCTTTCTTTTGGCTTCTTTGCATTTTCCACCTGCCTATCTCCTTCATGCACTTTGGCTTTTAAAGAAAACTCTCATGTCCAAGTTGCCATGACCTCAAAATACAAAAATATCCTCAGTCAAACCTTTCACACTTCTTTCAGTAGGACAATACTGGGTTTGAGGGATTCATGGGGAGGAACATGGGAGTTGTGTATCACTGTGCAGGCAGAGAAGGCTTTTAGAAATAGGTAAACGCAGTGCATATACACATATGATTCTATATAATGTGCACAAGCGATTCTCTTGGAAGAATTTCTGAAGACAGACAACAAATTATGCTTGTAAAACATTTAGGTTTAATCTTCTGTTAAAACTATTTCATCATTAAATGAAATTTAAAGCTCACTTCTTTGCTTAATATTTGTCACTTTCCCTTACTTGCAATGCTTTTTGTTCCAAAATCAATTAAATTTTCCCATTTGATGTACTCTGCACTTCAATTTGTAGTCTTTTAGCAGAAATACAGTCACTATTACTTTTAACCAAATCTTATTGTTCAGTAGCTCTAGGTCTATCTTCACTCAAAAAAAAAAAAAAAAAAAAAAGTATGAGATAATGTAGTAAATGAAGACTAATTACGGCTAAGAAAATACCAAAGAAATATATTTCATTTTCTGACTGATACATACTTGTGGGCCATCTTAAAGAAATATTGGAAAGCTGTATAGAAATATTGCTGTAATACAGATTTAGAACTTTTAGCCAAATTATATACAGGTTTTGTGTCTAAAAAGGGAAGAATGATAAAATAGAAAATAAGAAATAAGCGTAAGTGGAATAAATCCTCCTACCCAACCCCAGCTTTCTTTAAACATGTCATGTGCAAAGAACCATGTCTTTTTTTCTGTTACAAGTCTCTGTCATATTTATCTCCTTCAAAAATAACGGCTGAAACATTCTACCTATAACTATGGGTATATGCTCATATCTGCCTAATTTATCTACTTTCTCCTCTTCAATTACTTGCAAAATCTGGGTTGAAAGTGCTGTCATAATCCATTTATCTAGACACATTTAGTCAAGTGATATATTTGGACTTCAAATAAATGTACTGAATGTGATTGCGTGGTCTTGCCCTATAGCAGTGTTCTGCAGACTGGTGAAAATTTTTCCTTATGAGTAGAAAGCAACTCTAACTTTTGGGGTTTGATAATAGTAGCAACTGTTGATGACAGGTGTCATTTTAGAACTATACTTATATTAGGGTGGAAATCTGAAAATACTCTGTTAATCACTATTTCTCCTGTAAACAGTTTCACATAAGAAATAACAAGAATATTCTAGTTCACTTACATGAGACATGGATCTAACTAGAGACTTAGGATATTTGAAAAAATGGAAGTGGGCAAATTTTGCAGGTTATCCAAATACTCAGAAACTGGTAGACCTGACTCAGTTTTCTTCCCAACCAAGATCTGATATACCCACTAACTCCATGTTATTTTAGCAGAGTTTACAAATTGCACACTCTGGCTGTGTATGAATCTTGGTGTTCTTTGGAATTTCCCTTCTGATCAGAAGACCATTAATATTTAGTAATAATAATGCAAAATATTGATGGCATAACAGGAGAAGCAAGAACTGAATGGCTCATGAAAGCTGGCTATTCCCTTCCAGAGGCAGTCTCTGACGAGTTGGCTGCTGCAGTGCTACTTGTAAGGGGGATGTAGATGAAAGAAAGTTTTTTCCCTATTGTGATATGAGTGTATTAGCCTTCATGTTAAAAAAAAAAAAAAAAGTCACTTCATCTAAATGCTAGTACCACTAAAATCAGACACACTTATGCCCATGAATGTACACGTACACATGCACACACGTGTATGGAAGACTTTATTCAAGTTAGCTAGTGCTAAGGAAATGTACAGAAACATGATTCTAACAGAAGAATTGTTTTTAGGTCTCATATAATAAAAATGAAACTTTGTGTAGCAAACCGGTCTCTTATACTGCCTCTGCTTTCAAGCCAATAAATGTCAAGATCTTTAAAAATGAACTCCTAATAATAAAACAACTTTTAGATTCATCTCGATCCTTTCTATGTGCTCTTACTTTTGAGTCAGAGTGATTGATACTCAAGTTATTTCCTGAAATGTAAATGATTCAGGTAATCCCATTAGGAAAGGTATGAAACTGTAAATTTCTTATGAAGTAAAAATTACAGTGCAGTCTGATGTCTGGAGTGCCATTTTACAGCCTCACCAGGGGGAAAAAAAGGATAGATAAGCAAGAATATACAGAATGTGGTCTACAGGCCTGTGCTTGCTCAAGTGATACCAGTCACAGCTGATTGAAAGCCAGTGTTTCACATTTGCTATAGATTCTAGATTATCTTGTCCAAATTCCTCCCAACTTTTCAGGAATTTGGAGAGTTTTCTTCCGTACCTTGCATTGGATTTGGTGAGAAAGCATTCAGTCCAAGTCTCGCCCAGAAGGCTTTTGATCAGCATGATGACTGCCCATTTTTCATTTGATTTCTTTCCTGTTAGAATACTTTGGGCCAGAATTCGTGATCCCCTTATGGTTGTTGTTTACCGGTGGGTATCGTGCTCCACAGAATTACAACTGGAAGATACTATTTCACTTCTAGCTTTTATGATTTCCTTTCACATGTCTTTTCTTCAATAGGAGCCAAAATTATATTCTCTTTATAAAGGTTATCTTAAGACATGATTGCAGAAATCCATTATGGTGGTCTATGATCCAAAACAAGATTTTGTAATGATGTAACTGCCCTTTAAATAGATAAATTTGCCCATTAGAAGGCAATCCTTTCAAGTGGGAGAGATGCAAAACAATGGAAGACCGTAATACTCTTCATGTGATACAAAGTGAAAGGAAAGAGGTAAAAAAACCAAGTATCAGAGGGCAGAAAAAAGGTGAAGAGGAACTAGATATCATTTATGAGTAACTTACTGCAATTGATTGTTGGATGCTGTTTCCCATCTGCTTGGCAAATAGAGAAAGCTACCCACAACAAATTGTTTTGTTTCATAATTACTAAATGGTGGTCAGGCCTGATGGCGTTTTAAGTTGCTCCACACAGAAGTACCGGCACCTTGTCCTCCATAGCTTTCCTTCGCACTTTGCCAGGAAGGTATATGTGATTAGGGGAGGCATGAGGACTAGTTGAGACAGGCCATACTGTAATGCACTTCAGAAGAGATGAGAATGGGACTTTCTACACACTCATGCATGAAGGTGACAATTTTGGTTTTCATTGATTTCCCAGGAAAGCTTTCAGGTTTTCTTTATAAGAGCAGGATGTGCAACACAAAGGAGGAGACCCTACTTCTCGTGTTACGGAGAATGCTGAATCTAGTGCAAAGAATCAGCCAGTTGATTACTATGAGCTTTTTCTTTTGCTCCCTGAACAGATTGTGATTGTGGTTTTCATTTCCAATTCGTTAGCAGGTTTATATTGTGGTGGGAGAGATTGTTTAGGTTTAGGATTGATTATATCTTTTGCCCAATTACCTTCTGGTTTTTAGGGAATCCTTTGCCAAATTACCTACCAGTTTTTAGGGAAACCTGTGATGTGAGAACTGATACCATGCTCAAGACGTGCCCTCTGATAGAACTGTCTCTGAATTTACTGTAGATTTGTAGTTCCTTCTTGCTGCATTAATTTGTTTTTGTTGCTATGGTCTTGCTAGCTCTTAAAATGTAAAGCTTGCTGAGATAAACTTTTCCTAAATGCTAGTAAGCTGAACTTTGGGGATGCGGGATGCAGTACTTAAAGCAGAATGGGATTTAGCCATATAGCTGTCTTTGTTTATTTCAACTATTTACTAAGACATGGTGCAAGCTTTTCTATTTATTGGATATCTACCAATCCAATAAAGATAGATCAGCATTCCCGCATGTTTTTTCTCAAACCTGCTTTTAAGCACTTAAGTATGGCTCTCGAGTCCAATCTTATGTTACCCTAAGCAAACACATTTTACATTCTTGCAAACCAGTGTGTTAAGCCCAGCTTTTGAACAAGTTGAGTTTCTTGTCTTCACAACTCCTACCGGATGTAATTTTCACAACCTTGGTTGTCAGATGGTTCATAATCATCTTATAATCTCTTTTAAAAGCTATGATCTAGGCATTATTAAATTTGTTCTTGACTAACACTGTTTACTCCCTATCTAGGTTTTCATTCTCTTTGTGGTATTCATGCATCTAATACAAGTATGGAAAACAGTCATATTTTTTCTTTCTTTTAAGAATGCTGAACAAATAAAGCTCCCACTTCATTGTCTTCATGCCTTTTATCAGCAGTCAGTCAGTTCTGTCTAGGAGACTGAACTGAAGCAAATTTCAGTAGGGGTTTGGCCCACCTATAGAGCACGACGTCAAGCCTAATTGTGTCCTAAAGCCTGCAGTAGCATAGCACCATCAATAAATTAGCAGTTATTTTAAGAGCTGTTCAAAGCAGTTTACATTGCAATTGCTCTGTCTGATACATTTCATGATGCATAGATTAAAAAAAAATACCAAAACCACAAGAAGATATAAAGTCAAAATTGAAGATATTAAGACTTGAAAGTTAATGTCTTTTATAAAATACTAAATTTCAGAAGAACATTTTTCCCTTCTGGGGGAGAAACTTGGGAAAACTAAGCGTTCAGAAAAGCTTACCAGTTGGCAAAGACTTGTTATTATCTGAGTTGGTTCACCAAGGTGCGTTCTTTTTGTTCATCAAAACTAATGATGTACCGCCAATGGTCAACAGCAATTTGCCGAGGCATTATGATGTGGGTACCTTCTATCTTCCTCTTAGTTTTATACTTCCAAAGTTCAGTTAAGTGAAGCAAATTCATGAAAGTCATTCCTCTGGTGTTTTATTGGTTGTAGTTGTGAATGTGTGCTCAAGGCTTGCTATTAAGGTTTGTGATACTTAGTTGGATTAATCTGTCTGTCAATACCAACAGCGTTTCTTAAAAATTCTTCAAAAAATCTGTTTTTGATGATGATGACAAGTTGGGTTTTTTTGGTGATGTTTTCTGATCTAGTTACTGACACAGTTCATAAGACACATCTTGATAGCTTGCCGAGTTGGTGCCTAATTAGAAATTTTTGATTTGAAATCCCATATTGGATACTGATGATCAAAAATTGGTCAAAGTTGTTGTTCCAGATGTTCAAAATTTACCTTTATTGAACATAGAGCAAGTTCACTACTCTTTTGAGGTACATACTTCAGTATTTTTTTTCTTAGAAAACAAACTTCATTAGATGAATAGAGATATCTGAGCAGCAAAACAAGCAGCTTAGCCTTCCCATACTGATAGACCTAATTTATTCCTGAGGAATACTCTTTTGCACAAATGGGCAGTACATCTAGTACTCTATATCTTTAAATACAGGGAGGAAAGTAACGTTCACGGTCATTCCTCTGCATTGTCTTGCTTTTTGTATGTAAAGAAAGGTTCTTTGTTTTCTGATTTTACTTCTTCTGAGGATATTAAACTTTGGGTAAGTGCTACTGTAACTCAGTTTTAATAGATTACTCACATTAATAAAAAGGAGTGATGTGTTAATAAAAGTAAGTCACATCTTATGAACAAATTTGAAAACAATACAAAGATCTATCGTTTTATCTTTTAACTAGAGTCAGTATACTGTTGAGTACGAAAATTATCTTTGTTCTTGGTTAGAAAAATTAGCATGATGTTCATTGTGACCGTAAAAGGGCAGCTTCTAAGATGCATATGTTGTAATACCTGACCACTGTTTTTGGATGGTTAGAATCAATCACTAGAAAAACACGGGAAACGTTCAAGACAAAGACTGTGGTCTAATATAGAGACACGTACTATATTTTCTTTCTCATTGCTTACCTAACTGCAGAACATAACATTTTACAGAGTACTTACAGTGTTCAGGTCTTGCTTTATAAATTGGATATATGAAATTCAAAATAATGCTGAAAGAGCTTTGCCAGAATTGATGAAGTGCGGTTCAAAAGAATTTTTGCCAGCTCTGAAAGTAGGTATCTGTTTCCAGTGTTTTTACATAAGTCTATCATACTCTAGAGCTAACTTCTTGGGCCATGAGAATAATCTAAATTGTGAATGCTTTCAGTCTTTTCTGTACCAGTAGTGAGGAGGAAGAAAATGTTGATTCTATAATTACCAAAACGCAAGTTGCATTTATTGAAAGGTGCCAAACACTTGAGAAGAATGGCATACTCATTTAGTGTGTTAGCTGGGCCTCACTGGGACTCTTGGCTTCTTAATTAATTTCTAACACTTTTCTGTTTTCTTATTTGTTGGTGAGTTCCTGAAGAGGAACTGTTCCCTCAGTTAGGGGTTATGAGAGCCTGCTACCAGCTGCAGTTATCTTCTATGTTTCTGTGCTAGAAATACTAAGATACTTTTTCCTGGTTTAAAGGTACTGGTGTACAACAGAGAATGTAGCCCTTACTTAGGAATTAAGATTTAGAAATTTAAGAATTAAAATTTAAAGAAATAGACATTTATAAATATTGAAATGGAATTTTTTAAAACGACTAGCTTTCTTGTTATATGTTTTACTGCTTCTCTTATAGTAATTCATAGTCATCTGTATAGACTCTGCACCTTTTTCTGTGTCGTCATCACATTCTCTGTTGAGAAACCATAAAGACCACTCTGTGTATCTGTTTTTCACAAACTTATCAGTACTTCTGAGGACTGATATCAGATCAGTCTATTTAAATAGATTGTATGTCCTTTAGGGGCCTGTGTTCCCTCTTACTGCAGAAAAAATAACTCGGTATACAAAAATTGTAACAGGCCTGTTCTTACAAAGCATGTTTTAGGCTATAGCTTAGCCAGGCTATGGAAAACATTTCTCAAACTGGATTGTGTTGGACACTGACTTAAGAAGCCTATTTTGTGGGTCATGTGCTGAAGCAGATCCATTTGGTCTGTGAGTTCAGAACAATTAATTGACTAATGTTCAATCAATATTTAATCAACTAATTATCAATTGATACTTGATTATGTTAAGGTTTTTACATTGCAAGTTTACTTGTGAGTAGACGGTTGCATTTCTGTGGAGTACTTTTGTTTTCCATGTTCAAGCACATCTTGATTTTGCTGTGTGGCAAAGTTTCCAGAGCAGGAATTGGAATAGCTGCGTGAGAAATGAAAATTCAAAAAATATTTCTGAGTCAGCTTATTCTTGTCTTCTTGAGGCTCTTCATTGATTGTCTACTACAGACTTTATTTTTTTGTTTTCAGCATTGCTGTTTGTGTTTCCTTCTTGTGAAGACTCTGAATTGCAGATTACTAACAAGCATTTGCATTCTTTACTAAATCTGAAGCAATCATAAATCAACACTACTTTGCTACATGCTTTTGTTTCTTTGTTTATATTCATAATTGCTATAACCTTGATGAGGCAGTTCCTCTCTAAATAAACAAAATGTGTCCTTACATTAAAAAGTATATATATTTATCTGGTACCATCTTTTCCTAGTTTTAGCACATATACATAGTACATTTTTCTAAGTCTTTTGCTTCAAATCCTTGCCACTGATAAGCAGCGTGTATGCTGATCTTGCATAATATAATTTTTTTACTCCTTTACCTCTCTTCTTTCTCCCCCACACCAAAAAGTCCACAGCATCCTTTGATTCCTGTACATTATACATTTTTCACCATATAGAAAGAAAAAGGGGGAAAAAACATGCTTAATATGTAGCTACTTCAATTTGTTCCAGTGCTCAGAGTATTTATGTTTGTGACTTTTCTGAGTGGTAGATGGGTTTATACATAATCATTTTTTAAGGAGAATCTCCATGTTTTGAACTTTTAAAAATCCATTTAATATTTTAAAGTTCAATTTCTAAGTCAACACACTATTTGTAAAGCAGTTCAATTTTGAAATAGGTTCAACATTCAAACCTCTGCACATTGGTTCCACTTCAGCGTGCCACAGAGACCTAATCCTCACAAAAATGCTATTTGATCCCAGGAAGAAAGAAAGATAATGGATTGACCCTCTACATGAAACCATAAAACAGTTCTGGGTTGCTGCCATTCAAATGAATAGAAACCGGCAGCAATTCTAACACCTTTCCAGTTTCAATTTTATTGCATCTGCAGGCATCATGCTGGAATGGTAAACATCTTAATGGTCAGACTCTGTCCACTTATACCATTACTATTTCCCTATTATCTCCTATTTTTTTGTGTGAAACAGAACCGAAAAGGTGACAGATTGCTGTGAATGAAATGAATGGAAATGCCATTTGCATTCATTTCAGTTGAAGCAAATCCCCTTCTTTCCCATCTCTTTGTTGTCCTTCAGAAGGATCTCTTGCAGCTTCTGAAAATCCATGAGCCAGGCACTACATTTGGATAACGCAGCTGAAACCCCATGCATCAGTCTATAGTCAATGTGATAATGCTAAACCTCTTTTTATATACAGAGTCCATCATTTCTCTTTAAATCTAATTGATTCAGATTAATGGAAAGATTTCAGTTATGCATGCTCTGAAAAGCTTTTTTATTTTTTTTTTTATTTTTTAATAAGGATGACTCTCTAAAGAAGCCAGAGCACAGAAAACCCATGTAAAAGCTGATGAGCTTATATACTTACACCTTTTTATTTAAAATAAACTTAACTGAGACACTGTACTGGGTTGTCCTTATTCAAAGATGGACTTGGATTTTTCCATTTCTTTGGCTAAGACACAAATTGTGGGTGTCAAATCATCTTTAAACTTAAGCATGTGGTATGCGTTTGTGCTGGTTCTGGCTGGGATAGAGTTAATCTTCGTCAGTAGCTGGAATGGGGCTGTGTTTTGGATCTGTGCTGGAAACAGTGCTGATAACCCAGGGATGTTTTGGTTACTGCTGAGCAGTGCTCACCCAGAGCCAAGGGCTTTTCTGCTCCTCACCCCACCCCACCAGCCAGTGGCTGGGGGGGCACAAGGAGTTGGGAGGGGACACAGCCGGGACAGCTGACCCCAACTCGGCAAAGGGATATTCCAGACCGTATGATGTCATGATCAGCATATAAACCTGGGGGGAAGGAGGAGGAAGGGGGAACACCTTTGGAGTGATGGCGTTTGTCTTCCCAAGTAAGCGTTAGGCGTGATGGAGCCCTGCTTTCCTGGAGATGGCTGAACACCTGCCTGCCTGTGGGAAGTGGTGAATTAATTCCTTGTTTTGCTTTGCTTGGGCGTGCGGCTTTTGCTTTACCTATTCAAGTGTCTTTATCTCAGTCCATGAGTTTTCTCGTTTTTGCTCTTCTGAGTCTCTCACCCATCCCACTGGCAGGGAGTGAGTGGCTGCGTGGGGCTTAGTTGCTGGCTGGGGTTAAACCACAACAGCATTCTTATCATACTCCTCGGTGCTGAATGGTTTTAGAAACATTCCCCTTACTGGGCTTTCTGTCTCCCATGCTAGGACTTCTCTTTTTTTGCTCCTGTTTGCCTCTGAGGTTTGGGGAAGTAACCAGTTTCTTTAAAACCAGAGTCATCAGTTAAGAAAACAAGAGTGTTTGGAGTAAATTGTCATGCCTGAGAGCTTGTGGAGAGCTGCCGCCTTAGCTGCTACGGAGGACACCCCAGCCATGGTTGCTGCTCAGGCCTACAGGTGAAGGAGAAATAACAAGAGATGACTGCAGTGGGTGCATTATAGCATTGGTTGCATAATCTCAAGAGCTAGTCAATAAAACTGAGGAATTAGTTTTTGCATTTAGAGTCAGCACTTTTTAGGCTCAGATGGTTATTGGGGAGAAAAAAAATTTTTTTTCAGCTCAGTACTGTTCATTGCCTCAAATAGGTACCACCTGAAATGACTTGTTGCCAGAGGATATGGAATGTGTGCGTGTGAGCAAGTGGGGATGTGTAGTCAGTCTGTAGTCATAGTGCTATAACCACAGCTGAAGGCCTGCTTTGCAACACTGTTTCACTACAAAAAAAAAAGATGCTGCTAATTGCAATATGCAAAGAATAACTGAGGAAGAATTCTGCTGTGCTCACTTTCTTCCCATGGTGTTGTAGACATGGTTAGAGTTAATAGCAGTTTCTTCTATACCACACATACATAAGCACACAAACACGCTAATCAGAAGTTCTGTAGAACCATAAAATTAATTAAGTACCAGGAAAAAAAAAAAAATCCCAGAAGACGACATCTGAATTGCCACAGACCTAGTTCATACATTTTCATGGTAACGTGTTTTAACAAATACACATTTTCTGAAAAAAAAAGTTCAAAAAAATTTCCAGGCAGCTTTATGAGACAGTAGTGTGTGCCTGTCTCCAAACACGTCTTTGTTCCTACATCTGTGATCTCGGAATGGCTAACACCACCACTGTTAGCCTGAGGGGCCGAGACAGTCTTCTCTGATCTCACAGAGAGACCAACAGTCCTGCAGAGCAAGGATTTAGTCATGAAAAGAGGTAAGTTACAGAGAGGCATCTGTGCAGTTCTTCAGAAATACTCTGCATGTGGCTCTTAGTCATATGATTTAGTTTTTGGTAGCCCTGTAAGGAGCAGGGAGTTGGACTTGGTGTTCCTTATGGGTCCCTTCCAACTTGAGAAACTCTCTGATTCTATAACTTGATTGTCTTCCTTGCCCAAGACCCCTGCTCTGGCTACGTGTTGGGTATCCACTGGCTTCCCCCGTGTCCCCAGTCTAAGCTCCTGTGCATGGGACCTCAAGCACGTGGGCACCACAGGAAGGAGGGATGGTACGTGCCCTGGGCCTCTACCTTTACAAAAAGAGTGTGTGCTGGGCAGGCACCTCATCCTAAGAGCTGGAGAGGGCTGTAGCTGCACCTACTCCGGTATGAGTTTTGACAATTTATATAATACACCGACTCAGGATTAAAGCAAAATACTCTTATGATGTGCCTTGATATAGCAACATAGACACATATTGTAGCTGAGTGTCTGTAATTACATGTACAGCTTACCTTTTGCACATGAAACTCAGAATATAGCATGTTTTATGATATCCTGGAGACATAAATTTCCTACCTTGACATAATTCCTGAATGTGTGACAGAAATGAAGGCACAGATCCAAGCAAAGGTTCTTTATAAACCAAATTCCAACCCCATGATAAGCACTCCATATTTCCTTGTGGTATATATATTAAGCATTCTGGGAAAGAGAAGCTTTAAAAAAATCATATAGCATCCCAAGAAGCAGCATTTATTGTCTCACAGGCATGGAAAAGTCCCAATTCACAGCAAATTTCATACCATTTGGAAACTAACCGTAGTTTCAAGCCAGACCGTTCCATCTGAATATCCTCCAAGGCTGTTATAATTCTGATATGAATTTGGATTCAAATGTTGTGGCTGGCTTGTATGAAATTAAATACAAACAGGGATCCAAGCACTCCCAGCTATGCCAAAGTATCCAGATTTGGTTTGAATTGACTAGTTTGATCTTTATTCTTAAGTTGACCTTTTTTTCTTAACCAAAAGTGTCTTTGTCACTTATGATAATAACACTACAAGACTCTGCTAGAAAAGAAGAGTTTTTCCCCTACACTCCATAAAATGTACTATGAGCCTGTGTTTGCCACTTTTAGATTACATGAACAATTTCTTGCAATTTCATGCAATTAGAGCCATGCTTTTATCAATCAGCTTGCAGAAGAACCATTTTTATGTCACTGTGTGCTCACTTGGGTATTTAGTATGGTTACTAAAGGTGGTTCTTTAGTAACTTAATACTGTATATAAATTACAATTAATATTCACAAAGTAAAATATATAGGGTTTCTCCTCCTCAGCCTTTACAGGAGGAACATCCAAAAGAGCATACTGGTGTGTGTGTATAGGAAAAAGCTTGAACGACTTCAAAAATTGTTCCTTCAGAGAAGTTCATGTGTGGAGGGTGAAAACTAGTTTGCCCCTTGTTCCCTAGTGATTGCAGAGGATTTGCTGTCTCTGCAGATCACATACTCAGGTTCAGACGAAATATTAAGTCACAGTAAATCTTCACCAGATTTCTCTGATGTTTATGGAGATTTTTCTATATTTCTTTTCCTATTACTTCCCAAGCTTGTTCCACCTTTTCCACAGTGAGAAATAGTTACTGTCCATGTTAAATAAGTTGACTAGCTGTGGAGGAAGCCTCAAGCTGGCTCATGGCTAAACATCCTTATGCTGAAGGTTTATAAATAATTTTCATCCTATCTAGTGTCTGCTCCAATTTTAATTTTTTTTTACTTTTGATGAACCAAGGTATAGATACTGTGCTGATTACAAGGTAGGAAATAAAGAACATAGTTACATTGGGTATTACTGTCACAGGATGTGGTACAGGTATTGATGCCAGAAGAAGAGCAGAAAAATTCACAGTTTAATTCTATCATAGGTTGTACAGTGTAACTGTTTGAATGCAATGTCTGGCTCTGGAAATCATTAGTGTCTTTGCAGTCATGGAGTTTTATGGTACTGCTATATACGTGCTACTTGCCTATTTCTTACAACTGGCAGGGGCAAGATAGTATGTTAGTCTGACTTTTGGTCTGATGTGTACAAGTTTTGTCCATCCCTGCTGGACTCCTGGTTTACTCCCCTGTGCTCCTGGGAAACTTCTGTTCTTAGCAAAAGTTCTGAACCTGACTCTGTAGTGCCAGCCCTGACTGGCCAGCTTATTTCAACATAGTCAGCAGTATTTTTCTTTGAGTACGAATCCATCTTTTTCTGTTTTCCACACCCCCCGGTTTCTTTTAAGTGTTCCTTCAGCATGTGCTTTGAAAGAGTCTCCTGATTCCTAATCAGATTTTCTAAGAATAGTTCACAACAGATCACATCTTGCATGCTTTTCTTTGCTCCTTCAACACCTTGTGAATCTACAAGCACAACTGTGGCTTTTAGGTGATATGCCTTCTAACTTTTACCATAAAGGTGCTCCTTGTAAACATCTACAAAGCCTCTCCATTATCTTCCTGCATGTCCTTCTTACAACAATAGGTAGGAGCTGAAGTCCTGTGTTTGCAGCCTGTTGTCCTAATAGTGTTTCGTTAATTCCTTGCACTTCATCTGCAACCACCTGTTGTCTTCTATTTTGCTTCAATTGCAAAACGTTTACGGTTCAAGTCACTTTTATATTTTCTGCTTTTTGCAGAGCGTGAGTATAAGTGATGTCTAAGGCCTCCAGTACATTGTCATGGTAACAGTAATTAAACAGCAGCAGCACCAAAATGCCTAATGTAGAAAAAGTTTTGTATGTCAAGTATAGAATGGGAAGGTCAGAACTTAGTGTTTAAGTTTTATAATGCTCCTGACAGAGAAGCTCAACATCCAATGTGATTTTTGTTTTGGTTTTACAAGATGTAAGGGATGCAACTTTTTATTTGTTTCTTTATATGTTGCTTTAGAGCCTGTGTCTGGAATGAAGATGAAGGAGGTTGTAGGAGGAGCGAAGACAGATGTGCCCACACGGGTAGACTTCAGAAGCAGCACAGGGACATCTTTCCTAGGGATCTAGGGGCTGCTGTGTGGACACTGTCGCAATCCATAAAGTACAAGCTGCAACCTATTAAAAGTTGCTTCAGTAAGAACAATTATAAGGAAAGAATCAGCAGGGATTTTTTTTAAACCCTCTAATTTCTTATTCAGGAGATCTGAATTTCTCCATTTAAAAAGCTTCTTGTTTTAATATATTAATTTGTAATTTAAACTATCAGCAAAAATGTAACAGAAGTTACTTTTCTCAGATACACATACTGCATACACAGCCTTCTCTAAGAAATAAGGACTGCAGGGGTTGTGTACAATTTCTTCTCTATTTGTTGCATAATTTAGAAAATCCTAGTAATCTGAAACCTAAGCACTTTTATGAACTACCCTTCCTGGAGAGAAACACTTTCTGTGTTTCAGTAATAGGCAGAAAATAAGTTTATAAAGTAACTGAAGATACAATCATAATTCAAGAGCAAATCCCAGCAAAGGTCCTGAATAAAGCATTCCATGTTCTCCATTGAGTGCCATTTTCCGTACTACCTTGTTTGCACTTACAGTTCCTTTATGTGTACATGATAATAGGACCAGCAATTGAAAGCAGACAGCAAGACAAGCATGACCAATAACACTTCACCACTTTACCAATACTTTAATAAAGTTGGAAGATCAATTCAATTGCTAGCTTTTCTCGGAGAAGTGTTGCCCAACAAGATACAGAATGATGAATGCTGATCTCTTAAAACCACTAAAGTATAAAGCGTTACAAAAGGTTTTTTTAATACAACTGTGTGATAAAGGAGGCTTCTGTTGATGAATCACAGTGATGTGGCTGTCCTAACACTTATCTAAAACAGTGAAAAATGAAGTCATTAGTAAAAATAAAATGCAAATATTACTAAATGCTGGAACATTTTTCTTCCCATATTTCAGGTCGGATTTTCAGCTCCCTGTGTGACATTTACATGCACCAAGATGAAAATAAGATGCATAAACTTAGTTTCTCCCCATACCCCAGTAAAAATGAATTAGTGAACCAAGAGAGCTGAAATGTCACCTGCTTTTAAACTAAGGCTACCTTACAGTATAAAAGAGTAGGATGAGTATTGCCTATGAAGCACAAAAAGAAGATTGTGTTTACAATCTATAGGCCACTTGCTGTCTTTGAACATGTAAGGATGGAGCAAGGAAACAAAAATGGAGAAATCTTGCTGCCCCATTGCCATCCTAATACTAATATGATAATATTTCACAAATGTTGAAGTCAGGCCATTAAGATGCAGCACACTAATTCTACATGTTATGCCCACATCACAAGCCTGTATTCAGATCCTACTTATGCCCTTAATTTGTCCCTGATACTGTCTGGTTATTTCAGGATTACTCCAGGGATGCAATTTTGGTTCTGGATTTACAGGCAGTAAACTTTTTCTCTCTCCTGGTAGAAGAAGATGGGGAAGGAGGTTTGGACTCTTTCCATGGAGTTTTCCTCCTCTTCACTTCTCTGAAGTAGGTTCACCCCTCAAATGAGAGATGTTGCTGTTAACTGTCATCTCTGAGCTGGTGCTACAGACAGGACAGAAAGAGGAGAACTCTATTCAGCTGCAGTTTGGCATTGGCTGAATATACACATACCTACAATTTATCAATACAGTCATTTATTAAGAATATTCTGTTGGGGTTTTCTTTTTTCTAGTATTAGTCTGATAAGAGATTAACGTAGTCTGATCTTATCTCATGCTATAGAAATGCCTTTATGCTTCTAGCTTGCATGAAGCCTTCAGGTGTTAGGAGCTTCCAGCCAGAGCAAAACTCTGAAGGGTAGTTATCATCAATGGAGATATTATGGAAGTAGCTCATTTGTATTTTGCTTTCCATTTTACCTTCTCACAAGATACTAAATGTTAAGATGAGGTTTTGATCTTTATCCACAAGTTATCTTTAGTAATCTGGGTTATCAGAAGTGGTTTATCAAAAGCTTAAAGAGAGTGGTCCCTAACTTCATTGCCAAACTACCACTTTCCTTTAAGGGTGTATTTCATCTGGGTAAATCTTGATAATGGTCTGAGTACATACTACATACAATGAATTTTTCTCAGGAACTTGCGTCCATTCAGCCTTTTTATCTGCTGTTTCTTTGATGTGATGTAACTAAGTTGTAAGTAGTAGCGTGTATATTAAAAAAAAATTGCAAAGAAATAAGCTGAAAGCAGACTACTAAAAGAACACGCTTCACTGTGCATGTTTCTTTGTTCAGAAACAGGAGAAAAGAAAAAATATGATAGATGAAAATCACATTGTTATATGTTGCAGGGGGAGATGCTCAGGTAACAATGTCCATAAACACAATATTCATAAACACAAATCTGTACATTTAAAAAAATAGAAAGTAATGCATAAGATTGTCTTCTGCTGTGAGATTTTGTCTTATGGAGGGAAAAATATCTATTAGTCTTTCAGAGACAACAGAATTTTATTTGTCTTCATTGCAAGTTAAGTTAACTGAGATTTGATTTTTAGTTGTACCATTCATACAGTTCCTATCAAGAGTGTACTGGTTCTGAATAAAGACCTTATTATAGAGGCAGAAGGCATAGTTTCCCATTATAGCAAGTCAATGCATCATGAACGTGGCTAGCTATATCACACAGAGTCAAATACATCCAAGAGCTCCAGGTATGTTTGTATAGTGTAATGGGATAGGTTTAGCCTTGCCAGCTTTGCAGGCACAAAATCAGAAGTCTGAGCTGGTGGGTTTGTTCATGAATACCCCTAATTATGTTGAAGATTAGGGTAGGAGTCTTAGATGGGTTTGTAAGATCATGGGATAGATCGTTCAGGTTGGAAGGGGCCTCAGGAGGTCTCTAGTCCTTCCTCAGAGCAGAATCAACTGTGAAATCAGACCAGGTTGCTCAGGGGTTTAACCAGTGAGGTCTTCAAAGCTCTGAGGATGGAGACAACCTCTCTGGGCAACCAGTTGAGATTATTCTGGGAGAAACATTTGATTTCCAAATTTGATCCACCAGTGTAGTCTTAAATGAAACGTGTATTTTGTTTTATTTATTTTACAGAATTTATGTTTCTGAAAAGTGGTAATTATTCCCCTACTTATAAGCAACCAGATGATGAAAGTCTTCCTCAGCACTTCCTAGCTAAAACAGGTTGATGAGAAAAAAAGGCTGAGGACATGAAATTGGAAAGGGTGTATATTAGAAATGGATGTAGTGGCATCCCCCTGCACTGGACTGCAACATTGTCTGTCTGTCCTTGGATGATACTATGAGACCCGTCTGCAGTCTGTTGAAAGTCAGGGGGCTTTGTTCTGAATGAAGGTATTCCGAAGAGATCATTTAATTTGGTTTGCTAGTCTAGCCTTCACACTAGTGTGGGTGAACGGAAGAATAAGAATTTTTTTATTTTTTTTTTAAGAGACATTGCATTTGACATCAAATACTATTTGACTACAGGGAGATACGAAGCCTCTTCACCACTCATAATGTGTATCTGAAATATCATCAAAACAATATTATTTATCCTGTTAATAAGAATTATTATCTTAGTCCAGGATTAAATATCAATGTAATCCTACTTCATCAAACATTCAGAGTAAGCTGTCCAAAATGTAAAAATAAAGAAATTAGCTAAATATAGGGAAAAATTGAAAAAGGAACTAGACTTTCTTTGTAAAATCTTTGTTAGTGAAGTCTCTCAAACATAAATGGCTGTAAGACCAAAGTCTTGCAGTACCTGATAATTAGATAGTATTAGTTGAAAAGTTACTTGCATTACAACATTTAAAAGCCACTTCAGTATAAATATAATTTAATGCAAGTAGAAGGATTTCACCAGCTGAAAATGCTGCATGTAATTATTTTCTTCTGAGAGAAAAAAAGAAGTAGTATTATCATTTCGTTGGTTCATTAATTATTCTTGGATTTCTGTGAGATCTGGGGCCTTATTCCCTCAACCACCCTTGTCTAAAATATGCATACACTTTATCAGAGTAAGGAAGTATTTTGCAGCTGAGATAATCCATCAAACGGATGATGCAGAGCTGGAATGGTAAAAGTTTGTCATTGAAAAGTCAAATTTGTGATAGAAGGCTTCACACCCACATCATTTCCTTCACTGCACCCAAACTCCATTTGATGAGACTGACTTACAGTCCACATCACTACCTTTTCCTGAATTGCATTGTCTTTCTAAAGGCGTGGGATTGATTAATAATGCACAGGCACTACTCTGGTTATGAGAGCAGCAATGAGGTAACTGAAAAATGTTACCAGGTGTGGTGCAATCTGTAAAGGGACTGGGAGAATGAAGAACTGCCCACTGTAGGAGGAGATCAGGTTTGAGACCATCTGAGGAACCTGAAGGTGCACAAGTCTGTGGGACCTGATGAGATGCATCTGTGGGTCCTGAGGGAACTGACAGATGAAGTGGCTAAGCCACTATCCATCATATTTGAGAAGCTGTGGCAGTCTGGGGAAGTTCCCACTGACTGGAAAAGGGGAAACATAACCCCCATTTTTAAAAAGGGAAAAAAGGAAGACCGGAGGAACTACAGGCCAGTCAGTCTCACCTCTGTGACTGGCAAGATCATGGAGTGGATCATCCTGGAAACTATGCTAGGGCACATGGAAAGTAAGGAGGTGATTGGTGACAGCCAACACGGCTTCACTAAGGGCAAGTCGTGCCTGACAAATTTGGTGGCCTTCTATGATGGGATTACAGCATTGGTGGATAGAGCAACGGACGTCATCTACCTGGACTTGTGCAAAGCATTTGACACTGTCCCACACGACATCCTTGTCTCTGAATTGGAGAGACATGGATTTAATGGATGGACCACTCTGTGGATAAGGAATTGGCTGGATGGTCACACTCAAAGAGTTGCGGTCAACGGCTCAATGTCCCAGTGGAGAACAGTGATGAGTGGTGTTCTTCAGGGGTCGGTATTGGGACTGGCACTGTTTAACATCTTTGTCGGTGATGTGGACAGTGGGATTGAGTGCACCCTCAGCAAGTTTGCTGACAACACCAAGCTGTGTGGTGCGGTCGACACGCTGGAGGGAAGGGATGCCATCCAGAGGGACTTTGACAGGCTTAAGAGGTGGGCCCATGTAAATCTCATGAAGTTCAACAAGGCCAAGTGCAAGGTCCTGCACAGGGGTCGGGGCAATACCAAACACAAATACAGGCCGGGTGATGAATGCATTGAGAGCAGCCCTGCAGAGAAGGACTTGGGGGTGTTGGTTGACAAGAAGCTAGACATGACCTGGCTGGCAATGTGCTCTCACAGCCCAGAAAGCCAACCCTATCCTGGGCTACATCAAAAGAAGCGTGGCCAGCAGGTCAAAGGAGGTGATTCTTTCCCTCTGCTCTGGTGAAACCCCACCTAGAGTACTGCGTTCAGCTCTGGGCACCCCAACATCAGAAGGACATGGACCTGTTGGAGCAGGTCCAGAGGAGGGCCACAAAGATGATCAGAGGGCTGGAGCACCTCTCCTGTGAAGACAGGCTGAGAGAGTTGGGGTTGTTCAGCTTGGAGAAAAGAAGGCTTCAGGGAGACCTTAGAGCAGCCTTCCAGTACCTAAAGGGGGCGTACAAGAAAGATGGGGAGGGACTCTTTAACAAGGAGTGAAGTGATAGGACCAAAGGATAATGGTTTTAATCTGAGAGAGGGTAGATTTAGATTAGATGTAAGGAAGAAGTTCTTCGCTGTGAGGGTGGTGAGGCCCTGGAACAGGTTGCCCAGAGAAGTTGTGGATGCCCCATCCCTGCAAACATTCAACGTCAGGTTAGATGGGGCTTCGAGCAACCTGGTCTAGTGGAAGGTGTCCCTGCCCATGGCAGGGGCGTTGGAACTAGTTGTTCTTAAGGTCCCTTCCAGCCCAAACCATTCTATGATTCTATGATATAGGCACAGACGTGCTATAGTAAAAAAAAGTGAATGTGGTTCTGGAGTTGCAAATACTGGCTTTTGACTTCTGGCAGCAAATGAGAAATCCTCAACTTTAACTGTTAATACAAAGTATTTGTGTGCTGGCTGAATATGTTAAGTGAATTGGAACAAAATTATTTGCTTTTCCTTCTACCATTTGTTCAGCTGAACATTTTTGTATGCATAGAGGGGAGGAGATTTTAATATAGGGATAGTGCCAATTATAAGCCTTTTTGGTGGACAATTTTTTTCTGTGCTTAGTAGGCATTGTTTTTACAATATTGAACTTATTTGGGACACAGAGCACAGTTTGCTTAGCACAAAGGTCTTGTTTCTACTAGCATGCAGAGGAGATTTGGGCAGAGATAAAATGCAATCACTGTGAAATGTCCCATCTCTATATAATACATCTCCGTTAACAGCAGGGAGTCACAGTAGTTGAAGTAATTAGATAAGGCTTTGTTCCTTTCACCTAAAGGAGAAGCCATGTGGTGGCGAAATATAAAAGAAAATTGCTAGACCATATGTATTACAGTTCTCTATTTCCACTGGGTTATTGTCTTCTGTAAAATGCTTACTGCAGAATATTGACATCTGTAACGAGGAGCATTTACACTTTGTCAGGTCAGAACTATGGGTATGCATTTGAGCTTAAGCCTACATCATCATTGGCAAGTATGTAAACTGCTTCAAAATGGACTTACAGTAAGATAATACGCAGAAGTATGCCACATCCCATAGGCAGATTCTGCCAGTTTTCAAAGCAAAAGTCAAAATTCATCATTTCCCAGTAGATTGAGGATTGATTTGTACTAAGCTATTTTTGCAGCAAATCTGTGTTTACGAGTTCATGAACAGTCCATGTAAATCAAAGCAAACATTTTAAAAATGAGCTAATTATAAATGAAATAGAATTTCTCACAACTTAAATTGTTATACTGAAAAGAAGAGGAATAGAAACAGAAAAAAAATCAAGGGAATCGGGTGATGTTATCTTGTGTTGTAGCTTCATCAGTGAAGGAGGATTCTGTCTCCCAAGCTATCTGATTTAAGTGGAGCTTCACTCACAGATATCCTGTATGTTCTGACCCAGAGGAGACAAAGTCTCTAAGTCAAGGAATTATAAAGAAACTTAACAAGGTCTAAAGAGAATACAGTAATCAATACTTGAGGTGAGGAAGAAAGGCGAGAAATTATTATGTGCCCCACTGTCAAGCAGATAAATTGAAATAACAACAACAGCAGCAACAACAATAAAAATAAAAACTATTATTATTATATACATAGTTGTAAATTCTTAGGCTCCAAAGAAAAGCAGGACAGCAAATTAGTGACAGCAAGGAAAGTCAAAGTCATGAAGTTTCTCATATGATAATATCAGCTCTGTGCAGCTGCTTGAAAAATTTGCATGTAATATCAAGAAAAGAACATCTGCTGCTCAGTATGCAGCAGACCACCAAAGCTGCTGTAGAGAGGAGGTGGGAGGAATGGATGGATAGGAACTAGATCATGATAAGCAGAACAAGAAGTGGCATCCCACTGAATGGCACGACCTCTATTATCACTTTCTAAGTCATTTACTCCTACTTCTCAACCAGTGGCTAGCATTTGTGATGATGGAGGTAGCTGCCATAGGCAAGTTAACCTGCTAGTAAATTTGCTAACATGGGATAATTTTCATTGAACGAGTGCTTTCTGGAACATATAAAATACATAATTTCAAAGCGACAAAATCCTTGATAGGAACTTGTGAACACATTGCCTAACACCAACTTCCAACAGGTACACAACTTACGTGGAGAAGCAAGAAGGTAAAAGGCTCTCTGAGATACAAGGGTGGATAAGAATGATGATACCAGAGCAAATGTATAAGGATCCATTTGTGACTAATCACATGTAATGGCAGAGGTGGGAGTTAGATGCATAAAAAGCTATTACTTCAGGCACCTTTTTTTGCTATCTTAAGGGGCTTTTTATTTTTTTTGCGGGGGGAGGGGGTTGTTTTTATTTCTCTTTGGCTCAGTAAATTCTTTCACTTTTAATGGTTCACTACACTGAACAGCAAGAGTTTTCAAATGAAATTACTACCTGTACAATGCAAAGAAAAACACATGGGTTTTACCTTCTGAGTATCTTGGTAATTCAGAATTTGGGTATTAAGACTATGTAAATTATTATTTACAATTTGTATGGTTTATTTCGTATAGATAAAAAGGCATACACTATTAGAGAACCTTTCTTTTTAAGAGTAATACGCTATACTTGTTTTTATTACAATTATTTTCACACGCAGTACCACTTGACTTTCTATACTGTCCATATTAAAGGCAAACTAGTATTTCTGATAATTTCAGGAACCCATTTATAATGCAGCGGTATTCAAAAGATATTTTAAGATGGGCTATATTTGGTTTGAGGGGAGCACAATTATCTAATAATCTAATAATAATTTAAAAATCTGTGATACCATCTGTGCAAAAGCCCTGATAGAGGCTCTGCTTTAGCACAGTATGGCTTGCCTATAACATGATTTGGTATCTTTAGCGGGCAGATGTTTTTGCTAGCTTTGCTAGCAGAATAATCTTTCTCCTCCATATTATGCACAGAGGTACATTGCTGGGAAAAAAAGTAATGAAGACAGTATTGCTGTTATAAAAAGGCTTTATACTTGCAGTGTGTACAGTTGTAATTAATATACTTTGTAGAAGTGGAATGAACCAAATTTACAGTATAATTTGGAGAGTTTTGTCAGGTACAACGTTATAAAATGCCAAACATGGTTATTAAGAATAGAGGGATCTAAGACTTCTGCTTATTTAATCAGTAAACAGAAATATTTAGAAAAAGATTGTTGCAGTTTTGTGTCAGTCACTTGCACTGAGCCCTTTTATTCAAAAATTATTTTCTAATTTTGAACAATGAAAAAAATTGTTCAAAACCTATTCTCTCTCCTTCCACATACCTATGAGCCTGTGAGTGCAGGTTTGTGTGAAGTTAGGGTGCTAAGCACCATGTAAACATAGATGTAGATAGCATTTCATCTTATTCTAGAAATAACAGCTACTTAATACCATGGATTTATACAAATACATTCACCATTCTAGTTAAACCTAAATAAGATCTCAGATCTGAAAACTGTAATTCACTTTGCCTCCAGGGGTTGAGGAATAAACGGTAACATGAACAGAAAGGGGGGGAATGAGATCCTGAGGATGCTGCCTTATGCAGCTCTACCACCTGCACATTTACAATTTTTCCTTGGCCAGCTGGGGAACTTTTGTTCAGAAAACTCCTGTCAAATAGTTTTCATCTTTTCTTCATATTCTCTTAGTCTGTCAGCACACCGCAGGAGAACCTGAAAGATGGGTGATTTTCTGAGTCTGCGTGGCCTGATGAGTGGGTGGGGAGGAAGGTAAGCAGAGAGGGAAAAGAAGGGAAAAAAATAACTGCATTAAGGCAGACGTTTTCGTCTTCCGTTATGCATTGTACATAGAATTAAGAGGTTCGTGGTGTTTTCTCCCCCTTCTGTCCTCCATTCTGTGGAAAAAAGGCAGGAGATGATTCTTAGTTATCTCTCTGTCCCAGGCAGCAAGGAAGACTCAGAAGAGTTGTGAACCATAGAAATAGAATGGTATCAAAACATTCACAAACATGATCTACTGGTAATGACCCTTCAATGTCATGGGCTCTATTTAAACCTTAACCTGAAATCTAAAATGCTCTCCATTACTGCACCAAATACCTATAACATGTAAAAGGAAGACTTTCCAGAAATTAATACTTCTGGAGCATCCTGTTGTTTACATATGCATGCTTATATAACAACTTTGAAAAGGGCTTTTTACATAAAACATTTTCCAAAGGTGTGTCATGTAAGAGACTTTGTGATAGTCAACTTCTCATTAATATTTGCCTCTTGTTAGTCATAATTCATTTTGTCACAGACTGTAGCGGCAGTTCTTTGCTATTATTAAAATGGTAGCTTTGTTGACTGTTCAGTGTTTGGAGTTATTTCATAACAAGGGTCACTTTGTGTCTCTTCTGTCACCATGACCTTCAGATTATGTCTTTACTTTCCACTTCAGTCTAACATCCGGCTTTTATTTACTTGATGACTCCGTGGTTCAATAGCACTTAGGCAGTTGTTGACAGCAAATGGAAAAGTTTGAAAATACTCTTGTTTAGAATGAGACCATCTAGTGCATACTATATACAAAATTTATTTTCTTTTCTTTTCAAAATAAAGACAGTTACTCTAAATGGTAGCTTTTGTTTTGGTTCGTCAACAATTATCCTTGTTTGCGTTTTCCTTTATTTTTCCCCCCTCACTCCTGTGCAAGGCATTCATCTCTTAAGCTATACTGAGGTCAGTCAGTCTTCTTCCTACTAGGATTTAGTATATCCAGCTTTTGGAAGGAAACTGTAATATCTGCCAGAGATGTTGTAAATCTCATGTACTCTGCTCACTGCCACTGATATGAGAGCACAGCCCGGGGAAGTGACCACTGTGAGGTTATCTCTGTCTCTTGATAGTCCCTAGCTGCTGTTTTGTCCTGTAGGAGCTATTTCTTCTCATCTGTGCTGAGGCAGCCTCTGCTGTAGGATTGACAAATACATATTCCAGGACTCAGGGAAGCAAATTTAGCTTGCAGATGGGATGTTGACTCATGAAAATGTTCTCACGTACAGATTCACGGGATAATGTGGGCATGGAAATACACCTACGTGGACTGTGCAGTTTAACAGAAATGTGGAAACTTCCTTACACTGAATGCAGTGCTATATGTTTACTTGAATGAAGTAATTGTAATAAATGATTAGCTCTTCAGTATTTCTTACTTAAGACATACAGTTCACTATTATTCATTCTGAAATATATGCATGCATCCCAGAATGTCTTTTTTTTTTCCTTTTTTTTCTTTTAATTAAATTAAAAGTATTTGTGATGTCATGTCCCTGAGAGATTAACACAACATGTAATGTCTTTTACACCTTTGGGAATGTTTGATTACTTTCCCTCAGTTTCATTTGATGACAGCCTGGGCTGTTTTGTTCAGAATAACTATGTGTTTAACACGTGTGACACCCACAGTAAAGCACTCTACTATTAAAGAAATCTAATTCTGGTACTCCTTGCTGTCCTGTTTCAGTGTGACTCTTGTTTTCTTGACAGCCTTGGAACACACTGCCTAAGCCATCTCTCCTTGCATTTCTTAGCTGTGTTTCAACCCATTTCAGACAAGGATCAAAGCGGGGCACTCAAGTGAATTTACTTTATTAAAAGTTTATAATGACTTTCACGCAGCCAATGCAAGCGAGTTTCATGTGATCTGGCTTTATTCAGTCTGTCACTAGCATTCAACATATTGAATCAGGCACAGAAAACGCTCTTGCAGTAGCTAGTACCTTGGCTGTCATCAGTATTTGATGTCCAGGGCAGTGCACTCCCTTCCATTGCATCATGTCTTTCTGAACATGCGTTGCAGGTGATTGACTCGGGTAGGAGGGGACAGTTGGATGTTACATTTGTTGTTTCAGTGTTTGTTGTTGTCGTTTTAGGATGGCTTCTTTTTACCAGCCTGTTCGTGCATTGCTTCATTCCTATGGCTTATGTTATCGCTTATACACAGATGACATACAGATCCATAATTCCTTTTGGTGTTCTCAGATTTTGCCTTTGTATTTCTCTGCCTGCATCATCTCCGTAACTGGATGCATACTAATCTTTTATTACAAACAAAGAAGTCAAAAAGGATTCTTTCTAATCCTATTGTTTAGGTTTTTTCCTCCTAAGTACTTCATGTCTCAAATGTTGCTTCTCTGTCCCTACTTCTACAGTACTGTATTAGTTTTAGAGTGTTCATTATAATTTGTTGTATAATGAACACTTTGCAGATCGAAACTACATTCCCCCCCCCCCCCCCCCCAGCTGTATACTTATTCTGTATGCAGAACTTCAAGTCTGTTTGGTTTTTTACTGCTTATATTACAAATAAAAAAAAATCCCTGAAACAACTGGTCCATGCTCTCTGCAAGTCAGGCAAAGCATGAGTTTTATTATAAGACTACCACTTCTCAGTCCAGTGACCTAAATTTTAGATTACAGCAAATACGAAAGCCACTGCCTGCTTTTTACCATGTGCAATCACATTTATATGATTTGACTTCTTTTTGTAGACTTACCCAGAATATCAATTCTGTTTATAAATTGTGTCTACCCTTTTTTCTTTTCTGAACTGTGGGAGCTATAAATACAGTAAAAAACGTTTTTGAACAGATTTTTCCTCTCTGGTATCTTCTGTATTAGATTTTGCTGACTTTTAGTAGCATCATTTGTCAACTTTTAATGTACTTTTAGTTTTGTTTTAAACTTGATCTTCAGTTAATTTTTGCAGAATATCTCCCCTTTTGTTCCACACTATTTATCATTTAATTTTTGGCTTGGTACATGTTCTTTTTTTATGTTAAAAATGTTTAAATTACTTAATAAGACATAGTCACAGATTGATAACACTGCTGTCATTGCTTTACCCTGTTGGCAGTAATGTGAATAGGTATTTTAATTTTCTATTGATGCCATTCTTGTGCCCTTATAAAATACCACTTTTAATTTATTGGCAGAATGTTCTCACCATGATAGCCATAAATACAATTACTACAACAGCATTAATAGTTTCCTATCTACAAGGAATTATCCCCTCTGATGTTTTTATAACTGGTATGTAGACATGCAGTAATAGTAGCTAATCTTGTGCTAGAATTATGGTGAAGGCAGCATCGCTTGTGTTGAGCTGAAGAGGCAGCTTCAGGAGGAGGGATGTAAATCCAGCAGAGAAAGCAAGGAAGTGGTCAAAAATTGGCCATAGGCTTGGGGAATTTCACTGCACTCACAAGTCAGATGTGCAGTTCCAGTTCAGGATAAAAATTAGAAAGTCTGTGGAACAGATAGCATCCAATGTGGGGAGCAAACAAGATAAGGAGCTACCAGGAGGAAGAGGTTTATTGCTACGTGGGGTAAGCAGCAATATAATTCACTCCACTGTTGCCAGCAATTCATGAGGGACTGGACTTCTGCAGACTGACAGTTTCAGCAGGTATGCCACAAAGTTAATTTGTATCTAAGCTTTTGTCACAGCTTGAAAAGCAGGTAGTTCAGCTGATGAGTAAATGGACTGAAGGTATGTAAGGGTAACCTTGTTTGCACACTGTCAGCAAAATAATAATAGATTTCTAACGGTGAAGATCTGTAAACTTGTTGGAACTCATTGGCTTGATCCATGTTCTTCTCTACGACTAACTAGGCGCGGTACAGCTGTGTTGCTGTGGGGTGGGATGTGCCATCAGGAAGCTTTGGTAGAAGCAGTGTGGAAGCACCAGCTGGCAAAGGAGGTGTTTGTCAGATAAAGATATGTTTAGTTCTGTTGTGTACAAGCTGCAGAAGATAATAGACCAAACCACTCCTGTAGATGCTGAGGAGCTGTGGAGATGTTGTTCCGATTCCTTACGTACCTGTTGTGTGCGGCTACCCCTCTAACTCTCCTCTCCTCCAGGCAAGACAGCTGTTTTTTGCACAGGAACCATTTCATTCCTTTGAATTAAGCACTTGGCTTCTTGGCGTTGTGTGTAATCACACATACCCAGTGGCAGGAAATGTATTGATTAATGCAAGGTTTGAGCAGTCGCCAGAAATTTCAGGGAGAGGCATATTGTTCTTAAGTGACTGAAGCAACAAACTAGGGAGTTGTGGCACAGTGCCCTATGGTTATTTTGGCAGACGTGCTTGCAGATATAAAGAACATGCAATTGCTTTCTTCTTGGGCTTCTGAAAGCATAATAATGCCACTGTATGTTAATTTCTAACACATCACTACAAATACTGCTGTAAATTGATGTAAAGTCATTGAAACATTAGATGCTAACAGCATGACAATTGCTTTTAACTGTCCTCGGGGATTGTAAAGGATGAGATTCCCTCATCACTGTGGCTGGTGGCCAAGGAACCCTATGCGGGAAGGTCTGGAGTGATGAACAGGCAAAACTGGAACAGGGTTTGGTGGGTCTGTTAAGAGCAGGAGACTGAAAAAAAGTATCAGGAGACAGGAGGAGGAAACTTGGGCTCAAGGAACATGGTTCTGAGCGCTCCGTAACCACCCAGAGTTTTCTGGAGACACCGGCAAGCTTCAGCTTGTGATTTAGGAGGTGTGTGCTCGAGGCTGGCTTGTGCAATACCTGTGCCTAATGCAACCCTCAAGCGGTTGCACTCAGAACAACCAACTGGCCTTTTTTCCACAGCTATAGCTCCTAGGCAGCTGTTTTATCAGCCAGTGCACCACAAATTCATTTTTTTGGTCATGTAATGTGTACCTACTCTTTAGAAGAAAATCTTGGTAGTAGCCACAGGTGAATCTTTTATAAATTTTCATTTTATATTGATTGCCTAGCAACGTTGTTTTCTTTCTGATTGCTTTCTGTGTCATATTTGTGTCCTTTTCTCTTTTGATAATAATTTTAAGCTTTTGTGTCCTTAACAAAAACTTATCAACATTAACATGCAAAAATATTAGCAAGAGGAAAACAGACATTCAAAACAGGTACTGAGAGAACTTCGCTGACATCTTTTCCACACAGTAGATTTTTTTCTGTCCAAATGCACAGTGGTCTCAAGGCTCATCTTTATTCTCTCATCTTGATTCTCATCCAAACAATTCTTCTTCTAAAAGTTCTTCTGAAGCTGATAATACTACTACAGACAGACTAAGTTTTTTATGTGCTCATATTTTATTTTCCCCTTTCTTAAATACAGATAAGACATTGGTTATTCTGTATTCATAAATACCAACTCACTTTTGATAGATTCATTAGAGCCCTTTTCCCGTGTGCCATTTTTCTTTATTTCATATCTATAATGGCAATTTGCATTTCCCAACCCAAGGCCTTTAAGTGCTTGGGGTTTTTTGCTTTCCCTTAGACCTTACAATTTCCATTTACACCACTTAATATCATGGTGAATAATATTCTTATTCCTTTTTTTTTCTCCTTAGTTTGCTCTGTTGTTAAGTACTAATGTCTATAACGAACACAGAAGCAGTATATTTAATTTGGGGACTATAACTAAATTGACTTTGGCTGAACGTCACTGAAAATCTGAATTCTTTCTTCATTTTCCATCTTACCCTTTTATGGCTTAAGAAACTTTTGCTGTTTATTAAAGCTCCCTCCAGAGTTAGAGCTCTGCTTCAATTCTGATAATTCTCAGTTGATCTGTACACTTTGAGATTTACAAAATACATGCTTGTTTTGATTCTGCTTTTGGAAATAGTTTTATATCCTTCTGCAGTTGATGCCTTTCCCTTCGTATTTTGTCCTGTTGCTCAAGCTGGAAATTCATAAGTGTACGGTAGCAAAAAAGACTGTTGAGATGGTTTTATTAAGCTGACATTATGGAAGTGTACTAATACCTCTAAAGGAGTACACAGGTAAAGTTCATGATCCTCAACATCCTTTACAATGTTTGAAATTCTAATCAAAATTTGAATTTTGTAATCAATGAAGTCTTGGAGAAATAAGCAATAAATTACATAAAAATTTGATAATGAGTATATTAGAAGGCATAAAGGGACAAGTGGTGTGACAGAGTACTCACTATTAACAAGTGCCATGAGCTGCTGCTTTCTGTCCATATTTTAAAAAGTCATTATCTGTTGTACAATTGAAAAGCATCAGTACTGTAACACCTCCTACAATAGAAATAGTGGCTTTTTTCTTTTTCTTAGTATGACATTTTTAGAATATGTTACCCTTCCATACTGAAAGATTGGGAAAAAAACCCCAAAACCAAACCAGAACAATCCTTGCATTTTATGACAAAAATATTACTGGTGGAAAAGGAGGATAATTTCTCACTCAGCAATTTTAGAAGAGTTCTGTAAAGAAAGAAATTAATTACTTTAATGATATTATTTCCCAACTGCAACACTTTTCACGAGTGTTTTGTGATTTATGTAATAGGTACATCCATTACATCTTTCTCAGTCATGACGTTTTGCAGAGCAATTAAAATGTCGAAGGAGCCCAGGCCATCCAAGCATTTTTCAAAATTACTAGAAACACGGAGTGCTGGCTGTGGGAAGTATGGTAGCACTAGTCATTTTATCATCAGTGAATGTTTACGTTGTTACAAGGAGATCTTAGGAGCTTTGACTTACTCTTCTCTCTAGTGTGAACCACTAAAACTTAGAAAATGAGTTTCTGTTTCAGAACAGGGAATGATCTTCATATTTTAATGATCTTCGTATTATCCACCTAGATGTGTCTACCTTCCTTGGTGTAAAGCAGAAGCTGTGAGTATTTGAATAAGCCACCATTTTAGACCTGTGAGCAGGTACGATGGACAAAGATGGTGGGCAAACCTCATTTAAAGAATTTGAAATAAGCTGTTGGGTGCGAGTTCAATGACAGGGAGGGTGTCCCGGGATGCTGCTGTGCTGAAACCATTGTCATGCATGCAAGCTTTGCTCTTCCCTTATAATCTCAGAAATCTCAACTGCATCAACTAATGCGTACTGCCTTGTTTTGAAGCAATTTATTTGTCACTGCATTTCGTCTGCTGCTTGCTTGGTATTTTGAGAGTTAAGTGCTGTTGAGGTCACCTGGCAGAGCTACAAGGATTATATCCTAAACAAGGGCACCCGGGAGTCCCTCCCAGCTCGTAAGTCTTGGTGCTCACCTTGGTCGTGTTCTCAGTACGTGTAAGGATGAAATCTGAGCGTACGGCATCACTAAGCAGGAGCGTGGCCCCTTTTTCTTTGGAAGGGAAAAGGAGGCCCGGTGCAGTTCAGCGCCGCAGATGACTTTGTGTGTGGAGGGACACTGGCTGTGGGTAACTGATGGGGGCATTGCTGACTGCAGGTAGGACAGCAGATGCCCAGCCTTGAGGTTACTCGTTGCAGCAAAGTGGCTGCTTATGGCAACCAAACAGATGAGCTTTCAGGCGGGCTGTATAAAAGGCCAAATCTAAACACCACCTTGTGTTATCTCAACAATACCTTATTGTCAAGAAAAGTAATTAACAAAAGTGCAACCAAAAAGCTAGCATGTTGCAAGAAAACTGTAACAATGACACTAGCTCTTTCTCAGGTGTCACTATGTAATAGAAATTCATTAATAATACAAACATGCAGATAAGAGATGAAACAGAAAATGCTTTTATTAAGAAACTACAGCTCTTAAAAGCCAGCAGGTTTGTGGGGAAATTTTGGCTATTTACAAGCTGGGTAAGGAACACTCAAGTGAACGCTCCCTGTAGTCGCTACACTGCCCATTTCTTACTGTGTTTTCTGCTTCCTTGAAGTCTCTGAGCCCTCTCACCCCATACACCCACAAAGACATTCTTCTCGCTGCTTAACGGATCTCTAGGGCATCTTTATGGAGTTACAGCTGTCTGATACGCAAACAACACATGATCAAGTCTGTTCCGAAGACATTGTGGGAGTGAGGCAGAAGTTGTAAAGCTTGTACAGTTTACCAAAAGTGCACATTTTATATCTCTCTTGGGTTTAGCTAGCTTTAGGATTTTCAACTGGAATTTTTTTTTTCTTCTCTTTTATCTCACTCCTGAAAACCCCTTTGTCTAGCCTTGCTTCCTTCTGCAAGCACTAGATCTCATCTATTGTCATGGACTTTTCCTGTGCTACATATATTCAGAAAAGGACACATTAAAAAATAATGAGCGTACTCACATGAAAGAGGGGAGAAAGAAGGGAAATGTTGCAGAGTTCCCCTCAGGAATACAGGAACAGATGAGAAAAAAAAAATAATTTTAACTGCAGGGGGACACGTCAGTGCTGGCTGGGGTGAGCAGGAATATTGAGGGATGGGAGTATGACCTTCTTACAAGGCCCTGTTAAGGCAGGACAAATGTCAAGCCCATCTGAAGGGACAAGACTAAGAATAGTGAAAAATAGCAGATAGGGGTTTGATATCCAAGCAGGGTGGCCAAAGGCAGTAGCTTTTTCAGCAATGAGTCTTTTATTCAGTGACCATATTAACAACTGCCTTCTCTCTCCCTCTCTTTTTAATAGTTGCTCAATCTATTTTGACGTGAAAAGTCTAGGTGTTTTTCTTAATCTCAAAACAAGAGTATTTTGAGTTTTCTGGAAAGAAGTCCCGTTTTTACTGCTCGAGCAATTACTGAATTTGTCCAGTGTTCACAAATATTTTAACAAAATTGACTGATACTACAGATAATGGACTATTCCTGGGAAAAAAAATCTATACGTTAGTAATGCTTTGAATACTTGATGCCCTATGGGCACCCAGTGTGTCATGAAAGATAAATAAAATTTAAATAGATTATTTATGCAATAAAAAAAATCATATCTCAGTACCGTGATGTATGGCATATATTCCACTTCAGAGGAGGGTTCATTTATCATACATATCGCATAGAGCTCTACTCACGAATTATTTGTTTCTTTTGTAGCACGCATGCAGTTCATGATAGATTAAAGGACACAATCCGAGTTACAGTTGACATATTAAAGCATTGCTGTGTATAGAGATATTATTTATGAAAGAAATATTATACAATCATAAGTTTTCAACAGGGCCTGGCTTCTTTCTCTTTCAAGGCAGAATAATAGTAAATAAGGTAAAAATCTTGAGGAAAGCACTAAGGGTTGTATTTCCAAAGCAGTATCCTCCCTGTAGTTTTATCTAGTTAGGAGCTCACACTGGTATTAAATCTTTCTATTCAGAGCTGGTGTTCAGCTCATCTTAAAAAGGTGGTGTGAGACTTGACCTCTTTTGCAGCTCATATCCACAAGTTAGTAGGGGATCATCTTATGCTCTGGTCTAAGATTTATTTGAGAGGCTGTGTATTGCCTTGCATTTTGCTTGTGACTGCAAAGGTATTGCATGGTCATACTGTGTCAGGACGAGCACCCATAATAAGTTACTGATACCTCACTGCACTCAAGCCTGTATTTGTCCAAAACTTCACTGTTAGCACAGTTTCATCTGTGGAGTCATAATTATAATCTCAGTGACATTGCTGTCTGTGAATGTCAAAGGAATTATGCCTTGAAAAAAATAGTTAGAATATACACACTAAAATAAAGCCTTAGTCATGGAAATTCTGGCTACTTTTCCTCTCTTCCTTTTGTAAGAGGAGATATGAATACAAAAACATATTTTAAAGCTAAAGCAGATTAGCTGGTTAAGAGGAACCCAGTAAACAGATGGTATCAGATAACTGGAAGACTCCAAACAGAACTGCTGTCCTAGGTGATATAATGTTTTACCCAAGCTTTGGATGTTTTGGAAGCCTGAGATGAAACACAAAGTTGGGAGCTTTATTTGCATGCGTGTTTCATTTAGTCACAAACTGTCAGGAAGGTATACGTACGCAAAGTGTTACGGAAATATCTATTCAATCATTTATGGATGAAGTTTTCAAATTTACATACTTAATTGCAGAGACTACACAAGTGAATACCAATGCACAAAATCAAGATTTATTAGTGCAAAAGGAAAACAGCATACAGAGTAACTGTGTGTATACGTATAGAATTGATACTTATTTTGATTTATTGTGATTATTCATTTTGCCATGTTACGTGAAAAAGGAAAAAAATTCTTATTTTGCAGATTTTTGGGGACAACTGAGAAAATAGTGATAAATTAGTTAAAAGTATTTTTTGCTACCTTCAAGTGGTGATTGAATACTATGCACATATTTTATACATGCAAACATTATCATGTTGACTCTGCAACCTCCCCCCAGTAAATATAAACAAACCTTCTATATTGAAATCCTGACTGTGTTACAGTCACCAGAAGGATTGCCATGGCTTCAGGAGGATGAGGATTTCATCCTCAGTCATAGTCTTGCAAAGAAAGAATATTGTTCGTGACGCTGGAAATCACTATCCCAATATGGGATATGATGTTAAATGTAAGTATGTTTTTAACACCATCCAATTCGCTTCAAAATCTGCTATTGTTAAAGTAACCATTCTAAGATAACTCAAACCAATGATAAATTCAACCCCATGGGTTCAGTGAGTCAAAAGTTGAATCCTGACTTTGCTGCAAAATAAATCAGGGTGTTTATTTCATTGAAACTGTAGATAAATAATTTGAGAAATGTTTGCAGATAAGATGAACTGAAACCCAAAGAAGTGTTGTATTTTTCCTTTTTTAATATTTTTCTTTATATTTTTATTTATTAATTTCTGGTGAAAAAGTAATCTCTATTTTTTGCCTTGGGGCAGGAGATAGAAAACTGCATCTAAAATTCCCCATTTATTTCTAAATAATACAGTACTGTATAGAAAAGTCATAAAAACAGAGACTGCAAATTGAATTCCAATAACTCTATCCTGTGAAAAACAAAACCTCTATCTAGTAAATGGGAAAGCATTATTGACAATTATATGCAAATTACCAGGCTTTTGGCAGGCTCTTCAAAACTATTATCTTATGGCAACTCTGTAAATTATATAGCTATGCCAGCAATGTAGAATTGTTCATTATACTTTATTGATACATTTACGTTGTGTTATATTGGAATATTTTGCTATGGGTCTTTGGAGGCTTTCTTCTTTGCTTATTTTTGTGCCTGCGTTTCTCCTGCATTTTGTACTTACCCCCACCCTCAGAGTCGGAACTTCCTATAGAGTCACTGGGCCAGAGCGAGTCAACTTTCATCAGCAACATCACCATCCACTCTTCTTTACATCCTGAGGGCTACCAAACATGCAGGCAAAAGTTAGGTGTTGTTTTGTTATCATAAGACTTCCCTGGAGATCTGTGCATATCCTCTCTTTTCAAAATCCTGCTCATTCTTCATCTCAGGTCATGTATTCCTCTACATGCCCCAAATTCAGTAGCCTATGTTTCTTCTTGAGCTGAGAACACAACATTTTCCGTTGCTGCTATGCTACAGAGCGCGCGCGCGCGCTCTCTCTCTCTATTACAGCTTATATTTAATAAACGAGGAACAGGCACCCTGTTTATGTTTATTCATAACAAGTTTAGATGTTACTTTTGAAGATAAAGAAACAAGTTTGACGATATACAATATCAGCTACACGCTCTGCACTGATAGCAAACTTTAGCAATCAAGGAAAGATAAAAAGGTTTTGGAGAATTTAATCACGTACTTCAAAGTAGGCTTAAGAACATATATTTCAGAAATTGAGATAAAAAATGAATGTTTAATTTACCTTCTTTCTTTTTTACCATGAGTGTTTCTGATTCTGTTGCTAATAACCTCATTGCTTCTGTCAGCAAACACCTCTTGTGGTTTGTTGGGATTTTTTTGTTAGAGGGTTGGTTTTTTTTTTTTCCTGAAGAAACTTTTGTTGGAGAAAGAATCTCTTAATTAGCTTTTAGTTCTCCAAAGGACGTGACTGATGTTTAATTTCACTTGGCTAGAGGACACACGTAGTTTGGGGTGACTCAATAAATTCCACACAGGTACTGGAAAGGAAGAAACTAATGCAAAAATAACCAGGTCATAAGCAATGACGTGCTGAGGTTCATCTCCAGTAAAGAACCCCATTTCTCGAGTAACCTCTGACGATATCTCTGTGTGATGGTAAGAACAGTCACATTCCAGTGGAGTTTCTTTTTGGCTGGTTGTCTAGTAACATGAGAAAGAGGTTTCTCTTGTGTGACCTGAGGTAATTGCAAATTTGTTTGAGCAAGGTATATAACCAAATATGAAGCACCACCTTGGCAAATATTTGCCCTTTTTTCTTCTGGATATTTTTAATTGGATTCTGGTGTTAAGGATGTGTACAAATAGAACTCAAAACATGTCTCTGGCCTTTCTCATAAAATCACAGGTTAATTCTTGCCCTGAAATCACAAGCAAAATATTTTATTTTACTTAGGAGGAATGTTTTTGCCCGGAATTAATATACTTGCCCAAATTCTATCAGCTAGCCTCCATGTCTGATGTGACACATGGTGTGTTTGGAGAAGAGCAGCTCTTTGTGTCCTTCTTCAGGTCCTTTAGCTAATCTTTGAAGTGGAAGAGTCTGAATGAAGGGCAGCTGTTAAGAAGGAAATAAAATTTTTGGCAAGACTTAAATACATATTCTTTTTACAAGTCCTGCTGAAATTCAGTTCTGGTACGTGATGATGATATTCTCAAAGGCCCCTTTCTTTTTTCATACTGTAGCTATAAAAGTGTTCAAATTGAGGACAAGACATGACCTAGGCCAGCATATTTCAGAATCCCACAACTCTTTCTCCAGCGCAAGGACCAGTAGTGGGGAAAGAAAGAGCTATCTTTTACTGGGATGGGGTTACAAAGAATGCAAAAGCATCCCTAAGATTGTCTGCAGGCACCCACTGAACCAAAACCTTCATTTGCACTTCAGGAGCTTCATAGAGAAAGAACTAAGCCATGTTGTTTAGGGTGAGATTTCGAAGTGCTTGGTGTTGACCTAACTGTACTCCTGTTAAAATCAACGGTGAAATAAAACTCTAACTGACTGGACAGCACTCACTGTAAAGCTGAGGATTTCTGAGAATTGTTTCTTGGGCTAAAAGCTACTAAAGTTAAAAAGTCTGCTTAGTCTACCTAATTTTTTAGGGGACAGATCTTGAGGAAACCTGTTTGATTTCCTTTGTTTAGCTTTTGTCTCTGGTGGTGCCATGAGATGATCGTGATAGAACAATGAAATCAAATCAAAGCAGCTAAGGATTAGGTGTCTCTGTGGCAAATAGTGCTGACAGCAAAGTTGCTAGTTAGTGTAGGAAGCTGTTAGCTTGAGATAAGAGGCACTAAAGGCATAAGTGATCTTCCAAACACTAGCAGTTACCAGTTTTATGGAAATGAGGGTGCTCGTATACTATTTTAGGTTTTGAAATTTAGAGACTTGCCAGAGCAGAATCTCTCTGGTACTGATTAGCATGTTGAATCACTTGATCAGATGTGTGCATCAGCTGAAATGAGGGGAACTTAGGAATAAAAGGAAAGGAAATTACCCCTTACATCCTGTACTTTCTTTGGTGTTCAAAACTTACTGATTGGAAAATAAGAGGAAATATCCCACATTTATGCTGCATACATCTCTTTCACTGCTTCCACAGGACAGAGGAAGAAGTCAGGCTTAGCACTATGTCCTAGTAGCCACTGATGAGCAAAATCCTTGTGAAGAGTTGAGGGCTGTGCCCTCTGGGTCACCACTCTGACCGAAGGTGATCAGGATTAAAAGTTTCTATTCATGGGGAGAACATGAGAACCATCTGAAAATATTTTACAGTTTAACATTACCATTTAATATCCAGCCTGTGGCCAGTGTAAAGTACTCATGGTAAGATATTTTCTTACACGTTAGCAGGCATGCTTCAGATAAACAAACATTAATATCTTGAGCGACTTCAGGAGTTGGACCATGTAAGGGATATCAGTCTGAAGGTCAGCCCTATGAACTTCAAATTTAAGCACAGTTTTAAAAATGGACGGCTCAGTAATTTTAACAGCACGCCCATATATTCCGTCTGAACAGCAGGACTGCTATTTCGGCATATTAGTACTGCTGAGTGACCTCCTGCTGCGTTTTGGGTCTGTGCAACACCAGCTTTTCAGTACATCTGGCTTCCTTCCTAACACTGCCTCAGTATACTTTCCAGAGAAAACACACTTCCTAAAAGCTAGAAGCTACCTATAAGGTGTTATGTCTTAGCCTTTCTTTTTTTTCCATTTTTTTTCCCATTTTTATTTTTCTCTTGTTCTTCTCCTGGCAGTAGAATGCACAGGCTCTCGAGAGAATTCCCCCTGGCTACAGTTCATTTACAGCTGATTTTAGAAACAGCGAGAGAACACTTTGAATCACAGTATGTCTGCTACCTACCTGGCTGAAAGAAGGAAGTGCATAAATCCAGATATTAAAATAAATAGAGAAAGAACCAGCTGTTTTATGGAAACTCTAGAACCTTAAAACCTTTGTTTGCTCTGTATTTTACTTGATTATCTGAACCCGTTCTCACTTTCCTAGCAAACAGCTGCAAAGAGAAATGCAAACAGACAAAAGGGAACAGCAAAGAGGATTTAAAAAATGCATACAATTATAACGGAGCGTGAAGAGTTTAGACAGAGAAAATCCTTCCCTTTGCCTTCTCTGTTTAAAATTAATTGCTGCAGATATTGTACTATGTAACTAGTGGCTTACCTATTGCTAGCTGCAGGGTATTTTGCGATAAGCGTGAAGCTGGTGGGTTAGGTTACTTATTTTATTCTGTTGCAATAACACGTGGGGCATCCCTACCTTGTACTGTGTTTGATTTCCATGAGAGACCAATGGCAGTGGAAGAACAGAAAAGTGTGACTTGATAAATCTGGAAAGATCTAGTCCCCTTCAGAGAACATGTGGTCTTTGTAGCCCTTGGAATTCTGCCTGATTAGAAGAAAAAGCCACATAATTTGACACAACAAAGCAGTGCACAACTTCAGCTTGCTAGCAGTGCCTTAGTAGCTTGCCTGTCTTTCCAGAATGTGACAAGTGCCTGAGGAAAGGCAAACAACTCGTGTTGTGAGAGAGAAGGAAGGAGTATTAAGTGCTGTTGATTTCGGGGGGGGGGGGACGGGGACCTTTGCATGGCAAATGAAAAATAGAAATGCAAATCAGCTCCAAATACTTAACATATCTGATAAACAGTTGTATAAAAATAGAAAGTGGAGACAATGAAGACCTTCAGATGTTCTGTATTCACGTTCACTGTCAGTATAGCCTCACTTAGCTGAGGAGTGTGCCTGCGTACGCTGTGGGCACAAGCACCGATGCTCACCTGGTCAGTTAGACCTTTCTGTGGCACGTACAAACATCAGTTCCCAAACATCCGTATTTGTAGTCACAGTAAAGATTAAAATTGTATCATGGGAACTGAAATTACATGCACAGGATAAAATGCTGCTCAGCATTGCCTGAAGCACCAGAAAAAAAGGTATAATGGAGAATTAAGGAGCTGGGGGGAAAAGGGAGGAAGAAGAATGCAGTCGAAACATACTGCGTTGTTCAGTGGTGTCAGTCTGCACAGATCATGTTTGAGCTGATCGTGCCTGATCCACTTAATGGTTGTTTTCTGAAAGCTGTATTTCAGCTATTCTACAATTTAGAAAAACATCTTCTTATACTGTCACCTCCAGATACCTACTGTAGAGAACTTTATATAATAATGTAACTTACAAAGAAGCGTGACAAAAGCAAAGAATACTGAATCCACTGGGCCTGAGGTGGATCACACATTTTTAAGATTTTTTTTAAAAGACTGTTTAAGAAGGATGCACTGCTCCAGCATGAAGGATCCCTACTTTAGAGTCTGACAACCCTTAGGTCGGTTACTTGAATTTTGACAGTATTCGGTTTCTATTGTGGTGTTTCTCTATAACAAATGCAAATTTTTGAAAATGCAGGCACCTCCTTTTCTGCATTATGTCAATGTTCCTTATAGTACTGCTGTTCTTTTAGAATACTCAGTAGAAACAGAAGCAGTAATTTGTAGTGTGATTTGAATTTCCATTTCCAGGTAAGGGCATTACAAGTGTTATAATTCCGCTTAACCTGTTATGCAAACAGGCACCATAACAACACATCTGTACCTCTCCAACCAACGTCTGTATAAGGAATAAAAATTTCTGAAGGGAAATCTTAAAATAAGCTTTAGCATGAGATCGGATTCTTTTAAACGTTTTTGATTTGCAAGGACATGTTATTTATGATCACAGAATTTTTCAGCCTTCTTAAAGTCCAGTTGTTTAACATGACCTGATGACAATGAATTCCCCGGGTGTGTTGCAGCTGCAAAATAGAAATCATTGTTAAAGTCTCAGACCAGCCTTCTAATTCATTATCATTAGGTGAAACAGAATGATTTATCCTGAGAAAATAGAATACAAACTCTCCTTAGCTCAGTAGGATGTCTATGGGGTTATTCCCCAATGTGGGAAAAAATATCTAGTAAATGCTAAACTTACTGTTTTTTCCCTTTAATAAAGTGTGTTTTATAACTCCTTATACCTTTAGGGCTTAATCCTTTCATCAATCAGCAAATCAAGTAATGGTCTTAAACATTAATAAGACAGATAGAAACAGATTATTGCTTTTTCTTTCGAACAGCGGAACTCTAGTACAGAAATGCTTTGACTACTGTTAGCTCCACTTCCCTGTTGCAGACTTTAGAGGTGACATATATACTTCCACTCTTCTTTCTCCATCAACTTGCTAATTTGTTCCCCTAGCCAACCTGAACAAGGTGTTCAAGGCTGTCCTCAAGGAGGTACGCTCTGTTGTGTCCAGTGGCTACCTAGTGTTTGCAAAAGCTCTCGGTACCTTGCCTCTTAATTTACACAGTGGAGCTATGGTATTTCTGCAGACATGGCAGGTCTTTGTATCTGAGGGCAAATGAACAAAAAAAAAAAAAAAAAAGAGGAATTGATGTTGTAGTCGGGCAGTAGACTCAGAGGCAATAGATCAGTGTTCTGTTTTTTTCTTGTCAAGTTTAAGCCTTGAAATTTTGGTGAAAAATCAAAATCTATTTCCTGCTTTCTGAACGTAGGCACAGTAGTACTGAAGTGCTTCTGTCACGCCTGGAAGCTGTTGTGAAATGCTCCATCCGTGCTCATTGCTCCCTCTAGCCTCTCTGTGCAAACTACTGCCTTGAATTCCCATCTAGTTTTCCTAACACCTCCCAGAGTGCACTAATTTTCTTCTTATTGAAAGGCACTAGATGATGGGATGTCCTTATATCCTCACTTTTTTATTCTGTAAAAGAATAGTTTTATGAAAATCCTCATTTTCAAGGGATGTGACATGGTTTGAGAGGTTTTTTCCTCTCAGAAACCTCATTCTTCCCCTTTTGTCTTCTGACAGCCTATTTATCTCACCTTAGCTAAATCATCTATATAGATAATAATTCATATTCCAGTTGCCAGTAGGGTGTTTTTTTTATTTTTCACTAGGTGAGAAATAAGTAAATCCATATTCTTCCCAGCTGAAATTACCATTTATTACAGTCTGTTGTGTTGTATTTTATTCTCTATATAGTCAAAAATATAAAGGAAGTACTTTTTCTCCAAAACTTTCATATTATTTTTACACAGTTTTCCTTCCCACATTTTATATCCTTTTTTCCCCTCAATCTAATTCCAACATGCTTTGCGTATGAACTGCTCCAGTTATAACAAAACTCCAGCAAATAGCAACTGATGAGCTCACCTGATGCTTTTAATTAAGTAAGGAGGACGAGTCACCTCCAGGATGTCTCTTGGTCAGTCCATAAGGAAGACTGCTACAGATTTCTTCTGGAAATCTTCATAGCAAAGTGGAGGAATGGAGATGTATGACAGGTAACTGCTGGTTTTGGATGTCTACAGAGAAGATACACTTCAGATAGCTACAGTGCATTCGCATACAAATGCTTTAAGTTGAAAGGGTAAAAGTCGAGATAAATATTTCATTGCCAAATGAAAGCAGTAGCTTTTTCCACCAGTCTGTTTTTATTAATTTGTGTTGGTTATTGAACTTTAAAATACACCTTGCAGATGAAATCTGCATACTTTTTTTGCATACCTAAAAAAGCAGATCTCATATTACTTTCTGCTGGTAGGTGGTACCTGCTAGGAGTCAATCTGCGGATGAGAATCTCAGTATACCTAGGAATAGCCCTTGAAGTTTAGTGAAGGATGTCTGGGTTGACTAAAGAAGCCTCTAAGTTGTCAGTTAAGTTACTGCTATGACCTAAGTGTTTGTCTGGTGCTAATATTAATTTTGAGCTATACACAAAAAAGTTTACTAAAATTTTGCGATTTTATATGATAGTCAAGGTTGTTTTTCAGCATGCCAATCCGTACTCTCCATGGACATGTCTTCAAAGTAGACGGTTGTTTTTCCTTAATTCAGCAACTCATAACTCCCTTTCACGGCATATTCTTCTCCATTTATTTGTAATGCTTTCGTGAGAGGTATCAGAGACGGGTAAAAAACCTAGGGCACCATTTACTAATGGCTTACATTAGTGAAATTTGTCAAAAATGTGGCACTTCGTATTGTTTTGCAAATTGTTCCATCTTAATAGTAGTAATTTAAACATTTGCTAAAAATTGCACTTTCCATTTCACAAGTTGGAAGCTAAGGAACTGGGAGGCTTTCTGGACAAATGTACAGCTTGTGCACATTTTATATAAAGGGATGAGCTTCATTTTTAATAGCACAGACTGTCACGCCTTGGTAGTGAATCTGGGTAAAAGCCATACACCAGGAATATACCAAGAATAAAAGAAAATTTCAGACTGTGGGGGGGTTGAGAGGTTGTTTTGTTTCTTTTTTTTTCTCTCATCTAGCTAGCTAAGGGATTACAAAGGCTTCTGTAAATGTCAGAAGTTTATGTCATAGTGTTTAGCACTCTGTAAAGCCTTGCACAGCATCTCTGTTCACATGGTACTTACTCATTATGCAAAATCAGAAATTTCCTACATGAAGTAGCAGCAGTTCTCCCAGGTAAAAATAAATACATTTATGCCACTTTAGATATTCATCAAGACTGTGGGGTTTTTTTCATTATTTAGACATTATTTTGCTCCTATTAGTTCTCATAGCAGCTTTTCCAGTTGAAGTAATATGGCTTGTAAAGTTAAAATCAATTACAGTAGAGTATCCCTTATGGATATCCTGGAGGAGGTAGCCTGTACATGCACTGCAGATCTCATTTCAAACTTTGAAGGCTGTAATCTGAATTCAATATGTGTAGCCATTAAGAATTAACACAAGATATAAAATCTCGCTGATTGTGTTTATAAAATGTCAGTCAAGTAGCAGCTGATGCCTAGAGTTGTGTTAGCACAGTAAACTCAGGGTACAATGAGATACATTTCAGGGACGTTTAT
Organism: Astur gentilis; assembly: GCF_929443795.1. Classification (NCBI taxonomy): domain Eukaryota; kingdom Metazoa; phylum Chordata; class Aves; order Accipitriformes; family Accipitridae; genus Astur; species Astur gentilis. The sequence continues at coordinate 17,671,024 of NC_064891.1, forward strand.
TTTGGAAACCTGGGGAGAAATGGATGAACATTCTTGATGAATGTTAGGGGTGTCAGAGACCTGTACATCTGCCTATGTGTACATACACACACACACACACGTGCATTTGCAAAGTTTCTGCTTTGTTAAAGTTACCCATACAGTCTGCACTGAAATAAAAAATGAGTCTTGGTTCTTATGCATGCCTTTCCTGTAATCATGGTGGCCCAAATCAATTTAAGCCTTCATGTACCAGGATCAGCATGGAACCTGTGCCCATGGTGGTGTTAAAGCGTGTGCTTTGCACGAGACATTGGTATTGCTCCGTCAGGTATCAGTATAACAGAGGTCTCTGGAGTGGGCGATTCAAGTTAGGCCAAGGAAAAGAGCATGGGTGAGACATTTGGCCTATGCAGGAGGACTGGGGAAAACTTTTCAACTGCCCAAACCAGCAATTCACGTACTCCTGTGGTTAAGGTACAGATTGTTCAGGAATTGCAGTATTAGAATTTTGAGAGGTCTTTTTCTTCCTGAAAATCACAGCATCTTAAAGCACCAATTCAGAAACACAGTGGGATTATACTTTCTGCCCTCCCCACTTCTCCTTTGCTTTCTTTGGCCTTGCTTTCAGAGTAAAATTGTGAGATTCTTCAAATCTCAGGATTTCATTGATTCTGACTAGGTTGCATGGATTACAAATGGGAGCCAAAAAGGTCAGTATGACTTGGTTTTTTTCTTTCTAAAAATGCTGAATATTTTTCATGATGTAGTTTATTAAAATATTATTTTACCTTAATATAGTGTAACTATATTTGCTTTAAAATTACATTCATCTTATATGACTATGTCTTGTGTGGGCCTAGTGTACATTACACAGCATGTTGAAAAGAAATGTCTTCAGATGTTGGTCAGTTTTTTGAGGGAAAGGGAAAATTGGTGAATACACAGTTCCACATGTTCCCCAGCTTTCACCTTGGAAGTCAGCAGTGATACTTCTGTTGATACATTCCTTTTAGCAAAGGAGAACATTGTTAGCAGCATGTAATATCCACAAGCACAATGAAATCTCAACTTGCAATTTTTACCTTCCACTAATATCCTGCTATCTTCACTAACAACAGTACATTACCAAAGTGCAGCACCAAGTTTTTTAAAAGGTAAACAAAGACCAGAGTATCAAACTGTACCGGTTTAAGGGCATACAAAGGTAGCAAAATAAAGGGAAGACATTTTTCTTATTACCGCTACTTCTTTAAGAAAGGTGCTTGTTTTTCCAGAGTGGGAAAATGTCAGCTTTATCTAGTATTCCCAGAAGCATTGGTCCAGTGTATTGCATATTTGGAGAGTCAGTGCAGTTCAGGCACAAAAAATTGTAAAGGTTTGTATAAAGCTATGCAGTCCCAAATGATGCTCATTTGGCACTTTTGCCTTGAGAAGTCCATGGAGGCAATAGACTCATAGAAATTTAAGGTGTTTACAAACTGTATGCCAGCTACTACAGCACTTTCTAGAATGCTGTTTATTCCATTTGGGTAACTTTTCCATACCTAACTGTGACAGGGCAGTCTGCCGCTGCCATACATCACATTAACAAACGAGGGAGAAAAAAATGTCTTTCTCTGCCTTTCTTCTTTGTTTATCTGTGTTTTATGCAACAACATTGTTGTTAAAACCCTCTTGGCTTTCCTTACATAAAGAATAACCCTACACCCAAACCCAGGTTGCCTTAGTGGTTAACTAGGCAAGACTACTTGCCTTGATTTACTCTAAACATGCTAGGTGGCCACTGGGGTAAATACACACATGCACATATATAAATACAAATTTGAGAAATTTCAGACTGAAATTTGTTCACGAGGCTCCAGTGCTCAGGATATGACCGCTTAAGCTTCCTTAAGGAATGTTATGCCTGTAGCTTTTGTTTTGTAAAAGCTGGACTCATTGCCCACCTAACTCCATAACATGAACTGAAATCTTACCACCTGGAAAAAAAAGATCTTGTCTTTTGTTTCCAAAAAATACTGCACTATCTCCTAGCAATTTTTTTATCACTTATGAAGAAGTATTGGAGAGCTGTCTATAAACAGCCCACATATTTGACTTCTTGGAAAAAAGTGCCTTTTTTTGGATATGCCACAATGAAGGTATATGTGATAGACATAGACCTCTAGCTAATACCCTGGTTAAAGCTAGTGAGGATGTGGCATGGTATGTTTTAACAGTACCTCCGTATGCATCAGAGTACCTATTTTATGTCTTTGGAGAATTTACATGGTGGTTTTAAGTGCATGTGAAAGCTGAGGCTGCTGTGTCTTCATTGCCAGTCTTACTTATGTTAACAAGATTGTACTAAAGGAAAGCTGAGACAGATGCTCTCTTTCCTTCATCGTTCTGCTATGCAGACAAACTTTTTCTCTCTGACTGAATATGATGGAGTGGTTTCATTTTGTTTAAAAAAAAAAAGGGGGGGGGGGGAGGGTGAGGCAGAAAAAAAGTCCCAGAATCAGAGAAAAGCCATCCAGCCTGATGTTTGGATTATAGTTCTCTAATGAATGTGTAATTATTTATAACACGTGGAACAGTTTCAACAGCAGAGAGTGGGAGCTTTAAAAAATAATCAAACAGGCTTACTCCAGAATGCCTCTTATGGTAGGGTTTATGGTAATTATCAAAGGAAATACAACGTGCAGGTTTGAATTCTCTTAGCTAGCAGATAGAGGCAGGAATGAAACCTGCCTCTCACAAATTTGGGGTAATTGCAGTGAGCACTGGACTCTATATTTGTTAAATGGTTGTGGTGTCCCATCATTCTTGGTAAATCTGTTCTTCATAATCATCTGTTATGTAAAAATATTTGTGTTTGAATTTGTAAATATCTTCAGGATGACCAACACAGTGTTTTCCCTGTAAAGACTAGATTTTTTATGGAATGTGCAGCTACAGTTTCTGTATCATATGAGTTTGATTTCCTGGCGACCAGCAGTCATTTGAAACACTTGGTGGGTACTAATCATTTTGTGTATACATGCTTGGCTATATAAATAAATGTATTTTTTACAGGAAACACACCACTTTCAAATATTTATCTGTTGATTACATCAATCACTTTATATGTAATTAAAATGCTTTCCATTTGATGGAGGCTCACAGAAATGTAAAATCATCTTAATTAATTGTCTTTGAGGCTTTGACATTTAAACTTAAAAACCAAGTTTCTTGTTTGTATGAAAGTCATAGTTCTTTCAATGATACGATAAACTATGGTATAAATTGGCTTTTCACAATGACTTTACTAGTCAGAGCAGAAAAAGCTAATAGAATTCAAAATCTGATTTTACTAAGCCCTGGTCAGACAAAGTTGGAGAAAATCTGCATTAACAAAATCCTAGTACATTAGATGAGGAAGATGACGATGATGATTATTATTATCTGTGTTGCGTCAATCAATGCTCTGTTTTACTTTCTTGAAGCTGTAGTCAGCCTTTTCCCTTTTTGGCAAATTTTATGTGTACTTCTACTTTCCTTTTGTGTACGTGGTAAGAATGGATGAATAAAGGCAAGTTGGCTTTCATCTCCATAATTAACACTTGCATGAAGCATAAAATGTGAAAATTAGAAATGAGGATGCAACTGAGGGGGGAAGCTGAACCTGCCTGATCTTTTCTGGTTTGAAACCGCTTGACAGATCAACCCTTTGAGATTCAAGTTCTATTTAGTGAAATGTCAGTCGGAAGCTGCTGAGTGGGAGGGACGTCGTCACTCACTCCTCAGAGACAGCTAATCATATCGTGGTGAGAAGGAAGAACTGTTTAATTCCTGCAGACTTCAGTTTTCACAGAGTCTTGTGAATAGCTCTTTGTAAATTTGTTCTGCCAGGGCTAGAGGTAAGCAGGGCGTAAGTACCCGATCTCAAACAAAAGCTTCCAAACTAGCTCTCCCACAGCTGTTCTCAAGCATGAGGGCCTCAGTATTTACTCCCCGTTTCTACCCCCAGCTTCTTTTCTACACCAAGGAAAAGAAGCAAATAGCTGGAGTCAAGCTAGGTAGGGGGAAAAAAAAAAAAATTTTTTTGAGTGTGTTTCAGCGTTCACCTGTGTTTACTGCCTGGAGCATAGAATAAAACCGTGCTGAATTTGAAGTCACATTTGCTTTTGAATAGGGAACGTAATAACCATTTTGTAGCACTCAGGTTATAAATAACGTAAGACTGGATAGCAAGGTGAGCAATCCGGAATTGAGTTGTCTGAGGTAACAATGCCTGAGATTTAAAAAAGGGTTCTTAAATATATATGAACTTACTTGGTGCAACAAAAGCTTTAAAGTAAATTGCTGCCAAGAAATAATATAAGTCATTGCTCCGTCTTATATTCTAGGTGTCCCGGTGCAAACTTGGGAAAGTAAGAAGTGGTCTAAATGCAGCATTTCCCATCTCCTAGGCTGAGTAAACTCTTGCTATATTTCAGCATGAGACCTAGATGTTGGGTAATTTTTCTTTAGCCTGTCGGAGACAGCTGTGGCCGATGCTGGTGGGTTCTCGGGCAGCCTGTAGCAGATACTTGCTGCAGAGACCAGGTGTTGCTTAGTTAGTCCTGAGTCGGGGGCAGGAGCTGACAACCTCCAAATGAAATGCTGCTGGTAGAGGTCTGTCAGTAGTGCCACCGCTCTCTGGGACTATGAAGTCCAGTGCAAGACGTTAAGTCATCTCTCCATTTGGCATTCATAGCTCGAACACCATGGAGGTATGGAAAGCTGAGTGGTTGCCATGTGAAGCAGCAGAATTTGACTGGCGAACCCGTAGGCACTTTTAGGACTACACAGACTTTTTTGAGAATCGCTCTTTTCCTTAGGCTCTCCCTTGCTGATTGTGCCCCCTTTCAAGCTTTCCAGTCCTGGCATGGATCTTGACTGAGTTCCTATGTTAAGAACTGGAATATGCTGTGAGAAAGGAAGTCCAGAACTGTAGCAGAGAAAGGTGAAAATGATTAGAAAAAAAAGCAAGCTGATTTTCTTTAAGAAAACCTGAAAGTTGTGGAACTGACCCTAAATAGCGCCTGAGACTCTCCAGGCGGATAAATGATTTTGGCTATGTCTAAAGCTGCACAAGAGAAACAGCATAGATACGCTGTAGAGTCTGTTAGCTAAGCCAAATGTCATACTGTACTGCGTCTGGTCCAAGGGCGAGCTCTGGTATCCCTGCAAGGCTTTGCGCTTAGAAGCTTAAACCTACTATTAGTGAAGTTCCTCTGTCCTCTATTGCCATCCCTACCATATTTGCTTTACAGCGGAGGACTGGCCAGAGGGGACTGTAGTTTTACTTGTGGTCTCTTGATTATGGCGCATCTGGAGAGTAATGAATAGAAAGTATTTAACTGGCGTGCTGTACATTGATTAGAGATTACCAAAATTAAGCATGCCTATCTTTGTGATGGCAATATATTAATAAAAACGGTGTGTAGCCTTGAACAGTGTAGGTTAAGGAACTTTTTTCTATTATCTCCGAATGTGTTAACTTTCATTGTCCATTGTACATGTGTGAAAGGTGGTCAGGGTTCAGATACAGTGGTTTTGAATGACTTGTTAGATTAGAAAGCCAACAATTGTGATAAGATAAAAAAAATCAATTTATTTTCATTGTTTTCTTTAGAAATGTATTTTAATGCCCTTGATTAAGATATATGTCACAATTTTAAATTGATGTGTGAGAAGTAGAGTAGATTTGTGGGGGCTAAGCTAAGTCCCTTGATGAGAAGTACGGGAATAGACTACAGAAATGTTGTACGTGGATAATAAGTGAATATGAATCTCCCACACACCTATGAGAACAAAGAAACAAACAAATAATATCATAAACAAAAGAGCACTCTTTAAAGCACAGAATTTAAAACTATTTTTACTGCCATTTGAATTTACTTTTAATATAATTAGTATCAGCCAGATAGAATTTAATGTTAATGTGTGAGCATGTATGAATTCATCCAGATACCTAGGAATGCATAGATAATATATTTAGTACTTGAGCACAGTTAGCAGAACGATGTCATCAGGCAAAGAGATGTTCAGACTGTATAATTACCTCATGACAAACACATACATTGGGATTATAAAGAATCTTCAATCAAAGAACTATGCCATTCTGCACAGTATATAATTTTAAATAGAAGTGTTCCAGCTGTTGCCAGTACTGCTGTCAAGTTTGTATCTAATCACACTCCCAGCAGTAGAAAGCCTGATTTAATGCTGCTTCTCTGGTCTGAATTTTTAAGAGTCCAGGTTCTAATCCCCAGTGTTTTTTCTGGGCTGTGCAAGACCAGCTCTTTACAAGTGTTAAAGCACCTAAAAATTTGAGATTCACCCACCCAGTGATGTTTCCAAAATCACTTTACCATTATCTGCCCTTTACAGTGTCTAAATAACTTTGAAAAGTGTCTAGTATTGATCATCTCTCAGGAGTAAACCAAAAAAGCCTTCATTAGCAAAAAATTAGAGGATGACAATAGTTCCTGGGGAATTATTTTCCTTTTTATTATCCTTCCAAAAATTGAGGTTTTAGAACTCTGGGTTCAGAGACAGGGACAGAGACTGACCCAGTGATGAGAGTATTCACCAGGCGCATGAAGAGTCAAGGTTGATCTTCAGTATTACACCTGCTTATGTGAGAGGAAAGATTGTCAAGGCTAAGACTCTCCAACAACTTCATAGCCGACAACAAGAGAGTCTGAAATCCAGGAGTCTTATTTGCTTTGTTCATAAATCTTGTTCTCCATCACCTAAATCCTTGAATGATGGGCTAGTATGAGATATATTAGAAGAAGAAATGTAGACAGCTACCCACCTGTCTCAAAACTGGTATAAATCAGCCTCTGTATATATGTGAGAGAGAGTACGTGTGTACATACAAAGTTATATATATGTATTCAATTTGGTATTGATATTGTTGCTAAAAGAAGTCAGAAATTTCTAGCCTGCTCTTACTGACTTTCTGACAAGCACCAGGCTAATGTAAAAAGAATGACATTCACCATTGGGACTTATGGTTTTTAGTTTGCCTTTGCCATTAAGATTTGGCTAATGCCAATTAGTGTTCCATATTTAATATAAGAGTAAATGTTTAGAGGCTGTTAATCTTTTCTTTCGTGGCTTAAGGCTCACATAGTAAATACGATCTAATACTTTTCAAGAGGTCCTCCAGCAGAATTAGGCATATAAGAACTACTGTTTCAGTTTTTTCAAGGGCTAAAAATGAAATGCATGTAAAACCAATGGAGAATGAATAGTAACAAGGAAAAGGGCTGATGACTTAATATATTTATACACCACAAAGAGGAAAATGTCCAAACATTTAAAAACATTAACGATTCTTGTCAGCTCACCCTTTCAACCCCTGTTTATAACAGAAAAATACTTTTGCTTGGCCCATCTAAATACAAAAAGATTTTGATGGGTGGGTTTCAAAATACCAGAAAAATTGTCCTTCAGTTCTCAGCCACCCTGTAAGATGACAAAAGACGTTTTGTAGAGAGCACCAAAAGATTTAAAGAAGAATTGGTGGCTCATCAGTATTGTTCAGCACAAAGCTGCAAATAAGCTTCCTCTGAAGAGCAGATGGGCTGTTAAATAGGCTTATAGTTCTGTGCTGCCAGATTCATACAACTCAGTTCTGAAAACAAATCCCTTGGGTTTAGATGAAATCCCTAAAGAAGGGCCATGAGGATACCTTCCCTACCTTGCTGCCCTGCCTTCACATTACTTTGTGATGATCAGAACCTGAAAATTGTTGAACTGGGAACTAATATTTTAAAACAGGCTTTGCATACTGAGGTTCATTTAACTGTAATCTGGTGGGATCTGCTGTCAGGAATTCAGGTCAGTTACCAGGACTCCGAGGACAAACAGCAAGTAGCCTCTCTGAATGTCCTGCTGCTTTAATTTTGACAAGCATGTACTGAAAAGAAGCAAGAAATACGGGTAAACTGTGAAGCCTGAAATTTCATACTGAAAAAGAAATGTCTCTAGAAAAATGCAAGGGCATAAGAAGTGCAGTTCATTTCAAGAAAGCTCTTCAAGTGAAATTCAGGCTAAGTCTCTTACGGCCAACTCTAACCACCTACGATTTGGCTCTTTCTGTTGCCAATGAAGAGAGAGAGAGGCATCTCTGAAAAGCAGTTCTTTTCAGGGATGGAGGTAAATCAATCCCTCTGTCTACCCACCCTGAGCAACATGATACCTTCCGTGAAAGTAAGGACAAATTCAGGATGGCTTCAGCCAACACAAGATTATTCCAGGTTTCTGTTTGAAGCCCTTAGTTCCATCATGCATTGAGCAACTCTGGGAATACTGCATGCATCAAAGGCTGCCTATTTATGAAGTTCATTTCAAATGAAAGCTGAAATTTAGTAAGTGTAATTGACTTTGCTTCAGCTGTATTACCAAATTTACCACCCTAAATTTTTACTTATTCGCTTGGAAAATCCGGCTTTTTCTTTCCTATGGTAAATTCAATAATTACATTTATAAACTTCTCATGGAGTGTTGAGATTCACCTTAGTTGAACAAAAATATTTATACCCTATTTTGAAGTTATATTAATTCACAAGTATGGTGGGTTAACCCTGGCTGGACACCAAGTGCCCACCATTGCTGTTCTATCACTCCTCCCCACTCAGCTGGACAGGGGAGAGAAAATAGAACAAAGTTGCCCATGGGTCAAGATGAGGACAGGGAGAGATCACTCACCAATTACCGTCACAGGCAAAACAGACTCAACTTGGTGAAAATTAACTTAATTGATTGCCAATCGAACCAGACTAGGGTAATGAGAAATAAAACCAAATCTCAAAACACCTTCCCTCCACCTTCCTGGTGCACAGCTTCACTCCCATATTCTCTACCCACCCCCCCAGTGGGGCAGGGGGACAGGGAATGGAGGTTGTGGTCAATTCATCACCCGTTTTCTCTGCCGCTCCTTCCTGCTCAGTGTGAGGACTCCTCACTCTTCCCCTGCTCCAGTGTGGGGTCCCTCCCACGGGAGACAGTCCTCCACAAACCTCTCCAGCGTGGGTCCTTCCCCCAGGCTGCAGTTCTTCACAAACTGCTGCACCGTGGGGTCCCTTCCACAGCCTGCAGTCCTTCAGGCACTGACTGCTCCAGTGTGGGTTCCCCGCAGGGCCACAGGTCCTGCTGGGAGCCTGCTCCAGCATGGGCTTCCCATGGGGTCACAGCCTCCTTTGGGCACATCCCCCTGTTCCAGTGTGGGGCCCTCCCTGGGCTGCAGGTGGAGATCTGCTCCACCGTGGACCTCCCTGGGCTGCAGGGGCACAGCCTGCCTCACCAGGGTCTTCCCCACGGGCTGCAGGGGAATCTCCGCTCCAGCGCCTGGAGCATCTCCTCCCCCTCCTTCTGCACTGACCTGGGGGTCTGCAGGGCTGTTTTTCTTACATATTCTCACTCCTCTCTCTGGCTGCTGTTTCTGTGCCCACTGCAATTTTTTTCCCCTTCTTAAATCTGTTATCCCAGGGGCACTACCACTCATGGGCTCAGCCTTGGCCAGCGGTGCGTCCGACTTGGAGCCGGCTGGCTTTGGCTCTGTCGGACATGGGGGAAGCTTCTAGCAGCTTCTCACAGAAGCCATCCCTGTAGCCCCCAGTACCAAAACCTTGCCACACAAACCCAATACAGCAAGTTAAAAGTGACCTGTGTCGTGTTTTGTGTGCGCACGCACACACACACAGAGCCAACGTTCTGCATTGCCAACATATTGAAACGTAACTGTGATTTGTATTATGTGCTGTCCCAATTAATGAATATGCTGACCTTCTCTTCCACAGAACCTTTACTAACTGATGAAGATAACAAGAAAATAAAGTATGAAAAAAAAAATGAGGTGGTACTCAGATTTCAGGTTGCTTATCAGAATTTTCAGAATAGGACCATTTTTTAAATGCTTCTGCTACTCCCCATTGTTATGTACCGTTTGGTTGTCTAAGTGAACAACAGCCAGTTTCAGAATTCATTTAATTATAAAACATAGTTTTCAAAATGCATTTAAATTTTCTAACAATTTCACCTGACTTACCACTATGGTGTTAGAGATGATTTTCTCTTTATGACACATATTGATTTCAAATTATTTAGTTATGGCTTCTTCCTGTCACCTGGAAGAGGAGGGGAAAAAAAAAAGACCACTGAGGGTATTTTTGTTTGGTTTGATTTTTCCTTCCACCTACAGCATTGCCAAGAGCAGTCCCTACTGCCTGCAATAGCTGATACTTCACATGTCAAAAATCTACCTAGTCCACAGCCTTCAGTGCCTGTTCCATTCCTCCCCTGAGCCTGTTGCAGGTGTTTGTGCTGCACAAATCTATTTAAACAACAGGAGAAATGGTTTCTGAACCTTGGTGTATTAGCAGTACTGGTCCAGAACCATGGCGTTTGTTTACGTTTATTGTGTTTTGGTATCTACTGTAACTGCAAAATTTTTACATGACTGTGTTATCATTTAAAATAGATAATCATGCTGCTATAAAACTGCATTATGTAGATGCAAAGGTGCGCTTAGTGCACATCTGTGCTTCCCCATATGCGAGTGTTTGTTGGCGCATGCGTGTATGCCATATGTATAGTTACAATATACATATATGTACGTACATAATAGCTGTGCTCCTCTATTTTAGCCTAGCAGCCTTTGCATCTCTCTTTTTACTGTTTTTCTTTCCTGCAAGTATTCTTGTTTTGGTGATCTGGCGCTGGATTAGGTTTCTGGTAATAATTTAGTGAAGCCAAGAAAAGGAGGAGATGAGGGACTTAACATAACTCTAAGCAGCACTGAGCAACTCCTTTGTAAATTCATATCCTAATTTCTTTTCTCAGTAGAAGCTCTGTTGTACCTCAGTAATATAGAAACCTTCTTTAATGCTCTCTCTTGCCTCATGGTTTGTGTGAGAAAGCTGTAAAGTAATGTTTATTTGCAAGCTCAAATTATTTTTATTGATGAGAGTGCATTTCTAGGGAACTCTTACTGTACCTAAATGTGTATCCTTTCAAACTTAAGTTTTTTTCTGAGAGTTTTAAACTCTCTTTTCCAAAATGTTTAGGTGCTGCACAACATGGAGTGGTATAACTACGCTGACTGTAATGGGTTCCTGCAAGGCTAAATTTTGTGTGCTTGTTGCTTCTCTTCTGTATCTTTAAATACCATTATCCTTTACTGATTTGATTGGTGTTCAATGATTATTAAGTTTGGACTTTGTATTTTCTTGATAAAACAAATACTGAATGTTCATGAGGATTTTTTTATTCCTAATTTTAGAAATGTTAGGAATGAAAGTAGTCCAGAAAGGCAGCTGGCCTGATAGCCAGAAGATGTAAAGAAAAAAATAAGAATTGTCAGACTGAAGAATGTAATACGATACACTCTCATACATCCTGTGTGCAAACTTCTCTGTGCAATATGGAATCCTATCTTCTGTGGAAAGCAGAGGTACGTCCTGCAAATTTTAGCCTAAGAGTCTCTTCCAGTTGCTAGTTTAGTTTCAATCTGCAGCCCCTTAAAGCCTTATGCTAACATGTAGGCCAAATGTCTTTATTATTCTGTAGGACAAATACCGGTGTATCCATTTCTCCTTAATGCTCTCTGCTTGCTTGTTAAATAATGAAACCATCCTCAACTGAATCACCAGTGGGTTGTTTTTTTCTTTTTGGAGAACATCTCCCTTACTCATTTTCTGAATCAGAGTGTACTGCTAGCAGTTCAGTTGTATGTGCGTCCTCCAGCACTCTTTTGTCTGGGGTTATTGGTTTATATGGAGCTGCTGTGTATCCGTCGTGTCAGAGGTTAAGTATGTTATGAAAATGAAGATTAGCCACATCTTTCCTCCCTTAAAAGGATATGCAAGACCTCAGTGTTTGCCAGTAGAAGACTGTAGCATGCTGTAATGACTTGGGCAGACAAAGTGAGTGAAGAGATTTATGAGCCTTTTGTACAGGAAACCCCGAATGTGCTGGCATAGGAAGCGATCGTGTTCTAAATTAATCAAGCCAGTCACTGATGACAGGGAATACCAGAACACTTTGTCTAGAAAAAAAAGGAAGAGGGATTTAGCTTTCTCTTTTATTATTACTTGAAAAAAAACAATAAAGGAGAAAGGCGTATGGTTCAGGCTGCCTTTCTGGAAGTTAACAGGACTTATCTTTTCCTTTATTTTGCTGGCATCTCATGAGGCTGTAAATGTGATATATTGGAGCTGACCTAGAATATAATCTGCTATTGAGTTGCGTGTTTATCCAGTCTGGGTAATTATTTTCTTAAACATTTCTGACATAATATTTCTGAATTGCAAATAAAAGCAAATGACAAACAGATATGTAGAAATCACCTATCGTAAAAATCCAATCTGTATTCCTAAATCTCGAGGGTTTCAGCTGTTCAGCCCTAATGCAAGAACACTAAAGTCTGTTAGACATGAGCAGCAAGTAATAGGAAACAGGAAATGAGAAAATATGTAGAAACAACTTGCATTGTTCTCGGTCAGGGTGCAGTTCACATTGCTTGATCACAGGTAACTTGTGCATCTTTTTACATGACTTAAGTTATGAAGTGGAGGCAGTAATTTGCTGGTGGATTTTGTTGATAAGAATACATGGAATTTATTCCATGTTGAAGATTTGACAACCTTAAGATTTATGTGCACGCACATTTTTGGATGAATACGCTGCAGAGGTACTTGCATACTGTAATTCTTAAGAAATTTGGCTGTTTATAGTTAAGACAATTACTGGTTATGATCCCTACTGTATCGTCAAAGCTGATGGCTAAAATTTCTGTCACAGGGTCATATGTTCTGGAGCGTATCAGTAGATAAGAGTAGTTTAAATAGGGAACTCCCAGAGAAAAATATTAATTTTTTTGAGTGATAAGTTCCACGAGTAAGAAGTAAAATCTTTGAAAAGTTAGCACAAAACATTTTGAGAAAAGCACAGTTAATGTGCTGAGAGGGTTCAGCATTGCTTATTAGGAACTACGGGAAAGAATTCAGAACAGATAGTGAAACATTTCAACCTCCACCATAATCTGTTAATGTTTTCTCTTGAGTTTATTTCGGGTAATGTATTAGAAAGTTGTTGTGCATTCAAAACATCCATAATACCCATATGCATACAGAGAATATCTTAATTTTGGGTTGTGCTCCTAAGAACTGAAATAACCTGTTGTCTGAAGATATACATTAAAATGCCTGCTTTCCCTAGTTTTATACATATATGGACAGAGACATAACGTACGAGGAGAGTATGGAGCTAGACTCAAATCTATTTTGAATGAAGTCAACTTTAAAGATTTATTTTGTTAAAAAAACACGGATAATGTCACATAATTTGAAAAATACACAAATACTATCTTCTACTTATGCCCAGCAACCGCTAATTCCTCTGGTGTATGTTAGTTATATGGACTAGTAACAAGTGTCGTCTTTGTTAAATATTAGTAAAAGTATTAGAAATTTGGAATTTTAGAAAATCTGTGATGAAATGTAGTTGGGGTTTTTTTTCTCCAAAAAAAGTGATTATAACAAAACAGGGTACCTGTTCCTTGGTATTTGCAATTTGACTGCATGTACAGGAACAGGTGAAGGTAACTAAACACTTGTAATAACAAGGAGGAGAAAGTTTTGAAAAATAGAGCTCCAAACCTAAAGCTGGCTTTAGGTACAGGCAACATCTATGATTTCGCACAGCAATGCCTGAGGGTTAAATGGCGGCTGCATGACTGTGAATCTAATATTGCCATTTAGGTACAAAGTGTTCCAAACACTGAAGTCAGAAAGCCTTAATCTTTCTTTAGTATATAGAAGGATGGACAGAACGGATGTGGCTAACACACAGCATTGCATTTGAGGACATGGTAATTCCAAACATGCTGTGTATGGTTTCTACGTAAACGTGCAAATGAAATAGTTCAGAAATAAAAACATGTTAAGTATACTTTCATTAATACATTTTAAAACTTGTTTTTATGTTGTGAAATCTTTTTGCTTTCAAGCTGTTTTAGTAATAATTAGTAGTTTTCTACAATTTCTGAAGAAAAATAGTATTTTCTAAGAGGTTTTAAATGCTTATTGAGGGCATAATTTTAATAATGTGTAAATAAATAAGAAATGATTACTTTGTTAATTGCCTACTGCTCTATGAAAAATTTGAAAAGCTGTCCAACAGCGTGTAAGTCAAGGGCATGGAAAAGTACTTGAGTGTATGCTGTGACCTGTAATATTTTGGGGGGGGGTATTTATATGGAGAATTCAATGTTCTACTTAAATGTTTTACTTGGTAATTCACAAGTCTTTTTTTCTTCTCTCATGCTTTAAGGAGTTATAAAACAATATTAATTTACTGTAAAATATTATCACAGTTTGGTGTTAATTGGCACCCCCTCTTACTGTTTGCGTCTATTGTTGTTGCTAATGAGGTAACCGTGTAAGAACAAGGCCTTACCTAGTAGATCTTTATCTCATCACCCACAGCTGCCTCCTACACAGATTCCCCAGTCGTTACTAATAATTAAAACAACTAATAAATATTAAAGAAGCAAAACAAAAGCCATGCTGGGCGGGATTTTACTAGAGCATAGGGAATTAGTTGTTCCGACCTGTGGGCAACCGCAGTCCTTCAGATGTCTCAGTGAAAGAGTGAATGCTTTGTTGCTTCCCAGTCTATAAAAGGCTGGCTGTAATAACACTGTCCAATCTGCCTAGCACCTGAACATGTGTGTTTTCTTCTATCAGCAAGGATGGAATAAGTCTCTGTATTAACTTTTTTTTAAGCTTGTTGTAAAATCTTTTTAGTAGCCTTTATTAATCTACTAAAGTAGAAGTCTGTCATATTTATATGCTAAGTGTAGAGGAAGAAATGTGTCTTTAAATGCTGTTGAAATCCCTGTGTTTAAATCGTTTAAAGGTCGACTTGCAAAAGGAACTCTGTCTCCCCCACATGTGTCGTCTGTGGGGTTGCTGTCTGCAAGTGGGACCCTTGGGCCCTGGCATCAGTCAGGCAAACACCTTCCTTCCTTCCTTCCTTCCTCCTTTCCTCCCTCCTTCCTTTCCTCCCTTCCTCCCTGGGAAGAGGAAAGGCAGGATTTTGGTCCTCTCTCTGTCATCGGCTAAAGTGATGGTTTCTGCCTTTCTCTAGACAGAGCAATCGTCCTCTTCACTGGCCACCCATGGAAACTGGGCTGTCATTCAGGGCCAGACTGCCCAGCTTTCTTCACTGTGTGTTTCGTCTTTTAGTCTTCCTTTGTTTCATTCATGGAGATGAGTGATGAGTGCAGTCCCTCAGGGATCCGTACTGGGACCAGTACTGTTTAATATCTTCATCAGTGACACAGACAGTGAGATCGTGTGTACCCTCAGCAAGTTTGCAGATGAGACCACCTGCATTTGACGTGCTGGAGGGAACCTAGGTCCCTTCCAATGCAAACCATTCTATGATTCTTTTGTGGAGTAGGAGGACCATGTTAGCTAGGTTAGAGAAAGAGGTGTTCCTTATCATTTAGAAAATTCCTCAACTTTAAAAAAAAAGTCTACATGTTTGGAAGGTCTGATGTTACTTGGTCTTTTCACCTGAAGAGCTGAAAGGAGGCAGGGTGTACTCCAGTTCCACACATAACCCTTTCTCAATCAACAGTGCCAGAATTCTCAACCCTTCACTCACTCCCTTAAAAAGTAAATAAAAGCTCGGTAATGTTTTAAAAAAATAAGCATAACAAATACTAAGTTAAAGGGAAAATTACTGAAAAGCAAAAGAAAAAATGTCCCTTTGGAGTGTTAATGTCGTTTGCATTCAAAAAGGAAGTCATTTTTGATTAACAAGGAGGTAATGTTTCCCCACAAGGGTGGGTCGTAGATGATGAATAAATAATGTAATCAAATACTAAATTAACTTTATTTAAAAACCTTATTTGCATGTTACTTTGTAAAAAGCTTATTGATGTAGTATTTTGTTTACTGTTATTGTTCTGAGGCAATTTTGTAATAAAATGAGAAAGGGAGCAGTAACAACGTTCAGTCTTCCAACACAAATGCATATCTATTGATTATTTCTTTTTCTAACAAATTTGTGAGCTTTTCCACCGTTCTGCATCAGAATTTCTTCAGGAACAATTTTTCTTATCATAATTGAATGTTTCTGAGAGGATGGCATTGTAGAAAATTTTTGTTCTCCATTTCTGTAGAGAAATTCTCTTTATCGCTTTGTACTACACAAAGAGAAGCAATAATGTCCAGTTCCTGGCACAGTTAGGCCAGGAGAGAGGGTCATGCCTTGCCAAAGGAGAGGAGTAGCCAAAGGACACAGGCTGCACTTACCTTGTCTAGTACAGCACTCCTCTGGGACTTTGATAAATTGCAGCAGCCCAATGACGGGGCCGAGGCTGGGGTAAAGGATCAGTGAGATATAAATGGCCCTGCTCTCCGTTGTGCTTTTGCAGACAGTATTTAGCCTTGAGGCTTTGCATTCACAGAACGGGAAATTAGTGTATTTTGGTAATACAGTTAGGTCCTGGTTTTGCCTAATCTCCTGTGAAACTGCTACATTCTGTAACAGGTTTCCAGCGGAAACGGAAGAGAGGATTGTGGTATTTCTATTCTGCTTCTTGGTGTGCAGCGTAGCAATACCATGGCATTCTTTGATTTAACTTTAAGACTTTTGCTGTGTTTTAAAATTGCATAACTTCATAGAGTATGTCTCCTGAGGGCTATATTTCACGGTCCTATGTGATACCAGGAAGGGTTCATTGATAAAACTTAAGAAAATTTAAAATGATGCTTCTCCAAAGGAGCCCATTGCTTCTGATTAACATGAATTGATTTGATGGAAGTGTTTCTGTAGCTCACTGGCGGGTCACTTATAAATTAAAGTAAATTAAAGGCTGAGGTTGCAGGCCCAACAATAATTGAATTTATTTACTAGCTTGTGTTTTTGTTTATGAAGGTGAGCGATGGTTTCCATTACAACCTGTTTGTGTAGCAATATAGCACACCTGTTTTGCAGAAGACAGTATCGTAAAGTACTCACTTGGATTGTCTTGTCTCTCATTGCAGAGGTCGTTGTATCCTGTGCTGTATAAATATAAACAAAAGAGCCAAAGCATAGAATATTTCTGGTTTAAATAAAGCAATTAAAACTGGTAGTCATGGTAGACATGTTATAGAACGGGGTATCACCTGAAATTTTGTGGAAATGCTGAACATTTTTAAATGATTGATAATCTAAAATTATGGCAGATAAAATAAACACATCTCACTACTTAGAGATATTCAAAGCCCTTTATGCTCACAGAAAGCCAGGTCTAAATTGTACTGCAGAGATCAGTGAAATCTCTGATATTATACTACACAGTGGAAAACTGGAAGAGATGGTATTAACATTTCAAAATGGGAGGCTTGTGTAGCTTATACAAGGAATAAAATGCTAAGCAGTGGAATAAATTTGTGGAACAGTACTTTTTTTTTATGGTAATATTTGATGTGATTTATTTGGAATTGTTGCCAAAGTAATGGTGATGTGTGATCCTTGAAAGATAACAGGACTGACATCGTTCTGGTGAAACAGTCAGCGTTCATTCTTTCATCCCAGTAGATGAATCTGTATAGATGAGGAAAAAGTACTTTATTTTGTGTTAGGTGATATTTGTGATGCCCTTTTTTCAAACATGAGGATTTCTACCTTGCAAATAGGAGGTAAACACCCCCCCATTTTTCATGGCCAATGGCATAGCCAATGACGTTGTGAGGCAGACATATGTTTTCTTGTCTTTGCATATTCTGTGAGCTAATGCTTAACTGTAGAACCCATGCTTACCTCTGGCTTGGTACTAGTAAGTAAGCAAGCTACAGGAGTACAACAGTTATACTACAAGGATACCATTTCAGGATGCTGAAAAAGGATTACAAAACGAGTACATCTGAAAGTTAAAGTCCCCCACGCGGGGGTGTCACTTAAAGAACCACTGTCAAAGGTATTAGCAAAAGTGGTTTCAATATGTTGTGAAGCTGCGATGTAACAAACTTCGATGGCAAGGTTCACTCTATTACTGTATGGCACAGTCATTTGAACAGTGATTCAAAACTACCAAGACACAAATCAAAGTTACCAAGGCACAAATTGAAGTTACCATACTACAAGGTTATGTTATTGGTTGCTACCAAAGTTCTGCTGTTGGCAAGAGGTCTCTTACCAAAGATGTGCTGTTGGTAAAAGGTCTCTCTGCCTTGAGGAGCAACCTTGAGAGGCGTCCCAGCTCCAGGGGAGTTCACCGCCATGCAGTCACAGGGAGAGCTCACAGAAGGCTCACTTAAGGCTGTCATATTTATGGAATAAAGTGGTTGGCTCATAGTCAAATTCCACGCATGAGAAGTATGCATGAGACTCCTTGTACCCACAGCTTGCTTTGTTCCTTGATAAACGAGTCTTGGAAAAGCCACCCACTATTCATGTGTTAATCGCATGGTTTGTGTTCCAAGCTCATATCCATCGATGCTCACGGAGTCACTCTGCTCCTTTGTGGGTTTTCAGAGAACAGATTGAAACTAGAGGAGTTCTTGGCCCGGCTATGGCTCAGGGCTTTTACCTCCTCTGTACCCTGTAACAAACTAACTCTACTTTGGTTAAGGGGTTGAGTGCCAACAGATTACTCCATTTGTGGGTGAAACATAGCTAGAAACTACTTTGCTCCTGCAAAAATCAGGTGCCATTGGGTATCAAAACCTTGGAACTGACTTACCGGGGCAAAGTAAGGGAAGAACACTGAGAAAACTCAATGGACTATCCCAGAGAGGTGCTGAGAAGCAGAAATTTGGAGCACTCCCAGGACTTCAGTATTTCATAGTATGGGGAAATATCCATTAATAGCTTTGGGATCTGAAACAGACTGTACTTTCCAACAGGTATTTTGCAGTATGTGGTCCATGTAACCCCAGTGATAACAGCTGCATCTAATGAATGCCCTTATGACGGGCATATCACCATGGAAATGAGAATGGTTGCAGACTACTTGATTTATAGAAATTATAGCTTTAATAAAGCAATTTTTGCTCTTTCAAGTTCTGATTTAATTAGAAAGGAAAGTGATCTGTACAGTGTAGATGCTATCTCCAGCAGTTATTGGAGCCGTATATTAACACAGCTGTTGGCTTGTTTCATCTTATGCTGTGTTTTGAGTGCTAGGCAGATACTAATCTACCTGCCTAACCTCCTGGAGTTGTTACTTTAAGAGTAAACAAAACTTCATAGTATGGTCTGTGATAATATAATGCGGCAATATATGGACATCCTGTCCAGATGCATTAGCCACGACTGTGTTAGAAGAAATCTGTAAAGGAAACTACTTCAAATGTGGCTGAACCTAATTTGCACTCTGCCATTAAAATGATTGTGGTTATAAGGTGGGGTTTTTTAAACGAACTTACTCACTTTCAGGGGGTTTTGTTGTTTTTTATTCAGTTAAGGCCATACTGAAAATAGGGCGTGAGGTCCTCTATGCTCCTCTGATGCAATTTCTCAACCCTAATACATATATTTGAAAAGTATGACTGCAAGTAATGTTGTACCTTCCCCCTCTTTCTTACAGAGATACAAAGGGTGACAAGGTCAGAAATTCTGGCTGCGATAGTATCTAAAAATAAATAAAAAACCTTGTAGCACAAGTTCTGTCTGATGGCACTAACAGCTGTTGCACTAATTCATATGCCAAAGTGCCAACAGTTTGCTGCAGAAGTCAAGAGGGGGAGTACAAAACCAGCAATGTTTATACATACACAGAGGAATGATACATACTTACATATGAAAATAAAACACAGTTGTAAATGGTGATACCTAATTTGAAAATATTTGTTTATCTCAATGTGAGATGCATAGCTCAACTTTAGAAATCATTTTAATAGAAGAAATGAAATAAATTAGACCCTAGGGTCTGTCTTACTTCTCTTTATGTCTCTGCTTAGAAGGATAAACGACATTTTAGAAATTCCCAGATTTGCCAGCTGCTGTGTTCTGAGGTTCACCATATACTACCATTCCCTCCTTTCTCCCTCACTCAATGCTGTGAATGTTTTAATGCAGAAATAGCTGTTAAACGGATCCTAAATAATACACATTCCTGCTATAATTTCAGAAAAAAACCAGATCTCCTCTCAAGTGCCATCAGCAAAGAAGGTTAGAATAAATCTAAGAATCAACTGTCACAAGTAATGAAAGGAAGAATTAGTGCCATAGGCTTAAGTGTGAGACCATTACAAATAATTATTGAGAAAAGCATATTCTTACCAAGTGTTTACACCCTCTCCGTCGTAGTAACTGTGGCCTCCTACAATTAATCATGTTTACTATGAAGCCCAGATCAATTGTCTTCATGTCATATATACAAAGTATAGCTATGTTTCTATAGTGCTCAGGACCTAGCCTAATAAGCAATATGTATATGAATGTCTCATGAGTTATTCATCTCAAGTGTATACTATTTCTTTTTTTTTGGGTGCAGACTAGGAAGGTGAAAATTAGTATTGATGGTAGGTCAAGCAATATAACTTCATTTTTAAATTTCTTTGCTGAGAGTGTACTCTTACTACTTGGACTGATGCTTCTGAAACATGTATAGCAAACCTGAGGAATCTATGCTGCACGAGTGGCCTTTATAGCCCAACTAGAAAGACTATCGAGTTTAGTCACATCCCTTCCCTTTACAATGATGTTAATGGAAAGAGTGATGATGATTTTGGCCAGAGCAGAGGAGCAGAAGTGCTCAAGTATGTCTTCTACCTCGGGAACAGTTTTGTTGACATTCCTGGTAATCAGATTCAAAGACAGACGGAAGAATTGCCTGAAAGAAAGGCTTTCGTATGGAAGTGCAACTGTCTTGACATCAGGGCCACAACTGTCATGAATGAGGTTTTGCTGGAGTGGGCCCACAGTATGGCTGAAGGAATACAGCTGAAGCATTTTGAAGGTAGTGTAAGATCCTGATGAATGGACTGATGGTACCGTATTTCAGAACAGCCACTGACTCAGTAAATAGGTTGTTTCTTGGAGACATGGTAGACTTCAAGCCACCTCTTCACCTGATTTGGGGCAAGTTTAGATTTGAGCTTAGGTTTTCTAGCATCCTAACAATAGAAATGTACATTTCTTTCTTTCTGGGTGGTATTTTTGCAGCTATGTCCTCAAGTTTTCATCTTCATTCTGACTCAGTAGTTGAGAAAGGTGAAAAGCTTTCATTTTGACATAGACATGACAGTATGATTTACCCTTTTACATTTGGATTTACCTGGTGTTGCTCCTAATTAAAACACTTTCATAAGTACTGATCAAGGGGTTTACATGCCAGTTACTTTTAAAAAATAATATTCGGTACAATCAACATAACTGTTACAACTTCTAACTAGTATAATACAGTTTCTATTGTGTGGCTATGCAGCATTAATATGCCTTTTAAATGTTTTAAGGAGGAAGAAAAACCTTTCAAATACTTTGAAGTATTTCACATCTTTATTTTAGGGAAGACTCAGGCCAATAATAAAGAGGGAAACTGTAGAATGAATGTTTTGCGTGTGGAAGAGAAGAGCAAAATTATCACAGGGTCTGTCAAGAGTTAGAGGGCACGTCCTTCCACTTGAGCTGACTTACAAGAAGTCCTAGAAGTAAGAAACTACACAAGTGTATAAATATGGAAGCAGAAGAGGGAACGTAACTGATTGCATTTGATGACAATGTGCCTTAGTGGAAGGACTCAGGAAAGGTCTCAGGACTAAACTGAGTGTCGATATGTTCGTTAAACCTGTAATATATGGTTAAGATATGGCCGAAGGTCACTTTTTTGAGCTTATGACAAGGTCGGTGAGGAAGAACTACTTTTAGCACTGAATAGTTAAGATGCTTCTGTACTCACTTGGACTGGTTTTCTGTTTACTATCCATTGTCATTTCTGCAAGCAATGTTGTGTGAGTCCAATACTCTCGGACCAGGTTTTTTGTAGATATCCCACACATGGAGGCTGTTATGTTTAATACAAAATTTAATGTTTTGAAGAAATTTGATCTTACAAGGGATTTTTGGTTTAGCCCAATGATACAAAATATACTGAAAACACCATAAAAATGTAAGTTACACTTGGCAAAGTGCAGCAATTGCAATACACGGTTCATTCGCAATACCAAAGTGATCTCCATTACTGGTCTCTATAATATGCTCACTGTCATGACGCTGGGTGTCCTCATTTGCTGGGAAGGAAGACGTGGGTTGAAGCAGCTCAAGCCCATTGCTCACTTTGGATTTTTTTTTAGTTGTTTAGTTTTTATACTTTTGGGCTGAGCCCTGTATACATATAGCTCTGGCTAACTCAGGGAGACATTCACACTCTTTTAATGAACTCAGAGAGAAACATTGATACCACCAGTGACCTACTCAACCCTTGATAGCTGTTTACCTAAAACAAAGGCCACCTTCTGGTCCCCTTTGTGTTGAGATCAAGTCAGCTTCCTTTGCAAGAGGGGTGGTCAGTCACACCCTGTGTATTCCTGGAGCTTCAGGGGCTCATGTGTTGCCCATCTCCTCTGAGCCTTCTTCCATTGCAGAGGTTTACTGGTCAGTCACAAATGTGCAGGTTGTGAAGCACTGGTTGCTTCTTAGGCTGCCTTTAAAGGATAGTGAAGGCATAACCCCAGTGTCCAAATAAAAATACATTATTCTTAATTTTTGAGCATATAATCTTTAATAAATTCTTATTATTGGGGTTTTAATTTTTGCCAAAGTATGTTGATGTCTCAGCATACATACATACAGATATAATGTATATTGCACTGTTGTTTTAGATTAATTTCTCTATTTGTTCATAAATAAGCATGAGACATGTTCAATCCGGGCTAAAAGAATACAGTGTAAACCCATTCCATTGTGCTCACTGGTATTTGCCAATAGAAACTAGCAAAGTTTTTTCTTTTGTCGAGTCTCCATCCTGTATTTATTTCAAGATGAACCTTGTGCTTTCAGTTCTTAATAGGCCTTATTTCAGTCACCATAACCTTAAATTTGCCAGTGGAAGTATTAGAGGACAAAACAGTGGTTAAACAGTTGTCTGTCTTACCTTGCACACATGACCTTGAATCTCCTGCAAGGACTTCTTATGGAAAAGGAAATCCGCCTTCAGAAGCTGTGTAGCAGTCACATCCCATTCCTTTGTACTTGGGGGGTTATATGGATTCTTCATCTCTCTTTCTTTCTCTCAGGCAAAATGAAAAACACTCTTAGATTTCCGGTATGCTTCATTCTAGGTAGCAAATTTACGCATTGCTAGAAGCATGCAAACATGTCGTCGTTATGCGGTATTGTTTTAAATACATAGTAAACTTCTGGACTCACATAAATATACTTCTAGAAAACCTTTCCCTTACGCAATGCATTATACAAGGGTTTGTTCATGACAGGATGAAAGATCGTCAGCCCACCTAATAAGAAGACCCAAACAGAAAGTTCACTGTTTAATATAGTACACATAGGTATGTGTATATACAACTGGATTAAATTAATCAGATAAATAGCTAAAATGAATGTAATGGAAAATGTTTTAAGAGGGAAATCTATTAAGAAATTATTAAAAATTACTTGTTTGTGACATTGACAAAGGAAAAACAAAATAGAGAACAAATCAGTATTTGTAGAGATGTTAGCAGGTATGTAAACAAAACATTCCCATTTCTAAATTCAGAGGTGATGAGACTTTAGAAGACTGTAGGTATGGTATGATTGATGTATTGAATGGATATATTCCAAAGCAACCAGATGTCATCTGGACCACACAATGCAGGAATCAAGATCTTTGAGCTGAGAATTTGTATCTAAATAGCACAGTACATGACTTTGATATGATCACATTTCATTAAATTTTAACATAACATTTAAAAACTGGTGACACGTCAGGATTTTAGGTACAAAAATCATGTATTCCTATGAATAGCTCAAATAATAAGATGGAACCTCATGGTCAGTGAACCTCAAATGCTAGACTAGATGAAAGATGCTAACAATAAGGCCAATGAATATCAAATGAAAAAAATTATAGGAAAGAAAAAATGAATTAGGAAATTAGTTTTAAACGGGTATCTAATAAGTTCAGTTTAATAGCCAGCTCTTTTTAAATAATATTATGGGCTTTTCAGCTTGCTCGCATCCTAATGCAACTCAGCCTTTTTCATTTTAATCTGTGCTTTGATTCATATTCAGATATTGTAGCCATCATGGTAAGATTAACATAAATGTAAATAATAATTAAATTCAAGATGGCTTGGAGGATTTTTTTTAATGATGAATATAATAATCTGAATGTTTCTTGCGTTGGTGGTTTAGGAAATTAATACTCTCAATTTGTCTTATAATAAAAATCTCTTCGCTCTTTGTTTAGACAGAGTATCCTGAACTTGGTATGCCTGGATATTACAGCAGTGTTTTTCCTAAAGTCTACATAGGGCAGATGTGGTATGATTCAGTTTGTAAATGACAACATGAGTTTATAAATTAAGAAAAACAAAGTCAGTGCAGAACTGTAACCTAGTCTGAAGAATGCTCTAAATTACCCTGGCATATTTTCAATAAACTGTGTCTACTATGTCTGAGCTGTAATTGGCACTTAAGAAACATTCACAATGTGCTATCTCTTCGTGTATTAGGAGAGACCAAAGAGATACTGGGTCGTTATGTAGAAATTGATAATTAAGAGCAAGCAATTTTCCAGTTAATTTACATGTTCATTATATATTGAATAGTATTTAGTTTTCTGTGTCCTTTTTGTGTCTCATAAACTTGACCCAAGGCATCCTACACTGTTTAAAGACATATAAATTATAAAATAAGACATATATTTAACTGACTTATTGAACTTTTGTTGTGACTAATGATTCTTCCAGCAATCATTGCATAAGGGAAAACATTTCTTTTTAAGTAAATAATGTTCACTACCTTTTAGAGCTGCTGTCACTGAAAAAAATTTAATGTACTGAAATGTCTACATTCTTTGATGAGCTCTCTGAGGGCATCTTGTAGCTTTAAATTAAACTGATCAAATACAAAGCAATATACCCTTCAAAATACTTTAACTGATTTGACTACAAAGAAAAATAAAGACATTCCATGTGGTTATGAGAAACTGATGGCAGGCTAAATTTCAAGAAGAAAAGGATTGATTATATTATCAAAATGGAAGTGAAGTTTTCCTTATGCAATTTACTAATATATAGGTTTATTAATGAAACACTTAGCTTTACAAAAAGAAATGTGTCACCTTTAGTCACTTAGATGTAGTGGGCTTACACCTTTATTCACTTTGGTGTAGCTTAAATCAAGGTTGAAAACTGTATGCGCTCCAGGATGAGATATGGTTTCTCTGATAATCAGAGTTTCCCATGGGACTGATGATATTCCAGTTGAAGCTGATGGGAGACTTGCCATTGATCTAAATGACAGATGCCTGTATATTTTGCAAATCAATTTCTATATGGAGTTTGCTGCTGATTGGATTTTATTTTGATGTTTGAGGGATCTTCTTCACCTTTCATATCAGCTTCAAAGGTTTTTCAGTGTACTCCATGGTGTATCCTTGTATGAATCATTACTAGCTGCTGCTTTTTATTAATGTGATGCTAAAGTTTTAATATTTTTCATGTACTGATTATTTAGTTTACTAGCAGAATTCAGCCACTTCCAGACCTGGCATTTTGCACAGCCTTGTGTTTAATGCTGATGAAAGGGGTGAATAAGGAATGATTTAATAAACATTGTATATGAATAATATTTTATCTTTTCATGTCCCCTAAATTCTCACAGAGGTGATTTTTAAGCAGGCTTGCAAAGACAGACGTAGTTAAAAAAATACCAGAGAAAATTTTCACCTATAAGTTTTGGCTTTATGCATTGTTTTTTTCTATATGCAAAGGAAGAAGAGAAAAGTTATTTATTTGCAGTCAACCAAGTAATATAGAAAAGACATACCAAATTCAAGAAACATCATTTATTATTAACATGGACCTTCTCTATCAGTTATATACCAGTACTGTAATTACGTAGACTGCAAGACACAGTGGTGTGTCTCATAGTGAAAATCAGAGTTTGAACATAAAAACTGTGGTTTCCTTCCTGCACAGGTTTAGCAAAGTTTCATTTTTAAGCAGTACAAATAATTCCAGTTCTCCAGTGGAACTACAGAGACCGTTGTATTAAAAGGCAAACTAGAATGAGACACAAGATGAATTTGAATGTTTAGTATCTAACAGCACCGAAAAGTTCCATTTTTACCTCTTATATTTAACGGTTTTGAGAAATTATTAAGTAAACACCTTGATCTTTTACAGCAATCTGTATATTCATTGTCTGTTGCCAGGGATTTGGCATAGTTTGCTGCCGATAAAGCTGATCTCCTGTTTTCCCACGTAAAACCACAGGGTTTTGTTATATAGGGATTCTGTGGGATCCATGCAGACAGGTTAATTTGCCTCAGCCTTACAGAGTAATGCACAAAGCACTCTAATACCTACATCTCTCTTCATATATACCTAGTTCATTTTTTTCCTCTCTTCATTTGTTTGAGTACATAATACATACAATGGATATAAAGCACTATCAGTGTAGTAATCAAATAGACTTTTCATTGCTAGGGTAATTGCTTCCTGAGTGATGATCATAGACCTTCTGTCTAGCCCTGTATCCCTCCATCCACATTACATTTCATTACGTGGGGAAGAATTACATGGTCTGGAGTATTCTTAGAAGGCCAGTGAATCTAGGCTGAGTGAAATTAAGAAAAAGGCATGTTTGAGATCTTAACTGTGAAATCCGGACCTCATTTGAAGTCAATGACAACATCTTGGTTGAAGACAGTATTTAAAAAAAAAAAAAGCCTTTTGAGAAAAAAATGATCCTACTAACACTTCCCTCTCATGTAAATTAGCAGAGTTTCAGCTCTTAGATCTCTCCGGAGTTCTGTGCAAGGAAATACAAAGTTTGTCAGGCAAACAGATATCAAAATTTATAGGGTACTTTAAAAATTAAAACCAGTGCCCCGGATTCTGCTTCAACACTTACAGTATTTACAGAGCAACCTAGACTTCAGTTTAACATTCTTATGGTGTGAGTATGGATTTGGTAAGGAGGGAGCTGCTACCTGGCTTAGGTTAAGGTTCCAGTGATCTCAGGAAGGAACTCTTCATCCAACATGTTGCATTAATTTAGTTTACATATATGGAAAAGTAGCATAGTGCCTGAATTGGAAAGAATTAGTTGTTCTCATATTCTTAAATGCAGGTGGAAAAGCAAAACACTTCTCAGAGACTTGCTTTTGTAGTGCAATCTCAGAACAGATATGAGAAATACCTAAACTCCTTGTATGAAGATATTGCAGTAACCTACAAGGAATCAAAGCAGCATAGTTGCTTGTATTTAGCTAATTTATTGTATGGGTAATGAATGTATCAGACAAAACCCACTCAAAACAATAGTACCTACAAAATATAAATTTTATGTACTGCAATTGGTAGATGAGAAGTTAACAGCCTAAAAATTAAACCTCTCTCTTTAAATTCAGTGTAAGTGTTAATTAAAGAAAAAGGAGCGTTGTCACTTCTTCACGTCCTTCCCAGAGGTCTTTATCTGCTATCTATCATGTGTTTGCTTGAAGTATTCAAAATTCTAGAGCTTGAAGATCAGTCTAGTGACACAAATCAACACATTATCACTGCCTTCAGTCTGAACCAAGATGTACGAGTATAGGGTAATGAGAAAGGTCTTGCCTCGTAAGTTGTATTGGTTTTGTCTGGCAAGGTTTTGGTAGCGGGGGGGGTTACCGGGGTGGCTTCTGTAAGAAGCTGCTGGAAGCTTCCCCTGTGTTTGAGAGAGAGCGAGCCCATACCAGCCGGCTCTAAGATGGACCCGCCGCCGGCCAAGGCCGAGCCAATCAGTGATAGTGGTAACGCCTCTGTGATAACATTTTTAAGAAGGAAAAAAGTTGGGATGGAGAGAAACAGCCGCCGGAGTGAGGAGTGAGAACATGTAAGAGAAACAAGCCTGCGGACACCAAGGTCAGTGAAGAAGGAGGGGGAGGAGATGCTCCAGGCGCCGGAGCGAAGATTCCCCTGCAGCCCGTGGTGAAGACCCTGGTGAGGCAGGCTGTCCCCCTGCAGTCCAGGGAGGTCCACGGGGGAGCAGATCTCCACCTGTAGCCCGTGGAGGATCCCACGCCGGAGCAGGTGGGTTCCCAAAGGAGGCTGTGACCCCGTGGGAACCCTGTGCTGGAGCAGGTTCCTGGCAGGACCTGTGGATCTGTGGAGAGAGGAGCCCACGGAGCAGGTTTTCTGGCAGGACTTGTGACCCTGTGGGGACTCACGCTGGAGCAGTGTGCTCCTGAAGGACTGCACACCGTGGAATGGACCCATGCTGGAGCAGTTCGTGAAGAACTGCAGCCTGTGGGAATGGCCCACGTTGGAGGAGTTCGTGGAGGACTGTCTCCCGTGGGTGAGACCCCACGCTGGAGCAGGGGAAGAGTGTGATCAGCCCTCGTCCTGAGGAAGTGAAGCGGCAGAAAATAATGTGTGATGACCATAAACCCCATCCCTGTCCCCCTGTGCCGCTGGGGGGGCTTGGTGGTGAAATCGGGGAGTGAAGTTGTGCCCGGGAAGAAGGGAGGGGTGGTGGGAAGGTGTTCTGAGATTTCGTTTTATTTCTCATTACCTTGCTCTGGTTGATTTGTAATAAATTGAGTTAATTTTCCCAAACTGAGTCTGTTTTGCCCGTGACGGTAATAGTGAATGATCTCTCCTGTCCTTATCTCGACCCGCAAGCCTTTTGTTATATTTTTTCTCCTCTGTCCAGCTGAGGATGGGGGAGTGATAGAACGGCTTTGGTGGGCACCTGGTGTTCAGCCAGGGTTAACCCATCACATAAGTTCAGCAAAACCCGTACATATATTCAGACAATGTCTGACTCCAGATGTTTCTAGCAAATGTGGGAGAAGGCAAAAAAAACCCAGTAAAGATTCAATGCTGTGCCTCAGTAGTACATCATCTTCTAATTCCAAGAGCAGTTGTGATTTTAGAATCATTTAGGTTGGAAAAGACCTTTAAGATCATTGAGTGCAACTGTCAACCATGCCCACTAAACCATGTCCTGAAGTGCCTTGTCTATGTGCTTTTTGAACACCTCCAGGGATGGTGACTCAGCCGCTTCCGTGGGCAGCCCGTTCCAATGTCTGACAACCCTTTCAGTAAAGAAATTTTTCCTAATATCCAATCTAAACCTCCTCTGCCACAACTTGAGGCCATTTCCTCTCCTGTCTCCAGCCACCTGACAGGAGAGACCAACACCCACCTCACTACAACCCCCCATTCAGGTAGTTGTAGAGAGCAATAAGTTCTCCCGTCAGCCTCCTTTTCTCTAAACTAAACAACCTCAGGTCCCTCAGCTGCACCTCGTAAGACTTGTGCCCCTCACCGACTTGGTTGCCCTTCTCTGGACACGTTCCAGCAACAAAATGTCTTTCCTGTAGTGAGAGGCCCAAAACCGAACACAGGACTCGAGGTGCGGCCTCACCAGTACCGAGTACAGGGGGACGATCACCTCCCTGCTCCTGCTGGCCACGCTATTTCTGATACAGGCCAGGATGTTACTGGCCGCCTTGGCCACCTGAGCACACTGCTGGCTCATATTCAGCCAAATACCTGCTGTTTATGTCATGTGGAGGTAGACAGCTTTGTTCAGAAGGTAATAAACAGAGACCTAATTAGCCATGTTGCTGAGTATCTTATGTATTATTTCCTCACATAGGAACATATAAGAAGATTTCCAATATAGGTAGTTTTCCAAAGCATAGTGTTCAATGAAGGCTATGTTTATTTTTCTCTTTGTTCACATTCAAACTGCCTACAAATTCTTTAGAAGGAACTCCTCTTGATTCTTAATATGTGTTGAAAAGGCATTTAAAAGGTGGAAATAATACATTTTGAGAGTTCCAGAAGTTATAAGGCTGTGCTTCTTGCCCAGAACATTTGGGATTTTACAACATATAAAGGAGATTGCATATGTGGAAGTTTCAAAGAATCGCTCCTCTGTGTGACCAAGTATGGGAGAAAACATAAGCCTTGGAGTTTTTCTGTAGTAATAACATTTCACTTTATGTAAAAGACAGCGTAAATCACCACAATATTAACTTTGTGCAGTAATTTATATCTTTGTAAAGGAATTGCAAAGTGGATGCAAAACTCTGTAGCAAACTTCCTCATCTCCTTAGGCCTTTATTCTCAGCTTGGCTGGTACGAGCATTATGTAGCTAAGAGGAGAGAGCCACGATAGTCTTTTGTGTCATTTATTCTTCATCATGAGTGCAGAGCAGTAAGATTAGTCTCTTGAAATGTTCATCTGACATAGCATAGTATGGGACAAGCATAACCCCCAGCAGTCTGAAGATCTAATAGACTTAAAACATTAAAAAAGAGGCAAGGAATAATATGGCCACCCTACCAGTCAAAAAGTTAAAATGACCCAGGAAGATCTGGAAGATTCAGGAATATAGACGCTTGAGGTAAACTATTTGGAGATGCCCTCATACATATTGAAGTGCTGTCACAAGGTCCTTGGCATGAGTACACTGAAATACAAGTAGGTGATTTCTGAACAAATTAAAAAATAACAATGCAAAACCTGCAGCTGCGCTGTCTTTGGCTGAAGTATCTGAGCTTCCTTCATATGAGTGTATTGCTTTGATCAGAAAAGATTGATTTTTTTGTTTGTTTGTTTATTTGCTAGTTTTCCAATCATTGTTAAAAACAGTTCCCTCTTGAAGGAGCAAGGACTGGCAGCATGTCAAAATCTCAGTGCATTGTTATGCAACTGGCATATGTACTAGGAAAAAAAAATATAAATCAAATCTGTGATGCACTACTGCATGTCAGATATGCTTTTCAGAGATAAGAGAATCCCATTACAAATGCTGATTTTTCACAATTATTATAAATCATGACCAATATTCACTGAATACTAAAAATTCAGTAACAGTGTACACCATTTCAATGATGCTGCCTCCAGAATTGATGCGATGCTGAGTTACCACCTGGCAGCCCTTCAGAGTAAGGATATTTTTAATATCTCAGGTCATGTAAAACTAAACAGGTTAACCTAAAACCTTGTGCACTATCATTTGTACAAACTGCCAATAACCATCACAAGGTAAGCACTTTTCTCCTGTGCTGAGGAATGCCACTAAGAGGATCATTTTTCTTCTCTTCTTGGATGAATCCAATTGTTTCACTCAATGGGGCTTCAATTCAGCTAACAGCATTCTGTGCACTCAAAGATAAGATATGACCAGCAGCAAAATGTAACACAGGTCTACTAAGAAATTCTTTAAATTCATGGTTCTTACTGTATACCACTTTTACTAAATAATCAAATCCACATATTTGTATACATATACATGTATATACAAAAATCACTGCTATTGAGAAATGAAAATACTACAGAAGACTCAGCATTTTAATATTCCTCTGTAATCTGAGAATCTTTCAGTCAGATTGTGAATGTGAGAGGCTAGAATTTGCTAAAAAATGGATGTCATAATATTCCCACAAAGTGTATGTAAAGCTTTAGGCCTTTTAAAGTTGCTGCATAACATCTCAGAGAGAGAAAGTCTGTTAAATAAATATGGGGCATGTGTCTGTGTTTCTTGTATTCACCTATATATTCTACATGTTAATGATGCACATGTTTCATAAGATATGCATTCAAATAATTTAAGGAACTTTGTGTAGATATATATTAGAAAATTAAGTGTCTGAATTAAGCTCCCTATGATATTTTAAAACTTGTAGAAATACCCATTTTTCAAGTTGTCATCGTATGATGTACTTCTATCCATCATTTATCAGCAGCGTGTGCATAACTATACACACAGCTTTGGAGGAAGAGACTGTTCGGAGTAATGCACTTGAGGCATTTTCTTATTGCTAGGAGGGGCTTACTTTTGCTTTGTTCACAAATTTCACATTTGAATGTTTGGAGAGTGGAGAAGTTGAGAGTGTGATGTGATGTGTGCAGCAACTGGATTAGAGCTAGGAGTCTGTGCATTGTGGCCAAGAATATTCCTAATGACCACCTGTCTCCATTCCCTAGCCATGGAGATCTGATGTGGTAAGAAATACAACGGCTTTGGGAAATACTAGAAAGACAGATAGAGTATACTCCCAGTCATCCAAGCTGTGAATTAGTCATGCCAGGGAGGCAGAAAAGCCTCACAACCCTTAGAGCCACTAAAATTATTGCTGAAGACTGTATGTATAGACCATATTGTTTCTAACGATAAGATATCTGCCTTCTTATGGCAGTTAAGTGGTTAGTGGCTGTAGGAGGCCTAATTAAGTGAAGCACAGTGTTATGTGAGCCTACATATCCAACTCTGGTCCAGATCTTGTCATGTCTATTCTAATAACTTGCCTAAACAAGCATGGACAGGAGGCTTTTCAGCAGCCTGAGTCTGTAATGGCTGGAGATGAGTCAGGGCTAATGTGCCATGTTAGAGATGAGGTGATCCTTACAGAGAGCCACCTGGAAGGCTCTCCTGTGCACGCTTCCACTCATTGGGCTCTGAACAAGCTAACTATCCCTGGCCCAAAATGATTTTATGAATTTGGGCTGCGTTTTCCCATAGCTAATAAAACCTCTTAGGGCACAGTTTACTGGGAAACAGCTGCAAGAGCTCATTGGGTCCAGGGCAGCCAGATCCAACAGACCAACTCTGCACGCCATCCAATAAGCCTGGCTAAACCCGAACTCTTTCTGAAAATACTGAAGCTCTTGTCCTGTGCTCCCCAATACGTGATGATTCAGGGTTTTAATCTTCTACTCCCCTATTACCCTAGGCAATTACATACTGCCTAATGCCTGTTTTTTTCTGTGTGTGGAATGGCGCAAGTTTGAATTCTCAAATGGACATCTCCCAGATTAGTAGCTGTCTTCATCTATTTCTAACGCACAGGTTTAAACTTAAGAATCCCTCATTTAGCAGTTGCACCTCTACTATGAAATTTTGCCATGCATGCTGCAGGGGAAAAAGTCCTTAAGGATCTCAACCAAGTTCTCTTGATGCATTTGTTTTCTCCTTTTTTTTTTTTTGAACTGGAGTTGGCTAAGACCTTTGTTTATCAAAATCAGAAATAAAAGGGAAGCTTATAAACTGCCCATTTGTATAATGAGCCTGTAATTATGTTAGCATTCAATTTTATAGTCAATTTAGAGACTGAATTTCCTTTATTCAGCACTGAACTTCACCTACACTTTCCCAGCATCTATAATGAAAAAATAAAACTCCTTACATGTCACACAGCCGTGCACTTAGTTGCTGGTTTTGTGACAATTCCTACACAAAAACCTCTTTTCTGGTCATTCTGAAAGTTTATGGATCGGGAAGAAAATTGCCCTGAAGATTCAGGTGAGGATTCCTCTGCAATAAATGAATTTCCAGGTGATATAATCCAACACAGTCTTTTTCTTTCCTTTTTGTACCTTCATGTTAAGTAAGACTAACCTTCATGCTAAGTAAGATTTAGCAGAAGCAAACGTCAAAGACATAAGTGAAAACTTACTTTCTTGAGGTCTTGGACTGGAGTCTTAGAGCTCTGCAAAAATTTTCAATCGATTCAATTAGAAGAGTAATATGGCAAAAAAGCTATTTCTGTCCTGACTGCGCTTCCATATGCTGAGAGTATTCTGCTGCATGTTTAGTGCTTCCTCAAAAAGGGAGGGAATTTTTGAGCTTGAGATTTTTAGAAATACCTGAGGAGCAGGTCTCAGTTTTGTGTTTATCTCTGCAAATTTTTTAGCCCATTAAAATGATAGCAAAATACTTTCAGGAATTGAAGTGTGACAACTGGAAAAATATATATGAGGTTGCAGTAGCTATGTTACTTCCTTTTTATGTTCCTTTTTCCTAAAACTCCAAATCCAAAGTAGACTTAATGAGTTTAATCTTTAATCACAAATTAAATTCCACAGAAAACGTCAAAACTGGCAGAGCCCGTGCTAGTTCACATGAGCTGAATTTACTGGCAGAAGTGTTTAAGGGATAGAGTAAATTCTCTGTCTCTCTCTGCCTTTGTAAGAGTAACTAGCAATGCAGGGGAAGGTGGAGAACTGACAGGAGCTTATTGGCTTTACTAGCATCCCCCTGATTACCCGTAAGAGACATGGCTTTTGATGAATGCTCTGAATATTAAGTACTTGATTTCCTGTTTGCCTTTAAATTTTGACACAATGTAATCTTACAGAAGTGAAAACAAGTAGGATCTGATCTCAGGTTTTAATCGTTCCCATATTTTTCCCATATCGAATCTCCTGATTATTTCCCTCATGATTTCCCAACATCCACCTTTGTAGCATGTGCGATTACCTCCTACAACTTAGAACATTACCACCACTGGGGTACAGATCTGCCCCTGAAAAAATGACATAATTTTGTGGCTCTCGCCTGTAGTCAGAAAGTAGAGCTGGTTTTGTGAGCCATCATTACATCCTGGTTTTTCCTTCTCAGCTTTCAGTAGTTTTCTACTACCTCTCCTTGCTTTGCATCTGCCTTAAAAAGTGCTCAGACAATTTGTTTGTAGATACAGCAAGCCATGATAGCAGTAATCTAAGTAATATGTTCTCTCGCAGCACGAGGCCCTGAACTCATTCTCTCTTCACGGTATTTGGTAACATAAAAGGAGTTGGGTTCTGATCTGCTTTATTTTAAGAGACTAATATTTTATAACTTTGAGTTGGGCAGAATTCCAGTAAAAAATAACTTTCCCTTATAAAATTCTACAGTAAAAATCAACTTGAAGTTTTATGAATAACTTTGCTGTGGCTGCTACTCTAGGTTTTTCCTATAACCCTTGTGAGAATGTTCTGAAGAATTTACTAGAAACTGGTCACTTTATGCTTTTTAATATAGTCACAGAGTACAATATACAAATACTCAAAATTATATAAAATTATTACTTCTAAGGCTCTTCTAGAATCAGTATAGATGCATATGATATTCCTGGGTTTTCATTCTTTCTTGGGCTTATGTCTATTTTCATTTGCAACAGGCATCACCATCATGGATCGTTTTACAGTTCAAGGTGTAGTCCGAGTTGACTGACATCAAGAAATAAAAGTGAGATAGCTTATTTAATTCACTCCAGTTTAAGTTATCAAAAACTTCTCACTACAGATGATTCAAGTTACTTCAGAATATCTAAATCAGCACTTTCTTCTCCTATTTCAGCCCCTTTCTCTCTGTTTTTTCTTTTCTAATACATCCATTTTCTTTCTCTATTAGTAACAAGTTCTCACATATCACTTGGATATTGAATTGAGTTCAGATGGGTCCAAATGCTCTTTTGAATCATGTTGAATATTGTCTGGAAATCCCAATGAAGATAAATTCTCATCTTTTTATTTTTTGACAAATTGCATGAGAAAGTTCTGAAGAACTCACTAGAAATCAATAATTTCTGTAGACCTTTTTTTCTGAAAGGAGAAGAAGAAGAAGTTGCCTTTTTAGCTTTCTCACTCAATGTTCTTCTTAGCACTTTTGTCTAGCTATCACCTTGGCATAGGTGCAGGGCTAATATAATTTTTCCCTTACTGAATTCCTCAGCTAAGGATCACTGAATTGTAAGAGTCCTCCTTCAAATGATCTGTTTAGTGGCAACACCCCTACCATACTCCCTGTGCTGTCTGCTGCTGCGATGCTAGACTGCCTTGGTTTTAGCCCATTATGAGAGTCTTCTGGGCTGGTAGGAGTAGCTGTATGGCTGTATTAACCTGCATGTTAGATTCCCACTTTCTATGATACACACTGCAAATATTGCAAGAATATTCTTGCTTCTGCAACCCTTGGCCCTTGGGGAGTAGCTTGCTTGGAAATGAGACTCAAACTATTTTGAGCCTTAAACAAAGACTGACATTTTTTAAAAAATTACACAGACCAGTTACTAGCTTTTGGTTTATTATGCCTGTCATGATAAAGCTATTTGCAGTGTTTTCAGTTCCATGGCAAATACCTTATCTCATTTGTTTTCTTCTTGCTCACTTTTAAAGGAATTGTGGTTACTGCGTATGTAGATTGCATTTCTGGTAAGAAATCTGATATGTAACCGTATGTTGGATGAGGATATTTGCCATTTGACTGCAGATATCACTAAGCTGTTAGTACGTAATTGGTGAAAAAGAGACCTCAAGAAAAAGCATTGCTCCTGTTTCTCTTGCTTGTAACCTGCTCTGTTCACTCCATTGAAGAACAACAAATTAATAAAGAGGAAAAGTCTCAGTATTCTGAATAACTGTGCCTGTGCTAGCCTAATTTACTGGCTAATCCTTCTTTTCCTTTTTTTTCTATAATGGTTTTTTAAAGAAATATCTAGGCAGTTCCCAAGCATGAGTTTGATGAAGGTAAGAACCTTTCTTAACTTCGAAGCTTGAGCCCAATTTTAAAAGACAGTTTCAGTCCAAACAGAGTAATTTTCAAGGTATGCTAGATAACTGCAGGAATGATGACTGTGTTAGTCATCCCCCTTTTACTCCTGGGATGAATTCCTGTTGTTCACATCATTACTGTGTTGAAGTAAGTTTGCTTGTGGATCATAGCTGTAAGGATTGATTTTGAAAACAAAACCTAAGTCCTATTTATTCATCAGCAACTTTTGACTTTGCTCTGGTTTCCTCCATCTTTTCCTCCACCTCATTACCTTCCTTCCAGCTGTCCCAGCCCAGACATCTGGAAAAGCTGCCCCTGAGTGAAGTAGTGACCTAGTGCAGTGGCTTCCCCAGACCTGTAGTTCCAAAAAGGTGAAATGGGCTCTCAGAGATATCAGTTCCCAAATGAATTATATCACCCTCTTCAACACCATCAGCTGTGTTCTGTGTTCCTTGCATGAAGTCAAGGAGGATTTTGGCATATAGAATTTGAACCCTTAATAGAATAGTATCCTTGTCGTCACATGGAAGAATGATTTGCTGTTTTAGAATAGGCTGGGGAGGAGGAGAATCAAAATGCTCTGCAATTAATTCATAAGGTCTTCAGAGGTTCGCCTGGCAATGAGTTTGAAGAAGAGTGATTTACAATGTAGGTAGCACTAGAAAGCTATAATTTTTTGCTGATGTGGTCTTGTAATGTGGTCTTGTAAAAGAGCTCTCTTTCATTCCTAAAGAGGTTATTTCAGAGCAACATTTACATTTATAGTATTGATTAAATAAATAGATAGTTGCCAAATACATCTGTGTAATAGTTTCATAAATAACGGCTGCCACTCTATAATTCCCATATAATGCAAAGTGCATATTTGGTCTTTGAAAGAGGGAGAGATGGACTACAGGAACAAAGCTTCTAATAATTACAGTGGAAAAGAATATAACATAACACAGGCAGGTTTCTGCCCCTCTATTAATGCTTTGCAAAGCTGAGATTTTCTGAGCCGTCCATGGCCATTATTGCTTCAATCTTAACACGAAGGGTTCAATAAAATTTTACTCAAATCCTGCTTTTTGAATATTACAAGGTGACATAATAACTATGGAGGCAGATTTCAAATTGTCATGTAAATTTCCCCAGCATTATCTTTCAAAGTTTATTATTGCTTTATAATATTCATTGCTCTTAAGCTTCTTATTTATAGAGGCAGTGTATGTATTTGGAATAACTGTGGTAAACGGAGAGATTAAGGTAATATTTCTTCTACCAAATCTCTTTATTTGAGAGCCCATAAAAAGCTAGGGTTTGTAATTTATTTTGTTATGTATTTACTTGTGTTTGTGTATGTGTGCGTGTATTTTAATTTCAGTCAGTACAAGCGCTTGCAAAGCAGAATTGTTACACTTGTCCCAGACCATCAGGAATCCTTGGAAACTAATCCTGCAAATACATGTAAAATACTACAAAGGTTCACGTACATACCACAAGAAAATAGAATGTCATTGAGAGCTTTAAACAAATATCCCCTATCCTTCCTTGCAGTTTCACAACAGGATGAACACATTTTTTATGAAGAAACATATTACACACCCTCTCAAAAATACGATATTCACTATTTTATAGAGTACATTTCCATAACATTAGTAGATAATATGGCAGTTCTGGACTGAACTTGCAAGACATATTTTAAAGTTGAACTTGCAATATTTGTGTCATGCTGTCAGTGCAAAACTTCTGTTCTTTCTCACGGTTATGAATGACTCTTATTTCATTGCATTTCATGCGTATTTATCTCTGTGATTTGCAAAGTATATTGTATCTGTATTTCCTCTTGACCAGCATACTCTGTGCACTCTAGGAAGTGTGATCAGAAAAGAGAGAGTCTTCTAAGCTATCAGTCATATCAGAATGGGATACAGTGAGGGCAGATGTGGAATTGTTGTAATTATTTTCTAACTCTGTATATAAATCTTCTGCAAATCTAAAAGATATTGTAAAGTTCTTTATAATTTTGAAGGCATTTTAGAAAAATTAAATATCAATATTTGAATTAAAGATGCATTTCAGTGCTTACTCTTCTGTAAGTGACAGCTGGTCTCTGTTAGCTTTTTGATTTATCTAAGGATAAATCACAGGTTATATATTTTTGAAAAGTATAGTCAGTATGATGCAGGAGAGCATGGCTTTACTCCATTCAGACAGCAAGTACAATTATATCTACTTTCCCATTGGACAAATATATACATATTTATATAGGTAGGTGTGTGTGCAGGTGTGTTTACACATGTAGCTGTGACGGAATGAAAGCAAGGCAGTGAAAAAAAAGTAAAACTCAAAAGGGAATACTAGCTTCCTGTTACTCTTACTTAATTGGTCATCAGAGAAGCCCGGCGATCTCAAATAGTGATACTCAAGTTCACTACGCAAGTTTGCCACATTCAGCAGACAAGGCAGGCACCCCATGTGTTCTTTCTGGAATGGCATAAAATTGTTCAGATGCGCCTCAGAAGAACTGCTGTCTTGAGCCTATAGAAGTGCACAGGATTAAGTCACCCTTGTAAGCCAAGTGTCTGATCTTGGGAAATCCTGGGTCTGGAAGAGACAAACCCCAAATAGAGATTTGCCTCATTGTTTTGCAATACTTCATCAAGAATCTTTCTAATATTGTCATGGGGAGATTCCCATTCCAGTTTTCTACTTCTTCTTCCCGTGCTTGCTTGCTTGCTTACTTGCTTCCTTCCTTCCTCTTTCCTCTTCCCTTTCCCTTTCTTTTTCTTTCCTTTCTCCTTCCCCCCTTTGGAAAATGTCAAACATCATCAAGGAGGTTTTCCTTTGAATGTGCGATCTTCCAAAAGCACACAGGATTGTGTCAGCTCTGTGCTTGAAAGTATTACTGCCTTAAACATATTGTGTCCTGACATTAAAACTGATTTTTTTTTTTTTTTAAATCCGCAGTCTGTAAATGATTCTGTGATGCTATCTTTTGAGTAATGCATGAGAGGGACGCTCTGATGTGCTATTCAAACATGAGTTCATTCTAAGTCAGAGGCACTAGTGCTCAGGTAATAGATATTTTTATATGGGACAAATGCTGTTACAATGGTTGTATAGATAAAAATGTTCATACTAGCTGACCAAGAAAGACAGGAATTCTATTATTTAATAACTATGACAAAGAATCATAAATACCACAAAGCATGCAGTGTGGTAAGGAAATTAAATAGAAAAGGAATGAGATAAGAAAAAGAACATATTTTCCTGTCGGTTCATATTTACTTAAATTTTTATCTCTGACCTCTCTATAAAGCAAGACTTTCATTGTTCAGTCCCTTAAGAGATATGTTCTACTCTTTCAAATGAGAACAGAAGCAATGAAGCAAACATGAATGCAACCGCTACAAATGTAGTGACAGCCAGTTGGCCCAACCATGGAAAGACACTTTGTCTTGATCTGCAGCACCAGAATACCGGGCAGCTAAGAGGTCCAGTAGGCTCTGGCTAACTCACATATGCAACACTTATTGTACCTTTTGCACCCTTTAAGACACCTGGAGTTGTCATTAATCAGTCTTCAGGAAGTGTGACACAGTCACCCCCAAAAGAAGAATGAATTCTGTGATCTGGATATTAAAATCCCTGATTAAATTAGGTATTATCTTAACGAAGTTCATTATCCAAGCTTGTTACTCTTTGAACTAGTTCATTTCCTGTATAATTTAAAAAATGAAAATGAGTTGGAGAATTTTCCCCCAGAAACCAAGAAAAAAAAAAGAATATCAATACAAAAAATCAAGATAATCTGTATTCTGTGGTCACTTTTAGACTTTGGGATTGACTTAGAGTGACTAGTTTCCTCATGCTCCTGCTCTGCTGCCTCCTTTTTCCAACAATGCAGATGAATTTAT
Organism: Astur gentilis; assembly: GCF_929443795.1. Lineage (NCBI taxonomy): Eukaryota > Metazoa > Chordata > Aves > Accipitriformes > Accipitridae > Astur > Astur gentilis. The sequence continues at coordinate 17,711,407 of NC_064891.1, forward strand.
AACTTCCTTTTTTGTCTAGAAAATCTCTTGGAAGTATTTTTCAATGTATGTTATGCAAACATTTCACTGAATTTCCTGGATTTGCAGCTATTTCAGTGTCTCAAAAATGGGCAATTTGTCAAAAAACTCCAGCAAACGATGCAAGGACTCTCAGAACTTTACATTGATGGTAAATGTTTTGGTCAGCTGTGTTCATAGTCTCTGGACATCATTAGAAAATTGGGAGCAACACAGCCTTGGAAGAATGCTGTCTGCAGGTCAGTTACAGACTCAGCTCTTTGCAGCAGATTTTATTTTTTAAGATCCGTTATGGAAGTATTTGCAATATCTTACACAGTCATAGAAGAAGGAGTTGCAGTTTCAAGACAGATTAAGGAAAACCAAAGCAAATGCTAGAAACATGAGCTTGAAGTTATGTTGCCTTATTTTTCACACAGTACTTGTGAAAATGCCTTCTCAGGTTTGATGCTCTGTTGAAACTGTTGTTTCACAAAATCAGGAGAGAGGCCAGCCATGAGTTTTTCTTGTTCTTGGTTACTTACAGAGATTTTGGCTAGTAAAACCAGACTAGGAGTCTTCCAGAAAACTCATAAAAATATGCTCTTTGTGATCAAGGTGGAAGTACTGTGCATGCTTCCAATATTACTGCAAAATGCAGTGATGCGGGAAATCAGAGGAGCTCTAAAATCAAATAGATATTAGTTAAAACAGTTTCATCTCATACGAGGTTTCTTTTGCTTCTAAGGGAGTAGTTGGATGAATTCTTATTTTGTCCAGATGTGAATTCACCACACACTCTTCCTGAACACCTGCTTCTGGGCAGATGCTGCTAACCTGGGCTGTGACGTTGATACAGTACATGGCAGTGGGTGTGTAAGGTTCTGCCTCGGATACTATGGCTCTCGGGTTATTTCCAGCACCAGGAGGAATCCACTTGGATATCCCCTAATTTTAATAGTTGATCATGAGTTAGGAAGCCAAGATGAAGAGTTCCATTTGCTTAACAGGAAGAAATAAAGAAGTGGATTTGAGGTGGACATTTTGAAGGGGGCCACGTATGTTCAGTTTCCATCTTCATATTTAATAATTCTGTACTTCCCCTAAAATGATTTAGCATAAAAATGTATTGCATTCCTTTCTTCCTTTCATTTTGGATTAACCTATGCCACCGCATTTTAGTTAGCTGTAGTTTGTGGGTTTGCTGTAGAACTCCCTAATGATAATATGTCCACGCGTGTATGTGTGTGCTTTAATGCCGTTTTCTTTTCTCATCAGCATAGCATAGTTGCATGCATTGTATCAACCTCAGTACGTGTGCTCTCTTTATGCTACAGATCAAAAGGAAGAGAAAAGAATGGAAAATTTATTTTCCAAACTGTTAGTAAAAAGCTTATTTCCCCAGAATAATGGGGTCCAGGTAGCTGGCAGGCAGGCTTTCGAAACGTCAGATCTCCTGAGCTGGTACACAGTTTCAATTCAATAATTATTCTCATTCCCACTATGCAGCTACTCAGCAGCAAGTGGTGCATCCAAACTGCACCCCATGATTAGAATGGCATTAAAAAAGAGGGTGAAGAGCTCTTCACCTACTCACCAATTTTCTTTCTTGCAGTAAAGACTCAAGTTCATGCTGCTGAAAATAAACAATTAGGAAATGAAATTGAAGACCCGTGTGGCCTTGTGATTCAATACCACTCTGAAATAAAAATTGTAACAATTCAGTGTAATAATCTGCCTGATGCAATGAATGAGGTTTAAAGTCCTTAGTCCATGGCAATGCTCCAGTAAAATTAAAAAACAATATAAGGTTCCTTTGGGCATGCTTGGCTGTATTAGTATGCGGTGACATGTACCGACAAGGCATCTATAGCAAGTGCTGTTGGTTTCGTTTGCAGGCCTGCCAATAGCGGCTAGCAATTGCCTATGAAAAGCCATTATACACTGGCCCATAAAGCCACACAAAATTTTCATTATGTTTCACTTAAAAAGTGCTTGTTTTGCAGGATAGCGGCCATGTCAATAAAATGGATTGGGTGTCACTTAAACCAAGTGACGTGCTAATCTCCTGGAGGCCTTGTGTCCTTAATCTCTACAGGACACAAGTCAGTTTAGAAGCATGAGCTGTTCTCACAGGTAGCAACTATTGAGCTCTTTAATGTAAATTCAAAGGAAAGCTTATCAGTGTGTTTCAGAAATTGCTTCAGTGTGGTTGCTGTCCACGGGAAAAAAATCCCCACACTCCCCCAAAATCCCTGGGCAACTTCCAAGCTTTCACTGTGCCCGCGAGCACCTTTTAACTATAAAGAAATTGTTTTTGGTGATACGTGCCCTGTGACCAATTGGATTAGAGGCATTTCTTCTGGCTATTATTAAGCTAACTTGACTATTGCCCTTGTGTAGCTAAGCATGATCAAAATACAAAGTATGGGAGAGCATCTCAATTATGAACCATAGTACAGTGCTCCTGCAGTCTAAATTCTTCAGTTCATTAAAAAAAGCTTCAATGACTAGTAATGCTGTAACGAAAGGGCAGAATAATAGGCACAGGATCAAGGATACTTTAGCTTATGGGGATGAGTTACAAAGGGTATTGAAAGATTCAGACTGGGGTTTTTAACATTTCAGTAGGCTGGTCATTATTAGACAATAGGTCGGGCCATTGGAAACCCGTAGATAATCTGCGATTCCTTAGAAGGATGTGAAGAAAAAGAACGAAGGTCTTCTTGGAATGACTGTAATAATCTGCTAAACATTATATGATACTAAAATACATTTTATGGTGTATATTCCTTCCCTATTTGTATTTTTCTGCTCCCTCTGCTAACAAACAATTACTAACACATTTCATACATGCTGTAAATTAAAGCCAGTTACTTTTCGCTTCATTTGAGCAATAGCGAGTTTTTCACTAGAGAACTGATCCATGAATCAAAACCAGTTCTTCAGAGCTTGTAAGTTAAAGTCAAAACCAAGGAGCAGAATGCTCATCTGTTTTTCTGACATTCTGATCTATCTCACTCTGGAATCATGAACTGAAACGAGTGTAAATGGATGGGCTCCATTTATTCTTCCATCGTCATTTACTGAGAGTGGTGCAAAATGCAGCCTTTCTGGCTGTGTGTGACTATATTTGGTGTGGATTAAATGATAACAGGGAGCCAACTCTTCAAAGTATTTTTACTGCTCATACATAGGATGAGGAGGGAAGAAATGGGAGTATGAAAAGAGCTTTTAAGAGATCTGAAATTTGTTCATCACAAAAGGAGGGGTTTTGTTTTATAGAAGCAGGAGGTAATCACAAACAGTAACATCAGAACATGCTTCAGCTTATATAATTTATTGTTAAAATAAAGTTTTTGAGGTGTTAGGAGAAAGTACCAGAGTTGATCCTTATTCTTCCGTGTGATAGGTCACCACCACATTCTGACTGAGAAGATTTATTGATATTTAAGCTGGACAGTGTCACTGCTAGTATTATCTCATTACAGCATTTACACCACTGTGAACAATAGCCTTTGTGTGGAGATTTAATGTTGTGAATGTTTGCCACAATTCCTTTGTGGCATTGAAGTTTTTAGGATTTTTACCACATCCTCTTATTAAAAAAAACCAAACAAAAAAACCCAAAATCTGTTCAATTATTTCCAAATTTTTCCTTTCTATAGAAGGAGAAAAGATATCAGTCAGAACCCCCCACTCATCACACAGAACTGGGAGTTTGGGAGGTGCAGCCGCTTAACCATTATTGCTCCCATTCCTAAAAACTGAAAACTATCTTTTAATTTCCCTATTAAAATTGATCACAGTCAATTTGTACTCATCTATTTAGATCTTGTAATTTTCCTTTAGTACAAATAAATGTTCCTTCCTCCTAGTGTTTTTCTCTTGGGATATATGTAGGTCAGTTTACCCCCCTCTTTGCCATTTTGCTAGATTAAAAAGCCAACGCCAGAAAGATTCTTGTTTTAAGATGCACTCTATATTCCTTTCATCACTGCAGTAGTCCATCCCTTCATTATATCAAACATAATTTTTTCTTAATTTTAAAGATGGAGCAAAATTAAAAGTTGAGGTCTCATCAGTGACTTAAATAGCTGCACTGTATTTCCCAATTTCTGCTGGAAATACCTTGTGTGATAGAACCTTGGATTACGTTTGTCTTTTGCCTCACCACATTACACAGTATCTAAAATTCAGCATTATACAAGGTAGGTGAATTTTTCCCTGTCTGTGATGCACTATTCCATTTGTATTTTTCCATGTCACTAGAAAAGAAAATGGAAAATAATTATTGTTAGTAGCCTGTAATATGTAATTTCATCTTATACCTGTGCCCCAACTTCAATGCCATCCCTTTTTCCCTCCAAGATATATACTCTGTGTCTTGCTGTTATTGATTCAGTTCAACATTGCATTATGAAGAAATGCAATTAGTGTCCAACATTTTTGTGTGCCAAGGGTAGCTGTAAAATTATTAAATGAGATTGATCCTAAAAGAAAATTTGGAGAGCTCAGCTATTGATCTCGTTCCAGTACAGCTGTTGGTTCAGGATGACCTGTCATCATCTGTTCTCTGGTGAGGTCCTTTGGCGTTTGATATTTCCTGCACTAATCCCCATCTTTTCCAATTTATAGAACATGTTCTTGTTATATGAAACATTTTACTGAAATTAAAGAGTTACCTCATGACATTCTGTTTAAAAAAGTTGCTGATCTCTCATACCAGACAGCGTGTTACATGCTATCCCAGGTAATTCCGTATAGACTAATGAGGTTCTCCTTTGTCTCATTTTCTGGTTTTTTTCCATGTGTTTAGTTACTCTTGCCTTCAAAACAGAGATCCAAGATTTTCTACACTGTAAACAAAGGAAAAAAGACTTTGCCATGAATCCTCATTGAGAGGGGTTTTTTCCCCATGTCATTTTTACATAAAATGAGTGAAATTCCACCCTCTGTTTTTCCCTTTATTGGACTGTAGAAGGAAGATAAGAATGGAGGACATGGGGGTGGAGGATCGGGGGGAGTGGATCCCCTTTTCTTCTTGAGCAGTTCATCTCTTACAAAGGTTTTATCATGGGCAGGAGAAGGGAGCAGGTCTCATAGTTGCAAATCCCGTGTCTTGATCACAAGACCATCGCTGACAGAGGGATGGCTGTATTTTTTTGAGCAAGTTCATCCGCTTAATCTCCAGCACCCCATATTAAAGTAATTGTACCATTAGCAACATCTTTTACTTAAGTAAAATGTGTATTCCTTCTCTTGCAGATGATACAGAAAGTGAATAATCCTTGCAAAGATAAAAGTCACAGAGTTTCTTCTCCAATTCGATTAAGCAGGACTTAGAAAAAAGTGATCCCTTTGATGAGAACAAATAGAGCTCTGCACTTTTTTTAGCCACATCTCCTTTCTGAGGCTGGTTGATTCATATCACTCTGGGTATATGACAAAGATAGCGAGGAGTTAATGGCTCTGTGTAACAAGGTGCTCTGTGCCAGAACTGTGCAGCTGTAATGAATTGGCTTAAACATTAGCAGTATAAAGTAATTTAAGATTAAATTTCATAGCTCATATTTTTACAGTGAGCATTACCCACTGTTACAAGATATCTCCATCTCGTATTTCACACCATTTAGGATGAACTCATTTTCACTGAAATCCCCTCTTCTTGGCCCAAAGAGATGTCATATGTGAGAAGCTAAAAGCAAGGATAAATACATTTAGAAACTTGAACTAGAACTGTCTTCAGCTGAATATATTTTTAATCATCTTATTTGGCAACTGTTAAATTATCCACATCATATCCTGTTTCTAACATTCTCCTATTGCAACATGAAACGGTTCTTTCACAAATATCTCAGTGTTTCTAAATTCTTTTGGGATATGAGAAAAAATGTATCTTAAAAATGTATCTTAATACCACAGTTTTACAGTCTGTGACTTTTACTTCCTTTTGAGGTAGTATGGTAGTAAATAGGAAACAATAAAGTTGATCAATATGAACTCAAAAAAAAGTATATACTGATCATAAATCAACTTGTGCTGAGATTATTTTACTGCTCTTTGTAGTCTCTGAAGCACCCAAGCCAAAATGTCATGTCAATCAAGCATATAATTTATATAACATCAGGTTTTTTATACATTAGATTAGTTGAAAAAAAACGGGGAATCTGTCTTTTAATGAACATTTCTTTTAGTGGGAAGATGGGCACAGGAAAGAGTCCTACTTCATCAGGCACATTTTTCAACTCCTACATTTCCTTTTCGGTTTCTAATTTCTGTTTATGGATCTAACTAAACTAAAAGGAGTGAAGAACCGATCCAGGTTAAAATCAGGCTCAAAAAAAGGGCTTTCTCACTGTTGCTAGGACCTAGAGATGGTTGTGTTAGCATGGCAGTGTGAGAGTTGGGAAGACCAGTAAGGAGGTGAGGCACGAAGAAGGGCTGTTTAAGCCAGAACTACTGGTGATTTGTACTTTTTCTTTTTCTTTCTCTCTCTTTTTTTTTTTTGTTTTAAATACTGAACTCTAAAATAAATGCAAGATGTTGCCAGAACAGTAACAAAATAATGCATTTAATTCTGAAGGATCTTTTTTCCTGGAGAGGAAAAGCAGTGTGAGAAAATAAGAAAAAGTGAGAAGTCAAAACTTTGGAGAAGATTTTAAAAGTGCAGGTTTACTTTTGCTAAGGAGAGAAGTTCTGGCACTGACATTTGTCTCCAGAGTGTTCAGATTTTAACATACTTCTGCAGCCTTCAAACTGATGCTCAGCAATTGGAAAATACGTTCTGCTTTGAATGAAAATTGGTCATGAATGTTGCTGTTGGGTTGGATTTACTATCCTTCTAACACCTGTTTTTAGGCAGTAAAAACAAAAGCCAGCCTGACAGGCCCTTAGTATATTTGAACAGAGGGATGAATAGAGAGAAATACCTTGAGGGGCAAATATTGAAAAACAAAAGCCTGCTTGGAAGAGAAAAATCCAGCAGAAAACCAGTTTACAAAGTAGTGGCATAATCTGTTAATAGCTGTGCAAAGTTTAAAGTGATACAAGGTCAATATGCTATGAAGGTAAATTAGTACTAGGTACACGAAGCAATTATACAAATAATCATGCTATGGAAACCGCCAACATTTCAAACAGTGAGAGGAAAGCATTTACACACTGAAACTATTCAGTGTCACCTTTGTGAGGACTACTCTGAACCTTTTCTCTTAAATAATTACTTTAGGTTGTCTTTTTGCATGTGGCAGGTTTTTAATTTACAGTTTCCCTCCCGTTGGAATGGTATCCCAGACTGTCGCCCATCAAGACTGCTTTTATACTTTTACCGCTTGCTCATGTAAAATCTCACTGTCATTCTAGTGGTTTTATGGCCTCTCAGAAACTATTCTTTCCTTCTGATATTTGACAACAGTATTGCCTAACCATATGCTCCTAAACTTGTGCTTTCAGCCTCCTCCTTTTCCTTAACAAAAGTATAAAAGGATATGGGCTCTTACAGGCTTCACTGTAAATAGGGGTCTTAAAATGCTCTAGAAGCAATAAAAAAGGCAACGGAATTTTTTGTGGGTTGAGACTAAGCTGAGTAAACTGTTCTTTTTTCAGATGCTACCAAAAGCTTTTCTTTTTGAAGTAGACTGCTGCAGGCTTTATTTTTTTACATGCTTTTACTAGATCATGGAGCCCTAGTAAAGTTGTTTCCTTTAAAGCATAAATGGAAAATGTCTGCTATTTATTTATTTTGATGTATTTATTACAATTACATTTGCAAATCATTTTATCTTACAGATTTTTATTTGCTTCTGAAGGAAGCAAAAGACAAAATGAACAGCTTTTGAGACACTGAGGCGTTTTCTCTGGAGAAATAGAAAACACTTCTTCCAGATTACTCAGACAGCGGCTATGACAGAGAATATCAGCACTTGCTTTTGTTGAATCCTTATGGAACATGGAGCAATGGGGGGTTACAGTCCAAGCTTACAGTCCTTTCACAACAGTGATCTCGGAGGGGAAATTTGCAGCCGTGCAAACTGTGCATGCCACTTCAGAGAATAATGCGTCTTTTGCACTAACTGTAGATATGAAGCTGGCTATAACGTTTTTAAATTATCTGTTAAGTTAATGTTATTTGGTTTTTTGCCATGGGGTTTAGAGGGAGTGAAACTGGGGCAAATTGGATCTTTAAGAACCTTGGCCTGAGCCAGTTGAAGCTACTGTGGTCTGCAAAGCTTGTGATTTGAGATAATGAAACAGATTCCTGCCAGGCATTTTGGCTCTGAAAGGTCCCTAAACAATGCAGACACAGAAAAACACCATCAAGGTAAATTCCCTTTGAGGAAACATCAGTGCTTCATTCAAACATCAGTGAAGTCCTTTGGAACTGACTAGTGGATTGGTTTGAGGGTGAATTTAGCAACTCTTCTTCATCCAGCATGTTTATGGTAGGCTATCAGTCTCCCTTAAGAAGCAAGGAATTTTAAATAACCCTGTATGAAATCCAGGCTCAAGTCTTCTTCTAAGGCCCGTGTATATTCCTGAGTTTTATGATTGCTGTATGCTCGTGTGCGTAGAAAGAGTCTAGAGAAAGACTTCAGGAGGATTTTTCAAAACAGCCAGAGGATTTCCTGTCCTCTGACCGCCTTTGCCAAAACGAAATGGTCCTCTCCCAGTCCGTGGCTGGTTCTTCTGGGAATTACATCAATTCCAATGCTGCGATAATGGGGGATCTGCATTTCTACAAATCCTAGGATGGATGATGATTTCTCACTCTATCCTCAAGGTTAAAAAAACTACCAACAGATAGTAACTTTGAACATAAACACCCCTCCCACACACACACCACCTAACTGGTAGAAGAGCTCTTAGGAAGCTCACCACGCAAGAAGAAGCAGCGTTTGAGGAATATGGTCTCTCTTAACTTGCAATACGTGGTGGACTGATCATTGTCTATGTTTATCTGTGTAGGTGATGTGTGTCAGTAAAACATACATAAACAGTAATCATTGTTAACACTTATTTAAGCCCTAAACTCAGGGCTTCAGGGATGGATGTGGCTTACTGGCTCTCAAAGCCACTCTTCAGGAGAAAGATCACTGAATTACCTGAAGAGCAGCCATACTTATAAAGATGACTTCAAATCTTCATCACAATTTTGTCGTCAGCTCACACAACAGACACATTACCTTCCTAGCTTGCTTTAGGTAATCATATGTTACAGCTCCTTTATGTTACTCTGTGTTTTCAATGAATGAAACACATTGGTAATGCTGCTTATCCTCATTTCTTCCACCTCCTGCTTCTTACACCACAATTGCCTCATGCATTTAACCTAGTAATCAAACAACATAAACATGTATAAATCTGTATTTATATCAATCACATCAATATAGACGCATAACAGTGGATATGTTCACTGTGTGAAGAGTTTCATTCTACTTTTTCTGCTGTTATTTGACAGAACCAGGGGGCATGAAAGAGATACAATATATTTCAAGGTATGAAGGTTTACATACATCTTAAAATTTTAAATACAGTATTGAAATGAAATTATTTCCCTTAAAAGATGTTTTACTGTTACTAATACTAACAGCTGCTCATTCTCTTCATATCCACTCTCCAGTCTATGAAATCATAACATGGTAAAAAATCTGCTACCAAGGGTTTTTAAAAAACACAATCTTAATACCCATAAAAGGTTGTCCAGAGAATGATAATCATGTTTGGATTTAAACACAGCAACTCCCAAGAGCTGAGAGTTGATAAAGCTTTTTGGAATCTCCAGGATCAGAATGTCTAGAGTCATCCTTGAAATACAGCGCCCAATCGAGCTGTGGCTGTAGACCACTCAGCGTAGAAAAATGAAGCTATAAACAGAGCCATTTCTAATTTTTACAGTTTTCCTAATATGGATACTTGCACAGAGTATTACTTCAGCTGCCAAGATGATATAACCACACAGAGCTGCAATTTCAAAGAATACACTTTGAGGGCTCAGTGTGGTGCACATTCCTCCTTATGTTGTATCTGTTCTCTTTTTCACTATGCAGATAGCTTCTAACGGTTCTTCTTTCCTTCTGCCCTTCAAACGGTGGCCTTTGTGATATGACAGATAGTACTAAGCGCAAGCCTATTTGGCTGGAGCTAAAATAATCCACCTCAAAACAGAACATCTGCACACCTAACCCTGTGATTGAAATTAATCTCAGATATTCTATGAATTTGGATTCCTCATATTCTCAAAGAGTGCTTTCTTTTGTTTTATTTTACTGCCAATAGCCCAGACACTCAAGCTTGTACATGCAAATGGTAACTGAGATAGGGAGGAGAAGCAGCCTTTATTCTTCTTGCCTTCCTGGGACAGTGAACACTCACAGCTGCATTTGTTGTGCTTCCTTCCCTGGACAGGCTACTTCATCCGGATAACACCAGGAATGAGGTGCTTGGGAAGAAAAAATATGGAACAACATGAGCAGTTTTCCACAAAGCAGCCTCCCAGCTACATTGGCTATAAGGTCTGTGATGCACAGTTTCCAGTTCAACACCTGTAAACTGCTGCTGCCCTTAGCAAAGGCAGTGTTACTTTACATCACCTATAGTCATAGTGCATATAAAGTGCATGTAATCTGGTTTATTTGTTCTTAGTTGCTTATATATAAGTGAGTCTTTGCAGATTAAAAAAGACTTCTTCAAGTCTGCTACTTTTAGGAAGTTACAAGGAATCAGGACGAGTTATGGTGCATCACTCAGTTGCATTCTTCTTTGTTCCAAATCTGTTCTTCCTTTCCTCCGAGATCTGCATTGCATTCAGTACGTAGTTTGTACTGTCGTGTACCTCTTTTCTACCTCCTGATTGCCTCTCACCTGCATTCCAGAGATCTGCATCCATCACATCCCTCAAGGAGCCCTATCACGCTCCTTGTGAAAACATTTGAACTTTAGTTTTATCATCTGAAAGAGGTCATTCCCCTGGTTCTATCAAATATAATCTTGGATGAAACCGACATAGCTACTATCACAGTAACTCTTAAAGGTTAAGCCACACGTTAAAAAGGTCCCATCTCGTGTATATGCCCATGCAATAATTTAGGCAGGCCTAGAGAAAACAGCATTTTTGGAACTCACGTAGATAGAGTAGCATCATTAGGAGCTGACTATCCCCTCTCATACCTAAGGACAACAGAAGGTTTGTGCATGTTTATGGCATCAGACAGATAGTGCATCATATTAACGCAGGCCAATAAATCATGTTTGTCTCCAGACACATTTCTGTGCATCAGCACCCGAACAGAATTGCTATATAATCTTTAACCCCTCCCCACACACCCTGCCTTGGCTGACGCCTGACTGGCAATTTTAACTGAAACAGGCAACCACAGCATGGGGGAAGACCTTTGTCATGGCTGTTTTGCTGTGGAATTACTACTGGGAACAGGAAAGGACAAGCCACAGCTCTCTGGCCCCGCTCTTGAACCTTGCTTTTTCTCAGGAGCTGCAGGATCCCTCCGGGGAGGCGTCTGGGGGGGCTGAACGCTGCCGCCGACATGACTAATCGCTCCCTTCTAACGGGGAGGGACAGATCAGCATGGGCAGGGTTTTGTCTGGGCACGGCTCCAGCATCCGCAATCATGCACTTAGGCAAAGATCTTTTGCTGGAGATCTTTACTTGGGTTTATTATTTCTGCTGAATTCCAGCCAGCGAGTGGAAATTCCCACTAGGAGGTGGGAGGAAAATAAATGGAAAGACATTGAAAACAGAAAGGCTAAAGGACAGAATAAATTGACCGACAACCAGCATATTTAGAACCAAAAACGAGAAAGTAATCATCTACTCCTGGAACTTAACAGGATTTATTTTAAACTCCAACTGCCTGTGCGTAGAAGGCAGGCAGAAAGCACAATAGCATTCTCCTAAGTAGCAATTAGCAAGCATTGGAAAGTGCAGGCCCAGTGAGGTGAAAAATTGTGGATAATTTTTAGGTGTGTGACACAGATGTTTCTCTTTTGGAAACAAATCCATTCTGCAGAGAACAAGGAAGAATCTTCAGGACTTAACACGATCATGCCAGCAGTCTTGTTTGCATCAAGAGAGACTATTCCTCAGTAATGTTTTATTCCAAATTTTCTGGTAGGAGGGAAAGCATGTATTAATCAGCTGATTTCAAGGTCTAACACTTTTTTCTGAAACACTTGCCTCCAAAAATGAAAATACCCCAACGTTTAGAAAGGCTAGCTCTTCACACTGTGAAGAGTTCCCAAATGCTAGCATATCCTTCCTGGTGATCATTTATCAGGAGGAATGCATGCCATGGGATCTGAGAAAGCTGTAGCCTGCTTCTCCACATTTACGCTTTGAAGTGGAGGGCTAGTTATATTTTTACCTTGAGGCTTCTAAAAATGCAGAAGGATGTTGTCACTCAAAAGTATACTGTCACGTACCAAGGGTCTTCCCTTTTTGTGTCCTTTTGGTTTTTATTCTTTTGGCTAAGAACTGCAGAGTCGCAAGCCTTGCTTGTGTGAACTATATGGATAAACCCCTTCACACACTATACTTAAGAAGTTGAGCTTGCGTGGCAGAGATTAAAAATGTAAGGAAGAAAAAGCTGCTAGTTTATCAGTTGAACTCTTTCTCTCCGTGGGTATCTAATTGATTGTGTGGAAGCTGCCCGTACGCAGCACTGTGCTCTGCTGGAAGCTGCTGTTCCTCCCTCCAAGTTGGCTGGGCTCGGCGGGTGCTCACGCATCCTTCCAGTGTCCTGACAACTGGCTTAACGTTTACGGGATGAACTGTCTTTCCTATACACTTCCTCAATTCAAAAAATAACATGTAGTAAATTAGGTGTCAGCGTGTTTGTCGGGACCTTTTTAAAGAGTGTTAAATGGTGATTTACGACAGGATGGGTAAAATGGTGATTAGGTCAACCAAAGAGTAGCACAAAGCTCAGCAGCTTAATTCCACAGCAAAGAGCAGCAGGAACTGCCTCGCCGCCTGCAGTGTCTGCCCAGATTTAATAAACGCAGGTACAAACCCAGGTGCTTTAAAATGTACTGCCTTACACAGATATGATGCTGTTTCATCATACAGGTATATAGTATTTTTTCCCATTAAACTTTCTTAAAGGTAGCAAGAATTATTACAGGCCATAGATGAAACACATGCTCACATCTGAGTATCTTAAAATATATGCCTGTACGATTCTTATCTAGACTCGCCTGGGAACATTGAGTGAGGGTGTACCGGTGAAGACAAAGCTTTACCCTAAACTCCTGTTTGATGATTGACTAGCAAAAGAAATTCACAGAAATGTTATGGATAAATAGTGTGCTATATTTATGTAATTTAAAATGCTGCTCAAAGACAAGAACAATGATCAGACAATAAATGGTTTATAGAAAGGGAAATAGATTTAAACCGAGAAAAAAGATGAAGATTAGGAGATTAGTATTAGTGTTGCTAGGATGAAGTGCATTCAATTCTCTTTTTAATCTTTGTCATCCAGTGGAAACATCCTTTTTAATAAAATGAATAGTCTTTTGAAGGAACTCCAAGTGAGCGTCTTCTGATTCTTCAGCATTAAAACAGACAAGGGAGAAGGCTATCTGCGATTTAGTATTTCCATGGTAGTAGAGGGAGAGGGCCAGGTTCCTAGACTATTATTTTTTCAGGACTAGCTATATTAAATATATGAAATACTTCACAATTCTTGTTATGGAAATGAAAAATCAAAGTGAAATCACATTCCTTTTTTCAGAGAATAGGTTAGAAAAGCAAAAATTACAGCTACTGGTTGCCCTCATTTTAGGCTTGAAGCAGACTGTGATAGAAACTACATTGTGAAATAAATTATTCCTTTTTAATTACTTGCAATAGAAGTTATACCTTTATCTATAAAATCAAAGTAACTGATAGATAAGAGGAATCTTGACTTATTTAATGGCTAAACTGATTTACACCTTCAATTCATGAAACATAGAAGAGGATTTGATCATCTGTTACTACAGTGTGGGAGTCTGAGAAGCCCTGACATTCTGACAGATTGCATTCAGCAACATGCTTCTTCTCCAGGGAAAACACTGGTTCTTATTTTGAAAGATGCACTGCTCAAATATGAGTATCTATAAAATGCTCATTAGGGACAATAAAAATCATTCTCAATGACTGCAGTGTTATTAGGTGCCATCAGAGCTTTGATTAATTTTCATTCTTGTTTGGGAATTTGCCTCATGAAGAGATTCTGTAGTCAGGGCTCACTTGTCTTTTGGGTTTATGCTCTCATTTTGAGCAAAAGAGAGGATTTTTACACAGGGCTATCTGCGACTTGCATTTGTTCAAGCTCCTATTCCGCACCAAAGCACTAAACCACGAAAAAACCCATACCATCCCGGGCGGACCCAGGGAGCCATCTAACCTCATACCTAGGCTCTAACAGCATCCAGGGGCTGAATTGGAGACGGGGTGGAAACAGGGTGAAATACAGAGGAATAATTCTTTGGTATGGTTTTCAGCCCCCAGCAAGCCTCTTTATAAAACTGCCGAACAATTATAGAGATACCATTATTTGATGCAGAAAGAGGCCTGAAAGAAATGGCATCTGTCAGGGTATGCTTTTTCCTATCAGATGAGTGTTTCTCATTAGCGAGACACCTATGCATATTATTGTGAAAAAGCACGTAGCGGTCTGTAGAAAATGGGAGAGGAAGAATCCATAAAAGACTGTTGAAATATGGGGAACCTGTTAGCTTTTTGGATGATCACCTAAAATAAAAGGGAATAAGAAGAAATACTCTCTTAATTCTTAATTATACATTGTCTTACAGGGCAGAATATCTGCAGAATCACTGTAACTCATACTTCGTTCATCTCTACTCACAGTCACATTCATTGCTAAATCATATAAGGCCATATTATATGGCTTTTATTTGTGTCAAGGATTCAACCTACACTTCCACTGAATGAAGTGAAAACACTTAACGTTTTCATTGTAACAGTAAAAAAAATTAGCTTAAAGGTTTGGGGTTGTTATTTTTTTTAAATAACATTTTAAGAAAAAAAAAAAAAGACTACATACAAAATTTTAAGAAAAGAGATACTATTTTGCCCACTCCCTCTCATTCCTCTTTCCCCCATTGCTATCTTACTGGGCTTATTTAGATCTACCATTAATAAATACATGCAGACATATAGAAATAATAATACGGCAACAAATTTAATGAATTATCTCTGCAAGGGATAGTTAAAATAAGACAATGCTAGTCAAACTTAGTATCAACTAATAAAATATAAACAGTGCTTATTTAATTAGGTTAAAATATCAGTTAAAATCTTTATGAATTATTTGATTTATTGATTTATCTATAAGTAAAGAAGAATATTTATGTCTTGGCAGAATGTATATTTACTTTCAATCTTTGGCACGTAAAATAGTTACAATAGCCAGAGAAGAGACAATATGTTTTGAAATTGGTAAGGATTAAGGACCAGAGTTTCTAAAGGCTTTGGCTACTTAAATAAATTTAGGTGGGAGTAGATGGAATTTAAGTACATGCATCCAAAATTATGAGGAAGGGAGGGAAGAAGGGAGAAAGTGAGTCCATCAGAAAGGAAGATTTGTTGAGGACATAGCCAGAGAACTACGGTATATTTGATATACATCTCATCGGAACTTAGTGACACTGGTCCTTTAAGTATATGAGAGTTTCTTATTAAGTAAATGGACAAGTTAATAGTGGTCAGACTTGCAATTTGAGCTGCATCTTTAGGCAATTTTTACTGAAAGGTTAAAGTAACATTTTAACAGCCATTTCTAGACACATAGAGGTATCTTCTGGAAATTTTTCACAACTGAGAATCTGCGCATAATAAAATATATTATGAAATACGTGGTATTTTCTTTACTTGCTCGGTCTGTTTAAAAAGCAGAATCTGGCTATATGATGGTATTTTGATTACAGGAAATCAAGAGTGGCTACAGTGAAACAAGTTGGCCACAGTCTTTGTATTAGAACTCTCTCATATATTTTGCTTTATATATACATATATGCAAATATACATGCAGATATAAATTGCATAACATACATTTATTTTGTATATTTAAGAAATCGTGATCTGAATCTTGAAAGCTTCTTTTGCAATAGGCTTAGATTTTATATCGGACAGTATGCCCCAGAACATGAGATAGGGAAGACAAATGTCATCAAGACCCTTCTGAGAGTTTATATCTAGTATGACTTAGAGGGTGTGAGGCTTTAAGCTGTTTCATTTCCTTTCCTAAGGTTAAAAGTGACATTGTTGGATTTAGCTTGTCTTGAGTGAACAAAATGTATAATAAGCCTTCTTGCCATTACTAATGACTGACAGTTGCCTGAACAAGACCAGTTCAGTCAGCCCCTTCGTGAAGTTATGATCATGGCTTATAGAAGTTTGAAATTTCTTCACTAAAGGACCAATAAACAAACCTGCCTTTTTCAGACAATCCTCTTTTGAGGCTGTGGTTTTCTCATATTTCCAGCTTGCTATTCTGAAAAGACTGTATTTGGCAAGTTCTTAGGTATTTTTTCAGATTCAAATTAGCGAGTGCCAAAGATTTCTGGAGTTCTCTATCAGTTCCTGCTGCCTGTGGTATAATGACCTTTCTAATACCAGGGAACCAGTGGCAGATGTCTAATGGTTTTTTTTTTTGTTTTTTTTTTTTGGGGGGGGGGGAATGTTTCCAAATGTCAGATTCAGAGATCTTATTCAGACAAACTAGTTATTTCTAAATTTCATAGAAGTTAGGATCATAAGGAATCATTAGTTCTTTTAAGCCATCCTTCAGCAACATAAGGAATCATTAGTTCTTTCAAGCCATCCTTCAGCAAGGCTCATACCCTGTCAAGGTTTTTCTCAGGCTTTAATGAGAACGATTTTATATCCTCAAGATCATGACAGAATATGTTGGCCAAGAAGTTCATTCAGTAGTGTTGTCGCTAAAGATGACCTCAGATATTCATAGCTACATTGGTAATGATATCAGTTGATCCTTTTAATCTATTCTATTAATTTCTAGTTAAATCCTTGATTATTATTATTATTTGTTACATATGGGGCTAACCTTTTCTGTAAACCACTTTGTAAACACTAAATCAAATGCCTTGGAAAAATCCCAGTATACTGTACCAGTTTACTGCTCAGATCCATAATCCCATCAAAGACAAAAGAATGACACTACCTACCTTCTTTGAACCCCAGCTGATGGGCAGTATTTACACTTGTAATCTCTAATCCATAGAGGCTTTTACCTATGAACAAAGGTTAGACTGACCAGTCTGTCGTTCCCAGTCATTCTTTCAATTCTTTGAAAATATTCAAAGGTTGGTAACTCTCTAAACCTCTGGAATGTCCCCAGTTTTCTGAGGACTGTTAGATACTAACATGAGGGAATGAAACAGATCTTTTGCCATTTTCTTCATTACATTTGTCTGTTACTTTCTGTGGCACCATTGGCTCAAAAATACTTACCTTTTTTTGATAGTGACTCTTATCCACTCTTGAAGCAGATGGCAAGATTTTTGTTAGGCTAAATATATGCCATTCATGCAACATCATTCACTTACCATATCTGTGGATCCAATTTTTCCAGTCTTAGAACTTTGGAATTAGTTCTGGCTTCTTAGTCACATAACAGATAATATCTGTGCATGAAGGATTTTTTTCTTAAAACAATCTTCACTGAATGCTTTATTAATTATTTCTTTTCTCTGTAGTCCTGAAAATGTTCATTCTGTGTTAAGTCCAGGAATACTGAGGAATAGGTGTGTTGGAGATGTTCACAGGATAAGTGTTCTACCAAATGTCATGTGCACTTCTTAACCTATTAATAAAGAATTTCATAGTTTC
Source organism: Astur gentilis (assembly GCF_929443795.1). Classification (NCBI taxonomy): domain Eukaryota; kingdom Metazoa; phylum Chordata; class Aves; order Accipitriformes; family Accipitridae; genus Astur; species Astur gentilis. The sequence goes on from NC_064891.1 coordinate 17,729,279, forward strand.
CTAACTGGTCATAACCTTCCTCCTGGTTGATGACACTTGTTATGGTCATTTAAAAGCAGAGTTGAAAATGTTCCCGTGTCCCTTTAGTTACAGGACGATACAAGAAGCAGTCATTAGGCTCATCTTATTTAAATGCTTGCAACAGTATAAAAATCTAAACCCCCTTCCACCCTGAACATCTAAAGAGGAGCGACAATAAGCTAAGGAAGACACTACAGAGGAGAAATAGATTTCTTTTAGCCAAAAGTAATGGAACTGCACCTTCCTTTTCTCCTGTGCACCTAAGAATAATGGGCTAGCTCTCATAGGACAAGTCTTTAGAAGAGGTTCTTGTGAAATCTGCCAGTGGTTTTGGTGCTTGAACAGAAGATGAATTTTTGTCAATTTGTTTTTTTAAAAAAATCTAGTTCAGAGTCTTTACAAAGGCTGATCCCTGCTTCTAATTTAGGTTTAAATATGAAACGTTATTCAAAAGCATCCCAGGACCTTGTTGTGTACAAAACGACCAGGAAGGGAGATAAACCATGCCTTCTGCTGAGTTTTGAGCACCCATGGTCAAGCGTGCTTAGCAGGTAGCTTGTCTTCAGAGAGAAGCACCAGGTTTCATCTCCAGCATAGCTCTTGTATTCACAAGGTAAATTGGCTGCCTTCGAGGTTTTCTTTCACCTAACACGCTAAATTGGATATTTTAAAGTGAAACTAAAACCTTCCCTGTACCTGGCTTTTTTGAAACACTGCTGGGAAAGATGGTAGGGTGAAAAAGCTGTCAGAGGACAGCTAGCAAAATACTATAGAGTGTTCAGGGCTGATTTTGATAAATATAGATGCACGGTCATAAATCAAAAAATAACAACAGCAAACCACTGACAACAATCATTAACATGCTCATTTAAGTTTTACTGTAACTTACTTAGGGAACCAGAGTAATGAGAGCCACAGTATATTGTATCGCTTTGCAGTAACAAACTACTTTGGGATCGTTTTATGCTCTTATAAAAGTAAATGTCTGTAAATGACAATCTAGGATGACAGACAGAAGAAGTGAGCATTAGCATGGTAACCGACTCTACACATCTTGTTGCTTATAAATTGATGGTGTTAAATTAATCTTAGTTCATAACGGGTGGCAAGAACATAAGTAGGCATAATAAAATTCCTAAATGCAAAAATCAGACTTGATAACACCCTAATGAATATGAAGCCATATATCTATTTGGTGTGAGTCTGCGTATTTCTGGTCATTCACATGTAGCAAAGAAGGGGCTTCAGTTTTTGCCAAACACATACTAAACTTTATTAAAACCACTTTGAAGCAATTTACTCTGTATGAGTGCTAATATTTCATATTTTCCGGAAGGCCCAAAGGCATATATGCCAAGATCCCAACAGTATTTTATACTGTTTTCATCCAAACTTAAAAACTTGGCAATTGTATTGCAGTTCCATACAGACATCCACACCCACTTACACATACAGTAAGTAAAGCTACTTCAGTTTTTCATACAGTTATGTCAGATGTAGTCTGGCATTAAGTGTCAGGTCAGTCTCATTTCTAGTGATGTAACAGTACTTCCTCCAGTTTGTTTATAGACATTCATTTTAATTTGTCTCTCTGAGTTATGCCAAGCATAATCTTTTTCACCATCTGTATGTAGTCTTTCATGTATACTTATGATATTATTTCTGTCACCATAAATAGCAGTTGTGATCGTACTTACTAACCGACAGTATAATTGGCTTTGACTATGGTTGTTTTCATAATTAGTCTCAGTGTTTATGTTACAAGTATTATGTCAATTTTAAGTAAAGTTTATCATACGCATTTGGTCTCTAAAGCAGTCGACTTCTTTGGGGGTAGGCAGCTTTATTATGTCTCTAATATTGCTTATATGGAGAGCCTCAAAATAACTTGATGTCTGAAGAAAAATAGATTTGTCCCTAGATGTAGAGTGGATGGGTTCACCAATTACCTGGCTCGCACCCTTTCTATTTCATACTGAGCAACAAGGGGAGAAAAAAATCAATAAAACCCTACAGATTTTGCACACTTGAAGAAATACAGTGGCAAATAGGAGGCAGAAAAGGGAGAGCCTCGCTGTGTATCAAAATTTAAGGATCGAATGCATCCTAAATAATGTTCAGTGCTAGTTACTCTGAAACTTTCCAAAGAATTATTAGGTGCTTTTCTGTATTTTTTTCCTTCAGGATTTATTAAGGGAGCAACCCTAACGCTGTGTGAACACTACAATGATACAGCTGCCTCTGCTCTCCTTTTCCAGCCCCCAAAGCTAGAAGATTTAGGGAAATCTCCCAGAGTAACTGCAGCTCCTTTCAATTCTTTATTTAAGGTGTTGCATTATTCAGAGAGAGAGTCTGGATTTTCCACAGCGGTGGAGATCCGATAAGCATTTTTTACTTTTTAAGGAGATCTCTTTACAATCAGAACCACTTGCTCTTCTGTCTGTGTCGCTGTTTCTTTTTGCAGACATTCTGGAGTGTTTTAAAGGCTTCGGCAGGATGAAAAAATAACTCCTTTTATTTGTTTCTGGCACCTAGTGCTCTCCTTGCCTACTGTTCAGAGCTGAGTTTCAAATTTGAGGATTTCAACAAAACAGAGTAAAACAAGAGGGAGGTCTCATATGTGAGGCGATGTCGTCAGAGGGGAAAATAGCTCTGAAGTCATAGAAATACCGCTAAAGCTAGCACATGGCGCTCCGTTCTTCAGGTTCAGAGTTGAATCAATGACTAATACGCTTGTTCTGGTTATTTTGCATGTAGAAAGGTGACTGGACATGTAAAATAACCACAACTGGCAAATTAATTATTGATTACAGCGCGGCCTTCAACTAAATGCAAAACTAAACATTTATTCCGATCAATAAATGATGTGATAGTGGTGGCTCTTCCCTGCGTCAACTTGTATTTCCATATATCTGTGTCCAGATGAGGTTGCCTGAGTGCAGAGCTGTGGGGAGGCTTGCTGGTACCTGGGGCAGGAGGACAACTTGCCTGGCTCGCTGCCCTGTCCTGCCTTCACCAGGGTTTCACCCGGAGCCCCTCTCGGGGCTGTTTCCCACCGCCGGGCTCGGAGGGAGCTTGGGGGAGCCCAGGGGAGCAGGCGGGCCTGGGGGGCCCCGAGTTACACCTCCCTAAGGGGAGAGCATCCTTCCCGCGGCACAGAGAGGGGTTTCGAGGCGTCTCCTCGTTGCCTCCTGCCTTTGGGGAAGCTAAATTTCTTTGCCCTCACCTTCCCCATCTAATTGCCTCCCTCAGAAGAAAAGCTATCATTTTTGTCTCGTGTTTCTTATGGCCCTCCTTGCGTGTTTCACTCATCGTACCTTTCCATTTCATCAGGGCGGTGGTAAGAGGCATTACTCTTAGCTTGAGATAATTGAAGGAGAAGAAAGGTAAGGAAATTACACTTGTTTTCCTCAAGAAACCAAATAAAATGAGGGAACCTGCTTCACTTGTTCAGTGCCACAATCAAGCACCCTGCTCATGAATTTGCGGTTGAATATTGTGTTCACACTGTCTCCTTGAGGTATGAAATCTGAGGGAAGAAAGCTTTGCAAAAGTGAGCTTTGGATCAGGTTTTAGTTGCAAAGTGAAACTCTTTTTTGAAAAGTGTATCTTTTGTACAGCACGTGGCATACCTGCATTGCCTCAGGGGGGGGAAAAAATAAAGTTTTCTGATGAATAGTCAACTGGTTTTGAATTCTATTATGAAGATAATTTATAGGGTTGTAAGTGTTTTGCACCTGCCTCCAGGAATGAAATACATATGATTTATGCATCTGGAGGGGAGGAAAAAAAAAAGGAAAGAGAAGGCAACTGTCTGATCCTTCCCCACCATGACAGCATATCATTCTGAGAAGAGAAGTAACTGTTTGAGGTTAATTCAGATCACATCAATCTGTATTACTTGACCTTTTCAGAATAAACAGAACCAAAAAGTGACTACACAAAAAAAGTCAATCTTAAAGCCAATTACACTAATAGCATCTGATGTGTAAATGGGTGTTTATTATTAAAAAAAAAAAAAAAATATCACTGCAATAAAGCTGAGGGGCATTTAAAGACAGGAGATGTCTAATTGTAGCATATCCAGTAATGAAATCACAGTCAGCCTAGTAGCTGATTAAGGTTAATTTGAATCACATCAATGTGGATTAACTTGGCCTTTGCAGAATGAACAACACCTTTGTGCCAACATGATCAATTAGTCCCCTTAACTTCATATGTCTGCTTGGAAAGGTTAGATTTATTAGTTATCAGGATAACCACTTGGAGATTAAAATCTCAGGTTTGTGTGCTCTTTTTTTCACCATACCCTCAGGATCAGGATAAAAAAGAAAATATGAAAACTTTTTAAATCTCGGTTCAGTCTGATGTTTTATCTAATAAACTTGAAAAGTCATGTTTATCCTAACATTAGATAAAAGGCTGGAGACTGGACATAGAGTGGAATCGTGTAGCTATGTCTAGAAAGCACTGACTGTGCTTATGCTCCGGTACCACTGTTGGAGCTACCTGCTCCCAAATGCGTTGCTGCTGCACGTTCTTTTTACAAGGAGAAACCTCTCCAGAAACAAGCATGCCAGGTCAAATCTGTGTTTTGCCTTTACCCTTCTCCATCTTCCATCCAATACGTGGGGGTGTTAAAAAGAGGGGAGACTGTGTTCACAAATAAATGCTGGCAAAGACCTCAGAATGACCCCGCTGCTGACCCCAAGGGCTGTCTGTCATCAGCTACGGCCGTTGCTGGGGTGATGTTTCCCACAAAGAAGCTGGAAGGCCAAATTGTTTCAGATCTTCCTCTGTCAATTCCCTGTCTGCAGAACAGACCATTGTGTCTTACTACGTTTTGCGAAATTCTCCAGGAAAGGACGCTGAATATTGCACGGGTGACTTTTCCAGCCCAGCGTGCGGGACTAAGGTATTATTTTCTCCACGTTCTATGTATTGATACCCCTTTTTGACCTGCTAGTTATAAATATTCAAAGAACCCTGAGATCACAGTTATATAGGCTCACTGACAGGCACTCCTTACCCCGTATATAGTAATTAAAGACTATATACATTCAACTGTCTCCAGGAAGAGTCAGTAGTAACAGTGATGATGAGTTCAATAAGTATACTGGAGACCTGACAGCATATGGTGGATCGAAGTTCCTGCAAGCATATTGTGTTTCTAGTTTGCGAAAGACAGCTTAGCATAGGTGCAGTACTGTCTCAATGCAGCTGTACCTCTCTTCAAGCCAAAGTACTATCTGTACAATAGCACACGGTAACACCGATGCTCTTCAGCTCCCACATAGCCGAAAGTACGACGGTGCGAGACTTGCTCGTCTCTGTGGGCGGACAGGGAAACTGCTGCGGTCTACTCATACAGGTCAGCACAACTTCTTTTTTTTGGTAGAAAAACGAAGCTTGTTATGGCAAGAAGAACAGAGAAAGTAAATATTTTGTGGACCCTGTAAAATAATGCCTGATGGAAAATTTTGGAAAACTTACTCTTGATCAGCAAACCTGCTGAGCAGAGGTGGTGGGGAGCTGGGAGTTGGGGTACAAATGTGGCGGATCACACACTCCAGCTTAAAGCTCAGAGAAACATGACATGCAGAAGGAAGTGATAGCTGCAACTAGATTAGGCTAATTTGGTTGGGGGCCAGCTCACATAGGCGAATATCGCTTTAAAAAGAAGACCTGTGGAGTGGTACTCCAGTCATCTGTTGTGTATTCCTTGCCCAGTAGAAGGCATGGGATGGTAAACTTAGCAGGAGGTGGTACTTCTCTTCCTATTTATAGTCATGCGAACCATCATCTCTTGCGTTCTCCCCCTAATTTTCAATCACAGAACAATTCTCTTGTAATTAAAACCATCGCTTACGTGGAAGTAGAGAGGAAATGGCTGATTTTATTTTTTCTGTTTTGTTGTGAATGGTGTTTCATTTGTTATTAAATTCTGTTTATTATTGCAGTTGTATCTAGAAGACCAATATGAAGCTGGAATCCCAATTGGCTGAATAAATGTGCACATTTAGACTGAGGAGATTGTTCATTACTCCGTGGATGTTTGCTCTTCACCCTGTCTCCCTTCCCAGCCATCTGTTCTGCTTCTCTCAGCTAGAAATAGGCAGAGAGCGGGTGCCGCTTGTGCCATCAGGTCTCCTCCTACCAGCTGCAAGTGCTTTGCCAACTACCAGTTGCTCGTGGAGTAGGGTGTGGAGACCGCCAGCAGCGAAACATCGGCAGTGGCAACATTTCCCAGGCGTGGACGTCACTACGGCCTTTGCAGAACACTCTGAAATACTGCTATCCAGCCAGAGCTGTCAGTCTACGCCGTATCTGGAGCAATCTGAACTGGAGAGGTGACTTGTTAACTTAGCGGCATTTCTAGAAAAGAAAGTATACCGCTCTGCTTCAAAAGGTGGTATACTTCTTGAGAACGGATATAATGGAATTCACACATAAAAATACACAAAACTGCCTTAAAGCATGTGTTATCAGTTGCTTCACACAGACTCTGCACATTAAGACTGGTAGATAAAATAATTTGTTTCTTGTTTTCATTTTTTAGGAATGATGTTAAAATGTATTGTATGTTCTTATCTGAATCTCAATGTCACCTCTTGGATGATGCACAAACTTCAGCATAAAGAGGGGCCTACAAATCAACTCTGTTGAGTTTGCTTTGTAAAGAAGCCGCTCAGACCAGTTCTCCTTTTGTCTGCATTACTGTCTCAGGTATTACAGTGATTGCCTGGAAGAAGAAACAAGTTAATTCAGCGCCACATATAATTTGTTGATGATGTCCAACTTAATTCTTATGGCAAAAATTCTGGAATAAACTATTATTCCTTCTTCTCTGTGTAATTCAGTTTGCTACTCCTGCCGTCATCTCTTTTCTGCGCAGTTCAACAAACGTGTGCTGTGTGTAAGGCATCTCAGATCGCTGTTTGGGCACAAACATATGGAGTCAACAAATGACTTAAACATTATGGCTGTAAAACTGAAACCTGTGAAATCAGCCAAGTATTATTCACTCATGCTTGACAGTACTTGAAATATGAACCACACTAAAAAATGGCTCTTTTCAAGCCACCAAAAAGGCAAGGTGAAAGAACAAAAGCCAGGCAGTGAGAAGAAAGGAAAAGATGCTCAGAAGTGAACTCACAGAAATAAATGCAGAAACCCCTCCACTTCAAGGAAGTTGCTTGTAAATTACTTTCAAACAGGTAATCAGAACATTTTGTCTTTTTAGTAAGTTTACCATTTCTGTAGATTTATTCATATATAATAAATGTCATATATAGTCTAACATGGTTACATATGTTCAGACGTACAGATGTAAAATGTCATTCATATTTCAAGGATATATTCCTTATGTCAATGTTATGAGATTTAGGAAAATAAAATTGCATATTTTGTGATGGCTTTCACCATAGGCTTTGACCCCTCTTCCTCTCCTCTCCTATAATTTATTCTTCTCTAAGCAATCTAAGCTGGCTTTCAACAGGGGCCTCATATGACCTAGAACTGATCCTGAAACATTAACAAAAGGGAGATTAGTGTGGAACAACTCCGAGACCTCTGATTCTTTATGCGTTACACTGGCTAGGCCGTATTATTAAATGAAGCAAGCAACGGCTGATAAATAAAATACCCTGAAGTCTTCTTAACTCTCTCGCTCGCATATCAGCCTGCTACTTAGCAAAAAAACCCCAACCCCAAAACAAGAACAAAAAAAATCCTACAATTTGCTTTCGTAACAGGCTCAGGTCTTACAAAGCTTTAGACTTAAAATGGGATTTTTTTTAATGTTACTTTGTTTTTCCAGTATGAGTGAAAGTTTTTAGTTTCCAGAAAAGCAAAGCAAATATTCAAAAGGGTAAAGAGTGAGAATACCATGGGTGAACACTCACAGTCATCGCCAGTTGATAAAAGTTAGGCCACACTGCTTCAATCTGGTATCAAAGCTTAGATGGAGACTAGGGCAGAGTGATGAGTTTCCATGGCAACTCCCCATCTCCTGCCCCATCCCACACGCACTCTGCTCTGCTCAGCTGAGTCTGAGCACAGGGATGCTCCTTCCTTCACGTGGGTGTGTACCAAATCAGAGGATTTGTCACAAAGATGGAGGGAACATACGAGAGGCATAAAATTACGAGGAGAAAAATTGCGGCAGCCTGATGAGGCCGCACAGCTGCCCTCGCACCCGCTGCTCCTCCCGAATGCGGTGCGAGGACCCATGCACCCCTGGCACGGGCACCCTCCCGCCGCTGCTGCTCTCTCACCTCACTTGCCCTACGTTGGCTCCGAAGCAGCTGCTGGGCATTTGGGGCTATACATCATCCGTTGCTTCCTTGGGCTCTTGCCATCTCTTTCCAGGCTGATGTGGTTTCCTTTGACTTGTATTTAATGGATAAATGTGTTGGGGCAGCAAGCGGTTTTTTTGTTGAGAAATCTGCACAGTGCGTAACCCAACGTGGCCTTAACCCGCGGTCAGGGCTGAAGGGCCCCAGTGCTGCGACGTGGCAATGTCAGGCTCCCCCTCTTCTATATGGGTAAGTGATCTTCGCGAACTTTGAGTTACAGCCTTCCTCCTCTGCCATCCTTGCCCATTAAAATAATGTATTTCCAACCCTGTTGTCATCATGGTTGAAGCAGTGAATACACATACCATAACTTAGTTCATATGTATGTATGTTTATATATTGCTGAGGTGGTACAGGAAGCAGATATTTTATTATTGATACAAAATAATGCCTCAGGGTGTAGATAGATTTTTCACTTTTTAGTAAAGTGAGTAATGGAGTAATACCTAACAGCTACCATTATCACATAATTTGGACAATATTACTTACGACACTTGGCGGTGGTGTCTTTCAGTCATTCTGAACTCCCTACGACCCACATATGTCTCCTTCCCCTTCGCTGGTTGAATCAACAGTTATACTGTGTTGATGAACTCCAGGAAAAGGGAAACACATATCTGCATTTGCTTTTAAGTCTCAGAGTTGTCTGAATACAGAAGAAGCCCATGGCAATTTATGCCCTGCTGAAATACAGTTATCTTAACTGATATATGGGGATTACCATAATATTTCCTATTAAGTCTATGTGATTTTCTTCCCATTTCCATAGATAAAAAATGGTAATACATTATCACCGGTGACATTGCAGGCACTGACTTTAGCTCTGAAAATAAAAATCTAGCTGTATACATAAATAATGTTAAGATTGTTGCTGTTACGTGATGCTGATCGAAGTATTCAGTCTTAGCGGTCCAAGGTTATGCTGAACATACTGAACCTTCCAGAAATTTACTTCAAAAGATGCTCCCCGTTGAAAATACCCTAACAAGCTCTTCCAAATTCAAAAGTTCACCAGACATTATCATTAATAGTTCTAAGACAGCCAACAACACCATGAATCAAAACACAGACAGCAAATACTATACTGTGTCCCTCTAGCTTTTTAATTCACGCAGAGTGACAAATATACTACATTAGGTTGGTGCTCAATCATTGTTCATTTTCCTCTATTCCTCACCACATAACAAAATTCATTACGTACTAAATTTGTTACCACTCTTCTGGCTGGACGCTGGAAACTTCTTTGTACGGTACAAAAACAACACCAGAGACATGATTTGATTTAATTACAGTGTTTTCCAGCACACAAAGCTGTGATTCTTTTTCTTCGCAAATTGTCACCTCCTAATTGTTTGTCCCTGGAACTACGCTACAGTATCACTTCTGCTCTCCTCTTCCATTCCCTTCCATTTTACTTGCGCTAGTAAAACCATCTCATCCCACCTCTTCAGCTGAATTACACTTCACTACTTTGTTCACTGAAGGATGAAGATTATAGCCAATTGATATGATGTCTGAATTTTTGTCAAATTATGTAAATCTCTCCATGCATAAACCCATTCTGTCTCCCCCAGAATAAAAAACCTGCCAAAAATTCAGAAAGAAAGGAAAAAAAGGTATTTTTTCTGCCTGAAATGATGCTTCATTTTTTTATACACCTATGCATTCAGGTGCTGACCCTGAGTCAATAAATGAATGGACATTAGCACAAGGAAGGAGTTTTTGCATGTTATCATAATGGTTTTCCAAAATAATTTTAGTAGTACACTGACTGTTAACTTCTCGTACTATTACAAGTAAATTATACAAAGCGACAGAGCTGACAATACCAGACATCACCCATACATTGCAGTCCAAAAAAAAAAAAAAAAGGGCTTTTAAAGGTTCTGACAGATTGAGGCATAGGAAAGTATCTTACACTTTTCTGCCTGTTTTCCTTATAGATAATATAGCTTTCTTAAAATAACAAACCATTCCTCCAAAGAATGTTTGTTGGGTACCTTATATACATTTTTAAAGCGATCTCTCTGTGTCAGAAGATCTTCCGTGCTCTGGTGGGGCATTTTGTCCATGCAAGCGTTCCTAGTATACTACATTAACACAGAGATTCTTACTGGTAAAAGAGAAGCCTTCCTCTTGAGCCAAAGTAGTAGATTTTATGCTAAAAGCTACCTGAACATGGTAAGCAAGAAAATGATGTGCTTGTGTGATGCTCAGAAGTAAGCAGCCACCTCTGGAGCTGGAATCTGAGAAGGATTATTGAAGTTGGGTGAATAGTTTGAAATTGAACTTCAACCAATGAAAATTGAACAGTATTTTTTTTAACGATAGACTTTTTGCTCATATGTGTGTATGCTTGGTAGCTTTTATTGCATTCGATTTTACAGTATTACCTACTGCATTGTGTCAAAATGATGTTACACTTTAAACGAAGATAGTGAGTGCCAAGAACAGAAAGAAAGGAACGGAAATCCTATTTTCTAAATGCAATTTCTGCTTCTTCAGAGCAAATTTGAACATGAGGGCTCAGTCAGATAAGAAATAACATATTTAAAGTATAGAACCGGACATTAAGTAACTAGAGAATTGTATGACCGCAGTTTAGTGTCAGAGTAGAAGAGCAATAGATGAGATTCAGGGATTCCCCAGCCAAACATTTCTTCTCCACTTATTTGCCAAAGCGATACAAATTTATCATTGTCCGACTGCTTATCACTGGGTGTGCTTATGGAAAGTGTTTCAAGATGGCAGTGAAAAGGAACCTAATACTTGGAAAAGGTATGGTGCAGTATTACCTAAAGAATACTGTAGCAGCTGTTGATGCTTAAATACTTCATTCTAGATTAGCAAATTAAAAAAAAAATATATAAAAAGATGTGTTTTATAATGAAATAAGACTACTTGTGTCTTGTGATATAACTTGCATAATTGCATTCGTTTATACTTGTTCAGTTGCCTTTGTGATTATTTGTAAAAGAATAGCGATGTAATCATGTACTATTTAACAGGTACAGCATACGGCTGTATGACCCCATTTTAAAAATGTTGCTTCAAATTATTTGAGTTTCATTACTGTTTTCTTCCTTTTCTGAATAGAGCTAAGCAAAGGGTGGAAGTTCCACTCAAAGTGTAAGACCTTCAAATTTGCGTAGAAAGAAATTAGAGTCAAGGAAAAACCTAAAGGAGTCACTGAAGAGCTCTCTCATTGCCTCCGTCCTCTGCTTCACAATTTCTTCCCCAAAAGAGATGTAATACGAGAGCAATCCCTTCCTAGTGAAATGTTTATGGAAGCAATAAATAAGCCAGAGGTGGAATAAGAAATAAAATAAAACTTTTCCCATGATAGTTTTATGGAAACCAAGATATTTATGATGAGTGTGAGCAACACTTATTTGATTAAAATTTTCCTGTCTTTTTATCGAATATGAACCTACGCATATATTTAATCAAAGCACAAGTAATACCTAGTGAATTAAGTGTCGTAAAAGTGTTAATTTTAGAGAGCTAAATACAACCCTGAACAAAAAGGTGAGTTTGAAAATAAATCATGTATTATCATGTGTAAGAATATGTAATGAATGTGTAAGAATACCATATGTATATTGAATGCATAAGAATATTTTATCAGGTACCCTCAAGCCATGTATACTTGCATTCAAGAAAATAAATCTTGTTTAATTAAACAAATCCTAGAGTGTGGCAGTAACAAGTTGTACAAACCAGAAGATGGACCATAAATGAACTGATGAACAGCAAAATTAATGAGGTTTTGTTTCCTCCTTATTACTAAGGAATCATTTTGTTGAGGTGTGATGCAGGTGAGCTGCCTGACTGCAGAACGATTGCCCATCTGGACAATCCCCCTTTCTGTAGGTGGGCCAAATGATGGGAGTACCGGTTGGAGGTGTAAGGTGAGGTTTCACCAAAGAGTCATATAAGTCTGTAATCCTGTGAAAGTTCCTGAAAAGGATTACTGGGATGACTTTGAGAGCTGTAGCAACTTGGCATTGGTGCTTATACAGTTGCTGCTGATGGGATACGAGGTATGAAGGTGTAAAAGGATGTAATAGAATTCATGTCCATCCAGCTAATTTTATCGGAAATGAGTAGTGCCAAAGAATTTTTGTATTTATTTTTTTGAATGAAACCACAATTTTATTGAAAATAACTGCATTAACTGATATGTAATATGGTACATGAATTTATTCAAAACTCATCTTACTTAGAAAAACAAACCCACCAATCCTATGCTTAGTCATTTTAATTATCATAAAACACTTTAAGCTGCATTTTAGATTTCTATTTGCCTACACCTGCTGGCAGAGGAAGGGGGGGAGGGGGTGTTCAGTAGTGGTTCACTGAATGATGATATGGAGCACCTGGGGGCTTGGGGAGGGGTTTTCTGCCGGAGGAAAGAGAGGCAGAAAGAATATTGCCAGAGGGTAGGGAGGCAATGAGATAAGGGATTTTATGGTGTGGGAGTTTTTTTGGTTTGTTTTGGTTTTGGTTTTTTTAGCAGACTCTATCTAAAATGAAAAACTAAATGTAGCTGATCTATGATGGAAGTCCTAAGATGTTTTCTTCTGGTTAGGAATCCTCTCAAGATGGGATTGTTAAGAGGAGACTGATGCAAGGGGCTGGTGGCATTGGTGAGAAAGCAGCGTTTGTTGCTACTTGTGGGGATATGACTGAGCAGAAGACTTAAGGTAAGTTTGGTAGAAGCATATTTTAACTCAGCTTTGAAATAATATTTTGAGTTATGCAAGGTACTTTGTCATCGTGGTTTCTAAGAGCAGAAAAGGAGGTCCTTCCTTAGTGTGGCCTGCTGTAACAGCTTAGTGAATTTGATCAAATGTGACTTCTAGTGCAAGAAGTCACAATGAGGAACTGTTCTTACATGACTGTAGGTATTTTCAGTATATTTTAGTGGTGGCCTGTTCCTGACCTGTTGCTATTCAGTATTTTCATGGAGTGACATAATTGCTGTGAGTATTTGCAAAGGGAGACAAGGTGATATAGTGTAATGGTTCTCTAAATGAATTAGATGGGATTTCTTAGATGAGCTTATTTGCAAATCTGTTTAAATGCAGCCAATGTTAAGCTTGATGTGAAGGAATAAAGAAAGCAGACTATGTTTATGAGACAGAGTTGCCTGGCCTGAAATAAAGGTACTTTGGAGAAGATCTTGGTGGAAATCCTAGAAAGATAATAGAACTTTTGCGTAACTGATGTGATGCTTTGACTAAGGCAGTGTTTATACTTGATTACTGAAAACCGGGGAAATGGGGCAGGAGTAAAAACATGGAGTTTACAGTGAAATTGTAGTCAGCTGTGCTGATTAAAAGCTAAAGATACTGGAAGATGAGGAAGAAATCAAACTGGAATTGAAAGGATACTTTGTGACCTAGAATACAAATGTAACAGCAACAAATAGTATATTTAAATGGAAACTAGTGTGTAATTTGATAATGGTTGGATACCACTCATTTTGCTGCCTGTTACCAGCTTTTGGGTTGTTTGGGTTTTTTTCTGTATCCCCTAAAAGTGTGTGTACTCTGGGTGTTTTAGGGGTTTTTTTGTTGGTTTTTTTTAATCCTTAAAACAGTTATACTATGTGCATACATATAGTTGCTTAACTTAGGAATATGCTGTCTGGTGTACATCCATCCCTACAGTATATGAGTCTAGAACTTGGGGTATTTAGTTATGAGGTAATACTAAACAGAACAGCAGATAATATGGAACCTTGTTCAATGTCTAGTAGCTTTTTGTAGTTAGTAACTCACTTCAACTCAGCTTAGTCAGCTTGATACACAGACCTCTGAATTCCAGATTCTAGCGAGCTTAACATGGACACAACGTAGTCTGGAACTAGGTTTTGACACAGTCTGGAATATACTCCTAAATCGTGAGGAGTACTACTTACCTGGAAAGGTGAAACACAGATTCAGTGAATGTTTGCTATTGTAGTCTTGCTAGATATATATAACATTCTCCTACGAAAATAGATGGATTAGACAGTACTGTTTCAGAAATGAAATAATAGTTTTATTTAAGGGTGTGTGTGTAAATTTTTCTGGCTATAGAAAGAACTAAATCATTGAATGCAAATTGGAAGTGCATTGAGTTTCATATCCTAGCCCAGCACGTTCTCAGTGTTTTAGTCAGAAAGTCTTGCAATGTGCCTGTACTAATGGAGAGCAACCATTACAGTTTGGAAGAGTGTAACTGGGTGTTTCATGTTGTCTTATGTTTGGTAGTCCACAGCGTGATTTCTAGATGCTGTTGTTTATGGTGCAAATCACTCTTGCTCCTTCTCATTCACCTCTCTGTAGGAGCAGGATAAATGTTCAAAGAGTAGAACACTTTACTGAGAAATCTCAGAAGTTGGCTCAACATATTTGAATAGCTTTATTCTGTGCGCTCAAAAAGCAAATGTTTTGTGACACTCTCGAGGGAGGTGGTTTAGTGTCAAAAATCCTGTGTATGAGTGTTTTTGGTGCCTGCTAGAGAGCAGGTAGAACATAAATACGGATGCTTGATGCTCCATTTACTTTCCCTCAGCCTCCCCTTCTGTAAGATAATTGTGTATTGTCAGCTTTGCAACCTCTGATCCTGTTGATAAGGATAATCGTGGAGGTGTGAATGTGATCCTGTGCTTTCCCTTGAAAGCTAAAGGAAATCAGGTGCAGACCTGCAGCCTAGGGTGAAGTTCAGCTGAGAATGATCTGGGTTAATGACTGAGGATGTTTGCTGGGGAGCTTGACCGAACTGTATCCTTGTCCCATTACGAAAGGGATAACTGGGATGTTTTGCAGCAGGGAGAAAAGACCAGATGATTACTGTTATGGGTTTTCTCAGCTGCTTAACTGATTACTTCTGTGGTTCAAAGTCTATTCTTTTATGTAAAGTGGTTTTGTCAGGTCCGCAACCAAAAGTATATTACATGCTATTGTAGTTCTTTACGCTGCATCTGTGCCTTCAACTTGAGGGGCCTTCCAACATCCACCTTAAAGCTTCAGCTGTGTTTCCAGAAAAATGTTGCCAGAAATATATATACGGAAAGCTCTTGTTTAAGCTTAAAGCCTTCCCTTTTGTTCTTTGACTAGAATTGGAGGGGAAAAAAAAAAAATACTAAGCAGGGCCACACTGCAAATCAATTCAAGAGTGAAGAGCTCACCATTTTATATGTATTGCTTCAGGAATCTCATAAGAAGAGAGCATCACAATCAAGCAAAATTCAGAACTGCTGTAAAAGAACAGTACAATATTTATATTTCCTCCTTCAGTGTGGCTACAATGGTAGGAGGGAAAGCCAGGATGCAGTGTGCATCAAGTTCATGGGTTTTTTTTTAATATCAGTTAAAACCAGAAATCAGTTCATCAGCAGTATCTAGCTCGTGCTGGGGATATGCTTCTGAGTGTTCTTGGATTAAAGGTAGAGAATGCTATAGCTGAAAGCTTTTAATATGAATCTTTACGATCATAGTGTTAAGGATGGACACACCTCAAACTTCTTCTGTAGGGTTCCTGACCGTAAGGATATTTTAATTGCTGCTTAACCAGTTTGCTAGAAAAGCAGAAGCACATCTATTTCTTCATGAAATCATACATTTGAATTTCCAAGTGTCTCAGGAGTACTTTTGTACATATATAGCAAGTCATTTTGGTGTGCTTTGGAAATCAGGACCTTAAAATGTATGGCTTGTACTACTTTAGTTTAATGGGCTGTCAACTGTCCAGGCAGATCCAGTACAAAGTCAGGCATGTCTTTAATCTTCAAAGAACATAATGAAAAAAGTGAATATATTTAGTCATTAGCTAGGAGGTACAAAACAAGTGAAGAAGGAAACAGTGCTTTTTTCTATCTTGAATTAGATGACTGAAATCTTAGCTGTTCATGTGTCTCAAACAACTGCAGAGTTATTGAGGAATTCACTGAACAGTAAGCCCTCATTTGTCTCTATTTAATAAACAGTCATATAAATTCATCATTTGCTCAGTCTTTTTTTTAAATTCCCTACATCTAAAAAAAAGGTATTTGTATTACCTTTGATGGTTTGTAATATACAAAAAAAAAAAAAATTGAGTCCGAATTGAATAACAGTTTGAGCCTGAGAGCATAATGATTGGGGTTTCTCTTTCTTCATAGAGCAACCTGTCAATAAGAGTTCTGAATGTACAGATCTCTTGTATTTAATAACTGTCAGTTATTTTAAACAAATAGATTTCACACTTGCAATAAGAAATTTCTGACCTTTACTTTCTTGTAAATTCACAGGCTGCTTAGTAGTCTCAAAGCCCAGGTCTCTGAAGTTATTAAAGGTTACTGCATTCATAGGTGATAATGATGGCTTTTAATACACAGACATGCTCTGTCACTTTTATGTGAACAGCGATACAGGAACTGGGACAATCCTTGCTGTTTGGGTTTCAGAAGAGAATATGGCTATGTATCACCAGTGACAGTCCTCAAGATCAGTGTTGTATTAAGTGGATTATCAAGTACACTGCACACTTCACTCCTCCCAGACTAAAATTGGTACTAGTGGGGAGGAAAATAGTAGGCTCCTACAATCCTTAGATCTTCTAGAAGCAGAGGACCTGTTAACACCAAAATTATTTGGGTCACTTCTTCACCCAAGCTGCCTCTTTTTTTAGAGCTTCTCTAACGACTGACCTGAAGAACAGCTGCCCTGAGCACTGGTGGTGTTGGTAATATGGATGATGGATGACTTCAGTTCCATGGCCAAATTGCTTATCCAGGCATGAAGAAAATAAAATGCTTGTTTCTTTTCCTCCCCCCTCCCCTTTCTAGCCTATTTCTGCTATTCAAACTTTAATTTACCCTTTGCATTAAATTATTCACTTGGAGCTAGTTTGTATGTTGTGTTATTTTTAAGATCTTAAAGCTTTATTTTGCAAAACTGTAAAGGAAGAAAAATGTCATGCATTGTTCTATTTTCGCTGGAATTCTGTATGTTGTGCATATAGCACAGATATATAGATCACTAAATTGAAAGTATTTTTAAACAATCAATCAAGTTTGAGTAAACTCAGATTAGATGCTTGGGAAAAAGGAGGGGAGCTAACACATGCCAGCTTGTGTCAAACTATGAGTTTTCATCCTGAAGACTGGCATTTAACATCCAGTGCATTGTACCTGAGAAAATAGCATGATGCTAAGGTGGGGTTTTTTAGACCTAATCTTCTTTGGACTAAGGGAGTAGCAATGCTCTTTACCTTGAGGGAGGAAGTAATGACTTTTTCAGATAGTACAAGATGTTATTTGCAATGTTGTTATAATACTGATAAACAATGTGATCCAGTTGTGTGGTGGTTCGGCGTTGGTCCACTTTTAAGGCTCATTGTAGGGCTTGATCAACAGTCCTGAAACAGTAGTGGGGGACTGCAGGTTTTGGGGTTGTTTTTGATAGAAATAGTTACAATGAGAATCCTGTAGTGATGATATAACCACACTGTGATTAGTGTAAAAAAAAAAAAAAAAAAGAAAAATAAAAAATTAGCAAGTGGAATAGAAAGGAAAGAAGAAGGAAGAGTTTTTCATGCTTGTGTGCTTTCTGTTTTTTCTTAAAGTGAGAACTTTGTGTGTTTGAGCAGAGGTCTCTGAGTTGCAGTCAAGTCACCTTCAATTTCTGGAGAAATATTAGAAGAGTTTAAACACTAAGAAGGTAATGTGGAGTTGTTGAGATTAAATTATGCCAAGTCAATCTAATTTCCTTCTATGCTTGGGTAATGAGCCCTGCAGACCAAAGAGAAGCTGTAAAGTTTAGAGTAGTTGCATGATACTCTCAGAAGCAAATTAGGGAAATTGCATCTAGGCGAGTTCAAAACTAATTAGAAGCAGCACAGTCCGAGAGTATTTATCTGTCAAATTCAAAGATATATAGGGTGTGATTTTCATGGGTCTTTCCTAAATTCGATTCTGTTCAATATTTTTCATTAATAACTTGTAGAATAGAAAACCCACAAAGCTTACTGAATTACTAGATATTGCCGTTGTAGGAAGAATGGCAGCTGCAGACAGGAATAGCTGAAGTGCAGAAGTGTCCCAAAAGGAGTATTATGTGAACTGACAACAATTTAAGTATAAGGTAGTTCCAGCTGAGTTTCTACTGCCTAAATGCAAGTATGAATAACTAGTGAGGTAGAAGATCTGCAGGAAAGAACAGCGGACCACAGGCTGAGTGTAAGAGTCGTCTTGATAAATGTCTTTGTAAAATGTGAACCTCCAACTGGAAGCAGTGAACGGGATGCCATCCATCTCTCACGTAATCCGTGTCTGTTGAGACCTGGCAAGCCCTTTTACAGAACAGTACGTTCAGGTTTCGGCAGCACACTTTAGCTTAATTTTGTCTATGTAAACCACTTACTGTTTACTTTTTCCTCCTTTCTCCTTTTCCTCTCTTTCCTTATACCTACTAGTATGCAAAATCTGTGGGTCTACTGAGTCTAGAAAAAGTGAGACTGAGATGACACAAAGTCATTGGAAACACACTCTTCCTCTTTTGAAGAACTTTGTCCTTTGTATTAGGAGTAGTGTATATAAGCCTAGGCTTCAGAAAGTCTTTTTTTAATGAAATGTATAGCAAAGCAGTGCTTTAAAAGATCATTGAATGCATTTGTTCAAAATCTTTTATAAGAAAACACAGGCAATGGCTTAGATTTGATTCCACCCCCGCCAATGTACTTGTCTTCCCTTTGGCTCTCTTTCCTATAATTTAATGACATAGAATTTTGAGTCTTCATTTAGCTATTGTCATTGAAAGTCTCTGAGACAATACCACTGGAATATGGCTACTGTTGAGATGTTTGCACACTTTATACAGTACTGAAACATGCAAGCCTGTTTAAGTGTGCTAGGTCAAACTGTGTGCATGTATATGTACAGCTTCTGCATAGGCAGCTTTTTAGCAAGTCTTTGAACAACTTTATCCCCCCAATTAACATGTCCTGTACTAGATCAGATATCAAACAAATTGTAACCTGTCTGCAGCTGCTCTTCATTTAGCAACTCTCTTGATCATAGAAATTCTTTTAAAGCAAGTGATCTGTATGTCTGTGGCACTTTATATCTAATAAAGTATCTAATATCTATATTCCATCTAATGTCAAGTTTCCAGACAGCTTTACCACAACTCACAATGTGACTGGACTCCAAGTGTAACTTTCTTTAAAAAAACTATAAAAAAATAAAAAAGATCTTGTAAACTGTGATGAAGAAGTAATGCAAAGTGAACAGTTCAGTCTTATATTCGTGTTTGGAGAATGTATGGAGAAGTGGGATATCTAGAAATGGTAAAAATGAAGAAAGAACAAACGAGGAAAGATGGATAGGCAGGTTTAAAGGAGAAATTTTCTCTTTGGACTTAAGTTTGACACAGCTCTGCTTTCTTTGCTCTTGTTTTGATATCTATGGTTTCCCCACTAAATTTGTGTCACAGATCTGGATTAGAGGAAGGCAAATCTTACAAGAAAGTGTTTTTAAATGTGAAGTTTAGGGCACTACAGAACAAATCCTCACTTGAAACTAGAACAACTCCATTAACATCAAAAAGGCAATGTTAATTTACATAAGCTATGCATCTGACCTTTTGTTCTTGTGAAACTTCAGAATGATTTACAATTTAATATCATACATAGTTGTTCTTCAAACCAATTTCATTTTAAATGTTTCTGTGATAAAGATAACTTTGCTTTCAACTGTCATGAAAGTCCAAAATAAAGCAAAGTATAACGTAATCAAAATACATCAAAAATGCAGCTTGTTTATAAGGTAAATTCTGACTTATCAAGTGTCCTTGAGTTTCTGAGTTGCCTGTGATCTTGCATCAAAAATTCTCCTTGTGCCTTCTCCAACACTCATTATCACTCATTAAGGGTTGAGATTTAGAAATTGGAAGTAAACGTCAGTTTTCTGAAGAGCAGCAGAGTTTTCCTCTTAGAAATCATTCTTTTCAGTCATCAGACTCGATTCCAGCTTTGAAAGAGGGCAGCTATGAATGGACATCATGGATGCAGGCAAGCAAGTTTCAATTACAAAAACACACAAAACCAAAACCTGCTCATGTTTTTAAACTCGGTTTTCTATGGGATCTGCTCATCCTTGGGGAAAGCAGTAGATGTGTTATTTTGAGCTATGTCACTTGAGGCTAAATCTAGTAAGCCTAAAAAAACCTAGAAGGACAGTTGTGCATTTCTAGTAAAATGTATTTCACTGAAAGTAAACATGTAAAAAAAGTCTATAAGTTAATATTATCTTGCTGTGAAAAATCCCTAGTCAGAAATCAAAAAATGAGCCTGGGATTAAAAAAAACTTGGTCAATAACTACTGAACCCAGAAATGAAAAGAGAAATTCCAGGATATTGCTTCAACTGAAATTACAGCATCTCTGAACATAATGGAGCTTAGCTGTATGCCAAACAGTACAGGTTCCTTCTACTCTTTCATTTAGGTGTCAGTAGTAGTAATGGCTTTCTGCGTTTGTCTAAAAATAAATTCTGACTTGCATCTCTACTTAGAGATGAAATGTATTTCTGGCTCTCTGAAACCATAAAACCACAGTGCTTCGACAGCTGACCACGTTGCAATCTATATACTGGAGCTATGGGTGGTACCTTACCCACCTTTTTCCAGGGGAACTTGCCTGTTCCAATCACTTGCTCCTTTCTGTGGAAGAAGAGCACAGAGTCATACGGCTGGTGTGATGCAGCCTGCATCCTTCCTTCGCGTGTTGTGTCAGCCTTGCAGCTATTGCATCCTGCGAGGGTGTTGCCAGATGTTGGGGAGGGGGCTTTGCTGTTCAGCCTTGACCTCTCAACGCCTGGCGGACCGAGCCCGTGAGGGAGCGCGTCAGCAAAGCAAGTCACCTCTGGGGTTGCCAAAGTTCTCTGTTGTAATGTGGAGGTTGGCATGCTGCCGTTGCTGTGGGTAACCTAAAGATAGTCAAGCTGACTGTAGTGTGCATTGCACGTGGGTCTGTGGTTACAGGTTGATGAAACCCTAAGGTAACCTTTTTTTTTTAAACAAACCTTGAATTCCGTTCCTGTGTTTGTATTCATCCTTGCCATCTGAGGCATATTTTCCCATGTGTGTTTCTAGTAAAGCTATTACATGCCACGTTCCCACAAATGGATGCGCTTCTGTGAACATAACTTAGTATGTAAAACTATCTTATTTAATGAGGTTTTATATTAGTGAGACAGGACAGGATTACTTAACCTACAAGGAGGTTAGGTAGTTTGTTTCTTGCCTTGAGCACCTGTCACAAGTGTTTGAAAAAGCTGTATTTCTATATGGACCTCCATAAGAAATGGAATTTCCCAGGCATGTGTCCATACAACTACATATCGTGACAGTCTGTGTGCTTCCTACGCGATTGATTTTGTTGTTGTTGTTGTTGTTGATTTGGTTTTTCCAGTATGTGTTTCTGTTTGCGACTTACGCCACTGTAGTACTGGTGAACGTTAACTAATATTGCTTCAGTAAGGAACAGGAAGAGGGATTATACTGCTGATGAAAATGATGCTAAATATGTAATACTTCTAGAGCCTAAAGGCTGCTTCTTCTAAATCAAAGATATAAGCATAGAATGATACCCTGTATCCCATAAGTGACCTGAAAAGAAAGTGGTTTAGGAGGAATCAAAACTAAATGGATATCTGTTTACATTGAGAATGGAGAGAAAAGGGGGGAGGTGTGAAGTAATTGCTGGCTGGACCAAAATCCACTTCAAAGAAGGCCTGTAAGATGTCATCCATTTCTCAATGTCTCAGAGTAAATAAGTCTCCTAGTGGAAACCAGTAAAAATTATGACTGAGATGTGTTGTGACGTACATGGGTTTAAATCAGGTGTTGCTCTTATGGAGGTGACTTTTGCCCCACTGAACCTCCCAATTAAAACAATGCAAGTTTTGGTGAATTATTCTTTCCCTGTCCCCCAGCCTCTCAAAAGACAAATCACAGGACTTAGTAACATATACTGCTAATCTGCAGTCCAGACTGTTATGGTCCAGCTCGCAGCCAAGTCCGCTTGCAGCAAATAGCCACTTTTAGGGGGAAAGCTGCTGGTTTAGAATAAGATAACCGTACTTCTCTCATCACAAAAGCCCCCAGCCCAGCCCCTCCTGTTTAAACAGCAGCTCCTCTGTTGGTGCTCACACATTGCTAAGCTGAGCAAGAAAACGCTTTCTAAATGGAGAGCTCTTTGTTGTCGCCTTCCATAAGCAGAGATCAAATCACGGATGAGCATTTGCATAGCCGCACTTGGTTCCCTCACCCGGGATGTCAGCCCTTGGTGCTGACTCTGTGGTTTGTGCTCTCTGCGGCTTAGTTGTCTCGACTGACGAAGGATAGCTTTACTTCTGTTAGCATCTATCAGCCTTTTGCATGCACGTGCTGAATAGTTTATCTTGTGTCTAGTCGCCAAGCTACCTCTTTCCTTTCAGGAACCTGGATTAAACTTCCCTATGCTCACCTTTTTTTTTTTTTTTTTTTTTTTTTACTTTTTTTTTCTTTCTCTCCCCAACCCCCTTCCTTATCTTTCTCTGGCTGCAGCGTACTCTTGAATTACAAGTACCTGTTTTTAATAATAACCTTAAAAAACCCCCAAGCTCCAAACCCAACACCCACAGATAAAGGCAATTTTCCCCCAACTCTGCAACTTCTCTACAAGTTAAAATATCATTGTCTCTTTTCTGCATCTATAGCAATCATTTTCTGCATTTATATCAATAACCTGGAAATAGCTATTTCCAGGGCACACTGTAACTGATCCCACTAATAAGTATTGCGATGCAAAAAAACCCCACCCAAACTTCTGTTAACATGCTAAGCGATGCAGTGCCCTATTTATGCTCCAGATGATTGTGATCTTGTTAATATTCCCATTCTGGTGAGAGGAGGGAAAAGTGCTTTAATAGTTTTATGGGTTCTGATGAAGTTTGAAAGTCATTACAATAATGAACAGGTAGTAATTACTAATAGTACATATGGATATGATAAAAGAGGGTCTTTGACAGATTTAGTCACTAGCAGACTATAAGCCTTCAATGAGCAACTCCATTCTGGTTCAGTAACTTCATTGCTGGGCTCTGGTTCGGTACATCCCGTGAAAATATGTTTTCCCCATCTCCCCTTTGGGTAACAAGCTGCAAGTATCAACCTGCAGCAGATACTGTGAGCCCTGTGGTAGCAATACCCCTTTCTTTTTCCTGCCCTAGGTTCCCACTTCTGTTAAAGGCCTGAATCTCCCTCAAGCTGAAGGTATTTCACCCCTTCTTGTTGAGAGTTAATGGTCCTCCAATGGGTATTGCATTAATTCTCCATTGAGCAAAAGGCCAACGACAAGCGCTCAGCTTCCTTCCAAAATGAGTGTCCCTTATAATTGCATGAGAGACAGATGAGTAACAGCTCTGAGCTGGTTGTGGCAGAAGAGCAAGGATGGAGTCTTGGCTGCTTATTTGCACCTGCTTTTGGTACATTGGTTTCAAAAGCAAATTTAGTCTTGGCTAAATAGAAAAGGAAAATGAAAGACTAAGGAAGTTTAGTCAACTCGGATAGCACAAAGACTCTCAATTTTAGCTGCAACTTTGAAGCTTTTAGAAGCTGTGGAAAGATCAGTTTTTCACTTCTCTTGAGCATCGCGTGTTCCACTTTGCCCTAATGGGATGTTTTTGGCAAGATGACACTCTGAAAGAAGAGTGTCTTTAAACTGGTGAGGAGTTAGAAAGCAACAACTGTCATCCTGAAATGGTGAAAAAACTCATTTATAATACATAAATTTATATATACACTTAAATAAAGGAGCCTTTTCCTTCCTTGATAAAAATGTCCTAGTCGTGAAAAGCAACGTCTGCACCTTCATCTTGATCTGTGATTTTAAGAGAGTGAGAAAAGTTATGCATTTTGCTTTAGAGGGGAAGAAAAAAGTAATTTTTTCAAGAGGTTCCAAACTAGTCCCAAGGGCTCCATCTTGAATATAAATGGACATAACATTCATTTTCATTCTTTCCTGTTCTTTGTTGATAAGTGTTTTCTGCATGCTTTACATGTTAGGCTTGTCTCAAATGTCATTCAAGATATTTTCTCATTTATAACTGTTTTCTACAGCTCCTTCAGTGATTCCTGTCTATTGTGTTCCACTTATTGCCTACTGGTAGATGCAACATATTCAGATCATATGAGTTTATTCAGTACAGAGATGATTTTTGAGTGAGAACTCAAATGAGGAGCTTAATTTTAACTTGAACTGCCAGCAACAATAGAAAATAAGCTTTTTAGTGAACAATGTTTTATTTTATTCTACTGAAATCTTAATTTCCAATTTAAAATTAACTCTATGACCAAAATAATTCATCGCTGCTGTTACATGGCTAAACTTGAAAAATGCATTTTCTATGTTTTTAGCTTTCAAGTCACATAATCTTATGTACTTAATGTAGCCAACAAAGTATGGTAGCATTTTATACGTAAGCTTTTAATTTATAGTGGTTAGAACCAGTGAACTTCTATAAAACTGTTCCTTCAGAGCATGGACATAGGGAGCAAAATGGCTAAATGTGTCTAATCTATGGAAGCAATCTTATGGGCAACATACTTGGGCTCCAGAAAAGATGCAGTCTTTCAGTATGGTTGATTTTTACTTTTCTCGCCTGCGGAAGTCTCTAAGTGAAGTGTTGATAATATAGCTGCTGAGATGTGGTGCCACTCGATTTTTCCCTTTCAGAGATCTTAAGGGAGATGTGAACCTTGTTTGCTGTGAGGGGAGGAAACTCTCAAACCCTGCAAAGTTGCTGCTGCAGCAAAATCCTCTTCCCTTATTTTGGAGAAACCTCCATCAAGGAATCTATAAAACAGGGACACGTGAGCTTAGGGTACTCTAGCTATGCCTCTTGGGTTCACTTATTTATCCTTGTCCTTTCCTTGGGTTTTTTTGTTTGGGTTTGTTGTTTTTTTTGTTGTTGTTGTGTTGTTTTGTTTGTTTTTAAAGTAGAGCTGATCAATGTACTTAAGGATTTTCTTTTAAGATTTTTTTTCTAGTTCAGTTATCTCCCCATTAAATGGCAACTATGGCCATTAGCCCTTGAAATCAACAACCAAGATATAAGTGGAAGTGGTATTGTCCGGTGTTAAAACTGCCTAAATGCTTTTCGACACAAGAGTATTTCCGCTGCTATTTTGCAACCAAACAGCAACTGTTTCAGTTCAAGCTGCTATGGCAGATAGGATTTCCCCTACCCTTTTTAGCCTTTCTTGTTAAATAACAGGCAGAATGTCTTTCTAAAAACAAAGCTGGAATAAGTATGCTTTCATCTGGCTGAAAACTCTGCAGGGCTCTTGCATTATTCTGGCAGCTGCGGTTTGTAGGGAGACTTGGTGCTGGCGAGGGAGTCTGAGGGATCGGCTCAGGGGTTTTGCTCTTCTGTGAGCTTCCATGCTAATTGTTACTTTTTTTTTTAAAATTGGGGGATTCGCATGTGCTCAGATGCCTTAGAGATGCACTTGCTGAAGCCTTAAGACTGCTAATCCTGTGGTGAAGCATACAGCCTTGAAATGGAGGGTTGAGGCTGTGTGTTTGTGTCGATTTTCAGGGTTTTTTAATTGTTGTTGGTTTTTTTTTTTTGGGGGGGGGGGGGGTGGGTGTTCTCCTGGGGACTGTGGGGTGGTGTTTTGTATTGTTATGTTTGTGGGGTTTTTTTCCCTTCCATCTGCAGTTCTGGGAAGTTAATAGGAGTTTTGGACTAGGCATCAGTGGAGAACTAGGTGAAAGAAGTCAATTAGGAAGTGAGTTTTGGAAGTAGAGTTGCATAATGGGATAGTGATATGCCAGGACCAAAGCGAGAGGATTGGTAAGGAAGGTCGGGCAACAGAAAGGGGAGGGGGAAGGAGGAGACCAGAAAGAGGAGTTGGAAAACTAAAACTGGCATTCAAATAGGATCACTGAGACTACAAGGTCTAAGCAAAAGTCTTAGTTATACCACATACCATAACCTTAGTGTTGCTAATGTCAGTGATCTTCCGCTAAAATGTCTCTGTTGCCACCACCCCCTCCCCCAAAATCCTTTTGCAAGGTTTGTGAAAGGGGTTTTAGATGTTTTTAGAGAGAGCAGGATTATTCTTTAATAAATTGAAGGAGTCGTCCTGTGTCCAGATGTTTTGAATCTGTGTGTGTAAACATCAAGTACCATTGTTGTGGATGTAATAAAAACTCAATTCAGAGTAGTTTACCTTATTCTGAACTACAGACTAAATTAATCATCTGATTTGCTTTACATTTGTTCCCTGGACTTGCCTCCCTTTGCTGATGCACTGATTACCTGTGTATTCATCTACACAGCTTGAGATAGTAGTAAAATGTGAACAGCACTACAATCACACAAGCAATGTAATGTTGTGTTGTAGCAGGCGAACTCCCTGCTGAGTCTGGGGCAGCTCCAAAGATCTGTCAAACAGCTTTCTCCAGCTAATCCCTGAAACAGTTCCTTAAAAGCAAAGTAAAATGACACCTGTAGCTTTGATCCTAAAAAGCATCTTATAATATCTGGCATGCCATGTATAAATAATAGTTATGTATTTCTTTTCAAAGAAAATAATTTAGAAACTGGTAATCCTGGCTGCCCTGTTTGCCTGTGGTTCTGGAGGCCAGGCGTTGCTCTCGGGTGGGTCCCCAGGAATGTGGCACGTGGTTTGAGCTGACTCTTGAGATGCTCCAGTGATCTGCTGGTTAGAGGCACAGCCCATCTAACTGCATATTCTGGAGCTGAAATGTCAACCCATGGAGGTCACTGTCAGAGTTTTAAATCCTTTATGAAAAAATAGTATAGTTATGTGATGGAAACGGAGTACTTAAAAAGATTCAGAATATAGCCTGCTGCTGCACTGTAAACATGATTTGTAATGTCTTAAGAAAAAAATAATCTGCTAAAAGGGCTTTAATTTGTCTGTTGCTACTGTTAATTAGCAGCCACTGGGGTTACAAGGGTATAACAGCACAGAGCCCAAACAAATAAAAGGGAGCATATTCTTATGTGATAAACATACAAATAATGCACTTCCATGAATTATGTGCTTTCCCAAGGTCAGCATGACATTGAGCATGAGTGAAATCGGAGTATGTTCCAGAAAGCCTGTAACACTTAAAGAAAACTCTTCCTCTTCTTGGTCAGTGTGCTGATGCTAAAACAGTATCTAAAAGTCAGACGTTGGGTTTTGCCACAGCTTAGCTCCTGGAAATTGCTATGAAATAAGTTTGGATAACAAATGCCTGCCCTGATTCATCAGGCAGGCCTTGTTAATATGATAATCACCTTTTGATTATTCCCAGTATTAAAAGTTATTGCCATAACAAAGGCAAATTCTACTGATGCAGAGACTACCTCCCTCAATAAATCAAAGCTGAAAGAGTTTGAAAACTTTGAATACTCCTGCAGAAATAGTCTCTTGAAAAGAATCCAGAGTTTATCTCTTCCTGTGATTCTTCCTTCTACAAAGTAATTCCTATTTTGGTCTTTCAGGAGGTTCAGTGAATTTCAGATTTGTACAATATAAGGAGTAACAAAATGATGCAAAGTCTATCTCTTTCTTTACCTCCCCCAAAATAAGATAGCTGCTGCTAAGATAAAGTTACAGCTGCACATCAACAGTGAGAAGTAAATAAGTTGGTTTTATCTCTTTTAAAATCGCAGGGTGGTGTTTGGTTTTTGGTTTTTTTTCCCCAGCATCCCATTTCATTTATTTTAGAGTCCTTTTTAAATAGAAATCCTGAAGAACTGCCAAGTTGGCTTCAGTTGTGAGTGATGACTACAGATACCTGGGTTATGATCTTGGCTGAGAGAAACTGGAAACAGTACTAACATCTTATGAATATCTACTGTTCAGTGGCTTTTGAGATGCTCAGGCAAAAACCCAGCTATTTATTTTGAATGCAAGCAATGAATAAGAAGGAAATGTGGCATAATCAAACACTTACTACAAGCCATTCTTAAGAATATGAAACCTGAAGTGATGAATATAAAAATAAAGCACCTTCTGTTTTAATATTATTAACAATAGATAGCTCAGGAATTATATATAAATAATGGTGTATTTTAATAAGCATCAGATAGTTAAAATGAAAGGAATTAATGAATTCTTAGCAAATAACTCTCCATATAATTCTAATAACTTGGATTTCTTCTTCTTACACTGAGGGCATTGTACTAGTGAACTTACTAACCGTAGACTAATGATGAAGTTTCAAACCTTTTTTACAGAGTATCAAATGTGTCTAAAAGGTCATAGCATCACTGGACAGCCAAAGCCTTGCAAGGGAGAGCACAGAAGATATTTTCTAGGTCTGCCCTCAGCTATCCTAGCTGGATCTGGCAAGAGAAGGTGGGATGGTTACTAGGAAGGTGTAAAATTCTGTAGCACACTGTTATGGTGCTACTGATTTGGGACTTCATGGACATGTGTGGTGTTCCTGGTGTAGGTCTCTAATGAGGATAAAGACAATAACGGATACTCAGTCTCTGTGTATTTCTACAAGGAGAGCTGACTAATGGTGGCTGTGCTTTTCTTCAAGAGGGTTTGGAAATATCCCTCTCTTTCAAGGTAAACTTGCAGTTTCAAGAAAGAGAGGAGGCTGTGCTACAAAGAGGTTTTGGGTTCTAGGAAACCTGGTCAGATACCTTAATATGGCCAGGATCTGGTATTGATGGAGTGATCAGTTCCTCCTCTAGAGGATTAAAAAGTGGAAACATCAGTTGCAGGTCCTTCTTGTCTGTCTGGGTTTCAAATGTTCCCCTGCCTGTATTCTGCAGTATCTTATACTTTTAAAGTCCAAGTTTTGGTTAAATTGGCTTAACTGCAGTCTCCCAGCACTTTCTCAGCTCTTTTGTTCTCTAGACTAATGCACCTTAGAGAAGCTCATCCCTTCTCAGGATGATACAGACCCACCCATCCCATCGTGAGATGCTTCCAGTCAACGTGTGTGATCCCTTTCCCTACCTTTTCCTTGGTTAATTCCACCACTCAAAATGTTGCATGCTCCTTTATCTAGGCGCTCTCTGGATTTCTCCTGAGCAATGTGACTAAGCCCTGCTTGCTCAGCCTGCCCACCACTGGCCAACATCACCCTGTGTGCTGTAGCTCATCTCCTACCTGCTCGTGCTTCCCACCATCTGCTGAACAGTAGGATCTTTCTCTTGATCCGCACCCTCAGTTTAAAGCAGTGTACATGGGTCCATGAGCTGGAGAAAGCAAATGCACAATGTAGGTGTTCTGTTTTGGCGTTGTTTTTGGTTTGTGGTTTTTTAATCAAATAAAATATCTATGATAAATGGATAGCTAAGCATTCAAGTCCACTTCTGACTCCAGGCAGCTACTGTGACTAACAATTCCAAGCATATCCTGAAGCCAGCGCCTTAGAAGATGAGTGGCTATAGACAAAGTACTAGTGCCTTTTCTTTCCTTCTTCCCCTGTACCAATGTGTTTTGGGATATGAGCCTTGTTATCTATCCCAGTATATTAGATCATATGTACTTAGCACACTTAATTACATCTTTCACAGAGTGGTTGAGGTTGGAAGATATCTCTGGAGGTTTTTCTAGTCTGATGCCCTGCTCAGAGCAGGGGCAGCTAGAGCAGGTTGTTCAGAGCCAGGCTAGTTGTGCTTTGGATCTCTCCACAGATGGAGACTCTGCAACCTCTCTGGGCATTGTGCTCTAGCATTTGACCACCCCAACAGTTTAAAGAGAGGAGAAAAAAATGAAAAAAAAAAAAAATAAAAAATAAAAAGAGACAAACTAACCCAACCACTTTTTTATTATTATTGTTCTTATGAAGTTTAAGTGGGACTTCCTGTAATTCAGTTTTTTGCCTCCTGCCCTGTCACTGGACCCTGCTGAGAAGGGTCTGTCTCTGTTGTTTTTGCTCACCCCCATGAAATATTTATGCACTGTGATAAGATCTCCCCAAAGCCTGCTCTTCCCTAGGCCAAACAGTCTCGGCTCTCTCAGCCTCTCCTCATATGTCAGATGCTCCAAGCCTTTAATTGCCTTAATGGCCCATTGTGTTGGTCCCTCTCCAGTATATCCATGTCTCTTGTACTGGGATGCCCAGTATTGGTGCCAGCGCTCCAGATGTGCCTCCCCAATGCTGAGTAGAGGGTAGTTCAGCCAATATTCGGTTGTGCTCACTTTCCATTTTTCTAGTCAATACTTCATCAGTTTGTCTGCCAGGGTGTTTTGGAGGCATTTGAAGCAACTGACCTGGATTAGGGCACCTGTCTGTGGATTTGGGTGGCCAAGGAGTGGAGAAACATACAGTTCTGCTGCAGCTTTAGTAGAAAAGTATAGAAAGCAGTGAGGATTGGAATGCTCTGTTTTGGCTCGGGTAGTTGGACCTCAGGGAGAAATAAATTTGTGCATTGAGTCGATGAAAGATAGTCATACCACCGAGTATTTTTTCCCCTAATGTTCCAAAAGAACCCAATAAAAATGGAAAATACGAAATTTTGTTTAAACCTTTTTAATAATCTAGAAAGTATAAATTGAATATCCTGTGGTTTATGACTACATTAAATACCATTATATAGCATTACCTGCAACATCAAATGCAGCCATAAAATGCACTTTAAGTATCTCCAGAACAATAAAGGTGTAAAACATGTAAGAAAATGAATAGTAATCAGCACATCACCTATGGACCAATGTCTGTCTTTGGTAGTTGCTGACTTTTTTAAATACATAGAAATACTGAACTGTGTTAATTTCTAGGCTTTTCATGAAACTACTTAGTCTGTGCTGAAGTCCCACAATTAACTGTCATCTCTAGAGTGTAACTAAATTACTCTGTACTTAACTGGGCTAAATGAGACATTTGTTTATCCAGATGTCCAATTTACTATTTCCCCCTGCCCCCCCTTCTGTCCTCTTCTATTTCAAAAGCAAATACTTCTGTCTTGTCATCTTTTAGAAAGATAAACAAAATGAACACAACCGTTCAGTGTAGTATTATGTTGAACTCGGGTTCCGTTACTAGATACATAACTTATTTAAATAGCACTCTTCATTCACTTGGATTACTAGTTCCATAAACCATCTATATAGAACTACTTTAAAATGCTGTTAATGCATTTTTCACTTTTATAATTGAGATGGCAAAGAAACTTGCTAGTGGTACAGATAGCTAACCTTCTCATTTGTTGCATTAAGAAGTAAGAAACCTATAAATGCGATTAATTTACAGAATCACTAGGTATACAATTTGGAATCTTAAGCAGAGTAAGCATTTCTGCGGTGTACAGCACAACTGATTCTTTTGTTTCCCTTTTTGTGTGTGTGTGAAGCAGGTGGGAGGCAAATTCTATTTTTTTGTTATTAGAGAACAGGCTAAAACTACCTTTGCAGCTAATTTTGTATTCAGCAAATATAAGAGACTGGATGCAATCAAATTCAGCTCTTGGAACCAAATGACAGCTATTGGTTACCGAGGTGTCTGTGTCTTCTCTCTCATGCTCTGAAGCGTTTCAATGTTTCACGTTCTTCATAGACTTAATAATTCTCCTTTGATGGGAATCTGTAATATGTGCAGTGTTTTTACTTAGCCCTGCTAAGGTAAAACTGAAAGCTTTTTACCCTTCCCAATTTTTGTGTTTCAATTTGAATACATCCTTATTTTGTATACAATTAATACTCAATATATTCACATGCATTGAAGTGATATGTTACCTTGATAAGAAAATCCTGTATTTCTTTTACTTCCAGTTTGTGGTTACACTTTATATACCCCAAATCCAATCCCTTCAGAAAATGCAAAATTTCTCAAGAAACAAATTATGCTTGGTTTCCCAGATTTGACAATAAACCAAACTAAGTGATCTAAACTTTTGCATCAGTGGGTCTCTCTCCTCTCTTTGTCTCTCGTTTGCTGTGTGTCATGCTTGGTGGCATTCTAGTTCAAGGTCAGGAAAGAAAGCCTGCACTGAAATGAGAGGGACTCACTCCACCAGCAGTGTCCTCTGCCCCCCCACCCGTGATCGCCTCTGCCGTGGCCCTGCACAACCTTCCCCCTATGACAAGCGTGGCCGTGAAGACTCGTTCTTGAGTGTCCCTGTGAAAGTATAAGATGAGGCTTCTTTTAGCCGTTGTTTGTGGAAATGTAATGTAAATCAACACCACTTCTCTGAAGGAACTGCCCGGTGCCTGAAAGCAATACTCGCTTCATCTTATACTACCTTCTCTTTTTGCTTGTATGCTAAGAATACTGAATGTTTTACTTTTTATCTATAAAATGTATTTCCCTGACTAGGTTTCCAACAATCTATTTTTTCTTAAACACTGCATAAAGGTTTTGGTTTAGTTAGGTAAGCCTTTGTTGTTTCTGATATTTATTTTCTTGCTGAAGAACTTAAACATTAAATTTGCTGAAGGAAGAAAACTATTACCTCTGTTGTCTCCTCTGCTTATGCCTTCCTACATCCTTTTGTGTGCTGCATAGCATTATGATAATACACCCTGAACATGACTTTTCTCTTATGTATAGAAGTCTTACTTCAGCCAGATGGATTCACCATTGATACAGAAAAGGTCAGACAGGTGCAGCAGGTAATATAATATTTTTTCAAGATTATGCATTGAGTAAGTTTTTCCAAGTTTATTGTGATTTGTTTCATTACTGGAGCCCTTAAAATATCAGCAAAATGCAACCTGCTTTCTTTAGGAGCCTGTGGAAAGCCTGAAACAATTGTCATGTGAAATACCTGTAAATTGTCTTTCTCGATGTCTTTACTCTGGGGTGGTGGTTAACTATCAAGATGGTAGGGTAGTATTCATTTTAGAGAGTAAGCATTTGAATTCTTTCAGTTACAGACATGGTCAAATACAAGTCATGGAACAATGGGCTGTGTTTTTTGGTTTATAAGCCTGTGATAAATTATACTGGAGAAAAATTAACTTGGTGGTTGTATGAGGGCTGACTACCTTTTAGCTACATGCTGTAGTTATATTTGGCATGCATGAAGGTTGCCTGTGAGTCCTAAGAAACCATGGAAACAACTTTGATGTTAGCACCAGTATCACTTCAATCTGCATTTCTCTTCCTTGAATATATATGTTACAGTCATAAAAGACAAGTTTATTTGTACAGACAGCAAGGTACAATTAGTTAAGTATACCTTTTCATTACAGAAATAGGACAGATATTGTGAACTTCCTAATGTGAAAACAATCACAGACCTAACCGAACAGTTAAAACTGAATAATGAATTGTTGGTATAGCTTGAAGTTAATGTTAAACAAGACTTCAGCATTTTTCTTTCCATTTCTGTTGCTATTACATGTGGCTGGTAGAACGGACAATAAATGCACCCCATTAATAAAGAAAAACCCCAAAGTTGTGCAGAAATTTAGGTGAGATTCTCCTTTCCTCATGCAATCTGCCTCCCACCAGAAGGAGAGCAGTGACTCTCCCTGTGATTCACTCTCCACTCTGCCTGTCTTGCTGACCGGAGGAGATGAGCCAAGTATGTTTTAGGAATTTCCAACACCATACTCCCTTGTAATTTGATTCTCGCCATGTTTCATAGGCTGACCAAACTCTACATGGTTTTGAAATCACTGTAATGAAGGGTTATATTGCTATTTTGACTATTTCTTGGCTGCTTCTTGACATTAGCTTAATATTGTACAAATGCATTGTTTAATTCTTTTATTGTTCTTACTCATCTGTGCTTGTGGGATCACTGCAACTTCTCATGGAAGCTGAGCGATTAGATTGATTGTATCTGTGATGGTAGTTTCCAAAAATACTTTCTTCCTGATTGATTGATATAATTGCAAGTAATTAGAGCGAGGATGTCCACTTAACATGTGAAAAGACAGTTTATATCTCAATCACTTTCTAAAACACTTCTTAATTAAGAAGTGACTATTTCTGTCGGCAGTGGTGCTTTTAATTAAAAACAACCTCATGTGTTTGTATTTTTTACAGGTATTACAAATTCTGATATGCAAAGCATAGCAGAGCAAAATGGAAGAAATACAATTGAGGTGTTATGCTTTTTTCTACCAAACTCAGATTCACAATGCTGATGTGGAATAATATAAGCTTTTAATGGAGAAAGTGAAGGAAGGGTGGGTTGTTTTCTGTCTCTCTCTTTTTTTTTTTTTTTTAAACCTGCAGGTGTGTGATCGTGCTACTCAGTTTTATCCAACTTTATACTTTTAAATAATAGCAGAAATTTTCTATAAACATACTTATTTAATGGCAATTTAGGTAAGGGTAAGCACTTGCCCCTGAATGCAGTTACCTTCAGGTTAGAAGGAAGGTGTTTAACAGACCTCAGCAGTAGTGCAGGGCAGGAACTCTTCTTGAGACAAGTGGTGATGCTGGTGAGTGGAAATCTGGGCTCTGTTCCAGTGTCCTTCCCCTTCTGTATCTATACCCACTGGCAAACTAAATGTGAGTGGCTGAGCCCGTTAGAAGTGTCCCTTCCTTCTTAAAGAGTTGTTGAGGGGAGGAGTGTAAAAGGGAAGGTAGATTGGAAAGGACTGCAGCACAGAAGGGTACCTGAACTGGTCCTAAGGGTGAGTTTGCGATAGAGGGAATTGCTGCTGCAAGTGTAATTTTGTTCCTTGTACAAGAAGTAAGCAATCATCTATGGTCAGATCTAGGCTATGAAATTATAGCCACTAATTTACTAGAGACTAGTTATACTAGCTAATGTTATGAAGGTTTAGATGGAGTAGGTGGAATTACATTTAATCCTATCAATTTTTAATCCTAGCAACCTCTTTTGTAGGAGATCCATTCTCTGTTCAGGATTTTGGACTGTGGATATTTGGGAGAATTGCTGTGGTATCATACTGAAATTTAGGGTGCCCTTATTCAAAGGATGCCTTCAATATTAAGGATGTCTTCAACATCACAATATTCTTTGTATTTCAGTAAGGTATTTCTTCACTATTGGCTTACAGTCCTTATTCCTTTAAAAACAAAAAAAAAAAAAAGAAAAACCCTGTCCCATAACTTTTTCCTTAATTTTAAGATGACTAGCATATGTTATCTTTCCTAAGGCAAAGTAAGAGTACAAAGAAGATAAGAGGCTTTAGTTTTACATCTATAAAAATCAGGAAACAAAAATCCCTCCCAGTGGGGGAGCAAGGTATAAAGCTGACCTCATCTGATTTACCTTAAGGTATGATTGAAGGCTTTTTTTTGTTAGGTGGCTCTCTTTCCTTCACAATGTACTCTTTCTGCCTTTCCTTGATTTATCTTACATCTTCGTTATCCCAAGGTGAAAATGGTGAATTTATCTTCTACTGAAGACAACTCTTTAAAAAGAGTCTGAATCACTAAGGCCAAGCCCAGAAGCAACTGGAGGCAATTAGGAACACTTTCTTTAAAACTCGCACCCAACCTACACATGCTTAACTTGAGAGATCAGAGAGAAATATAGCTAGAGGACAGCAGTACTAATAGCTACCAGATCTAACAAAGCATAAAGGTGTGCACCGGAGAACTGTGGCAATATTGACTGTGTGTTCATTAAGGATATGAGTGCCAGATGATGAAAGCTTTGCTCTGCTGGGAGACATTTTACTACTTAAAATGGCAGATAAAGTTACTCTCTGCTTTCTTCTGTTGGTTAAAAAAAAAAAAGTGCAGAACTTGTTGGCCTGAAAGTATTCTTGGGATGAAGTTTTCAGCGGTCTTCTACCATCCTCTGTGAGGAAGCTTAATCGCCACTTCCAGAGCTTGAAACCTATCAAGAACATTAAGATCAGTGAGTAGTAATGTCACTCCTTTCACTCTTGATGACTAACACTAACAGCCTCGTATATTTAATGCATCTGAAACAGAATTTGGTATCATTACAGCAATGAGAAGTAAATCACCTCTCTGTGAGACTAATTTTCTGAATTTTGCTGTTTCTTTTTTACTCTTTTCTGCTTGCTTCCATTTCAGTGATATTCTCTCCACAACAGAAATCATATTTCTTTACCCTTTAATCTCTGAACACTGTATTGTGAGATTTTTTTTTTTACTTAATTCTAGTAATTGGGGTTTAGAATTGTAGAATTGTTTAGGTTGGAAAAGAC
The DNA here is from genome assembly GCF_929443795.1 of Astur gentilis. NCBI lineage: Eukaryota > Metazoa > Chordata > Aves > Accipitriformes > Accipitridae > Astur > Astur gentilis. The sequence continues at coordinate 17,765,762 of NC_064891.1, forward strand.
CTTTAAGATCGAGTGCAACTGTAAGCCTAGCACTGCCAAGTCCACCACCAAATCCTGTCCCTAAGCGCCACATCTACACATCTTTTAAATACCTCCAGGGATGGTGACTCAACCCCTTCCCTGGGCAGCTGGTTCCAATGCTTGACAACCCTTTCAGTGAAGAAATTTTTCCTAATATCTAATCTAATCTGTCTGTGTTCTTCCATTCTGGTGCACTTTAAAACAAAGTGCATCAAGTCAATCATTGACCAAATAATTTACTAACAAATCAGGTGGCTTCAGAGTTTGAGTTAATTGATTTTAATGTTTTCAGTGCTCTTTGTATCTTTGTTCAAAGCTATTCTATAGAGTAGGGAAACAGCTTAGACTTGAGATGTTGAAGGGCACTGTGAGCAAGGGGATTCAGTAGTTCCACTTACATGCAATGGTACTGATGCAAACTGAATGGTATTAGTGCTATCTGGAGGTGTTTTCTGCTTTATTTGTAACATTTTTGTGACTGCCAGGTCTGGAATATAACAATCCCCTGAGGAAAAACCCTTTTCCTGTTATTTTTTGCTGTTAGCCACCCCTTGTTCTCTTTGTGTTCTCATAGAAGCAGAGCGCTCAATTCTACAGTTGCATATGTATATTTATACTTTGAGCCTTGAATGCTGTGAATTAAGGCTCTGAGAGTCAGCCTCATCATGTTCTCATTTAGCAATGATGGAAATCTATCTACTGCCTAAGTGAATTCATTAGTTCCCTGGCTATTTAGATACAAGCTTCAGACAAGCAAAAGTCTGAGCAAACGACTGTGGGCTCAGCAAGATCACCAACCTTCCACATTTTTATATTTTTGCCCAGGTTGCCAGGTCAAGCCTACTGGAAGCTCTAGAGGGAATGTTAGAAAGTACAAGGGTCATCTACGTCTGTTTTAATCTGCTGTGAATTAAGACCTTACTGGCATGCCTAGCCCTCAAAACACAATCGTCTCTCAGTTTAATGAAGTGAATTGAAATTTTCACTCAAAGGTGTAGGAATGCCAACATTGCTTATTCACACATGGCAACCATAACTAAACCAATATTCACATTTATATGAAATCACTGAAGGCAACACATAATGGCATGTGAAAAATACTAAGTGATATGTCCACTATACATGAGCAAGCTGCATAATATTGCATTCAGAAGGTGTCTTGTATTTTATAATACTTTCAAATAGCTGTAGGTGGCTTAAAATAATGGTTTAAATGCAGAAAAATCATCCTTTCTACTATTACAGTATTGAGAATTTTATTCTTTTCAAAAAGCAACTTTTTAAGTGTCAGTAGAAATTAAGGAAACTTCCTGTGATAGGTATGTGTATTAAACTACAGATTTTAAAGAAAAGAAACAATGGTGATATAGTATATGGCAGGAGGAAAGAAGTTCACTGTAACTAAATGCTGCAATCTGAATGTACTACCAGGTGTTATGCTGAAGGCTGGTTTACCAGATTGAAGGTGTGGACTCATTGCTTGACTGAGAATTTGGAAACTGCCTGCATATTGGGCAAGGTAGCATCTCTGGTTTCTTGAGATTCCAAGGGAGAATTTCTGGTTCATAGGTAAAGGTTTTGCCTGTCTGTGCAAGAGTGAGGGAGAAATAGAAGACCCAATGATTAAAGATATTCAGTAACAAACAGTTTTGCATTTTTCTGTAGGGACTTTTTTTTTTTTAGAAATAAATGTTATTGGTTTGTTTGTTTTGTGTGTGTGTGTGGTGTTTGTTTTGTTGTTGTTGTTTGTTTATTTAAGGGTCCCCCTCGCCTGAAAAGAGGTGGAAAAAGCTATCAGTTGTATTTCCTATTTGGCTAGCCAGCCTGTTAAGGAATAGCAGGGCGGTGAAAATGTGTGTGTTAAAGCACCATAACTCTGGGCCAGGACCAAACATGACAGCCTAGCTCAAGTCAGAGGTAACATGCAACTGTTTGTCTTCAGGAGCGGACCGTGTGAACAGTCTGGAAAATGAGCTGAAAGATTTTAAAGAGGGTCGTTCTAGTCATGTTTTAAGCTAGTTGTTCTTTTCCTTCAGGCTTCCCAATGCAGAAGCCAAAAGACTTAAGAATAAATAAAAAAATCGGTTCTTGCAGTCATTCCCCACTGCCCCCCGCCCGTGTTTATAAAACCACCTAACTTGTCTTCCTGGTGTCTTTTTACATCAGTAGTTGGTTTTGTTTGTTCATGCTTATGTTGTGGGTTTTTTTCCTGCCCCTTCTAGTTTTTCATCTTGTCTGTCTGCTTCTCCTATACGTAAAATTATGCCTTCTACAAATGCTCAAACCAACAATGGTGTGTTTTGTTTTGGTTTTTTTAAACAAAAGTGAGAAGCAAAGGCATGGGGAGAGTAAGAGCTGTGCAGTGGAAGAGTGCAGAGCCACCACAAATTCGTGCTGTGCATGCTGTGTGCCTGCAGGAGCCTGGGAGACTGGTGAAGAGCAGAATGAAGATGAGGACAAACCCAACTTGCTTGCCAGTGGTGTAATTAAGTGCTATTTATCCTTTTTACAATATTTACATTGGCAGTGTTTCATTAGGGATTTATGGCCGTCTGTCTTACAGATTTATTGTATACGTTGTGGATTTTGCAATTTAAAACTGCTTTGGAACTAGAACAAATCCCTCTGCTGTGTATATCCCAACACCTGACTTTCCTGAGGATAAGAAAAGTTTCATGAATCTGCTTACAGCACTTCACAAAATACTGCCTGGGCTGATGTCACATCAGTGGACAGTAAACTGAGCCAGCAACGTGGTAACACTCAAAATGTCATTCCAGGATGTATTTTGGCACTACAGACATGGCAGACAGTCTTCAACTGTTAGAGTCTGACATTTTTGATGCATATTCTTCTCTTTTGTTTAGCTTTAAAACATTTTTTTTTTACTGGCCTTCTTTCAACTTGCTTCTCATTTTAAAACTTTTTTTTATTTTTGCAAGTATGTACCTTTTTGTAACATCTGACATGATTTAAGAAAAACTCAAGCACATCTTTCTTAAAGTGCAAGGAAAGATACAGCAGATGGGTACTTTCTCACTGCCTTTCCTATTGCTCAGTTTTGTCTGCAGCTACAGAATGTCACAAGAGTGAAATTCTGCTCTGTGACCACAAGTAACTTTCCCTAAAGTGTGGCCTGGGCAAAAAAGGGTATATCTTGCCCCTTGAGGATAAATCAGCACTTTGTGGTAGAAGCAGGAGTTTGCTGGTTTGCTGCTTGAGCTTACTGTGAAAAGGCACAGAGTACCTTACTGTGCTTACACTAAACAGTTTTAATATCTGTCTACAAACCATAGGTTTGTTGGTGTTTGCCTGGGGCTATACCCCCTGACACAAGAAAACAGTAGTAGCAATTAAAATGATGTGGAAACATTCTCATAAAATGAAGTCCAGCAAAAAATTCTAATTTACTGAAGCCTCCGAAACAAGGAGGAAAAACCTTTTGTTGTAGACGTGTCAACAAAATTCTGAGATGTCCAGGACTCCAGGGCCTCGTGCTGGCTGTCTGCAGCTGGCTGCTCCCTTGGGATTAAGCGCAGGACCCTGGTTTGAAGGACAGCCTTCCCCCACGCCTCGGTGCCTTAAAGTGTTTGCCTATCCATTTGCAAGTAATTTCAGGATTTAGATGCTTTTTCGGTCCTGAGTGGTTTTTGCCAGTACTTAACCAGAGTTGAAAATTCTGTTGGTTTTTTTACTACCTTTAATAATAATATCTATTTACCTGAGATGATACTTGAAAAACAGTACAGAGCAACAGTGTAGATTAACAGAAATTAATGATGATAGGAATAACTCTTGCATTAAAGATCTGTATTGTGGGACCAAAAAACTATGCAAATTGAGAAAAGCAGCAAACTGGACCCATCTGTGTTGTGAAGTCCTGATTCATGCTGTTTTTGATGTACTGAAGTGATCCTATTGTGGGAATGTTGTGTCTGCGCTCGCTCTAAAACTTAATTACAGTATTAACTTGCCTTCATATCAATGAATTTTTAACTCTCTTCCCCAGTTCTACTTGGACTACTATTTATTCAAAATTCTGTGAGAGTTGAGTTTTAGCCCCTTCCGCCAAAACTTCAGTGCTAGTGTTGTTCCAGCTGAGCTCTTAACTCCCCCCTTAAATGACCAATGTCAACACCACCTAATTTATTTGTTTTATTCTTGGCAGAGAATGAGAAAAGGCTACATTCTGTAAATCTGTCACTTGTACCTAAAACTTTACCTCCCACACCACTGTCGCTACAGCCCGTTTCCTGATAGATCAAAGGCCTGGAGGCCTGCCGTGCCGCTCCTGCAATGTTTTGAAAGACTCGTGGATACAGCCTTCTCTGTGCTCAGTCCCTGCCTTCTGTCAAGAAACCCGTCACCGTCCCTCCGCTTCTGGGTGTTTCTCAGCCTAATACTCGTGTTTTCTTTACCTAGCGTGGGCAAACACGCTAACCCAGAGCCCCACCAAAGGATGGTCGCGCTGGCGCAGCCTGCGTGGGCCACCCTTTCATGTACGACTGCTGTGCTGTCTGTATAGCGCTTGTGCTCGGCAATGCTGATTCTTCAGGCTTTTGTGTTTTTTCCTTTCAGCGTGTATCAAACATACGTTGCTTCTCTGCACGCAGGCGTCTCAGAATTTCTCGGCTGCCTTTCTATCATCCCCGAGTCCAAATTACAACTGTCAATTATACATGAAAGGTAGGGGAGATCAAAGCCTTCCCTTAGTCCTGCTACTTGTGCATCTGCTTTACCCGTAGAACTGCAAAACCAAACTTCTTTTTCAAAATGCTCCTCTTCAGTTTAACCTGGTACATTTTATCAAAATTATCATCTCGGTAGCTTGCTACTATTGTACAGTGGATAATGAAGAACATTTATATGCTTATAAATGCCAAAAGAATTTAAAGCATGTGAAAAGGACATTTTACAAAGAGTAATTTCATGATTCCTTTCAATGTTTGACAAGGATTTTACCTGGAGTCAGAAATATTAATGAATCGGATCATTTCAGAGTAAGATAGCAAAAGAGGGGAAGAAAAGATGGTTTTGTTTCGTTTTGTGTGGGGTTTTTTTAAGGGTTATAATTGAAAAAAAATGAGTAACGCTCAAAGATAGAATTCTGACCCCATTTATGTGAATGTTACTGCATCCTCCGTCATCTTCTTGATATACAACCTGTTGTTAAATGTATTGTATACATCTACTCCTGAGGAAAATGAAGGAGAAACTCTGAAATGGAACACATCTAAGCACTTTTTTTTTTTCAAACTAATGGTCCCCACACACAACAATCTTAAGAATTTTAAAATTTTCTTATTAAAATATGATGACATAAAGTAAATAAGCTCATTACGTGCATTCCAGCTCCAACTTCAATCTGATGAAACATAAACATCTACTTAAAATTAAAGGCTCTGGATGTTGAATACTCTACTTTATCAATATATGCTTCCTTTAAAAAGATGATAAACAGTACCAAAGTACTGTTCCAGTGTTGGAGAAACTGAGCTTGATTAAGTTCTTGTGAGGAAACATGTATAATATACCACTGTGCTGACACACTTTTAAGGATTTTAACATTAATAGTTTAATAAGTAATGTGAGCTGCTTTGGTCTTCAGCTAAAGCTTCTTTGTACAGGGATTTCTCCCATGTAGTGATTTTTGGTTCCCTATGGATTTTGTCATTAAGCATGACAATTTACTTCATGTCAGCGAGCACTCTAATAAAGGGAACTTTTGGTGCTTTAGTCTTCTGGTTGGTTGAGCTGTTGGGGGTAGAGTCAAAAGAGAAGAAAATTTATACAAAATACTTTATTTGTCTGTGAAATTAAACTGCTCAGCTGGACGTTTGTTCTGAAGATTTTGTAAAGTGTATGCACAACAGTAAATCTTGTTTATAGGGTACAACAAGGAAAAGGGTCCACTCTGCCGGCATTAGTGCTGTACTTAAGGCATGTTGTGTATATCTGTCACCAAGTTGTAATTAATTCTGGATCATTGTCATCAGTAATTCTGTCTTTTCACAGACATTGAAATCTCTTAGCAATTGTAAGCTATTTGAGGCCTATCTTTTTCTGTTTGGTGTGATTCGAAGAGATTACTCTAGTATCATCGACATCTTATGTTCTTTTTCAAATAAGCTGATCCATATCAAAATGCTTTTAAAACAAACAAACAAAAAACCCCACAACCAACACTACGCATACACACATGCAAAAGCCAGGCTAATTATTTCACCAGGTGAGGTTTAATGTGATACTGGCTATAGAAATGACAGCTTTGTACACATCCTGGTTCATTATGGAAATGTTTTTAATCTTGCTGTTTGTGCTAATCTAGAGAAGAAAGAAGTTTTACGTAACACCATTCCAAAGATGAAGCATATCTGTTCTTGTTTCACAGATCTGTAAAGTGTAAATCATGCATCTGAGCATTTTCAAGAAGAATGTAATGCACCTCAGCATATGTTTATTAAAAGTGTGCTTTCCAAATTGAATTCTGTACTCTAATTAGACTAGTTAAGGAATGCTAGTTAGGATGCTAGTCTGCCTTTGGCTGAGCCTGTTTAAATTCAGAGCATCTCCGCTCACTGCTGTGATGTTGCTCTCTGTTTATGCCAATGTGGAGATGGCCATAGCTTGGCTTTCAGTAGTTTGGCCCAGTACAGGTGGGAAGAATGAAACCAAGGCTGTGACCTTTTAAAGCATCTCCATGTGTTGGTCTTCTGTACTTAGTGAGAGAAAAGCAAACAAGCACCTGGGAGTAGTGAAATCAGGGGTTTTTTCCTAATGTGGACCCTGGATTCAGCAGGGGAAGCTGGTAGGGTGTGTGTGGGTTGCGCTGAGGAGCAGATACTTACCTTGGTACCTCAGTCCCTTCCTCCCTGCCCTCTTGCAAAGCAAAATGACAGCAACAGTGGTTTTGCCTAGCACAAAATCAACCTTAAAGTCTGTAGCCAAATCGCCACTCTAACATGAATTATGTTTTGTAGGGCTTGTGCTGTCACTGGTATGATTGGCCTAGCACTGGGTATTTTGTATCGGTGACCCTGGAAAAGTGGGTCTTCAGGTGGTCCTGTCTGCTCAGGCTTTTCAAGTGTTATTGTTATGCACTGAGGAAATCTTGAACTTTTTTCATGAAAAGCAGGAGACCAGTTCTTATTTTTATCAGGATAGCCATTACCCCAGCTAGCAGGGTACATGCTTGAACTTTAACAGACTGACTCTACCTTGATAGGTGGACTGTAGACTTCATTTTTCATATCTAAAGTGAGCACAATGACCACCAGGCAGCTGGTTTTCTTAGGTGACTCTTACTTTCTTCTCTGCTCTTTGTTTTAATTCTATTTACCCCCAAAACGATGGAGCTCACTTTGTAGCTCAGTGGCTAGGACAGATTTCTGGGATGAAGTTGGGTGAGTCACTCCATGTTCCAGTTAACTGCTCTAATTTTTACAGGTTTTACTTATTTGGAGGTAAGAGAAAATGGGCTCCCCCCCTTCTTCCCTCTTTGAGCCAGAAATGGTCTTCTCATCTAAACTGGTTCACATGTTCCTTCAGGCAATCCAATTTTTATGGAAAAAAACTTTAATCAGAAAATCCCTGACTTCTTGTGCTCCCTGGAGACCCATATCTACTGGATTTTAGTTTCTTTGCCTTTGACGCATTGGCACAAAAAAGACCCTAATAAGAAGCAGAAGCAAACCCACCATTCATCTTTCTCTACTACTCTCTGATTTGTAAATGAGCAAAGTTTGGTTATATACTTACATGCAGTAATTATTCTGTAATGACTAAAATACTGTAGTTTTTCATGGTTCCAGCAGTGAATCCCTTTCTGTTGACTATTAGAAGACTATAAATGATAATGATAACTATTGGTCCACTTTGGAATTCTAAACCTTTCTCTTCCAAATCAATAACTTGATTTTTTTTTTTTTTTTTGTCTGGACATCTTTCTGTTTTGAGATTCAGTAGGAAAACTTAATGGTCATAGTCAGTATATTTATATTCCAATATGGCTAGGAGAAACATAAAAAAATATTGTAAGTTCTAGGAAATATAACTATAAAATCACCCTTAGGTTACTGACAGGGTTTAGTGTGAATGAATTCTTAGACCTCATTTCTTTAACAAAAATTTTTAGTACCATCTTGTGAATTTAATTATAATATTGCTACTGTAGTTGGTTGGTTTGTTTATTTTTTTATTTTTTTTTAAAGAATGGGAATTCTGAAAACCAAAACCCACAGGAGGATTTGTTTGGTGCCTGTGAGTGGGGAAAGGAAAAGGAATGGGGAAAGGAGGAAGGTTGGTGGAGCTTTAGTTATCCCTTGCTGACGGATTAGTGTCTGATAGTATAACAGCTGCTAGGAAAACTTAAAGCTGTTGAGGTGGCTTCCATTTATCCTAGTCCCCTGGACAGTCTTACAGTTGATGACCATATGTTTTGGAGGGGCTTGTTTGTTTATATTTCACTGCTCTATATTTTCTGTAACATAGGTTATGGGTCTGAGCTGCAGTTCATCAGTTTTCAGAAAGGCTTCTGTAGTGTACTGCAGGTTTCAGAATTGACCCTGTGTCAGTGCTCGATCAGTAATCACTGTAATACTAGTCCAGTGATCAAACTCTGCAGTTTTTCTTTGACTAAGTGGAAAATGATTGAATTGCAAATTGTAAAGCAAAAATTTTTTTTTATCCTTGTGTTCAGCATTGCTCATCTGGTTCTACCCCTCTACGCAAGATGGCAAACTAATCTTAAATTTAACTTCATACTAGTCTTCCTTGGTTTTCAAATCTATGAACAAAATAACTGGGAAAGTTTGGATTTCCATGCATTTGTAAAGAAACAACGCCTTCCAAGTAATGAAAATCTTGAGTCTCACAGATAAACTGTAAATACTTGAAGTGTGTATCAAGAGTGGGAATTCTTTCAGGGTGACATTAACAACACTGGCACAAACTGCAGCACATTTTAAATTAACTTATTTTTCTCTTTCCTGAGTTTACAATGCATGCAAAATGCTGATACGGTTCAGAGAGCTGCTCATACAGTGCAGTAGAAGCAGGTTTAGCATTAAGATTGTCCCAGCATGCGAGATGGAGATGGGGGGGGGGGGGGCAGGGAAGGGGGCTTTACCCTCTGCTTCCACAACCCTGGATTGAAGATAAAAAGGCATGGTTTAAATTAGAATTACAGAGCAAGAGCAACTCCCTCGGTGTGTGCAGAACAGGGTCTGACTCTTACCCGCTTCTGTGCCTTTCAGTCTTGTGTGTCTATCCATATTGTGCTGCCTTATTATCATATTGTTCGCTTTGAATGCGAGGAGATGGGGGGGTGACACCAGTCCCAGCTCATCTTGGCTGCTGTTCTGCAGCAGGCAGTTAAGGCTGATGCTAAAAAGTTACCACCTGCCCCAACACTGGGACAACTGGGAGTCTATGTAACTAAGTGAACCATATTGATTAATGCCCAGTGTTTTGCACATACAAGGCAATAGGATCTGGAAAACATTAACAGAGAAAAAACTCCATCAACCAAGGCTTATAAATTTAGAAACAAGGCAAGTCATTAAAGCACGTATTTTATGAATAAATCCTCTTTGAAACGGTATGCTATGCAAATGAGCAACTTAACCAGGACATAAGCAAGACTGACTTTGTTTCTGTAAAAAGATTTACACGCTTCTAAATGACAGCTTTGAAAGTGATTGAGGGGAAAGAAAAGAAATGAAAAAACTGATACAATGGTGGTGTAAAATAACACTTGCGTGGGAGGAGAGTTTATCTACTCCTAAACATCATTACTTCATCTAACTGGATATGCCTTCTTTCTTTCCACTTGTGATATCTTACATGTGATAGTTGCTTTAGTGATAGAGTAAGAAATTTAACAATAGCTTATAAAAGGAATAACTGAGCCTCTGCTTGTTCTTTTATTTCATTACTTTCCCCAAAAACTTTTTTGAACTCCTATACAAGTTGCACCAGTTTCTGGTAATAGTGTCTGTTGCCTCAAAATCTACAGTGTTCGGTCCCACACTCCTCCTACTCTGAGTCCTTCTAGCACCTGACTGGTAGGAGTTTGAACAAACCTTTACCATTCCCCTCTCTCATGGTCATTCTGTATGGACCTGGTGCTCTTTTTCTTGTTCTTTCTCCACCAACATTAGCATTGGTATGTTGCACAACCCTCCAACCAGAAGACCAGTGATATTTTTTTTTTCCCCCCTATCCTTTGGTCTACCAGTAGAGCAGTCCAGAGAAATGCCAAGCTGTATACAACTGCTTGATATTGCCTCTAGCCATTAAAGGCTTCTACCTATGTGCTTGTCAATTATGTCATCTTTCTTCTTTGCATGTTGCCCATGCTACTTCTGGCATCTCTCTCCCTTCCTATCCTTTGCATGCCCAGCAGATAGTTTTCACAGACCTAATGAGATGAATGTGATCGATGTGTTTGAGAGACCTTAGTGTCTTTTTTACTCTGGTATAGTAAAATGAAGGCAAGGAACAATAGTTAGTGGTGTTCCTCTGAGTAGATGCATACTATCCTGTAATTACGTTCTAATGAACGTGATCCTTGTATTACCAAATGAGATCTATATTTGAAACACCGAAACATGCAATTTTAGAGTGTACTTATGTACAGATTACTACTTAGGATAAATTCACAACAGAATTGTTCCCATGTACACGCAACTGGTCATCAAACAAAAATGAAACATGCCAACACTCGCAGAAAGTGCTCTAGGAATTCATCTATCCTCTTTTAATTGTTACCCTTTAACTAGCTTTTTAACTATTTTCTCAGGAAGAAACATGTTCTGTATGATTCCTGGAAGGCTTAAAAGAATTGCAGAGAAGGTAGGACAACAGCTGAGCTAGTCTGGTTCACACCAGACATAACCTGCTGATGTGGATTTATCTGCTTTCTTAAGCAGGCACTTGAGAGAGGAATGGTACCCAGAGTACAGTTTCCTAATATGATTTTATTTTTAGACGAGGAAAAGACGGAGAAAATACCTGCAAATCTTACATTTCAGCCACTACTTCAAATCTTCTTTTCCTATTTGACATATTTCTCAACTATGAAGTCACATCAGAACCTGCCAAAATATCCGGTATTGTATTTCTGAAGTTCTTAAGTAAAGTTCTTTGCTAACAGCAGAAAATATTCTATATTAGTAATGGTTTGGAAAAAATGGTCTTTCACAGAAATTCAGGCTAGATAATCAGTCAATTAAAATCAGTGTCGCTACATGGATTTGTGCTATCAGCAAACCTGAGCTCCTACTCCCCTTTGAAGGAAAAGAGGTTGAAGGGGGGGGGAATAACCTAGTACCTCGCAGTGTGTTGTCTCACTTGATCACACCTTGTTCAGGGAACTGGCTGCTGTCACCTGGGACCCTTGTTCCCTGGACGTAGCTTGATGGTGTTGTCAAATCAGTGCACCTATCAAGAAATCCTCCCAGAACATCTTAACTTTCAACGTTTCCTGCAAGTATTTCAAGTTGGATCCTCGGTGCAATTAAACAGACAACTTCCATTAATTACACAGTAAGTCATTTGCCACTCAGGTTAGCGACAGTTGACAGCTGGCAGTGCATAATCGGGAAGAATAGGGTTAGTTGAATACCAAAAGTGAGAGACACCGAGACAACCTGCTCTTCAAAATGTGTCTGTCACTTGGCACTCCTATTTCTTTTTATTGTGATCCACTCCTGCTTCCCTGTTGCTTTTTGGGTTTTGAGCAGTAATGTGTTTACTGGATAGTCAGCAAAATGACTTGTGAATAAGGTAGACGGACCTGATTTGGGAGAGTGACTGTTCATGAAGTTATATAAAAACAATTCATATTCTAAAGTATCAACTGCAGTCAAAAACTGAACTGACAAGTACCGAAGTAATTTACAATGATGTGTGGCTGAATACATGTGCAAACACACACAGAGCTCTGTATGTATGTATTGACAGAAGTCCAGGATTGCTTATGAAGAAATTACTATTTACTGGCTAAAATATTTAATAAACATTCTGTTGTCAGGCTAGAAAATACCAGTGTGGCAAACCCACTATTACCGATGTGAAATCTTTCTCCTCCATTCCATTTCTACAAATATTTCCTGTTATGAACTACATGATCATTCTTTGCCATTTGTATGACATTGGGCTGTTTTTTATTCACTTCATTTATGTTAGTGTCTGTGTGTAAAGTAGTTGAAGGATACTAATAATTCCATTACTTGTGTTGCCTCATAATTACAGCTAAGTAATGTGCACAGAATTCCATCAAATGTATTTCTGACAATTGCTTAGGCTTTGTTTTTTCAGTAATGCATAAGTGATGTAGAACTGGCCATACTCGAACCTTGTGTTGGTTTAGTCCAACAAGTTTATTATGTGTTTTATAAAGTTCCTTCAGTGTCTTTTGCTTTTTGTTTTTCAATGCTTAGTCCTAAACAATCTCCTCCCATGAGACAGAACTGTTGACATTTCTTTAAGCAATTGCAGACTTTCCAAAACTGTTTCTTGATACTGTCAGGGTAATCAGAATTGTATAAATTATGCATACCTTTCAAAAAGCTCTGTAAATTGAGCTCTTTGATGAAGCCGTGTGATGCTTGGGGCAGGGAGGGAAATTTATGGGGTACCAAGCATTGCACAGTATTGAAATTTCCTTAGTTGTGTATTCAGTGATTGCAAGCATATGGCACATCCTGCAATATTTTATTAACTCTCCAGAAAGAAGAGAATGTGTTTTCAAAAAAAAAGAGGAAAAAACAAAAAGTGTTATAGTAAAGACTATGATAAGACCCGTGTACCAGGAAGCAAAATTACTGAAGTGTTGTATTTTCAGAAAAGAACACTTACCCTCCGCCCCAATCTGTTATTGTACTGAGGCATCCTACACACTTGTATTACTGTTAGTGTGTGTTCTCTCTTACTCAGAAAGAACTGATATACTGTGGAATTTAGTACTTCTTACATATCTTTTGAGTAAAGCAATAACAGATTGATATCATTCCTAATGAAACAGAAAATATGAATGAGATCCTTAGTACTAGAACAAATGATAAAAATCACTTTAGCAATGTTATTTTTACCAGTTGCTTCCAAAACAGTGTTACTAAATTAGGTCATCGAGGCTTTAATGCATCATGGAAAATATCTGGGAACTAGACGCCAATACTTCTTAAGATGCATTAGAGACAAATGCAGGTGCTTTCAACAACAGCCACACATTAGCTCTACCTTTTAATTTTAAAATCTTATTTTAATTATCTATTTTCATAAGCAGTAGAGCAGCTCATGCAATCCACCAAGTTCTTAGAAGATATCCAAGATGCCTGTTGCTTCAGCAGCGGGAACAAATCAGTAATGGAGATCTGTAGATCTCCTATCTAACTTGGCGGGGGGGGTGGACCAAAAGTTTAAGAATGGCAATCTGGAAGGAAATTTGGTCTGAAAAGAACAGTAAGGGTTTGTAAATCTTGAAAAATGGAGGACTGAAAGCAGTAGAGAATTAGAGGGGGAAAAAAATTACAAATCTTGATCATTTAACAAAAACCCAGCCTAACCAAACAGGAAAAAAAAAAAAAAAAACCAAAAACCAAAACACCTCTCAAGGAATTTTATAGGTACAGCTTTTAAAGAGGATATTGCAAGGGGAATGTTATATAGTGAAGCTTTCAAATTAATTGATGAAAGATTGCTGAGAGAAGCTATCCTTGGCAGAAAAAGTTTTTGAGCAGGAACAACCTACTCTGGAAGCTCATGGAGCCCATTGACTGCAAGGTCATTTGGATAAATACTCATTTGGCGTTGCCTGTAAGAGTAAACTACACTGCATCTGTCTTTCAAACCTCTTTAATAATGTTATGGAAAAGTTGCCTGGAAATTTCAACACAGGTCTCTGCATCATTGTGGGACAGGTGAGAAAGCTACAATCTCTTACTTAACAGTTTAGTAAAAGGCACTAAGTTTGAATTAAGTCATCTAGAAAACAAAGGAGCTTCCTTCACAAAATTCATGCCTATCTGTTTAAAAGATGCTTTTTTGCCTAAGCTGACTATTCTGACCAATTTCCACAGGGCAACAATGCAAGTCTGGTGTCCCCTGAGAAGTGATCCTCTGGGCAGCCCCACTACCCTGCTTTCAAGCTGACGTTTTTAGCAGAGTGAAAAAGAACAAACAGCCTCCAAACAAAGCTAGTCTTCTAATCCTTAAGAAATTTGGGGTGTGTAATTTGAGTACAAGTGGGGAGGGGGGGGGAAAGCCTCAGGTACTTGACTGCAATGCTTGCTCCCCTGGAAGATATTATTCTTCTGATCCCTTTGTAAATATAAACGGTTAGAACTAAAGCAAGCTGTCAACATCTGAGAATAGACACTAGAACAGTAAAGTTGCACAGCTGAAAACATGCTCTATATACCTGTGTACACTTTTGTTTTGTAGAGATGCGGATGCTACTGGTTTTTCTAGTCTCCTACTGATGCTGTAAATATAAGGAGAAGCAGCAGAAGGTGGATGATACAGTTATTTACCATTGATGCCAAAATGGTGAGCAGATAAGAATGAAAAACATGTAAAGGTAATTACTTCTTGTTCAAGGGAAGTAAAATCTGAGAACTTCTGTGATGAGGGTGCCTTAGAAGGTAAATGGAGGATACAAATTACTTCCCAACACATTGTTTTTGCAGGTAGACATAACATAGTTGAACACTTGTAGAAATACAAATGTCTTGAATCCTGCCGCCTTATGCCTGAGGACTGACTAGCCATTAAGACTATGATTTCAAGTGGTTTTGGTAAGCACAGAGCAATTAGGGTAATGTTAAGGGACAGCATAAACCATTTTAAAAGGCATAAACTCTTCTTTTAGGAACACGTAGTTCCTGTTATTATTGGGTTTTCTTTAGGCATCACTGAAATTTAGAGACGCCAATAAGGTTATAATATGGACTAAGAATATTTTTTCTAAGGCTTACAGTTTGCTATAGTGATACTTGATACAGAAACAAACAAAAATAATCAGATGGTCACCTATGCAGAGACTTAACTGAGCTGAACTGTGCATCT
This sequence comes from Astur gentilis, assembly GCF_929443795.1. Lineage (NCBI taxonomy): Eukaryota > Metazoa > Chordata > Aves > Accipitriformes > Accipitridae > Astur > Astur gentilis. The sequence continues at coordinate 17,780,852 of NC_064891.1, forward strand.
TATGTTTGTCATGTTTTGCTGGATCAGTTGTATGTTCAGTACAGCAGTTGTACTGCAGTACAACATGATGAATGTTGTCTTGGAGAGTCCAAGGCAGCAAGACTTCAGGGTAGATGCGTGCCACAGAGCAGCCTATGTCATCATACATTGATCATTTTGAGCAAGGACCTTACTTACGCATTTTGTGATTCCTTTCCATCATTCACGTGTGGCTGCCCTTCCAGAAAAGGAGAGCTGGTGCATGTCCAGGATGTGTTCTGATGAGGAGCTGAGAAACGGCCAGCACACATGCTGGGACTTGGGAGCGCTCTGCAGCATAGATTTGTATCCCTATTGGCTATGCAGCATGTTCTGAAGTTGGTGAGATAATTTCTTTTGATTTTTATGAAATGACATTGTTCTTTCATCTATCGTATAGCTTTCTGTACATATTCTAAATGTAAAGTTGGATCGGAAGACGAATACTCTGCCAGTCCTTTAGGTGTGCGTATATGTAAAAGTATGTGGAAAAAAGCAGTAATAGTTGAAACTGCACACAAACAAAAGGACTAATGGGGGATTTGTGTGCTTCCAGAAGGAAAAGAAGAGCTGGAGTGTGATATTTAAATACACTTTTTAAAGTGCACATTTGAGCTTGCAAGTAAAATGGGAACAGATGTACCAATTAGATCACGGCTATTTATCTATAAACTTAGCTGTTTCCAGATGATAGCAAACATTAGTTGGATAACAGGGATGGGTAAAATGGATGTCAGTGCCTACCCTTCAGTTTACATTAGATTATTTCAAGAGCCTGTCTTGCAGAGAACGCTAATAGGAGTGCTAGGACAGGGAGGATGGGTCTGGGCAGGTGTGTAAGCTGTAGGAGGAGCAGAGCCCCGAGAAGGGCCGTCAGAGCAGCAGGAGCTATGGACACCAGTGTCAGCCAGTCTCTAAGTCCGGAGCGCCGCGTATGCCTCGTACCGCTTTTCTGGACACCCAGGAGGGAGGCAGTAAGGAAATCCTGATGGTTCTCAGGAAGGAGAGTTATCCCAGTGGGCTCCAACAGGGGACAGAGAGGGTTTCCCAGACCTGCAGGCCATGGAGAGGAAGCAGGGCTTGACGCCGGCACCCTCATGCTCCTCGGCATCCGAGGGATGGACCTGGGTGGGCTGCTGGGGGATGAGCATCTGGGCACCTGGCTTCCAGCCGGGGCAGGTGGGGACATGGCCCCTAGTGCTCGGGAGTACGTGGGTATGAGCGTCAGGGTTGGTGAGTGACATCAGTTTTATTTTGAAGCAAGAAATCCCCTTCCCCTCCTATAAAGTCTTTCACTGGGATTTGCTGCTTTATTACGGATGTTGCAACATTGTCTTATGGTCTCAAATTTAGGGAAATGAAATACATTGAGTGAACTTTACCCCCCACCTGCCCCCCGCCTTTTTTTTTTTAACTGCATGACATTTTAAAACTACATCCAGTGAGGGAAACCAAAATATTTAGCAGGTAAGTGTATTGACTTTCATAAATGAGCTATCAAAATGAGATATTGAAAACTAATTACCTGATTTTACATTTGGAATAGCTACATCATTTTGCAAATATTACTGTCTCTTGTAGTCTGCAGCTTAGAAAAAAAAAAAAAAGAATATTCAGCTTGCATTTTATTCTGAGAAGGTAAGCACCTCTCTGTGCTTCGCTTCTTTTTGGATACACTGTTTGAAATTCTGGCAAATTCTGGCACCAACAGAGTCAATTAAATTCTTGAAGCCAATGGTAATTTTTGCCTGAGATGTGTTTCTTCTTCTGTTTGTTGGCCAGTCACAGATAGGTTCATAATTATCCAAGTAGGTGTAAGAAAAAAAATCTCTGCACAACTGAACTTAATGATGGATCTCCCCCCCTGCCTCTCTACTCTAAAGCTTGATTTTGACATATGGTATTACTTTCTGTATTGGCACTCAGGCTCCTTGCACAAATGGAAATGAAGATCTAAGCAGTGACCAGCGTTTTTAGAAAGATAAGTGAAAAGCATTTTGATTTTCAGCTCTTTAGGTAGCTAGCATATGTTACATCTTATTTATAAGAAATATTTGGAAAAGAAAGCAAACACTTCAAACTTGTAAATTTTTTTTCCTCCCACATATTCTAGTGAAACTTTTTAGTAAGTTTTAAAAAAAAAATCTTAAGTGAGTTTTGTTCCCGTCTCTTCTGGACTTCATTACTCTGGAATTAAAAAAGATGAATACCCCAAATTCAAGAAATGTCAGTCTTTCACATACAAACACATTTACAAGTAGCTGCTTTCTTCTGGGCTTTTGCAAACTTAGGTAACTGAACAAATTCAGGTGTGGGTTACTTAAGCATTTGCAGTTTGAGTTGAGGTGTTCAATGCGTGACCAAGTTTTTAAGCACTTTAAATGCATACAAAATATTGAAGGTATCAGGAAAGATGGTACTTAATGCGGGATGCTGTCTTTGGTTTGGTCTGTAGTACTAAGCATTCCCAGAAACAATTTCACTATCTGATAAACCTATGCTCATTTACCTACATGGGACTTTGTGATGAAAGATTCGATGTAATTGCGAAGTACTAGTATTTTTACCTGAACCATTAAATCTTTTAAAGTTGGCTAATCACTGGTTCAAAGAGGGTGAGGATGTGTTTTTTTGCATCACCTCCCCATGGCAACCCACCTAACCAAACAGGAAGGTAATTAAAAGAGCTCATCTCCAAAGCCTCTGCTGCCTCAAGACTTCTTAGTATTGTAATGTGATTAAAAGTATCTAAGATTACTTCCTCCTGTTTACTTTTTAATCAGTTAGCTAAATGTGATCTCATTAAAACCACATAAACAAACTACTCTAAATAGTCACAGATGAGTTCTAGGTACGGATTTAAATCTCAGATATGGTTTTTCTTAAAACTTCAAGAGTTCTCAGTTAAGGAAAAGGATGTCTTATAGATGAGATGTAGACTTAGTCTTTCTTCTTTGACCCCTTCGGATTTGAAGTTATTGTTTCTCAGGTTAAGAGATTGTGTATGAGACTTGCTGATAACAAGCAGACATGAAGAACTTGTGGAATTTGTTATTCTCTAAGTGGAATCTGATGAAACTTTTGCAGGTTGAAATTTTGAAGAAAGAACGTGCTTTATGCTAGTGTATAAAAAGATAATCCAACATTTCAAAAGAATTATCAGTTTCTTTGGGTTTTAAATTCTATTAATTTGATAATTTAGCTCTGAGTATTTTCAAGCATATTCGTTGAAGGATTTTGCCACTGGGCATTGCTGCTGTTGCCTTTTCTGCTTTTATGTCGTCTATTAAGCATAGCATATCTCATACAAATTTTACTATGATAAGATCAGTCTGAATTTAATTTGTTTCTTCTGGGTCACAGAAAATTTATCAAATTTAATATTTTAGTAGGTGACTGTTGTTATCAAAGTCTTGTGGCCTTGCTGAAATCATATTTAGGTCCAGATCATTCCTAATGCTGTAGCAAAGGCCATCTGCTTAACACTGATGTTATTCAGTGAGAAGAAAAGTTGATAGCAAAGTTTATATCGAAAAGGCCATGCAGAGAAACATGAAACTCCAGTTCCTTCTGGTAATTATCCCTGCTAACAAAATGATTAGATGCTTTCTGGTGTGTTGGTCTTGGCATTATTACGAGGGGGCCTTTAAGTCCTCCTGACTTGAGTGTGAGTTGAAAGCACTCTGCATGAGAGCTGTTTTGGAAGTCTTCCACCAAGCCGTCAGAAAACCTTCATTAAATGTTTGTGAAGCTGGGTCCTCGTCATAGTTTTTTTTTAAATATGCCATGCTGAATGGAGGTGTGACTTTCACCAAGTTTTCTGATGTGCTGTGAATATAATTAATAGATGCTTTTTGCAATATACAATTTTGCAGTATACAAGACACTACTAAACTTAAGGGAGACCAGCACAGATGCAATGGCATTATGGAAAGCAAATCTCCCTCTCCCAAGTACCATGGGCATGCCTGAGAGAAATAAGGATGGGGTGGAAAGATACTCCTTTGTTATCAAGATATATGGATCTGGGAAGCGGATTAAAACTCTGAGATTTTAATCAAGGACCATAGTTCAGGCTCTGACTTCAGGCAGTGTTGTGTGAGTTTCAGCCATTGGAAAAGTAATTGTAGAGGGGGCGTGTGTCCAGTCTGCCCTCTGCATTGCGGTGGTTGCATACCCAGTGCTGTTAGGCTTGGAAGTAAAGGGGGGGGGATTGTTCTGCAGATAAATTTTCCTACATTACTGCTTTGTTGCTTTCTAAGCCTTTTACTAAAATTACTGGCTCAAATATTTCTTTATTGTTATTTCTTTTAGAGTAATTGGTAAATACATATTTGGGGGGGGCTTGTAATCTGTCTATATGTATCTGGTAATCTATGTACTGTTAACCTATCTTATTTAGAGAATTGAATGTAGGTTTGCCTAGTGTAATGGTATTCTTAATGATATATCTAAACCCTTTAGCTCACAGTTGTGTGTTACAGAAGTGTTTGTTCGGATTATGTTTGCTGCCAGCACGGCTATGGCCTGCTTTCACTGTGGGAGACATATAGATAATGCAAATAGGCAGCCTGGCACAGGTTGCCTTTCCCTGTAGGTCTGTGCTGCTGGGTAGTCCTGTCGTATGCCAAAGTGGGTGAAGTCCCAAAAAAGGAATTGAGATTTTTAGCTTCAGAAAGAGCTCCTGAACCAGCTGGAATAGTCTGAGAAATGAAACAAATTGTATTGGGTTTGCATGGCAAGGTTTTGGTACTGGGGGGCTACAGGGATGGCTTCTGTGACAAGCTGTGAGAAACTTCCCCTGTGTCCGACAACCAGTGCCACCAGGTCCAAGTCAGACCCACCGCTGGTCAAGGCTGAGCCCATCAGCGACAGTGGTAGTGCCTCTGGGAGAACAGATTTAAGAAGGGGGAAAAAAACGCACAAGAAAACTGCAGCGGGAGAGAGAAGTGAGATTATGTGAGAGAAACAGCCCTGCAAAGCCCCAGGTCAGTGCAGAAGGAGGGGGAGGAGATGCTCCAGGTGCCGGAGCGGAGATTCCTCTGCAGCCCGTGGGGAAGACCCTGGTGAGGCAGGCTGTCCCCCTGCAGCCCAGGGAGGTCCACGGTGGAGCAGATCTCCACCTGCAGCCTGGGGAGGACCCCACGCCAGAGCAGGTGGGTGCCTGAAGGAGGCTGTGACCCTGTGGGAAGCCCACGCTGGAGCAGGCTCCTGGCAGGACCTGCGGACCCATGGAGAGAGGAGCCCACGCTGGAGCAGGTTTTCTGGTAGGACTTCTGACCCCACGGGGGACCCACTCTGGAGCAGTCTGTGCCTGGAGGACTGCAGCCCGTGGAAGGGACCCACGCTGGAGCAGGGGAACAGTGAGGAGTCCTGCCCCTGAGGAGGAAGGAGCGGCAGAGACAATGTGTGAGGAACTGACCCCAACCCCCATTCCCTGTCCCCCTGTGCTGCTGAAGGTAGGTTGAGAAAATCAGGAGTGAAATTGAGCCTGGGGGGAAGGTGTTCTTAAGATTTGGTTTTATTTCTCATTATCCTACTCCTATTTGATTGGTAATAAATTAAGCTCATTTCCTCAAGTCAAGCCTGTTTTGCCCATGACAGTAATTGGTGAGTGATGTCTCCCTGTCCTTATCTTGACCCCTGAGCCTTTCATTATATTTTCTCTCCCCTGTCTTAGAGTGGCTTTGGTGGGCACCTGGCATCCAGCCAGGGTCAACCCACCACACAAATACAGGTGGATTTCTAGATGAAAAAAGAATAGGGATGATGATGATGATAATACACAAAAACCCTCAAACTCACCCCCAAAAAGTGACTCCCCCAAACACTCCAACCAATCAACCAGAAATGCCCCCAAAACCTGCCTTCAGAAAATAACCAAGATTACTCTAGATGCCTAAATTTGTAATTGCAAGAGAGATCTCCACAATTTTGCATATGCACTTACGTACTTCCAGGTGGAATTTAGAAGAGGGTAGGATAACACCTGGATCTCCTCCAGGGACCCAAGCTGATTACTGTGTTCAAAGTGTGGCCATCACAGAATGGTAACGTGATTTTCTTACACAATTGTATTGTGGAGTGGTGGTAGGGACCTAACCTCCTTGGAACAACACACCACAGGAGTTAAAGGACTTTGACTGGAAGGGGAGACCTGGCTTCAAACTGAAAAGGGGTTGAATGTGCATCTCCTAGGGGAGTACCAATAACCATCAGTCCACAGGGTGAAGAAAGGATTTTCCTCTCTCGCTCTACTACTGAGTAAAAGAGAATGAAAGGTTAATGTAGCCAGACGGAGAGAATGGAGGAGCAAATGTAACGGTGGCTTTCTAGCTGGGGTGCTTACAAGACTAAGTCAGTAGCTATGGTTGCTCTTACATTAATTTCTTTTGCATTTTAACATTAAGCAACCATTGGAATAAAAAAGACTTTGTTACTTAAAGGGAAAAAGAAAAAAAAAAAAGTAGTTTTTCAATGTACTTGCCTCTGGTTGATCTCCAGAGGAAGATTTTTTTCACCTATGTATTGGTTCATTCTAGTGAGATGTCAGTCATATTTCTTCTGTTGCATACAGGAGACTTGATTTTACATATGGTTTACGTGTTCTCAGAGAGAACAATTATTTGTTTTCCTTCAGGGTGTTTTCAAATAGAATCTCTTATTCGAACTTGTAAAAGTATATTGTGTATATATGAGATACAGTGTTTACCATGCAAATCAAGTAAAGATGCTTTTTTCTTTTTTGTAATTTTTTTTTGAAAGCTGTATGTTTTGGCCCTGAGATTATTCTTGTCCTCTACCTTAGTATTTTTTTTTTACTTTTTTGTTGAAACTAAGTATTGAGTTACAAAAGATAGGTAAAAAGGTACAATTTTTTTTCTTAATTGTGATAAATGTTTAACAGATACTAAATATTTTAAATACAGAGGGAGAGGCAAAAAAAAAAAAAAAGGCAGGAAAATGGAAAAGAGGAGATCTGATTTCATATAAGCTTTTGGAATCTCAAATAACCAAAACTCAAAACTTTGTTTTTGTTGTGTGGGTGGGGTTTTTTGTTTGTTTGGGTTTTTTTACCAAAGGCCATCTGTTTTTTCTCAGTGCCCCAGGAGCATCCTTTCTGCAGCCTGTGATCCATTTTTACTACCGGTCATAGATCCAAATTTTTTATTTTTTTGAACTGTGATGGGCTTAGAAATTTTCAATAGCCAAATTAGTAAATTGAAAATATCAATTTAGGGAAAATTGACTGGGACTATAGCTTTCATCAATAAAATTTCTTTGGCTGCTGCAAGATTATATATTATAAAATTTGCTGACAAAAAGAAGAAATGAAGAGAAACTGTCAATACAAATTGGGTGGACTTCCCTTTCCCGCCTCCACTTGTCAGACTTTATTTATAGAGTTCCCTCACATTCATAACTTAATACCACAAAGAGTTAGTGTGGTATGCAGAGTGACAGATGACTCTGTGGTGGAGGTGCCTGCCTTGCTGTTGCTCTTCCATTTGTAAGCCAAAAGCAGCAAAATTGTGCAATTTAGTACCCAAGAGTGTGCAAACGGCTAGAAACTCAGTCCAAAAGAGTGGCTTTCGGCTCACCGTGAAAGAAAACGATTCATCAGGAATCATGCTAAGTTAAGCAGCTTTTGAAGGTGTTACATTCAGTATGATTCAGTGCTGAACGGAGCTCTTACTTTGCTAAGAAGAAGGTATTGTAAAATGATGAACAACTGTTTTCTATTGGGGGGGGTGGGGGGGGGGGGAAGCTGGTGTTTTGACAAATAAAGTTCTAATGAATTTAAGATAGGGTTGGTTAAAGTAAAAGAAAATAAAAAATCCCCTAAAAAAATACAAATGCTACTTTTCTTAGCACTCCTGGGATGCAGGTGTGTGATCTGCTCCTGTTGCACCTGCTACAGTGTTTTCCTGGCTGTTTATGAGAACAGGGATGTTGTCTTTGTTTTAACAGAAGCATCCCTTGTTACCTTCGGGTGTCTCTGGAGTAGTGTGCTACAGGACGGGCGCTTGCTGAGGTATTGCACTACAATGGATGGTGCAGACCAGGGAAAACCATTTCTCATCTGCTACCTGAGTCTGCAGGCTCCTAAACTCCCGGAGCAGCCCTCTTCCCTTTTTCAAGTCTCTCCGAGCGTCACGTCTGCTTGAGCTATAATCCCCCCAAAAGATGTGTTTCCATCTAAGCTGCTTAAGGATCGCTGGGTCTGGAAGGGCCTCTCGGAGCACACTCGTGGCATGCCGGTGAGATCAAACCCAGTCTTAACACGCGGTGGCAGCTTTTGCTTTCTGCTAAAATGGAGCCGGGTTGAGTAGTGGGTTTCCTTTTCTGTAATACTTCAGTGGCGAGAGTGCTCATCCAGGCACTGGAGTGGGTACGTAACGCTTTCCTCTGCCTGGAGGGCCTAACCCCCAGCTTAGAAGCTTTTCTGGGGATTTCCTTTTACGCTTGCAGTTGAAGCTGTGCTTAACTCAACCCTTCCACTAGACAGAGCTCAGAGGTGCTTATTCAGGACCAGGGATTGCTTTCTAGGAGACAGAGTCAGTTACTGAGATGCTGTAAGAGCTTGGTCGTAGGAGATCAAACCAAATTGCTCCATAGTAACTGAATGATAAAACGTATTCAAATAGGTTGCCAGTGGAACATTTGGTATGATTGTTTATTTCTCATAGCATGCTTGATAGGCTCATTAAAAATAAGAGATCCTTCTGGACAGATCAGTTCTGTACTCTGATTGGCTCCACTTCTTTACACCAGTTATAAATAGAAGTCAAATATTTTACAACAGAGTATGCTCATTTTGCTGTTTGCTGGATTGGAGGAAGGTTGTTTTTCTGTTTCAGGATTTTGTTAGCTCATTCAAAAATGGAGCTGCTGGTAATGTAGCTATAATTTTACTTCAAGATAATAGATTCTAAGCATATTACTTAAGTGATGAACATATATCTATTTCAAGCCTTTTACAGATTATACTCAAGCAAGCCTGGCATCAATACAAAAGCACCAGGAACACAGAATTAGTAAAACCCTCCACCCAAACTTTCTAAAAGAGCCTAAAGAAACTGGGGCTGTAGTTGGTTTTACAGCCTTGCTGGCATTAGAACCTCAGAAACAGAAGCTGATGTAACACCAACTACCAGTTATAAAATAACATGAGATGGCTTTACACAACAGAGACTTTGTTGTACATGTCCAAGTAACTAATGAAAACCACTCATATTGCAAGTGCTGGGAGAAGACAGGAAACCAGCCTAGCCCTAACTAAGCCAGTCCAAACAATGCTGAACTCCATCACTAAAAGCCAGTATTTAACAACTTCTTTTCTTTACCCTCGCTCTAATAAATGAACACTGTAAACTAGCTAATGGCAGCAATTCTGTATGTGAAGTTGTATTTTTGGTAGAAATAATTTCTCTGGATACTTGCTTATAAGTTTGTAAAATGCTGTGAAGAATGCAATCAAAATGCTAATATAGTTCCTCTCTAGTACTAGAATAAATAACTTTGAAAACATAAAACCAGAAAGGTTAGAGATGTGAAACATATGTATTCCTGCTTGCTAGTCAGTATGTTTTAGCAGAGGTGTTGCCAGGAAGATGGGGAAAATGATTAGACTTACACAAGTGTTGTGGTTTAACCCCAGCTGGCAACGAAGCCCCACACAGCCGCTTGCTCCCTCCCCCTGGTGGGATGGGGGAGAGAATCAGAAGGGTAAAAGCGAGAAAACTTGTGGGTTGACGTAAAGACAGTTTAGTAGCTAAAGCAAAAGCCGTGCACACGAGCAAAGCAAAACAAGGAATGCATTCCCCACTTCCCACGGGCAGGCAGGTGTTCAGCCATCTCCAGGAAAGCAGGGCTCCATCATGCCCAACGCTTACTTGGGAACACAAACGCCATCACTCCAAAGGTGTCACTCCTTCCTCCTTCTCCCCCCCCAGGTTTACATGATGAGCATGATGTCATATGGTCTGGAATATTCCTTTTCCCAGTCGGGGTCAGCTGTCCCAGCTGTGTCCCCTCCCAACTCCTTGTGCCCCCCCCCCCCCCCCCCCCAGCCACTGGCTGGTGGGGTGGGGAGCAGAAAAGCCCTTGGCTCTGGGTGAGCACTGCTCAGCAGTAACCAAAACATCCCTGGGTTATCAACACTGTTTCTAGCACAAATCCAGAACACAGCCCCATACCAGCTAATACAGAAAAAAAATAAATCTATCCTAGCCAAAACCAGTACAGGAAGGTGAAAGAAATAAGGGGGAAGAGGGACGTTTTTTTCCCCAAAGTATAAACAAATGCCTGTGTCAGTGGTTATAGAATAATAAAAAAGAGGGTGTTTTGCAAGTAATGTTTTGTGCATTTTGAAAATGGGTGAACTGGTGTTTTGCAGAAGCAGAATGCTGAAATAGGTGGGAGCAGTTTCCCTGGCTGAGGCATCTTTGGCACAGAACCAGAAAATTTGGGCTGTTAGAGTATTTGGCTCAGGGCAGGGTTTTACAGCCGCACTGCTGCAGTGGAGGTTGCGCTGGGGGGACCAGAAATGTGCCTGCAGAGGCAGAAGAGAATAGCTGCTCCCTTGCCCTCGCGCCCTCCCTCTGCCCCCGCACACGTGCAGATGCACACACGTATACGCTGATCAGAAACAGCATATGGAGAAAAGTTTTAGCAGTCCGATATCTTGCAATCCGTGTTTAACATGTACCTTTGCTGAATCAACTAGATTTGAAAATGTCTTGTTGAGTGCCATTGTCTCTAATAGGAGAGGTGGGGACTGGAAGTGCACGTGTTTTCTCTCTCCTGTTTTTGTCTCAATTTTTGTGTTACCAGAGATTTATGTAGTCCAGGGGTCCTGCCATATGTGACTGATGACAGTCATACCTGCTTTCTCCAACATCTTTCTGCTTTCTGATACGTTTTTGTCTATAGGTAAGCACATGCACACATACATGTACATGTACCTACAGCAACTGCTGTGTGAGCCAGTTACTTTTCTACTAAATATCTGCAAAATCAGTGTGGGACTTGAGACTATCAGTTGCATTTGGATTGGGGGTCACAGGCCTCGGGGTCAAAATGCATCTTAATGGGTAAGATGTAGAACACACAAGCTTGAAGCAGCCTATGACTGGCCACACTGTCTAGAGGTTAATATGATCACTGGTGCAGTTCCAGCCGATGCTAGCTGGCGCTCTCCCAAATAACACCTAGGGTCATTTGGTGGGTATTGAGGCTCAAGTGCCATTCCCCGTGAGTGTAAAGTGTAGAGAGAGTCTCTCCTGAGTGAAGGGGAGAAGTCTTCAGGTTTCTGAATGCTAGTCCCGTTAAGACAGTTGGACTTGGGGTGAAGGAAAAGCTTTCTTGTCTTTGCCAGTGTAGATGTAATGGGGATGATGGAAGGAGCCAACAGGGAGAGGAGTAGAAAGATCTGGAGAGGGGCTTGGCAGCTTAGCGAGGTAGAGTATATATGAACGAACCCTAAAAAATAGCAGGACTAGAAACCTGACTTGATATTTCCAGTAAGATGTTTTAAGAAGCACAGACAACCCCTTTTAGAATAATACTCTGCCTTAACACATGACTATCCAGATGGCTTGGCTTTACTTCTGAAAAAGGCAGAGATATTACCTCTGCCGCTAACCTCTGTATCTGCAAGAAAAAAACTGAAACAACAAACATACGTATGTAATATAGAACAGAAATAATAAAGCAACAGTCTTAAATGAAGATCTCGGAGATTCATAACTCCTTACCTATAACAAGGTTTTTAGGTCCATGTTTCCTAAATCTGGCTCAACGTGAAGCAACATTGCAAAACAAATCCCGCTATCCACTTTTCCAATAGTAACTCCAGAAAAATAAGAGACAATATTAAAAATAGATTTATGAATGCTTCTCAGTGTCTTAGTTACAATGCATGCACATATGTATATTATATATTTTCATGGAAGAACACTTTTCATGGGAGGCACAACACCATCAAATCTCAACTGTTTTTCCACTCCATTTTGTATTCCCTGCTGTTTGGCACCCACTCATACGTTAGCTTGCCAAAAGAGTAGCTTGACAATTAGGTATGTTAGCACAATCGTGCATTTTATAAGCTATGCAAAATAAAGCCCTCGGTGGTATGATGAATAATCTTTTCTCTCAGAGTTTTTTTTAAATTATTCTTTAAACAATATCCCTATTGTAACTTCATTGGTACGATACTGCAGTACACAAGCATTATCAAAGGGGAACGGTATCTTGTGCTTCAGACAATAAACCGTCTGTTCTGTCCTAAAGAGGTTGTTATAGTCGTTCATCACCACAGTATCCGAGGACTTTCCAAGTGTGTCTAACATCTGTCACTGTTTGCTCTCTTATTCTTTTCCCAGAGAGAAAGTGTGTGCAGCAAAGTATCTTGGTTTAGACTTTAGAATTGGTCTGTGTTTCCTTACTTATACTTGTTCGAAAAAACATAGCCGAAGAGGAGTCTTTGTGGAGAATGGTCTTCTCATTTGCTGAGGGAGTTTATCCCATGGATTTGGGCCCCAGTCTTCCCAGAGCTATATCTCTGCCAGAGGATAAACCTTGGCTTTATTGTGGAGAAAATTATAGTGCTGGAGTATTTTAACTGTTTATCACAGTTTTCATTCTTCTGCTTTGGGTAATTTTGTACTGGGGCCTGTGTCCGTTATATACCCTAATGGCAGAAACCAAGATGTTGAAATTCATTTCAGCTTCTGCCTGTAGCCAGCGTAGTTCAGAAAGGACTAGGTATGGTGGGGTTTTGGGTTTTTTTATTGACTGAGTAGGTATGCTTTAATGTTTGGTACTAGTTAGGACTGAACTGGTGCACGTTTCAGTTTTCTGCCTTGACTGTGTGCGCTGGAGATGCTGAATGACTGCAGACTGAACTCCTGTACTAAGTACCTTCTCCACTTTCTCTTCAGTTTTACTTTGTTCCCCTCATTGATTTGTTTTTGTGTTTATTATCCTAGCTATGGTCGCTTTCATCATCGCTGCTTTCAAATCTTCACCTTTTTTGTAGCTCCCACTTTGTCTTCATGTTATTGTGCTGATTTCATATAAAGAAGAGATTAGTAAGATATTATGGTGCAAGGTTTCTCTGGGGCTACTTAAATGCTGGAGAACCTGCTTTGCTATTTTTAGGTTCTGGGAGATGTTTTTTTCAATACCTGCTTTTTTACAAGTCAAGAGCTCCCTGAATGGCTCGTCAGCCATGGTGAAGGATCACCCTGTTAGCCTTAGTATAAAGTGCAGAGCAGTATAAGGCTGTTCCCATGTCTTGCTTTCAAAAATCACCAAGGAAACAAAATGCCAGGTGGTTTGTCAGCCACAAAATGAACTGTAACAAAAGTAGGTTAAGGTAAATGTAAAATATTGCAAACTTTATAGAAAAAGGTATATGGGAGCAAAGAAAACTGTACATCAGTCTGTACAGGGGTGCTTCATCTTTTGTCAGAGGCTAAGCCTGCCTGAAGCCTGAGCAACAGAAGTCACTAGGTTACAACTGCATAAAAACCCCCTCTCCTTAGTCTTTAGAAATTATTTGGAATCTTCTTCGTTCCCTTTCTCTTCCTTTCTCTCTTCTTTCCCTTCTTCCCTCTTCCCCCTCATCCCTTGTTCCTTCTTGTGACCTCCACACAGGCTGCCCAGCAAAACCGGGGGCTCTCCATCCTTGGAGGCCTTCAAGACAAAATGGGACTAGACACAGCCCTGGGCAACCTGCTCTGACTGGGCCTGCCTTGGTTTGGGCGAGCTGCCCCACGGGTCCCTCAGACTGAACGATTCTGGGATTTCACCTAACTGGCTGCTATGCGAGACAACATGCAGTGGTAAAACGATCAGTTTGGAGCCATAACAGGTTGGACTTCCCTTCTCTTTGAGGGCCACCGTTGTACCATACACCTCTTTCTTCCTGCCCACATAGTTAATGGTTATTTTATGAAAGATATCATTCTGAAAAGGGTTTTTTTTTTGCTGTTTTATTCACTGTTCTTAGTTTGTATTTCATATATTCATAGAATGAATGCTCTGTAGCAATTGAGGATATTATATTTTATTTACCACAGCAGAGTCATCTGTCATGCATTTTGCACATCTATTTAACATATTTTCATACTTTTGTTTTCTTGTTTATTCTGAATTTTAATGGGGAGCAGAGTTAAAGTCAAGAAATCTGAAATTGTCTGGGTGAAATCTTTGCGCTTGCCTAGCATGTCTGTACATGCAGTCCTGCTTGGACCGTCACATTGCCTTACATTTTGCATGCTTATTAATAATTAACTCAAAATTCTCTTAGTTTTTTAGCTTTTGCTCAATAACATGCTTTGCACAACTGCCTTAAAGAAACAGAAACTTGCTAATGGAAATGAAATTAGGTTTGTACTTAAACTCCTTGGTCTTGAAGTAGACAGGTGAAATAATTTCTAGATTTCTTGACTGGATTTAACAGAAAGAATGATATGGCTCTGAGATGTAAGTTTATATACTTAATTCATTTTATGTGTCTGAGTAGACAACCAGGTATCTTCTCCTGCTTCCCCCAGATGACTGAGACATTGATGGTTATCAGCTGTAGCTAGGAAAGTCTGCATACAGATCTCCTGCACTGTGGCTCAGCGTAAAACAGCACCTTGCAAACTGGCGAGGATCTAAAAATCACATCCTCTGTTGGGCTCAGGACTGCAAACCTGCTGCCGAGACATCTCTGCTATTGCTGCCACTCTTGTTTCTCTCTGGTATCTGTTTATGTGCAACACCTGTAAATAGGTTTCTGATATGTTTAATGTGCTTGCTTTGCTTTTGCTCCTGTGAAGTTTTCTAGTGTTGCTGTGCTTGGTAACATGGTTATTTCTGGGATGATCCTTGCTAAGTGTTACTGTCTGCTAGGCTTGCTTTGTTTCCCCTCTCTTGCTCCGTAGTCTTTCTCAGTCTCATCATCACGTAAATCATGAAGAGTATTTGAAGTACTACAACTTCTTTTAGAAGAGTTGGATTTGATGGTGGGCTTGGGTTTCTTTTTTAAATTATTTTACGATTGAAAGGCTTCACCAGACACATCAGTGGTCTTAAAGGCAATATCCAGCTCTGCATACAAGTAAAGCACAGCACATAATGTGTCCCTTAAAAACTGTGTAATGCTTGGAAAAAAGCAAACAAAAAACCCCAGGTCATAATGGTAGGGAGGTGAAGTGTTTCTGAACGAAACCACAATGATGGTTTGCTCAAATGCAACAGCAGCTGGCTGAAAGCATATTTGTTTCCAGTGTTTGGGAATCCTTGCATCCCCTTTTCTTATCCCCACAGTAGTTATTTTGGTTAGATCAGGCGGCTATGCATCTACCGCCTTTGTCATCGGGAACAAATTGCAATGTTTTGAGTGGAAGTAACTCTAGGAAAGAGTAGTGTGACAGGGGTATGGTGGTAGTGGAACAAACAGTGGAGGGTAAAAAGCTGGCATCCTTCCTCTCTGTCTGCTCCTCACAAACCACCAGCACAAGACACGCTGCCATTTCTTCTTCTCCAGTCGATAGCTATAGTTAAACCTAAAATGGGAAAGAAATGTTCTCCTTTCAATAAAGCTAGCTGCTTCCAAAAGCAGTAAGTGTAGAAACACTGTTGTTGGACAGTCAACACTTGTACTTTTGACCCCGTGTTTTATCTAGAGAGAAAGCAGAGGACAGAAAGGGGACGCGTTCTTTTTTGGCAGTCTTTTAACTCCTTTGATAAGAATTCACCAAAACTCAGACCAACGGAAATAATACGAGCAATATGATATTTTTTTCAAACCAATAATAACAGCGTGTGAAACTTCAAAAACTTTCTACAGTTGTCTAACTTTTCTAAGGTAGATTAAGAGGAAAATTTTCAACTAGCACTAAATTTGCAGGACCACCTCTTTAAATTAGCACTATGATGTTGTGAAAGCTTTTATTGTTGCAGTAAGTGGCATCTTACCAATTGACAAGTACATCCACATTAAATCTCCAGATCCTGGCCTTTGGCATATGAGAGTACTGATCATCAAACATATTACGTTCCCACTCAAAATGCTGTCTTGAGAAATTGTTATAGGCAACTTGCATTATAGGAGGCATCTGCTCTCAGATTAAATCATTCCTTAGCCTTTCTATTCATTTGGACTCTTTGGTGCTACCAGACACTCAAATAACCTTGACAACAACAACAAAAATATACTTTTCCATCTGCAGTTAGAGATGATTACACACTATCCAATTGTATTACAGTGACAAGACTGGACCACAGTGAAGCACAGTCTTATGATCTTATGTTCAATTATTAAAGTGTATAATGCTGAGGAAAAAAGGAGAAATACCTGAAAGACTGCTGTCTGGTACAAAGCATGGTAGCATGTAACTTATAAAGATACTAGAAATACAGATCTATTTTTTTTAATCACTTTCACACAACTATCGGGGTCTAAGCAGAGAATGTCTGGGTAGAAACCTGCAAAATAAATGGTAGCCAGAAAACATGAAAAAAAGGAATCCGCATATTGTATTCCTAAACAGAAGGGTGCTGACTAGCAGTTACTATTTTTTTTAATTGTCTAATAATCATTTCTACAGAATGCTATGTTGCAAAAGAAAACTCACCAGAAATGTGGATTATGTGAGGTAGGGGAGTTATTTTGGCAATAATCTGGAGCAGCATGTCAATGCTTAGTTTCTCTTACGGCTGCCTTGCTTGAGAGCGGGATTTAGGCTGAATGAAAGCGATGCCCTGAGCAACTGTCCCATGGACATTTCTTTGCCTGAGGTTTAGCAACTCTGACAAGAACATATTTTGGTTAGGGGTAGTGAAAAGAAACCTCACCCTGCCAGTCCCTCGGACTGAACAAAGAGATGATCTCTTGTGGGAGGCAAGGTGGGGAGAGCTTCCCATAAAGATAGGGACAAAACCTGAAAGATACAAAGAAAATGCCTTCAGGTCATATTGTGTAAATTTTTTTAAAAATGTTAAATTAAAAGCAGAAACTCTTCTTATTCCTCCTGTCCCTGTTTCTAGTCTGTCACATTGCCAGGAATTGTTAACGCAAGCAGGCACTCTGTGTCCCATTGCTGTAGGTGAGAGTGGCATGTGTAATTCGATGTAAGGGAGTGGGTTTTTTTTAAATCAATTTGATCAATTAAGAAACCAAAACAAAGCCCCAAACAGGAAACACCCATTTGACATGCACCCTCAGAGTTAACAAGTGTAAGGTCCTGTAGAGGACTGATGCAGAACTTTGCAGGATCTCATCTGGTAATAACTTTTTTGTCCCCAATTCCCAAAGCAGCTGGATAGGCCAGGGTGTGGTTTAATGGGGCTGTTAATAGGTACTCTGTAGGTACTGCCAACTGCCTTCAGCTGCCCAAGCCATCCTTTAATGGCCTCATAAAATGTGCCCTGGAGTGTCTTTAGAGTATTAATATGCTCTTCCACTTGAGAATTTAATCTTTAGAATATAAAGTCTTTCAATGCAGTTTTTGTAGTGGAAGAATGAGACTTATTAGTTTAATAGATGATATAGTGAATTTGCTAAATTGAAAGGATTTGTTGTGCTTTCTTATTTTGAAGGTATTTCTGATTCATATATTTTAAAATAGAGTACATTGTAGTCCAATGTCAACATCAGCTAATGTTCCAGCCCAATGCCTTTACCTGTATGCTTCGTCTCTTAAAACATACTCAGAACTTGTTCTGCCTTGTTTCATCTGATTTTCTTACCCTTTCAGCTTAGTAGCCGAGTCCAACTGTTTTTTCACCGACATGGGTGTTTCTTCTAGCTTTTATTTTGGACTACCAAAGTCATAACCCCAAAAAGGCAGTGCAGGGTGGGAGCAACACAAATTTTGAACTGCAGCGTGTCTTTATTTATTGTAACTGTCATTATAGGATACAAAATATGAAAGTGGCCCAGACACCCAAAACACCCCATTAAAGTCAGTTGCGGCAGGGTGATGCTTTTAGAAAATTGTCCTATTCAGACACCATATCGGTCACCATAAGTGAGTTCATCTACTTAGTAATTTTTCTTTTCAGTTGAAAGTAGATGAAATGCGGATCATTAAAACTATGTTTTACTTTGCTTCCATAAAGGCCGTACTGTTACAAAATGAATTAACTTGAAATGTTCTTTGCTTAATTAAGTGAGAATGCTTAATTTGTTCTCACTTCACTATTCAGACTTTAGGAAGGTAGGGAGAGAAAGGGAGGATAGATTAAAGAGAAAGGAAAAGGCTGTTTAAAACGTCTTTAGTTCCTAACAGTCTCTGAATTGTTTTGTTATTCTTATTTGTAAAGGCATTTATGATGGTTTTCTGATGCTGCTGTTCCTCCCTCTCCTTTACTCTGCTCTCAGTTATCCTTAGTTATTCCTTGGGCTAGAGATACATATAATGTAAAACTACATTATTCATGTAATAAGGACATTTCTTGGATCCAGTTGAAGATTGATGATCCAGCACAAGGGTTAAAACAGCCTGTTAAGTGCAGTTGGTACTGTAGTGTGAGGGGCTGCAAAGAAAAATTTAGATGTCTTTCTTCACTTAGATCTTTTTTTTTTTGGAGAAAAAAAAAAAAGACTTAAAACTTGAAATGCAACAATGAAGATAGGTCAGGATTTAGCACATGGGGTAATTTAGGATTGGATGTGATTTCATATTATCCCTACATCATGGATTAGAGGAATAAATCTCTTTTTTCCGCATGTGGCTTCAGTGATGGTCATAAATAGGTGATGTAGGTTGGGGCAGGTATTTCAATGGTACAAACTGTTAGATCTCTGCTGAAATCAATGGGATTGTGGCAATCTGTATGAAGTGGAGGTCTTCCACAGCATCTCCACAAAGATGAGAGGTGCTGTGCAGGGAAACAAAACCCACTAACATTCTGGAGGGGGAAGAATTGTGAGGCATTGCTTGAATTGATCTAAGTAATAAAATGAGACTTAAAAAAAAAGAAAAAAGGGAAAAGGTGGATTAAATAGCAAATAAAACCTTCCCAGGACTGAGTTGTGTCAGATAATGGAAAAGTCTTACAATGGAGGTATGAGTCTGATGATCACTGGTTTGGATGGATTGAGAGCAGTAAGTCATAGGAGAGATCATGAATTAGAAAGCAGTATCTCATTGAATGTGCATATGTTAGGGTTTTATTGTAATCTACAGAATGTTTTTTGTTAATAGAGGACCCAAATTAAATACACTTATTGCCCTGTTTAATACACTTGCTGATTCTGTATGTGAAATTGTTTAAGTAAGCATATACACAAAGGAATTTCTCATTCTTTTTAGTGCAATCTTGCCATCTTAAAAAAAAAAAAGTTAGGCTTGTGTGATCTTACTGATCCAATGTGCACTCTTAATTAAGCCTTCACTGAATCAAACTTAATAACTTTGTCAAATAAGGTCAGACTTCCATGTATCAGTGTCAAAGCTACTAAAGATAGTTCACTGCTGAGACAGGAGCAGGGGGAAGAACTTTCTCTGTCTGTGTGGTAGAGCCACTTGTGTGAAACGCTTTGGATCAGAAAAGGTGTTCATAATCGGCAAAGAAATATTTTCCGGTACAAATCCAGATACTGCTTTAAGGAGGAAAAGACTCTGTCCAGAATGCAAAAATGTCTCATCTTGCAGCTGTCCTGAGAGGAGGAGGTTTCTGGTGATTGTTCTAATTGCAGCTGAACATAGAAGCACGTGTACAAAGTCAAACCAAAGACCCACTACATCGTGGCTGACATACCAGGAGTGAGTACCCAGGGCGAAAAAAATTATTTGAACAATAAGTACATAGTGATATTCTCCCCACAGAATAGGGACACCTTCATGTTTGAGAATAGTTAATGTAATCTTCTGTGAATTTGTATAAATGTTTTCTGAAAGCATTTATAGTTACCTAAGATTTATTCTGCAGTAATCCAGCATCATGGCAGTCTTCTATAACTCTTGTAAGCAATTTTGGTTTGTTTTAGTATCGTAGGTCACTACTGTCAACCAGCTTTGAGACTTTACTGTTCTTCTTTCTGCATGATCTCTGAATGTGTTGAAGAGCACAGGACTAGTGTGAGATCCTGCTGGACCCCACTGATGAGCCTATCCATTGCGGACACCTGCTGCCTGATCTTACCTTCAATTTTTATCTTTTAATTGGGCCCATAAGACAACCTCTTCTTGATAAAAGTATCAGCTTAATGCCCAGTGGCAACCAAAAGGAGTGCTTGATCTTTTTCCTCAAATGGGAATATCCCCCAATATTCTGTTCATATTAATGCCGTGTACTTTCTGGACCTGGAATTCCTTACCCACCCCCCACCCCCACCCCCCCCCCCCCCCCCCAGCCTTTACCTCTCAGGAACGAATGAGGGGCAAAAGCCTGCTGGGCTCTGCACAGATCTCTTGACATCTGAGGGACAGAGAGGGAGGAAAGCGCAGTCGCTTCTTCCGTTGCTCCTCTGAAGATTTTTACCAGGTTTGTTTCACTGCGATCCAAGTCACTTTATTCAAGTAACTTGTCTCCTCTTCCTCTTTGCTGGCATTGCTCCCCCAGTCCTGAGTACCAATTCTGGGCATGCCTTCAGCTATTTATCTGCAGATACTGGGTCAGAGTTTTGATAATTTTTTTTCTATTTAATATTATATTTGAAGTGTTTCAGTCTCAGCCATGTGAATAGATTATTTTTGGATCTCAGACATCAAAGCAATTATTTTTTTCCAGATCCTGCTCCCTCTATAAGGTCTATTAGATAAATATTTGATGGTGGATAATTAGTTGGCATTTGCGTTCAGCGAGAACTGAATACTAGTTTGGATCAAATAACTTATCGGTGTGATTTTTTTTTATTTTTTTTTTTATTGTATAGGTACAATTAGAGAAAGATTTCTTAGGGGAAACTGCTTGGCTTGTGTGAAGCAGATGCTGAGCTGGTGGGCCCTTGCTGACAGCAACTCACAAGTCTGGGAGCAACTGAAACTTGCTTCTTTCCTGTCTTGGAGTAATTGAAAGCAGTGAAAATTAGTTCATGTTAGATGTAGTTTGTCATCTCTAGTAGTCTTTCGCTCATGCTACATTAACAATACCCTCTGGATGATGTGGGAATGTGCATGGGTGACTGTATATGCTAGTTTATGTAGAGAGTGGAAATGACATCTCAGAGAGAAACAGAGTGGAAATCCCTTAACTAGTGTAAAATCAGCATTGATTTGCTGATGGGCAACAGCAAACTTGCTTACCAGCATTCCTGAAAGCTCAGTCACTGTCAAAGAAAAGGAGGTAAGAGTCCTTGATTGGTGTGACCCTGAGAGCAGGCCTGCTTTTACACCAGCCTTGCTGCTATTCCCAAAACACTCTCTTTATGTTGTCTTCATTGCTCCTTATTCTACTTCTAAAAAAAACCCCTCTCTGTCAACAGTGGTTTTCCTCTTACTGTAGTTATCTCCTATACAGACAGGTTCCAAAAGTGCAAAAGGATATGAACACACCCGTATCGACCATACTCACCCCTTCCGCTTGTTATGGAAGAATATAGGAACATATCCACCCAGCGCTTTATTGCAGCCTCTCTTCAGGGCTGAAGTGCAGAGCTGTTTTATGTGATTGTCAGCGTACGCAGAAGGCAAAGGACTCTTACAGCTACCTTTAGTCATATTTTCATTTTCTAGCTCAAAGTTTCTAAAAAAATAGGAACAGAAGAATGAGGTTTCATCTGGATGAAATAATATAATTAATTCACAATACCAGTTCCCTGTCTTTTAAAACTCTGTTAAGTATTATTCTACCAAATAGGTAGACTTTCTGATTGCTTGTGCTGTGAATATCCTTGTTTCTACATAAACTTATCTTAGATCATAAATTTCATATCATCACAAACAGAAGGAAAAAAAAGATGGGACAAATAAGGGAAAATAGACATTCCAAATGATTAACAATAACACCCAATTTTGATCTTTAGTGCTTTTGGGGTCATTTCCTCTATTATTCCCTCATATTTTAAAAATTCTCTCCAACACAAGAAGTTAACTCTGGAGATCTTAAGCATACTTCATCCTGTTCACAATATTAGGAGAAAGAGTTCTACAGGAAACTTGTTTTGTCCTTAGGTTTGGCGTAGTCTATTTTTTGTTTGCTGAATAGTAATAAATGGGGTAGAGTAAAACTTTTTTTTAAAAAAAACATGATGTAGTTAGTGCTTCGTGCAGGAAAGTCTGATACAGAAGTGCCAAAAGATGTGTAAATTCTGCCAGAGGTTCATTTCTTGTTTGTTCGCTTTAATGTCAGTATTTATTTGCTCCCTTGCTAACATTAGGAGACTTCATGACATTTCTGAGATGGAAAGATTTCCATATTTTACATCTACTTTACTCCGCTAACCATGACTCAAATCCATCTTCAGTGTCAGAAATTGTCCTGGTTTCAGCTGGGATAGAGTTAACTGTCTTCCTAGTAGCTGGTACAGGGCTATGTTTTGAGTTCAGTATGTGAAGAATGTCGATAACACTGGTGTTTTCAGTTGTTGCTCAGTAGTGTTTAGACTAAAGTCAAGGATTTTTCAGCTTCTCATGCCCAGCCAGGGCACAAGAAGTTGGCACAGGACACAACCAGGGCACCTGACCCAAACTGGCCAACGGTGTATTCCATACCATGGGACGTCCCATCTAGTTTAGGAACTGGGAAGTGGGGGGGGGGGGGAATCGCTGCTCGGGGACTGGCGGGGTGTCGGTCGGCGGGTGGTGAGCTGTTGCCCTGCGCATCACTTGTACATTCCAATCCTTTTATTACTACTGTTGTCATTTTATTAGTGTTATCATTATTAGTTTCTTCTTTTCTGTTCTATTAAACTGTTCTTATCTCAACCCAGGAGTTTTACTTTTTTTTTTCCCCGATTTTTCTCCCCCATCCCACTGGATGGGGGAAGTGAGTGAGCGGCTGCGTGGTGCTTAGTTGCTGGCTGGGGTTAAACCATGACAGAAATAGACTTGTTTTCCCTGCCATTCCCAAAAACCTAGCTTCTCTGTGGATAATAACCAGACATGCTGCTCTGGTAAGGACAGCACAGGGTGCCTTTTGACATCTTCCACATGTACGATGAGAAAACTCTCTTCCTGAAGGAAATGGTGTGTAACTGCTAAGACTATATAGTCCGTGAAGCTCTGATCCCTAGGTGATACATTTCATGTAATTCCCAGAAGACTGAATTTGGTTCAGGAATTCCATATAAAAAATGAATGGCATCAGTGTTTGCGCTGAGGAGTTTCATAAATGAAAACGAAGGACTTGATATCAACCCATATTTATCTATCCAGATTTCAAATAAACTAAAACATTGTGCTATATGCAGCTTTCTGGTGTCAGATCTAATTACAGACTGACTTTCTTCACATCACAATAAAAATGATAATTGTTTCAATCTGAGGAATTGGGATACTTAAAAAACAATTTTCTTAATAGCATTACACACTTAAATAAATCAAAACTGTTAACTTAATTCAGGCAGTGACAATATAAAAAAAGTTATCCTTGTGGCAGTTTTTCAGAGAAAGAAATTTTGCAATCAGATATGCATTTTGACTTTTCATATCTGCTTTCATTATCTCTTACTTCTTAATATCTATGTCTCCTGCTATAAATTGGCTAATCAGGCATATGTAAGATATCTGGATATTAAGATGATTTCATAAGAATCTATAGTGATAATAAAGGTAAATGATAGATTGGAATGCAATTTTTCTCCCAGTAGATAATTCTCATTAGTCCATCTATACTGTTTCTGTATACATTGATTATAGTCAGAATGATCATCATTGAAACCATTGCCTTTCTCTAAATAAAGTAGTTTTCAGTTTACATGTATTTTTTCATCTTGTAGCTCATTTTTAATAGGAAGAATTAGGAAGTGCTCCAAAATTAAACTATCTATGTCTATCTACCTAAACTGTAACCATAAATCATTATCTGAAATAATGACTATAATTTTAAGGTCAAAAGCTGTATCCTTGCTATAATATATCATGTCAATGATTATAGATTACAAATTAATGGACAAATTGAAGTAGAAATTGGGAGAACAGAAAGAACTGTTAAAAATACTTCAGTAAGTGATACTCTGTATCAGTAAAATGGAAGAAAACCTGATTTAAAGACTATTATTTGCATTAATACAAGACTAAAAATCTGTTCCACAGTCTGCAAATAGTGGTACTATGGTAAAATGAACACTTAAAATATGTCTGTGTTAAAGAAATTGCTTTTTTGGTACATTGAGAGTTATGCTTCTTGGTTAAATTCTCTTTCATCACTATTTCGTCTCCCATTCCCACCTCTGTTCTTTCCAAGTGCCATGTGCTGAAAGCAAAGCAAACACTGAACTCTGGGGAAGACCTCCCTTAGTTACCCAGTCTAGGTGATGCTAAACAAGTGAGGGTTTAGTTTCTCTTGGTACTTCTAATTGCCAGTATGTTAAAAAGCTTTTTAATCATTATTTCAGTAACACTGGAGCCTGAAACAATTTTTCTTTTTTTTTTTTTAAAAAAAAAAAATTGTCAAGTATAACTGTAATCTGCATTTTACATAAATACTGTGAAGCATGTGTATGTATCGTACACACACCAGAGTTTCCAGTATGTAAATTTATAGATGAAGATAAAAATGCAAGGAGATAAATATTCAGAATATGTATGTGGTAGCCCAAACAAAATACCTACCATCAATGCATTAAAATTATTTTCTAGCACTGGCTTTTTGACAGAAGCAACTCTTGTTTTGACATCAAGATATAGTTTTAAGGTAATACAAAACTGTAGGGCCTGTCCTAACCAGCTTGAAATAAATTTATTTTTAGGGAGAAATATATTTGGCAGCTTAGATGTCTTACAGTTATTCACCCGGCCTTTGGGTTACTAGGGTATGCAGACTAACAACATTAATAAATATTTTCTTGATGTCAATAAATGCTTTACAGCTGAATTGAATAAGATCAGACAAAACCTAGTATCTCTTCCTGACAATGGCCAGCAGGATACACTAGTAAGGAGCCATACTTCAAATGGCATCCTTCAAATCTGGTGGCTTAGAGACCTGAAGGAGGAGAAGTGCTGTCCTCAATAAATTTCTCTTCTATGCTTTTTTTCACTCAGTCTTTCAGTTCTGGTAAATGTATAGCATTTACAAGGCTATGAATCCACAGCATTATAGAGAGAAGTTCTGTAATGTAACTGTTCATGCAAAAAAAACCATCTGCTTTTGTTTCTTTTAAATGTATGACCTACTACATTTGTGTGATGTTCTCAGAGTAACAACTGCTACTTCCATTTTTTGCCCTGGGAGGCTGTGACATGGGAATAAAGCCCCTTTCCCTGTATTGCATACTGGGGAGGCTGGTGGGCTGAAAGTTAGAAACAGTATGCGTGACTGCCACTGGCTTGCAATATATGGATATACCAATGGAAAGCCTACCCAGCTGTCCAGCTAGACAGTGTTTGCTGCTTCATACTGTGATGCTCTCGTTGAGAGCTTAGGCACAGAAAAGATGCTGTGATCATTTTTAACAGAGTGGTTAACATGTGGACTTAAGCGTCTATGATGGAGTCAGTAGTCAAGGCGACAACATTTTAAAAAGACTACGGTTTTGCTATTTTGCATTTCTTGTGCCATTTCTTTTCCACTGTTGCAAGTTACGGATGAGTGTTGTGGTACTGTAGAAACCAGGGCAACAAATGCTGAATGTTTAAAGAGATGCTTTGCATAATGGAGACTGGCACCAAAAGGAAGCCTGATGAAACAGATTTGGTGGCAGTGGTTCCAAGCTGGCTGATGTCTTGCATGACGGTATGGGTTGAATCTCTTCAGCCAGTATGTCTCAAATGAATAGTGGTATGAAAGATTCAAAAATATTAGAGGAGGGAAGAGTTCATTTCATGTAATGTCAGTAATTTTAAACCCACCTATTCTAGCATTACTAATTCAATATTGCTTTCTAGGGCAGCAGGGTAAGACAATACTGAAACACAGGCCATGACTTCAGTGCATTTCAAAAGCAGAGATTTGGAAACAACAGTTCTGCGAGAGAATTTAGATGGGTTTCGGTTAAAGATTTCAGGGATTGGAGTAGGCTAGAACACAATTACAGATTATGTATTAAAAAAATTACATTCCTTTTCAGTATTTTTGAAAACTTTGCATTATTACTGTTATAACGTATAAAAATCCCTTTACAGAAACAACAATTGACTTAAGGCTGGAAATCTGGTTACTGGTGCCTATCCTGTGAAAGACTTCCTTGTGACCTGATTTTGATCTTACATTTACTTCTGCGTAAGTTCAGAAAGACTAATTTTGTTTTAACTAAAACTCAATTCAGGGGAAAGACACTTATGCAGTAGTGGAAAAGAGCTCACTTTAAAATACTTTCTTATAGGACTGGTTTGCAACTAGGTACCGCCCATGGAGTGCACAGGTAGGAGCTTGGTACGCTTTTGTCTGGTTGACTTCAGTGCCCGATGCCCGAGTTGAAAGGACACGACAGGAGTTGGCCTTGTTGTTGGTAGTCTCCATCTTGAAGTGTGCCTTGTGTATAATTCCTGGAAGGATTTTTGAGTTTTACTGTTTTAGTAGAGGGTAGTACGCATGCATACGTTGGCTCAGACTGTAAAAAAAATGTGAGAATACACAATTTGAAAGAGAGACTAGCTTAAAGCTTGTCAGTCATACCTAAAAGACAAGATGCTTGGGAAGATGAGAGACAAAGAGGGTGTATTTCTGTATTAAATATCTTTGTCATATGTCTGACTACAGTAGGAAAAACAAGGCTGTACTAACATATATGTCTATGCCCAGCACATGAGCGCACTTGGAACGTGTTCTGCGTGGTGGGGGGGAAAGGTACTTGAATGCTTGATGCAGAAGTTTGTGAAGGAAGATAAGACTGTGGAAGATTTTACCTGTTTATTTCAGTTAAAATCAGTAATTTGGGAAGTTTATTATAGTTCAAAACAGTTTAGTTCATTATAGTACTTTTCTGGTTTACTTCACTCATACATTCAACTCTTCTTTTGTTTACTGAGGAACACGAAGAGTTTTTTCTTCCTCTTTTATGTTCTTCTGATTTGAAATTCCATTGAAACTGTTAATTTTCTTTGCCTCTTACATTCTATTCAGTTTCTTCTGATGTTAACCACTTTGTTCAGTTATCAATTTAATTAATATATTTCCTAATTAGCGGTGGCAGAACCTTAAATACAACATATTTCTAAAGTATTTAGAAACTTTCAACATAATCCTAAGTCTTACTGTAGTGTAGTAAACTTAAAACACCTTTCAATTATGTAAATATTGTTCAAATTGCAAGCAGGCTGCCTTTTAATATATCTTATGAGAGAAACAGCATGCATGAGAAAAACAGACTTATTGCAATCCAAAAAGTATTTTTTTTCTTAGATGGATTTAACATTTTCAGTTTTCAAATAACATTTTCTGGAATACTTATCTTCATAGAAGATAAGCTGATGGATTTCTGCCTTACTTCTAAAACAGACAAATTTTGTAAGGATGTCCTTAGTGAGAAAATACTCCATTTTACTTTTATTTCACTAGTAGATGAATGTTGAGTTGCTCATGGAAAAAATTCCAGTAACCATCTCTTTCTATGGTATTTGTCAAATCTATATTATAATTTTTCAAAATGGAAACGAGGCACATTTCTAAAAGTGGGGCTTTTGTTCTCATTTCATTAGTTATCATATACTATCTGCAGTTCATAAAATCCCAGGCATGTTTGTGAACTGCTGAATTCTTTGGGAAACTTCTAGAACTGATGGCGATGAAGAAAAGAAACTGAATTTTCCAGAGTAGGCCTTCGTTCTGTTTTGTCCAAAAACCTGGGAGGGATGTGACACAAAATGAGGTAATGACTGGCAATACCAAACCCCATTAGCTCAAAACTGCAGTTTTCATGAATGAATGAGAAATGACTTGTGCATTTCAGTGAGTCTAAAGGGGTCTACTTGGAATTCATTGCTCTTAGATTTAATTCTGTGATAATACTAATCTAAGATTTGCAGGGAGGAAGGAGAAAGTAGCTCTTCTAACTGTTTTTTTGAGGCTGCTTTGTTAAGGCATCTGAAGTGTTGCTTTGTAATCATGTACACAAAGCAGCTAATTGATGTGGAATTGTCTCTCTTCTGGGATCTTCCTATAACCTAAAATACTGGTGCCTAGCTGCTCAAACTAACCTGGCATCATCCTTAGGTGAGTAAGAATAAGCTACCATGGAAAAGAAATTATAAAAAGATTGTAATGTTGGGGCTAAAGGATGTTGTAAATCCAACGTGCCCCCCCGTGAGTCGGAGGGACGTCTCTGCCGCAGGCAGATCCCTAACACTCAGCGTATCGAGGGGCAGAAACAGGAGGGGTAGGTAAATCAGTTCTGTAGCAGTCTGGAAAAATACTTGATGCCAGTATCTGGGAAGTGGAAGCCTCCTATTGACGTATGTTTCACCTGCCTGCATCAGTTTTGATGGCTTCACAAAGATCTCCAGATCCACCCCAATCCTTAACTCTGGACGATTTACCAGCTTGTTGACCTGATGCTTTTGCCAAGTGTGGTAGAGCTGTCATTTAGTAATGGGTATGGGAATTACTGAGGTCTGGGAGCCAGAATACAGGCTGATGTCCTTAGGCTCAAATGTTGTCAAGTGAATACAGAATGGGAGAGACCTATAAATACACTTGCTATTTTTCAGATATATCCCCTTTTATTCTCAAGAAAGTGCTCAAGAGAATCACAAGACATTCCTGATACAAACAAGTTTGTATAAGGTTTTATTTGGGGGTGGAATAGGCAGTTTGGGGTTTTTTCTTTGTTTTTGAGTTTTTCTCATCTCCCTGTACTACAAAATTATTTAACATTTTCCTAAATCTTTTTGGAGAAATCTTAACAAAGTTACTCCCCAGAAATAAGAGGATCTGTCTCTGGCATGTTATTCTGAATTATACGATCCCATAATATTTCTAAAGAATTTATAAGCTGAGATGCTCAACCGATCAGTGATTTTAAGAAAGCATGTTAATTACTTCTAAGCAAAAGAATAGCACAGAAAATAAACTGTCTCTTCCCCTTCTTTGTGAAACCACCAATGAATATAACAGAGCAACCCAGGAGTGTGGTCATTGTCATATCACTCCGATTCTTGGAGAAAGCTGATAGTCGATGACTCTTCAACATCATCTCTTCCCAGCTAGTAAAAAATGAGGAAGAAAATTCTTCTCTTCTGTCCTCATGTTCCTAATGCCCTCATTTTCTTTTTTTTATGATCACTGTGCCAGAGATACAGTTTAATCCTCATCTGAAACTTAGTCTAACTGAGCCCAAGAGCATTTTTGTCATCATTTGCTTAAAATAATATTTCATTCGCCTTTAGGATTTAGATTTTTAGGAATATTTGGATATGTAAATAATTAAAAATGTTCATCTTCTGAAGTCTTTCTTCTTTCTTGGCTTTAACTTCAGGCTTGTGAGAGAGTGACAAAAGAGAGTGGGAGGGCATACTTTTAATTTTTAGCAAGCTGTTATTAGTTAAATCTAACCTAGATTTCAGTTGGTTTTTTATTGGTTTGGCTCAGGCCAATGTAAGTTAAAGCTGAAGTGTCCTTTTGTGAATCTGATGCAAGTTAACAAGGCCTTGAATGGTATCACTTTATTGGGATTTGATTTATTGTTTTTAACTGAGACAATGCTTCCTTTGGTTTGTTTTTGTCCCTTCCCCCCGCACCCTCCTTTTCTCATTATAACACCCCTATGCTATAATTTCATCTTTGTGATTCTCCATCTTGCAGTGAAGACAAAAAACTGTGATTCTGAACCTTTATGACCATTAAAAATCCCATTGCAACTTTTTCCTGCAAGTACCTGTGTTATCCTTAGAGTCCTGTCTTAATTCTAGTTTAATTCCAGTTGGTCCTTCTAGAGTCTATCCACAATTTTAAATGGATGAATTCTTCATTTCTTCTCCTAAACATTGATGCCTCTACTTTGTGCTGTAGACTCATTGTTTCTTGAAATGATTTGTCTAGTCTGAGCTTTGTTCTATCCATGTGTGAATATGCATATGATTTCACTGTTTCATTAATATATTTCACATAAAAATTGATCACACACAAATACCTATGAAATTAACTAGATAACATATGAAATACCATTCAGGTGGAAACCAAGTACACAAACAACAAGCAAAAAGCTTATTGAAAAAAATTTTGATTAATCTGTTCTGGTTCTGAAAATACATTTTCATATAATGATTAGAAGAAAGCTATTTTAGGTTCCTTTGGAACATTGCGCTAAAGAGCTGTTTTAACCACATTTATCTTGAATTAATTACATTAGAAGTGTGATTTTTGAAGTTCAGCACTACTTAGACCCTTATTCTTTTCCATGTCTTTTGTGTATCTGTTTGGGTCAATTTTTAACTAAATCCAATTTTGCACTCGATTCACACAATTGTTTCACGAACCTGCAAAACTGTGAGGTGGGATTATTATTGTTTTATTTCATTCTATTTTACTTATCCCAACCAAAGCCTTTTTTGTGAGTTGCATACATTTGTACGTTTTTCTGTAGCAGCTGATGTAGCATCTCTACAAGATGGGTGTTTCTTCCAGAGGCAGTAATAATGTACACATAATTCAAGTCCTACTCAATTTCAGAGGTTAGGGAAAACTCAGAACACTTATAATTACAGTAAAGAGAATCTTAGTGGGTTTTGGGTTTGGTTTTTTTTTTTTGGGGGGGGGTGGCTTTTTTGTTTTTTTGGGTTTTGTTTTTTTGTTTTTTTGGGTTTTTTTTATTCCCCCAAATAACGGAAAATAACATATTTGTTTTTTCTTCTGGTCCTTTAACAAATTCATATATATAAGAAACGTGAGAACTATGTTTTCACGTGTGATTTGAACTAGTACATAATAAGGTACCTATAATCATCTTGCTCATGACTTTAAACTCATGCAAATGGAAGTTCCTAATAAGCTGCAGATTTCAGGGATGATGGACAGTATGTGGGAGCTGGCATGATTACACATTGTTGGAAGTAATTTGGGGAATTTGACTGTATCATCCCACCAGATCAGTCTTATTGTTCATGTGAATATTTTGATTTGTCTCTGGTGTATTTTTTTTTTTTAAACAAGCAACTGCTGTGTTTAAAAATAGCAGAATGTTTCAGGAGGTTTTTGCAATACATAATATCCTATTGGTGATTACTTAAATAGCAATCTATAGCCATCTTAGTTCTTCCTAAATCTATTACCTATGCTATTTTTGTTAAAGTTCTCAAATCTGAAAATGGGACATAGCTCTAAGTTTGAAATGGATATTTACTTGATATTTTTCATTTGGGGAATGTTAACGGCTAGATTCTTTGTATGTTTAATATGGCTGACTTAGATTCTTTGTTAAAATGAGAAATTTACCTTTTGAGTGAGGAAATTTTTGTATGAAGGAACTAAACATACGCACAACCATGGTACTGCTCTTCCGTGGTTACCCTATGTGACACAGCAGAACGTGTTAAACAGGGAGCGAGTGGCGTATTGCAGTGTGTGCATCTTCTGGAGATTTAGTATTAAAATTGATTGTTAATTATCTTTAAAGTTAAGCAAGTTGTTCTAAGGGAAATTTGAGAATCTGACATGCTGGGGCTTGTACTGCAGCACAGAAGCTTTACAAGGTCCACCGGTCCATATTGTTTTTACCTATTTTGCAGCAGGCTAGGTGCAGCAGTTAGGAGTTTTCATTTGAACTGGTCTTGGCTGAGTATGCAGTAGCTTTATAAGGGGTTCAGGCGCCGTATTCTCTATTATGTCTGACTGCAGGCGGTTGATGAAGTTTGCCTGTCACTGTAGGAGAGATGTCAAAACAATCCAGTAAGAAGAGACTGAAATCCTAGAATAAGCTGAATGTTTAAATGTATTATTAAAGGACACTTGTTATTGAAGTTCCATGACAGAGACCCAAATAAAATGATTTTAATAGGGATTATTTGAATGGATTTCAT
Source organism: Astur gentilis (assembly GCF_929443795.1). Taxonomy (NCBI): domain Eukaryota; kingdom Metazoa; phylum Chordata; class Aves; order Accipitriformes; family Accipitridae; genus Astur; species Astur gentilis. Next base: position 17,812,930 of record NC_064891.1, read on the forward strand.
CTTTGCTGTGTCTTCAACTGTTGCAACTTCTTGCAGTCCAGCAAAACTGAATTGCCACTACTGTGGTCTATACTGTTGTGTAGAATAATACATAGGTTATTGACAAATGTTTTATTCATGTCTGCTCCTTGAAATAAGGTTAGCGCACTGGGAAGAGTGGTTACTGCTCTCTCCTCTTTGAAATTAGACAGCCTGATGCTGTTCTCCAGCTTCCACAGGAGATGACTTCCAAATTTGGAAGGAGACTTTGGTCTGAGCTGTGGCCATGAGGACCTCCAGCAAATAAATTGCCTGTTTTCTACCCAGCTGGAAAGAGAGTTTAAAACATGCTTAGGTCCTGCTCACATCTATTCTTTATACTGAGGCAGCAGACAAAGGGGCTGGTGTGACAGGGACTCGAGCCATTGGACTTGAGTCACCGATTAGCTCATTTCACATCAGCCATGTGGCTTTTAGACAGAAGTCTGGAGCCAAATATCTCCCAATTACCTGGAGTAAATTGCTTCATAGCTTGTTACCAAAATTCTGAGCAAGGTTTTGGCTGCTTCCTGATATTTAATTAAACTCCATGCATCTGATAACTTCTCTGCATGGCGCGGCAAATCGCAAATGCTTAGATAAAAGTTGATTTCAAAATATGGAGAGGAAAAAAAAGACCCCAAACTCAAAAGTGTGCTGTTTTATTGCAAAGGAAAAGAGATTTTTGCTATATAAAAGCTTAAATACAATCTGAAACGAACTTGCATTTTTTGCAGTTAGAGAATAAAAGAATAGAAATAGCGATGTTGTTATTCCAGGCACGATTTGGACACTTTTTAACTTCATGCAAGTATCTCTCCGATCTGACATCTTACACGTTTGTGTCTCACTCAGCAGACTTTAAGAAATAATTTCTTATTCATGATCCTAGCACCTAATAGCTACCTAACTGCTGGACAAAACACAGAACAAAAAGACAGTTTCCATCTCGGAGAGTTGATGATCCTGCCGTAAGACAAAAGGTAATAATTAGAGGAAAGAAAGAAACAAGAATAAGCTGCTATTGGTCAGCAGAAGGAGCAGACATCCCAGAAAAGGAGATGGGCTAAGAAATATTTTTGAGGATGCTTATGGGGAATTTCTGTTCCATGCGAGTCTAACACAGAAGGCAGCATTAATATTTATGTAAGAAAATTCAAAAAGTGAGTATGAGAGGCTGGCGTCGTGGGGATGAGGCAAGTTAATGAGATCTCATCTGCGAGTGTGAGATAATCGTGTGTGTGGGAAGGGTATGGCAAGGAAAGCACTGACTGGAAATAGCCTTGACTCAGAAGACTAAGTTCCTAAAGTTTGATGTGATAGAAAGGGGAAGCGTGTGGTGCCTCCAAGGAGAGGGTTTATACTAAAATGTGTTCTTTTGCTATGACTAATAGACAGAAATTACCACCAAGTTATATTTTATGCAAAGGTAAAATGCTATGTGACTTGTAATCTGAGGCATCTCACTCTCGTGTGCAATCTGTAGGAGGTTTGGCAGCTGATTAAAACTGGAGATGCTGTTGCAGGCTCCTATGATTTTTGAAATCTTTCTCTATGTTTGGATTTCCAGTTACTTAAAAAAAAAAAAAAAAAAGCGACACTGCATGAAATTCCAGGTCTCTGTGCATGTGATTTAGTGCTGTGAATATCACAAATTAAAACATAAATTGCATCTCACAATGACAGTCTTTCTTATTTCTTTCTGTTGTTTATCCTAAAACACAAGCTCACAAACACAAATAAAATAAATTCTACTTCAAGTTACTTATGCAAGTTGAAATATGTTCCCTAAAGAGGGTCACAGAGGCACAAACTGTCAGAATTGCATGTCTTGCTGACGATCTCAAACCATTACTTAAAGTGTAAATGTGTATTTGTCATTCACTGACTGTTATAAGGCAAGACAGATATCATCAAGTACATTTTGTCTAAAAAAGGAAAACACAAAGAGAAAAGATGTTTGACAGATGAATATTATTGACATGTCATAACTCTAAATTAGGAATTTGCAAAGAACAGAGCATGTGGAGTGGTCCCACAGCTGAGTAATACCACGTATGGCCATCTACCTATGTTAATGGTGTTATTCGGAGACAGGATAACAAATCCGGGTGTTGTCAGTGGCTCTTACAGGTTTAATTCAATGTTCTAAGTTTTGGGGTTTTTTTTGTTTGTGGGTTTTTTGTTTTTTGTTTTTGTTTTTTTTTTGTTTTTTGTTTTTGGGGTTTTTTTTTTATTTTTTTAACAGATGTATCTTCAGTCATCCAGAGATACATACAGTGGTTAGGATCTCAGGTATTTAAAAATCTTTTTCATTGAATTGTTAGGGCCGTTTGTATGGAACTTTCAGCTAAAACCTTGTCTTGAACCAAAAATATCCGTAGAGGAATAGTATAATGTATTGACAGAGCAAGGAAGACTTTGTAGTTTTTTACTGGTCTAGCACAAACTTCAGTGATGTTTATGAAATAGCATAATGGCTCTTCGCTCTTCTGCTTTTCCTGGAATAGAGCAGGATTAGGGAGCATTTAAATTCAAAAGAAAATTCTCATTTTTTTCAGTTTACTTTTCAAGAGGATCATGCATAAAATGTCAGGGCAAAGGGAAAGGGAAAACTATATAAGGACACTTAGAAAAAGCAGTTTTATCTTCGGAAACATTAAGCTTGTATCAGTTCCATGTTTCTTATTATACGCTTATGTATGTAGAAAAAGTACAAGAGTTCATTTTGCATTTGGCTTTATTTAAATCTGTTTATTTAAATTTTGATCCTACATGTAGCAGGTAGAAATCAGAAATTTTTAACAGTGCGAGTGAGACAGCACAACAAAGAATGAAGTTCCTTGAGTTCTGGAGGCAAAAAAGTTGAATATAGAAAACGTAAAGAAAACTTATTAAGGTAAGAAGATGAGTAAGTGTGGAAGGCCATTCTTATTTTGGCTTTGTAATGCACTTTTATGGTTTCTTTTATTCTATTCTTTTTGCTAAGTGCCTAATACAACTAATATTCCTTACTAATAGGATACCAAACTGTAAAAAACAAGCAAACAAACACAAACCCCAAAAAACAAACCCAAGCAAACACTGACACCCCAAAATAACAACAAACCCCCCCTCAAACCAGCAATTCTTGTCTGCCATCACAAGATAGTGCTGCTCGCTTTTAGCTTTTTTGACTAGTTTTCTTGTGCTGCTTTAGCAGGCAGGAATAGAAATAGCATCTAGTTCTTGTAGAAGTTCCAGAGACTACAGGAGGTCTTACACTGTAGATAAAAATAATTATTTCAGTTCCACTGACAAGCAAATCAAGGTGCACGAAAATGAATTTACTAGTTAAAAGTAGCCAAGTAGGTCAATAATGGATTAAAGGCTCCTGTGTCCTGTACGGAAACCATTATGTATATTTTCCTTAAAATTGGCCACTGAGCCATGCATATGGCTTTTAAAATCAAAACCTAAAAGAAGTATAATTTTTTCTAACACATTTCTTCCATCAGCTCAAGACTGGTCCATCTGCACAGCATGCCCTGTGTCAAATTTCTTTATTTTGGATGGATAATAATTAGCATGTTTCTCTCTCTTTGCCCTTTCTTCCTTTTGGATCAGTACAGCATTTATTAACTCTAATTAACCTTGCACTAGGATGACAAGTGTAATGAGAATCTTGAATAACATTTAATGATACAGAAACACAAAAATGAACGTTTGCTGGCTTACCAGATGGAGTTTTACCACTGTCTTCCTGCAGTGGTACTCACAAAAATAAATACCTGATATCTGCAACTCCTGGGTATAGATACAAAAGTGCTGCTGGTGGTAAATATCCCTGCAAAAGCAAGACTGAAGAAATACAGCAAATTTTTTTCTGAATATTTAAATGCACTTTAATACAGATAAGCAAAATAAACTCTAAAAAGCCTCCTCTTAACCATCTTTGGGAGAAAATAATAAGGTCCAGATGGTAGGGTTTTTCCCTGTTCTTTTTCTTATGGTACTTGTACAAGCTATCAAGTCAGTGTCATATTAAAATGGAGTATTTCGCTACCTGTGAATAACTACTTCATTACAAACAAAATGAAATTCTAAGTGCAGTCTCCTTGGCTGAGTTTCTAGATGATCATACTATGAAATCTGTTATCACCCCTAAATATACTCTGTCTCTCTCTAGTACCACTTCGGACTATTTGGATATTTGTCTGTCTCTCCAAGTTTCTTCATCAGGGCGCATGCTTTAGGACAGACAGGACTATTTTGTCTTCCCAGTTAGAAATGCGTTAAACTACACTGAAAGAACTCAGTCTTGACAAATTGTTCATACCTGCAGTGACAAATACTGTAACAGAAGCGTCTCTCCCAAGGGTTAATTTCTGACCAGATTGCATCTCCTGAACTATTAATTCATTATATGTTCCTCTAGGAGCGTATAAACAAAACTTATCATGTGATTGCCATTAAAGAGAGTCTGATGTCTCTTCACTAGATGATAGCTACTTTTGACACATTTCTTCATTGGGGGGGGGGGGGGGGGGAGGTGTCTGTTCTGGGTACACTGTCTGCAGAGAGATTGGTGCCGCTAATGCCAATCAAAGTTACAGACGTGAACTGAAAAGGTAACAGTTTGCCTTTGTCTTTAATGCATTGCAGTTCCATTTGGAGAAATATCTCCTAATTAAGAAGGACTTGACCTATTAGAAAAATAAAGTAGTTTCAGGGACTTCTTGTTAAAATGAACTAGAATGGAGTGTCACTGTGGCTGCAAAAGGTGGGGTGGAGGCACTTAAAGGCATCTTCGTGCCTTTTTAGATTCCCCACGGTGTATGTGACTTCTGGGTGGTCTGGTGCAACGTAGGGCCTTAGATCTTTGGAGCTGAAGCTGAAGACCATATAGGGTACTTCAGGATATTTAAAATGACAACAGATGTTTACACTTGGGCATCTGACTGGTCAGTGTCACATGTACGTGAGTGTCTGTGTATTGACTGTATGGCTCGGGTTCCCGTGTTGTGGGTAATCATATTACTACCTAGGTCTTTTACTGAACTGATCTTGGAGCAGCTCTCAGAGAGGCAATTTTATTATATTATTTTAAAGGCTGGGAAGCCAAGGATGTGGTCTCTATGCAGCCCCATAGCAGAGTCAGAAATAAAACACAAGTTTAAGTACTGGCTCAGTGCTTCCATCACCCTCTCCGTTGCCAAGTCCCCTGTGATATGGTTTTTCTGTCTTCAGGAGATGGGCTTGAAAATTCCAGCCCATGAGGATAATACCCCAGCATATTAGAAACCTGGTCATCTCTCCTGTATTTTATGATGCTGTCACATTATGCTAGAGAAATCTATTTAAATCAGAAGGTGCGGTGTGGACCATGACTAGCCTGAGGCTGGCAATCCATAGCAGCGGATTATTTTTCTGCCCTAGACAGGAAGCGACCACTAATCACTGAAGTAACTGCTCCTGTCTCTTGCCTATCACTCAGATAAATTATTCTCCTCTCTTCCCACAAGACATACATCTTCAGCGATAAACTAAATATTTGGTAGTTTGAAGAACTACCAATCTATCTGATTCTACTGAGCCTGTATAAAGAATGTAATTCAGATTGGGTCCTCACGCACTATTGTACTTGCTTTGGTAAGAATATTGAAAACCAAGGATGCAAGAACAGGGCAAGGTATTTAATTCAATTTGAACATCTAATTTGTCTGGAGAAAACCATTTTTAAGAGTTGGGATTTTTGCAAAATAATTTTCAAAGATGTATGTTTGTTCGTTTCCATTTTCTAACGTGGGGTTTTTGGGGCGTTATTGGGTTTAGTTTTGTTTTATGGGAAGAGTATGAAATTCCACATAGTGAACTGTATCTGGTGATATGTTCTGAAAGCTAGGACCTTTGTCACTGGTTTTAAATGCTTCTATGCTTACAAAGCTACAAAGATTTACTGTACCTATGGTGCCTTCTATATGTAAATGTATATAAATATGCGAGTATTTGGAAATGACTGCAATTATACAAAATGTGATTTATGAGCCTTGATGTTGAACACTGTAATGGAAGATCTGTGATCTGCATTCACTTTGCCATGAATACAATGACTACAGATGGTGCAAGGCATTGATGAATAGGTCTCATATTTTCTAATACTACAAAATATGGCCAGATGCTGTATATAAATGTGAAGAAAAAGCATAGTGGAAAAAAACCCCAACCAGTAGTCCTATATAACATGCAGTAGGATGAATGTGAAGTTGATACATTTGTTACTTGGAATATGTATTTTCACCTTTTTAAAATGACAATTGGTATCACTAGAAGTTTTTCTAGATTTGTTTAAAAATGATGGAAAATGTCAGATGCACAAAATACAAAGGTATGGAAAAGTACCCAAAGTGCCTCTTTTTCTTAAGGTTTCCTATGATTTACTTTGACATAGTACTTTCGTTTGAGCATCAGATAGCACTTAATTTTTACTGCTATTAAGCACCATACTGAAGCTGTTACAGATTTAGCAACACCTCCATAGCAGTTTCTCTCTTGTTAAGTGCTTTACAGCAGAAAGAATTGGGTGAGAATAAGCCACCTCATCAGGAATAAGAAAAAGTCAAAGACAAGGCGGGGGGGGGGGGGCGGGGGGGAGGAATCCCCAGCTGAAATAGCCAGAAAGGAGAGGGGCAAAGTTTCTGACAGAAGCCCTGTGTCGAAAAGCGACCGTAATGAGTGACTGACTGACTGACTCGGAAGACAGAGCTTGATGTTTTTCTCTGATTTCATGTGATAAGCCTCCCAAAATTGCTTATGAAAGAAGTATATTCACTGTGATAGGTGGGACTTCCATTCTGGTTCGTCGCAGCTGGATCAAACCTCTGCCAGAGAAGCCCCAGGGCCATAGATATTCAGAAACATCTCAGACATACTTGGGTGAAAATTACTCAGTAATTTTCAGTAGGAACAGGAGATGAAGAATTTTGTGCTTTCTTGAGGGTTTTTATGTAAAAACTGTCTATCAGGAAAAGTCACAATTACTATATTAAAGGCTTTCTGTTTCTGGAAGGAAAAAAAGAAAAAAACTAGAAGGCAGTTACAGATGTAAAGTACCGCCAAATTTAAGCTTTTTCCAGTCACAAAGCCAGAGAATTGCCATGGTCTGAGGTGCAATAAAATAGGATCCTTGTGTCATTGACAGTCTTACCAAAATCAAAAAAAAACCTCCTGCATGCTAACAGCACTATATTGTTTTTGTCAGGAAGCAAATATTCTTCCTAACAGATTTTTACTGTTGACTGTAGATGAAAGGGAAGTGGAGATTAATTCATTTAGCTTATTTTAAAATTGTTTGAAATACTTGAATGCCACACAATAGCTCTAACATTGCTCTAGCTATTGGCAGAATCCAGTCTGAAGTACTTGGGCAATGTTAACTTCCTAATGCAAAGCTGACATGTAGATTATAATTTAGATTTCTGATTTCCATTCAAAAAAATTGATAGGCCGCAATTATGTTATTTGTTTTCAAGTTAAGTTCTATTTAGGATAATGTTAGACTAGGAATCACCTCCTTAGGAGCTGCGTATAGAATAGGCTGTCATAAGTGAAAAAAATTGATTAGGGAACTATCTAACTTCCACTCCCCTACCTGGATTGTGCTGCCCCTCACCTGGATCAAAGGAGAGCGGCAATCTCAGGACATCTGCTGTGTCACTTGGATGATTCAGGGGACTGACGTGAGTCAAATGTGGCTCTCCTGCCCGCCTCATCTCTTGAGCAGAGTGCTAAGGCTGTCCTTGGAGGGACTTGGACCTCCGAGCCTTCAAACGTGAGAGAAACAAGAGGGACTTCAAAGAGGATTTAGATGTACCGTATTATGTCTGCAGGTGAAAAAGTTTCCAAAGAATGTTGGAGAAAAATAGTTGTTGCCCCTCTTTCTCTCACCCTCTTTTATATAAAAGAAATACAGAAATTTTCACCCACCTAAGAACACAATGGTTTCAATTTTACAGTAACTCCCCCCCAGTGACAAATCTATTACTCATCATAATCATTCCTACTTGGTCACAGACTCTTTTTATTCCTGCTTCAGCTCTAATAAGCCAGCCTACAGAGCGTTGTTTTTTTCCTTCATACACCAGAGGTAGAAAATCAGAGAATGTATAATCTGCTTCCACGAAGCAATCTCCTTTAGTCACCCGCCTCCCCCCATCCCTGTGTATGACCCTGACACGCAGGAGGCAGGCACCAAGCTCTGCACAGGATTGCTCTGAAGGAATCTGCAATTCACTGTAACGAATTACATTAGATGGCATAATAGAACAGCAAGAAGCTTAAAGAGGAATAAGTGTTGGACTGGCAATCTAGGGTTGGGTTGTTTTTTTTTTTCTTTCCTCCCCAGAATTAGTGATCACAATGTGACTACATTTGAATCGTTGTACTAAAAATAAACTCTACTAGTGCCTGCTTTGTTTTCTAAATCCCTTTGATTAAATGGTTAAGCCTATTTTAAAGCAGTCTGCCACCAACACATAACAGGACTTGAATATTTTTAGTTCTGAGGGTCAGGAAAAAATTTTACTTGATCCCACAGGTAAGGTGTTTGTCCTCAGGAACATTGTTCCCAGAGGAGGTACAGGAGTCTCCTTCTGGTGTTAAAGCAAAGTACCTTGGTGTAAAATTGTTTTCCATAATCTGGAAACATGGTTGGTTTATGAAGAATAAACTGAGCTCATGAACACAGAAATGAGTGGAAGATCTCCTATAAGATCTAATGACAACATACAGCTCTCTGGTGAGAGGTTGTGCTTCAGGCACAATTTCCATCACATTTGCAGCGTTCAGTCTGAATTGCTACCTTACAAAAAGACCACGACAACAGTTGTGAGTTATCATGTGAAAATGGTCAATATCGGTAAATTTTACTCCCTGCCGTCAAAAGACAGACTTGGATGTTCTCTGGGGACCTGATTTTACTTCAGGAGATCAGTCGGCTCTTTGAAATAAAAGGACATTGCTTGAAAAGTGCCTGAGGCATTACAGACTTCCAAGGGTGAATGGAAAACACTGTTGTTCCATGTTCAGTGCGTGCAGTTGCTCTCAGGCTATAAAGTACAAAGGGCCGGGGGGGTGTTGCGGAATATCCACCATATTTAGGAAGTTCAGCAGGTATTAGGAAATATATTCCATGAATGTTATTACACTACATCTGGCATCAAATGTACCGTAGTTATGACTTCCAGATCAGAAACCCAAACAACTGCAAACCCTTCTCATCAGTCGGGAGTAATGGTTAACAAAGAAAAGAAATCTAGGGTTAGGATTTTTAATAAATTGATATTGATGGTATTATAATCCTATTTGTAAACTAGGCTACCTCTGGAACACAGCTTTCAGCTCTGTTTATTTTATTTCAAAAAAGACTATAGGGAAAATACAAGGGGTTCAGAGATTAGCAAGAAGAATGCTTAGAGAAGTGGAAAAACTACCGTATGAAGTAAGATTGAAAAGACAGGAGCAGTTTACTTCAGAATAGAGATGAACAAGATGGGACATGAAAAATAACCAAGTAAAAAAGACGGTGTGTAAAAATGAATTTATAGAGAAGCTAGTGCAGGCTTTCTACTTAGCTTCTGACATAATACTGGAGGAAGGCAGTGTTCAGAGAAATTGAAAGACAGCAAATCTAAAATCGACAGAGGGAATTATTTTTTCAGCCAACAATAAGCTAACAAAAGTCATTGCCACAATATATTATTGGAGTCAAGAGCTTAGTCGGATTAGAACAGGAAATGGATATTTGTATAGATTATAACAACAGCCAGAGTTACTAGGGTTTTAAAAATAATCAGGGATCTAGGAATGATATAAGTTCTCATGCTTCAGGGCAAAAGACAACGATAGTAGCTGGGAATATTATTTTTTTATGGACAGCACACCTTTTAACTGTACACTGTGAGGGTTCTTGAATTTTCCCCTGAAGCATCAGATGCTGGCTGTTGGGAGGCAGGTGGTTAGAAGGACCTCTAATATTTCCTAAGAACAGTTTTAATGTTTAGTTTCAAAAGAGTATGTTGGAAAATATTTGTTCTGCTGTCTGAACTACTTGTTTGGAATGCTCAGAAATATTTTTATTATTTTGTAGGCCCAGGGCCAACACATAAGACATATATATAAAATATACATATGAAAATATTTATATATATATATGAGCTGGGAAGCTGTACAGCCTAGTGCATCACCATATTTATAACCTAGCTAAAGCAGAAGCAGATAGGGATGTAACGAGAATGCATACCCCCAAAAATAGTTGGGATGGGTATCAAACACATGAGAAAACTGTAAGGTCAATTGGCAAAACTGTAAAGCAACACCCACGAATGTATTTTGGTTTTATTATTTTGTCTCATGTGTTCTGATTAACAGGTGCATTGTTCCTTATTATGTCCTGATGCTGTGATGTTTTGATGCTTGTCATAATGTCCTGAATGGAAGAAGCCTGTGTGGTAATTCTGGTTTTCCACTACACATGTCTTTGCAGCTTCAAAGGTCCCAGACTTCCAATGGAAGTGATACGTACCGATAAAAATGTGTGCCATCCAACTTCATTATTTAAAAACAATACAACCCCCCCCAAGAAATACTTCTCAATTTAACAAAGTAGATTTTATTCTAGGTTACAAAAATTTTTCTCTAACTAAATCTAGGGACTCTTTTTTTTTTTTTTTTTTTTTTTTTTTTATGACTTGGGATAACTTGGTCAACAAGAAAATGAAGAGATTTGAAGGCAATGAAGGCCAATACATGGAACAGACTTATAAAAATACAGTAGCATTTATACTTTAGCTTCCAATGAAAGTTATCTTACTGAATACATATCTCTATAGCTATATGTATGCATGTATGAGTGAATTTATAATGGTTGAACAACTTAAGATTGGAATTCCTGTGTTTTTCACAGCTGTTTAATTTCTCCTGTTGCAGCATATAATCTCATGCAGGAATTTATAGAACAATGAATCTTCTCTCGAAAAAGGATTCCATGAAGGAATCAAAATAACAGTGTAGTTCAATAGATTAAATAAATAATCAGAATATGAGAACTACTGAATTTGATAACCTAGACATTCCCTTAGTATTCTCCCGATTACTTTATTCACTTACAAGATTAGAAGCAATGCCTGATTTACTCCTTAATCTTCATGAAGGCTCTCTCCCAGAGGACTAGCTTTTAATTCAAAGTCTCTTTTCTCAAATTCCCTGCGTTATTTCAGGGGTCTTATGATAACGGGGGAAGCAAACAGCTCACTGACTAAACAAAATCTGGCTTTGATGTTGCTTCCACAGGCAAGCATATATGTCCTTCTCGATCCTTATAGACAAGGCCATTATGCACTGAGTCCCTATTCCTACAATGTAATCTTCACTGATTTGGGACTAATTAGTGCTTCAATTTAAGGTTCTGCATACTTTCTTTAATAGCACTAGTTACTGAGCCACCTATTAGGAAGAATTCTAACCTAGCAGATAAATGGTGAAAATTTCATTAACGATATAACTATCTAGCTGATTTTCATTAACAACAGGAAAAAGACTTTGTTTTACCATACCAGATAGTGCATCACTGATACTAATTTTTTGTCTTAATTAAAACACAGTTCTGTTTACTAGAAAATACTTTTAAGTCATCAGAGAGCTCACTTCACCATAGAGACTGGTTTTCTTTGTGTTAGCTGAAACCTGGCAATCACTGGTGCTTACTTTCACATGAGGCAGCTGCTCTGAAGTTTTTAGGTGTGTTTGGTAATGGTGGGCATATATCAAATGAAAGGCTTTTGTTTCTCTGGGAGCCAAATTGTTGAAATTTGTGAAGTTACTGCATCTAAGGAAACCTGATTTCTGATGAGTAGAGCCCCTAGTTACTGTATTTCCTCTTAGAATTCCCCAAAAGATGTTATATTCTTATCCCACTTTCCTCCAGATGGGACACTGAAAGTTCTTAAGGTTAGAAATACTTCAACCTAAGAGCAGTAAAGTTAAATTAAAAATGACATTTCTGAGTATAACAGCTTGTGTGATATATTGAAAAAGGGAGATTGCAAGAAAAAAATACAGGAAAGAGAGCCATTTATATTTTATGTTATTAGTGAAAGTTAAAAGTAATGTGAACAATACAGTTTTTATTCTGCTAGTAATCATTCAATATTTAGTAGCGTGCAGTATGTACACGTGTGGCATTTTGATGGAATCAGAAAAACAAACCCCTGGTTCAAGCTCTGAACCACCTAGGAAAAAAGAAATTGCACGTGCTGGTTAGCTGCTTTGTGTGGTTCCATAATTTGAGATCTCATTAGAGGACTTTTTAAATCCAAACCTATTGTTTTACTTTGTTACTGTTCATTCAGATACAGATTTGAGTACTGTTCAGGCGTAACAAACATGTATTTTTATTTTTAATATTTTATAGTCCATTATTTTCTAGACTTTCCCTTTACTAAAATAAGCTGTAATACTACTCCTTGCACCCCTTTGTCATGAATTATCATTTTCTGCATGTTGTTTTGAAATTCTATTGTCAGTCTATCCCCCGATGGAAAATTATAAACAGTTAGAAAATGATTAGCAGCGTGCTTAAGCATCACCTGCCTTCCCAGCTAATTAAATAGCTTGGTTCTGACCTGCTTTTCATTTGGTGAGAACAGCAGGGTGGCTTCAGAACAAAAAATAATGAACTTCAAACTATTGCATCTGAGCAGTATAGACAGCTAAAGCCACTACTTGAGACTGAAATCCAACTATATGATGTCGGTGCATCTTTCTTGGGAAGTAAAAAATAAGCCCTAGATTAACTCTGTTGGGTTTTTATTTATTTATTTATTTTTAAAGAATTCTAAGTCTATGTGTTGTGGTTTTGGAATGGATATGCCACTAATTTTCAAGGATTAGCAGAGAAGGCAAGGGAAAATAACATTTTCCAGTTTAAAGATTAAAAATACAGTTGAACAAAGGGTTCATTAATATTGCCTGTAGAGACTACATTATTTAAGAGAATACCCCTGAAAACAGCTGTGCTAATGTACGTTAGAAAAAACCAGAAATCACTTGTCGTTTTTTTAGAAGAATGTAATATTCATTTTTCCTAGTGAACCAGTGAAAATTGGGAGTAACTCCTGGAGCAGCTACTATTGCTCACTAGTTACGCAATAAATGGTAAGTACAAAATAAATCAGGCTAACGGTTTCTACATCACAAGATGATTTTACTCGTTTTGTTCCTGCTTTTAGATCACGTAACGTATTCTCCTTGCTTACTAAGAGCGCACACTATGTTATCCAGAGGTAAATGAATTCAGTTCATTAGATTATGGAATCACTTAGATTTCTTGTAATTTTGTTGCTTGGATCCTGCTTGCTTAAGTGCTCTTTTGAAGCTTAATGGAGACGCTTTGCCATTTTAATTACTAATGTCTAAGCATGTTTTATTCACATGCAGAATTTTCTCCAGTAAATGCTTCTCTACTTAATAAATAATATAATTAATTTACTAATAAGCAGACCTAGAAATGGAGGAGAATTTTCTTTCCATGCTACATAAAATCCCCTTTCCAGCCTTCAATCCACATATATTTCTTATTTCCCACCATTAAACTTTGCGAGGTCTTTCCAACCTTTCTGTAATGCAGCATATGCTAGCAAGATGAGACAAAAGGAAAAATACTATTGTAAAATTTACTTTATATAGCGGTTTTTAATGTGCAAGTGAGACTGAGGTGGCAAGATTCCAAATAAGGTGAGGGAAGGTCATGATGTTTTAGTGTTAGTGGCAAGGTAAAGGCCATTATATACTTTTTCTTAGCCGAATATGGGCTTAGTAAGCGCCCATATCGGTGATAAAACCCTCTCGCATTTCCCAGTTGTACCAGGATGGATGCAGAAATCTCTTCAGGAACCTGAGCAATCTCCCTTATTATAATACTTCATCAAACCCTCTTGTTTCCATGAATAGGATCATTTTTGTCAAACAAGTGTTTGGGGGAAGCAAAAAATGTTTCATTGGAAAGCTCCTATTTCTAGAACTCCATTAAAAATACATATACTTAAGCCTCAGTTAAAGTGAATGTGTCCTGGTTTCAGCTGGGATAGAGTTAACTGTCTTCCTAGTAGCTGGTACAGTGTGATGTTTTGAGTTCAGTATACGAAGAATGTTGATAACACTGATGTTTTTGGTTGTTGCTCAGTAGTGTTTAGTCTAAAGTCAAGGATTTTTTCAGCTGTTCATGCCCAGCCAGCGAGAAGGCTGGAGGGGCACAAGAAGTTGGCACAGGACGGAGCCAGGGCACCTGACCCAAACTGGCCAACAGGGTATTCCATACCATGGGATGTCTCATCCAGTATAGGAACTGGGGGGACTGGGGGCAGGGAATCGCCGCTCGGGGATTGGCTGGGTGTCGGTCGGCGGGTGGTGAGCTATTGCCCTGTGCATCATTTGTACATTCCAATCCTTTCATTATTACTGTTGTCATTTTATTAGTGTTATCATTATTAGTTTCTTCTTTTCTGATCTATTAAACCATTCTTATCTCAACCCATGAGTTTTACTTCTTTTCCCGATTTTCTCCCCCATCCCACTGGATGAGGGGGAGTGAGTGAGCGGCTGCGTGGTGCTTAGTTGCTGGCTGGGGTTAAACCACAACAGAATGGTTTTGCACATTTCACATCTAAAGCATCCAATAAACATCTAATTAATCCTCCGAACAGTTCCTCACTGTAGGTAAGAATTATCGTCCTTGTTTCACAAGTGGAGAAACAGGAACAGGGGGATTATACGATTCATTCAAGGTCATGCTCAGGCTGTCTGTCGAATCCAACAGTGCAAAGCCTTGTTTTGTAATCCGTTATCATAATCACAAGACCAGCTTCTCTTCCTCACCACTCAAAGGCTTGAAAAAGTATGCTATGGAAAAATCTAATTTTCTTAGTTGTTTTTTTTTTTTTTTTTTAATTTCTCTGTGTAAGAAGTTAATGAATCGCTTGGATTATGCAATTCCGTAGATGAGTTCTATAGAGGATTCAGAAGCTGTTTTCGGTGACTTGTCAAAGAGTCCCTTGAGAGCTGTGCCCTACCATGCCCTACCCATCGTTTCTGATGTGTTCTCCTTGGCCTAGAACCATGGTTGTTCCTATTTACTGTGGTTTTATGAAAGCAGGTTTTAAATTTTAAAACCCCTTCACTCAGCTTGGCCTTTAAAACTAGTTAAGAAGTGATAATTTTACATATGAGTGTCTCTGCAAAAGAGACCATATTTATGTATTTAAGTACAATCTGGCAGAAACAGGAAAGAACACATTAGCCACATACCTATCTTAATCCTTTCTAGAACTTAAAATATTAGGTGGAAAATAAGGTTTGATCCTGCCTATTGTTCCATCTTGTAATGATATCTAGAAACACTTTTCTGGTTTGGTAGGGTGAAGATGTGTATTTGACATGGCTTTCTGTGGTGAATTTCCCTGAGAATATTAAAAAAAAAGCTAACTTTAAAATGTATTTCAGGCTTAGTTTTATTCTTTAAAAGAAATTATTTATTCAATATCCTTTTAGCTCCACTGGATTCAAGTCTTACACAATTGACAACTTTGGAGCCTAATTAAGTTGCAGTCAGGGCTATTTTAACTTGTCTTAATGTCTCTGATTACATGGAATATATTTGTAGAGTAAAGCGTATTTCTGATTTAAAGGGTGTAATGGAACAAATAGGTATTATATAGTATTCCTCCTCAAGGTAAACTGGGATGGATAATTTAATTTCCAAGGCGACAAATTATCTTATCATGAGTGAACAGGCAATTTCTTCCGTGCAATAAACTAAGTAGGTACAGACAGCTCTAACCAGATGAAATCATTATCCTTTTTAAAGCAGAAGTGTTGAATAGAAGTAATTTTCTCAGCCTTGGTTTCACAGTAGAAAGTAGCTCTTGTAAACACTGCACACTGTGGTCTTAGGTAGGAGCAACAAGTTTAACCCTTTCAGTGGGAAAAGATAAACAAGGCTACATTATATAGATGATGAAAGGAAAAAAACCCCCATATATTAAAAATTGCATATATATAAAGAAATTAAAAATCCAGTGCAAGGTAGATCTAGTTAAGAAAGCAAAGGTAATACATTCATTATGTGTTTTGAATATTCATAGATATCAGAGTAACTTGTATGAATTCTACTGAAAAAGGACAAAACTGATTTTTACAAAGCTGCAGTATATTACTAGGTTTTGTATTCACGTTTGAAGTCTAAAGATGGTATGCAGTCGTGTATGTCACTTAACCCTCCTTTGGTTCTTTGCAGTTCACTTTATGTTACAGTAATAATACATATGTACATGTGTACATAGATTCATAAGCTGCCCTGCTCCCCTTGCTACTTGGAACAAAAATTGAGACTTTCATAAGTCTATCAATTTACTCAGGCTGGAATTAAAGAGGAAAATAAGGTTCCTCATGTACTGAGAGAATGTGAATGTTTTACAGAACTTCAAGTGCCTTTTCTGAGGAAATAACATAAATTTCATGCCTGTTGGAGGTGCTTTGACCCATTTTTCATAAAAAGTGATTCCTAGTTAGAAAATGAATTCAGAAAGAAGAGAACCCTGGACAATGTCTACCTGAGGAAACTCAAGCTTTCATCCTTATTTTTTAAGAAAGTGACCTAAATGTGGAGCCTGATGTATCTCCCACTCTCAATCTCTAACTTTACAAATGTTGGGTTCCTCTCTTGCACAGTGGTGTAGCTTCCTCAGGATGGATGAAGGCTGGCTTCATCCCAGCCTTATCAGTAGAAATGGTATCTTCCTGGATTTGGGGCAGCAGCACGCAAGGTGAGGATGGTTTACAACAGATTTTTTTTTTCCCCTCTTCACTTATACAAAAAATGGAAAATATCCATTCTTTACAGAAATGTTTTGGGGTGTTTTTTTTTAATGTGTTCTTGACTATCCTGACAATATTATCTCTAGGTGTTGAAATCATTGTCGCATGTTGAATTCCATGGTCTTTGTTAACTTACTGGTAGTCACAAAGATACAAGAAATTAGCAGGGTTTCTGCAAAGTGCTGTCGGAATTAGGTGCTCAGATTTGTTTTAAACATGGAAGTTACCTAAATGCTTTGTAGATCTGGATTTTCACCCATCTCAACATTTTTTCCAAGAAAGCTACTTGCTGCTACAGTGTTTTGTTTTTCCCTCCCTCTCTCCAAAAGTAAGTGGGAAATCAATGGAACAAATGTCATGATTCCCTCCTTGGTTTGCTACTGAGAGATGGGGGATCATCACCATATTTGTGTAAAGCATTAATTCTGAGCAGTCTAAACCTGTTAGCAAATAGCGCTTATCTATTGTTCTAAACTAGGTCTGTCTGCTTAAGAGTGTGTTCATTATTTTTTATATTATCAGAATAGATTTTCAGAATGCTTGGCATTTTCAGATGCATTTAGTTGTTTATGTATTTGTCACCTATTGAGTAAAACCATTAAAAGAACAAAAAGTAATGTTCTTGGGATTATGGGGCATTTCACTTAATGTGCATAAAATAGCATAACTAGCATTACAGTCATCTTTTATGCACGTTAATTGCAAACAATAGATATGTGTGAATTAGTATTGCTCTCATTTAATTTTTCTTCTTAAAAAAAAAGCACTTAGTGTGATTTTTTTTTTTTTTTCCAATATGTATCCAGGGTGCAAATAACATTAAAACAAAAAGTACTAACACCAAACCCAGGAATCTGTATTGTGTTGATAAACCTTGATCACTGTGTTCAGGTTGAAGGCCACAGGCAGTAGAACTGGGGCTGGAAGTTTGACCTTTCTGATCCCATTCTGAATCTACACTTTCTCCCAGCAAAATTAATTGAAATGATCTGATGTTAATGACTTTCTGAGAAAACCTGTTGGATTGGAGGCTTGGAGAGATGGGGGTTTCTTAAAAGCAGTTGGGTACTGTACTGACCATAAGAATAAGAAAATGTAAACAAACAATCCCCCAAGGACCTAATTTTCAGCTGATAGTTCAATTCTGAGTTACATACATGAGCACTCTAGCTAACATGTCCAAACAATTCAAAATCGTAATTTTTATACCGTACCATCTCTAGGTTTTAGCAACCTATATAAACCTTTCTGCACTTTGAACTAAGCTGTGAGCAGTTGTTGACCTCATGTTGCCATCTCTGAAAGGTTCTCTGGATTTATATAATTAATGTGGCAATGTCTTTCTGAAAGCACTTTGGGATACCTTGAGTATGAAAGACTTCTCATAAAGCCTCATTCAGTAGTCTGCCTTTCCTTACTTCTAACTCAAGCCATTTCCTAAAAGAACCAGGTCTTGTCATTTCCAAGCATAACTTAACATACTCTGAATTTCAGGATTAAAAATATAGCAGCAGCTATGTTCAGTGGTCTCATGTAGATAGGTAAACACTTTCTCTGAAGGAAGAAAAGAGAAATTGTATTCTCGATGAATCAAATTTGACTTTTGTAGCAAACTTTCTTTTTGACTGAGGATGTTGGTGTTCCCTCCCTCCACTTTTTTTTCTGATTCGAAAGGAAAAGTAAACAATTTGTTACAAAGCAATTCTGCCCTATGCTCCAAAGACATGATTTTTTAAAATCTCAACATCCTTACATTAGGGTTAGGCTTTTACTGTGATAGGTGAGAAAAAAAAGTGCTACCGCAGGATTATGAGAAGATAAGGAACACCAACAAAATTACATTGCCACCCACTACTTATGGCAAAAATCAAGTTCAACAGTATCCTTGCTTAGGGCTGTATTGCTTTCCCTCCTCAGAACTCTATTACTTGCCTCAATGTGTATTAGCTTTGAAGGGCAGATAGTTGCATAAAGCAGAGAGCTCTTTACAGCCTTTAGTATATATCCCCCCCCCCCCCCCCCCCCAATCTGAAAATGCATTTCTCTTCTAGGTTCATGATAGGTTTGTTCCAGAAAGATGACAAATTGGTTTTGGATAGTGATTTACATAAAAATGCCAAAAAAAAAAAAAAAAAAAAGCAGTGTAAAGCCAAAATGAGGGTAAGGGTTTTTTTCTGTCCTGTGTGCCTCTGAGCAGAACACTGTGGCATTGACTGATGCAATACTATGAGCATTCCTCATAATTCTTTTTATCCCCTTTTCTTAAAAAAAAAAAAAAAAACCAACAAAAAACAGAATCAGCAATATCTGCATGATGCAAAACCACATTGATAATTGGCACTGCTAATCAAAGAACTAAAGCTGCTTCTACACAAGTGAAATGTCACATCCTGTTTTTTAATCGCAATAACGTCTTGAAGTTTGTTTACTGAAATTCCAGTTATGCATTGTTCTAATCTGGGCTGCAGGAGAATACTTGTACTTGACCGTGAATACAGTAAAAAACGCTGTGGAGGTTGGCTTTATAGTAGTGTAAACTAACAGCAATAAAGACCAGCACCGATCACTACTGGTGATAATTTTCATAGTAGGTCTTGTTTTAAGTAATTTATAAGTTATCAACATTTTAATCATTTTGGCTGAAAACCAGCGTGGTGAAAAATTACAGAGATCACTCAGTCAAACCAGCAAGTTAGGAAATGCAGAGATGCTTTGCAAAAAATGCAGTTTGCAGATGATTGAAGTACATGAGGTCAATCTTGAAAAGTTTTATGATGGTTGTAAGACAAAAACAAAGTGTCATTTTGGACATCCAAGTGGCTGACCAGACATTTTTGAAATACATGTTGTTTGAGTGTTTGGGGTTTTTTTTAAAACCATTTTAAGGGCTGAAAAAGACCACCTTTAAAAATCCTGCGGATGTATTTTTTATGAGTTGAATAAGCTTATTTTTATTTGGGGTGGGGAACAAGCTGAGGAGGTAGGGAAAGAAAGGCTTGACTTGAAAAGGAATTTATTTTTTTTAACCTTAATAACGAATGGCAGTCATTTCTGCTAACAATGAATTATATTTCTGTTACTTGTTTTGCCTTAAAAGTTGAATTATTTTGTTGTTACTGTGTTGTCAAGAACAGCTGGGGAAATTAGATGCCATCCTTTCATCTGTCGCAGATTCCCTGGGAAATGCTAAGCCAGACACGTACGCAAAGGTTTTTTTCCTTGCCGTGAATACCTGGTACCTGTGTAGGAGGACTGCTGAGCTTTTACTACTGCAGTTTGTGTCCAGGAGAGCTGAGCTTACGACCTGTGGATACAAAATGATAACACAGGCTGGAAGAACGGATTCTAATTCACTTATTTTGGGCACCCGTAATAAATTAGTATTTTTTACCTTCATCTCTGCCCAGTCACTCCTTGTTTTTCAAGTGATCGTAGTGATTAAAGCTCGTGTCCGAGTTGTTATGCAGATGCCAGTTGGTTTAATGAAGACACTCTGCTCAAGGTATTTGATGGGAACGTGTTGAAGTGAAAGCTGATGCTGAAAGTGAGGTCTGCCTGGTCTTCTGCCAGCCCAGATAGATATCATCCGAGGTGCAACTGCAGCGGTCTCCTGAGCCCCCCGATGCCACATCCAGCGCAGAGCCCAGGGCTCAGCTTACTGCTCACCAAAATGAGCCCCCTCTGCGTCCCCCCTGCCCGCACTTCAGGTTATTTAAGGACAGACAAACAAATCCCTTCAGATCACCCCGGGGTAGGTCAGAAAGCTTCTGGAGCTAATGGCTGCCTCCTCGAGTTCTCCCAGAAGCCGGGTCAATGGTCCAGCTGATGAAATCACTGAAGCGTTTGTGTGAGAGTAGGATGCGTCGCCCGGTTCCTCTGGAACTGAGGCGTTATCCAGACACGTTTAAAGGATTGGATTCTCTGTTTCGGTATTTCCTTTCTCTCGCCATTTGCACGTGTTAAGAATATCAGAGCTTGACCATCTTTTGAGGAAAGAAATGTATTTTTTTAGATGTACGAACTTCCTATAGGACAGAAATTCCATTTCCCTCAGAGTTCATAAAAGTTGTTGGAAGAAGCACACACGTTAATGTTGATGAAGCAGTCAACTACTACAGAAATCAGGGCTTAATTTTACTGTCCTCATATCTGTAGTAATGCAGGGTATCACAAACAATGCTAAATAGAAAGCATGAAAATGGAAGAGCTTCTCCTTATGTGTGTACCACCCATCCTCTGTGCTGAAGGAGAGGGCACCTGCAGGAGAACGCAAGTCAAGTCTGAACCTGAAACAACATGCATGGTAGAGAGGGAAGTATGTTTAGGTGCAATTTTAATTCTGATGTTTCCTACCTCACAGCATATTGGGTTTTTTCAACAGTGAAAAGTTTGGTTAATATAATTGTGTCTGTAATTGCATTTGGAGTAAACACTTGCTATTGTGAGGGGGTGGGGGGCTGGGGGAGATAAGTTGTGCCCCTGTAATAGGTATGCAGAGAATACAGTCTGGATAATTATATGTCCACGTAATTTAAGGTTAATAGTTTTCATTTACTCAATGAGGTTTCAATGAATTTTCAGCGAAGGTCATTGATGCTCAGTTTATCAAATGGATTAGTCGTGTTCCCACCAAAAGGGTGAAGATCATAAGTAGCTCTACCACTGATTACCAGGACCTCGGGGCTTCGTTTGTCTGCTTCACTTGATATGTTTCCTGTGAACACTGCAACCCAGGACTTCATTTTCAGTGAATTTTCGACATCATCCATTTTGGTCGCCTTTATTAATTTATGTTATTCCACTAATGAAGTTTCACCAAGAGCAACTGAAATGTTCTAATTATTTTGCACCAGATTTTGATCATATTCTGCGCCTGTGTAATTACCTCAGATTTACTCCTCTGTAATTGAGATCATAATTTGACCCAATATGTTAATGACTTTAAAGTAATAGAAAAAATGATGAAACCATTTCATGAATATTTTCAAATGGGGTCACCTACTTGCTCACACACTCAGACAAAAGGGTGTCTAATTTGTTTGATATAGGTCATCCAGGGAATGTCCGTGGGCAAAGGCCAACTTTAGTGTCCCTAACTGCTGTCAGAAAGGATGCTTCATAGAGAGATAATATATGAAAGAGAGGAGTAAGCAGGTTCTCGTTGGCAACAATACAATCAAAATTTAACCTGGAATAGTATTTTGGCAGTTGGAATTTATTTCACGCAGTATAAGGCTGCCGGATCCCACCAGTTCATAGTAAATGACAGCAATGGCAAAAAGCAGGAAAGATTGCCGTGGGGGGTAAGAGGACATGAAACACATATGCTCCTGAGATGTACACGTACTGACATACCTGCTATCTGTTCCAGGTATTAAAAATGATCCATTTCTAGTGGGTAATTGTAACCATTGGTGACAGCAGCGCTGTTCGCAGGTGTATTCTGTAACCTGCGTGGTGCAGCAAAGGCTGCCGTGGGTTTTAACTCGATAACAAAGTGCTGCTGCACTGAAAGACAAGGACCTTGGACCGGTAATATGCCACTTTCTTCCACCTCCAGAGAGGTGAAATAAGTTTTGAGTTCTGGTCCTTGCACTCTGGATTATTTCCTTTCTTTTTCCAATGACAGTTCAAAATAAAAACATAAAACTACTCTGGGAAGGAAGAGGCAGTATTTAAGAACTTCCCTTTCTATCCAAATAACCCAGTGGTATCTGTAGTTATGTTCCTTTTTGCTGTTCTCCTTCTGCACCAGAATATTGTACTCGAGGGACAAGAACCTCTGTTTTCATCCCAGCTAGACCATCCACTTGTTCTAACTCCTACTAAACTGGAAAAAATGAGATTAGTGGGGGTGTTTTGGGGGCTACAGGGGTTACATCTGCTGCCTTTAGTGTGGAGTCCAATACTTAACCATCTACCACTTGAGGACCTTTGAGGGACTTTGTTTCAAGAACGCTTAATCTAATTACCTGCAAAGGTACTGAAACGGTGATGTACATCAATAGCTGATTTACAGTGAAGTAACTTGTCACATTCTTGGTAAATAGGACAATAGTAATGAATTTTATATGAAAAAAGATGTACTTACTCAGTTTAGGAATCTATACAGTGAAGTATATTTATTAAGGAGGAAGGGTTTATGTTGCAAATTTGGGCTTCAGCTCCAGCCATCAAGTCCTGCTCTCAGCATCAAAGTGCCGTTTTGGTTCTCCTGTGACTTGCCAGGAGTCACACAGGAAGAAACCTTCTTCTGAACCGAGAGCTGAATCTGGGATTTTTATAGCTCCCCGTGCAGGCCTTTTCCAAAGACTTGTGGATTCTGTTGCCCTTCTGCTCCCACATGTGCCTCCCGATGCCTGAGAGAAAACAGAATTGTGTTTTCTTCTATTTCTTCACCCTCCATATTTATTTTTTTTTTTTTGTGTTCTGATGTTTTGAATTACATTTAATATGAGTTCACAGGCTAGCAGTCCTTCTCAGTAAACACAATATAGTTTCTCTAGACAAGCTCCTGCTTTTTTTCTCATTTTGCTACTTCCTTTTAACCTATAGCTGTGCGCTTTCTGTTATGGCTCTGCAGGAATTGTTACTTTGGATAGCTCAAGAATTTAAATCAGTTGGGATTTTTAACACAAGTATAATTTTTGGTTTATTGTATGTTTCCTAGAAGCCTGAATTACAAATCTCAGTAGTCAGGGAGGGGAAGTGTTTGGAAGGTGTCCAATAACTTAAAATCCTCTGATTTAGTTGACTGCAAATTAGAAAACTGAATAAAAAAGGGGCATGTTCGTCAATCTTTGCAAAGATTGGTGCTGAATCTCCGCTACTTTGCTAGACCCACAGGATTATTTCACAAGACATCAGTAGTCAGGTGATCTATTCTGAACAACAGGGCTTGTCCCTTAACCGTAACAATTTAATGAAGTCAAAAAGGAGTCTGAGGTGGATCACTGTTATCCTTACTGAGCTGATGAGACGGGGCCGTTTCCTTCATCTTGGTTACGTCTCTCATTCCTCTTCTAGTATGTGAGGCTCTGTGATTAAATTGCAGGCTTGGGAGTCTGACAATTTGTGTTGTATTCCCAGTTCTGCAAGAAAGTTGACATAGCAGGATGTATGGCTTAGCTCACAGACCTCTTTTCTTATAAGTATATGAACATTATGATGTGTGCAATTGCATACCTAATTTATGCACATAGACATAACAGTGACCATACACATAAATGAGATATTTGCAGATGCAAATAGCTACTTATGCATATAACAGGCCAACAGAAACACACAGCTGTTGCGATTACACTCCCAAACTATATGAATGAATGAACAGGCACGTTATGAAAATCAGACTGTTGGCTACACTGTTCATTTATACCATTTTTAAGATGAGAAGAATATTATTAATATCCCTATCCATGATGAGGCATGGCTTATTACCATTTGTAATGAGCTTTAAGATTATTAAATGGGAGGTGCTGAAGATCAGCAATTTTTTTATCTGGGCCTGGAGGGTTAATCTATTTCATAGACTCCTCCTTTGGGACGATCTTGAAAATTTACCAATTCTTGCTCGGTTCATGCTTGCAGAGCTTTGTATCACAGGGCTGGTGAACCTGAGTATATGTGGGTTGTCCTCCCCCATTCCCAAAAAGGAAGAGTGTGGAGATAAAACCGAATCACTCTTTCGGTGCTTTTAAAACCTTCCCCGAGCCGTGCCGTACTGCAGCAGGCGGGATGCGACTGGATGTGGAGGTCATTTGTTTGTTTTGTAACTTCGCTGCCATCCCTCAGGCACTTCATGTACAGCCTAGTCGGCGTGATAAAGTAGCAACAGGGGAGAAAGTGAAGGCAAAAGCAGGATGTCAGAAAGAACTCTTTAAAGTTGACGTTCAGGTGGCTGAAAAATTGAACATCCCGCTTGGGGTTTGTCTTTCAGGGAAGAACCAAAACCAGAGCACCCTGCCTAGGAAACCACGAAGCGCTGCCAAATACTAAGTCTAGCTAATGGCACGTGGGAGACCTGTGCACCTGAAGAGGGTGTCGATCCGGGAGATTTAAACCGTCTATCTGCCACGTTGTGTATTCTAATTTAGTACGATTCGTGAGGCAGCGCTTCCAGAATATCATTCCTTCTCTCAGACAGCCTGCGTACTGCTGTGTCCTACCAGAGAGAGTGATGGAGAATCAGTTACGGCTCGGTTGTTTCCACCCAGCTCATTTCTTTCGATAGTTGCAATGGAAAGCTAAATATCTTTCTATCAAATGTTCATTCAATAATGTCAAATTACAAGCAAATGTAAAAGCAATTATCCAGGAGAAAATAAGGTAGCTGAAACATAAGTATTTGTTTAATACCATGAATTTTTAATTACGTATTCCCAGTTCTTTCTGATTAGGGCTGTATTTCAGGACAGGTGACCTTCCAATACATGCTGTATATCTGGCCTGCTAACTGCTCAGACTGGAAGACGTGGTAAGTTTTTGAGCAACTGACTTTATGAAAATGGTGGGACAGAGAGATCTTTTCCTGAGAGAAACTGGGGTTCATCCAGGTTGCAACAACCAGAGCAAATTTTTCCCAGGTACCGTAAGACAGACAAAGCTGTAATGAGTTCCTTAATTACTAAGGCCAACAGTGCTTTATTTTACACTGAATGATTCAGAAACTTTCAGAAGATGTGTCTTTGGTTTGGATTTGAAAGCATTTTAGCTGGAACTGCGCAAGTGGTAATAGTTCACTTTTTTCCTAATCCTTTTAGTTCAAGATGAATAAACATAGACTTTCTAAACTAAGAAATAAATATTTGAAACCTAGAAAACATATTTTGTCCAGTTTTCTTAAACTCCTCTTTAAAGGAAAACTCTTGAACTCTTCTTTAAAGGAAAACTAACCTGAAAGCTAGTATAATAATAAATATTTTATATGTATAAAAGCCCCAGTTCATTTTTTTGTAGTCTAAAAGTTGACTGTAACTTGTGGATCTTTTTCAATATTTAACCTTTTTTTCATTAATTAATTTTTTGCAAGAAGATGGCTCATATATACTGTGTTTGCTGTTATATAAAGTATTTCAGTTGCATGGAAGTTATTAAAAAGACCATTATAATAGTCTGAATAATCTTAAATCATATTATAAGAAGGTTTTGAGAATGTTGGGTTTGTCTTTACTTTGATTTCTTCTTTCTTTTTTTTTTTAATTTTCCACACTGTGAGTGAATCTCTGCTGTTTGCACTAACTATGCAGATGCAGTCTTATTATTTTAATATCACAAATAGCATGCTGTTACAGCTGATAAAGTGGGAAGCATTACTGGGACCAGGGCATTTGCATCCTCATATTAGTTTGAACAGGGACACTAATAAGTGTTTGCTGTAATTGGCATGAGAGGCAAAAATGTTCAAAAAAAAAAAAATTGGTAAAGATATAGCTGAAGCAAGTAATAGGAATACAATTTCTCAGTTAATCTCCAGGGAACAGCTCTTTCATTTAACTTCAGAATATTCAGATGAATTTTAAATTGTGTATAACTGTATCTCCACAAAATGCATCCTACTCGTTGATGCTAATGGAGTCATTTAGAAGTCTGAGAATCTGAGCTTTATCTGATAACTTTATAAACTTAGTTTGACTTAAGGTTTATGACTCACATTAGAAGTTGGACAGCTACTAAAAATAAATTTGTAATCCTGTAGTAGGAGATCTTCAGAAACTTCAGAGATTCAGATAAGCTGTGCACTGGCTCTCAACTCATCTGATCTTGCTGGTCTGGAATTCTCTGTGGAAATCTGAGAAAGTTAAGGAACTGTCTCTGATACTGAAAACGCAGAAGATGGAGGAAAAGTCTGCAGCCAGTCCTGCCACTGACTTCATGAATGACCTTGGGTAAGTGTCCAGATGCTCAGGTTAAAACTGAGCAGAAATTAATTGTCCTTCCCTGGCCCCTTTTTCCTGTTGCAAGCTAATGGAAACCAATGTTTTCAACAGAGAATTTGCATAAACATACTCTAAAGTGCTATCTTGCTGGTAGGACTGAGAAACCC
Organism: Astur gentilis; assembly: GCF_929443795.1. Taxonomy (NCBI): domain Eukaryota; kingdom Metazoa; phylum Chordata; class Aves; order Accipitriformes; family Accipitridae; genus Astur; species Astur gentilis. The sequence continues at coordinate 17,839,898 of NC_064891.1, forward strand.
AGTGCGTATTTTATTTTGGGGGTTAAAAATCTCAAACTGGTTATCGTATGGTTTTGCATAATAAGTCTTCAGTATTCAAAAGGCCTCTGAGGCTTACTGCCATAGGTCACAGTGGTAAGATCAGCAATAGCAGGCTAGAATGATTAGGAGAACCACCTTTGTGCTATATTTATTTAAGTTTTAATTATAATTTAATCAAGAATTGAAGAATTGTTTAAAAAAAACCCCAACAAACAAACCACAAAACCAAAAAACACCGTAACTGGATTTTTTTAACATCTTACTATAGATTCAGTTTAGGATTCACTTTGGGTTTTATGCCTATGCATGTACATCCTTAGGCTACAAGAACCAGTGTATGTTCCTCTTGGATAAAACAAACTGAAATGGAAAATGAAAATAATGTTATTTCTTGTTTAAGGACCTTTTGTTGCCATATAGGTTTACTGGAATATTTGATAATGAGGAAAGTAAGTAGGTAATATGTATCAAATTGTTTCTTTCTGAGAAGTATTTAAAGATTTGTCTTTTATTAGGAATTAGGAAGAAGTCTGAGTACAGGCAGGAAACATACAGAAGGGTATGAATCCAGGAGACATTTTATGACAGAAGGGAATCTCAGACTTTGTCCATTATGTCTCTTTTGCACAAATAATCAATAAACCAAAACTGAGGATCCTAAACCCACTAACTGTACCTTGTGAAATTCATAAGCAACTCTCACTTCTACAGCTTGAGAAAATCTCTAGCACAAATACAAGTCTTGTTTATATAATTTCATGAGGTGATGCAATTAAGGTGAAGTGTACTTAGTATAAAGATTACAAATATGCTTCTCTGTGTACATGACACTTTTAAAGGACTGTAACAAGATGGCTTAAGTAGCAGACACAGCACCTCTTTGTCTATATTGCAGCAGTAATTGGCTTAAGAGGCAGACAACGTTAGTGAACATTTGTCTGTGCTCCTTGGAAAAATGTCTTCAGTCCTGGCAAGTGTATTTGCTCCGAGATTCATTTTGTAGGTATTAAGTAAAGCGCCATTTGCCTACCAAGCCATGATCTCTTAAGCAGATTATGGTTTATTGCTCTAAAACATCAGCATCTGAAGGGGAAGGAACATTTCTGTGACATCATCCCAGCAGGTAGTGACATTTTGAATGCTTGATGACATTTCCTCTTGTAAATAGACAAGGGAAGTCAGTAGGTGCAGCATTGCTTTACCTTTTGTGAAATGTCACTGCGCTGAGGAAACCAAAAGAACACCCGTATATTATTTTATTGTTTCTGGGAAACAGAAGGAAATTACACCAAAAAGCTCAGAGTACCCTATGTGTTTCTTACATTATTTGCCAAGGTTGCTCTGAAGAAATACCAATGAACTTAAACTGCATGTGTTGTTAGTTTTTATAATAAATAGCTTGCTCGCTTAAATTCATGCCTCTTTACACTTCTAATGTTCCCAACTTTAGCTCATAGAAAACACATCTTTTACAACCTTACCATCTGTCCTCCAGGATTTACTTTAAAAACACTATTCTTGTAACACCTAAAAATTTTCCTTCCCTTATCTCTTTTGTTTGCTTCCTAGCATCTGAACAGATATATTGTTGATCATTAGAATAATGCTTTCCATTTTGGTCCCTGCTCTTTTATTATCATTGGGGTCTTCTGGCTCTCACTTGCCTTCAGTCATCTTGCACCCTGGTATTCACTGAGAAGAGTAATGTCATTGTGGTGGTCAGACCTAGCACTTTTTCCTCTGCTGTAGACATCCTAGGACTTCTGTGATTACAGATCACAGAGAAGGAAATAAAATTATTCTGAGTATAGCCATCCACAAAAGAAAACATGTATGATCTGCAGTGTTACTTTTTTCTCTAGAAAGCTGACCCCAAATAGATCCATGAATCCCACAGAAATTTGAGTCTAATTTAAAAACATTTCAGGAGTAGTTTGGTGCAGTAGTTTGTTCCTAAAATACTTCTCCTGAATGCCATCTATCTTTCCAGTCTGAGCTGCAACCAGCTGGTTTTCATCCAGCTCTGTTTCTGCCAGCTATTGAGAGCAGTTGGCACCATCTCTGTCTATCTCTTACAAAAAAACAGCATAGAAAAAGATATAATCAGTATGTTAATAATAATATTTATAGCCCAGGCTCATTAGATGATCATTCCCAGTAGTTTTCCATCAAAATTGAACTGAACCCACGGACTATTCTGACCTCACAGGACCTTGTGTATTTGGTTATTTAAGAAATACTTAACAAATTTTGTCGTCTTAGATCAGTCTAAAGATTAGCTAAGGCAAGGATGAAACATCCTATGCTTGCTGTATCAGCATCCATTTGGAACAGCAGCACACCGCTGCAGGTAGGCCAGCGCTCCCCACCCAGTGGGCTCTGATGGCTCATCCAGCACCCTTTCTGTCTCACTGGTGCTCTCTCGGGGTCTCCAAACCTCCTTTTGCCTTCCTGAGCACCTCATGCTAATCTACTGCACGAGCTTTCCTGTTTTGAGCTGTTTCATCGCCGTGATGCTGTTGAACACCAGGCTGGACAGGGCGGCAATGAGATGCTCCCGCAGACATCTCTGCACTTCTCATCTCTTGCAGACAGACTTTATGTCATTATGGTTAATACTTTGATTTCACATCTGTCCTTTTTTATTCAGAGGTCTTCTCCTCTACAGTTAACCCAAGGGCCGCCAGCATCTTTCTCCAGTGTCCTTCCTTTCTCTGCCTAATCTCTGCGCCACCAAGTTTTCTTTTACCAACAGGTTTTTTACTTGTTCTTGACAGACCAGCAGAAAGCTCTCCCACTTCTTTTCTCTTCCTGATCTGACAACACACAGCAGGTGTTGAGTGTGGTGAATTTGGTAGGCAAGTTGCTGTCTTGGTCTTCCCATTCTCTACTGATCCAGCTAATACCTTCCTCTGTCCCCAAAGCCTAGATCCCCACCGTTTTTTCTTCTGTTTTCTTGATCACTTTATAAAAGTGGCTGTGCCAGTCCTTCTGCCTAAATGAAACTTGCCACACAAGAAGTAGACCCCTGGGAAGTGTGTGTGTGTGAGTGGGGAGGAGCTTTAGGCAAAAACAGACCCAAGTCTCTGGCAACTATCTAGTCTTATGAGTCTTCTTGGTAACTGTATTGTGGATGGGAGAGAAGTTTTTGAGATTTCTCAACAAGGAATTGTTCACCACCACTCACAGAATATCCAGCAAAGAATTCTCTGGATTGTAATATAGCAGAGCTTTGGAGAGTCACTATGATTAGCACAATTTATCCTCATCGTGTTAGAGTGACTGTGCCATCAATATTTAAAAGGGCACAAATCATCTTCCAAAGATGTGATTCTGTGAGTAAATTTTGCACCCACTCACTTTGAGTGGGTTGCAAATATATTCACATGTTCTTCATCACAACTGAGCAGCAGCAGCATGTATTCCTTTTAAAGGAAGCTGGGATGAAAAAAGCTGCCTCTAAAAAAGGCAGATTAATCTCTTGGAAACTCCCCACTGGAACATTGTAACATTAACTGGCAGTTTCCCCTGATCCAGGTAATTTATTCATGAAACTTATGGAGGTTAATCAAAAGTTCATATAATTGTAATAAACAGAATACATAATGGACTAATCATGCAATTCAAGGCATTTTGTAATTTATTTGAAATATCAGATAAAAATAACTAAGAGGTGTGCCAGGAAGCCAGCAAATAATTTGGAAACTGATGAGCCTGGCATACCTGCTGAACTATGAATAGATAACGTAGTGTCTAAAAGTATATAGATAAATATAATAAAGTAGTAAGCATTCCACAGGCTTATACTTTTTTGAAGGCTTTAAAATTGATTCTAAAACTCACATTGCCACCTCTTGTACAATCTGCTTTCCAGTTTAGCCCTTCAGCAGCACAGCTCCGAGGACTCTCCTCTGGTCGGGACCTGGGAGGTGTCAGGAAAAGGGGCTCCATTTGCCCCTTCTAAAGATGGAGCGAGCATATTAACCAGATGGCATTCCCAAACAGGGTATTACTATAACCAGTTTATACTTGCTTTCAAAATAAAATTAGAGGGCATATTAACTTTTGAACATGAATCCATGTTTGTTGAAAAAGCATTCTGATTTTGACTCTCCTTGGGGTAGAAAATAAGCTTGTGTGTTAATGCCCGTTTATTATGACCTTATGGTAAGTGCACATGACGATCTAGGACTGCACCCACCTTACCAAGTGCACCCAGACTGGCTAAATGTGAATGCAAATCAGCTGCACTAGTATACCAAGTATGAGAACACAAAACAGGCATTCATTTGTATTCGCTTTTTCTTTTCCTAAGAAGGATTTGTTAAAGATTAATAAGGACAGAAGCTATGCTATAAAAACACTTTTAGGTTCAGGGTTCAGTGTAAGGTGGCTTGTGGTTGGTTTTTTTTATTTAATGAGAGGGCAGAAAAAAATTATATATTGTACGTGCAAACACATAGACATACAAAGCATGCGTTTCCTCATACACACATAGATAAAATAGGTACCTGTAGATATAAAATATCTATAAAATAGGCATGTGTACATACGTACGGATGTGTACTGAGTACTGATGGGTGACTGAACACTGGCACAGGTTGCCTGGAGAAGCTGTGGAGTCTCCATCGTTGGAGATATTCAAAAGCTGTCTGGAGATCCTGCTCTGGGTCACCTTGCTTGAGCGGGGGACGGTTGGACCAGATGACCTCCACAGGTCCCTTCCAACCTCAACCATTCTGTGATCCTGTGAAATTCTCATATGTGAGAAAAATACATGCTTTAGTGGGGGAAATACACTATTTAAAAATGTCTTATGTGTTTTCCTTATGCTGAAAATGTAATTTTGTACTTGGCTTCTTGATAATGATTTGATTTTAAGGAAAAATTCTTCATTTTGCATAAAACTTTGTATGGCTGGGCACTGAAGATCAAGACGTGTAAAAATTAAGTAGTCTGATGTGCTGCAGAAGAAACATGTTTTCTAAAAGATAAAATATCTGAAATGAAATGTCCGGTTCTAAAAACAAAACCCCAAGCAAACGGAGTCAGCTACAGAGAGGGTGAGGAGACATAATCCAATTTCCTGAAAAATCATAATTTTCCCAGGATACAAAGTTGAACAGCCTAATAAGGAGATCTTACAAAAAGAAATATTAAACATTTCACAGGAAGGCATTTTTCAGACCTTGGTTTGGAAGACTTTCAACTCAACAGTTGCTTTAATCAGTTTAGTCAATTATATTCAGGGGAATCACTTCAAAAGCACAAGAAAATTTCATGTTATGCCTTGTAAGTGATGAATAACTTCTAGACTCTGTTCCCTTCTTAAACCCATACAAAAAACATGAAAAGATTAGCACTTCCCATAGCACCTTCACTTTCCAGGATTGCCTTGAAAGCAGTGAGTAAAGCACAGTACATTTTAAAACTAAAGAGGCTATTGTGCAGAAATTAATTGATGGCCTTGTTTTGACTGTGTGATAGCAGCAGAAGTAATGAGTATAGACCTTGTTTCAGCGTTTTGCTTTCTGGCACCTGGCAGAAAAGTCGGCAAGCTGAATCCTAGCAGGTAAATTCTTTTTTTGGAGGAAGGCAGGCTTTTTTGAAGCAAGCCGGTAAACTCTTCTCTCAGGCAACCTTTTTTTTTTTTTTTTCTTTTCTAATAGGCACTTTTCCTTTCAGGCAATCAAATCTTTTTCCACTCTGTACACAAGCTCCTTCCTTTCAGGCAGGTAAACTTTTTCCTCCCACCTTATTTCCCCCTGGTAAGCAAACATAACCTAAAAGAAAAGGACAGATTAAAGCTGTTTGCCCATAAAACTCTGCCACCTTCCTATACTAGGAATTTGTCTTGTGACCTACTTCCTTAACACTGTTTGCTATTGAGCAAGGACAAAACCCAAATGTCATTTCATGACATAATCCACTGTCAAAATTGGCACTAGCCAGCAGGCCTGCTGGTGGTCGCTCACAGATAAACAACTGTGGAGCAGGCATAGCAAATGAATTTTTTCCACAGAATATGGTAAATCAGGGTTGAAGAGTATTGGGAAAGAAGGGTGGGAGAACTTGTGCTGCCTCTGTCATGTCTCATATATTCTTGAGACTTAAGTTTCCAGTACTTGTCAATGACTTGTCAAGCTGGCATTCTTCAAAAACACGCTGTTAATTGGTGTCACAGAAACATGCTATGTGTATTTTTTACAGCACCAGTAGTGGTTTTATTAATTGCCCACTTCTCCACTACCAGTATTAATAAACACATATATATACTGGCTTTGTAAGCTGACGGTCTTAAGTGCAATTAAGTTTCTGAGTAGTAACTAACACTTTGGAACCTTCATGTTTAAAAAATCATAATATTTAAGTGTTGAAGTTTGGAATTCTCACAGTAACATTCCTTTTGTAGACTAATATCCACCTTTTGACTGAGAGCACGATTTACAGGATTATTCTTTCGTAGAGTCCTAAACACATGCACCCTTCTGTTTATAAAATACATTGTGCAGTAACAGGAAATAAAAATCCCTTCCAATATTATGCCAAGCAAGAGCTCCTTGCAATATCAAAAGCTTTGCAAGCTTATTTTTCAAGACTTCATTGTAAATCATACCAGGATATTATGGAAAGACGCCTGCATGTTTAGGAGCACTGAAAGAAGGCTAGGTTAAGATACTTAAGTTGACATCCATTGCGAGAGTCTAAAAATTAAATGCAAATGTCTGAACTCAGTTTTGAAATTTGTATCACTCGGGGTGAAATTCTCTATTCATTAAATTTTTGTATCTTAATGTAAGAAAGAAGACAACTTTTTTTTTTTAACTCATCAATGTTGTTTTCTCAGCATTTGAAGTACTCTTTAGGCTATTTATTAACATTTGTTCCTGAAAGCTCCTTTTTCTACAGATCACATAAATGCTTCCGATTTCATAGGCACAACCAGCTGAACACAGATATTCCCTTGATAGGAGATACATGCCCTATCTCATCTGCAGACTTTGATAGATGTCACTTAGTATCATGTCTGCATTTTCACATTCGCACAAAAAGAGCACAAAAATTAATTTGCTTTTTGGCTTCCTTGACTGGCATCTTCTTTGCAGCTATGCACCTCATCTTATTAATATTGCAGCATGCCTGAGTTAACATGCAAGGTGTCTGTAGGATACCTCCCCGTGCTGAGCAGACGGGAGAGGTGCCAGACCCCATGGACATGACTGGGTTTGTGCAGGATGTCATGATTATCATCGCTGCGGTGCTACAGAGGACAGCGAGGCAGCTGCGTAAAGGCCCTGGGTAACTTGTTGGTTGTCAGCGACACAGCAGAATATTTTCACTGTACCTTTGAGCGCATGGAAGACATAGTACATTTCCTGAAGAATACCATGCATATTTAATTGAGCTCCTTGCTCAGTGAGTCTAACATGTCATATCGGCTCTTATTCAGTGCCTTTACACAAATTTCAGACGTTAGTTCTGGTTTTTCCTTTGCATTTTATTCTCGTGCAATAACTGCCTATTGCTTTTAGTCATTTGCTGCAATGTTTGCTATCGATGCAACAGGTGAAAATAAACAATGCTATGGCTTTTGCAGACGTTAGACAATGTCTCGTGTGGGCCTGGTACCTGGAGATAATTACATCTTTTAGTAGATTTACACTGCCCATTTTATTTCTTGTCACCTGGGGAATAATTATATGCTACCTACCTGCCTTTTCATACTGTTTTATCAACTGTTTCTTTTATTTATGTACAATGGAACTGTTGGGACCAGTAACTTTTATTTCCTCCATTTATCAAAATATTTAACTAGCATACTCCAAGGTGAGTCATCATTAAATAATGGTTCAGGGCACTGCTGAGGTTAAGCCTAAATCATTATAGTTGTTTCTCTTGCTCCAAACCCCCCAAATCTCCCTTCTGGCAGTGCAAAAACCTTGACAGCTATGGGCTTAGGTCACACCATTTAGTATCAAGGAACTGTCAGATCTTGTTTTCTTTTTGCTGTTCTGCTCATTAGTCAAAGCAGATTCTTTGCTGCAGCGGGTCTGCATACTGCATCCTAACCCAGTACATCCTCAGGAGTGTGATCCCAGGATGATCCACCATACGGGGTGAAAATAGCAGTGCTCTGTCACAGTAAACCAACTCTAACATCTTCCTGTGTTCATTTTACACAGCCTGGCAATTTTGCAAGTAGCCATGTTAAAGCAGCCTTCAATTTCTCTTTTAGCTTTTTTTTTTTTTTCTTCTTTTTTTGGTAATGTACCTTGAGGAATTAGGGTTTTTCTGCAACCCAAATATACATGTAGCAGTGCTCTCAACGGATGGCCAGTACTTCACAGTATGTTGTTTGTGGATGACTTAAATCAAAGACTCATCCATAATTAAAAGGTAAATAGAGCGAATGTCAGCTATAGAAAAACATTTTTTGTATTTCCTTCATAGTCTACTTGCAAAATATATGTGGAATTGAACGACAGTGTTTTATTGTAACTTAGGCAGTTGCCAGATATTAAAAACACTGCATTAAGTTGCTGAAATGTGTCATTCTTCCACAGAGAAAAGTACACATCTGTTACATTTTTATTTTCGTTTTATAAAAGACTGAACAGATTTTTGGGGTGTAGATAGGTAGATATATTTTGCATACAGAAATATTGATAAGAGCATTGCAACACAAAGTCAAACACAGATAATGCTAGGCAATATCAGAACTAAAATCTGCTATTCAAAGTACATTCAAAATCAGCCCCTGATGCATCTTAATTGTGGGGGTGTGAATGCAACATACTGTTTTTCCTCTTGACCCTTGATCCATTCAGTTTTTCCTATTCTTTCGTATAAAATATAAATAATGTTCTTGTTTCAATTTATTTTAAAGTATCTGAGGTAGGATTCATGTCCTTAGGTTTAAGCTGTCTGCAGAGGCCACCTTAGAGCAGACAGGGCAAAACTAAGCAGTTCCATAACATGATTCATCTTATCCTCGGGAAGGTGCCTGGAGTGGGTCAGGTGAATCACCTTGGCAAAGTGACTACAGCCCTCCCTTAACTTCACAGGTGGCAAGCTCAGCAAGGGTGTAGACGTCTACTGTATTGTCATCTAAAATCAGTAAGATAAATCCTACTCTTAGAGTCTGTATATGTGTGGGGTTTTAGGATATTTTTTTTTTCATTTTTTTCATTTAAATTGCTGTTCACTGCCTCTAAATGATATACAACTGGGAAGTGGAATCACAGGAAGATGTTGTCTAGGATATCAAAGTGGCCTCAAATATCCTTTTGTATAAATACCAGCACTACATTAAATTGCTTTTGATCACAGCATGATATATATGAAGAAATGATAAAATCCAAGTGCTTGCATATTTGGGGGAAAAGAGGGAAAGATGGAGAAGAGAAAAGCTGCATAGTCAGGGCTTATTTTTAATATTTTTCAGATTCTGTACTAATCCATAGATGCAGGTAGGCTACCTGGCCCTGGAAAATTGCCATACAAATCCACAGATGTCCACAAATGATCAAAGGTCAGCCTTAAAAAGTAGGCTGGCAAACTTAAAGCAATTGGTGATCCATTCAGCATTTGTGCAGTAACCATATTTGATATTTAAGGTAATGCCATCACTGGCAAATCCATTATACCTGCTTCACTCACCTCTTCTCTCCTGCTGATAGACGTCTATGGTTTGGAAGGAGTACTGGTATCAGTTAAAAAGTAAATATGAAAAATAATATTGACTTGATTGAATCAAATCTTTGACATAAACGTGAAAAGGGTGTGTATATTTCTACCAATTATTGGTCCCACATAAGGTAATGCTGGTTAAATATGTAGGTTTTTTCTTTCATAAGTATCTGGAACTCTTATTTCCAGTGCTGATCTGCTAAATTGTAGTGTCAGTGAAATGAAAGTGAGATTAGAATTAGTCCCTAGTACTATGGTTGTGATTGTGGACTGTTTCAGGCTAACCTATTTTGAGAAATTATCTTTGAAAGAAGAAATACAGTGACCTTTAAAATTGCTTTCTGACTCTAATAATCCCAAAGATCAATGATTTTCAAACTAACATACTGTAGCTTTTGAAACATCCTTTTCAGGATTTCAAATAATGTTATTATGGGGGGGGGGAATAAAACCTCAAACCTATAAACAGAGGCTGGCAATTCCAGGCAGCAAGTAGTGACCATGGGCAGCAAATCTTCAAATAAATTATTTTTTTAGGGTGCTGGATCCTAAATTGAGCTGCAGAGCAAATATAGTTATTACTAAAAGGCCAGGTAAAGCATAACAAATATCCAGAAAACAGTACAGGCTAACATACTGTGCAAACGGATTTAGCAAAATAATGTGTATTGAGTCATCCTTGGACCTCAAATTAAAATGTACATGCAAGATCCGTAAGAATCTCCAATTACTTCCTAAGAAAAATGAGGGGTTTTTCTGTGGCTATTGGCTCCTCAGCACTTCTTCTAGTTCAAACCATCTTCTATTTTAAGCCATAAATTACTTATATAGCTTAGAGTAACTCTTTAGCAACACCTTTAGAATAAAAAGGCATGCTTACGTTTGCGTATACTTTTCAAGTGTTCCTTGAAGAGTCATTTTAGGGAGATACCTTCATCAAAGGTAGCAGAAAGGATAGTTAGATCTATGGAAGTTTTTCAACTTCTTTCTCCTCCTAAATAACAGCTATACCACGTCTGAACATAACCTTTCTCAAGACGACCAACAATCTGCCCCCAGGCTCCCCTATGGTACTTATGGCACCAGTTGAAATACACAGGGTCATTCTTTGAAAGTTTAGCAGTTTATGTAACTCTATAAAGGGACTACCATGAAATCAATAATTTTTAATTTTAAGAAAGGTATCTGTAAATTTGCATCTCTTGTGCAATGTTACATTCAAAATGTTGTTTGCGGTAAGCAAGGCCAAGAATTTATTGTTAGTGTAATTGAAATCATCAGAATTTAATCATTGTTAGTCCAGAAAAAGACAGAATAATAATGCAGTTAAGATTTTTATGTGCCTGTGTCTTGGTTTCTAGCCTTTTCTTGCTTGAAGGGTGCTATGCTCCCCATTCTCCAGCTCCTTGGGGCCTTAAGGCCAGAGGTTTCACACTGGTGCTGGCAGTGGGGGTATCACAGCGAGTTGGCAGCATCTGGAGTCCTTCACAATGTTGTTCATGTCGCTGGTTTCTTCTTTCTCCTTCCAGGATCCATTCAGGGGCATTTTAATATGTTTGCTAATGTGCTTTTACACCTTCCTCTTTCTTCATTGGTCTGCAGGTCCATTAACATTTGAATTTACTACATATGTCACCTTGTACTTTTGTTAGGTACTACTTCTTTGTTCTTTCTGTTGCCCTTAAACCCAGATTTGTCCAGCTCAAGTCTTCATTTCTTTAACTGACCGTGGATGAGTTGTTTATGAGCGTGAGGTCTCTGCGCCTGTGCCCCGTCTCTATGCTCCCATGCCTGCACTCCTCAGTGCCGTCTCCTGTGTCCCCACGTCCCCAGACTGCTGCAGTCTTCCCAGACCTGTGTTCTTTGCACTGCCTCATTGCGTTAGAGCTGTAAGTATCCCACGCTATGCAGAGTAACTGCTTGTTACTGCTATGTCTGTATAAACCTATGGGTGTACCATACAAAGATAAACACGAGTAGTATGAATTAGCTGTTGCCACCTGGTCAGTTAGAGAAATTGCTGTCACAGCTCGACCAAGTAAAGCAAAGCTGCTGTAGTCGAGAGAAGTTCAGACAGAGCAGGTATGACAAGCCTCGGTCCTGAGGCCTCACAAATTCGGTACAAAGCTTATGGCTTGGTTCTAGCTACAGCAATACTGTACTGCAGGACTGTGTGGTTACAGCAGTGTGATGCTTGACTTACTGTTGTTAAAAAGTTTTTTGTTAAAATGTCATTTTTTAATTAATTTTACCACAGCAGTGTCTGAGATGCTATAAAATATATGTACCATAGAAAATAATTAACATGTCTTAATGCTTTAATCATTTAATTTTGTCAAAACAGACATGATCAAAGCAACCTCTGTAGTCTGGAGGTGGTTTTACGTTTTAGTAAAGGATCTGGGCACGTATGTCTTACTTATTCTTATAGTCACAAAGCATGTATATTAAAGCTAAGTTAGTCGTAAATTTAGATTTACAGTTAAGCACCCAAACAAAAGTAGCGTGATCTTCAGAGTCTGAGTGTAGGCTGTTCCTATGATATCCTATCTCAGTGTCTTAGCGGACTCTGGGCTAATTTTGTGTCATGACCGACAACTGCATTCCCAGTTGTGGGTCATAACCATTAATGATAGTATTCCTATACAAAGGTTACGCAACTCTCAAAGTAATTGCTTTTGCAATTATTTGTGGGCTATTCTGAAATATTAATCCTAGTTTTCCAAGAAGAAAAACCAAGTCATTTTGAAGTGGGCAGTGCATTCAGGGCTGAAGGTAAACAACTACTGCAGCTAATTAATGACAATGAATTTTCATTTGATGCTTTTAGGAGGATTTAAAACTAAAAACTGTGGAAAACTGTGTAGATATATTGGGAAGCAAAACCCCATCACTGTTACAAATGCAATGCAGCTGATATTTACACTTTTTCAGCCTACTGTCATTTAGTAAGGTGACATACGTTTTATAAAATTTGCATTTTCCTGCTGAGTTACCTGTGTCTGCTTACATTCCTATCAGTGGATCGTTTAGTCTGCTTACTCTGGATGGACAAGCACTGTCCTGTATCTTCAGTAGGTTGTCTTAAAAATGGCGGCAACCTTGTCTGTGCATAAGGAGGAGATTATGACCCAGCTGTCATGTACCCATAGAAATTGTCTGTCTCGCCCTTTCTGTGTCAAGAGACTTTTGGCAGGAACATAATATTCCCTTCAAAATCAGTTTGTTCCTTTGCCTTTTTTTTCATATATTCCATTTATCTGATTTTCCTTCTTCCAAACAGTCTTCAGCCCCGCTGACTGATTAGATCCTAATTCTTTTGGCATGCTGTCAACTTGTCCTAGTCAGAATAACTATTAGGCCTTTGCTTTTGCTACTCCTCTGCAATTTTGTTTCCCTTTCTGTGCTTCATGTCTTTTCTTTGTGATTTTCACCTATTTTGCCTGAAGCTGTCTTCTGACAATATGTTACCCCCTCTCTCTGTGGATTTGTTCTTTGCCTGCCCAAGTAATTTATTTATGTGTTAGCTTCCTCTTCGCCATTATCCAGGCTGTTTGAGTTTCTGTGTATTGCTTTTCATAGTGCCTCAAATCCCTAGTATGTTATTAACAATTTGAAACAGGAGGGCTTTTGTAGCTTTTAATGCAACAACTTAATCATGCTGACAGTGTGTTTTTAAATGACTGAAATTCCTCGTGCGCACACACTGAGATAACACCTTGCATGTGCCTGTTACAGTTGTAGAACTGAACATAGACTTCAGTAAGTTTTTGGTGGTTGGATGGGTTTTTTTTTCTTTCCCTTGGCAGTTAAATGACGTATTTAGATTACATGCCAAAACGAATAAAAATCAGTCCTTAGATTACTGTGTTCTATTCCTATATTTTCATCATATGTATTGGGGGGGAGGAAAAACACAAAACAAATCAGGAAAAAACATAAGGTACTCTGTTCAACTGAAACAACCCTTCAAAACCTGGTACTTGAATGTGACAGAAATTTCATCCCATGGCTTGTTCTTAAACTCCAGAAATAAATGGAGAATCATATACAATTCAGGATAGGGTTTCTGTTCCTTTGCATTAGTTCTTCTGTAGATGGGAAGTGTGATGAAGGCAGACAGTAGAAATTCAACAGCAGAAAGATCAAAACAACCCTATCTTTATTCCCCTTGCATGTCCCAGAAAGCTAAAATGCTAACATCTTGGATGGAATTGCTCACTGTGACATAAGTTATATGTTGATGGCATGCTAATTATGTTTTCCTAGAACACTGGTGGACACTGAATTTCTTAGACTTCTTGTAACCACAAATTCTAGTTACTAGCTATCATCTGGGGGGGTGGGGGTGGGGGGTGGTTCTTTGTTTGTTTTGGTTTTTAAATTTTGAATTTTGTGGGGGAGTCTTATTTCATGTATGGTACCTTTCCAGTAAAAACCATCTAAGTAGCCACACATGGGACCATAAGTTCAAACAATATTAGTGAGTTTTGTATGGTTTTTTTCCAGCTTACCCATAAAGTGATTCCTCTGGGCAAGATACTCTGTTTCCAATCTTTGTAAGGAAAATGAACAAAAAGTAATTTTATCTTTCTGTATTTTCTTATCCCTCTGTGGAATAGGTCTGGAAAGACAGGGAAGGCTTGACCCTGAGGCAGACGCTGGACCAAAGCTGTAGATCATGAGACCAAACTCCTTAGAAGGCAACCACTGGGAGCAGGCAAGAAATGTTTCCCACAGTTTTGTGAAAAACATTGTTATGAATACTGTGTGAATATTTTTCTGCCATATTGATTTTACCGATCAGGTTTTGAAAGATTATGTCCACGGTTGTTGTATAAAAGGATGGAGGTAGCTTTTATCTCTCTCCATCTCCCTTTAGGGGGATCTCAGTAGCTATTTGAACAGCAGGAGTAGCAGCCAAGTGCCCAGCCTTTCATCTTTGAGTCTCCAGAGAGTCTTGACCATTTGTCTTGAATATAGACTTCACTAAAATCAGCTATATCTTTGTCACCTCCAGGCTGGGTCCTAATGTACTTTCTGCAGAGCTCATTGCATGGCAAACGTTAAATTAGCACTCTATAAACTTAATTTGCTTCCAGTGCTTCATTTGCTTCCAAGTGTAACTCTTGATATTGATTTTAACTTATATTTAACTTTTATGGTGGTAGTCATGCGTACTTTAGAGGCTGCTACTTCTTCACTGCTGTGAAACCTGACCTGAGTATTAGAGTTTAGCCATTGGAGACAGCAGTATTCTTTTTCTCTGGAAGACATGGAAAGTATTAACCTAGTAGAAACCATATTTAAAAGATTTGAAGACATTCTGCATACCCTGTTTTCTGATGTTTATGTAGTTGGACTG
This sequence comes from Astur gentilis, assembly GCF_929443795.1. NCBI lineage: Eukaryota > Metazoa > Chordata > Aves > Accipitriformes > Accipitridae > Astur > Astur gentilis. Next base: position 17,854,974 of record NC_064891.1, read on the forward strand.
GAAGACATCTGTAGAATGGCAGCCATTACTGGTCTGATCTAACATTTAATTACTTATTCCTTTTTTCAAGTTTAATTTTCTGGTTTTAGTATGCAGACCACTGTGTGACCTGTAGGTGCTATCTGGTATTGAGTTTCAGCTCCAGCAGTAGAGTACAGAGTGTAAAGGGCACAGATTCCCTTTGACTTTCTGGACCACAAGAAAGGATCTAGTAACCCTTGAGTCAGGTAGAATGCATGGATGTGGCAAATACGTAGTATCCTCATGCATAGAATTAGAGCAGTCATTCTTCATTCAGTCACGTGTACATGCTATGAGACAAGAAATTCCAGTTTTTATTTTGAACTTTCCTAGGGTTTTCTGAGATGTATGACTCTCATGAGAACAGACCTTCAAATTCCCTGGTAGTTGAATTTTTAAATGATATATGAACTTCAGATGAAGTTATTACCAACTGGTAAATGTTTTAAATTTTTTCATTAATTTTCAATGTTAGTAGTGTTAGACCTATTGTCATATAACACAGTTTGGCTTAAAATGACATAAGGAAACCTGAACATAAAAAGAGACTGAAATACAGTTATGATTTATGATTTAAAGATTAATAAATAAATCACTAGTGTGCTTTTCATGAGAAAACAGGTGAAAACTGTTTCTACTAGAGAAAGCAGATATTGAATAAAAGTGGGTAAATACAGAAATTATGGAAGAGACAGAGTTTGGAGAATAATAACCAAAACATTAAAGTTAATTTATTTTTCTGTAGAATGTTGTGAAATTGTAGCCATAAATTATCAAGAGTGATTCCATGCTTCCTTCAAAAGTGGTCCTCCAACCAGCCATCCTTCAGGCTGCCAGGAAAAATGGGGGAGGAAGGCCAGAAAACTCCCCTCCTACCCTGTTTGATATTATTGATGAAAATTATACATTCCTTGGACACTTTTTTTTTAAGTTCTGTAAGTCAGCATTTTAAAGGAAAATCTTTCTTTGATTAGAAATTTTTCAGCTAGCATATGCTACTGTGGTAGTGGTTGATTTCTGGGATGCAGGAATATTTCCAGCTGCTTAATGGTTTCTCCTTTCCAGAAACTGACAGGGACTACAAAGGAGTGTCCCCATGCATTGCAGTGACCTTTCTTAATTTATGCTAACTGATAAGATTTTTAGCATGTGGCTGCACAAAACGTAGTAGGTAGAAATGAAAAGCATATTCAATAGTTAATAACATTAAGACAGCCAATACTTCATCAGAAAAAATATCCGGCTCTCACAAGAAGACTCAAGCCATTATAGAAAAAGCAGCAGAGAGAAAATGTAATTAAAAATCTGTAACAGCTTCTTTTCTGACAATGTTTTCGGTTCTCTGCAACTTTGACGTTTTCTATCTTTATTCTCTTCTTGAAATTACTTTTTTATTATGGTAAGCATTAAATAGTGATAAGGAATTGAAATTTGCTAATAAAGGGAATGAATAGAGTAATGGTAAAAATAATGAAGTAATAGGAAGATACAAATGTACATAAAATACTGTAACGTTGTTTTGCAGAATGCTGCGGTGGTGTTCTGCTTATACCACCTTTGTGTTTTGCTTAAAATGTTTCTTGTGACCATTGATTCACTCCTTTCCAAATGACTGGAAAGGTTTTCAGTTGCCGCTAATCAACATAGTTCAGTGACGTTAATCTAGTTTTTTACTGCCACAAGAGCTATCTTTAGAAAATAAATATTATGCATAGATTAGAAAACGAAACTGCTAACTCTACTGAAGGAGCAACATCTGTGTTGCCACCTACCCAGCTGACACAGATTTTTAAATTTGGAATTTTTCTATGAAGTGGTATGCTGAGATTCTTATCCAGGCAATAAAACCAAGCAAATAAATTCTGCAAAACAAGACTCCTGAAGCACACTAAAACTTTTTTTTTTTTTTTTTTTTTGAACGTGCCTCTCATTAACTAATCAAGAGATAGTTGGAATACTGCAAACTATTACATGGGGGTAAATGGTTTATAAATCAAGATAACCCTTTGGGGATTCAAGCCTTGCCTGAAAAATTATGATTATGCCATTTCAGGGAGAGCACTTGCCAAAACATCAGCTGAAGCAGGAAGCTCCAGCTCATTGTAACTGTTGCTGCTAGATGCTTCAGCGACTCCCAAATGAAAGCAAGCTGTAAGTGATCATTTCAGTTGATGGGTGGATTTCTCCTGCTACATATGAGCCATGTAGCTAGTGAGGATGGCTGATAGGAGAGCCTCAAGCCAGGCGGAGCTTACTATAAATATACAAATATGAGAAAAAATGTAGAAAAATAAACAAGTTTGATAAAACAGACAAGAATTCTCTGCATATAATTGAAAGTATACTTTAATGATGGCTTCTAATGAAGCAGCTTTAAAACAGGTCTAGTTGAATTCTGTCTACTAGGAGTGAGAGTGCACCAAAAGGTGTGCTGGGCTAAGAAGACTGTCATTTTGCTTGGTGTTCTGCCTCATTTCTACCTGCCATTACTCCTTTTACTTTTTTGTCAAATTACTTAAGCTGATAGTACACATCAAATGCCAAATAGATGTTCTGTGACTGAGGAGCATAAATGTTCTACTGACAAGTCCTCTATTGAGAGGTAGGTCACACTTAGAAGTCTGAGGATTTCTGCTTTGTTGTTTGCGTTGTGGTGAGAGACGAGATGGAGCTATCACCACTTATTTTCTTATCCAGCTTATCTTCCCTACCTGACCTTTCAATTATAGTTCTAAAAATCAGGTATTGTATTACTTCTGTATCACCCAAAGTTGTCTGAGTCTTGGTAAGTGCTTGCCAAAATGAAAACACTTAGTTACCTTTAACTTATTCACCATTGAACTTAAATGTGTATTTGTGAAGCACCTGCAATAAAATCAAAGATGACATTGCTAGACCCTTTGTAGGTATGAGCAGTTATGTGCTTATTTGTGTTGTTACAGCGTGTAAGTAGAAGTATGGGTGATATAATGTCTTTGTTATCAGTTACATACATTAGAACTCCTCACATGACTTACAGGACACAGTACCAGGCAGCTACAAATGGAAATACTGGAAGCCCACACAATTCTCACAGTCCAATCCAACAGATAAGCATTAGATGTAATAAAGAATTATGAACGAATACAACACAAAGGACGCGATAGGATCTAAGTATGAAAAAATTGATGTAAAGCGTATGCAATAAGCAGAGGATTAGAGAGGGACGTAGTAGACTAGACCTTAGCTATAGTACCAGTTCTACAAAGGAGATATTCCGTTGAGATCTATTGAGAAGATGGCTTTGAATCACCTTTTGACACAAGACCTAATTTTTAAGATCAATGCCATCTTAACATTTAATGTAGTGATATACAAAGCGTGACATAATTGAAAAGCACGGAAAATGCAATTATGCCTGCTAAAATGAATCACTTTTGTTAAAGAAATTTCATGTATTTTTAAAAGCAGAGAATATAAAAAATTGTTTAAGTTAGGTATTTAAAATTTTAGTTAAAGAGAATAAATCCCAGCAAGGGAACTAATGCTACTGATCTCCTGAACATGTCATTTTACTCATTCATAAGATTTGGTTTAAAAATGAAAACAAAATCCAAACTCTATATTCCTTAACATGATAACTTGGCTAAAAAGACAGCTCTTAATAAAATATGAATTTGCAAGGAAATTCTTACCCTCCTTTCCAAAATTAAGTTTAAGTGCTTTTACATGACTCATTTACTAATAGTATTTGTTAGTGAAGGTGGTGAAAGCAAAGGTTGTATAAACAATTTGCTCTTGATCATTTTTGATGTTGAAGTACTTCTAAGAGCCATTTAAATCTGCCAGCACTGTGTGTTCCTCCATTTTCTCATTTTTCAGAAGTATGAGTGGATAATGAAACTACATAATGAAAAAAAAAATCCACTATGTTAACAGTCAGAAATGCTTATTGCAAATGCAAACTGGAAACATGTTGTCCAATTGATTTATTGTTGTAAATATATGCAGTGGAAAGCATAAGTGTTTCTACTACGTAAATTACCTCCTTCCTATGAGGTTTTCTTCTGTGGCGCTACCCCTGATATATCACTATGCATTCGAGCCACCAGCTCTGTTGAAGTCCATTAGAAATTCCACTTCATATAATACATTTCACTATTACAGCAAAAGTCTTTACTCCCAAGAGTGAGTACTGTAATACATTTTTATGATGTAATTGTCCACAGCCTGGAGAGCACCTGTTAGCTAAATCTGATTTAGTACATTGCTGCTACCACTCGTAAAATACAACGCTGTATAGTAAACTAGTTGAGAAGCAAAGAAAGAAGTTGATTTGTGTCCGTGTGTGTGTGTGCATGTATGTGTCAGATTTAACAATAGTATACTTTCATGATATTTTTTTTCCTCCTATTGAAAATCTCATTCTGTATGTAGCAAGGACACAAAGATATATTTTTGGTTTGCATGTGGTTTACAACACACAACTTTCTATCAAAAGGTAATGATAGAATAACGTTAATTAGCAACGATAGCTAATAGATGCATACTAATACTATTGCTGTCAAAATGCACTCAGCAATTTGTTATTATATCTAGTGCCTTTTTAGGAAGCTTAGACTCTGAAAGTTTTATGAGTAAATATTTCTAAAGATTACTATGTACAACTGGAATAACTGCATTTGCTATTTCATAATATATATGCAGTGTAATTCCTGATATAACTTCATAACATAGTTTAATGTTTTTTGAAATCATTCAAGGTCCATTCTGTTAAGTTCCCCTAAACTGTCATGCTGAAATGAAAACCTGAACATCACGCATTCTGAGTTGTCACATATTTAAGACATATGAACAGATGTCATTTGAGTGCAGAGATGTCAGAATAAGTAAGGCTGGAATACCACTTTTTTTTTTTTTAATAGGAAACTCTTTCTGGTGAGGAATCCTTCAGACAACACATTAGAGCTCTTTCAGGACTGAATATGGAGCTCCCGTTTGTGTGTTTTCACATATGAAAAATAGTTACTCTATCTCCCAGCTTGTGTTTACGTAAAAAGATGTTAACAAATACCAATCAACCCCTGATTATGCAGCTTAAAAAAAAAAAAAAGGACAATTGTATGTCACAGTTTTTGGCAAGCTCCTAAATAAAGAGAATTAAGTTTATATATTTGAAAACTTAAATTATCATTTTTTTTCTAAGGCTGTTGATCCTTATGACCTTGTTTGTGCTAAATATGGGACTACATGCAAGGGATGGCACAATTTTATACTCTATGGGCTTAAATGAAATGCCAAAGAGCTTCAAAAGCCATTTTAATTGCTAAAATGAAAAGATGACACACATCAAAGAATCTTTATTTTTTTCACGCTGATGCCTACACAGGTTTTTTTATATCCATTTAAAGCTGTTAGTAAGACTTCATCCTTATTATGGAGTCCCTGTATTGTCTTCATTTTTTAAAAACTGCAACATCACAGTTTTAGAAGGGAAAAAAAAATCAAGAATGAAATTGCCATGTTCTGACTTAGAATCACAGCAATATCTGGGTTTACGTGATGCTTTTCCATTCCTATTTTTTCCCCTTTGCCTCTAAGGCTGTATATTCCCTGGACTAGAAAACCAGTGGTGTTTTCTGCTCAAGCCCTCAGTCTAACCCAGGGTGTACCCCAAAATGGAGCATGTTTAGGCACTTGCCTCCTGTGCAGTCTTAGTGTATCCTACCCATGGTACTGCAGGTAACTTGCTTAGCAACAGTATGTAAATGGGAATTTGTAAAAAAATCATATAAATGGCAGATTTAATAATCTCCACCAGAGCCTCTTGAAGCTATGCTGTTAAATGGCAAACAACGAAGGTGTCTTTGAATTCCCAACACGCCACAGTTACAAGAGACATCCTTCTGAAACTGATGAATTAATGCCCAAACTCTTCGTAAATGTCAACAATACCAAACACTCTTTTGAAAGCTTTTCAGCATCCTTCCAAATTTAGGATTATAATCTGTGTATATGCATAAATACATAAAAATTTGCAAAAGTGCTATGTATTATTGCTAGGTATATAATTATGAACATTCAAAAAGTACTTAGGACAAATGGATGTAGCAGAACCCCCCAAATGATTTAATTTTCAGAGTTCTTGTTATCCACGGTTCCCATCAGTTATAACTGGAGTGATTAGCTACTCCTCAAAAAAATCTGTATTTTGTTTAACTTTAATACTCCTTGAGTTTGGGTTTTCCCTTTTGGCATTAATTTCTGAAATTAATGTTAGAAATGTTGCTTTGCCTGTGATTTTATTTCTTAAGTATTGGGGGTTTTTATAAGAGAAGTTTTTCTTCTTCTGTAGAAACCTATGGTGGATTCTGTTTGTTAGGTTATGTGAATAAGACTGACATGCTAGTAGTCTTACAGTAGTCTGATGTCCGTGTAATGCTGCATGTTTTTATTCATAGCCAATTAACACTGTATCTACACTGGGTTTTGATATTGTAACAAAGACTACAAAAATGCTAGTTGCATAAAAAGAATTCAAAGGGAAAACCATGTTGATTTAGTTTAGAATGAATTGTGAGAGAAGAAACCGGGTCTGTACCGGGTCTGGCTGGGACAGAGTTAATTTTCTTCACAGTAGCTGTATGGTCTTATGTTTCAGGTTTGTGGCCTAAACAGTGTTGGTAATAAGGGTTGTTTTAGGTATTGCTGAACAGCACTTGCTGTTCATCAACGTCTTCTGTTCCTCACGCTGCCCCACCAGCGTGTAGGCTGGGGGTGCACAAGAAGTTGGGAGGGATCACAGCTGGGACTGCTGACCCCAACTTAGCAAACCGCTATCTCAGACCATATGATGTTGTGCTCAGCGAAAAAAGCTGGAGGAAGGGGGGGCGTTCCAATTTTTCTGGAGCCTGTCTTCCCAAGTAACCATTATACATGATGGAGCCCTGCTTTCCTGGAAATGGCTGAACGCCTGCCTGCCCATGGGTATTAGTAAATTAATTCCTTAGTTGGTTTTGCTTGTGCATGCAGCATTTGCTTTGCCCGTTAAAAACACACAAGTTTTCTCACATTTGCCTTTCCCATTCTCTCCCCCATCCCGCTGCGGGGGAGCGAGTGAGCTGCCTACCACAGTTAACCCACAACAAGGTCTTAAAAACTTTTCTATTTCAAAGAGGCAACCTATCAGAAATCAGAAGACCTGTTCAGGGAAGCCAACTGAACTGAATTTGTCAAAAGTTCAAAGATGGAGGAGGTTTGAATAAAATTTCAAAGGTGTAAAAATCCTGAATCTAGGGCAAAAGATACAAGCCATAAGCAGGTAAACTAAAAGAATAGTAGAAGAAAACAGAAAACTTTTAAAAAAGGTTAAAAAAAGCGACCAGCCAAAGAATCTTAGGTGGTTCAGAGAGAAATTGAAGAACTGCCAAAAGTCAAACTAGCAAAGCAGTATGTAACAAGTACCAAAAGTACCTTGTCTAATAAAAGAACCAGGAAAGAAGCACTAGAGCCTTTGTTACAATGAGAAAGAGGTTGAAGATAATTTATGTACTAGCCAAAACCTAAATAGAATATTTTAAATAGAAGAATAATATTGACTGTTAGCTGAAGTAGGATGGTTAATGGAAAAAGAGTACGGCAACAGCATCCAGCATAGATCTAAACCATGTTCAAAGGTCTAGACAAATTTAATATAAAATTATAGATGTTATAACAAGAATTTTTAATAAAAATAATGAATTTCTCTATTTACAGAAAGGCGAAAGCATGGTCCAGCCAGCTGCAGTTTTTTAAGCTTGACCTCAAAAGAATGCAGAGCTTTACAGCTTTTTACAGTGAAAGGAAAGTGAGATAAAATTCCCGATCAGGTTATGAAATGACATCTTTAATCGTGGCTGTTTTACTAAATAAAGTAAGTGCTGTAGATGCCATTTACTCTGACCTTAGCAAAGTTTCTAATTTGGTAACTATATGATAAATTATTAGTTAACCTGGAGAAAAAGGTTGTTATGGCAAGAACTTTATTATGGGTAAAAAATTAGAGACAGCAGTAGCTTTTGTTGAAAGGGAAATTAGTGGACTGGGAGATCATTAATATCATTAATGATATTCTTCCAGGAACAGCCTTAGGACTTATCTCAAAAAAAAAAAAAAAGAGAGAGAGAAAGAAAATGTATCAATAATTTTCAGCACAAAAGTCAATGCCATTCTCCAGTCACATGTATAACATATTGTGAGAGGTCTTCTTATTCTACTCAAGGGATCGGGAAGGATTTAATTTGTTGTTTACTTAGTTGGTTTCTTCTAGTATTTTTCTCTTAAAGTTCAGGAAATTTGATGGAAGAAACAAGAAAACCGAGTGGCTTAACCATGGAGCAATCAATCCTTCGTTAGAGCCTCTCAGATCACTGGCGTAAGACTTAGTGATGTAATTTACATTAAAAATATTTCTTCATACATTTTGAAATGTATAATGAGATAATTTGGGGTGTCACTATTAATAATTTACTGCCCTATGTGGACTTATAACTTGGATCTTTTAAACCTGATTGAGATTAATATGCTTGAGATGGTACGATGCTTTAATGTTTCAACATTTGTACATAGTGGATTGGACAAATGATAACAGATATAAAGAAAGTGTTGGATGATCAAAACAAATGCACGATACTACCGCAGGAACACAGTACATTGTCCTTTTCAATTCAAGATCATTGAGAACGTGAGGAAAAAATTGCTTTCCATCTAAAAACAGTGGAGTGGGTGAGTAGTGCGATTCTTTCCCAAACATTTACGTTCAGCTTGTGTTTAGATATTAAAAGGGTCAGCCTGACTTTTTCAATCTTAACGGCAGATTTTGCAAAGTAAATATTCTGCAAGTTTTCATGCTCTACATTGTGCACTCCATTCTTATGTGAAAAGGATGAGTTATGTGTTACAAAATGACAAGTAAAAAAATAATTTGTTTTAACTACTTTTATTGCTATAATTATCAGAGCGTTACAGATATGTTCACAGTCTTCACATAGAAAATGGATGGAGACAATACATGGTAAGTATATTAATGAACTCATGAAAAAGAGAAGACATAATTAGCAATATCAAGGGAGCCGGAAGAGCTATCTTCAGGTGCTGGGCTAGCTAAACACATGCTGAACTGACTAATTGAAGGCTGATGGATTTAGCATGTTATTGTTAATGAAGCATAAAGGTATGCTGAGAAATGCATCTTCTCTCTCTCTCGCTCTCAAAACAAAACAAAACAAAAAAGTAACCATGACTGTAAGAAAAAACCGTGGAGGAGGCTGAAGTGATGAATGGTGTGAAGATGGATGTCAAAGAAAGTGAGTATAGTAATAGTGGGAATACGGGACTGTCCCTCAGAGGGCAGGTGGAAGTCAAAGGAAGCCATACCTAGCAGCATTAAAACATGTTGCCAGCAGCAATGCATATAACATCTGCATATAATGAAATTTAATTTTCTGTGCAAATTATTCACAAACCCTCTGATTTCCGTTTTGCCTCTAATTACGATTGCTAGAGATTCGCTTTTGAAAACAAAGAGTAACGAGTGAAGAGGATATGTCTGCCAGGTGCCTTCTGTAATGACAAGGATTCAGATCATTAACTTTTGCATTGGATTTTGCTTTCTCATACACAGAGTTTCTCAATCCATTCCACCAGCTTTTCAGTAACAGGAAGTTATGATCTTTATAAAAAAATTGCATGCATTTAGTCTAGAGGAGGCAGAGTGCTCCTTCCTGCAGGCTGGCATTACATATCCTTAGGAGTAATTTACAGCCTGTGAGGGAGAGCTTTTGATGAAGAAAACATTGAATCTGCAATTCGCTATTCTTCAAAGTTGAACTGCGGCTTCATATGACAGTATTGTACAGGAAATAGTGCTGATTCACATTACCACAAGAAAAGCACTGATAAAAACCCGATTCTTAAGTGCCTTTTCAGTGTACCTTGAGGTGGCAGCTCCATTATGCATGCTCCCCATGTGACCTATGGCCTTGTCCCTTTTTCAACTAATTTGCTCCTGGGGAAAACTCCTATTATGAAATGTCTTTGTGAAGCAGCATGAAGAGGATTATTTCTTGTTCCCTCTTCAGCTGCTTAAGAACAGACACCTTGAAACCTAGTCCAAAATGTGTACAGAAAGGTTGCATTTGCTTCTGCTCTCCTGTATCAGAGTTAACAATTTACTGAAGTTAAGAAGGAAAATTAATCACAATCTTCTAAAAGGGACGTATGAGCTGAAATTGAATCCGAACTCTACTTTGGTGGGCCGTTTCTGTTATACAATAAGAATTCCTGAATAAAATTACGAAGCCCGCGGACAAATTTACAAACAACTATTCACTTCGCTGCTGCTCTGGGACCGCTGCCCCCCACCCCCGCTGCGAACCCCGGCGGCGCCATCTTGTGGAGCCATTGCCCGCGGACGCGCCGGCCCGTACCGGCTTCTCCCCTGAAGGGGCGCCGGGGCCAATCAGAATGTCGCACGTCGCGGAGCCGGGGCGCGTGCGAGCCCACGGCGGGACGGCGCCTCCCTCAGCCGCCCGTTGCCGCCTTGGCCTTGGCCTTGGCCTTGTCGGGCCGAGCGCGCTTTGTCTGTGGGTTCTGAGCTCGGGGGATGGGTCACGTCTTAAAACGATGCGTCTGCAGAGGGCCCCGGGGAATAGGAAGGTTGGGTTCTGTCAGCAGCTTGCTTGTGTCATCCTCCTACCCAGGGTCCCCAAATAACCTGCCCTTCCCCACCGTGCTGGGTGATAATGCATATTAACCCTGACTTCTGTACCTTATAAAGAAAAAAGCGTGAGCCTGCGTGATAAGTAAGCACCGTTCAAAATAATCCTTGAACACGGGCTATGCGTTTGTACGCATGATAAAAGATTTTCATCATCAGGATGATGACACTTTACTGTCAATTATGTATCTTTCTGCTTAGCTGCATTCCTGCTGAATTTTGTTTTAATACAGAAATGAGCTATAATCAATAACTTGTCAAATTATTCATTCCTAATGGACTAGCCAAAGGATTTTGACATTACTCTCTGAATAAATTATCTGTAATACGTATTTCCATTATTTGACCAACTCTCTAGATTATTAAATAATGTTCTGTGAATAATTTATTCAACATTTTTCTGTCAATCTTTGAATAATTTACTCACGAATACATTATTTTTATTATTCAGCCAGCTATATTTCCAGCATCTGTGGCACCGTCTTTGTTGTGAGAAAGCACGGAGATCTCTGGAAGGAGAGATAAACTTTTTAACTAGCATAACTTAGCTTCTTTGTAATAAGCATTCAGTACCTTATTTTATATACCCAAGTGCATAATTAAATGAATCCATTTTCATATCTCTCTCTTAATTTAACAGGTAGTTTTCTACAACAGCCTTTAACTCAATGATCCTTACTATTTTTATTGAAAATCTTGCATTGTTGCCGTCTTGCCTTTGCTTGTTTTTTCAAGTCTTCAGTAACATTCAGAAAACTTCGATCAATTTGCCTGCTGAAGATACGTAATGAGGAAAAGATTTACATGGCTTGCCTGATTCTGTTAACCCAGGTATTTTGAACATAGTATCTATATAAATACATACTGAATAAACACAGGTCTGTGATACGCAAACACAAGTGAAAGGAATGAGCTTTTAAAAACGCAGTCCTGACAGAGGAAGAGAAGTGCAAGGAAAGACTGAAGAGGCAGGCCAACAAAAGGTGTGTTGTGGAATATCTGTATCTATTTATCAGACATTTTTTCATTCAAGTAGTAGAAAAATGTTCCAAGCAGCTGTGCCAGAGCAATGATGTAGTGAAATGATTTGAAGATGAACAATCCTACCCCCTCCTACAGCATCCATTCTGCAGTTCCCGTCCTGGAGGTGGGAGCACGAGGTGAAATCAGGGAGCTCGTGACTGCAATGTAGTGTGACCTGTTCCTCTGCCCTCTGAAGTCTGAGTGGGAAGCTAAGAGGTGCTTTCGTTACCCTGGAGCTCGAACAGCATTTTATTATTTCACTACCTAGCTATTTAGGCTGGAAAATAATTTTGAATGTGATGCTTGCTCTTTAAGAATTTGTAGCATGGAGAGATATAGCTGGCAAAGGCAAACTGGAGGGCAGGGGTAGTATATGAAACCAAAATCTAGATGCTGTTTCAGTTCCAGTTTAGCAATTACTGGGAAAATAATCTGGTCTGGAGGCCAGAGCCAGGACAGCATACCTTCTACAAATTGTAGTATCCTGGACATAAATGAGATGACCAATATATCTTCATTTCTAGCAGAAAGTTCTAGTGACTTTGAAACTGTGTCCACTGGTCGATAGGTGCATAAGGAGGCACAGAATGAATTTAAGCCTGTGGAATCCCACCTCATTTCCACATTTAGGAAGGCAGGGGTTGGAAAGATTTAGCTTGTTAACTACCAAAGATCAGAGGTCTGGCTAACTGCCAAAGGTAATTCTTGGAATTATCTAACCTTATCTGACAGCACTTCCACTGCTGACAGCAAAGATTCTTGATTTTCAGGCATGGTCAGAATCAACCTGGTTTGGACAGGTGGGTACCTAAAAAGAGAATTTAAAAGGTATTTGTGGGCTTTCAGGGTCATGTTTGTAACTCTGAACCACATACCACCTTGTTACTAGAACAGTAATATTGCCTTCATGTTTCTTGTAGATTAAAAAACTAAGGACTGACCCAAGAAGCGTGACTCGCATCTGGATTTTAGGAGTTTAAAGTAGGTCCACAACTGAAGGTGACTGGAGCCAAATCTGAAGCTGCTGGTGTGTATTTAAGCCTGATAGCAGGTCTGTATTTTCTTTTAACATGGAAGGGAGGTGCTGTCACCATTGCTTGGCTTAGTTTGAGGGATCTACTCAAGGAAAGGGCTGGGGATCTAGATTTACATTACCAAGTTTGAGCCTTTATATTTGCTGTTGATGAGGTTGGCCTAGCCATGCCATATGGGCTGATCTATCCAGAGAAAGAAGCAGCAGGTGTATTTGAGAGAATTGAGGGAGACTGTTGAGGTTATTTCTATTTTAATCCATTGGCAGGCTAATAGAAATTGTACAAAAACTTACGAATCAAGAACTGCTGCAGAACAGGCTAAAACTTCAACAGCTTGTGGGTGAGAATAGCCATAGGCTCAGCAAGCAGGCAAGCACCCTGATACATGCTATGGAGGACAACACACAGTGCGGAAAACAAGGCCAGATATGCATGACCCAGTGCGGCAAAGAATCTCCTTATGGCCTGTGCTGCAGCTACCCACAGAAAAATGAAGCTGAAGCAAGAGAAAAGCCCTGTTGTTGTGGTTTCACTGTAAAGATGAGTTTGGAACCTGCGCATCGTTAACCTCTGTGTAGTAACTGAAAGGAACAAGCGTAATCAATTTTTTATTGACCAAATGAGATTTTCTTTTATATTCTCTGTTCCCATATTATGTATCTAATCCTATAAAATCCCCCCCCCCCTTCTGTTGTTTGGGGGTTTTTTACCTTTTGATTACATCCTAACTTTTCTCATATTAAAATACTTAGTTCTTGTTTGGTCCTTGATTTGTTTTAATTCTTAATGCCCCAAAGGTCATAAGGGCCATTTATTCAATTATTCATGCAGCCGTTGGATGGAGAAGCTGCACACTTCAATTTAGTTCCAACTGTTTGCAGGTTAACAATTAAGAACTGCTATAAAGTCCAGTGAACTCAGGACCTCCTGCTTCTCTAAAGTTATCTAAGTATCAGTTATGGGAAAGGACTAAAAGAATTTTACCTACCTGGAAAAACGTACTGTTCTAGAATGAAGTAAAGAATTTTTTAATTTTTTTTTCCTAGTGGCTATGGTCCTCTCTGAATAACAGTACCAAAAAAAATAAATAAATAAATAAAAAAAAATCAACATTCTCTTTCTTACTATTACTGTTTTGCTTTTAGCTACTATGACTTTGTTTATCTTCCTTATAAGGAAAACTACAAAAGCTAATCTTAATACAGGATTTTACAATGTTTACTGAGCTGCTTTTTAAAAATTTTCTGAGCTTGTAAAAGTATAATTATCGTATCCTAATAATTATAACAGACGACATTTCTCTTCCTCTTCACAGTGTTTGATCTAAACTGCAGATTTCTGATCTTCTTGTCAAAGATAGAGCTGTTTTCTTGGGAATATTTTGAACTTTGATGAAAGTTTTATGACAGTTCCAACAAAACATGCTGCTCGTTAAAGTTTTATATAGAGAGAGCTCTGTCTGCATTGTTTTGGAATTGTAAATACCACGTAATTGTCATCAACGAGTAGTTGATGAAATACCTGTTCCCAGCAGCTTATATCTGCAGACAGGAGTTTGGTGTCTCAGACGGATACATGCTTTCTCTGTCCCAGAGTACCAAGACATGGCTCTTTTCGTTCTGTCATGGTGATGGTCCCAAAAGTCAAACAATGATGAAACTGGTGATTTATTTATAACATTTTGCAAGGCGTTTGCAGAGGAAACAAATTTTGTAGTCTTAAAATATCTTATTTGCTCTTTCTCTTTGTCCCACGAGGTACCAGGAGATTAGTGTCCCATTAGTTTCCTTCATACACTTTTTATAAGTCAAAACTTACACATCTGTCTTTGGATAGTAATGAATAGCTATGGTTCCTTAGCTATGTGAACATTAACTGCAGCACTGTTTTATCATAGGACATCTACCTCAGACAACTGGCAGCTGACACAACTGCTAATTCTCCCTAATACTTAAGCCTCAGGGAGTCTTCCTAAAAAAAACAAGAAGACTGTAAATGTGTGTGTGTATATATATATATTTTTAAAGATTTTTTTCAAAAAACTTACTTGACACATAGTAGTTTCAAATCACTTGATATTTCTTGTAGTTTCTCTGATAATTGTGGAGAGAAAATGCCCCATTTAATGAAACACTGTTCCTTTTCAGAAGCACTTGGGTAATTTGACTCCCAGGCAGCACGAGGTTTTATCTTGTCATTATGAAGACTTCATGAAGCTATAAAGATGTTACTCAGACAATTATTTTTTTTAAAGAGACAGTCTAATTAAAAATTAGAACATTATTATTTAATATTTTCTAATTAGAACAGATGCTATTTTTCCTCCCTTCTAGCTGCATGAGAAATACCTGACTTTCCCTTCTGGCTCTGTGGGATGTGCACACACTCAGAGGAAGCAGATTGTCGCTCTTCAAAGTCTGTGTACACCACGCAAAGCCAAAAGTAGTGGCCTGGGTGAGTTAAATGGTTCCTCAGATGGGATGTATACTTTGCATATTGGCAAGTGGTATTTTTCCTGAATCACCTCCTGAAGGTGTGTTTTTCGTCTTTATTGACAATGTAGGGAACCTAGGGAAATTGTGTCTGAATTTAGCTAAGTTAAGTGTCTAGAGTTGGGTGATGTGAATACCTCTTTCAGTCATAAAAGCAGAACATAGATGTTCATTTGAATTGTAGTGCTGGCAGAGCTACAAAACAATGATAATCACAATATAATTAGAATCCATATCATGAGAAAGTTATGTATACAAAAGTGTTAGAATGACAATAAACTTCAGAAAGACAGATTTAATAAAATGAGGCAGCTCATCAAAAATGCCCTAAGGAGAAGTAAACTCCTTGGATATGGCATTTATTCTACTTAAGGAAACAGTAATAGTGTCTCAGGAGGTGTTGTGTTGCCGAACAAAATGAGAAATAGGAAGAAACTTACACAGCTAAATAACAAATTTCAAATGATTGAACCAAGAAGAGATCCTTCAAAAATCTGACCCCATTGTAGCCAATAAACAGGAAAATAAAATAAATAATGATAGCTAGTATGTATGAGGAACACAAGAAAGGCCCAAACAAATTTCTAGAGTAACTAATGAAATGCATAAAAAGAAACAAAGCCTATCTTTAAATACACGTGTTAAAACAGATAGAAATGCTAGAATTGATGGATAAAAACCTATTTTGCTAATAAAAGTGAAGTACTATCAGAGATTCTGTCAGAAAAAAGGTAAGGAAACAAAACTGTTAGATCAGCTGGGACAGATACTAGGCATAAAGTTATTTTGACTGAAGTCAGGTATGAAATGTCTGAACATCCAACAATACACAGTCTGTTACTAATCCAGAGGACTGAAGAACGTTGGTTATGTATGTGTTTTTAGGAGGGTTTTTAGCCTTCAAATAAGTTTACAGCTCTCCCTGGTAAATTAATTATCACTGAAATGCAATCATAGAACATCTGTAAAATCATGGTGGAAGAAGGTCTAACCAGAACAGTGTTTTAGAAATGGAAACTGTGCTTCAGTAATTGTTCTGTATTTCTTTGCATTTGGAGTGAACATAGGAGAACCGAATGAGTTTGAGAAGAAGCAACTGAGGAAGTTAAACAGGCAGGGGTAAAAAGTTAGTAAAAGCTCTGTAATGAGCAGAGAAGAGAGGCATAATTTTTGAAACAAATTGATATTTCTGCATGAAGCTTGTTGTTACAATAGAAATATCGAGTGGGGTGCTAGAATTCAGAGTTATTCAGTAGAGTCATTGGTAACATGAAAATGACATGGCGAGTATGCCTAAAACACATGCAGGTAGCCTCAGCCTGGCAGTGGCTGCAAACATACTCTGGGAATTAGAACTTTAAATGACTATGACAAATTGGGGAAGTACTCTGAAGCAAGGCAACCAAACAGAAGATGCTGCCTAAAAAAAAAAATAAAATAAAAATACAGGTACACTTGTACAGTAGTAATTAGCTTCAGATATGAATGACAGGAAAAACAAGGTAGGTGGTGTTCAAGAAGAATCCTGGATTTACCATCGATCACAAGGTGTGAAGGGTACACCAGTGAAGCTATTTAGGTGAACCAAGCCCAGGGAAGGTAAATGTAATTCAGAAGAACTCATTTAGCAACTAGAGAGGGTTACACAACAGAGAACAGAGTCTGAATGTAAAGTAATGTACATAAGATGGGAAGATTACAGAACAACTTCTAGACTTCCAAACTGACTCTTTCAGCTCAGTTAGCTCACTGCCATTATAGAAATCTCAGAAAAAAACCCTTTGTTGAATGCAGCTTCAGGCAAAAAACAAACAAGATATTAGAATGCATAAAGGCAGAATGGAAGGAAATCCAAAGGAAAATATTATGATGTATGTCTGTAAATAAGTGGTGAAGGTTTATTTGCATTATTATGCTCATCTCTCTAAATATTGAAAATGATTTGACTCACTGAAACATTCTCTTTTATGAAAAGAGTTTGAAAAAACAGTGCTATTTTAGAGAAGAAATAAACAGTACAGTTGGCAGAAAGGTAACTTAGAATTCATTTGCTTATTTAGGTATTTAAATACTGAATTATGATAAAACCTGTAGCACAAATATTTTTGTAGTAAATACTGTAAAACTCATTTTGGAAACACGTTTGTGTGTTTCACAACACAAACGTGTTTCCAAAATGTCAAATGCTCCTCGGCATGGAGAGCTTTCCTTATGATGGTCTGTAACCTAAATAAGGAAACTTTTCCCTGTTCTTTTCCTTAAATTTGGTGCACCAGAAGCATCCACTTACTAACAGAAATGCTGAGACCTCTAAGTACAGCAAAATTACTGCAGCTGCAATACCATAGCCCCTGATAACTAGGACCATTCTGTATTTGGTAAAACTGGGGGCATAGAAATATGAAAGGTAGATTATTTTTTTTAACCTTAGCTTATAAGACATAAAACTATTAATGAACCTCACACAGGAGTCTGCTTGAATCATGTTTATCTTCTGGATAGGTGATCTTGGCATTGCTATTGGTAATTATTATAAATACACTACTTCTAATGAAGCACAAGGTTTAAAAAAAAAAAAAAAGGTATGTAAATTAAAACCTAAGGATGCAGTGCAACATCATCCAAGGACTATATAATACCCAACTATTCAGATTTTTTGAAGTCGTTATCTCTGGAGGGTAGCATGATTGAAAAAAAAAATTTTAAGGAGGAAAACTCATAGTGCACCTGTGAAATATTTTAAAGCATAATTTTGAACCTCTTGAAAAGAATCACTTCAGTGTTTTAACTAAGTTCTAACTATGTACATACACATATTTGCAAAAATGCGTGTCTTTATATACACATATACACATGCTCACATAATACTTTATAATACAAATCCAATGTATGACACTTGTCGTGGGCAAAAATAAGAAAAAAATATATTCCTGAGTTCTCTTGGTAAATTTAAATGCTTTATTCACCATGTCCTTCCTTTCGTTAGCTTTTTCTCTAAAGCATAATAGGAACAATCTTGTATTCTTTCCATGCCCACAAGTCCCGTCAATGGGAGTTAGGGATAGTTAGCTAATTCAGGTACAGCCTTGCTGCAAGCACTGTTCTGCTGCAGGCTTAAGAGGGCTTTTCCCCTCAGTCTGAAGGACTTATTGAAAAATGAAATGAGGAGCTACATAACTCATTCAGTTCACTGTTGTAATTAAAAAAATACAGTGTTGCAAAAAGTCAAGTTGAAGTGCAGTGAACTGTGTTTGCTTGCCAAATGAAGCTAAAATAAACACTACCTACTTTATTTTAAAAGCGTGACACAACCTTTGTATTTAGTCTCTGTGACCTTTTCCGAACTTATAGTGATCTTAAGTAAATGACTCTCTTATGTTCTGTTATTCTGTATCTACTACTTCAGACATAATTGACCAAAACACAAGGATGCAAAAATATTACTGTAAAGACTATACTCATCTATAGATATTACATGATGGTTGTGTCCCAAATGAGAAAAATGTCAGCTTCATAAAAATGCAAAAAGTAGAAGTAAAAGAGGATGAAGTATCATGTCACAGCCTTTTAGCCTAGAAGATGAAGTTTATAGACATCTACTACGTAGCTTACATAGATGAACTGCCAACATATATAGAAAGTAATCATAGCTTAAGTCATGAGTTGACTCAGTGGAGCTTTGGCAGTAATGCTGCAATGCTTCCAAAGCATTCTCTGAAGAAAATCCTCATATGGGAGAGATGCGGGATGATGGAATGGTGATACAAACAGAAATTTGGTACTCATAACTGCTCAAGTCTACCTTTGTCCAAAGGTAGTTCAGTGCGAATTAGATCACATGTCTCTGCCCTGTCCTCCACTGCCTGGTGTAGATGTGCTCTGGGAGCACATACCTCACTTCACCTTCAGAGGGTCTGTGGAAGCATTCCTGGATATTCAGTGGTGCATCAACAGTATTATGGTAAGGTGCTGCATGGTGGCTTGTGAACACCTTATGAAAGGCAAAACTGTATGAAACTGTACTTACAATCACTAACAAGTGGATAAATTTATTATAATTTCAGTATGATAAAATAGAAGCTAGCACTTGGACAATTTTTAATGCAATTCAAAGTGAAGAAAACTTGTGGATATTTACTTGTGTGATCTAGGGACTAAGTTCCACACAATTCAGCTTGCAATTTCAGTATGAAAAATTACTTCTAAGTGAATTGCTGAAGGAAACTTGAGTCAGGATTTGATTTGAAACAATTGTAAGTCTTCTAATTCTTGGAAGGGTTACACAGCCTAAACCACTTCATTTCTCCCCTCCCCTCCCCCCCCCCCCCCCCCCCCCGCCTTTTTATTTTCCCCAGCAATGTGATTAGTGTAGATGACTTCACGCTACAAGGGCACACAGATATAGAATCACTTGCTTCTATGCTAAGAGTCTAGAATTGTGAGATTCCTACCATGCTACAAATGCAAAGACCACGCTGAGGGTTATATTGTGCAAAACGTGACTAAAGTAAACAGGTTTTTGTTTGTTCCTCTTGAAATTAGTCTATCTTTTAATAACAGGACTTCTTGTCACTGCTCTCTGCTGTGTACTTAATGTGCTGGAAAGATATTTAATGATGGCCGGTTTAAAGCTAGCTGGCTTGTGACAGATTTATAGATATTAGAATTGCAGCCATAATTAATAGTAATTTCAAATAATTTGACTTGAATGTGTGTGTGCATATAGCATAGGACCCTGATCTTGGAAGTAGATCAGACCACTTAGCATATTATGCCCATCTGTTTGTAGTGGAATGACCAAAGCTCTGGCTATGCTGGAGCATGCCACAGTTCCTACATGAAACTTGCCTAATTACCCTTTCAGCTGGAGCCAGAAAATAAGGGTTAGGGCATGATACATGCCCCAAACCTGTCTGATCATAAAATCAGAGTATGACCAAAACACGGAACCAGATTCTTGGAGGTAGTAAGGAATTGTCTAATAACATAGTTTTAGTCTCTGTGGACCCTCTAGCTCTGCCTGTGTAAACTGCTTTTGGGGATTGCTGCTAATGTTGGTGGACATCTGAGACTTTTTTTAAAAGATAATAGTTTTGCATGCAAAAAACAGCACCTATGGGTGAGAAACTCATGGACTAGTTAATGGTGGAAGTTAATGCCACCACAGTGTTGTCTGGTTCTGCGGGTGGGGGGGGGGGGGGGGAGGCAATTCCCACCTTTCTGGTGTTGGGAAGGAGACCACTGAGCTAGAAGTTCATTCAGAGGGGCCTGGGAGAGTTCTTCGTATGTCATGGTCTTACAGCAAAAAGGATATGATCATACCGTGATACCCAAGATTAAAAATTTAAATGTGCATTTCTTCACTTTTGATATTCTGAATGTTCCTATGGAACTGGCTGCTAAAGGCTTTCAAAACTCTTGGTCCAAAAACTATCTGTGCAGTTATCTCTGAGAATGGTAACAGAAAAAAAATTAGAAGGCTAAAAGGAAAGATACAGCTTCTTTTTTTCTTCATTATAATGGCACTTCAAGCAAAGGCCTACATGTTTCAGAAAATAGAATGGTTCACAGTTTCCAAGTTTCTGTTATCTTGCTTATCATCATCTTACCCTTAAACTTTAAGGGAGTGTCAGTCTGAACCACATTATTTATGTTAATCCTTCTTCCCGATTTTAAAATTGTGATAATCTACTGAGGGAACAAGAGTACACCAGAAACTGTATATGCAATCTTATAACAACTAAGACAGTTCTCATTTCAAAATCTGACCGCTTAATATTTCAGCAGGTTTTGCCCTTTTTATTGAAAAGATTCTTGAGAGTTCAAATAAAATACCTTTCTGGAAGTTGCAGTCCATTGTCAGAAGAAAAAGAGTAGTCGATGAATTATCTTCTATGAATTGCTCTTCTACCTCTAAGATACATATATTTTGCAATAATATGTTCCAGACTTTGCTACGATAAGCCTGTGGGTTTTAGAGTGCTTTCTGGCATGTTGTACATGTACATATATAGCCCTTATGCCTCAGTGATAAGGATGATCAACAGAATACGATACTGACTGCACATGCGCAAGTGGTAAATATCTTCTCTCTCATGGAAAAATCTTGTAATTTAGTGCTTGACCATGTCACAACAGTTTAAAAACAGTACAAATGCACTCAGTATGGAAGTACCATCTGTATTCTAGGAGGAATATTATTGTACTGCATTTATTATTATTTTTGTAACCTCAGCCGTCTATAATCTTCAGCAAATTTGCATCCGGTCAAATTTAGACCCAAGTATCCGTTTGTCTCCATAACTTATAATATGCATCATATTGGCTGCATAACACAGTGAGCTTTAATGAGTGAAGATAATAAATCAGAAAACGGATGTTTTTCCAAACTCTATTTTGTCCTCATGTATTCTTCTGATTACTGTTTATCAACTTCTGACTATTTCTGTAAATCCTGTTGTCTACAAAATCACTTAACTGTCAGTGCATTCGATGGGAAAGACGTTTGCCCTTAGCTGTAAAAGGAAATGAAAATGTGTTGCATAGACTGGTGGTGAGGCAAAGAGGAAGGTTAAAGTTTGTTGCTCTGCAAATTGTAGTGGTTATGAACAGGGGAAAGACACAGCCCTGGAAAAAAATTGCTTTGGATATACCATAATTAGGAAGGCATGAGACTTCAGAAAAAGAACCTGTTTTCTGCCATTTCTCTGAAAACAGAACCTGGTTTAAAGCTGTACTGCTGCAGGATCAGGCACACATAAGGTAGAAGGCAGAGAACAGTACAAAATACTGGGGGAGGTGAATAAACTTCTTATGTCTTAAAAGATACATTATATATTATTTGGTTTAATTGCAGTGAAATTAAATGCGATTTCTATTTTGAGTTGTTATCTTGCATTAGACTATTAGTATCTGAGAATGATTTATAGATCTGGATGAGTTAAGCATCAGGCTGAGAAAGACCATTACTACACCATTTACATTGACTGTGAGCCAAGGAAACCATGGCTTGCTCCTCGGTGAACCCTCCAGTTAAAAAAAAAAAAAAAAAAAAAGCTAAAACAAAATCATGAACTCCAAAACCTGATGACACTGAAAAGAACATTAACCCCTGAAGAATGTTTTAGGACAACAAGCATTTTAGAGGCTTGTTCGACAGCAGTTTTCACTTTTTTTATCACCTGAAACCAAGTAGCCTTATCACTGCCACCTGGGAAGGAATCAAGTAACTTAAAATTATTTTTTAAAAAAACCCAAACACCTGAGTTCATAAGAACTGCAAAAAGAATTTGTTATGTGAGGTTTACGGGTGGGTGTTCTTTGTCTGTTTGGCATGTTTTTACATCTTTTTATGTCAAGGGGGAAGGATAGGTGGTATACACAGAGACTCTGTTGCAGAACTTGAAGAATACACTAATGTTTGTTGAAGGTAGGTCTTGTTGGGTGTGAAGTTACCGTTGGTTAACATCTGTGCCTTGCTCTGTATCTGAGACATACAAATGACAGAAAACAGTTAAAAGATGAGAGTGTGTGAATATTTCTTAGTTATCCAATCTCCCTCAGAACTACAGCGCAATAACTGGTCGTGGAGGTGGGTAATGCAGCCTTAATATCTATAGAAGATGGAATGGTATTATTGAATCTGATATCTGAGAACTGTTTGATGACTTACATGAAGTTCCAGCAGTGGGAGTTATTTTAATTCATTTTAATGATGTTTTCTTTGCTTGGCTGGATTTTGAAAATACTAAAGGTGTGACCTGAAATGCTGCTGCTCTTCAGCCTATGCCTCACAAGCTCAGCACTGGGCTCTTCTGTCCAGGCTGCTTGCCTGCTCTAGGCTGCTATGGAGCCATGCTGAGCAGTGCAGACATCCCAGCACTAGCTTGAGAGTTTCCACTTTATTTTCTAAACTGTGGAAACTGTGTTCCCAGAGTCTTTCTCTGCTCCTTTCATTGATTAGTTCACTAGAAAACAGTGGTGGGTGGGGTTTGGGATTTTTGGGTTTTGGGGGTTTTTTTTTGCTACTCTGTTGGCAGGGAGCACACCTCATACGCTATTCTTGGATTTGGCCAGAAACTCATAAAATAAATTCTTACAAGCCTAGCAATATATGTTTTTGTTGGGAGCTCTAACTCCGTCTGCCATTGTGTAACAATACACTAGAGCACTGGAGCCTTGCCTTAATCTGAGAAGGTTATAAAGCATGCCAAAATTAAAGAGAAAACAACTGAAACTTAGCTGAGCCATGGTGGTGTTGAGAGATCTTGTGTCATGACCTCGTAGAATAGGGGAGGTTGCCGACAGATGAAGCACTGCAATGAAGTCATTGTCACCAGAATTTGGGATACTGTCTTTTAAGGGAATTTGATCAGATGTTTATTAAAAGAAGCATGTTGCATACCTACCTGGAGCACACATTCTGCTACCGACTTGGGTAAAAGGCAGTCGCTGTCAGGAGAGTGTGCAACATTTGAAACATAGGCATACAGTAAGTCTTAATCCTCGAGCTGGAAGGAATATCTTTTAAAGAGAGAGGCGGCTTCTGTCTCTGAAACTGTTTAAGAACCATACAGTAATTCAGCTTTCCTTTTCATGCAGTTTCTCAAGTCCATAAGCTCTGTAATTCACAAAATAAAATGTCAGGAGTCCCTTTTAAGTTTTTTCCATTAAGTTTGTTTATACAATGAATTTCGTATGCTGACTGCTCTTTGAAAATTATTAAAACCAGTTCTGTTAAGTGTAACTTGTCAGTGAGGGAGGGATTGCTAGCAATTCCCTAATGACACTGGTGATTGTATTACCTCATATCTGCAACACACCAGTCCTGAAATGGTCATGAAGTCAGAAAGTCTTGCATCCTTTTTTGTAAGCCTAGCAATTAGATACAGCTCTTGCTATTCTGAGATCCTGGCAAAGTATTTCTGAAAGGCAAACTCCAATGCTCCCTAGTCTTTCATAACTATATGCTAGAATTCTAGCATATTTCTTAAACATGTACAAGATGGAAATCTCTCTTGAAATGCTATTAGATTTGGGACAGTTAGACACTAACTTTGTGATTTTAGGATTTGACCTATTATACTTCAGTGTTTCGCTATTGTGAGACTAAATACACTCTGTTAGCACAATTCTGTAAAAAATGCTATTTTATTTAAGGTATGCAAGCACTGACATTACTGAGATGCTTTCCCACCTTCTGACAAAGACTAGCTAAGCACTACATCCTTTCTTCCAGGATGTTTTGTCGCCATCAACAAGAGTTTCAAACCTCACTGATGTAGAGTTCCTAGTACAAGAGTCCTACAGTCTTGAGAGCCTAAGTGGCTAATTTTTGGGCTGGCCAATGTCTGAAAACGTCATCCTGGATAATTCAATAGAATTCTAGAAGATATATTTTTATATAGAAACATACTTTACTTCCACCCGCCCCCTCCCCTGTGAATGCAGATCTTTCGGGGGTAGGTACAGCAGAACTGTTATGATAGACAATATTGTTAGAGATGGATAACGGAGTCACTGCTTTCTTGGTGTAATGCTATCAGCCAGATTACATGACAAATAGAAGTTTTCAGGTTTATTTGCAAAACCAGTAAATTTGAGAACAAATGTAGAGGCAACTGCTGAGTTTATTTGAAGTTATGAAAATTCATGTTAAAATTCCATCAGTTATACCATTTCAGTTTATCTCCATTTGCTGAAAGTGAGAAGTTTTGATATATCCTGAAAGTTAAAAATCCAAACCTCACAGCCTTTGGTATAGCATGCCTGTTTCTCCTGTGTCCATAGTATTCAAAGGGATCTTGCATTCTTATAACCAGGAGGCACTTTGAAGACAGTCTCCTGGGATTTGGAATATAACAGTAAATTTCAATTTTACTTCGGTATTTCTTTCCATGACAGCCACAACAAATAACCTAAGGTAGCTCTCCTCTTCAAAGAGGAGAGCCAATTCCCAACAACAGATGTGTTTTTTGTAGTGCTTCTGCCAGGTATGATTTGGATAACACTGTCATTAGGCTTTCAGAAATTTTCTCCTGTTTTGTGAGTCATCTCTGGCATTGAGTTCTATAATCTTATTGTAGCTCAGCATGGCTTTGGCCAAAACTTATGCTGAAGCCTCTTGTTCCCCTTGATTGCAGTTGCTATTATTACTTTTAATGTCTAATTACTGACAGAGAAACTTAGTTTCTTTATTGTTCCCTCCTATGGTTAAGCATTTCTGATGAAATCCAGACTTTCATTTGGCATGGACTAGTGTAGCTCCATAAAAGTCAGTGTTGATTTACACCAGAGAGAGGAACCTTGCTCACAAAATGATTGGGAGTCATATCCTCTTGAGTCAATTTTCCGTGTTTTAGTAAGGTCCGTTCAGTTTTCTCATTGTTGGTGGTTTATGCATCAGAAACAATACAAAGAATTAATTTGTCGCTCACTTTCCTCATCCCCTCATGGGTTAGAGTACCACCATGCTGTTCCATGCATACATTTGTGAGTTTTAGCTGAAGATGAATATGGTAGTTTCTTGACTAACTCACAAGAATTAATTTGTGCAACTGACGCAACTTGCAGTTGTTTTTCTTCCTGATTAGAGACACATTTCTGTATCCCATTATACCCTTTTGAAACTGGAGACACTGTAATTGCCACAGCAAGTGCAAGAGTGCGATTTTATAAGTTTGGTGTGGGTTTTTTTTGTTGTTTACAAATGTGCTAGGTCTAGAAATAGAATGTGCCAAAAATGCAATGTGTTTATTTTTAAGATAAGAGACAAAATACAAGTGACCTTCTCTATTTCTGCGTGAGTCAGAGTCTACTTCATGTTGTGTTCCAGGTAGGTGCGTTGCTAGATTTGTAACTTCTGGTATGAGAGTAGTTTAACTGATATTAATGGAACAGTTCTCCTATGGGGTATTTTAGCAGCTCTAAGTCAAAATACATGTAGTTGAAGAATATTCACTGAGTACTTCCCTAAAGAGCTTATTTCATTTGACTGTTCTGTTACATGAAGATGAGAGAAATAGAATGGTGTGTAAAAAACGGTATTCAAAACTTCATTTCATGAAAAGCCTCTAAATTTCTTTGGTTGAGTTACTTTGGCAAAAGATGAACGATTACCCTAGAAATAGGAGTATCATATTTAAGCAATTTGATTAAATGTTAATCAATATAGTCTATCTTTTGTTATTAAAGAGGACTCATATTTGGTTAGAAATCTTCACATTTAAGTCTGCTTGGCTGTTAAAATTCTTTCTGCTCCCTTCCTTCTCATTTTCACTTCCAAGTTTTACATGTTTTGAAAGTGAAACACTGTTCAAGCTTTCATGTTTTGATAGGATATTTTCCATGTTTTGACTGATATTACTGAATGTCTTTGTAATAACCTATAAACACTTCTTAAAAGATGATTTTTAATGTGTTTGTCATATTATAAAAATTACAGTTGCACTGTAGATTGCCCTTTACGTTTTTTTATCCATTCAAAGTATCTAAACAATTCTTACACAATAATGAATTTTAGAAGCATACTGTACCGGTATTGTTGAAAGACTTAGCTAATGCAGTAAGATATATAGCAGTATTATTGTGATAGCAAAAATAGGACTTATTCAATACAACATTAACTCTATTAATATTGTACTTGCTAAAGCATGTGTCAGCAAAAGTGAGTTTACCTTCTAAAAATTGTAACAGAATTGCAGGGTTTGTACATGTGTATATGAGTGAATTTTTGTCATTAACTGGCACTTCATTAAAAGTAGATTGTATTAATATCTAGACATAATGCTCAGCATTACAGAAATTCAGCAATTATCACTAGAAATATTAGTCACAGTTTAAAGACAGATAAATAATAAATAGAAATATAATTTCTCCCTTTGATTAAAACTCAATGAAGCATCTAATATAGCCTCTTGCACTTTATTTTACACTTTAGCAAGTGGCTTTAAGAAGTATAAGCAAAGTCCATGTGCTTGCAATAATGGCAGTATCCTTCTTTTCTATGCAATGGAGC
The DNA here is from genome assembly GCF_929443795.1 of Astur gentilis. NCBI lineage: Eukaryota > Metazoa > Chordata > Aves > Accipitriformes > Accipitridae > Astur > Astur gentilis. The sequence continues at coordinate 17,882,295 of NC_064891.1, forward strand.
ACTAGACCATCAAATAATTGTGATCTTGCTTTCTTTGTAGGGATCCTATGATATCATTAGAAGTGTTCAACCTAGAATGAAAGTAAGATTTGCAAAAAAGATTTACAGCTTGTAAATTATATTTTTTTTCCCTAAGTTGCTTAACCATCAGGAAACCCAGTATTCATAGATGTCACTTCTGAGTTGGCTTTGTTCCAAAAGGGAAAGGAAAATATGACTACTGCAGCACCGTATCAATCAGATATGAATCCCTCTAATATATTGCAGGTTAGACCACAAGTCTTTTCTCTAGGCAATTAATTTGTGTGCAAGTCTAGATGTAATTCAGGTTTATAAAGGTTTTAAGAATAGAGATATTTTTCTTAATATTTAGGTACTACACAGTAAACTTCCCCTCATACTAATTAGTTGTTTTCATTTGTTGTGAGGTATTTTAGTGACTTTTAAAACAAGGAAATGTGTACAAAACTTAGTAAAGCTAATTACAGCCAGCCAGATGAAGAATTTGAAGTACAATTCCTGGATGATTTATCTTAGAAACATGTGGGCATATGCAAATATACAGACAATACTGCTTGGCTTTGAAATTTTATATTCTTTAAATTCAGAATTCTGAAGTTCAGTGAGAGAAAATAAAACAGTAAAATCTCTCTTTACCAAAATAAAAATGTGTAGTGTGCATTCTCTGTAGATCCTATGGCTCCCAGCAATTTTGTGCCCCAGCTGACTTGATTTTAACTGAAGATGATTATTAGCACAAACACAGTTTATCTGGCCCACATGTTTGAAAAGACCAAAGTAGACTTGAACAAATGAGTGACACAATGGCTTATGGATCTTGGACATTTTAGGAGATGGTTGCAGAGAAGGAAGGTCTTCACTTGTGATCTATTAATTTTGTTTTCCAAAAGTTCACTGCCCAAGGCATAATTTAAAATATTTCACTGACATTAGACCTGAGTGGGAATATTTTGCTCTTTTTTTTAACTGAGAGATGTGCTGCTGTAATTAGATTGGTGATGCAGTAATGGTTGGCAGCTGTCTGCATAGCCTCTGCAAGGACTTTTAATGCTGCTTATCTCTATCACACTTCAGCTATTTTCATCGCTTTGCTTAGGAAAGTAGAAAACAAGAGGAATGGACTTCACTGCACACTAAGTTAATAATTTTAAATTCTCTTATCTGTTCTGACATGGTGCTATGTCCACTAGGTTCAGTAAGAGAATGGAGCATCTATCTTAAGAATATGAACCTTAAAATTACATCTGAGTGGTAAATGCTGAGGAGGAAGAAGAACTACTAAAACTAAAGGATAATACTGGCTTAAAGGTTTCTCTTAGCTATCTGTGATGGAAATTGAAAGAAAAAAATATTTGTCAACCACTTGATGATTCATAATTTGGTCATAAAGATTTTTATGTCTATTTGCTGCCTTTTAAGATCATTGTTAGAACTGGACTGTAGAGACCTTGTGTCTGCCAACATGTCAGCTTGCACAGACTCAGCATATTGACCTAAATCAGAAGTCAGAAATCTTTGCCCAGGCAGTTAGGTACTAACAGTGGGTTTGTTTCTATTTGGGTTTCTGTCATGTTTTGCAGTTTGGGGTATTTTTTTCTTTTTCTAGAGTCAGTGGAGACATGTTAAATATGGGTTTTTTGGGTTGTTTGTTTTTTCCCCCGGTATTGCAGGGACCTCAAAACAACAATGATATCCTTGATATCTCCTGCTTGACTGCCTGTTGTGTGTTATCTGCAGGTTTTAGGTTTTGGCCTTTCATTATGGGTCCTGCGTTTCTTGTATGTTAAGAAGTGTTTGATAAGGCATGGTGAACAGTGGGTGCAGTAAACACCTGTCCTGGAACCTGTGTTAATAGAAAGAAAATTATTAGAAAATGGAGACAAAGATAACTTCCTATTTAATATATTAGTAATCAAGATTTTCCAAAGATTTTTGTTTTACTTCCCACTCATGACTAAACCACAATGTTGGTTAAATTGTGTACTTGGCAGTCACAGCAACATACGTATTCCTTCTTTTGGTAGCAAATAACTACAACTTTAAGTTTCCTGAAGAAAAAAATGTACCTCTATGTAAGAGATGCACATGAAACAAATAGATTAATAACAGAAAAAGTGTTGAAAAGAAGAAAGGACATAGAGCTCTATAAAAGGTGGGAAAAGTGTTGAATGATAGAAGCTGGCTCTTGAACCAGGGGTGGAGAGAAACCCACACAAAAAAGAACAACCCTACCTTTACTGAAATGAGAATCTGAGTAAAATGTACTCTAAAAATCACTTAAAAATCAAGAGCAGCTACATGTGAAGCAATGAATGTGGTCAACATTATAATTTTTGGCTTCCCCACAGCTTGCTCTAGATCCTAGGATAGCAATTTTGGTAGCAGTAAGCTGCAGTACCACAAGACGACTGTTCCTAATTTTGCTGTACAGCTTTCTTTTATAATTCTTGCAATATCTGAGCCTTGCAAACTCTCCTGTTCAAGCTTTGGGAAAACACAAACTTCTGAGGTTTTGGTGGAAGTTTGCCTCTATTTTTTGCATTCTGCCTAACCAGTGCTGACTCACTTTAAAATCACATCCTCAAAGTAGTTCGAAATTCTCTTGCAATGTTTAGGAATGCTAGTGACCATTTCATTGAGTGTCTTTAAGAATCTCTTCTGTACAGAATTTATACCATGTCATAAGCACACTGTATTCTGACTTGTCTGTGTAATAGTGTCATAAGGAATCACTTCGCCTTCTCCTAAAAAGATAAGTTTGAGTGCTGGAAATTTTTATTTAAACATTTTCATTTTGGAGATGAATATTCTCTGAAACAAGCTTTCTGTGACAACTTATCAATTTTGAGTGATATAGTTTTATGATACAATTTCCTGTTAAAATGAAAGACACTGACTACTTCCCTTAGAAAAGCACATGGAATGGACTTGGCATGAAGCTAGATTGGTGGAGACCCAAGTCCAATTATCCGTGTCTCACTACCTGCCTCAGGTTTCCTAACTCCCAGACAAATACCTTAGCCATTTGCTGTTCTGGAATAGTGTTTTTGCTATGTTATTTATTTCCATTTTCTTCTAAAAATACATTTTTCTTCCTGATGCATTGAGAGGAATAAATAGAAGGAAATAACAGTAACTGGTGTGGGATGGAAAACATGCTTATTTGTACATCTGTAGTTAAGTGTGTGTAAGTGTAGCAATACATACAAACACCTGTAGTAAGTGGAAAAACATCTTCTTTCATTTCCACACAGCTTTTAGCTCTTTATTGGAGAATGAAATGGGAAAAAAAGAAGAATGGAGAAGGAACAATAAAAATAACACAAAGCTAAAACCTGAAATAGTTCATCTTATATAAGCCTTGAAGAGATTCAAAGAGAATTTATTTGGTAGCCTTAGTGCACTTTTTAAAATTATAAAACAGAAAATATATTTCTAAAAGGCACTGTGTTTCCTTTTCATGTGAGTATATCTGGGTGGTGTGATTTGTTGCAGCATGTCACAATATGAATTTTCCCCTTTGGTTTATGTAATGTTGTAGGGTACACTAATGTAACATACTAAGGAAGATATGGATTAATACATCTGAAACATGTTTGATTTTTCCTTTTTAAAGTCTGTTTGACTGCTATAGGTAATGAGCTAAAGGTACTTCTCATTCAATAGCAAAATGTTTTAAGAAAAGGATGACATTATTGCACTCTGGTAGCATATAGGCACCATGAGTATAGGTAGACACGGTGTCAGTTTTGATTTCTCTATTCTTCATTATTTTTCAGTATTAAAGTCAAGAGCTTACTGCTGATGAAAGTAAGCATCAAGCAGTGAAATGTCAAGTTTCTAAACTGCTACCTCCTGATGAAGTTTCCTTCCTTTTTGTCTGTCTTGAAGAAAAGAGAGTAAGTGGGTAGAAGGCTGTTGTGCTGTCAGTTACAAGGAGGAGGCTGAGCTCCATGCAGGGTTTCTGCTAGTTTGCTGCTATTAGGATGCTTTTGCTAGGCGGGTAGTGGAGGTAGGCTTGACATCAGGGAAACAGAGACTTTAAAAAATGAAAGATTAATAAAACTTAGTAAGATATTTGGATGTCTGGCTCTTTAGGGGCAAGATAAGTGGCCAGCACCTGGTAGACAGCCAGTAAGAAGGTTTAGGATGATGAAGGTGAGAGAAGTAGAGAGTGCTGCTGCTTGTTAAATTGCTGTCAGACCTCTGTGGGATATCTTGCTTCCTAATCGCTATCAGATTTGTTATTTTCTCTACCCACATGCTGCAGTAAAGAATCTCAAAGTAAATTTGCAAGACCCTTGTTAATGTGTGTTATACACCAAAGGTTGCACTTGGCTGAAATAAAGATCTTGTTTGCTAGGTATTGAAAGTCTGCCTTCTATTGTGATGATATTTGTGTTTCCTGGGAAGAAGAGTACGGATTTTTCCTCTGGTAGAGAATCTTCTAAATAATCAGAATGATATACTTAGAGTGTAAACCACCCTGTGTTAATAAAGGCTTTGTGCCATTGTAATCATTGCATTCTGATTCTCTGTCCCACTGCTGCTAGCTAACCTACACTGTGGTGTAGGTGAAGTTTGTGGGCTTAGGTCATCAGTTTCTAGTATTAGAAGAGCAGAAAAAAAATATTAAAAAATATATATAAAAAAATGTTACTAATGACCGTCATTTACGGGTGAATAACAAACGTGTAAAATATCAGTGTCAGACTGATAAGTCTTTCAGAAATGTCTGTCCATAGTGAATAGATATTGAAAATATTGCATTTGCTCCTACATGATGATGGGTTTTGGAAACAAAGTGTAAGGTGTATAGAGAGGTATAAGCTTAGAACATGAACCCAAGACTTGCAGTAAGTTGTTTAAATTTAATATTTATGTAATTATTTAATAACACATTATTTTGTGGCCTAAGATGAGTCATCTATGCCTACAATAATGCTTAAAAACCACCCTGAAATCCCCCCCCCCCCCCCCCCCCTTGTCAACTTCCCAGCTATGCAGTTGGCTGATTATAAAAGGCGGGGGGGGGGGAGGGAGAGAACAGTAAGTGAATAATACCTCATTTCCATGTGAGACAAAACAAAAGAGCAAGCACACATGTACTCTCTTCTTACGGCTTTGTTTACTAGAAACTTTAGGCCACAGTTTTGCTTCCCTGGTTAGCTGGTTAATTCTCATTTTTGTTACTTTGAATTGTATTCTCCTAAGCATATGCACTTCTGTACTCTAGCAACTGATGTTGAATCTTAGATTATCTGCTGCTGCTGTCTGTCTGGAGTGCAGTCCATTATGACCAGAGCCTGAATAATCAATGAATTTCATAAATTCTTGTGTGTATATTGAAGTGGTAGATATTAATCAGAAAGTAATTTTTTATGTAAGATAATATTAGTTAGTATTCTGTCAATCATTTTGTGTTCCATGTATGATTAGAATGTCATATCAAAAGAAAGAACAGCCATCTTAAGAGTAGAAGGGTTCTTGTTATAAAAATCATAAAATAAGAGATGTAAGGGTTAGAAAGGTATTGTGAATCTATTTCATGAAAGCTAATAACATGATTATATGTAACTAACAGATAACCTTCCATAATCCTCCCAACAATTCCATTTATATTTAAATTGGAAAAAAAATCTACAAATTTGATCAGGTTGGTTCCTCCTCTGTTAGTAGGTATTAGAACATAATTCCCTTCAGGGTAATATCCTGTCCACATTTGAATCTCATAGCTTTTGTTTGTTTATAACTGGTATTTTGTTTTCCATTCAAGTTCTGTGTTGCAATCTGACTATCTGCAAGAGGGACAGATTTAGCACTTTTGAATATATTTGATAGTGCTGATTTTTTTATCTAAGTGACAGATTGTCTCTTCAGTAAGCTATGAATGCAATAACTACATTATTCTTAAGCAAGAAATGTATTTTAAGTACAGTTTTCCCATGAGACTTATTACCATAATAGACAGAAATTACCTATAAGAATTCTGTTACTAAGAAAGTAAGTTATAGATAAGTCAAGTAGGTACTGTTTCAAGACACTGAGATGATATGCATTAAAAAAATTTCTTATATCAAATGTTAATTTGATGCCTCTGCTGATACATTTAAAATATACCACAGATGTGTGCAATAAGCATATATGTATATATATAGTATGTGAGCATACATATATATGTGATTTGCTAAACTAAGTACATTGCTGTGTATAATTTTGAAGTTACCTTGAACTCACAGTACACAGGAGCTGGTATATGAAAGGTGAAGTTACCAAAACAAATAGGAGAGGGGAGACAGAATAACAGATACGTACCATATTCAGGAAGAAGAGTTCTTCAGAAAAGTATGTCTATGTTCCTCCAGCAGGATATGGATTGGGTAGGAAATGATCAAGAGGGGATGAAATGACCCATCCACAGTGGGATCAGCCTTTCGTTTACTGCAAATAAGTAGTTTTCTCTAGACGTAAGAAAATAGTAAGCAGGCTGAGCTGGAAGAGATTCTGACATTAGAATCACTAATTTGTTGCTATCATTAAAACTGTGGTAGATATTGCCTGTTGTGACAGAGAGGGACTTTGATTACCTCAAGCTGTTTATGAATATTAGATCTAGATAGACTTGAAGCAATATCACAGCATAGGAAGTCCAACTTCTGTACAGAGCTAAGTCAAGTTATGAAGTGAGGAATAAAATGCAAGTAAGAATACTTCTAGCATAGTTTACCTTGAGTTGCTTGAGCAAATGCTGGATGATGATTGGAAGATAATCTAAAAAAAGAGAGGCTTAAATGCTTTGCCTACTCTGGAATTTTCATGCAACAGAGGCTAACTTTCTTGTAGCCTGTTATTTGTAAGAGCTTATAGTTGTTAACTAGTCATCAAAGATTTCTCCGTTTATATTGATTGTAAATGTATGTCATGGTTTAACCCCAGCCAGCAACTAAGCACCATGCAGCTGCTTGCTCACTTCCCCTCTCCTGGTGGGATGGGGGAGAGAATCGGAGGGGGGAAGTAAAACTCATGGGTTGAGATAAAGGCAGTTTAACAGGACAGAAGAGAAGAAAATAATAGTGATAATATTAATAAAATAACAACTATAATAATAATAAAAGATTGGAAGATACAGATTGTGCATTGTGATGCACAATGCAATTGCTCACCACTTGCTGACCAATGCCCAGTTAGTCCGCAAGCAGCGATCTGCTCCCCCCAGACAGCGCACTCCAGTTTGTACACTGGGCATGACATCCCATGGTATGGAATACCCCTTTGGCCGGTTTGGGTCAGCTGCCCTGGCTGTGTCCCCTCCCAGCTTGTTGTTCCCCTCCAGCCTTCTCACTGGCTGGGCATGAGAAGCTGAAAAGTCCTTGACTTAGTCTAAATACTGCTTAGCAACAACTGAAAACATCAGTGTGTTACCAACACTCTTCTCATACTGAATCCAAGACATAACACCATACCAGCTACCAGAAAGAAAAATTAACTCTATCCCAGCTGAAACCAGGACAATATATTCCATGGAGCGTGAATGACTATTCTCACCTTTGACCAGGCTAGGAAGAGAGCTCAGAACAGAACATACTAATTTTCTTGTGTTTCACTGTAGCAAAAATGTTCAAGACTTTGTATTGTTTATTAATTCCACTCCACCACCCTGTCTCCTTTCCCTTTTAGTACTGATTTCAGTTCTGTTTTGCATGTACTTTCACATTCTGAAAATTTTATAAATATATATATATTTAAAGTTTATTAAAGAGTGTATGTTCTGAGTGGTAGTAAAGAAGCGCTGACCTTTTGCAGTTCTTATGTATGCTGAAGTTTGAACACGGGAAACTTCCTTTGTGATACAGACTTATGTGGATTGAAATTCCCTATAATGAAATTCAGTTTCTTGTAGAAAGGTACTCTTACCTAAAAATCCTTGCCTCTGTCTTTGTGAAGAAATCTGATATGATTACTAATATGAAGGCATGTAGTTATACCAGCTGATATGGCATAGCTGAGTTGCTGAGACACAAACACCAGGGAGTCTTCAGCTTTTCTAGCCAAGACATAGATGTAGTCTTGTGATTACTCTCATCTGATTCTGGAAACGTTCAGTACAAAACAGTACTGATGGGCTGCAAGTTCTAAGCTATCTCAGTCTAGAGGTAGTGTAGAAGATGGTAAAAGCAACAAAAAGGAGAGAGAGAGTGGAGTTCAAGAGAAAAAAATAATAGATGGTCTCTATTGTCTAAGACTTAATTTCTTTATTAAATAGAATTAAAAGATATTGAGACAAGTGCATTGGTTGAATTAAAAAACTGGAGAACTAAAGCTAAAGGCCCAAGTTGGTATATACAAATTATAAACCTTGATTTTTCAGAGGGTTATCATTTCAAAACTGTTAGCAGGAATAACACATGCAATAAAAAAAAAAAAAAAAAAAGAAAAAATTAAAACTTTGTCAGGAGGCAAATTTAGAGCTGACACTTTTATTTAAGTGGTATTTCATCTTGAAGTCTGCTGGTTAGTAATAAAAGTATGATAAATTATTAACTAAATGTAACTATCGCCCAACTCGGAAATACCTGTAATTATTTTTGCTGTCAGAGCAAGCACAAAGAGACACACAAAATTCCAGAGATTCAGAGCAGTTTTCAAAGAAGAGAACTTTAGATGAAGTTTTGGCTTGCTTCTGCATTTGACGTAGGCAACAGATTAGCAGTCCACATACCTAAATCACAGTTGCAATTACTAGGAAAAGCTTGTCAATGATACTTCACAAGCTGCAGAGTTGCACAGCATCTCAGGAGAAGGGGAGATAAAGGGCCCATGTCAGAAGCTGCAGGATGTACTGGCACAGATTTCCTACCCTTCCATCGTGGATCCACATGTGCCAAAAATACAATTTGGCTTTTGGCAAATGGCACCTACTCAGTGTGTCTCCAAAGTGTTTTAGTTTGGAGGTCTGCCCTTTAACCACTTGGATGACAAATCCTTTGTCATCTTTTCAGGGAGAGTTATGTATGCCTCTAATTTGCTCTTTCTTGAAGATCTGCTGGGCATTTTTTGAATAGATGGGGGAAAAAATAAAAGGAATTGTATTATAGCACAATCATAATAATTATTAACATAACTATTATTCCTTGCAACAATAATTTCACAGCAGCAGAAGTATGTTTCAATATCAGGTTGCCTAGAAGTGCCAAATCTCAGACCAATGCTAAATGCAAAGCGAAGCAGTAAACATGCTTGTTGGGGTTATCCAAAATAACAATACTAAGTGTCTTAATTCCATTTTTTCCAGCTAACTGATGGCCAGAATGAACCACTATGAGAAAATTTAAAAAGCAGATGAACTGTAGTTATAACTTCATGTTCAAGAATACACACTTTGTACACCCCTTTTTTTGAAAAGCTCTGGCTTAAGCCTATTATACTGTCTCCAGACTGCCTAGGTCTCTTACACCTGTGAGTCTGTTGGTCAAAGACTTTCTGATGTATTGTGAGCACTTCAACACGTAGCATAGGTGAATACTGTGGTCCAGCAATTAAGGTATTCTCTTAATTTTAAAAGTGCCTGGCAACTTGAACTGATGTGTATTTATTTGCACTCCACATAATAAAAATAGGTCATCTGATAGGAGTTGCTTGATAAAGCTACTAGTTTATTTAATTTTTCTGTTGTGCTTTTTCTTTCCAAATAGCAGCTTGATTGAGTGGGGAAGGCTCTGCAGTAAGAACTGGTCTATTTAAGTAAATTATATCTCAAGATTTAGCAGGTGTAATGTAGGTGACAGTCCTCCAAACTGTGCTTAAGATTTGGAAAGACTATCCTCTTAGGGTAGAATATCAATGATGACTTCCAGGGATCAGTCCTTTGCTGTTACCACTGTTCAGTCATATTCCCTGCTTGACCCCAAATAGCTTTTTTCAAGCGATGAAATACATGAGGTGGGGAGGGGCTGGGAACAAGGCAGCTCTTATTGCAAACTTTCTTTGTGATCCTTCTCCCTGTGAGCAGTGAAGTGCAGCGTTAATGCTTTTTCTACACAGGGGCTTCATGGATTCCTTAAACATATGGATGAATTCCATTTTTTTACAGCGAGGACATGTGAGGGATGAGCATTAGCAGAGGAATCATCCTTATCCTGCCTCATTACTGAGTCTCAGTTCTGAGCTGGAGAGATCACCTCTTCAGAAACTCTCAGGCTCAAAAGGTACTTCATTAGCCTCTGCACTGAGATTGCCAATGAGTGCCAATTAGTTCCAGGAGGCATTTGTTGCTGTAATAGAAATTCCTTCTCTGATAGAAATGGTAATGATAGCAGGAGAACACTGCCTGGGCTAGGCTCACTGGGTCTTATGTATATTATCTTGCCTGAATATTTAGTGATTTTGTAAATCGTGGTAAGTCACACCACTTGGACTACATGCAGATCTCTTTCACCTGTGGTGTGTCTGAGTCAGCTTTTTGTAATTGATATGTACTTCCTGACCAAGGTTAGTGTCTTGATTTCTGTAATTGTCAATGTTGCAGCTATACTGAACAAACTCTGGTCTCTAGCTAGTCTCAGATTTATGTAATTTATTGCTCTGATTCTACAGAGGAAGAGATAATATTTCTTATTATATATGTGTTTATTTGCTTTGTATTGAATTTTACTGCATTTTGTATATTAATACCCATTTATTGGCTCTTGGTTTTCATTTCTTCTTTCTGCCACTCCAGTAGACCTTTTTTCCTAACATATACATTTTCCTTAAGAATTAATACAAATTACCAATAAGATGTCAGCATTTTCTCACTTTGTTCAACTTTACCTTCTTTCCAGTTAGGAAAGATATTTCTTGAATTTGTGCCCATTCCAATCATCATTCTCATTAGTCCATTAGAATAAATAACTTATGCCTCTTTTATATGCATTACTTTTTTTTTTTTTTCCCCCCCGATGCTCTAAAATCACTGCCAGTTCAAAGTCTACTCTGTTTTCTGTTACTTTTTCTGGTCATGAGCATTTACTAGAGTGTGCCAAAGCCATGGCGTCGTGGTTTAACCCCAGCCAGCAGCTAAGCACCACACAGCTGCTCGCTTACTCCCCCCCCCTCCCCCCCCAGTGGGATGGGGAGAGAATTGGGGAAAAAAGTGAAACTCATGGATTGAGATAAAGACAGTTTAATAGGACAGAAAAGAAGAAGATAATACCACTACTACTACTACTACTAGAATGACAAGAATAATAAAAGAATCGGAATATACAAAACAAGTGATGCACAATGCAGTTGCTCACCAGTCACCGACTGATGCCCAGTTAGTTCCTGAGCAGTGAGCTGCCTCCCCTGGCCAACTCCCCCCAGTTTATATACTAGACATGACATCATGTGGTATGGAATACCCCTTTGGCCAGTTTGGGTCAGCTCTCCTGGCTGTGTCCCCTCCCAACTTCTTGTGCCCCTCCAGCCTTCTTGCTGGCTGGGCATGAGAAGCTGAAAAATCCTTGACTTAGTCTAAACACTAGTTAGCAACAACTGAAAACGTCAGTGTGTTATCAACACTCTTCTCATACTGAATCCAAGATATAACACCGTAACAGCTACTAGAAAGAAAATTAACTTTATGCCTGCCAAAACCAGGACACACGGGAACCTATGAATTGTCATGAGGTAAATTTGCACCTGTCTCCTACCAGTGTATTTGTACTTGCGTTATAAGAGGAAGAGGCTACTTCTTCAGTCACAGACTTAGAACAGAAAGTTATGGCATATTGCCCAAACAACTGTGTGTCATTTCTCATCCTGAAGCAGGAGCACTTCTGCAAGGAGCATTGCTGGAAGCAGCCTCTGCCCTGCTGTTTCACAGGAAGGGGCAGGTTTGCTTGCACTTCCAGCATGTTTTACTATTCTGATAAAGCTGATTTCACTGCAAACACCAGCTTCACAAGGCCAAAATCTGTGATAATTCAACATTACTTTATATCTCTGAACAAGCCAGTCAATGTGAACAGAAAACATAGCTAAGCTTGAAAGTATGTGTGAGGAAGAGTTAAGCTGTTGTAGGAAAATGCTGCTGACTAACAGTGCCTGCCGTATCCTGTCAGCTTCCAGAAAGGTCTTTATGTATGCTTTTAGCTTGTCCAGATTGTGAAATAAAACATCTTGTGCACACGTTTTAAGGAGTATGTTTTATCCTCCAATAGGTCTGGCTTGGAGCACCCAGGAGATGTATAGTTGTGATTCACCCAACAGGCCATTTGTTACCTTTTGTTACACAATATGATTGCGCCCAATTGCGTACACGTACTGTCTGCATCCATGCTCAAGCATGAGTTTGGATTTGCTGCCGCTGGCAATTGACGCTGAAGTCTTCTCGCTTTAATGATGAGACCTATCATAGTGGCTAGATCCTGCTTAATGAAGGATGAGAATTCGGGAACGCAAGTGTTTAGGGAAAGGAAATGAAAGACAGCCGTGAGCTGATCTCAGGAGTTGTAACAACAAAGGAACCTGATTAGATATGTGGAAATACAGCATCTCTGTCCTGCAAAATACTCAAAAATCTGCTGGACAAGGCCCTGTGCAATTTAACTCATGTTTTGAGAGGGGATTGGATAGTATGACCTCCCAGAGTCCCTTCCAACTTAAATTAATCTGTCAGTCTAGAAATGGATTAATATATCTTATAGTGAAACTTGATTTCAGTGTGCGTGGTCATCTAAATTCAGAAGGAAAGAGGAGAAAACTAATAACACCCTAAAATTTCTCTTGGTGAGTTCTGAAGGTACTATTCTGGTAAGATTTTTTTCCCCCTTATATCTCCTGTTTTACCTTTTTATTCTGCAACTATTTAAGCAAAAATATTCTTTATCTTATTCTGTCTTCATATCATGAATCTGGTTTTCTTAAAGTTCCGCTAGTCTCACAAGATAATGTAAGGCAATTTTATTTATTTATTTATTTATTTTTAATTTTACTTGGCCCAGAGTTATGTTTTTCTTACATCTAGGTGGGAGGGACTGCAAGATGAAAAGTGGTGACAGTCAAGGAAGGGGAATCACGAACAAGCAAGTGTACTGTTGGTGAAATCAGTATAGGGAGCTTATATAGATTTAGAAATTTTAGAAAGTAGTATTTCACAGACACTACTTCTGATTGATTTGCGTACAGAGAAGCTCTGCTAGGAGCCAGGATGTGGGGAAAAAGAACTTTGAGGTTTGAGGCAAAAGATTTGATGGTTTTCAAAGTTTCAGATTTGGAAACAAATAACACGTTTTAAAGCAAGAGAACTGCCTACCTTAAGAAACCAGACTGTGCTCAGGGGAAAGGCTAATAGCTTTGTAAATTGGAAATTGCCTAAAACAGTTTGCTTAGACTAGATGAATGCAAATATCTAAGGAAATGGTGCAAAATAAGGGAAAAAAAGATAAAATTTCTGAACACATATATGTTTTTTCCTTAGCTTTGAGAAATAATGGTTTGGAAACTGCAAATGGAAATTTTTTTATATTCAGTGGTGTTAAAAGAGGCTCATTTCCTTCTTAAAAACAAGAGAGTAGAGAAAAAAGGCCAGTCTGACATGTACACTACATAAAATACCTGCTGCTTTGGATTAGTTTCTCCACACTCTGTCTGTGTATGTGGCTACAACAAATTTCATTTTCCTTTATTCCGGTTGCTTGCTTAGCCTATAGTTCAGACAAAAGTTGTTCCTTCCTCTTTGGTGGCACTTTAAAATTCTACAACTATGTTTCTTGTATAATTGTATTTTCAGGTAGATTTAGTTCCAAAACAAGTGAGGTGTATCATCAGCCTTTACTGGGCTGGTTTCAAAACCAAAGAAGCCATGCACTGTGTAAGCTTCCACTGTACCATTGGAAGTCACCCAATGTGGCAGACCATAAAATACTCTTCAGTGATAAAAATAATCACACAAAGAAACAAAGCAATACAAGTAACAATGCTTGGATGACACCTTAGTGACTGGAGGCCTCCCCTGGTTGATCTAATTTTTATAGGGAAACACACATACCGGGCAGAATTTCTCAGCTCTAGTATATATTAGATGGGTCAGTTTGTTCTGTAAAGGAGGAAAGGAATAAGATAGTCCAATGTAAGTGCAAGTGTGATATATTTTATACTAGTGAAGAGCTTTCCCCCTGGAGAATTCAGTGAAATTTTCTTTGGATTTCTGAGGTCGTAAAGTTAAATTATACTTGTTTTCCTTCTTTAATAAGATAAAGTAAGCTGCTCAGCCTGCCATAAGCTATTATGTGTGATCTTGCAGCTCCGTGAAATCATCAGACCGTTAGGGCTTCAGGAGTCCTGGGCGGTGGGTTTATCTACTCTTGTGCCTCTTGGGCACGGCATTGAGGGTTGAACTCCTTAGCCTGGGCTGGGAGACTTGTGATATCCGTGGAGGCTGCTGTTGTTCTATGCAGCCTAGCTGCTAAACTGGCAGCTCTTGGACTAGAATTTCTCAATACAGGATCTGTTTCCTAGGAATCTGTTTTCAGATGACTCATCTCAAGGGGTTTTTTTTCCCTAGTGATTTCTAAGGTGATTTCTGATGACTTGCACACCATCTCCCACTCCATCAAGTGAAATTAATAATGGGTATAGAGGTGTTTTCCTTGTAATGCTTTTGCTGGGGTCTGTTCTTTTAACAGAAATTTGTTAGGGCCCTCAAGCTCTGAAAGGTTAAAAACCACTGAACTTGAGTATTGTTCCATATTTTCCATGGCATTCCCTGACCATGCACACACTAAATGTTAATACAGCTGCTTATATTTAGCTGTTAGCAATTCGAATGGTAGAACCAGCATATTTTTGTTCTAAATATGTATACTTATAGATGCAGGATGGTATATTACTTTTTTTTTTTCAGTCTTTAGTAAAAATAAAACAAAAAGACCTCATCACTACAATCTTAAAGGACAAAAAAAAAAAAAAAAAAAGAAAGAAAAAGGCATTATGTCCTCCTTTCAACTTGTGTGTGCCCATTAAATATTGAAAACTGACTGCACTAAGAAACAGTTTAGGAATTCATTTAATTTTTGTCCCTCAGAGTTTTACTAAACTTCCTCCCACAGAGAGATGCTTTTATGTATTAATTTCTGGGAATAGTTTGCTTTCCAACACCCAGAGAAGATTTCCCTAATCAGAAGACAGACCTAAATACATAGACATTTTTCATCACTAATACATTTCATCACTAATGAATTAATTAGTGCTGTTCTCCAGAGGGGAAACGTTTTCCAAGTTTTAATGTGGATTTCTTTGAAATCCCACAACTCAATAAACAGCACAATGCCACTAGAATAATAGAAGGGCCAGGAGAGTGGTGTGGGGTTTTTGTTCGTTGGTTTGGTGGGTTTTTTTGTCACTTTGTCTTAAATAGTATGTATCACACAAACTCAAAACGAGCCTGTTGTCTCATCAGTCACAGGAAAATGCTAAGCATGGTCAGTGATATATGGGATTTAAATGACTTAAAATAATAAAGTTGAGGGCCTATTTTCTTACAAGTGTTTTATTATTTGCTAAAGGAATGAAGTATTTCTGTTTAACCAAGAAGCCTATTTCACATGTCAAATCAGATATATTTTTTTTCCTGGATTTATTCTATTAATCAAGATCTGTTGTACTGAAGAGTACATTAATTATAAGTTATTGTTATAAAGCAGACTTTAATATAGGATTATAACAGATTTAGCTGATTTTACATGGAACTGATTAAAAAAAAAAAAGCAAGCTGAGTAGTATAAAACATAATGTGGATCAACTTCATGGAATATATGTTCATCTGCCAGAGTTTAGTGTGTGTATGTATCTGGTCCAGTGAACTCAAATCTCATATCAGGCTTTTGGAAGAGACATCAGAAACTGCTGAATTTGGTTTCTTCTTCTGACTCACTGGTACAGTTTAGCTGAATACTGTCTTACTAATAAACAGGCATAGATAAAGAGTGTTTACTTCTGCTGATTTTAAAAGGTAATAAAAAAATAAAAAAGTGTAACAGATGGCTTAGCTGCTACAGGCAAGTGAAAATGGAAATAATTTGAAATTATATTAAGTTATGGTTAGTGGTTACTCATCAGCTAAAGTAGTTTATGTTGGTAGAAAAGCAGCTAGATTATTTCCCTTAGGAGACAAATTTTCCCAACACAATCCTTAAAAAATAAAGTTCCTCTTAGTGAAATAATTCCAACAATAAAATAAATAACGAAACCCCTTTCCAAAGAAAGAATAATTAGTATTTCAATTTATTTACTAGACTAGGCAGCTAATACAGCTTCTACGAAGTATCCATGGAGTGCATTTTCAGGACCGGATAATGCATTTCCAAATTATATAGACTGACAATATCAACAAAGGTACTTTATTAGTCTTGTTTTGGCACTGTGGTATCATTAAAACCACCATTTGTGTACGGCTTGATTCTGTTAATGGAAGATGGTGATCTAATTTTTAGTTGTTCTAAGTTATCTATGACTCTCAGATGATATCTAAGTCTCTCACATGATTTATTGAAAATTCACACCTGCCACTTGCACTAGAAAATAATGTGCTGCTTTAGATATTTTTAAATCTTTTTTTCTGCTCTATTGTATATTAGTCAGAAGAAAATAGAATAATTTTAATTATAGCTGCTAAGGCTTGCTTTCCTACTACAGGACATAGTGACTTCAATAAGTTATTCATATTTTAAGTCAGAAGCGTAAGGCCCCATGAGGGCGGTATATGAGGGAAAGACCTTAACAAATTCTCTGATGGAGAGACAGAGCTTTATAGCCAAACTCTGCTTTGCAGTGGATTTTTTGCAGAGCCATTATGAGCTACTGACAGAGGGTCTGTAATGGCAAAGCTGACATGAAGTAGGATGATGTGAACGGAGCTTTGCAGAGAATAGCTTTGCGGCTGTGAACTAAAATGTAGGCTACACATCTGGTCAGAGGCACGTGTCACTGACAGAATAAGAACCTTGGCGATTTCTTAAATGACATTAAAATTAATGCTATACTTCCATCATTTTGCTTCTGCTACCCTGCCACATGGTTTTCCATATTTTACAGTGCACACATCATTTGAGTTCTGAAGAAAATTTGCTTAGTCAAAAAGTCAGCTGTATTCAAATTATTCATAAGGGAAATTGCATCTTAGGCAATTAAAATGTGTGCTGGGTGAAAGAAAATGTTGCTTCCTGAAAGGAAAAAGTGGATGCTTCATCTACGAGAAATCTTATTACAACTTCTTTTCTGTTACTAAGCACCTAATATTAAAAAGAAACTTGTCCTAATCAGAGAGGAACCATGCAACGGCATGGTGGAAAAAATTATTTTAGTTTACATTGGTGCTTTTCTTTTTCCATTCGTGATAGTGACTCTTCCATATCTACCTCTCTGGCCCCCCCCGCACCCCCCCAAAAAAAAAGTTCTGCGACTTGTATAATGGATTGTACATTAGTTTTATCTTCATTGATTTTGTTTGCTAAATGTGATCTATTCCATGCAAATTAATGTCCCTTTGACCTTGGCCTGCAGTTATATGGATGATGGGAGAGCAAGACTGATGTGATCAGGTTTTGGATTCTGGAATTATGTTCCTCACATGGCACTGGGGTTAATTTACTTGAAGAAATGTGAGGGAAGTGGGTCTAGAATAAACACTGCACTCCCATCATCAGTCTTTGACAATTTGCTAGGAAGGGAAATGAGCTAGGCCATATTTAAAATTAGTCTGAGAAAATAAGGTAGTACACTATGTATCTTTTGCCCCCTTAGAATATAAATTACCCCACTCGAGCCATTAAAAAAATTGGTTTCTGCTAGATGCATGTCTAGGCACTGATCTGCAATTTATGACCCTTACAGCAAAATTGTATTATTTGGGTTGTCTTTTCCTTATAAATGAATAACCCCTGTAAGCATTCTCTTCAAGTTTTTTTTATTGAACTTTGCAAACTTGCATTGAGAAAGTGGATGAACTGAAAAAATACCCACCCATCCATTATAATCAGTTGCTTTTCCTACTTGTACAAGAAGAAACTGTTCTTGTTCATTTCTGGTCTTCTGTGCCTGAAGCGGCTAAAAGTTGACTTTATTTCTGTTGATTCTGTACCAGTTAATGCCACAGATACAAAGATTTCCTAAGTTTCTGGATCCTTGGTATTTCTCAGTTGTGTGTAAGCTTCTGGCTACAGAAGTGCTGAGCAGAAAAGGGATAATCATGTTTATTTTTTGCATAGAAACTAGCAGAGGCTGGCCTGTGGCATCTCTTGATGGCCATGTGAAGGGGTGGAGATGGGGTGGTAAGGAAGCCAGTCCTTGTTTTGGAGGGTTGTACGTGGGGCATGAGGATGCAGCAGTGCCTGTGGGCCATGAGGACAAGGTTTCGGTTTCTCCTTACTCGAACCACTCAACAGTGCTAGAGGGAGAAGAGGGTTCCAGTATTTTGTCATGTACCATGATCCCTTGGAGACGCAGGAGCAAATCAACTTGCTTGCAGAAATCATTGAGTGAAAAGAGATAATCCTTTTTTGGGTGTATTTGCAGTCTACCTGCTGGTGTGGTTTTCACCTTTTTCAACCTGTTCAGTCCATCTCTGCAACGGAATCAAGTAGAATAATTAAGGCCATATCATACCATTGATTTCCAAGCAGAGGCCTATTGGATTCTGTGGGGAATTCTGTTTTAAAAATCAATGGCATAATATGATTCAAAATAATAAAAAAAGAGCAAAGGGACATGGAATTTAGTTCATCTGTGACCCATGATATTGAAAAATCCATTACTTAGTTGCACCACATAGAGCATGTATTGGGCAGCGCTGTGCATGCCTCATTCACAGGCAGAATGCCCTTATTTTAACACAGCTTATTTACTTAAATGGAGGAGAACTGCATCTGAGGAATGGCGTGCATGACCTACCCTGTGGTTACAGTTTATCTAAGTTTATGAATTAACTCTGTAACACAGAGTTAATTAACACAGTACTTAATTTTTAGCATTTCAGTGACAAAGATTATCTAATATTTGTATTTTTTTCAAGTAGAAAATTTCAAATAGGGGCTGGAGAGCTGCCTGGCAGAAAAGGACCTGGAGGTATTGGTCAACAGCTGGCTGAACATGAACTGGTAGTGGGCCCAGGTGGCCAAGAAGGTCAGCGGCATCCTGGCCTGTATCACCAACAGTGTGGCCAGCAGGAGCAGGGAGGTGATCGTCCCCCTGTACTCATCACTGGTGAGGCCGCACCTCAAGTCCTGTGTTCAGTTTTGGGCCCCTCACTACAGGAAAGACATTGAGGTGCTGGAGCATGTCCAGAGAAGGGCAACCAAGTTGGTGAGAGGCACAAGTCTTATGAGGTGCAGCTGAGGGAACTGGGGTTCTTTAGTCTGGAGAAAAGGAGTGGGAGGGGAGACCTTATTGCTCTCTACAACTACCTGAAAGGAGGTTGTAGTGAGGTGGGTGTTGGTCTCTTCTCCCAAGCAGCAGTGATAGGATAAGGGGAAATGGCCTCAAGTTGTGCCAGGGGAGGTTTAGATTGGATATTAGGAAAAATTTCTTTACTGAAAGGGTTGCCAAGCATTGGAACCGGTTGCCCAGGGAAGTGATTGAGTCATCATCCCTGGAGGTATTTAAAAGACGTGTAGATGTGGCACTTTAAGGGCATGATTTGGTGGTAGACTTGGCAGTGTTGGGTTAACGGTTGGACTCAATGATCTTGAAGGTCTTTTCCAACCTAAATGATTCTATGATTCTGTGATTCATACAGCTGTATCAAAAGAATATACCCATAATCATAAATCTTAAAAGAATTCCACTTAGGGGTAATGTGTTTCTGTGCTTGGAAGCATTACTCTAATCTTCTCTAGTGTCTATTTGAGGTACAAAATCAAATTGAAAACCACAGAAGCAAGGTCAGAGCTATTATGCATTTTTAAAAGTTTTTATGAGTCTAATGTTGTAAGCATGGTTTTATTAATTTTATAATTTATTTGTAGAGTTTTATTGTTCCTGAATGACATAGATGTATCTTTCTTACAATATTTTGCTGTTGCTATCTCTCTCCTACTTTATATTCCACAAAATTTAAGGCCTCCCATTTTGCTTCGACTTTGTGATCTTCCAAACTAACAATTCAAACCTCTCTCCAGTAAACAAATTCCTCTCATTGCTTTTGATTCTTAACATTTTTTCCTCATCTGTATCAACTCCTGAGCCCACTTGCTGCTATTTTGAAGAATCATAGCCAGAAATCTGATTTTGAAGCTGGAGCTCTGTGACTTTTTTGGCACAGTTTAGCTAACTGAGGAAAGACAAATTGGTATCCGTGATCAGGGGAAAAGGAGGACAGTTTATTATATGTGAGCTAAATAGTTATAAACAAGAATATAAATGGGATGTTTTAATAGCTTCTCTGAGTAATCCTTTATTTTGTTCAAAGCGCATGTTATTCTGTACTATCAAAATATGCACATCTATTATATAAGTTAGCATTTTAAATAAATACCCCATGCAGCCAGTGACTGCTTATTAAAATGTTTATAACCTACTTTGTACATACAGCCAGGTTTCTAACAAAGCAGGAGTTAATTAGGCTTGTGGGGGGGGAATACAAAAATAAAACAAAATAATAATGAAACCCCTTCAAACCAATGACCCTATTTTATTGTCCAAATGGGACAATAAATCAGACAAACTCGAGCAAAGCACAGTAAATATGAGAGGGGAGGAAAGAGAAGCAAAATAAATAGTTCAAGATCTAACCACCTTTTGGGGCACGATTTCCCTTTCTAAATTCTTTATTTAAAAGCATTTTGAATGTGAATGTATGACAGCTCTTGAGTTTGTCTTTAATTTGTTGGTTCATTTTTCTAATTGCACTGCATGTCACAGGATTCCGTTTAAGAGAAATTTCCTTGATTTGGGGTCTTGTCACACCTGGAAATAGTAATCATGGTCAATACTGTGTTGTTCTAGAGACTGGAAAACTGTTCTTTCTCCTGCTGCATCTTCTTCCCTCCACCTCCAAACACACACACACTCCCCCTGAGAAAGCCCTTTTTGTGGGATTTGTTCTATGCTGTTGTGACCCCAGAATGTGAAGTACCCTGAGGAGCCAAAGACTGGTTGGACAATGCCGTAAGCCACCTGTCTCCATGACTCTAGGGCATATGTACTGAAATGTTCCCTGAACGTCTTAAAAAAGATTATTTGAAAGAGCAATTTCATTGCATTTATTTTCATATTTCTTAATCTAACTGGAAGAAGCACAGTTCTAGTGATCTTATCCTTTATGTGCTTGTTAAATAATACAGAAATTTTAAAATACACTTTGGGGTCTGAGGTTCACAAACGTATAGAATATTTTACCTTAGGAAGGGAGATACTAGTAAAAGAGGCAGTGGATATATTCTAAGAGTTGCATAAAACTTTCTGGATATTAGAAGGCACTTATGGGAGAGCAATGAAGGGAGCTCCAAGTAATGGTTACAAACAGAATGAAAGCTAATAAAATGTGAAACTATAGCTACTGATCTTTAACCTTAGTAACTTAAGCTGTGAGATCTTACATAGCTTATATAGTTACATGTTCAGATGAACGAGAGTGCTGAGTAAATCTTCATGTCTTTCCCTTTCTTCTGTAAACAGTGCCTTGTTTAAACGCATCTGGAATCTGCAGATCAGTGCAGGAGTCCAGCTGTGCTTGCTGTGGCCTGAAGATAAACAAATATATATATAAAAAAAAAGTGTAATCTTGCGAAAGTAAACTATATAAAAAAAAAAAAAATATATATATATACACACACACACACACACCTTTGAGAAGAGATGCATGTGGCTGAGTGGAGGCAGATAGATCTTTCAGCAGAGACACACTAGTGATGATTAGAGAGCCCAGGAATGAGTCTAATCTGGGGACTCCTAGTGGGCTTTCTGGCATTTTTCCCAACTCTTTGTAAGGGAAATACTGGGGCACTTCAGCCCCAAACAGTGAAAGGCCAGGTCACCTGCTTTTGCACATGATTGATACCTATCACTAAGGAGACAGACACCAAGTGCAGCTGCAGATGTGAAATACTGTGGTATTTATATTAAAAAATTTCTGAATTAAACACTGTATTTTTTTACATATACATGAGTAGAACTTTAAAGAAGACAAGAAAGCTTTAGATTGTGGGATGAAAAATAAATAGATAAAAACAAGGAAGGGAAATTGGTTGAGTTTATTTTATTTTTGATGGCTTCCTGTGTAAAGCTGGAGAATGATCAAAGGCAGATGATACATGTGTATGTTTCAACCTGTTCTACTCCATCTCTATTATTTGGGGATTTTTTTGCAACTTTAAAATGGAAAGTTGAAATGTTCCATCTTGAAAACAGGAATGAAACATTTTGCATTTTCTGAAAGCAATCAAACAAACCAAAATACATCCAAAGAAAACGGACTGTTGAATTTCACCCAATTAAAAATAGGCAATGAAAATATTGTATTTTCATAAAATAAGCTGTTTCTTAAAATGCATAATATTAGATTAGAATTCACCATTTATTCATCTATTGATATCAGGCCCCCTTTACATCTATCTAGCCACAACACACTTCTGTGCATATTTTTGTGTATTCTTTGGGATTAAATTTCTAGCAGTCTTAATGTTCTTCAAATGTTCTGTCATAAAATGTATTTACGACAACAGACAATTATAGGGCACATTGAACTATTCAATGAGCACTCTGTAATCTATTATTATCTGCATGCTGTAAAAATGCCCTCCAAATGCAGTATCTGGTTAATACCTGCTGATATCAAATATCACAAAGCAAGAAAGACCCTGACAATTGCAATTTGGAGGTTTGTTCCAACTCCTACTGAAGCCAGTAATAGCCTATATCTTCACTGAAGTGGATGATGGATCTGGCACCAAATAAAAAGAGTATGCCAGATTTCTTGCTGGAGATATGTAGAGTGACATGGGAAGCAAGAATCTTTAAACTTCTGTTCTTCCCCCCCCCCCCTTTTTGACCATTTTGTTTTACCGACTTGTTTTTTCCATAGGTCCTTGTCTTGGTTGTGGCTGGGATAGAATTAATTTTCCTTGTAGTAGCTGGTATGGTGTTATGTTTCAGATTTAGGATGCGAAGAATGTGGATAATACACTGATGTTTTAGTTGTTGCTGAGCTGTGCTTACACTAAGTCAAGACTTTTTCAGCTTCTCATACTACTCTGCCAGTGAGGAGGCTGGAGGGGCACAAGAAGCTGGGAGGGGACACAGCCAGGACAGCTGGCCCAAACTGGCCAAAGGGGTATTCCATACCATATGACATCATGCTGAACAAAAAAAACAAGGGGAGTTGGCCCAGGGGTGGCAGCAGCCTGCTGCTCAGTGACTGGCTAGGCGTCTGTCAGCAGGTAGTGAGCAATTGCGCATCACTTGTTTTGTATGTTCTTTTATCATCGTTGTTATTTTCCCTTCCTTTTCTGTCCTATTAAACTTTCTTTATCTCAACCCACAGGTTTTACCTTTTTTTCCGATTCTCTCCCTCATCCCACTGTGGAGTGAGTGAACGGCTGTGTGGTGATACCTACCTGCCGGGTTAAACCACAACAGTGCTGCAAAATGTGAGAGTGATTTGAACGGTAGCATATCACCTTCCAAATGGTCTCTGCACAAAGGTATGACAGAAGAAATTGATTTCCACTTTTCATCAATATTTCTAAATTGTAACGCATATTTTGCAGTAAAAGAAGATGCATCACCCTGGATTTTTTGTCAGCATTCCTGAAACAAAGTGCATTAAAAGCTACTAGCATGGAAGTTTCAGCTTAGTAATTTACAGCCTACAAATGGATTTCTTTCTCAGAGTGATAAGTCAGTCAGTGAACCATGTATTGTACATAGATGATGGGCGATTCACTCGCTGGATGTGGGGTTTTTGGCATTTCTCCTCAAAGTTTGAAACATAGAATGAATTTTGACTGAGACTTTATAGACCTTTACAAATTTGCATTCATTATATAGCTGTTACCAAATGGGCTCTGGTAAACCAGGATGAACTGAGCATCCCCTTCATAAGCTCATTTTGTTCTATCTGGTAGAATTTGAAATATAGGTTGGGTTGGGTTTGTACACCTAATAATAGCTTATCTTCAAAATTCAGTATATAGAAAAGTTAACTATGGCTTTTTCATGTATTCTCATTCATCATTTTTACCTGGCTATCAGCTGATCCACAGAGCTGCTCTGATCCCTCACACCTCCTCTGCTTATGGACTTAGTTCAGGTAGGAGGAAGGAGCTTTTGGATCTCCTGGGAGACCATGTTTTCTAGCAAGTACTGACACTGTTCTACATCTTTTCTGGATTAATTTACTTGTCTATATTTGTCAGACTTTTTGCTTTGATGTTTACATTCAGATAAGCGTTCCTGTATGTCAGATTTCTTTTCCTGGGATTAGAAGTGAAAATTAGCTTCTGGGAGAGCCAAGACTAAGATAGTTCATACCAGCTTAATGAGACAGCCAAACAAGACACATTTTCAATTCCATTTATCTATTAAAGTCATTTCTTGAGGACCCTGTGAAGGTTTTACTTAAAGGTATATCAGAAGAGCTGTGTTAAAGCTTCTAGAAGACTTCAAATTAAATGTTCTTCTACTGGAAAACTGAAGTTTAATCACTTGTGCTCATCATGTACTTTTTGGCTGAGGAGCATTACAATATATACGTATATATCATACACAAATGTATAAGTGTTAACACAAATAAGTGGGACTGGAGAGAATCTGACAGAACATATAATCTGTTCCCAAAAAGGTGTTTGTCTAATGGTTCTTGAGGAGTTCTAATGGCAGAGAACTTACCACCTTGCTTCAATAGTTTTAGGTTGGTTTTTTTTTTTAATTTGATACTTATTCAGATCTTTTTTTGTTGCAAATTAAATTTTTTTCCAGCTAGTGTTCAATACAGATCTTGAGTTCACTTATCTAAGCACCACTTGCTTGATATTCAGACATGTATACTGTTAATAATTGACAGTTTTATCTAGTGTTATGTATACATTCATTTGCTTTTTACAGATGTTTCACAATACACGAATGTTCATTCTGAATGCCCAAATACTCTCCAGATTGACCTGAGAACATATTGTATAACTGCAGACCAATACACCTGAATACATTTTATTTTTACTGTAACAGAGGAAAAACAAATTTAAGTACAGCAAGAACAGTACTGCTTTTACTAGTTGTACCACTTCCTTTCTTATCTCTTTTTTAAGTCTTCATGTTGTTTCCAAGAGTGCTTGCTCTTGAGGTACATACATTTTTTTCATTTTCACACAGTAAGTAAAACATGTTTAAGATGCTAAGCTTAGCTTAGAGGAATGTATTTTTCTATACTGGAAACTAATTCTGGGCAATCTTAAAATAAACTTTCAAGTTACTTGTTTATGTGTTGCAAGGCACAGTTCCCATATAGTCTCTCTTTATTTTTGTTAGAATTTGTCCCTGTCCTAACTGTATCCCTATTAATAAATTGCCATAATAAATTCACTCATTATGGGACCTAGGTATTGTGCAAGTGTGGTCTGAAATAAATGGGTCATAATGAGATTACAGGCAGTCTGGCTGGCCTGGAAATGAGACCCGGATTCGAAAAGGAGAAGCTGAAAGACTTTGTTCAAAGATATAATGACTGGAACTTAAGCCCCTGCTTTTGTCTAGTTTCACCACATGGAGGTTGCAAAGCCTGCACATGGACTAGCAATGATCCAATGCTTGAGTAAGGACACAAGGACTGCACTCAATTTATTTTGAAATTAGATTTAAATAATCATGACAGGTGACAGCAATGAAAAAATATCACAAAGCACACCCTCATTATCTCCAAATATAATAGTGAATAGATAGGTAGGGCCCTGGTCAACAATTGACCACAGGAAACTAGATCTTACAGCCAAATCAAACAAGAAATTAATATTTGTTTTCCCTACTTTTTGAAAGGAAAGCATTGGAAAAAAACCATAACATTTCAGTCATTTAGCAATGCTAAATTAAATTAATCTCTGTGAGCTAGGCTGTACCTCTAAGCACAACAGCTCTAAGGAGGAATGAGTTTGAAGGAGAGGGTGGAAAAGAATGGAAAAAGGAGGGGGGAGAGAGGAGATAGCAGAGGCAGGTAGTGGTTAGTTGGTATGCAAACCCATGGGACTGGAGTCAGTCTGCACAGAGACGTGAACAAAATGCCTCAGAGGAAGCCTGGAACAGGGCAATACCCAGCTCTAATTATTGTTGCTACTAAAAAAGAGAGTATGCACTTCTCTTGTAGACTCTATAAATGTAAGGAAGGTTGCCTTTCCCCAGATGAGTTGGGTACAGCCAGATTCAAGTGTGCAATACATCTAGCTATCCTACCTAGCAACAACTCTTCCCTCTTTTTCTTTTCTTTCTTTGTGTTTTTTGTTGTTGTTGTTGTTTGGTTTTGTTTTTCTTCTTTCCTTCATCCAGTAGCTGGATTTTGGAAGGGTTTTCATTTTATAGGAAATACAAATTATTGATTTTCTTTCTAAATCAGAATAAAAAATAGGTTTTTAGTTTTCCTAGAGAATGGAAATTCTGCTTTTCATCCAACCTTTATCAAAGACCAGGGAGTAAACTCCCGCATATTCTATTAACCTCAACAACATTCTGAATCTTTACACCAGCTAAGGCACAGCTTCCAGCATACTTGCTCCCAATAGTCATTCCAGTGCTCATTGGGTATCTGAGGATAACTTGCCAATTGATTGAACAGTAATTTCAGAGCAGGTTCTTCTCTTCTCTCTTTCTTTTCTCTCCTCCTCTATTTCTCTCTCCACTTTTTTCTTCCCTTTTCTCTTCCCTTCTCCGATCTGCTTCTTTTGTCACTCAGCATTTTCTCCTTTCTTCCTTTTTCCTTTTGCCACTACCCTATGATCAGGGTATTGCTAAACTGGTAACATCAGACTGCTGAATTAACTTCTTGAGAGAAAGAAGATAGAACATTTGTGTGTGCCTATTTATACTGAACATATAATGGTATGACATAGCACATATACATATGGGAACCTCTTAGGGTAAACTTTTGATACAGTCTGCAAGTATTTCCAGACCACACGTGCATCTATATAAAGTCTGTTCACAGAATTATTATGCTTTTTGTTGTGAGGGTAGGGGCGAGAAAGCTTACAAACTGTTTTTTCATCATAAAAATTAGTTTTGCCTTTCCTGGCACATGTACTCTTCAAAATATGTTCATTCCTTATGCACCAAACCTGTGAAAACAAATGTGCAAGTTTTCTTTGCTGAAACATGTTAAACTGCAGGTATATATAAAAAAAATATAAGAAAGAAATCCATGTGCTGATATATTAAAATGGAAATAGTAGTAACTTCTTTATTTAAATAAAATGTGTTGTCACTTAAACGATAATAAGGGAGATAAAGTTTATTCATTTGTTGTATACCATTGTATTAGCTTTAATCAGAAACAAAGTCTCTGTAATATGTGATGAAATAATTGTAGGTATGTGAAAGGTGTTTTCACCTGTAAAATAATTTGGCTTAATTTTGAAGATGAGAACCAACAGTGTGCAACCTAGTAGATAAAATGTCTTTTTTTTAATATTCCAGGTGCTTTATTTGCTTCCTTGTTCATCAAAAATCATATTGTATTTGCAGAACAATAGGTAAGTTCTTCAGTATCTAATTTAATACCCATCAATACTTATGGGTACAAATGGGGGAAAACATTGTCATAAACTGACTTGCACTTTAAAGATCAAAATGCATTTTTTTTTTTGAGCATATACTGCATCAAGCTCTAATTTTTATTAACATTCCTTTTGTTCAAAGTAGTGTGATTCTAAATTAATTCTTACTAACTTTTTGAGCAGAAATATGAAGTAAATGTACTTGAGCTTAAAAGTAATCATAGCAAAGGGAGAGCCAAATAACAGAAGCACAATACAGATGTAAAATGAGCAATGACTGTAAAAAAAGTGTTACCTGTAACAGAAGAAGATGTTTTCTTGGTCCCTGGTCTGCTCTTTATTTGTAATTTGTGTGTGTGTGTGCGTGTGTATATACGAACATGTGTTAAACCTGCTGCACTCAGTTTAATATTCTTTTTTTTCCTTAGTGCAAGCAAACATCAAAACAGTATTATCCTCTTGTCCTTATTTAAATTCTAAAAGCAAGTACACCCCAAAGTGATATTTTTCTTTTTTTGTTGTTGTTTTGCTTCAATATTTTATTCATGCAAAGTGGTAAGTAGGTTAGTAGGTATAACGAACATACTTGACTTCAAGTACCCATTTTCTTCTCTGTCACATTATTCCCTTTGTATTTCAGGTTTAGTAGCCATATTATGAATGAAACACCAGCCTCTTGTCTGTGGCCAAAAAAATCCCACAACAACAACAACAGAGTGAAATGCCTTTAACTGATTTTAGCTGTGCTGAAGTTCCAAATTGTGAGGCAAAAGTCTGTTCTTGAACTCCCCATCCCTTCCAAGTGTTGCAGAATCTTATCAGAAAAACTGCATGCTGCATAATTACAAAATAATAAATCTGCTTCCTCTTTCTTCCCTGCTTTTAAACATAATTTGAAGTATTACAAAGAAAAAAGCAGACAGAAAGGTTATTTTCAAATTCTCTATCTCCCACCCAGTACCCTACAAATTTTTGTGTTTATAACCATATCAGTGCATTTCTTTTTGAACTCTTGTTGCTGTGTGAAAACAATACAAATATAAATTTGGAAATTCTCAATGCAAATGATAGAATATTTTGGCTATAGAGAAACAGTAAAGCAGACATTAGATAAATGTGTTCTCAAATGAATGAAATTATGCCGTAATGTAATAGGTAACATTGGTCCTTCACACTACTGGATCAGTTTTGGGCGCCTTCCTCCCTCCCTCCCTCCCTCATGTGCTACATAAAAAAAAGGCCATGACAGATCATTTACACAGGGATGCTCAAAGTTGTTCTTACCAAAATTGCATTCAGTTCCATGTTTCTGCTTAGAAGTCATACATAACCATATTACTTGAAATAATCTATATTCAGGCACCATAATATTATATAGTTTAGATGCTGTATGTGAATGTTTATGTTGACAGGGTTGTTGCTAAGTTGTGAATTTCATGGTGAGATTTCAAGATGTGTTTAAAATACAAAATTTAAGAAATCCCAAACAAATATCCGAAGTATTATTTGTCATGTATCTCATTTAATTAAGCAGTCTTGTTTCTTTCCTACATAACTATATTTAATCACAAGAAAATAATTTATTTTGAAATATATAGTGAAATGTCCAACCATTTACTTCACTGAAGGTTTACTAGCTTTTTGTGGAATAGCTGCATATGGAAAACTAAAGTTAATTACTTCCCTCCCCCCCCCCCCCCCCCCCCAATGTTGCAATGGTTTTTTTAAATGTTCCTTCTGGAATAAAAATAGTGTGTGGCCCATGATATATGAATAAGGTTTCTTAGTTTTTGGTTGTTGTTGTTGTTTTTTGTTTTTTTTTAAAGACCTCTAGATCTTTTTTATGCCTATGCTATTTAGGGGAATAAATTAAGTTTAGGTTTGTTTTCTATTTAATTTATTGGGGTACATTGAAAAAACTAAGCATGCCAACTTCCTCTAGTAGCATTCATTCTTCAATAGTTGCAGCCTATCCCATATTTCAACTAATTTGGTGAAGTTGGAAAATCAATTCTGTTTTACAAATACTAATGCTGTGATCATTATCTTTGCTCTAAGGGCTTACATTTGAACACAACATAATTCAGATTAATAATGCATATTTAATAAATGCTAACATAAGTACCAAGGAAGCACTTTGGTTTCCAAATGAATCTCAGCATATGGTTGTAATATCTAATCAATAATTAATTATAAGCTAGTTGACCCAATAGACTCTTGTACTTGCATGTATTAAAAAAGAAGAATCTGGTAAGCAAGTTGGAAAACTAGAAAATATAATGTATAATCTCTTTTTGCACTTTTTCTTCACTCAGGCACGAGATTAAGATTTATTTAGTGTTCAAGAGCCCTTGCAACTACATACATAAAATTAAAAAAGAAGATAAATCCTAAATATGGGGGCAAGTATACCAGCACAGTGCAATGTATATGCGACCCATGATCCAGTTACATCCAGTCAGGGGTCTCATATGCTTTCAGTGGACAGAGTTTTGAAACAGCCTTTATACATATGATGGTGGCTGAAGATGCATAGGGCATCTTATTCCTGCGTTGGCTATTGGTGCCATAGTTTGCAAGCTAAGTTGATACAAGGACAGTTCTTCCAAGGTTGTTACAGTCATTTCTATACATTTTATCTGAGGGATGAGTGAGTATCTGCTAGTAGCCAGTGCTGAAGAGCTTCAAGTAGCTTGCACAGGCCTTATAATACACCAGAAATGACATGCTAGCAACAATGCAACGTAACAACTACTAACCATATAAACCATAAGAAAGACTGAAGAATTCCAAGTCCAACCATATCTCTGTTGCAGAGCACCTGTGCAGGTACCTTTTCATGGCAGATTGCAAAGTGCTGATTGGTGACCTCAGTGGAAGTTGAATTGCAGATCCAGAGCTATCCCCATTGTTGGGACAGCATCTGACTTTGACTGTAATCAGTAATGAGGAAGAGGAGGCAGAGAAAAGAATTGGATTAATATGGTAAGAAACTGCCAGAAATTGCAACAGCTAAAATATTTCAGCAATGGAGGTGACCCTATACAATGGACTAACCAAACATTTACGCCACTTAGGCTGCTCAATTTTTCCAGGTTAAGGCTCTGAATCACAGCTGTTCTAGGCTTTGATGCTCTTCCTACTCATCACATCATGCTGCTGTTTGCTTACCAGCTTTACTGTGCTTGTTATCACTCACTCCGTTTTTTGGGGGGGAACACTCTGCTTTCCCTTATCTCCTGAGCTGTATCTTCACTAACCTGCGACAGAAGCGGACTGCAGCTTAGCTGACCTTAGCTCTATGGAGAAGCTGTTATGCACAAAACATGTCTGTAATGATTCTGTATTTTTGCTAGCTGTGCAGTTCTTTTAGTGATAAAGGTTTATTGCCTTATGAAAATGTTGCAAAACCAAAAATGACTAAAATTTTGTCTCTTTTTCTGCATTCCTTTTCAACAGTTTATTATGCCTAATGATATTATCTGGCAAGGTCCTCTGATGGAAAAAAATACATGTTAATTACTATGACTTTTAGATTATAAATACACGGCATATATATGTAGGAGAATGGCAGAAAACCTATTGCCCAAGAGCCTTGCAAACAAAGGCAAAGAAGGATTCCTTGAAGAGGGTCAAATCTCAATATATAAGACAGGCCAGTTGATGTTTATATCCCACCTGAAACACTTCTGCAGACCTCCTCTCTCTAAAATACAGTCAGGTTTAGATCTGCACAGATGCTCAGCTGAAGGAGAAATTGCAAGAAGACTCTTTCTCTTGGCAAGGATGGATAACTTTCACAGCGCTTGACCGCTCCTGACTGTAAAGATTTCTCTGTTGTGCACTGTCAAGTTGAGGTTAATTCTCATGCATTTTGTTTCTAGCAAATAGATCTAGCATATTGATGGAAAAGTAGACCCTGTTTCCCGAAGAACTGTCCTCATTTCAAGCATGTGAAAGAGAAAAGCCTGTTTCTCTGAGGAGCAGCAGTTTGTGTCCCTTTGGCTGACACTGAGAGGTTTGACACTGCCCTCTTTTGCCTGAGCCTGGACTAGCTGCTGCAAGGAAGACCTTGAGATTTAAATGTTAGATATTTACATATATAACCATACCTTCTTACAAGGCCAAAGTGTATTTGTTTTTTTTAATCAGTTCACTATCATTAAATATAAGTCCAGTTTTAATATAGTTAGCTCTCATTGACTCTTCCACTAGCAGCAATCTTCCGCTGAGGAGCACTCAAAATATTACTTGTGACCCTTAAGAACCTTAAAGAGAATTAAAGAAGACTTCTTCCGCCAGTGAAAAAGTACATGCTTGCTGATATGGTTGAGTGGAATCAGATGCATTAGCAGTATTAGCAAATGCCTTGAGTTTTACCCAAATAGTTCAATAACAATGCACAATAATATCTCTAGTATCTGTCTTTAACAGCATTGTGTCCTACGAATCCCCAGTGATGATTTCAGCTAACTTTGAGTACTAGCACATGATGGATTCCACCCTGTAGGAAACCCCTTTTCTTTTTCTGGATTTGTCTGAGGTCTGCCTTTCAAAAATACAGAGTGCACTTACCTCCTTTGATTTTCTGATTGCAGTGTTTGGCACTTCTTAAATCAATTTGTAGGTGACTTAGATCAGAGAACTGAGCTTTGAAAAGTAGGTTGCAGGCTTCTGGTCAAGATTCAGATTAAAGCTAATGTTTGTGTATTGCTTATGAGCTCAGTTTCAAGGTTCTGGTTTGGCGAACAGGGAATGGACCTGGTTCGTAGCATTCATAAGAGAGATGGATTCAAGATCCTGACTTTCCAAAAGTTCGGAAAGAAGGAGGCTGGATCTCATGTTCTAGTTTGGGTTCTCCTTTGCTTTATTATTGAGAAGCATGTAAATTAAAAAATCCAAACCTGACCTACATAGGTATATTCAGGAAAATTGTAATAATCATCTCAAAGTAAGTCTCTGACAGCTTTATTGCTGATGCAATATCTCATGATATTGCCTTGTTTCTGTGTCTGTTAGAGGGTTTCGCTTGTGTATTCCTGAAACAATGGACTGTTAGTCTTGCTTTAGTAACCAGACACTAATCACGTGTTAGTAGATGTACTGTGGTGAAAAAGGAGCAATCCATGTACTTATTAGCTGTGTTATGGCAACTTTCTACTCCTACAGTAAGACCAGAACTGTCAAAGAGTTTACTAATTCATTACATTAAGGATGCAGCAAAATGATTGATGTGTGATTTAAGAGTTTATTATTCTTCATTAAAAATGTAATAGAACATTAACAGGGTTTTGTTCTCAAAGGTATTACATGTAGAGAAAAGAGAGAGAGGCTAGAACAGAAAATAAAGCCGTACAGGTTTGTATATTTTTAAAGTTCCATGACAGATCATATTTGCTCATTCCAAAGCCTCATTATGCAGTAAAACAGAGTTAATGAGAAATCAACCCCACTGCTCAGAGATCTTAAATTTTGGCAAATCTCAGCTCATCGTCAGTTTGGAGATGTGTAAATCTGATGTTTGGTCTCCTCCTCTGTAGCTTCTATGGAGGTCTACTCTACACAGCTTTCTAATTAGTCACTCCAAAATAGCAAGCGAGTACATCATCCTCGTTACGAGTAGTGTTTCTGGCTATGTGTAATAGCTTTACTCCAAAACTTTTCCATTGTTTTCTTTCCTACTTCCTAGATCCACCTCACTTTTGTGAAGGGGGGAGGGGGACACAGCAAACTAATAAGAAAATAATTAATTTATATTTTTTCTTTTCTACTTATAAATTGTATATAAATAATTAAGGAGCAAGTTGCAGGCACGAGGTGTTTTAAGAACAGTAACAGACAGTGCTATAGATGTTACAATCCAGAAAATATGCAACTCATTACCCCTTTGCACTCTATAGATAAAACAATGCTGCCCACTTATGAAACACATAATAATCCTTTATTACCTTTTGTTAATTTATTTATAAAGCAGGATCAGATTCCTTATACTTAAAACGGAAAAAGTATATTTCTCGAATGAAAGAATTTTAAGAATAAGGTGTCTATACTATTTTTCATTTAGAACACTGAATGAAATAATTTTTAACAGCTTCATAGTGAAGTAAAATCCTCATCATTTTTTTGTGGCATCTGAATAGAATTATTTTTCTATTAGATGGACTGCATGTGCATGAACAGTCCCCATTTACATAGAAGCCTGAAACAGCTTATTTTCACTATGTTTTGGTGTACTGTAGGAGCAAAAACTTCCATTCTGACTGGAAGCACAAATTTTCTAAGATATTTTTTTTTCTGTCATAAGATTTCCATTTACAGGTATTTCCCTGAGAACCTGTTCAAACAAAACACCCCTCTGAAACATATGGCATAATGAAACATTCAAGCTTTGGCTACAGCAATAAGAGAGGGGAAGAAAAGACAACGTCCCCCTTTTGAAGTATTTCTCACATAGTTTGTACAAAATGCTTTCTACAGGAAGGAAAGCATATTCTGACCCCAGATATTTCTCTTTTTCCCAGTAGCCTAATTTCAGTCTCCTATGAGAAACTATAAACCAGTTTTGCAAAGGTCAGCAAAGAAAATATTGCATGGCCCTGGGCTTCATATTGTGCATTTGACAATGATCATATTTGATGTGAGGGCAGGAAGAAAAAAAGGTCTCTAGCAGGTAGGATGGGGTAGGGGTACGTGGTTAAGGAGTCCTTCTGCGTATTTAGCACAAGCAATTTGTCTTTAATTTTCATATTCAGGAACACTCACCTCCTCGCTATATCAAAAAACCAAAACCAATCACGGTAGCTGAGAATCAGAAGTAAATATAACTCTTCTTTTCAAGGTTAAAAAATGAGTAAGTCTTCTCATGGTCGTGATACTTTATAAACATATACTAAAACTCACTATCAAATTATGAGATAAAAATAACTCTCTGTTAGAAAACGTGACTCTTGATCGTTGTAAAACATGTAAGCGTGTTTTACTTTCACAGGTTAAAAAAAAGCAAACCCACTTTAGTGGGTTTTCTGTTGTGCTGAAAGTCTTTGTGTGCTATGCTAGGGCCTTTGTTAGGACTGTTAGAGGCAAAAAAGCAGAAGCGTGAATGAGAGTCATTTACAGTGAATGTGTTGCTTATTATTACTGTCTTTTTTCCTTTATCGTTCATCATATTTCATTCACTTGAATGATACATATATATGTATTTTTCACTGGCTTTTTTTTTTTTTTTTGTCAGCTGAATGCAAAGGAGAGGCATATAGTTTTGCTCTCTCTATCTCTAATTTGAAAATATAAGATGTTCAGGAAGTTCTGTTGAGCTTGCAACAATCTATTGAAAATTAGCCCATTTGTATGAGCTGAATCAAGCACCAAAATGTCAGGTGTGTTCCTTTTCCCAGCATCATTGCTAATCTATAGTTTTGGTAACTGAAGTGATGTATAATGAAAATGTCTACTGCGCTGTGTATCATTAGCTATTCCTTATTACAGTCAGCCATCTATTCATCCTTTCTGGATGTACTCATGAATAAGATGCATAGCAAACTGATGTTCTGTTTTTCCTCATTAAGAATCTGATATCTTGTTCAGCAACACTGAAGAGGAAACGATTTGCATTCGGTTCTCAGTGTGCATTTTATAACCCATAGAAAATTAAAAATAAACAACAATATGTGCAGTGATTTCATAGACTTTCTTCGTATAAATTAGAAGCATTTCCAAAAACTATGTCAGACAGAGCTGGTGACTGTATGCTAGAAAATACCCTAGCAACAATACAAATGTGTATTTTATAAGTGATTCGTATATCTGATGAACCAATGTATATCACATGGATATACTCTGCACTTCAGGATCTCCTCAAATCTGTCTCCTTTAAATGTTGATTTTTAGTAGGCTTTCCAGTTCAACAGACTTACAATGTATAGAATGTATAGAAATAAATATATTTTTCTTACATTTAATGGAAGGTAGGAATGATCAGTGACTAAGAAGGAGGCGTAAGATTTAGCTTACTTCGTATCTGATGGGGAAACCCATTCACAATAGTTTAACTGCAGTTCATTTCTGATACTTTTCTTACTCTGTGTGGAATACAAGCTCTTTAGAATAAAGGAATTTTTTAGTTTTGGGGGCATTTGGTTGGTTGGTTTTTTTACAGCACCTAACTCCAAGGAACTCCACAGGTACTCTGGGATACCACTAACAAATACTAAGTTTCTGTAAACGTAAGCTTTAGATGGCTGACATTTGCTTGGTAATGCAATTGAAATTGCATTACTATTCAAATAAATGTCCAGATCGTAACAGGACCTGCTGTCCTCACTTATTAGATGCAGATATAGTGTTAGATGGAAAATTAAAATTCACTTGCCCACCTGAGAATGATTTCCTACTTGAAGGAAGTAGGGAAAATAGTTAAAAGAAAATGGAAATTATGTACTCTGTTTCTTCAGGACTTCCTGATTGACAGCATCGGGTGTGTTGTGTAGAAATGTGCCTGGTGTTAATAGTGCTTCACACACTTGCTGTGAAGCACTTGCAGGGCCAGTTTCTCATTCACACTACATTAGATCAGTAGAATCTGAAGAGAGCTTGTAGTTCATCCTTGATGTCTTCTGCTTCCAGTCTGAATGTTTTAGCAAAAAGATCTAGCGAAAACTCTCAACATGAATACAATGTTTATACTTTTGCTGATAGTCCATCATCTGGTTCTAGTTCATATATACCCTGTAATGCATAGCTGACAAAACTATACATTATAGTGAATAATTGCAGTGCAGCTACATCAGTCTAGAATTACTCGTTGAAACATAGTCTCTTTGGACTTGGAGAGTGTTTCTCAGTTAAAAAAATATTAAAAGATCTGTTATCTCATTTTACAGATAAAAACCTAAGCGATAAGTGTTTTTAAAAATAACTCTGTCAATCAGTGTTATTTGTCCAGATGGAATTATGTTTTCCTTTCCGTGCTATCTGTGCTTGTATCACTATTGGAGAATTCAAACCCAGCAATACTATGTGTAGAAAGAAGACTAACACAAGGACATGGTTTTTTAATAACTAGTTGAGTAGGATCAAAGAATGCACAGTAAGTTACATGGAATTGGTATTGATCAACAAGGTTTTCTTGAGGCACAACAGGACTCTTAGCTGTACCGCATATACCAGGCATCTGATTCACTTTATGTGTGTGTGTTGGGGGGGGGGGGGGGGGAGAATACAGAAGAAAAAGCAAATGGATAAATCAAGTTGTGTTAAGTCAAACCTACGATACAGCTGCCTATTTTTCTGTTACTTTGTGCAATGTTTTGAAACACAAATGCTAGGCAAGGAAAGCTTGGCAATTTTGAAGCACGTAAGAGGGTTAAGAAAATAGGACTGTGGTTTAATTAGGCTGCAAATGTGTCTTAACTTTACCGCTGAATATTGCCTCTGTATATATGTAATACTTCTATATATATTATACTACTGTACATATATATATAATATTACACAGAAACAGGAGGGAAACTGCCCTCAATATTGTTTTCTAAGCTTTTAATATGATCCTTGGCTGAGCCTTTCAAAGTATGGGGATGAGATGTGGGAACACAGACAAAAAGGAACTGATCTCCTGTGGTGTTAGAAGGTAGGAGCCCAAATTTTGTGGTTCTTTCTAATAATTTGCTTGCAGATTTGATTTATTCGAAGATTAATCTTTGTTGAACAAGTAAGACTGACAATCCATTCACTTAATACCCCTTGAGTGATTATAGTAGATTATTAGCACTTCCTTCTTTAATTTTGGCCAGACTCTTCTCTAATCCCAGGATATGACGGAGAGTCATATCCCACTCACGTTTTCCTTCACCTAATCTAGCTATGTCCTTCTGTAGTTTGTTCCCCTAAACTTGGCTTTCTTCCTTATATCTTCTTCACTATGTTTCAATCACATCCAGCTCCTATTCCTGCTTTGTGTATTTCCTTAATCATTAACTTTATCAAGGTCTTAAATATAATTTCTAAAATTAGTATGGCTTTTCCCTCCCCAATGGTATCTAGATGTATCTCTCTGTGCCAGCTGCAAATCATTTCATCATTAAAAGGAACACAGGTATTTATATAAAACATTATTGCAATGTAAATCATGTAGAATGTTAGTAGCATAGAGAAGATATCTTACAAAAAAACATCTTTTGTCCGAATGTATTTCTGTGTAACAACAAACTGTTCTGATCATCATAATGGGATGAATAGCTTGAACTACTATAAACAGTGCATTTTACAATTAGCAGGAGGAGTAAGCAGGAAAGGAGCACACCATCCTCATTCTTAACACATTTACTTGTAATCGAAATAAAAACACAAGCTTCTCAGCATGTTGAAGACTTAATTTTAATAACTGATGTTTACTTAATGGTTGTAACTGCAGCTTCCGAAGAGATTGGCAGTTTATAATATGCTAACATTCCCAGCTGTTATGATTCAAATAAGAAGGAAGACTAAGAAATTAACACTGAGAAAACTACTTAGCCACATGGTAGCACATAGGGTATAAACTTGACTGTAAAAGAGCAGAACAGTGCTTAGAACATAAACATTTTCCTCAGTATGAAACACATTTTCAGGTATAGCTGGTTTTTTTACATTGCGCTTACGAGGCTTCCACGGTAAAATTTTTTGGCTTACTAGTACCCACTTAGTAATATTTGTACCTATTTGTAATGTATGTTTATAGTACATTTTTTTGTAGAAAAACTGAGCAAAACTGATTGATTGGTAGTTATTAGCCTCATTTTGTCAAAGCCAAAATTGACATGATTTGATTCAGATCTTCACAGAAATTACAGTACCAAATAGTATTATCAAATGTAATGTTCTGTAGAAGAATTACATTCTGTTTATTATAGTTATTTAGAGGGATGAAGAAATGATAGGAAGATCTTATTCAGGAAGGCATTCATCAGACTACGGCCTTTTGTGCCCAGCTTCATGCTCGAGTTTTTTTGCTCTCAACATGTACATTTTGCTGTTCCTCTATCCATCTCCAAGTGCTTTCAAAGGAAAAGCAAGTTTCAGTTACCTTATCTATTAGATAGGCAAACAAAGGTACAAAATGATAAAAATGATTCATTTAGTCTTGCACTGCGGGTCAGCTGCAAAATCAGAGACACATGGCTGCCAATCAGTACTTTCATCAAACACCTTTCTGTGTCATGTGTAGTGTTACGTTATTCTTTGCGGGTCTTACTAGCAACATTTAAAATAGAAGTGAGGTTTGGGTTGTTGTTTTTTTTTTAAGATGTAGATATGGGCACGTGAGTCTTGGTACACTGTGGAGCATGCAGGCATGCCTGTGGCAATGCTGTGCCATATCGACCCAAGTGAGCACTGAGAACTCACAGCATCAATCTAGAGATATTAATTCAGATACCTCTGAGTGATGATGGTATTTGAAGCTCTCAGTGAAGGAAGGCTGTGTGCCAGCCACCAAAAAAACAGGTCTCATCTATCCTAGGTGATGGCAGAGCATTGCTTTTCAAGGCACTGGACGTGTTTCCCTCCTTCTGCTTCTGCAAAGAGTGGGTATTGCCGGCCTGAGAACTGCTGGAAATTAGCTCCGTCTGGGTTCCCAGTGGGGCACCCAAGGGTTTGTAAGTCTCTACCATAGATCATTGTAATTACACCAAGATCACCATAAACGATGTGAAATTCAACTCAAAGTATCCAGAATATGTGCGTGCCATAAAAAAATACCCGCGCTCAGAATCAGGGAAGCAAGCCAGATCTCTACATTAATGGCTGGGTGACTCTTCCAAGGAGAATGCAGGCAAAGCCGGCCAATGGCAAGCACAGGGCAGGGCAGAGAGGGGCAGCTGCTCCGGATCCCCGAGCACAGGCACTTGCCCTGCCTGCAGCCCCGACCTGAGATTTTCCCTCATGGAGGTAGGCACCTGGAAACATTCCTCAGCACGTTATTCTGAAATGCATCCAGTGGAGGTACCTTCTACCTCTGCTTTGTTGAAATTACGATGTTATGGACAATGGGAAGAGAAAGGACAGGTATATGAATGACAGTAGCCCAGTAATTGTTAGTCAGGGAATGACTGACATTTACGTTTCTGTTCCCTCCCTCAGGACTGCACCTCTCCTTTCTCTTTCCCGCCTCCTCTTTTCACTCAAATGGCTATATGTTATAGCTTCAAGGTGGTGGTATAATAAATATGAAAAAAAAATCGCGTTATTCATTATGAATTGCCCACACTTCTAATAGTATGGGTATATGGATGTGGTGAGAGTAATTT
The DNA here is from genome assembly GCF_929443795.1 of Astur gentilis. NCBI lineage: Eukaryota > Metazoa > Chordata > Aves > Accipitriformes > Accipitridae > Astur > Astur gentilis. The sequence goes on from NC_064891.1 coordinate 17,922,307, forward strand.
GCATTAACGCTTATAAGCCAACTTTGTTGTTGGTTTCCCATAACAACATAAATAATGAACAATAATGAACAAAATTTGTTTTGGTTTAGACATTTCACTGGAGCTATAACCATGAAATGAAAATATAGTTTTATATAGTCTCACTAGTTTGCTTTTTTTTTCGTAAAATAAAATATAAGCAATAGGCTTTTCTGTTCCAAAGTAATCACTATTTTTCAGTATTTCATTTTCTTCAGTTTTCTCAAAAGTGTTCCTGATAATAGAGTTAATCCAGGTATTTTCATTCTAGTGGCGTATTATACATTAAGTTAGCCTTAAATATCACTAGGTACGTTTTCAGAGTTCCAGCTCAGCGTAATTTCTCTTGACTTAACACTTCCTAATTTAGAGTCTTCTTTCTAGCAATAAATTCTAACCTTTGGCCTCTGACATCATTTTCTACAAAAACAATATTTGCTATTTGCAAGTCTTTATTTTATCTTCACAGTTAATGATTTATTTTTCCAGTGGAAAAGCTGTAGTGCATGCTAATTTCATTTTTGAATTAATAATAAACAGAGGTGTTTTCTTCATTCCTACCACATCATAAAATACTGTGAATACTCTTTCTGTCTCTGAACTTCCAATCCCATCTTCTTCATATGCATTCTGAAGACAAAGAAAGGGAGATAATAAAAAACTCCTTTTAATCTGTAAATATTGGTCCATGCCCTGCAATGAAATGTATATGCCCCTTGTGATTCTGACTGTTAAAGGAGATTAACTACCTGTTCAGCTGGGACTAATTACAAGCCGCAGAAGCTAGAGAGAGAAAGATCAGGAGGCCAGATGGCTTGGAGAAGTGCAGGGGATTTTCTTCCAGCAACAGGTTTTGAAGGACTTCCCCAGTGATCTGGGAATAAATACCATGGGATGTGAGAAGGAAAAACTCTTTGTGAGAGAGACTGTGTATGAAGTAGAAAGCATTTCTAATGGGTTTGTCCTGTTTTTCCGAAATAGGAATGATTATGTTCAGGCACTCCTACCAACCAGTTTTGGAAGGGGGTGGGGTGGGAAGGTGCCTCAAAGTTGCAGAGGCTTCTGATCTCTCTCCTCACCAAATGTCTTGCTTCTGGGGAGGAGGAGACTGATAGGAGATCTCCATCTGGGGCATTGGTAATTGGTGGTGTGCTAAGTATCTGTATATCATTCTCTATTCTGAATGTGAAAGAGTCTTGATTAGCAAAGGTTGAGCTCAGATGAACCTCTCTGTTTATTAGCATGTGGAAATCTTTATTGATGTCCATAGCAAAACTGATGTGCTCATTAAAATTAGGCTGCCAGTTCCTTGCATGATTACTGGTTTTATCTTTGTGTTTAACTGGTTCATTCTTTTACATATTCCTTCTGTGCTTCATTTTGGCTTATGCAAGCTTATTATAGTCAGGTAATTGTTATGAATTTGTCTGGTCTATTGGTTACTCTTGAGTAAGTGTAAGAACTGAGTGAGTGTAGCTGCATAGGGATTTCACCAAATCAATGTGTGCAAATGGAAGACTACGCTGAAGGATACTTTCACTAAGTTGGAGACTTGTATCCCTCAAAGACTGGATTTATGTGTGCTGTGAAAACAGATCTGTGGTCTAATCACATCTGCATTTCTAAGTGCAAACTTCACTTGCAAATGGAAAAAAGTGTTTCTGTCCGAAAAAAATCTGACCTGAACTAATTCAAAAAAATTTTCTATACTGAGCTATAGTAAACTACTTCCCAGCTCCCTAGGGTGTAGGATCTTTTTTATGATACTATGGAGTGTGAACTGCTAAGACTGAAAATAATTTTAGGAATTTTCTGACAGCTCCTACTTACCAGGCAAGCTGTCTGTCATCTATGATATCTATTCTTCATAGCAATGCCCTGTAGTTTGTAAATTGTAAGTAGCTGTGGATTTGTGGGGTTTTTTCTCTCTTTCTTTTTTGATGTGTGTCTGACATTACAAGAAATGTAGCTAAAGGGATTTCAGAATTGCAGGGGTAGTCATAGAAGTGTTTACTTGAAAGGTTGAAAATAAATCTGGAATATTTTTAATTGAGTTTCTTTGTTCTTATAGGACTAGTAGGTAGGGTGGGGTTCTGTGTTCTGTTTCAGATCCCTTGTACTACACAAACATTCATGCAGCTTTTAATCAACATTTTAGGTTTGAGAGGGTTATGCTTTTAGTTTTGCATAGTCAGTAAGGTTAGGTCTAGTGGCAGAAGTGGAAAGATACATATGTTTATCTGTACAGTCATTTAGCCAATGATCAATAAATGTCTGACGATAAATCAATATGGATGTAATCTCCAATCTGTGGACTTCGAAGAACAATCTCCTGAGCGTTCTCACCACAAAATCTATATTCACTCCTGTCTTCATTCTAGCTGATTTATGCTCTGATGCTGTTTGCTTTCAAGGACCTCCATTTCTCTAAGTGCTGCCTGGTAGGTAAGCAACAATCCATCAGTGCACTACTAATATCAAGGAGGCTTATATTTAATTACAGATAACAGGCCCAGTGGGACGGAGAACAAAGTAACCAATTGCTAAGACTTGATATACTAAAATATAAAAAGAGAGGGAAGCCATAAAATGTGAAGGACCTTTATGAAAGAAATAGGTATTCTGACGTTATGCTCTAAACATATGGAATATGAGAATGAATTCTATGCTAGATTGTATTTTCAGTCTGATTTAAATTCTTTTCATGTAAAAAATATCCTCGGTAAAGATATTAAGTGACCAAATATGCTTGTTACTAGTCTACCTAAATTTGGTGTTGTCTTAATTATGTGTATGTAGAGAATACATATGGGTTAGTTCTATTTCTAAATACAAGTGTGCATTCTTATTTTACTGTTAGACAAAAGTAATGTAGCTAATCTTCCTTAATAGCTAAGTTGTTTTAGCATCCCTTCTTCCTGTACACTAAAAGCAATGTAGTTCCCCCATAACAGAGGTAGCACAATGTATTTCCTAAATATTATTTCTTGAACTTTCTCACCTTTGCATATGCTTGAGCTAGATCTTGTGTATAAGCTTGCTAAAATTGACCCTACTGACACAGCCAATGTCTGTCTTTAAACTAGCGCATGAGGAAACCAGTATGGGCTGACCTTTAAGGTGAGTGATATGCAATAAATATGAGCAACTTGTGTGTTGCTTTAAACATAGTTCTGATATAATAAATCCAAACATTCTGAATAGCCTGATGTTGTTAAAAAACTAATTTAACACAAACACAACTAAACAATATCACTTCTGTTTGAAAATTCATTTTATCTGAACCTCATATTAATCCATTAATTATTCTCAGCTGATGAAAATAACTTTTGAGAGACCTGTTTTCTGAAATAAATTTCTGACTACTTCTAGGCCTGAGTCCTTTCATAGCAAAGTTAAGTCAGAATAGGTACAAACAAAAAGTGATTGAAATAAGCATGTACAACTATCACAGCTGAAGCTTTTGAAATGAAGTAAGGAAATCTTCATTAGTTAGATGGAGATAAAAGAGCCAACAGATGGAAGAGGTAAGGAATAAAATGAAAGAAGAGGCAGACAGACTGCAGCCAATATGAAGGGAAAATGCCAATGAGTATATATAAGGCACATGATGCAGTAACTATTATTGCAGCTAAAACATGCATATCTCAGCAACTGTATAAATGAAGAGAGTTGCTAATCACTGTCAGCTGTTGGTCTTACTTTTTTTGAAGAAATCTTAAATACTGACATTTGGCTTCTGAAAAGACAACCTGAAGTTGAGGCTCTTGAAAGATATGTTATCTGTAAAAACTAATCTGCATGCCTGTGTAAAGGGATTTATTGCTAAAGTATCTGTGAAACATCAGTGAAAGCACTAATCTCCAGGGAAAGACAGTTCTGTGAATTTAGTTTACTGGTCACTGGATTTGTTACCTGTTAAGGTTTTTGTTTTGCTTTATCCTATTATTTGCAGTTAGCCCAAAGTTTGGAGTTCACTGAGGAGTTTCAGCGTGTCTTTCATGGATGTAAGTTTGCAAGTACAGCTATTCACACACTCAAAAATCTGTTTAAAACATTATCTTTTTTTAACATTTTACTGTATTTTTTAAATGAAAATGAGCTTGTAAAATAAGGAATTTTTATTAATATGCACTTAATAAAAAGCATAGATGTATAAGCAAAAGCTAAGCTGAATGGGTTGTGTAAATCAGGTTGTGTGAAGATTAAGGGGGAAGAATATAGATTTGCTTTAGTCTCTTGAGGTTTGCTACCTACAATTCAGTAACCTGCCATAGTACTACTGATATGTACCACATTTGGAAAATTACACAGATCTATGTAATAAAATAATGCCTTCCTTAAAGTAATGATAGGGTGCACAAGGAGGAGAGAGCTGAATCTTCTTTAAAGTTGTCTACGTTTTCCTGATGATATATGAAAGGTAATCAATGTTCAGCCAGCTTGTGAACTGAGCGCCCTGACTCCACAAGAAGGAAGAGTGATTCTATCTTTGTCAGCCAAAAATGTATTATATTGGGGTTTAGTAAGACTGTTAAGGATGTGTATTAAACACTGTGGATTATTCAGGCTCCTTTGTGCTGCTCAGCTTCTGGCTGTGGAGAGAAACCAATGAAGAGTTTCCTTTGTTTGTAGATGATACTATTTTTTTATAGCTAGTTTTTCTGTTCAATTTTTGTAGGAGTGCTAGGCAAATTTGATACTTCTCACTGAAAATACCTTCTTTTATGTCATATTCAGAAGGTCTAGCTATTCCTAGTAACTAATGTAAGAGAACATACAAGCATCTCTGCTAGGTAGACCAGGTGCTGTATGTTGATTTCCTCCCCACTTAGGTAAATTCCTCATCCTTTCTAGGGCTTGAATATTGATGGTGTGATGGCTTGGTATCCGAAGAGTAGCATTATATACTTCTGGATGATTTTTACGTGTGGCAGCTGGACCACTGGTATTGCAGGCATCGTAAGGGGAAGAAGTGTCTATAAGTGGGCAGCTGCATATGAGGAAGCAAACCTAAATACCTGGAGTCCCAGGTAGCCCCTAAAGGAGAAGCTAAATTATTGTTTGGTGCATGTCAGTGTATCAGAACCCAGGGCTACGATGACAATCTCTGAGAAAAGCAACACACAAGATAAAGTGGGGTGGGAGGGCACGGGAGAAGGGGAGGATGAGAGGCAGAGTAGTTTACGGTCCTTAGTTGGCAAACAGCATGTGACTCTTTAGTTTCAGCTGATAATTAGATTTTACATTTTTTCCCACGTTAGATTCTAGGTCAGTCTGAGAGTGTAGGATTATCCCCCATGCTTGGTCAAGACTTACTGTGGTTTTCAGGAGGTTTACAGAGAGGAACTGGAATAAGGGATTAAAAGTGCTGAGGATTCAGAGGCAGTACAATAGTATATCTCTAAAGTTATTCAACTTCCTTATCACAGCAGCACAGATACGTCTATTTCCCTGCATAAACCAAGATTCTTGTGTTGCTTGCAAGATACTCGGGTACAGCCCTGGTAGGTAAACATATGCTTGCTTCCAGTACTTGGAATTTCTCCTATGTGTGCGCTTTCTTCAGGTGTGTCATTTAATGTATGCAGACTGTTCATTTTCCTTTTTTTGGTAAGAACTTTTTTAAGAGACAGTAATACAAGATTTTTAGCAGTTCATGTTTACAAGAAATACATGAATTGGTAACTGCACGACGTGCCTAACTTTAGTAAAACCTTAAAATACAGGATAATCAGAAAAACTTTCAAATAAGCTTAATACAGTCCCTGAAAGCCTGATGCATATGTTGACTAGTAACATGAAACATTTTAAAAATTAACGTTTTTTTTTAATAAGGGTGTAAATATGTTTGTCAAAAAAGCGTACATGCATATGCTTCTTTTCCTTTGTCCTCTGTAGTAGCCAAGAAATCTATCGCTCTGTTCCTGACTTGAGGTTTATTTTTTGATGTCGTAGAAATACTGTAGATCTCCCTACTTTTATGTAGACTGCAGATTTGTGTTAACTTGTTTCTGCTTCAACTCAATATTCTTAAAACAAAACAAAACAAAAAAAACCCCTCACAATTAATGATATTTTGGAGAGAGACTTTCTGTCAAGATACAATAATATGCAAGTAATTTAATCATCTTGGTTGCTTTGAATCTGAAAGATTGAATTATGTCAACTTCTATATTGGCAGGCATACAAACAAACTAAAATAGTTATCTAGATATCCTATTACAGAGAGCAATAAAAACTCCATTTGGTGTACAGGCAATTAGATCTTGGATAAATTCTAAATGTTGTATTTTAATAATGTGCATATATACACAAATTAATTTAATTCTGACTAAAAAAAAGTCATGGGTATAGAGCTGCTGCCCCCAACATACATGAGCAGAATGTATTATTCTTGCTTGAGTGCCAAATAAATGTCCATTTTCTTAGCCTCAGGTGATCTCAAGGGTTTAGACACCTGAGCTGTGGATACTGGGAAGAAGTTGGAAACAAAAGAGGCGAGCTGACTAACAGCAGAAAGCATGATTTCTGAATAATTATTTTAAATTGTTAATGTATGTAACCAATGTGTAGATAATATTCATAGAATCTGACAAGGCATGGCTTGCCAATATGAAAAATAATGTGACAAATGGAAAGTAAGCAGAAGAGATGCAAAGTGTCACCTTACAATTACGAATACAAATGTGATCAATGGAATTGGTAGAATTCTCATCCAATTCTCATTATGTAGATAATTACAAAATAAGGTGTTCATACAGTAGCTTTACTTAAACTCATATGCTCCTCAGCACTTTGAGAATATTCTACTTTGGAGCTAGTGTCATAGCAAGTAAGGATTCTTGCTCTTTATTTGTGATAATTAAGATAAATTCCCTGTCTGAAATCCTGTTAGTTCTATGTTGTATATTCTTCTAGTGCTTGCTTTTGAGGATGATGGTGAGATATAGTCACAGAGTAAATAATGGCACCGTATTGCTAATTAAATATTAAATGTTCAGATAATCACATTATAGAAACCTAGTCAGACAAATGGTTTATTGCATATACATTTAGGACAGTTATTGAATCTTTTTTTTTTCCCTAGGTTTTAAACTGCTTTCAGTGGAGACATAAAAATCTAGTCTACTAGAGGACTTACTTTTGAATGACTTGCATGAACCCTATTTAGCTTATGGTATTTAGTAAAACAGTACTTGATGCCAGATAAAAGAAATGACAGAATATTATCTATGCATTTATGATTTATTGCACTACAGTACTAAAGGTAGGAAAAGTTGACCTAATAGCAAACAAAGTTCTCATTAGAATGCTGTATTTTATTTTTTTAATTAATTTATATTTCTTTGGAAATCTTCAAAACAAGCCATTTACATGTGCGTAGCCCACTTAAGAATTCTAGCCATAATGGTCTTTGTTCAAGTTTCAAGACAAACTGCGTTCAGACCATATGTAAGAATATCCCCAACTTCTAATTTGTTGTTATAAATGTGGAGAATTATTACCTCAATCAGGCTGTTACGAACAAGTAAATGAATGAGACTTCAGAAACTTTAATATAGAAAAAGCGTAGGTGTGAACATGTGTAGCATTAGCTGCTTCAGAGGTAACTGCTCCTACGTGTGCTCTTGCCCACTAATACCTAGAAAGTATCTTACCTGTTGAGGGCAAGTAAGAAAGTACTCTTGAACATTTATATGGGAAGCAAATGTGATGTCAGCCTATATTTAGCAGCTGAGAACAACTTCCTCTGTCACAATCTGAGGCCTGTCATCCCTGGTGGTGACTGAGAGACCAAAGCCTGGTCAAGTAGAAAATGAATTAACCTGAGGCAGGTCCAGTGAATGAAGGAAATATTAAATCTTAATTCAGACTTGGTGGTACTAACCAGCGTTCCTCCAATACTAACCAGTACTCTTCATCTAAAGTTTCCTTGTTGCTTTCCAAGGTTTTCTAAGTTTCCTCAAGCGCTGGCCCCTATTATCTAGCATCCACGTTCACTTGTTACGAGAGACTGTGAAATACTGATGACTGCCTCTCAACTAAATCCTTAGGAAGTTCTTAGAAGGCTCTAGTCATTTTAGTCCCGAAGAAGAATTCCTCCGCTGCAGAAAATTGTCTGGGCCATCATGCTTGCGCTTCCAATCTCTGCAGCAACCCCTTTCAGCTGGGGACCAAAGGAGTGTGAGGAGGCAGAAATCAGAGCAAATTGAGCCAGAATGTGCAGGCACACTGCAAGGTGAGCCAGGGGAGCTGGGCAGGCTCATCGCCATGCCTCTGCAGAGATGAGGGACGTAGGCCTTCCTGAACTGGTGTGGTTTCTGAGATGCGCACAGGCAGGCAGGGAGGAGGTGCTGTTCTCATATGTTTAGGGCAATCCTGTGGTTTCTGATCTTCATCTGCATGGTGGTTTTGGTTCAGAGCTCTTTTTCTAGACAGTTGACTGGAGGGTGGTAGAGGAGACAGGGAAGAAGGAGGTGGGATTCCTGAGATATCTCTATTCCCAGCATTTGTGCCTGGAGCACTACGCATGGTGTATTTGTATTCTTCGCTTAACCCGCACGCGTAGTAGCGTATTCTGTCTTCTAAGTGGAAACCCCACTCCTCCCAGCTGAAAATTCCCTGTTGTTGCAAGACCTAAGGCAAAGGCTAGAAAGATTACTAAAGCTGAGTTTCTCTTGAATCAAAAAGAGGTATCTTGAAGTTAAGGCTGATGCAAATAAACAAGGTAGGGAAAGAACGCTGCTTTGACTTGTGCCTATTCTGTCAAAGGCTTTAACCACTGAGGCTGTCAAATTGGCTCTTTTTTAATTGACTTTTTTTTAGTCTATAGTTTAGACTATAAGTCTAAAAGTGAGTTTATTTTAGTTGTCTAAAATAAATAAAGAAGTTGGAACATAACAGGAAGCATGCAGTGCTTGCAACTAACCAAACCTCAATGTTACAGTCTGCTTAAATCCAATGAACTTCAAAGAGCATAAGGAAACATCTCCATTTTTATTCTTTTTATTTTGGGGAAACAGGTGGGAGGTTAAATATTCTATTTCTTTAGTACATGGGGGGGGGGGGGGGAAGGGGAAGAAAGATTTCTGCTTTTTAATTCAATAAGTCAGTAGAGTGGTATGTGAAGAAACAATTATTCTTTCCCTTCTATTGAATTAGGAGGCCTAGACAGAGAGTGATGCTGTGACTATACTCTTTATTGTGCTGCCTCTGGGTACAGAATATGATACAGAGAAAGCAAATTTTTCTTTTAAATCTTGGGACCTGGAAAACATTTGCAATCTAAAAGAGCTGTTGTGACCACGCTGGGAGGCAGCCCTAGGGCTTCCAAACCCTAGGATTATTGTTTCCATTTGATTTTGGTAGAGGTGACCTAGTTAGGCAAGAGAGCCCTGAGAACTTAATGTATGAGGAGGAGCTTTCCTGCTGTCTTTTCAGCTTGAGATGAGCATGGATAGTTCCTTGCATCACTGTGCCTTGCCTTCTGCTGACTTTCATCAAACCAGAGGAGAGGGTTTCTGGATTTCCTTTGCTCTCCTAAGTTGGAGGGGCTCTCAAACCAGCCCTTCTTGTCATAAGAAGATTTGCTTGTTGTTGTGCCAGCTGATGGAGATCTCCCAAGTTTGGAGTGGGAACTGCTGGCCAGCCTGTGGATTTGGGGCTTGGTATAATAATTAAGGTGGTTTTAGCATTCTTTGTGATACTAGGTGGTTTCTAAAAGGGACCAAGGAAAAATCCAGCAAAAATACCAGAAAAAGAAATAACTTATTTGTGTGGAGGGAGTTATTAAAATATTCTGTTCAGAAGACAAATAAAATGAACAAATGCTAGAAAGAAAGAGGGACTGAATGTAGCTGTCATGAAGGGAAAAATGTACATGCTTTCCCGGAGTTTCGTTGTACAGCCTTCCATAAATAAGCAATTAAATACCATGCAGGATGGGAAGAAATCCTTTTTTTTTTTTTTTTTTATTTTTTCTTTAGAAGATAGTCCTAAACTTAGCATATGCATTAATTTTATTGAATTATATTCACTTAAATATAAATCTTGATCACCTGCCAAGGCTTTGTGGAAAATCTTTCAGTTAAACAAGCAGGTTGCTCAGCAAACAACATTATTTTTCTTGAAAAGTGAGTTTTAAATAGATTCTTTATAGAGTCTTGATAATTTATTTTTTTTTAGTTTTATAATAGCAGTTTATTAACTTGTTTAAGCGAAGATAAATGAAAGAAAACAGAAGACAACCAAGAAGTACTAGTTGTTTTTCCTAATGATTTCTCTCTAGAGTAGTGTGCTTTTTGTAGAAGAGAGCACATTTCCTGCTCAGGAAAAAGAGAAAATAAGTATTTTCTGCTCTTGCATCAGTACAGTGTTCCCTTGCAGCTGTTCCTGCCTCCCTGTGGGGAATGCAATAAGCTGCAATTAAATGCAGGTGCTTGGAAGCAGGAGTGCCCTTGCTCTGTTTAACACTCTGAGGCAACTAACAAAAGAACCAGAGAGACAGGAATCTACCTTCTGTTTAATGGGGCATGAACGCTTTTTCTTGGCACCAAGATAAGTGTCTACCTTGTGTTGGAAGTGCGTTTCTCTTTTTCCCTTGTTGAAAAGACAGAGGCCTATCTCTTGTTTATTAGTTCACTGCTAGAAGAGGAGAAACTAAACAAGACCATATGCTGTGAGGGGAAAACAGCAGTCGCTAGATGCAGCAAAAAAACTCTTGCCTTTGTAGCTAACACCACTTATTTCTGTTTCCTATAAGGTGGGGAGGGAGAAGTATCCCCCCTCCTTTTTTTTTTACCTCTGCGTGATAGAGACATAGTTGGTGGGTGGCAATATGCAGATGTCTCTTAAACTAGAATGCAGGTTGCTTTATTTTGGCATATGAATCTTTGTGTTGGGAGATACCTGGTAGAAATAACTGGCACAAATACGAACTGGAGGTGGTGAGCAACTCACTCAGAGGTTCCTGGCTGTGAGAGGAGGCTCCTGGAGGAGCTGGGAGTCCCGCTATCAGCAGAAAGGTGAGCTCTGCTGTTCGGAGCAAGGTGGGTGAAGGCAGTCACACTGACAACGGGGCAGAGGTGGCTTGCACTTCCGAACTCTTGATCTGTCAGGCAGATGAGAGAGACACACAGAGACTTCCAGTGAAGTCTCTATCTTCAGCACAGAAATTGTGTCTTGCCCTGACCAAGTAGTTGTTTGCATTTGTACAGTGTAGGTCCCAGCCCACCATTTATCCCCTGATGCTGGACTTCATTAGTAGCATGACAGAGGTGTAACACCTCATTTTAGGTTTGAACCTTCTTGATTTGCTTTCATTTCAATAAACTTAATTTCTCAACCAAAATGCTGTAGGTTTGCCCATGACCACAAGACGCATGTCCCTGCGCTGCCATCCCCCTTGACTGCCCTCCCTGGTGCACGTGCAGCACTCCTAGCAGTGTCACCTATCTCTGAGCCACAGCCGAGGCGGGTGGCTCAGACTCTGCCCGTGGCTGATGCCAGGCTAAAAAGCCGTCTTCTGCTTCTCCAGATGAGCACTCCCCCACCAAGGGATGTTCCTTCTCTGTTCAAGGGCCAGTTGTCATGTAATTTCTAGGAGTATTGTTCTTCTTGATGCTTGTAGACTTCTGGCAAGCTTAGTTGTAATACTTCAGCATTTGTAGAGGAACTGGTGTGAGCATATTCACGTTTTTACATGATGATTATACGTGCCGTGATTGATTAAGAAAATACACTTGAGGAAAACCCAGAATGTTTGTATCGAGCAGTCTTCTGCGGGGGGGGGGTCTTCCCTCATCGAGTGTTACAAGTGTACCCTTTTTAGTAAAATGTTATATAGTACTGTGAAGTTTGTGAAGTACTGTGGAAGCTAATATCATCTATGCATGCAACGGAAAGATTATCTGTAATGAGAGATCCTGATGCATGTTTATAGGATAGAATTGCTAAGTGGGATATCAGTTATGCCTCAGTTTCAAAGACAAAAATTCCTTCTAGTGACTTACCAGATTTAATGTAGGTCTTCAAGCAAGCTGTGAAGCAAAATTTTATTTCCTGAAAAACAAAAGTGAGAATGGAGCTTTTAAGGTGTTTCAGGCACCTTTTTTTTTTTTTTAAGCTTTGAAGGTTCAGGTTTTAGGGATGCTCTCTTCCTTTGGAAAATACATGATGATAATCTTTTATTGCAGATGAGATTCTAATTAACGCCTGTATGCTATGGATCAAATGCACGCATCTGTCCTGGTTTCAGCTGGGATAGAGTTAATTTTCTTTCTAGTAGCTGGTATAGTGTTATGTCTTGGATTCAGTATGAGAAGAATGTTGATATCACACTGATGTTTTCAGTTGCTGCTAAGCAGTGTTTAGACTAAGTCAAGGATTTTTCAGCTTCTCATGCCCAGCCAGCAAGAAGGCTGGAGGGGCACAAGAAGTTGTGAGGGGACACAGCCAGGGCAGCTGACCCAAACCGGCCAAAGGGGTATTCCATACCGTGTGACGTCATGCCCAGTATATAAACTGGGGGGAGTTGGCCTGGGAGGGGGATCACTGCTCGGGAACTCACTGGGCATCGGTCAGTGAGTGGTGAGGAATTGCACTGTGCATCGCTTGTTTTGTATATTCCAATCTTTTTATTATTATTGTCATTTTATTATTGTTATTATTATCATTATTACTTTCTTCCTTTCTGTTCTATTAAACTGTTCTTAACCACAAGTTTTACCTTTTTCCTTCCGATTCTCTGCCCCATCCCTCTGGGTGGGAGGGAAGTGAGTGAGTGGCTGGGTGGTGCTTAGTTGCTGGCTGGGGTTAAACCACAACATCTTAGACGTTCAGCTGATAGTTGGTCAGTTATGAGCTTGGTGTCATTTGCGATTCAGTTGCCTAAATAGGTAGAAGGCTTAAAGTATTCAAGAAATCACTGCAGAGTTGACAGATGACAAAAGACATGCATTTTGGAAAAGCAGATGAAGGCAGTCAGGACACTATTTGACAGTTAAAATGTTGATAAGCATATATGTTTGCTCTGAATCCTACACATGATATCTGAGCCCTCCCTCCCTTTTTAAAATCCCTCATTTTATAGGGAGCTAAAGGTCATGATGTCTCTTCCACCAAGCAGTTTTTGCTGATTACTTACAAATTAGGTGGAGACAGCAAGTCAATGAATTACAATTTGGCAACAGTAGAATAAAATTGGGGGAGGGGAGACAGGGGAGGTGTTTTCTTTTATTGAACTGCATCTCTTGTTAAATTTCATTAATTTACCTTGTTTGATACTGGTTGGGAGAATTTTCCCTGGACAGTTCAAGAAAGAAATTTCCATATCAGAATTATTAACTGTAGGTTTTTTGGTAGATGGGAAAGGTTTTAGGTTGATGTTTTAAGATTTATAACATCATCATTATGGATCTTGGCCTTTTGTGTTTGAAAAATAAGGATAGTGTGGATTTTACCAAGCCATGTTGTGAAAATATTCTTCCTGACGTGGTTCGTTCAACTATTTGCTTCATGAAGTGTAGTTCAGATTCTAAATATCTTCTCATCCCAGCATAATTTGGGTCAAAACTCAATTCACGTATTCTGTGTTTGAATCACAAGGCAGAAGTTTTTCTCTCCTCTGGGAAGTTATAGTGAAGGTTCCTTTATACATGATGTCTCTTATCTTCACACAACTGTATTTTATAGATAACTTGAACAACTGGGAAAAATTGTTTATGCTATTAGGGTAATTTAAATTTACAGGAGCATTTGCAAGAGTATTCAGGTTCTACGTATAACTTAGCAAGTTTCATTTTGTTTTGCAGAGTTGAAGTAATGTTGTCATTTGGTGTTTCCTCTTTCTGAATTTAGCAACAGTTCAAATATAATGAGAAATAAATTGTGCTTCCAGGCAGCAGACTCCGGGCTTGACAGTTAACAGGCTCTTCTAAGGGTCAGTGAATCCTTCTGCATAGTTTTCCTAATTAGGAAGAAAACTAAAATCTATCCTTAAAAAGAATGAATGTAGGAGATGGAAGGACAGATGTATGCATGGGGAGGAAGGGGTGTAAGGAAGTGACTGAGAAAGGTGCATCTGTGCCAAGTAAGTTGGATTCTCCATGGACTGTTCAGAGCTGGCTAGTGGTTTAAGTATCTTGTTTTGGAGAAGGATGAGAGGGATTTCTTCTCTTCGATACACATCTGGCCAGCATTTCCTCTCTTGCACTCAGACATGGTAGCCAAGAGAACAGGTTTCAGGCAGTTTTGAATCCTGTGACTTTAAGAAGAGTAAATCTCGCAGTGGTGTCTGCATATTTTCTCTGAGAAATACATTTGTATACCTGTGAAAGTTGGCAGCCGTAGTGGCTAAATATCTTTTAGTTCTTTTATAGGAGGTTTTATCCTCAGGGTATGTGTATGGGGGTGTTTTTTTAACAAGCTAATTAAATAGCAGTATTTTCCTGTAATGGAGATTATCTAATTGGCTAGCTATTTAATGGCCTACTTTGATATTTAAACTAATTCGTACCTATAGCTGTACATACGGTGGAAATAAGGGCTACTCATAATGGGGAACTTGTAAGAGGGGATAGGCAAACATGAATTGTTAGGAGCCTCTTTCTTCTGTTGCTTATGACTTCAAGAAAAACATGAATTGTGAGAGTAAATGTGGAAGACAGCATTAGTTTGTCAGTTTGGAAGTAAAAAAAGTAAAAATTTCTTCATTTCTATATACCAGCACACTGGTGTTTTATTATTTAATGTGTCATGAGGTTTTTTGTTGCCCCCCCCCCTCCCCCCCCCCCCCCCCGGCCAAAATAAGGAATAGAAAAACATGACTACAGCTGGAAGTGAGAATTCACTCCATTTTTTTCATAGTAGTTCTGAGGCTAAAACACATTCACCATATTCAGAGACAATATTTCAGAAAGTGACTACAATGACATGATGAAATAGAGTCCTTCAGGTAGGTCTAAAGTATGAAGAATTGATTGACTCCATGCCCCTAGCCTTCAGAGGTCAAAGTTATAAGCCAAGATAACATAACTCTCGAACAAGACTGTGGCAGAAAGTGGAAGAGACAAGAACAGCTGAATTAAATCTAGAGGTTATGTTCAGGGTTACGAGGCATTCGTGGAGTGTTATCACCTTTATCATTAACGTTTCCAGGAGGAGGTCAGAGGGGACCTATGACCAGGAATCAAGGAGCTCTCTCCCTTAGAGCACTGTGGAAAAAAGTCTGTGATGTGTGTCTGCCTTTTTCACTTGCAGACCTCCTTCCCTTCGTATGCTGTAACTGATTGTAATAATGTGCACTGGAGGATGAGCCCCATTCTGCGTGTCTCTTTCTCACTTGTCATCAGGTAAAGTTGGCATCAGGTAAAGTTAGTTTGACTTGACTTTAGCTGCAGGCATTTGCTTATTTTTTGTGGGAATAGGATGAAGAGGATTAAAGCCAGGTCATCAACAAAAAAAAAAACTCTTCTGGGGGCTGCAGACAGCTGTCTGGACAGTGAAGCAGCCCAACAGCTGCAGGTGCAGATTAAGTAGCACTTGCTGTGCCAGAAAGAGGACGAAGAGGTAAAAACACTGTTGTGGCAGTGAAGTTACAGCCCCAATGATAACTTAGGAAGAGCTCTTCTCAGTACTGTCTTCTTTCATGCAAAAAGTGGGAATTTCTTTTCTAATGACATATGACATAATTGCACAAAAGGTTTTCTGTTTTTCCTGAACTCCTTCTCAGTCCCTAACACATCATAAAGGTGATCGTAATATATGCTCACTTGGACACAGTTTAGGTTAAGATCATGCCCTAACTTTTTACTGAAGCTTAGTCTTTGTTCTACTCCTTGCTTGCAGTAGTTATAGTATTGGATTATTTACTGTGAATGTCTGGTGAGTAAGAAGCAAGCAAACAAAAGGTCTCCAGTTGGTGTTATTAAAATCTTGTGCTTTTTTTTTTTTTTTTCCTAAAAGATGTTTGAGACTATTTCTTATTCCTTATGTTCATTTTTTAAGATGAAAGCTGATGCCAAAGTACTGGATAAAAAAATACCATTCTCCCCTTCCTCCTTCCCTTCCCCTTCAGTCAAACTTTTTAGAAAATTTCCTTCATATCACACGTGATGTGCCAGATATTTTTAAATGCCAAATACTAGTGTGATTACTTAAAAAGTGCAGATACAATTGTATATGAACTACTTCTACAATCAGTATACTGATTTAACTGGTAAATAATACTGTATTTTCCAAAACTTTAAGAGGCATCATCAAATAAAAAAATAATTCAGAAACAAACAGCTCTATGTGCATGTCTTTGTTGTTAGGTTACATTTTAGTACGGTGATGTTTTTGTTTCTCTTTTAAGGTTGACTATTAACTTCATGTTTTACAGAAGTAAATAACAGGAAATGCTGAAAAGACAATGCAAAGACAATAGAAACTGAAATTCGCTGAATGTCTCCAGGATGATTTTTCAGTTTTGAATTACAGTTTAAAACAGGCCAAATTCTTCCCAAGTGTATCTCTATTGAAGTGTACTGATTAATGCCATAAATAAACCTGACCTCAGGTATCTAACCCCTGATAGGGAATCAGTAGAACTGCTTTCAAAATTATGCTGCATAATGTACTACTTTTGCCTTTAGGTTGGTGATTAAACCCTCAGTTCCTTTTCCCCTGTCTGATTCTGGGCTGCCATAGGATTTCCTATTTAATGCTATAATTATTTAAGAAGTAGACATATTTGGAAAGAGTGTGTTGTAATTACACAGCATTAGATGAAGAGGTCAACGCAAGATTGGTGTTAGGACTTTCTAAGTTGTGGTTCTGCATCTTGCGTCTGTTACAGAAGGGTTTTTTATTGATTTCTGAAAAATGGTACCCAGTACTGCAGGTGGCATCACGCCAGCCTGTCCCAGCTAGATTCTGAGAGGATCCAGACAAGTGTACAGAGCCTATAGAAAGTCAAGCTTGCGGCTGCAACTTTGGCCAGTTTTCCTACTTTGATCCCCTGTTTTGCTATGGTGACTGAGAAAAAGCTTTGTTGCAGGCTGGTAGCTTTTGGCAAAAGGGTTGAGTGCTGAGAACTTGCTAAGAAGTTTACATATGGGAGGACATAAAGTGATGGAAATCCAAATGATAAAATTGTGTTAGTAGGGTTTTTTTCCCGTGGTGAGGTAGTAGATGTTGAACAGTGAGAAGCTGCTGTCATGGTACAGCAGAAAGAAAGGCTTCAAAACATTTGTGCAAAATCAGAAAATATTGCTTATTTTGTTTGTTTGGGTTTTTTTTCCCTCTTTCATAAGTAGAAAGAATATTCCTATTGCCAGGCCACATTAAAGTTGTGTCCTTTCCATAAAGGTACTTCTTAATTTCTATTCGGTAGTCCTGATGTTAATGCTTTTTTGTTTTTCTATTTACGTGTACTGTAATATGAGATATTAAGTTGTACCTTAGATGCCAAATGTTAATTGTGATGAATATTATAACCCTGTTTTGGTTTGCCATGGTGTAGCATTCTAACTGGCTTCTGGTCTTAATCCTTTGGAGTTTTGAGGTAATAAATTTTATAGCCCTGCAGAGCAGGGAATGTGCAAAAAAAATGGCCTTCTTGCATGAAAGAAGATAGCAACATTTCCACTGAAATTAGATGGGAACAGGCTTCAAGATGGATGTCTGCTTACACATGGAACACTTAAAATGAAGAAATACCTAATTAGGTAACTTATATTTAAAGTCTTGTAGTCCTCTATGCAATCTTCATAAACTCAACACAATGATGACAGCAATAGAAAAGTAACATAGCAAGGAATCATTTGAGATACATAAGGTCAACAGATGAATCGGCAATTTGCTCTAGGCCATTAGGTATGTTAGCTGATGATGGATCGCTATTCAGGTAGAGGTTCTTCGTTAGAAATTCTGTCTTAAGATCTAAACATGAGGCACATAATAGCAGCCAAATGGGTTAAATTTGTCCAGTTTCCTTCTATTGGGTGATTTGTAACGATGGGATCGTTTCTGTTCTCAGGTTGATGTGAAGAATTTCTTCAGGCATAGGAATATATTGCCTTATCATCTTTAGTTTTAATGAGTTTGTTACTCGCTGAAAAGTGATAGTATAGTAATCAACTAAGTTCTCTGCTTTCCAAGAGGTGTATTGTCACTATCTCAGTGCTATGGGCAGGGTAGCTGTCACTGTTTTAAGCTGTTTTTATTTGTAAGGGTTTTTGTACTATAACATTAATGATACTTTCTAAACGGAAGTACCTCAGCTGCCACCTCACAAGACTGTATTTGTTTCTTCTGTGGCTACACTGAATTAATAGCTAAGTCAATCAGTCTGAAAGAAACCCAGGTCTCTATCTTCCTTTGTCACTTCCAAACAATTCATATCTAAAACTAGAAATGCATTGTATTGATGAATAAATGATCTTGCATTTTGGCTGAACATCATCACAATTTTACTGCTTCCATTATTTCCATCAGTTATTCACTGTTACATTCATCTTTATTTTGATAATTTCTCCTGATCAACACACTTCACAAGTTCATTCCTTTTTTCTCCCACAAAATTGTTAACATTAACCAATTGATACTAGTCTTGAGATGCATCCTTGGACAATGTATAACTTTCTTCCAGTCTGGTGCAAATCACTTGTTTTTCTTTAGTTATGATTTTTGTTATAGTGCTGTATTGAACATACAGTAATTTATCTGAACTTAGTTTCAGTTTGTCTTGTTTATAAAGCAATTATTGCGTTAGTCCGGAACAATCTATTTTCAATAAAATTCAACACAGGTTTACCAAAATTCCATTAACTTAGATGCTTGTCTTCTATACACAGGTTGTGAAGGATAGGTCAACTGAGATAAGACTAACGATCTTAAGTTTGCTTGCTGAATGTTGTTGTTTTCTCTTCCTTCTTAAAGAGAGGTACAAGATCTACAGTTTTCCTGTTGTTATATGTTGTTGTTCTGCTCTTAGTATTACTGTAAGTTCCTGTAAGCACATTCCCTGTTCCTTGTTTGATCAACTTTAATTTAGGGATTTTGCTCTTATTTTAGGAAATAGGTTCACTATCTGGTATTTCCCCTGGCCATCTTACCTTTGATCATCAACAATGTCCTTGCTTCTGTTTTCAATACAGAAAAGTATTTATTTAGTTTCAGGACCATACCTGACATTATCTTTAATTTCTGTGTCATTCTTAGTGAATGCTATCCCTTCTGTTTATGTCATTTTTAATTTTACTTGTTTTTAATTTTACTCTCTAGGCATCCCAATAACTCCAGTACCTTCCTAGGGAAAGTCCTGACACTTCTTTAGCAATTCCTCCCCTGCTTAGAGGAATAAGTAGCTAGAAGCACTCTTTCAGCATTTCTCGTTTACATTTGTCAAATTATGCTACCTGCAGAGAACCTGAAGGTGAAGGAGGGGCAAGGAACAATGGTGGGACTGTGTGAAATAGAGAACTACTGTCATCACTGTGCTTGCTAGTTGCTACTTCCTGATATTAAATTAGATGGCTAGCTCTTAAAGAAAACGGTGTGTTCTCTAATTTACTTACAGCAAGGAATCATTGAAGTAATAGCAAGATATCTGAGAAAAACTTATCAACGCATGCAAACTGTCTGCAAGGAAACTTTAAAAAGTGCTATTTAAAGTCATCAGTAGCAGACTAAAAATTTAAATAACTAGTTGGCATGGAAAAATGATCTAGAAACTATGTAAATCTCAAAATCCTACAGAAATCTCTCAAATATATGACCAAAAGAAAGGGCTTTTCAGTTTCTGTGAGGGTCAAAAAAACCCAGATCATTTTGGAGGGTCGTATAAGATAATGAATTCTAGTATTGAAGTTGTGGAATTAATTAGATACTATATTCCAGTGGTAATCTCTTTTATTAATTCTACCAGCTTTTCTTTTTCTGTGTTTTATATGATTTGCCTGTTCCCTGCAATGCAAATCCCTAAGAAGGGGAATACTTTGTTCACACCTTGGTAACACTGCAATTAAAATTATTGATGTAATACGACTATCCTACTGTAACAATGACTCCACGATAAAGTAAATGAGGTGACCTCATTAGTATGAAAACCTCTGTTCCTCAGTACACTTTCATATCAGCAACTGCAAGAGTGTTTCTGGCACTTGCGTACTTTCTTCCGTAGGGTGACTTTGGAGTGATCGTTTTTTGATTTCATTTGGTGTTCAGGAAGGAAAAAAAAAAACCATAGCTATGAAGAAGAGGAATGGCGTTAAATAGCCATAGGCATGCCAGTCCATACCAAGTATGTCCAAAGTGAAAACCAGTGTAAGAATAATTTTAAAAAAGAGATGACAAAAAAAAAAAAAAAAAAAAAAGTTTGCATGTTTTCACTGCATTACCCTATTTCTCAACTAGCCAGGAAGAGCAGGCCAAACTTTATCCTAAACTAATGCAATTTCACAAATCCTTCTGCCAGCTCAAATTACTTTGGGCTCCCTTAACACTAGACAGAGCTGGTTTTAAATCTTCTGTTTCCTTACCAGACTGGGAGCCCCAATGGCCTTAAAGGTGTAATATCATCTTCTGGTTGACAGAGTCTGATCTGATCCCAGATATCCCATGACTCTCACTTTTCTGCTATTAAGTTCACATAGATGCTACCGCCACTCTACTTACTTTCCCTTTAAATCCAGTCAGCTGTCTGTCAGTCTAAAACTTTAATACATCTCTCTCTTTCTAGTATTTGGTACATACTACAAAACTGGCTTTCCAGAAGCTGCCACCAGTTCAGGTTCTGAGAGAGCTGAAGAACATGCTAAAAAATAGCAGTGTAAATGTATTATTCAAACAGAACTTACTTTTTTTGGCTGCTGCTTGCTGTCACCTGAAAAGCAATAAAATTTAAACCGCATAGATTAACACTGCTGCAATTAGATATTGTTAAAATATTAATAACAAGTAGTTAAAAAATATGTTATGTAGACACTTATTTTTTTAAACATTTGGTATGTAATTCAAATTTCTAGAGACAGCAAGAAATCTGGGAATCCTGAAGTTAGAGACAGTAAGAAATCTGGGAATCCTGAAGTAAGAGTGTGCACTTTACTGAGAATATATTATTATTGTCTGTCCAACCACTTGAAAAAACATCAGTCAGGTTACCATGTCTTAAAAGAATATTATCAGCATCTCAAGAACAGTATAGCTTGATAGATGGTCCACAGATGAACAAGTTAGTTATACAAGGCACCTGACAGTGTAGGTTTGAGCAAATTTTGTACTGTGGGTACGATAGTGCTAACTGATACAGGACTTTAACCTGTCTTGAAAGGACGACTTCTTAGCAATCATTTCTAAAGATTTAAAATCTTTTTCCTCCTCTATACACAGCGTTTTGATTTCTCTCCCCATCGCACCCTGCCTGCCCCAATCTCCTGTCTCCCAAAACTGTGTTGTGGCTTAGCTGCAAGGATGATAGAGCTCTTCAAATTGTAGAAATGGATCCGAGTAAACACATTCTTGAGCTTGCTGATGGACCAGACATAGGTCTGGAGAGGTATTTCCTAGGCAGCTATGCCTCACTCTGTGTGTGTTTGTGTGCATGTGAGCGAGATGGCTGGAGCATAGCAGTAGCTTCAAGCAAAGACCACTCTGGCAAACCAGCTGGGGGGGGGGAAGGTTTTCCCCATATGTAGGAAAAAATTAGAATCTACGTCTTCTCTTGCCAGTGTGTCCCTTGTTATGGCAAGATAGGAGAACCCGCAGGTATCTTGCCAGGGCTTATGTCTTTGCACTAAATAATAGCTGTCCCTTGGTTTTTGTTTGCTAATTAAATTAGCAGACATCTATCATTTACTTCATGTTTTGAACTCTCCATCGCTCTTTCACCTGACATCATAGCCAGTCACCTGGGAAAAGGTAAGATAAAAAATTGGTTAATATGGAAAGGCTGGCCTTGTTCCTGATGTGATCTTATCAGGCAGTATTGACCGATCACTTAGCAAAATTACTGGCAGCTTCTGCACAGTTAACATACTTCTGTGTGGCAAACTTATTGCTGTGCTGGAACACCCAAATTATATTTAGAAGAGGTGGTTCAGAAAACTGTACAGCAGCATTTTAGCCAAGCAAATTAGTCCTTTGAGTACCTCTGTGACACAAACTGACAGTTTTGCTCTTGACAACTCATGAATAGATTGCTGCAGCATACTGAAATTGGCATACATCTTTCTTTCAGTATTTTGCACTGAAGTTTGCATTCACCTGTTGGGATAGTGCTCAGACAGAATATTCAGCTCTGTAGCATGATAATATATTTTGATTCACTGATATAAAAAATAAAGTATGATATAATAAGCTAGTTTATTGTGAAGAAAGTGTTACATTTTTTTCCTCTTAAAAACCTCTTAAAGTTGGGGTTTTTTGCCTTTTATACGTTAAGTTTTTTAGCATATGGCAAAGTTATTACTCTGCAGTAAAGGAAAAAAAGTAGGTTGCTTTAAGTCAGTAGGTTGTTCACATTGTTTTGGTAGATGTCCAGTTTTGTGTCTTCAGCAAAAGATAAACATCATTAAGCTTCAACCTATCTTTTGAAGCCAGTATTAACAAACCAGGTCCCGTCTTCAGTGTTGAGTATATTCTACCTTCAAAGCAGAGGATGGATAAAGTTGTAGGGGTCAAACTGTTAGTAATTGCAGTTATGAATTCTGAAGCATCATTCCAAGTGTTTGTACAGATATATAAAGCAGGGTTGTGTTGGCTTTGACCAGGCTAAATCTGTACTTCATTTGGCAAAAGTAACATATTATTTAATACTCTGTTGTGGGACGTGGTAGTGCTTTGTGATTTGTTTGGGAGTGGGGTGCACTGCAGAGGAGGCAGGAATTTTCTGCCCCCTTGCCAAGTCGAAGGCTGTCAAGGAACGTGGTGTCCGTCAGCAATATGCAGAGCTCTGGTGAATGCGCATCCCGATGTGAAATACCAAAAGCCTGTGTGCTGTTCTCTGATCTTGACTTCACAAGACAGCTGGGAAAGCACTTTTTTGCACTTTAGTTTTACCCAGTCAGAAAGTATTTGCCAGTGTGGCAGCACAGTACAGGAAAAGGACCTTATTAATTCAGGCATCTAGTTTAAAGAGAGGTAGACTCTAATATGTATGTGATATAATGACCACTCATGCTGTTCCTGAAGTGTTACCCTTGAGCAACAGAAATTAAAATTCATCAACGCGGAAGAAAGTGTGTCACAATGGATATCAGATATTTGAGTGTGGTGGGATAGTGAGACCAGTTTGGGAAAGGCTCCTATTTCATTATTTCTTTGCCTTCATAATTCTCTTACATCTTTAATGAGGGCTCATGAATGAATTCAGAAAAAGGTTTTGAGACGGACAGACTGTCATTCTCCCTCCACTTCAATCTCAGAAACCACAAGCCATCTGAGAGCTGGACTGCTTTTTACTTCACAAGGAAGAAATTGATAAGATTTAGATCAACCGAAAGAATAAGGAGAGTGTCTGGGGGGGAAAACACCCAAATCCTCAAAGGGCCACTTACTGCCAGCATGAATCCAAAAAATTTTCTTATGCTTAGAACAGGCTGGTAGGGTATTATAGTTCCATAATGCTCGAATAAATAGGAAAGGAATTGATTGTGCAATTTTTACTTCTCCATGAGCTTAAAACAGAACATCTTCAAACAAAGCATATGTTTGCTGAACCACCTATTTGTATACATCAATTCGTACTTAATATAATAATAATATATGATGATAAATAACGTACTCCATAGCTGAGCTGGCGAATTTTAAGCATCCCTTTGGCTATACTATGGTTTGACCGGTATGCCTGTAGTCAGGATTGTGAAGCAACAGCTGTTTCTTTCTGTTAGCAGCAATAGAAAGTTTGTGCCAGGTGGGATGGGTGGCTGAACCCTTGACTCCACCATGTAGGTAAGGTGAAGAGATTCCCCTAATTGTCTGTTGTGTTTTGCCGCTTGGATGTGCTCTCTCTGTCTTCTTGAATTTAAGATGGGTTCTCCATGCCTCATAGGCAACTAAATGGAAGAGCAAGCGTGAAGCACCAGCCACCTACCATGTAGCAGAGTGGCTGCCGTTGTCCTCGTGCTGCCGAGGTCCCACGGCACAGCCTCCGCAGCTCTCCTTCTCCAGCGCGTGGGAGCAGCCCGTGCCGGTGGGGTGCAGTCGGGGAGCATTACGCTCCCCCCCTCGCCCTCCCCCCCCCCCCCCCATTCACGTGATTGCTGAATTTCAAGTGGTGACCGGGAATCCAGGTCAGAGCCAAGGGTCAAGCTGTGCTGAAATTTGTGTAACCACAGAAAAGACCCTCATCCTGAGGGCACTGCAGTGTAAGCAGCAGATCAAATTGCGCCGTGCCGTGTATATGTCTGGAGAAAAACACGATCTGATTTTTCATTTTGCTTTTTGCTGTTACAGTTGAGTAATCCTACCATTAACATCACTGGCTGTTCATACGGAATTGAATATGAGATCAGTAAAATCTTTACATGTTTGTTCTTGAATTATTTTGATTACAGTGTCACAACTCCAGGTCAAAATATTCAGTTTTCCTTGAAAGGAAGCTGCCTCTGTACCCACAGTGAACTTCTGTTATGAAGATGGGTTGGGCTGGCTTGTTTAAGTTTATAAGACTTAATATTTCAACTTTCAAACGGGGAAGCAAACATAAAAGATCCCTGGTTACTGGGGTGGCTCATTGAAACCTCTGCCTGCGTGGGAATTCTTTTACTGTAAAAGAGTTTGATTTAAAAAGAGAAAGAATAATGCTTCAGGTGTTTATTTTGATGCTGCTTCTCTGCGTCTGGCATGGGCTAGCCGTTCGTTTCATGGCATTTCTCTAGCAGAAGCTACCTTAATGAATCTCTCCTGTGCTTTTGGTAAGTCTCCAGCAGCTGTCAGGAGGGAATGGATATGTCTTCCTTGCTATGGCTGGGAGGTGTGCATGTGTGTCTCTGTTCTTTGGTGTATTTAACAGCCTTTCCTGAGAGTGCTGAGATGTGTTGTGTATAGCTGGTAGCATTCCTATTGATAATTTCCTTAAAAAATTAATTAGATTTTTGCTTGTGTTCCCCAACCGTTCAGCAGGCGATTGATTATAGCTCCACTGATAGCATAGAAGTTAGTATTTCTTATTTGTGTAATAATGACATGTAGGAGAAACCAGCAGATGTGTGCATACACATCTTGAGGACAGATAAGAAGTAATACTCTGTTCCAACAAGCCAACTTCATATCAATGATGAACAGTGTAACAAGTGCTCTGTACCACTCTGGGAAAAGGAGACCAAGGCACTAAAGCTCCAAAGATTTGTGAGGGGAAAACGTTACTGATTTTTTTTTTTTTGCAGTTTAGAGAAATGTGCGTTCTGGAGAGTGAGGCAAAAAATCTGTTTAATTTTTTTTGCAGTGTCAGATTAGTGCTTCTGTATTGTACCTGTTCATTAATTATATTAAAAAATTTGTCTTCGGTGCTACAGGTTTATTCTTTGCTTTTGCGTAACGTTTGAACTGTTGGAGAAGTTCAGTTCAGTGCTCTTATTCTTACAGCAAGTCAGAGATTTTAGCACGTTACTTAGGTGGTTTTTTTTTTATTTTTGTTTGGTTTGATTTGGGTTGTGGGGTTTTTTTGTGCCCCCTTGCATTCCTAGCAAGGAGGGCAGGTACAAAGTAATTCCTTGTACATTCACCTAAATGATGATCAAGCCTCACTTTTGGCATCTGTTTTAGTGGTGGCTGGTAGGATTTATATTTTTCCAATTTTTGAAAAAGATACTTTTGGCAACGTTAGTCATATATTCCATTTTGGTCTTGTTTGTTGAAATAAAAATAATTATTTTCTTTATGGATATAATTTTCTGGAGGGAGGATTGGGGATATTTTTTTTGTTGGCTTTTAAATTTTAAATGGCTGATCTTTTCTTTATCTCCTTCACGCACGTATATATTTACAGTTCTTCTATTTGAAAGGCAAGGTTAAAGTTGCCTTTATAAATCTCTAGAATAAGCTTTAAAAAAAAAAAAAATCCCTGTAAAAATTTGAAATAAAAAATGCTAGTAAGCTGTTAAAGAACTAGTTCTCTATTTTTTAAATTGCTCCTAAAGCATGAGTAACTATTTTTCCAAATATGATGGCCACTTTTTGTTGTTGGTTGGTTGTTTTTTTTAAAAAAAATTAAATTATTTAGTTAGACTCTAACCTAGAGAAATTAGGTGTAAGTCATTTGTGTGTGGACGTACTTTGTGCTTCTTACTCATCATGGCAGTCTTGAGGAGTTTGTTAATGTAACTGTTGATAGTTTGCAGAGGAGTAAGAGGGATGTTATAGCTACTTACATAGCTATGTAAATTAGAAATTAACATTTGTTCACAGACGTTTTGTGTAGATTATACAAGTCTTCACAAAAGAGTGCTTGTATCATCATTATCTTGCACCTTTTGCTTAATTTAAGATACGTAAATAAATGGGGTATAGGTCTCTGAGGAAAAAATGACACAGTATCTTATTTTTACATTTAAAAATATGAAAAAAATAAAGTTAAAATTTGATATTGGATGGCAGTGTGGACCTAAAAGGATTTTGATGCACGTATGAACAATACAGATGTAATTGAATAATCATGTCTCACTCAGGTTCATCAAGCAGCTTGCATTCTGCCTAAGGTAACTCAATGTTATTTACTTTTGTCACAAGATCTTCAGCATCTTTGAATGGACACAAGCACTCAGAAAGGGTGTTTCTTTGTTCTGTTTTTAACAATAGCTTTTTAAATAAATGTTTTCTTCTTTCAATTATGCACTCTTCTGCCTAGTACTATAAGCTTTGGCTAACCACTTATTAAAGTCCTATGTAATGATTCTGCAAAAGTAAGTTAAAATATATAAAGAGGTAAAGGTAATATGAATATATGACAAGATTACTGTGAGTATTTTAAAACTATGTTTCAGGGGGGTGTGCTTTTACATATAAGATTTAGTGTATAATGATACATCTATTAATGTTAGGCTATACTTAAAATACAACTCAACTACACATACATACACACACATGCACATAAATACTTTTATGTATACGTAAAACTCAAAATCTTCCTCTTAGTAAAATCAGTGATAGTCTTGTATGTTTTTCAGTGGAGGACTACATTTCCTCCCAGACCTATACCATTTCAACTCAGAGTACACAAAATGACATAAATACCTAAGTGTAACATACTGTGTAAGGCACGTTCACTTAACAGAAGTAACGACACTTATTACTCTGAGTATTTAAAGAAAAAAATCTCTTATAGAGAAACATTTAAGTGTATCTCCAAATTTGTAATACATTTTATCCATTCCATATTTATTTTCTGGTGTAGTCCTAGTCAGAAGGCAAATTGAGAAGTGCCCCATCAAGTGAGTTATCTCTTCTGCCACTTCCTTATCTTTCAGAAGCAAAATCCTTATCAGCAACAGGATCTGTAGAAGCCAGCCATAGACCATTAGCTCTTCATACGTATATCCTTCAGCCTCACCCCACACAGGCTTTGTAGCTAATGGCATTCTAGATAAGCATCTTTCAGTTCTCTGTTTTAATTAATGATCATTTTTGCCATTATCAACTGTCTGCTTCATAGTATGTGTGAGAGCTTTGCCACATATCATCAGTCAAATGCTGATGTTTTCGCTCACACACACACTGTGACAGTCTTTAATGTAACCCTTAGTAACTTCGTACCTTGTCTGAATAATTAATAGACCATCACATTTAAGAGTCTGCCTAAACATGGGACTTTTGTGGTCAAAAATACCATTCTTATCTGGATTAAGAGGCCCCTGTATGTCACTCACCACAACAGGGCAAAATGCTTAGCATCTATTAAACTGATCAGCTGTTACATCAGAACTGCTGTTTAAGATCATTTCGTGCTGAATATCGCAAGATTTGTGATGAAAGTACATGAAAATCCCCGCATGTTCGCTTTATTCTTGTACGTTATCTGTTTTCTACCTACCCCTTTCAACCTGACTTGCTGATGCTCTTCTGGTCATAATCACTACTCTCAAAATATTTTCAGTCCTGAAATGAGACAGAATGCTTACCAATTCATCCTCTATCTTCTCTTCCCTTTTCTCAGTGATGTACATAGAGAAAAAAGAGAAAATAACTGTTAGTTGTTCCTTTTTGAAAACAACTTGTCAGTTTATTTTTGTGTCTGTGTGTGTGTGATGGAGAAGAGGAAAGGAATCTTTTATTTATTCTGAGGCATCGGACTTAAGTGTAGAAATAGTGCCAGACTAATGTAGAAAAATATAAAGCAAAAGATCTAGAAAATTGATTTTCTCCTTTTAAATGAAATAATTTCTCAAGGAAATGTACAAATGCTTTAATTGCAAAGCGAAAGTATTTTCACAAAAGGTAATGTTAAAGTGAATGGTTTGTGAAATAAAGCATCCACGTGCTGAAACAGAACAAGAAACTTGAATTGTACTGAGGGAAGGACAGTTTGCGCTCTGAAGGACAATGAAGCTGGATATACCTACTTCATTTAGGTAAATGAAAGCTTTTATTTACTGAAGTGGGCATTAGATCAAGGCCTGAACACCTGTACTCTCAGGTGGAACTTAAAAGTACAAACAAAAAAGTGAGCATATTTAGCAAAGAAATACAACCAAGATATTGCAAACATCTATGAAACATTAGAGTGATGACAAATAGGCTATTCTATGTCTTCAGAGTGGGATTAGTCTTGCACATAAATGTACCGTATGGTACAAAGTGAAAAGTAGATGGGGATCGCTTTGCATATAAAAATTAAATACATATGTGTGGACACACATAATATCCAAAATATGTTAATATAGTAATGCACATATTTCATGTAAAGTGTGTTTTGAATAATAATATTCTCATAGGAAATGAAAGTAATAAATATATTCTGTTTCTGTTACTTAGGTAGAAAGCATTATATGGTAAAATCTGCTGCTAAAATAAGCTCGTTAATGAACATGTGTATCAATTATGTAACTTCTGCACTCATTACAGTTTTGAAGATTTAGCCTTCAAACCAAAATGTGTTTGATTTTATGTGCATTAATAATATTCCTAGTGACAGGTAAGCATTAATGTAAATGGATATTGAACATTTTTTTTAATATATATTTTTAGTTCAAAAGCTACCAGAGAACATAAACACTTGCCCATCAAATGCATCTTGGATGTTTCTGCAGTTTACACCACTGTCTGAAAGAAACTGTAAATGAAACTGTTCTTGCAAGGAATTAAAAGACATGATACCAAATACTTTGTCTTTTAGATGGTGGAACTCCCACATTAGAAAGGTTTCCAGTACTTAGGCAGCCCATGTAGCTGGGTTTGAATCTCTTGCTAGGCACATCTTGGTTAGTCCATTACAATCACTAAAAAGCTCTCTAAAGAGCGTAGAAGTGCTTTTAAAAAGAATAGCAGAAAACTTCTTAGTGCGATTTCTTTTGCAACTTAACGGCTTAAGGAAGGTGAAAGAATTTTTACTGTGTGTAGTGAACCTGAACATTTGCTTAACTATTTTCTTTCCATCCCAGTCCTACAGGACTTGCAAGAAGTGGATTTCTGTTTCCAGTACATCTGTAATGAAGGGGGAAGGAGATTTGCTGTTCCCAAGGCAATAAACTGCCTTGCTTTGTTTTATTGTTTTAGATAATCGAATATCTGTGAAAGATATTCAATAAAGTCATTGGAGATTAGTCTTCTAGTCATAGAAAAGCACAGGGAAAGGTTTTTCTACTGGGCTTGATCTAGAAAATTTAATTTAGTGCCCATTGCTTTGTTGCTGGCGCCATCATCATGTATATTGTTTTCAACAGGGCAAGAAGAAAGCAGGCTGTGATATCCAATTAATGTTACCTGGCTGAGTGAAGAGCTATCGTTTGTAAGACTTGGCTCAGTTCACAACAGAGAAAGGGCCTGTATCTTATTTCTCACACCACAAGGAAACTGGAGCCTGAGTGCTGCTTTTCATATTTGAAAAAAAGGAAATATTTTTTTTGGAATATTATTATTAATGTGAGTTTTGAACCCACTTCCTACCCTGTACTGATTGGCTTAAAAGGAAATTAGTAACAAATAAATATTGGGGAGCTTGAAGCTGCAAATAGCACCATCTTTGCTGTTAATGAACAGTGCAGGAATTATTTCATTGTAATATCCAGAAGCTGCTAAAATCTGAATCCTCTGAGATTTACAATTATCATTAATGGAATATCGTATTTTCAGGATGCTGGAAAATAGCCAGGCTTTAATAAAATATTAATGGGCAGAAACTCTGGATTAAATATTCATCTTGGTGCCTTTGGAGGTTATGTTCTGTTGCTACCCTACAGCCCATTAGTAAATAATGATCTAGTGGCAAAACCTTCTGGGACATAGTATAGCTTAGTAGAGAATTGCTGTGTAAAGTTAAATCATGGGATTTACATATTTACTGGTTTTTGGAGTAGTTACATTGTTTACATGGAAAAAAAGTTGAGTCTGTACTGGTAGTCATCTGAATCGCATCAGTAGAGGTAAATGACCAAAGTTGAGCTGGAGGTATTTGTGGTGCATGATTCCACTAATAATGATGAGAGCTGCCTGGCTGCATACTGTACAACTCCTTGGCACTCCAGACGCTTGTCTTGCTCAGCCTTGCTGGCCAGCATCTCTATCAAACAGAGCTGCACAACTTAAAATAGAATCGGAAAGAGAAAGAGATGATGAGGCTTCTGTGTGTACCTTGTCCTAGCAATCATAATAGAAACACTTTAATATTGCTAATTTGTGAAGGGATAACTGAAGTTCCCGTGACAATAAAGACGCCAGCATTTCTCTGGCCTGCAGAGCTGATGGATAGTGCGGTGTTGAAATTGATTAGTAATGGAAAGTCGGGGCTTTGACGTACCCGTTTTTTTAATAAAAAGGATCTTGATTTAAAATCAGTCTTTCATTTAATAAGCAAACACTCATAATGACATTGGAGCATCTCATGAGAGTTGTACTTGAGCCAAAGAATTTGCAACATGCAGAGAACAAGGATAAGTAGCAATCTAAATACAGCTTTCAAAATGAACTGTGGCTCGCGAGTCGCATGGTGTGCTGCTTTCTGTCTACACAAGAGGAAGAGGGGCATAGTGCCTCAGGGAAAATGTATTTCAAGTAGGCAGCCAGACTGCAACTCACAACTTAATCTTCGTCAGAGTGCTACCTACCTATTGTGTTTGAAACAAATTGCCAGTGTGAACGCTGTACCAAGACATTTCTGTCTTTGGTGTCAAAGATGATGTGATTCATTTGTATTTAAAAGTCAAAGAGCATAGTGACATGGATGACATTAGAAATTATATCAGTTTGTTGTTCAGCCACAAGTATGGACTAGCACCATTATAAAAGACGTGAAGTTATTTAATCTGCAGTGTGAAGTTATTTAATCTGCAGTGTAATAAAATTTCTGCCTTTTCTAATTCTTTTTAATGGATAATATCAATTGTAACTGGTTGAGAATGTGATGTGGAATAGGGAAGATTCAAGCTCCCCAAAATTGATGGTGCTGTATCTCTCCAAGCCGTGAGAGTTCATGAAAAGCCAAGTCCTCACAGAGACTTAAGGCATACGCGTGGTTTCCAGTGTGATTTCTGGAACACTTGAGAAAATAAAATTGGGAAGATAGGAGAACAAGACACATTTTTCCTTTGACTTGCAAACATACTAAATCACCGTTTTATTTTCTTGCATGGATTTCAATAGAGTGCGAATTGTAAATGACAAATATCTGAAAGACATCTGGATGGATGGATGTCTGCTGTTTGTTTTGTTTGTATTCTGTTTTGGGATTTTATGAGACTGGAGAAGACTTTGTTTGAAAATTGTGGTAAGCCTCAAGAGGCTGAACAGAGTTGCAGCTTTATTATGCTAAATGGTTTCTTGTGTATTTCTGTGCTCCACTTAATGATATTCAGGAAATATTCTTATTTCCTAGGAAATTCATTGAACATCCTCTACGGGGTTTAGCTTATTTAACAAGTTAAGTAAGGATCTCCCTTATTTGTGTACATTAAACTAAAAAATCAATATAATATAGTAGTCAATATAATTTACTATTATAAGTGAGGTGGGGTTCCCCCCCCCCCCCCCCCCAGGGAAATATCTTTTGTATAATCATCAGTTCTGCATGGTAACATGTGGCTGCAATATCCCAACCCCAAATTTAGCTAGTTCACGTAAATAGTTCAGGAAACGTTGTAGAGTTCGGTGCCAGCTCAGCTCAGACAGGGTTTGTTGGACACAGCTCCTTCCACATACAGCTTTTCTCACATACGCGCATCTCCTTTCCCAGGAGTTAGGAGTCCAAGAGGGCTTAGCCAGTCCTGCGGCAGCTCCACAGATTTATTTGGCAATTTGTCGTAGCTAATAACTCATCCTCAAGTGCTGAGGAGCAAACTGTGGCAGTACTAATGTGGTTTTCTGTAGAAACATCTTGGATTGAGAAGGGACAACAACAGGTTTTGCATTTTAAGATTTGCTGAACATGACTGGTGCTGATGACTTTGTGTCAAGCCATTTTGCGTTTTCATATCCAGCTGTTTTGCTTGCTGAAGCCTAGTGCCGAGTGCCATGTTTTGCTGAGCTTTTTAGTTTCAGCTCTGCATTATGTGGTACAGATATATTCTTGTCATACAGTTTCTTCTAACAAGTTCTGATAGCTCTGAGATGGTTCTGTGCTAAACCTAGATGCTGCTGTGGATACTGCATTATGAAGGCATCCAGATCTGTGGGTGACAGTGATATGGTTTCTTTCTTAATGGATAGCTGATAGTGATGGCAGCTATAATATTAATTAGAAAATAAAAAAAATAAAAGAGAAATTTTGCATATGAGTGAAGAATCTGAAAAGTGGGAGGTACACATCTTCACATCTTATTTATTAAGAAAAATGTCTTTACAAGTATCAGCAGGTTTACAACATTACAGGTTGTGTTGTATGTTTGCATAAAAATGTGACTGTACGAGATATTTTTACTTCTGAGCAGTAAATAATATGTCTGCATTATGAACTGTGTATATATGCAGTATATGAGGATCTATAGTCACGGTAATCTTCCTACTTGTAAGGAAGTATAGACAGCAAATGATTTTATTTATTTTAATAATACTTGAACTATGTATGAAATTAGTATAAACATGATGTGTGTATATAAATATATCTAGATCTATGTATCTCAGTTGATTGAATAGGTTCTACACTTGAGCATGTGAAGGAAATGAACACTAATGCTATAGCTCTATAGAACTGTTGCAAATGTGAAACTAAATTTATGTAACTAGTCAGGATGTGTGACTGCTGGAGTAAGAGGAGGTTAATGAAGTTGCAATACTAACTTATACACTATGTTCAACATTATCTGACATAGGTAATGGAAGAAATGTGTGCTATAATTCATATCTGAAGGTAAAGGTGCCACTAGCAGATGTGTCTGGTACTTTTGTATCTGCATTGTAAATGTAAAATGGTTGTACAGAATATTTGCAATGGCTTCATTTGTCTCCAAGTAACTGCCCTGATTTTAGTTTGCAGCTGGTTTTACTCTTGATACAATGTGAGGTTACACTCAGGAAAATGAGTTGCTCAGTTAAGTAACTGTGAAACATAAATACGTCAAGTTGTCAACTGCTTCTTATCTTTATACCTATGTGTGTGTGCATGTGTACGTGTATGCATATATAAATATGACTTCAGAGGAAAATGTAATAGACTGACTTCTCAGAAAATTATTTCCTTACTGCTTAAAAAGATCTATACTACGGTTGTTTCTAATCTCTTGATAAAGTTGCAACTGTTTTTACTTTGCCCAGTGTTGAGAAGATAATCTTTGAAGAACCTGTTAGCCAGCTTTGAGAAAGTTGCAATATTGTGTTATAGTTGCTGTTGACCAAGAGTTATGTAAACAAATGTCTGGGAAGTAAATTATGAGCAGACTTTTCTTTGTCTTTTAACAAAGGACTAATCGGCATCTGGAATCTCAATTTACTTGATGGATATTGAATTATTTACCCTGAAAGGTAGCATCTTCTGGGCTGTGATTTTTGGTTTTTTCATAGCAGTTTATAAGTAGTGCTATCAGTTGGATCTTCACAAGTCTAAAGTTTTGGGTAGGTTAGGAAGACTACCTGATATCATTGACCTCAAGTACCTGAGAAAGTGTCTATTCATTTCTGCTGAAAAACTGTCATTCCAAAGCAATTGTAATTGTTTAGTACCTTTACAGCACTGTAGTGAGAGTGCTCGGCCAAAACTGTGTTCCCTTGACATTTTTTTAATTATACTAGCTAAACAGATCTATCAAGTTCCCAGACAAAACCAAATAATCCACTAACGTAACACATATATTTTAATTATTTATTTATGAATTGACATTGCATTTTCACTGTGTTCTTAAATGGAGTGGAAGAGCGCTAGTGTATCTGAATTATCTCTATTTCCTTGCAGCTCCTGGATTTTTTCTGTTGTATACCATCTGAATGTTAAGAAGGCCAAGCCTTTGCATACTCAGCTTTTAAATGGCTGTAATTTTCATTTGCTAACTAGCAGAATAACCTTATCTACAGCTGTATCACAGTTAGTTTCAATCCAATTAATCTTCATCAATATTGCCACACATCACATCATCCTCTGGAAAACTTAAAAGGAAAATAGCTTAATTAGGAACAGGAATGGCATTTTACTTTCAGACGGGGAATGTTCAACACACTGTGTTGAAGCAACATTCTCCCATTAGAATAATTTACATGGCAAACACTAAATAAGTATGCATTCAATGAAAGGGCTTTGTGTAACCAATGTACAGAGCAATGTTTTCTTGTGCTCAGGAATTAGAAAATTATCATTAGAAACAATTAATATTCTTATACTGTTATGTAAGCAAGTCAACATCTTGTGGTATGAACAGTACAGATGATGCAATTTTTAAAATAGAATGAAATTTGACTACATGCTTATACTTTCATATTTGCCTTTTTATACTTTATATTGATTGTGTTCCCATTTCTATCAATAACTCTTATTTGGATTTTTAGCAGAAGACTAAAGCTTTCATAGTGATCTTGACTTTTTGTGCTGTGTGGTGATGAATACTGTCCCTATACAGCGCTCAGTAGCTCACAGGTGGAAAAGGCAACACTTGTATTGTAATGCTCAAGCAACGTATAAGTTCTTTAGAATAGGCAACACATACTGCAATTAATTTCATTAGCAAAGAATAAACACAAAGGCAGAACATTTTATGTTCTCAGAAACAGGTTCATGGAGAGAAGTTAGATGAGTGCTCTGAAGAATCATATTTAATAATTGTAAGTGATTAGACAGCTGGATGTTATATTTTATAAAAGTTAGAATTCTAGAGACGGATTACCAAGTGCCCTAAAACTAACACAAAAGAACAGTGGGGGTTGACCATAAGGTCCGTTTTCTTCTACAGATTTGTCCAAACGACTATCAAGGAGACTTCTGACCGGGAAACGACTCTCTCAAGTTCCCGATAATCTGATATGTTAAACTCTTGAATCCTCTTATCAAAAGCAAAGAGATTATAGCCAGTGTCCTCCAATAGTCTCTGTGTTTCCTGTAAGTACTGTCTGTATCGTTCAGGTGTGCTTAAAAATACATTGTTAATGCAAAATCAGATTTAAGGTAGCTGTGTTGTAAATTCTATGTAAGTACCTTCTAAATTATTTCATCTGCTAGTTGGATTTATGATGCTTGGGGAGCCTAACATCAAGGGGGTCTGTTACCATGCTGTCTCCCTTATAGAGGGAGCAGGATCATCGCCTCTTCAGACATGACTGGCTGAGCATGAAGCCTGCTTTCTCCTCTTGTCCCTGGCTGCCACAAGCTGGGTGGTTGGATAATCGGTCTAATAATATGAATTATGAAACATCCACTCTGAAAATAAGAATCACGTATGTAATGTTCTTTTCTCGTGTAGAACCTTAGTCAGATATTTTGAGTAGGAAATCAAACTTCTTGTTTCTGTTGTTACTTCTCTTAGGAAAATTGGTTTTCTCCCTCGCAGTTTTGCACAGAGGCAAAGAGCTGCTGTACTGTACTGGCTGCTTATAACAATGCAGGTCTTCAAAGTAGGTGGATAAGAAGAGAAGTTCTCAGGACATTGAAAAGCTCTGACTGGTTTTGTTTTGCAAGAGCAGAAGAAACGGATTCTGATCGTTACCTATGCGCCTTGGCTGGTTACAGGTGTTGGGGTCAAAAGGCAATGGATTCGCCCTGTTGCGGAGCTGAAGGGGAAGAATTTTGGAGGTAACTTTTTTTAAGCTCAGTAACAGCCATATGTCAGTCCCCAAATGGAGACGAGCACTTTTCTTCTGCACTCTTAAGAACGCTCCCCAGATCTGATTTGAAACTGCGTAAGTTCTCCACAGGAAACGGTTGCAAGAAAGGTGGAAGCCTAACCCTACCTCATGAAAATGGGAATGCAGCAATAATACAGACATACAGCAGAACTGGTCCCAGCTTCAGTAGTGATTCAGAGTGACCAAACAATATTTGATACAGGTAGTGCAACAGAAAACACCACTTACTTTTGTTATCACTTGCAACTTCTGAAGTATTTTCTCTGTTAAGCAACACCCATTATCTGAGATTACTCCTGCTCCTTCCAGCACTTTTATGCTCCAAAACTGCACGGCAAGTAAAGGTCAAATATAATTAGCTGGGGGAAGGGGCTGTTTGTTTTCATCCTCACCAGACCTTTTATTTTTGTAATTATGAATAGAGAATAGTTAATGTTACAGTATGAATCTCCAATGAAAATTTAATACAGAGTGGAAACAATCTTTCACACAGTAGTAGGAAATTTAAAGTGCTGCTTATACTCTGTCAAAGTTTCATTCATTACTAGCCTGGAAATATAAACTGACTTCACAATGAGAGAAAACAAACCTCAAGCTTAATTTAAACCCCTAAAAAGCAATGCTAAACCAATCGTACATTTAAATTTTACAAGTGAAAAAGGAGCTGGAAAATGTATGGGAAGCTAGAGAGAGAGGGGAAGTGCACTGTGTCATGACTAATGATACAGAAGCCTTCGAATGCCATGAACTGTCAGGAACGAATAAAGAACTGTCAGGACCATTTATTTATTTAATGTCCCCTCTCCATCCTCTCTACCTGGAGGTCTTGGGTATTATTCCTTCTTCATATTTTGCTGCTGTACAGTTATTTTATTGGAAGCAGGAGTCCAAGAGATCACCTATCCAAATGTCATCATCAGTTTCCAAATTACCTCTCTGGTTCGCGTTCAGTTCACTAGCAAGTACAGATGTGAGCTTCTTGAATGTAATGAGAACAGGGGAATTACAGCAAGAAAATCAGTTAGAGCAAGCTAATAAATGAGTTTCCCATTTCTATTCCTTATTTCACTCATGATGGTTACTAGCGGTTGTGTGCATTTCACAATAAGCTATGAAGAATTGGTATCTGTAAACAAAATTTGCTAGCAATGTGTGTCTGTAATTAGGATGATGGGATGCAAAATAAGCAGGCAACTGTCTGGATTTTAATCTGTCTTTGTTTGAATAGAAAACTGTGAGCATTCGGTATGGATATAACAACCTGATAGCTTAACGTGCAGAATTCAAGTATGTATTTGCACCTCCAGATACTACTTTGGTGGTGGGTTTTTTTTGTTTCTT
Organism: Astur gentilis; assembly: GCF_929443795.1. NCBI lineage: Eukaryota > Metazoa > Chordata > Aves > Accipitriformes > Accipitridae > Astur > Astur gentilis. The sequence continues at coordinate 17,960,059 of NC_064891.1, forward strand.
TTTAGGAAATGTGGTACAAGACATCAGAAAAAAACCCCACCAAAACCAACTATGAAATGGCAGCATCAAGAATAGGAATATGTGTGAGGAGCGTGTAAGTATTTGTAGTTCTGGATAAAACCTGGAACTGCAGAAATGTAAAAATAATCACATATATTTTACCTGACCTCACAGAAGTCAAACCCAAGTGGAACCAATTTTTTAAACTCTGAAAACTTCCTGGTTTCAGCTGAAGTTGATCAAAGTGGTTTATATTTTATTGAGAACTGGTTTTAGTTTCAACATTAAAAAAAAAAAAAAATGAGGTTACTTTTTAAACTTACATTGAAATTTAAAAAAAATAAAAAATCTTGCCAGACAAACATTTCCCTGTTCCCTACATGATTTTGATTTTTTTCTCCCAAACAAGAACGCATGCACGTCTGTTTTTAAATGGTGGAGCTGCCTCTGACTCTTTTAAAAAATGTCTTAATATAATCATAAGCACAGTTTTCACCAAGTCTTTATCAAAGCTACACATTTCACAGCCACCAATTACAGGTTAGTGCTGCATCCTTGACAGTTGTTTCAGAATATGTTAAAGTGGTGAAGGTGAAATGTAATTAACAGTATATATCACATAAATGTTTCAATCAATTTAAATTAGTCACTAGGTGGCCATGTATCACAGATGGAAGTGTGTTATTTAACAAGAAGAAAATCCTTATTAATAATGCAGTTCTTAGTCTAATAATGGATTAATATACATTGTCTTAAATGTATGCATTGTCCGACTTGATAACAGTAATGAGTCTGAGGCTATGAAACTTATTCACCTTCTTAGTATCTGTATCTACAACACTTGCTCGAAAATAAAGTAGGCATTGGGATCATAGGGAAGGCTTGCTTGAAGACAGAAATTTAGATTTCTTTAGAATGAAACATTCTATTGTGTATATATATACATACACAAATATATACTGTATATAGTGTAGGTCCTAATTCTCAGATTTCAGTGTGCTTTGTTCAGTATGGGGCTTGAGAAGGCTAGTGAGAGCATGTTGAGTTATTTTGATCGAAGTCACTTCTATTTTCTGTTTCCTCATGAGTTGTCTTCAGAAGGACAGATTCCCACAGAAGTTCTTATATGTGCTGCCTGCTTTTAATGCCATTAAATGAGTCAATATTTGCCCCATTTGTTTCCCTGGTCATATTTATTCAAGAGATATTCTTCACCATGTGCAGGATGATAAACATACTGTCCATCTGTAAAATATTTACTTTATCATCTTTCGGCAAAAAAATTAATGGTCAGATACCATTCAGGAAATACCAGCTTCAGCAAGTTACATGCTCTGGTTTTGGTCAGTTTTCAGGGGGTCATTTTTTTTCCTACTATAAATTAAAGCATAGCATGGACTTCTCACTTGTAAAACATTATTTTCAGCCTGCCAACCTCTGCATATTCAGACTTTTCTGAAAAGGGAAATGTATCACTTTTGTTTGTAACTAAATATGTATTTAATGCCAGGTAGAACAGGTGGAATTCTTACAGACGCTAGAATTGAAAATACATGTTTTTCTTAGCTACAAACACCCCAAAATAAATAGAGTTGGGTTAAAATAAATCATGTCATTACTTTGTTACCTAAGTGACCTGGTTTCAGCTAGGATGGAGTTAATTTTGTTCTTGGGAGCTGGTACAGTGTGTTTTGGATTTAGTATGAGAATAATGTTAACACACTGATGGTTTAGTTGTTGCTAGGCAGTGCTTATCCTAAGTCAAGGATTTTTCAGTTTCCCATGCTCTGCCAGCAAGGAAGGGCACAAGAAGCTGGGAGGGAGCATGGCCAGGGCAGCTGACCCAAACTAGCTAAAGGGATATCCATACCATAGGACTGCCATGCCCAGTATATAAACTGGGGGGAGTTGGCCGGGAGGGGCCAATTGCTCCTCGGGCATCGGTCAGCGGGTGGTGAGCAATTGCATTGTGTATCACTTGAATTTTCTTGTTGTTTTTTTTTTTTTTTTTTATTGTTTGTTTGTTTGTTTTTTAGTTTTACTTTATTATATTCCTTTTCATTGCTATTATTATTATAATTATTGTTAGTATTGCATTTTATTTTACTTTAGTTATTAAATCATTCTTATCTCAACCCCAGAGGTTTACTACTTTTTCTGATTCTCCTCCCCATCCCACTGGGGGGGGGGGGGTGGCAAGCAAGCAGCTGCGTGGTGCTTAGTTGCTGGCTGGGCTTAAATGACACCAAGGAAAATTGTCAAGTTCTTCCACCTTAGAAGAGGAAAAATGGGAGAGTCGCACTCTGCTACTTACCCAGATTTACAGTATATTTCATCATTTTTGGTTTTGAAGCAGCTGTTTCCTTTTACAATTTATACAAAGTAAATAGAAAAAGTAAATATTTTCTTCAATGTATTTACAGTAGGCTATCTGATAAAGGAAATAGAATTAACTTGCACAATTTATATGATGATAGTGGGAAGGAAAAACAAAAGCTAACCAGCAGATTGTTTCCAGCAGTGTGTTAGGCTTTCCTGTTTTTGTTAAATATTCCAGAACATTGTCATCAATCAAAAAGTTTCGCATTCCACGTAGAGAAATGTTACCTCTTTAAGCATTGCTAAACACTTTGACATATTTGAAAAATTGAGTCCTAGATCCTAAAGGTTATTTGTCATAGGAAAAAGAAAATATGCTCTGTGTATGCCGGAATGGCAAATAAAGACTGTAAAGATGATAAATCTTAAGTTGGATACATAAACTACTCAGTTTCATAGTCCCCAACTTCATCACACACAGTTGTAGTTTAATTTGGTCTTTACTGACATATAACTATATACAACAGGGAAGTGGTGGTCAGTAGATCATGTCCCATGAAGGAAATTATAGAGAAGGGAACAAACAGCATATAATATATTTTGAAAGCTCACCATACTGAATCCTTTCAACAATGTGTTGATTTGGTGTTGGGCGATTTTTTTATTTGGTTGGGTTTGTGTTTTTGTTTGTTTTCAAAGGCGTACTAGTTAAGGTAAAGCAAACCTTGAATCCATCCTCTCCCATGGTATTTAAATGATGAAATACGTGACAGGCCTGCAAACTATCTTGTACTAAAAAAGGCTGGTGAGAGGAGCGGTCAAGGTGACTTGTTGATATGATTAAAACAATTTCATTCAAAAGAAACTTTATAAAGGCTTATATTGACAGCTGATAATTTCATATGCTGTGGGTAAAATTAGTACTTTATCCTAAATAATTTTGCCAGGCTATACTGTGAACACATAAAATCTAGAAGAGCTTCAAGAGAGGAAAAAAAGGAAGTTAGGTTTCACTAATTAAGTATTGTGTGTTGCAGTCTTAGCATGCAACTTTGGTATGAGAGAAATAATTCAAATTTTGTGCTAACATGGCTGCATGTCTTGGACAAAGAATTACTAATTTTACACTGACATGTACACGCAGTGATGCTTGTAAACCTCTCTAGCACTTGCCTATAAACTAATTTCAGCATTTGTCTTCATGTTTTAGAGTTCTTCCCTTTTCAGCAATACATAATTGTCTTTGTTAATGTAGTTGCACCAGCAAATTATTATTTAACATCTTTTTAATAATTTTCAAGTAAATTAGTTTATATTAGTAGGCATGCAAGAGAAATCTCCAACATCGTAATTTTCAACAACTGAACACTCCAGTGACAGAATAATACAGGTGAAGGAAACAGGGACTGACAGTTGTTGGTGGTCCCCAGGTACACTGCAGAGCAAAAAGCTCTCACCACTCTACTGAATGTTACACAAAAAAATATGACATGAATTTTCTTTCTCTCTACTGTATCCATAAGGGAAAGGAATCTCTGCAAGAGGGCAGGTGGGAGGTTCGGATGCTTATGAACCACATTTGCTAGTCCGTGCAATTAGTAGTGCAGGAACACTGGCAGGAGGACTGGATGCGCATAGGTTGTGCGCTCTGAGCTCCCCCTTAACGTGGAGTATTGACCAGCCTCCCCCAGCGCTGGGCTTTGGTGGAAGACGAGGAAATTCTGACATAAAGCATTACCCACTGAGTCATCTGCTTAGATTCTAAGGAGTGTTTCCCTCATCACCCACTGAGGTTGCAGTCTTTGCATGCTAGCACATGCTTTGTAGTGAACACAGTATTTAAATATTTTGTTTTTTACTTAAATAGTTCAGCACAGTAGTAGAAGAATAAACTGAATGGGAAACACTCTAGGCCTGGGTGAAAATGTAAGGTTCTGCAAATTTCAGGTACAATGCCAACTACTGAGAACTGCTTGCACACTAACCCACTGGTAAATAATAGCTTTTATTTTTGGTTCCCTGGTATGTAAATGTCTTAAAATCCCTTCTTTGGCATTAGTACTATACATGCATACTGTTATTCAGAATCAAGAGGATAAAATGTACTTTGTGACAAGGTAATAAATGTACTGTACACCCATAAAACAGTTAGTTTATAATTTATGGGGAAAAACCCATTAATGTTCAAATACCATTCAGAAAACATCAGTTGGATTTTTTATAACTTCAGCTACTTACATGCTCTGTATGAATATTTTCATTTTTAAACTAACTCATAATCTTTGTTCAGTCCCTAAACAGTCTGAGAAACAATTACAGCTCATTATAGCTCTTGAAAGTGAAGACTAGCACAGAGTTGTGTAAGGTGAAAAAATGTGTGACCATCAGCTCTGAAGCCTATACCTTTAAACTCTGGACAAAGAAAGCAATTTACTCCTGAGTGGTCTCAATTGTTTTCATAAGAAAGCCTACGCTACCTTTAAAGTGAAATGTAAAAAGATCAGTCGCTGTTAGCTTCTGTCATATTTGCAGCATACAGGTAGGATGCTAATACAGACCCTTCTCACCATCAGCCCTAAGCGTGTTCGAAGACCTTCAAATGATGCAGGGCAGCTGTTATCATTGCCACACCCAACTCTTCCATAGAAGATTTTAAAATTAAATTATCTGGCCTAAGGTTCTGCCCTATATATTTGTTCTCTATAAAACTACTTAAAGTGGGAAGGAACAAACTTTCCCATTAGGAAGTCACAGTACAAGTTACGGTGTGAACTGGATATCCTAGTTGGACAGTGAATGTTTGATTTACAGCTGGTGAAATTAATCTGCCATATTTGATTTTAAATCTACATTGAAACATTTTCTTTATTTTTATGAAATTGGTGTAGTGATTGCCTAAGAGAAATAGGTTTTGCTAAAGGAAATGTAGACTTTTTTAAAGTCTGAGAAAGACGGAGCTCAATCCTAGCTTCTATAGATAAGTTTATGTAAACCACATAGCATAAGAAGCTATTAATATTCAAGGATTATTAGTACAAATCCCTTTATAAAGCAGCCTTACTTTAGCTTTTGAGTGACATTGCAACATTGTTTTTCAATGAGACTGTCCTTGAGAGTCAACAAACTCCATTTCACTAAGAGGGTTAATTAAGGTCAAGTTTATAATGGGGTAGGAGGAAGCACAGACTGAAGTAGCTGTATATCAGATTGAGATTTCAAGGTCTCTGCAATGCATTAATAGCTGTGAGGCCATCTAATGTGGGCAGCATAACATGTTCTGCAGCAAAAAATTCTTGGACCAAACCTGGAAAACCAGATACAGGTCCTTTTACTGAAGGGGGTTTTGACAGTGTTTTTTCCATCAGAAAAACTCCTGCTAGTCAACCTTCTTTCGGAGGGATTGTACCAGGTCAGAGAGCAGAGTGTCGATCAGCAAGCTTGCCTGGGTTTGTCCAAGATCTGGGAAATGCGTGATCTCCGTGTTGCCCCAGCTGCAGCAGGGAGGTGAATCTGGTTCTCCGGCATCTCAAGGGTGTGGTGCTCTGTCTATAGTATCTAATGTATACGGTGGTTCTCTTCCCTCCCCACCCCACCCCTGCCGCAATCATACATTTCAAGGGCTCAGCCACCCCTTCTTCCGTGATGGTGAGCTGCAAACTGGGCAACACCCTGCCTTGCCAATGGGAATGAGCAAGGCTGGGGCTCCTGCTGAAGGGGCAGAGGCCCTGGCCCCATGGTAGAGCAGGAGCCTCTGTCTCTCCTGGTGATGGAGAACAAACCCTGCGTCAGTGTGCCTGTCTGGTCCAACTCTGGTGCTGCTGCTTTTCTTGAAATGCACGAAGCAAGCCGCCCGGGGGTGAAGTTGAGATGCTGTGAAACTGCGGGAAGAGGAGAGGATATTTTAAATCCGAAGGGGGAGGGAGGCAAAGGAAGGGTTGGGTGTGAACGTTGTTTGTGTGTGTGACCTTTCTGGTTATGTGTGTATATTTTTGTCTATTACAGGTAAGTATAGGGCAGTTTTGTTTTGTTTTCCTCCAGATAAAAGTCCCCAGTAGCGATCAACATAACTTTCCCAGCACAACTTCCATGGTCCCTTCTGTAAAATTATTTATGTTGAAGGGAGGGCTCACAAGATGGATCTCCTAGATTTTCAGAGTGGTGTTGAAAATTTAAATTCAACAGAGATCATCAGACTCCATCTCTTCAGTTTCTGGAAATTTATATTGTGATATTTTTGTTGGTTTTACGGGTCTGCAGTAATAAGGACTGAAACTTCTAAATCCAAGCAAATAAGTGTCATTAAAAAAATACAGCTGTCAAGGACAAAGGGAAGAGTGCTGTTGTTGAGTGGCTTAGCTTTATAAAGCAACTAGAGCTCTCTCCCTCAATCAAATAGTAATTCCAAGAAGTTCAGGCTATGACAGCAGCTCTAAGACAAAGTGTTTAATTTCTCTTCAGGGGCGTATTTGTCACAGGCTAACATTGTTTTGCATAGTGTAGAGGGAGCTTTTCAGATTCCTTTCAGCCATCTTTGTGATACAACTTTGTTTCACAGAAGTAAGTTTTGTTGCACAATTTCTTTTTTTTGTTGTTGTTCCTCACGTGTGCCACCTTCGTGTAGATCTTTCTATAGAATAAGCTGCTCAAAACTTTATCGCATCGGGCTAAAGGCTTTTATTGTTCATTGAAGTAATCATGTAAAACTTTACACAGCTTGATGATATAAATGATTCTTTGCAACAAAAAGAGAGAAGAGCAAGTGAAGGAATTATTTTTTACCAGGCATTATAGGAATGACTAGGATCCTTAGGTTTGGCTTGCTTTTTCTTTTCAAACTCCTTCACTCAGTTTTTGAGAATTCAAATATTCAGCAGAACGACCGTGTCAAGATCCAGAGGATGTATCGGTCTGTCATTAAGGTAGTGAATTGTCAGGAGACAAATGTTTTACACCAAATTTCTCAGTTTCTGTTCCAAGCTGCAGAGAAACAAGAGCAGTGGACTCGGACCTGGTTTCTCCTGCCTTTTCTGCCTATACCCTTTGCAATATGAAATCACAGTATCTTGAGCCACTGCCTTCCTGGCTCATGCTCACTTTATTTTCTAAGTCTTTCCCCATAGTCCTAGCTTATTTTTTCAGTATTTTCTTGAGCCTAATTCCTTCTGACCTTCCTTCCCAGTTTGGCCCCCTCTTGAATCCTGGCCCTTCCATGCCCGAAGCCTTCTGAAGCTGTCCAGCTCCTGGTCGGTCCTGTCTGTGTGTAAGTTTGGCTGCTTCGAGCTTCCTCCTGTGTGCCTGGCAGACAGTGAGCAGGGAAGGAGAAGGGATCTTTGCTTTCAGTTAACAGTGCTTTGTGCCACAGTGGCATCTAGCTGCCACAACTACAGATGAAATTCCACACAGTCCGTGCAGTCCTGGTTTGGAGCAGGTCAGTGCAGATGGGCTCTTTAGAGAATTCATCTGCCAAAATGCTGAGCGTATGCAAAGTGTGATCAAAGTCTTAGGATGGCTTTTGCTTTTGCTTTTTCCCCTATCCAGCAGAAGATGAGTCCTTGTAGCAAGAGACAATCCCAAGTGAGTGCAAAAATGGAAATGCTAAAGCTTTTGAAGGAACGGGCTTCAAAATTCTTTCTATATTTAAAACAGTATTTAACTCTAATTTAGTCTTGGAAATAGTTTGAGGTTTTGGTGTTTTTTTTTTTTTTTTTTTTTTTTTTTTTGCTAAAGTATTCTAAAATATTTTTAAAATAATCAGCACAAGGTAAATTCTCCCAATTAAAGATTGGGGACTGAGTGGAATGAGCCTTCCCTATTGAAATCAGAAAATGTTTAAGCAACTAGAAGAAGATCCTAAAAATTCTTCTATCTATCTTCTAATAGTATAGGGGGCTGGTGAAGATTCCCTTGGAATGCTTTCTGTTGGTATCATTTGGACGTATACTTATTTTGTTCACAATTATTTTATTCCACGACTTTATAGCTAAATCTTCACCCAAAATATGTTTTCTTTGTGTCCAGAATTTAGCAACAAAGGAAGCTAAGACAATAAATGCAAAACATAATTTCTGCAGGTTCAAACTTGCAAGGGTTTCTTAGCATGCCCAGCTTTTGCTAATCAGCAGCCCTGACTCTGCAAAAATTAGATTAGCTTGTGCTTGATTTTCCTGTCAGGGAGAGGTCTGTTAAAATCATTCGGGCTTCTCATCTGCATAAAGCTACTCCAGGTATGTAACAGTTTACAGTGCCAGTTTTCCCTGAACCTTCAGTCTTGTGCAAGTTTTCTAGTATTTTTTTAGTTAACATTTACAACTTTTCTAATGTTTTTCCTTGTAATTTTGTAAAATAGTTCCAAAAATGTAATTGCTCTGAGTACAGAGTTGTGAAATACACACGCCGGTGAAAACATTTTTCCACTTAAAATAACCTTTAGGGGTTTTTTGGTTTGGGGTTTGGTGGGGGTTTTGGGTTGTTTGGTGGTTTGTTTTTTTTTTTTTGGGGGGGGGGTGTCAGATAGATAAGAATGAAAACTTGACGAATAGACTGTGAAGGAAAAAAATGTTTTCATTATTCCCGTGGCAGACTCTCCTGGCATTTATCATGGTCGAGGCTGGTGGAACACCCTGCAGGGCATTATCCTCACCGCAAAAGCCAGCCACAGGAAACCTGCTAAATGCAGCACACAGGGTAACAGGGCTTTTTTGTTGAAGTGCATTCTCCAGTGGATTCTGAGACATTTAGTAGTTTCTAATGGTAATAACCTTAGCCAATTTTACAAAATAAATAAAAAAGAAGTTACGTTCATTTTTAATGTAGTGACAATCTTGTGGCATTTATTTGACAAGCTCCTTTGATCATGAACTGAAGCCAGGACTGAGGAAACCTTGAAAAACATTTATGTACCATGCTACATCCACAGAGACAAGGGGACTGACATTGTACCTTGTCAGAACAATCCTTTGGCATTCTTAACACATGATATTTATGTATTTCTAATTTGTTTTGCAAGAGTTTAGTTTTAATTAAAATTTAAAGATTATGAAATCAATGATTTAGTTTCAGGGCTCTGGAGCAGAATGAAAATTTTTTAATAAGCTTTTGCATTTTTTATAGGAGGAAATGAAATTTACAGTTTACCGTACACCATGCTTCTGTTTTTAAATTGAAATGACTCAATTAAGACAACATACGGCTCAGATTCTGAGTCGAGGGAGGGAGCCCTGTCTTTTCACAGTACTAGCCTACCTGTGACCTATAGGATGGTAGAAGTAAGTCTGTAGGAAACAGAGAGGGGAAGCGTGATGTACAGCCTTGCAGTATATGTAATTTACATGCTTTTTTCTTCTTCGTGCATCTCTCTCTCTCCCTCTTTCATTTTCTTTCTCCTCATAGATAAAGAAGTTGTGTGGGCATTAGCTCCTGCCTTTCTGTCTGCAGGTAAGTCAGTGGTTCACTATTATGCCACCAGTGTCGGAAAGGACCGACAAAGTAATGGAAACCATGGAAGCTCCCTTTCCTTTAGCTTGAAGTTCTTTGTTGTTTTTTTCAGCTGCATGGAATAAGGTGTATCCTTCTGTGCTTCTCCCATTCCCACTCCTATAATACATGTTTTATACAACCACCGAGCAATTGTATTTTCACAAATAATTTCTATTTGCAGTTTATTATTAGCCCAAGATGAAAGAAAATAAATAAATCATTGTGTTGCAGTAGGAAGTGTTACCAGGTGAAGGAATTAACACTTCATTTTCATATACAGGCAATTCAGAGATATGGCTGTGGACTTTGTGGAGTGTCTGACAATAAGCCATCTCATAGAGGCAGAAAGGTATGATTTTATACACTGTGTGTGGTTGGAAGGTGAGAGGAATTTTACAAATCATATGCAAATGGTCAGCCTTACTGAAAAATGATAAAAGGAAGAATTTCCTTCTAGCGTCATTACATTTAAAGTATGGAAGTGTTTTTTTCTCAGTGTTTCAATCTGATAGGCAGAAATTTCTTCTAGAAGTCATTTTTGGGGCTGCCTGTCTCATAACTCTTGTTCATATGTGTGTAGGGGTAGGGGAAAAGGTATGAGAATGACAGGAGGAGGATGTGGGGATGAGGGGGAAAAAAAAGGAAAGTCATTCTGTCTTCTATCAAAAATACATATGGCTCCACATATTGGTTCCATTTGAAAGTTACACTTAAGAAGCCAAGAAAAAAGAGGCAGAAGCCTTTAAACTTCATGGTTACTTATGCCTTTAGAGATATGGATGAAGAGAAATTATTGAAGTGGAGAACAGGGTGCAGATCCTCTAATGGTATTATAGCAAACTTGCATAAGCAGAGTCAGTGTATACCAGCTGTGGATTTGATACCCAACCCCGATTTACCATTTCTTTTGCTACCATTTTTGGGGGTGGTTTTTTTGTGGTGGTTTTTTGTTTTGTTTTGTTTTTCAGGTTTTTTGGTTGGTGTTTTTTGATTGGTTTTCAGGTTTTGGGTTGGTTTTTTTTTGATGGCTAATATCTACATAAAGATCTCAATGGGCCAGGCTGAAATATGAATGAATAGAGCTATGTTAGGACTGACAAGTTAGTTTTTAAATCATTAGCATAAAGATTGGGGGCAGGGATCTCATCTGTTCCAAAATAGTGGCATTAGAGGAGACCCTTTGAAAAACAGAAGTGGAAGGAAAATTAAGAATGATTTCATGATGAAGAGGCAAACTAATATGTAGGAGGGAAATCAAGAGACCAAATCACTACAAAAATAACAGGCTTTCAGAATAAAACCTTGATTTATGTATTTGAGTACAGCAAAAAAAAAAATCGCACAAGAACAGAGGGGGATCCTAAAGGAGGAGGTCGAGGATGTTGACTGTACTCAGAGAATGATTTTTGGTAGAATTTTATCCTTAAAAGTATACTAAAGGAATTGCTGTTTTGTATGAGTTCCTAGGGAAACATTATCTGAAATTAAGAAACCAATCATGTTTGCTATTTCACTGCTGTTAGGAAATCTGCTGTTTCCTATTATTCTTTATTTTCAGATTACCATTCCTTTGCATCTCTCTTGTGGTTTACGACTAGCAAGTTATCAGGATCAAGATGAGAAAGCGTGCTGCTATTACACAGGGTTTTTAGCTTGGAATCTCTACCTGTTTGTCTTGTAGAAAAGCCTGGTTCTAAATGTCAAAGATTTGCTGAATGTTCTAAATTTAAAAACCAAACAAACCAAACAAACAACAAACCCCCCAACAACAACAAAAACCCCAAACCATGAAATGTAAGTGGGAAAGAATTCCTGGGCGGATTCGTCTTGTCTGTGTGTTGAGAAGTTTCCCTTGGGGCTTCAGAAATTTCAGGATGAATAATACGGAGCCTCTGTTCCTGAGGTCATCAGGTTGTTCTCCTGTCTCACATAAGCCCAAGCACATCTTGATAAACTAGTAGATAAATCTATTATCACATTCACCATTAGTAAGCATTCTTCCAAATATTTTCAGGCTCTAAAGTAGGCATGCCCTTAAATGCAAAGCCCCAAATTGTATTTAAGAGATTAAACCTCTGAAATCTTTCAGCATATTCAAACCTGGAGCAGGTTGTTACTAATTGAAACCTTAAACAAGCAAGCAATGCATCCAGGTGCTTGCTTCACTCCACTGCAGTATCAGCATGGAAAAGAAAATCTCCTGGGATCTCATAAGTAAGCCTCTAAAGAAAGTTAATAGTTTGAGCAGTTCGATATCCAAACTTTCTTTTTTCTTCTTCTCACCAACATAGTGAAAGCCCATTACATGTGACTGTACCAAACAAAACCAACAAGACAAGCTGCTAATGAGGTTTCAAAGATGGTTGGCATATGTGCTTCAGAGACCTACAGTTCCTCCTTCAGTGGCCAGAGCCCTGCTATGCAATTATCAATCCATATAATTTGCAAAATGCTTTAAATAAAAAAAGGGGAAAAAAAAAAAGAAAAAGGCAGGCAGGGGAACCAAATGAAAAAAGGAAAAAAAATATAAGAAAAAGGCAGGCAGGGGAACCAAACGAAATGGCATCTGTGTTGAAACCAACAGTAAAATCTTCATTAACTTCAGTGAAGTTTCCTTGATAGGATTTCCTTGATGTTTTCCTGGTATACCACGGGTTCTTCCGAGTAGATCGCCACTGTTACTACTTACTATCAGCAAATACCAGTCCTTTAACAGCAAGGATGACGCCAAGCCCCTGGTACAGTAGTCTGGCATGGGTTCTGCCCCGTGAATCGCTCAGTTCTCAGGCCCCCGTTCGGCAAAGCCTGGAGACACGGGGTGAGCTGTCGGCACGCCAGGAGTCCCAACTGTCCTCTAAGTGCTTTACTGGATTGGTGCCAATGTGCTCAGTTCTTTGAACAATTGGGCTACATACAGTAAATATAAATTTTACCCTATGGTTTCAGTGTTGATGCTGCCAAGTTCACCTTTTGTTTGTAGACTTGTGACTCCAATGATGTTATCAGTCTGCACGCAGAAAGAAGAAAAAATCTTTAATTCTGGGACAGCCTCAGAAAACAATGTGTGTATCATCTGTGTATCATCTGCGGGGGTACAGCATATACGTCCCTACCCAGGGAATAGCTGGTCAGTATAGTGAATATTTTTCAAGGAACTTTTTTTACTAACGAAACTGAGCGGTATTTTAAAATTGTTTCCAGTTTTCACAAGGGAAAAGCATTGCAGCAGAAACAGTTGCTTCACACTGCTGCTCATTGCTGATCCCTGGCCAAAAGAAGTCACTCAGTATTGCATAGATGAGTGACTCTAAAATCTGTATCAGCTGAAACATATTTTTAATTTCTTTTTTTTAAAGCAGAGACCACACTGTACTTGTGGGATTGAGCTGGGAACAAGTTCATTAAACTAACAAAATGAGACAGGTATGTAGTAGAACTGTCAGGAAGAGCTAGCATTGATCCAACCCAGTGTCTTATTAATGAAGTACTGTATTTATGAGGATAGTACTAAAGGTTTTTAAGGTGATGAACCATTTATGTCATTTTCTGTGATAAGCATTATATTTTGCAAGTTATAACTACTTGCATTGAGTGTGCCCTTTGGATACCACGATTCAGGTATGTGCGTGAGGCCTCTAAAAGACATTCTCATCTTCAAAAATAATTATTTTTTTTTTAAGTTGGTTTTGAAAGCTAACACAGAAACTAGCCAGTGAAGCGATTTCTGTATTTTTCTGTATTTTCTATATTTTTTTCTATATTTTCATGAATGTTGATTTGTTTGCAGCAGTGTCTGAGAGGTAAAACTGACCCTGTCACCTCTGAGTAGAGTTCTCCTTCTGGCTTTGCATCACCGTGGTGATGAAATTTCACATTTTCAAAAAGTCTGGCCATCTTGTTTGTTTGTTCTTGTATATATTGCAGAATCAAGATCTTCAAGGAAAGGGAGAAAAATAATACTGAATATCAGTAAATAACAGTCAAGCATATAGGTAGTAAATAATAGCTACAAAGCATGAAGATTTTAAGAGCAAGATCCTCATTTTTGTGAGATGCAACTTGAGATTGATCACCAGACAGAACTCATGCTGAGATCATTGGTACGGATTTGAAAGCTAAAACCTGGACTCTTCCATTTTAATTTGTTTTGTTTCTTATATCTGATGAAAGATTTATAAGCAAATCGGATGTCTCTGAAGCTTTCCTCATATTTTTTTTTTTTAATTAGAAAAATAAATGTAATGTCATATTTCCATTACTTATATTTTATAGTACTGCTCCTCTCCAGCATACTTATCTATTCCAGGTTATAATGATAGGTAGTGTTTTGAGGTGATCTCAGCTGGGTGGTATGATTAACAGTCTGTGTTCACTTTGCATCCTTCCCTTTTTAGTTTAACTGTGGGGACCAGAATAAAAAACTCCAAACATTAAGTAAAGTGTTCCTTGTGAAAGTTATGCAAATTGCAACCGTCTGCTAAATTAATTAATTGTGTTCATCAGAATAGCGTATGAAAAATGAAAGATATTTCCAAATGTTAAATAATGGCTGGATCATTCTGAAATTAAAAAAAATTAAACAGATACATGGTCATAGTCTGCTATTCACCCTGTGAAATTGCATTTGACCTCCATTTGGGTAATTGTATTACGCCTGCCTAAATTTCCATGCACAGTGATTTACAATAGAACATATTATTCTACTCCTATTCTACTGTACTGCATGCTGCTGCTATTTATTGCTATGTAGTTATATTTATTTAGAGGGTGATCATGTTCTAGTGGCTGACTCCCATGGCTCCTATACAGATTTCTTTGGCAAGTGCATTTTCCATCCAGGTAATTAATACCATGGAAACAAAAGATTATTTATGCATCATATATGTTCTGATGTACTTCAGACGAAAGAGAGAGAGGAATCAAAATTATAGAACAAAAGGAAAACGTTTGCCTCTGTTTTGTCATGAAAACTGCTGGGGACTCCTTTCTAAGGATTCCTCCCAGAAATGTCCTGTAAACTACTTAGCCCCCTTTATCAGCAACAGGGACGGTTTTCATGATGCTGGCCTACGGCTCTGAGCAGTACCTAGTGAATATAACGATATTGCTCACTGCCTGAACAGAAGCTCAGCAGTTATCTGACATCAGTCTTCAAACATAATTGCAAGTTTAAACTCATTGAAGAGAGACATATTTTATCATAGAGAAAGTAGTGTATGCTCATTTTTTATTTTTAATCAGGCTTTAGCTCTGTAGCTTTAAAGTTGTAAGAAGAATTCATATCAGATGGGAATAACAGTCCGAGAGCTAATTTAAGCCTAATAACTTGAATCCTAAATTTACTCCTGGTTAAGCGTGTTGGAAAATGGATTGCTTTGGAATAGCTGAAGTACAGCACCATAGAGTTGTTACAAACAGACCTTTTCCTGCTCCTTAGACAGAGTATTGTATTTTGCAAAAGGGTAGGAACTTGGTGTAAAAGTGTAGTTAGCTTAGACCCACAAGCTCTGAACTGCACATAATGCCTGTTCTAGCTGTACCTGGGTTGAACTGTAACTTACTAAATAATGCATATTCGAAGTAAATGTTAGATCTGAGTGGCACTGGAACTCTGGACACCAGTGAAAACAAACAGGATCTTACTTCTTTTATTGGTAAATGTTTGGGCATTAATGAGAGAGAGAAGAGTACTTCTCTTCTTGCGATACCTGTGAAACCTGCCTAACGTGCTTTCTGTCAACCTGTTAAGTAACCTTTCCTGAAAGTATCTATACAAGGGGCAGTTTAGATAAAGTAAGAACTACTCTGAGTCTGTCCCTGAAATACAATTCAGGCATGAACACATTCTGATATTTGAAAATGTCAGGATCCTTATGCTTTCTGTTTGTCTCCATCTCCTGCATTAGTATTCTCTGCTTTCAGCGAGATTGATACGAAATACCAAATTCTTGTTCCACTTACTAAAGGGGCTTCAACCTTGGACTCAGACCCCATCTTTTTTCAGTGCAGGAATTGCATCATTCCCAAAGTTTTGAACAGTTCCCAAGAAACATATCCAACTCTTCTTTGCTACCACTGTTCTCAAACACAGATACTGTTTAGGCCGAAGGCCTACCTGAAAATGCAAACTTCAGTACTTCAAAACCTGAAATGTGTCACTGAGAATTAGAAAAGTGCTTAATGACATTAGATTTTGAACTGGAACTATTGTTTTAGCTAGAACATGTAATGTACATCCTAAATTCTTTAATTTACTTAATTATCTCCTAATTACAGTCTAATTAATTACTAATTTATCTTAATTTCCTCTGGTAATTTCCTTATTAATCCCTACTTTAATATGTTACATTTTTATCCTTCCTCCTTTAATTGGGAAACAGACTTTACAGTCTTTGCTATGACAAAAGGTATGTTTCTTACCTGCTGTAAAACATAGCTAAATGTGACTTTGCAGTTAGCATGTTTTCTTTAGAAACTTGAATGACCACGCAATCTCACTGAGAACACAGGAAAACTTATGCTATGCATGTATCATAATTTAAAAAAAAAAAAAAAAAAAAAAAAGGTAGGTTTTGTGTGGAGACCAACGTGTCCTGAGATTTCTTCATGAAGTATAGTCATTTTGGTGTTTAGGACCTCAGTTCCTACTTAGTTATTCTTCCTTCTGTGTGTCATTTAAGCAGGTCTTTAGTGAGATTTTCTAATTTATTTTTTTAATTTCAGAAACCTCTGAAATCTAAATCCACACATCCCAATGAGTGGATATTCCCCACTTGCACTTTGTTCCAGGCATTCTTTCAGAAATGTTGGTTAACTATCCCTATTAAAAAAAACCCAAACCCAAGCCCAACCAATATATATATACACACAAAAGGAAGAGCCTATTCCAGAGCTTGAGTTTCCCCCTGCTTGAAAAACTGTACATTAATTAAAAGATCAAATTTTTTTCCCTATCACTGAAATAACTCAAGCTGGAGGCGTAACTCTAAAATTCTTATATCTTGCATCCAAATGGGGGAAAAGTATTTCTAAGTGAAGCAAGTGCACAGTTCAGATGAATTTTCACAATACAACTCAGCAACATTTTAATCAAAAATGATTCTGTTGTTAGCACAGATGGAGGCAAAGCAGTGGGAACATAAGCTGTCCAGCGGTAGCAGAGCCAGGGAAAGAGAGGTCCTCAGTTTAACAGTGTTGGCAGAGTATGGTTCCCTGTAATTCTGCAGCAAGCCTGATGTTGCATATGGGGATAAGTTGGAATTGTTTTATTTTTGTGGAAGTTGTTTTTAGGAGTATCTTTCAGAGTCCCTACCACACAACTGTAAAATAAGTAGATGTATTACGCTGCTCAACCAGTCAGCAAAGAAGACACAGAAATGTTCCCTCTCTATACGATATTAACAGCCATTACTGATTTTAACCATACAGATCTACACTTGGAGAAGAAAGGAAGGAAGGGTTAAGAGAAGAGAGCAGGGAGAGCTGCAAACAGGTATTACATTTCTTCACTTACAGTTTATGATGGTATAACTTAAGGATGGTAACAAAGCCCACCAGAGCTGTAGGTTGCTGAGACACTTTTGCCTAGGTAGCATCTATGGTGAACTAAACCGCAACCAGTTGCTTGTTGTTACTGCTGCCATTTCCACCAGGGTCAGGCCATTACCCTGAAGGCAATGTCTGCAGACTCACCTCGCACGGCCAGTGACGATGGATTTAAACTGAAGTGCTCGACGATAAAGCAGCTCTGAAACGTTCCTCTCAGGAGATGATAACCTTTGGCAGAGGGGCAGTAACAAACAAGTCGGGCTGTGGCATCTCTAACAGCCACAGCTGTTTGCTAATTAAATGTGTATCAGGCCTGTCAGTATGGCCTGAGGTAAATTAGAAAGGGAGCAGGGAACCTTCAGCTGCGGGTTGGTCCCGTGGCCCTGATCCGTGCCTTCTCTGGAGAGCGGTGAGAGAGCAGGGCTGGGGCTTCTGCAAGCTTCCGAAAGCATTCTTCATAAGATACATTTCTGCAGGCACCTAAACCCGGGATAGATTTTCTTTCCAGAGGTATGATTCAGACTAAAAATCTAAATACACAAAACCTTGCAAAAGTGGCCGGGAATTACTTGTTACTCCTGGGACTTGTTTTAATTCACTGATGCTGTGCTCTTAGTATTTCCCTATTCCTTTCGACCTTCAAGTGTAATTTTATTAGAAAAATGATTGCAGAATTACAATTTGCATTTAATTTCTCAGTTACCTTTACATCAAGGGTTTGAGGTTGTTTGGGCAAGGTGTTTGTCGCGGTTTAACCACAGCCGGCAACAAAGCCCCACACAGCTGCTCACTTACTCTCCCCCTCCCCCCCCGCCCTGGTGGGATGGGGGAGATAATCAGAAGAGTAAAAGTGAGAAAACTCATGGGTTGACATAAAGACAGTTTAGTAGCTAAAAAGCTGCACTTGCAAGCAAAGCAAACCAAGGAATTCATTCCCCACTTCCCATGGGCAGGCAGGTGTTCAGCCATCTCCAGGAGAGCAGGGCTCCATCACAGTTACTTGGGAAGACAAATGGATCTGTGTAAGCACTGCTCAGCAGTGCTTACAAAACATCCCATCCTTAACCAAAACATCCCTGGGTTATCAACATTGTTTCCAGCACAAATCCAAAACACAGCCCCATACCAGCTACTGAAGAAGATTAACTCTATCCCAGCCAAAACCAGTACAGCGTTGTTTTTTTACTTTATGCATAAGATTATCTGCTGCAACTGCTAAGTTGAAAATCTTTCTAAAATCTGGAAATGTGGCTATGATCTTTCTTGGTCTTCTCATCCAGGCTAGATAGAAATCATAGTTGTTTTTCTTGCCTCATAATATTATGTAACATAAACCAAGTGATAGCATGACTAAAGAATTCAGAGAGAGAAGTGCTTAACTTTTTTTCTTTTCTTTTCTTTGTTTTGGTTGTTGTTTTTTTTTTTTTTTTTTTCTTTTGGAGCATGAAGAGTGGTGTGCTTGTCTCCACAAAGCCAGCAGCAAGCAGCCACATTGCTGTGAAATCCAATCGAGTCCTTTTTACTCGGTGACTTCTGCTTTTGGAGATTGATTCTTGCTAACTCTCAAGTCTGAGTCCAATTCAAGGGAGGAAGACCGGTGAGTGGAACAGAGGCTAATAAGCCACCTCCTCAATCATGAACAAGCATTTAAACTTATTGTCACTGCAAGTATTGAAGGTCACAGGGCTGTAGGAGTCGCCTTGTGTACTCAACAGCTCAAGCTTCAAAAAAGTCTCATCCCTTCGCTCACAGACTACTTAACTTGCAGCACAGAGCGGCCTGCAACAAAACTAGACTCCTTTATTTAGGCAACCAACTCGGAAGTCAAAAGAAAATCTTTGTAGGTAAATGTGTATGGAGGTACTTGCTGTTTCCAGTTCTATTGGATGTAGGATTAAAAAAAAAAAGCAGAAAGTATTCACTTCACTAAGACAATCAAGTATACCCACATAAATTTTTGAAAGAAAACTTTAGAAAAGGAAAAACTGAATTCTCTTCTAGCACATAAGTATTCCCTCTTATTTGTTTTATTGATGGAGGAAGAGAAACATCAGTTAGCATATGAGTTAAGGGTTTCCCTCCATTTGAGGAATATAGTGCTTTAAAGGCACTTTGTTTTGTTTTGTGTTTTCCCCAAAGGCAGGAGGCTTTGGTGTCGGTAAAAGTTCTTGAGTCCTTGAATTATCCCCCTGGGCTATCTTTAAATCTAATCTTAGCCAAGCACTTACTAGTTATATGATAAAGTCAGAGATTACGGGCCAAATTCTCTTTTCAGTTATTCCACTGAAACCCATTGAAATCAATGTGAGATTTGACTTGTGTAACAGGGAAGAATTTGGGCTACTGTGTGCAAGAGATAAGAACAGGGCCAATACTATAACAGCCTTTTTCAACAAAAACAGATTCAGACAAACTTAGGGTCATGTGCTGTCCTTGATGCACATATAGAGCTTCAAGGGTTCACGTTGGACACATATTTAGAAAAATACCTTTTTTCTAGTTGTTAGGTACAGAAAGAGTTTGGGTGGAAAGCATCCCAAATTTAATTAATTTTAGTGTTAAGCTTATGAAGCCCTACATTTTTCAGAAGTAAGCAGCATTTTCAAAGTCACAGTGTGGCACAGTGCAAGTGACCCTCCCAAGAAATAGCTGATACTGTAACTGTAGGTGATGAGGACCATAGACAAAGTAGGCTTTGCTGCATTGTCTTTCAATATCTTGTGTGGAAATAACATGATCCCATCTCTTCTCCCTTCCCTTTCCAGGCTTCACTACAGCACTTACGAGAAACAGTAATACTTGGTGCTGTCATGGAGTTTCAATCTCTGAAGCAAAGCACTTGAAACGGCTAAGTCTGGTTTTGTGAAACAAGAACCTTACCATAAACCGTTAGGTTGGTTTGGCCGCAGAGGTGAATAGAGAACAAGTTCTCGCAGTGTCAGGACCTTCTTTTAGTTGGAGGCTAGAGAGACAAGAAGAGTGATTTTAGTTTGCATTAATGTTAAGCAGCCCACCTGCTTCTTCCACAGATCTTTAAATTCAAGCTTGGTGCATTTGTTTGAGTGTTTAGGCTTTTTGGATATAATAATGATTAAAAATGCACTTTAGCATCTTAGATACTGCTCTCTTTATTCTTGAGTGCCCTTCATCCATAGACACAGTGCCTCTGACTTCCCCTTAAATCTGCTTTTGTGGGTCAGCAGACCTGTGTCCCCATTTTCTTGGTAGCAGTGGCCGTAGGAGCAGCAAACTGGTCCATACTGATTCCTTCTAATGTTGCCCTGCTGTGCTTCTGCACTGGGATGTTCGTGATGCTGTCTTCTGTAACTGATGTAGTCATATAGACATGTTCAAAATGCTGTAGTGCTGCTTTGTGCCATTAAGTAGATACGTTGCGTGTTAAAAGGAGCTGTTTTTTCAGTGGCAGGTGGAACAATCTGTAGCATTATATCCAAGGAAAAGAATTTTCATGAAGTATTTTAAGACTCTTAGATGAAAGGGGTTTATATAAATGTAAGGTAGTATTATTATAGTCATTTTATTAAATAACATTAGTAGGTGTCTTTCTTTAGGCATAGAATCTATGCAGGTGAAAAACAATAGTTGGCAGCCTGCAGTAACGGCACAGTGTGCTGAAATGATGACAATAATGAATAGCTCTGGAACACCAACAGAAACCACTGTATTGCATGTGTACTGTGTCGTATGTGAACAGACTGCAACAGCTTTATCGAGGATTGTAAGGAAGTGCGCAAAAGGAAGCTGCAACAGCGTAAGAAAAATACAGAATAAAGCAAGAAGACAAACTATAGCTGGGGCTCTTCTTAGAGAATAAATTGGATAGCTAGTAAAGCAGAACTTGTGTTGATTGGCAGCTGACACTAGCTCTTTCTTAAATTGGATATTTATTTGGGATTTTACTGTTGTGCTGAACG
This sequence comes from Astur gentilis, assembly GCF_929443795.1. Taxonomy (NCBI): domain Eukaryota; kingdom Metazoa; phylum Chordata; class Aves; order Accipitriformes; family Accipitridae; genus Astur; species Astur gentilis. The sequence goes on from NC_064891.1 coordinate 17,981,337, forward strand.
CAGGAAAGAGACCCATACAAGTTCGTCAATGTGAATCAGAGGTGGCAAACCTTTTGAGGGACCTGCCACACCGAAGGGTTTGTTTATTCCCAGTTGTTCAGATTTTGTTCTCTGAGATGTACCTAGAAATCCTCATGATAGCTTGACCCCTTTTGTTCGTTAGTGCCTGTTCTCTCTTTTTTTTAATTTTCGAACAAATGCCTGGATTTCCGTAGTGTACTGCTGAGTGTGAAAATGTTGCCTTATTTCCTTAAAGTGAAGTAAGAGTATTTCTTAAGTAAAGATTTTGCTAGCAACGGCAAAGCAAATGTAGATAGATTTGGCTGGGAAAGAAGAGTTCCACATGTAATACAATATTGAGTTTTCCACATTTATTTTTTGTTCTTTATTGGAGAGAACACTGCAACACTAAGTTCCAAATTATCATGAAAACCCAGAAATAGAGCCCTAATTACATAGCCTGCTGATCAAGGCAATCATCTGGGTTTTGGGACACTTGTATACATGTTCCTTTCCAATTAGCACATTCCAGATGAGGTTCCTGTAGCTGGCCTGAAATCAGTTCATCATAGATTCAGTAAATATTTTTCTGTGCAAAGGGGAAAACCTCAGGTAGTCATGGCATAAGTGGATATCTTTGAATATCCTGTTAGTTATTACCTACTTGCTTAAGATGAACAGCACACAAGTCTTTAATCTGAATCTGAGATCAAAGGTGTATATTTTCCTCCTTTTTTTTTGGTTGTTTTTTTTTTTTGTTTTTTTTTGGTTTTTTTTTGTTGTTTTTTTTTTTTTTTTTTTTAATACAGCTTTGTATTGTTGAGTCTAAATACAGAGATTTGACTGAAAAAAATGCAATAATTTAAACCATTAGCATATTGTCATATGGTTGTGTTTCTTGATAATGCTCTCTGTAATCTTTATCTAATCCAGGTTTAATTTGACTTTTTCAACTTTTTGTAGTAGCTTTGTTCTGCACCAAAGATTTGACCATAATCTTTACACGAATGTGTTTGGCTTAAACCAATCACTTTCCTGGTAACTGTAGGAATGGGCTTTTTTGTTGCAAAAACAGTGCTATATTAACTTCTTTCCATTAGACAAACGCACACCAGAACATACACTAGTTGCATAAATCAGAAGTGTGGTCAGATTCATAAAATAAAACCCGTACTGCAGTAAAACTTGCATTCCTGCTGTCTGATTTCAAGAAAGCCTGAAATTCACACAAGCAAAAGGCTTGCAGCCATGTCACAAGAACTAGCTGGAAGGCTATGCCCTGCTATAGAAGGATTCAGAGAGAAGGGGGGAAAAGACATTCATATTTAAGAAGTATGCTAACGGAATATACACATTTCCCATTTATCTGGAATAGCACATTTATTGGGCAAGTCAGAGAAGTGCCTACATATTTTATTGCTGTGATTTAATTTTTCCTTTTTTTGGTTTTCATCTCGCTGCATAGGGTACATAAACCAACTTTTCATGAACAAAAGCAAATGAAAACTATGATTTTCCTTTTTCCATCTGTCCCAAGTGTTCTTAAGCCAACAAATAAAAATATGACTAGACATAATTTTTAAATACAATTCCAGGTAAAACTTAAAACTAAAAAGAGTCATTTTTCAACCCACAAAGCCTTTGGGAGACTCAGGGAAATGAGTGAAGATTAAAAAAAAAAAAAATATATATGTACTTTTTTTTTTTTGTGTGTGATGACAGCTTCTGCCAGAAAGAGTTCAAGTTAGATTTTCCTGTCTCACTGCAATTTAACTTTTCTGTTTTCCTGCATGTTTCTAGTCCACTGTCTCTGTCAGTCCATTAGTCTTTGTTTCATGGTAGTAATTATATGCCCAAGCTCTTCAAGAATGAGTGTGCATCAAACACAGCGGTGCTCATGCTGTGGGTGAATTAATTAAAGCACCAAGAAATTCATGCTCAGCAACGAGAACAATTGGCTTGATGCACTCTAATGTAGATTTACTCGCAAAGACCTAAGGGCATGTGAAGTAACTGCTGTGAGCATCTACCACATATTGGAGCGTACTGTAATTTCTGTGTCTCTGTTCTGAACTTAGACTACTAGTCATACAGCAAGTGGCTCCTTCGCCCACATCTGTTCATCCTGTCTCATTAATGGTGAAGACAGCTGTCCCCATTATGCTTCAGTGGGGTGAAGTATAGTGAGAACAAATGTCTGGAGAAGACATTATGTGTAGGAAAGAAGGGCAGGAAGGTGTCCAGGAGCCTGGAACGGAGGTAATTCGGATGAAGCTCCTATCTGACAGCAGGACCTGGAGGAGTATTACTGCCAAGCCATCTGGGATGGAAATTTGGTAATGAGAGGACACTACTACACCATCCCATCATCTGTGAAGATTTCCTGGAAACTGCGAGCCTTGATGCACAAGGAAGTTCAGAACTGTAGAATAGGAGAGTGAGGGCTGGATTGACAGCCTTTGTAAGAATTAAGCCCATTAAGTAATACTCACTTGCCCTAATGCAATTAGATTTTAACAGCCTCATTGAGTTACAGATGAAATTTCAGAGGTTTCACTGGGAATAAACACAATGTGTCTGTGTCACAGTTCATCCATTATTTAGCCAGTTATTCTTAGAAACTGGGTTTGCATTAGGTTACTGGGAGCCTGCCTGTGGACATGTATAGGCAGAAGTAATCAATAGCAAGGGCCTACTTCTGTCCTTATCAATGTCAATGAGTTTTCCAGAATGACTTTAAAGAACAGGGGTAGCATTTAGGTCCTCTACCGCATATCTGAAAATAGAATAGATTGAATGCAAACTGATCAAATAAGTCTCTGTCTATACAGTGTCTGTTACTGCTATTCATCAGCGTATGATCTTATCGCTTGCTTTCGCGTGAGCTGCATTGCTTTTGTTATACCATCTTTAGAGTTTATTTGGTTAAAACTATGCAACTTCCTGTATGCACACTTTTATTAATTTAATTCAAGATTCCATTGATTTAGTTTTATATGAGAAAGAAATCACTTCAAATTGATATGAATTGGGTTTAAATTGGATTATGATAGATTGCCCATAGACGCTGTTGAGTCCACAAACTTTGGCAACCTAATAATAACTTCAAGCTTTCCTTCATTTTCCCTCTTTCAAGCTCTGTAATAAGTCAATTGTTTCTCACCCCACTCATCTTGCAGCAAGACTTCCCACAGTGAATTAGAATTAAGTTCAGCATCTTTTTACACCTAACCATGTAAAACCATAGACAAATATTGCCTAGAAGCCAGAAGCACTGTACATATAATTTAAAACTATTAAAATCTATCGGTTGCATTTAGTCTTCTAATATAGCTGGAGGGCTTTCTGTTTTGTTTATATTGAGGATTTTTCTTTTTCCTATGTACTATGTCTTAGTAGGAAATTTTAAGAGAATTGATTCACTTTCAGAACTTCAGAACAAGCCTTCTGATTTAGGGCAATGCAGGTTTAGCATAGCACAACGTACTGTTATGGAGTGGGCTAGGTCTGAGCTACTGTCACAGTCCTCTTGTTCTAAAATTGGCCATTGGCCAGTCTGATTTGCTTCATGAATTAGAGAAAATTAAAGCTTATTGCCGTAGTGGTGCTTATTGGCAAATAGGAGTTGCTGGAACTCAGGGACATCACAGATCTGTCCTTTTTTTCTGATTATGTTCTGTGCAGTAGAGCCCAGAATAAAGGGAGGTGGCATCACACCAGTATTCCTGCTCATTAGTGACAATCGTGTCCCTAGGTAAACTGTGCTGTTGGGCATATCCATTGACCGGTTTCAAAGCAACTAAAATGGTGCTACGGCTCTGGTATTTAGTGGATTATTGCATAGCAGTGCTACGGGTTGTGTCCAGAAAGTTTCTAGGATATGAAATACATTCCTTTATAAATATGTGAAAGATGAGATATTGGAAGAGGTATAATTGTTGCCTTGTAACCAGGTGGGCTTTAACTTTTTAAAACAGAAGCCAGAGCAAGGATATTTTACAGCCCTTTGGGTTTGCCTTTTTGTTGCTGTTCTCCTGAGGGGAAACAAAACTGTGTGCTAGCAAGCAGAAACTGCCAGTTTAGAGGAAAAGGTACAGGTGAATGAAGGTGGTAAGAGAAAAGTGGTGAGACTTGTGGCAATGAAAAGACAAAGACAGATGCAGCTGCAAACAAAAATCTCTGTCCTACAAGTATTGATTCATGTGTATCTTCCTTTTCTGGTGGTTAGGCATCTCATTCCTGGAGAATGTGTAAGGTTCATGTTGAAAATAAGATGACAGTGAAATTATATCAGATTTTAAAAAGGCTATTTGTTCGAGGAAGCAGTATGCCAGTGGTTACATTGTGCAATGGTAGAAGGCTAAATAATGTGAAGTTATTAGCGTTTAACGTTGGACATCAAGATGTGGCATTTTCAGACTGAGGGGCCTGGATGAGATCTGTAAATACATTATGAACTAAATTTTTCTAGTAGCACTCAAGTAGTAGAGTTTCATTTTAGAAGGTAGTTTCCCTGTCAGATGTAGTATGAAAGAATTTGCAGGAATTATGATGTCTAGAAACATATCAAAGAATTTGCAGTCTTTTTTTTTTTTTTTTTTTTTTTTGTCTGCACAACTGACATATCTGTAGCCTGTGACAGAAAAGCAGACAAAAATACCAGAAGGTGATCTTGCAGGATTTCTATCCAAGGTGAGAAATACTAATGCCACTATCTATCTCCTAGAAATAATATTCCCTTTGAAAATTTTAGGCACATTGTTCAGACTTACAAATTCAAAATAGTTAACATTTAAATTTCTAAAGGCGTGTCTGCATACAAGCTGGTTGAATCAGAGCAAGGATCTTCATGCAGATCATGCCTTGTGTTAGTTACATAACAGGTCAGATTAGATAAAATCCTCAAAAATTCTATGAACCAAATAGAGTTTCTGAACTTTGGAAGCATCTCAGATTTTCTTTTCATATGCAAATTATGTCTAATTTTTTCCTCAGAGTAGTTACAAATCATCTGCAATCAATGTCACTAGGATGGGATCGGGTTAAATCCAGTTCACTGAATTAAACTGTTTCATTGGCTTTAGTTTCTTTGAAGACTACAGGAAGCATTCATACAAAACAATCAAAGTATTAATTACTGCTGTAAAATATACACCTGAACACCGTGTAGACTATATTACCACGGACAGTAGAAATGTGAACCCACTCAAGGGTTAGATTGTGACAGCTGTATCTGAAATGGGGTTGCCACTTGTCCCATAGAGAATTATCCTTCTCATAATACATTCTCAAATCCCACATCCTGTTTTGGAGGTGCACAGACTATTGCTTAACTTGTATTTTCTAGTTCTATATGAAAAAGAGTGAAATCTGGCAAGAGTGCTGCTGCAAAATCTTTCATTTGTCCCTAAGGTATTGTTGCTGCTTTTCTGGATGGATGGGAACACCTGCTTTGTTTCTGAAGGTTGCAGTTGGAGCCAACGTCACCCCAATAGAACTGCTAATGATAGGATTTTCTCCCCTTTGAGAGAAGCACCCGAAAGAAGATTTTGTGATACGTATTACCAGATACCTCCATTTTCTTCTGCACCTGACGAGGTGAGCTGCTATTGCAATATCTCTCTAATCCTGGTTTAGCACATCTAGCTGATCCAGAAAAAAAAAGGATCGTTCAGGGCTGGGCATTAAGTGATCATCACAACTAAGTGCGTTTAGAAAAAAAGAAGATAGACAAGGTTTGGGGAAAGGCCACCCCTGCTCCATGCACTGCTTCCCCAGCTGTTTCCAAGGCTCTACAAAGCTTTGGCAACATTTCTTGGAGAATGTAGATGATGCATTGGCACTGTGGCACTGGTATTTACTTTCCTTCTGCTTAGCAACTTCTTAGTTGTCCCTTCATGAGAGAAAGAGACGTCTGTGTCCGGTATGTTTTTAAATGTCTTTTCTGGCACTGTAATCTTGGTCATTTAGCCAATGCAGAGAATGTGAGTCCCGAAATCTGTATGACCCACCTGAATGACACTTTAGCTTCACATAGATAATTGCTGGGGCTACTGTGCTGGTGAAGCTTTAGGGGTGGAGAAATGGAGATGCATCCTCCTCAGATACTATTTTCAAAATGAAAAGACCGTAAGAGGAGGTTTAAACCCTAAGGATAGTATGCTTTTTGCATTCCTCACGTATTTAATTGAATATGAGGGAATTGAAGACGCTGAAGGCTGTTACTTTACAACATAATGAAGAAGCTTGGTGCCCCAGCTTATATGAACAGTTAACTGAAATAGTTTGGTCCTACATCTTCATGGTGATATATCAGATACAATATTATTTTACATAACTTCAAGTAGTAAACTTTATTATGATTATAAATGATAGACATTAATGGATCATTAATCCATATATTAATACTGGATTTTCATAAAACAATTTCAATTCATTTAAAATTCTCCCTAAGAACCTTTCTGACACCCTCTACCAGAAAATGACTTTGTTTTATTTATCCCTAATCATTCCACACTTCCTTGGTTCTACTAATTACTGCTTCAATTCTCAACTGTTTGTTCAGATCACCTTTAACCATAATTCCCATAAATTAAAATACAGGACCAGCTTGTCAGGCTTCAGATGAATGTCTAAAGTGTATTAATCAAAGTATATACTATAAGATAATGCCCAGGAAGGCTCCACGCATGAATCATGTGATGATATTCTATAGAATATGGTTACATTTATTGCTACACTATGTATAATTATTCAGGCAGGTGTTTACTGACTTAAGTAATCAGTCGATTAATTCATATCTTGAGGTAGTGTGAGATCTGCAATTAATGCTTATCCTCTTTTACTGAGTTTTGGCAACTTGATTTCTCTAAGCATGACCTCATCAAATGCTGATCATTAAAGTTCTAAAGTCATAAACTGACACAAAGGTCATTGGCTAAGAAGATCATAAATGAGGTTGTATAGTTTGATCCACTGCTTTCTAAAGCAGTGTCCTGGTCTTAGGGGAAAGAAAAAACCCTAAGCCCCAAGCGCTCATTGTTCACCTTTGTGTACTATGCAAGTTTTGATTGAAGTCCATGATTTGTGGTTGATATCAATTGGCCAGGTTCCACAAAAGTCAGGAAACTGAGCTCAGTTTACGCCTAATGCAACAAAACTGCTCACAGTAGCTTGAGTAAATAAGCTCAGGCACAAATCTCAAAGATCAAAATCCTGAAATATGTTGCATTCACTTGTAAACTAGATTAGCATACTGGATCTAGAGGGGTATAATAAGGGCTCAAAACCAGCCACGCGAGTTTAGAAAAAGTCTGATTGTTTAGTCTTTCAAACATGTGTCTTTCTGTGGTTGATTGCAGTCTGAAAATGTGTACGTGTGTGTTCCGTTTATTCAGTCAGGATAAAGAATACAGTGGAATAAATTATGAACTTGTGCAGTCATGGTTGGGAAGTTATATGTAATAAGTATAAAACAATTTTTTACCTTGATCAGATTCTTTTGACCTTTCTGTAAGCCTATTCCTAAAGGTACTTAAGCACAGATACATCGTTTATAGCTGCCTCCACAACATTCCAACCTCCTGATACAGTTGCATTTCTGGGATGCCTCTTTCTCACTCAGAGTTACATTTGGTAAAGAATCAGTATATTACTTGTCTCACCTCTATTCATGTACACTGCTTGAAGTTTGACTAGTATCAGGAGCAGTGTGCTCCCCCGAGTACTGCTCGTGCTCCTTCTTGTCTCAAGCTCCCACTTGTGAAAGAATGACTGCCTACTTACAGATTAAAGTCCTTCTTGTCTATCATACTGGAATTCAGTTCATAAAGCTTTCTGGAGATTTATTCTGACCACTTCTGTATAATGTCTGTGCTTATTGAACTACAGCAGTCACCCATTATGGACCATATAAATAGGCCTCAACAAACTCCCAACAATTTAACAAATGCTGTATATGGAACAACAGATAAGTGATTTTATGATTTAAGTGAAGGTGTCAAGAAATGGGGTTTCCTCTTTTAAGCTGGAGGGTCAAAGACTTGTAATGCTTCCGGATCCAAAAAGTTTGTCAAACTTGGCAAAACTTCATAGCCAGGTTAAGGGAGATACGAATTAAACATATCAAGATTCTCTTGTCATTTCATTTTAGTAGAACAAATGCATTCCTACAAAGTGCATCTTACTTCTTTAACTTTGAAAATTAATTAGTAAATTGACCTAATATCTCAGGACAAACTGCCAGCTCTGCAAGGAGATCAAATAGTGATGAATAAGAGCAATCTGAACAAGTATATTCTAATCATTTGATTTTTGAATTATGATCCGGTGTTCTGAAAGCAGCTATGTGCGGAACCATTTGAGTTTGCTTAGTTGAATTATTTTTTATAATTACTATAGAGCTCTTATTTTATGAGACTTTAATTGTACTTTTCATCAGGCATCTGTTCACTTTTGAACTCCTTATTTGCCTTTTTTCTTCCAAAATTTTCTTTGAATAGTCCAAGTTTATTTCAATATTTTCCAGCCAGATACTCTGTAAGATTCACTTTTGAGCCTCTTTGGTGTAAGCTGATTCTTGACAATACAGAAAGTATTTCAAATATATATGGAAATGCTTCGGTATTTTCCTGCTGTTTGCCAGAAGAATTTTTGCTTTTACAGGGGTGTTTGTTCCTTGATCTTCATGTTCTGAATGGCAACATTTTTTTTTAAATAATTTTTTTTTCCTTACTGTATAAAAGTAATTGGAATAATTATCATATTTCTTCACTGAAGTATTGCTGCACTTTAAAAAATGCTTATCCAAGGAATATCTGTGGTGACTTTTTTCTGTTTGTTCTGAAGAATGATCATAAATCAGTTACTGGATTTTTCAAGGCTTGGATGTCTTGGAATTAAGACACTATATGCTTCTAAACTTTATCCAAGATCCAAGGACAAAAGCACTTGAAAGAAATATCTTTAAGGAATCAGTTCAAAATTCCTATGAATCGGAAACTAATGCTGCTTTAAATTCAGCCTGTGTCTGCAAACTTACCCCTTCCTTGGAACTGGAAATGTTTAGAAGTGATAGTCATAAAGAAGTCTGCAACCAGTTTCTTTATTGGTCCAGTTCACATATGAAGCATCTTCACAGAAATAGAACAAACCTCATTAAGTATTTGTTATGTCTTTGCTTTTCCACATTCAGAGAAAGTCACTCTCTTTTTTTCAGGCACCTAACTCGTCCAGCAGGAGAAAGGGTGGCATATGGAGGCCGTGTACATACATTTATTGTACCTAGTACAAACGATTTAGGCTCTGTCCCTATGAATGATCATCTATAATATTCCAAAGCTATTACTTTGTGGACTATGTACTTAATTTTGCTACTTTTTAGCTCCTGGTGTGTAAAGAATGCAGTATGCAAGGTGGGTAATGCTACTCTACCTAAAAATAAAGATTTATAAAAGCGTTTGTGGGAATGTCATTGTTCAATGATAAAGCTCTAATTGCAGAATTTAGTGAATGTTTTACAGTGATTAATTTACCTACTATGTCTACTTTCTTGTTCTGCTTGCAGAACAAGAATAAATTGTCATTACAATGGTAATTTATTGTATACTAAAAAACAATCTTTACAATTGAAAGGCTAAATGATAGAATTACTCTAAGACACATAAGGTAGTCTGGAAATAAGGATTTCTTTGTGGCCTTTTTTCTGCCTGCCTTTTTAAATTCTAATGTGTGTGCTTTTCATGGGCACTGTAAAATAAGCTGGTTTTAGGACATTTCTGAATGGGAGAGAAGTCATTTGACATAATAGCAAATACCTTTGCAAGTCTTCAAGCTGTTCTATTCAACATACAGCGTTATAATTTTGCCACATTGGGCACACAAGGAAGTGATTAAAAAAAAAAAAAAAAGCTGAATTATGATGTAGTGATACTGTAAACGGACTATGATTTTACAATGGATATGTTTTTCTGAATCTGGAAAGAATAGAAATTATATGTAGTCTGTTTGGTTTTTTTTTTCAAACCATCATATTAAAATTTTATTACACGTTAGAAGAAAAATAGTAAGAGTACTGGAGGAGTCTGGCAAAGAACATTTACCAAAAGTTATCCAAACACTGTATTTTACATTTGTATTCTTTAAAGACTCATCTGTGCCTATTTCTTCTTATCTTCTGCAGCTACAGAAGTAATTTCAGGAGTTGTATTTTAAAATCAAATATTGAAAATAAGCCTGCAAAGATCAATAAAAAGCTAAATTATTCACTACCAGGCAGAACAAAACATTTTGTTCCACCTTTTTTGTTATTAAATATTGAAATAAAGCCTCTGAGTATTTCTTAAGTAGAGGAGTATTTTAGCATCTTTATAAAAAAAAAAAAGTGGATTCTAAAATCCACCTAGAGGTGAATGATAGTGTATTTTTTTAAATGCTGTTCTCTCTAAATTGTAGAGAATTTAAGACTAAAGCCTGTTACGTGCTAAACTTCTCATGTAATACAAGGGGAAGATGTTTGTTATTAATTAACCTTTTGCTGTTACCCAGCCTCCACCTCCTCCGAATTTTTACCAGCCACAAGATCTTATGAGGAACTAAAAAGATAGTGGTTTGATTGAAGAAGGGCTTTTTTTCCTTTTTTTTTAAATGAAAGTAAGCCTGCTTAAAATACATTTGGTTGGAGAATATTCAGTTTTGCAAAGCAAGTAAAAAACGTTGGCTTTCTGCCAATAATGCATTTTGTTTTGCCTCTGTAAATAACATTTTCATATAGCATTAACAATCCATTTCCTTTCCTCTATGATGATAAATATTTTTCATGTCTGTATTTGCTCTTTAAAAAAAATTAAAAAAAGAACTAAAGGACTGCAGCCACATAAGACTTGTACATGCTGGGTCTTTCGAGGCAGATTCCACTGAAGTCTATAAGATTTCTTAGGTCTTAATAGTTTTTTTTGGTTGGCTCATTTGAATTCAGACCTCTGACGTGCTTTGCCTTTGCAAACTGCACTACAAGACCATGAGTTTCTGGGGTTCTAAGACTGTTCCAGCCTCCGTAAATTGTAGCATTTTCTGTTGTTTCAGTTAAGTCTCTCTTATTGTTTCAGATTTTTTTTTTCTATTGATATAGAGAAATGAAAAATGGAGAATTTGCAGTTTTCTGTTCACGTGGTCACTGAGTGCTTTATGTGAGGCCTCATATAAAATTAACAGAATTTAGAGAGGAGAGTAGAGAACATGAATATTCCAGTGGTTGGAAGAGAGATACTGAGATAGAAAGCAGTCAATTTTTAATTTTTTAATGAGGCTTTAAAATACACTGTGTCTTGCACCGTGTAAGACAGTATGGTACATCATACCACATCCCCCAAGGTATAGCAAATGGCTAGGGTGGTGATATCCCTGTATTTCTTTTCTTTTGAGTTCTGATGGCCAATTTATAAGTAAAAATCAAGATCTGGCTCAGACTGGCATACTGCAAGATGACATCAGTCAGTAGGCCACACCAGTTAGCAAACTTCTCTTTCACAACTGATGTGTCAGCAGAGACATAATCTGGAGATTTCTGTTGATTTGTCTTTGGTGAACAGCACAGTCTGGCGCTGCCGGCTCTCCGGGAGGAGGCAGCTTGCCATCGATGACAGTGAATTCCACAGCGAGGTGCTGGATACCGCCGCACGGAGGACAAACCAACAGGCAGGTAAAAGGCAAAAAAGCAACCCGGGCCACGGCAGCGAGAAATAGGCAGTAAGGCTCACGCTGTTTATGGATGCCGATGACCATGCCCTGTTCAGGGCTATGGGTTTTTTTGCTAAGATTTGGGTTTGGTGGAAGAGACCATCATCAGAGGCTGAGGAAAGCATGCGTGCTCTCACCACTGAGGAGATGGGGAACAAGTAGGTGATGGCAATGGAGAGGCAAGTTGTTTGATAACAGCTGTTGTGGTGATGGTGGAGCTAGAAGGCGGCCACCCGATAAAGACAGCCCCTAAGGAAAGAGTTGCGTGCATCACTCCATCCATTACACACTGCCAGGCACGCAATTAGGCTGCGGTGAAGCAATCATTAAAAGGCTAATTGTATAACATGCAGCGTTATGGGGGGCACAACCCCAATCTCACTGTTCAGCCAGTGGGAGTTTTTCCTCCTCCCTCTGCTTGTGAGGCAGTTATGTTAATACAATGCAGCTTTCAATGCCAGGAAGATGACTTTGGTTGAATGAAACTGTACTTTTTGTGGAGTAGAGCTTGAATACACTTTTATGTTATGCTTTTCTTCCCTTGTCAGTGGGTCGGGTAGCACACATGATGAGTTAGAGCTGCATTTGATGCTTCCTGCATAGCCATGTGTGCTACAGAAGATGCAGCTCACCGTTTTGAAAGGTTTACTTCTAGCAGCTTGCAGCAAACTCATGTCGTGTGCTGCTTTTCTTGTCATTAAAATGCAGTCATTTTGGTGATGGCTTTCTTTCACATAGCCAGGCCACACCATGTGCTGAAGCAACAAACTATAATTTATTTTTATCAAGAAAGGTAATTTCTGAAATTTGCAATGTTTGGTGCCTGCTCATTTTCCTTTTCTAGCGATGGATGGGCATGTACAAGTTCAGAAGTTTCTAGCCATGGAGAAAGAAGAAAATTGTGACCATTTCTACTTAAGTTTTGTATTTCTACCACAAGATGTAAAAAAGAAAAAAGTGAGTGGGGAAGTAACACAAGTGACTTACAACAGAAATGCAGAAGGCAATTTAAAAGATTAATTTGAGCCTTAACTATATTATACATCTCAGAACTACAATGGACTCTTCAAGTGTCCCCATTGCAGCTAATACCATTTTGAAAATGTGGCTTTCCTAGCATTAATTTATTGTTCGACTAGTCTGCTATGACTTCATGCTTTCTGTATGTGGGGTGTAGTGTTGCATGTGTTGATCTGAAAGTTAGTACCAATTTGTCACTGCCACCACATAAAGAGTAGCTAGTTCTTTCAATATTATGCTATTGCAAAAGTGCAGGGCTTTTTATTTTATTTTTCTTCTCATTTCTTTGCCTTATGATTCCCACCTCTTGGCTTAAGCCTTGTCAGGTATATTCATAAGCTGTTTCTGATCTCCTGCAATTAAGGGGGGGGGGGGGGGGGGGGAGGGGGGAGAACCTTATACTGTGTGTAAATATCAATGGATGCAACATTTATCCACACAGAAAGTTCTGCCATTCTAAAGACAGCTCTGCACAGGTTTTACTAACAGCTTTAATAAAACTTCCAAGCCTCCTTCTTTTCTACGGTTATGGCGGTTTTGGATTTTTTTTTTTTTTGGTTGGCTTTTTTTTTTTTTTTTTTTGTTTAGTCTGGAAGTGCTAACTGATGGATAAAATAGGTTTATGTTGTATTATTTATTTGGAAAATCTGCTGTCAGTTTCCACGGCAGCTCAGAGATCTAAAAAGGTGAATGAATTTTAAATATTTAAAATCCAGTGCCACCACAAGTAGCATATATTGGAAACTCCAGAGATACTGAGGAGAATCATCTTGTGGGCATTTGTTAAGTCTAATGCTTAGAGGAAAGGAAGAGGTACTCTCTGTATCTGCAAGGAGGAAGGGAGTAATTCAGTTCCTACACGGACAGTGAGAGCAACACAGTGTTTATAGGCATAAGAGAGCCAAGGGAGTATATTAGCTTAATGTGGACACTGATACGATATACCCACCTTTTCCCATATGAGAAGATATATTTGCAGATGTAACCAATATTTCTTAAATGCCAGACTTTGCTGGCTTGCAAATTGCAAGATGTTCATCATTTATCATACCTTTTAGACCACTCTTGTGGCCTGTCACTATAGCAACTCTATTGGCTTCTACAGCAACACCTGGTCCTATCAGTAGCTTTACCGTGTCGAAGTTTCTTCATAAATAATCCATGTGAAAGTGAATGTAGCTGTCATGTTAATTTGTGGCTAACCTGGTTCTGGCAAGTTTATAATTATATTTATGAAGCAAATAAAGCAGATTGTTTGCTTTTTCTTCAGCGATGACTTAACACAAACTGACAGAAACAAATAAAAGAAGCTTTACTAATCAGAGTCAAAGTAAAAAAGAATGTCATAAGGATGTTCTAGTTACTATCTCACGAATACATTCCTAAATCTGGCCTACTGTCTGTCCGACCTCTAGTTAATAGACATAGTGGTACTGTTTACAAAATGTGTTTACCTTCACAGTAAATACTATATGCAACCTTGGGTTGCTTATTTCCCTTCCTCCTTCCCTTCCCCCCTTCAGCTCTTTTCTAATCTTGTTCCCATCCCTTAAAGTTGGGGATAGCATCCACAGATGACAAAATAACATTTATATTTAAGAATAGAACCTTAGATCTAGAGCGGCACGGTTGAGTTAAGCTTCTGGTCACCACTTAAGCTAAATATGGATAACAGTAGGCTGAGGGTTTGGATCTCCCTTGAGTTCCAGCATCTCCTCTCCAGATTTGGCCTTAATTTTGTGGCAGACCTTTTCGTATATAGGTCAAAGATTCACTAGCTTTAGAAGGAGTTAAAAAATTCTAAATTGTGTTAATGCTTTTTCATTGCTCTTGATACTCGAATATATAGGTGGGAGGTAGCTGGAGCAGTAGAAGTCTGCAATTCTACCCTTTTGTTGCTTCAACAAACAATCCAACTAGAAAATGCAAGATTGCTGGTGTAAAGTAGTAGCAAATAATCTTAGACTGATAATAAACTATTTGAGAAACTGTGAGGGAAATGTGTGCCCACAGGACATAATATCCTCTGGAATTACTCCTTATACATCACTGTTCAAGTCTGATGAAAACTTTCTGATTACTTTCAGAGGACTAGATTGTTATCTCTTCAGCCAAGATAAACAGCTAAGTTCACAAAATACCGATTGTCATCAGTGGGCGCTGCAGTTTGGCACTGAAAAAAGATATGCAGTTGACATAATTATAGTTCCTTGTCTCTATTGTTGTTTGACAAAATGTCTATTTAAACTATTAGTACATTTTATGGATTATATTTCTGTTTATACAGATATTCTGCACTGTATTTATCTCTCTGGCAACTGAAATAAACTTACTTTATCTGTTAAAGGATTACTAAGGCATATGTTTAATTTATTTCAGATTCTATTTTTACTATTTCCTGTATTACAGGGGATCTTCATTAATATAAAGCAATGTGACACTTTCTGTAGTTCACATCATATAGAACAATTTCTCAGGACATTATTATACCATCCTGCTAATTATTCTTTCTGCCATTCTCTGAAAAGAATTCTTTAAATACAATATATATGACATGACTTACAAAACCAAAGTAACCTCATCAACTGAAATTAAAGTAAACCTTTTTTCAGGAGTGTTAAATGAGGTTGGTCTGTACAAGACAGCTACAATTCATGTTGTAGGATTGTTGCTATAGAAAATTAGCTTCTTCAGTTTGCTGCCTCTTCTTTTACAAATGCCAGTTCAGTTAAGGGTGTCTGCAAGTTTATATCTGTGTATATAATTTATAGAGGAATTACATCTGGAGATGCTGTCTACTGAAATAGCTGACCTGCTTTTAGCCCCTGAAGGGTGTTTGTTCAATGCATCCCCTGAAAAAAAGGATTTGCTACCTTGGCATAGTGTAATACTTAACAACAAAGAAACACATGCATAAAAATCTTGTTGAACTGAACAAGGCCATTAATGCAGCAGCAGTGAGTGAGAATATAACAGAAAATGAGAGACAGAGGAAAGAAGCTCCTTGTCGGCTTCCTCTCAACGGTGTGTGGATGAGTCAGAGAGAACAGTCTGCCTCTGTCACAAGAATGCAAAGTCCAGCTGGTGACTACTTCCAGTGAGTACAAAGAGAGGACAATCCCTATAAACTGTGTATCTTGTTAGCATTTTGAAATAACTCCTTTCCGAAAGCCGAAGGGAGTTATGAATAGGGGTGATTGAGTACAATCTTTGATATTGATACACATACAGGTGTGTGCAGTTCTTGTCCAAGCAGCCTATTATGTGAAAATAAAGAAATTAGACCAGAGCAACTTTGAAAGGTATAGCACATTGAATAATCTCACATGTATTCAATATCAGTTCAGTAATTCACTGGCCAAAAATGTAACTCCCACTGCCTGTATATCTTTAAGATCAGGTTATCATATGGTCCTAAAGCACTGGTCAGAACAGAATCCTTAAGGGATGGCATGGAAAGGCTCTGCGATCCACATGGGACAGGGTCCTAGTAGAGACAGTGTAAAGATTTGCTCTTGGCCAAACCAGTAACACCACTTATTTCAGAAAAGAAATGTCATGCAGTTCTCTGCTCTTCCCAGGCTCAATACCTGCAGGGGAACCAGAAGCAATGTCCCTGCTCCTTTGGCTGGGCACAGTTTCTGCTTGACGTGCCTTGGGTTGTTCCTTCAGGAGACTGACTTGTGGAGTGAGTCATAAGTGTAGAGGTGCTGAGAATTCAGAAATCATCTACACAAGGAAGAAATAAGGTAATTATGCCTGTGCTTTAGTCTTTACAATGTACTGTAAATCTTTAACATTTGGCAGTGAAAGGAGCTGAAGTGTATCACTAAAGTCTACCATAACCAGCTAAATTATTATTATTCATACCTGGAATGTTTTTCAGGGCAAATGAAGGTCAAGAAATGGGGGGGTGTGGGGGGGTGATGATGCATCTCCAGAGTCTCTATTAAGAATGATTAGGTTCAGATTTTATTTAACATTCCTCACACATGTGTCTGTGTGAAAATGGTAACATTTCTCATGATAATTTTTAAGAAGATTGCAACATTTTAAAACGTTACATAGATTTTCTGGTATGACATCCCATTGTCTGCAGTAGGATTGCTCATATAAAAAGGTGAATGGGATTATTTGGTTATCTTTTGGCTTCTTGCTTAGTCTGTCTACTCTGATATCATCTGTCCTGAAGAATCAGCATTTCTGCAGTCTTTCCAGTTTCTTCTTGACTACTGTTAGTCATTTTTAGATTCAAATTTGGAAAATACCATATACAGTTCTGCTCTTCCCTGTTTTCTTTTTTCTTACAAAGGTAGAAAAAGTATAGAATGCCATGTTTGTTACATGAGACAAAAGGGATGGCTTTAAAATTAGGGAAGACTTTGGCTAAATGTGCTTTTTGAGTACAAGTATGACTCAGCAATTAAATTTCATTTGATGATGAAAAAACCATCAAGAACAAAAGCCAAATAAATTACCTACTACAATAGGGAGCACACACACACACACACCCCCCCCCAGCTGTATCTTAACAGTATCGAATGATGATTTGCCACTTCCTTACACACAACCTTACAAGCAGCTTTCTAAACTTCAAGACTTTTAAGAAGTAGCTGCAGATAATAAGCTAGCTACACTATCAGTTTGTGGAGTTACTACAAATTTCTTAATTTATAGCTCTTTACTCGGTATGGGAAAAAAAGGCAATTATTTTCAAAATTTTTGAAATTAATTAACTTGGTATTCTTTGTGTAGAGTCAGTAGTAATTCTATGTTGATATGGAGCTGAACGGTGGTATGCTTATATTTTACTGGAACAGCAGAAACTTACTCTAATTGTTATTGATTACTCCAACCCACAGCAGTTTAACAAATATTTCTGAGCTTGTAAAAATACGTTCTATTTGTGTCACTTTGAATTTGCAGGATACATTGTACTTGATTTTCTTCAAATGATTGCCTCTATCTAAAGTTACTTTATTATGATTATTTCTTTTGTTCCTTTGCTTTAGTTAGTAGGAAAATGTTGTACAGTCACCTGGTGGTCTCAAATTTTAAAGCTTTTCCCACCAATTGATCAAAATAGATCAAAATTGATCAAAATAGATGGAGAACTGCTATTTGAGGTTATAATTCTTGGGTGGTTGGTAAGCTGATTTAAGGTAGCTAATACCATTCATCACTGAAATAAGAAAGCCTGTGGGATTGGAGAACCGGATAACTTTAAATCTCAGTTTAAGTAAGAAAGTTTGAGTGTACATCTGAAATAATAGCAAATGCTCCACCCCAAATATTCTCAGCATAAAGCACAACATATTTTGATCAGAGAGTATCTAATGTGATGTTTGCAAACTTCATAAAATATACATATCCTTCTCTGCCTGATCTTAAAACATTTAGACTTTAAAGAAATGATTATGAAGTGTCTCCTGTTTATGTGTTTTTGCTCTTTTTATTGCATTTTTGGGTAGAGAGGAAAGATAATAAAATAAAAGGACCTCGTAAAGAAAGAAAGCAGATTCGTGTTTATAAAATGAAAACGAATACTACCAGGGGGAAAAAAGGTATAGAAGAACCTTAAATGCTTCTATAGGAATGACTGTATCTACAGTACACCTCAAACTAGGTATTTTAAAGCTAGGCGTGGTGTGAATAGGAGTCCAATTCAGAAGATTTATTGAACAGACTGCAGTTTCCTGGTATACGCTTCTGGGTTTCCTTCCCATGGAAATTGAGGAGTGTGAAGATGGTGGAAAGCCATGTCTTGACCCACTGTGTGCAGGGTGGAGGAAGCCCAGCATGTACTCGAGCCTAGAAATGGTGAAGTCCCCTCATTTTGGATGTATCCAGTGCCCATTAATTTATGCTCCTTCTCCGCAAGGTCGGTCAGCCCACAGGGCTGCTGCAACAGCCCTGCTCTCTGTTAATTAGGCAGCATGGCTACTGCTACCATCCAAAACGTGTGTCCTAAACTGTATGGGATGCTACTTTGAAAGGGACATCCACAGCAAAGAGAAGATGGAGCCAGCATTAAGTGAAATACCTGTGTTAGAAATACTGAACTCTAAATGTGTCACCCTTGGTAAAGCTGGCAGTGCAGCTCTGTACCTTCTGCTGAAGGGAGGGCGGTGAAAATGGGGGAAGAATAGGAACAGTCTGTCTGGAAAGAGGCAGCACCCAGGTCTAGCAGCACAAAGACGTAAAAAAACAACCGTTTGCGTCAGTCTGCGGGTGCAGCAACTGTAGGAATGAGAAGGAGATGTTCAGCTGATCTTGAGTGTAGCAGGGAACAACTGCTTTGGGACAGGGTACTTGGCTTCTCTGCTTGCTCTGCCTGTGGCCACTCACTGGCCCTCAAGATGTTGCATGTTTTTAGCCATCTTTTCTCCTGTTGTAATACCTGGCATGCTGCGGCTCGCTACCAGTAATTGGTGGGTCCTAATGCTTCCTCTTCGAGATCTGGTTATGGAATCAAGTCCCACTTCATCTGAGCCTGCAACCTCAGCAGTGACTCTCCCTTGGTACACTGGCTCCTCACACCATCATGCTGCAGCAGCTGTGGTGGTGTGGCGTAATACAGAGCTATCTCTGAAAAATGTGGGATGTTTTGGAGGAAAGACATCTGCAAGAATGTGCAATGATGTGAACCTGAGTAACAAATTCAGGAACGATGGGAATGCAGTATAATTTTTGTTTAGGAGGGCCTCTATCTATGCTTCAAAGTTATTCTAACAACCAGATTTCTTGGCTTCCTACTTTTACTTAGGCTTATTTATGCTGTTCATCTGGTTTTATTTGTTCTACAAACACCTTTCTGTTCCCCCCAACTAATTTTTCAACCTATTAAGTAGATTGATTTTGAGAGAAAAAGGTTTTTCAAACCTCTCAGAGGCTTGAACTGCCTACAGTATTCATTGGCTCTCTTGAGGGAGGACATTATGTCAGTGAGGAGAATTAGGGAAAAAAATAAGGGAGCTTGAGTTGATCTCTTCTGTTGATGTGCTAGGTGAGTTGCTCAGAATATTTGTGGCTCAGAATCGGTCATGGCTATTTCTTCTCTTTTCTTAAGAGATTTTGGGGGGAGATGGGATGGGGATGGGAGAGCAGCAGGAGGAGTTTAGAGGACCTGGAGGGAGGACTTCTACTGTTGCAAAAGTGAGAAAGATAGATATTGGAATGCATAGGGAAGAACTAGAGTTACTGTAGAGAGGGACAGGGGATAAAAGGATGTAAGTCATAAATCTATAGGAAGAACTTTGTTAGACATACACCTTATGAAAGAAATAATTTAAATACACAAATTTTCTGAAGTCTCAGATCTTTTCATTAATGTCCAGGTTAGCGCTTTAAAAAGGTTTGCTATAAATTCAGCACTTGATAGTTTTGTCCCATTGGTGCAAGACTTCCCTGTATTAGATTTTACACCTCTTTTTTTTTTTTTTTTTTCTCTTTCAGAATTAGCACCAAGCAGCTATATGCCACATGCACATTTCTCTATTATAGGCAAACCCCAGGAAGCTCATTAAGTTTTCTTTATGGCTCCTATGCACTGCTGCAACCATACCTAAGTGGAGTGTTTGACTGTCAGTGATTAGATACCATGAGGGTATGTACTTTAGAAAATATCATAGTTGGCATACAGAAATAGACAAGTATAACAGCACTGCAGAGGACCATTTATTCAACAGGCATTTCAGTTGCATAAACAGTAACACTTACCGAGTTCCTGACATTGGCTTCCAGCTTCAATAGTAAAATTGTTTCTGAAAGAGCTTCTGTGTAACTATACAGTATGGCAGAAATAAATATATCCTAAATTCAAGAAAATTGTGGATGTCAGAGATGAGCAGAATCCTACTAGTTTAAAATTTTACTGTTTATAATTCTATTTTGAGTGTTTTGGTGTAAAATACTTTGAAAGAAAATACCCATGTGAGAAATATGACATTGGTGGAATAGCTGGTGGGTTATTAGGGGAAAATAATCTTGTTACTCAAATATTCTGGTTTAACATGATGCTTATCTTAAAGACGTTAAGTGACAGACTGGAATAATGCCAACAGATAGGCTGAAGCAAAACTTGCCAGGTCTGTAACTCTTATTATGAGTTTTTATTAGCTCTTGTGTTGGTGATCACGAGGAACTAGTGATGTTATCAAGGTAATCTTTGATAGTACGCTAGTAAAAGTACTACAGAGAAATCTTCTTTTCCTTCTTCCTTTATTCCTTCCCCTTTTCCCAAAATTTCTGATTATCTGTTAACATTCTGGAATTGTTTTCTTCCATAACCAGTCGTCTTTTCTATTTTAGATCTTCCTACTTTCTTCTGCAGCCACACCACTGTAAATTCATTGCACAATTTTTATTGTACTTGAGTGGTTGGGCTGATCTGTCATACTAAAATTACAGTTTCCAACACTTATAAGAAGACCATAATAAAATGACGGAGAAGATCATACGGAGATCATGCCCTACAGTGTGTGTACTTTAAAATGTTATCAGGCAGGGCCCACAAAGGAGCTTGTACCACCCATGTTTGAAACCCTCTTGTAAGAAGTTAGCCAATACATTGCAGCTTAGTATTGAGTAGTAGTCTAGCAATTAGTCAGTGCATGCTGCTATCTGTGTTAGTCTGGCTTAGAAATGAACATGTATTTGAAACATCTGTCCCCTTCTTTAAACTGTTTGGTACGGTCTAAGTCGCACTAAATAAGGAATGTTCTCTGTTTTGCAGAGCGGCCCTCCTGTTTTTATGTGAAACAACTAACAGTTCTCGGGTTTAATACAGTCTTACACAATGAGGTGTAAATTGCACCAAAAGCATTAAAAAAAACCAACAACAAAACCCTAGTGCAATAATTTTCCAGTTTTGCCACCTTTGCCGTTTCGGTAGGCGCTAAACCCCGCCCTGCGTTGCAGTGATCGCTGGGAGCAGCGGGATGCACTCGTGGTCGCAGGAGGACAGAACTGGGCAGCTCCTGCCGTGGCTCCTCCATGCAGCCCACCCGAGCAGCAGCAGAGTGCAGGTTGTAGTCGGCACCTTTCCAGCCCCGCAGCCCTGGGCATGGCTCTGCTTCCCCCCTAAGTTAGAATAACCACCAGCTGCTCTAATTTCTCTTGGCAGAAAGAGCTCCCTGGAGGCATTCCTCTGTTTCCGAATACTTTGTGTTAGTTGGAGACGCTGCTTAAGATACTCTCTGTCTCGGTGTCAAGGACAGGGAATACGTTGCATAAAGCACTTTGCTCAGAGGCCTGTTAAAGGCACCTTTATGTCTCTAATGGACTAGAGCAGTGCGTGAGGGATTAATCAGAGGGCAGGAATGATCCCCCCTCCTTGTTTCAAGAAATATTGGTATCTCACAGACCACATTTTCATTTTCTTGCAGCACTTCACGAGCCAACTTCAGGACAAGTCGCCTATTACTCAGAGACAGTAAAGGATAGGAGCTTTGCTGAGGCAATATATTTACCTCTAGGAAGAGTATCTTCTGTCAGTTCTCATTTTCTCCTTGGTTTTGAGCGTGCCTAGGAGCAATTTTGGCAAGATCTGAAGGGAATCGCCACGGGAGGTCACTGACAGGACTCACTAAGAAGGTCTCAGAGGGCCTCCGATAGGAGATAGGGCGACAATTTTTACTTTCTCTAATAGCTTCTACAAAACAACAAACTCTTTTTCACCAGCCCCCAATTATAACCCCCATACTTGTGTGAGATTGTTTAGTTTTTCCATACCTGAAACAAAATTAAAGACAATACAGCAATGGGTTCACAGCTTGGATTATCTCCATGGCAATAAATCATATACTTTGGAAACCACTCAGTCTAGATGACTATGTTAACCCTTTGTTTGTCTTCTAACTAGATGCAAAAAACATGCCTGAATTGCTCTAATCGCCTAATTTGGTGCAGTTACTCTTTTTTTCTTTTTCTTTTATTTTAATATCCCCCTTTTCCATATCTTCCCTATATCTTTCCTACTCTGTAAAGCTGGCGTAATTAATTTTCACCCCATTGTGTATTACTTTCTTGCTATCAGCTACAGGTGAAATTGCAGTTCTCCAGCCTCTATATGAGACAAAAGAAGCACTCTTACACTTTCCTATTAAGTACTAAATACCTTAGAGGTGTAGCAGGTGGAAGCTCTGAGCACATCTCTTTCCCCTTGGGCTATCTTTCAGCGACTTCTGTGCTGTTCTAGTTGGCCCTGGCCTGCTAATAATACCTGGTTAGAAACCAAGAGAATAAATGAACTCATGACGGGTAAATATTTACCACTGCCATTCCATGTTGTTTATATTCTTTGATTTGTAACACTGTTGCCAGTGGTGGTTTCCAAAAAATCCATAGCAAATTGTGTCACCTACTACATTTCCACTTCAAGGAAAGGGCAAAGAGCCCTTTCTGAAGAGACAGGTTCATCATCAAAGTAATGCACAAAAAAATGAAAGAAAACATAGAAGAGAATGATAGAAATGTTGGTTGAAAAGGAGGTCACCCTGTGGAGCATTCCTCTCAAACTGGGACTGTCACCATCACTGTCACACCATCGCACTGTCACACCATCCCAGTTGCACTGGGACTGTCACCATCACTGTTGCAGATCAGGC
Organism: Astur gentilis; assembly: GCF_929443795.1. Taxonomy (NCBI): domain Eukaryota; kingdom Metazoa; phylum Chordata; class Aves; order Accipitriformes; family Accipitridae; genus Astur; species Astur gentilis. Next base: position 18,004,700 of record NC_064891.1, read on the forward strand.
CAGCCAGGGCTTTGTCTGCTGGAGTCTGGAGAACTTCCAAGGATGGAATTTGCACTGCCTCTCAGGGTAACCCCCTCCAGCCCTGCCCTCCCCTCCCGACAAGGATCTCTTTCCTCCAGGACTTTATAGTATCCCCCAATACTAAGAAGATCTGGGCTGTGTTATGTTTGTAAGTGCACTCCAAGTAGCTGCAGACTGCGTAGCCACCTATTCCCTGAACTAAACAAATCCAGCTTTCCTCAGTCTCTCCTCACAAATCACGTGCTGTAGGGCCATTACTGTCTTATTAGTCTTCTGCTGGATTTTATCCAAATTCTCAACATCTCTTTTGAACTGGAGAGTCCAAAAACTGGTTACGGTATTTCAGGTAAGCCTCAACAAGTGCTGAGTTAGAAGGGTATAGTAATTGATCTACTGGCTGTTCTCCTCCTAATGGGCTTGTGCAGTTTGCCTTGTTGCTATGAGAGCACGCTTTTAAGCTCATTTTCAACTAGGCATCCACAGTAAGTGCCGGATCTTTTCCAGTATAGCTGGTACTCTGCAGGTTGGCTTCCAGCCTGTACTGACACACAAGGTTATTCTGCCCTAGGTGCAGAACTTTCTGCTTTTCCTTGTTGAACGTGAGTTGGCCCAATTCTGAAGCTTTTCAAGGTCCTTCTGGACTGACTGGGTAAATCTCTCTGCTCAGAGATTGAATCTCTGAAACATGGTAAAAGTTCAGATTTAGCCAATTTAACCACATCAAATTAGGTTTAGTACAAGAGTGAGTCTCTTCGTTGTTATTAGAGACACATCGTGCGGTTAATTTCTTTCACCTTGCTATAAAACACTGTGAACAAGAGCATTCCGTTGAAATAGGAGATCTGTGCCTGATCCTGACCCATGTGCTCTAACTTGCATTATTGTCTATTCTGTAAATTCCCAAAGGCCTGAGTTTTATCTTCCTCATTTGTTGTACTGCAATCAATCCAGATCAGACTAAACCAAAAAGTTTCAGCTAGTCCAGTTCAAAACAGGCATTCTGGATTCCAGCTGGCCCGCCTCAAGTATTACTAGTCTTGTAGGCATAGTTAGTTCACAGGCTAATTTATTTCAGAATCATCTTAAGCATCGGCAATTTTTAAAAGACTACGGTACTAAATTCTGCCAGGACCCGATGCAGCAAATTCTGCTAGTAATTATTGCATTTTATTTCATTAATCGACATAAAGCTATTCCTCATTTTCAAATGCAAAAAATAAGAACAGCATTAAGATCAGGTTTTTTTTTTTTTTTAATTTGTATTGACTGAAAAGGTCTATTTCTTGTTTTACTTCACCATTGAATCATTTCAAAATCGCTGAAGGCAAAGGTGTTGCACTAGTAAAAAATCAAGAAGGGAGTTAAAAGGGCCATACTTTCCACATGCAGTGAATGAGAAAGGAAAAAGAGGTTTATAATACCATAAACCTTGGAACTGTGTCTGGTAATTATCCTCAATATTATCCCTGCCAGGGAAATGACCACCATCTGCTGCTGCCCACCAGTGCCCTGAAAATACAGTCAGGCTGCTCGTATTCGCCAGAACTAGCAGTAAACTAATCCTCTCAAGTTCAGCTTTTAAGATTACATGTACTTGTGTGTAAGATGCAGGCTCAGTCCACACAGATTTTTTTCAGGCTCTGAAGTTGTGGAGATTGAAGTAGATCACATTTGTCCCATGCTTGCTGTTCAGCTTCCCCCTCTGTATTTGTATTTCATTGCTGCTTTTGTTCTTAAATTGGTGGCAAAAATGGCTATCTGCCAAGGTTTCGGTGTATTCTCTCTGATTTATGCATTTAGAAGTGGGACTTTCTGTCGTAGAGCAGCTTTGAGCTAAAGTTAATCTTTTTCTTTATGAAACTGAGATAAGACTGCTTTTAAAATAAAGAATATGTTTCAGGGTTCTGAGGGAGTTTCAGTGATATACACACATCTCTGCAAGGAATATACAGAAACTAGACCATGGTAAGACAAAGCACGATAAAGAAATCTGCACAAATGAAAGAACTTACATTGGTCAGAAATAGCACAGAAAAGTTGGATTACAAGAAGAAGGAGGTGAAATAGAAAGGGAGAGAATTTGTAAAGAATACAGGGGAGCCCTCATTCTAGTTTGGCCATTTCTACATGCTTCTAACTTTCAATGCAATATAGAAGGGTACCTTCACAGAAGCTTTTATTGGTAAAATAAGTAGAGCAATAATAGAAAAAAATACTGTGCGAGTTCCTCATGCTTCAAAGTACAGCAAAGAAGTACTAATATATTCAACCAATAGCTGCTAAAACTAGAGGAATATATAATTTAGGAAAAAATGGGAAAATGAATAAGGCAGAAAGGAGAAAAGCTGTGGAGGGATTCTGTTCTGTTTGCTCTCCCTCCCCCAGTTCAGATGGATTAAAGAATTATTAAAAATTAAAATGCAAAATCACTCTCAGACAAACCAAGTGAGAATGGCTTCAGCTGAACTGGGTAATATCTGGATCCCAGGAGACCCAATTCTTCTTCATCTGTTTTTGGCTATGATATAAAGGGTCTTTCTGAATCATTTGGAGTGGCCTGCAGTAGTAATAATGTATTCCTTGGAGCTGCGCCGCTCATTGACAGAATGCAGGACGAGAGAGGCAAAAACCACAGGAGAGGCTTTTTTTCAGTGTGAAATGAAGCACTTTGGCTTCTGTGAATGAAAACAAGACTATGGTGGCATTAGATACAAATTAAGGATGAAAACAGGCTCTGCTGTAAGAAGTATTTCCCAAGAGATAGACGTCTCAATTTTTGGTCAGTGTTTGGAGACCAAAAGGGTGTAGGGCTCAAGCTGAACTCAACTGAATCGTGGAATGTGTTTGCAAAATAAGGGTTGTGAATATTTTAGAAAAAAATGTTGTAAAGTTTTGTTCATTTAATTGTGAAAGTATCATTAGGGATTCAGGTGGAAAATGTTACATTGATAGACAGTAGTGTTACAAGGAAAAATAAATCCACTGGCCTTTCAGGCAGTAATGGGCACTGAACACATAATTTCCACTCCATGACACAGAAAACTCTGTTCCATCCGTAAACAGGGAGGAAAATAAGGGTTTACATATCATACTAAAACAACCCAGTAGTCTATATTAGGGACTCCCATGCGTAAGCTGATGAGAGTGAAAGAGCGGAAACTCCTCTAACTCCCTTGCCTACCTGCCTGGCTCGGTGGCTGTTAGTCACACTGCCTTTCGCAAACGCTCCTGTGCCCGCTGCGGAAAATGCAGCCGGTCCTACGGAAGGAAAAGCGGCACGGCGGTTGCCTCTAGCAGCGGGATGCAGAGGGCACAGCAGAAGGTACTCTCATTGGTATTGGTCTTCTGAGAGAGCTGCTGCAGCTCTTAGCTGCTTTTTTTTTTTTTCCCTCCTCCATCTTAACTTTCATGTCCGTGCTTTCCTTCTAATTATAAAATAATAAAGGAACCTCACAGTGGTTCTGTGCAATCATCTCGAGGTTTTAGTCCCAATTCTCAACTCGCAATATTTTTATTTCAGCTTAATTTCCTTCTCTCCAGTGATATTACTCCCCAGTTACACTGAAACATGACTTTCTGAACTATCTTTATGGATAACGTATAGATGCAAGTTCAGCTAAATGTATATTAAGCAATTTATTGCAAGTGCTGCCGTACATACTAGGAGGAAGATGGAACCCAACATGGAAAAAAGATCGTTGTAACATAATTCTGTTTCTGCCTTTGCCTATGGTGAGTGAAAGATGGCACAATGCATAACTGTGAAGTCAAAGGTACAGTATAATACGTTTATCCTTATACCACTCAAGTGAAACAACCATGAGAAAGATAAGGGTCCTAACCTCACAAAGTATATAAATGATAAATGTGCTATAATATTTCCTATCTCACTGTATTTTTTCTCCTTTGATAATGCTGTTATCTCAAGATCTCTGCCACAGTGTTATAGAATATATTTTATTGTTATATAAGCTGGTGTGCTATCTTTACAAATAAATACTTTAAGCATATCAATATGTTAAATGAAAATGCTAACGTTCTCCTAGCATGCCTACAAAACGAATAGCATCCTTACAATGCTATTTGATATGCTGAAGCCTAGTGATATTTCTTGTTCAGTGTCTGTAGCCATTCAACTTGAAAACAAATAATTAAAATAAATTACACCCTTAGCGTATACAAACTAAGGAGGTGAACAAAAATAGCTGTGCAGGAGGGAGGTTAACACAGGGATGTCTGTTGACAGCATTATGAAGACCTCAGAGGGATTCACACATTCGCCTGCCTGCAGTGATGTGTGTGAGGAATCCCACGTCAGACTGTTAAGTTTAGCAAACAGAATTTCCAGTAATAGATTTTCAGAAAAATGTGGTTACCCAGGGGTATTGTGTACTTCCCAATTAGTTGAACATTCAAAGAGTCTTTGGCCTTTTTCTTCTCTGCTCATGTATGCATGTATATGCATATAATTGTTGGGCTTGCTTGTTTTCTGTGTTCTGCTTCTGTCGTGTTGCGCTCGGTGCAGTGAGAGAGATTTTGTGACCCTTAACATGGCTGCCAGTCTCTTCCTACTGGTGCTGGCACGGATGCGCGCCAGTTTTTCTGATGGTGCTGGGTGACACCCACAGCCGTTGTCGTTTCACCTCACAGCTCCTTTTAGTTTTCTTTCTCTGTTATTTTTTTTCAATGCTCAGAGGAAAGTTCCCGTGTTCTGGAAACTTTAGCTCCCGAATATTATTAATGCTGAAGGCTCTGAGATGCAGGCCCCTCTGCTGTGCTGCATAGCTAATGACCATGAAGTTTCTACTGCGAGGAAATCATCATTAACAACCCCAAACTCTCAGCTTGGGGCAGGGCATCCTCTTTAGTCTTTTCCATGCGTTCCGGTATCTGCTTATTGGCGCTCATCGTTACAGAGGAAGGCGCCAACTGAGGTGATGTATGAGTAGAAACAAGGAGAGAATTTTAATAAGGAAAGCAGCATGGGCCAAGTGGCCTTCTCTGTACTTTAATATGCCTTGTGGTCGTCTTGTCTCCAAACACATCAGACTATAAATAGCTCCATTTTCACCAGTATGCTACTCTTGCAGAAGAGAAAAAAAGGCATTAGGCAGGGCTACGCTGTCTTGCTGGGCAAGAACAACCCACGTCAGGCCCCTCGGTGCGTGAGCTGCTGAGACAGGTCTGCAGGGCACATCTGGATCACAACTGTCCTGCCCACCGAGCTCCTCAGTGGGGCGTCTGTAGGCAGGAGATGCACCCCAAAGGGCTCACATCACCCCCAAAAAGGCTTGACCCATTTGCAGCTATGCATATGCCCTAAAAAAACGGGTTTCGACAGCTGACATGTAGATGGACTTCCATGACTTACCACCAACTGAAGTGGGAAAACTGGAAGGACCAGGACAAAGGGGTTTGCAGTGGTCTGCAGAGGAGGACCTATTCATTCCCTGCCACCCTAAAGGATGTCAGTAGCTGTGCCAGAGCAAGTAGCCGAGCCTGTTCCCAGTCTCTCATTACCTGAATGCCTGAACAGATGATGATGTCCCACACAATGACAGCCCACACGATGACTGGAATCCAGCCTAATTCGAGATCTGAAAGTTAATTTGCTGTTGGCCTATAATCTTTATATGATCTAGGCTTCTCTGAATAAGGCTGGTAACAAGATGTCTCTTTTTCTACTCTGTTCTTCTTCTGTCCCAGCTGCTTTCTCAGGAGATCCTAGTCCGTAAACAAAAAGTAGAATAATAAAAAGCCAGAGGGAAATGAAGGAAAGTTTTCACAGAAAGAAAAAAAAAAAAAAATCAGATTCAAAACATGAGAAAAGTTCTGGCTGACTTTTGATTCTTTTAAAAATCACTTACTTTCTCTAAACTAATGTCTGGAAATCATTTTTTTTGTATTTAAAAAGGAGGTGGTATTTTAGATTTAGTTCTCCTCAGGGAGAACTATTGTTACCTTGAACTTGTATCAGACTTCTTTTTTTTTTAACTAAGTTTCATCATTTTGGGCATATCAATGAACAGTGTCACACTTGGCAGCTGTATCTATCTGCCTCTTTGGATTTGAAATAGAGTAAGAACACTTCAGTAATTCAGTTGCAAGACCAGAAGTCGGAAGATCTAGGGACAGATTTAAGACTGAATTCACCTTAGCTATTTATGGCTTCAGAGTAAGTAACCTAATTTACATCAGCTCGAGACCTGTGCTTTACAACCTCTTCCTATCTATTTCCAACTCTGACAAAAAAAAATACTTATGTAAATAAGTCCAGCAAATGACTTAACCCCTGTGCCCCAGTTTTCTCTTTTGTAAAATAGGATGACGATGATGATAATTACAAATGTTACTTGGATAGTGATACCAAACAATGGAATCTGGGATTTTCAGAATGAAATGTCTGTGGAAATAAGAAACTGTATGGGAAAGATATCCAGGAATATCTTACAAGGAAACAGCATACAGAAGCAATTTGATTTTAGAAGCCAAGCCTGTTTCGTCCATGTTTTCAAACAATCTAGATCATTACTCTTTCAGGATGGATACCTTCCCCTTGTCACTCTGGTTTCTCTACAGCTCTGGACACACTGATAATAAACTTACCTAAAAATGCTGAGTTACCGATGACATGAGAACGTGCCTAAAGCACAGTTATTGCATTCATTGCCTTTGCCATTTCTTGTCCTGTACAAGTCTTTGTAGAAAACAAAGGTTATTTCAGTCCTGAAAATGCTGTTGCTGTTATTTCATTGTGCTGAGTTTTTCATGCAGAGCTGTAGCTAAAGGAAGTAAGAGAGCTGTCCATTTTGGAAGGAAAAAGCTGAGACCATCCATTTAATGTCACTTAGGACCTATTACAGCAGAATAATTTGGTCATTTAGAATTTTAGATCAAAGTATAAATAGTCTAAAGCTACACTGCATCCCAGAGGTGAGAAGATGGAGACTGTTTGCAGTCATAATACCAGATGTTTAGCTATTGCTATAAATTCAACAACAAAAACTGAAAATAAAAAGTGAGCTGTTAATTGGGGATATTTGGAGTCATGTCACAGGTGAAAGATGATCTAAAATGCTGCTTCATAGCGCAATGCAATAGTGAAATTAGCACATGTCTATTATCACCGCTTGCAACTCTGCAGGAAACTAATGGAAATAGCTTAATCTTTTCAAGCTCCTCTAAAAGGAGAAATACAGGATTTCACCTGTGTTACTGAGTTTTCCCTCCTCTCTTATTCCTTGCCAAATTCTTACTGCACAGTAGATTTTTATTATTTAATAATAATAAATTGCCTTGACTGTAGGTTGAATAAATAACTGTAGAGATCAGGGACCCGATCATTCATTTTGAGAGGCAGCTGTAGTGATGCACTGTGGTAACAGTTAGAAAGGGAAAAAAGGGTGCAGTCCTGAAATTCCCCCTCTTGAACCAGTTTCAGGGAGTTCTCTTTCCAAAGCAGTAAAAGCAAAGGCATTAATTATACATTTCCATTATGACAGAGCCAACATCAGCAGTGACTAAAACATAATTTGTTTAGGTGGCAGTGCAGGCTGTTCTCTGATCAAGTTTTGTTTCCCACAGGGAGGCATCGGTCTTAAATTACACAGCAAGCAGGCAAGAGAAAGGAAGCAAACAATAAAACACTTCCCAGAGGAAGAAAAGAGGAAAATTTGTCTCTCAACGTCCTATTAAATAAATAAATCTACATTTTTGTCACTTAACAAAAAATCAGCAATGGGGTTCAGCTTTAATTAAAGGAAGTATGTTTTCTGTGGGGCTTCATAGAAATATATTTTAGATTTCCAGTGATAAATTGCTTTTAATGCAAAGGAACTTTCCCACTGGAAGGAAGGAAGGGATGACAGAAAGAAATCCTTGGCAAGTGCTGGCAAGAGGAAAACAGGATATCTTACTTGTCCTGCTGTAATCCATAAAGATAGAGTAATTTGGATTTTCTTTAGTAAAGTATGCACAAGACTAGGACCGGTCTCTATCAGCATATTTAATTGTACAGGAACACTGATACATACAATTAAAGCTGGACACGCATCTTTCTGAGGAAATATATATATGTTTTAAGCTAGAATTCAGTTTAATGCTGTTAAGCATGGGCCTAATTTTACATTATCTTCAATTTCAGTGGATCTATTATTTTGCATAAATCTATGAACATATTTTAGTACCTTACCGAATCAAAGACCCCAAAGGAATGCTTTTGTTATTTGCTTTTAATTGTTGGCTGCTATAAAGAACTGTTGGTTGTGATTTTTCTATTGTAATTTGACTTTTAATATCATATCCCCCGACTGCTTCAGCCTCTCTGTGTTTGGCATGCATAAAGCAAAAGCAAATATAAGCTGATTTCTTATTATCTCCAACACTTTGAGGAGAAACAATAAAAACTAGGATGAACTGTGTGCCATTTAACAGGATGGCACACTATTCCTATTCAACATACCATTCCCCCTCCAGTGGAGTTTGCTGGCAATTTCAGATGAATTAATAGACAAATCCAAAAATGCACGTCATTTACCCCATGCGCAGCAAATACTCCTTTGGAACTGCTATTGTGCAAAATTAGATTCTCTCTAATACAGGCAAAAAAGCTACGTGTCATGAAAATGATTATGGAGAATGTTGTATGAGCTTACCAGGTTTGATTTAATTGAAGTAGTTCATATTTCTTGTATTTAAAAAAATAAGAAAAGATGCTTCTGACCACTCAAACTTTCCAAAGCGATTAGATACTAAAGAGAGTCACTGCCAAATATTACTTTGAAAGGGAATGAAAGCAGCATTGTGTCTGTATTGCAGGCTTAAAATAGTGTGGTTTATTTTAGAATTTAAACATTTAGCCATGCTTTAATTATAAAATTTACTATACTGTACTAGTTATTTGGAACCTTAAAATACAGTGATCTAAGAGCATATATCTTGATCCATCTGTCATTAATAAATGGCCAAGTTGCACTGTTGATTACCCAAAAGGAATGATGGAAACATAGATAAAATAAAGCCATAAAAAATGCTAAGAAAGTGGTCTGGGAACAAATGATCTCAATCTTTTACATATGTTCACAGTTTCATTGCTCGTAACTGAAATAAGAAGCAAAGGATTAATATGAAGACTGGCTGACCTGGTGTCCCAAGATTACATCACTTCAAGTCAGAATTTTGTGCTCGTTACTGAAGTGGCAAAGGCTGCAAATCCCACTGATATATGGTTAGGGTACGTAACGTGGGGGACGGTGTCCAGGCTGCAGGACACTCCCTTTTGGCTATTCAAGAGGTAGAAGTTCTAAAACAGGTTGACCACTTAGAATATAGTCTGCATCCCCTATACTACATGCATACTTACCTCTGAAGCGTTCCATTAGATTATAACTGGCTTTGCCTATCTGTATGGAAACTGGCTTTCAAATGGCACATCTACAGCTCTTAATGCTGGTGAGTTTTGTGCAAGCAGGCAGATGAACTGCCTGCCTGCAACCAGTAATTTTCTCCTGAACATTTCAGGACAGCTAAGCCAAAAGCAGGGTGTCTCTCAGGCACGCTCTTTCACTCTTCCTGCAGTGGAGGACGACTGCAGGAGTGAGGCAGTTCTGCACTTCTGGTACGTATTTGCCTGTCTTTAATCAATGTGGTCAGACAACAAGAGAGATCATATGAAACTGGGGCAAAGAAGTAAAAGACGTGACTCACAATGAAATGTGAGAAAGATGTTCAGCCAAAAATGTGCTCAAAGGTTCCAACTATAAATAGGCAGGATTCATTTCAGTCAGTCTGGTTATGCTCCTGAAAGGCAGAACTGCACAGACACCGGTGAAGTTGGAACCATGAGGCTCAGTCTGTCACACCAAGAGGAAGACTTTATGGTCATGCCTGACCCATCCAATCCATCTGTGAAAGCCTTTTGTAAAGGCAGAAAACCAAATGAGTAGATGTTGGGAAGATCTGCTGATAAGTTTTCATCTATACTGACTCTCTCTGAGGGCCTAGGGAATTCACAGGGAAGAAGATAAGACCGTAGGAAGGGAACAGCTCTTCTTTCCTTGCTTTTTGGTGCACCTGCTGCAAATGAGGTGGTGAGAAGCAGAAACACTTCTGTCATCTGGCAGTGCTCAAGGGCAGGAATTCTGCCTGTTCCTGGGAAGACTGTCTTGTCTTCTACCCCAAACATGACAGTTCTTTAGAAGAAGAGCTTTTCATATCTAATAGGTACAGTTAAACCTTCCTAGGTGGTCCAGTCTTTGACTTCTATCCTTCTTAAAGCAGAAAATAAAAACTATGAGTGAAGTAAGGCTGAATTATCAGGCTTATGTTGTTCATAGCAACAGTATTACATCATGGAGTACTGGATATGATGTTTCACATCCAGGTTGCCATAGTTAATCTTGTCTTTTAGTGAGAAGCACCTTTTTTTGTCTTTTCACCACCACCTTTTCAGTGGACCAGATAATAAGGCAGAGTTGCCCTGATTTATGTTGGTGATTTTACTTCAAAAACAGGAAAAGCTTAAATGACTGTGTGGAGATTTGTAGGTTTATATGTACAGCGGTACATATATGCAATCTTATCTGTTGAAAATGGATAATAATATGACAATGAAGTTGTAAATGGGACAAATAAAGTGAGCAATATTAATTGGATCTGAAGAAGAATAATCCTGGCCCTGTTGATATCGATTTGAAAAACTCCCACTGACTTGGTAAGGGCCAAGGATTTCAACCAAAATATCAACACTGAATGAACTATAACAAAATTTTACATGGACTGGGAAATCTTGTTCAGAAATGTACCCTTGCCTAAACAAACTGTGAAGAATATTCCAAAATCAAAGCACTGGATGGAATTATCTCTGAGCATGATGGAAATTTAGATCAGAAACTAAATGTTGTAATTCAGGACCAACCCTACATATTCCTAATTTGGTACCATCTTTATGTCCTTTATAAAATGTTGAGTTACTAGAAAATTTCTGTTGAGAAACCATTCCAACAGTTAAGTGTGCATGACAGTTAAGCGTGATGACCGAATGGTCTCGCTCTGATTGTCGCTTGATTTGGTTGGGGTAGAAGATTGCAGTACCATGGGAGGCAAGAAACTGTTCAAAACAGGAAAGCAGGCGGGACCGTGAGTGCAAAACCACAATTGCAGTGATGGATGCCAGCCTGCTGGAGCAACTACAAAGTGCGATCCTGTGTCATTTGGATAGTTTTGGTTTTGTTTAGTTTATTTTTAAAAAACTGGTAAAAATCCCTCTTATCTCGCTTTTCTGTATGCGTAATTCTTAGGTCTTGTTACGTTTTGATAGTTTAGAGCCACACCAAAAAGAACCACACAACTTGAAGAAGTATGTTCAGGTTTTTTGATGCTGGAAATTAATTGGGTTTTGAAATATGTTCTGTATTTTCAGATTTTGCTTGTGAGAAGTGAAAATTCCTAGAGAGATTTTTGCATCTTTGGTTTTACTTTCCCTGAAAAAAACATAATTTGATGATAATATATTACGTGACATTTTACATTGTTTGAAAAGCCATCTTTTATTTAACAGTGTTCTGATAATGTTTTTAAGATAATTTACCTGAAGTCATTGTCATTTATTCACACTGTTAAAATATAATGCAGGCTTCATGAATAGGGACACTGAGAAGGTCTTTGAAAGTTCAAAAATGCATTTTCTGCAACAGCAGCTGTAATAGAATTGCACTTGGGAGATATTTTTCCTCTGATGCCTTGTGTTTATACAGCTTTTATGACCTTAAGGAAGATCTCAAGCTGATCCATAGTTGTAAGATTATTTTCCTCCTCATAAATATGGCACATAAGACTGACTATACTGATTTACTGAAATCACTGAAAACGTCTTCAGTTTCTTCATGTTGCAGATGAAAGCTGGGCAGCAGGAAGAGCTTTCCCCCTGTGTAAATGTAGTTTTCATCTGTAGACATCAGGGCTTCCTGGAAGATGCCAGACTGAAATGGTTTGGATGTGAAAAGTGCCATTTGGTTATTATCCAGACGTAGCGAGCCATTATCTAAATTGTTCTTTTTGGGGGTACAATGAATGCTGGAATCTTAGTAATTTCCTTTCCAAGCCCATTGAAGTGGACTAAGTTTTGGACTAAAGACTGTTGCGAGCAGATTGGAGACCCAGCTAAAAGGAATTAAGAAGAGAGGTTGCTCTGGCTGTTCATCTCTGTAATGCGTGTATTTGAAATTTGGAAGTCTGCTGCTCCAGATTGGCTGCTTGTTTCCCAGGCACAGTCATTCTTAAGTCCCCTTTTAACTTGCTCTTCTCAGCAGGATTTCTTCTGCTTGCTAATTGCCAGCAGTGAAAAATCTACAGAGGCAAATTGATGAGGAAGAAAAGGTTTCTAAACCAAAGTGGCTAAAAGAATTTCAGCCATTGGGGGAGGGGGGGGGGTGGGGGGGGGGGTGGCAAAAAGAAAGGCAAAAAGCTTTTAGCACTTTATTTTCTTTCTCTCTCTCTTTTTTTTTTTTTTTGTTACAATAAGGAAAATATCTTTTCCTACTAATTCTAATGACAATGATTTGGCCCATTGGGACATTCTTCTGCAGAGTCTCATAGTCCCAGCTCCATAAATAGGCAAGAGATCAATAGTTGAAAATAAATATGGTAACCACAAATTCTAGATTCGTGTTACAGATTATGTATTTGCAATTTTTTTTTCAGCTCTGAATCACAGTATAGCTTGAGCAGAATGGCATACAGTCCCCATTGGTGTGGATCAGCAAGGACATACGTTTTACAGCTTCAGGTAAGTGCATTTCTTTTTCCCTCCTGATGATGTTAAATAGCAGATATCTGTAATATAGAGTGATAGATCTTAAAAAGTAATTGTACACAGGATATCATCTGTTGGGAGAATTTCTAACAGTTTCTGCAGTTATCTGTTCTTGGCCCGGTACTAGCCAATATCTGTATATACAAAGTGAAGTCATAGGCCAAATTGCTATTGTTCTGAATGAAAACAGCATTTGGCTGCACTGGGCTGGCAGGCTTTCTCTGGGTCATGGCATTAAAACAAAGTACTAAATTTTACAGAGAACTGTAGTTTCGCAGAGGTAAACTGATGAGACAGGTAGTTTTTACAGAATTGTGTAGGTCATCAAATTTTCCATATTTCTGAAGTGTTATATGTATATGGATCAATATTTCTCTTGAAACAAGAATATAAGCCACACTTACTGAGAAGACTTGTAGTATCACAGGTTTAAACCAGGCTCCTTCTTTAAAATTGTAAGATAGGATTCCTGGATGGAAACTCAGGAGAATATGGCGTAAAAGTAGGTATTTACTATTCTACTGTATGCAACATTCATGAGAGCATTATCAATTGTAGGGTCAAGTTTCATTGTACTCTTAAAATGAGTTCAGGAAAGAACTGCAGGTATGATTTGAAGTTAAAAATACCTACTTTTCAGCAGGAAAGTAAAGAAATACTAGGAAGCATACTCTTCTAGTACGTCCTCAAGAAGAAGGTGTTTGATGATTTTTCAATTAGCATGCTAACTCACAAGAAGTTCTAAGGACGGAAAGTTGAATCTAGTTTCAGATGAAAAATAAGATATGTTTATAACATAGGATGTAATTAATTACTGAAATAACTCTTCAGGGATGTTTCAGTTGAAGTCTTCAAGTGGACTTTTAGGGACATGTCTTGGCTAAAACAGAAATGGTAGATTCCTTGCAAGGCTCATGGGAAGTCAGTTTCTAACATTCAGAACTTTCTCTGCTTTTCTCAGCAAAGTTGTGAAGCTTTTTTCCATACATTGTCCCTATTCTAGGCTCAAACATTTTTCCACGACTGTGTAACATAGGATGATTGCCTCCTTTTCCACAAGATGAAAAAGCTGAGTTGCTTTAACTCTTGTACTAGAAGGAGAATGAGGTCTGGATTATTTTTTTTTTCTTTGCTGGACTCCTTTTGTTTTTTCCACACTCATTTTGAACTGCTTGTATCGTTCCAAACAAGACACAGATGCTAGGGGTTTAATACAGGTCTTATTAGCACTGTGTGTACATTCTTCAGTGTTAAATTCTCCTTTTTTGTATATCCAAAGACTTCATTAGACCTTTAGCAGTGGCAAGCTTATATACTGATGCGCTTCTAGTTGATGACTCTTAAATCCTGTTTTCTCAGAAAGGGTCTTTTGTCATAGCTCGAATGTTTTCCTCACGTATATCTTGCACTGAATTTTTCTGTATTAAAGTTTACTTATTGGCATCCAGGCAATCTGATCATTTTTGAACGGCTCTTTTAATTGCTTATTACCCTTAAAAACTTTTGTAGATGTGGCAGAGTTGCTGGTAATTATATTGTAATCTGAGTTACTAATGAAAATACAGAAGAGCATTTGTCAAAATATGGACCTCATAAGGGTCTGTTGATGGTTCTCTATCAGGAAATTTCAGTTTGGTTTAACTTGTAATCCATTTTATTGCATGATCTGTTCATTCCATTTACAAGTTTTCTTTAGTTAAGTAAAATGACCTGGAAAGTGGAAGATAACAGAGGTGGCCTTATCAATCAAACCTGCAATCTTCAAAAAACCCACCCCAAAACCAACAACAAAAAAACCCCAGGTTTGCTAGAAAGGACTTGAGCTCAGAGTACTGTGTGAAAAGCCTTTAATTATCTTTATGGAGTTTACTCCTCTTAGAGGCTTAAATAGACAGTCCCATTAAATTGTCCTATTCAAGATTCATCAGGACCATCACTTACTGGTTCCCTGGGGCAATTATCTTATCCTATTCTTTCTTGGTACCAAAAAGGATGGATGTTATTCCTATTCACTGCAGAATCACACTGGAAGGTGGACATCTCAGAAATACTTCAAGGCATAGAATATTTCGACCCTCACTGAGAGACTGAAACGCTCTCCTGGCCAGGACAATTCCCAGAAAGGAAGCTGAAGAACCTGGTGATTGCTTGACACGCGCCTTGTGATGGAAGCAACTATGCTAAAAAACGCTTCCTACAGAACCAGACATTCCTGTCGTCTCTCTGTAGTTCAGAAAGCAGAAGGTGTCAGAAAGGTACAAATATCTGAGGGGGGAAAAAACCCCGAAAACGTTAAATGGCCCCTGTGTCCTAGGAGGTCACTCGGTGGACTTTTTCTCCAGAGGCCCCCAAAGCCTGGTAGAGCTCAGGTCAAATGAAATACCAGGTGTGAGAGCACAAAGTGGCCTTGCTGAGCTGCCTTTTCTCCTTTAGGGAAATACATGTTCTCTTAAAGGACCTGTACGGGAAAAGCACTGGCTGCTCTCCCTGCACCCCCTACAGCCTACAAAAGTGCCAGTAGAAGTGAACGGGTGTGCAAGGAAATCATACGGTAACTTACTTTTCTCTGAGCCAAGGGGAAAAGTATGGAAGGTGGATGTGACCCATTCCCTAGGCTCTCCTGCTGTAACGGAGACTGTTAATTTGCCAATTCAATCAAAATGCTGAGAGGGAACTCAGACTATCTCAAATAAGAAAAGGGGATGCTGGTAATTTCTCCAAGATCTCAGTGTGAGAATTCCAAAATTAAATTTAAAATGCAACATACGTTCCATCATCCGATGCTGGTAATTTCTCCAAGATCTCAGTGTGAGAATTCCAATTTAATTTAAAATGCAACATACGTTCCATCATCCAAACATACTAGACTATTTTAATGCCAAGTAAGTTTTAATTCTTGTTTGTGTAGGTTTCCAAAGTGAAGACAAAGAAAAGCCATAGTAAGAGGTGAGAAGCATTCTTGCTATAAGTTCAATAACACCTAAGTAAGGGAATTATTTATAGAAAGCAGAATTTGAAGAGAAATGCCAAGAGATGTCAAAACTGATTGAAACATGCAGCCTTGACAGCTTTGAAATTCATAGGCTGACTGCCTGCCAGAATTTGTGCACGAAGCTTTAATTTCTTCAGCCACTAGTTTTGGCTATCAATATGGTATAAATGGGTGAAGGGAAACGAGAAACTAGGAAACATTTGTTAGTTCTACTTTCCTCCCCCAGTTTTGTGCGATGTATAATATTAACCACTCCGATGCAGTTGAAATGATAGAACTACTGAGGCTCACTGAAATACCACTCTCTTCATTTAGTGCGAAAAAGCAGTTTAAAATAGATTTCAAAAAGATTAAATTATACAAGCTTCCTACGCAAAGCCAATTCTTGATTATGATGGTGAATAATGATTACATTCTGATCATTTTAACACTTCTCCCAACAAACAAAATTATACAGAGAAGAAGCACCAGGTGGAAATGATATACAACAAGCTCTATTCTCCTGTCAGGGTGCGTAAGTACTATGTCTTTGCACTGAAATCTTTGAAGTTACACTATTATAAAAAATGTATAATAAAAAGAGAATGAGATACAGTAGTTTTTTCATTATAGCCATAGATTAATCATAGTTCTGTAACAGTGGCCACACAACTTCATTGTAGCTGAGGCATATTATATAAGCAAGCCTTACACCACCAGTGAAAATATAAATATTATTATACTGTATTATTATGTCTTTACCTTATTATTCTCCTTTCACAAAAAGGCAAACTGAACTGTACAATAGTTAACTGACCTATTTAAAACTGCACAGTATCTTCAGAGGCACATCTGAAACTAGATCTTAGATCATCTAACCCTGATGTCTGCATAAAGACCAATAAAATGACTTTCTTTTCTACAAAATGAAAAGTAAATAGGCTTTGCACAATGACATCTTATGTAGATCCATATAAAGGCTTTGTCAGATGTAACACTGTAGGGATTCTCTCTTATTCAGGACCCATTATAATCCAGATCATCCCATAGACTTATATGAAAGCAAGATACATGCCCTGTTCTTGTTGTCCTGTAAACTTTAGAGGGAAACTATCTTAAATAAAAATAGCAATTACGATTATTCTACAGATTTAATTTACAGGTAAAGCTCTTATACAATAAAATAAGCACAGAAATATGTTAGGAAGCATTAATCTCATTTCATTACTATACATTTCAAACCGGTATTTTCAAAGAATATCAGTTACCTATTCATAACCACTTCTTAGAGTGGAAAAGTACATTCTTATAATAAAAGCAAATTTAGGAGTAATACATTAAAATTGCAAAAGAGATTTGGTGCAAAGAGAAGATAAACACTTCAATATTTCAATAATCATCAGAAATACCTTTCCAGTTTCAAGATGTAGATATGTAATCAATTTTATCCTTCTTTAATTATGTTTCATAGCATAACCTTCTGCTGACAGACTACTCAAGGCTTATGTCAACCAGAATAATAGGTTGCACATGTTATTGATTTAACTATCACTTCTAGGAACTGATCTTATGGTTTTATTAGACTGTTTTTAACAGTTCCTTTTGGACAAGCTAATTCTACAGATCTAAACAAATATAGATCATGTTCTCTCGAGATGTGCAATCGTTATACCTTCCTTTTAACCATCTGTGATAATCAATTAAAATTATGGAGCATTCAAGCAGATGTTCAGCTGCATTATGTTGGACGCATTAAAGACAGAAAGATGTAAGTTAAGAAAGAGTGTGTATACGAGACAGGTTTACGCAGAGTCATTGTATCTCAGAAGTGATCCCTCAAAGCCTATCTGTAGACTTTATAACTATCATAATCATAAGGGTTTTGTTTCCCCATTTCACTTTCAATAGATGCCCAGGAATTAAGGAACTCCACCAGGTTCTTAAGGGTAGGAACACCATCAGACCTTCCATAAAATAACATCCTCTTAAATTTGGTTGAAACTGTCTTAGTTACTGTTTAAAAGTCCTTTCTCTTATATTCAAATCCTAATTCAGTGCTCAATAAATTAGAAATAGTGAGACTTTTCTTTCAGTGTTGATGTGTACCTGCATTTTCTCTCTTCCCTGTGCTTTTAACTTTTCCCAGCTAGGTGCTTCTGAATAGGCATTTAGATTTCTACATTGTGGATTTGTGATCCTAACCTCTAGGATCATGTGTGCATATTTACATCCTACACCATTTGCTATGTCCCCACAACATCCTTCTGCTGTACAAAGGTGGTCACCAACATCTAAGGTTTACTAAGTGCTTAGTAAATAAATTTTGCTCCACTACAGTGAACAGAAGGCTGCTAA
The DNA here is from genome assembly GCF_929443795.1 of Astur gentilis. Taxonomy (NCBI): domain Eukaryota; kingdom Metazoa; phylum Chordata; class Aves; order Accipitriformes; family Accipitridae; genus Astur; species Astur gentilis. The sequence goes on from NC_064891.1 coordinate 18,022,858, forward strand.
ATTACACGAGCTGAAGCTGTGGTTTACACTGAAAGCTTGAAGCCTCAGCCTGCAGTACAGGGCTGTTCAGAACACTAAACCCCTGGAAAGTTTCGGTAGTCCTTCAAGCTCAGTTATGTGAATGGTCAGATTTATATCTGTGTTTACATGCTAAAAGATGCAAACGCCTGGCTGGTTCTGTTGGGCACCGACAGCCTCGTATACAAGAGACCAAGAATCTGAAGCAATGATATCGTGCTTTTAAAAACCCTCCTTCCCTGAATTTAGCAGTTTTTCTTCCAGAAGGCTCAGCTCACCTGTTTTTCTCATTTGAAACTTCTGGGGGATTTTTGACAGGTGAGGAAAAGGTGAATATTTTTCTTTTCATTTCCATGTTTCCTATGTTTAATTTTCCTCATTGTCTTTCTTTTCCTTAATAGTTGAATAATTAATGGAGTTTCTGCCTCCTAACTTTGTAGTACAAACTGGTGAATCATCACAGATCTTTCAGTGTTACCTTTAGGGAAACAGGGAACTACCTTCAAAAATCTCCTATTATAGGTAAGTAATTTGATTTCTCTTCCCCATAAATCATTCTTTTTTAGAATATAAAATTAAAGAGATTTCTTGACATTTACCTACCCTTACCTAGAAACAAAACAAAACTGAAAGACACTTCTTTTATGTTTGCTGTACTAAAACTTTGCATGTCTTTTCAAAGTTAGATGTGTACGAGCTTTACCTTAGTTTAAAATAAAAATAATAAAAATAAGATAAAGAAAATACAAAGCTTTCCTGCGAAGCACTCTGGGACTGAGTTTCCTTCTTTGCACTTAGGCTGAGATGCTGATGAAATGTCAAGTAGATGATATCTGCCTCATCTGCTGAATATAAAGTCCTTGACAATCGGAATCTTCTCATGCGATAGTGGGTAGGCTTGGTTTGAACCATACTTTCCATAAAGTTCAGAAAGAGCTGAACTTACTCTACTTCTGGAAAGCAAAAGGAATCACATGGAAATACTTGAATTGCCTTCCAACTTACAATTGCAACATATTGGTGAAGTCAGGCTCTCCAAAATTATTGACGAAACTCCACTGACGTAAAAACACCTTTACAACTTCACATTGCATTATTTGTTATTACTTTATACTTAACTGCTGTTCCTGGTTTACAGTAGTATTAGTTGAGGTTAACAGTAGTCAAATCATAGCAGAATTTTTCTTGATTTTCTACCTTGTTAGCTGCAGCAGAGTAACTACAAATGTGTTGGGAATAGATGCATATAGCTCGCAGATTTGCCCAATATGCTTCCATCTTCTAACTCATTCTGTTGTATTTCTGCATAACATTATTCAAATCCAGCAGTGTTATTACATAGGCACCTAATAGTAAAGATTGTATTCAACCCACTGTAACATGTCCTATTGCTTATAAGCATCTTAAAGTTCATTAGAGTATTTTACTGTTTGATCCTTGTAGCAGACTTTGAGGTATGTTAATTGATTCAGAAGAATGAAAACCTATGTGCATGTATGTACTCTCTTTAGTTATCAGACCTACTGTGCGCATATAATAAATACATAGTTACCCTCATATAATTTTTTTCAACTCAGTTGCTTTATCAAAACTCACTTGCTTTTCATTATAGTCAAATACAGGCAGCCTTTCTGATGTTTTGGCTCCCCTTTTTTAAAAAGTGTGTGTTTTGAAAATACCTTTCCATATGGTATTGCAATATTTCTGAATAGGTCAATTTTCATAGGTATTTTGTTAAAAAGAAATCAAAACTAATACTGAACTCAGAGCACCAAAACAGGTCCATGTACTTGGCAACTGAAAGGATAGCAAAGATCTGTGAAATGTATCAATGGTAGTAATTGCTATTTAAATTATTTTGCTTCTTGCTAGTTAGTGGAATTGTCTCCTACGACTGTAAAAACGTTATGATAACTAGACAATGTAGAAGTTGTTCTAAGAATGTGCTCTTTTCTTTTTCTCTAGCAATTTGATGGGTATAATGCATTTTGAAGAACAGGCAGAACATTTTGTGTATACAATTATGCTTACTTTAATAACATGTACTGCTATTTTAGGCCTGTTCAGTACAAAATCAGACTTGTAAAATGTAGAATTTTTTTAAACTCAGTAATAGACAAGTTACAGCTTGCAGGATCAATGCATTGCTGTGAAGAAAACAGAGGGATGAAAAATTGGAGGGCAAGACTGGTGAAAGCAAAGCAAGATGGTCAGGTACAGATGTGCCCTTGGAATATTTTAATTACCGAGTGTGTGCTAGTACATAGAGCATCAACAGGGTGTAAAAATAAAATGGTTATTCATAGCTACTCATTTTTGTTGTGCTGCTTTTTCTATTGAAGAGATTTTTTAATTAGCTTTGTAGGTTTTGCACAATTTGTAGTGACCATACAATGCTTCTTTCAGGATATCTGGGTCACTGTTTTATACTTACAGACTTTTATCAATCTTTTGTCAACATTCATGATAAAGTTTCCCAGAACATCTTCTACGTAAGTACCAGTTTCTAAATTTGAGAGTTCCATGGATCCCAAGCACAGCTGGAACATAAGGAGAGCCAAAAATCTGAAATTCTTCAAATCACAGTGCACTTTATCAAGAATTAAATTGATCTTATATACCAACCTTTAGGACTCTTTAGCACAAGCTATTTTATTCTGCTTCAGAGATTTGGAACGAAGCTGTACTTTGCGCCACTTTTTGTTAAGAGCACTGTAAGCACAAGTAATAGTAAAACTGAATATGCGGTTAGAGTTGAGAATAAATGAGGTCTGCGCAAGAATTGAGACTGGTATTTAAAACTTATGTTTGGTGTCGAGTAGAGTGGTAAGTTAGTGCCTTCCTGCTTGCTTCTGTTCTTTTTAGGTACTCGTTAAGTCAAAGATGAACCTCACTAGGTATACAGTAAACAAAATCTAATATTTTTTTTTCACTTCAGCAAAGCATGTGGATAATATTGTATTTCATTTTAAAGAGTATGTCTTATATTCTGCTTTTGCTGGGTTCTAGAAAAAGATACAAAATAAAGGAATATGCTGTTGAAGAAATAACTGGATATTCATAGTTTTAGAAAATGATACTGCACGAGTTCATTGAAATACAATTGAAAGATATATTGAAGACTGGAAGAACTGACTGGGTTCTAAACACACAGTTATCTGGGGTACAGTTACAATTCACTACGAGAGCTGTATCTTTCACTCACAGCAAGAAGGCAGTGTAGTTGTGTGTTTCTACAAAGCTTTAAACTACCTTCTTTGGAGTCAAAAAACTTACACTATTGAGAAAACTTGCAGTAATCCTAAAACACTTAGTGTGAGGGTTGTCTTGTAAGTTCCTGAATACACTGTATGTGATCGATATTTGAATTATAGTCCTTTGAGAAGTCAATAATTTCATTTTACTGAGTCTCATTGCATTTTCATGTTACTTTCTGCCCTCCTAGCACACACTATTGCTACTGGGTTGATTCTGAACTTTCCGTATCTTTCAGTTACTGGTAAATCCGGCAAATCCGTCTTCCTTTTGTTAACTAAAAACTTGCAGTTACAGCAATCTATGATTAATCCTGTAGGTGATGTTTAGCTTTGGTAAGTCTTTGAAAACTGGGGGATTTTTATGGAAAATAAAAAAATCCTTCTCCCTATTTTTATTTCAACTAAATCTATTTTATTTTGCCAACCAAGAGATGATGGCAGCCCATTTAAAATGTCAGATCCTTAGCTTCACTGTTTCAGCGAACTGGGTTAAAACTGCCCTAAATCTCACCTGAGAGAAGGACCTCTGTGGGCCCACAAACCTGATGCGGAAGAAACCCGAAGAAAAGGAACACGGATGGCGAACTGCCGTTACTTTTACTCTGTATCCTAGATTGGCCCTTTGGTACGCTCTGAATTAGATGTGCTAATTAGAGGTGCTGAGCAACGCTCAGGTCGCGTAGGAGACTAGAAAAACCAGACGGCGGTTTACCTTGGCCCGGTTCTCCCGTTCCTGGACTGGGTGAAGTTCTTATTCGGCAGAGCTGCAAACGCAGGGTTTGCTCGCTCTCCGTCTTCCGCTAGGCCCGGCTGCGCCTCAGGCATGGCCGCTCGAGGGCCCGTGGGGCCCAGGTGAGCCACCTTTCCTTCAGCCTGCCACTGCCGCTGCCGCTGGCGTGACGTGGCTCCGTGGTGAGGGGACGGCGGTAGCGCGGGTCCCGCCGGGTGGGACGCTCAGCATTTCACCTTTATTTCTGTTGTCCGAAAACGTTGCAGGCTGTTGCAGGCCACCCTGTGCTTTCCGAACGGTTCTCCCGATTTCAAATGAACCAGTGACCAAACAAAAGCGGGTCCTAATTACCTAGGTCCCATTTTTGGTTTTGGTTGTTTTTTTTTTTTTTCTCTGATAGAGTTTAATGGGTACGAAGTGTTACTATTGATTTCCATGGGAACAGGAAAGGGCTCGTGTTATCCGATGCATACCGAAAATCCTATGACAGTTACTGGAAGGCAGAAAGACACACTAACTCTCCTTTAAATTGCAGGATGAAAATTGTGTATTAGAACAATTATGCCTCAGGGTGAACGTGTAAGTAGAATGATACCAAAACTCTGCTTCTTTTCAAAATACACAAGTCTATGACAGTTTGGTATTGAAAAGCTAGCGATTCACACACGTAAAAAATAGAAGCCGAGCAAAAATGTCAAGGTGCGACAGAGGGCAAGCCTAAATTACTTCCAATAAGGAAAAAAAATTGTTCGTTTTCAAAAGAATAATTGCCGAGTCTCTTTCGAGGAATATATTTATATCATTAAAATATCATTTATGTATTAGATATAATTGTCAGTTAGATGGAATAATTTTTTAAAAGGTGCAAGTATATGAAGAAGCCTCTCACTCTGCACATTTACCATGCACAGAAACAGTCTATAGTACGGAGAGCAGGAGTTAACGGTCAGTTTTCTTGCTGGAAGAAAATCACCATGGAGTCCCATGGGGACGTATTCATCAGTGATCTGAAAAAGAGAATGAGCAGTGAAGTGACACAGTTTGCTAAGTTATTCAGGGTAATGAAGGCAAGGGTAATGATAAAAAAAGATGCAGAAGGCACTCCCAGGGACTGGGTGGTAAAATCAGATCAAGATCAAGCAGATCAAGATCCATGATGATCTATGTAGCATGGTAAACGTAGGAAGAAAAATAATTGCAATTTAATGTACATAACGGTAAGTAGTGAATTAACTCTTACACTGATAATCTTGTTACTGAGTATTGTAAGAAAGAGTTTTACAAAATTCAGCTTTATTTTCCTCTGTGGTCAAAACCCCAGATATTTTTAGGAAATAAGAGAATAGAGTAGAGAGCATTGTGAGCCGTTACACATACAGCTGCCCCATCACCTCGGTTTGAACACAAGGTGCAGACCCACTCTATCCTCTCCAAACAGTACAGTAAAATATGATGCTATAGGGATAGCACAGTAAAACTTGGTAAGATACAAAGAAATGTGACCAAGATAAGGAGAGGTTGGGACACATTTTGAGCAAGTATTTGAGAAAATTCAGCCATGAAAAATGGGGCAAAGGAGGTGGGAATAAAGTATGTAAACAATGAAGTGCCTGCGCTCCTACGCTCATCCAGGGATATCTATAAATGACCAGTCAAAACCACACTGGTTTACAGACCACACTAAAGCAGCTTGCTTTTTAGTTTATGTCAATATTGCTATACTAATGAAATGTATGTACCTGCGTACTATGCTGTTGAAATTCTCTTTCTTTTCATGAGAGAAAATAACCTTTTTATTTGCACAGACATCATCCATAGATACACTTGCATAGTTTCGAGTGAAGTTCCTGGATGTCCTCCAGATTCTAGTGAGATGATAAACAACTGGGCACTGGACTGAGTAACAGAGGTATTTATATGAATCCATAAGTCATGAGTAAATAGCTTAGCACCCCTTCAGGCCTCAAATCTTGCATCTTGGTAAGTCAATTATATATAATAGTTACATTTAGTACCTCTACTGTGATCCAATTTACAAATGAACTATACCACTCTGTCACATCCATTTATTTCCTATTTAATTCCTTTCTTTCTGGCATTTTCAAACCGTTCTATTCTTTTATTATAGTTTAATCTAGGACAAATTGAAGAGGAAATGAGACTAAATTACAAAAAACATTTTTTTTACTTCATCTTAATTTTTAAGCATCTTTTAACTTTTTTTTTCCCACCAGTTTACTAATAACCACCTGTTACATTTTGTGGAAAACGTGTTTTAAAACAACATGGAATGTGTGCAAGCCTTGGAGATATATGGGTTTATGACTGCTCTCAGGCTTACAGTCAGAGTACTCTTTATCTCCAGTCAGAGAAACATTTAATTATGAAGGTCTAAGGTTTATTTTCAGGACTGGTTGAAATGGTGCTGATTTAGAAATGCACAGTACTGCTTTGATTTTCATCAAGCTTGGCTTGGGGAATCTCTGAAGTAAGTGCGGTAAAAAACTCACCTAGAAGGATCTGCTTAGCATGTTTGGGCAGTGATTGCTTTTGAAAATCTATCTTTGTGTCCATGCTAGTATTTTGTTTTGCAAAAAGGAAGGTTTTGTTTGATGTATTTTGCTTATCTCTCATTCAGTTAAAAGGTGGTGGGTTTTTTTTGCTTTGACAACATGTTTTGATTGCACGGGATAATTTCTAAAGGGACACCATGCTTTGTACTTACGGTGACCCTTAGGTAACGTGATGGTTTTCCTAAACCATTGTACCTGTCTATTGCAAGATGGACTGTTAGAGTTAGTATTATACTTTGTGAATGGATGGTTATGCTTCATATGGCGGTGATCTGGCCAGAAATTCTGCTCTGGTCCAGCAGAAAATCAGATCTGGAGGAGTTCAGTGTCCTCTGATCTTTTCTACGTATGAAAGGAGTATTTAAAAGTATAATGTCTTCCATGGTCTTATTTCATCAATTTGAGGGAAAAATAATAACAGCATTAAATGAATTCCTATGCAGAAAATTGCCTAAGGACTCAGGCCCCACATGGTTTGAATTTCAATATAAAATGAGAAATAGCTGCTTTGCACCTATCACAGCAATTTTTTCCCCTCAGCCTTTCAATTCTGCCTCTGCATGTTGTGTAGCTTCAAATGTACTGATATCCCGAGCATGAAAACAAGCTCTTCTGGATATTTTGAATCCAAATTTTTATGAATACTCTTCTGAAGTTACCTATTTACACACCAGCCTTTTTCCAGCTTTGTGTTCAAGTCAGCCACTCTGAATTGAACAAGTGGGGAAACTGGTGTTTCTTCATATTAAATCTATTAATATTGCTTTTATTCAGCTACATTGCCTGCGTAAATATATATTTATTAGCATGAAACCTTACAATGAGTAAGATATGAATCGGCTGAGCGGTAGGGGGAGGGACAGTTTTGTAGATTTAGCTCGTAACTTACACGTTTATGAAACCCCAAAAGTATCAGTGTGTAAAAACTACTGATGCTCGAGTCAGTATTAATTAATAAACCCAGTTAACCAAATCTGACTATTTCTTTAAAAAATCGAGTAATTTGAATAAAGCCTGCCACCTAGATTCAGCACAGTCACCTTTAATTCGGTGCTGAATTCACTAGTGGATTCTGCAACATCTTAAAATCAGCTTGGGAATGCTAGAAATGTTTTCCACTTTCAATGAAAAACTTCTAAACCAGCCACATTAGATGTTCTAGCAAGCCTGGTTTGAGCTGCAGGTCCTTAATGGTTTTGGTTTTCCTTGAATAAGTTAAAAAAAAATCCAAATAGGGAGAATTTAATCTACTTCATTCTGATAAACCACTGCATTGTGAACCTTTGCTTTATTTATCAGGATTTGCTACCCCTTTAGCTCACATTTAATTCTCCAGCTTCCTTTTTAATTGTTTGTAGTTTGAATCCTACTTAGTATGAAATAATTGTGTGTTATGCCAAAAAGCGCTTTGAAGCACTCTCCCAATCACATATAATTTCCCATGTATTTTTTTAAAGCTTCTGCATATTCAAACCAGCTATTTCCAACTCAATATGATATTTAGCAATACAAGCTTTATTAAATATTCCAATTAATTCCATGCTCGCTGCTAGAAGGATCCTGGATTTATTTTCCTTTTAAGTCTTCCTTCAGAAACTGAGTTCATGCTCTTCTGCCTCTACAGATAAGACTAGGCCAAGTTGTTCAAATCCGGTAGCAAATGTTCAAGACCAAGGACATATGTAAAATACAACACAACAGTCCCCTCTCCTGTAAGCACATGAGCAGCTACAACTACTACAGCTTGGATAGATTCCAAACAGCTGCCCTTACGCAGCAAAACTGACATAACAATGGACAAAAATAACCTCTGTACAGTGCCAGAACTTGAACTATGGAAGCATCACACATGAGGTGAAATGGTACTACTGCTTTATCTTTGATTCCAAAATGGCGTGCTCTTTTAAATAAGGTACAGATTACAATGTGACATTCAAAGCATAAGGCCCAAAGAATTTCACCAGATATGCAATTACTAAGAACTACAGACTATTACCTTCCAATCTTGCTTGAGAAAACAAGGAGAATCATTTCAGAATAGCAGAAAAAATATTTTTATATTCAGAGGGACCCCTGGGCTTCCCAGGCTGATGAAAGGGAAATGAAGGTCACTGCTTATGCAAAATGTGGCCTCTTGGAGACAATACCAGTAGTTTATTATGAGTGAAAAACATTCTGATTTGACCAGGGTTATGTGGAACAGCTTGTTTTTTTCTGGAAAAAAAGATTTTATTTATTATGCTACATATCACATGATTAAAATCATTGCAACCTTGTGCCAAGTATGTTTCTTAGGCCGTATTTTCTATTATAATACACTTATTTGTAGAAATTTCTGTAAGAAAGAAATGTCCTTGTCTTTTTCATAGAAAGATCATCTTCACTGAAAAAAAGACCTTGGATGTATTAAAGATTTCCACCCCCACCCCCACCCCCCCAATTATAAGACAAAGGTAAACATTCCACTCCCTACTCTTTTACATCATTAATAATAATCAGTTGGGGGGGGGGGGGGGGAATTAAGAACTTTATTTTGTAGTTCTGTAGCTCTCAGCTTATGCTTTGTAGAGTCCCAAACACCTATCGACCTCTTTGTTTTCATCAACAGACTGAGTTTGTGTATGATGTATTGGTTCATGAGCTTACATAAATTGCGCTGCATTGTGGAATGACATGAGAGTGTGCTTTTTTAGGAACTCTGAAATACCACAAGCAAATGCGGACCTTTAACCGTAGAGCAAGCACTTAAAGAAACTACACAGTCTTCAGTTGACTGAGTCAGCAGTATATGAATTCTAGTTTCTTGTTTCTTACACAAGTCTTTAACTTAGGAGTTATGTTGTGTAGCTCATGAAACTAAATTACACCAAGATGTGGTTAGAACTAGTCTGTTCATCCCTACACACAGATTTACTAAATCTGAGGACTAAACCACGCCGAATCAGTGTCATGGCTGTGGCAAGAAGTGGTAGCTGTAGGAACTGAATGTGAAATCACGTCATTTGCTGGTGCTGCACCTGAGGCTGCCTCCTGACTTCCCACATGCTGCTCTGAGGTAGGCATGAAGGCTCGCCGCCGTGAGCCACTTCAGACCATCTCCCCAGAGATTACTGTATGTCATTGCCGCTCTTACTTCTGCTCTGCGCGGCGGCAGCACCAGCGCTGTTGCAGAGCTTGTGCGCTGGAAGAGTGGCCGTGGGGGTCTCCTGGTTCCCTCCTCTGCTTCAGCTCACCTTCCCAGATGACTGAAGTCCCTTACTGTTCCTGGCAGCCTGAGGACACTGCTGACTCATGGTAACTGTCACCTTTGCATTGTGAACAAAGAGCCCTGACTTCGATGATAAGACCTTTTCTTTGGGATCTCATTAAAGACTGTGTAAACTGGGACTTAGCCTGAAACAAGATCCCCAACATATTATCTGTGGGGAAAATCACCTTATTGAGTTTTTCCTGTGCTGGAATGCTTTCCATGTCATAACTGAAACTGTGTCACAGATTCCTTTTACAAGATGTTTAACAATAACATAAGCTTCAGCTGAGCCCTTTTATGGTAGATATAAGGTGTTATACATAATCTTCTTAGGAGCTTTGCATGCACTGCCTTATACAGGCAGAATAATAATAAACTTACGTTGACTTGCTCGCCAAGGAAAAAAAAAAGTTACTACAGCAAATTAAATATTCTCCTAAACAAGCATTTAATTAACAAAACAAGATACAGTAGTTATTGTTGGTCAATTAGAGATGTAATAATTACTCCCGATTAGTTCACGAGAACAGGATAAGTAGGCAATTACCATAAAAAACTAAAGTGCAAGTAAAATCAACTAAAGCATATATTACGTTGAAACAAGTAAGTGGTAACTGAAGTACACCATCAAGTCTTCTGTTCGTCTTTTCAAGTACACGTTAAATTTAAAAAAAAAAAGTCAGTACAGAATGGTAGTATAGAGCTAATATTATAACATATATGATTAATATAGATAATATTATAATACTGTGTTCTTAGTATAGAATAGCACAGAGCCTCTTTCTCCCTTACTTTCAGTTGCCCCAGTGTCTGTAAAAACAAGAAAACCTGGGCTTTCAGATTGTGTCAGGTTCTTCTCAGAGAGAAATTCACGCTCGAATGGGGATGTATTTTCTAGAGATATTTTTTTTTTTTTAACATTTATTAGAACTACAACTTACAAAAATTAACATATTCAAGAATGTCTGCCCTTATTCTGTTCATAAATTATTTCCAAACGGACTGAAATTAAGGAATTCATTCTTACTCAAAAGTACTCAAAAATAGATTGTGCAAAGATAGACTAGCTGTTCACTAGCTCTTTTTATAATACTTACCTAAATCATATTCCATTGTTCCTTTACTTTGATTAGATCACTAAAATATTTATAAATCTGTAAAAGGATAATCAAAGATTTTCTAATGCTGAGTTCTTGAGCTATCACTGAGATGCAGGAACTAACAAATCCGTCCATTAATGAAAAATATATTTGATTAGCAAATATTTAATCAAATGTCATTGACAATAACCCGACCTCTCCCTTTTGACAGGAAAGGGTGCCTCTATTAGACACAAAGTAATTTTTGTAATATTTCAAATAATTTAAAGGGAGACACTGACTCTGGACTGCACTGCAGTATATTTTTTGTCGCTCAGCTGCTGTAAAGAGATTACAAAATAAACTCCATCTGCTCCAAGGGATAGCTTTAAAGCATGTTCAGAAGTGAATAAGTACTTTACACATCTTCTAAGGCTTGGTTTTCAGCGATCAGATTAGGGGTGAAAATGGTCATAGCCAGAGTGCTTTTACAGGCATTGGGGTCACGGTGCAGCCTACACATAGGAGGTTTTTAGCAGCTGTCTAATTTAGATGAGGAGCACGGACTCTTCCTGAGGACTGAATTCTGCCCCTGAAGAAGGGTGCCACGGACATTTCTTTGAAGGCAATACTAGCTTAAATGTCCTTATCTCTAACCACTGCTCCCTGCCCCTCTTGCTGCTGTGCTGGTACCACTGTTTCCACAGCTTAGTAGTGAACTGGATAGGGGAACCGGTTCCTTAAAAAAAAAAAACAAACAAAAAAAACCCCAAAGTCCTTTTTCTTTTTTTTTTTTTTCCTCAGGGGGATCACTTACCACTTTTTAACTAAGTATTTCTTTATTCTCTGCCGTAATATTTAAAAATAATGGATGCATATATTAGATTCCTATTTTTAGGGCAAATCGTGTAATTCTTAGATGTAATCATATTTCCATTGTCATACACTTTAACACAGACGTGCAAAAATATTTTCTAAGTGTAGCCGAGTCTTCTTTTGAAATGAGGTTCAGATCATTTTCTTATGTAATTATTCTTAGTTTAATTGAAATGTTCAGTATAATTATGTAGATCAAATAATGACTGTGAGCCTGTGAAGCGATGGATTCTGAATTCTGACATCAGATACATGTATTGTTTTATTATTTTCCATTCATCACGTGCAACTTAAGAGGGGAGCCATTGCTTATACAGCTCTTTCAGTTCTCCAAGTACTGTAAAGATGCTCATCCCATTTGCTTTCTGAAGAAGCTGCAACTTAGACCCAATGTTCAGTTTATGCAGTTGTCATATTCCCATGGAATACAGACCACAGCAAGTAAGTTCTTTATAATTTTGTTGGTATGGAATATGATGCGTATAGACCTTGTTGTATGAGATACTGTTCTTATTTATCACTACCTTTAAATAATTATACCAAAGGATTCAGGGGAAGTTAAGGTAGTGAACGGTCACTATTGGGTGGAACTAATTTTATTTTCCTACCAGGAGATGAAAGGCTCTTGCTTTTTCCTGATGGTGCTAGGACAAAAAGTTCATTCCATGACACGTTCTTTATCTGCATATCAATCACCTTGGGTAAGTATGCACAAATTCATTCTTTTCTTTCCTCCCTCTCCCTTTTTTCCTTTTTTTCCTTTTTTTCCCCTTTTTTTTTCCCTTAAGCATCTTCATTCATTAAAGTCATAGAAGTCTGAAGCACAGATACAAACATCCAACTCTTTCTGAGTGTTATTTTGCAATATTTAGTTTCATCTGGGCAAGAAACGTTACAATGCCAGCCCGTTTTCCATTGTTTTTGTAACTTTATTTTTTCATTATGTCTAAGCCACAAATTTGACGAAAGCAGAAATGTTAAATGGACAACTATGAATTGAGAGTTTAGGTCTATGGTCTGCTGCACTGTAGGATTGGACAGAAGTCAGGAATCCCTTCAATGATTGCTTAATGTTACAGGCAGTAAAATGTTAGCCTGGGAATTTGGAAGCTCAAGAGAATAATATGATCTCAGTATATGTTCTTTAGCATCGTTTAGAAAATGAAAGCTTTTGTCTTTGTTCTGTAGAATTGGCTCTTTACTCCAGCCAGTTTTCTCCATAAATTGTGTTTTGAACATGAGAACCAGAAGGTTACTGAACTTTCTAGTATCTCTATTTCTTTACTGCGTCTTTTTTTGTTTTCAGAAATACTTGTGGTGCGATTTTTGTTAATTCACAACCTTAGAGATAATCTATATCTTGCCTGTAGATCCATTCAGTTTTAATTCCAAATAAACAAAAGGTATGCATCCAAACATTTGTAGAAGTGTAGTTATTTCAGTAGGCTTGGAGGCAGCACTTAAAAATAGGGAACACTCTTTTAGTGCAGAGGTCAGTGGATCCAATAGTGGGCTACACCAGCACCGCTTAATCCCCCTCACAACAAAGGCATTTTCAGCATGACAGCTCTGCAGCAAAAGTATCTTTGGAGAAAGTTTGATGGCATAGTACTTTCATAATAACTCTTAAAAAAGAAAAAACCTTTCTCCATAAAGCCAATAGGTCTACCCGGACAATCTTAATCTGCTGTTGGCAACTAAAATGGGTAGGAACAACTTTTGTGTTTCTCTGGCCTTTAACTATTGGATCAGCTGGCATCGAGCATTGCCAGAATCCAAGGTCACCTTCTCACTGCGCTTTTCATCTGAGCAAACTTGGCTACGACGGGTGAAAGCCTGGACCAATATATACTGATATGAGAAATCAATCCTTAATTCAGCAATAATAGCTAATTAAACATTGGTAATTTAAATAGATAATCATAAGGAACATTTTCCTAATTAATGTACTGGCAAGAAAACTCTCTCGTGGAATGCCAGATTTATGTATTTTGAAAGCACATTATATATATGTGATTTGTTAACGTGATGCTGGAGAAACTTGACATCAGAAACTCTAGAAAAGCAGTCTGTACTTTAAAATCTTTAGCCTAATGGAAGTTGGAGCACTTAAAAAAACAGATGGAGAAAACTGAAGGGAAACCATGAAGAAAAGTACATTTAATTTCTAAGGCTCCAGCAATTTAGAAATACTGGAACACACATTGAAATCTTCATAGTCTTAAAATCATAACCAACATTCTCAATATAACTGCTTGTTGAAACCCAAATTTAAGTTGTTCAAGCTTATATTTACTAAAAAACAAAACCCAAAGAAAACCAACCCTGACATTTATCTATTGCCATGGTTATAGAAAGGTTAGTATGTCAGAAGAGAGATACTAAGTCTAATGATCCTCTAAGTGTTATAAAGCATAGCCATTTTGCATTTTTTTATTAAGTCAATAAGTGTATTACTATGTAAGCAATTTTCTTGACAGAAATTCAATATTTCCTTGTGCAACCTGGATTTTCCACAGTGAAGTTCTCCAAACCATAGAGCACATCTAGTGCAATGGTAGAATATAACGGTATTTGAGTATTCTTCATCTTCATCATCATCAATATTATTATTACTATTAGCAGTAGATTAAAACCCCCATATGCTCAATTTATGTCATTATCAATAGCTATTAAATAACTTCCTTAGCAGTAAGGTTCTGCTGTGTTTTATTTTTTTTAAACAGTGTCTGATCTTTGCCTATGTTTTCCTGAAAAGAAATGTATGGATATATTCTAATGGTTATAGCGATCTGGTCATTCATATAAAATTGAAAGCAACATTCTTTCCAAATTCAGAGTTATGACACAAAAATAAATACTACTTGTGTGCTCTTCCAGAGAAAGGTGGACTTTTTGGCTAATGTTACTGTTATTCTGCGATTCCCAAGGGATTTTTCTTTAGAAGTCAGGTTTGTGGAGTGATAGTTAGCCATGACAGCTACAGAGTGTTCTTGGATAACTCGGATTTTTGTAGGAAGACCTGTCACAAGCCAGACAGGTTGAAGTATTTCACAAGCTGTCCATTTTTAGTAGAGAACTCGGGAAGTAGTAGTGATAAAATTTAAAGTTGAGAAAGAGCAACCTGCTGTGTAGTCTTGTGGCATTTTAGATCTAATCGTAGAAGAAAGACATTCTTTTCAGATGTATTTTTAAGAGATCAGAAACCAATAAAATGAGCAAAAAATAACTTCCTTTTATATTCTAAATTACTTTTTATTATTATTATTTTTTTATTTGAGGGGGATATAAAAGGGAGAATGTGTGACTCCTTCATGCGCTTTCAAATTTTGAGCACTGCTGTAGCTCTTTCGGGAACCATGCTGAAAGAAACTGCACTGAGATAGAGACACAGGATTTTTTTTTTCAGAAGGGACTTCTGGAGATGTCTCATCTGGTACCTGACTCCAAGCAGCTTCAACTGTGAAGTCAGATTCTACTCCAGAGTTGAATGAGGTTGGTCAGGGCCTGGGCCAGTCAAAATCTCGGATGCACATTCCAGTCTCTCTAGGCAACCCAATGGCTTTCTACCTCATCAGCAACCAGAGTCCACAAGTGCATGGGGATACTGCATCTCAGGTGCAAGACTCTATTGAGCTTCATGAGGTTTTTCCAGCTTATCAAGTTCCCTTTGAATGGCAGCTTTACCCTGCAGCTTTTCAGCCTTTCTCCTGTTTAAATAATTTTGTATTTCACCTTTCATTTAAAATCTTCATAGAATATATTGTGAGGAAAGGTGTCGTTAACAGGCCTTCAGGAAATAAGGAAAGTGTAGCACAGAGATGTAGCAAGACATGTCCAAGGTGACTGAACTTTGGCAATTGTACTGCACAGTCAAAATAGAAACAAAACCCAGGTTTTTATATGCCTTTTCTTGTCACAGAATGTACTAAAAATGAGTATACAGTGTCTGAACTTAGGCCTCTTAGGCAAAAACTCCATTCAAGTACCATTGTAGAACAGTCAATGACAAATTGTGAGGTAAAAGGAATGCAGAACACAGATCTAGAATGGAAACCTGGGGAGGAACATCATGACTGAGTCAGTTAGAAACTGCGTATTTCCTAGCTTTTTATATATTTATTGTATTAGTGGCTTGTTAATATTTATCACGTGTCTGTCAATCTCAGTACAGACTCCACTAATAAGAACTTTCATATAATACAAAATGTTTTAAAATGTAGTTACTTTTTTCTTGTAGATGCCCGAGTTTAAGAGTGCCTGAACTGCAGCAACTTCAAAAGAGCTAATTTTCACTGGGTGAGTAGCAGGGTTTTTTTCTGTATATCAGACCTTTTGACATTTCCCCTTAGGCTGAGCAAAGCAAACAATTTTTTTACTAAAAATCTAACTTTGTATTTAGTCAAGTACATATATTTATCAACATAGTTCTATTTCTACACAGACCTATGGGAAAGTCTGTTCTTCTTAGATGATTTTTAAAGCAACTAAAAAGTCTATTTAGGTCCTCTTCTGTACAGGAATATTGGAAAGTTTACTGGTAATCTAGTTAAAAGCCGATTAACAAACAGTAATTAACAAGCAACAGTAATAACAGGCTAATAATAAGCTAGTTACATTCATGATGAAAAAAGGAGAAGTGGAATCCTGCCTATTTGATTACTGGATATTAAGTAACTTTAGATAATATCCTCCAGTGATATGTTTGAAAGGAATGCATTGAACATTGAAACCTAAAATTTAAGGTGAAAACCACAGCAATCAAAATTGTCATTAAGCATAACTTTTATGGAACCCAAAGTACTCTTTTATTCTCTGTAGGCTTGTATATAAATAAATTCTGCAAATCTGTGCTGATAAGAGAAGGAAATGTACTATGTTCCATAGTTAAAGTGCTTATGCAAATACATGTTGCAATATTACATCTGAGAGACATGATATTGCTGCAGTACTTCTAATATATCATACACATGGTCATACATACAACATATACAGGATAACAGTGTCATTAAAGCACAAAAATGCTGCTAGTTGTAAATGATGCATTAATATGCTCTTCAAACACAAGAATACATAGATTCATGGACATTAAA
Organism: Astur gentilis; assembly: GCF_929443795.1. Taxonomy (NCBI): domain Eukaryota; kingdom Metazoa; phylum Chordata; class Aves; order Accipitriformes; family Accipitridae; genus Astur; species Astur gentilis. Next base: position 18,039,734 of record NC_064891.1, read on the forward strand.
GATAGAAGGGAGCATTAGATAATTTAGTTTGAACTCTTCTGTACCAAAGGTGTTACATTTCACCTACTCCCAGGTATTCTGCCCAAAGAAACGGAGAATCTGTTTCCATTTGTCTCATAGTTAATCATCTTCACTGCTTAAAAATGTATATATACATGAGTATATCCTTACAGTCTCCAAAAACCCAGTCTGAAGTCATTAGGTTAAAATTATCTCAGCTGATCCACCTGTATGAAGCAATCATACTTTTGTTTGTATGGTACTCAGGTGATTGATATACCTTCTCCAGGAGATAAAAAGAACCTTTCAGAATTCAGTATTCTCTTGTCTTTCACATATAATTCTACAATCAGGTTTTGCCTCATTCTTTTTCGGAAAAGACAAGAGACCGAGACCTTTTTTTTTCACTATAAAAATTTTGCCTACTATTTGTGACTTCTCATTTTCGTAATTTTTCAGTTTTTCTTTTTTAATGTGGACATGAGATCAGGATAAAATATTTGGGCATTGGTATCTTCAGTGCTACCTAGAAGGATTAACACCACCTAACTGCTCCTGTCCATTATTTCTGAGTTTAGAAGACTGTAAGATAGCTTTATTTTAATTTTGTTTCTCCATACCTAAGTTTGTTTATCCAATATAACCCCCACAACAGATTTCTGCCCTTGGAAGCCTTAGCTCAGTCCCCTGTGCTATAGACTCGACTCCAATTCCTTTTCATTAGATGGAAAACATTGCATTTTCTTCTCTTAAAACTCATTTTGCTGGAATGAGCCCAGAGTGTCAAGGGTGAAGGGAGTTTTAAGGAAGACACAAATGCTTTCTGCTAATGCTCCAAACCCAGACAGCAGCAAAACAGAAGCTGTGCAGTTGCAAGTAGCAGGACGGTGTGCTCAATAAGCTAATGAACACTGCTGAGAGTTCAAACACGCTTGTTAGGCTGACTGCATCTGCATGCCTTTTGAATCAGAGCTAGCACACGTCTGGCTGCCTCAGAGCAGAGCCAAAACCAACAGAAGTCAAATAAATATAACTATTGTAATCCAGATCATTCCAGATGAATGCGAGGCCTGATTATAATTATTTACCACTCAACCAATCCTTGCATCAGCCGTAAATTTTATCAGCAGTGATTTTGTGCTTACTTCCAAATCATTGCTCAAAATATTGAGAAGGATTTATCCTAGAGTCCTGTAGTGGAGTCCTGTATCACTCCACTACAAACAGGGCCATATGTTTAAAGTGTTTGCCTCAAATTACTTAAGAAATACGCACCTATAGATGTATACAGGTTGGAAGCATTCTCTAATAGCAAGAGATGCTCCTAGATGACTACTTATAATTCACCTAATGATAAATTTAGACAAATCACATCTAGTAACCATACACGAACCTTACAAAAAATGTATCACAGTTTTTATCATTAAAAGGCTGTGAAAACAGCTTGCCACACACAGGAGTCAAAAAGGACAAAGAGACAAACTCATACAACAGAGTTGAAATTCCTGTCCTGAAAGTAAGGAAGTCTGCATACCTGGTTATTTAAAACTAGTAACCTGGATTCTGGTATCCTTGTGTGTCCTGGGTTCAGCTGGGATAGAGTAAATTTTTACAGGAACCTGGGAGGTGGGGGCATAGCCGGGGCAGCTGACCTGAACTAGCCAAGGAGCTATTCCATACCATGTGCCATCATGCTCAGTATATAAATGGGGAGCGGGCCGGGGGGTGGTCTCTGTTTTCGGTGGGGGAAGTGGCGGAGCGTCGGGTCCCGGGTGGTGAGCAGTTGCACTGTGCATCACTCTTTTTGTATACTTTTTTCCATTAGTGCCGTTGTTGTTGTTGTAATTTCTTTGTGTTTGTCCCAGTAAACTGCCTTTATCTCAACCCTCGAGGTTCCAGTTTCTTTTTCTTTTCTCTCCTCCGCCTCCTCCCCATCCCACCGGAGGGGGGTGGAGGAGTGAGCGAGCGGCTGCGTGGTCCTTTGTTACCGGCCGGGTTGAAACCACGACATTGTGGAAGTCTGAAATGGAAAACATGAGTGACTTTATATTCTTTAGAGTTGCTCTAATTTATAGTCTTGAGCAATGATTGGATCCTTAGAAGATTGCCGGAACACCATGTACTCAGGTCACTCCTCCCTTCTGCCCCTGGACACTCTTTTCTTTGAGATAATTGAAATACTTGTTTACCACTCAGGTCTTCAATTATGCGGTCAGAATCCCCAGCTGGCCACTTAATCCAGTTTTGGGTTTGTTTTTACCAGTAGTACAGCATAAAAGTACCTTTTATGCAGCTGGGTCTTGACTATACTTTTCAGAAAATCAATTAAGTATTATTTGCTAATTTCGTTACTGCTGTCTAACTGATGACTTTGCAATCTTGTTCTTTGTAGTATATTAAGAATGTGCACCAAAATCAAATCTTTGTCTGCATAAAAAAAACACTGGTTCAAAATGCAGATGGAACAGTAACACAAAATAATGGCTGTTTTGGTTTTTTTTGGCTCTAGACATTTCTGGCTTTAAATATCTACTTAAGAACTGTATTTTGTCTTCAGATGTAGCACCAATAGAGAAGTATGGAGTGGTTTTCCCAGGGTAGCTCTTCCAACTTAAGTATTCTTGCACAGGTTTACATTTTCAACGGCAGTGCCTAGAGGACGTGGAGGGATAAGAATATCATTAGCTCAGTAATTCAGATCACATTAGAGTGACCCAGCCGTCCTAATTCTAAAGGTTATTTTAATTTTATGTAAATCTGTAAGTGCCATTCACCAAAAAAATCTGCATAATATGCCTTGCATTTTAGTTTTACTTGTCACCCACTTTTGTACATGAACATGAGCTAACTTATTTTTTTTGTGTCTTCCGGTACACCAATGTAATTCTCAAGTGAGACTTGAAGAACTTAATTAAAACTGAAGAGGCTTTTCTCCCCCCCTTATGAAACGCAAACTTGTAACTTTCCATTCTTATTTCTTTTTGTTCACCAAACAATTTTCAAAATTATGTGCAGCTAGAACAGAAAAAGCTGTCTGTTTCATATCTGTGAAAAGAATAATCTGAACCAAGGAAAATATTCAAATGCTTAGGCTAGACTCTGACCCCAATACTCATATTAGTGAAGGGTTATTCACCTTATTAAAATTAATCCCATGTTCATGTCAGTACCTGCCCCAGAAGGCATTTATTTATTTTAATATTTATTATATTTCATATTCTGTACTTTTAATTAAATTTTATCTTTAATAAATCCCCTTTTGCTTTGTTTCACTCCTTCTGTGATTCACTAGAGAACCTGCATGATAGGGACTCTAATTTCCTGATTGGTTAAGCCTACTTCCAGAAAAAAATCTCTAAAACTCAATGACCACATTTTATATGCTACCAGAAAGTCAAAGAGAAAAGAAACAATGTAAGAAAATGCTCCCTCCTCAACATCAGCAGATTATATCCTCTGCTCTCTATTTATACTTTCAAGTTACTTTTTATTTTTTAAGGTTGGTACTGGCTCTGGCTGAAAGAAATACCAGAACACATTCTTTGAAAATCACCTACTGGTCTGTTCCTGTTTGGTAAAATAAAGACTTTGCATGGGAAGACATGCAAATACACAAAAAAGCATATGCTTTTTTTTGTTTTAATCAGAGGACATGAATTTAAGGAGGCACAGATTTTCACAGATATTGGTACATGGTAACATGTATGAAATTCATGACATCCAGCCTCAGCTATGTAAGAACTAGACATCTACTCTTAGTGGGTCTTCTAGGCCCTCTAATCAATGCAGAGAGGTAATAAAGGGTAATAAATTAAGGCTGGAAGCCTCTATAAGATAATGGGGACAATCACCCTTTGTAAATCTCTGTCTATCTTCAGTAATGCTAAATATCCAAAATATTTTCCAGAATGGTAAAATTCTATACATTTCTGAAGAACAGGCTGACAATTAAATGAAGATCATTACTTTCTGTCATTAAAATAGTAAAATCAAGTAATACCAGAACATCTTTTCGAAAACCTTAGCATCCAGGTGAGGAGATGCACCTCAGATACTAACACCAGTACATTTACCTTTCTATCCATACAGTAGAATTATTTCAGTTAGTTTTGAAGTATTTGAATAATCTGGATTTTAATTGTTCCTGGATTTTAAATGTCCTGAAGCCCATAGCAACTTAGGGTGGACCGTATCTCATTTATTTTCACATCACACTCTAAATTTATTAAAGCTTCTTGTCCTTTCACACCTTTGTTCTGACCAGGAACATGGTGATAATGAAGTCCTCACAACAGCAGCATCATGTTAATCCTTTATCTGTTGCTGTTGATTCTGGACTTCTTTTTAGTTTAACTCTCACAATGACTTTGTTCATTGTTCTCGTTTTATGTTCAGCAAGGCTCATCAGGAGATGAAAAAAGCTTGAAGCATAAGGAACATCACAGAGACTGACAATTAATATCTCATTAATAAAGAAAACAACAACAAAATGAACAAATAAACAAGGAAAACAGGCTAAGTGGAAAGGTGTTAATTGAGGAAGATCTGAAAGGCTTCAAAGATCTAAACATAAAGAATTAAGAAAAGTGCATTTTTCGTGTGAATTCATCTGCTTGGAGGTTTGAGGAATTGGTCCTGCACAGCTGTGATGTTGTGAAGCAACATGAAGAATACAGGCATAAGCAAAATTGACAGAATTGGGAAAGAGAGTAGATGGAAAGTCAGGATTCTGGGTTAGTGTAGATGGAACAGACACTCAGTCGAAAACTTTTCATTTTCAGGTGTCACTGGAAAAAAAATATTTCAGTCATTTCTACTAGCTGAACACCAAGCTAGTGACCCTGTAAAGAAAAAAATAATCAACATTCAAGATTCCTGCCTTCCGTGAAGGGCTTGGGGTGAGGGATGTGCAGCACATCTAGGGTCCTTGGGACCCAGTCTCCCATATTGGTCACTAAAAATTTTACATTGTTCTCTTGACCTAGCTGTGTTAAATACCAAAATGGATGAACAAAATTTGAAGACTCATTTAATTTTTGGTGGGTTTTTTTGAGAATGACAAGGAGAGTTGGGAAAATTGGAAAAAAGGGAGAAGGAAAAAAAAAAAAAAAAGGAGAGACACAATCCTTCACATGTAAGTCACATCTATCTAAAATCCAGTTAGGAAAACCAGTGATAAAAATTAATTCCTGTGTGGTAACTTTCAAGAAACAAGTTGGTATGTCCAGTGGACATTACAGGCAAAAAATAGTGAAACGAGACCTCTGACTGCTGCGTTATTGCCGCTCGTTGAGTATTCTAATTAATTAAAATAATTCATTTTGTTAAGAAACTTTTTTCGCACTTGCGTAGGTCTAGCTACAATTAAATCATAAAACATATAAACAAAATATGAAGGTAATTTTGATGCATTATGTGTAAGAGAAATTTTAGTTTCACTCTTCTGTATGATTCCCATTATTAGCATAATCATCTAGTATTGTGTGTTATTTTTTCTCTTTCTTATTTTCACTAAGGCAAACAAAAAGCTGTACAGATCTTGGGTTATTAGTATTTTTAAAGCTTTTTTTTTAAATATTGAAGTTTTTTATAAGATGGAAAAGACTAGCTGAAATTGGCACAGAAAGAAAAAAAAATAAAAAGCATGATTATTTTTAGAGCTGGCCTCTTGGGCTGGGTATGGGCATTTCAGCTGAATGGAGAAAATCTTGCAGTTCCAGTGTCATACTTTCTCTCTTTGCATATTTTAATTTCTAACACTGTCAAGTTAAACTGTTTTATCAAAACTAAATTGCCTGAACTAAAAAAATAAACCCCAAACAACAGCAAAACCTATACCTTATTCATTAACCACAGTGAATAAGGTGTACAGTATTTTTTCCCCAAGACCAATTTATTCTGTGAACCATGCTTGCAAGCTATCAAAAGCTGTAAATTAGTGGTCACCTCAGGCATTAGAAATAAGAGCTCCTTTACAGGAGCTCCCATTGAGTCAGTCTTTTTCATCTTTGCTAATTAACACTTTTTTACCATTGCCTTATAATAAATAATTGAAACTATCATGTAGGACATGATTCAGAAAAGAGAGAGCAAAAACTTTAAACTAGATCATTTTCAAAGAAATCTTTCTCTGATTGGCTTCTTCAGTAAAACCCTGAATAATTAGAAAATAAACTGTTTTCTGGCTTTAAAAAAGTCTTTGAAACTCTCTACTACCTGAACAACTTTAATTTATGTGCCTGTAGAACATCTTACGGGTGCTGAAAACCAAATATTTAATTCCCTGAAAAATGCAGGTAAGCCATAAAATACTTCGCAGTAGCACAAGGATCACAGCAGTGTACTCTGTAAGATGTAAGTATGCTGCAGTATCACAAGATCTTCTAAAATGAGGAAGCAACTTTTAGTATGAAAAGGAGAGAGTTAATCTTAAAGCTTTTGGATCGTGTGTCTTTGATCCTGTCTGTACAAGCAGAACACCGAGCCAACCACACAAGCAAGACTTTGCCTGTATTTCTCAGTAGCTTTTAAAGCATCCCAACTTGGTACTAATTGTGAGCTGGTATTAGCTCTTGAGTACCACCAAAGGCAGTAGTTATTTGCATATTTTGAGCTACTGGAGGTAACGTGATCACAAAAGAACAGTTTTATGGTCCTGGCTCTCACCTGCACTTTTGCGTGTTTCAAGCAATTCTGTAATAATTAGATACACCTGTATAGCCCTCATTCGCAAGGAAGACATTTCTGCCATACCGTGATTGTCAATATGAAGACTGGTTTGATTAAGCTGTGTTAAGCAAACGTTGAGTGTGCCTTTTTCATGATTGGTCCACAGAGCTTCACTGCAAGGAAATGCTGTATGAATAAATACAATTACAGAAAAAGAAAACCTAAAGGCAATTTGACAACCCTCTGCAGAATTTAGCAGGGTGTCTAAAAATGAAATGTTGACATTTCTGTGGTTACTTTACATATAAAAGAGGTACCTTTCATAAAAAGCAAAGCACTTACTTAACATTCCTCAAAGGTGGATCTAGTATTCTTCATTAGCTAAGTTTCAATTGCCTTTGTCAAGCTTGTCTTCCCGGCAAAGGTCTCTGTCAACTGTGAAATCCACTTAAGGTAATTAGTATTCTGTTAGATTTAACAGAGTCTGTGAATTAGAACTGTAACAAAAGAGAACATCTACTTGTTTCTTCATCATCAAACAAGTGGAGCTTCCAGCTCCTGTGGTGGCTGAAGCTGATTCTTTTTTATGTCATACAGGCCACGCTTAGAGTAAGGATTAATACCCTGCTCAAAAATTTGATTTTCTGTTTTACCAGAAAAGATGACATTTCAAAATGTTTCTATTCTGATTCATAACGAGCAAATCTCCTCCTCTCCACAATCAGGAAACAGTTTCCTCCAAATCAATGTAGCATTTTATTTTAAAATTTTCTACAGATGTTCAAATTTTGTTTAAGAATTTTGACATTTTCTTTGAGTTTTATTTGTAAACTATAGTCATATTGTTATTTTTATATTTGATTATGTCCCAGAAGCAGTGGCTATGTACAAATGTACAACTGCTACCTCTGAAACTCTGACATGAGAGAACGTTTGAAGCATTCTAGTGCATACTTTATTTTTAACATCTGTCACTGAATGTTTGCCACTTGTTGACTGGAATATTTTCTCTTTTCTAAGCCAAAGAGAGGTTTTTTGATCCAAAAAAAGCATGCTGGAATAAAACAGAAAGTTTTGCTAGCATCAAGCCTGCACAGACTTAGAAACAAAACGTCTCAAGTAATTATAAGCAGATATAAAATCTGGACAAGAATATAGAAACTGGGAAAAGACTGGGTTATTCATTGTAAGGTCAAAGAAGAGACAAGGAGGAAGATAGTGGATCAATTGGCTGGAAATCTTACTGTCTGTATACTAGTGCCAGAAATATGGTGAATAAACAAGAGTAACAAGGAAATCTTATAGTTTATGAAAACATATGTTTTAGTCTAAGTTTATGATTTTGCCATGATTTGATAGGGCAAGGCTTCTGACTGGAATATATTAATATTAAACCCCAATATATTATCAATAAAAACTGACATACTATGAAATGAAAAAGTGTTGCCCTGTACTAACATTACACGTGCACCCTTTGAACTACAGACTATAAAACGAGATGGTTCTGTTAGTAATCTTAGCCACAAAGAATGGCTCCTTTTTTTTTTCCTTAGCAGCCCAAGGGAGTGTCCCCATCAGGTTTCTCCTAGAGACGTGCAGGCTCTTGACGTTACCTATGCTAGCTAAATTCAAACTAGAATGGATGTCTGTACTGTCATTGCACCTTTAGTACGTTGTGTAGACGTACTCTGAGATCAAAGTGTTTTCTGTTTGTCTTATAGTGACACAGTTTGACACTTCGAAGTCTGAAACTTCTTCATCACAACACAAATAAGAGACATTTTTGACGCAGACAATCTGTTTCAGTCACTAGGAAGGGTTTGTCTACACAAAGATGCTAGTGAGAAATTGGGAAGTGTGTGAAAGGAGAAATAGTAGCTGTTGCAGACCAACTCTCTGTTTGGGCAGTCTTAGTAGGTGCTTATGGCCTTTCTGCAGTTTAGCTAAAACCTTTTAGGAAGTGTTTTTAATAACAAAGAGTAACAGCCACACCAGGGCCTAGAATACATTAATGACCCAGGTCAGTTCAGAAAATGGGATTTAAGTAGAAATTTTTTCTTTTGCCATGAATTAAACTGACAAAACCAAGAAAACATGACAGAGTTCTGTACTTTTAAGTGTGAGTCTGAAATTCTGATTTTTTGAGTTTTTCTTAAAATTTTACATATGATTTAGGACTCCAAGAAAAAAAAAATTCTTATCAAAATAGCAGCCAGTGCTCCTCCAGGCAGAGCTTCCACATTCCCAGTTGTCCTGTGCATGTCCTTTGTATCGCTAAGTCACGCTCTCTCAGGGTAATGCTCAGGGAAGGAATTATTTTGGTCCATCTCATTTATGTGTTCATGCAGTTGCCCTGTGGCACACTTACTACTGATAGAATTCTTCAAACAGCTTCATATCTCTGCTGACATACACATATAGCTTGCCTTACTATCTTATTTATGTATATGGTTTAGATTTAAATATACCTATACTTTTTCCTAAGTGCCTGCTATCGTTATGAATTGTCCAGGGGGCTTTTCAGAGCTGTGCTAATGCATACACATGCAGTGGGAGAGAAAGAAAGAGGGAGTCCGGCTTGCCGTCTTATTTATGTATTTATTTTCTTTTAAACATACCTATATTTTTTCCTAAGTGCCTGGAACAATATATGCAATAAACAATATTAATCAATAACCATGCTCAAATCATTCGCTTCCTTCAGTTCAGTGCTGTGAAACAAATGCGAGAAACTAAATAGACCTTGTAGAGTGCCCTGTAGTTCAATAAATCCAAGGCCTGTCTGATCAGGGAGACAAGGTAATTTTAACAATTGACATCTCATCTGCACTACTCTCCCTCTGTTTCCCTTCAGCTTCAACTGGAGAATTATTAACCTTTTTTTTCTGCTTTCAATTTATTTTAACAGTTATGAAATAGGAGGAGAAATAGTTAAAAAGTAAATGGAAAAGACTCAAACTGTTTCAAGACTGATAGAGTACCACAAATAGCTTAATTTTTTCTCAGGAAAAGAATCGTAGACAAAGAGGAGAAGAAAGAAGAAACTCTTAGTGGTAATCTCAAGAAAATACTGAAAGCTAGAAGAAAACTGAGAGAGAAGAGAGTGAGAGGAAAAAAGAAGAAAGTGCCAGGCATAAGTAAGTACAGCTGCATGTGTGAAGCATTAGTTGTATTTATAGGTGTGTTTTCAGTCCTTCTGTACACTTTGCACAGTTAATACTGTACTCAGTATTACTCCATAGTAACTCTTATTCCCATAAATCTGGGAAATAATATGCAAGAAGTTTCTTGTCAAAAGCTGAGAAGAAAAAAAATTTTGTTTTTCAAAATCATGATCATACACAACACTAGTTATTATAAAAACAGATTATGCTCAGAGTTTTCACCTTTGTATGTTATAAACTTTTCAGCTGCTGAAGTTTCAGACTGTTAAATGGAAAAATGCGAATGTCAAGAGATTCTTGTCATAGGAAAATGACGAAATTTGCAGTTATTGGTATTTAGCATATAAGTCCACTAATAGAACAGGCCTGATGCAATGGAGAAAATTTATCAAATCTATAAAAGAACTGTAAAAAGTGACAGCTAACAAGTGTTTATCAAGTTTAATTTTTATTATTCAATTCTTTTTTGATAGCAAATCTATGGTATCTTTAAAGAGTTTGAAGTTGAAATTACATGGACCCTCATAGCCCTTGAAACATAGTTCCTTTGACAGTGGTCTTTAACTGTGTAACAGAAAGAGAAGACGACCTCTTCCTTTCCTTCCAAATATGTATCTATGCCAGCAGTATCTCTGAATTTAGATGAAAAGGAGAACAGGCACATGTCTTTCTGTTGTACTTACGAATTTATTTTCCTTTATTTTCATTTTAAACATACCTATGTTTTTCCCTGTGTGTCAACTATGGATATTAATTGTTCAGAATGGTTTTAAGTCTATGCTGATAACTGTATTTTCTTCACATGCTTCTACTGCAGTAATGCTCAGGAGACTCAATCATGGACGAGGTCTCTTTGGGCTGTGAAGGGTGTACAAACTTAGAACAAATTATTGGTGATCCAAATAATCTGATTTTGGAAGTCCAAACTTTCTTCTGTCCTTTAATAAGAATATCTTTAAAATCTGCTTTTCATGATTAGGTTTAGAGTTAGAATAATCCTCTTCTTTGCTGTGGCCTGATGATTGATTTAGCTTATCTACACTCCACAATTTCAAAGTATATATATATTATTTTTTTTTTTTTAAACTGCAGGACATTTGTTTGCAGAGGTTTTATTGGTAACTGAGTAATTGTACCAGAAACAATATGCTGCATTGGCAAATCTATCTCCAATTTGTATGCATGCAGCTTGATATTCTACAAGGTTCATATTTTAAGCACTGCAGTCTAGATGTTCAGGTTGATATTAGTCAAACGAAATAAAAAACTGAGAACCAAAATGCCTGCTTGTCCTCAGGGATGCCACGACAATTTAGTAAGATGATCTCATATTATAACAGTGTTTTCTGTTGTTATGACAGTTGTCATATTTTAATTCTTTATGAGCTTTCATTTGGGCATTATCATCAGAATTCTTTGTACTAATTTGCTTTTGAGGTAAACCTCCCTTATTTCCCAGTTCTTTTGAGTATATGCCAGCCTGGTCCCCTGTGAATTGGAGCATCCTGAGAACCACTCCATTTTCTAAGAGACTGTCTGTGTTCCCGAAGCATCATTTTGGCAGCAGCTGATGATGGAGACACCGCAGCCATCCCTGCTTGTCCCTGGCTGTGGCAGCAGTGCTGCAGAGAATAAAGCAACTCTGCGCTACTTATGGATTAGGAGGAAAGTCATCTGAGAGCTATTTTAGTTGGGTTACAGCTGTTCTATACTTCCAGAATGGCACTAAGCATCTATAAAACAACATTTGGGACATGGGGTGGGGAGACTGTGACTGTCCTTTTGTATCCTATTCTAAGCTCTTAAGTAATGCTTCTGTTAATATTTGTCGCCAACCTGACTAGCTTCAAACTGAAAATCAGGAGATAAAATGATACAACTATCATTCCTAATCCCTGAGTCACTTCTGCTCTCAACTCTTGAAAATACTATGGGTTGGTATGTTGGGCCTTTGGCAAGAGGTTCTTCAGTTTTCTATTGCATTTCTTATTTAATTTGGGAAAAAAAAAAATTATGCATCGCTGAAGAGTCCATTGTCTTTATTCTTAAGATATGAAGTGACTATTAGTGTAGATGATACTGTCCTGTACAGCTGCATTGTGGATCTCCCTCCTCTAAAATAAATCCAAACAAACAAATAGAACAGCAAAGCCCAATCTCGCTCTGAGATCATGCAGAGTGACTAATCCACTCTTGCCAGACAGCAGAAGCCTCTGTAGACTGAGAAAGGTGTCATTAGCTGATTTTCATTCCAGGACCAAAACCAAATAAAGCCAGAGCTGAAAAAAACCAAAAATGTATTAAACTGACAAAAAAGTCTCCAGTGGGAAATGGAAGACAACTAGAAACAATGATAATAACATTTTCATGTGCTTTCATTACATGAGCAATTTGGGGATGTGCTGAGCAATTCAGAAATATTTCAAATTGCTGGGTATATGCCATAATTGCTGGTTTACAAATATGTCAGATCCTTTACCGTGCAGGCTCCTTTTATCCATTGCAAACAATTCTAGATCAGATTTTTTCCATTTAAACTGTTAGAAGAAAATAGTGCAATCCAGAACTAGTATTAATTTAATTTTCATGGCTGCACTGATGAGGATTACTGAAACACAACATCATCCTGGCATTTATCAATATCTAATCTTAATTTCCATAGTGGTCTCAATTAGTCTCTCTCTATACTAACTCAGTATAACATAGAATATATATACTTACAAAACTAAGTATAAAGCTGAGTAGCCTGGGACAACAGTTAAAATGGATGCTTGCAAAGATGCTAGAATTATATAGCAATTACCTTTCTTTTAGATTATCTGGTTTAACATTAATATAAACAATTGATTGTGAACATTTATTGGTGTTTATATATTGTAGCAGTATTCACCCAATCTGAGGGTTTAGCATAATAATAAATCTTGTTAATTGCCTATTAGAATTAGAACAATTTTGATATAATTTCTAACATTGGGATGGTAAATGATATATTTAAGAAGTCACAGAACTGCCCCCCCCAGAAGAGTAGTTACTTAGAGACCACAATATCTCTTCTTTATCTGATTTTAGGGGTTCAGTAGAGAGGGAGACAGGCAACGGAAACCTTTTGCAATGAACTGCCACTTCAGGCCTGGAGGAGATGCCACCATTGATGAGAAGGTGTTTGACAATCTATATGCATTGCGCAGTTCTCACTGACTGTTCACAACCCCACCAAAGATCAAGACTGGTGATGTGTTGTTTAGCAGATACCCTGCCTGGAACAAGTTATTCTCATGTGTTCCCTGATACATTTTTCCAGATTCTTATCTCCATCAAAAACAAATGCTATTCCAACATGGTGAAAACTCCAGCAGACTATCTGCCATCCGTGAACAGCATTGGTGGGCCGTGCAGGGATTGGGCAGTTGCTTCGGGATGCATCTACACAAAATTAATGTCCTGAGCCATCTCTACTTAGAGTATGTTGGTTAACGTTGCGCAACAGCCTCAGAGCTTGAGAAGCACCTCCTTTTGGGTGAAACAAAACTGGAAGATGCACACTCCAAGAGTTTGCCTTCTGCACTTCAGCCATCAAAGAACACTCAGTCCACTGGGTGAGTATGAAGTAGTCCCCGCAAAGCACAGACAGGGTCAATAGTGAATTCTTGGCACCAAATGTTTTGCTTTACTTGTGTGCTTCTACTGTACTGTAAAATTTGCCCCGGTAGCCATTGCTTTTGGCTAGTGGAATGGTACCAGCACCAAGACTAGGTGAGCAGGTGGTCTTAGGATTTCTTGTATTGCTGGGTAAAAATTTGGGAATTCCCTAATTCCCTTCACCTTGTCATGATCCTAAAAAAAAGGAATCTGGGAAAATCTTGACAATTTTTAGTATCCTTACATCACCAAACAGTGTCTCACAAAATGTGCTGGTCCCCCTGTCTTCACATAATATAATAAATTAACAGATATTTATCTGTGAATCTTTAATAGAAATGATCTTTACACAGGATTCTGGAAATTTTCATTTTCTTGCAATGCCAAAGCCATACATTGCAGAAAACACTGCACAATGTCTGAGTAAACATTTTCTATGAAACATGCATAAAGAATCATATCTTAATTGTAAAGTCTAACTCAGTAGTGGTTTTAGAAATGAAGTAGATTATAAAAACAAAGATTTGTTGGGGCTGGATTGTTTGCAGAAGATTTAAAAAACAAAGAGGTTAGAAAAAATATGAATGTGTTTATATTATTTTATTTCTCTCTTGCATTCTCTGTAAATAATCTGGAAGCAGTATCCTGTTAACACATCCATTTGGTGTAATACAATTACTATATTAAAATTTATGTTGTTGATTTAAGGATGTCTGCTAAAACTGCCAAAGCCTCCCACTTGAACCTTCTGTCACCTTATGCCATTTAATGTGACATGATTATCTTAACTGATTTTGAAATTCATATATGGATACACAATGCATTTGAATGGCTTCTTTCTTACATAAACAATTTGCATGAGATGGCACTGATATAACTTAATTATGAGATGACTGTAAGCAAAATGCTTAACATGGACATAACTGTCCAGTACTGGAGAACTTCCAACCAGAAACCCCATACTTAAAAGAAGCTTAGGTCTCCAATTTATAGCTTAGGCTTGACTCTTGCTGTAATGCATTTTCCTGTTTATCCTATCACAGTACTTTCAAGCTTTCCTGTATGGATTTGAGGGCCCCACCAGACTAAGTGAGTCAATTCAGAAGAGATTATCTAGGTCTGTGTCTATAAGTAATGTAGAGGATCACGACAAAACAGTGAAACTAAGCTTATCATCATGATACATACTGGCCACCTAAATAATGACCAACATTTTGTAGGCCAAAAATATTTCTTATGCTTATTAGTGAATGATATGAATGCAAAAATAGATAACTAAGCATATAGGTGAGTAATCGTCTTACAGTATTTTTCTTTATGGTAAGTAAGCAGTTGCCTTATGTTTGCGGAGTGAGACTTGTGAAGGTGCAAACTGCAAGTGATAGATTCACCATTACTCATTCTGCAGTGACAGTAACAGTCACAGCCAAGATCAAGGTCTGAGGTTTGTTCAAACTTTGAAGCATTTCAGACTTGGGTCCTTGTATTTCATTCACTCCCAGACCTACTTAGGAGGCAGAACTGGTGGCACATATCTATCTACCTATCTTTGTGTGTGCGTACATGTATATATACACCAACATATAAATCATAATTAGAAAATGGTAATCCTAAAACGTCTAAGTAAAGGAAGCATTTCATTTTGTCCATTATTATGTTCCATTGTATGTGCATCCCTATTGCATGTCATATAGTGCAATGAGTTCACATTTGACTAGGCAATAAGACGGTGAAATCAATCCTATGTTCCAATTATGTTACAGTGATGACAGAAAGACTATGCCACAGTAGAAAACTACAGGGAACACAGCAGTGAACAACTGCGACTACAATTTCAGCCTTACCCTGAATAACACTGATAGGGCTCTGTTCAAGAAATACTTAAGAGTCCTTTCAACCACGCTCATTCTTAACCTTCCTCATAAAGTTAGAACCAATAAATTAAGCAAATGTAAATTATGTTTGTTTTGTGACACAATACTTCAGCAATAATTGCATATTTCTCATTACCAATGTGATAACATTTGTGTGCATAAAAAAGGCTGAGCTTAAAAATCAAATTATATTTTAAATGTAGGAAATACACTGACAAGCATCGAGTCAGTGTAACCTTCTATAATGTGACCAAAACTCAGAAGATTAAACTTTGTAGTTTTGTTTACTTTTAACATTCAGTAATGTGCTTGTGTGTAATACTGTACCTCTCTTATCAATGGATATAGTAGAACTATATTAATAATAACAGTGCACATTCTTAAATACCTGACACATTTGGAGAATCATATAATTAAAATACAAGTAAATATATAAACTAGATCAGATTCTGGAGCAGTTTCTTTAAAAATTAAAACTTTCATTTTCTTGCAATCATGCGGAGAATACTATTTTCCCTTTAGTCTCTAATTGGAAAGACTTTCTTTTGTAGGCTTTTAGAAAAATGCAGAATACATTGGCAAATTATACATAGAGATCCAGAGTCTTGTCTATTGTTTCAAACTGTAGATAATGGCTTCTTAAGTAACAAATGGTAAATGTGCTGAAGTATTATAATTTTAAAAAATCAAATTGAATATAATATGCAAATATAATTATTCAGTGTTCAATAATAACTAATGTATTTGAGTGTTTACCTTAATATGTGAAAAAGTACAGGTTTTTCACTTTGAGTCTTCTATAATGTTGAGGGTATTTTCTTTGAAATCCTGGCCTTACAATTATTGCAGTTATACTAATTAGAAAGTACAGTGATGCTGTTTATATATAACTAACTTAAGTAAAGTGAAAATTTGGAGCACAAGAAAAATGTCTGAATAGCTTCTGTAACCTGCTTTGCGAGGACTTCCATTCCAAATTCATCTTGAGCAGATAAGATCTGTAAGGAAGTCTGTCTAAAAAATAAGATCTTTCTATGAGAGCATGATTTTTTATCAGCTGGCTAAACTGTAAAACTGTTACTTTGGTAACATTTTAAGAAATGTGATACACAGTGGGACAGTTCACAAAAATGATGAGCATTCTTTAGTGCTGACATTTACTAAGTGTGTTTTCTTCCTTACAGACAAAGAAAATATTCTTTTTTTTAACAACAATGGCTGCACTGTGGAAATGAGGTGTTCGGTGTCTTTTTGAACTTAAAAAACTTAATTAATAAATGTTGAAAAGAGCTACTGTAAAGCCCACATCCATGGCAGAGCTTTTCTTGGACCACAGAACACAAGACACATGGGACTGATGCTGTCAGTCTTTGCAGCAGCAGCACCATGAGACGTTTAACACTGTCTGTTCCTCTGGTGAGTGCAAATGATAAGAAGCCATGAGCAGTTTTAGTAGTAGAGACTGAGACTCTCCAGAAATATTCTGGCAACCTTGATTTTTAAGAGGAATCCTGGTATGCTTTGGTTAGAGTTGTATTTAAAATGTTGATCTTTGATAACTTGACATACTCCAAGTAAACTGCTAGTTCTCTTGTGAAATTGCACTACAAGTTGAATCTTGTGCTGATTCATAAACTGCCCTGTCCTTACTTGGTTTGATTTGCTCCAAGTTCTTATGTTGCACTAAGACTCTAGCCCAGACATTTTCTGCAATACCATTCTCAACATCTGTGGTTTAGATGGTGTTGTGAAGAACAGTTTAGCAGCTACCTGGGGTTGAGGACTGCTGCCTCATTTGTCTCAGCTCTTCAGCACAAGCAGAAGGCAGCAAGCAATGTTCCAGCTCAGGTCTGTATCCTGAAGTGCAGCTCAATATAATCAGAGAGATTGGTAGGCAGCATTTTCCACCTAATGCTGTGGCAAGGAAAAGCCTGGGGCTGAGAAAGAACCGAAATGGACACAGAATGGGGATGGATAAGCAAGAGAAGAGATTCACTATCTGAAATAGAATATATAGAAAAAGATTGGACTGTATGGAGGGAGGATTCACAGATACAGAAAGTATGCGGATGAAGATTGAAGATTAGGAAAAAAACAGAGTTCAGAAGAAACAGGCAAAAAAAGAAGTGCAGAAATCTCAAAGTTTAGAATCTCTTATAGGTGATGCCCTAAACCTCATCAGTTCATCAAGAAAAAAGAAAAGCTTTATACCCTCCCCCCCCCCCCCCCCCCCCCCAAGAAAAAGAAATACTGCAGACAAGAAAAGTATTTATCTTTCTCCTAGAGAGCAGGTTGTCTTCTGCAAGACAGAATAGCAAAAAAGAGAAACAGAGAAATGCCTGTTCTAAGGTATATACTCGCCAAGTATACGTCACCAACTCCAGGAAACATGAGGAAGGAAAACAAGAAGAGGCCCCGTTCAGCCACAGCAGCATTCAAATTTATAAATGTTTAAGTATTCCTTCAGCTTTCACAGGTTCTATATTTAAACATGCATTTTTAATTGACCCCAGAAATAATTTCAGTTTATATATAGTTTTATAAGCCTGGGGCCTACCTGTCCAAGGCCTATTTGAAGATTTATCTACAGAAATCATTAATGAAGGAAGGAGGGAGGATTTAATTTACAAAGGCCTAAATCCAAAAGCCTGTTCTGGAATTTGGCTTAATTATTGATACGCAGTTACACAGGGATTTCCCACACAACCTCCCAGCAGCATCAGATTTCCCTGAAGTTACAGTAACCACTGTAATCTGAACAGGTCCCTTGTAAAGAGCAGAAATATAGGTCTGGATATGAAAAAAATCTTTAATGCATTGCACACTGCCAGCCTGGGACCACACTAAAACTGTTCTTAAATGATGCAGGTAGTGCCCTTTGCTACTTCAGGTCCTTTCTTACCTATTTCTTCAAGGAAAAGAATCTTACAGTTTTAACTACAGTAGAAAGAAATGGATTTGCTTGGTAAAGTAAAATTACATGCAACTGGATAGTTTCAGGCTGAAGTTGTAGCGTATGGGGAAAATCTTTTAAAGGTACTTGGTGTTGTATTTCCTTTTAAAGGCCCTAGCAGGATTTCCAAAAGCATATGGGGAAGAGTCCACCACAGTATGCCTGACATTGATGTTGGCTTCCTTTCTAAGGCTTTAAGTACACTAGGTATCTATAAAATCTAGCCTACAGTTCTTTTATCTCTTTGGTGGGGTCATTCCTATACCCATATGGCAATGCACCTACAATTTAAGGGCAGTGATAGTCCCTGGAAATGCTCTGAACATGTACGGAAGATGAATCCTCCTGTTCTTTCCAGAGCACTGTTAATAGGACACTGTGGGAAAGGTTTCATTATCATTACCCTTAAAATAAGCAGAAACATGGGCATTCAAAAATAATACTTAGCCATCATAAAAGTTATATTTACCAGCCTTCATCCAGCAAAAATTCAGTGTGTTTTATATATTGTGTTTTCTATATAGGGATCAGTTCAGGCACCTCTGGGGCAAAATTCAGCAGCTCTTCAATAGTGGCAGCAATGCTGCAGAACAGTTTTAGGACATAAAGAGCAGAAGAATAACTTATCTAATTGAAATTGTGTGGGGAATTTAAGTAGGCAGAATGTAATTACTCAAGCTGGAATTTGGCCATTCAAATATTGAAGCCTTTAAAGAAATGTTAATAACTATTCACAGCTTTAGGAATATATCTTCAAATCACAATTTTAATAAGAATAAAAAAGGGGAAAATGCATTTAGCAGCTTATGTTAGGGAAATATAGTATTAACTGCAGAGGACAAAAATGAAGGTAAATATTTAAATGCAGCTGTTATCATGGGATAAGACTTTGATGTATCAATCCCATCTCCACTAAAGCGTCCTACTATAAAAATAAAACTCCCACATTGAAGTATGTTTCTGTTTTGCTTTTGCTATGATAAATAGCTATCACAAAAAAGGAAATTTGGCATAAAACATGGATAATAAAAGATGTGATTTGAGAAAATAACTTAAGGCAGTGGCTTTCATTACAAAAAAGTACAAAAGATGGAGCAGAGCAGCGATTTGTTTTGCATAAACACTTTAAAAAATACTGTCTTTGTGATAGATGGCTTGTATACTTGCTATTCCATTGTATTAGCGATTGCTAGCCGGTGTGGTTATTCCTGAAGATCAAAAAAATTGGCAGAGTTAAAAAGGTGGCCTATAATTGTATCAGAAGATAACTGCAGTGTCTATTCTGTAGAACTACTTCACACTGATAATTTCTAGACAACCTAGTCCTTTTCAAAGTTTCACTCTGAAAGCTTATATAACAAAATTTAGGTACACTATCAGGTTACTGGCAGTGATTAGAATTTTAGCAAGCCTCTTTATTAATTCTATTTCATTAAAAAAAAAAATTCCAAGTAATATTTAAAATGCAAGTTGAAATCTGTTTCAGTTTGGATGGTTAGCTGAAGTTTAGTTGGATTGCACAACAATCTGCAAGCTGACACAAAGGTCTCCACTGGCAATGGTGGTACTTATATCTTCCTCTGCTAGTGGCAGTGATACCTATTGTCATCAATCTTGTCACTGATGGTGCCAAGCAAGGTAAGTTTGTGAAATCCTCCCAGAAATGCAAGGTTATACAAACTAGTGTGAATATCTTCCACATGGTGCAGTGCAGTGTATGCCTGTGCAATAGCTACTGGTTTGTCTTGAAAGCATCACAGCTCTATTAGTGCAGTACTTTGTCTCAGCTTATTATGGCTGAGCTGATGAGCTTTACTGCCATTGGTTTGGTCACAATGGGTTTAGAGATTGCTGCCTGGTGCTCCAAAACACACTGTAGACAGGCATCAAATTTATCTTAGGTTTAGATACAATTAAAAAACAATAACAACAAAAAACACAAAAGGAAACCTACAGTGCAGAGGGGACGGTTAAACATTTTTGTTTGAGATTCAAAACAGTCAGCGTACTGAGTAAGGTTGGCTGCAGGATATAAAACTAATACGCTTTTTACGCATTAACTGAGCAGTTAAGGACCAGAGTGCTGTTCCCTCCTCATAACAACGATTTCAAATCTCATCTTTCCAGAGTCTGCCCAAGGCTACTCTACATATTCCTGTTGAGATAGGGACTACTTACTGTACAAGATTTGTGGAGACCAGAGAAAAGGGCACACCTGTATTTGACACTGCACTAGGGTTTGTCCCTTGGGTCAAACTGTCCTTCCCATCCTTCTGCCAGGTGAGAGTTGCATGGATTCTTCTACATAATCACGCTCACACTAGTTTTCAGTCTGAAATGAAAATAACTGAGAGCGGAAACATTCAGGATGGTAAACAAAATAGGGAAGGTTGAACATCAGTACCTTTTTCAGCCTTGTTCCCCACAGTTGTCATCAGACTGCAATTATGTACCTTTCCAAATGCATCTGTGTGCCTGTTGGTGTGCCTCCCACATCCCCCAATAACTTTTGATAATTTCTGCATGGTTCATTGCAACCAGGTTTGGTGGAAGGTAGAGGTCTCAGAAATAATTACACGGGTTCGAGTTTTGTAGCCACAGACAGTCGTGCATAAATGCAATATTGGACACCAAAGAATCCTCCCTGGAGAGGCCTCTTATAAACACCTTTATGGCAGGAGAATCTTTAGTGAAGATTTCATTTTCTATCGCGCTAAACTAGACAACTCCCCCCCCCCCGAAACATGGGAAACTTAGTTTCCTTAGTTCTACTGGTCATGGAACTGCCTTCTTTTTTTTTTTTTTTAAATACGGCTTAATCATCCATAATTGTTGTAACAAGCCTCCCAAAAGGTAATAATGATATGCTATGACAAATTTTATACATTATGATACATGTCCTTTAGGCTTTATAAAGGCTCCATGTGATGGGTTTGACAAGCTTCCCTGAGGCAACTGAGGCTCCTTTACATAGTTCATTAGTTGAAAAGAGAAATGGGCTTCAAGGTGCTTTAAAAAGATTAATATTTTTTCAGTTCACTGTTCATGGGTAAAAGTGCATGTAGAATAATTCAGGGCCGAATTTGGCTTTAATCAGAAAAATATGTATTTTGGGGAAAAAAATAGAAAGATTTATAGCTGGTTGCATAGATTGATAGATGACTGCTCATGAGAACAGAATGTGGCTCAAACAAGACAACTGCTGTCCTTAATTCTAAAACAGAAGTAGTTTGTTCTCTTTGTGCCAGATGTTAACTTCACACTTTCTTCTCCAAGATCACTGTTTGCAACATTTACATCAGAGAACATTTATAATAAGCTAAGAGCATTTGTAATAGGATAACCTAGGACAGGATAATGAGCATTTCTCAGTCACTCAGGGAGAAAGTACAAAAGCCTGACTCTTGTCTTGAGCTATACTGCCTTGTCTACGGCTCAGCCATTAGTAAAGGCCTGTGCCTTAACATATTAGCATAACCTTTCCTTCTATTGTAGGTCAGAGAAAACTCCCATTTAAAATCTCCCTCATTTGTCAAGACAATTTATCTTTTGACATCATCCAGAAGGTAGTTGCTCTTATTGCCATATCTCTACTATTTTTGCTGGAAACAGATTATGGGAGCAGTATCCATGGTCTTCCACATAATTACTCCCCTTCTGCCTTGCTACCAATCTTTATTTTTTGAGTATGTCATTTAAAATGAATCACTGGCTTTTCCCTCAGGTGTAAATGCCGTATAGGAGTCTCCTCAGTGGCAATCATTACAATATATCAGACAACACTAATAAAACAGATAATTAATGTTTTTATACTCCTTCCTATCTCTCCTGCAAGTCTTATATTTATATATATCCATAATTAGCGTTTTATGTAAATGCTGTAGGGCTTCAAAGGTAATATGACTGCAATATTGACTAACATCAGCTGTTGCTGGTAATCAGTGTTCAGAAAGTTCATGGAGATTTACTCCAAGCAAGCTTTAGTGTATCTAGTAACATGTACATAACTCTGAAATGAACTAGTAGCAACCATAATGGCAAAAAAATCCCAAGGAACTTATGTATAGATGTGATTTAGGAAAATACTCTGTAGGTATTAATAGACCATAAGTTTATATTCCCTGTCAGGAAAAAATTATAAATTCATGTGCTAAATAACTGGCAATTTTTTGACATCTGGTTTTTTTTACATTTCTGTCATATTTAAAATGGCTTCAACAAATTCTGACTTTTGGTTATCAGGTAAATTGTAATCCATTCCTCTTCCTTTCCTTCAGTGATTCTTCTGCTATATTTTGTCAAAGAGTTATAATAATGTAAAAAAAAAAGAAAACCTTAGAAAACTTACAACTTAAATTGTTATTCTAAGAAATTTCTGCAACTTATATGGCTTAATTTTTTTTTTATTATATTTAGAACATTAATGAACTGCATTTGTTATCATATGCATGTTTAGTTACTGCTGATAACACAGCACATACTGGCGTAACAAATCTGTGAAGGAAAAATCTGTAAAGCTGGTCACACAAAGGACTTTATCTGTTTCTACCAATATAGCTAAGTCAAGCCTGGTTAAAAAAAATGAATACATGCAGCTTATAATACAGACTAATAAAACCATAGGCTTTTGCATTCAGTGGGACTATCATGTACCACCACTCAGATTATATCACACTACACAAACAGGAGTGTCAATGGCTTATAGAGATCCCTGTCTTTCAGTTACGAGTATTTGCATTTCAACCAAGTTTTCTATCAAATTTTCAGTAGCTTGCTAAAGATCAGTGGCTAGAATAAAAAAAGGTCCCGATGTTCATTTTTTCCCAATGGCAGTTTCACATGACTTAGTTTTAAGAACTGATACAGCTAAAAATTCCTCCTTATTCAGTATTTGAAAATGTCTACATACTGTTTGTTCCAGTCCCAAATGTAATATTCTTTTAAGCACATCTGTACTACCATCTACTGGAAAGGTGAGTAACTATGTATCAGCAATCACCGTTTCCATCTGCTACTGAACCCAGACTAAAAATTAAAAAAACCCACAAAACACCACAACAAAAAAAACAACTTCACATTTCTCTCACAAAAATTGCACTTTTGTGTGCACTTTAAGTTGTACTGACACTAGAAATCTCTCATGGGTAATCTTTTGCAGAGATCAGGTTGAACTAAGGCAGCATAGTTTTCACGAGGATATATTTCAGCCAAAAGTGAGATGTTCTTTATCATTTTCTTATGATAAGGTACTGCACATCAATAGTTCTCTTTCAGCTTCTGAGATAAACAGGGGGAGGACAGCCAGTGTGTCTGTGTGTGTGTGTGTGTACAATTACAGTTCTCAGGTAAATAAGGGAGTCAGAAAATTCAACAGAGCACAGCAGAGATGGGTACTGTGCACACTATTTTATATGCTTCTGGACTCCAGATCTCAGTTATGTTTTCTCACGAGTCTGTTATGCCATTCTAGGATATCTTGAAACAGCTCTGCCAAGACTGGTGAATTATATTCTTGTTTAGCAAGATGAAGAAACATCTTCTGAAGTGAGATTAGATTACTCTTTTTTATATATACATAACAGTCTGCATTCTTCGCTAAGCAGCTGTGCATACACACACACACACACACACACACACAAATGCAAACACAATAGGAGTTTTGCAAATAGTACAGCTGGATACCATCAAGGGAATATGAAAGCAATCTCTAGCTGCCTTGTATGTTATCAGCTTCCTAGACAATTACATCATTTCTGCAACTGGCCACACACACACACACGTTGTTACCTGCTTCTAGGCAATTAAGTAATATTTAATACTGATTACAGACTTTTCCATTTTTATTCTTCAAAAACATGCACAGGCGGACGTAGGGAGAGATGTGCAGGAGTGTAAGATGAGTGTACATAAATGAAAAGCAGAGGATGGCAGCAGTGTTATTAGTTTCTGGATATGAGGAAATGGCTGTTCTCTGTACATCTATTTAAAACTCTATTTAGAATACTGCATAGGAATTGTTTTAAAGAAGGTCATTGTGTTGTTCTTAGGCACATCAAGGACAGCTAAAATAATCATCATTTGTTCAAATAATATGTAGATGAGGAAATCCTAACAATGTATACCGTTATTAACATCCATTATTTTAACACATGTAAAGCAATGAAAAGTGTTGCGAAGAAAACTTAAAAAATATATTTGACACATTAGACTAAGCCTGTAACAACCGGGATATAGTTTACCTTTGTCCTTTTGCCATCTACCAGTGAGTGGAAGAAGGAACCCTGCTTTTCATTAGGAAGCCATGTAAGACCCATTATGCATCATCAGAAATCAGTCTAGCAGCTCACTTTGTCTCTAAAAGGAGTGATAACTTATTTCCAGTAACACAGCATGCAGCCCTTCTAAGAGGATGTACAATGAATGCCTTCCACAAAGGTACATTCATGACATCAGGACAGATAGTGAATAATCTGCCTCAGTCTTGAAAGAAAAGGAAAAAAAAAAAAAGGGGGGGGGGGGGGGGGGGGAATTAAACAAGCTAACCAAACACACTCCTATCTTTCACAAACTTTGAGTAATCCTTGCTGGATTTTCACCTATTCTGCAGTGCTCTACCACATAGGGAGAGCACAGTGCTTCATGGTGATTGACATACTTTACTGTTTCATAGCCTTCCTTCAGCTTTAAGCCTCACGTTTTCACGTTTCTGTACAGACTTCATCAGTACGAGTTCCTTCTGTCCCTGAGACTTAAGAAACTTTTCTGATGCTAAAGAAAACATAGATGGGCCATTCAGTCTCTTTTCTCTTTTTTACCATCTCAGCTGTGACATATACCCCACCTTGTCTTGAATTTGTCCTTCATGCTTTCCTTTCTGTGAACTGAATTTTACCTCCCTCACTTCAGTGCCTGATTTCTGATACAGTAACATGTTCTCTGTTCCTTTAGTATACTTAACTTCTCTAATTTTTAATCCTGTGAGCTTTTTTTTTTCCCCAAATCATCTTGCTTGATTGGCTTTGTTCCCATGCTAGTTGTTCATCTTAGAAAATGTAACACAATCTTTACTTGCACTTGCTTAAATTCAGCTGCCTTTACCTTTCACCAGTTTTTATCATAAATATCCTATATTCCCTAAGGTTGCAGATACCAAATTTACTGGCAACAGTGTTCACAGATGTAATACTGTTCCAACTGATAAATATCTCTAATACTGTCATTTTTCTTTGACTGTATTATCCGTGCAGGATATGACTTAAAAGTGTGAATTTTTTTCCTGATGTGATCTATAAAAATGATATCTCTTTCAAATACTTCCTCAAGACTCAACTCTGCCCTAAGGCCTACAAAATTCTAGCTGTTAATCATGTTGAGGGAAGTGATGGGCTGTAACAGTAATTGCCTTCCTTTTCTTATTTCTTTTTTCTAATTAAACTCTCCATTACCCTCTCTCTAACTTCAAGTGAAAAAAATCCCAACAACATATAATTAATAGTTATATCAGTTCTTCCTTTTCTTTATTTACTTCAACACTGCAGCTGTATTTCTTACCTATCCATCTATTCCACCTTTTAAGACTATAAGCCTGCTGGAGACCAAGGTTTGCTTTCTCCTTGTTTGTACAGCTAGCACAACCATTCTTTAAACCTGAGGGAGGCTGTTGAATACTGCTATCAAATAAAGGCAACATCTTTTCACTAGCTCACTGCTGTCAGTTAGGCTA
This sequence comes from Astur gentilis, assembly GCF_929443795.1. Classification (NCBI taxonomy): domain Eukaryota; kingdom Metazoa; phylum Chordata; class Aves; order Accipitriformes; family Accipitridae; genus Astur; species Astur gentilis. Next base: position 18,065,756 of record NC_064891.1, read on the forward strand.
CAAACTACTCTACTTTTTCCCTTTTATTAATGCTAATAGAAGAGGGAAAAAAAGAGGGAAGGGAAGGGGAAGAACCTACCAGTTTTATTTCAGGCTCAAATACATGTCTAGTCATACTTGGGCTGGTTGTATCTGTTTAATCTGAATCATTTGACAAGACAAATTGTTTGGCTGATCTGCACAAGGGTTTGTAGAGGAATGAACTGAACTGCTGTCTGAGAACGGGATTAATTTCTCTGAGAAATTCCAATATATATGTAAATTTCAACATACTCATTTCCACCATGTAAATGGAAACATGTACATAGAAACATGCAGTTTCCAATCTTCTGACAGCAATTTGGGGCTATCCTTCAAACTGTTCACAGATTTTTTTACTTCCAGACCCATATATACCAGATGTAGTTTTGACCTAATATGGAAAGGTATTAATGTAGCAATGCAAGAATGGGTAAAACCCTATCACATTCAGAACATTTCTTCCTCCAGGCGTAGGTATAAAGTACACACCACAGCACCACCACAACCAGCATGTTCCACCCACAAAAAACGCCACACAAAATCCCTCCAACAACACCACCACCCCCTCCACACACACACACACACACACACACACACAGCTTAAAGCCCCTTAAATTCTAAAATGTGATTATACTCTCTAGTTGAGCAGGGCGCCCAGCAGGAGAAACAGTAGCAAAACAACACCCTACGCCCACTCCGGGGCTGCTGCTGAATTCATGAATACTGCAGAAACAATTTAGTTTGATGAAAAGGAGAGTGAAAAAATAAAATAAAAGCACTGAGTAGGAAAAATAGTTCTCTAAGCCATTCACAGTGGGAGGAGAAAAATATAGAGAAAGTGAGGAGAGGTCCTTTTGGATTAGAGAATGTTCGAGATTGGAATGACACGATTTTGCTCTGTCATTATTAAAATTCATTGTTTTTTAAAATAGTACATTTATACAGCTGTTTTTTTGAGCTAGGCATGTAAAAAATGGGGGAAGCTATTCTTTAAATTACCTATTTCTGAACGTTAAATCAGTCCTATTCATTGTTCTTTATGTGGCAGGTGTGAGTGAGTGAGTGGATCTAAGAGTGAAGAGTGCCACCATCAGGACGACTGGCCAAATGGAAGCAATTTTGTGAAGGTTGGTTACTCCCTCCTTCCCCAACTTCAAGGTTTACTTGTGAAAATAGTCTCCAAAATTCTCTTACATAATCTTACCTGGGCAATCAGACAAAATTGACTGATTGGGTTATTTACAGGAGGTGGAGATTTCTCTGAAACCTCCCACTCTTTTTGTGATTCTCCTCATGTCACAGCACGTGTTTTTTTGAGGTTTCACATTTTTCTGCTTGTGTCCTGTGTTGTCTTTTGACTCTTTCACACAGTGGCAACTAAATCAATACTGGTCTTTTTTTTTTTTTTTTTTTTTTTTTTGTTTAGTCTTTGGACAACAGTTTCTTTGGTTTCATTTATTGATAATCAAGAGAATACTAATTGTTTCTTCATTTAGTCTTGATGGAGATCAGAGACAAGCATGTCGAGAGCCACCTTAACCTCTAAATTAACAATATATTGCAAGATCTCAACAAACATGGCAGTCTCATTCTTCACATTTCATTCATACTGGGACTTCTTGAGCTCAGAGGCATACAAACATGGTTTTGTTCTTTCACAGAATAAAAAAAAAAAAATCAAATAAGTGGATTTCATTAAAAAGTTCATTAAAAGCGAAGCATAGTGCAACAAGCTGAGTAACAAACTAAATCTTGCCTTGGGCAACAAGCAGAATTTATTTACTTTTTGTCCCTTTATCTTCCAACCCTTTCATGTCAGACTGTGATGGATGAAGTGAAAAGAGTTTCCACACCAAAATCTAAATTCTCAGCAAATTGCTGACAGCTGGTGTCATTCTAAATTAGAGATAGGCTATTACTAGTGATCAGTTTATTCCATGAATTTAGTCTTTTTGACTGCTTGCAAATTATTTGTGAATTGGTTTTGATTTTTCATGTGCATTTGTTTGTAATTGATTTTTGTTTGAGATACTGTTTCTGTGGAGAAATATTAATCATATGGGAAACTTGTTTATCCCTGTATGTGCTTTGTAGTATTTTTTAGATAACTCATCTTACTATTTTCATTCTAAACAAAAGAGGTTATTTTCTAGTTAGCATTTATTCACTAACATGTTTTTTGAGAATTTGTTTTGGGAAAAATTTGAATTATGACAGAGAGATCTGCAATATGAACCATTCAACAAGTCTTTTTGAGCAAGTATACTCAGCTCTGCCTCTGTGAGAACATTCCTGCAAATGAAACCTGTCTATCAAATGCTTTATGAGTGGACAGTAGAGAAAGGTCACTGATCACAGCAAGCACCACATATTTTCTTTGCAAGAACGTATGAAAATAACACTGTGCTTCATTTGTGTAATCCTAATTCAGTGATCTCTTTTGCTTTATCAGTTTCTTTCAGATTTATCAGCTCATTAGACACTACCTGACAGTATCAGCAAAAGAGAGAAATTAAAGGATATGTAAAAACAAAATAGCACACCTGTTCCTTGTTTATATCATTCCTTCCTGATGTGAAGTAGATTGTCTCCCCTGCCCCCTCTTTTTTTGCAACAGATAGAGATCATTTAAAGAAGCACGTAAGCAGTAAAAATCTTCACATTATCCTTTTATAACTTGCTTACTATTCACTCCATGTCTCCTTTTGGCTCTTTTTCTAAGGAGCAGGATTCCCTCACATTTGATTTTACATTCTAAATCTCATGCTTCTCACTTCTGATCAAAAAATATGAGAAGGAAAGAAAGACGGAACCAAATTGTGTTGTTCTATGCTGTTTAGATGATTATATACACAAAAGGAACCTTGCTGCAATGCCAGGAAAATGAACTTGATCATCTGGAAAATTTTGTCAGGAAGGAGAGACTTCCCTCTACTTTCTGCATGTTGCTTGAACCAGTTATTTTCCTTACTTATTGTAGGACGTTTTGTTCAATGGTGTCTTTAAATGCTTGTATACTATCTTTACTTCATATTTCCCACAGCACAGAATTCATATTCATCATTCCTGATCATGTTCATTAGGAGAAACAGTCCCAGAATAAACCTTTACTCTCTGACCTTTATTTTTCAGTAGATGATAAAGGTTTGGAACATTTTTTCTCTCTCTCTCTTTCCCCCCTTCAGTTAGATCTAGAATCAAAAAAGCCATTCTCTGTATCTAGCTCACCAGTGGTAAAAGATGTCAGAAATCTCAGGAGGCTTGTCTCATAGGAAGAGACAGGTCTGTATCAAAAGTGAATTCTATTTAGAATGGACTTTAGTTTGTGGAGCTCTCATAAGCACATCTCTAATCAAAATGGAGTAATTGCTGCAGCAAAGCAGCATTCATACAGAATACACATTTCAATGCAGCTGAGCTTGAGAGGGAAGATTAAAATGATTTCAGGAAGGGATATGCATGATTCAACACTGAGTAAAGGAATAATCTTTAGAGAACACAGAAAAGTGGCTCTTCTCAGAAGTATAATTTCTGCTACGTGCAAAATGCATTAACATGAGAAAAGAGGGTTGTGATAAGGTTCCATAATACTGAAGCTATATTTGTTTGTTCTGATGCTCTTTGTGTGACATCAGTATTTATTGCCTTACTGATTTGCATCATATGTCAATATGCATGCATCATTCTAGGGCTTCCATGAATCACATTGCTCCTTTCATTTTTTAGGTGCCACACTGTTAGCTGGACTTGTGCTGCCTCCATTCAAGGCTGACAAATTCAGCAATGATAAAGTCACCCTCCTTTTTCAGTATATGTCCAGAATGTCTTTGCTAATTAAAAATGATCTATCATTCTAAAGGTACTTAATGACACTGATGTAGTTTTCATCTCTGTGAAAACTGCACCCCTCACAACACCCCACCGATAAGAGAAATACTACCATTATTTTCACTTTATAGATGCAGAATTGCAATAGACAGACAAAATGACTTCTCCAAGGTTAAACAGTAAGTCTACAGCAAAGCATGGAATTATATGAGATTTCAAAGCTTCAGGCTAGCACTATGACTATTGGACCAAACATTTGTCTTCTTTTCAAGAACATACTGTATCCTAAATAGAGAAGTGACACAAATCCTTAGAGGAAAGAAAATTAATCCTAAACCACGCATTTCAAATCTGTATATAACATTATGCCTACCATACAGTTTTTCCCAGTATATTTCTGAAGCTTTAAGTGTATCAAGTATCAAACAAGGTTAGATTCACGTGCTAATCTTTTCTTTTTTTTTTTTTTTCTCTACCAAATGAAAAAACCCACACAGCAAGTCTCCAGCAAAGTATAAAATTACCTGAGTTTTCAAAGCTTCAGGCTAGCATTAACAGCTATTGGACTAAATATTTATCTCCTTTTCGAGAACGTTCAGCATCCTGAACAGAGAAGTGATAATAAGCTACTGCAAATTTGAAAGCAGGTAGAACTGTTGTTTGATTACTTCACTGCACAGTAAGTAGAAATGTTAAAGCAAGAAGTTTTCATATATTTTAAACAGTGGTTGATCAAAGTTCAAGGTTGGTGATATTCAGGTAGGAAAATCAGAATGAAGAAGGTGAACCAATCTTACGTAATGTTTATTTTTATTAACTCTCTGTTTTGGTCATCTCCGTTGAAAGAGGAAAAAAAACCCTTCAGGTTATTGCTATTGCATAAAGGTGATAAAAGTTATTAAATTATAATCCTACTAACTTAATAAATTCATCTTTTCTTTTTTTTTTTAACTTCAGGAGTATTTCAGTTTGTCAAAGCAGACTCGTTCGTAAAAATGTGGCTGAAATCTCTTTCCGTCAATCTAAAATATAAGGAATAAAAAACTTTTTTCCAACTGTTTTATAAATGGAAAGGAAACAGAACAAGCAAGAGGCAACATGTGCTTTAAAGCAGGCTGGGTACCATTTTCAAAAGTCATGTAACACACGCTTAACAGGCCAGTTTTATTTCTTCTTCAATTTAGTGGGAGAACTTGGGTCCTGCCTTTTAGCAGGAGTGGTATTATTGAAATAATGAAAGACTGGTAAGCTGGAAACGAGAAGAGGGTGGATAAAATGCACAGTTCTCTTTCAAACTCTAGGATGGCTGTAACATAAGTGGCAGGAAAAAAAGAAATAAAAAAGGAGAAAAATCATTATGATACAGATGTTTACAGACCACTTCCAGAGACAGTCTAGTTTTGGGCGTCCTTCTTTCTCAGATCTTTGACAGTCACATTTTTTAATGTGACAGTCACATTTGCACATCAAGGTAAAATGTTTGCTTTACACATTTAGTTCACTACTATATCTTACTGGTGTTCATGTTTTAGCGAAATTCTTAACATTATGTTAATGTAGATCTATGTAAGAGTCCAATCTTTAAAAGAAAGGAGTGAAGGGATATGTGAGTAGGGTAGTTTTCCAAGATATTTATACTGGCTGTTTCTGGCTAGAAGAAGAATAATACAAAACCACCTTGGTATTCTTAGAAAACAAAAATGTTGACAAAAAAATAGGCAATTTGGCAGTGGTATTTGACTCTGTTGCTAAAGTGCCCTACTGACTGCTCTCTAGAGTGGCCCTCCCCACACACTTGCTCAAGGAATATGTAATTATTTACATCAGAATGAGATTTGCTTTACTGCCTTCTGCTGAAATTATCAGGGAACTTCCCTAGAGAGTATTACATAGGAAGGCAGTCTCCATGGTTAACATAGCCTTGTCTGGCTTTATAATCAATTAATCAAACTTGATTTTAAAAATGACAGAGAACTCCTGCAGGACAGCCATTGTACTGCAGAGCACTCCTTAGGGATATTGGAAAATGACACTCAAGTCCCGGCTACACATCGGTCAGGCAGATTGCTTTGAAACAGTTACCTCCCACTGTGGTGGGTTGACCCTGCCTGGATGCCAGGTACCAAGCTGCTCTATCACTGCCCCCTTCAGCTGGACACAGGAAAGAAAATATGATGAAAGGCTTGTGGGTCGAGATAAGGACAGAGAGAGAGATCACTCACCATTTACCATCACAGGCAAAACAGACTCGACTTGGGGAAATTAGTTTACTACCAATCAAATAGGAGCAGGATAAAACCACCTTCCCCTCACCCCTCCCTTCTTCCCAGGCTTAAGTTTACTCCCAATTTCCTCTACCTCCTCCCCGCCAGTGGCACAGGGAATGGGGGTTGGGGTCAGTTCATCACATGTTGTCTCTGTCGCTCCATCGTCCTCAGGAGGAAGACTCCTCACTCATCCCCTGCTCCAGCATGGGGTCCCTCCCACAGGAGACAGTCCTCCATTAACTTCTCCAACGTAGGTCCTTCCCACAGGCTGCAGTTCTCCACGAACTGCTCCAGCGTGGGTCTCTTCCATGGGCTGCAGTCCTTCAGGCACAGAGGGCTCCAGCATGGGTCCCCTGCAGGGTCACAAGTCCTGCCGGAAAACCTTCTCCAGCGTGGGCTCCTCTCTCCACAGGGCCACAGGTCCTGGCAGAAGCCTGCTCCAGTGTGGGCTTCCCACGGGGTCACAGCCTCCTTTGGGCACCCACCTAGTCCGGTGTGGGGTCCTCCCCAGGCTGCAGGTGGATATCTGCTCCACCGTAGACCTCCCTGGGCTGCAGGGGGACAGCCTGCCTCACCAGGGTCTTCCCCACGGGCTGCAGGGGAATCTCTGCTCCGGCGCCTGGAGCATCTCCTCCCCCTCCTTCTTCACTGACCTGGGGCTCTGCAGGGCTGTTTCTCTCACATACTCTCACTTCTCTCTCCCAGCTGCAGTTTTCTTGTGCAGTTTTTCCCCCCTTCTTAAATCTGTTACCCCGGAGGCACTACCACCGTCACTGATGGGCTCAGCCTTGGCCAGCGGTGGGTCTGTCTTGGAGCCGGCTGGCATTAACTCCATTGGACACGAGGGCAGCTTCTCGCAGCTTCTCACAGAAGCCATCCCTGTAGCCCCCCGCTACCAAAACCTTGCCATGCAAACCAATACACCCACATTGCAGGGAAGTGTTTTTGGTACTGTTAATTGAGTACAGTGTTATTTGAGTACTCTGTCTGCACATGGAAAGTGGTATCTAGGAGATGAATGGTTGACAGCCTTGTGCAGAAGGAGACAGCTCACTGTCCACAACTGCTGCCTGTGTTACATAGATTAACCGTGGACTAATTGCTCAAGTGCCATGAAAAGCATCATGATCCTTTCTTTCTTCTTTTCTGTCTTAAAGGATTCTTTCTACAGACCTCTAATTTGCATTGTGTACAAGCTAAACTTCCTAACATAGAACTGGATAGCAACCAAAAGTCACACGTTGGAATACTGAGAAATCCTTGGACCTCCTTTCCTCCAGGACTACCACCAAGAAAAATAAAATACACACCTTTTTTCTTTTCCTCATCTGTTCCATTAACTTCTAAATAGGTTAAGGCAGCTGAGTGATATGGATAACTGCATCCATATAAAACATCTTTTCTGAACACTTCCTTTGCTACCAAACTTCAGGTTGTCACAGATAAAAGTTGTGGACCTCAAAGTTACAATCACCTGAGTAAACAACAGAAATTCATTTAACATTGTTGTCTCTCTTGTTGTGGTGTGTTGTTAATAAATTAAGAAAAGAAACAAACAAGGCTATTTTTCAAGTGTGACACTGTTTTTCTACTTCAGAAAGCGTCTGTAGAGAATTTCAGAAGGGGTATCAATATTACAGTCTAAGACTAGAAGTTTGCCATCACTGTTTTTTTTAGGTCTGCCATAACTTAAAACCAAAGCACGAGGTTCAAGTTGTAGCAGTGTATCAGAAAGATTTGAACTAGCTTTTTCTGATACTCCAAGTAAGTGTTTCAACCACACTGCAGTTAGTTAAAGCCCTGATCGTTGCTTCAGGTGAGATGATTCCTTCAAAAAGATCAGTTCCTAAGCCTGTTGTCATGCATCGTATGTCTCCAGAGTCTCTTATTGAAAAAGCTATTTTCACTGAGGTAAAATGGGTTTTGCTAATAGCAAACTTTGCAAAACTGCACTCAGCTTGGGTTATACTATATATAATTGAAACTATATTCTTCCTTTCAGTTTTCCTCATGGCAGCAGAGACATACCTCATCACTGTAATTAAGTCATTATAAATATACATTGATTATTCTGAAACCTGTGGTCTGATATAAAATCCCAACATTACTGTGCTTGAAAACATCGCTTTGACATATTACTATTACAGTATTGTACTCCAGCAAGATAGTAAACTATTCAGTATAGTACTCTCAAGGGAATGGGGGAGGGAAGAGATATAAAACCAAAAGCTTGGTACTGTATCCTCTAGCATTGATTTTAGTAAAATGGTTTAGTGCTTTCTGTAAAGGGCTAAAATATTCCTCTGCTTTGTTTTGGCTGTAAGAGTCAGACTTTTAATCTATCTAAACTACTGAGGTTAAATCTACAACACTAAATAGAGTTTGCAATCGAGCCCTTTTTAAAAAAGTTCTTCTTTGTGGATTGGGAGATGTAAAATGCAGAGATGTGAATACCTGGCAACAAAATTAATAGTGTGGGCAAATTTATAATGTATATCATAGAATTGTATATCCAGGATTTCTGTGTTTCATCTGAACGTTTTCGCAGGCCCTTACTATCTTAACATAAACTGGGTGAGAGAAAATTTTCTTTCTGATAACTAGTGAACAAATCATTTCTACTCCTTTTAAATTCCTTAAGCCAACCTTACTGATTTTGCAACATTATTTTCAGTTTTCTTGGCAACAAGAGAAATTTCTTTACTTTAAAATTCATCTCCTATAAGAAGGCGGCCCAGAGCCTTAGCGCTGGGCAACACTACACAGACAAAGTTTAAGGATTAAGCTTGTTCTTGCTATATCTGTTCTATCTATTCAGAGTCTGACCCTCGCTTCAGAGTCCTTGACTTGTTACAAAGTTGGTGATTTTAGCTATTATATTGTGCTGTATGTATTTAGCATACAAGTACTCCATAATTTCATAGCTTCACCTGTCAGTGACTCTCAGTTATCTCTAACAACACAGTCTATTAAAAATACTAAGTTTATCACTTACATTCATTTGCTTTCAAAGTGTATCATGTAGAAAGGAAAACATACTGGATTAATTATCAAAGACCCCACTGTGCCATGCAGTCACCTGTTAGCAGCTGCTTGTCAATGGTGCTTCCATTTATCTGAACTTTAACAAGAGTTAATTTTGCTCTTTTTCAGATTTGTATTAACTTCTGTTACCTACAAGTAGAGTGTAAATGTTCTCCAGGAGGATGCAGGGGATCACCTGCTGGGAAATCGGTAATGTGTGATTTTGAAAGTGGCTAGATCTCTTAGTGCTACTCAATGTCATCCTGTCATCATCCAGAGAAAGCAGGCTGGCTGGGTGCTTGGCTTCAGCTCTGTGAAATAACTCTTGGCAAGGAGGCACAGAGAAGTGAATGCTGTACCTTTTAGACCTCCATTCACCACAACAGTAGCTTGACTTGCTTCTCTTCCTCGTTTTCGCTGTCCTCTGCTGGAACCAGTCATCTGAGGAATAACTTTGGGACATGAGTTTCTTCTACCATCCTGGCCATCAGAAGGGGTTGGCCATTTGATAAGGAGAGCCACGTGTTAGGATCACAGGATGTGATCCACTAAAGCAGAAATCTTAGGATGTTCAGTCCTATGTAGATTTCAGAGAAGGATCGAGGTGTGGGAAGGGACAGCTATAACTTTGTCTAGCTCAGTCTTGGAAAACTCTAGGGATAGGAAGCCCACAGCTGTTGGGGGCAACGTGGTCTCCACAGCTTTTTTTTCGAGGGGGGGGGGCTGTATCACTCTCCTAGTAAAGGTTTTCCTAATACCCAGCCTAAACATTGCAAGACAAAACCTGTGGCTGCTGTCCCTTATTTTACCATCTGCCGCTACTAGTAAGTATTTGTTTTTATCATCTGCAGTTTCTATGAGTTAAATGTCTGGGGCCAATCCGTGCTCTCTACAGACTTTTTTTCATGTTTGTCGGTGGTTAGACCAGCTTCTGATCAAGCCTATATACAAATTTTACTATATCCATTTTGGTAATCTGGACTCAGCAAATTTGAGTAACAACATTAAAGGTAATTTATTGAACCATGTCCAGTTATAATGCTGGCTTTGGTTTGCAGCAAAGGAGAAGCCCAGTGGTGGATTCTAAAATGAGTATTTCAAACCATACATTTTGCAGATCAGTAGAGGATGACTGATCTTTTTTATGCCTCTAAAATTTTCATTTTTTCACTTGTAATATACAATTCTATGGTGAAGTTTTTAAATTAAAAAAAAAAAAAAGTTAAAATCATTGCTAACCAGGTAATTCCACACGAGTAGTATAATTATATGCTTTTAAAGCTGTGCGTTATTGTGCCTAGATGCTAGGACGAAGATTGCTTAAAATGCTCTTTATAAAGAAATAGGGCTATTTTCTGGCTTTAGCTGAGGGACAGGCAAAGCCACACTTAAACACCAAAAGATTTCAGTCTAATGTAGCAAAACAGTTAAGTGTGACCTTAATTCTAATGATGATCTTAATTCATAGCAATATCTAAAGGATACTTAAATTTAGTCCTTTCATCCAGAGTACTACTTTTATTTTCTTTTTTTTTTTCAGTACTTGATGTCTATTTAAAAGTGCTATTCTAGTGTTAACTTTGAATTTCCGACCTTTTAACTCACAGATCTCACTATTTAGTGTTCAATTAGTATCTGCAGTAATAATATCAGTAATATAATGGTAACTTAAAAGTTGATCAATATTGGACAGTTCTATTATGTACAGCTGCTTTCTGAATTAGGATAAAGCATCCTTAACCAGATCATTTACAATTTTGGTACTACTCCACAGAACTGAAGATGGTGACATCTTTGTAGCTGACGATAAAAAGAGCAGGAATAAGAGTCATCAGAGAACTAAACAGCTAGCTTAAAAGAACTGGGATTGATAAGATTTTAAGAATGATATTGACATTGTTCTTACATTAGTATGAATATTGAGAGAAGTTAATCTAATACAGTAGAATTGCATCCATACAACTGAACACCACATCTTATCTCCAGACTTTCTGGAACTCTGGATCCTCATTCAGACAAACCTGACTGTCGCTTTCATCCTTCAAAGGTAAATTAATTGAATACCATATAAATAACTTGGAGTTCTTACGGGAAGAAAGAATAAACTTGTTTCTTTAACATGGATAGGAAAATTTTTACTTCACTTTTTGTGGAATTGCAGTAAAAAATTTGTAAAGATATTGTAAAAAATATTTAATCGAAATAAACTGCTACTACTATCCCCATATATGACCAAGCAAGCTGTTGGCTACTGTTTTGCATGCTCCTGAGCTGTTGCAAACCATCCCAGTGGTGATTTATATTTTAAGTCTGCTAAAGGCATGTAGTTTCAGAAACTTATTGAAATCCTTTAGGTTAAAGGGTGCTATATAAATCTAGTATGCTTTAAAATATTTTTCCCTGTCAATGAATGCACATATTTTCAGACATCAAGCAGAGATTGCACTGGGAATTTTGCAATACTGATGGGATATTGTCACTAGCATCCCAGTAGTTATCGAATAATACACATACTAAGGAAGACAACTGAGACCAGAGGTGACCTCAAAGTGAAATTCCAATCAGTTCATTGCAGCTCTTTCTGGCAACAGGAGAGATCCCATTATTTTGATCTGTACTGTCATTTGCAATACAAGTATACCCTTTAGTGAATCTTTCTAAAACTGTTTATACTTACAGATTAAAATTCACAGTCTACTTGACTTCGTAGCCCATTTAGGGAGTATCATCTGCTGCATGTGCAAGTCTTTATGCTTTTTATTGAACTATATGCGTTTCCATTTATTTTTTTCTTTGGCTAAACTAATCATGTGCTGATAGGAGCTCCTATTGCAGTAGAAGAAACAGCCATGCTCTTTGTAAAGTTCAGCCATAGAAGGATGAAGAGGAAAGGAATGATAAAAAAGATTTTGCTAAATATTTTCTAATCATTTCTGTGCTTTATGAAAATTTTACACTTCTTGAAAACCAAAGAAATTGTCAGTATATTCATCCCTGTCTTTTTGTTTGTGAAGAAAATGGTAAACATCACTCAACAAATCTATTTTCTTTCTCTTCTTTCCCCCATGAAAATAAAATACATTATCTGTTCACCTTAAACAAGATGTGTCTATTTTCTTAGAAAGATGCGTCTATTCTCTTAGAAAGATGCCTAAGGAAATCTTCAGTTCCTAATCTAATTTTTCCCTTTTTTCTATGGCAGATAGGCACCTTCAAAAGTTATGAGAAAGTGCTTTAAACTCATATTTTAAAATAGACATAGTCAGCCATTGTGGGGATGTATGCCGGTAGCTGCAAGATTCTGCTTCCTTCAGCATTGCTGCCACACCTTGCAATACTATATTTTTAGCAGAAATAATTAGTTGACCTGATCTGAAGATCTTCGTTTACCACAGGTTCTCGGACCTTAACTACAACAGCTATCCTTCTGTTAACTCATCACTGAGTGGAGGTGCTTTTTCTATCGTACCATAATGCTGAAACCGTCTCCAAATGCAAGAGCTGGATTCACATCATTCCTCTGCCTGATACCTCTTAATCCTGTCTATCCCATCTGTCCAGAGAATCCTAATTATGCTGAACGACAGCACAGAGGGAAGCATCCTGCCTTTATTTTTGCTGAAGTTATTCCATTTTACTTAAACAATTCAAGACTTGTCAAGCAAAGATTACCAGCGTTGCCTTGGCTGTGTAACTAGTAGGAGTTGTCTTGATAACTAGTCCTTGTTTGAATGATACCTTATCTATTCACACAATGTCTACTTCATATAAAAATACATGAAGTTATCGAACTTAGGTCTCTCTCAAGTAAAAACTTTACCATGAGGCAGGAATTACATCTGAAGGTGGCACCGTCTAATTCATGCAGATTACACAGGTGGCATTCAGGTATTCTGGAATTCAGGATTACACCAGCATGTTATGCTCTCCTTGAAGTGTTAATTCACTTACATTATCTTTCTAGGTATCATTGATTCATGATTTCCCTGTTAGGCTGTGATTTTTTATGAAGATAAAAAGAAAAAAAAAATCCTGATGTAATCTGATACTAAGTCTTAAGAGGAATGGCATGGGACTTGTTTTATCATACTCCCTTAAAGTTCTTGGGAAACAGCCTAGCCATTTTTTGGTGGTGGTGGTGGTGCTTTTTTCATCACCGGAGATGCCATTATTATAGCTCACAGTACTAGATCTGTAGAGAGTCCCTTGTTGTTATGAATTGGGAGTAAAAATCTATAGTCATACACTGACAGTGCATATTTTTAGGCAAGAATAGATAAACCCAACTGGTTTATATATAAACCTCTAAATTTATTTCACACAAAATAAGCTTTTACAGCTTTAACCACACATCTTCTCTTTAATTTGATTTAAGGTTTTATACTTCATTTGATAGTCACTGAAATGTATTGCATTGTCTCAAAGTGGTGCTAAATTCTGAGCTGCCATCACCAACAGGGCAGTCTTAATTTATCCATCAGTAGTATGAGAAGAGAGAAAAACATTTTGAAAAATGGATGAAGAATACTTTGCAGAGTTAAGGCTTCAAGAAGACAAAGGCAATTAGTTTTTTACTCTCACTGCTCAGTCAACAATTTGCAACCTGGAGGAGTGAGAAGTCAGTCATTGAATAGTGTGTCAACAGATGATTCTCATCTTTTATTGTAGCATTATCCTGCTGTTTTTACATTCTCAGAAGTGGACCTGCTACTGAAACTTATCATTATACGAAAATTAGAATGATTTAATAACAGTAGTTTGATTCCAAGGTTTTCAATGTAATTGGTTATTTTTTTCTGTAAATCTTCATGCAATAACAAATTAGCAGTGCTCAGTTTTTACTGGTAACATGGGGGGTTTTTTTAGTGCCTTTATTTTTTCTGAAAATAATGTGTTCTTGACACTTATATCTTAGATTTTGGAATTAGAGGGCTCTGTAAACAGATAACACAGAGGGAGATCCCTTCCCACATATTGACGGGATAAATTATGGATTATTCAGAAACTTTTTTTGGTTTGCTTTTTAACTTTTAATACAGAGTAGTAATGAAATTAAAGAGAATTGATTTTCCAGGTCTCTCTTTAAAGTCTATGAGAGTGTTTATACAGCCTCCAGTGGGCCAGCTTCCTGTCCCCTGAAATTTACCTTGGAATGAGAGGCCACTTTTAAGAGCTAAAGTGAAAGCCTCCCTACTGAGGCTAATTGTGGCACCTTTATGATGTCCCCAGAAGCACTGTCAGAGAAAAAAGTATTTTGATCATTGAAGGAATTGGGCCTTCAGGCAGCACTGACAGCAGTGACACTGTAGTCACTGGCATAGAAGATGAATGCAGTGAATTCAGGCAAGTGCTTAAACTTTAAAGCAAATGGGTGTAAAAATCTCACCAAGTATGCTATTTTTGTAGACTGCAGACCCAACAGAGTATTTTTCATTTTTTTAAAGCAGGTGGGCTCTCTGCACGGACAGCACTGACAGTCGGAAACTGCCAGATTTTAATCCCAGTTTACACTCATATTCTGTCTCTGTGATCATCTCAGGCTACTCACATTGCTTACTGTACTTACATTCTTATTTCCTAAAAGGGGCACATCAGAAGGTTATTTAATGAAGAGAATTTTACATCTGAATGAATTGCCTCTGGAGCAACATATTGAGGGAAGACATATTGAGAGATTATCATGTCACACAGCAACAGTGCACATTTAAACTCATTAGCAGTCCAGGCAGTGGCTGGTGGCCTCTGGCTCCCCGCATTTCCCAAGACAGTGTTGAACGCCCCTCCCTCCCCCCCCCCCCCCCTTCCCTGTGAACTCTGGTTCCTCTCTAATACTGGGACCATCCAGTCAGTCCATGCAGCAGTAGGGAGGGCAGAGGCAGCGTGCTTGGAGAACGCAAGTGACTTTGGCCAGTACCCGCTTTTCTCCCTGACAATGTTGCCTCTGCTGTGAGGGATTAGCTTCCTCAGACAGGTCTGTCAGGACTGCAAGGTTCTTGGGCCTGAAAAGCTACCAAAATGGAGTGTTTGGCCTTGCCTGGACTCAGACTATTTTTTTGTAATAGAAGTTATAAACTGAACTTCAGTGAACAGTGAATAAATGGTGCCGCTGATGCTATAGTCTTTGAGTAGAAGAGGCCTTATAGTTTCTCTCAAGAACGTCAGCTAACACATAACCTGAGGTCTGCACCATTGACATCTTGCGCCTTTATTCCTATTTTGCCCAGTCTTTTCATCTGCTGACTGCTGTTCCCGTTCGTGTTGGCCTACGAAAGCGTTTTCATTACTGAATAGGGGAGGCATGGGAATTCAGATGCCTTCTTCAGAGCATAACAAGATTATAAGGAGTCATGAGACTGTTACCTCTGTTCATTGTTTGCATTAATTTAGACTTAGTAACGATGAAAATCCCTTTTCCCTGTTCAGTTACTGGATTCTTAAAGCTGTCAGCTTGTCCTGGTTGGAAACAGAATTTCAGTAAAACCCTCCTCGAAAGACTGCAAGAAATGTTCCTAAGCCAACTCATTGTCATTAAACATTTAGTAAGAAGATTCAGTTTAAAACACTGTGAGTTGGCCACCACTTCATTTAATTAACATTGGTTCTGAAAGCACAATATAAATTTTAGTGCTTTTTTTAATCACTCTTTCTTTACATTCCAGTTGCACTGATTCTAAAGCTTATAGACTATAATCATCATACTCAAAGTAAAAGGATTTTTCCCATGCCTTCCATTCCTTAAATTGTTTTTAGATTTCCCAAGGGGCACATATTGTGTGAGATTATGATGATAAAGATTTTAAGGCAATTATGTTTCTTTAGTTGGAAGCTCAAGTTAATGTTTTTGAAGGTTGCATTCCCAAGAGCCCTGGTAAAAACAGAAGCCATGATGCCCCTCCTTTACATTTAAGTCGACCAACTGTCAAAAACAAGGCAGAAAGGCTAGCCTATCTTTGTGAACCACAAGTCAATTTTTCACTTAATATATCTGCTTTTGGTTGACTAGAAGATGTCTATAACAGAACATTAACAAACACTGTAATTTGCTGGGGTCAGCCAAGTCTGTAGCTTTGTGACTCCGAGCCCTCTTAAATTATGCTATCAGCTTTCAAAACCTTATTAGGTTTAACCCATTTCGGCGCCACTGGCTTCTCGGAATCACCAATACACCTCTAATCAGAAAACCGCAGAGAAGCCAATCTGCTGCTATCAGAAACCTCAGTACAATTTTGTGTATTAATATTTCAGAAAGCATGTAGGAACACATGCTCCCTGCTGAGCATTACAACCAGGCAAGCTACAGTAACAACGGAGATTGATCGCCAGTAAACCTGGCCAGAGAAACTTACTGCTGTCTCTTGTCTGGCTGTGGGTTTGGTAACCAAAGAAGGGAAAATGAAATGGGTTATCTGGCTTGCGATTAATAAATTCCCATAACTGTCAAGTGAGATGACACACAGAAGTTACATCTCTTACAGGAATAGAAAATACCTAAAACAGCGTGTAAGGGCTAAAATTTTTGCACCATTCCTCTACGGCTGATGTTACAGACCTTTTGGGTTTTTCTTTCTTTTCCTATCTCTGCTAAAAGGACACTCACACAGCATTTCTGAAGTGCTTCTCGCACATAAGCAGCTGTGCCTCCTCAGTGTGGATCAGGCTGTTACCGGACAGAATATGCAAGCCACTGGAAAGAAAAAAAAGAGAATGGTTTTCCAGTGGTGAGAAACTAGTCATCTTGCTCTCCTTCCCCTTGAAAGTTCGTATTCAAACACAAGGGAAACCTGTTTGCCAGGGGGTCATTTTTTTTTTTACCGTAGCCTCAGACGAGCACGGCTTTTGCTCCGGCCGGATCAGGGCCGAGGCCGGACGCCGCCGGGGCCGAGGGGCACGGCGCAGGCCCGAGGAGAGGCGAGGGGAGGGCAGGAGCCCACCCTTTAACTTTGCGAAGGGCGGCAGCGACAAGCCGGAGGTGGTGACAGTAGCGACGGCGCTTTCCTTTCCCCTCCGACGGTTCAAAGGGCTTCGCGTCGTTCTGTTTTCCTCAGCCGGGCCGCGGCGAGGCGTGACGGGGACCTGCCCGCCCGGCCACGCTGCCCCTTCCCCGCCGTCCCGTTGCCGCGGCCGTCAGCGGAGCCGCCAGCGGCCGGTGCCGCGTTGGCGCCCAGGTAGCGTCGGCGGCGGGCGGTGCCCCGGCGAGGGGCGAAGCCCGTTCCCCCTCGGCACTTCCCCGGGCCTGAGAGTACGCCGGAGGAGACGGAAGGGTCGCCGTGGGCGGGCGTGCAGGTAGAACCTCATCCCGACGCTGAGGTGCTGCTTTCTTTGTGCCACCGGCTGTGCGGGGAAAAAGTGTGGGGTTTTTTATTATTATTGTTATTTTGGTGGGGTTTTTTTCCTCACGTTTTACGTCGTTAGAGCCAACGTTCTGTTGGGGCGGGTGTCGCGGCGGTGCGGGCGGAGCCGCCTCTCCCTCCCTTCCTCTCCCCTCCGCGTCCTCCCACCGCCCCTAGGGCGGGATCGGTTTTGCCGCCGGGCCGGGCGGGAAGAGCGGGCCGGCCCTGCTTCCCTGCCCTCCTTTTAAGGGTTCTGCTCCGTTAATTTAAAGTAAAATGAGAGCTACTGGGAGTGCTGACTGTCGTGAGAGGACTTAAGTCTTACCTGTATTAAATAAAAACCCCAAACCAAACGTAAAGTACTTATAAAAATCAGTGTTTCACTGACTCCGGTGATACTCAGTGAGGTGTTTTTCTTGTGGAGCAGGCGATTGAGAGAAAGCATCAGCTTTTATTTGGCCCAGCTTTAACTTGCTTGAAAATAATTTCTCTGAAAGCTTCCAGAATAAGAAGTAAATTTACAAACTACAAAATTATTCTTTCACTGGACGCCCCCCCCCCCCCCCCCAATTCACAAGTAATTTGGAGTGCCTGTATAGTGCTTTAGTGTTTAGCAGTCTCTTGTCTCGCCCACTTTTTTTGCTCTAGACTGTAGAAGTTAAAAATAATTTGGGTTGCTGTTACGAAATCAGCTTAAGGCGCCCTTCAGGACTGTCTCTTCTCTTCAGGCTTTAATTTTTTTTTTTTTTTTTTTTTATTATTATTTTTAACTTCTTCCAGGCTAGTGCACAGAATGCACTTTTGTTCTTTGGGACTTTTGTAAATAAACTGTGAGAAGAAAATAACTGAGTTTTAGAGAGAAGCATGCCCGTTGGATTTCATACATTATGGAGACATACAGACCAAAATAAATTAGTAAAGCTACTATTTATATTATAATCTAAAAACTTAGTAATTTATACCAAAAGTTGTCCTAACTCTAGGGAATCCGAATTTGAGATGTTAATAGTCACTAAAGCTTATGAAGCCAACAAGGTACTACTTTTTTTTTTTTTTCCTTCCTCTCCCCTCCCACCATGTTGATGTTAATGCTATTTTAAAGGGATTGTCCTGGGCAGATCAGAAATACATGCGGTATTGTAAGAGCAAAGCTTGATGGTGCTTGGAACTTTATAATGTTAAACTATCTGCTGGAGCAGGCGATGCTCTACCATATAAACCCCTAGATTTATTATTATTTTTTTTTAGTACTCTTCTAGATCTTTAAGTTTTTGAGACACACTTTTCTCACCAGCAACAATTTCCTCCATGCTTTCATATCCTGTTTTACCACTGTCTTTGCACCAAGATAGTGTGGTGTGCTCACTCTTTGACATAAATCTTTTCTGCTTTGTATGGCATATTAATAATGTTAGCAAGAGAGACAGATTTACCCTGATCTAGTAAGATAGCTGAGAAGTTCGACTGTTCCTGCAGGATGTGAGAGATTTGTAGTTCTCAGTCCTATCTTTTAGGAGAGTTCCCTAACATGTTTTAAGCTATTACATAAAAGGTAGTATTTGTACTTCTCTGCTTTTAAAAACAAGTGACTAAAACAGTGAGTGATCTCAACAGACAAAAAAACCCCTTCAGAACTACACTAAGTTGATCCATTTTGATCAATTGATAATTTTCTGGGGATTTTTACACCCCTTTTTACCTTCTGATCAGTATTTTCATCAGGAAAGATAGTTTACCACTTCTTAGAGGTAAGCACTGTGTTTGACCTTACCCAGTCATTTGATGGCTCATGCGTGTTCTGTATGCTTACAAAGCACTACCAACAACTCTGAGTTTCTGTCAACCAATTCTCTGTATGTCCTAGAATGACATCCAAAATCAGATTATTTGAAAACATATTCTTTCTGTCTATTTTCCTTTGTAGTTTTCAGAGTGATTGACAGTTTTGATGACCCTGAAAAATCACTAGTGCCTAAGCGGGTCATTAAGAAAGACATGGAAGAAAAATAGGGACATTGGACAGCAGGAACCAATGTGGAGGCAGCCTAAGGAGACCACAAACATCACAGGCCAGAATATAGAGAGAATAAGTTATGTCATATGCCCTTCTCCCCTGTGTGCACATAGGTGAAATGATTGCTATTGACTCAGCAAAACTAGATTTGTCCCTTTCTGCTCAAAGACCGAAGGATGCAAGGAGTAAATCATTGCACATGTAGCATACTTATACCAGCTTTTGTTCTGTGCTGTCCCTGATTCTATTTTCATATTATAACTCTTCTTCATCTGAAAAAAAGAAATTATAAGAATTAAACTTTTTGCAAAGAATTTTGAAGATGAGTGTTCAGGATTTAATATTATATATTTATTGATCCATTCAGCACTTAGTTTGATAGTGGCTGAAGGAGGAAGCTTTTAGGCACTAGTTTATTATGTCAAAATGCAAAAGTAATGCAAAACTTATCATAAAAAGTGATGGCACCAGGAAGAAAAAAGCAGCTGTGTCTGTCAGTAGCTAACTTGACACTTACTGTTTTGTCAGTTACAAGAAAAAAAACTTGTATATAAACACAGAAATGGAGCTTACCCAAACAGATCTCCTAATTTCAGGGTAACAACCTGTCTCTAGTGGTGTATTTCTTATTTGGGACACAAAAATGCTTGATAAAACATTTTTTAGAAACATTTGCTAAACAAAGAAGCCAAGTAATTCTGGGAGTACAATGAGAAAGCTGAACAAAGGGAACCTACTTTAATATTTAGGAATTTGGAGTTTTTTCTCATTGCTAATAGCACATTTAAAATGTAAATTTGTATCTACTAGTGCCCTCCTTCTGATGAGTTGGAAAAGTAAGATTCTGTAAAGGAAAACAGAAAGTTAATCTTTAATTCCACAATTATTCCACAGCATTATGAAGATAGCCATCTTAATGCCAATCTGACAAGAGAAAGAGATAAAGCTGTCTTATGGTATTGTGATTTGTTTGTTCTCTAGAATGATGCTGGGGTAGGGGTAGTGGACTATAGCTTCTCACTGAACAAAGCTGAACCACCTTCTAATCTCTTATGCATAGATTCTTATGACAAGATTATGGAAATCCCCAGCTCATCCAGTTGCCCAAGGCTGGATCATAGAAATTTTCAAGCACATGAGGAACATTACTAGCTATGATTATAATCATGGATCTCATTTCTTGTGTGAGTAATCCTAATACAAGCAAGTAAACCATTTTTAATTTTTTTTTAATTTTAATTTATTTTTTTTTTTTTTTTAACTTTCCTAAGCACCCTGATCCCATTTTCTTCAGTGGGACTGTTGGTATGAATATGGATTAAAAGATCAGAGAAATGATGAAATGTACAAAATCTCTCCTACCTTTTTTCTGGACAAGGCTCTATATGTCAAATTAATATCTTTGGAGAAATCCATGTTTATTTCTAATCTGATCAGTGTAACTAAAATAATCTTTCTTATGGCATAGACTGTTGGGGGACCCTTCAGGAAAGGTCTTCCACCCCTCCCTTTTGTGCAACTTAAAAGGCTTTGAAGTAGCAAATATTTATATAGTTAAGGACAAAAAGATTTAAATAGAAGAAAGATCAGTACACGTGCGCATACTTGGTTACAGAAGTGTTGAGGAAATATGTTCTCTGGATTGGGGGAGGGGGTGAGGGGAGTACATATGTTACTGGTGCTTGTTTTACAGTAATTTCATATTTTCGTACTCAAAAATTATCCTGATTTGATAGCAAGCTAGAAATTAAACCACTTCTTAAAATAGTCTTGAGGCAGAAATCTTCATGCCATGTAATAAAATATCTTTTTCTCAATTAAGGAAAACACTTGCATTGCTTTTTTCCTAACCAAAGAAGCTGGGCTAGGAGAAACACAGTTTCACTGTTCTTCCATGAGGATTTGGGCAAAATCTTGTTTTCCTGAATTAAAAACCTTGGCAAGCTGAGGTAAATGCCTTCTTCCAGACCTTGCTGGATCCTGAGAGGTCAGCATATCTAGATGGTGTGATCTGTGTGGGGGCTTTATGTTTTTGCTTTGTCCATGGTCTCCTTCAGGAATCCTGGTTCACTTTTAACAGAGTTCTCTTGATGTGCTGCATGGCTTCATCTTCCTAGAATCAGAGGGAGTAATATTGTCTCTTCCATCAAAGTTTCTAAGCCATGGTTTTTAATGCATGTTTCAATTAATTAAGCTTTTTTTTCCTTGCCCTCCACTTCCTGCAGTTTTATTTTGACTCCATTTGCTTCCCCAAATATCCTGGGAACTGTACTGTTAGAGAATGACAGAGATTTCTTTCCCTGGTGGTTAGATACCCCCACTGTCTCACTACTTTGCTTCCAGCAATGCAAAACTGATGAAAATCAATGAAGGTCTTGCAGTTTTACATAACATTGTCTTTCTGTCACCTTTATGGAAGCCACATCTTACCTTTACAATTTCATAATAAAATATAGCAAGTTCAGAGTGAGTCTGTATTTGAGTGGAAGAATGCAGAGAAGCTGGTGTCAGTGAACTAATGTTTTGCTGTGGCTTTGTGTAATGCAGTTATTACTTAAACCATAAAAGCTCATGTGGTGGTTGCATACTTCCTTCTGAGTTATTAGCATCTTGTGCACTTTTTACAAGCTGAGTTGTAGTTCATGGAAGAAAATTGCTATACTGAAAAGGACTCCACGTGTGTGGGCAGTACAGGTGCACACACACAATGCTAATGAAATACGTGCCTTCTCACTGTGCATCACTTACCTAGTCTTTCTGCCAAGTGTCAGCATAAATAAGCACTTCTTGCAAAATTGCTTTAATTTCATCAATATGACTGCAAGCTTTTGGGCCTCTAACTGACTTTTCTGCACCTCGTTCACACATCTCCTCTAATCATGAGGCTGTAAAGTTAACCCTTATTTATGGAAGTGTCTTGCCAGCTGTTGTTCACAAATCGTTCCTTATAACCTGTGTAGTGAAGTAAACATCCTGATAGTAGTGCATTTGTTAAGAAGCTTCAGAAACCCTTGGTTGTTGTTAACTATACTTTGAAATTATTCTTGTTTGGATGTCAAAATTATGTTGGTGTCTGGCTATTGGGATGGAAGTTGGGAGATTAAAGGATTATTTAGCTGTAAACCTGCCCTTGTAGATTTATTAGAATTAAAGGAGCTGAAAAATAGTCAGGTAACAGCCTAGAGTTTTTGATTCTTACAAACTTTAGAAGCTAATAACCTGATAGCGCGTTGCTGGAATTATTGTTTGTGTCAACGGCTGCATCAACAGTCTCTTTATATTTGGGAGGATGGAAACATTTATGCATACATATAAATTAGTATTTATGCCCCCAATTTAATGTTTGTTACAAAAATAATGCATATGGAAACAGGCCATCAGTTGCTTTTCATGAAGGCTAAAAAGATTTGTGGGTTTTACCAGTTCTTTCATTAAACCCATTTCTGAAGAAGGGATGTTTGTTTCCTTTCTTTGAAAGAAAGCAATTGATCTGATGTAATGGATTCAGGAATGCACCTAGGCATGATATGATTTGTTATTGTTTATATGAACAGGCTTAGTTACTCTTAAAAAATTGTCTTTTACATGGCCTGCAAGTCAGGAGTATTCCATACAGATGTCTAATTTGTGTTAATTTCTGTAAGAGCATGATATTTTTGTATGACTGATAAGTAAAAGCAATTTCAGGTAACAGAGAAGCGTTCTTGTTTTCAGAATTTTCAACAAGGTGTCAAGAAAATTATTTTGGGTGTTAGAGGATTAGAATTGAGAAAAGTTTCTAAGCCTTCTTTTTATACTGTGTACCTCAGTGCCTAAAGCACTTGCCTGGCTGTTTTTTGATTATGCAACTTACTTCTAAATGATAGTAATTTTAAGTTTTTTAAAAACTGGGTCAATATGTACAGGCAGATTGGGCCTTTTGAAAGTCATTATATTTAAATATGTAGGTAGGTATTTACAGTCTGTTCTATTGTTACAACCTAACCATAGGAGGATGCTAGAAGTTAAACAGACCATTCTCCTATTGGCTTTCTTTGTTTTGAAAGTCCCCCACCCTCTTTCTCATGTAACTGGAAAGCCTTCTGACAGCATAGAGATTAAGATCCTTGCTTTGTAATTTTACTGTGTGAAATAGTTCCTTTATGATGTAATACAGTATTTAGGATATTGTAACAATTAATTTGCACTCGCAGTGTGTATGACACAACAGTTGTCTGGCAGGATGCTTTTGTGTCATTGATTACATGACCAAAATTTTTTCTGATTGTCAAATGTTTTCAATTGGATATGCTGCTTAAGAGATCTTGAACCCTCACCCTCCTGCAAAATCAACAAAATAACATTTTTATAGATGTCTTTGTTAGCGTAGATTCTCCTAGTTGCTTAAACAACACAGGCAGCTGTTAATTGTTATTTTTAAACTGATTTTTCCTGTTTAAATATTCTTACTCCAGAACAAGAGTTCTGTGTCTTGTTGAGGCTTCTTGAACATCGTTGACTTACATTCACATCAGAGGAAATTGAGCTGCATACAGTACCCCAATGAAATTGTTCGGTATTATTCACTGTTACCTTAAAAGATAATATAACGAAATTTAGTATCCAGCCAAAGTCTGAATAACTGCTAATGGTATCCTGTCAGAGTGAATCAGAAACTCAATATTGGACAGAGCAGTAAGTGTTACTCATTTTTAACATTGCCAGCAGAAATAACGGAACAAATGTGAAGGTACAGCACTGAGTTATCTGTGTAATTGGCACCACCTAAAGCTGACCTTTAGGTTTCCAAAGCATAAGGTATATCTCTGGTACACAGCAAGAGGAGAAATAATGAAATTGACAGGCTGGAGTCATCATTGAAAAAAATATATAATCCATTTTACATTGACACATAATTCTTTGAGATTCTGGAAGCCATCCAAAATCCATTTTAGTATTTTCAGATAAATGGCTGACACTTTAATGATCAGCTATTAAAGGTCAACAATTTAAAACAGAGTGGTCTACTTGTTCCAAATGAAATTTAATGTTTGAAAAGGAGTTAAGTGTTCAGCTATATGTGCAGCATCTGAAAACATAAATTGACCTTCTAGAAGGAACATGTCTGCATATGTATCCATTTACATGTACATCTCATTATGCTAACAGTGTCATAAAAGTTGATCAGTTTGATTAAATGCATTTACCATTCTCTAGTAATGTACACGGTGGCTTGTGCATTATCTTAGTGAAGTTTTTCTTTATGAAAAGCAAGCTGGTTATAAAACGTTCTGTCTGCTGTGACATATTGAAAGACACATGGTGTGTTTACCCAAATCACATATCAGATCTTGCTTTTCTAATTAATAAACATTGTGGCAAAATTTTGCTCTAGGCATATTTTGACTTTTATTACATATGTTTTTAGAAGTACGTTCCAAATGCTGGTCTGTTGTCTTGTATCGTTCTTTATTTCATAACTTAGTAATCACAACATATTTTTGTAGGTGTATTGCCTACTGAAAACCAGCATCTTGGTCAATACAGTTTATTTAAATGCAAAGAAAACATTAGCTGTGTTTAATATCATTCTCAGCATTACACGTAACTAAACCAATGCTTTATTACGCTACAATGGTGATACACAAAATAATACCTACAGCAGGATGAGGTGTAGTTCACAGAATTTCACAGTGCTTTTAACAAGAATAAAGCTAAAGCTTAAGAGAATTAATTGCAACATTTGATGTAGAGCGCTTTGGATTATCTTTCTTGATCATTTGATTGAAAAAACAATTCCTACACATGCTTTCTCAATACAAGATTAGAATAATTACAGCTGAGTAAATGCCTCAAAAAAACTCTTGTGTTTACACTGAATAAAACAATATGCTAAATTGCCCTTGCCTGTGCTTATAGTTTCTCCTTGCTTGCCCCAGCTGTTTTAATGAATAGCTAAATATGAAAAATGTGTACAGAAAAAGCTGCTTTCTCTAAGACTTTTTGGTAATTGTTTTTGAAGTTACCCGTCTCAAAAGAAAGTAATTGCTCAAGAACTATGATTATGAAAAGTTGCTTGGACCTGTCATCCTATAGATGAGATAGTGTGTGTCCAGTCCTAATTAAAGACGTAATTAAAGTTCGTTGGACACTAGTTTAGATGATTTGATAAATATTATTCAAGTGTACTAGCTAAAAATGCCACTACGCTTTTGGACAATACAAAGTGAGGAAAAGGTGAACAGTTCTTTAACCTGTTTTCTCTGAGACAGTGAGAAGGTGCCAGATTCTCACTTGGAGCCTAGAGAAGAGTTACGGAGTGGGCCTGCGGTTGGTATTCCCCCCTCTAGTGCTCACTCAGCTTGAATTGATGGTGCTTTGAGCATGGGGCTGAACCAGGGGACATCCAGAAGTCCTTTCCAACCTAGATTATTCTTTGATTTTGTCATGACCAGCTTCCACCCCCATAAAGCAAAATCATACAGATGAATTTGCATCATTCTTCTGAATCTGCCTTTTTTCCTCCGTTGCTGTCCCATTAACTCAACTTGGAAATTAATACTCCAGCTCACCTGTTGTGCTGCTGGGACTCACAGAGGCATTGAGCTGGGTTAGGCTTTGTGGAAACCACTTGCTTGAAACTGCAGAGATTATCAGCCTTTTGTTTTCAGTTGTGGAACAGCACATTAGTTGTCTTAGTATTTGATGTACTTAATTTTCATCCTCTTGCTGCATGCTGAGAGGAGTAATCGTATCCTTTTAACTGATGGCATTTAATTTAACTGCTCAAGTCAGGATCTCGAGTGCACCCTGGAGCTGATGGTGTGTCAGGACCCTCACTCCTGCCTGTGCTGGAAATGGGGTGCCCTAGACCTGCCAGTCTGAAGCTCCCACAAATGCATAGCGATTTTGTACAGCACGGTACCTTCTGGTGGTAACTGAGCTATCTGGAAATGAGATAAGCTTTGCAAATGTATCCTTCCCAAAAGATTAGAATAGCTTGGTCAAAATGCAAATAAAATGCTTCAGCAGACAAACGCACTTGTTTAGGCCTAGTTCTGCATGACCCCCTATTTCACAGGGAGTTATTCTCAAAGACCTTGTCCAGATTAGGACAGTATTGCTCTTGAATGGTACTGTACTGATGCAATGAGCCTGTTTTAATTCATTAATTGCTCAGCTGGTATGAGGCAGTAAGCAGTTGTGTGTGGACGTGTGAGGAGAAAGGACCTGCAGCACAAGGCGGGAGGTACAGGTCTCCTTGAAAGCACCTCCCTGTGACTGCCAGAAGGATGACTGACTGCATCTTCAAAGTTCTTTAAAGAAGGGGGGTCTCCAGTAGGGTAGAGTGCTAACAAAAGCTTAACTAGCCCTGTTCAAAGCAATAAAGTTATGCTAAAGTTATGCAACTTTCTGTGCCTTGAAGATGCAAAGAAATGGACAGGAGAATCTTATTTCTTTTTGTGATATAGAATGGATGAGTCACCAGATAAAAAATGTGAAAAAAGTGAGAACACCAGGGTTTGATTGAGAGGTGTTACTATCTTCATTCTTCTTAGAATGTTATTAATGAAATAAATAAAATCTCTATAGGTAAATATACAAAGGTGTTGCTAGCTGTAGAAAAAAATCTTCCTTTAGCATTTTTACAGTAGATCTTGATGTTAAATGTGATTTTGGGGAGGGGGGGGGGGGCATGGTGATGTGCAGTCTGTTTAACCTCTTGATACTAAAAGGACTAAGGAAAAAAAAAAGTTATTCACTATATTTCCTATAACCTCATATCTTCAGTTATTTACACCTATTCACAGTGAATGCAAAATAGTGTTGGATTGTAATTATCTCCTTGTGAGAAACAGTGCTAGTGCTTTATCATTTACACTTTGCCTGGGTGTAAATTACACAGTCAGTCCCAGAACATTCTCTCAGGAGTAGATTACGTGAAGAAAATTTGAGAATGAGGTCATCAAAGTAGTAAACTCTTAATTCATAATTTGAGTGTCAGTGTCCTGCTTTTGTTGAAAACAGTGTTTGTGGTTTTTTTCCACTGTCAGTGGGGAAGAAATTGAAAATGAGGGGCTTATTTGAACTGCCTGAAGGGGATTGTAAAGAACAGGTGAAAGAAGTTATTCACTGTTTTCTTGGTTTGCACCAGGTACGGGTAGTTGGCTCTGCAGTTATGTCCCAGTTGTGCTTTACAATTAATATTGCTTCACTGGCTGCATATAGAGCTACCTGAGTGCTCTGCTGTCAACACTATTGGAAGCTGTAGTGAGATCCTGTATGTCATAGGACGTAATGTGTTAGTCTCACTGAATACATCAAGCAGATCAAGGGCTGAAGAGCAAGATGGTCCTTAATTACTTAATTATCACCTTTTTTTTTTTGTTCACCCAGACCCTGTTATAGTTCCACATTGCTAAAGGACTGCTTAGGGACAGACTACTAAGAAAAGTGCAGGTGCTGTCTTATGTCAGTGCTGTAATTTCTGTTTTGTTTTCTCACCTTATGTTGAAAGAAATAATCATCTTTATTACTGGAAGTACTTGTGGTCTTTGTTTTCATATCACATCTTGGATTTTGAACAGCTCTGTTTTTTAAAAAAGGGGCTTGGACAGCCAACAGGTGTTCATAAAGGTACAGGAATAATTTTGCAATGTGTTCAGTTGTGTGGCTTGGTCCTGGGTAAACTTTGTTGCTGTTGCAAGCTGTCTGAATACACAAAAAAGACTTCAGTATCACAGCGTTAAGCAACGTGCCCACGAAGAGTGTGAATGATTCTGCTTCTGGGAATAACACTGAGGATGAATCTATTTTAGATGTAACTTCTGAGTAACTAGTTGCAATTGAACAGGTTAGTAGTTAGGATGAAAGTGATTGTGAAAGCCAAGATAGCATATCTAGAGAAAGAAAATCTTTAGAACAGTAGAAATCTGGCTTAAAAAAAATTATTTATGAAGTTAGTATTATTAGTTGAAGTTAGTATCTATTAGTTGGTATATGAAGAATTCCCCAAGGAAAACATTTCACTGGGAGTAAAAGAACATAGGGTAGACAGGTGGCAGTTTTGAAAAGGTGACATCCTAAAGGCACAGTAATGATCTGCTTGGTGTTGAAGATGACAGCAAGATACCAAACATGTATTTACCAGGGCCTTTCAGTGACCTGAAAATTGAAACAGAATTGAACAAGAACATGGAAGAGGATATTGTTAGGAATGGATATAAAATAATAACATAAGAATGTTTGGACAAGTTCAGGAATATTAGGGATTCTAGAAATACTCTGAAATCACATTTGAAAGCAGGGAAAGCTAAAGGAAAGTATGTCTCCAGTGCCTAATCAAGTGAATAAGGAAATAATGGGTGAAAAAAATGAAGCTGCAATGTTTAATGCCTTTGGTTTCTAATTTTTAAATTATTGGTGATCATGTGGTCACCAGCATGATCGCAAAACAATTTCTATTAACTATTAGGGCAGGGAAAATAATACATCTAGAATATTTAAATAAACCACACATCTAAATTGGGATAATATGATGAAGTTTATAGTAGGCTAGCTGTGGAATTGTCTGAAAAACTCTGAATTCTTAGTATTTGAAATTGATCATAGGGTCCATAGGACTCTACATGAATGGATGTCATCTGGCACACTTACAGAAGCAGAGGAAGGAAGGTCTAAAATTCTGAACAAGTCAGACTAGCGTCAATAACAAGGCAAACTTTGAAATAACTTATTAAGCACTTTAAAAGCCTCCAAAGGTGCAAAGAATGAGCCCTAGCTGTTCTGCCAAAAACATTATGTCAAAAGCATTCTAATTTTTGCCTTGACAGAATATTAGTGCTAATGGACCTATTAGGGAGAAAAAGTTGTGAATTACTGTGATTAGACTATAACATTCTTACAAGCAAGAAGGGGAAGTAGTATCTGTATTAAAGTTAAATGCACAATGGTGTTTTCCTAGAGTAGCTCCTACAATGTTAATAGGCAAACGTAAGTGGAGCATATAAACTATTTTTTTTATTTTTTTTTTTACTTCTGTTACTGGTTTGATGACAGAACGGGGGAAAATTCTAGAAAAACTGAGCCCTAGTGCTTCTGTGATTCTTGTTAGTGTTGGAGAACCTGGGGACTCCAACACTTGTACAATTTAGGACAGGTAAGACAAAAGCTTTATTGACTATTGTCATAGGGAGAGAACACCTGGGCAGCTCTCCTCCTCTGCTTCCCTGTTACCTGCCAAGGTGATTGCAGACACCCCACCTATCATCTGCTCTTTCAGGAGAAAAAGAAAGGTGATAAAACCCAGTCATTTTGATACTAACACAGCCAGGTAGGTATCCATCCCTGGGAGGGATAGACTCCTGGAGTAGCTTGCCAAGTGCCACAATTCCAAGAAGGAATCAAACAGAAGATAAAGTGACAACATGGAGAGAGGGCTCTGGGGGAGCCTATGGGAGCGGCACACCCAGTATTATCAGAAGTGGGGAGTTGCAAACAATCAGACTGTTAGCTTTTAGTCAAAAGGAAAGTTCTTTTAGTAAAGATAACTTCCTAGCTAGGCCTCTCAATCTTAAATATTAATATTTTTACCACTGCATTAGTTAAAGCAAAATTTGAGACCTTCTATAAGTGAAAATAATGTTTACCCTTGGAGATCTTGCCAACACAGAATATCGTTTCCATCCATAACTGCAAATTCTCTTTTAATATAAGAATATGTATGTTTTCTGTAGTGCTTTTGGCAAAATGACATAAAACTCTTCCTTTGCGTTTCTTTATCTATAAGGAGGTAGGACAGTAGAGAAATCTACTTCATTAAATTTAATTTGGTTTTCTCAGATGGGTAGCACTCCAAAATGCAAAGAACAATAGGTTTATATGCCACTAAAAAGTGAGAAACTTGTTCACTTTTTTCCCCCCCCCTCCTTCCATTGTATTTTGAACTTGTTTATATCTGATTCATATTTAAATTTCAGTAGGTAGAAAATCTGAGTCCTCAACTGGAGGCCTGAGATTTGTAGTGTATCCATTTTGCTTTCACTGCGCAATTATTTTAGAATACATAGGATAGCTTAGGTCACACCTCAGTAGCCCAGCAGGTATTTGAAATGATCTTCATATTATAAGCCCTTGTAGCCTTAGCGTGCTGTTGATGCAAGAAGTATTCTCTCTCCTAAATTACTGGTCTGGAGCTTTAAAATGCAGAGGTTTGCAGAAGTTACCACTTAATACTAGTAAGTCTAGTATCTCAGTCAGTGTGAGACATTGCATTGAGCGATAGAGAACATGTTTTTTCATGAAGTGTAAAAATGAAAGCCTATTTTCCTTGATCCCTGTACTGCAGTAATTCCAGCTCTTCCTTTATTCCCTTTGAAGTTTATAATTCTGTAATGCTTCCAGTTGCCCAACTATCCCTTTTCAGCCAGTAGTCTCAGCTTGTCCTTATGTTCCGTAATTAAGAGTACATCTTTTGCCTGGTTAAAAAGTATATGCATTCACATTGGCCACACAGAAGACACAGCTAACTATTGATGTCACACTTGCCTTTTCATGTTGGAAACCTTTAATGTGGGTATTTCCCCTGTATCAGTTTTTCAGACTTCTACTGATTCTTCATGGAGCTTGTAGAAACTTTGTCTTTTGGATATCTCTATCCTTCTCTCAAACAGGGTTAAAATTGGCCAATAAATCATAGCTTACCAAGGAAAATAAGCACAGAATGCAATTCCAAAAGTTTTGGGAAACTGGCTTTAAAACCATGGCAAACATCAATCCTGCAGCTCTATTTTAAAAGTGGTGGCAGAAAATCCAGACAAGTACTATTGTTTCAGTTTACCAGTTGGAAGTTGATAGGGAAAAAAAATATTGCAAGTCTACAGCTAGTTGTTGTGGTTTCAGCCCAGCCGGTAACAAAGGACCACGGAGCCGCTCGCTCACTCCTCCGCCCCCCTCCGGTGGGATGGGGAGGAGGCGGAGGAGAGAAAAGAAAAAGAAACTGGAACCTCGAGGGTTGAGATAAAGGCAGTTTACTGGGACAAACACAAAGAAATTACAACAACAACAACGGCACTAATGGAAAAAAGTATACAAAAAGAGTGATGCACAGTGCAACTGCTCACCACCCGGGACCCGACGCTCCGCCACTTCCCCCACCGAAAACAGAGACCACCCCCCGGCCCGCTCCCCATTTATATACTGAGCATGATGGCACATGGTATGGAATAGCTCCTTGGCTAGTCCAGGTCAGCTGCCCCGGCTATGCCCCCACCTCCCAGGTTCCTGTAAAAATTAACTCTATCCCAGCTGAACCCAGGACAGAAGTCTAAGTCAAAGCTGGATCCTGAAACCATGTGAAAATGTGTGTTCGAAAAGTGTAGCAGAGAAATACCTGGTTTTCCTGGTAGTAGATCGATTGTGCTTCAGAAGCAGACGATTCAGTTATTTAAAAGAAAATCTGATGTCATTTGTGTGAGCTTAAGCCAAAAATGATTGATTAGTTGTTTAAACCATCAAGGCTAAAGCAGTGTATTCAAAACCCATAAAAAAGTGTCTTATCTGCCTCCCTTTTCTATGGGGCTTTCCTGGTCATAACCAAGTGAAGCAACAGAAGAGGTAAGAGGTTCAAGCATAAAAACACGCATATCCCATTATATCATAGGAAAGAATCCCTTAAAATACTTTAAAGATTAAAAGTTTTGATAAAAGCAGAAAGGAAGGAAATTAGAGAGAAAAAGAAACTTCTGGTATTTTAAAGAGAGCTTGAGAGGGTACTTAAAAAGTGATGTGGAGCTGGGGAAGTCTTACCAGTGCAGGTAAGAGATGTGCCGGAGGAAGATGCCTGTGCAGTGAGTAGGTAAAACATGGGGAAATGTTCTTCCCTTCCACAAAAATATCATTTCTTTATCCATGTCTATTTTATCTAATATGTGCAACACAAATGACTAGCTAAAATACTGTTTATTGCCCTGTCATGCTATAGCTCATTAGCCTAAATATCTTGTGCACATACCACAAACAGAAAACTATTTAGTTAATATTTTTTTGACAAAACCACAAAGTATTAATGAAATTTTAATTTGTTTTGGCAAGTTGTGTATTTAAAAAATTATTTTTCCTGGGGTGTTATGGATTAAATTTACATAGCCACTGGAAACTAGTGATAAATGGCATGCTATTTTCATAATATTTTATTTACTTAGGTCTTCTATATCTTGGTTAACTTTTATTATTTTTCCATGGGAATAGTTTCTATTTTTTACCACTCGCACCTCCAGGTTTTCTTTTCTTCTTCTGCCAAAATAATTACCGCTTTAACTCCCAAGTTTTCCTGAACTGTAGGGATTTATAACTTTATACAAGAGCAGCTTGTTTAATGCCCAAGCAGTCTTAAAAACACCATAGTCAGGAAATCTGAAGAATATTTTTGGGTGATTGTATTGTTGTCATCTGTTTACAGCAGTAATTTACATTTGAATGCTCTATTGATCTGTTTCAGAGGGATCTGGAGTACCCTGTTAGGTGTAACAACGTATCTAAAATAATAGCTTCACACCATATTATGTATCAGAAATTGTATCTGATGAAGAAATCTGTATCATGGGATACAGCAGACCTGTGAGATACTTAAGAGCCTCCTAGGTATTTCCATTTTGGATTATCTTGGTCCTGAGTATCTAATTCATGATTTTGTACAATAGACAAGAACAGAGCCAATGCTACTGGATGTGCTTCGCATGTCTGCTAAATGCATTTCACAGCAGTACCTTGATTTATGTACTATTTCCCCTTTTCTAATTCATCGGTAATTAAAGTCTTTTGACTGCTCTAAAGATACAATCTCAATGGTACTGAGATACTTCAAAAGAAGAAAAGAAAAACCCACACTTATTTATTGCCCACATAAACTGCATACCTAATCAGATATGTGAGCTTTTGTGTTCTGTATTCTCCAGCTTCTACCACTGCTAAAGTCAGTGCAGACCCAAATATTACTTTAAAGGCAGTTTCCCTCACCTTTTTAATGCTACTTGTGTCCCAGGAGAAGATGGCAACTGTATGAAAAGGAATAACATAGAGGGGAATATTCTGTTTCTGATCTGAATGTTCCTCATGTGTGCATTACACATAAAATATGAAAGCGTATGCCATGAAGTATGTATGTTACATTGCACTGCCACAATGGATCGCCTGGCTATTTTGTCATTAGGTCCAGTTCAGTAAAGATGATGCTTATTCATTGGCTTTTTTATTTCTTAGCTAACATTGAAGCCGGAGAGATTGATCTTCCTCCTGCCCCTCCAGTCTGAGTATCTTACTGGTATGAGGATTGGGACTTGACTTGAAGAATGCCTGCTAGGCATTGGCTGTGCTTAGAAAAGGAAATATTACTGGTGGCAAGTGAAAAAGGGTTCTTCTAATATAAGCAAAATAGCTCTGTGTCCTTTCCAATATACTGTGTAATTCATTTTTATGCCACCTCTGCCACGTCTGAGAAAGAAATGTTTTCTTACAATAGAGCTTTAGTGAACCAGTCATAAGAGATGTTACTGGACAAACACTTTCAGGTTATCTCTGAAAATTTAATGAACTCCCCAACACCTAACTTAAAATCTTGACTGAAACAAGGGATTCACATCTCTTAAAGATTTATAGATTTATAATCTGGAAATTTAAATCTTAACTACAGCTATTCCAAATCTGATCTATGAGTAGTGTAGGTTAGGAAGAACAGTTTTAGGAATAAAAAAAGACTTATGTTTAAAAAGAAAAAAAGTAGTCAGAAGGGTGTTTCTTCTTATGTCTTCTTTTATCTTAATTTTTGGTTACATAAGCTCAGAGCTTTAAAATAATTCTTTACACTACTCATTCAGGATCAGGAATCAAGGACTCCCTGGTGTTGCAGTGTGGCATTTCTGGTCACTGGAACTTGTCTCACTTCCCTAACTAGCCCTTACAGCCAAATGAAGAACCACACAATCAGTATTTTCTGTTGGTTTTTGTATATACGCAGTGTGTAAAGGTTCTGCTTTCTGTGAAAGTCGGTTCTGAACTTGGTTTCATGAATCACTGAGTTCAGGAACGGACTGTGATGAAGTTAGCCATTTGCTTTAACTCAGTCTTGATTAACATAAAGTAACTAAAAGTCTCTTTCTTATTTTTTTCCCTTCACAAGATTGCAGAATAAACACTGTTGAAAAACTTTATACAGGTACAGATAGAGGACAATGAAAAGACTGTATTTACTAAACATTTAGATTAGCTCTGTTCTTTCTTCTCACTTTCTGTGAATACTGCTGACAAATTGACAGATGTTTTGTAGGCTAATAATCTGATTTTTTTGCAACCTTGTGATGCCACATCTCCCTCATGGAAAGGAGTTGCAGTTGGGGGAATCCACACTCTTTAATTTATACCTGACATATCTTCCATTTAAGGGGATTTACTTTTTCTGTTCTCTTTTAAGGATGCCTTAGTCTTTAATATTACAAGACGTCAGTTTCAGCTATTCTTTGTGCTTTAGCAGTAGAAACATTAATATTCATTGGGCATTGGTAGATGCAGTTGTCACCTTTCCGAGTAGGTTAACAACTAGGCAAGGCAAAAATGTATTGTGAAGGCAGTATGACACCAAATGTTATTTTTAATTGGTCTGGATAATGTTCACTGTGAGAGTAAAACCTTTCAGTGTATTTCTGACATTTGTATTATGTATAAGATGGACATTACCAGCCCTATAAATGGGATTAAGACAAGCACTCCATCACTGGCTGTCTTTTGAGACATGATATGATGGTTGGTAGCCAGTCATTTTGGGCTGATACCAGGAATGAGGTTCTGACTGATTTCCTGAGTGATATGATGCTATGTTTACTGAAATAATTTCATTTTAAAACCACTTTCAAATATCAGTTCCTTAAGTGATAAAAAGAATGTTACTGCTAACACACTTGGGCTTAAAAGTTGAAACTTTTGCTGTTCTTTAATCATGTAAAATGCTAATGTGTTGAAGGTCCATACTTACAAGTATTTTCCATATAAATACAACGTGTGATATAATTGCCAATATAATTTTTTATGTAAATGGTCAAGTATGATACTGAGAAGTATAGGGCATTCAGGCAATAACAGTTTTTAAAATTAGGAAACATTTCACTAACATAAATTCTTAATTCATAGAATGTTGGACATATTAATTCATTGACCAGCAAAGCTTAGCCCTCTATGCACTGATCAGGAGGAGGAAAAAACCAACCAACCCTCTTTAAAAATAAGTGAAAAGACATTATGATGCTTTTTTGTTTGTTTGTTTACGCATTAAAGAGTTTGAGGCGGAAAACTACAAAACACCCCATGGGTAGAAAATGGTAGACTTTCTTCAGTTTCTTGATACTCAGAACTGCTACCTTACTGCATATTATATTTATCCATGCTATAGAAAATAGGATCAGCAGGCCAAAATTTTATTTTTTGCCCCTCTACACTTTGTCCGAGTTTTCTGTAACTTGGATAAGATAAACAAAAGGTAAATATTTGTAAACCAGCGGTAAGTTCTATCTCAGAAAAGGGTGACTTTCTAGGATGCAGCCCCTGTTGACAACTTCCCTTAGAGGGAGACAGATTTCTGGGAGAGAACAGTAACTATAACCAAAGTTAATACTACAGTTAGAAAAAAGTAAGTCTTAGTTAAAACATAAACAACTATTTGTAACTGTACAATTAATTAAGAATTAAATGCTATCAGTATAAGCATATATAAACAAATTGTTCAGTGTAATAGAATAAATCATGAATAATAGTTCAAGACCTCCTTTCCACCTGGCTTTTCCTTGGAAGACAACTTTTCTTGCATTCTGTTTATGTACACGTCCACTAGTTTTATCATTCAGGTAACAGCAACATCTGCTTCTGTGTGCAAGTAGGAGGCTAATGTGTGGCCTTATGTCTTTCTTCACGGAGGGATGGAACTTCCTTTGTATTTGGCAGTGAATATCAGTACTTTAAAAAAAGTGACATCAACTTCTGTAATAAATACTGTAGTTGAGTTAACTTTGTGTTGAAAAATCTGTGTGAAATATAGATACTTTATGAATTCGATACCTAATTGTGTTGTAGATGAGATTTCTGAAATTCAGGTTTGCAGCAGTGGAACAGTTGACCATCTATTCTGACGAAAAGTGAATTTCCACACTGCACTGCCATATTCATCTCTCTGAGTAGAGACTAATAGAAGTTTGAATATTAATGGTAGGATGAAGACTTAAACTTTTCCAGAGAAAAATAAAGGTATTTTAATTCTTAAGAGTCTTTAATTAGAACTATGAAATAATTAATTTATACAGTACATGTCTAGCTAAATACTAAGAAAACAAATATTATTCAAGTCATCAGTATAATTTGCTGTATTTCTTGTATATGTTATATAATCAGTGACTTAAAAACCTGCTTTGATTTCTTTCTGAAGGCTTTGAAGTTTCATTACTTAGTTGCTTAAGGTAACTGTAAATGTTTAAAACTGCATGCTAGTAAATAAGTAAGTGGGAGTACAGGTTTTTTCATTATGAACATGTTGAACTGAAGGTCCATCCTAACTCTTGCCTGCTTTCAAAATTACAGTTGATACATATTACGCTTTTACATTGACTAACTAGTGTAAAATATCCAATAGAAGTCATGAGGAGAAAATGTTAAGTGGAAATTTCTTCAGTCAAAAGTGCTATAGAAAACTGAAGATTTCTGTGCATAGATAGGGCAATGGAATTCTCTAAAGGAGCAATAAACATATGTATTGAGTTAATTAATGAGCCTTCAAATGAATAAATTGGTTTTCCTGCATGTAAAGACATACCAGTATAAACAGAAATAAGGTGGAAAATATGGAAATTGAGGTGGGAGGGGAGGGGAAGGTGTATTTGTTGTTCCTCAACAGTTAAATATAGAAAAGACCTTTCAAAATGCAAACTTAGGCAACACTATTTATTAATAATTTAAAGGCAAGTATACAATATTTTTTTTTCTATGTTTGCAGTGTGTTTTAGAAAGAAGTCTTGAAACAGATTTAAATTACAGAAGCAGAGACTTGAGACACTCATCCTTAACTCAGCCCTGTAGTGACACCAGGAGGAAAAAGTAAATCTTTTATCTTCTAAAATCACTTTTCTCCAAGCTGGCATCTTGGTCACTAAAAGGCTTTTATCATGTCTTCATGATTAATGCATGGAATCAGTAACAGGAGCAAGCTGGTGCCTCTCATGTCTGTTCCTACATGTTTGGAAATCTTTTACATTAACCTTAACGGTTTTTTCATATTCATGTACTGCTTTGTTTTGCCCAAATTTTCATAATGTTTTAATATCTTACCTTTTGAATTATTGGTAATTGTAATTACATTTTAAGTCTAGAAATATGTTTATATTGTGTACAACACAAATAACTCTCTGATACATATTGTGTGTATACTAGATACCCACATGTGTAATTTTTGCAGGAAAATTGAATATTTTTTATAAGGGGAGCATGATCTTGCTTTACTTTCAGCAGGAAAAATAGATTACTGTTGAATTTAAAGTATTGTAATTAAGTATGGCCACAAACAAACATGAAAGTCTTGAGCAGGGAAAGAACAGTGCTTTTGTTTTATACAGCAGGTTTTGACAAGTCCAATAGACTAAACTCATGTATGTACTTGAATCTTACTTCGTGCTGCAGTCATGCTTCCAAACATGACTACCTCCACTGTTAAGAAGTCAAATGTATGAACTTTGTATGTTGATATTCAAGTGGCTTGGGAATTTTGAAGGATATGATGTGGCTCATATGATGTTAGTGTGTAATTTTCCCAGAAAACAGGAGTAGCCTAATGGTATTCCTCTGTCTGTCTTTATCTGATTGCCAGTATTGTTCAAGGAGCACCAAAAATGTCTTCCCCTTATAGACTAAAAATGTATTTCTACTAAATGTATTCTTTTTATAGTGATAGTTGTTTTGGGGCATGCTATCTAATGATCTGGAATGTGCTTGCTTATTATTTTAAAAATAGTTTTTGCACTGTAGATTGTATTTCTGTAAAGCTCTGCTTTGGGGTGCCCCAATTTCAATATGAGATCTCTGTAAATGTTAAGACTGTAACACTGCTTAGCTGCTAAAGTGATATGTATAGAACACTTCTACAAAAGAAATGGCAGATTTCATTGGATAGCTGTAACTGACAAACAAGATAAGACACAGATATTGCTGCTTTCCCTCATGTGCTTTATGAGGTGATGCAAAGGTATTTCCAAGTTCTGTGGAGGAAGTCTAAAGGATTGGTACAATAATAGCTTTGTTTGAGCAGAGTGGTCAGTGAACAACCAGCTCTATTTTTTTGTTTCAGCAATGAACTACTGATAGCCTAACTGAAAAGAATTTAATAATTGCCTGAACTTCTCATAATCATTTAGTATCTTTTTTATTAGCAAATAATCACTGGCAGTTTTGCTTTTCCAGCACTGTCTAATGCTTCATTGAATACCTCATAAGCAGCTTCAAGTATGAAACTCCTGGTTTGCAAACTCAAGATACGCATATATTAACAAAAAACCCTAACATATACTACTACTTTGACCCCAATATAGTACATGTATTTTAGAATTGTAGGAAAAGTCTAGTAATAGGATAAATCGCTAAACTTACATTTTCAGGACTGAAGTATTCCTTGTGGACTAAGAAATTGTTTTAATTTCTCCTAATTTCAAACAGTATAGTTAGCGGCTCTCCTGCTCTTTTGAGAGCAGCCTCCCTATATAACTGAGCCAAATAATTCTTTTGAACTTTAAACCTACAGCTGTGACTTAACAGTTTCCAAGCCAGCCTCACCTTCTGCTTTCCCACGCTCACTGATAGCTTTCTTAAAAATAAATAACTAGTGCAAGGAGAATTTAAACCAGTCTGCCTGCCCTGATCTCCAAACTAGTCAAGTGCTGTGAGGTGGGTCAACTTGACCTTCTGCATCAGATGAGAAAGCACAATGAACAAAGGTAAATGTCGCATGCATTTTGATGAAATGACAGCCCCAAACAGTCTTGCTTTGTCCCTGAGAAGCTTCATGTAAACATTGAACAAGAAAGGCAACAGAGTGGAATGATGAAAAACCTGCTTGCGAGAGCCCTCTGGGCAGATTAGCAATTGTCCGACATCACCTTCCGAGACCTCCTGGAGAGGAGAGACCAGAGTCACTACACTGATTTTTGGCCATCCTTGCCAGTGTCTGCAGATGAGTCAACAAAACTTAATGGTTCATGTTAACAAAGGTTGCTGACAAATCTACAATAATCAGCATGGAAACTTGACCTCTGTATTTTGCCAAGAGGAGATCATAGACCAATTAAGCCAATGTAGTCTTTGTACCTTACCTAGGCTGAAAGCCAGATTGAAAAGGGTCATGGAAGTCAAAGATGCCAGATGGCATAACAGCTGTTTAACATAAACTTCTCAGTCACCTTCTTCACTACAGGCAGTTTAGACAGGGGATGACAATTGATAGAATTACCAATACTAAGCTGACATCTCAAATGCAGGTGTGTAGCTGATTATTAGAAGAATGCTGCCATTTAGTTTTTCAGGTACTGATGATAAAAGTAGAGTTGATAATACTTCTGGTTATTTGATTTTGTATCTGGAGAATAGTTTCATCCTGCCTTATTTTACCATGCCTATCAGGATATGGTTAAAATGTCCAGAATCCTTGGAATTGATCTATATATTTCTTGGCACTACAAATGCCTTTTTAATTTTTTTTTTTAAGTTTTCTGTTAACACTCTAATCTTGAGTCAGAAATCTGCAACTTCCTTTAGGACCTGGATAATTTTATTACTCTGAAGGATATCTGCTGGATGCTGCTTTAATTTTTGAAGTTCAGTTGTATAAAACAAATCCATCTCTTTTTCTGCCAAGGTGGAAAACAAGCTGATGGATTATATCAGTGATATATATGCTACTATTTTGCCAAATTAATTAATCCATAAAATTATGGATAATTTGTGATTAAAATTGTGTTTGAGAAAATTTTTAAAATGTTTATCCATCACTAATTTTCGAACACAGGGGTGCTTACATATGAATAAAGAAATAATCTAATTCTTCTGTTACTGTGGAAGGTGAACTTCTTACAAATAGATTCTGATGTAAGAGTATTTCTTCTGATGGCCACTGTGATAAAAAATGAAGAATTAGGTGAGACTGAGATGTCTAGGTTCAGTTCAGCCTACTGTAGTTGAAGGTGTTCTGGTCTGGAAATGTCTGTGTATGGTTGGTAAATAAAGCTGTATTGCTGCACATGCTCCAAAAATTTACAGCTCTAGCTGATAGATGCTTAAGGTCATGTAAGAAATAGGCACTTAAACTGTAATTTCTAAAGTTTAAACCTCTTTAAATCTGCTGAAAGAGCAAATCCATTAGGCCCAGTGATCCTCAAGCCAAAACGAACACTGACAAATGGCATTGAGTTCGACCTGAAATGTAGCAAGGGAAGAGGTTTTCCCAGCTCTTATAAAACAGCCTATTGATTAGAAAACTTGCCCAAGAAGCAGAAAGCTGGGCTACAGAATTTCCCAAATGTGAGGGAGAAGGGACCCGCCACATCTCTTAGCTATGAAGGTGTGCTTACCACACAGCCTGTGGGGCTACAGACTGGACCATCCTCCCTGCTTCTTCTAACATGCCGCTGAGAAGAAAGAAATGCAAACTGGGGTTTGAGGAGTAAGGATGACTAGAGGAAGCCTGGCTCTGTAAGTGTCAGGTCACTGAAAGCAGTCACAGCTTCAGGGATTACTTGTGAGTTTTACAGTGAAATGAATACATAAAATGCACAAGCACCATTAGTAGTGTGGACCTGAAGGCAGGAGGTGGCTCCAATCCAATCTGAAGCCAGACTGATGGCCTACTAAGGTGTTTAACTTGCTGAATAATAAAGGCCTATGAAATTCCTTGAATTAAGTTTGGTTTCCTTACAGTTACTTTACTGTAGTGAGAGGATATCTTTTGGAAAACCTCAGATATAATCTAAAGTTTTCCAGTGAGCAGCACGCATAGAAATGGAGACACTGTCAGATGGTCTGCATACACTTCCCTATTCATGTGAGGCTGGTCATAGGTGATACTTAGATCAGTTTTCAGTAAAGAAAGCTCTACCCACTCAACCACATTTTTTAACAGGTATTCTGCTTGTTTCTAGGCATGAATTTACAGAACTCATCATAATCAAAAAAACCAAAGAGATTCCCAGATGGGAAAAGGAAGGAGAAACAGCCTTGAAAGACGTTTACTTTCCTGTTCTGGAATGGTATTGAAAGACAGGAAAAAGTGACTTGCACTCACTAGTAAGTGGAATATTTTTTCCCCCCCTTTAGACTTCCTTCTAGACTTTAAACTGTAACAATTTGAAGAACTACAGGTATGTTCTTCCTTTTCTCTGGTTATCAGTGGCATCCTTGCAATAATAAAAGTGCAAAGAGTGATTCACCCTGATGATGCAGAAAGCTTTAATACGCTCCTTCTCCTTTACTTCCCCGTGGAGCTAATAGATGTCAGAAAGGGGCAAGAGATGAGAGCTTTTGCACATGTGCATTTCTGTTTCCAGCATTGCCTGTGTGTTCAAAAGAAAAAATCACTGTGGGACTTTTTTTTTTTTTTTTTTTTTTTTTTGGTATGTGATGATCTTTTGTTACATCAGTTGAGAAAGGAAGTAATCACTTGGGAATAGGTACTTTATACAAGTTCAAAAGACTCCCAAATGAGAAGAAAGTCATACTTTATACGATACAGCAAATGCCAGAAAAGGTGGGTCATTCTCACTACAAGCCATAGAACGTATGAGGCCAAATTTAACCCTACTGTAAATTCCACTAGAATTATCAGAGGATGAAACTAGACAATCATCAATGGACAGAAAAATAAAGTATTGAGAACTCTTTTGAATATGTGGCAGTTTCATCTTAGTATGCACAAAGGCTATTAAAAGCTATTGACTCCAAAGCTCATTACTTACTAACTTTTTTCCGCAACCAAGTGCTGATTAGCTGATTAAGTACGTTTCATTTCTGTTCTATAAATTAATGGCTTCCTTACAGTCTGGAGGATTTTGCTAGTCCCAACCTAGGCGACCAGGTCTGTTTGTGGAAAGGCGTAATGCAGCGTGGATCTGGAACATGACAGAGATCTCTAGACCTTACTTTGCTGGGAAGAATAGATAATCCTACAAACTGGATATTATTGCATGCATCTACTCTGTAATGAACCTTTGTTTCTCCCTAGTTTGCTCACTTCTGGCTTTATATTAGGCCTATATAAAGGCTGCCCTAAAATTAAGAAAATTAGATAAAAGGTAAGTGATTTGCATACGCAGATCAGAATAGAAATCCAGGGACAGGTAAGGGAGGAGAGCACAGATACGTATCTATGGAGATGCTATGTCCCCAGTATTAAATAAAAGTGAGGCCCTGTGGCTTTTGTTACAGACCCTGTTGTTATGACAGGATTTTCAGAGTGTGTAGTAGTTACTTAATTCATATTTTGATTGGAAGCACCAGGGTTTTTATTACTGATTTCAAAGTAAACAGAGGTTGCATAACAGAGTGCAAGGTAGCATACCAATGCAGTACTGAAGAAAGCATATTTTTAAATACAGAAAGTGTTTAAAACAGAACAGATGCGTGTATATTTCTGATTTCTATGAAGTCTTTGATTAAAGGTGATTCAAACCACAAGTAAAATTGCTCAGTGATTACTTCCAGCATCTTCTCACTGGTCTGGTATGTGATCTCAGATAATGCTACAATTCACAAAGTCTTACTCCAGGAGGTCCCTGGCACCTCTCTTTTGGCAGAAAAAAAGATAAGAATGTGTTTAGCAGTAAGACTCAGGAGTCTGCCTTCAGACCTGTCAGATACATTTGTGTTTGTATGTCTGTAGCTTCTGATAGCACCTTTCCCCTTCTGCTTCAGCTTTGGCACCCAAATGGACTCATAAGTGCTACCAGCCTCACACCAGTCAAAGGATTCTAGGGAAGGATTATTTGTATTGCATTTTCTCCCTGCTTTTTCTAGAGGAAAAGTGCATTTTCTAGTTCTTTTCATCAGTCTTTTAGGAGTTTTGGCTTTTTCTGCAAAAAGAGAGCACTCTATTTAGAATGCCTTTCATTAACAGAACAATGGCTGGTTTATAAAACAAGTCGGTTCAAAATGCTGGAACTTCTTGCTAGGTGTATTTTCCTAGCTGACAGTTTTGCGGCATTCAGCTGCACTGTACAAGCTTTTGAAGAATTTTGCCTGTATTCAGGTATCTAGTTTTGAATCTTTTCTCTCAAGTAATTAGTTTTAAATTACTCTATCACTTTAAATGTCTAGTTTGTTAAGTTCACCTGCTGTAGTTGCTTTAATGTGCAGTATTAGTAGTCATATATCTGACGCTGCTGGATGAGCATTAATTGTAGTGGATCGCATTCTTTTTTATTAGAGTTTTTAGAAGGCTTTCCAAATTTATGCTTGACTATTGAAATAAATATTTACACTAGTTACCATTTATTTGTGTTTATTTTCATCTTTTGAAGAAATGAATGTGTTCAGGAAAAAAAAAGGGTAAGCAAGGAAAGTTTGCTCAAGCAAAAGGTTTTTAAGTATTGAATTTAAATAATAGATACAAGATTCTGTTACCTATTTTTATTTGTTTTGTTCTCTTGTAATATTTGCTCCGATGGCTTAATTAACTTCATAATGGAAAGATATAACGTATATTGTACCCCCCTCTTATTTTGTACTAATTACCAGCTTGCAAGAAATTTGACAAGTTAGCTTGATAAAATCTCGAGCAATAATTTTGATTTTTGCTATTGTTGTGCTACAGTTTTTGTCAGCTACAGAAATGTTAACATATTCCCCAGGATTTCCAGAAAACCACTAGCCCTATACTTCTGTATGTGTATTCTAGCAAAGGGTCTCCAACAGTAATTTTGAGTGTTTGCAATTTTCAACCCAGCTGGTTGCAGAGCATCCACAGCGAGAGGAATGAAGCCAGTACTACAATTTACAATAAGAACATTCCAAACTCCTTCAGGATTCCTTAATCCCTGGCTTTTACTCTGAAGTATGCAGTACTGTTTTCATTAAGCAAATGCACTATAAATTCATCCCAGAAAATGGTATAATGAGGGTTGGTTTTATTTGGTTGTTTTGGCAGCTTGATCTTTACGTACTGTCTTCATTCTTCAAATGAGAGCATCACTGTATTTCTTCTACGATTTTTGGGAAGTCACTTTCTGGTTTTGGACAAACTTACTATAATTGATGTCTTGTCACTTGTGGCTCTGTGGTTGTCTGTAATACAAACTGGTGTCAACTGTGCCCTAGTGATCAGACGGTAAACTGGCAGATTGCTAATCCTTTCTCA
The DNA here is from genome assembly GCF_929443795.1 of Astur gentilis. Taxonomy (NCBI): domain Eukaryota; kingdom Metazoa; phylum Chordata; class Aves; order Accipitriformes; family Accipitridae; genus Astur; species Astur gentilis. The sequence continues at coordinate 18,110,639 of NC_064891.1, forward strand.
TTTGTGCTGCATTTCCTCCTACCTCGGTGATTATAAGGTTTATTTCCCTGGCTCAATAGCCATCATTTAAAAAACTAAATTATTTCTCAGTATCACAATGCTCATTGGACTAATTGTATGGGGTTTTCTTCCTCTTTTTACATGTGGGAAAATAAACAACAATTAAGTAATTTACTTTAAGACCATAAACGGCATTTGTTGCTTCTTATTAAATACAATAATGGAAAGTTTCTATTACATGTATCTGTAAAATTAATTCAGATTGTTACTCTGTGCATGCACGTACCATATAGGCCAGTTACCATGTGCTCAGAGACATTCATTTTATAGTAAGTTGCTCGTATGATCGCAGTTAGTCACTGGAGATCATTCTGTTCTTCTCTGGGGCTGAGGTTGTTTACAATGAGCAATGGGAAAGCGCTAATCCTCCCTTAGAGCGCTCCATCTGCAGAAGCAGATGACTGTTCATTTCAGAAATTTGTCCTGATATAGGGCAAAGAGCACATCTGCTTAATCACCCAAATGGCCCATTTTTATAAATGCATGCTTTCTTTTATAACTACCATACACACATGCAGACACAAACTCCACTGTAGTTTTGGTGATTGATTTCATTATTTTAATGGGTGATAATCCACATTATGGAATAACATGGATCTTTTAGGGTAAAGCTTTTACAAACCACTTTATTAGAATATGCTACTTAAAATAATAAGAGAAAACAACAGAACAGTTACTACTTAACGTGTGTGTGTGTGTGTGTATATATATATATTTCTTCTGAATACCTGAACTGATAGACACCTAGCAACTGTTTATTATAAAATATATGCAAAGAAAGTATAATATACATAGCAGATATTATCCCTGATGCAAACAAGAGAATACCATAGGTAGGATCCTTTGTTTGAAAGACTGTTGCCGGAAGCACTGTCCTGGTACCTTACGTGCTTTCAGTACTTCATGCTCAAAAGCAACCCTTTTTACCTGCAGGAGCAATGGAAGAATTTTAAGCATCTAGAATTAGACTATGCAGTTTTCTTGTTAAGCCAGTACAGTTTTTAGCAGCGGGTAGCCACTGGGAGAATGTACTAAAATAGAAGTGGTATGGATTTCTGAAAGAATTCTGGCAGATTTTCCATATATTGGACAAATATTACAGTGCTGTGCAGTTTTCATATTTTAGGATTTACAACATTATTTCTCTATTGACAAGACAGGCCTCAGCCCTAAGCAGTAATAGAGCCTCTTAACTATAGCAGTGAGAGAGGCTACACGGAAAAAAGTTTTCTATACTGTGAAACTTTTCAGCTTTTGAAGTTTTTCCCCCATCTTTCTTAAGGACTGAGAAAAAAGGCTTAACAAGTGTGCGTGTGAGTGTGCATAGAAGTTGATTTTCATAGGCAGAGGAGTACAGAAGAGAAATAAGATGAGACAAGCATTAAAAAAAAACCCCTCAGACACCCCAATGTGTGATAGTCAAGTACCTGTGCTGACATCCCAAGTCAAGCTCTTAAATTATTAACACAGTTTGCCTTCTTTCTTGGTGGATGTCTCAAAGCTGGCTGCCTTTGACTGAAATGTTTCATTTTTGAAAACCTGGCATTTTTCCAACAGCCACAGTTTCATTAAAGCGTTTCCATTAGGAAAAGAAATAGTTCAGTGATGAGCTTCTAAGTGTGGACTCCACAGTATCTGTCCTACAGCACTGATGAGGAATGAGTACCAGCTACGTAGGGCTCCTGGAATGTAGCATACCCACCAGCACTCTGATTGTATTATATGTGGCACACAATAATGTAGAAATACCATAATGTGATGAATATTTTATACCTTTCCTGGTATAAAATATTAATTTGGTTATTCATTCACCTTTAATGAGCTAAATTAGAATCACATTTGAAACATTGTTTAAAACATTATCCATGTTTACTTGTCTTATAACATAAACATCCGTTAAAGCTTCCATATATCAAGCTGTAGACCACATTTTTCTTCAGATTCCCCTCCTCCCTGCAACCCTTCTGCCAAGTTAGTGATATTTGTGTGTTATGTTTTGCTTAGTTATATGAAAAAATCGTAAGTAGCAGGAAGAGCTATATAGAAGTGTAGTTGAGACTGGAAAACATGCAAGAACAAATTGTCATTCCTGTTCCTCCTACTTCAGTCTGGAGTAGATGCACAAAACTTCCTCTTTACCTACTTCTTACAGTCACAGCATGAGACCATCTGACATGGCCACTCCAAATGACAAGGAGGCCTGGCTTCACTCATTAGATGCAGCCACAATTTAGACTCAGGTGGTAATACAGAATAAAAGCACTCATTTTCCATCCAGCATAATCAAAGGAATGTGGAAAGTACAGGATGAAATTATCAGAACAAAAGGAAGTAAAGTGAGGAAAACCATAATGGGCAATGGAAGAGTAATCAAAAAGAATGAGGGGATGCTAGGTAATTGGCCAGGTAAATGGCATCAGAATGCAAAAGGGCATGAAAAAGAAACAGAAAAGAGTAATCAAGAAGATGAGGGAAGCGTATGTTAAGACATAAAACATCGAGTACAAGTGTTTAAACATTACCTGTGCGTTCTGTCAGATATATCTGAAGGGGAATGTTTTATGCAGTCATATTTTCAACTTTATGACTTAGTAATTACATAGCCTGACTGCCTCAGAAAAGTGAATTAAAATACAGTATTTAAACTACTATGAGCCACTATCTCATCTGCCAGGTGTTAGGCATTTCATAGTAGCTTGAGGACTCTATTTATATGTATTATATGGCTTTAAATATTGTACAGATGTGAATACAATCACATCATTTTAAATGTGCACATTCAATGAGGCATCTGCGTTTTTCACAAACATCATAATTGCATAAAAGAGGGAATTGTGAATGAATCCTTGGATCTGTGATTTTAACATAAATATGTGGTAAATATTGTTAGCTCTCTATTAAAGGGGACACAGGCTAAATACAATGAGTGTTGAGAAGAGGTGTAATTTCCAAGTGTTTTGTGTTAAATATCTAATCATCATGGAGGATTCCATCTAAATCTCAGCAATATAAAATGAATGGCTTTCGTTTTATCTTCCTACTATATTTTTCAAAGAAAAGTACAATACATTCTACTAAAAAAAAAAATTAAAAAAAAGTCACACCCCTTGCCCCCAAATTCCTAACCCTTGTTGCCCAAGAAATGGCTTTCAATGTCATATTTTTATTAAAAAGATTGAGTTGAATGCTCTTCTAGCTTAGATAGTTTTTCAGGGTACAGTTCCACAATGTAATGTGTTTGGTGAAGAGAAATGGGCACCTTTATAAACCATTGCAAATAATTAAAATGCAGATAGCTGTATCTTTCAGGAGTGAGTCACATTGCATTGCTATCACCTGGCAGCCTCTGGTAGGCACAGGTGGGATGAAGTAGCTACTTGCTGCCTCCCACCTGAAAGAAGACCCTGACTGCATCTGCAGCTCCTTCTCAAATGCTGTTTTATGGTGGTATGCAGTAGAGCCAGTTGATCATGCAGTTGGGCTGCTGTTTCACCTGGAAGGTATCTCTCTCCCAGATAAGAATGGTATATTTCTGTGTGATCCCTTCTCTATAGTCTTCTTTGTGTGGCTTATTTACTCCTGGTTTGTACTGGAATGGAATAGGCAGAAGTACATGGTTAAGTGGTTTCAGATGGGCAAGTCCTCTGTGCTGTGACTTGGCCATGTCAAGGGAAGGTCAAATGTTTATTCAAACCATCTTAAGTAGTTTTAAGCCTAAACCTACAACCCGTTTGTTCTGAAAGGGATTAGACGTGTTCATGTTGTCAGATACAGCAGAGAAGCACATTGAGGTGGTTTGCCTTTTTCAGCACTTAGTTGTCATCCTCCAGTTGAGAGTCTATGTCAATGCAACTGCGCATGTAATTGCCATGTAATTACTGTGCTTATTAAATATGAAAACAACATGACTGAGTTTATACTCAAGAGCTTGACTTCACAGTGCCACAGACATGCCCCTTTTTGTGCTGTGTTGCACTGTTAAAACAGAAGATGATTGCTGCAGAACTGATCTTTGGCCAATATACCTGTCTTTGTTCTAGGGAGAGAGGCTTGAGCTAAGCTATATGGGAAGTATAGTTTTATTTGGTTTAAAAAGTCCCATTGACTAGGAGCGTTTTCCCATGATGTAATGCTGTGTAATGGTACATTTATATGAGCAAAGCCATCTTCATTGAGATTGGGCTTTTCAGGTGTAGTTTATGATACAAGCAATGTTTATCAAAGTACATAGTGTTAAGAATGTAAAAACATTAATAAATTATCTATCTCATAAATAGATATTCCATAATTTACATTCAGGACTGAATGTCATCAGAGCATGTTTTTGAAAACCTGATTTCAAGCTAAAAAATTGCTATAATTTGGTAACTAAACAAACACACAGTTTTTCTGAAATGCAAGCAGCAGAGCATGAGACATTTTTTATGACTTACATCACTGTAGCTCCAAGGCTAGACCTATGGATCAAGTTCCTGAGGAATTTGTACATAACACCTATACCACTACCAGTTCAAGATTATTATATTCATGCATCTATTTGGTTATTCTGAGCAGAGAATAAAAGTCCAAAACACCTACGGCATTTTTATTGTAAGTTAATTTTTTTTAACAAATTCAGCACATCCTTCTGAGGAGACAGTTATTATTACTACTGTAAAATCATTTAGAATGCATTTGCATGGCTTAATTGACCTTGAATAATGCAAACTCTTCCACTCTGCCTGATATGAGATGGAAGGAAAAGGCAGTGAGACTTGCATAATCTTCCTGTTAAATTCGCACTGCCAAAATGAAAGGAAAACTGACTTAGAATTTGTCTCTAAATCACTTTCCTCTTTCCCCAACAACATAAAGATACAAAAAGAACCTGAAAAGAATTTGGTTAGCCCTCAGGAAGGCACAGTTGTGCCTAGTTTCAAGACATTTAATAACGGCTGATGTTTTCTATGGCTTGTGGAGCTCTCCTTTGTAAAGATTATAGTTTCAGCGATGGTAGTCAGGTTATTTTAAGTTTATAGTAAATTTAAAATTATTTGTTTCTGTTAGAGTTTGCTACTCACCATGCTATTTCTCAGTGTATCATACTGAATTTTATTGAGATACCTAAGCAGCTTTACTTGTTGATTTGCTCATCCATCCACAATATGTAAACCAGCCCTTTCCACACCTGTACGAGATGCTTGTGTTTCCCTCTATCCTGTGATGACAACTCTGGTCTTCAGCTAAAATTCTTCTTAAGTACTTTCTTTGTAACCTTCATTTCTTCATGCTACTGGTTGTCACTTGGTGTCTATGTAGTTGCCTTAGACATTTTAAAGAGACATCACAATTATGTCCAGTATTTCCCTTTGATGCTGGTGGAAAATAGCTTCTGGTTGATAACTTCTCAACTGTCTTTCCTCAAATGTCCCCACCATATTTTGGGGTTCTTTTTGAAGAACCCCATATTTTCCTATTTAAAGTCTGATAGATGGGTTCTACAATTATATCTCAGAAAAAACCACACAGCTTTACTCTGATTATTTTTTGTTGAGTTTAGTGAGCTCTGTGGATTGCTTTTCTAATTATGAAGTTGTGATTGCTTTGGACCTACACTGCTTATGGTGATTCTAACAACATAGGTATAGTTGAACAGCAGTAATCCAAATGTAGGAGTTACTACAATGCATGTTACTAATCCTTCTGTTGCACAACTACAGTATCTGTGGAGTGAATTGGGCTTTCTTCTGTATTACAAGCTTACCTCTTCAGTTCAACATAGTGTTTCCTGCTTTAAGTCTGAATATGTGTTTCTAGACTTCTCATATTAATCATCCCCTGATTACTTCTGGTTTTGTTTCCTCAAGTTAGCAATATTTTTTTCATTGCTGTCTTCTGTAGTCTTGTAGGTGAATAATATCATTTATTGTATTTCCCTTCATACAAAGCCAGCTCCATTTTTATAGCAGCAAAAGCCACTGGAGATTCTGCAGAAGAAGTATGGCTCCGTTGCATGAAAAGTGTGGGGAAAAGTCTTAAATACCTGATTGGAGTTGTTTGCAAAGTTATAAAACTTCTTCAAATACTGGAGTTCTTTTCAAAGGAGCTTCCTTTTCCACTTCACTAGCCTTATTAGAAACTCAGGACTGTATCAGGTCTTCAGAGCGTACTTAGTGGTCTACTTCACAGTCCTTGTATGACAGATCTCCATACCGGAGGCTGTTTGGGACTGCGGAACAGTGGAAAGCTAGTGGCCTTCCCATTTCCGGAAGAAAACCACAGAATCCCAGCACATATATCAATTTTGCTCTAGTACATCTATTTATTTTTTTTATTATTTCATTCTACTTTTAGTTATTGTGAGTCTTCCATCATCTCCTTTTGTTAACATTTCAGTAAATGTTAAAGAACAAAGATTAAAGAGCAGCCAATGCAAGTGTGACTTTAATTAAACTATTGAGCCAGGATATTTCATTCTGAATATTACTGAACTTGCATTATCTCACATTTCATTGATTAACTGCATTTAAGTGTAATTTTGATGCCACATAGGCCATATTATTTTTAATCAAGATAATCTTGTCTTAAAGCGTGGCAATTTATTTCTGAATCAATGTTAGTGAGAATATAGTATTTACTCTAGGTTATTTTAGCATACTACTTGGACCAAGGAAAAGTAGTTCCTTGGTATTTGGACCAAGTATCAAAGGATACTTTGAACTACCCACAATGTTTTTTCCGTCCATAGATAACGAAAGGCCTTTTGGCAACATTTCTGGATTTTTAAGCAAATACCATGAGTCTATATAAGGTATATCTGTGAAGTACAAGTAAGCATTGTACAGGACAGGAGATTGAAATTATTGCAAATTCAAGTATCTGATGACTTCCTTATCGCATAAAAGGAAAGTATTTTTAATACATTTAAATAGGTGGTTTGTATCAGAAATGGTGACTATTTCAGTTCAATATATGCAAAGCAATACATTTGACTTCCTATTTTAAAACAGCAGGTCTTGTTTGAAAATTGATCTAGCCTAAGAAGTATTTGAACTCCCAAAGGCATAAACCAACTTCTTTTTAATAGAATAACATTTCTAGCATTTATTTAAAGTTATTTGGAATTTTGCTTATGCTTTGCTTTATTAAAAAAGTACAACTCTAAAACATTTAAATTTTAACGAGACAATTTCTTCTGTCTATCATAATACTCCATTCTATATATTATGGTATTCTATGCCACAATGTAAATCAGTTGCCTAATTTGGTGACTGCATCAAAAGAGTCCATTCTTGCTATATTTAATGAAAAAAAAAAAACCAACCACACTCTACAAATTTTATATTATGGCTGCCTGGGAAAAGGAATCAGGACCAGTAAGGGCAGCTATTTGCTCCAGTTCTTTTAAAAACAAGTAGACTGTGGGCATCTCACTGCCACTTGTGCATTTGAAAATACCAGAAATACTGAACACGTGAATGGTGAGCAGTGAATGGTATGACTGGGTCAGTACATTTGCTTTGTGCCCTTGTTCCCCCCTGTTCAAGTTATAACAGCTGATATCAAAGCTCCAGCAGCCTTGAAGCATATCACTCCATTTATGGCCAGTGTAGCAAAATGAATCTTTTCAAACATGAGTTTAAGGTTAATCTATTTCAAGTACGCTTAGTCGTGGGTTAGCACAGCCTCTGCATCTTCTACAGCTGAGTAAAAAGTAATCTCACTTAGGTTATTCCCACTTGGAACTCAACTGGGTGTTCATGCAACTGAAGCAACTATCGATGTTTTACACTGTTTGGTGTATTCTTGTAAATGGTTTGATAAATATTGAGAATATCTTTGCTACATGGCTTGTCTTTTTAAATTTTGGACAGGGAATGCTCATATCATCAGACTAGCTCAGTGAGATCCATGTTATGGGTTGGTGGAAACCATTCAGGCTAGGCTGGGGGGATGGCTATTAACCACCCTTGTTTCTTTTAAAGTACGCGGTAGAGTGAAAGTTAGCCAGTCAGAAAGCCTGCATACCTTGCAATATGCTTTTGTGAGACAAAACAACTAATGACCTTTGGTTTAGTTGGAGTAAACAGAGCGATCAAAACCAGTGTATCATAAAAAGTAAACAAAGTTAATGAAATAATTGTTATATTAACAATTACTACATATATTATAAACTCAGCTGACAAACCATGTCAGCAATTGATAATGTATGATTAAGAACTGAATGTCAGTGAACTGCAATAGCACAGATACGATTTCAGTTTAAGAAGCAAATAGCCTGTAAAAGTCTCAAACCAAAAGCGACTGTATCTTTCCTAAGCTTGCTCTGTATATCGAAGTAAGCGTGAAAGAACGTTTACTGAGTCAGGGTCTCTAAGCAGGGTTTAGTCATCCATGCATCAAGAACAACTTGGACCTTATGATGGACTAGTAGTGGCTCCTTGCCTGATGGTCAAGGGATCATAGGACACTATCCAACTTCCTGAATGGCAGTGGCATTAGATTATTAAATAATTCTTTCTAAGAACACGAGCACACATTTGCTTCTATTATACTTTCAAATGTAGCGTTTTGTATGCCTAGTCCGCTACTGTGTCTGAATCCCTAGCCTTGCCCATTAGGCTGCAGCCCCAAGGTCAGATGTATGAGGTGGGCCTTCCCTGGGATATTGACAACCTTGCTGGATTTAAGTTGACTTTACTTTTTACAGGTGACATCCCACCAAACGGTAGATATTGCTTTTGTTTAAACTAGGCTAGTAGCTTATTATCCTTATCATCATTTTCACAGCAAATCGAGAAAAATAAGCACTTCTAAGGTATAGTTCATCTCATCCTGAGGTAGATGTCTTGAAACAGGCCACATACATCACACAAAGTGCCTGGTTATCCTCAACCATTTTAGAGAGCACTCAGGGTGATTAGCTCAAAAAAGGATGTCTTTAGTGCAACAGTCTAAAACCAGGTGAGATAAATCTTAATATCCATGGGCAGCTATACTCTCCCTTAATGGCTTTAAATAAACAGACTCTCTTGGCAAATGTGTAATCACTTCCAAAATATTTATCACCCTACTAAGAGCTTTGACTAGAGAGGGTTATATTTTTTTCTGTTTTGAATGTTTAGCTTCTAGTTTTACAACACTAACTGCACTGGGATGACATCTGTAAGTATGATGTTGTTTTACAGAAGGTTCAAGTCTTCCAGTAAACCAATTTTTAAACTACATTCTATCTGCTTTTAAAGTAAGTCATCTCTTAATAATAATCTTGTTGCATCAGCCATAATTCTGTGACGATATCTAAAAAACACAGGGTTTTTTCTTCCATGCAGGAGCTGTTCTTTCATATATATGAAATTATTAATAAAATTCTCCCTTAAATCTAGGGGGTTTGGCAGCTTACTATTAGGAATTCAGGTTCTTGCTAACTCACAATGAAAGGAATAAAAATAAGTTAAGAGTTTTTCCTGCTGAGAAATATCTCTAGTGTCAGTGATGAAAGGATTGTTCTTGGGGAACTACAGAACAATTGTCTTGCAGCATTTGTTTAAGTTAAGTCTATTTTATTGGCCTTTCGCACCTCAGAAGGACCTCTCAGATTACAGTGGGTTGAATTCTTGTCATACTGTGATAAATTCATGTAGTCTCATTTTCACAAGCGCTGAACAGACACTGTTCACGTTGGAATCCATGGCAGCGGTGTGAAATAGTGCTTCTCCAAATGCACGCCAAAAAGTCATAGTGCAGCCTTATACCTAGACAAGGTTGTGGGATTTGAATTTTCCTCTTAAAAGTCTGTAGGCTAAACCACCTCAGGTAAATGGGAGTGTTTGAGGATGTTGTGACATGCCTCTCTAAGCACAAGTTTACATGTGCTCACGCTCACACACATGCACACACACGCACAAGGCACATAGTCTTTGAGGAGCAGAAGCCCATCTGCGCATTCACAGTGATAATATGCACACTTATGTTGTGATGGTACATATGGCCCCCACATCTCAAGGAACACTTTGTCAGTACCTAAGTAGCTTTCCTATCGGGTTCACACAGAAAAGTATATCAACGATGAGAAAAAATTATAAATGTTTGCATAATGTACAAATATGTTTATATATGTATAAATGTACTATAAATATATAGTAAAGACTTGGCAGACAGTAATTTCAATCTGGCTGTAGAGTAGCTGCTGCTGAAATTAGTAGCCAGCAGGGTCACTTCCATTTTGTATCATCTTGAAATGTCTTCAAACGATCCAGTGCTTGTTAGCTTTTGTTTTTAATATTATTACTCTTTTTCATTGACAATTTACACCAGATTTTTGCTTCTGTATGTATATACGGCTATCTGATTGCAGCATTGGATTGCTGGGAACTACACAATATAGCACATTTCTTTAACACCATTGTAAACATTCAGAATTATATGTGCCCTACTTCCTTCTTCCCCCATCCCTTTCACTGCTTCCCAGGACTTTATGAGGAATAGGAAGGGGAAAAAAAAAAAATTATTGAAGGACTTTCTTGGATATTTGATGGTTTTCCTGTTTTTTACACACAGTACTTAAAAGTCATTTTAATTTCTCCATAAATTACAAATGGACATAGATTGTTTGATGAAATCTTTGCAAACAATATGACAGTAATGTATATAGTACTTTACGTGGTTTGAGAAAAGCAGTACATCTGGGAGGAAAAGCATTTGTTTTCATTGAGAAAAAAATGCTGTGACTTGGTATAGAGATTTTCTGAAAAAAATAGACTTCTTTGTACTTACAAGAAGAAAAGTGTTACTTTGTTTTTGTTTTCTCTGTTAATCTTACATACTGTACTTAGTCTGTCTAAATCTCCTTTTAGAGCTTTCGCCATGACCGGTGAAACATGACACATGAACCATGAAAATCAGACTCCCGTGTACTGAATTATTTTGTGGTACTTGTGGTTCTTTTGTAAGTTCAGCTAATATGGCTTCACAGGTCAGCTGTGGGTTATAATTGAGTTAGATCATGTCCTTGTGGCTTTAAAACAGCAGATCATCATGTGAAATGTTAACAGCTGTAACACTTGTAACATGCTAAAACCAGTGATGAGTAGCCATAGTTTCAACTATTTTGAGTGGCGTCTTATCTTTGAAGGTGCTACAAGTTGTTCAGTTCAATGTAGATAAGGAAGTGTATATAAATATATGTATTTATAGAAATAATTTTTTATAGGTAAATAGGTGTCTTTACACATGCGGTTACCTCAGATGGTGTGAGTTTAATCAATATACTGGAAAGCTTTACTTATTTTGAATAAAGACGGAAGAATCTATTGCAGGTTTAGAAAAGAAAAGTCATATATTGGCAAACAAAGGATTATATTTAATTTAGGCCATGTGTGGAAAATAGGACGTTTTAATGAATGCAACATGAAATCAGGGAAGGGCTTCCTGCATTCCGCAGAAGCAGCTCTGTTTCTCATTCGTGATGCTCTTCTAAGGACCAAATAAGAGGTTTCTGGCAGACATAAGCTGTGGGCCTTGGTGGAAGTCCTTCCCTCCAGTGAGGTTCAGTTCGTATGACCAGTTTTACGTATTTTTATGGATTAGTTTCACTAGTTCTCACAGGTGAGTTTCACTGGTTGTTTCTAGGGAAGCGTCGCAACACTGCCTCCAGATTTCCCTCCCAGTGTCATAGCATACCTGTAGCGCAGATTGCTTAGCAATGAGAGCTAAAGGTAAACTTGAAAAGCAGAAATTGCAGTGTTAGTGCCCCAGGGTGGGACTTCATTATGCTGCCAGAAGAGGGGAGTTGGATGGTTACTGTGATGTAGAGCATGTCTGCATCCACAGCAGTACCTGCCCCGCAGGCAGCGGGCGTGGGAAGTGTCATTTGCCAGCCTGTTTCCAAACCAGGATTGCAGCCGCTGGTTTTGTGCAGCTTCTCCGAGGCAGGAGCCGCTGAGGTCGACAAAACGGCTGGGCGATCGTGTCCCAGAAGGTGACGGTGCCGACAGCTCTGCTCCGGGGACCAGAGGACCTCCAGGCCACCAGCGTGGCCTCCAGTGCCCGCTCTGGCGTGTCAGTCAGCCCTGCTGCAGTGGGGAGGTCGTGTCTGCCAGGACGGTTCGTCAGTGTAATATTGGGGTCTTCCGTTTCAGACGAAGCTCCGCATACCTAGTTGTGATGGTAACAGAAGTTAAATCACTGCAACAAAGGAAAGGGGCAGTTGTTGCTCCTACCTCAAGGCACAGCGTGGTCTGGGTTTGTACACTGGAGCCAGAGCTGCGTCACTCTAGGCAGGAGATCTTGCTGGGCTTTGGATGCTGAGCTGTGGGGCTGACATGAAAAATTATCTGCTGTGAAGTTAGAGGCCTGCCCTGGAGGCAGAATTGTCTGGTAGCAGAGATGAAAGTTGCCGCTGCTCTTTACTTGCCCTGGGGGTAGAGGCACGCAGTGTAACTTCCAATTTGACAGTAGCTCCTGGAGGCCACGCTGCGTGGCTGCCGTGCCAAACAGTCTTGCAATGGAAACTGATTCCACAGTAGGGGGTTTCCAGTAGTTCAGTAGGAGATATTCAGCGAAGGAGTTCTGTTGAACTGTGTAGATGTAAGCAGACATGCCTCTATGCACATGCTTCCAATTTTCAAAAATTCCAGAGAGAAAAAGAAACGTTTTTCCCCAGTACCATCTCCAAAGTTTTTGTTGTCTATGTATTTATCAGGGCACTACACATGCTGGTAGGCTCAGCCTGTCTTGCATAATGTGAACTTTGTTCTGTTACGTATGTATCTTTACTGAAAAAAATTACAATTTTGAATGAGGGATATTTATTTCTCACTGCATAAAAAAGGACCTCACTCTGGTCCTCTGGTCCTCTTCTGGTTTTGTGACCTCCGGGGTCATGCTGGATATTGGAGATATCTGTATGCAGACTTCTGGGGCTGAGGGGAATTAGTTTATCTTTATTACATGGTCTGCGTTTCACAGGAAAAAGCTTGTGAGGGCATGACTGCTGCTTTTAAGGTAGAGGGGAGAATAAGCTTTCCTCACCTCTCAATGCATCTGTACCATAAGGGTGCAGAAATCCTTGTGTTCCAGTTTGCTTTTATTGGCATACCATTTTCGTGGGTAGAAGTGCTCAGATTACCTGATTAACTGCTAGTTTGCTTCTGTGAACCAAAGAAAAGTAAACCATTAAGAAATGAAGCGTAGACATGAGTTATTTATTTTTTTATTTTTTTAGTTTTAATATAAATTGATTCAGTCAACTGGAGATACAGACTAGATTTAAAAAAAAGGGTTCTGTTTATTGTATTGTTTTGGCTCTTCCATTTGCATTATTTCAATGAAGTTTTAATGAAATTGCAAAGAAGTAGCGCTAATCTGGATCAGAATGTTTGGTTTGAGTGTGCATTTTTAACTTGGAATCTGTCCCTAATATTCTTTATCATGGCAGTGCAGGACTGAGCCCTGTAGTTTGAAATTAGTCAATAACGTCAAGATCAAGAATTACAACATCTTTTGTATCATCTCCTTGCTGAAGTCTTAGAACAAAAATCATAACAAAAGAAAGCAGTTAAAAGTAGGGTCAATTGTGCTTTATACTATACTCCATGCATATGTACTGTAGGGTTGATTTCAACTTATTAGGGAAGATATTTGCAGATGCAAATAGTTCTCAGTATTTTTCACTGACTGCTAACAAAGAAGCAAATGTCTTTTGTAATGAAGGGGATTATTAATGTTTGAAAGTGCTTTAATTATCTTACAAAAACTTTCTCGGACTTGACTTTGAAGAATGGCTAAGAAAGGTATCATTTAAGTGATGGTTCATTTATTGCCAGCCAAACAATTAATTGAAGTAGCAGGTTAGTCAAGAGAGACAGTAAAGACAGATATATAAGAAATATAGTGTCACTTTAGTGACAATGTAAGGAAGAAGCGGAAGACGTATGTAATTCATACATTTACTCATAAGGTATTGTATTGTGTGCTTTGTATGTCAGCAGTCTTGAGGCAATTCGTACTCTTCCAGTAAGTTGACTTTCAGTAGTGCTCTAGGGTACTGGGTCCCAATTGCTATAGGACTAAGCCAGAGTTTAGCTGAAATACTCAATATTAGAGCCGTGTAGAGGATGTTACTTCAATGGGAAATACTGGTGTTGGTGGGGTTTTTTTTTTGCATGTAATAATTTAAACTGCAAGTAGTCCTATTGTGGAGACAAGAAGGAAAACATGAGGTGGGCATTTCAGTAGAGGCTGTCCTACTGGAAAGAACTGAGTTCTCATGAAAAACATAGTTCTTGCATCTTTCAAAGGCCTTATGTAACTTCGTAAAACTGTGGTAAATGATTCTTTAGACTTTGTTAATGGTTTTAGCAAGAGCTTGAAATACCTTTTCAAAAAGAAGAAAAGATCACCCCCAAAATTATCTGCTTTGTGTGCAAGCAAGCATGTTTGGGTTTTTTTCTGCTCTCTACTCCCACCTGCTGAAAATGTTTCAGTCTCCAATCTAATCAGCTCTTTACTCCTCTTCAGACCAGCTGTAGGAAATCAAATGGAATAATAGTGGGAATCAAGTTCAGGAAGTTTCAAGTCTGATCAGAATCTCTGGCTACATTTTACGTCAATGCCTACAGTAGTAAGTGTCTAAAATACAGGAAATTATACTCTTGAAAATTAAGTGTTCAAATGATGTATCTCCATTAAAAAAAAAAGTGTGTTTTTTTTTCTTTTTTAACTAGTGATATGCTGCTGCTCTGCATCTGTGGGTATGTTACAGCATTCTCTCCATGCATGTTAAAATGATAAATGATAGTTGCCTTGTCAATAAGGGAGCACGAGATTTGGTTACTATGTAGGAAAATATTGTATTTGCTGCTTAATTTTGGATTTAATACTTTTCTCCTTGGTCATGAAACTCATTTGCTTGGTTTTAACTGAAACTTGAAATTCTCATGTAAATTCAGAACTCAGTATCATGAATTACTGAGAAAGAAAAAAGTTGAATACTATGAGACTTGTGATAAAGTTACAGTGCCTGTGACTGTAAGCTGAATTTCTAGAAGAATATTTCTAGATAAATATTTACTTTATTACTAAATATATACTACATAGATTTCATAATTTAGATTATTAATTTATATGAAAAGGCTTTAAGAGCTTTTTCTGTAAGTGATTTTGCCATGAAAGTGAATATAAATACCAAAAGTCTGTTTCAAGATTTAAGTGAAACTGTTGTTGAAACTGTTATTTAGATTTTTTTGTATCATAGGACTAAAAGGTAGATGAAACATGTTTAATTTCCTGTATGTGTATGTCATACACCACAAATGTCATCAGGTGTTTTTCAGCATATGTGTCTAAAAGGATATGTCAGATATGGGCATATATCTACAGTTTGATTTATCTGATAGAAGTAGCTTTTTTCATTAGCCTTAGTTAGTAGAGAATTGATCTGGTGTTCCATATGAGGTATCACCTTAGTGTTACATGTTGTCAAGATAACCTCTTTGCTGCTGTATTACTGTAGAGTACTACCTATTCAGTAGTACTGGCTTTTTTTCAGCTTTTCAGGAGAGAGCACTACATGTGGTATATAAGGACATACATTTGAATTCAATGAAAAAGAAGTCTGGAATTGTTTTTTTGTTTTTGTGTATTTGTAAAGCTCATGAATAAGTCTAGCAAAATGGTGCAGTAGAACTGTGACAATTTATGATCAATAATGCCATAGGTTACAAATCATTAAGAAACCCATCATGATATTTAAGTGTTCAATTGGCTAATCCAAATCAGATGAGTGGGCTAGAGTGACAGAGTCTTTGTAATCTGCTCAAGGTAGTAATCATATTTCCTCATGATACCTTAGGGAGCCAAGAACCATCCCACTATGATATTTTCCTGGGTCCATTGTTTGTTTGCAGTAATATCATTAGTATGGCAGGGGAGAAGCGAAGGGCTGCTACACTCACCTCGTTTTTGCTGTGAATACCTGTGCTGATGACCCCTCTGCTGTTCAGCTGTGTTGGAGTTGAAGCTGATTTTTAGGACTGAAGCTGCTCCTTTTGTCTATAGAAGCATGGAATACTGGCCCGTAGCACAGGCATCCTTCTCCACTGAAATGCTTCCAGTGTGTTTTTAAATCAAGGAGACTTTCTGTGTTCAGAGTGGTATGTAAGTCCAATGAGTGATTTTACCGCTAAATTGTTCTGTTGCTGATCTAGTGAATCATTGTGAATCTCTACCTATTTCTGTATGTTTTAAAGCAGTGAAAATATGATCTGCAACTGTGTGTGTTACATCCCTACTGCTGACAGCAATATTAGTAAGGGTCAGGGCTTGTGGGTTTTTTTTAACCTTTGTGGTGTCCTGTTTTGCCCCAGAAAGATGTAAACCATCAGCAATTTATTCATTAAGCAAAATTACATTGCCTTGTAAATGTCCATGTTGATGGCTTGCTGTAAAATGTTACAAGACTCATAAAAATACTTGAAATATATTTATGGGTTTGGAGAAGTGGAGTTGCAAAGCTTCTGAAATAGATATTAGTAAAATCCATTCAAGCACTGAAAAATCATAAGGCAAAGTAGAAGTCAGGACTTTGGAACTGACTGCAGACTTCATCAGCCGTTAGTAAAGTTCAGTTTGTCATTGAGAAAAAAGATGTAGTACACATAGTGCAATGTATGTATTGTTTCCTAACCCTTAATACATATTCTGCAAAGCATTAGTGGCATATTTCTGCAGGATGTTGACAGTGTTTCAGAAATCACAAATACTAGAAACAAACTGATTTGTCATCCTGTCAATGTATCCTTCCTCAATTACCTCTCAGCACAGGATTTTTCCTTTAACATATTCTCCAGCTCATTGCCAATTTTAACTAGCTCAAAAAAGGATTTTCCATCATTTTTCTCCAAATAACATTTCTGATTAAGTATCACTGTAACTTTTCTTGATACTTCATCTAAATTCACCTTCTCTTAAATTCATCTCATGTTGCAGAATTTTACACTTCTAGTACCATCCTAGTCTTATAATCTTATAGTCTCTTAGGTGTGTTTGCATATGTCCACAACTTTTGCTGATTTTTATAGTCCTTTTCATCATGTGTTAAGTATTTACTGTTTTTAAATCACAAGTAACGCTTCCCACACTTAAGAATTGTGAAGGTTTTGCTACAGTTTTTAATTAGGTTCTATCCAGATTGTATGCTTTCTTTTAGTCACCATTATTTATTGCCCATTATTGCTTTCTCTGCATCCCTAAGATAAAATAGTAACCTGTGACTAACCCTTATTCATGCAAAATCCTTCTGGATCCCATTGTTTGAAGACAAGAAGCGTGGTCTGACAGAGCACAGCAAAGAGAATTAAACAACGTAGGTTTCTCCATGAAAAATATGTAGCAATTATAAAAATTAAAATGAAGAAGCAGGTAAGTCCCATTCCATAAAAGTTTGGTTTCTAAAGTTGTTTACTACATACTTGTAACTGTTTCGAAAATTCCCGCAGACATACTTTTTAAACAAAGGCCTACTTTCTACTGTGCAGTTTTATTTAATATTGTGTTAAGGTAAAATGAGGCAGAGATTTGATGCTGCTGATGCAACTGAGATACAAATGGTGTTGTGCTAAAACTGTCAGAAACTGTTGTTTGGTTTAGTCCTTTCAAGTAGTAAAGCAGAGAAAGATCTTAGCCTCTTGGTCCCAATTCTTAGTTACATGTGACTCATCCATATGATTCATTTTCTTTACTTGTACAGATTTCAGTCCCATATTTGGAACATATTACTTCTTAAGTGAATAAATTACAAGCACATGTTGTGCAATATGCTTTGTATTTTAATTAAAAATGATAAACCGTGTCTCTGCATTCCTATTTGCTACATTAGATTGCAAATGAAGAGCTGTGTTAAGGTGTTCTGTGAGACAGAACTAAATGATACCATAGAACATCCTGCATATACTATTTCAAATTTGATTTTTAATTTGGAGGGGGTATTATTATTAATTTCTGTGAGAGGAAGAAAGGAGATTTATTTTTCATGCCCTAAATCTTTCCTCTTCATCCTCTTATCATCAGTGTTTGCATCCACAAGGAAGAGACTTTCCATCACCTGGTGATCAGAGTGTATTGCTTTTAAACAAATTATCCTAGCTGGGTTCACAGAGATTTTAGCATTCAGTGTATTGAGCTAGCACCAACTTGTCATTGCTGGCCTAACCCACAGCTGAATCCACAGAGAAGAAAACAAAGACATTAATGTGATTTAACTGTTTTTAAAATACCACTTCGTGTAGCTACAGTGTGAATAGCTGGAACGTTGTAATACATAGTTATTAATGCCTGTGGAAAAATTAGGAAAGCTTACAATTGAAATAATTTTTGCCTTTTTTTTTTTTTTTTTAATTTGAGAAAATATCCAAGGAAATACATGAGTTGCTTACCCATCCATCTTGTATTTTGCTTTAAATAATTTGTTGCTTATTATACCATCCTCCTGTTCTAATTACCTTTGGTAAAGGGTTGCCTATTTATCTAAGAATCAATCCACCATTTTAAATGAAGAATAACAACAAGAACCAATAAAGAAGAAAGGAACAGATCTTGTGTGTGTGTGTGTGCATGCGTGTGTTTGCTTTGTGAAAATGTTCCTGGTGATTCTATGCAACTGAATGAAAGGAAAACAAATGCAAAGTTGTTTTATAAAATTACTAACCTGCCACAGTAAACAAACAAACACACACACACCATTTACCAGAATGATCTCAGTGGTTTGATGGTAGTGGCAGGCTAAGCCTCGAGTACAGTGTCCCCTTTCCCATTTAGTAATACTACCACGTGTCTGGTTGCTCTTGCAAGTAGCTTATCCTGGTGAATTCAAAGAAAGGGATTGCATGGTGCTTCTGCACATGCTAATGAAGTTTGGAAAATGTTTTGGCTAAATAATGAATAAGGACTTTAGGTATGTCTGCCTCTCATTATAGTTCCTCTTAGAAAATATGGCGAAGCAGTGATCATTTTAGATCTCTGTAGAGCGGTGGGACAGATCTGTGTATCGCTGGTCAGTAGGCACCATCACCATCTCACAACGTTCTTCTTTTGTTTAAAAATAATGTTAATAGTCCACAAATATATTTTCAAATGAACTTGATTTCTGTCTTCCAGTTGTGTCAGTACTTTAAAAACACTCTGGAAACTCTTAAACATAAGAATTTTTCAAAATCTGATGCTATTGCATTGATTGAAAAAAAAAAAAAAAAAAAGAAGCACTGTAGCAAGTTCCAGTACCGACTTCAGAATTAGAAAAAAGGTTCTAGAAACTCATGTTATTGTGCAGTTTGAAAAATAATGCTGTTGGATGAGCATTAAAAGTTAACAAACAGTGAGTGTTCCTCCATCAATTTAAAAGGCTAAACTCCTGTAGTCAGCCATTGAAAGAATATTATATAATCAAGATGGTAGCCCCTTATTGTGGTGTTTAGCTAATGGACTGCAGCTTTTATGACTAATCATTAGTTTAGGGATTTAGCTATATAGAGAATGGGCACAAAATCCTTCTTTAATCTTCTTTCTTTCACTAAAATTGTGACCGCTGTAGGATATTAAGATAACATAGTGATCTTTATAATGGTTTTGTGAAAGTCAGTTTTAGTAATATGAGTTAGGCAAATCTACTTTTTAGTCTTCAGGATAGTAAATTAGATATTTACAACTGATGAAGAAAAAGCTGTTCACTGCATACTACCCTTTGTAATATAACAATAGCTTGGCTTTATGCATACTGTATATACAAAATAAAATCTTTCATATTAAAAAAAGTTCTCATGCAATAGGTAATGTGCTTCTTATATCTCTATAAATGTAAAAAATTGCTTTGAGTTTTCCGAATTTGTGGCTGCTCATCTCTGGTGATTATTGTGTTTTCTGTAGCTGGTTTTTAACCAATTTAATATTTACATGTGGGCCCTTCATCTGTTACATGGCAGGACAATCCAGATAATAGTCTTAATTATGACAAATGTAAATTTTTTAGCATGCTGTGAGAGAAAAATATGGTTGTAATTTGGGTAACGTTGGCTCTGATCCTGGAAAAGATTGGCTTTTTCCTAGTGTAGATAGAAAGTTACTGGAGTATACATGTTAATCTTTATGCATATGTGTAAGCTAAATGAGAACTAAGTGAACTTCACAGGTTTTAATTTAATTCTAAACTTGTCTTGATTTTTTTTTTTTTAGTTTTTTTATCATACTGTTTTTGCCTGCTCTTCGCTAATTTTCATGAAGTTTGGTTTCAATCATTCAGATGCCTGAAGGCAGAAGTAAGTCTTACATATCTTACATGACTATAACTACATTATAGTTTATTTTCTACAAACTTGACAATGTAATCACAACTACTGTGACTGAAGCAAAAAAAAAAAATTAACATTTCTTAATTTCAATTAGAAACCACAGAGTAAATAAATTTCACAAAGGAGTTAATAATTTTAAAGATGGGAGAAGAATGTCCCTATTAATACGAACATGAAGCACAAAAAATAGGAGTATCATCAAATCGTGAGTTACAGCTTATTTGCTCATTTTATTCAGCACATTTCAGTCATTACAGAAGTCATACTACAGTGACAGCAATAGTAACAGAAGTATTAAATATTTAGGCATACATGTCTGAAAAGCAAGCTGGTAAGCATTGTGTAGACTATGTGAATTGAGAAAATGAGGAACAAAAATCTCCAAGTCACCTGCACAAAGGCCTGGTTCAGTCTGCAGTAGAACGGAGTAAAGGCTCATGGGCTCAGCTATCAGTAACTTCTTTCTTCTGAAGCTTGCTGTTACATAGCACATACAAAATTCCTCTGTTAGTATAGGAAATATTTATGGTACTGTCATTTTAATTTAGTTGTCAAATACTCAAATTCCTGGTTCTTTTACTGTGATTTACTGTCACTTTGCTCCCCCAGTAGTCTTGTTGGCTTCAAGGGGCCACTCGTATAATGAGCTGTATTTCATGAGAGTAGGGTCACAAGAATCTGTGTTTGCAGTTGACCATTTTTGTTGTTTGTAACTATCAACTCTGTAATGAGGTATTTGATGAACTTAAGTTTATACAGCGTTTAATAAACATTGTGCTGTTCTTCTCTGAATAGATTATCTCTATCCTGAATAAGTGGAAATACTCAGACAGCACAAAAGCAAGCAAGTCAAACTTTGTGTTTAAGTTCCTTAATTTATGTGCAGATGCAGAGTAATACTCAAAATGTTTTGAAAGTGTACCACTAGCTCACTAAGGCTTCTAGCATGCCTGGATGCCTTTGTTAATATCCAAGGCACGGTGAACAAAGAACAGAGCTCGATAATGCTGCTTTGGATAATGGTATAGTTCAGTCAAGATGAGACTTTTCTATTGGATTGGCAGAGACTGCAAATCTTTTCACTCAACAGTTCCCAGGTATGGAATGTGCATGCTGTTATATTGGCAGACAGTAGCGGCAATGCCCGGAAAGCAGTTGAAGAAAGATGGTTGACTGACCAGAAGTGTGGCTGAGCTTTTATTGTTAATTTTACATGGTGTCAGCATGAAATTTAAAGGTATTCTTAAAGGTTTTTTAAAAAATTGAAGTTCACCAACCTAAAAGTGTTAAGCTTTCAAAGAAATAGGTCACACTTCTGCATAGTAAATGCAAAAGTCAGATAGTCCACAGCTCCAGTGTGCCAAACTTAGCACTGTGCAGGAGAATGGACTGCAAGAAATTTATGCATTCACATTTGAAAAAAAGAAGTACGAGTAAGAGGGAAAATTGTTGCCTTGTTCAGAGTCCTAATATTGTAACAATCTCAAGGAATTTTTGAGCATAATACATTTGGTATCGAGAAAGAAGTACCAAAGAAGTTAGATTGGTTTGTAATAGAGCTGAGAATATTCACACATTTTGTTGAGTATGTATTTTACACATTGTATAATTTAGAATAGAATTATAGGGTGAACTGCGAGTTGTGGAAAAAGAATTATAATGATTCGAACATGCTGTAACTCTTTCTGCGGGTGGGAAGTAATAGAAGTATAAAACTGAACAACAAAAAAAATGAGATCTCTTACATAGAAAACTGTTAAAAGAAACCTTCAAGTTATATTCTTGTACACAAATGAAAAAGTTGCAGAATGCATATTTGGCAGAAGAAAATAAAGAATATCAGATAAATTGAGTAATTTGAAGTGTAAAACAGTTATGTCATTTTAAGGCTATTAGCAGTAAGAAATGGTATATCAGAACCTTAGAAAGAACATAAATATCACTATAGGGGGACTCTCTTTGTAAATGTTTCCAAGAGCAAGGATTTCATGACAAACAAAATAAAACAGAAGAACAGTGTTTAGTGTTATGTATACATAGTTGCTGAAACTAGGTGTATAAAGTATAAGACCAAGCTTGGCCTGTGAATATGTATTCTGATCTTACGTGTATTGCAAACAGTTCTTTCACCAGTGTATTCAGGCACTGCATAGAATAGCTTGTGTTTGATTAAAGTGTGTTTTTTAGATAGATGTTTAGTTTTCATTCAAAGATATCGAGAGGTAGCAAATGAATGACTTTTCTTGGTAGTTTTTTTGTAATGGTTAGTTTGAAGTTGTCTGGCTTCAGCTTCCAGCTACTGAGTTGTGTTAAGCCTTTTTGTATTAGAGACCTGTAGAAGCCCATATTTTCTCCCTTTGGAAGTGCTCGTACACTGCTGTCAAGTCATCTCTCAAATTTTCTTTGATGAACCAAGAGGACTGACATCTCTGAACATTTTTACTAGCAGCAGTGAAATAAATTTTTTACCTCCCTCTGAATGGTTTGAGATAGTTCTTTATATTGCCTGTCCTCAGCATCATTTACCATGCTGCCATTTTTGAGCTCATCACCCATAATTTTTTAATTTCTTAATGATTGATACATTGCATAACATAATCCCTAAATTTAACTTCCAAGGAATGATATTTATATTTGACTAATGACTTTTGCTTGAAAGCTGCTTTGGGCATATATCTGCTAATATGTTCTAAATTCAAATTAGGGTAAGCTTCGGCAATGCTGTATAGTGCTAATACTATAGTTTAAGGGTTTTTTTGCCAAGCAATATATGCTAGTAAATCAGACTTCTTATAAAGGTATTCATTAGTTTATATCCTTATCTGTGGAAGCCAGAATGGACTATTCTGTATAAACCACATTAAATGTAGTTTACTTTTCTTTAACACTTACCATCTTTTTTTCCCATGGTTGATGCTGCAACAATTGCCCCATATTTTCCTTAATGTTGCTGCCTGCCATTTAAAACCATAACCTGAAAACCCCGGACCTCTAGCATATTGCTGTTATATGTGAGTTATGCAAAACTAGTATCTCCAAACTGGGAAGCTTCTCAGGTGACTGCTTTATGACTCCTAAGCACTAAATAGTGAGGCTTGCTGGTCTAAAACAAGTTCTTGATCCATAGTCATAGTATCTCTCATTCTTCTTTAAAAATAAAAACTGGAAGCTGTTTCATGATTGTCATTAATGATGTTTTGCTATGAGTCACCAGAGTCTTCCAGAATACTTTTCAGCATTTGAAATCTTCAGTAGTGTGAAGGTGAGGTTTTGTTTGTTTGTTTTGTTGTTTTTTTTTTCCTTCTGCATTACAGGCTGGACTTTAAAATATAGATTCTTTATTCTCCAGTTTTCTTCAATGTTCTGTAACATAGTTCTAGTCTGTATTTTTCTGAGGGTGTGTGTCTGTGTGTGTGTTTTCAAGGTCTGTGGTTCTATCTCATGCATGATTAAAAAAAAAAAAAAAAAGAAAAAATTGTATTTTTAATGTGCATTTTCTATACCATGTTCATCCCAGACATATTTTAAACAATATTTTAACATTTCGGTCTTTGTCATCCAAGAATTTCAAGTAATACCAGCTTTGTCCCATTCCTTTTTAGCAGTACATACTCACAGGGCTCAAGAAGTGAGCCCGTGTGAACCTCGTGAGGTTCAGCAAGGCCAAGTGCAAGGTCCTGCACATGGGTTGGGGCAAGCCCTGGTATCAGTACAGGCTGGGGGATGTAGGCATTGAGGGCAGCCCTGCGGACAAGGACTTGGGGGGTACCGGTGGATGAAAAGCTGGACATAAGCCAGCAATGTGCGATCACAGCCCAGAAAGCCAACCGTATCCTGGGCTGCATCACAAGAAGCGTGGCCAGCAGGTCAAAGGAGGTGATTCTTTCCCTCTACTCTGCTCTGGTGAGACCCCACCTGGAGTGCTACGTTCAGCTCTGGAGAGACAGGAGAGACATGGACCTGTTGGAGCAGGTCCAGAGGAGGGCCACAAAGATGATCAGAGGGCTGGAGCACCTCTCCTGTGAAGACAGGCTGAGAGAGTTGGGGTTGCTCAGCCTGGAGAAGAGAAGGCTCTGGGGAGACCTTAGAGCAGCCTTTCAGTTCTTAAAGGGGGCTTATAAGAAAGGCGGGGAAAGACTTTTTAGTAGGGCCCATAGCAATAGGACGAGGGGTAATGGTTTTAAACTAGAAGAGGATAGATTTAGATTGGATGCAAGGAAGAAAATTTTTTTTGTTGAGGGTGGTGAGGCACTGGAACAGGTTGCCCAGAGAGGCTGTAGATGCTTCATCCCTGCAAACTTTCAAGGTCAGGTTGGATGGGGCTTTGAGCAACCTGATTTAGTTGAAGAAGTCCCTGCTCGTTGCAGGGGAACTGGGCTAGATGACTTTTAAAGGTCCCTTTCAACACAAATCATTCTATGACTGTATTATTTTCTTATTTGGGCCAGATTGTAACAATGGCTATGAAAAAAAAAAATAAAAATTTCCATCCTGTCCTTTCCAGGTTTGCTCATAATTTCCAAATGTGCTATATTTGCTTGGTTAGCACACTCCTTTTCAGCTGTTGTGAATTGTCAGGCTGTTTTAACTAGTATTTAGTTTAGTAGAATAGCTTCTCTGTCTGTGGATGCTGTTGTAGTCCTTTCTCTGCAGATCACAGGACTAGCATCTTGAGCTCCAAAACAGGTAGGTGTCGGCATATCCAGTTATGTTTTTTCATTCTTCGTTCTTGTTTAAGTGGAAGGATTTTCAAAATCATTCTTATCATTAGCATGCTCTGAAGAGTCACACCATTACCAATTGTTCTATTTCCACATTATCCTACCATCATCTGCACATTTTTGTCAGTATCCTAAATATACCAGAAAATTTAATGGTTATAATGCATCTTGGGCACACATCATGAGCTTTGAGAACAAAAGAACCACTGTATTGTTCAGACTGTAGGCTCATCTCTCCTGATACCTTACCTCTTCAACAGCATCCAATAAACAAATACAGAAGGAGCAGAGCAAAGTAGAATGATCCTTTCCTCACGTGTCCAATCAATGGCATTAGCAATTTCCTGAGGAATTGCATTCCAGATCATTGTGCTTAAAAGCCACTAATGGATTTATCACATCTTTGTGAGAGACCTTAAACATCTGGCTGTTGTTCTGTGCAGTATGGTATTCTAACAGTTCACAGTTAAGATTCTATGACTTCTTCAGATGGGTAAAAAGCAAGGGGAAAAAAAAAGAAAAGAAGGTGGAGTTGCACTTTCTACTCCTTGTTAGTATTCATTTTCCAGTTTAATAGGAATGCTGATATGACCTTTCTTAATAAAGCTTAATAACAAACTCACTCAACAAGTCATGTTCTGGATTAGCACTTCATTTATTTCTTTGTGTTTTGTTGGGGTTTGTATGTTTTGGGTTTGGGGTTTTTTTTTTATACAGTTGTCCTGGTTTCTGCTGGGATAGAGTTAATTGTATTCCTAGTAGCTGGTATAGTGTTATGTTTTGGATTTAGTATGAGAATGTTGATAATACACTGATGTTTTCAGTTGTTGCTAAGTAGTGTTTAGACTAAGTCAAGGATTTTTCAGCTTCTGATGCCCAGACAGTGAGAAGGCTGGAGGGGCACAAGAAGTTGGCACAGGACACAGCCAGGGCAGCTGACCCAAAGTGGCCAAAGGGATATTCCATACCATGGGATGTCATGCCCAGAATATAAATTGGGGGGGAGTGGGGCTGGGTGGGATTGCTGCTCGGGAACTAACTGGGTATCGGTCGGCAAGTGGTGAGCAATTGCATTGTGCATCACTTGTTTCGTATATTCCGATTCTTTTATAATCATTGTCATTATTATTCTTTTCTTCCTTTCTGTCCTAGTAAACTCTCTTCATCTCAACCCATGAGTTCTACTGTTTTTGTTTTTTTGTTTTTTTTTGTGATTCTGTCCCCCATCCCACTGGGTGGGGGAGGAAGTGAGCAAGCGGCTGCGTGGTGTTTAGTTGCTGGCTGGGGTTAAACGTGACAGCAGTGAATGGGTAGAAGGAATTTATCCCACTGTGACTTTTGTAGCCTTTAGGATCTCTAAAATCTTAGAGATACTGAGGGGAAATGGAGCTCCTGCACCCACAAAAATAAGTGGTTTTGTAATTACCTTTCTGGCCTAGAAAAGCAAAACAAACGTAGTGTACCCTTTCAGTCTCCTCACTCACTGTATCTTAGTGACCCCTTCAGTGTTGTAGGGAAGAATTACTGAGGAAGCAAACAAAATAGGAAATAGGTGCTTAAGGAGGTAAGAGGGCAAATGGCACTCACAGAGAAATCTCTTGTTGCAAATCTGGCCTCAAACTGAGTCCTCTCTCATGCTTGGAATTGCAAGCAATAAAAAGAAGAAATACAGGAGCCTACCCAAAGGCATCTTCCAGCAGTTTGAGATTTTGACCAGTTGCTTCACAGTGATGAGAACAGTCCTACTTAAGATTAACAGAAATTGCCCCCAAATCACCAAAGATATAATCAGAACAGCAGTTGTGGTTGTAGTAAATCTCCCTAGGCTGCAGAACTAGTGTGAGCAGTCCTTTTGGGCCATTTAACAATCACAGGATGAGGCAAGTGGGCAGGAATTTGAAAGACCGTGAAAATAGTTCTATGAGTGCCTTTTGATACGGCCACTCAAGGTACTGAGGCTGTATAAGCTGTACAATTGCTTCACACCTGTCAGTAGTTGACCTCTGTTGGCTTGTCAAACCGAAGTTTTGGTATCCTTGCCTTCATTAACTGTCCTTAACTTCATTTTGAAAAGAGACCATACTCCCATGCTTGGAAGGAGACCGATGCTCCTAAATTAAGGTTTCTGAGTCTCCTGCTGGCACCACTCTGTTTATCATTACAGTCCTGGAAAAATTAATCTATGATGGTTTCTGAGCTGTATTGCCTTACAAACTAATTCCAATTCTACTCGTAAACTTTACCCAAGATCAGGAATCTATTGAAGCCTGGAAATGAAAAATTGGGTACTCAGAGCTACTTATATCCAGCTTTCAATTCTCTTCTCTAGCCTCTTGCTAACTACAGCACTAATTTCATCCCTTGCTTTCTCAGATTCCAATGCCAAACCCAGCCTTCATTGAGGTAGAGGAATAAGAACTAAACTAAAAGTTAAAACTAAGGCACTTTTATCTCCTGATGTCAGCTGCCAGCTTTGCTCTGCCAACCTGACAGGATTTAGCAACGGTTCAGGCTGTGCAACCCCAGTCTTTCTAAACCTGAACGTTAACCTCAGTTCTAACTCTAGCTCTTATCTTTTAGTACAGACTCGGCATCTACTGCTGCTGCCTAAATTGAAAATAAGACATTCAAATCACCTAACAGTTAATAAACCAGTCTCTATAGCTCTTATTTTCCTTGGGTTTTTTCAATCTTCAGCTACAGCGACAATACAATTACATTAGTAACAGCTGTTTCAAAATAAAACAATGCTGCTAACTTCAAAAACAGAACTTGGACACACCAGATTATATAAATTATATCACACTTAAAAGTGTAAGACTCCTAGCTTTTGCTGTATGTGCAGGCTTGTTACAGGAGCTCACAGTTCAGCAATGTCCAACTATACCAGTGGGCACAACTCTTGCCCTGCATGTACCAAACAGTCTCTTGGATATTAAGGAGGTCTCCGACCTGCTGTGTTTGTAGCAAATGCAAAGCACTGCATATGCGGACAGTCAGATTTCGAATACCTTGTTTTCCTCAAAGCTAGTTACAATACTTGCTCGATGAGGAAAGTATAACTTTCTCTGTTCAAGTAAATATCAATATGGAGAGAAAAATAAGTCAAAATAAAGCATAAAATGTATATTTACATTTTGTGAATATGGTTTTTAATAGGCAAATCTATGAGAACCACAAGGACTAGGTATAACCAATGCCACCGAATAATAAAATGATATTCTGAGGAATGCTGTGTCTTTAATCTGTTTTAAATATACAATTTATAAAGGAAAAAAAAAATATCAGACAGCCAATGTAATTAGACTCTACTTTACACTTTTGGGAAAATACCCTAGATTTATACATTTCTGCTTTTAAGTTTTATATAATTTCATTTTTATTAGTCATAAAGCAGGATGTTTATTTTTTTGAGACAAAATATTGTGTCAGTCATTTTATCTGCAAACCAGGTTAAGAAGGTACCTGAAATGTTACTGAATTGAAAGTGTCATCAAAATATGTTTTGAAAATGTCACTGCCAAGTTACAATGAAAAAAAAATAATAGTTTAGCAAAATTAGTAGCATTACTTTTTTTCATGAGAGTTACCCAGTGAAGAAATATCGGTTTAGCGTTAAAGAATTGTCACTTCAACTTTCTAGACTTGAAAGGAATCGAAAATCCTACTTTTGTGAGAAAAAGCGAGTGATTTTTTTTCCAAAGGATTTTTCAGTTGCATTCTTTAAAAGTTATGGAGGAAGGTATTTGCAGTATCAGTATGTAAAGTAATGCTAAAATGTTTTGGTTTTTTTTGTTTTTTTTTTTTTTTTTTACTGAAAATATATGTAAATTGAAGTATTAATGCTTTTTGATAGGGAAGTCTGTTTTAATTGGATAGGATATCCTTCTCTTCTTAAAAATCTTAACCATAAAAAGTAATGTTTAACTTCTGGTTGGAATGGATTTTTTCTAATTTTGTGATTAATTTCTTGCATGCTTTGTCTGTTTCCTTCAGAGTGTTAGTACAGATGAAGAGAAAATAAAACATTCCTTGGAAATAGTAAGTTGTCAGATTTTGCTTTTGTGTTACGTGTGGCATATGGTTATGTTTAAAACAAAATCTAATATTGCTGGAATGCAATTTTAGAATATAGCTAGATCAGACTTAAAACATTTTCAAAGCTAATTGAGTCCAAAGTGTGCAAAGATAAATGGATCATTCTCAGATTTTATCTTTTGGAGGTTCATAAATTCCACTAGCAAACACAAAACTGCATTGGAAAGGATTGGGGTTTTTAATAATAAGTATCTATCAAGCCAAGAGAGAGCAGTTTGATAGCAAGACCACTTCAATACTGAAATAGAATTTAGGAAGCTGATTTTAGGTATTTTTTGTCTGGAAGTCTTGAATCTAGCTCTAAACTCATCTGCCTACAAGATAAAAACTACTTCAGATAAACAAATACTAGTCCATATGAGGGAATGTTGAACTTGAAAGCAAAATTCCCTCATTATTTATTCTGTTATCATTTAGCATTGCTAACACTAAAACCGTCAAATGTACCTTTTCAAACCAGACAAAAAACCACAAAAGCTTCCTGAAACGCAGAAGGAAGCATACGAACAAGCCAGTATTAATCCAGTAATAATGACATAAAAAGGTATTGTAATTACATAGGTGCTAAGGTAGATAGCACAAATGAAAAAATACCTAGTCATAAATTAAAATGAACAACCATAACCGATGATAATCCTCAGTGGTTTTCGATTCTCCACACAGAGCTTCTTGGTCTCTTTAAATTTTATTTTTAGTGGTTTAGACCCAATTTCTCTGTTGACAGAAATCTGTCTCTTGAATATGTTGAGTACAGTTCCTATACTATTGCCTAATATAGGGAATGTAAGGAAAGGAAAGGAGATCATTCTCTCTTTCTGCTTGTGAAGAAACTATTGCATACCATCACCTACCAGCTGATTGAGTCTGGGGGGAAATGTCAGAGCTGGCAAAGCACTTACTGGATACGACTTTCACTGATGAAATTTTTGCTACTATTCAGCAGTAGCCTGGGAATATATATGCAAGGTTATTTGTAAAATAGGTTACTTTCAGACCTATATGAATAGGAACATTGCGAGACCTTAAAATGTTTTGTTGTAATGTTGTAGTGCAATGACTTGATACAGAGCATATATACTTAAAAATTGGATGTGCTTATGATTATCAGAATAAATTTGCTGATGGTTTTTCAGTTAGGGAGGAAACTTTGCTGGACTGAATTGAGGATATAGTTAAGGAGGTTGCTCATTCTGTGCCCAGGGACTGTGACTTTATTAGCTTGAAATCAGGCTTCATGGTGTTCATAACCAGCATGGACAACTTAAACTGCTCTTATCCGTGAGTTTGATTAAGAAAGCAGTAATTATGCCAGACATAACAACAGTGAATACTTCATTCTGTTCTGGAAGTGCCTCAGTTAACTTGGAGAAACAGGTTACAGGGAGAAATGGGATACAGAGAAGAGCCTGACCCATCTGGAAATAAGGAGAGGTGTGGCAAGAAATGCTAGATAAAGCTCCTTAAAAGAAAAGTAATTTTATGCCACTGAGGTTGGGGTAAAATGACAGCGGGATATAAGCTATCTGTTCTTCACACACTGAAAGGCACTGTTTTTTCTTGCTGTTGAGGGAAGAGATCCCAAAAGATAGAAAGAAGGAGGAGTCATGAGAGAACCAAGAACAAAAGCACTTCAGATCCAGGTCTCGTAAAATCAGGCGTACCATTTAAAATACTCTTCTATATGGCAATATTAATTCAGAAAGGTTGGAGCTGACGAAGTTCTGATAAAATACAGAGATAAAAGCAGAAAACACATTTGATAGTTTGGCTGTGTTATGTTAGGGAGCCATGACATCAGAGTCAAGAGTAGACTTGGAGGCTTACTGATACAGACTTGTAGTTAGCAGTTAAAACTCCTGCACTCACACGTGTGCAGTTACTGTGTGAAGCGGTGACCACAGGATAATTCAGGTGGGAAGGGACCTCAGGAGCAATCTGCTCCAACCTGCTGCTCACAGCAGGATCAGCTCTGAGGTCGGACCAGGTTCCTTAGAGCTTTATCTGGTTGGTCTTGAAAAGTCCCCAGGATGAAGACTGCACAGCCTCTCTGGGCAACCAGCTCCGCTTCGTGACTGTCCTGTAGTAATCTTACCGCAAAACAGAACGGAAAGTATACTTGACGCCACTGGTCTCTATTGGAAGGGAAAGGAAACGGGTAAAGATTCTATATGGAAGCGTTAGATAGTGTTGCAAGTAGAAATTTGGACCCAAACGATGTGTTTGAAATATTGGTACACCTGCAGATTCTGAGCAACATAGAAGTGGTGAGAATGCCTAACCTTCCAAGGATTTACCATCCACTATTTGCAAATGTCTCCATCTGGTTTAATGCCAGGAGAGTGCCAACAAAATAAAGGTTTATTCACCATCTGTCATACCCACAAGGTGCTTTTGAATTTGATAACATTGATTCACAGCTCAGTCCAGTACATGAGTTATCATGAAACTGAGGACCTAGGATGTAACTAGCAAAATACAATATTAAGTTTTTTGCTTGTGATTTTTAACTTGTGGAGTTTCAAGTTCTGAGGCCACTATTTTGCTGATAAGGAAAACTCCAGTTTGTGAGCTATTTAGGATTAGAAAGAGTAGCATTATGACTGTATTTGACTCAGTTATGGATATGCTGAATGCAGAGGGAGATAAAAGATATAGTTTGGCATAGAAAAATCTCATCTTCAGAACCTGATCAGAATATTAGCAGGGGGGGATCTCATGTTCTGTGGAACAATTGCACACACTGCGAACTTGAATTTAGGTATACCAAATTACCCCAAAATGGAGCTGCAGAAGTTCTGCTCAGTTATGGGAGGGTGTAGCACAAGGTAAGGCTTTTGTGCTAGACTTCAGCAATTTCTGTTAGAATCATAAACTTGGGTCAGCTTGGATATCACCAAAGATGAAATATTCTGAGGCCTTCCTCATCCTCTTAGCACTAAGAAAGTATTGGGAGGAATTTGCTGACAAGTATTTTTTTTGTTTGGTGAGCTACTACACATTGTAGATCTCATTTGTAAAGGTGTGACTGCATCCACTATATCAGGCCAGCTAACAAGCCTCACTTTCTGCTTTGGATTTTAATTTCACAAGACTTTATTCTGGTGTATTGTTTGAATTTCATAGAAGAATAGTCCTGAAAAGTACAAATGTTTAAAGAGTATCCTGAAGAACAAGTGTTCATTTACATGGCATAGCTGGATGATGGTGTTTTATGAACTTTCTGACAATTGCAACTCCAGTAAATAGTTTTGCTTCTTGCAGCAGTTGTAATTTTCCTTTTTCCAATAATTAGGGTGAATAAGTTCAGCTATCATCAGAGTTTTCAAATAAAGCTGTTGAAGTGAAAATCTGTAATAATTACATGAAGCACTGTAGATTCTCTTCATGGAATCTAATACGGACGAGCAAGGAGGAGGTTTGTATTCGCCTGGCTTGTCTAAATAACTGCTGCATCCTAGTCCTTGCACTTAAAAGTTTTGATAGCTCTGACTTAGGATAAGGGAGCCTTATAGATTCAGGAGAATTTGAAACAGGTAAATTCCTGTCACAAGTCACAGCAATGAAGAGAAGGTATCTGTGCCTTACGCACTGTCATGGTGATTTCTTTTTCTCTTGGCATTTGCGTGACAGGGTTCCGTATTCACAGTATGGAAGTTCAGCATCTGTAGTACATTGCAGACCCATTAGTGTTCTAGGATAATACCAGAGATAAGTGGAAAAGTCCAATGAGATGGCCAAGCACTGTGTTCTCAGAAAGGAACATGAATATGTGAATGCAAATGGTAACCTGCAGAGCTTTAGTTAGAGACAGTCTTGCAGCAGTGAATGCTGAGGTCAGTTTAATTTGAGTTTACAAATAGGGAATGTACACCTTCAGATCTGCATAGAACCACACATCTTTCTGCATTACCAAAATGGTCCAAAATGGAAGCAAGAGACTTGAATATACCTTGACTGGAGAGTTAGAGCACCATAATTACACACAGGGCATGTGCATGTGTACACATGTATGTATTTATATACACACAAACACACTTATGGTTATGATTAAAAGACACAGCCTGCATTTTGAATTCTACTTTCCTGCCTTCTTCCTAGGATAGGAAGGTCTAGGTCAATTAGCTCTCAGTAGTCACAAGTATGTATGGATGAAAAAGCTATTTAAATAAAAGAAGAGCTGATGCTTAAGGCAGTAGATTTTAACTAGCAGTCTCAAAATGCCACCTTTGTTAATAGATTTCATATGACCTTGAGCAAACTGTACTTATGCAGGGTGAACAGTGCTTAACTTTACATACAGTCCTCCTCATGAAGTTTTACTGGACTACTTTCATGATCAGTGTGAGGACAATTGTCATTGAACAGAGATGAGGTTAAACAATTGCTCACAGTTTAAAAAAAAAAAAAAAAAAAAAAAGAGTTAACATTTGTGAATATTTTCTTAATGTTAAGTATCTGCAAAGTATAGGAAAAGCACTTTTTTCTTTTTGTTTTGCCTAGTCAGATTCCAGTCCTGCTATTTGTATCAGCCAAATGTATCCCTACGCAATTTGAAGACCTATTAAAATCAAGAAGTCCTGACAGGGTCAGGTGATAATTTGTGAGACCTTAGGAAATGTATTTGGGAGAGCTACTACTTAATATGTACATAAGGCTAAACACAACTGCAGTGGAGCCACAAGATCTGTATTTACACTTTTAATCCAGGAAATACTTCAGTTTTCTCCTGTACAATATAATGAAACTCCAAAGCACAAGCTTTGTTAAAAGAACAAAACAAAACAAAGCAAAGTTAGAGCAAAATGCACCTCGGCTTTTTCTTGCAACTAGATTAACTATTGTAACCTACTGGAGAATATTTTCATTCCCCGAAGAAAGAGGTAATACGCAAGGGTCTGCAGTAGTCGTGCTATGAAGAAAATTACCTGTCGAAAGAATAA
The DNA here is from genome assembly GCF_929443795.1 of Astur gentilis. Lineage (NCBI taxonomy): Eukaryota > Metazoa > Chordata > Aves > Accipitriformes > Accipitridae > Astur > Astur gentilis. Next base: position 18,144,779 of record NC_064891.1, read on the forward strand.
GAATGTGTATTTTACCTATGGAATCTGGTTTACATTCTGTAGGAGATCCCTGGGATGTTATCTCTGAAATTTTTGGCCCTGAGTTAATATAAAATCTATGAAGATTTGCATCTTAGTTGAAGCCTCCCAATATACGTTAACACTTAACAGGAGGAAAGAGCAGGTTCTTGCAAAAATATGTTATTGTTCTTTTGATGAATGGAATTGTGTATTTTCTTGACACTCTGGAACTTTCCCAGAAAAAAAGAAAAAACATTGCGGAAAACTGTTTTTTAAAGGGATGTGCAATGATTTTTTGAGTCCAGAGCAGTAGTTAATTCTGTTATTTCCCTGAGGGGGACGATTTGATGAAGTAGTTCTCGGAGGCAGTTGTAAACCTATTTTGTTTATGACACTACTCATTCTTTCCAAGTTTCCTAAAGTGTGCCTTTTTGACCTCCACACTTGTTCTTTCCTTCATGTGGATCTTGGAGAGATTTGTAATGCACAGCGTACATTTTACTGGTAGGAAAAGTTGTCAGTTTCCAGATGAGGAAACATAATAATACTTCATCATATTATGTTTGGTAAGTGCCCAGCTCCTAGGGAGATGCAGCTAGCACCATGAAGTAGAAATGAAATATTTGTGATCATGCTAAAGTGCAACTCCATGAAATATACCCGGTGCATAAGAACTAATAATTTCTGTGTAAATGTTTGATTCTGCTTGCTTGTTTCATCAGAAGAGAATAAAGGAAAAAAAAATATTTTCAGAGCATCTTCAGCTGTGAGAAGAAGCACTAGAAAGAGAGGGTAGGAGAATAGACTGTTAATGGGTTACCAGAAGTAATTATTAATTTAAGAAAAATCTAATTGTTAAAATCTCAGCAAGAAAAAGTGTTACTATAATATAAATGGCAATAAATGAAAGTCAAGAATAAGATTCTGACAATTCACCATGGTAGAGTGGGTCGTCACTGAATTAATTGTTTTGAATTTGGCAAATGTAACAATTTACTTTTGTCATATGCAATATAAAAAATCCAGTAAATTAAATACTGCAGTGTAACATTGAAAACCCTGATACTGTTGAAGCCATGGAATATGCAAAGGGGAAAAATATATCATGAACAAAAGACTAGATATGTGTTACAAAATAATAGATATGTGTTAATGAAGACAAATTGTATAGTATAAGATTTTCAATTTGATAGTGCCCTTATAATGTTTTCCACTACCTAGTGGGATGTGCTACAGGCTTCGAACAAGTAATTAGATTTTTTAGATTTATTTCCAGGCCAATGTTTTCCCAGGGCTGTGCATTACTTTATAATGCATTGCTTTGCCCTATAACTGTTATCGTGGGAAGATGTAATTATTTTAGTTTGGTCTAGCATTGGAGTGCCGGCATTCTCTCTCTCTGTCTCGTGTCTGTTCTGTTACTACGTAATGTAACAGTACTTTACAGACTTTTGATCAAGTGGCTTTTGGTAACTTCTGTCAGTCTTCACACTGCATGTTCTGGCAGCCTTGACTATATATTGCTTTCATTTCTGAGATTTTTCTGCAAAGTGTTTGAATCCATTATATTATGGACTATGGCTATATTGGTGATACTGCTAGTACCTTTCATAAGTTGCATTAAAAAAAATCTTAATGTGGACAAGAATAACAGAAGCAACTTGGACAGTACCACAGTTAGAAGCAACTGTAAAGCAGTGTCTGCTGCCTCAAAAATTCTAAGTATTTGCATGTCCAAAGGTCAGTGGACGAGAGTCCCAAGGGAATCCCTACGTGAGAAGAAAAAGAAATTCAGTAAAAACAGTTCATTGTGAAATAAATTGGCCTGTGAGAGTTTTTCAAACCTCATACTCAATTCATGCAATTACGGTCTTTATTGCTGTCTATAAAAAGAAATGAGTTTGCAGCTTCATGTGACATAAATAATTAAAAGTTACTTTTATAGAAGCCCCAAGCCAAAGGTAGGGTTAAGTAGTTTGTGAGCTTGAAAGAGTGTCCAGGTAATCAGTGAAAAATAGTTTCTGTGTGGAAAAATGTAATTATTATTCTTATTAACAAGACAAATATGCATATGAAATGAACTTTATTTCACCATTACTGCTGTTAACATTATTTTTTTCTTCAAAGTTAATTTCTAGCTACCTGGCTGTGTATGTCAAACTGTTTCTAATTTATCATCTTTTAGAGAACTTTTTATCTTTTGTTGGCTTTTCAGCATACTCTGAGTCATTAAGTGCAATAAGAGGTCTTCTGTTCCTGCTTTCTTGCCTCCCTAAAGAATAGTATTTGTACGACAAGGTTAATGCTCCCTGATGTATGTCAGCCTCTGTAGTATACCTTCAGACTTCCAGTAGGTAAACCCCAGTGTTATTCATTCTAACTGTACAATTCCTATCATATCAGTTTTACAGGAACCTCACCCCAGGTGACTGTTAAAGGGAAAACTGAATTCAGGATTAACATATTGACTTTCAAGGTGCTTAGCTTCGCCTCCTGAATAAATTTCTGACTTACTAACCCGTATCTACCGTGGCAGATTTCCAAATTCTTTGCTGGGAATATACTTTTATTCAGGAAGACGGTTAAAAAACCTTTGAGATTATTTTTTTTTCTCACCTGAATTCATTAAAGCCTTTAATGTCATCATATTTAGCATTTTTGTGTCTTGTGTCTTTGTCTTTGAATCTCACAGAAAGCCAATATGAATTAATCAGAATCATACTATGTACTACTTTCCTTAATCTTTTCTTCCCTTAGCTATCACAGAGGAGCACATCAGTTCTAGCGTTATATGACAGTCCTTTGGGGAATCTGCATTCAAGTGCTATTTTCTTACAGTTATTCCTGTATTTCATCCACATTTTGCAAAATCTATTGTATACATTCAAGAAACCACAGTAGGCCTGTACTATTAGATATATACGTAAGACTCCAACCTCGCTTTCCTTCTAAGGAACAGAGAAAGAAATTTGTTGTATTGAGTTTAAAGAGAAAAGAAATCCTTACAGTGTGGAAGCATTATTACAAGATTAAGATTAAATGATTTCTGTATTTCCAGAGGCTACATTAATTTCTTGTGCTGTGCTGTATGATGTGTAGTTTTGGGAAGCAGTGATAGAATTATTTAGAATCAATCAGAAACTCAGACACAGTTGAGAAATGATGCATTGGAACCCCATGATTCTTTTTCAGAAAGGGCTGAAACTTAAGTGGTTTCTTCAGCAAATTCTGGTTTTGCATATCATTTTCCAATCTCTTTTATCTTGCTTTTTCAACTAGAGACAATATTTTTTTAATCTTTATTGGCAAATTACGGTCTTGCTGTCTACTGCTATGCAGGTGACAAATTCCTTCTTGGCTATGCTTCAAGAGAGGACGAAGCAATATCATCATTCTGTTCTTAGAGAGGTTTGAGATTATTTAACAAAAAGACACTAAATTCAAACATCTCGATATTTCTGTTAGAATATGTGGTATTTGCTAATGTAACACTAAATAACCCAAGCACCATCAGCTATAGATTGTACTTTACGACCTACATACAGAGAGTGAATTGTAGTGTGCATCTTATGTCAAAAGGGTCTGTCAGTCCTTTATAAACAATGGACCTGTTTAGTTTAACATTTGATAGGATGAGTTGGATTCTCATAGTTTACATCTTCTTGCTGACAAGTTCAACAAGAAGAGGTACTGAAGTCAGTAGTGTTCACTAGCCTGGAAGTAACATGTTAAAGGTTATATTCATTATGGCACACTATGTCAAAAGGCTGGAAGTTACAAAATGTCAACTAACAGTGTGTAAGATTATGACAAAATTAATTAGGGCCAAGTACACTGGTTATGGCTCACCGCAAATGGCATTGCTGGGTAAGTTTAAACAATCATAGAAATAAAGGTGTCAAAGTGCAAACCTATCCAATAACACTTTATCATCCCCAAATTACTTCTACTCATCCTTGATCTGGACTGGGAGAGTGTCTGTTCTGTAAATCTCCTGCAAATAAAGTTCATCTAGTAAAAGAAGTTGGATAGAAGTTAAACCATTTTCTGATGCCTTTCAAAGATAGTGAAGTGTTCTGAAGTTAGACCACGTAGAGAACATCCCAAGTTATATAATAAATATTCTTTGACAAGAACCGTCATTAGCATAGTATTTAAATTAGAAATAGAGTTTTGGAAAACAAAGATTTTTTTTTTTTTTTAAGTAAAATAGGCAGTGCATAACTGTGAGAAAAAATAATTGTGTTTCTGTCATTCGGAGTAGGTGGTAGTTTTTGATTGTTACGTATTTCTGATTTACTGTATAGAAGGGTTTCAGTTAAAAACTCAACCTCTTACAGTAGCAGGTAGGATTTTCAGCTCTCTCTGAGGTTTCCTCAATTTACAACTCAGGTATGGGGAAGCAAAGGTGTTTATAAACCAAGTATGTCTAAACCTATAGTGCCATCTTTACCTCTTCCCTTCCTCACCAGAAGGTAAATTTTAACAGTCCTAAGCCAGTCTACATCTGTTGCCAAGAGCCATCTATCCACAGATGGGGTCTTAAAGTGTCATTACAATGGGTGAGCACAGCCAACATCCCAAGGTGCTCCCACATAGTGTTTTCTACAAACAAGAAGGCATTTAAATGTTCCCAACCAAAGTTCCTGAGATATATGTCTGCCTCTATTCAGATTCTTTTCTTCAAACTTGGCTTTCATGTTGAAAACCAAAGTGCTTTATATAACATGGTGTAAGATTATTAACTCTGTAGGCTTTTCCCCCCTCTGATTTTGTGATGATTTTAAAGCCAGCTACTGGGAAAAGTAATGTTTGAGGTTTTTGGTTTTAGCAAGAAATGTCAATCTGACTTTCATGTGAAATCCGAGAGTATATTTTTAGCACCAAAAATTATGGGAAGGTAAGCTGCAGTTACCAGTGCAAAACTCATTCCTAACTCTAGTGCAACTAAATCCAGATTTGAAAGCTTCTGCTGATAACTCAATACTTAGAATAGTGGTTTGAGTACTTCAGTCTGATGAGGCTATTAAGCACAAAAGATTAAAGCACATGAACAAGATGTTCTAGCAGAAATGCTAAAAGTTACTTCCTATCATATGTGCCTTTATATTAACGAAACAAAAAATGAGCTAAGAATAACATTCTAAACAAAATACGATTTAGAAGAAAATGGAATGCATGAATAATGCACCGAATTCTTAAGTAGTCTACCATTGGTGTTGGAAAAAAATGTTATTTGTTGGTACTTAGATTTTCAGCAAATACAACAAAAAAGTCAACAACAAATTATATTGCAATGGGGAAATTTATATACGACAACAATGTTTGAAAATACAAGTAAAAAAGATTGTAATGAGTAATTTTTTATTAACATTCTGTTAATATTTACAGCCAGCCTTATAAAGTTGTAATGAACAAATCAACCATTAATATTTGAAGTAGTCTTGAAGTATATGTTTTTCCAAGCTCTAGCATTGCCCAGATCATTCAAGCCTATTTTTTTTAATCTCATCTCTGCTACCTTGTCAATATTTTACATTTATACTAGAATTTACTTTGAGAATTACTTTATATACACACCTAATCATTGATGCTACAGGAACAAGTGTTTCATTCTGGCATTTTGATTAGTCCAAATGTATCGGAGCCCTGATTTTAATTATTATTACTTTAGTGTTTTTGTGTCCTTAATCAGGCAAAAGGTTCATTGTCTTCAGTTTGACTGTGCCCTTTAAGCGCCAGTATGGTAAGGCAGCCATGTGAAAGAAAGGTCATAACTGGAGTGATCCCAGAGGATAATTTCCAAAACCCTGTCTATAATCCTCCTATCCTTCTTTCTACCATATCTGAAGGTTTTAGAAACATTTATTCTATCTTCTGTTTGTTTGCCTTTTCCTTTCTACTGTATCACTAGACAATTTTAGTGTGGCAAATTGCTGTGGCAAGTATTCAAGTTTTAGTCATCATTTCAGACAGAGCTGGCTTGTTGTTATAAATTGTAACATACAGCATGTTCTGATTAAAAATATTCATTGTGTTGAAATTCACAAAAAGAAGTTATTCTATCCTGTTTGCTTAGAAACCAGGAATATGTTTCGTTTGCTCTCTTTGAGGCAGTTGCAGAGAAAATAAAAGCAGCTGCATGTAGTTTATCTTACTTAGAAACAGATTATTTTGAAGTTGGAGCTGAGTGGGATTTATCTCCAATGGGATGTTACCTGTTTTTTTATAAAGCTTTTGAAACATAAGCACATGGAACTGTGTGTAGACCTCAAGAGGCTAGCTAGACTTCATCTTGATCCCAAAGCAACATTAATAACATGCATGCAGTACGTTATAGATGGTCGTCCAACCTGCTCTTGAAGTCCTAGGTAACTTTTCCAGTTAAATCTCTTCTATTATTAGACAACTGGAATCTGTTTTTAAAGTTAGAAGTGGGAATTTTGTTTGACTTTTTTTCCATTCATCATCTAATTTAAATCTTCTAAGCTCCTCAGTTCTTGAACCACTCACCATGGGCACTGAAAACATAATCTATTCCTTTCCTCAGTGGCCTTTTTATATTTTTGAGTATCAATACCTTCCCTGTTGCTCTTTCCTCTTGTTATGAATTACTCCAGTTTGTGCAATCTATAAGAGAGATCTTTTTTTCTAGACTTATGGTTATTTCCAGTGCTTTTCTTGGACTCTGTCCAATTTGTTTTTATCAGTCTTCAAGTGCAGTGTCCAAAATTGAATGCAGTACCGAGCTGAGAAAAGCAGAAAGAAATAACTTCATGTGTTCTGAAGACTCTTTGCCTGTACATTCAGAGAAAAGTTTTTGCCTTTTTCACTACAGCATGTCTCACATGTAATCCATTATATCCCACAGGTAATTTCCTGAAAAGAAATTGTGCCTTAGACTCTTGTTTTTCACCCTGTGAAACACATCTGTGCAGTTGGTTATTCTGACCTAAATAGTCTAATTCTTCTGGCCTAAATTGTCTACCTGCACTTCTCCTTTAATCCTTGCATCTCATTTTTCAGTTTGTTTCTCTGATTTGGGGTAATGCAAAAACAAATTTTCTAAAAATCTTTAAGAAAATTTCTGAGGATAAAGTACTGTAGAAATAAATTTATTTTTTGCTAGGAGATTAGCTGTTCCACCCTATTCATAATGGGAGATCAACCTTCCTTGATCTGCTACTGCAGATACAGTACCGATGTGCAGATAGATTACTTTTGCTTAGCTGTATATGTCTGAAAAATCTACTTTACTCTGCCCTCTGTAAATACTTTTTTTAGCACTTAGATTGTACTTCTGCTCTTCAAAAAGATGGGCATGTGGTGTGAAAACAGCTCAAAGCCACTGCAAAATCAATCTCAGTTGACCTATTTCTACAAGAATTTCACTGGAGGGGGGAAAAATTGGAGTACGTTAATAATCTCTAATTATTCTTCTTTATCATCACAGACCCAAAATCTTCCTATCTATCCCTTCCCTGTCCTTTCCCCTGAAATAGTCTTGTAGTTTTAACTTATTTCTAATGATTAATGTGATGTTTTTATTACTAGTAGTGATGATTACTATAAAACATGATGGGAAAAATATGTTGTTCATGCAAGTCTATTTGCATTTCAAGAAGTTTTCAGATGGACAAATGACACCAAAATTATTATATGTTAAACTAGTGATTATAGGTTAAACCAGTGTTGTGAGCATACAGTACAAGAAATATAGCAGAATAAAAAAAAATATCCAGAAACTTCATTTAATGTGATGTTCATTTTGCTTCAGTGAAATGCAAATTTTACAATTGTGTGTAGACACTGTAGAATTTCCAAGCTCATATTGATTAAGGAATGACCATGCATCTAAATGTACAGTTTTTCTGGCTCTTGTAAAGTCTGGATTTATACAAAAATATAGATTACTGCACATCTAACATATGTGTTTTTCATCAGTTTCTGTTCAAATTTGAGATATCCCACACAAGAATACGTAAGTAGGCCTGGAATGGTTAAAAATGTGATCATCTGAATTTATTAATGAGGTTTGTTAAACAAATTGTTCCCAAAGTTTCAAATAAACCTTAGTTTATGAATTTCCTATGCATATATAGTGCATGTATTCAGATCTTCTCATAACTTTTTCAATATTCAAAATTAGAACTCATGTTGTGATTCAGGGCAAGTGTTTAGTGCTCCTAAATTTAGGTTCCAGCTCTTGAGGGGTAAAGACTGTTTTAACCTTGTGAATGTAGTTCTAATTTATTTTTAGTGGGCTAGAGGCAGCTAAAAGTTACTGTTATGAAAGAACTTCTAAACATAGATAACACAGCTGAGAGAACCCATTCATTTCTGATATATGGAAAAACTTGGCTAGTGAATTTTCTCTGCCTAGCCAGTTCAATGTTTATTTTTATTTTTTTTGTAACAGGTGGGTGAACAGAATAAGCCAACTCAGTTAATGCTTTTTCCACACCATCTAATTTGGGAAGCCATCGGAACTTCAGAATGTGAAATTAGGCATGTTAACTGGCATAGCCCATCAAGCATAAGGAAGAGCAATAGTATTGTCACTGTTACTGTAGATAATATATTCAAAGCTTCTCACTTTCTGATCCAAGAATATGTTCATTTAGATATTGTGCAATTCTATACATTTAAAATAGCTGCAGGTTTTATACTTTGCTGCATGAGTGCAGGAGTCATGAAGGCTTCCATAGAGCTGAAGCCCTTCTTACCTGCTGCCTTGTCCATCCAGTTACACGGAATTAGGATGTATTATAATTACTGAATTGTGATATAAATATAGAGCTGGTAAAAATCGTACTACATTAAAAAATAAGCATTTTTAAGGAGTTGTAACAAGTTGAAACTCAAGTAGCTGATTTCAATGTGAAGTTATTTCCTTTAATTAACTTGGTAGTCTTCGGATTTGAGACTAACTTAACTATGGTTAGAAGAAATAATTCAACGTTTAGGAACTAGATTTTTTTTTTAATCTGTACCTTTTATTTAGAGTGTCAATAATAGAAATACAAATGGATTTCTACAGAAATTTTTTGTTGTCTAACTTAAAAGCAATAAAAGTTTACTGTCTTAAGAAAAATCTGGAAATCTATGGAAACATCTTACAAGAATAAATTCTGAAATTTAGTAATAAATGTGTGTGGAGAGGACACGTGTAAAGAGAGATTTCCTATTAGCCACTGATGCATATTTACCAAAGATGCTATTTTAAAAAGGTCTGACTGAGTTTAAAAGTTTTGTTGGGTTTAAGAATTTCTCATTTTATATTGGTTGGATGTTAGTATAAAAAACCTGACGTTTGTAGTTCAAAGTAAAATATATATATTTTTAGATAATATACTGGGGAAAAACTATTGTGAAGTTGTATTTGAATCACAAAATTTAAATCTGTATAATGAAAATAACTTTTTTGATGGATAGCTTTAGCAATATAGTTTGTGGAGCCTTATAGTTTGTGTCTTATTTCCACTATATACTGTATATGGAGGAAAAAGGAATCGTATAGAATATTTTTCTGTTTAAGTAAATTAAATAGTGTCTCATTTGTGACGTTTGGCTCAAGCATGAAATTGATACTTTATTTTGCTAACTGAAACAAAATAATCTCCATAGATACTGCTTCTTTTTCATAAGCAATTTGTATCAATTAAAATATTTTTTTTAAAATTAGGATTTTGTCAAGATCATATCTTTCCATACAACCACATAAACCTGAAATGAAATATATGTATAACTTAAAGTTTTAATCTGTATAAAGAAGAAAGCACCTGCTTCAGATTTTCAATCAGAGATAACAGTAGCTCAGTGTAACAAGATTTAATTAATTAATCAACACGAACTAAGCAAGAGCAAGCTAGAATGTTAATGTTTGCAAGATCCTTCAGATCCTCACATCCCAGATCAAAAGACATTCAAAGCAGAATAATTATGTGATGTGCTTGTCTTGTTAAAATACAATATCTAACTAGCATTTGAAAGTGTGCTAGGTTTTAAATCCCATTTAGCAGCTGTTGAGAACTTTAGAACATTTACCGTACCACTGGATCTTCCTGTCGGTGAGTCCTTGCGTGTTTTGTGGCTACCCTGATTAGCATCGTTTTGAAATAAATAAATGCATCAACATAAAGAAAAGGTTTCTGCAAGGTTGCTAAATGTGCTGCTGCTGCTGACACAGAACCCTAAGGAATTTGCAATGGAATATTGAAATCAGGTAGCCTGTATGTCACTGTATTCAGCTACAGTAGTAGAGAATAAAATTACTATTCATAATGCAAGCACTTTATCACTGTTCCTGTAAAAAAACTGCCATGAACTTTGAGACCTTGAAAACTAATATGCCAGAAACAATAGTGGAGAGATGGGAAGTTAGAAAAGGTAATTATTGAGCTGTTGTTAAATAAAAACCCTTTTGGGTCCCTGTATCTGGAAACAAAAAAAAGAGGAGAGTTTGCCCGCTGGAGAGCTATCAGAACAATGCATTTTAAGTCAAATCATTTTAGACTGCAGGGAATATAATTTGGGGTTTCATAGAACCTGTAGAGTTTTTCTAAACAGTATCAAGAGTTTTGTTAAAATAAATAAAAACGTAAAGCTATTTCAGATAAACGCTTCCCTTTCCCCAGGGGAAGTGATGTGGTATTCGCTAAAGCAGGGAGTGAGAGATGGTAGAGAGGTATGGAAAAGATGACATCAACATCCAACATGCCAGGTTTTTTTGACTGGCAGTAATCTGATCAACACTGTGGTCATAAAACTCACAAAAGCAAAGTTATACAACTAGAGGGACAGGAACCAATTTAGAACAGTTTTAGTTTGAAATGGACCTCCTCTAGTTAGAGGATCTTCTCTTTTCTGATGCCCATTTTCCTCCTGATTCTTTTGCAGCTGTTCCCGTGTTTTCCCAATTCTTAGCTCTCCTCTGTACTGTCAGGCAGTATTTTCTCATTTCTGTTTTTTCTTGAGGAAGAAGACTGGTTCCATGTAGGTGTTTAACTTTCTTGTGCCTTGGCCCAGGAAAACGTGGGAAAGTGTTTTCTATGTTTCCGGCGAGGGTTTTGTTTGGTTGGTTTTGTCTGGCCTGAGCTATCATTTCACAGCAGTTTGTGATAGGGGTCAAGAATCTATTTGATATTTTGCAGACTTCTGTGCTTAAGCAAAAGCATACAGGCCACATTTCAGATGTGTATGTATGTGTGGGACACAAAGTAAGAAATATTATCGGGAAGCCAGGTTTTAAGAAGGCATACTTTGATGTTTTAAATCCATAGTGGTTTTATATTTGATGTTGTTTGCAAGCTGGGGAAGTATTTCAGTTTTCCACATTAAAGCACTATGGCTAATACAGATGTCTGAGGTAACTGTGAATATTATCTTCCCTATTATCACCTTCTGCTGGTTTGAAGTCTCTTTTGTTCTATTAGGAAGCAGTCTCTCAGTGCATTCAATTTTTCCCTTTGCGAATACTGAAAGTCGTAAGATTTTATTGGAGAAATAAGTAAAATCAGGTCTGTAACACTGCTTAGATAGGATTAAAGTCTACCTTGCAATCCTATTGGCCTAAGTGGTGATAGTGTGCCTGGAAATCTTGACAAATGGAAATGTTGATGAACCTTCAGTCAAAAATTGGAAGAAGGAAAGATTTTTTGGAAGAAAAGATGCAAATCCTACTGTGAATAAATACTACCTTGCAGCCAGGGCTTCAGAAGGCTTTTCAGATGGATCCAGCTTCTGTTGTTTCACGTCGGCAATCTAAAACGGGAAAGAGTAAGTGCGGAAGTTCTGATAGGATCACCATTTTATATTTCATTGCATATTTATAAATAGTACTGTTTTTAAACTGTGTTCAGGAAGAAAAAGAGATCCTCATTTTACTTCAGAATACAGATCCTCATTGTATTATATTTCAAGTACAAAGCATGCAAGCACACCACCACACTGAAATTATTTGCTGTTTATGTTAGAAGCAAGAAAAAATTAACCACTTTTTGATCAATTTGCTGCCTTGAAATGCCCTCTAATTTAACCATTATAAAATTATATTTGATAGTAGCTCCACCAAATGAGCCACTTTAGAAATGAGGAATGTTTGTGCCAATTAATGCTCCTGTCACTTTTGCATCATTCATCTAAATAAAAATGTAGGCATTGAATTTCAGCAGATTATAGATTATGTTATCATACGAATATTTGTATTCTTTTTAGTTGGCTCATATTTGAGAAGTATGTATCTGTGTCTGAATGTTGAGAATATCTTTATATCCTCTTCAGTAAAGCTTTAAATTGGAACTGCTGGAATATAAACAGTATTTTAATGAAGAGACTGATTCTTCGGTAAGATCGGTAGGCCTAGCAGGAGAGTGTGAAGACTTTGTTGTTGATAGTTGTCTCGAATTTGTGCTGCAGCAACTGTCAAGTCAATTAAAGAATGTAGCAATATGTAGTAAAATGGAATTTAGGGATCTTTTCTCAGTTGCTCTTTCATAAATAGATGTGCTGTCAAGTATTTTCATGAGTAAACTTTTGTTTTAAATAAATATATATATATGCTTTTAGGTTAAGTTTGCTTTGCTTGAAAACTGTTCTGTTTCTAACAAATGCCCAATTATCACAGCTCTTGATGGACGCAGCTCAGAAGTGGATGGGACTTGTGGGTGCTGATGCTTATACAGTGGATTAATAACAGTTGTAACGAGCACAATCATGGTATATTCACCCTTCATCCCCTTCCTTCCGTGCTGTGTAGTGTGCTGTCTTTTCTAATCTGCTGTGGCTTATGGTGTTAAGATGGTAACAAAGCATGTTGTCTTGGCAAATCTACTTAACCACTGAAGGATAGTAACAGTGCTTTTGCTTTGTGCAGCAGCTTTACTGCTTCCCCCCCCCCCTCGCCCTTGTAAATAATGTTTTGTATTATCTGAAAAGAGGCAGAATTAAATGTGTATCCTAGCTGATTAGTCTGAAAATGTCCCACCATACCTGGCTTATCCTGATGTTTCACTTTCTTCCTAGAACATATGTATGTTGTATGTCTGAATGCACATTTAGAAGCATCAGACACCCAAGACAGGGCTGATCTCATCTAACCTTAGCCATGGAAAAGTCATGCAATTGTCCAAGCAGTTCTAGGCTTCCTGCCTTAGACGCCAGGATACTCAGTTGTCCTAAAATATGATCCTAAAATTGGAAGAATGACCTCCTCAGCTGAGACTTAATGTATAACTTTCACCCAAAGAAAAATGAGAGACATTGCATCGTGCAGAGTAATTCCTCTGGTAGCTAATACATGCCTGCTTTTGGGTAGCTTGTTCCTATGGGTGAGCTTTCTGAATACACACGGGACAATATTTGTGTGTAGCCTATTGTGAGATTCCAAAAAAAATCAGTTTTCTGAATTGTCTTTTTTTTGTTTCCTTTTGTTTGAGGTTCAGAGATTGACTTCATTGGCTGCGGGGTAATGACAGTTGTGTTTGCTTTGCATGGTTTAGGAGAACTACCCATTAATTCTCTTGATGGCCTCTTGTGACAACCTCTTGTATTCTTACTGATCCGCTACACAAAATCTGCTGTCTGAAGGCTTGCACTGATGATGCTATTTTGTTAGCACTATGTAATTCAGCTTGCAAGGGAGAAAAGATGGCATCAAATAGACCAATGTCATTTGCTTTATTTGCACTTAAATTAGAAAGGTTTTTTAAAAACTTTTTAAACAAAAAAGTGATCAACAGCTGCCTTTTTGAAAGGTGGTATTGAACTTGGGGCCTGTTTAAAAAAGAAAAAAAGAGAATGCTAAGCAAAAGAAAACCATGTAAACCCACAATAAAACTCCAAAAATATAGAGGAGGAAAAAACCCTGTATGTTTGGCACAGACAAGATCACACTTCTTTGTTCTCCGTTCCAATTAGTCCATTTACTGCTGTGTACACTCTCTTTCTTACATAAGATATTGTTCTAGGGGAGATAAATGCAGTACCTTTTTAGATAATAGATAGGCTGGTTGACTGTGATTGCTAAGTAAGGTGCATTTAATGCTAAGTAGCAGTAGACCTACAGTGGAAATTTTATGCTGTTTAGATTTGCTCTGGTTTAATAAATAGAAGAGTCAGTATTTGTTTCAAATGCGTGTGTATGTGAGTGTGTGTATACCTTAATTCCTCTGCTTAAGTCCATAATTCCTCTGCTTTAGACCAAGAAAGAATGAAATTGAGTAAATCCAAACTATTTGAAAAAAATTTTCTACTGTATGTAAAATCTTGTAAATTTTTCCTACCTTTCACATGTTCAGTACTGTCCACTGAAATTCTCCCTTTGTATAATTGTCCATGGTAGAGAAATACATGTAATAGTTTAAGAAGGGTCAATCTAAAGAAATGTGCATTGCTTTGGTGTTGCAGTCGGAGGATTTACAAAGAAAAACCCTCTAAATTTACCATATACTTTATAAAATATGTCATTCTTGGTGTTTGTCACATGAAAGCTGTTGTTCAACATAATACATGTATGTGTAGTTCCTTTTTATAGATAAAAATCAAGGCCTACAATTCTGCATCAAATAACTTGGAAAAATGCAATCGTAATTAGTACATGGTCATGGTATCTATTTTATTGCAGCTTTAAATAGACATCACATGTACTCAAATGAAAAGAGAAAGGTAGCTGTATTCAGATGGCCTGAATTCTACTGTTGTTCCTGAACCTGCTGTTTCCTAATTGTTTCTTCATGACTCCCATTTTATCTCAACAGTTTATTTAGAGCGTCTGGATTGCTTTTTAGAGGCTCTCAGGAAATGTTGACCTTTCTCTATTGACCAGATACATGAATTTACCGCAGTATTTCCCAGGGATATTGTGTTCAGCTGTGTTTACATTTTTACAGGTTGTCTTGAGTATTGCATCCTCTAGACTGAAACTTCTAAGTGGTGCAGGTGCCTGACTTAATTAAGAGAATTAACCACTGTAAGGGTGCTATGGTTACTTTATGCTATGTGTCTGTGCGTACAGGTTGAAATACATCTCTATTCAAGCCCTTTTAGAGTGCTGTTTGCTGTTCAGCTATAACTTTATCTTTGTAGCTGTTGCGGGTCTATAAAACAGTTGTACCTTGTGACGATGTATGTCTGCAAACTGCATAGGATGAAGCGATTCTGTCAAGGAGGTATCTAAAGGAAAGTTACTGGTAGAAAGCCAGTTTTGGCTTTCTCTTTGTTTCAAGAGTGGGATTAGTATAGCAATAGCTAAAGTCATAGTGGGCTACAATTCCATTCAGATACTCTATGTTTAAATTTATGACTTTTATAATTTTGTCCAGGCTTTGTCCCAGGCAAGGGAATGTTATTCACAGTTAGGCTAACATGAATTTTGCAGGTAGGCTTATGGTATTGTATTTAAAGAAGCTATTGCCATCTTCAGAAAAGTATGTTAACTGCAGCTGTATCCATACTTGAACCATTTAGGGTGGGGGGGCTCAGCTCCTTGACAGCTGAGATCAGGCTTGAGTTACAGAGTTTTGGTAGGTTACAGAAGTTACTGAAACATTGCATTGCAGCTGGATGGAAATGTCCCAGGCCTAGGGCTCAGTAGGTAATTTTGATAAGGAATATCAAGAAGATGAAGAATGGAATTAGCAGTGTAATAGGATGTAAGGTTAACAGACATAACTATTTGCCAGTGTATTTCATCTTTTTGTTTGAGAACAATTTCTTTTCCAGTTACCATATTTTTTCCTCTTCTCTTTTTGATATTATTCCCAATACAGTTTGTGTTTAAAATGACGATTTGTCAAAAGAAGAGATGTTCATGAGAAAGGTGGTGATTTTGACTAATTCCTGAGGGCTGCATGATTTCTGGAGAAGGTGTTTCAGCATTATTTAGAGGTCTCATCTAAGTTGTGTCATTAGTATTATAAGAATCTAATCTTTTTACCATGATTTAGAAAACTTCTCACTGTAAGAATTTTAGCCTTTGATTTGGTGTGGTGCATTCTTATTTTTTGGTTTCTCTTTTGAATGGCATGAGAAAAGATGATATTAAGACATGAGTTCTCTTGATTCTCAGTATTTGTTTCTAATTTAATTCATTGAGCCTTTTTAGCTCACCAGTACCTTTTCTGCTAAAGTACACACATTAGGAGAACATTGGGTGTTTATGAACATTTTCCTAATTTGGAGTTTTAGCTTATGCTTACATCTTTTGTTCAGATATTTCACTAAACCATTGTTAGTGAGTAAAATGTTTTGCTTGCTAGTGCTGAGTCTACATGTGTGTAGGCACGTGAACTATCTGGATTTAATCTGCATGCAGGAAGCACTCTACCTATAGTAGCAGTGCTTACTTCTCCGGAATATACTTGAATTTCCTGCATATTTCACAAATGAATGCAAGTGTATTCTGTATTTAAACAATTCAATTTAATAAATAGGGACAGTATTAAATGATCAGTAGCTATGTAATACTATTTTTGTAACCTTTCACTTGCTTTTAAAAGGAAGTGTCAGATAAGAAAGCTGTCATTTAAAAAATTTGAAAGCATAAACCCCTTTTTTTATCAAATATGCTTGTATAATAAAAAAACACAAAACACTTTTCTCTATGTAGTAGTGGAGAGAAGGAATATTAAGATTTTGGGCCACATTCAAAACAAATCCTATCCACCACTTTTTATGTTTAAAGTCCTCGAAACATCCCTGAATATTCCTTGAAGGATGCTAACCTTTTGGCTAAGCAAACCTTGCAATTATGGTCTAGAATACTTTCATCCACAAATTGGAATGCGCTTTACAAAAAGCAATCAGTAATACTTCATGGAGATGTGGGTTTTAAATAACACTTCAGTTAATCATATGAAAGAAAACAGTAATGATAGGAGGTGATATGGTGTGGAGAGGGGAGACAGCATTCTCCTTGAAGTTTTTTAAACCTGCTGGTTGCTTGAAAAGCACTGATTTTCTAGGAGTTACTTTAATTATCCAAAATGCTTCAACTAATAAAACTAACCACTAAAGCTTGCTTTTTTTTTTCCCAGAAGTCACACCTGAAAATATCTTTTAATCTTTACAAATGTACTAAAAATGCAGGATAATTTTAACTGCCTCACTTGAGTTACTACTTACTATTCTTAACAGTTTGTATATAAAATGATGATTTGTCAAAACAAGAGATATTTATGTGGAAGGGAGAGATCAGTGCAAATTTTTTGAAGAAAACATTTTAGAATTATTTAGAATAAATAAGTTTTAAAATATGTAATTTAGTAAGAGCAATAACTGTATGAGAGTTAATCACCACACATTGTGTTCTCATGTCTATCCAAATGACAAAATTATAATACTAAGTTATAGTGAATCATATTATTCAGATAAGTATTACAATAATATTTTCCATGCATAGAGGAAGCAGACTTCCTCTGTTCATTATCTGATAACCAAATCCAGAAGAGAACAGACAACTGAAGAAGTTCTTCATAAAAACTGCTTTTTAATAACTATGTTTTCTGAAACATACTATCTCACTTTCTGTCGTTACACATAGTTCAGTAACGTTTTAATTACATGGAATTCCTACACCTGAGAAAGAAGCTCCTTGCTTGTTTTGAGTATTCCTTGGGACTGAACTTGAAATCACATTTGCTTTAATACCTCAGTGTTATTCTTAACTTGCATGTGGCATACATTGTCCTTTTGGGAAATAACATTGAAAATGTTATTGATGGAGTTTGGATCTAAAAATCAATTTATATTAAACTGATGTGAAAAGAAATGTATTGAAACAGGCATGTACAAGAAGCATGATTTTTTCATCCTAAGAGCTGTTTCAAAAAATTTTTTAACAGTGACAATGTGGCTTAGACAGCAGCATACCTATAAGCAATATTCTGAATTATTCCGAAAAATTTCAGGTTTCCTTCCTTAAGTTCTTTCCATTCCAGTTTGATTTTGATCTAGAAGTGTTGTCAGAGTGCATGAGTGCTGTTTGATCAAGATATTCCTCAGAAGAAGCCTTCCCTAGCATAAGTTCCTCATTGCATTTACAGATTCACAAATACATATGTACTTATAGATCATCTTGGAAAGGTTGGATGAGATTACCTGATTCCCTGGGCATGCCTATTTCAGTCTTTTTTTTTTTTTTTTTTCCTTAGTAGTGTAACACAAATTTGTGGATTCAAACAGCAAAATCATTCATTTAAGTGCATGTTTTCTGTAGAGTGAGGGTAAATAGGAAGAGTCAGCTTCCAGAGAAGGTTGTGGGAATGTTCACGCAACATAGTAGGCTTAATCTTTGGGAAGTGCTGAGGCTTGCTCTGAGGCAAAAAGAGTGAGAACTGGTAAAGATCCATTTAGACAATACAGTTTAATCACAGATTATATTCCTAAAGAATACAGAGAAGCAGTGCATGAATTTATTCAGAACGTTGAATTTAATCCAGAAACATCATTTTCTAACTGTATGTTCTGATGCTACTGTAACATGATGAAAACATAAAAACAGTTCTGTGCTTGATTCGTTGATAATACAGGCAACCTTGCCATCTACATTGTGGTGAATTATACTTTTTCAAGTAATCCCAGGAGCATATATGTGTGTGTGTGCTGTAAGTGTACATGGATGAGACTCTAAAGATATACGGAGATTACAGGGGATCCCTTACTATAAATACATTTCTTTTGCAAATATTGATGTAACTGGAAAATTCAGTAACCACAAGTATTCAATTCTGTATCTTGCCCTGCCCACCCCACAAGTGGTTAAGCTTGCTTTTAAAGCTCAGATATTTAGATTGCTTGCCAAAAGCAAAGTTAGAAATTTAAATCAAAGGTTAAAAAGAGTATTGCTCTATTAATTATAAACAGTAATGCAGAATTAAGAATTATTTTGGAAATGTACCTGTATAGACAAAGGATTTTTTTTGTTTAATAAAATTATTAATAGGGTTTTGCAAATACTACACTCAAAGCTATTAAATAATTGAATTTATATGCAATATAAATACCAGGTTGCCATGACATTATAGATACTTCAGAGAAGCTTTTGGTACTGAAACTGCTACTGTTACAAATGTGCACTCTAAATAAAGATTGCATTACAGTTTTCCAGATGACAACAATGAATTTTTAGAACCTTTTTAATTAGTCTTTTTAACACTTTCTTCAGTAAAATGTCAAATACAAGTAAATTAAATATAACAAAACAAGTTAGAAATATGTGTATGCACAAATAAGGAAAAGCTAGGTTATAAGGAGCTATGACTAGAACTTAGAAAGAATCAAAGGACAGAGTCATAAATTGTCTTATTAAAAGACAGTTTTTTTCTTTCCCTTCTGTGGAGTAAAAAGTCAGACTGAGCAGCCATACTTCTGGGAAAAGAGTAACTGCAAAGGCTCCTTGAAGGCCTGAAACTGAAGAACCAAAGCTTTATAGTTTTAACTTCATATATCTCTTGGTTTAGAAATCAAATCATTTGGAAACCCTTTAATGCAGGGTTGGAAATGACTAAATTACAATGATGCAAGAAAATATTTTTTTTTTTCTTTTTTAACCCAAACCAAATCTTTCTCTAAAACCAATTTTAAATAGTATCATTTTAAAACTGTAAGAGAAGTAGTTTTGCTTACTCTGGAGGTCAGACGTCTGATGAGATAGTGTTGGTCTTCTCCAATGTGCTTTCATTTACAGCACTTTCCAACAAAATACTTACCAGCTCAGGGCTTCCTGAGTGCTGTGTGCCTCTGTAGCTTAAAGCAGTCTTAATTTCACTGATGAACCTATAACATGTATGGTCTTGAGAACATCAGAATTGATCCAAGAATGACCCTTTGCCTTTGGTCAGCTCAGGGAATACTTTCCCAGAGCAAACATAGCACAGGAATTTCTGAGACACATGGCTGTGGCAGCTGTGAAGGGAACACCGTTGAACAGCGTGCCACAATCCTGCTCACGGGCTGCACTTTCTTGCAGCAGATTTTAAAAATGTGAACTTTTCTCCCCTCATCTCTCTAGCTAAGATGTGAACCACCCTGCATGCATACTTCCGTGTTACAGTACAAATGATGATGCTTTAATCTAAGGGCAGTTACCAGAGATCGGGACCGTTCAGGAGCAGCACACCTTTTGCAGATGCCAGTTCTCGTCTGAGTTGTGTTGGTCCCGTCTTCGTAAAGGTGGTCAGTTCGGAACTGCCTGAGGAAAAGGTTTGCAGCTCAAACATAGCACCTAATGGTGCAACATTGGTAACAACACAGGGAATCTTAGTGAAAGACTTTGCAGGAGGGGAATGGGGTTCCTTTTCAAAACAAAATTGATGTGACTCATTGATCCTCACCCACGTACTGGCAAGCTCTAGGACACATCTCTCCCTCCCCATGCCCTGGCTGGAAGTCGAGTGCCCAGATGCTCATCGTACTCAGGCAGCCTGTCCAGTCCAGATCTGTTCCCTGGACTCTGGGGAGTGTGAGGGTCCTCATGCCAAGCCCTGCCCACCACCCTGGGGTTTCCCAGGCTGGCAATACCTGCAGGTCTGGGAGACCTTCTCTGTCCCCTGTTGGAGCCCAATGGGATGACTCCCCTTCCTGCCAGCCATCAGGAATTCCTTGCTGCCTCTCTCCTGGATGCCTGGAGAAGCAGCATGTGAGGTGCGTGCGGTGCTCAGGACTTACTGACCAGCTGATAATGGGTTTTGGTAGCTCCTGCTGCTTTGACAGCTCTTGTCCAGTGTCTGCCTCTCTCGTGGCTGCCAGAGCTGCCTGGCCCCATCATCCCTGTTGTAGTGCTCCTATTAGCGCTCTCTGTAAGAAAACAACTTTTCTTGCTGCTGAATGCCTTGTACTGATGGCTTTCTAGTTAACAGCTGCATTATGCTGCTGTATTTGCAAACCTCACCTACACAGCTTGCTAATTCTTAGGTCAGTTATGCGGCAGCTCAGCTGCAACAGACAGGGAATGACCCGTGATGGAAAGCACACCTGAGGACACGCTTCGTGCAGGCTGGACAGGTCTAGCATTTTGCCTGGACTGGTGCCTTCCTTGTATGCTTTCTGTGCTTCTTTTATGATTGATACCAGATGGACAATGTGGCCTGTGATTCTTTGCAGAAGGGCTTACCTATTTTGGGGAGCAATGACAGCTAGGAGTGTTTGTAGTCCATGTTCAGCTGTAATTTGAGTAAGATGGGGGTGCACAACCAGGAGACTTTTCTGAGACAGACCAGCCCAGGTAAGCACAGGTGAAGTGCAAAAATTTATTTTAGCTGTGGACTAGCTTCATCTCTTCCTTCAGAGTCTATAATTTTTTTCTCATTCTCTCTATACTTGTATCCTAGTTTTGCTCCTGAACGCTGAAACCTTCTTTTGTCTTACTGTTAACTAAGTAGCTTGGAAGGCTCTTAGAAGGACCCTTCTTAAATAAAGCTGAATTTCTTTGCGGTTTGTAAAGATGCTAGTGGATGATCTCTCCTTTAACACTGCTTTTGGGCATTTTCATGAAAGTTTCTAGTAGCCTTGACCTTCAGCAGTTCTTCTCTAACTTCTTCAAGTTAGATGGATGCTAGAACTAAAAGCTTCTTCCTCTGAAGCTGGTTGTTTCTTTAGTGGCAGCTTAATAGGAACTTGCGACAGAGCCTGCTGTTATGAGTACATCTCCGTGGAGAGGCTCATTTTGGATGGACAAATCACAACAGCTACAGGTGAAATCTGTGCTCTGACTGATAGTTAATCTAAAAGGAGGCTTTAGTTTTTTTGTTGTTGTTGTTTTGTTTTTTTTTAAAAAGATCTATCCCTAAAAGACGTGTGCTCATTCATTGTCCTAGACACACAGGAACACAGTCAAGATGCAAGGGATATGATTTAATTAGGCTTCAGCTGTACGAACTCATCTGGGAAGTACCCAGCACTAATTCAAATAGGGCAGGTTATGATTCTTCTCTGGTGGAAGCCTGGATTGCTTCCTGATTAATGTTATTGTCCACCTGTTGAAGAAGTGGCCTGGTATCAAAAGCCTTGCATACCACCTGGGTGCTGGCACGTTTAATTACTGATGCAACTGCTCTCTGTGTCAAGGTGGAGAGAGAGAGGGAAGGGGAAAGCGAGAGCATTATGATGGCGCTGTGAGGATTGGATTTGTTATCTTGTCTTGAGAAGTTAAAAAAAAATCAAACTAATATTCTTTCTTAAAAACAGCCACTCATCATTGCTTTATTAGAATGCTTAGCAATATTTCCCAACATCTAAAAATAAAAGCCAGTCTATGCCAATTTTGCTGTAGGGAAATTAAACCATAACTGAAACTAAACCCAAGGTACTGATCATATTTCTTTGGCAGCCTCGAGCCTGGAAGCAGAAAATAGACATCTCCTTACAAGTCTACTTTTTCCCTCAACGTAGCACAGCAAGTAACTGCTAGGTGTTTGTTTCCCAGAAAGAAATAGTTATTTTGTTCCTGTGGTTTCTGCACCCCCGCAGCTGCTTCTGGCTGAACATTTCTCTTAAATGAAGTAATTTCAACAGTGGCTAGTGTGCTTGGAGTGTGTACTGATAACTCATATAAAATACATGAAAATTACAGATTTTGGAGGGGGTAAGAGGGAGCTGAAGCAGATAGTGGCTGTGAAAGAGATCTGCTAAATCTTATGGTAGTTTTGCTAAATGAAATAAAAATTTAAGACAGAACTGAACACTCACTAATCTTCATAGGATTTAGGCATTTTATATTGGCTTGAATTGCATGGCTGCTTTTTATATGTTTATGAAGAAAAATTTGTTCTTTCCCAACTTAATGTAGATGATGCAGCCTTACAGGAAACATTCAGAAGGACAAGAAGTATTTCCTATTGAAACAAAGTTTCAGTTTAAGTAATAAATAAAAAGACTATTGATTCATTAAGTTCGTGGAACTAACTCAGTGGAATTCCTATAATGAGAATGTTTGCTTTCTACAGAACTTCAGCTTAGGAAATATTTTGGTTCATTAGAGATAACATCTGGTCAGCTATAAGAAGTTTTTCTTACTTGAAGAATGTTTTTATAGGAGACTCCACTAATGCAGATATTTCCACTGGCAATGGGTTCTAAACAGACGATAATGGATTCATCTATCAAGGGAAATAGTATTCGTATTCAGTCTCTTGCCACTAAAGTTATAAGGTTTTCACATAAATATGAAAAGAAAGGAGTATAACAAATGACTTCAGGCTTGTTTAATGTTCATTCTCTGCTTTTTCAACTCTAGGCATATGAGAGTCTTGTATATTTAGCTTCTAATGTTGAAAAATATTTTAGCAACTCAGTATACAATTGGTACTGCTAAAAATCCTATCAACCCTTCTGTAATACATACTATTTTTTTGAGAATGTTGTTTCATTTATTCCTCTGTTTGAGCTAAAATGCCGAATCTTGTCACATATCTGCCTGTGCCCGTTGCTGTAACACTTTGCTTAGTAATTGGAGAGATAGGTACATCAGATTGAATTTTTAATCTGTTTCATGCACTGAGATTTAGCTTTCCCTTCAGTGATCTTGTCTATGGTTTTAAAGGTAGCTCACCTCAAGAATATCAAATTATCTGTCAATTAGATAGTTTTCAGTGATCCTAAACACTGGTGTGCTATAGAAAAATGTGATTTTTTTTGATGTATGTTATGCTTTGCTCTTTTTCCTGGACGGTAGTTTCAGTAGCGGTTTGATTTTTTGTCATGCCGCAGCTTTTTTTTTGTCTCTTCTTTTTGTGGGGTTTCTTTCGCCTAACACAGTTGTAATTCAGTCCTCTGCTAGTTTTCATTGCTTCCCTAGATTTTTTTCACTTACTGTCACTGAATTGGTATTATAGCAGAAAGGATTCCATTTTATATCTAATAGCAGAGTCTTTTTATTAGGTAGAAGAATTTGTATGTATACATGCAACATATAGAGATACGCATCCGGGGAAAATACTGTGAGAATGTTATTAATATGGCAAAGTAACTCATTTAACATGTAGGAAATAGCAGAATGAAGATTTTTCCATGCAAGCTTATTTGGCCCTTCCATGTATGTTACCTTCTTTAATTAGACGATCACTGTCTATTTTTCACTTTCCGAGCCCATGCACAGGGCACAACGCGTTACTGTATGTGCAGATATTCACTGTATCGTCATTATCATCCCACAGACATAAAGGGTGATGCTGGTTTAAAAGTCAGGAGCTACAGCTTTGTGTGGGTCACGGATCCCACCCTTTGGGGGATCAGGTGGTTGCGTAAGGAACAGAGGGACTCGGTGGGGAGCCTGGCATGTTGTCCGTGGGGCCTCACCGGCGGGGCTGGGTGCACACATAAGCGTGCCTGTCTGAAGGAATGGCATCCATTTCACCTGCTTCAACGTGTTTCAAGGTTGACGAAATGACACTTGCCACTAGGGAACAACAAGCAAGCAACTCCGGTGGAGAATTTCTAAGGGAGTTAATGTTGCTCTCATTTTGGAGGAGCAGACGTGAGACGCTGAGAATTTAGATTGAAAATTTTGGGTAGAAAAGTTGGTAAGTCAAAGAACAGATTAGTCTGGAGTAAGTGATTTTGCATGCTTGAAGAACTGCCCTCCTTGTCTTCCAGTGTAATTGTGAATAGTCTGTTAGACCAAATCTTTACCTCTCAGAGTAAGCACCCTGAAAAATGAATTAATGCATACTTACGATAACTTCAATTCATATTCTTACCCAGTAATAAATGGCAACTTTGTGGGATAAAGTCCAGGTTTCTAATGTAGCAGTTGACTGCACTAATATTCTCAACAGTTAACAGCACAGAAGTTTGCGTGTAAGAGAAAATGGTGTCCGTATTTTATTCTCCTTTGTATGTATTTCTTAATATCTTGGAAACAAGAATCATGTTTTTCCACTGAGACCGAAAACTATTTCTTAGTAACAGAGGAATGGCGTGACTCTTGAAACCCTGTGGAATTCCCAAATCTGGAATAGACATTTGCTGTCTGTGGTAAATCTCTCTTACCATCTCTGGTTAGCTGATATTCTTGACCTTGTCCTGCCTCTGCTTTCTACTCCCTTCCTGTGGTCCTGTCAACTTTGCCTTATGATTCCAGTCTCATCCTTTCCCTGCTCCATCTTTTCCTTAAATTTACATGATTTTTTTTTTTAATATATACCCTCCTGGTTTTGCAACAAAATAGAATTGTTAAAATTCAATAGAAAAGGATAGGATTTTTCATTGTCACTTTCTGCTTTACTAATAATTTCTCAAAGCTAAATTCAGATGCTGTTTTTCAGTTCTAATCTGTATTTATCAATTTTCATACTAGAACTATTGCTTTGTGAGCTTTACAGTCTTAGCACATGGATATTTGATGTGCCCCTTTCTACTTTGCCAGAAGCTAACTTTCCAAAGACTCAACCATGAAAAAAACCAAGAAAGATATGCTAGTATTATTTTGAAGAGTACCTTTCTTGATTTGTGCCTTTTAATATAGATGAGAAACTCTTGTGTAATTCTGATATTTACTAATTGATACCTGGTAAATAAGGCCAGCTGGAAAAATTGGTTTATCATTAAGTCCATAATGAAACAAAAGATGTGTAATTTTGCTCGGGGGATTTCAAACATCTCTTCTTCATGGCACGTGCTGTATTGTAAAATAGCGTGTTGTAGGTATCTCTTTTCACACTTTCTGTTTCAGAACACCTAACATTCTCCCACTGAAAGAAAACAACAAAAAACCCCTTTTTAATTCAGTTCAGTAGAGGGTGAAGGGCAAGCAGTCTTTCTTTTTTTTTTTCTCCATCTTTTTCCAGAACGGTTTTGATATCAGACACAGTGGACTCACCATTCTGTTGAGAAGCATGAATACAGACATCAACTTGAGATATTTTGGAATTATACTTAGATATGTGAAAATGGTGCGATTTTCCTACACCTACTATTCTTAAGTAAACATGGAAATTGCAGATGTTTCTAGTATGTGTGTAAGTTTACATTTGTATAATGTATGCTCCTTTCTATTAATATATATTACTAATTAATCGAAATAAAGACTTCTGTCTTTAAATACATAATTAAAATGAGGATAAAATACACCTGACTTCTGGCTCTTTAAAATTATGCATTGCCATATTTCCCTAGTAGGTATTAAGCCATAATGTGAAAATCAGGAACTCTTGTGTTAGATGCACAATTTTTCCATACAGTGTGTGTGTGTGTGGTAAGAAGTAGAACACTATATAATCCTGAATGAAAAAATGGCAAACAAAGATTGTTTAATGATAGCATGGAGGAAATAAAGAGCAAAGGTATGTGCTCTGTATTTTCTTTATTTTGCTGAGACTTAGGGAACAACCTAGAATTACCAGAAATTCTTGCCTTCACTCAGACTGCCAGCCCTCAAAACCTCTCATGAAGTGGGCCACGTCGTCTTTTTTTTTTTTTTTGCTTTTTCCTACCCTTCCCCTTACCCCGAAAGAAATGAACAAAGATGATTTTCTGGAGGAGGTACATAAATTCCTTCTGCTTCCAGCTTCAGGTGTGCAGGTTCTTTCCTGCAGGTGTTTTTCTTTCCCCAAGCAGATCAGCATTTTACTGCTTACAGTTGCACAGCATATCCATTGCTTCTACAAGGAAGGATTAGTAAAAGCAGTTGATGCTACTTTTTGTTTGTTCGGGGTTTTTTTGGTCTTCATTATTCTTCTATCTACTTTGAACTTGTGCCAATAGTATACAATAGGGTGTTAAACGCTTGTCAGGCAAGTTACTACACTAATTTGTGAAACAGTTCTAAGCAGGATTATCAAAATGGGACTCGGGACTCTTTTTTTTTTTTTTTTTTTTTTTTCCTTTCCAAACTAAATCTTTATTATAACTACTGTTTTTTTCACGTTAGACAGAAAAATCAGGAATGATGTGCTAAGAGTGTGGATTCAGTTTTGGTAAGGTGAATCCTGGTTTCCACTTCAGAAGATTCATTGCCTTTTTAGAAGTAGACTTTCAGTCTGTTTGAAATACTTAAAATCATTTCTTTCCCTTTAGAAATGCATTTGCTGCTGAATTGTTTTATACAGAAGTGAGTCGATTTATGTAAATGACAATTCTGCACGTTGGAGATAAAAATAAATATATAAATAAATTAACAGTTTGAGACATCTGTGACAGAATTTCTAAATGAAACAATGGCAATAGTTAAACTGAAAAATTTGAGAAAAGTAATACGTGCTCACCTTTTAATTCTTTAAGTATAAATGTAGAATGCTACTTGAAAAGGCCAGAGTAAATCTTATACCTTCAGAGTTTTAAATCACCGTTTTGCTTTTAAGCGTCAGTTGTTTGAGTTAATTAGTTTAATTTCCTGATTTCTATTTAAATGAATGCAACTGCAGAAAAGAATATTATTCCTGAGCAGTCCATGCCAATGGAAACTACCTTACCATAAGAATGCTGTATTGAAAGGTTGACACTTTAAAAGAAATCAGGCTGGTTTTGTTTAAATAAAAAGTTCCATCTTCTTCCTCCTGAATTCAGTTCTGTAGAACTTGCCTCAAAGGCAGTCTTGAAGGTTTCTGAAAAGATAGAAGTGCCCAATCTGAGACATCAATGAAAGTCTGAATGTAAAGAGAAAGTACGTAAATTTTCAAGGCTTTACATAATGAACGAAGCATTTAACTCTGTTTTCAAGAATTTTTAGGTCCTTGGAGGGTGTTTGTAGTAGGACATCCAAAGACACCCGAACTGCCTTGGAAAGAGGTTTGGAGATTCAGATCTGATAGTAACGTAGATACGTACAAGTAGTGTGCTGTGCGTATCAATTGGCCCTGATAATGAGCAGAGATCGTTAGTTCAGGCACAATGTACTAGCAAAACCCATTATATCTAGAAGCCGAGGTGATATGTCTGCACACTCATGGGCTGTGACGTTTCACTCATCAAGATAGAGTCAACTCCTGACCAGCTCTGTGCAGTGTAGTGCTGGCCTGTGTTAAAGATAGAGGTATGTTGCACCTAAGCATCCAAGTCCTTTAAGGCTTCAGCTTTTTTCCTTCTGCTTGGGAGTTGCCCCATCCACTATTACTTCATGAGTCTTTCAGCTGCTGATGTTTCATTAGCAGAAACTTTCTCGCTCTTGCTAGTTTTCATCTAGAAATCTCCTTTCAATTATGAGTGAGACAGGCAACTAGAAACCTACAGCAGATTCTGTTTCTGCACATTGGTAGGTGTGTTTTCCTGCACTCTTAAGAAATTCACATACACACACATATCCCGTCCAGAATATGTCCGATAGTGTTGTTAGCAGATTCATTTTTCTTGTTTTCCTCCTTATTTTCTCTTAAGCCATAAAATAAGATCTCAAGAGAAGCTTTCTCCACATAGAATATCTTTTTCAGCAAATTACTGTCTGCCTGTAATCCTGCAATGTGTAATTGAAAACTAAAAATGCGATCAATAAGTTCTCAACAGGTTCAGATAAATACAGTAGGATTACTTTTCTCCTTTCCCTTCTGAATTTGATTCAAATTGTTTTGATACCTTCCCTCTGAAAGGAAAATATCTTTTGGAAGAGGTCAGTTTTCAGGCCTGATATTTTATGCAGGTAAAAGCATCTGAAGGTAGAAGATTTGCACAACCACAAAGCTATATTTCAAGATCTCTAGCTATTTTCTGTCAAGTGTAGAATAAGCAATACTAATGTCATTGCTGGTTCTGGCTTACAAGCATCTATGTAATTTTTTATTAATTCAATGTAAGATTTAAATTTTTATTTTTAAATTCAAGGCAGGAATAAGATCTTTACGTCCATTCTCACCCCTGCTACCTTGTTCGTCTTTTCCTTTTGCAACATACACTAATGTAATAAAGTGGGTAAGGAATATACAGAGTCTGTAACATATGCTTTTTGCTTATTTCCATTGCTTTCTGTCTCTTCCATTCCATGCAAACTCATTTTCCTTCTTATTATTTTAAGTGTATATTTTAATTAAAAAAAATTAGTTTACATAACTATAAAAGTGCAACTAATCAGTAGACTTGAGTTTTAATCAAATAGTGTTATGTTGTTTCTTAATAGCTGCTTATGAGGCTTTCTTTCAGTTAACTGTGAAGAGGAAAATTTTAAATTATTTTTAGTACACTGAATTGTGCTAACATGAATATATAAAGGCTATTGTTTGGGAGCCCCAAGTTAGCTTTTTAAGTCTATGAAAAAAACCCTTGAAGTCAGGTTTTAATAGAATTGGTTATTTTTGGTTAGTAGATTATTTTGTCTAAACCACAGTTGCAAAAGGCATAAGGTGAGTAGGGAAAATAAATATCATTACTAAATGAGCTAATACAATTGGGGGGGGGGGGGGGGGGGCGGGGAATACAGACAGGTTTTCAGGCACACAAACTCCGTTTTCTTCACCCATGACAGTGCAAGTATTTATGGCTAGCATTTTTCTGAATCACCAAGCAGCCTGCATATAATCTCCTTTCTTGTATAATCCAGGTTTCTTGTTTTACCTTGTTATCTTGAACCATTAATATGTTCTTTATTTTTTGCTGTGTTCTTTATTTTGTTTTAGCAGGATTTGCAGTTCATCAAAAAGTAACAGATCGGGGGACTTCTCTAATGAGAGGGTTTCATCACACTAAAATATATTGTCAGTGGTACAACTTTATGTGTACAAAGTGGTTTAGGCTGATTATTCCAATGTCTCTTTCTGTAGCCCTGAGCACTAATGAAACATGTAAATTTACTTAAAGGAGTCTAGCCACAGCATAGCAAACTTCCAAAGAAAACTTCCATTTATCTGGTTACATCATCTTTCCACACCATGAATAAAGAATAGCAATGAAAATTAACCACACTTTATTTTCCAGTGCCCCATGCACTGCTAAAAAGACTGCAAGAGAGAAAGGCCATTAAATACATCTTTTGTGAGATAACCTATCTTCAAAATCATGTTGTTACTCCCCACATAAACCTTGAAAAGATGAAAAACTATAAGATCAGTCTTCTAATTCTTTGGCCACCTCCAAAATTAACAGGAAATTAAAAATACCCATTTTCAAAAATACTAAAAAAATTCCTTGCAAATAGGTAAGTACAGTGCGCATGAAAAGCTTTTGTCAGTCTATCTGGAAAAAGTGAAGCATGATTTATTAATAAACACTACATCTGATGTGTTATTCTGTCCTGATATAATGACTGCTTTTCAGACAGTGTCGATGAGCTAAGATTTCAGACACACACGAAAAAAAGGTATGTAGAAGCTACCAAAACTACAAAGACACGTTAGAATTATTTTGGTCTTATGTTTACTAAAGTCCAAATTTTACATGGCTAAAAAAAAGCAGGGAGGGAAGAGGAAGCTACTATTCCCTATGTTACTCTTCCAGACAACAATGTTGTGCAACTCCTGTACAGGAATCTTTCCGGAAATGAATGATACCTACATACCTACAGGTAAATAAAACATAGAAAATGCAAGATATCACAGTCACAATTCAGGTTAGAAGCCCTCACTCTGGGGAGTTTTTATTCTGTAAACCAAAACAAACAAACAAAAAAGATCAACTTCTCTTTCAACTAAAAATAGACTGTTAAAAGGGTAAGAATTTCCCACGTACACTGCGAACAAAAGCTGCAGACCTGAGGCAGAGGGACCTAGGAGATCATGTAACAAGTGCAGGGCTGGGTGTTAATCAGTATCACTGGGATATTTAACTGGAGGAAAAGCTGCAGCATCGGTGTGGAGTGAATAAAGCCTTTGGCTGGAACAAACGCTGCAAAGTCACTACAAAACTGCTCCACAGTCTAAGAGGGAAAAAAAGTTTTATTCTCCCTTTCCTCCCTTTCTTTTCTTTCTCACTCTACGTTAGGGTTGTGAGGGCAGTTTGGTAGGGCCTGTTTCAGTTCTCATCGGCAAGGTGATTTTTCTCGTATTTGTGTGCTGGTGGCATCTAGGTTTGGGAACATTTGTGCACAACATATAATCCCCCGAAAGTTCCTAAATTTGTCTTGCATTACTACTTTGTTTTCTGGCGAAGGTGAACAATTGCTATAGAAAGGGTACCTACCACCAGTCAGAGTAGACTTGTATCCTTGTTTGTTTGGCTAAAAATGCCTTTATTCTTTACGTGTGTACTGAAAAGTAATCATACGGTAATAGTCCTTTCACGGTGTCACTTTCGTAAGGGAAGATGGCTGAAGTCAGGCAAGGGCAACATCTCCTTTCTGCTTTATGCCAGTTTATGAAATATGATGAGTAGTGGAGACTCTCATCTTGCGTCTTAAATGTGGATATGAACAGGGGTGAGCTTATGATTAACTACTATTGTTTGCCCTTTCACATTTTATTTCAAACCTGTGTGCTAGGAAATGAGAGAGGACTTGATGGGCGTAAATCAGTCATTCCCAAAGGGCAATCCCCTGGCAATCCAACCATCACCTCTGGCAACTAATCACAGGAGCCTGGCAGAAGCAAGCAGCCCTAGGGAGCCCATGGGCAGCGCAGGCTCTGTGGCTGGCATAGCACCTACACAAGGAACATTCATCCAGCCATGCCGAGCAGCTTCAGGTTAGCTTGTGGAGATCTGAAAGTTTTAATCCAGAAAAAAAGGGGCCTCTACCTGTGAAGCATGGGAAACTGCAGCATAAGTATTTTAAAAAATAATAGAAATAGGAATACACTTTGCAAATGTTGCTTGGGAAGGTTTATGTTCACAGTTAATGAGTATTTTCTTACTTCCTACTTCTGTTTTTTCAAGATAATGTTAGATATAGTAGAAAACATGAAAGAACACATAAAAACATGTCATGATGTAACTCTTTCCTGTTATGTTTAAAGATTCCAAAAAAAGCGTGTGATTTTTACTGGGAGCAAGCAAGCATGCCTTCAGGTGTTTTTTTTTTTTTTTTTTTTTCCCTTGTTTGTTTTTGGTTTTATTCCTCCACTTAAGCTCTGAGTGTTACCAATGAATGATGGTAAATTGCAAGCTTTCCACCACCCTGTTCCTATGTACCATTTACTGCTTCAACAGGTTTTCCTTTCCTTAAAAAAACCCAAACAAACACAAAACCAAACCTACAAAACAACACATTTTGTTTCCTGTCATGGTTTAACCTGAGCCAGCAACTAAGCAGCACGCAGCCGCTCACTCATTGCCCCCCCTCCTTCCCCCCCCCCCCAGTGGGATGGGGGAGAGAATCAGGAAAGAAAAGAAAAAGTAAAACTTGTGAGTTGAGATAGTAACAGTTTAATAGAACAGGAAAGAAGAAACTAATAATGATAACAATAATAAAATGACATTAATAAAAGGATTGTAATATACAAAACAAGTGATGCACAATGCAATTGCTCACCAACCACCGACCGGTTAGTCCCTGAGCAGCAATTCCCCCCAGCCCCACTCCCCCCAGTTTATATACTGGACATGACGTCCCATGGTATGCAATACCCCTTTGGCCAGTTTGGGTCAGCTGCCCTGGCTGTGTCCCCTCCCAACTTCTTGTGCACCTCCAGCCTTCTCGCTGGCTGGGCAGGAGAAGCTGAAAAATTCTTGACTTAGTACACTACTAACACTACTTAGGAACAACTGAAAACATCAGTTTGTTATCAACACTCTACTCATACTAAGCCCAAAACATAATACTATATCAGCTACTAGGAAGACAATTAACTCTATCCCAGCTGAAACCAGGACATTTCCCAAGAAAGATCTTTGCCTCACTTACCCTTCTCCAAAAATTTGTATTGACTAGACCTGATGAGAACTGAACTGCATTTTTTACTTTTGCAGAATGTCATGAAAATGCTTACTACTACTTAGAACTATGCTTACTTAGCATTGGTTCTATTAATAATGGTGTGAAGAAAACAGTGCTATAATAAGTAAAGCTGTAACTGCTGGCTTAATAATTATATGCTACCATCTAGTTTATGGATTTTATGGAAACTGCAGTTAGAACGTTATGAAGAATTATACAGATCTTTAATTGCACAATCTTTTAAATTATGCAGCCCATGAACACGTTTTTTTTTCCGGTGCCTCATACTACAGCAGTTAATTTTATATCCCCATAGTTCTAGAAACCAAAGAGTTTCTTTTAACAAGTCTGTGTTTTGGTATCAGCCAAGTTTTGAGGTTTTCTGGTTTTTTTCTCTTGAACGTTTCTTTCATAACTAAGTTCTGAAAATGGTTACACGCAAAATTAGCCTCAGTTTTAATTTTCAAAGAAATTGAAGCTTCCTGCTAGCAAGAATTTACATATATTTTGACTGTGGAGAGAGGGAGTGAAAGAGTGAGGGGTTAGTCAGTAGGTAGCAGCATATGATATTGAAGGGGTATCTCCATGGCTCACTCTCTAAACAGCAGGCAGCTCCTCGGATTAGAACTCTAGGGTTAGATTCTTGCACAATACAACTCCCAAGGTGAGCTCCTGAGTTCACTTGTGTATCTCACAGGCTTGAGCTAAGTGCTTCTCTTCTTTTACATTCAATGACCAAAACCCAACAGGATAGTAAACCCAAGAAGGCACAGATACCACGTTCTGATGGTGTGGGTTTCTTATTGTGCTGGGTTTTCCGGTGTGTTTGGAGAATGAGCAAAACATTAACATATCCACGGACTTTTATAATGGCAAAAGAAAGTGGTGTAAGTGTAAGCCAGTTGTGGTATAGAGGAATTGTGCCAGCATCATTTGGAAGGTTTCTGCCATGAGATATCACAATCTGATTTATAATAACACCCATGAAAAAAATCAAAAAGACTTTTTTTTTCTGCCACTGATGCTTAGATGACAAGAGTTTGTAGCTCAGAGATCACCAAATGTGGACTTCGGTTTAAAAAAAAACCCACAGGATTTTCAATTCTGGTACCTGTTTTCAGATATGAAATGTAGTTCCTAATGTATTTAAGAAGAAATATTTATATTTGCTTGCCTTTCTGAAAATGTTATCTGTGCTTGATTTGGTATGGATTTCACGGTTAGTCAATTCTGTAGCGCCAATTCCCAGAGAGGACTAGGGGTCAGTAATGCAAAATCTGCATTACATTAAAAGTATATCCTACAGTGCTAACTGGGTAAATTTTTATTGTATGTTGACAGATATTTTTTTGAATACAGTACAGATATTTTTCACATCAAAAAAGAGGCTGAGAAACATTGTATTTCCAGTGTGTGTCAGTGAGAAGTAAAAGGGGAAGGGCACAAGGACTGGAGATAGCTTATATATATTTTTTTGAACTTCCCAAGAAAATGTGATTAGGTTACATGAATTGTCTTAAAAATCTGTTCCTCTTTCTCTCCCACCTTATCAATTATGCATACAAGTGCCTGCAGTATGTATGCTTTCTGTACTGAGAAAGTGACCCAGAGGATATCTACATTTTCCTTAGGAAAAGAAAAATAAAATCTAAAAATGAGCAAATACAGTTTACTTCAAGATGTTTTATACTTCATTGAGATTGGGTGATGATGTACTCAGTTGTAGGTGATGGGGAAGAGAAGTCACTGAAAATAAACTCAAGCTTGAAGGACTGCAATGACAAGGAGAAAAAAAAAAAAAAAGAAAAGATTACAGAATAATGATGCTTAAATTGACTGTCCTCTGCTTTAGCAGCTATGGCCAGCTTTTCTCCAACACACGTTTTCAATCACAGTCCACAGAGGAAAAAGGAAAAACCTTTTAGTTATCTTCTGAATTCATTGAACTGTAATCTCAGAAAACTATATTCACATCTCAATCTTTGTTTCTGTGAGGTAAAAATATATTCTGTGGAATATCACTTCTGTATTGTTTCTTCATTGTTGAAAGATGGACCAGGATTTTTTAAAAGATGAGGTTAGAAAAATGCCTTTGAGTGAAAAACAACAACAGATGTCTGATTATTCCATGGGAACCTTATTGTCATTCATTCTAAATCTCTTCTTGATGTAATTTAACATTAATAATTCAGAATAAGTAAAATAGAGTATGAAAAATGTCATTTGACAGAAATAAATTTATAAAGTAGTTGAAAGTGGTATCAGGATTTTACTAGCTGAATTAAATGTTTATTGCAAGTATATGGATGTTTCATCTGAAGAGAAAAACACATTGATATTTTTATCATTTATATGTATCAGCATAAACACACAATTCACTTTCCCAGTCATAAAGAGAAGTATATAACAATTGTATTCTAAGGTGCTGAGTCAACACCGTGTTGTACATGAAAGAACAAGTCTAACTGCCTTCAAGAAATCCTATTAAATTTAAGTGACTTTTTGCAGGCGATGATGCAACATGTATTAGAACATCAGAGCAAAATTTGCATCAGAAGCCAAGCAAATTGACAGTATTTTTACTAATGAATATTGAGGGATACTGAAAGTGCTAGAAATGAGAGTAGACTGTAAGACAAAAGGAAGCAAAAGTAATAATATCCTAGAGAAATAGCTTATTTTACATTATTAGCTGAAAGAAAATTAAATTATTCACAGATATTTAAGGGTTAGACGTCAATTAAAGTTTCATTTATTCATGTCTTTAAAAATTATAATAAATGGTTAATGACTAACAATTTTCATAAGTACATTAGTAACTAATGATGTAACTGGTATATAGAAAAGATTTTATGTGAATCTAGCAAGAAAATTTAACATCTATGATTTCCTATTTTTTTCAGAATTCTTTCAAGGGAAGTGTTACATACTTGCATACAGTGTAATATTTTTATCAGTCACATTTTAAAATACTGAAAAAGTTTGTTCACTGGACTAGAAATATCAGGCTTGGTTTACAAGACACAGATTCATATTAAGAGATAGGTGAGAGTTCAATTATACTTTCTGACTTTATTGATAATATCTACCGTTATTTATGTTGCTTGTTAAAATGCTTACATTGATTTATATATTTCACTTATTTAAAAAAACTGATTTATGCTTTTTTTTTGCTTGGTGAGATACTGAAATACCTTTTGAAGAATTGAAGACCACTTTCATTTTTCTGCTTTTATCTTCCCCTTACAAAAGATAGCAATTTAAGTCCCAGTATTAGGAATTCTGCCATTAATTTTAGGGACTCTTTCTATAGCTATTGTTGTTTCTCTTAAATCTGCTAGACTGTTTGCTAAAAAATAGTACAATGTGCTTCCTGAATAAGTCCGTTATGTCTAGATCCACTTGGAGCTAAGGAAAATCTGGGTGAATGGTTGGGTGTGGACTTCATATGCCTTGATTTAGGTACCCAGGTCTTTTCACGAGCCTTACCGCTTTTGTACCTCTTATTTGTGAAAGAGGAATGACAGTGTTTCCATACCTCTCAGGATGAAAAATTAAACGAGTGTTCTTACGCTTTCTTACAACTTTCTACGTGTTACCTTGACTATTTCTACATGTTACCTTGACTGTTCACAACAGTAGAAAGCAAGGATAGGCTAAACTCAGTATTTTTACCAGCAAGGCTTTTCAAATACAGATCCTTCTATATCTTTGTGTCTGCTGAGCTCAGCTGCTGAGATCAAACTGATTGTAATAACCTTCTTTTATAAGCTATCCTGTGTGACAGCCTGTATCCTATATGCTGTGCTGTCCCATCGCTCTGAGAAGCCTAAACACAGGTAATACATTAGGTATTCACCAAACAAGGTTTGCAAGAGGATAGAATGCTCTGGTTCCTTTCTATAGCACCACCTTTAAAGAGGCAGAGTTTCTACACGCTGCATCTTGCTCTCTGGGATGACTCAAAAGAAAGGAGTTGAGACACTCCTGTTGATCACCTACTACACTAGAGTACTTTCATTTTTTGTGCATATTTTAAGCAGGTTAAAGAAGTAAATAGGATTTAAAAGTTCACAAAACATTTACAATGATTTCAAACATCTGTCAAGCTATTTTTGAGATATTTATGTTTCTGAATATGCCATATTAAGTTTCCTTTAATGATATTTGAGTTAAATAGATGTGTTGCTTATCATATATTAATTTTGATTATTTTTTTTATTTTTTTTTTTTTTAGCTCAGGCCTAACAATATTGTACAGCTTAAAACTTTCAAAGGGGGGAAGCAATTTCATTTGGAAAAGATGTTAACTGCACTGAAATATAGGATACAGGATATAAAATCTTGAAAGAAAGCAAAAAATATTCCATGTAATGCCTTAAAAACATTCTTAATGCAGGTTCCATTTTCCTAGTTATTCCTTCACAAAAAAGGAATAAACTGTGTTAGAACTCTTCAATGCACTTTGCAGCTTCAATAGATTGAGTTGAATATGACCTGGATTATCACTGCATGGGTATTGAAATCATGTTCCTTGTGAACTGAAATTTCATCTTTGTTAACAATGGGGACTGGCAGAGCTTTTTTGAAGTTAGCACCGTTATTGTGAAGCCTCTTATTATCTTAGCATTAAACTACTAGAGCCAATTATGACACGACACTGTTTTGTCAATGAATGCTTAAAACAAATACTTGAAAGTAACTGTAACTTATGGTAGCTATTCGTTAGTATTTTATCTTTTCTTTTAGTGATACCCTAAAAATGAATCCTTAAGGTCATAAGAAAATGCTTGTTTAGTATTGCTTGTTTTAGATATTTCTTGTCTTAGAGAAGTCCCTAGCCCTGAATGATTCCACCATAAAGTGGCATAGCTTTCATTAATTTCAAAAGTCTAGTTCCAACTATTGTGAGCTTCTGTGCCACCAGACTGTAGCTTCCTAGGAATATTAAGTAAGAGTGGCTGAAAATGTGCAAGAGCCACAGGGGTATGCACATAGCTCTTAATTACAAAGAAGCAGTTCATAAACATTCCTGAAAAGGAGTTGAAAAGAACATGATAAAAACTAAAAAGAACATGATAAAAACTAGTAAGAGGGCAAGTCCAAAAGCTGAAGGCTAATGAAGGAAAATAAAGTTGAGTTTTCTTACTCATTCAGACAACTTTGCCATATGCACTGTTGGTATACTAAGCAAATGAACATTTGTGAGTTAGCATCTTTTACTATAAAATCAGTGACTAAAGAAATGGAACAGTTATTATTAAATGTGATTTCTGTTTAGATTAGCATTAGACCAATGTTTTGCATTCACCAAAAACTTCCAGTCTATTTGAGGTTGATTTTTCTATTTCTTGATATCTTATACTTTCTTCATTTGATGCTAGGTCAGGCTTGTACCATAAAAGATAAGGAAGGAGCAAATTTGGTCAAAGCCAAATACCTGAGGTATTCAGGTATATACGAGATTTTGTACATTGAAAATATGTTTTTTTGCAGCAAGTGGGAGAACACCAGGTGGAAATAGGATCTGCCAGACTATTACTGGAGACAAAGCATATTCCTTGTTCAGTATTTGACCTGTAAATTTTTGCAGCTCAAATTGCAATGATAAGCATGAAATGAAAATTAGAAATGACAGCTGACAACCTTTAAGCAAGTTTGCTCATTTGCGAGCACTTGGTGAACACAGGTTCAGCATGAAGTTTGTGTCCCAGAAAAGTGGCATGACATCCTATAAAATATGGTTAATTTTATTGCTTAACTACATCTAAGATTGTCTGATAGAATCAAAGCTTAAAGATCAAACTTGCTTAATCTCCATGTAGCAGCTAGTAGAGCTAAAATTGTAAACCCATGATTTATTACATCTCTTCATCAGTAAGGTTACATATGGATTTTTCAGGAGTGATTGAAAACCTTCATCTTGGCTTGTGTGAAAATATGAAGTGGAACATTGATTAAATAGGTATGGTTTAAGTAAGTTACTTGATATCCTCATTTCTTCTCTCTCCAGTCTTCTTTCAAATGAAATTCAGCACTTTTACCTTCTGATTATTGAAACTCTTCATAAAAAGCAGCACTTCTTTGGTAGCAATCAGAGGCCTGAACGGCATGGCATTGCTTCCCTGGTTTGGTAGGTTCTCAGATTAAAAGATAGTTGATTTTTTTTTTTTTCCCCCCTCGGTTGTCTCCAATTAGAATATGTCTGAAAAGTAGTTTAGAATAAAATCTTCAAACAGAGGTCCAGGCTGCAGTCAGCAGAATTATTTTGAAGGGTAGCATTGTGACTTGAAGGACAGGCACAAACTGAGGAGATTTCAAAGGACTGGCAAAGGTCACAGTAGGGAGAAGGGGCTTACAGGTAAAAAAGACAGAACAGAAGGATGAACTGAGGAGGTGAAGAGGACAATAGCTCTGCAGAATATAATACATAGTGAAAATTGAATCCATAAAAGATGGAAAGCAACACTGGAATAATAAAGATATGCTACCTGTGCACTACAAAGTCTGATGAAAAAGTAAAGGGGAGATTCTCTCAAAAAAGGCTATTTGAAAGACTAAGTGAGGGTATGGAGAAAATTTTTGTAGATCATGATCAGAAAGGTTAGAAAACATGGGAGGAAAAATAAAAGGGAAGTCTGTGAAGTAATATAATTGACAAGGTTGACAGCCTCCTTACCAAACTGAAGAAGATAATGAGCATGTGGAGTTACATATTTTAAAATATGTTGAACAAATGTAGTACTTGAGAATGCAAAACTTATTAGTGAGCTTATTTGCAATGCCACTGACCATGGATAATTTTAGAAGGGAAGCTAAGCTTTTCTGACAAATATTGCAGGAAAAATAAAGCAAAAGACCTTTGCTTTTTAAGAGCATAACTCTTACAAAGAAGTTAGGTGGCTGATTTTTTAAATTTGTCAGTGTTGGCTGAGTAGATCAAAATGCTAAATGATACACAGATATTGAAAAATAGTGATTCCAAGTACTTGCATAGGATGTCCTCATACAAGTGGAGAAGTAGACACATAGAGTACACTAAAGCAAAAAATGTCATGAATATAAATTACATTTTAAAATACTTCTTTTTAACACTGAAGTAAGCATTAAGTTAAGCATTACCATTAAGCAGTCAAATTTTCTTTTCTGTGACTTTGTCCAGTGATGGTCTTGAGAAATATTAAAACTTGTGATGTTATTTCTTGAAGACAGTAGACATCAGTGCATGTCATGTCATAGAGAAAGATACAGGCTGTTTCCTCCTTCGGTATAAATCCCAATCCACTGAGGCCAGTTAAAACTCTACTTTTGATGGATCTGGTGAGAGTTTAAAGATGGAATCAGGCTCTTTTTAGTGGTGCCCTGTGACAGGACAAGGAACGATGGGCACAAGCTGAAAAACAGGAGGCTCTGTGTGATCCCTGCTTGGACACTGGGGGTGCCACTGGGATTTGATTATATATAAAGGTGGTATACTGTGTATCATTTTCTTACTAGCATTAGCTTATCAAAATGCATCAGCAAAGGCTCGTGTTCTTAGGAGGGTTAACTTTGCAAACTATTGATCAGGGAACATGTGATTTTCTGTTCAATGAGTGAAGATAGAATTTAGTATCCAAAATGTGTTTATACCAGGGGCATCTGGTTAATCAATCTTACACCAGGTTTGGTATTAAATGAAATTGATGTACAATACTTATGATGACACCATTCCATTTTTTCATTTTCAGAACTTTGAGTTGACCTATGCCGTTTTTTACCTCATCATCTTTGAAATCACGATGGAATCTAAATATACAGCTGAGGCTAAATATTTGTGTAAGGGTTTTCAAACAAAGATGATCTCTCAAACTAGCATATATGTGATGATAAAGTACTATTTACTCTTGACCCTTTTGCTTGATATTTTTCTTCTTTACAAGGTGCCTAAACTTTTAACTGCTCTTAAAAATTACTTGCTGACTTCATCTTCATATAGGTAATACCAGAATACAACATGAAATTTTTCTTTGAGCCTTCTTAGTCATCAATTTTCACTCCCCTTTCCTACTTTATTTCTGTCCACATCCCTAGAGGACCTAATTTTGATGGAAAATGTTCTTCATCTCTAGATTCTGAATGCCGTGCTTCTCAATCATATTGCTGTTGATGGTTTAGCCTTCTTAATGGTTATAAATATTTAACAGTGGGTGCCATTAGACTAATTAGTGGTATATGCTCTAGTCATTTCACATGTGGACTCTCACAAAATTTTCCTGTTTAATAATTGACACTTAAAATCTGTTAAAAAACCATAAAAATCTGTTCTACAAATAGCTTCTTGCTATTGTACTAACTCTCAGCTGGGCCATCTACCACTGCAACGTCAAGATTTGAAAGATACGTCTTCAAATGTAGAATCCAGCTTTTTTCAGCAGCCAGCTGGAAGTATAGATATTAAAGCGAGAAACGGGTCTACAAACTATGTCTGAAAGTCGTGCAGTTAGTAGACTATTATTTGCCAGCTACTAACACTGCTGCATATCAGCAGAGGCCTACTCAGGCTGACACAGGCCTATGGCTGAGCATGGGCCAACAAATACACTTTCTTACCACTCACTCACATACACTGTAAACTGCTAATCACTTGTTTTGCTGATAGCTGCAGCTACAGTGAAACTTTTGCATGATATATAGGATTTTTAGGGATATTATTAGCTTGTGTCAGCTGTTGATATGAAAACTTTGATACAAAACTAGGACAATGTTACCTGAAAGTAGGATGATGTAATTGTCTTGCCACATAGACATATCCTGATAAGGTTTCCTATGTGTTTACACGTTTCCTATGTGTTTCACTGTGTCTCCACACAGCACGTGTGGAAGTTAGCAGGAATTATTCAGTAATTAGTGAAATTAGCCTGTAGGCAGCATGGCACTAACACTATGCAAGATATTCATCTCCCCTTCCCTGCCAAGACCCATCCATCAGGATCTTGTCTGAAGATCCTGATGCTTTTTTTAAACTATCGAGTGCTTTATTCTTCCATGTAGATAGAATAAGCTTGTTCTAGTTCTGCCTTTTGTGCTGTATGTAATACCTGCATGACACTGAAAAATACCAGTCAGAAACTAGTCAGCTGTTTGTTCCTCCACGTTTGACTTTCAAAATCATTGCTGACCTTTTATAACTGAATTCAAGTCATTCTTTGTGTGGCCTGCTTTACTAAGTCTCAGCACCTTATAGCTATTTGGTGAGATAAAGCAAGCAAACATAATTTTCCCTGTTATGAGTCGCTGAAAGCCAGCTGGGATTCTCAAAGGAACCATGTGGAAGGGGTGGGAGATCTGCAAGGTCGTAACGGGAGAGCAGGCAGAGTCTGTGATCAGAAGTGATGGTAATATATCACATTATAGGCATTTTGGAGGGATCCAGGATACCTCTTGAATTTCACATGTGACTATTTGATGCATACATTTCCATGCTATCTTTTCTAAGATTTCAGTCTTTTAAGAATCCCTGTGCCATGTCTGATCATGAATTTTGCTTGCCTTTCTTATCTTCGTTCCCTAGTAATGCACTTTACTAAGACATGAAGACCTCAGGAAATCAGAGCTGTAAGTGCCATCACAGTGTGGCTTTGTCAGGTGGCAATTTCAGTTATCACCAAATATTTGTGAGGTAGGAAGTAATCCGAAGTCATATGTGTCAGGTACCCTAGAACTTTCTATCAAAAGGGTGAAGACCTTGTGCTCAAGAGAGAGTGACTTCTTGGGAAGAGGCTGAAATGGTAGCATGAACTTCCACATAAAATAGGGACAGTTGTAGGTTTTTTCCCATTCAGTTCAATCTTACCCTATTTCAATGTGTGCAATGAAGTAAAGGCTAGGAAAATAAAAAGAAAATAAACAATACCCTGTTAAAAACCTTCTGAAAAAGCATCTTTTCAAACTAGCAAACTAAATTCAGGCTTCCTTATGAAGGTAAAAGTTAAGAAGAAAAAAAAACTAACAAAAAAATAAAGCCTTGAAAATAAGTGGGTACTTTAAAAGAAACGAAGAAATGACACCCCTCTTTTTCCTGTGGACTTCTCTTCTATAGAATATTTCCATCAGTAATTCAGAATTGTTCTGTGAATATTATGCTTGCATACATGTGATCCATAACCAGTCAGTGAGTAGTAGGAGTGTATTTGAGTGACAATAAAAAAACCCACAATGAAAAACAGTGAACCTGCCATCAAGTAAAATCCAAGTCTTCTTTTATTACCAAGACTGACGAGGCATGGAAAAGAAAGAATCCATTGTGAGATGCGGATCTCATGCTTAGTTTTCAGGGCTGACAGTGAAACAATCCTTAACAGATACCAAACAAAAGCATGTCTTTTGTGTTTTGGTTTTTTTCTTCTTTCTTTTGAATTCTTAACATGCTGACTACATTACTGGTCACCCTTCACTCTCAAATCATGATCAAAGTTTAATACAGGTTTTGTATAATTTTTTCAAGTATTTTTCCAGTTTAATTTCACAAAAAAACCTAAACTCAAAATTGTGACAATACCACATAAGATTAAAACACCGATAAAAATTCTATAGAGATGGCAGGGAACATTTTTTAAAT
Source organism: Astur gentilis (assembly GCF_929443795.1). NCBI lineage: Eukaryota > Metazoa > Chordata > Aves > Accipitriformes > Accipitridae > Astur > Astur gentilis. The sequence goes on from NC_064891.1 coordinate 18,188,101, forward strand.
TATGCTTCTACAAGTAGGTAAGATCAACACGGAGAGCTGAAGAAAGAAAAAAGAGGAAAAAAAACAAAACCAAAAAGTAATAGCAAACATCAATATTACTGAAAGTTACAAATTTCAAAAGCACCTACTTTTTACTAGGCAACTTAATCCTAGTTTCAGAGCCTTTAAGGAGCCTTAACCACATGGATTTTCAGTATCACTTGTGGGTAAGTTACACAGAGAAGTTGCTTCAGGGCCATATGTTACCAAGCCTCAGCTGCTATGCGGTAATTGCCTTCACTTTGCAATAATTGTGATTTAGTCCATAGCAAATGCACGGCCTTCTAATTCGGCCCACAATTAGAAAACAAAGGGGACTTCACACACAATGCAGGCAACAATTGCCAATGTCAGTGCTGTCCAGTAACTTCGCTGCATTTCTTGTTTGCATAGAATAAGTGTATTTCTACAGAATTTCCATTTCAAAAATGCAAATAGGCACCAAATAGAACTTTTTAAAGCCAGGCTCATAAACACTCTTCATAGTATCAATAGAAGTATCTTTAATTGCTTTTTGAAAGTAGGATTTAAAATTAGATTTATTTATTACAAAAGTTCATTAATGTTTCCTTTTAATCCCAATATTTTACTCAGTATGTAGGAAAAGGAAGAAATCCATATGCAAGAATACAAACGCCATGCAAACAAAGTCGCATTTTTATCTAATGTGTAAGAATACTATTTAACATAGGTTGCTTAAATTGTGTTTTTAAAAACCGTCGATACAAGTTTTGAAGGATGAATCTACAAACTTTAAAACTTCCCAAGACCTTACTAAATTTAGTGGTTCCATTGTATAAGCTGGAGAAAGAAAGTTTAGATTTCATCAGGAAAAGAAATACTTTTTGCATTATAAATTACAAAAAATCCTTTTCTCCATATGGCTTTCAGCAGCCTTTTAGCTGCAGAGGGTTCTTTGGGTTTTTTTAGCAGCAAAACCATGAATATCAAAGCTTTTATAATGACTGATTTAAAGATTAATGCTACAATATATATGTTTGATTGTGGAAAATAATGCTAATGCTGAAACAGGAAGCTAAAGAATCATCAAAAACAGTGGGGAAACCAAAACCATTGAAATAGATTGTCCTGTTCCAATACAGGAAATCTATAAATATCTCTTATCATGTGATTTTCCAAGGTTTGTTTTTTTCCATTGTATAATAGCTATTTCACATAAGAAAATGTTTTAATTGTATTTATTCTGCATTCTAAGTATGATTGGTTTTGCATCTATGCCACTTCCAGTTTCCACACTCGCTCTGATTTAATGTCTGAGAAATCACATCAGTGAACACATGGAATAGAGATGTGATGTAATATTCTTTCTAATTCTAGCTCTGCTCCTTGCTTAATGGCAAAATTGTATTTTGGAAAGGCGAGTAATAATCAAGTAGTCAGGGTAAAAGTCTCAAAGCACCCATCTTCATGCATGAGAAACTGTCTTTTGGAGTGGGGTTTGCACATTTTTAACCTGTTGCTATCAGTCAGGGGAGCGAAAGAAGAGCTCTGGGTTCAGTTTACCACATTACTGCCCCGGTCAGTTTGAGATGTGGTGTTTTGCCTGGGCTGGGTTCTGAATATCTCCCCAGCCACAACGACAGGCTACAAACAGCATTAAAACTCATCCTCACGCAAGACAGTAAAACAATTTTTAGATCATCCATTTCTCACATTTATTTATATGAGGGGTTAGAAAGTCAAAGTATGTCTGTAAATCCCCATTTAAATTCAAACAGGCGCAAGTTGCAGAAGCAGCTTTCTGAGGAGCGGCTTTCAGACTGCTGGTTTTGGTGGTGTCAGCTTTAACTGTACGAGCCCTTGCATGCTCCATCCTTGCCTGACCTGAGCCTTTGTGTCTACTGCAATTAGATTAATTACGGTTCCTAGAGAAAAGCAAGGGCTTTAAATACAGAACACTTACTGAGTTCATGTGGTGATATGACAAGGAAGCTGGGATGAACCCGTGTGCGTTTTGGTACGTGGCTGGATGACAATAATTGATGCCCTGTCTTAGTTGTCTGCTATCTCTCAGTTTAAGCATATGGCATATGACTGAGGTAAGAGCAAGGCGATACGTCTTTGTCAGCATTTGGGTGTGTCTTTTCTCGGTGCACGGGGTACCTGAGGAGACACCAACACCAAATCACGGTAGGCTTGGGAGCTGATTCTCCTCTTGATTAATGACACTAATTGAAGTTAAAGTCTGCGCACACATCAAGGGCTGAACAGAACCTTCTTAATTTGTCTCTTTCTACACAGCCGACACCTACTCTTGTGGAGAAGTTCCAGTGAGCGTAGGCTTATAAACATTTAAGGTTCCTGCTTGCTTGCCACGGGGTGCTAATTAATCCCACCATCATATCAGTTTTGATGGGAGTTATTTATGCTCTACTTCTGGTTGTTTTTTTAAAAAAGAAAACCTCTACAATTATACATATTGCATTCTGCTAAACATTTCTTAAAAAAAAACCCCAAGCTTTAGAATGATAATAGGAGTGACATCTTACCTACTAACTGGTTATGTTGAAACTCAAAGTTTGGACCAGAGTTATCAACATACTGGACAAGGTTTCTCAAACCTGTCAGTAAGAACAGATCAGGTTTTCTGTTCTGTTGTATTTGTGGGTGATTTCCTGATTTTCTGGTTATTGATGAAGAAAGTGCAAGTCTCTATTGATGCTTGGCTGTGACTGGAAACATGGAACAAATACAGTAATTGTTCTGTTTTGCTTCTAAACTTAGAGTCAGTCTTGGGGCCCTGAAATAAAGTTCGGGGAATTTGTAATTGCTGAAGAGAAGTGAGCTTTTTCCAGCTCAAAATTGCTGAAATTTATATTGCCCTGATTTATGCTACTTACAAAAAGCTAAATAAACCATTAACAAATATCTGCCATTTAAAAGGAAAAAATTAATAGCTGATAATGTCTGGGTAGCTTGAAATCCTTGTTATTGTGCAGTTCATATCTTCTTTACAAACTTTCTTTTTTATTGTAAAGAGTAGTGAAGGCCTTTCACAAAAATTTTTATAGAAATTTTAGGTTCAAACCTGTTTACAATAGTAACTAGTAACTGCTATTAGCACATATTTGAAATAAAACTAGAAACTCTTAAGATAAATATTAGTTACTTCTCAACAACTCAAAAACACAGCTTTTTGATCTATTTTTTGGCTTACCCAAAAGAACCCCAGATTAGTTTGAAGCCTGTGTAAAGTACAAATCCGAGGTCTTGTAAAGGCATTGGTAAACTGGAGTTTGAGAAAAAATACAGTTTGCGACCTTACACCGTGGAGGAGTTTCTGGGGGGGGGAGAAATACCTCTGTCCCCTGCTGCAGCACATATTTTCAAATGATACCATGCTGCTGTGTTTGTGTATCTGTGCAGTCTATTAGATAAATTGTCTGCTTGTGACACCTTTGTAAATAAGCCCATGGGATAATCATAGAAATTACCTCCTCTTTTAATACAGAGTGTTAGATATTGGAAATATATCTGCTGAAAGACGGAGAATTAACAAAAGATCCTCAGAGACTCTTTAGAGCTTGCAGAAGCAAGCTGCTGAGCATTGTTGTCCACGAGCTGAAGTGGGAAGTGCCCTTGCTCAGCACCACCTTGACAGTTGGAATCTTTGGGAGCTGCAGGTACTGACTAATTGGCACTGCCAGAACTACAGTGCTGCTGTATGCGCTTGGGTACTCTTGAGCACCGTTTGGTGTGACGTAGGACGTAGGTGGTGATCCTGTTCCTGCGTAGCAGCTGGATTCAGCCTGCTTTTTACATGTTTCTGGGCACAATGAAATCTTAATTTTGTTTGGTTCCCACTGCACTTCTGCAGTGAAATTATGGTATCAACCTACCAGCAGTTATTTAGTCTATTAATATGCTGATGTGCAATAATGTGTTTGACTTCATGATTTCAGATTGAATTGCAGAACTGGCATTTAGAAGCAGGAGGCAAATCCAAAAACCATAACCCCAAAGTAATTGCTTTTTCTGTTCTAGTAAAAAGTAAACAAAAACTTGAGTCACCTTCAAAGAAATTTTTGGCTAGAACTGTATCTGTGATCATATTTATAAAGTCTTGGGGAATCCATGCTACTGGATTCTGGCCTGAGCTCTGCTGCGGTGTTGCACGTGTGACAGGTTGGATAGGTCATCTCCTCTCTTTTCTCACTACTAAGGTGGGAAACACCGACCTCTTTGGTAGATCACCTTGATAGCTGTAGTGAAGAAGTTTTTATTAAGATTAGTAGTAGTACTGTTCACACCCTATGTACTTGTGAAGAATGTCTTACAATTGTCCGCTTGTAGCATAGCAGGTAAGCAGGTATGAAAAAACGTAGATGAGCAATTACAAAATGGACAAATGACTGTTTAGCCAGGAGAAGAGAAGGCTCAGGGGGATCTCATCAATATGTACAAATACCCGAAGGGAGGGTACAGAGAGGACAGAGCCAGGCTCTTTTCAGCGGTGCCCAGTGACAGGGCAAGAGGCAATGGACGCAAACTGAAACAGGGGACGCTCCATCCGAACATCAGGAAGGACTTTTTCACTGTGTGGGTGACCGAGCGCTGGCACAGGTTGCCCAGAGAGGCTGCGGAGTCTCCTTTCTTGGAGATACTGAGAAGCCATCTGGATGTGGTCCTGGGCAACCAGCTTTAGATGGTCCTGCTTGAGGAGGTGGGTTGGACGAGATGCACTCCAGAGGTCTCTTCCAACCTCAGCCATTCTGTGAATCCGTGAACTATGTCAAATATGTTTGAGGATAAACTTTATACCTTTTGAGGGGCAATCCCCCCTGCTCTTTTTGTAGCAAGAAAACCTGTGTAGCAAGAGGCCTATTCTAAGCATAGCATTTGAAAGAGGAAAAATGTATGCTATGTTATTTTAAGTCTTTCATGGTGTAAGCACAGTATTATGTCAATGCTATGGCCGTTCTTTTTATCTTTTTTCAAGAACAGAAAGGATTGATATTTTGATGTGCAGCATAATAAAAGTGTTATTTTACTTATTTCCATATTATCCCTATTCTGACTGATTAAAGAAAAATCTTTAGAAACTAAAACTAACTATTTTAGTGCTTTAAGCAGTGAAAAATCAGATATCTATAAGTAATTTCATCAATGTTTTCGTACTGTTTCAGGACCACCAATTGTTGCTGCAAGTCTTTGAAAAATATACAGCAATTTATTAATGTTCTTTCTGCAAGGCAGATCAAATGCGGGACACTATTTTAGTAATAGTATCATTAGTAGTCTTTTTGAGTTTAATATGTTAATGTTTCCTGCATACGGCTTTATTCTGCTGCTTAAAAATGAGAATTGTAAATTTCCACACATACTAATGTTGGTTGTTGAGGGTTTTTTGCAGGAAGAGGTTCAGACTGGTATTGCAAAGACCACTAGGTGAAAGAGGATGTGGAGTTGAAGAAGTTTTGTGCATGATAGGAAATGTGTCCATCATTAGGATGTCTGGGTGCTTTGTTGGACAGTTGTTAAGATGGAGTTACTGTATATAAAAACTTAAAGTTTATTAGAAATATTTTTGTAGCAAGATCTTAGTTAGATCTTTACTTATGTTTTTTTCTTTAAAGTTACTGGAAACTGTCTGGCTACTTGAAATTTTTTTACTGCCTCCTGTAGTGACAAGACTTAAAAGCAGTCTGAGAGAAAAATTGACATTAAATCCTCTGTATTGAGGGACCAGAATAGTTGGACAACATTGAACCTGAACACTGTGGAATGTGAGTTAATGGAATTGGGTAGGAATTGCCCAGTTTTCATTAGTGCGGCCAAGGACAATGATAGTACACCACGACTTGATAAAATAAGGTGTCTTAAACTGAGTAGTGTGCACTCCTGTCTGTTTAAGGAGTCTGTATCTATCAACCTTACTGTTGGACAATTAAGTGGCAAGAAAAATAATCACCATGCCTGCTGCTAAGTTTAGAAATATAACCTCATTCAAACCTAAGCGAGAGAGAAAAAGTGCCCTGAAATGCCTAAAACAGCAACAGCATCCCTTGGGTTTGTAGCACTCTGCTTTTGCTTTTAAAGCAGATGGAAAGCTGTGCCCTGCATTTTTTCACAGAGATGGGCTGATTATCTGGCCATGGAAACCAGGGGTGTTTCAGTGCCGCTGGTTCCTAGGAGAGGAGCAGAAGATGATGTGTAGGTTGGAGGTGGACTGTATCCCATCAAATTCCTTCTTTCACATCAGGACATGTTTGGAGAGGCAGTGTGTTGGTACTTTAAATGACTGCTTGCCACACAGAAGCAGAGGTTATATTCCCCTATGCATATATTATTATGCAAAGAAGTTGTTTCCTATGGTAGTTATAAATCAGTTTTTCACATTGTAAGCTGGTAAGGATCATCTGCTCCAGGAAGTTAGTATGTGATGCAGTCTGGGGCAAAATTATTTTACTGGTCAGTTAAAATTATAGGACAAGTCCACACAGCTGCAAGTTTCCTTGTGAAAACCTGTTAACCCATCTGCACTGACAGTTGGAGACTGACCTTTTGTAGGTTTCGGGTGTGCTAGCCCTGCAAACCTGATAAACAAACACAGTGTCGTCTGGATTCACAGTGCTGGACATGAGCTAATATTTGTAACATTGAAAAAAATTTATATAATTCATGGAGACATGCCTGCTAAGCCTGGAGGGTCCTATGTTATGGAACAAATTTACTCAACAAGGTCTCTACTAACTTCAGAATTTCTGCATCGTGCTCTGTTCTGCTCTATTTTATCAGTGAGAAATGGTACATTGTAAATTCAAATCCAGTTTGCTGAACATTAGATTTTCCCATACAAAGAAGAGTTTGGTTGTTTGGAGTTGTGTTTGGTTTTTTTTAAAGGGGTTTTTATATCATCTATAATATCCTTATGTGGACAAGGCAGTTGCAAGAAAGGCAAAAAAGCCTATAGTTAAGTAATAATAGATAGAAAAATGCAGAGCAAAGTGTTCAAGTGTTTTGCCTCAAAAGCTCTATGGAGCAGTGCCAATAGAAAGACATATAAACTGTAGGAGTTCAAATGGAAAATGGAAATTAGAAAGTAAGTGAAAACTTGAGGAGCAATTAGCTAATATTAAAAAGAACATGGATGAGTATATCTAAAGCAAGAAGCCTTTTGCTTCTGTTGCAGAGTTATGGAAGTAATTATAGGTGATGAAAACATTTCAGAAAAATACTTGATTTATTTACTCAATTGAAAAGAAACATTCTTCCTCATTCTCTTAGAGAAAGAGCAACAAAATAAAAAAGCAGTGAAGAGCTACTAATAACCAAAGGTAGATTTTTTTATTTTTTTTTAACACTCTCCAAGCTCTGAAGAAATGTAGACGTAGAAGAGCTTTTGGAATCATGGATCATCCAGATCACAGTGACACCCCGCCAAGAATGAAGTCACTGGCACGACACTCATAAAGAAGTCTGGGATTAAGTTTGCACAATAGGACCAAACAGCAATAAAGGAGAAATACAGAAAGAGGTTACAATTATTGAAAGAGTGTAACATCACAGATGGAAAATAGTTCTTTTCAAGACTCAAATATTAAAATCCGAATGTAGTTAAGACGAGAGGGGAAAATAGGTTTAATGTGAAGGATAAAAGCAATTCCTGTCGGTTAAGTATGAGGAATAATCTCCCAAGGGGAAATAATGATACTCCTATCACTTAGCACTTTTGTGATTGGGTTGCATAACATGTTCTGAAATACACAGTACTGAAGGGAACAATTCTGCACTGTCAGGCCCTTAATTGGTTACTCTTAATAAACCTCTTCTGTATGATACTTGTAAAATGCACAGATACTTTTCCTTCTTGACAGCCTATGCACTTCTGTTGTGCACAGCACTCACACATATGCAGTGATGTACATGCATAATTTATTTAGCCATGTAGAAAAATGAGCCACAAGTGTTCACAGTAAGAGAGTTAATCAATAAGTCTCAGAATATATCATTGTGAAAGGGATGCTGTGTTTGTTGACTTTAAGACCGTCCAGCACTTCATTAACTTGATTCTTTCAAAGATGCTATCTGAAGAACAGACTCACCTAGATCATTTATGGCATATAATTTGAATTTGCTCGAATGATGTTGACATCAGTGATCAGATAATGATGTGCTTATCTTGTTTCAGATGTTTTTAGTACATCATTGATGATATAGTTCTTTTGGAGCTCAAAATCTAGTCTAAATAAATTTGTTTTCACTGAATGTGATTATGCCAACTTCATAATCCTAAAGAAGACCAAAGATTTCTAAGGAACCTCATGTTGTCCTTTTGTTGAATTAACTGCAGTTAATCTTTTCTCAACTATCTAGCACAGAAGAATATGATTGCAGGACTGACTGCTGTTAGCCAAATTCTCAAAAGAAAAGGAATTTCTTGTTTACAATAGTTAAAGTAAGAACCCAAAGATGTAATGAAGATACCAGACCCCTGCAATTGTAATCAGGGGAATAAAAGTAAGCATGTCTGAACAGCTAAGAACCAGATAAAGATTACAGAATGGTTTGTGAGTTATACAGTTAAACAAATGGACTTAGGCTTTTTTCTGGAATGAATAATATTTTTTAAAAAGTTTAAATTTATAGGATAATAAACCAATACTTGAACTTACCAGCCTGCTCACAGTTGGACACAGAAAGGTGCATAGTTTTAATTTTTGCTATGTAGAGCTGTTCCATTTATTTTAGTTTGGATTTTTAAAAGCTTTTTCTTAATTTTGTGAATGTATTTTTAGAATCAGTTAACAATTGATCTTGTACCAACATTTCATTTTCTTTCTCTTTCCGAAGACAAAGCCTGCTATACAAAAGGAATGCAGACCTGTGTTTTGTGGATGCATTTACTTCTGTATTGCAAGAGTGAAAAGAAATAGTAACTCATTACACAACAGGAAGGAAAGAGGAGGGGAGTGAGGAAGGAAGATCTATAGATTTTTGACCTTGGCTTCTTTCTAGTCATTTGATATTGTCAGTCATTGTGTTTTTTAATAAGCATATTAAACAATGGACACCTGAAGACAACATTACTGAAAAACAGAACCTCACCTCTCTGTCTGCTCCCAGTAGTACATGTGTAGAAAAAGGGCTTGAAATCATTTCTGTATTTACTGTATTTCAATGCACAGGTGAATGATTACTCAAACTGCTTATTGATCGTAACTAGAGACTTGCACAGCTGATTACATAATATATTGAAATCCATGTATTTCTGCTTAATTAGTCATGCACTTGCAAGAGGAGATGTTTGTGTACATTATATTGGTAGAATACATAACAAAATAGGAATCAAGCTTCTGTCAAAGTACAGATTTTAATAATAATCTAGACAGTAATGTCAGCAAAAGTCATTAATGTAGAAAGCAAGCCAGTTTTGTCTCTTTGTCAATGGCAAATATAAAATATAGTTCCAAATCCTTTTCAAAAAAATCACAGAGGATTATTTCATGAAATGAAACCTTTAAAGAAATCTCTTACTATATTGGTGATTATATTATTCCTTACTCTCTTGACCTTTGTCTTTTCCTGCTTGAAATCTCATTTTCTGTAGTCCTATACAGAATACTATAGAACTCTACATAAGGATCTATGATGCTACATTTTATAATAGTGGAATTGCTCTATTTTGGAGGGAAGCAGCAAAAAAAAAAATGACAGAGGAGAATAGAAGAGGATACTTTCTATCTGGGGTGCCAGCACTGGCTTGTGAGGGATAGAATAGATTTTATGCAACGAAATGTTGGTTTGAATGATTTTTATGCAGTGGTGAGGTTTTCCTATTAGGAGGCGACCACGCTATCTGGGGCAGTCAACGTAAGGAAGCCTAGGATTTAGGATTGCTTCTTGAAAGAAAAAAAGTTTAACTGTTGGCAATGGAGAAGCCTGCTGTGCCTATGTATAGCAAAGCAACAGAATGCTTAACACTTGATGTATGCAGTGGGCTGGAGTAAGGAGCATTTTTTCCAGGTATTTAAGCAACGGGAATCTTAAAGGGAAACACCATATTGTCAAGTCTGAGAACCTACGTGCTATTTGCTCATTTTGTTTTATTCCTTAGTCTTGCATCCTATTTTGATGAAAATTTTATTTCAAGCAAATGGTTGTTGCCCAGCTAAGGACAAAAACCTGTCTGGGTTGGAATACCGTAGTCTATTCTTTCATGCAGAGGAGTATTCAGAGACGATCAAAACTTCCATCAAGTCAGAAGTGTCCACTCTGAGGAGGTGCTGTAAATGACAGCATTAAACAGCATCTTCAACCTGCTGACCTGAGCCCAGTTACTATCATACTGCATTTTGAGACATCTGAAGGGTATTTCCTGATGGCTTGTGAACCTTTAGCTATCTGTAAAATTGCACTTGAGAATAGCTTCAAAATCCCTATCTGAAGCTGTGACCTAGTATTGTGTGACTCACTATGACTTAAACTCTGGCCTCTTAAATCACTAAGTTCCATTTTTAAAATGTTATTGATATTTGAAGCCTAATAAAAGTTGTCTTGAATGTGAGTGAAAATATGAGGAAAATTAGCAATGATACAGCTCAGCCAGTTCCATTCTGCTGCCAAAGACTTTTACTTGGCGGGAAGACGTATGCATGTGAAGAACTCATAGATGTGGTTCTTCAACCCAAACAAATTATAAATAAATCAAGAATGCAAATAAATAGTTGCAAATGTTTATCACATGAAGTAATGATAGGAAAACCTGATTCTAGAACACTCACTACAAGTAATCACCATTTCCTTAGGATTAATGCATTTATCATGATTGTCAATTGTGAAATGTGATAGTATAAGTTATGCAAGCACTCAGTTTTACTTGCAGTGGTCTAATTCTTTAACTGAAGGACTCAGACTCTGTCCGGTATCTTTACAGATATTTAGAAAAACTGTAGGACAGCATACTTCTTAGTATACTGAGAGAAATGCTTAACAGACTTCCATACTAATAGCTTGTGCCTACAGCTGAACCACCAGGAAGCATTAGAGCCTAAAAGGCTATCAGAAAACCATCAGGAAGAATGACAACATAGCTAAAAAATGAAAATCATAAGTGAGGAAGTAGTAGTCTGTTGAAACCTTTTTGAGATGTAAAGAATGTTTCTTTTGCTAGGTGGAGGAGCATCCTTCTCCTTTGATAACAGAGTAGATGTTCTTCTGCTGAGAATTCCTGTTGGATTATGCATCTGAAGCATCGTATGTGGTAAAGCAGCCCCTTTGTGCTTCCTGGGAGAGCTTTGTTTGCAAGGTAAATGCCTGAAAATGGGATTCCTGTAAGTATGCCAAGAAGCAGTTTCTAGGAGCCTTGACAGTTTGCTGGTGAAAATTCTGGAGAGGCTTAAAGACTGTGATTTAATTTTTCATCTAAATTTTTTGATCAATAACAATTTTAAGAACTTTATCTTTTGGATCTGAAACACATAGGTCCCCTACACCTATGGATCTGGATCCTAGCAGTTTGCTGAAATGTTAAGTGCATCTGCTCTGTATCAGTGATTTAAATACAATTTATGTGTTTTAATCGTTAGAGAATATCACAAAGAAGTTTCTTAAAAGACATTGTGCACCAGCCATCTGACTGATTTCTAAATGGCTCTCCAGATTAGAATATCTTGAAGATGGCTGGTTTTGTAAATTAGCAGCCCCTCAATGTTGTACATACTTGTTGTTTATCATAGTTACTGGTGGTATACAGGGGTAGGAGTAACAAACAACACATAGTGCAGATCTTAATATTTGGAATTTTCTTCTGAATTGTGAGTCTTAAATTGGCCCTTGACAGAACCTACAGAAAGAAAGGATAGCATAATTCATGGAAAGCGATAATCATTACAATTCAATCAAAAGGACATAAGTAGCTAAACTCATTGCTCCTTCAGATTCAGCAATGTACTTATAAGCATTTTGTATGCAAATACATTTATTGATATATCCATTAAGAATAAAAAAAAAGAAAACTTAATTAATCCAGTCATACCTGCTATTGTGGCTGAAGATATTTCTATAAAAGCATGCAAACAAAAGCAAAACTGGACTGACTTCATATTGTAAAGAAAGGAGTGAAATTTTGTGGAATCTACTAATATAATCTAAAATGATCCTTCAAGTTCCTGATCCTGACCAATTAAAGACAATAGAAACATAGCTGTGTATTTTGTTTAGCATTGGCTTTAGTCCTATAGCCTTGGACTGGGGTTTGATGAGGTCATAGTGTAAAGTAGCTAACAATAATCAAATATTGCATTTTTCTTTTCTTTCTGATCTTTGCATCTTTTAGATTCTTTATTTCAATCATACTGTTTAAAAATGTGAATTAAGTGTTATATGTCTGACAATGGTCAGGAGCAATAGAGCAACTATGAATTCTAATATGTTAGAGACAGTAAAGCAAAAAGGTGGCAATAAAAGGCAAGTAGTACCTAGCAGTTTTAATACAATTGTCTGGGCATTAAAACACTATTAATATAAATCCATTTCTGCTAGTTAAGAAAAAAAAAATAGACAAATTTTGTTTTCTAATGAATACAACAATATTTTAGTTTATCGCTGTACTTTTAATAAGGCGGATCTTAGTGCTGTTGGGTATCATTTAAATTAGCCTTGTTGAGACTAAGGTTAATGAGAGCATTTATCAATGTGATCTAAGAGGAGAATGTTTTGTTCAGAACAGCTTTCTAGTATACTACAATAACTGTGACAAACCCTTTTCTTTACAAGTTAACGCAATGAGTGGAAATTTCTGAAGGGAGAAATGTGTATGTATTATGCACTGAGTATTTATGCACACTTTGAATAAAACTTCGCTTTTCAAAATAAGAATGAAGAATGTGTGTATGTAAGTATGGCGATGTATTTTTCCTTGGCTTATATTCACACTAACTTGAATAGGGTTTCACAGCGTGTGATTTAAGGTGGTGCTTGGGCTACTGTTTGTTTCATTTACACTTTTTGTCTTCTATGTATTATTTTTGCCCTCTGTTCACATTCTTCGTCAGTGGTCTGAACAATCTATACCTTCTTTGTTCCTCTAGAATATATGAAGTTATATTTGAACTCATGTTTAGGATGCAAACTAAGTCTTCTTTATACCCTTGAGAAAGAAAAGTACTGCTATTAGGAATAATTAGGTTTTAATTGTTATTGACAAGTAGCTATGTATGTGGCTTTGTTCATTCCTTCTTCATACTTTCTTTTCTTTCCTGTAGTTAGCATCCCTGATGTTTCCTTCTGAATATACCAATTTTGATTTCTTGGCTAAAATAAGTAAACTCAGGGTTCTTAAAAAATACTGAAAAAACCCACAAGAAAAACTTAGTACTTACTAGCAGGCTCCACTTAACCTTTTCTTATTCCTCCAGTTTATTTGAATTGCACTCTGGTTGAATTCTATTAACCAGAGTAAAGAACACAGAGGATCAACAGATGCTGCACAGAAATCGCTTAGAAGTGTTCAAGACTTTATCCTTTGGTGTTGATAACAAATCAATATCTGGCCAGATTTTGTGTTCTTTTGGGGGGAATACGGTGATGAAAAAAAAGCTTATTCCTTTTATAAGTAATTATTTGCTTAAAAGACGTCTTGGCCCTTCTAAACCCTATTGCTTTTTGAGTATCATGCACAATCCACACTTATCCTTTTGTCTAATCAATAGGTATTAGATGTTCATCCAAATCTACTAGCTGTGTCAGCTTTTAGGTCCCTATTCTTGGCTATGATGTACTACTGTTTTACCACGTTAGGAGGGCTTTTCTGAATGCTGTGGAGTTGCTACATTCCTTTTCATTTGGTGCAACTGCAAAAAGAGTGTCAGTATGCTCCTTAGTGAGCATAAGAAAAAAAAGGTGTAAAGTGCTAGAGTTTTCCATCATGTCATTCTCCTTCAGTGTGTAGAGACTCTTAGTTGTAAAGCCGAACAAGATTGTAGCCTGTGAGCTAAATTCCTCTCCAAACAATCCCTGTTTTCCTCCTTGCTTAAGTCCCCAGCACCAAAAAGGAGAGAGCAAAAAGATTTAAGGAATAGTTCAGGGATCACAGCTTCATGCTATAGCACAGGGCTTTTCACAGGGCAGAAGTGCTGAAGTGGTGGCTTCCTTCATAAAAGAGAAATATCTATAGGCAGAGCCCTGTAAAGAGCCCTCAAATTTGTCACTCTTTTCTGCCCCCTTCTGTAATATCTGGCTACCCTGAGGGAATGTTTCAGAGCTCATTTCTGTTGGATTGTTTGTGAAAGGTGGAAAAACAGATCTGCAAGTTAAAGTAGACTGGGGATGGGAATCCTTGGCTGCCCAAACACTTGGATGAGTGTCTCTGTGTATGCTCTTGTTGGGCTTTTCCGTACGCCCGTTTGTGAAAGCTATGCTCTTATTCAAATTCTTCCTTCTTTCTTAGTCAGAAAAAAAGTTAATGCAAGTAAAGTCATTCTAGAGGACATTCGTAGAAACACAAGGAAAAAACAGAGGGGAAATGCCAGGGAAGGAGAATACATTTTGCTGCATTTACTCAGTTCCATTTTAAAATGCCACTAGTGCTTGGCATTTAGCCATTTGTTAGAGAAAACAGATTCCCAGTCTCAGAGTCCTAATGATGTACTAGAGATTAGAAGGGAAAATTATAATTAATTTTGTGTAAAGTCCAAAGGCGAAATGCACTTGAGTTAGAAAAAAAATAATAAAAAGAATTGTCCTATTTCAAGTGCTGGCATTCTTCAGAGTGTTGATGGGGACATATACAGGAAGAGGAGCTAATGAGCTGCTGTTTTCTAATCAAAGCAGAAAAATCTAGTGGCAAAATGACAGGCTTCCCATCTCAATGTCATTTACAAAATGACAAAAATAGCCCATTGCTTACTCAATGAAGAAAGAATGACAAAGTTTATTGCTAATGATTTTTTTGTTGTTTTTCTTAATAGGTCAAAAGTATATGTTTAGTTCTGTGTATTTTATGTAAAAATGACACATCTACCATATTTCTTACAGTTTATTGATTAGTCAAAGAAGGCAGGTATTGATAGATGCTGTCTTTTTTTACAAGCTTTTCCAGTTGAGACGCTCTTCCAGTTCCACATGTGTATATCTGAGTCTGCCTATCTGTCTTGATTAATAGATCCATAACACACTTAACAGTAGAAAGTTTTGTGCAGCAGTGCAAGATGGTAGTTTCCTGAAGAAACTAGAAAGAAAATGTTGAGAAGTATTGATTTGATCCTATGCAGAAAAATGGTCTGCCAAGATGATACCCTTGAAAATTACCAAAAAAACTTTAAAAAATTTGAGTGGGGAGAAACAAAAATGGAGAAGAATTATATAATGGCAGAAAAACCTGGAAGGAAAGGCCTACTCACCGAGGAAGACATTGTTATAGAGAAGGAGATACCGAAAAAAAGAAATATGTTGAATAGTTTTGAAAAATTGGAAAGTTACCTTGACTGCCTAGATCTACTTCAAGGTTACGCCATTCGCCAATAAATCCTCTGATTTTTTTTTTTTTTTTTTTTTTTTTTTTTTTTTTTGGTTATCTGTTCTTTTACTTCATAAGGTAGTAATCAGGTAAGCAAGACTGATGAGTAAAACAAACAGGAAATCCTGGGAAAGAGCATCTCTTAAGGCTTTTTGAATGTTTAACCACATAGAATTCCCTTCACGTACAAATATTTTATAAAGAAAACAATAACTTTGTGTTCTAATTTTTCTGAGATTTGTACCCAAACTTAGCAATAGCAATAATGTCCACTATAAATCATGCTGTGGTAGCATTCTCAAGAGAAAAAACAGCCCTTGAAGATTTGACATTAAATTTATGTACATTTCAAATAAGAATAGCAACACCAGCCTTTAAAAGTGAAGTAGTCTTAAAAATTATGTCAGGGGTATTTTTCTTCACCTATATAAAAATGTCAGGTTCTCTATCTTCCATGAGTCAGGTTTCTTGAAGCACCCTCTCCCCTTCACCTCTTCCCAACATGTAACTAATCAGTTTACCCTATATCACGTGATGTGTACCAAATATCATTATCCACTTCTTTAAGATTTCAACCTAGCTTTAAAGAACAATTACTGTCAATGGTTTCTAGTGTTCCCTTTTCTTATTCTTATGCAAATCTTTCTCAAACATTTTATTTTCTTTTTTCCATGAGACAAATCCTTGCTGCTCAGATTTCTCTAATTCAGCTCTCCCTGCTAACTGCTCTTTCTTTTTTCTTTTTTCTGCTTCTGACTCTGTCTTCCTTTTCAGTGCCCTTCTCTTTCTTTTTTTTCACCTGTCCCAACACCTCTGGATTCACCACCCCCACCCCTCAATGCTCTGTGCTTCTGTGTATACTGACTGCACATCAGTAAAACAGTAGCTATAGTTCCCTCTGTGTGTAAGAGACAAAAAGAAAGGGCAGCTGCCAAGTAGACATGCACCTTCAATACCAGTTCAGTTCCTTGTTGAATTTTAATTCAGTGCCCAATTTCATCCAGATTAGTCAGAGCAAGCGATGATTTGTGATGTCTTGCAACTCTCAAGTTATGTGAAAATAAGGAGCAATGTAGGAGACTGAAATAATTGCACCCTCAGTAAGGAATCACTGCAATATGAATTTCACCCTTACTTTGATGTCCTCACACTAACAACTAATCTATAAGAATTATGTTTCAGATAGATCCATAGGAATTAGGTTTAAAATAGATCTCTTGTTCTTTTCTTTTCAAGGTGGTGAGAACTATTTAGACAAGGTATGAAGGTATGTGAAACTAGTGAGATAACCTGCACCCTGATCTTGGCTCATGCATTGCTCCAGTGGTGTTGAACTGTTACTGGGCAGATGGAGTGTCTCCTCACAGCTTGGCTTTGTTCAGCTGAAGTCTTAGGACTTGGCAATGAACTTGTTTAGATGCTGAATGAGATTTGATAACTTACAAGAGCTTTCAGAGTTTTGTTTATCACCCTTGTTCATGCCCAGACTTCAGCAGCTGAAAGATTCAAGGTAACAGATCTAAGTTAGTGGTATATTGCCATATATTTCAAGCATTTTTTTTCTTTCTTGCCAACTTTGTTTTATGAAATGAACCCTTGTTGTGCTGCCTGATTGTTCTTGTGATTTGCTCTGCTAAACTTTGCTTGGATATTTTAGTTTTACTGCTATGTTGTAATTTTTTTCCAAAGGACAGCTGCCTGAGCAGACACTTAAAGACTAGTCAGTTTTTAGTCTCAGAAAAAGTAAGTGTATCTGAATGATTTTTGGAATTGCAATTTAGCTTCAAAGAACACGAAAGGTACAGGGTGGGAGGAAAACAGCTGTCTGCACTGTATTCACATTTAATAAGAATTTAGTGTTTTATTCATTGGGTAAAACAATTCAGACTGCCTATTTTGGAAGCCTTCATCTTTGTTTCAAAGGTAGATTTACCTTTTGCTTATATACAAATGTCTAAATTAAAGTATTGAGCAGAAGAGCAAATATGCATAAACTGAAGATTATATACCTGGTTTGGCTCATTGTTTTGCCCAGAAGGAGATGGCTTTTTGCTCCTGTATTTGCCTAGACAATTTTATTACAGATATCACAGCTACCTTTCAAATATGTTGTCATGCATGTATAATTTCTATAAAAGTAGTATTTTAAAAAACATATGAAGAATTGAATCAGCTAATGTTTAACTGTATACAGTGTGAAATGCATAATATGTTGGCACAAGTAACTATGGTTAAAATGTGTGTATAAAAAAAAAGACATGAAAAATCCAACCTTTCCTGTCAGTCTGCACAAATTCACTCCTAGATGAAATGATGTACCTTTGGAAAAGCTCTCAGTGGTAAGTGATTAAAATTGAGATAACATAACTATTAAATGTCCTCTATGAATTTAATTTGGTAGTCTAAGCTGATACCCAGGAAACAAAAAATAACCATTCCCCATGGGGGAGGTAGGCATCCCCTTTTCTTACCTTCACCCCATCAGGATTAGGAGCGGTCGCACTGATGAGAGCTGTGGTAATCCCCATGGATCAGGCTGAAAGGCTAAGGAGGTTAGTAATAGTAACATACCGGTGACATCTTATGTAGAAGTGATTCACCTCTACCCCAAGCAACTAATAATAAAACATCTGTTCTGGGGCAAAATAGCTGACAACACTTCTTTGAGAGCTGTCTTGTGCTGCTCAGACAGTAACAGCCAAATGCAGTGGGAAAGTCAAGCATTTTGTATGGAGTAGGGAAGTAGCAGAACTACAGAAGTGCTAAAGGGGCTTAGTTAAAAGTGTTAGGAAGGAAAATAGGAGGAGGATGAGCAGAAACAAGAGCTACCTGCATGGAAGCACAAATCACTCACAGAAAATAGTAAAACTGAGCCAGTCTGGCATGGGCACGTGTGTTGTTTGGCTGAGCAGCTGGAGGCAGGGCTGTTAGAGAGAAAGACCCAATCTGGCAGACCTATTTTAGGCAAACTAAGTGTGCTTATGGGACAGCTTAGCCATGGTGAAGCCAGCCCTTACAGTGGCTTTGAGGAGTGTCTCTGTTCTTTGGTGGCCAGCCTGGAGTGGCCAGACTCTGTCCTTCAGCAGGCAGATTTTTTTTAATTAGAGAAAAAAAGCAGAAGCGGAAAATGTTTTTATTTTCATGTGCTTTTATTAGTTTTCTTGCATGCCATCTTCATATGTTGCAGGGATGCTTGTCCTTGGGGTCAGTGGTCATACAAATTGTCTGTTCTCCAAGCTTATCATCACTGTCTGAGGCACAATTCAGAATTTGAGATGGCATTTCTGCTGCCGCCTAAGCCTTCTGGAGCTCTGTGCTGCCTCCCTAGTCCTGACTGTTCCTTGCATCTCCAGCAAGCGGGTTAGTTCTGGCTACAGCAACCACACAGTTTAGGGAAAGACACCAAAATCACCCTGAAGATTTGGGTGAGGTCATTACTGATGAGCGGGGAACTTTATCAGCAGACTTTATCAGATGGCTTCATCAGCAGACCTGTGTCACAGCCCAGATGCCAGTCCTCTCCTTATCCTTATGGAAGATGCAAAGGTTACACCAAGGAGGGTAGTTGCCCTACCTCCTGCTTTTGCTAAGAAGGTGCAGAATGTTTCCCCCCGCTTAGTTCACTGCATAGCTCCTCTTGCAACTTTTAGAAGAGTTGTATGAAGAAATAAATGCAGTGTTTTAATTAGCTTTTACCTTGCTGTAAATGCCATTCGCTTCAGATCCAGCTCCCTTAAGTGTTTTCAGCTTCCCTTCCTTGCGAGTTGAGGGGAAAAGTTATAACAAATTCTTCTTGCTTTTAAGCCTGCCAACTTAGTCCTATTGTATCAACAAACCTCTGGTTCCCAGTATTTTTCCCAGGAACCAACAGTGGCCCCACTCAGCATCCTTTCCAAGGTCTGTATCTCCCATTAACCTCCCTGCCCTAAGATCTCCTCTTCCTGCGCTTGGGTCGCAGCAACCCCATGCAGCGCTACAGGCTTGGGGAAGAGCGGCTGGAAAGCTGCCCAGCAGAGAAAGACCTGGGGGTGTTGGTCAACAGCCGGCTGAATATGAGCCAGCAGTGTGCCCAGGTGGCCAAGAAGACCAGTAACATCCTGGCCTGTATCAGAAATAGCGTGGCCAGCAGGAGCAGGGAGGTGATCGTCCCCCTGTACTCGGCACTGGTGAGGCCGCACCTCGAGTCCTGTGTTCAGTTTTGGGCCCCTCACTACAGGAGAGACATTTTGTTGCTGGAACATGTCCAGAGAAGGGCAACCAAGTCGGTGAGGGGCACAAGTCTTACGAGGAGCGGCTGAGGGAACTGGGGTTGTTTAGCCTGGAGAAAAGGAGGCTGACGGGAGAACTTATCGCTCTCTACAACTACCTGAAGAGGGGTTGTAGTGAGGTGGGTGTTGGTCTCTTCTCTCAAGTAACTAGTGATAGGATAAAGGGAAATGGCCTCAAGTTGTGCCATGAGATGTTTAGATTGGATATCAGGAAAAATTTCTTCACCGAAAGGGTTGTCAAGCATTGGAACCAGCTGCCCAGGGAAGGGGTTGAGTCACCATCCCTGGAGGTATTTAAAAGATGTGTAGATGTGACACTAAAGGACATGGTGTAGTGGAGGACTTGGCAGTGTTAGGTTTATGGTTGGACTCAATGATCTTAAAGGTCTTTTCCAACCTAAATGATTCTATGATTCACTGTCCTTCCAGGTGCAACCCAAATGTTGGGGTCCAGGAAGCTGCTCTGAAAGATAGTGCAGGACACCAGCTTCTCAGGGACCAGTGGGTTTCAGGGACTGGAGTCCTTGATGATCCTGGGCAGTTTATAATCCACATGTATAGATACAGCCATTAGTCAGATTACAGAGCTGTTAATACTAAGCTACAGCTTTTTTGTTTGTTTATCAAAGACTCACTGAGTTACCTACTCAGCCCTCAAGCTGATATTCAGAAGAGACATCCAGAGGGGTATTGGAATGTGCAGAGCTGATGGCAGTGCAATGCCTGTTGCGCAGCACAAGATTTATTATGGGCCCCGGGTATTGATCCAATTTGTACAGAATCCACACGCATATATAAGAGGTGAGACAAATCGGTTATTTGTAACACTAAAATAAAGTTTCAGTGTAAAGTTTCACCTTTCATTTTTATCAGTCTTGTACATCTTGTGGCAGACAGATAGAATGAACTGTAAAAGCTGAAATAAAAAAAGTCAGATTCTGTCAGCTAACATCTGAAAAGAATGACACCTATAGAGCCAAAAAGCCAATAGCATATATATTTACACAGTGTGATGTAAGAACACTGAAATCATTTTGTCATGCCTATTTTTGCTGTTTCCCATAGAAAAGCTTTGTGTTGTATCAGAAATTGAAGATTTTAATTAAAATTGATAATACTGAGCCAGCTGCTGCTACCGGCATTCTTACTAAAAGGCAGCAGAATTTTCAGGAGCAGTGGTACAGAAATCCAGGCTAAGACACTGCAAACTAGTAGTAAATTAGAATGGCACATACTGTAATGGTAAATTCAGAATGCCAATATTAATTAGGAAAATGTATTTTAAATGTATTTTCCTATCAATCAGTTCCTTGCTGCCAATGTGCATTTTCAGATTTATCTACTTAGAAAAAATGTTGAACATTTTTATTTAAAAGTCGAGTTAGAAAAAAATACACATATCAGGATATGTGTAATCATGCCCACCAAAACACATACTAAGATATTTTATGCCAATAATACTTTTAGTGCATATTAATCTGACTCCAGCCATGTAGATCCGTGAGATGCTAGTATGTCTAGTTCTGACTTTTTGTTTAGTTACTTGATTCCTACTGTGGAGTGAACAAATGCCACACTGAACCCCCGTATGTATTAATAATTTGATGTAAGAACAAGCCCTCAAATTCATCTAATGCTCTGAGAGTGGATGCTAGAGTGATATCCTTCTAGCTTTAGATAAACAAAAGGGAGAAAAATGCCCTTCCTCATAAAATAGTGAGGTGAGAAACTGAGCTTTCAACAGCTTACATTGACATGAGGGCTTGGATAAACCTTATTAAAAGTGGACAAATATTACCTGAATAAGTATGCATAGTTTTACAGTCAACTGAGAAAATAATGTAATTACAGGCAATAGCTGTATAGTTGGAACTGTACTAAATCAGTTATTTCATCAGTGTGCTTGAGGAGCTACACAAATGATTGAAAAGAAATACTGGACAAGACTTGGCAAAGAACTCACTTTTTTTGTCAAAAAAACGGGGGACCTAAATCCATCCCTTTCTTGAAATACAGGACAAATTTGCCAGATCCACTGTGTGTTGTTGTTACATTTTTCATTGAAATGGTGGATATGAAATATCTCAAATACAAATTGAGGTATCTCTGTATCTCTGTTTCTCTAAAACAAATAGCTCTAAATTCAGATTCCTTGATACAGCTTTTGGTACTCAGCTTTGTCAAAGTACCAAAAACTGCATTGGCCTTTAACCTTAACTCTATGTCTGTTTACTCAGAAATAAAATGTAGCCATACTTACACTGGTAAACTTTTCAAACTGGTTACAGAACTGTGAGTGCTAAATAGTCTTATTCTTGGTTACTTTTGTTTCTGTTTTACCAGAAGTTAGTAAGTTGGAGCATAAACAAAATACGTTAATATAGTGTCATACGATATAGTTCCTGAATGATACAATATTGCCATGCATATTCATTCCATAAGCGTTACGTTGTTTGATGTTAGGATGTTATCATCATACATTTATTTTCTTTCCTATATTTATATTAAAAATTCTGCTACTTTGTTTTTTAATAAGGGTACTTTGTCATCCAGTTTCAACAAAGCAGAAGAAAATATGTATAAAGAAAACCAGTTCATGCTTTTTGGGGTTGTCCTCCAAAAATTCAGTCTTGATAGTCAGTACAGGAAATAGCATTAACTAAAAGAGAGCCTTCAGGGTTTCAAATAAGCAGAATTTTAGAAGAAAATTAGCAGTTACATTTTATTTACTTTATATTTGCTTTAATAGAAATCATTATTTTTTTTCAACCTGTTAATAATAGTTTAGTATTTTCACTAAAAAAAAAAAAGTTCAAGTGTCTTTTTGTTTAATTTAAAGGAGTGTTTAATTGTTTCTGTGCTGCAGAAATATATGCATTTCTTCAAAATGTAGGGCCTTCTACTGCTTTTCTAGTCCTTTTGCTGAATTCCAAAGGGGAGGGGGGGAGGGGGGGTATTGTTGGGAGTATTTTTACCCTATTTTTCCGGTGGAATTTATTTTGCATAATATTCCCGCAAAGGCACTTATGGATGCAGGCAAGATAGTCCTATTTGATTACCTAAATATATTGGTCTCCATCTGCCTCCTATGTTAAGAATGCTTTCCAGTCTTGTAGTCATCTGTGGCTTTCTTCTGAAGCAGCTCTGACTTAATAGCATCTTTCTGAGTCAGAGGTATTAGAACTGGACACTGATTTCTGGAAGGGCTTTAGCACTGTCAGAGAGGTACTTCCATTTTTCTGCTCCAGCCTCGGTCTCTCCCACTTGTATAGCCAACAGAACCATTCGCCTTGGATCACAATATTCTGCTGAAAGCTTTATGCCCTACCAATTCTTAGGGGAGAGCAGGTGACTTTGCAGGTTGGGTTTTTTTCTGGCTTCTTCACTTTCATTAGAACATTCATTAGGTAAATATAATTTGCATATGTCTGCTTTACCAAGCTATTTTTTTGTGTCAGTCATCAATCTTAATTATTTACTATTCCCTTCACATATTTCCACATGATTTTGTGGATTCTTGTACTAAAGTGCTAAAATTCTGAAAGAGGGGGAGCAGGAATCCTTCCTGTGGATTGCTAAAAGCACTTCTACTTAGCAACAAGTCATCACAAAAAAAAAAAAAAAAAAAAAAAATTGGAGAGCCAGGCAGTCAGTTTCTAATGCAAATAATAGATGCTATATTGATTTTGTGTTTTTCTAGAAACACCATCAAAACTTCATGTAAGCATTGTCAGTTACATAAAAGTGACTATCTTTATTACATTTCTCCTTTTTCTATGTAGAAAACAGATTGGTTTGGTAGGATTTATTCAAATCTGCTCACATAGATGGGAATTAATTATATTACCACTTGTAATTTTTCAATTCTTTATTATTTGGGATTTGTAGCATGCTTTTTTTTTTTTTTTTTTTGAGACTAATAAGCCTGTAATTACATACCTCATCCTGTTTATCTTTTTATATGCGCATTATCAACGCATTAGTTTTCTATCAGTTGCCTAGTTCTTCCTCAGCATTACAAGACCTAATGGAAAAGAACATTAGTGGTTGAGAGTGGTTCTCAGAGAACTCTCAGATGCAAGTTTTCTGGACTTACTGACTTAAAATGACTTAACTGTTTAACTGATCCATTCTGTATAATGAAAAGTACTTCATCATCACTTAAAACTTGCTTCTTTCTCCAAATGCAGGAGAATTGTTATCTATTTATGGCTGTTAGTTGCCAGTTATCTGCTAGTACCTGTTTATTTGTTAACAACTTTTTGGTCTTAGCGGTGTTCCCTGTTGCCCCATGGGATCACAAGTATTTTTTGATTCTTCAGAAATATCATTTTCGATTCAGATAAAGGAAAGCTTTTCCAGCTTCACATAGGGAAACTTGCACCCTCTGCTATTCTTCCATCAATGATCATCACAGAATGAAGTGCTTCCCCTATGTCCAACAGAGCCGATGCCAGCCGGCTTCAAGTTGGACCCGCCGCTGGCCAAGACCGAGCCCATCAGTGATGGTGGTAGTGCCTCTGGGAGAACAGATTTAAGAAGGAGGGATTAAGATTTAAGAAGGAAAACCTGCAAAATTGCAGCTGGAGAGAGGAGTGAGAATATATGAGAGAAACAGCCCTGCAGCCCCCCCAGGTCAGTGCAGAAGGAGGGGGAGGAGATGCTCCAGGCGCCGGAGCGGAGATTCCCCTGCAGGCCGTGGGGAAGACCCTGGTGAGGCAGGCTGTCCCCCTGCAGCCCAGGGAGGTCCACGGGGGAGCAGATCTCCACCTGCAGCCTGGGGAGGACCCCACGCCAGAGCAGGTGGGTGCCCGAAGGAGGCTGTGACCTTGCAGGGGACCTACGCTGGAGCAGGCTCCTGGCAGGACCTGTGGCCCCGTGGAGAGAGGAGCCCACACTGGAGCAGGCTGGTCCTGAAGGACTGCAGCCCATGGGAAGGATCCATGTTGGAGCAGTTTGTGAAGGACTGTCTCCTGTGGGAAGGACCCCACGGTGGAGCAGGGGAAGAGTGAGGAGTCCTCCCCCTGAGGAGGAAGAAGCAGCAGAGACAAGGTGTGATGAACTGACCCCAACCCCCATTCCCCGTCTTCTGCATCGCTGGCGAGGAGGAGGTAGAGAAAAATCGGGACTGGAGTTGTGCTCAGGAAGAAGGGAGGGGTGGGAGGAAGATGTTTGGTTTTATTTCTCATTATCCTACTCTGATTTGATTGGTAATAAATTAAATTAATTTTTCCCCAAGTCAAGGCTGTTTTGGCTGTGATGGTAGTTGATGAGTGATCTCTCCCTCTCCTTATCTCGACCCACGAGCCTTTTCATTATGTTTTCTCTCCTGTGTCCAGCTTAGGAGGGGAGTGACAGAGCTTCTAGCCAGGGTCAACCCACCACACCAAGTTACTCTAGAAGAAAATAAAAATAATTTAAAAAAACCACAAAGTTTTCTATTTCCTAGGCTCCTTTGCCTGCAGGGAAGATCACCTAGTAACATAATTTATATTACAAATTTTGATTGCTAAAAAGGAGCAATTAAGTACTGTAAGTCTTGAAATCTCAACAGTGATTAGGGAGCTGCGAGTCATTTTCTCATTTCAATGTGTATTTTCATGGTAGAGGTGACCTTTTATCCTGTCCAGCAAATTCCAGACAAAACCACTATCATGTGCTGACCCTCAGTCATCATATATATATGGAGCTTTTAATGTGTGTGTGTGTGTGTGTGTATATATATATCTCGAGAGAGAGAGAAAAGATTTCTGAATTTATGAAAATATTCTCTGAATGCTAACAGATGTGACCATAACAGAAGCAGTGTAATGGAAAACATCTCCAATACTTCTCTGATTAACTTTGGTATCAGGCTAGACTTATTAGCTATAAAGTTTAAAACAAGTTTTGAAACCTGTTTTTTTATTTGTAGATGATCATGGAGGTCATTTCCAATAAGAAGTCAGTTCAGTTTCAGTCCTTGTGGTGTATCAGTAGGATTTTTTTGTGATTTATACTTTTTTCTTCAAGCAATGGACTGAAATGATTGGCTTAATTTAATTTAAATGAAATTTGAATTCCTTTGGGCTAGATTTGTAAATTTATTTAAACATTTAAAAATGCCTAATGTCATTCCTACCTTTAGGCTCTTGAGGTACCTTTACAATGCTGGCTTAAAAGCTTAAGTAATTTCTGAAAATAATACTTTTACTCTAAAAGACTTAAATGCTTGAAAAAATATATTGTTTACTGACAGCTGTGTCTGCTAGCGACTCACAATGAGATCTTAAAGGTTTGCAGTACAGATGACTCCAGTAACTAGTCAGAGAGGCAAGAATATGAAATTTAACATTTTCTTAGCCATACAGCCCCCATTGAAATGTGAGTTAACCTTCCAAATGTAGCCAAAGCAAGAAATGGTCTGGGTGAAAACCAGAATGGAAGATTATGTGAGTGCAAATAAGACAACATTTTGGCATAGTAATCAGATCATTAGCATTTCAGAAATTCATCCATGTAGCCAGCTTTCAGGTGACTAACTTAGTGAGAAGGGCAAGAATACTGTTATCTTTCATGTCCTGCACTATCAACTAATTGTGCTATCAATTAGTACTGCACAGATCGTAAATAATCAGAGGTCTACTAGTTTGCAGAGTACACCACTGGACTTTAAGACAATACAATATACTATCAGTTAGTTACAATAAAAACAAATGTCTCCTTGTACCATTAATGTTGCCACATGCTAGTGTTGGCTTTCTTTAAAGGAAGAAAGTATAAAAATACATGTTTGTTCCTGATGAATGGAGACCTTCACCATAATAATTTGTTAAGTGTTTGTTTTACGGAGAGTGAGCTCTACTAACAGCTACTCTGTAACAGCGATTTTCCAGGAAAAAGCCCTGTGATTAAGTAAGGTTCCTACTAATTTTAAATAGCTCCTTTCAGTAAAATAAGGAATAATTTATGACGGCAAGGATAAACCATGTGTATTGTACATGAAATTCATGTACTATTTAATTCAATCGACAAAGTAATTCATAACTGAGTACCATCCTGTTTGTTGTGGGCACAGCAGAAGAGAATATAGCCAAAGCACCAAATAGCAGAAGCATAACTACCCTCTGTCATATTAGTTTAATGAAGAATAATGCTAAACAGCTTTTCAGAACCGAGTTGTGGAAGTGTAAATCATAGAATGGTGACAAAAACTTGCAGAATACTACAGCACAAAAAGCAACAGATTTATATTATTTGAAGGGGAAGATTTAAATCTTTCCTTTCTTTTTTTTTGTTTCTTCTTCATTCATTCTGACTTATGCACACTGTTCTCTAGTATTGTGCTGATTTCTATACCTTGTCAGAGCCCTGCCTGATAAGAGAATATGTGTCAACGAGAATCATGTTGTCTTAGTAGATGAAGTTGGGTTTGCTCCTTTTTTTTTCTTTCTTCTAGTCTAGGGAACCTGGAGAAAATGGGACTAGGTCCTATTCCTTCCCCTATGCTTCCACCAGGATGCATATGTTTTATGCAGCTTTCAGGATAAACTGCAGTTACAAAAAAGCCAAGACAGGTTAACTGCCTGGAACAGTGGAAAACAGCAGAGCTGTACCAGCAAATTTGAGACAGAATATTTAAGTAAATTCCACTTTCATGGAGAAACTCCGATAGCCCTTATACTTCTAAAGTCTATCAAAGACGGTGATGTATAATGTAGGTGAACTTCAAAGACAGCACGAATCACACAGGTGTTTCTAAGAGGAAAGTTTGACCATATAATCTGCTGGATGTTTTTTCTCTAGGAAGAGGAGTTGAATAATATACTGCATTACTCATACATGTGATAACTTAGGAAAACTCTTACTCCATGAATATTGAGTTCTTCTGCTTTACTGTATTTCAAAGTATTTGACAAATTGTTTATTAAGAAAAAAAATCAATTCATTTTCTTCTTTCTTCTTTCTTCTTTCTTCTTTTGGTGTTCTTTTCTATTCCCTGTCTGAATTTTTAACAGACTAGAAGGAAATGTTGATGCTCTCTATGGAAATGCTCTCTTTGTTACCATTCATAAAATGCAGTGGTGTTTTCCATGTACATATATTTTGGTTCACATGAACAAATTTGGCAGTTTGCTAGCTTGTGCATTCAGTTTTGCTACAGAGAACCTCAAATTTTCTCCAGAGTGAGTCCTGCTTTAGAAAATGCATTTGGAAATCAATCTCTCTTTCTCTCTCTCTTTCTAAATTTAAGAAAGAAAAAAGAGATCAATTTCCAGATCTATTCTTTCTCTCCATCTCTCTCTCCCACACATAAATACTTGTGTGTGTGTGTGTGTGTGTGTATGTGTATACACATATATATTATGGAGGTATATATTCATACATGTTTATGTATGTCCCTGTCTGTAAATAACACAACTGCCCTTGGGTTCTTTTGTATACTTCTAGTAAGCCCTTTCTAAAACTAGATCTGTTTCATTTCCTTAAAGGCCTCGTAAATGGTCTGCGGTGATTTGTCTTCTATCTGATACAGCTTACCCTTCCTATACTTGACCTGCAGCTATACCTTCCCTGATGTGAGATAGCTAATCATTTCTCACTTTGCTTTCTACATAGTGGTTTTGTTTCCTTGTATCATAATCCCTTCCTGAATTCATATGAATATTTATTCAATATTTCATTATCTTGTATATAATCAAAGTGACAGTACATTTGAATGCTGAATGCTGAGGCACGTAAAGTTGCAGTCCCTGTGTGAATGGTGGAAACCCTGATTTTCTCTGAAATGTTTATTCCAAATGTTATCTGAAACAGAAGAGCAGAATAGAAGAATTTTAATTCCATAATGATACAACACATAGCTGAGACTGGTTATAAGAGGTCTAAATGTCAGAAGCTTCTTCTCTTCCTCAGTCTCACAGATGAGACTCCAGCCCCAGTGGGGCTTTCTGCTTCTGACACTTTGCAAAGAAGCCCTGCAACTGTTTAAACAGGGCGTCTTTTTGGTTTGTTTTTCCTTTTCCAAAGATCCATTTGCTGTGAGCTTATCCCCAGTAAGCATATAAATTGATACTATATTTTTAAAGGAAAGTGGTCATTGTTATGGATTGTTTAATAATCACTGCTAAGTAGAAAACAAATAATAGTAATAGAGAATCTGATTTGTGTCACACATGACACGGAAGCATTAGGCAAAGTAATTGTATGAATTCATTGCAAAATGCATTAATCATCCCTTGCTACTACACATTAGCAAGATATCTACACATGGATAAAAAGGCAACATTTGCTTGTGGTGTTCCAAACTGCAAGATGTTAATAATTTATCTTTCTTTATGAGGAAAAAATGGAATAATTAAATAGCTAAGTGGACTTACTCAAATTCTGACTGAAGAGAAGTATATGAGCTTCAAATTAGGTCCCAAGGTACACAGCTATCCAAACCATAAAATATGAAAACCAGGGTTTTGATCAAAAGCAAGCCCCCTTTCCCCCCCCTCCCTAAAATATGACATTGCACCATATAATTGCACAGGAAATTAAAACTCTTTTCACAGGTTTAATAATAGATGAGATATAGGCTTTGAAATAATTGTTTTTATTGAGCTCTGCCATTCTCTAGCACAGCATGCAAGCTGTGGCTCACAACTTGCACCTCTGTCAGCTCAGAGATGGATTAGCAAAAACAATACGGGGTTCCATTTGGAGACCACAGGAAGCAAACAGTTGCCAAAAGCACAAGTCACTCTCCTCTCCTCTTTTTTTTTTTTTTTTTTTTTATTATGAGTGCTTGTTTTGAATCACTTAAATCCATCTGGAAAAAGTGTTTTGTAGAGTTGTACTTCATGGGCAGCAAGCTCCTTAGTGTCTTCTGGAAGCTCCTGCCCATTTTCACACTTGACGGTTCACTCTACTCTTCTTGCCGAAGGTGCCATTTTTAGGTTCTGAGTGTCCTGACAAAGGGCTGAGTGAACTTAATGACATATAGACCCAGAATGTGACTTCAAGGAGAAAACAGCCCCCCTTACAGAATTGTTGAGCTGTCACCCTGAACCTTGGCAGTCCAAATACTGTCTAACTTCATATCAAACTGACAAATACTGCATAATCAAACACAGATGCACTTGAAATCCAAACCCACGACTGAACCTGGGGCTTTTGTCATCTCTACAGTATTACAATTTTCTAGTAACACAGTGCTGTTGAAGTTACAGTAGCCGTATTGTTTCAGCTTGTCAGGCACTATGGTGTTTGAGTTTGCCTACATCTCTTCTTTTCCTGTTGGTTGAGTCTTAGATGTTGTTGATGATCTACCTAGACAACACTATGAAGGTTGTTTGAGAGTCTCTTAGGTAGGAGCAACAAGAGCTGGCTCTACATGCAAAGGCAATTGGGAATTTTCATTCCTAAAGTTGTCTAGAAAAAGAACAGACTGTAAATTATAGGATGAAGTTCACATACTTTTTGGGAAGGAATTCCCCAAATTCCTGTTTTCCTTTTCAGAAACAATGACATTTGAAGGTTTTAAACTTGTGTCTTTGTTTTGCTATGCTTTTATTTTCTGGTTTGCAAGTAGAAGCTGCTAGAAAAAGGATGTTATGTTAGAAGCAGAGAAAAGAAAACTGGGAACACCTTGTAAGCAAGAAGCAGAGATTGGGCTGGCAAAGATTGATGTTGCTTACTAACTTTCAGCAGGGAAGCATTTAAACAAAGTTTGCATACTTTGGGGCAAAGGAATGGGTTTGCTTCTCCTTTGGTTTTTCACTGTTCATTGCCTGTCAGAGTTGAAGGAGTGTCTGGCTGATGCTCTTAGTCATATGGTTTAGTTTTAGGTAGTCCTGTGAGGAGCAGGGAGTTGGACTCGATGATCCTTATGGGTCCCTTCCAACTTGAGATATTCTAGGATTTTATGATTGTTTTACTCTTGACTTAATGTTATTTTTGCTTGGTGCTCATCTGAGGTGTTTGTCAGCAGAAGTCTGTTTTTCTTGCCTTTTTAGTAAGGGTGCAAGATAGAAAACAAAGAGCTGTTTTCTTAGAAAGTCATCAAAATTGTGTTTGTTCTATGGTATCACTGTGAATCCATACAGTTGTCTGTACTCTTACCTCTTTTATAAGACTTCTGTGGTATCATACATAAGGCAGTGAATTCATTTATATCTTTCAAATGTTGGACCTGCTCTGTAAAATGCCTGACAACCTCATGTCTCATTTCCTGTGACAAGAATTGGGGGCGGCCACTACCGGAGAGAGCTCAGCAGCCAGGTCCATGATTATTACAATGACCAATTGTCATGTGCTAAAACTGAACAGAGAAACAGCATGGTGCAGAGGAACTACTTACTCAAGGAATAATAACAGCATATAGGAACATGTTGCACACAGTCATATTTTGGTCATACCTTGTATTAAGGATTTACAGTCACAAAGGTTAGGCAATAATTGGTCAGTATTTTAATAAGGAAATAATAATTTGTTGTAGCACCCAAAAGGTGTTATCAGGAGCTTGCATCATTCATATGTCTCTAACATGCTTGTAACCTCTCATGTACATGTATTAATACTTTTTAAAAACTTGTAAATTCACTTTTAGACATATTTGATATTTATTTAACATCAGTAAATAAGTTGGAATAGAAACAGAGCTGATACTTTCTATGAATATTATGGAAAGTTATAATACAGTAAAAATAGTTATCTGTGACAATTTTATGAGGGCTGCAGGATTTCTCAGCAAAGAGAATTTCCTGAGCTGTTGATTAAGGTGTTCAGGAAGAATGTATACAGAACAATTACTTTTAGGCAAGCAATATATAAGCGAACAGTTAGGGGACCGATTCCTAAACTCCAGATCACTACGCTTCCTGGAGCTGCAACTCCAGTATTACGATTGGAAGTGGGAAGGTAGAAACAATTGGAAATTGTCAATTTAGGATATACCTATGGTGCATTCACAGCAATTACACATTACATCACAGGCATGCATCAAGCAGCAAAGAGCTTGGTAGTTTAACCTGTTTCTGGGATCAGTCTTACTGTCCATGCTGAACTCACTGCTGAGGACAGTTTGCACCTAGGAATATATACACACATACATGTATGTATAAATATTCATATAGTCTTAGAAGAAGAAGAAAGGTAAATTATTAGAGAACTCTGATGGGGAGGAGAGTTGGCAGTCTCTCTAAGGATTTGGGACTTTTCAAATCTAAAAGAAAGGAAGGCTTCAAGAAAAGCTGCAGAAAAAGCATGTATATAAGTTAGCATACTGGTTTTCGTTTAGTATTTTAAACTGTTTTTCTTTTGATACTGATGCTTACTTTCAAGAAAGCTGTTTATTTTCTCATCACTGCTGTCATTGTTTCCAGAAGGGAGGGAAAGGAAGTCTGAGCTTAATTTATGCTTGGTATTAATACTGTAATCCTGCAATCTAGAGGCATATAGGGGAAAGGGATTTGTGTGAATCTGGTGTAAGGTTATTAATGCATGAGTATCTGGAAAAATGTGTGAAGATCTGCAGGGAGCCACACCTATTTTGAAATTTAGGGTGAATGTGGCAGACTGCGAGTTAAATCATCTAAACTAATGTGGAGTGCTGATTTTTAGTGCTTGATACGGCCATGCTTTAGCTGGCCAACAGTTATTTCCTATCCAAAGATAACATGTCTCAAAAAAGATACTTTTTTTTTTTATCTTACTAAAGTGGGACATGGTATAATTTTATTTCAGTACGGTCTTATCTACATTCAGACAGAGCTCTGAGAATTTCTTCATGCTGTGTTAGTGTGTTTCAGTACATTTTAATAGCATCTTAATAAATGTACACCCCAGAATGACTTTTCAAGAACCACAACATTAATAATTTGTAAGCTTAAATCTTAAAAAGGAGTATGCGACGTAGGGTGTATTTGATTTCTCAACACAGACGTCTGAAAGTATGCTGGCGTCTTGTGTCACCAGGACATTAAGGCAGAAAAGCACAGGGATTTCTTTCCTCAAAAAAGTCACAAAGCAACTGATAAGGTTTTCTAGGCTGTGCACTTTGAGAATGTTGTAGTACGTATATACAGTCAGTACTGACACAGGTGAATGAGTATCCAGCATCAGTTCAGCTGTGTGGCAATTGTCAGGAGGAGCAAATGTCAACTTAGTGAAGTAGTTTGTGAGGAGGTTGAGGTCAACTGCAATTATCTGCGCTGAGGACAGCTGATGCCAGGGGCAGTTACTTCCCAGGCAGGTTTCTGCTGTGAGAATTTGAGGCCAAATCTTGGGGTTTTTTTAAGCTTCTGGCTGGACATCTTTTTCAGAGTGTTCTATATTCCCAGCTGTGTGGACCATCCATGACTTGAAGAATTATGACTGAAATTTGCGGGACTTAGTACACAAATGAATCTTCGTATGTTAATGGCCTCCTCTTCCACTCTGAAACCGGTTCAGGGATCACAATGTTAAATCAGTGTTTGGACATTGTCTATTGTTTCTTAAGGAATTTCTTTCTCATGGTTTTTGTCAATTAATATAACAGTAAATAACAGATTTTTTTTCATTCCTATTTGATTTAAACAATGATCATGCAAATGGATGACAGTATTCTTTCCCCCATTAAGAGACGATGGATGATGAAAAGACCAAGCTTTTCGTGTCTCAGGTGATGCAGACATCTTGACTTAGCTGAATATTGACATCTGAGATGTTCTTACCCCAGGTTACATGACAGGTAACAGCACAGGCTCAATCCACCAAACTCTCATAACGTATCCAGGGTCAGGTGACAGAAATGATGGGCCATGTAATAACAGAAGAAGGAGCTGCCTACATTTGTGGAAGGTTGCTACTCAGAAATTGGATCAGGTCTTCTCCTTACCATTGTGATTTTATAGCCAGGTGCAGACCAAAATATGAGAGTCAACTGTAATTTAATACCATTGGTGCTGTGAACACATCAGGTTGGAGACCGGGGGACAGGGCATAGATTGCACTCTGATGGAAGACAGCCATAAACATCATTTCTATGTAACCATGGCTTCATATAAATTCTGTTTATGTCTGTCTTCTTTAGTGACCTCTCTGTCTGAAGAAGCTCAGCTCCAGGCTGGACTGGTACCCTATTGCTTGCCAGTGGGAGGCAGCTCTGCAGGTAAGGAATGGGAAGTTATCTTCTAGTGAAGAATCATAGAGGTTGTACAGTCCTATAAATAACTATGTTTATTTTTGTAGAGAGTTCTGCAACATCCACCTTCCTTTGAGCGTGACTGCAGTTCCTGCCTCTTTTCTTCTATTCTGCAACTTTTTGGTAATTGTATTTGTTCTCAGGTTCATAGAGTTAACAGATGTAGTTCAACAGACTGAATTAAAAATTTAAAATAAAAAAAGTTATTGACTGTGACCTTTGAAAAGATCACACACCTGTATTTAAAGGAGGAGGAAAGTTATTATAGCGAGTAAACTCCCATTAAAAGTACTTATTCTTTGAAACTCCAACTATGAAAGTCCCACCTTTATTGCAGTGTATGCTGTACTGATACAATATTAAAGGGCATTCCTTAAGGAGACCTTAAGGTCCCCTCAGAATAAATATTTCTAAAGCATTTATTATCTAGCATAGAGATTCTGACCTAAGCTTCCCCTGTAAATACTGGTGTGCTATGTATAATGAAGTCAAAGCAGATAATTGTGACACAAGGACTGCCAAAAGAAAGGTATCAGCCTCTGAATGAGACAGCCTTCCTAAATGGAAATTTTTAAAAGAGCATAAATATGCAAGATAAGTAAAGATAACTCTGAACTTGGAAATGAAGTAGTACACGTGGTAGTTAGTATGTCTTTCATTTATACTCCAGCCTCTTCAAATCGCCTTATTCTGGTATACCTACCTCAGTTACATTAATCCTGCAAGTTTTGTCAGAAATTACCGGATACTTTTTTTCACTATATGTCTTCAGATTGCTGGATTTCAGGTGGCTCACAAAAGGGAAGTAAACCACCTTAAAAACCACGCCTATCATTCAAGAAATGTGTCCTGGCTTATCTTCTCTTTCTTAAGCAGCAAACATGAGTGCAGATGCAGCAGAAGCCCCTGTGCTCATCCAGAGGCCCTCACGCTGAGAATGCCCAAAAGCATGCAGGAAAGAAAGTTTAAATGTGTTGTACGAGACTGGATGGTGTAGTCATTGACTGTACGTATAAACAGAGACAGAGGTGTCAGCACTGCTTATCTTCAGTCTGACAAGCTTTCACAGGTGCCCAGAAGTGCCCAGAATTTCGACTGGTAATTTGACTTGCAGTGGTCATTCAACCACCATTTGGACCAAACAGATTTAATGATGTAGACCTACATTCTGCATCTCTAATTCTAGAGTAACAGGTTGAGTGACACTGCTGTAGATTTACCTTTTGTAACTGTAAACCTAATTTTCTCAGCAGATGATGATGATTGTTTTCTCTTTCTCTTCTCAAAATAAATAAACTAAAATAGAACGAGTTTAAATAAAACCACCTGACAAACAAGGACTAACATGAAATATGCATAGATGCAATTTTAAAGCATGTATTGAACAATGAATTTAGCAAAAGATGCATATAAGAGAAGGATGTTTAAGTTCTGATAGCTGGAAACTAAAAATTCTAGTTTGGATAAATTCAGCCTGTAAATAAACTTGAGATTTTTGCACAGTGACAGAACTTAAATGTTGGACCGAACTCTGTAGAAAGTGTGGCAGACTTCTTGCTGGGTGATAAGTTTAAATCTTTAGAAGTCTAGAGATTGTTCTTACCAGCGGTGCTGTAAGTCATTCAAAAGCTATGGTTTTAATGTGAGAATCAGCTAACAAAAATGTACAGTGTTTGTTCACAGAAAGGCAAATCTGTGTGTGTGTTTTCTTGGGGTGGGGTGTTACAGGTGTTTTAAGTGCTGATGAAATCCTTTTTGTAGATACCATGCTGCTTATGGAGAAATACATTTTCTGAGGGAAAGTGTTCAGTTTTAGGTTTGACATGTCGCCATAGACGTTTTGATCTACCAAGTACCCAAATGGCACTTCTTGGGAGTTTTGTGTCTTAAGTCCTTGAAGCAGGAGTAACTGGCTGAGCAGCTGTGGGAGTATTTTGTAGCACTGTACAATAAGCTATTTTTTTCCAATCAAAGGTTTGAGTGTTTGTGTTTAGTATAGGTGTATACATCTCTTGCAGTGTATATACACAATACCAGAGTAACTTGTGTATCAATATTTATTTCAAAAGGGAAAATCAGAGGAGAGAAAGTCTACATTGTTGATCTGTGCCTTTGCGTTACGTTGATTAATTGTTGCCACTAGAAACACACTTCAGAGTTAGCTGGATTTCCAGACAAAGCTTCATCTTTTTCTTTCCTGTGAGTTATTAGGAAAGCGGTGTCTGTATGGAACTTGAGCACTGTGTGGAAAAGGTAGATAGTTTACCCTATGCTGATTTTTTTTACACTTCTTTCCCTTCTTTTTTTGGGAGATGGTGTTTCAAGAGCCAGCAAATGGTTATTCTAAGACCATAAGATACAACATGCCATTGTTGGCAACTGCCTAATGCTGTTTTCAATGCTATTTTCAAAAGAGTAGGTGGACAGAGGCAAAGGGCAAAATTTCATGATTGGGCAGGTGCTGCTGCTTAGGATAAGATCTAAAATGCTGGCCATATCCCAGTTATTTTAATGTAGTTCTACAAGGGATGAAGCTGGTCCTGTATTTATTTTGTAACTGTTTCCGTGGAGACAATCTGTGTAAGCTGGCTAAATTCTCAAGAATGCATGCTAATAAATAAATAAATAAATTCATAATTAATGGGGCTGACTGGTGTTGGCCTGGCTGCCACATGTGCCATTCCTCTGAAATGATGATTTACAGTTCTTACAGACTGTGACTGTTTGTTTTGGGGGCTCTTCAAGTGAGACTATATACTGTAAATGATTTATAATGCTGTGGCCGTGATTATTTACTGAGAATCCAAATGCACTGAGTAGGGTTTACAACATGGTTGGTATTACACAGACAATGATAAATTTTAAAATGAGAGGTTCTTTTAGGATAAATACCAAAAAATTTGTTATTATTTGTATGTGCCTAGTAGCTGATGCTACTGTACTAGATTAGAATTATTATTGTGTTGCAATGCAGCTAAAATAATGGTTTATTACTTAGTTCTCTTGTAGTCTGTAACACCTGGTTATTTATACTGACAAATGCCAAGAGATCGTGTGACTCTGATTCTCCTTCCATGTTTACCTTTGTAAATCAGGCATCCACCGAAGAAAGCACAGCTACCGTGATATGGACCTGGTACATGTGGGAGGAAGGCAGGCAGGCAAATAGTGACTGAACATCTGTTTGTAACGTTGCGGGTAGCTCAATATCACCCAAAAGAAAGCTAGATATAGTTACATTTTTTGTGACGGCAGTATGAGATAGGTAGTTTGCAAGTGGGAATCAGGTCAGCCAATGCAATGAAGTTTTACCTAGTATTTAAATCACAGTATTGCTAATTGTTCACTCCAATTTTAAAATTAAAAAAGCAAACAGTTAAGAAAAGGGTTATGGTGTTGATTTTGAGGAATTAGAATGATGTTCCTCTAATTCAGCTCCTAGACTTCCCAAAGTTTTTGACTGGGCAAATCTTGTGTGTTTACTTGGTAGACGTCGCTTCCTTTGCATGCTTCCGTCTTTTGCATTTAATAATTTTGGGATTAAATAAGCGAAGAATGTCTCAACCTGTAGCTAAGGCAGTCTGCCACCTTCATTTCCTGCCCTTGAGAAGGTAACAGCCTCAGCCTTCCTTGCCAGGGTTTAGATTGAAAGTATCCTTGTTTTGATGAAGTCTGTGGCTTTACTTTGGGTAAAAACATACTTCTGGAAAATAAAAAATGTTATAATGAGAGAGGTTTCTATTGGGTTGTTTTTTCAGGGGACTAACGATGCACACATTTATAGATACAAAAGCTCAGGTAGATGTAGAGGATTTGTAGCTAGTGGTGTTCTCAGTGATTAAGACAATTACAATGCCTAACTTTAGTTACAATAGCCTTTATCACCCTAGGGTGTTTTTATAATCAGCTGTGGGGGGATGGGCACGATACCACAACTATTCAGATTTGAACTTAACCTCAAGCATTTGAAATCACTATTAGGAAAAAGGCCCTTATTCGTTTCTCACTGGCTATAAAGAGTAAAAAGGGGATGCCATCTTCATCAATAACCCTCCTGTGTGCCACTGTTCAACACAAGCAGAATGGAGGTATTGCATCCGTATCACAAATTAAAACACACTTAAGACTGTTCTGTGTTCTGCCTGTGACGAAATGAATGAACAAGTGATACCCAGAATACAAATTTTAGCTATGTTGTTATGAAAGCAAGGAAGACTGTTGTTACTGGTTTCTTTGGAGCTTTTGTTTGTACTGAAGACTGTGCCTTAGGACATGATTACAGATTTCCATTCCACTCCAATTTATGACTTAAACAAAGCAGAGCAGAAACAAAACAAACCGAAAACCTTGATAGACTGATAAAGCAAGTGTGTAGAAGCTGTAAATCACTGAGGACAGGATGGTAACTCTTTAAACTTACCATGCACAATCTATTATATTTACATTTAAAGTGATTTTTTTTTAACTCCCCACTTCTTTCCTATAATACGCATTTGTTACAATGTAGAAGAAAAAGCAATCAAGCTTTATTTCATAGCATTTGTTAGAAACATATTAATTTATATTGAAAGCAGAGATTCTATTCCGTCTAGAATGGCTGTCTATTCATTAAATGTGTATCACTAGGCAGACACCTCAAACAACTTTATTCTTCAATTAGAAGTGAATCAATTTTTTTACAACGTGATAGCAGGCAGGAAGGTTTCTGTGATGGAGCATTTGCTGAGGTAGGAAGCCAGGTCTACTGCAAATTATATTAACATTGTAGCTAGAAACCTGTTTTAAATGCACCTTGTACAATACCTGTAATATATAAATCAATCAATGAATAATAAGGCACAATACATTATATATTTTTTATTTCCTAATATAGCATGTCCATTAACTACAATGAAAATCTTTGCGACTGTCATATTTAACTGTACACACAATAAGAAATCATAAATGCAGTGCTGTGTTTTTCATAGTAGGGGTATAGCTAGCTGCTAGCAGTATCTTTGGAAGTTGGGTTTTTTCAGATTATCACAGTAATATACTTCAGTTTTGTTGTTTTGGTTGTTACTGTGATTTTAAACAACTTGAATTCTAAAAATGTTGAAAATATTTTTTAAATCTTTTTTTCCTTGCAGTTTATCTTGTGTCTCTGATGATGTACTACTTCTCTGTCAATAGTGAAAGTTGTAATTATCTGATTAGCTTATTATTGCAGGGCTGTTCTGGAAATAAGCTCAAGTAATTTTTTTAAGATTAAAAAAAAGCCCCAAACTTTTGCTAAGTGCATATTATCCTTACTGATTATTCAAAAAAAAGTTAGTCTTAATTTTAATTGTCTGAAAAATGTATTATGCAGGAATTTACCTACAAGTATGTGAAATCTGGTATTTTTAAGTGGTAGGCTTGCTTTCAGGTCCAGTGAGTGTAAAATCTTAGTATTTACTGAGGCTTTATGTTTGAACCATTGTAAAACAAAATGCTGAGCTGAACAAGATTGTTTTTCCTCTGTTTTTTTTGTGCCAAGTTATGGAAAGCCTTGATACTTTATTCTTTAAACAGAAAATAATAAATCAGTCAAGCAAAATTTACAGATGGGTCTGAGTTTACTCATAAAAGTTCACAATATAACTTTACTGGATAGTAAAAATCATGGACCCGATAGAGATATCCATTTTATGACATGTGATAATTTCCCGTCTCCCTCCCAAACTATCATGTCATGTGCTACCAGCCATAAATCTTCTCTCATCCTTTACTGTAAGAGAAAACTATCTTATCACCTTTTCCCGTTATAATATTTCCTCTGTTCTAATAGTCCTAACCAACTTTTCTCTTAGGTATTTCCCAATTAACATATCTATTTAATCTCAGACCTAGTGTTCTCTGCTTGCATTACCTTTGAAAATTGTTCTCTTTTTTTTAGATCAGGAGGAGTATGCATATTGCTGAAAGACCAGCTATATGAGTTTGTCTAATAAAACATGTTGTCTTTTTGAGGCGCTATCATGCCTATAACAGCCCTGTTAATAATAACATTACATTCTTACCTAGTACTTCAGTACTGCAAAAATTTCAGTGTGAAGTAATGGTTTGTTTACTTCAGGGTTTCCTAGTGGAAACAAGTTTTGTCATTGACAATTCACTGATAGTGTGGAAATCATTACATATTCTGAGATTAATGGGGAAAAGAACAAGATATTGTTGAGAAGATGATCTGAACTAGGGTCCAGCCTCTGGATGTTGTTCACTGTGAACTGATTTGATACTACTTCCAATTCTCATCTTCATTACTGGCTGCTAAATTGCATTCATCTAAAAATTTAATTCTGCTTATCCAGGTAAGGTATTTTATATTACAGACATTATATTCAGTTAGAGGATCATGTTAGAGCAAGCAGAAGAATAAGCTTTTTATTTAATTGCGAGCATGAGAAAGTAAGTGTTTCTTGATACATTATCTCTCGTACAGTGGGGTCCATCCAATGAAACTTTGGATCATGTCTCATTTCAGGTTAATTTCAATCTTAGAAGCATGGTTAAGTTGAGTCATATATTACAGATAGGAATATGTAAGAAAATAGTAGGGTTCTATAAGTTCCTAGAAACCTGTGAGAAGGCTGTGATGTGATACTGCCTGGGTAGGTAAGTACACTATGGCCGTTACAATCTGTTTCTACTTTTGAAACCTGTTTGGTGGTGTTTGTCCTGAAGTGGTCTTCAAAAAAATCCCCTAAACTTTCAAAGAACTAAAGATAAAGATGGTTACTTTGATGATTGCATGCAACTGCATGTCATAAGAAGAAAAGGTGCTAGAAAATGATGAGTTATCATGACAGAGAGGGGTTACTGCTGGAGGCACACAATAACGTGGTCTGAGACCTGAGCTGTACAATGTATGTGGAGAGGGAGTTGCCAGCAAAGATACAGATGAGGCTCTGCGGATTGTACTTAAAATTCTAAACACAAGATGTTTTATTGTGAAGAGTCCCATTACTGAGTGATAGGACAATAAAATGGCAGATGAAACTCAAAATTGATAAAGGCAAAGCAATATTCTTATGGAAAAGTAGTTTTAAGTTTATAAACAGTGGTGAGCTCTAAATTATCTATTCCTACCCAAGATGAAATGGCAGTATGTTTGACAACTCTGTGAAACCATCAGCTCAGAAGCAAATGGAATGTTAAGAACATTAGTTGAGAAATAGATACTGAAACAGAAACCATCCAACAGTTCCCCTATATATGCCCATGAGATAACAACACTTGGATATTAGGCATCTCTTTGGAGCCTATATTTTGAAAAGTGAAAGTTAAAAGTGTACAGAAAGAATTAAAGGGGTTATGGAAGTGTGGAGTTGCTTTCACACAAGGAGATCTTATTTGGACTAAGACTCTTCATCCTGGAAAAAAGAAAGTCGGTCAAGGTAGGGTATGATATATGTTTCTAAGACTTGAGTGTTAAAAAAATGAGTGACAATAAGGTGATCGCAATCCAAGTACTAAGCATATCAAATGAAACAACAGATTTAAAGCAAAAACCATGCTTATTAAACAACTAATTTGTTTAAAACAAATAAAGTATTTCTTCACACCAGAGTGACATTATATTACACAATATATTTTGAATGCCAAAAATTTACATGGGTTCAAAAAACCCTGAGCAAATTCACAAAAGAAAGCATTATCACCATCTGTGACAGAGAAAAGAAGTGCTACCTCACAGGTCTTTGAAAAGTGGGCAGGTTTTCTGAAATAAATATCATTGGTGTTTTTCTTTCTTTTTTACACCTTCTTTAAACATCGACTCTGGCCAGTCGGAAGTAGGACACAAGGCCACATAGACCTTTGTTCTAACCCTGTTTTATTGTTTTCACCTGATGAAATGCAAATAAACATTTTTTTGCCATTGTACTTTGAAAGCCTCTCACAAAAAATAAAGATAAATGGTGA
This sequence comes from Astur gentilis, assembly GCF_929443795.1. Classification (NCBI taxonomy): domain Eukaryota; kingdom Metazoa; phylum Chordata; class Aves; order Accipitriformes; family Accipitridae; genus Astur; species Astur gentilis. Next base: position 18,229,982 of record NC_064891.1, read on the forward strand.
CCCTGGACATGAGATATGAATAATGTGAAAAGATGTGAAAATATTTGGCCATTGCCTGGTAATTTTCCTGCAAAGTACATCATGCGAATCCTAACGTTTCTCAGTTTCTAAACTTCCTCAAAACACTTCTCAGTGTTCTGCCCCCTTTTTTAGGATATGAAGTATTCTATATCATGTTTCTGAATATATTCTGCTTTTATTGCTGTCTGAAATAAGTTTGGTTATAAGCCTTTAGCATTAACTTCCAGAACAAAGGAATATGTAGGTATTTAGAACAGAGAATACTGTCATCCCTGATACCTCTGACTTTTCATCTGCACTTTGTTCCATCTTCCTACCACAACTGTCCATAATATGATTTCAGAAGAGACACAAAACTGAGAGCCATTTTCTGCTGATAAAAATGAGCAATGGTACGTTCAGGATGGGAAACCAGCTAACAGGAGAACAGATCTGAAATAGTTTCATTGAGCATCTCTTACCTAATTTTGGCAGATGATTGATTTTTTTCTTCTTCTATATCACTTTAACTTTCACTGACTTTTATTATTTTTTTGCTAAAGATTGCTGACTTGTGTCTTAATACTCCATTATACTGTAGTCTCAGGAGTCAGAGAAGTCAATGACTGCTGGAGGTGTCCAGAGCCACTTAAAAGTTACTCAAAAAATGGCAAGATTAAATCCACAGGGGGAAATGAGATCATTTTTGCCTTAAGACATTTTCTAAGCTTTCCCTGCTTTAGTACATAATTCCTTTGATTATCTTACATGTTGAAATTTGTGAACTATGAATTTTTGAATCTTCCATGACAAAATAAGTTCTTCAGTACTCAGATCTTGTTCAGACACGTTTCTTTGAACTGAGCGTCTGAATTAGAACTTAAACATCTTTTTCATTAGGTGAAAATGTCACTTAGATAGGAAGCACATTTGGTAGCAAATGTTAATAGGCAGGAAGTAGGTCTCAGAATTTGTAGTTACACTGCATTCCTTCCTATCAAAAGGTTATGGAGTTAGAGATGTTGCCTACCAAAACTCCTGGAGTTAGTATTCTTCAGTTGTCCTTTACTTTGATTGACATATGTTGGAAAGTCTGTAAATAAATAATTGAGGTTCTGTGCAAGGTTCATTTACTGTTAAGACCAATATATTCCTTGCCAGAATGTTTGAGTGGTAGGTTGCTTTCACTCTTGAGTTATTCTGAGCTATTTAAATATATTGGTAGGAACTTTCTCTCCACTGCTGTCCTCAAGCATAGCACTTCTGTTCTGCATCTCAAGAGAACAATAAATAACAGGAAAGGTGTCTTTTGTGCAAAATACTTAAACGATTCTTGATGCATTATTTATATAGGTGTCAGGGTTTAATCCCATCCAGCAATGAAGCCCCACACAGCCGCTCGTTCACTCCTGCCTGGTGGGATGGGGGAGAGAATCAGAAGAGGTACAAATGAGAAAACTCATGGGTTGACATAAAGACAGTTTAATAGTAAAGCAAAAGCTACACAGGCAAGCAAAGCAAAACAAGGAATTCATTCCCCACTTCCCATGGGCAGGCAGGTGTTCAGCCATCTCCAGGAAGGCAGGGCTCCATCACGCCTAACGCTTACTTGGGAAGACAAACGCCATCACTCCGAACATCCCCTCCTTCCTCCTTCTTCCCCCAGCTTTATATGCTGATCATGACGTCATATGGTCTGGAATATCCCTCTGGCCAGTTGGGGTCAGCTGTCCCGGCTGTGTCCCCTCCCAACTCCTTGTGCCCCCCCAGTCGGCTCGCTGGTGGGGTGAGGAGCAGAAAAGCCCTTGGCTCTGGGTGAGCACTGCTCAGCAGTAACTAAAACATCGCTGGGTTATCAGCACTGTTTCCAGCACAGATCCAAAACACAGCCCCATACCAGATACTACGAAGAAAATTAACTGTATGCCAGCCCAAACCAGCACAATACGCTAATCTTTTGAAATCAAAATATTGAAGGATTTAGTGGTGCCCTCTAAAATCTGTATTAGCTGATACCTTTGCTTAATGTTTTTAGCTTAAAACGGTTATGAACACAGAGATTGCTGATGAGGCAAAGTTTGAGGTGTTTATTCTTTAAGATGCATGAATTGCTTACAAACCATATTTTTGATTATGCTACTAAGGGTCACACTTAGAAAACTGTAAACGTGATTTACACAGAAATGAGCAATCATGTTAATTCACTCATTTAAAACTTGTTCAGCAAAAGACACAGTTTTCAGCAGGAAGATGAAACAGGAAAATTATATACAATGAGGCTAATTGCCATCAGCTTCTTAACCCTTTCAGTGCAGTAACTAATGGAAGTGCACTCTTGGTTTTAGTGAATTTTATTATCCAGGTTTTCTGGTAGAATGAGTTCAAAGGATTAGTCAAGGAGGTCAGTGTTTTTTGGTTGACAGGAGCTGCAATCAATCTCTTCATCTCCTATTAGTAGCGGTTTGTGTGTCCCCTTTTGCCATTGATTGTCTGTCAGATCTTTTTTCAACGTAGAAGCCTACATAGCACTTCATAGATCTACAGATCTAAGAGGAATATATAAATATATATTCAATGTATTATTTTTACTTTTTATTTCATTATTTTTCCTTTAATCTTTTGAGGACACAGTGAGCAGTGCCACAGAGACAGAAGCAACATGTATAAAATAACTCTCATTTCCTCAAAAGATTTTCACAGGAGCCACACGTTTAATTTGTTCTTAAAACAGTTTGCATCATTATCTCTATACCCTCTCTATTACTGAAGCAAAAGCTGAAATGAGGTTTGGATTAGGACTTATTCTTTTAGGGCTATAAAAGGATACATATTTCATGAAGGGAAAATGATGTGAAAGAGCACTTTGCTGGCATCTGTTGACTTCACCTGGTTGATACCTGTTTCCCAATTGAAGCTGCTGCAGGCATGTGGTGCAGGGTTTCCTCGGTCTCCCTTCACCAGTCTTGACATACGTAGACGGTTACGCTGACTGATGCAACGAAGTAGGAGGAGAGCAAGAACGTGACTCCACGCACTCCTCAACCATTATCTCTTTGCCTGGAGGGGACAGGGAATAGAAAAGACTCTGCAAACCCCACAATAATAAGCACGCATTTTGGGGCAACCGTGAAAACAAGGTACAGTTCTCTCTTCTCTTGATGTTGCAATCCTGTCAGCTTTCATTCGCTCTTTTGGAGTTGCACCTCTATGTACGGATATGCCAGCATTTATTTAAATAAGCCATTAATTTCCTGTCTTGTAGAACTTCTTCCCAGGTACAATTCCTACTATCTTTTTGTATTGTAAAATTTACACTTTAATTAAGACTGCTAAGAGAAATGCTACAGTGTCTCATAGATGAAGAAAGAATTATTCATAGGAACAAATTCATTTCTCAGCTACTGAAGCTGAATAGTCTCTATCTGTGTGTTCTGTTGTTGTTTAAATATTACTCCTTTCACATGAACTCCCTGATTGCAAGTGGTTTAGAATGCACCGGTTTTAAAATACATTTTCATGTGAGTATGAACTTTCCAAGAATAATCACTTTTGAAGAAAGAAAACATGAGAAACCACAAAAGAGTGAAAACTAACAGTAAATATATCTATCCCATGGTTTCTTCCTTTATGCCTTCAGTTAGTCAGCTTTATTTTATGGTAGAAAACGATTTCCTGTCATGTAATCTTGTCACCATAACCTCAGCTGAGCAAGCATCTGAACAGAGCAGAAAACAGGGTAGTCCTTATGCAGCCCATGTTCAGCTTCTCACATGTAGGCATTCCTGCTCCCGGAGCACACTTAAAACCAGACAAGTGCTATGGTTGGACTGTGCTCTCCTCCAACTTTTCTTTCTTCTGGGGACTCTGTGTATTTCTTTTTATCGCTAAACCATTTTTTAAATTAAGTTGTAAGACTAAATAACATAGGATTCAGAAATGACCTGCATTTGTGATGTTTTTACCAACATTTTAAGACTGTGAGCTACTCCTGTAGAGTACAAGAATATTCTTTTCCCAACATCTGCTGTTTTGTTAAGTGCACAATGTTGTCCTGTACCTTTGCGTGTTGAATGAGTTTATCAGTAAACTCTGAACCATCGTTGTTAACATTCTCCATGAACAAAAGAGCAGCCTTGATAAGTGTCTGCGCTCCTCTGAATTTGCACACCAGCGTTCTTCAAACTGAAAACTCATTTGACTAGGCTGTGTGTTCCTGATAAACACAGCAAATTCTAACAGTGTAATATGTCACGAGCAAATATTCTGCAGCTGGAAACAAACAAATGAACAAACAAAACCCATCCAAGCAACTCGCCCCACCACCTCCCCTCCTTCACCCAAAAGCTTGTCTATGACAGGAACAAATGCTTCGAAAAAGGCGAGTCAGTAAGTCCTCCAGCTTTCTCCTCAGAAGTAAGAAATACGTACAAAATGATAAATCCTGTGGTGAGACAGCAGGCTGTCCCCCTGCAACCCATGGCGGTGAGCAGGGGAGCAGATGCCCACCTGCAGCCCGCAGAAAGGACCCGTGCTGGAGCAGGCTGTGCCTGAAGGACTGCAGCCCATGGAAGGGACCCACGCTGGAGCAGTTCGTGGAGGACTGTCTCCCGTGGGAGGGACCCCACGTTGGAGGAGGGGATGAGTGAGGAATCCTGCCCCTGAGGAGGAAGAAGCGGCAGAGACAGCGTGTGATGAACTGACCCCAACCCCCATGCCCCATCCCGCTGGTGCCGCTGGTGGAGAGGAGGTAGAGAAAACCAGCTGAGCCCAGGAAAAAAGGAGCGGGGGGGGGAAGGTGTTTTAAGATTTGCTTTTATTTCCCATTTTCCTGTTTTGATCTGATTGGTAGTAAATTAAATTGATTTTGTTTCTTTCCCAAGCTGAGTCTGCTTTTTGCCTGTGGCCATAATTGGTGAGTGATCCCTCCCAGTCCTTGTCTCAACCCATGAGCTTTTCCTTATATTTTCTCATCATCACACCAGGGCTGGGAGGAGTGAGAGAGCGGCTTCATGGTGCTTTGCTGCCGGCTGGGCTTAAACACCGACAATCTTTCATATGCTCAGCCTGCTGACCTGGGAACTCTTTAATGAATATTACAAGTGACTCTGCCTTCTCCCCAGAGCAGATATATTATCTCATGGTGCTTCCCAATGTTTCTGCTTGGGCACTGTAATTCCATATTGCTCTTTCTTTGGATTTTGACCCAAAGGCAAAGGCACTACATCAAATCTATGTTCAGCATCAAGAATCCTTTAAATTTTGGCATAAATTACATCTTTATTAGTGACATAAACATGAAACCATAATGATTAGTACCTATTCTATCACTTTATTATCTGCTCAAAGCATGAAGTTACATTTGATGCTGTTATTAGAGCTTTGTGTAATACAGTATAAGAAAAAGATATATAATCAAGCGTTAGCTGAAGTATATACACTAGTAAATAGATAAACTGGCTGTTGAAATTTTGGAAGTGCTAGAAAACTTGAATTCTCCTTCCATTAAAAAATATATCAGTTTAGCTCTATATCGCATAAGGTCTTCAATTTAAACAGAAAAAAAACCCCAAACCTCTTAACACTTCTGAGGGTTTTTTTCCTACTATATATGTGACTAAATATGAAAACAAAGTGAGTGATAAAAACCTAGTTATTATTTAACACTTATAAAAAGCTTTGAATACCTGTATTAATCTGTACAGGTGTTTTAATCATTATTTTAAGGTGGGCTATGATGAAATAAAAGTGAGTATTCAGTTTGATCTGCCCCTGCAGATCGAAGAAATATTATTACCAATTCCCATTCATTGTAAGAAGAAATTAAAAAAAGCTGATTTTGGACTCTCAGATTTGATCTACAGGGAAAAAGCCAAACAAGCATTGAATATACAGTAGGTTACAGGTTTTATACCAGATACTTTATTGCAGAAGGGTGTATTTAAATTAATAAATATACCATTTTGTCAGTCACTGATTACAAATAAGTAAAAAGCAGATGTCAGAGACACCTGTAAGAATCATTGCATGTAAGTCATTATAGAGGAGCACAATAAAATGGTTTCATACCCATACCTCCTATGAAACTCAGAACATTCATGCAAACAGATTTTCTCACATGGTAAGAAAGTCATCTTCATTCTACAATCTTGAGGGGGGTGAAAAAGTCCCTTAAAAAGCCCAGAAAAGTTCTAATACATCAAAGCTGTTCATTTCCCAGCTCAGTTTTTCAGATAATTTAATGCCTTTGGAAATCACACAGAAGTTTTGACTGACGATGTGGCATTAAACTGCGTTTTAAGTGCCAACAGAAGATGCGGCAACATCATTACCTTGAATTAAAGAGCAAGAAGAGCATTCTACTGGGAGCATTATGGTACCTATAGGAAGGAAATAATTCACGAATGCTGTTCATGAAATTAGCTTTTTACCTCGGTTCTAGAATAAATGATAAAATTGTCTACAGAATCTGTCCTAAATCAGTAGTAAGCTGCCCCTCCTAAATCTCAATAACTGTCTAAGGTAATCTTCAACAGCTGGGTGCCGTTAGAGTTTGTACTAATGGTTATAATGTGGAATCCTCTAACCCAGAGCTTATTGCTACTTATCTAACATGAGCTTGAAATGAGGTGACATAGTAATGAGTTGATACAAATTACTTTTATAACTTTCACACCGCTTCTAGGCAGAGGCAAGCAATCTAAGGAAAGCTATTGTCTGCTTTTTTGAGATAATCTTAATGTGTTCCATTTGATTGAATACAGCTGTTTGTTAAAATATTAGGAGAAAATGTGTCAGTGCTTTCCATTCTCTGCCTCCCTTTACTTGCTCTGGTTAGACAAAATTACTTACCTGGCTTTACCAAAATAATTATATTAATTTTGCTGATGACAGCAAAACAGACTTCTGGATGGTGCACGAGCACTTGCTATTATAACACAGCCTAACTATAAGTATAATTTGCAGCTCTGTGTGTTAGCTAATGCCAATTGGTGTGACTTTCCTTATGGCATATCGATTCATAATTAAAGAGTATATCTGCAGACACTTTCCTGACACAGCAAAGCACTGTCATAAGCACAGTGATGACTATGTGTTTGATTCCCCCCTCATTTAGGCCATTGGGAAAGAAGATTGGAATGGTGCAATTGGATTATCTGAAAACAGATGCTGTACATGACAAGCCCTTTAGACTGTCATTTTTGCAGAAAGAATTTGACAGATAAGCAAGTTTTACACATGCAAGGAGTTGCTGTGAAAGAAGCACAAGATACTCTCAATTTTGCGGACTTGTAAAATTTACTATTTGTGCTAGACTTGAGTGAATAATTTTCACAGAATGATTTATTCAGCGTATTTAGCTGCTTTCTCGTCTTATAGAACAGACTGTAGTCTCCCACTAAATTATATTTATTTGATGATTCTTTTTCTCTGAATGTTGTTTTAAATTGTATGAGTTCATCTCAAGAATCTTTCTTCTGCTATTTGATACTTTTCAGACTATGTAAAGTATTGGATCAGATAAAATATGAGAAGAGACTGTGTTGAAGAGGGGACTGACTGCACATACAAGCAGTTCCAATGTGGATCTTCTGACCATCAGGTAATAACGTCACACCTATGAAGAATCATTCTTGTATAGAATTGTGATCATGCAGTCTTTTTACTGTTATCATAGAGGGCCATAGAGTGCCCTGTGGATGGGCAATAACATCACTCTCCGTAAAAATGTATCACTGAGAGGTAGTTAGAACCTTAAATGATTGAAAACTCCTAAAACCACAGAAAGGATGATTATTCGTTTGCTTTTTTCATAATGTAAGCCTCTCTAAATATTTTAGATATTCATCTCCATATTAAGTTACCTTGTTATGAATTATGGACCGACCCAGGAACAAATTCATTGCTAAGTTGGAAGAGGCAGCACACAAAGTAAAAGAGGCTTCAGTTTTTAATGTGTTTGATCAGTGTTTAAAGAATTAGCTCAGTCAAGTTTTATCCACGCCATATGGGCTTTCATGGGGCTCTGAAGGATACTGGATCACTTTGGCGACTGTTCGCTTCAGGTTAATTACCCAATTTCGTGTGCTTGTGTCTGGCATCCAACCAGATGACTTGAGGATAAGCACGTATAGGATAGCAGTGGATTGAGCCCCTCTTCGCAGGGGCAACACAAAAGCTCATACAGCCGCAGCCCTTCTCCTGTCACTCTGTCTGGACACATTATAAAAGTGAATTTGCACTTTCTAAGTGTGCCTGAAGTTGGGAAGTGTGATTGGGACGCAGAGCTGTATGGCATGGAGGGATAGCAGATTTGGCAGTAGGCCTTGGGCTTTGTCAGGCTGTGGTAAAATTAACAATGAAAATGTGTCCTCCCAATGCCCAAGATACACTTTTCTCAGTAGTTTCAGAGTTGTGGGTGAACACATGCAAATTCCAGATCCTTTTATACTTCTGACAGGTAATATATTCCAACCTTGAATTCATTGCTGAGCATTTCTGGATATTCTTTCAACACTGCTGTCTTAGCTTTAGCTGTGTTGTTTATTGAATCTATTTATTTACATATTTAATCGTTTGCATAACCTTTTCCATCCTTGTCAATAAGATGGTGTTTCAGATGGGGCAGGTATCTATCAGCTTCTGTGGACTGGTATTCCTATTAACAGCATAAACATCTCAGTATGCTACTATGGTAGCCTACAAGTTCTGCATCTATGATGTTAAATTACAGATTTGGCCTTTGAAGATTATTAATTGCATGTGCAACTTTCACCTTCCAGAATCTTCCTGCCTGATGCAGAAACTACACCCTCTCAATACTTTTCTCTAGGTTCCCATGTAGTTTGAAACCATTTCTTCTCAATCAAAGTTCAGGAATTGTAACCATGTTGTTTAAACTCTACATATAAAAGGAAATTACTAAATCCCCATGTATCGATAGAGTTTTTCAGTGATCCACATGAGCAAAGGTAACATAAAGTATTGTTGCCATTATTTGGGAAGCTAATTTTATAAGAACCCTAAATTTATTAGAATTATTATCTTTAAGCTTGGTTTCTTTTCCTTCAAGAAGGGGCTTTCTAATGGAGTCCTATCTGCAGAGTAATAGACAAGTCAAGGCAAAGCTAATGTAATTTAGTATTATTTATATGGAAAAGTGAATTAAGCATGAGGTTTTTGTGCTATAGCCTGCTTAAAATTTGTGGCAGAAATTCCACTTTGTTGGGATGGCTTGAAAAATTTCTAAACTATGTCTTCTTAGAAAAATGGGGTTGTCATATGTATCATCTCTAAGAATTTATTTCAGAGACTTCAGTTAAAACAAGCCTGACAACTACCATTTGCTTTACAGTTATGACCAAATTGTCAAGTGTTGACGACATTCACTTCTAATGCTCAGCAATGGGAGCCTGGAACAGAAAGAGTTGTGTCAAAATTAATCCACAAATGGTCAGGACACTCAAATTTCCTGATACCATGCTGGCCATCCTACTTGGTGCTCCAAGAGGGAGTTCAGAAGTTCAGGAGCTTCATAGAGCTTAGTTGCCCATCTGGCAGGAAAAGCAGGTGGGAACTCGGAAATCCCAGACAATTTGTTCCGTACACAAGCCTCTGGAATGAAAAAGCTTCTTATGAAATTAGGGGGAGATTAGGACTGAGAAAAGTCAATGGGATACATGCAGGAAAGATAAGGGATGTGTTAAAACATCACAGAAACGGAAATGTTTGTGCAAAACATTTTTTATGTTTCAGAATATTACAAGCAGTAACAAAAAAGCCATGGAATATTTTTTTTCTTAAATTCAGTGCTTGCATTCCTTTCAGAAGGAATATATGGGGATTTTTTTCATTTCTAAGGTCCTAATTTATTACTTGCAGAATAAGGCCGTGTTTTGAAAATGGAATTTCTAGAATCCCTCATACAAAACCTCCATTCCACCACATAAAGGAGGAGGTTTTTGCTGTTTGATAGCTGTTGCTAGTTGTTTGGAAATTTTATTTGTGAAGCGTCTTTCGTAAAGCTTGACTTGAAGTACAATCCTAAATTCTAGGACTGTCCACATTTGGACCTAATTACCTGAGTAAAAGTATATTATGCAGATAGAAGCAAGCCTGATGTGTTACCTGTTGAGTCTGTCAATTACTTAGAGTCATGGATTCATTTAGGTTTGAAAAAACTTTTAAGATCATTGAGTCCAACCATAAACCTAGCACTGCCAAGTCCACCACTAAACCATGTCCCTAAGTGCCACATCTACACATCTTTTAAATACCTCCAGGGATGGTGACTCAACCCCTTCCCTGGGCAGCTGGTTCCAATGCTTGACAACCCTTTCGGTGAAGAAATTTTACCTGATACCTGAACTAAACCTCCCCTGGCGCAACTTGAGGCCATTTCCCTTTATCCTATCACTAGTTACTTGATAGAAGAGACCAACACCCACCTCACTACAACCCCCCTTCAGGTAGTTGTAGAGAGCGATCAGGTCTCCCCTCAGCCTCCTTTTCTCCAGACCAAACAACCCCAGTTCCCTCAGCCGCTTCTCATAAGACTTGTGCTCTAGACCCTTCACCATTTTCGCTGCTCTTTGGACAGTGATGTTGTGTAGGGTGAAACCTAGCCAAAACAACCTCTCAGATAACTGAGACCTTGATCACATCTACTCAGCTCTAAGTTACTAGGTAGTCCGGTAGGAGCTAGAAAAACAAAGGAGCAATAGGCAAATTAAGTTATTCTGAGCTGTAGCCCTCCCCGGGAAGAGTGGAGGAGGTAGACCTGCTATGTGCAGGGGCCAAATTGCCATCCAGGCCCTGACGTGTGGACTGGTTTTGATGAGTGCCTTGTTCCCTGGGTGAGTGGTGCCAGTAGCCTTGATTTGTGTGTCAAGTGTCTGAGTGTCCCAGAGCAGAAGTCTTGGAATAGAGGTTGCTATCCCTACAGCGTACCCACGCAGCCTAGTAAATAACTTCTAGATTTTAACAGTTGGTGGTGAGAGGAGGACAAGCATGTATCAACACAGCTATACAGCAGCTGGTAACCTATACAGATTTATGCCAGCTTTACATTTACAGCTAATCTTAAGAACTAATAAGTGATACTGGGTTTATACTGACTCATTTCTTTGATGGTAGAGAAGATTGCAACTTAATAATAATAGCTTGAAATACCGTAGTTAATTTTAGTTCAAAGACTTTCTTTTTTATTTTTTAAATCTGATAGTTGATAGTCTTTTTCCTCTTCAAAGGAAGAGAAAATAAGCAACTCCTTCTTTGAGAATGAAATAATGAAACAAGAGAATGGCTCACAGGAAGAGTTTTTAAGACACTTTTATCTGAACTTATACTGACTCTCATAAAACTCTTAGCAAAACTGTCCTTCAGAAGAGAAAGCAAAAAAATCCCCAAAACAAAATAAAAAAAGAAATCTCAAAACATTTTTCACTCTTTCTGCCTTTAATAGTTCACAGGGAGATACAAAGGTATTTTCCCCAGTTCTTTTTTTTTTTTTTTTTTTTTTTTTTTCCTCTACGTGGCATATGCGCCTTTTAGCTCTTTAATTTTCTTCCACAACATCTTTTTCCCTCTTTGCAATTTAATGACTCCCAATTTCCTTTGTCATACCATCTGGTTCACTCCCTGTCTGTGAGCCATTATGCCTTTCAGACACATGGTAAGTAACAACAGCATGCCTAATTTTTTAACTGTATGTAGCATTTTACAGAACCAATTGTTCAACAGCTTTGTCGGTGGAAAATAAGGTGACTCTTCCCCAAAGAGGACAGTGGCTAATGAAATAGAGAAATAGTGCAATTAACTCAGTTATTTTTACTACTTCAAGTGTCTTCCAAAGTTTGGTCTTTTTGTATCGGTGTTAACAGCAAAAAAATTTAGGATCAGGTATCACTGATGAAATTCTTACAATTTATGTGTAAGAAACTTCCCAAATCCTATATTCCTGACTTAGAGAATATTCAGAAAAGAGAATATTCCTTGTTTATGGCCTCCTATGACCATCACTCAGCCAAGAAGTGAGAACTTTCCTTTAACGCTTTTTTGGAGACATGCTGCTATACCTGTTGAGACAGTTTTGTGCTTGCTTACTATGTTTCATATTTCTGCTTTGTTCTCTAAAGTCATTTACTAATTCTCCTCAAAGAGTAGTTGAACTTGTCCACATCTTTGGGCATAGCTAGCTCCCAAAATTATGGTGTTTGGGGACAGGAAGAAGGACAGTATCTTGTGTCAGAGTTGTCCAATAGTTATTGCTTCAGCTGCCTAATTGCGTAAAGGAGCTTAATGGTTCTTTACATCTGTCCTAAATGACAAGTGACTGTTAACACCCACCGCTGTCAGCAATTCATAACAATTTCCATAACCTATCCATAGCATTAAATATTTAATCAGGTTTATAATAAATAAGTTATGCGCGCAAGTCAAAATGCAGTCACTCACACCTACCCTGAGAAATAAAGAGAGCAAATAGACTTTTAGAGTAACTCTATGTTAAAGGGAAACCTAGTAAAATTAAGAATTCAAAAGCAATTAAAAAAGACCCAAAATGCAGTCATAATGAATCATAAGAGACTTCTTAATTGAAAACTGATGATTCTTTCACATTTTCATTACACCTAAAAACTTTACATTGCTTTTCGACGAATATTCTTCTGCTTCAATCACTAGACATTAGACAACACATTTTCTTAAGGTTTCCAGACAGCACATTAATGATCGCTTGAGACCATTTGTTCATACTCATCATATTCTATTTTATTTTTACCAGTATTCACTTCTGTTTCCCTTTGCTGAATCTGAAAAATGTATTTCATTCCTTCCAACCTGCTGACTTCAAAAAATTTCAAATAGAGTATGACATCCTCAGATGTAGGATTTTTATTTATTACAGCAGGAAGTCAGCAGGATGACTCGTCAGCCTTGTTTTGCATGAGGCATTAAGTTGTATCTACCTCTGGGAAGGGAAGAAAGCTGGGGAGGAGGTGAGCTTTGCAGGTCCTACTGACCCAGAAGAGACGAAGTCAGTCTTTGAACTGGAAACATTGGCCAGAAATGCATTCAAAAGGGCTCTGTTTGGGCCAGCTTGTGCCTGAAATCAGTGTAGTGTTAAGAATACAGCATCATGTCCAAGGTTATAAAACCCACAGATTTTGAACTGGACTTTCGGTCCAAAGCTGGTAGTCTCCATGGTGCAGCAGCAGCCTATTTGGATTTATCAGCCTGCCTCGCTTGCACATCTACCTCCTGTATTTAATCTTAACTTACCTTAGCACTGCTGCCTACCTAAAGATGATTGTCAGTAAAGGGCTGAGGGTAAAACAGATGACCTCAAAGAAGAAAGTTACATTTATTTATAGGCAGTCTAGTCCATATGATACACCAGGTCTTTCTTGCAACCTGCAATGGACACCGATCATTATTTCCATGACGTGTCTTATCTGTCAATTAATCTGACAAATCATTTTTATTAATTTTGAACCAAATGTTCCTGAACACTAGTTCATCATAGCATGTAACCACTTGTTTAATTCTTAACCATGTTATGTGTAGCTACTGAGATGGCTGCCTAAGCTTAGGTTTAGCTTTGAGACTTTAAAAAACCTCCATATGACCTTAAAAGATATCGTGGCCCTGGGAGTCTTCCTTTAGTATGTTTTTAAGTGATTTAAGAACTGGATAATACATACACCAGCTGTGCAAGATGAGGGAATGAGCAGATTTCTGGTCTCTGGCTTTTGCTGAGCAAGTGTAGTCAGAAAACATTTAAACGTTCTGGATTTCATGCCTGACTTACTTACCTAACTTGGGACATAAATAACATTTCTGTAAAAAGGGCCCATGTGCACTATCATTCGTCGGCATTGAATAGAAGATGCACCTGATGAGTTCACTGTTCAAATTCAGTATGTATCCTGTGAATTTTTCCTCTTACTGACACTGGTTACTGAAAGCAAGCAACAACAGTTTCAGAGGAGTCATATAGAAGAAAAAATAATCAAGGGGATTTTGTCTCTGCATGTAGTTAAACATATGTGACTCATGGTAATGAATTAGAAGATTAGTAATCATATTAATCTTTCTAAGTGACAGAAAATGAAATTTCAGTATGCCATGTATTTACAAAAAAACCCCATTTAGTAATAAGTTAGCATGTATATGTGGATATATTTATATTCCTAAAGTGTGGAATTTTACATAACACATAATGTTGCAATTATTTTTTATGGGAAATATTGTCCACTACTTTTTTTTCCAGCAGAACTTGAGATTCTGACCTGAAAAATGGGATTTTTCCGTTTCCTCTATTGCTGGGTAACTGTAGCATTCACACTTGGCATAATCCTGTCTGCCATTTATAGAAGATTGTTTTCTGTTGCTTCTGAAAGAAACATTAGCAAAAGGTCAGTTGTGAAATTTTGTCATTTCTCTGTTCCTTCAACTACCGCCCACACATACTGCAAACCCCACACTTAACACGGATCCGTTCTGGCAAGTAGTCCTAGGTTATTAAAATTTAAAACGGCGTAAGAAAGCAGGCAGTTATCCTGAAACTGTCTCTTTGATTCACCAGGTTAGCTTTGGGCAAGTTTGCATCCAAGGGAGTAAACGTGGGTAAAATCACAGTGGTTGCAGAGAGCATTGCAGTCAGCCATTCGGTTTAGTGACTGATTGTAGTGAGCGTCTGGCGGCTGCAAGTGAGGGAAGCCAAGGAGGAAGGAACAGACTGGTTTTTTCCCCTCTTTTTTTCTTTTTTTTTTTTTTTTTTTTTTGTGAGCTATAAGTAGTTTGTCAAAGCAGACACTCTTGGCCTGTGTTTTGCTCTCCCACCTCTTACAGTGTTGGTCTCCTGACAGACCCCTTGGGACCACCAGTCAGTAGTAAGGGATCCTCAAAAGTCATTGCTGGTGAAAGGGCTGGAAGGAATGTCCCGTGAGGAGCAGCTAAGGACTTTGGGCTTGTCTAGTTTGGAGAGAAGGAGGCTGAGGGGCGACCTCCTTGCTCTCTGCAGCTTCCTGAGGAGGGGACGCGGAGAGGGAGGCACTGATCTCTTCTCCCTGGTATCCAGTGGTAGGACGCGTGGGAACGGTTCAAAGCTGCACCAGGGGAGGTTCAGACTGGACATGAGGAAGCATTTCTGTACCAAGAGGGTGGTCAAACACTGGAACAGGCTTCCTAGAGAGGCGGTCGATGCCCCAAGCCTGTCAGTGTTTGAGAGGCATTTGGACAATGCCCTTAACAACACGCTTTAACTTTCGGTCAGCCCTGAATTGCTCGAGCAGTTGGACTGGATGATCATTGTAGGTCCCTTCCAACTGAAATATTCCATTCTAATCTGTTCTGTTCTATTCTGTTTGATTCTATTCTATTCTATTTGAAAGTTGAAATGAGAGAAATTAATAGAATAAGTTGTTTATTTAACAGGTTTGAAAGAAAGATGGCTAAGTTCAAAACTCCTGTTATCAAAAGCTCGTGAGTGGAAAATGTCATTCCTCTTTGCCTGGAATGTATATTTAAGAGGCACTTGAAGGGCCACTATCAAAATACTACCAGCTTTTAATTGTTTTTAAGATTCTATGCATGAATTTCTTACGTCAGCTTCCTGGTCTTTGACAAATTTGTAAATTAAGCTTTATCTTTACACTTGTATCAGACTCTTTTTTTAAGGGACCTAATGAGAGACCTGTTTTGACCTTCTTTTGGGAGAGCTAGAAGACGCTCACTCAAAGGACTTGCTTTTTGGCATTAAATATTTAGAAGCCAAAGAGATGATATAAATCTCCAACAAACTAATGTCACAGCTTTACCTTCAGTCAGATTTCTACAATCGGTAGCATTAAAGGGTATTTGCAGATCCTTAGAGTTGTAGGTCTAATTAGCCAAGTTAAATTAAAATATGAATCTCTGTGGGATAATAGATTATTAGATTATCTTTTCAATATTGACAACTAGACTCACTCCTAGAAGGATTTTTCCCTAAGCACCTCACTTAACTCTTGTTATCCTGTACCCTCTGGGTTTGAGAACTAAAGATGATTAGAGCCGATGAATCCCGATAATGAAAGAATACCAGAGGCTGTGAGGTTTTCATTAAGTAAAAGATTTGTCTTAGCTCAACTGCTTTCAGTTGTACACATTATAAGCAGGAAAAGGAGAGGAGCAAAAGCATACATGTGTTTTAACTTGGGTGGAAAATTTTGGTCATTGCAAATGCATGATGTTTTTCAAAAGAATAAAAGCAAGGTGATCTAGATGGATAAGCATCAGAAAAAATGAGGTAAAACCAGAAGAAAGAGAAGCTAGTTTCCATGATCAAATAAAACTCCTTGCTCAATAGCAGAAAGAAGCAATTTCTGGGGTTTCTGTACCATTGTATTTGTTGGATTTCTTCCATCTCTGCCTAATGGAAAGTAACAAACAAACAAGCAAAAAAAGACATTTTGAAAGGGGTAGTATATCTCGCACAGAGAATTGGAGATTCAAGATAATTTCCCTTATATAATTGGCAATATTTCATCCTGCTGTTGTGAAAATTATATTCAAGGTAAAGGAAACTTAAAATTTAGACACTCTCCTTTATGTGACCACAAACTGTTGTTTCATATACT
Organism: Astur gentilis; assembly: GCF_929443795.1. NCBI lineage: Eukaryota > Metazoa > Chordata > Aves > Accipitriformes > Accipitridae > Astur > Astur gentilis. The sequence continues at coordinate 18,246,601 of NC_064891.1, forward strand.
GTCTAATAGCATGACCCTACAGATACTCAAAAATGTGTATACTTTTTTTTGGTTTTCACCTTGCTGTGTCTAATAATCAAGTTCTGGCTTCCTTGAATTGCCTACAGAAATACTTTTTTGACATCATAATTTCTCATTGCCTTAATTCCTTTATAGTGTCTTCAGCATCTGAGAAAAACTCTGATATGTGAGTTAAAACTTGTTTATATTTGGATTTTGTAAAAGGATTAGAGATACTTTAGCAACAATTAGGGCTCCAGAACAAAAAGTCATTATGTTATTGCTGTATGATTAATATTTGTATTTATGTTAATAAAATTCAACAGGATAGGAAAAAAATCATTCTTCATGAGAAAGAACAATGCATCTGTTGACTTTAAATGTATTGAAGCAACCCTGAAGCCACTGCAATTTGATAGCTGTATACACTACAGTACTTTCCAGAATGTGCCTAAATTTTTTAAAACATGTTTTCTTTTTTGAGGACTGACTCTTATAGTAAAATTCCAAAAGGATTACTTGTGCTGGATTTATGCTTTTCACAGGACTAACATTATTTCTTCAATTTTTATTGGGTATTGTAGAAAAAAGAAAATCTCAGCAAAAAGGGCCCTTCATCTTACATGAAAATATTTTGAAAATTTGATTTTCTTAATTAAATACTACAGTCTCTCTGTTATTATATGCTAATCCTCAAAACCATGTTTCAGTTTTACAGATTCAGCAGCAGCAAACTAAGAGTGACCCAAGGCTGAGAATGATTATGTCCTGTAAGTTCCAAAATGAGATAGAAAAATCTTGTCTCCACCTATAAAAGATGTACCCTTAAAATATGAATAGGCATTTATAGATGACTCTAGACTTGATGTAAAGGATTAATAGCCTTTATTTAAACTTTTCTAATGTTGAAATTAGCGTGATGATTTCGCTCATCAGTTTGCCATAATAGGTGAAATAACTCTTTTTTAATATACGTAAATGCCTTATCTGTGAACCTAAGAGAAATATGACTGTGCTGCAATTACCTGGAAAAGTTATAATTTCATATTAGAAACATAAAACCATGCAGTGCCTTGTGTCAGTATAATACTGAATTGCAACTATAACATTTATGGTAGAACAGTAGCAAATGTCATTCTTTAGTTCACATAATACTCTGTATTTTGAGGCAGCTGCACAGCTGGCACTGTTCTCCTGTTCTTTACCTTGAAGCCATTACCATGTCCTATTTGGTGTATCATATATAGCATATATCAAGGTAGAAAGAAAGCAGCAAGCATCTGAATTTGATCTGCTTCCTTCTGTGTGTTAAAAATGCTGTGAAGTTGAAAAAAATTAAATGAGCAAGATTTCAAAACATTAAAGGTGAGATTTTTTTAAATGTTTCACCAAAACGCTTTGCAAATTCTTTCATTGCCTGAGGGAGATGCTTGAAAGAGTGCTTTAAAAATAGGGCTAAAATGAGTCAGACTTACTTTTTTTGCTGTGACTTAATGAAGAGAATATTGCTTTTTCTGTGGGGCATTTACATCTGAAAATTTGATTATTGCATGCACAGCATTGCTAGTATAGACTATTGTTCAGGGGCCTTGTGCTACAATGACCCTCATGGTTAAGTTAATGTGTTAGGAACATTCCTGTTGAAATCAGTAGATGTAATGAGAGAATTTAAAATTATGTACATGTGCTAAAACTTCGAAGAGTTACATATCTGTTCAACTTGTGAAAGCTGTCGTTTTTCTCAGTAGAAGTGCCTTTAGAAATGGAAAATTGGCTGAACCTCAGTATTTAATGAATGACAAAAGAACAGTTTCTTCTGACCACAGAAACGTTATTTAGATCACAGACATTCTAAAACAGATTAAGATTTACGTGGAACAGAGCACAGTGTGCCTCTACTGACAAGAAAGCAAGCAAGGTGGTTTTAAGCGAAATCTTATTTATCCTCAAATATATTAATGTTAGACTGACTAAGACCTGATGGTCCATGAGAATGTTTGCAGTTGTAGGTAGACGCACTGATCTAAACAGGATCTGCTCATGTCTGTTTTCTGTTCGTGCACACATCTTTCAGTGTGTGTACGTTTAGCTTTTAGTAACCTGGCATTAAGTCATTGGCATCCTCTGTGGAAGACCAAATGCACTTTGATGTCTGAATAATAGAATCTGAGGCTCCATGTTTATTACATTGATCTACATGGCTGACTTGAAAATATAACGCTTCCATAGGAGCTGTTAGGACTTTGTGCTTATTAAGTGGAATCAGTGGGAAAGGTAAAAAATTAAATTAAAATAAAATAAAATAAAACAAAACAAAACAAAACTCAATGAGATGTAAGAATGAGGGTGACAAGGAATCATTCATTATGAGGGCATCCACCAGGACACCTTCTCTTACTGGGTCTGTCTAGGTTGCAGCATCACGATCACCATGCTGACATTTGGGATTGAGGAATTAACTAAAAAGAACAGGCTATTGCTGTGCCTTGGAAGTCTCACTACCGTGGATGGGGTTTAAGTATACCCTAGCACCTGGATAGAGCCTAAAGAGCGCTAGCTGGATGTATAAAGCAAGCAGCATCTTTGGCACAGGCTAAGGAATGCCTGCAAGCTGTTGCAGCGTAGGATTCCCTGTCTGTTTCTCAGCTGCTGTAAGCTCCATTCACACCATTCCCTGCACCAAATCCGCTCCTTTGTCGGGGCGAGGACGTGGCTTTCTTCCCGTCCTCTGTGTATGTGCTTGGTTTTGTGCGTGCCTGCCTTTCCTTGTATCAGAAACTCTCCCTTTTCCTTCAGCGTTGGGTCCAGACGTTGTAAAAGCCTCCTCTCTGGGGTGTTGTGTACTTCCTTTCCTTCTTTATGCTGGAGATGTCCGTCAAAGCAAACACTTGGCTTCTCTCAGTCAGGTGCATTCTCAGAAGCCTGGCTTTACCCTCCAGTCAGAGTTCACGTGTATTCTGGGGTGTATTCATATTCTGGGGAGGGCGTTAAAAAAAAAACCCACCTGCTCTAGTCCTGTTGCGTTGTTTAGTGTCAGTGGTAGTAAATAAGAGGGGTTTTTTCCCCTTTGTTTCCTTTTTTTTGTTTTGTTTTGGTGTGAGGGCTTGAAGGGAATTTGTTGTCGTGTTTTTGGAGTGCTTTTTTGTTTGTTTCCATGACACAGGTTTTGTATTGCGGTTTCTAGAGTGTCTTCCCTGAAGACAGAAAATCCTTTTTTCACTTTTCATCCTATTTGCCCACAGAGCTGATAGATGTGGTCTTTATGCTGTTTTGCTGCTGCACTGCATTACATTTATCATTAAGGAGGCTGCATGAGGCCAGATATCTAATTAATGACATTAGAAGGGCACAGGTTGAGGGAGAAAGGGAATACAGTTTCTGATGAGGTCAGGTTGGTGATTACATCTGATGTTCTTCAGGCAGCCTTGCACTAATCCATGGGAGCAAATCCCATATACCTATAGGAGAAAGGCAAGCACAGTCTTGTAAGGGTACATATTCATGATGTTCACTGAAATAACACTGGTTTTTTTCCTGCTTGTCTAGAAGACTATACCTGCCTACTCAAGAAACAACAAAATACTAGTCCTTTCATGTGATACTATGGTTAGTACACTTTCTTTCTCTAAAATTCCACTTCATGTTGCCAGCAATGTGTTCAGACATCATTGTGTCATGTTGTGTTGCACAGAATATTCCAGGCTTTTAAGGGAAAAAGGGTGATGTTTTCCTGGTGATTTGCATTTGTGGCTTGCTGCCTGTTTATGCTTTGGAAATTACTATTGTATGGCTTGATCTAAATGAGAAACGATTTTGATAAAAGCCTTACTAGAGAAAGGGAAAAATAAAAAAAAAAAAACAACTTGAAAAGTTATGCTTACATTAAAAAAGCTTTTTAAATATATGTATTGGTCCTAAACAAAACAAAATAAACCCCCCACCAAAAAATTTTCTAGGAATTGTTTCACAGATTTTTATCTTTACAAAATTGAAGACATTTTAACAATGCCATTGTACACACCATAAATGTTCACTGATTTTTTAATTAATTCCCTACCTTCTCCTCATTTTGCTTCTCTTTTTTTTTAATCATATTACCAAGTGCTCAAACCCCACATTCTGTATAATGTTTTGCGTCCTTTTTGTGTGTGCGTGCGTGCTGTTTGTGAAGAGTAGGGGATGTGGCGGGGCAGATAATGAAGGCAACACGGAGGGTAGCAAAAGTGACCTGACTTGCCCCTACGAACAGTCGCTGTGGCAAGATTCCTACTTTGGTCATGCAAAGTGTGCGTATGCAGTAGTGATGGTGGGGGGCTTCCTTTTAACCAGGTAAATGGTAGAGGGAAGAAGGAGCCTTTATTCAAAGCACTGGTTCCAATTCTGAGCAACTGGTACGAGACTAACAAGCAGCATGCGGAAATTGAAGTCAGAATAGAGTGTAGCTCATACCCACCCCTTATGAAAACAGGCAGAGCTGGTCTGCAGCTGCACGTGTATGGTTTGACTCCCACCGCGAATACAAGGCAGCAGTTATTTAGCATTCTCTGCCCTTGTGGCGCTGGGAAACTTCCTGCTCTCTAGCAGTCACTGGAGATGGAAGAGGGTTAAAGGAGTCTGAATGATTTATGTACTGCCTGAACAGATTTCCAGCAAACGAAAGAATTTCTGATGCCAGGTCCATTCTTCAAAAAGAATCATTAGTCCCAGTATTGAGATTTTTATGACTGTTGCCCATGTTGACATGAAATTAAGTGGTATTCTGGCATCGTGTCCAGCTCTTTGTGGTTTGGGAGCTGGAGTCTGGTTAGACGTGTGTTTTCTGTCTTAAAAGTGTGGTCGTCCTTCTTGCACTCCTGCTTCAAATTCCTTTATCCCGATTGCAGCTCTACAGCACTTGCATTTTGGGCCAGCTCAGGCAGTGCCATAGTCATTATGTCCTTTACCGTGCCTTGTCTTACAAAATTTGTACACTTTTCTTTTTTTTTTTTTTTCCCCCCAGAGACTAAAAATGTCTGAGCTGTGTCTGTGTTTTGGAAGCAGTGCAACAGGCAGGGGGGAAGGAGGAGTTCTCTTCCCTTCAAGTAAGAAATTCAAGGTACTACTGAAGTGTTGTAGATTGTTGCAGTGAAAAGCAAACCAGACGTACAAACAAGGGATAATGCCCAGCAGCCAGCAGAGACTATGGGAGCGACTTACCGAAGTAGGATGAGGTGCTGTAAAAATTGTCAAGACGGACCGCCAAAGCACTTCAGCATGGAAAGGTAGGCACAAGAACACAGCTGCATTTTAATTGTCTCAAGCAGAAGATGATTGATAGGTAAGACAGGAGTAAGACATCTGGATTTCTTCTCATTAACCTGGCTGCATTGTGTTTGCACAGATGTTTTTCCATTTATGCAACTGACTTTCTCCAGAATGAATTGTATGTGTAGACTGTCTCTGATGATTTACACAGCACCGTAGTCAGTCTTGGCCAAAATATGATTCGGAAAATGGTGTGAGTACCTGTGACAACTTAAAGTACCCGAACAGACAGCTTATGCATTTTTTGCTGTTGGGAACTCTTTGTACAGGACAGAAACCAAAGGCCGTTCTGAATGGGAAGACTGTTTGTGTCCATATTTGTCTTCCCTGTACTTTAAGTTTGAAGCCTGCAGCAGCTGGCAATGTGCTACTTCTCCCTGCGTACTCCCGCTGTAGTACAGACACAGAAACTGTGGCAAACTTAAGTCTTTAGTGCAAAAAAAACTACAAGAGCTCTGGCGTAGCAATGAAAAAGATGAAGGGTATCACTGATGTCCTGGGTTGATGGAGCAGCAAGACGGAATTTGTCAGACAAAACTGTGAGGAGAACCCGTGAAGTGAGCAACTAACCCTTCAAGCTATGAGAGAAAGCAAAAATTTTTTTAAATTCCTGCAGCTTAGCCTGGGAGAAAATTCTTTTGTAGCCCCAACCCGGTTAACCCTGAATGCATGAACAATCTTGGACATACTCGGCTCCACTTCCTACCTTACACACTTTGTGTTCTGCACAACTGTACTTAAATAGGAACAAAAAAACAAACAAGCAAGCAAAGCCCCTTGTGTTCTTCAGTAAACAAAGGAAAGGCTACCGTCATTTGCTTATTCTGTTGTGCAGCCATATGACAGATAAGTTAGCTATTTATGTGTCCTGTTGCCTTGTATTAAGTTAATAGATATTCTATGTATCAAAATGAATGGTATTTTGCAGTATTTGTGTAGGGGGAAGAATTTAACGGGCACTCATGCAAAATAGATATTTCAGCTCTTTTTTATCAACTCGTGTCTACTTTTCCAAGTTACAAGATATGCTTCTGAAACAAAAGTTAACTCTAAGCATTGTCATGATCGATAATACTCCTATAACTTTCTGTATTAAAAGTTGTTGAGCTGAAAACTTCTAGGTTTTTCACTGTATATTTTTATATGTTGTTCAGATGATGTAAAGTCAAGAGGAGACTTAATTTAGTACAGAAAGCAAGAGGTACTGATAAGATGATTAGCTAAACAAAATGACAAGGCTTGAACAACAAATAAGGAGAAAAATATTAGCTGTTTATTCTGAGTTTAACTGAGGAAAATGCGGAGAAAATGGAGACGATGGAAAGGAAGAGTTTGCAGACACAAAGTATGAATAAAAGATACCCTCTCCTAGCAGCAGAAGGGTAGAAAGCTAGGGTAGGAAGTAGGGAAGGTCTAGGTACTTCTTTTGCGTTAGGTGAAAAGGAGTTTTTAATGAATTCTGTTTGACAAGCTTTACTGATCCAAGCTAGGACAATTTAAGAGGTTATCACCTCCAGCCGTCCGTCACATCCATTGAGCGGTGCTTACAAGTCCCAGAACTGGCTGAAGAGCAGTGGGTCTGGTCCTAAGGTGCTGCAATTCAAAATCTGGCATATTAATGCAAACCATCATTGATTTTAGTCTCTGTTAATATATTGGTCTATGAACTACCGTGGCTAAGAGCTCTGATTCACGATTGCTGTGGGATTCAGCAGCATTTAGGGGCAGAAGCCAATTCAGCCATCATAGCTGAGAACAAGGAGAGGCCATGAGACTAGAGAATGCCACTAAGAGGTAAAATTGGTTTATCTTACCAGCCAGAGTCACGACAGTGATAGTCCCTCAGTACATATAGAAGTGCTTTAGTGCTTTGCTTATACCCCTGGGAGGTTTTGCAATGACAATTCATATGACAAATGGGGGGGAAAGGGGAGAGGGGAGTCATTGGCTTACCTCTGCGCAGCACACTGGTTTAAATCCAGAGCGGTATCAGTTTTCAATAGCTAACTTGTCGTATTAGCCCTGTGTACGTGAACTCGTTGAACACCTCCTTTTCCCTTTCTGTTCTATCCAATTACCTTGAATTATCTTCTGGATATATTAGTGGCACCTTCGTGAGTATTGCAGTGGCTGGCTCGCTTGTTTTGGTGGGTGCCAACAAAGTAAAAAACTACATTTGGTTAATTATACGACGTTCCTTGCATTGCCAGTTGATGAGCTGCTGGTTTCAGTCTCAGGCTGGCACAGCATTCTTGGGGATAAGCTGTACTATATAACAGGCAGAGTAAGGTCTCAAAATTATAACTTAGCCACTTTGCGCCAGACTTGGGTGTCCTGAACATGTTTCATAGAGTATATGCACTTCTGTACTTAGAAGCTTTGTGGGGTTGTGTGTGTTTGTGGGCTTTAATAAAACACAGTGTTATGAAAAGTATTACATTACACTAGAACATTTACAAAGTCAAGAAATCGAAGTTTATATTCCAACAGTAATGATAATATACTGCCTCCTCCATATAATAAATTTAAATGGATGGCATAGGTCTTTTTGGAAGGAATAATTTTAAGTAAAAAAGCCAGCAGATTCGAATTGCTGATATCTTAGCAAAACAATTCACATTTTACTTCTCAGTTTGGTTTTTGAAGATTGAAATGAGGTAGATAACTGTGAATTGAAAATAGGGAATGTTTACCTTACTGTAATACTGGCATTGGAAGATTTTTTTTATTTTGATACAAAGTTGCATTACAGGTGACCTGAAAGTGGGGGGAGAAATATCACTTTTTAAATTTTATTACATTTAAAGATGGACTAAAACTACTGTTAATATATCACTATCTGTTTACAATACAAAGCTAAATATATTTTTCTCACCCACCTGAAGTATTCCAGAGAATATGAGGGGTCTTCTTGCTGATAGCTTCAGAAATATTTGGGAACTGAACGTGAGAGAAGACCAACATTCAGGTTGAAGTAAGTGAAATAATTTGGTTAGAATTTTCTCATTACCCTCTATAGGCCATGAGGCTCCTTCATGAGGCTTGAACTCCCATCGTGCATGATCATCATGAAGCTGTCATAATCTTCAAAGGGAAACCATGAGAAAACCAGTTATAATCTAACAATGAACTTTGGCACATAGAAGGGAGCGGAAGTACTCAGAATTATAATTGCAACTTACATCATGTAGCACGCCATTAATTGAACACTATAACATTTTATTTTTTATCCGAAGGTCAAAGGGAATTGTTCTTGTTCTTGTTTTTTGTTTATTCCCCAGAAAACTCTTAACTTTGTAGAGAAAACGTTCCTTGAAATGTCTTGCCTTTCATTTTCTGATCAGCTTTTGGTATATCATTATTCTTTAAGTTTTTTGTTCATCTCAGTAACCAAACTGCAGTGACAAAGGACGAGCTGTTTCACACCTTTGCTCTTACTATTGATTTTTCCAGATACACTTTCCTGTTGCTATCTATCACAGCAACTATGCCTTTGCAATAATAATTAAAAAACCAGAATTCTACTTAGAACATGTTAGATATTTCATAATGTGGAAAAAACTGAAGAAGAACTGAACTAACAGGATCATATTCAGTGAAAAAGGCACTCTCAGGCCACTGAGATTTCTTCCTGAGGATGTTCCTTGCATGCACTGAAACATTTACAGGTTTTGCCCTGCATGGCATGTGACTTTTAATCTGTAGTACCACTACAGCTGCAATTGAATTGGAGCTATATGAGCACATACTTATTTCAGAATTCATATAGTGAAAATCTCTTGTCTTTCTTGATTATGAAAGGTGATCATGAAAAGCCCTGCAAGGCTCAGAACTCAGAGGCAAATAATAAAAAGCAACTTTTAGATATTAGCTTTTAATTTTTGGTAGGGTGGTGTTAGTGAACAGTGGGCTTCTTAAAGGGATTGTTTTTTCCTAATGAAAAGTTTCTCCTACAGATTTGGAAATGAATAATCTGCACTTCTTTTCTTTTTCTTTTCTAATATAAGAAAGAACATGTTAATAATATCACAAGTAGGGCATCATTATTTTTTGCATAATACTTTACATTTACTTTTTCCAAATCAGGCATAAAGGCAAGAAAATCCAGGTTCTTACAATGCGGTGTAAATACGCACGTATCTTTGTGAATATAAGGTAAAATAACTTCAATTACCTCAGAGAAAGAGCATATGTATGTAGGCTTTTAACAGAATGGCCAAAATACAGTAAACCTGCCTCTCAATAATTCATTTGTGTAATTACACCCTTAGGCTTCTTAAATTATGGCAGAGACACATTCAGGAGCTGTTATTAGCTTAGAATCGAAGCATGCGTTTTTTAATTCCCTTGAGAAAGTCTGATTCATAGTCCAGAGAACAGGGTAAAGAAATTTCTTGGGGAATTTTGAAGAGAAAGAGGGAATTCACTAAGTCTGGGAAACGTGATGTACACTGCATATTTGCTTTTATAAGAATTCTTGGGTTTCTGGAGATGAAGGTGATTCCAATGAATCAAGACACATATGTCTTCTCTTCTGATATAAAATTTGCCATTGCTTTTTTAATTCAACTGAAGTAACTGTATACCAAATGAAAATTTGTATACCATTTTGAGTATGAAAACATGTTTTTCTTCTGGGGCATAGAAACAGAACACAGGGATTTTGAGAGAAAGTAGAGATTTCAGCAGATCCGCTGTGGAGCGTGCTGAAGCATAGATACAATATTTTCTGTTGTCAGCAGCCAGTCTAAAATAATTCAGTATAGAAGCCGTATGTTTAGCTCCTCAGATGGAGTGCAAATGTTCTTTTTTAGCTTTTATGCATTGTTTTGCATTCTAATTTTTGTGATGATCATGTAATATAACAATTTGATTTATGCAAACAGAAGTCAGAAGAACTAAGAAAGATTTTAAAAGTTAGTGAAGGAATAATGCATTTCAGCAGGTCAGGTATTTGGGTTTGGGATTTTGTCCTGGTTTCAGCTGCGATAGAGTTAATATTCTTTCCAGCAGCTGGTATAGTGTTATGTTTTGGGTTCAGTATGAGAAGAATGTTAATAACACACTGAAGTTTTCAGTTGTTGCTAAGCAGTGTTTAGACTAAGTCAAGGATTTTTCAGCTTCTCATGCCCAGCCAGCAAGAAGGCTGGAGGGGCACAAGAAGTAGGGAGGGGACACAGCCAGGGCAGCTGACCCCAACTGGTCAAAGGGGTATTCCATACCATATGATGGCATGTCCAGTATATAAACTTGGGGGGAGTTGGCCAGAGGGGGGCGCAGATCACTGCTTGGGAACTAACTGGGTGTCGGTCGGCGAGTGGTGAGCAACTGTATTGTGCATCACTTGTTTTGCATATTCCAGTTCTTTAATCATCATCATTATTATCCTCTTCCTTTCTGTCCTATTAAACTGTCTTTATCTCAACCTATGAGTTCTGCTTTTTCTTCCAATTTTCTCCCCCACCCCACTGGGGCGGGGGGGAAGTGAGTGAGCGGCTGCGTGGTGCTTAGTTGCTGGCTGGGGTTAAACCACGACAGATTTCCTTAGGTAAATCCTTCTAATTCAGTTTTTGAATGGTTATCTGTACCGAAACCTGGGCATTCTGTTTGTTTACATTTAGCTAATATGAATATGATAAAATACATTACTCTGACTCCAATGTACACAACTTCTATGGTATTGAATGAAATGTGAGCCAGTTAGCCCTGCGGCTAAATTTGGGTGGATGTCTCCAGATAGCCACTGCTGGTCTTCGAAAGAGCTGAACACTTATGCATATGTTCATATTCTTCTTTCACTATCACGCTTTCTTACCCGAACTATAAAGGAAAAGGGCTATTTTGCTATTCTGTTTCCTTTCTAATTTATCCAGCAGAACAGTTTACATTATTAATTATTCATTACAGGGAAATCAACCATGATTTTGAAGCTGAAAAAGAAAGAGTAGGAAAAATGTAATGTTAACTAACTTGTGAGCAGAAGGTTCAGGGCCTATCAAATCAAACTTTATACAGTAAATTAACTCTCAAAACGTAAAAGTTCTTCAGATGGAAAGGGCAATGATGAATTGTTTTAAGCGCGAACATAAGACCAGGGTCTTCTAATAAAAAGTCCTGACCCATGAATGTTCAACAATCTGCTGATCTCAATTGAGCAGAAGGATTGCCAAATTTAAAATGCGCTGGCCAGATGATTGAGTCTTATTTCCAGCATATACACATGGTGGAAATAACTCTATTAGCATTCATATGCATCAAAACTTCTGTTTTACAAGGCTCTTCTTCAAGGATCTGGAGCAAAGCTGTTACCATGAGATGCTGTTAAGCAGCACATTAACACAATTGCAAAATGGGTGCAGCAAAAGTATTGAGGTTCGATAAGGAGGAAAGGAGATATTTAATTATGGTACAGCAAATGTGTATTTCAACATTTTAGCTGGAAAGATGATGTATAGTTGACTTGTTTTGCTAAAATGCAATAACACTACTGCAAATAAATGGAATAGATTACAGCATTTTTAAAAGGAGGGAACTAATGAAAAGTAATACAAAATTCAGCTTGCAGTTGATAAAATAAAGATACTTTTTACATGTGAAAATTAATTTATATTTTTAGTTGCTTTGAGTGAAGTCTGATGATATGAAATGAAATGTAATGAAATGAGCCCAGACTCATAGCCTGAAGGTATTCTTAGCATTTATGTTGACATTTGGAATAGGTTTAGACTTTTGCAAGCCGTGTAACAATAACCTGTAAAGATGCTGTACGAGCATATTTTCAGTTAACCATGAAGTTATGCAGGTAAGTGTTTATTAAGAGCTTTCTTCTAAAATCAAAGTCTGCTGAACCTTTAGGGCTCTTATCTTTTTTTTTTTAAATAAATAGTAGCTGTCTGTGTTCCTTTATCTATGCGGGCAAAATGGAGAATATTGCAGGAGATGGTATGATTGAGGTCCATACATACAGGACCATACAGAAGTACTGTCGTATATGTCCTGTTCTGCCTCCTCAAAAATAACGTTAAAGCTTATTTTCCTTCTTACTTTCTTAATAATTAAAAGTAACAGAACCAATATAGGATTGCATAGAAACTAACTGTTGTTGAACTAGAACAGTGCAAATTGTTCATGGAGGAAGACAGCTGCAGTGATATCTAGATCACTGCATGTAAAATAGCATGTTGAGAAGAGAAAATTTGAAACAACATGAAGAGTAGAGTATTCTGAACCGCACTTCATGGGGAAATCCACCAAAGAGTTCCTCATTAGATGAGGAAAACAAAATGGAAAATAAATGCTGAGTGGTGCTTAAACTTCTATAGAGGATCAACAGCATGCCAGCATGTAATATAATCATTTTCCCTAGTGATCTAGAAAATCTTTAAGTATTTTAATTTTCAATATGAGGGTATGCACATTATCTAAATGAAAGCCTCCAATACCATATCTTAAATAGAATTAGAGCAGAAACAAAAATATTTTTCTGAAATCCTGAAAATTATGGAGGTAGCAGACCATAAAATTAGATATTTTCCATTGACCTTGTGGCTTTGATCATGATATCTCCTGACATTCATATGATGGGGTGGAGAAAATGTCATCTTCTCACTTTTAATGGAAGTGATGTCTGTTTGTCCACAGCAACAAGTGGCATGTTCTCATGGTCCAAAAAAGAGGGAGGCTACCTCCATCATTCAGCTCCTTCTTGCTGGGGAAAACCAGCAAAATAAGTAGTGCATAGTATAATTAGCATAAATTGTTACCTTGCTGTCATGGTTCAACCCCAGCCAGCAGCTAGGCACCATGCAGCCGCTCGCTCAGCCCTCCACACCCTGCCCCGGTGGGTTGGGGAGGAGAATCGAAAAAAGTAAAACTCATGGGTTGAGTTAAGAACAGTTTAATAATTGAAATAAAATATAGCATAATAATAGTAAGAATAATAATTGTAATGAAAAGGAAGGTAACTACAAAAAAAGAGAGAAATAGAACCCAAGAAAAGATGAGTAATGCACAATGCAATTCCTCACCACCCACTGACTGATGACCAAGGAGAGATCAGCCCCTCCTGGCCAACTCCCCCCAGTTTATATCCTGAGCACGCCGTCCTATGGTTTGGAACGTCCCTTTGGCTAGTTGGGGTCAGCTGTCCTGGCCATGCTCCCTCCCAGCTTCTTGTGCCCCTCCTCACTGGCAGACCATGGGAAACTGAAAAATCCTTGACTTAGGATAAGCACTTCTTAGCAACAACTAAACCATCAGTGTGTTATCAGCATCGTTCTCACACTAAATCCAAAACACAGCACTGTACCGGCTACTAGGAAGAAAATGAACTGTCCCAGCCGAAACCAGGACACTTGGTCAGAACATTTTTTGGCTAGTTACGGCCAATTTAATCTTGCTTTATTTGTATGCTTGGGGATTACCAATGGGCTCACCAGTGACTCCTCGGAGCCACAGTGAGCCTTGGCTGTTTCAAGTCTCCTGAAGAGCCAGCTCCCTTTACAAGTTTTTGAACACTTTTCACTGTTTAAATCCTGAGGAGGAAAAGCAAGTGTTTAGATCCATGCCTCTAAATTCAGGTGCGTGAGCCATAATGCTACCTGGTTGGATTCTGAGACCCCCCAAAAATGCACTTCAGCTTTCAGCTTGACCCGTTAACCTGCCACGATTTTCTACACCCTGAATCTGCTGACCTGCATGACCAATAGGACATGCTGCAAAACTAACTTGGTATTTTTTAGGTTTTCCAGCTTTGGAGGATTAGTGGGATTAAGTCCTGGAGTTTGTTCTAGGTTTGAGAAGGGTTTTACAAAACGTATTCTTAATCAGAGATGAACAAATGAATTGTCAGTCAAATATTTGTACCGTTCAGCAAATTTAATGTTTTGATTTTATCTAATTCAAACAGCCACTGTATTTGATCATTCTGCAGGAGCTAATATATTGTGTTTGTATTGGAAACTGAATTAGGAGGTAGCAATGTCTCTATAAAAGCCTGAATAAACCAACCACGATACCCGAAAGCACTTTTTACCAGAAGCGTGAAGTTCACGTACTCAAAACTGACTGAACAATCAAACGAAAAGGTATTGTATGTGTTTGTGTATAGAAAAGCTGTGTGCTGCATTTTTCCCATATGCAAAATGAATAAGCAAATGGTCATGTAGGCCCATGGTTTACTAGTTTGAATACTTATCCTAAAATATGATGTGCACTGGAGAAGTTTACAGGAACAGGGTTGCTCAGGTAAGAGATAATAACTGAACAAAATGGAAGTTGGTGGGTTTTTTTTTTCCCCCTGCCTGAAATCAGATAATCTCAAGTGTTCTTCCAGAGAAGAATCAACAGGCACCTTGGAAAAAGTTGAAGGACACAGCTATAACTTTTTCATTTCCAATTACGCAACTTTTATTTTGGTAGAGCAAGTGTGTTTCACTGATAAGAATGACTTCAAAAATATAATTGAATATTTTAACTTTTAGTATATGCATAAGTTGGTTTATTATTCCTCCTCAGCCATAATATATAATATTTTACATCAGGATTACATTTTTTCAGACCAGGTCTTTTATAATCAAACCTGTTTCACAGTTTAATCTTATCATTATATTACAGTCCAGTACTCTTAACATTTTTATTGTTAATCAGAAGCTGGCAAGATCCTGTATCATGTAGTTCTTCCTTGCTTCAAAAATACAATATCCTGAACCAAAAAATGAAAAAAACCTTCTCTAAGATTAACAATAATTCAAATAAAAAAATAAGACTGGGTAAAAAAATAATGCTCTCGTAATCTGACTCAAAAGTTATGAATTTCAACGATTTTGAGAAATGTTATTTGTAGTTCATTATTTTATTAGTTTGTATTAACTAAGTTTGTATGTTAGATTGGTCTGAAATGATAATCAATCTTCTTTCATAAATGCTTTTTGCTGCATTAGATTTTGTGACTGACTATTAAAATTGGCAATACTGAAAGCTAAACTAACGAACACTTTTGCAAAAATGTTCCTATTATGTGAATTTTCTTTTGAGATTCTTCTTGGTTACCTTCTCTGTTACTGTTTGTACAATGGCATTTTACTGGTTTTAATGTTTACAGGCAAATTTGCGGGTGGGAGTTTGGAAAGGGCATCTGGGCTGACTTCTTCCATTGAATAAGTTCTTTCCCACACGTTACTTATTTAGTGCCGATGGCTAGTAACTTTTTTAATATATTCAAGCCTCCTTAATACAGTTAAGCAGTTTTGTTAATACCTGGAAATACTTATGGATAAGAATGAATAGCTTTTTTCTTAGTCTGTCCCAAATTGCTTTAAAAAGGTCAAGATAAAATCAATGTGGATGACAGTATCTTTTTGGCCATAAATGGTTATGACATTTGAGGTTACAGATGGATGATGCAATGCCGATATCAGATATAAGTACAGTTGTTTCTAACACATTTCTGAACTTTTTGGGTGCAAGATTAAAACTGTCAGATCATAATTAATTTGTTCTGCAACTGAAATAATGGGACTGCTTAAGACATAAAGAATCAGTACTATTGCACTAAATAAGAAACAGATCATTGCTGCAACCATTCTGAGGATTCTAACACTATAGATCTCCCATGGGTAGCACCTCCTCAAATGACTATATGTGGTATTCAAAATCAATAGCAAAAACATATAAATCTACCATTATTTTTTACCTAAAGGCGGTAAAAAGAAGTCTCTGATGTAGCCTTGATAATTTGAGACTCGATAACATTCTGTTAACTCCGCACTATCAGTTATAGCAAAGGTCAATAGGTCATAAAGATACTGTCTTAATTAACTGTTAGAGTAGTTATTCCATGCTTTAAGTGCAACTATTTACTATTATAATGCCATAGCTGTTACCACTTGTACACTTGATACCTAGGACAACCTCCGTAATCAGTAGTAGCTTTCTGGTGCATTAAATCGTGAATGTTTTGGAATAGCCTAACATGTCAATTCTCATTTATCTATGACATTATAAAGGTAAATGTAGTCTAAACCTTTCATTATAAGTGTATATTTTCTTTCCTGGAAAAGCAGTACGTCACTTTCAGTATTACTTCTTGAGAGGTTTCTGTACCGTAAGTTTCAGTATAAGACTTTAAAAGCTTCAAAGTGACTGAGAAAACACAGTTATTTATTGTTTGGCTAAAAGGATGATTTTCTCAAAAAAGGGTAACTTTTGACAAGTAAGTTTGCCCAAACTAAATCTTGTAAAAGTTTTGTAGACTGTTAAAGAAGCATTTGCTGCTGCAAGAAACCTTATGTCTGGAATGTAATTGATAGTCATAATCTGACTACCCATTGCATCTTTCGATACAAGAATATACATTTGCATTTTTTTTCAAGTGTAAAATTGAAAGCTGTAAGTTAAAAGAGAATTTAATATGTCATGCTACAACTGTGCCACCTAATTGTCTTTTTTGTTCCATTTGCCCAGAGATGCAGTGTTTGTGGAACACCCTGGCTTGTCACACGTCAAAGTTTTGTACAGGAAACAAGAAAGCAAAGTTGGGGGTAAACACGCACACTCACACGTACATATACACCACTATGTGAGAAAAACAACACTTACCGATGACAAACAGATCAGACTTTTTTTCATTTTTAATGATGGTTTGAAGAGGCACTCTCTTGCTATCAGTGACTCTGTCTGTAGGACTCTTCAAAGTAGACATCTGCAGCAGCCCTACTATCTTAAAGCTAGAAGAACTGTTTATTTCTATCCAACCTTCTCAAATTACTGTAGCTCTGGTGCTGCTTTTGCTTTTTATATACAGAGCATGCTTGGGATATTTCTTAGTTACCAGAGATTAATTACCAAAAATATCACACAGACATTATATTGGCCTAGAGGAAGTCGACTTCAGGCTTTGATACCTGAATTTACCTGAAGCCTCAGATTTGTGTTCAGGAGCCAGAATGGGGAACATCCTGGATATCCTTATTTAGGCTGACCAGAATCAAAAAGAGCAGGGCTTTTTCTTCTTTCTCATAATCAGATGGACTGTTTCTGTATCTGTTTATATATGATTGTAATTAATGTATGAGACAGATGCATACAAAATTGTCAAATACAGCAGTAATTTTGTATTCAGTAAAAAAACTATGAACAATAAAAATATTTTAATCAAAATCTCTCTTTAGATATGGGAAGTATTTTGCATATGACCATACCATTTTAAGTGAATTGGTAAAATAAGATGTATTTATACTACTGTAAAAATAATAGTCTGACATCTTGAACGGAATACTGTTACTTATTACAGGTGAGTGATACTACTGAGTGATCTCATCACTTACAAATACCAATAAGATCACATTTCTTTCATTTAACAACTCAGAATTCAGATTACTTCTAATGTGCTGAATAAACATGGAGTTTACTGATATTTCATGAGTGATGAGAATGTTCTAGTGGACCTCATTATTCACAAAATATCGATAAACCATTTATTCAGTTCAGCAAACCAGAAGGAAAACTGAACTTTGAATTTAAATGATATGAAAATAAAAGGATATAAAATAATGTGTAAGTAACTGCACATAATCGAGAAGAATAATCTCAGCTTTATTCCTTTAAACATGAGTTTACTTAATGTTATATTGAATTCCCATTGATTTAAATATTACTCAAGTATATAAAGTTAACCATGCTCCAGGTTCAGCAGGGGTTCTTAACTCCTATTTACATTCCTCACCTCCTGCTGAAATCATACGATTAGACATTTGCAGTATCAGACTGTTTCACATGGTTTTCTATACACATCATTTATTTACCCTTTTGATTTCAGACATAAAATTGGCTTATTATCAACTCCAGGTTTTCAGAAACAATGGAGTGTTTAGAATCACAAGTTATGCTGAAAGTTATAAAATACCAGTTCTTCATATTTTTGTAGGTCCTTTTTGTTACAATCGCACATACTTATATACAGCAAGAGGGCCCTTAAGAAAGCAGGTCTGTCTCAGAGGAACTGAAATAATCCTATATCTCTTGTCTGACCAACCACTATTCAGTTCAAAATGTGTTACATCCAAACCTGCATACAGAAATGCTGGAAAAGATTAACTTGAAAAAAAAGTTCTGGTGGAAAGATAGTTATTTACCCTCAAATAGCTAATTTCCTACTTATTATTGCAATACGTTTTGGTAAAGAGCTCAGGATGTCCACGTATACGTTACAAAATCTTTGCGTAGAACACTGATGCTTATCAGTTTCTTCTTCCACCCTCTTGATTTGTATTTTCAATACTTAAAAAGGGAAGAAGAACTACGAGGCTTAAGGGTTGAGTCTGACTGCTGAGTCTGGTGGGACTTTTGATCGTCCCTTATCTGAGTGTACCTGACCTTTTGCATTTCAATGGCAGGTAATAATACTTTTTATTTCCTACAATTGTTGGTTATGCACACTTCACCATCTCCGTCCAAGTGCTGCCTTCTTTAGTAATAACATTAATAAACCTTTCCATCTTTGATGCTGTTGTTGCTGTTACACGGCTAAAAACACAATCTTCAAATGCATTTCAGTCTGATGAGAAGTGGCTTGCTTGCTGATTTCAGAAAATAAAAGGTCCTTTAACTAGCAATAAGGAGAGGAATGAAAAACTGTTTGGACAAATGTTTCTTTTGCAACCCTCAGTCTAAAGGTACCTCTATTACATTTTGCTCTTGTTTTCTTTTACCAATATTGCAGAACCCTATGTCGTTTATGTTTTAGATATTTCTAAAATATTGATGTTTCTACTGAAGTATAACAAGCTTTTTTTTTTTTTTTTTAAAAAAAAAAAAAAAAAAAAACCCTTTACAATTTTAGTTTGACCTAGTCTAACTATAGCTTAGGAGAAGAAGACCCAAGATCTCTAATATCCTGAAGACTATTTTTTTCTAATTTTCTTTATACTTGATGCTGCCGATTAAATCTCTTCTGTGTACTTAAGCTGTGTCTTCATCTGTTCGCACATAATTCAGTCTTATGGCTCTGGTCACATATTACTATAAAGCTACCCTTTAATGTATTAAGGATATGAATCATCATGTTTAAGAACACCCAAAAGAAGAAGAAATCATTTAATAAAAAAATATAACATCAACAAAATAATATAAAATGACTTTGTAACACTTCAACAGCCCCATCTCTCCCCTATCAATATAACAAGATAAAGGGAAAGTGGAGCTGTGAATTATTCTCTTTTTCAAATACATCCTATGAAAAACTAACCCTGGGACCTGATTATAAGTTAAAAAGAAAATAAATTAGATTGTAACACATTAATGTGTATTACATTCTGCAGTCAGGTCAAGAGCAAGAAAGAGTGAACTGATTTTTTTTTTTTTCTATATATCAAACATCCCTCAAAGATTTTTCTCTATATGCTTACCTGATAAATCCTTTCATCCACTGTTCTGCAGATGTAAGAATAACCACAGATCTGGAAAATATGGACATTTTGGCTTTTTGCTTACATTTAGATGAATGGGCACACAGAAAATACAAAGTTTGCGGCCTAAGTTTAAATAAGAAAAACAAAGGCATACATGAAATGCAATTCCCAAGAGATACCAGGATTAACAGCAGGCTTCAGATATTGTTGTTAGAAGAAAGTGAAAGAAAATGTTCGTCCGGCACTTGAGAAAATGATCAGCAAGTGATGCCAATGAAAGCTGATTATTCAATTTTCAGTTCCCACTAAAAAAAAGCATCTAGTTAGCGCAGTTACCATTGATTATAAGAAGAAAGGTCTCAAGCCTCTAATTGCAAAGAAACAAGTTACAGAAAATTTCAGTTAGGTGCTGTCAAGCTCGCTGGGCTTCGTCAGCTACATCCTCAGGTGCTCCGAGGTTTGCAGGACCTGGGTGGCTGCAGCCCTGTGTTATCCCCTCTTGGCACAGTGCTTTGAGCAGCAGGTGGGACTGGAGACCTCCCAAGGTCCCTCCCAGCCCAGGGTATCCTCCATCCTTTCCAGTGCCTGTGATTTTACTGTGCCTCCTTCGGAGAACTGGAATGGTACAGGTTAACTGAACAGAGCCTATAGAATAGCTGAAAAGAAAGAAGTGGCTGAAAGAAAGGGTCTAGAAGGTAAGGTTGGATAAATCAAGGATGTTAGGTCTGGTGAAAAGGGGCAGTCTCAGATCTTCTCTCAAGACCAGCCGCTTCTAACAGTACAGCCACACCAAAATTTGCAATTAATCGATGCATTAAACAGAAAGACAACAGCAAAAAAAAAAACAAACACCGCATCCTCTTCTTTGTTTCCTGAAAGGTATTCCATGAAAACAAAAAAGCCAAATCCCCCCCAAAAACCTGTCAAAAACCAACAACAAAACCCCAACCAAACAAGCACATATAATGTATAAGAGCAATAACTGGGAATGGTTTGCTGCTTTTTTCCACTCATTGGCAGATTCTGTAAATCCTCCAAACTGACAAATGTGCCTCCCCATTTCTTAATAATTTGTGTATTTTCTCATCTAAGTCTTTATTCCATGTGTGTTCTAAACCAAGGAATTATAATCTTGCTTGGAATAAAATGTACGCTGTCTTGATTACCCACAAAACTCCTTTTCATTTATTTCATTGAGAGACAGTATATTCTGTTAAGGGCCTCTTTGGGTTTTGAGGAGCACGGGATGCAGTTCTTGTAGAGGAAAGTCGAGTGATTCAGTTAGCAGCGTTTGATGGCCATAAATATTCCTGAGCATACAGCTCTGCAACCAGCCTGCGAGGAAACCAGCCAATGGTGGATTTGGAGAACAGGCAGGGAAAGGAGCAACAGATGGGCAGCAGCCTCTGTGGGTTCGCTGGAGACCATTGCTTTCCTTTTTTTCATTGTCAGATGATCACACAATCTTCAGGACGTTAAGGTGGAGACATTATTATATTCTTTTAAGCTAAAGTTCTGCAATCATGTCTAGCTGTCCTGTGGCTGGTAAAAGAGTCTCTGTGGCTCTTCCCATTTCAGTGCATGGTGAGAAGGCAGCTGATGGAGTTGCACAAGTTGTACTCACACATTAAAACTAAAATATTGTGAGCCATCACTCAAATTAATTTGCCTTCATAAGATAATCCTCTTGAACACAAGATGTTTGCGTTTCTACGGTCGCCACTGAAGCCAGGCGAAGATTATAATTCTCCGAGAGATGCTGTGTATTATCAGTTTGGTGTAGAATTAGGTTCTTTACGCAGCCTGTAAAATTATGCTGCTGGAAAGTAACCGTAAGTGTTTCTGATTGACAGCTAGAATTCAAAAGTGACAGGAACATAGCTGCAAATGTGCTAGCATGACAAAGTGATGCTTGACATCTTGAGTTTACCAATACCTAAGAGAATGACTGAAAAAAAGGGGCAGCTAAACCAGCTGAAAGAATTGGGATGACAAGAAGAGGTGCTCCTTCCATGAAGGAAAAAAAGTGAAGGGTAGGTATTTTCTTTTTCTTTTTTTCTTTTTCTCCATAGGTGTCTAGCATACGCTTCATAAGTTGTAGAAAATAGTGCAAGGGGATTTTATATTCCCCCATATGAAGATGGTCTAGACCCTGGTAAGCTCTCAGTGGAAGGCAAAGATTAAGTTAAATTTTTGCAAGACTCTTAGGATTTGACCGAGACCCCTTAATATGCTCAGTTTGCTGTTAGAATTAATTGCTGGCAACCTTGAATCTCTTATGTACTGATTAGTCTTTTCTACTAGACTGTCAGCTTTGCTACAGCCTCGAAGTGGAAACTTTATGTCCTGTTTTCTGTTCCTTTTTCTTTAATACGGTCTTCTATTAAATAATAGCCAGTGACTGCTGTTCGTGTAAATCGCCCCCTCAACATTAAAAAGCCAGTCTCTTAAAATGAGGAACATTACCGTGTAAAAGGGTTTGCTAGTTAAACAGGACAACGAGACTCTATGTGAATTACATCTTTAAAGAGTGGGAGTCAGTGTCTGGCTCTTAAGAAACAAGCGAAACGAAGAGCTACTTCACTTAGGGTTAGTGTGGTGAAACATCCTCACTCTGCTGACTTACAGCATTACATATGTAAGGGCTCATGAAAAAGTGATGTTTGTGCGCAAGGCTTGTGCTCCACTTTAATCTTCGGTTCGAATTCTCATCTTGTTCTGAGTCTCCACAGAGAGAGACATTTAAATTCCAGAGACTGGAAAGCCACCCTCAGGTCGCTTAAAACAGCAACTGTGCTGAAACATGCATACAGAGACTGGTTTTGTAGAGGTATGTATAGGCATATTGCAGAGATTCCATATGTATATGGATGATGCGTGTACACACACACTTAAAACCCCCATCCCTACATTGCTGTGTATGAATTTCTGTACATAAGCAATAATCAATCCCAATAAAAGGTAAATTTAGGTATTTCTGGGAAGTGTCTGCCGAGGCTTTTCTGGTTCTGCCCCAGTACAGGCAGAATGCTGAGAGCTCGTATGGATTATACATACAAATGGCTTTGAACACGTTTTATTTTTGCTTCTATTCATAACTTGCGCAAGTTAGTTTTGCTTCTATTCATATACAATTGATTTCATTCTGTAGATTATGGGAAAAAATGACGCATAATTGTATTCAGCTATATAAAGTGATGCTCGTTTGACAGTTTTTAGAGATTACTGCAGAATTATGTGGCAGTGGTTGTAAATTTAAATATTAAGATCTTTTTTAAATAGGTTTGCCCTGCTCCTTGAGAATTGTGGGTACTGAATACAATACAGTATATACAACTGTAACATTATAGGAATATGTATTACATTTGCTTAATGCTGAACCCACTCTGTGAAGGAAATCTGAGCATCACTCCTCTGTTACCAGGTTCACACTGTATTTTGAAGAAACAGTGAATAGGCCACTGCATGTGATACTAGAGGAACTGTATGCAGAACAAGAAGTAAAAAAAAGCACGTTGATACTCAAAGGCAAAAGAGGGTTTGGATAAAAAATATAAAATTAGCAGAGGAGAAGATCAATAAGAATTGTTAGAGAAATAGGTACCTGTCATTGTCATTGGTATTTCTTTGACACTTACTATGCAGTAAGTTTCAAACTAACACTGTGCTTATAAAGATGGAGAGGAAACTTCAGGAGCTGGCCTCTGTTTCTTCACAATTCCCCTATTCTCCTGTTTAATTTACACACGTAGGGAGTTTTTATTTGTTTTAGTTATTTATTTATATTTATAATATAAAAATATTATATTTATTTATATATAGTATAAACCCTGTGTTTGCATTGGGTTGGATAGTGTTATATTTAAACCACTAAGAAGGAATTAAGACCATATAAAGGCCACATAAAAGAAATGACCTGTGAAAACAAGAAAGAAATATTTCTCTTTTCCCAAGATATTGTCACCCAGATCAAAGATACGAAATTAAAGGATGGAAAAATTGGGCTGATATCAGGAAGCCTTCAACAGTGTGAGAAGAGCCGGTGTCTGAGTAAATGCTTTTGACAGGTGTGCTACAAGGGCCAAACAGGCAAGATCTTCAAAACTGTTTGTCATCTTCTCTTGCAATTTTTTACAAAGAGAAGAAAAAAGAAAAGGCTGAAGTGGGAAATTTATATGTGTTTTGAGGCTACGAGGAAAGTTACCAAAGGCCCCAATTTAAAGATTTCAGAGCTGTGAAGAAGAAATGAAATGTTACAAGATTTATGAGGGGTTGGAGTTCAGTGAATGTGTGTCTAAAGAAATGACTTGCATTTTAATGAACTGTATTACTCTTGAGAGGCAATAGCTTGGTTATCCTTTCTGAACAATTACTTTGACTGTGTGTGGCTGTCAAAGAGAGCTCATTATACCAAAGAAGTTAGAATTCAGCTCTATAGATTGATATGATGGCCTCCAATTCATGGTATGCTTCTAAAGGCAATGGAACCAGCAGTGAGGGGCATCCAAAATGGTAATTACTTGTGGGAAATAGCTTCATGGTTTCAACTTACAATTCAAAGGGCTTTTTTTCAAGAAAAAAAACTTTTAATTCAGTCTGTAACCTAAACCTCAAGGCCAACCTACAACTTTGTACAGCAGCTAAAAAATTTTGAGTCTGTCATATCATACAGATTGAAAGAAAGCATTTAATAGATACGGCCTCTGAAGCAGCAGTTAGTAATTTACAGTATCTTTGTAAATATTGGGGGTTTGTTTCTTTACATGTTTTTCCTGGCTTGTAGAATTTCTGACTACTGTCTTGCTTGTTTCAGTGGTCAGATTTGCTAAACTTTAGTCTTAAAATCAAGTTAAGACATTTGGGTTTTTTTTTAAAAAAAAAGGGAATTCCTATTAAAAATATTTTTTCCTGCTGTTGATGCTGTTGTCAGCCAGGAGACTTTGTTTGCTTGAATTTTTTTCTATTTGTGCTCTGACTGATCACCAACTCTTTCTGCTTTTTGAGTAGACACCTACAGCTGCATTGTGTATGAAAATATGAACATGGGTAAGAAGACCTTCCCATTGATAGCTCTATTTCAGGTGCATATATGTTTCCAAAGAGCAGCTCTCCTTCAAGCCTTAGGCTAGCAAACAAATTTATCACAGCGATATTCCCTGTAAAATAATACTATAGCAACAGAGTATATACAAGATTAAATGAAACACTACTTGAAATTCTGATACATATTCATACTTCTGAGGTTTTCTTTATTCATTCAGATTTATTCTTTTTATAGCAACATCCTGCAGGATTGTTTTACCTCCTACATCAAGGAGTTAAATGAAAATCCTACAACCACAGAACAAAACCAGGCTTAGTTCATATGTTAATGAGTCAGGATAATTGCAGCTTTCCCTAGGTAATCTCGGTGTCAATTATTCATGAACCGTTGACAGCAGACATGACATTTCCAACTGACAGCTTTCCATCGTTTTGTTTACAAGTATGAAATGCTTAAGTATGAAACATTAGATAGGAGTTAAGAATTATGGTGTTGTGGGTTTTTTTTTTCAGGAAATATGGAAAAATAGGAGAAGAAAAAAATGGAGATACAGTCAATTTTCCTCTTAAAGGACAGAAGAGCCTATTCCTGCCAGTAACTTTTGCAGCATTGTTGGAAGGAAGCTATTGCTCGGGTATTAGGATCCTCTGAGCTTCAAAATCTGCGCTGAGCCCAGGTAACAATATTATGTCCCATCCTGGCACATAGCTAGTGCAGTGCCATTGTAAGCGGAAGGACCCATGTTTTGCTTCCCATCCCCTCAGTGCTTGTCCCCTCCTAAAGCACTAGTGAATATCACATATAACGCATGCCTGGGGAATACTGCCAGGCTCCCTGCTTCAGGTCTGTCCTTTCCTCCATACCACTCTATACTTCCAAAAAAACCCAATGACAATCATAGCATATTCTCTCTCGACTTTCCCTTTTGTGAAACCGGACTCCCCTAACTGAAAAAGCTGCGTAGAAGTGAAATGCCAACTTTGCAACCTGGGACATACAGGTTCTCTCACTAAAAGTTGAATTTTACCCACTAAAATTAAATTCCTGTGTATCTTTAAGTGCCTTTGAAACAGTCTTATTTTATGACTGCTGTTCTTCTATCTGTGAAGACATTAGAATATTTTCCAATAGTAGCACCCTAATTGAAATTAATTGACAATAATACAATGGGGAACAAGTTTTTAAAGGCATTTAAGTGCCTAAAGATGCAGATAGGTACTTAGTGAGGTTTTTCAAAAGATTCTACACACCTGACTCCCATTATGAAAAAGTTTAAGGAGTCTCAGTCCATTAATAAGCTATTTTAGTTTTTCAGCCTTCATACTGATTTTGAGAAAATTACTATTTAAGAAAATGCTCACCCAGGCTGAGCATTTACATTTTTTTTTCTAACCAACCAAGTTATTTTTCATTTGAATACATGTATTTCTTAGCATAGCATTACAGATATTTTTTAATTCTTTTTTTGAAATGAAAGGGCTGGCAAGGCATAGTGGAAGAACTGGGGTTTAATAATGATGAGGGTTCCTTGAATAAATAAAAAGAGGTTGATTTTTTAGGGTGCATCAAAACTTAATGTACAATACCGTATTTCCAGAAATCCGGTCTCAACTAAAGCACAGCACCCAAGACGTGGACCCAATTCTCCATACTCTTTTAGCCCATCTCCCCATATTAACTCTAATCTTGCAGCTTGCATTCGTAATTCACTCAGCTAATCTTTCATAGTTCACAAACTCTGGTAGCCTGTATTAACGATGGTCCCTCTGGACTCTTAACTGCTTCTACAGTTTCAAGACACATTACTCTTCCATGTCATTATTTAATTGACAATGTTCAATTGACAGATCAAAAAAAGGATATGTGGAATTTACCAAAAGCAAAGCTATTTTAATACTTTATTATTGTCAACTTTTCCATGTTCATACAGTCTTGTATAGTATGATCCTTCATCAGTCCTTTAAAAATATGTTATTTTTCACATCTTTTTTTTCTTTTTTTTTTAAATTCAAAGAAGTAGATAGATTTGGGATTCTGTTTTAGGGGGGAGTTTTTAGCATAATTGCTCTACATGAAAACAATCTCTTTTTGCTAGACAACAAATTTTTAAAATTGTTTAAATTAATGCCTTTAAATTAAAAAAAAAACAAAACAAAAAACAGACAGACTATATAGTAAAATATTCTGAAAACATCTACCCCAAAAGCTCAGACACACTTCTTTCTTTTAAACATCTCTGGTTTTGTATGAAACCATTTGTGTTGTTTAGCAAACATGGACGCACTTATTCTTGCCTTGTAATGTGCACCCAAAAGTCCCTTTTATGTCAATAGAACATGCAGCAAGAAAATCAAAACTGATCCGTGGTACATATGGATTAAACATATATCCCTCAGCACCCTCTTCCTATTTTTACATGTATATGGAGGTGTTTATAGTCTCAGCTTTCATGCTGATTTGCCTTTTGATGGTAGAAGGTGAAAGAGGAGGGGAAGGGTCCTCGTGTGGGTTTTACAGGTTTTTAAATCATTTGTGTCTCAAGTTGTTGCTGCATTATAGTGTAACTTAAAATACCATTGCCAGATAGACCAAAACAGCTATTTTATGAAATCTCAATTAAAATACTGAGGGAAATATTGTTCCATCTTAGAAAACTCAAAATATATTAATGTTGATAAAACAAAATGTTTTCCTTGACTTCTGGTATTGATTGAGTGACTTGTAAACCACTTGATAGTCTAAAAGTATTTCAAATAAAAGGCAAACATGACCTTTCACTGTGATTATGTTCCCCAGGTAGTTATTCCTGTTTGCATGCACAGACAAACAGATACTGTACTGACTTTTAAAGATCTTCCATAGGTGCTGCAGGAAAAGGTAAAATTTCCTAGTCTAAAATAGATAATAACATTACAAGCATCCCAAAAGACAAGTGAGCAACAAAATTTTTACTTGGAAACATTTCATCTCTCAAGTATAAAGCAAAACTAAGTAGTATGAAAAATAGTCCAAAACAAAAATGTTTATTTTATTTCATATTCTGAGCGAAACCATCTGTGATTAATTCTGCCATATAAATATCTACCATCACCTTTCCAAAACTGGGACAAAAGTTGGCCTTTTTTCACAAGATTCCCCATTTTTTGAATAAACTGCGCAGAGGAAACGCTAGTATCCAATAGCAAATGATGTAAACTGTTCACGAAACATTTGTTTAAAAGGTTTTACAATTGCTCTTTAACTATTATGAAGTACTAGTGCATAATAGGTAACTCCCTTTTGTTAGATTACTGTCTAGTCATGCATCTGTGTTCTATTTCTGATGACTAACTATTGCTAAATTTCCGCAGAATTGCAGTTGAAGGATAAGATACCACTGAAGATTTCTAAAGCTGACTTTCTGTTTCAGTCCTTACCTTTTATTTTAGAGTGTCATTAAGGAGACTGAGCTTTGCACAAGAGCCTATGCTCACCCCCATGGATAAAACTCTTACGGTACACACACTCCTCAAACTTGTCCACAGTTCAGTCAAAGGTCTTTAAATAGATATGTGGGGCTTCTGAAATTTTCTTCATTAACACATTTTCCTCATGCTTTCCAAAAAAGAGGTGAGGTTATTGTTTGTAACTGCGTAAATTATTGTACAGACTTTGAACGCTATTCGTTGCTGTTACAGTGTCCAGAAGAAAGGGTGGAGTTTGTCTCCCAGCCTCTTAAATAAAAAGGAATAAATAAATAAATAAATCTAACATTAGTTTTGAAAAGCAAAAATGCATTTTGCAAATCAAAATGATTAATCTGTCATTCTCTTGGAAAAAGCTCTAATCAGTCAGAGTAAGGGACTCAAAATGCATGGTAAACAAAACCAAGAAATCTACAGAATAGCTTAAGCTAAAATAACCTTTCAAAATAACCATTTTTGTATTATTTTTATACCAACAATAAATGACTGGCTTGACCTTAAATGTGACATTATTATTTAACATAAGAGATATTGATATTGTAGAAAAATGGCAAATCAGTTTGAAAATCATTGACACTGCTCAACTGACATTTTCTGTTTACTAATATGAGCTGAAAAAAAGCTCTTCCATTATGGATGGCCGAAGTCAGTTTTATACTGCTGAAGATTTCATCTTTGCATCTAAATACAATGGTGCCGAGCACTTTGCAGAATCAGAACCCCTTTCATCAGGTCAGCTGTGAAAGGTTTTCTATGAGCTGTTGTTGGCAAATCGGCACCTTTGGGGGCAGCCCTAGCCTAGCCATGCACTGGTGCATAAAGCTGAAGAACTTTTTCAGGTATTGTGTGCTTCAGTGGAGATAAGTAGCAGATAAATTGCTTTTACACAGTGGTAACTGCTCAAGTACAAATTTTTAAGGATCCCTCTAAGAAGAGCGATTAACATTACAAACGTTCTTTAACCCCCTAAGGAACATGCTTGAGAAGGAGGAGGAGAGATGGGAGAGAGATGCCCACGCAGTCTGGGCACTGAGCGTCAGCAGTAGCTGGGAGCTGGTTTTTGGCATTTACACCATCCTGAATATATACATGCAGACAGACCCAGAATCACTTTCCTTTCCACCCCTGTTAAGGAAACGCACGCTCATTTCAACTGGGTTTTCACTTTTTGTCTTAGAAGAATGAAACTGTGCTGTCAGTTTTGAATATCACGTTTAGCCTCTACTTGTACTGAATCTGTATCAGATGCCAGATCTCACACTGAAGAGATATATACCTCTGTGAATTTTACAACACTAATATCATCACTTAATATTGTCGTTGAGACCAAAGTGGAAAGTCCTTATTAGACAAAGGGGATGATGGTTGGAACGGTGGGATCAGGCTACCTAAACAACAAACATTATGTTAGCAATGTTACCGGTTTTAACCACAGGTAAGGGATGATACGGAGACTTGGCAAGGCAGGCTACAATCCATTATATATGTACATGTATTGTAAACACAAAAAAGACACATGCCGGAATCCGGCATCCTTCAGCTCTGGATACAAGGCTGACTGCCGACGAGTCCACGCAGGAAAGCGCTTTTCTTTGGCAGAGGAGGCTGCAGGGACAGCCCCCATCCATCTTATACATGGGTCAGGTAAAACACACCTTCAGGCTGTCACTGCGCTTAGATTCATGAATCAATCAGATTTTTATCTGTCTTTTCTATTAAAGCTCCTATTTCAGCAAAACACTTAACCACTCTGAAGTCTCTTGTTCTGGTCCGTTCCTGTTCAGCAAATCATTTGTTCATGTTCAACGTATACTTTTGTGACACTTTACCTTCAGCAGGAAATTCAGCTACAGTGAAGATATATTTATCTGCTTAGCCTTAGGGTTTATCTCTGAAGTGACAATGAAGTAAGTGAGGAGGTGCAAGACGATAGTTATTCCATATCAATTCCCTATGTGAACTTCTAAGTGTGCAATAGCCCTTTCTGAGTAAGCATTAGTGCTGTGTACCTGTTCTACTGCATTGTCAGCTAACCCTGCAGCTCACCTTTCGTGTTCGGTGGTAACGGAATATCCCTTTACCTTGTGTCTGCAGAGCACCTCTCACCATGACCTAAGGTTTTGAATCAATTCTATAAATACAGCATTTAGATTATAGCATGCAGGAATTACATATTTTATTGTATATTAATTATATGTTGTTATGCTATTATAGATTGAAAATATGTCAGAGTCATAAAAATTTAAAAGTGAACAACAAGAAAGCCTTTAAAATTCCAATTGGGCTATAATTTCTCAGTTCTAGTGCAAATATATTCTTACCTGCAACTTCTCTTTGCAACTTCAGGGGGTGTAAGATATGAGAAAAACAAGACCCAACAAAACTGTAATACTTGTGCCCAGTGTATGGTTATAAATGATAATGAACTAATGCTTAGTTTTCCCTAACTAACCAATCTTTTTTTCTGTTTCATAAAATTGCAGGTCTCTACTAATTACTATATGTCTCAAAGTTATTTAATGGATGTTGTGTGCATGTGCTTACCCTCATGGGTAGCTTGGAAATGGGTGCCTTTGCACGTTGGCTATTTGAAGTGACTTAGATGCATTTGATTCCTTGGCTAGAAGTGGAAATGCAGAATTTGCTTTCTGCTAGTACCTGCGCCTGAAGGAATGTGATGTTTTCGGATATACTTCTTTCACCGAATTCACCCATGTGTTTATACTCGGCAAAAGATGTGGAGAATCCTCAGGCATTGACCAGATGATTGCTTCATCCATATGAAGACAGTACTTCTGGGTACAGAAATACCAGCTCACAGTGTAAGTGTACCTGTTTCTTCACTTTACTGTTCCAGAGCTAGATTTCCAATAAGATTGAGATTTCTGCGAATACAATGTGCTGTTCAGAAGAACTCTTACAAAAAAAATGAAAAAGCAAAACGTACTTTACCGATCCTGTTAAATCAATGACAAAGCTCCCAATGATTTCAGGAATAAATTGTTAACCCACAGTGACCCCACAATAGCTCTAATTGTCTGCAGGCGGAAAGATTTTCTAATATGCTACTTTAAGGCTACCACATCAGGTGCTAATGTCCCACTATAAATAAAAAACACATTTTAAAGCCCATAATTATATGTTTATTCAGATTTCAGCAGTAGGTCAAGGAAATTTATCTGCATTCTATAAAGTCTCTGCATTACGTGCACTGTAAAATGTCAGAAAATTTAAGGAGTTCTTAGTTATTATCTCTTTTGGTTGCTTTTAGATACACACGATAAATATTTAAATAATATTTTAATATTATTATAAAAATCCAAAGTAATTTTAAAAAAAGAACTCCACAAAATGACAAAGGAAATTGGATTGTGCATAGCAACATCTACTAGAAAACTAGGCTTAAGCAATCATTTGCATCTCAAATAAAAAGTAAATTTATGGATTGGCTTTAATTTCAGGCTTTCCAAATTCCTTTTGCTTTCCATTTTTATTCCATTACATGATACCTCGGAGATGCAACCTGTCAGTTCTTTTTCCTGCTTCTCACTTTGCCATTTCACTTCCTTTATTCTGTTGACTTTCTTTCAGATTATCCCATCTTTGTCCTCCTTTTCTTTTTCCTTCTTTCCTCAACGTTATTTTTTCTCTTTGTTTTAGCACATAGACCTGCAAAGTAGTCCTTCTCTGGTAAATCTCACTCATGGTACAGTGTTATAAGCTTTTTCCAGTAGTTTTCCATGTTAGGCTTGTTCTCATTTATGTGTGGGCTTCTTTGCGGCTCACCTTCACAATCACCTAGGTCTATGCTATACGTTATGCCAGGGAAATCAGTACGCCTGATGACAACTCCGTATGTCAGTTCCCCTGTACTTTTGCTGTCAGGAGCTCACATTAAGGAACCATTATTTTTTTTAAAGTGGTAATTACTGAGTGGTAACTACAGAAAAAACAAAACAGTTGTTGCGAATTGCTTAGTTAATTATACTTTGAAATGAAATTCCAAGCTTTTTGCGCTATAAACGTTTTATTTCTTTGCCAGTGAAAGGCAGTTCATTTTAGAGATAGTAGAGATAGTAGCTTTACCTCCAGTGTCCTGGGCTGCAGTGCGGTGATCAGGTAAATGCAGGCTGATGTACAGCAGAGCATCCCCATCCACTGTTCGTACTCCTGACAGTTGCTGCTTCATCCTTCTCCGTACCCACAGCTGCACTAGTGGAATTACGTGGGGAGACGGACTGTGGGCCTGATTTGCATGTGTGGGGAGAAAAAAAGTATTTTCAGTCTGGGCATGTTTCTGGTTGAGCTTAAGATGAGGAAACATGGCTACTCGTGCTGGCAAAGCATAGGGATGGGCACGTGTACCTGAGGACGGGGGAGAGGAGAAGGCAAGACTCTAAGCAGATGCCCACCATTATGTCAGTTTAGGAGGATCGTAAAACCTCACCGTTAGGAATGATGACATGTTAGGAAGCCATAAAAATGCAGTATCACAATGGTATAGTTTGTATCTACGTATAGAGGATTTAAACACATGCTTAATATAGCTAGCAGTATTCAGAAAGTGCCAAAACTGAGCAACTGGAGCAGGATTCTTGTCGTGCAACTAGGTATGCATCCTCTTGCTGCGTGGCTGTCAAGGAGTAATCCACCCTCCCACAATCAGTCACAGCACCTCAGCTGAGAGACAGTATTTCGTAAGACGTCTGTCATCTGTTGTAATTGGCTTGGGAAGTGTTCTTGCTTTATTTCACTGGATGGTTAAATGGATTAGTTGAAGCTAGTACTGAAGGGTAAGCAAGCTGCTCCTTGCACCTTGCTTCTTGAAGTTTGGTATGGAATATAAACAGTTCTTAATATCAAGCTGAGTCAATACATTGTTTAGAAGTTCCTCAAAGAAGTGAGAAGTTCATCATACTAGTATTTTCAAAATCTTTGTAAAGCTTTTGCTTGAATTGATTAAGGGCTTGTCTTCATATGGCATTCAGTTAAGTACTTCCTTCATTGTAAATCATCTGGAATAGGTGACCATATTTGACTTTCGTGGTTACTAAGAGACTTTGCACTCCATCGGTAAAACAAATTATGTACTCTAGACTTTCCTGGCTTTGTAAGTGGAATAATTGCATCTTTTGACTAGAACCATGCTCAAGCATTAGACTACCATCACCGAAGGAAGCTTGCTAGAATGCTTCTTGTGCATTACACAAGCAAGTCCTCCTGCTCTAATACCAACACTCTGGGGAGGTCAGCCAAATTAAGGCAGAATAATTTCCCAAATGAATAGAGTTCAGAAATGCTGAACCGTCAGCAGTGCTATAGTTTAAATTGAAGTCATTATTGATTCCTAAGTTTTTACTTTACTGTTTGGGGTTTTTTTCTTGGTTTATTCAACGGATGGCTCATAATGCAACTGACTTGAGTAGCTGGAGCACGTCTGAAACAGCCCTTGGTAAATGCAATAAACCTGCAACCTCTGTTTTATCATCATTCATACTTCTCTGCCATTACTTGACAGGTGTTTTGATGAACAAGCACGATAGCTCATAAGAAGTTTGACCAGACTAAAACATATATCTTTTCTGTCTATGTGAATTGCAGTGCCCATAGAAAACCTGAAGTGCTGGCGTTCCACTTCAGGTTTTAATGCTTACTCTACAGAGGTGCAAATGGCAGCATAAGATAAAGCAAACTTGAATGAGCTGTGAAATGACAGAAGCTGTTAGAATCACATCTTGTGAAATAATTTTAAAATTCCTCTTGGATCAGATACCAAGTATGCTAAGCAAATTTTGGGATTTCTACATTAGAGGGTTGCAAAAAAATAAAATGTCTGTTAAGATGCTAACAATATAATGCTATTATCATATTTATTGAGGCTATGTGACAAATAAGCATAGTTCTCCAAAAGAGGCTTGAAAAGTAATGTGGGGTTTTTCCAGCTAAAACCTCACCTTCTTTTCTAATAAATTTTAAATTAACCTGCAGTGAAATTGTATTTTATATTAGCTACTCGTCAGTACAAATCTGAAAAGGAAGGGGGACTGTCTATATGAGGCTTGCCTGTGAGAAGGGATAATTTTGAACTGTGAAGTGAATACTCAGCAAGATCAATTCTGCCAATTATGATGGCAAGCATATTATCCAAACTTGCAAATATTTACTATCTCTCAGTATTTCTGGCTGGATTATTCTATTCTAATAAGAAACTTATGCATAATAAAATGTGTTGTTTTCTGACTTTGCTCTATCAGTAATGGATTAGGTTGTAAGCTGAAGTAAATTAGCACTAGAGTTTTTTACAGTGACTGACAAAAGAACAGGTACAAGTCCAATATTTGATTCCTTTTGTTGTCACATTGAGGCCTGTATGCATAGCCAAAGTTTTGTGCACAACTGGACAAGAGTTTTAATTCTCCATTGCTGCTTTTGCAAGGTGTTCTAACAGCTGAAAACATCAATGCTTTAAAGGATTTCTTTGGTGATTAGAAGTCTTTTACCTAAACTTCATCACAGTTTAAAGGAAGCTTAATAACTAGCGAGAGCAACACAGCTCCACATCTTCAAAGGGTGGTTTTGCAAGCCTGCATACCAAACAGAAGACTTACCCCTGGAATGCATAACCTTGGAGGAACAAAACTGTACCCGATTTACCTGTCAACTGGGTCAAGACAGCAGCTGGGAAGTTACAGTCCTCTCAGGGTGCCAGAGAAATTTTGTTTCAAATTAAGCTCAAGTCAAGCATGAGTCGCAGTTTCATTCATATTAAAATAAATTACTGCATTATTCAGCTTGGAAACATGAAGGTTCAATATGTGCTTGTGCGTGTGTGTGTGCACGTGCTTGTATTTTTTTTTTAATATGTATGTATATTAACTCATGATGAAAAAAAGAACGTTCTTACTCAAGATGTACTGGTGCAGATGGAGAGGCATGAACATTAACTTCTAAAGGTTTCTTTTCCTCCGTGTTCAAGATAAATGTTTGTCTCTGAGGCTATAGAGTTTTTTTTCGTAAGCTTTCTGAATATTTCATTTGATATACATATAAAGCAATTGCTTTACCAGAATAAACAGACCACTTATATACTGTGCTAAATGAACCTGAGTTTTTCTGATTCGGGTGAATAATTCAAGACTGCTGACCTCTTTTTCTTGTTCTTTCTCACAAGAAAACTTTTACTTTGATTCTATCTCTTTCTATTTCTTTGATTCTATGTTTACTTTGTTTTTTCTGCCCACTGCTACATCTGAGTTCTGCCTCGGACATGAGGATAGAAGAGGACCTGCTCTAAGGCTAGCAGCAAATTAATATTTTTGTAATGTAAACTGGCACGGACAAGACTAAGGAGAGATACCAAAATCACAAACACCAGTCAAGGATGAGCTGCAGACAGAAAATTGTTTGAAATGTTTTTCTCTGTGTAGAACAGTAAATGCAAACATGTTTGTAGAATCCATCCAAAGTAATTTTTTAAGCAGAATACTAAGGCAAAATTGTGGCTACTCGATCATTTTTTAAACTTCAGCGTGGGCTTTCACGTAACATGTTTCAACATGTGAAAGTTTGTTAAGATGCAAGTCCCCTGAGCAGTGCAACCAGCCCGCCCAGTACAGCACTGGCAATGGCAAAGGGACATGGCTCGGGTCCTATGTATGGTGTAGTCACACAATCATTAAAAAGGTCTGTGGGAATCATTGCTGATGCCAAACTTGTAAGCTAAGGCCCCTACCTGCTTCCCTAACCATCACTCAACTGGCCCTAATTCCAGCGGGCTAATGATTTGGTTTGTTCCATTCTCCACAGAGTAGCAATAACTGGGGGCGGGGAACGTTATAATCAAAAAACAGGGAAAAAGAATAAACAAGCAAGAAGCAACTAGACAGCACTGTTGAGGAAGAAAAAGGGCTTTGCTTCTGGGTAATGCGACATGCTGGAGAAGGATTTTTTTTACCCTCTGCTTGTGAGAAAGACAGGCAGAACAGCCATAACGTCAGTGGTTGGAAGCACCATCCCTCCTTTCCCTTGTGCCTTCCTCAGCCCAGCGTGTGAGTGACAAGGGTGAGCGAAGTCCTCCCAAAAGAGCCCCGCATGGATGCCGGGGGTCCCGCTCCCTCCCCTTGGCAGGAGGCCTCTGAACTGATTCTTCACAGTGACTGACAACTCTTTCCAGCAGTACAACTGAATTCGTGTTCTGCAACATTTTTTTTCCCTAAGGACATTCTTTCTTTTTTGTTAATACTCTGTATGTATTTGATCTTCTCGCCTTCACAAAACAATCAAACGTGGCTTGTCAGCAGTTTATTATCGAAAGAGAAACAGGAAGGGCAGGGAGGGGCTACATGCATGGCGAAAATGTTGGGTTTAGATGAAAAGTTATGAGGTCTGATCCTTTGGCAGAGATAAGCTCAATATTTTAAAATCATGGCTTTCTGTAATCAAACCAAACGTGAAGCTGAATTGATAATCACGCAAACCATTATTTTTCTTGAACCAGAAGTAAATTGGCATTTTGATGCTTTTCTGAATGCTGCAAGAATTGAACCAAAACAGATTTTTGCTTGCAAGCTAAACACTACAAATAAAAATAGACAGCTCCCTAGCAGGGACTTATTTAGTATGAGCCTTATTTGCACTTGATAGGAGCTTCAAAACAACGTCATGTCAGAGCCTATTCCCCTCTCTCTCTATCCCTTCCCCCTCGACTCGCAGGCACGTATAGCGCAAACGTTCACTCCAGCTGCGTGACATTGAGCTTCTTCACCCTGCGCCACACCAGCAGGGAGAGGTTGTGTGGAGAGATGGCTGAGTCTTGGAGAAGTTCGAAAGCCATCTGGACGTGGTGACCACGCTTCAGCGGAGAGAGGGGTGAACTGGGTGGTCTCCAGAGGTTCTTTCCAGTCTGTGATTCTGTCTCAAAGGACTTATTGCTCCTGGAGAGCTGTTAAAAGATTTGCCTGTACAGGCTTGTTGGCTTTCATAGAGAACCCTATGTGGGGAAGAAGGGAGAAAAAGGCAGAAACGCAGGCTGTACTCTATAGCTGCAGAATTGATAATGGCCTCTCACACATATTTCAATGTATGTAATAGAAAGGACTTGCCTGTCATTGCAACAGGAGGTTTGATTTTAGACTGATTTAAAAGTCTGATCTTGATGTATAACTCTAATAAAAATCAGTGGAGATATACAGCTCTGACAGTAATATGTAAAAAGTGGCTGACTGTCTCATTTTAAAATACTGATTCATATTAGTTTTACTTCATCAGTTTCATGGAGCGATTCTAGAGTTATATCGATGCAAGCAAGATTAGAAACAAACTCGACAACTGCAACTTTTATATTTATTAAGAAAGCTGTGATTCTCAGATTGATCCATTACTGTTTCAAGCCTCTCAACCCCGTAATACACCTTTTCTGCTAAATGACAGTGAATGTATTTTTATGACTTTTAATGCTATAGCATGTAATAGAAATCTGACCCTCTTGCTTAGCCTTATAAGTTGTCTTCTCTCTGTAGAATGAACATGCCATCACTTGTAGTTTCTGTAAGTCCCAGATCCCACTAGTCCACTGTGAAAGACTCAGTGAGTTAGTTGCCTTTAACCATTGATGGACTTCAACTGCTTTCTCATACAGAGGCAAGGAGTCCTTCGCTAATCACTGTGACCTAAAACTACAGTCAGAGAGAGCCATAAGGTAGAAACAGATAGTGCATTAATTCTTTCACCATGCTCTATTCATATATAGATGAGCAGAAATTTGGCTCTTCGCAACTGAAAAGCATGCCAAGGTTCAGTGCTTCAAAGGCAAAAGAATTTTTCTTAGTTATTTGGAGTGGTATAAGTAACAACTTCTTCAGTTCCACAAATTATATAGGAGTAAATCTAGAAGCATTAATTTTCCTGAGCTCTGCCTATGCTTAATGTGTAGCTGTAGTCCTCCTTCAATGCTGCAGTTAGTTCATTAAAGCTTCTCAAAAGTACAAGTGATCTGCTCTTTCAATTAGGTTACCAAATGTTGAAACAAAAGAAGTGAAATGTTCTCTCTTTGTAGCTAAGATTAATTTTATCTGTAAGGAAATAATTCATAAATACTGAAGCTTCTTCAAGACAAATACTTTCTAGCTAATTTCTTCCTTTTACACAGAGGAGTAGGAAAGCAAACTTACTTTCATCATGTATGTAATCCTTAGACACTTGAGTGGCCTTTGTATTTATCTTCATGGCAAAAATCAGATTGAGAGTAGCAAAATAGTATTTTAGAACTAAGTAAATCAGTTTAAAATAATGATTCGTGTAATACTGAAGCTGTGCAAATCCTTTTTTTTTTTTTTTTTTTTCCAAGATATTGAAACAGGGTGAAACAATTTCCAAAGAAATTGTTTATTATATTGACTTAGCATACCTTCCCTGTCTTCTTGCCAAAATCTATTGTGTAGGGAAGTTGTGGATGGGAGGGGAAAAAAAGAAAGGAAGAGGACTGACTGACAGAATTTGCAGTATCATCATTTGAGAAATATTGACTAATGTGCAGGCATGGGGATGGATTTTTGCATATGTGTTGACCCAGTGCTATGGGTTCAGCACAGTCTTAAGTAGCTCAAGAGAATCACTGTGACTCTGGAGGGGAAAACATTCCCTCCCTCTTTGTGTAAAGAGAAGTGGTGTATACCCACCATACAGATAACTTACAAGTGGCTGACTTACTTACAAGCAATGCCTGTATATGAAACCCAACAAGATAATATATTGTATTAAGAAAATTGCGTTTGTTTTGCAATATAAATGAATAACAAATCAAAATGTTCAAGATGACTAAACATTAAAATCAACAAATGAAATATACATAATTTGTATGAGACAATGTTCAGATGAAAATGATACTCTACTAAACATAGATAATTCACTGAATTATTTTATTATTTGATTTGATTTTATATAATAAGAAGGCAGACTACAGCCACAGATCCAAATTACTGATAACTAGCTTGAGTTGTTTCGGCTCACGCATAGACTGTCAATGTGTCTCTCAACTCATTTCACACTTGACCTCCTGGAGGGCAGTGAAGCTATATACAAATGTACACTATTCTTTCTAGGCCCTGACTTTGTTAAAAAGGAAAAAAAATGCATCAGAAAATCTATATTGAATTAATACCTGAACAGAAAAACCTTATCTCTGAAAGTCTTAAAAAAAAGAAAGGAAATAAATTCATGAATTGAAAGCTCTGCCTACATAAAGAGTTATAGTGCCTCTTAAGAGTAGCACTCTGATGCATTAATAGTGGAGGCAGGAGCTCAGTTTAACTATCGCTGCAGCTTAAGGTACACAATTACATTCTTCAGCGTCGACATTTTCACCTTGATAAGCATAATAATGCCATGCAGATGCAGACTAAAACCCATAATTTCAGCACTCTGCTTCTACTCACGTTGATTATAATAAGGTACGGCACTGAAGCATGCACGATCCTACATTTAATTGTCAGCATAGCCCTTCATTTAAACAAGAAGTTAGTTAACAGTATGCCTTCTACGGTGAATGTGGGAGGCATCTCAAATAGCTGTGGCTAAAC
This sequence comes from Astur gentilis, assembly GCF_929443795.1. Taxonomy (NCBI): domain Eukaryota; kingdom Metazoa; phylum Chordata; class Aves; order Accipitriformes; family Accipitridae; genus Astur; species Astur gentilis. Next base: position 18,286,397 of record NC_064891.1, read on the forward strand.
AAGAGAAAGTTAAGTGCGCCAGTAAAAACATGTGCAAAAAGCTGGTGATGGTTTAAATTCACCTCCAGTTCGCTGTGGGTGTCGATGCCAATCGAAAACAAAGTATGATATGTTTATATTTGCAAGAAAGGGCCTGCTTTTTTCTTTCCTTTTTTTTTCCTTTTTTTTTTTTTTTTTTTTTTTAAACTAGGAAAAGCTTCCCTGCAGTTAACTCTACTTTAACTCAATATAAAGCGGTAAGCCAGATGACAACAGTGAAGGACAGATTCTGGTATGTATAACGAGAAGTGAAAAATACCTGAACATAATAAACATATGTAAGTTTGAAAAGTGACTATATAATAATAAAAGTAAACATAGAAAAATCACACAAGAATGTTGTACATTGCCTTTTGTTTACTACGTCAGTTCTGAGAAGAAAAGAAAAACAACATATAGCACATAGAAAACTTGATTTAAAGTAGGACAATAGTCATACATATATATATACACATACATATTTCATTCATACATATGTGTGTGTATATGAGTCGATATCAACAATACAAAAAATTCTATCTGAAAGATAGAATTTCTTGGGGGTTTTTTAACCTGTGCGGTATTGTTGCTTGATTCTTGAAGTAGTAGTAGTTTGAAAAAAAACCCAACCCCACGCCCCAAACTTGAAACAATCAGAATAGCATTGTTTACAATCACCACATAATGGCTGCCATAATGCCTTGGTAATAGATTTTAATTCCTTCTGATGGTATGAAAAGGAGAGAAGACTCTCAAAAATGCATTATTTTGAAAAGGAAGGTTCTTTGCCCAGCTTATTAAATGCCATGTTATGCTTTCTAGGCGTAATTAACAGTCAGACGACATATCCAGAGATATGCAGAAGTTCAGTGGGTCGTAGTTTTCTCGCTCCGAATGGAGGAGCTACCTCGCGATTGCCAGTGGAAAGACAGCTTATGTCAAGCGCAGACTGAGAAGCTGGTGGGAGGTCTGGCAAGACATCGGGTAGGTTCTCACAGTCAGACCATGTCTTCTGCTAACTGAAGTTAATGGCAGCCCCAAACTCAGCTCATCAGCATCTGGCACTAGACGGACTGGTTCATTTTGCTGGAAATTTTATGATGTTGCTGTTCTGTTCTTTATCAGCAAGTACAGAAAAAAGATTGTAGACTTTCTGGGATATCCAGAAAGTCTGACAAGATGCCTCTTCATTGGATTAGCAGCAAAGCTATAAATTGCTGTGCTGGGTTACATATAAGTAGTAGTAAATACAGACTTCAAAGCAACTTCTATAGCAGACTTATGCATGCTTTTTGCCTATTTACTTCCAACTCAGTGTCAAAGCTAACTGGGTGTAAAACTTCAAGGTCAAATCTCTGCCTTGGATTATGATGGATGCAATTCATAAACTTGCAATTGGTCCAGGTTTTGTTACAATGACTCTTTTTATCCTTTTATATAAATGAAATAATAGGAACTCACCAGTTTCAGTTAGATTTTGCAGACTAGCAAACCAATAGGTAGGCTTGGGAGGAAAGCCTTGTAACAGATCATGAAATTCATGAGTGGTGCTGAGAAGCACTCTCTGGTATGCAGAGGCAGATGGACCATAGACTAGGCATTGCAGAGATGAACTTTGTTGTCCCATGTCCCTTCTGATTCCTGTTCACGTTTCCTGTTCAGAGGACCCCAAGAATTTCTATTGGTCACATTAGCTATTAGTGGCACTGGAACTGGAAGGGGTGACACAGGCCACCACTCTTCAGCTAGAACCCCTACTCCAGTTTTAGGAATGCCGTGCTGCCGGCCACAGGAAAAGGAGCAAACTTAAGGAGTTTTACAGAGATGCTACACTATGTAGCCATAGATATTGTCAATAAAAGACATTTGTCATCGTAAGTGACTTGCAAGGTCTTTCCTCTGATGAATGTGCTTCTTGGTAGGCCAGGATGCAGAGGTGGCTACAGCACAAAGCAGCTGGATAGCAAAGTCGTCTCCTAATGAAGAATAATACTACGTTGACGGTAGGGCTTGCAATTAATTGAAAAAGTGCACTATAAATTAAGTGCTCATAGTTTTGAAGTGCTGTAGTGCAATTAAATGTTGGGTGCTGTAAACTTCTTGAGCTTTAATTAACTAGTACACTCATTTTAAAAAAAGAAAAAAAAGGAAAAAAAAAATTCTTTCATGGGAGAAAACAGTCGAATGCGTTTAGATGAATCATTTAATATCTGTCAACAAATGATTACCAGATCTCAGAGGCAAAAATCATCTAATTGGCCCTTAGCAGTTAGAAGCAGTTGAGTGATTGGAAGGATACTGTTACATAAATATTGTCACATATTATCTTATCTTAATAACTAAATTATATAGAATTTATATGACAAATTATGTTGAAGGCAACATGCATAACCATTTATTATTCAGAATAATAAATGAGCAAGGTGAAATGAGACAACAACTAATCCCCACAACAAACAGTGCTCTTTATACATTAATAGTGATAAACTGCAGTAGTCAGGCTAAATCGTGCCTAGCCCTGCCTATGTAAGCCAGCTGGCACCTCTGAAGTTGTCCTGATACACCACAAGAGAGAGTTTCTTCAGTGATTTCATTACACCTGCATTAATTTTGCAGCACGTTTTGTATTTCCATTACGCTCAGAATTACACAATGTTTACTACTTCATGTGAAGTTACCTTTCAAAACTAAGGGTAAAATTGATGTTGGAGGGGGAACACATATGACAACCTTCTCCTCAACATCTTGCCAAGATTCCTTTGCAGGATGCTGTAAAATCAATATAACACCATTATCATAATGCAGCCATTTTCTCTGCATTCTTCCTGTGGCTGGTCGTCTCACCTTCCTGTTAGGATAGTATCCTCCTCCTCTGCTTCACTGCTGCTGCGACCACATTTTTCTGTGCTCTAATGTGGGTGAGACGAGACTGCCTTCTCCAAGTGCATCTCTTCCTCTGTTGACTATAATGGAGCTTCCATGACTTGCCTGGGTTAGATCATCTAATGCAGAGGTTAAAACTCCAAGGTGACATGAGCCTTACAAATCATTATATAAAAAAAGGTCATGTAGCATCTGACTAGTATTGTGTCATAGTTTTTCACGCCTGTCAGAGTTTTTATTCAAGTTCCTAAGGCTGCATTAGGTAATAAAATTCTAGTTTCTTTCACACTGTTCTTGCTTTTTCTTCCTTTCTTCCCCTTCTACATACAGACATAGATCTTCATCTATAAATATATGAGCTCCATACAGAAAAATTCTGTTCCTATAATACTGGGGTGGGGGAGGGGGAATGTTCTGGAAATACCACAGTCACAAAACCTGTTCAAACTCCTGTTGTTTCAGGGTTTGCCCTCACAAGTCTGAAGTGACTTTTTTTTTTTTTTTTTTTTTTTTCCCAAATCTAGAATTAGTAGGTCAGATCCTGATGTCATTTAGACATACAATGTATACGAGATCAGTCTGAATTGCAGAGCCATATGTGGCATAGATCTATTAAATTTAGATGTCGTATTCCCACAGGATTCCTTCATTGCTGTCTGTGTGCAGAAATTGGCCTAATTTTCTTCTCACTGGTTCCACAGTAACAGAAGAGTATCTTCATTGACACTGGCATAATGCTAACATAAATAAGATCAGTACTAGGCTAACTGCCTCTTCTATGGTGTCAAGAAAACCAGATTTCATTTCTACTTGATTTTTTAGAGAAAAAAATGTCCAATTCGGAATCTAACATTTCTTCTTTTTGTCCAAAAATTAATTCCATACATTATTAATTCTAAAGGCAGTGCCTCTGGATAACAGTTGATGTCTGAGCTCGCATGGGTAATTGGAAGAAAGGGGCACATTTAGAACTGAGTCTTAATAGTGAATCAGAAAATGGAAATCATAGGTGTAATCTTTTCAACACAAAGCTATAAACTAATATTTAAGATCAAATATCATTTTATTTGGCTTGCTTATATTATCCATAATCATCTTCAATTAAATTAGGAAAATTAATAAAAAAATTTCTATAAATAAGTATGAATATATAAATACATGTTCGCTTGTTTGTAGGTCTTTTAGTTTTCCTCAGGATATATAACTTGTTTTTAAACGGCTCTTGGTTTTTCTACATTATTATTTTCCTGCAAAAAATTACTTAACTATGATCCATTCAATTCTAATGTAAATATAAATTCATGTATGTACACAGAACATACTGTACAATCTGAAATTCATATTTGTGGGGTAAAAGAAATCTACTACATGTTCAAAAAAAGCTAACATTCATTATGGAGAAAAAAAAAAAAAAAAACCCACTTGCTAATTTTGTTTTCCCAAAAGTATTTGGTGAGAGGTACAATTGCATACAAACAGTAGCGTCTGTTTATAAAATTTAGAATACTTGACATCATAACGTATTTTGGTTTTGGTAAAGTGAGAGAACATACTGGTTTTGAAAAATTTTCTGTTGATTGTGAGGTTACTGAGAGTCCCACTGGCAAAATTAAGGGATTGCTAATAAAATACAATAGGCTGCCTTCCTTTGCCTCTGGTTTCAGGTCTGTATCCTGTTGTTTAGGACTGGGACCAAAGCAGCAATAGCAGTAATAAGTGGCACCAGTTGCAAGTCCCATTCTTGTATTATCTGTCCCTGGTTTACCTTCATACATTTAATTTGCAAGTTCCATCCCTGATATGGGTAAGACTATCTGAAATGAAAGTAAGTCTGGTTTTGAGGGTATGTGGTTAATGGCTATTTGCATACAACTAGCTTACTTGAGCTACTGCTGGTGTAAGTCCTGGTCCAAGTATCAGGCTGGGGCTCCTTCTAACCAACATTTTCATGATTCTTCCTTAGTTTCTCAGGAGCTCAGCTGATTATGAGAGAAGGTGCCATAAAAGCAACAGAAATACCATAACTGCTAATATGATAGGAATAGGTATAGCTGCATATTTCACTCTCCCACTGCTGAACAGGTTGCGTAGATGTCAGATACAGAGGTTCAACAGTTCTGGATTTTCTACTACAGATAACACTAGAAAACTCAGTAAAATGGGAAGGTTTAGAAACATGCTGCTGCTGTTTTCAAAAGAAATATTTTACTCGAAATGTATCATAAACTTAAAATCCCACAAGATCTAGTTCCTGAAAAATAATAACATTTCCTTCTCAAAACATTGTAAAGCAAATCACAAACATCAAAACATTCTACACTGAAGAAAAACGGGTCAGCTGCAGTAGTGTTGCAATACGTAAGAAATTCAATGAGGTATCGACCTAATCCCTTTTTTCATGGAGTCGGTAGTGTCTTAATCCAAAAGAAGTGTCTTGAAATGGATGTTTGTCATTGCCTCCCAAACCCCACCAGGCACTTGAGATGCAGTTTGTAATTTTCTAGAGCAGAAGGGATAAAATCAAAACTGAAATGAGTCACAAATCTTAATTGAATTTTTTTAATAGCATAATTTTCAACAGCAATTATTTCATGCTTTTGAATTAATTTGAGTATAGCTGAGTTTATGTTTCTACTTTAACCCTCTTTACATTCATTTATGAGTACATTTGTGATGTTGGTACAAGTATACCAAAGAGAAGTGAGCATGGGCTTGGGCTTTTTTTTCCGTATTAGCTGTTTAATTGTTTGATTTCTGCATCTATCAATAAATGTGCCAAAGCTGCTATTATGCTAATTCAGAACACTGTTTTTTTCTCTGGGTTATTTTGATAAGGAGGAAAATGTTAACCAACTGTTTTTGTAGAAGGAGGGAAAATAAAACAAAAAAACCTCATATGAATGTGAAATAATTTTTCTACTGACTGAATTCTGAGTATTGTTTAACTGAGTCATAGATGTTTGTATTTAATTTCAGATGTGAGCATGATGCAGAGTATTGCCAAGAGAATGAACTCCTAGTACAAGTGCCTTGCATCCATAGATAGCTGACCACACTCTTCCAATCTTTATGAAGGGATGCTTAGAAGTAGTTTCATATACCCCCCAAAAAAATTTTTCTGAAGAAAATTCAATTTGATCTTCTTTAAAAATTTTTATACCAGCACATAATACAGACACAGAGAACAATATTCATTTGGCCAGAGAGAACTGCCATGTCTGTTACTGCATTTCATCTCGTCTGTTAAACTTGCCATATGAGTACATGAAATGAGAAGAAAAAAAAAAAAAAAAAGCATATTAAAGGTAAGATTCAGCACATCTTAAAATAGATATCTAAAATCAGTCAGATGATCTGCACCCTAAAAAAGTCTTTGGTGACTATAAATTAATTTGAGGATGACAAGCTCAGTTGTAAAGCCTGCAATGCAGGCAGCTAAGCTTAGGTGAGATTAATTCATCCTCGCGACACAAATTTTGCCCGTAAGTCTTTGGATCGCTTTGCTTTGGATGATTGCTTTTACTGAATGTGGAGACTTGAAAGCATGATTCCCTGTAAAATGGGTATATAGGCAATTATGTATTGCTAAAACACACCGCAACGGGTTGGGGAAAGCGTGATACCAGGATATTTTAATATGCTTCCCCCAGGCCAGCAGGCACCTTCCCAGGAGCATACTGACCCTCAGCCACCTCCCTCCCCTCCACTTTCCTTAGCGTTAATGTTTCTGGTCGTGTCTGTGCTTTTTTTTCTCCCAACCTCTGATGATTTCATGTCTTTGTTTTAAACTGTGACTAAGTATAATCAAATCAGAAACTCACCTCCGTGTTCTTTCTCGCCAATGTACTTTCATTAAAACTACAGCACATGGAACTGACTTTGGGACAGAATAAGGAAGAATCTGTCAAGTGTCCCTATTTCAGCATTTGTTTTACCTTGAGAAATGCATTTTGTCTAGTCAAGCGCTCTGTACACACCTCAAGGTTCAGAGTTTTCCTCTTTCTCTTCTAACTTCACCAAACATTGCTGCTGTCTCAGTCTTAGTAGATCTCCATAGAAATGAAATAGTGACTTTTTAGTTATTTCCCATATAACATTAATTTTTGATATTCTAAACCTTGGCCTATTGTAATATATCGGAGCTCTTTGACCCAGTTTCCTGTTTATTGCAGCTTAATTATTACACTGCTCACTAACCAGACAGTTAACACGGTTTCAATTCATTTTTCAGATATTAAGATTGCTTGCAACAGAATTAAGCTAAAATTAAATGGTAGTAACTCAATTTTTGCTTCTAGTCATTTGGGAGGGTTTTTTTTTTTTGAGAATTCATTAAGAATTAAATTATGTTTATTTGTTCAAAACATCCCACTGGCCTTCAGTATCTTGAAAGATATTAATAATTTAATATCTTACCCTCACCTCCAGAGAATGAGTCCTTGTTTTATGTGAATTTCTCCTACTGTTCTCTAAACCCTGGAAGATATGATCACTTTCTTCTGCCCATTTTTCTCTCAATTCCAGTCAAGGAAGCTGAAGTTTCATTTTGGAGAAAGGACTTATGCTAAATTACTATCACAGAAATACAATGTGCACAGTAGTAACTGACAAATCTTGGAAGAATTTGGATAAATCAGATATTCGGCTTTGCCTCAATGGTTTTTCTTTTCATGGACCCAGTTCTCAGCTATTTGAAACCTCTATGTCAAAGGCTTTTGGCCTCTGCTTCAGTTTATTAGTTATTTATGACATTTGGGTGAAGATGTATGTTCAGACTTTAAAACAGGTTGAGGTTAAGACTGTTTGATACAGGGCCTTCTCATTCAATTGTTGTTTGGTTTTGTGGGTGATTTTTTTACAAAAGGCACAACTTGTGAGCTCACTCAGAGTTTGAGAAAGAAAGATGTTCAGGAACATATAACGTGTGTATCCAGTCCTTTCTATTTTTGTAGAATTATTTTATTTAACACTTAGCATCTTGTTATAGTCAGAGCTATAAAAACATATTTTTTCTCCCTCCCAATAGTTGTTCTTGATTTTCTGTTCTTATTTTCCATTTTTATTCTCTTGACTTTGCATCCTCAGTGCCTTGCTTTGCCTTCCCCTCTATCTCCTTTGCTTTTTCTTTCAATCAGCTATGTTTCTCCCATGACCTTGTGGAAAACACATTTTGTCCTACACTAAGATTTGCTTTTTAGCCTTTCAACATAAACATTCGTTTAAACTTGCACATAGGCACTGTCACTTACTCTTCCTTTTTCATACTAACCAATATTTAAATGGTGACCATCTATTTATGGAGATGCTCAGACAGTGGCTACCATCCTCACGTATTCACTGGGAGAGAAAAATGTTTCCTTATTTTCCTACTCGAGAGCAGAAAAGGGTTGCAAAGTTGGCCTTCCTCCTGGGACAAAGGTACCGACTGGGGCTCCCTGTGCCCGAGTTGCTGTTGGATGCTCAGGGCAGAAATGCCAGTTTAGAACCAGCCTGACATCTTGCTTCTCCTGGAATTTACCACAAAGCCCATCCATCCCAGCTCGCCTGTTTCATTGCCAAGCCAGCCAGGCCACTTTAGCGTGACACATGCTGTTACTGCCAGGTCTTCTCTTAAGAAACTGGTGGCATATGAGGTATGAATTTGTTTCTCCAGTTGTGTTGGAAGATCAATAGACTACAGTAGAGGTACTGGCAGCCAGGAGTCAGTAATGTCTTAAACTGGCATAGCTGTTTCTTCTATAGTATAATAAAACTTTGATGAGGATGAATTCCAGTTGTAAATTTACCACGGCCTATTCAAGATAAAGGAGAAAACCAGAGCTTCTTTAAAATACATCAGTTCAAAAGGTAGGCATATTTTATTTTGGTAAGAATTGAAAAAGAGCTGGCACCTTCCTCTTCTATTTTTGCATTATGCCTATACTTTAAATAATAGCTTGATTGATTGTTTACCTATTATTCCTGACCTCCAAGGTAACTACAAAAAGGCCCCTCAGAAAACAAAGGTTCTACTACAACAGACATTTAAAACACAAGAAAATACACCCACTTTCTAATGCAGCTTTTGGACTTAAACCAATTATTCACTAAAGAAGAAATATTTACATGTACTGCAGAAAGAAAGTTTATAAACAGTTTGATTTAGCAAAGCCAAAATAATGCATGGCACAACACATATGTGATCAAAATTTGTTGTACAAGACATAAAGTAGCAGCAAAAGTAAAACTCTGTAAAAACATCCAGCTATATGCAACTTTTTTCGTGTACATTGTCCCATATTTTTTTCCAGGACCAACCAGCAAGCTCCTACCACTGTCCCCTGCATATTTCTTCTTTTCCCTACTGCCCTCCATCCCTCCCCACCTCCCTCCACCTACCCCCATCTCACTTTTCTCCTGACATACGTATTAACTCCCTCAAGCAATTTTCACTTTTAGGTTTGTTAACAAGCACTTACCAGCTCTCTCTCAGAACGAGAAGCCGCACTCCTGCTGGATAGGTGAATTGTAGGTAGTTTAAGAGAACAGACCTAAGACATCAAGTCACAGTACCTGTTGTAATTGAAGGCAATACTGGCTAACTCTTATTTGGCTTGCTAAGCAGAAGGTAGGGGCCAGCCTGCTTGTTGCAGGTACACCAGCTGGAACAATCCCTAAGAAAGTAAATAATAGCGTCTGTAAGGTTACTGCAGAACTTTAAAAGCTAAGATTTCAAATCGCTCATGTGAGCACAATGAAAACAATGCTGTCACTGCAAAGGTTGCCATTTGAAACAGATTGAGCCTGGTAATCGGACTGGACTACTAATGGCTACAAGTACACTTTGCCTAACCAGTACTGGCAGGATGCTTTCCTTACAGTGATAAATGTACAAGCTGTGACTTGCATTTCATTTCCAACCTTGGCAGGCTAAAATAGTCTGTTAATGAATGAAGACATCTTTAAGCATGCAGTTGTATGCCAACAGCAGTTGGTAATCCTCCATATCCATCTTATTTCATTCCATTTACAATTCCACTTGTAATCAAGCAACGAACAAACTACTGATGCTTGGCCAGCAATACCCACATGACCTTAGAAAGCGTTTGAAATGTGAAAAAAAGCAAAATATGTTTGTCAGTATTATTGCTTACATTTTCACTTCAGCCTCCAGACAAGCAGTGCATTTCAAAGTCATTCTGAAAATAAACTGCAGCAAACTCAATCAAAACTTTTATTATTAAACATGACATACAAAAAAAGCTTTTTGGAAATGGCTATTAAGAGTAACATTCAGCATGAGATGTTTCTGATATAGCATATAACAGAGTACATAAAAAACAATAACATAATTTCAGTAAAACCGAGAGATTTATTTATCATGATATTGCCACTAAAGAGTCTGAATTCTACAGAAAGCTGGAAACCTCCGGTTGCATAATTCTCAATATTAAAGGTAAAACTGCTTTTCTTATTTTGTGTTAAGGAGAAAGCAAATCAGAGCAAATAAAAGTATACTAAATTTCAGTACTCAGTCACCCTCTGCAGCTCTTTCTCTTTTCCTTAGGCATGTATAGTCACTGTGGGCAAAATAAAAGTATTTCCCCATTCCTTCTTTTGCCTTGAAGGAACTGAGTTGCTGCCATTCATTAAAAAGCTGATTTCTGACTAGAGGAAATAATTTAGTAATAATTACTGCTGCTTCTCATCTTACAGCACAACTCAATCTCTATACCTTTCTTATAATTTCTTTATTATTTCTCCCCTTTTTATAATTCAATCAATTAAATAATGAAGAGTAAAGAATTGTTGTTTTTCTAGCTCTTTATGATCTCCTTTGAAACTTCTACAACCCTACTGTGACCAAAGAACCATCTTAAGCGATATTGCGAAGTTCACCTTGCATTTGTATTGCAGTACTCAGTTTAATTGAAATACTTGAAGCACCTAAAAAATGTTACAGAAAAGCTGATAGCACATGAAGGGATCTCTTTCAACACACATCGGATAACTACCAAGGAGAAAACCTCCCCACCTCTTCAAACTTCAATGAAAGAGAAGGCATGGCAAATCAACACTTAGTCCTTAAAAGTCAATACTGCAGGGAACTTGTATACTTGCATTGCAAGTTTGTTGTTTGGAAGTAGATTTTAATCTTTTTTATAAAAACACAATCTATGCTAAGAATTTTTAAAACATCTTTACCAGAACAGACCACTTAGAGGTCATATAAGTCATGTACGTTCTGCAAATTTGAAATTTCATATACAGTTTATGTGGCGTTTATTGTGGTATAATACCATATGTATCACCTTCAAGATGAGCAATGTGTAAGTGGGTATGGTCAAGTGTTTACTTAAGCTGTCAGATAAAATAATTAAGCCCACAGTGGAACAAAGAAGTCTACCAAATTGTTCACTAAATCACTCAATATATCTCTAACTTTTATTACACTTCTAGTAAATAACATTATTTTAACTGCAACATCTTCTAAGTATTAGCAAGTAACTTATTACCGTGTAATACCTAGAGCCAAAGATAGTCTACATTCAAAAAAGTTTTTAGCGTTCCTGGGGTAATCATACAGAAAGATTTCATTGTTCTTAATTTCCTAGGCTAAATAAAAAAAAATAAACTAATATAATTTAGTGTGTTGTCCATCTCTTGTCAACACTTTCGTCAGATATCTTGGCGCGGGGTGGGGGCTGTATTTGGATATGAAGTGTAGAGCAAGAGCACTATCTGAGATTGCTCTCCTGTTTGGAGGTGGAGGTGCGCAGGGCAGGTGGGTGCTGGCCAGGATTGCTGGGCATGCATAGAGACTCTCCAGGTCTCACTCTGACCTTGGAGCCACAGAACAACACTAATGTAGGATCCAGCGTTTGGTAATTTCCCTTTGCTGCTCCATTTCCCTCCTCCACCCAACTAGCTGCTCCGCTCCCAGCCAGCCACCCCAGCTGTAAAAGTAACAAGACCTCTGAAGTGCTATCCCCATGGCGCTTCCAGAGACCTCGTTACCATCACACTTCGACGCACCATTTGAAGCATCTGGAGGTAGGAGAGAGGCGAAAAAGCCTACAGGCGTAGACGCAACAGGTAGGAGGGTGATATGTATTCTGTAAGCTACTTGATGAAGACCAGCAAAAGCATGGGTAACTAAGCTAAAAGTAAAAATTATGGATGAACCAGAACTATGATTTATGCAAACCCAAACTGAACCATTTTTAAAGGTTACAGTCAGTTAAGAAAAGAGCTGTTAGTCCCTGCATTTGTCCTCTGTTCGTGAGCTTCAGCAAATCCGAACAGATTTCTTACCTGCCAGACGTTTGTTTCTCTCCTCCGCAGTCTCACAGCAAGGATCAGGTTTTGCCCAACTTCTTTATCTTCCTAATCGTCTTTCAGATAAAAAGACACAGAATCTGTAAAAAGACGACTAGCTTTATTTCTCCCGCTCTTTCTCATCTGCCAGCAAAATTTGTAAATTTTCCAAAAACTTACTTTAATATTTTCTGTAGGTGGATAGAGACCATTATAGATGAAGATACCACTTCATCCACCAGATAGCTAACCGGATTAGGATCTTCATAACTTAATCTGACCTGGATAAGATTTCTGACCGGTCCTCATAATGGAAATTTTTGCCATAATTGGAGGTTTGGGATTGATAAAGCAGTGTTTTTGTATCCAGCTGAAGAATAAGGTTCGCTGCCAAAGCAAGGGGCTCTTATAGCACTACTCCCAGCTATAGGCAATGCCATTAGCTGTTGATTTGTTTAGAATTGTTTTTTGTAAAAATGAACGAGACAGAAAAGAAGGTGGGTTTTTTCTCATTATGTCCAGATTCTTTCCTGTTTCTCTGAGCCAGGTGTGAGATTTAGTAAATCCATTGATTCATTACGCTGCAGAGAAGACACACTCTGCTGCATTCAATGACCCTTAAAGTTTTGATCCAGATTCCTGGGGATACTGAGGAGATACTGATGGAGAGAGAGAGAAGAAGAGAGGGAGAACTCTCTAGGAGGTAAAAAAATAATTAATTTGAACCAATATGAATAAAAATGACAATGAAATTTTGGCAAATGTATCAGTTTAAGTGGGGGTTGTTCTAAGGAAATGTATATACCTCTAAATTTTTGGTGCACAGCTCTGACTGTGGCTGTATAAATACATTTTTGTTCTACAAAAGAGAAAGTTTGGAATTTGTTACTATATAGCTTCTGCAACTTACTGATAAAAACCTGTCCATCAAAAGGGTTGGTGACGCAGACGTATCCTCTCACTGGCGAACTGTTAACAACACAGACTGATTACATGAAGAGTGTAGAAAGATAGCTTATCTTTGTGCTGTAGAATTTTATATGACTGAAGAAGTGAGGGGAGTTTGAAAAAGGCTTTTGCCTTAAACTACCTTGAAACAAGCTTGAAATGGACCACCAAACCCAGGTTTTTTTCTTTACGAAGCTGCGGTGTTGACCTCAGTTGCATCAGTTAAACTCTTTGAACCTTTCTTCCTCTAACAAAAGGAAGAGAATAATGACATGTATTCAATGTAAATTTTAAGGACTTTTTTTTTTAAGGTTTAAAATTTTGGATGTATAAAACTGGTGTTCATAGCTACCTACACTGTGTTAGATAGACAAATCTCTTCTGCAGTTCAAATAGCTAAGGTCTGAGGTGAATTACGCAAGGAGGCTGTGGAATTTCTATCAGTCATGAGCAGTTTTAAAGAACAGATTAGACAAACATCTGTCCACACAGAGACAGGTGTGGCTCATCCTACTTTTTGGCAGGATCGTAGAGTAGATGACTTCCCAAGCTCTATTCCAATTTTTTGATTCTGAAGTGTTGCTTTTGTGGCCTTTGTCCTGGGAGGGTAGAATCAATACATGGCTTCAGGTATTTCTGACTTTTTCGGTAGAAAGTATATTATGAAATCAACATTCCTCAACAAACAAATTTTTCTCTTAAGATGAACTTTTTCCCATGATTAGTAACAGCATCTTCTATGTTGCTCTTATAATGTACAGTAAGCCAAGAAACCTCAACTAATCTATCAGTTAAGAATGAGCTGTTCACACTGAATTATTGTCTTGATTTTCCTTTCTGAAAATTTACTAGCACTTTTGATATATGCTGTACATGCACACTCCAAAATAAAATTTGGCAGGTTTTATCAAGTAAATATGAAAAATGAAAGTGCCAAAGTGAAATCAACCTCATCCCCTCCATTTTCCTTTCTCCCCCACATATTTTCTACTACGTGTTTGTAGTAGAAATATAGTATAGATGCCCTTTAAAATGTAAATTACTTTGACAACAGGAGGTTAGTATCATGGCTTAAATTTAGGTTGGAAAACAATAAAAACTGCAAACTGTACAGGGTATTCAGAAGGAAAAGCAGTTTTAGTGACAGTCAAGGAATTCTCAGTTATCATAAATACAGCATTCAGCATCAATTTCAAAAACATTTGTTTACTTACTTCATTAACAACTGCTGTAATTTGGAGCTCCTAGAATGTTTTCTCAGATAAATCTTCCATTCAGAGATCTTATTGTGAATGGGATCCCAAAATGTATTTGCCGACTGAAGGATAAAAGTATGTTTAGGAGGAACATAGTCACAATGGGAGAATTAACCTCAAACTGACATAATTTTCATTTAACAAAAAATTTGTCATTATTTCTATTTTATCTTTCACTCGGTACCTGAACATGAAAAGAGGAAACCTGCAGAGTGTTCAAATATTTAACAAAGTGATGGAACACCCAAGCTATCTATCAAGGTCTGATTATTTTCAGAAGTAGAAGGTAATATTTAGGTTAGAAGAAAGAGGAAAGTTCTTGAGAAACACTTTGTGATTTCTATTTTCCATGAATCTTGGATGGGTAAGCATTTCAGACATAGATCCCATTTTTTTAACGACTTTTTATTTTTTTTTTTTTTTTTTTTTTTTTTTTAGCTTAGCTGCTAAGCCATTTTGAATAAAAATACAGATAATTCACAGTTAGTATTGAAGCTAAGTCTGGTACCAACTATCATCTTTGGGTTCTCACAGGGCTTATGTCTAGTCAAGCATACTTTTTTAAGAGAATTCACTCACCCCCTAAACTTCCCTTTTGACAATGTCTATCAGGGTAGGATACTACTGAGAAAGCCAGGCATCTACGGTACTCTCTTTGGTTTAGCTGGGGGCCATGATATCTGTAGATGTTTTCTCCAGTAAGGGTTCACACATGCTTAAAACTTCGGCAAAACAACTGCTTTCTGGTGCATAGCTACCCAGTCAAGTCTACATCCTTGCTTTGGCTTGGAGATTTCTTACACATTGCAGGAGAAGAATGAAAACTCTAACAGTAGGGTTACAGTAGGACTTACAAAAATTTGGTGTACATGCTTAAGGGAACAATTATAAATTGTGATGGTGGAAAACTGTGCCGCAAATACGAATCCCATCAGAGACAGACCCCTCTCCCTAGTTAGGATTCACAGGGCGACTGCCTATTGCAGCAAAAGCAAGGTGACTTAACTTACCTGGCCTATTTTTACTCACACACAGGCTGACCCATTTAGAACTAGGCAGCTTTCTAGTTAATTTAATTCCAAGCCTATGCCCTGAGCTTGAGTGTAAGAGACCTGGGTTCACACTCTTCTCTGCTTGAGAAGATCTGAATTCTTACCTTCCAGGAGAATATCCCATAAGATATTCATGAGGGAGGAAAATATTTCCCCCCTCCCATTTCAGCCTGAAAGCTGTTCCACTTTGCAATAACTAATTAAATATTCAGTGCACCAAAAAAAGACTAAACTTGAGAGCAATTCCTTAGCCAAGGGCTATGGGTACCCCCCTTAAGACGAAGAGCCACGAATCCAGTTCTTGCTCCACTGAAAACCTTGACACAGTAATCAGGGAAACAAGAACTAAAATATTTGCTCTCAAGAAAGTGAACTACTCTACACAAAGAGCACAAAATAGGACACATCCTACTTCCCTAGCCAGTATAGTTGTTACTTTAGAGACATGCATGAAATTTTTTGTTGAGTCTCTTAACGCAAAACTAAGAACTGACAGTGGGACTCCAGCAAGTAGGTGGAATGACTGTAGAGCAGTGCCACTGCTGGCTTTGTATCAAAGCCAGTCTGCTCAATGTACTCTGAGCTTGAATAACATATTCAGACATACAAGTGGGAAAAGAGATAGTCCTTACTGTGAAGTCTGAGGCACTTCTGCCTAAATGCAGCTTATTTACCCATTTACCTAGAAAAATGGGCTTGCAGTGTAAAGATGGTTATATCACTTAGAAAATGAATTGGTTTACTATTTAAATAAATTATTTAGGGTGTTGGAGGTTCCAAACCTTAAGGGCTATTGTTTGCTTAGAGCAAAGTAACATAAAAGGTTTAATTCTTTTATTCTATAGCATTAATAACTCAGTGATAATAATTAACATAGAAATATGCCGATCCTTATAAGCCTGAAAGGATAATGTGATTTGTTAATTGGTTAACTATAGTAACGATTAATAATAAATAACAGCAGTCATATTTCTTTCCTAGGGATATCATATCTGTCCTTTTAGCAATTTATAACGGACCTCTGGGTTACTTGTTCTAATTAGTGGGTTGAGACACTCTTATTAAGCATGTACTAAATAAAACCAAATTATATTATAAGGCAATATATACTTTATATGGCATATATCACAAGAAACATTTCCAACAGTAGAATACAGAAAACAGACTATTGTCTTGGTGGTACTTCAAAATCTAATTGACTGGGAAAACCACAGAATTTTATAGCATTGTAGTCATTTGTACCCAGAAGCTATTCTTCCTTGCTCCTGTGGTTACTATCATATTTTTAAACCAAAAGAGCTTAACAAATCATGGATGACCAGGGAAGCTGTACCGCACTACACGTATAGTACAGACCTCTCACTGTTGTAAGTAAAAGTCTGTGGCCAAATCTTAAAAGACAGGAACATTTTTTCTGACACCTGAAGGAAGTCATAAGAGAAACCCAGAGTTCCCTGAGTTCTCATGCCTAACCTGGTTGTATATTACAGTCCAATTTTGTGGATACCTTTGCAATGTTAAGTTGTTAGTGTCTGATATTACGACGAATGTGACACTACTTTTCATATTGGAATAGTTCAACATGATGCCCAAGTTGATTGATATGTGTGTCATCTTGACTGCAGCCTCCCACAGTGAAATGAAGGAGCCATAAAGGAGGAAGAGGAGAGAGAGAAAAAAGAAAAGAGGAGGGGGAAAGAAGAAAGAACCCTTTACTTAGGGGTTAGTTTTTAGCTAAAACACTCAAAAATGCAAAAGAGCCTGTGGCAAGAGGAAAGCACACGTAACTTCAAGGATAAGAGTTTGGTCTTTTTAGGGGTTGGTTTCTTCTGAGCTCCCTTTAACTATTACTCATGATCTGGGGGATTTATCTTTATGACAGAAAATACAACATTTAGTGGTTATGTGGCTGGAGTTTAAGTGACTGACTACATGACAACTGGATTTTTTTGGAGGGGGGGCTTGGACAAAAAACTGTAAGAACTTATGCAGGAGAAGAAGGGAATGGCTATCTACTTCATCAGCTACTACACATTTGTAGCAGAAGAAGTGGTTTCAGAGTATTCTCATTCTCATCTTTGGTAGATTATTCAGTTTTGCCAAGTGGTTTTATGAGTGTGTTTTGCTTTTACCCCCAATTCTTTTCTTTTATAAAGGTGACTTGTGAGTGGGAAAGTATTGACTTTTCTTGAGTGCTCCACTGGAACAAGTTTCACAGATCTGGGAAGAGAGGGCAGTTTAAACTTTGTATTCTTCTCTACAGAGTTAAGGGAAAGCTATCTTAGAAGGGACCTTACAATTTCAGCTTTTAGAGATTGTCACTTTCAATCTTAATTAGTTTCTATAAACAAGGGTATATTAAATTCATGCCCTTGGTTCTGTATAAGTATGATGCTGAATTGTAAGTCCTAAATATTTTTCTTTCTCATAGAAATTAATTTTAGTTTTCAACTGAAAATCAGTTTTGTCACACATAGGTTTAACCGATTTACTGTTCACTGCTAATGCTGTAATGTGACAGATGACATTGTTTAATGTGGCTTGATCATTTAAGACTTCTTTGTGAAGGTGCTGAACGTAATCTGAATTCAACAAAAATATTTGACCATGAAAACAAACCTGCTTTTAAATAAGGAAGAAAACTATGTACTTAAGCGTTTTGAAGGCTACTTAAAGCCAGAAAACATGGAAACACACCCCTCTCCCCAAAAACACTAATACCTGCTTGTTTTAATAGAAACCATACCTAAAAATATATTTTAAACTGAAAAGAATGCTCAGGAATTTCAGGAGTTAGTTAAACTCTACTGGGGGGGGGGGGGGGGGGGGTAATAACTTTTTTTTTATATGTTGCCATGTTTTCTTCGTCATTTCTCCAGCAACCTGTTACCTGGAAGTAGCAATGTTGAATCCAATGCTGGTACAAGATTGAAACATAGATGTTGTGGAAATTTGAGGAGGACAGAGGGCTTCTATGTTATAAAATACCTTTCTGAATTTTCTTCAAATTATATATATCAACTTCTTTAAATGAACAGGTTTTAAATATAAAAGTGTTATTTTGCCCCTCTTGCCCCCCATATTTCTCAAAGGGTTAACTACTGAGTTATTATGGTTGATAAAAAAATCAACCTTAAAAGAGAAAGAATAAGTTGTTCCTAAATAAGAACTGTAGCTAATTAAATATACATAATGTCATTCTTTCATTTTCTTTGGCAAAGCTTCGCAAGACTTAATATTACTTTAATCAGTATATGCAAAATGAAGCAATAAAAATTGAAATTAGGTTTGAAAAATGGAAATTAAGCAAACACTTGCAAAGAATTCTGTTCTTTTGTCAGAATGCCAAAGCAGAATTATGAGTCAACTTTATGAAATTTATTAGAGAATTAGTACAGTTACATGAAAGAGAAAATATGAAATTTTGCTGTTTTAATTATATGCCCAATTTGGTGCTATTACAGTAGTTTTTCTTGATTAAAATGTTTAATGGGAACACTACATAGAAATATCTGGCATATTGACAGTTTGAAGAGTTGAACGAGCCAGCTATTGAGGCCACTAAAGAGCACTCTCATCTTAATCCTGTACACTTTGTTCTTTCTAATGGAAATGCATGTGAAACAGCTGCCTGTAAAAAAAAACCCCGTTGAAGGTAATTTCATCATTCACTGAATCACACAAAAAATTCTTATGTATAGTAAGGGTTCATTTAGGATGTTCATGCAAAGATCTGTGAGAAAACCATCTAATTTTGTGGGGCTTTTTCTTCAACTATTTTTTAATCTATTGATAGGAATAGGTTGGGTTATTTTAATTCATTTTAGCAATATTTGTCTTTGTTCTTAGCACCCTAGGTTTTCATAACTGAGCAAAGTTAACAATATTACATGGCAAAATTGTAGTTGAAATGTACATAGTTTGCTTAATTATAAAACTTAATAGTGTGAACTTTTTTAAACATCTAAATCTAATGAAAAGTGAACATTAAATATTCCTGTTAGGATTTTATGCAAGTAAAACTTTTCCTTAGCTTCTCAGCCAAAAATTATCATTCCTCTAAATCCATGACATTTTTGACTGTTAAGCAGAAGTCTGCACACCATTCAGCAATTACCCTCCATAGTTTAAGAACACCTAAGAAGCCTTTGGAGGCATTCTCTGAGGGTATTAATTTTAGGTACAGCTCCTATCTGAGCGTTGTTCCGTGCCTCATGCTAAAACACTGCAACTGGAAGCAATGTTTTCCCTATTAAACATGCCACTCTGCAGGCAAGCAAACAAGAAACCTTGGCCCAGTTTCAGGTGTTAGAAGATCTAAAAAAAAAAAAGGCGATGGAACAACAAAAGAGCATTTTGAGTTCTGTTGGGCAAAGGCTGTTTAAGTGGCCGTTCACTTTGCAACTACTATACCAACACAGTGAATTAAGCAGAGGAACATTCGCATGTGCCATTGGGACAAATTGGACTAGTAAGGAACTGGACTACAGAAGAGGAGATGATAAAAGGCCTCAGTTTTCTTTGATGGAAGTGCTACATCTTATTACAAAGATTCTTCTTTTTTTCCCTTTCCTTCCCCCCCCCTTCAAAAGCAAAGCTAAAACAGCCTGTATATCCTGCAGGATGCAGCTGCTATGGGGATCTGTAAAAATTCATGCACAATTGGTGTGTGGTTACATGTAATCTCATTAAGGAGTGGATAGACAAGGGTACTGACTTCCGCTTAAATCTGGAAACCCAAAACCTAGCAGAGATGCAGCTGAGCAGCACTTCACACCTATTCTTCATATATTTAAATCACAGATAAACAACATTTGCCAAACATTCCTGAATTCAGTTCCCCCAATGAATAGTGAAGGATGAGCTGTAAATCTAAAACTCCTATTCAGATGCTACTTGTGGGACAATCATGGAGACTGTAAAGGAAAGGAAAGCATTCAGAGACAGAGAACTACAGGACACTCCTTGCTGGGGCATAAACCACAATGTTTTGTCAGATTGAAAGTTCACACACCTACTTTGAGGACCAGCTCCAAAGCAGAGATCTTTTCCTGATAGATGTCTTTGGGGCTCCCTGTTGAGTTACAAAAAAAGTTATATCAGACTCTTCAGGCAAAGTGAACTTGGAGGGTGTATACACATATCGTATTCTCTCCCACTGTCATTTCTTTCCTTCCTGGTTCATTAATTCTGTATATATAAACCCAAGATGATTTTTGTCTATTACACTGACATACAGAGGCCCCTCTAAGAATCTGTTCTCTTTTGCTCTTCTGAAGACTATATAATTATCATTTTTCCCCACATTATCCTTGTTTCAGATAATTTTCTAAGCAGCAGTTTTAATATTTTCTCTTCCCAGATCC
Organism: Astur gentilis; assembly: GCF_929443795.1. Taxonomy (NCBI): domain Eukaryota; kingdom Metazoa; phylum Chordata; class Aves; order Accipitriformes; family Accipitridae; genus Astur; species Astur gentilis. Next base: position 18,307,217 of record NC_064891.1, read on the forward strand.
ACTTCAGTCCTCTCTCTTTATCTGCATGGGTATTTTCAACATTTCCCAGCTAACTATCCACTCCAAAATAGTAATATGCTGCTCCTGCTCTTCCACAGATGTTAAGGACGACTGGACTAAGCAATGACTCCTGCAGCTCTCTGCCAGCTACAGTACTTTTTGATCATTACCCTTTACTTGTCATTGCCTAATGGCAGAGTTCTCATCCAAGATAATTTTTGAATTATGTTTTCGCTTAAGAAATACTGCATCAAGTGGCTTATCAAAGATCACGTGCATTGCGTGCAGCTTGTATTCCTCACCAACTAATGTTTAATTCTGTTTGAAAAGAGAAGTGCCTGCCACACACACCTGCAGGGCATATTTATCCCACCTGCACTCCGACCCAGATGGAGTTTTGCTGTGCTGGGACCAGGGAGCTGGCGCCGGTCGCTGACTCTGTAATGTGGAGCAGCAGTGAAGTAGAACAGAGCTGATAAAAAAAAAAAAGGAAAAAACCCAGGCCGTTCAGATACTTTAGGCCTACTCCAGTGCTTTGACCCAAATAACCTGATCTGCAAATAGCAAATAACTTCTCCTGTGTTCTAAATCAAAGGGGAAAAATAAGCTATTTGGGTCAGAGCATGCAAAAAAAAAAAAGGCCTACCCAAATGACTAGTCTCTCCCAGACACTGGGGTGTGCATATCTAGTGGATCTTTTTAATTTGCAATTTTCCCATGGCTCCAGACAGATGTGTCAAACAGAGCTGAACATTAAAAACATTACCTAAAGCCACAGCGATTTTTAATATCTTCTATTAATATATTTATTTTAAATACAACATTCTGTAAAACTAGCACGGTCTTCCTAAAGGGTCTAAAGCATGTGGGTGAAGGATTAAAAATAAAACCCTCAGCTTTATCTTGCAATTGCCACCCCATAGATTACTTTGGTGTTCACTTAGTATAATGACATTGTCTCTTTCCAAAGTGATCAGAAACATCCTGACTTCTCTCCAAATCCAGCTTCTGTTCACTCTGGTGCATTACTCATCACCCCCAAAGGATTTTTTGAGGCTGTGCACAAGGGATGGTATTCAGAACGAAGAGCTTACAAGCATATTGCTTCAGTAGAATACAATCGTTTATAAATTTCCTATTCATTAAGTTCTACATTCCCAAGAAACTTTAATACTAAATTTACACTCTGTTCCAAGGACTCAGCTGGATCTCTATCATAACTTATAATGGCACAGTGAGGAAATACCCCATTACTATAAAGAATGAATTAAAGGTGCAAAACTTCCTCAGAAACAACCCAAACTGAAAGAAGTCACCAGTAACATTTTTTAAAGAACCCATTTGTATTTTTGGCCAACTTGGGAGCCATTTGCAGGAGAAAAATAATAGGTCTGGTTATATCCAATGATGGAAATAATCTCCGAGAAGTTCCTGGTTTATACTAATTCTACTTTTTACACTTCATTTGGGACTATTATAAAGGTTGTATAATTTCAGCACATGCAAATGTAATATAGCAAAAGAAATATATACTTTAAAACATTTGCTTGACTCTTCTTTGCTTCATTATCACAATTCAGGGTGCTCACGGAGATAAACGACAGAAAGAAGGATCCTTGCACATCCCAGAAACTGCTTTTATATAGTCTCCTATTATTCTGTTCAGGAGGAGAGACTGGGCTGGATACGAGTCGTTTGGAAGACTGAAGAGAGCTTGAAAATTTATCTGTAAGCAAGCAGCTTTTTGGGGGAGAGGCAGTAGTCAGAGAGATGTGTGGGGAATTTGCCGAGGTTGGGAAATACAAGTGACTGGCCCAAGAAAGTCATTTCACAAAGATTATAATTTTCCCACTGAACTGACTTGGAACAAACATTATAGCCACCCAAGTCCTCTCAATGAAATCCCGTTGGGGGGCTCCTGCCCTCATCAAAGACCTGCCCAAAATCTGATTTCTCTAACCTGTGCTTAAACAGGTCTTACAGTGATCCCCCTGAACCAGATGTGATTTATTAAAAGACCAGGTGGCTAAAGAAATCAGTCTAGATACCAGTGCAATACATGCCTGCAAAAGCTGTTATAAAAAGATAGTTCAAACAGCCTGGTCTCTTCTGACGTGACAGTCTTCGTACATCCCTACGAAGAACCCAAGCTTCACAGTGCCAGGGCCAGCAGCGGGACCCCAGTCCCCTCTCTCCAGACCCACCTTCTGCAGAATAAAAGATGCCTTAGAGCCCCTTGGCATATTCATCGGATGCCTGAAGAAATGCAATACTAGCAGTACTTCTTGGAGTGCCTTGTTATGCATATAATACCGTGGCAGTAACACTTTCTACCAATGGTATCCTTTTTTCCCCTGCATCTGATTGCTTGAACCAGAATGAAAAGCAGCATGTCACATGTTTTAAATAAGAGAATTCTAGATACTAGCTCACTGTTTTCTTAAATGTAAAACACTAGGACTATTTACAGCAATTCCTTAAGCAAAATTGAAAATAACATCATGAGAAACATCACAACGGTTGCTTTAATTAGATGAGAAAATGATATTGTCTGCATACATATATCTCCATAGTATTTTAATCATCATAACATTATTAACTGTTTGGAGAACACTTTGCAACGTAAATGTAGGAAATTTTTGATATCTCAATGTGAATTTTCATAATTATCCCTTAGCATCTAAAAGTGTTATATCCCACCCCCCAAACTATTATCTGAATGTCAGTTCACTGACAACTGATCCAAAGGTACCAGAGGTATTTCAGTCACTGAAATAATTCAAAGTCAGGTGATACTCAGCTAACACTTAGAAACTGTGGCCCACCTATATGCTTGAAAACGTCTTTGGAAATCCCTGAATAAAGCTTGTAATAATGCATATGTAAAAATAGAAACAGATTTCAAAAGACAAGCAAGATGTGGTATCTGTGGACCTAACATTATCATTTCCATTAATTACTAGGCAAAATCAGGACTAATCAGAATTCATTTTACCTTCCTGGTATGAAAAAAAAAATCAATAGTTAATAATTTATTTTTTTATACTAGGAAAGTAACTTTCTAGCCTGATATTCTGCAGTATACAGAATGTAAATAACTTAGGACAATCTAATTTGGATCTTATTTTGCATCTATAACTGAATTTTCTCAGCAATGTGCATTTTTAAGTATTTTTGCACATGGGTATACATGCAGAAGCGGATCTGGCAATGACTACTGAAGTTAAAATTGCATAACATTTCACATGTATGAAAGTGCTTTCTGATACCCATAAATTACTGAAAGTTTTACTTGTGGAGATTAAGCATTTTATAGAAAAAAGCAGCCTTTAATTCATATTTAATTTTAAATGCAAGATAAAGTCCTAGTGAAGAGTTGAACTTAAATGCAGTTCTGCCTGTGATGGGACTTAAGCGTTTTTTCAAATGTTTTCCTAATTGGAGCTTTAAGCCCATGATTTAAATCAACTCCATAATGAATGTAGTCCCTTATATTTATTTCATCACTGAGTTTCAGTGGTCTGTGGAAATACTTAGCCATCTATTTCTCCTGTGACATTTGGTGCCCTTGAGCAACTTACCATTTGTGACCCAGTTCCTTCAGACTGTAAAATGGGTAGCATAGGAAGTATAAATTTTTCCATAGCATCGTCATCACTATTCAGCAGATCGCTATTCAGCTCCCAGCTTCATTGTATTAAGCACATACAACAAAAGACAGCTTCTTTCACATAGGAACAAGATAGATGAAAGAAAGCAAGCATTATCACCTCTGTTTTTACAAAATAATTACAATGGAATTTCTTAAATGCCCCCCTTCCTCAGGAGGTACCAGAAATACCTTGGAAGTATGGTGAGAGAAGAAAAATGTGACTTTTGTTTTCCAGAAAGCAAGTAAGTTGCACTTGGAAAGCCTTCAGGTGCTTTTTGAAAGAGCTGTCCCTAAGCAGCTTGACCATTCAAGACATGCACAGCCTAGTTAGAAACTAAATCCAAGAATCCTAAGTTTTGCTTCCTTGCTCTTCTGACAAGACCATCTCCTCCCCGTTCTTTTCCTCATAGCTATGTATATGAGGAAATATATATGAGTTTGCACTATAAAAGGACTATGAAGCGCAGAAAACAGTGCAGTAATCCTCAGGAATACAATTCGGTGCCTGCACATTAGCAGCTGGCAAAAGCAAATCACTTCTAAAATGTATTTCAGTTCAAGCAAAAGACAAAAAAAACAAAATTAAAAAATAGAAAAGGTCAGATGCAATAATTTTCCAATGAAAAGAGCTGTGTGTTTATTCATTCTCCCCTTGCTGACAAAAGGCACAACTGGTTTTGCGCAAACTTGCCATTAAAATTCAGTCGCGGGTAGAGAAAAAACAGAGGATTTTCAGTCTGAATGGTGAAGGTTTCTGAGACTAAAGAGCACCTAAGAGAAGCTGTTACGCAACCTGAACAATAGCAGGTCATGACCAGAACACTGCTACTATAATAAAGATTTATTTAAATGCATCTCCAAGGAGAAAGGAAAAATACGCAGGAAAAACTCTTCTAAGTTTTACAGGCAAGAGCTCCTCTGACTTACCACTTAAGTACTGTTTAGATTGAATTGTATAGGTTTCCTCACTCTTCTCCAGACTTCCAGGGTGTGTTGTGGGGAAGAACACCATGAACATATACATATCTGGAGTAGAACCTAACTAAAAAAAAAAACAACCAAAACCACTAAAAGCTGTAAATTTAAAACTATAATTCTCATATTTCCCTTAAAATAAACCAATAGAGCAATTAGATGGAAAAAAAAAAAGGGTTGATTTTTTTTTTCCCCTACTGTTTTATGAAAGTAGTGAAAACATCCCAGTGGTTCACAGGCTTTTTATTTTGATTTTGGTTCATATTGCCTTTAACTTTTGATTATAGGTAAGGACCATCATTTCTGCTACATACTTCTTTCTGTGTGTTAGTATGTAAACTTGCAAGAGTAGCCAGCTGCAAAAATTTGAGTTTTCTGCCTTTCCTTTCTGTACAAGAATGAGAGAGCTCAGGGATACAAGCCACCTGAGTCCGGCAGACAAGTCACTTCACTCTCTTGCAGTGGAGAGCAGAAGCAAGTTTTGTGGAGAGAGAAGATCTGTATGGAATCAGTAAGTCTCACCCTAAAAAGGTATACCAGAAACCTGGACGCACAAGTGTGTGTGTGTGTGTATATATATATATATACACACACAAACATATACATATTTTGCTTGTTTCCCTGTGTGTGTGTATATATGAAAATATATGTGTGTATATATAGGACAACATAGGTACATATATATAGCAAGAGGAAAACAAGCAAAATAGTCAAAGTAGTTCTCGGTGTCTTTCTTTACTAGAATGAAGTGCCTAGCAAATATTTTTAGGAACATTCTGGTATTCTATTATCCCTAAAAATTTAGAATGAACTTTTTCTCATTAAAATATGTGATCTAAGTGCATTCATTTGTTAATTTTCAGAATAATGAATACTCTCAAGACTTTTTCCAGATTCACATTATTTCATATCGTTTTGTATTTCACCCAAATAAAAAACAGCGAGAATGCAATATTTAGTTTCCATACATAGCAACTTTTCCCAGGGTAGGATTTTTTTTGTTTTGAGATGCAGATAGTAATATCCTCTCATCCAGCATTCACTGAAATTAATTAACAATGTATAGAATGGAAAATTACAGAAGGTAGATAAAAGCCATTTATTAACTGTGCAAAGTTTTAAATTTGGGGAAAGATAAATGATTACCAAAACAGAATAACAATTAAACTAAGCATTAAACATACTTGTACTATATTTGTTTGCATTGTAATCGCTGTATTTACAGCCATTATTAATTAGAGTTCTCACTGAGCTAAAGAAATCCCTAAATCTGTCACCTCTGTTCGTGTGGTTGAGAAGAAAGTACTGCAGACAGAGAAGAGGAATTTTGCCCTTGGTGATTTTACAGAGAAATTTTCATGATGATAAGTTATCCAAGTTCCACCTAAAGTTTTGGGTGGGACTGCAAAACAAATTTTCCTTCCTTCTTAGAATGTGATTGATTCTATTACTTTTTTTTTTTTTTTTTTTTTAAGACTTTAGAATAAGATTAGCAGATGATTGGATTAAAAATAATTTTATAGGAATACTATTGGATAAGAAATAGACGTTGGACTAGCTCAAAATATTCCAGCTTGCATTTTGATAAAAAATAAATATCTGTCACTGGGTAGATTTTTCTTTTAAATATGTGATTTCCACTAACTGCGAAAATAAAATGACATCCCATTAAATCAATTATGCAGACCAAACTTGGAATTTTTTGCCATTCTGGTATTCTGCCATGATGCCTTATGGGTGCTGCAAATCTGGTACCTCATTTTTCTGATCTGTCATCTTGGCTGGACTCCCAGTTTGTTGGCATATGCCTTCATGCACAAGGACAGCTATTCTCCATCAAGCAGGTGAGTTTCCATTATGTAATTTCCTGCAATCAGCAGTTGGATTTGTAATATGCTATGCTCCAAACATAACTTTCTGTATAAATGTAAACCCTTTTTTTCCCGACCCGACATTTCTCCTGAAAGGTGTCTTAAAAGTCTTTATGTGTGCCCTTGTCAGGGTTATATGTTAATCTTCTCTGTCCAGATATTCTTGCCCTTTCTATCCTTTGCATTAATTCACCATAATCACCAGGAAAGGTAACCCCTGTCTCTGAGGCATCTGGACAACTTGCAGGAACAGGTTTTCTGGAATGTGGAGATGTGAATGAATTTAACACAACAAAAGAAACTCAAGCTACTTCCTTGCAATAGTTCTGCCTGAGTCCAAATCTAATGTGCAGACTACAAGTGAAAAATCTGTTACTGAGAAATTTTCTAGGAATTTTATGAAACAGCTGAAAATGTACCAAACAATGGTAGTACATACAGTCACTATTTACTTCATGTTACTACTTCTATTTCTGGAAGCTATTCACCCTGGTATTTCTGAAATGTGAAGTGTCTTTGGGATGTACTACTATTCGAAGATATGAAGGACTTGAATCATCCCCTCTCGGTAATTTTGGAGTAAATTGGAAATAACAGCAGCAAAATAAATGTGAGTAGACCAATGTGTGATAAAGAATCAAGCCCAACATTTTACACACAGATATCTCCATGGGCATATACCAAAACATAAATAAAGGCTAAAATATTTAGGAGTTACTTTGAGAAATATTGGCACTGATATTTAATCACCTGGCAATAAATTATATATATAAACGGTCTATGTATTTATCACATACGTTGCATTACATGTTTACAAACGTATCTCATTGCTGTGATTTGTGCTGCTTGTCTCCTAATCTGAAAGCATTCTGTTAGAATTTGTGGAAGTATATCTCTCCAAGATGCATATTTTATTCCACAGTATTTTTTCAGTATACAGTTAATGGAGACGAGCTCAAAATACATAATTAAAAAGTTGCAGATTAACCACACACTTCCTTCCATTTAATTGGTGCTTATGAATATTATTCTTTAATGACCAGAGATAACATGATGTGAATTAAATATGAACTATGGGAACAGCAACTAATTTACATACTGTACAACACATATTGTATAGATGCCATTCTATACTAGAGAAGTTATTATGCATGTGACTGACCTATTTCATCTCATATTTATGGAAATGGTATTTTACTTTGATGTGTAGGACCGTGCAGATTCACTAGACTATATCTTTACGTCCTTGCACATTCACCTGGTAAATTTGTTTTAGACATTTAAGAGAATGGAATTAGTGAGTTAAGACAAAATTACTTTTATATGCTAATAGTTAGACAAGCCTATTGTGCAAATGGTAGGATTTCGTTTTGATGTCGGCGTTTTTTCCGATTTCTTTGCTGAAGCTACTGCACAGCATTCAAGGCTGCCTCCGCAGATGCTGAGGCTGTGCAGTACAGGGACCATTGCAGAGCACACTGTGTCTGTATTGAGAGGTGCGGCTACAGCAACCTCATTCTGCTGACGTCTGTCCCGGTGTTTATGTCACAAGTGTCACAATGTGTGAACAAATAGAAGAAATGTTAAATAAAGGAACCATTCCAGCCATCCTGACCTGGGACCACATCACAGTGGGAGGCAGGTGAGAAGGGAGGACCTATCTCTAAGGGCACGGCCATATCAAGGAAAGGTGAAAATTAATTCCCAGCTTTGAACTGATCTGAGCTGGTGAGTCTAAACGGTTTGTCAAAAAACCCCAAACTTGCCAACTATCGGAAAAAAAAGTGTAAACGCACATCCAATTTGAGTGTAGAGGCATATTTGATACAACAAGTCCTGCTCCTTGTACTGGCATTGGCTTGAGCTGACCAACCCAGCAGGCGTACACCAATGCCAAAAACCTGTCCTTTCATCATTTTCAGATTCTCACAGTGGGCCACTGGATAAATGCTATCACAGCAAGAATAGCCAGGGTAGTTATCTTGGAAATGTGATAAGCTTTTTTAAAAATTCCTTCCAGCACCTGGTTTGCAAAGATGGGCAGGGGGCAGATTCGGCTGCAGGAGTGTCACACCTCAAGAGAAGAGGCTCTGCTGCTTACTCTGAAGCCCAGGTTTTCCAGGGAGCTCTTCCATCCCACAGCACCTCATTAATCTAGCTGTGGTTAATCCAGTGCCCGGACCAGAAGCAATACAGCTGGATGAGCGTGGCTCGGGGCCGGAGCTAGCTACTGCAAAGCTTCTGTGTCATGCTGCACTGGGTAGCCTAAACATGCCCTCAGTCTCTGTGATTAGGTCTGGCCCATTTGGCATGAGGAGTTCAATGCGTTGAACCTGACCTCCTTATATCTCTGGGTGCTGCCTCATTGTCAGAGTGATGTATTCAGCTGGCTGCTGTTACACTTCTTTGCTCAATGAACGCAAGCTTCGTGATGCTCTCTGCTTCAGGCACATATGAACAGCCTTGCGACTCATTTCTGCAAGCTCGGCTATCGTGTGAAGATTAAACATTTGAACAAATAATCACAGAGCCAAAAGTGGCCATTTTCTCAATAACACATCTGTCAGGGTGAAATCCTGATCCTTTGCGCTTTGTGTGTGCTTTGATTGCCTAGGGAACTGGCATGCTAATTTTTTGCTCAGAGGTTATAATATTGAAAGTCTGCTTTTTGTTTAACAGTCAATCTTAACTCTTGGGCTGACATTTTTCCTGGAGTTTCCAACATGATCATGTAATTATGTTTCGTAAGTGAAGGACACACTTATGTCCTAAAAAAAGAAGATGCAAATGTGTTATTTTGTCAATCAGGCAGTAATTTCACATAAAATGATTAATCTAAACCAACTCACAACAGCTACGAGGGTAGGAAGGATTACTTACTTGTTAAAGGCAGCTATGCTCAGTTAGAGAAAAATAGATAAGGGCTGGATCAAATTTTAATTATTTTGTTTGATTTTTTCCTTGCCATAATGAGAGAGTAAAAACAAACAAAAAAATCATTCAAAGAGCAACATTCAACAATCAAGTTACTCAAAGTAAGCAGAACAGAAGTGCTGGATTCACAAGATGTTGATTTTGACTTCATCTTATCCAGTGGTTCAGCATTATATTTGTAGCCCCTCAGGTGATTTCTAGGTTGACCTTGATTCTTCTGAATAACTACTGCTCTGTACAGTACAATACTGTCCAACTACCATCTCAATAACTCTTCTGATATTTAGGAGTAATGGTCTGAATTCTAACCTATGGTACATACTGAAGACAATATAGTAACATCAGCCTACCCGCTCCCTCTTTCATGGATTCCTGGTATCCCTCCTTTTACTTTTCCCTGCTCTCATAACCAATTAAAGCACAACCAGACTCAACATACCATTTCTCCTTGCACATAAGCCCTCTGTATAGATAAGTACTTCCATTAAATTTCATATTCCCCCAGGCCAATCTTTCAGTTTCTTTCACCTCATGCTGAAAGCACCTGGTTTTTTTGGTTGCTCTCCCAGGCACTGAGAGACCACCCCTTTCTTCTGGATCTCTCTAGCTCCGTGTGCCAAATAACATTCAAGGAGCTACATGAACATAACTATTTCCATCAATTCCCTAGAGACAAAGACCTATTGCAGAAGCCACAACCACTGTCGTAATTACGCCCTGTTCAGAAGGTAAGCTGTACCGTGCACAAAGGCAAAATGCACCGGAGAGTTCAGGAGAACACCTCATTTCAGGGTTCCTCTTCCCGTCGTGAGGTAGGATGCAAGAGAGTGCTGTGTGAGTGCAGTTTGATGAGATCTACTGATGACACTGCTTGCTCTGTTTCTCCTCTTTGGTCACTCCTTATCATCGAACATATATAAACTAATCTCACTACTCTGATGTTTCTGTCATGTTTGGGACCTAAGTTGCCTTGTTCTCATCTCTAGGAATAACAAAGAACTGATAATCTTTGCATTTATTTATTTTTTTTTAATAACTCTCTGCCCTTCCTTTGACTGGTGTTTCTATTTCTATTAATGATGGGTTGGCTAAGAGAAGTGTTCTCTCTTTGTCGCCTTTTTACTTTCTGCAAAGCTTCACGGGGACCCAGCTGTAACGCAGAGTGTCCCATAGGCGAGGGAAGAATTACAACTTTATCCATACAAGCTACTCACCAAAAGTTTTCAGAGGACTTGATCATTTCTGTTGCTAATTAAACCACACCTCATGTCTTTTCTTCCTGTATGTCCAGAGACATTTTTGGAGCCTGCCTGCTGCAGATGCACATAATCTGACAAAGCTGAAAGTTCCTACTTGCCTTTCTGCAGTCTTCATTTCAGAGCCTCTGTCTGCAAATGTTCTGCCTAGAGAGGCTGGAGCCACACCTTCAATACCTAAACCTGCAGATATTCATTGGCACAGCACAAATTGAGTTTTTAAACCATATAGCAATCTGTTCTTTTGTGGACGAAGTTGAGCACAATTGCTAAAGGAGTATGGTAGGGAAAAAATCATTTGTACCTTCCATTGAAGTGCTGGTAAAAATAAATCACCTCAATGAAGAAAAAAAGCTATTTCTTGTTTACTTATTTTGAGTTAAACTCAACACTGTATTCCACAATTCAGGACAAAAAAATAAACAGTTCTTTCAATATTGTCAATATTTGATAAAAAGCATAGTAAGGGCAAATTGTTCAGATGGCTTCAAGCTTGTGAGAGATCTGAACTCTTTATAACTACAGATTTCTCTAGAGTAAAGATCCAGGAGACCTTTATATGCATTACTTGATATTACCTAGCTTACCTGATTTATTTATTTATTTATTTAAAGGAAGATATATTTAGAAATTAAATTAAAAACATATTTATTCATTGCTATCTCTAGTAAACATGGAAATTAAAGCCTATGTCACATCATTCTAAGCCTATTCTGTCACCTGAGGTGTCCCAATGCTATCAATAGCCAATTTTTACAAAAAGGTCAGACCTCAGAGAAATTTACTTATGATGAATTTGTCTGCCTTATAATGGAATTCATTAATTCAGTAATTACTTGATATAATACAAAAAAAGTTCCTGTCTGAAGTAGAGGCTGGATATATTAAAACCACCCCGAATCATTCCTCACGTAAGACTCTTTTCTTCACTTCTTGTAAAGCCTGTCCAAGCTTACAACACAATTCTTAACAAGAAATTTTTGTTACACAGTTGATCAGTTCTAATATTAAGAGAAAAATCTGATTCCATGTCCTACAGATGTGACTATTCAAATACATATCACAGGAAAGCAAAATGACTGTCTCTCTTCTGCTGGACAAAAAAATGCATACTTGGGTGGGAGCAGGTTTTTGCTCTTTTCTGGGCCTCAGTCCTCGAGTGGTTGTCAGCCCAGGGGATGGTATGGACAGCATGTAAAAGCCTCTGCCCAGCCACCAGCTCCGTATTTCAGGATGTGTATTTCCAGATAACTAGAATGAATAGGGAGCACTTGATGGAAAACTTTTCTTTAGAGGAATAAGACTAGGTTAAATAGAATGGTGATTTTCACAAGTGTTCAGGTATGTAAAGCTTACATTTAATCAAAAGTTATTTTATAGATAGTATTTAAAAAACAATACAAAATTATGGTGAAATACTGTGCTTTCCTATGAGGTTTTAAAACATATTTACAGAAATAAGCTGTATCTGTAAGTATCTTCGAATAGAGGTGCCATATATAATAAAAGTGGAGAATTTGTTTGTGGGTATTGACTAAACAATCGGTAACGGCTCATGGCTATTTACTGCTTTTAAGAAATACTACAGGCATTTTTTTTTAATCCAGAAATGCAAATGCTTTATCAAGTTTATATTGGCTAGCTGAATAAAGGTTCCAAAACAAGTAAAATAGGTACCTCCACTAAAACTGTTCTAATGCAAGCAATTCTTCTATTGAAAAGGGAGATTTCAGTAAGGTACGTGGAATTACTTTTCCCTCATACTTTACAATTATGATGCAGCTTCTCATATATAGACAACTACTAAGATTTACTCAGCTGAAGAGTTCCACTTCCCTCCCCTTTCATATTTTTAGGTGAATGTCTATATCAAGATCCACATCTTGAGCTTATATGATTTTATATCTTCCTTCACATCAGCAGTGCTAATTTCAGTTTTCCTCACTGAAGATGAAAGATGAGCTTTTGAGATACCTGGCAGCTTTTCACCCCTGTGACAGATGATGCCTTTGCTTCCTTCATTGGCTTGAAATGAAAGGGCAGTACAACATGTACTTTGCAAAAGCTTGCTTAATACCCTTTTGCCTAGAAAACAGTTACTCACATTAAATTTGCTATGTCCTGTTCATACCAGCTTGTTATACAGAGATTTAGAGGGTGATTAGTATTGTTACCAGACCTTATTTGTTTCAGGGCTTTACACATTACTGGTTGGGGGTCAATCAAATCATGCATATTAAAGCCAGGTCAAAGCGACCTATGCACAGAAGGAGAAAAACCACATGAGAAACTTGAGCTAACCAGTATCATCAGGTATTAACATCAGAGGTTAATATATGTATGATCATATTAGTTCAATAGAGGGACTTTAATATCAAAGTCACAGAATGGACCAGGTGATAAGACTGAAGATGGTTAGGCTTAAAAATAATTCTCATGTCTTGACTCACCGGTGTTAATGACAACAAGAGCACAAACTACCTATGCCTTTACACTTAAGTCTTTTTTTTTTTTTTTTTTTTTTTTTTTTTTTAAAAAAAGGATTAATTTCCATTAAAAAATAGCATGCATATATAAATGAAGGAGGAATAAAACCAATGATGATCATTACCCTTTAGCCTGCCTTGGAAAGCCACAGTTCCAAGGTGAGATCAGGGCACCAAAGCTCTCATGGTTTTCTGTGCTTGTTTCATAAGTGAAGAGCTAAAAGCCTAGATAAAGTAAAAATGAGACTGCCAGCATTAAAATGCAATGCAAGATGGGGCACGGGGAAATGAAGGTCAACAGGATTGTCTACTAATAAGACATGAACTTGCATTACTTAATGATACCCTTGTAATCTGTCAGAAGTAGAAAGCTTAAGGAGTTAGTGAGCAAAGAGAGTCAAATGGAAATTAAACTGGAGTTCTAGCAATATTTTAAAGAGAAATAAAGAAAAGCTTCAGAATTAAGCCATCTCAGAAGCTAAAATCCGCAGACAAGCAAGTATATTTGAGAAGGTACATCCAGGACATATCATTCATGTTCTTTTTTTTCAAAGGAGCACCTTATTTTAATAAAGATTTCATTAACCTTTTGAATAGAGTATTCCTGTTTTCTCCTTCTCATTTTTATTTATGTATTTAGAGGCAACTTAAATGTTTTGGACTTAAATTGAATGTTTAGACTTGGCTTAAGTGTGAATAAAGTAGTTTTAATGATTTTTTTAAACATTAAACAGTAATGATGGTAGGGTATCAGAGTCTACAAACAGACATTTGGCTAAAGCTTTCATCAAGATGTTCGTGTAGCAACAGATGAAAAGATGTTGATATAAATCTTTATGTAATATTTTCATTTGTATTAATTTAAACCAATATTGATATATATACAGATTTCAGTACAGTTTTACATTTATTTTTTTCCTCTTAGAAATTAGACAGCTCAAGTAAACATGGGAGATCTCTTTAGAAATTGAAACATGCCAACAAGCACAGGAGAATGAATAGAATACATGATTTCCATGGTTAGTTTATATAACAGGAATTCCAAATGCATTTCCCCCTTTTTTTTGTTGTGGTTTTTATATGTTTGATTTAGTGACAAAATTCATCTCCCATCTTCTTCCCAGATTGGGTCTTTTTCATGTTACTTCCCTGATTTAGAGACCTGTTCTCAGCAATTTATTTAGATTGCATAAGAAGCCAGTGGCGTCAGAGAAACAGCAAGAGCTGCTCATCTGTTTCTCAGCTGAAATATCACCTGCCAATAAGGTAGTGCTTTCAGATAAACCCTATCAATTCAATTCAGAATTTTAAAGTGAAGACCATTTAATTGGGGGGAGGGGGGGGGGGGAATAAAAAAAAAATAATCAGACTAAATCTGCAGTGCTTGTGGTGTTGGCAAATACAGTCAGTCTGATATTTCTGCTATTTTCAGAAATCTTTTCCATGAAAGGCTGTACTAGCATAGTCTGTTTTGTGTTGTAATCTGTGTGGCAGAATCCCTTTTGCAGCTCATGATCAGAGATTAACATTGCCTTCTGGGACAAGTCATTACAGTTTACCCTCATAACCTTCCACGCATTTTGTCTCACAATGTCCTTGCAAATATGGCAAGCTCTCAAGTTACAACATGAAATTATTTTTATTCCTGCTGATCCTTTCATGATAATAACCCCTCCATATAAACAGGTACCTATACCACAATAAAAGACTCAGAAAAATGTGAATTTTTAAGATTGGACTATTTTTAAATTAAATTGATAAAACATCAACCCAAGTCTTCGTGTTCTTAGATTATTTTACAGAAGCAGCAATGAAATCAGTATCCCTATTAAGATATTTTTGCATTGTCAGAGTGTAGGAGTGTAGAAACTGGACCTTAGCATAACCAAGGGATAGAGCTGTCATTTTTTCTCAAGTCAACAACCATCAGACCATTCTTCCAAATTTGAACTGGAAAACACTTGACAAGTACAATCAACTCCATCTTTTGTGCTTTGACATACTGAAAGGAACTCAGAGCAAAATGGGGAAAAGGCTTAATGGGTTGGAAGGGATGACACGTAAGAAAAGCTTAGAAAGATTAAATATGTACAGCTTGACTAACCAACAATTAAGTGGGGGAAGAGGGAGGAGATATATCTGTCAAAAGCAATGAGAAGGTAAACACCAAGGGGCAAGAGTAATTATTTAAGAATACAAATGGGATATATCTGGAAATAATGAGATCAAATTGAGAAAAGAACAATGTAGTCTGAATTTGAAGAACGACTTACTGTAAGTGAGAAAGGGTATTTCCACTTTTTTCTCGTGAGATTATTCCACAATGGTCTAGATCTTCCTCAAAACAATTAAAATGAAATGGGTAAAACACAAGGGACTATATTCTATGTTACAATTCTATATTGGCAGGGCTTTGCTTTTTGTCCTAAGAGATCTTTTCTAATTGCAATGACTTTTTTTCCCAAAATTAATAAACAAAAAAAAGCTAAATAAAATGAGAAGTTATCAAATAATAGGTGCTTGGGGAGAGGGAGAAAGCTACAGGAAACACTGGGAAAAAAAAAGTAAGGTTTGTATCAATTAAATAAATAACGATAGGCCACATCAGAAAATTTCCTAAGGTTTTCCAGTCACTTCTAGTGTACTACAAATCTCACGTTTCCAGTCACTCAATTATGTGACCTTGCACAGTCCCTTGAATATCCTGATTATTATTTAATCAGGTATATAAGCATATTTGAGAACAAATATTTTTAAATTAAAAAAAAAAGCTGAAAATGTATTCCTTTTAAGTTGAAGCTTATGGATTAAAGGAGGAAGGCAAAATGCAAAACAGTTGCAAACTTAAACTGGAAGAAATTAATTCAATGATTATGTTAAAACATACTATGCCTACAAGAAAGAAAGGAGGAAAGAGAATTTCCAAATTCTTTTTCATGTGGAATTAACAGTAACATGAAAGGAAATTTGAAATTTGTATAATAAAAATAAAAAGAAGAGACTGCATAATTCTTTTATACAAAGGAATGCATTCTGATAGTCTGAGTGACATTATCTAGTATTTTGAATAGTAATTGTCAATTAATTAAAATTCAGTATTTCTATTACAATTTCTGCTTGCAGTGAGTTTTCTTTCATTGTCATTTTTATTTTCACCCTCAAATAAGGACATTGGCTGACTGAATTGTTCTGTCTGACCTGATAAAATAATCACAAGTGAAAACCCAAAACCAATATGATAGAATACTTCTATGCAACTGAAGATCTCTATGTAAAGAGAAATACAAGCAATTAAGAATATAATTTATACTTTAGAAGACTAGTTATTAATTCTTAAGTGTAAGTGACAACTTGGGATTAAATATATAGAAAATAAGTAATTGGCTGATGCAGATCACCATTCTTTCAATATACTTTCCTTCTGTGTCATTACACCACGCATCTGAGTCAGAAAACTACATTTAACTTACTACAATTAATTTTTCAAAATCTATCTAAACTAATTGATCTATCTAAACCTGAAAGTTGCTGTCTTCAAAGATGGTCACAGATTGCTCTGCTGTCCTTCCTATTCACTATGTGAATGCATTAAAAAGATACTAACCTCTGTTTACCATTTTTTTTTTATGCCTCTGATGAACTGATATACCTGTGTGTTTGAAATCAGAGATGATATGAGAATTGTGTAAATAAAGTAGTAACATTGAGTTACTTCAGAATCTTGCCATGATAACAAATGAACATACATATGAGTAATCTTTTCCAGAGGAGTGCTAGGTTATGTAATGATCTAGAGGAGTGAAATTTGTCTGAAGAGCAGTCATTTCTTTGAAATACTTGCATTTTAAAAGCATAAGCTAGTACAATACAATATGATGCCCAGAAGTGTAAGCAAACTCTCATTATAACCAGGAAACATCATTCTATACAATAACACTATGACAGTAAAATCTCAAAATGCTGTTCTACTTAGAAGATGACTATAAAACCAGCACAAATGGTTTGCATGCAGGCTGCCCTTCACTGATATGAAGTGCTTAAATTACAAATACAAAACCAGAGCCTGTATCGGTTCCCACTGAAATCCTGTGAATTTAATGCGAGAAGAGTTCTATCAACCAGGTTTCTGAAAAATCCCACTCACATCGTACATCTCTAGCGTGAGTTTTAAAGAACAGAATCTGACTGCAAAAGCAAATGATCATTATTTCCATCATGCGTTGTTAAAAGCAGCACATTTAACTAGATGCTGTCTTCACTATTCCTTCAAAGTGGTCCTTCAAATACATGAGTCAAACCAAAAAGCTACTCTGGGACACTGGTTTTTGTTGATTGGAGAACTAGCAAGCGACGACTGGGAGCTGAGCAAGGTTGCTGGCTCTTCATCCAGCCAGTCCCTTTTTCTGCACAGAAGAACGTGAGAGGCAAGGGAAAATGCTTCAACGATATTAAAGCACAGATAGCGTAAAGACATAAATTATTACTTGAATTAACTTATGCTGAATACAACCTCGGGCTAGAATGCTAGTGAAAATATTATGCCCCTTTTGTTAAAGGCCCTCAAAGCCCTCGGCCACTAGCTGAATTACTCCCATTTCTGCTACCAAGGCCTCTTCTCCACACCGAGCGCCTGACATTGAACTCTGGTTTTTCACTCAGTAGTGATCTTCCAGGGGGCTGCATGCTGGAGAGATGGCTTCTGGGGGAGCCCTGGCTGTCTGATAACTACCCTTGTGCAGTGACATCATCACGATTGCATCATCTTTACTATATGCGGCTCTTTGCAGACTTCTCACGGGGCCTTCCACATAGCATTTCAGATAAATTTGGTCCAAATAGGTAAGTAATTGGTTGTTTCTTTTTACTCCTAATATGAATTAAGAATTCATGTACAATAACATACCTTTAGTTCCAGAAGCCTACTTTCAGAACTTGTATCAAGCTAAAAGTACTTTGAAAAGTAGCAGGCATCTCCTTCATCATGTATGTTTGCATAAGTCCCACCCAGTCCTGTTGTGTCTTATGGAGTTATAATTATTAACTAATTATTTCTAGGCAGTTAAGCTGCCTAGGTTGATCTGTATGGTTACTGATTTCTTTGTAGAGCATGATCAAAATAATTTTCTCAGTTTGTAATCACTCATTTAGTTTTATTGTCGTTTACCTTAGTTTTGTCTTGCTGCTTTCCTTAAATTTCTAGTTATCCTTTATACCATAACATCCTTTACTCCCATGATAGTAATATTATCCTTAACTGTAGTGTTAATTGAGAGTATAAAACCTGAAAGACAGATCTTGATTATATATTGTTGATGTATCTCTTGCACACAATGAAAATAAGATTTGAATATTATAAAAGCTATTATTATTATTATTGTTGTTGTTGTTATTCTCAGGCAGCATTTCTCGTTGTAAAGATCATTACTTCCCTGATTTTGTACTATTTCTTGAAAGAAAAGCTATAGAAGATTGCCACTGGAGGAAGATATTGGGAAAAAATCATTATAAACCTAACAATTTCATAGGGATTGACAGAAAATCCACACAGAAATTGTTAGCCCACAGGGAACATCTCTGCAAAACCTAGAGATTTTAGATGGACAGAGAAACCTCATGCTGTCTCAAGAAAAACTGAGGATTTACTTTCAAAGATGTAATGCCTATGTACACACTTTGTAATTTAAAAGTCACCTCTACGTCAATGACTGGTGCAGCTCAGAGCTGACTGTCATTAAATAGAATTTGATTTTAAATTGGGACACCATCCCTTCTACTAAATTGTTTTCTTTCAGAGATATTAAGAAATAAGAAGAGAACACCTTTTACATGAGCATCCTGTGAAAATCAGATTTAGGAAGAGTAAGACCGCTTTTTAATTTTTAAGCAAATTTCCCTATCTTAAAATTCTATGCAATAATGTTTCATTGTGAGAGATCTGGCCTGCTATTTCACTCATTTATGTATTTAGACACACCTAAAGTACAGCTTTGCTGAAAGACGGTCCTCTCTTTTATTATCTTTCTGATTTTTTTTTAAACTGATACTAGAGGAGCCTCAGCCTTAAACTGAAATAAGATATAAATTAATTAAGTAAAAGAAAAATTGTCTGTTTACAAAAGACTGTCTTAATTTAAAGAAGTCTATGTTTAGAAATAAAAAAAAAAAAAATCAGTATGTTATTAACTTAATATGGCAACTGAATTTTTCAGATTATTAGGGAAAAACAATAAAAGAAACCATTAGTCCTCTTGCACATGAAGCACTTTTTTTTTTTTTTCCTCTCGTCTTAAATTTCTCCTCCCTTTTCCCTTTAAATCCACCAGAGAACACCTGATAAGACCAAGGGAGTAATTACATTTTTAAGTGGAGGAACCTTACTCATTTAATCTAAAATTTGGGAGGATAGTAAATAGATAGAAAATAGCCAGCACTTCATCTGCACTTGAATTACTGTATCTTTTGGATGAGCCTTCTTTATTGTTGTTTATAGATTGTAAACTGCATAGAAATGTATACATTTAATAATACATATCAACTTAAACTATGAATAAAAGACCTTTGAATTTCAAAATGGTTCAAACCAGAACTCTAACTTTGCAGCTCATCAGACACACAGGACAAAAAACTTTGTATTTTAAGAGTGAGAAAGGGTATTCACAAAAATATTTCATTATAAAATAACTTTTGGAAGACAGACTCTATGAGGGCTAGATGTATATTTACAATGTATAGAATCAGGACCATATAGAAGAGTACTGTAAGCAGGAGACATCTAAAAGTATCACAAGGGTAGGGAAAAAATAATCTGAGGAGCTTACTTGATTAGAATTTAGATTGAATTGGGTTTAGCCAAGTCAATAAATATATAATTATTTTTTATAAAGAATATGTAATAAATATTTTATTTCTTCTTTTTTTCCCTGGTTTTCTGGATTCTTTTTTAATAGAGGGAATAGAAAGATAAAAGCCAGAGGTTAGTCAGGAATGATTGGAAGAAATTGTGAGCTTTAGGGAAAAAGAAATGAGGATCAAGAGCCAGAACAATACTTCCAACACATTTATGAAATGTGATGTAGCTTTGATATAGTCAGGAAACATAAGAACAAAAGGACTGTACTGAACAAGATAAAGTCAAGTTCTAATGACATCCTTGTCTTATATGTCCAAGTCATAGCTGTAAAATATACATTTCATGCTAACCTACCGAGAACTAAAAAAGAAAGGTCAATTCTGAACAAAACTGCATAAAAGAATATCAATAACGGGGGAAAAATTTATGAGAGCCTGACTACCAGGTACTTCTTTAAATGGAATTACACTTATGTGAAAGTTAGGCGTTATTCAGAAAATACAACTTCAACACATAAAACTACATCACCAGCTTCAGCTCTTAAAAAATATTGTACCCTAGAGCCATAAAAATTGTTGATTTGGAGTCTCAGTTTTCAGCCAGCTTTAAAGAAACAAATTTCAGTGAACTTACTCATCCCTTAAAGATAAGTATGAGCATAATTTAGCAAGACCAAGTATGATTTTAAAATGGCTGTTCCAAGTAATCAAACCCATAATCATCTAGATTCTCTTCCATTATTTCTACCCCATTTTAGTTCTGTATCTTCAGACAGTGAAAATGTATTAGTATTGTAGATAAAAATTAGATAATAAATCTGAGATTTCAACGAACCTCCGCAGAAGTTGTTGAAATTTTGGTGAAGGACTTAATTCACTGGTATTTTCTATGGTAGGCTACCAAAGAACTAGAGAACAGGGTGTCTTTTTCTAGAAAGTGTTAGATTCACCCCTCACAACTGTTCTCATGCAATATATTCCTCAGGGGGTAACATAAACACCACAAATACATTTATATCACACTAAACACTTGTCACAGTCTTAAAATCAGATATTTTACATAGCTATAAACTTAATGTTCTAGTTATATAAGAAGCTTAAATATGCTGGAAATAAATATTGATTTCGGGAGCTCAGCCACTTTCTATAAGGGTGATGGCTGTAAAAAACTGTAACAGAAGGATAAATAATATTTATTTTTCCCTACATAAACCCTTCTTCTAAATTATTGAACAAATGATATGTTTGAATTAAGCACATAAAAATATTCATCTTTCTGTTTCATTCTTTACTATCAGCACTAAAATTTTCTCTAGTAGCCCAGATATACTCTAAGCAATAGGATATGAATATTTGTAGACTATAAAAAAGGTTAAGCTTTGATTTGCAGAGAAATGGAGCTTCGATTATTCAACTAGAAAAACAAACAATTTGAAGTCTCTTTACGTAATTGAAAACCTTAACAAAGCACAAACCAAGACCCTTTAAAGCAAATCCTACTGCCCTTTCCAGAGCAAGCATCAGGATAATTATTTTGATAAAGACGAATTTCTCTAAGGCTATACTTGACCAGTGGAAGTTTATACTATAAATTAATTCCTGATTTTACACAATTATTCTTGAAGCACCTTTTTAAGATGGACAGCCATCAGCGTTTTTCTGAGCTGATAGAACATTCCACATGGTTCTCACTTTGAAGATGAGAGCCAGGCATAGACTCATCCTAGCTAGAAAGCTGCACTGGTAGGTGGGCAGGGGAAATCACCACTTTAACTTCTGGCTCCAACGTCTCTGGCTTTCCTTGCTGCTTTGGAGGGTCTTTAGTGCCAGGAACTTTTCATTTATCTTATAGATGCATACTGCTCAAGACTTATATTAAAAAGTGAATGCTCCCAGCCTTGACTGAGCTGTCGAACAAGCCTTGGAGGAACACACAGATCGGATACAGACTCAAGGTGCTGTTCCTTCATTTGGAAGAAAATAGTAAAGAAGGAACTGGGTTGTCACTGACCAACTTATTTCTGCAAAAATCATTCATTAGCTGCTTAGTGTATTTCTGTCTGTGGTGTAGGAGACACTTCTTCCACAGCCCACATTTAAAACCAGAAAAACTTGGTGCTCACAGTGCGCTCTGCCCCACCTCCATACCGAAAAATCCTAGGAACGGACTGACAAAAGGCTGTAGCCTCAAACCCGACACTATGGACTCGGTGCTGTAAATACATCTCTTCCCTGCGAGGCAGTGGCTCCCAAGCAATGTGCCTTAGGTGGCACCACAGGTAAAGGAACTGCTGCATCCGTGGAGCAACCGGCTGGTATTTTCCCCTGGTTTCTGCCGAGTTTTTGCTGTGAATTAAAGTCCAGGCAAGTGTTTAAAAGGGATTTTTGAAATTTTTATGACATCTTTGAGAACCATGAGTGTGACCACGGTTTACCAGGCAGCCAGCTTAACCTATTCAAGTTGTGTTGAGTCCAAGAGCCAAGCCCGATGTAAAATAGGAAACCTGGAGTGTCCTGGCTACAGACAACAAGCTCAACAAGCCAGGTAGCTAATAGTGACTCTACAAAAGGGGAAACAGGCAATATATTTTCCTTTTGGTACCTTTAACAAGATTTGCATATCATTTAAATTACAATTAAACACCACATATCCCAGGTGCTTTTGATGAGAAATCGAAAGGATTTCCTTGTGCAGTATTTAAAGGTAATTGATTTTCAAGCTTCCTGCCATTATCCATGCTAAAGACGCACTGTATAGTATGCAAAGAGGGTGCCTAAACTGTTCTGAAGTTCAGAAGGCAGCAGTATACTCTGCTCCAGCTCTGCTTTTCTCCAAGTTCAAAGGAAATCTTGTGATTGGCATTAATTTTCAACACTGCTGAACTGCATCAGAATGATAATTGGAGATACTAGTGCTTGAAATAAATACTTTGTACCAATGAAGCTCTCATAAAAGACTTGAATTCATGACTTTCCTAATGAGCATGTGGCTATAAGAGGCTGTATAATGATAAGGAGCCTTACTGATCAAAGAATTTGCCTATTTTACTGTGCATTTCTGTAATTACATGTCAGCAATATGACCTATCCTCTCTATCTTCCCTATCAAATATAAAGAGCATGATCTTATACAAACAAGAAAATCTATATTTAGTAAAGCTCATAAATATGTGCTTTAAGTAAAAAAAAAAAAAAAAAAAAATTCTGAAGTGTCATGGAAATCTGTTGAATTTATCTTAGTTATGCTCATTTAGAAACATGCTTAAGTTTTGTAAAACAGGCAGAATTAAGCGCACATCTTCATGCTTCTTCATTGAGAATAGGAATGAAGGTGTAAGGAGAAACTAGCAGAATGAAGGCTGATAGGAAAGATTTTCCCAAAGTATTATATCCTCTTGGATTTAGTTTTTTTTAAATTATTATTTTGTATATTTGTTTTTCGCACAGGGAATGTAAGGGAACGTAAGGGAATGTAAACCTCCTTGTAGCTAACAGTACTATCTAAACTTTTATGAATGATCAAGATACATGATTGCAACATTTCATTGAGAAATAGAAATTAGAAATGTCCTCTCTTTCTTTCCGTAAAATTTTAAAATAGTCCATCACTCTTTTACCCTAAAATTAAGATGCCTTTATAATCCTCTTAGACTCAGGTGTAACAGTAGCAATGTCTAAGGAATGGCAAAGGCAATGAGAAAAGTAGGAAATTAATAAAAAAAACCCCAGAAAATGGCAAGACTATAGAATTACCTTTTGAGATTTACACAGAGTATTTCACCAAGAATTATATCCATATATCTCATTTCATAACTGATTTAAAAGTATGCGTGAAGAAAATCCACCTGCATAAATTTGTATAACTATGCAGTATTTCATAACCTTTGAGCTCATTCCCCCAAAAAACAAATTGATGCTATTTTGCAGCTTATTCAAGTAACAAGCATAGCAATCAGTTGGAAAAATTAAATTAACTACTTATCTCCGTTGTACTGTTTGAAATTCAAGCAGCCAAAGACACAAGATTTAGGAGTATGAAAGACAATTATTCTATGTCATGTTTTAATTAGCAGTCTAGATTTCAGTAAAAACAGCAAGTAAGCATCATAATCTTTTCATTTCTAATGCATACGTAAAGGACACAAAGATTTCTCTAGGGAGTAAAAAATGTTTCATTCAAGGAAAACTTTATTTACAATCATTGGAATTATATTGTACTTTTACATGTGCTTCTCAGTGAAGTGCCTAGGGGTACTTGGTTAAAAAAAAAAATTCAAAAATTTCAGAATAACCATAATGATAGAAACCTGCTTTAGTCTAAGCTTATCCATTCTGAGATAATCATAATAATGTACTTAAAACGCATTTTGTTTTGAATTTGGGATGAAGAGTTATCGAGAAGACATCACAAAATGGAATAAGGGTGCAACTTTTTTTCTTTTTTTTTTTTTTTTTAATTCTTCACACTATACAGCTCCCTAGACTAGGGAATAAGTTGTATTAACCTTTTCTGTCCTCAAAACAAATTCTTTTGAATGAACTGCAATGCCAATTCTCTCTGCAAAGAAATCCTATTTTTTAACTAACCAGCAATGTAGGCATTTCAGCCACAGCTTACTATCAAAGTAATCTGGTTATTCTACTATTAACAGTCATCCTTCTGTTGAATAGATTACCAACTCTCATAAGTAGTTTTTTCCTTAGTATTCTTCATCTAAATTATGAATACTATGACTGAATGCCCATGTTTATGTCTTGGAGGTCATAATGAACACTGACAGATATAACTAAATAGAGACAAAAAAAAGACAATTTTGTCTGTCATAATATAAAAACCTTTTTACCTTTGCTTGATAAGGTGGAATAGAGCTTAGGAATGGATAGCAGTACAATGTCATTTTACATGCTTTTATCTCTGTGTTGTACTTGGGGGAGGAGAAGTGGCATATATTTAAAAATAAAATTAATTTATTTTTAATTTTCCTCTGTATTAATTCAGCCTTTCCTCCTACATCACCAAAAAGAGGAAAGGATCAAATGCGAGAGGCTGGCTATAGATTAGCACAACTGTAGAGATAACGCAGTTTGTGCCTATGATACCAAGTACAAAGATAGCCAGGACAATAGCAAACTGGTGACTTTACCTTACGGACTACTGGAAAACAGCTTCAAAGAGAAATAAAGCTTAAACCACATTCTTATCTATCACCCTTATCAACAGCTCCCTTCCTACCTAGTTTGTTAGCTCTTGAATTCATTATGAAAGCTGGGGGATATTCACCCAAATTATTCAATGAGCCAGGTAACTGAAAACATAAGGTGATTAGCTTAAGCTGGATGATTAAAGCTTTTCAATGGCCGTATTTGGGGAGCTGAATCACTCTCTTTGAAACTGTTTCCAGTAGTGTAACTCCAAGCCCTCATTAAGCCTTGCTTAATACTAAGCTCCATGATTTTAATATTTATTTCTCACCTTCATTCCCCTGTCTCACTGTCCAGTGTTTGGGGACGTAGTTGGTGATAGGGGCAAACCCAGGAAGGTAAGTTTGCGCTCCAGATAGTGTGTGTGGGACCTGCACCCCCATAAAAATTCTTCTTGCTGCTAAATGTGTGTGCAGTGCCCACTGCTATACTTTGGAGGGAAAGCTCTCACCAGCAGCAGGTCCTTCTTCCTCTTGCGAGCAGGCAGGGATAAGTCAGAAGTGAGAAGTAGCCCCCAAAGCATCACAACACCATTAGCACAGACCGAAAGAATATTTTTGAAAGGGTAATATCCACTCTGCTAGCTTTTGTGTCGAAGAAGAGGAGGGTTGAAAATGAGTAGCCAAACTTTTTTTCTCTTCATGATCCACCAAATATTAATAGGAATAAAGGTAAAAAAGATTAAGAGACTAGATCATAAAGCACTTAATACATTTTCTGCTATTAAGCTTCTCAGTAAAATCTCTTAACGTATTTAAATTCATAGTTAAATGGATGGTCTGAAGTTTATTTTCCTTGTGGATTCTTTGTTGTTAAGAATAACAGTATAAATGTATCCAGAATCCTCCTAAATTGTACTTTGCTCTTGTGCAAAGTTTCTATATTGATGTCAGTTCCCAAGCAACCGGCAAACGGAAGATCTTTTACTACAGACTATTAAACTTCAAAAAAGACTATGCAGCCTTTCAACTCTTTTATATGTAGTCAATGTTTTTAAATATTTTATAAGAGCTATCAAGAAGTTACAAGACATTAATCATCCAGAACATTAAGTTTGTGGGTCATGTTTCGAGTATCTTTCCTGTGATTTTCTTTTCATTTTTCGTTTTTCCTTTTTCTTTCAGTTTATTAAACATATTAACTATTATAAAAGAAGAGTTACAGGTTTGCTTTCAGGAAATCTTTTCTGACTCTACTTATTAGTTTGCTTTGTTTGTGTTTGTTTTTTTTTTTACCTTTTGGAACGATCATTGATATTTTCCATATAGAAATCACAAGCCTCAAGTACTCGTAGGAGAAACATGGCAGACTGAAAAGCGAAGACTTTTCAGGCACACAAAGAGACAATACAAAAATGATAAAACTGTTTCTACGTGTACAAGATAATTATATGCTTTTTAAGGTGCTCCGCTAAAAAAAGAGCAAGTTAAAATAAGTCACCTCATAAAGACTACACTTTGGAGGTTCACTGTAAAGATATGTGGTATGCATCACGTCCCTTGTCTTGACGTTGCTCCTAAGTGATTACGCTTTCCTCAAAGCTCATTGTTTTGTATGTGAAGTTACCATTATTTTTCCTATGCGCATTATTTAATACTTTTATCTGCCATTTTTTTTCCAGGTCAGACTCCCTCACAAAGTCCTGCAACTCCTTATAGCTGGCACCTGCATTTACTGTCTCAAAGAACTTTGTATCATCAACAACATTGTCATCCTACTCCTTAATCAATTTCTATGTTGTCTATTTATATCCTAAGCCATACACATCCCAGTATGGACTCCTGTTGGGATCTTCACTTGGATACATATAGTACACATGGAAAGAGTCAACATGGTTTTTGTAAAGGGAAGCCCTGCTTCAAAAACCTCTTGGAGCACATGGAGGTTACCCTCATTGATACAACCTTCCACAAGACTTTGGGGAATCCCTCACCAAAGACCTTTAAGGAAAGGAAACAACCTTGGTATCATAGACAAGGTCCTTTACATGAATAAATACTGGCTTAAAAGATAGAAATCTAAGTAGATATAAATATTTAACTATTGCAGTGGAGGGAGGTTTTCCTTTTTCTTCCTTTCTAGGAAGACTTAAAAGGGGGATGGAGCACTCAACACTTGCTCTAGATGCTGGTTCTATGGTTGAAGTACAAAGACAGAAAACAAGCAAACTTCATTATGTTTGTATGCTGCAGTTCACATACAGTCTCTTAACTTTTCATTTGGTTTTTCGTATGAGCTGTTCAATATATGAGGTGTTGACTGCCATGGCAGAGAGTAAATGAAACTTGTAGCACAGGAATACAGGATAGCCTTCTGTTGTAATTCACTAGTAAATATTAAAAGTCCTTTTTAACAAGTATACTTAGAAAAATGCAAATTAACAGAAGATTTAGGAAGTCAAGAATAATTCTAAAAAGAATTGTGTTTTAAAGTTTTATTACTGATTTGATTATTTCTCAGATAAATGGCCATACAGCTCTGACTAGGACTGCTGTTTGAGAAAATAATGACAGGTTTCGGAAAGTGCCAAGTAACTATAATTACTGCTATGTTAATATCTGTATCCCATATAAGTTAAATTTTCACGATCATTTAATAAAATATCATAAATGTGCTGTAAAAATGACAGGTCTCCTTAAGTATTTTCTCTTTTTTTTTTATGCTGACATCATATATTTTAAAAAAAAATCTTTGAATGGTTTATGGTAACAGGGTTTAACCTTGCTATACTTGCCACAGTGGTGAGCAAACATAAAATTAATTTTATATAAAAATACATCTCTGTAGCCATTTTAAATTCATATATAGGTAAATTGATTTCAGTGGGAATTATGTAGTTCACCTTTGAGAAACTGGGCCTCAGTCCCTAATCAAGTCTGCTGAAATACGCTAACCAAATTGTTTTGAAAGTGCTGACATCCTAGAGCTTTGCAGTACCACTGGCTGTTTCTGAGTATTATATGTAATACCACATTTATAAACTTGTTTAAGAAAACACAGTTTCGAAATTGGCAAAGTATTTTCTGTGGTTACTACTGACTTTCGTAAGTATTATGTAGCTGTTAATGTTTATCTAGCATGCCAACTATAAACAGTACTGCATAATGTTTTAAAGATCCTTCTAGACAAATGTATATATAGACATGTGTATTATTTGTCTCAGACTGGCCTAGTACTTCCTTTCTGCTATGATAAGATGAAATGAGCTAGTTATTTCTTTCTTTTTTTTTTTTTTTTCATGTTGATTATGCTTTTCTAACATCAGAATTATATATCACAAAACTTCATTCTCAAAGGCCCACTGGACTCTCACAACCATGGGCTTGTCATGTTCAAGAAGCTACATCTTTCCAGGGTGATTACACTTAGTGTTAAACCAAGATTTTTTTAAAAAAATATTATTTTAAATAACTACATATTTTCTTCTGAATGTTTATTCAGAGTTTACATTCTATAGAAATCCTTTGTGTTTCAATGGAAGATCTTGAACTATTGGAGATTTTTTCAAAGCAGAATCCTGATTCATATTAAGCTCTGTGTAATGTTTGCATGAATGCAACTAGGGAATCAAATATTAGATTATGTATATTCTGATAAAAATTGCTTTTTTATCATTTAAACTTCTACATTAGGGATTAACATCCCAATGGAAATTGGTTCTTTAAACAAAGTGTTA
Source organism: Astur gentilis (assembly GCF_929443795.1). NCBI lineage: Eukaryota > Metazoa > Chordata > Aves > Accipitriformes > Accipitridae > Astur > Astur gentilis. The sequence continues at coordinate 18,336,118 of NC_064891.1, forward strand.
AACAGTATATTGGAGTAAAGGAAAATGGGGTAAGTGTGTGTGTTCAAAGGAGGAGGAATTGGTGGGGTGGAATTTAGAAGGGACTAAACTAGTATTTTGATGTGAGAGTTACAAAACTTTGAGCTTTTTGCAAGTATAGGAGATTATTTTTTTCAAGACAATTGAAGTAATAATTGAGATAAATTTGGAAAAGTGAGGGAAACTTGGAAGTAGGTACTTAGGAGAGGATTAATAGGACTTTTATGAGAAGATGATAGGGATCTAGAGCTGCAGATGCATGGAAAACAGGTGGAACATGACATATGAGATGGAAAGATAAAGAGGAGCTTGTCACACTGGGTTAGGCATGAGAGTGAGTTAGGGAGGAGCTGTCTATTAGAAGATATAGAAAAAAATCAGTTTGATAATAAAAAGAAGAAACAGTCATTTAAGAGAAAAGGGGGGGGGAAGGGAATGGATTAAGAAGGATGTTAAAACCAGCAGCAACAACAGCAAAGACCCAACAGTATTATACACTAGAGAAGAAAGAAAATCCCTAGAAAAAATGTGAAAAACAGAGGCATAGACCACAGATGAGGGTGAGGGGAACAGAAGATAAAAATAAACAACAAGCCAGTTACCAGGGCGTTTTTCAGTTTAAATTATGCATAAACTTTAAGCTAAAATGAATTTTGCATGCTGCATGCAATGTGTTGATGCACACAGAGTCTTATCTGAAGACCACTCAAATCAATGGTAAAAACCTCCTGTGGTTATTTATAGGCTTAAATCACTTAGAACTTTGCAGATCCAAAACAAGAGCTGAAATTTGATCTATGAAAAACACACATATTTTGAGAGGACTTTGATCATGCCTCTGCTTAAGCAAACCCTTTACAAAAGCTTTGAGTATTACTGAATTGAGGTCCCGTGGGTGGGTCTGTGGGCATGCAACAATTGCCAAAGTTGCAGCCCCTCACTCGCAAAGGTCAACAGATATAATTATAACACCATTATAGGCTTTTGTGGCTGACACATTTGTGGGTATCACAAAACCCCTTGCAGTTTTCAGGCAAATATTACTCTGTTGAATGAAAGCTTGAGTATATTCTCTATCATCACAATTGTAGCAATTCAGTATCAATCCAGCAGCACCATTATGCTTAAAATTCTGTGCCCATTCCCATCATCAGTCTGGGTTTTTTGAGTGGTTTATAATTCAGCTTTTTTAAATCACACTAGGATGGAACTCAACTTACAATTTCTTATTCTGGCGGTATTTTGTTCTCACCAAATTGCATTTAAATTGTTTCATTCTCTTTTTAGGTTAGCAACTGAAAGAAATAAATGCTCTAGGAAATATTGATGCTGGCTTCTCACTGAACAGTGCTTACTTAAAGAAGGAAACTTTGCTCATATTGCATCGCCAACACAGACAATCAAGAGATGCCAATTCAATACTCCTTGTCAAATTTGTCAATGTAATCTTTATAATATATTTATGCTATCATTACAGCAATAGCTTCACTGCATGGCAGGTCTCCTGCTCTGGTCAGGTTGACGAGAAACCTTTACATTCAGCCCAGTAACTGATTTTAAGCCAGCTCTTCACTTAAATACCTCTGTCTGGTTTTGGTGTGGTATTTCAGATGTCGCCCTTAAATTTCTAGTGTCCGAAATGTACACAGGTATTATAAGCTTCTTATTCCCCAAACGTGCCCTTCCCCACTGCCAATTTCCATTCACTGTTACACAGGTAGCTACATACAATTACCTGTCTACCATATTGAACGGGCAGATACTCATATTTGTCTTTCTAGTAAACATCAGCTTAACGGAAAAACGTAACCAATCTAAGAGGTTGCATTTCAGCATCAAGTTGACCATCGTTGCTGTGAGTCCTCACTCAGGTGAGAGCGATAGTTAAGTAACACCAAAAGATACTTAATGCCAAGTATGCACTTCATGACCGGAGTGTTACCTGTTCATCAGGAACCAGGTTTTACCTTAACTCTGATCTTTTCCTGTTGTCATATTAGCCATTTGATAAATGTTACTCACTACTAGGGAATTTCTATTTTGTCGTTGCTCTTGCTTTTCAATAGTAGCTCCTTTGAATGTTCTCTCTCAGAAATGCATACTCGCTCTTTGATTTTTCTGTGTTAGGTCATATAGTCTCATCTCTGGGGTGGGTGGAAATTTCACCTGAAAATTAGCAGGAGCTTCATTCAGAAGTTCTGTGAGATTCTATGGAACTGGATTCCCAACTTTTATCACTTTTCCATAAAACCAGCAGGACAACTTAAGTGGATAAATAAGGGTATATTTTTAATATATTTTTTATTCCTAAACTTGGATTATTAATTGACAGAACATACTACATGCCATCATAGAATTTTTTTTTTTTTTAATGTATAGATGTATATAGAGACAAATGCACATGCAGTCAGATGTCTATATATGTATGTAGTGACATAATGCTTCTCCATGTGGCTCAAAATACACAAGAAAACTCCTATCCAATTTAACGCTGAACAGAGGGCAAGGCAGGTTAGTTTATTCTCTGTGCAGTCACACTCTGCTCTTCCAGGCTGAAGTAGAGCCCCTCCACTAATACTAAGAAACTGTCTTCAATTTTCTAAGCACTAAAGCATAGTTTAAACTATATAAACTGTAACTATTTAAGCCTCCATGAGGGAAATGAGTAAAGACTCATCACCATTTTACAAATGGGTAGGCAGAAAGGTTCAGCCAGCTACCAGGATAAATGCATTGTTATTGAAAGAAGACTTAGAAGATCACTCCTGGTTAACTAGTCCAAGGAAATGTAGTGATTACAGCTCCATTCTATCAAGAACCAGCTCAGGAAAATACTAGAGGACGCCAGGTTGGATCTGCCCTAACTTAAACCTGTGTAAATTTAATGAGACTGTACCACTGTAAATCGAGGTAAAACTAGATCAGAGAGTTGCATCTAGATGAGTTACATAAAACCAAGGAATTACAAATGACAGAAAGGAGGTAGAATTCTGGACTTTTTCCATGTAAGAGAGATATATAATCTATACTAGAGAACAGTAAAGTTTGAAGCACCTGAAATAATATAGAAAATGCTAATTTAAGGTTGATTTTATTGTCTCAGCGTATGCTTTTTTCTGTTACAAATCAGGTTTGCATCAATCACCTAAGTGCAGTTCCAACTTTAGTATGAATCCTGTTTCAATCAGTGTAGAGGATGGATAACACCACTGAACAAGAAATATCTTTTCCTAAAAGATACTCAATGTTTTTTCTTTTTCTCCTTATTGTTAAATTTGCATTTCTGCTGGACTTCATTTCTGAAATGTCATAGCATATTTGGATTATCTCCAACATAGAATATTTCAGGCCAGAGAACAAATCTAAAACCAGGAAAAATATAAGACAAATATACACAAAATTTGTTAATATGTAGTGGTATGATTTCTTATCCGTGATGCACGGTAAATGCTAGTAAGCATGCCAAAAACTGAGCAATCTGGGTTACAGATGATAAAATGAGTGGCATGTATTGCAGCAGCAAAGAAAGATCTTTTCTCTGCCTTTCATCACATACAAAAATTACTTTGAGAAAATTAAGTAAATCTTATAAGAAAATTAGCAATAAAACTGGTGGGTACCAAATAGTTTCATAGCATGACAAGAACTCTGAAAAGGTCAGTTTCCTACTATTTGCCTATATATATATATATATATATATACACACACACAATTTAAAAAAAAAAAAAAAAGAAAAAAAGAAAAATTAAGGCTTTTCAGAAGAACTCTCAGATATTTTTCTAAAGCTGATTTTTACTAAAGACTAATTTTTCCTACTAGTGATCAATAGGACTGGGAAAAGAAGAGATTAATCTACTGATGCTTATTTTTTTCCTATCATCTAATACAAATGTGACCCTTAACTTGTCAAGGGTTTAGTTACTTTTGTCTTCTCCTACTTTCCTTGGGGATACCAAGTTGTGGATTTATCAAAACCAGAATTCCAGAAAACTAATTTTCTTGGAACTGACACAGTATTAACAACAAATCATTGCAGCAGTTACAAAAGAATTAGATAAGAAAAAAAAACCATTAGTAATTAGAAAATGTTTGTGGATAAGTACATTTCATTAGAGGATAAGATCTCAAAGAAATTAAGAGCATTACTTAAGCTTTCCTGTTTCATAGACAATGAAACTGCATTGATAAAAGGGACAGACTGCAATTATGAATAGCATCTGCCATATTCTCAGCCAGAATCACCCCCTGATTCTATGCATTCCACTAATATAAGTTTCAAAGGTAAGAACTCGTCTATTTTCAGAGTCCTAGAAAATCACAGTGGGATCCTACTTATCTGTGAGTATGTTGTGGTTCTTTGCACTACACCAAAAGGAACCTGGATAGATTAGGTCTCAGTAGCACTTCATTCTAACATAACTTCGCATACTCTGTTTAACAGAAAGGATTTGGGTTTTTTTTCTTGGAGTTTCCAGAACAGAACAACATGTTATGCATGCTTGGGGGCACAATTACAAATATATTTCATGAAAATCAACCTTATTTTTAAAGGAAAACAGCTTATAAGCTCACAAATGCAATTTTGGGACCCAAATTTACTTGTGGGTATAAATTACTCATGCTATGGTCCTCCATTTTATACGCCTACCTGCCTGACAGTATTGAAAATACCAGGTATTATGTGCCTAAATGTGTTTAGAGTGGGTGTAGAGAAAGGACCCTATAAACTAGCAGTCCAAAAAAAAAAAGAGAGAAAAATCTTTATCAACTACTTTACAGAATGAGTACTGAGTAATTATTAACCTCCAAAATATAATACACCTACTGAAGATTTTCATTTCATTGTTGTCACCAACAATAGGTCATGCTAAGTACAGCTTTTGACTTTTCTCCTTTAATGTGCTGTGTGTTGAAAATTGAGTGTGAACACAAGAGTATATTAAACTTCAAAATTGGTATGTATATTTACTGATTTTTTTATTTCAGCTGGGGTCATTAACAATCCGTTATACAAAGAGTAGTTTAAAGCCTTTTTTTCTTCCCTAGCAGTGCATTACAAATAGGAACTTTGAATAAACGTTCTGCTACATTTAAAGATCTCTAACACAAGAGGGTTTTTTTGAAAGAAAGGGACTGAGACATCCATCTGCGAAGAAGTGAAATTTGCTCTGATGCAGTTAACATAGACAGGCAAGATTTTCTGTGGGTACCAGTTTTGATTCAAGAAACCCAGAAGCCATAAACTAAAACTACCAAGCTAGGGTTGAATGAATACAAGTTGCAGAAAGATTTCTCGGAAGATACAACTGAGTAAGATAATGATTAGGAGCAAAAAGAAGGCTAAAATGTCCTTTCACGTTCTCCTAGAGGACTCAAAGCAAAGTGCTCTGCTTTCCCCCTTTCCTCCCGGTCTTCCTTGTCCTCCCAACAAGCCTCGCCAGTAACTCCACACTGGGGGCCTGGGAAGAGATAGTCTCATCTTGAAAAACGCCCTTAGCCTCCCATATCTGCAGCTCGTAACAAAGAACAGCAAGGGAGGCATAAACACACCAGAAGAACAGACTACACGTATTCCAGAGCAAAAATGGGAAAAGATGGGGCTCAGACAGATGACACCTACCTCTGTCTTCTTCCACTGCTGGTACTGCTCAGCAGCTTCCTCTCTTCTTTCCCCTCTCCCCATCTTTCCTCCTTCCTAGCAATCCAAACTACTTTTCCCCAGCTACTTCCCTCTTAATCCTCCTTCAATCCTTCCAAATGTCTTCACAGGTAAACACAACGCTTGCTTTTCTCATTAAAACAGAGCGCCTTCCGAGTTTTACCGCGTGCTTAGATTATGTTTTCCCATACTGAAAACCTGGGCCTCAGGCAGATGCTTGTTGTCCCTTTTCCCTTTCAGGATTCCTGTCAGTATTTGGATGAAATGTGATGCTGGCTTGTGGGGAGACACAGAAGGATGAGGCTCAACAGCTGTTACACATCCCTTCGAGTCACCCGCACCACGTGAAAACCAGCAGACTACAAAGCTCCTTGGCTACCCTGTCTGCCCATATGGTTTTAGGCTAGGATCACACCTACTGAGACTACTTATCCTTTTTCAGAAAAGCTGTTTTCAGCGTTGATTCCCCCTGAAGGTAGTAGGTATCAGGTGGGAATTGGGTAAGCCTCCGTACATGAGACCATCTGGGGCCGGCTCAGATTTTTGGCCATGGTAAATCAGCTACTGCTTCCGGTCTGCTGCCGGTTCCCAGCTGAGCAGGTCTCGGTGCAAGTTCTGCCCTGCTCTCAAGGTGCGGCTACACGGGCACACTTTCTGTCAGTAAATAAACAAATCTGGGGGAGAGGATTTGGTTACTTTGCTTCTCAGGAACTTCCTGCTAATTTAATCAAAACACTGAAAAACAAATCTACCCAGTTGTCCCATGGGAGCTCCAAACTTCAGCACAACTGAAGTAGATGATGACTTTTCAAAAATACTGAAATAAAAACATCTGAACTCTTTCATTTCTGTTATAATGCAGGTTATGATAGGTATGTGTAGACTAGGGTTTAACCTGGATATCGTGTGAAGAAGGAAAACCAGAGTACATGTCTGAAAGGCAGCCATAACAGTGTGCCTGGTTTGAATAGAGTATCCTCTACCTTTTTACCTTTGGTGGGCATGGGGTGTAAACTCACTTTTATAACTAGTTTGGGGGGGGGGGGGGGGGGGGGGGGGAAAGAAAAAAAAAAAAGAGACTGACTTAAAAACAGATGAGATAAAATGTTCATTTTCCCATCAGAAAATATGAGTATTGTTAAGTGCTGCTGTAGTGCTATATTCATGATAATGAGATTCATGCAATTTCTTTCCACTGTTACAGCTTTTCATTTTCATGTGATACTATACCCCACTCAGCCCTATCAATGGCAGAGGCTGTATCAGTTTATGTACAAGTAGCAGCCTCATTTAGATGAATAAAAGTTGTTTATGTTGTTTTCCTTTTCCAGAGGGATATAGGATAAATAATTAACCCAGTCACCCCTACCCTGCTTGTTTAACATTTATGCTATTACTCAAAGCTTGTATCTGATGGTTCCATAGCTATGAAAACTATGGCAAAGGAGAAGAGTTACACTGAACACACACAGTAAAAGCTATATGACATGGGTTTTAATGCAGCAAAGGAACACAGGCAGCACCCTGCACTTGTTTCCCTCTCACCTGCACCTACTCCTTTCATTCTTTCAAGTTTGTGAGACTAATTCTTTTTGAGCTGTAGGTGGTACTTTAAGACATGAATGTGGTATCTGTAAAATGGATATAACATGACACAAATAACGCAAAAGAAAGCAGCCACTGTAATCCATGTGTCTCACCTGTTTGTTTAGCATTTTTAACTCTTATCTGTATTTTGAAGAAAGCATTTGAATTTCTTTTAAATTCTTAGAACCAATTTTTTTTTTTTTTCAGGTTGCAAAACCCTCCAAATATGAGTTTCTAAGCTATAGCGCTTCATGAAAACAAATGTGTTTGTGGTTGTCTTGTTTGGTTTTTTCCCCCATGGAGGAGGGCATGCAAATATGTGTATATGCATGGTTGCATGACACCAAGCTGGCGCCAGTTATTCTTGCAGCACCACCTGGCTGTCTAATCCAGAAGCAGTACAGCCGTTTTAGCACAGACCTATACCTGACCAGTTAAAGGTTGCAGTTATCCTTATCAGATCAAACTTAATATTGGGCTGACACATATATCCTATTTGCAGGTTACTATAGTCTATTGACCGGGACCTAATTGTAGGTCTATGCATCATAGCTTTGCGCAGTTTAGGTGTATCCTGAGACTGTCAGATGATGGAGTTACACTTTTATAAAAGTATTATAAAAATTTTGAAGCAGCTTGTTGTAGTGCTTCTGGATTGTTAAACTGAATCATTTAGGATTTATAGTGAAGTTTAATTTCAATGCTTCAGATTACTGGCCAAAATACTTCTTGGAGTTGACATAAACCGTATTACTGTGTTTCCAAGCAAAATGCTCTGACAAAACAATGTCTAAAACTTACTGAAAAATTCAATATGCTCTAGTATTTCCAGATAAATTAGGTAGTAATTATTTTTCCTTGAGAACACATTAAAGTTCTGAAACCATCAGCTTACTATTGATTGTGATCATTAATGGCTCCAAGCATAGAAAAAAATGTAGCCTAGATTGAGGAAGGAAAGGAATTGAATGCCCTTCACAGTTATTTGGTTTTGTTTAGCTCCCAGTCTCTCTTGAACTAGGGAAATCTGTTTTTTCCCCTTCTTTTTTCTACATATTCATAGCCAGAGTCTTGGTCTATGTGTGTTGGTGCCACTGTCATGGATGTAATGGAACACTATGCATTTTAGCATTAAAACTCAGTATAGATGGACATGCCACTTGCTTAATAACCTTGTTTCTTAGAGGAAGAGAGTGATCTGATTTTTCAAAATTATTCCAAGCCAAAGAAACTGCTGTGTTGGTTGACATCACTGTCAGGTTGGACTGAATTATTAGGACTGGACATATGCAGTGTACTCATCTAATTAATCTTCTTGCATAACACAGGTGATATGACTATTCTGATTTGGTTCCTTTTGAATCAGACTGCCTCATTTAGAAATAGCATCTGAACCTGACTTTAACATTACCAGTGATGGCCAATCAACTAAAACACCAGTTAACTTTCCAGTTAAATGACCTCATTTTAATTTTATTTTGCTTTTAGGAACATCTAATATCTGATTTCAATATACCTATCATTTGCTTCCAGCCTCCAATCTTACATTTCTGTCTGCTGGATTGAAGAACACATTACCAAAGTTTCCCTTCCCATGTAATAAGTACAGACATACTCTGATCAAATTACTATTTTAATTCCCTATTTATAAATAAAACACATAAAATTATAGTTTTTATCTTTTTTAAAAAAAAAAAGTGTTCCAATCCTTTAATTAGGTTTTGTAATTTTTCATTGATCTCTTCCTATTTTATTAACAACCTCAAAAAAACCTGATCATGACAGAGCTGAAGAGACTCTTTTAAAGGATCATGGGATAATTCAGGTGGGAAGGGACCCTAGGAAGTCTCTAGCCCATCTGACTGCTCACAGCAGGATCAGCTCAGAGGCCAGTCCATGCTGCTCAGAGCTTTATCTGGTTGGTCTTGAAAAAACACAAGGATGGGGACTGCACAGCTTCTCTGAACAGCCTGCTGCACTGCTTGGCTGTCCTCATGGGGAAAATGTTTCTTTTATCTAGTGTGAACCCCTGTTACAAAGCAGAGGGTAGTTGCCGCTAAAACCACTGCTGTTCCTAATTACACCCATTGTCCCCTGTTCCTCTGCCTGTATGAACCTGCTAAATATTCCCCAAATTTACTAATAAAGATCATAGAATCAGAGTCATAGAATGGTTTGGGTTGGAAGGGACTTTTAAAGGTCACCTAGTCCAACCATGCCCTGCAATGACCAGGGACATCTTCAACTAAATCAAGTTGCTCAAAGCCCCATGCAACCTGACCTTGAATGTTTGCAGGGATGAGACATCTACAACCTCTCTGGGCAAACCTGTTCCAGTGCTTCCCCACCCTCATCATACAAAACTTTCTTCCTTATATCCAACCTAAATCTCATCTCCTTCAGTTTAAAACCATTACACCTTGTCCTATTGTTACAGGTCCTACTAAAAAGTCTGTCCCCATCTTTCTTATAAGCCCCCTTTAAGTACTGAAAGGTCACAATAAGGTCTCCCCAGAGCCTTCTCTTCAGGCTAAACAACCCCGACGCTCCCAGCCTTTCCTCATAGGAGAAGTGTTCCATCCCTCTGATCACTTTTTGTGGCCTTCATCTGGATGTGCTCCAACAGGTCCATGTCTTTCTTGTACTGAGGACTCCAGAGCTGGATGCAGTGCTCCAGGTAGGATCCCACTAGAGTGGAGCAGAGGGGCAGAATCACCTCCCCCGACCTGCTGGCCACACTTCTTGTGATGCAGCCCAGGATGCGGTTGGCTTTCTGGGCTGTGATCGCACATTGCTGGCTCATGTCCAGCTTTTCATCCACCGGTACCCCCCAAGTCGCTCTCAACAGGGCTGCTCTCAATCCCTACATCCTCCAGCCTGTATTGATACCAGGGGTTGCCTGTAGGACCTTGCACTTGGCCTTGTTGAACCTCATGAGGTTCACATGGGCCCACTTCTCAAGCTTGTCCAGGTCCCTCTGAATGGCATCTTGTCGCTCAAGCATGTCAACCATACGACTCTGCCTGGTGTCATCTGCAAATTTGCTGAAGCTGCACTCGATTCCACTGTTAATGTCATTGATGAAGATCTTAAACAGTACTGGTCCCAATTAGGACCCCTGAGGGACAGCACTCATCACTGACCCCCATCTGGACATTGAGCCGTTGACCACTACTCTCTGGATGTCACCATCCAGTCAATTCCTTATCCACCAAATGGTCCATCAGTCAAATCTGTCTTTCCAATTTAGAGAGAAGGAGGTTGTTGGGACCATGTCAAAGGCCTTACAGAAGTCCATATAGATGACAGTTGTAGCCCTTCCCTTGTCCACTGACTCTAACCAAGTACTGAAGTGATTAATAGTTGAAAAGTGCAATGTACCATTGAATGCAGTGCCTTTGAAAGCTCATCCTGGGTAAGATAGTAGCAGAGTTACACTGAGCTATCTGAAAGAGAAACCTCAAAGGCATCTTGATACGATGTCAATATTTATTATATTGGATTTCTCCCTGTTCTGAAAATCCATGTAGTGCTGGAAAGATCAGTCCCTTCTGTAGGGAAGGTCGTCTCTGAAAACATCCATCTCCAGAGGACCAAAATATATCCTGCATGAGGATGCAAGGAAGAATACAAAACTCCATTGAAAATTATGCTGTTAAAACCTAAGACCCTTACTTAAGGCAAAAAACCAAGAACACGCCTCTCTGGCCCTCTCTACATTACAAGTATTTTAGGGCTGAGTAACCTCAGAAAAGCAGTTGCGGATTGCTCACGAACATGCAGACGTTTGAGTAGCAGTCCTGATAACAAAGGTTCAAGTCCTTTATGCGAATGTTTCCTCAAATCATCATAACAGAAGTGGTAGTACCACAAGCAAGATCTGTACAGGCCTGGAAGAACATGTATGCATATTGTAGAAATATACTGTTCAGCTTCCTCCAACACTTTTGCCTGACTACAGCTCAAAGATTATTTTGTCACCCCAAGACCTCAGGTTTTCCTTTGCTTTTCTGGATGCAACATCCCAAATCTGTTATTTGCAAGATAAATAAGCTCACCTGTGACACTCTCCAGGGCCAGTTTGTGATGTAATGGTTTTGTGAAGAGCAAGACTGAACACAAAAGGTCCTGTAAGCATGGAGTCTTTCGAGATTAAATCCAGGTTTTGCTATGTTACACTTAGCTTGACAGAGGTTTTACAGTGTTGTTTGACTCGAAATCTATCATTAGCAAGAGGTGAGGACTTCAGAATCTAATAGCATGCTTTAATCTCTATTTACTATCGATCTTTTTTAATGCATCGAGCAAAAAAAACAAAAAAAAAGTATAGACTAAAGAATTTGGAAAGGTTTTGTAACTTTTCCCCTCTGGAAAGAAAGTTTAAGGATAAGATACAATAGTTTGCACTGTACCAGTAATTAAATTATAACAAGAAATAAATTGCTGCAGGAAGTTAGGATTTTAAGTAGTGAAATCATTGCTTTTACTCAAAGGTGTTTAAAAGGAATAATGGAAATTAATCCATCATTTATAATAGAGCAGAAATGTAAGCATTGAAAGGAAAGCTAACGCTAAAATTTTTAGTGCTGATTTATATTTTAATTATGTAATGCTTATTTACAATTATAATTATCCATGTGCTTCTTAGAAGAGTGACAGTGTAAAGGAAACGGGCTATATATATTCTTACATGAAAGCTAGAAACTAGCCATTTAAACAGAAATTCCTCTGTGACTGTGATGTGACTTTTTAAAAATGCAGCATTAATTTATCAACGTACATTTATCTCTATACTCAGGACGCCAGAATCACTGCAAAACTGTATTTTCAGGGAAACAGCAGCTTTTTCTTACATTGTTTTTAATTTTGAAAACTTGCATGAATTGCCATATGCTTTTTATCTTTTCCTATATTGCCAATTAGTGAAGTTGTTGCTGTTACATAAGCACCAGATTTAACAAATTTTCTTCCCACTTTATTTCCTAGTTCTCTTCTTCCCACAGAGTTTGGCACTGTCTTTTTTCAGTCTACTTTTTTTTTTTTTTTCTTTAACTCCCCTTTTTGGGGAGGGGAGGTGGGGTGAAGATGTCTTTTTATTTTCAAGAAAAGATTCTTTATAAATACCGCTGTGACAAATCCATTACACAGCACAGAAGCAATCAGCGTGGTGCCAAACTCTGGCTGAGAACTGAAGGTCCAAACTAGCGCTGTTCCAAAAGATCAATGGCACACACTTCTAAACGGCAAGAGTTTTAACTGGCTCTATACACCACTAAAAGAAAATAAGAGATCAAATGGTAGGTTCTAAGACAGAAATAAATGTGTGTTTGTTTCTGCCCTTCTGGCCCACTCTTTAAATACAGCCTAGGAAAAAAATACATTAAGGGACAACAAAGAAAATACAAGCGGCTGAGATCTGCGTTCTTCCGATAAGCTGTACTCTGATTCACAGCAAACTTTAAACAGCATAGGTAATTAACCTCATGGAAAAAAAATACCAGGGGACAGGGTAGATACTCTCCCACTTGAATTATTTCAAACAAGACTGGATCTCTTTATTGAATTTATTTTTTTATTTTTAAATTGTCAGTTCAAGCATAAGTTATGAGACAAATTGGGGAATTCGAGGCTAATACTGTCTTCGGAAGAAAAAGAGGTCTGCTCATGATGTTAAAATCTAAATGCTCTGGTCAGGATACGTATATATATTTTTCATAACTAATACAGTTTATTTAAAGAAATTATATTTATTCTGAAGAAACAAGACTGGATTTAGGTACTGACCGGATACTGTTGCTGAAATGCTCTCAGATATCAATCTTACACCTCTCAGATTGTTGGCATACAATAATACGTTGACTGGATTGTACTAGGCAAATTTCTTATTTCTTTCTTGGCAATATGTTTCTCAGATATCTCCTGCTGATTTTAAAATGAGATATCTATTTAAATCTCCCATATATGTTACTAGAAGAAGACTTTGATGTCTTAAATATCTGAAAATGTTAACATCTGCTGTTTACTTGCATGCATCTTGCATTAAGGAAGAAAAGAAGTCTCACTTCAGAAGCCAATCAGGCTCTTGTGGTGTCACAGTCTTTTTAGAGTAAAGAAATGGTAAGTTTTAAAGTACAGTCACAACTCTACTTATTGAATAGGTTTCAGGGTTTTGGTGGGGTTTTTTTTTGCCAGCCCAGATGAGTCATATTTTATTTCACTAATGAAATACTGACAGGAAAGTTTACCTGTTGTTTCATCATCAGTTTTAGGGAAATAATATGTTCTGTGACTGAAAACCTTTCACAAAGAAACTTCAGAAAGATGTTTCAGTATTTGATACTTTGTATTTAAAGACCTATAACTGTGCCAGGGAAGAAACCCAAAGCAATAATATTTTGGTTTGGGATCTGCATTTCCCTGCTCCTAGGAAAACAGATTTCTAACTTCCTTTCCCTTATAGATTGCACACATTTGAAACTAAAGTACATAAAAGACTGAAAACTCTCTGGTATATTTTAATCATCCCAAGAGACAAATTTAGGAGTGAGAACATTTGTGAATATGAAGTGTTATAGTTACAAAACAAGTGGCACAGCAAGAAGAGCATCTAGAACATCAGAAGACTGTTGATGAAACAGATTCATAATTTAAAATAGTGAGTGTATATCCTAAGTCATACTTTAAAAACCCTCAAGCTTTTACATAAATAATTTTCTCTTTATCTTTTATTATTATTCCCCTTTGTCCTTCTAGGCAGCCCTGGAAATGTCACAAAACACATTATAAAGCTAGCATAAATAAAAAGTTTGTTTTTCTCCCCCACTTCCTTGAAGTAGGAACTTTTCTGGGAAGAATTTAGATCCCAGAACCACTCGCTACTTATCGGTCTTTTCAACACAAACATGTTCGTGTTCAAAGAAGCGAAGACTAACCTCTAAGTACAGCTGGAACATTTCTCTTAAATAGGGTGAGTCATGTTTGGATGGTTCTGAAAAAGAGCTTTCTTTCTACGCGGTCTTAAAATGTCTCTCATATTGCCCAATAGAAAGCTTAATTTGGATTGTGAGAAGCAACAAAGACTACTTTTCCTTCTTAAGCTCTCACAAGTGAAAAAGCTTTTCTCCTCTTTGGTGTCACATATCATCACCAGCTTCAGCTAGAATCTTAGACACATAAATCAAAAAGCTGTCACTTCTTCCAAAAACATTTGTACATAGCAGCAATACAATTTTCATGCCTGACAACATAATGAAACACTTTTCTGCAGAAGCTGCTAGAAATGTTATTGTTTGACTCAAGTGACCAGCAGCAGAAGTTCAAGCTCTAAGGAGCTTGTCAGGGATCTCCACTATCCTCTGCAGCTACCTCCAGTCTAGAAGAGGATGAGGTAAACAGTGTTTCTTCTGTAAACAAGGACTATCCAGGCATGGTTTACTAGAGGCTCAGTGTCACTTGATTAACACGTTTACTGAAATAACGCACATCAAAAATAAAGCAGGTTAAAGTGTAGCCAGTGCTGTAGAAATGTTTAGAAATGCCTGCTGCAAAGAGCTCATCACGTGCGCAGAGTGAAAAGCAAGACTTTGAATGCAGCTGGGTTGTTCCTTCCCATGACCAGTTATACCAGACCAGCTTACAGATCCTTCCAGAAGCCTCTCTGACACAAAAGCCATGGTGCTGCATGATGGGCATCACTTGGAGCAGCAATCAGCCAGCACAGCAATTTGCAAAATGTTTTCCCAGTTCAAGTGTGTGACTTTTGGATGGGACCTCACTGTCATCATCGGTGGTGCAGCACTGGGCTGAAAATTCCTAACAGATTGCCTTCGTGGAAGGATTCATTCTCGATCCAAGATGAGCACTTCCCACTTTCAGTGGCGTGGGAGAGGGAAAGGTGGAAACTGAAAAGCGGCCTCCTCATCCCTTTTCAATAGGGTGAACAAAATGGGTGAACAAAATGGTTCCCAGGCAGATGTGGCATGTCCTTCAAGACCTGGCAGGTCTGTTTTCAAGGGAGTGTTGCCAAATGGAAAATGTTAGAGTACACACAGAGGCAAATCCCTCTGTTTTGAAGATGTAAAAAACGCAAGCAAAAAAAAAAAAAAAAAAATCTTAAAAAGGACCTTCTATATATCAATGACAATAATAATAAAGTCCTGTCTCAGATCAAGTATTTTGATCACCAGAAAGGAGGTTATTAATATGAAAAAAAAATGTAAAGATGTTTGATAAAGCTTCATCAGGCATGAGTGGTAACAGGAAATAAAATGTATGTCTGCTGTATAGCACATGCAATAGAGATCTAAAAGATAAAAAGGAGTGAAAAAATGAATCAGAGTGATTTATTACCTAGTCAACTAAATTTAAATTTGCATTAATGTTAAATGCTTTTATGACTGTTCATGGGCACTGAAAACTGTAATGAATGTCCCTAGACACAAAGAGCTAGAGTTAATTCATATATAAACTATTCAGATATTCTTACTGGAACTGACAAAAATTGGTGAGCTAAAGAAAAAGCACTTTGTGAGGTCAGTCAGAAATAACACAGATGAATCAGCAGCATGAGAGCTGTCTCAAGTAAGAAAAAAACAGAAGAACAGAAAGAATCTAAAGAACAAGAAGGAAGTAAGTGACCTGATAAAAAGTACTGTATTTAGAGAGAAATTCAGGAGGTATTGTACTTCAAACCCCTTTTCATGATTTTTAGAGACAATAGAGGAATACACTATGCAAAATAATTTTCCTAAATAGCAGAATACAATACCATGATCGGTGCCATGATTTATTTAGATTATAATTAGTTCATATCCAGCAGACCCGGACTGATACCCTTTGGACCCACCAGAAAGAAAATGACAAGTTTTCTTGCCAATTCAAGCTGAGAAACTGCAAGAGCAACCCTGGCTCTGATTACCTGATGTAATAGCCGGCTACCCTCTGCAGGTGAACAGCTACTTTTTGTCTCAACATTTTACCCCCAAAGTCCTTATCCAGGCAGGTTTCATGGAATTAGGTTCCCGGCTTTTCTCATCACACAGCTGTAACAGAAGCCTCTGCTGCCTGTCAGGTTTGGAGGCTCGACAGTTACACTGGAATTACAGAATAACACAGCAGTAATAAAGAGCAATAGAGAGCTGATAAACCTCAGACATTAGACCTTGTCTTCAACAAGTTGTTTGTTTTTATTTTAAAACAAACGAACAAAACCCAACCACCACACAACTTCCCCCCACAAACACAGCATACCCAAACAAAAACCTAGCTACCTTTAAATTAATTCAGAAGAAAATTCTCATGTATCTACATATACATCCACAAGTTTAGGTTGTATAACCAATTCAAAGCTCGTGTTTCCAGCATTATTAATAATAATTGGTTCATTAAAGACTTCAGTAATTAACTCTGCTTATATGTAATAAAAGAGTCCTCACTGAGATACGCATATAGAACTCCGTTTCTTCACAACTTTATTGGAATTAGGGGGGAGGAACTTACTACTGCTATGAACAAAGTATTAACTTAACATGCACAATTAAAGTCCAATTAAACAACTGAAAACCTGAAGTTCTCCTGAATGTTATGGGCTACAAGAGAAACATCTTTCAAGGCATTGTGAAAACTTTCACCTAGTATAAATAAGCCACTCGCACAGACACCACCACTACACGGTCATAAAAAGCCCTAGCTGATATTCATGACACTCAAACCTAAGGCTTTGCAGCAATACTGAAACTGGCACCTGATATAGTAGCTCGCAGACTGTGTCGGCACACTTGACACTCATCATTCCGAGACTGCCTGACACCTGATAATTACTAATCACCAAATACTCTTATTCCCATCCTGGGGAACCTCTGACTTTTGTGAAGGTTGCTCCTTTCTGAACCTTTTGCAGACGGCTGAGGAGAACAGCTGATGTTTTATGCAGTGTGGCAAGGAGAAAGCCAGGCAGTGGTCAGACCCGCAGCTCTGCAAAGCCTGGGCTTCTGCATCCCACTTTGTTAGTCGCAATCCTCATTTTGATGAAAAGCAGCTTGTTAAAGCTGCTATCAGCTGAGAAAGCGATGTGAATAGGAATAATGAAACTCCTCAGATAATTTGTCTCTTTTGTTAGCTCCCTAGCTCTTCAAAAAGCCACCACCAGACACTTTCTGTATCTGAAGCTAACCAATCTTCATAAGTAAAAAAAGATACACACAAATCCCAAAGCCTGAGAGAAAACAATCTATAAGAATGTCAGCATTAGGGTACTGTTAACTGTCTCCTCTTCAAGGGTACTAATTCAAGTCCCTGTTCAATCTGGAATAAAACCCAAAGACTTAGATCATGCACTTACTTGACAATTAATATACTTTCCCAAACACTTTTCATTGAAAAAGATAAGCTCTACTAATCAAGGGACAAGAGAGGAACATACTGGTGTATCCTTTTAAGCACTGTCAGAGAATTCATACATTAAAGGTATTACTAATATTTCAAATGAAGAGTCATGTTCAGATTTATTTTTTTGTGTTTCAAAATGTTATTTAAACTTGAGAGCTTGTTTTGCTAGCACCAAGCAGAAATGATTCCGATAAAATACTCATTTAGAAACAGCATTACGTTCAAAGAGTGAAAGCATTCATTGAACAACGTGAATTCCCACCTATTTATAGTGATTATCAGATACAAGGAGCCAGACTGATACATTTCAGGTCTCTTTGTTTTTTAACCAAAGAAAGCTTTATCTTAATTCTAAATCCACCTTCTCTTCCCAACGAAAACGTATAATTGGTGCAACTTTGCAAATATACGAAGAACCACGTTCAGGAAGACTCTTATGAGCACTATCAGCAGTTGTAAAGACGTAACTCCCACGGAGCTGAGCACGGGAGTAGCCACGGAGTGTGTGGAGCCTCAGCTATCTTACAGAAACCACCTACTGATAGTAAAGAGTTTAGGCAAAGTAGGCTAGCAACGTTTAGTATTTCAAGAAAGGCAGCCATTTAGGAAATGAGGGGTCATGGCCAAGATGATATGATTAGCCTAAATTAAACTGTGCTTCTCATACCCCCTTCATATGGTTTCAAATGATTTGACTCAGTGTACGTGTGATCACGCTAAAGCAGTGGAAAGTAGTTCATTGCACAGTCTGCTGTTCCATGCTAAACCGCGTCCTCTCTCTGCTTAATGTTTTACATGGTTTTCCTAAAGAAATGGACAGTAACATATTAATGACTTATAGGTTACATATTCTGCTGTATTAAAAATAATGAGCACTAAACAGAGTGTGTTTCTATGTGTCTTTGTTAGCTCTGGTATCTACTGGCACTGAATTAAGTCATTGAGGCACTATTAGCCCAGAAAGACAGATACATGCGAGCGATTTCCACTCACACAATGCACTAGTTTTGGCCCTAGTACACTTTGCACTGGAGTATAACATACTGAAGTCACTGAAGATTGGAGCTGCAGCCAAAGGTAAGCCTAGTTATGCTTTCATGGCCATGTTGTCGCCATGCAGTCGTGTTAGCAGTGGCTTTTAATGAACCTATGGATTATACTGTTATTTAAAATAAACAAACCAACCCCAAACCAAAACCAAACCCTTTCTGTTAATTACTTCAGGACCCATACCAAGCATTTAGTAAGCAATAACAAATTACCGAAGTGTTCTAAATACTTTACAGCTGTAAGTGGTGGTATTTACATTCACAAAAAGAGCTAGGGGATTAAAAGGATATGTTTAGTTGTATTTGCAGTTGTGAACATACATCGCCTTTAACTGCCAAAATTAAGTAGACTCATAATCAGAACGTAATTCTGAAGTCAAATATTTAGAATTTTTCCCCTTCACCCAAGGAGAAATTACTGAGAACAACTGAAATAAATGGCACAATCGTTTCTCAGGTCCTAAAAGAAAAAGGTTACTTCATTTGAATCAACCAGAAATAAATAATTTGTGTGCATAGAAGAAGTTAACATCGCTTTCTGATGTTCACAACTTTCTGAGGGTTAGTTGCTATAGCTCAAAAAATTAAAAACATTTTCATCCTTTTGCTACAGACAGCACCTTCAAATGTGAACAAATTTTGGAAACGTGCAACTATGTCAATAGAAACAGCCCCACCCCTTTTCTATTGCCTAAATTAATTCTGTAAACATATGGGGGGTTTGGTCGTTTGTGGTGAGTTTTGTTTTGTTGTTTGTTTGTTCGTTTTTTAAATCGGACACGCTTTTCAGATGCTTTTACTTTTTTTTTTTTTTTAAGTACTATGGTTTTGTTTTAGAGTTGAAACTGATTATTGATAGTTTACAGCAGACCTATATAAATGCCTCTGGCAACATGCATGAGGGATGGAGACCCTGTAAGCGGAGGAACAGGAATAACCTATGGGAAAGTAGAAAAGACACCATCAACCACTATTAGTGGGTGTTGACCTCTTTGTAACCCAAGACCGTGGACCCAGTGGGGAGCCTGTGATTGTCAGTATCTAAAGCAGCTGATGAGGTAAACGCAAAACAGATCAGTGTCAGCATTCACTGAGTAGCCCTGAGTTTTGTGAACATACACAACAGGTTTGCTGCTTTTCTTCAAACACATCAACCTGACCTTGTAACACCGTGTTGAACAAAATATGCCCAAGGGCAGCAGGCTTCAGCGGGGGTCTGACCGGGCCCCACCTGCAATGCCAGTGTGCTCACGCACCTTCGCATAGCAACCAGAGGGCAAAGAAGCTACAGAGAGAGTTAGGGAGCTATTTAAGTCTCCTGCTTATGTAAGGATCTCATGAGACCTTAGAAAGTTGACATTCTTGAATCTTCCCTTGTTTAAGGAACAGTGTGTTCCTCCAATCGCTCATCAGCTTGTGCATGGCTTTGCGGTTTTATGGTGTAGCTTTCGAGCTCCACTCAGTTTTGGGTCTCTAATTTATGCTACTGCCTTGTCACGAACAGAGGATAAAGCTCTCCTGTATATACAAAGGTGTTCACGGACAAATAGAAGACAACTAGGAAATCTTTACATTCTTGAAAACCAAAAAAGATAGTGTTATTAAAGCATGTATTAAAATCCCCAAACTCACCCCTGTTTCTAATGCATGGACATACAGAAAAGTTCTTTTGGTTTGTGGTTAAAATTTTCCAGGTTAAAAGCAACACAAACAACTATCAACTAATTTTTTTACTTCTACGTGTTCCAAATAAATTAATTTTATTAATGAAAATTGTATTATATCTGAGAAAGTGATCTTTAATGAATTAATGAGTATTTAAGGATTTGTGAGCCAGTCTGAAGCAGTCCCCTGTCCCCAAACAGTCCTCTATCTTTTGCATGCATTAAGTTTTCCATTCACTGTAGGGATGCATAAGTGTGAGAGTCTTTGTTTGTCTCTGTGAAGGTATACTTCACCAAGTGTTGTTTTTCATATTGTGTCTTTAATAAATCCATCCTGATCTGCTTTAAACTGCATGAACTGGACAGCTTTTCCACAAGATACCTGGTCAGCCATGTATATGAGTGTCACATTGCAGCAAACCAGCCAAGTCCCTCAAACAACACCACCTCATGGGGAAAAGCTAGACTCTCATGGTTTACGCCCAGCTGGCAGCAAAGCACCACGAAGCCACTCACTCCTCCCCGCTGGTGGGATGAGGAGGAGAAAATGTAAGGAAAAGCTCATGGGTTGAGACAAGGACAGGGAGGGATCATTCACCAATTATCGTCATGGGCAAAAGCCAGACTCGGGGAAAAAACAAAATCAATCTAATTTACTACCAATCAAATCAAGTATAATAAGAAGTAAAAACAAATCTTAAAACACCTTCCCTCCCACCCCTCCTTACTTCCTGGGCTCAATCCATTTTCTCTCCCTCCTCCCCCCGTCGGCACAGGGGGATGGGGAATGGGGGTTGGGGTCGGTTCCTCACACGTTGTCTCTGCCGCTCCTTCCTCCTCAGGGGCAGGACTCCTCACTCATCCCCTGCTCCAGCGTGGGGTCCCTCCCACAGGAGACAGCCCTCCACAAACTTCTCCACCATGAATCCTTCCCGCGGGCTGCAGTCCTTCAGTCACAGCCTGCTCCAGCGCGGGCTTTCCTACGGTGTCACGGCCATCTTGGAGGGCATCCCCCTGCTCCGGCGTGGGCTCCTCTCTCCCCGGGCTGCAGGTGGGCATCTGCTTCCCTGCTCCCCTCCATGAGCTGGGGGAGGACAACCTGACGTCTCACCACGGGCTGCAGGGGCATCAACCTCCTCCAGTGCACCTCCTTCCCCTCCTTCTGCACTGACCTCGGCGTCTGCAGAGGGGTTCCTCTCACATTCCAATCTCCTCCCCCACTGCAGGTTCCCCTTCTTAAATCTGTTCTCCCAGAGGCGCTACCACCATCACCGATTGGGTCAGCCTTGGCCAGCAGCAGGTCCGACTTGGAGCTGGGGAAGTTTCTAGCAGTTTCTCACAGGAGCCGTCCCTGCAGCTCCTCCCCGCTACCCAAACCCACCACTCAAACCCAAACCAAGGACCCCACACCACGGCAGGTGGATGTGCCCTGAAGGCAGCTGCAGCCTGTGGAGAGCCCATCCAGGAGCAGACTCCTGGCAGGGGCTGCAGCCTGTGGAGAGCCCACCCAGGAGCAGACCCCTGGCAGGGGCTGCAGCCCATGGAGAAGAGCCAAGTATTTTGAGGCTACACTACTGCCCCCCTGGCTTTCTTTCTCCTGCACACACCTACATAATTTACTCATAAAAGTTCTGGGCAGAAAGAGGTAAATGCACTGCCCACACCAGCCATGTTATCTCGATGCATGTTCCTTCTCTCTCTGATAAACCGGTCGCCTTTGGCTGCCTTATTAGCCTCCACAGACAAGGCCTATTTCAAAATTTTTACCAAACGCTTATGAAAGAATAACAATACCATATTATTAGAGAACAATTCTTCCCTTCCTCTGGCCCCATCTTGCTGTTTTACACCAGTTCTGTCGAGCTCTGAGAGACACTTATTAAACTACCAAAGCTTGTTTCTCCTTTTCCTTCCTTCCCTGAGGATAAAAAAAACCAAAGAACCCCCAAAATCTCTTCAAATTTCAGTGTCTCTCTTTAAACAGCAATAATAATGAAAAACTTTTTGTAAAGAAGAAAAAGAAAACTTCCTCTCTGTTGCTTTCTATTTCTCTGTTATAATTTGTTTTGTGAAATGTTGCATTTTCCAGCACTTCACTGAGAAAATTAAGTTATCACTGTTGGAAAACAAGGACATAAGGAACCTAGTGAAGTGTGATAAACTAGTTTTTCAATATCTGTGAAATTCAAGGACGTACATACATATCAGAGGAACAGGAAAGCTTTCTATACACAAGATTTTCTGAATCTTAGCTGATAAAATGAAAACAGCTATTTATTTATTGTGTTCTATATTGTTATTAATCATATTTCAATAACACTATTCTATGCTACACAAATCTATTTGGATTTTGTAAGCTTCACTACAGTAAGAAAAAAACAGATTGAGTTGGAAAAAGTATTTCTTAAAATTATTTCAAATTTTTTCAGTTTTCCTCACTACCTGTTCTTCATGCACATGTCAAAGATAAGTATTCCTGAAGGAAAGGGGGAAGGGTGGGGGGGAAGGAGAGAGATAGTATAAAATAAAGCGAGCTAAAATATAATTAAATGGAAAAGATTATTTAAGCCAAGCAGGTATCTTCCTGAAACAGAAATCCCAGTAAGCCCATTATGGAGCAAAACAATCAACAGGATGAAAATTCACACATGTTTTTTTTACAGGCTACAAAGAAAAGAAGAAAATCTAAAATAATTTGTAGACATCCTTCTCTATCAGTCCAATGGGTGCAAAGGCACTGCACAGAAATTGAGGCATTGTGGGAGAGTTTCTGCTTTGGGGAATTCACTAACAAACCATGCCTTCTTGTATAAAGCAGCTTTGAGAAAATTTGGATGAATAGCCATTTGACTCATTATTTACTAAAGAGAATGCTAGTGAGAAATAAACACCTATTCTTTTTCTTCTCATGAGTGTTTCCAGAGATAAAGTGTCCAAAGAGAAGATGATGGAACAAACTAATAAAATAGAATAATATCTTTAGGACAAGGTAAATTTTACATGGAAGTTCCTAAGCTGCTGAAGTACAGTGCTAAATTTTCACAAAATGCCCTTCTTCATAACTTGCTTTACTAATTACAGCAATTGCAGTTTACAGAGTAAGGTAATTTCAATATGAAGAAGGTAATTTGATTTCCTCCTCACAGCCTGCAAGGCCCATTTGACCTGACGTATAGGGAATCTGAATGTTTCAATGCTTTAATAAATAAATGGATATAAACTATTGTTGCTAGTCTTTATGCTGCTCCTTTTAAAAAGTACTATTTATTCCTCCTTTCTGTGAAATATTTCAGGAGAGACTTACAGGAACAAAACCACATCAGACTTAGTGATCAATGTAATTATACAGTATTGGATTCCACCATTCTATTTACATACTTGTCCATAAAAAAGAAAGACTCATTGTAATTCCCTTCATCTAGAAGTACGACTATACGAACATACAATCTCTTTCTAATGGAAATCAGAATTACAATTAGATCTAATAAAAAAAAAATGCAGTAGTAGAACATTTTTTCTGCAAAAGATGCTGACGCAGTAGAATAAAAAAAAGTTCAAAAGGACACATCAATTCTCTTGACATTTTTAACGTAAAACTGAGAAGGCTAGCTGGCCTGCCTGTACAGGCTTTTGCTGCCAATGTTTGTCCTGGCTAGGTACCCCTAAAGGTCTCCCCACTTTGGCAAGAAGACAAACTTGCTGGAAATCAACTTTACCTCTGAAGGATACCCCTCAGATCTCCAGTTAGTAACTGGACAGTCTGCTGTTCCACTCAGTTAGATACACAAAGAATTGTATGTGTTTTATATACATATACACACAGACGCCTCTCTAGTCTTTCAAAATAAATTTTAACCTGAAGACTTAAAAGAAATGCCACATTGGGGGACAACTGGTTTTTAAATACAAATTGATGAAACAGTTTTCTAAGATAATCTGCTGATAGTTTATATCTTAAAATAGTAACATGGAAAATGAGATCAAGATGTCTCCTCATTCCAGTTCAAAGCTGATTTTCCTAACCTGGGGTAATTCTCACATTTTCCGTCCCACAGGAATATATGAACCTCTGAACTGTTGTTTAAAAGTGAAATACTAATACCGCTGGTCTTTCCCCTCTTTGCACCTTCAGTGTTAGGTTTGGTGTAATCAGAACATATTTACCAGACCAAGTAAAAAAAATAACATAGCCAAGGAAAGCCACATTTTAAAAGTGAATAGCTCAAATATAAATCAGACACTTACCTGTTTGGTACTTTAAGGTTTCAGGACCTATAAACCTGCCCAAGAAAAGGAACATTAGACACCTAGGTACTACAAACAACCTAGAGCAGAAGACACATCTACTGAGTGATAATGAAGCCTAAATGTACATTATAGACAGCTGTGGTGGTCCATGTGACTGCAAGCCCAGTACCTTGCAAGAAAAAAGCAAGCTCGTTAAGGAAATGAGTTTATAGATTCATCACCTACTATTCAAAGTGATTAATTATCATGATATGTAGACTCAACCAGTAATTAATTACATATAACTGTCTAAACAGAAAATTGATTATTTTTTTTAAATTGTAAAACCACTGTGAAATATATAGTGCATGAATAGTACAAAGAGTAAATATGTCAAGCAGTCACCAAAAGACTTAGATTTACCCCCTCCTGATGTAGAGTTGTTTACTTCTCAGGTAAGTGATACGGCACCTAACCTAACAAAGAAATATCTTCATGACACTACTTGTGATAGTGGCCAGACTGCCTTGTAAAAGAGGAAAGGAGTCTGGGAATAAAAGCCTGAACTTCTCTGGACCCAGGAGCCTTCAAAGGGAAGACTGACTATAAAAGGTAACACATCCTACTGTAAAGGCAAGATGGAAAGAAGTAGAAAGCTCTAATGCTCTAAATCTGTCTGAGGTTTCACTCTTAGGGGTGCCTTTGAAAGCTGTCATTGACAGAAGCTTTTGAAAGAGATTTCTTTAATGAGCATCTCAGAAGGAGATGGTTTTGAAATAGGATTCATAGCAGGCCACGTTGCCTTTGACGGTAATATGTAAATAGCCAAAACACTTCCAGGATCACCACCTAACTCTGTTTTGTCATCTCTTGAGGAAAATGATGATAAAATTAAATGAAAATATCCCCTCACCCCCCAAACCTATGGAACCTAAGTCTTACTGTTTCATATCTGTCCTCTACTTCACCTAAACATTTAAGGCTAGAGAAAAAATACAAGCATAATTAGTCAGTCCATCTTTCTTGTTCTTTTCTCTCCTCTCTCTTTTTTTCTTTCCCTCCCTTTTCCCCCGGAAGGTCTTACTAGCACAGAATAAAATCTTTCTCTTATGCTTTGAAGCACCTGGTTCCCACTTGCTAGCTAAAGGTAATTAGCCTTTAATTACTACCAGTTACATTTTCACCTGCAAATCACTGGGAAGTCAGGCTTGCCCAATTAGCATATTCATCTCCCACCTGCAGGCAGTGAGGAAACTCTTCTGCACTTCAACGGAAGGATTAGCCTTTTATTTACCAGTGTCTTAGCTGCATTCTCAACTGAACCCATAAAATGAAATCTGTGCACATGTGTGCAGATTCTGAGGTCAAATGATCTGTTTTACTAGAAAATGATGTTAAGGGTTTCTTATGCCCTTCTACAAGGTTAACTGTGGGAAAACCTTAAAATATTTTCACAGTAATACACACTGAAGTAAAAAAAAAAAATAAAAAATCAATGCACAGATGAACTGTCCAATCCTTTCATTTTTCTCTCACCAGTTTAATATTGCTAAGTGAACTGGGAGAGATTTCTAGACATTGTTGATATATCAATGAAAATACAAAGCATGAAGTTCTCATGAATCTTCCTAAAAGTTTCTGCATTACAGGTAATGATCTCAAAGGCAGGTGGTCCAATTCTCACTACCAAATATACATGCTTCAGCTGACCTTCCAGCAACCTGTTTTCAGCTTTTACTAGGCTTATTATAAAATTTATTCTCCAGCTTAATTTTTGCTTGATCTGCTTTTTATTTTCATAAACATAATGTTACTTTTTGTATGTATACAGATTTGATGATGTAAATGTTTGCAGGCTAGGGCTT
This sequence comes from Astur gentilis, assembly GCF_929443795.1. Lineage (NCBI taxonomy): Eukaryota > Metazoa > Chordata > Aves > Accipitriformes > Accipitridae > Astur > Astur gentilis. The sequence goes on from NC_064891.1 coordinate 18,362,573, forward strand.
TAGTTGTGCAAACAAACATATCCTTGTGCAGGTGGCATGTTCCAATGCTTTCAAAAGGACTAAAAAAGTGTGTAAACACATCACTAAGGTGCATATTTTCAGGAGGAAGGCAAACAACTACGAATTATTACAGGCCAGGACATTGTGGCCAATGCCTGGAATAATATATATATACACACAGCTAAAATATAAATAATATATACTGCACTAATCTTTAGTATAGAAAGTCCTAGCTTAGGAATATATATTTTATTTTTTTTTTACATTTAAAAAAAATAAGTTGAATACTCTTCACGTAAAAGGAAAGAAACCATAAACATGATCACAGGTACAGTCTATTGTTTAAATTACAGAAAAAGAATAGCGAATGTTCTCCATCCCTGAATCTAAGAACCTTAGGTTTTTTGCAGAGACAAAGATAAAAAAAAATAAAAATTGTCCTTCCAAATGCAACAGGTAAACTGAATTTCTATGGTCAATCTCCTAAAACAATAATGCTGTGCCAAAGTAATAATTTTACTTTTTGAGTATTTTTGTTTCTTCTGCGCTACAATGTATCTTTATGTCACAACTTTGATTCAGATAAGACTCTGTTGACAAGTTATGCATGAAATATGCATACAATTGTTTATAAAATACGTCTATTAGATTGACTGTAATGGGTTCAGCACAACTAGGTCACTGTATCGTTTTATTCCCATCATATTATTAATTTTATTTATGAAAAATATAGCTATTAAAATAATATGGAGACAAAATAATATAAATTAGTTTTGAAATAACATAAAAACAATCTTAAAAACATAATGATTCTGTGTTCTCTTTAAAATGCAAATATATTTTTCTTTCTACTACATGTAAAATACAATTTACTAGTCACAAACAAAACCTTTGGTGGTGAACAGGAGTTCATGATAAAAATTACCATTTACAATAGCTAAAATATTTCTAAACATTTTCTAAAAAGAGTTGACGCTCTTTTTTTTCATCTGCAAGCAATATTATATTCTGTATTTTGCCTCTTCCTAGATGCAAAAAGGTTGACTACATTTCTCTTCTGTGCTAAAGCCTTGAGACACCAGGATAAACAATAGCTGAGATACTAATGCACCTTTTCAGCCTGTTGGAGTTCTTTTTTGCCAGTTTACTTCAGATACATGAAATTGGATTTCTGGAGGCTTAGACAGGTATTTAACTCACAAGGCTTTGATTTCTTCTGAATTAAATTTCTTTTTTGGTTTCAACAAGCGATTCCATCCATAACTTGAAAAACCCTCTTCACAGAGTTTAATCAAAACTAATTAAAAAAAAAAAAAAAAAAGTTTTCCTGTGGGATCTTAACAAGACAGTATTTTCCACTGAAGATAATTTAATCAAATATTTCTGAGCTATATTCATCATTCCTTTCTGTCTTGCTGCATACTGATAGACAAGAGCATTCTGCCAAGATACAGTGATTTTGTAAGTAGTATGGAATATGTATAAAATTAAAACAGTTTAGAAAGGCAAAATGGGTGCTTACAATGGGAATGGTGGAGCCATTTCTTGCATGGCTAATAAGCTTAAATTGACTTTCTGAGAAGATCATACTTCAAACCATAAACGTTTCTGGGTTGAAACACTTAGTTAGACAAATGACCATATTTTTGCCCAAATGGAGATGCAGATATGTTACAAGGATGATAATGTTATAGCAAGGCATTGATGTTAATGCTAGGATGATACTTCATCATGCTGCCAGATGAAGTGAGGACTGCCAAAACAGTTACCTGTGTGTTTTATAGATATCATAAATTGGAAACTACAATTCATAAGAGGTTATTTCTGTGATAATGCCTGGGGAAAGCACATCAGCTATTATAAACACACATCCTTGACCTACCATCACCAAAGGTGGCATTAAATAATCTTACTTAAAATTCAAGAAAAACGCATTTGTAAAGTATAGAATGCCAAAAGAACTCCAGTTTATTTTGGTCAGAATCTCAATCATTCAAAGAAAAAAATAGATCAAAAGTTAAGACCATACTGTCAATATGAGAAAGGTTGACAGTCTGAAACATATTTTAAAGAATTCTATAAAGCAGATACTAATTAAACTAACATATAGAGAATGAATGAAGATCCTAGGAAAGCACTCACTGAAAAATCAATGAGAAAACACTATATATTTAAAAAAAAAAAATAAAGGATTCAAATTTTTAGAGGAGACAATTTTATTTTAAGTTCTTAGGACTTTTTTTAAAAAAATTAAGGCTATATCAAGCCATGTGAAAGTTATGAAGATGTGTATCTCAAGGCTGAAGGTAGCTTTAAATGTAAATATAGCTATAATGCAAACCCAAATTATTTAATTTCTAGAGTAAAAAATTCTAAACATTTAGAAATCTCTCATAGTTTACTACCAGAAAATAAATATTTAAATAATCCAGCCAATTATTCAGTTCCATATTATTCTCACTTATTTGTCCTGCTTTACATTATCCACTCAGAATTTTAACATTGTTTTTTAGGATTTACAGACATATATGCACTAGATACTGCAACCCTCCGGAAAACAGCAACAATAGAATACATTTTAGGTCACGTTGCCATGACATAGAAAATAGGGTTATGTCTGAAAATGTAAATTTACAATATATATAATTCACTGTTGCATCAATTTGCCATACACACTTCTGGCTAGCAGACTATCTTTTTCCTTTTATTTGTAGGACAGCTTTCATATTTGCCATGAAGTTTCTTCACAGACCAATATGACACAGTTCCTTCTCTTACATGGATGTCACAGTAAATACATGATATTCCAAACATGTTTTCTATACCAAGACAGTGCATAATTATAATTCAATACGTTTGGCTGGAAACCAAAATAACTACCCCCTACCAAAAGCAAAGGCACCAAAAGCATTTGAATGCAAAATTTCAGCACATAATACATCAATTTCTTGACAGTTCCTTCAAATTGGCTTTTAACATGCAAATGCAAAGAAGGTAATTTATCTTTTTCCTTCTTTAATAATCCCTTTTTAGTTTACTAATACTAAAGTTTCATTAAAATATTCTGCATTAAATACAATTCTTCTCCCTAGCACAGAATCCGCAACTTTTTAAATGCAACTGTACTTGTAGCTGTTTAGAGGAGAGCTAAGAAAAGTGAAGTTAATGCTTTCAGAGTTACTTTAATTTGCCTGATTTTATTTAAAGTATATAAACTTCAATTAAAGTAAGCTTTAATTACATATATTTTAAGTATGCACTTAGCACCTTACATTGACAGTCCAATAAAAACTTTTGCATGTGAATTTCATCAATAATCAACCTTAGTAATCCTTGGCTATCCCAAGTCATTAGCAAATCTCCACATGTATAACCTATTGATGTTATGATATCTTAATAACCTTTAAAGTTGCATTTTGAGACTTTATAATTCAGTAAGTAATCAATAATGCATGCCATTCATGTAAGTAGCTTTTTCTCCCTGAAAAGGAAGGTGAAAAGAAGCCTTCAAACAGTAAGTAAAAAAGGCTTCATCATGGTGGTGTCCAGTGTTAATGGAATGATTCTGTACTACTTATTTGTCGCACAGAAACATGAATTTATTCTCACTGCCCAGTCATGAGAAAACACATGCCCGATGCTCATGTGGACAACATATTTTCCTATCTGGAACATCTGAGATGAGAATCTGAGGTCTGTCAGGGCTCAGTAAAACCCGTTATTGACATACTCATTTTCCAGCAAAGCCTGATCTGGTTAACTACTTCAAGCACTGAACATGTGCATCTTGGATTCTGCCTACAGCTTCACCTGCTGAATGTGCAAAGCGACAAATCATTATTTTTCATATATGTTAAGCACTTCTATGATTCAGTGGAAATACTGTATAAAGAATAAATGATAACATGCTCTGTAGTATGTAAAAGATGACAAATATTACGAAATCCATCCAACAATCCGGACCACATTCAGGAATCTTTATGAAGGAGATATGTGTCCATACCCTTGTGCTTCTTCCTCCCAACACAACATTCATGTGAAAATGAAGGTTCTTTTCCAGGACAAGCCAGCTACAACAGACAACGGCCAAATATTTTATCATGGTTTCTCTTAAATGCTACAGGAAGAAAAAGAGGCCATTCTCAGTCCAGTGAACTCAACCCAACTGTAATTAAACAAAGCTGCAGGTTATTAAATCAAGGATTCTGATTTATTGATTTTTTTGTTGGTTTTGGTCGTGGTAGTGGTGGCTTCCCTTCTGGATATTTTGTATGTTATACATGCTACTATTTGAGGATTAACCAGTAATAAAATGGTGTAGATCATTAAGCATACTCTGCATTAAATTTTAAAGTACTATTTCCATTTACTTTGGCAAACTAATAATGAGGAATATATTGTGGATTTCATCTGAGAGTTAATAGGATCATTAAACTTGGAAAGCTCGGTATAACTGAATAAAAAATTATTTTATTGTCATTGTAAAGGATGAAGAAAGAAAGAAACTTAATGAAAAAGCTAACTAGCTGAACGTCTTTTCCCTTAAAACCATAGCTTTGCCTTTTACTTTCTCAGCTGTTTTCTCTTTGAAAGGTAGTGGTGTTAATGGCACTATGAGGCTGTGACTAGAACCATCAAAAAACCCAAAGGATTTCCAGAAAATTATTTTTGCTAAATGATTACATTGGAATCATTTAGTGTTTCTTTCCTCATAAACACACAACTCTTTTCTTGATAAGCGTGAATAGCCAGTGCTTTCCTCCCACATTTGTGGAATCAGAACTGCAAAGGACACCAGTATAACTTCCATCTTCTGTCCAAAGGGAGAATCACTTAATGTCTGTGTCATTCATAATGATGGCTGCCTAAAAGTGAAGGCTCAACAGTAATCCCAAAGTTTCACTGCCCATGCCTTTAGATAGTTGTTCGTTTTGGTGGGGTTCTTTTAATTATCCTTTTTTTTTTTTTTTTTAATGTCTAAGCTTAATATTTCTGCCTGAAAGTTCTTGCCCGATTCATGGTGGGTACAGAGATTGTTCTATTCCCCTGCTCTGAACAGTTTTCAAAAACATAAGTGTCCTTCATTATTTTGGAAACTGATATCATTTACCTCTAAAAGGATTCCCTACTCCTCTCCCTCCCTCCCCCCAGTTTTCTTTATATTAAATAACTGAACTAATTCATTTCTGTAGGTCATGTGACCTGGAGCCCTGATCTTTTTTGTTCTTCTCCTTTGGACATCCTCCAATTAGCCTACATTGTATATCTATTTTGAGGTCTGAAAGGATAATGAATCTGACATCCTTTAAATTCTTGCCTGTGTACTGAGATAAATATCTCATATTTTACCCAAACATTTCTTCAGGAATGACATACGCTCTTGAATTAAAAATGGGAAGAAGTGAGCTGATATTTTCCCTCAAATTTTTGACGACTTTAACTTTCAAAAATGTCCATTTGATTTTCTATCTCAGTGTGTGCAGGAACTCTTAGGTCCTATACAAACCTACTTCCCTATTTGCAGAGAGTTATTCCGTTTGATCCCCAAACTCCGATCAGTAGGTCATTTTTCTTCCTGTAAGTCCTACAAGAAGGCATAGAAAACAGTCCTATAAAATGGCAGACTGCTCCTACACTTCATGCTTCCTTTGTTGTTTGTATCACCTTCCAGCCACAGCCTTTGTTGTGTTTGTCTCTGGCAGATTAAAGAGCTTCTTAGAACCTTTCAGCGTCTTTGTCTTTCTAATACCATATTTATACATTATAATAAAGTATCTTCTTAGCTTCCTTCAAAAGAGTGTACCATTAATCTATTGAATTGTGAGAGATTCGACCTTTTCTGGTTTTTTCTTCCCTTTTTCTTCTTCTCCCTGTAAAGTTTGAAATTTATGCTCCAAATCAGAATAAAAGCAAACGCTGCAATACTCCAGCAAAAGGCGATTTCTTACTTTTCTTAATGTTTCTATGGAATCAGTGGAACTCAGAAAGGCGAAAGAGAAGAGAGGAGCTAACAGTCCTGTATAACAACTTTGTCCCAGGATTTGTGACTAGCTATGCAGTTATCTATTTATCAACTAAACAGATGAAGGCTTAGCTTGGACTATTACGAACTAAATAAAAGGGCAGAGATCTTTCTTTAACCTTTATATAAGTAACCACTGTGAGTAATATAAACTGCAAAGGACTACAGAATGTCTTTTTCTGTAGAACTTATAAATGGTAAATCTCATAAACTGGATCCTTGGCTATAACACTTGCAATGACTTTTCATTTTTAGCAAATGGAGCCTAAGCCTGCATACTTGGTAGCATATATGAAATTTTCCTTTACAAAATACAGTAATATGACCATTCAGGGTAGGATTTGAAACATAGCGTACTGCATTTTGTTAAAAAGGATGACTGAGTAATGACTGTTGAAGTGAATAATCTTAAACTGATTTTGTCATAAAGAAAACAGAAGCAAGTTATTCTATAAAAATTAGTTCTATAATTACATACATAATCAGACTTCTGCTTTGCTAGCTTATAGCAAAAAAAGTCTCTTTGTCAATGAATTCATTTTTATATACATGTTTTCTAACTAGGTGGAATTAAAAATAAACCTGTGGGGCATCAGCAGATTTTAAAAAATGACTGAGGACTGTGTGCTACGTTTACACAATGCTACTAATTTAACTATGTAGGATTAAATACTGAATAAAAATAGATGGTGTGGAAGGTAAGTACTTTTGCAGAGAACAAGGGGAAATAAAAAATGCATAAGAATAAAGCTTGTGAAGAGTAAAAGCATACCAAACATAGAATATTCTTTACAGTTTTGGACATATACCCTAAAGTAAATCTTAAAGAAGCCATTCCAACTTTTGTTGCTGTGTTGAAAATAATAGAAGAGGAAGGACAAATGTAAAACAGTTGATGATTACTTGAAGTGTAGGCAGTCTTTCACTGTCTATCCTTTGTCATTGGGGCATTATGTAAATATACTCCTGACAAAAGGTTTCTCTTTGTTCTTGTATTAGACGTTAGCAATTTCAGAGGTCAATGGATCACTAAAACTTGATATAGTAGACTTGAATCCAAGTAGCAGAAACTGAAAAGATGCACACATATGCTACCACATGTCCTGATCAGAACCACTGCATCGGAATCATGCCCCAGTGTTACACCTACACTGACTAAAATATAATTAAAGTTCAAAAGAGTTGCTGAGTGCAGCAGAATGACATCAATTTAAAATGGGGATAAAATCATCACAGTATAGTCATATAGTTTTACATTAGATACATGCAAAACTATCAGTTTTATACACAAGAAATAGTTATGTAGCTCAATGTAAGGTATAAGGACTATTACAGAGAAGTTTCTGCAATAAAGTTATTTGTAAGAAATGCTACATGTGATACATGAGAAATTGTCAGTATGCATCTATGATCTTATAAAACATGAAAATACAATTACTATAACTGAATTAAAAGGACTATTTGTACAAAAAAAAATATTTTTGAAGGGGAACCCTCCTGTGTGAAGGGATCAAGCAGGAAATAAGAAAGGAGTGTGAAGTTGGGGGTCTCTGGAGAAATGCTATTGACCTCACTGTGAAAGCATCTCTATTTTTGCCCACAGGAGTAAAGTAGACTGAAGTCAACAAGAGTTCACATCTAAACTGAGAAGTTAAGAAGGGTAGAAGCCAAGTATACTTCTGTCCTTGTCCTCAGCTGTAGCTGAGGATCAGCGTCCTTGGGAAGAACTGTGCTGCTGGATTGAGTTATCCTGTCTATATCAAACCTATTCAGACTATATGAACATTAATTTTGGTCCACATTAAAACTTTAGTTTTGCCTCCTAATTCTGTTCTTAAGAACCTAAATTCAGGTTACCTGAACTTTAGTTAACTGGTCATGAGGTTGCATAGGAAAGCATGCATGACAGGTGAATCTGGCATTCATAAGCTGTTCTAGGATTCATCTTGCATGTTTTTTCCACTTTCCTTTCTCTGTTAGAAATAAATATTTAGTTTCATAACAGGACCTGAGCCAAATAGTGCTGAAGTCATCAACAACAGCATGAGGGAAAAAAATTACTGTTCTTTCCTTTTCTCTGTGCTCATATACAAAGTTACAGTACAAGACAGTATCACAAAATTGCTATCCCGCATGGGACTCTTTTATCTTGATTCTTTTTCTTATTTTCTATGTAGGTTATATTCTTTTCCTGCTAACTATAAATCAAGAGGAACTTTCTCTTTTTTGCGCTACCTTTGACTTCTGCTAATTAAATCTATTTATGACATCAGTGTAACAGAGCTGACACAGCAACTGTGAGAAAATGTCAGATTTATGGCCTCTCAGCTTCTGCAAACCAGAAAAAGAAATGAATTATAAGGGATGCATTTACCGCTCAATAATAATAATAAGTTATAATTGGTCATTTGGGGAGAAAAATGGATCAGAAAGGTGGAAAGTAATTTGAATAATTTTCAAATAATACACTTGTAAAATTTGACTGAGCATGAAGGTGCATCTTTATTAAATGTTGAGTCATCCACCTTTCCAAGTCCCTACAGTCAAAACCGTATCAGCACTTTGCACACCAAAAAGTCATACGATGGAACATTAGTTTTGATACTGATACCAGGAAAAAAAAAAGGCAAGAAACATAAACATTCAGAAGCTTTTTCTTGGAGGGGTTGGGGTAAGTGAAGAGGTTATCACTTCTTATCACTTCCAATAGTATTTTTCCTAAACATGACACACAAGGTTTTAAAAAAATAATAGTCTACATAAGCAGTAGTTTCACAAGTTATAGAAACTGAAAATAATAAAAAAAAAATTGGAAGTATTTTCTACTTACCTTTCTTTATTGTATAATAAGTACAAAGCTAAGTATGTGCTTGTCTTTCTCCAGAGAACATAATGTTTTGGACAAAAGATTTTACTCTGTGGAAATGGAAAAAAATTTAGCTGTCAAAATCTTAGAAGACCAGTTTCTTGCAAGGATAAAAGGCTTTGGATTTTTTATGGCATTACATTCTACAGTACTAAAAGTTCACAGACAAATTGTATTTCTTTTTGGACTCATGAATATAAAAATGAAAAAGCTTTCATATTCTAAAAATCAATAACTGACTTGTTTTTATTTCTAAAAGGCACAAATTTATTAAGCACCCTGACAGAAATTATAATACTACACGCGTATAACTTGTAGAATATAGACCTGTGGGTTCCAAATGCAAACTTGTGCTCTGATCAACAGCAGCTCAGGTCAGCCTTGGCTTTGTCCATCCAAGGCATTAAAATCTTCAGTGGTGGAGATACCACAACTCCTCTGGGTAATCCCCTCCTGAGCTGCACTATCCCCTGAGTGAACAGAACAGAACAGAACAGTCTTGCTGCCTTTTCCTTCACAGGAGGTGTAGCTTTCTACTGGACCCTACGCAAATTCTTGATGTGCTTCTGGAACTGGGCCCCAGTATTTCAGGTCCAACCTAAGCAGCAATGCTGAGTAGAAAGAGGAAATAATTTTTGGCGATCTCCCCGTCATGAATCTCCTAACTGTAGGTAGCTCAGCTTGCCTAACTTCAGCGAGAGCTTACTATTAATTCATCTCCAATGTAGTATCCATCCCCACATCCTTTTCAGCAATCTGCTAGTCAGCCAGTCTAGTCCCAGCCTGTATGGATACATGGGGTTATTCTACTCTTAAGTAACTCAAGAAACCCTCAAGTGCACCAATTAACAAACAAACCAATAAATAAAATTCTATGACAGAAGTACAACTATACACTGCTACATTGCAGTGTACAGCGTAGGACTACAGTGGCAATCCTTTTTTTTTTCCTGTCCTGAAACCTTACTACAATAGTGGTATTGTCTTGAAAAAAAACCACCAAGCAATTCTCCTTACAAATAGAGTTTATAGAGTTCATACCGTACATTCAAAGTTAACGTATCTAAGATTAAGGAAAAGATGCTCTCATAGCACAGGATTTGAAAATGGCGTCTTCCCTTTTTAAACGGAAAGAACTCCACATTCACCACTTCCATTGAGCTCTGATTTGGATTTTAACTACAACATGAATTTCTGAAACAAGGAGGACTCTCCAAATACCAGTGAAGCCAGGCAGAAGCCAGCGTAAAGCACAAAGTACAGCGTAAAGCACAGTGCCGTACTCCCACGTTCTGTATCAGTTTGCATTTCTGAACAGATACCAAGTGCTCCATGAGGTCTGCTACATGTAATCTGCATAGACCTTAAAAATAGCACGGATAAAACTAGCTCTGAGTACAATTGAGGTATTTTTTCCAGAAGCTGCCTAGAATCCTGGTTTCGGGAACTATTTGATCATCTAAAAGCATAAATATGTCGATTTATCTGAATCGCAATATTATAAACTTGGATAATAATCTAGCAAATACGTCCCAATCAAGGAGCATCTAAAACAGAACTTCAGTTAGCTTTCAGCTTCACAGCTATTGTGATGTCTTAGTTAGAATGGAGACATAACTGAAATAAAAAGTGATGACTGACACAATTTTACACCAGAATGACCACATCAATTCAAGCAAAACGCACTGGTACAATGGAAATTACTGTATTTGAGCAAAATATATCAATGATTAAAAACCTAAAAACCTATAGAAGACGGAGGAATACCAAAAAATACTTGAAGTCGTGTCAAAGTATATATGTTACAGTGGAGTAAATATTGTAAAGAGCAAAGTATGCAATACTACATAGTGAAACATTTCAGATAATATAACATTAGCTAAGTAATAAAAACGTAAGCAGGGATTGGTGTTGTTATTTCCTGTAGCTACTATGATGGCAGATATGTTTGAATAAAGTATTCCAGATTCTTTTAATGATACCAGGTATCAGGAGGTGAGAACAAAGCAGGTAAATTATATGGCATCACTGAATAAGTTTCTACCTTACCTGCTCCAGGGAGGGTTTGGATAAGCAGGACTTATTAGAGATGAATGGCAACATGACATAGAAGTTCTTATGCTTGGACGACAACCGTTACCTCATTAGCAAGTAAAAATTTGACGTTGGCAACAAGGAAACACATAGAAAGACAAATGGTATTGAATGAACATCCATGAGAGATTTTTCAAAAGTTTCGGTAAAGGGAAAAAATATATACAGTGTCAGACAATTTAGAGACTCCTGTGTCAAAAACAGAGTTATGAACTATTTTTCAAGAGTGCTCACTAACGTTGTAATCAAGTGGATGAGAATTGAAAACTGCGTATCAGAAATCATCAAAAAAGAAAATACTTGTGTATTTCTTTGGGGGCTTAAGGAAACTTCAAAACTGATAGCAAATTGTTAGTTATTGCAAGAGTCCAACTATCAATAAAATGAAAGAGACCTCCAGGGTAACATATGTCAGACAAGCGAACCAAAACCCACACTACTTAGAGTTCTCAAATTAGAAGATGAAAAATACCATTTAAAATCTTCGAGAAGAATGTCTATTGAACCAATGGTAACCACTATGTTGTTATTTTTCCTGAACTATTAAAGGACAAATACTGAAGTTCCATTTTAGATTTTCCTAAATCTATGTTAATATTTGCTGTCCCATCTTCACAGAAACATATTAAAAAAATGAGCCTCCGAAGGGTATGATTGTTTCCATTTACTCTGCTTTGGAGAATATTTATCTTCAATTTGCTATCACCACTCCCATGACAATACATCTATCCACACAGTCCTTTTGGAAGAACCTCTATTGCCTTCATTAACATCTAGCTCCTATTCAATAAAAATATGGGGCAATCTGTTGTTACTGTATATGTTGAATATTTGTAGGTTTGGGGTTTTTTTTTTTTTGTTTGTTTGTTTTTTCTTTATATTAAGACACATTTTAGTGGACAATGGTTTTGATGGCATCTTAAACAGCAAACACTTTAAAGAAAAGCTGAATCTATGCATTTTTTACTGATTTGATAACTACCAACAAAACATTTTTAGGCTTGAGACGTGGGCCAAAGAAGTCTGCACAATAACCTAGCAAGTAAACTGCAAAGATTATATCTCCTCCAAAAAACTGGAGGCATCTAGGAGTGTTTTCTGAGGTCCTTTTTGTTTTGTAACATTGGTGTAAGTATTTCTAAATTTATCATGGAATATATTACTAATTAAAACAGGATGATAATGCTCCTCAAAAGGATCTATTATTTAGCTTTAAGATGTCCTTGTTCAGTACAGAAAGGAATGACACAAGATCCTCGGATCTGATGGATTTGGAAACTGCAAATACTACTGCAGCAGTTGCTTTAACTGCAGATATATGGTGCAAGAATGGCCAGAAGTTAGAATTTATGTTCAATTGCAGTTCAGAGATGTTATAAAAAATTCACTACAGTTTTGTTCTTTATGCATAGCGTGTGACTGAATGACAAAGCATTAGAATGTGTCCTAAATTTGACATTTAGAGGGTCGGAAAAGGATATAGCTGAATGGGTCATGTTCAGCTCTGGTCTAAATCTTTCCTAGCAAAAAGATATCACCAAGGAAAGTGATTGTTCACTATTCAAAGAGCTGCATAAAATAGATTGCAGTTCCTCAGCACTTAAGAAAAAATACTTATGAATGGACGTTGCAAGAAAAGCATAGGTTGTTCAGAATTTATTTGGAATACATAACACAGAAAAAATTAACAAGTTATAAGCAATGGTGAATACATCTGCCTTAGCCTGCTAACATTTCTAACATTCTACCAATAGTTGTACAAAGCAATTGCCTAAAAAAGATTTCCTCTGTTTTTGTTATTTTAACATATATTCACATTTGAATCACATGAACTTCAACAGACCTCACAGAAAGTCTATTTTATTACAAGCAATGAAAAGATGAAAATTAAATGTAAACAAACATGATTGACACATAGATATCGGATGACCAGAAGATCCAAGTGATGGGTATTCTATATTTGTAAATAAAATATGCAAAGAACAAAAAGAAATTGTCTATATTTCCACATAAAATTCCCATTTATTGTATGTTCATTATAGTCACTCCATTTTTAACTCCCACTGTTTTTTTGGTGGTTTTGTTTCCTTCTATTTGTCTTTGATCCATTTGATATGGGGGAAACAACAAATGTGGCTATAAATCTTACCTCCACTATTTAAATCAACTGGAGTCCCAAATCGGACACAGTGTAGGACAACTTCAAACCTGCTGTAACCTGCAGTCTTAGTGGAATAAATTCTGAAGCCTCTCTATGTGGAAAATCCAGCAACTTCCTATCCATATTAATTCTTAGGCAGAAAATTTTACAACAACTGTCTATTCTACACGTGGATTATCTGCTTTTGAAAAAATAAAACTGGTTTGATTTGCAGACGAAAATAAATGGGAAGCAAGCCTATTGTAAATCTCGGGCTTGGCAGGCTATGAGGATGGATGGATGCATAGTAATTAATGATTCATTGTGTAACTCTTTACTTTAGAAATGTTAAGCTGGTAATTATGGGGCAGATTCTGACACTTTGTTTATGTCAAATAGTGTTGCTGAGAGAACCACTGAAAAGTAATATATTGCCCTGTTAGTTATTACTAGGGTAATCGTTGCTGTTATCCCATTAAAGTTTGGAAAGAAAGGCATGAGATTTTAGATCTTTGATGAATCTTGGAGCACAGAAAATTTACTGAACAATTTCTAGGGATTAAACTAGCAAAGATTTTCCTCGTGAATCTCCAAATGCTTTATGAAATCACATAGGTCAAAAATATCACGAGAATACTTCTTGCTCTAGTTTGATGTCAGCCTTTCAATCCAATTCATAAACAAAAAGTAGGAAGCCATAAAATATGAAGGTTAATGAAACTCTGTCAATTCTTAAAAAGTTGGGAATCAGTTTGATTTTTAGTCTCAAATCAAAGTATACCTTTAATTCTTCTGTTTTGTTGGTTTTTTTTTAATTAAAAATTGTTGATGTTTTGCTTTATGCTACTCTTGTGCCTCTCCACAAATCAGACAGTATCTAATCTTGAGTATCTTTTTTGTGTTGTTCTTATTTTAATATTTAAACAGAAATAGTGATAGTTTTACAAGAAAGGGGGCGATTCCCCTTTTCTTCACATACTTCCCTTTCTTTTATCTTGCTTCATGCAGAAGGAGATTCTATGAATTAAACAGACCATAAATCATTGCCAAATATTTGATACATAGCACATAACACTATAACAAGAAGATCTGTATATTCCTTGGATTTCAGGAAGGAAATTAATATTAGTACATCATACATCATAGAGATAAGAGAGGAATGAAGTTTCTGAGGTTATTTTCAGTCAGTTATTTGCAGTTCTTAGTGTTGCATGTTAATATTTTAATAGATGATAACCTGTCACTACCAGACTACAGTTTTATTCAAAGTTGATTAGTAAGTTTTTGTACTTGTGCATTCATTTTTCTTCTGTATTATCTCAAAATGTCTTCACATATAGAATGCAATCACATATTCTGAAAGTTTCCAAGGATTGTAAACCCAGTCAAGTTTAGTTCTCAGAATTAATGGGAATTTCGTTGGTATTGTTGGAACAGTTGGTCTTTCTCTGTCTTCTGCCTCTGGCTTTGCTGTTTACATATTACCTGTGCACCGTTAGTTCTGCCTGCCTGGCTAGATGTTAGTTATGCAATAACCAGAAAAAAAAAAAGAAAAAAAAAAGTAGTCTTTGCTAATATCCAAATCTTCTGTATATAAAATAAACTGTGTGCTAAGCTAGAGGTTAGTTCAATCTTGGCAAATGAGTTATAGCACCATTAGATCTGCATGATTCAAGACTGCTGAGATTCTACATCAGTGAGCAACAGCGCTAAGTTATACTGCAGCTTGTCATACTGTAGTGGCAAATTCTAGCTCCAAGTGAAAAGGTATGAATTCAGGTCAATGCTTTGGTACAGAAAGAGTAAAATCATGAAAATATCTGATTTTTCCTCTCCACATCATGTCATAAACCCACTGTCTTTTTTCAAAAGCAGTATGCTCTTGGGAAACAGCATGGCTTTGAAACCAAGATAGTTAAACATATATATGTACTTGCAACATAACCTACCAGATGGTGAAGAAAGAGTAACTCTAAGTAAAAAACCAAACAAACAAACAAATTCTGGTTAGTCTTATCTTTAAAAGATTCTTTGATTTGAAGTACAGACATATTACTGCTGACACCACTGAATAAGTAAGTCCTTGCACCCTTCTTACCTTCTGCTTTGGTAGTGTGAAAGAAAATTGAAAGAATGAAGTCTCATGGAGGAAAAAACAAAGAGTTGGCTGTACGGTATTTTATTTCCTTCATGGGTACAATGGTTTGGGGTACAAGACACAGTTCAAGATTCTAGGAAAGATATTCTCATTGAAATTATGATGACTGCTGCAAAACTAATAACTTTCCTTGCAAATACCACTACTTTCTCAAAGAAAACTTTTTAAAGCTGTCAGCTATCTACACATACATGGAGCATGAGAGCCAACTCATAGAAAAGACTGGAAACACAGGAGAAACTTCTGGAATTTAATACCACGTACTGCAAAGCCTGGGCTTTAGGTGCTTTTTCATCAGTTGAAATATGAAATATTGTCCAGTCTGTTATATGATAGCATGATAGCTTTGGCCACATTTTAGATCAAAGAGGTCATTTGCTATCCTGAAGCTGCACAGGTGCAATAACATGAGACTGTGCCCACGCTGAAAAGTCCATTGAAGTTTCGCTATAACTTACTATACTAAATTATTTAAATAACTTCAAGTTTGGCTTACATACCACCAGACATACATGTAAGTGATGTTAATAAGCAACTGTCCAATCCTAACCATACAGTCATATCCTAAGTATGAGTTCATAGGAGCCAACACACTAAGCTGTGTTAACTGTCAGTCTATCAAATAGTCTCACTCATCTAGTATGTTAAAAATGTCATACGTGTTTGCTATTATGTGCTATTTATTAATTATGGTGTGGCTAAAAATACTCTTAAAAGTCTGAAGTATTGCTGGCAGTTTTGAGAAGAAACAATTTCCAAAGAGATGTGCAAGTTTTGTTTATAAATGTGAACAATATTTGGAACTACAGGTGGCAGTCTTTTAAATGTAGTTTCAAGACTAAATGAAAAAGGGCTAGTTAGCTCATTTCCTTTCAATTTACATTCAAAGCCTAGACAAATATTTCATCCATGTTCAGAGAAATAAATGTGATCATATAATCTCTCACAAGTGGTCAACACCTTTGCAGAACTTGATTGGTGAAGTTGGAAGACATCTGCTTATCCTCCGATGTCTCACCATCAGCAGCAGCTTCACAACATCTGTTTTGCTCTTCTGTCTTTCATTTCTTCTCATATCTTCGCCTATTTTAAATACACAGGGGAATGGTGCTTTAAGTCTAACCATCTGCTACTTAGCCATTAAAAATAAATACAAATAAATATTAAAGCCTTGCTAAAAAAGCAAGTGTGTATATATATCCACCAATTTTAAGAGTGCAATTTTTTAAAAGAAATACTATGTAAGTAGAATGAGCAAAAAAAATCACTAAGCCATATTTTAAAGGTATTAAATCCACTGGTTAAACATTGTAAGTGTATGTATTTAAAAACTATACCCTTCAAAGTTAAAATTAAACACGATTAAGGTCTGTATCCATAAAGAGTCACACAAATCTTTAAATCCTGTTGCCTATAAATAAGCGTCCAAATGTTTAATGCTTAATTATCTCAACTTTTGTCACTTTATTTTTAGTCTGACGCCAGATCTCATTCTGTCTTTTCTATTTGAATAATAAGAAAGCTACTGTCAGAAGTCTGAGAAAGGTAGTTACAGGCTGTCAAGTCACCTCATTTTCTCTCAGAAAAATGAAATACATCAATCTTTTTAGTACAAAACATATTTCCCAGACTGAATCATTCATGTAGTTCTTTTCATCTGAAAATCTCTGTTGCTTCATGATGTATGGACAGAAGTAGATACAATACTCTAATAAATATATCTCAAAGCTGTGTTCAGGTATATTTTAATTTCCTGCCACCGTTTATACATAATTTTTGCTGTTATATCCTTCCTCACAGATGACATACTGCATTGAAAATACATGCTTTATTGGATATCTTTTCTTAACTTTAAACTCTTTTAATCATGAATATCAATCAAAATTAAAATTTCCCACCTCATAAGATCTAGGTTTGGCAATGATTTTTCTGCATTTTCTGACAGTGATTTGTATCATTATTTCCCTTCTTTTATTTTACTGCTTCTCTTGTTTCCTCTCTTAGTTGGTATGTTGTCTTCTTTTAACCAACAGCAGTAGAACCGTGATGCTTGGGGACAACAAATAAAGGCCTATTAAACAATTCACCATTATTGATCAACTATTGATTTTATTGATAAAAAGTGCCTATATTTTGTCACACAATTTTGTACACAAGTATTCTCAGTATTTTAATTATAGACAACATATGACCTGACAGATAATATTTTATGCAAAATAATATAGCATAATATTCATGAATAATCAGAATGCATATTTTTCCCTACTCTCAAAAAATTTATATATTACGTGTTGGTGAGCTCACAGTGAAAAACAGCTAAATCTCTTTAGCATATTTATCCAGTATATGCATAGGAAAAAGATAACTACTATGCACAATTATGTATTAGCTTTATGTAACTGTTGCATGATTAAAATGCATTTGCAGCTATAATGCAACGCTTCCTTATCTATTTCTTCTTTTTGGAAACACAACTAGGTCTTATGAAAAAATTTACAGCCAGTTACAATAATTTTTCAATTTTCAGTAAGAGATTTCAATAAAGTATTCACTTAAAGCAATGCATATAATTTCAAAGTACATCATTCATTTTGCCTGTATTACTTCAAAACGTACTGCACACAAACCCATTAGAAAATCTTTTTATTGACAAATTGCTGACATTAAATAATTTTTTTGGCTTGTTTCTGAGATAATGGTAATGGTCAGTTACTTGATGGTTCACCCAATATAACCCTGAGCTTTTCAGCATTCGGGTATGAGGGACGTTATTGCTCTTATATGTACCTCCTTACAACATTTGTATTATCAGTTTAAATTACTTCTGGCTTGCATTATATTTAGGTCACGTATAGTCCAACAAAGCTAAAAAATATATTCATATGTAATATTTAAAGCTATTTCAAGACAATTAAAATAAGATATTATGAGAGTGCAAATACGTATTCATTAAAGAAAAAGGAAGTGATTATTTTCAATCACAAATAGTGCAGCCATTTACTTGGAGGCTAAGGTTTGTCACTACATAACTAATTGTCTCCCTCTCCATCTATCCTTCCATCTTCAGGCGTTTTTACATTGCACCAAATTATCAGCCAGTAGCCATTAAGACTATTTTGTTGTGCTTAGCTTTTATGTGTGTTGGCAGTCTATTTTTTACAGCTTTTTAAACAGATGGTTTTATATCAGTAAAGCTTAACAAGACACAGAGCAAATAGAAATAAAACCTTCACTAGCAATATAGCTTTTCATTGCCCAGTTGCTGCCAACTAAGATATATTGGACCTCTCTCTCATTAAAAAGCCAACAAAAAATGCAGTTTCACAGGTCCCAAGTGTATACTTATCAATTTACAAGACTACAAATTCTGGGAGGCATTTTGTGAACTGTGTAGTTATGGATTTCAGTCATGAACATTTACTGTAAGAATTAATACGAAAGCGACTATTGGCAAGATCTGCTGCCAGATTTGACTTCCGCTGTTTTGTGGATACCAATGGGAATTTTAGCTTATGTGATCCAACAGACTCTGATTTTTGCTTTTAGGCTATTGCAGCAGATAGCAAAGGACACATCGTACGTGTAGTCTGTGGTATGGTAGGTACCAATAATGACTTACAACTGCCTCTATTCGTAATTCCAGAAGCTGTGATTTTAAACAGGTTCTCAGTACTAGAAAATAAACTTTGAAAATTACATCTCTGTTTTTATTTTTTATGTTTAGTTTCCTAAAGAAATCATTTTGGTTAATACTTAAAATGCAATCATACATCCAAAAACATGTATTGCACTTCTCAGATTAGTCTAATACATCACACCTTCCTCTTACACTGAGACAGAGTCAGTTCATGGTTCCTAAAACAATAATAGTTACTTTGCCTAACTTTGAAGGTCCTGATGATAATGGTTCAGCAACCCTTTTGAAAAACCTATCTGTTTTTTTCCTTTATGTCATGCCACTCAGATAATAGAAGGATAACTCAGAACAAAAAAATCTGAAAACATATTAGGACTGCAGTCCAGTATGTTAGTAAAAATCCTTAAGCTCCAATGGAGAAAAGAAACATACCCAAGATTATGTAATATCACATAGGATTGAGATAAAGGAGTGGATCCTTCACTTCTGTGGTTTCATAAAATTGTAACTTATGTTAAAACATGTGTTCTATCAGACTACATGTGACCTAAAATAAGCGTTGTTTAACAAACACAAACATGCATTTATTTGCATGGTAAGATAGCATGATGAGCATATATATCACAGCAGAGTTCATACTTACAATTCATCTGAAGAAGTCCTTTTACCTGATTAACTGATAGAGACTCCTCCTTTAAATAAAGACTCTTCCTCTAAATTCAACATTAAAAGTTTCCAAATTATTCCTTGTATCTCTTTGAAGATCACCTTGAAATTCTTGGGGACTTCATGAAATATTTCCCAAGTTCTAAACATAGCTGCCAGTCAACAGTCACATACTTGCATTTGACACAGATATAACTCAAAAAAATCCTCATGAATCTCAATGGAGTTACTCTAGATTTACACGAGCATTCCTGAGATACATAGAAGTTTGCATCTTTTCCTCAGTCTTACAAAAAAAGGCAAGCAGAACTTTGAACATCAAAGACTTAATTTGCAGCCTCTAATTTCAGAATTGTTCAGGGAAATCAGATGATATAGTCACAATATTGCAAAGAGAGAAAACACAGAAATTCAGGGCCCCATTACCCAACATACAGGGAAGTTATTCCTGTATTCTTCATGTGCCATAGCAATATCTGTCTGAGCAATGCAAGGGACCTTGAGAAGTAGGCCAGTTTCTAAGCACATGGAGAGTTAGTGAAGCTTTAACTAGCACAGCATTTCATTCAAGAAGTCAGCTTCAAGACTTCATTTAAAATTATCAGGGGCACATTATCTGGGAACACAACAAGAAGCAATTATTGGTTTAATTAGCCTGCATTCACCACGTTGTGCTCCTTCTCTTTGTTGGATTGCCAGGCAATTTTGTAAAATCATTAAGCAAGGGAACTATAATTCCATAATGACCTAATCTGCAGCTCCATCCTATCACACTGGAATATTTTAAAGTTATTTATGACTGTCCTCAATAAAAGCTAAGTCCATTGGGCAAGAAACACTTTGGGTCTCCAAAATTCCAAGTGGCTTCCCTTATTGAAAGGTTTTTGTTGTATTCAGTCATCTGTTCTCTTCTACACTTGAAAGAGAAGTTTTGCTGTCAAAATAAATGCATGTTGCTATGGAAAAGCACAGGACACACTAAAGGATATCTTTTTGTCTCAGAAAAAAAAAAAAAAAAAAAAAATTAACTTCTTTGATTTTCACCATAACCTTTGATACAATGGACAGGAAGAGGGATTCAGAACAGTGTAAAACAAACAAACTCAAAACCTATTATATAGATCTTTTTCCTGAGAAGGAAATTGAGTTAACAAAGGTATTTTTCTACATAATCTCTCAGATTTTGACAAAAGGAGAGATTTAAGAATGCAATATGTGGCATTTTACAATTTCTTATTTCTTGCTTTCATCACCATTATCATATGAGGTTTATGTTCTTTCACTGTGCCGTCAACACATGAGACTAGAAGAAAAGTTAGATTTATAAACTAATAATGTATCTCCGTAACTTTTATGTAGTAATTTAGTGCAGTATCATTGTCTTCAAAAATCCCAAAGCTTCATCACAAAGCATCCAGGAAGATTGCATATGAACCACTTGGAATAAATTAAAAAGTTGAAATTATCAGCTGATGATAACTATCTTTGAAGATACCATTTGCTAACTAAATTGTTTCACTAGGCTAAAACACACCTGAGTAGAAAGCTGTAATTTCTTCATGTTTTACTAAATAGAAAGATAGAAAAACTAATTAGGACAAAAGAAGAGGAATAAAAAGCACCTTTCATACATTTTGCTATGGCGATAAAGTAGAAGCTTTTCATGGTATTAAGACTTGGGAGTAGTTAACGAACAGTGAAATTGCAATGGCATTTTTCATTTTAAAAGAACTTTACTAAGAGTATGGCCTTAACTAACTATTTTATGAGCGAGAGATGTTAAAAAGACTATGCCAATGTAAGAGTTATGTAAAATATAATATAAAAAAAAGCAATTAAATTTCTGATTAAGGAAAGCAAAGTTAAAACAGAATTTTGCATTATGTACATCAAGTAAACATGATTTTTATATTGCTAAGAAACAGAATAACTTGATCAGAATGTTTTACTTTACTACTGCTCTCAGCATGTTGACCTGGAGCAGGTACACGACCATTAACTATATCACCCAAACCTGGTACAGTGGGAGTGTTAGTATTTTAAGCACTTTCTGAACTTCCAAAGGCACAAACTCTTAAAAAGCAGAAAGGAAAAAGGTATGGATATGTTTAAACCTCCATTATGGAATTATTTAAACCTAGGAGGTCTGATTTGAGCTCATTAGGTAACACATCCAGTGTAGATAAAAGATAACGTCTTCACGAATGTGCTTAAAGAATTACGTAAAACCTACTCTTTCTGTTAGGTTTTACCTAGAGCACTTTAGCACATGAGAATGCATCAGGTTCTGCTTACACTATGCACTGAAATGCTGAAAATGTATTCTTTAATACTTGGTTCTTAATATCCTAATATTGTTCCTTTTTAGCCTTGGAAATTAAATGAACATTTAGTTTAGACTCTTGTAATGGTTTACATTTTAAAGTGATGGGTGCTACTATGTAATGAAATCAAAGCAAATTGCAGTCTATGAAATTCCCAATAAAACAACAAAGCAAAAAAATTGCAAATCACAGACCTCACCATTGCAGGAACATAAGAGAAATGAGGCACTAAAAGCAGTCAAATGTAAAATAAGAATCCTGGTCAGAACAAAAAATTTAAAATGCTTATCTAAGACACTTAGAGACGAAGAAAGGAAAAGAAAACTATACAAGTAATTACATATGATTGCTACAGTATTGCTATGCGGAATTGAAAGGCTATTTAAATACAGTCGAAAGACGCTCATTCATGCTTTCAAAAACTGTACTGCAGTAGAAGTGCAAGAGGGAATCAGAAGCAAGGGGAACTCCAGAGAGAGAAGTGGGGAAATGACAGAGAGAGAAGTGGGGAAATGACAGAATCATATAAGAATAACATACAAATGTAGAAAAGATCAACTTTGCCCTTCTTTTGCATGGTATAGCATGAATAAATAGTCCATTCTGCAGAGGTAATACCACTAAAATTTAAACAAGTTGTTATATGGACCCTGTAATTAATGAAGTAACTGATAGCGTTTCCATAGTTATATATTTTAGTTACAAGTTTTGACTACTTTTTTTTTTTTTTTTTTTTTAAGTAATTTTGCAGCATATAATATGGCTCTTTTCCTGCATGGATTTTTCTGAGGTCCAGAAAACAGCTGATTTTTAGGTTGCAGCCACTCCTTGAAGCTCTTACAGTATGGAACCTATAGGACCTTAAACATCTTTGAAATTTCCACTTCCTGTCAAATCTGACAGGAATTAGTTTGGAGGCTAAGGTGGTACTGGAGACATGGATGCAATGGTATAGCTCTTTTTTGTCTTACGAAGCTGTATTAAGAAAAATGTGGTTTATGTGGTGCAGGTATAGAAGTTAGGATAATTGCCATAAAGTCTAGAAGCAAGACTACAATAAAAGTAGATGATCTTTGATATTTAAAGTCTTCATACTTAAAAAAAATAAGTCTAGAAAGTTATCTAGAATGTCCGACTGGTGTGAAGAACTTTAATAAAATTTAAAAAAAAACCCAAGCAACGTTGTAGAAAATATGTAAAATACTTCCACAAATTTTTCATTATAAGACTAGAGTTCATTATATTGCATAAATTTTATCCAGTAGAAAATGGTTTCTAATAGTGGATAACAAAGAGCAAGAAGCCTCACATGTCTGATGCAACTACTCCAGGTGCAGAATACTGCTTGCCCTCGTCCCTTCAGCTCTAACACAATTATCTCTGCACAGCAACAGTGCAACCCTACTACAAGTCGTAAAGACATCTGAGACTCACAGCAAAACCTTGCTTCTCGTCTTTGATTTCTACAACTACCTTTGAGGCAGAGGGAACTGATCAAAGAGTAACATTAAATAATATCCTTTTTTTAATTCAGTAACCTCAAGGCAACGTTGGTTATCAAACTCAGCCTGTTCCAACTCACGCACCATTGCACTGATACAGGCTGTGCGCTGCCTCAGTGCAGTGCTTTCACTGTGCAGAAAGGAAGCCAAAAGGCAGATATATATTATAGTTAGCAGGGCATTTGCCCTGCAGGAACCTGAGTTCCGGTCAGGACTACAAGGGCTGTTTCTGATGGTAAGTCAGCATTGCATAAATTACTGGGAAGGTTCTGGGAGGAGGACTGCAAACCAGGACTCTCCGGTAATATTGCATCCTTCCTTTTTAGGAGCTTTCAGACACCTGGCTCCCAGGTGCATTGTCCTGGGTCTTACTTCTCAATAGCTATGTCTCTACACTTTTTGATAGCCTTGTTAAGTTCAGTCTTAAGTTTAGCAACGCAAGTAGCTTAAGACAGCTCTTAAAGCTCTTTTGGCTTAGTTTGCTTTTTGATTGCTTCAGTTGTCCCTGCACTACAATTTGGCAGACTTAGACTTGATCTCTTAAACTGTTTCACTCTCCTTTTACATTGCAATGCCAAACCACAACATCTATATCTCAGATGACCTTTTCCACTATGAAAATACACTAACATCTTTTTTTTTTTTTTAATCTTGTCAAAGCAACTGTGACAAAGCAGTAGCCCACATCAGGTGACCTACACTTCCATATGGTGAGAGTTGGGTGATCCAACTTCTATGCCTGTCAGCATGAGATTGCGTATTCTTCACAGCCGTGAGGACATTTGCATTTTTGCCAGACAATAGAGAGCATTGCACATCATAATCTGATCTCTTTACCTTTTGCTGCCTACATTACTTCCAGAGAAAAAGAGAATAACATCCCTCGGTAAGATCTTACCACCTCGTACGCTCTAATCAATGGGTGTGACTTTTTCCTCATGAAGAGCTTTCAGAGATACCCTAGACATATACCACTTCAAGGGCTCATTTTGGTGCTAAGGGGTTAGCAATTATCTTTCGAACCTCAGTCATTCTCGCTGCCTACTACTCACAGGGAACCAGTTTGCTGAAAGTAAGTACACCAAAGAAGCTCTGGTAGAGTTGTGAATTCTCAATGTTGTGTTTAAAGTTGCATTTGCCTTGATCTCAAGAAAGCAGTGGAAGCTGCATGTCACAGTCAGGCATACGGTAACCTTTAATTTTCAATAATTTAAATAGTATAAAGATAATTCTTAACATCAAAATCAGTAACCTGGTGTTTTAGAAAGAAATATTTGCCATGGTGTTAGAGGACTGAATTTACGATTTAAATTGACTGCTGGCACAGAAAACTTTTAGATAAAGTGTACTAAGCAGAGTATTATTTCCATGCATGGCAATTTACATGTGAAATTTCCATTAGCGATAATGGCAGTGGCACGTATAAATCTCCAATTCCCTTTAACATTAATTGCAGTCATCTGTGTAAGTACTTGGATTTTCAATGACATTATGTCCATGGCTCTACAAAGTCAGAAAGGATCACAGCCTGGAGAGGCTAAACATTAAGCACTGTCATTACTGATGACAGGTAATAACCAAAATCTGTATCTACACCATTGTTGAAATACAGCATTGGATAACTTTGAAAAAATACTAACGAAATATGCTTGCTTAATTTACCAGACTCTTAAAATAAAACTAGTTGACAGAATTCTGAATTAAGCTGATTATAATTTTAAGAACACTCTGCTAATACCTTTAAAGTTAGTAATTTATCATTTATTTGAATAGGTATGTGGAATTTGAATCAGTATGTAGAATCCACTTTAGACTTTTCTAAATCTGCAAGAGGTAGTGTTGGATTTCTTGTAATACGGGGTTTTGTGTGAACCTTCAGGGCAGCTGTTGAAAAATATAAGTGAACAAACAGGCTGATGAAAGAGCAACTTCTGGAATTTTTGATAGCATTCAAATAGGCTTCATATTAGATGTTAAGAAATTAAGAAGAAACAACTCCAAGTACCTTTTAGTTCAGCAAATGCATTATTTAAACTGAATTGAACATCAGATATTTCTGTTAATGAAACTTATCAAAAGCTTGGAGTTCTCAAATTATCTGTCATGAAAAATCACTAAGGTATATTTAAAACAAAATAAAGCCAAATTTTACTTGATATCTCTACATAAATATTACATGACATCTGATTTTTGCTTTTTTATCTCCAACATGCATCTTTCATTATCTTAATTTTGAATCAGATAAGGAAACAACCACTATCTGATCATGATAGGAACAGTAATAAAAAGTTACTGGTTTGCATTCAGCGTGCCCCAGAATCTGCCCAGTCATGAGACAATCTTACTCAAATCTCTAGTATCAAACAGTGGAAGCAGAGTGCTTTTACAATGCAAATAAGAATGAAACACAAATTAGTTTTATTTGCAAAAACACAGGAAAAAAAAAAAACCCCAACCCTTCCAGAATCCTGTGCAAATCTATACTACAGTAAACTGACTTAACTGCTGAGGTGTTTGCAAAAATTCTTAGAACCTGAAGGAGTTTAAAGCACTGTACCCATGATGGAAGTTATTCAATTGAAATGCTAAACAAGGCTTGTTTCAATCTTCACAATAAAATCCTCAAAGTACAATATTGATTATATTAGGATGATGTATGACAATAACAATGTCAGTCTTTCTTTGGATTCAGATAAGGCCTTGTCTATGCTTGTAACTAATTATCAATACTTCCATCCTGAAATGCACTGTTAGCAAAATGCTACCAAGATGAATTTCTTCTCATGTAAGGCTAAAGGTTTAATAGTTAGTTAATCACCCCAAATATCCCTGAAACATATCTAAAATTATTACCTGATGGTGCCTATTTCTCCCCGTTGACTCTAAGAGGGTCTTGGGCAAGTATCTTAGAATTTGTCTGCAATTGTTGGATGTCAGGCGTTAGGTGAGAGAACTGCCACCCTTCCTATAGAGCTACCATCTATCAGCAGAATAATTATTTCATAAATAGTTACTTTAGTTCTCCAGGGGGATGTAAAGTCTTACCAGAGAAAGTCAGTCTGTGTTCTTTAGCTGTCGTCTTTAACTACATCTGAATTTAACTTTTGCCAGCAGCTCTGTGTTGGTTGGAGATAACTCATCAGATCTCTGACAGACAGAGCCATGCTGGCAAGTTTTTGCAGTAGACCTATCTTTAGATTAGTCTTAACGTTAAGTTAAATTGCATCAGCAGTCATGGCTCCCTCGAGGCTGATTTACAAAATTGGGATTACCTAAAGTACTTACGGTAAAGGTACATTTCCTGCACCTTTCACATTCTACTCTACAGAAATGCAGGGAGGAGAGTGGGGTCGGTTTAAGCATTTCATTATAAGTGAAAATCCTTAGCAGCCCTTTTTCAGCTACGTACAGGCATGCGTGGGAAAAGTGCGCTGTGAACTAGGATGGCATTAAAACACTGTATGTAACGTGGGAGGCAGCAGGGTGAGATTCAGACGGGTAATGAATCAATACCTATATCCAGCTGTCCCACTGATGGGTGGTGAGCACATACACACAACTAAGGGCCAAGCAAGAAGACTTTCTTAAATTATAGTTTTATTAAAGTGAAATTTTGTTGATTTTGGAAGAGAAAGATACAATGAAACATTTTCTTGCAACACTCCAGCTACTCCGGATGAAGCAAAGGGAAATTCGGGACTCTTTTTACCATAAATTTCCAGGAATTGTTTTGTTTCCTCTCCTGTTTCCCTCCACCACCACTTTTTTTAAAGCACTAGTTAGTATTAAATCTCTTCACTATTAGCCACCCAATATGTAAGATGTTTTACACTTTTACCATTACAAACATTTAAGTATTTTATCACACTCTGTTGTAAAATTACAAGGCAAAATGAAGAGTAGTGTTGATCTGTCACTGTTCAGTTTAGAATGTATCCATTAGTTGTGGAGTAGAGTTAATTTTATGCTGTATTTGAAAACACCACCAACAGTTAGCTATCTGCTTTTTCTAGCTTGGCATGAAACGCAGATGGAGATAAATTTATGTACTTGACACACTAAATCTGCTTCAGGATCCTATCAACTGAATTGAGGTGTAGGTAGGTATCTTTTACATTTTAAAAAGTAGAATCACATTTCCTACTTTCATAAGTTACGTTAAGAAGGCATGTAGTGCAATGCACAGCAAGTGACAGAGGGGGACTGAATTTTTTCAGAGGAGAAAGCAGATCAAATCTTTAACAGAAGAATTATTTCCTCCTAATTGACAAACAAGCTGTAAGACTGAAAGTGTTCTTTGTCTTCTACACAGTAAGAGACAGTAAAATACAAAATATTTGTTGACAAGTGTAAATAATTCAGTATTTGGGGAAGTGAAAAGGAAATATGGAATTCTGGTTTTGAGTAACTGCAATGATTTTTTTTCCATTCTCTTTAGGATTTTTTTAAAATTCATTGAACAAATAACAACCATCTATGTCATTTTCCACCTTCACATCTGATTCAATATTATTCCAATAGTGAAAATATATGCATCTCTTTATGGAAAAATTCTATTATGATTTGTCTCAATCTGTCTGGCTGATTAAACACCAAATAATAAATACTCATCTCTATAAGTACTCATGTAAACAATCAAGCAACTAAGAAAAGGATTCTAGAAATTGCCCTGACAAATACACAAGATGGAATCTATGAGACGATGCAAGTTCAGTGCCAAATATTGTATTTTTGTCTTACTCTCTCATCAGGTTTGAGGAGATCTTTTTTCCGTCCTCATTCCATAACTTAAGGGTTGAATTCTTAATGAAATTATCTTAGCTTTTTCTAGCTGGCTCTTCTGTTAAATATCTGATTCAGATTTTTGTATATAATTAACAGATCAACTGCTCTGAGAAGCAAAGAATTTTCTTTGGAAGCATAAATACTTCTTTACAAGTACAATGTTTTTAACAGGGCTTTTGGGTGTTTTGCTTTGTTTTGATTTTTTTTGGTTACAATCTACAAAATAGATGACAGTATTAGAGCTGTGAAATCTGAAATGTCTTTTGTTTGACTTCCTGCAGACTATGACGAGGTCAAATGTTAATTTAGGCCTTTTCTTATGAAACGTATTAAGATGCTGACTTGTGTCATACAATTTCAAAATTCAGACAGCAGAAGTATAGATCCTCAGCAGGCAGTATGGCTAGATCTTTACCTGGATCTTCTGAGTTCTGTTGGGTTTATTGTCTATACTATGCATTCTCAGGGCTATAAAAGAAGTGCTGCAAGTATGTCTTCTGAGAAGGTTACAGTATTGCTGTCAAGTGTCTCTAATACATTATTTTTATACAGACAATAATTCTGGAACATGCAATATCAAGCATAGTGCTGTGGCACTCTGAAGGCCATTTGGAATTCAAGATGCTTCACAAACAGCAACATTTGTAAACCATGATCTGTATCCAGTAATATTTGCCACAAATGAGCTTGCTCAGTACTCTTAGTATCATGACTTTAAAGTTGCCTTCTAGCCTCTGAGAATATATATGATACAGCTTATTCAAAATTCAGAAATATTGCAGATGAATTACATACTCCCATAAACGCATTAACTACAACTACATATATTGCCAGTATATCTCATAGTGAATTAAATAAATTGAGAATTTACTGCAGCTTACATAGAAATAAAAGCACAGTCTATTAAATCAACCATATTCCAAATCAGATACATAACCTATCTAATCAGCTACTTAATATATTGAATCAAAATCACTGTACCTGCTGCATCAAATACATCACACATTGAATGAAACATACCATCCAGCGAGCATATCGATATTAAACTAAGTTGTGTTGAACGGCTACATAATTTACTAAATTAAATCAATTGGACCAATACAGTAGTCACTGAACCTAATGCATCAGATCATAAACAAACACAAAGCTTAGATGCTTTGAAAGAACTTGTCATGCATTCCCCATTAGGTCTCTGTAAAATGTTATCTTTAAATGGACAAAGTTTTCCAGAGTCTTGGGAAATTAATTTTTAGCCATTGAATAAACACCTGACTAATTTGGGTATCACACTTGAACAAGAACTGCTATCGTTCCTAGATATCCAAGGCCTTAAAAAATTATAAAACTAATGGTAAATCAGAGATTCATGAAATTCATATTAAAAATATTCCCTGAGAAGGTCTACAGAAAAATATCACATTTGCAGTTATTACAATAAAATCATAACGAAAAGCAACAAAGACCTAAGTTCAAGATGAAAAAAAAATTCTTATTTTAGAGACATTTTTTAAGAAATAAGTGACATGTTTAAGCCCAGATTGCAAGTTTAATGTGACACAGACATGAATTCTTTCCTAAAATAACTTTCCAAAGGCCAGGCACTAGTTATTAAATAAATATTTATCTAAGGCTAAGTAGTAAAGCATTAGATTTCCTGCATTAAATTTAATCAGACTTCTGCCAATTAGACTGTTTTCTGTCCGGTAAGCTCATACTGGTTTATCGTAATTAATAGTGTATATCATTTTATAATAAGCATTGTTGAAGACAAATCTAAATGAGTATAGACATTTGATGATACATTCAATATTCTTCAATTATAAAATAAAGAATAGATATTGATTTGCCTATTGGCTTTTTTTTTTTTTTTTAATGGCTTACTTCATAGAAAAGACATGTTATGTTTCCAAGTGTCATGTCAGTACTCTTGCTGCAAAAACAAGACGACACCATTGCCAAGGTCTAATATACCTAATATACATTTGTGTCCATTTTGGAGACAAAATGAGGATATTCATAAAGAAAATCTTAAATAATTAACCCTTTCAAAACCTCCGTAAAAGTACATAAAGCTAAATGAATAAATGAAGATATATGATTATTGGACAAAAATGTTTTAATGGGTGTTTTTTTGTGTTGGTTTGATCTAATTTTTAAGATCCTCTAAAGCCTGAAGCAAGCATCATGTTGAAGCTCAAATTCATAGAGAAACCCCTGCCTTTTATGAATATACTGGAAACCCAGAGCTCATTGGGGGCCCATCCATGTAGTATCAGCAATTCAGTAATGAAGACATGTAGCTGGGAGCTGTGGAGATCTGTTTCCTCTGAGCTGCAAAGCTACAAAGTTATCCTTTTCACCACACAATAAACATTTAACCTCTGTTTTCTTTAAGGGGAACGCTTTCAGCCAAGAGGCAGAGGAAAGATTAGAACTTTTATCCTTTTTTCTCATGTTCCTTCCTAGTACTTCTACGTGTTAGTATCTATGGAACAACACAAAAACCTCTCCAGCTTCTCTCAGACCCTGAAGAGGAAATGACACCGTTGCTCATTAAACACTTCCAACGCTTACCTAAAAAATAAGGTGGTGTTCTCTGAAAGCATTAACAAATCCTGGTGTGTCAATATATGGACAGGTAGCGACTTTGCAGAAACCTTTTATTCTTAATTCCCCTTGCCGGAGGAACAAGAGACCAGCTGGAGTCTTTCAGCCGCTAAAGCATCATCTATAACGCAAACCAGCAATCAATATCAAAAGCAGCTGTTTTATGAAAACTTCTCTTGCTTTCTCAGCTTCGGTCCCCTCAGCCCATGCTGAGATGTTAAAGTAAGAAAGAGGAACACTATTGATGTAAAAGGCAAAGCTGAGGATGAAAAAGCCGCGTCAGAATTAGAAAAGGTAAACTACCTTTTACAGAGAAACTTACATCAAGTTCTTCAGTACAGTAGATTGAACTCAACAATCCTGTAATTCTCTAAATTAGACTGCTTTCATGCAAGGATCAGAGTCACTGTGTTTTGAAGAAAACACATTTGCATCCTTAGAGGCATTCAAGACTGCTTTAGAAAGTCATCTAGTAAAAGGTCAATTGTGAGAACGCTAGCATGCCCATAACCTTTCATTTCTAATGAAATGTTCTGCAGATTCCTGATAAAGAAACAGCTTGTATAGTTCCTATAAATTTTATTTTGAAATCACTTCCCACATAACACATTTAGAGAAGCTTTTGAGTCTGCTCCCCCCACCCTTTCAGGAAAATCAGTAACCTTGGCTTTCATTTTGCCTGTGCCTTAATAGCCACGGAAGGATATGTTTAAGTTTCAAATACAAGCCCTTTTTTTCAAAATCGTATTTCTGAGCAGTTGGCTTGCTGTAGGTTGATGCGTGGTATGCAGTGTTTCGGGGATACAAAGACTTTGCTGTGTTTGTATTTTTCCTAGAAATATACTGGGTATTTTTACATAGCAGGAGAAAAAAAAAGATAGGGCTGATATCAAAATGCAATGCACAAAGCAGAACTCTGCGTGTAACCCTGCTGATTTTATGGGTGTTTCTTGTAGCTCCGAGGCCCCGTTCATGTGGATCTCACTGAAGGCGTGGTGCTGTCATTAATTGTAGCTGAAATTGAGTGAAACACTTAATTGCTTTGCCTTATTAGTAGTTTGGATTCAAAGGAGTTGTATCAGTTGCTTTTTCCAGACTCATTAGATAAAAGCTAGCAACCTGGAACAAGGCAAATAGTCAGACACTGACTAGGGGCAGGACCCAGGAAACAGTTCTGCCACACGATCATCCTTTGCAATGGAAATATGACTTAGAAGGGACAAAAGTTTGTCAAGAAGTCAAGTCATGTTAGTTCACAAAGTCTTAAATGTTTTAGAGCTTAATTTAGCAGAGGAGCTGCTCTGATAAATCTGTTCCCTCTTCATGCCAGATTACCAAGAAAAGGATCAAAAAAATTCCATTAAAAGAGAAGAATAACAGGATATTCTTGATAAGGAGTCTCTAACTTTAGCATATGTTTATGTATCAGGACAAGGGGTATGTGATGCAACCATAATGGAAAGTTCATGCCCAGGTTACAAGGAAACACACAGACTAAAACCTAGTTTGCTTTTATACAAGTTGTAAACTGTAACCAAATATACCCCATCACAAACTGAATGCATAAAAATGCCCCACTTACTGATAAAGCGTGTCAACCATCTCAAAAGTTCTAAAAATATTTAGAAACTCTATAACACATATCCATAATGTTACATGTCATTGGCAGGAAAACATATGAACAAAAACTCTAGGACCCAGTGAGAGTTATAAAAGGAAGAATTCAGGATATTATCTGTCTTTGCAATATTTTAAAGACATATGGCCTGCCTGATGTATTTTATTTTAAGCAGACCTGAAAAATGGTTATTTAAATTAAAAAAAAAAAAATAAAAAAATCCTTAGGGAGCCATTAAAACCATAACTTACATAATTCCAATCATATCTTCATCTTATACATATATCTATATATAATCTGCTTAGACATATATATATCTACTTAGATATATATAGATCTGTGCATATTATTTCAGGTAAGACTTGGGAAGGCCAAATTCTTTCCTTTGTTAAGCATAAAGCAAAAGCAGAATTTGTATCAGAAAATTGTAACTGGCCTTTAATTTTCACAGAAACTTCATTCAAATCAGATTCTTTCACATTTCTCTATGGTGAGATTTTATGCTGGCAGCATACACCCTGGGAGGAGCAGACAACCAGTCTTTGGGCTGGGGGACGGGCCAGGTACTCATGTAGTACCATGCTGCATTTCACACAGTAAGTTAAGGACCTAGGGGTGTCCTCTGATATCAAACACTTTCACACCAAAATAAAGGGTTATTTCCTCCTCTGCCTGTGCATCAGCCTTGGCTGGAGCTGCCTGCTTGCAGCCAGAAGCTGCAATGTAGCCATCAAACACAGCACGGGGAGCTGCTCTCCAAATCACGCGTTTTTAAAATACTTTGTGGTCTGCTTTTTTCATACTTACAGGCATTATTAGATAGAGTCTATCTACTTAGCTCACAAAAATAGGAGTAAAAATGCAGCAAAGAAAAAAATAGCATTAAAAAAATTGACTTTTTGACTTTCCCCGTAGAAATAATTTGAGTCATTTTTAATTTCATCCAGGCTGAACAGATAGCATACTAAATAGTCAAGTACTGTATTACAGCAGTCTGGAAAATAAATCGCAGACCTACATTCTACACCTTTTTTTTTACTTTTTTAGACTACATATTCAAGACACTCAAGATTGGACATTAGGGCATCAATACCTTTTGCTGGAGTGGCATTTGGTAGCCGCATTTTATATTTTTTTTGGTTTGCGACACGGGTCACAGAAAACGGTCCTAAACCATGCATAAATAAAAGAAAACATTATAAATGTTATTCAAAAATAGACATACATTTTAATAAGCAGCTAATCAAAACTGGTTGTAAGGCATTTTGCAGACCCTTTGGGAAAGATGAAGCATGGTTCATTAAAACAGGATGGGGAAAAAAAAAATCTGTATTTAAATCTGTTTGATGCCAACGGTTTAATCACAGAGGAGAGCTCCTTCTTACTGTAAGAAAATGTTACAGAAAATAAAGGAATATAAAAAAAAAAATTCGGGCTCCAGATACATATTTATCTGTTCACAGAATAGAATAATAGAATGGTTTGGGTTGTAAGGGACCTTAAAGATGATCTAGTTCCAACCCACCTGCCACGGGCAGGGACACCTTCCACTAGACCAGGTTGCTCAAAGCCCCATCCAACCTGGCGTGGAACACTTCCAGGGATGGGGCATCCACAACCTCTCCAGGCAACCTGTGCCTGTGCCTCACCACCCTCACAGTGAAGAACTTCTTCCTTACATCTAATCTAAATCTACCCTCTTTTCAGTTTAAAGCCATTACCCCTTGTCCTATCACTACATGGCCTTGTAAGAAGTCCCTCTCCTGCTTTCCTGTAGGCCCCCTTTAGGTACTGGAAGGCTGCTCTAAGGTGTCCCTGGAGCCTTCTTTTCTCCAGGCTGAACAACCCCAACTCTCTCAGCTTGTCTTCACAGGAGAGGAGCTCCAGCCCTCTGATCATCTTTGTGGCCCTCCTCTGGACGTGCTCCAACAGGTCCATGTCCTTCTTATGTTGGGGGCTCCAGAGCTGAATGCAGTACTCAAGAGCAGAGCAGAGGGAGAGAATCACCTCCCTCGACCTGCTGGCCACACTTCTTTTGATGCAGCCCAGGATACGGTTGGCTTTCTGGGCTGGGAACGCACATTGCTGGGTCATGTTGAGACTCTTGTCAACCAACACCCCCAAGTCCTTCTCTGCAGGGCTGCTCTCAATCCACTCATCACCCAGCCTGTATTTGTGCTTGGGGTTGCCCCGACCCATGTGAAAGACCTTGCACTTGGCCTTGTTGAACGTCATGAGATTTACATGGGCCCACCTCTTACGCCTGTCCAAGTCCCTCTGGATGGCATCCCTTCCCTCCAGCGTGTCGACCGCACCACACAGCTTGGTGTTGTCGGCAAACTTGCTGAGGGTGCACTCAATCCCACTGTCCACATCACCGACAAAGATGTTAAACAGCACCGGTCCCAATACCGACCCCTGAGGAACGCCACTTGGACATCGAGCCTTTGACTGCAATTCTTTGAGTGCGACCACCCAGCCAATTCCTTATCCAGCGAGTGGTCCATCCATCAAATCCATATCTCATCTATTAAGACGTGCATGAATACATCCGTCTATATTTAACAACCCGTGATCTGCTTTTACTGTTTGAAACAGCTTCATCGTCTGCTTTATAGAAGTAATAAAAAAAGGAAAAAGGAAAGAAAAAAAATTATAAGGTACACACTAAGTCTTGGGAATAAAAACTTCTGTGTATGCAAATAACATGCAGGAACACAGAAATACTTTTATTCCATTAAAATGAAATTTTCACATTTTACTCCCAAACCCCTGGAAGGGCAGGCAAAGAGATGGTCAATATTTCAGCCCCAGTTAGATATCTGTTGAAAAAATTGAGGCAAAATAGATTCTCATCACAAAATGGGGAATAAGGCATGATTAAAATGGATTTTATATACAATATTAGACATCTCTACATGGAGATGGTTTTAAGCAATTAAGCTCAAGCTCTGAAATCAACTACTGTGAATTTTCTTTTTATCTCATCACCTTGTCTATGTCTCTTTTCCCTTCTTCCTCTGCTATAAACTGTTGATGAGCCTTACCAGCGGTCTTTAAAAATGGAAGAAATTTATGCAAAGTTGTTTGAATAAATTCTTAGAAAACTGATACAGGCTGTGAGGGGAACCCTAACCTCAGGGCTGAGAAATGGTACTTGTAAGCAGGTGAGTCATTACCTGTGAGAAATGAAATGGCAGCAGCTGTTTGGGGAACTTTCACATGAAAAAAATCCCAAGATCTGGAGCTCTTCCAGGTCAGGATGCAGAACCTGGCTACTTTGCTGTTTACTTCCCACAGAGTGCTAAGATTAAGGCTCATTCCTTGGAGATTTAGCATAAATGCTTATCAGCACTCTTTGCTGAAGTTCTCCAGGGGTTTTTGTGGGATTTGCTTGTTTGGACTTACACAGTATAACATGTAAATTCATTCTTGTTTCCTTGAACATCCTGTTTATATTGATAGTGCTAAACAAGGTTTTATACATCTCTCTTGATTCCTGATAAATTACATTTTATTGTGATAAACTGGAAACTACTAAGCCTCCTCAGTCCTACTTTTTTTTTTTTTTTTTTTTTCAAACTCTCATGCTTTATATTTAAAGACAAGGTGAAGCACTTGGCTCATCATTAACACCTGAAAAAGCACAAGAAGTGCCATTTGAAAATTGAAGTTCTGTTAATGCAAACAAGCAACTAAACAAAGGAGCTTAGTAAAGGACAAGAGAAATCTGCTGTAGGAATCCTGGGGAACAAAAGGCACAGCTGAAACTAGTGAAGGAGAGTCAAATTCCTCTCTCTCTCACCCTGCCATCATGTAAGCTCACATACAAAGCACAAAACAGGTTCATGAGAGTCTGGATTGTAACTCTTGCTTTGGCATTCACCTTCTGTGTGATGCTAGGTAACCTCTTTATGCCTCAGCTACAAATAAGCCTCATGTATCCTCCTGTTGTAAAACACTTTAAAAAGTACAGTGAAAATTGGAATATAATTATTGTTATTATTAAAGTTATTTCCTTTACTAGACACCTCTAAAAGACAAAGAAATGAGAGGAATATTTTTTTTTTTCCCCTCTTGGGAACTCAAATATGAAGCATGGAGATGAAAAGTAATACTCAGTACCTTCTGATCCTTCTTGGATCTTCTTGGATCTGTACCAAACCAACCTTGACCAGATTAAAAAAAATGTGAGGGGAATTTTTCTCTTCTGTTAAGAAAAAAGAAAAAAAAAAGCTTGGGACTTCTCTGACTTATTTTCTACTATTGAGAAAGCCAGACCATGGAAGAAAATCAATTTCTTCTGAACTTTATTAACTGCTAGATTTCTCCTATGTTGATGAAAAATAGCTCATTATGCTGTTAGCGTGTTATTTTTCCATCATCCAAATTCTCAACTGCATCATTCTCCCATTTCATAGAAAGAGTCCTACAGAGAGAAGTAACCTTTTCTACGTGTTTCTTCTAAGAAAAAAATTAATCTAAACAAAGGGGGGAACACACAGAAAACATTTAATTTCTTGGTATTTGTTTTTCATTCAGATGCATCTGCCTATGAAAAGAGTTGTCAAAGACAGCTCCCTGGTAGTTGGCAGTGGGGAATGATTTCAGAAATCTCTAAATCTTCACTGGCGTTTTCTACTAAACTTCTCAGTAAGAGTTTGAAATACATCACCGTTATTTAATCCTGACTCTCTCAAAAATATTTCCAAAGAATTTACTTATTAGCATTTGAAAGAAACATTACCTTTAAAGAAACCTTTACAGCCACAATTTTGAAAATGCATAAGATGTCTTCCTTGGAAGATTTGCTTCCATCACAAAGATGAGTAGATAACGTGTATTTCACTGGGAATGTTGAAGTCCTTCCCTGGGTATTTCCAGACATTGGAAGCAGTCAGGATGGATAATGACAGTTGCCTTTCTTGCAGCACCTACAGATTTACTTCAGTTTGACAGAACAAATTCTTCTGGTCCCCTCTTCTAGTTTCTGTGTACCAAAGAAGTTGCTAGACGGTTGGGAAGAACTGCTGTCTATACAGTGCTACTCATTAAAAGAATTAACGCATTACATGAATTAAGTTGAAATTGAAATCTGAGTTGCTCAAAATGTGCAAGACACAAAAGAAATATATTTTTTAATATCTGCAAATGACAAAAAAAACATGGCTCAAAATTAATTTTGTGTTAAATAAGAGTTGGATCGTCCTAATAAATAGGAATCAAATAAAGCAAGGAATAGAACATGTGTGCATGTATTGTTAAGAAAAGAAAAACTGCTAAGCTGTATTAGAACTGTTAAGACTGTCAAAAGCTGTTTGGAGTGACACAGTAAGGTATCATGACAATTGCTATAGTTTCTTCGGATGCCATAAACAATATAAAAGCAGACAGTATTCAAACATGTGGATTTAACTTTCTAAAGCATTTGTATTAGAAATCCTATGATCATTATAAATATATAATTTTTTATCTACGAGTTATATCTTCCATTTTGCCGCACCCCCCAAAATAATGAAAGACAACAATTGTCTTTTCCGTTGCAACGTAACCCCCTACACACAATGACACATGCACACTTATTTACTGTGTTTATGATCAGTAAAATGAAAAATGGCCAAAGCATATCAATGTCCCTATCTTTATTCACAACTCAAAAGCCTAAATATCTTTCTATGTGTAAAGTCCACTCCAGAAGACTAGAGCTGAAACAAACCAAAGGTTCACAAGTGAGCACAATATGCCAATACTTTCTCTTCCGGTAAAATAACACTAAGAAAAAAAAAAAAAAAAAAAAAAAAAAAAAAAGATTTTTTTTTCTAAAAAATTTCCTTTCAGTATTAGAATTTATAAAACTATTTTCTCCCCAGACAATGGCATTCCCTATGTACCGAGGCTTTGGGGGCATTCTGACAATATTGGTGTCCAGAAAGTGGAAACTGTTCCAGGCTCTGGCTCCCAGTGCAGATCCCACAGCAGTATTTCAGCTTCTTACCCAGATGTACACCTTCTTTTGCTTTATGACCTTGCTTCCCAGACAAGAGAATCAGGCACAGAAGGAGAAATGATGTAAAAATCATAAAAAAATTAACCAAAGAATATGTTTGTATTGGAGCCAAGAAAACAAATATTACCTGATCTTTTCTTTCTTTAAAATAGCATCGTTTTCTAAAGGTAAAAATTAAATGCTAAATTGAAATACAAGAATTTTAAATGTTTTTTTTTTAATTCCACAATGTTATATAAAAATGAAATCTCATCTTATATAAAGGTGTTTCAAGTAGTTCTTTATAAATATTTGTATTTGTTCTAAGAGAAACAAAATCAAGATTATGTCTCTTTTTCCATTTTCAGGAGGGGATTTTGTGTTTATTTTTATAAGCTGTATATAAATTACTATCTAGTAAAGGAATGATGAGCACAGTTACCAATGCATGAGCTGAATCTCAGGTAACTAGTTGAGGTAGTGCTTACAGGCCACCAAAGAGGGACAATTTCTTTCATTCATGAGAAACAGAGCTGTTGCAAAAGCTTCATAGTCCCAACATTGGCAATGTTCTGGAGAAGAGTCTCTACAAATAGTAAAGAAAAATAAGGAAGAGTAAAGAAGTAATTGTACTAAGTGCCAGCAGGGGTAAAATTTGAATTGGGACAATGGTGAGAAACCTTTGAAACCTTCTAAGCTGATCTACATTTTATGCGTTCTTGCATGCAAACAACACTGAACATTTTCTATTCCCAATGTCCTCTGTAAAGCTGATGAACAGCAGATTTTTTTGATGTGCTCTAGGAAAATGTGATTAAAATTAACATTAGGTAAGGGACTTAAATCTGTCAGGAAATCAGGAGGGAGCAGAAGGAATTTCTCTGAGAAGAAAATGCTGAAGATTTTTATTTTAGTACCTTTCACCTTAACTGATTAGCTTGTTCTCTTGTTTGACTGTACTGCTGTCAGAGATGCAGTGAACTGCTGCTACTGTATACTTGATAAAACTTTCAACATGTTGCAAAGACCCCCTGAAGAAAACGGTTCTTTCTAATCAATCCAAAGAGCTTGTAAAGATCTAGATTATTAGGGAAAGTCACAGTTTTCTGGGTATTGCTCGAAAGCTGACATTTTAACAGGATGACAGCTGAACTCCCAAATATTTGGATAGAAGCAGTTTCTGCTGTGGCTTGCTTGGTACTGTTTTGTGTGTGTATATGTTGTTATACATTAATGCCTAAAACTTCTGAAGAGGAGTATTTGCAAAACTGTTTAAAAGAAACAGCTCTATGCTTTGTAAATGAGTGCTTGTATGTTTATGTGAACACCTCCCCATTACTACTGTTTCTCTTTTCTACTGAGCACCCTCCTGTATTTTTAAGAGATGAGCTTGTTTATACCCAAGATAAAAAAAGTAGTAGACACTCTACATACAGTAAGTTGCATTTGCAATGCAAATTAATAACACAGCTATCACGGAAATAAGTACCAACTATTCAGATGACAGAGAAGATGCACTTTTCAGCTGATTCAGCTCCCACCGTGCCTTTTGGTAACATGTCCAGTCCAGAGTCCAGTTAGCAAACAGGCACTTGCCTGTTCATCTGATTCATCCCTCGGGCTCATTTGTGAGAAAATTAAACAGAAAGAGTCATATGGAAAAAAATGTTATAAGGTTACCTTAGAGAGTAGTCCTTGGCTTAACTGTTGGCAAGGAGAACATTTTGCCTCCTCAAGCACTCCTGTTCCCAGGAGGACCATTAACAAGCAAGTCCATTCACACAGGAGGCTTCTGCGATGGTTTGTGTCCTTTGACTCCCTGCCAGTATAGATCCAGTCACACTGAAAGGAATTTCTTCTGGTACAGGCCCAACTAATTTCCATTTCCATTCAGTTCATTCATTTCACAGCTCTTGAGGCAAAGCCTCATGCCTATGCTTTGTCTCTACCCTGACTATGAGGACTCAGCAATTAGCAAGGATCTATCACAACATTAAGAGCAGAAAGCAGAAGTCAGAGGGAGAACTGTGGATTACTCAGAAGCCTGCCATCACCCTTGCAAACAATTAATTTTGTAAGTATGAAGAACGGCCATAACCGTGATGAAATACGTTACTGGTCCACACTCATAAATACTGTATATTTAGGCATGCACGCACCCAGGTTGTTTCACTTATCACTAGTTCCTTCAGTGGTAATGACAAATTATTTCAGTCTAGTATCTTCTCATATGTATTCTAGAAGGTCTGTATGGGAATTAATTTGTTTCCACAGAGAAGCAGGAAATTTAACACTTCTTATATGGCACAAGGTCACTAAACGTTGGCTCTTTTATCGCTTTGCTTTCTCTGTAGCCCAGAACAGTATGGGGTATTTATTGATAAACATGGTAGAAAAGTGAACAATTGCCACAGAATAACTTTCCCTGGTCACAAAAAAAAGTTCCTGTTTCTTTTAGAAAAATAAATATTGTTCAAACTCTCCAAAAAACAAGTTTACACAAAGCTAGTGAAAACAAGCTCACACATTTACTTTTGTTCCACTGATGTGTAGAAGTTTAAACAGGGTCATAACCTCGGTGTATGAAGAAAAGGCTTCACTTGCAGAGGCTGGTCCTGAATGGAAACAGTTTAATTTGAGTGATGTAGCACAGTATTCAGTATTATTAGGATTGATCTTCTCTGTATATATCAATAACCTTGATTTGAGAAATGTGTTGAACTGTGATGAAACCTAATATGGAAGAAGGCAATCAATATGAAAGAGAGAAAACAAAACATATAAATAAATAAACGTAATACACTGAAGAAAGAAGCATAAGCAGCAGTATGCTTTATGTGTGTTTCATACAACATTGTTAAATATTTTGAATACACTTTGCTGTAAACAATGTTAGGAGTTTGGTGCTTCTTGTGGCAGAGACGTCTTTTTATTTGTACTAGCAAATGAAAGTCAAAAGCAAAATAAAAGGCCGTTATTGGACTGGCTTGTTGGATTCGAATAATATTCCCTTATTTCACTGTAATTTGATATAAATGCCAGGAAAGACAATTACGCTCTTATTGCAGACCCCACTCAATTTCTCCTGCAAAACCTGTATGTATTTACAATCTTATCATTTTGTTGCTTTCTGGCCCCCATCCCTAGTTATAAATATAACCAGTTCTACTTTTGATGAATAGTAGGACTTTTGATAGCTAGCAGTGAGGCATCTGTGCTTCCTTTAGAGTTAAAAATAGACACACTGATTGTCTTCTCTATTTCTAACAACAGAAGAAAACAATAGTTAATACATATTTAAAGTACTAACCTTTTCTGCCAGATAGTGTGGATATACTTCAAATTGCCAGGTAAAGGCTGCTGGAAAATGTTAAAGAGCATTTTGTCTATCAAGATTTTCAAGGCAAGAGCATTCAGTACAGAACACTGCGTGAAGACGACTTCACTGTTTTATTTTTCAGTGGTATGAATCATTTGCAAAATCAAAGTTTTAATTACCTTTGAGATACACAGTACTGATTTTGCAGATCTCTCCCTGTTTTCATCACAGCAGGAGGTGGTGAAACAGCCTAATAAAGACAGGTAAACATAACTGTTCATTACAATGTTCAAGGCTTCTAGAGGGGATTTCACTTGCTATTGAAGGGTTGAGAAGCTTGCGCTACAAGACGAGCTTATATTAATAATTCTCTCACATCTTGAAGCAACAGTATGAAAGGCGAAGGCACTCTAAGGTAATGCTCCCCTAAACCCTGACTTCCAGGCAGTGTGTTATCAGACCCCTCTGATGTGGCTCCCAGCTAAAGAACATAAAAAAAATTAAGACTGAGACTGACAGGGAGAGCAAAGAATGATACTGGTGTCAGCATGATGTTTGTTGAGTAACAATAATATGAGAAGCTTTGGAGTTGTTGGGCAAAAGGGTTTTTTTTTACCCCAGTATATTTATTAGTTGTAAAAGAGTTATCTATTAACATAAGCAAACTAAAGAAAGGCATTTCAGAATAATACATAGAAATAATGCAGTGGTATCAGATCAGTTTATGAAAAAATACTATGAAAATCCCAAACTTGTTCTCTATGAAAAAAATAGTAATAAGTACTCAACTGTTTCAAAGAAATATGTTTAGAGACATTAATAAATATAACCTCAAAAAGCAGTCTCTTGAGAAAAGGCATCAGTCAGTTTTGTAAGGCAATAATTCATTTTCTTCTGGAAGAAATGGACAATTCAACTCTTAATTAACAGCATTAACTCAAAAGAAGTATTAAGAAAGAGAACAAGAACTGAAATGGAATCATTATGTCTATGGAAGAAGATTAGAAGCCAAAGTATTAGAAATTTGTAAGACAAATTTGCAATGTATGATGATCAGAGCATATTTGGGAGAAAAGGGGAGAACAGAGCTGGAAAGGGAAATGGAATATTTATGGAATGATAGAACAATGAACTTAAATGGAACAAAATAATCAGCCCAGTCAGTGGTCTGCTAAATTTAACTCTGAGTGGAATCCTTTTCATTTATATTCATGGTCTTTCAGACTATATTTATTGGTACCATAACATATTTCAGGCTATCACCCTAAAAATGAGGTGAAGAGAGAGTAAATCTAATAAGAACAAATACGAAAGACAGCGGATGCCAAGTATCTGGTGCAACTAAAAGACTGTCAAATAGGAACCAAATGGGTGACATAAGTGATACACGAGTCTGATGACTGGCACAATCACAGGATTTTATAGGGAAATAGGTATCAGGATACCACCCTGAGCTGATCTGTCCTGAAGATTATGCCTGTACTAGCCAGCGACCA
Organism: Astur gentilis; assembly: GCF_929443795.1. Taxonomy (NCBI): domain Eukaryota; kingdom Metazoa; phylum Chordata; class Aves; order Accipitriformes; family Accipitridae; genus Astur; species Astur gentilis. The sequence goes on from NC_064891.1 coordinate 18,405,793, forward strand.
TACCTAGGACACGGACTATTGCCGTGCACTAGAAAACAAACAACACTGAAACTGTGAGAATACTCCCTAGCAAAAAATTGGCTTCTTTCAACTAGCATTCTCCCAAACAGTTCCTGGCCCTGGTTCAGGAGCCTGAGTAATACAGGCTCCGTACCCACTGTCACTTTGCACATAGTCATTTGGGGTTGGCAGCCTGGGAGCTCCGTGCCACATTAGGTTCAATACCTGGGAGGGGATCCTGGACTAGTTAGCATAAATGTAGCTTAAAGAGGCTGACTCTAGAATATGTAGCAGCAGCATTTAGGCTGTCACCTGTGCCTCCTTTTCCTCCGTTAAGCTGTGACTCAGATACAACTTTGTACTACTAGACAATAGTAAAAAGAACAGGTTTCCTCTAAAGCACTAAGTATCTTTTATTTCCTCTTCTCCTTTACTTTGATCAATGTTAATTCTAAAATTTTCCTGATGTTCTCTTTAAAGCAGTAAAAAAATAAAAAAAAAAATTAATGAATCTGTTCCTTCATATAAATTGCACAGTTCTAGTACTTCATTAAAACCCAAACCTGCCTGTGCACAGGAAAAGTGGAAGCACTTGGATTCTGAGCCAAGATGGCAACCGCAATGGCAATTTTAATACACTAAAAAAGGTCACAGTGATACCCGTAATGTGTGATGCTGCAATGATCATCATTAAAACATCCCACTTTTTGCCTAGGGACATTATTGTAGGGTTCTTTCTCCTTATATGCCATTAAGTATTGCTGGTAATTCATAAAGCTGAGAATAATTAGTCAGTATAAAAACAACAATAAGGTGTAACTGAGCTATCAGATTTATTTGATAATTCATACAGGACCATCAATCTGTTGTCACGCAAGTTAAAGTTTTATTCAGCCATATCTCTCATTTTTAGATCCTTAGAGCAGAATTAAAACTCTGAATGGCTTTTCCAAAACTAATCTTCAGATTTCCATCAAGAGCAAGGCTTATTTTCATCCAGAGGGTGAACACTGGGGACTTACTGGCAAATCCCATAGATTACAGGAGGTCCACCCTGTCATGCTTTAACCCTGTCCAGCAGCTAAGCACCATGCAGCAACTCGCTCCCTCCCCCCTCAACCCAGGGGGATGCAGAGGAGAATCAAAACCAAGTAATACTTGTGGGTTGAGGTAAGAACAGTTTAATAATTGAAATAAAATATAATAATAATAATCGTAATGAAAAGGAAGATAAGAAAAAACAGAGAGAAATGAATCCCAAGAAAAGACGAGTGATGCACAAGGCAATTGCTCACCACCCGCTGACAGATGACCAGCCGGCCCCCAAGCAGCGATCGCCCCCCCCCTCAAATCCCCCAGTTTATATCCTGAGCACGCCGTCCTATGGTGTGGAATGTCCCTTTGGCTAGTTGGGGTCAGCTGTCCTGGCCATGCTCCCTCCCAGCTTCTTGTCCCCTTCCTTGCTGGCAGACCATGGGAAACTGAAAGATCCTTGACTTAGGATAAGCACTTCCTAGCAACAACTAAAACATCAGTGTGTTATCAGCATTGTTCTCACACTAAATCCAAAACACAGCACTGCACCACCAGCTACTAGGAAAAAAATTAACTCTGTCCCAGCCAAAACCAGGACACAGCCATACCGGTTCATACTGGTGGCCAGGCCCTGGTATTTTCCTCTCTTACATCTCACTGCACTACAACCTCAATAGATCAGGTAAAACAATTCCTTTTATACTGCCATACACAGCTGCTTTCCTGTTAATAGCAGCAGGGAAATGTTTGCCTTGCCTCGTTTATATTTGCTTGCCTATCCTATTCCCTCCCTCTCTTTCCTTTCTCCTCTTCCCCAGACCAGTGGTTATACTCACACTTGTGATGGTAGCCAATGCTTCTCTCTGGAGACTGTGAAATATTGAAAACAGAAGTAAAAAGTAAAACAAACAAAGCAGACAAAGAAATCCCCAGTCAACCGCAAGGACAAAAAAATAGCCAAATATTGATGGAATGTCTTAAACTTGATTCTAGTAACCAATAAGCATTTCTACCAGTAACATAATGTGGGTCAAAAGGATGTGTTCTGTTTTCCAGTATAGTGGTTTAGAGGAGAAAATACTGCTACAAATTAAAGTTATTACTTTAGGAACAAAAATGAAATCATACCAGATTGTTTTCTCATTATAAACTGAAATTTAAGAAACTACTTAAGAATTCCATATCTTTCTCTTTCTGTCCATATATATACATATATTTATAAATTTACAATTAAAATCTCAGAGTTTCAGATTTTCTTAGGGAAAATAATTACTTATGAAGTGAAATGTTTTCTGTCCTGTTTCAAACTGAAGGATATTTGAATCTGAAAATATTGCTCTCATCCTTGTTTTAAAATCCTGATTATCAGTCCGGATTTTGGTCTAAAAATGTGTGGGGGGACATGATGAAGTTCATTCTTGGAAGAAACACAGTTTCACTGAAACTAGAAGGTTTTATGAAACAGAATTTAAGAAAATTTTAATGGAAATATTTCTGAGATCCAAAGAGGAGCATGCATCACTGTAATACAGTCAAATTGTCATACACAAGCAGCAATACCAGTAGCCGCAAGGGCTCTACTGATTTTGCTCTTGGCTAAGTTAGAATGTGTAGTTATGAATGTATGCATGGGTCTCCCTCTACTTTTTTCCCTCTGAATCTCTGATTCAGGCAGAGAAAATACCTAAATCTACATGTGACTATTCAAATGATGTACTCTGTTACAGACTAGTTCTTTTAAAGGAAAAGTGAACCATGATGAGGTACATGAAACTAAATAGTTGCAATTTACAGCATTATACTCAAAAAGGGTATTTCATTTTACGAAAAACTTTCTGCCAGCTCTCCCACCAAGATACCTGCAATGCATTATAGTAGGAAAGACGTTGAAAAGGGAACATAGCGTCAGGTACTAGTTTATCTGATAAACATGGTCAGAGGCATACTTTCAGTCCTCTTCAAGCAGCTTAACATTTTTCACCCCCAGCTAGAAACTGTTGCCCTACAATTACACACCTTTCAAGTGAGACATGGTAATGGGCTGTGTACATTCTGCATCTGCTTGTCCATCGCAATGCATTTTTGACCACTAGTTGAGAATAAGCCAGAACTTGTGAAAATGAAGACACACACTTAGAAGAAATGCACAGATTTATGTCATCCATGTTTTAGAATAGGGAAGTTTTACTGTAAATATCTCTTTTATATTTTTTTTTTTTCTTCACATTCCTACTTCATTTATCCTCTTGTGTATTGTATGTGTGTACATCAAGAGGGGTGGAAGAAGGGGGGGATAAGTGATTTGAACAATTAAATACTTGAAGAGCAAAAAAACCTTTTAAAATTATCTACAGACATAAAATAACCTAAAATAATAAAAAATATTTACATTTTAGATTCAAAATGCTAACGTGGTTTTTTTTCCACTTATGTATTTGAAAGGTTTAAACTAATTCTTATCCTTACTTAAACAGCTAGCAAAAGTACTGCTCTATTGCAATTTAAACATTATAGCACATGCCGAAATCTCTGGATTTTGGGCACCATTCATAAAACACGTGCACACACACAGAGTTTCTAGCACTGAAACAGAATGTTCCCAGATCTGTAGCAAAGCCTCTGCTTAGTTTGCACATGTACACCACCTAGCACATAATAATAAATTTCCTTTCTCACCCTTACTTTCATCATTATCATGAGATAAATGAGAGCACTCAGTCATTTCCATTTTCAGAGAATTTTGTTGCTCTAACACACTTAGTAACTATAGCTGTGTTCATGAAAATATACCCTTCTTCCTGGAAGCTCTCCCAAATCACCTTATTTTAGTGGAAAATACACAGAGACATGAAATGTCTAAGCTTTTCTAATATTTTTATAAGTCAGGCCATGCAACAAAGGATTCTTCAGCTTCTGGTATTTGTCTCGCATGTGATGGCACTTATATAAATAACGGTAACTAACCAAGAAAATGTTGTTTGAAAATTGATCATTAACAGAAATGATAATATATTAGTGGCATTACACACTAGTCTCTTTAAAAAATAATTACAACCATTAGCAAAAAATTCCTTAAAAAAAAATAATTACTGGGAGTCAGTACAGTATTCTCTACAACTTCTGCATTCTCACAACTTAAGACATATCTCATTTGTAGCTCAGCTCTAATTAATTTATTCCTCACTCAACACTTGAGTAGTTAAGCATCTTTTTAAAAGTCAAATGAAAAGTATTGTACCTAGCATGAAAATTTCTAAAGATTTTATTTCTTAGTTGTAAAATTAAGCACTCAATTTAAAAAAAAAATAAAAATCTTTGAGATGTATTATTATTATTGCTTCCATAACCTGATGCCACAATGTGTCCAGGATTAGACATACAAGTAAGGTATAAACTTCTGCTTTCTTTCACTTTAACATCCTGCGTGCTATTCTTAAAGTGCTATTTCCAATAAAATTACCATGAGTACTTAAGTAACAACATTAATAAATAGTAAAAGTAAGGAAGGGTTGCTTGTTGTATATTATTGCTTTCTTTAGTCCCAGCACTTTGGGCTATGTTACTGAATCTAGTGATAAATTTTTATAGCTGTGATTATATCTACAGTAAAACAAAATTTATGTACTTTTTATTTGGTCTATAAAAATGCATAGAAGGAACGGATAAAACTACTTCATCTGTTTTACTGCCAAGGTCAGAAATTTAAGGATCACATCTCTTACCACTGTGGCTCACCCTAACTACATATATATACTGAGAACAAGGAAAGAAAAATCTGTTTCTTTGATAAACATGAATGGACAGTTTGGTTTAGCCTGTCTATAATATAATTGTGTAAGATAGGTGAGAAAAGGTGGCTGCGTTTCAAAGCCTCCTTTAAAACTACATCAAATTTGATTGGAAAAAGAGCCAAGAAGAGTTTTCTAACGAATAAAGAAAGCTCAGAATTATTATAACTTGATCTTTCCTGAATCTATGTATGTTTCATATAGCATGTATGAAATGTATATACATTTCTTCAACATATTTTTCAGCATAAATAAAAACTTAACTGTGTTGTTCCTATATTCACTTGATCATGCAAATTTCAAAGACATGCCATGCCCATACACCCAACAGGCTTCTAGGTGTCTACATGTCTAACATTTATATGTAAACACAGTACAGGAGAGGCAATAACATTTTATAACATTTATCCATTTTTATCAATTTTAGTCCAGGCAGAAAAATCAAAGAGAGCTTTATTGTCTTTAGTGCTGACAGAAACATTACAACACATTTCTAAAAGTTGACCCTGAAATCAGTGGATACTGAATCCTGCCATGCGGCACACTATCAGAGTAACATTTTGCTAACTGTCACATATTTCAGGTTTTATTGAGAATTCAGTAAAACTGGTAATGACACTTTTGCCATCTGAGTTGCATATTCTGCCTGAAATTCCCAAAGGTTATTGCAGCTAGGATTTGCGTGGCTATACTTGACCCAGCACCTGTCTGTGTTCACAATGAAACTCAGCTGACCCCCCAAAGAACGTAAATTGGCTTTACAAGCATGTCATACTTAGGGAAAGGTACCCCAGTCAACTACACAGACAAGTACGGTTTGTCTTACCAGAAACCTTGGAGTTTCTCCTGTAAGCATAACATTTTATGGTTCATAATCTGTATGCATCACGCACAACAGACAAAAATGAGGAGGGGGCAAGAGTAAAAAAAGCCGAATGATTCCCCTGCTTCAGATGAAGATCAGAATAATGGTGAATCAAACAGTGAATTATGACCTTCTGGTCATTTAAGTAATCTGAAAAATAACAGAGATCACCAGTGCTCCCAGCATGTCCCTTTGTAAGTACCTTCCTTTTCTAGGAGAATGAGCTTTGCTAGGTTGCAGCCCCTACATAGTTCTAGCATGCAACATACAAGCTTCTGCACCATTTCTAAGTGACAGACCACAAGTGTGAGATGAGCAGAAGGTATTATATGCCTGGATTTTGCTTACATTTGGGAAAAATTCTGCCTGTGAAGGAAAAAGCAGCCCTATTTCTGATCAGGGCGAGCTTCTGTGTGGTGGTCTGGAGAGGGGAAGGACTTTGTTACTGATGGTTTATTTATGTTCGTTTATTTTTAAATGGCAGCTGTCTGAAGCTGTTCAGTGTTTGGAGCGTGAAATTAAGTCTCAGGAGAGATGGATTAGAGGATAGAATGCCAGGGAGTCAATCAAAATTTCACGATATAAGTGGTTTAGCCTATAGCTTTGAGAATTTATCACAAAGCTTCCCAGTCTGGCATTTACTAGTTATAATTGTTTGATACAATCCTACATCTTACATATATATATATAGATATACACATATATATTTAAGGCGTGCTTCCTTTCATGCTGCTGGCATTCACATGCACGCAGTATGAATACTCAGTACCATGGAATATTCCATGTAACTATATTATTTTGTTCTTTTCTAATAAAATATTTAATAAAGACAAAATTACTATATAAACCATGCAAATGCCAAATATCATCTTACACCATGTGCAATTGTCATTAATTCTTACCTGACACACAATCCTTTTTTCAGTCAGTAAGTCTGCTGTAGTATCCTCCACTTTTTCTATTATATTATCTTTAACTAAAAAATTAAACGATGCTATTCTTTCTGACAGGTTTTCTTGAAGGAACAGGGAAAGAGAGACAGTCTAATTAAATGCAGTCATTGTTGATGGCAACCCAACATTTTCACTTCCAAAAACTCCACTAAAAAAGTTCAGATGAAACATGATTCTTAATAATCAGAGACACAAGAGCATTGTAGAGCTGATGGTTTAATATTATTCTTTGTCTTGACACCATTGGGGTATACTTTTTTCCCCTGAAATATATTTGATAAAGTAATAGCAATCAAACAGCTATAGTAAACTAATAGATGTAATGAAACACTATTGGCATCCAGAGACTTCTGAAACTGGAAGGAGACAATAGATTAATTTGGAAATCACTCTTTCATTAATTCATTACATTCCTCTCTCCATAATTCTCACATGCAATCCTGATAGAGCCCATGTGAAAACGACAGGTGAGAAAGCAGGTGGGATCATTTAGGAAATTATTCACCAGTAGAAGGAAGAGTTGTCGATCTTTAAGAAAGCATCATAACATGTCACTTCGGATTTCTCCCTCTTATTCCCTCCCTTTTTTGTATTTGAACCCTAGATGCTTTCTTTTTTCAGGGGTGAGGATTGGCTTTCACTTGGAAAAACTGCAAGAGAGATGACCTATCAGTACTTCAGCAGACCAGAATGGTTTTTAATGTGAAACATGGGATGGGATGGATCCTCCTGTCAGCAAGGGCAATAGCCTGGAAGTCTACGAAGAGGCAGAATCACTTGTTGCAGACTGACCCCAGCGACTTCAGCTGAGTAGACTCTGTCCTAACACAAAGAAAGGGAACGTGGCTCTGAAAGAGGACAGACTGGTCCTGAAGGAAAAATGTACATGTATGAGGCAATGACAAGCTTAAGATTTGGACATTTTAGCATATGATTAGTTTTCAGTTATTAAAAAAATATGCTTGAACAGGATGACTGACTCTTACAGGGACAGCACCTTTATTGGACCCAGCAGGGCCACCAACTCATATGGTGCTTAAAATGGAATTTTTATCTAATTTCATCCGAATAGAGCTATAATCCATCAGGGAACCAGAATGCTTCAGCAAATAGCTCCAAAGTGCCACCTGTCAGGGGGAACGGCAAGTTCAGTCGCCAATGAGCCTCGGCTGGCTCGGTCTTACCACACAGCACGAAGGAGCAGAAACCACAGATGAAGACGGCACGGAGGGAATGCACAGCTGGCTAACAGCTCAAATAGATGCTGCTCCTGGAGGCACTGGCAAATGTGGGATTGATTTGCAGGCCACGACTTCATCGATAACTGACCTCCGTTGGCCAAGCGCTGATCTAAATGCTCTAGCCGACCCCTGAAAAGCATCTCATTTTGTTTGTGGCTATCAGGGCACAGAGAGGGCCGGCTGCTCCTGGTGGGCCTGGCCTTGAGCCCAGAGGCTGAGGAGGGAGTTTGCCCCCAAACACTAATAAACCATGGTTTTGTCAACCGTGCAGATCACTCTTACTTGGCGAGGGGAGAACTCCAACCCGACAGTTTGGTCTGACGCAAAGTTTGATCCCCGACTTTGTGTGTTTCATTAGCAGACTGGGACATCATGATTCACATAGCTCTAGTTCTAAAAGTTCTGCATTTACTATTTGATACATTGATCCTTTCACTTAATAGCTAGCCCTTAAGCCATAATAACTTACAGATATATGCATTTATTCTACAATACTCTGAAAGGTCTTGTTAAATATTCATTCTATTCTGCTAAATAAGCAGCCCTCCTTTCCAGGAGGCCTGTGATTAACGCTCCTTTCATCCGTCATCACTATACACTGCCTTTGGGAAAGCCTGATCCTCTTGCCACTCCGAAAAAGGAACTTGAACCAGAACTTATTTTGCCCACTTCTGCTACTGACAAGCTTCAGGACTTTAGGCAAATCACTTGACCTTACTGCATCTCACTTTCCTCTCCATTAAAATGGTGCCTAGCTTCATAAAGTATGTCAGTTCTACAAATTAAAATAAAATGCTGTGGATGAACTTAGTGTAATTATTCCACACACAATGGAAATTTCATCTTTTAGGATGATGCCAATGACAAAGCTGTCAAACCAAAACTGCTCCGGGCAGTCAAAATCTTATATCAGCACCATGGCCCAGTGCCATCCATAGGTCCATAAATAAGGGAACATTTGGTCAACTCACTTGACAGGACCATCAGCAGTAGCTGGATTTCCAGTGCTGTTTTCTTTTAAAATGAACATGGGATATAAGCCAGTGTTATTTTATATAGGTAACACGGGAAAATACAGGAGGTGAATGGAAAATTTTCTATTAAAAGGCAAGTTGGCAGCACAATATAGTGTTCAAAAATAGTTCTAATAATATCTGCTAATGCTAGTTTAAAATGGTGACCTGCCTATTTGACTAACTGTCCTGAAGGCTGTGGGATAATTATTTCAAACTGGCATCAAATTTAATTGTATGGTAAATTAATGAGTAAAAGGCTTCTTACTGTTGTTTAATAAGTATGAAGGAAATACACTTAACTTCTCATATAATGTAGTCAAACTGCATAAGCAATAAGTGCACATTAGATGTCATATTTATTACATCAAATCTGTGAACACTGTTAATACATTAACATTTAAAAAGGTAGCCCATGGCAAGTCAATTTCACAGCAATTAAAACTGAAAAACTGGTAATTGACATTTGATAAGTGTGTTAATTGATATCAAGCTTGCAATAGCTAACATGTTAAATGTCAATTAAATCCATGTGTTTTTACAATTAGAATTTATTAATAAAGAATCTAATTACAAAATGTTGGTTATGTCAATTTATGCTAATTATGCAACAACTAAATTTATAGCGGAAAAATTCCTTCAGTCCTCAACAGCACTTCAAAATTTTCCCTAATTTTTATCATTTTGCATTTAATGTGTTGTCTGGTTTTTCCTGTTCTAGCTGTAACAGAGGAGGGAAAAAAAGTTAGGTTGATAGTGTAGAATCACAAGTCCAACCTTATGATATTGAAAAAAATATATTTAAGATGAGCACTTCTAGCATAGTTTTGATGATGACTACTTATTCAAATCTCTTCATAAAATTTAAACCAATTTTTCTATAGTTTTGTGAAAGTACAGTTATGAAAACGTTCTATATTAAATGTGGTAAGTATTCAGTAAACTCACGATATTAATTTTCCTCATCATTCATGTGCTGTTGCTTTCATTTATGGACCAGTGATTCTGGACACTAATCATACAACTGTGCTTGGACTACACAGATCATAGGTATTTCCTTATGCCCTAAGTTAGAAAAATGCCTATGTAAGGCAACCAAGGCAAAATAGGTGATGATGGGTGTCATTTTATAAGGCTGATATTTAGTCACAGAGACTGACTTGGAATTTTCTAGATATTTTAACTAGAAAAGTTCAGATATTTACCCATCTCTGCCTGGGGCAGGAAAGTGACCAGCGCGAAGCTTGTCCCAACCAGAAAATAAGCAAACTGGAAGCAAATATAAGATTTAACTCTTGTTCTTGCATAAAAGAAAAAACATTTGATGCTTATTCTCTCTGACAGAGCATCCAGAAAACAGGATATGGCCCTAACGTACATCACCTTTTGCTGCAAGGAGTCAGCTTCTCGTCATCAGGTCCGCATAACGAGCGAGCTCTTACCCGGCCGCAGCCTTCTCCCCGAGTTCCCAGCTAAGCATCTCTCAGATTACTTACGGACCATCTGGGGAGATCTGTTCTACCACATGGTTCTGGTTCCTTACCTTTGGTGGCACCAGGCTTTTTAGGCTAGCATGCATCGATGGAAGCCAGGAGGAGGAGGTATTGCCACCAAGGACTTGAAAAGAGGAATGAAACTAGACCTGCTGCAAATGACTGGAGGCATCAGCCAGAACCATAAAGCACAGAGAGGAAGTCAGCCAGCTAGGAGAAATTAATGTAGGGAGAGAAAAATCAGGCATCATATGCAGGGGAAGACACAAGGAAAAGGGGAAGCAGAAGGGGGGGCGGGAAGAGAGAGAAAGAGATGTTTAATACCCTCAAGGCACATAAAGGGAATTAAGAGAACTATAAGAAGGGAAAAGAATATGAAGAAAGTGAAAGGGAAGAGAAAAATGAAAGGGGGGGCGGGGGGGGGGGAAGATCTCTATGCTATCTCTTTTTCATGTAAAGATTTCCTTGAATTTGTGACAAGGTAAGAGTTCAAATCAAGGTGAAAAAGACAGCAATTTTTTTAAAATAATATCATAAACTGTAAATCTTAATGACATGTATATTGGGCTGTATTAACAGTTTAAATTCTATAAAAATAATTTCCCATTAATTTTCATGATTTTTATATCTTTAAATTCCTGCCTGTTGACACAGAGTCTTTGGCTGCTGCTTTGGAATTTGAACAGATACTGTTTTGTGCATTGTAACGTCACCAAAAACAAAGGTCCCTTTACCTAACAAAGTTAGAATTGATTCTCTATTGGTCTTGTTTGTTTGTTCGGAACACTTGTTTCAATTGTCACTTCTGCTATTGCATCTTCTACAGCTTACTTTGCTTTTAATTTGACACTAGTAGGGAAAAATTGATTTTATTTCCACTTACTTCCCAGCTTGTCACATGTTCGTCTCCATTTGGGACAACATGCAATGCTGTCTGTCTTCACTGTGAGAAGGAAAACTAGGTTTACACTAAAGCAAGTATTTGTCAAGAAAGAATGTTTTGGCCTAACAATATCTGTAATTAAATTCTTAGAGACGAATGCTGAGCTGAAAGTATTTAAAAATTAACCTTCTTTGAAATCTGAAGTGCAACATCTTTTGGTACCTTTAAATTAAAATTGATCTAGTAAACCAGAGTAGCAGGGGGGATTTTTTTGTCCTTTTTTTTTTTTTCCCCCTTTTTTTTTTTTCTTTAAAAAGGAGATATGTCCCTTTGTCAACCAAAATTAAAATCCAGTAAAAAAGAATACTTCAAAATTCACACATGCTGTAGCACCACTCATGAAAGAGAGAATAAAGTAGGATTTGGGCAGGAGAGGGAGAACCAAACAAAACAAAACCAACAACAACAGAGTTGAGAGGAAGTGGTAAAAAGCTGCTCTAGAAGCATACATAAGAAACCGGTTCCAGTATTTATTTAAATACCTGTTTAGTTAAAACCCATCTTTGACATACAGTTGTTCTAGAGCTGCGTATCATAGGTACAGTTAGCAGAAAAATTTCGCAGTGGCCTTTCCCTAAAATCATTACAGAATACCCACCTTCACAGTTTAGGAAAACAATTTCTCAAATGGCTTTGTTTTGTTTTGTTCTGCTACTCAAACTGTGCAGAACAGTAGGTTTAGAGGCTCTCTTCAGCTGAGTTGCAAGTGGTTGTGCTATTTTGCTCATGTCACACAATATTTCTCTACACGACTGTCGTGGTTTCAGCCCAGCCGGTAACAAAGGACCACGCAGGGGGATGGGGACGAGATGGAGGAGAGAAAAGAAAAAGAAACTGGAACCTCGAGGGTTGAGATAAAGGCAGTTTACTGGGACAAACACAAAGAAATTACAACAACAACAACGGCACTAATGGAAAAAAGTATACAAAAAGAGTGATGCACAGTGCAACTGCTCACCACCCGGGACCCGACGCTCCGCCACTTCCCCCACCGAAAACAGAGACCACCCCCGGCCCGCTCCCCATCTATATACTGAGCATGATGTCCCATGGTATGGAATAGCTCCTTGGCTAGTTCAGGTCAGCTGCCCCGGCTATGCCCCCACCTCCCAGGTTCCTGTAAAAATTAACTCTATCCCAGCTGAACCCAGGACAACGACCACAGACAAAGACAACCTCTGCCTGCTGTCTTGGCTCTGAGTGAGGTCTGGACAAACCAAGGTCCCTCATCAAGGACATTAAATTTTATGTACAATATAGATATATAAATTTACAGAAGAGGTTACCATCTCAGAAACCATTTCTTAAGGGTGGGTAGACCTCCTTGATTTATAACCACATGAATATTGGTACCATCATACAATCTGAAAGCCTTTGTCCTCCTTTTGTTCTTAATTCCTGCAAAAGCATGTAAAACCCAGAAGCTGTGAAGCCCCTTCTGGGAAGGGAAGGAACAGGAATTTTGAGATGTAAAGCATACCCCATGGTGTAGGCTGGATTCCCATAATGGTCCAATGTGCTGAAAGGCTAGAACCTGTTTTAAATTCATTTAAAAAAAATAATCATGCTTCTCAAAAAAGCAACAGAAAACACTTTGAAATTTAGCTTCACAGTTCATTAGAGAAAAAAAATAACAGATTCTCTTAAAACTCTCTCTGGAAAAGATTCTTAGTTGCTCAGAGATCATAACATTTGCTTGAGAAAAGCTTTCTTATTTAATCCAGATATTATTCCCCCAAACTACACAACAGGTACCGCCAACTACACAGCCGCTGTCTTACTCTCACGCTCCTTAACAGGATCTGTTTGCATAAAGAAACAGTCACCGAAACAGAAAAAGTGGACCTATAGTCTTGAGATTTCTGTACCTATATGAGTAACGCAAACCCAGTAACCTGCTCTGCTTTGTCTGAAAGCAGGTTCTTGCTCTTGAGTTTGCAACCCAGTCTTGTTGCAACTGTTTCAATAGCTCCCCCTTCTTACCCATACCCTTCTTTTAAAGCCTCCTGACGATTAGTGAAAACCAGCATAAAAGAAATCAATGCTTTCCCAACTATATTTTCCTGGAATATCTCTGATCAGATCTAGACAGTTCCATCTGAAGATGAAATCTGCAGCTCTGATTCGTGTGCAGCTTAGAAGCACTTCAATAGCTAGTTTTTTTGGGCCACTCTTGCATCGGGAAGGCTGAAGGAAACCTTCAAAGCTCCTCTGTAGCATCCTTTACATGGCATTTCAAGTATCCTCATAAATTCTCCTTCTGATGTAAATACACTTGAGCTACTAAGCTACTCCACAGATCCAAAATTCCATCTTACATACTACAAGGCAAGACATGATCAATCAAAAAATGTTACAGCTTTTAGCAGTGGAATTCTAGTGAAAATGCATGCAGACCTACATTATTCAAGTCATTACTTCAGTTTAGTAATAATTTCATGTCACTTAGAATAATAGCTTTTAAAAGTTCATTTTTAATTCTGCTGATTATAATAGGGGTGATACGAACATAAATACTGATCTTTCAGTCAGTACTTGAATATCTCTGTCAATAAAAAAGATATTTTTAGCATAGACTTAAAGATTATGTTCAGGTTTGTTTATTTCTTAACCTGGATACCTCTCTGTCCTCATATATGTCACCTAACTCTTGAAGACTCTTTCTGAGGAACAACTAAAATAAAGCATCTTTTTGCGCATAGATAGAGGCTTTGTCCAAGGTCTTGTCACCCATTTTCAGTTATTGCAGCTTCCTTCTCAGTAACTTTGGCATCAGAACGCACATGGTCAATGCTAAACCTGACACCCTAATCTCCTCTGGCTGCATTACTTGCCTTTAGCATCCTTTCCTTTCCAAAGGCTGAAGATAAACCATCTTGCTTGCTTCCAAGACCTTTCAGCAACATTTCTCAGTTCTGTTGAGGGTTAAGAATCAAAACAACACACATTTCTAAACTATTTTGTGTTGCATAAAACAAAAGGCAGATAAAAGGAATTATAAGATCCATTAATGTAACGTCAATTTTAAATAGAATTGGTTTCCCTCAAAATTTTCTTATTTTTATCCCTGGATTTATTCTTTTTAATGTCAGAAAAGTAGAAATAGGTTTTTAAATGTGGGTTTGGTTTTTTTTTTTCTTTTTAGAAGTCTTCAGAATAATTTTCTTGACTTCAATAAAGTTGTTGAAAATACCTGCAATGTTATTAGGCCCAGCATTTAAAGAATTCAAATGAGTCTTCAAAGTGCTCAGCTTATGAGATTTGCAAAATTAACTTTGTAATTACCGTATGCAACAAAATACAGTGCTGATAGGCGTTTTCCAACTGAATGGAGTTCATTTCTAGCATTAAACATTATGTATCCTGCCTCAGATAATTTTGGCTTTCCTGAGGATGGGTTCTGCAATGGAGACAAATTTCCCAGCTACTACTTCTAGAAAAAAAAATGTTAGAAACTACTCCATACACTGCATATTGTCAACCTGCTCATTTCAATATCTACCAGGTTTTGAGAAGTGAGTTTTGAAGAACAGATCCTGTTTGCACAAACTCATCTCGTTCTATTTAAAAGCCTCGTTTGAAGGCTGCCAGGGTCATCTTCTCATCACTCCAGTTTTGACTAAAAAAAAAAAACAAAACCACAAAACCCCCAAACAACAACAAAAAACCCCCAAAACCCCCAAATAAACCACCTTTGAAAATATAAATTTCTGCTCTGTAATTAGGGAACTTGGTTTTGTAACACATCGGGGACAACGTGTGATGGCTTTTTGATTTTAAAACAAAACTTCTTTAATCTCAGCAGATAATAATTTTATTTAGAGACTGGGGTGATTGGCTTTTTTTTTTTTTTTTTTTTTACAGACACAGCATTCTTACTGTTTGTAAAATGAGAAAGTCAAATTTAAATCTTTATAAACAGCTGAAGTGAGCAGGGATATTCATTTACTTTTCATATTGCTTTCTACTTCCCCTCCTTCAGGCAACTCTTTAAAACATACTTCTGTCATATTTCACAATCAAAATATGGTACTACCCTACAGGTGTGAGAGTCCAGTTTTGACATGAGACCTAGTAAAGAAGAAAAAAAAAAAAAAAAACCCACACTGAATGCAGAGAAACAGCGGAAAAACTTCTCTAGGGATGTGGACAATTCTCGTTACATGTGGTATTTAGGTTGAACTTGTAATAAGTCAAGACTGACTGCACTGGCTTCCTTAGTCACTCGCATGGGCTGACCTTGTCCTTCACCACATGACTAGACCATGCAGTCTGCCATACAAGGACACACATGTGCAAATCTACATGGCTGGGTGCCTCTGAAACCTGGCTGACAAACATTTCTTGAGTTGTTTCACTGTGTGACCAAAACACACTTGTATAGCCTATTCGCATGCCCTGACATGGAAGGATGGCTACCCAATGGTAAGTGGGCCTAGAGGTTATTTCTGTAATGAGGACATGTCCCAGCCTAAAACTGGCCCTTCCTGTAACTGAATGCGATGGGTCATGGGGTAAAGATTTATGCTATATCATTTTCGCTTTAAAACATTTGATAATTTCTTTCACTAGTAACCTACTCAATTCCTGAATCTAAATAACAGAAGAAATCAGGTTGATAGGAACACAGAAGTAATTTTTACAGAGTAATAGACTTTGATAGTAACCTCTGGGTAGATATCCTTTTTACTAATCATTCACATCTGCCAAATACTGGATGCCATATTGCCCTGCATCTGCAGGAACTCTTACAAAATCTTGTTGTCTCCCATTTAAATCTTCATTTTTACTCATAAAAACATGCTGAAGGCAGATAGATTTGCATAAATGGTTAAAGGCATAATTTTAAGGCAACAGTTTTAAAGAAGTGTATATATCATTTAATATCCAGAATCTTTATTAGTAACGTTGATGAAAGTGGCATAAGGCACCATAGTTAAACTGCATTTTGGGGCTATACATGGTCCCATGTTGGAGAAGGTAACATCTGGGTTTGCACTTTAAATGAATTATAGCAAGGAATTAAGGTGACAGAATGCTAACTGAAACCCTACAAATTTGTACAAAACTTTATCAACATAGAAGCCCTCATCCTCAATTAAATAATTTACTGGAATAAAAACAGGGGAAATCAGTATAATTGGTGACCTATTTTTCACGTTTCTTACTTGCAATTTTGAAAGATGTTAGAGGTTTGGGAAGAGGAAAAGAAAGAATTTAATACAGAACACGAGGACCTGGAAACCTTTCAATGCACATTGCAATTATCTGGTTTGTTCCATTCATAGCCATTATATGGTTTAATATGCACCATTAGCAGTTCACTCTATGAGTACCTGTTTACTAAGCTTCAGACATGGAGATCTAGATCTAAATGTTCACACCAGTATATCTTAACTTTATTGCTCTGCTCAGGTTTTAGCTAGCAGACACAATAACTGAAATTCTCATGACTAATTTGCTAGCACCTTACAAACCTTTTATCCTTCATACTCTGCAATGAAAAGACATATTGTATTCCCATTCCACTTGAAGTCCTTCCTGAAAGATCCTTCTCCTCAGTCCTGAGAAGATGTCTTGCTGAATCCATATTCAGTTAATTATTTTATATATGCGCAAGAAGCTTATTATGATTATCACCATTTTTATTATATTGCCTAACCTAACTGTTGGGGGCGGGGGGGGGGGAATCAAACCCAAAAATATGCGTTGCAGTGGATTTGTTTAATTAAAGATTTATTTGATTTTATTTCATAGCAGTGGTATCTTGAGAAGGGTTGGAAATGGAGAAATTCAGTAAATCAACTGTGCCATACC
Source organism: Astur gentilis (assembly GCF_929443795.1). Taxonomy (NCBI): domain Eukaryota; kingdom Metazoa; phylum Chordata; class Aves; order Accipitriformes; family Accipitridae; genus Astur; species Astur gentilis. Next base: position 18,422,941 of record NC_064891.1, read on the forward strand.
TAGTAGGTATAATCTGTACTGCAGCTTGTTTTTCTTTTCTGTCTGCAAATTAGCCCCCTCCCACAAGGGAAATTGGTTCTAATTTAACAGCACTAAAAGCCTCTTGATGTTCCTATCTGGACACCCTCCAGTCTTTGAGGGAATTATGTCATGTGTATGGCTGTTTTCCAGCTTCTTCTTGCTTTCTATAACTATGATATCCTAAAAAGAAAAAACTTCTGTTTCTTGCAAGCTTTTGGAAACAGAGCAGATAATTAACTACCACTTTTCTTTCATGCTAATTTTGGAATATTGCTGCTCCGTATCCAAGTCCACATTCGAATTTGGGACATTTAAGCAGAAGAAAATACAAACGATCTTGTAAAAATATGATTAATTTTTGCATGACATACAGGAAAATGAAGAAACAAAGCTCTCTGTACTTCATCCACTTAGAAAATAAAATATAATTTGGGCACTGCCTCAGTAATCCTCATGATATTTTCAATTCTTGTATTATGAAAAAAGGAAAAATAGGATCTGTAAATAGCTCAACATTTTTTCTGTAGATTGAACCTCATAAAATAAAAAATTCAATAAAAATTGTTACTCACATTTCAGCTGAAATGTTACTCAGATTTCATGGCCTGTCCAAGGTCATCAAGCTTTTTTCCATTTTCAACTTACAGGTCCAGATAAGCAGCCTTTATTCAATCAAGTACCTGTAAACTTGAGAGCACATAAATCTGTAACTGAGTTTTAACCTTGGGAAGATCTCCACTAGTTTGATGGGTTTTAATCAACAGAACAGTTGATGTGCTTTCTGTTCTCTTTTCTCTGGCCTGGAACTTTAAATATTAAAATATTAAAGTACCATATGAAGCATTATATGTTCTCCAAGAACTATCATAGCTCTTTCTGAAGACCTATCATACACTTATTCATACCTAGCACATCACTAAAGAAAGGTTTGGCGCTTTGTTTTCCTTTTTGCTGTTATTTGGAAGCGGTTTCTTAAGGGTGTACAACAATTTCCAGACCTAAAAGATATAGGGATCTGATGACTGGTTATTTAGACACACCAGTCACCTTCAGAATGCTTGTTTTAGCCATTGCTGGATATAATAAATGTAGCTTCATGAAAGAAAAATCAAATTAAGAGTAGAAAGCTCCAGATAATTATTGGAAAAAAGGAACCATTCTTATGGTACAGATACCAGAACAGGAGATTTCACTGACCTACTCTGCAGACAAAATTTGAATAGCCACAATAGCTGGGCAAAGTCTGTCATAGTTTAAAAGGAAATGGTAGTGCTGTGAGCTAATCAGAGGGGGAAATATCCATTGTTACCCAGATGAAAGTTAGTTCTCTTCAGTCTAGATCCGGTACTTCCTAAAGATAAAACATACTTTAATGTCTATTCTCAGGCTTTTTAATTTCCTTGAGAAAGTTAGCAGCGACATGAAAACTATAGATAAGTAAAATGGATTTTTTTCGTCTACACCACATCGACCCTACACAGCCAGGTAAAACTGTAAAGTTCTTTCCCTCCACCACTCAGGAAAGTGATTCTACAGCTGCTGCATTTTCTTAGACATTTCCCAGATTTCTCCCACATAATCAGGCCCACACTTCCAGTATTTGCTTTTTTTCTAAACCTACTCACAAAACCATTTATATTTTCATCCCTTTAGTAGGTTTGGTCAAAACTCCTGCATATCTAAAAAACACACCCCGTAGTACATGTAACAGCTAAGTATTATACTGTTCCATTTTTAGATATGGAAATCTTTAGGACTTTTCTTACATAACTGAATTTTAAGATTGATTTAATAGTTTTCTAGGCACTAGTTTGACAATATATTATTTTGAGGATTGTTTCCTTAGGGTATTTTTTTGTATGGATACCACATCTTGTATGTATAGTACAGCTGATGGTGATGCAAGGCTGATTTTTTTTAACATGCTAAAAAATAAAGAGTAAAAAAGTGTATAGCATCTTGGTATAACTATGCAGGATTGCACAGTTGGTCTCCAGTGATTAAAAAAAAAAAAAAAAAAAAGGCAGCAAAAAGCTAAAGCTTCACATCACATACATACACATAACACAGCATCAAATAATCGAAGGTGCTCTTTCTCCCATTCCTTTAGTCTCAAACTTCCTCCTTACCCCGACTGAGGTCAGTCTCCTGTCGAGCAGCTTGCTCTGCTTTGCAGAATCTCAGTTTATCCTTGATGCAAGCAATGACTTCCAGCAGGGTTGTGAATTGCTCCCCATGGTGATGGCTGTCCTCCTACTGCAGTGACCAGATCAGTTCAAACTACTTGGAAAAACTCCTCCCAACATACAAAATTCACCGCATCAAACAGGATGTTCTTATGTAGAGCTCTAAAATAAAGAGGAAATGCATGAGTACAGGAATCATGCTTCCAAACTTGATTGACATATTCAAAAAGTCATTTCATTGCCTCCATAAGGAGTCATGACTACACAACCTTACACCAATAGGTGCTACACATAGTTGGTTACTGCTGTGGTGGTATAGGTCTTCACTGTAGGACTCCACCACTGGAGGCAACCTCAGTGCTCTTTTCAACTCTTTCAAGTCTAATGCTTTTTCACACGTTTCTACAACCAGGGTGGGGAGCAAGTATTGCACCTGGTGGCCTATGGAACCTCAAAGCAAGCTTTTAATATTTCCCCCAAATCCTCTTCATCCTTCTAACGTACATTATATCCCACCATTCCACGGTGTGTTACAAGCTCTGCACAGTGTTTTTGCCTCCTTTGATACAAAGGAGTGGCTCATCATCTTCTCCAGGAGGATAAGCAATAGTGAGACACCTTCTGGATAAAGAAGATAGTTTCTGAGTGTTTTCTGTCTGAGCTTGCACAGATTTCTGATGAAAGAGGCACCAGAGCTGGAGCTGCTTGGACAGCAAGAGCAGATGGCAACTGCGCTCACAGCCCTCCTATGCCAGAGTGTCATCTGTTTGTGGGTGAGAGTTTGCTGATGGAAAATCCATAGAGGGGACAAACTTATCCTGCTGTGACGCTGAATGATAGTCAAAGAAACATTACAGAGTTCTGAAGCTGTAAAGCTTCCCCCTGTTCAGCAAATGGCAGTTAAGATGACTGTTCCAACTACAGATACATTCATATCAAGTTTTATGAGATTACAGATGACAAAAAAAATTAAAAATCCAAATTTAAAAAAGACAAAAATCACATGCTCCAAGATGTAAAAAAAAAAAAAAAAAAAAAAAAAAAAAAAAAGGCACGCATATAAAGAATACAGTTCTAGCCCAATTTGTTTTCAAATGGTAAAAAAATGCTATCTCAACCTCTTAATCTTCTATCCATATAAGTATATGGACAGGGACCTATTGTATGCCAGAAAGTATTTTTAAGGTAAAGCATAGTTGTAAGCAGTAGCAGGCGTATTATGACACGTGTGACAAAGATCAGGGCATGGCAACTTCTTCAAACAGCTGGGAGCAGGGTCCCTACACTGGTAAGCCAGGGGCACAGTGACAGTGGTTTTAATGGAGTGTCAACAGAAAGTTTTCTCTGGGCAGGGAACAGAGAGTGCAGTAGTTCAAAGGAAAACATCTGAAATATTTAGGCTATTAATGAGAAATAAGTGCAAAATTTGCAAAAGATGCCTATTTCAACAAGGTAAAAGGAAACCAGTCATTCCAGGGAAAAGCACTAATTTTTTCCTGTATTGCCCAGAAAGTACAGCATGAACTTGGTTTATTCTGAACGTGGGAAATCTGACTTCAAAACTAAAGCACGACAGTCTGAACTTCTATAGTTTTTGCTTGTTTACAAACAAAACTTACTCCTAAACCCCATGTATCTTGGGCCAGTCCTGCTCTTTCTTGAAAATAATATCACATGTACATTGTTTTTAGAGCTTTTTTTTTTTTTCCATATACTTTTGATTATTAGCAATGTATTGACCTTAACAGGACTATAATTGAAGGGTAACTTTAGTTCGTTCCCAAAACTTAGACCTTCTACAATATTCCCAATTGTTCGCAAAGACAGTGACACTTAAAGAGTAAGTATTTATGCACATGCATTCAATTGTGCCTTGCTTTATAAAAGGTATGGTTTTAAAAGCCTTACGGCATTTTTGTGTGTTTCACATTATTCATGTTAAAAATCGTCAAAACTAAAAAGATCACATTTGCTTTCAAAAACAAAAAAAAACCCAGAATCAAAGAAGTATGTGAATAAAAAAATTAACAGTAAGAAATTAACTCCTGTAATACAGAGTCCTACTTTTAAACTCTAGTAGCGTAGAGAAATCCACATCTGTAATGAAACTGATGTCATTAAAAACCTCTAAATACACTAGAGGTCACCCATAAAGACAGCCTTGTATCCACAATCTCCATGTGTAGCTCTGTGAACATGCTTCTGTATTTTACACCTGTGGCTGGGGGAATTTCCCCTCTCATTTTATTAGGTCTTTCAAGACTTTCATCTTATCAAAAAGCATTATAGCTGCCTTTGTTGTTTGATCATATAGAAAATTGAGCCTGTTGGTAGAACAACTATATTCTCAGTGATGCACATCAATGTTTTCCAGATGGACAATTGAAAGGACTCACTCTGTTTTAAAAAGTGTCTGTTGTGCCATACTTTTGTTTATTGCTCCTCCCTCAAAAAACAAAATAAAAATTGGTGTTTATAACTTTGCATTTATTGGTAACATCAGACACCTACAATTCTGACTGCCAAAAAATAAGCCTCAGAGTCCCAAAGCCAAGTCCAGGGCAATCTACAGAAAAACTCAGGCACAATTTCATATTGGGTATATGCCAAATCATACATATTGCATGCACACTAATTGATCATTACAGAAAACCCCTAACTACCAGTGGAAAGAAGTGATGTGACAAACCCAGACACCATTACAGCTCCAAATAATTCTCTGGAGCAATGACAGCTTTGCCAGATGCCTATCTGTCCTCATATTTTACAACTTAGCAAAAGAAACCCTTTTTTTTTCCTCCTGAAAAGCGATGAGAAAAAGAAAAACCACAACAAAAGCCCACCAAATAAACACAAAGTAAAAAATCCCTGCTCAATAGAAACAATCTCATTTGCAGCAAAAAGCTCCTTCTACTAAGACAATGATTTCGGCAAAATCAGCACATTAATGATTTTGTCCTAGGAATTGAATTTCGACCAATGCTAAAAATACTTTTACTTCAAATTTCAGGCCAAATACTTCTGTCCAGGCTTATTCAACTCAAAAGTTCAATTTACTCTAATAGGCTCCTCCGATCCCCCATGGATTACATGCTGAACGACTTAGTTTACCTTTATAGGCTTATTTTAGTGGTATTCTTAAAACAAAGAAGTAGGTATCTCTGAACACTGGTAACAGATAAAGTAGTTGACAATCTTATGTTTCAGTGCCATATTGAGAGATACCAGCCGTGGCCTGTCATAAATGTAAGGACTCCAGGACAGAAGTGTAGAACTTTTTACAAGATGATTTCTTGATACTTTCATATTGTGGCACTACTTGTATAGTAGTCCAACTTTTTATCAAGATATGGAGAAAGAAGTATCAGGTCTCACAAGGCATCTATTATTTGACCACTGTTACTGCTGTTTGGGACTTCAAAGACATTTAACCTTCAACCCTACCAATGCCACTTACCTTTCATGAGACATCTGCGTAACAGCTGATCTGTTAAATCACAGCTGTATCTGGAAAGTCACAGACATAAACCATTTGAAAAAAGAGCTTCTATACAGATTGTGTATTTGAAATACGACAAGGTTACTGTCCTAATGCCAACAAGGAATCTCAAAGTCTTTATATGTGAAAATAAGTATTTAAAACTTTAGAGAGATGGTGCTTTTTCTTCCACTGTATAGCTTCAAAGTAAACCTTGGCAGTCTAATAGTTCAAGGGTGCTATTTAAGCAATTCCTCTCATTTGAACAAAAAGAAGTGCTCTAACTCAATCCCTGTTTTTGCTACAAGAATATGATGTTTCACTTTAACTTAATAAAAGAAATGGTTCTCATGGGGTACAGAATTTATACACATGCTGCCTAAGGTACCATTTAAAGACAGAACTCAGGGCAATATGTTGCAGGGAGTTATTAGTAGGTCTAACATCAATATAAAAAATAGTACTGTAACATAGTGACATTAATAATTTATTTAGCAGGAGCATCAGCAATTTTTTTGCCCTTCTATCATTGTGTTATAGTCTACTTCCTATTATTCATTTATCTTGGTTCCCCCATAAAGAGTGTTACTAGTTCTTTTTGGTCTTCTTCCCAGTTTCAACACCCTGTCTTGATCACTGCTTGGGCCATTGACAGCAGCAATATATTATATGAAAATGAAGTACTGTCAACTACTTGTTCCAAGTCAGTTGCTTTTCCTTCACACTGATTTCAATTAACTGGGAAGAAAAAACACTCATATATTACAAGGAAACTCAGATTTTCCTGTTCAATTCAAGCTGACTTGTGAATTCCACCTCTTAGGAGCTTTGGTTTTGTTTTTTTCTGTAGTCCTCACTGAGTATCTCCCTTCCTCCCCCCCCCCCCCCTTAGTAGTATGCACAGAGTGAAAGGAGGGAAAAACAGCAGCTGAAATCTACCAGGGAAAGAAAGCGGTTAGAGTTGTGCCATGCTGGACACCAGAACACCAAGAACCCATCTTACTGATATATGTGATGGGAAGAGAACTACGTTGTAAAATTGTTACTATTTTAAAGTGTTTTTACTGGGGCAAGGAGAAAGCAGTGAAAAAAGGTATTTTTTTTAAATGTATTTCGTCAAATGTTTGAGATTTGCAGAATTCCTCACACATACACTCAGTTTTTCCAAAGGTATACTGCCTTGCCAGTGCAACCACAGGTTTCTCCCGCCCAGATTACTTGCTTAGATAACATTTTTCCCATTAACTTCTACAGCTTTACTGGTCTTGGCTGAACTCTACTGCTGTTAGAAAGGAGAGCGACAGCAAGGAATTCTGACATTAAAACCTCAGTGAGAAAGTCTCATCTTCTGTCTCTCACTAAGACATTCACCTCTTGCTGTGCAACAGTAATGCTGGGAAGCATGCTTTCCCAGTTCTTCCAGTTGTCTTCTGGGGCTGTAAACACTATTACCTTCTCCCCCAGATGTGCACACAGTAGCAGTTGAGTACCTTCTTTCTCTTTTAAGAATTTAAGTTGTTAATTTCTTTCTTTTCATCCTCTTAAAACCCTGCCTTTGTTCTGTCTTATCTCTGCTTTGCAGTCAGAAGTCAGACAGGTGAGAGCACCTCTATCTTATTCAGCGTGAAGAGCTGGTCTATCCAGGTCTTGGCCCCAAAGGTACACCTCCCAGTAGGGTGGCCCTGAACTGCTTTGCCTACATGTGGCATTTCCTTGTGGCATCTCTCTGTACCCTTTCTGTTTCTGTGTATGAGATTCAGCAACAGTAACAAGATAAACACATAAACAAAGAAGTCTGGTATATACAGGCCCTACAGATGTTCTTCTCTTCAGGTTGGAGATGTTGGTATACTTGATGTCAATGTTGAGAACAATAGATAACTTTGGTTCTGTGGAAAAATATTGTCACCCCCCCACCCCCCCCACCCCCCCATTTAAGGAGAAAAGTCTTTACAATCTAACAATTACTTCATTGCCAGAAATCTTACAAGGCAGCAGACAGAGGGTCTGGCTAAGGCCGCAAAGCTGGTTACTAAGAAGGAGCATGTACTTTACACACTGCTGAAGCGTGTGGTAGACATGCCGTAACACATTTCAGCAGAACATACCTTTTTTTGAGACATCGTGTTCCTTGGAGCTGCTAGCTTTCCCTCCAATCTCTGTGCTTCCAGTAATTTCGAGGCTTTACCAAGCCTATAGCTTTAATTAATGCTCCAAAAAGGAAGAAAACTCATTCTGTTTTTCTTTAAATGCTACCCTTTCTTCTGCATTCCCTTTCCGTACAACGCTGTGCAGAACGCTTGAGAAGAAAGGCTACCCCCAGCCTCCCCGTTACCTTTATTGTCACCTCATAGTCAGGGGGAGCGGTGCCCCCGCTTCGCCCTGCTTGGGGCTGGCAGAGCTGACACAAGATTTTGAGTACCTGGTCCTGCGGGTGCGTTCCCTTCTGCTCTGCTGAGGCCGATCACCCAAACGCTGGCCCCAGTTCAGCCCTACAGCTGTGCTTCTGCCCTTTTAAATTTAATAAATCCCTTCCTTCCCGTGTGATAACAGGCATCATCATTCAGTTTGACTTCATTCTGTAACGCTTTTCTAGTGATTCAGGAGACTAACCCACACTATTATACCACCTCAGCAGAGGCTGGTTTTCCTCCCATTGAAGTCAATAGCAAAATTCTTGTAATAAAAAGAGAAACTGACTGCAGATGAACATTAACCATATCCTTTCAACATTTTTCTCTGCCTAATGAAGTATATTAAAGCTTCTCTGCATAACTTCTGAATAATACGGTATGCAATTTCATTATTAAAGTTTCACTTAATTTAATTCTGCTTTGAGGTTTCTGGTTAAAAATAAAATATGATTAATGCTTACAAAAGAGAATGAGAAATCTGGGTGTTAAGAATTCTGATAATGGCTACAGTTTCTGGGCAAATTGCTTCAGTAATTTTCATAGTAAAACACGTTAATGTTACCCTTGCTTATTGCAGTTCCCTACCCTAGCAGTCACTGCTCATCCCTATGATTCTTTTTAAAATTGATTAGTGTGGCACTTGGCTGGTTAATACAACCCACTGAAAAAACAGTAGTTTTCCCTGAAAGTCACTAGTGGCTGTATACAACTGAAAGAATGTGAACACTCCAGCTGTAGGCGTTTATCCTGCTCACACCATGAATGAATTTCAGTTTTAGAGCAAGGAGAATTACCAGATCTCCCTCTGCCTGTCTGCTAAACCTGAGTTTTCAAGAGAAGAAAGCTCACGCAAGCTAGGAGGATGAAGGACAACTGTGATGTGCTCCAGGACCAGTCTGAAGAGGGTATTATCAGGATGCCAAGCATTTAATGACACTATTAGCAGATCTAGTCCCCAAAGTGAATCTAGAAACCCAGTAATACTGGTTTGGTTCAGATATTTTGATTGGAACAGAACAAAACCTGAGACTGTGTTTCCAAAAACTGAGTTTTAGAAATTCTTGATCTTCTTGACTCATGCAGGCTCATATCCTGGCTTCCCAGTCAACCAGTAGAAGCCTATTAGGTTAACCAGGGATTCATTAGAGAAAGAAATTTGATCAAATGGAGTAAAGAAAGCCAGAAGCTGGAGATTTCCTATGCCCTTCATGCCCTACTTTTTCATTGTATGGGTTTAGCTGGAACTTTTTTTTTTTTTTTTTTTTTTTTTTTTTTTACGTAAGATGCACATGCTTTCAGAGTCTATCTACCTATTAATGTGGTAAAATGTAATACAGTGATTAAGCACAGTAGATGTAGTATGATAAAAATGGAAAAAATAACTGTTAATCCAACAGAAGTGCCTTGGCTACATACCAAGCTAACCAGTCCATCTTCCTTATTAATTATTATTAATTATTATTGTTATTATAGGAGATCCATAATACCTTTCCCAGTGGTAGTACCTATGTAGGACTTGAATATAATGAGGTGATTTGGAATTCACAGAGAGAGGGGTCACCCTACAATTAAGGATGCAGATAATCACATTTTCCAATGGGTTTTGTTAATTCACATTTGGCCAAGACATTAAAAGCAATTATGGCATTAAGCTCTTATGGGTTTAAGAGAGGATCTTTTTAGATAAATAAATGTGCATGATAATAGATGCTTTTTAAAAATTGAAATTTATTCCACAGATGATCTCCAACAAAACTAGTGAATTCCAAATGCTGGGGAAATTTGAATCTGCCTGCTAATCTAAACTTCACAGATAAATTTTAACTAAGCCTTATTAACTAGAGAGAACCCAATAAATGTGGTCCTTTTCCTAAGAATTATATGATATTAGCCTCTCACCCAGAAAATAATCACCTTTGAGCATAATAAGTAGTTCTACTGAAATCAATAGAAATTCCCATAAAAGTAAAATATTAACTTAAGCATGTGTTTAGATCCTGTGAATAATTCAGACCTTACTTTTTTATTTGAAACCTATCTTGAAAATAACAAGTCATAATGATCCAGAGAAGGAGATAAATTACAAAAAAAGGACTCAGCAAATAACTGATCTTAGTTGCTGCAGCTGCTGGTTAACAAATCAAATCTAAACCAATTATTGCCCTTAGACAATAGGGAAATTCACAGTAAGATCTTAGTCATGACTAGTGGAGCCAGGGGTACTATTATTGTGCTTTGCTAAATCTCTGTAGCCTTCATTCATAGTCACAAATAACTTGGCATAAAGAATTCTCCTTTTACAGTCATGAATAAAAATTTAAATATTATTATTGACTATAGAAGTATCAATAAGACTCACAAATAATACTGATGAGATACCCAAAGCAAAACCTATAGATAAACAAACAGAATATGTATATGACTAAAGATTTGTTTCCCAGACTACATCCACTGCGCTTACAAAGGCTTATCATCCTTTCTGTAAATGTGGGCACAAAAAAACCCCAAACTCTCATATACACTGTATCAATCTCCTTCCCACTCAACATATGCTTTGCTTTTATTTTTCAGTTATATCTTTCAACTGAAGTAGGCATGTTCCCCAAGAAGAAATTTTTTTTCTCTAAAGTGAGGAAATGATGGAAAAAGGAAGATTTGAGGAGAGCTTCTACTGCTAATTGTAAAATGTTTGGATTGGCACAGGATGGTTAATTAATAGAAATTAATTTAATTTAAAAATAATAGGGAAAGAAATACTTTGTTTCTTAAGTATCGAATTGAACTACAGTATAGCTTTTTATGGAGAAGTCAGACTTGCTTATAATTTGCAACTCTATTACTTTGAGTCTCAGCAGTACAAGACTGGGCTTTTGGTTTAAGTTATCCTACTAAAAAAAAAATAATTTAAAAAAATCAAAGTATGTGATAGAGACAATTACAAAATCTTATAAATTCCCAAAGGCATGGAGCTATTTGTTAAATAAGTTAACATAAATCATGGAGGCACTGCTGCAGCCAGCTACAAGTAGTTTCCAGAAAGCAGGTAAATTCTCCTGAGCAGAGGGGTGTGAAACCAGCTGTATACCACCTCCCTCAGCCTGAAAGCTATGCTGCAAAGGACTGCAGGATGCAGAAGTACACGCTGCCTGCGCAAGCACTGCTGAGAATGGGAAGAAAGGACTAAAGCCATTACCAATCCCTACTTTTTTAAGAAATCCTACCTCCAGTAGGGAACAGAACCAGTTCTGGAACTCTCTCTGTTAAACGTAACTGCTTTACTATTTGTTTCTCTATAATAAACAATAATTTTCCATCCAAGTCAAGAAGAAAAGTTACATTGAGTAATTTAACTTTGCTCTAAATATTTCTAATGGTCTGTAATAAAAATTCTCACTTCTGTGAGAAGATAAGGACACAAACTCGGATCAAGATGTTAACAAATAAAGTGAAGAATATCAATAGTATTTAAACAGTTGCTGATAGACAACAAGCATTGTTTTCCATTTATAAGGGTCAATACACTAGGAAAAAGAAGGGCAAATAAAACCACAGTACACGAGTACATGGTCATCAAGGGTTGTTTAAGCTCTTGATATTTAAGTAAGTTTTCTTTCAGGAAAGCTTGCTCCCCCCTCCATGTTTCAATTTGGATCTCAGAGGCATGAGGTATCTTAGTTTGCCAAGGGGTCCTCTTGTCCAGGTCTTGAAGACTGTATTACGTCAGAAAAGAAATTTTAGAGTTTTTCAGTTCTGTGCAAACCGGTTTTGAACTATGGCAGTGCAACAAATGAGAAGTTCTTCATTACTCTTACTAACCCAGTTAACCCCATTTTAGAAAATCTAAATGCGCAGCCAATAGTTCGTTTTATATTTCAGACTGGAAACTTGTCAAAACTCTGACATAAGCTTGTGGCTTTTTATGAATAAAAAAAAGGGACATAATGATATGAAACTTTGGCTCTTGTAATCTGTGTCATTTCAGCACAGAATATCTTTACAACCATGGTCCTAATAGTTCTTACAAACACTGTGGAACAACTGAGTAATGAACAAGAGTCTAAAATGTGAACTGCATGCATTAGTTAAGTAATAATGATCTATTTTTGTTCTCTTTCTGGTCCAGGCTATAAACCTTGCGTATAGTCAGAAATTCATAAAAGCCTTCAGAGCAAATCCCAATTTGCTGCCCACTTTACATAATCCATGGGAAGCATTCCTATAGGCTATAAAAACAAATCTAGCCAAATTGTTGTCAGGCAAAAAGCTGAGAAAAAGCTGGCCTTTTGACACAGAAGGTGCTTCTTGGTTTTGACATCAGCTAGTAATAAAGTAAACTATGCTAAAGCAATCTGAAGACTTCAACAAGAAGGACAAAGTGTAAACAGGGATTTACTGTACATGGTGTATTTGATCAAGTCCTGAATGAAGGGAAAATAATTTTGCAGAACAGTCCTCAGCTGACATGCAAAATAGGTGCTGGACCCAAATCTTAGGAACATTTTCAGATAAGACATGGATTTCAAAATGCCAAAGAAGGAGCTATTAACATATATGGCTGTATTTCAGCAGCCAACTCTAGTAACCACAGAATACCTTTCTTTAGTCTTCTTATCCTACTGCATAAAACGACTGATGAAAGGCTTCTTCCCATTAACTGGGACAGAACACTGCTCTGTCAGCAACTGATGTGCTCCAGCAGAATGTGAATCAGCCTCCGCCTCTCCCACATCAGCTTGCCTTTGCTTTTGTCCACTCATGAGCGCAAACACCTCATCCACTCTCACAAACATCTGTTCATCCCCTAACAAGGAAGGAGGCAAGGCTCTAATTTTGGAGGTGCAATTCTATTAAAAAATTGACTTGTTCTCCAACTCGCACCCTTGCAGTAGCTCCAACAACTACTAATCCTTCTCTTCCAGTTAGGATCTGTAATGGTAAAATACCATCCATTAGCTTCTGGATTACCCTGCTTGCAAAGCTCCCCTACTGTACTACTTTGAAAAACAACATGACATTTGGAGTTGAGAAAGTTGGAAAAAGCAAGGATTCTCCTTGGAGATAAACTTTTCTCTTGCTTTTGGGTTGCTACCAGGAAATCTGCAAGCCTCTTGACACCAGACCTACCTTCCCCCTTTTTCTTCCTTTTTAATATTATTGTCTCTCTTTTAATTATAGTGGCACCAAGAGACCCCAAATGCAATCAGTGACACATTCTGCCAGTCTCTGTGAAGACATATGGTATGAGACAGTCCTTGCCCTGAAGAGCTTACAGTTTAAATAGGCAAGACAATAATGAGACACATTAGCATTGTTATCACCATCTCCCAGGTGGGAAATTGAGTCACAAAGATGAAAAGCAACATGCTCAAAATCACATATCTACACCATACAGTGAAGCACGGTTCAGTCCTCTTGGAGTTAACAAGCATTTAAGCTGATAAATTGACACAGTGGAAAGAAATGCTGATGTGCCAGTTTGGGTCCAGAAGCCCTACAGACTGGAAATGCACCATTTTGACCAAGAAAACAAGCCCTGGAAAGAAGCATTGCATTAAGCACATGTACAGTCCAACCAAGTCAGATGTCTGCACCACACTTTCATTTCCATTCAGTCTGGGCAGCTCAGGATGCACTGCACAGGTGCCTGTGAAAAGCAGGTAGTGAAGAAATGGAAATTATTCAAGACTTGATCAAAGAGATTTCTTTAAAATCCACCTTCCATTCTTTTATAACGTTTTTGTCCCCAAGGTGGGAAGTGGACCTTGTTTACAGACTTACCTTGTCAGTAATCCTGTTGAGCTGGACTCCAAAGCATGGGCAGAAAATCCCAATGTTTTCAAAGCAATAAAGATCTGAAAGGGAAGCCAAATGGTATCTTGTGCATCAGTTTGCTAATATCAGTTTGGGAAAGCTGTTTAAAATGAAGAATATTGTACATGTTTGAGAAATAATGCAGTAAGCTAAAGAGCAAGACGATTACATAGAGTTTTAATTCCTCTGAGGAAAAATAGGTTTCTGAAATGAACTTATTTCAAAAATATTATACCAGAAAAGAGAAATTTCACTTGTCTTTTTGAAGTGAAGTTACACATGGTAGGTATATCGAATGAATAATATTTAGTGTTATTCATCAGTTCAGAGGTCACTGGATACCAAGTTATGCTGTCATATTAGTCTCTTTTCTCTATGGCTTTTTTCTTTCATCTGATTAATAGCACAATAAATTTTGTTTCTTTTATCAAGAGATTTATCAATGATCCTGAGCTTTGTAAATTTTTTTTTTTTTTTTTTTTCCCCCAAATCTGGTGAAAAATGCATATAATTTGCCATGGTGCCTTCTTGTGCATGTCTTTTTCCTGATAACCTCAGGATATCTAGTGACCTTTTGTAATCATTTTGAGTAGTCTTCCATTATAATTTTGAACTGCAAATTCATTTTCATAAAACTGCTAAGAGTTATAAAATAGATTCCGCCCCTCCAAACCCCCAGAAATTAGGATGCACTGTTGTGACAAAAACACTTATTGTATCACTTTTGTTACACTCAATGTTTTTTATTTTTGGCTACTTATGATATATTATCCTTTTCTTATTTTAAAAATACTTGAATACACTGTAGAGCATGTAGATTACTGCTGCTTGTATTACCAGACAAGTAGTTTGGAGGTACTACAGTAGTAGTTGATGCTTGTTATTTATCTTGATCTTCTCTCTCCTTCCAACATTTTGATGAGAAAATCCTGCATACCAAGCTGGTTAAGATAGCACAATACTTGCACTCTAATTATCTACTTCTCAAACACGCATGCAAAGCTTTCACATATTAATAATCTATTATATAAAGTACCATACAGCAAGTCTTCAAAAGGAAAGTAAAATAAGCTAACATTTCTTTGAATGGTTAGTTTGCCTGAGGAAGTAAAACTGAAAACCAAAGGACTGGAGGAGACCTTCTGGATAAGGTCGTTGCCACACCATAGCCCTTTCATAAAGTCATCCAAGCCCATTGTAAAACTAATTCTTTTATTTACCACCCTTCTGTGTTACTACTTTTGGCAGCACCTCTCGATTGTAAAAGATGAATGCTAATTTGATTTTTTTTTTTTTTTTTCTGGTTAAAAACATGCTACCTGTCATTCCTCATCTATAAAGTCAGTCATTTGTTTCCACAATTCAAGAAAGAGTATCACTGTGTAACACAAAGGCTACTTTACATATCAGTCAGTTATTTAGAGTAGTAACTACATGTTAGGTCATTAATGAATCCTGAATAGTTGTCTCCGGGGGATCACAAATGACATCCCATTTTCCAGATGGGAAGACTGAAGCGGGGGGGGGAGGAATACTTAATTTCTAATTAAAGCATACTGAAATCAACCTAAAAGTTTCTCATTTTATTTTCTAAGCTTTACTGTTTCTACTGATTTAGAAGATCTGCAGACTGCACAGAACAGTTACCATCTCCAGAGTTCACTTATCACATATACTCGATGTTCTACCAAAAGGTTATGCAGGAATATATGAGAGAATATAGGTGCTCTGAATCAGTTAGTATTGGCCTGAGAAGACATAGTGTTCACACTAATCAGTTGTGATAAAGTCTTCTCTCAAATAAGGAGTTTTCCCATGCCCCTTTATATAGACTTTTACATTCATTGGGTATTCATATCATCTCTAGAATAGTTTGCATATCTATCTAATATTTAGGGAGGTATATGATGGCCTCTAGTGGTGCATATCAGCATGAAAACGCTGAACTGCTGTTCTATTTCCTCATAGTTTTAGAGATAGCGTGTAAGAAAAGCAAGCATACATTTGAATTGGATCTTCTGAATTAGAAGAACAGCAGAATATGGCACACAGCAAAGAATGTGAATGTTTCATCGCTTTTTGCTCAGTAACAAACAAAAAAAATTCCTTGAGCCAATATTATTCCATTAGAATAATTAAACAAAAAAATAAAAATCAAATCTTTACCACTTCACATTGTTTTCTCTTTCCCAGGCTTTTGATCACTCTTCACATTTAAGCTTTGGTCTGCTGGTACTGTCTGTCACTAATTCATTGGGGATACTTCAGATACTGAATGAGATAAAATCCATCCATAGTTTTCCATAGAGAAGGTGCTGAAAGAGTAGATATTCTTTAGCCTGAATTAGTCCTTCGTGTTAAAAAGACTTTCATTGTTGTACCTGTGAAATGTTTTAAAGAGAAAGATGGTACTTGGTAAGTTAATTCCTAACAATGAAGCCACCAAAATAAAATTCTACCATGCTAATTCTACCTTTTTCTTACAAATGGCATCTCATAAACCAGAGAACTGTAAGAAGGTTCACACAGCTGATGGGATTTACTATCATACTACAGAGTACAGACAGATAGGCAATTAAACACTAATATGTTCTTTAGAAGGTTAATCATTAAACAGCTATCTCTTTGTGCATCGTCTCTTAAATCTATTTGGTTTTATATTTTCATTTTTACATGGCCAAATTTTCAAAATGCTTAGCAAAAATGTCAACACTTACAGGTTGAAGTTTTAGGCAGTAATTTCAGCCTGAAGAGTTTCATGTATTCTTGGAATTAGTATCACGATAATTCTTTTTAAGCAACAATATATGTTTTTTTTAACCAAAGCAATTCACAATTTCCTGGGAAGTTTCTATATCACATTTTTAAATATCTGTTAACTAGAAATAAAAACTCGCAAACATTTCTATTCAACAGAATGTGAATTTACAAGAATTTGAAAGGCGGAGCTACTGATCTCAGTCAGTGTCCTCCACAGCTCTGCTTCAAGCAATTTTTCAGAAACTAAGTCATAAGATAGATAATTGCATAGCTCGTTCCTAAGGAAAACAGAGAGATAAAAGGATACAATAAGGCCATTCAATGGAGCTTCTGAATACATCTTTTCCTCCGTTATGCCAACATTTTGAGACAGCATCCTTCCCTATCCTAGGCTATCTGCAGATTTAGTCTACATGTTCTGTGGACACAAAGTTAGGGGGAGAAGGATGTTAGAAAGACTAATTTTTTCCCTCATTCTGAAAGTCATTTCACAACTATTGTCAGAGAGATGGAAGCCTTCAATGTCACAGACCCTTTTCCTGTAGTTTCTGCATTTTTACGAGGAAGGCTGTTCAGGTGCAATCGGGGTTCTTTTCACTGGAAAACAGAGTTTTGAAATCTCAACAATGCAAACGTTGTGAGATGCCTGTGAACTGCACAGACTAACAGTAAGCAAAATGTTTTCACATCAGAACAGAAAACTATAGGCAAGGAAATGCCTATTCACATGCTAGGTAACCAGTTAGGCTCTTACTCTCTATTAGCTTCTTCCAAGTGCAAAGGGTAGAAGCTGAGTGATTTTCTTAAACACTTCTGATGAGTTTTCAAGTATATATGGGTTTTCAGCTGTACCTTTTTCCTTGCAGTTTCTCACATTTCTCTGGGTCTTATGAATTTTTGGTATCTTACTGCTTCTTTAGCTACACACAGCTACCTCTACTACACAGTCCTCCCCTAAGCATTGTATCCCAAGTCTTAGGGTTAGCGAACCACATTTTCACTGAGCCAGAGTCTACTAGATGAAAACAAGAAATGATCCTTTCACAAGGGGATTTTCTCTCTCACGCTCTTTCCTCCTCTGCCTCCCCTGCCCCCAGCATCACATCTCTACTCTCCTGCTCTCTCTCCCTGGGATTTGGATGCCCAACACAGTGTGAAATATTAACTAGATAATGATTTTTACTTCCCTTGCAGGAGATCAGAGGAGCTACTAAGAAAACCATTGCTATGAAGCAGAATGCAGAGAGCGCCGTCATCTGAGGAGCAGTCACCAGCCGCTCTCCGTGCAGCAGTGATGTTAATGTACAATGCTATATCTTAATAGCCATCTCAATTGGCTATTAAAATGCAGCACTGCACATTAAAATCACTACCCCACTGCTGCAGGAATACTTACCAAAGATGCAGTCCCTGAAAATTACCTTTCAGCTCAATGGAATGCTGCCATGCCAAATGAGCTGTCTCAGCTCCTCTAATTTTCTGCCAAAGAAATAAAACTCTTACTTTTTAATTTTAAATTTTACATGATTATGCTGAATGGCATATTCAGCCAAGACAACCCAGACATAGCACGGGTGTACTGCATGCAGTGCCTCAGAATTCAGTAGCAGTACTCTGAACCTCCTCAAGAAAATAGTGCTAACTTCCGGAGGAGTTATTTTTCTTAGTTTCTTCAAAGAATGTCTTTAAGACCATCTGCTTGCAGGTATCGGAGAGGGGAGAACAGGAAAACGTAGCTGGTACGAGTTTGTTTCTGGAAACTTACAGGTTATAAGCAAGTGAATTCTGAAAAGGTGGGATAACAGATGATGAAGGCTACAGGATGAACGTAGGGGTAAAAGACATGAATGGACTACAGTCAAAAATAGGAAGTGGAGAGGCAGGTAGGCTGTATAATAAAGGGAGAGGATGAAACTTAAAAAAGAATTGAGTCTTTTGATCCAGAGAGATGGTTTGTGGGACAACTTTGTCTCATCTTCCAAGTACATAGATTCAGGTGAGAACAAGGAAAGCTGCAGAGGCAGACGTAAAAGACAGAATAACGTAGTGAGCTCATGTTGCCCTCCCTGAGTCATGGTAGAAGATGATCAAAAGTCAAGTCAAAGAGATATCTGGAATACAGCAAAAATATGTTTCAATTGCATAAGCTTCAAAATGTAGGCAGGGTCTCTCTGCTTCAAATATCTACCGAGCTGAATTGATCTGATTTGAAAGGTAAAAATATATCCGTTTGATAGGCTTGAGCATCTTACGTCCTCTGTAGCTACACACAGCTACTACATATCTCCTGCCACACAGTCCAGCTCTCGCAACCATACTGGACCCGTCTGATCCGGTTTGAAAGTTAGAACTAGTTAGGGATATTCATACGAAACCAAGTTTCTTCAAAGAAAAGCTGATCCATAAACATTATGTTTTAAGTATACTGGGCATCAGCAGCTTTGTTTAATCTTCTACCTGGATTCCTGATGGATCTGCCTAGGGCCAGAGACAACTGCACCTTTTGGCTTAAGTCAGAAATAATTTATTAGTCTGCCCCAGAGCCAGGGACTCTTGAAGCTGCAGAGCAATACCCCCAGGGAGTCTGCTAGCAGGGCTGTCCTGGATCTTGAGACCTCAAGGGAAACAGGCAGCTAGCCCAATGGAGTTGACAATGTTGGCAGTTTCATTACTGGTATCATCTGGGATGCTGACAAGGACATCAGTTTCAACTAAAAATCTAAAGGGACAGAAAGTTCTTATTTGTCAGGGAATTCAGATGTGTGATTTCTCAGATTTAGCCTGAAACCAGTTCTCCTTGCCCCTCAAAATCCACATATGTGCAAACTAGCAACTGCTTTTTTGACAGCTCTACTGCAAAATTGATCCTTCGTTTTCTATTTAAGTCTTCCTATAAGAATATAAAACTGATCAAACTGTAAAAAAAAAAAAACCAACACCCAACCCCACCCAACCAAAAAACCTCCATATTCTGAACTACTTGAATGGATAGGATGATGATTTATATAATCTACTGCTAGAATTTGGAAATATCTGCCATTACAGTTAAGTACAATTAGGAAAATATTGTATAATTAGCTCTGCAAATAGAAAAAGCAAAACCACTGCCTGCAGCAGAGATCACTCCCCTCCCTTTTCAGTCTGACATCGTCCATCAACCTCCAGAAACACAGTAACACATCAGAGAGCGACATTCCAGCCTGCACAAGAGTGTAGGAGCAAGCTAAGAGTAAGCAGCTCGCTGTGCTCAAACAGAAGAAAAAGGTTCAGTCAGAAATAAATCCTTTGGGATTTTGAACTTCACAGAATGGTTGAGATTGGATGGGACCTCTGGAAGTTATCTGGTCCAAAACCCCTGTTCAGGCAGGACCACCTAGAGCTGGTTGCCCATGACCTTTCACTGGGAAGTACTTCTTGCCCTTCTGACTTGGTTATCCTTTTCAATCTCAGTTCAGAAAAGGCAAATACTTCTGAAATTAAATGGAGGAAAAAAAAGAAAAAATAGTGCTCCAAATAGTCTAACAGAGTCTGGGCTGGATTCCCCATTACCCAGCACCAAAGCCTGCATGACTTCAGGAAAGGGTGACAGTTGCCATGTATAACAGCGTCCAGCTGTCAAAGGAGAGACCAAATGAGCACCTGCTTTTAAAATAAAAATAAAATAAGTCTCACCTAAAAAACAGTCTCTGCAGGAAGGAACATGGTGCTGCATCATGCCCCCCTCCCCCCCCCCGCCAAATTTTGCCTTAAATAATCTGAGCCACTGCTTTTTGCAACACCAGTAGTAAGCACCAGTAAGATACTGCACTGGTGACCTTGGATTTTCCAGCCCATTACTCCTGACTGGTCTCCACAAGACTGCTACATTGCCACCTGCTACATAACACCTCCTCCAATGTCGCGAGGAAGTCAAACTGTGCTTCCCCTGGTCCTACCCCCGATGAGTCACGGAGCTTTTTCTGTCAGTCCATGAATGGAATGTGATCCGTGGCTGCCGGTGTGCTAAGGATCCTTCCTCCCTCCTATGCCTACGTTTGTCACTTATCTGATAGGAGGTGCAAAAGAAGAGAAGGGAATACGAGTGGAAACATTTCAATTTTCAGCCTGGTTAAAGAAGTATTTCAAATCAACAGATGCTGCGAGCTTTATAAAGAAATCAAAAGCCCAGTGAATATTATGATTTTAAATAATTTTTTAGAAAGAAACCTATTGCAAGGCATGAAGATGCATACACAGTCTGAATGATGATGTCCAGAAAAAAGGGTCAAAACAACGTCCTCGCCACTTGTAGCGATTTTTATATGCAAGCCATATTTGAAGTAATTAGCATAACTGTTTGCCTTTTTATTTCTACAAAAGCAGCTGACAGACTACCCAGAGACCCTAAAGAAAATTGCCTCAGGGGAAGACAAAAGCTGTCAACATCAAGCTGCAAAGATCTCTTTGAGGAGGAAAACAAATTCCCAGCAAGAGAAGTTGATATGCCCGCTGATGAGCTGTTCAAATACGAAACACAGACACTTGGAGGGAGCCTGCTGCAAACACATCCATGGAAGAAACAGAACATTTGGCAAAAAATTTGGCACAAGAAAAAATGAAAACTGAAAGCAAGCATAAGGATGTGATGGAACTAAGAAATGCTGGCATGCCATACAGAGAAGAAGAGCTGAAGGGAAAGCAAATATGCCTAGCAAACTAAATACAAAAACATGTGCTGGCTGGCAACACCAGCTAAGCCCTGGCTACTACCGGAAAGTAGTGATGCTACTTGATTCAAGTCTTAAGAAAGCGTTTGAAGTCACCCAGAAAAATGTGGTAGATGTGTTGATATTATTGTATTTTATTGAACTAATACAACAGCAACAACAAGAAAGTTTCAATAACCCACCCCAGACAGTTAGTAGAGAATATTGTTTCAAAAGCTTCTTCAAATTCTGCAATGAATTTCCCACAAAAACAACATTTCCCATAGGCATTGTTAGTTTTTGTCCAAATGCCTCAATTTTCTATTGAACAGTGGAAAAATAAAACAAATCATTTGGACCAATTAAGCTATTTTTCTCCTTTTGGTTGGGCTTCTTGCCTGAAGCTGACATTTTGTGAGAGCAACGTTACTTATTTAAATACTTCAGCAAAATTTAGAAGTGAAAAGATGAACTTCGCATACTCTTACAGTCAGAATTTAAACCTGTTGCCATCTAGTGGCATTTTTAGTAGAGTCCTTGAGTATTCCTGTGAACAATTACTTTAGGGAGACACTGTCAGCTGAGGTACCCTATGTATTCCCATGTCCTAGTAGAGACAGATAAATCTCGGCATCCTTCAGAGGAGTGCCGTAGAAGAGCCAATCATCTAAGGAAGGAGAAACTTTCAGTTTCTATGTTGGCAACATTTTCCTCTATAGTCACATGGTCCATTGAAAAAATGAGGAATCAACAGAGCCCACAAGTAGAAATTTCTATTTGAATGTATGTATTTTTGAACTACATGCTAGATAAATACACTTCTCCCCTACTTCTACAAGCATCAAGGAAGCCACACAAAACAACCCCCACAACACACATAAGCAAGTAATGAAAGCAACAAGATGTAAAAATACTTAATCTATGTAATTTGATCCCTTTTAGCTGTTTTACAAAGTAATTCAGGCAGAGCTAAGAGAATAATTCCACTCCAGACAATAAGGCAGTCATAAAACAGGGCAGGTAAAGCTATGACAATAATGAAATGATCTAAGTAAAGCCTATTATCTTCATTAATTTTCACTCACTTTCCACCACAGTGGGAAGATATTAACTTGCTAATATCTTCTATCCTAGTCAAAAAGAAATGCATCCCTTGAACAAATAAGCTAAATTATTAATTTCTTTGTATCAGGATTTATAAAATAATAATTATGAATTAAATGTGTGCATAAAGTTTCTGGTTGCAGTCTTTAGATGCAAAATGTGACTGATTGCTGTTTAAGAGAGTATCCCCGTCTGTTACTTTAGAAACTCTAAAGTCTGCTAAGCACCTTGAAAGAGCCAGTTGTTTTTATAAAATGCATCAGTCAAAAAGCTTGACTCATTTTACTAAACTTGTCTAATACTATAATTTTTTAGATATCCTCAAGACTTTTTTTGTAGTAAAGCAGAAGGTACAGGTAGAATTGTCACCGTCAGTTTGTTCTGTTAAACAAACTGAATAATGGCTCTGCCATACCTAAAGGAACTCAACAAGGAATGACTCATGGTTTTTCTAAGAAATTTTGCCAAACTGTTGTGACTGAAATAACGAAATAATCAGTTGCCGTATTCCTTCTGTGGAAGCTCTAACACCCTCTTCTGAGAATATAATGTGATGAACTTGATTGAAGCTATTCACTTCAGGTTTCAAAACCACTTTACCAATAAATGGAAAATGTTAGGAGTTAATAGGCACAAATCAAAGATCTAAACCCATGTTCTTTCATACACAGCTAGACTAAAAGCGTTGCAAACATGGGATTTTATTGTTCGCATAGGAAAAAATTGCCTTCTGTAAGATTTCTTGGGCCTGGTAAACCTGTTGTTACATTCATGCCCGAGAGAATCTCCAGCTTCCTAAATACATGCAAAGCTACAGACAAGGGGTTAGTTGTGCATTTTTTTCATGTGCTTTGAAGTCAGTTATTTTAAAGGCAAAACTGAAAAGATGCAGTGATCTTTAAAAAAAGTTCTCAGGTTTTCATTAAAAAAAACCAAACAGTAAACCACCAATTTCTTTCATCCTTGTTTCATTATTATCCACAGCTCTCATTCATTATCCTTTTAGTGACTTCCAAAATGAAGTGTGTACCCGTTCACATGAAGTATATAAAAGAAATAAACAGCCTAATTTTACTTAAGAGATCACTTGGCAAATTAAAAGTTTCCCTAGAAATGTAAACCCTGTAATATTAGTATAAAAGCTACTAAAACCCACAGTAGTTACAAGACCTACTTTTGGACAGAATAAAAAGCTTACTATTTATATAGACGCAAGAGGAAAGACACCAAAAAACCCACTAAGGACTCTCTCTTTTCCATAAATTAAGTAAAATGCATAATGTACACCTCAAAAGTCTCCATTGAAGGATCTCTCCAGCACCAAAAGTGGACACCAAAAACAGTATACCAAGGTATCAACAGTAATCAATGATAATACGCTTCAAGAAGTTTCAATATTTGCAAACCAGCGATATGATCATAGTCAGAAATTGAAATGACTTAAACTAAAATGCCTGTGTCAACAAGAAATGTAACTATAGGAAGGTGAAGTCTCTCACAAGATCTGTCTGCAGCAGATGACTAAAAAAAGTTTATCAAACTATATTCAATATACTAGAAAAAAGATCACCACAGAGAGTTCCCCTAGATGTAAAATTTTATTTCTATTGCAGATTCCACTAAAACATGAGAGAATAGAATCAACTTCAATAACTATAAAAAGACTTAAATCTGTCACTCTGAAGCCATACGAAATAACTAAAAGAATCACAGGAGATATGAGAATTATGACTTTGAGGCAAAACACACATTCAATGGACCCCAACTGACTGAAGTAGATTTAACTGAACAACAATATAAATCCAAACCAGAAAATTATACGTCCCAACACATTTTAAATTCATAGTAACAATGCTTTTGTTGTTGATTAATTCCAAAATATCTGAATTTCAACATCTTTAAAAAACAAAAATAGAAAACTAAAGGACATTTTGCAACTGTCTCTAATGTACTAAAACTTCCAATAACAGTATTAGAGGTTGAGACTTAATTTTGTCTAGAATCATACTCAGCAAGACTGGCAGGGGGGGAAGACAGAAGGTAATGGAAATAACTACTGTGAATTATCAGAATTTGATTTAAGTTGCACTCTAAGTTACTTGCATTGCAATTCAAAACTGTACATACTAGTGATTATATTCTTCAAAAGAAAAAGAACATCAGAACGATGACCTTGTTATTTGCATTGAGAGAAACAAAGCACAATAAATGCTCTAAACATATTCTTGATGCCAAGACAACTGAATGAATCAAATCGTTACTGGAGCTTCCAGAGCCATAAATTTTGCATGGCTGCAAAACCCAGACAAATAAATCTGGTTTCTCTCATAGGCTTTGCTACTTTTAAAGGTAAAGCCTTGGGTCTCCTGTTGAGAGTGTTAGACACAGTGACTTAAAGAGTGGACTAAGGAAATGCAATAGTTAACACTTTTGAAAAATCTAGTAACATGTCCTTGTGTTAGATCAAGATTTCGAATTTGTTTATCCCAGGGGCTGGTATTCCCCAAACAGGTGAGACAGGAGGCAATGTAGGAGACAAATATGGGCTCAGACCATAGCTTAAAATATAAAATAAGCTTAGTAATGAAGACTTACTTGAGAACAAACCATCTGCAGTTAATTGATTTCTCAAAGCAATTCTCTATTATGTCCCAAGTATATTGGGCTGAAGGTTTTTAATATTGGTAGCTAATGTCCAGAATGAGAACTCTTCCAATGATGATTATCTAGCATAGAGTTAAAAAAAAACCAGACAAACAAAACAAAACCCAAAGCAAACAAAAAACCCAACCAAACAAAAAACAAACCACTAAAAGAGTACAATTAGCAAGCAAATCAACCATTAACTAAAAAGATCATTATGAACCAAACAAAACCATCCCCAAAGCCCCTCAAACAAAGAAAACACACTTAAAAGTCTGATGCATGGTCCTGGGGACACCAGGAATAATTTTTTTCATTAGACTTTCCAACTATCTACTCAGCAGAAGCCCTTATCCTACCTTGTGTCTTTGCATGTGTACATTGCACAGGACACAATCCTGACAGACTCCTGCTTACTCATTTTTTTTTTCTGTACTGGTAACCATTAAAGCATGGACCTACATGGCCAGCTAGCTATACATGCCTTCTGAATAGACAGTGCTAAAGAATATAATAATTCCTGGATTCTGTAGAGCAAGTACAAGTTGTTTAACCCTAGTGCATGCTAAAATAATTTCCACGGCGCTATTAACTTGATATTAATTCAAACACTGAATGAGGCAGACCTTCGACAAATTACCCAGTATATCTTAGAGATAAAGACACTGAAATACTTTAGAGTCTCATATATTTGAGTTTTATTTTAAAGTGAATAATGCCAAAAATACAAGGAGATGTTTTTACCTGGTATGAACTAATGAAGATCCATGAAATTCAAGGACTGTAAGAGTTAGGGTTAAAAAAAAAAAAAAAAAAAACAAAACCAACACAGCCCAACCCAAACAGCTTAGCAAAAACTCACCAGAACATAAGAGGAACATCACATCCATTTAAAATAAAGAAGGAAAAAAAAAATGAAGAAGAAATTAAAAAAAGATAACTCAGACAACTCTGGCTGTACAACACCGGCTGCACACCACCTCCATGATCATACACGATCCAAAGAGCCAGAAAGGGAATTTGGGCCTCTGTGGTGCAATTCTGTTCCCGTTTACTGAGATGCAACATGCTTTTAAGTCACTAGAAGTAAAGTCTGAGAAACAGAGGGCAAACTAGCTCCTTGGTTACGTTATAGACTACTCCCATCACTGATCTTTAAGAAATGCAGAATCAGGGGAACTGTTACTGAGGACGAGTCTCAGAGTACAAATTGGCAGCTGAAATTTTCTAAAATTGCCACAAAATACACATTTACAAGTCTCTGAAAGCTTCTTCACCAGCTGAAAGGATGAATGGGAAATTACATGGTGGAAACTGCTGTTGCAGAATTGCAGTAAACATGAGTGATAGCACATATGTAATATTGTGGTACAATACACATAAAGCTCCTTTTAAAAAGTGGGAGGAAAGAAAATGAAAGAATTCACCATTGGGAACAAATACAGAAGTTCTTTTATCAAAACTTCAATGGAAGTCAAGCGATGAATTTCAAAAGGGAATTTTGCTTGGCTAAGGAGAATTTAAATAAGAAATGAATAGTGGGTCAACACCTTCACTTTTTATTAGGTACTTCACTGCCAAAAAAAAATTCGTTCCTTCCTACATTTGCACATTCTGCATTCTGAACAGAATGAAAACCTGTCTGAAAATTATGAATTCTCTTAATGCTGCTATTTTGCATTAATATATTATTGTTAGCCTTAAATTATCATAGCGGACAAGCTAGCTGAGCTGGCTTGCTTTCTATACTGGTGTTCCCAAGGGGAAAATGCTGCTTGTTAAAGCTAAAATCTCTTAATGTTTCCCTGAATGAGAAGATGTAGAGAGCATTTTTAAAGCATTAACAATGTTCTTATTACCCCAATATAGCGTTTACACAGGATAATGACTGTTACCATACAGTAACAGAATACACAAATTAATACAAACATATTATCTGCTAAGAAAAAAAGAATCTTCCTCACACTACATTTCAAAAACAAGCATGCTGTCCAAAGAACATTTATTCTTGTGTGGCCTTATGAACTGTTCGAACTCCACTGTTTACTTGACACTTTTTGATACCTGGAAAGCAAAATGTTGGAAGGGAATACTTACTAAGCGGGGCTCAAGAAGAGCTCAGCAGCACTGTTGGCTTTGGTGTGTGTACTGTGCTTCGTTGCAAGAGGGGCACAACTGCTGGTACAGAACAGCAGCTTCAGAAGGAAGCGCGCGAGAACGCCCACACACAGCGTTCACAATTTGGGATTTGCCTTCTTAGGTACTATCTAGATCTGCACTGATGCAGTGAATATATTTTAAAAAGAAATATTGCAGTCAGTTTCCTGGATACCCATCAATAAGAAGTCCCTAGCGCTAGGGGGGGGGCGAGGGGGAGATGAAAACAAAAATAAAGTAAGTAAAATGGAACTAGGACAGAATGTGGGCGTTCAGTATAACAAGTACACTTTGACAGGAACGTAAGCAGTTTGCAGAAACTATTTAACTTGATTGGCAGAAATCTCTTAGAAGCAAATTAACAATGCAAACTATTTAAAGGAAAATTAGAAATACCATTTAAGTATATTGGATAGCCATTAAGGACTGAATTATTTAAAACCTATCATACAGTATGATCCAGCAGTCCTCAAACCTACTAATTTTAATGGGATCATTTATTTGCATCACAATTTAGTCAAAAAAAGTAGTTAAAAGACCAGGTTTGATGTGTCTGTATAAGTCATATTAAGAATTAAAGGCCAAATAACAATAGTTAAGTGTTCATTGGTCTGTATGAAGCAAAGCTTGTGTGTCTTCTGGTGTTTGATGTACAATTTTGCCCTGTACTAGAATGTCTGCACCGGCCTGAGAACTTTCTGCCTTGATAACTCAACAGTCTCTTTTTTTGATTATGTGTCCAAACTATGTTAATTGTAACAGTGAAAGCAACATGGGGTTACTGGCAGAACCCTAGAATCTATTTCTTTTTTCCTGATTAAGATCTATTTTTGTATCTTTTTTATTGCTATACAGCAATAACCCAAAGAGATTGCTAACCTACTCTTACAGGCCATCCATTTTACTGTCTCAACAAATTCTACATCAGATATTCTCATTTTTCTGGGTAGGAAAACCACCTACTTAATAGCCATGAAAACTTGACTGGCTGTCAGAATATCCAACCGCTTCCTTGTATTTTACTTTAAAAAGTGAAATCACTTTTCTATTGCTGTGAAGAATTGCTAGTTCTAATACCATTACCTAATTTAAGGCTGGAGAGACGTTTTTTGTTTATTTTACTGTTTAACTTGTAGATTATTTATACCCCCCCCAAAATCCCCAAACACCTAACAAGCCCCCCCAACCCAACAAAACCCCAAACCCAAACCTACTCCATACATTACAAATCAGAAAACTTTCTATGAGTAAGAATACACAGAAAGATCAAACTGAATTTATAAGAAGATGTCCATTTAATCTAATATTTTTTCTGATGGATTCAGGAAAAAAAGTCTTGTATTCTAAGAGATTTCTGGAGGTTGTTCTTTACAGTGCTACTGTAACATCAAAGAAGCTCACCCAGATGGATGTGGGAAGAAAGGAGGAAGAGGAGAGAAGCTAGCAAAATCATAATCTCTGTTCATT
Organism: Astur gentilis; assembly: GCF_929443795.1. NCBI lineage: Eukaryota > Metazoa > Chordata > Aves > Accipitriformes > Accipitridae > Astur > Astur gentilis. Next base: position 18,451,667 of record NC_064891.1, read on the forward strand.
GAGCTTCTGGTGAAAGATGATAAATACTAACTTCTCAAAATACAGATAGGAGACATCTTCAGGGAAGTATCTAGGTTAAGTAAGGACCAAAACATTTGCAGGAATGACCATCAGGTGATTTGTCTCATATCCACAGAACCAGTAAACCTGAAGCAGTCTCTCATTAGCTGTCCCATCAGATTACTGTTGATGAATATCAGAACTGAAACATGTTGACTACGAACCATGTTATTTTCCTGCTTCACTGATCTTAAATGCTTGGAATGCCAGATTAAAATAATTTTTAATATTGTATTTAATAATCCAAATTGATAACTGTGGTTTACCTGCTGTTCCAAGTAAGAAATGCTTTATGACAGAACATAATATACTGGAAATAATAGATCCACTTTTTCTTCTTCAAACAGCTGTAGAATAACAGTTACCCATGTTTTTTTTAAATAATATTACATACATGCTAATTATAATTTCTCTAAAGTCAAGTAAATTGGGCAACGTGCACTTCCTGACCTGTCATTTTGTCCTGGTTTCAGCTGGGATAGAGTTAATTTTCTTTCTAGTAGCTGGTATAGTGTTATGTTCTGGGTTCAGTATGAGAAGAATGTCGATAACACTGATGTTTTCAGTTGTTGCTCAGTAGTGTTTAGACTAAGGCAAGGGTTTTTCAGCTTCTCATGCCCAGCCAGCGAAAAAGCTGGAGGGGCACAAGAAGTTGAGAGGGGACACAGCCAAGACAGCTGACCCAAACTGGCCAAAGGGATATTGCATACCCTGTGACGTCATGCCCAGTATATAAACAGGAGGGAGTTGGCTGGGAGGAGTGGATCACTGCTCAGGAACCAACTGGGCATCAGCTGGCAAGTGGTGAGCACTTGCCTTGTGCATCACTTTGTATATTCCAATTCTTTTATTATTATAATTTTATTATTTTATTCCTTTTTGTCCTATTAAACTCCCTTATGTCAACCTACGAGTTTTACTCTCCCCTGCCCCAATTCTCTCCCCCGTCCCACTGGGTGGGGGGGGAGGTGAGCGAGCAGCTGCGTGGTGCTTAGTTGCTAGTTGGGGTTAAACCATGACACATGCCATGCACTCAGCTATAAACATATCTTATATTTATCATGTTTAATTAGCAAACTGGGAACATGTATTTCATACAAACTTATTTACAGAAGTATCTCTATACTTTGCGTATATTAATCGGACTAAGAAAGGCAGAAACATGCCAGTCAAAAGAGATCTGAATGAGGTTAAAGTCCCAGAGGATGTATTACATTTCAAGTCTCTGTACTTTTCCCTTTTTCAACAAGTTGTCTGAAATATTTTCTTTAAATAAACCATTTCATATTGAATTCTATTTTTTTGTTCCATAAAGTTTCTGCAAACAGCAACCCTGAAAGAAAAACCAAAACATATGCAGAGGGATCATTCCCCTCTTGCCTAATACTTCTGTCTTTTTGTGTCTGGTGAAAACAAATGAACAAAAAAATCAGTGCAAGAAAGTGGTGTCTAATTCTACCATTTTTTCCTGCTTTTCAGGGGGTGGGGAGAAAAAAGGCAATAGAAGTCAACAAGTTTTCTGAAGAAACAATTATTTTTTATTCTGTACATGGAATGGGCAGAGATTAAGCTACAAGGATGAACCTGTGGAGCAGACTCTGGTAAAAGGAGGAATCTACAGTGTTCAATCTTGCATAGTTACCTAAAGATCTTTTCTACTTCATATGTTAAAAGTTTCTCACACAAAAATATTTTTTATGCACAATGGGCATCTGAAATAATTGTAGAGGAATTCTAGTACTATATTAATCTCTATTCTGTAATAATAAAAAATGAAGATATCAGAATAAAATATGCCATTTTACAAATGCTTTAAAGAGACAGTAACTCTATTTGAACTGATGCACTAAGGATATGCAAATAAACATCTACATACATTTGTATTTCCTATGGTTCCCAAGCTGTCAAACACAAGGGCTGCTACGGTACTTCAACTCAGCAGACTACTCTATAAAAACACATCTGTTATCAGCACATTAATGAAAAGGCCTTTCCATAATACACATTAACATGTTAATATGCTCAATTTTATTTTTAAATTCTGTCAGTTTCCAAGCAATTTTTTGACAAGGAAAAGGAAAGGAAGGAAAGGAAGGAAGACAAAAATTGTGACCTGGGACAAAAGAAATCCACAACCTTGACAAATCTTCAGTGTTTCTTAGTTTATTGTGTCTGGGTGCATTTAGCAGTTTAATGTAATCTAATGAAGCTAGGCTTTTTAGTTCTACTTGTGAATACAACTATCTGAGTACAAATTGAATTAATTATCCGGGTGAATCTATAAATCACACTAGTGTGTCCAGTTATTTTAACAGGTTTGTAAGTTCTTTTAACCATTTATGTACTTACTTAGCTGCAACTGCTCTTATTTTTTTACATTAAATGTAACCTTACCTTTATCCATACAAAGATGAATTTTCTAAAGCTGTACCACTGCTGACCACAAACAGTGTGGCACCAAGATAACTTGATCAGTTTTACCTGGGACCTTAGCAGACAAAGACAGAATAAATATTTTTAAAAATGATGAGCAGCTTGACAAACATATGCCTGCCATGTTTTTTGTGAATTTGCTACAAAGAAAATGAGAGGTAATCTCTAACTTCCTTGAAAATATATGTAGACCAAGTTACCAGTCAATGAATAACTAAGGGTAAGACAAGATGTTCTCATTGTGCAGGCAGACACTGCCTCAGCATCCCAATTTTTTAAGCCCATTTTAGCTAACAGATGCACATCCATTGTAATGCAGAGTATATACACAGAATTCTAATAAACACCTCACAGTTCTTATTTATCTTTCCATAAAATAAAAACTAGTTCAACCTAGATTAATCTAACAGGTTGCCCTAAAGTTGAGCAGATTCCAAACATGGGAAGGAATGCTTTGCAAATTCAAATACTTATTACAAATAACCCTGCCCCAAGCCCTTTCAAAAACCTCAAAAATCAGAAGCTGACCACTGCATTTTTATCACACAAAATATTTAAAGAGCCTTAATAACATGGTATAAGATCTACAATTCAAACTAAATAAAAATAATGAGAAAGTGCCAAGAGTCTCACTAATACCCTCTAAGAGAGGGTAACTCCAATGTAAGCTTAAAGAGTAATTCCTATTTTCAAAATAGGGGATGTTTTTAAAACAGACTATTGGCAGTAATCAAAATCGAATATCAATCCAATAGTTATCAGCACAACTGAAGGAAATATCATGCAAACCATCCCCTTCATATACCACCCTCTAATGCTTATTTGCCTGGGTTTTCCAACATCACTTTTATCTTGTATGTAACTGCAGATCTGAGTGCTTCTGTTCTCAATATTTGCATGAGTTAAAATGAATACAGAGATTTTGCCACAAACTTATTTGTGCCAGGTAGTGACCATTTAATTTACACTGATTACTCTATCTTTGCAATTGTAAATGTAATGGCATTGATTCCTCTATCTTGCCCATTGCTACAAAACATAAGAAACTTCAACATGAAGAATGGAATTACACATGTATAATGTTGATGGGAACAGAGGATCAAGTGCAGCACAAAGATGAGAGGTTGATCAATAGTCTATGTTCAGATACTCATTATACAGACGCACAGAAGAACCAGAAAGGTACGTTCTAAATAATGAAAAGTATTCTTCCCCAATCCGCAAATACTTTAAGTAGCACTTTATGTCATAAGGCAGGTTAGTTTTCCCAGTGACAAAAAAAAAGTTCAGGAAACTTCACCTTGGAAAACTTTGTTGTATTTGAACATCAGGTTTTTACTTTCAAAAGAAATCCTACAGCCCAAGTATAGTACCAGAATGTCCTGTTCTCACCTTGCATCCAATTCTTTGTTCTTTTCATGTCTATTTGTCCTGCAAAAACATTTCTTAGTTCCAGCTGGTGTTAAGGGGACTGTAGAGGTCAAAGGATATGAACCTTTCAAAGCTGAATAAAACCTTGAAATTAAATAATTGAATGTCTAAAGAATACAGTATATATGGAGAAGAGAAAAAAAGAAGTCACTCACTCTATATATTATTTTTTATATTTCCGTACCGTGCAACAATACATATTTCATTGATTGTACTAATTGTCACCAATATAGTACCAGCAAATTTATTCACTACTGGGAATAATTTTTAAACACATGTGCAGTGTCAGCACAGGGTAACACCAGACACCAAAGAGCTCCTCACCCGAGGCCAAAAGTTCCCTACTACAAATCCCCTAAGTAACAAAATGCAAGCCAAACATTTTATACTACAATTATTTATATGCATGAATATAAAAAAGGAATAACTACCCACATATATAAAACTACTTCAAGTGAGGGGGGGGAAAAACCCTAATCACAATTAATGTCCATATTATCATTTCTAAAATAATTGTATTATATTTGAAAAGAAGTACATAACATTCTATTAAATTTATAAATACTTGCCCAAAGTTAGATATAAACAGAGTACAAAATATGTATTAAATTGTTATTAAAACATTTTTATTAAATTAGTATTAGTTAAAATTATACAATGAATGCACAGATCATAATTTGATTTAGATTCTCATGGTGAAAAATACTTTGAACAAGTGAAATACATTTATGTGACAGACTACTCAAATGCTAACTGAAAATAGATGTTGAAAGGAACCAACTCATTTTAAAAAACAAGGTCTTTAATATATTTTAGTTTTCTTCCAATTAACCTTTTCTGAGGTTCGCTTCTGAATACAACTTGGTTACCCAGCAATATCACCTTGTGAAGAGATGAATCTCTAATAACACAAATGCCAAGACCAGTCCTGACAAAATTAAAAGTCAATCAACATTTAAGAAAACCTGTGAAATTCCTGAGTATGTAACAAAAAAGTTTTTTTCTGACTAGTTTCTTTCAAAAATTGCTGCTTCTTCCTTCACATAGAATTTTTGAGAATGAAGAACCAAATCAAACTCTAAACAGTCATATGAATAAAGAATAATAAAAGAAAGGCAGTGTTCATTTAGGGAAAGCAACATAAGTGACTGGTGTCATTGTTCAGATGATTAAAAAAAAAATAAAAATCAGTGTTGTGCCTTCTTACACTAATAAGTAGCACAACCTGCCAGCAACTAAAAGAAAAAAAAATATTGAGAAAGGAGGAAACAAACAAACAAAAAAAAAAAGAAAAAAAAAAAGAAAGAGAAGCCCTGAGGATGCAGAATTCAAATAGAAGCCTGAAGAAAATAAGTTAAAAGCCCAAATGGAAAGTTGAGGGGAAAAAATTCATAGGAGAGCCAGAAAGCAAGGACTGTATCCTGGGAGCAAAGCAGTGAAATGATGCATGCAAATAAAAACTAATTGCTTGAGGACCTAGAAAGGACAATATGAACAAACATATAGAAAAGAATATCTGAAAATCTGGCACAAGCCTAGCATAAAGCGCTGGCCTTTTCAGCAAAATGAATGGTGTTCCATTAGGTTCATGTAGAAGATAGTCTTCCAATTTTAAGTCATATAGTGGTTTTTCCTTTCAGAGATTTAGACTGAAAATTGTTGTAACCTCAGAAAAAGAGACAAGGTATACAAAATAGGGGCTTTCCAGGAGAGATATTCTGTCCTGGTGAATTCCAGCAAAAATATAAAGCCTGCAATATGCCTTAGGCTAAGTAGTAATAGGGAAAAGAGAGAAAATGCATCTTCAAGCTCCTTTAAGCCAGAGATATTTTGCTTGGTTTTTCAGCCCACTTCTGTTTCTCTACCCCTCCAATGTTTCTGAATTACAGGCACTGTATGTAAAGCAGGTTTAGCTGAAGTGATGAATGACCAGAAAAAAGGGAGTAAAATTCCTGTAGGATGCAGGGACAGGAAATGAATTTCAAAGTCTTAGAAACCTTGGTTCATTTTCTTTGTAAGAACTTCTAAAGCATTGCTAGTACACAATTTTTTTAATTCATCAGTGATGGTAGTTTAAAATGATCTAACCCATAGAGCAAGAGGCTTGGCTTTCTGTTAGAAGCTTTGCTTTGAATTGAAAAAAAATAAAATAAATTCAGTATATGCTCATATACAACATGATTGCCATAGAATATACTTACATTCAAGATTCACATCAATATTGTCTCCAGTGAAATCAAGGCTGACATATGGTAAGCTTTCTCCCCTTCTCTTAACATAGTTCAATATTCTACCCCTAAAAAGTACAACTATGTATATCTGCGCAGTAGGAACAGAAACAAAGAAATAAAAAAAAAAAAAAAAAATCAAAACAAAACCAGACAACTGATTCTGGCCACAGCTCAGTGTTGTGGTAAACATGGAAGACAAAGACCCTAATTAGCCAGCCCAACCATGCATTAATAAATCAATGCTGAATATCCAAGAGGATAGCAACTTGCAGTGACTGTCTGAATCAATGATTCATAGAGGATTATCCACACAGAAGGAACAAACAGTGTCAGAAATGTGAGGTATATGTTGTCTTTTTGACCTAGGAATTGCCTGTAAAGTGATTTATAAACACATAAAAAAAACTTAGCAACCAAAATGAATATTAATTTCTCCCTTACCACGTGTGGAATGGAGCTTAACCTAAAATAAAAAGCTTTTTGTACATCAAAAATTTTGTGAATGCACTTCCTGCTTTTCTCTATAGAGATCTGTACCAAGCATAAGATCTGGGAACTCTTTGGTAACAGTAGTTAAATCTATTGGTGTTTATACAGAAACCTTCTCCCATCCACTCCTTCAAGTCCCACCCTCTTATTTGAGCTAAAATCCAAAATTAGAAAAATTAATACAGGAGAAATTCAAAAGCAACCAAAACTCTACTTATTTAATCACAGGGGCAGAAACATAGGCATTTCTTTAGGGACTGGGTTCAGGACTTCTTGAGGCAAAACAATATTTTTAGTGGACTAAAGCACCATGTTTATGCACCTGATGAATTAAAAGCCACATCTAGTGTGGAGTTTGTAAATACTCAATGTTTACTGTCATGAAATGAATTAAATAATAAAGCTTTTGACCTAACCGCTGTGCATGTAAGCATTTCTCCAAGGATCAAAACTCAAGCTGGGAATAGTTGGGATGATAGCACAGTGACACCTACAACAAGTTACCTGTAAACACTTGTAAGAAACAAGGTACAGGTTATATTTTTGCGTTGTATTCCAGTTAATATCACCTTTGTCCTGTAATTAGCAACAAAGTTTCCAAATCATGCTTTAACACTTAGAAAGTTCCACAGGTTGCATCAAATTAAAAAATCCTGAAAAGTACCAAAATGGGAGAGTTAATCCCTCTTATTTAAGATGCCTCAACTCATTGAGGAAATACTTGTAGGATTTTTTTTTTTTAATTTTATAACTGTAGTGTTTTTACCTTCATACCATCAGTTCACAAATTCCCCTTCAGCCACAAGACATCATGTAGCTTATGAGGGTAGCAACTTGTATTTCATATGAGGGAAAGTTTGTTCTTCCTTAATCTCTCATAACTCCTCAAGCTTATCTATAAAACAGTGATCACCACACATAGATATAAAATTCAGACCAGGTCAGCAAGGAAAAACTCTTAGCTTTTCCTTTTTTTCTTCATTGTCCATTTTTGTCATTAAAATAAATCATACATGTAACATGCATAGCATAAAAAATGAAAATTAAGAACTTGCAACAGAGTACGGAATAGAATGGAAGCACAAAAAAAAGTCTATGCCTGAATCTTGATACATCTGAAATCATGGCAAGGAAAGAATATCAGCTATGGTGGAAAAGAAAATTCATTTCTATAGAGGGTAACCAGTAACACCTGCTTTAACAATGCATTTTATTAATTTTTCCACAGAGCATAGGGAAATACCCAAATATTTAAAAACTATGTTCGTGTTTGACTCTATGCTCACAGGTAAGAATTAGATTTTTCATGTTTAAAGGAGCAATGACAACATTCAGTCAGGGTAATAATGATTTAAGCAATTACTCTAGTAGTATTTAATCTAGGGGTGCTGTAACTCTTCTGCATAACAACTTCAAATTCGCAGGCAAGACTGTTTCCCTTTTTTCTCATCCTAGAGCAAAAGTGGAAGCAGTTAGAAACCAATACTTTATAATTTTATACTTTGGAAAGCATGCTTAAGTTAGAGGAAAAGGAGTTTCCTCGGGCTTTTGTAACCAATCTCAGATACGTTAGTGGTTGGAAGCAAGAAAACATACATCATGCTGCTGCTTGAGTCTAGAGGTGATATCAAACAATGACAACAAAAAAAATCCCTGAATTGCCGAATATGTATTTTGGCTTTCTGATTTTATTTAGTTGTCAAGAAACTGCAAGAATCTGAGAGCAGTCCTCTTAAAGGATAACGATTCCTGACAGCAAATACTTGTCTGTCTTCAAATTGTTTTCCTCTTGCTGACAGCTTTCCAATCTTCTCCAGAATTAGCTTGTATTGGTTTTCTTTCCTTACAGTTCCAGTTTTCTTCAGGTTTGTGGTTAGCTGAAAGACACTATTGTCTGTGGCAAACTACATTAATGACTACCACAGGAAAAGCTGACATTACAGCCTAGAATAGTATCCCATGGTCCAGCAGTACGTGGCAATTAGTTGACCTGACCCCACTGTTCAGCCCACGAGAGGAATTGGGGAGGTGGGGACGATACTTCCAATGGCCATGGTACCTTGGGGGAACGTTTCAGGATGTCCATGTCTCAAGCATCAGCCTTGCTATTTGTTCTGTGCAGCTGGGCATTGGGTCACGAGGGCTGGGAGCTCCGCGTTACGATGCCTTACTCAAACACCTTAAGAGGAGGGCTCAACAATTCCCACATCGGTCTCCACTCTCCGCCACGCTCTCCGCAGGCTTAGGAAACACCTGAAGAGCAGTATACCTAAAAGGGCCAGACTTCAGGGACACCAGCATCTGACCTGCTAGGAAACTGCAGCTAGAAAGATACTTTTCAGAATTACAACTGATGTAGAAATTAGGCATTTATTTAGAAAGTCAGGACAATATGTATGCGAGGTAAAATGGGGAAAAAAACCCCAGTAAATAGATTTATTAAAATTCATACACACAGGAAACTGCGAAAAATCAAATAGGTAACGTACTAGTAGTAAAGTAGCAATGTGAAAACATAAAAGCAGAATACAGCATGAAAAATAAACAGCTGTATCAAATATTTAGTAATGAAAGGGCAAAACTGTAGGACCACATTATCAAGAAAGCCCAAGAATGCCCTTAATTTTGGTGGAAATGAAACCCTTTATTGCAGCTGGGGAAACTAGGAAGTAACATTTGCAGGACACCTTAAATTCAGATCACCGGAAATAGCGGTCAAGCTCATTGATAACCTCGCTCATAATCAGCCTTCTAAAATAGCAGTAAAAATCCAAAACACAGGGTAAAAGTCCACAAAAAGGGCACTTTATTCATATTGTCATACGGGCACTCTTGTAGTCTTAACAAGCATGAAATATGCCCCCTGCATTTTAGAAGGGAATGTAAGAAAATATTCAGTATTCCAGAAATAAGAGTAGAAAAGCACCTTCCTCTACACATTTCCTAAAAATAAAAGGGTAAAACTGTTGGCAATACAATTCTGTTTAATTATCATGAAAACTTTATTGCATTATATCAAAGATATCCATGTTAATTTATCCCGAGTTAAAAGGAGGTAGTGTGACTAGATAAAGCTTCCCGGGTTTTTTTGGTCGTTTGTTTGGTTTGGTTTTTTAATGTGGTAGACAAGATAAGGAGTAGCTCAGAAAAAGGGAAGCTTTGAAATAGCTTTTTTTAAAGCAGTATATTATTCTCTGTGAAAAAAACAAGTGCATTAATAATGATTCAATCTTATTTTGTTAAAGGGAGTGTCTGTGATGCAGAATTCCAGCTACAAATCTTATTTGGTACTGCTCGGCCTTTTAGTTTTGAAGCTTCTGGTTTCTTATTAAAGAAAATGTAAATTGCTCTGAAAATGTTCTCTGTGTACAGGAACAGGCAAATCTCCCAGGGAACAACCTACATCTCTCAGGCTGTGACCAATCATTTGGCTGTTGAAATTAAAAGATGCTACAAAGCCTCAACTTTCTAGAAAACGACAAGCTCAACTTCAGAAATATAAATTGCCCAATGCTTGGGTTTTATTTACACCATGGAGGAAAACAGATTCTTTCCTACTTTTTATATTTGCTTTGTACCCCAAAGGATCTCCGGCGTTTCTAGATGCATTGTATGCGGTGCCCTGAGGGTACTTCTGTTTGTATTACTATAGGTGGCTTTGAGAGCACAAAGGGAAGCTGAGCAGCTCTAGCCCGGGTGAACTGTGAATGAGATGCCCTGTAATACAAACCGAGGCACCCTGAGGGCACCGCTGAATTTGTGTGTGTGTGTGTCTATGTGTCTCTGTGTGCACACGCTTTAAAACATAACCAGGGCAGAACTCTTTAAGATGAGCTGATCTCTAAAGGTTGAAGTATTGAAAGGACTTTTTTTTTTTTTAAAAAAAATTTCTTTCTCCCCCCCGCCCCCTTAGCTTGCTCTCAGCATTATCGGTTTCTCCGATAACAAAATTACCTTTGTTTTTTTTAATGTATTCAAGGCCTTATGGTTTGAAAAATTTCCCTTACAGTGACTGGTTGTCAAACTTGTCATAAAATGCAACCATAAGAAAAGTAATTACATTTAAATGAATTAAAAAATAGCTCTTCCATTAAAATTCAAAAGGGTCTCTAAAATACTTGTATTGAAAGTAAGCACCTATTTTTTAACTATTTCCTTTCTTTTCAAGGGTAAGAACCAACATTTACATTGGGATTGTTTCATAGTATCAATATAGACTCAACTTTTCCCAGCTTCAGACCAAGTGAAGAAATTTCTGCCTTCATTGTAGGTTATTACTTAAATAACGTTTCTTCTACCCGCCAAAAACAGAAAAAAGAAAATATAAATTCCCATACTGCTATAAAAAGTTATAATTTTTGTTTAAAAAACGACTAATTTATTTACATTACCAGAGTGCTTAAAAAATCCAACCAAAAAATTAGAGCAACTTTAACGTTATTTGAAACACCACAATATAGCAGGATTAACAAAAAAAAAAAAAAAAAAAAGAAGGTGGATCTGATCTTGCAAATACCTGCACTAATAGGAGCCCAACTCCTACAAATATTTCAATATGAATGGAACAAATCATTCCCTGTAGCATATGCAGCATTGGACACGCCAGGTAGTAGTCTTCCCACCTTTGATCAACTCCATGAACATGGACTTCCACTTTATTTCAAATATAAGTGGATACTTTTTATCTATCTGTAAAACCAAACAATAAATCCGATGATTTTCCCTTGCTGTCATGGCCTAGGCAGCTGTTGGCTTGTAGAGCTCCAGCATGGTCTTACTGGGCTATCACACACAACTGTGTGTCTTTCTACCAAAGAAGAATTTGCAGGCTTTAGGCATTTATGATCTTGTTTCCTTAATCACCCAAGGTGAGTTCATTTCAAAGTAGCCTGCCTTTTGCATACACCTAGAGGACCCAGTAGTGCATCCTCTGTGAACATAAATATATACATAAAGCATTTGGTGCCCTCAGCCTGCAAAAGGCCATGGAAGGCACAGCTGTTATTGATAGTGGCTAACGGTGGCATGCTGTTTATAAGGTAACTCAAAATGTCTGAAAGTCATTTAAGAACTTTGCAAGCAACACTCTTCTTTCAAAATTTATTTAAATCATACAGCACACCTGGGTGTAAAAGAATCTGGATTAAAAAAAATTATGCCAAGCTTGGGATCAACCACCATGAATGTAACTCAATTACTTTTAGGTTGAAAAAGCAAGATATGCATGTGGATTCTTACAAAATAACTGACAGCTCCTATAAGAATGCTGAAGAGTTTCTAAGACACCAGAATAATAACAACAACAAAAGTAAAAAGCTCATCCTTTGCTTTGTGGTTTTACATTAGCAAATTAGTAAAGCAGCATGAGAAGTGTGGTCAATATCTCCGGTTTTAACGTTCATTCATTCAAAATAGTGCCATTTGTATTCAGTTATAACACGCAGAGGTTAGGAACAAAACAGGCATTAAGTCTCCCTTTCATTTTTCTGATTCTTTGTTAAGTGCTGCATTTTTCAATTTTCAAAGAGTTTGACACATTGATTATACATCCATTAACATGGATGGACTTCAGTGGCATAGGACAATCACTGTGCAATACAGCCTACAGTCAGCTTAGACAGACATGCTTATTTATTGTTTTTCCTCATAAGAAAGGCTTCCTAAAAGGGTATGGAAGTTTATTCATGAACCATAAGGGTGGGATTTTTGGTGGTGTTTTTGCCTCAGTCAATGAACAAAATATGTCTTAAACTACTGGATTTTTCTTTTATGACAAAAGATCAGTTACCTTCAACTCCATAATAGTATGGAATAATAGCACTTCATTTTATCTGATAGTAAACACACTCAAAACCAACATTCAGCATATTTTCAAGCTGTTTGTTTAATACAGCCTGGAACTTTCATTCACAATATATAGACAAAGGTTTTGCTCATTCGGGTTGAAATTCATTCCGTGCAGAGTACTCATTTATATCTCTCCTAAAATTTAAACTAAGCTTCTCCCTCTCCCCTTAAGGAAAGTAATTACTATCCTTCATTTCTAGTAGTTCCCATGATGTGCCTGTCTTCCAAATAGAGAATAATGCATTATCCGTGCCCCAAGGAATTTATATTAGAAGATAAACCATATTATTGTCTGTAAAATGAATTATTTTAAATAATAATAAAAAAGGATGCTAAGATGAAATTACTATGTTCAAGAGGACACATTTAGTTCTGTTTAAATTGATGTTGAAAAATGCTGTATGCTTAATGGCACAATTCAGCTAATAATATGCTACAACAGGAACTATATTCGTAAAGTCAAATGTAATTTGCATATAGATAAAATATCTATTTAATCTACTGTCCATATTCTAAAATAGAAATTATAGATTGATATTTGCTTCCAGTGTGACACAACTGCGGATAAAGACTTAAACATTTCCTTCATACTCACCAGTCACATGTTAAAAATCTATGTTGTATTTTTTTATGCTTCCTAAGCCTCAGATATACTAGAGATTTTTTCAAAACACCAATGCCATCACACATGACTGGAAAAAGAGACAAAACCAAAACACAAAGACCCTCCCTCCTCAAAACAAAACAAACCCCAACAAACCCCAAAACATATTCAGGATCACTTTACAATATATTTAAAACCGCAACAATAACAATTTAATTACATAACTGCTATAACTACATACCATTTCTGCATTATAATAGAGTAAAAATAGCAGATAATGTAGTATATTAGCATAGACCCATATAGATCCATGCAATCTTTTGAATAAGATAATAAAGATTTTAATTATTTAAGCTTGCTGCTCTGTTTCATAATATATTCATTTTACACATCTATTTAGTGCTCCTGGCTGCCTGTATGTGTTTGATAAAGCAATATATTCTTCCATTTTCCTCCTAACCCTGTTCCTCTCTTTTTACATAATGATTAGGAGGAAAGGTATAAAAATAGATCTCAATGTGCACTGACCACAGGTGAAGAAAATGTGCATTTAAATAGCAGGATGGAAGACAGAAGTAAGACATCAGGAGAAAAGAATGCAAATTGCTAAAAAGTTATCTAGGAGGTGGTTGAAGACTAGCAGGTGTTATGAACAACTTAATTATATCAAGCAGGTATTAGTTGTACCTGATTCTCTTCTGAGGCAGATGGATGGGCTGGATGATTGCTGGAAGCCTTTCACAGACCTATTCCTTGCCATTTTTCATGAATAAAAGTTTGAGGAGAGATTCTACCTTCTTAATTACAGCAAGATATTGTTTCAAATGAATGAATATGGCAACAGAGATATTACACATAAGACTAAATCCCATTTAAAACACAGTCTTTTATAATAACAGAATGTGCATATTTGGTAGCAGTATGAAACCTCACAGGTCTTGTAATTTTTGTTTGTTTGTTTTGTTTAGATTGCCTTATTGTCATAGCTAGCAATCCTTGATCACTCATGCAAAACCTAGATTTGAAATTCTTCATTTTCAGGAAGCATTGATGTGCTGTTTTTCTCATATACTAGAAAAATGTTAAATGAATTGACCTGTACAGGTTTCATTTGAGTGGACCTATGACAGCTACAATTGCAGTACAGTTTCAAGCCTGACAACACATCTGTATATTTTTAAATGTAGACTAAGGAGCATCAGCATATTTTTTGTTTGCTTGCTTTCAGATTCCGATTAACCATTTACTTCTCTCTTCCACAGTTACTTTAACATATCCCAAACAGAATTAGCAGAACAGTGTTCACAATAAAATGTGCAGATTTATTCTACCACCCTGACTGTTGAATTCTTTTATATTAGAATGAACGACACTTTTAACGTCACATACTGACTTGTATGTCTTTCCTATTATGCATAAAACAATATCACATTTCAGGATAATTTCTGTGTATTTTCTATGCCTTCATATTCCAAATTTATAATAGGGGCAAACTCCTTCCAGAAACTGCTGCTGATGCTGGATGGATGGGAAACAAAATGACAGCATCAAGCATGGCAGATTCAAAACTTCAGGTCTCCTCTTATGGAGTAAAAGAGAGGTTTCAGCCCCCCATACTTTGAGTGACAAAAATTCAGTTTTGCTTCTGCTAGTGAAAAGCCTTTAGCTGCCTCTAAGACAGGATAAAATATTTTTCTAAAAAGATATAACCAAGTAAAAGACAGCAAACATGCTCTCTAGTTAGGAAACTGAAGCAGAATGCCAAATTGTTTTCTTGGACTGGATGATGTTTGCCAAACTCCAAGGCATGTGTTATGTGACACCCAACTCCTTAGATCAAAAGCAAAAGCTTATTTAGGCTTCTATTTGACCTATTTGACCAGTGCAGGGTTTAAAAGCAGTTGAAATAAAATTGCAGTCAGCCATTTAATCTATGTTCCAATTTAATCCATCTTCCCAGTTTCAGAGCCAGTGGTGCTTATGATCTGTTATCAGAACTGCAAAGTCACACAAGTAGACTGCCTCTCACATTTCTCTATAAAAAATTAGCTAATGCTAAACCCCAGTTTTTCCACAACTTGGGGAAAACTTCCCAAGCACAAATGTAGTCTATATATTCATGTATATATATACAAAAATGTGTACATGTCTGTAGAAACTACTGGTTCTTTGCATTCATTTTTCTATATGAAGACTAACATATATTCCCTTCTAAGGCTTAGCAGCATCTAATGTCTTTCGAGCAGAGATGCGTCCGATAATTTACTTTATAAAAGCGAAGATATTTTATGGACAGTTAGATAAGGTCATTTGACACAATTCAAACAGGTAACTAAGTTAAGAGAACTATTTACGCACAGATGTTTTAGCCTTATTTCTCGGATTAGTTAGCTACCTTTCAAAGTTTGATGAGGACTCTGAATATTGTTGGACAAAAATGTCTTCCAATGATCTTTGGACAAGTAAAGGTAAACAGTCTTCAAGAAGGGATTAAGTCCAAGGATTCTCTGTAAGAGGGACTTAATTAAAAAGGCTTAAGAGAAGAAATGCTTTAATACAGGAAATGAGGACCATTTGACCCCTAAAGGTTGACTGAAAGTTATCACTTCTTTGAAGATGAGTGATCAATAAAAACTCAAAGGATGAATTATCTTTAAAGATGTTTTAGGAGTTGCTACTGGTAGAAAACAAGGAAAATAACTCTTTTGTATGAGCTTCAGATGCCACCCAAAGCATCCCACAGGAGTGCTGAGGTGCTGCACACAGCATCAGCTCAACAGTGAGCCTACACAACTTCTTGCAACTTCTGAGGACTAAAAAGAATTAAATGCAAGATGTCTTAAAAATGAAACAAGCATTTTCTTTTTGTCATTAGTTTGCCATTGCTTCCTTATGATAGATTCACAACCGCACTCCTACCCCTTCATTCCCACAGATATTGGTCAATACCCATATCAGCTCATGGGATTCATCTTATCTTAGCGTGACTAACAAGAAAACCAGAGCCAGCATGGGCTTTCTGGTCCAGCATTGCTACAGTTCTGCAACATAACGATAAGGCTTGGACATCAGTAAATCAGAGGAGTTCTATCAAAACCAAGGTAAACCCTTAGATCTCTGAGAAATAATCTTGAATATATAAAACCTGAGAAGTAGGGGGGAAAAAAAAAAAAAAAAAGGAAAACCAATGGCAGTCAGTACTAATTCACAGGGGACTGAACCATCCAAGTTATTCTGTTCTAGCTGAACTAAGTTTACTAAAATTGTTACAGATGCTGGTGAAAGCACTGAATGAGGGAGACACAAGAGGAGTGAGAGGGGGCACTATGGGATTAAATTAAGCCAATTAAAACAGAAAAAAGCAAATGCCTAAAAAGCAGCTAGAAATAATGAGACCTGTATTGGAGCCATCCCGACAATGGAAAGTTACCAGGAAATGTCATATTGGTAAACTGTAATGACACTATTTTAATGGATACATCCCAAGCACAGTAATGGAAACAAATGGACAAACACAAATACAGATACAAATCAACTACCTCAGTAACAAGCACGTCTTCAGTGTCATATGAACATGAAGAAAAGCAATGTGTTACAAAGATTTCACTGAAAACTGTGACCTGGGAGAAACATTAGCCAACATGTGTTTAATCTGATTATAGAAGTGCTATCCACTGCTTTCCTGGTACAAGTAGATTGGGGGAAAACGCAACTCCACATGACTTGATCAAATCAACCTCAGGTAAAAATATACCCCAACTTCCTTGCTAGAAACAGACTCTGATTCCACGAATCACACAGAGGCATTTGCATAGCAAGCACACAGTCTTGAACATGCAGACCTTTGTGAACAGTTTATAGTCATGTGGAGATCAGCTGCCACTGTTTGTCATCTGTATTTCTGAAAAATACCATATATGCAGTCTGTTGATGTACTGAAAATTGTTTTCAAGGAATTAGTCCCCTGCAGTTTGAAATGATTCCAAACTGTTTTGTAGCAAGCTGACTTGACATTGCAATAGGCAAATTGCACAAACTATTTGTTTCCACAGAGGTAGCCTTTCTGTGTGTCCGAGCACAGGAGAAAGAATAGTGTCTATACCACAGCTGCATTGTTTCTTAATTCAGCAAAACCAGGAAACGTGCGTGTAAATGCAGCGCATTAGACTACTCCCAGTGTTATTTTCTGGCTAGACATGGTCCTAGAGGGATAGAAAAATCTTTTATGCCACTCTAAATCCTGACTTAAAAAAAAAAAAAAAAAAAAAAAAAAAAAAAGGAAAAAAAGATAGATAATCTGGTCCACTCTTCTCTGGAGATCCTTACCCCTGTTTCCAAAGGCTTCCCCAGGAAAGGGGGTGCTGGTAACCCCAGGGGCTGGGAGGCAAACGCATATCACTGCGCATAGGTAATAGCAACTCCTTTGGACTTAGTTTTAGATCAGTGACTAGAAATTTTAGGCTTTATTAACATTTTGCAAGTGTCTAATATTTCAGTTTACTTGCTCTGTTGCTGCTATTGATCCTGAATTTATAGTTCACTGATTGCTAGTTGATTATAAGTCATTAATAAATTCATAACCCACTTCGATCTGGATTTTGGTTTGAACTATTTGAACTGAGCATTTTTTCTCTGCAGCCAAGGCTGCTACCCAGACAGACACCGCACCGTATGTTCGGAGGCCCTCGCTTAACTCAAACACTTCGTCTAGCTACTTACAACTGTTTTTCTCAGGGCAGAAGTTGTATGAAGTCAGCCAAACACTTATGTAAACACTGCCAAAATTTGCATTTTATTACACAACAGAATAGTCATGTCATAGACACTATTTATTTATTCAAACCTGCAGAGAACATCAAGTTCTCTTGACTGGACACCATCAAATTTCAGATGCAGATACAACCTCAAAAATTACAATGCTGCCAGTTTAACTTTTCTTCCAATTTTGTTTTTACTGCCTATAACCTTCAAACAATATTTTTATTTTCATTAAAAATATGCTAACTTGTATCAAAAATATATTCAAAGCTATTGCTTTGGAAAAGGGCCTCTTCCTTCCATCATTTAACATTAAAGTAAAATGCAGTAGAATAAAAAGCTCATCATATATTTGGTAAAGTAAGAGTTTTTACTTCTCATGCTTCATTTAAATTAGGGGATTGAAAGTTACACGTATACACTTCTATTCGTAGACCAAAACTCAGTATTACAAAACTAGAAATACTTGAAAGCAGAACTTTATGGTTGCCAGAAATGGGACAACCTATAAAAGCCAGAAGCAGCTCTGGATGTTTCTACCCAGTCATGGACAGCATCAAGTCACCTTGTAAAACAGGAGCTGCCTATCTTATAATGGTAGTTCAATACAGACTTTTCCTAATAAGGGATTTAACCTTGTCCTTTTTCTCACTTTCATATACATTATAAGTGTTATTTCTTAGAATTAGATATTGGTCCTAGCATTTTTTATGATTTTGTTTTGTTTTACTGGCAGATAAAAAAAGGAATTCTAATCAACCATAAGTAAAGACAAAATTATTGTTCTTACCAAAACAAATGAAATTCAGTCATGTAGGGACAAACAACATCAGGCGTTTCGTTTAGAGGAACTTGTCACTAACGGTGGAAGACCAGAACTAGATTCACAGCATGATGTACACACTGGATAGAAAAGTCCCCTTGTGAAACAAGTGGGATCAAATTTTTTCCACCCCATTTCAGTTTTTCAATGTCATGGCTATTAAGTAGAACACCTACAGCACAATTCCCATTACTTCTAACAGATGCATTAACTTAAACATGTTTCTTTGATGGTTGTGATATGTCTAAAGAAAGACGGAGGTTCCAGGCTGCTCTCCCCCCAAAACAGAGATTTCTAAAACTTTGTCTTTTGAACTTTGACAAAAATACTATCATATCCCCCTGCTGAAATTAGATTTTCATTCATCAGATAAGCATCCATCTACATATGGGCTGTCAAATTAAATACCACCATTACAAAAAAAATTTAAAGTTCTTTGCATTTAGGACTGTCAGTCTGATATGTATAGGGCTGTCACAAAGTAGTTCACAAGATTTCTCCCTGATTTCCTCTAGGTAAAGTTAGCAAGATTAACTTAGCATATGATCCACTCCACTGGTAGAAAGCGTGTGGCATTTTCTACCAACACAGCTGCACCTGAAGAGGATTGCTGCTCAAAGCCTAAACAAAAAAAAATTGAACATCTGATAACTGAGATATTTAGATTATACAAATAAAGGCTTCCATACTTCCACTAGGTATCGGTTTGGACCACAATAACTGTTGGAACAACATGGAATACAGCTAATACGATCTTATTTAATTTAAGGTTTTAAATTTAAAGTTTTTTTTTAAAAAAGCCAAAACACAAAACCACCCCCAAAACAATAGAAAAGCTTTCTTTTTCCACGCCCCAAAATGTAGCTATATTTCATACAAAAATATTAACATGAGGAGGAAGAAAGGCAAAAAAAAAAGGAAGGGAAAAAAATCTAAGCACCTGGAAGTAGAAACTCTCTCTATAGATTATCTTTTCTCCTGTTCGGGAAAAAAATATTTGCTTCAAGCAGCACTGTAGAGATTTATTGTTTGTTTCTCTTGGAAAGCTAACATTTCAAGAGAATTGCACTCTGGATTGGAGTAACAGAGAACAAGCTGTGAAGAGAAAATTATTAATTGAAAAGGTTATTCCTAGCTGGACTGAGAATACATACATAACCTCTCTGCCAGCTTTTTTCTGCAGCAAAGAAGGACTAAGTTCAACTATACAGTGACTTCTTCTAAAACTGATCAAACAAACTTTAGTCCCCACTCTAAGTACTGGGAGTGGGGGAGGCTTAAATATGTTTCTTACATACCCTACACTGCACAATTTTTCTCACAGAACTACCAAGTTTAGATTGAACACAAAGGAAAAAACTTGAAAAGGAAAAAAGAATCACAAAATCATCAGCGTGCATACATTCTATGTCAGCAGCAGCTTGTGAAGTAATCCTTTTTCTCCAATTATGTGATTTTTCCAGGGATAAATCTTTCCCATGTTGATTTCCCCTCCTTGTACTTCACTCAAGGTGTCAAGGTAGACCTTCACTACTAGTTTATTGATGCAGCCCTGGTCACTCTTAACACGCTGCCTCTCTTCCAGTTCATAGCACTATCATCTAATTCAGATGGAATGATTTTGGATCCATTTTAATGTCAGAGAATAAAAATAAAAATAGGAGGAAGAGAAGAGGAAAGTCCTCCACTTTCTAACCTACTCTCCTCTGCTCACTGCAAGCCCACTAGCCACAATGTTCTCTTAAATCATAGAAATCACAGAACAGCACAGGCTGGAAGATCATCTGGTCCAACCTTTCATGGACACAAGAGCCTCAATGAGATTATCTAGCACCCTGAACTGTTATGTCTTGAAAACCTCCAGTTATGGGGACTCCACCACAGCCCTGGAGAGGCTGAAGAGCATGAAAGTATTCGTGCTCTTCACTTGCATTACCCAGGGGAGCACGATAGAGGTGGCAGTTATTATAGCCTTACTCAGGATACATTAAATATACTACTGTTGTCCAAAAAGGCACATAGTAACAATAGTATTTCATCGCACCAGGGATAAAGTCTTAATTTAAGCAAAACAAAATTATACAAAGAAGTCATTGTGTTTCTTGTTCTAATTCATCAATAGATGTAGACAAAGAGCTCCTTTTCCTCTAGAGATAACTACACAGAGAGATTATAATGTGTAATATTAAGATAATCAGATCAGTTGACCGCAAATAAACAGCAGTCATCCAGAAAATTAACATCTGTCTATTACTTCTAAAAGTAAAATTGGTTCTTCTATTTTCTAACTATGTGAACACAGATGATTCGCTTCACCTGTCTTTACCTCAGTCTTCTCCACTACAAAAACAATGAAACAGATAATTTACTTCCTCTGTGAAGAACCAGGATACCTGTACAGGGTTCCCCCCCAACTGATAAGTAGTTTCAGTGGTTTTAGTATATTTGGTGTTCTTTTCCAGAAGAGAAAATACATTAATATAGGTTGGGGGGTGGTTTTTTTTTTTTTTTTTTTTTTTTTTTTTTTTTTTTTTTTTTTTACAAAAATCAAGTAATGATTCAATGTCTGAATCAAATAATTCAATGTCTGAAATCAAAAATATGATGAGAAAAATCTGAGATTTGAGATTTCATTTACATTTTCAGAGCTACTGTTGGCAGTGAGGTGCATGTCCTTCAATCAAAAATACAGTATCACTTCATGTTTTCGGGGAAAACCCTTACCTCTATTAAAGTATGTGTATGACCTTAAAAACCCAAATGAACAACAAAAACAATCCCAAACCCCCACAAGCACACAAAACAACCAACAAGAAATAATTCAAAAGTATCTTTGCCTCATGGCCCTAACTTGCTTCCTTTTGGGTGAATCAAGATTTCCGTCATCCTTTCTACAGACAAATAGGAACTTTCTCAATAGGACCATTTGTGGGTCTACTGCATATACTTACTGAATTTTATTGATATGGTTTAGGTATTTTCTTCAAATGAGAAAAAACATATATTTCCATTTTCAAAGGAGGAAAAAAAAACCCCAATTAAAATATGTCCACAAGAAATCTTATTTGTCATGTCTTCCCTGAAAGTTTGGAAATATAATAATATGCTTTTTTACTATAAAATGAATTGCTAGAGATAATAAAGACCCTCTGGTTGAACTTCAATATTCTTTTCATCAGGCAAAAAGAAAGGAAAATAGCAAAGCACCATTCAGTAAGATTACAGCATAATATCTGCCAGAGAAATGAACTCCAGTAAGCAATCGTCTTCAAGATGGTGAGATCCCAGCTGTTCACCCATTTGGATCAAACTGATGAGCATGTAGAAAAATCACACAACTGAGCTGCCAAACATCTCCCACTGCTCCAAGCACAGAGCCAACGGAGCTGCTGAAGCCATAAGGTGATGCTCAAAATGTGTTCGTTCACAATGTGCTTCTCTTTCTCTTGGTGTGTGTGAGAAAGCATATATTTCAGCACTGAGAGACTTTGAGACACACAGAAGCAGAGATAAAGAAAAACTAATTAAGCTCTCTGTATGCTTGCAAGCATTGCTAGTCATTGTAAACAGCAAAATATCTTGCTCACCAGCCACATTTCAAAGAATCCCAGAGGGCTACCGCTATCGCCCAGGTAGAAGAAAGGAAGGAAGATTGGAAATGTGACCAGCTGCATTCCCTATTTGCAGTGGAGAGATGGGACACAAGGAGGAAGGAGATGAAGGGAAACATTGCATTAGATTTCACAGTAGAAGGACTGTTAGAACAAACTGTTAAAAAGAACAGTTTGTTTAGCGCTGTAACCACAAGTGATGCTAATAGACATCATATTCCATAATCTTCATGTGATCTTCTCTAATTTTCTCCCCTTTAATGCTACTTCAAACAGTTATTTTAACATCATCTTGTAATTTCTGGATTTTTTGATTGTATGCATTTCCCTCAATAGGAAAAATCTATCACTTTACTAGACTGTAGGCATCATTTAATTATTTCCTAACCTTTGAACTCTTGACTTTATATAGATTTCAGAGGCGATCTCTGCAGCTGGTTAGAATGGGAATGAGTGAAGAAAACTACCTCCAGACAGTAGCTGAAACTCATAATTTAACTCAGACAAGGCCTTATGTCCTTTGTCCTTTCCTTATTTATAGCAGTTCCTTTGCTCTAATTTTTTTTTTGTGCTTCTACTTTTCTAAGACTGGGAAAGTTTAAGAGAACTGATTAATGAGATGGTGTAAAATTTTTTTTTTCCCCTACATTGTACTTGAATGATACGTGCATTCTGCTTATGTGCAAGAGACAACTGACAATTATTCTACCCCACTCACAAGGGAGACAAGTAGAATCATCTGGAGCTTTGCCACAGAATGGCAGAGCATCCAGACCATTATAAAGGAATTTCAGATTTTACAAGAATGTATCTCTTAGTGCTATATACTTGTTAACCTTGTGCACTGCTTGTAACTGATACATGTATATATATATGGGTACATGTAGGTACCAAAACTGTCCTTATAGTCCAAAAAAACCACCAACCAACCCCCAAAAAACACCAACCCCCAAACCTCCACCTCCCCAACCCACCCCATATAAAATTATGGTCGGCAATAAAAGGGGCATTCAGGACAGTTAGCCATCCTTTGCTTGGAAATGGGCTGGGCATCAGTTTACCCATAGGAGGTGGTAAGTGATTGCCTTTATATCACTTGTTTTATTCTCTCTTCTTCCACTTATCCTTCATTTATTAAATTTTTGGGTTTTTTTAATTTTTTACTCCCAGATTTTCTTGGTTTTAGTCCTCTTTTCTGCTTCCATTACTGAGAGGCTGTTGAGGTGCAGTAGTGGGGAAAGTTTGAAAACTGGTTAGAGCAAATCCTATTTTCATTAGTGAAACTACCACTACTGGTAGTGAGATTGCCTGACTACATTTTCAGTTACTGAAATTAACAGCCCTTTAAGGTTTCGGCGTTTCGACTTTTTGTTTGTTTGTTTTAATCTAAGCAGTCCCATCCCACAATTCTATGTTACAAAAATACAGAAATAGGGGTTGTCTTGCTATATTCCTTCAGCACCAATGCAATTTTTCTACATATTCTGAAAATTAAAGGACAGGAAATTTTCTTTAACTCCAAAGTAAACAACAGAGTTAAACTTTCTTTTCTAATATGAACATTGGTATGGAAGAACAATGTAGAAACACAAGAATTATCAGAGAAATGTATAATTAACACGACAGAATTCAAAGAATGCATAGTAGCCAATATATGAGAAAGCTTACTGAGAAAACTTTCTAGCCTAACATGCAGGATGAAATTCAGCACACTGGAAAAATGTTTAATTGAAACATTCGATAGTTGTGGCTGTTGCATTCATTCTGCGAATATTTAGTCATTGCGCCTCTAGTCACCTAATTTCTGCTGCTTTTCCACAAAATAAATATTTACCAAATTTCTTTTAAGGAGGTTTCTTATCATCTTCTATTGCCATAACGTTTTTCCATTTCAGTATCCTGGGTATCTTAAGCTGCAACACAATTTGTTCTTTTCTATAATGGAATGCTTCACCATCAGATTTAATTCACCTGAAAGGAAACCGTCATTGCACTAAGATCATAATCCTATTTGATTTCTATGATGCGTTTCAGTTGGTGTTTTATTTGCATAGAGGGGAAATCTCTTTTTATGAGGAAAGCATCTTCCTCTCTCTCCTTCCTATATGGCAGCTGCTATTCAGTAATTTATATGCATGTCCTGGTTGCAGATTTTTTTGCAAAGCAGCATCCTGCAGTTACATGGAAAATACTGTTACCACAATATCAAGGAGAATGATAACTTTAACATGAGGACTGGAACTGTTTGGCTCATTGTTGTGAGGGAAAGGTAAATTTAAAATCATGTTTATTCTGTTTCCTATGTCTCACTAAAAGAACAGATTACTTCATTTACTGATTTTTTTACATTTACTAATGTTTATTCTCATCTGATTGCTTGAATTATATATTAGAGTTATAAATTATATGACTCCAGATGATTCTGCTATTTAGCTTGCTCTCTTTTGTCTCTCCCTTCCAATTTTAGTACCAACAGCATACTGAATCCAGCTGTCCTTACAGCACAGAAACATTAAAGAAAGAGAAACTAACTTCATTTCTTGTCTAGGAACCCCATAAGACAGAGAAATACAAGGGAACAGTGGCAATTCCCCTTGAAGCCAGACCTAAGTGAAATTTCCTAGGATAGCGGGCTGACCTCTTATTTCAATTTTTCATCATTGCTGCACAATTTTGACCAAAGTAGCTCCTCAGACTACATAAAAGTGCTCTACAGAGGACAGTCTGAGAATCACCGTCCTAGATTACTGGCAAATGACAAATCCATGCAATTTGAGAATTCTACTTCCTTAGAGAACTTTCTACTTTCTCTTCATTTTTTTTATTTTGTGTTTTTACCCCTAAACCACTTCTTATATATACGTGTGTGTGTGTGCACGCGTGGATGTGTGTATGTATTTCTAGGATACTTTCTGTTCTAGGGATCACTAATCCCCTCCCAAATAGAGTCCATACAGAGGAAGAAACATGTCAGAAATTTTCACACGCACAAACAATTTTTTATATATGGCAGAACTAAAGTCAAGATCTGACTGTTTTCTATTCCTTGCGCTTTTTAGCATACACCAAGTTTGATGAAGACCTAACCAGAACATTAGTACTTAGGAGAACAGTGTTAGTAACAATAGATAAAGGAAAACAGAGAATGGCCTTTTAAATAAAAAAAAAAAAAAAAAGAAGCATTTGGAATATGACGACAAAGTGAAATGAGGAAAAAAAAGTAAATTAGCCTAATCAAAACCATGTCAACAGATTTGGGAACATCAATGTAGAAACACCAACTAAAAAAGAAAAAAAAAAAAGAAAAAATAATCTGAACTCTGGGAATGCACACCTCCCACTATGCATCCCACAAACCCAGTCAAGCACACAACCAAAATTACAGCCCTATCCATCATGGAGTAAGGCTTTCTCCTGACCTCTAAAAAGTTTCCTTTCCTATGAAATTTTCATATGGGTAAGAGGAAGACAGAGAATGAAATGGGATCTCTGCTTCCCTCTGAGAAAAAAAAACAGAAAACACTGATCAGTCAAGTGGTTGGGAAGACACCTTTCCAAATCCCATAATTTAGAAATACAGTGATGGAATCATTTCAGCAAATGAAGTAGGAAGTTTTGCTTCTATCAGACACAATTCAAGAAAGTCAACACTTGTTATCTCTGTAGAGCTGCTGACATTAAATAAATAAATAATCACGAAACACAAACCTTGTTATATTTCTCTTTGGATTTGTGGTTTGTTGGGTTTTTTTGTTTTGTTTTTTTTAATTTGGAAGTCCAAATAGGAGCCATTTTCTCCTTACATTTTGGAAATTTGAAAGAAAAATATACACAAAATAATCACCAATATAAGAAAAAGTTCAAATTGTCATTATGCTTCTACTCTTCCAAGTACCTCTTCTCAAGATCCATTTTCATTGTGATAGTTAAGGTGAACTAGCCGCACAGTAGTAGAGACTGGAATATCAATAGATGACTTGGAAACAGTTGTTTAGGTCAAAATTATGAAATTACATCTTCTCATTGTTATTCTAGTTCTCCCTTCCAGTTCCATTTTATTTGTTTTCTACTTGTTTGTTTTCAGACAAGACCACAACATAATCCGGTTTCAGAATCTTTTGGTAAGCAATAAAATCCAAGTCTAATTTTAAAACCAAGACCATACAAACCAGAATTACACCAGTCACCTCAAAGTTAAAAGCAGTATCACTTCATCTTCAAGCCTATTGTCCTAATGTTATTACTTAATCAAAAGTATGGTTACAATAACAACAGAAACTGAAAAAAGCAGAAAAAAAAGATAGTTAAGGATACAGGAAATGGCTTTTTTTTAAAAAAAATGAAACCCACAATAGCAAACGCTCCCTGGAACAATGAAAAGGTGCAAGATGAAAGCATAAGAGCAGATAATTATTGAACGGAAGGCACAGCTAACATTATGCATAATATTTGCTTACAAGGAAAATATTTCACTATGACCAAAATAGCTCGAAGTGTCTACATCAGTGTCAAAGCTCCTTTAATCTTATTCCAAAACAGTTCTGAAAAAAACATGGCATCTTTAAGAAGGAAAGCTTGAACTCTCTGTTGAGGTCAGGTTTTCTCCTTTGGTATACTCAACAACCATGATATTCTGAACTGTCAGTCTGGCTGGGAATAGATAGAACAGAGCACTTAAAGCAGACTAGTTGTTCAGCATGATACTAGTTAAAGTTTCAATTAGCCTCTTGCTTTGCATTTTGATAGGTTAAAATTAAAAACATATCTAGTTTCCAATATCTTTACCAGAATAAGATCTGGTAATAACAGGAGTCCAAAACATATTTATATGTGTAAACTTTATTTGCTCCTCTTGATTGGTACCGATTAGAAACAACACAGATTCATAGCTTTTGTTGGAAGGCACATAATTTTCAGCGGCCTCTAGAAATACAGGTCTTCGCGCTTTTAAAAAAAAGTTAGACCTTTCAAGAAGTAATTTTACTACAAAATATCACCCTCCAGCTCTTTGTAGGACAGTACAACCATTAATAATGCTTTGTTATTGCATATGATATGATTTACACTCAACTCTAATGACTTGCAATCCATTTATATTTTTTTTGTTGGCAGTATGAGCAAATTAGCTCTGTTTTCCTGGCACAATTAGTTGCAAGTCCTTCATTTTCATTCTGTTGAAAACTGAAGGACAAATCAGTGATAACAGAATCACTGGGTAGCACTTGGGTAGTCAGCTAAGATTGTTGTCTAGGAGCAATTTGTCATGTAAATGGTGTCCGCTTTGTTTTATGGAAATCTGAAAACTGCTTTCTGCATGATTGAAGCCTTTGTCAATGAAAGCCCCTTCAAAATGTGACAAACGTTTCTTATCTCTGGGAGATGCTGAAAAGACTTCAGTGATAAAAACTATATATACACTTACTATTTTTATCCAGAGCATACACATATATAGTATTCTGAGGATTTAACAGCCTTGCCAGAAATATAAGATTTTTCTCTATATTGAATCAATTCTATTTTAGGGGGAAATCAATTCCATTCCAGAGGATTCAAAAAAGATTCTTTGTTTTACCCACGGTATGTATAAATATTAATTACCACCTTCATAAATAAACAAAACACAGTACAAAATAGTTTCCCAGAGAAAAATGAAGTGCATTACAGATGATTTCCAAGCCTTTTTGGAATGTGAACTGTATGCTTATTAATTGTCACATTTGTCACACACCTATGTATGTCAAAGAAGCCACTTGCAGGGTCTCATTATCTCAAAAGACCTCCTCCTTCCCAGTCTGCTGATCTGCAGTAATTTTCCATTGCATTTCATGGCTACATTTCAGCTCCCACAGGTAAATCAGGATATATATTCCACTGTGAATAACTGACATGAGGATGGGACTTCACATCCCTTATAACAGAGACATGCCTTTTTTTTTCTTTTTTTTTTTTTGTGAAATTTTAAAAGTCTGCTTCACAGAGTCCCTTCAAATGCATTTAGCTGATTGCTCATTTAAAGAAATACTCTTAAACCATCTGGGACAAAAACCAAGTTACCAATAGCTGGGTACGAGAGTAACGTGAAAAACAGTCTCCAAGAGTAGTGGCATCCGACACAAACCTATACTTAACAAGTGATGCTCCGGAAATAACAAGAATTTCCCACCTTCTACAATACAGAAGATGCAAAGCATTGATTTTCAGCACAGGCCATAGTATTTTAAAACATAAGCAAGTTCTACCAGCAAATGAAATATGGCTTTAACTACCCCATTACATCCCTTCTTCATCCGAGATCTCAGAAACAGGAGCCATCTTACCCAGCCATCGACATCAGCAGCATAAAGTGCCACCTCTCAGCAAGATCTCCAAGCAGCCCCAAGTGACCCATGTCAATAGCATAAAAGAGATGTTGGGTTTCCCCTGCCCTGAGAAAGAAGTCAGAGCGAGTTCAGATGTTCCTACTTACCCATTCTAAAAACTGAAATGAAACTTGTCCCAAGCCCCAGCAAACTTTCCTCTTAGAAACAATGACATACAATATTCTGATAATATCTTTCAATTATTGACCTTTCTGAACTCACAAGAGGAGAATGACAACCTTAAACTATTTGCACAGAACAGTGATTTTCAGTTCCTTCATCAGCAGTATGCAAAAAGGCCGGTAAACTAGACTGCTTTCACCTGGAAGATGTTGGACACAATTCTTCTGGTACTGATATTTTTATTTCAGCAAGAAGCAGAACATAGAGGGAGTAAGTGAAACAGAGAAAAAAGTCTGAGCTACTCTAAAGTCACTGCAAAATTCTTCCTTTAGCACTAGTAAAATCCAAAGTACTTCAGAAATCTGTGTTGTCCCACCAGATGGAATGTGTTCTTGGGTGGGGAAGATTTCTGTGTTGTAATCACATTCACTTGAAAATAAACCTACACACACTCTACCTACTACAACTCGATCTGGCTAACTAAAACCCAGCTGTTTCACTTATGGTATTTATTATCCTGAAACTCCTAGCCAGTCCTCTTGGCAGTTCTCATCTCCCCTGGTTTGCAGCCACATCATCCTTTCTACAAACCCTGTATCTTAATGCTGGTTGACCTAAAATTCTACCTAACAGGCAGAAGTATTTGTTTACTGACACTCCAGAGAGAACTCACCAAGACAAATCATGTGCTTCTTTACATATTTACATGTATTGGTTACAGATATCCTGGAATCCATCTTTATGCACCACTTTTGGGTTTTGTACTTTTGAGTACACGGTATGAGCCAAAACAAGTGAAACAAACAGCACTGTTAAGTTATTCCTAAATAGATATCTGTTTTCCTTTGCTTCTAAGTTCTATCATTGCACCTATGATGAAACACGATACAGGTAGCAGATTTTAATCATGTAGAGTTAATTTAAAATCCTACAATCTTTAACACTTAATAATTTTTCCTGAAACCATTCTCTAACCTCAAGCCATTTTTATGCGGTTCTGGAACACACAACTTTTGTACAGACTCGTCTTTGCTACTTTTTTTTTTCCCCACACACACACTATCTCAGTGTTAGACTTCGTTTTAAAACTCATTCTTTTCCTCAGCTTCCACTATATTCAAGTTTGATAAAACCTAATGAGCTCAAAGGCAGTCAGATTAAAGTGCGCATTTTTGACACAAGCAATCTTCTTTAACAGAATGCACTTTTATTACCAACTTTGCATTCACTTTCTGTGCAAGAGGAGAAAGTAATTTTAATTTCAATGGATATGGATTTTAATGGCATTCTCTAAAGCTTTACCAAATCTCCATCAGCCTGATAAATTTGGTCAAAAGGTTCATAGCAATGCAGTCCCAGCAGAATGAGAAAATTTGCCTGGATTACAGATTAGTCAGCAAGAATATTTCTGTATTTTCTTTAATGTTTCAGCAGAGATTTGATTTCTCCCCTCAGGTTAGTATAACTAAAGAGACTGGGTGATGGGTTATGAGTTATCAGGGACAGGGTTTCTAGCTCAAATTAAAAATAATGGTGGACAAAGGCTGCTCAGGTAATTGAGTGTTTATGCCTGCAGCTATATTCTGTTCAACCTTCATCAGACTGATAGTATCTCCAGATAAATCCTCTTAGCAAACCATTTTCATAATTTGGAATCCATCCATGCTAAGAAGAGACTGTTAGCCAATTGAAATATTTTTCAATAACCTGAACGCTCTTTTTCTGGTAAAATTTCAAGGTACAAGAGAGGGGAAAACCCTTTAGAACAATTCAGTTATAAAATATTCCTTAATGACTCTAAAGAATAGACTTAACACATGCCATCAAGTAGCTGTCAGGAGAAAATTGCCACACAAAAACTTGTTTTTAATTTCAAAGAAAATCAGAGCTAATTAAACCTTTAAGGAACAAAATATAACAGTTTTTGATCAAAGCCATAGACCATATTTTTTCCAGTTTTTATTATTCTTCCACCTAGCTTTATCCCAGACATTACTTATCTGATGGACACTCCAGGGAAAAAATGAAGATATATAGATATATATAGCTGAAATCTTTCTGTTTCAAACACTACAACAACACTGCTTATTTGAAACGCTCTGTTGTTCTTTACATGAGCAGATAAACCCACAGAAGCCGCCTGAAACAAATTCTAACTGAACATTAAATACTTCCACACTTTTAAGCAGTAAAAAAAAACTTGGAAAGTCCGATTTATTTAAAGAAAAAAAGACAAATGGGTGTTTCTATGGTCTATTGTTTACAGACTTAAACTAAACTAATAATAATAAAAACATCCAAGAGACCTATAGCCTGGTTAAAATGTTCGTTTTCCTTTAAGATAAATGACAGCACCTGCCCCCTCCAAGCACACCCCCCCCCCCCCCGCCCCTGCCAAGCCCTAATATATTCCAGTATTACTAAAAATGAAAATAAAATTGAGAAAAAATCATATGTTTTCCCCTGATAATTTTTTTTGCAAGTGTGGTGGTTGAGGCAGGAAGATAAAACTTATGAACTAAGAAAGAAAATACCATTATGCTATTTCATAATAGCATAGAGATTCCACTTGAAAAATTTTGTCGGGTTGAAAATACACAAGAGGAGAATGAGTTCAAATCATTCCATGTGGAAGCTGGTAACTTTGCATATCATGTATACTGGGGAAAACAAACAAACAAAACCCCCTGCTTTTAGAGCTTCCTATATTTTAAATGCACTAGAAACTTTTTAATACTTTTCAAAATACATTTCAAAAACAAGGAATCAAAGTGATGCTGCTTTGAGCACAAGGTAAGATACAATCAGCTCAGTGACTCAGTTTTTAAAATCAGAAGATAACGACAATATGATCTAGTCTAACCTCCATTGTAACGTTGATGATAAGACTTCAGCCCATAATTCCTTCATCACATACATGACTTCTGTTTTCTTTATGATGAGGCACCTCTGTCTTTAGTGCATAGATCCCAGAAAAGACACATATAAATGTATTGCAGGCTTAAAATCTGATCTCTGGGTTTCTTTCAAGGTACAAAGTAGTACTGGAAAGCTAGGGGTGACAACTTTTCCACTGCATAAAATTGCCATTTTTAGTCATGAACAGAAACAGTGTGGTAGACAGTCAATTCTGAGTAACTATAAAGTTTACTGTTCAGTGATTTATTTATTTTTTTAATGAATCTTAGAGAAAGTTCTGAATTGCACTGGCAAAAATAAAATTAAGTTTGCAGTATATTTTCCTCTTTCATTAAAAATTATGATTGCTGCAAGACATTTAAACTGCCTAGTGTAGACTTTAAGGAAATACAATTTGGGGCTAAAGGAAGAGAGAAATATCGTAAGTACATAGTGAATTAACATCAGTATCCTGTTTATATGAAGTTGTTCACATTTGTACATAATATTTATTATTTTCTCCTGTGTTTCTGAAAGGTACGAAGATCAGGACCCCAAGGTGGCTGGGATCTCATAAATGCATTGGGAGGACAACAGCTGCAGAGACCACCGAAGGTAAAGAAAAAGAGTCAGAGAAAATGAGGGTTAGAAATTAATGTAGATGATGTTAGACAGCAGTAAAAAGGTGCCAAAATTGAACTCTTGTTATTCTAAGCCACAGACCCCTGCCCTACTCATTGAACCTGCTTAAATTTAAAACAATTAGTCTTTCCTAATTTCAAGGAATCTTTTAGCTGCTTAAAACACACAGAAATATGGAGAACTGAACAGCATTAAACCACTCTGAACACATTAAAATTAAAATATTAGGCTTTAGTCTTAGTTCTATGACAATTAATGCTTTGCAGCTTTAGAATTTCATCACAGTATATTAACCAAGCTGTAAAAATACAAATTAGCTCTTTAGTATAGAAAAACGCTTTCCAAAATTATTTTAATAGTAATAAATTTCCTGTCTATGGTGTTTTAATTACATCTCTTAAATTACATGAATCTGTCTTATTCAACCTTCACGCGTGTGTTTATTTCTATTTAATTCTTAAATAAAGGTCCTGCATACATAGAAATGGCATACATGGAATAACATTGCTCTTCATAGTACATGCACTGTCCTATCAGGAAGTCAGGACAATGTTTTATATTTATTGTGACGAATAGGACAACATATTTATCATTATAAAGGTCACAGTTTTTGCCAAGCAATCTTTATCCCTCAGCCTGATAGATTGGCCAGTGAAGACTATAACTTCAGAAAGCATTGCACTTTCCAAATGATGCTCAATACTGAGATAATAAAGTGATATGTGAGCAGAGCACAGGCAGGTCTGCAAGGCAGCAGCAGGGTAAAAGGTAGCTCAGGAAAAATCCAAACAGGCTGCGGAAACAGCAGAAGCTGTTCAGAAAAGGTGAGAGTATTGGAAGAGGTGCAAAAGGTAGAGCAATGACAGCCAACATGAGTAAATAAGTCTGGAAAGATGCACAACACAAGATGGAGGCTTCCAAACAACACACCCCCACACTGCAAATGCTGGTGAGAGTGCAAAATTAGGAGCAACAGTTGAGGGAAAGACCTGCTATGAGGGCACCGATTGGGGTCAGCATTCAGAAAGGTTTGATTTATGCGATGCTTGGAAAAAAGAGAGATTTATCCAGATCCTGGGGAAAAACGATCAGAAAAGATCTGCAATGACAACTGTCACAGACTTAGCTTTACCTGTATATTGGCATATATAAAAGATCATAAATAATAAATGTTACCAAGGAATTTCAAATCGTCATATTTAGAAACATCAAAATGCCCAAAAAAATACAAGGTATTAAACTATTAACTGCTTAAGTGTAATGCACACACACAGAAGTAGAAAAAAGATTAAGCTGAGAAAGTATTAATTTGTTGAAATAAAATGACACTTCAGTGCAATCGCCCCTTAGCTACATTGTAAGCGCATGTCTAAAAGACTTACCCTAAGTCAAAAGATGGTAACTAACAGTGTACACTCATAGAGTATCTTAGAAAAGGTAAAAATACCATTGTAAAAAACCTGCCAGCCCTACGTTAACTTAACAGAGAGTCCTCACCCAGTTATCACATTTCAGTAAAGGAGCAGTATTTAATAGCTGAGGTGCAGCAGCTATCTAAAATGCTTAAATATTTCAAGAACTCAACTGCTATATTTTAAGTGCTATGTTAACTAATGGTTTGGTTTTCTTCCCTCCATTTCACTGCCATATTTCTGCCACTTCCCTCTTGGGTTACTCCAGGCTCTGAACACCATTTTTCAATAGCAGGTACCCTAAGCACCTTAATGGTACAGAATAAGCCTGAAATAACATCATGCAGCATGTACAAGAGGAAAGGGATTTTTGGGGATTAGCTAGGATAATGCTACAGGATCCACTACTGGAAGAAATCCACTGTTTCCTAACACAGACAAGAACTGCTCAAACGGTGTCCAGCAAGTACTTCAATAATTTTCTACAACCTAATATGGACAGAAGATGGGGCCTGGTGAAACTCCTAAGAAAATACACCCCAAACCCCAAAAATGTCACGGGGGGGGGGGGGGGGGGGGGGGGGGGGGGTGGGGTGGGGGCAGGAATCACCACACTGTAGAGTAGGAGCTACCTCACCTGTTAGCAAACATAAGCGATACAAGCAAAACACTGTCATTCAAGGAAGGGTTTTTTGTTTGTTTCTGCAAACACCGAATTTGGTCAGGTTAAGCGTTGGAGTGAATTGCTATCAGCTCTTCATATATCAAGGAGACACCTCTTCCCCAACATTTCACTGTTCAGCACACACACAAGCTTAGCAAGAGATTCAGTTCAGCTGCAAAAGCACCATTAACATACAAACTTAAAAATATATTTATTCATAGACACACACCATATAAGTAACACTCTCCGACATGGACAATTCCCTGGTTAAATAAGACTACTTCATGGCTTGCTGAGCCTGCCACCGCATCAGTCATGTGCATCTGTGTCAATCAAAGCAGGTCAAGGACCTGCGTGCATTTTAGGGATCTGCCTTCCCACTTCACTTTGGCTGACAATTGATTTGCGAGGTACATTTTGCCTCTACTGCATACCAAGATTACAAGTTACATTAGAGAATGAGCAGAATGGATTCATAATTTGGACACTACAAAGAAAAAAAAATAAAAAAGGATGGAGTAAGAGAAATGAGTGAGAAAGATGAGCATAATTATTACTTTCCTCTCAGTTCCTTCTAGTCACAGGGAAAGACATTCATTGTCCTAGGATATTTAACAGAAAAAAAAAAAGAGATCATAAATGTATGAAAAATGGCTAGTGTTATAAAAAATAATGAATTAAGTTACTAGAAATATTTAAAATACTTTCTCTTTAGGTTGCAATGACAAAACGGTAAGAAATTTTATGTTAAAACAGCCCTTTTTAGACAAGTTAATTCACCAGAAGTTTGGATTGTAGAATTTGGTCATCTAGTAATTTCCCTGTGAAAAGCTCTTGTTTACATAAAAAGTTTAAATCACAGCTGTACTAAAATCATCAGCTAAAGATAGATCCAGCTCAAACTCAGACTAAATAGTTGTCAAGTATCAGGAGATAACCCTTTCTTTTTTCCATACTCAGCTGGAAACTCCCTCCCCAGCCTGAAGAGAAACACTTTCCATTTTTATATTTGTTTACTCTCACCTGTCAGCATGAGTCAGCCAGAGACTTGCAGGTTAGCCTTTCTTCTGAAAAACTCAAGTTTTTCATACAAACAAACAAAAATGGAAAGGAACGGCTGAGTTTATACCAAGGCTGCACTTCACTTCAAATGTCATAATGGAAAAAAAAAAAATCTCCCTTTCTCCTGTAATTTATACCATTATAGAACTGACATGAAAGAAAACCATCACGATTTGATAGCATTTTACATCTCTCCTTAGTTATTTTGTACCAGCTAAGTGACTGTGTAAGGTTCAGGGTAATGACAAGCAGACCCACCGGGCACTGATGAATTTGTATAATTTCACGAAAAGGATTAAGCAATTGACCTTGCAGAGAAGGAAAGAGATGTTCTTTCTGGTTTGTTTATTTGTATTTTTATTTCTTTTAAATACTTTTGATTTAGGCACAGTCTGGTCCACCTAAAAGTTTTTTGCCTCTCAAAAACAAATGGGAGGCTTACAATCAGCCAGAAAAAGTTAGTGGTACCCAGCAGAGAGACTCAATCACACATACACCAAAAATCAACCCCAAACCAAATCATTCAGAAAACAAACAGCTACTTATGAAATTCCTCCTACATTTATTATTGCTCCTTTGTTGCAAGGTTTCATTTTCCTGTAGGAGTTAATTCTCGTGCATAAGAAAAACACACATGATGGAATATTTCAGATCAGGTCTGCAAATACAGCATATTTACATAAACACAAAGAAAATGTGCGAACAAATCAAATGAAAGTTTGTCCACAAGATAAATCAGTGAATACATCTTCAGAAAGAAATACAGAATTTCACAAGGAAATTATTATTTTTGTCTTTCCTTATGGAACTCACAATTGAATTACATTCACCAAAAGATTTAATTGTATAAACAACATGACTCGGAACACTTAGTAACATGCTTTTGACATATTTCACAATAGTGAAGGCTTATGCCTTACATAAAGGTTAGTTAACTATCAGTGGACATCTCCTATAGACAGTCATTAAAGAGAGAATATAGTTATATCATGAATACTAATAACTCCCCCAGTTTCTTATCTACCTTATCCCCACCCCCCTCCAAATCTAGATAAAAAGCAAATCAAATTAATAAATCCAGAAAATATTTCTAAATAAAATCAAAGATTAAAAGTATAAAAAAAGAAAAAAAAAGAAAGAAAGCCTTATACAGTGTGTAATATGGTACAGGCAGAATTTAAAATGCACTGTGTGTTTTCCAGTAACCCCCAATTTGAAGAAAGCCACATGATTACAAGAGGCACAAGGTACCGATCTCCGATAGACACAAGAGCATGCAGGGTATTTTTATCTTAATCGCCCAGTCATAGCTCTGGTCAGTGACTAGTAATTATATAAAAGTAACAATTCATTTGATCAAACCACCTTAGATAGCACCATTCTGAGCTAATATAGTTTACAGCACTCCAACAGATAACTGGAAAGGGGGAAGTGTAAAGACAGGGAAGGAAATAAGAAGCAAAACACCAAGTCTTTTGTTTGAAACACATTCCTGATACAACCACAACTTTGTTTTTCATTATCTTTGATGTTGTAGCCTAGTCATTAATCCTAGAAGAAGCACCTTTCTAAAACATTTTCCCTCATCCTGATGTATTTATTTTATTTAAAGCTCACCGCAACATGCAGAAATCAGTGGCATTTCAGGGTGATTGGTATCCACAGCTGTATACTCTACATAAGGCAAGTTTTAATAATTTAAAAATTCATTACCTGGACTGACTGCTTAAAATTCTTTCATGGAACACACACACACACACACACACAAAACCCCCACATCAACCCGCAAAAGACCTCCCAAACCAAAACACCACCAAAACCCCAAGAATCACAAGGCATAAATGATAGGGAAGAACTTTGCAGATTTCCCAACAATCACAAAATAATCTTACAAATATCCATTTGCTGAAACCAGGGCATGCCCTCATCTTCTTTCTCAAAAACAATACACAGAGATATAGCAAAAACCAAAGGAAGAATGTAAATTAATACCTATTCATCACAGACTGTCTATGCAAAAGGATTATGACCAGGAGGGTAAAAGGCACAGAGAAGTAGTTAGATCACTTTTCTCTGCTTGTTAAGCGTTGCAGCTTTTAAGTGGCACTACCTTGAATCCTCAAACTTTTCTCCCCACCTTCCAGAAGCCTGGGCAAGAATTAAGCAACATTTGCCTGCAATCTAAGCATGTAAGTCCCAGCAAAGAGAAAGCAAAGAAGAGAGGGAACAAACCCAAATAACAGCAGACAAATTTGCAAGAAAACACCACTAGCACCCCAGAAAACATCAACCACGTACCTGACCATCAGCAAAAACTAACACATCTTCACCTCCTCTGCTCCATTGGTACTTGTCTCACTTCTTTACCATGGAACTAGCAAATAATTATTTTTGGGTCCTGGAGACAAGGAATGAGATAGTCAAGGTGTAGCAACCACCAAGATACAGATCCATCAGCAGGCTAAAATGTCACCCTCATCTTGAAACTGACTGCAAAACACTGAGAGCAGCTGCATCACCTTTTCACCACTTCAGCTGTTCTTCATTCATACCAGGCCTTCAGCTGTCTTTTTAAAGCCTTCTCTTGCATGCATCTGGAGGTTCCCAGGTGCTATGCTTTGAGGGTTTCTTTCAATTTTTCTCCCCGGCCCACAATTATATCCCTCCCAGAAGTTGGTGTCTAGTCTGTAAGAAACTCAGCTGGTGTCTGGATTGATTTGCTGCCCCTGAGGGAGAGCTTAAATTAACTTTTAGATACTCTAGGATTTCTCTTAGTTGATTCCAGAAACTCTGCATCTATTACCCAAAGAACTCATTTTGCTCCCCTTCTCATCTACTGTGTCTTTTAGGTCTCCTCAGACAGACTCAATGCTTTGTTAGATGCATGCAATTTATGAAACCAGAGAAAGACTTGCAGAATTGGATATGCTCTGTGCTTTCAAGAAATTTTCAACCTCTACTTGCCCTAAGACTG
The DNA here is from genome assembly GCF_929443795.1 of Astur gentilis. Classification (NCBI taxonomy): domain Eukaryota; kingdom Metazoa; phylum Chordata; class Aves; order Accipitriformes; family Accipitridae; genus Astur; species Astur gentilis. The sequence continues at coordinate 18,490,088 of NC_064891.1, forward strand.
CTAACTGTAGTAGTCAGTAGCTCCTCCAAAAGTATCACAATGAATGTATTGCATCAGCAGTACTCCTTACCTGGTTCCTTTTCAATGTACAGTTAGCCTACAAGTATAAAAGTTCTGGTCAAAACATCAGCATAAATAACAAAGCGAAGACAACAGTATTGGACTAATGCAATGACCACATGGCTATGAACGTTTATAAATATCCACAAGTGGTGCAGATACAGCAGGGAACCAGCAGCATACTTCCTTCTCTACAAAGCCACAGAAGATCAATACGAACAACATGAGAGCAGTGGTTAGGAAGAAATTCTAGGAGTGAAGGTGTTTTGTAGGACCAGTGAAGGAAGCACTTAGAATCAACACATTCACTTCAGATAGTAAAAGGTTCTCTACTGCTAAATCTGTGGATATTAATGGTGGCTAGATTTACAATTTGTTTTCCAAAGATGGAAAATTTACAGATACAGTCTGACAAATATTTCTTAGTCCTGTGAGAGAAACGCAGGAATATCTTTAGTGGAAAAGTTATCTGCATAGGTGCAAGAGGAACTGCAGGGAAGGAACCTTGTTTTTGAGCACATTTCTGAAGCTCACAGGAGGCTGGACAGCAGCTCTACCACCACAAGCATCAGAAAAAAAGGCGATGCTTGACACCAGTGTTACTAGCCTACCGATTATTTTCCTCTGGATCTCCAATGAGTAGAGAATTTTTTATAAACTGAGATTGTTACAAGCAAGTATGTAGCAGTCATATTTCCAATACAAATTTCAAAGAGCAAGCATGGCTAATACCAAATGCCAGAGATTCTCAAACCTTCAGGTTGAATGAGAGATTAAAGCCACACAACCTGATAATCCAAGAAGAGCGTTAAGTGGATTTGTGACGAAACACAGCTTACACTCTAAGAACTTCAATATCCCTGAATTGACTTCACTATGTCCAGAGGACTGAAAAGTCCCATTTTGGGCTATTCCAGTCTCAGTTGTGACACCTCAGTAGCATTCCAGAATTTCATGTTTGTATTTAAGAAGTAAATATGAGGTCATCTGTGCATGACTGAATCCACAGTAGAACCCCTTCTAATTCACAACAAAAGATAAAGTAAATTAGGTGTTCATTGTGGGTGACTTGCTTATCAATAAAGCAAGGTTTCAATCATATCCTCTGCTGCCAGCAGCTTAGAGAAAAACAGAGAAAACAATTAAAAATGACCTCCACGACTGGCTTTCTCTGCCTCTCAGAAAAGTGCTGCACGCTTATCTAATTGTGCATGGATAGAACGCAATATATATTTGCAGAAAATATTCTACCATAGTCTACACATTCTCATAAATAAAATATCTAACCATATTCTGCCACTGACAATGCTGAATGAAATAAAAAAATGTTATTGTTCCCCTCCTACCTCCAAAAAAGTCATACACATTTTGAATTGACTTCAGAACAAAGTAATTACTGGATCAGGGTTTTGAGGATTTGCGGGGCGGGGTGGGTGTTTTCCAGTGCATGTAGTTTATGACTTGCATTTCTCTTGAGTCTCAAATATTTTGCCATTACATCTGGGAGAGAGAGAAATGTGTCAGCAACTTAGTAACAAAAAATACGACTTGTTTCTAAGTCCATGAACAGTTTTGTTACCTGAATTATTAGTCTGGCTATAGCAATACATGTCACTCACTCAGTGAAAACTGAAATTGTACAGTTTCAGATAATTAAACCCCCACCTAAATCAGCAAAAAAGTCAGAGAAAAACTAACATTTGGATTCTTTTCCAGATCACCTGTTGTTGATGTACCTCAAGATGTAGTGATGTGAGACCGTGCAATCCTGGCAAACAGAATTATTCAACTCTTTCAATGCTGAAGCATTACATGTGACAAAACTTTCCCCTGGCAAAAAAGTGAACATTTCAAGAGGGTTTTTTTTCCACTTAACATGACTTAGCAGAATTGATACTGCTTTTCTCAAAGCCTGAAACAAGCAGAGAAAAATCTGTACTGTTAGCAAAAAGACAAGTTAAGACAGGAAATTTTGAACAATATTTTTTCAATTATGTAAGTTAGTTTATGTTTAAAACAACCCAAAATTTTAGTATAGGACTGTATAGTACTGTATAATTTATTTTTCCCAAATTATTTTCTAATGTTTATTTCTGAATTGACAACAGTTAAGCACTTATCTTATGGATTTGTTATTTAAATAATGATTTATATGTTCTATAAGATATTTATGAAATATTCTTTTTAACTAATTAAGCATTCATTATTCCAAACTTTTTTCTATCATCTCATGTGGATTTGTTTATTTATTTATTATTGTATGGGAAATGTTAATTGTGTGCCTGGTTGCTGTTACTACTTTGTTCAAAAGCAATTAATGAATCCAGCTTCTCTAAAAATCAGCTTCCCTCAAATCAGGTTATGTTCAATAAGTCATTTCCATGAGTTATGGCAAACTGGTGTTGAGTGAGAAGATAGAAAATAGTGAATTTTTGGAGATATATCAAGAGAGGGAAAAAAAGCACCTCAATAATTTCCATTCATGGAGGAGGAAAGCCTCCTGACTGACTGGCTTATGAATGCTTTTGATGGTAAAAACCCCCACCCATCACCTTAATAAGTGAAACTAAAATTTGTTTGCTTTCATAACAAATTAAACAAGGATACAGTGTCAAAAGGGAATGAAAACCCACCACTGCAGCATTCATAGCTCAGTTACTGCAGCAGGCATCTCAGTTAAGATCCAGGGTTACATTCCACATCTAGAAAAAAGTTCCTTCTTGGGAACAAGGAATCTAAGTCACTTCACTGTGCATGGGGTAGGAGATTAAGACTTTCAGGTTCATGGTAGATGGTTGATTGAATGTGAGTTTCTAGCATGAAACTCTAAGGGAGAAAACACAATTCTCCAATGTATAAAGAGAAGAGCAAGTAGGAAAGTGCTATTTCCTCTTTAGATAATAGACTTTTATGGAACAAGGGTCAGAAAAGGAGTATATCTGGTATTCGTCATTTATGATAGACAAAATATTTTAAACAGATTAGTAAAGAGCTGAGTTATGGGAAAATGCATGGGTTTTGCTTATTCAAAACAAATTAGGTTGTAGTTTTATGTTAGTCTGCATATGTCTGCATTAAAAGAGGTATGGCAGGTTTTTTCTGTCTAGCAGGCAAAGCAGGATTAGCAAAGACAAAGCAAAATTCATTGTTTCGCCTTTGAAGTTAAAGAAAAACAAAGAAGAAATAAAGCACTTTTAATTATATGAATTAGACTTTACAGCAACTTCTCTAATAATTCTTTATTATATCTAAAAAGACATGCTGCAGCTCAACAAGAGTATGAGCTTTGTGCAGAAATTACTGCAATAATGTTCTATCATCTTGAAGTCAGCTAGATGACTGTAATGCTACCTTGATTAGATGTGTGCTTTTAATATACTTTGCTTTTCACTATGATTTTACAATATTATTCTTTCTTATTTTAAATTTACCATTCATAATTATTTTACTACTACACTGTGATAAATATGAGTTCAGCCAAAACGCAGTTTGCTTGTCTTTCATCACCCCCCGTCATAGTCTGTGGACTAGACAAAGATTTCAAATTTTGTCCTGTTAAAGTAAGCAGAACTAAACCACCTTGTCTAACAGTATTGCATACCTTAGATCTAATTATTCTTATATTACTGTTGACACTTCAGATGACTACTATGAACAGGAGAAAACTTCTTGAGATACGTCATCAAACATACGCTTGATGTGCCCTATGATTTATATCTGGAGGCACATAACATACCTAGGACTAAGCATTTCTGGTTTTGGATCCTTTACTCCAAAAAAGGGAAATGAAAAATTAAGTTAATCTAAACATTTCAGAACTGGTTTTCAGGCCTTCCTGAGGAAGCTTCCAGGAGGTGTAAGAACTGAGGAAAGGTGTCCCAAGTGGTTTACAACTCCTAAATCTTCAGCACCATCTCACAGATGAAAAGTATTCCTAGTGTTTATAGAGGAGATAAAATTTAATGTTATGGGTTCTAATGTAATGGTAAACTAGGGTAAGAGATAAAATATCAACTGGACTTTGCTAATCTCATGATACAATTAAAATAACTCACTTTCTACTTCATAGTGCTGATGTGAAGTATTTATTTAAGAGCAAGAAAACCAAACAAAGCACAGTGAACAAAAGAAATATTAATTCATTTTGAACATTATCTTTGTCAGGTCTACATTGGAGGTAAAAAGGGTTGGAAACCATTATGCAGGCTGCAGGTTATTTTTCATTTGTGTTTTCCTTTAAAATCACTAAAAATAATTGTTTACAATACTTTAGGAACCTAAATACAAAAGTACATCTTGGAAAATCTGCGTCTCAAGACGTTCTCCTAAAAATTTGTGCCTGTTTTCAGAGGGGTCACAAGAAAATGGAGCTTTTTCATAATGTCCTGAACATTGTTTTATTGGTACGCAATCTGAAACAAAATGGTATATTTCTTCTTAATTACAAATGGCAACAATAATCAAAGATCCTAAAGGACATACTGTCAATTATAATTAAAGTTAACTGAGTCTAGATTACAAACTTGTAACAAACCTTGAAGTAGCATTTGCTTTTCTGCAAATATATGTTGTTCTAATTATATCCTTGTAGTCACATGTAGAGCTTTGTATGATAGCGACAGATAAAAATCTTTCAAAAAGTGTTTAATCAAACCACGTCACTTTACGAGAAGAATCACCTAAAATGGAGATTTTTAGACAGCAAATGCCAAAGCCTGGTATCATAGACAAAACACTGAAGAATCCACCCAAATTTTCCTTCTTCTGTCTTGGAAAAATATGGCAACATAGTTTGCAACACTAACACCTTCAAAATGCATGCTATATTGCCATTGTCTGTGTAATAAGATTTCACGAGAATCACAGTCCTTATGCTTCTGTGTCATGTGGTCTTTACTGTTATTCATGGTAATGTAAACACTGTGATATAATGCCAAATTAAGCAACGATATACTGAGTTTATTTCCAGGTTTTTAAGATTATATCGATCTTCTAAAACTCATTCTCTGCCAAAGACTGTTGGAATAACAAATAATTTAATAAGCATGTAAACAAGAAGGCTTTATACAAATTTAGAAGATATTGGAAAGATGTCTGTTAACAACAGAGTATCTTAGCTTCTGCTATGATGGTGCTAACTGAAAATTTAAATTTATGGAAAAGAATTATCTCAATAATATGTTTTAAAATATTCCTATATTCTCACCCTTAGTAATAAATCAATAAGAAAATGATGGGCAAACATGAAATCACTATTTCCAACCCATTTGTTTCACTTCTTTTTACATCTGAACTCTTCTTTACAGGTCTGCTGTTTGCTCTACTGATTTATTGAGTCACAGTTGACAACATTGTCCAGGTTACAGCTGAAGTAACACAAACAGCAATAAATCCATGAGATAGCCAGAAGATAAAGCATGTGAGGAAGCGACAAGTCTGAGACCCCTTCTGGACAACTTGCCTAATAAGACCAAAACATTAAATCCAAGAAAAAGTTTACACATGTGGCGTATTTGTTCTTCTGCCTGTAAGAATGACGAAGCCTTGTTTATGAAAAAAAGATTTTGCCAAGTAAGACCATAGTGGTATTACAATCAAAGCTATATAAAAAAAGAATATGCAAGTCACATATGTTTTTGACATTATATGACATTAGCATGAGCAAAATATTTATCAGTTTGCATATACTTTCCCCTTGTAAAAAAGCACAAAAATCTGAATTTGCCATTTTCTTCTAGAAAAGAATAATTACAATTCCGTAAAAATGTTCTTTCAACTTAAAGCATTTTGTAAAAGTATTTTTAGTGACAAGCACAATAGAGCCATCTACACATACTTCTAGAGGTATACTTTGCATTCTCAGGAACTTCTCCAGAATTTAACTTTGCACTGTGAAGGACTTGGTCTGAGAAAACCAGGTAGCACTGAACAGCTTTATGATTTGTGATTATTTTCCCTGGAAATCAATGCAGAGGAATATAATGTTCAAAGCTTGATTTACCATGCTGACATATTACTTATCTAGTTTCTCATATATACTGCTGTTAGGCCAAAAAAAGGCAAAGCAAATGAATTAATTTTTTATTCCTACAAGTAGACACAGACAGAAATTTGAGAGGTTTGCAGCATTACTGACCCTGTAATTCTGTTCTCGGTTGGCAGAGATTTTCATGTGTCTGTAGGAGGTGCTCCTTTAATGCTAACTTAAATGTTAAAATTAACAGAATAAAACAAATTTAATTATAAATTACCTCCAAGGTTTTGGATAATGACAGAAACAAATAGCAGAATCTAGACTGCAAGTAATCTAAAATAAAAGAAAACTGAATTAGCTAAATATTTTATTGTGTTAGTTGAAAGCTTAAGACAGTTATTTGTAAGTCCTGTTTTTCATTCCTGTCATTTCCAGTAATGTCTGGAAAAACATAGAAAAAATGTTTGAATATCTTTTGCGTTGTTTTATTTTGTTTTCTGGCTACAGTTTAAATCTGTAAACCCCCAGAAATAATGTCTTTGAGTTTTGTTTGTGTTTGGTGAGAAATCCAGTTAAATTGACAAACAAATTATTTATATTGTCTGCAGTTTTTTGAAAAGATACTAGGAAATTAGTCTGCTTTACAGAGAGAGAGAAAAGAGAAGCCATTTAGGGAAGACACACAATACAGCCACTGTGTGCCATCCATTACCCCTGTGTTCCTTAGCATTCATGTTGAATTAGGGATGTAAAAGATAAATGCTTGCCTGCTCCTGCTATTACCTATCCATGTCTAACCCCGCTCTGGATCTACTCATAATGTTTACTCTGCAACCTGCTGTGGTCACACATTCCCCAAGTTTACTGCCCGCCGAGAAAAAATGCAGTCTTTTGTCTAATTTAATCATGTCTCCTAGTAGTTTCAGTGATTGCTCTCTAGTTTGAGGTTTGTGAAATTTGGTGAACAACAGCTCTGCATTTACCACCTTCCTGAATTTGTAAATGCTTTAACCAAACCAGCCCAGAAAGAGTGTTAAACTGGGACGCTTTTGCACAAAAGTACTTATAATTGCTAGGAATACAGATTAATTAAAAAAAAAAACAAAAACAAAAACCAAAAAACAACCTGAGGAGATAGTTTTGCTAATACAGTGACATGTAGTATCCAAAAGGTTTTTAAATGAAACTTAGTTTAAGCCAATGTTTCCAAACTCAAATCTTCTGAAATTACAGAAAAAAAGGAAATGAGCAAAGAGTTAAAAGGTTGGTTCTGTTTCCTGTAATTTGATTTTATTTAATTCAGGGCTAGACATGCATTCTGGCTCACAGGACTGCAGAAACTTCCAAACCAGTCAGATTTCTATAGCTGAAGCTGCAGTGTTTTGCAATGCTCTCCACAGTCTTGGTTCCAGGATGCAGCATGAGTGTAGGGCTGTTTCATATTTCATCATCCCTTCAGACTTTTAATTTTGGCTCCACATTTGATTTGCCTACTGCATTTTCCTTGGTTAATTTTCCTCTATTTGATTTTGGCTTGCTTTCCCCTTTCATTTCAATTCTCTGCAGTGTCTACTAAAAAATCCTTAAACTGAATTTTCTTTCTATATCAGAATGCATTTGAAATTTATCAGAATGAGTAGTTAGCATTGTTAAAAAAATTAGTAATGCACAAGAAGCTGATGACAACTCTACAAGTACACATCTATTATTAGGTTATTTAGTGTCATTTGGATCTCCAGTAGATAGGTACATTCTCTTTGGAAAAAAATGAAACTAGAGAGGGCTAAAATCCATGACACCAACTAAGACGAGATACCTCTGAGACTTTGAGCTGGAATGCCTCAGAGTTTGTACCTGAAGAAAGGAATATTCTGGGCTTTAGTGGAATTGATCCCTGTCCCTCCTGACTGTTGGGCTGGGACATATTGTCTTCCTTTTAGTTAGGACAAGCATCTGCCACATGAGAGTTGTTAGGGTGCTTATGAAAAACTAATCAAGACTTAGGAGAGAATCCCAACAATGCACAATTGGTAGGAAAAAAAAAGAATTGAAACAAGCCTAAAGACAGAAAAGAAAATCAAGACAAAAGGGCAAGGCAGGATCAAGAGAAAATCTGCTTTATCCTCCCCTCCTACTTGCTGGTATGATCAGGCTGCTAGAAGATCAGTAATAAAAGGCTGAAATCAGCCCCCAGGGTTATTCTTTAGCCAAGGACCAAAATACAGATTATACATATCTAGCAGCTTTCAGCCTCCATTTAATATAGATAGAGAAACACCATATGTTTTGTTCTAAGATTGAACTGAACGTTTTTGTTTTGGGTTAAATTTTTTTTTTTTCATCACCAATTCAAAACTTAATTAATCATAAAACCTCTAATAATCACCCATTCAAACTGTTCCTGTAGGACTAAGCTAGAATTTCTGTTGCTGCATTTTATTTTATTTTTTTAAATTCATAATAAAAATTTGACTTTTTCCTCTAAAAGATCTGCTTGAAACATAAATCATAAGGAGGAATCCTATGGTCCATGATATTCAGAAGCTCTAATTTGATGATCATGACTACTACAATTTCATAATTTATGACTTTCTGATTTATACATTGCGCCTTAATTACAGTGTCCACTACCGCTCAACAAGAAAATCTATAAAGCCTAATAGTTTCATATTATCTCCTACATCTGAACAGACTCTTCTACTTCTGAATAGAATGAATATATACTGTCATGAGAAAAGGGTAAATTGTCCTTATACTGTTCAAGAAGTGAAACCATTAGGAAAAACAAAGCTGAATCTTCTCTGTTGCTTGTTATTCTGTTTTGTTTTTTTATTTATTACTAAACGATTTCTTTCTAGAACTTGATGTATCTTCTCCATATACTTATTAAATGTTTTATATTGGTCCTATCATTTTTCCTTATTTTAATCTATGTGTCAGAATGGTGGTTGCCCAGCTATCTTATTTTTACAGTTTATTTTTATGGCTTTGTTTTTTTTCTCTGTAGACACCATTTTAAACAAACATCCATTTGCTAGTTTTATGGAGAGATAGTTTTACTGTTCTTACTGACTCAGATATTTCATAACAAAGGCAACATAGATTATATCTAAGATCCTATATTTATGTGAAATAGTGTAGTTCAAACACCTGATTTCATCCATTCAGTCTCCAATCAAGGTCCTTGGAAAAGCACTAGTTGTAATCACAAAACCACAGACATTTGTGGAACCATTTCGGAGAGTCTAAAGAATTCTGGGCTGGTGATTCCAGCTACTGCTTAGACTGAAAAGACTGATTTGTTTCCCTTCATGCGCAAGTATACTGACTACTGAATGCTTTTAGACTCAGATGCCTGGGGATGGAAGGCTTGTTTTCATTCTGCTGACAGAGTTGGAGTTAGTAGACCAACAGGCAGTCACCAGACTTTCTGCCAATATTACTAAACTCCAGCTTTAAGGTAACTTTTCTCTGGATGGAGAGATAGTTCAGTCTTTGTGCTAGTTAAATTCTCCCTGGAACTGCCAAAACCCATGACAATTAATGCCAGCTATGATGATATTTCTGATATGGACGCTATTCCTTTGGGAGTTGGATCGAGTCCCTTATATCATTTAATAAAGAAAAATGAACAGGCGGTGGAAAGATTTTGTCATGCCAATTTGTGTTGGTCTTTAACCAAGAGCTTAATTGGCTTTTTATCCATTACCATTCACTGAAGCTATCATTTGGGAAAAGATTTTGTTGCTGCCTCAATAGTGAAGAAGTATCATCTAAGAAGGTGGAAGATATCTTCCCTACCTCATAGGGAAAAAAATGTTACCTAGATATTTTCGAGCAGTAAGACTATCAGCTATATATACAGGGCATAATATTTATGATGAAACACATTTTTCTTTTATAGTGTGCCAGTATTGATATTTTGGATTTGCCTAATCACATTGAATTACACTTTATGAAACTTATATTTCGTCACTTTTGATTTTGGAGTGGATTATCCTGGAAGCATATTATTTTGTCATGAGAGCAGAAATTTATAATATGTATTTTGATGGTGCAAACAGCTGTCATTCTTTAAAAGTAGCCATGTCGTAACATAAAGAATGTAAGACACTATGAAATTTTTAAAGAAGGAAAACAAGAAACAAAGTTCCTCTTTTATAACTGCAATTTAACCTAAATGATTGTTTTTTCTTTTAAATAAAAATGTCCCCATTTCCCTGTCACTTTTAATGTGTGCATTTCTTGTATCTGCAATAAAGCCTTCTTTACATTTGTCAGGTTTAAGTAGAATAAAGAAATAACATATATTTGACATTTTTAATAGGAAGACATGAAATCAATAGAAATAAAAATGATAATTTGTGCAGTATAGCACAAGTTATTGCATCTCCTTCATCAATAAAATAAAATGTCTTTATATATGGCCATCATTTTCCTTTATTAAATCTACACCCATGATCTAAAGCTCTATTGAATCATTGCAATAGTCATGCATATTTCAGATGTTTAAAAATGAAATTTGACTTCACTAAGTCTCAACCAATCATCCACACTGCTAATATAATTGCAAACTTTATTTGCTCACATGTCACTTATAAGCAGTTAAACAAGAGGAGAGAAAAAATATAAGGACTATGTGGAAGCCCTCTTAGCTTAAACAGCTAATACAGAACAAGGGTATGCTTCTAAGAACAGCAAATATCAGTATATTGTAATGGGAAAGTTTTATGATTTACCTTTTCAAAAAATAGATCAGATCCAGGCTGGAGGTGAGTGAGGTGTCAAAGCAATAACATACCATCATCTTAAACATATTCTTGATGATCTACAACACTCAAACTACATAGGTAACATTTATAGCTGACTCAACATTAAGTTAATTAAGGTACTTTGTTCAACTTTTCCTGCCATCAGTATGAAATCCTATGATGATAAGGTATAATACAACACTACTACAGTAGTAAAGCAACTACTGTGGGATATTTTATAACCATTAAAAAAAAAATGCCTTTAGTAACATCTGTAGCAGAGCAGTATTTGTTAGAATAATAGCGTAAGATTTGCAAACTGGGATACAAGATTATTCATGACAAATTAATTTGTAAACAATCTCCCTATTTTCCAATGTAGCAATTTGTTAAATGCATGGTAGAAGTCCCTCTCTTCTCATGTTCTTCCCTTTTTTTTTTTTTAATTTTGAAAGAGTGAACTTATTCCTTATTTTTTGTTTTGCCAATTTTTTTTTTTTTTTACAAGTTAAGGTAATAGCATTGTACATTATTTTAAAACAAGAAAAAATAAGTTTGGGAAGGAAGTGTGTTAGTAATGAGAATACTGGCTTTAGAATAGTAAGACTCAGGTTAGAATACTCATTCCATAATACTCCTCTCACAGATCTTCTTTAGAATACAAGTTCTCTGCTTTCACTTGACTACATGAAAGCCTTAAAAGACCGTGTAAGTAAAATTCAGGTTCCCATCAGCTCTAGTTGTAAGTATCTATGAGGCCTTTAATCTATAATTTGCATTTGAAGTATTCACTTTCCTCATCTACTTTTTCTGCCTCTTCTACTTCCTCCGTCTCCTTTTCTTTACCAAGCTCTTAAGAAACTATAAATGAGACCACCAATGTATTCAACCTCCTTCTCCTTCCCTTCTGCTCCAGTCTTTTGTTGTATATGCATACATAATAGACATTGTAGATTTTGAAATGCTGATTCAGATTCAGAGAGCTGATTATTTTTTCCTGCTTTTCAATTCTTCTGAATTTAACTCTTCTACTGAAAAGAAATAGAGATGAGCAGATTTGGTCTCTCTGCTGTGTGAAATGCTTTCCTGATTTCAGCAGACTGGGATATCTCCCAACTGTGCAGAGATGTTCCTGCCTGATGAGGTCTCACCACTCTTCTGTGATGTCCAGGTAACAAGAGGAGGCAGGTAATTACATTCCATATCATATGACATATGCATAAAAGGTGACAAGCTTAGTATCTGTGGATTCTTAATTTTGATGTTCCTAATCTACTGGTTCCACATCTCAGACTTATTGTTGCATTGATGCCAAGGTCTATAACCCTTCTCCATGCCTAAATAATACACTTTTCTTGGTTTAAAATACCATTTTAGCATTTTTATTCAGATTTTATTATCTCCTTTTTTAATTCTTCCCCCCCTTGCTGTGAATACAAGAGGCAAATATAGGAATATCTTGTGCTAAGAAGCTAGGTGTTTGTAAATAGCAGAATACAAATTAACTTTAAATTGTGTAAGCACTGGACAGTCTTACCCACCATCTCTCAGTGTCTCTCTGGCCCAATGTATATAATTTCTCTTATAAAAGTGAAACTCCCTTTAGAGGAACAATAAGACAGTGCTCCTCACCCTTGAACAGGCTATGCAGCCAGACTATTGAGGCATCTGTGAATACAGGCTCCCTCAGAATCAGGAAAAGTTGAATCCCTAGATTTCAAATTGAATTAACACCCACATCCCATATAAATTCTGCCTGCTGCTGTACACCAATGATCAGGCATTTATTCCTCTTCTTCCACTTTCAGGATTTCAGTTTTCATAAATCATTGGAACTTTTTCTTAGTACAACTCCTTTGAGAAAGGAAAAACATTTAATAAACACTAAAAGGATGAGCTAGGTGTCTTATCTGTTGTACATTTACTCACTTCCCATTAACTACACCTTTTTTTTCCAAGCCATATGGTAGTTAAGATTATACATTTAGAATTCTGGTAATCATCTTTTCCATCGGTTTTTAGATCTTTTATTATTGTAGACTCATCAGCTATAAACAAATAGAAAAATTAACCATATCTTTCATAAATAAACTGCTTGTACTCAGACAAGTGTTGAACAAGTTTCTGCTACTTAAGGAGGAAGATCCAAAAGGTTAAATAATCTCAAATATATACATCATCCAGTATAATGTTTGGAACTTAATTCCTGAATAAAATAAGGATGAAAAATCTCATTGAAATAAGTAGGACAGAGCAGGAAAGGTTTTTGTTCTGGGAGCTTGCTCATTGTGAGTAAAAAAAGGTGAGCAGCATGACAGCCTTGTAGGTTAACAAAGTTAATGCCCTTTCTTTCTTAAACTTTCTTTTTCACATTTCAGGCACATTAAATCAAATTTTGCCCTCACATGCATCACTGAGCTCAACAGGAGACCTCCTTATGCTTCCAAGGGCAAAATTTGTCCTATCCTACTTTTGGAAACTTTTTAACATCTGACTTTACTCATATTTACTTCACTTTCTTTAAAACAGACTTTTTCATTTATTTTTGAACTCAACTTTTTCTATCATTAATCATTCATAGTTTATTGTGATCCCCTAAATTTACATTCTTATCAGTTTTATCAAAAGATCTACAATTAACAGCTTTTATTTAGCAACAAGAGTACAAATAAAAGTGCAATAAAATACTTGTCTTCTAAATGATTTTTTAAAAAATCTCATTTCCTGCACAGAAGAATATTTTTATATGCAAAACTTAACTTGCTTACAGTTCTTGAATGATCACTCACATCATTGCTATTTTGAAAGGACCACTTCATCAAAGTATATAAATATGTCTTTTTGATCATATGAAGCAAGCTGTTTCCAGATGGAAAAGCTCAGAAATTCTTTTCTTTGAACTGAAAGTGACATTCAAAGACATTTTTAAGGAGGAAAGTGTAATAAATACCAAACTTACATGTTTCTAAACTAACAGTGGTGTCTATTCTCTCTGGAACAAATGTATAACAGAATATACATTTAAAATTTAACTAATATTTCTGTATTTAGATGCCTTGACACATATGATTGATACAGGAAGCTTTACTAAAGCAAACAAAGTGAACTATCTCAGCTGCTTATGATAAACATACGGCATACTAATTTAAGGTACCATTTTCTGTTTGTAGATTATTAAGTTTAACATTAAGTAATTTAATTTTGAGAAAAGTATGCTTATACATTTACACAACAAAATGCTCTTATTTGCTGCCCATAACTCCCTTTTGAAAAGAGCTATTAAATACGTACAGTGATAACAGATTTTTTGTAATGCTTTTTTAAAATCTTTGGTGTGCTTTATCATTTTGTTTAGCTGGATGTCTCACTTTAAGTCATGTAAGCAAGAATAAATTGTAGTGGCTTTACCAAGTGGGAGTTAAGACTCTGCTTATCACTGCATATATCAGCTTCTAGGCAAATGCAGTGACCATCTCTACTAAAGGTTGAGACAGGCACTGAAGGTTCAGTTTGTAGCACCAAGATATTTTAGGTAGACTGGATCTATTTATTTGACCTTTCACAGTAACTCACCAAAAGCAGTTTAGCTTAAAAATATTTGTGCCATTCTCCAACTGTTCCGTATAGTCAATGTTATATGCTTGGTGAGCTCTAGGTTAGGTGTTCATCACAGTAGCAAAATACAAGTAAATAAGGAAAAAGCACCTTATCCTATGCTTTTGTAAGATATATTTCAGTCTTGCAGCAAATAGTGGTCTATTATGCTACATGAAACACAGAGAGGGATTTTGGTAAATAATTCTAATAGTAGAAAAAACTTTTCAATCTCTATTGTTTTAATAGCCTTCTAGTTAAAAGTATAAAAAGACAATTTCTAGGGTAGTTTCTTCCTTGCAAAGGTGTATATTCTCAATGCATTCCCAGATGCTTTGATACAAAGACTATTCAGGGAAATAATACAAATATTTCTCAGGTAGATCATCACATCTGTACTTGACTAAGTGTAGGATACTGAGGCTTTTCCTCCCCTCCAAAAAAAAGAGATGGAGAGTGAAAAGTCTTTTACCAGCTCATTAAACTTTTTGCGAGCATCAAATGCTGCAAGTTGCATTCCCTAGCATAATGCAAAAAATACATTTGGCCACAAGGCTGCCTGGATATAAAAGTATTTTTATTGGAAAGCCACTGGTGCCAACAGAAGAATGCGATTCTTATTTTCACATACTTAGCGGCTGTGGGCATTCATTTGCAGGTAGCTGTAAGATATCACTGGCAACACAGAATTAGGATAATGGGGTTAGAAAACAAAGCGATGTTTGACCACAGGAACAGTTTCTGGAATATTTTACAAAGTCTTTCACAGGGATCAGAACAGATAGGCAAATGCATTCAGCTGCAGGAGAAGGCTTGACATAATTTATTTTACCAGGAAAGAAGTGCTATGTTCTGGAGAAATAGCACACAAACTGTTGTCTGGCAGAAGTGGCTCAGAGAACAACTTCACTAAGACTGAAGTCATGTTCAGCTCTGATAGTCCTACTATGAACAGCAGTCAGAGATCATAACAGTCAGGAGAATATTTTCTTTGCTGTGTCCTATAGACCATAAACTTTTAGGTTACTACAAGCCTACAAGATGACAGTGTGATTGCCAACACTTTTTCTTAGTTTTAGAGTCAGATAATGGCAGAACACAAACTAGTAGGAATAGTAACCAAATTACAACAGTCCACTTTCAATATTCATTAGGACTTAGTTCTCACATACCTGTCTTCCACGACTTGTTTCTAAAAGCTGCAATCTTTGTCGGGAAGAAAAACCCACAATGTGCAATGAATTTGATGAGGGTGCGAAAGGGCAAATATTAAAGTAAGCCATTTGTTAAGCTTGGCAATAGAAAAATAGAGTATTTCCATAGAACTTATTCAACAATTCAGAAGTAGTATCGATTTTGATTGTTTTGATTGTTTTTTTTCAAATGTTATCAAATACTTTATCAGAAACAATGCAAATATTGTATTAGACACGTACAGTAACACTGCATTATGAGCTCTTAATCTTTCTCAGTTAGAAATATATTTACACAGGAGCTCATTGTTGACTTGATTCTGATCCCATGGAAGTCAGTATAAATCTCACCATTGTTAAACCAACAGAAATAATTTGAAAGCCCACCCTTAATTAATATATTATTATTATGTAGCAAGACTCAAGACACGAATATTGACTCTGACAAGAGAAGAATCTTTCTAATAGGCCAGTACTTTACTGGGATTAGGAAGAAGCTTCTCTTCCTTTGTTTTTTTTTTTCCTTTTCTCATTTCCTCCCTTTTCTTTTCCCCTTTCCATTTCCCTTCTTTTTTTTTTTTCTCTGTCCCTTTCTCTTTCTTTTTCTCAGTGTGCTTAGCTATTCCACTGTCAAGGCAGAACGCTCACCAACTGAATGATCTGAATGATCAAACACACTGAAAACCACGTAGTTTTTCTCTTAGGAATGAATGTCTTCCTGAGACATGCAAATGGTGAAACATATTTTCTAAGATCATATTTTCACAGAAACATCACTCTCCACAGCAAATATTAATGATATATAATCACTTATTACTTTCATAATAATGTTTTATTGAAAATAACTCATGTAAATTGTAGGACCAAGTCTGTACCATTTAAAAATGTTACGTTTGTATGTTTTATTAAAGTATAAACCATTTCTTTGTTCTTCTGATCAAAGAAAACATGAGAAGTCTGTGAGGCAAGAAGAAATGAATCCCGCAGTGCCTAATTCAGGAGGCATTAGATATTCTACCTCTGTAGACAGAGCAGAATGAAAACTAACAGCAATCAAATAACAGCAAATTCAGAGGATGGTGGGCATATAACTATGAGACATTAAGCCAGGCAACTGGCACTGAATGTCAAACAAATTATTTTTGCATTACAATAGAAATGGATTATATTTGTATGAAAATCCCATTTGTATAACTACTAAGTAAAGACAGTTAGGAATCAAAATAACTGGGTCAGAATGACAGAATAACTATTTGAGGATAACTGTTTTTCATATGAAATATGTCCCAAAGGACAAGATGTGACTATTAAATTAGTGGGCAAATATTAAACCAATTAATGTATTATTAGAAATTATTGATTGATAAACTAAAGTGTTGTAAAAAGAAACTCTTCTCAGGAAAAGTTTGCAGTGGAAAGCAATTGGCACATCCATAGTGTTAATTGTGTGTCTCTCATGAGTTGAAATTTACAACTCTGCTTTGTTCAGCAGATGTTTTAATTACAAGCTTGGGGCACGCAGATGTGTTTGTGCAGTCAGGGAGAAAAATCCTCCATGATGGCACAGAATCGTAGAAGTAAGGCTGGAACTGATCTGGAGACTGACACAGTCCATCCTCCTGCACTGAAGCATGGTTAGACTCGGACTACCTCTGACAGATGTTTGGTTTTAGAAGTTTCTATTAAAGGAGAGATTTCATAATTTCCCTAGGGAAGTTATTTCCTCCTGCTTAATTATCCTTTTTGCAAAAAAGTTTTCCCTGATCTGTAACGTAAATCATCTTCCCTACAAATCAAACCTATTTTGTCTTCTCCTAAGCCTTGCAGAGCCAGAAGTAAACATTTGCATATGAGAAGACTTGTCTGTCCCTTCTTTCTCTTTTAAAGTGTTCTAAATTCCCCAAACAACTCAAGTTTTCTGAGCCTGCAGTCAGTTTTGATGTGTGTTAGACAGCTGCCTGCAACACCAGTAAAATGTCTACTTTAGGTACTGAAGGAAAATATTAATCCTGGTAACAAGTCTCACCAATGCCCAGATACAATCTAATGTGGAGACAGAGTTAAACACTTCCAGAAGAAAAGTAAGAACACCTAAACATAGGTAGATTGTTTATTTTCTTTGTCCATCTTTTTCTTAAAACCAAGGTGCCCAAAATAAAAATGATATTTCATCCAGATTGTTACAAGCATGAAAAAGATTGCAGTAATACTGCAAATATATTAATCTAACACTCCTGTTAAATAGAACTATAGATGAGATATGCATCTCATAATAAATTAAAATTAACTTTTTGTTGCACTAGAACCATACTTTTCAGTATCATTTTTGGTTTGTCCAGCTGTTTCATATTTTGTGTGCACATTTGGCTTTTCTCTTTTAAATACAGTACTTTGTCTAGCCCTTTAAAATACTACTCTGATATACAAGGATAATCATCAATTTGAAATCTGCACTCTGAAGTGCTTTCACCTTTATCTGCATCTTTTTATACATGTTAAAAAAAATGTAACTGAAGGTAGGCCAACATACGGGTAACTGACAAAAGCCCTGAACAGAATCTTGTTCAGAAAAGATACCTACAGTAAATGACTTGAAAATCTTTTCCACTTGGACTGCCTGCAACTTGTAACCAACCCTGGAGGTATTTTTTTCCAAATTTGTACTTTCATCTTAAATTGAAATCAGCTAGTTATACCACACTTCCCTAGATAGCTACCAAAATGTGATATGAAACTCTACAGAAAGTCAGAATATATCATATCTACTATTTCTACCTTATCCACTCTGCCAGTTTTCTGGCTGAAGAAGAAAAGTAGATTGGTTCAATAAGATTTGTTCTTGACAAATCCATGCTGGCTGTCCTTATCCCCTAGATGCTTATAAATTTATTCATATTTGTCCAGGTAAATTTCTATGTATCTCAGTTAAGCTGATTGGTCTTTATTTCCCAAGAAGCATCCTTTTCGTCTTTAAAGTCCCTATGTTTGCCCTTTTCCACTCCCCTAGGACTTCTCCTGCCCTCTCTTAGTTCAAGGGGATAATTGCTAATGTTCAGAGACTTATTAAGCTACTTCCTGAAATACTCCGTGGTGAAGTAAGGAACTGACCTTATTTTACTACTTTATTTCATCCAGCTCACATACACATTCCCTCACTTGCCTTTCAGTACTCCAGCGTGTCTTCCATTTCTCGTTAACTATACTGGTTGCTATTAAGCAGTAGAACTGTACTTTCTTTTGCTTTCCTCTAATTTTTCACATACCTGTGTGAGCTCCCCTGGTTGTTTTTATGTCTTTTGCTAGTTTTCATTTGTATTGTTTGTTAGACTTCCTGGTTATCCTCACATAGTTATGATAGCCTTAATTTTTATACTTATACTTTTTATTCTTTGTGTCTACTTTTATATGATTCCTTTGGTTTTATTTTCAGATTCTGAAAGAGACCTTACTGCTTCCCTTTTCTTCTGCTATGCATTCCCCTGTAACCACCATTTCTTCTGCACTTTCCATGCCAAGTGCTCTCAGAGGCCACAGTTTTGACAAGTGAATATTGTATTAATGGGTACTCAGAAGAGAACACATTTGTGCAGTAGTTGTAAGTGAAAGGGTGCTAGCCCCGTTTAAATTCTCAAGAAGGTATTGAACAATTTGTAAGTGAATTGTCCCTGTCTTGCTGTTCTTGCTTCTTTTCCATTTCTTAGAACTGTGAACTGCATTATGTGACAATTATTTCTCTTCAATTGCCTTTCAGCCTTCGCATGCTCGATCTGCTCTCCCTTACCTTTGCAGTGAACATTACATCGAAGTTGCCTCCTCTGAGATAAGAAACTGGCCTCCACAATTTCAAGAACTTGTTCATGTCTACTGTGTTACCAGTGAATAGCCAAGCATTTAAAGTGCCTCCTTCATTAGAACAGGACACATTCTTTGACCGCTTCCCTCAGTTTTTCCAAATCCTTATTCACCACTCTAATTCAGTGACCCGTAGTCAGTGCAGGATCCCCGGACTTCTCCTTCTGTTGTCTTAACCCTGACTCTCTATTCTTCCTCAAGTTTAGGCAAGCATACTGCCTCACCTCTCTGAGAATTTGTCTTAGTTTTCTAGCCAGCGTTAAAGGATGGGTTTACAGACTGTTACACAGTATATTCATAGAGATGATAAGTCAGAAGAGTGTTTCAAACCCATTCTCCAGTCACCCCTGCAGATTAAACTGTTCCAGCCTCCGAGAAGCTTATTGTTATGCTCACACTAACAGCAATAAAACACCAAGTAGACTACAAGGCCTAGGAATGGGCAAAGGCCAATGCCAAGGAACCCCAAACCAAAAGGGTGCAATCAAATTTCTCAAAATCTCACCAACACAACCCATTTTGTAGTAATTAAAGAGTTCAACTTTCCCCTTAGTTTAGTTATCCCCTAGAATATTTAGCTATTCTGTTGGAATATTCCATTTTCCAATACAAAAGCATTTGTCTGTATGAGCTGACAATCTGATTCACTCCTTTTCCCTCCCCTACTGCTTACAAACCCCTCTCCCTACCCTTCGATCCTTCCACACAGTGAGCTCTCTAAATAGGTCACACAGTGAATTAATTTTCATTTGTTGTACAAAAAGTCTCATCTATTCAGATCTTATCTACTAACTGTATCACCACATTTCACTTCAGATGACTTTAAACAGGGACCACCAGAAGCATTTTATTTTTTTCAGACCGAGTTCAAAATCTTGATTATAGCTTAGAAAGAAGTCTTATTAGTAGTAGTACATTTATCTGGAAGACAGATTTAATCCTACAAAGTGTTAAGAGGCTCAATAAAGGGTCTGTCAAGTATTTCCACATGCTTTGATAAATGCCATTATGTGTATGCCAAATGAATACTATTAATATGGATGATTAAAAAATTAAGAACTTATTTGTTCATCCTTCATCATCAAGAGATGAATTTGCATTTTGATTTTTGCATTTTGGAAAGCAGTTTTTACTGAGCTAGAAAACCTCTAAAGCAAAATAAAATAAAACAAAACAAAACAACTCTGACCTTCAGATAGAGAAATACTCGATAGCATTTTGATTCTTTTTGGGTTTCCAGCATCAGATTTGACTACTGAAATTTCAATGGTACAAATCTACAAAGAGAAATGGGGCTGACTCCTCTAAAAAAGAATGAGACAGTACCATAAAGTTCCTCCTGTATTTTTATCAGAACATGAGCAATCTTGACTCTAGCTTCTTAATCAAAAAAACCTTGAAAGAATACCACAACTGAATCTGTAGTAAAGGGTTCAACATAAATTTCAGGCAGGGTGGATCATTTCATCAGAAAATCTCAGCAATAAGTAGCAAATTTCCTAATGTGAGATATTAACATATTAATTAGAAAGCTGGAGACTTGAACAGGCTTTAAAGCCACCTCCCCAGTGGAAAGGGAACAATTTTCAGATCATGGAAGACATTTTGAAACTAAAAGCTACATGGCTTTTCAAGCATTTTTTTCTTTCTTCATTTTTTGTTTGTTTCTTTGGTTTAGTTTGTTGTTGTTATACAATCTTTCTGGATATTAGGATATTTTGTTTATACTCAGAAGAAAGAATGAACTTTTGTGTTATGTGGTCCCTACAACTGATATTGAAGGATACTTTACTTAAAAGTCAGGAAGGATCAATAAAAGAATTAGCTTAAAAAGGCTTCTAAGAGAAACTTCTTGAATGTAATCAAGCTTCCAGCAAATTATATTGATGTAAATCCTATCAGATCAGAGTATTTAAAGAAATAGATGATAAAAGGGTGACTAATGGGCCAATAAAAACAGTTAGCATTCCCATGTGATGACTTCCATTATAATACAATAATGTTGCCTTGTCTAAAATATATTAATTTCAGCAAGTTCTAAAAGCTGCAGAAATACCGGTAGTTTATGTAACTAGCCAATTCATGTCTCAATCAACTACTTTTTCAACTAGTTGCAATTTTATCTCAAGTGCTTTAATCATCAATGGACAGGGACCTTATTAAAGTGTTGATATTTAATGCTTTAAAATAACTTCGCAGTATTGCTGGATCCTCTTATGAATGCACATTAATACTAATTAGACACCAAAGTTATTTATCGAAAATTGTGATCAACAGAGGGTATTGATATCTACTACATAAAGTAGATATCCCTCTATAAATCTAGTACTCTATAGCCACCCAGTTTATTATCAGGATACACTCCTATGAATAAAATTGGAGCTGCACTATCTCTTTTTAGAAGAAAAAAAAAATATTGCCATATCTATAAGCCTTTGAATGTTCATTAAATTAAAAAACACCAAAACTTTCACATGCTATGAATTGTCACCCAGACATGGCCTTGAATAGAAAACACTGTCAACTACACAGAACAAGTCTTTATGTTTTCCTTTTCCCCTGCTCTCTTAGTTTTCCAGAACATGCTAATGACTGGCATGGAGAAGTACTGCCAGTCTGTCCAGTTTGAGTGCTAAATTTCAGGCAGCAAAACGTATCAAAAAGTAGGAAATAGTATCAAGTAGAGAAAGGCTTTTGCATTTTTGCTTTCCCTTATTCCTGTTGTGATCAACCAGTATCAGATTAGCTAATACTAGTACTTAAAAAAAATTATGTTAATGAGAACACCATAAATCAGAGCAAATTACTTGTTAAGAACAGTTTCTGGCCTATAACTCCCACCTAAAAACTTTCTTTTAGCCAACTATACAGAAATTAAAGGTGCTGAACATAAGTTGATACACACTTTATATCCACAGATAGAAAAAAAAAAATGTTTGTTGTTCAGCTTTTTAAATGTGTTCCTTGGCGGACAAAAAAAGATGTCTATCTGACAGCCAAAATGACTGAGAACAGTAGTGATAGCTCAGTTATTGCTAGGGGATTTCTAATTTGTTCTCTTCATAAAAGTTTAATGCTTGACTTTAATTTTCTGGTTTCTAAATTCACAGGGACACAGCCAGATTTTCAAAACCGATATACATTTCTGAGAAGAAAATAGAAATGAATCTGTTTATCTTTCCTTCTTGAGTATAAATGGCCTTTCTATAGACCTTCAAAGTTAAGTGAATAGTGTTTTAAATATTTTAAGTAAGTACTCCATTTTATAGTGCTGACAAAACTTGTCATTTTGCCAAGTAAAACTGTGTTCTAATGATCAATTGCCTTGTATTCCCTTAAAGAAAATCACCATAGCCCCAAAAATGCAGTTAAATCATTCTGATATTTAAACTGTCAAATCCATATGAGAAACAAACTTGTTTTAAACAGAATGGCAAGACAGAGATTTATAATGGCTTTCCTTCTTAAGAAACTTTCCCTGAACTTGAAGGTTCTCTAAAACCTTAGGATAAAGACCTTATCGGCATAACCTAAGTAACTGTGATTCTAACAGGCATTTGTTTTCAGGCAGCTAGTTTATCACTACCTTAGCAGTATAATATATATAAAAAATATTCTACTCTTCATGTATGGATACAAATATGAGGAAAAAAAAAATCTTGAGTTCGAGTGTTAAAGAATAAACCACAAACATATTCTAATTTTCAATGGGAAAGACCTCCTCATCACACTTTCCTCTTAGTTGAAAAGCAACTAAATATTTTCTCGTTCTGCTATTTAAAGAAAAATCAGAAGAGATCTCCAGTTGCAAAATGAAAGTTGCTTGTTACATGTGATTACTAAAGAGAACAAGGTGTCTGTGTTCATTTATGTTAACTTTTCACTGAAGATGAATTTTGTGACTAAATGCTTTCCAGTACTTCTCCATTCTGATTTGCTGTGTCAGAGATGGACAGTGGAAACTAAAATTTGTTAAGAGTTTTGTAGTAAAATAATTTTGATTCAGAAAATGCCAGGCATTTCGGAAGCAGTTATTTGGAAGAAGTTGATTTTAAAAAAAAAAAGTTTTTACTGTAACTCAGTTAAATTCCTTGTTAAATTCCTAGAGCGAACAAGACAAATCCCAGAATAGCCAACTAAATGTTATAGTATTCACTCTACAATGAAAATGTCTTCTTGCCTTGACAGCAACAGACATCTGTACCTGTGCCACTAGCAGTTCTGCAAATTGCCTGGTGATACTGCAGTTAGGACATCCGCCCTCCAGCATCTATTACCTTCCAGTTGTATCTGCAA
This sequence comes from Astur gentilis, assembly GCF_929443795.1. Lineage (NCBI taxonomy): Eukaryota > Metazoa > Chordata > Aves > Accipitriformes > Accipitridae > Astur > Astur gentilis. The sequence goes on from NC_064891.1 coordinate 18,513,808, forward strand.
GAACACTTCTGTAATCACCATAGCTTCCTCAGTGTGATCATCACCCGGTTTCTTAAACAAGTAAGATAATTCTGACAAGACAATAATTCCTTTGTTTAGAGCATCTGCAACAACAAGTACAGAAGAGTAATGAAGAGTTACTATATGGCATAACTCTAGCTATTGGTCCAGATTTGCATCTGAATCTCTTTCACAAAATATATACAAAATGAAATCAAAGAAGGTTTTGACAAGGGAAAAGATGTGACTCTGTTCTGACAATTCTGAAAGTACATTGATCAATTAAACCCTAAATATATCACATTTTCTTTATTGCTTATTCATAGAGGTAAAGTGTATTGATACTCCCAATGAGTGGAAGGTTTAAAAAACAATAGACTTTTTTCTATTTTTTTTGGTCTTGTATCTACCTCCATCAGGCTGAGCTTAAGTGTGAGCACTACTAGTACAACATTCATGTTAGCTTTTTCCCTTTTCCCTAAAAACTCCTTATTTGTACCTCTTAGTTTATTTCATTCTTTTTTGTAGCTTTTTTCTTGGTCACCTGGTTTTGGCAGAAAGGACTGAGATTTATTTTTTTTTTTTTTGTCACAGCTTTGAGTCCATGGATATAGAAGCAGTGATAGAAGAAATGACTTAAACAAAAAAACCCTGACACCTGTGCAACTATATCATGTTCTGGTGTGTCTGATGTCTCTCTTCCCTCAGTATTGAAGTCTAAATTATGAGTCTGCAAGAGAAAAAGAAACAATTTTCTAAGCCTTTGTGGTTTTTTTTCTCCCTCTGTCCTCACACTGTCCTTTCATCTTTAGGGAATCAGCATTGTTCCCCAACTGTAAAAATAAGAGTATAATCTCAAGGCTACATCTCCTAAAATTTCTTGCAGTTAAAATATGGCTGACTAATCCTCAGCTGGAATCAGAGTCTGCATTCTCCAAAAAATTCCATTAAAAAACTATCCCCCAGAGAGATGAAATAATGCTGATATTAATTCCTGTTCAATTCAGAAAGAATTACCTTGATATTCTACTTAATATATTTTTGTAAAGAAGTTGTCACTAAAAGGCAGTTATTCCAAAGAGTTGGTATTCTGCCACTGCCTCTCTCACCCTCCAGTTATACCAAGATTACCTTTGTAGAAATTAACACATCTACATAAAAATAAATTTCCTTGTTGAGTGGATAAACTAGTGCTGGATCTTTCTGGATATGTTATGGTTATGCTGCAGGTTTGTAGCAGCACTAGTTTGTATCACAGTATTTGTACCACAACATTTCCTGAAGCACAGTATAAAACCAGCATCTTTAATCCTTGTGTTACATACAACTACACTTCCAGTCATCCTTGAACAGAGATAGGTTTCTGATGTTATTTTTTAAAATATTTTCCTTTTGTATAGTGTCTAGAATGTATTTGGCTAAACTTTTTTTTTTTTTTTTCTGAGTAGGTCTGGATGTTTGCAAAATGTTAAGAAAATACAAAGTTTCAGTACAGGTTTAATATGGTTTGCTTAATGAGAGAGTAAATCAGTCCTTAGGGTTGAAAGACTTCTTTAAAACTCCAGTGGACATTTAATTCTGTCAAATAGTCCTGCTGTGAAACAGCAGAAGTATTTTCTACAGTTCTGTGGAGCAGATACATAACAAGACTCTTTCATTACACAATTGGTAGCACAAACTCTAGAGCAAAATGGCTAACTCCATTTCTCACCAGACTTTCTGATGTAGCTTTGTTACGACTGATCTCAGCCTCCTGTCATTACTTTTCTTCTTGCTTTCATCAGAATATGCATATAAAGAGTATGGAAGTATTTCCCTCTAGACCTCTAGGATTTTACAAGAACTTTCTGTTCAAAGCTAGGAATGTGACATAGCATTCAATCATTCCTTTCAAAGATATGTAATTTCCTTAGTATGTGGAAAGATTTCACTTGTGAGTGGAAAGAAATTGAATTGCCTTATTACCTTATTTTAAATTCCAATCTCAAGTAGTTTTCTTTACTAGATCTGTCTTAATTTTTAGAGTATAATTATCTTGACAGAATTTATTTATTTTTACAAATACAAAATGAATTTTAGCATGAAAAAATTAACTCTGCATAAAGCAAGAATTCAATTTTCAATGTAGTAGTACTTCCAAGGTAATTTGTTTAAAAGGAAATATGACACTTTAGAAATCTGCTTGATTATACAGATGTGTTAAAAATGACCAGCAGTTTCCTGGATGTTGCAAAACAGTTCAGTTCTTCCAATGTTAAACCATAAAGTGCAGCACATTACAAATGATGCAAAGAAAGTTGGGAGTAGCTAACCTTACCAAAGGTAAGATTGCTGATGATATGCAGTATGATGATACTATCTGTCCAGTAGTAAGAATCAGTCTTCTATGGAAGGACTATGAAGTTTAGAGATCAGTACATGTAGTTAATTTCCCATTCATTTCATACTCTTCCTTTGTTTCCAGCTGATTACTGCAATCTTGCAATTTGTTGAATGGGTAGGATGGTACTTATTTTGTAAAATACTTTGAAACTTTTGAAGTGCTAAAAGTTGAAACATGACTCTAGACTTTTTTCCAGCAGGGAAACAGAGAAAGTTTCAGTCACTTAATCTATATTTTTTTTAAAAGCTAGGTATGTGGATGCTCTAAAGAAAGAATAAACCCAGTAGCTAAGAAGCATATGCATCAGTCATTCATTCTCATTGCTTTGCCTATCCCTTTCCTGTCTGAAATTCACTATCATCTCCTGAACAGATGTCCTCCACCTTCTCCAACTTTTCTCACATTCCTAAAAAAAGAGGTGCATACAGGAATAAGGAGTCCAACAGAAGCAGTCTAGAAAATCTTATTTCAAGATTAACAAAGTTAATATGAAGTGCATCAGGCTACAGAAGTTGTCATCATGCTGACACTCCCTCATATTTTGTTACTTGAGAGCTCTCATCGTGTCATCTTGAATCAGTTAATATATTTCAGTCTTTCAACTTGATAAATGCTACATAAAGCTGTAGTATAATGTACTGATGCCCTTCACCCTGAGAGCTTGTGCAAGTTATCATCAACCAGTTTCATATTTTCAGAAGTATCACCAAATTGCTTAACTGAATCCGGTGTGATGAAATCGTCATCTTAAACAGTGGTAAGAGGCAGAAGCCAAGCAACAAATACTTACCCTGGGGGATAAGTATTTGGGGCAAGGGAGAAAAAGAGATCAAAAATAATCTCCAGATTATAGATACAAGGAATGAGTTTGTGTGAAACTGTTAGCAGTGACAAATAAGAAGGAAGATGAAAGGGTTCAGAAAAAAACCCCAAAAATTTGTTCTGGCCACAATTCCTTGCTTGACCTCGAAGACAAAGAAGCTAAAATGTTGGACTGGCTGGAAATGTGTGGGTAGTGACTCAGTATGTGAGGACAACACCATTTCCTTTTGAGTAAATAGCAGGTGCTTTCCATGGTAACCAGGTAAACTTATTTAAGGATCATCACTTTCCACAAACAGTGAATTTTTATGCTTTCTACTTCTATAAACAAAACTTGGTCCATGAAATCCCTTGACTGTAAAAAGTTGACTTAATGTATAATTCAAAATGTAAAAACACACCCCTTTTTGACTAGAAACTACTACTATCAAAGTGTTGTGGCACAGTCATTATGTGATGTCATAATTTATAAAATAAGTTGCATATATCAGTATTTCCCAGTGTTCATAAATTAATAGGAGACTGTTTTCAAAAAGATACATAAAAACATTTGATGTATTTCACTTTTTAAGGGTATGGACCAGAGGGGCACATATGTGTTTGATCTATTGATATCTGAGTTTATCTATGCATGAATAATAGTCATAGTCCTCTATAGAAGCTGCAAAAGATTTGGCCAACTGTTGAGATATGTCTTCCTTTAAGAATTTGCCTATATATCTTATCACTGATCCAGGAAGAGGTTGGAAAAGAACACTTTGTCTTCTACGAGACTGACACATTTTTATTCTTTTATGTGGGGAACATTAAAAATTATTCACATCATCACTATACATCTGAATCAAGAAAGAAATAACAAAATCAGTAGAAATGTTACAGAACAGAAATACCCTTTTTGACTTCCACCTAGAGAGATCTTGGCTTACCACACAGTGTGTGGTGTTTTCTATGTGCACTGGCTTTTGTAATATCAGAGATTTACTTAGAAGCAAAAAACAAAAATAAATTTCTAGTGATTGAGACTGTTCTTAACATTTCTGCTTATATTTAATTAAATAAAATGGAATTTATTAAATTCTATTAACATTGGAAACAGTTTTAATCCCTTTGATGACTCAACACCTTTATATCAAAAGACTGGCTAATACCAGATTGGGAATTATTTTTAATGTAACAGTAGGAGCTGCAAATAATTCGACTATAGCTGTTTTGTTTTATTTATACGTTTTTGTTTTTCATAGCCTTAATATTTATGTTAAAGAGCTGGAAAGGGAAGGAGGGAGATGAGAAAACATAAAATTAATTAGTGGGTAATACATCCACTACCAGCTTCCTTCCTATTTGGAAAGCAAGCAAATAAACAATATGCTAATTTTTCCTACTCCTGCCTTGTGTTCTAAAGGCTGGACAGTATTCTAGAAGTTGATAATCTTTTATTAAATTTTTCTCTCCCAAGGTCTCTCTTCTGCCTGCTTTCATTGTTTGTTCAAGTCCCCAAGTCCCAAGGTTCAGCATTAGTTCAAAAATCCCACTTAAATCTGTTTTCTCACAGTACTGTAAATGTTATCCAGCTCTAATAAGTCCCCAGAGTGCTACAATATTTTTTAAACTTATGTTTGTAGCATCCTATATGGATGAATTCAGAAACTATCAACCTTTTGATTAATACATTGTGCTTATAAGTTGTTCTAATAGTTCTTAATTTTATCTCCATAATTGGTCTTAATCGATCTCTATACTCTCATACAATATGAACTGTAGATTGGCAGAGAACCATGGTATTATATTTCATAAAAAGAATTGTATGTTTTAAACCTAGCAGAGACTACTAAAATCAATTTGACCTTATGCATAGTACATGTCAAGTAAACACTGCATCAAATTTTTGATTGAATTTAGAACACAACCTCTAGAAAGATGTATTTTCTAGATTTAAGATTCTGCTGAGTGAGGGATTTGCTTTGTGATTTATTACCATCACTGGAAAAACCCTTTAATAATACTTCTAGTTAAACCAGAGAAACATTGGTTGTCAGTCACTTGATCTTGATATGACCTTTTCCTTCAGACTAAAGAGCTATCTATCATCAAAAGTCTTTTTTCCTCATACTTGTGTTAATATACCATAATTAAATTATCTTCCAAACTAATCTTGGACAGATGGAGTAAAAGAATTAAACTCTTCAATCTGTATGTCAGAATTTCTGATTCTCAAATCATTCTGATGCCTTTTTTTACCCTTCCAAATAATTTCTAATTTGTGAACTTCCATTCTGTATTGTAGATACTATACTCCAGCAAATGTCTTATGGACTTGCTTATCCACCTCAGCACAATATACTACCTATCTAATTCGAGTTAATATTTCCTTCTCTACAGTTTTAGGTTGACCTTTGCCTTCTCAAAACAGTATTTCATGAACAGTATCTATAACCAGGACATCTAAGACATTTTCCAAATCAGTATGCAAGATAACAGTCAGTCTCCCTCTCTGTAAGGGTGACTTCCTTTACATCTTCATCTGTTTACGCAACTGTAACTACAGCAGTAAGAAAGTGTGAAAGGTGCATGGTAAATTCAGAGCTGACCTTCAAACATGACTCAGTAGTTATAATTCCTAGGCAAGCTTCCAAAATCTTTCCTCAGGCAAGACATACAGCTATCTAAAAAATATATTTGCCTGAAATTTGTAGTGTTCTTAAAGTTCAAGTCTTTTCATGATACCTGTATGTAAGAAACTGGGGAATAAGAAAAAGTAGGCAAGCTCTCATGTACACGTGTCAAGTTTTGAAGAGTAAAAAAATAAAATAAAAAAAATTAAATATGCAGATGTATGACTTGATTTTTTCCTTGTTTTCCTGGTAATAAAAAGGAGTATCTCTGGAATATATCCTGCTTCACACATATTGCTAGACTTGGTTTTTGACAGCTGTTCTGGGCAACTCACCATCCTTTTCCACATACTTTGCTTTTCCAATGAGTTTCAGAGCAGACCAGCTGTCAGAGAAAGAGTCTCGCAAACACTGCAAGCCCACAAGAATTTTTTTCTGTGCTTGATTTAGAGATCAGGTCTGCTTCTTCAAAGTTATCTTCGTATCTTATTAGATGGAATGTACTTGAAAGACTATTTGATAGCAGTTAAATGGACCCGTGTTTTTAATAAGGAGGTATTGTAAAGATTAGAAAAATAAAGAATTAAAGAAAAAACCCCCAACTTTCCCAATTTCAAATTCTTGGCATAATTAAAAATTAGGGAGAATAATTCTTTCTTTTCCTTTTCCTCATTTCACTGTGCTTTGACACTTCCATTTTTGGATTACTTTCATCCATTTATGAAGCAGTGCACAATGGCAGGAGATTCCCACATAGGAAGGGCAAAACAATTACAATAAACTACTCAGAAAGTGAAACAAAAAGTTTCAGTCTGAGAAAAAGACCTTAACTCAAAAAGCAATGGAAAATCATATCTTGTTCAAAAAAGAAAAAAAAACCCAAACAACCAACAACCCAACACAGAACAAATTATCCCTCTCCCTTTTTGCTACTTTTAATCACTTTTTACTCCTGGTTCAGGTGACTACTCTATGTTTATTGAATAACTTGCCTAAACAAAAGAGGAATACAAAAGCAAGAACAGAAACTGGGTAGCAGCGTAATTTATTCTTCCTGTCTGCCTTCCTACATATTCACTAACCCACCAAACTCAGCATCTGAAGAGGGAGTAACACTCTTCTGTTCCCTTCTATACTTGTTCACCATTGAAAAAAGCACATAGTAGGGAAAGTGGACTTTTGGGTTCACAGCATTACTTTACTTTCTTCTCTGGACTAGTCTATGAACAGAATAAGTTTTGTTGCCTTCTTTACCCAGACTATCCGATAAACCATAGCCTGACTGTAACTAATAATACATAGAGTTCCCATAAAGAATTAGTAATCTTTTAGCAGTAGATATAAATCAAGCCTGTATTTCCTAAAACCAGATTTCCTCTTACTTTGCACTGTTGGTATCTAAAACATATTTGGCATAATTATTCCTCTTAATTATTCTATTTAATTGACACAGTTATTCATCAGATAGAAGAAAAAATCACTTTTTACTTTATGGCATTGTTTCAAATCCCTGCTCTCTATCCATGTAATGTAAATCTTTCTCATTTAATCTCTTTGAAGCAAGCCCTAAAGAAGTATTGTATCTTAATGCTATTCCTCACTAATAATTATTTTATAAACCGCTGCTTCATTCTAGAAGAATTAGTTGAGTCACTTTCAGCAAAATCAAATGTATCTCTTAGGAACACATTCTGTAAGTGTCCATCCTGATTAATGTGTTACTGTTTGATCTAGCTTTTTTTTTTTTTTTTCCTTTAAACAATCCACCCCCCACCCATATCTTCAAACACAAAAGACACTCAGAATGTCAAGTTCTTCAGGATATTGGGTTAATCAGAATGATATTGAATTCTTAGGGGGAAAAAAAATGTACTTCTGCTAAACAATAAATATCTACTTGGATTTTTTCACCCTCTCATAACATGAAATAAGGAATTAAACAAGGATGAACATACAATCAGTCTGATGCAGGTACCATTTTTCTCACATAAAATTACAGTCTCTTTTTGTATGAGTGAAGGCTGATTTGAGATGGATGAAGTGCAGCAGAAAGAACTCAACAAGGGAGCAAGGCATAAATTACTCCACTTTAATTTGGCCAATGGAAGTGAAAGTAAAAACCTGTTATTTACTGTCCATTATTCAAACTTATTAAATGAAATAGCTGTCACTATTTTTCTGCAATGCAATGCAATAATGCTCTTCTAGGCCTCGGATCTAAAGGATGGATGTCAGAGGTACCCCTATAACACAGGGCAAGGAATGTGTTTTACAAAGAAGTTCTTCATAGAAACACTCTCCTCCCTCTTTGCTCACTTCAGTGTAAAAATAACAGATTACAGACATCCTTCCCTTTACATCCCCCACATCAGAGTTATTTTTAATCTTGAAAGCACAGACTATAACTTAAAAAGATCAACTTAGTCTCCTAAATCTATACTTGCTTTTCATATTTATGATTTTATAGATTTTATATGCATATAAATTTGCACATCTATATGCACATATATGAATTATATACATATATACATGTAAAACAGATTTTTATATTAAAAAAAGTAAATTGGAAACTAGGGAAGTTTCTCCATAGATAATGCATGCATAGATACGCTTAATTACACACCAGCTGAATACAAAGCAGCTCTCACTCTAATTAATACTTCTTTTGAAATCAATGTGAGTCATTGGGTGAAAATCTGTCTTGAACATCAAGTCATTCAAAGATACGTAGATCTGAACCTAAAAAGCTATCATTAAATGTGTACTTTTAAAAGCATGACCTGCACACAGTGCACTTATGTCTCAATTTAAACAATAAAATTAGGTAATGTGAGATGTTCTGAAATACTTCTGTCGTGGTTTCAGCCCGGCCGGTAACAAAGGACCACGCAGCCGCTCGCTCACTCCTCCGCCCCCCTCCGGTGGGATGGGGAGGAGACGGAGGAGAGAAAAGGAAAAGAAACTGGAACCTCGAGGGTTGAGATAAAGGCAGTTTACTGGGACAAACACAAAAGAGATTACAACAACAACAACGGCACTAATGAAAAAAGGTATACAAAAAGAGTGATGCACAGTGCAACTGCTCACCACCCGGGACCCGACGCTCCGCCACTTCCCCCACCGAAAAAAACAGAGACCACCCCCCGGCCCGCTCCCCATTTATATACTGGGCAGGATGTCACATGGTATGGAATAGCTCCTTGGCTAGTTCAGGTCAGCTGCCCCGGCTATGCCCCCACCTCCCAGGTTCCTGTAAAAATTAACTCTATCCCAGCTGAACCCAGGACATTATCCACCCCTTATTCTATACCATCTACATCATGCCCAGATCTTACTTTTTTTTTATTTTTTTTTCCAATCAACCACTACAACTTTCCTTGTCTTATATATAAGTATATGGACTCCACCCCCTGACCTCGCACACACACACACGGTGTTCCTTTAGCCTATGGGCTATCCCTCTAATGTGTCCATCAATTTTGGGGCTCTATCTGTTGTAACAGTTCTTCAGGATAAGAGAGAGATGGTGTGAGATGTTGGGTTGTTGTACGCTGCCTCTGGAACTTGTGGCTAGTACATTTGGTGCAACTCATGCCCCTGGTCTGCAGGTCGAAGATGTTGATCTTGAGGAAATTGGTGGGTGCCAGTTCAAGTTCTATCGCTGTTGTACTTGGCTCAGTTTCAAAAGTCCATCCTGTAGTCATTTGGATAATTCTCACAATAATACCCTTGATATGGCATATAGACACTATAGATACAATGACATGCATTGGCAGGTTATTTAGCAGTTAAATATCATACAGCCCAATTCACCGGCTATTCTCTCCCAAAATCAAATCTCCCTGAGGTACACATCGAACCTCCCCATCCTTCTGCATCACCCACCAGGTGTACCCAGGTCCTTGAGCAAAAACAACCCCTTGAATGGGTTTGCTTCTGCTTGAGGGAGGACTAACCCAGACTGTCTTTCCTAACATACTCCTCATGCGCACTACAGGGACTTTATCCCCTTCTACAGTATGTGGATCTCTTGGTTGGGCGGGGCCAGCCCGATTGGCGGATCCTCTAGTATTAACTAACCAGGTGGCTTTTGTTAAATGTGTATCCCAATGCTTGAAAGTTCCACCCCCCATCGCTCTCAATGTAGTTTTCAGCAGTCCATTGTACCGTTCAATTTTTCCGGAGGCTGGTGCGAGATAAGGGATGTGATACACCCACTCAATGCCATGTTCTTTGGCCCAGGTGTCTACGAGGTTGTTTCGGAAGTGAGTCCCGTTGTCCGACTCGATTCTTTCTGGGGTGCCGTGTTGCCATAAAATTTTCTCTTCAAGGCCCAGGATAGTGTTCTGGGCAGTGGCATGGGACACAGGGTATGTTTCCAGCCACCCAGTGGTTGCTTCCACCATTGTAAGCACATGGCACTTGCCTTGGCGTGTTCGTGGGAGTGTGATATAGTCAATCTGCCAGGCCTCCCACTGTTTATATTTCAGCCATCGTCCTCCATGCGACAGGGGTTTTTGCCGCTTGGCTTGCTTAATTGCAGCACATGTTTCACATTCATGGATGACCTGTGAGATAGTGTCCATGGTCAAGTCCACCCCTCGATCTCGAGCCCATCTATATGTTGCATCTCTTCCCTGATGGCCTGAGGTATCGTGGGCCCACTGAGCCATAAATAGCTCACCTCTACGTTGCCAGTCCAGGTCCACCTGAGACACTTCAATCTTGGCGGCCTGATCTGCCTGGTGGTTGTTTTGATGTTCTTCAGTGGCTCGACTCTTGGGTACATGAGCATCTACGTGACGTACTTTTACCACTAGCTTCTCTATCCGAACAGCGATATCTTGCCACAGTGCGGCAGCCCAGATGGGTTTACCTCTGCGCTGCCAGTTGCCCTTCTTCCATTGCTGTAGCCACCCCCATAGGGCATTTGCCACCATCCACGAGTCAGTATAGAGATAGAGCACTGGCCACTTTTCTCTTTCAGCAATGTCTAACGCTAGCTGGATGGCTTTCACCTCTGCAAACTGACTCGATTCACCTTCTCCTTCAGCAGTTTCTGCGACTAGTCGTGTAGGACTCCATACAGCAGCCTTCCACCTTCGATGTTTTCCCACAATGCGACAGGACCCATCAGTGAACAGGGCATATTGCCTCTCATTTTCTGGCAGTTTATTATACAGCGGGGCTTCTTCGGCCCGTGTCACCTCTTTCTCTGGCGACATTCCAAAATCTTTGCCTTCTGGCCAGTCCGTAATCACTTCTAACATTCCTGGGCGACCGGGGTTTCCTATGCGAGCTCGCTGTGTGATCAGTGCGATCCACTTACTCCACGTGGCGTCAGTCGCGTGATGCGTAGAGGAAACTTTCCCTTTGAACATCCAGCCCAGCACTGGCAGTCGAGGTGCTAAGAAGAGCTGTGTTTCAGTACCAACCACTTCTGAGGCGGCTCGAACTCCTTCATATGCTGCCAAGATCTCTTTTTCAGTTGGAGTATAGCGAGCCTCGGATCCTCGATATCCCCGACTCCAAAACCCCAGAGGTCGGCCACGGGTCTCCCCAGGTGCTTTCTGCCAAAGGCTCCAGGTAGGGCCATTCTCCCCAGCTGCAGTGTAGAGCATATTTTTAATATCTTGTCCTGTCCGGACTGGCCCAAGAGCTACTGCGTGAACAATCTCCTGCTTAATCTGTTCAAAGGCTTGTCGTTGCTCAGGCCCCCATTTAAAATCGTTCTTCTTCCGAGTAACTTGGTAGAGAGGGCTTACAATTTGACTGTAATTTGGAATATGCATTCTCCAAAAACCCACAACACCTAAGAAAGCCTGTGTTTCCTTTTTATTAGTCGGTGAGGACATAGCTGCTATTTTGTTGATGACGTCCACAGGGATCTGACGACGCCCATCTTGCCATTTTACTCCTAAGAACTGGATCTCCTGCGCAGGTCCCTTGACCTTACTTTCTTTTATGGCAAAACCAGCCTTCAAAAGGATTTGGATTATTTTCTTCCCTTTCTCAAAAACTTCTTCTGCCGTGTTGCCCCATACAATGATGTCATCAATATATTGCAGGTGCTCTGGAGCTTCACCTTTTTCTAGTGCAGCCTGGATCAGTCCATGACAAATGGTGGGGCTGTGTTTCCACCCCTGGGGCAGTCGATTCCAGGTGTACTGGACGCCCCTCCAAGTGAAAGCAAACTGAGGCCTGCACTCCGCTGCCAAGGGAATGGAGAAAAATGCATTAGCAATGTCAATTGTGGCATACCACTTAGCTGCCTTTGATTCCAGTTCATATTGAAGCTCTAACATATCTGGCACAGCAGCGCTTAGCGGTGGCGTGACTTCATTCAGCCCACGATAATCTACTGTTAGTCGCCATTCCCCATTGGATTTCTGCACGGGCCATATGGGACTATTAAAGGGTGAGTGAGTCTTGCTGATCACTCCTTGGCTCTCCAGTTGGCAAATCAGCTTATGGATTGGGATCAGGGAGTCTCGGTTGGTGCGATATTGTCGCCGGTGCACCGTCGTGGTAGCAATTGGCACCTGTTGTTCTTCAACCTTCAGCAACCCCACAACCGAAGGGTCTTGGGAGAGACCCGGCAGGGTAGACAGCTGTTCAATCTCCTCCGTCTCCAATGCAGCTATACCAAAGGCCCAACGGTACCCTTTTGGGTCCTTGAAATACCCCCTCCTGAGATAATCTATACCAAGGATGCACGGGGCCTCTGGGCCAGTCGCAATGGGGTGTTTATGCCACTCATTCCCGGTTAGACTCATTTCAGCTTCCAATACGGTTAGCTCTTGGGATCCCCCTGTCACACCAGAGATACAGATGGGTTCTGCCCCTTTATAACTTGATGGCATTAGGGTACATTGTGCACCAGTGTCCACTAGAGCCTTATATTCCTGTGGGTCTGATGTGCCAGGCCATCGAATCCACACTGTCCAGTAGACTCGGTTGTCCCTCTCCTCCACCTGGCTGGAGGCAGGGCCCCTCTAATCCTGGTTAGAACATCCGTTACTCACTTTCTGCACACGTAAATCGGAAGTCCCTTCAAGGGGATCAGAAATGAGATCAGCCCATCTACTGCGTCTGGGGGACTGCTCACGGGAAACTGGAGCAGCAGTTTTCCAAGAATTCTCTTTTCTGGTTGCTTTTTCTCGCAACTCCTGTACCCGTGCATCCAAGACTGAAGTGGGTTTTCCATCCCACTTCCTCATGTCCTCTCCATGGTCACGCAGGTAAAACCACAGGTTAGCCCGTCGAGTGTACTTTCTCTCTCCTCTCTCTTGGGCAGAGGAACGCTTACTCCCAATAACTGCGATGCGGGCCTGTACAGGTGAGGAGGAGGACAGATCCACTTTGAATTGCTGGAACTCTCGGGACAACTCCTCCACAGCTGAGACACAGGCCCGTAGGGAGGAAGAGAGACTCCCTTCGTATTGCCGGAGTTGGACAGCCAATTCATCCACCGTTTGTCCATAGCCTTCTCTCCAGGACATTACTGCCAATGAGTTGGCATAGGTTGGTGGTGCACTTCGTAGAAACTTCCGCCACATGGGTTGTGTGCATTGGACTTCATCTGGATCTGTGGGTGACTGCGCATTTTCTGGATCATTGTAAATCACCTCCAGCACGGCTAATTCTCTCAGGTACTGGATACCTCTCTCCATGGTGGTCCACTTGCCTTGGTGACATGTAACTTCATCCCTGAAGGGGTATCTTTCCTTTACACCTAACAAAAGTCGCCTCCAGAGGCTGAGGACTTGTGTTTTTCTCCCAATCGCCTTGTCGATGCCCCCTTCCCTAGACAGAGATCCCAGCTGTTTGGCTTCCTTACCCTCTAATTCCACACTACTAGCCCCGCTATCCCAGCATCGGAGCAGCCAGGTAACAATGTGCTCACCTGGGTGGCGGCTAAAATCTTTTCGCATGTCACGCAACTCACTCATGGATAGAGATCGGGTAATTATTTCAGGTTCTGCCTCTACCTCCTGTTCTCGCGATGACCCTGGTTCATCTTCATCTCTCGCTAAGCGAACTGATTTCTTTGTGTGTTTCTTTTTCTGTACAGGGGCGACTGATACTGGCACAGGCTGGTTCTCTGGTTCAGCTGCAGTGTCTGTCACCGGGGTAGGGGTAGTCATGGTACCTGTTGTCGTGGTAGGGGCAGCCACGGTGCTTGTTGTCGGGGTAGGGGCAGCCACGGTGTCTGTTGTCAGGGTTTGGGTAGCCACGGTACATGTTGTCCTGTTTTCCATCTTTTCCCCCTTTTCCCCCCGAGGGTGCTGCATAATATCAAGCAGTGTTTGGTAGATATTGGCCAGAGCCCAGCACAGTGCAGCGAGTTGTATGTCTTTGGAATAGCCACAGCATTTTTCTTTCAAATATTCTGTCACTTCATAAGGGTTCTGTAGTTGTTCGGGAGTGAACTTCCAAGTCACTGGCGGTGAGAAGTTCTCTAGATACTTGCCCATATGCTCCCACATGCCGTGCCACCCATGAGTCTCCAGCTTTGGGGGAGATCTCTGAGTGGTACTCTTAAAGAGCGTTTTTGTAGCCCTAAACAAGACCTGAAACATATTCAGGAGGCATAGCACTAACAGCACACTGGCTTGCGCATCCCAAGGATATTCAAAATTCTCAAAAGCTGTTGTAATTAGTCGGAAGGAGAAGAGGGAGGTGAACGGACGGGGGGAGGTATCCCCCCCTAATTTCCCCATGGATTGGGTGTAATTACCAATAAAATCCGACAGAAGGCGCCCAAAGTATGGAAATGATATCACTGCCTCATACAGATACCAGCTTAACCTCATGACCAGTGATGTAATCATTTCATAAGTCGACATTGCCCAGTACAGCAAAATGATAATCCCAATCACTCTCCCAGAGATGAGATACGCAACTACAGGCAATACATAGAGCATATAAGAGCTTACAAAACGCCACCATGTAAACAAATGAAACAACATTGTGACTAACATCTATATATCTAAGAAATGCGTTTGGCAAATTTGTTTCAACACGCTCTGGCCAGATCTGTCGTTATCTCAACCCTTCTGCCCCACGTTGGGCGCCAAAAAGGACTGTCGTGGTTTCAGCCCGGCCGGTAACAAAGGACCACGCAGCCGCTCGCTCACTCCTCCGCCCCCCTCCGGTGGGATGGGGAGGAGACGGAGGAGAGAAAAGGAAAAGAAACTGGAACCTCGAGGGTTGAGATAAAGGCAGTTTACTGGGACAAACACAAAAGAGATTACAACAACAACAACGGCACTAATGAAAAAAGGTATACAAAAAGAGTGATGCACAGTGCAACTGCTCACCACCCGGGACCCGACGCTCCGCCACTTCCCCCACCGAAAAAAACAGAGACCACCCCCCGGCCCGCTCCCCATTTATATACTGGGCAGGATGTCACATGGTATGGAATAGCTCCTTGGCTAGTTCAGGTCAGCTGCCCCGGCTATGCCCCCACCTCCCAGGTTCCTGTAAAAATTAACTCTATCCCAGCTGAACCCAGGACAACTTCTTTAAGCAGTTTCACACTCCTCTCATTCTGATAATGTTTTTCTTATCTATGACACCTATGAAGATTATATTGCAGATAAGAAAAATAAAACTAGTTGTTTCTGTGGTAATGAATGACTCAGTTAAAGCACAGTAAAGACCTTCTTATTTCTTTCAAAGAGGCAACCAGATTTTGGTTTTGGTTTTGTTTTTTTTTTTAGATTTTTCCTTATATGGGAGAACTACCCAGCCAAAGAAAGAAGAAATAAGCAAACAAGGCATTTGTGACCACTGTAAATACTAGTCTTTGTTTTTAAAAAGCATTCAACCTTACTCTTTTCCTTGCGATATTGCATGTATAACCCAGACAATAAGCTTCCATAGACAACAATATGTTCTTCATTATATTTGTACCTAGAACAGAGGTGGAATTTCTGCCTAAATGTCAGGACACTGTGTGCGTTATTTTCAACATTGTCAGTCTGCTGTAATTAATTGCTGTCTTGAGAGCAGCAATGGAACTATCACTCAGGACTAGTTCCAGTAGTATCAGACACACAAAAAAGCACACTATATAGTAAAAAGCTGATAAATATTTCTCCTCCTATGACCATACATAGTAACTGCTACTCTTTCTATGTCTGCAGCATTAGGATTTTGTGGATTTATAAAAGGCTCCATAAAAATTAAATGATACCAGCCAACTTTCTTGATATTTGAAAGGTCTAAATTTTAGTATTTCAACACTGAATTGACTGAAATACTATCTAGAAAGACATTTCCAAAGGGTAGGTGGTAAAAGAAGCTGTGAGCCTAAGTTTGTCTCAAGAGGTTTCTGTTCTGTGAGTCTTTATTTCTCCATCTTCTGATTCCTCGAACCTTGTTTAATCTTGGTTTCAGAAATACAAGAGAACTTAAAAGTTCCTAAATCTTTTATCCTCACCCAGTTCATAAGCATTTTATCAAGGTTGCTTAAAACACCATCTTTAAAGTTTCTTTTGCTACAAGAGGAGCATAAGATAGCTTTGAGGATAGAGAGGGTCATAATATTTTTAACAAAAGTAGACCTTGGCAAAAGTGAAATTCTAGGAACAGCTCAAGAAGATTTCAGAAACTGATAGGCATTACATTACAGACTGACATTTGGCCCAGGTTTAAGCAGTAGATGACCCACCATTACACAAACTGACCCAGGTCATCTTCAAGGGTTAACAATGAGTGCCAATCACACACCACCAGACAAGACCAGTGCCTTTCTGTGTGAGTGACTAGGATTTAACTGTGTGGAATGAAATCAGAGACTTACAGAAGGAGAAGCACAGTGTGAAGGGGAAATTCACAGCATCATGTTGAAGCAGAGACCAGAGCCACCTCCTAGGACGCAGAGAGAGAAAGGAGATCTAAACAGACATCAAGATGTAGGCATAAAGGCAGCAAGAGCCTCTAAAATTATGCCATGAGATATACATCTTCAGAAGTACATGTAAAATGATGATAAAGACCTGTTGCTGTGGCCAAAACCCAAAAGGGTAGAATTTCTTCTAACATTCACGCGCTACCTATTTCTAAAAATCCCATAGGGAGACAATGAAGCATATTATAAAATGACCAAAATCATCATCCTATTGATAAGGTTCAGGAACCTGCATTTCAAGATGTGTCTGTATAAAAGACGAAACAAGCTTATGCTGCACAAAAATACTTGTTTAAACCTGGATCAGTAAACAGCTGTAAGCCTTGCAATTCTAAATGCCACCTACCTGATTCACGTGGTATCTTTCACATCTCTGGTAAACAATACAGCTATTTCACCAGCATGATCAAAGTTCACCTGTCATCGTGAGATACCTGCAATCAGCCATCAGTTGACATGTAACAGAGATGCTATGAGAATTCGTATTACCAAAATGTATTAACAACTGTCTGTATCTACACTGCATTACAAAAGAAATGAAACCAGAATCCACTTGGAGGCCTTGTATTTGTACCATAACCATGCTGTCCTGTAATGCAGTATTGTGATTGCTAGTAACCAGCTATAAGCTATGTATGCAGTGAATTCGCAAGGCCTCAGGGCTCAGGCTTCTCAGATCTGCCCTGTCTCAACTTTTCTTGAACTGCCTGCAGCTTTGTCTTACTAAGTTTTGCTGTGACAGTAATTTTTCTGCTGACCAGCATTTTTTGTAATAGGACCAAGAAGAGCAGGAGTGTGAGCAAAACTCCCAAGAAAAGGAATAAAATCTAAGCAGCATGTACTAAGAAGTATGTGTGTAACAATTTTAACTTAGACTTTATATATACAAACTTATATAAATTTATATGTAAGGTGTGCTGTGTTCTGCCCATAAACAAGACTGTGAGTGTAGCAATAATGTGCAGCATGTTGCCTTCAAGCACTGCATGGTGTTACAAGGAAAATGTCTGAAACTCACAGCTGGGTGATGACAATAGCTTTGGTAAAAAGTGACAAATACTCTCAAAATTATTTCATCCATCCTCCCACTATCTGAAAGTAATTGACAAAAAACCTGCTGAAAAGAACATTTCTTAATTCTTTCCTACTTTCCCCAAGCTACCTGACATACTCATGCCATTTAAAGATTTCTCAGAACATGTCTGAGTTCAGATGGCAGAATATAAAACATTTTAATCCAGGAAAAAATGTAGTGAGGTACTTCTTTACTCGGTAACTATAACATAATATCTAACTTGTCAACAAAGTAATATTTTTAAATGGTACCTGTCACAGAATATAACGTTATAGGAATATGTTTGTGCTCAACTGGTTTTGCCAATGCTTTTAAGAAAAACTTTAAACAAAGCAATGTTTCAAAGAATGCATTATCTGAAGGTTGATGATGATGCAGAGATCCTTAGGTATGGGACAAGATACAAAGAAAAATTGCTTATCTGGTTTCTGATAGCTAGATCTGATATTTGCAATCTATATCACTTCTTAACTAAAATCACAGTGGCTAAATCTGTTGATTATTGAAAATTATTGATAATTTCTGAATTTCTTTTACAAAAATATTGACAAAGATTAGTAGAAATGTTTAGGTAGCTGGCAGGTAACACACCATCTTCCTAAAGGGTTGCACTGTGACCATTTACAGATATGGTTTAAAAATGTTCAAAACTCACATTTCACTCAAAAAATACTCTCCCATCCCCCAGTTACTTACAAAGATACATTCTGATTGAATAAACTTTTTTATGTGGCTCCTACAATACAGCAGTATAATTCTTTTATTGAGAGAATCAAATCTAAGAGCACTTCACTGATGAAGTCCAACCATTGCATCACTCATCCCTATTTCACATTTCTTGCCTTACTTTGTGGGGGCAGGAGAATTTCCCTCTTTTTTGGAAATACATTACAAACCCCAAGTTTTTATCCACCTCTTCTCTGACTTTGTGTATTTTATATGCCAGATTTTAATTCTTGAGGCACACTGCTCACCTTTATTTTAAACAGAGCATTAAGTAAATATAAAATAATCAATAGAAGAGGTAAAAACAACAATGTACATATTGGAATTTTAATATAGAGTCTGAGATCATCTAATCAAGAAATATGCAATACATTCCAGATTAGTTAATTGGTCTTGACTGACTCAGACGTAATGGCCAACGAACAGATTTCCATACTGTGCTAAGACAGGGCATCCCTACTCCTTTTCCCTTTTATTAGCCACAGAGGTAACTAACCCAGATGTTTTAAAATTAGTAAGGACTGCAATTTAATTTGCATTGATTGGCACTTCTTATCTGATATACTCACATAGACTGTTTTTCTTTGCCTGAGCTGCTTACACTAAAAACCCCACAGATTCTATAACACACAGTACCATGAACAGCATTAAGATTTCTCTTTGCAGTTCAGTCCTCATTTCATTCCCTTTTAATTTCAGAGAAGACTCTGAGAATGTGATAGGATAGCCTGGGATTTTTTCAATTTTTTTTTTGTATGTAAACTTAAAATTACTGCTATAACCACTAAAAATACAGACAAATACCACAAATGTACCCCAAAAGCATATTACAAAACTTATTCAAGACCACTGTACTTAGCTGAGGCAAAGGTCCGTTTTGCACAATCTGCTCTGAGAACAAGCAGTAAGTAACAGGTAGTGAGGTGTGTGAGAAGTAAAAATATAAACTCATTCTATGGTGCATCCTTTCAGATTCTAGCACCTGTGGCTGTTAATTCAGAGACAGCGTAAATTCTCACTGTATATATGAAGTGAAATATTAAAACTACATTGTTATCTTTCCATCTTGACAACAACACCTTGACTCCATTAAGAGTAGGATTCTATTATACTAAGTACAGTACAAACATATAATTTCTGCCATAAAGAATTATCTAACAAAAATTTACTTGAGATAATCTACAGGGCTAAGAAGAGTTTCGGAATGGGACGGGAAAAAATAATACAAAAAGTTTACCTTACATGGCTTTTCAGAGAAACTCTGCTTCAAAGAACAGAAGTTTGGTATACAAACTGCTATCTTTTTCAACCAGTTAATGGCCATCCTTTGTGATTTAATTTGTGCAGTAAAAATGTAAAGACTATGTTTTGTTTGGTTTTGTGCAATAACTGGCTAATCAAATGTTTCTTGATGGAGATCTCTCAAGCTGCAACACAATATTCAATTCAAACTATATACAGCATATAAAATTACTTACTAAGGGATCCAAGCCTCTCCTTTTTTAATCCTAGAAAAGATGTTTTAGTAAAAATAATCTATTTGCTAAAAATGTGTCAGCATAAGTTATAATGTACAGAAGTGAAACTCCTAAGAATTACATAGTTGGATATTTTTCAAATTTTGTGTGCAACTTCTTTGTTTTCAATTCATGCCAGTGTGAAAAAAAAAACAGTAAATGTACTTTAAAAGAAAGATCATAATTCTGAAATTAAAACCTCCTGTTTATTTAACTTGACAGTAGACTGGGTACAGTGATAGTGTAGATTGTATGAGCAAAAAAAGGTACTTTGCTGAAGTGTAAGACTTACTCAGAGACCACTGACTCTTATTCTCACAGAGCTGCCCACATGAACTTTCATTATTTGCCTTCAAAAACCTTATAACCTTTAGTTTATTCAGATGATAAATCCCTTATAAGCGGTATAAATCCCTATCACTGCTAACTCATTATTTCAAATTAAAAATATAAGTTGTACAATGTAAGATTCAGTTCAAACTATTCAGAGAACATTTCAATTCTTAATTGCACAAGGGACGTGGTTTTTTTCCTACAGTAGGTCTTCTGGATGCGAAGTTAGAACACTGGCAATGTTGCAATTTACAAAGGTGCTAATGAGCTTCTTTAAATAACAGATTATTGCAGTAATGTTCTTCTGTTGTGATTTTACAGTGGCAGAGGACTTTCACACAATGTGAGAGAGCATCATAATTTGCTTTTCTATTTTCTTTCTTTACTCCAGACAGAAAAAACTAGGAAAAGTGTCAAATAAAATGACACTAACTTATTTCTATCAAATGTTCCCCTATTAAAGCTCATTTTCTTATGCAAAATAAGCAAATGGAAAGAGGAGGGGGGAATTCCTTCTCTGGGTAAATACAAACTTCCTTTATTGCTTTTCAGAATGTTACATGTTTCCAAAATGACAGCAATACTCACGTGCCATTTTAGTCAAGTATTTATCAAAATATATTTATGGGTTTAAACACTGAAAAATATTCAGATGGGGCATGTTTTATATTTTGTTTCTCACATTTCACTTTTTTTAGGCAATGTGAAGGAATATTGTTATTTTTTTTGCATCAGAGATTTTAATTTACAGAAAAAAACAGATGCTTGATGGCAACATTTCAAATACATGAGGGACCCGGCAAACAGCAAAAATTGAAAATTTTCAAAGAGGGAAAAAATTATTTTAAACAAATGTAACAGTTCCAGAAACCATGGTAGGATTCAGATCATTCAGTCTAAGCGTGTATGAAATTACAGCAATTTCCAAAGAAGAGAGACCAAAGCCAATTGAAAGAAATAGCACCTCCAGTAATCTACAGATTACACTATACCAAATGCAATCACCAGCATCAATAGGCATACCACTTTTACGTTACAGGCACACTGAACCCCTTATAGCAAAGATGAATTTCACCTACTACCTAGAATATCAAATCTCTTTTAGGTGCTTGTTGTTTCTAAGGACAACAGCTAATGTTATATTATGAATATTCTTAACCAAGACCAATGACAGTACTTGTTTATTTGGGCTTTTTTGCTTTTAAGTGAGTTAGATTGGGAGAAAATTGACTGCACAGTCTACATATATATCTCCAAGGTGATACTGGGCTATTTCACAGAATCCCTGTTCCAGTACCCCATTATTACTCTCCATAACGGTATGACCAGTCTTGATGGTGTTTTCATATGTGACCGAAATTTTGCGGTTCCATTTTCTTAGGCTTCTCTTCCTTCTTGTCCTACCACCTATGACCCTGTTTCTACTGGGTGGTTCGACATCAGTCCTCTGACCCTTCCCTCCCCAAACTTCAACAGCCACTACAGGCAGCATTTGGTCATGAAAATGCGCATTGGGGCTTTACAGGTAGTCTTTAGCCTAAGTGCTATGCCTAAAGAGTCTGTGGTAGGATAATAAAATTTATCCTAAACTGTATTACAACATGCAACTTAAATTTTATGATTTAATGGCAACCACATCTTAACTACATAAATAAATCACCTTGGTTGTTTTAAAAATACAAAATATAAAGAGGTCCCATCATGTAAAATAATTACTAAGTATTTCTCAAAAATCAAGCCTGATAAATACTATGCCCTAAATGTTCTGTGTCCTCTGAAGACATCAAGTTTCATGTATTTCACTTTTCCTAGAACAGCTGCCTCTCATTTTAAGTTAAGCATTCAAATGGGTTGTTGGATGTTCCACTACAAGATTAATTTCTGCAAAACGCTACAGGTAACAAAGGTAAGATGTCTGAGAACAGACTGGGGCTCTGAGAAATCACATATGACAACAGTAATGTGGAATCTATTGGATAATCACATTACCATTTGAAATTCTCCAAATGTCAACCGTGGAAAAATAATATTTCACAGGTTTTCACGTTTTATTCACTTTTCATTGAAATCCAGTAAAACCACAGAAAACAGATGGAGAAACAATCAGGAACCTGACAAAAATGTAAATATAAAATTTCACACAACTGAAAATGTTTTGCAGATTTACTGAAGGAATACTTTGATATTGTTTTAACTGTTAGAAAAACACCTAGTTTAGGATTTCAAATTAAACAGCTTATTTGCATAATGTGGTTTCTGTGATTGCTAGTTATTCTTTAAATAGGTTTGGAAAGCCAAACTGCAGAACCTGATTTAGAATCACAGGAAACTACCTACCTACGCAGCTTTCCTTGAGATTCATCTTTCAGGAAATCCTTATTTTTGCTCCACCTCATTAGACAAAACTTTCTGCAACTTGTTGAGACACTCTGAGAACCCAAGTGAAGAAAAACTGGTACTCCCATTCTCATTGATAACATTTCTTATTTAGTAAACTAAAATTTATCAGCACAGAAAGAGAACAAACTATATATTAAAATGCAAGTATAATTGAGATTTATCATGAATGTTCTCTAGAACCCCCAGTCAAAGGTATTTTGACACACATTTCCACTGTGTACACAAATTCCTAGGGGCACAGAAAAATGACAACCTCAGCGAGACAACAGCAGCCTCAAAAATACCAATAGCAATTGAAAGCAATGCTATTGTGAGAATGCTATGTTGCAGAAGTGAGACTGTGGAAGAACACAAAGCTTACTCCATCCCTGCTAATTTGGACTAAATAGAGAATGATTTCCTTTGGTAAAAGTGATTTTTCAAACAAAATCTGGTTTTCCTATGAAAAAATCATTAGTTCTTGGGTTTCTAAATTCTTTTTTTCATTTTCAAACATCTCCCATCAAAGAATAATGTATTTCAAAGTAGGTGGTTTTTGTTGTCTTTTGTCCATGTGACAAACACTTATCTACCACGTACTTTTTTCATGAACCACATAAATATTTTCCTGATGTTAAAACTTTCAAGATTTTAGATCTGAGAGCCTTCTGATCACTAAGCTCAGAAAGTTTCAGAACACACACATAACACTAGGCCAGAACTGAACTTACAAGCTTCATAATTGTGTGTGTGTGTGTACGTCTGTGTGTGTAGTTATTTATGCCCTTCTTTAGTGAAATTGTTCTTTGTATTTTCTATATAAGAACATTCACATTGTTTCCTTCAGCCTCATTCACATGCAGAAGTTATACCACATTGTTTCCTTCATTTAATTTGTTTGAGATATCCTTAGGATATGATTCCACATGACTTACATTTTTTGGCACTGATATCCAAAGAAACAATGTTTATTTCTTGAGAATGTATGCCATCACTGCATACATCCCTTCCCATCTTTCTTTCTAATAACTTTTTTTTGTAAAGTTGATTCACTTTTTTTTTACAGGTTTGCCTATGGGTTTGGACACATTGATTGCTTTCTTGCAATTGTATTTTTATGTCTGCTATTCTTCTTGATCTAATTTAATCAGCAAGACAGTGCATTTAAGCGTTCTCTGATTAATATTCTGACCTTAATGCTATCATAAGCATAAGGGAAAAGCTCGTATAATGGATGCCTCTATCACTTCAACATCATTTTTGTGTGTGTATATGTGAAGGTATATGTTAAAATAGTTCCAGTCTCTGGTCTTAGGTCAATTTATGGATTTTTGACAAAATTTTCAGTATTCTTCTAGTCCATTAAAAACCTTTGAGTACAGCACTAAATTACTCTTCATCTTTTTCTGTTCTCACCATGTTCAGTGATGTCTTGGATATTGTCTGAATAAATAAAACACACCAAAATCTACCAATTGTGTTTCAGTCAAGTTCTGAGGGAAAACTTACTCTAACTGAATTTTGATGCGGCTGTCCCTTCCCTTCTTTTCCCAGACTTTTTTAACTTTATGACTGCTAAACACCTTAAAAATTATGTCACTTGCTCTCCTATTACATGGTCAATGCATATGATTTCCACATATTATACATATTGGAAAAATTCTTCTCCATTAATGTTGAAACGGCTATGAAGATTTCATGCTATAGTGCAATTTTCCTGAAATTAGGGCTTGATAAAGATAAAGCGGAATAATGAGATTTCTTTTTAATTAGGAATTCAGAATTCTTGGTGGTGTCAGCACTATTATTTTTTTTTAATTATGAAAACTATATTAATTCAAAGAGTTTTTAAACTTAACATTTTCTGTTCCATTATTTTGATGCCAATTCGGTAATGGTTTTGCTGCTTACATCCCACTGACAACTTCCAATCCACATACTAGTCAAGTATCGCTAAAGCGTTTTAACAGCTTCCTTTGGTATTGTCAATTCAGAAGATGATCAGAACAAAAAAAGTACCAAACAATGCATGAAAGGTTTTGCATGCCAGATTTCTAGCGAGTAAATGCATATTGATTTAATCTCCTTCCTTCAATGTACTAATTTCATTGTTTTCTAGTTATTATTATGCAGTATTTGATACACTCTGACGCTGCAAAGTCTTGTCCACATGCCTTGAAGAAAGGCCTATTTATGTGCTTGAAATCTTGAGAGTGTGTGTTGCTGAGCCAAAGGCCTAGTTTATAAACTTCATAAATACCAAGCTCCCTTCCAACTCTAAATCCTTATTTCCAGTTCTAAAATTTTACACTGCCTTGGAAAATTGTTTCTTCAGTGCTAAATCCAGGGTGGAGGTTAACTCACTCAACCTTGCAGCATGGAGAGCAGAGAAATTGAAGCATGTATAAATGCTGTAGCAAAGCATTTCAGTAGTCTTCAAATCATTCAAAACTTTCATGCATATGATGGTTATACAAGATCTTAATTTTAGTAGTTCCTAATAATAATAATAATAATAACAGCACTTATTAGCCTCAGTTGAAATTGAAGAAAGTCAGAGCATCAGATGAGGATATTTTGAAATCAATACCTTGTTCATACCTTTCTAAATTACTGTCAATTTCTTTTCAAAACTTGCATTGAAAAAAATCTGATTTTTAGCCCATAGTAACCCCATATAAACCCACAATACTTAACCTGATAAACTCCCTTATTACTGATTAGTGTTCTCCACTGTTATTGATTTCTTTGTTTTAAGCAAGCTATATTTTATAGAGCCAATAAAACAAGCCAATATGGGCTTTGTTGAACAGAAATGGATTTCCTGAGTTATTCTGTCACATCAGACCTCCATGTCACAAAACTGCCTTCATAAAATTATTGATCCCTGTCTTAGAAGCCTCTTCTTATTTGACTTTTGTTTCCTGTATTTCCTGTGAAACACAGCCTTTACTCGCTAGGAAGCTTTAGCGAGATGTTAAGGGTCTTCTAATTTAGTTATTTTTATTCATGACCAGGCCATAATTATTAATCTTTTTTATAATATTTAATTTAGTTCTTTTCCTTTCTCAGTGAGCAACCCTGTTTGTATTTATAGACAACAACAATTCAATCCTCCTTGCTATGTCAATCATGCCAAGTTATTCACGTATGTCAAAGACATTTCTCTCCTTCAACGTTTTTGCTAGCAACTTTCACATTTCTACGGCATTGAGAGTCTGTACACATTTGATCTACTACATCTTGACAGGGTGGAAGGGAGAAATCAAGCACAAGCCCCGAATCTTGGTGCTTAGATAACTCTCTTTATTTAGAGCTATAAGCAAATTGCTTACCCAACTGTTGTGGTTTAAGCCCAGCCTGCAACAAAGCACCACAAGGCCGCTCGCTCACTCCTCCCCCACGGTGGGATGGGAAGGAGAAAATAAGACAAAAAGCTCATGGCTTGCCACAAGGATAGGGAGGGATCCCTTGCCAATTATGGCCGTGGGCAAAAAAAACAAACTCAACTTGGGGACAAAACAAAATCGATTTAATTTACTACGAATCAAATCAAAACAGCATAATGGGAAGCAAAACCAAATCTTTCCCCAACCCCTCCCTCCTTCTCAGCTCAACTCCACTCCCAATTTTCTCTACCTCCTACCCTGCAGCGGCACAGGGGGACGGGGTCGGTTCCTCACACGTTGTCTCTGCCGCTCTTTCCTCCTCAGGGGCAGGACTCCTCACTCTTCCCCCGCTCCAGCGTGGGGTCCCTCCCACAGGAGACAGTTCTCCACAAACTTCTGCAATGTGAGTCCTTCCCACAGGCTGCAGTCCTTCATGAACTGCTCCAGCATGGGTCCTTTCCACGGGCTGCATTTCTTCAGTCACAGACTGCTCCAGCGTTAGCTTTCCCACGGAGTCATGGCCATCTTGGGGGGCATCCATCCCCCTGCTCTGGTGTGAGCTCCTCCCCGGGCTGCAGGTGGGCATCTGCTCCCCGGCTCCCCTCCGTGGGCTGGGGGAGGACAGCTTGACGTCTCACCACGGGCTGCAGGGGCATCAACCTCCTCCTCCCCCTCCTTCTTCACTGACCTTGGTGTCTGCAGAGGGGTTCCTCTCACATTCCAATCTCCTCCCCCACTGCAGGTTCCCCTTCTTAAATCTGTTCTCCCAGAGGCGCTACCACTATCGCCGCTGGGCCCAGCCTTGGCCACAGGCAGGTCTGACTTGGAGCCAGGGAAGCTTCTGGCAGCTTCTCACAGGAGCCGCCCCTGCAGCCCCTCCCCCACTACCAAAACCCACCACACAAACCCAAAACACCAACTATGAAATGTGCCATTTCACAAGGACAGCGCAGCTGACAGTCGAGGAGGGAGATTTCATGAGGGAAGATAGCGAGCAGACTGTATGGACTGCAGATTCCTGGAACCGGCCTACTCCTCTGCAAAGGGAGGAAACTCTACCTCTGGTAGGTGCAAACGGCAGGCTGCTCCTCCAAAGGCCACCCTTCAAAAACAGTCCTGTCACCAGCCGAGGGAGGCAGCCAGAGAGAGCGGTGACTCTGAAAGACATTAAAGCAGCTCAAAAAACCCAAACCACACAGTTATTTCTTTCTCCTAATCATAGCTCTTAATCCAGCATCTACTGTTGGTTACAGTGGAGGTTCACAGGTTTTGAATAGCTTTGAAAAACTACTTGCCTATGAAATACTCCGAAGAAGTTTGGTCGTCTTGTTGGTGATAAATAGCCTTAGTGAGTATACCTGTGCTGACTTTAGCAGGCCTGATCTCATAAAATTATACCAGATTTTACAGAGATTCCAGTGGTAAAACACTTCATTATTTATTTTTAGTCTACATAGAATTAAAAAAACAAACAAAAATATATGTTTTTTCTTACTCAGAGAAGTAGAACACGCTGTATAGTTATATTCAGAACAGAGAAACTTAATTTTAACAGCTCCAGCCAGAAGTAGGTCATGATTAGTATTTTGTTTTGTCATAAGCTTTATTTTTTCAGTGGAATTCCTTACCGCAAACATTCCCTTCATCTTCTAGGAAGAAATTTTGATCACTTCCAAAATTATGATGATAGAATATTTCTTATTTTTTGTGATCATAAATCAACAATAAACAACTTTGATGCATTTCAGCTCTCCAGAGGTACAAATGCATTACTGAGAATAAATATTGTCCTGTTGCTACAATATGAATAATTCATCATGACTAAGATCTCTTAATCTTTATTTTCCACTATGCCTCTTCCAAAACGCAGTCTTGGGAACATAATTTATAGAAAGTGTACATTTCCTATGTACTTTATCTTACTCTGTAATGTAATTCTCTACTTTAAACACTGAAAATGGGACACCAATTAAATTTAATTATAAGGTATCCATTTTAATACATATGCTCAGAACCTGTGTGCTTATTAATATGTTATTTGCCATTATCAGCTGGAGTAGTATGCTATTTATATGCAGGACCATTGTGTTTTGTACACTTTCTTTACTGGCAGTGTCCATGACAAGCTCAAAATCATATATGATGTAGCAAGTAAA
Organism: Astur gentilis; assembly: GCF_929443795.1. NCBI lineage: Eukaryota > Metazoa > Chordata > Aves > Accipitriformes > Accipitridae > Astur > Astur gentilis. Next base: position 18,542,121 of record NC_064891.1, read on the forward strand.
ATAATAAACATTAATTTACTCAGCATTTAGTATGCATACTACCTAAAAAAGAAATGGATATCACTTAATTCAATAGTAGGTTTTTTAATACTCCAGCAATGGAAAATACAGTGAGTTTTTTACCTATGCCATTATTTTAAATTCTAAACGTATTTTCAGAAAAGTCATTTTTTTCTCTTTACTTGGTAAGCTGTTTATCATAGATTCGATCTATTCACTCTCCAAATCAAGAATTTTTTTTACTGATTGTGAGATTTGTATTGTTATTCTTCACTTCATAGTCTTTTGTCTCCTACATCACATTCTGTGTTTGATCAGAGGTCTATTATTAAAATGCATTTTTGTTTTATGGAAAATACTTGAAGTCCTATATAAAGTCACAGCTATCTTACTGTAAAAACAATTGCTCTGAAACAAAGGTGCTTTTCCTTTGTTTTTTAATTCAACAAACAATAAACTTTTCTGTCCTGAATAAAGATGATTTAGGTTTTTCATGAAGAGAGAAAAAACACTGATGATTATTTAAAATAAACCTTCAACCCACTACTGTGTGGATTTTTACAGGGGAGCTTGTTAGTTGTTCAAGCTGCATACCCTTGTTGCAGATTGAATGACTCACTGAGTAAAAAACACAGTTAATGATAATTCATAGAATCATAGAATTATGGAATGGTTTGGTTTGGAAGGGACCTTAAAGATCATCTGGCTCTAACCCCCCTGCCATGGGCAGGGACACCTTCCACTAGACCAGGTTGCTCAAAGCCCCATCCAACCTGGCCTTGAACATCCCTCTCCAGCTTTCTTGTAGGCCCCCTTTAGGTACTGGCAGGCAGCAATAAGGTCTCCCCAGACCCTTCTCTTCTCCAGGCTGAGCAACCCCAACTCTCTCAGCCTGTCTTCACAGGAGAGGTGCTCCAGCCCTCTGATCCTCTTTGTGGCCCTCCTCTGGACCTGCTCCAACAGGTCCATGTCCTTATGTTGGGGGCCCCAGAGTTGAACACAGTACTCCAGGTGGGATCTCACAAGAGCAGAGCAGAGGGAGAGAATCACCTCACTCGACCTGCTGGCCACACTTCTTTTGATGCATCCCAGGATACGGTTGGCTTTCTGCTCATGTTAAAATATTGGGTAAATGTGGAGAAAAATTTACTCTAGACTTCAATACAGGACAATGAACTGTATGTTTGTACTCATGAGAAATTAATGTAAATTGCTTCAGATATCAGTACATTTGGAAACTGATGCTTCTTAAGAAGTGCATATAATAGAAATAAAGGAGATATACAAGTGATTGTTGGTAGAAACAGTAGGTTAGTGAATTATCTGCATAGTTTAGGAATGCTACCATATGTTCAAATTTGCCTTTGGTCCTTAGCAGAACGTACTGATCTCAAAGCTGTCCCAAGCAAATGAATATGCAAGGCAAGAAAATGAGAGTGTGGCATTTGAAAGTCAAAGCAGTTTATTCACTGTAGCTTGTGAACTCAAAGGAAAAACAATCAAAATGGAAAAGGAGAAAGAAATTTTACTTTCTGTGTTGAAAAAGTAGCAGAAAAAATAAACGGAGATGTTTTAAGATGACACAGTAACTGATGATGAAAGTACTATTGGGTGCATCGAAAGAAAGAATGGCATTTAAATTTAAATGAAAATCAAAATGAAATCTAGGAATAGCAATGAAAAGGAAAATACTAGAAGTAGGAAAAGACAATGCTTAAAGGTTACAACAAATCTAAAAAAAGTTGAGAAATAAAAATGTATCTGATGGTCTAATAGCTAGGGAAAATTCAAAAAGGAAAGCCTTCAAAATCTTTCTTTCTACAGTCATTAGGTGGGAGTTTTAAAGAAGCAAGGTGACAATTAGTGCTTTTTTTCTCTTGTTTGTTTCATAGAACAGGTGTTTAATTCTGCAAGTGTCTTTTAAAATCACAGCCCAAAGGATTTTCAGCATGTGTAAAACTAGGACCGCAGTAACAAAGACCTCAGCAATATAAAAAATAACAATACTGAAGAAGAAATGACAAAACCCAAAAGGTTAGTAAGTTAGTAAGTGTACTTAAAGCTATCCATAGCTGAGCAGACCTATTCTTTTGTATGTGATAACCTTTTATTTCAGGAACCCAACCTGTACCAAGTGACAGAAAATCCAGTTTGCACTACCAACAGATGTCTTCTTGCACTTTCAGCTGCATTTTAAGGAATTATCTAGTAAAAAATTTACTTGTTTCCATACAGCACCTCCAAATACACATACACTTGCTGTCCATGGGTCTTATTTCAATAAAAAAAGAACAGTGTATAGTTTTACAATATGTTCATGCATAATTTTTCAGGGATATCACTATTGTTCCATGTTAAATCTGAATATGAATTTTATTTGTGTAACGGGAGAGATTCCTGATACTTACCATCTCTTTGCTTTTAACAACTATTTTATCATGCATCGTAGGATAGGGCTATTGCTTGCAGCTGTGCATTTGATAAAAATGAAATTTGCACTTTTACCAATATAAAAAACAGTTTAACTGCACACACAACAATGATATTTATCATGATTTGCTCATCTGAGCTGATCAAAGTCTCATCTGTACCATCAGAAAAGCAAAACAACAATAATCAATTATCAAATCCCATTAAAAGTGAAAATGAGGATTAACCTCATGTTACAGCAGTCTCTCTGACTCATATTGTTAATCACGTTTTATAAACAATCATCAAATCTATGGTCCAGTATGGATGTGAAAGCCTTCTCACAAAATATTCAGCATGCTCACTAATTCCTTTCCTTCTGTTCTGAACATAGGGACATGTTCATATTCCATATTTAATCGATTTCAATTTAGAAATCTGGAAAATCCTGGGATAAAATACTAATTTGAGTTAATGAACCAATAAACTGTTCATCTCTCCACAATTAAAAAGTGTGGGTTGTATAATCCTCTTTCTGTAGATAGGGATGTTTTTTTAACTGAATATCCTCAAAGGGAGTATAACTGTACTCTTCTTTTGTCTTTTCACCACACTAGGCTGTTTGAAAAGTTGATAGAAGCATGTGTGAGCTCAAATGGCCTCTTCCCAATCTTTTCGTGCCTAAATCATAAAGAAGCTGTGATACAGAATTGTAATGCTAGCAATCTGCTAATACCATGGTGAAAGACCTATTATACATAGAAGCAAGGGTGTCACTAAGAGCAGGCAAAGACAGAAGTATTGAAGGGAACGTAAGAGATGCCTCAAAATACTATTTTTCTTTGCACTTGTCAATTTATCAGGAATAAACCAAGGGCAGAATTTTCTTTGTTCTTCTAGGAATTACAATTCAATGAGAACTTAAAACTTTTTTCTTTCCCCTCTGACATTTTTTCCATGATACGTATCTCTTTGAGGTCCTCAAGCTCCAAGTCAGCGCACCTACTTTGGCTGTGGTTTTTCTGGAAACAGCCTTCGACAACCTACATAAAGGAAAATGGAATGCAGATGAGAGTCACTCAGAAAATTAATACTGGATTTTTACTTCCAAGCTGAAAAGATTCTTTGATTTTGGTGGACATCTTGATGCAACCATTCCTGCCCAGCTGGATGCCATTAAGAATCACAACCAGATTGCCACAGGGCATCCTGACAATGGTATTTAAAACCCCATTAAGACAAACCTTTAGTGCGACTGAGAGTTTATGAAATTAAATTCAGAAGGAAAAAGGCTCACTTCCAAATTAAAATAGCAGAAAAAGAGCTTATTTTAAAATTGTTCCAAAGAAGTTTATATAAGGCCATTTGACTATTCCGTTATGATTTTTTATTTTTTTACAATTATGGGCAGCTGGTGGGGGGATGGGGGGATGCAAAGGGAAGAGGAAAAAACAAAAGTAGTAACAGGATCCTGTAAAATGAATGTGTTGTTTGTAAGATAGGAATAACATTAGAATTCAAAGAAAACATGCTCAAAGTTTGCTATTTCATTGTAAAAAGACCTACATACTAAACAATAAAAAGCACATTTCAAATTCAAAATTAATATTTAAATTACAAAAATACCCAGAAAGTTATCATTCGTTACCAAGAATTTATCTCAATGCAAGAAGATTACTCAATTATTCTTTTCATTAAACTATTGCAGAAGACATGATCATACACTGCTTTTATAAGCTTCCTCATAGGCAAGCTATATTACATAGTTATTGGATATAAGACAAATCAATAACAAATAGAAAGACATGGTAGAGTCACAAAATTTAATTTTATGAATGTATGATGTGGATTTCCAGTACTGGTAATTTGAGGTACAAGGACACCAACCTTTAATTTGGCCTGTAACTCCTCTTTCTATGCTTTTCCAAATTTATTTTCCAGATCAGTTTTAGACTACATTTTCTCCTATAATATTTTTGGATAACTTTGATAAAAGAGCATAATAGAAGCTCATTTCTAAAACACAGACAACACAAACAAAATTACATGTGTAAAATAAGCAAAGATCATCTACTTAATACATAATATTTAGATTTATAAAGGCAGCATAGTTGCATTTCTTTGTTGTCAGGAGCTTCCCTCGTATCACATTCAAATCACAGAAAGAGAGAGATCTCTTGGGAGCTTCTTCCGCCTCCCCCTTCTTCAACTTATACTTCATATTACTTAATAGTATTTTGCACAGAGGTTTCTACTGATTAACAGATAGTCTACAACTTTTATTAATAAACAAATGAACTCACAGGAAGGAAGTAGCTAGTCAGGCTTTTTGACTTCATTAACACGCATTGTATGTGTAGCAATAGAAGTGTGAGATGCAATATTTGCTATAAGAATGATACATCAGGGAAAAATAATGATGTTCAGTTTATGCTCTAGAAGTTTGAATAGAAACTGCTAAGTACTAAGGGAAGTCAAATAGGCCAATAAATTGAAAATAAAGAAAACAAGAAAAACATAAAAAGGTAAAATACCAACAAAACACTGAACTTTACAAAGTAATCAAACACAGTCTTACCCATTTATTTAGTCCTGATATTTCACATTAAATCATCCACACTTCCTTGGAAATTATGTATTTACTCTAAAGAACATGTAAAAAAGAATATCCATCATTATTTGTCAGAGAACATGAAATTAATTTGTGATGATGACTAATAATAACATGAAACTGAATTGGTGCTATTTGAAAATTGTGTTGGCAATGTTATTGAAATACATTTCAATTAAACATAACAGGTTGAATCTCGTTCACAATGTGAAAATTCTTTGCTTTTTATTATGTCTCTCTGTGTGAAAGCAAGTATGTCTAGGCCTACTAATTTCAAAAGCTGCATAACTGGGTTTTAATTTTATCCAATTCATTAAGTACAGAAAAAAAAAAAATCATTTCTTTGTATCTAAAACTAAAGTATGAAAACTCTTGGATGAACTTAAACTGTATATATATATAACTGGTGTATGTTATGTCACAGACATGAACTTCAGTTCTGTTAGACAGTTTTAGCTTAAAAAAAAGGATGTGGAATAATATGAAATGTCAAGTATCTATTTTCCATTTTCAAAGAGGTTTTTGAGTATTCTGTTTCAATGTCTTCAAAGTGAAACTTAGCTCTTTATCTCAAAGCACCCTTCTTTCAGACCCTGACTTAAATTAGAATAACAACACAACATGTAAACAAACCAAATTATTTTAAATTATTGGTCAAATACAATCCCTTACAATATCCTCCTTTTCCTTTTTTTTTTTTTTTTTTTCAGTTGATCTTCCCCTTCTCCTACAAATAGCCTTTACACCTCCCGCCAGAAATATTTCCTAACTTTTCATGCCACCTATTTTTACTATAACCTCTGGCCTAGACAATTCATCATCTACTAAGTTCTCCAGCATGTTGAACTACCAAACAAAAGTTTTGAGGTTACAGACAAACAAATAAAGAGAAGATGAGCTCTAAGGACCATTTTCATTTGTAATGACTTGGAGATTTTTTTTTTTAATACTGTGCCTTACAGAATTCTAATAAATGCTTAATTCTAATACCTTTTCTGCTGTTTCCATTTAAAAAAAGAATTTTCATGAATAAAAAATTATAACAGCATTTGCCTATATATTAAAATTTTAAAAAATCCAGTATATCTTCTTTATACCTATGATTTAGGAAAATAAGGTTGCATACTTGCCGGTTGTCTCCATATATTCATTTAAGAGTTTATCTTTTATTTTGTGAGCACTTCGCTCTGGGTGTTCAAAGGCTATGTATAGCGTTCACAGATGGAGACAAGAAGCAGTGAAGCATAGAGAGAAAGCAGGAGAGATTCTCACATGACTAACTCTGCTCTGCTTCTCATTTCATGTGAAACATCCCATGATAAGTAAGAGCTGCAGAACGTGCACATCCATATTCCACTTTTGACAACATCAGTATTTTGATCAGCCAACAGAATATTCAAATACATTCAAGAAACTAGATCCCTAGTGACCTGTGGTAAGGTGTCAGCACGCCTGCTGTTTATTGGCATAAGAGACTCAGCTGAGTAAATACAATCTGGTGTTTTCAGTGAATAAAAAAAAAAAGCAAGGAGACAGACAAATGTATTTGGCACTTGGCAAATATATTAAGTCTAAACCAGGGAGGGCTTTTCTCATATGTTTAAGGAGTATAAAATAAGATATTGATATTAATGATGGTAGAGACATACGACTAAGGAATAGCTAACTCGATTCAAATTGCAAGATTTTATACCTTTGGATGTCTACTTACAAAGACAGTGGAATAGAGGAAATTCCTTTTGCTTTTGTTTTAACCAAAATGAGTTCCCCAATACACCATTCTTTACACACAAAATATGAAGACAGACAGTGAAACATCTGTAATAAATGCAGGATGAGGCCCCTAGTTTCAGCTTTTTCAGGGTCCACAATTAATTCTGAAGCTATTCGTTATCTCTTTAGAGTGTTAGCAAACATTTTGTTGAGTCCAAAGCAGGGTTTTTTTCATAGCAGAGAGCATTCAACAAAATATGGCTACTGCCCCAAAGAGCCTGTCATCTAATTTATCAAAAGATACAGCAAATGAGAAGGAAAACAGTAAGAGCAACAACATAAATGAAGATGAGAAATAACGATAAGCACAGGTTAAAGTTAGAATCGCTGACAATATTATAAATTACATCTCAGAAGGCAATAATTTGCAATGTACTAGGATATGCTTCAGCTATAAGTCGGAAAATAATGAATGTCAAGCACTGTTTTTCATCTGTATAACTTCATTGTACATATCCTTCTCTTCTTATAGACCACAGCTTGAGCACTGAAGCAGCAACCTCATCTTCCACTAAAATGACTTTACACAGTCTAGTAAAAGAACTAATTTTCAGGGATAGTGAAGTAATAATGCAAGTCTTCCTACATTTTTACAATCAAATATGACAAAGTCCACTGTCTTTTGTGGAAATTTCCTTTATCATCCTTTGCCAGCCTCCTGGAAAGGAGACTTTATGTAGTGAAAGACATATTCTAGCTCATTTGAAAGAATCACTCAACCACTTCTCTTCTCTGCTGATCAGTCTTTCTTGCTGTCTACATCCTCAGATCATTGCCAGTGCAAAGGGAATTTCCTGAATTCAGATCACTTTGCATTTCTGGTATCACTCACCTGTATTATTGTCTCATTATTTAGTGGTGTAACTGAAAGATATAGCTACATGAGAAATGACAAACATCAGAAGAGTTAAAGGTGACAACTGCAGAAATGAGTCTGGACCTTCAAGGAGTTTACCAAATGGAAGTCCACCATTTTTTGCTGATGGATTGCATGATAAAAAAACCTTTATAGCTGGCTGCACATATGTACAGGTATTTGTAGTTTATTCACTACCTTATTTAGATTGGCAGTGGAAAGGGGATGCAGGGAGGACTAGAACTGAACGTTTCCATATTCTAATATACTGTTGAGTCAGATCCTCTAGTTTTGTAAAGCAAAATAACTAACTCCATTTATGGCTACAACATAAAGCTACTCTATACAGAGCAAGAACCTAACTTCATTTTCTCATTTATGTTCTAGATTCAGGCCCACAGTCCCTCCCAATTTCTGGTCATCAGGAGATTCTTTCCATTCTCTGAAAATAAATGATGGGTTAATTAAACTGAAACCAGAAGATCACTGCATCTGGAATTACCCAGTAAAAGTCTGATCTTGATGCTTTCGTAGTTTCTTCAGAAAAGGTAGTAGGGGACAAGTACCAATGACAATGATAATCTGTTTTCAAAGAAGGTTGTCTTCCTGGATGCAAGCCAGGCCCAAGTCTCTGCTGAGTTTTAGCAGGGATTCTTTACATGAATAATGTCTCAGGGAGTGAAGGGTTATAGAAAAATTAGTAGGAAAACTAAGCTGACCAAAGCCACCAACTAACCCAGAAAAGCTGAGGCTCTATGAATCTTGAAATAATATTAAGGCGACTTCCTAGTATGTGATGAAATGGAGTACTAACATTAATATGATATGAATGTACCGTTAATACCATATTTCAGGTATAGACAGTGATTGAGTTCAGAATGATGACCACAATGGATAGCTTTTCATGATTCATTCATGAATTACAGTCCCTAATACTAGCACTTTTTCAGAGGCTTCAGTCATGAATATATTTCTCAGTTTTGTTGATTTAATGATAAAAAATACACTGACTTAATTACAGAAAATAATTATAACTGTATGTTAGAAAACTAGTTTTTAAACATTGTACATATCCTGTGTAGCCCAAGGGAAGGTGAGGTGAACAGTATATTACAGCATTATGTAGTCAACAGCAGTTTAAACTAGTTCCAAGACTAAACCAGGTACTAAATTACCCTAGTGTAGTTTAAATTAGTGCCTTTAGTGCAGCTAAAACAAATACTAATTTATCTTTTCTGGTGTATTTTTTTTGTTTTCTTTTCTTATCATGCAGTATGCATAGGTAAAGTTTTCTGGAAAAAAATACTTAAACCTAAAGTCTACTATTGCACCTTCAATTGAGCATCTTCAGAAGACTTAAGTGTTCTCTGCTGTAAATAAACCCATTTCAAGATGGGACAGAGAAAATCTTTCTCCTAGCTGATAACAGAAATGTTTCTTTTACTAAAAGAAGACTAAACAACATCTACTTGCTTGTTAATTAAGTCTTTTTCAGGATGGTGACAGTTGTTCCAGAGATTTTTTAATTCTGTTTTCCATATAAAGTTTTTAGGCATCAGGAATTAGGAATGAATTTATTGTAGTGAAGATAATCCTTTCTATTCAGCCTGTGATAAAGAGGTTGTGAAATTACCCACTATATAACTTTCTCCTGATTCCTGAGGGCTTAGCCTTTTCCCTAATGTTCATCTGTTATATTTAGGTCAGCACTGAACCTTAGAATCATAACATATATTTCCTAAGGTTGTTTCCCAGTGTCTTTATTGTTAATCATTTAGACTCTCAAATACCACTTTCTTCTCCACTTCTTCAACATCTCCCCCGCCTCGCTTTTATGTTCCACAGTTTTGCCTCAGTCACTAATTTTTTCTGCGTTCCCTCATTTTTCTGACTACTTACTCTTATCTTTGTTACAGCTCCATGTCAACTTACTGGAATGAACAGAGGCTATCAACTTGAAACCTCTCTTCCTCTGAGCTGATTTCAATCAGTTTTCTTCCACTTGGCCTATAGTCTAATTTTATTCAAGCCTAATTTCAGCTTTAATAGTACTGCCTCAGCAGAAACAACCAAATGTATTTCTGAAAGGGAATAAGAAACAAATCTGTAGAATGTGTGGAAGGTAGAACAATACTTTTGCAGGTCAGGATTGATTCTTCTTTGGTTTGTAACATGTCTCTGCAGGAAATGTGAGAAAATAACCTATCTTAGTCTGAGTTAATAACTTCTTTTCTGGTTTGCTTTTTTTTTCCGTGGGGTTTCGGTTTTCCTATCCTACCTGACAAAATGAGAAAGGATAGCTGGAGGATAGAAGTAAACATATTGTTTAAGACAGTAAAAATGTAATGGAATACTGTTCTGGCAAAAGAACCAAAGATCACACAGCTGATGTTGACATTAAAAGTTACTGTTGTGTTGTTGACAGCAAGTATTACCCTCTTTGAAAAACACTGACTAGCAAGATAAGAGAAATTAAATTACTTTGGGCTACTTGCTGTTTTGATGTTGTGTGCTACTTTTCTCTAACTGCTTCACAAGAAAGCCCCAGACTTTTCTATGCAGGAAGCAATGTATATCTTCTTTCACCTATACTTGATTCGCTGAGCTTTTGACCTTGGAGTTCATCACTGTATCCTGCAGCACAGCAACACAGAAGCCATGCTTTGCGCATTCAGGCATCCCACTGCAGTGCTTTTTAGGGTCACTCCTCCACTGGGTGGAATAAGCAAGGAGGAAGAAGAAATAAATAATTATGAGAAAAGAATTGGTCAGGATTACAGATAAATCGAAGCCTTATGGGATTAGCAGAACAATATGTGTACTTCAAAAAATTGCAGAAAAAAGACAGAACCGGTGAAAAGTTGGGTGAAGGTGGGAGAGCTATACACAAAGCAAGGAGGAAGGATGTATCTGGTACTCTGGCAACAGTGAGGAAACTGTCAGCAGAGGAGATGGGGGGGAAGGGCTGAAAGGATTCCCCAAAAAAGGTGGTGTTGGAAAGATTGCATGCAAGGGATTTGAAGAAGAAGAAATGCAGAGGGAGAAATCACTGGTGCGTACAACCAGCCTGGCATTAGGAAGTAAAAAGCCTGTACCTTTCCATAGGGCATGTACGTTTACCAAAAGGCTGAGACCTTCAATCACATTCTATGTGAATATGCCAGTGCCATAATTGCTTTGCTTTTGCAAAATGGATATACAATTATGTATGAAATTTAGCAGTCTGTTTTCCCAAGAAATGATTTTATTTGATTCTATAATGTAATTAGATCAATCCAATATTCAGGTATAAATCCCTTTTCCCCTTTTAATATTTGTACATTCATTTGTGGAATCAGTATATGCAGCAGGCTTTTATCCAAAGGCAAAGTAACATTATTAAAAAGACTAAGCTGCCATAGCCTGGAAGGACTGTTGGAAACCACAGAAAACTAAACAAACTTCACTGTTTATTCATTGGGGTCAAACCTGCAGGCATGAAAACTGTATTAAAGTGCATTCTTGATTTTTAATTTCCCTACTATCTGTCAGTACATTAAAAATCACAACATCTTTTTCCAGTACAACAAATATATACACCTATAGTGGAAGAGTGTGCTTACATATAAGTATATTAAAACTTCTTTTAAATATTGGCCAGGAAAAACAATGTTGAAAAAAACCAAAGTTTCTGTGACAAAACAAAATCTGTACAAACCAATTTTGCTTTGCATCTCATTAAGAGATTTACATGCCCTAAAGTGCAAAAATATAAGCAAAGCAACAAATTCCAGCTCTGAAAAATGTCCATTCTTTTGTGACTTGCTCCAACAGTAAAAGAAATGCCTTTCTTTTTACCTTTCTGGCTGCTTCTTGTCCCCCATTCTCCATCTTGTGTCAAGAAAAGATGACTGGGGTGCAGCAGGCAGGAAAGCAAATGTTTTTCATGTTTTCACTGCAGTGTACTGTACATAATTCCTGGGGTCTCTTTCATTGCCAGAGAATGTACTTAGAGAACGTGACAACACTGCAGCCTTTTTTCTTCTGTCAAGCACATGTGAGTTATCAAATAAAAGATCTGAGATTATAACTGAAAAAGAAAAGGAAAGCCTTACAGAGAAGCAGATGCTACAGCATTATATATTCCAACTGTACACTGTGCTATGCATGGCCAGCTGTAGCAAGAAAACTGCTTATTTTAATGTTACACATTGGTCTTCTGTGCGGTGTCACAGCATTACAACATCTGGCTTTCCTCCTCTGTCTGCACTATTTGCTGTAGCCACCTCATGTGCCTACTTATTGACATTCTCTGCTCTCTGGAACTAGGTTTTGCTGAGGGAATATGCATCTTTTTCTGTTTGTTTACAGGCACTACACACTTCATAACCACAGTTGCCCCTCAGCACAATTCAATTTTCTCAAATAACCTTAGTGCTTCAGCTACCAGTTACTGTAGAGAGTATTTTCACTGTTTATTGAAAAAAAACCACAAAAACAAAACAAAACTCGACGTTAAACCATAATATTTTGAGCAAGTGTTACATCAGGGAAAACTCTACATATGAAAGGATGTAGGAAGTAGAGAGTTTACCCATTGTTTTCAATAGTCATGAAGAAGTGATTCTGCTATCTTGCTCTGCTGTAGTGATATACAGTAAAGAACATTATGCATAACCCTGCACAACCTTGAAACAACTGATATTTATAAATTTGAATTCCATCCATGCCTGGATAAGTGTAATGGAAATTTTCTCAGTCATATTGTGATCTTAAATAGGAATTTGAACCAAGCCGTATTTAAATAAGATGAAGAATACCACATATTCATTTTGTCTTGAAATTTCTCATCATCTTGTTCATAATCATACAATCTTTTTAAAGATTATCAGGTATAGGTATTGTAACCTAGAAAATAAATAGTACAAAAACCTTTTCTATTAAAAAATGGGATCATTAGCCCTGCATATGAAAGAAAAACTTTTCATTATACTTGCACCAAGCATCAGGTTGGATGATTGTTATAATGCTTGAAAATGACATGCTGCCCAATTTACTCTTTGGAAGTACTTCTGCCAAAGGAAAACCTTTCTGTTAAGGGACATTAAGAGCAGTCGCCTCCTCTGGCAGCTCTGGCCCAGGACTCCCTCCTCGCCCAGCCGCTGGAGCCTAGCCCAGAGCACTCAGGGACCTGGGGTCTCTGCCCAGGCTAAGGGACACGGCAGCTGCTGCTGTCCCATTTACGGGTTCAACCAGTGCCGAAGCTGAGCACGTATACAGTGGCTGGCTCGCACTCCCACCGGTACCCCGCCGTAGTTGGCACTGAGTCCTAGCAATGCTCACACATAGGACAGAGAGTGAGATTATGCAGAGATAGTTAAGAAAGGATTTAACAAGAAGATAGGAGAGACTGTGGTGATCAGGCACAGGGCTTAGTCAAACAAGGGTAGCGACTGGCCCCATTTTACCCATGACCAGCCCCTTTTATCGCCCTGTCTATTTCTCCTTTGTTGCTTCCCCATTCCCTTCCCTTGAATGTTCCCTCCTCAGTTTGCCCAGTCCCGCTGACCTCTCCCCACAACATTTTGAACCCTCAGGTTTCCATCCTTATTGGCTGCAACGTCCTGGTTTGCACGCAGTTTCTTGATAGCCCATCAATTAGTGTGACTGACAATGTTTGTTTCTTGGTTTGGTCTCTGTTACGTTTGCCTGTCAGGTTTGTGTCATCTTATCTATGGCTTACCCGTTTTTCCTTATTATCCCATTTGACAAGGTCCTCAATTAGATAATCTTACTGAAATAATCATTTCCACATCCCGTGCATAGCAAGGGAATAAAAGGCCTGTCATGTGCCTGCCCTGTTACTGTCCTCTGGCATCCAAGCATCATGAAGGAAAATGTTGCTCCGTCCAAATGTAGAGAATCAAATATTTGATCATTGAATGGAACGCAAAAAATAAATGGGATCTATGGGAAGAAATCCTGTGAATGAGAAAGGAAGGGAGCAGGGAGCAGGTGAGTGAGAACTGAGGTAGGCTGTAGGGGAAAAAAAGCTGATGTTCAGACTAAGGAGAAGCAAGGGGAACAACAAAGTCACTACGTAGTACCTGTAACCTTCTGATTACAGTGAGAATCCCTCCAGAACCCCCAGTGACGGCTGGTACTCTGATGTCCTCCATCAGGAGTGAAGATGTGTGAATCCTTCTAGCAACGTCTAGAGTTCATGGCTGCCAGAGAATTGATACACTCGGAAGCTGAAAGCCCCTAGTATTACATCTGCTCTGTTAGCTCAAAGGCCAGAAGCCTGCTCTGGGGATTTAACGACCCCAGTGCTGTTGATGAGCTGGTTATGAGATATGATGGAATGCTTTTCTGCTCCTTGTTTGATTACATGTCCAGAATGTGTGTATTACACTGATTGTTATTTGAAATTAATGTAATCAATAAATATAAATACAATAAAACCTTCCGTCCCAACCATACATACAAGCTTACTCAAAGACCTATTCAAAATCAGATTTAAAGCAATAGAAAAATTGAGATAATGTCCACAACTAAAATTTAATCTCATTGTACATATCTGTTATTAAAATACTTCCTGTTGTCAACTGATGTCCTCTTCTTCACTTCAGAAAATCACTCTTATTCACCAGACCTTTACAGATAATGTACTAACATTGCATAGTCATATATGCTTTTTATACCTTCTATTTACTTTTTCTTGAATATGTAGTGAATGGAAGAAGGAGCTTCAGAAATAAGAATATGTCAGCTGTATCTGCCCTCCAGATCTGGATTAGATGTTAGCCTTTTCCTTAGCAGCCCTATGAAAAGGTTTTATTCCAAACTTTATAACGGCTTTTCAAAAGCTTTCCTTTGCTAGTTCTTAAATCTTTGTTTTGTAGGTTTTTCTACTACAGATCCCAGGCAAAATTCCTGAATATTTAAAAGAAACAGAGAATTCAGTCAAGGCCATATCCTGAGTGCGTACAGAATTAAACTGTGCCAAGCACACTGAAGAATAGGAGTTGACAGGCACCCCAAACTGGGCACTCAAAACTAGTGGATACATTTAAGCTTAATTTCTCTGCATGGCCATTACCCATCTGTAAAATGGAGATAATAAAATCCCTTAACCTTATGAGGATTTTGTGAATATAAAGTAATGCCTGACATTATATTAATGAGTTCCATTTAAAAAATAGCATAGAAAAATCAATAATTTCTGCTTAAAGAGTGCAGTCTGAATAGTTTGAAGTCAATAAGGCATGTCCACACACTGAACAAGGACAAGAGAACAAAATACTGAATACTCCTCATTAAGGAAGTACAGTCCCTGACTGAATGAGTTGGGGATCCCTTGTAAAAAAAAAAAAAGTCTGTGATGATGTAATTAAAGACCATTATAATGCATATGCCCAAGGGAGCCAAATGAAGGTTGCATGGGCAACTTTAATTTTAATGTTTTCTAATCTGAGTGCTTGACTTTGTGACCTTAATATTTTTTTAATATAATTTTCTGGCTATAATAATAATTACTTGAGTAGGCAGAGAGAAATTAGAGAGTTACACAAGATTTTCAGATGTGACCTGAAAAGCAATGGGCCTTAGACAACAAAGAAGAGAGCCTTGAAGCTGGCGGACATTTCAGAGACACTGAGGAGACAGTACTACTGCAGCAAGAAGGTAAGCAAAGGGACAAGTGTAACACTAAGAGCTTCTCAGTCACCTGATTTTTAAGTGTTTATGACAATGACATATGAAATATTTACTAATTTTTCTTTCCCGACCACATCACATTCAGTCAGACTCCTGACGCTCTGAGAGTAAAATTGAAGTTCACTCACACCACATAGTTTTCTACAAACAAGTTTTTTTCAACAAGGCTCTTTCTGAGAAGGGAACAATTATAGGTAATCACCAGTTTTTGTTACTTCTCAAAAATCATGGGACATTGACAAAGGTTTTGCTTGTGACTCGGAGTGCTCCTCGACACTGTTAATGATGACTAGATCTTACAGAGCAGCCTTCATGAACTTACAATTAGTATCAGATCTTTTCTAATATATTGTAGATTTTTCTGTCTCACCACAAAAAAGTCATCTCACTGCAAAAACAAAGGAGGTGGAAGGAGTGATCAGCCCACTTTTAGTGGCTGCTATTTTTCCAGTAACATAAAAAGACAAAACAATTTACAAAGTGTCTTATCCTATCTTTTCAAGGTAACAAACCATTGCTTTGTGGGAGAATAAAAGAAAAACAGTTATGTTACTCTGTGTTGCTTAAAGTTCAGATAAGGCTTTAAAAAGAAGCAGATGTTTAGCAGAGGACTCTCAAAGCTATTTCTCAGATGTGTCTGGTATTTACAATGCTTTCTATATTTCTAGCACCTTCAAATGCCAACAGCATATTGTTTTTTCCACTTGTTTCAGAACTGTACAGTATATATTAATTAGGGATCAAGCTTAATGCCGATTCCTGGCACACCACTGCTAGCCGCAGACAAATGGAGTAGATCATACAGCTTAGGAAACAAAAGGGTGAGGGTGTGCCACATCTGTTCTCCAAGCAGTGAACAGTTGTGCCAAGGCTAAGACAGTGGTGCTGCACATCACGTGAGGAGAAGCCTGTACTACTGTACTCCTTCTTGAGCTATAAAATATACTCAAACCAGCTCTTTCCCTTCCCTCTTCCCTGCCCCACCTTGTGTCCCCCACTCCCCTGCCTGCCCCCCTCAGCAATTCAGAAAAGGACTGTTTCTTTCCCCTATAGCACCTGATTATGCCACCGTAGGACTCACACAAAATATAGACTGACAATTACAGTACCATGGAAAAAAAAGCCATTACATTAATCACTGTGATTCATCCATTACAAATTTTCCACACTAAAGTAAACACAGATTCTTGTACAGTAAAATAGTACCCTCAACAGCAAACCAGGAGGGTTGCTACAAAAGTTACAGAATGAAAATTATGTACCTGTTGGATCTGGCAGAAGGAGAATCCAGATTTGAAATGGGGTGAACTCGGTCTAGCCATGCACAAATGTAACTCCAAGCAGCACCTAAAACATAATGTTCACACTTGAATTAACTTCTGTTCACAGCACGTGTCCCCTTACAGTTCTGTACCCTAAGATTAGTACTTACATTAGCAGATACTGTGAGGAAGGAGGATTCACTAAACAAACTGACAGCATACACTGAAGAGAATATTGTACTTGAACATCCACATCTGTCCTGGTTTTAGAAGCTGGGAAGGAGGTCTTGGGAAATATCCCAAGTATTACAGAAATGATATAGAGGATGTTAAGACCCCAGTGTAGTTACACACTTACCTGTGTCAATGCAGACATAAATTTAGGTCTTCCAGTTTTGGACAAAATTAAAACTGAAAAGACCTCTTTAATCTCCTTCAAATAGCTAAATATTACTGAGATGTATTAATGTTCCTATTCCATTTTTCTCTTCAGGGAAAGGGCAGATGTGGCTTCCAAAACTCAACAGTCTTAAGGTGTTTAGAAAGTTCTCTCAGTTCTTGTGAAATACATTCATTATCACAGTGGAATCCTTAGCAGCCATATCCTTAATTTTTTTTTTAAGAAATCCATGTTATTTTGACTCCTGCCCAATGAATTCCATCCCAATCCATATCTGAGGTATGCAGAGAAGACAATGTCGTAAATGCTAATGATACCTTAACTGCAGCATGCCTATTTCGTTCAGTAGATCATATTGAGTGATTTTGATTTTACACAGCATGAAAGAAAATAACAGATGTAACAGATGACTTAAGATGCTGTTAATTAATCTCTTAACACTAATCTGATTCTATTCATGAGTAGTGTGAACAAGGTGGAAAAAGACTGGACTAATAGCCAGTGCATTTAGAGAGATAAGCCTGGCTTTGTAAATAATACACTGAATGGCCATAAGCACTTCCCTTAACCCCTTTACAACTCAATCTCCCCATCATTTAAAAGATAGAATACTTACTCACCTGCCTTTTAAACCTGCAGTAGGGTTTTGAAAACACAATGTCACAACATAAATACTCAGTATTTTATTTCAAATTTCTGTACTGTTTCTTATTCAGCAATAACTATTTTTTTCCATAATGCTACAATTTATGTGAGAACAGAAGGTGTACTCCATGAATAACTGAAGACTCAGGAACGCCTGGTTTTATGCAAGTGAAATCACACATGAAGAAGCAATTCATGTCAAAGCCACATAATACAGTTTGGGAATTAAAAGTTAATGCAATTAAAACTATCAAGAAAGTGAGAAGAATACAGTTTTCAGGGTCTAAAGCCAAAAGCACACAATATGCTGCAGAGAGTTTTGTAACCTTGGGGTGACTATCAGCATGGCAATGCGAAGTGTTATGCACAATCTTCAAATACAAACTTTGCATCTGCACATTTATTTCTTGCAGTCTGCTCTGAGGAAGATTTCTTTACAATGGTACAGGACAGAAACTTTGCAATGACTGATAATTAATTCCAATTGTCTTAATTAGGAACACTATCATGTAGATTAAAAACTAGCTAAAAAGATGTAAACAGAAATAGCACTGAAACCTGAAAAAGGGAAAAAGGTCTTGCCTCTGTGTGTGAGGATTGATATCAGATTTTGTTTTATTTAAAGTCCTGCAATAAGGAACAAATAGCACGTTAGTGACAATGATAATTGATACTAAGCTGCAAAGCTATGTGATTCCTGAAGATGGAAAAATTGTACAGAAGAGATCTAGTCACATTGGAAACCTCGGCAGATAGCAAAAGAGAATTTCTTGTTAGGCAGTGCAGCTATGGAATATTCCTCAATTCTAGGAAGAGATTTTTTAGAAATAGTAATTTATTAAATGTCAGATATGATTCAAATAAGATAGGATCCAAATAACACTAGTCGCTTGCGCTTCATTTTTCTCTTGTTTATCACTCTGACATATTCACAAGGAATCCTAGGTTTACCTTAGCAGAAATCAGTAGACAAAGCTACCTTTAAAAATAAACACCCACAAAAAATCCCTCTTGTGTTTTCCATTATGGTTCCAGCTTTTAATTTTGTTTATAATAGTCCGCTAGATCAGGCTGGCTGAATCACCTTAGTTATGCCTTTTATACCATTGATTGTCATATTTTTCAAGGATGATACATATCTAACTCTCACTGGTTACACAAACCACTCAGTTATACTTATGTCAAATTTCATCAACAAACATTACCTCAGAATGATTACAGTATTAGAATTCAATTTTGCACTTATTAGCCACCATTAATTCTAGCAAGCAAAATACCTTATCAAAAGTATAATTCCTCATTTTTCATCTTCTAATAAATAAAGGCACTATATCTTTTTAAAATGTATACATTATTCAATTAATTTATCTATAACAAACCACTTGGATCTCTATTTCTTTTGTTAAAAAATGAATAAAATTATACAGGGTCACTAAGTATATTAACAGTCATCTCTGAAAATAACAATGGGATTCAAATTAGAAATGCAAATGAGCAAAACTGATTAGATGATGGCATGGGTACTTTCTAAGGTCTTGTGTCCATAATAAAGTAAGATTATGTATTTTGGGCTGACCAGCCCAAATGGAGTTGCTCAGGGCCTAGGTCTAGATGTGTGTTTTCCATCCTGTGGGAATACACAGCTTAAGTAATGGTGGTGTTACTGGTACAAGCTACCTTACTAAGAAAGACCAGAAGTCTCTCCTGTGTAGGGTGGCTAGTACGGGCTGGGGCACCGGACCATTGAAAACAACTGTGAGATTCTCAAGAAGGATGTAATTTTTTTTCCTGCCCACTTCTGGTCCCTAAGAAGTCTTATCTAAGAGCAATATCTGCTATTTAGTTCCTTTCCTGCACTTGGGCAGTAAAAAGGAGAACTTGTCAAGAAAGCAGGAAAAGGACTTCAGTTAAACTAGCATGCAATATTTTCATTTCTTATTTCCTGTGGCTTATTCACACATTCTAACTTAGAAATGCATAATTAAACCACAGAGGATCGGGTACAATGCAAGTACAGTTAAGGATAAGAGTGTAAGACAAAAACCTTAAAACCTGCATGCGTAATTTCAAGACCAGTCTAGTGACTCATAACAGCATAATACAGTGTGTCATGTTGGTCTATCCACTCAATTCCATGCTTTAATTTTGGTTTCCATTTTGAAGACCTTTTAAAGATCATTTCATTTTCAAAATAAGACTAGCTGACCAACAATCAATTACATATTTTGTGTTTGCTTTTGACCAGAGTTTTGGACTTTATTGATGGAATTTTGTTTTCTCTGTGGCAAAGCAGGTAATCAATTAAAACATTTGTTTCATCTGTGCTTAACAGCAACAAAAAAGATTATTTTTCAGCTTAATTTTAAAAATGTCAGAGAAACACATTTGAAAAACATTATCTGAAGTACTATTTTATACAGGCTGCTGAGAGATTAATATATTGTTAAGGCAATAAGCTACATTCTGTTGACTGGTTTTTTTCAGTACCTTAAGAGAATTTCAGCGATATATGCTTTTCCAAATGCTAACATTTAGAACAATTATTGCATTGTTTTTATCAATTCATGAAATCTAAAAAGAATCTTTTTCTTATTAGGTATGCTGAACCTTGATAAAACAAACATCAAACAAGCAGGGAATAATTAACTTCATTATCATGAAACTTTCATTTTACAATCTGCATCGTATTCGTCTAAGATCCTTTTACATTACATAACCACATAACCATAAGCTTGTAGGTTTGTTTCAAAGGGTTTTTTCCTTGGGGTTTTGGGGGTGGGGTGTGGGGGGGGTTAGCAAAAGGCCTTTTTCTGTTTCCTTATTCATAATTTTTTCCAGTGACATAAATAAAATCCTCAAATTACTATTTCAATCACTGTCATAAAATTATCTCGTCACATACTGTTTCATCACACATTACTTATCTCAAGCTAAATAATTTGTCAGGGAAGAGTAATCAGGAACAGAATACTCCTAGCGCAGCACTGTTGTATGGCACCACCTGAAGAGCTATGCACTTTATCATATAAGCAGTTGGACTACAAAAAACAATCTTCAGATTTTAATTTATATTCTTTAGTTTATATGCAATATATTTGCAACGTTTTACCATTATAATGCTGTCCTATGGTAACTGCTAGATATATCAGGGTTTAGACACACAAGGGATTGCACCTGAGTAATGGATTGGGCATGCTGGACTCTTCAGAAGTGTCTTTCAGAAATGGAAGTTTTCAATGAAATTATAGTTATGTGCTATATCTGATAGTATCGTTGTCCACAACAGAAGATGTCAAATTATCACTCACTAATAAGAAGCCTGTTGTATTTATGCTGAGATTCAGATTTGATTTTTTCCATAAAAATGAGATGTAAATAGCAGAACACATAGACTCAGCAGTGAAATAATGTTATTTACTTAATTTTTTAAAATGTAAATTTAATGCCTGGATGGTACTGGATTCAATGACACTGTATGAAGTTTTTTTTCATCTGAACTGACACAACTACAATAAAAATGTCACTTACAGGAATATTTCCTGAAGTAATTATAAACTATGCATTTGAAATTTACTTAGTGTAATATTATTTTACACATTTAAATCAAAATATATATGGATCTATCAAAAGAGTCCTTCAAAGAAACAAGGCTTGTTTATTACTTTTCACTAGTGTAAGAAGAGGACGTTAAAGAAAAGCTAAGTCCTCACCTTCTGAAGTATCCCAGTAGCTGATTTAAAGAATTTTGACACCTGATCTGCTGAGGGTAGTTTTCAGTAAAGACTGAAAAAAAGCCTAGTAATTAACCTGTTCTAGTTCTTAAACAAGACCATTTCTACCATTTACAGACCCAGTAATCCAAAACTGGACAAATCTCACTATCACAAGCAGGGTTAAAGCATAACACCTAGCCTTCAAGACTATAATATGAGACTCTCACTACATAAGACAACTACTTCATCTCATTAACTATAACAAGATGTCTATTACCCAGACCATCAACATTTAAAAGGATTTAGGGTTTCCATATCCAAGGTGGCTGGTTAATAACAGTCCTTAGAGATTACGCTAACTGAAAATACAGCAGTTTAGTCTTCTGCTAGTCTAGGGAGAGAAAAGGGCACTGTGATTTATAGGATTAAAGAACTGAATATAATTTAACTCAAAGTCTTGCTTCTAAGGCTTTTTTGAGAAACTGTCACATTCTTTCAAAATTTTTTCATGTGATTATTATTTTACCAAGAGGACTCTTTTGAATAACCATCAGCAATACGAATCCTCTTCTAGCCCTGCCTGCCTGAGAAAATTAATATGAACTTTTGGAAAAATTTCTTCAACAATTTCTGATTAACTACCAAGTAGATACCATGTAAATGCTGTCTCTACAACATCATATTTTACATTTACAAGAGTACTTCCTCCTCAAGAATAATGTAGTCTGGTGACTGAAACCTTGATGTTCATCAAACTCTGGGGTAAAGACCTTCATGTTAGTGTCTCTACATCAAAACTCATCTATCATTAAGAAACTAAATGGACTATTGCTAACACTTTACATTTAATCATAACATAACGTGATTTTCCTAAGCCTTGGCTTTTAGACTAAGGATACCTGTCTTTAAAAAGCTTTCAGTATTCACTATTCTGAAGAAATATCTAAAAATATTGCACAAATGAATCTTATGTATTACTTATACACTGCTATAAAGCAAGTTAATAATATTGGGTGGCTAGAATCATGATTAATTTTTAATATCTGGTTTCAACAATACTGTGTATGGATCACCTACTATTACCAAACACACAATAAAATAACCCACACAAAAAGTGAAAGGATTTGTTTGCTGAAGGAAGCAGAGTGTGATGGCTCTAAACAGGGGCCATACAGGTTCATTTCAATGCTTTGTTTGACAATTCATGGCATGTCCTTTCTTTAGAGAGCCCTTTACCAAGACATGGTTAAAAAAATCACTTATAAAGCATGTACTACTTCTATCTACCCATACAACCTATTACCTTCTCTTAAAAGAATGTAGTAGGTTTAACTTGATTTCTTCTTGATATTCCTTGTTAGCTCTTACTCATAACTCATTTCCTAGGTGCTGGCAAGGAGTTTAATTACTCTCATAAATTAAGCTATATTGACAGCACTATCATTTTATTGCTATTCCTTTTTAAAGTTTCCCTTAAAGCAAAAAAGATTCTTTTCCAGTTTTCTGGAACCTCTCCTATTATCTTTGAGTGATAAACAGTCAGCCTCTGAGACTGTTTCAATCATACTTTGGAAATGTTTGAATCAATTTTATCTGATTTAGCCCATTCAAAACACAATCTGTTCAAGTATCCAAATCCGCCTTTCTTTACTCTGATACAAAATATTTGTTGTTGATAATAATTGTGCTACTTGTATTGAGGATGTTCAGCTGCTTAAATCGTAGAAGACGGAATGGGAGAATATTTACTAGTTTTGTTGGCATTATCTTTCAGAGAGCTTTCCTGGACCACTAAGCAGCAGACCAACACTTCCCTTAGTTTGCATTTTACTGCTAATGCACTCATAGAATTATTTATTATCGTCCTGCTAGTTATATTTCATTTTATACTTTAGCCTTTCTCTGACTTTGTCCATGCATGCTCTTAAACCAGAGAGAATTCCAGTATCAGGAAGAGTTTTATTATTACTATACAGTCTGCTTGCATTTAAGTGGTAGTAGGAGGAATAGCTGCTGTAAATGAGGTGGGACAGGAAACAGGTAAATTGGCTCTATCCATCACATAAAATTCTCTTACCCTCTGAAACCAGATAGTTGTATCTGAGCTGCTTACAGCAAATGGTCCTTGGCCCATGCTAAACACTAACCTCTGCATGGCCATGATTTGTGACAATGGCCACTGGCCCAGGCTGTAAGTATGGCAAGAATAGCAATTTAACAGATCTGGGTTTATCTACGTCACCACACGTGAATGTTCTGGACTATGCACCCTCTGTTTATTAATGCAGAAATAAGTAGTTATTTTCCTACAAGGATGCTTATTATTACAATATTTAGGTGAAGAAAATCAGAACTGAGATCACAAAATCCTTTTTTTATTTTTTTTTTAACTTATTGGGCATTGCACCTTGCAAGAAGAAAAAAGGACCACTCTGAACGCTTCTGTTTGTATACTGTATTAGCAAATCTGCACTGTTAGATTATGGGATATCTGAGACTTAGTCCTGAAAACCAAGGCTCAATGGCAGAAAACAAATTATTTCCAGGTTCAATTTAGAAATCACTTATTCTATGAATTGAGAACCGGGCAGGCTATTTACCTCATGTCTTAAATCAAACTATACATCCTGAAGGACTTCTTAAGGAAAACAAAAAAAATTACACATTTAACTTCAGACAGTCGCTAAGTACTGAGAAATAGACTATTGTAACACCCTTCTGGTTTGCTTCTCTGTCCTTTTCTGGAAGAAGCCCTAAAATGAATTAACAGAAACAAAAAGCATAAGAATGCAAGGTCTTACATCCATAGTCCAGCAACCCTATAATTGTCACTAGACTTCCACCAGAACTGTTTAAGAGCAGAATGGGTTCTACAGAATGTAGTTTATAAAAAGCCTATCTTTCATCATTACATAACTCATAGACTAAGACAAACTAGCCCTGGACTTCAGCTTTAGGGAAAAATAAACAAATAAACAAAAAACAGAAAAAAAAAAAATCGAAACCCCAAAAGATAATTTAAAAGTTACATTGAAGGAAACGGGTAAACATAAGTCAGACTCCATAGTGCCCATTCCATCTACAGTCTCAACTATCACTACAGAGACTATTATACCCCTACTACTTTAGAATAGACTATTTCAGTTGGAAGGGACCTACAACGACCATCTAGCCCAACTGTCAACCACTGAACCCACTAATGTTTCATTAGGTATGCCAAAAATTCCCTAGCTGTCTAATTTTCAGCTAGGCAAGCCTACATGATGCACATGCTTCTGCCACCTGTCGTATGGGTAATACAGCTTTATACTGCTGATACCACTGATTTAAGTCTCAACAAGGTTTGAAAACCAAGTTATCTTCAACTACAGTATGAACCACTAAACATGCGAAGAGTACGTTTGATGTCTTCCATCCTAGTCTTCTCCTACACTCTCCCCTGTCTTCTGGAAAGCCAGAATTTAAGTGTCTGTTCAATCTCAAAGGAATGCTCAAGCCTAGTAACAGGGAGATTTTTTGTTGTTTCGTTGGTTTATTGCCAAGGAGGAAAGATAGAAAAAAAAGATTCCTTGTATTAGGGAAAAAAAATTTCACAGTGGTGATTTCCAAAATGGGATAAGCACCTGTGCATGCTCAAGAATGAATCTTGTCATTTGAGAGTGTTTTGATGCCTCCTCCTCGCAACTGTCTTCAAAGGCTCTCCACTGAGCTGCTTGACTTCTGTGAACTCTACTTAAGTTTCCTGTGTAGTGGATAGGGGAGTATGGGCACCAAACATAAATTTTAGAAAACAGTTGGGCACCTAAAATTAAATTTTGTAATGCAGAGTGTTTCATTGTCATTGTCCTTTGTGTGAACCTAGTCCATAGCACCTAAATACTTGATTTGCATAGATACAGGTTTATAAATGGAAAAAAGTGTATGCACAAATTGAGGCAAGCTTGAAATTGTCTGAAAATTGCTCTGTATCAGTAGAAGTTAGACTCAGGCAAAGAAAGTGGCTGTAGGAAAGAAAACAGAATGGAAGCATATGCTCCAAGTGCATCAAGAAAGGCAGACATAAAGATGCTAAAGGAAGAGAACTTAGTTAAAAAGAAAAAGTAATAGAAACAAAAAACCACAAATGAAGGGGAAGAAAAAGTTTTAATAAGTTAGGCAAACGAGATTGAAAATGGTGTTAATTATGCCTAGCATCATAAATGGCAATTAAAAAAAGCAGAAAGAGTGGATGCAATATAGTTGTTTTAAGTTGTTAGTGTAGCAGAAACTGCAGCACATCCCATCATCTAGGAACAATTACCAGCTGTTGCCATCAGGGAAATCATCCTTTCTTCACTACTCTACTGTACAAAACCCATGTCCAAAACAACCAGCTGTGATTAAGAGGGTGAATGGAACTCAGAATACCTAAGTTCCATTTTTTTATTCTTTCTCACTGTCCTGCAATCAGAATCCTATCCCTTCTTTTCCTTTCTCCGATACCTTTCCCAACCATTTCTTCCCTAAACATCCAGTTCACCCCATCTGCCTTACTACTAGGATTACATTTTATTCTGTACAACATGTTTTGGACTGATTTCTAAGAATTATACATAGGGGAAATTAAACAAAACAGATTTTTATCTTTTGGAAATTGTTGTGGTTTATGTCAGACAAAAATATATTATTTCTACTGACTGGAAAGAAGAGAAATAGAGAGGACAGACTGTAGCAGAGGATAATCTACATTCTGGAGCTGACATGGACCTTGACAAGAGTAAAAACTGTATTTTCTTCTAGTTTTAATAAATGAAAGTCCTTTTGAGGACTATGATCTATGATGGTATTTTAACCATTACTCAGCAAGATATAGAAGAGCATAACAACACAGGGCAGGATGTCACTGGTATAATCAGTGCCATTAATACCATGATGATTTTACATTAAATGCAATTAGGAGGGGACGTTTTTATGCTGCTGCTTTTTTGTCATTATTGTTAGTTTAATAATCTCATCTTTGATAGGCATGTTTATTCATACAGACTTTGTGTCTCTGTGCTACTGAATGGGAATCTGACATTCAGACGCTGATCCAGCCTCCTGCATTTTGATCTAATGGAGACAAACCTAATATAGTTAAACAGTAGGCTGCCAGCAGCCCTTTCAGATCAATTTATGATCTCATACGACATTATCTTAAAGATACATTTGTATTCTTTCATTAAATCTAGCTTCTAAGACTAGCAGTTTATTTTTTATGCATATATATATACTCATATACATAGTGACTTAACAAAGAATGGCTGCAAAGAAGATTTTTGTATGGGGGGACTGCATTTGGAGATTTATTTAAATAATTATGAGAGATTGTCAAAGCTAGGCACAAATATGAAAAAAAAAAAAAAAAAAAAAATCAATAAAAACTCGCCCCCCCCCCCCGCAAAATCATTCACAAAAATAAATGTGAGAAGACTACTGTTGAACATAGCCGTGCATACCTTTTTTCTTAATAAATAAGTTGAACTTTGGCCAGGAATTATACCTGCTCCTTGTTTACATTTTATTAATACTAAAGGTTAAGGACTTTTATGTGTAGTAATGCATATGACGAGTAGCAGCCACACCATGCAGGTGAAAAAAGAAAAAAGGAATACAAGTAAATACATATAGGAAAAAAGTGAAACACACAGGAAATTATGGAAAGAAAAGTTCTTAGATATAAAGAAAAAGCCTGTGAGACAGAAGAAATAGGTTGACTATCCGGGGACCTTTAAGTACAACAAGACTCACCGAGAGATTAAACTCTGAATCTCAGACTAGCGAGAGTCAGTCTGCTCCTAAAAAGCAATTTAGAGTATTCTGATTGCTCTGAGAGGAATTAGTCAGGCAGCCAGGGATTTTCAGAGCATAGCTATGGGCTTGGGCAATGATGTAAAGCTGGCTATATTGCCTCTGCAGCCCCTACACATTCCCTCCTGCCAAAGAATTTCTCAAGCAGTTACAAACTATTCACCTGAAAAACCTACAATCCATTCCCATTTCTATCGTAGATTTCCTCTATGACCGTGGACTGCTTGGTCTACAGGGTATGTGTAAATGGCAGAAAATGGGAGCATTTCACAGCTGCCAGGTTCAGAAGCATCCTGGGAGGCGGGGTGGGATAGTATTGACCCGTTGTCCCCTTGTCCTTATCATTCAGCCTGCCTCTCCTGAAGGAAAGGAAGCATGCAAGCCTGGAGGTGTCCAGGGTCACTAGGATGGCAGGGAAACCCGGGTGTGCTGCCTCTGCAGCCTTTCGTCACCGCCTCAGCACCGTAATTCAATGCACGCTTTTGGGGGCAGTTCCCACCCTTTGCTGATCCAAGCCGCTTCTTTTTCATACCGCACCACGTCTTCATTGCACTGACACGGCGACAATGTGAATGGGATCGGTGAACCGGCCTGACTGAAAAATGCCCATTTTCTCTAAGCTGTTTTTAAATTAAAGCACATCCATGGTCAGCCCCACAAAACAATATGCCAGCTCAGCCAGGCTTGGAGTAAGGTGTTTACAGGCCAGGGTTGGAAAAAGAGCAAACCTAAGAGACCTTAAGCTATCTGAAGACCTGCTGCCACGAAAAGCCTGAGCGCCTCTCCAGAGCCTGTTGGCCTCAGACATAACATTATTTCAGTTTTTAGGTTTTACCCTATGGACAAAACGTCACATTAATAGGTAGGAAATAATGCAGAGACACTGATATTAATCTGTCACAAAATGGGGTTTGTTCGACAGCTTGCAATTTGCTTTTTATCCCTGGACGTCCATTCAAATAGAATAGACTATTTTGGCTGGAAGGGACCTACAACGATCGTCTAGTCCAACTGCCTGACCAATTCAGGGCTGACCAAAAGTTAAAGCATGTCATTAAGGGCATTGTCCAAATAGTCTGTTGGATATTTTCACAGTTCCAACAATGTGCCTCCATAAATATTTGAAATGCAAGTACGAAACAAAGAATGGACAAAAAGCTAAATTTTTCAGGACTATGATTGGGATTACAAACTCCTCAGATACTAAACACAGCCATCTAAATTTATTTCAGCTGCACTAAGATACCAGTAACATCCACACTAACGGGCTTGCCAACACGATGCTGGTTCTACAGAAGAGCTGTGCCCTACATAAACTGGAGGTAGGAACCTATGTTTTGGCACTCGCATTGCTTTAACCGTATCCTAACTCCATCAGCAATGGAGCACTGTGGTGCTCAATTAGGCTAGAAAGATGTAATTGCTCATCTCTAAATCACTCCTGATATTATGATACATTGAAGAGTAATTTGGGGCTTGGCCTTTGTTTACCATTACATTTCCTCTTTCAGCTACTCCATGAGCAGTTATACCAGACAAGAAACAATATCTAAGCAAAAATTTTCTCTTTATGTTATGGGTTTTCTAAAAAACCTTTAGATGCATTATATTGTTATATTGCAATATAACATAAAACTAACATTTTAATGTAAACATATGAAAATTAAAAAACAAACAGACAAACAACAACAACAAGGTATTTTCTCAGTTGGCTAACAATACCATTTTACATATTCCTGAAGAACGTCAGAGCTGGACTTTCAATCTGCTTATGACTGAAGTCCACAAAGTACTGTTTGTTTTCAAAGGAAAACAGACATCTGTGCAATACAAGCAGCGTCTCATCCTTGTTTCAGCTGTTCTTTCTGATTATTTTGCAAGACCACACAATGATTTTTTTCCTTTTTTTTCCCCCTCTACCTCCATCCTATTTTAGAGGCGTTTTAAGTAATCATGTTTTACAGGATGGGAAAAACATTTTAAGACTTAATCGCACAATTATATTCACACAGGCAAAGTCCCTATGTAGTTGATTGTTTCTCTGCATAAAGGTTGAGCTTTCCAATAAGCTTTGAGCTGCAGGATCTGTATTTATTTGAAAAGGTATGCAATCTCACATCATGACATACAGACCCATGGCTTGGAGGATATTAGGAAAGGAATAGATATGCCAAATATTCTCCAGGAAAAGGGGAATAAAACTGCTTTCTTTCAGAGCACATCTGTTTGTCCTGTATTGTATTCAGAAGAAAGTGATTTCTAAAATGTTTTATTTTAGATAAAGTATTATCTTTATTCCATAGTACTAAATGTATTAATTTTATCACATTTCATATAAGGAAAATTTTGGAGTTCAAAATGTTACTATTAGATTTCACTAGAAGCATTTTGAACTGTAAATTTTTCCTAAAACTCTTTAAAAACAAAGGAGTGGGAATAATAATCTTAGTATGGGTATTACCAAAGCTGTATTTAAATGGATAGGTCTCTGGAACTGGAAAAACTCAGTTTCCAGATATAGGGACATGCACCTATATGTAGAATCATCAACTTCAATGAAACTTTCCCTTTGAAAATATAATTGGGAGATCAAGGACTGCATTGTGTAGAGTGTGGCTGGTTGGGGACTTTTTTGTCCTAGAGACCTAAAATGAGATCTAAAAATACTACTGTTTGAATAGTAAACAGTAATTTAAAATTTCTACCCACTTTTCTCCAAACTACCATCCAGTTCTGAGCAATTAATTACCCATTATCTTGATTAGCCTAATTAAAGTGAGGATGAAATTATGCTTTCACTGGAGTGTGGCATTTAAAAGGAATTTGCCAATTTGTTTTGTAAAGAAGAGGTCCCCATTTTACTCACTATTTTAACAGCCAGCTGTTATCTTCACTTTTACTTGTTGCACACTTTTGGTTATGCTGTCATTCATTACAGTCTTTTTGAAACAGCTGACATTTTTCACATGTTAAATAGTTCTAAGAGTTTAAGCTTTAAACTTGTAACTGGACGTAGAAATAAATTTCCTGGCAAACCCAGTATTTTTTCTGTTAGAAAAAATATTTGTCTAATGAGAAAAAGTTATGCTAACTTGAAATATCTTACATTTGCTACCATCTAGTAGCACCCCACTAGCAGTTACTGTGGATTGGCTGATACACGTTGACTTGATGCTTGGTGACAACATTTTGCATCTGTTGGACAGGGTCATCTTTGGAGAGCTGAATATTTCCTGTGAAGGAAAGGACAAGGCTGACTTTGTAGAGCTTTCTTTCAGATGCTGGGCACCTGGACTTATATTGGGAAGACTGTTTCACCTGTTAACAGAGCAGCTGCTCAAATCTTCAGCTGTCTTTAACAAGGTTCAAAATCAGGTGACCCATGGCCCAGAATGTCCTAATTCTAAATAGGCAATAGCTAGAATGACAAAATTGAAAGAGCTTCGTTTCATCTTTGGCACAGAATGGAAACAGTTTTAAAGTACAGGAAAACTAGTGTGATGGGCAAATAACTTTCTTTGCAGCTCTACTGATCAATTTACATTTGTGCTTTACTATGTTTAGTAACAACTGAAGTATACAGATTACAAGGTAAGAATTCATGAATTGTCTATACTAGGGTAGTTGAGATCTTCAAATTACCCAAAGGCTTAAGAGACATACATATGTTTACTAAGTAAAAGCAATTTGCTATTGACCTCTATTTCATTTCCTCAATGGTATTTTCTGTATTGATTTTGATCTTGCAGTCTTACTTAATTTTACAATAGTGTTCTGAGCAGTGATATGATGTGTATCACACATGACTTTTACCCTTTTCTGTGTTTAGAAAAGTTTGTTCATTTAAAAGTAAAATCTCAAAGGATGTTCAAAATATAGATGGTATTCTGATGCTTACTTCAGCAATTAAATTAATTTAACTATTTGTCTCAGTGAATTGGGAGTTATACTTCACCTTTCCATGAATATATTCTGTCTGATTGTTTTTAATTGTTGCCTTAGGCAGCCTCAAGTTATTTCCAGTCTTCTTGTTTTCTTCTGATTTTGAAGCCTCACTAATTCTTTTTTTCTGTGTTTTTCTCTTTTGGATTTATCATTTTGAGCACTGGACACTGAGGCAAATTAATTTCTCTTTCCCTTCCCATGAAGTCCTTTGATGGGCTCCCTGTGGTATCTCTGGTTGGCATATTATGTTAAATAGGCTTTCTGCCTTCAGATTAAGAGATTATAATCTATCTCTTAAATTGGTATGATACAGACTCTGCCCTTTTGTTGTGAATGAGTGGTTTGGGCCACTTAAAGAATCACCATCAAGGGTATTAGCAAATGTAATTTAATAGGAGTTTACAAAAGTGTGACTTCACAAAATTTGATGGCAAGGTATACTCTATTACTTAATACATGGATGAAGCATACAAAGGAAAATCAAGTTAGAATTAAACTAGAACGATTTATACAGACACTGAAGACACAAAAGGGTAAGAGACACCCTCCTATTGAGTCACAAGGTTCAGAGAAGACCCTCTTGCTTTCTAAACTCCTGATGGACCTTAGGTGCAGCTGGATCCACTCCTAGTCCCAGACTTGGTCAACAGTTCATATTTTAAGGGATTATATGTGTGTAGCAGCAGTTTAAGGTTCATTCACAGTTTAAAGTGGATCACAAGATTTAGCAGCACCTAATCTTTGACTAATTTAACATTTACAAAGTGATTCAATAGAATTGATTACAATTGCAACAGCGACTTAATTATAGATTCAAAATGGCAATATTTATATTTGCTATCGGATACCTAGATCAATTCACACATGCACAGACACAAAGATACAGATATATATATATATAGATATAGATATAAAGGTATACCTATTAATAATTCCCCTTGAGTTCAGTGAAATACTCACTTCAAATGTCTCAGCATTTCTCAACAGGTGAGGGTTGAACCTCAAGGAGTGAAGGGTTTCAGACCAGGTCCCATTGTCAGCTTTTGGTGACAGTCCTCCGAACTTTGCAAACTGGAAAGTTCGCGAGTTATGAGAGGTGCCCTGCTCAGAGGGAGATGCTGGCCGCAGCCTGCTGCAGTCCAGAAAAGGTCAAAGGGCCTCACTTAGGACCCCTGTTTATAGGTTCACAAGATGATTGGCTTTAGTCATCAGCAAATTCCTGGAATTCCAGTAATGCTGGTACCATTCCACTCGAGCTACGATCCAGGTAATGGATGTTCCAAGGTTGTCAGGGGATGACTAATTATTCCCACTTTCATTCACCACCTTGGCCAGGCAACAGGAGTTCTTGGTACGGTCAGTGCCGCTCCCCACCTTAGCCATTTAAGAGTTCCTGCTACGGTCAAGGGACCCTTAACCACCCAACTCACTACACAAAGGCCAAGGCCTAACAGGAATTCCTGAGACTGTAGAGCAGCCCAGGAGATGGGTGTGTGTGGGGATGCAGTACCACACCTTTGAAGCTTGGAGAAGACAGAATTTAGCACCCCAATTTATCTCCTTCTACAGCGGTACAATCCTGTTGAGGGCAGGCAGCAGCAAATTATGTGGACAGATTATTTTTTTTCTCCTCCTGCCTCAAAGCTTCCTTCCAAATACAGATGTTAACAAGGCAAATTTTTATGGCACTCACCTGGTACTTCAGTGGCATCTGGGGAAGCAAATGCAGGAAGAGCCTGAGAGCGTTGACGTTCCAGTTCCCACTCAATTCCTGTTCCACTGAGAATGGCAACCACCTCATGTTTGCAGCTGTCCCTTGCAGCACAGATTTGAAATGACAGTTCAACTGAGTTGGTGACTCCTTCTGTAATTGATCTGGTAATAAAGAAATGACAAAGGTGCTTTTATTTTTTTTTTTTTTCTTTCTCCCCAAACCCCCCTGCATGCTGAGGCAGGAAAACACCTGGCATCATCTTTCATCAATGTTTAACACAGCCTTTTCTATCTAGTGTTGCCTTCCCTTCTCTTAGATCAGGAATTGCTCTCAAAACAGCACCCAGTTGCTCTCCCCAGCTTCTATTATTTACTGGTATTGTCTCTTCGTTTCCTGCAGAGTGCAATTTCTTGGAGAAGAAAGAGAGTTCCACCTGGTCAAACATCTCAACAGAAATCTGTTACTCTTCTCAGTCATGTCTAGCTTCTTACAAGCTACCCCACGAAATACAGCTATGTGAATTTTAGTGCATTGTATACATCCTAGAACAAATAGGTAGTTTTAATTGCTGTTAAGAGAGCTTACAGTTGACAGCTCTAACTTCAAAAACATTCCTGTAGAAAGTTAATGATCATTTAGGAACTAGAATAGCATGCATATGACATAAAACCACCAAAGTTTCATTCAGCTATAAATGGAGAAGAAAATATTTCAACATTTTTATAAGTTGAAAACTTTTCAGAACTTTTAATTTCAGATAATTCCACAACAGAGCCTAGAGCCTTTTGTATAATTCAAAAGAATTTAAGTGATACTGTAAAATATCCATATTTACAAATGTATTATTAAAAATGACTAATCAAAGTAATTTTTCCTGCAATATTATAATTTCTAATGAGTATTAGCCATTACAATATTTATCAAATGCCAGAATCAAATAGGAATTCAGTGTTCTACAGCAATATATATTAAACAAGGGCCTTGACTACTGCTTTCTTTCTGATGCTTCTCACAGTACAAGAATGTAAAAAGGCTTCTGAAGGTTCTGGAGGGAAAAGAAATTGCTGCTTATAATGAGTGTTAGCCCGTTCAGGCAACTGTGTTCATATATGATTCATACCAGTTTCTACTATATATTTAAACACACACTTAGGTTATTTTACTCTTTTTGTATTAGGTGGAAAATAGCTTACCAAGCTTCTACACTTTCATTTTTGGGGCAAGAAAAACAGTTCCTTCTGACTCAATGTTCCATGAGTTCAGTCAATCCAGTGGATTTATTCAAGGAAACTGCAAACAGTTGACTTCTCCAGCTGACTGCAAGACTGAAATGGATGGATGCCTCAAGCAAGCTTGATCTCAAGATCAAGCACGGTCTTATCTCAGTAGGGCTCAGATCTTTTTATTTTCCCCGAGATTTTAATTTCATGCTGTAAAATAGTGTTAAAATATTAAAAGAAACAAGTTATTAATATATTCCAAATGAATGATTATTCCATATGCAAAATTCTGTCAAAAAATTCAGTGAGAATTAAATTTATTTTTCAGTCTGCTGATGCACTTTAAGAAATTATCTGTTGCAAGTCTTTTGATAATTTATGCCATAATTGGTAACATATTTGCCTCTATCTTCATGCCACCAAGGCATGACTGCTGGTAAAAAAATCCTACAATTGCAATGCAGATTTGAAACTGTTCCTCCTTCCTGCAAATGATGCAACCATAATTATTTGGAAACATAATTTATAGATGAAAATATGAAGTCTGATGAAAAGCCCTAATGCTAAAATCTCTTAAAGACAAAACAACGTCTTGGGCTCCCTGCACACCTTCAGGAGTGGAAAGGGAAAGGGAGGATTAGAAAAGACTTTATTAGTAAAGCTGACTTCTATATATAGTTCTAAACTAAGTCCTTACTCTGTAGTTTTGTATTTGAGGGCATACTGGGGCAAAGGGGCTTTTAAATTCTCATTATGTGAGGGATCTAGTTCAAGAATTGCTCAATCCCTGCCATGGTTGTGTAACATCTGGCCTGAAACATCTCAGGATACAGTCCTGCTGTCAAAATCACTTGTATCTTCCTTACAGTATCTCCAGTTACAGTCATACTTGCGCAACACAAAATGTTGAAAGTTGTTGAAGAAAACCAGTTTTGCACAAATCCAATTCTGTCCTTTAGTATGCATAATCCCACAGATTATCTGAATTTATAAAGAAATTAAATTTTAAAAAATTATTCTGCTTTCACACTTTTAGCACATCTTCAAGCAGTATTTTCTAAAAACCAAAAAGGCATCATATTTTCCCTTCTATGGCTGCAGATAGGTCTTTTTCTTGAATTCCTATGGGAAGTGTATCAGACATCTTTTAGATACCGCAGAGGATGGCACCATTATTGATACAGAAAATATACCCAAATTTCTTGCTGACTGATCTACAGTACATTAGGCAGCATAAATTTATAATGCCCTGAACAAATCATATTTAGAAAATCTATCCAAGCTTACAGATGAATCTTCCAGCTGTTTGCAACCATTTTCCTTTCTAACAAAGTAAAGAGCTGAAAAACAATTCTAGTCAGAAGGTCAATTAGCTTTAACCCCCAGATTCTGCAGGAGAGCTTTACTTTAGCTGTAATAAAAATGTTGGGCTTGGAGCTCTATTAAGTTTATTAACAAAGTACAATACTTAGGTGACAGAGACATAGAAGCCGTTAGACATTTTTAACACTCCAAGATTGTAGGTAATGCTAATAAAACGAGAGCATTGTGGCTGATAAAATATTATTTTGAACATAAAGAAGTAGACAGATTGTTTGAAAAGAAATACCGTTTCATTACTTCTCTCTGATTCACTTTTTTGTACAGAGCAGAGCAAGCAGAAGATTTGGGTATTTTGTGAAAGTTTGGGGTTTCTTGGTTTGTGGTGGTTGTTCACATAACATTAGTTAGTACTTATAAATACAGCTTATTCCTCTGTGGTTTGTCTTAACTTTGTGTATAACACAATAGCCATTAAAAAGTAATTGTCACTTTAAAACCAATTACACATCAGGGTTATTAGAATACCATATGATGAGATTTTAATATATCTGTTCAACATTTTCACTTAAAATACACATATGTAGTCACCTTCATTCACCATAAATGGAGGCAGACATGTAAATTGCATGTAAAATCAAGTAAATGTTAACTGCATTTCCTTACGTTTCTTTACTGTATTGCAGCAGCCACTGGGGTGCCCACGACATTTAAACACATTTTCTTTTCATTTGGCTCTTGAGAGTATCCAACTCCATCAAGGAAGCAAGTTGTAAACAAATTCACAGAACAATCTGCCAGCTTAGCTATTTAGAAAGGTGAAGATATTAAGAGAACTAATACATTCTAATGGCATAAAATCCATATGATGGAGAGTAAAATGAGCATATGCCAACTAGAATCGTGGTCTAGTGGTAGCACAATGCAGTGCCTAATGGGGAGCCATAACCAGAGACCAGCAGTGCCAAGGAGGCCATATATCTCTAGGGAAGGAAACAGATCACTAATGGGAATCTGAAATCTTGCTGACTGAAGCAGTGTCGTTGACGTGCTAGTGGAGAAAACAGTCTATTTTTAAAACAAACGGTAAGCAAAAGAACTGTGATGTAGGGCCTTCGAGGTACAAATGATAAAAAGGAATTTTAAAAATGGGATGTCTGCTACTCTCCAAAGTAAATATGTACTTTACTGTAGTGGGAAGATTTTTATTTAGAATATTTGCATATTCATATTGGTCATTAGAATTGAAATGGTCTTCATTTGGATAGCATGGGTTACAATTTGCTTGCAATGGCGACATAACTTCGTAAGAACTGATAGCTGTCATTTTCCTTTCTTCTGCATTTTCTAATTTCACCCACCACTGGAACAAGCAGTGTTTTATTCATAAAGCAAGGTCACAGAAAGTATTTTCACAGCTTAATCTTCCATAACATTTTAACAAGCAAGACCACCATTCTGTTCCTGTTATATTTTATCTCACAGAAATATCTGTAGCTTCAGAATGTCTGGAGAGGCATTTAAGATGAGCAGTTCTTCATTTCACAGAGCACAACAAACCTACGCAGAGAGATACAACTCTGTGTTGGCACAAGGCCATAAAATCAATTGCTTGTTTTCACTAACGTGTAGGATTTTGTTGCAGAACTAAATATAGCAGCATTCACACCCTAGACTTCATATTTAAAATGTGGACAGACTGAGAATTGCATTGCATTTGATATGCTGAAATCCCATCTTTGTTCCGTTCTGAAGTTGAACACACTGCTTACAACCTTTTACAGGAACATTCTTCAGATGCCGCAGAGAGGCCCATGGTCCTGTCCATCATTCATTTACAGCGGTGCTGAGGGCATTTGTGCCCTCCCAGTAGTTACCGGTATTTCACAACTTCGCTTCCGTAATTACCATTTGGTCATTACCTGTGGGAATGGCAGCTCTGTGGGCAAGGCTCAGATTTTCTCCTCCTGTAAAAGCACATGAAGGAATCTTAGCACAACTCTTCTGGGGAAAAACTGCACTCCTGTGGCCAAGGAGGCAGCAAGTTCCATTCCCAAAGGACTGGATTTCCCAGGAGGCTGAGATCAAAGTTGCCTACAGTGGCTCCTGCCCCAGCATTATATCCTCTTCAAAGTAATGACAGGTTTTTTTCAGCCCTGTGCAATCAATAGCCTGCTCAGATGACCCGCACCTGAGCATAGGTAGAACAGCTGTGTAGAAAAATCAGCAGAAGAGGCTGTATTATGCTTTTCACCTAAGGTTTAGTTCTGAAGGACAACGACGACTTCTCCACTGAGTCTAGCCCTATTATTCTTTCTCTTTGTCTCTTGCTCTTCTTTGGGAATCTGCAGAGTCTGGAAAAGGAGAGAAATGGAGCCAAGAGAACACAGCTCTGATTCTGGAGGGTGGTTATCTGGGTTAATTGCTTCAGTGGGAATTATTTTTAGGAAGAAGCATGCATAAATCGCTGGGGAGATGATCTGAGATAAAATAGTTGGGCTGTTTGTGACTCACCTTTAAAGAGAGGCTTTCACTAAATACAAAAATAGCATAGTCTGTGCTCCTCCTAAGACTACTTAAATTATGGTGAGAAGAACAGGCATCTCAAAACCCCAACACTATTATCTGTCATGTCACACAAGAACCACTTTAGCAGAATCTTCAGGGAATGACATCAAGCCAGTTGCTTAAGGATAGGACATATTCCCTTAAGTACAGCCAAAGAGTAATTTAGAAAAATGATATAATCTTTTTAGATCTTTTCTTGGTCCCTTTCCTGTGAACTGTCTGGCTTGCAAGACTCATGAGTAAAAAGGGCAATAAAATCAGATAATCCATGATTTATATATTAGATTCTCATACAGTGTCTTTGCAGCGAGATTTCCCCTTGGAACCAATACAGTTAAAAGAGTCTGTCTTAAGACAATGCATAGCTTGTGACAGCAAAGACTGTGCATGTTTGGTAGGCATAATTTTCTGTTTTTCTAACATCTGAAGTAAAAATGTCACATCAGAGTGACAGTTTCTTTGTACTTACAGCTAAATGAATAGAGAAAAGTCAAAAACAAACTGTTAGGCTGACGACAAACAGAAGATGTTTGCTGTCCTCTCATAAAGATCAAAATTAGTGTTTTTAAGTGCCAATGAATAAGGCACATAATATAATGCAGTTAAAGAGAGATCAAGACTGACCCATTCTCTGCTCCACAGAATTTGGGTGAGCTTTCTCTTGCAATGTTAAGTGGAGTTTTATAAACAACCATTTTTTTTCAGAGAATTCAATTTCTGTAATTATTATTCATGTGTCTTAAGCCAGTAAGAGATGATACAATAAACGGATTAATTATTGTGACCATGGTACTTAAAACAACAATGCCAGGCATTTTGGAAGTGCTGATGTTTTGATTAGATTGATGGGGAGAAAAAGAAAATAATTACATGGGTATTATCTTACTAAATATTATTGTTTATCATAATAGGGAACTGTATACATGAAGTGCTTAGCTATCATCGCCAATAACCTGATCACAGATTTAGGCAGAAGGTCACCTCCACTTAACTGTTTCCAAGAACTGACAGACACAGTTGCACTTTTGACATTTTTAAGATAGAATTAATTCCTAGTGAATATCATGCTAGGGCTCAGTTTCAGAGCTCTAACAATACTCTTTGGACTGCCAATATCTGATTTTAACTGTACAGGTTGTTCTTTTCAGTTCTTCTAAATGTTAAAATTAGAAACCAAAAATGCAAACTTTTTTTTTTTTTCCTCCCCAAAACCACCTGTTGATACACTGATGTGGCCACAAGAGTTACCTTCTAGCTTAACTTCACCTGAAAGGAATCCAGTTCAGGTAATAGTGGCCAAAGCACAGTAACTGGGATGATTGGGAGTTTTTCCTTAAAAGTGCACTTGTAGCAGTCTAAGATGGGTACAGTAACACCACCAAATCCAGTTCTGATTCAGTGATAAAGTATGTTCTTCAAGCACCATTTTCTCAAGAATTAACGGTAAATTGATCTTACCTCTCAGGCTACTGACATCCAAGACACCCCTTCTGGCAGGAACTCTGTCTTGCAGCAGGCTCTAATACAGCCAGTCCTACTGGCTTGTGAAAATAGGTCCATGGCACTGAATATGCAATTCATGGTCAAACTGGTAACACATCATTCTTAAAATATTAAAGAAAACCTTTTAAATCCTTGGGATGTATCTTCTCTGCTTACACAAATATAGTCATCTGTGGCATTATAAGTCATTTTGCAACTTGTCCTGTGTAGAACTGCAATTAGGAACTGATTAATACGAACAGGTTCTCTGCAGACAAATTCACCAAACAAAATGGCAAATTCTTTTAACTATACTCAAGCAATTTCTATTTCAGTTTTGAATAGATGGCAAATTTATAGTGATATGAAATTATATAATGAAGTTCGCACATAGAACACAGTTATTCTCTAATGTGTCTATTTTCTTGAGTAACATTGTTCAGTACATGCAAAAATGTAGAAGAAATGACTGCTTATTATTCCAAATAAATACTTTAAAAATAATCTTAACCTTCTAGTATTTTTCCTGCTTGTTTCTCCACTAGGAAAACTATTTTAAGATTTAACAGCACAAGGAAACTTTCAGCAATTTCTAAAGATGTTAATTCTTTCAAGAACTGATTTATAGCAATTTACAACTATTAATACACTTGCAACTTATAATAAAGTTTTCAGTATCTACAAACACAACATAGTAAAAATCTCATTGATTTTTGTTATTAATCAGAGAGGTCCAAAACAATTTATAAAGCAATTTCTCTTAAGGGCAGCGCAGTGATTGGGTAAATTATCTATATGCATCACCTCAGCAGAAACTCACTGACTGCTACATATAGACCCACTTTAAGAGCAGAACAGGGTACCAAGATTAAAATCTCTACATTTTGAAAAATAAGAGAAGTCTTTGGAAGTCAACCAAATTGTAAACAACCTGTATAGAACCAGGATAGTCTTTTAAAATTATTGCTTTAAATATTGAATTCTTCTTCAAAAACAACTAAACGATTCTTAAGATAAACGGTGCTGAAAAAATGTATTCAGCATGCTGCACATATTCAAAATATAGATG
The DNA here is from genome assembly GCF_929443795.1 of Astur gentilis. Classification (NCBI taxonomy): domain Eukaryota; kingdom Metazoa; phylum Chordata; class Aves; order Accipitriformes; family Accipitridae; genus Astur; species Astur gentilis. Next base: position 18,582,635 of record NC_064891.1, read on the forward strand.
CTGTATCCTTCATGTCACTTGTGCACTGGTCTGAGAGCATATTGAGATAAATTACATCTATTTCAGGACTAATTTGGAAAAAACCTGAGCTGCACAATACATAAATTGAGCAAATTATCTAAAATGAAAATTATGTCCACCAAGCCTTCAAACAAAAATTGTGTTCTTGTTTGAAAGTCTGGTTGATCCATAACTACTACTCTGTGTGTGTGAAGGCAGTGTAGGGGAAACACCAAATAAGTCCAGCAATTCCCTGCTGGCATACAGTTCTTTCAAAACATGCAAAGCAAAGAGGAGAGGGATATCACTGCATCTAGATTATTGTTTGTACTATTAGGTGGTCCTCTGCCTAGCGCTCAGAGTCACATTTATCAAGGCAATTCTACTGCTGCAGTATCTGACACATCTCATTCTTACAGGTTTCCGTAGTGGCAATTTCTATGCTACCTCTGCAAGTGATAGTGCACTCCTGCAACTGATATCCATGAGGCACCAGTACTCAGCCAAGCTGCTGGGAAGCTAGTCTGGAACTACACCAATTATTTGGTAAGGACTGCAATAACAACAATCTCCTAAGCTTTAGCAATAATCATTTAACAACTATACCAGATATTATAAATTAGCCATACGTCAGAATTAGTATAGAATAGATTATCTTCAAGCTGGTATTGTGTTATCTTGATTATGGGAGTCCACCGAAGCTTCCTTAAACTCACAATGTCTTTATTAACTGATGGAGCCATACGGAAACGGGATGCAAAATCCTGGATGCACAAACTCTATTGCAAAATTCAAAATGCCCTGAATTTTGTCTTAGAATCTTAAATATACCCTGGGGAGAAGCCTTAAGCCTTATGCAATTCACACATATCATTTTGTCTTACTTGGAGCCTAGAAATGACAATGCAATTTGGAAAATTACACACATTAAGCCTCTCTGGGTTAGTAGTCTGCCAAGAGTTGTTAGCAGTCAGTCTAGACTCAGGACAGCTGAATACTAGTTGTCACCTTATAAACTCAACTCAATTTCCATGGAGTTTTTTGAAGGGTAGCTCAACCACCCTCTTCCCTGTCTGTAGTCCAAAGAACAGCTTTTGTCAGCTCTCACTCCTTACAGAAAGAGTATGTCCTCAAGACTCCTGACATCTAAGTGTGTGTGTGCGCACACATAAATTTTGATGTGTCTCCAGACCAGCGACATGTTTTCACTTGTAAATATGTATTGCAAATATATATGGGATATTAGTAAATGAAATATTTGTAAGAATTGCTAGTATTATGGAGCTCACATCTGCTCTAAACTATCACAAATCATTTGTAGTGTCAGTAGTTTGGTTTGTTCCTAGGTTTTAATTCAGAGCCTTTTCCTGGCTCAGCTTAGTACATGAAGCAGGCTTGCATGCCAAAGCTGTGATTAACTTTATAGATGCAGTGGAATTATGGAAATGCATCATGCAAAAGTGCGTACTTGCCAAAATTATTCCATGACCTTGTGCTTAAGCTGAGTTTTAAATAATTCAGTGATGTATTGAATGAATAAATTTGTGCTGCTTGTTACTCTAAACAGTCATGCTTTCACTTTCCTTGCCATTTTTAATAAAGCCTCACTTTCTAATATTCATGAAATATTGCATTTCAATTAAATTACATACGTATTGAGAAAATAGTTTGCCCTAAGCTGTTTAGTGTTGACACCAACTGTCATTTGCCTTTTCTTTTTGTATAATAACCATGGAGGTTTTATGTACAGGCAATATAAAGCACTGTCACACTTTAACAGAGAAACTTTTTTGATCATGTATAGCGCAGGAGAGAATAAACCTAAGCTATTTTGTTATTTTTAAAGGCTATTAATTTAGCTTAAATAGCGCATACTCAATCCAAACTTAAGTTTTCCATTCCTGGTTTCATGGAAACAGCATGCAAAGTCTTCCAGTGTTTCAGTTACTCAGTAAAAACTGCAGAACTCAGGCGTTTGAGCTGGTTCAGTTTGAGCCAAACCTGTTTTTAAAATGCAAAAGTAACAGAAGAGCCATGAGTTAAAAGGTTAGTGTTTTAAACAGCATAAGAAGATAAAAGAGAATACAAATATAAAATTATACCTGCACTGAAGCAGCAAAATATTGTTTTCCAATTCATCATTGTTTCATTGTAGGTAAATTGATTAAAGTTCTTGTGGCTCAGTATATTTCCCTTCTAAATGGGACTCTTATCACCTTCTTATTTATAAGAAATAATTTCATATTTTCAAATTAAAAGTAATCTCATTATATCACTTTGGATAATAAAACTAGAACAGTATTTTATCTCTAACTCCAACTATGTACTCATATGGTCCCCCTCATTCTACCTGATTTCATTTCCCACCGCTTGGCCAAAATGAACGGTAATTTTTTAACAAGACCAGAAAGATCTCATGAAGTGCATGTTGCATATCACCCTCTATGCCTGATGCAGAGAAAGAAAATTTGTTACAGAGCTCAACCAGAGCCTGGTTCTCAAGCTGAAGCTGTAAAGGCTTCTCTGTTCGATAACAGAGACCTGAACCATAGCTACGGTGCAGCTGCAATGTGCGAGCTGTTGCAGATAGCAGGTACTGCAGTAGTTTATTCCCAGAGTGCAAGTGAATAGATGTTGTGAAGAAAAAGCAAATATATGAAATAAATGTCCCATTAGCACATGCTCAAAAGGCCAGCGGACACCTCACAACTCTTCTTTTGTCATTCCTGGCTGTTTTCAAATAGCAGGGGGGCAGGGGAAAAGGTGTTTGCAAGCTTCACCTACTAGACAGATTTTTCACTGATGTCTGTAAGCGAATGTGGATGTAGTTACCATACTGCATCTCTAGCCATCTTAGTAACTTTAAATTGGCCCCTAACATACTGATAATCTTCACCCACTAGTGAAGCAAGCACCAGCACCATTTGTCAAAACGTTTTCGGAAACTACCCCAAAGTGTTCTGGTTGCTTCGCTGTAACTAAGAGGCCACAAACGTTTGCCCCAAGGCATTTACAATCAGCATTAGGAAGACAGTAGCAGAGTTACTGTAAAGAGCTAGGCAAAAGAAGTATGTTACAGCAGCAAAAGCTTTTGATTCCATAATTGAAGCTATTTTGCAATGTATAGAAGAAAGTTTTAAATAAACGATCTATATGTGCTTAATTTCTTATAGTTTCAGGAAAGGAGATTGTCTTCAGCAGAAATACTCAAGCTACCGGTTTAGGAGAAGTTTAAAGTAAGCCAGATCGTGAGCCTTCTTATACAAAAGTCTTCTGTTTGATATGGCACATAGTTTCTTGTTTAGGTGTCACTGACACAATTACTCATGTGACAGATGAAAGAAAGGCCGCACAAAAACGTTTGGTGTTTTCAACTCTAGCTCCACTTTAACTTCCTTAAGTAAGTAACACTCTTTTAGTTGACTTTCGCAAGTAGAAGAAGCGCTCAAGAAAGAAAGAAAGAATGGACGTAATGGCTGAGAATAATATAGTAACTCCACTATAGACTGGACTCGTGCTGCTTCCTTCCATTGGTCCTATATCAAAACATAGTTTTATAAACAATGCAATCTCAGTATCAGCAATGTTCTCTGGAATAAGGCAAAGCTATGATTTTTTTTTTAAGCAACTGCTATTTCATTACAAATCAATAGGACATCTATCAATATTTAAAACCAAGACAATACAAAGAAGCTTATATCTAAGGGCATAATTAGGTCAAAGCTGAAGGTCAGCTAGGCCTTCAACTTTTGTATTCTTTCTCTGGGATCCCAAATCTGAAGGACTTTAGAATCTACCTTAGTCAAAAATAGCAATTTAAGCCTAGACATTATGTTTCCCACCTTCTATAGTTTTAAGTCAGATCATTATTTTTACTTTCAAATTTTTGTTACCCCTTAAATAACTCCTTATTATCCAAATTTAATAACTCGTATTGCATATCATGCATTTTTAAACAAGAGATTAAAACTTTACAAGAATCATTGTGATTTCAAAACCTAATAGTCATTCAGGTTATTTTTAAAGTATTCTTAAAGATTTCTGGTTTTCAAGACGTGGTAGGTGTTTCAAAGCCAGTACGTTGTCCTTTAGCCACCGACAGAAAAAAAAATTGTGGAAAAAAAAAATTAAGAGGCACACCAGGAAAACATGTACTTAAGCATCTAACCTTAAAGACTGGCTACTGGTAAATCACAGCATTATTACTTCTGATTCAAACATTGAGTCTAAGCTCGCTCTTTTCGCTCCTAGCCTTTCCTTCTTTCATTCTCTGCATACATCACCGAGACTGCAAAATTAAGCCTTGCCTTGACCAAAGCGCCTTCATGTATATGATGATTTTTGTGTGCTGCAAATTCTTTTGTGTGAGTACTCTGGAGTGTGCACCTTCCCTTCTCTTTGTTACAGAATCAGTGTGCAAATGAAACCCCAGCATAGCGCCTACAGCAGCTCCAGTCAGCCTTTTTATGCTGCCCTTCCATTATAATATCTGTCAAACATTTAATGCAGTTTTGCCTAGTATATAGGCTGATGACACCTAAGTACTGGGCTATGAAGATGTGAAACAAGAATGAGCACTAACAGTTATCTGGATATGTAGCCTCTTTTCATTTCCTACACCATAATTTATGGCAATCTACTATGTTAGTGCTGTCCTCTGACCTTCACCATACTACCCACAAGCTTTAAAAAGTGTGCAAAACAAATATTTTCTCCCATGAAAAATGACATTCAAAATAAATCTTTTTTTCTCTTCCTGTTTCAGAAGTCTGATGTGGAGTGGTGGGGCCAGCAAGTCACTAAGCAAGAGAGTCTCAGGGTCAGCTTCTATGCTATGTGCCAAGTGAACTGCAAAGGAGGAGGGAAATCCAAGGAGACTGGCAGCCGCACAAGCTGAACAAGATGGTGCCAACAGCCTCTATGTGATTTCCAATTTAGATTTCCTGATTTCATCTGAGTTTTCTAGCGCCTCTTGTAAAACAACCAGCTTTATTCCTCGTGGTCCAAGGCTTTCATGGCGAACCTGAAATGTTCTTTCTTACCTCATCAATGAAACTGTTCACATTCTCTTTTTCTCTTACTTTTAAAAAAGCATAGCTAAAATATCAATTGGCAATTAATTTACCACACCAATAAAAATTTGCTATGAATTAAGGACATAGCATTCAGTTCCTGAATATGTAAAGCACTATTCACACCCAAGAGAAAAAAAAAAAAAGAAAAAAACCCCAGACCCTAACAAAACTGTTCCATCATACAATGAGACGAAGATTTAGTATTTTATAAGGAAACTATTAAAAAGATTGTTTGATCTTACTTTGAAAAACAGGCTGAAGACAGTGCTAAAATAACTTTTAAAATTATTTTTACAAGTATTTTGCCAGCCTCAAAATATTGCCAGAAAATAATCTGTAGTTTGGTAGAAAATATGCTTTGAATTTTGATGTTTCCATATGCAAAGTTTTTTCACTATCCACAACTATTCACCAATGATACTTTGCTCCCTTTAAAACATCTATAGTCACAAAACAGCGAGCAAGAGACAGATAGTGCAGACATATGTAAGTCTTATTTTGTTAAACTTCAGGACTAACTTATCTTCAAAGTTCTTTTCTGCATTCTTCCAACTTCCTAATATAAATAAATACGAAGCAAGAAAATATGATTTCAAAAGTGAAGTTGTTTAATCAATTCCAAACATGTCAATGGAACTAATAATAACTTTGACTTTACAAACAAATCTTATTATATATTGCATTTTCTATTACTAATAGTCGGTTCTCCTCCGTTACAAAATCTCTAGAAAATACAAGAGAAAAATATATACAAATACAAATACAAGGCAATGTAGTTTGTAACCACACAGCCCTGCAGTACAGTATTGTAGTAGCTAAAATTAGGCCGTAAGCTTTGTACTGAACTTGTGAGGCCTCAGGACCGAGGCTTGTCATACCTGCTCTGTCTGAACTTCTCTCGACCTACAGCAGCTTTGCTTTACTTGGTCGAGCTGTGACAGCAATTTCTCTAACTGACCAGGTGGCAACAGCTAATTCATACTACTCGTGTTTATCTTTGTATGGTACAACCACAGGATTACACAGATAGCAGTAACAAGCCGTTATTCTGCATAGCGTGGGTTACTTACGGCTCTAACAAAATTAGGCAGTGTAGAGAAATACAAGAGAGCAGCCTCGGGACATGGGGGCACAGGACATGGCACAGATGAGTGCAGGCGTGGGAGATCCCACAGTTACAAACAACTCCCCACAGTCCAGTCACTCAAAGACAGGCAGACCTAGACCTGGACACATCTGGTTTTAGGGATGACAAAGAGAACAAAGAAATTGTATCTAACATAAGTACAAGGCAACATAGATATAGTAAATTTGGATGTTATGTAGAGCTGTGGACCAATGAAGAAAGCGGGAGGTGTAAAAGCGTGCTAGTGAGCTTAAAAAAATGATCCCCAGTGGATCCCAAGGGGAAGAAGAACAAGTCCTTGACATGCACACCATACTCCTCATGAAGGACTTCATGTCTTCCCAACTTGCTGTCCACCAGCATGAAACCTCCAACCTTATGGCCCAGGGGAGCAGGAGAAGGGTAAGCATAGCACCAGAAAAAGGGGTAGAAACTAAGTTACTGAAATATTTTCTGCATAGATGTGTTCTTTCTCGTTCACTTGTAATTGTATCTGGACTAATTATGATTCTTGCATTAGGCTATTAAGGCTTCAGTTAAATGATTTTAATAAAATCCTGGGTTTATGTGTTACATGTGTTTCCTGTGTTACACTTGTGCCCAAGCTTCACACACAAGGGCAGGTGGGGAGGGGGATTTATATTACACAGACATTATTTAAGAGCTTTTTATTTATAGTTTTGAATTTTCACAGTTAATATTGAGAGGTTCCATAAGACTGCAAATGGTCCAGCTTCACATTTGCTACAGCACTGGACTAAAAGGGGATGCTTCTTAAGGGACACTGGGAGGATCTTTTGATCAACTCTATTAATCACTACTGGAAATCTATGTATGGAGGTAAGACAATATAGAAAGACCATTTTCTTTGATAACGGAGACTTCAAAAGGACTTTTCTGATTAAAATATCTCTGAGGCCAGAGAATGCCAAATGCTTCCGTAGCTCACTTTGACTTCACAGAGTTGCATTTCTATAACAGAACAAGCTCAGCATTTAACTTTCAAAAAGGATGAAGAAATGAAGCCCATCTGAAGTACCTCTACTTTACAAAAAATTCCATATGCACATGAACTAATGAGGATTGCTAAGCCAGGCACTTTTATTTAAAGATCTGGGCTATTCTAAAATAGGGGCTACTTTGGAGATGAAATAACTAATGTAATCAACTGTAACTCTAAAAATTTTGGGAGGAGATAGTGAAAACACAAATACAATGTTGTTCTTTGCATAAGCACACTCCAAAGTATTACTCCACAGTTAGAGAAATTAGAAATAGGGCTGCATATGTCAAGAAAGGTGGCAGCGCTACAGAAGTTAAATTCTGACATATATGTCATGATCATGTAGGATTTGTAGGACACATAAGCCCCAAGGTGATATTTGCTTGTAACTCAAGTCTGTGCAAGATGAATACTGTGGCATGGTGGCACTTGATAAGTCAAGTTCAGTATGTTCACTTTCATGATGCTCAAGTAAGACATTTGAAAGGACTGAGCATGGATCATAGGCATAAAAATATATCAGTGGTTTTAATGTGTTAAAAACCACTGTTTGTATTTGATGATTTAAAGTCATCAACATTATTCTCAGTATTTGTTCAATTTTTTGTCTTAATTACTAAGATGAGCATGGCTAGAACAAGCTACTATATGACCGATTCACATAAAATATGAAGCCATTAATAAAGCATGACAGAGAATGCAGCATCTTAGTGTTTGGAGAAGCACAAGTTCTGTTGAGATGTCACTTGTGTACTGGGGTCTCACAAAAATGTTAGAAAATATTTGAGAATTCTCACATTCTTCATGTTACCACTGCCCATGGCTTTTTGTGCTTGAATACAAGAGAAAGCCATTTGGCCTTGTCTTTTGATTAAGTATACATAAAAACAGTTTTACCAAAGCAGGCCAAAGGTCCGTTTAATCCACTATCCAACAGTGGCCATTGGAAGAGCCTAAGAGCAGGGTATGCAGACAGAGAAACTTCTCCAGTGTATTTTCCCAGTCTCTAGTAGTCTCCAAACTCAAGATATCATCAACCAGAGGTTGGACTGTGTAAAAATTAAAATACATATTTAGTGAAAATATACACAAACTGAGGACAATCTTCTATCTAAATATTTCTCAGATTCAACTTCACTCTGTCAATGTGGCATAAGTTAAAAAAGCAAACCAGGAACAACTGCCCAAACATACAATTTTCTGATACCAAAGACAGAATGTTTGGTTTTAATATTGGTTTCTTCTCCACATTTCAGTGAATTTTAATTTTCATTATGCAACACACACTTCAGAGGGTTTTTTTCACTTGTAGAAGTCTAATACCCAGTTTAGCAAAGCACTTATAACATGCATATCTAAGCATGTTCATATACTTGTTATATTGAAGTTAACGTGCTTAAATACTTTCCTGAACTAGGTCTGTTTTAAAGTGTCTAGATGACAAAAACCTCCAACATGATAACACCAAATCATACACAGCTGCAAGCTAAAAATGCATGGGCACAGTAATAATGAAAAATAAATAAAACTGAGAAAATATGTATTTTTTGCAGATAAGAGAAGAAAATATGACACTATGAAGGTTTTGGAATTTTGAAGGGCATTTCAAAGTGAAACATCTTTGACCTGATTATTTTAATTAGATACCAAATTCTCTTTTACCATTTGATCCAACCTCTTTCTTTCCTGTGTCTACACTGTTCATCTTCAAATAAAATAAAAGAATACAAAATGATTTTCTGGTCAAAAAAGCATATGTTAAAACAATCCATGATAATCATCTCTATAAATTATTATTATTTTTTAAACACAATCTTACCTTTTATGAAGTCAGTGACATATACAATTTATTCCAGCGGAGTGGGCGTGAGCCCTTCATTCATTCATTTGCATGTAATCTGACAGAGTTACATGCTTTTGAATATAAAGTAAAATCTGTTTCTCTTTGCAATAACACAGGATAAAGGACTCCCAGAGCAAAGAACTGATGAATAAGGTTAGTTTGACAAAAATTAAATCACTATTGGAAAAATAAAATCTCAAACTCTTTTAAAGAGTGCAGTCTAGTAACATTTTCTTTATGAATTCTGACTTTGCAGCCTGTGTAAACAAAGTTTCCTAAAGTGATTATCAGCATAATACAAATAGCTTATGACCTGTTTGCAGATAGAAAAGCCTCTCGTCTAGTCTGTGGCCCAATAGAAAAGAAAATATTATTTAGAAGTAATAACTAAAACAATATAAACTCAATGCTCTCTTTTGAAAAACTTAAACTAGATTAAATAAAATGTTGGTATTCCAGTGTTTAAGTGTGTGATTAAAACCACAGAATCTAAAGAGTGGAACACCTGTTATTATAATAAAAACAACTCAAGTAACTACTTAGACAAGAGCCTATCTTTTAGTGTGTGAATGAAGCTACAGAAACTGGTTAGCCTCTTGCATAAACATTTGTCTCAGTCATATCTAAAAAAAAACCCACAAAAATTAGGTGCAAGAATAGCATAAGGCAAATGAGAAAGAAATGGAAGTGTACATATTTGTGTGTATGTGTGTGCAATTCTTTTTTCAGAAAGTAAACCAATATAGAAAAAAGTCACATAAATGGATGTTAAGTTCTACTTAACTTCAAAACAAGAATGGCAATCAAGGTCACTGGAACTTGAGAGCTACACAGATTAATACCTATTTTTCCAGAGCTGTCTGGTTTCATTTTCTAGATTGGTAAAATTAATTTTTTTAAAAAATCCTTTAATAAAGATCAGTACAGGATTCCATATCACCATTTATTAGAACAAATTTAAGGGCCAAATTTAAAAACCAAACCAAACCAAACCAGAACAAAATGAAAAGAAGAAGCATTTCAATTTCTTTGTCTGGGATTTCATAAATAGCAGTAAGCAAAAAAAATGGTTTTAAAATAGAATTTTAATGCAATATAGTATCTGGGCAGCTGGAAATCTTATCAAGACAAGGTCATTCCATTTCTGGTATTTGAAAATATTCTCTGCCTTTTAGATACCAAGCACATGCTCTCTCTTTTCAAAGAGCACTGGAGGATATCATACAGATGAGACGCTCACCGATATCCTGGACAAGCTCCATTGATTTTTCCAAATACCCTGTATTAGCACTGAAGAGTCAAGGAAGGTCTCTATATCACTGTTAGTTTTTCCAGTGTCCTCTGAGCAATTTATATTATTTGTCCATTGAAACATCATAATATAAGGAAGACAGAAATAACATGCATCTAACAAGAAAGAAGACACTGACCTCAAGTGTCTTATACACAATGTATTGAACTTTAAACCCAGCACTCTAAGCTTTGTTGCTATTAAATAACGCCCCCCCCCAAAAAAAAAAAAAAAAAAAACAACAACAAACAAACAGGTGTTACCTTGTCTAGTAATATTCATGACACTTCAGTTTTATCAGTTTTATTTCTACACAGAAGTGTGGGAGTTGCACCCCAAATAGTGCAGATGTGAATTAACATAGTTCTGTCCTGGCTTACAGCAAACCCTCTCTATGAACATCTCTTCTGCATCTTTTCAGATTGTGTCTCCTCACCACCTCTAGCATCCCTCCCCAGCCCCACATTGTGCATCTGCTTGAAGCTTTTAATCCTCATCCCTGAAAGGCTCTGAAGCCTGCTTGACTTCATTTCTGCGCTGAATTCCTTCATTTTCTCCTACTTCACATATTTACTCCTACCCAACCAACACTCTTAAAAAACTTTATATCCTTTTCCCATTCTTGTCTTTGTGCCTTGTGTGTCAAATTAACACTACAGCTCTTTTTTTCCCAAAAAGTATTGGTCTGCTATGTAACCCACTTACAAAGAAGTGTTGTTAAATCTATATACAGACATACCTATATAATATGTATGTATATACAGACACACCAATCTTCATAAATTATCACTTTCCTGTAGACTCAATGCATTATGTTTGAACGTTATTGATAGATTTATAGGTATGTTCTTGGACAAAGAGTTTGTCTCCCCCTGTTCTGTGCAGAAATCAAAATTCCAGTAACATTCAACTGATAATTATATACAGAATTTAAAAGTAGTCAACCCAATGTGCCCTAGAAATTACTGATGAAAAGGATTATTCATGTATTGCCCTAACACTTGTCACTCAGCCAGAAGTGATGCCTGACTTAACTGAAAGTATCGATTTGCTACCCTGAAATTTAATTTTTTTAAAAAAGTCATTTACAATGTATTCCATAGCACCAGCCATAGAAGCTAGAGCATTTGAGCTTTAATCAGCACTTAGTTCACCTCTGCTCTTCTGTCAATCTATCGTTCATAGTCATATGAAGATGAAGACATTTTTTTCAGAAGCCCTTGAGGAGAGCACGGCTGTAACTTTTAGAGTCTGCTCCACAGAGCAGAGCAGCTTTTAACTGAGTGAAACATCACGTACGTGTGAGGGTATCTCAGGCATCACTGAGGCAGTGTTTCAGCACTAGTCCAAATTATCAAGAAAACACATGAAGAATCTGGAGCACAGGCTTAGGTTCCACATAAGTCTGCACGTGGTAAATAATTTTGTGAAGAGAAATCTACTTCCATATAGGACTAAATATTTTTTTGAGCTAGGACCCCTGGGGTCCAGACAGACTGATGACTATATTGAACGATAATAAATTATTCTAACTAACTCCAGGATACTGCTGCTGTGAGTGATTTACTAGGTAATGAAATAAACTAATGACTTGGTGTTTAAACCTTGCCTTTCAGTTTAGGTTTCTAATATCTAAACTTGCAATCTTCAGACCAACACATACATGAAGTTTAATTCTCCCTACACAGTATGGGAAACCTAGATACCTAACTTGGGGCTTTGTCAAAATTTTAAAATAGGTATTCACTGTAGCATTCTCCCCCAAACTCTAGTCTCCCACTCATCAAAACAGTATGCCTGGTCGTAGAGTGCTGTGGATTTTTCTATGTATATCCTGAGTTTCTAATCCGTGGAAACACAGTATAAGAGAGAATGGAGAAAGGTATTATACCAAACCACAGAGTAAGGATCAAGACCCACACTGAAGAGAGAAGTTTCGCATATGTTGGAGAGTACAGCTTAGTCGAGGTTACTTTTGAAGAAGTTAGCACAAATCTCAGAGACAGTGAATGCACTGTGCCCTGGAAGTCAGCTCTGGCTAATTACTGCAGTGAGAACGGGCATTCTGGGAGCACGGGAGGCAGCTGAGAAAATTTCCTTTAATGACTTACCTTTGTCTGCACTTGCCTGATCATTCAGATCATCAGCTAGGGTTGGCAAATATGATTTTAGCTTGTCATCAAGCCAGAAGCTGAAAGCTGATTTAACAGAGTGTGTGTTACACTCAGCCATTTTTCTCAGGGCAAGGAAAAATTACAAGAACTCATATGCCTTGGAATGGTCTCAGTCTGGTCATAGATCAAGTGTTTCTGGATCACGGAGCTGTCTACAGTGATAATACAGTAGCATTTACCAAAGAAGGAACATACTCACCAGATGCGTATATGCCATAACAGCTTTGAAAATAAACCTCTGATACTGATTTAAAATATTTTTTCCTATGAATGTTTGCTCTGTGGCAATGTGTATCATGCAGATGTGACCATTATTCAATTATAAACTGTTTCCTTTATCACAATATTAAAAGTACAGATTATAGCTATTCATGTAAGAATTTAATTTTCTTTATAATTTAAACCCAAATGATAACTTGTTTAACCAGGTAATAAAATTAATTTCCAGCTTAACTACCACCTTTTTCTTAGTCATTCTGAAGTAGAACAAAATCATAAATTAAAGTTACATTAATAAAATTATCCAACACAAGTATACTTCCTCACTTCCTTAATACATCTTCACCTGTTCCCAGACACAGACTCCCAGGTCAGGTTTATATCACTACATACTTAGTTTCCACAGTAATTGTATTCAATAAGAGTAAGTGGCAGATGTGAAAATCTCTTCAGTTCCTACCTGATGATTGACAGACATTCTGAGTCTGAGTAGATCCATTAACAACGTACAATGATCTATGAAATCAGTTTCTGGTATATAAATTCAAAACAATGAACAAGAATCAATGTCATTTTAAAAACATCTGAAAAAAAGAAAAAAAAAAAAAGAAAAAATTAATGCTGCCAGGTTTGAGAAAAATGTGTGAATACTATACATTAAGTTAACATGTGGATTTGGGCTTTGTGTCATCTATATCCTTAGTCTGGTCCATAGTTGTCCTGATTCTGGATTTCACAGTTTGCCACTAGACAGACAGTCAGTGCAGGGACAGCAACGCAGGGTACGAACAGGATTGTCATGAGCAGTCACTGGAGAAATTGTTCCTTGATGCCACTCATGTCCTGGTGTGCTGGTTTGAACTGGGATAGAGTTATTTTTTTCGTATTAGCTTGTATGGGGCTGTGTTTTGGATCTGTGCTGGAAACAGTGTTGATAACCCAGGGATGTTTTGGTTACTGCTGAGCAGTGCTCACCCAGAGCCAAGGGCTTTTCTGCTCCTCACCCCACCCCACCAGCCAGTGGCTGGGGGGGGCACAAGGAGTTGGGAGGGGACACAGCCGGGACAGCTGACCCCAACCGGGCAAAGGGATATTCCAGACCTTATGTGGTGGGTTGACCCTGGCTGGATGCCAGGTGCCCACCAAAGCCGTTCTATCACTCCCCCCCTCAGCTGGACAGGGGAGAGAAAAATATAACAAAGAGCTTGTGGGTCGCGATAAGGACAGGAGAGATCACTCACCAATTACCGTCACGGGCAAAACAGACCCAATTTGGGAAAATTAACTCAATTTATTACAAATCAACAAGAGCAGGGTAATGAGAAATAAAACCAAATCTCAGAACACCTTCCCTCCACCCCTCCCTTCTTCTTACCGAGCACAACTTCACTCCCAGCTTCTCTACCAACCCCCCCAGCGGTGCGGGGGGACAGAGAATGGGGCTTACGGTCAGTTCATCACACATTACTTTCTGCCGCTCCTTCCTCCTCAGGGGCAGGACTCATCACACTCTTCCCCTGCTCCAGCGTGGGGTCCCTCCCACAGGAGACAGTCCTCCACGAACTTCTCCAACGTGTGTCCTTCCCACGGGCTGCAGTTCTTCACAAACTGCTCCAGTGTGGGTCCTTTCCATGGGCTGCAGTCCTTCAGGAGCACACTGCTCCAGCATGGGTCCCCCGTGGGGTCACAAGTCCTGCCAAAAAACCCGCTCCAGCGTGGGCTCCTCTCTCCACAGATCCGCAGGTCCTGCCAGGAACCTGCTCCAGCGCGGGCTTCCCACGGGGTCACAACCTCCTTCGGGAACCCACCTGTTCCAGTGTGGGGTCCACCCTGGGCTGCAGGTGGAGATCTGCTCCACCGTGGACCTCCCTGGGCTGCAGGGGGACAGCCTGCCTCACCAGGGTCTTCCCCACGGGTGAATCCCTGCTCCGGCGCCTGGAGCACCTCCTCCCCCTCCTTCTTCACTGACCTGGGGCTCTGCAGGGCTGTTTCTCTCACATACTCTCACTTCTCTCTCCCGGCTGCAGTTTCTTTCTGTCCCAGCAACATTTTTTCCTTCTTAAAAATGTTATCACAGAGACGTTACCACTGTCGCTGATTGGCTCGGCCTTGGCCAGCGGCGGGTCCGTCTCAGAGTCGGCTGGTACGGGCTCTCTCGAACACAGGGGAAGCTTCCAGCAGCTTCTTACAGAAGCCACCCCTCTACCCTCCCCCCCCCCAAAACCTTACCACACAAAGCCAATACACCATATGATGCCACGCTCAGCATATAAAGCTGGGGGAAGAAGCAGAAACGGGGAGATGTTTGGAGTGATGGTGTTCGTCTTCCCAAGTAACTGTTAGGTGTGATGGAGCCCTGCTCTCCTGGAGATGGCTGAACACCTGCCTGCCCGTGGGAAGTGGGGAATGAATTCCTTGGTTTGCTTTGCTTTGCTTGCACACGTGGCTTTCGCTTTACCCATTAAACTGTATTTATCTCAGCCCACGAGATTTCTCACTCTTCTGATTCTCTCCCCCATCCCACTGGGAGGGAGGGAGTGAGCGGCTGTGTGGGGCTTCGTTGCCGGCTGGGGTTAAACCATGACAGTACTGGTTACTTCCCACCCAAGGGTGTGCTCAGTTGCAAGTTCCTCTGCCAGTTCCACAAAAACAAGTATCTGCAATTTCCTGTGGATTTCCTTGGAAGCAGATTGAACCAAGATAAGGTTCAATCACCACCTTCAACCCCAGCGGTGATAGCAGCAGGTCATTAGGTTTAGAGGTTAAAGTCCAGCACTTAAACACCTAATGCATACATAGTATAGGCACAAGCCAAAGACATTTGAATACAGTTGCATCATTCATCTTTTTATGCCTTGAAACATTCTTGAAAAGTAAACAAAAAAAAACCCAGGAGATAGAAACAAGAATGCCACAGAAGCCTGATTTTTAAGCTGCATTTTTACAAAGTCAAACTCATAAAATAATACAGACGGATCCTGCTATTACTTTGTTTGTTTGTTTGCTTGCTTTTTAATTATTTTTTTTTAACTGCAGCAGATAAGCACATAAGTGGATTTTCACACACAAACTATATGTTTTCTGATTAGGACACTTCTATATATTACAGAGGGCTGGCAGACAAAGACAGAAACTGGGGGAAGGGAAGAATTTCTGATGTAGCCTAACGTGAAGTCATTTACCACTTACTTCAAATATTCAACTTACTTGAAGAAAATGAACAATGTCTGATTATTCCTAATGACAAATTATTCTGTAATACTGAAAGAAAAATGTAAAAGCACAGGTAGGTAATTATTTCTTAAAAGTAACACAGACTTACATTTATAAATGACAGCATTAATCACATGTATTTGCTATAAGTGAAAAAAACAGGATGATCTAGAGCAAATGTTTTTATGCATGTGGTTACAGAGTCAGCAAGCAGAATTTTTCAGAGCACAATTTCTTATTTAGAATTGCATAGCTATCCATTTTTTATTAGCTCTAAATGCTTTCAATTGTCTTTTGAATTTCTGCATCCAAGTGCCACTTCACAGATTACACTCCATTCTGGCAGTGAAGATTTAAAACTTAACATGGTTTCCAATGCATACTTTAGGAAGCAGAGTTGTTTCCAGATATTTACATTCTTTAGCTAACCACTGCAATATAACAGGTTAAAAAAAAAAAAAAAAAAAAAAAAAAAAAAAGATAACCCACATACAACATAAAAGTTTTGGGGTTTTTTTTATGAACGTTTTCTCAAACCAACTTTGGTGTTTATATCTATTATACTGCAAGCAAGTAAGGTTGGGTAGATACCTAGCTACAGCCCAGAAAATCCTTTAGTTAAGCAGCAAGTTTTCACTTATGTTATTTTCATAATATCTGTATTTTGGCAGACGTGTCGATTTTAAAGGTGACAGTTTCACAGCTAAGAAAAGCAAATTGCAGAAATTCAAGCATGTGTAACAGAGATGAGGCAATGCACCACCAGCAATCTAAACCCTTTCAAAAGTTAGCACGTCATTTTGAATTGTAGCCCTGAAGATTTTATGAATGTGCTAAAGACAACAATGCTAGAAAAATACCCTCTGTGAAGATTTTTTTGTCATTACTTATTTTTCCTCCTCAAAGAAATGCAGGCAATGAAACCATTGTGTACTTAAATGCTAGCGATAAGGCAGAAGACTGACCAAGCTTTTAAAACTGAGTTTTCATTTATCTCATCATTGCTGGATAATCATCATTACAGAGGATCTTTATTTCAAACATTTAGAAAATATGTGGTTTCTAATAAAATTGTATTTACTGACAGAAATTTTGCTAACAAAATGCACATTTCTTGTGTGAATTTTGAATATTTTCAATATCAATACTTAAAACCCAGCCCTACCAACTTTCCAGCACTTAAAGCAGAAAGGTTAGTAAGCAGCATAAAGCAGTTTATAATCGTTTCCACCAGAAAGGCACAAGCAGATTTTGGAGGTAAGAGTGTGGATTACACACCCGTAAGAAAACTAAAGGACAGCAAATGTTTTTTTATGTGCTTTGCACGTGAATTGACATAGTTGGAGTCATTGCATTTGCAGGGAGTAAAGGACCACTCCAGAGAAACTAAACAGGCTTTCATATATATACGTACAGCCTTAGGGACATGAAATTCTAAAAATAACTGACAAAGTGACTGAGAGTGTCTCTGGAAATATCTGTCTATTTGCCTGCATGCTTACCCAACCAAGAACAAGGGAGTTGTGAATCAGAAGCTACGAAGCTGCAGTTATTTTGAGAAGGGCATTAGCCATGACCACAAAGCCTCTGCGGTACGTTCGGCTCATGTGCAGCAACCCTGCATGAGCTTCTGGCTCCTATAATGTTGCAAACCCCTGGGTCACACACTACATGAGTCCAGCACACCTGCCAAAAGTAGAGTGAGTTTGTTTAATCACACCCTACTTCATGGATCTTCCACTGCTCTAAGCGATATAAAGAAGGACAGGACTCCAGACAACATGATCAGCTATTTACATTACCTGAGTCGTAGAATTAGTCGTAAAACATTTAGTTCGGCATAAGATCTGCATCCCAAGTAGGTTAAGAAGTAAAGATGTAGGAAAATGATGGGAAAACTAGCCCTATAAAGGAAAGGATAACAGGTAGTTAATTTAAAATAAATAACCAGATTATAGATAGACAACAAGTTATAGCTATGTACTGCCATTGATCTGTTTGGCAGGAAACCAAACAAAATTTCAGATAAAAGTCCCAAATGCAAATGACCAACCATCAACAGTTGTACCAGGTACTTCCACAAGGATGAGGTAAATAACCATTTTGAATAATTTATCATTGTAACAGGAGTCAGTTTGAAATAAACCCCAGTACATTCCATTAATTGGCAGCAGCAGCTAATTGATTAATTGTTCCTGCTATAACTATTTTTATTTCTGGGATAACAAAATGAATACAGAATCCTCGATCTTGACTAATACTATTTTTGTTAGGTGAGAAAACATATAAATTGAGGACTTGTAAGGGGCCACATGCAGTACATCAAGTAATTTAACACTACTCTGCCTTTCACTATAGGTCCTGAGAAAGGAATTACTGACATCAGTTCATAATTTAATATGAAAATGCTGGTCAAATAAGTTAACATGTAAGGAATATGTGATTCTGACATTAAAAATCTGTCGTATAAAAGTGTTGTTTCATTATACAGTTATGCATGAAGTGCTATATGTAAGTAGTAGCAAACCTCCTTTCACTTAAGCCATATGTAGAAAAATATCTTAGCATACAGTTGTGATAAGATAGCTGTAATTACTTTACTGCCCTGAAGACACAAAGGCACACAGTTGTCACAAATGGTATTTGTTAATTATAATGACTTAAAAACTACAATGAGGTTTTAAATTTTTTTTAAGTTTTCATTGGTTGTAGAGAAGTAGTATAGCTGCAGAAGAAAAAAATACGATTCTTCAGCACAGCTGAGAAATTTTGGTAACTCCACATGCCTTATTTCCTTCCGTGGATTTCTGCATAAGGCAGCTGCCATTACTAGAGTATAACCAAAAGTATCTTTTTTGCAGACTCTCGGTGTAAGATCACAGACTATTTTTTTGATTTCAAGTTAACTTTCAGGTCCACTAATTAGATCACAAATCTTTGTTCTTTCCAATGAAGACAGATTTCAAACAAATGTCCATGAGGCAACTAAAAAGGAAAACTCAAGTCATTGTCCTCAGAGTCAATATTCAGTGTAGAACAGTACTTGACCAATAATTTACAGTATGTATTTTATTCCACGTTGGACTGTCACTGGATATGGGAATGTAAGACTGAAATTGATTTTTTTGTGGATATATACACTGCAAATGGTAAGTGTACATTTAAAAGGGATACAACCTATTTACTATTTCCATTCAGCATTTATGCATATTGAGTAAGATCTGCCCAAAATGGAAGGTGTTGACTTTACCTTAACCTCAAAATCAAGAACAACTTTGACTATTTAGCCAAGTGAAGAGGAAAGGGAGTTACGTGTTGTGTTTGTGATTAATGACATATAGAATTCCCTAGCCTGCTAACAATAAGGTCTGCTGATTAAATCAATGTGTACAATTGCTAAAATGTATCTCTGAGTAACATCCCTTTTAAAATCATCACAGTGCTCTTTCAATGTATTAGCAGAGATGACAAGTGTGCTCATAAAGGACTTATGTCTTACATGGTAATATCTGTGTTAGGTCAAATACAGTAACATGCAGAAAAAATCCTCCTCAGCAGTGCCACAGACTGTGAAGGGAAAATGTGATAGAAGATACTCAGTACCATCTCCACTGGATCAATTTCTAGGTCAGTTGTTTGTCCTTTAAAAATGTCAAAGCAAGACAAATGTTCACAACTGTAGTCCTTTTAAATAACATGCTACATTTGAAACCTAAGATATGCCTTATTGTAGCTTCTAAGATTAGTTTGAGTTGAAGAATGAGTTTGTCCAGTGTGAGGAGGAAATGTAAAATAAGACTAGAGACCTCAGGTACTGTAGCTCTGACACACGTCATATACTGCAGCAGAAAGATCACTGGTGAGCTCACAGTTTTGGGGCAAAGGATTTAAAGAACGGGTCATTGCTACCTGCTTCTTTAAACTATGCTTCTGCCATTCATTCTGTATACTACTGCAGAGCTTTTATCCATTTAAGGAAGTAACTCTGGGTTCACTTGTAAAATAGGTAACTGGAGCTTTATTAATTTTTTGCAGGAATTTCCTTCACTTGCACAGGAGCTAATTAGTTGAAGACCTGGCACAATCTGGAGTGAAACACAGAAGTTTCTCATTGAGGCAGAAGAACACTTTCTCTTGCCCACGCTAAGTGCTCCATGAAGTTAAACAAGATTAGGCTTCCGTTAAAGAAGGCATGTTCTGCTTTGAAAACCTGAACACAAAGTTCTGAAATATGAGTAAAATTTGAGTGAGGTAATTCAAGCCAGGTGCTACACAGTGACTCTTTTCTGGTCATGGTATTAGCACATACCTAGTCCTGTAAGGATTAATGAGACCCCTGAGAATTAGTAAGTCTTTCCATGTAGTATTAAACAACCTTACTCTCACAGATGTTGAATGTCCTATTGACCTAACAAAAATGCTTAGCTTCTTTCAGCATTTCACATTATTCATTCTAACTGCCTTCATAGCGAGCGATATGGTACATTTAATAAATACATGTATTCAAAGCCACTTTTTTCAGGCTCATGATCTTATATTTTCTTTCATGGTGATCAGCAGATTGCATTGGCTTTTACCAGGAGAGATTTAACACTTTGGGCCACTCTTTCTCCTACCTCTCTCTGTCCATGCAAAGCTGATTCATGCATCCAGCTTAATTTCTCCATGAGGATCGTCCCAACACAAGGTACCACAAAGTACATACAAAACTTACTTTAACTCACTTTTAATGAAATAAAATAATGTCCACGTAGCAACAAAACCTCAGCATCTGACCTGAGAAAGGATTTCACAAAGAAAAAATCTACATTGCATAGCACGGTAGGCCAAGTGACACAAAAGACACCTTTTATTCCTTCCAAACAGTTCTGTATCAAGAGAAATGTGGACAGAGCCAGCTGTTTAGATTGCTATCGCTGGACAGAAAAAGGACAAAAATAAGCACTATTTTATTTTACATTACTTTTTCCATTGACCAATCCGTTAAGCATTGACTTAAATACTGAATTTATAACTAAAAAAAAAAAAAAAGGTGCATATTAATTCAGGGAAATAAAATATCAAGCATCAAGTTGTGCTTGTGACAGAAAGGCAGAGACAGCTTACAGTAACTCAGTTTATGTCTGTGCACAGTCTAATGTGGATTCTGAAACTGATATGCTCCTCCACCCCAAACATGAATGACATCAAGTAGGATGATGATTAAACGATGAAGCAATATTGTATTGTGAGGTTACTGTGCCATAGGACAATATAAACAATACAAGGATACTTGCCAATACAATAACTTGCATTATGTAAGCAAATAATTTACATGTTTAATTAAAGGAAATAGTATTAGCTTTGTATATTTGAAAAAAAACCACCAACAAACAAATCTTATCTTTGTTATTCAAGTGGAAAAAGCAGCAAAACACATTCTGATCAGTTTTAAAAATCAGCATGTTGTGAAAAAGTGTTAAATTGCAGGCTTGAAATTTCTATAAACAAAACGGAGCTAGAAACATTCTGTTGTCCCTTTTGACTTCTGATAATAAACTGGGCATCCGTGATGCCAAAGTTGGCAGAACAATAGATCCTAACAAGAACTGCGAAAAGGTCAAATCTGACCCATCTGTCTTAACACAGAATGAAAAGGATATTTGATGAAAGCTGTTAACACCTACACATAGGAGTCTTTGTATCTTTTATACATTGAAAGAAAAGAATAAATAAAAATCATATTAAAAGTGTCGGTTTAAGAAGAGTTCTATGAATACCCTTTATTTCAGTTTTTCATCGGCTTTTAGGTTAGCATCTGAATTTGAATGAAAAGTGCGTTCCAATTCTCCAAATCCTAGCTGTTCAGAAACTCAGCTGCAGAGTTCATGCAGAACTGAACAGTTTGTGAATAGTGCATTGCTAGTAACTGGAACAAGTACCTTTCAAAAAAGAGCAATTAATAAATGGTGCATCCGGGACTCCCTATTAAAAAAAAAACCTTAAAGCCTTGCTAAACTCTGTGTAACATGAATTTGCCAGCCATTTTAGCAGTCACACGAAATATTTAGTATTTTCACTACATTATCCCATTTCCTATACCCTACTTCAATATAGTATCACCCCCTAATGTGCTGAAAGAAAAAAAAGATCACCTCTAAACAAACAGGATTTGCACTAAATGTGCATCAGCTGGAGGAGAAACAAACCTAGTTTCGGTTACCTCTGGATCTGAACATGTGATCATATCCTTTTAGTGCCATTCTGCAAATCTGGCCTTTTCAGGATGGGATTTCAGCAAAACATTCTTGTGGAAAAGGGTGCAGTGGCATCTGTGGGTATAGGCAGGGTCAGACTTAGGGGGCACAGAAAGACTTCAACGGGCCAGCTCTCTCACAAGCCTCTTTCCCAGAAAACTCAGGGGAATGCTTGTGATCAAAAACTCTCATTCAAAGGAGAGCAGAAGAAACATGCTGCTCTAACTTTTCCATGGTGTCAGGAATAATGCTATATCTCAGTGTCATCTGTCTCACTCCCTGCCAGATTACCCTGTCCTGGTTTTGGCTGGGATAGAGTTAATATTCTTTCTAGTAGCTGGTATGGTGTTGTGTTTTGGATTCAGTATGAGAAGAATGTTGATATCACACTGATGTTTTCAGTTGTTGCTAAGCAGTGTTTAGACTAAGTCACAGATTTTTCAGCTTCTCGTGCCCAGCCAGCGAGAAGGCTGGAGGGGCACAAGAAGTTGGGAGGGGACACAGCCAGGGCAGCTGACCCAAACCGGCCAACAGGGTATTCCACAGCATGTGACATCATGCCCAGTATATATACTGGGGGGAGTGGGGCTGGCAGGAATCACCACTCGGGAACTAACTGGGTGTCAGTCGGCAAATGGTGAGCAATTGCATTGGGTGTCACTTGTTTTGTATATTCCAATCCTTTTATTATTATTGCCACTTTATTATTGTTGTTATTATCTGTATTAGTTTCTTCCTTTCTGTTCTACTAAACTGTTCTTATCTCAACCCATTAATTTTACCTTTTTTTCCCCGATTCTCTCCCCTATCCCACTGGGTAGGGGGCAGTGAGTGAGCGGCTGCATCCTGCTTAGGTACCGGCTGGGGTTAAACCACGACAACCTGCAGAAGTTTCTCCTCCCTCACCCCTGAGCGTAGCTCTGATACCCTGCAGATGAAGTCAAAACCATTTGTTCTGTCTTCAGGATGGCAAGAAACAAACTTATCCATCACTTTCTGCCATTTAGGCCTCTAGTATTGTCACCAATATGCTGCCCTGCGAAAACATTTGCCTACTGTCAGTTAACTAACAGTAGCTTTGCTTTTTGCATTTTAAGATTCTTTGGAATATAGGACAGATATAATTAAAATTACGCTAGTTCCTCTTCATAGCTACTTGTTACAATTTAAAACTGGGGGTCAAAGTATGGTTGGGTGTATTAAAAATGAACTACAGCGATCTTAACCCATCAATTAATTCATCTTTATTATTATTACATCCTGTTTTTCACATATTTTGGCATCACTGTTAATTTATTCAACTTAGAACTACTTTGCAGCATGTAGATGTACTTTGTCTTACAGGAATGTGTTAATTAACAAAAAAATTTTATAAAAAGTTTAACATATCTTTCTTTTTTAATTTTTGACATTTGACTGAAATTGAAATACATAGCTAAGGATAGCACATTGCATAAGATACATACACACATAAGATAGCATGTTGCAATAAAGAGTGTAGAGTATTATCAGATCCCTTTTCTTCAGCCCCTTTGTACTTCTCATGGCACCCTACCAAGCAAAAATATTTTTCAAGCAGTATAGAGTAAAAAATAGATGCTTAGTTGCAAAACTGTAGTTTATTTGAAGTTCATATTTATCCTAATATTTATGTAAACACATTTAAGTTTCCTAGATAATTGCCATTGCTACTTTCTATAATATTGGTTGTAAATACCTAGGTTTCTACAGCTTTATGCCCTAAGATCATGAACGGTAATATTTATAGCTATTTAAATATGTTACAGTTATTTAAGCGTGTAAATATTTCTTTGAAAGCTGTACTTTGTTACGTTGTGGTAACTGACATTAATTATTCTATGTCAAATCTGCAAGCCCTCCTACATTAGCACATTCGTCTACAGTGTTCATATCCAGACAGTTTTCCTCACTGCTTTACAAAGGATTCTTCTGGTTCCAGAATATCGATAGAAAAAAAAAAAAAAATTCTTCCAGATTAAGGTTTGTTAGAGTAATTTGGTTAAGGCCTCTGGGTTAATTTCTATTAAATTTTATTAGACCTTTTCCTAAGGGTAATGTTTTCATATGATGAAATCCTGTAAACACAAGGTCAGGCAGTGAACCATGGCTAAACTGCACAAAATTAAATTCAGGAAATGCAAGGTTTTCCTTTTTGCTCCTCTAATCCTTGGATAACTCATGGTCAATGCTACAGTGGAAATACTTAGCAGACTTGTGTCCTTACACGCTTGTACAGCAAAGAAACTGCAATCTCGTCTACTCGGCCATGACGGGACACTTGCCCCCTTTGACAAAGCTCCCTTTCAGTGTTCACATCCAGGCTTCTTCAAGGAAACCACAGGGCTCGAAAGTGGGAGGGTCACCACTGATGGACCTCTTATCTTTCCTTGACAGTGGCGTAGAGAGCAGCTAAGACTGAAAGCTCCACCACTTCAGCCCTGGCCTCAAAAATATCAGAACATACTAATTTCCAAAAGTACAATACACCAAGCATGAATACAAAGTGGTTACTTACTATTTAAATATATATTTTCAAAACATCTAACATTAACTCTGATGGTCAACCACTGTAAGATCAGTGGTTACAACAGGAGAAATCATTGTAAAAATAGTGTCTGAAGCTCTTTGTTTCAGCGATCTTCATTAGTGTTAGAGAATGAAATTTTCCAAGTCTTAGAGAATGAAAGCATTTAATATGTTAACATGATTAAATGAGGTATAAAAACTGGCAGTTTCACAATGATGGTAGTAATCCTAGCTGCAAATAATCCTTCGGGTTTTAATCTCTCAGAGTAGGAGCAATGGCAGTCCTCAGAACTGCCCCTTTGAACCATGTACCTAATCCAGGAAAGCATTGTGCTCTAGTTCTGCTACAGGAGTAGCATTTCACTAACCAATGGAACAACTTCTGTACTTAGAATTCTTCATTTTAGAAGTGGCTTTCCTGGATGAATCAAGGAACTAAGCTATTTTTCTCGTACACATCGTACTTGGTAAAAGTGAAAAGGGTGTTGTGAACTAGCAAAGAGCAGCGTGAGATTTTTTCCTCCATGTTCAAGAGATAATTAAAATAAGCATGACTGAATGAAATAGCCATGAGAATCTAAATGAAAAAATTAGTCTCAAAATTCAAAATTAAATGCTTTAGGACAGACTTTTCTCACATTTGTTAGTTTGTTTCAACAAGTATTCAAAACAGTCCTGGGTGCTCTGATCTTCGTTACCATAAAAAAGATCTCCATTTCATTTCTTAAATGTTTCCCTATTCATGGCATTGTGTATAGAAGAATGATAGTCTTATCTTCTGAACTGGGAAGAATATTTTGTCTACATTAGGAAAAACAACATTTGGAATGATAAAACAGAGAATTAGAAAGCTTTGCACGAAGGTTCTGAGTTTTACCTTTCCTGGCTTTTCTAGTGGTGGTGGGAGGGATAAAAGTGTCAGTGTTGTACAGTAAAGAACTTTGCAAAAGGCACTTCAACCTACTGAATAATTTATGCTGTTTTGAAAGGTAATATATCCAGTATCACTGAACAATGAATGACCTCCATTAGAAAGTAGATGCAAACAAAAACATTTGTGCATTCATTTAACTAACAGTTTTGAACTTCTGTTTGGTCTTATGCAGTCCCTCTTACTTTGGCATAGAGAAATAACTCTCATGGCTCACCTAGGAAAAAGTGTGTGGGAGGGGGAAATGCATTTTGGGTATTAGGTATTCAAATATAGATGAGACATCTCAGAGATCCCTAGTTAGGAGTACAGTCCTAATTTTCTTATCTGCTCTTCAGAGAAAGGGAACGAATGCATCAACCTACAGGTGCGATGATGCTTTCCGCAAGAGGTGAGAGCCATGTCTGGTGGCCTCTCACTAGGAAGGCCGTGCCAAATCAGTTTAAAATGGGAAATGTGGCATGGGATGATCCAATACTCATCTTGCGCTCTTTGCGGTACAACCGTAGATCTGTTTGGGGTTTTTTTGCATCTAGAGGGAGAGAGAAACTGAGGTTCATGTGTCTAGTCCAGAACCTTTGTCTACTATTAACTGAACTTTTCTGAAAATGCCACATTACAAGGCTGGTTTGGAGTAGACTCCTCCTCCATTAACAAGTAAAGGAAGTACACGGACAAAATCGTACATGCTCTAGGAGACTGATATTTTGCAAGGTACTCGAGTTACCCGAGAAATATGGCTGCAAACCATTTAGCAAGTATATTTTTTATAAAGCTAGCATGCTTTAGACCTCTTCTGCCTGGTAAACTGGCTGAGGTTGAAAAGAAGCCTACTTTTTAGCAATAGATAAATAGAATGAATATTTGGTCCACCCAGATGCATTGACTCCTTAGCAAACCAAAATCAGATATTTTTTTTAGGGAATGAATCTCCTGAAACACTAACAGCCAAAGCTGGAATCTAATTTCTGTAACTGTAAGGGAATAAACCTCCCTTTGCTTCCACGTCCAAGGAGCCTGGAACTCTCATAGCAGAATTGAAAGAAATAAGTTACTGGTAGTAAGAAGATAGGACCAACTTTGCAGAAGGCAGAATCTGACCACGGGGTTTTTTTTCTTAACAGACAGAATCAGTAGCAAAACAATAGTTGAAAAGTACAAGTTATTGCCAAACAATTCCTTGACCAGTTTAAAAAAAAAAAAACAACTGCCGACTGATTAAACCTCATATCTTCCCACAGGTCTGAGACAGCAAGAATTAGTCCAACACTGCCAATTATCTTATATAATATTTCTTTTTCCATAGAGGAAACTGTGAGGTCAGTGTAAATAATTAAAATACATTTTAAAGTGATTAAAAGATGTATTTTATGCAACACCCACGCAAGGAAAAACCTTGCTTCAGTAGAAAAAGGGCAATTCAGCTGTAGGCTGTTTTTATGTGTGTAGTATGAGTTGGCAGTAGTCTTTGATCCATATCCTTCGGGCAAATTTGACATCTATTTCACCCGAGGCAGGCACAGATCTTTTGAAGGATATTTCTACATAATGAATGACTGACTGCTAGAAGTCATGTCATTGTCCTCCTCCGCCTCTTCAGATCCAATTTGCAGGCCAGGTGAATCTCATGACATGTCTCCTAGTAAATCAAGCAGTGAGAAGAAATGCCTGAAATAGTCCCCATCATTCTGACACCATAAAATCTAGATGATGAGTGATTTTGAGAATCTGAGGAGAAACTCAGCTTACCCTTGCATTCATTTCAGAATAGGGCAGCAATTTTGAAGAAAATTCAATCTTTCAAATAGCACATTTAGATTCTGTGCAGAAAAAATCCTCCACAACTCCTTTAAATAAAATCTATTTTTCCTTCTTAGTTCTTTTCTTATCTGTGCTCATATTCACTTGTTGTATTTCCCTTCAAAATAGCACTTCTCTAACGTCATAGCTGTTTTTTTTAACTATGAAATACTTAGTTCTATAGCTAATAATTAAATACTAGTCTTCTTATCGCACATCCAAATTTACTTCAAAGAAGGCTGTGTGACCTGTTTGTGTAAGGTGATGGACACTTTGTAAGTGCCTTGGTAGATAATGAAAGTAAATCATGGATATAAAACCAGGACTAGTATCAGAACACCCGAGAGCTAACCATTCCTAATTGTTACCTCAGCAAAGTTCTCACTGTGGATGTCTCTTCTGGTGATTACAAGGTGAACTTCTTAAACTATTTATTCTTTCATTCCATGCATTTTACAGTAGCAAAAAACCTTTACCTATGAGGAAGAGCTAATCAATTAAGAATAAGTAAAGGATAAAATATTTCTGGAGGCAAACAATCCACAGCAATGAAACCTGCCCTTTCCCCATGCAATTTGATTTGCTAAACATCTGAAAACATTTCCACTCACAAGTCTGCTACAGCAATTTGAATCCTTTTTATCTTCCAAAGAGCAGCTGTGCAAGGTTTTGTTTTGTGTAAAATCACCATAAAAACAAGAAATTAGTTATCCACCTAAAAATATTTCTTTGCTTTTGGTGAACAGTAGATGCTTTCACTAGTTGTCATAAGGAGGTAGGTACGGCCAGATATATATTTAAATAGCATGGTTTCGCAGTATTATTAAATGGAATTAGGGAGTTAAATTTCTACTTTTCCTCTGGAGGGGCAAGGAACATTGCTCATCCTCAGCTTAATTTTACTGATCTTTGTTTTGCCAAAACTGAAAATTCATTAATTTTAGCCAGACTGAAATAATGTACTTGGTTTTCAGTGATGATGTTTCATGCAGTGCTTAGTAATGAATATTGACTGCATATTAAACATACAACAAAGTAGCAGATCACTTAATCCTAAAGAAGAATACCTAGGACACGGAAGTTTCTTCATAAACTACATAACATGGAGCTCTTCTGGAAGTTAATTTCTCTTAACATATGCAAAAAACCAGTTCCTTCAAGAAGATTAAATTTGATACAGACATATATAGATATACAAACACATACTCTTACACACGTATACATATGTATAGGTATAGATATATACAAACCTCTGTTAAGAAAGCCCAGAGCAAGGTTATATAGATGGTTAGAGTTACTGAGTAGTCATAGGTATATATTAAAAGAGATTTTTTAAAAAATGTTATGTACTTACCATAGAGCATATTAAAAGTGCCTTTAAGGCTGTGAACATACATCCTTCTTATACTGCAGGTATTGGGAAGATGTATGTGCAACACCTTCCTTAACACCTATCAATCAGAAGAATATCAAAATATCAAAGATTCTACATAATTAAAGAGTCTCTGCAAAAACAGTGGAAATAGAGTGGACAAACTGGCAAATTATTTGATAGCAAGGAGAAAGACCTTGTCTCAACACTCATACCATACATTTTAAGATAAAAAGGAAGGCTACAAATGTAGAAGTAAATTGATTTTCGTAGATTTGAAAAAAGAAAAGCCATTATCTTTTCTGTGGAATTCTACTCAAAGCATTTAATAGAATTCAAGGGAAATACTAAAAATCCATTTTTAATGCATCCAAATATATTAACTGCATTTTTTTTCTTCTTCTACAATATGGTAACTCATTGACTTGCAATAGAGATTCCCACTTCTTCAGCCATAATGGAAAAATCTCAACCTTATAGAAAGACAAAATTTGCTCAGTCATTATTCTTTTGACCAAGATACATTTTCTGTCCGAGACAATTTTAATTTATGTTCTTAATCCTCAAAAAAAAGATAGCCCAAAGGCAAAATAGCAAAACTCTGAAGTGAAATTTAAAGGTAGCTTTTTTTTTTTTTTAAAGTAAACATACCTGTATCTTTTCTCCCTCTGTGTCCTGACTAGAGGTGTATCTTTCTGCTCTGGAACAGCAGACTTGCGAATCTAGTGAAAAGACAGTAAGTGACATCTGAAACAGTGCCAGAAGTTAAATAAAATAAATTAAAACCTTAAGCAAAAACCTCTGTTTCTGTCTCTGGACAGTGGTGTGGATTAACTTTGGCTAAGGGACAAAATCCCACACAGCCACTCTCTCACTGCCCCTCCCCAACAGGACAGGGGAAGAAAATAAGATGGAAAAGCTCGTGGGTCAAGATAAAGACAGGGAGATCACTTACCAATCACTGTCACTGACAAAAAAGGGCTCAACTTGGGGGTGGGGGGGGTCGACCCAATTTAAAAATTGTGTTTTCTGTTTTCTGTTTGACAACCACCACTACATGTTTATGAGTGGATATTAACAATGGAACAACCTTGAAAATGATGGCAGACAAGCGTATCCCTGTATATACCTACCAAAAACAACAATACTCTTAAAACTCCTGCTATTCTTCACTATGGTCTCAGCTAAATGTCAAGTTGGAAGCCAGGACCGTTAGCTTATACAATCACCATAATTTTCCCTTAACTTCCCTTATGGGAAGTTAAAACCTGATATATTGTCTTTGACACACTGGAAAATGCTTAATAAAGTATCCAGTTGTCCATCTAGCCATCAAGCCTTTTTTTGGCTGCACTGGAATTTTTTAGTTTCATTTCTGATTTGTAAACACTGGGGGGGTGTCTTGAAACCACTAATCTCACAAGGTATGATAGCAGATGAACTTCTTATCTCCTTTTCTTTAGCTGACTTCCTGAAAATATCTACCAGCCCATCAGGAGGCTGTGGTCTACAAATTGAAAACAATGGAAATACACCATCAGAGGTAGCATATTGTTTTGTTTTGCATTTCTCCAAATCACACCCATCTGAAGCTTTGGATTGTCAGCACTGCTCATGAAGTAAGTAGGGTGGGAAACATGAAAATGGCTATGGGAAGAGAACCGGCATCAAAGCGCCGAGAGAGTGTTCCCAAGGACTTCACAAAATGACAAGATTTCTTAATACCTCAGTCAGAAAATATTACTGTACTATTTGTGAAAAAATACTCTAGGAAGTTATTTATATCTGTTAGTTATCTAACACTTTGGTGTCAGAATGGGGTCTCCTTAACCGTAGTGGTGGCACTGATGGTCATGTCTGATAAACTGGTGTACAGTAATATTCCCCCCCCCCACCACCACTGGCACAATTGCAGAATATTCATTTCAAATTTGACATGTATTCATCCCAGCTGCTGTGAAACCATTTATGCCTTAAAGAACAGCAAGATGTTCCAAATTGCTTGGAACCTGTTCAGGTCGTTGGCAAACGGATCTCGCTGCAGGTAGCAAACCCATTGTCGTGGTTTAACCCCAGCCGGCAACGAAGCCCCACACAGCCACTCGCTCCCTCCCTCCCAGTGGGATGGGGGAGAGAATCGGAAGAGTAAAAGTGAGAAAACTCGTGGGTTGACATAAAGACAGTTTAGTAACTAAAGCAAAAGCTGCACTTGCAAGCAAAGCAAACCAAGGAATTCATTCCCCACTTCCCACGGGCAGCCAGGTGTTCAGCCATCTCCAGGAGAGCAGGGCTCCATCACAGTTACTTGGGAAGACAAATGGATCACTCCAAGCATCCCCTCCTTCCTTCTTCTTTCCCCCCAGCTTTACATGCTGATCATGACATCATACAGTCTGGAATATCCCTCTGGCCAGTTGGGGTCAGCTGTCCCAGCTGTGTCCCCCCCCAACTCCTTGTGCCCCCCCCAGACACTGGCTGGTGGGGTGGGGTGAGGAGCAGAAGAGCCCTTGGCTCTGGGTGAGCACTGCTCAGCAGTAACCGAAACATCCCTGGGTTATCAGCACTGTTTCCAGCACAGATCCAAAACACAGCCCCATGCCAGCTAATACGGAAAAAATTAACTCTATCCCAGCCAAAACCAGCACACCCATTCTGCTGGATTCAAAGGCTGGGCATCTACATTTTGTTGGTTTTGTATTTCGTAATAAAATTATAATGAGATGCTGAGCAAGAGAAGTAAATAACCTTTCTCATGGCTGTGCATCCTTCTCTCTGTGTATTGCTCACCACATGTAGAACACCCAAGAACCCTTGGATCCCACTCAAGGCCTTACCTCTGAAGTTTATTTATGCACAGGCATTTCTAAGGCACTCAACACTATAGTACCATAGTCCTTTGAGAACCTAATAGAACAAGCCTTACAACATGCCTGAAAATTAGAGAAGGGTCATTACACCATTTTACAAGTAGAACTACAAAGTCCAAGTACTCAAAAGTACACAGACTTCTTTGCTTAGTCACCTGAAAAATACAATTTATGACCAATCTGAAGGAGTAAGGTAATTAACAGGGGGTGGGGCGGGGGGGGGGGGGGGGGATTGGAGCAGGGGTGGAAATTAGCTTTCATTTAATTAGAAGAGTCTGTTTCTCTTAGAGCATGGACAGAACATTATCAGTGTACACACTCATATACACACAGACACACAAGGCATTGAAGCACCTGGCTACAAATCCCATGCAGTTCACCTTCACAGGATGAACACTTCTGTACCACAAGAACTCCCCATTGGAACCTGCAGAGCAGCACTGTGGTTAGCCACAGTGCAAACATGACCACGGGTGCACTGAGAAAGACATGTGACAAGGCTGAAGAGGAAACTGCATTGATGTCCAGGTCTTAACCAGGACCCCTTCAGTATGACACAGAGCAGTGGGTGCCAAGGGTGGTCTCACAGGACATCACGTGTCTTCTGAAGTTCAGCAATGCACAGGCTTAGGAACTGCGAACTATGGAACTATAGTACTATAGTACTTAGGAACTGTGTACTATGAACCTCCACTGTGCAGAGGGTTATTAGGAGTCTGGACCTGATTTTATTTTATCTTTGTTAAATATATTTTAAATTTTCATTATTCAATTCTTACATTAGCTGTATCAAAAAAATTTGAGTTACTTCATAGTCCAGAGGGGGAGTACCCTCAACATGAATTTAGTCCTCTTGTCAAAATCTGAATATCTCCTTACGAGTGCCTTAACTGTGCAACTACTGGTTGTTCTGGGGACTGTTTTTTTCTTTCTTTTTTTTTTTTTTTTTTTTTTTTGGAGGGAGGGGGGGGTGTGTTTTTTTTTTTGAAAGGGATGGCAAACCTATACATAGTGGCCTGGATTAAATATCTGGATGGTTGCAAATCTAAGGTTGAAAGAAGTATCTGTGCTTAATCTATCTGATTAGACACTTATGTGCTGTTGTTTTGTTTGTTGTTTTGTTTTGGGTTTTTTTTGTCCTGAATTTAACTATGTCTAGTTTAAGTAATGCTTTTCAGCCAGTTTCTTAGGATCATTTCATTTGGTCCTTAATTTTTCTAAATCTTTCCAGGTCTCAGGAAAGCTATAGTTTCACTGAGAAATGGAGTTTAAAAGAATAGTGTATAACCCCCATGTTCTTAATTATGGAAATTGAAGGCCTTTTCCAAGGTCACTCAAAACAGGGAAAACTTTAAACAGTTCAGCAGATTTACTCTTTCACAGTCTTATCACAAGCCTGTGCTGTCATACGTTACACTCAGCCTTAGTGATAGAATAGAAAGCAGTACCTTATTCTTCTTATATAGGCAAAGCATTCAACCAGATGGCCAAAGGCTATTGCTTGATTACAACAAACAAGACTAAAAAAAGGAAACACTTTTGTATGTCTATTTGTTTTCAATGCTCTTGTGCAGAAGCAGAATAAAAATCCAAACCCAAGATTCTTATGACAAATAGCAGAGCCTTTCAAAAAATTCTCCAGGTCAACAAACCTAAGCTATTTCACACTTGTTTGAGGATCTAGCTGAAGACTTGAAAGCCCTTCTGCACACTGCTTTGCTGTCATCCCTTCTATATCTGTATCTCACTGTATATTTATCTGTTTGGTTTTTTTTTTTTTTTACGTTGTCTTTTTTTCTAGGTTAAACAGAGCAGAAGTGAAGGAGTAGTCTGAGAGGTTCTTAGACGCTAAGTTTGTGAACAGTTCAGGAGATGATTGAAGATGTAGTATACTCTGGTGCAAAGAAAGTGAAAAAAATCACACATACTATGAAGCTTCTGAAAAAAAAGCACCTAGACAACCCAGAAATGTGTGCAGGGTTTCTAATAGAAGTCAGCATGTAGCAAACAAATAATCTTCTGTCCCCATGAACTTACAGTCAATATAACACCTGTTATTTGTCTGTAACTGTAAAGCAAATACAATGCTGACATTTCACTTTCAACTGTAATTCCTCTTTTGCAAAATACGTTGTAGCAGAAACAGAGAACAAACCTTCATAGTTTGTCCATGGAGCCTTTACCGGGATAGCAGCTGCTGCTGTGCTGACTAGGGGCTTCCAAACTGACTCTTGAATCTTTTGTCTCTTTTTATCCCTTTTTATCTATATAGAAAAAAATTAGTTCAATTATGCTTTTTATTTTTTTAAAGGAGGTAATTTTTTGCTAGAAGTTTCTAGCTTAAGGACATGCAAAGAATGTAAATGCATTGTTTAAATGTAATTAATTTTTTTTAAACCCAGAACTGACCTTAAAGCAGAATTTCAGCTGTGAAGAAGGGGTTTTTGAAGGGAAAAGAAAGCATTCTGAAACAGGACAAAAAGTTAAACCCGCACAATTTCTTATGGGACTGGAAATCTTAAGTAGTTAAATAACAAAGTCAACAAGATCCCCAAGATCAGGAGTCGGTAAGGCAGGAAGTTTGCAGTACTGAGACAGCAAGATATTGGGGAGCTTATAGCATGCTAAGCAAGCTATTGAGGAGTATAGGGAGCAAGCTATGCTGGTAGTAACCTACACATATGCTGTATGCTGTTCAGCTGATATGCTAATCGCTTTTATTGTCAAGAATTTGGACAAACCTTCTGAATACTTGTTTTTGCTTTAGAAAAACACCTTATTTTATAGTTCCAGCTCTACCTGAAGATATGTTTGAATTTTAAATCCCCTGATGCGTATACCCATACAGATGAGAACGTAGTTTCCTAGAGCAAATATAAGCGAATACACTGAAAAATAGCTTACTCCTATGAAAAATGAATGTTTTCCTGAAGTCCTGAAATAGGACATTTTTCAGCCCCAGAAAATTATTTGTATTTTAGCCTCTCTTAAAAAACCCCAAAACTCCTCAAACCAAAAAAAAACCCCAAACGCACCTTAGGAATGACTCTAGAAGAGGAGAAATTTTAGGCCAAAGAATGCTTTTTTTCTTGCGTATAAAAACAAACACTTTAGCCTTAAAAAAAAAAAAAAAAAAAAAAAAAAGAACTTAGCTGAAGAAACATGTTGGCTTGTGTGAATTTCAATACTGATTATTTTAACGCCCTTTTGTTAACCTAATTATATATTGTGAATTCTTCTAGAACTGTTCACAAGTAACAGGAGATGTCAATGTAAATGTGGGAAAGCAGGGTCAGGCTGTTAGGCCCTGACTGACCCACAAAAGGGAGGATTTAATTATGCAAATAAAATTAAAATGAAAGCAGACACATGAACCCACACTATCTTTACAAAAATATGATGTTACATTTTTCACTGATGATTGTGAGCCAGAATAAACAAACATGTGAATTAGTTGACCTATTCAACCATATTTGCTGTAACATCAAGAATTAACAGCTGGCCACCACAACATCCTCACGTCTTAAGTATTAGGAGTAACAATTTATTATGGGCTATGTCAGCGCTTAGCTACAGTGAAATAGGAAAGTATTTTGTTCGCATAGTAATGGACATTTGGAAAGGTACTAAGTAAATAGAATTAAAGTAGAAAAATATTTTCTTTTATTCTTAAGGGAATGGATTTTATTATTTTCTTCACAAGATGGCCATGAGAGGAAGGTCAGTCATCATTTAATTTTTAAACACAACAAGGCCTTGAAACCACATTATGATAGACATAAATACACAATGCTGAGGTGAGTCTCTGTGTACCTTGACACTTTGCCATACATTCTGATACAGGACTTTCACAGATTAAAAAAAACCCTGAGGCCCTTCACTTGACAAAAACATCACAATGAAGCAGCGTGGGCATCTGTTGAGAGAACCTGGCTTAATAGCCACAAAAGATTAAATTGAAACCTCTGTATAACTAAGAGCAGCAAGAATCCCAGATGAGCTCATTTTCCACTAAGATGTTGTTTACACAGTCTTCCTAAAGAGCAAGGACAGGCAGCAAAGCACACTGAAGTTCTCCAGTGCAAGCAAAAGGGACATGCTCCTCGACGATACTGTTGGATCATAAAAGGCAAAGTACACAGATCACTGTAAACTGGAATAGAGTGCGCCTAAGCTTCATTCCAGGCATCACTTCTCTGTGGAGGTCCCAGTAGAAGACAAGTCTCACTACAGTACAGCTGATAGTTTCATACTGAGAGTTGTAAAACTGGTATAATTGCAACATGAACTTAAATATTGTAATCAGTTCCGAGCCAGCCTCATATATGAAATTTCAGATAACTTTGAAATTAGGTTTTGATAACAAGATGGAAAAAAAACCCCAAGCCAAATTCTTCTGTGGCATCTATGGAGGCTTAAAGTGTCCACAAGAGGAAGTAATACAAATTACTTCTGTTGTTATAAAATCAGTTTCAAAGTACTTCTAAAGATTACTTTAAAAAAAAAATGCTTTACGGCTTTACAGCAAAAATTATACAATTCATCTCAGCTAACTTTAGGGTTCTATAATACAGATTACAGACATCAGGTTAGTAATTTTGTATTTTCTTTGTGGCCAAAAGGCAAGAAATAGCCGCTTTCAAGATGCAATTAATTTAGCTTCTTTTAGATATCTACTTCAGGATGCAAATTACCTTAGATGATACTGATTAGAACTCCACTGATTACAACAGACACTTGAAATGATTAGCATAGAGACAGATACCATCAGAGATTAAGACATGTAACAAATCTTATGAGAAGGCAAAGGAAGGATTTTGAATCTAAATCAGAATGAATCAGATTAAAATTTGGTGCAGGGAATCAAAAATACGACTCTTACCCAGCTGACTTTTACTGCATGTCCATGTTCTGCCTTCCCAGAAGGGTGCTTGGGTGGTAGGTGGGGTAGCTGTGGCTGGGGGGGGGGGGCTGCTGTGGGACAAACTGGGAGGTACGGCCCTGTACTGGGAGCTGCGATTCCTTCGCGTGAATGTAGCAACTGGTCTCTGTCCTTGAACAGCTTTTTGGACCACTACCCTGTTGTTTAAAAGAGAATGGCTGCTGTCATTGCTTTATCTTTAGGACATATTTATAGATCCCAGCTAAACATCAAATTCCTACTTGTGTGGTGATACTTACCAGACCTGAGAAATTAGGGGGTTTGGTAGTAGTACAGCATACCTAAAAATGAGACGCATCTAAATTCTTTTTCAGATTTGTCCCAAAGTTCAAGGTCTAGTAATGTCATCCAGATACAGATTTGACACAAGGATGTAAAATCTTTAGTGGGGGAGATTTCCTCAGTAGATAAGACTGCAGATTCAAAATTTAAGACGTGAAGGTCTGATCCTACTGTAAATCAAAATACCTTCACTTTGACCAGAGTTCACTCTCAGTCTACTACATGTGGGTATGACCGCTTTGTTTTTACCACATGCTTTTGTCCTATTCATTTATTATCTGCAATTGGTTAGATGTAATAATTTTGAGTGAAAAGCTGAAGTGATCCTTTGAAAGCATTTTTTATATCATATAGCATACACAAAATTAATCTCCTAGCATTAATATCGTTAAATTTGTATTAGTACACTATTTGCTCAGAAATCACACCTAATAAATACCGAAGTAGAAATCAAGTTTATTTTTATTTGCTGAGGCATTTCAGTTACCGTATAACTGATTCTAATTTTAGTGGTCATTGTGAGTTTCTTAACCCTTTAAGCAGATATTGTTATTTATTAATAACTTACTTTTCTATCACTAAGCTGTAAAAAAAAATCACATCAGTTATGATGCTAAATGATGCAAAGTTATTCCATCACTGATATAAACTTACAGCATATTTCATGTTCGATACATTTTCTAGCATTAGGCGCATCATTTTTAGATGACTGGTTGCTGGGTAATCATCATTTCTCTGATATTTTTCAAGCAAGCAGAGAAGTTTCTAAAGCAGTTTCAGAAGGAAGAAATGAGGTTTGTTGGCAGAAGCAATATCTTTTATTAAACCAGCTGATATAATGGGGAACAATCAGGCAAGCTTTCTAGCACACAGTCATGTAATCAATTCTTTTTGAAAAACCTACATAAGCACAAAAGAAGAGGAGAATTTGAAATCTTATTTTCACAGCTCATGCGTGGATTAGCGGGAATGTAATCTTGAAACAGAACAACTTTGAAAGATATATCTTCAATTTGCAGATTTAAGTGTGTATGAATAATACTTTTTTTTTTAGAATAAGGCATTACTTTCTGTTTGTGTACTTCCAGTAAAATCACGGGAGGTATCCAGATTTTCAAGTCCTAAAAATGATACTTTTTATAGATATTTCATGTATCATATATACCTTAGAGAAAGCACAAGATATACAGCTCTTTTATGTGCATGGAGAAACAAAGTTGAGGATCATCAAAACCAGATTTCAATAAAAGCAGATAAAGACATCTGTGTACACACAATAGCCACTTAATCATTTTCTATATAGAGTCTTTCTACATCTATGACAAACGAGTAATTAGGGCATTTATATTCCGTACAAAGAGCCATGCAGAGGTTCCATGAAAGCACATCCACATGACAGATTCTGTATAGTGGCAGTAACTCGATTAACAGTTAAGCAGTTTAGCTGCTTAACAAAGCACTGCATCTAAACTTGGCAGCTCTGCCTTACTAGGCAGCTATTTTTTTTAGTGGTTCTAGAACAGGCTCAACTGGAAACAGCTCAGAGGTCTCAGCACTTACTGCAGCTCTGACATACCATAGTTATTCAAATGAATAAGTAAATGAGCAAAAAAATGTGTAACTGTCCACATTTGTCTCAGTAACGCTTCATCCTTCAGCATTAAACCATTCAGACTGTATGGAAACATGAATATTTCTAAATAAGGAAAAAAACTATGTACAAGTAATACAGGAATTTAAGAGTAAAACGTATTGTTACATTGAATGTAAAAATGAAAGATTCAGAATTAAGGTAGGCCTAAGTATGCTGACATTAGCTTCAACACGTGAAAATTGGAGTTAAGCTTAATAACTTTATACTAATACTACTTTAACTGTACTTTATTGTGGTGTCATGGAAGAGCCATGCGATTACAGTATTAGCTTGAGTTGCCCAGATCAAACTAATTTTAAGACAATATTTCTTTCTTCTAACTTTTCAGTCTGAACAGAACCACAACAACAAGCTTCTCTGTTCTCTCTGTAAATGTTAGCTATAAAAATTTGAACAAAAACACCTCCCAAAAGCAGGACTAAATCCCAGAGAGCTTTATCTCCAGTGTCATACTCTAATCCAATAAACAGCTGCACACTCAATGGGCAAGGTTCATCTCCTTATGAACTGTCTACTGAGAGGGCGAGTCATTCAGGTTGCCATATAAGCAGCGGATTCATTTATACTCTTCTCCATAAAAGAATGATGGTGTATCACATAAAATTATCAGATAGCAAATTCAAAAAGAACTAAAGAAAGCATATCTTCAGCAACTTGCAATTAATCCAGCAAGCCCTTGCCATAGGATTTGCTGATATTTGAAGTTTACAGAGGTTGAAGAAAGTTACTAGTTTTCTCTTAATCAATGTGAATGCTATACGCCCCCTCAACACCCCTTCCCTCCCCCCCCCCCCCCAAAAAAAAAAGTGTCCAAAGAAGAGCAACGAAGCTGGTGAAGGGTCTAGAGCACAAGTTTTATGAGGAGCGGCTGAGGGAACTGGGGTTGTTTAGTCTGGAGAAGAGGAGGCTGAGGGGAGACCTGATCGCTCCCTACAACTACCTGAGAGGAGGTTGTAGCGAGGTGGGTGCTGGTCTATCCTATCAAGTAACTAGTGATAGGACGAGAGGAAATGGCCTCAAAT
This sequence comes from Astur gentilis, assembly GCF_929443795.1. Taxonomy (NCBI): domain Eukaryota; kingdom Metazoa; phylum Chordata; class Aves; order Accipitriformes; family Accipitridae; genus Astur; species Astur gentilis. The sequence continues at coordinate 18,622,232 of NC_064891.1, forward strand.
TGTGCCAGGGGAGGTTTAGATTGGATATTAGGAAAAATTTCTTTACCGAAAGGGTTATCAAGCATTGGAACCGGCTGCCCAGGGAAGTGGTTGAGTCACCATCCCTGGAGGTATTTAAAAGATGTGTAGGTGAAGTGCTTAGGGACATGGTTTAGTGGTGGACTTGGCAGTGCTAGGTTTACGGTTGGACTCAATGATCTTAAAGATCTTTGCCGGCCTAAATGACTCTATGATTCTATGAAATAAACCAAGGGCTGCTAAACACAGGGAGCTATCTATGGCCGAGCAGGTCCTTGAACTGCTGTTTTCTGGAGGATGGGAGGATACCTGGGGAAAGGAGCACTACCAGTTTTGTCTTGTTCATTCTTTCCTAAGAATTTGCTGTAGACTGCTGGCAGACACAGGATACCGGGCTAGCTGCAACTTTTGATATCTGTACAGTCTCGTGTTCTCACATTTTGACCTTACAAACTTGAAGTGCTTTAAGTTAGTGCTTTGAGTGTTCCACAGAGGTGAATGCACACACACGTGTGTGTGTATACATATATACACACTGAAGATATTAAAAGTTCAAATATATTCTGTATACATGGGAAACACCACTGGAATGTTAATTAAAAAATGTAATTTCACTGTACATCACAATTTACATTCAAAATACAACCTAAATAATGGGCAAATAAAATAAATCTGTCTGTAATCAACACCCTCTGCAGTGTGTGGTAATCTGAGAAAAATAACACTCTCATTAGCTATAACAACAGCTGAAAGGCTAGTGAGCCAAACAGACTTTGGGGGTAAAATCCATTACCTTCAATCCTGCATCAGGAAAGAGTATGCCCCTTCATGTTCTATTAATACTTGGGTCATTTTACTTGATCTTTTTGTAACAAAGTTCTCTATAATAACATGGAATGAACCTCTTCTGAGAATTCCAACTGCAACATAAATATCAGGGAAAACAAACTGATTTATGCTCATTTAGGAAAATTTAACAGTATATTGATGCAGATAGACAGCAGTTTAGTGCTGCTAATAATGAAAAGCCAAAATTAAAGCAGTAGACAGAAAATTAAAGGTATGGGAAGTTAAAGTTGCAAACATAACATAAATGGAGGAAAGTTAGCAGATAATTAGAGTTTCTAATTTCTCTTTAAATGTCTCTCAGGTTGCGCACCAGGCAATTAGATTTCATTGGGCTTCAATTTACTGTTGGGAACAGTTGAAAGTGTAAGACTTTGGGAAGAGTAAAGGGAATTATGTTTTTTTAATTAATATGCTGAAAGTTACTGTAATGTGAACACAGATTTCAAGCTACAAGGAAAATTACTTTAGCCCTTCTTTAAAGAAATATTATTCATAGATCACAGTTCCTTTGAAGTACAGCTCTGTAAAACAATGCAGCACTATATTAAAATGCTGGATAGAATTTCTAAAAAACCAAACCAAACCAAAACAAACTCCAACTCCAAAACAGTAACAAACAAACAAAAAAATACCAAATCAGCAGCTTATTTCTACCAGTAAATACACTGAAGAACCAGAAAATGCACCAGTACTTTTCTCCCACTAGTTCATGGTGGTCTTCCATACTCATATAGGTATGAGCATTCACAGAGACCTAAATTCTAATCAGTAGTTGTAACTATTAAATTACAAATTACACAAAATCTGGTTGCTTTTCACCAGTAAAAGTAAGTTCACATAAAAAAAGCATACATCAACTGCATAGTGCCTAGGAAGCAATTAAGTGAACATTCAGGAGAGCAACAATTCGGTTTGGCTTTTTCTATCCTTAAGGCTCATTGCAGAATTTAGAATCTTGAAATTTGCCTTGCTTTCAAGAAAAGAATAAATACATACAGAAAGAGCTTAGGCGTTTCCTCCACTCCAAATTTTTGTAAATATTTATTTTTATTTATATTAGCATTATTGAGTGGGGAATAACATCACTTGCACGTAGATGTAAGTCTTGGGAACAGGCATGCTGGAGACACTAAGGGAACTAGTGCTGACTCTGAACAAAACACTGCTTTAAAATTCTGTTCCCAACACTCATGTTGTTAAAATGAATATTAGCGCTCAACAGCCAAGATCTTTTTTTTTTCCTAGCAAAAAAATAACAATTCATTAACTTCTTCTACCGTATTTTTTTTCTTCTACCATTTTTTTTTTTTTCTGAAAAGAAGAAACAAATCCTAAATCTTCTCTAAAAATTGAATTTCATAGCTTACTTGAGACACTGTGGCTTCCCTACAAATCATCAGATAAGGTATTGGAGAGCTGGTCTGAGAAACAGAAAATTTGTAGCCCGGTGAATATAGTTTTGCCATCACTAGTAAAAACCCACCCGTTTGTACTGACCTGATTGTGCCAGGTATCGAAGTCACCTGAGCCTGCCTTAGGCAGACAGATTTTAGCTTCTCTTAGCAGGGATAGCAGAGTGACTGTTACTAACTTGTTCCAGGTTAGCCCCGTAAATACCAAATACAAACAGTAGAGGTCTAACAAACCTACACAGCCACGGAGTAACTAACAGCAGCCCTTCTGTTAGCTGGGGCTGGGGGAGGCTGTTGTGACACTTTGTCTAATAGGTACAGGGCAAAGAGAGCCAAACCAGCTGGGACTCGATGAAGAAAGTAAACAGATTGTGCTAGAAAACAGAAGTATACCCTCAGGCAGCCTCCCATCTGATGAGGAAGAAGCCTCTAGCGTGAGCTGTACTTCTCTTGGGGTAGGACTTGCATTGCTGATGAGAGCCTGTCATCCTCTTCCCCACTCCCTTCTCCTTCAGGCCCACTGGAAGCTGTAGGACCCAGGGAAGTCTTGGGTGGTGAGCATAACACCGCAGGAAAGGGATGGGTTTGAGGATAGGAATGTACATGGTCATCCTAATTGGGTTCTTCACTATTGCAACTGGACTAACAATAGTAATATGTAGCTGTATCTTTTTATTAGATCATTTCAGCATTAATTTAATGAACAAGAAGTTCTAGACTTCATATTTAAGCTGTGTTTCCCTTCGCCTATAACAAGATTTTGAATGTAATGAATTCATCAAGCTGATTGTACCACTGTAATCTTATTTGTTCCTCAGCTTCTATTTCAGTGAAACAAGAAAAATAATGATTAGAAGAGGGAACAAATAGGAGGAGTGCTAGCTGCTGTAGCTGTTGAAATAGAAGTGTGTTCACTAAAGCTGCAAACAAAAATGGTGGAGTTGGCTCACATATGAACAGAAAAAAAGAATTTTGCTTTCCTTCAAGTCCTTCTGTTTTCCTGATACAAGCTTTTCAGTTTCTTGCCTTTGCTATCTCTAAATTTTCTGTCATTTTGTTATTCCTTTGACTATGGATTGGAGCTGTATGAAACATACTACTGAGGAGTTCAAGTTACAATACATTTTTTTCTATTTTGGGGGTCAGAATGGATACTGCTCCTGAGTTCCAGTTGGTCTGTTTGATTCAGGTTCAAAATAAGCACACAATCTCAAAGTAAAAGAAGTCATAACAACGTTTTTTACAGCACCCAGTCTGGCATTTGAAAATACTGTTCAATGTCCTAATTTCTATCCAAGAAGCTCAAATACTATAAAAACATAAATTAATTAAAAGTCTGATAATAAGGTGTAGATCAGAAGTAGAAAATATTTTTGTAACTGAAAGTAGGTGATTTTTTTTTTTCATCCTTACTTGCTAAAGCTCTGTGGGCTCAGTCTTGAAAAGATACATTAATTTATATATTTTTGTTTTACTTACTCTTGGATAGTAGGAAAATATGACAAATACTTTGTCTTTACCAAACAGAAAAAGGTAGTCAGAGGAAGAAGAAATAAGGTTTCCAAACACTGTACTGATAAAGATAAAATTAATTCAGCTTATCAAAACTGTATAGGAATAACACATCCATTTCATTACTTAGCAATTTTCTCATCTGAAATGTAACATGGGTAATTAGCTGAGAAAGCAGTGCGTTGTATTATCTTTGTCATTGCATCATGGCATAACAATTCAGTATTGTGGCTTTGACAAATGCTACAAGAAAGACATCCATAACACTATTTTTTTTTTTAATATAATCCTAAAGGAGATATGTGAGAGGAAAAGCAAAGAAAGGAGGGTTTTTATTGATTTCATTTTTTACATAATATATTTTACCATATACCTTTCTGTAAAGGAGTGATTTGGCACATGTAGATACATAGGCTCAGTGGGAAATTCTGGATTTTGAATTTCTTAAAAAAAAATTTAAAAAATGTCTATTTTTAGGAGTCCTAAGCAGTCAGCAACTTCTCTTACAACACTCAAATCATACACATTTCTAAATATATACAAATTGTGCATTCATAAATTTTAAACAAATACCTCATTTAGTGAGCAGAACTACTGTAAATTAGTAAAAAAATTGTACTCTGACTGATATTTCAGTTCATATCATCCCTGTATTCATATAAATTACGCTAAGGAACGCTTATGTACACTAAGAAGGTCGGTATGATAGACATTGTCAACAGATGCCCACCAGGTTAAACTCCAGGCAAAATAAAGTTAAAACTGCCACTTCCTTCTAAAATCAAGCCTGAGTAGATGGAGAAACCTCATGGCTACTGCCTGTACATTTGAGTTCCAATATTCATCTTATTTCTAAGATGAGCACCCTTACTGAAAGGCTATGGGCTGATTACCAAGAGAGAAGGAATAAGTTGATTCCTTTAAAGTTATTCTACTGTGCAGAAATTAATATAAGCTTTGGTGGGTGAAAGAGGGAGTATAAACAAAACTGGTCATGGAATTTCTCTAATGGGGTGAGAAGAAAAGCTGTCTTCAGGTCTCTAAAACAATGACGATTTTGCATTTTACCCACTAAATAAGAGTGTTTACAGCAGAAATAGTACAATAAGGATTCTACCTAGATTTCCATTATATTAAAATGTAAATGTAATATAAAAAAATATAATTGCTCTGGTGTTTTTACACAGAAGTTGGAAAGAAGCTAAAGCCACTCATTGGATCTATCTATTACTGCCTCTTTCAGCTGCAAATGCACATAATGTTTCATGGCCAATGTTTCAGTTCTAACCCAGTTCTTCAAAGTTAGCAACTGGTAATAGGTGTTGCAATAAAACTTAGTTACTTAGAAGGCCAGAGAAATGTGAAAATTTAACCATGTGATGCAGCTTCAACTGTTAAATATCTACTATTTACAGCTCTGTAGCTTTTGGCAGAAATCTTTCTTCTTTCATGATAAATCTTTTTGTTTACTGCATTTCCTGCATGTTACTTTCTAGGTGCACTTCCTCGCAGTGCAGCAGTAAGCATTTCCTAGCAAAGGTTTTCTTGCATTACACCAATGAAAAGAAATTGAGATTATGTCCATCGTATAATGGAGGATGAAATCCCAGTGTCTGGGTACGCCCAACCCAAACACTGAGAGAAGGATCCTGGCTTGAGTATGCTTTGAATCTCTTTCAAACTGCATGACAGACCTGAAAAAGAACCAAAACCTTCTGTATCTTTCAAATAGTAACCACAGGACTAAGGAAGAGTGGTTGATTGTCTAGTTGTCACATGGACTTAAGATGCACATAGAATCATTTAGGTTGGAAAAGATCTTTAAGGTCATCGAGTCCCAACCATAAATCAAACACTGCCAAGTCCACCACTGAACCATGTCCCTAAGTGCCCCATCTACACATAATAGACCAAAACACATAGACCCAGATCTGGGAATTTACCACAACGCTCCTGAGTCCTGCATTTAGAATAGGTGCCAAATAAACTCCAAGTGAACTCTGCTGATGATTTCATTCCAGTTAGTAATACTATAATCTTATTGTTATAGCTTACTTTCAAATGTATTCCATTTCTTCTAACACAGTGAATAGTGCCAAGCTCAATTCAACAGATTATATGAGCCTCAAAATAAGGATGTGCAATGTATCTCCAATGAGGTCAAATTATTTGAGTATCTCTGAAAAGGAGCAAGTGTTTCAGCTGCATTTCTCACATTCTCAGCAGTAGTTTTCTCCTTTATTGCCAGTTTATGTCAAAGACATATGGTTTAGAAGAAGTGGCTCCCTTAGGAATACTTTTGCTTTCAATAAGAATTAGCACTCCATTTCTTCTCCAAACTCTTTCAAGGCTTTGATGTCTTAGCTGAGACACAGCATTCTTTCATCTTGACATTCAGTAAAGGAAAGCATGTTTTTATTTATTTATTTAAATATATTTAGAAATAGCTTAGGTTAATTTAATTAGTTGTCATTTCTGTCTTGACATTCATACTTCAAAGGTCATATTTTCCCAGCTGTACTGGCATGTATATTTTTTAAATTAAAACTGAAATTAAACAAACCCCCCTCCTCTCTTTTGAGATTATCAGTTGCAGATATACTCTCCATTTTAAAATGCAAAAAAAATGCAAAAGAAAACTTAGTCCCTCCAGTAGCTTCAGTCAGCAGTACTGGCGGCAAAGATTTATTTTTCATCATTTGAATTTCATGCATGCAGCCCCAATACAGTCAAAAAGGGGAGGTTTATAACCTGACTTAGCTAATGGACATAGATCTATCTTAAAACCTAACATCACTCTGCTTAATTTTCAATGTTCTGAACATCATCAGGCTCTGTTGCTGATGCGGTGTCTGTGCAACAAGGTAGGAAGTAAAGCTCTATGGAGTGTTTGATTCCACTGTCTTGTCCTACTCTAGATCACTGGAGGATCCTGAGAGTAGTGATAACTCTGCTGCAAATATCTAGAATATATACAGTACTTAATATAGAGCACCTGCTTCTTTAACGTGTTTTTAGTTTGTACACAGTTAGTGGGCTATCTACCTAAATATGAAACAAAATGCTTTCCTGAGTTGGTATTACCAGGTTCAACTTTAATATAAACTACGATTGCATAGTAACGTTGTCTTAATACTATATTTAACCAGAACATAATAATTTGCTTGCAACAGGGAAAACCAGTGTATTGAAACACTGTACCTCAGTGATTCACAGTTTTAAGCAATTCTGAAAATTGTCATTGAAAATGTTCATCAGTAGGTGTAAAAATTCATTTTAGTAGTATATATATAAAGTAGCCTGGTTTTGAGAAGAGAAAGCATGATCCTCAGTATTTTGGTCAAATCAGTTGTCCAGATATTTAAATATGGACATATAATAATAGCCTTCCAATTTAAAGACATCTTACAATTATATATGTTGCATTTAGCACTAAAAGTATCGTCTGCTGTTGTTCATTATGCACAGAAAAGGAAATCCTCTTCTGAAATTTCAATTGCTTACAATGTAAACATCTGAAGTGCTTAGAATATAAAAATCTTTTATTTCAAATATTTTATGCATTCCCGGGGTTTCCTTGTAAAAGAAGTTAAAATGTTGAGCTAAAATTTTCATGCCAAGTTTGAGAAGTAATTTAAAAAACACATTTGAAGTCTCATCCTGTAGCTCATTCACATCACTTTCTCCTAATATAGATTCCTTCCTCCTTTTAACATAAATTCAATATTCTTATGAGCAGAGCCCTATTAAGGACTCCTTTCACTGCAGTTTAATTTTCAGTAACCCAAGAAATATTCACCAGTATTGTCACTGCAAACCACCAAATCCAGCTGCAAATGAATGAATCAATACCATTCAGAGAGAACCCCAGTGTCCTACCTTAAATAGAGGTTTATCAATTTATTCCGTATTTTATCATCTCCCGTTTCTGAGTATAACATTCCATCTACGTTTAATCAAAAAATTAAATTACCATTTTAATAGATTGAGATGATATATCTGAGAGTGTGTGAGGATAAAAGCAATGAACAGCTCTTTTAGATCCATTTTAGATCTACACAACTCATTTTGGATCATTAAAAAGTGAAGGAATCAATTACAACCAGCAGAATCAGTATGTGACAGTTTATGAAAATGCAATGAAACATCCAGGGTAGATAGAAGGCTGAGTTAATAACTGACCATACACCATAATGTGTTAGCTGGAGCCTTGCAGATTGACTTTTGTAAGTCAAATACTCTGTAAAAATAAGATTATTATTTCCAATTTTCATTATAGCTCATTAATTACAAAAGAAACAATCTCAAATTAAGGTCAAAATACTGTTACTTCACTGAAACGTAGTGATTTTCTTTTTATAGCCATCAATGGCAACCATAGACAATAGACACAATCATTTGAAAGACACCTTACCATAAAAAATGCCCTAAAACATTGACGTAATCTAGAAATGGATTTGTGTTGAAAATCAGAATATCATCTCCCAAGACTTCTTACCTGCGTCCACCATAACTACAAATCTGTTGCATGTCCAAATGAAGAAACAGAAAGGATAATATACCAGACACGAACAGGCCTGGAGAAATAGGAGAAAAGATAAAACTTTTGACACAATTATTTGCATGCGTCTAAGAAAACATTTTACATTTTCTGGTCTGGCTTAGTGTTAACAACATCAGTTTTGCTACCAGAAACATTTGTTATTTTTTTTTAATTTGAATTTTATGTTTATATTAATTGGTAGAAACTGTTCATGGGAATAAACAAAGGGTCAGCCCTTGGCATAGCTTGTCCACAATCTTAGTGAAAATTTGGCATTTTCTCAGAGGCAGCACTGACATATGAACTAGGATGAAGTCCTTACATTCTTACGCCCTTCTCCCATGACACACCTCTGTCTTGCCAGAAAATACAAAATATTTTCCTCACTTCCTTCTTCATTTCTTCTCTTGCGTAACAGATTTTTGACAGTGATGATGAGTGTTTATATCATGAAGAGAATCTGACCCCAGGTATTTCTTATTATCAATTTTCAATCATTACGCCACATTTTATCAACAATTTCTATGCTTCTGCCTGTGATCCAATTCACTTTCAGGACATGCAGAGAGCCCTAGGTCCTCTACTCTATGTATTCCTGATCTGTCAGCACCAGATAACAAATGCATTCATGTGAGCGGCACTGATAGCCGTTGGCATCTTTCCAAATAATTTTAGGTTCTCAAATTCTCATCGCACTGACTGATCTCTGGACATTCCGCTTTTGCATGAGTGGCTATTTTCAGTACCACATCAAGAAGACTGACAGCCTTACTGCTTGTCATCATGCAGTACAGTAGCTAACTGACCCTGGATAAGGTGACCCGAGGCTTCCAGTTTGACTAAGCTAGTGTCTGGTTCTGTTTGATTTTTCAGGATTTTCCTACTGCCACGCTAGCGTGTACTGGGATACAAAAACGTCCTTGGCTTTATTCTCCCTCAGCCACTGTGTGTCATGATGTTTTATTGACTTCAATCTTGTTGTATCTGTACAAGCTTGTCTCCATACATTTGTAGCTCTGATCTCTGTAGCTACTCTAGGCTGCAGGTTTTTCCTGTAAGCTCAAATTATTTTATGTTATTATTTCCGGTTTACAACAGTGCAGTGAAATCAGACTTCATGACTGCATTGAACTGCAGAATTTAAAAATATAACCACATCAGAAGGGATCTGGATAAGAAAAGGAAAATATTAAACAAAACGGTTTTATGCATACTATTTGCAATGATCACCTCTTCCGAAGCTGAACACCTGAAGCTGAACATGCTTATGTACAATAGATTTCTGGAGCACATGCATTGTTGGAGTAGCAAACAGAAAGTTCAAGATGACAGATTAATCGTAAAGCCCACAGCTTGCCTATCACCTGCTCTGTCCTCCCTTCTTCCTTAATCTATCCAAACTGTAGGGCTAGAGGATGAAATTCTGCCTTTAGCCTGGAAATACAGCTTCTTTTCTCCTTGATTTCTTTTTGAGGCTGAGACTGAGTCAGTGCATCTTTAAACCGCTATGGATATCCTCATAGCAAAGAAAGAAGGTGGAAAACTCCGTCACTGTTGTTCTTGCCTCTGTGTTCTTTTTATTTGATTTCATAGGAACTACTTTGAAATGGCTTTTTCTTTATTTTCCATTTCTGTTTTTTCATTTGTAAATTTAGGCAAGTATTTTACATCTCTCTTCTTTCAAAATGGTAAGACTTTGACAGTAATTGCTAAGACTATATGATTCATCATATTTAACTATGTTCCCTGTGAGTATCCAAAATAAGATTTTGCATAAGTTATTTTCAACATTGAGTGGTCAGTGAAGAGACAGTGCAATCAAGATTTTCTAGAATATACAGCCTATATAGCCAGATTTTCTGATATTATTTCATTGCAGCTCAAGGATGCTGCCTAAATAAAGTACACTTCTGCAGCATTCCTTAGGCAGTGCTGTCTCAAAGTAGCCTGAAGACCTTAACATGTATGTTAATCTGTATCCATCAGAACTAAAACCAGAAAAGTATTCAATTTTACCCTTTTTATCACCTTTCCCCAACTACTTTGGCAAGAAGAATAGCGCACAGCATACTGATTCATTGTTTCTGTGCCATTCCTGCACAGGAACCATCTTTGTTGCAATGTTTACACAGCTTTCCTAGCAAAGTCCATTTGTGCGTTAATGCCACAGAAAATTATTGTACTTCCAACTTAATCCTTGGTGTGTCCCACAAAAATAAAATGTTTATAGAACACCAGCCTGCTAAAACAAGGATAGGAATCCACATTGCCAAAATAATTGTTAAAAAAAAAAAAAAAAAGTATTTTCAATTACCTGCTTTGGTACAAGTGATTGTAGAACATTAATCCCATGAAAGACAAATCTGTTACAGCTGGCAACTGGCCTTGCAAGTTGGAATGGCTGTTTGTGACCTTGCTGCCAGTTGGCTACCACTATTACATTAAAATGCAACTGTCTGTAAGAAGCAGCATCCCTCAGTTTTCTACAGAAAAAATAGATCATAATGCATTTTTCTGAAGTATCCAGTGACAACTTGGAAAATGCTTATTTTAACAAAACATATGTCGGGTTTAGAATCTGACTGGCTACTTGTGGACATACATGGAAAACTGGAAGAAATGGAAATTTAAGAGTACTAATAGAGTTGGCCCGAACATTGTGCATGTAAACTTGGCGTATGTTTTTGTGTACTTCCATATAGGTACACAGATACATGTGGGATGGGGTTACTTACGTAGATGCTTACTTGTTTATTTACCCACTTTCCCAGTTCTAGAGTGTCATGTAATGGGGCACTGTATCTCACATAAGAAGAAGTAACTTAAAATTGCTTTGTTTTTAGATTAGCTGCCAACACTTCTGACGGTTATTTAGATATCAGTAGGCTGTTCTGTCTGTTCTTCACATCCTGATGTTTACTGGGTATACGTTTCACTATTCAGATACATTTATCACAGCTGGTAATTTTTTGGGTTGTAGGGTCTAGGATTGTGAAATTATTCTCTTCCAGCTCTGTTCTTGCATTAGTAAGTAAAGAATGATTACTCATTCCTAATATATTTCCTACAGTACTATGTATGGCTGGCATATGCTCGGAGGTAAGATGGGCTGATTTAGTCTTTCTTTCAATAATACCTTTTGAGTCAAGAAAAACTGTTAGTGAAAATGTAACTTGAAAATGTTGGGTTGTTTCTTCAGGGAAAAGTAAAGTCAGGGAGGAAAAGGTTAAAGGTCACAGAAAGAACCTGTAGAACTGTGGCCTTAAAATCAATATGCAGAGTTTGGAGATTGACTAGGCAGACTGCACCCATACTTTTTGTGCCATTTCTGGAGAAAAGGAAACAGAAGCTATAGGTGTACTTCACCATTTTTGACATAAGTATTTAGCTTTGACAAATTATTCTTTCTCACAGATAATAATAATAATAATGAAGCCCGATGTAGTACTCAAATAATGGATGAACAAATACTATTAGTATAAAATAATTAGTATTCACCAAGATATAAAATTAATAGATTACTTTTTTCATTCCTATCCTTTTTCATGACCGTAACATAACACAAACAGGTGACAGATGATAGGATACATTAATGTGTATGGTAATTTCCCTTTGTTAAAGAGGATAAACAATTCTGGAATCTGGAATCTTTCAGGTCACTTTCTGTGGGTTTTTTTGGGGGGGTATGTGGGAGGTTTTTGTTTGTTTGCTGTTTGATTTTTTTTAAATATTCTGGAAGCTCCACAGACAGGAAACTATGCATTATGACTATTTTTTTTCTTAAAAACAAAACAAAACAAAACAAAAAAAACCCTGTGACTTTTTTTCTCCATTATTTTGCCTTTAAAAACAGGTAGAATAATTACTATTGGCTTTTTTTTACAGACTTCAAATGGGAAGACAGTTATAACTCACATAAAATTAATAAAAAAAAATATACACATTAAATCTGATTTTTATTTTTTTTCAGCAAAAATCATGATTGGGGGAAAAGTCACAAAAATATGTACAATTTTCAGCCAATGAAGTTTTTATCTTTTTTAGAAATCTCAGAAACTGTTTCAAATAAGTCTTCTCTACCTCCTCACACGTCTGTTTGTCAAAAGGCATCCAGTACAATTTAGATGGTAGGCAAAAAGTAGTAATGAAAGTAGAATAGACAGTATCTCAGTACCAAACACAGATATGTATTGCAGCTTATATAGGACTTTATCTTATTTACAGCAATATAAAATCATCACCTCTGAGGGCCAAAAGGACACAAACTGTGTAACCTTAAAATTATAGCCTGTGAAAGATTATTTTCAATCCTGAACATCAAATCGGGATTACTCTGCATTGGGACTTTAGAACCTTAATTTACTTTTTTTCCCCCCTTCCTTTCTTTCCTTCTTAAAATTATAGTTCCTTCGGAAGAGTTGGAATAAGGCAAGTCATCACAAAGATGGATAATTGAGATTCATGCAGATGAAGCAGTCAAATATGTAAATTAAATTTAATGTAGCAAATGGATGTCATCGTGAATATGTAGAGTCTGAAAGAGAAAGAAAAATGCATAGAAGCTTTCTCCTTCTACGCTGCTTTTAGAATACAAGTCCCTTGTGTCAGAAGTACTGCACAATTCTGGTCCTCAATAAATATTTATGGGAAGCATTCCTTAGTTCCTGCAGTTTTGTAAGGAACAGCATTTATTTTGTACCACTGACATCCCTTTCACACTCTGTTATCTTATCTCTCACAGGCCTAATTCCAGTATTTTGTATGGATGATCAGCTTTAAGCAGCTGCTCTGAAGACCAATTAAAGCGTCAAATTTCAATGGACAGCAGTAAATACACATGTTACAAAGTAATTCTCCTAGTGTGCCCATTAAAAAATTTAAATGCCTGTAAACATTAATAAATTACTTTTATTAATAATCATGTGTACCATAACCTACTTGGGATAAAAGCTGAAGGAAGAGTAGCAGTGACTGTGTGAGAAAATGTTGAGATGGGCACCATCACGGCGATAAGAACGAGTCAGAGTCCAAAGAAACCGAGCTTACCTGAAATTTCTGAGACTACATCACTCCTGCACATGGCAAAGCAGATATGCTGTGTACGCAGAGCAAGCCTGGCCTCGCCACTTGGGCTGTTTCTCACCAGCTGATTGCCTTTCCATATGCACAGTGGCCATTTCTTCCAAATAGCTTTATAAGGTGAAGACAGAACTGCTGCTTCCCAAATCCTAAAATAAAAGAACTATTTGCACTCAATGAAACTTGCAGGAGATCAGTTCAAAACAGATCAAAAGAAGTGTTTCTTTACAGAGTGGGTAGTAGTTGGACTTGTATATCCTCCCTAAATAGCATCACTGTCCTCACTGTCAAAGACAGAAAATCAGGCTAGACCAGTAGCAGATCATTGGCCTGACTCTGTAGGACACCTCTCATGATTACAACTTCTATTTGCTGGTTTTGCTGATTTTGTGGTGGGGAGCAGTTTTTTGGGGATGGTAGAAAGCTGTACATCAAAACTAGCACTTCCAATAGGCTGGGAGCCCTTAGGTATGTACACTACATCAAGTGTCTGCACAGGTAAATTCCTGCTTGACACAAGGCTTTCTGAAAACGAGGGCTTTATCTATTTTTCTGTCATCTTTAGCATAGTCAGCCATCTTGTCATCTTCATCTAGATTTTAGGCCTGTTCTTCCAGCTGGTTCACTGACAGAGTTGTTGGCTGTAGAAATTTCTGCTGTTGAGTGCTACTATAGTTACATTCACAGCTTTCCCCTGACTAGTCTCTTTACTTAAATATTGTTAAGGACTTCAGGGAAATTATTAGCAACTTAAGATAGTGGAAGCCTTCCTGTATCTGAGTGATTACGTACAGATCTTGTCTCATTTGGTGTAAATAACACCCTACTTAATGAGAAGTATCCCAGTATTTTTACCTTCCAGAGCACTTTCCGCCAAATATAGGATATATAGTGAAAACTGTTCTTTTTTAACTAAGCAGTTCAGTCTCTCTACCTCAGTAAGGAGCATTTTCCTTCTCTCTTCTCTTTAACAGAAACATCTTCACTTTGAGCTCTTGTTTTCTTAAAGTTGAGATTCAGCTGAATACTTTCCATTACACACTTTTTGCATACAAAAAAGCAATCATACACTTGTGCCCACAATTGTCTCAGTTACATTACAGCTCAGGTATACTCTACAGTACAGCTAATGCTATCTCTTCTCACAGACCAATGTTTTCAAACAAATATCTGTTGTTTACTGTCAGTATTAAATCAGGTCTCCACCATAGCCCTGCAGAGCTGACACAGCAAAGAGGTTGGCTGGGTTGTACCCTCCCTGCACACCAGCAATACAAGTTTTCTCTTAGATCCACCTGGGGGATGGGTCAGTCCCAGAATGGGCACCAAGAATAGGTGTAGAACGCAGCTGCCTTTGGCAGCAGCTTGTAGGGCCCAACAGGTCGCCTGATTTGACAGTGCCTAAAAAGAGAGGATTCACCCTTTCAGCAGCTTTTCTCCCAGCCTGCACAACTGTTTTGTCGTTGTTGCTGAAAAACAGTGTGGCTACACAGGCTGCAGTTGTATGGAGTCTCTTGGCCATAATGCTCCTACCTTTCTTCCACCCTCAGCCTCTTCAGCACCTGAAAAGCCTGCTATCTGAGATTTTTCCCATATTCCCCATGATTTCTTGATGAACACTCTGAGCTCAGGTCTTTCCCTCTCCTTGGTGGCAAACTGGAATTTACACCCTCTGCAATGTGGGGATAAGGCAGTAGGAACCCAAGAAGAAAAAGGTTTGCTTTGTATGAAGCGGAGATGAAGAGGGAGAGGCAGACTGAAAGAGGAATAAAAACAGGTTATGAACACAAAAATCATTTCCAAGTGCAGTTACTGTGCTGGAAGAGAGCAGGGGCATTGCATACAGTTTAGATGGAGTGTACATGATTTTTTTTGCATTATGAAAGATAGGTGTTAGGTACACTTTAGATCTACCCTCTTGTCTTTTCCCTCTGATGAATTTTCCCTCCTTCCCTTCCTATATTCAGCAGATTCAGTGCAGCATGTGCTGGAAAAGGAGCTGCTATTTATCAAATTAATCTTGAACATGCTGAGTCTCCAGCCTGCTCACGGGTACGTGAAAAAGTACACACAAGTGTCTCACACTTACCTTTTCCCATTTATTCCAATTTATTCTTAAAGGAGCAATTTCTCTGACAGTTTGCCACTCACCAGCAATTCCTGAATAACAGTATCTGAAATATCTTCCCCCCTCCCACCACTTAATGCAACTATAATATAGGTTCCTGAATGGCATGGTTTTGTGTTATCTGGTAATTTTAAATTAACACCAAATGGTTAATAACTATTGCTACAGAATTTATGGGCAAATCCAATACCATTTTAATCCTCCCTAATTAACCTTGGTGTAACCCAGAATTAGCTTCTGATTTACTGTAGCTTACTTAACACTTTGGGGTAGAATAAGTGGCAAAGACATCACAACATTAATGTACATTTTAGTCTTTGAACTGCATGAACATTATGGCTGTAATTCTCATGTTATTTACTTCAGTTTTAAACTGACACGTGTCCGTTATGACCACAGTTGTCTTAATCCGCAGCAAATTTAGCTAGAAAGAGAACCAGGCCTGCAATGCTGAGTTAAACAATCCAACACTTGCACTGTATAGACTCTGCACTTTCTTTCAGAGATAGGTAGGTTATTTCCAATACCTGCCGATCTCTACTTTTAATCAGATCTCATTTCTGTACAATTATCATTTCAGGCTTCTGTTGATTGCTTTTGCTAGGCATAATGAGTAGAAAGAAACACTATCTCATTGTGCAGAATATTGGATTGGTTGGTGTAATAGACTCAGTTCTATTTTTTGCCTTGCTCTTTGAAAAGTTAATTTTCTCTTTCATCAAATAACTAGGAGACTACTAATAGCATATAAGGTTTTAGAGGGATTTGCATTAAAGAATGCAGCTGAGTGCCTTATCTACTTTTGGAACCAGAGTGACATATGGATGGTCTTTTACTATTGAATACCTAAGGTAAAGTTTAACGCTTGCTGCAAGCCCCCCTTAGTTTTAAATTCATGGAATGAGAATGTGGATTAGCTCTCCCTGAAGCACACCCATAGCATGGAGAGGAGGTGATGGTGCTAGCACAGGCTTTGCAAGCATAAAGTTGCAGGTTCAAAGTCTCATCAAAGGAGCAGAACCCTTCATTCCAGCTTGAAGCTCAGAGAAATCCTCTTAAGTCATATGCCATTGTATTGGGCCCTTTTTTACAGTGAGCGATAAGTGCCCTCGGGGAGAGCTGAAACCATTTGACAGACAGAATACATTTCATTTGGTGTACGGTGTCTGGGCCTCTGCTTGCCAGAGAACATGGAGACACAACAATATAGAGACCCTGTAACTAAGATTTTCTGCAAAGTAACAAGGGAGGGACTGCTAGGTATGACCCTGCCATGTGCCCTGTTGTTTTGCTTTTCAAACGATAGGGCAAGACTGTGCCTGGTACACAGGCAGTCTGTCCCATTCAGAGAGCAAAATCTGCATAATACAGACCAAATCAGTTCTGAGCACTCTTAGCAGTACAGGTGTGGTGGGGAACCCTCCAAAAAGACAGATACTTCAAGGAGTAGACCCAGAATCTACCTTGACTATTGTCCTACAGTAATTTGGGGTACATACTATCGATTGTTACAATTTTATTCAATCCTAATCCACAACAGAGAAAACGTTCAAGGATAGTCTCTCAAATGGCATTTGCAATTCATACATTGAATAATCTGATGGTTCCTGAGCTGTGTTACACCTACTCACATTCCTTATATTCTAACGAACTTGAACACTCTAACTTCAAACTGAAACTGAGCACACAGGAAAACCACAACAATTCCTTATGTCCCAGAGAAATGTAAAGAATACTATACTAAACTTATCTGGGAGTAGATTTCCTTACATGAGTCTCAATGTCATACCACGGTGTCTTGTTTAGACATCCTATTGCTATCCCTACACGAAGTCTGAGACAAGATTCAATTGTACCTGAATAAATAGTGTTCCTGTAACTCTCTCACAGCAATCTAATGGGATGGGTCCCAAACTGATTAGTATGCTCTTCCCCCAAAGCTTTCTCACACTCCATAGTTCACACTTCCCTAAACCCTAACCCTAGCCTGAGGTGGAGTTCAGTGGCAGAAAGAGGAACAGCATTCTTTATTCTCTCTGGGAGTAACGCAACAGGAGATGCCCAAAGCCTAACTGGGTCTCTCCCCTCCAGCAGCTACTCTTAGTCACTGCTATTTTGTGATACCTTAGCCTTTTCCTACTGCTTACTGTATCCTACTCCTATCAATGATGAAGACAAAGACTGCCAAGGTCAGCCCAGTGCAGCACTGGAGAAGAAACTGGCTCAGACCCTTCTCAGCACTGTGCTCATTCAGTAAGGGAAGCAGAGGTGCTCTGGCATAAACCTTGCCAAACACTGGCCTGTCCTCGTTTTGCAATATAAAACAGTGTTTCTCCTATTCTAAAAAAAAAAAAAAAAAAAAAAAAAAAAAAGGTTGTCAAGTCCCTTTTATGGAAGTGGAGCCTTTTTTCTAGCTTGAAGTTCAAAGTACTTCTCTGTGATAAGGAGAACCCCCCTGAATGATAGTGAACTGAGAAACAGTGTTGCCTGCAAAAGGGAAAAATGGAGTGCATTTGTTAAACAGGAACTCCTGTTAGACATATTCACTCTGCTACAGGATAAACTGACTGCAACTGACACAGCCCTTAGTCAGCTGTACCTAAAAAAAGGAGTTCCCACCTTTCTTTCAGAGCATGCTGACTCTGTTCAACCTACATTGCACTTTTCCTTCTTACTAAAACTCTGTAAGACCTGCTGAGACTAAGGTCTGCAAGGCAAGACTTGAAGGTTCAGGGACATTTAAGAAGCCTCAAATTTTATATCCATGCTTTGAAAATTAGTGACTATTCTTTACTGCATTGTATCTTTGTTGGAAGCCCAAACTGTATATTTAGACTCAGACTATATTTGAAGGCACAATAGAGTGGCATTCATTATGTTCTCAAAGAACACAACCTAATGATTATATAGTGATTTTCCTCCCACTAGCACTTCAGTAAGAAGTCCATATAAGATACTTTACCTATCTGAAAATCTTTTCTTATTTTCTTACAAAGTAACCTAGGCCTAAAAACTGGCCTAAAAAGAACTGGCCTAAAAGAGTTATTGGCCCTTTCCAAAATGGCACTCTTAAGTACAGTTCACGTATTGTTCCTTTACAGAACCTTATCCTTTATACCCTAACTCTGAAGGCAACCTTAGGTAGGCTGGCACGCTAAGGAGCCATAATTATTTCCCCCCTGAATACTGTCCTAAAATCAAGTCAGAGTACACTTTCTAATATCAGGTTTAGCATGATTCCATAATCTCTAGTCTATTTACCTCTAGCCATAATCCTAACACTGACCCTAGGCATTGCCTTGGTTCAGTGGAACATGAAAGAATGAAATACCATATTTTTCACGGCTTAATATAATAACTATTGTGCTAAAACTAGTTTGCAGACTTTCTCACAGTAATCGTCTGTCTTGAATTTCACTGAAATGTACTCTGCATTATTTTTACTAAACTCACTGTTTTAAATCCTTGTTTTACTAAATATAGCACTTACATCATCCCCAGCTCCTACCTATGATGAGAGCTAAGGGCCCCTCAGTGGCTCCCAGGGAAATGACATTTCTTATTTTCTCACAGTGTAATGTAATGGCAACTATCCTAAAGTAACTCAAGGCTTTCTCCTTTAAGCATTTCCATTCAAATTACATACATGTTATTTACTGAGCCCTATTTATTATACAAATGATAGCATTTATCCGAGACCCAATTCAATGATTTCAGAAAGAATGATGCAGTACTCGAGTAACATAAGTAACTCATAATCTTAAAAAGATTAAAAGAAACTCCAATAACCTAGGTAGCCCTGTTCACAACCACTGGTTCTTTTCATCGCTGCTACTCTTGTACACCTCGGCACAATATGCTGTTGAACTCCAGGTGACATAGTAACAGAAACTACTCCAAGATTTGGCAGAAAGCCTCCAGAAAGAAGTGCAATGAACATTTGCTCACTACAAAAACATACTTTGGGAAAATGTTTCCAGTGATACTCTGTTTTCACACCGTGCTAGGTAGCAATTCACATGCTAAGCAAAACGTCACATTAAGCCAAGACTGAAAAATAGTACAAGGTAAGATGAAGAATACTTCTGATTTTCTCAGCAACTAAATTAGCAGATTCTCTTCTGAACCTAAGAGAGGACCTCCTCTCACTTGTCTCACTTGCCTTATAGGTTACTTCTCTAAACCTTTACATTAAGGCTGCTCTAACCCCAGTTTAGGCTAAGATGGCTTCAATAGCATTTAAAAAAGGAGAGAGGACAGTAACTTTCTTGACCCTGACATGTCTCAGTTACAATAGGGAAGGGGAAGCTGTCTGAAGCCAATGCTCATCAGCTGCGTTCACTGTACGTTGCAGAGAACATCTGAAAGAAGGCAAGCCGTGTACTCTCTGCGTTAAAAGAAAATCTACAAGTCAGTGTTTAGTAAGTTATTTCAGCTGTAAGAGGCCTGACAACAGAAATTGTAAAGTAATATTTTGCATTCAAAAGGCCAGCAAGCATGGGACTGACATTTACTGTCAAAAATAGTGCAAAACAAACACAGCTAGAATGTTTCAAAGTACCAGTGCTTGAAATTTATTGTCTAGCTTTGGAAAGAAAATAATGAAACTTTACAGTTCCGTTGGTATTTTCATTCTTGCCTTCTTGAGTTTATTGACATATGAGCATTATGTTAATTTGACTCAAAGATTTGTATTGTTATTAATAATAGTAATTCAATATAAATTAAAGTTGAATTAATTATAATTAATTAACTTTAACACTCATGTACACACTGATAACTGGGGCATTGATTTCTTGTTCCTAGCTTTTAATTTTCCTTTTTAAAGTAACGTGCTACTTTCTTCTGGTTTTTGTTTGTTTGTTTGTGGTTTTGGGGTTTTTGTTTGTTTTTTTGGGAGGGAGGTTGTTTTGGTTTTTAGTTTTGTTCTCAGCTGTTACATGTTTGGAGACTATTATCACAGTAATTTATATTATTTAAAATAATAAAATAATGATAAATGTGTGCCTTGTGCTTTTATAATATGATGTTTATATGCTTGTATTTATTGCATTTCACATGTTTTTAGAGTATTAAGTAATCTTGGGCTCATTCTTCCCCATTCTTTACTTATTTGCTTTATTTCATATAATGTACAAATAATGAAAAGAACTGTAAGATATTTGAAAAAAAATCTAAATGCAAGGAAATATGACTTTCATGAAAGAATTTTACAAAAGCAATCATTTTCCATTACAGGAAGAATGTGTCTTGTTTCTCTTTAATGAGGACCAGTTTCTTATATCTACTACTTCTATGCTGCTTGCTTAGAAATTTTCCTTATGAGATGAAGCATAGTAATCTTTAATTAAAGACTTAGCTACAAAACAGAAGAAATAAAAAACCCCAAAAATCAGTAATGATAAAAAAATCTTATAGACTTGGAAGACCTGTGTTCTAAGTGTTCTTAGACTGCAGCCATCTCACGCCAAAAAGCAGGACTCATCATACAATACGTTGTTATTATAAAGTACTATTGCTTCTCGATAGATGACAACAAATTTATGAAGGCAAAAAACTATCTACCGTATGTTCTGGTACATAAAAATGTTTAACAGCTAACTAAGCACATGAATTCCTTGTGAGACAGTGTGTTCTCTTCCTTTTGCTTATGATCTAATTAAATGCTTTGACTCACATTAAATAATTCTTAAAACAATTCTTAAAATAGTTCAAGAAGAGTTACTAGGAAGACTGTTAGTAGCTGGTCATGTTATTTACCTTACCTTAAGTCTGCTTAAAGGCTTTGGTGGTCAGTTATGTTGAATAGGAAATTTTGTATTGTTTCTTACACATTTTTTCCCCAAATCAAAAACGATAGCTGCTAGACTTTCTACTGCTGAAGCATTTTGTATTTTCCCAGTGGCAATGAAAGTATAAAACATTCCATGAAGTGCTAGGCAATAGAGATGTAAAAGAGAATTACAAATGGGATATTCCTGATTATAGGGTATGCCATCCAGATAAAAGGCAAACTTTTTACAACAGAGATATACTTTTCAATAAGCATCTTTCACTGGTGTAGTACAAAGGGTTTCTCATACAGCAGTGCCTTCAAACTTAGTTGCAGCTAATGGGCTGCAAACAATGCGTTTAAAACCATTAACTGCTTAGCACCACAGGAAACTAGGGGTTCTTAGCACCTTACTAATGCTATTGCTGCTTGACTTTCAGATTACTGAATATAAGAAGTTTACTTACCCATCACAACTGGAAAGTAGTTAGAAAATGCCTGTGCACATTCAGGGAGATGCTATTGATCTGTTCCTTTTCTTCAGGGACTAAAGGACATCCAGATCTGTTAGACACTCTAAGGATGAATGATAGAGATCTTATGCCCTTTAAAATACCTTTTGGGAAAGATATTCTTTCCAGACCCAGTAGGAAAAAGGGGTGTGTGTTTGTTTGCTTTCTAAGTGGTTTACCACCTGTAAAATAGCTTACCTGAAATTCAGCATGAAATAACAAAAGAAGGTAAACAGGCACACAGAGGAGAAGTAACCAAACACTGCCTTTGAGAATGAGCACCTTCAACTTCAGAGCTCATTCAGGCTCAGTTGCAGGCTGGATGGAAAACAGTATTAAAAGAAGAAAGAAGAGGACAGACGCAGATAAAAAAGGCTAGTGTCTATGGCATTCTTACAGGCTGTAGAGCACTGAAGTCTATCAGTGTGCTGAATACTTCAGACTTTGACTAGAGATTCCAGTGAGATTTTGATGAATGCTTTGTTGAAACTATCATATTAAAAAACTAAAAGTCTCAGATCTGACAGCCTTGTACTCGTAAAGGTAATAATCTATTGTTAAAATTTCTAGCCAGCCCTCTTTAGATGTATAAATCAATATATCAACTGTGGAAAGCTTCTGTAGTGTCTATTAGAAAAAAAAGAGCGAGAACTGATAATAATAATTATTATAACCTGGTATTAAAACCAGATACAACTGGCTCTAAATCTTACCACAACTATTTAGTTCCTTCACGAGCTACTTCATTCAACTGCTAGCCTAACATACTATGATAACGCAGCACAAAATATTATCAAAATAACATTTATAGAAACTAATTATGACATTATGATAATTGTGATATAGTCTTGACATTATTTCTTTCTGTTTCCTACTAGTGAAACATAACTGACAAAGTTTCCAGTAGACTTAATTCATCTATTAGACTTGTGTCATTCTCTGTACTCACTAGAAAATCAAAGTAAAAGACATGGTATTATGACAGAATAAGGAAAACAGAGATAAGGCTGATCTATATCACTGTTTCCACTGTAAGCAATACATAAATTAATGCCTTTATGATGAAAAAGTTTGTATTTTTTAAACTAATTCATTCGTTTAAGTGTATGTAGAATGTGTATTTGCCACTTTGCTCTGTTAATCTGGCATATGACAATATAGTCTTGCTTTAAAAGAATAAATTGCCAAATTTATACAAAGTCAATAGCACTTTAGGACATAGAGTGTTTTAAATTTTTTTTTTTTTTTTCAATTAGAAGATTTGCTATGACTATTAGCTTCTTCTTAGTGAATGCTCCTTGTGAGATTAACACTTTTCATATAATTAATTTTCCCTAAACACATTCTCAGTGCTTTTGTGTGATGTTAATAAAAGCTGAAACACCAGTTTTCAGAAATCATATGGCTGGCACAACCTATAAAGATGTCGATTCCAAGTGACAGTCAACACATCACAGGATAAAACCATATGTGTCTAGGAAAAAAAAGGGAGGAATTTATCACAACAAAGTCTTTTAAGAAGTGTATGCACTTTAAAAGCTATTGCCCATCTTTAACTAGATTCAGTCAAGTCAGATAGACTTGGATATTAAATCACAGTTTAGTATCAGCAAACCAGATACAATCTTATGGTAGAACTAGCTGTCACCCATATGTGACTTTTCAATAACAATGAAGACAACATTTTCCAAATATAACTGCATTAACGATTACGTTTCTCTTAAGATAAAGCCTAAAGAGAAGCCATGAAAAGACTGGAAGAACACGTTCCAATACTTTAGACAGGAAAAATTAAAATTATTACAGTCACAATTAACTGACTAATTCTATAACAATGAATGGTATTTGTTGAAATTTTACTTCTTTTACTTTTCTGAGCAAAATAATTAGAAGGACAACGGCCGCAACCTTAGAATATATGTTTTAATATATTTGTATACTGTACCTCTGTTGAGTTTATTCAAGGCTCCACATAGAATTTGATCTCCAGCTAGGGCAGAAGAGTAAGTTTAATCTTTTTCAACTCTGAGAAGAAATGCTGCTCTAAAAGTAGGATAAAGACCACAGATTCAAATCCAAGCTCTTTTCCAGGCTGCTAAGAGAAATCACACTATATTATTATAGGTAACCCAAGCAGCATTCCCCTCAGTTTAAAGAAGCATGTAGCACAGTTTATAAAAGGATATATCAGAAGACTTGTGAATACTGGCCCCAAGCCAGCGATGTCACCAAGCCTTAATTGCTTTGTTACAGCATCTTTCAACAGCAATGTTTTAGTGATGTTGTATCCTGGCAATATATTTCTGGAAAGTTTCTAGCTTTTATTTATAGAAAAAAAGTACAGGAATAGCTTCAGTACCTGATTTATACTTAACTAGTAATCAAGTAAGCCAGGCACAAAATGCGCATTTTATCTGCTTTAGTAACTGTTCCATATAAAGAATTAATAACCTACTTCATTTGTTTCAACAAGAGAGGTATACAGTATGGATCTATATGTCCTGATCTGAAACCATGCCAGGCCCAAAGTGTTGATTTTGGGTCCTGAAGTGCATCTGTATAAATTTACTCTGCTATATTTGTGTAGTACCCATGATAAATAAATAAGGCAAAGCACTGTACCCCAGAACTTCCAATTTTTAAGACTTTTTTTTTTTTTTTTTTGCTTGTATGCAACTTTTCCAAAGTTTAGGTGTTTAGATAAGCCCATCCTAGTTACCTGCATTTTCTGTACAGATGATTCCTTTGTTTCTGGTGAAGGACATAGGGAAGTTCATGCGCTATGAGGCTTCACAAAAGTTGTTTGCCAATCCTTTGTCTGAAATTTGGCAGGGAGTTGTCAAAAGGGAGCTTGTGTCAATCCTGTGAAAAATCACGCAAAATCTGATAAAACAATAGAGATTAAAATCAATGTTCATGAGGGAGCTGGGTGACACTATTAACTGGTATACTATTACGGACTTTGCTATAATTTCTCTCTCATTTCAATGCCTATCAGTATGATATATACCTTAGACCCAAATTAGTTTGGTAGGGTTTTTTGTTTGGCTGGTTTTTTTAAATGTAGTTCAACTGTTAACTCCAAGGATTACTCTCTTCATTCATGCACAGATTTAAATATCTAGATTTTTTGAGCATCCAACTGCTGCCTGTGTTTTCAAGGAAATTGAACTCACTCTTCACCAAAGACAACTTTGAGGTAAATATTCAATTGTATCATTATATTGTCATTTAGAATAAGATTTTAATCCTATCAGAAGTAAAACTTCCAAACAACTGAGTGAATTAAAATACAGCCAGTAAGCTTTTGAAATTACAGCATATCTAGCTCCTATTCATCCATTCCTGACTGTCATTTCCTAGTAAAAGCTGTACTGAGTGATATTTGTGCAGTCTGCATGAGACCATGAAATCAAAGCTTAGTGCATCGTACATCAGGTGTGATGCTTTCACATAAATGTATTCCTTCCACTGAAGCACATCTTCATAGATCCTTCAACCATGGAGCAGCTTCCAGATGGAGTGGAGGTTTCCAAGATAAGGCAATAACTTTTCTGGTTAATAATAAAGTAATGTGTAGATGAAAGCTCATTTTTTTTCCCCAAGCCTTCTACATATGATTCATTACTCTTTTGCAAGTGAAGCTATCATTCTTACGACCCAAAACCAACAGTGATATTTCATAAAAGTGTGAAGCTCATGACATTGACAATCTTTATTTTTTCTGTCCTTGAATACTGTTATTTTTTCTGCATTTGAGTTATGGCTATTTTAATTTTTAAATAATATAAGCTAAACTGGCATTATGAAAATAAATCTTTGTTTATTTTTACAACATATAATTATTTTCTCTTTTTTTAATATTTTTGATACTTTTCATGCTGAGAAGCCAAATAAAAATTTGATGGATTTCCATAAAAAGATCCTAACATAACCAATTCCTAACAAAATAGGCAAAAGAGATTCCTTCATGACTTTTTTCCTGTGGATTTTCCTAACTTTCCTAACTGTCATTACAAAACTAAGTAAATTAAAACAACAATGAAAAAAATCAATTTTCTTTCTGTGATAACTTACATGAACTCATCCTGTCAAATTTTGTAATTCATAATCCCGGTCTCAATTTCTGTTATTGTTTTTCTCTCTATTACTATGTTAGAGATCCAGAAAGATGAGCAAATATGCAACTAAAATCAAACAGAAGATTCAAACTTCTAAAGTAGAACTTCATTTTGTCATCTATATCTGAATTTTAATACTGGCAATCCCGTAGGTTCTACCTAATCCGGATGATACACTTCAGAGTACCTGAAAACTCATTTAAGTCTATTGAACACCTACAGTTTTGTTTCTGCAAATATTCAGGCATTACTCTCTTTTTCCAGCATCAGCTCAGCTTCTATATTGTGTTTTTCCCAGTAAAGATCAAGGAGCTAAGGATTTGTCTCCTGGGGTTTTGAGTAGCAATTCTCAGAACATACCCGATAGAGTCGATTCCTTAAAAAATGAATTAATTTGATTTTTTTTTTCAGTTTCAGACACAGAAAGGAAAAGTGGTTTGGACACCCTCAGAGCTACAGGTTTGACATGTAGAAGGATGTAATTGAAGCCACAACTTCATCTTCCTTTCCAAAAAGCGTTAAGACCTTTTACCAAAAGGGAGTGTTAACACAACAGAATGTTGATATTTTCTGAAGATAAGGACCAGCTGTGTCCACAGAAGAAAGGCTGCCTACTTTCTTGGTCAGGCTCCAGGGTATCTGGATCCATGTACCTAAAGCTCTTTACAGTAAAGTACTGCACTGACCTCAGTGATGTCTGCTGGCTGGCTCTTGTCATGAACAATCATGCCAAGAGCATGCATTCAATCGTTTTCCTCAGTAGTTCTGGATCCCATCTAGAGGTAGCTACATTTCTTCCCGTGTGTATGGGAATCGGGTACTTCACAGAGGGTGCCTTACTCTTTAGGCCTGCTGAACAATGCCCATTATCTCTCTGAATTTGATTTTTCCTTTTGACTGATAGATACATATTTAAAGTTTACCATACTTACATGGGAGTTGAAACACAGTGATTTTCAGGTTTCTTTCTGGTTTTGCTTTCCTCGCTTTAGGACATAGTTCTCTTGAAAATTAATGCATCTACTATTATATTTTTAGACTTAATTGCAATATTTTACACACAGATGATTTTAAACTTAATACAAACTTCAAAAATACATGAAAATAATGAAAATTCAGTTTGGTTGTCATTTATGTTTAACATTAGTAATGGAGGTACATATTTTAAATGAAATGTTGGCATAAGCTAGGCAATACCATGTATTTTGCAACTATTATAGTTAAGGGCAAAATCTACTCTCAGATCCATGTGGCAGTTTTCATTTGAATACATTCCCCTTCTCACGTGGCTGAGTAAGCACATGAGAAAATGCTACTGTGCACGTTGTCTTTAAAGTTATAAAGTGTCCAGAAATATCTAGTGTTTGTCATAGTATGGGAGTGCAAATGCGCTTTTGTAAAGCTCTGGGCAATTCCTAAATAATGTTAATACACCTTTGAATTGCTTTGATAAAGTAATAATGAGCCCTCTCTTGACATAGGGATGCATTGGGACTAAATTATTATTTTGTAGTGAGTCATTAAATTATGTAGGGTTCGTGTGAACTAGTATCTACAGGCAAGACAAATCGTCTCACCTGTGGCCTGAACCAGTGACTTCAAAGCGAATCATTGATCCAGTATTCCAATTAGCTCTCTATTGTGTAGGTGGATAATCCTTCAACATCAGGACAAACTTGGACTGTCTCAGCTTGATGCCCATTTTCATCACTGCCAACAGCTGCAATCAACCTACTGTTCCTGCAGCAAACAGTTCCGGAAGCTATTAGTGCTTTTACAGATCTCAACAGACAGTGTTGCTGCACATTTGCAAACAACTGTTACATATGATTAGTGTCAAACCAACCTACTAAACCGAAATATTCTGAAAAGGAAGATTTAAGGCATGAGAATTATTGTGCCGTTGGAAAACACTCACTCCCTTTTAAAGGGAATACTGGCTCTCCCAACATAACATTTTCATTTTTATTTCATTATAAAGTGCAAGTGGCTTTGGAAGGAAAAGTTATAAATGCCACATAGGTATTCAATATTCCTGAACGTGGAGGTAAATGTAAGTAGATCTATAAAATCAAAGAATGCTAGCAAACTAAATGCTGCTAAGCTCGCAGTTTTACACTGATAAATGACTTCACATTTATCATAAAAGATATTATAAAGGAAAATAAACTCCAGTATATGTAATTTAAGAACATTATGCTATAATCTTGATGTTCTCTTAATCTTTTTTGGATGCACTGCACAGCTCAAAGTTGACATTTTCAAAAAATCCTTTTTCATGATGTTCAAAACACCTATCGTGTACAGTATAGGCCCTAAAAAGCTGACCTAAAAGAAAATTCCCTACTATGTTAGCTACATTAGGCTTAATATTAACATATTACAAAGTGAAATGAAGACACCTGTAGGCATTTTAGTTTGAGGGCATCATTTAAGCTTGCATCCAAAAGCTGTGCTCAAAGTCTGAACCTTCATCCCTAAAATGATTTTAGAGTTTGTTATAAAATGCCAGGGTAGTGGGGCTGGATCCTTAGTATTACAGCTTTACCACTTAGGGCTAGATTAGAACCATAATTAAGGTGCATTAAGCAAAGGAGAAATTGACAGTCATAGCACACCATCAGAGAACAGGTTTCCGCTCACCTACAGTTATTCTGATCTGCTGTCTTATTCTGCTCCTCAACCCCTTTTTCCCCGCTGGAACATTTCCTCTTTTGTTGCTTTGGACAGAGACGAGGACTGGCATGTCTTTTTCCATCATCTGTCTGGCTCTGTCCTCTTGCTATCCACTTATGGAAAGAGGTAAAATAAGCCCATGCACTGCTTTTCCTTCTCTGTGCACCCTGAACCAGTCCCAGCCTGCAAATGAGATGATCTTCGATTGTCTGAGGAATGGTATTACTGAGCTCAGTGACTGGCTGACACTAGTCTTCAGCATATTCAGTGTCTGCAAACCACATTAGAAAATCTGTCTGATTATATGAATGCTTGTATCCTACTATCAGTCAGGATTTTTGCCTTAAACATTAAATATTTCTTAGCTGAATAAGAATGTTACTTGCCTCCTCAGCTGCATAATATCATTTTCATTATTTACTATGATATCAACATTCTAGTTGTCCTAAGGAATTGCACTTACGAAAAATAAACATTGCAGTTATTAAACTATGGGGTTTACATCATAATAATTCAGCAAAAAAGAACTGAATTCAACTAACAGTGTGGTTGTGCCGCAAGGGAAAAACAATCTGTAGCAAGACATCAAATTGGTTTCAGGAAAATAGCTGAAGAGCCCATGCCAAAGAATGCTGCTGCTGCATTGTGTTTGCATTTCTGTGATGGGATTTACATAACTCAACATGACATTATATTGGCTAAGACACAAATCTAGTCTTTAATCCAACAAGACGCACAGAGCTTGCTGTGTTGTGTCACCAAGATCCCCTCTGCCAGGCTTCTGTATCTTGCCCAGCCAAATACAATCTTTATGCATATTTATCCATTTAATACTTGCTGCATGTTACCCACTGCTTGCATGCCCACGAAGTTACAGTATACAGATATAAAATGCTCTCCTCGCAGACAACTTATTTGCCATTGATACATAAGCGTCAAAACGGCAATTGCAATTCTGTTTACACAGTGAATGAAAATACGTCTTTCCTCTATTGGATCATCACTGCCCCTTTAATCTTTCTGCTTTCTTTCATTCCCCTCATATTTACTGGCACTTAATGAGTTTTTAGCAAGAACGCTGTTAGAATCACAATCTGTCCATTAAGCATACCACCAAAGTTGTACTTTTGCAAAACACTAATGAAGAATGCAATTGCAAATCTGCGCTGTAGACAGACTTCTGGTTCTGTAGGCTGTATAATAATTTTGAAAGAAAATACTTACTAGATACTTACTTAGACTACTCAAGTTTTGCCTAAAACTTCACAATTACTCTTCCAGTCCTTCATTGATTCTTTGCCAAAAACAAAACTGCAGTCTCCCTCAGGAAAGGTAGATACACAAATTTGTTTCTAAGCTTATGAGTGCTACGAATAGCAATATCAATAATACCAGTATCCTGGTCAGTGTCGCCTTACAAATGACATAGGAGCAAAATACAATTTTACTGCTCTAGTGTTTAATCCTAAAACTGTGTTTGCATTCAAGTTTTGCCTTTTATAGACATAATTACCATGTAAAATGACAGCACTACAGAGATGTTCCCTGTGACTCTGAGTACAAGAAATACTTGTGAACTGTCCACAAAGAATACAGTCTACCTTGACTTAAAGTGTTTAAAGGCTGTTCATTCTCAGTTCTCCCATTGGAGGTTCTTTAAAAAGTATCCCTCATTTTGTCTGGTAATATTGCCTCTCGTCCCTTCACTCCATACACATATTTTTGTGAATGTTGTTGGTTTTGTTCTCTATAAAACCATTCTTTATATCATAAAAATTGACTTTCTTGCCACGCTAAGTCACTTTACTTATAAATTTGAATGTGTTTGCTTCTTTCAGTCCCACAAAACTACCTGAACCTCCTCTTCAGTCCATCGAATCCTATCAAGCCTGCAAAGACCATCTTCAATCTCTGCTTCACATTTACAGTCCATGATCCTGCTGATTCTGAGACAGTTCTGTTGGTTTGCTTTCCATAGAAACCCATCCTCAATTTCTCAGGGCAAATCTCACAGTCAGAAAATCCTTTCCCACTTCATACGTTCACACCTTTCTCTTTAAAGTGGATGCTCTTTCAGCTGCTATCTGCAATTCTCAGAGCTTACCTGAATCGAAAACTGAAGAGAACACAGTGCTTGAGACTTAGTCCGCTTCCTTGCCTGAGAAATTCTCTCAAGATAGTCTCAGTTGGCAATGCCATTTTGGCATCTAGATCAGAGGGATCTAGTGATCCTAGATTAGAGTGGAAAATACGAAACTGCACTGAGAAAACAAAAACCAAAACAAAACAGTATCCAAAAATCTCCACTATAATCCATTCTTACAACTAGCTTGCTTGCATCTTTCAAACTTTTCTGCATAGAGTTCTCTGTTTAGTCTATCTTGAGGCAACAGCTGGCTGTTGAGTAGACATAATGAGATTGAGGCAAAAATAACGTGCAAGAAATGCGTCATTTTCCCGTGCATTTATGGGTTCAGTTCAGCTCAGTTGTGGAAAACCCTTAAAAGCTTCCCTCTGCTATTGAGAAAAGGTTGAGGTCAGTTGGAGCACTCCAGCTAACACTGCCTGGGTTTAAATTGCTCTGGTTAACAGGTTCATTCTCAGTAAAGATTTGTCAGTTAAAGATTCACTTTCCCATATGCTCTGTCAGACTCTGAGTCTGTTGAGCATGGTACAGATTTCCATTCTCTCACATTTTTATCTTTGGAACCCTTCTGACTGTTGCCTTTAGACATATCCTTTCTTTTCTGTAGGAATAAGAATAGAGCGATATATTATTAGATTTTATTTCTGTACTCAAATACTTGTTAGAAAAGGCAAATTTAAATAATAGAGTGGTTGAAAACTTAGGAACATCCAAGAATCTCTATGAAGCAAAAATTCAACACCCAAACTGGAACTTTCTGAAGGAAAATAGGATTCTCTTGCTTCAAACTGCTTGAAATGCACTATAAAGCTACAATAAAGAAAATAAAAAAAACGAGACTCATAAGCTCTTACTAACATCTGTCACCACACAGTAACTCAGTAACTATACCTTCATAGTAGTTTAGTACATCTTCACTCTAAACCACCATCTGTTCTGATCTATAAAACTGCATTTGTAGTAGGGGGGGAAAGGGTGTTATTTAAAGTCAGAAAATTAATTTGCATATATGAGGTTTGATATTAAAAGTGCATAAAGTATTGTATTAGTTTATAAGCAAAATAATCCTATTAGCTGGAAAGATTCTAAAATGGCTTTTGATCATTGCAGTAACTCCTGGTTCAGGAGGTTCTCAGCAATGAGCTGATGACAACTCACTGACACTTCCATAAAGTGGAAGTCTAGACTTCTCTCACACATTCACAAATGCAAATGTATTTATATTTCAGTAGATCCAGTTTCCAAATGTATTGTCAGAAATTGTTCATTTTTCCACAAACCCACAGACGAACTGACTTTCTTAAAACATAGTATTCAAAACATAACTTCAGTCTGTAACTACTTCTACCTAATACCTCTACTTGCCTGTACACTTCCCATGAAATGACTGCTGAAAACAACAAAACTTAAGAATATAAAAGGAAATTTATCTGTCAGCAGGACATTTCTTGCTCTTTGCTGCCTGTGATTATGAACTTGGTCATGTCACACTCAAAAGTGATTTTTTTTGGTGGTTTTAGAGTTGGCATAAAGAACTATTTAATCAGTAGGAAACTGCAATAATAGAGGGACTCTGCAAGAGTTTAGCTTTTTCTTCTATTTCAGTCAATGCAAGTGTGTTACATCCTCAGTGCTGCTTCGGTTGGTGGGCTTGGAAAAAAAAAATATTAGGGTTTATACACTTATGCACTAAAAAGAAAAGGAGGCAAAGGGCAAAGGGGAGCTATTAACATTTGGAATTAATTTGGAGTTAGTATTGTCATAAGGAGTGTGCTATTAAAAATGAAAGCTCTGGTCAATGGAAAGATTCTTCTGTCTGGGAAAAGAGTATTTCAGCCTTTGGACTGGTTAGAGTACTTCCAGAAGGAAAAAAACCCAACAAATAAATGTTCAGCAAGCAAAGCTTTCAACAAGGATATGGCTGAAACAAACAGCATGGAAAGAGTTCTGCCTAAGAGTCAGTATTTGCTACTATTACTCACCCTGAACAACAATACTGGGGTTTTAGCTAAAACTTTTCATACATAAGGAATATTTGAGCCACACTATGTTCCAAGCAATTGAACCTGGCAGAAATTAATAAACTCTGAGGTGTTTCTCAGCACTTCACAGTAACTTTCCCTGCACTATTAAAAGCTTCAACTTCCAAGACTACTTCTGTTGTGTCTGCAAGTGACCCTTCATTGAACAGAGAACAAACTATGTATGTGTGATTCTGTCCTGGACATAGCCTTGTACTACGTAGATTATTATGTCGGTGGGCACTTTTTTCAACACTGACATTTAGTGGGAAAAAGATTTCTCAGACCTCTCCTAAGACATTTGAGTTTAGCCGGAAAATTTTCATTTACAGGACCTTTCTTAGTCCTAGGTAGAGTTCTGAATCAAAACTAGAGAACAACTGAGCAACAAAAATAGCTTGATTACCAGAGTATTTCCCTTGTATGAGAGGCTCACATTAAATTTTCGCAAGCCAAGGATAACGTCTCAGGCTTGACATACTTTTACAGTCAACACTGTGCTACCAATGATTTTACTGTTTGGGAATTTCCCACTTCTGTCATTTTCACAGAAAATGGAAAAAGATTTACAAGTAAGTATTGAATGGAATACATATATATACATATGTATATACAAGTACCTTTACACATAGATGTATATGCATATATTTATGACTCTAGTAAAAAGGTTACAATAGGAAAAATATTTCCCTCATCAATCTTTTTATGAAAAACCTCCAAAACTAAGCAGAATCATGACAGAAAATACAGAGCTGATTATGAAAATCAATATAGAATGTT
This sequence comes from Astur gentilis, assembly GCF_929443795.1. Taxonomy (NCBI): domain Eukaryota; kingdom Metazoa; phylum Chordata; class Aves; order Accipitriformes; family Accipitridae; genus Astur; species Astur gentilis. The sequence continues at coordinate 18,655,802 of NC_064891.1, forward strand.
TGCAAGGCTTGTTTGAATTATAGGTATTAGAGATTGGCAAAGAACTTGATATTAATATAAATATCTTTTGCCAGAAAATAAACCAACAATAACTGCAATAAATCAAGATGCTTTGAGTCTTTTCATCAGTGAGATCCAATACTGAAGTAGCTTTTCTATGGTTAATAGTCACAACAAACCAAACTTGTGAGCAGCTGCTGGAGAAAATAGCTTATTGATGTTATGCTGGGAAAGAACAGGAGTCTTGCAATCTGTGCAGCAACGAAATGCAATAAGAACTGTACATTTGATTTTAGATGAAATATTCGTTTAAAATGTTTACAATTGTAGTATAGCCTTTATTCAATATTTCATTCATTGCTATAACTTTGCAGAAACAGCTTTTGAGCAGTGGGTAAGCTTCCAAAATAAAATAAATGATAGAGTAAGAGAGACAATTTATAATGCATAATAGATGGAAGAACAGGTGCATCAGAAAGTTTTATATTTTGGACAGATTGTAAAACTGAGATATTTGGATGTGACTGGGTTATAAAGTCTGTAAGCAGAGGTAATGCAAGGAATTAGAAGTAAAGCAAACTGTTCTATATTTGATAAGTATTATTGTCCTGACTTGAAATAATAGATACTATTTAGAAACATTTGGCTGGGAGGGTGGACATGTCTGAAAATAGATATAGGGAAACTTCCCTCATTTACTATTCTTCGTCCTGCTTCTGTGCTTGATTTTGTTAATATTACCAAAATTATATTACCCTATATTATGAACAATTACACCTTCAAATGCACTTATACCAACAAAAACTTCCTTAGAATAAAGTTAGTACCTGAATGAATGAGTTAGTACCTGATCTTATCTCCTTTGTCCTAGCCAAAGTCTAAGCTCTCGCAACAATGTAGTAATTGATATACAGGTGTTACAAATTGTTAACACTTGAAATCAGTCCAGGTATCCTTCAGGTCTTCATCTTCTGGAACACCCCCATTTCTCTTTTACCTCTTCAAACCGCCTTAGAACTTCCATCTAATTTCTAGTGCCTAATTTTTAATTCTCAGCAGATTTAGCTAGGTAACTCAGGATGTTCAGAGCAGTGAAGGAGTGGCCATCACAAAGTCAGGACTGTCAGCTCAATGGGGCAGGAAGCTTGGAGTGAGATATTCAGCTATAGCAGATTAATTTTCAGGGAAAACAAAACACATCCATCTGCATCAAGACATTTTTAAAGTTCCCCTGCTCTTCTGTCCTCCTGAGAGATTTTTTGTAAAGCCTGGACAGACTGTTACAGCAGTTGGGAACTGCCAGAGCACTCCCTACATATTTCTTGCTTAGTGTGCAAATATATGGACTAGATTGAGTTCCTTTTGACTGATGGTGGTCCCTTACGCTGCTACAAGACTGATGCCACAATCAGTTTCTATCTTTAAAAAGGCTTTGTGCTAGGGAAAAGCAGCAAAATGTACCTTGAGCAACGTTTTTAATTGGCTTAATCCTATGAAGGGCTAGAAATTGCTAAACATCTTTCAACCTTATTGGCTTAGTAAAAATAGAAGATACTAAGAAAGTTACAGTAGCTGTTCAGCATCTGGAAGTATCTCTAAAAATTACCATGCCTAAAATAATGTGTTCAAAGCAAGCAGGGGTGCTGGAGAACTTTATTACAAAAACTGATATTAGTATCTTCTTAAACAGTTTCCTTCCGCTCAAATCCCATGGTATTTCAGTATGCATGCCAGTCTGCTCATATCTTCCTCTCTCACATACCTCACCTCGCCAGCTTAATGAGTTTTGGCTACCCACTACTGCCGATACATGTCTCTGCTTTGCTTGCTTAAGTTCTTGTCAAAATTGTGGAAAAAGACTGTCCTACATCTGTAGGTTGTATGTGTTTACACATATGGCAGACCTTTCCTTTTTCTTGACATTTTAAGTCAAATTAACTTGAAGGCTTTATAAAGCCTTAAATGCTTAGCTATCCTGAGGCATAGTTACAATTTTTAAATCCCATACTTTCATCGCCACAGTCTGTGGTTTCCCGGCGACGTGCTATGTATGAGTCTAATCAGAGGGTTGTGTAATGGTACTATTGGGATATCCTTGCAGCAAGTGACACATTTACTAATTAGAACAGTGGGGCAAATTTACTTGAATCATTCTTTAATCAAGAGAAATACTCCTGGTAATGTGAGTTTTGTAGCAGCAAAGACTAGTTAGGGACTTGAGGATTTGGCCTGAAATAAATACAAACACACACACACAACAGACAGAAATATCTTTTTCCTTCCCACTGCTGAAAATCAAATCTGGCTTACGATGCACAACCTTCCACCCAGCCCCTATCCAAGAACTATACCCTGGACATTTATTTAACCGCACACAAATGTAAGTTGTACCATAAGCTTTTTTGAATATGGTTTACTTCTAAGTATATTGCCATTCATATTATTCATGATTAACATGACTATAAATGCTGTAAGCTTTAGCCTATTTTAAATTTCCTTCATCTCCTATCAAACAGACTTAACTTTTTGGAAGATATTTATATTTTTTGACATTTTAAAAGCACGGCACTTTTAGTTATGTACTAAGTATGTAAGGTCAACACGTAAGTACTAATGCCTGACAAAAGTATAAGTCAAATATTTCTTAGCTGGTTTAAGCATAAGTAAAGGATGAAGTAAAAGTTCATTGAATCAATTAGTGGCTTGAACTAATTTTCTAGGTTATGCAGATTGCTGTAGAGAGCCTTTTAATATAATCTCAGTGTTAAATTTGAAGAAAAAAATGCTAGTATATTCACCCTTAACAGACTGCAAAATTGAGTTACTCTTTAAAAAAAAATCTTGATTTAAAGAAATTCACTGATTTCATATATTTTTACTATATGAAGATAAATCATAAAACTAAATTACCAAAATTTGTCTTGTAAAAGAATGTATTGCTATAAGTCATTGAAGAGGGAGGAACAAATGGAATAAGTTTTACAGAGTATATACCTTTATTTACATGTGAGATTTAAGTTTGTATGTTTTGCAAGAAGTATTAGGGATTACTCACTATTTTGAATTCCTAAATTAGAAAGCCTGCAAACAAGTTACCACAGAATAAATTAATATAAAAACTGGCAGATTTTACCTATGTTAGTGAATTAAACCAACCAACCGGAATGTAACCATCCAAATTAATAAACTTTAAGAGCTTTTCCAGTACTCTTATGGCCCTTGCCAATTAGTGATCTCCCCAATAATTCACAGATCCGATGTTAGCCAAAATGTTCGAGGGATCATGCTTAACATGCACTTTGAATGCAGCCACTCTGGTTTGGTGGCTAAGAAACTTCACGTACCTCTCTTAAATGAGAGATGGTGTGTGTCAGGTGGCCTCAGTTCCCAAGAGCTCTTCAAGACATGTCTCATTTACTAGTATAAAAATACCTGTATATTAAGCTAAAGAAAAAGGGAATCAGTTTTTAAACAATTCTGTACATTCTAAATAGCAAATGCTTTAAATTGATCAAAACCTGGATGCCTCAAAGTGATACATTACCAAGTAGGGTATTTGATCTTTAAATCATTATTACACTATATGCCACATACAGTGTTTAAATGTAGTTCTTGCTATTTCAGTAGAATCTGGCCTGGAATTTTGAGTCCCTCAATCCTAATCTCTCTTTAACGTTAATTATAAAGGAAGCATTTATCACTTCTTCATTTAAAGAAATCCTACAAATCAAAGAACAATCTTAATCTTTTCTTTTTAAATACCATTCAGTTCATTGGTATAGCAAAATGGGAGAAGAGATGCTCACAATTTATGTTTTACATTATTATTTTCTATTTAATTACAATACAACACTACTCTGTGATCATTATTTTAGTGGATTTTTAATTAGAGTTGGACAAATTACTACTTACAAACACAGTTTGATGAATTTGGTCCAACTTTCTGCCCAAGACCAGATGTGAACAGATTTTGAATTTTATTAATATTTGCTTAAATCATGTAGGCAAACAAATTTCAGCCAGTGAGTTCTTGATGAATTGTTCCCTTTCCTATTCACTCTTTATTACTGCTGTGTGTGCTGAGATTGGATATCTAAATTAAAATATTTCCGAAGCAGAACAAGAAGCAGAGCTTTTTTTTTTTTTTTTTTAGAGAAAGATTAAAAAATCATTAACATCAATCATTCATTCACATACTGATATTCTTTTCCCAATATAAAATTGATTATTGGTAATTGTCTCTTATGTTCCCCAGAAACATTTACACAAAAGAATTTGAAATATTATTATATGCTTTATGTAATGCATGAATATTGGTCATTTGAGCAACTACTGTAAATAATTCTTATCTATTCTTGTGGAATAAGATTATCAGGTTTATACGATTCTCTAGATATTTTTTAAATGTTTACAATGTTGAAAAGTCATTCTTTACCTTTAGAAATAGTGGATAACATCCCTCCAGTGTTATATGTTTCTAGAAACCCTGAGTCTCAAAATAGTTTGTTATAGTGGCATGGTATCTAAAACTGTTACATCTGGCTAATTTGTTCTTTTTTTCCTATGTGACTGTTTCCATTTGTTGGTGGGGTTTTTTTGTGTTTTTTTTTTTTTTTTTTTTTTTCCTTTCAGAAATTATCCTTGTCCTAGATTCAGAACAATTCTATAGTGTGGGCTTTGCCACAGCTCATTTGTCCACAAAAGCACCATAGCCTCTCTCTAACTGAAAATAATCATCTTTTTCCTCACATTTAATGAACTCACTAAACAGTATCTATCCAAACAGAATTACATGCATGCTTTCAATTCACTGGTCTTGTAATCATGTTTTTCTTAGGTGATGTTTCCTAAACTTCATTTTTCTCTTCTAAATAAAAAGTCTAAACTTCTTGCCTGACATTTACTTTTCCACTGCAAATCTTCTGAACTCTCTGTTGCTGAAATATAGTTCAGTTAGGTCTATATTTTTTCAATATTATTGCATGTTATCATATTAACTGTAGGTTAGATTTAATAAAAATAGGGACTATGGTATCTTCAGGAGAGATATTGTCACTGGGGATTTCCAAGAAGTTGAGGTATCTCCCTGCAACCTTGAGTGAGACACAGATATTGCTGTCCTTGCTATTTACAAGCTAAACTTGAAAGCAGATGAAAATATTTGTACCTAAAGAACCACCCAGATAGATGTTTCTATAGATCCTGCACTTCGTACTAAGTAAAAAACTGGGATTCCTCAATTCAATGTTCCTGATTCCAAGCAAGGGAGTAAGAACTACAGTGCCATAATTTCAGCTGTCTTCAAGATGTATTGATTTAGTCCTATGTCTTTTTTTAGTTCCTCTATGCCAAGCAAAATATTGCAACTCAGGATAACTGCAACATAGAAGAAGAGGAGCTTAAAATAGGGGCAATAGTAATTACCATGAAATTGAGAAGTACTTCTGGACAGAACACGTTAAATGTGAAGCTTTTAAGAATCACACTGGTTTTTCTGACAAGTTTCTAAAATTATTGGAAGCAGACCTCTGCTGCAGAGAAATCACAAGATTAGGAGTCCTCTACTTTCTGAATTCCTGTCTGAAAAAGCACGTTTCTAACTTTGATTACCATGGCAACTCCTATTAGATACTTTATTAGCTAAGTTGCAGCCAGGGAACCGATTACCCTATTTTGTATAATCATGTCTCGGGTAAGTAAGGTTGAATAATCAATGCAGTGCAATTTTTAACCAATTTATTTAAAAGGTTCCATGGCATATTTTTACCTGAAAAGTATAAATGAACTTTTCAGTAATATTAAGGGCAACAAAAAGTCACCACACTAGTTTTCAAATATTACCATATGCAAATTAAAGTTTTAAGTAATGGTCCTAAATTAATGCAAAAAAGAACAAAATATTATAAACCTCCCCCTCTGACAAGATACTGTAATTTTTCATTGCCAAAGGAAATTGCATTCACAAAAACAACAAAATCAGTTTTTACAAAGCAGGAGCTTAGCTAGGCTACAAATGCAGGTTTCACCTGCTTTGACCATTATCACTTTGATCTTGTGAGGTCTTTGAATTTCCTCCTCCAAATTACTTAATCACCAAGAATCTTGCCTATTACAGCTTTCCAGTTTTCACAGTGAAACCGAAGGATTGAACAGCATAATTATAGACAGAGTAAGAACATATTAAAATTAAAGAAAGAAATACTGTATTTAGATGTCATTTGGTGGGAAAGAGTATCCATTAAAATCCCATTCCTCCTTGAAGCTTGATTGCTGGATGTCCCATAGATCAGGGGAAGAACATCAGTGATGTGTTTCTGAAAGTACATTAGCCTCAGAAGAAGAAAGAAATAATTTTACAGTACTTAGAATGTTTCTCATTTTGATCCTACCACTGCCACATACATTTAAAAACTTCCCAAGTAAGTGTCTGTGATAGTATTCAGACTTAAATTTTTATTCAGCTAATACCTAACAAAGTATTTTGTGTTTTATTTTAAAGATGGAAAAGATATCTGAAGGCTCATTTTAATTACTTTAAAAAGCAGTATATCCATCAGGTTTCAGAGACTATCCTCTTTCCCAAGTCCATTGTGAATTTTAAACTACAAATAACTTTAAGTACCATAGAAAGAAAACAAATATGTGTATCAGCTGAATTCATATAGCACACAAAATTCCTGATTTGAATTGAAGTACACTCAAAAAGACATAAAATAAATACAGAAATTACCAAGAAGAATCATGATTATTCAGATGTGGCTTACATGTATTTAAATGATACATCTCTGAGAAGCATTGAAAAGCATTCTAAATATTATCTGCACAGGCTATGTAGGGAATAGAGGGAAAATAGTGAGAGACCATGTTAACAAAAGATGATTGTAAAATCATTTGCCTATAGTAAACCTCTACGTTCTCTCCAACTCCAAGTGTCTCTCCTTGGATGTTTTTTTTTAAAGTATTTATAGCAAAATACATATACGGGGAAAAAAGCATGTATAGATATAATTGGGAGAAAGAGTAAGAGGCAGCACTAAAGTACATGACTTGTATTTGATGAAGAATAGAGACAAAGACTAACGTGATTAATCTTACTAGGAACAGATAACCCTGAACTGCTGCAAATCCCAATTTATTAGTCTGGGGAATATAAGGAGTCTCTCTTCCAACAGGCATCACTGATAAGCCTAAACATACTGAGCTAGGTGAATTTTCATCCTCTATTGCAAGCAGTTGGGGATAAAAGTGCAGAGTGCCAATACTTCATGGGCATTTCAAAGAGAGCAAAAATGCCATCAGAGCAGATCTGATTTTCTTTTCTTTAAAAAGACAAACACACCCTGTAGAACAGTCATAAGTTAGGAAGTGCTATATGAAGACACCCTCATTCTTCTCCATTATGCATTATGAAATGATACCTTTAATTAAGTCAGTTCATAATAATTTCTAAAATGTGGACTTCTAATCTGCATCATATCACTTACAAACTTTGCCAGAGACACAGCTAGAAATGATATAGAAATCTCTAACTTTTCTTCTGGAGCAGGAAACAGTGATCGCTTCAGGTACCCTATAATAGACCCTATACAGTTCTGCAGTCTCAAGGCACCACTTTTTGAGAGACTCGTTTGTGGTCGGACTAACCTTTAAAACCAAGGTACACAGAAAAATAAAATAAGTACTTCCAGAGAAAAGTGTTAAGGTGGAGAGTACTGAGTTTTCTCAGCTGTCAAGAGTGCAGAGGAAGGAAGCAACAGACATTTTACGTAACTGAGCAGTCATGTGAATTTAAAAACAGAAAATAGGACCCATATATAACTTTTTATCCCACAATTTTGTTGCCATATAGATCAGTTTTATTCCTCTCTCTCAATTCATTTTAGTTGTGCTTTTTGTTTTCATAGCTGTACTAATAAAAATATGAAAAAACCTCAATTTTGACCAGTTCTCATGCTTTAAAATTACTTTAAAGCAGATCTGAATCTTGCAACATGGAATTTCTGATCCTCTTAGAGCATGTTGTTATAATAATTTTTATCAAAAGAATGTTTGAAAATAAGTTCCTTAAAATCATGTGATTCCTGTAATCAAAAGACAGAAAAACCCAGCATTTTCCTTAGTGTTTTACAAGATAAGTCTGAATTATTAATAGGTGTGAGTTCTCTTCAAAAAGTAAATAACAACATGTTTTCAGTCAAGTAATATGGATCAAATATCAGGGAAGTACCTTGTAGAAGGTAGAATAATACTGTAAGAATTTCATCTGACTGTAATCACACATTTCTTTCTAAAAGGTTACAGAAAAAAATAATTCTAAACATGAGCCAATTTATTATTTTCTGGATATTTAAATAGATTAATTAAAACAGTAATGAATGTATTGGAACACTTTCCAATACCAACTTGAACACGAAGTTGTGGCAGCTTTTCATGCTGAAAATAGTGTGTACTTGAATTTTTAATCACAGAATGAGCAAAAGCTCACATAAACACACAGATGTATCTGAATACAAATATATATTTAGGCTGATGGAAGTCAGAATCTCAGGTAAAAGTTACCTTTAAAATATTATCCAGAGTACCCACAAATCAGAGCCTGGCACCCAACAGTAGAGCTCTTGATGCTGAAACAGAAAGTACAAACAGGTGCAAGTACACAAATCATCGTATCAGTTTCTTGAAGTCATTTTAGATACAGGTTATAGAAGTATTTCTCATGCAATACTGAAAAAAACACCCCCAAAATACCAAAACCTAAACCCTATCATGTACTTTTGTACCCTGAAAGAGATTAAAATGAATCATTGTCTTTTGCCTAAGGACTTCTTTCTCTTTTTTCTCCTTTTTTAAAAATTTTATTAAGTATATGATGAGTATATAAACACACACATGAAATTAGGAACAAAATATTTGTCAGAAACAGCAGGATACAAAAAATATGATAGATCTTGGTAATAAAAGCTTGGAGTCAGAATATTTTTCAAACCTTAAAAAGAACATGACAACAGTCTTTGTTTTCCTTTTCCATGCAAATACTGATCAATTAAAACTCTGATTGTATACTTGCAGTTTATTCATTGGTTTAGGAGAATAAGATGGCTGCCCTCCAGGCATTCACTAATGGTGTTATTCTTGATGAATTTCTCTTTCCTCGGGATATTCAGAGGATATAAAGTACTTTGAGGGTTGATTTATGCCTGACATGAAGCTAAAGTCTAGAATACTTCTCTAGCAGACAAGAAAGATAATATTTTACTTACTTCATTGTCTGCACAAAGGAAAACTGAAGACAGAAATTTATACTAGTCATTGGAGCTCAGAGATCCTAATTACATTTAGTATTGAGATTCAAAGAAGGAAAGAAAACATCAGTCTAGTGAAATTGTTTATTGTTGTTGTTTTTCTTCTAATAATAAGATGCCAGATGGAAATCTCTCTATATATTAGCCAACTAATTTTAATTGTGTTAGGGAAGATCTCTTACTGCTTCTATTAAATGATACGCTCATTTGCAGAAAAAAGTTATTCCCTCCCCAAAATAGTTAACAACTTGTTCTTAACTTGGAAATTCTAAGAAGTTAAAAAGTCTCTTTAAAGCTCTTTTTTCCTAGTCACACTGCTGCACTAGAGCAAGCATCTCCTCTCCTTAAACATCTGAGATGAACTATTTGCTGGACAAACTGGCATAGCTCCCCTGAATATAGTGACACAGCTATTACATTGGAAGAGACTGCAGCCTTTTTCAAAACTTAAGTTTTACACTGGCAATATGAACAGAGGAAAATCTAACTCTTTCACAAATTCTGTATTTTTAAGCTCACAATGTTTTCCTGCACAACTTTACAAGGAGACCTGTGATGGCTGATATAAGTTCTTTACATCTTTATTTCCAATTTGTCCTTTATACACTCTATTTTTATTTTAAAATGCAGCACTAAAAAGGCGCTCTATTTAAGTTTCAGTGGCTGTGAGCTTTGAACTACATACAAGCTACTGGAAAGGCAAAACTTTTGCTCTCTGCCTTTCAGCGGCAACTGAACGTGTGGAGCTGGTGCAGCTTTCCCAGCTACCTGCGAAAGGGGCAGGACTCAAGACACAAACTAAGCAAGGAGCCTTCATGCTGAGGGTGAGAGTAGAAAATCAACCAGGAGGAGGAGAAGACCTATCATGAGCAAGCATAGTAGAAAAACATTAAGCAGTTTTTATTTTTTACTTGTCTTATACTCCTTCCTGGCCTTTCTTTTTTTTTTTTTTTTTTTTTTTTTAAACATTTGTCCCACCAAACAGTTCATCTTTCTTTGTTACTATGCACCAACTTGTAACTTATGCTTGAAGCAGTTGGAGACTTCTCTTATCCTTTGGCATGCTATTAAATAAAAGGCAAGTTAACCACAGTCCTGAGATGGTTAACTTAGACTCCTCTAATAATGGTTTCTGAAGTAATAAAAATCCTTAGATAGCCCAAACAATTATATTAGGGACAGTTTTAAAGTTAGCGTCCTGGGAGAAGACCCACAAAAAGAAACTTGGCGTCCAAGCACAAGACAGACCAAAGAGTAGAGCAACAGCGAGTTCAGCAAGGAGACGGACAAATCAGTCTTTTTAGGGCAGCCCAACCACTCTGATGCCATTTCTGGTCTGTTTAGGCAAAATCAAAATAGTGATCTGTACTTACCAAAGATCTGGCAGAGATGAATGCAGCTGGGAAACATAAGATGAAGTTACCTAGAGGCATATGGCAGAGGGCAACACAGGAAAGATTTAACCCACCCAAATGGGTGCGAAAACATTTTCAAGAACTAAAAAAGGATCTAGTAACAACTTATTTCTTGAAGCCTGTAAAGGCTACATCTGCTGCATAACATTGAGCGTAGGGAGAAAAACAAACCACAATTATTGAAAGGAGAATCTCTATAAGCTTACTCAATCATGAATTTGTAAGATGGTGAAGCATATACCAAAAGTGAAGGAAGTCATGCTTCCTGTAGTAATCTGAGATAATCCCAGAGTGTTATTGCTCAAGGTTCAGAAAAAAAGAAAATAGAAGAGGTGATCCACAAAGTAGTGCTTACCAGTTTGTTGTCTCATCTCAGCAGGTGGTTTACAGAAGGGGGATGAAACAGTGGAAGCAGTCCAGCTGCTTCTGAGGAATTAAAGAGTTTTATCTTAACTAACCCTTGAAAGCACAATTTACAATGAAAGATATTCTACCAATATGTTGGGACAGAGGAAGAGACTGATAATTTTGCGGTGAGCCATGACTGTCTGAGTTAAAAAAGGGAACAAAAAGGTTGAGAAGTCAACTAAAGGAAACCTATATCTCTCTTATACTTCTTACACATGCAACCTGTATTTCCTAAATAAAAAGTTGTCCTTGCAGAGACAGATATAACCTGACACCGGAGAGAGTTAATTCTTACTGTAGATGTTAAAAAGCTAAGAGAGAAAGCCGTAATGCAGGCAATTAAATTTAGCTATGCACAGGTACCTACACTGAGTAGAAGCACGGACTTTAGAGGAGTTCAGAGGACAAGTAAAGCAAAGGCACTGCAGAAATCTGTCCATCTCTTACTGTTGTCCTGAAGAGGCCTACCTGATTGAACTTGGATGGGGCAGAACACACTTTCAAACCAATTCCAAAAAGTTGCCTTTGAGCCCTTTTTATGACAGCTGAGGCGAGGCTATCAGATCTTCTGTCTGTTGCATGTAAGTTCTTGCGACTTTCAGGAATAGCACAGTCCACATTTATGCAGGTTTCTGTACCATTGTATCATTCACTACCTTTCAACTGGTGCCCGTGGAAGAAAAACCAGAAAGTTCCTTAAGCACTTTTATTTTTTTGATTTCCAGGGAAACAGCAATACCCTCCTCCCTTCACAGGCTTTCATATTTCGCAGTACACAGCAATTCTTCATAGCACAGATAGGCTTCCTCCTGATCTTCAGCTATGCTCTTCTAATAAAATATAGACTACAAAACTTTTCTATATGAAACTGTAAAACAGCTGTATCATCCATCCAAGAATATAATTTATGTTTGGACATTATGAGAAATTTAGTTAATTATTAAGGAATAACAAGGAGGTAATGTTTGTTATCATGTTGTCACAAATTTTCTTAACAAAGCAAAAAAGTAACATATTTTTTAATGGTGCCATGATTATAAATTCACTTGGCATATCAGAATTGCATTGTAGGTAGGGTTCTGAGATTATTTATTGGGAGGGGGGTTGTTGCTTTTAATAGTAAAAATAGAAATTAACAAATAAAATGGGAAGTTAGAAAAAAAATATATAATTGGCAAGAGTGAAAGTACCTAGCAGAATATGTTCTTTTATCAGAAATATTACTTATACATACTCAAAAGATAATTGTGTATGCATATTATTAACGAAATAAAGTCATATTATACTTCTCATTTAAAATAATTCTGTCTGGTGAGCAGTATATTCTGGTGAATACACATGTAGAAAGCATGTAACATTAACAGAATTTAAAGTGGCAAGCTGTTCATAGAGTTCTGCATTTGGAAGGAAATTATGTGATTGTCTGCCTACACAAAAAAGACAAGGGGTAGTTTTGGAGAAATACATTTTTCTGCTTATGAAAAGATAGATTTACAGACATGCAGAAGTTGTTGACCCAGCTAGCTTCAAATTCTCTAGTGTTTTCAATGGTTCTTGTCAAACAATAGGCCAGCTACACAGACTGATGAAACAGCTGAGGGATAGGATCAGGTAGTCCAGCAGCTCTGTATGTCATGACTTTCAGAGCCAACCACTCATGTGAAATGACAGAAGAGAACTTCAACATTTACCTTGAGATTTCTCATCTTTCATGTTGTATCTAATTTTTACTATTAAATGCCTCTGACCCAAATTTATGTGGCTCTCAATGGTCTTTAATATGAAAGGTAACAGTCTGTCTCAGTTTCAAAACTTGCTGAAGATGCAGAAAATGTGCTTTCTACAAATTAGATCCTCCCAAGAATGCTTTAAATCCTTCTTCTGGAGGACTCTGCAGTGGATTATTGTGCACAGACACAATACTTATAATGCTGTCCTGTGGCGCCTGAATTGGTTCTTCCATTCATGAAAACTAGCACTTTTTTTTTTTTTTTTGCCATTTTAAACCCTATATAACAATTAAAATAGCCCTGTATTATTTCTAAATATCCAGAGGGATGAATGTGCTGTTCACCAACAAAGTCCAGGTGTTCCTGTTCAGAAGGAGAGGATGATACATTCACAGCAAAGGAGCACCATTTTACCCTCTTCCCCAAATCATTTCTCAGGTCAAAAGCTTTCTCCTAGTAAATAAACACCACTTGCCTTCTCAGGAAGAACTTTTCTCAGACACCACAAAAGAATAGCTCAATACTGTGCACAAAATGAGACCTTTTGAACACTGCTTTTGAAACAGAGATTAAGAAAGACCCTTTTCTAGAAGAAAAAGGAGGCAGCAGATTGACTCATAGGTCCTCTAGTCTTACAACTGTTACTATTTATTACTTTAATGTTTTGATATGCAGCACTGTTACAACTGAAATATATGGTTAATCTTATATTAAAGAGATAAAGAAAGCACTGAGCTAATAGCAGAGTCACTTGGTCTCTCAAAGCCTTGCGCTGTTAGAGCAGAAATTTTAAAGGGAAATGCCATGAAGAAGGACAAATGCATAGAAAATATTGTTACTATGGTCTTAAAATAGTATTATAAATAAAAGAAACATTATGAGACATGCACGCCAAATGACTCATTCACATCTTGTAAACGAATGACAAAGTATAAAATGCAGTGAAATTTGATACCCAATAAGAATAAAAGCACCTTTCGTGACATAATTCATTTTCTTACAGTTAAAAAAAATAAAGTTGGAGTGACTTAAATGAACACTCTCACAAAGGTTAAATAAATTGTAATGCTGTAGAACTACTGGTGTTTGGAACATTTAAAGGTCAGTTCCATATTTTTTCCATAAAGTTTAAGCTTATTTTATTATTTACAAAGATGGTATTTCCCTCAGTTGAGAAAGTTTTGAAAGGTCCGTCTTAATAGAGTAACACTGTTGGAAGGGTGCTGCTAGGTTGAACAATGAGGATGGCACAGAGGCATTGTCTCTTCTTCATCAATGGGGCATCAGCACTAACTTGCACATTTATAGAGCACAGCATCACAGCAAGAACAAATACTAAAGTTTTGATCTCAGTAAAGGTGTGCCAAAAACATTATGCTGGAGCTAACACACATCTACCTGAGGTGTTTCCCACCTACAGCAACTAAGAATAATCTCAGCTAAATGTTTCAAGATCAGGACAAACCAATATTTTGAGTACCACCCCCTTTTATCCACAAAGTATCCATATACAAGCAGATTGTAGAAGATTATGGGAATTAGAATTAATAATTTTTGACTGATGAAGTGAACCTACAAATTTGTGACAACCTGAGAAATTCCTTCTACGAATATGAGGCAGGCACCTACTAGAGAAGGGGTTAAGAGGCAAGTGAACTAGCATCTTCAGACAAAAAGTTAATGCAATTGGGAATCTACATTTTTTAAAATCATATGCCTTGATTTTCTATCAATTGCTTGAAATCTTACCCTTTAATTTGTTCTAAAATAGAATTTTAAGCGCAACGTATCATTGGAATTCGTTGTCTCTTCCTCTAATATTGTGCAGGCATTGCTTCTCCCACTGTCTTGAAAAAAACCTGAGGAATTCATGTTCAGGCTGAACTATTTATTGATGGGTAACAGACTGATTAATTCAAATACTTTCACCTCTCATAGGGTAGAATTAGTATTTCGTCAAAATATGGTAACAAATCTTATTTTCATTATCACTGTTGAAGCATGACTCATAAGAGTTTGTCCAAATTGCCTTTCAGATCTTCACTGACAGGAAAATGGCTCCTCATATCCTTCACGGACATCCCTCCCTCAGTAAGTTTTTGAATATTTCATTTCATTTTTAGGTTTTGTGGTATCTTCTCACTCCTTTCCACTTCCTCTTGTATTTTAATACATATATACACACACACACACACACACACATATAAAACTTCTTATTGACTCTTAGATACAGTGGATAGCTAAATGGAAATATTAGCTAATAAATTCTTGACAAGACGCCTATTTAGCAATGATTTATAAGTAAGGTATTAATAATTTTATACCTGCCTCTTACCTATACTCCCTTCTTAAATGTTTAAAAGTGGAAAGAAAATAAAATGTATGCATTAATGACACCATCTTTTCTTCCCAGCTCCCAAATTAAGTAATTTCATATCTTTTTCCTTCCGATTCCCTTCCTGAGGGACGGAAAACTGAGGAAGGCAAGCAAAGTTAAACTTTTTTTTAGGGGAACATGTTATTTTATCTTTTGGAGCAATTAAAACCATGCAATTTTGCACGTTTCAACTAACATTTTCAAACTACTTTTTGTAATTAGTGCCATTATTCTTTACATTAAAAATCCAGTAATTCACGTTCACTTCTTTATCATGTCTTGTATTGAAGAAAAAAAATACTTAATTGAAAAAATACTAGAAAGCATTTGGGAAGGGACAGGGTGCAGTGAGAAGTTTCAATTAAACATTTAGTTCAATCCAAATTAACTTCATAATTTAATATTCTGTTTTGTGAAGAAAATTGAAAATTTTTTGTAAATCTAAAATAATTTCAGATGACCAACACACTGAGAAATCAATTTGAACACCACTGCAGCGATTTATATCTAAGTACAGTAGTTATATTTTGTATGGTTTGTACTCTGTTTTTCTTCTTGTTGCTTTTACCTCCATTGTAGGAAACTCTTTGGTAGAGATGGTTTAGAGTTGTTTTGTCCTGGCTGCCAGGATTCATACAGCTTAAAACCTCTCTTAAGAAACCAAATGAAGAACAAAGTATCTGCTCAATGTTTTAACCAGTATCATACTACCAGTTAATTAAATGTTTGAAAATACTGAATTTCGGAGCTTCCTTGATAACAGGTGGAATCTAATGGTTTTGTGTTGCTACTTTATGACCCAATCATTATAATAGCAGAAGGCAAATATAGTAGCAAATATACAGTGTATTGGTATGTCTTATGACTTACACATAAAAGTATACATTTTTTTACAATAGCATCCTATTTCAAATATAAATGCTGTCATTCTTCTAAAATGCTGCACAAATAATATAACTACAAGAAAGATCTTGAACACATCATTGTAAAAACTGTCTTGATGACAAAATGCAAGTATACATAAATAAGCTAAAATAAAGTTTTCACAGAGAGAGATTTGATCAAAGGCTGGTCACTAGAAGATTAACTTATTTAGCTCTGATGCCACAACAAGTGATACCTTTTATTTTAATCCCCTTTCTCCCCCTCAAAATAATAAGGATTGACTAAAAGGAGAAATCTAAGATCATCAGAATATTTTAGGAACATATTGGAAGATTTTTTTCTGTATAGAAGAGCAACCTTTAAACATCAGTTCAATTTTAAGAGAAGAAGGGATTCTGGTTTCGCATCCTCTTGGTAAACTAAGGGAGGTGAAAAAGCATCTTGCTATTTCTTCACTTGAAATTTCATGGGTATGATATTTCCATGTTAATTTCATGTTTAACACCCTGCTGAATCAATCAGAAAAAAAAAAATAATATACATACACTAAGTTGTAGGTTTTAAACTGTTATAAGACAGACATGTGAGCAACTCTCAAAAGAGTGTCCAGTAACATCCACAATCATCTCAACAAAAATGGAGGAATTTTCAGGTACTGTTTATTATACAAGTATCTGTAAACAAAACTACATGTAAAGTCAGACTAAAATGGTGGTATCTAATCACTATTGAATCAGGGCGCCAAGGCCTGTCTTAGTTATAAGATCATCCTGTAAGGCATATGTATTTCTTTTTACAAATACCTTCTTTTTTTCCTTTCCTTTTTTTTTTTTCCTTTTTTTTTTTTTTTTTAAATGGCCAAAACATTTTTAGCTCTTCCATCTTACGAGGGAAAGGAAGGAAAGAAAAGAAAAGAGAAAAAACACACCAGTAAGAATACTTGTGTCTGACCAAAATAACAAAATTATTATCTCATTTGAAATTAGACACCTGGGAGTGAAAGGAAAAGTCACAGTTTTGCAAAAGAAATGTTACAAATAAAACATCAACCATATCTGTGCAATTAAAATTAGTATTACCAACACAGAAGTGGTGCTCAACTCAAAGCTGTGGATTAATTAACCAGTCACTACCCCGCCTTATCCTTCCTCTGCTGATGCTTAACACAATGCTAGATTTCTCTCTTGCTTTCTCAGAATCAAAACAAAATTATAGTCATTTTGGGGGCAGTGGGGAGGTAAACTTCCACAACACTGTAATCCTGTCTATCCTTTGCCTACCCACTCAGTGGGCTCAGTCATCTAATACGCCCTTGAGTAATTTGACTCCCTCTGTAATTTTATTGAGCTGAAGCATTTGCAGGATTTGACCCTTTCTGAGTCATTTCCATCTACTTCATAAATCCTTATGCATTGAAAAGACACCCCTCAGCTTCTTTGCATGTTAATATTAAGCCTTGAGCTGAATGGAAATGTGTTCTTCCCAGCACTGTCACAGTTGCATATCTTTAATTTTAAGCAGGTAGACTTTCTCTTCTGAACTACCATGGCTAATGGCTGCTGGGTGTTTTCATATTGTTTTTTTTGTATACAGCTTCTCTATTACTGTTGCTATTCCAAATCTTCTATTGCCAGTTACAGTATGAAAATGAATCTGAGAACAAACTCATGGACTGAGCCAAATTCAAGCAGGCATTTCAGTAATACATTCAAATTTGTTTAATACCTTCAGACCTCTTTCTAATCCTTAAGTTTAATTAAAGTCATTGCTTTCCATTTACAACCATATACTTAAAATTGTATTCTTCTGGAATAAAAAAAATAGGTATGAATCCCAATATGAAAGTCTTTAGAGGATTTGGATATATACAAATATTCAGCTTCATGATAGATGGTTTTATAAACACATTTCCATTTAGAATACAAGGAGTGGATACAATGAGATATACTTCAATATAAATAGAAGCAAAAACAGACCTACTGCAAACTTGCATCATTTACTCCTTTAAGATGAAATTTAGTAGAGTGGGGAGAGTGCAGAAACTGAGGAAGTAGGAGAGAGAACCCAATCACAAGTTTCTTTTTTATTAGATTTCTCATCTGACCCTTTCTCTCTCAGCTTCCATTAAAGATACTTATCATTGATCAATTTGCAGGCTTCTTTTTTCCTTTAAACTTCAAACTGGTCCATTTTCATGTGCACTTACCACTGTCTTTCAAGAATCTGCTATGGTTCCAGTTCCTTTTTTCTGTAGATTCAGAGTCAAATTCAGTAGCAAAATCAGGCCTTTTATGTTATCCTAAAACTAAGATGTAAATGGCACAAGTGAAACAAAACCTTGCTCCATAGGGTTCTGTGAAGTAAACCCTGCACACTTACTTACTTCAGCACATGATAAAACCCAGGCATTAACACACAGAGTTCTGGAGCTTACAAAATCAAAATATTAAAGAAAAACTGACAATCAACAGAGCTTTTGGACTGATATCCTGTTAACATGTATAGGACAGAAGGGCATTCAGGAAATGCATTTTGCAAGGAAGGTCCTTAGTTACACTCCTGATGTGCATGGTTCTTCCATGTCAGTCTTCCAGCTGCTCACATTTTTCTTTCTCAGTAATGTTGCCAGAGATTAAGGCATTCACTTAGAAGTGGAGCCAAGCAGCTTATAGCTCAGGTCTTTATGGTCTATGAACAAGCCTGCAAGAAGCAAAGCTCTAAGTTGCCACATCACCACTGTGACTCATGCCAGCTGTCAAGTGCCTTTTCTACTTGTTTTGGAGCTCTAGCTTAAGCTAACCTGTTTCACTTGGAATTTGAACAAATTGGAGGTACTTATATAGTGAAGTATTGGCCTGGGCTGAGAAGTGACAATTAAGAGCAATGCCCCCAGGCAGAATCTGACATTTGCCACCTCTCACCTAAGGCCAACATATGATGTTCGAGCAATTCTCAGTACTATTCCACCGAGAGTCAAAGAGGTTGACAGGGGAACAGGGAAAAAACTTTAACACAGGCAGGTGCCAGATTCATTTGAAACCTGGTGCTCTCAGCTGAGACTCATGACTGGCAGCTTGAAGAGCTTCTCCTTGCTCAAAGGTGTTTCTCTCTACACTGGAATATAACAGCCACTGTTGAAAGGGAGTCAATGACTTTCTACTGATGCTGTTGCTTGCCTGTGCTTTAAGCAAAAAAGATGCAAGCAGAATCCAAAGCAGGACTCATATTCAGCATCACACATAAGTTACAGACTGTTTCTGGAAAGGATAACCCTGGTCTAGATAGAAATAGAAGGACTAGGACTAATAGAAGCTAGTCATGGAAACTTGAACAACCCCTCGTTAGTAGCTATTCAGTGTTTCAAAAACTCACTGCTGCCCAGCCTCAACTAAAATGGCCTGAAGAACATGTTAAAGGCCTAGGTTCTCCAGATTGAAGTTGGAAAACAGATTCTCCTGACTGCTACTGTAGGCTATCTCCAGAGCACACCCAATGCACAAACTTGATAAAGTTACTCACAAAAATGAAAGTGCAGCTGCTTTGTTTTGAAAGGAAGCTTGCAGCGCTACCTGCCACTGGCCAATTTTTGTACAGGATCTTAATGGTTAGGCAACAAGATATTCCAGTGGTTAAAAGTCCAATAAGATCTAATACCTCTCTCAGTCTTCGCTCTCACCTTTGAGCCATAAGCTTTACTTAACAGGCTTAGAGGCATTCTCCACCCTAGGTCTCCACAGAAGTACAGAGGCATTCTTCACCCTCTTACTGAAGTTGTACCAAAATAAAACAAAAAATGAAAAAAATTATTGGGCTGGAGAGAGGGGGAGTACAATGATGGGCATGACTCTCTAGTAGGATGATTAGAGCACTTACCTGGAGCTGGAGAGTTCTAAGTTACAGTTCCTTCTTCCAGGATTATTTATTCACTTATTTTTAACCAGCATACATAATGAGAAAAGTTTAAATAGACTGAGGAACAAACATGAAAATTGACTTTGTTTATATCATCAGGTAACTTCACCTTAACTGCAAGTTATTGTACCTCATTCTTATTATCCCATTCCTTTATAATATAGAGATGATTTTAAGACATTTTATAATAACTGCTTTGGAATAACATTTTTTAGCACAGAGTAACTACTGTCTACTTCATTGACAATTTGTCACTTATTTTTTTTTTTATGGACTGCTAAAGACTTATGCAGCCACGGATAAAAAACAAGGAAAAGAAAAAGAGAAAAGAGATGAACACACCTTTTCATAAAGAAAGGTAAAAAATATTGACTTCTAATTTCATGCTGTTTAGATATACACTTTTTAACTAAATGAAAACAGGTGAGATCTGAGTTCATAATACACCACAGGTGTTAGGCTTGTCAGCCAGGCATTGCTAATGACTGCAGTCTTTCACCTGTTCTCTTCCTTTGGTTCACCTGTCTAGGAAATAGGCACCATGTCTTTCCACACACTGCTAGTGGTGTAAGACCATTTTTCTCTTCATGATCGAAACATCTCCCTGTAATTTATTCAGTCATGAAGTTGCAATGGAAGTTTTAGCACTTAATGACCCTCCACAAATCAGAATATACATTGTTTCTTTGCTAGATAATTTGTGATGTTGACCTTTTAGCTGGTAAGGTACTAAATCATTAAAACACTGAAATCCCTAAAATCCTTCTGTCAAGATAGCCAGAACATTTTCTTAAACATTATTTTTGTACTAATTATTACAGCAGCCTTGAATATAAAATATTAAATTAGATATACTTTTTCTATTTACAAACAGCAACCACTCTAAATTCATGAGTTCTTCCTTTGAATTTTTTTAACAGGATCAGTTTTCCTCAAAATTTACTGGGGGCTAACTAATGAGAAATGTTTCTCACATTAAGATGATGTTCCACAGACCGGGTTTGTAAGTGTAAGTTAGTTAAATCTACTGTGAATATCTAAAGGTTCTGCCTGTATCTAAGCTGAGAAAACAGCTTTCTTGATTCATATTGGTTCTGACTTGGAGTTATGTCATCAATATAATAAAAATAAATTATGTGAAGAGGCCTGATGAAACTACGATGGAACATTATTGGCCGTGTAATAAATACTAAATAAGTGGCTTCAACAGGAAGGAGGGCAAGGTTTTCTGCTTGTTTATTTATTTAGTTCTATTATTAGAGCAGGGGAAGGGCTGCAGGAGGAGTGAGTGTGTCTCTCTGTATCTTCAAAGACTCACCTGCCACCTCTTGAGTGTCTGGGTGTAAGGAGGTATCGTCAGAAGCAGAACGTGCGTAGGAACAGAAAACAGCGGGGTTGGACCCCTCTGACAATAACATGGTGAATGTTGTGAATGGCACAAGTAACAAATGCCAGAAAGGAATCAGAGAATTCAGCAGTGCATTGTTAAAGGCATCAACTCATTGGTTAACACAGCTTCTTTTAATATGTACAGCAGGTTTAAATCTAGTCTGCTGTGTTCAGAATTAGATCTGGATCACACAA
Organism: Astur gentilis; assembly: GCF_929443795.1. Classification (NCBI taxonomy): domain Eukaryota; kingdom Metazoa; phylum Chordata; class Aves; order Accipitriformes; family Accipitridae; genus Astur; species Astur gentilis. The sequence goes on from NC_064891.1 coordinate 18,677,415, forward strand.
ATGAATGTAACCTGTACCTGGTTATCAGTACTAGTTATACAAAGGAGACGGACACATTCCTGTTTATTCCAAAAGAAATCCTAGCTGGTCCATGACTTTTTTGTTTGTAGGTGTGTTTTACCAGGAGGTTATCTGAGATTTATTTCACCTGGTAAATAGTGATTAGTTTTAGAATCAGTGACAATGAAATCCTAAAACATATTGTTTGAAATTATTATTTCAGTCATTTTGAGCTTTTTGTATCATAGAGCTTGGAGAGTCCACTTCCTCACAGAGTGCTGCACCAAGAATCAATCCTCAGCTAAACTTTGAACCTTCATAAGCAAGAAGCCAGTTAATGCTTGTTTATTTGAAGATTTCTCTAAAATTCCAACAGCACTATTTTCTCTTGTATGTTTCTAAGAACCCATGTTAATGGGAAGCTGAGCTTTTACCAGATCTCCTTATACAGCCTCTTCCTCACTCCATTTGTGAAGGGTCACCAATTGTGGAAAAAACTAAAACAAAACCCCAACCCCTTCCTTTCTTTTTTTCCTGTAGCTTCTGTCAGTCTCTTCAAATACATTTTGTTGTACATCTCTCCCAAGGCTGTCCCATTCATTTTCTCCCTACAAAAACAAAGACCTTTTTTCCCCTTACTGTGTACTACAGACTGATTATTTTATTTTTTTTTTGTCCACAGTATAGGATTTTATGCTGTTAGAGGTCATGAATTACATATTGAGTTTATGCTCACTCAATAAAGGTTATTTTCTCACTACTCCTTTACATCTCTAAAAAGCACCTTTGATCATAAAATTCTCTTTGATCAACTGGAGCAAAGTCTTCAGAGGTGTGTTAAATTGTTCACATTGTGTAAAATCCTTACTTTACAGAGAGAGAGTGTCTCTTTTCTGCTCTTTAATAGTATTATTACCAGTGAACTCTCTTGTTATTTATTATTTATTAGCAGAACAGTCACCTTAATCATTATTATTTCCTCTACTACAGAGAGCAGTTCTCTCTGCTCTCCCTTATACCTGATGGGCTATTGAGAATTCTGCGCTGCGTTTTTATTGAAATCTTTAGTTTCCCATGACTGGCTTCACTGCCTCACAGTATTTGTTCTTAGATACTATGAGAAGTTACTTGTTTAGATTCTGACTTCTTCATACACAAGGAACAAACATAATTTCAGTCTGAATAACCCTTTTGTGCCCAAATAACACCAAAGAAAGAATAAAAATAACCCAGAAAGCACCCTGTGTTTCTCCACAATAGTAGTCTGTATAGAGTCTAACAAAGAGTGATTGTGCAAAAGCTAACTGCTTGGTTAAACTAGGAACAGCAATGCTGAGGGTGGTACTTCGCTTAAATTAATGAACGAGGCTTTCTAGTTGCCCCTCTGTTTATCAAGTAGAGAGGGCACAAGCACAATATTCACTTACTAGTAGGTTACTGTAGGTACTGTTACCCCACAGTAGTTCAGATCAATCAAACCTCCAATTACCGGATGATCACAGTGAACGTTTGAAACGCCTGGGCTGTAGACCTCCACAGTTACGTACACAGTGCCTACAGTTTACATTAAATTGCCAGTGTTTTCTATCAGGCTCATGTTCTTTTGGACTGGCTTTCAGGGAGTCCTACAAGGTTCTGAGTAAAACATGTTTTTCAGTTTACTATGTAAAAAAAATTCATATCCAAAATGTGAACAAAAATTTGCAATCTTGGTATGAAAAGGGGTTGGGTAGAATTAATTACAGAGTTTTAATTTCAGCTATTTTATTTTTTGTTTATTTTATTACCAGGTCTGTTAGAGATAGCATTTTCCTTGAGGACTTACTGATTTATAACACATAGAAATACAAGTATTATTAGATTTTATAACTATTAAACTTTCTCCTTCTAAAAATGGAAGTAATATTTAATGGAATAACACATATTCAAAGCTAAATGCAATGAACATTATCCTAGGGAAAGTTCATTCATCAGTCTAATTATCAAAGACATAATTAGAAGATCTGGTACTTTTTCCCTCCTCTATCCCTGGCCTTTTTCAGGCCAAAAAACCTGTATTTGCTGTAAAAAGGACATCATATAAAGTAACTTAAAGTACAATGAATCATGCACTGAAACTTTCTGTCACTTAGGCTGACAATTGGAAGCATCTATAACTTTTTCACCAAATGGTTAAAAGTTGAATTCTGCAGTGATGCTTGGGTCTGTTAGTTAAGTGTTTATCAATCTCTTCCCCATAGTATGGTTCTCCGCCTTCTAACAGTTGCCTTAAATTACATCCTTAGGCAAGTAAGAATCTTCCCTAATGGTTGGAAATCCTAAACATTGACTGCTTGATGTGAAAGTTAATGATTTATAATCTACTTTTAAACTCACTGCAATGGATGAGTTCAAAGAAATGAACAGAGTATGTGGGTATCTAACTCAAAAAAATACTTCAGAGAATAATGTATTTCCTGAAAATATATAAAGCATTTTGTTTTTTCTTTATAGTGGAAGTTTATAAATTCACATCTTATATTTTAAAATCATCCAATAACCCAGTGGCAAACTCAAGAACAGAAAGAGAATCTCATAAAACCCAACCTCCAGTCACTGCTTTATGAAGTTTCCATTTAAAAACAAAAACAAGAGCTTTTTTACTAAAGTCCAACATATGTTATATGCACACCACAAATTACTAAATAAAACTGCTTACAAATATACTAATTTCCTTTTTTAATATTGTCACTCTATGTATGGACTATTACTATTTTTTGTAATTCCAGTCTTTCAGAAGGTGTTAACCGTACACAATGGTCCATACTTTATCTTTGCATGGAGAGAAAGTAAGTCTTTCCACTAATGGGATGATATAGCTTACACTGAAGTGGAAAACTTGCCACTGAACACAAATATATGGTCAGTAGTCTCATAAGACACATGAATCCTTTGAGCTTTGCAATTTAAGATTTGAGTTTGAGAATAAATTAGTTTAAAAATAAGTAGAGGATGAAGAACTTTGCAGTAACTGTAGAAATATAATTTCCTTCAGTTTTACCTTAGTTAACAGAACATCCAACCCATAACAGCTATCATTTGTTTTATATTGATGCATAAACAATTTATACTACATGTGCACTTAGAATGTCTGGCTGGGACTAGAATATTGCTTGTGCAATATATTGACAGTGGGAGAACTTGGAGGAGACTTACTTGTGATGGAACTGGTAGGCTAAGTGACATATTTTTGCAAATAACATCTTTTTGCACATGCAAAGTTCCTACCACAATAATGAAATATAGGATTTCAGTCCTCAGCATGCAATTGTACGTATGCAGAAAGAGTTGCATAGGAATATTGCATTGACATAATAAGGAAATCTATGCAGAGGAAATTCCAAAATCAGACACTGCCAAAGGAAGGCAAGAATTCTTTATTCTATTTTTTCTAAGCATACCATAAGTTTAAAATGAGGTACTATACATTATCTAAGAAAATTTATGAAACTTCACCTCTACTGAAAGTTTTTGTAGAAAATTGAATTATGTATAAATATTCTAGTTTAATTTTGCTACTGATTATTATTAATGCTCCTTTCCCTGATTTTTACTTCTTTGGGTTTGTGCTATGACACTTTAAATTCTGTAATCACTTGTTGGACTTGGTCACCCTCCTGTTATGTAAAACAAAATTTACTATCCCTCCCCTAAATGAACTCACTAAGTTTTCATTCTTTATGGTTTTTTTTCAATCACTATTCTTTTCAAACAACAAAGACATAAGTCTTGCCCTTAAAATATTATGCAGCAACATTATAATCTAAAACCAGAGAATCAGATTTCCTTATTAGAACCAGGTTCTTTGTAAGGTGTCTTCATTAGGAACTAGGTTCTTAAACTGCTTGAAAGTGATTAGACTGCATGAGTTTCCAGATACTCTTATCTGCTGTGGAGGTGGAAACAGGAAGAACAATGCTATGACCGGAATTAACGAGACTGCAGGAAATACAGGTCTATAGAAACCTACACCAGAGAAATCGCATGTCCTTGTCTCCAGATTTATACTTAGAAAATCTTACAGATACCCTAGAAAGTTGCTCTCTTCTATGTGAACAATGGTGATTTACAGTTAGACTGCAGCTGGATCACTAGCATCTCCATTCTGAACCATCAGAAAAAATGCAAAATGTTTATCCAGTCCTTTTAAAGTGACCATATTAGTTTCTTTCCTCAACTTGCACCATCTTTGGAACACAACCTGCAAATCCCACTGCAGTTTTGCAGCTGCTCAAAAGGATCAATGTAACAATACTTTTTGTTATACACTTACATCTCCTAGGCTACTTACTAAATTAATTACTCTTATCTGCACAACTACTTCTTTTCTGAAAGATATTTCATAAATAACTTTAATGTCCCTGCAGACATTTTGTTTTATTTCTTCTCTCAATAAAGCTTGAAATGAGATATTTATTTTCTCTTTTATTTTTTTTTTCCTCTTAGGTTTCCTCTTAAGCCTTCAAAAGTCAACCTCAGCTCCTACAGGTACACAGCTGATGAGAATAATCTCCCATACCTCTTCTCCCCAGGTCATCAGACCTTTTTATGTGTATGAACACATCTCTCCACATAGTAGAGCCAAAAGAGATTTCTTTTCTTCCACCTTTCTGCTATGAATATAGCTTATATTCACTTATTTTAGAAGTAGGTATCCAGGCCTGTGATTTTTTTTTTATTATCCTCTGTAACATACAATCACTCCTACAGAGAGAAAAGTCGAAATCCCTAGAAAAGGTAGGGGGTTTTGTTTTGTTTTCTTTTGTCGTTGTGTCCGTGTCCCCATCCCCGTCCCCGTCCCGTCCCCCCGTAGAATGGTAAAACAGCTCTTGTAAAAAAAAGCATATGGAAGGCTAATATGGAGCCTCATTTTTACATACATCCAGTTTACTGGGGTGCTTTGGACACCATGAAAGTTCCTTTATAAAAGAGAAATTCAATTCAGATAATTTTGTAGGTGTTTGAATTGAGAAGTTTACAACCGTGGGGTGAATTTTCATGCAGTTTGTACAGGGAAGTGCAAATGCAACTCAACTCCAAATCACTCTCAAGACAGAAAAGACAAATCTGTCTTTCCTTTCTTAGGAGTTCCACTGGTCAGGGTCAGTTTTAATTTCCACTGCAGCCTTGACAGTAGCCCTTGAGGCAAAGACTGTCAAAAGGTATGTGCTGACTGAGTACAAGCCCAAACTACTCCTGCTTTCTGGACAGCACTGCCTTTTGCAATTTTTCTCAAGGTAGGGAAGTGTGCTGCTTTTGACTGTTTCAGTCTTCCCCAGAGGACTTTCTGCAGGACTTTCCTATAAACAGATTTATGTCAGTATAGGGAAATTACAGAAAGAATATGAAACATCTTATAGCAAGAGATGCTCCCAAATTAACAATAAATATTTCAATTAAAGATTAGACATGTCATGAAACCACTCAACCAGCACCTTAATAGGATATTACATGGCCTAAATAGAAATGGTTATGGTTTATAGTTATTATCTATGACCTATTTTGTGACTGCTAAGGCAAACTTAATGCCTGGCTACCAATCCATACTGAAAAATTCTAAAATGCTGAGTGCATACTCTCTGCGTACTCTTCAGATGGAACTTGCATTGACATCACTTGGAAACTGGATATAAATCTAGGTCAAGGAGCTAAAATGCGTAACAGAAATCAATGAGAAATTATTGTCTAGCTGTTGAATTTGAGATTTTAAGTGTTCCCATTACAGCAGTATCAAACCATTTCAAGTGCCATCACAGAAAGATCCAATGCTTAAAAATACCGAGACTGGAAGGACTAGCTTGACAAGCCTTGCTTTCAGCTCCTATGCCAACTGCAGCATAATTCACCTTGCCAGCCCACCTCACTTGCTGGGGCGTCCTGTCAGCACAACTGATGCTGTAGTCACACAGGCATCTACATTAGGAAAACACATAAATACACACACATATATATATTGCTTATATATACAAGCAATGTGAATCCATTCTGTTACAGGGTTTAACCTGTGACTAGATAGCAGTTCTGCTGTTGTAACATCAGAAGCGGGAGAAGTGCATGAAAAAGTAGCAGGAGATGCCAGGATGAGCTATGGTTTAAAACCTAGACATGAACCAGATGGAGAGGAAAACAAACTTTATGTCTCCTACATAACTGATTTCAAATTTGTAATTACTGAACTATTGGATTTGTTACTGGCTTATACTGCTAGAGCTAAGAAAGTTAGACCAAAATTAGTGTATTTACAGGAAATTGTTCTGTCCTAGCAAACAGACGTTTTCCAGCAAAAAGCAATCTCATCAATTAGCAAATTTGGTCTTTGTCTGGAGAGGACTGTTCTGCTTGTTTAGAGCTTTTCCAGTTTTTCATGCTATATAATCAGAATATTCAGATTAAATAATTTTCTCTGAAACTACCTTATTCATGAACGCCCAGTTTAAACAACTTAAAACAGTACATAGGTGGCTTCTTATGTGTGCCTACAACTGAAATGCAGCTTTATAGAACACCACAGAGAGCAAAATCATTTCTCTTGGGATTGAGAAGCTTGGTAAGATATGTTCAAAAGCTTTGCAGCCGCACTGATGAGGTCCCATAACGACATTAGAAAACTCTTCCTAATCCCTTTTCAGTATAACTAAAATGATATACCAGAGAGATATTGAGAAACGCTAACCATAGAACTGACATAAATGTAAAACTTCAACTTTAACAAAAACAAATTTTCATCTTTTTCCTGACATCTTAATATTTGTAAACAAAGTAGATTATGTAAATTTCTAAATTATTATGAATATAACAGTGTGAAAATAGTTTAGGAGATATTTAGGAACTTCTCCATATACTTTAAGAATAATTCACTCATTGAAGTGTTCTTTATTATCTATGAAAAAAGTACTAATGTAGCTATATAAGAGAAGCTGTACATAATAAAAGGCTAACAACCTTCAGGGTGTCCATTCACCATAAAACTAATTTCACACCTAGTCTATTATGTAATGTGCTATGAAAATATTCTTTGCTTCAAGGTATCTTTATATGAGTTTGGACCATACATAAGTTGTGTTCAACGCTGTATGGATTATCCCTGGAATATTTTTTTTTAAACAGTAAGATAATGATGTGCATCTTTTGTTTCACAAACTGGAAGCCAAGGTGGCTGGTGTAAAGAAAAAAAGATTGTAATAACTATTTTCCCTTTTATCCAAATATTTACCATAATTGCCAACAGGCACTGAAAATATTTGGACTGTTGATTACTTTTATGAATTGTATGCTTTGATGTATCTTTCTAAGATTGATGTAACTTAATGAATGAATTTTAAACATTCTATTATTAAATGTAATCAAAAGAAAAGAGCAGAAGAAAACATTACTTGTAGAAGCTGACTGAAAAAAACAGATTGTCTGAACTGCCTTTTTTCTTTTAAAACTCTGTTTTGTCTCAGCTGGAGAAACAAACAAACAAAAAATCACATAGCGAATGAACAAGAAACTCCATGACCCAATGGCTATTAAGTCTAATACAAATATTTTCCCCGATCCACACCCTAAAATGCAGACCATACCTGTGAATTAGAATGGCTGAGAACAGACTGGTTTTTTTGGATCTGCCTTCACAAAGATATGGAAATGCAAACACAATTTCCAACACAATCTAACATCCATCTAAATCAATAAGAAGTTTTTCATTGATTTCATGGGGAAACCAATAATTTCTTCAACAACATTCAATGAAGCCCAATAGGCAGCAAATTGATGTGGAAAAATGCACCACCAAATGTAGCCATTCAACATTTCTGAATTTTAAATGAGTTTACTATTCTTACTGATGGCTATTTCAATCCATTTCAAGTAATTCTAAAATTGTGATTCATCCTTCCCCACTTGCAAAGTCTTCATGACCAGTTATCTGGTAATGAAGAAAAGTTCAGGTTACACACAAATATTTGTTGTCATGACCTGATGCTTATTTTCTCAGTAATTCCATTTGCTTATGAGGGAATACTTTAGAAGAAAGAATAATTTAGAATGAAGAAAGATATCCATTTATAAGCTAAAAACCGTTTTTCCAGACCACTAATAGTATCTCTTAACACACAATCCAAAGAAAATACGGATTTCTTTTCAACAAGTTAACCAATGAAAAAGCAAACAGATGGAAAATATATTTATAATACATTAAAAATCTATAACGGCTGTCTCAACCGGTATCACTTATTCTTCTGTCAGTCTAAAATCCTGATATTCCTCAGTTGCTAGGATACTCCACCTGAATAAACTTATTTTTTCTCTCTTGCTACTTCAATTGTTCACTGTTGAAATGCTTGCATTGTATACAGAAAGGAAATAGTTCAACTGCAAACTTTTTTCCCACACCAGCTAGTGGATAACACCAGCACACATGGATAATAAAATGTGGTTTTCATTTTTATACATTCATGCCATAAAAGAGCTTGTTATGACTGACATGAAACCATTATGCCAGTTTTTCCTTAAATACCTACATATCCAAATATTCTGTGTCTGAAATATATAAAGAACACAACAGACGTTAGCTCCTCTAAGTATTTCTAGTTTAAAGAAAAAAGCTATAACTAATTACAAAAAAATGAGTTTATATCACATTTCACTATCTTGCAACAAAACTCTACCTCTTTAAGATTAAAAATCCTATGCCTTATCATAAATAACTTTTCAAAAGTTCCAGTAATACATATGGGTCTCAAGTTATCTGGAATTGCGAACTATAGGGTTTTTTTGTGATCTGTGATAAGATGAAATGTACTATACAAGATAAGTCTTCTTTCTCAAATATCCCAAACCCCCTTTATTTTTCACAAGACTTAAAACTATACATATTAGAAACTTACTTTATTTGGGGATAAAAAAAAAAACAAAACAAAGTTTTTTTAGCATTTTTAGCTATCAGTTATTATATTTTAACAACCCTAACATATATATATGTAACAATATACACAGAAGACATATGCAATATAAATGTTTCTGGTGATTACTACACTGTAATTCTGGAGTTATACTGTTATCAGATTTTACAAAGGAAAATTGTTTGACAACAATCTCTATTCAGCAAGCTTTCAACAACAGCCATTGTTGTAAATGCTGCCTCATCTGTGTATGTCCTCTTTGAAGGTCTTATCAAAATTACAAAGCAGCAGCTGAAAGAAAATCAGAATTCTTACACGAAATAAAAAAAATAAACACACACATTATGAGAAGCATCACATGAACAAAGTTCAACAAAGAAATCTCTGCTTGACTGAGAACTACAATTTTAAGCAAGGGCAAAGAATAAGCTCTCCTCAGCAAAGCCTATAGAAAATGCAAGATAATCATACAATATGCTTGAGAGAGATTTTTATCACTGTAACTGGTCCCACAGTAGAGTTTTAGAGAGAAATATAAGTATGAGGGATATATTGCAACAGTAACATTTATCAAAATCAATTCCAAAGTTTTCTTGGCACTGTCTATTGACCTTCAGTGCAGCTTTGTGCTATTACTAGCAAGAGGAGGACAAGGAATTCATGAGTAGTTAATAATTATTAGAGAACAAAGCTCAAAGTATGCCTTCATCTGTGACTTGCCAGTCACACTGGGAGCCCTCCAAGCAAATGAAGATTTCTGACTTCATGAACAGAAGTTTTTTTGTGATGTCATCACAGTGCAATGAAGAGCAATCCCGAGCAGCCTGTACCTGCTTGCAGTTTGGCCATCTGAATTTCACCTGAACTGGTCTGAAACTTTAAAACTCTCACTTATTCAGGTAGTGCAGAAAAAAAACCCCACCATGAGATGTAACCAAGTGCAACAACATTTTAACTGGAAAACCTTTGTGGACACAATAGGTACATCAATTGTTGTACACTGGACAGCTTACAAAAGTGATTGGCATTTCTAGTGTACAATTAAATTAGACATAAACAAACTGATCCAAAATATTTTGTAACATCAAAAAGGAATAAAATTTGGCATTAATTGTTGACAATTGTTGAAAGGTGCGATATAGTCTATGTTAATCTCATCAATCTTGACTGAATCATTAATGAACTTCTTTCTGCTAATCACTAACTTGCTGGCAATACTAAGTTAAAATTTTCAGGTTCTGACTAGCCTTTTCACACCTGAATACTGCAATCTCTCAAGCAGAGATTTCTTAAAAGCGTCATCATAAACCATTGCAAAACAAAGAAATCAGACCATTTTAAAGTATTTTGTACTGGATAATCAAAATACAAAGTCTGGTTATTGTTGTTTTAATTGTTGGCCTTTGACTAACAAGTTGTTATAAATGTGTCCCTTTTTAATTTTACATACTTTCATTGTGGTTTTTCAATATCATATTTCAAAATTCAGAAGAGAAGATGAAATAGTTATTTCACTGATGATACTTCATACATGATAGATCACATTATCTATATATGTTGAAAAAATCATACATTGCTGCATGAGATCTATAATCTTAATGTGTCTTCTATCACTGTGCATTTTAGCTTTTGTTTCATGTGGTTTTCTATCTTATCAGTTTAATACCAAATGTATCATCTTTTGCAACACTTAACATATAGCATTTTTCTGTGAGTCTTTCTTAACCTTACAGTTGTTTCTACAGATGTTTTACCAATTCAGTTATACTACTCCACAGTAGAAACAGGTGGCATCTCAGAAGTAACGACAAGTCTCTTTCTATAGTGAGATTAAAAGGCAGCAGAAGACTGGATTTCTCAAAGTTTTACCTTTAGGTGAAGGTAGAAGTTTTGAAAACCACTTTTCTTGCAGCCATAAGCCTACTGTCCTTGAAAATTATAGACTATTAATTAAGTAATTCCACCAGCACTGCAGTGAAGCAGTCTTTCGCTCAAAATTTGAAAAAAAAAAAAAAAAGATGAATTGAGGCCAAGAGCTCAATCTAATCCTGTAAACTGCCTGACTACTTGATTGGGCACATACAGAAGTCAGTTGTTCACTCAAGTACCGGATGAGTCAACGGTAGAGACATGATTATATGTAAAAGTTCTGAATTCTCAGATTTCTTTAGTTTCTTCTAGGCAATGCTGCCACCTTCTTTGAAGTTCAGCCAAAACAGGCTTCAAAAGTATTCCCGCATTAAAAATAGGCATGGGAAAGAAAAACAACTCCAGTCTGAAATAATTTTTGCTGTAGAAAACATAAGAAAGATATTTAAGATCCTAAAGATACATTGAGGACATGTGTTTTTACTCCTGTATTCTTTTGTCTTTCACTGGTTCTGACAGGAACCAAAACTTAGTTTGAAGTCCAAGAAGTCCTGCTCCTAACTTTGCTGCAGTTAAATTCTATTTTATTTCTGTACCTATTAGATAGACAAAGACACAAGCCATTGCCAGCTAGTGATTCATCAAAATTTGTGAAATGCTCCTGAAAAGAATCTACAAAACACTACAGTCTTACTGTCTAAGGAGTGACAGTTCTGCTGTCTCACCAAGATAACACAACTTAGGATACTATGGTCCTTTGCCACATTATATTAATCTACATCAAGCAACAGCCAGTAATATAATTTTTCATAATACTCTTGGAGAATGACTCTTCCCTTAGAACAGAAACTATGCTGATGCACAAAATTATTTTAACTGTTATTCTTTCACAAAAATGAAAGACAAAAGGATCAAAGTACATTTCAACTTCATGCACTACTAACACCATTTAGAAACATCCTCCTGCTCAAGTAGCAACATCCACCTACATTTTCTTGATCATTTATCAAGAGCAGAACAAATCTTATTGTCATTATGTTAAAAAGTAAATGGGAAAAAGAAAAGTTAAGCTGTTTGTGAAAGAGAAGATCCCTACCAACAGTCTCTTGTAAACGAGGACAAATTCCAGCTGTTGAATGCAGTGGTTTGGAAGATACCTGCCTAAATAAGATAGCTACACAAGTTGTGCAAGTTCTTAGAATATAGCAATTTCTTCACAAGGAAAATGCTCTTGCCTGAATTACAGTACTTCAGTCACATGTTACTGTATCAAAGGGAACATCACAACACTTATCCCCTTCTACAAAGGGTCTGATGTTGCATCTAAACACCAGCAGCGATCTGAGCATACCTATAGGTTTTGAGGGCTTCAGCAGAAGAAACCTCCTTGCTGGGGTTAGGACTGACCTTTAGGCTAAGGAGTCTAGACACAGTAAGACCCAAAAAAACCCCAACCCAACACGGGGCAATGAGTTTTCAACTTAGTTATATGTTGAATGAGAAAGGTGCTTTGAAGAAGCTGGAGATTTTCAAGAGCTCAGCTTTGGATCTTAGGGTATATATGTGCTTTATACGCATACATCACCAGTGTAGTCCTTATCTTCTGTAAGTCCTTGATGAAGGAGCAGGCCAACAGACGCATAGCAGCTGTTTTTCAAAATCTTTCTAGGCCCATATTCATGTGCACATTATCTCCCATCTACAGCTTGGTTTTCACATGAGCAAATTTCAAACGGGGGTTTAATGGGTGTTCTGGTGTACTCTATGATATGAATGGGCAGATCTAGATGCAAAGACTCACCACAGAGCATCCCAGTGGGTATTCCGGGCACAAAATCGGTTCTTAGTTCTCTGTTCTTAAAAGGGGTATGATTATCTCTATATCACAATAATATTTTGAGGGAAATTGCATTATGCACTGTGAGTTGTTTAACTAATATGGTATCAAGTATCAGAAATTAACAGGTAACTTACTCCTGTAACGGTGCAACTACATTGCAAGCGCAGTTACTGCAATGTCAGAAAACAAAAGATGCTTTTAAATCCCAAGGAACAACATCATGCCTGCCATTTTGTTTATTTCCCATTCTCACTATTTTATGACCATCTACAACTTCAAGAACACTTTAAAAGCAATAAGATTGCCATGAATTTTTTAGTATTTTGAAAGGTTTAGAGACATTCCCTGAATCACTATTTTTAAAATGAAAGGTTATATAATTACTAAGTAATATTAGCTTTCCTATCATAAAATGTAATATAATCTTTAATTTAGAGTAGCTACTTTTTACTCTGTAAAGAAGTTAAGCCATGTGTATAAAGGTATATGAGTAGCTGATGCCTACAAAACTTCTCCGCTGCCAACTGTAATACCAAGAAATCAGAAATTTCAATGAGTTGTGGCAAATCTATCATTGTGATAGTGCTTCTACTGTTGGGATACTTTTTAATTGAAATACTGCCTTAGAATTTGACCTTTATTAATAAAGAAAACAAAATTCAATGAAATAATAGTGGCATGGTAGATTACCAAGGTCAAAAGTTCACAGAAAGGTAAAATCAGAACTGTGAGCACTGAAATAACAAAAAAGAAGTATAAAAATGTTTTCTAAACATTAAAACTGTATTCATTCATAATGGAGCTATACATTTAGATGATCTGTTACATAGTACTCTTATGCTTCTATTTAGAAAAAAAATGTATTCCAATTTAATTTAACAAACTTTTCTACACCTATTAGCAGGTGTTGTAACAGCCAGCTGGAATCCATACAATTTAATTTTCATTTTCTCTTTCTGCATCTGTCTTTTCATGCTTCAGTATTTTCCTTTTTATGCTTTTTTAATGTTGTATCTTATAATTTGAGAACTTTTTCTTTTAGTTTATCCATTATATTCAACATAATCGGTTGTAGACCAAGCAAAATTTGCACGTACCTAAAACTGCTGTGTCTGCTTTTCAACACACAAAGAAAATATTATTTTTCAAGCGATGATTTCATACAACACTATTGTTCTCCAGTGGCCAGTTAGTTATAAGGTAGAGTCTGCTAATACACTTTTGCTGAAGAGTGACTTGAATAGTTATTTTAATTGTAATGATTTCTACTTAATAAAATTCAATAGTAGCAAACACAATTCAAGATCTTAGAAATGAGCACATGGTGAAGGACCATCTGTAAGACGTGAGGAAGAAATGAGCTGCTCCTACAGTCAGGTCCAAGCAAGACAATTTGCTAATAGGTAGGTACATCACTACCATTCTCTACTGACAGCTAGTGACTCACCATAGTTTTTGAAGTAATGCAATAAGTGCGCCTGATGCATAATGAGTAAAACAGCAGCTCCCACTTAAGTCTGTGGAGTGTGAAATGGAGATTCCAGGCTACAGGGAGAATAAGTACAGCAGCAGTCATCAGGGCACTTACAAAGGCATCTCACACATATGAACACTAGGACAGTCAAGAGAGGCATAATAGCATCAAAACAGCTAAGTCTCTTAGAGAACAATGATGTTATCTTTACAACCCCACCCTTCAAATTCAAGGATAATGAAAATCTTAGTAATTAAAACTACATCAGATGTTGCAAAAGGCAAAAAAGAGCCTGAAAAAGGTATCTAGAAGTGAGGAGACTGTAGCAGTGTTGCTTCATATGAAAATGATTCTGAAAGGTTGAAATAGAACTTAAGACAACAACAAAAAAACCCAGGGAACTCAAATAGTTTCTCTAGAGCTACAGTAAGCCCAAAACTAGGCAGGCAGGCCTTCCAGGCTTTCTTTAGGTCATGAGTATTGCCTTGAATAATATGTGTTTCTTCAGCATTTCTGATGGAGCTAACCCTAATACTCTAGATTTTCTCTTTTTTACTTGGGATGCAGATTAAGCAACTAGAATCCAGATGTCAAATTAACAAGCATGATGTTAGCGATGTTAGTTTTACTTGTAACCTTTTGCTTCCGATTCTGTAACTTTAATGTTGACCTTAAATCCTACTGTATAAATTTCTCTTACTATAAACCTTGTATGTTGCAGACAGATGAGATCAGCAACGTTAGACACCTTACCTTTTCATAGAGGGAGAAAACGCAAGAAAAGCGTGCTGTCACTGAGGGATATATTTAGCGACCAGAATGTCCTACAAAGTACTTTAGGCCAAGCTGCACATAGGAGGCATGATGATGCTAGTGCTGCTAATAAGATGAGGAATTGCAAACAGCACATGTCTACAAAAAGTCTGCAGAGGCAGATCCCCAAAATATTGCAGGCCCCTTGATCGCTTGAGACCCACAATGATTATTATATGATTGAAACTCCATTATTTATTGTGTTGCATTCACCCCCATTTTAGGAACTTCTTATATCCTTCTGTCTCTTTTTCCCTTCTGTAATAACTGTATTCTGTGTGCCCTCACATTATCCTCCTTTAATATGCATCAAGGGTGGATAAGGCTCATAGAATCATTTAAGTTGGGAAAGACCTTTAAGATCATCAAGTCCAAGCATTGGTTTGAGGATTTTTCTTTCAGCCAAGGCAAAGCAGCCAAACGATGAGTTAACATCAGCTATTCTGTTCATTGGCAGGAAGCTTCGCATATGACTTGTTCTCCCATTCTAGGTTGTCCCATTATCACTCCCTGGGAGATGGGTCATTCAACACATTAAATATTTGGGGAGGACAGGCAGAAATGGGACAGGAACAAAATAACAAGTGGCATCACTGTTGCAAATATTCTCCAAAGTGAAGCCCTGGTAAATAGAGCTATGGGTTCCATATGTTCAACACTTGATCTCTCTCAACTTTCTAGTTTTTTCACCAAAACAACAGGATTCTATTTACTGTTGTTTGAATTCTGGAAATGATTGATTACCCTTAAAAAAATGTGACCACAGAATATAAACACAGCTTATAAGAAAGTTTTATTGTTTCATTCTTCTCACAAGTAATTATTTGTTATAAGCTGTACTTAGCAATTAAATACTTAATTTTTCTTCTGATCCACCAATTTAAAAACTGAGGGCGGGAAGTAGAGCTCCTTGATTTCATTGCACATTAGCGAGGCCTGACAATGAAAAAATCATTTCCTCTGGAGGCAGAGAGATAATGCTGTAAAAGCATATGAGTCATATAACCTATTTCCTGCAGGACTGACCACTGCTACTATTTCTGAAAGATCTCTGTCTATCAATTCTTGAAAATCTGTACAGCTTTTGTTAAGCATGTAAAAAATCCATCTTTGCAAGTGGAAACAATTATCCTACTATCAATCTGAATACAGATATGTGGTGGTCACTTCAGCTTGATCATTTTTCCTTTCCTGCCTCTGGGGGGAATTGATCAGTGTCGGTTTATAACAACTTTCTGAATGTTTGAAGAATTCAGTAGGACTTGTTAAATTAGAACTATTGTTATCCTCTGCTTTTGCCATTCACTGAGTCAGCTCTTTGGTGACTAACAGACGTGGCTGTTTCTTATCAACTTGAACTTACTCCCCTCAAGGTGTTTATGAATGGAATGTTTCTCAGTTTCCTTTGGAACCTTTCTTGTTAGCAAAGTGAGGCTTACAGGTCTATAATTCCCCACAGCCTCTCTCCCTTTCTAAGGTAGTAATTTATCTTTCCTTACCTTCAATCTTCCAGGACCCTCCTCTTGTCCTGTAAAACCTCTCAGAGACAATCCATAATGGCCCAGACATTATTTCAGTTAAATGTCTACATACTGTGGGAAGAATGTTGTCAGGCCCTGACTATGTAAAACCTAACTTACATAACACTTAACTTGACAGTTCTCTATTTGGCTTGGTAGTTACCCTTGTTAAAAAGCCCTCTGTTATGAGACAGTGAGAATACATTTGCATCTCCGATGGCAATGAACGCACTACAAAACAGTGTATTGGAAATCCACTAACCTGATTTATATTCCGCCATCTGTGTATACTATTTGATTCCAGGGTTTTGGATAGCTTTGCTAAGGTATTGATTCATGATGATATACTACTTATTCACTGACAGCATGGTAGCAAATCTTGACTCTGCAAATCCTATCGAAGATCACCGACTGGTTTGTTTTGTTTTGTTTTTGTTTTTTTTTTTCTCCCCCCCCCCCCCCCCTGCAGTACTTGCTGCAGAAAACATTAGGCTGCTTACTGAGGCATAGTAACTCTTCCTATATTCTACTGATGTGGGGAAGCTGGGGGAAAAAAGATACAGTCTTTGTACAGGACAGTTAGCAATTACTTAGAAATAAGGAGAATATCTAACTGCAAGTAACATTATCTACAGTTGTGAATAACACTCACATAAAAAGAAAGTAGAACCTTCATATTTTCCTAGCCACTTATATTTTGAATTATGAAGTGTTTGTATAAGGATGGTTAAAATGAATGTACTTTTTTTCACTTGTATGCCTTCTTGTTTATACGATTTGTAAGGCTTCCCAGTTTTCACGCATTTGGAATAAAATGTTTAAAAGATTTCATTTCAGGCTTGCTTTCTCCTTTCTTTTCATTGGTCTGTAATTGTTATTATAGTATCACCAGCACAGAAAATAAACAACATGTTTTAGGTTTTCCAAAAGATCTTCTCTGTACTAGCCTACTGTTTTTTCTTCTGGCATTGAATCTTTAAGGACATGTTTTATCTCCATTATTTTCCAGTAAATATTTCAAAATTTGCAGCATAGCTATTAGAAGATTTTGTTCACATGAATTGCTAATGATTAACTGTTGTCTTTCAAGGCTTTCCAAAGCAATTCAAATTGGCCTTGGGGTCTATTACGATGAAAGTAATGGTGAGACTGAGAAAGAATTGTATGTAGGGGGAATATTAAAACAACATCAGAGCTTTGACCAAATCCCTTTAGGGCAGCATGCCTTAATTCATAGCTATTGAGCAAGTATGGACATAGCAAAGCAGATTGTTAGAGATAAGAAAATTTGGAAATTGAAGTTCAAGAAGCTTTACATATATGGATGACAGGTTATAAAAGCAAAGCCAATTTAAGCATGTCCCATCGCAATGGTATCTTTCTACCTTGCTGAGGAGTAGAACAGACTGTAATAAAGGAAGAAAGGTCAGAGAGAGAGAGCAGCCTTACACTGACTCTAATACGGAGAACACAAATCTTTACAAGAATTCAAGCCTCTGACTCTCTCTTTTCCTCACACTCTGGATCATCTGGAAGGAACAGAATAAATAGCTAACAGAGAAAGGTTAATAATAGGTTTCAAAACCCCCTCAAATCAAAATCAAAAGTCAAGCAAAGTAGACATGAAAAACGGAGATAAAGGCAAGCATATGCAGGAATTGGTACAATAGCAGTGTATTATTGAAGCTGATTCAGATAACAAAATACCAACTTTATTTCTACCTGAAATATGTATGTTCACTCTAGAGTTGTTTTATCATTCAAATGACTATGAACATACAGAAACAAAGCATGTTGGTGGACGTTTGCAGTCAAAGAAAAGGATGATTCCTTGATATTAATGCATTAATCTATGTAAGGTAACATAATGTTCCATGATCACATAATGAAAGAGTATTTAGAAAAGGCACGGGGAAAAGGGCAGAATACAACTAGCTGATAGAACCTTAAATGAGGAGAAAATTCTCTGCTGGCAGAAATTGGCACTATGCCTGGTACATCAATGAAGCTGAATCAATCTATAGAGAACTTGATCTTGAATAACCCAATTTTAATTCTGCTAAAAAGTCTATGGGGCTTAACAGCCTTCTACATATTTTATTCGTAAATGAAAAATATCATAATTCCGGAATAAACAGAGCAAACTATGTCAGTACAGTAAAAATATTACAGAAATCACCAACATAAATTTTGATTTATTATCAATTTTAATACAATGAATATACACAAAGACCCGCCACTTATAATGTGGCAGTGCCTTAGGCTTAGATGACATTTGGTGTTCTGAATTTCATGGCAAACAGTAGAAAATTCACCGATAATTTTGCAACTTATTAAAACATCTATTTCATTTTGAGAAACTGAATAAAAAGCTTTTGCTGAAAAGATTTTTTTTTTTTTTTTTTTTTTTAGCACATGTTTTCCATTGTGGGGGAAAAAAAAGAACATATAATGTTACTAAATTCTGAATTGTGACTAGTCATGCCTTTTCCTGCCTTCACAAATGCACAGAGTTAAAACAAGTCTTCTTTCTGTCTTCTCAGGCCACTGCGTAGCTCTTATACTTAAGCAAATATGGTTAGACTGTCTGCCTTCTAATGATTTTTACTAGGCAGTTCTGTTGGTTTCATGATCAAGTGAAGAATGGGAAAGAAAAAGGGACATGGAGCAAAGAAAGGAAAGAACCTCAAGGAAATTAAGAGTTACAGGGATTTAAATATGTGTGGAAGACTCTCATGAGACACAGATGGTGGTAAGACACCACTATAGGTAGAACAGTATGTGCCATACTAATACAATAAGTTGCAAGGGCATGAGCAAAGTGCAGGTTCTGGAAAGAAAGGAAAGCCAGACAATCCACACCCATATCATCTTCTGCATAGCGAACTCAAACATAATGCCTAGGGAGACCACAGGAGAACCACAACAGGACCTCAGAAGAGGCAAAGAGTGCAACAGCCGTTCTTTCTATTATTTTTTCACCAGGAAGATAACTTCCGATGTACTAATTTTCATCCACTGCTTTCCAATCCTGTTCGTTTCTTACTTTCTAAAACACAATCTAAACAAAATTCTCTGGTTACATCATCTTTCAATTGACCTTCAGAATGCAATCTCTCTCCCTTTTAACATTTCCCTTCAATATATTTTTTTTTTCAGCTGATTTGAGTGTTTAACAAATCTTCATTTACTTTCCACAAATGAACAACAAAATGTAGCTCTGCAAGCCATAATTACTATAGTATTATCCTCTGCTTGTGCAAATTAATTTAAGAAAAATATCTAAACTATTACTCCAACTTGTGCCAGCATTATAACTGTCATCATTTTCTTTTATGGTTATTTTAAAAAAGAGTAAAGAACGAACACCAAACAAAATCTTTATTCACAACTATCTTCATAGTAGCAGGTGCCCAAAATTGCCAATTATTTATTTGTAAGCAAAATTCAATGCGATTTTACTGTAAGCAGAATAAGTTCCAATAACCTCCCCAGAAAGCTGAGGCTAACCCCAGTACTGGAATAATAACAATAATACAGTAAATAAGAGTAAAGATCACTATAGCGTAGCTACTTATTGAAAACTTATTTCCTTATTGAAAACTTTAATGAGCAAAATTCTATGGTCAGTGACATAGTTGAGGTCAAACTGGCTTTAAAATCTATTAAACCAATCTCTAACGGATCATTACTGAAATTTTGTTCCATACTGCTGTTCATTAGATAGTAGTAGCCCTTTCAAGGAGGCTTTCAATTTATATATTGAGTACTATTTTGTTGAGCACTATGGACAACACTCGCAACCTAATGAGTTCTCCCCTCTAAGGAGGGTCTACTGGATTATAGAGCCCCACTGTGTTACTTATGGCTTCAATACATGAACAAGTGTGGCATGTATCTACTGACTAATGAAAGGCAGCAAAACTGAGACAACAAAAACAGCCATCTAAAATTCAGCTGTGCAGAGACAACTACACATGAAACAGATTTTCAAAAAACTGATTTAAAAATAAAACTCCTTAATTCTAATATCTGATATGCAAATTAATGATTGCTATGCCCAAATTAATGATCTATAAAGATTTCATATCTCATTATCACCCACAGTCCTTGACACCCATAGCAAATGTCACAGGACATCTTATTTGAACATAGTTTAGCCAGATCTTACCTTCAATTTAAAAAAAAAAAAAAAGTGTATATATATATTCCATATATTATTCTGTGTGTCTAAAACATTCTAACCTTGCCACATCTTACACCTGAATGGCAATTTACTCTTAACCAAATATAAATAGAGTGGCATCAATAAACAAATGATCATCATAACATCTCTATTAACTTCTACCTAGAATTATTTTTACATTAAAAATGCTGTCTTTCCAATGATTATGTCAATGGACCTTATATTGATTCACACAAATACACAGACATATTTTTCTCCACCTTCACATAGGTCATAGTAGCATCTGACAACAGAGTTATCAAATCCCTGTTAAAATGTGAAGTTTCCACTTCAGATAAGAAGTGTCAGAAAAATCATATTTATATCTTCTATCTAAGATAGTCCAGAGAAGAAATGTATATTGTGGAAGGCCACAAATAGAACAACAACATAAAGAAGTCACCTCAGACACTGGCCAGGATCATATCCACTAATGTGATATGAAAAATTAATTCTAGTTCTGTGTTCTGCTTCCAGTGGCATGGCATGGCACTGGACTATATCAATATATGCTTTTGAACATCTTGTTGTAAACATGTAAGTCTCTTATATAAGCTCTTATATGAAATAATAGCACAATTTTGGTCCACAACTGCATTTACTTTGCTTATAGAAGAAAAAAAACCAACAGGGTTTCCTGGTTGAAACAGGGATTCAAACAGAAAATATTTGACTCTCTCTCTCTCTCTCTCAAAGCCAGAAGCAATCTTCTCTCTGCTCTCAGATGCCTGGTCTCATATTAAAAAAATGATGGTTATCAGATATGAAAACTTGAGTTCTTAAATTCTGGTAGGTTTATTAAACATAATAATGATATCCAATAGAAAAAAAAAAAATCTACATTAAACCTAAATCTAAATTCACCCTCTAATACACTGAAGAACATAGAATAGTCTAAGAAAACTCGTAGATAAGGTGCCATACTAAAGGATTTTAAAAAAACTAAGTGTTATGGGAGTGGAAGAAAGGCTCTTTTGGAGAGTGAAAGCCAGTTAAAGGATAAGATGCAATGGGCAGAGTTAACGGTCACTTTCCAGAATGGAGAAGGGTCAGCTGTGGTGTCCAACAGAGGTTGGTCGTGGGACTAGTTTTATTCAATGTCTAATCAATGACCTGGAAGAGAAAGTAAATCAAAAAAGCTGCCTGGCAGAAAAGGACCTGGGGGTGTTGGTCAACAGCCAGCTGAATATGAGCCAGCAGTTTGCCCAGGTGACCAAGATGGCCAATGGCATCCTGGCCTGTATCAGAAATAGTGTGGCCAGCAGGACTAGGGAAGTGATCGACCCCCTGTAATCACCACTGGTGTGGCCGCACCTCGAATACGGTGTTCAGTTTTTGGGCACCTCACTACAAGAAAAACATTGAGGTGCTGGAGTACGTCCAAAGAAGAGCAACAAAGCTGGTGAAGGGTCTAGAACCCAAGTCTTATGAGGAGCAGCTGAGGGAACTGGGGTTGTTTAGCCTCGAGAAAGGGAGGCTGAGGGGAGATTTTATCGCTCTCTACAACTACCTGAAAGGAGGTTGTAGCGAGGTGGGTGCTGGTCTCGTCTATCAAGTAACTAGTGATAGGACAAGAGGAAAAGGCCTCAAAGTGCACCAGGGGAGGTTTGGATTAGATATTAGGAAAAATTTCTTTACTGAAAGGGTTGTCAGGTATTGGAACCAGCTGCCCAGGGAAGGGGTTGAGTCACCATCCTTGGAGGTATTTAAAAGATGTGTAGATGTGGCGCTTAGGGACATGGTTTAGTGGTGGACTTGGTAGTGCTAGGTTTACAGTTGGACTCAACCTTAACGGTCTTTTTCAACCTAAATGATTCTACAATTCTATGAAATCTCAAGATTTGTGAATGGATAATCAAATGTCATTCAAATGACAAATGACCTTACAAAACTGAATAAGCAGACAAAAAGGTGATACATCAGCTTCAACAGTGAAAAATAAGCTGAGCCACGCTTCTGCAATGCTGACCTCAGAACTAGCTGTTACAGTTCAGGAGAGATTT
This sequence comes from Astur gentilis, assembly GCF_929443795.1. Taxonomy (NCBI): domain Eukaryota; kingdom Metazoa; phylum Chordata; class Aves; order Accipitriformes; family Accipitridae; genus Astur; species Astur gentilis. The sequence continues at coordinate 18,700,083 of NC_064891.1, forward strand.
TTTTTTTTAATCAGTTTTTAGAGTTCTTGGAAATCATCAGCTCAATGTTCAGCATCTGGCAAAGAAGCCAATGGCATGTTGCACATATACATGACAGGTATTGAGAAAAACACAAAACTGACATTCTGTTACCATACAAAAACTTGGTGAACTCACATTATGAACACTGCATGTAGTCCTGGTTTTTGCATCTCTGGAAGAGTATACTGGAATTAGAGAAGGAGATCAAAGGCATGGAGCAGCTGCTGTACAAGACTAATATGGCTGGGGCTCCTATGTTTGGAGAGAAACTGCTGATCAATGTTTACAAAATCATGAATACAAGAGGCAATTTATGCACAGCTGGTGCTCGCATACAGCATCTAGTGGGTCCTTGAAAAAAGTAGTAGAGGATCAGATGAAAAGAGATAAAGGAAGGTATTCTGTTACATAGCAGGCAGTAGAATTTGCAGACACGAAAGCATGTGGAGGCAGACACTATCAGTAGGTTGACACATGTATTAGATTATTGGACAATATGCATACAAAAAGGATTAGTCAGTGACAGGCCCTCAAATATCCCTAACACAACAGTTGTCGATGCTGGCAGAGTGTGAGGGCAACAGAGTTCCTGTGTTACTTTTGGACCCAGAATACTGTGCTAGACGAATGAGTTGTCTGGCTAAGTAAGGCATCCTTAATATTGAGATGGGAAACCAAAGAAACCTTAGTAGATATAGTAGATATATGAATATAAATAGGAATTGTTTAATAATTATCTAGCTTATAATGAAGTTAAAGAAGTTTCAAGAAGAGGTAGACGTGGCCCAAGGGATTGAGAAGTGATGTTTAACGCTTGTATTGTTGAGGCTGGCTGGGACAGGAGATAGTCCCTGATAAGAAGCAGCAGTGGCTCCAAGAACCATCTAAGACTGACCTTGTGATTTGGACAAATGCCAAGGGACAACTGAGTCTGCGCAGGGACAGAAGGTTAAGAGTTCACCGTGAAGAAGACATACAGCCTTCATCTTCACGAACACCAGACGACCACCATAAGGAGGCACTGCGCAAGCGCAGTTGAGAGGAGGCTATGGAAATGACTTCCTAGAGCTAATTTTAATATGAAGCGGGGATAGGTAATGCCTATGTATAGGCATATTGTGAAACTCTATGTATATGTAACACTTGACTGTATAAATTTAAAGTGAACTCCCAAATCAGGCGCGCACAACTTTGGTGGGACTACCCCCTGTGCTGCCCAGCGCTGAACGAACATACCTACTTTACAATCTCACTGATTGCGGAGTCTGTTATTCCGCACATCAATATGTCCATTGAACAAAAGAAAAATATAAGCATGATGAACACTGGTACCATTTCTTAAAATCATACAAAAGGCTCAGCACATCCATAAGATATCTTATTGGCCTTAGAAGATGTCCCTATCCTATGTCGGGGAAGGTTTTGATATGATCCCAAGAGCGAGATTAAGACACAAACGAGGTCAAATGCTATATACCCAAAAGAGTTTTTATTATCAAAGGTAGAAAATAGTAGCGGTAGGATAGAAAGGAAGAAAAGGCAGAAATCAAGCAAGCAGTCGGGATAGAGTTGCAAGGATAGTCACCACCACGGATCCAGCGGCGTCCCATTGGTCCTCAGTCTTCAATTCTTCAGTGGTGGGTGCCCCCATGGCTTGTCTCCACGTTTTTTTTATAGGGCATATTTCGATGATATATGGTCATATTTGTTCATGCACTGTTCACATGCTGCAGGTTTGTCTATCACATGACCTTCACGTGATCAACACCAGAAACCAGTAACTTACCTCAAAGACTACAGTGTCCATGGTAGTCTCCACAGTCTTGCATGCTTCGTGGGCTCCAGCCCTGTTTCCTCCCCTTGATGCCTCAATGGCCTGGTAATTGTCCTTATGGACAGAGGAGTGTCCTGCTTAAACAGCCCATCACAGACACAAAGGGCTTGAGATAAACAGTTCACAGTTCCTTGAGATGAATGGCTTGAGATGACAGTCCAGTCCCTCACACCTATCAATCTTTGAGACAAACGGCTTGAGGTAACAGTTCAGTCTCTTACAGAAGAGACCAAGAAATAAACCAGAAATCAAAACCTTTTGTGCAGGTTGCAGCAATGCCATTAAATTAATGAAAAAAACTTGGATTTCCTTCAATGAGCTGCAGACCAAAAATTAAATGGGGAGACGTTAGCCTCAGAAAGTCTGATTTTCTCTACCACATAAGTTTCTTCATGATCAGAGCAATCCAGGAACTGACTGTGGTCTGGAAAGATATTTCTACCTGCTCTACTTTTCTCTTGAACTACTTCTGAGAGAAGCACCTTAGAATTATGCTAACATGACTATAGTTACCATGGTGTGAACCCTAGCTAATAAATCTCGTCTATCACTAACTAATTGGAAATGCTGTTAACAGGAATTTGTCTTAAACTCTAGGCAAAATTAGGCACTTTTCTACCGTCCTGAATTCAGGATTCATAGCGATGAACCCTCTACTAAAAATAGACTTTGAAAGAATGATTGCATATTGGAAATGCAACATGTTAAAAATACATCTGAAAGCAGAACATTCGTTTTCCCCTTAGGCTAATGGTTATAATACTGATCTGGAAAGCAGGAGAAACTTACACAGTTTCCTTTACAGCCTTAGAGAAGAGTTTTAGAACATACTTTCTATATGCATACCTTCTCTCTAAGCAAATTCTTTTACATGCTTGTATAGGGCATAGGTGGCAAAGTCTTTGTAGCAGGGAGGCTGCAGGGGTGGCCTCTGTGAGGAGAAGCCAGGGGCTGCCCCGTGCCACACACAGCCGGTTCCACACAGCTCCGCACCATACACACCCCGGGACACAGCTGAGCCCATCAGCCACACTAGTGGTGCCTCTGTGAAAACATATTTGAGAAAGGGCAGAACACAGTGGACAAAGAGAAGAAGAGGGAACAAAAAGAGTGAGAAACAACAGAGGGAACACCAAGGTCATGGGAGGGGGAAGTGCTCCATGGCAGAGCAGGCCACCCCCCAGCCCCATGCCACAAAGGGTCTGTGACCTGCCGAGGGCCCATGCTGGAGCAGGTACCTCCCTGAAGAGACGGCAGTGGATGGATAAGCCCACACCAGAGCACATATTTCCTGAAGGAACTGTAGCCCGTGGAGAACCCCCACTGGAGCAGGTTCTTCCTGAAGGGACTGCAGCTTGTAGATGACCTACACTGGAACAAAAGAAAAAGGAGAGAAGGAAGGAACAGCAGAGGGAAACCAGTAGTCCTGACCACATCCCCCACCCCTGTGCTGCCCCTTTGCCTCATTGAAGGGACAGAGCATAATCTGCAGTGAGAATGGGGTGGAACAGACGTGCTTGGAGTGGAGTTGGGCATGGGTGTAAAGTTGAGCCTGGGAAAGGGGGAGGAAAGATGTTTTCCTTAAGTGTGCAAACGTTTGTTCAGTTTTTGTTTCTCAATACTTTACTCAGTAATTAAGTACTTATTTTAGTCGTCAATAAATTAACTTAATTTCCCCAAGTTTAGTCTGGTTTACCTGATACAGTGATTGGTAAGTGACCTCCCTGTCTTTATCTCAACCCACAAGTTTTCTCATTCTTGTTCTTCCTATTTCTCCCACCCCTGTCCCACTGAGAGGGAGAGTGAGCAAGCAGGTAAGTGCATGTTTGGCTGCTAACCAGGGCTAACCCATTATATATTATTATATCCTAATATAAACTATATATACTGGAAACACTCCTAAGAAGATCCAGTTTGTCTTCCAAATGTAGAAGAATAAGATCAGCATAATGATAACATGACTTCCTTTTACACAGGAGGTAGAGGTTGATTGCCTTAAATGTCAACAAAGATTTGAACAAAGAGTAGATAGCGCAAAAATTCTGGAAGAACAAATTAGTAAACCAGAAAATAAAACCAATTACATATTGAAGAATACTTTCTATCTCCTAGGTGATTTCATTGTTTGGAACCTACAAACTTCTAAATAAACTGAAGAATTACAGGGAATATGAAATGTCATAACCATTTAAAAATTAGACAAGCATCTGTCAGTGCAAACTGATATTATAGGTGAAGAGAATACTCCTATCCATCTTTGTAACAACCAGGAAGATACTCTGGTTGTTAATAATCCATTTGCTCTTTTCAATTTTGGTCTTTGTGGCTTTTTATAAAAGGCTACTATGAATCTTTTTAACCTGTTTGCAAGATAAGTAAAAAAACTTCAGATAGTTTCAATTAGAAAGAAACTAATAAAACCCAATGTTTGTAATTTGTTTGTGCAAGGACTAGTTTGTCTTCATTTAGAGAAACTCCTTTTAATCACAAAAAATTGCTGACACTACACCTAGTTTCACCATTCCACAGAAATCATATGTCAGTAGAAAATCATTTATAACTTAATTAACCTAAATTTCAGGATCACTCAGCTGGTTTAGTTGAATCAGGTGAAAAAATACTGCATATATTCCTTGTAAATGAGGATGATAAATCTCCATAAAATGTAGAGATCATCTTACCTTACTGTAAAACATCTTAAGATCATAAAGCATTGACTACTCTATCACAGCAGTGATTAATTGCATCTGGATTTTTAAGGGGATTCTACATGTTATTGAATTAAGTGTTATCAGGGCTTATTCAAAATTAGGTTTAGGATATTCATTTAATAATTCTAAAATGCATATGTTCAGAAAGCTATGGTTGGGGATTAAACTTTAGAAAATTAAAATGAATTGCTACTATTAAGAAACTATACTGAAAGAGTATTGAGAGAGAGATTTTGTGCAAACTTTGACTCCATAGAGTGGGAAAAGTTACCTCTCAGATTTTTATTACTACAAGTCTTTCATCTTATGGTAGCAGAAAAGGTATTATAATGGATTTGTGATACTTTAGCAAATTATATCTATACTGCTGAGGCAAATATTCCTAATATTCTGGAGACACTAGTAGGAAAACAAGAGAGTCAATACTTTGGCAAGCTGGAAGTTAGGAATCTGCTCTTTGTTTACCCCTAAATGGTCTTGTCAGAGTATCCGTATTATGCATTTCATTGCTGGGATTGAAGAGAACCTTTCAGCCTCTCTCTTTGCAAGTTCAACTCTAAATATATGAATGGAAATATTAATTTGAAAGTCCACAAAATAAATCAATAAGAAAGATTAAATCACTTTGTCTTATTGAACTTGCTTTGGTAAATGGAAACTGTTTTTCTTTCACAATATCCAGAAAGTGTCAGAGAAAGTAACGTAAATGAACGGATCACGGAGCCATACATTCTACTGTATAAGCAATCTATCAGGTGCAAAATAATTTAGCCCATTGTCTAACATATGCATGCATCTAGATAAGAGCACCTGAGCTACTACTGCACCTCTGCTTGAATTTACATTTCAATTAATTATGCCACCAAATGGCTCAAGACCACACAGTATTGCTGCAATGCATTCAGACTTGCTATTATTTCTGGTTCATATATTTCAGATTACGTGTTTATATGTACCAAAGCCTTTCAGTATTCCTGCATACAGAAGGCAATGTTCCTCCCTCGCCCTCCACCCACATCAGCATGGAATTTTCAGTGCAGGATACCAGTGACAGGCAACTGTGGCAGAAAACCACATTCTAGAAACTCTGCACTATTGCAGTTCCTTCTGGAACATGAGAAGGTAAAGAGCTGAATATGTCCTCAGAGTCTGCTGGTGAGTCTGCTTCCATCACTCTACCTGCACTGATTAACCTTGCAGAGATGTTTCTTACAATCACAGTTGCAACAGTATCCTTAAAGAGTGTTACTCCAATAGAAGAAAAAACTCTACATTGTTTGGAGAACACATCATCACCCATGCACCCAAGAGGATTTGCAGAACTTATGTTTGAAAAAGCATGACTTAAGATATCAGTTTATGTCATAAGTTTTTCCCTATCAGATGAGTGAACTAGCTCACTGCAAAGTCAAAGCAACAGATACAAAGCATAGGTAATGGGAAAGTCTGGAGTCAAAAATGAATTTTAGTTAATGTAACAGAATAGACATAACTTAAATCTTCCAATTTTTTTATGATTTGATATAAAATAATAATTTTTAAAATTATAAGATCCCTAAAAAAAAAAAAGTAATTTGTGATATGTACAGATTTCATAAATTTGATGGAAGCACAAGTCAGCAATTAGCAATTTAGAGAGAGGACCAAAGCCAGAGAAAATATACCAAGATATTGTGTTATTTCCATTCAATGGTAGGCACTAAATTTTTCTCCAGGATACTATTTGATTAAAAAAAAAAAAAAAAAAAAGCTTAAGACTACCAGCCGTATAACTACTACACAGTATTCAAAAATAAAATATATAAGATTATCTAGATTGGGGTTAAAAGGTCTCTGACTTTTAAGTTTTATATTTGGGGCTTTCTTCAATATTGACAATGGGTTCCCTAGAACGTCTCCCTGTATCTTCCAAGCAGGCCATTGAGAAAAATTGAGTTTGGACAACACTGGAATCCGGAGTTGGACTCAATGATCCTTGTAGGTCCCTTCCAACTCAGGATATTCCATGATTCTCCAGTCACAAATTTATACAGGAAACAGATAACAAGCCCTTCCTTCCTCCTTTTAGGGGAATCAGGTATAAAACAGCTGTACTGGAATAATTTGTTAAGTTTGAGGTCCAAGTGAACACAGGTAAGATGTTTGCTATGTCAGATGATACTGTCAACGTTACAGTGTACTGGTTTAAATCACTTTTAAAGTGTTTCATTTCAGCTATTTACCCCTGCCATATTAAATTCCACTCTGATGGATATAATTGTATAAGTTTCCATATTAAAGGCTACACAGAGAGCAATGTCCCCTTCCAGTGGATTTTAAAATGTTCTTAACATGCTTCAGGGAACACTTTGTTTACCCTCCAGCAGCTAAAACTTCAAGTTAGAAAGAAGAGATTATTACTTATTTATTAGATCATTAATACCTTGCAGCACATCATTCTACTTCAAAAGCAAAAAATGTAACTTAATCATTTTTTTATATTCAATTCCAGCTATATTTCTTAGATTGCTTCTTCAGTCTCAGTCCATTATTCATGCAAAAGAAATGCACTTTTCTATTTTGCTTAACCTTTTTTTTTTTTTCCAGGAAATACAGTTGTGTCTTATTTCTTTGGAGGAAAATCGTCACTGGCATTAAGACTTTCTTCTTGCTTGAGTAGAGGGACTCAAATCTGGACTAGAGAGGATTCACTGGGATTTTATATTATCTCTTTCAGCTCTCATATTGCTTTAAAAAATGTTATCTCTATCATTTAAGTCTGACAGTTTAAATAGACTGTTTCTTTCTGGTCCAGGGTTCCCATGTATCTTATGTGAAATATACAGATACTGATCCTCTTCCAGGTGTGTGTGTATATATATATTTTTACTGGCCTATTATCTGTAACTCTAATCAATGTTCATTTCTCCATATCTATAAGTACAAATATTTAATTTTGCCAGCAGATATTGGTTTTGCAGCATGGAATCTTATTTTCTCTCGGCAGGTTAGGATGTCAGGAATTTTTAAAATTATATTTAGTATTGTACTTCTTTTTTTACTTCTGACACATTTACTCTATTAATTTATTCTCCCTTCACACTGAACAGCAACTAGTTCAGTTGTATGTATTGCAGATCTTGCAATGTTATTAAAATATCTCTTATTTATCTCTTTTTGCTGTGAAAGCTGAAATATTTAATTTATAAATACATATACACTTATATAAGTTTAACATGCTGTGTAACACATATACCTGTTAAAGCTATTAAGTTACATCTCCTTTCAGAACAACAAAAATCAGAATATTTCTTTGGTATAGCAACAAGAACACAGTCAATTTTAAAAAGAACTTTTCTGTTTCAGTAGTTCTGAAGAAATATTAAACTTGAGAGCCTAACCAAATGACCTGTCAGTACAACCTTGTCTTTTAAGTTCAAATTTCAGTGAGTCTTCCTTCTCACTGTAATACTGTTCAATTCATATAACCTTGTCAAACAAGAAGCTGGTTATCACGGTATTTCATTTTTGCAATTGCATTCATTATTGAATGAGGAACTTGCTTGTAATATGAAAATTAGATGCACAGATAATACACGTATGTTTCGATTAAATGTCTGATGCTCACTACAATAATAAAACAAGTATTGCAAAAACCCCTCACACAAACAAACAAAAATCAGCCTAATTTTGACATTTGGCTGCCCTAACTGGGAGAAGTGGTGCTTTAACACTTCTGTAGTCATATCATCCTCAAACTTATTCTTCATAGAGCCCCCAGTCACTTCTTCTGGAAAGAAATCTGGTTTACAAAGGAATGTTCAAATATGCCATACAACATCTCTCTAAAAGCACATCACTGCTAGTAGGACTGAAAAAAAGCCATATAAACCCCTCTGTTACTGCTGAGCTTTTGCTTCTGTTTCCAGATAGGAGAGGAGGAGGAAGCTGTCTATCTCTTGCTGCTTATTCAAGCAAGCACCAGTGATACAGCCAAGTAAAACTTTTAGTAGATCAAAGGAAGTCTTGGGGGGCTGGGGGCACAGGAGGAAGATAGTTTCTCCAGGTGGTGCTTTCCCCATCAGTTGGAAAGGCCTTGCTCAGAGTTAACGCAATCAGCTAGCAAACACCTGGTTGCAGAGCTGGTGTCATCAACAAGAATTTGGCTTCCTCAGTCATGGTAACTCATATGAAGATAACAAAGGACTGCTAGGAAGGAGAAGTAGTAACCTAAGTCACAGTTCTTTACAGGAATAGGCTTGTAAACCTAGACTCACCAGGGGGTCTGGAACTGAAGCCCAGAAGCGAGACGGGAAAATCTCCAAACAACGGAGGTTTGCAGCAGAAAAACTCCAATGATTCATTCAGAAGCTTTCCTCAACTCTCTGTGTGCTAGTGTGGATTTTTTTCATGTTATCTGGATGATAGTTAACATGTACTTCATTCCACTTGCTGAATGAATAGCTCTGGGAAGAGTACGCAGCATATTTTCCTTATCCCTTTAGTGAGATAGATTTCACTATTCACTGTCCAATTCAATGACCCCAGTTCCTTACAATTGTATTGCTCCCCCTTTTTTTAACCTTTAAATGTTCCTAAAATCTCTAATCATATTAAGCGTAGCAGTTTCTGGACAGCACAACAGTTGCCCTTCAGAACAGTGTCAGTTTCCGTTTAGATAAAGGAAATAGATTAGATTAAATAGATAAGGTTACATGAAGATCTTAAATACTACTCCCCACACTTACTAACAAAAACCTGAATACTGAAGCTACTAAGCTGAAATTATTTTACAAAAACAGGTATGACTCAAGCACAACCAGTCTGCCTTGTAAGCAAAAGAGAAAACAGGTGTGTGTATATATATGTGTGTATGTTACAGAAAAAATGTACATGATCCTAGTGAGAACTGAGGCTGGCTGGTGATGGCTCCAAATTTAACAAATGACTGGTAACAACATGCCCAAAGCGATATAAGTGAAGGATAAAACAAACCAAAACAAAACACAACACCAGCCCTCCTGCCCCGTGCCAATGGAGTAAAGGGTATTGTGTAGATTGTAGAGCCATACTGATACTGAAAAGAGAATCTAGGAAATCACAGCTGGACTAATCATCTCTGGAATCCAGACTCAGAGACCATGCCCAGGCAACGCCAATAACCTTGCAGATTTTGCAGTTACCAAGTTATGTAGTCTCAATAAAAAATAAAACAAAAAACAAAAACACAACAAACAAACAAAACACCAAAAACAAAACCAAAACCAAACTTCACCAGGCAGGAATCTCACACCAATGCTACTACCATTATATGGCAAGTTCAACATTACTCTCACTGGAACTTGCAAAAGGGCCCCAAATACAGTAAGGGGAAAAAAAGAGTTCAATGGCTTTCATTGCAACACTGGCACAGATCCTGTGGCAAGCAAACTGTTCATCATAGATGACTTCAATGTGTTGCTTTGGCAGCTGACATCTGGTATACAGCAATTGATCACAACAAAGCTGGCAAGATAAACAACAGTGAACTTATGTTGTTCAATAATTCACTGGATTATAAGAAAGAGCTTGTACTCATCACCAATCTGACAAGTCATGTTGGGAACATCAATATTTATAAGCAGGTGGATTTCACTGTGAGTGACTTTGTGTCTCAGATCAAGACATGGCACCATATAGTAAAATCTACAGGATAATTACCTACAATTCTAATCTTGACATGACTGTCAACATGAATGCATTGCTGCTGTCACAAAAATCTTGCCAAATTTAATTTGCATAACTATGGAGAAAGTTCACCAACTGGAAAGTATTTTTACATAGGGAATCCATGTTGGGTTTTTTGTTTTGTTTCTGTGTGATTTTTTTTTCCTTTTTTTTTTTTTTTTTTTTTTTTACTGAGACATATCTCCACAGAGCAGAACATGTTGTTTATAAAGATGCATGACATACTTTCCCAGAGAGATCAAACTGACTGGAAAAAAGGAAGTGTAATGGATTTACAGTGGTGAATTCTGAAGCTGCACAGTGTTGACTTCAAGAACAGCTATTTTCAAGATAACATTTGACACGGATATAAAATAGAAAAATGTCAATGTAATAATCACCCTCCAACCCCCCATATAAATAGAAACAATGTTGTCAATAATGTTACCAACTAATGACACCTAAACATAGGAGCTGCAGAAGGATGTAATGGAAATAATAGTTGAGCGTTGTGAAAAAGAAATCCTATGTGTTTGTCTACCCAAGGTAATCTATGTACTAGAGAGTAATCTCTCTCCCTCACCTGCCAAGTTCGCTGCCTTGTAAACCATTTTACTTGTGTGGGTCAATAATTTTTTATATATATATATATGTATGTGTGTGTATATTGGTTGCTTTATATCCTGTTATATGATTTGCTGCGTCTGAAATCTTCAGTGACTTGGTCAGCTCATTCTCAGTCATCTAACCAGTTTGCTTGTCCAAGCTTATTTTTCCATGCTATAAAAAATACCATCTACAAAAATTCTGGTTTACTCTAAGTAGGAAGAATGCTGCAAAATAAAAGATTTTCATGGCAGGTTTAGTTTTGATCAATTCAGTTGCTTTTTAAGTTTCAGCACAGTCTGTTCAGTTTACTAAATTCCTACTATTATTATCACCGATCTACCCATAATGAAAGCATTAAAAAAATCTGCTTCTATTACTTAAAGAAATAATACGTATACAAAGTCATTTAAGTGATCTCAAAATCTAAACTGAAAATATTTTTATTATGCTGTTACTCAATATCACAAATATCTGAAAGAGCTGCAGGAATAAAAAGATCTTTAGGTAAAATATATTAATCAGTCATTACCCAAGCACAACAGTTAGGTTAGTCGTCTCCTGTTTTACAATAGTCTTTTCATAATTCTGGAGAAAATAGCATATAATATCAGGTATAAGGTGATACATTAAAATCTTTTAAACATTTTGTTATGTTTCAGTCTTTTATTTTACCGCCATCATATCTTTTTAAAAGAAAAGCAAAGCCAAGGAATCCAAGGAGGAAATGACAGTGTGTTAAGTAATAAATTTCAGATTTCAAACATAGACGAGTATTCTTAATTTCCTGTTTGAAAATGAATGGCATGGCCACCCAGGTTAAAAGAGTTTAAACTTTTGTGTTCTGTCAGACAAGTCTTTATTCAGATTCATAACCATTATGGAAGAAACCCCTTGTATAGTGAGCCACCAATAAGATCTTTTACAAGTCCACAGTTCACGTTAAAACATCATTCTATTGCTCTCCATTAGTCTTGTGCACCAGTGCTTTTCATCAGAAAAAAGATTCCATGATTTAATACAGAACTATTATATAAGTAAAAAGATTGGGTCAAATTTTCCCTTTTTTTGCTGTAGTAGTCTTGAAAAGACAGTATGATACAGAAACAATGAAGCAATTTTCAGGTACTTGGTAACATGAAAACTTAAAAACCAAATACTGTTAACAATTTTCCTTCTGTATAAGTTAAGGCAAGTATCTGCACTAGCACATCTTCTAGAGAAAAGGGGGGGAAAAAGCCATAGAAAAGTTAGAAATTAACTCAAGATAGGCTATTCCACTTGAGACAGTTAATGAGTGGGGAAAAAGCAACAAACCTCAGTTAATTCACCAGGTGACACTGACTACAGATTTTTTTTTTTCCATTTCTGCAATCTGTAAATCAAAGTCTATAGTGTAGTCACATTCATGTTTCAATTAACTGATAGAATGGGAAATAACTCCTCAACTTCCAAAATCTGGATCAGACCTACAGATATTTTCCAGTCAGATTACTGCAGGACATTAAAAATGGTCAGGAATTATGTATCATTTTTTTTGCCAGATTATAGTATAGTCTTTCATTATCCTTTTAATCTAGGGATGAAAATAAGTGTTTAATAGTATTTTAAGGACACTGCTTACAGTAGACTCCTTATTACTAAAGTGTCTTAAGTGATAAACTCACAGTAAAATAATCAAAGACAAATAACTGTTGGGACAATAAATTTCTGTCAGAACATTTGGTAACACTGTATGCTACAATCCTCCTGTATGACTTCTCAATACAGGAATGCATGTTATCTTATCTGCAAATACAAGGAACTTGAGACAAATATTTTTTAAACCATCAATCAAATGGAGGACTGGAAAACAGTTTAATAAAAACCTGTATAAATCTCCTAGGTTTATCTTCCTAATACTGTTACTGCTGAATGAAAAATGGATATGAATTTTTTCTGTTGATCTTACAAAAAAAAATTCTATTTGAAAACCATCTGAGATTTATTGAGCTTGCAAAAAAGGTATTCTCCAAATGTAAAGAGAAATTCAGTAACAATATCATAATTGTCCTAAAGCTAACAAAGTACCAACAGATGCAAGAAGGAACAAAGGTTCCATGCAACAATATTTGACAGTCTGAATTCTGTCCTACTGGTCTATATTAGCTGACTAGTTTAAATGAATTCATTTTGGTGAATTAATCAGTTGATTATAGAAAGTGCTATACATTTCTGGTTTATCCTCCCTCTTAGAAAGTAGTCACAAGTCAGGCTTGCTTAGGTCTTTTTCAAGCGATACTAACCGTCCACTGAATATTCATTAAAAAGCTGTCTTATTGGGCCATGTTAGAGTTGTGTATTTGGTACTGGAAGTTTCTGTACAGTTGGTGTTGTTCTGACAATTCATTTAGCCACTGAAGTCTCGAGCAAATCTGGTGAAATACTGTATTGCATTGAGAAGTTTTGCACTGAAACACAGCCAGAATTAGCTGATTAAAATAAGAGTGTTCACACACATTCAGGGTAAACAACATACAAATTATAGAGTAGATGTGAACCAACAGGGCAGCCCTTAAAAATCTGAGATTCCTTGTGCACCTGCAGACCCCCAATGTGCAGAAGTCCACCACAACTCTGGTTGAGGTGCCATGCACACAGCTTTAGACAGCTAAGTCCCATTGAGAGCCAGAAGGTTATATGGACAATTACCTGAATCCTTGAGGTTAGAGCATGCCCAAAACATCTGACCAGGTGTAGATCAGGCACAAAATACATTCTCATTGCCTTTTGTCTTTTAACATAGGCACAAAAAGATGCTGTCATTTTGCCTTATTCAATATCTCGGAAACAAACTGACTCATTCGGAAAATGGAAGACATGCCATCTCAGCCAGCGAGTATTTAAATTAACCTTGCTAGGGAATTTACTAACTGGGAAGTTAGAGGTTAGAACCAGTGGATGGCCTTTTTGTCCAAGCTGACTCATTGTATGGCAAAGAATGCAACATTCCTGCTGTTAGAAAAAAGAGTATGCAAAAGGTAGCGTAGGGCACACAGCAGAGAAAAAAGGTATCTTTAAGTGAAGATCCCCCTCTCAGATTGACTTCAGATTTCTATCCACTGGCTGGGCAAATTCTCTAGACCCTAGATTTTTAAATGGTCAAGTAGTGCATATCACCTCCTCCTCCTCCTAAGCAGGAATTTTATAGTCCGTGAGTTATCACATCTGCCAAAGGTTATTACTGACACAAAGTCTTAGGCATAGACTGGATGTAGGTGCAGACCTAATTTAGATGCTTATTTAAAGCATCCTTGTCAATTAGCAGGAAAAAAAAAAAACAACACCAAAAAACCGCAACCAACTTTTTTTCATTACCAGGACATTGCACAGATAAAATTATAGCCAGCAATTACTATGCACTGATCTACACTTCATGGAAAAAATCCATTATAAAGGTTTTCATACTTTATCTGCAACAATACTTTAGATATGGACTTTCATGTTGCATTCAAACATGTGGAAAACAGCAGAACAGAATTATGAGACAAAGATTTTTTTTCTATTAATTGTTTCATGTAAAATGCATGCTTAACATTTATCCTTCCCTAAAATAATTTATCTTGGGATTATCTAAAATATTTGAAACAGTTTTGCTTTGTTGCATAAGGACAAAGACTATAGAAATGTTCAGGTTTTTCAGATGTCTCCATCACATATCACAAAATTAGAGACGTTTATATTATGAATTTGATCTGAAATTGTTTTGTATCTCACCAATCACAATGAACTTTGTTGTTTGGAATACTAAAAAAGAACATACAATCTGATTTAACTCAGGTTTTATGCCACAATAGCTACATGACTTTTGATGTGAGTTTACCTCACAGCCTGTCAGTCCACAGCTACTTTCAAAACTACTATCCACCAGGTGACTGCATGCATCAAGATTAATTGTTTTTAGTGAAAAGAATAACAAAGCAAACCAAGAGCCTAAAGAGCAGAAGAAAAGTAGTTTCTTTAAAACAATGTGTTTACCTTTCCTGAAGGAACAAACTTTGAAAATGTGCCTCCCTTTCTAACATTTCTGGGTCAAAAGCGTGAAGAACATGGCAGAATGCCAGGAATGTCAGAGCACTGAACATAACATGCCAATGATATCAAAGAAGGATGAATAATAATGCAAGAAAAGAGAAAGGTCATACACCTTGTCATAAGAGTAAGCGAAGAATTTAAATACTTTATATCAAGAGAAGCTGGGGTACCCAATCAAAATCAAATTGAAATGAAAGAGAACACAGTTATTACAGTTCACTCATGTTTCTAAGATTTCGCAGAAAACTTGAAAGAATGATATGAGATTTTACCTGTCACAAAGAATTTGGACATACTCATATGTAGAGGAAACCCATCATTCACAATTGTAGAATTAACAAACTCACTTGGAAAAAGAAAACACTAGAAAAAAGGGATAAAAAGTTTCACCTAAAAATCCTCTTGAAGTTAAGACAAAACCTCAAGCTCATGTATCAGTTATAAGAAAAGGAATGCTACTAACCTCGGTGTACTGAACTTAATTATACTTCAGAGAAAATAGGTTCCTTAACCATACTCAGGGGAAAATTAAGAATGTTAAAACCTCAAACCAATTTTGACCAAACTAAAAAGTGACAAGTCAGGCAATAAATGTATGTATTCAGATTTCCTTATTTTTTAAAACAAATAAAGAAAAGTCTCAGGAGTTAAATGCTTTCTATGTCTTCAGTGCCACCCCAGCAAGATATATCAAAGTGGAAGGTCTTTTAGCATATAAATAATTCAGTATAGCAGCTAATTTATCTTGGAAAAGGAAAATTATAATATTATCCACATTCCTCTACTTTTGTATAATCCAAATTCAAAAATATGCAAAACATAAATAAAATAAACCAACAACAAATTATTAAGATTTACTTTTTCTGGTACTTTCTCATGAAATGATCTCGAGTACAGGTAAAATTCCAGCAGAAAATAGTGTCAAAAGTATGTATATACACCTGCACATCTAAAGGAAAATTAGAAACCCTGTTTACTCAACAGCAATTTTTAAACTTGGCAGAATTAGAAAATCAGACATGTTTTCACACTCTATTCACCAGAAGAGCTGCCAGAGGGCTGATTTTCTGGAAACTCACCATGTAAAGCCATGATCTGAGAAGCTTGTACCGGTAACACCATTTTATAAGCTGATTTCATAAACATCTTGGAAATCTTCCCTAAAACACTGAAATTCAAAATTTTAAGTAAAAATAATGTTTTAAGTAAGAAATAAAGTTAAAGACCCCCTTTAAAATTCAAAGACAGATTTATAGGAATTAATAGGAAAACAGAAGAGAAACTATTTGCCTACTGACAACATAAAGTATTCATTCATGAAATAACAGCAATGGATTTCAAAACTAATTCTTGTTTCTACAAAAGATAATGAAGAATTTAATGAAAAATGCCCTTTTCAGTTCTAATCATTTTTAATTTTGTAATACTAAAGATATCAGAGAAAGCACTGTTATTCTGGTAATATTGTAATATTAGCTGTAACAGAGAGAAAGACTAAAATTAATTGACTAAGAATATGGTACAGCAAAAGAAACAGCTGAAAAATGCTCCCAGCCCCTTCTGCCAAAATGCTATTCCAGCTATTTAGCAGATAAAGAATAACAGCTAATTACGATGAAGACAGCTGAATGTAATACTTCTCAAGCTGTAGCATTTTGTGCGTCAGCTAAACAAGCAAGAAATACAGTATTTCTTTCCCCCCTTCTTTCTTCTCCCTCCATACATGAAAGGACCCAAGTTCACTGTAGTTTGTGATCACAGCCGAGCTCTTTAGCCCAATCCCTTAGCTATTTTCTGAAGCCTGTGTAATTTTTGATGTGTAGGCGATGGGCAAAGGATTTAATTAACAGTGTCCATACAGACATGCACACTACCAGGACTAGCCAGCCATTTTGCTCCTAGGTGATGGCTACTCAGGGCTGCAACATTTTGACTTCCCCCAGCACGTGCAAGGTAACAGGACAACTTGAAGGCAAACCAAACCTTTTGCAAGAAAATCCTGGTACAAAAGATATTATGCCCCCACTTACCACGTTGTCAGGGGCTCATCTGATTGCAGGACAGCTTTCTCCTCAGCCACTTCTTCAGACACAAGGCGACGCAGGCAGGAGGTGGTTACATGGCTGCAGACAGAAACCAAGACCTGCTCTCCCTGTACCAAAACCTCGGGCTTCCCCCAGGGCGCTGTGACAGCTCGGCAGGGCACCCGCAGCGTGCCAGGCCCTGGATCCCATCACCCCTGTGACGGTAGCGGCCGAGCCTGCAGCCCCCTGGGGCTGAGAGAGGCAGCGTGGCTGCGGCAGCAGGGAGGCTGCTGGCCAGGCCCCGGCCCGGCCTCAGGGCAGCCTTCAGGCCACAGCCCCATCGACAGCCCCTGCTGCCTTGCTGCTGGGCCAGGCCCTGGGCGCAGGCCCCAGCTGCAGGGCCGGCACGTTGGCCAGCCTGTGCCCAGGCCCGCTGCTTGTCAGGGGAGGCTTGGTGCTGGCCCCGGCCACCACCCTGGGACAGCACGGGGAACCTACAGGGTTGAAAGTTCCCCAGAAGTACATTACGTCCATCCATGCCTGCAGCTGTGCTGCTCAGCAAACAGCAGTGGCAAAGCATCCAGGTGCTTTAAAAGGCTGTATCCATCTTCCAGGGACAGCACCTGAAGCAGCGCTATCTGCCGGTCTCTCAAGCCTGTCCACAAAGACACAGCGAAGCGGCAACATTTAGGCGACACATTGTCAGGAGAAGCTGGCTTTTTCCCTTTCCCAGCCGGCACCCTGCAGACCCCATCTTCCCGCAGCCTGTCAGGCACCCGTGTGTGGATGCGTTGGCAGGAACAGCCCAGGCCCTGCAACGTCTCTCCTTCCTCTCCACAGGGTTGGGAACCCTCATCCGTGGCCACCCTGTTGTCAGCAGACCTCTCTTGCACCCCACCAACCATGAAGCAGTGCCTCAATTTCCTCATCTAAAATTGGAAGAGACTGTCCTCAGCACGCATCTGGAGGCCCGTTTCAGGCCACAATGTAATGATTCTCCCTGTCTCACGCTGTTGCCTAATCGATCTCTGCCTGCTTAATAGGGGTTGCTCTGACTCGAGGCAGCGCTGTTGATCATCAAGATGTTATGCGGAATAAGCATCCCAGCAAAGTCTACTGCGTTAACGCACTTATGCCTGTCATTTAAATCCATGATCATGGAAAGAAGTACTTTGAGCAAGATGTATTTTGCAGAGAGCCACAGCATTAATGGTGCTATTATCCCTTGCTTACTTGCACAAGTCCTTGAGCAGCAGCCCTTGAACAGCCAACCTTGGAAGCCTCTCTTGGAGGAAGGTGAACATCAGGCAACATCTGCTTACTGAGAGCTTGCTTCAGCCTGGATGGCGTGGGCAAAGGGCATGTTCAACCCTGCCAACCATACCTTAAATACATCTCCATTTTAATAATCTTTCCTGTTCCTCCTTCCTTTCAGCTGTTCTCTCCAAGAAGCTGAAGTGCCCTTGCTGGGAAAAGAAAGGAACATATTTCAGGTGGCACTTTTACTCCTGTTGCTACAGTATAGTCCAGTCTTCTGGTAAGACAGACTATGCATAAAGAGGGAAAGAGAATAAAAAAGTGGAAGATAAAAAGAAACGTGCCTTTCTCAGTTACAGTTGTTTTCCTGGGAAGTCACAGTTGCAGCTGACAGCACAGACTCTATTAGCTATTCTAGGAGCTTTACCTCCTAGTCCTGGTAAAATATTTGGTGGTTGTTCTCCCCATTTCAGCCTTTGAAGCAAAATTCTGCATTGCCAATATCAAGGTATCAATATCAATTGGCGTTGCTTTTCTACCCACAGTTGTTACACCAAATTCTTGTAAACAGCAAATATCTATGTGGCTTGGAAGGAAAGCAAATAAGTGTATCAGAATGGAACCAGGTTACCTAAAGAGGAAACGGGTATTTTGCATAGGTGTAATGACTTTTTTTCTCCCTCCCTTCTTTCCTTTTTCCTTTCCTCCCCTTCTCTCTGTCTTTCTAGGGCACAAGCAGTATAAGAATAAAGAGACAAAGAAAGTATTAAAAACTCCTTGAGGATGTGATGGAAAAGGTTGAACATACCTAATAAGGAGTTATTCAATAAGAGTTATTTTGTTCCTTATTCTACTGTAATTATCACTTCTGTAATCAAAGACTTAAATGTTTTAATTAACCTTGATTTCGTCCTTTAGTGTCTTCAGTATTTTGAAACTTTCAGTGTTGGGCTTTCTTCTCAGCTACATGAGTGATTTCTCCTTCCCCACAAAACCAGATACCTAAGTCCTACCACTCATACCCCTTCCCCACTCCAGCCTCTGTCCAGGACAGACACATGGTGTTCACCAGTGTCCCCCCTAATCAAAGGTAAGCAGAGGACAGACTGCAATTTCAAATAAACCCAGATTGTTACAATCAGAACTCTACAGTTTTCCTCTTTTTTTCTACTTGCTTTTAAGGAAACATGTATAGAGACTGAAATCATGCTAATTCAAAGCCACGAAAGAGGATTGTTACACTAGATGACTGAAGTAATGCGCATGTTTATGCAGAAACAAAAACATAATGCTTTGTTAGAGTTGTTCATCTGAGGAGCTTGGCTCTTGTTATTGCACCCTTGTTCACAGCAGAAGTTAAATGAATTAGGACAAATTTGTGAAGATATTTATTTTCAGGCCTTTTATGGGTGGAAAATTTGGAAAGGGAAGAAAAAATTCCCCTTTTTAGTTTAAAAGAATGGAAACTTCAGTGTCAGAGTACCTTTCTAAACCTAAATAATGTAGATCTGATGTATAATTAAAAACATCTTCTCCTGGAGAATATTACTTCACTACAGCTCTGATAAAACAAGATCCATGCCTGTGGGAAATGATTCCATTGAGAGGCTACTTCCAGGAACAGCGCTACAGGTGACCTCTGGCAATGTTAGACAAAAGCATACAAGAAAATTTGTCTTTTGAGGCATAAAATAGATGGAGAATGCTAAGATCATTAAAAAGGGAAGAACTTTCCATATATGCCCTCTACCCCAGCCTTGTCTAGAGCTCAGTCCCACTTGTGACACTTGAAAGTCAGTCACAAAAAAGTGTTTATGAAACTCTTCAACTAGTTTAAATGTAAGAAATGATTTTTCACCCTACTCTTGCCCTTTGTTGCCTTAATCTTTCTTCTAATACAAAATTTATCAGATTTGGGATTTTGATGATCTCTGCAGAATATTATCTGTATCATTTATATTTCTCTAGTAAGCTCATGCCTTTATTCTGGGTGTTTATTTTCATATCTACAGTGAGCTTTACAAGGTATATATCTTTTTTGTTGTTCCTGCTGACCCTAAAAAATGTCTTTTTTTTTTTTTTAATATGGTAGTTTTATAAATATCTGAAGTACTATAACAAGGTAATTTTCCAGAACAATAGAAACAGTAATAATCTTTCATAGCTTCTTAAAATAACTTAGCTATCCAATGAATGACTACTTTGAGAAGGAAGGAAAGGGAAGGAGAGATTAAACATTTTAGATACTGTATATATTCTACAAATCTCAAAAGGTATAGGCTTCTATCTAAAAGCTCTATCTTTATTAAAAAGGCACAGGTAATACACACCTGTAGCATTAAGGTAACTGTATTTTGAACTAAAGAACAACAATGCAAAGATACTTTGTGCTGACATTTTAGGGTCATAAAGTACTCACATTAAAAAAAAAAAAAAAAAAAAAAAAGACATATTTTAAAAAGTCACTGCTCCTGGCTTGTAACTCAGCAGTGTTTGAATCTGTGGAATTAGATTACTGTTTTCATTTTTTTACTCCCTATAAGAGAAGGAAAATTGTAGCCATGAAACTCTACTGATGTATCCACATTAATCTATGCCTCTATTATCTGCTTACGACAAAGATGCAAGGAAAGTCTGAAGCAGATGTGATCGCGGTCCGCTTACTGTAACATTCCACCCTACAGTTTCATATCTTCATTAGAGGTGCATGTCCATGCACTGTATTGTAATTAAATCAATGTACAGTTCTGTAGGGTTTAGAAGTCCTCTCTCTGATCTGAGTTGTGAAACATAGCAGACTGGCAATGAACAAAAGAGAACTATGGATAATTTCAATATTCACGTGATTTAGCTTTTCACATTGAAGATGACTCAGTGTTCACTCTGACAGTTTACTTATTCCTGTTTAAAAAATAGTCTAGCTAAATTAGAAGTATGTTTATAACCAACATACTGGAAACACGTACAAACACCACAGAACCCCCCTTGCTATCCCAAAGGGACAGTCCATTAAGGTTTGGAATTTTGATATAGCTCTTATCTCCACAGTATTTGAACATCATTGTACATTGATATTTATCCTCCCAGATATCCTACCTCCTTCACAGTGAGGTAGGGAAGTAAGATTGTGTTTTATAGGTACTAAGTAGCAGGAATATTAAAAAACTAATCCATAAAAGGTATCTTACTTTCTATTGATATTACCATACCATATCCCCATGAATAGAACTAGAACTTATTACCAATGCAGGATACTATATGGCCAAAGGAATGCAAAATAAATTTATAAGTGATCATCAAATTCCCTGCTACTCATTGCACCCATAAGCTTGAGTGAGAACAGTTGTGGTTTTTTTTCTCAGTAGTTGTCAAATGTGGCAATGCAATTTGACTCAAAAAAATTGTCTCTGAGGAAATCATTTTATGTTTTGGGAAGATTTGCCTACTTTCCTAACAGCTTACATGTCACTATGTACTTTTTTTCACAGTTCATTGCCAGACAGCATGGCAGCTTGCCATGAAATTAGGACATGCCAGTCTCCTGTTCACCACACACTTTGGCAATGCTGCCATAGACACAGAGCTTCTAAGCTCCCTAGCAACTAGGAAAATCATCTTATAGCTGTCACAAAGTCACTATTCTCAAGTTCCCTGGATCCTAACTCTTTTAATTTGGATATTTAGTGAGAACTGAACACTACTGAAATTAATTATCTCTGCAATTAAATTCAATGCAAATGTTCTGGTCTGGGCTTTTGGAATTTTTATTTCCCCTAAAAGTATAAACTATATTGTATAAGCGAAATTAATTCCTCCTTTAAAGAGAATTAATTATGATATCCAGTCATTGGCAGATCCAAGAATAGTCAGATGTTCTGGCACATCAGTATTTTCAGCTCTGAATTAAGAGATGAAAAATCTCTTCCAAAATTTTATAACATTTTATTTAAAAGTATTACATAAAATATATCACTCAAAAATTCTTGCTGTTTATGATGTAGGTGCTATGCACCTTGAGATGAAGAGCAGTGGAATACATGCACAGGAGTCTAGAAGAGGGCTTAAAGGAACACTAATGGTATCAAGCAAGAAGTCTGCAGCACAAGGACAGGTTGAGAACCACAATACTTACTCTTCCTCTATTTTTAAGAATTACTT
The DNA here is from genome assembly GCF_929443795.1 of Astur gentilis. Taxonomy (NCBI): domain Eukaryota; kingdom Metazoa; phylum Chordata; class Aves; order Accipitriformes; family Accipitridae; genus Astur; species Astur gentilis. Next base: position 18,722,453 of record NC_064891.1, read on the forward strand.
TTTTTTCTAATTTTCATTACTCTAATTTAGTTCGGCTTAACCTTGAGAATGGCAGTATTCGATGTGTTTTGTCATGTTGAATTTATAGGAAAAAAAAGAATTTCATCATAACTGTGTGAGACTTCAAGGTCATCAGCTCAACAGTAACTGCAAATATTTTGCTAATGTCCAAGGGAAACAAGAAAAGCATTCTAACCATGCTATTTTTGTGATTTGTCAGCTGTGTTCCCCGATCTGAATGCATGTTGATGGCATTGACAGTTAGCTGAGAATTTCACCTATGAACAAGGAATGGCTTTTAATAAGGCACAAATAATCAAAATATAAAGATGAAATCATCCATCCCATCATCAATTTCTTAGATGTGCTTTCTGAGATCCAATAAGTTATTTTGGTTTCTTAATTATTTTGGGGGGTTGGAGCAACCAATAGTCATTACATCTTGATGGGCTGAGATGAAAACACTACATCCTGTATATTAAGATACAGAGAGGTGTGAGCATGGGTTTTTTTCTTGTCTTTGTTAGGCATCCAAAAGTGTCAGCACTGATTTCATCGAGTATCCGGCACTTTACAAGAAAACCACAAAACTCTCAAAAAGTATTTAGTAGGTATTCACATAAGCCATCTAGTGAATGACATGTATTACCAGATAATTTTGAAATGAAAGATAAAAACCCAGCCCAAAACTTTATGAAGAGCCATCTGTATTTCCTCAAGCTCTCTCTGTCTGGCATGCTGCTTACTGTTTACTGTTGGCCAGGCCTAACTGTACTGGGACTGGAAGCACAAATGCAAAATACTATAGCTGAAACCTACTGGAAAACAAAACATACAAAAGTGTCATAATAAAATTATCACTGGTCTCATGAGATACTCAGGCAAGTTCTAGCAGAAAAGGAATAAGAACTGTGAAATGTTCATATTTTAAGATAATAAAAGACAACGAAGTCACTACCAAGCATACACTGAGTCATCCCTCACTCATTTTTATGCTATAATTCTGCTGCTCTGAAGCCTATTTCAACCAAGATTCAGGGTAACTTTTTCTCTTGCAGTAGCAGGATCATTTTCTCAAATAGCTCCAGAAACATATACGCAAGGTGTGTAACTCCATCTGTTCCTGAGGGCAAAAACCACAAACAAATTCCATTTTTGCATAAGTACCTAAGTAGTTAGAAGAACAAACTGCCTAGTCGACTTACTGTTACTAATAAATGAAGGGGGAAGGGTGTGTGGGGGTGTGTGTGCGTGTATATTTTACCAGATTCTTTTAAGCATTAGGTTTCACTACTAATCATACATGGACTTCACAATTGACAACTTCAGTTTCTACTATTAGAGGACAAACACTGTCTGAGATGGGTTTCAGAAAAAAAGAAAAAACAAACAAGTGAACAAAACCCCCCAAGCAGTTAACATCTCCTCAAATGCAATAGCTGGACTGCCTATTTATATACAGCAATCACTAAGGTGTGCACTGCTATAAGAGCATCCCAGGAAAGAAACTGTTCCTCGGAGATTTACCCTGGGCAAGGAACGATCACAGGCTCCCTAACAAACATGTCAGAACTCATTAAGCAGGAGGCTCGTAAATACCAACAGATTATTCTAGCCATAAAGTTACAATACCAAAAGCAAATTATTTCTATGGGCTTTGAATCAGGTATTAATGGTGTGTATCCAGATCCTCAGGAGGTGTAAACCAGTATAGCTCCATTGACTTCAACACAGAAAGACACTGATCTGCTTGAAAAAAATCTCCCTTTGGGGAGCTGTTTCTGAGTTGTGAGATTTGTATCCAGCTCTTTGTTTTTATTCTTTCACATTCTTCTGTACATTCATCAAATTTTACACAGAACCAAATTAAACCCTTTGAGAATGAGTTCCATGAAGAAATAATTTAAAAGCCCAGAAATGTCAATTAAAATAATGTAAAACATTCATAAATTGAAAGCAAAACTACCATTATTGGCCAATAAATTAGACTACGTAGAATTAAAACACCAAGGATCTAAGTTAAAAAACCAAAAGCAAACAAGTAGTTCAATGAAACTGTAGAATTGGAACTAATGAAGCCTGTCCTCTGATTTGTGTCCCCTGGTAGGATGTTTTTTGAGTCGAGAAAGGTGTGAGCACAAACTGAAGCTTTTCCTGCAGTAGGCTCACTTTTATGATCTATCTTCTGTAAGGACTTGCTGAAATAAGTAATAACAGATATAAGAAATAATAACTCGTTGGCTTTTCTCTCACCTGAGGCATTTATATCAGGTGTATCCCACGTACCTGTTTTCATTAACGTGTAAGAGTTAGCTGTCCCTGGAAACTCTCTACTTCTATCAGTCAAGAGGGCTCATCAGACATGTATAAAACCAGGATAGTTGTCTGAGTGGTTTTTTCACAGGAAATCAGCCCCCTGATCCCAAATATATGGGAAATTGAGTAAGTGAAAATACAAAGAACTAATATCTTCTATATACTCCTACAGAAGCTATGCCTTATACACTCTGATCTTCTCATATCTGTTGATCAAAAGGGATATTATTCACATCTGGATATTTTCTGAAATCTGAACATCAGTGTATGTTGTTTAGTACACAAAACAAAGCAAAACTTCACACTTCTACTGATACTGTAAACTGTATCAGGTTGCAACAATGGATACATTTCAGATTACGGATTATGAGCACTTATTGATTCCTGTGAGAATCCTGCAGTATAGGTTTAGCCCAAGTCTACCTACCTTTGGTGGTTTACTAGTCACAGGAAAGCTCTCACTCGGTTCACTAGAGCTTGAAGTCCAATGTAGACAGCAGGATTTTGATCAAAAAGTATAAAAATAACATTGAACTATCACGTACTCATATCACTTTGGCTGTTAATTTCTAAAATGTTCATGCATTTATAGCACATGACAGCTGGATGAACTTGTTAGTGTATGTATAAATCATTAATTATTCATTTCTAATTAATTATACTGAAGATTTTGATTCTTGTACTGTTGCTCATTATATAAACTATCTTACAGTTACTCGACTGATGCAAAATCCCAAATGAAGACGGGCAATACATGTTACTAATAAGACTGGTACACCTCAATTGAAGGGAAGAGCACTTTGATAGGTGCAGTGTGTTGGGTGGTAATAAGTCTTTGATAAATCTGCACTATTGATCACTTTCAGAAAGTACTGACTTGAGCTTTAAATGTTTAAATTCTACTTGTGATCCTCACTGCCAAAAATATAGCTATTTCAAAAATAATTTCCTACATTTTGAATAATCCTTGTAGCTCAAGTATTACACCAGCTTGGTAGTTGCCCTGAATGTGTACCTATTCATACAGACCAGAAATTGTCTAAAGCTATTACTAATCTAGGAATTACAGACAATGTTACAATAGTTATTAGCAAATATTCATTATTCCTATGGTAGCTTGGGTATATTCAAAAGAACTTCTATCATTAAATAAAATATTCTCAAGTTAATATGGCTCTTTTACAAAGAAAGAAAATGGAGATAATAGACAGGAAGTGGACGAGTTGTATAATTTAAACTGCTAAATTCCTCTGTACATTAACTGAAGGGTTTAAGCACACTGCAAGCTACCCAAAAGACCTCTACTGCAAATTAGAAGAGGATTATCTCAGTGCAGAACAGTGAAGACATACCAGTATAGCAGCACACCAGTCCTCCTGTAAAGACTACACGTGAGATGGCAAAAAGCTCTGCTATGTAGTATGCACAAAAAGAATACAAGTGAATTGACAAAGAAGTGTTTCTTACATTTCTTTCATATTTTGATTGAGCAAAAGGACACCTGACACAATTCTTCACAAGAAAAAGGAGAAGAGAACAGGTTGTGGTTGATTTCCCTGTTTTGTGGGCTGCCCTTGGCTGTTCTGGAGTCCCTGGAAGCCCTACCTAGCAGACATCCCTGACTCCAGTGCTGTGAAGTGCCTAGATACAAAGGAGTTGGGATCTTCAGGAGATTCAGACCCAAGACTCACAGGGGCGGGTTTTTTTGCTTATCCTTCCATGTCAGTCCCCAACAGTACAGTATGAATAGAAATCCAGGAACATAAATGCAAATCAAGAGTGGCAGAATTTAAGTAGCAATAAAGTAAGTCTCTAGCCACTTCTTCTCTCCCCTCCCCCAAAAAGCCAAAGAAGGAAAAAACTTTTTGATTTCCATAATGCTTGAAAATATTGTGTATACTTTTTACAACTTACTGAATTTTGGGTTTACAAATGCTTTATCAACTCAGTAAATCACGAATTTACTTAGCATGGTTTTGATCGCTCATCCTTGGATATTGTGTCTTTTTCTCAGTGTATCTATCCTGAAACTTATCTTGCAATCAACACTTCCAGCTAAAAGATGATTGTAGAGCTTTGTACTTTTATCATATGACACTTTACCTCCCAGAATAACAAGTTTCTGTTCTCCCCCAAAGATGCAGAATTTTGGTAGAAGCTTGCTTGTTGGGGTTTTTTTCCTAGGGATCAAAATACCCTATTTTATTAACTTCTGTGGATGTTTTCATAGTCTCAAGATCTTTGTGTGTTGACGTTATCAAAATTGGTCATCAATAAGGTAGTAGAAAAATACTGTGGTGTAATTTAGATTGGCAACCCCCCCCAACCCCTCTCTCAAATATTCCCCCCCCCCCCAAGGACCCTCTCCTCCAATCATCTAACTAAATGTTTTTCTTCAGAAAAAAAAAAAGTCCATTTAAAAAAAAAATTAATACTTCCCCTTTCCTTTTTATAACTAAGGCAATGATTACAGGTTTTTTAAAAAGTGAGTAAAGTATGATATTTGTAGGTATGTTTATGAACAAAGATTTTTGTTTTGTCTATTACAAAGGCAACAATGAATATCTATCAGTAACTTATTTTTTCTTTGTTATAAAAATCTTTAATCTTACAGTGTTTAGCTGCTGTCAGGGAGAGTGGTATCTCAAGTTTGAATCAGTATAGGGACTGTTAACATGGTTAGTTTACATAATGAGCAGCTATAGAGGATGCAAAAATCATCAGCATAATTACTTACAAATGAATAATTAATAGCTTGTATGCAAGTTAAAGAGGTTCATCAGAGTGACACATATTCATGAACATTTATGAGCAATTAATAACCAGAAAGTCATTGATAGATGGGCCACGTAGTGTACACAGAATCTTCAAATGGAAAAAAAAACCCCACTTTTCCAAGCCATGAGGTTGCCAACGGTGTGCGTCAGAGTGGTGGAAGGCTAAGCTTCAGGGATGAAGTGCCTACTGTGGGGGAATGGAGGATCCTGGTACTTGCACATTAATAGTTCATTTGTAAGGATCCAGCAGTGACATAAACCTTCCAAGAGCAAAATTGGTCTTAATGACTGACATGCTTTAGAGAATGAAGCAGAAATGGAGGAGAGAGAAGTGGGCAGAGGGAGAACAGCAAAACATGGCTTTCTTCAGAATCCATAGATGTTCAAAACTAACAAGTTCTGAACCACAGAACTGTAAATATCCTCTCTAATAGGTATAAGTAATAAAGGATTTAATGAGTTTTTCATTTCTACCCCAGAGTGACTAATCGCAGCAAGAACAAAGCAGGGCTCCTGCAGTGCTATGTAAGGTTTGCTGCAAATGTTCTGGTTTCCTACATGTTCCTAATGTCCCACTGGGGGCACCTGAAGAATGAAATCCTGCTGACTGTAATAAAAGTCTGCAAAATTATTAGATACTTAATGACAATATATAGTATAAGGCAATGACAGCAGTTTAGCATTAACAATAATGTGGACCTTACCTGCAAACTTCTACTATAGCAGCTTTTGAATAATATTCATGCTAAATTGCGTCTAACATTATTAGACTTAGTAATGAGGTGAGGTTTTATTGGGTTTTAAGTGCAACCTTCTAGGGATTCAAAATTCCCGTTATTTTTTAATAATTTTTAATAACAAACCACCAAACAGTTGCTAGGTAGGAAAGTTATTTTAGCAAAGTTTTATTAACGTACTGTTTCTCAGGATTGGTGAAGCATAGAAGCACAGCACATAAACTACTGGGGGGTGTGTGTGTCTGTCTGTCTGTCTGACTGACTGTGTAATGGCTCTAAAGAGACCATCAAGGGGTCAACTACTTCTGAAAAAGAGGAAACTAAAGAATGCCTTATCTTTTATTTCACTGAGGGAAAAGTTAAACATGAGTAGTAAAGGAAGCGAGGATAGAGATTGCACATTCCCAAATTAAAAGGATAAAGGAGCCTTTGATTAAGCTGTCATATCCATAGTCAGATGCTTTCTAAGTAGCTTGATTTTCAGCTGACATATTAAATAATAAGTTATCAATTAAAACCAGGCATTTGTCCTTTACTGAAATAAGATATCTTCTCTCTTAAATCATCCCCTCTTCTTTTTAAACTAGTCTCCTCAAGAACACCTTCTCATTTTCCTTTTTTCAAATCCCACCACGTAGTTTCCAGTGAAATGCTTCAGAAGGGATTTTATGACTTTGGGAGTGCTAGCAAGAGAGGAGGAGATTTTTTGGCAAAAAGGTGAGGGAAAGATTTGAGGCAAATTGAGAAGCTCTCACAGGCTGTGACCTTCTCGTGAGGACACACACTTAAAATATTGGACACAGGTTCCTACCTGGCCTAAAGAAAATGAACTACGATAAAAATAATCTGCCTCTATATCAGTCAGAATACCAGATAAATTGCCTAACCAATTTTTTTCTTCTCTGAACAGAGAAGAACCTGATTAAATTATTTTTGTTCACCAGGTACTGGATTACTGCCATTAAATTATTCCCATATTTGCTTTTGTGGCTACTTTAATATGCATTGGGTAGCTTTTAATTAAGTAAATAAAGTGTTATTAAACTTTATCATGTAAAATAAATATCCTTTTTAAAAAATTATCCATTTAAAAAAGAAATTGAAGAACTGGATATGTACAAGCATTTCTTTCTCTCTACTTTTCTTTCCTCATGCTCATCCCCTCAAAAGGAAAACAATCCAACAATAATCCAACAATCCTTCATCAAAAAATTCTGGAAACAACAAAACTCCTCTGGAAAAATGTCTTTGTTTTGTTTTGCTATACATGGGTAATAGTCTATAGCTAAATCAAAGATTGGGTTTTGGGGCTGATTTTTATTTTTATTATTTTTAACAGAAGAACGATTATTATATTTTATAATTGCTGATTTACATTTATGTGATTTGGTATGTTTTTATGGTTTCTTTATGCTATACTGTTTCCCTTTTATAATGGCTTTGTTTTCCATGCTAGATATACATCTACTTAAAAGGTTAATTTGGGTTTTTTTATTGAAATATTACAGGAAAGATTATAGGCAAGTTTCAAAAAAACCAGCTCTTTGTCTAATATTGAATCACTCAAAAGAGTTTATAATAGGCTTTTCTCCATTCAGAAGGAAGATAAAAAAAGTGGCTGTAGCTCTGATTTTTTAATTGCAAAGCTTTAAATTTTGTAATTAATGCAGTGTATAAACCTAATTCTTAATTTGCTCTTCCTTTGTGATTTTCAACAGTGAAACTCTCCTGCCTCCTCTGGCTGGAGAAATGCCTTCTTTACACACAAAATGAAACTACTGAAGGTGGGCTCTTTCTGTACAACTTGGGCATAAAACTGATTCTAGCAGACTTTTTGCAAGCTCTAGTTTAAGGCTTGTGAGAGAAATGGAGCGTCTGAGCTAAGGTCAAAGCTTATAGAGTTTCCAGGCACGCCCAATCACTGATTTAAATTACACTACAAGGTATTTCGTCCCCTTAACAGAGGCTTACCCTTCCTCTTTGGTGTATTTTCCTCTGGTCTGAAGTTGGGTGTTGTGTGCATCAAAAGTGCACCGAGAATCATAAATGGCATGTCTCAGTCAATCCCTTGCTTCCATATCATTCATTCTTCAGGTAAAGGTTTAGCTCAACAAAATGTTCCTCTTTTGGAGTTACACCTCTTTTAGAATAGGATGAACCTAGAATATAAAAGGATGATGCAGCCTTAGACTCTGCTTCCCAGACTGAAATCCCATAAACTTTACATTAAAAAAAAAAATCATGACTGGAGTACAAGAAAAAGCACGTAAAGTTTATAAAGCTTTTTCAGTTTTATGGTAGGCTTAGCAATGTATTTGAGCAAAACACTGTGACATTTCTTCATGTGTCCATTTACAAGGATAATATAAAAAATACTCTCAAGTTATATTTTTTTAAACTGTTCTATTAAGGTTTTCTGACTGTAATTTTTCTAATTGTTATTGAAGTTCAAGAAAAGCTCATTAAAAGTACAGATTATTAAAATCAAAGGTCATAGCTGAAAGGTATATATTACAGCGCATATCATTCATCAAATTCTTGTATACAAATTGTTCATAAAAATTTGTTTAAAATTCATTCCTGCTTATTTAAATATACAGTGTTTTCATTTTCAGCAGGGTGATCATTTCTATGGGCTATATTACCGTGAGACAGTGTTTTGATCTTGGAAAACCACTGAAGCAACAACCACCATTAAGTTCCAGTAGTATTTACCAGTCTAACATAAGTCAGCTTTCCCAAGCTGAACTGAACCAAACTCCAGCCAATAAAGGTACATAACATCAAATAAGAATTCACTCTAATGTAAATATTGCCAGAGTGTGAGATATAGTGGTAATTCTTCTTAACGGTTTTCTAAATCAGTTTTATAAAAAAATCAGGTTTGTCAAATAAATGGAAAAGGTTCTATTATTCGCACCAGTGTAACTCCACAGACTGAGTAGAATTCATTTTGATATATACCAGTGCAACAGGAGAATCGAATAAAAACCTGCTAAAGTAGAAAACTAGAATAAATGTTGATATCAGAGGAAAGGAATCTTTTAAAGAATTGTAATATTTTATGATTTTGCTTTTCAGGATATTAAAAATAATAACTAAATACAAATATTATTTAGAGAAAGGCAAATACCTTTTTTTTTTTTTTTCATTTAATAAATGGGAAAGAAGTTAAAATGGTTCAATGATTTGCCAAAGAACAGAAGAGAATGCTAGTCAGCAACAAAGTAGATGTCTTTGTGATTTTAACATTATTTTTCATATGACTTCTTTATTAACCTAAAATACCTTATCATTTCTGCCTATCTTTCAGAAGGTAGATTAGCACAGCAGTTTACCCAGTCTGTGCCAAGACAAAGGGCACCTTTCCTGGGTAGACTACATCTCCTCCAGAATCCCAACCAGCTTGTTCGAAGATAACATAGGTTATGCTGATTATTCCATAGCAGTCATTCATTAATATGGCTGGACAACATAGGTCATGAATACCCTCTATCTCAAAGAAGATTGGGTTTTGTGGGATGTCTGCACAGCTATATGGCAGCAAAAGCAAACATATGCTTGGTTTTGATTTCTAGCTCTTATTATGTTAGATTTATGTGTCCTTCAGAATCCACTATTTTCTCTCCTGGAAAGTACTTGTGCAGAATAATCAAGTTACCTCTAAATCTTTTGAGACTGAGTTCTCTAAAGCTCTCACATTAAGACATGTCTACTACCCACTGAATAATTCATAAATCTTTTCTGAAACCTTCTCCAACTTTTTAACAGCCTTTTAAAAATTTAGTTGGCGGGAGCAAGTCGAGTGTTAGAGTATTTGACTCATTAACATTGTTAGTAATGCCTCTAACAGTGTGTAATCATAACTAATGTAATTATAAAGAGGAAGAATACTGAAGAGAAACTCAGCACCCCATTTCTACTCTCTACCATCTTGATGAACCACCTTAGAATGGCATCAGCCCTTTCTGCAAGGTTTCACTGGAGGAGTTCAGAATCGGGCACATACCCAGTCAGACAGCTGCACTACCTTCAGTTACACATTGGCTCTCTCTGTGCTGGCAAACAGCACAGGCCAGTGTGAACCAAGGCACGAACATAGGAGATTCACAGGAAGATCACTCTGCATGTGAATAAATTCATAACATGGATGCACCTATTGTCTGCCTTCCAAAGTCACAGCCTGCAGTCCTTCTGGCTTTATATAAAACGTATTTTATTTTGGTGGGTTTGCACGAGTCAGGGATATGAGACCGTTAACTCTAATTCTTACCATTTCATCAGCCTTGGCATTATTTACTGATTTAATTGTAGTGTGATTTTCATGCAATTTAATATTAATTTCCCCACTACTAAAGAAAATGTTGAGTCTTACAAGGCTTAGTGCACATTCCTGCAGTATGCCTCGCTCTAGCTATTTGCAATTACTGATTCTTTCTTTTTGTTAAGATAGTTTTCCATTTCTAAGTAGCCAAATTCACAGTCCTTTCAATAAGTGTTTTTATATGTATTTTGTTCGGGTTTTTTAATAATCCTCTTTTTGCCTGCATAAGTGACGATATAATAGGTCCCCCAGGTTGCTTTACCAGCCAGGTTTACAAATTCCAAAAATGCAGTAAATTAATCTTGATGTATTTTATTAAATAGAAAATGGGTCACATTTCTGAAACTAATTATACAATTTCATTTAACTGTTTTTCAACAGTATTTCAACTGAATATTTGCCATTATTTTGCCTAGGATGAGAGCAACATGACCAGCTTAGCAAAATGATGTGCATTTTGCCCATTTTTACTTGCATGTCTTCTGTTAAAGAACTCCTTATTTCTACTCACACTTTTCTGTCTTCTTCCCTTCAACTATGCTTATAATTTCACATATTTGTGCCATTTGAATGGGCACATCAAGTTAAGAGATAAACAGGTAAGTATATATACGGTATGAAATACACATGTAACATTATAGATAGAGACCATTTTTTTCTACAGTGTTGCCAGACGCTGATTTTTGTTCTCCAGGCTATCCTGTTTCTACTCATGTTTGTGTGGCATACTATGTTCCAAATCTAAACTTTATTTTGAATACAACACCTTCTACGTTAGAAAGTTTTGTACTGCCTTTAGAAACACTAGTTAATTTTTGTTGATGCTTTCATGTGACTTCCAATATGCATTACCCAGAACAGAACTTCCATTAAAACACAGTTTTGCTTAATGCATTTTGGAGAGTTTTAAAAAGACTTAGCTCAGGTATTTCTCTTGCTTGACTCAGTGCTCTTTAAAAAACCTACACCTGTACTCTCTCTTTGATTTCTATATCCCCCTGTAGGTACCTGAAATTACATAGCTCTTAATTATCAAAACCTCTGATCTAGTAATTATGGCAACTGTTCCTTTTAGCCAGATATCTTATGCAGTAACCACCAGAAAGTGAAAGAGACAACATCTTTAGTTAATTCAGTAACAGTTGGATACATTTGAGTCTTTTGATTTCTGACAGATGACATTTTTCTCTGGAGGAAGTATATTGCAATAATTAATTATTTTAAGTTTGGAAAGTGATTTAAGATACTGGAATTAAATGTACTGTGATGAAAAAAACATTCCAGTTGTATTCTTCATAGAAACGCAGGTTGGATGACAAATATTTTGACTTTCTGGTGCTAAAAAAATATCCATAGAAGGTTTAAACTTGCAGCTTATTTTCCAGGGATGAATACAAGCCCTTCCAATTGTTTGAGTAGGCCATACTGGATAACAAGTGAATAGAAAAAGGCTGCTTCCCCCCCTGCTTTTTTAATTTTTTTAAATTGAATACCATTTTGTTAAAATTGCACTTCCCTCCCTGAAACTCCATTTGGATCAACATTCATAGAAATGTAATACAACCACAATCTCAGAACAATGACAGCAAAATGTTAGATAGTAATAGAGAAGTAAATCATAATTTGTTAAAGCTGCCAAAAATAGTACTATTGTACTATTACTTAAGGACTAGGCATCTTTTAAAGTACTACTTAAAATACTTGGAAGAAGCAACTTTCTCCCCTGAACTACTGTAGTTTTGCCCAACTGTGCACTAGTAATACAACCGGTGATTGGCAAATCTGTTGTGACTAAAGTGCATTAATTATAGTTATAAAGCTAGTTTAGCTTCATACTATAGTCATTTCATCAATTGTTTTCTTAAGAAAAAACGGGTTTCCTTACCTGTTTCTACCTTCAGCTACTTCAGAACTAAAGCCCAACACCCGCCTCCAAAACCCATTTAAATATTAGTAGTGAGACTTAGACAAGAATTTAGACATTTAAACCTACACCTGAAATCTTTTAAAGGTACACATTTAGGCATTTTCATTGGTAAAATTCTCCGAGCATTGGAAGTTTGGCACAGGCACACGAGTCTCGGGTTTGAGGAGCGCTGAGCACCTTTGAAATCAGATCCAATTTTACCTCTTTGTTAGGTACGTCCATGGAGAAAATAGGGCAAGAAGGACAGGTAGTAGATGACAGGTTTGTTTTGGCTCTATACTATTCTTGACACTGCAGATAAAGCAGTGCTGAGGTCTGTGTAATTTGACTCTGGAAGAAGCTATGAAAAAGTTGTCCAGTCGAGCCATACAGAAGCACAGCGATCCCTCTTAATCCTCTTCAAGCTTTTCCTGGGACAGTGCATTTATGCTATGTTTTGTAGACTAAAGCTATAGAGAAAAAACTGGCTGAGTCTTGTGTGGACTGAAAGACTCGATATCCCTTCAGAATAACCACTCCTGTGTGCTCAGTAGAGCTTCAGGTATAATCATCTTTCTCTCCATTTACTTCAAACTATTTAATCTGACAACAGAACAGACTAAGGTGAAATATTTAATCCTTCTCAAAGGTCAGAAGATCTAAAGAGAAAGCACTGCTTACTTGTTACAGATAAAACTAAACATCAAAGAACTGAACATGTAGGGTGAGAAAAAGGTTAGGCTTTGCACTAGAGCCAACCTGGTAACATGAAGCATTGACATGTCAACTTTAGGCTATTTCAGTTTCCCTATATAATTCATATAAAGAATTGTATCTTCTCTAGTGGATTAAAACAGTCTGTATGCTAAAAAGATGTTCACTTTTGGAGCACTTATATTGAATCTCTTTTCAACATAGGTGTCAGAATCTGGACTGCAAAGGATGAACACCTATGGTCACTACACATTACCTCAAAGCCTTTCCAGGCTCCGGACTGCTGCTTTTAAAACAGCTGAAAGGGGAGGTGGAAAGTTTTCTTGCCAAACTATTTGATAAAGTAGTTATACATGGGAAACAAAATACGTTTAGACACGTGAAAATAAAGGGTAGCGATTATTTTCAGAACTTTTTTTTTTGCTGTGAAATCTTTGATGCAAAAATTCTGTAGTATCATGACTTAGCAGATGTCAAAGATAACTGTTTAAAGTTGACGGCACATTTTAGTTTCTTCTTGTAATTAAAAATGTAATATGCAACTTGTAATATTTCATTCAGAAAAAATATACTGTTTCGCAGATGCTCTGGCTTCTCAGTAGTGAAGCTTTCGTGTTACTAAAGGAGCTCTTTTCTCATAGCCACATTAAAATATTTCATTGAAAGTATTAATCTGATTCTATTTCCAACCAGTCTTCTCTTTCATCTTCAGTTTTTTAAATAAAGGACAGAAGGAAGGACAGAGTATAGATAAACTAGAAAATCCTTATGTAAACTGAAAGACCCTTAGAAACAAAAGTGGGTGACTAATTACATTTTCTACTCTTTTGATTATATTTCTTAGATTGAAAATCTAATTTTAGTATGCTCGCTAAACACTGCTGGCTTGACAGCACCTGTCTCCTTTCCGATGTAATCTGTGATGACATGCACATGACTGATGAAAATACTGCATAGCTCTCACCTTTCTTCAAACCTTTTTTCTTCCTTTTGTGGTATATAAGTACTCATCATGCTACCATTTTATTTTTACCCATATACCTTGACAAGCTGTGAAAGATGAGTTAACAGAAATAACATGTTTTCTTATTACATTAATTTTAACATACCTGGACTAGCCACCTTTCTTTCAGGAGTTTGTTGCTATGAAATTAGCAACTTGGCAACCAAAATTTTTCACAGCAAACTATGCTGGATCCAGAATAATACGTTAACAGTTTGCTTTTATGATAAATGCATAGTTTTTGTTTGGAAAAGGATGCTTACTTTGTTTATATATTTTTTTCCTTCTGACCTACTAAAGCAGCTACAGGAGGAGTAGCAACCAATGTAGCCACTGAAAAATTGCTTAAATATGCTCTCTCTAAAACACAGATGGTAAAATCAAGCCAGCGTTCTGGTACACAGTATCTCTAGAAAGCTTTTTATCTGAGATTATGCACAGTCTTGGTCTTTGAGATCTAAGGACCCAGATGCCCCCAGAAGCTGTAGCTGCAGCTAAACCAGTAGGGGCCAGGGAAGAAGCACCTCAGCTGCCCTGAGCACATCGCTCCCCAGGTCCTTGGAGGGAGCCCGCTGGGCCTGCCCCATGGGTGGACTGCAGCAATCGCCAAGACTTCAAGCCAGAGTTCAAAATCAGGAGATTTTTCTGCATGTGTGCAAGTTCTTCGGTCTTCAGCTTTTCACCGGATTCAGTTAATCAAGCCAAAGATTATTCAAAAAAAACCTATTACCTTGATGTCATTTGGAATGCATTGCATTGGGACATTTGATTTGATTTATACCAACCAGTTTCCTAAATGTTTCTCATCAAAAGACCTGTAAGTTCCCAGGAAAATTTTACTTTTTTTTTCTTTTTTCTGTGATGTCCAGTACACTCAAGACTGTAGGGGAAGCTAGCATGGACTATGCTGAGGCCTGTATTTGGACTATGATTTCACATTTATTTCTCTGTAAAACTGGGCAAAGATGTTTCTGAGCTTTTAAAGCATCATAAACTTCTCTGATAAAAAGTTATGTTTGTTGCTACCTGTCTTTCTGTGTCTTCTTTCTATTCTGTATACGTTATATTTATCCTGAATTTGGACTCTCTTTGACACCATGGTTGCTAAAACAGTGACAAACTTATTAACTTTATTCATTTCACTTGTTTGGTGTTTGGGGGGGGATGCCAGAAGCCACCACATAGTCCATTATAAAAGGGGTCAGCTAACATCTCTTTACTAGCTGTTAGTGTGCTGTTTATTTCAATGTTACTATCAAGTTTCAATGTTGTCATATTTTTAACCTAAATATTACCAAAGAAAAGTATCATTTAATTCACATTAGTTTTCCAGTACCCTTTCATATTTGGGCCAAAAGAGAAAATTACAGTAATACATCATATTTATTCTGTGCATTGTATTATACGCATGGGTAAATTAATGATTTAAATATTCTTAAAAAAATAAAAGAAAGTTTTTCTCTCTCTCTCCTTGATAAAAAAAGATAATCCTTATATATCAATCATCATGTATGGAAAGTTTTTTTTTAAAAAAAAACAGAGCATAGTCCTGAAATAAGTGTAGCAGTCAGGCCTGGGAAGAAGCTACAACAGAGAAATCTATATCTTTTAAAGGATTTAGATCTGCTGCACAGTTTGGTTGGCATGTGGCAAATTAAATTTAATGTTAATTCATGTAAATTTATTAGACTCTTTTTCTTTAGAGTCCCCCATGTTTTTATTGTGCATTGTGTTTCAGTACAGATGATAATAAACTCATACAGATGCCACCAGTCATCAGTGCAACATTAATTACTGACTTGCTCAGAAAGTATTTACAGCCAAAGTTGGAACTGGCTGCACAGCGCTGGCAATGCTAAGTTAACATTAGCTGGAAAACCAGAAAATTGTACAGCAAATGCTGCTTCAAATCACTAAGCGGGGGAAGAAAAGAAGAGAGCAGAGGAGGTGAGAAGGTCACACTAGAGGCATTCTCTGGAATTTGAATTACCAACTCTAAACTGCAAAGCTGACAAGTGTTATCTCTGCTAGCCTCAAAATGTGCATTCCAAATGCAAATAGGGCCCAGAAAAGGTCTGAGACTTTAAAAAACTATTTTGTGATGTCAGCTCAGAGTCATTCATATTAACCCACCACATCAGATCCCACTGGGAGGACCAAATATGAACCTTTAAGATTAGGAACCAGGTGAGAAGAAAAGAAGGTGGGAAGGGTAAAGGCATCTCAAATATGACAAAACTGACCCAGAAGTCTTAGGACTGTGTAACAAATGACTAATAGCTTGTGTTTTCAGAGCACAGTAAGCAGATACCAGTAGGACTGGGCTCCCTACAAATGTAGAGATGCAGCTTATAAAATAAGCTGTCAATGGGGTCACCATGTCTATTTTATGGAGCAGACAAATCTGCTCAGATGGAAATTGGAGTTCCAGGTTATAATCAGCCTAAAGGTATTAAAATATGAAACAGTGCTTGAAGCAGCTAGGAGACTGTAGGACATGCTAGATGAAGCCATTTTACATCCTTCTGGTTAAGCTGAAGTGAGGTAATCAAGATTAATTAGGAAAGAATTTACCATTTTTTCCATACATTACTCCAACCATAGTGAAATATCATTATTATATACTAGAACTCTCTCCATATGTATGTAAGAACTACAGAAATGAGATCAACATGTTAATTCCCATTTTACCAGTGGAAATTGTTACCTTGCAAAGCAAGGACAGAGCTGAATACAATATTTAGGTCAACAAACCATTCAATTCCCCTTCAGGGTATTTAATAGCAACAGAGATGTTGCAGTTCACTGTCTTGCTTCATATCTTAATGGGCATAAGTCCACATCATGAAAGTACATTATAACTCAAAATTTATTGTCAGCTTAATTGGTTTTCTCAAGAAAACACAGACTGGAAGTAGACAACTATCTCAAGTGCAGGAGCCTGAGCCTACTCATATTAGGAAATGTGAAGATTTACATTTCTCTTGCTTGAAATTTATCTTGCTTGGACAGAATTTCTGTCTTTATATTGAATCCATGAAAGCAGTCAGACTGACAATAGACAATTTTTTTTAACTTATTTGCTGTTTCTACACAAAATACTCACCTGGAATTTTCATATGCTTCAATTACAGTATTAAGTAAAGTTATTCTCACATCCATGTAGCTACCAGTCTACTAAGTGATCCTGACATCAATAAAATTGATTTGTAAATAGAACATTCCCCTGCTGTTTCCTTGCTGGAAGAATAAAGGTTAGGACAAAAAACGGAGGAAGCTGGGAGAGAAAGGATCGCGACTGTCTGTTAAAAAAACCTCTAGATGTTATCAACAATCCCTGTGTTTGCCTAATTAGTCATAACATCTGGCAAATCTCTATTTTCAAGTGCAGTAGTAGGTATAATGTTGAGATGACAATGACAATATTGACGGTGTTTAAATTGCATATTATAAAAAAAAACAACCAACCAAAAAAAAAAAAAAAAACAACCAAAAAACCCATCAAACAAAAACCTGTTACTTTATCACTTTCTGCCTCCTAACAAACAGAACCATTTGCTGTCACTCCCTTTTGCTGTTGCATATATTCCCTACCTGTCATAGTTTGTAGAGTGGTGCCATTGCATTCTTTGTGATACGCAAACCTAGAAATACCTTTAGACCTAGTGAGTTAAACTCAACTTGAACGCAGTCATAAAGGATTTGCCATTTACTTTGGGAAAGAGAAGCTACACAGACAAGGTAACTCTGTTTCAAAATGATAGCTGAAAACATCTTAAAAAGACAAGCACTCCTCCCCTCCCAGCAGAAACAAAGCCCAGAAATCTACGGCCTTACCTACCTCGAAGAACACAACATAACACAAAGGTATGGGAAACAAGACATTTGTATGTAGATTGTATGATGATGGCAAAACTTCCTCAAAGCTCGAACCCCACTTTGGCAATCTCCTCTTCCACTGGAGCTCTGTGGAACAGCAAGGTATTGCCATTAAATCTGCAAAAGGTTTAGAATCATGTTCTAGAAGTTCTTATTCAAAATCATCAATCTGCGTAACACTATTAGTCCACCATTCAACGTTGTAGTATCATTCTATTGAATTGATAATTCATTAGAATTTTTTTTTCCTTAGCTAATGTTTTGTTATAAGACTAAATGAACCAAGGATCACCGACACCACCGCCATCCTGTCCCCTCCCGCCCCACCCCAAACTGGGAAGGTTTGTGCTATGGAGTCACCAAGGATCTCTTTTAGTAACAAGCTATGAGTTTATCTCATTTTCTTTGTGTCACTTCAGTCACATGTCATTCTATATGTAGTCTTACTGGACTTCTTATGAAAGCGATAAGGAATAGGGTATTATATCAATATAATTATGGTAGAACCAATGTTTTAGGATAGTTAATGCAAAGCGACTCTAAATCTGCTACTCATCTGACTGTGAAGCTGTGTCCTTGTTGCAAACATTGTTTTGAAAAGAACTGTACTGTGTAATACTACCAGAACATGACACACTAAAAATATATAGTGCTTTTTAAAACCCCAAAGGCAGTGAAGGCAGTTTTTGTATTTTTCAATAACATTTCTTCACTGGCCCACCCCCACTTCCCAATTGTGTATTCCCCATAAGGTACAGGAGACAAAGATTCAAACGTGTCTTCCGCCTGAAGGAATTATGTCTACATTTTTTCAGAACTTTTTGAATTGTCCTTGCTACTTTTTGGGGTGAGATGGGCTGCAAAGTTAAGACCCTTAAAATGGAGGATGGAAGCTTGCCATCTGTTTCCGTAATATTTAAGACTCCAGTTCTTAAATAGAACAATTTATTTCATATTTAAAGACTTAAGCATAAGAGAACTTTACACAAATTTTATACAGCTACCTAGGGCTAGAAAGGTAACAAGTCTTTCATGTCATTATAATTTTGAGTATTAGTTTTCATTTATCATAAGTGCATCAAAATGAGTTTGTCTCTTTGGGTCTTTTTACACAAAGATCATAGGCAGAAAAGTAACAGGATTCCCAGCTGGTCCTGTAACCTTGTGTCCTGATCAGTGGGCTACTGGCTTTTTTCAGCTACATGTCTTTCTCTTTAGAATGTCACCTTTCTTCACCCTTCTTTACCCATATTACCTTCTGCAAACAAAGATGTTGCTCTCCCAGATTTAACTCAAATTTTTAGTTTGTTTGCTTTTCTATCACCAAGTAAATTTGAATTTTAAATGTCTTCTTTATATGAAGGAAATGAGAAGAGAAATGGTAAACATCAGTTTATATTATAACATACGTTTTTAAATCTTATACATTAAAGACTATAACATGGGCAATTAAAAGTGTGTTAAACAATAAGATTCATATAGCTCCAACTGAAATCTATCCAACTTCCTTGTATCCATAGCAGTAAAATATCATTATTTATATAATTTACCAAATGGCCTAAAAGGCAGGAGGAGCAGGGGGACGATTATCTTGCACAAGGCATTAGCTTTCATTGCAGTTGCTTCTTATATTCTGTTATGATAACACACACACGGGTGCTCAAATGTCAAATAATGATTGTAAATAAGATGGTAATTACAACCTAAAGGAGAATGCCTGAGACAGCATGCAGCCAATGCTGTTACAGTCTAATCAATAACTGTTCAGAAAAGCCTTTTTTGTCCACATTCCATCTCAACTTAACATGATTCAGTTAAATAATCTGATTTTTCTCTGTTGTCACAGAACATGAGGAGATATTTCTAATAAAGGTAGGAGCCATTCAAACAAAATGTGATAAGTATGGCTACAGATAATTTCAATATGAGAGCACATGGTACAAACAAGAGGTAATGAAAAAAATAATTGTATTAAATCTAAAAGAATCTTTTCTCCCAGATAATTCAAGCAGAAGTCCAGTCAGCAGCTTTATAATATATTCAGGAAAAAGGAAAAGGTGGGGCAGAAGAGTAGGGACACCGATTCCTCAGCATTCCTAAGTATCATCAGCAGCATTAATATGAATAATCTTAGAAATGGGTAATAAAGCTGGTTTCTAGTGCAAATCTATTAGCATAAATAACTTAAATCAAACTAATGAAACTAAAATTTGATTCAGCTCTAAGCTGTTTAGAAGTAACTGTTAAAAATACAAAGACAATACAATTCTGCCAATTTACCCCCTGAGTGCATAATTCAAATGAATGTTGACAGTCAAATTCAAAGCTTTAATTGTTATCCACAGGAAAGTCACATTCATAAAAAAGATGACATTAAAATTTATTTAAAGCCTCTCACATTCTGTGAATGAAAGCGTGTGCTATTCCCCCTATGTGGTTGAGTCAATCAGTAGCTAGATCATTACCCCATTAGTAACTGTTTGAAAGAATCAAAGATCTTTTAGGATGTACTCAGGTTAGGATGTCCAGTCCTGGTAAGCAGTTTAGTAGCACCAGATGCTGATGACAGACATGTGTCTTAATTCCTTAATTAGGGAGAAATCTAGGTAAAATCATCTTTCCTCTAGCTGAAGATACACACCCGAGAACCTTAAAACAAAACAACGATTCATTGCATTTACGTACATTAGACAGCCATGTTCCAAAAGTGTACAAAGGAAACTGCTTAGGATTTTGAGAACCAAGGTGCTTTTGGACCTGCCAAAATTGGATCTTAAGAAGTGTTAGTAACTCAAGAGTTAGGCTGCATGTCAGTGCAAGTTAGGAAACTCCAGACTATTTATCGGAAAGGACGCACTTTTGTATACTTAGCCCTTAAAGTGAACTAACAGCTACCTTTACAGTCTTGTCTAAATCAGCCTAGCTAGTCTTTTGGATCTTGTGAGCCCTTACCCAAACCATCATGGCACTGGGAAGCAGAAAAAAATATATATCTGGCATGCCTAGGGCTCGCAAGCAAGAGAGAAAAATGTTTTCCAGGGACCTATTGTTCCACACTGAAGCGGACCAGGCTGAGTAGGTTTCTGAGCTCTAGAATAACTTCATGATACACCACTTTTATCTGCCTTTGATAACTCATTTCTTTCCACAGACTGAGAGTCAAGTTAACAAGCAGGCCTTTTGCCAGTACTTCCCCACTAGCATATTGCCACTGTTTTTATAGAAACTGAAAAAAGAGTAGCTCATGTAATCACACAATATATAAACCTTATTGGGAGTGTAAACTAACTTTTCATGAAACTGGATGCAAAGTAGGAAGAGGTGGACATGAGAAGTCATAGGACTGTTCTTAACAGTGGCATTTGCAGAAGATACTATATAAACACTGACTTTTTTTTTTTTTTTTTAAAGAGATTTCCTATATTGAACTTTCCTTACAGCCATCATTCAATTTTCTAAGCAAGAGTCCTCAGCTGGTTCAAATATGGTAATGTAGAATATACTGTAGTTTGTTCTAATTAGCTCAGCCTCTGTACTGTTCAGGGATTCATATTGTGAAGCAAGAGCTATTGCCATATGCTTCAGCATTATGAGAAGGTGTATAAAGTTTTCAATCAGCACTTCAAATACTTTCAAATATATGGCAATTATAGAATACTCATTTACTCCCAATCTTTTTCTCTGGTCTACCCAGTTTGATACTTTCTGATCTCTGCTTTTAAATTATCTCTTGCATCACCTGCTCCTCTGTGTATTCTGTTCTTGTCATATTTCTCCTGATTGCTTGTTCCCCTATTAAAAAGGAGTACCAATACATCTATTATGGTGATATTTCTCCTTTGTACTTTACCACATCATCCATTTTTATAGCTCCTATAAGCTATTTATACTTCTTGACAAGCTGCTTTTATATTTGAGATACTCTTTATTATTCAAGGTATTTATTTTATTGTTACTGTTTCTATGATATGCTATTTGACAGCATTTATGCTCAGCATTTGAAAACCTAGCATAATATCTATTAATGTCCATTTTTCTGTAAATTTCAGAATTTCTAGTGGAAATAATGCTTTTACTAAAATGAAGATGATGAATCATAGTTGTTTAGAGCAACGCAGAATTTTAGGTAAGAATTGTGATCTCTTTTAATGGTAAAAACATAGACAATTTAAACTGTAATCATTAGCACCAAGCAGCTCCCAGTGACTGCCAAAGGGAAAGATCAGAAAATTAAAAAAAAAAAAAAAAAGAAAAGTAAAAGCACATGTATGACATTTTCAAAATAAAATAATAGAATAAACTTGTGGATTTTGGTTGTCTTCACCAGGTGAATACAGGTGACTGGAACTCTAAAAGTCAACTAGTTGACTGCATCAAATATGCAGCTGTTCCATTAAAGGAACTTGTAGATGCAACCAGAAAGCTACTCTGCCATGTATGAGCAACTGATGTTACAAAGTCAGCATTAGGATGAAAGCTGGACAGGGTAAAAGTTATGAATCAAATGCCTGGCTCTCTCCCAGCCCAAAATTTCACAGGGAATCTTAGACAGAATATTTATTTTCTCCGTTCTTCACATCTCTATAGGGGATAACAGTTCTCCTTTAAAAACAGATCAGACTATTCAGAGACTGTGAGAACAGGGAATAATGATTCTAGCAGATGGTTCATAACCTAGGGTTAAGGATTTCCAGCACTAAATTTTTCAGAGGGGGGACCTTCTTTCATGGTGGATATGCATCGCAGATAGCATAAAGGTCTCTGATAATAAAGGAAGATAACATAATACAAAGGATCTAAAAAAAAAATAATCAAATGCAATGCAAATTGAATTGCTAGCAATAAGGCCAACTCACCAAAGCAGTAGGTACCAAATCCAACATCAGATATGCTAAACCCTGCTCCACAGTTGCTTAAACCTGGAGATAGCAAAGTTTTCCATATTCAGAGCTCTCTAGGCAGCACAGATCTGATTATGAGCCTGTACAGCTGGTCAGCCGAGTGGCACGGGGGGCCTTTGGGGATGCACAGACCATGCCATTCACCTGCCTTGCCCTACTCCTCATCCTTCACCCACCACGTCTGCTGGATCAAGCTCCACGCCGGTCTCAGGGGTAGGTACGACCCCCCGAGGCACCACAGAATTGGGAGGTGGTGGCAGACCCGCTGCCCTCTGCTCCGCAGCTCTGGAGTGAAAGGACTCACAAAGGGAGAGGAGGACTCGGCTTCATTCCTCTCTTGCTTCTGCATAGGCTCATATCCTCATCGTGCTAACTATGCAAGAAGCTAGTGGCTGTGTTGTGGTATCAGAGGATGTCTCCCTCACTCTCTTATTTATCTTTCGCTTTTAATAGACTGGAAAAGCAGGACTCGGTGGCCTTGCAGTTAAGGCACTCATCCAGGAGCTGGACTCTGTTTTGGTTTCTGCTCCAAGGACTGCACATGGGGGTTTTTTAGCCAACGGCTACTTCATGTAAATACTGTAGTTGTTGTGCATCACACCCTGATGTGGCTAACTCCCTATGCTTCACGCAGGGCGTGCGTAACAAAATCGGTTCTGCGGCAGGAGCCCCGGGAGAACGCCATGAGTCACTAAATCCCTTTATGGATCTGTGCCCAAGACTTTTAAAATGTATCAGCTAGGCCTTGTAAGTGAATCAATATTTGAGTAATTGTTTAGAAGGTTGTGGCCAGAAGTAGTAACAATGTCAAGATGCAAACTGCGCTTTCTGCCTTACACTTCATTCTCTCAGTAACTTCACTGCATTCCAGAAAGCAAACAGCAAAATGTGGTGCTATAGCTGAAATGGCAAAGGAAGGCATGGGTCCAGGTAGATCCACTATGATCCGGGTTTGGACGTATTTGTGTTTTCTGTTTCCATTTTTCAATTTAAGGTATTCCTATTTGTTGCAAACCTTATATTTCCAAAAGCTTTTTCTGTGAGTACCCAAATGAAATCTATTTGCCTAATACAGAAAAATAAGTTGTTTACATGTTCTCGGAAAATTTCCATTTTACTTAATGAATATTTTAAAAATAAAAAATTTATTTTATATGAAATTTTTTCGTTTGTCCCGATATGCTCTGATGCACTGTAAAAACAGTACCTTATTCATCTGTTTAGGTTTGGCTCAGTGCAGAGCTCTTGAGCTATGAAAGGGATGCATACAGTGTTTTCAAGCCCATGCAGAAATCTGTTATGCACGATGTGTGTCGAGCTGCAGACATTTCTTCTCCTGTCTCTTTGTACAGAGCATCTGATTGTTGATGACAACTGACATTTTTTATCGTAAGTTCAACAGTTTAGTCTGAAAACATTCACCATGACTTAGGGAATTTATTTTGATAAGAGAACACTGGTCGGCTGAGCCCAGCTTTGACCTTTAAAATTGAATGTATTAAAAAAGAGAGACTGGGAGAAAAAAAGAAAAGAAAAGAAAAAAAAAGCTCCGTTTGCTTTATAGACAAACAGTTTTGTTGTCTTGCTGACTAGATTGCTACTTGCAGCTAAGCATCAAGCTAGACAGGCTTCCTCTGGAACAGGAAGCTGCTTTTGCAGAATCTTTGCAGTATTCTTTTCAAATTTTTTTTCATGGAGAGAGGACGCGGAAAGCTGTCATTGTGCAACCTTGGAGAGTTATATTCCATAATTTTGGGTATGCATTTTTTGAGATAGTGTTACGTGCCAGGAAACCCACTCATGTTTCAGATATCCTGCTGGATTCAGTATTCAATATTTGGTTCACAAAACCTTTGTTTTCAATTAATCTTTTTTGATAACTACATACTATTTTTGAAATATGATCTACCCCCATAATCCAATTCACACAAAGAACGTATTACCCTTCATTTGAAAACGTGGTTTATGGGGTTTCATTCATTCATGAGAAGGCAAAGGTTATGCTAAGAATGAACAGTATTTGCATAATAACAAGCACTTAGTTCCTGTACTCCCAATCATTCAAATAAGGGTCCAGAACAGAGTATTACCAATTCCAGCCTGCATTTTTGACTTTTCAATCCATTATTCTCAGTCCAGTGTGAGACTGGGATACAAGTACAGAGTACACAAAAGTTGAGATGTATTCTTATGTCCAGAATTGAGACACAAAGTGGAAGGTGCCAGGAGGAGGAATAGACATATTTCATAGAGCAAAAGAAGAAATCCTGAAGGAAATTGTAACCTGAAAATAACTGATACAGAACAGGATGGAATTCATTTGGTCTGATTGAGTTTTTTGGGAAATGCTCAATGCAAATTAGTTTGCATATGGACAGAGCAGAGCAGGAAGATGGAAGAAATAGCCTCTTGCTTTGGTTTTACTTGTAGAATACCTTGGACATGACCAGCACTTGGTTACTCTGAGCTGTATCACTAAGTTTCTAAAAGACTTTTTGAGGGTTCCTGACCTGGCATATCATTTTACATGCCACTGCACTGCTGAGTTATGTCACATTGTCCCCCTATAAAATACAGCGATCCTCTCTCATTTCAGAAGAACTCATTTGGGAATTACACAGGTTGCCAAAAAAGTCACAGTATTCATCAACATATAAGAGGAGCACACATGAATGTATAGTTTTGGTGCACAGAAAATCCTGAGGAATTATCGTAAGAGTATCCTCAGAGGATGATCAGTGCTGGATACTCCAGACTGGTAGATTGTTTTAGCTCAAAAACACAAGGTGAACTGTTTGAAGCTGTATAGCACAATAACAAAACGTAGCTGTGTAAAAAAACTGCCCTTTTCTCTGAAAACCTGAATCCACTAGTACACAATGGCACATAACTGCCTTTGAAACAGTACAGTTTTAGTTGAATGCTGAATTAAGCTACAGAACTAAATTTTAAGAACCTCTTCTACTTTAATATCTGACTTTGGAAACAACTAGCCAGCTGAAAACCCTAACTAGAGAGAGACAACCTGACAGCAAGCTTTAGAAGCCACAGTCCCTAAACACTCTTAAAGGACTTTTCTGCAACCTGGAGGCAAAACCTACAATATGTTGAGATGGGTAAAAGTTTTCCTGATGGAAAAAAAAAAAAAAAAAAAAGGGAAGAAAGGCAGAGGTTTCCAGGGGCAAAGGCAGACGTCTATTTTGATTTCTTTCTTTCTTACCCCTAAAGGACTTGCACCAATTTTCCACTGAGCAACAAGAATTAGTAACAGCTGGACTGCAGAGGCTGACATTGGCAGATGCGGAGATGAGTGAACTAACAGTCACTTACTGTCACTGAAGAAGGGGGACACGAGCTATTGGCACTAAAATTTCATCTCACAACATTCCCCGCTCAGATACAGCAGGCGGCATGGCCTCACAGTGCTCTCTGCCTGTCCTTCGTTTTGACTGAAGGAGCGATATAGCATGTTATTCTTCAGCAGCAGTGGGAACTAGGAGTTCATCTCCTGATGCTGCAAGGGTCCTGCTTGTCTACGCATCTTATTTACCATAGGGTAGCAGGCAGCATATTTCCTCAGCAAGAAACCCTGCAGCACGGGGTTTGCATCCTACAGATGCATTCCCCGAGTCCAAGTTATAAATGGCCACCGTGGGATCATACAGTGGCAACTGGACTACCAAAATATGGACTGGGAATGAAAGTGGCTCAGGTCACTTCATGAACCTAGGCCTGAACTCAGGGTCTTCTATCCAGTTCAGAAAGTAATCCCTACTGGATCCCATGGATGAGAAGCATCTCCTTTTATAGAACACTGTATGTTTGATGTAATCACCAGATAAATGTATGATACAGTTTTATGTTGTCTCAGACAGAGAAGAGCATGAGTAGGTACACTAAATTCAATGTACCTACATTTTTATTTTCGATATAAGAGCTGAGACAACCAAGATATTGTGGGATTTTTAAATTCTTATTTATTTTTTCAAGAAATAAGAAAAAGAAGGCATCACTTTTACTTTCAGATTACTTTTCAGAAAAGTTGTGACTGCTTCTTCGTGTAGAAACAGATTCCTTAATTGTTCTCAGAGGACATTTATTTCAGAGAACATCCTCACATGAGGTAGGTTAAGAAATGTTTCATTATGGAACCTGATCAGACTTGAAACAAACTTGAGACAGACATGAGATAATCACTGACCTGCAGAACCTTCCTAAGACTCTTAAGCAGCAGGTGACAAAGCAGAACTACAGAGCTGTAGTGATTTTTGCTACCGAAATGTAAATTATCTATGGATACAACTTCATCAGTACCTACTCAAGTAATAGTAGCACAGTTGTTTTTTTTTTTCCTTTAAGAATCTAAACGCTATTTACTTTATTTTTTTTCTCTTCCTAGGTCTAGATAGGCTGTAATTCTCAGGAAGGGAAAGTCCATAACTTTCTTAATGAATTATGACAATTTCTGTTCAACTTGCAGCCTCTCTTTCTAGTACATTGAAGCCTAAAGTGAAAAGTTAAGTCACGTGTTACAGATACAGAGAATGGTTTACATTTTTTATATAAAAAACACTACAGTGACACCTGAAAATCAACTATACAGGAACGATCTCTCATAATCCTTTGTCCATTTATGCATTACACACAAGCTTTTCCAAAGCTACGTGGGCTAATGGACACTTTGAATTCTCTTTGCAGCTCTGGCATTGACCTGCTGCATGAACCCACGCAGTTCACTTTTCATTCTTTTGTTCACCTCATCTCTTTAGATCAGAAACTCTTCAGGGCAAATAAATGATGTACTCATTATGGGTGTAAAAGCGATAAGCTGCTATGTCTTCTCACTTTTCACTATGCCTTTTCAAAGAAAGTCCCCTTCTGTTAGTCAAAATATCATATTAATATTGGTCTACAGCACCAAAGCAATTTCTCCAGCAGTGCCTATGAACTATAATCTCACAAAGAATTATGTACAAGCTTAACTTCCTGCCTTATGAAAATTCCATTTAATATGGCAACATTTCAAGAGAAAGTGGTTCCATTTCTACCTGAAATGAAATGATTTTTTTCTATGAAGTCTCTCATTACCTATTTTACAGAGAAATAATCGCTCTTTGTGAAATTGCAGTATAGCATTTCATTGCAAAAGCATATGCAACAAATTCAGATTTTGAACAGTGGGCTGTTATAAAGTACAAAATATTTGTAAAAAATGCAAAAGAAGGTGACAATTTCATCTATCGTTCATTGGTATTATTACACAGAATCATGTAGACAAGATTGTAACTGTGTTTCAGGGAAAATACTTCCTCTGCATGGCAGCAAAACTGAGCAAACTATAGAGTGAATACACCTGGGAACATTACCAGCAGCTGAGAGGTAGAAGGTTGTTTATCTGCTGAATATTTACTTTATTTATACTGAGATAATTTATCTTTATCTTACCACTGATGATGTGCCAAGCCATCAGAATGCAATTTGTATGGGCACTGCTATGTATTCTGCTTTAATTTGCCACTTGTCTTTTAATCTTTACGATACATATAAAGCATCCAATAATACAGGAAATACTAATAGTTTGTCTACTTACGTCTATTGCTTTTCATGTTGTTACTGCAGATCTCCTCACCTGACAAAGGAAGCATAAGAGATTGTCAGTGAAATATAATAGGTAATGAGGTAAACATCCGAAACTGAAAGAATAAATTCCAACAAAGTTAAAATGACTTTCATAAAATAGGCATTCAGCTTGTATCTGGACAGATGTAAATTATGACTATTACTACTCAATATTTCTCCTTGGAGCATTTAGTTGATTTCAGGTGCTTTTAATGACCTCTATCAGCTTAGGAAATGTGGTGGATCTCTAGATTTTTTGTTTGGCTTTTGTTCTTTAACAGATGCTGAGGACAATATGAATCTACCTCCTTAATGCAGCAGGATTAGAACTAGAAGCTTAAGAAATCTCCCCCCCCCCCCCTTCTTTAGTGGAAGGGGCAGCGTAGAAGCATAGTATTGCAGCATATAAGGCAATGATATAAAATGTTGTTCCAACTCAATATCTGCTTTGCTTTCATAGACTAAAAAATGTAGAATGGAAAAAACAGGTACGCAGAATAGGGCAAAATGTTAAAGATCATTTCAGATTTCATACTTTTGTAACGAGCAGCAACAAAAGCCTTTAATATAAGCTTGACTTTCCTATATAAAGCAAGCTCTGAACTCTGAGGCAAATCCAGAATTTTCATTTGCATCCATCTCTATTAAGAAGTGAATCTAGTCAGCTTCATTTTCAGAGGGGATGTTATCAGCTCCACTCCTTATGCACTGCGATATCTCCTTCTCCCAAGCAGATCAGGTTTCAGTAGAATTTGGAGCGATTGTGCAGCCTGACCTTATCGTGCTCTTCAGACACCATGTGCATTTGAATAGGGATTTCTGGCAGGTGCACAAATAGGCAGAACAGCAGCAGATTTACAGAGAACTTCAGACTCATTTAACAGCCATTACAGTAGGTATCTAAGATCACTTTACATTCATGACCTACTAGTATTGACTCAGTATTGCCTTATATTCCTCCCCGCCTCAAGCACCTCTACTTTACACCCAAATAATTTCTAAATTATAGTGAGAATGACTGTTTTCTATTGGAGCTGACCCAGACATTAATAATCTTAAAATTAATTGTTTCTATATTCTTTGCCAGTATGCTATTATTTTGCTGTGCTGTGTGGAACTAGACTGACCTTAACTCTAAGTAAATTCACCATGGCCAAATTAATTGCTTAATGATAAGGTGGTATATAATGCACTACGTCTGATCTTTGGTACCAATCACCACCAGCAGTTAAGGATGTTTACTCATCTTTTTTCTTTTTAAGTTGCTATATTAGCCATAATGAAAAGTTGCTATGCTTTTGTTTATGCTTTTTCTTGTTTGTTTCTTTGAAAATCACCAAATTCTCAGTTTAATCTTCTCTTTCTCTTCTGATTATGTCACTGGGATCATCTATCACTACATTGTGAATTTATGAAGGATAAAATTAACATCCTGGACACATTCCTGAATGCCTTTTGCTGAGATGAAAACAGACACACCTTTCAGTGAACTTCAGTAATTATACAGTTATGTATTGACTAACATAATTGAAAGGACCCATACCAACTAAAAAAAGGACCAAATTGTGTCAAAGTTCTTTGTTTGAACTCAAATTGTATTTTTAAGTCCTTTTATTTTTCTCCAACATCAGCCTTCCCACCTAAAAAGTATTCCTAAACAAAACCTGAAACTTCTAAACAAAGCAGAAACTAATTATGTTAAGGATACCTTCCATATTTCATATGTATTACATATCTTCCTGAACAATATCTTCCACATAGAGGAACGTTTTCAGACCTTTTCTTTTCACAATATAATTAAAGGTTGAAAACATATCACTGATTTTAAAATTTTAGTTAAAAAAAAAATGTCAGAAGGGACATATGTTTGGGTTTTGGTTGGGTTTTTTTTAAGGAAAACCCAACTTTTTTTTGCCTTATATGAAAAAAAAAAGCAAGCCTTCATTAAGTATTACATTCTCCTTTTTCACCATAAGAAGGTTTACAAACCATTCACTTGAGGGAAATAAGATTTCTAAACAATAGTGAATGAAGACAAAACTCAAAATTCTTTTCTTTTAAGTAGTACAAGGACAAAAAGACTTTGATGATATGCCATCCTTCATAAAAGAAAACAGTCTAACCTAACTATGCTGGTTAATTTAAAGGGCAGAGAAAATATGGGGTGAAGGTTTAGAAAGGGAACTTTTTATGCTTCAGAAAAAAAAGAAAAAAACATAGCCAAGTGAATAGGTACTCATCAAGAGATAGAATAGCCTTCAATAAAGTGTTAGCAGGAAATAACAGGTGGAGGTTGGAATAGAAGAGGGTAGGAAATGATAGATATGGGAGTTGTATCAACTGAGAAACAGTTCAGAGTTTGTGGGTGGTACTAGAACTACCTTTACTATTTAATTTTGTATATGCAGCAAAGAAAATCAAAACTCCAATCTAATTGTAACCACCCTCTACATATTTTATAAATCAGTAAATACAAAACCAGATTTATTTTCTGGGGTTGGGGGTGGGGGCAGGTAGAAAAATTGAGAGGAAACAATGCAAAAAGATAAAAAGGCAACTTTAACCTTCTGTTTTAAATAATCACTCTGGCTGTGCAGTTTTCAGGCATAAGCATGTCTTACTGCTTTTATGCCCTAAATGCCTACCACTCTTTGAGCACTATACAGATTATGAAATGTCTCAGAACTGTACTGGTTTTGGCTGGGATAGAGTTAATTTTCTTCATAGTAGCTGGTATGGGGCTGTTTTGGATTTGTGCTGGAAACAGTGCTGATAACCCAGGGATGTTTTGGTTACTGCTGAGCAGTGCTCACCCAGAGCCAAGGGCTTTTCTGCTCCCCACCCCACCAGCCAGTGGCTGGGGGGGGCACAAGGAGTTGGGAGGGGACACAGCCGGGACAGCTGACCCCAACTGGGAAAAGGGATGTTCCAGACCGTATGTCGTCATGCTCATCATGTAAACCTTGGGGGAAGGAGGAGGAAGGGGCACACCTTTGGAGTGATGGCGTTTGTCTTCCCAAGTAACTGTGATGGAGCCCTGCTCTCGTGGAGGTGGCTGAACACCTGGCTGCCCATGGGAAGTGGCGAATGAATTCCTTGGTTTGCTTTGCTTGCAAGTGCAGCTTTTGCTTTAGTTACTAAACTGTCTTTATGTCAACCCATAAGTTTTCTCACTTTTACCCTTCAGATTCTCTCCCCCATCTCACTAGGAGAGGGTGAGCGAGCGGCTGTGTGGGGCTTCGCTGCCGGCTGGGGTTAAACCACGACAAGAACATTAACAGAAGATGAAAAGCCATTTAAGACACTGTATCTTCCAAATATCAGAAAGAATCTACTGTTGCATGTTGTGAGTTCTCAATACGGAAAGCAGAGAAGGCAAAAGCTAATCCATGGAAAGACTTAACAGCACCTTATGGTTTTTATTTTTATTTTTTTTTTAATTTATTTTATAAGTTTTATGACATTTTTCTCTAGAAATTGTCAACCATGAGGCATGGCTGCATAAACACATCACTACAAGTTACTGCAGCAGCCCAGTACCTATACTTAGCATCTGCCCATTTGCACAGGCATGATAACTTTCCCTATGTTAAATTTTTAAAAGTAACTATGTGACATCTGCTGCAGGATAAGCTCATTCCTGAAAAGTTAATAAGAAAATAATGAAGAAAATAACAAGTTTCTGCAGGTCTACTCTCCATGTCCTTTTTTAAATTTCTGTTTTCAAATCGTATTTCTGGATAGAAATACAAGTCCACATAAATGTTTTATTGTCATATGCTATTTTTTCGTCTTGGGTTTTGACAACATGTTAATTATGGATGAACATATAATCTCCAGGTGAGCTTTAGGTCTCTTTGTGTCATCCTTGTATCATTTAAAGGTTATCTGCTTCAAAATGTTGGGTTTGAATGGAGTTGCACAGTGTTCGACCCCTTGTATTTGGTGTTGGAACTGATATTGAAGGGAAGGGAATTGCAAGGCTTTAAGTCCTGAAAAACGATACTTTCCTTCAAGATTCAGGACATTTACATTTTGGAAGAGAGTACAGACAAACAAGTTTCCAGAGCACTCCCTTCCATCCTGTTCTTCTGAGATGAAGTATGTTTACAGCATGTGATAGGGAGTCGTACCTAGCTGCAAACAGCAAGCCAAGCAAACACACGCTAGAGAAATTTCCTAAGAAATTCCTCTCTGGGCCTCAAAAATATGCCTTCATGGATCTTGAGTCTTGAGTTTCCAGGAAGTGATTTCATCTTAACTTCTGAGTTATATTCAATTTTGTAGTATGTACACAAGGCACCCATCCATCTCTTAACCTCTTCATGTCTCAGCCTCCCACAAGACTTCAAGGCAGAAATCAGCCTCTGACTGTAACTCAGACAAAGACGTATCTGCTGAGGTTGCAGATGAGGATGCCAAGGAGAGAAAGTGAAAATTATTACTAAGTCCTGCGAAACTCATCCTCTCTTCTTCCTCTTGGTTCCATTAGTGAGGTCACACTAATGTACCTGTGGTAACACATCCTTTCCATAGCAGCACCTCATGGTACCCTGGTAAACAATAAGAATACCTTTGCTGTTAGTTGAAAGGAAAAAAGGAGGAGTTTTAAGAGAATAGATCTTTTGGCAAAGCGCAAGTATCAAATATTGAAAAGTGAATACAGAAAAAAGATATTGAAGTATAAATCCAATATCTAAAAGTTCTCACATTTCAAATATGATCCATTAGGTAAGTTCTCTGCTAAAAAATATTTACCTAAATGAAATTACATTCTGACAACTTCCTTTAACAGATCCTCACCAATATAATATTAATAGCTAATGTTGTGATAATTCTCATTTAAAATAATATTGCAAGCATTCCATCTTCATGAGATTTCATTTTATCCACAGATGAACACTTGTGGTATTTACCTTTATAGCTAAAATGACCCACACTTATTTGAATTGTCTTTTATAGTCATAATGTCAAGGAATAGATATACTTCTGCTATAAGCCAAATACCTTGTTATAGATTTTTACTGCTCTCATTTATTTCTACTTCTCAGTCTTCACTTACCACATCCAGGATACACAACTGTTCTGTGTTAGTACCAAAGACCAGAAAGTCTTCAGTATTTTTCCTCATATCCTCAGTAATATGAGACTAAGTTCACTATAAAAATCACAACAGAGAGGATCACCTTCACCAAACAGTTATAAATCTGGAGTTAAAAGCTCCACCAACTTGGGAATCAATCCAAGATCCACTGCTAATTTGCAGGAAAAAGAGTATCTACTACTTAAGTGGGAGGAGGATTTGATTAAAAGATGTGTTGAGTTTGATTATTTCAAACTGGTGACTCTTTAAGATGTTAAGTGAACTCCTTTCACCTCTTCCAAAAATTATTAAGCAATCTTATAAATATATTCCATTCACATGCATCAGAGATTTTCCAAATCACTTTTCTTTTTTGGAAAAAAGTGATTAAGGGTGACAGGATTATTTTCCATTACTGAAACATATTTCAAACAGCATGCTGGTATTTAAGATTTGAGTAGATCACATTTTTTACATTAAAGGTGAATAAAGAAGAATTTCACATTGTTTAGGGGACACGTAGTTTGAACTTCAGTGACCCTCAGATGAGGTCTCTTGATAAATTGATTAAAACTGGCAAACATCATTTGGTCATTTAGTATCATTACAAAATTTTTTAAACTGTGGCTCTGTTAAAGCAGTTTCAATCAGTTTTAGCAAAGACTGGCAAGTAGAACCCTATTTTAACATAATTTGTTATTTCTGAACAATCTCTCATTTTTAGGCAATTAAATTTGCCGCTATTCTTTTAATAAAGAAGAGAAAAATGGAAAATAAACAAGAGACTCCTTCTGAGAAGGGAGCATGTTCATTGCAAATAGTATTTCAGTGATTCTGATGCAGAAACACCGTAATTATTTTAACTATAATTAAAGTTGCAAGCAATGGAAAAGTAGGGATAGAAAACTTTTCAGTGTTGGTAAGAATACAGCATGACATATTCAATTCTGATCTGCATAACCAGCATCATAATCACTCTATTCAGAATGTAAGAATCATCTGGTTGCTGTTCTTTCTAATGAAAACTTCCAAAATAAGTGTAATGATATGGGGCAGGTGCTGATATCAAAGTGAAACTTCCAAGCCTTTACATTCTCAAAAAAAGCTTTATCTTATGTTTTGACTGGAACAAGATAGCATAAGAAACAAAATCTGATAACCAAAGCTCTGCTTTGCCATCTGCTTGCAATAATGGAACTTGGAGAACAAAGGGAAGAAAAGCAAAATGCCAAGATCTGGAGTTACGAAATTGTGTGCAAGAAACTAGTCTCAAATATGTATCATCTAAATACTCTGCTCATACTTACTTCAAATGTACGAGTTTAGAGTGCTGTGAGCTGGGTTCACATTTTTCAATTACTAGTTAAAGTACAGTAACAAATATTTTACCCACCCACCTGCAAAAATATTGTGATATTTCCAGCTTTTATTTCAAAACAAAAGAGCTAGAGGGAAGAGTTGGCAGTGTTAGCTGTGTTTACTCATGATCAAATGTTTTAATATTCAATATTGCTTTTTTTCTCATTGGTTGAATTCTTTGCGCCTCTAAATTCTGGGATATAGCAGCAAGATGGGAAGAGGCAAGGAAGGAAAAGAATATTACACCTGCATGGTGTTGATGCATGTGCACCCTGCTTCACCAACCATCTGTACTGCACATCTCAATAGTCATACGCTCTTAGCTCTTCTAGACTAAGCACCTTATTCTAATACATTATTCTTCTGGGAATACACTGCTCTACTCTGTAAAAAAAATATTTCCAATCTCATTAGCTATCATCAACCACGTCCTTAGTTCAGGTGGATAAATGTTTGCAATCCTTGGAAAAATCTTGCTAAATGAAGTCAACATAGAGGTAATTTAAAATTAAATAATAATAATATTTTTTTTAAAAAAGCAGGTGTGAATATTTCAGGTACCTGAATAGGTTTATTACATTATAGAACGATAGGATGATCTTCCTAACGCCATCAAATCATTAGGCAGCCATTAGACTCAGTCAAAACACCAACATATTAGAGAAGCTCTCACTAACATCTCATAGTATCAGCCAGCCCCAAGCACAATCAAATAGGAAATCAGAAGGCGGCTGTCACACTAAAAGCATATCAGACCAAGATAGAGGAAAGGTCCCAGAGGTTTTCATCCCCCCCAGAGAATATTCTTCCTACCTCCACCTTCCATAATAAGCAAAATATGAATCAGTGACTTTGATTGCAGCTGAGATCAGGAGCCAGGAAGACTCTCTTGTACAAAAGGGTCTCAGACTTTAAATCTCCTTTGAACTGTTACAGTCAGTAAAACTGTCATACTGTATGAAACCAAAGCAGCACAGGAACCAATAGCAAGCAATTTTTTCTTTAAAAGTCCTTATATACTTACCATCCAAGCATTTTAAGTGGGGATTCTGTAAGCAAGTTTCCAAAGCTTAATGGTATTAAAAAAAATTTTTATAATGCATTTAGAAAATGAATGAAAAAAAACCCAATTACTGGAATATTACATAATTGTAAGAATAGACCAGTATTAGATTTAATAAACTGATCTCATCTAAACATGACAATAAGCAGAAATTGAAGGTCACGCATACAAGATGACTGTATTTTTGGGAAAGTAATGCCAGAGAAAAAGGCTGAAAGCATACAAGGAAAAGTAACTGAACATGAGTTCTATGTACAATGCAGTACCTACAAGCGGTAAGGCAGTCCACGGATAGTGGTAAAGCCATCCATGGATTTCCAAGTCAAATTACAATGCTGTTGTTGCAAACTTCATCTTAAAAACATTTGCAACCTGGGTAGATGAACCTCTAGCCTTGGATAAAAGAATAGTGCTTTATTTTTGAGCTTTTCTTTTTTTTTTTTTTTTCTTTATGCACACTGCCTGAAGTCGTTTATACCTGGATTTAAATTTAACTTCAACACTAATACATCTCGTGCTATTTTGTCCTGTCTTGTCTAATGTAATCAACAGCATGGGTCTTTTATCATTGTCACTTTGTCTCCAGCATGCAGGGAATGCTCAGCAAACAGGCTTCTGGAAACTTGCTTATTGTATATCACCTCTGACTCTAGCTTCTTATAAAGCAGAGATAATATAAATTCTTTGGGGGGGGGGGATGTTATGTATTTATCACCAAAAAAGTCAAAATCACCATTGTATTCATACTGCAATTTCCATACTTTCCATGGTTTACAGATCGATATAAGCTCTTAAGAGAGGTAACTCTTTAAAACACACAGTTCTGTTCATGCTGGATAATGATTCTGTTCCTACATCAATCATCTGTAGAAAATTTATACCAAAATGTTATGGCACATTGTCATCACTGTATGGTATTAGAATATGTTCAGTTCCTTAAAGTTTAGACAAACTTAGATACACTAACAATGCACATCACATTTCAAAGTCATCATTTAAACATTGCTGGTGAAACCCTGGACCCATTTAAAGTCAATGGCAAAACTCCCACTGACCTCAGGAGAAGTCAGATCCTGTCCTTTATTGCTGCCTTTATTCATCTTTGCCAACCAAATGACAAATTATTAATAAATGCACAGGATATTACTTAGTCTAAGCAGAGCTGGTA
Organism: Astur gentilis; assembly: GCF_929443795.1. Taxonomy (NCBI): domain Eukaryota; kingdom Metazoa; phylum Chordata; class Aves; order Accipitriformes; family Accipitridae; genus Astur; species Astur gentilis. The sequence continues at coordinate 18,759,302 of NC_064891.1, forward strand.
AGAACTAGAAAAGAAGCTTTTCAAATACATTATACATGAATCAAGCTGTTATCTTCTGAACAATTTGTTCAATGAGTTGGCATTCAACCAGACAGAGAGATGGTCAAATACTGCAAAAGACTATTCTTGAATAATTTATTTAATGAATAACAGCTACTTTAGGAGGATAATGTATTCTGTGAGTAATATTCAACAGCTTACAGCCAAAAGTGTTTTATCCAACATTAATTACTGTTGTTTTGTTTTGGGGAAGCATAGAAGTACTGTAAGGTTTTGTTTGTTTTGCTTTGATCTTCCACCACTGCACAGTTACCAGCACTTGTGCTGTAGTACACAAATAACAACCACCTGACTTTTGTTAAATTTAGTTTCACATTGCTTCAGCATGTACTATTTGTTAACTTTCATTTAAACAAATGAAGTGACATTTTAACATTCTGTGTATCACCAATTCAAGCAGAAAGTTTTGTGAGATTTAAAAAAAAAGAAAAAAAAATCAGGAAAAAACCTCCAGCCTCCAAGCAAGTTGAATATAGATAACATTGCCATATTCACGTTTTCTTCAACAGCTGTCTATTAAGTCCATATTATGATTTTCTAAAAGTGTTGATTTTAAAAAAAAAAAAACACAAACAAAAATGTATTAAGTAATTTACATAAACAGCTGTTATGTTCAATTTCCTATCCTAGGAGGATTCCATTATTGACACAAAAGCGTGGAAATAAGCCATGTGTAGTTTTAAGCACTGTTTCCTCCCTCAGAAGAATTTTAAGCAAGACTTCACATTTCTAAATCAGAGTTACGCTGCTGACAGTTCCTTAACGTTATGGCATCCATGCCTTTGACATCTCTGCTGCACCAGACACAGGCAAGAATTTTGCCATTCTCATAACTAAAGTGTACCACAAGCCACACATTCCAGCCTTCTTTCAGACCCTCCTAGTTAGCGTTAATGCACTTACCTTCTAACTCAAAGACTTTAAACCTTTACATCAATGCTACATACAAAACACAAACAGCTCATCAAACCCCTGAGGAAACTGCAGGAGAACCTGAAGACAAGTATATTTAGATTTTTTTTTTTTTTTTTTTTAAGTAGTTTGTGTTGTATAGCAGCAAGATAACCGTGCTTGATGGGGTATTGGTGCAATTTGTGTCACATCTTATAGATGTAATACTTTTCAAGCTGAACGTATACATCACATCCACTGGTCTCAGGCTGGGAACATAGTATGTGGCTATGTGGATGCTTATGGATACATCTGCACTGGCCACAAGGAATAGTGCTTTTTTAATTAAAGATAACTTGCGATTTGGAAATCTGACTTTCCTCCGCTGTAGTAGAAAGTCTAGTCTACCTTGAAGCCCCTCCAAGTGAGGGAGCCCGCGTAGAAGACCAGAGTCCATGGCAGGGGTGCTGTCCCTCTCCTACCTGGGCGGGCAGTCGCTTCCTCTTCGCTGGGGAGGGGGGAGCCCAACAGCCGCTGCCTTCCCTCACTGGGAAGTATCCTCATCTAGCTGTGCTCTAAATTAACCACAAAGTCACGGCCCATAGCTACCGCTTCCCTGCTGAGGCCAGAGGTGATCCATCTTCGCTCTGCTTCTGGTAGGCAAGTTGGAGTTTCAGCTGTGACGTTCGGCACCACCGGTCATCTACGGCAAGAGCCTGCTCCCCTGGAAGGGAGGAGAGGAAGAAAACCATCAGCAAGTCGCTGAGACGGTGTCTCACTTGCCCCGCCACCGCTCAGGTTAAATGAAGCTTGTGGCACAGTGAATAGACTTCTAGCTACAGAGGTATGATGGATCTGGCAGTGCTACTCTGCAGCTCAAATTCTTTTTCCAGGGAAAACTTGCTGGGTTTTCCGATGATGTTGATTCATCCTTCGCGCGATTTTTGAGAAGCAATGATTTAGCTTATTGTAATAAATTTGGGGGAAGATCAGATTTGTATTCCTAGCACAGATCATATATGTGCATTATGACGTTATTCAGTACCTGTAAGCTTTAAAGCTTTTCAATAACCTAATTACAGCCTTCATTTATTACCTGAAATGAGACAAATTTTTTTTTGAAGGTTAGAAAGTTCTTGCAAAATGCAACTTATACAGTTTTTAAATAACATAGGTAATTTTTTCACTTTTAGTATACGTTCAAATGGATTGGCTCAGAACCTTATGCGCAAACGGAATCTGAAATTTGAGAAAAAAATTAACTCAGAGGCTTTTTAAGAAAAGCTACTTTAAATAAGCTCTTGGTAAACATGCATGATGGTGCAGTCTTCAATCATACCTGTTTATTTTTATTTTTTTTCTGACAGATTCCTATGTCTTTCAGTGCACTGATTAGATAGAGAGGGTACTAAGTAGTGTGTAAAATACTGCATTTTTAATGAAAATATAGTCTTGAATTTGTCATTTAGAAAAAATAATGACAAACTAAATGCTGTTATATAAAGTGTCTCCTATGAGTTTTAACTCACTCCTTTTTAGTCACTAGAATTCCCTGCTCTTGTTTCCAAGACATACATTAAACTACAACTATCTGATTTTTTTATTATCATTAAAAGGAAAATAAAACAATAAATGTAAGATGTTTCCATCACAAGCCCCAAATTAAATGTCTCTTTTGAGAGAAATTAGCAAAATTGTGCTTAGAAAGGTTATTTCTGGTTACAGCACATTTCTTTTGATAACCCAGATGAAAATATATTAGCTAGAAAATGAATTCTGTTTTGGTGAATGAATCAACACAAGTTACACATGGCAGAATAAAGATGGGAAAGTGATTCATTTTTGTATTTTCACAGATAACTTATGAACAAGCAAATCTAACTAATTTAAAAAAGAGCAAAGCCTTCAAAAGGGAAAAAATATTGAGAAATTATCTAGAGACAGGTAAATTAATTAAAATCACATTAAATTCACTATTTCATTTAGTTCTTTGAGTTATACGTGCATCTCCTCTTTAGCAGTAGTCTAAATGATTTTGATATTTGACAGGAGAAATTGTTATTAACTTATTTTGCAAAAGAGTCCGAAATACATAACCTCTAAGCAACGTTTGTCAAATTTCCTTTTACCCCCAAGCCTGAAGTCTCAATAATGTCATCACAACATGTAGAAGCAGTGATCTGCCCTATAGAAAGAAAAGACAAAGGCATTTGAAAAGGTTGTTTTTTCTTGGTGTTAAATCATTGCTTCTTGTTACCTTACTGTTGTTTGCTTCTGGAAAAGGATGAGATAACAGTCTGAGAAAATGCAAATGCTGGATTCAGGTTTTTGATGAAGAAGATAGACTGGAGTCATGAGTTTGTCTCTAGTTTCATAATTTCGACATGACACCAACAGTTCTTTAAAATGCTTTCATATTTAAGTAGGTTTGTTTATATAAGCAATATTTAAAATACATAAATTGCTATTCCTTAAAGATCATATAGAATTATTTATACAAATTCCTTTGAATATTAAATATGTTCTGTAGACTGAAGCAACCGAGTGCTATATGGAATAAATAAAACAGTTGTATTATTTTCATTGTTGCTGAAATTCTCATTAAGCTTACTTCAGGGTCGTATTTTTTTCTCATTATGTAGTCCTGTATTTACCCTACTACCTACTGAACATACATACTTTCACAATAGAATTGTCTCTTCTTTGGGGATTTGTCTATAGTACTGTAGACATTCGTCTGATCACCCCGTGGGACTCGGCACAGGGTCCACCATACCCTGGGCCACAGAGCACTGACACCAATATGAGGATGCTGCAAATGGCGTTTATTCAACTGCGTCACGCCCTTATATACTGTCTGTCGGTCATCCCGCCTCCCTTAACCCTTCTCTTTCCGTACATCGCGAGATCTTCCGAGCGCCAATCCCTACAAGTCCCCCCTCACTATGGCGGATGACCGACGGTACAAACTGGCGTTACAGTTATAATCGATCCCACCACCTCATGGTAATTCGTGTACTGGTGGGTACCCGCACTCCGTATAAAGAGTTTCCGCACGCAAACAGTCAGTGCTGGTATCCCACAACAAACCATAATAACCACCACCAAAAGGATTCCAAATAGGGTCAACGTTTTTCAGTCAATCAAAGACAGGAGCCATTGCCAGGTCGACGAGAGGAGATTGTCAAGCCACTGTCACCTGCCTCCTGTAATTGATTGGCTTTGTCTAAAAGCATATCATAGTCCCCTGCTTATGGGGTACACACAGCGGTTGCTGTAAAGTGGATCTGCGGTGTTCAAAACATCGGTCACACCATTTTGATGTTCGGCTGGTGCGTCTCCAGAGTTGTTGTCCACAGCGGTCATACTTGACAAGCACCCAAGGGTCACAACGACCACAGTGCAGGTACTCAGATGATCTTCTGAACGGCATCCTGCAAAATAACTCACAACAAATCGTTATTGACTGAGGTCTGGTTTCAACCACCGTGACGGCACCCAGCGCACACGTGAGTCTGGGTGCTCTGATGATTGTACTGCAGCATACCCTCTTCCCTGTGTCACCAAGCGCCTCCCACCTTCCCACTTTCCTGTTTCTGGGTCTTTCTTGTTGGGTCTCAACTAGTGCTGCTTGTAATCTGTTTGTCCAAGCTTCTTTCTAAATCAAGAAAAAGGTGTGAGTCAAAATCATACTGCAAAACTGTCGCGAATCCCAGGGAGTCAGTGAACCTGAAAAAACCACATCTAAAAGAGAGCCTGTCATGGGATGTCCTAAGCCGTAATCATCCACGGTCTTCTTCACTTGTTGCAAAAGCTTGCTATCTAACGGAGACCACTCCACCCCTACACCACCTGGACCAGCTCGGACTGGGCAAACTAAAGGGGGTCCTTCAAAGCGTATGCCGTCCATAACACATTCCTTTGCTACAATTTTCCAGTCTGGCAACGTGACCTTCGGTGAATCGGGAACTCCTTTCTGTTCCCCAGCTGCTTGTAGCAGCTGCCGCTGTTGCTTCACCTGCTCTTGCATCTCCTCTACTACTCGCTGCAACATCTGCAGCGGATCTGTAGCTGGGTCGGGCGCAGGTATTAAAGGCATAGGCGTTGCCTTTTCACTGGCTGCTGCCGACTGCGCCTTACAGTCGGAGATAGCCTTTTGTTTTATCGCTGCGTGCGGCGGACGACAGCGGTGTCCGCCCACCAGTTGCCACGCCTCCTCTAACCGTTGAGCCGACCCCTCGATTGAGTCCGGCCCACTCTCTTCCTCTTCCGCTACGCGCGTAAGAGGGGGTGTCCTGACTTTCCTTCCTCCTTCCTTTGGCCGTGCTCCGCCTCTCCCGACCTCCGGAGAGACATCCGGGGAGAAAGCGGATGTCGGCGCCATCTTAGGGTGAGCTTGTGGCGCGGTTCGCAAAACACGTCCCGGCACCCAATCCTCCGGATCATACAGGGGAACCGCTCCCTCCTCTACCTGCTCCTTTTCTGATCCCTTCATCACAGCCCTCTCCGCCTCCTCTAGTCTCTGCCTCTCCTTCTCCCGTCTCCTTTGCTCAGCCACGGGTTCCTCTGCCTCCTGAATTAACTGTCGCTCTTTCTCCCGCTCCTCCTCTCTCGCCCGTTCACGCTCCCGTTCAAACTCCTCCCAAGGGTATCCCGGTGGTTCGGCCGGTGCCGACGGCTGCACTGGGAGCACCAGAGGCGTCTGCTCCGCTACCTCCGTCAGCCCTTCTTGTCCGCGCCTCCCCATCCGCCTGCACGCCCCGCTCCGCCTGCGCGTGCATCAATCTCTTTGCTTCCTTCCATGTTAAGCCCTCCTCCCGCACTTTCCTGAAAATCGCCCTAATCCGCCCCCACGTCTTTAACTCCGGACCATGCTGCGTCGCCATAGCCCGTTCCGCTAAAGCCGCGGTGCATTTCGGCCAGCACTCAGGAGACAATATGTCCCCCGGGCGCTCTATCGCTTCCTCTTTCAGGAGCCGCTCTAGGCAAGCTTTCGCTTCTTTTTGTCCCATAGGGATTTTTACCTCTCTAGAGCATGAGTCCAACACCTTCAGGACTCCTTCCATGCCTGGCCAGGCCTTCGATTACGCCCCGCGTAATCCGCCGATGTCCAATCACGTCAGGGTCACCACTTGTAGACATTCGTCTGATCACCCCGTGGGACTCGGCACAGGGTCCACCATACCCTGGGCCACAGAGCACTGACACCAATATGAGGATGCTGCAAATGGCGTTTATTCAACTGCGTCACGCCCTTATATACTGTCTGTCGGTCATCCCGCCTCCTTTAACCCTTCTCTTTCCGTACATCGCGAGATCTTCCGAGCGCCAATCCCTACATAGTACGATGTGAATCACAAGTCACGTATGTATCAATTCACTTTTGTAAAATTCAGAGACAAAAAGACATTTTCATTTTTATTATAGAAATAAATGGAACAAGAAAAAATTACCAGAATCTGGTCATTAGAATTTCTGATTAAGCTTGACTTCGCTCTCAAAGCTGGGCCCAACACCTCTCTCGGAATTAAACCTACCTGCAATGGCAAATACACCTGTAGAGACAGACAGCAATTTAGCCTTTATATGCAGGGAACTTCAAATTTCTCTGTGGTTTAGCATTCCAGAAAAGGTGTATGCAGGAAGCCACCTGGAAGAAGAAATGGGAAAATGACTATGCTGACCGTTGCCCAGGAGGATCTTTTCATTGACTGCAACTGTGCTTCGGAACACTCAGCACTTTTTTCGTCAAGGTTTGAGTCAATGGTGGCAGAAGGTGCTTCAGGGTTCCCAAGTGAAATTTGTCATCCTTGGGAGATACTGCCTATGTAGGAGTTGAGAAACTAGGTAACTAAGAATTAGAGTCAGTGAAAGAGCACTGTTATTTACGCCAAAGAGCAAGAAAAAAACAGCTGGAAATGTGTTGATTTTGATTTCTCCACCCCAACTGCCTGAACTGAATGGCTGCTCACCAGGGGTGCATAGAGGCTCACGGGGGCAGGAGGCAGGGGGGCAGAAATTGAGCACTATGACATTGTAAAAAACAAAGGAAATATCAGTATAAACCAGACAAAACAACACGTGGGCTTTTTTCCCTCTCTCTCTTTCTTAGATAAGTGCTCTAATCAGAAGAAGTCATGTTCCCTTGTGAGTTTCTTTTTAAAAAACTGAAGGACTTTAAACCAACACATCTTTTCAAGTTTCTTGCTTTTTCTTTCATAGTATAAGTATAAGGTGCCTAAACATTTGTATTTTTAGTTGATTTACTGATTCTGTTTCAGTAGAAAAATACAATTTTCATTTTATTTTGAATGTTTCATAGCTCCAAACATCAGTAAAAGTTTTGGATGTTCCAAGAAAAGAAATCTGCTGATTATTTCACCTACTAACATCAAGTAGTGACTGGTCTGATCTATGTAGGTAAGAGAAAAATGTAGAATTAAGAATTTCAAACCCTTCAACATGTTATTTTATAAAAGTTTTAAGTCTAGTTACTATAACCCAAAGTCCTGACTTTTCAAACTTGATTTTCTGAATCAATGACAAATTCCTCTTACTTTAATGGCACCTTAATTTCAGTCTTCATTACATGTTCAAAAATATTAATGCAAACAGCTTCATCTTACCAGTCAGCCTACCAGACATGTTTTGTTAATGATCGATTAAATTTTTTAGCATGGAATCAACTATAGAATAAATCATTTATTTATCGGGCTGCTACAGATAGCAGTTTTCAAGTTTTTCCATGAATATTGAAAAATAACACAGGTTTATAAACAAACACAGGGAAAAGGAGGAAAAAAAACCCAACACACTATGGGCTGGATTGATATACCAATAATAACAATAATAAGTGCACACGCTCTCTAATATATGAAGAACTAATGAAGTGCATTCAAGTTTATGAAAGTATCTTCAAGTGGTGCTTACAGCTTTCTTTTATCAAAGATGCTGGTCAATACTTTATAGCTTCTCTGAGCTTATTTACTCTGATCAAAGTATGGAATATAAAAGATTAAACTCTTCTACTAATTACATGCCTGAAGGCACATTAACAATGCAAGTGTCAAAGCTCTGCTGAAAATTCATTTCGCATTTTTAATAAAAACTGATAGCAAGGTTTTGAATGCATCTAACTGGAAAAAAGTAATTTTTGTTTCAGTAGGTTCTTTACGAGGAGAGTGTAGAAGCCCTGAAACCTCACAAACACAAGGGTATAGGTAATTTGTGCTCTGAAAATGGACTACTAGAAATCTTCCTGTGAAACAATTCACAGTGAATTTCTCCTTAATAACTTGCTGGGACCAAAAAATAACTCAGCACTAGAATTCAACCCTAAATTTTTTATCAAAACCATCAATTTCAAAACTTTCAAAAAATCAAATATTCAAAATGTTACTCTTAGTTTTATGGAACAGAATTCAACCGTTAACTATTTCAAAATTCGTAAATTTTTTCATGCCTTAAATATCTCTCATGTTTCTACAATACTTGACTCCTCTCTCTTCCCATCCTGCAGCAGACAGTAATTTCCTTAACTGTGTTATGTGAAAACATGAAATAAAAGCATTTTATAGTCTTCCTGAAAACCTTTGTAGTGTAATAGGCTCTCGTGGAACTTGAGCTTCTGAAGGTCAGAATATTGCAAAGGTACGTTACCTTTTTCCATAGCTCTTATTTATCACGATTACCTATCAGCTTGTGCTGCATTTTCAGGGAAGTGGGATGGTCGGACCTTGCCATCAGTGAAACGAGAGCTTCTTGCCTCGAACTCGGCCGTGCCAGGGATGCCAGCTCAATATTCTCTGTCAGTCAGTGTGGAGCAGAGAAGCAGGCAAGGTGGAAGACATGATACAGCCCGCAACATTGTTTGTTGGTCCAAGTACAATACAGAAGGGGTCTATTGTGTGTCCAGTATTTGCCAGAAAACATCCTGAGAAATTAAGCAATGTTAGATATTACATAAATTCTAGTAAAAATTTCCAGTTAGCTCTCTCTGAACTACATTTGTAAGTAATTGAATAATGGAGTAAATCTTCTTTTTTGAGCTGAAATTACAGTCCCTTTGAATACATAGTAAGGCAATCCTTGAGTTTCCTAGATTGTGAAGATTTTAACAAGTTTTTCTATCAGTATTTGTCATCTGGATGTGAATACATTACTCCCAGGTGACTTGGAATTATTTGCTTCTTCAACTTTAATATGACTTTATTCTAAACATACTAATGTTGATTTGAGAGGTGATTGTGTGACCACTAAAGATAGCAATTCATGAGTGATCTATGAAAAACATCCAGAAGAGTAATTTACAAAGTAGTTTTGTTTTGTTTGCTTATAAAGAATGTCCAGGCAAGACCTTAGACTTGCTCTTATATCACAAAGAAAAATAAACAGCTTAATTAATTTGCTCTGTGAACATTCATGCCAAAAGCTGGAAGAAAGAAAAAAAAAAAAAGAAAAAAAAAAGCGCCAACAATTATGGGCACTAATGTCAATTCTGTAATGATTTTCTGACCCATCTGCCTCTGTGATGAACCTCAACAACAGTTTAACTTGTATATGGAAGCAATATTTTTTAAAAAAGGCTTCTTATTTTATTCTAGGAGGAAAATAAAACCATTTTCAATTGTCTACTACATCTTTAATTTTGAGAGGTAGAGTTAGAGAAGGGAGAAACATAGTCAGAAAAACAGCAGATGTTTTCTTATTTAAGAGTTATGTACTAAAAACTTCCCTCAAGGGAATCGCCAGCTCTACCAGTTTTGTCAAACACTGTCACAGAGCCAAAGTGCACCTCAACATGTCTGATCAGCCTGCAGCCTAGGAAACTGAGAAAATCACTTTACACTTTCCTTCCACAAATCCCCTCAGATGTGACAAAGCAAAGGGGGGGGCTGGGGGGGAGTGAAGCCACAACAGCAGAAAGTAGAAGTGTTTCAGAAACACCAAGATGATGACTTTCTTTAAGTCATCACACACAGAGGCTTTTTCTTCACTTGGCTTAAGAAAATTCCTAAATAAATCTCTCTCATATTGTAGTGAAAAAAGACAACGTCAAACCTGATAAAACTTTTGAAACATAAAACGATGTTACAGAAGTAACCGTTTTATAGCTTGTATGAAGAAAATCTTGCATGCAACTTCCCTTCCCATGCAACTTCAGAGGATGAACAGATCTACAGATGCTAAGGGTCCAATAGCACAGTTAGTAGTTTCCCCTTTGACTAGAAAAGCAAAAAAAATAAATCTAGATACTCCTATGTAACTATAAAACAGAATAATAAATACCTGTCATGACGACCCAAGATGTTTCTATAGCTGGTGTTTTGCCAGGAGCGTATATCTAAATCACAGTTCCTGCTGAAAATAATGACAAACAAAACTTACCCTGCAATAACAGTTCAGCTTTCCTGAGTTTTGCCAGGATGTTTATAGTCAATCTTTTCCTTTCCCTGTTAGGTCAAACTGTGCTATTAGTGCCTATCTTTCCATTTAGTTCAAATGCCTGATACCCAATCAAGGCTCAGGTAAATGGCAAACAGAGAGAAGTGGAGTTATTCAGGATCTAGAATATATGCTTGTTGTCATCTGATTATGCGACTTTTCCACATTGAGGATGAGAACATCAAGGAAAGAATCCCTTTCTATGCAACAAACCACAGCTGAGGTATGGTGCCATGCTTCTCACACTCCTGATAGTATACTGTTTACTCAAGTAACTCAAGCTGACAGTGAACAAGAGGTGATTGGATCACCCAGAGTACAATTTAACATATGCAGTACAGCTGTTGACATAAGTAGCATGGCATACGGTACCATTGGTTAGCTAAGACTCATCTTACGTTAAAAATTACTTGGAAATTACTAAGAAAATGCTAATGGTTACTTTAGTGGCAAAATGCTTGTAAAGAGAATCTTAATGGAGAAAGACACCACCAAGACAAACCACAGGTAGAAAGCCTCATGGCACCAAATGAAGTTGCTTTCAAAGACCTATGACTGAGGATCACCAGTCAGGAAAAGGAATCATGTTCTCCTATGCGACTCTCTGCCTTCACCTCCACCTTTTCCCAGAAAGGATACAGCCACATTAGCACGTTCTGCTCGGGTTCCCATGCTGTCTAAGACTTAGATGATGTCCTGCAGCCTGCTTTCTCAATTTGTCTCAAAACATTCCTCTTCTTACCAAGTTTTAAGTGCTTTACAATCCCTATATATTGCAGACTGCAATATGTGACTTCTGTAAGATACACTTTTGGGTTGGTAAGTCACATATTTCTAAATGCTGCTATAAATTCTGTATATTTTTACAGTAACTACAGTGCCATGAAAGTCAACATAGCTGATGGTACCACACAAAACAGTTGTTTGATCAACTGATTAAGCAGCAGTCGATATTAGTACTGCAATTGCAACTATAGCCTAGAATATTATTATTGATTTATATAGCAAAACATATTTCACAAAATGTTCCAAACAGCATGCAGTTTTATATATGATACAACAGATACGTGAAACAAACAGGAATGGGAAGTAGTACGCAAGTGAAGTTACAGCATTGTTTAATAAGACAACTGGATTTTAAATTCTGCCCTGAGAAAACAGGTTTCTGATATGTCAATATATATTTTGAACTATTCCCCTTATTAAATTATTATTTCACAGTGTACAGAAAACCAAGGTCTTTGCATAAGGCAACTAAAGGAGGGGAAGTTAAGGTAAAATTCAGGAAATTTGGAAAATCTCCAGTTATACAATATTTATACTAAAATTTTTGTCTCAGTGTGGGCTGAGATTTTAAATAATTTTGATTCAGACACTAAAGTTCAGGTAGGATATAATTCATTAAATTCACTGAAAAGAGTACTGTCAAATTTTATTCCTTTGTAGTTTGATACTCCTGGCTTCTATAAAGTGCAGGAAATACCAATTAAAAATATATTCTCATAATAATAAATTTTAAGGAGATAAAATTTAAATATTTGGGGTAAGCCTTCAAGTTCCCAATCTTCATTTCCATTCTAGTTCTCAGTATTGGGAAGTCTTAATGAACCTCACAAAGTCTCTTTTACAGTTGCTGAAAATCCTTGTCTCCTTTTTGCAGAACTATCATGCTTGGGACGAAAAATGTGCTAACAATAACAACTCCATCAGGGTTTGTTCGTGATTATAATTTTGAAACTAAAATGATAAAATAAAGACAATATCTTAGTTTTGATAACTCTCTGAGAATAAGTTTAGTCTACGTGTTTCTCTGGCTACCAAAGCAAATTTGGGGCAGAGTATTATGAAGTAAACTCAGAATTACGCTCTGCACCTATGTGAACTGCTGCACTGACATTTCTGCCAATTTGCATACTGCTAATGTTTTAGTTTCAGAACAAAAAAAGGTTTTTATTATCAGTTATAACAATTATGTGCAGACTACAAAAATAAAGAAGAATAGAACTGAATACATCGATTTACGTTTCTTAATTCTCCTGGTCTTCTTTTAGTTAAAAGTTGCTTATATAATTGAAGCTGGTGGTTTTGGAATTGCTGTACTGACATAAACAGGGCTGCAGTTTGCAAAGACCCTGAAACAAACAAAACTGTTTTTCTGCACATATTAAAACTCAATACGAGCAGTAGCAATAACACTCATACCTGCAAAAGGTCTGTTCAGTCGTCTTGCCTATCTGGCCTGGGAACACCATCTCCATCTCTATTTTATACAGAAACTTCCCTGGAGATTATATCTGCCCTGTATAATTTCAGACAAAATTAGACTAAATCCTGAGTGATATTTTGAACATGGGTCAATAGGCCAATAACTCAACCCATTCAGCTGGCACTAGTTCATTAAGATACATCAACTGAGAAGGTACACAAGAATTATCTGCATTTTAAACGTCAATAGCAACACTACATTATTCAAATAATAGAAGAGCGCTTAAAACATGTTAGCTAAGTGGTTCACTACAGATATGATATGCTCTACAAGGGCACTAGGTACACTTTCAAATTGTTTATTTTAATTCAATTCCCCAGAAGATCTGAGGTGTCTGAATTTAAAGATTGGTCTTGTTCTGTTACATATTTTGTGCTTTCCAATAAAAAACAGTGGTGGAGAAACTGAAAACTCCTGGATGTCCAGGCTGTGACTGATCACTGGCCACACTTCACCTTGTTAGAGATAGGATGACACTACGCAACTAGGTCAAGCTTCAAACCACTGAAATCTGAATGTATTTAGAAAAAAAAAAAAAAAAAATTTCTCAACAAATTTGAGGTACTTCCTAGGGCTAAATAGAGCAGAAGGTTTATTTTCTGGAATGTATATTGTGTGAGGAGCCCAGGTGGTCAGTGCAGAGGGCTGTTCCCACTCTGCATGCTGGGCAGAAGAGGGAAGGCAGCAGAGGAGTCAGCCCCCCTTCAACCATCTGTCGCTAAAGGATGCGCCGAAACTGCTTCATTTCCCTATAACTATCTCATCATTTCACAAGGTTAAGGACCAAGGATGGGATCTCCAGCAATAGTTTATGCAGCCCAGGAAAAAGGACACTTCTACCTGGATTGCGATGAAGGGCCTACCCGGTTTTCCCTTTGACTGAGCATCACGTTCTCCAGAAAGGATGGGACAAGGTGGTTGGTCTGTTTGCCTCTTCCAGGCTCCTGCGCACCCAGCCCGGCGCGTCCTCCAGTAGCAAGGGGAACTTGCCCCTTTCCCATGAGTAAATACAGGCTGGGATTAAAAATTTTAGCACTGTTCATTGTCAAGATTTGCCCATACCTAAAAAGAGAATATTTGGTAAAACATCTGCTTCATGTATTTTCTATAGTGTATTACCTGCTATCCAATTAAAGGTTTCTTAAAGCATTTGGTTACTACACAATAATCCATTCTTTCTTCTGCTTTTCAAGGTAGCTCTAGAACTAAGTTAAGAATAGTAGAAGATGTAAAAGGTGTTTTAGAAGCAAGTTATTTTGACAATTTACCATTGCTTGCTGCTGTTAGCATAATACTAGTGAAAACACGGGAGACACTATTCTTTCTAGAAGTTATTGAAAAATAAGACTGTATATCTTCTTACAGTTAATCATCTTCTCACATAACATCAAAACCTGATATAGCTAATCCAGAATTTGTTCTTTGTGTTTATAAAAGAAAACAATTTCAAATCATTTTTCCTCCTCTATCAATGGAACTGCAGAACTACCAGAACAGATAGTTGTGGGGAGGTATGTCACCACAGCAGTACAATCATTTTGTTGAAAGATCTTAACATCTTCTTCAGCTATTGGAACTTATTTTTGCATAACTGATGCAGATTGTTTAGGTGCAAGCTGATGTTTCTTAGTGATTATGAAGATGAGGACGGTGAAAACAAACCTCAATTCCTGAGTACTGATTTGCTTTTCTTTCCCTGATATACAATAGTCTGCGGAAGTTATTTTAAAGAAATCACTGCAAAACAGAAATAAGGGGAAGGGTTGTCATGGGGAGTTGTAAATTAATTCTCCAACATCTCGCTTCTTGTATAAAAGAAAATAACCTTACCTTGTTTAAGTATCTTAATGAAAAATGGCTGAGTTTCAATAAAACATAAGTATTACTTAAAGACTAAAATATCATCAGAAAAACCTCCTTTATGTAAAACATAAATATGTTACATAACAACATTATATAACCAACCAAGGGGCGCTTACGGAATCTGCATAACATTGCCCCATAACATTTCAGTACTCTGAATCTAAGCATTTTGAATTCATTATGACAGACATTATGTCAGATCTTACAGTCCAAATGGAAATGACATTTTCATTCAGTAAATGGATTTGGAGCTGTTTAAGCTTTTTTTTTTTTTTTTTTAATAAGGCAGCTATACATATTAAGTTAATTTAGTAGACTATTGATAAACCTTTATGAGTTTTTTAAAAAGTCATTAAGCTGGAAAACATTTTTTTCCATCGTAAATGAAAGGATAGGATGTCTGACTTGTACCAGTGTATAAAGCAGTAGCAATACATACTTCAGGAAAAAAAACCACATAAAAATAGTGTTTTCCTTTAACATTTTTTAAATCATTGCCATTCATGAAAAAACAAGTTTTCTCTTTCTCTCCCACAGTGGTGTGATCAGCCCACATTAAAAGGATCATTTGTGCTTTCCAAAATACTTACAACTATTATAATATATCACTTCAAAATCTCAGATGTTTCAGTAGCAATCATCTATTAGCATTCATACCTCCAAAAGATACAAATCTATCCTGGTACTTTATTCATGTGTAATTCAGCTAGCTCTGATCCTTAGTGACAGACTCTTAACAGAAGAAAAAAAAAAATACTCTAGCATAATCTTGACATTAGTAGGTCTTACTGCACTATTTCGACTTATTTCTCATAATATTAATTTACAGTCAAAAACATCCTTTGCATGTTTCTGCTTTACAAACACTATACTTGCAGAAGACATTAACAGTGTTGTGTGTTTTCTAATAACACAGTCACACAATTGGTAGCTTCATAAATAACATCTGTAGAAAGTAAGTAGCATGGTCTTGAAAACAGCTTTCACATTTTTGATACAGTCATTTTTGGAGGATAGGGAACATTGCTTCTCTTTTCTTTCCTTCTTATGTTGTACAAAACCGACATACCAAATCGACAGGCTTGGGAACGGGCTTCTTCCCTGTCTTGAATGGTCCCATAGGTATTCCCTGCCTTGGAAACCTTGAGAGAGATCTTTGATAGAAACCTTTTGACAGACTGTTTTAAGGCACGCTGTACTGCTTTTTTTTAAAAAAAAAAAAAAATCCATAAAGTTCAATAAAATTCTTTAGCTTGTTTCATGAGAGGTTACAGCATCATTCTGCGTCACTGCTACAAAAGCTTTTCATTCAGCTTGCAAAGCCAATGTCATTTTTCCCCAAGAAAGGAGGCAGACCACAAGGGGTTTCTGTAAGGAAAGTCTCAAACTTAAGCACAGCATTCAGCTTTACAGTCATCATAAAAAGTTGGAGGAAACCAGCCCATTCAAAAGGCAACAGCAATCTCTGCTCAGTTTCTTGGAAGAACGGCTGCAGGCACCCTGCGCTCGAGGAGATATCTGGATGGGGGATGCTGTGCAGCCCAAGCGTTAGCCTGTGGTCCAAACCCAGGCAAGACAGACCCAAGAGACGCCTGCTTCTTGGTCCCTACTGTCCCCCAGCACTCCCTTTTCCCGTTTGCTGTTCTCCAAGCAGCAAACCCCTTTCTAACAGGAGCATTTTCTGAATAATTTTTCCATGAAGCTCTTGGATGGTCATGGGAGAGCTAAAATACATGCTTGGCTTACCCTTTTTTTTTTTTTTTTTTCGTTTTGTTCTTATTGGATCCAAATTAAAGACTACAAAAGCGCGAGACAAACTCTGCTCTATAGTAAAACTAGCATCCACCCTAATATGGGTCAGACTATTTAACGTTTTGAACTATGAGAATATTTGTGCATGCCATAAGGCTCACACCGAGCAATACCTTTGAATCCTGCAATCTTTGCTCATTCACACTCGGCTCATTACAGTTCTTTGGTTCTGTGCTGCAGGATCATGACATGACATTTTAACATGCATAGAGTCTGCTTCGAGCATTTTAATTGGTTTAAGACTGTTGGTAGCATCTTTTACTGTATTAATTTATTGCTTCAGCATTAGTCAACTGAAACCTTTGCCAGATGGTAATACGGCCCTTGAATACTGACGAGGAGAAAGAAAATATTTATATGATGCAAATGTTTGCTCATTCATTAAGTATTCATGAATTGGTTTTTAGGGTTTGGTTTTGTTGGCTTGTTATTTTTTTTCTTTCGGCTGAAATGCAAAAAGGATCCTAAAGATTCAGATTTACATCTCATGGTAGCATAATTATTAATAATCTAGCTCCCATTATCTGCCTCAAAAATGGGAAAAAAATACTTTGAAAATTTAGCACAACATTTTTCCCACCTACATTGAATTCCAAGAGAAGAGAAGAAGTATCCTGAAACTTCCAGCAATTTTTATGGTGTGGCTCTCCTCCCTTCCCTCTCCCAACGGCAAAGGAGCAACACAGAAGAATAGAGATGGCCCTCTCGCTTCACTTCTAAGTACAGGCTTATCTGCAGAAGTCTGTAATACTATTCCCAAATGAACCAGAGAGCATTAAAAAATGATGCTAAAGTGCGTTATCTCATGAAATTTGCTCCCTCCAGTACTGCCAGGGCCTTGGGGAAGTCACCTGCAGCCAGACCTATTTCTAATTGCAACCCTATCTGTAGTGTTCAGAAATCACTTGAGCTAACAGCCAAACCCCAGAATTTCTACAATACTCTTTATTTGTAATAAAGGTAGCAAATGAATTAAATACACAAACAGAAAAGGAATTGGGGATATGCAACGCACTATGTTGATTACAGTTGAAAGTACCTTCATTGGTCCAGTGATTCCAGGCACGTGGGGAAAGGAGATTTCCCCTTTTTTCCTCCCTTGACCATTAATTTCCTGGCTGTCTTGCTAAAAAATCTGTTTCTTACTGTGCAGTATATATCTTGAAAAAACAAGTCTGAATTCAAATTTCCTTTTGGCTCTGAACATTTGAAATCTGTGGCTTTGTGCTGAGGCTATTTGCTAATCACAGCATGTCAGATCTACAATACTTGGCAAAAAATGCCTTTATAGTTTTTTGATCCTCAGTCTTGACTAAGTTTCCTCCAGAAAGTCCAGCTCTATGAACTAAACTAATAACCTTCTGACTCTTAAGTTCCCATCCTCTGTGGACCATGGCCTTTGGGTTCCAGCCTTTCATTAGATTAAGAGTGGGATTGCACAAATCTATCTACAGAGCTTGCTTGTCCTGCCTGTCACTGACCTCTTTGCACAATACACATTGCTTTATATAGCTCTCAATTGACTGTTCTCGCCTGGACATTTCAAGCACGTTGGTATTTTACGGTGTCAGTTCTTAAATCTGCTGGTATTTCTACTCAAGGAATTTTTAAACAAATGAAATATAAATTAAAATAAATTAAGTATTAATTAAATTTAAGCAATAGATTGAATACATACATTTTACACAGTTCTCGTGGTGTAATAGGTGTAACCTCCTGCGTCACTGGTTCTGGCCATCCTTGGAGTATGCACTGTTTTTTGCCTGCAGCACCTGATCCTCTTCAGTGCCTTGCTGGATCTCCTGGAGCCTCCCAGATGCGAAGGTAATGTAGCATGTTGATAGACTTTCTCTCTTGTTCCACAGTGCCATCTGTGTTGTGTTCAGGAAGGTATAACCTGTTCAGCATGTCAGCCACCAGTAGTGACTTTCCTGGGCAGAGCTTTATTTTCACATCATGGGCTGGAGTCTAAATAACGTGCACGGTGATCGTGAGGGTGCACTCAGCAGTGGCTTCTTCGTGATACTAATACCTTGGATCCAGACTCTAACATTCAACTTGTGCCCAAAGATGAATCGAGGCAACTGTTCTGTTCCAAAAAAACACAGCTAGAAGCTCCTTTTCTCTGAGTACATGCCACTTCTACATCTGCTGGTGCTCTATCGGAAAATGCTGTGAGGTGCTGGGTTTTGCTGCAGCGCTGCTGGTAGGGCTTCTGCACTTCTCGTGTTGTGGCCTTAGCTTTTATACAGCACTGAAATTCTTTAAAACAGAAAGTCTCATTTATGATTTTGTTTTAATTGCTTATTTATGGGCCTCTGACCAAACCAATCCTGCAAACTCGTGGCTTATTTACAAGAATCTAGAGAGATAGTTGACGGTCTTTTTACATTCCTGACTTTCTTTGGATTTAATTGCTCTATAAGTATCCTTGAAGGCTCTCGGGGTCCAAAACAAAAATCAGATATCAGAGGTAGATGTCTGTTTGGTTTTAACAGGTCCAATAAAACTCATAATTTGTGGAGAATTTTTCATAATTTGCTGGATTACATCTTCATGTATAAAATAAAATTATCATCACCATCAACACTCAAAGATTCATATTACGAGGTACCTCAGCATGTATTTGGGGTGGATAAATTTCTGCTTCATCACATTGCTTCTTTTCTATATAGCTCTTGCTTTTTTAAATTTGTTTCCTTCCTTGAGTTTGTATTGCTAATAGCTACATCAGTTTTCATTGAAGAGAGCCCAACTGCAATGATTAGGAACGGTGAATTTTTCAGTTAAGACAGACCGATGCATTCTGCTTTCTGAAGACGATGTTGTAGAGAGATGACAATCAAGACATTCAAAGCCTAACTTTAAGATTCATGAAGACGAAATGCCACAAAGTTGTATCACCAAAAGAAAGCGCTGGATCTGATGACACCTGATTCTGAATGTATTATGAACTATTAAGTTCATATTAAAAATGTGAACTGTAAAAAGTTCACACCTTTTGAACAACTATTTTTTCATTTATTGATTCTCTGGAAAAGAAAATCAATCACACCAATCATATTTTGCTGAATTTCTTCAGAGATATGAATGAATACATTCTTCTGCGCACTTGAATTTAGCAGGAATTTTCTAGAAAAAGGCACCCACAATAGTTCCCCGAATCTAAGCAAACAAAATTGTTAAAATTTTTGTGTCTTGCCAGAGTTAAATGAACAATATTAGCAAGACTGACCTGTATTAATTCTTGTGATTTTTCTTCTGTGATGGTAGGTAGTCAAGTATTTTGTAGGGGAATCAGCAGTCCGCATTTGCTTTAGGAACGGAAAGATAAACTATTTGGAAATTATTCTGAAATGTTCCGTGGTCCTATTCATTACGCTTGGTTTGTGCTTTTTAATGAGCCAATCTGTATATTCTTGAGGCTGGAATTCATATGAATTGGCTATCAGATGAATTAATCTCGTTATGCTATTATTTGCTATATTAATTTGATAACTGCTGGGTGCTGAGTGTTATAATTGTAGTTAATTGACTGACCCAGTTTGATTTGGTAATTGTATTGTCCAATTTAAGTTGGTTCAACAAAAACTGTAATAGGGCTGTTGCTTTTCATGTTTATTTGTTCTTCTTCGTTTAATTACCTATCATTTGGGTGTGGGAGGTTCTTTCAAAGCAGCAATAGATATCCAAAGACTTTAAATAGAACAGTTACATTTCTTGAGAACTCTAAACTCTGTCCTCTGTCAAAACTAAAATCTAAAAATTAGATCGTCTTAAATTTTGAATTTTTTAATATCTCCAAGTATTTAATATTTCTGAGTTGCTTGCAAAAGCCCAGCAATTGCAAAACCAACCCAAAAAAACAACAAACCCAGAAAAAATGCCAGTCTAGCTCTCTTATAATCTTATGCTGTCTACAATGACAGTGCTAATTAATAACTTTTAACAGCTTTTTCAGCATAACAGGCTTTATTCCTGGCACTGTTAGCTCCATTTCTTCTCATCCTCCACCTTCCCCCTCCTCCTGAGATTGCTTAGAAAAGTAAAAAACACATTAAAAAAACCCAAAACAAAACACCTTAATTTTCTTATCTTTAATACCCAGAGTTAGTTCTTGCATCCACAGTTCCCGAGTCCTGTAAATTTTAATTTTTTTTCTTTGGAAATTCTGTATTCCCAGTGATCTCAGTCCTATTACAATCCTAAATTTCTACTGCTTCTGTTTGCTTGTTAAATGCAGCCTTTCTTGCTAGGGTTCTCCTACAGTAACAGCCGCCTTTTCACGTGCTGCATGCTGGGTAGCAAAACACAGTTAAACTTTAAAACTAAACTAAAAAAAAAACCCTAGGACATGCTCACGCTTGTAAAACTAAACTGACTCTTTATAAACTGAAGTATTTCCTGAGATGCTCCAGTTCCACTTACATCGTACATATGCTCTCCAGGCAGGCTCTCTGTACTCCCACCACTTCTGCGCTTCCCTCTAAGGTCTGAGCTGATTGGCGAGAGACATGTCATCACAGAAATAAAACGAGAAAGATTAAAAAGCTGATTCATCCTTAATGTTAACTTTCTTTTTAAAATAATCTAAAAAGAATCAATACCGTGTGCTAAGCATATTTAAAATATTGCTGATTTTCTTGAATTTTGCTTAACTTCCTCTCCTGTGAAAATATATTACACATACTGTTACAACAATACTGAATCCATTTTGTTCATTTAGAAAATAATCTGAAATTACCCTTATTTCAGAAAATTTAGTTACTTGCCACTTGGCAAAGTCTGTTTTGTCAATAACAAACTTAGATCTGTCAGTTCTGTTTTAATAACCCTACTGACATGATTCTGTGTGCGTAGCTAACAGGGACATAAATGCCGATAAAGAAAAGCAAGAGATCACCTTAATCTTGCCTTGAGCTTGCACGTTTCAGAAAGGGAAAGTACAAGTTCCTGCCTTATACTTAACATTTTGGAGAAATAAGTAAGAAGAGTTACAACTATAAAAAGGTCAGATACCGTAACGTAAGCACCTAAATTCATACTCGCACACTGTTATCTGTATGAAAGCACTCAGGACTACAGCCTAATTCTGAAAGCTGCTCAGTGCATGCACCTTCCATGTAAATCAGAACAGGACCACGGGAACCTGCGAAAGTCAGGGTAGCTGGTCTGAATGTTTAACATTTGGCAAAACAACACAGTATAATTTTTGCTTCCCCCGATTCAGATATTTTGACAGGATATTTGTTTTTTCTCAGTGTGGAAGAGTATAGCAGGATTTGCGTATTATGTCAATATCGTGTGCCAAAACTGTATACGCAGCTAAGATCGCAGTAGAAAAGCATGTACATAGAAATATTCTTACAGTTCTATGAAGACTGGAAACAATGTGGAAATTTAAAAGCGAGCATATTCATAAAAAATTAGCATCAAATTGCCACAGTAATGAATAAAACTACATTTATTATTAATCAACTATTTGGAAGATTTTAAAGTGCTGATTAAAAGGCCTAATTTGAATTTTAATCATCACTTTCGAACTTTTCAAATTTCAGTCAAATGTTTACATAAAGTTAAATGAAAAGTTAAAGCAAGCAAAGAAAACACTTTTCTTGTTGGCATAGTTGATGAAAATTGCATAGCTTATTTTTATTTATCTTCCTTCAAAATGCAAATAATCTAAAAAATTTCCTTTAATTCTTTTTTTAGGACCACAGAATAAGACAGTGTATATTCACATCAATCTGTATACTAAATTTACTTCTATCAACTAGGAATCTGACCCAGAGTATCCTCCTACTTCTTATTTACAACGATTTGTAGCACAAATATTACATGTATGCATCTCAATTATATTGTTTGATCAGGCAAAGTTCATGCCATGCGTAATAACATTACATGCTAGTTTCTAAATACATTGCAAATGCTTTTATTTGGAATTTATGGTTTTGGTCGGTTGTGGGTTTTTTTCCTTCTCTCCCTCTTATGAATATCTAGATATAAATTAAAGGATGAAAGGATTTTTTCCCTTCTGTTTATATATAACTGAGATATCAGATCCCCATAATGTAATTTGGTAAATAATTTCTATTTTAAATGAAAGTAGTTCATGTATTTTTGCTGCTAGCTACAATAATTGCCAGGAGGTAACTGGCACCTTAGTATTGGGTTATTGAGGTAGTCTCTTGACCAAGCTTTTACCCATTTACCTGGGTGTGATGTGTTACAGCAAGATAACAAGAGTGATATTCTTGCCCTATCAAAAATTTTGTTGCAACTCATTGTGTAAAGCAAAGATTTCTGTTTGTATCTAAAGACCATGGCATACTGTAAATGATACGTATGTATTCTGTAACATGATAACCAAACCTCTGTGAACTTAAAATCAATCAAAGTGTAAAAGATGAGATGGGCAGGAAAATATTACTATTAAAAAAGAAATACCACAATGCACAGGTTGGCAAGGGTTTGCTATCAAAATTAAAGAGATTAGTACAAACCCACTACCTTCCATGGCATCTCTGCTATACTTAAGCTCATTCAAAGGAATGGAGAGTTAATCATGTATTTTGCCTTCAGGAAAAAACATATTTCCTGGTGGCAGACAGGATTTTTGTAGTCACTTCTCCACAAAAAACATGGCAGGGGTGGTGGTGGTGTGGTTCTTTGCTTCTGGGTTTTTTGTTTGTTTGTGGGTTTGGGGTTGGGTTTGGGGTTTTTTTTGGGCGGGGTGGGGGGGGGGGGGGGGAGTTGGTTTGTTTGATTGATTGATTGTCAGGAAAATCCTTTATACTATATTTGAGATTTGGACTCTTCTCATAGTGAGGAAAAAACTAGCAGCTATTACTCTTCCTGGTTTTTGGTTATCTTCTCTTAGCATGTGCCCCGACTTATACTTTTTCATGCATCTGATCCAACTGTTTCTCCAATCCACCTGCCTTCATTTACTTTTAATTTTAGAGGTTTGCTGAATTGGATAATGCCAGTCAAGGTATATTCCATAGATTCTAGCAGTGTTTAACAAAGAGTTTAGGTTTATTGTCGTTGTCTTCTCTATTACCATGAAAGCATTTTAAAATAGGTCTTTTAGATAAGCTAGGTTAGAGGTCTTTAGAGACATCCAGATGTGCTTGACATTGTAATCTTCAATGGCCTCCTCTTCAGACAGTTTTGGTACAGATGCTTCACTTTATCTACTATAATTCTATAGCTCTGCCAATTTTATTTGATGCCCAACTCTAGAATGCCAAGATAATGTAGCTGTTGCTAATTTCTGCAAACACTTTCCTGTCTTTTTCTGACAAATTGCTGGGCAAAATATGTCCACATCTCTTCAGACTAGCAGCAAGTAATGGTGCTTGCTCTTCCTCAGTCCAAAGGTTCATTTGGCTTATTATTTCAAGCTGGGCATAATAAACTTTCCAAGATGATTTTTCTTCAAAGCTGACTGCTCTCCGACTTGGTCAATTAAACAAATCATCTGTGTAAGCATTTGTCTTGGGTTATCATAGCAAGAAAACTGATGCTGGATTCCACACTCAGAGAGAGAATTGTCATTCTTTTCCATACCAGGTATTTTCTTCATTGCTGAAGATGGAAATATGTTGTTAAGGATAAATTGCATTATTTATGCTATAGCTACAATTCTTACATACACACCAACTTTGCTAGCTAAGCTAAATTGAAAAATCACTTCTTGTCCACATCCCTTAAAAGAATGCTACATATCATGATACCAAAGAAGAAAAAAAGCTACTAAATGATGCTATACATTCTTTTGTTCGCTAGGTAATTTGTTGCTTCCGTATCTAATTTTCGTCATCCCCTCAATGTACTCAGGCCATACTAGCACCCAAAGTCTCCAATGAGCAGTCCCCTGTGTTAGGCTATATACAGAAGCGGGGATATACCTCAAAAAATGTATCTGGGGGTAGACTTCAAAACAAAGGATTAAATGCTATCAATGTCAGCTTTTCCTATCAAATATCTGTCAGATTCTGTTTACAGTTCTAAATGAACCCAGAGGCTCTCCTTCCAAAGGAGATCACACACATAGGGGATGATAAAAGGGCTGCCATTTACAAAAAAGTTTCACCTGCCTTAAATTTTCAGACCTTTACAGCAATCTCTCACTATACATGTGTGTTTGGCTTTTCACAATAGCTGTATGACTGCAGAACTTTCAAATTTTTTTTTTTTTTTTTAAACACCTTTGTTCTTTAAACTTTAGTTTGTTAAGGCCAATACTATGTTTACTTCTCCACATTTTCTCCAGCTGTTTTTTTGGTAAAATTAATGAAAACAAACCAAAACACTTTTAGTTCATCTTCAGTCCTTGTTAAATGATAAGCAATTAGCACATCTTTCCTTAGTAGAATACTTTCATCTCAAACATTTTGTAAAATTTTTCATTTTTCTCTGTTTAGTAAGTTTCATTGGGCAAATCTTACTGCCATTATAAGTTTAGTTTAGTACTTTCCTTTGTAAGTTTTCATGTGTTATTTTCTCTTACATTTCCCAGTTTTTGCTTTCCCTTCCAGAGATACAGACACTCCATGATACTGGTCAGTGGCTGATATCAGTCTTGAAAAATCCATGTCTCAGAAATCCCACTTCAACCTAAGAATTCCTGCTGTGGGTGGGAAAATATTTGCCGTATCCACATACGTCCAAGGCAAACTCTTTGTCAATTTGTATCCCTTTCAAAAATACTGAAGTCTGCAAGTGGCATCCAATTGAACATCTTTATTTTGGAGAGCTTTGTTGTTTTTTTAAGAATGATAGATCTTTCCATTTAAGAAGTAACTGATGTGTAGAGCAGTCTCCTTAGTACAATGTTCTTGATGTATATATCAGTCAACGGTAAACTATTGAAATAGATCTAAATGCAAGATCAGTGTGCAAATTCTACTCTTAATCTGATGAAATTTTCAAAAGGTCCTCAGTTTCGTTAATTGTTAATGTCTTTCATTCAGAAAAGGGAACAGAAGCTCCAGACCTGCTCAGGTGCTTCCGAGTGTACTCATTCCCTTGAGATGAGCATATTAATAATTTATCTTCATTTCCTAAATCCCAGTAGTACTACATATTAAAGTATTTGCTTTGTAGCTTTGGAGGGCCTCAGTACAATTGAGTTTATTCTAGCTATTTTCAGGGAGTGTAGTGAAACTGCTGATTCCATATTTGAAAACCCTTAGGATATATTAAATTTGCACACAACGAAAACTATGCAACCCTCATCTATTCCTGAAAGCAGAGCCTTAGAGAGTGCTATGAGACAGATTGTGATCTTGACTAGCTAGAAGTATTTTTCTGAAAAACATGAAATTAAGTTCAAAAAAGAAAGATAAATTAAGAGAAACCTTGAAACGTATAATCCAATACAGATAAAGCAGGCACATGGTTAGATTCCCATACAACTCAAAATAGATCCCTAAGGATGAGTATTTAATAACAATGATGCTGTACTTCAAAATAGGTAATTCCTGCTTACATTCTTTTACTCCTGCACTTCTCCCATGTAAAGTGGATTAACACAAATTTAGTTTCACACTAATCCATCTATCACACGAAGAATGTCTCGCGCTAAGCTTTACTAGTTCCAAACAATTCACAGAAATATTAAAAGCATTACCATAGTAATTATACTGGATTTTACAGTAAGAGGTGCTAACAGGAAAATTTGGCCTACAGAAAAAAATTGGCAAGCATTTTAACCAAGAATAAAAATATTCAATAAAGAAATCATGGAGAATTAAAATATTTCACCTGTGAAAATTTAATTTGAGCAGACTACCCTGAATATAATTTCAAATGTATTTGTAAGGAGCAACTTTGTAGCTCATGTTCACACAAAAACTTGAAGACAGTATAGCTGCCTCGCACAAAACTGTGGCTCTTACAATGTCTTCATTGTGTTTATCTAATTCCAAATCTTGTGCACTAAGTAGATAGAGCAATTTTCTCATATGTTATATTTATGAAATTTTAATTACCACAGTTTCTAGCAAGTAAATATTGCCTTTGTATTGGAATTAAAATGAAAATTATGTACAAATGCCATCTGAAGTCACTGAAGAGTTTATATTCTTGATTCTAGCTTTTCAACTGCTGATTACATTTCTTTCAAAAAGACTAACACAAACGTAAAAACGAAGCAGAAGACATCAGAACTATGCATTGGGGTTAATTTACTATATATATTCAATTAAATGATTTGAGGTAAAATAGTGATCTGAACCAGAAGAATAGAACAGACTGTTTAGGAGAGAGGGAGATGATTAAGTCATTAGCCCCTCTTGGACAGAGAAAGCTAAATATTGATTTTAGAACATTGACGGTTTAGTTGGAAGTTGGATGTGAGGAAATTTATGGTATGCCAGAAAACTAATATGTCTGCTGAGTCTGTGATTTGCAATTTGTTAATCTCTTAGATTTATGACTCTAGGGTCAAATTCTGAAGGTAATTTGTAGGTTTCCCTTAGGAATAAGGACTAAGGGAATGGAGGAGAAATGGTTTTGTAAAGAATACTACTGATTACAAAATGCTTTTTTTTTTTTTTTCTTTACTTAGCTTGGGTAAGTGTTTTCTGTTACTTTGTGGTTAAATGCTTTTGCTCACAGAATTTATGCTACAACATTTGGCTCCCTGGTTAAAATGAATTGCACTCTGTTTGGATGTAGGCTATCTGTTCATGACGTGTGCCATTTATTGTACTGTTATTGGAGATTAATGGATAATTTTAAATTTGGGTTTTTGGCAAGATCTCATGTCATGTTGTACAGGGAATGCATAGATGACAGAAGACGAGAGCGGGAGTAAATCTCTTAGGGTATAGTATTCTAGCATTGGTTAAAAAAGCCTAATTATTTTCCATATAAGTTCCAGTCAACATGGCTTCTGTCAATGACACATATTTAATCAGTTTATATCTGAAATATTATTTAATAACTTTAAGTACCTTATTCTGTGGGTTTGCAGCATATGATTTATTTCAGATAAAGCCAAGTGTTGAGATTTTTTTAAAATTTTCTTTTTATAATTTGAAATCTAAATTTATCAGCAGCTAAAATTCCCTTCACCTTGGCTATTATTCTTACCGTGAACATGAAGATTTTCATTTCTTTATGGTGTTTAAATTTTTTCCATTCACAATGCTAAATTAGTGCAGATACTCATGATAAACATATGCTGTGTTTACCTGACTTGAGATTAGACTATTTTTTATTGCTCTTATGATTTGTGATCCTAGTTACTCTATTAATTTTTTGAACCTGTATGTGTGCATACATTTAAAACTCAGAGCATACAGCTCAGCCTAAAATCAATTCACATTTCTCATGACATGATCAGGGAAGAAAAAAGCAAAAAGCAGAAAAGACAAAGACAAAAGAAAAAAAAGAAAAAGAAAAAGAAAAGAAAAAAAGGAAAAAGAGAAAAGGGGGGGAAGAGAGAAAGGGAGGGGAAGAGAGAAAAGGGAGGGGAGAGAGAAAAGGGAGGGGAGAGAGAAATGGGAGGGGAGAGAGAAAAGGGGGGCGGAAGAGAGAAAGGGGGGGGAAGAGAGAAAGGGGGGGAAGAGAGAAAGGGGGGGAAGAGAGAAAGGGGGGGAAGAGAGAAAGGGGGGGAAGAGAGAAAGGGGGGGAAGAGAGAAAGGGGGGGAAGAGAGAAGGGGGGGGGAAGAGAGAAAGGGGGGGGGAAGAGAGAAGGGGGGGAAGAGAAAGGGGGGGGGAAGAGAAAGGGGGGGGAAGAGAAAGGGGGGGAAGAGAAAGGGGGGGAAGAGAAGGGGGGGAAGAGAAAGGGGGGGGGAAGAGAAAGGGGGGGAAGAGAAAGGGGGGGAAGAGAAAGGGGGGGGAAGAGAAAGGGGGGGGAGAGAAAGGGGGGGAAGAGGGGGAGGGGGGGAAGAGGGGGAGGGGGGGAAGAGGGGGAGGGGGAGAAAGGGGGAGGGGGAGAAAGGGGGAGGGGGAGAAAAGGGGAGGGGGAGAAAAGGGGGGAGAAAAGAGGGGGGGGGAGAAAAGAGGGGGGGAGAAAAGGGGAGGGGGAGAAAAGGGGAGGGGGAGAAAAGGGGAGGGGGAGAAAAGAGGGGGGGAGAAAAGAGGGGGGGAGAAAAGAGGGGGGGAGAAAAGAGGGGGGGAGAAAAGGGGGGGGAGAAAAGAGGGGGGGAGAAAAGAGGGGGGGAGAAAAGAGGGGGGGAGAAAAGGGGGGGGAGAAAAGGGGGGGGAGAAAAGAGGGGGGAGAAAAGAGGGGGGGGAGAAAAGAGGGGGGGAGAAAAGAGGGGGGGAGAAAAGAGGGGGGGAGAAAAGAGGGGGGGAGAAAAGAGGGGGGGGAGAAAAGGGGGGGGAGAAAAGAGGGGGGAGAAAAGAGGGGGGGGAGAAAAGAGGGGGGGGGAGAAAAGAGGGGGAGAAAAGAGGGGGGGGAGAAAAGAGGGGGGGAAGAGAAAGGGGGGGAGAAAAGAGGGGGGGGGAGAAAAGGGGGGGGAGAAAAGAGGGGGGAGAAAAGAGGGGGGGAGAAAAGAGGGGGGGGAGAAAAGAGGGGGGGAGAAAAGAGGGGGGGGAGAAAAGAGGGGGGGGAGAAAAGAGGGGGGGAGAAAAGAGGGGGGGGAGAAAAGAGGGGGGGGAGAAAAGAGGGGGGGGAGAAAAGAGGGGGGGGAAGAGCAGCAGGAGATTTTTTAAAGACTTACCTTGTGTTTCAAGTCCACGCTAATAGTTCAACCTGGAATGTAAACGATGGACATGAAAATTTAATGTAACATTGGAACACGACAACACCATGGAGCACAACAGAGAAATACCTTACTCTCTTTTCAAGCGTGGCTAATACACACTTTTTTGTTTTGCTATCAGCTGCAGAAAAACAAAATTCCAATCACACTGTATTACACTCACACTGATTTAAGTAATTTAAAAAAAATTCTAAGAACTAAATACTCCTTAATCCTCTGGAATGGCTAACATCCTTATAATCCAGAATGTCAGGCTCCTTACTTTTTCCACATCTCTCTTACGTTTTTAAACTCTTCTTACCAAGTTGTCATGAAAGGCAAATGTGCACACTGGTAACATTTAGGCACACGTTACCATCAGGACGGGACACACCGTGACCTTCTGTCATCCAGCCGTTTTCTAAAGAATGCATTGGAGGCAAGAAAAAGGTGGTGTGGGTTTTTTAAAGAACACAATAACACATTCTTAACAGTTCAATAATTACCAAAATAATGAAATGAAAAATTACTGAGCAGCAATATTGCAGCTCACTTTAAGAATGACTTTGAACTTACTGTGTAAGTTAATGAATTTGTGGGATAAAACAGTAAATGAAAGTTCTAGCAGATAGCCGTCTTCAGCTGAATCCAGTAGCTCCATACTTAGGATAAACTCCAGTTTTCAAAATTGCGCGTTGTTTTGTTTTGATACCCACCGCATTTGTTCCTCACATCATTATATATATGTTTAAGACTATAAGCACGTTCCATAAGCATTGCAAGCTGTTATTGTCTACATGAAAATAACTTCTTGGCATTTTTCGTACATTTTCAGAGTGTTAACTTGCACAATATTATATAACAGAATGTGGTTGTATTGCAGGCCTAAATAAGTTGTTTGAGAAGAGAGTACAAGATCTTTCCAATTAAACAAAGAAGGAAAATAAGGTTGGTATAGAATGGCACTTGCTGCTTACCATCAATAAAAGATATTGCTAAACTTAGCACCTCTGAACGAGGGAGAGCAAACCCCTGTATGCAGCAAGTCCTTAACTAAAGTGTGTTATAAACCTTGACAATATCTCTGAGAGCAAATAATAAGAAAATAGCAGAAATTATACAGGAGCCAATCATTTTCCCTCATCCTTTTTTTCTTTAAACATCTCTTACCATTTTTATGGTTTAGAAATCAAATATTATGCTAGACAATTTCAGAGAAGGAAAGAAGATTTACCGGATTTTACAAAGATACATTTCCTTGTAATATTGTAATGACACAGGGGTAATTCCCCCCACCCTTTAAAAAAAAAAAAAAAAAAAAAAAAAACAAAAAAAAAAAAAAAAACAAACCTAGAGAGAAGGGACAGTCCTGCTGAAGTAAGAGAATGCAATATACTTCAGTCTTCTGGGTTTTTT
This sequence comes from Astur gentilis, assembly GCF_929443795.1. Taxonomy (NCBI): domain Eukaryota; kingdom Metazoa; phylum Chordata; class Aves; order Accipitriformes; family Accipitridae; genus Astur; species Astur gentilis. The sequence continues at coordinate 18,789,755 of NC_064891.1, forward strand.
TCCTGTTTCAACGTTATAATGCAATTCCAATTTCTTTGGTCCGAAGTTGTTCTGCTATAAACAACAAGCTGTCCACTGTGCTGAAAGAAACTTCAATAATTCATTCCAACAATTTTCAGCACCATAAAGGATTTGAAATAAGGTTAATTTCACTGTACTGTATTTAAACTGAATAAAAGTGTGTTTATAATCCCTAGCTATGCTGCCCCTTGAGGCTGCATTTCAGTTCATCCCTTATTACTACTCGAGAACAGACTGCTATTTTGCAGCAGAAGCTGACTGCATTACTTTATAGGACCCTTATGAATGCTATACTATCTTCACATGATTCCTTGAGCCAAAGGACTGCTCAGAAATCAGTGTGCTTAATTCTTTTGCTTTCTTTATCCGTCTAGGAAACAATTCTTGTGGTTGGATGCCACTAAGACTGTATTACGTAAATGTCTGTCTCTCTCTAATTTGGTGCTGATAGCCCATAGAGAGTATTTGAATTATGGCTGCGTTTGTATTTGTAAAAACAAAACCTGGGAAAATACTAGTATATGTCAAATGTGGTACCTTCATCTATCTTTGCTACAAGACAAGAGATATAAATAAATCCTTTTTGAGATGGCATCCATAGATAGTGCTTATCCGTGTAAAAATGTCCACGGCCAGTACCAGTAATTTCTTCCACTGCACCGCATCTAATACAAATGCTTATTTGAACCATCGCAAGGGATTACTTCAAAACTGCGTAAAATCCAATGTGCTAAGAAACAAGTAGTGTAGTGAAAGCAAATGAACTGTTAAAATGCACAGACAATTATTGCTGCAGGCTAAAAGGGAGATCATTGGCCAGATACTTGAAGAAAAGCACACTTTGTGGTTACTCACTAAACACTTCTTTGACTAGTCAAATATCTAAAGCTAACAGTCTCTCAATCAGACTTAAACAGGGATCCAAAGTCTGCCTTTACGCAGGAGAACAAGCTGGGAAAAAGCTGAACAACTTCATCACAACTGTAATTTCTGCAGGTAGTAAACAAACCAACCAACACACACCTGATTTCACTGTGGTGGGAAAGCAAAGAAACATTACTAAGGAAATACTGTGAGCATACTTTCCCATTCAATTTCAAAAACTTTAAGTATAACGTTCTGAACACTTAAGCAAACCTTAACTTACTATGTAGTCTTTTTACAGTTGATAGCATTGATCTACTTTTATGGCGAATACCACCTTGGTCTGAATTTAATGTACAACTGTGTTTAAGAATTCTTACCCCCCCACCCAAATATGCCTGTCAGGAACAGCTGACAGACAGGATTTTCTAATATTAGACACAATTCAAAACAGAACCCTTGTGTCCAAACACAGTTTCTAAATTTGTTAAAAGAACAGAGGGGTCCATGGTAACTCTTAAGCACAAACTAGAAATACCAAAGAAGGGCTGTAGAATGCAAAATATAACATGCATATTATAATCTACAGTTAATTTCTGCAATAATTCACCTTCACATGAAGTGAGGGATTAACAAAAATTGTACATCAATAGATACCACTAAAAAAAGTAGATTCTTTTAAAATCATCATTAAATGTGTTACATACGAGTGGAGTTAACTGTACTTGTAGTTAGGAAATGTTATCTCAAATGTTTACATCAAGCACGCTGTGTATCAGAAGTATTTTATGTAAAGGAAGGGTATGGGAAGAAAACATGCCATGGATCTACCTGACAGGGAATCTATCTGGAAGCATCTACTTGGTTCAGATATGTGCATTTTTATTAAAATCTTCAAGAGCAAATAAATCTTCTGAAAACTAGAAATCCAGGCTTTGAAATTCAAGTGTGTTTTGAAATTAATTAGATCAGCTTGAAGTGAAAGGGGATGGCTGGTAGCAATTAGCGGATATTTCTGGTAGCTCAAGACATAGCAAGAATTGTACTTTGTAATTAACAGATTCTTGAGCTTTCTTTCTTGGATTATTTCCCACCAGCACAGCTTTCTCATAAATCTGAAACCAATTTGCAAATGTCACTAATTTAAAAACATACTTTTATTACAATAACGTTGTTACTATGAAAAATTACAATGAAAAATAGTCGCGTTCCTAGAGTTTCATTCACTATCCGTACAGAACACTAAGTCTTCATGACACATTTATTTCTTCTGTTCACGTCTTCTTTGATTTTTGTTTTGGAAAGTTTGTATAAAACTGTTTCATAGTGAAGAAGCAAATCTAAATCTCATCATAGATATACACATGATAAAGGTCAGGTTTTGAAATACATTGTAGCTACACACTATTGTATGTTGTGTAAAAAGATTTTCTATAATACTTTGATTGCATTAGATGAAATTATTTTAGGTAGACATATTCACACAGAAGTTAACAGAGAAAGAGTTAGAATCCTTGTGGTAAAAAAAAAAAAAGACACCACCATATATTTCATAGTAGGGTTCCTAGAAGTTTCATCAACTGAAACATACATATTGTAACAGTATATAACATTGTTTGGGGAAGGTAGAAATATGGCCCAGCACCGAACCTCATGTTTTCAGTCCTACTGTTGCGATTTTTGTGATAATGTTCTTTCCAGCTAGCTGCAGAACATTTTACACATCTGAAGTATTACACAGAAAAAAAAATGAGTTCAGTTTCTTTGGTTTCTAAGCTGTATTTGTGAAGGAAATACTTGTGATAATTTTTAAAGAGCTTTGTCTGCATCTTTCCTAATGGCCATGGCTGGCACCGCGTGGGAGCACAGCCTGTGATCTCTAACATCCATGGGTTGTACCGACGGACTTGGGCTGGAGGTGGAAGCTGAGAGGGCATGAAGAAGTATTGCTGTCTGTCTTCTCATTCAGCTTTTTCTCTTACCTTCCACTACACACAGTGTCAGCACCAGTATGGGTTCTGATAAGCACAGTTGATCCCTAAGGAATTGAAGAGGTGAGATGGCAACAGTCTCTGGCTTTACAATCATATACAAAGCAAGCAGGCAAGACTGAAGAGAAAAAAAGCACTGGAAGTAAAAACCTGTCCATTCTGCAATGTGGTTCGGGACTTTTCTTGTTCAGAGGCTTCCTGTAGTGTTATACTATCTTGCATCACCTATGGCACATACAAGCTCCCAGCACCCTGGCTAAGCCTGAGCCAGCAAGCACATGAGGACACACCACAGACTTCTCCAATGGGATACTGCACAGAAAATCACTGTTACTTTGATAACAACTTCTTGCTTCTGGGGAAATATTTTATTTCATTCTTTTCTCAAGCAGGTGATCGCAGCCCTCCAAGATCACACAACAGGTTGAGAACGTTGCCAACTATTGGTTGCCTGCAGTCAGCGGCAGCTCAGGTTCCCCGGAGCCATCAGTAATTCAGTTCCTCAGACAACATGGGGGTAAGGGGGTGGAAAACGAGACTGGGCTTTAATTACCGGCTTCAAGTATTTACAGTAGGCAAGATATGTCTATTTAGTTGCTGACTGTAGTTGCACTCCTCTAAACACAGCAGAATGAAGAGAAAGAAGAGATTGGAGGGTGTTCCTCTCCAGACAAAGAGTGACCAGGAGACTGAGAACAGACGAGAAGGAAGAAGTAAAGCCACCTGCAACCTACCTCCAGAGGAGCTGAGCTGCTGCCAGCTCATGAAGTTGCTAACTCATGAGCCAAAACTAGCACTGTGTTCCCGAAGACTTTGAGACATATATGTTTCAGCGTGTATCTAGCAGCCACATTCCGTTTCTCATTAAGAAAAGAGGCAATTATATCTTATTAAAGAAGGTTTTCTTCATAACATATGCCATGGCATGTACATTTTGGTGAAGCCTGTCGTAAATGGTTATTACGTTATGACTTGTTCACCAGTGTTTGTAGCTTTATTAAACTGTGAGAAGAGGTCAGATGGCTTTTTGTCATCACTATTGACAGTTATAAGCATTCACTTTATCGAAGAATGAAAATAACGTATGTGACGAACAATGAGTTTCTGCTAAAAATACAATTCTTACTTGCTGTTTCTCTGTTATTACTTTCCCAAACTGCAAACAACATCAGTCATTGAAGACAAACTGCTGTGCTATGACAGAAAATATATGCTTGCCTTACAGTCATGTTTTTCTTCTTTTATAATGGACATTATTCATAATGGAAATAGTAAATCTTAATGACTGGTTTCAAGAAATTTGGCATAAGACAAGTTCATATTTTATTCAGTGTTTTAAGAATTGTTTTTCAGAAAAAATGGTATAGTAAATCAGACCTCAAGAAAACGATTCATCCATATAGATTCGCAAGTTATTCAGAGGTGATCATTGTGACCATGAAGTTTGACCTCACGTACACCACAGGCTGCTGAATTTTTCCATTACAAAATTACAGATTTGAAGTAGTGGATATCTACAACTACATGGCTTAACCAAGCCAATAGTAAATGGGCCTTATATATTTATTTATTTTTTTGTAATGTTGAAGCAAAACTAATTCAGTCATGGCGTTTCATTATTCATTTGTGTACTTGCCCACCACCCTTATCACCATTCTCCTTCCCCCTTTTCTTGACCATTAACAGTTATAGCCATAATGTCAAAATGGAAGCTCATATCTGTTACCAAAAAAAGGACCATCTGGTAGAAAGAATATAAGACTATTCTGTAGCAGGCTTGTCGATAGGATTTTCTTGTTGGTAGAACTGTGTAAGTACACAGTAATTTTGAAGTCATTCAATACATAAAATTATAGAGCTCATATAAAACATGTTTAGATTTTTCCCCAAAAGGGCTTTTTAACCCAATGTGTTAATCTTTCTCTTCTACTCCTTTTGCTCATTATCGAGCTGAACAGAGTGTGAGTGCCAGACTGGAAATTATGACATTTTTCTCCTGCAAATAACAATATTGATAGCCATGGATAAAGGAATATCTTTCTTGGCACGTTAAATCATTAAAAGAAAACAAAAACGTGAAGTGTAATAATCATCTAATAGGCCTGTGTTATGCCATCAAACAGTAAAAGGAAAACTGGAGAAAGACTTTCTTAAAATTAGAATAGTGTTAATAATCAAAGAGAGAAGAGAGGCAGAGAATAACAACATATCTCACATGTACCTGGACCCTGTAACATATTCGCGTCCTTAAATTGGCTTTAGGTTTCTTACATAATTTATTAGGAGAGTTAGGTGCCTCAAAAGAGGATTAACAAGAGTGAACACAGAGAGTTGCTGAACCTAACACACCAGTACAGATGGTTGTTTAAACTGAATCCCTCCTTCAGGATGATTATACAGATACCTTCATAAACGTGGAGTTCAGAGCTGGAATTTGCTGCATCTGCCATATACACAAGTGATTTTTATTTCAAAGATTGTCAGGTATATGTGCATATATTTCCCTTTTTATCAAACGGTTTTACGGTTAAGGCACTTAAGTCATTTGGAAATTAATTGCAGTTCAATTCTTTTCTCTAAGAGGATTTAAAAGCTTTTACCTTCTACAAACAGAGCACGGAGTCCAGGCTGGGTGCGGGGGATGCGATGACCCGGTTCATCCTCCTGAAACTCTTCCACTTTCCTTTAAGCCTTTAGATGCCTGCTTGTCCAGGAGTAACACTGCCAAGATTAACAAAAAGGTGTTCATCAGACAAGGTAGACTGCTGATCCTATCCAACAACATCTAGTACACCTATGAATAATTTTCACACAGTAATATTGAACTAGACTTCCTGAATATAAACTTAATAAGTAATATTTAAGCAATTGAAAGAAAAAGCAATAGAATTATTATTAACAGATTTGATTTGTATGGAATATTTTAATGAGTGGGCCACCGCTCCTCCCTTCTTGCTTTTGAAAATATTTGCATTATATTCTTGATAACAGAAAAATTTGTTAAGTATATCTCCATGTGATTCTTGTCACTATGGTATAGGTTTATTTTGCATAATAGTCTTAGTCAGCGTGGGAGAAAAGATTAATTAATTGCACACTAGCGTGTTAACAGTGGTATACTATGGTGCACCGGTCTAGTTAATTCAGTGCTTACATCCCAGCTTTTACAATTTTACTTACATGGCAATTCCAGCTGAACAGTTGAAGAAATGATTTCTTGTTTGGTATAAGTCAAGAGAAGCAGCTAGAAGATAAAAATTATTAACAGTGTGACTCTGAAACAAAGGAACTATTAGTAGGATGATCTCTTTATTGTAAACTAAACTGAAACCTGAGAGATCAGATATCCTCATCATTTGTTAATAACTTAAAAAAATTACAGCACAACAACATATGGAAGAAAAACAACATTTAAAAGAAAATATTTACCTTGACTGTTCTGCTGAATGTTTATTTTTCATGATACAAGTGAATAACTTAAATTCCAATTCAATTAACTATAGTCTTTGCATGAAGCTATATTTATAAATTGGATTTAAAATTTGAGTCCATTAGTGGTTTCAAAAAATTTAGCTCTTGGATGAATGCAAAACCACAGAAAGTTTAAAATAAATAGAAAATGTTAGAATACTTACTCACTTCTTTAGCCAAAGCAAGGACTGATGCTGATGCTAAGAAGGGTAAGCAGTAATTATAACAGTACAGAAGTGGAATGCAAGCAAGAATCAAATGTTAAAGTTGAATCTTATTGTCTGCCCTGTAGATTATTTTATCTTTTTTAGGTATCTATGTCTCTGTAACCAATTTCTAGAAGCATTCCAATAGCCCGAATGAGGATCAGGGTTCCAAAAAGAGAACTAAAATGCTTGAGAAAACAACTGGAACATAATTTGCTGCTTGGAAATTATAAAAACACTCATAATTCCTTTCTCACTTCTTGCCAGGTAATAATACAGACTAGTAATTTAAAACCTAGTCACCACATGTTGCCTCTCAACACATTTATTCAGCATTAACATTATTTGATGTAAAATGGTTAATAATATAAATTTACCTTTCTGGAAAAATGAAATCTGCTCTGGGTTTAAAATACTTACACATCCGGCACCTCGGTACATCAAACTGCCATTTCAAGACCACTTGTACGTAACCCCTTTGTAAAATGTCATTGACCAAATTCTTTCTTGCTGTACTTCAGTAAATTCCCCCTTGATGGAAATTTTTCTGCTGAAACTAGCAGAAAATATTTGCCTACAACTTTTTCTGTAAACATGTCTTCTATCTAATTATAAGACATTTATAAGATATGGAAGCCTACCATACAATACCTCTTGTATTTATGAGTAATACATCTGCAAAGATAATAATTATTTTTGCCCCAAATATCAACAATCATCACAAATATAAGTAAAATCTTAGTTTCAGATGATAGAAACAGTTATTAAACTGCCAACATTTACAAAGACCACCGCATCATTGCTACTTTGTGGAAACACAACTTCGTGAGGAAACAGAAGAAAATTTCTCTCCTTTTGTATCATGTAATGAACACAGTTCACATAAACGTGCCGCTTGTTCTTGTTAGCAAGTTGCTAATACCAAACAAACAAAATAACAACAAGCTGAAAAATCTCATTGCTTACACAGCATTATTTGCAGGTGCATCTTCAGCAGTGTAGATGTATCTCCCGAACATGAGACCTCTGTGGCACATTTGAAATACTCCTTTGTTAAGCAAAGGTCCTGAAGTGCTTAACAATACTGAAAGCTTTCAGGACTGCAGAGACTACTTGTAGAGGAGGCTCTTTCCCATCAAGAACCCTAGAAAACAAAAATTAATTCTTAAAAGAGTGATCAAACAACCCCTCCCCTTGAATCAGCAAATAAAACAGCAAAATAATCAGCAGGCAGCTAAATCACTCATTATCTTTATCACCAGAAGAGCAGAAGGGAGCCTGAGGGATCACTGGTGATCACCTCAGGTTACGCAGAACAGCAGGGGAACTTCACCCAGTTTTCTGTTCAGCAGGAAAGCTACATTTTGTAGTTTGGCAACTTCCTTGCTTAACTCGGAGTTAACTTTTTCCATGTCAGAATGACTGCAAGTGCTGGAAATGAAAGAGCAGAAGCAGCTCGGTGCTAACGGTACATGCACAAAAATCCATATGGTTGGGCATTGTGATTCTTTTGTTGTTGTTTCTTTTTATAAACGTTGCCTACGGATACAAAGCTGACAGGCTTTGGGTCATGGAATGGCATTTTAGAAGATACTTGTGTGACCTCCGATGTCGGGATTTTTTGCATGGAAACTGGCATCAAATACAATCTGCTGACATGCTCAAGCTGCCCTTTGAAACAAAGAGGGGCATCCTAAGAAAGTATCCCCAGCCAAGGAACCAAATCTTCCATTGCTTTTCCAGGAGCCACAGATAAAAACAAACAAACAAGTCCCCTACCTTCATAACCCCTGTTTAAGCCCCACTTCAGTAAGCACTTGTTATTGTTTCGGTTGGTTGTTTGTGAGCACAAAGAATAGCTTTGAAGTATTGATATCTGCATTTCAGTTAAGTTGAGATTTTAAGCAAGTGAATGATAAAAACCTGATTCATTTCTTTTGATTAAGTGCCCAAAATTTTGCGTTGCTGAGATGACCTATCATAGGTGGAAAATAATCCTAATAATTTTTCACCTAGTGGATCTGAATGCAGGGAGGATGCTTTTGTTGTAGCCCCTATGTAACTGAAGAGTAACAATTTTTTTTTTTTTTTTTTTTTTTTAATACAGGGATAAGAGAAATTATCATCAATACATTCTTTGGCACTTGGAAAGAGCTCTGTTCCTCATGCAAATCCCTATGATCAATTTTTAACAGGGAAAAGAAAGAAGAAAGGAACAGAAAACCACTATCAAGTACTATTAACAGGTGTGTAAAGACTCAAGAGACACGACAAACGAAGATCTGTCTTTCAAAATTGGCTTTGAGACATTCCGACTTTGCACTACATACATCAGTTCTGTTTCTGCTCTGAAATAACTTCACACACTGATTGTTAATAAGCCATGCTTAAAACCAGTAAATTCTTGGAATAGTAAGATTTCTTAAGTATTGTTACAAATGGGCAAATTAAAGATCACATAAAACAAACACACACACAAAAAAACCCAGAAATTGCTTTAAGGAGTCATTATGGTTCTGACGTATGTAGGCTGAAGTTTATAATTTTCCATAAGATATGGTTCATTTGTTTAAAATTGAAAGGGAAGAATTAAATATAAAAATGTAAAAACCATTAACGCATGACAAAATGAAATAAATTAGAAACACAGAAATTACTATAGACATTCCATCTTTAATTCATTCCGGTTCTTTTGTCTTCTTTTGGTATAATACACCCTGGACAGAATATTAGCTTACTTTTGAATTTACTGGTTTAAAAGGTTTCTGTCAGGACCTTTTCATGAGCTAAACAAAGAAATTTGCTTTGAATTATCACTGCTTTATCTGAACCTTTTTTTAGCAACTCCAAGGCAGTAAACTATTTCCAAAAATTTATGCGAGCGTGTTTAACCATACCAGCGGTATAGGCTATGCAAGAGTAACAGCACTCTCTATAGGAGTCTCTGTTCCACCATGCTGTGCATTGTAAAGTGAAGCCAAAGTGCATAAACTTAATGGAGAGGAAAGATGATCGTGTGCTAATACTTTCCCCTTTCTCAGTATGTAACCATCAACAGTCCTCTTGTAAAAGAAGAAGGAACTGAAGTCAACACTGTAAGATGAGCTTAGTCATACCTTTATGTGACATAGTCCCGTGAATAATTTATGTATCGGGCACAGATCTCGGAGATGTTAATCTTTCATAGAGCAGTAGTCAGAGCCCACATGGAGACTGCAATCATCATCTCACGAGCCACATGGCACAGCTGCCCTACTGAAACCGCAGAGAACAGGGCAAGGACTCAGCTCCGCTGCCAGCGTTTTCCTGGCATGGGAAAGTGATGAGGACCAAGAGCTGTATTTAGGCAAATGGGTTCTCCAGGTTTGGCTCAAGTTCTGCACAACCTGCCTGTCTCCTGTAGATCTCGGTCCGTGGCGCAGTTGAGATGCCGTATTACCTTCCCTCTTCCATCACAACAAGCCAATTGTGCGTGGTAAGTCATACGAGGATAGTTAAAAATCAGTTGTCAGCTTCACTCTAAGAATATTACTGAACCAACGGAGCTACAGTTTACATTAGTTCTGTGTCTGGCCACAGACCTTTCTGGGGAAACTTTTCAGCTTTCTTGTATTTTCATCTAGAAATGGAAATCAGACTTATAGCAATTTAGTGGAACAAGTCACATACAAAAATGAATATTCCCCATAAAAATAACCATACCACCTCAACCCCTCCTTTTTTTTTTTTTTTTTTTCCCCTCCCAGGACAGCCTTCATCAGTTAATAGTATCTGTATAATGAAAGAAATTACCAGGTTTAAGGAACTGTGAAAATGCAGTATATGATGTCAGTCTTCAAGGGAAGGATTTTCAGGTCGCAAGTAGTCTAAAAGTCATTAATAGCTCAATGTTACCTAATACTCATATTAATTTAGTGCCACTATATAATTATCATGTGGATATTTAATTGCACATCACATGAATCATTTTACAAGGAAATATTTTTCATAGTTGCATGCCGTGCTGCAAAAGCACATAATCAGTATGCAATAAGGGCACGTTTCCAGGATGCAATGCTTGTACTTCAGAAGCAAATAGAGAAGATCATCAGACTTCTGGCCTTGAAGAAGAATAGAGAATAAATAATTCTTCAGTTATTCTTAAACATTAATTTCTAGATTAAGAGATTATTCTGAATGTTTTTATGACACAGGGAGGTTACAGTCATGATAATTACAAAAAAAAAAAAAGAAGAAATTATGACAGAACTATTTAAAATTGTTGCAATTATATGATTATTCTTTGGTACAAAATGATAAATCTTGATACTAAGAGTGATGAAAAAGCTTGAAATTATGACAAGTGAGGAAGTGAAAAGCAAACACGAAAATACTCTAACTGGATAGGGAAAATGATTAAATAGGGTGACAGTATAAGTATTACCTTAATGAAGTACAGCAAGCTTGCAATCATTTCTTACCTACAAGAGCACCTTGATTTATGTTATCAAAACAGTGTAGTATTTTTTGTGCTTCCATTCAGAAATACAGTGTTACAACAAGAAAGTAACCTTTATAAAGCAGGAACAGGTTGGGGATGGAAAAGAATTATCGTTCTATATAACTATCAGCATTCTGTTCTTTAAATTTAAAAGTCTCATCTTCACTTACCTAAACAAATCTGTGAAAGCATATTCCTTGCAGTCACCCCGACTAAACATTATCAGAAACTGAACTGGACGTTGTATAATTAAAAGACTCTTATTTAGACATCATCTTGATAAAATCAGAGGACCAAACACATGTCAGCTGATGCTTTACCAAAGTGCAGACTGGAACATAAGATCCAAATATTATTCCTTTTTTCTTGTTGTCAGTGAACATTTGGGAAAACTGCTACAACTCTTGAAACAACATACCATGAATATATATCCTAAAGTGATATTAGATTAGCATTTACATCATCTGAAGTTGTGGGACCTGTGTGCATCCTTCTCATTTGAAAAGATATGTTTGCTTCCATGTCCGTGACACTGAAAAAAAAATATATAAAAAATAGTAGCATGTGTTGAAAGGTACCAAAATGAACCCTTCACATTATGTATGTACTAACAGCAACAGTAAATCTAAAAGCAAAAGTGATATTCAGCATCTAATTCCCATATCAACAGACTTATTTTAGAAGTACTAATGTGCAAAGATGATGGCAAAGATGATGACTTTTTTCTTTTATTTATTTATTTTAGGAAATCATAAAAATAAGCCTGCCTCAAGTATTTTCACCTTGAATGGCTTCATTTTCCACTAAGGCTCAAAGAGGGGCTTAAAATCTATTCATAGCAACACAATTATTTAGACAAAGCTGATTAACTAAAATAAGCAATTTGGAAAATAAAAGTCATATCGTGAAGATTTAAAAACTAGAGCCATTGTTGTTTATGTTAAATAAATCATTAGGATTAGTAGTGCATTTTTAAAATTTGGGCTTTTCTCATAAAATTTGTAAACATACAAAAGCACAGGTTCAATCTGTAATCTCAAAAATACAGAAATGTAGTATCTGTTGCTTATGTTCATCAAGTTTTATTTTGAGGTAGCATATAGGTCATACTGCCAATATCATTTCTTGGACACAGTGGACATACCACCTGATACCTGAGCAGTGTTAAAAACAAGTCTGAAGAGCACTTCCCTCAAAGCATGCACTGTGATTTGCCTTATAGCTGGTATCTTAAATGCAGCAGAAATGATGCTCAATAGATCCTGAGGTCACAATAGGTACAATTTTTATACCAGAAAAAAAACTTTCAGTTATACTTTAAATCTAAAATTTCAGTTATTTATAGCTGCTGCCATGATAACATGTGGTAACAAATGCACTTCACAGAAGTACTACGCAAACATCAGACACAAGGAGAAAAGGTTTCCTAAAACGCGTGGTTTTATACATCAATACATGGCACTCATTAACTTCTTACATTTGAGGGTAGACTGCCACCTGATTGCATTCATAAAGGGCTCAGATTAAGTATCAGAACCTATATTGAGTCCATAATTCAGAGAGACAAATTATGCCAATGTCGATGCTCCACGCTGGATCTCTTAATGCAAACCTGTCCAGGTGCCACCAGTACGGTGATTGGAGTAGGAGCTGAGGAACCTCAAACCAGGAATAACTAAACACAGAAAAGCTATCACCAGGGCAGGGTTACGGGTAGTGCACTATCACATGAATTAATCACGGAACTGGAAGAAGAGAAAGAAGGATATGGAAGAACTACAGACAACAATGCTCAACAAGCATGAGAAGAAAACTGGAGCTCTGACCGCAGGTGTAAATGAACCATCCTCAAAGTAACGACAAATAGATTTCCCTCCTGGGTTGTAAAGGCAGCCACAGTTAATGTACACTCAAGACTACCTTTTGTTTCCTGATCTTTTCTTCTAAAAGCCATTCAAATCTGTGGGACAAATTCCATTCCTGTTTAATTTTTATGTCACCACTTTTGGAGTACAGTTAGGGATGGGGTGATGGCTATTCGGGGGGGGGGGGGGGGGGTATCCTCCTATTTTAAACTATAAATCCTTAATATAAAAATATTAAACACCAACATGGTTTTCAGCATGAGAAAGATGCAAGGAAATTAATATACTCATTAAGCTTCTTAATTTAATGAGGGATGAATAGAACTCTGGGTGATCGTGAGAGTAATAGTCCTTGCAAGATTCCTGTGGAGCAAAATAGACAGGGACACTTAAAGTGTGCAGGAGATTACACAAAGGAAACGGGATGACTGAGCTTCTAAGTTTTATGACACAGTTTTCAAATCAGACAAGTGAAGAAGAGTGAAACTGACTCTAAAATTATGTGACAACTGTCAAAATATAACTTTACAGCTTCAGGGTAAATAGACACTATATAGATATTTATACACACATATTTATAGATACAACATTAAGACACAAACATGCACATAGACAACACATTTTTTTAATTCAGTGATGCTTTTCTGCAAAGCTACCATGAATATATCCACATTTCTCAATAAAAGATAAAAAAGAACTTCATATTTTGACTATCTTTAGAGCATGAAATAATTTAATATTACTATATATTCTATTGAGTTTGATTAACAAATAATAAAACCATATTAAGCCCTCTAATGCTCTCAAAATCCACTAAAAATGCATACAGAGTAACGTACCTAAATGGTAAAAAATATTGGGATAAAAAAAATCTGAAGTTACAGCTTGACATTTTAACTTACTCTGTTAATTTATCTCTGTAAGGGAGACATTCTAATTTGCTGGTTTAGGTATTTCAGTAGTAATTTGTAGCAAAACCTCAAAAACTTTTTTAACCAAGAATTAAAATATATTAACCATAAGCAACTATAACCAAGTTACCACGGTCATAACATTTTTTTGCTCAGAATATATTTCATTACAGTAAATCATTATGCTGAAATCAGAATGTTTCATATAATCAAATAATGTCATTTAGAATCCAATTTCCAAAGGAAAAAGTAAAATAAAATAGGAAGAAATCGGCAGGTTTGTTGGACCCCAAGTCAGTATTTTCAAAAGAGTTTGCTTGAAAAGCAATTTGATATGGTTAATTTCTACAACTCCAGGTTTTATTCCACTCAGAACTGAGGATGGATTTTTAAAGAGTTTATTTCCTTTCCAAGTAGAACATGATGATCCAGCCATACAACTGCTGAGCTCATTGTTTCCATGGAGTAGCGATTCAACCGAACTGCCCCTGTACATTTGGATGCCAAATGCACAACAGTAGTATTTATTGGTAGATGCTGAGATAATTTTTTATTTGAAATTTTTATTTCATCTTTCTGAATTTCTTGGTTACTTGGAGATGGGACATTTTGCCAACTTCACAAACTCCATAAAATGTCTTTTATGACCATCATTAAAAAATCATGCTTTGGAATAAAACAGGAACAGAGTTACCTACGCACAGATAGAACAAATCTCAACAACACCTATGGGAATCCATCAAATGGGCAAATTAATGAATTATTACCCATCAGATCATTTTGTCCAAAAAACATTGACTAGATTCAGAACTGTAGTAAACATATTCAGGTCAGGCAGCAGTGCGAGACCAGCTTGCACAAACTCTGAAACTACTGCATTTTCAGATAAACATCATTTGTATAAAAGAAAAAGTAGCTGTCACCTAATTACGGTCACTTCTAATCCCTAGATGTCTCTAATCTTGGTTGGATGTCTGTTCGTCCTATACCTGCACTGTGGAAAAACCTTTTCACTAAATAATACTATCTTGCAAATTAACTTTCTCCTTATCACTGGCCAGAGAATGCATCTTCCATCCTGAATATCCTATGTTATTATTCCATTCCAGTCACTGGACATAAAAAGACCAGTTTTAAAATGTCCTATTAAGTAGAGCTCATAGAATGATGTCCTAGGCAAGTATCTTAATTAAAGATGATGTCAGAACAGAGATTTTTATTAGTTCAAAACTTCTTGCAGTTTGTGATATGCTTTTGCAGTGTCTTCTGAAACAATGTTGCCCTCTAGCTCTCATAGAATGGAAAATAAAATAATTTTTAAAAGCACATCATGTGACTTGGGAGAGGCCAATCCAACTTGGAACTTGTCTGTATATTTCTTGTTCAGGTGAAATCCTTGGCCTCAGTGAGAGTTTTTAGCTCTAACAGAATCAGCATTTCAGTCAACAGCCCCAGAGGCTGATGAATGAAATGAATTGAATTATTTAAGTCTTCACCAATACAAAAAAAAGATATTACAGTATGGTGTCTGCTTCCACTACTTCTCTAATGACATTTTTTCTTCTAAAAGATGCTATTTCAGCTATGAAATAAATACATGCTGGGTTGTCTCTTATGGTATGAAACCCCAAGTTCCAAAGTACCTAGAGGACTCAAATAATAAAAAATTCAGTTCCTTTGTAAGTACCTTTGAATTTCAATGGATTTTAATTATAATCAAACAGGATGCTTCATCTGAAATGACAAATAATAATTTAAAGTCCTGTCAGAATGATATCCCACTTCTAAGGGGAAAATACTGTCCTTCTCAGACTGATAAAAGGCATTACTTACATTATAAAATTGCTGTGGTTCACTTTATAGAAAAAATGGATTCTAGCCAACAGAGTAGGACAGTTGGCATACTAGTAATTCACATTCCTTATTCAAGAACAGTGTTCTGTGAATTTAAGAATGAGAATTAGCTACACATCTTTCAGTAAAGAGATTTGGGGGGGGGGGGGGGGGAGGGAGCAGGGGTCAGTCCGCCAACATTTGAATCTGTTGAAATCAGACCAATTCCTTTTGAGCACCTTCTGTCTTGTCTCTTGAGTATCTGCTTAGGGCATTATTAGTAGTGATGACTAAGAAATCTGTTGTAGAACAGATTTAAGAACTTGTCCTGAAGAACGTTCAGGACACCAAGAACTCAGAAGCCTACAAGACCAGGCACCAAATCCATTACAACTTGTTCAACTTATTTTCCTGAAGTCAGCTGTGATACAGTGACTGAGCCTCCGTGATTCAGTAAGCAGAAGAGGAAAGGAGCCTTGTTCAGTGGGCACGCACTGCAGAGCTGGTACTTCAGGAAAATCTCTTACCTGTGAAGAGTAGTCAGATCATGAAGGCAGAGAGTTTACCTCTTCCCTGACTATACAGCTTCTTGAGAACAGGCCTCCAGATCAACTATTCTTCACAGAAAAAGTTGATTTTTCTTGTTGGAACTTGGTTAAAGATATACACATATAATTTGCAGAGTATGAACTTGAAGACATCAGTGAGTTCTTATTTAAACTAAGTCAGCAGAACTTATTGGGAGAGTCACCTAATAAATTACAAAGTACAAGTTGTTCTAGTACAAAAGCTGAAAAGAATCCTAATTCAGGTTGTAATTCCACTGTACTGCAAATGCCAAAGAGTTCCCCGTTATCTCATTTGTTGCAAGTGCTTGCTGTTGTCAATGCCAATCATAAAGATAATGAAAAACAAACTGCCATAGGCTATTAATAAATCTATTTTTTAACACTGTTTAAAACAGAATAAAATTTCTTTTAGTACCTATACTTATTGTCAAATGGGAAGAGAAACTTCCGTTAGGCTCTAATGTTGTCATGCCAGCTTCTTCCTCTTGTTAAGAGAGAGCTTCTTGCTCCTTTGGTCTTTGGAAGAAAAATAAACGTAGCAAAACTGTAATATTAAGAAACATACTGCAAATATACACTTCTAGATAACTTGCAGAGGTAACAAAGTATTTTTTCTTCTCTTCTATAAGAGAGCAGTATGCATATTTTGGAAATACAAATAAAAACTATTTGCCTATCAAGGTTAGACTGATAAAGGAATAGACATTGGCTGACTTCACTTTGTCTTGAAGGTGGGGGTTGTTCTTTTTTCATTTATTTATCCATATAATTTTAAAGCTAAACATGTCTAAACATTTTCCTTGCTTCTTTAAATTCCCAATGTCAGCATTGTCATGAGACCAGCTATGAAGTACATCATAAGCATTTGTTAACTGTACTTAGTTTATAAAAGAGAATAAAAAAGGAATTTTTGTGTTAAGGCAATTCTTTATTTCACATGGAAAATAAAACAATGCTGAAAAAGAGAAGATTATTTTTAAAAATTATCCAAAAATCCTAATGAAAGTCTTTATTGTAACAACTCAGAACCACAACTTTAATTTTCTCTAAACAGTTGCCATACCCACTGACTTGACCTTAGAACTTCACAATAGTTTAACATCTCAAATGCCTTTCTGTAGATTTGCATACCTTTCCTTGGGTTTTAGTATGACTCCAAAAGATGATTCCTCTTATTTATTTGAACACAAGAGTTTTCCCCTCTTCCGTGGATAGCTTAATCCACCTAGGATTTACATTTTTAACATCTTACTCATGAAAGTAAGGGAATGCAATAAAAATATGAGGCATCTTTTTTTTTTCTTAATTGCCCCTCAGATTTACAGAAATTTGCATCTCTACTTAGTTATTCATTGAGCATCTGGGAAAAGTCAAGGAAGTCTGTTAACTTTTATAAAATCAGACATTCTTCCCTTTATTTTCTCTCTTCAACATCGTATACTTAAGAAACACTTCAAAGTTTGCTGTAGGCTAGTAAAGCTATACATAGCTGTGCTTTTCACAGTAAAATGGAGTAAAGCAGCAAAAGAAAAATCTACCAGAACAGATCTTGTTTACAAAGAATGGGAAAAAAAAAAAAATATTGCAGTTAAAGCAGCAGGCTTTAAACAGAGACCAAGTAATTCAATAGTAACAGAAGCAATGAGAGAAAAAAACCCCCAACCAATGAACAACAAAACAAACAAGAAAAAAAAAACCCTACCACTTTTCTGTAAGGCATAACTACCCAGGGAGTGGGAATGCAGTACAAACTTTTAAAATATTTATTTTGCATCTGGGGAATAGTGCATCAAATAAAAACACTTACATTCAATAGGAGCCATTTCCTCTCTACTAGAAATTGTACGCTGGCTTTTTTTTCTTGCCAATCATCTGTTATTGTTCTGTCAGAGATAATAATACCAAAAACTATTGACAAAGTGAAGTCTCATACGCTGAAGGTAAATGTTATGCAAGTGCATTGCAAAGTTGATTTCTGTGAATAAGTCACCCATCGAGTATGAGAAAGTGATGCTACACTGACCTGGGTGCAGACTCACACCATCTACCTGCCTGGCCCTATTCTCGTTTATGGGAACCGGTGACAAATAGTGTTACAACAAACAGGTCCCCACATGCAGCTATAGAATATTTAAACAGACGCTACATTCAGGCATGTTTTATTACGGACTCGACATTCTTACAAGAGATTATTTAAATTTGTAGAATATGTTAAAAAAAGATTTGGTTTTAAATTTACATTTTTTTTGCCAGTAGTACTTACACAATGCTGTTTAATCATTACCTTCAAGCTGGTGCTGAATTTTATCAGAAAGACAAATAAAAAAATACCACTTCATAGTTGTCACTTATAAGCAATTTCTGCCCTTCTTGTGTTCACAGCCTTGAATATAGTTATACAGAAACTTCTCAGAATTCTGAGTGCTTGGAATTTGAAGATGATACACATGAATGTGGCCTATATGCCAACATTTGTGTAGGGTTAAGCAATGGCAAAAAAACCCCTTCTGGAATAAAATAGAATTCTTTTCAGAAAAAAACAGCCAGCATAAACAAAGGAAAGAAAATATAAACCAGCAGGACTAGAATACCAGTAGAAATTGCTGCTGTCCAGAAAAATCTGGTGTTAAAAGAACAGTTGCAAGGGTAAAAATCTAATAGTCTTAAAAAATGGGAATTTTGAGGGCTGGGAAGAGGCAAATGTAATTCAGCACTACAATAACATAAAAAAATTTCCCTTTTTCTTTCTACAGTATAATAAATGCTTTATATTCAAATACATAGATTAACATATTGAATACATAAATTTGGACAGCAAGATATCACATATGTATTAGCATAAAGTCCATTAAAAACAAAATGTCTGAAAGACCACCACTGAAAGAAAATATTTCCACCACTTTGCAACTAAATATTGGTATCTCACCTCATGAAGATATTTTGAAATCGAAATGTTCCTGAAATATTTATGGATTTTGAGAAAACAGTTTTCTTTTGAAATTTTCTTTGCCTGGCCCCAGACAGCAGTTCTATTTCACTTTACTATGCAAAAAAAAAAAAAAAAAAAAAAAGAGAAATATTAGATAATCATAGTTAGTATCCCACCTTTAAGAAATGTACTTTGAGAACACTTACTGGTAACGGATGCAAAGGAAAGTTCACCACATTCCAAATGGAGATACCTACAAAGTGCTCAAACACAGCTCCTCTAAAAAAGCTGCGATGAGAATGGAAGCCAAATATCTTGAGTTGTGTTTCACAGTGTAGTGTATAAAATATGTTAAATAACCCTGCTTTGATGATATGACAGCTGAACGGGATTTGAGAGTCATTTATAGGTACAGAGACAGAAAAGACTGCTAGAATGGTGAATCGACCTTACCTCCTGCCTAGTCATCATTAGCTTGCAATGTGGTAGGAAGATGATAGAAACAATATTACATTTGAACATACAAAAGGATAAACTGATGACCTGACGGATGGACGATCATGCTTTTGTGTAGTCAGAAAAAGTTCAAACATGCTTTTCAGAACATGAAGAAATGGTCATAATGATGGAGCATCACTGATGGAAATGTGCCCACCCTGTAACGGAAAGGTTAAACATCTGAACAGAGATCAAGTAAAAGTAAGTTTGCAGGGCTATGAATACTTGACAAGAAATTTGTTTGCAAGCAGTTGAAAAAGAAGGAGCAATAGAAGAAGATGAAACAGACCAACAGTCCAGAAAGCTAATTTTAGCAGCGTCTTTTTGAATCAGAGAGAGGGAGGACACAACCACCAAGTCTAGGAAGGAAATTACATCGCTGAAGATGCAAGATGATCAGGGTTTAGCTGTGAGTTTGCGAACGTGAGCGAGGAAGAAATATCAAATCTTGAGATGCCAATGTGAAATAAATCAGCAAGATTCATGTACACAGATCAAAGCGCAAGACCAGTCAAAGATGAAATTGATATATCGGGCTGGAGTGGCCAGAATGGTAGATGGGAAACATCCACGACCTTTCAGAGGGAAGAGAGGAGACCATGAGTGTAAAGCTCAGGATCTCCACCCTGTTGGTCAAAAGTTTTGATTGATTGATTGCTATCATGTCAATATTTCTAAAGTACATGACATAATAACCTAGTACGTTATTACTACTAATACAATATGATAAGTTGTGAGGTTTCAGATTCAGAGGTCTAGAAAATTCAAAAAATGTGAAAATATTGGCTCAATAAAGCAGTTGTACAACATACATATGTAAACAAGTATATAGATACAATGTTATAGTGGTTATATAGTTTCCACTTTAATTACAGGAAAAGAAATAGAAAGTTGGTATGAGATATGAGAAAATCTACTTACATTTAGCAAAACAACTTTAACTTCTGGAGATTGTTTAGTTCTGCAGTCTTGCCATAACCACTTCTGATTTTTTTTATTTTTTTTTTCTCCTATGAAATAACACGTAATAAAAATAAAACACAGCAAATCTTGAATTTAAGTGTTGCTCGGGTCTTGCGAAAGTAGCAGGGTTTTTTTGACATTTCTCATGTCAAGTATATCTCATGTATAGTACCTTGTTATCCTGTGAGATAAGATCATTTTCACTTTAGCTGTACCTTGTGTAAGATCTCATTGCTATACAATGCAGCAATATTTTAATGACATCTTGGAAACTAGATAAATAAATACAAGTAAATAAAAACCACGCATGTGTTCTCTTTCTAGATCTCTAGTTTCTTTATGATCAATCCAGTTTCTCAGTATTCATATCTTACTGGGACTTTAAGAGAGTTAAAAGACTGAAACAAGTTAAAACACAATCACCTATAAGTATACCAAAGCATATCTCAATGTATGCACATATCAATATAGGTATTTTTAGCTTATACAGCTCTAATTAAATTAAAAACAATTTTTATCAGCATGCATTTTGGAGTTTGCTGATTCTGTTTCTGACCTGAATAAATACATTAATTTTAAATTTTACCATCAAAGCAATTCCTAGTGGAATAATTGCAATATAGCATGCAAATTATCCTCAGAACCCAGCCAATATAAACGAGAATTAACAGAGAATAAATCCTTCATAATCTTACAAAGAGTGTGTCTATGACCACAGGACCTTAAAGTTATATCTGCCTTTTTTACTTTTTCTTATATATTTATATTTGATAGCAAAGTATAAGTAAATACTTCCTAAAAGAAAACAAACACGTAGTACACAAAATCTTAACTGGTTATGAATGACTAATCTATCCCTGCAGAGTTCACATTAACAGCAGAATACTGAAGTTATTGAGCACTTTGAAGCCTCATGAAGCTAGTGGAGAGCATTAATGCTTAGCATCCCTTAGGAACTATAAAATGGAAGTCAGTTCTTCCAGTGTATACCTTCGCACTAAGTGCCAAAATCAAATATATGCTGTGAAGTTCACACACATTCAGGATACCAGCATAGGGTTCTGCACTAGGTAAATCTTGCTTAGTGATTCAAAATAAAGATTTAAACAAGATATTTAAGTGCTCTCCACTCCAGATGCTGGTCTTTGCGAAGGATTAATGCATCACCACTGACACCAAAAGCGCTTCTGCAGTACCAACTCAACAAGCTCACTGATGATGCAGAAAAGCTACGCTTGCCAAAAATTATATAGGATACTGGTTTCAAGATTTCTAATGTGGACATACAGAGTCTAACAGGCAGACACAAGCACATTCTGCTTATGTTCTGAGTAAACCAGATGCTAGCCTTCCTGAAAACGAAAACTGATTGGCCTCAGTTGGCACGACATTGAACTAATAAATTGAAACTTGAAGATAGGTATAACTTCTGAACATCTTAGTGGGAAGCCTTTTTTGTAAACCATCCCTATTCCCAATCTTCCTCTCACCATTCATTTGGAGAACAGAGTTTGGATCTAGATTTGTAAATTGAAAAGATGGCCCTACTCATTATCTTCCAGTAATTCAAAGGAAGACATCTCAATCTCAGTCTTGTCAGTCCAGAAGAACGCTTAAGTTCTTTAAGGCAGAAATACAGTCCTTTCCTCTCCACTTTCTTATTTAAGCTCT
This sequence comes from Astur gentilis, assembly GCF_929443795.1. NCBI lineage: Eukaryota > Metazoa > Chordata > Aves > Accipitriformes > Accipitridae > Astur > Astur gentilis. The sequence goes on from NC_064891.1 coordinate 18,812,027, forward strand.
ACCATGTTTATAGAAAGCTATAAACATATTATATCAAAATTAATTATTCAATCTTGGCTCTAGGGTCAAACGATACCTCAAAAATCTTGTTTTCTCTATTGATCAACAAAAAAACCAGAGTTAAAGTAGGTCTGAAGGAGTTAGAGCTTAAATCCTGCTTCCAAGTCATAGAAGTCAGCTGAAACTTGGTCTTAAGACTCCTAAGTCATTTTGAAATATGTGACCTATATATTTATCAACATATATAACAGACAAATGAAATGCTCAGAAGACAGACTATATCCAGGCAAACCTGAACGTAGCAGAGATATTTATATATTTTGTAAGGTTTTTCTTCCGATACAATAACAAATACAGTAAATATTCTGAGCTCCCTAGTGGGAGTTGTGCTCAGATGATAAATTATTTTCACTGGGGCAATTATGAATTGAAGACCTGTTGTTTCACCCATCATATTATGATTTACTTGAGAGAACATGAAAACAGCTTGTGCGCTTCCATACACAGACCACCTCTACTTGGAAAAAAAACCCCAAACAACGCAGCCTTATTCCTCTGAAGAACTTCACATTTGAAATATGCATGAAAGCAAGACAAAGTAGCAACTGGATATTTGTTCTAGTAAACAATTTCAAACACAAAAGTATATTGCAGTAATTTTACTTAATGTATTATGGCTGCATTCACAGGGGCATACGATCTTACTCAACATCCCTAAACAATTTCTCTACAGATATTTTAGGCTTGGTCCTGAATTCCTAATTACCCGGATAAGCCTACTGAAGCAGCCCATAAAACTCCTTTTGGGTTTAAGACTATGGGATCTGGCTATTTATCTGAGGCAGCTGATTAAAAGATTAATGGCGCCTACTGCATCAGAGGAAAGGAACAATTAAACCTGGATGCCAGGGGTTTTCAGCGTGGCTGTGGACTGCAAGAACTGTAAATAGTGTCAGATATAGTATATGAGAACAATTCATTCCTAGGTGTTGCAAGTAGTTACATATTTACTGCACATGTCAACACAAGACTGACATGTAATGGTAGTAGTACCTTTACTTATTTAAGGAAAAAAAAATAAATCTGTATTCTGAGTGAATCTTCCATTAGTGAACTGCACAGACAAGATTAAATCACTGATACTGCAGTTATCTACATGAGTAGATTTAAGACACAGGCATTTCTTTGCAGTCCGTGGGACTGGGCATAGGTAAAGAACAAAATGAACCTAAGTAATGATGAGTTTGAATCTTTTTATTACTTTAAAAAATAACTCTTTAGGATTTTGAAAAAGAATACCATAAAAACAAGGGGGGAAAAAGTAAGAAAAATATATATTTTCGTCTTGCTTTAATGTCAAAAGACCAATATAAACCAGCTAGGCCTGTCTTCAGCCTTGAGAAAGTGGAAGTATAAACTGAATTCCAAGAAAACTCAGACTGTTTTTCCTTTCTGAATTTCAAGATACAGGTCTCATTCCCATCTAACTTGCTAACTTTATTATTTTTTTTTCCTGTTTTCATTGAAAGTAATTTCATCACATCTGAGCTTTTCTCCTTGCCTAATTTTGATTCACATGGTAAATTCTTTTTGTTTTTCACAAATACTTCTGCTCTTTTAGATATGAATTCCCTCCAGGAAAAAGACTGCTGTCAGGTGATTGTCATTTGTTCTGTGAGATATTCTCGATGTGATGTCCTTCAAAGTAGATTCAAGAACATAAATTGATTAGTGTTCATTAACATGCGCATTGTCATTTGTCATCTGTGTTGTTATCGTAGCTACTCTAAAGAGACACCCCCCCCCCCCTTTTTTTTATGGGTGGGCATTCTTTTAGTTTAATATTTACTCTTTAGCTGTTCTTTCTTTAGCTCAGAAATGTCATATAACTTTGTATCATAGTGATATGTATATTAAGTTTATGAAGTTCTTTGCATTTTATCTTCTGATAATCATGAGCAATTATCAATTAACTTTCTTAAATTTTATCTAACTATTTCTTAGTTCTTACTATTTAGTAATGCAGACTAAATCTTTGGGGATTTTTTCTTTTCTGTTCTGTTTTTTAAGATCTTAATTTTCCCACATAACTGAAATTCATACTGAATAAAATTGTGATTCAATAAGCAAGTAATACTGCTTTTTTCTACTTAGTGATCCAACATAGATACTGAATATGTTTTTAAATGTATTAATTAATATGACTAGTTAAATAATTTTATTATCTCAACAGAGACTAACTCCATAGATGATAGTCCCATATCCTTGTATTCTCAGGAAAGTCTGTCCTTGATAAACAATCAGCAATACAAATGAATGTACACAGACATGATGTCCCTTCATGCTAGAATAAGAGAACCTACCTTATTTCATAATTCTGAGATAAAGTTATTTTATTCTTTTAGAAAATCTCTCATTCCTGCTAAAAAAAAAAACCAAAACAAAACACCTTCTTTAATCCAAAGAAATGCATAGAGTTGTTGTAGTTTATAATCAATGAAGTGTTGGTTTTAAACCTATAGAGGAGATTAAAGACACATAAAATTAAAGCTGCAGAGATGTAGTTCAGAGACTTCATAAACTAAGATGCTATTAGGACTTTTTGACATTTAAATTACATTATTAGCATGTTAGCTTATGCTAAAGTGTATTGCCAAATGCAATTGTGCATATGCACTCTAGTTACCATTTATATGTTAAGAAAATATGGTTCAAAACAGTTTCCCCCCCCTCCCCCCCCCCCCCCATTCCTCTTACAAAAGAGAATTTTGCTCATCTCTGCACCATTTTCAGAAAGGACAGACAAAACACTAATCAGGAAAGAGAAGTTTGGAGACTTCTGGGTTCAACTACTGTCTGAGATGTTCACCTTGTAAACAGCAGGTGAGATGTCTCAGGAAAGTGGGCTGACAAAATACTGAGCTCATTCTAGAAGTGAGACTCAATCATAAGCAAAAAAAGTTCAGGAACTGGGAGATTCATCTGTGATGTCACAAATTGAATGGAAGAATAGAAATTATAGGAAAGTCAGGTTAGTCAGGGAATGTACATTTAAACTAGTCTGGTTGCATATTTGGAAAGACATTTACTTTCTGTGTATGTTCTCAAAAAGTAAAAATCTTGATATATTTGATGATTTCACTAATAGCATTAATCTGAAGTTATTCTCTTTATTCTTCATCTAGACACTCTACATGCCCTACTAGCCTATTTCTGATTTCCTGAAAATGCTTTCTTATAGTAGCTGTAATAACATTAGGCAATTTATTTCTTTATAGATCGAAAATAATCCTAGACAGTATTTATCTTATTCTGTTATTCATATTTGGATGTCCTTTTCAGGACTAGATTCATATAAACTATAAACTGAGTTTGGAAAAATTTGCATAAGAAATTGGTGAGGGAGATAGAGGAGAAATTGTTCTAAAGAAAGAATAAAAATACTGAGACGGAGTATCTCGAAAATAAAGCACAATCTGTTTTGTGACTCAGTAAAGAGTGGGAATTCTTTACCATGAGAACAGAATTAATATACTAGCAATAATAAACTTCACCACATATAAAGTTACATTATTTCCTGTAAGGGCTAAACATAAATATATTTTAATTCCTGTGGCATTCACTTGTGCTCTTATTGCCTTCACTGCTTCCAAAGTTTTCACGGCTTCCAGCTGGGTCTTCTTTTAACTTTGCTATTAGTCTTCCATTCTGTACACACTTAAAACTTTCACTCACTTCAGGAGGAAATCTGGCATATCAAGAATGAAAAAACCAGGTCTTCTTCCAAATCCCTGTTCCCGTGGTTTTACCTCCTTTCTTCTACATGTCTCTAGAAGGGATATCTTCGAGATGTCCCTTAAGCCCAAAGTCAGTTCAAGTCCTTCAGTTTAGGAGCACTTTTATTCTCTTAGGATAGAGAGATTTCAAGTGACCCACAAGTTGTTATACATATAAAATTCTATTTTTATATTTAACCTTCTTTTCTTTAAACCCAAAAGATTTGGAGTGCCTCCCAAAAAGACGAGTCTCTCAGATGTTCTTAGGATGAAAAACGTATTTGTCATATCTTGAAGTGTATATTTATCTAGAGATTAAAATAAAGAAATAAATCTGTGAAAAGGTTTTTCTAATCTTACCCATGTTTTCTGTGTTCAGATAGCTAAAGAGCATGTGTAAATATAACTGTTCTCCTATTCAGCAAGCATTCCTTTTTCCTGTGATACACTTTCACTTTGCCAACCTCCCCCTTATTAAAATCCTTGTAGTATATGATTTGAGTCATACATCATCAAGGTTCAGAACAAAGTTTTGTAGCATAAAACTCAGGAATATGGTTCAAAATAAAGCTTGACATTTTGAAAACTAGCGATGTGTTAAGTTTTATTAAAAAGAGCAATGACTTAATCATCAAAAAGGAAACATTTTCTAGGATTCAAAGAACCAGATTCAGTTCTCATGATGCAAATGTAGGGATGGACAATGTAGGGATTCTGACATATTCTGTCAGCAGAATAACCATACAGTAAAATCAGGGTTAGATCAAAATGTTACTCAAAACTGTGCTGCTTTTCATATTTTCTAAGGAGCTTTTAGCATTGCAACATAAGCCTGTTTTCAAGTTCCTCATATTAATGAATTAGAACAGAATGGAAGGCAATATAGACATGCAATTAATAGCAAACAAATGCTCAGGTAGAGGAAATTGGTGTAGAGCAAAAAAAAAAGTGAAGATTTGATCTCACTGAAGTCTGCCCTTTCTAATGTGACTTCCTACTCATTTCTGCCTCTAGAATAGTCTGTTTATGCTTTGCTATTAGTTTGATTGTACAATGTTGCTCTAATGGAGTTGAATAAAGTATCAAGAGGTTAATGAAAATGATGTGAACTATTAAAAGTACATTTTAGTGAGAGTAATCTAGTGTAACACAAATACAATTTATGAATTATTTTCTTCAACACTACACACATGAAGACAATATTAAACCATTAAAGATGGCAGTAACATTTTTTGTTTATTGTTACCCACGTGAGAAATTGTTTAATAGGTCAGGCAAATTTAAAAAAAGTATGATTTTTTTCCCAAGAATATCTTTTGCATTGGACTACTATCCCAGTCCATCCAACATAGCTATGTCCTAAATTGCATTAACTACCAAGTTTTATAACAACTAGTTAGTAAAAAGAGCACAAAATAACAACCCTGGAAAATGCAAAATATAAATTTGTTATTCTTTCTGACATAGGCAATTGTTACGTACCTAGAATAATTTAAACACACTTTGAAATTATATTTAAAGCATAAATAAGTGTCTATTTCTAAAGCTTAGCTGAACGATACTTCGAATCTAGTTTAGAAATCCTCTAAGAAAAGACTTTGGTATAAGTAAATTACTTTTCTCATTAATACCAAAATCACCAAGCATAAAGGCTTTAACCATTACAAAAATTACTTAAAGACTTGCAGTAAAGGACATTATTCATAATGATCATCATGCAGCTACACCATTAATTTGTGGTATTCTTAAAAGTGACTGCATTCACCTTTGTAGAGACAATGTGGCAGTTAAACCTCATCAAAGGAAGCAAACCATCACTAGAAGTTGTTTCAAAAATAAAGCCTATCCTGGAAAAAAAGAAATGCACATGCCTGTGTGGAACTATATAAATAAATATCAACAGTTACCAGGAAAATCCCCACACACAGCTTTCGGATTCTCTTTACATAATTTGCTATTACTTAAAATGTTAATGAGGTGAGGTAAGTAGCACCATCCACATTCCATGTATAGGGTGATAAAAGTTTCTCATCTCAGTCACTAACAAGACTTTTTATGTTAAAATTGCTGAATCTTTTGAAGCGGATTGAATCATTATTCTCTTAAACTCCAGATGGCTACCTTTCCATTAAGGTATTTTTCTTTATCACTCTATTATGCTACGGCATGTACTGGCAGATAATGACTATTTACCTTTTTCCTTTTTTTTTTTTTTTTCCAACTTACATTTGTATGATTTCAACTGGTTTTGCTGATAAAAATCTAAATCAGTGTCACCTGAATGAATAGTTACACTGACGGTTATTCTTTCTAATGTAATCCAATGAAAGAAGCAAACTAATCATGAAGACTTTTTCTTAAAGGGACAAAAAAACCTGCTGCAAAGTCATGATATTATTCTCCATGCAAACAATAGCACAGTTATCCTTCTGATATCTGTTTTCTCTTCCCAACACAATTGTTGACTTACTGCCAAGTTTTATTTTGTTTTCTTTGTGGTTTAAGGGGCCAAAAAAAAAAATATGGTTTTTTGTGTCATATCAAGTTATGTGTTATTCCAGACCAGGAACAAAAGCAACCACAAACAGAATGCAAACCATACTGTTTTAGAGGAAGACAATCCTAGCCACCAATGCCACCTCCCGCAGGGTCCTCCTACTCCCAAACTAAAAGCCAGCAGTCAATGTGCTGTTACAGCTTCTCTCAACTGTAAGGCAAAAGGATTATACAGCATTTCCTGAAACAAAATTTAAACAAATTACAGAAGAACGTCTTGCAATACTATGTAATAGCACCACCTGGTGACTTCAGTCTTGATAGGGAGAAAATTTCTAGCTGCGTAGACACAGAGAGCTCTTTTTCAACTGCTTATCTCAGCGATCTTTATTTTAACTAAAGTAGCTAATCTTCACTTGCGTAAATTGATTCCAAACATAAACAAGGTTGGGATATTGTAAAAATCAGACAACAAGTGTTCGAAATAAAGGGTATGTGCTTGTCTCCAAGAACCTTCTACGTGCATGTACCTAGGGACAACAAGACCTTTAGGAAAAAATGGATACTTATGCTTAATGCTATGACATTTTCCCCACTTGATCTTTGAAAAGAATTCAAGTGATTTATCTGACATAAATTAAGTGCACTAAACAGAAGATCAGTAAATAAAAATATATCAAGGCAAGTACCAAGCTTCCCCTTATTCCCTTGTGTTCCTTCAAATGCCTAAAACTCCAGGATATGTCCTTGTAATGACTTAACTGGCAATCTGCATGTAGAATTTTAAGAAGGTTCAAATGAGAGGAAGAATTGATTTAGTGCAGAAGAGCTTGGTCCTGCGTCTAAAGAAATGGGATGTTATAGGTTAAGTTCAGCAAGACAAGTAGCTTTAAAACATCGTTATTATCACTTATTTGTATTGCAGTAGCACCTTCATAGCCAAGGCAAAGACCAGGACATATTGTGCTAGGCTAGCACAAACCATTAGTAAGAGACAATCCTTGTCCAAATTACCTTATTAAGTAGGGCATTCATAGATTTAAAGTCCAGGCACACATACAGCTCCCATCTCATACACATACACAGCATCAAAATGTATTTGTAACACTCGGTTTGTGTTTCTGTTTAAAAAAAAAAAAATTAACTAGGCTTTACAAGACAGAAGTGTGGAGAATAAATGACTGTAATTAGTAAGAGGCAACTATTCACTACATAAATTCTGTGCTATGCAGAACAGAAAAGCAGAATTTCAGAATGACCTTGAACCTTTAGCTGCCAAAACACACAAAATATGTTTGAAGGTACAAATAATATTGGAAAGTACAAAGTGATATATGAAAGTACAAGATGATGTATGAAAATATCATCAAGACAACGTCTGGTTCAGACTATGTCTGGTTTAGACAACAGAAACATTCATTTTTCTTTATATTAAGTAACAAATGTATAGGACAGACCATACTTTCTGATTAGGAGAATTCAGAACTTAATTTCTAACAAGATTTGAAAGTTTACAGAAGGCAAGCTTTTGGTCCAGGACAACTTCTCTTTAAAATACTGGTTTAAAAACAAACAAACAACAACAAAACCAACCGAACAAGAAAACCCAACCAACCCAAACGGGATAAAAAAATTAGTTTAAAAATCATCTGTAAGCAGCTTTTATAGTATCAGCAGCTATGTTTTTAGAAAACAACAATGCTCATAGCAGTAAAGCCCAAGCATAGTAATAAAAATACTGAAATAGAGTATTCAGGTTTTATATTCAGATTTGGGGGAAAAAAATGAAATACTGGTAGCTGTCTGTTGACTTATCAAAGACTAATCCTATGAGTTAGTAATAGCTAAATAGTCAGACCTGTGATAGCATAAATTTCAGAGGTTTACAAAGAAGAAATATTTTATGAAATATTTTCTTTGATTCCTCAATTTCTAGAGCCTTAAACACTCTATACAGGGGTGGGAGAGGCCAAAGTCTGTTGGTTTTGGTGTTTTGATTGCTTGTTAAACTTATGACTTTGAATTTGTGCACAGAGGAATAGAGAGCTTGTGAAAATAGAGAAATTGTAGAAACAAATTCTGAGAACGGAGTGAAAGTTTTTATGCCAACCTATATATTTTAGATGAAACTGGGAAACATTTATTGTTGTTTTAGATATCCTGGAGTGTATTCTGCTTGGGCTCTATGTACCTCCTAGAAGGATGCAGGTTTCTTGTCAGCCCTGTGACACTTTGGCCAGCCTGACATGGATGTCTTGGATGCATCAGGGCACCTGCAATGTCACTCGCTACACATCTATGCCTAGGCAACTGAATCCCACCCTAACCAACAGCTGTACTTGACCTAAGGAACATTTTCTCCCCAAGTTCTTGTAAGTCATGCTTGCTCAGACTGAACAGCAACAGAAAAATGAACATATCGGTTGCAATAGCCTGTCATGTTTCCATTAGTGGGAACAGATCATCATCTGGGGAGGCTATCATTGCTCCAGTGAACTCAGTGAAACTTTGATGACAATATCCATGTACCACAAAATCTGCCAGGGATGTCTACTGATTTATTATTTACTCTCTACAGAAACAGGAATTAGGAAATAATAGCATCTCTCAGCTTATGTGATTCTAGCATTCAAAAAAAGGGAGCCACTTTTAGGCACAATCTCATGCTACACTCTGCGTCAGGGCTTTATGAACAGGAAAATCTCTCAGCCCGAAAGCAACAGTTGGGCACTATCAGATGAACACTAACAGCAGGAGAGACCAGTATTTAAGATATATGAACACGTAAAGACATTTTAATCTAGAACAACTTTTGTCAGAGTGGGGAAAATCAGGAAGATAAGATGGCAACCCTGAAAATAGAGGTAGCCTACAAAGCTTGTACGATTAACTCTTTTCACAGGCAAATATATGAGAAGCAGCAGCTACTGTGGACGAGATTTATGGTGCAACCAGACAATTAATAGTCACATACCTGAAGCGCATCTTATATCCTCTAATGTGAAAACACAAGGCATAACCCACTGAGAGAAGACAGCATTGGGATCCTCTAGGAAGATCCTTATTCACCGCAAAGCACAATGAAACACGCTGTGAGAATCCTCTGCTGCTTAAGGCAGGGTGTAACTGTGGCACACAGCCATGCGAGGCTTGGATGTCTTCTTGTAGATCTTCTGTGTCACACCGAACAACGGGCTAGTTTGGGAGTCATTTTCATCTTTGAAGTTTCTGATTCTGCAGATAAATTAAAATATTTAAAAATAAAACAAAGTTATGGGTAGTAATATGAATAATAGTGTGACCAGTATGACTAGATAAAAGCAAAAGGCGGCAACTGCTGCTCTTTCCTTTAATGAAAAGCATGAAATGGCAAAAAGCTGATTAACTGCCACGGGCTACAGACCCAGAGTTCTTGTAGTGACACTTGAACAGTCAACCTATTTTACTGAGGGACAAAGATGCTCCATGAGGAAATTCTCACATATCTTCATCTCATGTGGACTTTACCCAGTTCCAGGGTACAGCTAATGCAAGTAGTATATTCTTTCTGTAGAAAATAGATTTTTTTTTTTTTTTTTTTTAAAGAGGATTGTGTTGATTTAATTGAATGCTACTGATGAAATCAAGGAGATTTAACCCTGTTGGATTTCTTGTCAGCTCAAATCACTTCATGAGCGTCTCAGAGACAGGTATGTGGGGTTCTGGTCTCCCGCTGTACAACTGACAGCCTTGGCTTGCATCATCTCCCTGTGCAGTGGGACTCACACTGCACCTCTGAGAGGCTCAGCTCAGGATCTCATCCTGTATTCTTTAAGATTACTAGGGTCAAGCAGCAATGGCAAGAAACGAAGAGTCTGTTAATGCAATTTTTAAATTTCCCCTTAGAGGCAAAATTACTTGTCTCAAGTGAAAAAATTCTAGCTCTTATATATTTCTGCCAAATGAAAATACCAGGTCAAGTAAAGACCTTATACAAAGAACCTTTTGTATAAATAGCTATATCAAGCAACAAACTGGAAATTAAGATTCCCCTTCAAGGAAACGCAAGTGCATTTTAAGTTCATAAATATTTGCTTATTGCAGAATATAATTTACTCCAGCAACTAACCTAGAGTGCTTTTTGGTCAAGACTACTTCCTTTCCAGAAATATGGAGGGGGGGGGGGGGAGGGGGGGGGGGTATGCTCAGTACAATTTCAGTTCTGATCTGTAGTTTTACATTCACTTTATGATTCTAAGCTACTTTTAAAATATCTTTTTCAAAGTTCATGAGAAAAACAGAAACCTATTATGCCTTCTTTATATTCTGAATATATCTTGTTTCTGTCTTACTTAATATTTTTACAAAATTTTATTATGAGGTTTTGTGGTGGGTTTTTTTGTTTGTTTGTTTGGCTGGGGTTTTTTTTACCAACTCAGAATATACATCATTTGGAAACTGAAAATCTTAACATTGCTCGGATGCATCGCACAACATTTTCTCTATAGTTGACAATTTATATTTTACCTTGAGACTATATTTTAGAAATAAGCAAGGACTTGAAGGCTTCAAAATATTCCAACGCATCCCTGTTTTATTCCAGACCACTTTTCCCCACTATGGAAAAAAAATTGTTGATTTCTGATTTTAATTTGACTAGTGTCACCTCCCAAAAAGTGGATCATCTACAGATCTTAAGCCTTTTCTTACCCTGCCCTGCATCCCTTGACTCTCAGAAACTTCTAAAAGAAGTTTATATCTGAAAGGATGTCAACATTTGTATTTGCTGATCAAGGCTAAACATAATTCTTTGCAACACTAAACAGATCTAAACACATAAGACAGGCAACTAAAGCTTCCACCCTGCCAGGCTTAAAATATTTTTTTTATAGTTCTCTTTCTAATTTTGCAATCTCATTTCAAAACTGTGGATGTTCATGAACTCTTTAATAATTGTCTTACCTGTCATGTACAATGAAGTATCTTTGTCTGTTGTCTTCCATTTGACATGCCCCTGCTTGTACTCCTAAAGATTATGTTCAGAGATAGCTACATCTTATTTCATAAAATGTATATATAATGATTATACACATACACATATATATATAAATACATAGTGTCCTAAATCACTTTGATTTTATAACTGTCCCTATTACACAGAAATGACTGCTTACATATTTTTTTAAGGTATATGACTTTGTGTTTGGCCCTACTGTTTAATTGAGTTTATATTACCAAAGAATATAGTTCAGCTGGTACATACTTATTTTTGTTAATTGCCCCACCAATTTCAATGTAAGGAATAAACATCACATGTAATTATTTATTATTTTTATATTTTTATAAATCAGTGTGGGAGATACTGGATTTAATGGGCCTAAGAAGAGACTCTTGAAGGATGATTTCCTGTCACAATACCTATGAAAAATCCGCTTAGTGTAGGTATATTGATATTCTATAGGGGTAATTTTTTAATCAAAATGTCATGCAAGAGTATCTCAAATCTCACATGATTTGTAGAAGTCAACATCAACGTTTGCATCTGTCAGCTTACAATCTCATAAAAAAAATACTAACAAATGTGTTACACAGAAATCACCTCCTCAAACCATGATAGATATTAATCACACTAATTTCCTTTACTTGCTACATCTAAAAAGAGCATTTCCATAATGCTATCCAACAATTCAAGCTAAGTGTTCAATCTTTATCAAGTTGATCGTGTTCAAGCTTTTCTAGCGTATATTAGCACAACAGTGCTTTTGCTTTGTCCTCTGGCATTTTCCTCAGTGTTTCAAGCTTTGATAAATATCTAAATGATGTTCAATGGTTTCAATCCACTTGGGAACAGTTTGCTTAATCCCAAAGATTTAAAATGATAAGATTAAATTGTTTAAACTCCTTTCAAGTTACTAATGGAATACAATGAATACAGAACTTGGATTTCAAATACACAACAGTTCTTTGTGAGTAGTCTTAATGTGTGAAGTAAAAGCCAATGATCTTAATGAGGTCAGCCAGCATGTGAATCAGCCTATGATACACTTATTGCAGATAATCTGTATAGGATGTTTCTCTTTCTGTATTACTTTTATTTTCCTACTATGCTAATACTTATTTCCTTTTTTTTTTTTTTATTTGAGAAATTCTGAATTTCACACTGTGAAAGTTCAACACACACACATATATATATATATATAAATTCTAGACGACTTTTTCTCAGTATAAAGAATAAAGTATTTGGTGATATATTTTATTTTTATATATATTATGTTTATAATGTTGCATATTTTCTTATATTTTATATTTTATTTTTAGTTCCATATGTTAAGGAGAAAAAAACACATATTTTTATGTAATAAAAAGCAACACAAATTCTAGCCCATAAATTGAAACAAGTCCAAACTGAACTTTAAAAGCTTTCAAACAAACAAGCAAACTAAGACACTTTTTTAACAGCCAATTTCCATTTTGCATACATTTATACTCCCTGATTCAAGCTGAGAGTGGAAGTAAAAGTGCTGAAATATCACAACAAAGTTTATGCCTGTAGCTCTTCCAGCATGACCTGGAACGGTAGGTGCCAATGATTTTGGGAGAGAGCCTATTCTCATGAAATTTGTTCAAGCCAGTTCTCAACATTTAGTAAGCTCATGAAGTTCAGAAAATACATTTCTATTTTTCTGAGTATGTGTCTGAAGCAAATCTTTTCAAATTTCTGTATTCCCAAGATTTAGAGGCCTCCTGGCCCCAGGGTGATCAGAAAGAAGCATGTGGATGGACAAAGATATTAGGAACTTTACCCCTCCTGGAGTTTTACCCTCAGTCCTTCAGAGGGGGCATTCGTACCTGCAGGTCAGACTGGGCATGCAGCCCTCATGAGGAGGAGTAATTAAGGAGTGTAATTAAACTTTTTTTTTCTGCTCCCTAATAACAGGTATTAGCCTACTAATCTGGAGCTGTGAGTATCCAACTAACCTAACCCAACTCTAACCTAGCAACCAACCAAAGGAAGAGGGAGGGGGAAGAAAAAAATAAAAAAGAAAACCAAACCAAAACCTCCACATTTACAGCCAGTACAGTTTGAAACATATCCAGCTATCATCATAAGTATTTTGGGAATATCTTCAATGACAGTTTTCCTCTCTTCTTCATATCCACTATTACTAAAATAGCAAATCTGTAAGGCACGAGATGCAAGAGCAGATGCTCTTGCAATAGTCCGGAAATAGACTGCTTCTCACAACTCAGCCGAACTGGAAGCTACTCTAAATCTGGTAATATGGTAAAATACTTTTCCACTCCGATCTTGTCATTTTACACTCTCTGCATCAGCTTAAATTAGCTCATGACAGTGGACAAAAATTACATTATCACAATCATTCAGGCCAAGATTATGCCCATTTGGGGCTCTCAGCTGACCACAATTTTTAATCAGATGGAATCTTGTTAATGTCTCTCCCAGTGTCAGCTGTCCTCCCTGAAAGCATGAAGTGTAGAAGTGGTCTGGAGTGCAGCATGCTCAAGGCATCCTAAGGAGCACAATTTAGACAGAGCAATCCTTAAAGGCTAAACTGAGAATGATCAGAAGTAAAGACTAGAAAAAAATATGTAGAAAGATAGTGTAAGTGAATTTCAGGTCACCATATGTTTTTTTCAGAGTAGCTGAGAGCTTGCTGCTGAACATTCTCCCAGTTTCACTGATAATATTTCATTTTTCCAGGATTTAGGGCAGGGATCAGCAGAAGATTGGGGGGGGGGGGGGGGGGGGGGGGGGGGGGGCGGGCGGAGTAGAGAGGCAGTAGTCTTTTCCAGTTTGAGGGGTATTTTGTTGTTTTGGAGGGGGAGATGAGATAGCTAAGACTTTTCTAAATGGAGAATTTATTGTGAAATAGGGTAAAGGTGTAATTTTTTGATTGCATTAAGTATTCCTCACTGCCTTCCTACCTAAAGGCTCTTAAATTGCACATGGTTAGAATCAGATGCATGGCACGGTGCGTGCCGAGCCTGTCTTGGAGACACGGCTGGAGCATTTCTGAGGAAGAAGGATCAAACTTTGACATGTGGGGAGCCAGGACACAGCTGTACCACACCCCCTTCTGCTGCTGGTCTCCCTCTGGGAACAACTCCATCGGGTAACACACATTGCAAAAATGTTCTAAATAACAATACCCAGAAGTACTATTGGTGTGAAAGAAGAACTGCTCACCAAAAAAGTTAGTAAAGAATAGTTATTTCAGGCATATTTATTCAATAGGACAAAACCTGCAGAGTTATGAAGTTTCACAAAACAAGTAACCAGAAAAAACCCAAAACATTAAATTGCCAAGCTCGCAGCTTATGACTAAATCAATATCTTAACCATAATGGACAGGCTTATTCACCAAAACTGAAATATCTCTGAAAATAAACAACCGATACGCAAGCATACAGCACAGAAACAAATACACAATATCACAAGCTGAATACACTCATTGAGTAATGTCTGTGAGTGTGGAAGACACAGGAAAGCAAGAGTAAGACAGTTATTGACTATTCAGAGCGCTACCTGCCAGATAAAAGCAAAATAAACTTGCTTTGGGGACATCTCTAAATTAATGAAGTGAGCTTTTGTAGTTTACTTTAAATAAATAAATAAAAAAAAAACCAAACAAAATCTAGTTTCTTCCCCAAACCCATCTGCCATATAATCAGATTCTGTGGTCATCACACACAGATTCTGTAAAATCAAAGTACAGATGGTGGTTTATTACAAAATAACATAGGAGGCTTAGAATAGATGATACATTTGGTCATTTTTGCACATAAACTCCCTGATTAAGTATGAAAAATGTGAACATTTGTTTATCTTGGAAAAACTGCTACTACTTGTCAAGCATGACCAATTAGGTATTTCTAAACTGTTATCCATATAATTAAGAAAAACAGCCATCTGTAAAGTCAGAAGTTTGCATCTCTGTTTTTTGTGTATTTGGTTTGTGGTTGTTCCCCCCCACCCTCTACTATAAATGTAATTTCTCTAGACTGCTTTACTCATAAAACAGTAACAGAATAAGCACAGAGAATGCTGAGTGCAACAGGTTTATGGAAATTTCCTTAATTTTTGCTTCCTTACCTTTGTTTGTTTGTTTGTTTTCTCCCCTTTTAAAGGCAGATGTTAGCTGGAAATAGGAAAGAAAATAAGGCAGCTTCTAAAAAATATATATATTTTTCATCCTCTGCTGCAGTTAAGGTGTGCACAAGACCTAGATAACAAGAAGAAAAGAAATGAAAGTTTCTTTTATTTTTCACTGTTGCTTAATTGTTTGAGTTTCAAAATTGAGAACGAAAAAATGCCTTTTACTTCTAGATTTTGTATGGTTAAGGCAAAGCTTAGCCATAGAAATATAGCAAGCAAGACTACCTGTAGTTTAAATGGTTGTAACAGTGTCTGTAAAATGGAGGCGGGATCAATAAAAAAAACCCACAACATTTAAACCAGCATTAGAATTAAGGTGTGGGCTAGGGATGTTCTCCCTGTACGCAGTTTCACCAACTCAGAAATTCTCTTCAACTTAGGAAAAAAAACCCATACCAACTTGTATCTGAAGGTGAAATAAACATTGATATGAGAAAGAAAAATAACCCTGACACTACCTCTGAATGCTCCACCACCACCCTCTAACCAGAGCATTCTCGTTGGCATTCTTTTTGAATCAGTTCAGAGGACAACTTTGATTAGAAGATAGGAGGCTATAAGAGAAGAATCTCCATAGTTCTAAAAGGATTTAGTAAGGCCATGTTACTGGACATATAATCACAGAATCATAATTTAGGTTGGAAGAGACCTCTAGAGGTCATTTAAGTCATCTCTTTGCTCCAAGGTTGCTCAAGGCCATATCCACACAAGTTCTGAATATTTCCAACGGTGGAGATTCAACAACTTGAGCAACCTGTTCTTGTGTTTGACAACTGTCTTGGCAAAAACAGTAAAACAAATACAAACACACTAACCACACGAACCACCATCACTCCTTGATCTTCTCTGAAGTTCTTGTGTTTCAGCTTATATCCATTACCTCCTGTCCACCTCTGACAAAGGTCTGTCTTAACCTTCTCCAGAGTCCCATCAGAAAACTGTAGACAAAATCAAGATCACCTCTTGGGCCAAATCTTCCCGAGGCTGAACAAACCTTGTTCCCACAGCCTCTCCCCATAGGGCAACTGATCAACCTCTTCCATGTCCTTCATCACTGAGTCATCTGCCATCATTGAACAACAAGCCCACGTTTTCCTCCACCTTTCTCTTGCGGCTAATGTGCTTAACAGAGGTAATTTGTGTCACCCTTCACATCCCTTCCTAGTTTCGTGACTAGTAGAATTTTGGCTTTCCTAACCCCATCCTTGCATGCCCAGGGTCTCTATACTCTTCCTGGGTAACCTCTCTCTGCTTTCACCTTCTGTGTACTTCATTTTTGTGCTGAAGCTTAGTCTCCCGTTTCCCTATTCAGATTATAAATTCATTTTTATCACTTTGTCTCAAGATATTTTTGTTATTTTCTGGACAATTGAAGCTTAGCAAGATAGAATAGTCCCATTTTAAGACATTTCAAAAGTTCTACACTTACCTCTAGAAAAATTTATGCAGGACTACAGGCAACTGAGTCTACTACCAATATTTAGGGTTGGAAGATGGTGACTCATTGTAACCTCATATACTGAAATCTTAAAAGAGCCATCAGCTGAGAAGCAAAGAGATTGTTAGTAGGAACAGCAGTATTAAGTGAGTTAGATTTCAAATAACGTATGTCTATACAGGTAACTCTGTTTTGCAGAGCTCTGAACCAGTTACTTCTAGTGTTTGAAGCAGAGGTAGCTTTGATGCCTCATTTCCTTATGCTTATTCTCAGAGAAGAGCTCATGTAGAGAAGGCCTTCTGAGCAATGGAGAACCAGTATCAGAGATTATGCCTTGTGGGGGCGAGGGGGAATATCCGTATATGTAAGACCTTTATTAATTTTGCCACCCAAAACTGCTACATACATTGTTATGTCCAATGAGAGATGAGTTTTGATTTTTTCACCACTCTTGTGCAGTTAACATCGAAGAATACAAGCTGCAAGTTTACATAAGATGCCTACAATATCTCCTTAAAAGAGAAAAATGCAGCTACTATATAGAGTCAGATCATGGTGATTTTTGTCATGCACTGTCAAAAACAATTTAACTAGCACTATTCTCTCTGGGATTCTTATAAATTGATAAAGTGTAAGAAAGAGTCTCAAGATTCCTGTGCTTCATTGGCACAGATGGTTCCTATGGCACTACAGGAGTTTGAAGAGAGATGTGCCTTTAAACATCCCTCCCTTCTTGCTCAATAAATTGAGATACAGAGGTTAGCATTTACTATGTATTAAAAGCAGTTCATTAAACAATCCAGAGTAATGGCTTGGAGTTTAGTTGGTAGCTATTAGCAATACTGTCTGCAAAACAGCTGCTTGATTTAATTGGCAAACACTAGTTCCTTTCATTTACAGGCAGAATTGGAACCTCTCTGCTTGCCAACAAGCTAAAGATTGCACCTATTCTAAAATAGACACTATTTAACCTTCCTTATAATTAATGCAGAAAAAACCCACCTTACAGTCAGCTTAGCCTCTATGTATTAAAACAATGCTCAGCTGACAGTCTCAGCTAACAGAAACCACTTTGAAAGATTTTTCTCACTTTGATTTGTTCCCATGCCTCACACTTCTGCTGTATAAAGCACCAAGAAGTCAGTTGAGTCAAATGTTGAAGATGATAGGTTAAATGGGGTGAATCAATCATGAAGTATTAGGGAACATGGATCTGAATGGCGGCGACTGATGCAATTCTACTGAATGGTGAGACACCCCTCCCAAATTTCTTTGTGAGTTTACTAATGGTCTTTCTTCCATCCTGCCCTTAGCAGTTCTTCTAACTCCATGTTTTCTTCATTAGTGGAGTATTTTCTCTTTGCCCCTGCAGACAATGCTGTCAGTGTTGTCACTATGTAAAATTTAATCTCTGAAGTGAAGAAATTCTCTATAAAACTTAAGCTAAAATACATAAACCTTTAAACTACATTGGTGATTTGGCATATTTGGGAGAGAAAAGTAACTATCTACAGTTCTGTCAGGAATATTAACTCTTGCCATCAGTAAATGATGATGTAGAAAATTGTAAAGAAACATTCCTTTAAAAGATGAAAGACAGAAATACTTTTAACTTCACAATCAAATTTCTGTTCTTTTAACTACATAAACAAGTACATATTGTTCTACATACATATCTACCGTGACCTTGATAAACAATACGTATGCGCCTAACTAGGCAGCAGCTACTTAAAGAATACAAGAACAGAGCAAGGTTTTAGTGATTCTTCCCCACGTAGAACTATCCAGACCACAACGGTGAGCAGCTTAGGGACTTTTCTGAGACGGATGTCCTATTATTCACCCTTCTTTAGTCTTAGAATAGGCATATAAAATTAAAACCCGACAATATCTTTCATACGTTCTGTTCACTGTTGCCATATCAGGACTTACCCAAAGATATGCGTCTCTTAAATACAACTTTCCCGAGAAGGAAAAATTTATTTGGAGCAAGTTATTTGTGTATTTTCACAGAAGCGATGAATGTTTAAGGAACCATCATTTTCACAACTCCACACAGGAGAAATGCATGCAAATTCTTCAGCCAGTTAATGCACAACTAACATGCATAAAAGAAATGTAGCTAACACTTTTGTTATTAAAATGCCTTTGAAGTGTTGCAACTTCATTACAACATGCAGAGATGGTAATTTTGTGCTGCCTTTGTACTCCTGCGTAAGAAGCAAGTGTCCTGGTTCTTCACGAGAGCAAGTTTAGAAACAGTACAGAATAATTCTCACTATTATGAAAACTTCTTCACTCAAACATACTCATATTAGAAAAGTAAGTATTTTGTACTCAAGTTTAACCTCCAGGACTCATTACATTGTAAACATCCTTCTTGACTTAGATTTAATTTCATGTCTTTAGTGTCCCAAGCTTTTTCCCATTTCTGGGATCAGTGTTTTTGACCTCCTTCCCATTGATAACAGTCTCCAGCTGGAAGGTTATCAGCAGAGTCTGGCAGGATGGCAACAGAAAGAAAACTCACATTTAAAATTCATAATGGAATGCTATATTTTCTTTTGAGCATGACTTATCATGTAATTGAAGAAGTAAATTTCATCTCTGGCTTCTGCTAACTTCTGTATAGTTCCCAGTCTTCCATCTGACAGAATAGACAGCTAAATCTCCCTGCAGAGCTGACTACAATCTGAATATGTCAAAAAGAAGACCAGGGACCATTTAAACATTGCATTTTCTTTTAAACAGCATTACACTCAAATGTACGAAGAGGCATCTGTCTGTCATTCCTTTCAACATCACTACAGGCCTTAGACTCACATGTTTCAAGAACAGTGCCGTCTCCCCCGAGGGCTATTCCATACTTCAAAATCTACAAAGCAAGACCCGGGTCAGGAAAACAATATTTATTTTGACAAAAAAGATTTTTTTCTCCCTCTAACATTTTAGATTACTTAGGTGAAATGTTGTATCTACAAGTATTTTGTTGCTATCATAATTATTGAAATTAAATTTATCTTTCTTTAAATGTTATTCTTTCAAGCCACATCTCCTTCTCTAGGACTTTCAAGACTATTGCATACTCATGCTGATGTTTGTCATGGTACCAAGTAAGTTACAGGTTATTTTCAGAGAAAATTCTGGTATTGTTTACAATCATTGGCTCAATAGATTATGAATCAAGTGAAATCATTTGTTTAAAAAAGAGCTTAAACTAACACCAGTTTCCAATGTCACTGTGCCGGACTACACAGCAGTTGCACCTTGCATTGTGCACTGACATACAGTTCTAACTGAAAGCCTGCAGGGATTCAGGAAAAATTACCAGGGTTTTCATTTAAACTATAATTCTACTGGACAGCAAGGTCAGATATTGTGCTTCAAAGGCAGAATTAAAAAGTAGGAAAATAATTCAAATGCATTTAGAAGGACATGAAATAGAAACATTTTCTCTTTTTAATACATGCAAGTTTAGCATGTATGAATATAAGGATTATATCATTATTTTGAAAAAGATAAAAATTATTTCACCTTATGCCCAAATCTCTGCAATGTTGTATACTGATGTTTGCAACATTGCCACTACAATTGGACGTAGGTGTGTTTTTCTTGGATTATGAACTCCCCTAAAGTCTCAGCAGTCCCACGATAGCCTTTAACAATATTATGATTTATTATAGATTTCATACTGGTAAATGGTCATCACTTTCTGCTTTACCATAACACTTTTCTAAATAAAGCTAGGACTTTAAGTACCCTCCTGCCTACTTTTATATATTCATATACTGATAGTGACCTATACCATTAATTTTGAGTCTTATCTTAGCCCCTGTCACACACCTTTGAAGTCAGAGTCAGACTGCACCCCTGGGATGCATAGTCATGGCCAGATTAAAATATTAGAGGACAGAGAAAAATCATATTAAAATTACTAATCTTATGATTAATACTCTTAAAATTAATAATCTCACGTGTTAGGAAGCAAAACAGGAACCCAGGAGTTCAGGAGATAGAGAGACCACAACGGAGCTTAGGGTACCCAGAGTCGGCACAAAAGGAAGAGGTGACTGTATATACAGAAAATCTGGAATAAAAATTACAGTTCTTACACAGTGTAATTTCCTAGCAAGATACATGCATCTTGTGGCTGATCTTCATAAAGGGTGAAAATTTACAATTTTGACGGCTTATAAATCTTGTTAGCTGAATAGAAAGAGGTCTGAAGTGTTGACTTGACCACTCTAAACGGTAGCTGTGTGGGCCTCTATACTCTCCCCTATGACAGCCATTCTGAGTTTCTTTCAATTTACTGTTTAACAAACATAGCAAGTTACATGCAAAAACTCTGTTAAAAGATCATTAAGTCTGCAAAGTCAAGCACTGAAAAATGAAAAAATGCTAGAACTAACACTGACTGTGCATCTTTAATTCCCTGTACCCCCCCGCGTGTATGCATTTTGATACAGTTTTTAATTACTTAATTGCATTTTGTGTAGGGTGGACAGTGCTCGAGGGATGAATTAGGGCTGCATAGTGAATGAGGCTGTCATCTGTGGGACTTTTGCCTTAGCTGATACAAAAATTGGAAGGTAGCAACTGAATATACACCCAGTCATTCACTAGGAGCACAGGTTGGATCAGTAATCTAGCATTCAGCCAGGCTGACTACTATGATGTTGGTCACTATACTGACATGGAGAATAAAGCCGTGAGTAATCTCTCATCGCAATCTCTCATCTTCTTAATAAGATGTAACATGAAAATGAGATAAATGGATTAAGATGAAGGAGGAAGAAACAGTAAGATGTAGACAGATGTTAAACAATGAAGAGCAATAATTATAATCAGACTCTTATAATGTTTGTTTACATGCAGATAGTCACAGGTGGGGGTTTTTTGTCTGTAAGAAAATAAAAGTACAGTTTGCTATTTTGTTCAAGTTTGCCTTAAGTTTTGGAAAGTTGGTGGGGTTTTTTGAAGGGTGGGCTTGGAGTAAAATAAGGTATTTTAAAGCCATATTTTGACTTATGAAAACAAGCCTACATCTTCATAGACAACAGCAATAACTCACAGGGTAGATTCCAATTACTGTAACTTGTATTCTGAAATCAGAATCCTAACTTTTGCAAAGGTTCATATGAAACATTTACCAGCTAAATTAATTTTGATGCTATGAGATAATCTCAAAAAGTTCAGCATACAACAATGTCTGTGAATTTTATTTTGCAAAACTGGTGCAAGTCTGGGGGCAATAGGATTCCAATACTCTCCCTTGTCAAAAGCGAGCAACTAGCCAACGTGCCATGAAGACAGAGGCAGAACTTTCAACATGCAGGTGGAAGCCAAAACAGAAAGAACTAATTTCAATTTCCCAGACTGCCAACAGAAGCAATAGTTAAAGCTGGAAAGAATTTGTGCTATCTTATCTTTATAAGTAATAAGCAACTTATTGTGCTTGACACCGCAAGATGTCTCAGACTGCTCTGCAACTCTTACTCACCAACAAATTGCTCTAAGAGATATGACAGTAGCCATCTCAACTGCCTAACGTCCCCCTCTTTACTCCATATTGTGATGGCGTGCAGACTATGGGATGGTAGAGCTGGAAGTGGCAAGGTGGATTTCATGGGTAGTGTAAAACCCAAACCAAAACAACTCCCCCAAACCCAGTTATCACAGGACCAGATGCCTTTCTAATTTCCAACATGTAATACAACACAACGTAGCACAAGTCAAATTTGAGCTAAATAAAAATGAAGAAAAGATGTTAATGTGACACTAATGTGATATTCAGGTAACTGAGATGTATCTAGAACAGTATAAAATGCTCTGAACTGTCTTATTCATCTCATGAACAACTTTGAGCAAACAGCTACTTCTTGGGTACGTTCTTTTTCCATAGTTTTCTCATGTTACATGTCAATATATCTAAAGATATATAATAATATATCTTTAACAAAGAGAAGTGCTTTAAACTATTAAAAGAATCAAAGATCTATATCATTAGCAGCCTTTAAAAATAACCAAACCCAAAACTTATGTTCTCTGGAAAAATGAGTCATCTGATCAATCACCTGAGTATTGAGCTTACAGCTTTTCATAAATCCTATGGTAAAAAGTTCTTAGGTAAATTAGGCACTCCGAGCAAAGTTCTGTAGGGTCAATCCTCTGAAATGGGGCCAAGCCTATGAAATGCAGACTTCTATGGCAGAACTACCATTTGTCAGTAGCTGTGAGAAGAGTAAGGATCATTTTGATTTTCTACAAAGGGAGAAAGGTTAATGGGATATATTTCGTACAGTGCATGAAATACTACCCTGAGTTCAAAGTGGCACTAAAAGAAGAAATGTTTTGGATAAATGTTAACATTACTCTCATCATATTTAGAAAAAAAAAGACACAATTGTGAATCTCCTTGATTAATCTCTTAATGATGTTTTTCTTTTCTCCTTGCATCACTTATGCAATGTTATTTTTGAGTTCATTTATTATTGCATAGTATTTATTCTTCACCGATATCTCCTTCAAGAGTCTCCTCTCCCTGATTAGTAATTAAGGATTTTATTCTCCTTATATATAGGTGTTACTTTTATTTTATTTTTTTTCCCCTCCCCCAAAACAAAGTTTTAACTTGAAGGAGAAAGGAATGAATGTCAGACAAAAACTGGGGAGCTGAATCTATTGTAGCTTTGGAGGATTTATTTTTTGGTCTCTTAATTAGTATAGAGTAGAACAGTTTTTCTCCTTTAAAACAATTATTGAAATTCATGATGAAATAGAAGACTGCAGTATGTCAAAGATGTTCTTGCTTCCTATGACAGACATATGTGGAAAGCAGGAGAAAGATGTGGGTAAAAACATCCATATTGATCACCAGGCCAGATCTGTAATACTGAGACAATTAATTACTGTTTAGCTAAACTTTGAAGGAGCTTGTTAAAGGCTACTATGTGAGTACATGTAGTGTATCTGCATAATGATACAAGCGTGATTTATCTACCCCAACTTAGAAATACAAGCTTTTTTTTTTTTTTTTTTTTTGCAGTGGAGGTATTATAGAAATTAACGTACGTTATTACTATGAAGAAAACTGGAAAAAAAAAAGAAAAAAAGAATCCCAGTTTACTTTTTCATTTACTGGGAATTTAAGGATTTCTACAGAATCACATTTTCAGTCTGGAATGCAAGAGAAACAAGAAATTATAGTATCATATTTGAAAAAATCTTTTGAAAAAATGGATGTTTTGCTTCCATTTCATCTTTTTCTGAGGCCTCTAATAGATGCAGAGTACTTTCAGAACAAGAAGCAATATCAGAACATAAACCAAATAATTTTAAAATTTCAGAACTAGAGGCTTAACTAAATTAACTTATTTTTCCTTTTCTTCTCAAAACAAAACCTCATTGATACTGAGATGAAGGTTTCGATTTTGTAGCATCTGCATCTTTTCATAGAAAACTATGCATGTTTATACCTCGGCTATGAGTACTATGTTCTGAACATGTCTCCAATATCTTCTGAAGCTATCACATGAAGTTGAAATTTTGTTTCCTGAATTTACATCCCTAAGGATTTCACTATCAAAATTTGTTCCCAAAACTGAATAAGAAACCTGTAGAAAATTAATGACAAGATGAGGAAGAGATATACATAACCCCCTAGAGAACGTGGCTACCTTATCTGCTACACAGAGCACACGTACGCCACACTGACATTGTCATTCCCATTTCGAAATCAATAGATATATACCTATATCATCAAGGACATGTGCTGGAACCTCTTCCCTCCTTACATTAGCCCTCATCAAGCTGCTTATGGCTGCAAAGATGCCAATCAGTTTCTGAAAGGGAAATTCACTGTGTGCCCATAATAGCTTCACAGGCCAAGTCTGCCAATCAATACAGACATCTTGCTGTGCATTTCACTTGACTCTGTCAATTTATGCTGATACATGGATGAAGCTCACTGACCAAGTCTGTGAAAAGAAATAGGGTGAGCTTGTTAAAATAGTGCTTTTAAAAAACCCTTGCACCTTAGCAAATGATATCTTTAATAACCCAGTAACTAATGGATGTTTTCATCAACTGAAAGACATCCATCTCCTTAGGATCAGCCTGAAGTTTATTGAAAGTCCTGCTTATTAAAATCTAGGTGTCATCTTCTGAGTCAAAAATTTTTCAAAAGTCCTATTTCTTCTATTAAGAATAGAAGCATGCAAAAGTAAAAGCCTAAATGTTGCATTCCTTAAGCCATAGTTAATAATTTAACTATATAACTGAGAAATTGAGACTTGGCAAACATGACCTCAGGACTGAGCACACTTAAATAACTGGACAGGCTTATTTCACAAAGATTTTATGAAGCAGCAAAACAGATGACAAAGCTATTTTCTTACTGAAGGACTTGCTGGCATTTATGCAAAGTGAGTAGAAAGTATTCCCAAAGCACAAAGTATCAGACACTCATTTGTAGAAGGCTACTGGTTAGTGATCGCTTCATGGTGTTTAGTATGGGAAAATTAGGTTCAGGGAATTTTCATATATTCTTTTTTTTGCTGATCCAGATTTGTTACCATCCTGTTTGTAACAATAACTAGCTGTTCATGCCACAGGCTATGAACAGCAGATGAGATTGAGGTTTTAAAAGAAAAGATCCTGGGTTTGTATTAATTCTCTTTTTTGAAGGCTGAAAAAGCAATAAAGTATAGAAAATGTGAATGTATCCAAAGAAAACATTTATAAGGAGAATATTTTTCAAACTCATCTGCCATCTGTCAGCTGACAATGATTAATTGTGTGCAGGCTGTGATTACGAATAATCAGTGTTTTCAAAACAACAAATGAAAAAAAGCATTAACAACATAGCATTGCAATAGCATAGGTGTACTGAAGGCTATGCTCTTCAATTTTTCTTCTCAGGAACACTGAGTTAGACTAAGAGAGCAGATATCACCTACGGGCTCTTTTTCCTAGGCAATTTGTCTTTCTCCTTGTCTTCTAGAGGCAGACAATGTATTTTTTCAATTGACTAAGGAACCAGCAGGATTCTATTGTTTGTCATAGAGCTCGTCTGCTGAGAGAAAGAAGCTCAAGTGAATCTATTTTTCTTTTTTACTGATTCAAAAGAATGTGTTACAAGACCATCTGTTAGCTGCATTGACTATCCAGTCAGCATCTATTTTCAAAACTACTTGTTTGGCAATAGATATCACAAATACTCTCCTTGTTAATGTTTCAGTCAAAAGCAAAGACGAAGGCGGCAGATAGTTCTGCTAAAAACCATAATCGAACATAAAAAATTTCAACTCTGAATGTTTGTGATGAACTAGACATGCAGCATTCGAAAGAGAGCATCCATAATCTCACCAACCTAAATGGGAGCTTTAAGCAGTGATGGACTCTCAGGCAGGGCGTACTACACTACGATGTGTGTTGCTCTTCTGGTGGCAACTAAAGTCAACTAAAGAGACTACAGCTCGCATTCAGAATGTAGCAAGTTTCACCTAAAATGACTTGTGACATAGTAGAAATTTCTCATATAGCATCTGGAGTGGAGAAGAATACTTTTTTTCTTCTGTATGAGTGAAGGCAGTAACTACAGAAATCAATTCTTACCTCATTTGTAAATGGAGGGATACTTTGAAAAAAAGATTACCTAGCTGCTGCATTTTCATCAGGTCATTCTGAAGACTGTCTTAAAAGTACTCCCTCATTCTAACAGTTAAAAATAAACTCTAAAATCCAGTGATAATGTCTTTTACTGAATGTATATGACGATATTAGTCAGAAAATAATACAGGGAGATACACGCCATATCCCGTATATTTCACTAATGCTGTATCTTTTACTCATTTATTTCCTAACACTAATATTGAGTGCAAATTGAACAAACACCATTTGAACTGCAGATGTTTTCACCTTCAGTTAAGTCACAAATACAATGTTCTTTGTCTGCTTTATTCTGCTTGATTTATTTTCTTGATTTTAAGTAACATATTTTGCATTGCTTACCATGGCATCTTTCTAGGTATTTTCATCATAAATTCACTATTTTGTAGCTTTCAGACAAGGAGCGCAAATATTCAGTGGCAGCCACACATGCAGTGTTGATGTTTTCTGTTTCTTACCTAAACTGTTTTCTGAGGAGAATACAAACCAAAATTATTCCGTACAGTTGAACACATAGCTAAAACAAACCAACCCCAAAACACAAATAAAACAACCCCAAATATATCCTGGACCTTTTGGGCTAAAATGAAATTCTATAAGGATCTCTTTAGCCAAACATGTTCCAAAAAGTGAGTATGTTCTGTCTCCCCTCTACACCTCGAAGGGTTATCCTCTCTTTGCCCATTTTGTTTATCAGTTCATCAGTGTTCCTATCCTGTAGCCCTGAACAGTTCCAGTGCTAGAGCAGCACACCAACTTCTGATGGTCAAAGAAAGAGATTTTAACTCTATCTCCATGAGTCAGAACACACTTTAATGGCACATTACAGTCTGTAGCTTCATGATATCACAATTCAACAAAAGAATAAGTGTAGGGGGGGGGGGGGGGGGGGGGGAATGATCAAATAAAGTTAATCAATATCCTATTTTTGAGATATGGATTGAATCCTGCAAATACTTCCCATAGTGTCAGAGAAAATGGTAGGCAACATTGGCTATATCTAAACTGGGAGATCGAAAATCATTACCCCAGACGTGTGCCTGTTCAATCTTCCTTTGCAGCTATACACTTATTATAGCTCTCCCAGGGTGTGGTGCCGATCAGATTAGAATAGCTCTGCTAGGTACCATTCAGCATGACATGTGTTTTGGGCTTTATTCTGCCTTCCACATGTTCTTGAAATTTCTATATATTCAGGTGTTCTCCCAACCAGAGAGAGTCTTCAGGATTAATAGGCTCTGTTACTCTAGAGAGCTTTCCTAATCTTTAAACACTTTACCCAAGGAAGTCTTGAAAGGTGATGGGGTATATCAAAACCATTTAAGCCGTGAATCACATACAATATGACCTTCTATTGCAATGCAAAAAAAATTGCAGTAAAGTGAAAATTTCTATTGTCCAACCACTTTGTAAAGAATTCTGTTTCAGTCTTTACAGCTTGAATTTAATTTGCTTAAAAATATGCATGGTTGTTGTTCAACAGTTAGTCTAAATTGGCATCACAGGCTCTGGGGAGTACAAATAAGATTTTCAAAAAGGTTAAGCTATCACATTTAACAACGGCTGATTTATAATAACTCCCAGCTGAAACATACTGAATTCCTGTAATCAATAGCCTGTACTATAGGATATAATGACCTTGGTTTACAGCATTCTTCTGTGTCTATAGGAAACTGGAAATCCAAATACGTTTCCTTGTTACTGTTAGCTAAACGTTGACTACCTACATTTTTAGAAAACCAGCTTCTTACCTTCTTACAAGATACTCCCACTGTGAAATGCATGCTTTTGAGTCTCTAATTTTGGATTTCTTCCTTAACAAATGCCTGCAAAACCACATCTGAATCAAATAAACCTGTTTACACAGGAGCAGGTTAAGAGATTTTCTGTTTTAAAATTATACAAAAATTGGATCTGGATTTTTGCAGATAGACATATGTTGAACGCACTTTTTTTATTACTTTACCATATCATCCAGCATCAATCGAGTTTGAGAGGTGATTTCTTTAAACCAGTTATTGAAACACATGCCAAGAGAATCAAAAATTCTTTCCATCATTGCAGTATTTATCTTGAAAACAGACACTCACAAGATCCCTTTCTTGTTTTTTCATTGAAATATGTTATGAATACACAGTATTAAGTTGTTAATAGTTAACGCATTAGCTAGGGTTAATACTTGACAGTATATTTAGAATGCAATAGTTTGCTTAGCTATTCCCTCTTACTCATCCCTTTTCCCACAAATACATATATTTTGAACATTCAACAGTCTGCTTCAGGGTTTCTCATCCTTTGAATATTGCTCTTTTCTGGTGTAGGTGACTAAAAGGGAATGCAATCAAATAAGAAAGGAAGGTAATGGCAGCGAGGTCTAACTTACACCAGGAATATCCCAGTAAAAAAGGAAGAAATATAAGCATACAGCTATTTGAAAGGTACTACTTTCTACTCCTCCTCTTGGTGTGACTTCTAAAGTACACAAATGCAAGAACCCACATGCACGACGTTTGGTTGCAAACCCATCACTGTGCCAATACCTGGGGAAGCATATAAACTTCAACTAAGTGTAACACAAGACTTGCAGAAGTAGCATTGATGAAATTTTTTAAAAGTTAGTTTAGTTTAAGAAACAACAAAAAAGCACAAGCAGAAAAGAGAAACAGAGGGAAAAAGTGAAAGAAACAGGAAGAGAGAGCAGCAACTGTGTCAGGACACACAGTCCCAGAGCGGAGGGATCCTACATCGCTTCACAAAGTTTGCCCTAAGAAAAAACATTGCATATCACATCTCCTTGACCTAAAAGCACACCAACTTTTCCTAGGCCCTGCACATAGAAACGCTTGAAGTTGTGCAAAACAAACTTTGCTTTTTACAAATCTCTACACACGAGTTATTATATATTTGTCAACCCAAAATAGCCTTTATTTGCCACATCTAGGTACAGAGGCTAGATTTGTGTGAGGTAGATATCTCAACAAAGTGTTTTGTTGATACATTTGCTGTCCTCTGAGAAACAGCTGTTTCATCTTCTTTCACTGACACACGAGCAATAGGTCAAGGGGCACTACTGGGTTTCTCACTCTAAAAGCCAGTAATGCACAGTCCGTGTCTTCAGCGGATGAAAGAGCTGCTGCAGAAGACTGCTAATTGCCCCCTGCTCTCACAGCACTGAAACTGTGAATGGGGAGAAAGACACAGGCAAGGAGCTGGTAATCTGCAGCGAGCCTATGACCTAGAATATTTAATTGGGAAGAGTGTGAAGGAGAGAGAACTCCAACAAATCGAGACAGACGGAGTTTCATTCTATTTTGCAAAATAAATATGTTTGAGGAGAGTACAAAGGAGAAGCAAGGATGAAATATGCACAGTTATTTGACTGCCTTTAAATTGTCATATCCGAAGAAATTGATGGGAAACAGCTTAGTAACAAAAGCAAAGAACTAAAACAGGAGTTCGCAGGATTTGATCCCTACCGACACTATTCATCCACTCCAACCGTGAACAAGTCATTTTGCTGTTGTATGTTCTGAAAGACAGTTACTAAGAGGGCTAACAAATTTCTGTGACACATTTTGGAAAGCTTTATGAACGAATATGGGTTTTAAAACAGTAATGAAAATGCTATCTTGAAGGGAAATTCCTCAGGATTCAGACACAAGCCAATTTTTTTTTCAGTTATTATCCATTATATTTTATCTTTCACAGCTACAGTTTTTTCTACATCATGTACCCGAGAAAAGGCTTTTTCTTTTATTCATGTGCTCAAAATTTCTAAGAACTCCTTTCTACTTTCTTTTTACTTCTACATTTCTGTTTCTACTGCATCTAATCGCCAGACAACTATATTAATTCTATCAGTAAAAAAAAAATTGCATCTTATAATACTAGCTCTTATCTGAGTACACCTAGAAAAATTTAAATGCTTAACTACAGCTCCTCCGAACTACCTGACATTTTAAGTCCCTTCTGCGTGATCTTGCAGCAACAGGATTAATTCATCCTTTCTCCTTGATTGATTGGTTTTGTTTTGCTTTAAACATAACGCTTCACCAAATTTCTCTAAGCATTTTAAAAGGCACATCTCAACAGATCCTTTCCCATTAATGACAAGAGAGTTAAATACATTGCTTGTTTGTTTAGCTAGCAAGGGCTTCAAAATGACCCACAAACCTCATTTGGCCTATACAACTATAAAATACTGCCCAACATCACTAAAATTTATGGTCCATCTCCTTAAAAATCCCTGTATAAAAATCTTTCAGCCCTGTCAGTGAAACCATTTTAATTTAATAACATTTAGGAATTACGCCGTAAGCTTTTTCACGAGCGCTCTCTGCGTATGCACAGAGGGAAAAGGGGCCATTCAGCCTGGCTCTGCCTGCGCCGCTCGTCCCTCTGTTCCGCACGCTGCCTCAGTGGGTTGTTTTATTCAGACTGTTCACATGCATAGATCCTCTGGCAGAACAGATCCCAGCTGTCCTGTGCTTTTCTTTGCTACACGACCTCTACTCTGCAAGAGGGAACACAATGTTTTAATGACTGGCAGGTTTTTTAATTATTTTCTCCCTTGGCCATCTACTGGAAGTGCAGCATTTTTTTATTTTTACAGCAGGTTTTCAGTCCTTTGGTGGCAAAGGAGCTGCTTTTTATTTATTTATGTCCTGGTTGCAGTTGGGATAGAGTTAATTTTCTTTCTAATAGCTGGTGTACTGCTACGTTCTGCGTTCAGCAAGAGAAGGATTTTGATAACACGCTGATGTTTTCAGTTGTTGCTAAGTAATGTTTAGTCTAAAGTCAAGGATTTTTCAGCTTTTCGTGCCCAGCCAGCGAGAAGGCTGGAGGGGCACAAGAAGCTGGGAGGGGACACAGCCAGGGCAGCTGACCCCAACTGGCCAAAGGGATATTCCATACCATGGGATGTCATGCCCAGTGTATAAACCGGGCGGGGGGGGTGGCATGCAGATCACTGCTGGGGAACTAACTGGGCATCGGTCGGCGAATGGTGAGCAATCGCATTGTGCATCACTTGTTTTGTGTATTCTAATTCTTTTATTGTCATTCTAATATTGTTATTAATATCATTATTGGTTTCTTCCTTTCTGTTCTTTTAAACTGTTCTTATCTCAACCCACGAGTTTTACTTCCCCCCCTGATTCTCTCCCCCATCCCACTGGGTGGAGGGGAGTGAGTGGGCGGCTGCGTGCTGCTTAGTTACCGGCTGGGGTTAAACCGTGACAACTGAATACAAATACTTTTAATGCAGACTTCGGCTATAAGCGTGACTGGTACCCATCTCATCGTTGTCGTCTTCACACATGTAAGTGCAATCTTTAGGCAACTGGAGAGACTGTAAACTAGCAGTTTTCTAAAACTGTTACTTCCTTGAATTCTTATGTAAATTCTACAATATGTACTCATACAATTAGAGCATTTTTCATTAATAAATCCTTAACTTCCCTACAAGTGCAGTTCCTTCTAATTATGTATTTGTATTGCCCATGCAATTCTGAACTAATTAGATTGCAACTAGATTAATCTCTTTCATACTTGCTAAACTCAATAATTGTTCTTGCAACAATCAATACACATTTAATTAATAGGAAAATAATTGGCTTATTAAATTAAAGTTACTTTCTCATGTTTTGCTGAGTGTTTGCATTGAAATGCCATTTTTCATCTCCTGCAGTAAATTTAAATTTGGAGATAAGGAAGCTAACTCCCTAGGCCATTTTCCAGGTTTTGAAATAAGTAGGACTTTCGCACATGCAGGAAATTAAACAGTAGGCCAGGATATAAAATATTTGATCACACTCCTCAGATGTAAATCAGTCCACCCTCTTCTTCCCTAGCAGTTCTGAAATCACTGTTACACTTAAGTCTAATTTGAGACAAATTTTAGTTTTCAAAAGATCTCAATTTCTATAGATTTGTGCAACATGCAAAGGTATTTTCTCTGGCTTCTCTGTCAAAGATGTTGAGCTACCAAGAGGAGCTATAAATTTCGTAACAGGAGGGAAAATTTCACTTCTAGTTCACAGCATACTAAACACCATAGGGCTCAGCCATGAGGCAAAAATCCACAGGAACTTAGATTTCAACAGATTGCTTGCTCATGGATTTATTCTCAATACAGAAGCCATCAAGTATAAGGATAGTATGAATTATTTTTTTGTGAAGGAAAACAGCAAACTAAGACTACATTACAGATCTACTTGGATTCCACAAATATTAACCATATTAATTTTAGTACTGAAATCACATACACCATATAAGCAGTAGGTGGGCTCCAGCAGGCAGATGGTTGTAGGGACCCATACAAGTCCCAAGCATAAGAGCAACCTGAGGCAATGCTGCAATATCATTAAGAGGTCCAAATTTAACCTTGATAAGTTTGAAATGTGGTCATATACACTCACTTTTATCCACAAGGGAAACAGCAGGGAACAGGAATTAGGAAACTGTGCAGTTCATGACGTTTCCCTGGATTAGTTTCTGGAGCTTGTAGGTACATCCTTCCACAGACTAATGTTTCTGGCAGAAATGAGATCACCGTCATTACTTAATATTGAAAACGCAGAAGAAGAATGCTACAAGTGAAAATATGTCTATAATTCAATATTCCAGTTTCATTACTATTACCTCCTTTTTTCCAGTATTTGCACAGATGTTGAAATCAATAGTTTTTTCCTAATATTAGTTTTGAAATTTTTAAAATCATAGCAATATTTCTCAAACTGGTGCTATTCTGATGTTTTACTTCAGATGAAGTCTAAACATTTCAGCAGGTAAATAATAGATAATTCCATTTTTAAAGACATTTGGTGTTATGAATCACTAACATGCAGTTACTATGTAAACTTGACACTGTTCATCATCCTCCATTGCCTATTTTCAGAGAGGGCACAGGCTGAGTCTTCCTCAATCTCTTTCTCAGCCACCAAACCTCATTGTCCATTTTTGGCTCTTCTGTCACTCTACCAAGGTCTGCAATATTTTTTTTTTTTCCTTTCTGAGGTTACTATTCAGTCTCTCACATTGTGTCCCAGAATTTTCAGTAATTAGCTCATTTGGAGTTACTACATAGTACAAGAATTGATACTCATCTCCCTACAGCTTGAGAGCAAGATATATACAGACCTTGAAAGAGTATACTAATCCAAAAACTTGTGTTAGAGATGATTTCAATATTTCTTGCTACTTAAAACAATTCATTCAAAGAACAAATTATAGTGAAAATGTATTTTAAGGTTTTACTTGAGGAAACATAAATTACTTTTCACCCTTAATCCACTGATTTTCAGCACAAGTTTTCCAGCTGAGGAGCCAGAAAAGAGGACAATTTAGTTTTAGAAAATATATTATTTCTAGACATCCCCTTCTAAAATATATTTAGTCTTTATGATTCTTTGTTCTAGTTTAGGATGAAGTGATAAATACGTATCATTTCAGGAAGATTCCTCAGCCAGTTCTGTGCATACAGACATTTTGAAAACTATTATTCGAAGTTTCCTTAAATTTCCATGAAAACAGAACTGGAGTAGGCTTATGGGGAGTCAGATTGAACTATACAGGTGCTTTAAGTGCTAGAGAAATATGTTGAATTAGAACTGGTTTTCTCTCACCCAGTAGCAGCAGCTGGTGTAAAAACTAATCCTCTGATCAGTTCCACAGGCTTTCTACTAGCACATCCCATAGAGAATAGTATATTTAAATACAAATTACACAGGCTGTATTCTTGTCTTGTCCATTATTTACATAAAAATAAAACTAGTCCTTGGTATTGTATTTGTTCTGCTAAGTTTTAAAATAGTACCGTATTTCATAGGGAAGAGATGCACTCATGTTTCCCAGAGATGTGATAACTTGGATCAAGTGACTGTTAAGAGGCACCCCACTGCATCAGGCCACATGATGGGAAAACATGCATTTTGGTAGAAGTGAGATTAAGATACTCTTAGTGTAGGATCAAAGAGTCCCTCGGCTTTTATGACAGAAAGATCAGAAGAGAGGCTGCGGTGAGGAAGAAGAGTTGCGTTAAACAACGATCCCTGATACCAGCTGCAATTTTCTGAGCCGCTGTGATACACTCCTGCTCCTCCACGGCTCTGGGAAGCCATGCACCAAATAGAGTTGAATTAGCTCCCCAACCACTTCTAACAGCACACAGCATTCTGGGGGAAGGAGAGAGGCTGTGAACAGGAGAGAGCATCCTTTGATCCGCAGGCATGTTGAACCATTCAGTTAGAGAATAAATTTGATTGCATATATAGATATATGCACACACAGATAGATATAACACCATTTTTTAGCTCTCTAATATCTCTGTTTCTAGAGTTCCTCTTCTTGCCAAGGTATTCCTGTACATTTACTAAATAACCTGAAATAAGAAGAAAACCAACTTACCTTCAGAAGATCCTGGACATCCATATTTTCAAATGGGAGAGGAATGTTGGTTTTATGCTCTCTGCCACAGGTCCGTCAGTTTTCATAACGCACAGTGATGTATCCACGCAGGTTTCTTCTCCCAAGACAGACTTTGGAACTGAAGGTCTGGCTGCTGCTACATTCAATTCTCACGGACTGCAAAAGCAGGCATTAGCTAAAATGAATCTGATAGTTAATACTGGTCCATCAAGGTCAAGGCAAATAGGCCAAGCAGGATGAGTCAAGGCAGAGCTCGTGGAATGCAGTTTGTGCAATTCAAGAGAAAATCGAATGCACATACGTTATGTCTTTGAACAACACTGAAGGTAGCAATTGCCATGAGATGCTAGAAAGATCTTGTTTTCCCTGTTAATCTTATTTGGAATAGCTAAAATTCTTATCTTTTTTCATTTAGCTTTTTTGGAGTTTTTAGAATTAAGAGTATTTTTTTTTTATGGAGAGGCACTGTAGCTTTGAAGGCCTTATCCTTCCTGTATTTTTATACTCCATTTTTATTTTCTCCGATAGACATATTTTACCTGAGATTTATCTAATGTGTATTTAAAACGCCTCCATTTATCACTCCTTCATGACTGATGAATGGGTTAATTAGGTGCCTTCTATTATCACGAGCCCACATGTCACGCCGTTCAATGTACTCATTAAATATTAATAATTATATGCAGTATATTTTCTAGAGGCTCATTTTAACAAAGTAAATGTTATACACTAACGAAAACCTCTTGAAACTCACTGATTATCTAGTGACTATTCCTTGAATTAATGAAACTTGCGGGTTTTTTTTCTTATTTTTTGTTTTGCTCTTCTTACATGAACTAAAGATTTGTTTCTTCCATATTTCTTAGGCTTCTTATAGTCAGTAGTATTCAACAGCAACAATGATACTGACCAACTCCACAGAAAAACTCACTTAGCCTCAGATTTTATAGATTATGATCAGTTATGTGCAATATTAGAGAGCTCACATTTAAGGAAATGTCCTCAATGACTGCAGCTATAACCTTGTATACCCTTCAATAGCTCATTATATTCTGTGCAGTTGTGCAAGAACTTAGTCATTATCAGAAAGGAAATAGAAACGTATCCCCTGAAGTATTTGTCTTTTATTAAAAACAGTGACAACATCATCTTACTTTCTTCAGAATTCATCACTTTCCTTGGACATCTGATAAAGGATGTTAAAACGTATTCAGTTGCTTGGTGATAGAATGTTTTATTAATAAAGCCAATCTTTAGATGCTCAGCTTTAAATATGTGTTGTCTGTGTACTGCATTCTTCCACATGCAGTGAAGTTTAGAGTTGCTCAAATTGGAAGAAATTCAAGTAGGTATATTGTAACAATAGCTGGTATGTAGAATTATGGATTCCACTCTGTAATAGCTATATAAATAATTTTTAAAAAACTTGAATATATTCCCATTTTGAAGGCAGAGAAAGTACAGCAGAAACATCATGTTAAAGGCTAAACCTTATAATTAGTGTCTAAGGCTCCACATCTCACAGATCAAAAAGGACAGTTACAATCACCTGTATAAACAAAACGGTGTTTCTTACCTTAGGATATTATTAAATGCTGGCCCTCTCATAAATTACATGTGGTGGAAAAGGTAAAGGGATTGGATTCTTTTCTGGTGTATAGTTCTCATTAACTTCAGTATTGATTTTACACCAACTCAGGATATGACCAAATGCTTTTAAAATAATGCATTACAGTTCAACTGTCAAAATGTGTTCTTTTAAACAAAATAACATTTCATTTTGAACAGATGGACAAAGCTTTCTTTTATGTGGAACAAAAGAAAAACTTCAATTAAAATGTTCAGAACTGCAGGCACCAACAAGTAAAGGGAAGCTTAAAGCTGTTTAGTCTAGTTTTATCTCAAAAGGCATTCATTCTCCAGCAGCTCAGTTCTTGCTGGTATTCCAGAAACAAATTTTCTCACCTTGGTTTCAATGGAATGGCACCTTTCTAATTCATACAGGCACAGTGATTATTCCTTCCTACCATCTAAGGGGTTTAAAATGAATAACACAATTATCCAGAATTATAGGGTAACGTGGTCTGCAGGCTTTCATTCAGCATGAAAACAAACAAACAAAAAGCACACAGGAAAAAAAAAAAAAAAAAAAGCAGTGAGGGGGTACAGGCATGAATCTGCAGTCATGCACAGCTTAAAACCAAAACAGAAGCAAAATTTTTGCCTTTTCTTATCTCGGGATAAGAAAAACAAATTACGTATGTCTTGGATATCTTTTCATGCAGTTATTTGGAAACCTTTGAACCTCTGCAGGTAGTTAAATACCTTTAAAAATGCACTGTATGTCAATATTTTGCACAACTGTAGGTATCTACAGGTCCTCGCATGTTAGGGGCACAGCAAATAAGTTAGCTCATAGAAGGACTAACTAATCTAAGAACTAGGATAAATATTTCCTAGGATGACCCCAAAACTGGCACCTCATGACAATAAGAATTACTCATTGATGCATTCTTCCTCATAACATGCAGCAGCAAATTCACAGTATTCAACCAGATCCAAAAGATGAACGCAAGAGGAGGGGGGAGATAAGAGATGGCAGTTTGTATATGTATGACCTAACTCTGGCTACCACTGCAAAACATTCAATAACCTCTCAGCAGGGCTTATTATCCTTTAAGTCACTGCTACACTAATACAGTCACTCAGAATTATTTTGGCTCAGAAGCCAGCTCAAATTAGCCTGCAATGCATAGCATAAACATAAGTCTTTGCTCGCCAAAGTCCAGTGAAGTCTCCAAAGCAATTATAGAAGAACATGGGACCTGACATGAGAATAGTGTTTTAAACCAGTATCTTTATTCCTCTCACAGTCTTTAAACATAAACATAGGTATTTTCAAAGGCTGATTCCCAGCCTCTCTCCCCAAATATGCCTTTTAAAAAAACAGAGGAACGTGGTGGCATGGGCTGTGAGAGTATTAGGGTGTTTTTAAGGTGCCGACAGGGTTTTTACGGACAAACAGTTAAACTAAGTCCCTCCTTGCTGTCTACTAACAGGTGGGATTCATCAGAAAAAGAGATTTTTCTTTGGCTGGCATTTTAACAAATTGCAATTTCAAGTCTATTAATTAAAACATTAAAGTAGAAAAAATAAAATAGCTCTCATGGGAATAACCACATTTCATTATTTATGTAAAACCAGCACTTTATAAATATTAGATTGCAGCAATACATCCCCATATGTCAAGGTTTTTGTTCATCCGAATAGTCACTAATTATTACTAGAATTAGTTGTGATCTATTTTGATCATAACAAGAAACAAGGTAATTAATGCCCCAAATTCCCCAAATTAATTCCAATGGGATTGATTCACCATAGTGGCTGTAATTTTCAGCCTTAGATCACTATCTACTACAAAAAGGGGAATTCATCAACTCGAAGGATGGTTTAGTTTCCCAGTCAGTTTCTTCTTGCATTTCCCAAACTTTCAACAGAGTCGATGATGAAGCAACACTTTTAGCGACCACTGTTTGGTTTCTGCAAGCTGTCTTTGCCAAAGAGCACTGCTCTGGATTTGCTACTACCAAAGCATGTCCCGGGGTCCAGACGCCAAAGCTCGTCCAGAGAATTAATTCTGTTACTGAAGAGGAGATTTAGGAATCCGTAGGCGCCAATGTTTTTAATTTAGAGTTCCTAGGTGCCTCAATTCCGTGTCAGCAGGTGCTCAGAAATACTTCAGCCTGAGCAGCTCAGCACCCACCCCATGCCCTCCAAGCCATGAAAGGCCACAGCCTGCACATTCTTCTGCCTACCCCACCCGCAGCACCTGCACCAGCAAGTGCTCACACCTGAAACAACACTCCCCTTTGGGCAATGGTTAGAACAGCACCTCACCTGGAATTGTTTTCTCCTTTCAAGGAGATTCAACCCTTTTCTCCCCCCTTTCTATCTGCTTTATGAAGCAACACCTTAGTAGGAAACATATACGCAGTAACGGGATGACACAGATTGAGTAGGATGTTTCTTGTGTCACGCAAGCGACCACGCTAGTAGGTTAGGTTGTTGCATTCATTTTCTTTTGGGGCAAAGATAAGGAACAGTTCACGTATTCAGACACGGGAATAACAAGGTCCTACTTGGACAAAAGTTAATCTCCTTGCATGTTGCTGCGGTAAAGCATCTTGACATATCAACTACCTCAGAGTTAGTTCAGGTTATCTCTAGCCTGGCACTGAGTTGCAAGGTGTAATGGTTATGCATCTAAGTCTCTCCAGAAGCAGTAGATACTGAACTCCGAGTATTTATATACCTAAGAGTTACTTTTAATGAAATACTCTCTTTCCTTGGAAGACCTATCAGTGTGTCCAGCTGTTCAGTCTTGTTATTACTACAAAATAGCTGAAAAGCATTCTTAGAAATAATAGTAATATTCACATATATCAAGCTGCACATAAATATCCAGGGCACAATGTCCATTACAGTACAGGAATAAAATAAGGAAAATAAAACACATGCTACATATAAACCAAGAAGAACATGCAAAATAATATTTATCATTTTTAGATTTCCACTTTAGCTGTTTTATAGCTAAACTCCAGGGATACAATAATTGATTCCTTCAGAACTATTCAGAAAACTATGAACTATTTCTGAATTGACACTTCAGTATCAGATTTTGGGTTTTATTATTTTAAAAAATATATAGTAATTCATCATCTAATTCTGTAAGAGTTTACTGTCCAATTCTAAATCTGAAAAATCAGAGTTCTAGTAGCTGGAGAAAACCATGAATTTCACTGCCTGACACGTGGCTTTCCCTTTTATCTTCACATCAGCTGAAGAGAAAGAAAAAAAACTTTTATAAATTTGTAGTAGCATTAATAATCGACTCCTTGGCAGATAACAGCAGAAAAAAATTTGTTGGGTTTTTTTTTTTTTTTTTTTTTTTCTTTCCTTGTTTCCATTTTCATCCTCTGCAACTAAAGCACATACTTTTATCTACATCCAAACTGTTTCCCAACTGTTAAGAGACTCAGGGAACATTTCCAAATTCCGCTCAGCTTCCTTAATTAAACTTGTCAAACCCAGATG
Source organism: Astur gentilis (assembly GCF_929443795.1). Lineage (NCBI taxonomy): Eukaryota > Metazoa > Chordata > Aves > Accipitriformes > Accipitridae > Astur > Astur gentilis. The sequence continues at coordinate 18,852,087 of NC_064891.1, forward strand.
AGTATCCCTATAGGAAACAGACATGGTTTTATGCAAGGTCAACATTCTTTTAACCTTCTTCAGAGCCAGTCATGTTGCTACTGCTGGCCTCCACAATTTGAATGAGGTCCTACTAGCATTGATGGATTACTCCAGCAAAATCCCTTCTAGTTAAAAGCATTTGAAAGACACTCAAGGGGAGAAACAGCATTAAAATGGAGATCTATTTATTTATTACCAGGCAGGGACTCCCTCAAAGAAGTAAATCAAAGATATCTCACACAGTCTTAGGAAAGAGGAAGAGACAACGGAATGACATAGTCTCCATGGCCCTTGAATCAAGAAAAACGCTAGTTTGAAACAGAAAATCATAGCAGATTATTTACAGATTATTATCACTTCAGAATAGTGAAAAAGGTGGGACATTGGTGTATTTGTAAAAGTGACTGTCTTAGAGCCTGTGCATAGACTCTACTCAAGAGAATGCTTAAATACACTTGCTTAACTTACACAATTATGTCCTTGTGGGACAAAATTAATAGTCTAATGCAAATCATTACTACTGTGGAATGAGAAGTCAAATCAAAATAAGCCCCTTTTATTTGTTAAACAAGATAAATTAGTTTCCATAGCTACATATTTTAGGCTTAGTGAAAATGATGTTAACTTGACACAGTCTGAATTTTAGGAGCATACTCTTAAGTAGAGAACTTGTGTAACTGTAATGTTAGCCAGACATTGCAGCAAAATATATCATAATTGGTGGGTTTCAACTAGGCCACATCGTACTTCTCGGGAAGACTTTGTTATGCTAGCTAAGCTCCCTGTGAAGTCATTGAAGCCTTTCCATTGATTTCAGCAGGAGATGAAATGGATCCATCTATAATAGCTTTGACCTTTTATAAGGTTAGGAGCCAGTATTGCACTAGAATAATCCACAGCTAAAGGATATCTATAAATCACTTTTTTCTAATGCAGCCATCTGCTAGAAGGTAACATTCCTGAATGAAAAAATAAATATGAAATCCCTCTCCCCTCAGAGTTAATAGTAAGAATTCTTTCTTGCAATAGGACTGGACAAACTCAAGATGGAAATCAAAGCCATAGGTCTCCCATAGCTTACAGGGACTGTAAGGACAGCATGCTAAGTGTACATCAGTATCTGTAGCCAGTCTCATACAACTAAAATCATATCCATCTGCTTTTGGTTCAACGAGCAGGTCAGTGAATGACTCAGGGACTGAGCCTGGTTCCTGTAAGAAATCAACTTATCAGCTCTGTCACAGCCTCTAAACATAGTGCTGTTAAGCCTCAGACTAAGCATAGTAACTATTTCAAAACATCAGCATCTTCTTCCAGATGGAGACATCAGTTTTCAGTTGTTCTATACATACATAAAAAAAGGTTTCTCCTTAAGTAGAAGATGACTGATTTTTAGAAGCCAGTAAAGTTACAGAAGCTGACAATCAGCCCAGAAAACTTCTCAAAGTTTTGTAAAAAGCTTCAGTTTCACAAGCCAATTTAAGTGAAAACTCCTATAAAATTCTTAAAAATAAACCTGAACTCATGAACTTACAATGACGCTGATATCAACATCAAAGATTGTACTTATATCAGGCACACAGTACATTAGAGTACTTGACTGTGCACAGTAACCAAATGCCACTGTTAGTTGTATTCCCTTAAAGACTACAGCTGGGCAGAAGCTGCTTTTCCCTGGGTACCACCTGGAAACACGTAGCCATTGCTTCTTCCCTGCGGGCAACGAAGCATCTGCTCCCATGTGCCACAGATCCAAGGAAATGAAAGGGGTACAAGGATGAAAGGCAGGCAGAGATAGGAAAGGTGTCTAAAGATAAATCAGGGACCAAAAGCCTTATAAGAAGGAGCAAGGGACAGCCAGTCTTCACAGACTGTGAAAATAAAGTCCAAGAAGGATCCAAAAAGCCAGCATAGAGTAAATCGCAATCTAGAAGGGTTTTAAAATGTAAAATGAGAATAAACATGAAGCTTAGGGTCCACCAAACAAATCAGCATTGCTATAATGAGATTTACTTACAACAATTTTCTAACATGCTTTTCCAGAGCTGCAGTTTCTCTGCGTAAAAGGTTATCTTCTGCTTTGGTCTACTAACTTTGCTGAGTCTTTCTGGAATTTCATCAACTATGCTTGCTTTAGTGAAAACGTAGAACTATCTTGCTTCTCTTCAGATCTGGTCCTAGAAAAGCAAACCAGGGAACATAATCTGTTACTCCATTTACACTGCTCATTCCTTATGTCGATGCTCTCTGCACCCACTTCCAAAACGTCACACCTCTTTCCTCTTAAGAGCGCATTCATTTTTACCCCATTTTTAAGTTAAAACAAAAAATCCTGAAGCTAGGACTAGTTTCACAGACCTGTACAGATTGCCTTGCTAGTTGCATTGATAGATTGAAGTTTTCAAATACCTATAGTACTTTTTACATAGAATTTTAAGTGCCCTTGATGTATGGCGGCCAAAGTAGTTACAGTGAGTTAAAAAGAATCACTAAGAGCATATCACAGTCCCCTTATAGGATGTTATGAATGCCAATTTCCCATAAACTGCAGGGCCTTGCAGATGTCACAACAATCTCATCACGCCGACAGAAAAATTCTGTTGAGACAATGTGTTTGAGTGTCGTGATGAAATGAAACAATGACTGACAGTCTAGAGACCTGCTCTTACCATATAAAATTACTGCAAAGATCTACTGGAATAGACTTTTATGTGAACTATTCACTTTAACATTATAGCAATGATATAAAAGTATGCAAACCCACAAAATCAAAACTTTACAACCATTTGCTATAAGGACCATAAACACTCTAACTACTTTTTGCTCCTTTATAATATGAGGACAAATGCCCATTTTGTGAAGAAAGTAAATATTATATGCTGTTCAGTCTAACTAGAAAATAAATTTTCATCCATAAGGAACTAATGTTATTCATACATTTTTGCAGTGCTCTTGTGTTCAGTTTCAAAACCTAGAGGAAAGTAGACATATTCATATTACAAATGAAGTATTTTAGGGTTTGGGGTTTTTTTAATTCTCAAGGTATGTGTTTATGCTTACATAGGTGTGCTTGTTTCGTGAGATAATTGCCATCAACATTGATAGTTACCACAGAAGATAGTTCTGCTATATAAGCGGGCACTTTTTAATCTATGTTTCTATATTTGCAATAGGTTTTTCACATTTCCATACTGTCATGCTTCACAGCTACAGCTCCACCATTGCCAGAGGAATCAAAGAGTTCATCCATTCTTAGAGACACTAGCTTTTTCAAAAAACCTTTCTCTTTCCAGCTTGATTTCAGCTGACATTGATATCATGGTGAGCATCACGTGAGCTACCGCAACAGCCGGCTGCTCTCCAGCAATCAGGCTTCCAAGTTCCTCATTGCTCACCTCCACCAAGGTGTGTGCCTGTTGGAAGCTGCTGCAACCGAGACGAAGCTCTGACACAGGGCAGACCAGTCAGGTGAGATAGGGCACAAAGCAGCACTACGCAGCTTGGAAGAAGTGCTACTAAAAGGATTTGTTTTCTTTTGCTTTGTGTTAGTTTTACTGTATCAAATTAATGATATACAATACAATGAAGAACTATTTTATTCATGAAGCAAAAAAAAAGACGAATGGCTGAAGAAAAGGAATGTCAGCCTTTACCCAACAAAAACCATCACACTTTGTAAAGAGATCCCTCAAGCTACATATATACACACACATATATATCACACTATATGGGAAAAAAACTTACGTAGAAAATGTCAAGTTATCTAGAAACTTAGGCATAGAGACAAGTTCTGGGTTAAGCACTTTCTTTAGCCCAGTGAACCTCTCCTTAAAGATGGTCTGGTTCTCAGAAGTAGAAGAATTGTACCGGACCTAAGAAAAAGATCCATAGAAAAAAATCTGGGAGGAAGGAAACTCCAATATTAGGTATACTTTTAAAATAAATAAACCTTTTCTGCACTCTCTTAAGGAAAAGCAAGACAACAGGAGTCCCATGAGAGCTTTAGAAACAGTTGTCAGCTTTAAGAAAGAAAATATGACCTCCCCAAAGAAATTACTGGCAGTTCCCAGAAGAATTAATAGCTAAATTTTGCAGTTATGGCATTCTCTTGCATCTTGTATTTCTCCACCTATGCCCAAGACAAAAGGATTATTCAAAATGTCAAGTGTGAACAGCTTTGCCTTTATTTACATTCACACCAAAATCATCTGAAAAGAGCATGGGAAGAGTGAAACTGCAAACTGGAAGAAAAATACCTTAGAACAATACCATGGAATCATCACATACTGATCACTTTCCATCTGCTAGTCATCTTCAACTGGACCATAGCTCTCAGAACCACAGAACAAGAATATTTATTGGTAAGTGTTCTGGATCTTATTCTGTCCCAAATCATTAAAAGAGTTGTTAAACTTGGCTTATTGGTTGAATATGTTTATGCCCCTTGTAGTACTTAACAGTTAGGTCCTAGGACAGCATGCAGGATTATAAGTTTCTAAATAATCTTTTAATTTTTCAGCTGAGAAATTAATATCTGGAAGCCCTTAATAATCATGGAATGTCCTCCGTTGTTGTTCTTTGCTTTGAGATTTTTGGGTTTTTTTAATAACATTTGCGATAGCAATTCATCTCCACCCTTTCATAAATGCAAAACAAAAGTTTGGAAGAAACTTGTTTATATACCTTAGCATGCAATTGCTTAGGTTTTTTGCCAGTTTTTAAGTTAGATTTACTTTATTTTTCTGTAAAGCTAATCTTCCAGTTTTACTTGCAAAATACCAAAATGTTTTAAAAGCAATAATGCACAAAATTGAACTCACCTGAAGTTAAGTTTTTGTCTTGAAATGTTACTTTCTGCTATACCTATGTCTATTTTTGATGTTTCCACTTTTATCATCTTCAGTATTAAGAACCAATTTTTGAAATCTGTGAGGTTATTTTTCTACTTCATTTGTGAACCTAACTACCTGAGTGACCTCACTCATACTGGGGGAACTTCATACTACTACATTTATTGTATCTGTACAGGTGACACCAGATATAACTAGCAGAAAAATATTTTTTGTTCATGTACACTAAATAGAAATGATACTTCATATAAAGACAAGGAAAGAAAAAAAGAAAAGAAATCTTATACTCTTAAATATCTTTTTTTTTTTTTTTTAGAGGTATAATTACTACTAGGTCTTTGTTTACAAAGATGGCTTCTGTCTCAGAGAGTTTAAAATCTGATTAGAGACAATGAGAAAGTGAAAGATAAATTAAAAAATAAATTAACCAGTATACTGTTTCTTTCTACTGAAACATATTTCTGGGGTAAAAACCACTTGGATGACATGGCATTGTGTTCTCCAGGGGAGACAATGGGAGTTACTTGTACCCAACTCAAGCCAAAGCTCATAATAAAAGGAATCCCAAATTGTTTTCTAGTTGTTAGTATTTAACCCTATAAACCACAGGAAATAATGGTTGCACTGACAAATGGAATGGAAGAAAGCCTTTAGAGCATTAGCATTTTATAGAAACAATGACCTTAAGACCAGAATATTTTCTGGGCATTAGTGCCAGAGAGCCACATCTAATTAAATTAAAGCAAGCCCCAGTCCAATTAACTATGATTTATAGGGTTTAATGTGCCTATTTTGCATATTTGTACTTTATATATTACTATATTTCAGCAATGTTTTTCAGTTTCCCCTGCATATAAATTCTTTTGACATCAGCAGAAACAAGCCGCAATGGCCCAATGCTCATGTGCCTTTTTACATTGTAATTTAAAGGAACAGAACTTAAAGCCCAGTGGAGTGAAATTAATGTAATTTAATAAAACAGAAAGCTATTCCTCTTTTAAAAACTACTTTTTGTGTGTATTTAGATTTGGTTTGGGGATCAGAGCTGGCAGACCATTAATAGATATGTGGTCACAGAGCATTAAAAACAGTGCAGATTTTTCCAAGAAATAATTCACTCTTCACCAGCCTGCAAGCAAAAGTATTCATGGATTTTGTGTTTGAAATATTAGCATGTTTGTTTACACTTCTCAGAAACAAAGGATTGTTTCACATTTACACAAGATCAAGCCTAAAATTTCAGGCTGGTTTGTCTGGGGTTTTTTGGGGGGGCGGGGGTCCATTTTGTATTTTGAGGTTTTAGGAAGTGTACAATTTTCACAATTAGGTATCCTTACAAAGACAGATGGATGTTAAAAAAGGTTAATAACATGAAAAAATTATCAAGATAGTAGAATACTATAGCAATAAAGAATTTCCCTATGGATAGCTCTGACAACCTGTTAAATTTGTATCTCTTATTTTAATTACAAGATTTGGGGCAGAAAAAAAAGGGGGGGGGGGGGGGGGGGAAGGAAGATAAATGGTCATGTCTTTGTGCCTTCATAAATTCCTGACCTGGTCAGAACAGTATTTTTTATTTAATAAAGCAGAAATTTGGTTGGTCTTGTTTTAATCAGAAATGTTGATATACAAAGTTCTCATGGGAAAGCTCCACTAGTTTCAAGAATTTTTAAGACAAAAATTTTGTGAGGTTTGGGGAAGAAATCTGGGGGGGTAAAATTCTTAACAACAGTACACAGTCTGAACCCTGGAAGCAAGAGCAGATGTTCCAGTTCTTACTCTGAGCCATCTCAATATTCACTGTTGAGGTAGTCTCTCAAGTCTTGCAGGAAAACTACACAAATAACTCAATATTCACTGGACCAACAAGAAAAAGCCTGAGTATATAAACCTGGTGGTTAGATTATTCATTTAGGTTGTGGAAGAAGCAATCCCTTGTCTGGACCTCCTACGGTCATGCAGAATACAGAATTATCATTTGACTCTTCCACATCATAGGTGACTGCTTAGATTATCAGGAAAATGCTCTAAAATGTGACTCATTTTTCTGAATAATTTCAGCTTGGGAGTATTTTGAATGTGCTGAACACAAAACATTTTATGGAGTGGAAAAATCTAGACACAAATTTTCTGGGTTTCCCCCCCCCTCCCAATTATTTACATTTTTTAATTTATCAGTAGCGAGCAAAGTTCTATTGTCAAAAATTGAGTTCTCAGCTTTAAAAATACAACTAGAGAGTAGAAGATTCATAATGTATTTATCTTGTATCTTTGCTAATAAAACAGCAGCACTTGTAAAGTCCGTAATCAAAACAAGAAAAAGGGAAGGGAATAATAAGTGTTTTCATTAAAAAATAGACTTAAACTAAACCCATATGAAGCCTTATTTCTACTGATTTTTTTTTTTTTTTTTTTTTTTTTTTTTTTTTTTTTTTACCATTTTTGAGATTAGGACTGAATGCAAGTTTTTATGCAGGATAATTTGTAAAGCTGACAATCTCACAAAGCTACTCAAAACTGTTAATATTAAGTACTCCACAAAAATATCCAAAACGCATACAAGTCAAGCCTTTAGCAAAAAATAATAATAAACTCCTTAATGCAGTGCAAATAAAAGAAAAAGGATCACAGAAAGAAGAAAAACATAAAGAAAACATATACATGGAAAACAACCACCAAAAAAAAAACACCTGTGGCCACACTACCATGTACAATTACAAATACCACCAAAACCATTAGCTATCTTAATGCTTCCTTGGATTATATTCCAAAATTGAGTTAAATAAAACCATAAAATACATGGTAACAACTATAAGACTTGCACTCTGTTTTTTGGTATATTGTTACTTTTACATGATTAAAATGTTGTTCATATAGCTGAAATAAATCAGGCAAGGTTTTTGGTCACTTTTGTGGATTTAACTTAGAAAATCATGTCTAGACAGCGTGACCCGTCACATGTGTATGCCCGGTATAATCTGTATAATATCTGTCATGAAGCAACACCACAAACTAATAAGAGAGCAAGCAAGCAAATTGCCATTCAATAGTGCTATGTCCACTGAATTCTTTGGGAATTAATATCTTATTTTTCTGCATTTCTATTTAGTACTTAGTACTTTAAAATGGAAATCTAACTTGCTAATTTTTAAAAGGTAGAAGTAGTTCATTGGCAAAAAGGATTCACAGCCAAATTAAATGGAAAATCCTGCATCACATTCTGTTAATATCAAAAGAAGATAATTAACTGATGTTACTGTGAAAAGGACTGGACTTCTAGAAGAGTTTAAAGTGTTTCCACGTACTGGTAGCTTCAAGTAAGACAACAACAAATCAGCAAGGGTCATGTTAAATAAGTAGGTGGAAAGTTTTGGGGTTGGTTTTTTTTTGACTAATTTTATACTATTGTTCTTCAGTTATTGGAACAAGGATAGAATGAATGTCAGGTGAGAAATATTCTGTCAACCAATTGTATATTTTTGTATCTAGACTAGCTGTATTGACAGCCATAAGAGAGAGTAATAGCCTACAAAAGAGGGAAGAAAGAGGGGGTTGTTTCATTGCTAGGTGGAACTTCAGAAATTGCTGCTGTTTATTTGTATAGCGTGATCCTACTTTTAATCTAAAAATATATTGCAAATATCTGCAGTAGCCTTGGCTCTCCGGTACTTGCTAAAGGTAGATATTCTTTGTCCTTCAGCAGATGCTGCTGAATTGCTAGCCTTTTTGGAGAATTACATTATTTAGGTTAGTTAACTCTACAGTTAACTGTAGAGTTTAGAAAATGAACTTCAGACATTAGGTTTTGAAAAATAAGTAAGTTTGTTCTAGAGGCTCCTCAAGGCAACAGGACACAAGTTATTGAACTTAATGCATGGGTAAGTGAGAAAAATGTAATGGCCCTCTGGCTATTAAATATGCAGGAGGTCAAATTGCACGATCAAATGACTGCTCAAGCCTTTAAGTACATAAAGTACATAAACCTCCCAGAAATAACAGCAGCTTGCATGTTATATATTTTCTTTTGCATTTACAAGATCCTGGAGATACTAAGATGTATCGTCTTTCCTGGAATAAGCCTAGATGTCACTGGGGGAACTGAAGTGAGCCCTGGGAACTCTGCAACTTTTTGCTGACCATTTTAAGAGAAGAGTCAAGGGGGTCTGCTACCTGTTATCTGCAGTAAAGTATGAAGAGATTTATGGCATTAGCCTTATGAGAAATAATGGCACACTAGCAAATCAACGATATGATTTTGTGCATGGTGCCGAGGCTCCTGGCCCAAGACCAAAAAACCATTACATATGGAACTTAAAGCCAAAGGTATTTTGTTAGGCAAACAGTTACTTAAAAGCCAGATTTTCCTAAATTCATGGCTAGATTCAAAGGTAGTCAGCTCCCATTTTGCTATCAAGAAAGATCATATATTCATTGAGTTCAGCAGTAGATCTAGTAGGAAATTCTCATGAGGAATATTATTCCACTTGAAAAGGCCAAGTCACTGAGGCTAAGGCTGGATAATGGGGGGAGTGGTGGGGGTGGTGGTGAAGGAGCAGTCTGTAAGAGCCCACAGGATGTGTACAGGAAACAGGGACTTTTGAAATTCCCTGGAGAAAGGGGAGAAAGTAGAATGGGAGTCTGCAAACAAATAAAATCATTTTTCTTACAAAAAGACTTGCACACATAGGGGTGTTTCTCTCCAAAGAAAAGGAGATAAATGGGAAAGAATGGAAGAAAGAGACAGACTCTTTTCTGAGTAGTAAGACCCTGTAGTCAGAACATTTCTACAATGTAGACGTGTGAATTCAAGAGCCTCCTCCAAACTAAGCAAATGTTTAGGGATTTTTGTAAGTCAAGGATATCTGATGGGATTATGTCACTTTAAATTGTTACAGAATTAACTTCGATAGGTCAAATAAATATAAATAACTATAATAATATATTATCTTAAATCAGATTATAAAAACTTTTCATTTTTGTGTAAGCAAAATTTTATGAGACGTGGTTTTAACAAGTTGTACTGAATGTCTGAACAGGAAGGAAAAAAAAAAAGAAAAAACCCAAAATACCTTTATCCAAACCAAACAAAAAATCTTTATGGTTCAGCATTTTCAACAATACTACTCCAGTTGTTTAAGGAAGTAAACCCTGATTATATCCACTGTAATATTTAATCTCAAATTATGTCTACTTCACAGATGAACCAAAGTTAATACGTTTACTGTTTCATGTGAGCCAAAGCAGTGTCAGATCAGTTTTGTCCCTCCTGATTTTTGCTTTTCACTGAAGAGTTATTACAAATGCCTTGAGGCATACCTTTCCTTTTAATGACATGCAGAAAGTACAAGCCTTCAAGTGTAGTTATTGTTCAGTATTACGTAGGAGAAGAGAAGTAACATGTAGTTATTAAATTGTCAGGCATTAAAACATGCACAAATCATAACAAATCCCATAAAATGCTGTGCACCAGCCAAAGTTTACAACTTCAGGAGAAGTTCCAGGAGACAGAAACACCTAAATGTCAGAGAGCCAACTGAACCATCTGCATGCATGTACATACACATGAAAAAATAAGGAAGGAAATCAGGGAAGATATCATGTGATCAACGACAATGTGCAACTCCAAGCATACCTCACAGCAGCCACAAACTGAAAAGAAAATTAGCTGTGGACCTGGTAAGAAACAATGGTTCATTTACCCAGCAACGTTAATCAATTAAAACAATTTAACCCGCTTTAGCAGGTCCTAAAAACGACCTGTTCTTCAAATGGATTTGAACATTATATTGCCTTATGCTAACATAAGGAAGGACATTCTTATCCAGAACAGAGCTTTTGAGCACTAGCAAAATGAAACATCACGTAGTATAAGCCTGTATACATTCTACATTGCAAAAAAAGATGTTATACATTAAAAGCATATATATATTTATACACTATAAATAATATTGTAAAGAAATTGAAAGAATACATGCAATAGCTATTTAAAATTAATTAAAAAAATATTTTATTCTACTTAATTGTTCCAAAGAATAAGGAATATTCCGGAAAATTTGAATAATCAAAGCTAAATCCTCAGCACAGCGAACGACTTGAGATATTCAGGCAGCAAGTTATGAATATATTCCAGCTTTTACTCAAGGTCATAGTTGCATATTTCCAAACTTACCATGCTCTACTTATGACGTTCTTTCCAGACCTTTTTAGGAAAAGAGACCATCTCTTATCACCGGTACAGAAATTCATCACTTATTCAAGCAACCCCAATCAACTCTACAAGAGTTTGCCACATAAACTACTTATGAATCAATGCTTATGGAATTTAAATTTTAGCAAAACATTTTGCATTTATGGTATTCAGGGAAGCAACACTCTAGAAAATGAACAGAGATTGGAAAAATTGAAGAAGAGAGCTGTTTGAAATCAATGTTGCCCAAAAGCAAAAAAAAACCAACAACCAAAACCAAAAACCCACCAACATTCAACCACATCATTTAAATACCAAAGTTTCCTCACGCGGGTGGAGTGCAAGGGTACTGCGATAATTCCTTCACAAATCTTAGCTAAAGCATAGAATTAAAATACACTTACTTTTTCTGCTAATCACTGACCTAGTCTATAAGATGTAGCAGCACCTACTCTTCATTAACAGTATTTTAATGAGAATTAACATCCCAGACCCACCTAACCACCGTAAGCCCAGGTGAGTGACAGAGAAGTGCTGTCTATTCAGGATTTCAATTTGCTTCTAAACAAAAGACATGTGACAACAAGAGAAATTTTGTTCCTCCCTACGTATAACAACCTGCACTGCAGTACGTGTAGCAACTCAGCATCAGAACAATTCACATGGGCAGGTAGCTGCGATTCTTTGTCACAATTCCAAAATCCTAATTACAAGCAGTGTTAAAAACATACATGTAGATTTGGATAACTATTATTTTTAAAAAAATTGTATAAAAACATGTTTTCCTTTGTTCAAAATATGAAATTATTTTTGAGTTCTATTCTGCTGACAAAAACACTTCTTTATCACACTACTAAAAGCTGAGGAAATAGTCTTTGTGATTAGTATCTCTATTTTTTTCTGAATTTAGACATTTTTTCCTCAAAATTGAGTTAAATGCAGTAAATATCCATACATCTCCATTCATAACATATGAAGTAGTTAGTGTGTGAACAATCCTTAGAGTCAACCAGAGTAGTTCTGAATAAATTATCACTATTCAATATAAATAAAACTGACACAGACTGGCTCAAGGGCAGTGACAGAAAGAATACTTCTCCAAAGAAATGTCAAATATACAGTAATGAATTAACAGCCTAAAAATACATGTCTATGCATGAGACGCCTACACTGTTGGCTTGTATTATCCCCAAAGATAAGGGTACCTGAAATTTTAACAAAGTGATCTCCCAGCAGGTAACATTAAAATATGCTTTCAGATTTAGATTTCATCCATCTTAACCAACATATTCTGTTAATTATTTTCAGTAGATATATATAATTATTTTTTTATGTGGGCAGCCACTTATTCAAACCTTGTTTATAATCAAGATGGGAAATAATGAATATTCAAGTGTTTTAGCTGGTTTTCCACTTCTTCTGTATTTCAAGTTAATAGTAGTGCACTGTGCAGTACCTACAAATACAAGTACTCTTATGAACATTTGAAATATTTATGACTGTGGGCTACATCTAATAAATAAATAAAACCAAGTAATTTTCACAGTTTGCCCCAAACGTATCCACTTATTTTTATGCATGACTTACAGCATAGATTCTTCCTATAAAGAAAAATTGCAGCTTACAGAAAAATACAGATAAAATATCTATAAAAAAGATTTATGAAACTTAGGGATTAAAAACAAACAGTTTTGGCTCAGCTGGAGTTATTCACATGCCTGTTATCAGTAGGTTATATGGGAAAAAAGGTTTTATTCAGTGTCCATTATTTTATTAAGGTATCTCAAAAGAGCAGTAATTATAATTAGCTAGAAAGGAACTGTATGTTACAGAGGTCATGAAACAGAGCAACTAGCAAGGAAGAAATAATATAGTTCAAGTCCTGCCTGACTCCTCACTACTTTGATGATAATCTTCATTAATAAAGGACCATTTTCCGCGTGTGTTGCCAGATTTCCCCACCCAATGCCATGAACTGAACGGTATTTTACAAATTTGTATGCAGTAAACTACATTTTTTCTTTAAGGTATTGCACAAATTTCTTTTTCTCATTTTCTCAATGGTTAAGAAACTGAATAGTAGGATGATCACGATTCTTTTTTCCAATTTTAATGCATTGAATAATTGTGTATTTACAACCATATGGAAGAAAAAATTATATATGTGGTTAGACATTCACTTTCAATAAAGCTGTCAGCCTGCCTTGCGAAGGTTGCATCCCTGATAGGAAATACCAGACAGCAGAGGAAGTTATTGCACGCATCAGTCATCTCATCAAAATAATGATACAAACCCCAATATGTCCATTTTATTATATCACTATTATTCATTATTATTACATGGTTTTAAGTTCAGTTGACAAACAGCCTTTTATTTTTCCTTACTACGTTTTTTATAGACCAACAAAAAACAATCCTATCTCTATTCATTAGTTTTCTATTTCTTACCAGGGTGATCGTATTCTGCGCATTATTGTTGGGAAACTGTCTTTTAAAGTGGAAAATACATGAATAAAGAGAGTAGATTCATGCCAAGCCCAGAACATACAAGTCTGTTTAGTTTAAGGCAGCAAGTCTGCCTTAAGCAGTAGGAGGTACTGAGCCTATTCCAATGCTCTTGGAAGAGCTACAAAGATGGAATATACCCAGTATCTGGGTTTTACCAAATCATGTTCAACACAACTACTATGCTTCCTTTACTACTGACCTCAATCATGAGTTTCTCTGTTTTGCACATGGTCCATCTCTTTCAGCATTCAAAACCAGGGACTTCACAAACGTGAGCAGTGGAAGCTAGACCCAAACCAAAAGCTTTCCAAGCAGCAGCTTTTCTTGTGTCAGTCTAATAAAACACAGCTATTGCTTCTTAATCAAATAAGGATTTCCATATGTTCCAGTGATTGTCCACGTCCTTTACTGGCAAATAAAGAAAGTTTTCCCATCCTTGTATTATGTTTCCTTATTTAAATATGTACTCATCCAAATCCCGGAAGCACAAACAATGCATACTTTGGTTTGCAAACAGCTGATTTTCTGGGTGAATTATAATAAACAGTAAGAAAAACACAGTCTAAATAAAAGCGAACGCAATGCAGAGTTAAAAAAAAAAAGCTAACATTTTACCTTTTCCGTTTTATTTTAATGCTGTGTTTCATGTAAGTAATGAAAGGACATACAACATTGGTTTACACCTAATTACTGTAACATTGTTACATTTAGAACTGCCATTTTACGGTAAAAGCTTATACAAGAAAACTCCAGGGAAATGGTTTGTCAGTTTAGTAAAGCTAAAAAAAAAAAAAAAAAAAAAAAAGATTTTTTTTTTTTTCATGGTTGTGGTATTTAAGAAAGAGAAAAAAATTGTGTCTCTGTCAGCAGTAGTGAACTTGTGAGAATACAGAGGTTGCAAAATCTTGACAAAGTAGTAGTTTATTCATTCTGATTTAGGTACCATCTGGTATGCACTTTTCTACCCTTTCTGCAGTTTCATCTTTAAATAGAAGTATCTACAAGAGTAATTCACAAAGAAAGGCTGAAGAGGTAAACAGAACTGAAGAAAGGTAATGAAAGTACAGAAGATATATTAGGTATAGTGAATGAACAGAGAAGGCATGCAAATACAAAAAATAATAAAGTAAAAATTTAGACCATACTTTAGACGATGCAGAAATGTACAACAGTCAGCTCAGTCTGACTGATAATTGATAGGGTTTTTTAGTGGTCCGTGAGATAACAAGAGCACAGAAGAGTAGTACTGAAAACCTTTTTTTTTTTTTTTTCTTGGTATAAGGATTATGTGAGGAGTTCACTCTTTATACATACACACACCCCTATATAAACACAGACACATATATAAATGAAATATATTTGTATAAATGCTAAATGGATAAAGTGCAGTTTTAATTAAGGGATGTGAAGACTCAGTACATTCACCAACTTCTAATTGATTTAGTTTTCAGGCTTGTCTGTAGGAGACATCTAAACTGAAAACTGTCAAAGGAAGGATACCAGGCAAACTAGGTCACTTATTTCATCTAATATGCAATTTCCTACAAATTACTAAATTAATATGAAGATTAAAACTTTCTGGGAATAACATGAACCACCTTCCCTCACTCCCCACATTCGGTGCCTACCTTCCTCTATTTTTTCTTCTCACTGAAGTTCCTTGTCCTGCTTCCCCCTCAGTTTCCACTGCCCTCAAAATTTTTATTACCCTTCTCCAATTCAACAAAGGAAGACTAGATTAATCTCATTTGTCCCTGCAAGAAATGGTATGTTTTGTTTAGAATCTTGAATGAGCAAAACTGACTGACAGTAACAGATCTCTACGTAACTTGTATGATTTTAATACATACATTGACTGCTCTTACATATTTTCATTCTCTGATGTATGATCTCTTTTTAAAAACAAATAAACAAACAAAAACCCAAAACCACGCAAGAAGTAACAACTTGCACAATTTCCACATCAAACCAAAAAAGTGAGTTTTTTAATTTTTCTTTAATCA
Source organism: Astur gentilis (assembly GCF_929443795.1). Lineage (NCBI taxonomy): Eukaryota > Metazoa > Chordata > Aves > Accipitriformes > Accipitridae > Astur > Astur gentilis. Next base: position 18,867,659 of record NC_064891.1, read on the forward strand.
ATCCTCACCAATTTAACAAGTTAATAGCATCTGGCTTGTGACTACTTTACCTTGCTGATAGTTTAAAAAATTATTTCAATGTGATGATACCCCCAGGACAGTAAAAATGTAAAGATTCTGGATTCTGGACCCTTCCCTCTGAAAACGTGAAAAATTGACTCTTGTAGGTGTGAGATGCCAGACTCAATGGAACAGCAATGAGAAAAAGAACAGAGAACTTCCTCATAACTGCAACTTCTTGCATCAGCCAGTGAGAACTAGACAGTATTTGACTTTTCTAACAGCTAATTTTCCTTCACAGGACCAATATTCCCATCATGAATCATTGCCATCCTAAATATTCCTGCCTCAAGTGTTACAGAGATGGTCACTTTGCTGAAAAAAAAAGTGGGCTTTATTAACCCACCAGAAGCTATATAAGAAACAAAACATTAATTGGAGGGGGAGCTTTTTAGAAGGCTTCATGAATTTGTACGTGAATGTTGTCATTGCTATTATCATACATAGGAACAAGAGAGAAGACATTGCAGAGTCAATTTTTTTTCAGTAGAAGCTACTTACAGTGGAGCAAAGCAGAAAGGAAGAATATTTTGGAGACATTAAGAGATATAAAAACATAAATGGAATAAAATAGGTAAAATATTTGAGGAACACTTGTAATAATTACACAGTACATGAAATAATAACATAAAACATATAGGATGTAATGGGGATGAAATCAGTGGTTGTTATCCCTGCTCACATTGAACAACAGACTGTTCCCTTTGTGACTTTCTGGGAAGAATGTATTTTGTTTCTTAAACTTAAAGTCTTTTATCACCACACTTTCAAATGAAATGAAACAGTTACCACAGGTAAAAATGTTGATCAAGGCATTGTGATAGAGTCCAAAATAATTTCACTCTGTAAAAAGATCAGAATAAGGAAGCTAACAGTGTTATTCAATCTTTGAGCCAAAGGTGTCATGAAACGTCACAGCATGATGTGCCCCGAGGTAGCCTGGGCTGTCATCCTTAAGCAGCTATGTGATATGGAATTGCCTTGTGGTATCAAACTTCACCCGACCCAATACAATTTAGAATTTTTTTTCATCTGTCAGGTATTAAGAAACTAGCATTAGAAACAGTTCAATTAAAAGATTAAAAGCAAATAAAGTAAAGCTTGTGGATGTGTTGTCACTTGCAAAACTTGGAAGGATGCAGGTTTTAAAACCATTCAGGGCATGTTTCACAAGCAATTGTACAAAGGCCTTCCAAACTATCATGCAACAATGCTCAGGGAAGAAATTGAGTCAGACCAGAGAGAAAGAATATAATTTCTTTCTCATTAATCTGGCAGAGAAATAGGACTAAATAGTAAAGTGATTTGTAGCTTTTATAATTCCATGCAACCTTTTCCGGTAAAGATTCTGATACCATAAAAAAATTTAGGGAATGCCATGGTAAGAGTGAAAATGTTGGGCCAGAGTCTGGGCTTATGTGAACAGGTGCAAACATTGACAACGGCTCTTGTTTTGGTCAGATATAACTAGGTTATGTTAGAAAAGATGGAAGTTGTGTATAATCATGGCTAAGTGTCATGTTAAAGCATCCCCGAAGCAAAAAAAAAGAATCGACTTCATAACTAATGGCTACGTTCTGTTAGTCACTAACAAGTCCAATCAATATTTAGCTACATGATGCAATTAGGTTCAGAGGACACTTCATTCAGCGTGTATTTTGTGTACTAATATTTCATAATTAAAATGTAAATTACGAACATTTACTCCATTCACAAATGTTGTTCAGTTCTTCTGGATGCTCAAATTTTGCCAAAGCAATTGCTCTCATAATAGACTATAGTATGCTGCAAAACATCAAATTAGGTTTATCACATAGATGGATCGTAAAAAAACCCCAGGCTATGCAAAAGATACCTTAAAGGATTTTACAGACAGAACATTTGAGTTATAATATTTACTCAATGCTTCATATTATTTTTGTACGCTACTTGCAAAATACGTATGTAACATGTTAGTTAAATACTACAGTGTAAAATAATTGTCATAAGATTGACTAATAAGGAAGACTGGTTTTCATAGACAGCAGGAATTTCTTCTGTAAATTAAATTTCAAGGCTTTAGATTGCAATCTGCAGGTGGAAACATACAAAATAAATATGAATGAGAACTGCTTAAGAGTCAACCGAAGCAAAGCCAATATATAAAACAAATAAGGTTGCTACTGGGAATGGAGGAAAAGCATGGAAAGCCCTCTAAGACAAAACCAAAGACTGCTAAATGAAGTCTGAACAGAAATTCAGCATAGGGAAGGTGTCCCAAGAAGGAACCAGAACAGACTTGATCCAGGGCACATATGAACAGGGGATTTTTAAAATTAAAGTCTAAAGTGAACTAATCCTTTACAACAACAACAACAACAATGTAATTGGGGTTTTGGTTTGTTTGGTTTTCTGGCCACATCAAAACTATTCTGAACAGAATGAGGTTTCCAATGGTAAATCAACACGACCATATGTAGATTTTTCATAGGGAATATAAGTAGCTTCTATCTTTTGACTTTGTTTTAGGCTAAATGAATATGAATATTACATATGTTTATAAATGCATGATCATTCTTTGCGTATGGACAAATAATCCTAAATATCAAAACAGACCTTGGAAAACTTGAGAAAAAATATGAGACGTCAAAAATAGACAAAATCCAAAATATATACATATACAAATAAACAATAAACTCTAAACATTAACTAGGAGTTATAATTTGGAGTTTAAAAAAATGAGAAATCACCCTAATTATTTCACTGCATCTCAAATGAATGCAACAATGAACAGTCTATTTTTGTATTTATGTAGCTTGCTTAGAGCTGTGAAGAGTTTTCAGCGACAGTGTTGAAAATATGTAGTGTTAAACTAATACCATTGGAATCACATTGTGCCTTTTCATCTCCCTCCACTGATGATAAACTTGATGGAATAAAGACGAGTTGCTAGAACATGGGCATGATGCTTAATCTATATATATATATGTATATCATTACAACTGGATTGAGTGGTTGGACATTGAGATGGGGCTTGTCCTTGGAAATAGTTAATTCAGCAAGGAATACTTCTTTCATAAAGGTACTGTTAAAAATGCTGGGTAAAAAAAAGTAATCAAGGTGGGATGTTACAGAAGCAATGAAAAGGAACACATACATAGACTTTTAATGCTATGGTGCAATATTTATGTCAAATAACATTCCATTCACATTTAGAAAGTTGAATGCACACATAAAACTTACTGTTTCTCTTACCTGTGCTCAGCATCTAACTCTAAACTGTAACTGTGGTGTTTTATGCCCATTGTAATCACTATCACACAAGGTTCAGCTGGTCTTATTATCAGAAAAGATGGATTAATAATCAACTTTGTAGTTTCCACTAGGAACCACCTGCCCTCCAGATTTTACAGAAACAGCTTTCTTACTTGAAAAGTATTCTGAACCATGTCATGTGTCCCATGGTATCCCCAGACTAGTTTTCTATTATTCTTATTTCTATTATGAAAAATGAATTAATCTTCTGCCCTTGGGAACGGCAGATCGGAATGGCTCTTGCAAACCCTAGCAATGTAAGCTATGCTGGATTTAAAGGTCTGCAGCCAGAGGTTACTGACAAAAGGCAGAGAAACTCACTAAAAAAAGACAATTTGACCACTTTGGTTGCTGCCATTCAAAGCCTGATGTACTAATGTAAATTGCCATGGATTTCACTTAATACACGAGTCTGAACTGTGACAGCTGATGGCTTTGATTCATGATCACTATCAAAATAAGCAGCAGTAGCTGAAGTAGATGCCACTCCCTTTGGCAATAACACACATTTGTCTTGCACAGTAAAGTGCAAATACAACCAGTTAAAAATAACTTTTCTAAAGATCTACATACACGTACCGGGGATGGAGGGAGGGGGAAAGATAAAAAAAATGGTCAGACATTTATTCCCAGTTTGGTGCAAGAGAGATCTAGTGCAAGAAGCCTGGGATCTGAAGCTGAGAGCTAGCTCTAGACTACTACACAGTGCAGTAACTTACCATTCTTTTTACTACGAGCCACTTTCCATCCAAAAATATAATAAGCACACAGCCGTTGAGACAAACTGAAGATCTTAGCTCCCACATAAATGAAGAATATATATCAGAATACTTCTGAAAGCAGCTTGACTTGCTCCCCTGAGTACCTGGATAATTCAGAACAAAGGAAGGTATTACAGCCGTCCTAACCTTTCATATAAAATCTGTATCTATCTGTCTATAAAGAAGACTTCTGGAGTCTTCAAATTACTGTGAAAGGAGGTCACTTTGGTTTTGGGGGGTTTTTTTGTTTTGTTTTTTTTTGTGGGACATGACACACAAAAGGAAGAAACACAAATGCATCCTGAAAACATATTTTGCTTGATGACAGCAACGCTTGAAAGGACTGGTTGAAACAGACATCCCCATTCAGGTTCCCCCCCTGCTCCTCCCAAGAACCAATACCTTTTCATTGAGGAGAGAACAAAGTAGTTAATCATTGTTACTTTCCCTAAGTTGTAACATCAATGGTTAATCTAAGACCTACTCAGCTATTTTTATTTCTCAATATCAATTGTTGATATCCGCTTCTGGTTAACTTTTAGGTGGGCTGCCTTGTATCATGAGCAAGGTCCAACAAAAACTGCTTTGAAATATGGGCAATGGGGTGATTTCTAGGCCAGGGACTGACCGAATCATCAAGATTGAAGGACACAATAAATTATATGACTGCTAATATCTTTTAGCCTGCTGGTTGCTTATACCCAGGAGGAGGAGATTAAGGACTGTTGTAGTGGAGTGACTATGACGCAGCTGTGAGAACAGACTACTGAAGATTTAAGTTAAATACGAAAAAGTAACTGAGGCAAAATATCTCAAAATTCTGCTTCCATTCCCATACGAATGGACATTTATATCTCAGCTGACTGCAAAGAAATTCACTGAGATATTGTACATGAAGATTGAACCTCTCGGCAATAAGATCAAGAAAACTGGTTTTACAAAGAAGCAAATATCTCCTAGCATATTACCACGGAATATTGCTGTACTCACATGCTATGAACAGAAACGCAAGTTTGTGAATTAGATACAGACGTTTAATGAATGGAAGCTGAATTAAAAAATAATTAAAAGGAGATAAGAATATAACACATTCTCCAGCTTCCTCACAGTCACATTGAAAAGTGCCCTCTGAGTTCAGACTTAGGCAAGCCTCTGTCTAGTTACGCTACGGGGCCTTCATCAGTTCACGACCTACAGCATACAGACAATGATGAGTTATTTTTAAGGTGTTAATAATATTTATAATTGAGAAAAGTGCTTAGAGGAAATTTCATTAGAGAAGAATTTCAAGAGTCATCCTTTATATAACAACAAAAACTTGGTCTTAAAATTCAAGAATGGTACAAATATTGACAATCCAGGTTTAGCATCACCAAAAATGGGGGGGGAGAGGATAATTACATAAAGTGTTAAAAAATATTCCTTAGACTTCCCTTCAATATTTCATAGAATGGCTTCTGCAAGGAAGGCGGTTTGAATATCATGACAACATAAAATTCCCAAGAGACACTTAAATGAAGAGTAGGTACATTGATCAAAGTTAACAGTATCTACTGCACTCCTTTTATCCACAGAGCAAGTAATCTCATCACAGAAGTCGATCAGGTTGGTCAAATGCTATTTGCACTTGGTAAATTCATGCTGACTTCTTCCAGCAGGAATTATTTGAGAGTTATGACATAAAAGAAGCATAGTGAAAGCTATAGATTTTGCCTGTGGCTCTCTGTTAAGTCCATGGGATACCATTTCATAGCTTTGTTCAGTGTTGCCGTATCACAGTGCAAACCATCACATTAGACTTGTCTTCAAGATTGCCTCAAAAATATTTCAAAGTATTATGACAAAACTTAACAAATAAGAGATAAAATAGAAATGTTAAGGATCCAGTGGAAAAAAAGGATCATTATTTTCAGACACGTAAAACAGAAAACAAGGATTCACAAAGGTGGCGGAAGGTGCCTCAAAACAAATTTGGAAGAGGTGCATTTGACCTGATGTTATTGCAAACAAATCAGACAGGCCAGCAAGCCTCTGTAATTCAGGACTTTCATTTCACACCTTCTCCAATAACTTCATCTACTATCTACCTTCCATAAAAAAAACCCATGAATTTTCATATAGATGGATTGTTATCATGTACAAAAAGAATACAGAGTTTATCATTTATCAACTGTCAGTATCTTAGCTTTAAATTTTAATAAGTGAAATATGTTTGCTTTTAAGAGGAATAAACTCACATGATCTGTGATATTTGTGGGGTTTTTTAAAAGAACTTTTTCTTAAAAAAGGATAATAAATAATTTAAATGAGACAAATACTTTTAATGAACTGGATCCATTTTCTAGTACATCTGCTTAGCAATGTTTTTATTTCAATATCTTTAGTGATTGTAACACAGAGACAGTTAAAGAAAAAAAACCCCACAATGATTAGAAAACAGCAGGCTCACAATCTTGCTGTAAAAAAAATAAAATAAAAAACCCCTATGCTGGCTAATGCTGTTTCCTTAATGGTTCAGTTTCCTCATATTTATTTGCAGTATTCAAGGATATCCCAGATTGCTCTGACTTGGTTATCCCCACAATAATCCTTTGCATTTCCTTTTACTAAGACAAGGATAAGGACCAGCAGGATGCTTCAAGTTTTCTAGAAAATAACACTACGAAACTTTAATATGTTGCTTTAAAATCATTGACTTAAATGTGGTAACTTGCAATTCCATATTTAATATTCTAACATTGCCTTCTTGTAACAAAAAAAAGAACAAAAAAAAGAAAAAGATACCTAACATTTAAAGCAAGCACTGCTGCCACCTTTCTGAACCAAGTCTTTATTTGTCATTACTTGCATATATATCATTTCTCAATAATTGAACTGTCATTTAGTATTTTTATTAATGTATTGCTTTTAAGTCAGTCAATTAGTCTGAAAGGCATTTTATTCAGAATGATTTACTTTCATTTTTATTGCCTTGTTCTCATCGTTGAGAAATGCCCATAGTAGTGTAAGTATGAAGCACTACAATAAGTGTGTGAAGCTGAAGTATTTTGTATTTTAATATCCTGGTTTTAAGGGTCAAAACCATCTGCCAAACAGAAGATCAACTTTTATCAAAATGTTTACATTTTCATCATAAATTATTGAAAAAAGTTGTGCATAATTTTACTGATGGAAATCATGCTTTAGCATGTTCTCTTTCAAGTAAATTCTATCTTAGCAGTCCTAGGAAATCTTTTATAGAATAATTGTAGATTCTCCATATCATTCTCATTCACTGACAACCAGGAGGAAACAGCTTGATAAACTAGGTTTAAATCTTGTCTTTCATATGAAAGCTAAGAGAGTCTGTCTGTGTCTGCTAGCTACTCCAGGTCAACAGCACTGCTGGAGTTCTTTCACCCAATTACTTCATGAACACTAACACTCATTTATCAAGTCCCATTCAACATTTGTCTTTCTAGAGAAATTCCTTTCTGAGTAGCTGTTAGTTCGGAAGAGGCACTCTGGACATGGCAAAGCATAAATCCTTTTGGCAAAGGTATGACTGCAGTTTAGACAAGCAGCAGAAGGAAGGGCCTTCGTAATATCGGTCAAACCTTTCTCAAACAGATTTTCCTCTGTTCTCCATTACAGCATTCCCCACAAGAAAAAGCAAGTTGGACAAAAAGAGGAGAACGTGCTTTGGAACCAGCACAGGAGAGTTCAGGTGCTTGCTTGCGTCAATATGGCACCTGTGGGTTTAGTTCTCTGCTAGCAAGCTCTTCTTTTCTTTTTTTTCTTTTTTTTTTTTTTTCCCTCCAGTACCTTCCAAACAGCATCTCCTCACTGCAGATTTGAGAACAAAATCTGAAATCTACATGTAAAAATGCAGCATACAATATTAATCAAAGTGCATTTACTACAGTGAAGTGGAAATTTGTTCTGTGCTTTTAAAACGACAACCAAAACCAAGACAAGCAGAAAGCCTTTGGATTGCTTTTGGTAACTTGAATACTTGAGAGCATCTTGACTATTTTTGAGTAGATAATTTGTTAAAGATGGAACGTGCTTCATAAAAGGCAGAAGAAAGAGAAAAGAACAGCCCAATCAAAACTAAGGAGCATATTTCTTTCAACCCAAAAGCTTTTATCACACACCTGTGCTTTTATAAACAGTGTCAGCAAAACAAACTTTGCCAACAATATGAATTTCTTATAAATATGTATTACTCATTTCTGAATTTTTATTTTCTATATGAATGTATTTTAACCCTACACACACATATCAAACAGCAGAGAGAGAGTATAATCGCTGTCACCTTAAGGGCAAAAAAGTAATTCAAACATCTGCTGACCTTTGGGGAAAGGCTGGCTGCAGTTCTCTCATGTCAGGATTTCAGACAGGGCTATGGTAATTGTGGGAAGCACCGTAAGTATTATATGAAATTACACGTTTTGCATGTTAACCCATAAATAAGAATAAAGGTAAGATATAAAAAGATAGCTATTAATAACAACATCTTCTCTCTGAAGATTTCCAACACATCCTAATTAACTTTGATAATTTATTGACCTATTTTTATAGATGTAGTAATTGGGTGAACAAGCAGAGGCTGAGCTCAAGATAAGTGGCTCAAGGACGCCTAGGACCCTGTAGTAGGCCAGAGTTAAATATTCATCTCCTTACTCCCTGCTTCATTCGTTAAGCAGATTATCTTCTGAATATGCAGCATTAAGACAAGTCTTCCACTTGTCTTCCACTTCAAACACTTTGGAGCGTTCTGGTACGTGAGAAATACGAGGTAAAATATGGTTAAGCTCTTACCACATTCTGAAATCAGGGAACTGCCCTAAGTCAGTGCTGTCCCCTTCAAACAAGCGCTTCCAGCACAGATGTTTCTCCCTCTGTGATCTGATTAGCAGTACTGAGGTGCAAAGAACAGGTGCTGCAAGATGAACAGGGGGGCTGGGGAAGAAGCATGCATTGTATATTATATGTTACATTATAATTCTTATTATATGACTATATACATCAGATATGTTGTAATATGTATAAGTTATATGTATTTATATATAGTTAGATATTCTTCATCAACAAGCATATCCGCGAGAAGGTCCCATCAAATTTCAAACCAAGCGGCAAAGTGTCTGTTCTAAATTATTCTGTAAAACCACTGTAAATTAATTCAAGGTAGAAGGGTCATCCCATGTGTATCAAAAATATGACTTTTTACTCTATTGCATCACAGAATAATTCAGGATTGTAGGGCAATGATTAAGCGACAAAAGGTTTCAGTTAATTAATTGTGTTTTTTCTAAAGGTTCACAAGGGAAAGGGCAGGAGAGATTAATTGATTTGTTATACAACAATGCTGCTACTGCTAATTAAATCTTTCATTAACATCTTATGAGAATGAGAGATATCCATCTCTTTTTTCCTTTTATCTCTTGTATTCATTGATAAAAGTAGTAGAATAGATTTGTGTTTGTGTTCCTCTGTTCCTAATAGTTACACAAGCCTAATAGATCTATTCTGCTCTTCTTTCATCTTACTAAAAATATGAAGATTATGGACAAAATGGAGCAATTTATATAAAAAAAAATAATACTCCCTCTTTCTTTGAAAGGAAGACATATTTCCAGTTATGCAGACATTTCCACCAACTTCAGTGAGGGCTCTGAGATTTCTGGCAGATGGGTTCTCTTTAATCCTGATCTCTGCTGTCACTGAAGTCCCTCTCTATCTCCTGATCATAGCTGTCATCTTTTTCAACTCATTAGTTGACAGCATTGAACATGAAAATCCATCCAAATCAGATTGCTGGTGTGGCAGACACTGTTAACCAAAAGGATAACCCTGAAGTATAGAGAAAAAGAGCAAAGAGAGCTCTAGGAATACATTTTCCATGTTCTGGCAGACAAACCCTTTGGAGACTTTTTACCTGTGTTGACCCACTTTTCCCACTGAGACAACCTTACCTTTTGCTCCCTGAATTCTCAGGGTTGTGGTAGTGTCCCTGCAAGCATCCTCACAATATGGTCCGTTATTGTTCTTCAGTATCAATCTTATCCCCTATTTAATTTTCACTATTAGTTAAGTTGCTCTTTCATAAAGCCAGGCAAATGTAAGAAAACTGTAATGAGAATTTGGAAAAATAATGAAAAAAGCAAATTTCAAATGGTAGATAACTGATATATCTCACAAAGGCCTAGAAAAATGAGATTCTTGTCTGGACTTGTGGACACTAATGTAACAACTAGAGCACAAAAAATAGAAGTAGCAGCAAGCTGTCAAAATAATGGCTTAGGTCAGTGCGATTACAGGAAAAAGAACTTTAAATTGCTAGAAATAACAGTACAAATGCCCATTGCAAAATGGAATGTGCCAAGTTATCAACTTAGAAGAATGATCTCTAACTTACTGGTAGCATCCCAAGAAAGGCTCAAGTATGTTTACTTCAACAATAAAAAAAATTCTACTCTTCACTGCAAAATAACTATGTTCAGCTGGAAGTATAATTTTCTGAACAGATAAGATCTCTCAAATAAGTGTAAAGATATATTTAGGTATTTGTTATTTAGAGATACATATGAAAAGCCTGAATAAAATGCAAGAAATAAACTAGAAAACAACATGCACACTCAGAAATATATGTCTAGAATGTGAAGTTACCAAACTAAGTTCCATGGAAATTAAATACCTGTTGTCTTTATATAGTAAATAGGAAACTAGAAAATGTTAAGGATTATTGTTAAAACAGTCTCCAGAGACAGACAAAATAATGATTTTTTTTTTTAAAGCTCTCATTTAGCTTGTTGTTGAAGCAAGAGCAAAAATAAGGAAGTGTTATCAACAGGATTATTATTGCTTGATACATTTTCACTTCCCCAAATATATGTATTTCATACACATAAAACTCTATTTCATGTTTTCTCCCAGGTAAGCCTGGGTAAGAAAGCTAATCTTTGCTGATTTCAAATACAAGAGTCTGCCAAGATTCTCTTGGGTCAGCTTCAGAAGGAAAGCATTATTCTCAAGGAAAACGAACAATTAACTTTTTCTTGAAAAAACATTCCACAAAAGTTACTGAACATATTGCTAAATATGAGGATCCAAGCAATCAAGCCAATGTAAAATAAAACCAAACCTTCATCTAGATAAGATTTATAAAACACTTACTAAATTGGTAAGCTTTGTATACCTTAATAAAGTTGGGATTTCTCCTATTAAATTTAAATCTTGCATAGTTTGCACTTCACTGTATTGTCAATACAAAACAGGCATGAACAATTTCAATAACAAAGGGAATTTACATTTTTCAAGTTCTTACACCTGAACATTTTATCCAAGCTGTTTTATACTGATTACCATCTAGTTCAATTACTGAAGCGTTCACAAAAATCTCTATATAAACAAGGATGACAAATCCTTTTCTGGTGTGAATGTATATTAGAAATATATAACCCATGAAGAACAAGAGCTGGCGTTCATAATTTCACTGCCTTTATTAACAGCAATATTAAGAGAAAAGAAAACCTGACTCAGCAACTGGTCATATATTATGGTGGGTTGACCCTGGCTGGACATCAGGTGCCCACCAAAGCCGTCCTATCACTCCCCTCCTCAGCTGGACAGGGAAGAGAAAATGTAACAAAGGGCTTGTGGGTCGAGATAAGGACAGGAGAGATCATTCACCAATTACCGTCACGGGCAAAACAGACTCAATTTGGGAAAATTAACTCAATTTATTACAAATCAACAAGAGCAGGGTAATGAGAAATAAAACCAAATCTCAGAACACCTTCCCACCACCCCTCCCTTCTTCTTACCGAGCACAACTTCACTCCCAGCTTCTCTACCAACCCCCCCAGCGGTGCGGGGGGTCAGAGAATGGGGCTTACGGTCAGTTCATCGTACATTACTTTCTGCCGCTCCTTCCTCCTCAGGGGCAGGACTCATCACACTCTTCCCCTGCTCCAGCGTGGGGTCCCTCCCACAGGAGACAGTCCTCCACGAACTTCTCTAACGTGGGTCCTTCCGACGGGCTGCAGTTCTTCACAAACTGCTCCAGCGTGGATCCTTTCCACGGTGTGCAGTCCTTCAGGAGCACACTGCTCCAGCGTGGGTCCCCCGCGGGGTCACAATTCCTGCCAGAAAACCTGCTCCAGCCTGGGCTCCTCTCTCCACGGGTCCGCAGGTCCTGCCAGGAGCCTGCTCCAGCGCGGGGTTCCCACGGGGTCACGGCCTCCTTCGGGAACCCACCTGCTCCGGCGTGGGGTCCTCCCTGGGCTGCAGGTGGAGATCTGCTCCCCCGTGGACCTCCCTGGACTGCAGGGGGACAGCCTGCCTCACCAGGGTCTTCCCCACGGGCTGCAGGGGAATCTCCGCTCCGGCACCTGGAGCATCTCCTCCCCCTCCTTCCTCACTGACCTTGGTGTCTGCAGGGCTGTTTCTCTTACATGTTCTCACTCCTCTCTCTGGCTGCCGTTTCCATCTGTCCCAAATTTTTTTCCTTCTTAAAAATGTTATCACAGAGGCATTACGACTATCACTGATTGGCTCGGCCTTGGCCAGCCGCAGGTCCGTCTCAGAGTCGGCTGGTACGGGCTCTCTCGAACACAGGGGAAGCTTCCAGCAGCTTCTTACAGAAGCCACCTCTGTAAACCACCACCCCACCCCCCCGCCACCAAAACCTTGCCACACAAAGCCAATACATATACGAATACAAAACTATTATTATAATCTTAAATATATCCAATATCAAAGTTATTAGGCATCAGTATTACTGCAATATTGCTTACTTCCACAATAGCAGCCTAAACTTATATGCCCCTACGTTGCTCTGCTTTTTCTATACTATTGCTTTCTTCTGTCCCTGAACTGGGCTGGGGCCATTTGCACAGATAAACAGCTCCCATGACAAAGGAGGAATGGATCTAGAGCTGGACCACGGTCCTCTTATTTTGCCCTCTTTGTGCTTGAATACACTGGTATAGGGCTAGTAAGTGTGAGTCAGTAGGCATATAGAAGCATGAAGGGATTTTTGGTTGTTTTAATCCTTCCCCCCTCCTACCATCACCAAGATTCTTTTTCTCCCAGGACATGAACACCACTATATATTATTGAAAGATCATACTCGACACGTAGTAGATCCCTAAAACTGCATCAAGTGCACAGTGGCTACAGGATATCCATTTTCATATTTGTGCATAAATACAGTACGGAAGCAGGCAGAACAAAATTACTGAATACTGAGAAATTTATCTCATCAGCATGTAGTATAAATTGTTTTATTGTCTCACTTTAAACTGTCATAAAGACAAACATGTAGACATCCCTTCAGGGCTAGATTCTGTGTTAGAGAACATTTAGATGAGTCCTTAAGCATATCTTTTCTGTAAAGGCATTTGTGGATTTCCAGCCCTCCTACATACCTAGACTAAACTTAGTTTCCTGATCCCCCAGGACAATTAAGTCACCTTCACCCCCCTCCCCCCCCCCCCCCCCCCCCCCCCGCCTTTAGCAGTCTTCTGTCTTCTACAGGGAAAAAGACTATTCTAAGTTGCTGATCATTTGAATCTCTCAGAAAATTAATCACTAGTCTAAAAGAAATTAGATGGCATAACCCATAAATGGTGCAGTATTTTTACTGGAAACAAAATCACCTCCTCCCTAGGGACTTGCCATCACTTAAACATTTTCTCCAGAAGTACAAAGCACTCCAGAATATGGTGGAATTCTCAAGGGTGTATATTATCCAAAATTGTCAGGAACAAACTGCAACAAAACTCTAAAGAATTGCTTGATGCATTTTGTTCAGATGGAGCATCAACAGGTATATGTAACTAAATTAATTTTATTTATATTTGGCTTTGAAAAGCACTTTTTATGATAGGCTAATCTAAATGTTCTTACAAAAAGTGTAATGCAGTTAACTTCTCTAAATGCAGGAACCCTTTTACTTGCATATATTGAAGCTGATTAGCAATCTGCACAAAGAGAGGGAGGGGGAAATGAGAAAACAGGCCTTGTAGCACCTGTGAAGTCCAACTACATCCCTTTGCCAATTTGCTATTGCAAAAACGGAGCTGCCAACACTTCAGAGTGCTTACAGAGACACAAAGATCTGCCCAGGGGCTGGTGGGCTCTAAGACACCATGCCTTGAGGAATCCCTTCCACACAGCTGCTAGAAAGGACACAAGAAAATCCCTCTGAAAGCAGGGGGGGGGGGGGGGGGGGGGGGGGGGGGGGGGGGGGAACACGGACACCCAAACCAGCAAACCTAGTCATTCTGCAACCTTTGAACACCTCTTTTTGATCCATATAACCTGCCTAAATAGTCTCATTAACATTAAGGTAGACCCTGCCCTTCTGCCATTACTCATAACTCATTAACTTTAAGCTGACTCTTTCCTAAGCAATGAATCAGTAAAATTTGCTAATATCATCAATTCTCTGTCCTGTAACTTCAGTCTTCTTTTTCTGTACCAGAGAGTTTCTTAAAAACAGCACTACTTGGTCATGCTAAGTAATTAAAGCAGTAAGATACATAACTAATATTATTTTTCCTTATTTCCCCTGCCCCTGTTCTCTCCTTGTATCCCAGTGGGTTTGAAATAACTAGTCCCTGTTCAGAAGGCATCATAACATAAAATAAATGAGTGAGCTAGAGTTGTAGTAGTAATTTTCATTTACGGAAAAAGTTAACAGTAGTCATAAATGCAACTATTAAGTGATTTCATTCCTAGTAAACTTGTCTTTATTTTACTGTGTAAACAAACGGGACTGGTAGGACATCGAGCTTTTATTTTAGATAGCTGATGTTGTTTAATCTTGTTAAAAATAGAGAATAAAGTGAATATTCTATACTAAAAATTAGTGCAATGTATTAGTCACCTACCTTGTTGCTTTGGACACCATGAATTTTGAAACTACAAACCCTGGCAGAGAACAGATGATAAAATTCCCTCCTATTCTTAACATTAGCTATCAGGTTACAAACACGTACCCATTACTTTCTTATAGTCCTGTCCCAAAACCTCATATTTGTCTGTCTTATGTACTCCTCATCTTCTGACTGTTTTCTGAAGGGATGATATGAGTATATATACATATACACCCACACATTTTTATGTGTGGACATTCTAAAATGCACCTAGACCCATGGCTCTTTTTACAGCATCTATCGGACCCCATTGTGGCTAAGTGTATAAATATCTGTGCATATGTGTTATAAATAAGTAGATATACATCTATATAATAGGCCCATTAAGTATTTAAATTTCATTCTCCAAGTTCTTCCATTAAAAAAAATTAAAAACTGATTTGAGCTCTCCCACTTTAAGTGTTTGTATTACCTACCACAGTTTAACAAATACAAAATATGACTTTATCAGCAAGCACAGATCTGCACTGTATCTCAATGACACAAATGTTTGTCATCTTTTAGAAAATTTAGTTTCTATTGTTCCTCAACTTTTGACACATAACAAATAATTGGATAGAGTTATTTCATTCACATTTGATTTTCTTATTTATATATAGCGATAACTTTGTTACAAAACTAAATTGCTCATTCCCTTGTTGTCTGTCCCATCTTGCATTCCTCAATAGCTTAAGCATCCAGTGGTAATGTTTCATAAAACTAAAGTAACGTATATGAGAATGTGCAATTTGGCTTTACTATTTTCTAGAGTGAGAACGGCTTTCCTAGTCTAAACATCAGTTTTACCGCATAGCAGAAGACACATTTAATATTTTAAACCACAGCATTTTACAGTAGTCTTATGATCAATTACACTTGTGACATTCTTTTTGTTGAATTTCATGTATGTTGTTTAACTGTTTAGGTCTTTACGTAGAATCGTTTAGGTTGGAAAGGACCCCTAAAATCATCGAGTCCAACCATTTTTAAATACAAACTTTCTTAATGAAGAAACCAATTAAAAATGCACCTCAGGATGCATTTATTCTTGGATAGATAGGAAATTTCTGACAAGTCTTGGCATTGTGAAATAAGAATGTCAAGAAGTTACTGAATGAGCCTTTCCATTTTCTTTTTTCTTAGTTTGAGGATTAATTCAAATACAAATACTTTCCACTGGCCTTATTCTGACTTCCAGCTAATCATTATTTTCATAGAAATAATTTTAAACAACCAAACAGTTAATATTTGTTGCATTACACTACTCTAATTCTCTTCTACTAGAATCAGTTATGGTACATTTAAGAGGGGAGGGGGAGAAAGAATATTTTACTTCTTTTTGGAAAGGAAACATTTTGAGAAATACTATTATTAAGAATTGTATAGCTAAAAGACATCCTTGGTCTGGAATGGTGTTCAGTTCTGTCAGTGCAAAGCTAAGCAGATTGTTTCAAATCACTAGTAAAGATGAAAGTCCATTTATGACTCTTACCATTTCCATTTTGTGGATGTTAACATATACATACTGAAATGTATTATGTCATTGACTGCTAACTTAAGAGACAACAACAGCAGGGCTATCTGTGGCAGGAGACTGACATTATATGCATGGTTTTACCAGGTCAGTTGCTGAGTACATCTGTCTTCCTATTTACAAAATGTTATTATTTTGTAATATGGTAGAAATATGGATTACAGAAACAGTATGTGGAAGAAAAGGACATAATTTAATACTAACCACAACCAGTCAGTCTTATTCTGTTCCGTGCTACGGCCTTTATCTTACTTGCAGGTCCACGAGCCTATGTATTTTTTGTCACAAATGATTTCACAGATATTGAGCAAGTTAGATCTCTTCTTCCCCTTAGACATAAAGATTAAAAAAAAGATGTACTATAGAAACTTGTAGGTGATGAGTATCTTCAAAAATTAGTAAAATATTCATTTCATAAGTCATTGATGTGATCTGAGCAAGCAAAAAGGACTTCTCTTTTCTTAATGGATTTAGAGAGAGTACGTTTTGTCAAGCTGTTAATTAGATCTTAGGAGACAGGCGACTCATTAAAGCTTTGTGTGTTCTAAATATTACATTTTTATAAAAGGCTATTTACATATATTGCTTTCACAATTAAATTCTAATGGAAGTATAATTTTAAATGGAAAATATTATTCAGAATTTATGTCTGAAATATTAGTGCTCTTGTGACAGTGCTAGGATTCAGAGGAACTCTGTCTTGTTTTCTTTCTCTCAAGTTTTAGAGTCTTTATCCTTGAAGATTGTCTTTGAGCAGTTAATTAGTTTTGTCAGTCAACTGCCTCAAATTGGCTTACCAACTTTTTTATTATTATTATTTTAATTTTAAATCTCAGATGCTTCTAACTGAAATGGTGGGGAAAGGACACGCTAAAAGCTTAGAGCTAGCTGTGGGCATATAAATACAATAAAATTAGAACACAGAAAAGATTTCCAGGGTTTCTTTTAATGTGCATATCTGAACAATATTAAAGGATCAAAGCTTTGTCTATCATTCCATTCCATATCTTTTTTTACCCATTTAAGATTAAATACTCCATCATTATCTGAATACACTAGAGAGTCATACTGAAGTTTCTCATTAATTGCATTACTAAAAGGTTTCTGAAGAACTTGTTGAGATACTTGATAAAACATAATCTCTTTGGAAAGTTAGGGCGAGTTGATAAAAAATATTTATAAAATATCAAAATGAACAAGAATATATTCAGTTTATATTAATTTTAAACAGAAATCTGTAAAATTTTGTTTTATTACATCTGTTGCAACAAAAGTAATTTAAGTGATTTTCAGCCAGCTACATTTGTTTCCTATCTTTCAAAAAGTCATATTCTTTACAGATCTGTTTGGTGGAATGGTACACCTGAGCCAATATAATTTTGAGAAACTTTCAGATGCACAAACTTCACAGTATATTTGATAAGTGAAGTCTTCAGCAATCACTGTTTTCAGATGCATTGCTCTTTTGCATAAGAACTTATCCCTACCTTGAATCATCTGTGCTCAATTTCTTATTAAAAAAGCAATGCTTTATTAAAAAAAATATTATTGCATTCCTTTTCAAGAATCAAAATATGGCAGTCAGATTGAATCCTGAGATACAAACCTGATGGATGCTTACCCTTGAAGATCACTTAGAAATGGAAAAAATCTCACATTTTAAATGCAAGCCTAACACAAAACTGTGTATTGTAAATCAGAGCAAAGAATACCTGCTACTGATTTTTTTATACGTATATATTTTTAAAATCTTAAGCAAGATACATGATTTCTTTGCCTCGGTTTATCCATCCACAAGTGCAGAGGCTTCCCTATCTTCCAGGGCTTTGCAGGGTTTATTAAAAACAAAACAAAACACAAAAAACCAACAACACCTCCCCCCCACCCCCTGCCGAAAAACCCACTCCCCAACACTCCCCCCCCCCCCCCGGCAAAACCAAGAATATTGATATACTTAGAGAAAAAGTGTTACACAAGTACAAACCTGTAGCAGGAACATCAAGAACTTCAGTCTGAAAGAAAACAAGATTTAGGCAGGTAAACAGCAGATGAATTCTTATGAAATTCTGAAGAACAGTCATATTTTTCTCTACTTGACAGCCATAGACTTTTTCATAGATATATTTTCTGTTGGTATAGAGTTGCCAAATAGGAATGAATTTTCTGTACTTCAAATATCTACGTCCAGTGGTAAAGACAGCAATGAAATTAAAGAATTTGGTTTTAACTTGTTTATGCTTTCAAATGAGGTTGAAATAAAACAACAAAAAATAAATTACAAGAAAAAAAAAAAAGAAAAGAGAGTTGAAAGCCTCTTTCATAAGCTCTTAGCATCCATGACTCTTTTTAAGCTTTCTTTAGTTCACTTTTCAAGAGCTCATGGGTATCTAACTCATTTCAATGGGAACAGCCTTTCTGAATGCTCCAGTAGGGACCAGATGGCAAATTATTTAGAAATACTTAACTGGTAAATGACATGAGCATTAAAACCTACAGCAATCTGAAATTGCTTCAAGTTATACCAGAGCAAAAATTTACCCTAATTGTTTTCTGTTACTAACCTAGTCTCAAAGACAACTATTGAAAAACTGGCTTATACTTTTAGGTTAGTGACAGATTTATCACTTCCAAACAGTCACTCTGTCATTGAGTAATAACTGAAAAGGACTCAAAAGAAAATGTTTCCTCTGGTGAAGAATTTTTTTATGCTATTAATCATAAAAAAAATTTAGAAGTATATAAACGAATGAGTTTTGCCGCATTAAAAAAAATGCCCTTACCTGTGCTTTTATTGAACATTTGCACGGTTTAGCAGAATACACCACTTTTCAGGAGCAACAGGAACATCTATGCAGTAGAATAATAATAAAGATGTTGGTTTGCAGTAAAATACTTAATTAAGGAGAAGGCTCTTCCTAGCCTTCCATAAGAAAGCTGAATCTGTTTTGGCAGTAACGCTGACACAATCATCTGAAGAGGAAACAAAACCATTTGAAAACTTCTCATCTTATAGTCTATAACCTTAAGGAACTCCACTGAAGTTCAGATCCCCCCGAACACGTCCTTCAGGGAACTCGGTAAAACTTCAGTGATGTAATTTGGCCTACGGTGGAGCATACCACTTGCCAGACATGTTTGTCTCCACTGACCTCAGCTGAAATGTTGAGTGAAATGCACTGTAGCATTGCAGAGCAGAGATATTCAGAGGAAAGACATCAAGAACATTCTTTTTGTCATGAGTTTCAATAGCCCGAATCTTAATCAATTCGTTACTATTAATTCATCAAGGCTGTTCAAGTACTTAAGGGCTATGTTGAACTGGGTGCAAAGGGCTCAGGACCAGCTGCCCCTCTGCAGCAGAGCACATCTTTCAGCAGCAAGTCATGCAGAGGCAGCTGCCTTTGCTCTGCTTTTCACACCTGGACCTGGACCTGCACCAGACCCATTATGGGGCAGTGCCAGTGCCTGATGCGTCCTCGTTGCACCTAAGGAAAGCAAACTGAACGCCCATCAGCAGAAGCTGACAGCACGGCTGCAGCATGAGAAACCGGGGACTGGACACACTGTTTGGGGAACCACTTCTCACCACATCAGTAATTGGGCTCGCTTGCCCTTTGGTAAATGCATTTAAAGGCATCTGTAATCACGGATTACCGTGACTTTGAACACTGCCAGATCCAAAATAGACGCTTATTTCCATATAATGGCCACTTACATTTCACATGAAAAATGTCTGTGATTATTGAAATCACTGTCCTCCCAAATCTTTTTTTTTTTTTCCAAATATTAAAACAGTCTTGACTAAGTTATCTGCTTCGCACCACATTTTCAATATACTTTTACAACTATGACATAACATCATAACATAACAAGGGCTTCTTTTTCCTTTTTTTTTTTCCTCCCCCCTTCTGGGCTGGGGGAACAAACAGCTGCTGTTTATCTTGGAATCATAATTTATTCAGGAAAGGAGAGTGGTCAGAAAAATAAAAGCAACCTATTACACAGAGTTGAATGTTAAAATTTAAGTGCTTCTCAGAAACACCGATTCCCTCTCTGACTTTTCACACTGTCAATCTTTCCTCTGCTATGTCCTTACTTTCCCACTTGGAATGAAATGCAAGCCATCGGGAAAACATTCTCCTCTCAAGAGTTGACACAAGAGGTATGAACAGAAGCGAGTTTTGGCAAAATTACCCAGGCACTCCCCACTGCTCCCCCACCCCCAACATCCCTCCTGAAATTCCCATGCAAATCTCTCTCGTTTGGCACTTTTTTTTTGCTAGATTTAATGCTGCTAATCATGTTGTTAATATTCAGCCTGAGG
The DNA here is from genome assembly GCF_929443795.1 of Astur gentilis. Classification (NCBI taxonomy): domain Eukaryota; kingdom Metazoa; phylum Chordata; class Aves; order Accipitriformes; family Accipitridae; genus Astur; species Astur gentilis. The sequence continues at coordinate 18,888,536 of NC_064891.1, forward strand.
AAACCCAGGCATAGCAGGGAGAACTCATCCTCTAACCTTCCTTTTCTCTCATGTTGCACAAGTTTCATGCTTACTTAACAAAATTCATTAAAGGATGTAAAATTTCATTGTGTAATTTAAGCATAATACATTTTATCACAGAACAGCTTTCTTTAAATATTGAAGTTTTACCATAAAAGGCTTTCTGGGGAATATTTATCCATCACTACCCCATTTTTTGGCCTGTACCATGTCTAGTAACATACAAAAACTTTGTAAGCTGCACTGCATAATGTATCTAGAAATGTGTAGATGAAAATCATTGAGCTGACATGCTTTCAAAGTAGAATACTGTGTTTCCTACCTCCTCTCACAGCCCTTTCCTCCATGCAGCAGTTTTAAACAAAGAGAAAAGAAGCTATCAAGGGGAGTAAAGAAAGCTCTAAGAAACAATTGTCAATGAAACCAGGGCAGCAAGAACTGCAAAGATGCCTTTATCACAACATTATGGCATAATTTATAAAAGTGTTTTGCACAACACTACTTCTTACTCAAAACCAAGAATTTTTTAATAGACATGAGTAAACATAACCCACACAGTATACTTTGTTTTCTGTATGTATCTTCTACTTAAATAACTTCCGATGAGAGACCTAGGCAAGTAAGCTGATTAGAGCCATAAATGTGTCAAGGATCAATATAAATTTAAGATTAAATTTCACGTAGGAAGATCTTTACTGGATTTAGATGCTCTATAAACATTGACAAAATGTGATACTTGATCCCAATCGCAGAAGCACCACTAGATCCGAGAAAGAAACTGAGAGTAACTTGATAGCTGAAGAAATAACGCATTTCCACGTAGAAGTGCAACCAGGAGAAAATTTTCTGTTTCTGTGTTTGAGGCTTTTTTAAAAGGTGAAGACATAAGAGAAATTTCTTAGATCTTACAGACACAAAGTAATGTATAAATATCATTGATTCATATTGTAAATCAGGAATTAGAAATAAAACATGCACTAATTGCTCACTGCATTTTCTAAATGTATTCAAAAAATCTATGTTTAATCCCTAGATTTTACATATAAATACTTCTTTCTTAAGATCTTGGGAGTCCCCACAGATTAAAGACTATGTAAATATGGAAAAGAATAAGCATGAAAGTCTACCAAGTTACTCTTTTTATTTCTTTTTTCTCTTCAGCTAAGCTAACACTATCGGTTTTAAAGGGCACCACAGTTTCAGCAGTGGTAACAGGATATTCGTTCGTTTGCGGCTAAAGTGCACAAAGTTTCAATCTGAAAACATGCCTGTAAACTGAAAGTCAATATACAGGGTAAGTAGACAAACCTACAAAGCAGTTCAGGATTTTCCAAGGGCAACGTGTGTTGAATGTGCCACCTTTCTCAGCCCTCACCTATTGAGGGTATCATTTTTTTTCCTCATCTGTCGGGTATATCCCTCCTTACTCAACCAGGAATGCTCCTTGGCAATGTCCTCCATCCTTTATAAGCACCTATCAATACTTACAGGACATAGAGCTCAGTTCCCTGATTTTAATGTTAGTCTGAATTTCTAACTCTTTCCACTTATGATGTATTTCATTCCTGTTCTTGTAAAGGCAGGTTCTCCAAGCATCTTATTTGCTTTCCCCTTTAGCTATCCTGTCACTCTTTTCATCCTTACTTTTCTTGCTCTAACATTTTCTCTCTTGTGGACTCAACAGCCAAATAATTTTTTCCCTTCTTTATTTTTTCAAGTAACAATGAGCAGCAGGTATTCTACTGAATAGAAGATATGAAAAATATCCAGAGTATTTCAAAGCTTTCTCCTTTACTTACCACCCAAATATGGATATCACACAAGCAACAAAAAATTACTTGTGAACTTAAGCAAAAGTTCAAGGACAAAAAAAGATTCCTAGCAGATCAAGAAATATGGGTGATTAGTGTTGGTTTACCATCTATAAAATGTGACACAGGACTCAATCTATATTTTGGACACATTCAGTACATTTTATATATCTCAAAACAACCTTCTACCACCATGTGAAGATCAGCATAAAGTCATTCTACTTGGGGGTTTAAGGCATTTAGGTAGATGAATAATTAACAGTCCTTAACCAAGTGACTAAAATCCAGAGGAAATGCTCTTAGGAAGGATGACAAATCATAACTGAAATGATGTAATGCAGTTACTGGTATTATCCCCCAAATTATCTTACCTGTTGAACTCTCCAAATGCCTCCACATATGATACTATGTAATTTTAAAAGGAACCTAACACTACCGTAGATTTTGGATAAAGAACAGAGGCTGTCAAACTGGCAGAAAGAGAATAAAAATACATAAACTCAAGATCAGACATTAAAAGTGGCTGTTGATACTTTTCCACCTCTGCTTTTTTTCAAAGTGCCATCAATGAAAATATGAACAATACAATATTATTTAACCTTACAGAACAGTCCTTACAATTTCTAACTTCCTTGTAAAAATGCAGTTTGATTGATAAAGAAATTAATAGCTAAAGTTCTGGAAGAAAATGCAGGGGGACATCCCCATTGGGAAAACCACAGGACCTGTGAATATCCTAGCAGTGACCTATGTGAAAAAACTACCGTAACTATATCAGATAAGTATTTCTCTTAATTGCTATCATGAGGTTTTCAATATTTTGAGAATTTACGTGCCTTACAGGGCTTTGCTGTGCACTTCTGTATCAAAGGTATGATGTAAATGGTAAATTTGTTGTATTCATAGACTTCACTGTTTTAAATGTACAATAGGCTTATTCTTGTAAAACAAAGATTCAGCTATTATGTAGGATCCTGTTAGACAGACTTGCCAGATACAAAAAGTTTGGACTTTCTGATCTCAGTATCTAAATCAGGAATAAAAAACAACCAGCTTATTCATCACTTTCTCCTGGAACAAGTTACAAAATCCATTTTTCTCATGGCCTAAGAGCATGCTCCATACTGATAGATATTGGAGAACTCTATGACTGCATTATCATGGCTCTTAAGCCAAGTTATCAGCCCTGTTTCATTGCACAGACTGTTAGCTCACATTCAACATTGCTCCTGTGGTCATAAGGCTTCTGGTTATTTTGAACAAGCAGCAGATCAAGCTACCTATAAATGACATGTTGTGAGAAATGAAGGACTTGATAGATTATTAACTCTCTGTGTATGGCGCGGCGACATCAGGACCAGTGGCTTGCATAAGGCAGATGGCTCATCCCAATCCTAAAAATGAGATATGAAGTAACACAGAAACATCCTAATTCCTATGTAATACATATATTCTGCCTTGTTATTCATACATGATTTCTCAGAAATAATTGGTAGTTCTTGCTTTCATTTTTACTGCTAAATCATCATGGATTGTGGGAATTCAAATGAACTAATACAGGAAGGACTGCTGATCAAAACTGTTCTGGCTTCATATGCCCCAACAGCAATCTTGTCCAGCTGGTCTTTGGTCAGCAGTGGCAAGACAAAACTGTGTTTTCTCAATTCATGTTGCTTTTGCTGGTGAGATAAGGGTCTTTGAGTGGTGCCCTGTCTTCCTTGTACCCTTCTTTGGTGTTATTACAGGTAAATCAGCTAACACATGCACAGACCTTTAATACTTTTCACTCACTTTGTGTCTTTGGTGGCTGAGAATACCCGAGAGTTTTCCCTCTGAAATAGGCTGGCTATGAGTTTATCTAGTTTCTTCAACTTCCCCATCACAGCTAAGAAAACAGCCCTATCTTCGCTAATTGTAATTTATGAACTGGCAGATATCCAAGGCAAGGAACAGTGTCTTGCATTGGAATCTGATGCCCTGTAAAAACAAATCTGAAAAAAAAAAAAGATGTCAGAGACAGCATATTCCAGAAAACACGAAGAAAGAAATTGGAGCTGTTTCAGTTACAGAATGGAAACAGGCCTTTCTCCTCAGAGCTTTATATTTCATACAAAGAAGAAAAAGAAGCAGGCCAGAAATAAATTTGGAGGAAGAGGGACTGAAGGAAGCCTTTCCAAGGAAATGTACACCTGAGAAAGGAAACAAAGACACATATTGTCCAAAAGGACGACTAAGAAATGAATGAAGTTAAGAAAAGTTACTCCTCTGTTCCTTGTCACTACATTCAATAATGGTCCTATGGAGGTTTGCCAGTTTCCCATATATTTGCATGAGAGATACCATATCATTTAACACAAGTATAAAACATCTGTACAGTCTATTTCCTTTAAATTTTGTGAAAAATATCATCATTTGTTTTCAGATTTTACAGTAACAGTAAGGTAGAACTAGATTTTACATATTGAGCAGGACACTCTTTGCAATTAAGCTCTTATAAATGCATGGGTTTGATATGTTACTCTTTTTTTCCAGGAATAAATGTTAGTAAAATTAAGTTCTCGTACATCTTGTCATTACACAATAACCCGAACTCTGAAAATTGTTGTGCCTTTGAGGGGCATAATATATCATGCTCTGTAATTACTGGAGGGGTTAGTAATCTCCAGTTTGATTTTTCCAACTCTAATTTTCACATCAAAGGCAATATCTACATGCATTATAATCACCCTGGCATTGTATATATTAATTGTTACTTATCAAATACTTTAGTATAAACTTTCTGTAACATTTGGAAATGATAAATAATATGTTTAAAATATCTGGACCCTGAACCACAAAGATTCTGAGAACGTAACTTTGGGTCATTTTGTACCAGGCATAGGCTTCCCCTCTTGCAAAACAATAAAATACGTGAAAAAACTTATACTTTTCAGACTCAAATAGTGAATTCACCAGGAAGACAGTATTCTTTAAAAGTACTTGTGAAACTGAATCAGCAATATCTGCTTGACTAGAATGGTAACTAGTGCTACCTTTCTACAAACTTCTACAATTTCTCCTCACTTCTCTTTATTAAATGCTGCCATCCAAAGACTTGGCAACTGATGAGAAGGTAAGAGCCATTGAAGCACATACTTTTGTTCAGTGAACTGATATTCTCCTTTGTATTTAGGATAGGATCACAGCATCTATCTTCTCTTAAAACATGCAACAGGACCGAATAAGGGACCTAATTAAAAAAAAAAAAAAAAAAAAGCTTTAGTTTAGTTCATTTTCTAATTCTTTTATTCTAATGACTTTAAAAACTGTGCTGCAATGCATGATCATTAGTGCTTAGTTTGTTCTTTACTATCTGTTTCTCCTGGGAGTTTCCTTCACACACAGACAGATGCACAGGCCAACAAAATATTTAAGTTTCCTTCTTTACTCAAAAATAAACAGTAAACAGACACAAAAAATTTTTGGTGTACACTGTTGAAGAGATACCAGCTCTGGACTGTTACAGTCTTGTCTGAAATATGAAAACATATTTGTTACACATGCGCTCAAACACTAAAATCTAGGCTTTATTTTAATAGCTTTTTTTTTTTTAATAGCATTCATCATTCTTCCTAAATTTTCTTTTTTCCTGTACTTTTGCTTCAAAAAGTAAAGTAAATATTTCACTGACAAACTTAATTGCCTGTATTAGTTATACAATCATGCAAACTTGCACAATGATTTCTAACTATTAAAAGAAAGATGTATTTAATGATGCTTTATTTTTTGTGTTAAGGATCCAAATCCTATCTGTAAACTGTCTCATCTTCATTTCAGGCGGAGAACATACAGGAACCAGTCTGCTTAACTGAATTTAATTTTTTTGTACAATATAAAGCTTTGAGCCATCATCATTTTGGGACTGAATTACTAAGGTAAGTGGTGAATCCAGATCCACCCCTTACTAGAAGAGATTTATGAAAATAGTTAAATATAAAACACAGCTCATAGAAAAGTATGAATAGTTTCATTCCTAATAAGCACAACTTTTAAGTTCTATGTATGTGTGTATATATTTTCATATACACACTATGTTTAAATGTTTTTATTTCATATTCTTGAGTTAATTTCATTTTAATTTCTTATTAATGAAATTTATAATGTTAACATTTGTATTGATTCCAGCACCCTTAGTCCAGGAATAAATTGCATTGACTGGAAAAGAAGTTTAATAAAGGATTGTAGGGTTTTGTTCAGAGCAGCCATGAGGTAAAACAAACATTTGCCAGCTTTAAGATGATTAATCTCTAGGTCTTCCCCCTCCCACCCCCCCCAAAGGTGAGAAATGACACAGTTGAAGCTGAAGATATAAATGAAACACAAAACATCTTAATCTGCTCTTCAGATTGATAATTACCTCAGATTAAATGTCTTCTGAGCCATGTATGGGTATTCTGGTGAAGTTCCATGTTTAATGGTAACAGGTATCAGGGTAGATGTTTTACTGGTTACTTCTGAGACTATGAGACATTATATTACACAAGCATGGAAAAATCCAAATTGTGAGGGTAACATTTTTTCAAGTTATGCAACAGCTATGTATAAAATTATAATAAAGCCAGACAAATTTAAAGTTCCTTGCTTTATGGTAAAGTATGCCTGCTTATTTAAGTTGCACTTTATGTCACTTACTCCACTGAACTGTTGTTGAGAGAGGTTTCTGTGTTTCATGACATCCCATTTAGATCAGTTATCTATAAACTTAATATGGTAACTAGATGGATAGCAAAACTAACACTCCAAGCCGAGGTGATTTCACAGCTTCTCTCAGAAAATTAAAGCAGTACAAAAAGCCAGGAATTTGCAATTTAAAATACTACTGTAGGGAGGGGGGGGGGATCCTTTAATTTCTTGCTTCCACTCTGGCTTTCTTACATGATCTTAAATCACATCATATACAACACAGTATAATATAATATGGCAGAAGCTAACGCTAAGTAACTCAAAGAAGGAAATAAATCTGAATTTTGCCCTCAGGACAGGATTCAGACTGGTCATTTGAGGACATTCACACAGGATCACAGAAAAGTTGAGGTTGGAAGGGACCGCTGGAGGTCATCTGGTCCAACATGCCTGCTCAAACAGGATCACCCCCGAACAAGCTGTCCAGGACCATGTCCAGACAGCTTTTGAATATCTCCAAGGAAAGAGACTCCGCAGCCTCTCTGGGCAACCTGTGCCAGTGCTCAGTCACCTGCACAGCGAAAAGGTCTTTCCTGATGTTTGGAAGGAACCTCCTGTGTCTCAGTTTGTGCCCATTACGTCTTGCTTCGTCACTTGGCACCACTGGAAAGGGACTGAATACATCCTCTTTGCAACCTCCCTTCAGGTATTTGTACACATGGACAAGTTTTCCCCAAGCCTTCCCTTCTGCTGGCTAAACAGAGTCCCAGCTCTCTCAGCCTTTCCTTGTACCAGAGATGCTGCAGTCCCTTAATCAGTTTCTTAGTCCTTTGCTAGGCTCTCTCCAGTATGCCCACATATCTCTCATATGTTTGAGTATTACTGGCACGAACTTTGCGTTTATACTCAGTACTGATGGCTTTGGACGACAAACACAGATCAGAAAGGTTATTCCCCGTGTCACATTTTATGTACTCATTTAATCTGCAGCTTCATGAAACTAAAGTCAGCGAGACCTTTGCTACAAAGTGCTTCTCTGTTTTGCAAGAAATTTTCATCTCTAGGCTGCCCATATTACTTTGTAAATCAGGGACATTTTTTTGTAATAATGACTTCTGAATCACACATTAGAGATCTGCAAAGTTTTGTTTAGTATTCACAATACCTCACGTATATATTATAAACTTCAGTAATAGCCTATATTTGAAATAGCAGTACAGGCACTAAGTCAAAGATACACACCTTACTATCTGATGAAAATAATTTTGCAAAGATAGGGACAATTAAAAAAAAAGTAGGAGAACAGGTATAAGGCTACAAAGTGAGTTTACCTGGCTGGTAGTTGAATAATTTAATTTGAGTGACCAAAATGAATGCAATCTGATTTGCACAACATGCTGTCCATTAATTCACTGACTCTATAGACTTCAAAGGGGTCACATAGCCCAAAGGTTACAGTCACTTCACTCATACAATAGTCCACTGAGCATGACTACAAGACAAAGTCTTCCTGACTGTGCAGGTCAAGACCAACTTTATGACAAAGCACATCACCCCACAGTTAAAGAAGTGCTCTTTCTTTATTTATAAGAACATTATTACATCATTACATTCACTGGGACCAACTAGGAAGGAGAAATTCTGCTGGCACTAGATCAGCACAGTACGTGAAGGTCTTTACCCTTTGCTGTACTGTAAAATGTAATGAAGTGGTAAAGGACTAAATCACTGATAGGAGAAAAATAAGAAAATGCTAATTCTTATTTTAAGTGTTTCCACAACAGATAATCTTACATACCTCCTCTTCTACCCATCTTTTCAATAAGAAATGAATCTGTGAACATAATGAATGGATATGAATCTGTTCAGCAATAATTTCATACAAAGTACAGATTGCACAAAATTTGTCACCACGGCCACCACCACCAACACGTATTAAACTGGAGATCTAACCTTCTTAAATACAAGGACTTCCGTCAGGAAAATGGAGAACGATGATGGCAAGTCTCCAATCCCCAGGATACCAGATGAGAGTGCGAGCAAGCACTAGATAAAAGCTGAAAGCCAAGGTTAAAATTAACCTAGATAACACCTAATATGGAAGAGTAGGCAAGGCAGGGCAAATAGTGAATTTTTCTAATGTTCCTTTTTTGGGGTGTGTCCTTCCAAAATATATTTCAGCCAGAAAGTGACTTTTAATTTTCAAATAGATACAGATGCCCTGAACTTTAATGAATGCAGATGATATACATTGCCTCTAGCTGAACACTACAAAACCACTGTTAGCTTCATTTGCATTACCAACTACTCACTTGTTCCATATGTCCACATGACATCTATGAAAGCTTTGAGGTCTTCATTTTTCTGTCAGAGACTGTAAAAATTAGTTAATGTGTTTTTTCTTTCAGCATTAAAAAAAATCCATATGCAAATTCTTGGTTTATTCAAATTCATAAAGCCAACTACAGAGCTTTTGCTGCTAGTAAGTAGAGCGAGAGGCAATAATGCCCTGCACTGGTTTTTTTAAACTGCCTGGCCTCAAAATTGACATTCCTATCACTTCAACATTTGGTTTTCTGCTATAAAAGCAGCTACATGCTTTATAGTAGGAGGTACAAAACCCACGTTTCTCTTTCTACATTCCTATTGTTTGTAATTTTGTTAAAAGTCCTTGGGAAAAAAACCACAAACCAAACTTGAAGTGAACAACAGGGTACAGTTAAAAGGGGAAAGAAACAACCAGCCAAGCAACAGCTACCAGCAGCCAATGACATGCCTTACTCTCATCTAACACTACCTTAGGACTGTGACCTGAACATAGATTTGTACCTGATCTTCAGGAAAATGATGGGAAAAACAGTTTTTTGAAACTAGCAGGATTATAGACAGCATAAGGACAGCGGTTTCCAAGTGGGCAAGGATGACAGGTTACCTGTGTTTAGGGAGACTGCAAGGAACACACTGTACTTCAGAGCAAATGGCAACAGGCAAAGACTGTGGTTGAAACTCCATCCAAAATTGTGGTTGGGAGGAGAGTACCTGTGGATTAGGGAGCTATTTAACAAGTTTAGCTTCTCAAAGTATTTTTCTGCTTTTAATAGCAACTTTGAAAACTGATCTGCAGACCTTGGCATGGTGGAGTGGGGGTGTGTGTTTCTGTTTTGTTTTTATTCCCTTTGCTACTTGGTAGGCAGATCCAAAATGCTTATGAGATAGGACAAATAAAATGGATTATTGTTGTCTTTCTGCATCAACTGAATTTTTAAATAAGTTGTGATTTCACAGACAACCATAGCATTGATTTATGTCTCTCCAGCCACTAACTACTTCAAGGCAGCATAGAATTTACCAGACAAGGTTTAATTTTAGTTGGGTTTTTAATTAAAAAACAAAAACAAAAAACAACCAAAAACCCCCAAGCACCTAAACACCAAAAACCAACCCCAAAACAAAACAAGAAAAGCACCAGCAAAAAAAAAAAAAAAAAAAAAAAAAAAACAACAACCCAACAAACAAAACCACCAAAACCCAGGTTGTATCTTAGAAGAAAACCAACTTGACACTCCAAACTGGGATGAATTTTCAATGCAAAAGAACAATATAAAACAATAAATAAAACTAATAAAAGAACAAACCCCAAATAAAAATAAGGATGCTTCTCTTTTCTGACAGGCAGATATTATCTTTTCATTTTTGTGAATATTCTATTTCCTATTTTGGAAGCTCTAAAGATCTTTTAAAGATCTATCCTATTGTAAGGAAAAGAAACATAATTAATATTTGTTAGAATCTGACCGCTATGAATCTGTGCTAAATACCTACGTAATACATATGTAAAACTGCTTATTTTCCAAGTAACATATACTTCTAGTCTTATATTTTTTACATAGTACATAAATAGGTATAATTATACCATTATAAAATCTCTTCACTTTTTGAAATCCAATACAATTCTAGTTTCTCCAGGCCTATAGCAAACTGTTTCGTACTAGACAAGGCTGAAATGCACATAAATGGATTGTGAAACCCAGAGGCATCTGATTCTGTTGAAAAGGTCTTTGATGAGGACAAACCGTAAATAGAAAAAGAAGTTCCTTTTTTTTTTTTCAACAGCCCGTGATTTTCAAGACATTTTCAGATTCTGCTTTTCTGATAACATAAGCTGAAATTCACACCAGAAAATAGAGTAGACTCAAGTGCGACAGCATCTATTTAGGCAGAAGCATCAGGCAGCTGAATAAAAGGCTCTTAAGTTCTGAAAACTTACTTCACTGAGCCAGCAGAGAAGACTAATATTAAATTATGTTTACCATTATGTACCTAATCTATTAAAAACCACTTCTGATAATTAAGCAAAGTATTCAGTATAGTGTAAGAGTCATATACAGGAAAATATGTAGGACACTAAAGTGTTATTAGTTTTATTATTATCAAACTTCCATTTAAATTAAACATTAAATTTTGACATGAGAAGTCATTAGAAAAAGCTTAGTTTCTACATTAACCTGTTACTTAATGTGGCATGTGCTACACAGAGTTACAAGAAATAAAAAACTCCAAACAGGTGAGATAATTTTGACTTTCTAAATGCTTATCTATGAACTTTTTTATACTGTCATAGCTGACAGGTGCATTGGCCATCTGTCCTAGATCACACTACAGAAATCTTCCCACAAAAACAGTGATTATAAACTTCCTACTCTCCCTTTGAATACTTCTCAGGAGTAGAACATAGCTCCATTACTACATATTATTGAATCACTGGCTTTCCTGGTCTGCCTTACCACCATAGCTATAAGTGAAAAGAAAGAACATGCTAAGACATACCTGAAAAAAACGATAAGAGGTTCACTGATACTTGGACAGAGTTCAATTGCCAACTTAGTTTTTATTTATCTTTACATAGATTTGGGGTATTTACGAACTCTGATGGTGGGGATGCTCTGTTACACAGCAAAATATACCTTGACCTTGAGTCTTCTCAGCTTCCTCCATCATCTTCTTGCTTTTAATACTAGAGCAAAATTTTTGTGTTTCTAAAATAACTTTACAGTGCAATTTCATAGTACACCAATTGAGATTAAAACAGCCTACCAAAAAAAGAAATAAAGTTATGAAAGAAACATATTAAAAAAAGTCTAGTTGTCATGGGGAGAGGGGAGACTCTCATCCACGCTGGTATCTGTGGTCAGCTACGGAAATGTTGAAATGCTGCATTCTGGCTAGAATAAACCATCTTAGAATATAAAAGTAATTGTTCTTAACATTTCAAGAATGTTTTTATTATTATTTTTTTGGCTAATATATATGGAAAAATCTATTCAAATTCATGAATTGTTTTGTATTCTCAGAAGTGGAAGCTTTAGTAAATAAAGAAAAATAAAATACACCATTTTTACATGCTAAGCCAGGACTTTGCTAGCTGCTATCCCACTTCAGGCTCTCAAGCAGTAGAGGACTCCATTATAAGATTTTAAAAAGCATAAGACTTTACAAAAGTGGTGTAAAAATAGGAAGGCTTCTCTATAGAATTGTGAGGGGAAGGGGAAGTTACTAGAGATGTGGAAATGTATGGAAAAGTGTGCATTTAATATGATGTAAAAATACTGAAAAGGACTGAGGAAAGGAGTTTTAAAGAACAAAAAATATTATAAAGGGAAGGTAAAACAATTCAGGCGAAATATGAGCTTTTCTGCACAGAGCAAGAAATTGTTTCATTTTCAGGCTCCACTTGAAGTTGCAAACCCAATCTTTCACTACAAGAGCTTTTTTTTTTTTTTTTTTTTTTGAGAAAAAAAGAAATCCAAGGTTTAGACAGTTATGTAGTAAGTTCAACGGGTATTGAAAACGTGCCAGCAATTTAATCCATTTCACATTCAGAAGCTCCTGAAGTTTGAGAGTACATTTGGTCATATCTATATTTAAATTTGTTAGACTTAGTCATAATTTCTAAACATACTCTCCATAAGTCCTTTTTTTTCCTTGAAAGAAACATTTGCTTTAGAATAATGAATATGAATTATGCAAAGAAAATCTTTAAAGAGATTCTTCTTGCATATTTTAAGCCTGTTAAAAAGTTGAGTTTGAAAGACATTGTCATCCAGAGAGATTCATTTCTTTTTATAATAAGAAAAATCATCACAAAATTGTAGTACAGAACACGTCAGTTAAGTTACTCTAGGCAGAGAAATTTGTGCCATAGCTATTCTTTTGAATTTTTGTAAGGCTAGAAACCTTACACTCTTCATATTGTAAAAAGTAAAAATATTTTTTAATTCAGTGCCTTACCTCAACTTGAAGTTAAGACAAAAAAGAACCCAAAAGTTTAATGTTACCCATCTGACAAAACTTTTCACATTTAAGATGGATGTTAACTTAGAAAAGTGATTCAGCCATGAAAGATGGAAGTCTGTTGCCAGCCTCAGGATTCAGCAACACTAAATTCAGCAGCAGCTCCTACAGGAACTACTGACAACTCTAAATTAAGCTGTTCCTCGAGAGTTCAGTTCAAAAAGGGAGAGACACAGAAACAAGCAAAGCTATGCCAACTCATTACACCATTTAATCCCAATGCAAAAAATTCTTGCCATGCAAGACCTGGATTTTGCTTCCTTTCCCAAAGTTAATCCTCTCCTGGATGTGGACACGAACACTGATCCAGAAGCTAGCTTTAGCTTGGTGACCTATTCTTTCTCCCAAATGTACTTCAGAGGCTACAAGTAGCACCAGGTCTTAAAGTCAGCCTAAAACTATCTTTCTAAATCTAGCTATAAAATAATCCTTGCTTTCAATTTGGGGCCCTCTTTCTAAGTCTAGCCAGTAACACTTATCAGACACGCAGGCAAACTGTTTTCCAGCAACATCTCTGCATCAAGAACTGATCTTAGTTCAACTTCGTTTCTCAGAAATTCAGCCCTAAATAAAAATTCAGCCTGAACCTTGTTTGATCTTAGTCCAGGGGTCATATATTGTACGACCCAATTAAAATTGTAGGAGATGGTAGTACGTCCTCTGGAAATAATCCCGCATCCAGGTTGTCGTGGTTTCAGCCCAACCAGTAACTAAGGTCCACGCAGCCGCTCGCTCACTCCTCCCACCCCTCTCTGGTGGGATAGGGAGGAGAATCGGAGGAGAGAAAAGGAGAAACAAAAAAAAAACAACAATGGAACCTCGAGGGTTGAGATAAGGGCAGTTCACTGCAACAAAAACAGAGAAGTTATAACAATAACAACGGTACTAGTAAAAGATTATACAAAAGGAGTGATGCACAGTGCGACTGCTCACCACCCGGAACCCAACGCTCCGCCACTTCCCCCACCAAAAGTCGAGAGAGCTCCCCCCGGCCCGCTCCCCATTTATATACTGAGCATGATAGCACACGGTATGGAATAGCTCCTTGGCTACTTCGGGTCAGCTGCCCCGGCTATGCCCCCACCTCCCAGGTTCCTGTAAAAATTAACTCTATCCCAGCTGAACCCAGGAGACAGGTCCAGGCCTTTCTCTGACCCAAACAATTACTGAAGCGCCATGTTTGGTTTGCACCCCTAACTGTTGTTCACCCATGCTGGTAGATTCTTCTTGACTTACTGTGTGGTTGGTTGGTTGGTTGGTTGGGGGGGGGGGGGGGCGGGGTGGGGACGGGGGGACGGGGTGTCCCTCCATTTTTTTAGCACCAAACACTGACTTTCCACTTGCAAACTCAAATTCAGTTAACATCCTACACACAGTACAACTTCTCTTAGACTCAGCCCTCATCTGGATAGAGACCCAGACTCAAGGTTAACGAAAAGAGAGCAATCATTGCCAGAAGCAGACCTAGAATTTTGCTTAAATCATTCTGTCTTTTTAGCTTAACAGCTAGTCTTGCGTTCTGATAGAGCTTCCACAAAGGTGATCTGATAAACATGCTGACAGAGAAGGTTATCTCTTAGCTGAAGCCCAGAGCCAAAACCTCCTTGATGGAGGGTAGTTAGCAGGACAAAGAAACCCTGATAACGAATTTACCTCCCAGGAAAGCAACAACTAATGTCCTACACCCACTTAGGCATCTACACCAAAATGCCTGAACAACTCGCTAACTACCCAAAAGGAGACAGGACCATGGCTGGGGACACGTGGCTGACTCCAGCCTCCATGACATGGATCATCTTGAAGTGAAACTTTTCCATCATCAATCAGACCCATTCCTGGGTGCTCAAGGGCAGTAAAGCCAGAAACTGTTGTGAGCAACAAAGAATATATTACAATGGGAAATGGAGGAAGTTACCTGGATTTATTTTTTTTTTCCCCATTCTTTTCTGACATTATACTTTATGGACACTACGTAGTCAGTCTGCCTCAATATCCCAAATACTTGTCACTTGATAAAAGAATGAGCTATTCATTTGTTACCTTTTTTTTTTTTTCCTTTTTTTTTTTTTTTTTCAATTTTTTAGTAGCTGTAACAGAAGTACTACGCAAGGCAATTCTTTTGTTCTCTTCTTTCAGTCTATGCTAGCTGGAAGGGTGTTTTTACAGAGGCCATTTTAGCACACAGAAAAATGACACTTGTCTCCCAGAAGAACTGTAAGTAAAGTTTTTATCCCCTCGTTTTACGTTATATTTGAGAGGCACTTTCATCCCATCAGCCTTGCTGTTTTTGTACATGCTAAGATTCTTCAGACTACAAATTAATTTGAATTTGTACATTAAAATTATTTAACATCGAAGTACCCTTTCAATTTTATAAAATTTTTGGTCTACAGTCGTAAACAGGAACTTTGAAAACTGACTGAATTTAAGTTTATTTTTATAATTTCATGGATAAAAATAATTATCATGAAGGTTTTTTATCTTAAACACCTTTAAGTATCAATTTGCATTTTGGTACTGACTCAAGTCTCACAATTTTGAACACTTAATATGTAATAAAATTTCAGTAATATTAAAGGAAGCTAACAAGAAACATCCTCTTCCCACATAAGACTTCCTGTCAGCACTGCATGTCATTCTTACATACGCTGTTATTCCTGAATATTTCAAAGTTGGTAAACTCAAAGGGAAGGAAGGTATATCTGTCCTGAAAAAGATCTACTGATTCAATAGTTAACAGCACAAGAACTTCGGAACAATGGTTGCAGAGTTCTAGCGAAACCAACCAGACCTGCATAGCATCCCACCTGCAACCCACTAAATAAGAATCCGATAACTTAGACTGCAGCATCTTCCCTAATTTGCATTCTGTGCTCTGTTACATGGGTGGAGTCACTGTTAGCAGCCGTCCCAAGAGCTTAGGGAGGAAAAAATTACTGTGAAATTCAGCACCTTGTTAACAATAGCACTTTGTTGGGTAAGAGTTCCTTTAATCTAAAGTCCAGCTACAGTTCATTAAGAAAGAATACCCATCTATCTGCCATAAATTGACATATTTGGAAACAGTTACTCAAAATTATGTTATAGTTCTGAATCAACTGAAATTTGTACACCAGAAACAGAATTCCTGATAAATGTTTACAAAATTAGATAAGTAGTAAAATATTGTTTTAGCAATTTACAAGCTTTTCCTACACAGAACAGGAAAAAAAAAAAATCACTCTGTCCCTTATAAAATAATTTCTAAAATGTTTCTCAGTCATGCTTTCTTCACACATACCTGTGCAGAACAGGGCTTTTCCATTACCATCATTTGCTTTTGTCATATTACCATTTGCAGTTTTTCCCATTCAAGAGAAACTTTTTTCAGGAGCTAATTTTGCTTTAGAGAAGTAGACCCTTTGGGTCAAATCTTAGTCATATTATAAGCATAGAAACTTTGTTCTTAAAAGCTCATTTACTTAGAAAGCAAAAGGACCATCTATCATTTACTAATGGGAAATAAGCCAAAATGAAAAACCTAAAATATTTATCGAGTGTCCTGCTGATTCTGCAGACAATTTTTTCCAAGTATACCTGTCATCACAAGAGCTGAGGGGAAAAAGTTTTTACTACACAGAGCAGTGCAAAATAGTTTACTGCTACAGGTTAGCATTTTCATATAAGTATCACAACAGTCAGAGACTTAACTACAGGGGAAAAAAAACCCAAAAACACAGAGCTGTAATCATAAACCATTCTTAAGGTTTTCTTAAACAGCCCAGATTTATGAGACTTTGTGTAACATTTATCATCTTATTTTTCCACCCCAGCCCACCTGCACTGCTATCAAATGAATGTCATTTGTGACATTCAGTTGTCATTACCAACTAGTCATACGTAGTATTTTCTTTTATCATAACTAGTAATTATTAGTTGTACTAAGCAGATTGAAAGCATGATGTAGAATTCATTCAGATCGAAGCACTTGTTCAGACCTGCTGTGGAACAAGGACACTTCATTTCCTCTGCACACATATGTCTAACTATCAAAGCATCTGTAGGATGCCCTGAAATAACAAGACCTGTATTCTGCAAATTTATATGCTGATTTTTAATCTATGAATTCACTGACTTTACTGAAGCTAATCACAAACACATAGTATAGGCATGCATGTATCTGAAGGACTGGGAGTATTTGGCTTGGAAAAATGGATTTATAGTATAGCCAAGTTAAAGAAATGGTTATTCCTAATAACACGTAGAAAGGACAGTAATGGATGAAAACCAGATACTCCTAATAATTTTGGAATGATAAACACAACTATATGCAGTATTAGTTCTATTTTGACAGTCTCAGTAACAGATGACCTACAATACTATAACATATACTCCAGTTACTAAGAGAACAATGATTTTAAATTTCAATAACTTAAAACCAAAACTACTAAACCACATTGAAAACTGTAAATCTCTACAATAGTGCATAAACAAGGATAACCCAAATTTCAGTCATGCCATGTTGATAGTCTTTACATCAAAGAAAACCATGTAATTAAAGCAAATACTTTAATAACATGGCATTTACATCCATAAATACAAGTAACCACTCCTTCATCTCTTCAGAGCTAGTCATGAAAGTACAAAATTGGGAACAAATGATCTACCAATATTAGCCCTAGCCAGCTGTTTCAAAGATCTTGGGTTCAAGTCTTTGCTCCAATATACCTGTGTGATCATAGCCAATTCAAATAGACTACCTGTGTTTCAAATACCATGTGCAAAGCCGACTTTTCAGATTATACTTGACCCCACAATGAAATAAAGGCAAAATCATGTTAAAATCCAGAATAAAACTACTTTAAAATAAATAGTATTGTTTCAGATACTAGAAACAGATTTAGCCTAGCATGAGGAACTGTGTAATATACAGGTCTTAGAAGGACTGGTCTCAGAGGGTTTCTTCCGAGGCCGATTTGCTACAGGGCAATACAAATTAAAGGCAATTAAATACATTTCATTCATCCTCCATCTATTATTTAGTTCTGATACGAGACCAATGTACTTGATATAGTAGAAATGTTTGAAAGAACAAATTTAAGACATATTAAAAAAAATGAGAAAGTGACCATCCCACCAAGAATAGACAAAGAAGATTAAAAAAAAGGGTCAAGAATTAAATCAAGCCTCCAGATTAGGACTGAGACACAATAACAACGTATTCAGGAAGGGTGAAAAAGAAAGCTTGCTTTTCATTGTCTCTTCTTAGTGTGATCTGTCTGGAGACTTAGTTATCAAAGGAATGTTCAAAGAACTGCTGCTTACTTGGAAGAATGGAACAATCCCCTTCAAAAAACATTTGTAAAAGGAGTATATTTACATAAAATAAAAAGTTTAATTGCTACTGATTCCATGCTGAGAAAGTCAGATGATGACGTAGCAGCCTTTCAGCTTACGAAGGCCTAGAGCTACCAAAAACTGCACAACTTTAGTACAAGAGAAAGCACAAAAAAGCTCACGTGAGACTGACTGTCATCAGTGTGTTCTCTCACTCTCTCCCAGACAATCTCAGGGAAGAACAACTGTGGCCTGTTCTAGAAGAAGAGAAAACCAACAAACCTCCACCCAAGAGTCACGGTAACACAGGGAACAGTTTTATTACTAGACCACACATGCGACGCACAACACTTTTTTCCCCATTAATTCTATTTCTACTACCTCAGCTGTGAGGGTCATCTTGTTTCTGTAAAGTGGTTTGGTGCTCAAGACAAACGTGTTTCCTATGCTGTATTTTTATGTTTTAGTATGATAAATTAAAGCAAGTAACATGAAACACACTAGATTGTGAAGAAAAGCATCAAACTCCTCTTAGCATCTAGCCAAATATATACTAGTGTTAGTCTACTTCAAATTAAGTTGACTTGTAGAAGTTCAGATTAGCATAGCTGGAAAGCAGCCAGAAAACTTCCATTCTCATAAAAACAAAGGATGTTTTCTCATGTCTTGCTAGAAATTCCTCTTTCTTCTTTTTCTGGCTGAGCCAAACAGTGTCTTTTAAAACTGTGTCTTTAAAATTTGGGAACAGTAGGGAAAAAATCGTGAATAGGGAGTCTTGGATGTCTTTACTGGTGTCATTTATGCCTTGCACTTACAGGAGCAGCAGTTCCGAAAAAGTAGAGTTGCAAATACCTAGCTTTATTTTTTCTGCTAACAAAAATAAGAAAGAAAATTAAAAAGGACACTCAAGCCAAATTCTACTGTGGTAAATACAGAAAGAGTGCAATTAATGTTAGACCACATTCCACAGGGAAAGTACTGAAGAGGTACTTTTAGAGTAATCCAAAGGTGATCTTTTCTTTTCACATCTATTCTATTCCTTGGACAGATAATAGAGGAAATAACCATAACATTTACATAACAGTGTAACATGAGAAAAGGGTGCATAATATATCAATAGGGGAAATATTTTTTCTTGGGTGTCTAATGGGTTATTCCATTATAAATGACAATAAGTATATAGCTTACTCCAGACAACATACATTTACCACAGTAATAAACATTCCTAAAGGCACCTTAGTTAACTGGTAAGATTGCAAAGTAATTTGTTCTCCTTTTGTTCTTCTTTTGGAACTTCCTACACAAGGAAGAATGATTTACACAATTCTTTGTGATAACATGTTGTTAAAGCAAATGTATGCTACAGAAATCTGTATCTGCCTTTCTTCCATTTGCACATTTAAAGCTGCATGACTCTAAGCTCTCCTAATTGAGTAGCTGAAAGCATTTCTTGGTCTTTCACGTAATCTGATGCCAGCACATCAAAAAATTATTTCTACAAAGACTGCACACTTTCCCCAGTGCTAACTGCAGTGTTACAGGGGAAAAATTGGCTTTTGAACACTCATATTTAAACTACTATATGCAAATAAAATTCTATGTGTGTATGTGACAACAGTACGCAACTTGAAACTTGGAAACAATGTTCAGGGTTTAATATAAATGAGAAAAGTTTTGCAATTGAGCAAAATAGCAGAGATATGGTGATACTAAATGGAACAACACAGTAAAGTTATTTATATTAGGCATTTTTATTTACTCACCATTTTTCCTACAAACAAGCGAGTTAAATAATCTTCCCCCCTCCCCCCCTCCAAGCCCATACTGCAAGAAAATAGATTTAGGGAGAGCATATGCAAGTATCTGAGTCTCTGGAAGACTTTGATATTTCTGACATTTCCTGTTAAATATATGGCATTTACCAGTGCAGAATAATCAGTAGCAGTAAACTAATCTCATGGTCTACCAACAAGGTGTTGGTTGCATTAAAGCACAATATGCTTCCATTAAAACTTTTTTGTACACCAAATAGATACTGTGAGAAAAGTCTTCTGAAGACAAGCAAGAAGAGAACCACTGGAAGATGTTATTTGCATACTTAGTGGTTACATTTTATTATTATTTTGAGATTTGCCACTGGAGATACTTCAGTTTGTTCCAAGTCATGAATTGCTACAGATGGAAAAGGTTTTCAACAAAATATTTTTGCTAGAAAAAAAATTCTGGATAGATGTTTTGAAAAGAATAAAAGTTCTGAACCAGAAAAGAAGCTACTCTGCCAGTACAGGAAGTCCAAAATAGATTAGTAGCTCTGGCTCCCACATACTATACAA
Organism: Astur gentilis; assembly: GCF_929443795.1. NCBI lineage: Eukaryota > Metazoa > Chordata > Aves > Accipitriformes > Accipitridae > Astur > Astur gentilis. The sequence goes on from NC_064891.1 coordinate 18,909,030, forward strand.
AAGATCAAATTTAACAGATGGAAGCAAAGAATATCCCATGTTGGAGACAAATATCATTATCATGAGGCTACTTAGTTGTTTGGGATAAAGTAAGGCTTATTCTCTGACCCAACTACCAGCTATTCCAGTTAATTTCTATTTCACTGCCAGTTAAAATTGTATTTCTAAAATAAAAATAAACAAACAAACAAACCACCAAAACCCCACCAAAAATTGAAATCTAAAAATCTAGTTTGCAGGAAAAATTACTTTCTCTCTCTCCATAAAGAACATAATTTTAGTTATGGATACAAAAGCAGGTAATAGAAGCATGTAAAACTAACTGCCCAAATAGTGTTGCCACCAAAACCATGAGATTTGTGAGCATCGCTTTTTCAGAGAGTAGATTTCCAGTTTGAGTAAATTATCATAAAATTCCATTCTGTCCTGAGCTGGACATACATGTAGCTATATGCCATAGTTTATCTATGAAAAATGTTTGGTTTGTTTTCCCCATTTTAAAATCAATTAGTGCTTTTGTCATATATTTTAAACCTGGAAAAAATGTAATGTGCTGCTAAAAGTTTTTCTGATCTGATGTCATTCAAATTGCAAAATAAACATTTGATAATTGACAAAAATGCCAGAAGGAAACATTTTCATGTTAATTATTGTTTGTGGGTGATCTTAGGTATTTATACACTAAGGATTAAAAAAATATTTTGAAACTATATAGCAAGTTTAATTCTAAATTACTATTTTCTTTCCATGTTCTTTTTCTTATAGTTTGCCTTGTTTATATCATACTTAAGTTAGATCGAAAGCTATTTGTAGAAGTGATCAGGCCTATTTTCACCAGCAACAGCGGTGGCTTGTCATTATCAATGAGGTCTCTGTTCAAGTTTAGTTTCTATGGAAACCACCACTGATATTACTGACATTTGTAACTTTTTTTTAAGCACGTCTTTTGTTCTCATTGCTCATTTTCTCTGTACATTTATGTTGTTTTATTTTGCACATTTAAGGAATGTGGCAAAACCCAGTAATAAGATTCTGCACCATCTATTAAGATGTTATGGTTCTCAGAGGTCTGATCTACTGTGAAAATAAAGGGTATATATGGTAAATGATTTCTCAGGAAAACCTTTTGCTTTTGGAAGTGGCATCAACAATAGGAAATACTACAACAGCAATAGTTTAAAGAGACCAACTCACAGGTAGAACACAGTCAAATCACATTCTATGGTGCAGTAAGTATGTCAAGAACCACAAAAAGAATTTAAGACACACAATTACTATAAAACATATAAAGAGAAGCTAACTACTGATAAATGGTGTTACTTGGCTAATAGATGGTACTACCTTGCTGAAAATCTGACAGATTGTAGAAATATCAGAAGAGATTGTTTAAATTCAATAAACCAGCTGTAAAATAAACTAGACTATGTTGGCTGTGTAATCACTGAGGATGGCATGGTGCCAAATGTATCAAAAATGCAAGCTATTACATAAATGCCTACAGTAGAAAGCATAAAGCAACTGGAATAACTCCTGGGATTTTTCAATTACTTGGCCAAGTTCTTTCCAAGCCTTGTTTAAGCTACAATAAAGTGCTGTTTCAACCTTTGAAGATAGGAGGTCCAAAAGAAATGTCATAACAAATTCCTCCCCTCGCCCAATAAAAGTACCGTCCTAGGTTATTTAGAGGACTCCATATAAAATTAAGGACAGATTTTTTGATACCCGATAGGAAAACGTGGTAGTAACCTGTTCTCAGGCTTTGTATCAGTGAGAGAGAGCGCGCACGTGAAAGAGCAAAAAGGTATTCCATGGAATGATATGGCAATTATGGGTGTCTCAAGATCAATACTGCAGTTTAAGAGAAAACGTATCATATAATAAAAGCACTAGAAACACTGATCACAAAACTGTTCCATCAAATCATATATGAGCATATCTGCTGAGGTTGGCAATAAAAATTACAGAATGTTGAGAAACAAGGAAATATACCATTAGAAAGGAAATGGCAATTGTAGATGCATTGACAAATTACATTTAGTCTCAAGATTTCATGGAATACACCACTGGTAAGTAACATATCTTCCCTATCAACGCAACAGTGACTTATTTCAAGCAACTGTAAAAACAGAGATGCCAGCTGCAATTTCTGGTAGAATCTGACCAATATATTAACCACCAGGTAGTCTGACAAAGGAAGGATTTGTAAACAATGACTAACTACTCCAGCGGCAGAAGAATGTACGATCTGAAGCGTGGGGTATTACACTGGAAGGGAGAAAAACTGTAAAGGAACCTTAAAACGCTTGACAGATACATTTAGAACACTATCATGAAGCCATGAAAGAAAAAGCCTGTCTTTCCAGGCAAATCTGGTCCTGTTCCTTTAGCAACACATCTATAAAGACAACAACTAAGCATATATCACACCAAGGTATCAGTTCTCAAAAAAAGCTGAAGTGAAAAAAAATCAGACTAGGCCTACTGAACAGAAAAGATGTTCACAGAAGCGTGGATCACATGAGTTACTGTTTGAAATGCAGAAGATTAATAAAGCCTATGTCCCTTTTCCCCATCCCCCAAAGGAAGATGATGTATAAACTTGCCTACTCATTACTTAAACAGATCATTCAGAATTTATGATAGACCTCAACCTGCGAAGAAAAAAAAAATTAGTACACTTCCAATGAAAATGTAAGAAGAGAAGATGCAACAACACATCCAGCTCATTTGCATTGTTTTCAAAACAAAAAAGCATGAAATTCTAAGAACTTATAGAAAAATCTCAAGGCTCTGGTGTAATTTTTAAATGGCTATTTTCTTACACATACATATAGCTGAGTACATATAGGGCTTGCACAGCTGTTAATGAACAGAAGGCAAAAGCCAACTCCAACTCAGGAAAAGACAATGGAAGTTCTGCCAGCTGTCTTGGCACAAGATCGGTACTTAAATTTATTGCTAGAGGCTCTAAGAGTTTTGTTAAGGCATCCCTCCTTAATTTGCTATAAACAAAAGGGAATAAAGATAAATAATAGGAAGTTCACATTATGCAGACAGTGTAAAAGAGAAGAAAAAATATTTCCCAAAGCTTCTAGGGAGATTCTACTACAGGAGTAAATCCATGTTCAAGAAGGAGAAGCAGTATACCTAACCAATCTGAACAGTAATGTTCCAGATGAAACAGACCAACCATATCTAATCAAATCAGCAGTTTAAGTGTTCATCACCTCAGGACTGCATCAGATATGATCCTCTGCAGAACAACTAAAGGAAAGAAATAAAGAGATAGGAATTCCAATATGTAAGTGTACCTGAAACCTTGCTAACAGCCTGTGCTGTTGACAGGTTTACTAGATGTGAATGAAACAAACACATTTTCTTATCAAATCTCAGCAACACATTTTTTCAAGATAAACACCAAGTTAGGCTTGGCGTCATCTGTAACTTCAAAGAATTGGCACATTTTGGATAAGTTTTCATTGATATATTTATTTGTAACTTAAGCTATTTTTCACTCCTACTACATATCTCTCATTTCCTGAAAATAAATTCATACTACAATTGCAAGATCATTTACTATCAGATTAACAATACATAGCTTTAATGACTTTATTATTCATTGTGCATCATATTAGTTTTGGCACTACACTAACTTCTTCATAGGCAGATTAAACCAGTATTCTCAACATGGAAACACACATTAATGCAACTTGCACAGAGGTGTAAGAACATCTGACAAATCTTACAAAAGTTTCCATTTCTTCTCATAACGCAAAAGGCTTAACCTCATTTTCTTTCGGTGCAGTCTATCTAGTCAATATGACCCAGTCCCAGAAAGTTACATTTTCACTTGCTGGGTGCTAGTAGCTAGACCTCATAGTTTTACTCCTTTGATAAGCAAAACAAAATAATCCTTTCTTAAAGTATTTCCTACAAATCCTAACTCGAACTATACCCCACATAGTCCCTTCTTGTGGCATGTAATGTGTATACACATATACACGCACATGCATATATATTTACACACACACTTCACAATTCTCTTGGGTAAATGTCATAGGATTAATATTATGAGAATAACTATATATACATACACCTATCATTTAATAAACTTTTCCATCTTTTAAGGGCCTTCTTATTTTACTTCTAAGCAATTATAGTGGAATTTTATTTACTTGATATAAGAAAGAAAAATACAAGAAAAAAATGCATTTATATTTCTATTAATATGAAAAGCAATGAAATACTCAAGAAAATAAGTGGGTTTAAGAATCTGAATACCTAATTGTTTGTGACTTATGCTGCCATTAAGACCTGAAGAAGCCAGATCTCCAGAGCAAGATAGTTTCAAAAGATGCATTTGTTTACTGAGGTATTCTAGTTCAAGGTATGGCAACATCTGAACAAACTAGACAATAACAGAACACATCTGCTGAAAAAACTTAGAGGGTTTTTTTCTTAGCTCAAACTCTTCAAAAGGAAAGGTTACAAACCCAGCAACTTTTACCTTGACTGAACAGATATAAATGCAATAGATATGACAGAAAGGATGTTAACATTTACAGAAAGTCAGGAGAGCAGGCTACTTTTTTTAGCTTCCTCAGTTCAGCAAAGGGACAACTTGATTTTCATTGCTTTATGAGAAATATATGAATAAAAGTAAATTTAGACAGATCATGGGCTTCTTGTAGCCTCCACAGTCATACCTCACATCACCTCTGCTGCTAATTAAGATAGCAATGTTATCACACTGATTTAAAAAAATAGTTTAAACAATATTTTGATTACACTCAAGTAACTTACCAGGAATGTTATACTGGAATTATTTGTTCTCCACTTATCCCAAACAATGTAAGCTCTGAACTGGACTGAGGAACTAAAGTGTAGTTCTGCATCACATCCTAGATTATTTTTCAAGCACCTTCAGAATGAGCATGTGCATGTGCACACACATGTGCATATGCACATCTATTTAATAGAAGCTGTTTTTTATATAAAGTGAGACCCCAAACAGTTTTCATTATACATCATGACCAATACCAAAATGAACTCTTGCCGGAATTAGAAAGCACACTTGCACAGGTAAACAATTAGGTACTTTACCCAGACATACACAAACTGACTTAATTTGAAACATCACCTAACTAGCTTTAGTTTGCATTAAACAAAGAAGGAGATTTAACATGTAATTCTTATTGCCTTTTATTTATACTCCTTTAGTTGCCAGATTCAATGAGGATGCTATGGAAATGTTTAGACCAAGACTGTTGTATTAAGATAGACACAGCCTCTGGCACTGCTACTTATTATGTTGATCTAAGTCACAGGGTGTCTTAATGATGGGTTGGAAAATCCATCTCACTTGAAGTGCACAACCTGAGGTTATATTTAATGGGATTCATTTCAATGTACTCTGCCTCCGCTTGGTACTGGTTTTCTGGGGAGGTGGAGATTTTCACTAGAGGAAAAATAACACTGAAGAGGAACAACAGGAGACTAAAGCAACCTAGTCCATAAGGAGGAAAGGCATGCTATCACTTTTAAACACATCATGTGCTTAAGAGAACCAGTTTCGCTTCTTCGCAAAATAGAATTATTGCATATATCTGTGTTTTGCAGGACCCAATATGAGATCCAGTCTAGAATGATTAAAAAGGATTCTTTTAGGCAGTTTTCTCACGCATTTTGAGCTACATTAGTTTTCTACAATATAGCACAAAATACTGCTACATACGTAAGATACAAAGACAGAAGAAAAGAAAGTTCTGCCCAAAGATGCATTGATTTCAATTAAATCACTTAATATACCCAACACAGGTTTGGGGGTTTTTTTGGTGTTGTTTTTCTGCTTCCATTCACACTACTGCCAGGTTTCCACTCCTCCCTACCCTTTAATTCCAGTTACATGCCATATTCTCTAGACGTCTTTGAGGCCAATCCTTTCTCAAGCCTTTTAAAAAGTAATGCTTCCTTTCAGACCCAGCATGCATTTCTAGAAACATTTTCATGATTTGCGAGTACTTTGTCCTATAATGTGTATTCTAAGAGGAGTTAAACTTGAAGCATGTTAGCATTAAAATCCATAAAAAATGCTAATTTTAAGGATAGCTGCAAAAAAGATTTTCAAAAATTCTAAAGCAAGTCACCTCCACAAAGCCATCTTTTATCACTGAGAAGTGTATTATAATCAAGCTTGCTTAGATTATCTGAACACTAGTCCCACTGCCCTCCACCCCTCATCCCCGATATGCCCATCTCCTCTTTTTCTCTGATCTTTTAGTATCCCATTTTCCTAAATCTTTCACTGTCTAATTTTGGACTTTTGGACCAGTGAAAGGTCAATACCTGATTTTTTTAATATTTTTTTTTTTTTTGGTGCATATATGAAAATAGAGCCAATTCAAGCAAGGCTGAAGGTCATACAGCAGTGAATACACCCAAAGTTGAATTGGAATACACCCAAAGTTGAATTTTATTTAAATTACTTAAAAATAAGAATCTATTTTGTACTTTTACTTCTCTGGCATTACTATGGGGAATTCTATCAAATAATTTTTTTAAAATTATAGTTCAGGCTGATTTGCCTTGAAATTTAACATAAGAAAGAAAACAAAAAGCACACACAAATTACCTGCTTTACAAATATGCTCTTCCATTAATAAGATGGCAGAGATTTCCATTTATGTTAAGAGATTACATGAGTACTGTGAAAGAAAATCATCCCTTAGAATTCTTAATATACTTTTCTTAGCAGAATACAATCCTCAGGATAGGATTTTTTCCTCCTGTTTTTCCTCCAATGAACTAGAATTAGCATGCTCCCGTAACCATGGCAAGTACCAAGTCTGCAGCTTCCCCCTCCCCCCCGCAACTTAAGCCAAACATATATCTTTGAACATATAACACGCATTTATACTGTTTATATCTACATTTTACATTAATATTTTCAGATAAGGTCAGCATGATACTTCTCCTAGAGTGCAACTACGTGTCCTACGTAATTTCTAAATTTTTTTGTCCAATGAAGTGCTGAGCTAAGATGTCCACCATTTCAGGAACATTTAAAAAGATGACAACTGTTGTGATCGTATACCACGGTCTCTAGAGATACAGTCAAGCAACAAGTATAACAACTCTGCTATTGTAATGGACATCTCTATTAATGTGGACTAAAGGCTTTGCATGTGCAAGCATAAGATATTTCATGTAGTTTTCAATGGTGTCGTGTATGCCTAATAGCATTTGAATGCCCAGGGTGTAAAAAAATAAAACCTCTGCTCCCTAATTCCTTAAAGTTCTAAAAGATCCCTTGTAGTCTTCAAAATAATCACACACTCAGCATTACAAAATAAAAATCAGGAGAACAGTAGGCAGCTGGCAAAAAGAGAGCACAGAAACATGAATTAAAAAAAAAGGTGGTGGTTGCTGGTGTGTGGGCTACATTCAGAATAGCAAAAAAGTTCACTCCTTTTAGCAGAATAAACCCCTTCATATCATAACATTCCAATAATTTAGTATTACTTGACATGAAAATAATTCAAAAAAGCTACTAAGCTACAGTTAAGGTTCTAGTTAAAACTTTAAGATAATGGTTTCTGTGTTGTACCCATTTATGAATTGGAGCTCTCTCTTTCTAGTGATCCACATTCCCCCAACATACACATTAAAAGCATATAAAAATTACTTTTCTGTAAATTGTTATTGAAAATAAGTAGTGAAGGTTGGTTTTGTAATCACACTTCATGTATATCAAAAATATGGGAGACCTTTATAGCTGCATATTCTTTAAAAAGAAACATAAATAAAATCTGAAAATTTGTTCCGAGTCTGCTGAATGTCTTTTGAGACCCGACTCTGTGAGATGAAGGACAGTAACTGTTCATTAGTTACAATCTCAATTGTCCTTATTGGTAAAATGTGCAAACATTTCAAAATCAGTCTTTATTAATTTTAAAGGGTTTAAAACTTTTTTTTTTTGTCCCCAGTGGAATGGATTATTGAACAGTTGTATAAAGTATGAAAACCTTTTAGCCCAAAAGCCAAGACAGGAACCAAACAAAAAGCGTTCAAAGAGTCAGAGCTGTAAAAGCCCTTTAAATCACCTGGCAAGTCAGACATCCAGCTACCGAGTGTCAGGTAGACAGACTGCATGGTTTCAGTAAGTAACCTAAATTCAGTAAAAGTCACCAACAGAGAATTGTTGTGAGTTGGATTTTCTTTTATTACAACAAAACCCAAACAAACAAACAAATAAAAAAGAAACCTTCTGAGTATACCCATTAGAAAATTTCATTTCATGAAGCTGTCCCAATCCATGTCCTAAAGTGTATTGTGTTATTAAAAATAGAGTAGTTCTAGATAAAGAATAAGAACAAGGGTTACCTTACATGTCAAGTCACTGAACTGAAGCAAAGACACTTTAACACAATACTCATCATCTCTGAATATCCCAACTGCTCAGATACTATTTCAGGACATACAAATTCATGTATTGCCTCAAATCATCTTTCTAAAAATAAAAACAAAACCAAAAAATATTGTTTTAATTCTGCCATAGAAGGAAATTAACCTACTGTATTGCTTAATGGAGTTCTGATTTGCTGTGTTGCATCACTTTCAAAAATAATAAAATAAGGAAATTCAATTTGCATTAAAAAAAGATTAATTCATCATTATCACTTTACTTAATCTGATTTCAGACAAAGAGTGTACAGTACAAGCACCTTCCCAGAATATCCATCTTAGACTGGACTACAAGAAAACTTAAAAATAAAACAAACAACAAAAAACTCCTCCTAAGTTGTTGTTAACAAGGGCATTAACACAAACAGAAAGCACCTACTTGAGAAGAATATTTTACAGTTCTGTCACCTCCTCTGAATTAAAACATGACACTTGCCATTTTCTCACATTTCCTTTCCTTTTCTTTCATTTGTATTTGCTTTAAAGGTGAATGGAAGGTAAGAATGAAAAAAGGCACCAGAGTGGAAAAAGGAAAATTGAAAGTAGACAAGAGAATTTTTTCTAAGCTTGATGAAATGAGGAAGAACAGCGTACACAAAGGCACAAAAGAAATTCTTTTCATGGCTTCCCTACAACACTGTGATAAAGTACAGTGCACAGCTCTGTTCTGCCCTTTCCTCCTCTTCTGGGAAGCAAAGGCTTGCTCTCTTCTGTACTCAGGGCAGGACAGGAAGTTGTCAACTTGGTTTTGAGACATTTAAAACAATAGAAGTAAAAAAATATTTTATGGTTTCCAACAACAGCCCAAATTGAAGGTAAACTCAGACTACAGTCAACCCTTTGCCTCTAACTGAAGCACTGAGCCGCTGTCTGCCTTTACTTAAGCCAGTACACAGAATTTTTCCTTTTATTGGAAGGGCTGCAAGACCTCTCAAATTAGTTACCTCTATTGTACTCATAAATTGGGCCTAAAAGGTGTGAAAAGATACCTAATGATTCAGACTAAAGACAGAAGAAGAGGCTACAGTAGTGGCATAGCTCTTCAACATGGAAATCAAATATACATAATTCCAGTGCTAACAATCTCTATACCTTTTCTTTTGTTTCATCTTATTGTATCCGAAATAAATACATAACTGCTTACACATAAGGAAACAAAACTAAGTAGCCTCATAAAACAGGATTCCCCAAAATGGAGAAAGAGAAAGAGCTATGCTTGATAGATTTTGTAGACAGCTTTTAGTGTCCAATAGGAAGCCACTCAGATGTCCAGAAGCGTGACATAAACTGGAATGTAAGTAACCTTTTACCGCGTGGACCCCCCACCCCTATCAGCATGCTATTTGTTAATTAAGCCAAATAATGTAGTTTGCCATGATTATGCCATTTTCTGGAAATCTGAGCTAGAAAGTTACAGGGCCTCTTCTGCAAATGTTCACAAACTTGAATTAAAATAACATGATTATAATCATAGAAAGTAGAAAGACACTATAAAAAGGGAGAATGAAATAATAACAGCTGAAAGTCAATGTTGAAAATGAAAGCAACAATGTAAATCCAATTCTGAAAATCCTAAATCTGCTCTTCACTTCGTGAGTATTCATAACTACCATTATGGCTCTTCTGAGGAGCATCAAATTGGTTTCCTATAAATAACAGACCGTTAAAAACACAGTAAATCAAAACTTTGAGGTTTAGGGTCTTGGGCAGGAATGGGGGTGGGGGGGGTGGGGGGAGGGAGGGAATCACACCAGACCAAAAACTAATTCTTTATTCTAGACAGACAGTGATTTTGACTAAACACGTGTTAGGTTGTCTACTTTGAACATGTTGAACTTTCATTTTATGTCTCTCCCTCCCTCCCTCTCCCTCAACTGTGATGAGACCTGCTAGTCTTCCTTCTAATATCCAACACCATCACATAAAACTTTCTTCATGGTGAGATCAACACAGGCTGCTAGACTTCAAGATAGAGGGGAAAGAGAATAGATGGGAAGGGAAAAAAAAACAAGGCTCAAGAGATCATAACCATTAGTCACTAGTTAATGCATCAGTATTTGGCACATTGTTCAGGTGCTTGTTCGTTTCTCTTGCTTGAAAAGAAAACAGAATACAAGGTTTTCTTTCATCAAGTTTCTACAAACTTTTTTATTTAAAAAATGTTTTTAGAAATGTTAACTATTGTCAAGTTCTTTCAAGTCTTTTAGGACAGAGCTACTCTGATTTGTTTTGATCAAGAATCCTATAGGGTAGTAAAACAGTACATTCTGTAGATCTGTAAAAATATGTGGGATACTCTTTAAAAAAAGAAATTGTATCCTGTTGGACGCATACTGAAACATACACCTGAAGTCCAGACAATCCCCTCCTAGGAATTTAATTAATTTACTGAAGGCAAGTAATTAAAATGAAAGTGCCATTGTCTCTAGAGAAGAGAGATTTATTTACGAACTTTTTTTGCTTTGTGTAGAAAAACTTGGTGTTGCTAGGAAAGGGGGGGGGGTGGTTTTTAGATTTGTGGTTTTTTGTGGTTTGGGGGGGGTTAATTTTGGAAAGCTCTTGTTAAGATCTGTTTGTCTTCAGAGAGTAATACTCTGAAGTTTATTTAAAAATCAAAATGTATTAATTATACCTATTAAGTTAATTAAAAAAAGCTCCCCTTGCTCAAATGGGCACTTCACCAAAAGGACATCTTCTGCTGGCTTTCCCCCTAATTGAGCAACATTGGTAGATTATGTAGAACTGCTACTGTTATAACTATTCTGCCAAGAAATAAATTACGCATCACCATTAAAAAAAAAAATAAAAACGCATCCCACCTTCCCTTCAGAAGAGGAGGGTCATTTCTCATCGTGGATGCCTCACTCCACAGGTAAGACACCCTTGAAGGGCGCTTGTTAGCAGTAGACTGCCAGAAACCTGGAACCAAAAAAACGTGCCCTGCAAGCAGTAGAAAGCAGGAGGGGCGCAGCATTTCTCTTCCCAGCTAGCCCATACAAATTTCTTCCAGTTTCCTGACATGTTTTCAAATTAAAAACTTGTGAAGCTGTATGTGTTTAATTATATTTCAGAAAATTTTTGAAGGTATCTTCAACTGTTTCCATAAGGATAGTTTGCATATTCATTCACAGTGTTCTCTATTGAACAACTTCCCTTCTTCCTTAGAACAGCCTAGCCCCTACCTAGCAGACCGACTGTATTCTTTCACATCTACCCTCCTATTCTAACAAAACTTATTCTGTTTTGAATAACGTATCATCGTTTCTGAAACAAATCTACATTCTTCAAGCCATATATTGTCAAATTCCATTTCACAGCTTCGTTTGCACATTCTTTTGCTATTTCAGTGCTGCAAATGGAATAGTTTTCCTCCTCTTGCCCATTTCTTCTCTTTTACTCCCCTGTTTGCTCCAAGTTGCCAGCACCCTTTTCAGCAAGGTTTTGGTTTTGATACCTGCAATAGCAGTCTTAATCTATTTTCCTTTTTGCTGTCTGCATGACGCTTCACAGATTAACATTATTACTGAATTCTAGAAAACTTTCAGTGTTGTACCACTAACAGTAATGCTTGAAACAGATTTCTATTCTGCTGCTCTCAAAAACATAGATATCTGAGCAGTGACACTGAAAAATAGTGAACAGATTATTATTGATGTAATAATTTCAACAACCTGCAGCTACTGCAGGTACCTTTATTATAAGATGTTACACTTATGAAGGACTCCTATATTCTTCCTTAAATATACAAGAACATTTCTTTTTATCTCTGCTATTTTGCAGACTCATATAAAATTATCCTTAAGACAAGGTTGTACAAGTCAAGATGTCTTCCGTGAGCTTGCGGCAGCCCAAAGCTTCCACGTGAGCTTTGCAAACACAGAACTGGCTCTCCATGAGCAGACAAAACCTCCCGCCAGCCAGGCCCACCTGGATACACTCAGAAGTGACTGGTCTGAAGCAGCAAGAGAACACAGGAATTTAATATAGGTATCTTTGAATGTAGTATTTCCATTGACTTGAAAGATCTTTGTACAAATTATAATAAAGAAATTCATGAACATGTCATGAAAATGTCATTCACATGTGTAGCTGTTTATACGAGTACTCAAACATAACAGAAATAAAATCATAATATATATAAACATGAAAGCTCACAGGATTAGCATATCAAACGGGTATTAAACAGCTAATATTTTTGCTATACTCTTGTTTCTTGCATTGCATGGCACATTTAGCAGGTCCTGGAAGTCTCAGGATAAATAAAGTTAGCCATGTTACTAGTTAAGGAATTTCTATGTATTTTTCCGAAGCAGAACAAACGTGTCTCTGTAGTACTGTAGAAGCTAGCTTTATCCCATCATAGAGGCTTTTTATGACTCCAAGTGCAAATAATGAGCAGGAGAACACTTAGGAGTTAATATACAGACTTATGAAAGGTTTTTAAAGAAACAAGAGAAGCAGTGAGAACTTGGTCTGTAAGTTTCACAGAAAGCCTACACCTCCAGGAATGCACTTAAATTGACATTTTCCTTAGAAATTATACTGATGTATAACTTCCTTTTTTGATGTTCTGGTAAGAGTATTTCAGATAAAACCTGCCCAGTTTCTTTTGCATTTGTCAAAATTTCCAAGTGAAAAAGATTTTATACATTTTTGTACCGTCTGATTGATCTGAAAGTCCCTCTGTATTATAAACAAAGGATTTGAGGATATTAGGGGCAGAAAAACAGCAGTAATAAAACAAGTTTGCTTTTGTGCAAATGTTCTTTCTATAAAATATATATTACATAAAAATAAGTTTATGTAGTTTTCCCATCTGTTATAATTTTTTAATATATTAATAATTCATGTATGTGCATAAATAAAAATAATTACAACCTACTTCATGATGATGTATTTTCTTGGTTACTATGTGATATAGGAAGCTATTAAGAAAGTCCATAAAAATAAGAGTTCTCAGTACACTCTTCATTGATTCCTTATACGGAAAGGGCCTGATTTTCCACTCATGTCTATGAATTTACAGAAGTACAGCTTTTTAAATAGAAAGGACAAAGATGGATCTGTACCTCCATTATTCTTTTTCATTTGTTCTTTGGATTAGCCATCTTCAAATACACATACATCACACAATCTAATAATTTGTGCGTCAAGTCCTCAAACTTTAAAATTCTAATAGATTTACATCTAAATTTTTTTTTTTTTTTTTTTGAAAGGCAAAACTGGAATTTCCTTTCCAAGCAGGACAGAGAGACAATAGCTCTTCAGGCAGTCCATTGTGTTTCACTGCACACCTTGTCCCTGAACAAGTCACTAATATTGTTTCCAATACAATACTATGACCTTTACTACAGTGAAAAGTATGGAGCAGTAGTAAGAACTGTTAAATACATCGCATCATCAGTGAAGTAAGTTACAAGTACTGCAATAAAAGAGAACTATTTTTGTGGTGGGACAAAGAAAAGAGCTCCAGAGGACATTTTTTTTTTTTTCTTAAATATAGTTGTTTGCAGGATTCTGAACCTAATGACCTAGGTGGTTGTTTCCAGTTCTTTCCAACACGTATAAAGTAAAGCACTTTACATATTGAGCGATAAAATCTGCAAGGACAAAACCGATCTCTTTGTTAGCATCTATACAGTAGGTGGCACAGTAATGATCTTATAATTACACCATTTGTAACAGCAATACAACAAACTTTTGTAAAGGCAAAGTCTGATCCGAACCTAAAGATGAAGACTAAAATATCACTATCTTAACTTTTATTGCAATGCGGACAGAAATATGGGTGGGAAAGACTATTCCACACAACATTAATATTTTACACAGTTATCTGATGAACATAATAGGAAGACCTTTTACTTCAAAGTTTTGGGTTCTTTTGTACTTAAACTGGGGAGGAAAAAAAGTAATCCTTAAATAATTCCTTTATCAACTTCTTAAGTGCTGCACAGACGACAAACTCTTTTGCAAATAAATCTTTTATCCTAAAGAATCATCATCACATTGCCTTTTCATAAAAACAGAAATTTATAATAATAGTACGAGACAAATCACTACATAGTCAGATGGACCCACAGTGTAATTAATCTTCAAAAATATTTTGTAACATTCTATTTCATATGTTGTAAAATTTAGCTGAACATCTGTCAAACATTAACATGCTTAAACTCCATAATTCTCTCATTAGTTCTATCAATATTCTCACTATAACAAAGCAAGCCATTTATTATTTGCAGTTTTTTAAATCAACTAATAAATTAACTATGTTTTTGCATCCTATTTTTATTTAATCTCTCAGCCTTTCCAGCACTATTTTCTGAATTTCTTTGTTATCACTTGGTTGGCTACTCCAGAAAGGCATGAAACTACTAAAAGCACAAACACAGTTTGTAGTAGGTTAAAAAAAGTTAGAATTTGCAGTTTTGGGCTGAAGGAACAGGGTGCCAGTAATACACTCACAGGTTGCAGAAATCATGATGAAGTGTAGACAATTTAAAAATTACATATTTTAAAAGAATTCTCACACCATCTATTTCTATTAGCATGCATTTTAATTATAAATACCTTCACTTGTTCGTTACCTCGTATTATTCAGACACACAAAGCTGTTTCATCCAAATTCTATTCCTGGTAGGCCTCCTGTATGACAAGCCTGAAGACATGACAAGTAATAGTTAATTTGGGCACATAAGTGCTTAACAAACACAACAAAAAGCTGGGCATTTGCTAGGTACTGGGATTACTTCCATGTTTCTGTAACATTTCCTTTTCGAAAGAAATGGAATATCACATAGTTGTGTCTTCACTTCATAATCTTCAAACACTGTGTGGTATTAAAGAAAGACTCTTTGCATCATTTATTTCCAGAAATACTTTTTTTTTTTTAATGTATATGGACAATTCTGGTCTGCTAAGGCAGTAAGTACTCAGAGTTACTTTCAAGAGCTATAGGATAAAAGAAGTGGGCACAAGAAAAATGAGCAAGAAAAAAGTAGAAAGGAAAATAGGGTTTATATTGGTAGTGATTTTGTATCAAAGTCTGGCAGCAGATAGTTTTTTATATTTATTTCTTACACAAAACATCATGAAGTGACAGTGAATAAGGAGGCTTTCTACCTCTAAGAGTATCCAAATTAAAACCACAGAGAAGCATACCATTTTATGAGGGGAAATTATTGATGAAAAGCTACTCGACGACAAAAGGCCCTTTTGAAATGTACTTACCTGCATACACACAATTCCCCACTAGGCAAGAAACTCCATACTGGGAGCAATGATCTAAAAATTTAATTTGCAGAGGATTAATTCTATACAACAAACTCTAGAGGCTTAATGCTGCAAAACAACAGGAGGAACTATATGCTTAAATCAATGAATTTAATAGGACAAGAAGCTTATTATCACTTGAAAAATAAAGATAAGATTAAGACCAATGTACATTTAAAAAACCAAAGCTACCTAAATGCTCTCCATAACAAAGATGGACCCTGTGCCTACCCTGTCCCCTCTCAATTTTTTTTTGGGGGGGGGGGGGGGGGGGGGGGGTAGAAATCAGGTGACCGGCTCCTCAGGCAATGCTTTGGCTTCAGCAGCTGAGAAGCTGATCTAGACCTTCGCCGGTTATTTTCCCTAAAGTAGTTCTCAATTTCTTCTTAAAGAAAAGAGGTATTGGCTTATTTTACACTTCTACTTATTGCACTGGTCATTTCCATAATCATAATAGAGCCTGATCATTGGCTGTCTTTTGTGACATAGCAATAATGGGAAGGAGTCTTAAGGCTGCCTTAGGCAGCAATCTAGGGATATTAGCATATATCAGGTGCCCTGGGCTCACCGCTTTGGAAGTTTGCAGTAATATCAGGTGAAGACAAAGCAATAGGCAGTTATGAGATAACTTGTCCCCAGGGAAAGTTTTATTCCGGCTTTCCATAGTTACTGGTTTGTGCCCTGGAAGAAAAGAATTATATTCCTTCTAAAAATCCGTATATATTGTCTTCTTTATAATTTTTGTTTAATATTATAACTCTATGCTCTTGTTATTCAAATTAATTGATGGGTCTGTTGTGAAAAAGCTAAGATGCCAGTAATAGTGAGCTAAGTGAGGCACTTCTAAATTTATACTGTATTAGTGTGATGATTGCACCTGAGTTTCCCCAACCCTCTTTTAGAACTTATTACTTTTCATAAGAAGTTAAAAGATAAGACTGCAAGAGTGTCCAATCATCCTCACTCAAATGCTGAAAATGCAAAGCCATACAATACTGGAAGTCCAATATTATAATCGGTAATGAAATATTAGCACCACAGAGTTCCATAGGTGGTGTTACGACAGCTGAAGGAAGCGTACATGTCACTTTCTAATAGATGATTAGATGGATCCCTGAAATAGATAAGATGGGGAAACAATAGGTACTGTTAATATAGCATTAAGGGTCAGGGAAGATAAAATACATTACTGCATCATTTTAATTGGTTTCATAGATTGTAATGTAAAAAGTTAATCCTTGAGCTTTCGGAGACTGTTAAGATATAGAAAGTCAGACTATAACCCACAAAAAGTATGCAGGTTTATCTTATATTAGTACCACTGGGAAGGCAATAACATCATTAAGGACAGCTCAAAAGCTGGAACCCTATTCAAGCAATCCACACTTTATTCTTTCTTTTGCAGCTCCCACTGTATTTTACTTTACTGCCTCGCTGTGGGTTTTCCTCTTCAGACCGCTCACTGACACATCCTTGGCAAGAGGGAGGACAAGTAGTAAGTCACAGATAGATACACAGCTCCCCAAAATAAGAGATAGACAATGAAGACCATAACCAAGACCACCACTGATGGCTGCTTGCTGAAGGAACCAGACAGAGCTTTGTAACTGATAGGAAGGTGGGGAACAAAGTGACAGTATTATATGTCTCATGGGGAAAAGCAAACTCTTTATAGGGTGTTCGAGTGAATTTGTGGGGTCATGTAAAACATGGGATTTCTTAAGGTGATTTTGGGAAAGTATACAACTTACTATAAGGTGTTTAGGAGAAGAGCCAGAGACAGGGAAAGGAGAAATGACAATGAATGAGCAAGGAACAAGCATGGGAAAATGAAGAGAAGGATGATAAAAGGGGAAATGTTACACCTAAAGAAGCTGCTGGTCAGCACACTTACCCGGCCAAGCCCTGCATCTGACAAACTCAGTCTATACCAGCTGTTCAGCTTTAATCCCAGCCAAATTCTGTGACAACTGCCTCTGTTCTCTGTGCATGCAGGTGCATGTGATTCACTAGAGCAAGCTTTAACTGGACTCATCAGGAGGAGACCAGCACCTGGAAAGACCCAAGGTTTGAGCTGGAGACTAGATAAGCAGGACCAGCATCTGCCTATGGATTCTGGAGAGCCTGAAAGTCCAAGAGCTTACAGAGAACAGGAGAGAGATCTCAGAGTGGGTGCGGTGTGTGTGCACATATGCACACATCTCCTAGTGACCTTCAGCCCTCATCATCCAGCGAGTCAAGTGCTGCCAGCGTTTTTATGTCAGTGTCAAGAAAGGCTGTGTTGCTTTGTGAAGCCGCGTATGTGGTTGTGCCTGCCAGGTATGATATACGCTGCAAATATAGTCCTGCTCCTGCCTAGACCTGGAGATGCAGAAGCACAGCAGGCTGGCGGTGTCAATGAGTACCTTTGACTCCCTAGCAGTCAAGGAAAGCCCAAGGGATTCAACTACCCTTAAAATTAACTTGTTTCAGTGTTCTACAGATTTACATACTATTTCCTTGCTTCAGCTCCGATGACTAGATAGCAAAGGCAGTGGCCAACTTTTGTCAGGTTAGAGCGTTATCTCAGTCCCATTGCAAATACGATGAGGCAGAGACAGCTCTGAAAGGGATTGGGTTTTCCAAAGCATTATTTCTTAACGCTGCCATTCAGGGTTTCTCTTGCTACGAAGGAAGAATCTTTCGAATATTAGCACCAAGGACAAAATGAATATCCTCACAGAAACCAAGCAGTAGTACATCTACAAACCTTTAGAGAACATTAATAATAAAGGAAGTCTAAAGCATCCATATATCATTATTAAAATCACTGGAAGCATAATATTCCAGTCTGACATATGGCACTAAATTTCTTCAAGCATGCAT
Organism: Astur gentilis; assembly: GCF_929443795.1. Classification (NCBI taxonomy): domain Eukaryota; kingdom Metazoa; phylum Chordata; class Aves; order Accipitriformes; family Accipitridae; genus Astur; species Astur gentilis. The sequence goes on from NC_064891.1 coordinate 18,927,627, forward strand.
GTTAATCCAATATTATATCTTTGGACTGTTAAATTATGAGAAAAGCTGTACCATATCAAGCTGGAGTATGACAATTATTCAGGATAGATTTTTTTATTATTATTGAAAAGCATGTACAAAGCAACAAGCTTAGTCCTCTAATATTGTTGTGATGTTACATAAACTTCAGGTGTTAGGGTGGCAATATAAAAATTGCTAAACCTGCTCTCTTGCACATTAAGGTGCATGCAAAAAAACCACATTGGTATATTTTATGGCAGTGTTTGTGCAACTTGTAGACTAAAACCAAAAAAAAAAAAATAAATCAAAAAACAAGAACTCTTTTCACACGTTGTTGCACATAGTGGAAAATACCAAAAAATTGGAGGTATCCAATCCAAGTCTGTCAGTGCTCTTTACATGTAAGTCTGTACATCAATGCATGACTTCTTTGGTAGCTGCTGTCTTAAATCTGTACTAACAGCATGTATCAATACCCTGAGAAAAACTAGTCTCAAGTTTCTGGGAGAAATATTTGTTGAGGACAGCATTTATTTATTTATTAACTACTGAGACAGGATCTGCCAAGATTCTTTTTCTCTCTGTATCAGCCTTGTGCTTTTTCTTACCCTCCATAGAAATACTTAAAAAAAAATTTAAATAAACGGCATCAGCAAGCACATTCAACTTGGAATCACTTAACATTTCCTGACACTACCATGAAGACAATTATTCTCTCGAATGTGCAGTACAGTACGCACAGCCTTTGGCTGTTCTGCGAATTTCTCTTACACAAGTATAATTACTTCAGGGGGATTGAGTACATGGAACTAATTGATGTTTAACATTTAAGAAATGTAACACAATTCTATGCCTATGTAAAAATGTCAAAAGTAATTTATAGCATTTGAAGAAATTTCACTGTTGGCAGAATCAATAGCTACACATGGGAAATTATCCCAAATAAAAGTGTCACATCTAATATAAAAGTCTTACCGAAAAAGTAAACTTTGTGGGTGATACAGCTACCTGGTGACAGCTGAAATAACAACGAAGGTATAGAAAAAAAAGCCTAGATTTAATGAAAACATGCACATGCCTGTTGAGAAATTAAAATTATTTTTGCTTCTCTTTGTTCATTTCAGTATGGAAATCACTTCGAATATGAACAATTAGTATATAAATAATGCAGGTGTAATGTCAACCCAGGAAGTAACATGAACTTTAATCAACAAGTACATTCATTATATGCATCATAATCTAGAGTTACTAAAAAGTTCATAACAAAAAAGGGGAAATAATTCCGTTTCTGCAGTCCCCAAACTATAACACATCTTTCAACTAAAGAACATTTCTCTTACTTATGGCAAAGATCAGTCACACGCATATGTCAGTGAAATGAAGGCAAGGTAACCACATTTCCTGCTTCTGCATATATGACCACTAGAAACATGAATAATACAATATCAATAGAATCAACTTCGCATGATGAAAAAAAACTTTTTAAAAATACTTCAAGCATTATGCTAAAGGGCATACCATCAGAAACAATTCTGCAATTTCATCGTATAAGAAATTCCAATGTTCATCAGGGAGGAAGAGAAACAGAATTTTATTTTATTTATTTTTTGAATAATAAATTCTGAAGTGGTGTAGTTCGTGTATTTTTTTATGAAAATATTAAGACCATTTCCATTAATCCACAAAGTCAGACCCAAGTTGTGTTTCAACAGTTTATCTTACCCTTTCTGTTCCAAATACGTGCATACAAGTTGCAGAAAGAGTCTAGTTTAGTTTTGACAGAGATGGTCTTGTAGGATGAACCTTCATGAGCATTTGTAATGGGAGTGTTTCTACTGATTTTCATGAGGCTAAAATCCACTCTCAGGGTATAAGTTTCTCAAGTTTGTTAACAGTCAGCCTTTATGGGCAGCCTTGCAAAGTAAAGCAGCACGGATTTTTATTGATTCTAGGAGGAAAAATCACTGGCTTAAAACTAAGGATAGCATCACAATTATTCCAATACTCAGAATTGTCTTGTGAGACTGGTTTCAGAGAGCTCAGCAGCTTGCAAAAAAATCAAACTATGGGGAACGATGACTAACAGAACATGGATACAAAAGTAATATGGGATCTTTTGATCTGCTTTTACTCTGGGACAAATTGCCTTTACACAAATGAACACCTTTGATTTATTATTTGTAAACATAAGAAATCTACATTTACATCAGTGTAGCACTGCTACTTTCAGTTTGAATAGAGAGAAGAGCATAGGTAGTGAATGAGACAGGGAACCAGTTTCCCGTGCCTATTCACCATTATCTTTGAGACCGCAGCAAATGAATGAGGGAGGTATTCACTCATTAAACAGTGAAAATAAAAACAAATATTGAACAGCTGCATCATTAACTGTGTGCAGTTCAATCTGCATGCTAAATGAGGCAAAGATCCCATGGAAATAGCACTATGTCATGTAATTAATAACTGTATTGTACTGTTTATGCACATGTGCTAGAGATAGTATGGCACAGGTGATTATATATTTGACTTTTATTTTTTTATTTTCATTCATTTTCAGGAGTTGTCCTACACAGATATTGTAGGAAATGGTGCTTAAAGGACAAAAAGGTAAAAAGTTTTTATTAAGCTGAGGCTGGGATGAATAAACTGCTTACAAAAAGCAACATTATCATCTAAGGTAAAATAACAAGTAGTTAAAATGATATTAACTGTCCTGGTAGACTAGAGGTAGCATTTCAGAACTTATTTTTCAAAATATGTTTCTGAAATGGTATGTGTATCAGTATTAACATGATTAAACTTCCTCATGAAATGATATAATTCACAACTCTTCATTTTGAGCAACAGCGAGTATCGTGTTACACATGTACAAATTTTTTAAGAGCATAATGATTTATTATGAATTTCATAAGTACTTTGAGTGATAAAACCAGGACGGTTTAGACATGCAAAGGACTAACCTGCTTGGGATTTCACAATATCTGACCAGTGCTAGTTTGTTACCAATGTTAGAAAACTTTTGTTTTGAAAACAAATTTTTACAGTATCTTGTTTCAAGTGGGACTTATCTTGTATAATTTTGCTAACACCATCCCCTCCCCCCCCTCCAGGATTATCATCATGAGATGATCACTGATAACTAAGATGCTGTTTTGGTCAATAAATATGTATATGTCCTGAATAAGACAACTGCCATCATCCGGTTCCATGAAGACGTATCTGTGCTTCCTTGTCCTGACATGAGTACTAAAGAGTCCTGGGATTAGGGGTCACAATTATTAATGCAGCCATCTCTTCTTGATTTGAACTGATTTTATACAATAAATTTCAGAAGAACTGCAATTACTTGCAGAAAAAAAAAGACTTCAGGGAGACATGGAAATTGACTTACGGCATATATAATATTGAAGAAATATTTTGAATAAGATTAGGAAGTATTGTTAGTGCTACTTTCAAGTGAAGGCAGCTTTTAGCAGGCTGTTAGCAGCTATAAAATCTTGCTTAAATTAATACTGGTCATACAAAAGTTGTGGGGGCATTGGGGGGTTTTGTATGGTGCGCTTTTTTTGTTGTGAGTTTTTTTGTTTGGGTTTTTTGGTTTTTTTTTTTAAGCTTGGCATACTCTGGAGGGAAAATTTAAATAAAAGTAAACTGTTTCCAGTTTACTATAAAATTAAATGATTCAAAGAATGTATAGCAGAAATATACGTCTTCAGCCAAAATAAATAATAAAAGTTTTATTGGACAGCTCTGACTACAGATCCGCCTTCATCAGCAGATAACTTATGAATATATTTTGGATAAGAATGAAAAATCCACCGTTGAAAATACATGGACTGCCGTAACATTTGTTTTCAGGCACATAAATGGTCTCAAGTGATTCATTGGCTAATATCTAATTAGCTCTGCTAATGGTTTCTGAAAGAGATATTCAAACATCTATTCAGAAAAATAATTCCAGTGGTCCTGAATCAAGCAGTGTGAACAGTAATCTGAGAGCAAAGCCAGCAGCATTTCATATTAGCAGCTAGCAGAAAGCAGCAACATACCTATGTCAAAACTGGAAATCCCATAAAATCTAACCTTCAGCTAATAAAGTTGGGTGCAGCTGGGAATTTGCCTTGCTAGAATAGTTTAAGAATTCTGTCTTTATGTTGTAATGACACCTTTGAAAATTATTTCAGAGGCAAAGAGAGATCTACCAATCTCTACCTTTTCCTCTACACTCTTCTAAGTTGTTAGGTATTCAGTATTCCCTTTAATCCATTCTTCTAACTGAAGAAAATTTCTGTCTGAAAGAGTCTGAAATTTGTAAAGGGACTGACAACCTTGCTTTCCTAATTTCCAGCTTTAAAAAGTCCAGCTCATGAGGGATAAAGAAATACCATTCATCTTATGCCAGTTTGATGACGTAGAAGAAACGAATTTCAGATTCATACCTTGGCAAGAAGTAGTCACATCATAAAAATAGTGTCATCACAACCAGTATTCAACCTTAGCAGGCTGGTTAAGGCTTTAATATGTGCCACAACACACAGCTTACCTTCAACTCCCAACAGTGGTCTGTCAATACCAGGTTTTAGGGACTTTCCCAAGACTCACTAAGGAAGTTTGTACCATTGATAAGAAACGTTACTTTTTGCTGACTGAGGAAAGGAATTTGTTCTTTGAGAGCCTAATTCTGAAAGTTTTAGAAAAATTACTTCACTCAATTGACAACAATTTCCACATCTCACAACAGGTTTTGGGACAGTGAAAAATAAATCTTCTTCCACATCTATCATTGATGTAAAATGATAAGAGAGTAGTTGATATCAAAGTAGTGCCAGACAGCAAAATAATACAGACTTGTAACATTGTGAACAAAAGTCATTAGCTACTTAATCTAAAAATTCTTCCAAGAATAAAGGAAAAGACATTTACATGCAGAAGAGATCATAAAACACAAAATGAGAGGAAAAATAAAAAAGTCACCAACAAAAAGGCCCATGTGAAAAGTTTTATATCCCAAGGTAAAGCTGCCTTCAATATTTGGCATAAAACTGCTATACTGGCATTTAAATTGGCATGAAGTTAAGAGTTCCTGATTTTTACATTGTGAGGGGATCATTTGTTTTCACAACAAATAAAGGGGCTATGGTCTTACAATCTCCCCTTCAAAGAAGGAAATAGTACAAGATTGTGAAGCTATTTTTCAAAGTGCAGGTAACAGTTTGAAACATTCCTGTGTACAACAGAAAATGGGAATGAACCCATAACCCATTTTATACCAGTTTATAACAAAAAGTCTTCCATTAAAGGCAATGACCTAACTTCCTTCCCTCACGCCTACCTACAAGCTGCAGTTTTTGAGGGCTGAGTGGGGGAACTGTTTGTTTTGGTTTTAAGACGAATTTTTTGACTGCAGATTAAAACCAGAAAGCCTAATCACTGTCGCCAAGGATAAAGCCCCTTTTTTCATATAAGAGTTTGAACTGATACCACTCAAGTAAAGTCCATCTACAACTGCTAACATCAAGAAGTAATATATTTTTAAATATATATTATCTGGGCATTGCAGAACAATACTTCTATCAATGACAGCAAACAAAAAAGTTCTGAAACATCACAAACAGGAGCAAACTTCCTTGAAAAGAAGTGTTTTATCTGAAATAGTACGCCCTTGAAGTATCATTGCCACAAAGAATTTCCAGGCAGCCTGATACCACTGGTCCTTACTCCCAGTAAATTTCCAATATATCACACAAAGCAGTAGAAAAAAGTGGAATCTAAAACCGTCACCATTTAGCCTGTCATTTTCATGCCAAACCTAGAACTTGTTAACAAAAGGGATTGCAGCAATGTTTATTGACTCAACGAAACAATCAATACCTTCTGAAACCTCTCCTATGCATCAAGAAAGCTTTTTGGTTTTTTTTTAAATAATCTGAAGCAGCAAGTGTAAACGTATGTTATTTGTCCTGAGCAACTAATTATACCACCAGATAACTTTTCCAAAGTAAAATTTAGAGTAAGGAGGGAAGTATTGCAGCTTCAGTAAGTTCAGCTGAATTAAAAAAAAAAAAAAAGAAAAAAAAGAAAAAAAAAGGCATTATAAGATCAACTGAAAAACTAATCTAATGTCTCTAAATCAAATCCAATTCAAAACTTGAATTAAAGATGCCACATTTGACTGTCATTTGACATATATACCATTGCTGCACAGGCAATCAGTTTTATCACTCATGTTGTGTTTTGATAAAAGTTATTTGTAAACATGTTCTAGAACATCAGAAGGCAAAGATTGAAAGGTTACTTTAATTTATTCAGTGTTACATTAAAAGTTTTTTTGCTTATAGTCAATATTCAGGAAAGCTCATTTTTTTCTTCTGTCACTCCTTGTTTGTATGCAGTATGACACTGATGACTTTTTAAACAGTTTTAAAAATTGTTGGCAAGTATTTGCATCCAGATGTATAAAACTGAGCAGAAAGCAATGCCATAAATGCATAAGTTACGGACAATTAGTAGGAGTAAAGTGTGCTTCCTACTCTAAACTATGTTTATTAGACAAATTAAAACATTATGTATGCATACAAGGAACCTGAACTTATAGATATGCAACAGAAATCTTGATGTCAGAATTTGCAATGGTAAGGTTATTTCAACACATTTGACTAGAAAAATAAAGGTACAGGAATAATAAAGAGATGACTTATACAGCTAGAATTTAAAAAAAAAAAAAAGTAGAAAAGTAACCAGTCAGTTTTCAATCAGTGAGAACTGCTGTATCATCCTAAATTTTAGCTAAAAAGAATTGAAAATGACAGATTTATTCCCGTGGAACTTTGATACTACTGATAAGCAAAAGTTCATTTGGTTTGAAGATAAATTTGACATCATCATTTATTAGTAAGCAACCCACTGGAGGAGGCTAAAGTTTCTGATTTAAGTTCTGCAGGAAGTTAAAGTCTTCTTTTCTAATAAAACAGAAAACTAAGACTTCCAAGTCTCTTGGGAAAGTGTTAATAAGTATACAGGAAATAATTTTCAAAAAAAAAAGATACCATTGAAAACCATGTCAATTCAGCTGAAATGGAAGCCTTAGATTTTGAGGTCAATTTATTATGTCATATTTTTAAAGTTAGTGTTATGTAAAGTAACCATAGCAGTTTGGGTTTTTTTTCTTTACAAGCAGTGACTGAAAACTACCTTTTAAATCTATTTTAAAATCCATATTTGAACTCCATTTGACCTTGAAAAACCACTGCCTTACAGTTCTACCCTTGAGACAATCAATCTGTTGCCTTAAAGCTATATAATACTCTGATTAAGTCTTATATCCCTGTTTGAATGCCAGGGTATCAGAACAGTAGTCTAGCAGTTGGACAGAAACAGAGGTTTGGAAACAAAAAGCAAAGAAGAGCGAGAGGGAAAAGTAATTCAAGTAGTAAAAACTTCCAGAGAGATTTTTAAAACTGAGCTTTCTGCTTGCCTACTCAGCCATTTCTTGGCTTCTGAATGCCTTGCAGTTCAGTCTTTATGCTCAGGTTTTGCCTTTTTTCTCTTGGCTTCAGTTTTTGTTTGAAGATAACAGCTGATAAAAAATATAGCTACTCCTATCACTTTCTCCTCCCTCATTTCAAAGGCTGGATTTCAGTGATCCAGAACACTTGTTTCTTTAACCAATTTTTATGGATACAGAAGTTACTAAATTTAGACAGATTAGATGTCTTTAGAAGTTATCCAGAAGTATTGCTATCTCCAAATTTGTGCCTTTTTTACCATCAACTTAACATTTATTACACCTGTAGTAATACCAACTGCTAGCCACAAAACTATCAATAAAAAAATGAAATCATATAATGGACTACATATTTAGATGACACAGAAATGAAAAGTAACTTTGAACTGACTGTTAATAAAAATAATTCTATTGAGCCAGCAGAGCACTCGCTCTTATGTGAAAAGCAAATGAAGAACAATGGATCCAAAGTATACAGGTTTTCCTAGTGACTGAGCACACATTCCAGCAACATGACAATGTAACCATACTTAATGGCGATACCACTCTGTAAATATTTGTCGACTACAACTGGAGAAATGAAAAAAAGAAAAGTGGAGGGGGGGGGGTATCATGTATCATTTCAAACACAATTAATCATACTTGCAGAATTTATGTTGCAGCAAAAGTGCCGCCTCTTTCTAGAAAGGATATTGCAAGAAAAACACTGACAAAACCAGTTTCTCCAGTAATATGAACTATTATTAGATTCTTCTTTGGGGAAATGATTGATGTGCAAATACATTTCATTCAGTCTAACATGCACATTCAGTTTTCAGTTTCTTTTTCCTTAACATTCATAATTAAAGCCACTTACCAGATTAAAGAGAAATGAGTGATTATGTAATTATACGCAGAGATAAAATGTAGATCTCAAATCATTATTAGCACGTTCATAGTTTTTGTATGTGGGGTTTTTTAAAGTATAACACAAAATACTTTCAAAATACTTTTGTTTTATTAACACGTGAATAAAAAAAATTAAAAAGAAATCAAACCAAACAAACAGCTCCTCTACAGGTATAAAAATAATTTGCATTGAGCTACTGAAATTTGAAACGTGAATCTGTTGCCCATTTCGTATAATTTTTCATACGACTTAGACACACGTAAACAAAAACCACACTGCACTTCGTACAATGAAGCAAGTCCTAAAGTATGTCTAAATATATTTGCGAAGCCTTAAGTGTGAATACTGTAAGAGGCAAAACCATATACAGCCTTTGTTCCAGATTTACTAAGCATCAGTGAACAGAATCATAATATTGTACTAACCTACTGAAGGGAAGCAAGCCAGAACCAGGTCTAGAAACGCTCCCCATTCCACCATAGGTAAACCATGAAAAAGACTGACTCTCATTAACTTCCCTCTATTCCACGTTGCTCTGAAAGTGGCCAAGCATCAACTATACACACATCTGCACACAAAGTAACACCCAGTAAGTAGCGGTAGGGCTATGCAGGACTTTTAGTCCTGTTTTGAAGAAAAAGTGTTTGGAAAGAAATTGGCTTAGTCCTGTTCTCCTGCGTGTTCAAGGAAGCCAAGGTGCTGAAGGTTGTCCCCATTCCGTCTGAGAGGGTTCTCTGAATCCACCAGCCCCCGGGCCACACTGGATTGCTCCGGCAGTGCTGACGGGTACTGTCGCAGACGGATGGCAGAGCAAAGGGGACAAATACTACTCACTAACGCTCTAAGTTAATTGAAATTTTCTGGTTCCTTAATTATGAATACACAGTTCACAGTTGTGAAATATTGGAAGTTTACCCCTTCTGAAGGGCAAGTTAAAACGGGCAACCAACTTCCACAATGCTGAGCTTCAGAGGATCCATAATATCACACTATGAATGTAAAGTGCAGCTTCAAAGCTATTCATTCCAGAGTATGATATATAGGTATTAGAATAGCATATATCAAAAGACAGACCAAAAAATTCTCTGATTTAAGATATACATATATTCAGGATATAGTTCTTTCTAGACAGGTTCATTATAAAAAATAAAAACAAAAATCTATGCAATAAAACGCTTGATTTGAGATACTAAGTAGGTTACAAGAATGTTACATAAGATTTATGTGGGGGTTTTTAATGATAGTAAAATTATTTTTAATTAGGACAAAATGTAGGAGGAAGACAAACTCACTCAAATCCCTCCATAAATTATTTTCTGCAGCTGTGCTCTGTTTAGTATCAAAATCTGTTTTTAAGTAAACTCAAGGGTAATCTGAGATGCTACCAAATTTGAGAGTACTGCAATGACCTACTGAAAAAAAAATTTTCTACTCCATGGTCTCATCCAGAACTTCATTTTCTCTTTGTTAAAGCTTCTCTGGATTGGCATCTGGGAACCTATGACCCTCTTCAGTCACTCGTTGGAAGAAAAGCTTAAAACTGACAGCTGAACTATGCGTTCACATCATGATTTAGGATTCAAAGTTAAGCTTAAGCATGAAAGGCAACTAAACCGACCAAATCAAAGGTTAATTATGTTTCCATATTGAAGAGAGGCATATTATACTTCATGATAAATCAAATTCCATTACAAAGCCAGGGTAGGGTTATTTATCCTGCAGCTGATTTAACCCTAAAAGAAGCGCAATAGGAATACAGTTGAAACAGAAGCGTCCCATGTTTATAAAATACACTTATCTTGCATATGTCCTCTCTTAAGTCCCCATACTTTTCTTACTATGTTGACCTTTTATCCATCAAAAGATTGTGGCTACTAAAACCCACAGTTCTAAATAAGTAGTTTTTACCTCTACAACATTATAGCCGTAGGGGTTTTTTTTTTTCCCCCTCTATTCTCAAGAGAGAAAGCCATGACTCATCACTAGAAGTTACTATAACCAGGAAACTATCCTTAAGAATTTGAGGCATCTAAACTAAATCTTAAGGGAGAGGATAAATTTTTGCACTTTTTATGGTTTTATATATTTTTCAAGAAGCAATGAAAAGGGAAGGAATGGAGAAGGTTTTTGTGGGGGGTTTTGTTCTTCCCCCCCCGCCCATTTTTTCTTTTTCTGAATTTTTCAATTTGACTGAAAAAAAAAAATCAGAGATTACAATCCTTTAGCAAGCAGATTGCCTATTAGTGGCTCACCTGTATGTACTCAGATAAATATGTTTTCAATAACTCTTTGTTTTTTTAAGTTGCATAGAGTAATGTCTTTAAATAAAGGAGATCTTAAAATTTAATAACAGTTACTTAAAGAATAATTCACAGAGTTAAGAGCACAGGAAGAAATAAATGGCTTTTAAGGACTATTAAGCAAAGTGAAACTCAAATGTTTCATAACTCCAAAAGCTTTTTTCTGTAAGTATACTCAACATCAAGAACATTATTATTATGAACACCTTGAAATGACATTCTGTTCATCCCCTTGTAATTTCTGTTTCAGTATCCATGAAAGATGTTGGTCTAAGAACAGCCTCTATTTATTATTTATGGATATTCCACCAATGGGTGATGGCAAGAGACCAGTTTGTTCTCTCTGAATGTATACCCATGTGCGTAATGCAGCACGTAAATGGAAAGTTATATTTACTATGCTTTACTAAGGCTTTTAAATATGCGAAAAAAGTCTCTAGTCTTATAACTACGGAATTGAAATATACAGCTTAGAAATAAAGATTTCATGTTAGTATTAATCTTTTTTAAATTTTTAATGCAACTTATAACCTCAAAATAATGATTCAAGTTAACCTGAGTAACAATTTTTTTAAGTGCAAGTTGTTCTTATTTACCTGTATGATTTCCAGAATTTACCCAGGTGTGGCTGCCTAATTTTGAAGTCATTTTTTTGCCATTTCAATATCTTTTGGCAATTTGAACAGTTCTGAGTGCTGTTCTACACTCAGTTTACAGAAGATTAGATTACATTCAATGCAAGGAAAAAAAAAATCCCAAAGGAACATTTACTGTCAAAGATGGAAGAAAATCTATTTCATTGATGTAACCTGCATATAGTCATAAGACCATAATTTAAAGTCACAGTGTGAAACAGACAAGGCACGAACATTTTGGAATCAATAGCATGAGAAACTGTCTAATGAGAAACTTTTCTTTCAGTCCTTGCTTTATAGAAAGTATTTGTCTGGTACTTTATTTTCTGATGCATCCTTATCCACAAGGATACTTGGTCATTTACTTTGGTCCAAAACCATCTTCCAATATTCAGAAATTAAAATGAAATACCCAATTCCTAGATGTCTCATTTCTTGATTACCTTTTTAAAGAAAGCTTTGAAAAACTTTTCTCATTAAAAACTAATATTTCAATATAAGTATTATCCTTTTCCTTAGAAAAAAAGAAAAGTACAACTATTATTTTCTGCTTTTAAGAGCAACTAGAGCATATGTGATGGAGATTCCTAAATAGGGCAGACAGTACCATGAACACAAGTTATCCAGGTTTTTCCACTCCACAACGATTGAATTATAACCCTCATTTTGGAAAACGCTACGGTCTGAGCCTACAACTCAAACTTAGCAATTTTTAAGTAATATCAAAGTATCTTTAGTGTTTTACAATGAGAACACAGCTGAGCTTTACAGATGTGCTGCATGGGCTTGAACAATATCTCAAAATAATTACTTTGGATTCTGAAGTTTTTCCACATACAGTTTTGGCATGCAGGACATGAAAATTACCATTGACTTTCAATAAGACTTAGGCTCCTAGATATCTAATTGTCTGACTTTTACTTTCCAAAAATCTTTAGAAAGAGGCAGATAACACTGGTGACCTAAATTATTAGGTCTTCTCTTTCCTTTCTTAAAAGGCACTCCGTTTAGTGTAGATTCTCAAAGAACCTACAATGGGACAAGGTTTTCTTCATCACAATTATGATCATCATAAAGACTGTCTTTATAAAAACCAAGCATTATCAAACAATATTCACCACGCTTTGCAGTAGTGATGAACACATAAATATCACTATAACAGTCAACTTAAACTACTGCTAAAAGCCCATGTTCTACTTGACTCTTTCCAGTCATACTCCCTGAATTGCTGTGGGAGCTTCTCACTCAGGGAACATTCTCACTTAGAATAGAAGCTTTGACAAAGAAAGATAGAGGAGAATACTGGTTTCTGGGGGGGAGGGGGGGGGGAAGAGGAGGGGAAGAGTCCATTAAAGAACAAATATTCCTTAAAGATGCTGGCTTGATCGCATGTTTAATATTGAGGTCACCTGTAAGCACTTGCTAACACTCACTACTAAAACAAAGCAAAGCAAAAAAACCACACCCCAAAACAACAACAAAAAAGGGAATGTCAACAAGTCCAGGCATACAAACATCCTTGTTTAGATTAGTTTCACCATGCTGCTTCAAGTGCAGATACATGTCTAGTTTCCCTTCAGCGAGAAACTAGCAAAATATACATTTATATTTCAAATATCTGATAAGATCCTATTATAATCTAAGCCTTAGCACCAGGATAAAAAACATTTTCTCTGAAGGGACAAATTTTGATGTAACCAAGACATTTCAGATGTGTAGGAGGCAATGACAAATGTAAAATTAACGTAGATTGCTAATTAAACGTTAAAGAAAATCTTTGACATTAACCTGGGAACAATGGCTTTAAGAAAGCTGAGAGTAAGTCATATATTTAGTCAAAACAAAATTGTTTATTGCAGAAACAGTGAATTATAGAGAAAGGTAGTGGCTGCAAAGCTCATAAATTAGCTCAAGAGCAACCTAGATGCATTTCTGGAGGGAAAGATTGAAGGAGTAGTAAGAAAACTGAAAAATGGATTGAGATCAGCAACAACAGAAAGAGGCATGCTGTGTGGATAACATTTTCATGTTCTTAAAATTTCTGATATTCTTATCTTGGCACAGCAGGATTATGTTGTACTTAATTGAATTCTGAAGACTTACCAAAAAGGTGCATGCAACAAATTTGCATTGAATTTCTGTTAAGCTTGTGAAACTGAATAGAACACTTCAGCTGGAATGGACCTACAAAGGTCACCTAGTCCAACTCCAACTAAAACACCTTTCCTCTCTTCACTTATTTCTTCACATGACAGTATATTGAAGAGTATCCTTTTCCTTTGAGGGCTTGATTCAGTAGCATTATTTCTCCTTAGCATCCACTCTTAGTATATGTAACAATCTGAAGAACCCTGGGCATGCATCATCTCCTGAAGGGTTATTTCCACTGGCATGGAGCCAATGTCATTGCCCTGGTGTCAATGTCCCATTGCATTTGTCTCATACCTATAGGGGCTATCTAGAACAGATATCTATTCAGATATCTGAAGACAGTTCCCAAACTGGCAGACCAGCTAAAGTTTTAGTCTGTCAGGTCACTCCTGAACCTCTCCTGTATTGCACTTCATTTCTTTTTTATGTGGATTTAAGGCAGTAGTTTGAGAGTCTGTGGTGGTTTGGTTTTTGGTTTGGGTTTTTTTGTTTTCTTTTCCTGGCAAAATGGAGCAATAAAAAAAATATTTGGATTCAGAAGACAGAGCAGAAAAGACTCAAAAGGTCATCATATCTCTCTAGAAGTATGCGAAGAATAAGAAGATGGTTTGAGCAAGCAACCAATTCCTGCATGGCTTAACTATAACTAAAGTTACAAAGAAAAAGCCTAATAAGATCCACGTCCAAAGTTGGAATTGCTTCTGTAGCTGCTCCTCAAGGCTTCCCTTAAGGCAGAAAGTAGCACCATATGAGTTTAAACATGTGATCTCCCATTCTAGAAGACTGGTACTCTACCTATGCTAGTCTGCAACTACTTATAAAAGATATCAGGTTTGGAGCAACATGGCTAATACAACATGCTTCCAGTTGTGTCCTCCACTCTGAGCTGCATCATTAGCAATACAGCTATTTCAAGCATACCTACATTTCCTTCACCAAAACCCTATATGCTAAGGTTCTCTCAAGAAAACTGCGCTGTAACAGATTTTCTTTTCCTTTGTTTCTATGCAACAGTGACAGCAGTGCAGAAATTGGATGAGCACTGATGTGATGTCACTTGAATAAGTAAGTTAGAAAGGAGGTCTAGCCAGAAAGACTTGTTACTGGCTGGCAATCTTTTTCATTTGCGCCTATGATTAGCTACTGGAATGTCTAACAAGCCCTGTGTAAGCAGAAATTATTTTTATTTGTGCTGCTCTGCTATATTTCTTTTATGAAACATCAGTGCCTCTATCCAAACTCATTTAGCTTGCACAGGTTGTTCATATTTTACCTCTTCTGATTGATTGTTGATTTTCCCACATCTTGCCTCTAACCAAGTTTAAAGAAGTCAGGTCAAGCACGCCCTCTGTGACTGCAAGGGCTAATTAGGAAGGAATGCCCTTCAAATCCTGAGCATTACGCAAGTTTGAGAAAAAGTAATACTGCCTGAACTTGTAGGGCTTAATTCATTATGTATCTTTCCACTCACTTCTTAAGAGCAGTAGTGATCAGACTGTGCAGCTCCATCATGAAGCCCTCAGACAGAAGGAGGAAGCAAATCCACAGTGAAAATATAGCAGCACAGAATTTTGAGAATGATGCATGACTTCTGAGTGTTAATAAGGACCAGCTATTGCATGAGAGTAAGACAACACAACTGCGATTTCAGTAGGAAAACCTATATTGCCTACAATAGAAAAATGTATAAAAAGCTTGTTTCACAATATTTCCCCCCGCCCAAAGGTCTGTAATACCCATCATGGTAAAAACTGCAGCAGGAAGAAGAGGAGGTGGGTGTCCCCAAGTCTTAAACACAAGATGATCAAACAACAAAACCAGCTTGTTTTAACCTTTCAGATAAGAATTGTTAGAAAATCTGCTGTGGGGAAAAACATGTCCAAAGACAAGGCACTAAAATCTCATCTTTAGCTGCATACTAAAAGAAAAAGAATCTCAGAAAGTGGTAATAAAAGTACACAGATGTTTTATTTATGGTGGGAATACACCTGAGGTTCAAACACTACTTTTACTACCAGAATGGCAGCTTCAGTTATAACCACTAATAACAGTTCCACATGAGAAAAGTCACACTAAATGAGAGGTCCAGGGTTCTCACTTTGCACCATGGAAACCACAAAGTAACATCTTACTGAGATTCTAATTCACAGATTCCTTTGGGTCCAGTGGCCTCCAGATCAGTATTGAACAAGATCTATCACAGCTATTATAATGCATGCTAGATGAAGTTTTTTTTTTATCTTTCTAATAAAAAGCCAGGATATAGATACACTGAGCTGGTGTATATACAGCTCTGCCTCAGTTTTTGTGTTCTCATCTGGGATCAAACTTCTATAAGTAAATGGAATTAAATATTAACTATTTTTGCCAAGAAAAATTGCTTTTGTTCAGATTAAAAAGACAGCAGTGTGGGTTTATTCATGCTCCATCTGTTGTTCTATTCTCTCCAATGGCAACTTCAAAGCACTTTAGCATTATCGAGTGTTTGCGAAGGAAGGGCAGCACAATAGTCCTCCCTCAGAGAGAGAGAAAAAAAAAAAATCAGAAGAGTTCAGAAGTGAAAGAAATTCTTAGTCACTCAGTTGGCTGTTTAATCCACTATTTAATTGTATGTGTATTTATTTCTATTGATTTCTTTTTTCCTTTTTTTTTTTTTTTAAGACTGATGGAGAGAAAATAACTTGCAGCCTTCTTAACACAGGAACAATTACAGCAGGAACCCATATCCTTTACCAAATGAACAATGCTATTCATAAACGATGCAAATTTCAAAGGCTTGTTTCCTGCTGCTAATTTTGCTAGTGAGTTGAATAAGCGGGGGCACTGCTGGGAACAGCAGGAGATCTTTATGATACTTTTTCAGAAAGGGAAAGATCTGATGACTAGTGTTAATCATTAAAAAGCAGTTATTGTAGGTGTCAAAAAAAAAAAGATCCGAAATACGATCCTTTTTTTCCCTTCCAGCCTTCCCTCCCTACCCTCTTAAGAATTCAGCTGTATGTAACTCTAGGAAAAAAAAAAAAGTGGGTGATTTAAAACCTGGTCTTGCATATTGATTAGGTGTTCCCTTTAAAATTACATTGCACAGGACTTGAACAAAACAAGACAAGCAGATTTTTACCTCCCTCACTCTCTATCTTCACACTGGCTGTTAAGCTATCCCATTCCTCTCTTTTTTGGTTTCTTGAATCTGTCTGATTATAGGCATTAACAAATAAATCTGCAGATTTCAGTCTACTGTAGGAAAATTTTTAATCTTGCTTGACACTTTACACAAGTCCTCATCCAGGAGCTGTTAAGGAGCTTAGTTCAGAACTATATTTCACAGCTCTTCTGGAATGCTTTAAATGACCTCATTTCCAACCTTGCAGTATCACTGTCTTCCTTCGCGGTCAGGTTTTAATTCAAATTTGTTGTATAACTTTTTTTTTTTTTTACATAACACTTTAGAACTGCATAATACTCCTAAGATTATTTTGTTGTTGCAGTTAAGAAGGCTAAAGGCTTTCCTGCCCTGGTCACTCACACCTGCCCCTAGAGTTGTGCTAATACAACTATGTGTACTAACATGTTATAAACCAAGTCACCAGAAACAATCATGTGGTGGATAAAACAGTCTTCAAAAACATTGCCATTAAATATCATTGATGTGCTGTGAAAAAGTGATGTTTCACAAGCAATAGAGTCAGCACAAGTGAAATAACAGGGAAAAACTAACAGATAGTAATACCCTTTTAATGATTGTTTTACCCTAATAAAACCCAAACATATCACAGACTATACCTCAAATACACCTGTGTTTATTAGGAAGTTCATTTACACATTTTCACATGCCCACAGCAGTAATTAAAAAGCTGCATTTTTTTTGTAAGCAAAAAAAAAAATACCACCTCCATATAATAAAATCACAGTTTATACCATGCATGGGTTAGGATTTCAGGGAGAATGCAGAGAGGTTGGCTTCGGTTGTTCGTTGGGTTTGGTTTTGGTGTTGTTTGGTTGTGTGGGGTTGGGGTTTTTTTTAACCAAAAGCCAGCAACAGAAATACACAGCCAAACCAAACCAACCAACCAACCTAAACAACCTTGATGAGAAAGCGTTAAAACTAAAATGCTTCTAGTCACTCCTTAGAGTATAGTAAGGCTCCCCACCACTAGAGAGATACCTGCCAAAGGCAGCTGAAATCCCAGGTGTCATGGTTAAGATCAAGAGGAAACGGTCCTGCGACGTGGCCAGCATCAGGTTGCTGACAAACTCGCATGTGGAACTGAACAGGAGAGGGTTTGGCCATTAAGCAGAACTGAAACTCCCCAAAGCATCTCATACTTCCCCCGACACTGTTTCATTTCAATCCTAAATGGAGTATATACTGCAGTACAAGGCATGTTTCCTCTCCCACCCTCAGTGTGTGTGGGAAGAAAGCGGGAAAATAAAAATCAGTAGTTCTTTCAATCATGAACAACCCTGTGGCATATGTCATGTACTGTTTTCTTCATGCCAGCCAAGTATCCTGGAATTAAGAGCTACTAGGTTGATAGTGTGGTCGAGATTACTTCAGTAACAAATATGGGTTTAGATCCGCAGCTGTGAAAATTCTGCCTACAGTTTTCCTTCAATCTGAGTTACAATAAGTGATGTCTGTACCCCTCAGGCTATTTTCAGTGGGTTAAGGACTAACAAGCAAATCTGACTGCTGACCCACTCCTATATTATAATTAGTTCTGACAGAAAAAAAATCATGATGCAATCATACTGCTTCATAACTTTTAAGGAAAAAAAGCTTTAAATTCTGTAATCTATAGAATACGTTGTCACAAACAGCTGCTGATTCCTGGTTGCCAGTAGAAGGCTGTGGCATTTTAATGTGCTATAAGACAAGTCAGAATCCTTCATGAAGGAGTGAGAGGTAACACATCAAAGGTCATAATGGCCCTTTTCAGGAGCTAAACAATAAAAGTAAAAACATTCAAGTCGAAGTCTCACTTTTCCAGGGTGTGTTTTTGTGTTGTTGTTTACCAATAAGACACCCTTAAGTAGTCAGTATCTAGTCAGCATCTAGAGACTAGTTTTATCGTCACAAACAGAGAGCTGCACCTTTGTCAGACCACTCCACCATATGCCTTCTGGTCAGTAAATACACTTCACCTTCATTTTGTATACACACTGCCTCAAATGCCTGGGTGCCTTGACTGAGATCAAAGAAAATACTAGGCACATGCAATTAGCATTACCCACAAAATAAAAAGGTGGCCCTTGTTTCAGAGAGATTTCAGTCCAGTAACTATTTTCACCCATATTCCCTATAGTTTAACCAAAGCTAAACACACACATGAAGAAAAACCTTTCATCCAGCAGTATGATTTTTATATGGGAATAATACAGAGAATCTCTTCCCCTTTAGCCGTTTCATGCTAAGACCTCTCTTGCACACTTTTGAACGAGTCACAACTCTGTCCCCCCCAACCTGTTCAATTCTTTGGTTGTTACTACTTAAGTCAGTTGTCAAATTTCTACACATGTACAACAACATTGTAAGTCAAAACTGAATATAACTTCAAGCACTTAACACTTCTCTAATTTTTTCTCTCTCTCTCTCTCTGCACTTGCTCTTTGTAGGGCAGAGTAACCCATACCGATTAAGAGGAGAGCAGCTTCAGTGGGGTACTGACAGATTGATGTTCAGCAGTCTCTGCCAAACAAAATAGCACCTCCGGGGCAAGGTCCTCCGGGATCATAGTGAGGTAATCAACAGATCACTGCCACAGCACTTCTCCCTCCTGCTCTCTTATTCACTCCCAGCTTCACAGTTCTGCTTTCTCCCTTGAGAGCAGCGTGACACTTCCTGCTCAAGTGACTGGGTCACTTCTGCCAGAGCAATACACCTTATTTTTGTCTTTCCTCGCACTCCCAGGTTAGCGTGCTGAATCAGCTCACAAAGCTCTGGTGAATGCCAGACCTGACACCGAGTAAAGAGTGAGAGCACCCAGCCAAAGCAGAAAGCAAGCCAGCATTTCAACACAAGCCTAAATTCATCCTCAGGGACTGCAAGTTGAAACAGCACATCTGTGGGCATAGATTATTTTGTTTTCAAAATAACAAAGAATAGGAGGAAGTTATACATCTACAGGAGATCATCAGCAGTACAAGTCGTCTCAGTTTGGGGCTCATAATACTAGACAAGGAAAATCAGTTGTCCAGAGAAAATCCAAGTTTCTTCGAAATACTTCAGTATTCAGTAACCACCTTTATGTCACTGAGGATCTTCCTCCCATATACAACAAATCAGACACAAGTACTCTAAAACCCATAAAAGCGTGACTGATTTATCAGAGGTAGGATTACAAAACTGGCCTGCTGAGTGTACAACCTCACCAGCAGAAGAATTACACCTCTAAAGTCACTAAACTGAGGTCAGCCTGTCAGAAGCGATTGTGGTTATTCCTGGTCACTGACACAACTTTGTTTCCACAGAAAGAAAAAAGAGGGGTACGAAACAAGTATATCCATATTATCCAGCATGCACTATATATCTCTATCTTTATGTCGGGCAGTGAGTTCTTGCAACATTTGGAGTCACATTCATGTTCGAGATTTTTGTCTAGATTACAAGATTTTCATATATATTTGTCATTAATCCTGGGTTCTGAAAACCTAGCCTATTCCTGCTTCTTTTTGCTAAAGCTGGCTCAAGTACAGATCAACTTTCATTCAAGAAAGTGCATACTTCATTCCTAGACACTGGCGAGTTCTTCGACACTGCTATTCTGTTGAACAAATAATTAAGGAAAAGGGACATTATGGTCTCTGCACTGACTTCAGACACACTTAACTAGATTATCTGGGTCTTCTACTGACTCTATTAGGGCTAGCATATTGCACAGAGCACCTATCAGCAAACCACTCATCACAGTATTGATTTACACTCAGTTAGCATTTAATTGACATTTGTTTCTGACTTTGAAACAATGAGGGAGGGAAACGTATTTTAAGGGATTCTGCAACTCTTTGGTAAGTTATTCAAGAGAAACGAATTTCTAACATGCACTGACATGAATTCATACAAAAGGAGGAAAAAAATGCATCATCTTTGCCACTCTTCTTTCTCTTATACTACCTCATTCATGTATAGATCTTGAATATAGGAGGATGACTCCTTAGGGTCTTCTTCATGTGTACAAGGTGCAAAGAAAGTCTGGATCCTTAGCATGAAAGGTTATATTTCCTCTCAGCTATTTCTAACTTCATGTTAACAAAGCCTTTGTCTTATTTTCATGTTTTGAAAAATTGCTTCCTTACTTTAAGAATGTCTTATTGTTCTTCCGTTTCTTTTCACAAGGATATTTTCATAGGCTTTTCATAAAACATGAAATAGAAGGTGTATCATTCCATTGGATCAGTATTATTCCAGCTATTCTCTTACAGTATAATGGCAGTGATGTTATTTTCATACACAACTTTAAATGTTTCCATTTTTTATTCTTATGATATTATTTGACAATGCTTGCAAAATGTAATTAATTTTATGTGGCCTCATAAAAACAAATTTGCACTGGGGGCGAGGGCAAGTTAACCTTCCGAAATATTTGGATAAAAATAAGCACCTCACTGAAAATTTGTGTACCATGCTTACAGTTTGCCATCAAGCATAATTAGCATTACTGTTGCACCGTAAGCCATGATAAATCACAACACCCAGTCCACTAATCTTCCTTCTGAAACAGGTCACATGTCAAAACCAAGTTATTTTGGGTTTGGACTACACTGCTAAAGCTTAACAACTTCAGTATATGTATCATAAAGAAGCAGGTACTTTTTTTTTTTTCTGGAAGAAGAACAAAACCCCAATTTTGTCATTAGCCCTTTGACAACACTATCCAAAATAGTGATAATTTCACATAAATCCGTAAGGTTTAAAAATACTGTGCCACCTCAGACAAGAAAGGAGTCTCCACTCATGATATTGAATGATACTTTGATAAATTTAACAAAAACAAATGTGAAAAATGTTACATTTGTTGTACACATACCAATGAAGTATCCCAGTGCTACTACAATAAAAAGGTACTACACACATGAAAAGGGAATTCCGTAAGTGTTAGTCTGCAGCGTATCTCCAACTAGCTGTCAGGGACCTTATAAAGCATAATCCTTTTCTTAGAAAGGCGCCTTTTTTTTTTGTTTAGGTTTATAATTTCGTGCACTGCAGCCATAGCTTTTTTCCCCTCCTCATCTCAGTTCTGTTTCCTTTATCTAACTTTTACTGCATTACTAGTGAACCAACTGGTTCTTCGGATGCTACTGGATTGGCAATGCAGAAAGTTCCCATTTCCAAAACAGCAGTAGTTCCGTAAATAGAAAAAAAAACATTAAGGAATTACCTGATACAGGATATCTAAAAATATTCTTATCATGCACTCTGCTTCACAAAGCTTCCTAGTCTTTGAGCAATTGTTGGTCACAAAGCAAAACTTAACTCTGATCACAGTTCAGTGGTTTTCTACTGATTGTTAAAGAAATACTGATTATTTCATACTGGTTCTTGTGTTTATTACCAATTCTTCAAGCTTATGTCATATGCCAGAGAGGCTTTTACCTTGCAAAACCATGAGCCTCAACAGACCTTCGGTTCCAATAAACACAACTAACTATTGAGTATAGGTCTGGGTAAAAAAAAACTTCAGTCTTAGCATGCAGAAAGCACTTGGAAATACACTAGACATGAAAGTCTTGACTTTTAATGAAAAGTGTGTACATAAGTTCTACAGAGTTTAATCTCCTGTTGAGCTTGTGAGATTCTGAGCACTGAAGTCTGGACTTCAGACTGTCTCTACAGGGTAGAAGACAAAGGTTTAATTTGCACTTTCTACTGAACACCTAAATGGAATTTGGATTGACTGGGAGGCTTGAATTGGATTGAATTCAATATTATAATTTGCAGCTACACTAGGAAGAACAGGAACTATGGTGGGTGTACATACAAGGATCGTAGCTGCCCAAAATAGCTTGGTTTAAAAACAATAAAACATGCAGCATACTGTATGCCATGAGCAGCGGCCACAAAAGACTCAGGCAGTGTTTAGTACCTTCCCTCTACTGTCAGAGATGGCGTGTGTGCGCAAATGGGGCCAGACTGGGCATTCTGGCTGAACCTAGTCACAGGTGCAGCATGTTCACCTGCATCGTTTGGAGACCAAGTGAAGTAGCATCTGCCTTTTAGCAAGCACCCGATTTGCTCAGTGTTTAACACTGAAAACAGACACAAGAATCATTCACCATCTACTGCTTCACTCCGAAAATCTGTCAACCTCTCTTATTGTTATTTCCACATCAGGGAAGGCAGAACAATGACCTCTAGATAAGATTAGATGTGGCCATACTGCATAGAAGTTATCAACATGGTACATACTACTGTAAAATTTCAGTTACACTGTGGTATTTATGAAGCAATATATTTCAGCCTTTGTTTACATAAAGCATACAGTCTATTACCACTTGTTCTTC
Organism: Astur gentilis; assembly: GCF_929443795.1. Lineage (NCBI taxonomy): Eukaryota > Metazoa > Chordata > Aves > Accipitriformes > Accipitridae > Astur > Astur gentilis. The sequence continues at coordinate 18,950,607 of NC_064891.1, forward strand.
CAAATAGAGATCTATAAATACTGAAGAAAACCAGAAGCAGATCTACTTGAACATACAGTATCAATATATTTGGAAGAGCCTTGCTGTTATTTTTCTGTACCTCTGTCTATAAATAACAGACTCATGTTAATTCTTAGGACTGAGTTTCTTTGTAATAAGGTTAGTATACAAAATGTCAAGCTACTTACTGGGATCCACCTCCAATCAGAAGCCCCAGGAAAGCACAATGAAAAACAAAAACAAAACTAAAAACTGAACTACAGCAGTAAATTTTGTAAGAATACAGGAGTTACACTGGCCTGCTGTAAGGCAGTTAACCAGAAAAAGGCAGGAGAAAAATCTTAAAGTACATTCTGTCTACTTATTTCTCTCTGCCTTCACTCATGGAGACCTGTGAAACATTATCTTTAGTCCTCCACACCAAGCTGATCTTTTTGTCATTAAATAGTTTAATCCAAGCCATTTACAGCTTTAAAACATAGTATCATATGTCTTCTATTAGATAATCCATATGAAGTGAAGATTTTGCTGCTTTTGATGTATTTGTCAACTATACTTAAAAAAAAAGTAGACACAGGATCGGAAAATTTATCATAAAATTACCTGCTCTCACCAATAAACTGCTAAGAAAAAGCTGGTTTACAAGCTAAGAAGATCACGAAGCCAGCACACAATTTAAAGCTAATGGTTTTATAGGCCAAAGCCACTAGCAGGGCACCCTTATCCTGCAGTGTGAATAGGATTATCCCTGCAAACATTCCCCTAACATAGAATTAAGCTGTCAAGTTTACTTTGCTGCTGCATGGACATATGCACAAAATGAACACAAGTTCAGGTCAAGTGTAATACTGCTCTACTATTACACATTGCTCATAAGGCAAGAAAAACAGGAGGAGGAGAAATAAGTCAAGAACTGAATTGCTGCTGCTAAGCATATTTTAGGACATTAGCATTATTAGTCTTAAACAGAATTACTGGATCATGCTGAAAAGATTGTGACAACCATTTAAATGAAACTTTCTTTAAAATATATATTTTTTGCACTTTAAGCTCCTCAAGTATCCTTGATTTCAAATCCTTTTAATTTTATTCCCAGAATTACTGTCACACAAACATGCTTGCTTCTTTACTTAATTATAGAAAACTATTAAAGTTAGCCTAAAATTACATGAAATTACAACTGAAAGAAGTTGAATATTCATGAATTCTGTTATGCTTCCCCAGAAACAGTCACAAAGTAGGTTATGTATTCTTTTTCCACACACCATGGTTATACACATGCACATCAGCAGCCTAAAGGGATTTCCTCCCATCTGCAAAGGTGCCTACCTTTGTCTATCACTGTTTGCCTGTTGGAATGAAAAAAGAAAGGACTGTTATCACTTTGCTAAACAGAATACTATATTGAAACAGAGGAAGAATCAATCACATATAATGTCTGTAAAATCACAAGCAGCACAGAGGCTCACCAAGCATGAGTAATTTACTTTCTTTTCCAATACAAGTAAGGCACCAAAACAAACCATCAGGAAACAGTACCAGAAACACCACAAAAGTTAACGCAATGCATAATTAAACCAAGGAGAAATTTGTCTCACCCATGCCGAAAGGCCAGTCTCTCTTAAACCTTATGTAAACATGTTTATGGGGGGGGGGGGGGGGGGGAATGCAACTGAGGTTATTGAAAACACAGAAATCTGTCAAGATGACCCTGAGCAGTGAGTAGCTGGAAACTGGAAGGATACTAGAGAGAGAACATCATATACGTTTTGCTTCATTCCTGTATTCTTTTACATAGATAGTGTTGATTTTCCTAGTCTCTAGGCAATTGGAAGAGAGTTAAACTAATCTAAATTAATTTTGTGTTCTCTTTGATGTAAAAAAACCAAAGTAAACTGCATTATGTATCAAAGAAAAATGTTCTCTTTATTAAATTTCATGATTGGGGGCGATTGTTATTTTCAACGGCTATTCTCTGTTTGAATATTTACAAAATGCAAACATAAACAGGAACAATTTAAGCAAGAAAATCCACCCTAAGTGATTACGCAAGAAAAAAACACCCCATAATTTGACAATATATTCTGGTACAAAAATGAAGCCAGTTCTAATTATAACCAAACTTAAAGTTTACGGCATGAGCTTTTATACATTAGTAATATTTCAACAAGGAACATTATGGAAACAAATGTATGGTAGATCAGGCTTTCAGTTACACAGCTGAAGATTTCTAACTATATATCAAAACCAAGAAAATAACACCTTCAAATGTTTAAAAGTTTTGTAGCACTATTTGAGAGCAAGATAATCTTATCTGATTAGCAGAGACTTCTTAATGCTTCCATATGTTATCCATCAGATGACAAAAAAAATTGTAACACTAAAGAATTGCTGCTTCAAATACGTATTTTCCTTACAAAAAAGTGTTACCAAATATGCTTTTCCCTTTGTTTCCTGCTTTCAAACTTCTTGCATAGTTTATTTAAAAATTTTCTATTTTGAAGAATTTTAACTCTACTTTAAAAAGTATTACTATGTTCTAGAACATTTTATCTTTCAAAAGAAAATTAAACCCACAGATTTTACATGCTTATATTACTTTTAAGAATTACTGAATGTTACCGAAATAACACCATGGAAGTTATATTGCAGCTTATGTTTTACAGGTACCTTTACATCAAAGCATATGACTAACAACTAAGTACAAAGTGACTTAAATACAACAAAATAATATAAGAAAATATGTGAAATGAACCCAAATATCTTCCCACTATATGAAGAAAACACCTATCAATGTATCAAGTTATAGTATCAGAATATATTAGACTAGTCAAATTACACTCAAAGTTGGAAAAAAAAATAAGGGGGGGGGGGGGGGGGGGGATAAATTTTATATATATTTACATCAACCTAAAGTTTCAGCTTCATTTTTAATGCCCTGGTCTGACAACTTCTATTTTTAATGAATTATAACATAAACGAGCAAGACTAAAGAAAAGCAATAAACTTGTGGACAATTTCATACTGGAAGTTGTTTGCACAGTCACATCAGTAAAACTACTAAAAATTACTAAACCAGAATTTTCCATAGAGCAGATTATAAAGATGTGCAATATTCATTCTATCAACTACATTGAAGTAACAACATATAACTTTCCTACACCACCACCTCCCTTTATTAAATAAAGATTATCACTTGGGTGTTTATTTTCACCATTTCCAACTCCATTCCATGCTTATCCCATTCAACGTATGCAAGGAGAAAAAAAAAAAAAAACAAAAAAACAAAAACAGTGACATCTGTTGCGCAGTACATATCCAGCATTTTATAAGCATGTTTCAAACAAGTACCAATAGATCAGATCTGAGATCTGATCAGCAGGTCAGCAAATAGGTCAGATCTCAGCACAGAAACCCTTGCAGTCTCTGAAACTTTTAAGGCACATGTTATTGCACATGTCTAAAGAAGGAATCAGAACTGACTTTCCATTTCAGCTGATCAAAGTTGCCTTGAAAATCACTTGGATTTTTCAGAAGGCAAGTGGTTTTAACAGCACAGACCCCCCCAGAAAATACAAAAGTATTCATACTATACCTGTTTAACGTTTTCATGAGAGACTCTAGACTGCCGCTTGAATTTTATGGCTCTTCTACCACAACTGCTCTTGCAAAACCAGGCTGAATCAGATCCCATGTTTTGGCAGAAGTTATCGTCAAAAATATTTTTGGTATTTCCAAAGTACAACAGACATGAGAGCACACAAGATGCTGTGTAGTGTTTGGACACAGCATTTTTGGTTCTGCTTACAAATACATCAGACCTGGAAGCCTTTATATCTCTATTCACCTGACAGAAGCTATAAGAAGTAGCAAAGTCCATCCTGGACATCAGGACTCGCTCATAAGCCTGAGACGCAGCCCCCCCCCCCCGCCCCGAGATCTCCCGCTCAAAACCACCATGCAGTCATGACACCCTAGCAGCTTCTCACAGTGAGAACTTCTAGTTGGATGAGAGAATAAGGTATAAGGTATTCACTAAATTGCCACTAGTTCCAAAATTGCTCCAGAGCCTTTCAACAAGGCAACCTTGATAAACTGCTAAACAGTGGTACCCTGCCAAGAAATATCAGTTAAGTCCCTTAACCTTCCCAGTCCTTTCCTCAAACAGAACAGCCCTGTTAAATGGAATAATTTCGAATAATGAGGATACTGTAACTCATTGCCACAACTGAAGGTCATCCTCCTAAAACCAGGTAAAGCTTTTCTGTAGGTCTGTGCAATCAATGGCTGGGTTTTTTTAATTAAATATTCTGTCATTTTCCAACATATGTTATCAGTAATGAGCTTCTAGTGACAAAGCAAGTGAATTTTTAGTGACTTTTATTTGAATTGACAACTTGTGCAATATTGACTTCCGTTTACAACCCACGTCAAGCTGAGCTAGTGAAATGGTGAAGCTCTCTGTAGCTGAGAGTCTTTCCACTGCTGCCTTCTTAGAAATCACACTCACTCCATTTGATAAGCTTGCCATGCCCACCTAGTAGTAATCTAGATTTAATAATCAATTTTCAGTGGTTATCCTTATTTCCTGGAATATAACCCCCACACTGCAGTTAGCCTGAAAGAGATGTATGTATCAAGCAAAGGACAATCCAATGGAACCTGCGTGGTCTACCTCTATACTATCGTGCTCAGTATATGTTGATCACACACCTACCCTTAAGATGCATCATCTTTAAAGCAGTAAAATAGGCAAGAAGCACATCCAATCTCCTATCACAGTTTTTTCAGTATTTTATCCCAACATTAAAGCTACTGTGATTTTCAGTTGCACCCTGAGCATCCTGACACTGGCTCTGCACTTTCTTGTCAGGCTCTACAATTTAGTAATCAAGTTATATTCATTTCTTTTTGCCTCCAGTCTTCCTGAAACTGTTATTACTGGCCAAGACACAGAGTGGATTTTTGGAAAAATCTGAACTAGTGATTACAGCTCATCTCTTAAATCAAACTAGTTGAGGGTGTAAGAATGTACAACTTTGTCAGCAAAAATGCCATGGCTTGATCAGATATTTAAATATTAATACAATTATTCCATAACTCTTATACTGCTTAATTTAATCTTTTAAGTATTTTACTTTTTATTATTATTTATTCTTTGTGTATTAGCTAATCACAGTAATACTAGTGGATGAGAAAGATGCTTCCAGAAAAGCAGATTACTGTTCTACTGTTCTAATGCACATAATCATTGGTCATTTTGCATCTTGAATTAACTTTCAGTTTGGCATGTTAACTATCTTGCTATGTGGCCGTTAAAAAAAATCCTTGAAAATTAAATTGACTATTTTTTTTAGAATAAAGGCTAAGCTTTCTCTTTAGTTCCTAGGTAATTATTTAATCACACGTTCATTACAATGAAGTATATGCTTGCAGTTTAACAATTTCAATCAAAGACCATGATTTAGAGCTCAGTATGATATGTACAGGTTTCCCCCACCCTGCCCTGAGCTTCTCACAAAATATGAATCTTTGGTCAATATGGATACCTACTTCCACAAACAGTTCCTCACTGTCAAAACAAAGTATTGCATAACAATTATTTTCCATTACATTTGTATTAGATTATATAACAATATTCATAAATTCAACATTTTCAGAGAAGACACTTTCAACAGCTCCTTTATTAAAATCTACTTGCTTTTCTATTTAAATATAACATTGTGTACAGCAGAGTACTTAAGATAAAGGTGTTCACGCTCAAATGAAAGGATATGGCATTCTATGAATACTAAAATTCAGCCCTGATGTAACTAGTATTCCAATAAAGTTTCATCATGTACCATTTTTTCATGTTAGTTTTAGTCAAATGTTTATTCCATAACACACTTATTTAAGAGAAAGTTGTATTATGTTCACAGAACCTAATTTACAGGAGGCATGACTTCATTTTGATCCATTCTGTCAAAGGCTTGTTTTTGCAAAAGGAAAAAAAAAACATGCATGTGGCACCTAGAAATAATATTCATGAAGAGATCTGCAGCATAAGACTTCAGTTTAAATCAAATTTCACACCGTGAAAGGGATTCACAATAGCATTAAATAAATAATCTATTTTTTTCAACTGCCAGTGATTCAGAAAAGTCAATAACATGGTGTTTGATAACAGATTTATTATTTTATTTAAATGGAATATAGACCCCAAATTGAGGGATTCATAAAACAAAAGCCTCCTAAAAAGATCTTTGAGGCATTTCATTAGAACTGTTCTGAGAAACAAGTTTAAGTTGATAAAAATCAATAACAAGCTTAAAATATTGCCCGAGTTCTCTGAAGAGATAAGCTCATGGTCTCTAAAAAGCTCAGTGCTAGCCATATATACATACATAGACACAAAATTTTAAAAGCAGATGAGTGAAGACAAACAAAACAATGAGGGGGGGAGAAAATGAAGATAAAGAAAAAGACTAAAAATGCTGAAAACCATAAAGAACTGTACTGTCAGGGAAAGAAAAACTAAAAGGAAACAGTAAGAGGAAGCTATTAAAAAAGGACTAGTACACAGAGAGTACAGAAAACTTTGAAGACTTTTGAAATTTTTCTAAAGAGCTTTCACATACACTCAAAGTCATTGTTAGCTTTCTGTTATGAGGCATTTTTAACAAGACTTTTAGCAGGTAATTAGGAAGTCAAATTACTTGCTTTTGATGCTGTACTTCATCCTACTGACAATGTTCTTCACCATAGTATTACCCATACGCACACTGATAATTTTCAGTGAGACTGCCTCCAAGTTCCCCCATGATTGAAATGTAAATTGGAAAGTTCCATTTATTTGTTTTTCATTGTGCACCTCTGGCATACTTTGGCATACAGTCAGTACTGACAGGAAGAACCTGGCAACTACTAATTTAGAGCCCCACGTTTGTTTCTTTATTAGAGGATTTCATAATATTTTAGTGGTTCCATATTTAACTTCTCTCTAGCATGCATGTTATTTATAGTAAAATTTTACTTACCTTACTGAAGTGGGTGACCATTTGTCACCAGACCATTTCATAATAACCTAGAAGCTACTGTGGTCCTAATTTATTTTATTGGATCTGAAGTACTTAAAAACATCTTATTTTAATAATTGGAGGCTTCTTAAATCCAGGATTATATTGAATAATTTATATGATATTCTTAATTATAGCATCCCTATGACATAAAAAAATGCATTCCGCTATAGGCTTTCAGGATGTAAAGAAAAACTTAAAAATTAACTTTGAAATTAATTCCTCTCAAAATATATAATTCCCACCTTGCCTTCAAGGAAAGACTTTCTCAAAGACTTCAAAAGATCATAAACCTTTTGAATGGATTAGAATTTACATTACTACTTTACTGAAAGTGTTTTGCCTTCATCTTTTCAACAGAAACAGTAAAACTGAGCATTTCTGCTCTTCCCAAAGTTGCCAAGATGGTTTACAAAGAAGCAGGCCTGCAAGAGTCTAACAATAAACAACTCCCATAGATCAACGTCAATAGCTTCAGCTGACACCAAAACCAACAGGACACTGAAGGTTGTAGAAAGGCAACAACTAGATTTTGTTTCAGTAAGATCAAGGCATCTCTTATTATAAATGCACAGTTTAGTCCTTAGAATTAAATTTCAGAAGATGTGGAGAACTGTTTAAAGCACCTAATGCAGTTCCAAACTCCAGAAGAAAGTAAACAAAGTGAGCTAAAATAATAAACTGAAGACTTATTCCCCTCCCCCGCCCCCATCATTGCTTTCAATATGACTACAGTAGCATATTTTTTTCAGCATCAATTAAGTTATTTTCCCTTGCAACTGGTATACAAATTCAATTCATATTTAGATTTTGGTACATCCCATACATGGAAATCATTACCTGAGTATCAGGACTTCAGAGTAAAACGAACAAACAAAAACCCCACCACACCGCCCCAATGTCAAAATCTAAAGAAAAAGCAGACTATTTTTCCTAGTATTTTCCTTGTAATTCCTGGAAAAGTAGAAGGGTATGCAATTCTAAACATGACAAATAAGGAAAATTATTTTGAAGTTTGTTGGGTTTGAGGAAAGACGACTGCAGGAATCAAATATATCTCAGAGGGACATAAAAATGTTACCCTGTAAGTCCACAACTGCTGTTCCAGCAACTCTTCTGTGACAGCAGTAACAACAGACACTACGCAGAAAAATATGTATAGAAGGACTTGGTAATGGTGCTTATGTATTTTTTTAATCAGGTACCACAATTAACAATTGTGTCTATTGAACAGAACCTAACAATCACTTTATAGGAATTTGGTTTATCCATCCAAAAGATAGCAGATATTTGCATCATGTTTTTATGCCTTTTCTCAGAGGATAGGCAAGAACAAAAGTCTTTAAACTAGGAGTGGATAATGTTTACTTTCTTTTCTCATTGCCTTCACAGTTGTATTGGTTTTGTCTGGCAAGGTTTTGGTAGCGGGGGGGGTTACCGGGGTGGCTTCTGTAAGAAGCTGCTGGAAGCTTTCCCGGTGTTTGAGAGAGAGCGAGCCCATACCAGCCGGCTCTAAGACGGACCCGCCGCCGGCCAAGGCCGAGCCAATCAGTGATAGTGGTAACGCCTCTGTGATAACATTTTTAAGAAGGAAAAAAAAGTTGGGACAGGGAGAAACTGCCGCCGGAGTGAGGAGTGAGAACATGTAAGAGAAACAAGCCTGCGGACACCAAGGTCAGTGAAGAAGGAGGGGGAGGAGATGCTCCAGGCGGCGGAGCGAAGATTCCCCTGCAGCCCGTGGGGAAGACCCTGGTGAGGCAGGCTGTCCCCCTGCAGTCCAGGGAGGTCCATGGGGGAGCAGATCTCCACCTGCAGCCCGTGGAGGACCCCACGCCGGAGCAGGTGGGTTCCCGAAGGAGGCTGTGACCCCGTGGGAACCCCGCGCTGGAGCAGGCTCCTGGCAGGACCTGCGGATCTGTGGAGAGAGGAGCCCACGGAGCAGGTTTTCTGGCAGGACTTGTGACCCCGTGGGGGACCCGCGCTGGAGCAGTGTGCTCCTGAAGGACTGCACACCGTGGAATGGACCCATGCTGGAGCAGTTCGTGAAGAACTGCAGCCCGTGGGAATGGCCCACGTTGGAGGAGTTCGTGGAGGACTGTCTCCCGTGGGTGGGACCCCACGCTGGAGCAGGGGAAGAGTGTGATCAGCCCTCGTCCTGAGGAGGTGAAGCGGCAGAAAATAACATGTGATGACCATAAACCCCATCCCTGTCCCCCTGTGCCACTGGGGGGGGTTGGTAGAGAATCTGGGAGTGTAGTTGTGCCCGGGAAGAAGGGAGGGGTGGTGGGAAGGTGTTCTGAGATTTCGTTTTATTTCTCATTACCTTGCTCTGGTTAATTTGTAATAAATTGAGTTAATTTTCCCAAACTGAGTCTGTTTTGCCCGTGACAGTAATAGTGAATGATCTCTCCTGTCCTTATCTCGACCTGCAAGCCTTTTGTTATATTTTCTCTCCCCTGTCCAGTTGAGGATGGGGGAGTGATAGAACGGCTTTGGTGGGCACCTGGTGTTCAGCCTGGGTCAACCCATCACAACAGTGTTATTTTGTCATATCAAACTGAAAACAGGTTTTCATTTTTAAAGCAATTACCTATATTTTAATAAATAAATGAGTTTATTTTTACTCAATTTTATTAAAATACCATGAACTTAGGAGGTCTAAAAAGCATTAGATGCTTCCCACGTATTTCCATCCTCCAAAATAAATTCAATTTCACTGACTGAAAGCAACACTTCTTATCTTCTTCAGATCCACTGGAAACCATATGCCTTCCTCAGAAAGGACCTTGTTTCAATGATCATTTGCTTCTGCCAGATGAAGCCACAGCACTGAACTGTCTCAGACTCTGCCTCTTCACACAGAGCATGAATATTTCTCACACCTTCCTCCCCCCACCCCACTTCTCTCCAACAGCACCGGGTGAAGGCTGTAGGTTGTCCCATCTCTCCTACTGTCCCACTTTTGGCAAAGACTTTGAATGCTAGAGCAAGGCTCGGAACAGGGTGTTGTCCCACCCACTGATACTACACATCCTGATGTTCAGAGTCATTGTTGCAGGCCCCGAAGCAACCCAGGCAGATATTTGCCAAGCAAGAAACTGAGGAAAAAAACCCACCACGGAATGAGGAAGATTGTGTAACCTGAACATAACCCAGCTCAGTGACAAGTTGAACTGAATTAGGGCAGTAAAATAACTTCAACTTGGAAGAACAACAGAACAAGTGTCAACCATCCCTAGCGTGTGATGAAGCCTCTGACTCCATGTACGAAATTGGATCTACATAGCAGTTTGAAGACCTTAAAGAGTCTGACGGATCAGGATCAGAGTGGAGGAGAAAACGGGAAGGAGAGTCCTACCTGAAAGAAATGTTAAAACACAGGTGTGCAAAAACCCACACAAGGTCTGATCAAGCTCACTGAACTGCAGTTTTGTGTATCAGCAGTAAGTAAACTCAGCACATCTTGTAACTGTTAGTAGTAAAGGCACACACAGCATGGCCAGTGACAAGGTGTCAATCATGTTGTGCTTCAGAGCCTTGCAGCTCGCCAAGGAGCTGTCTGCACTTCCTGCTACATCTTGGGGACAGGTTTTCCCTTATTCTGCTGGCTTGCCTGGTGAGCAGCAGTGACATTCAGCCGGCATTTAACAGAGACATAAGTACAGTGAATAAAAGTGTCAGCAGGAGAGAGCTCCTCCATGTCACCCCCAGCCTGGTGGTAAGCTACTAACGTGATAAGCAAAGCAAGAAAGCATAGTCTCAGACATTTTGGATAAGTACCGGGCTCCTGAAAACTTTGGGAAACACTTCCTGTCATTCCTGATAGAGTCTCTTTTGCAAGCTGCAGGGAAGGCTGGATATACACTTTTCAGACCCAGTTTGGAACCTCTTTGCCTTTACGTAGCAGTCAGCTGAAGAAATAGAATTACAACTTATTTTATAATGCAAGGTTGTGACTTCCAAAGATGTTGTCACTGCCTTACACTTGCAAGGCTTTTTGCATGTTCATAGCCTACAACGTTGGTATGGTACTCTGTCTGCAATGTGTCATTTCTAAACAGATCAATTAGAAATAAAGCCTGCCAATGCTGTTCAAAATGAATACTCTGCTAGTAGCCAAAATGTTCATATGAAAGTTGATTTATTAACCATTGTCTAAGGGAATACGTCATGGTTTAACCCCAGCCAGCAACTAAGCACCATGCAGCCGCTCGCTCACTCACTCACTCCCCAAACCCCCAGTGGGATAGGGGAGAAAATTGAGAAAAGTAGTAAAACTCCTGGGTTGGGATAAGAATAGTTTAATAGAACAGAAAAGAAGAAACTAATAATGATAATAACACTAATAAAATGACAGCACTAGTGGTAAAAGGATTGGAATATACAAATGAGGCACAGTGCAATTGCTCACTACCTGCCAATCGACATCCAGTTAATCCCCAAGCAGCAATCCCCCACCCCCCCAGTTTATATACTAGATGTGACATCACATGGTATAGAATACCCCGTTGGCCAGTTTGGGTCAGCTGTCCTGGCTGTGTCCCCTCCAGCCTTCTTGCTGGCTGGGCATCAGAAGCTGAAAAATCCTTGACTTTAAGTAGTAAACACTACTTAGCAACAACTGAAAACATCAGTGTGTTATCAACATTCTTCTCCTAATCAACTCAAATATAGCACTGTACCAGCTACTACGAAGACAATTAACTCTATCCCAGCTGAAACCAGGACAGAATAATAGTCAGTTATTTGAAAGATCCATGAAGCAAGTTTGTCCTTTAAATTATTGAAATTCACAGCCCAAACAACTTAGAATTCTTTTTTTTCATTAACACCACTTTAAATGCTTGAGCTTGTTCCCTTCTTTTTTTGCTTGAGGTTTGTTGTTTGGTTTTTTTTAGTTTTCCAAAATGCACAACATACTCAGGGGGCTCACTGAATGGAACCAGAATGACCCCTCTGAAACAATTCTACTAGAAGTCTATTCCCCTAATTCATTTTGTCCTCTTAAATTAACATGAACACATTTCATCTTTGCTTTTCTTCCCATGTCCTTTTATTAAATACATGTTCAGACAGAAGAGTTAAAACCTAGTGAAGTTTCCCCCCTCCTTACCCACTCCTTCAGATATATTGAATATGAACTTTGGTTTGATACAGCTCTTTTTCACAGACCATGTAAGCTTTCTTTCATTTCTGGAAAGAAATAGAACCACTCCAGGGCCATTCTTGAATTACATTTTAGTAAAACAGTGTTACAAGCTTTAGTGGCTTAACTGTAATCTAAACCATATTTTGCTTGTTTGTTTTGTTACAACAGCAGCTTTCCATGTAAATATTAGCACAATTTGAATGGTTTCAGTATGCCATTGATTTTTTTTCATGCTCCTAATTTTTATTTTATAGGTAAATGGGAATACTGACATTGTTGCTTTTCAAGTCTTAGATCTATTTTTAAGCTGTATTGTGCAAGTAAAAGACTTAGAAATATTGCATTCTTCTACAACTTCACTAAGGTACACAATACACCTCTTTCTGAGCATAACTAGATGACATATTGGTTACCTTAGCTAACTCATCTGCTATCCTTGTACAACCATTATAGCAGCACAGTCAGTTCACGATTATCCAACATAGTAGCACACAGGCAACTGGAATTTCACTGTCCTAGTATTTACACATGGAATACCTAAAGTGTCTGTATCTATTTAACTCCTGTAATCAGTACATTTTCAGAGATAACTCATTCTGAATCACAGAAATGGAAATTGGTTTGAAAAAGTCCTTATTTTCTGCAAGTTTTCCAGTGTAATTGCCTTTCTAAGCTTGAATACATCAGTTCTTTCCAGGGAAAGCAGCACATTCCTCTTTCTCCAATGAATTTAGGGTTTGAGTTAAGGTTTCTAGATGTCTAACAAAGTATTTTTACTGACTTCTTAAAATAAATAGAATGTATCATAAGACTAAAATATTTACCTCATTATATGGTACCATTTAAATGAGAGTCTCAGAGATGTTATTCGTAAGCATTTAAAAGATGTACAAAAGAATTTGATAAGAAACATTTCATGGCTATCTATTTCTATGATATTTCACTAAGAGTTTGAAGAACAGGAATTTCAGAAAGTTTTCTCATAACACCACCTCAAGTATTAAATAATAATAATAAAAATACTAGAGGTCATACTTTCTATGGACTTGCCAAAGGTAGTGCTCTATGTACATCCATCTTTGAGGTCTTGGCAAGTTTTCTTTATGACTGTTTTCTACTATCTTCAGATTACTTTCAGATTTCATACAGGACCTCATAAAAAAAAGAAACCATTTTTAAACAAGCTATACATTAATCTACCGGATAAGAAGCAAAGTAAATACTGAGAATATTATCATCTGAAAAATGGATATGAAATTTCTGAAAGTTTCTTCTTTACGTAGGCTTATCTTCTTCATCATCATCCTTGCATTAATCCATTCAGAAAATCAAACAGTATTAATGCAATTCTTTAATTATAAATTTTACTAGTTGACTAGATCACACTTGCAAGCTACTGCAACAGACGCTTCAGAAACAGTGCTTCCTGCCACTGTTATATTACGGAAGCAACAGATATTTCTTTCTGTGTTGGCGTGGAAAATTGGCTTCATAAAGCCATGATTTTGTTGTTTAGGATACCAGGAGGAGGTTTAGATTGAAACTGGAAGTATAGTTTTCAATTTGTATTGTCAGGAAATATCTATAAATTTGAGCTTCAAGAAAGCTTTTAGGAATATGCTGAGCTATAAATTATGCAGACCTAAGTATTACTATGCTTTATAGACTTCTCAGTGCCAGGAAAGGGAAAACTGAATTTTTCAACTACTTATCTCTGAGGAAAAAGTTTATCAATTTCCACACAACTGGCCTTCTAATCTCATGCTAAACAGAAACAAGCAGAACATTACTCCTGGCCCAATCATCAGGAGAGTTAACATTAACTTAATCCTAGTAAGGACAGTAAAGTACCAGCTACAAATGAGTTAGTAATTTGGTCCAAATATCTTACAAATACATGAGCATAATCAGAGTTCAAATTCCTGGACAACATTTGAATCACCTCAGAGCTTTTCATGCCTATTAATAGCACATTAGCAAAATCACTTTGGCTTTCCTGTGCCACTTTCACAGATTGCTTTACTGAATTTCTTAATTTCATCTATTTTGTTTTTCAAAACAGACTATAAAGGTAATCATGTTATGTACAGCCTGCAGTAACACTATTACAAATAGTGTTACTACAAATCACTCCAAAAGTTTAAAAAAGTCTCCTTCAATGGTAACCAAGACACCTATAGTTATAAAATGGGAGTACTACTATACATACCACCCTGAACCAAGCCTCCCAATTTACTGTATTGAGTAGTTTCCTTAATTTTTAAATTACTCTGAGACCATCTAAAAAAAAAAAGAAGATACTGTTTGTCAGCATTTTACGTATAGAGAATAACCCCACATAAAACAGAAGTAAACAAGAATAGTTTCTTAGTTAAATCCTTTAACTGGTGCTGAATGCCAAAAGGTTTAAATCCCCCTTTCACTACAGAATCCCTGGGTTATCTCAGCAAGTTAATTCTCTCTACATAAGATAGAAGAAAGCAGCTATTATGGTAAAAAAGAAAGGGGTGGTGTCAGTGCAGTGGTACCGATCCTGCTTGTGTGGAATTATTACTGTATGACAAGATAAGCAAACAGTGGTGACATGACTTGTTATGACAAAAACATGCAACCATCGCTGCTTCCCTCATGAGAAATACACCACTGATTGCTGGAATACCTTGACATAGCCTGTTCTTCTTAAACAAAGCAATACATAAAGGTTATAGCAGAGATTTAATTTCCATTTCACATGAAATTTGTCTTTCATGCTCTGTGAACATGTAAGGTAGAAGCTTACATATAGATATGTAGAAGCTTTTATATATATATATATAATTTTTCTTTTTTTTTTTTCTCAGTATATTCCTCCATGGTAAACAAGATCACTCAAGAGTAGCTTAGAGATACAGGAAAATGTCAGAGCAGGAGATATATCACCAAATACTTCATATAAACAGCTCATAAGCCATTTCTCACCTACCCCTTCCCCAGTTATTCACCAGATATATATTAAGTTGTCCCAGGAGCTAAATTGGCAGTACCACCTTGGGGACAAGGGGTCAGCATAGGTACTACTGTGAAGCCTAAAGTGGTTCCACCATCTAAAGGAAGATTGACTGCATGGCTTTAGAAAAGAATTGCCTCCTCAGAGGAGCATTCAGCAGCACTGGGGAATCCACTGGGGAAAGAGAGGAAGAAGAAAAGCCCGAGTTCCTTTGAAGATACTTTTTCATGAAAATTTTAAAGTTTAATTGATACCAATCGATTTGTATGCATCGGGAATTTGCCTTGATCTGATTTCCCATTCTAACTTTGACAGGTGATGGAAACATTAAACAAAAAAGTCTGACTTAAAGCCATTAGTAATAAAAGAAAATAGCTACAATTACTATTATCAAATAGGTTTCCACATCACCTGCCTCCTATGTTTACAATGTATTACTTCTATTTACACACAGAAAGGAGATCTAGATAGAATGCACTTAATCTTTAAATTCTGGAAAGTAGTAGGGGGTGCTGAGTAGGCAAGACTGATTCAGCAAGCAGCAGAGACTTGAAACTTTCTTGGAAAAACATGATTTAGAAACATAATGCAAGCCAGCCTAGCTCTGTTTTGCTCTTTCAACTGTTTTTGTGGACTGCCCCATTAGGCAGAAGACCCGAGACTCTGGTTCTATTGAAATTATGCTGCAAGGGAACAGTAAAAAGGGGAGAAGAGAGGAAAAACTAAGAAAATCTGGTGTATGCTTCAACAACTGCTGGAGCATTTATTCATTTCAGTGCAACAGATCAATTAATAGCTTAAGAGAATAAATACTCCAGGGAAAAAATAAGTGATTTGATGCTTTAAAGAGGTCGAAGTATGTATATCCCCACGGCTGTTACTTTTACTGTATTTAGAAGTCAGAAACCGGCGATATTTTTCAGTTTTAGCCACAGAGGGAGGTAAATAGTGACATTTGCAGCTATTGCAGTAGTATAGTATAGAACACAGCATTTACAGACTGATCAGTTATTTAATTTATTATTTGTGGGTGGTAAGGTGTACATGCAGATGCAATCCCATATATACCAAGCACCTAGTCTAAATTTCAAGACATATGAAAACTTGTAATATTGAATAGCAGTGTGTGTATATATATATATAAAATCCTTGCAAATCAGGCTGTCAAGAGACTTTTGTTTGATACACTATTAGCCCAGCCTTGCAACTGAAGTGACATTACTCATTCTGGAGTGCAGTGCTGCACTGCAGTTGCCCTCTGGCTGTGCAGATACAGGAATTCAGTTCTTTGCTATAAGGTGCTATGATGAAAGGCTAATAGTGCTGGGTTTCTGGCAGGGAAGCAGAAGTCAGCCTATACCTTCTTCTCAACAGAAACCCAGTGCCCTGAAGTCCACTACCATGCCAGCACTACCATTTTTAAAAAGCCAGTGTCTTCCATCATCATTGCAGTGGCCCACAACAACTTCCACACAGTTGAACTACACAGGATCCAAGTCTTAGGTACACTGGTTCAGCTCCAGGCTTGAAGCCATCTCCTTCCCCACCCATACCTACAATTTGTCATTCCTCGCCATCCTGGAGATAACTTCCCAGATGAGTCTAGAGAAACCTTAATACTTATTATTTAAAGGAAAAGGATCACTCGCATTAATATTCCCCAAGTACATAGTGCAGAAGAATCCAAAACACAGTTTTTTCATCTATAAACTGCTCTCATAACAACAACTGAGAGCCTTCCTTACGGTTTCATTTCTAAATTCAGCATTTCAAAAGGCCGCTTGGAGCTCTGCTTCCTTAGATAATCCTCAGTCATGGTAACTGGCTTTGAATTTGCTTCTCTCTTATTCTTAGGTATAGCTATGACCTCATACTATAGTAGTTGTTGATTTTATTGAGCTAGTGTTGATTTGCCTGTTCTAAACCTTATGGTGTTTGTTGTTTTTTTTTCTTCTTTTGAAATATCAGTCGACAGGCTTCAAGCATACTGTTCACCTTAGTATTGCTTCCTCATAATAAAAATAATTTTCCTTTTTAATCCTTCCACATCAGAAAATATCAGGTTTATTATCAGGTTTGTGAGGTTTAAGTAAACACAGAAGGAAAACAAACATTTTCTCTGCTGCAGCTTGTCCCACTGGGAAGGCCACCTACTACTCCAAAATATGCTGCTGTCAGGACTGACAGTCGGGTACAACCACTACCGCTGATGAATCAGATGGTAGGAATCAAACCAGAAAGCAGCCTCACCACCTTAAATTTTGGGGGCTGAGCAATAGGCTCAGCCTCCTCAATGTCACAGCCTCAGGGACACCACATTATTTTCCCCCATCCCAGAGCAAGGTCCTTTGTTCCAGCCTTGCAAGGCTTTGGCACAGCTCTGGAATCTGTGTGTGTTTCCCCCCCCCCCCCCCCCAGCTCCCAAGGCTGAAAGCAATACTGCGTAGCGCACGCACGACACGTTCTTACAAGCAATTCACTTTGCTTCTTCGCTGACACAATAGTGTAACACCTCTTTGGAACCTAAATCCAAACAGCGAGTCCTCCAGGACTACTTTTACTGTTGAACTGTGGCTTCGCATTTTCTAAATTTATTTTGTGTGCATGTTGCATTCATTGTTTCGGTACTGAATCAAGAGCAAAATCCCTGCAGATCGGCTTAGAGAGCAACAAAAATTAAGAAATAAATCTATTTCTAAAGCTTTAAAAAAAAAAGAAACGAACCCTGAACTTACAAAAAAAAATCTTTTATATATTTAAATATGCAATATACCACAGAAGCACGAATACTCCGGAGTATGAATAAAGCGTGGATGAAGACAGGCGTGTAAGCGCACAGATGGGGAGCAGCCAGCTGCGCAGAAGAAGCACAGAGCGATGCTACCACCTTCTGGAGAAACCGAGGCAGCCCCTGCCCGGCCCAGGCGGGACTCCCCACCTGCTTGTGGTACACGGAAAGGGCAAGGAGATTCGCCTAACAAGAAGGTATCGTTGAACCTTCAACACGAGAAAACGCGCTCTGACGGTATTGTGTTAGCACGCCTAATTGTTTGAACTCGCCTGGCTCGTTTCGGCGAGCTCAGAGCAGTTCTTCGTTTGCCACGCGTAATCGATTAATTTGTCACGCTAAGTTACGAGGAAAGTGCGTTTACAGGTTAATTCTGAAGGAGCCCCTGCTTGGGAGTTTACATGATTCACCAAAAGGCATATGCCCGTTTTTAGACGCTTAACGATGTTGTGCGGTGATGAGGCTACGGTGTTAGTTGCTCACTGTAGTGGATCGCTGCCTGCCTGCAGACATATTGTAACTTAGCAGCCTAATGCAACACTGTGGAATTTCAAAACATCTGTTGCTAAGCGTTCTGCAGAGGTATGAAGGAGTTAGCTGTCAAAGCCCTTTACTGCTCTGAAAAATAGTGGACAAACTGGAAAGGAACCTGTACAATTATTATCCGTGCCATGAAGAAGTAGCAGTGAAAGAGACACATTCCTGCAATATTTTTTCCTGTTTGTGATAACGCTGTCTCTTGACAATGTATTTATTCTGCAGAACAGAAACAAGCATAAAAGAGGAACCACTACAGACTTCAACAAAAATATTTTCTAAATTCCAGATAGACTAGAAAAAAAAAAAAAAAAAAGCAAAAGATGAATTTTAAGTTCTCTGAGCTACCATGACTGCTTTATAAAGAACATACACTTCCAGTTATGTACTGCAAAAAACTTAATGGCAAACCACATATCAAGTTTGATTACATTGAACTGTATTTCTCTATTTGGTAAAAAACTAAAAAAGAAAAAAATCCCCCCTTGGATAGAAGCTATTCTCCACAAAACAACTGTTTTCAGGACATGACTGTCATTGAGCAAGCTATTCATACACATCAATAGAGGAATATAACCTTCAACACATGTGATGGATGGCATAATTTGAATTTGATCTAAACTTCCAACAAGCAAATCCAATTCTTCTGTTCCAAAGTTTAGGGTTTGAGCGTAGATTCTGAATGACTTGCATGTTACAGAAGTGAGGGTTTGCACCCCCCCCCCTTTTTTTTTTTTTTGGTCGATTTTTAACCCTTGTACTTTTTAAAGAGGCATTAGAGGCCACTTACAAGCATGTTTTCCTGGGCAAAAAAAATAAAGAAACGACACTGAAAAGCAGTGTTACACCTTTCTGCCAGATAAGCTGGCACAAAAAAAAAAAAAAAATTTTTTTAGATGCTACACCAAGAATAGTAGTCCTAAAGATTTTAAAGTTAAAAAGAACAACAATGCTGGACTGTATCTTCACATTGAGAATTTCTAGTAATTTTTCCCCTATGCATTTTTTCTGCTTTTCTTCCTATTTCTTAAATCTCATTGTCATCTTCCTTCCCTCCATCTTTATCATCTTCCATCAGTCTTCCAACAGCTTATGTGTAGTTTACTGCCCCTTGTTCATTCTCCCTCTTTTACATCTCCTTATCTCCATCACATTCAAGCACCCCAAAAGCCTACTGGCCTCTGTCCAAAAATACTTAGTCACAGATTTCCAAAAGAACATAAGTCCATTCTTACAAACGCCCTATATGAACAGATTATCAGCAGGACACAAAGTATTTAGGATAGCATATTCTTTAATCTGCTGGTATTTGGCACATCATGTACTCACCACATACAGAATAATCTAGTATGTGAATCACCATAAAGAAAAACTAAGAATAAAAATGTATAGCAGGAGCCAGAAGTGAGCAGGAAACACTTCTCAGAGGGGACAGTAAACCAATTAATATCCAATATGCAAATGCAAGGCTAATGATGCATTTATGCAGTGAAATTTCAAAAATCACATACTATAGAAGAGTTACCAAGATAATAATTAAATCATCATGTGAGGAGTGCAAAAGGAATCCAGGTTACCAATACAAATCATGAATCGGGGGGGAAGAAAAACTGTTTGCAGTTTGGTGTCAAATCTAAAGGGATAAGATTTTGGGTTTTGTTTTTAACTAGTTTGAGAGATTATCTTTCTAGATAATTACTACAGAAAACTAAATTTTGTTAAAAAAATTCTTGGAACAGGATCAAGTATACATGTTACGAAGAAGCATTATTAAACAAAAAGCAGCAAGAGCTCTGAAGAAGGCTGTGTGTCAGGTTTGAAACTTATCCAAAAAGGTTCTTGGATAATAACAGAAATACAGATATTTTACAATAGAAGTCTAAAAGATTTCAAAACAATACACTAAAGACTGAAAGTCTTGGCCTCTTTAAATTCCTTAGAAAAATAAAATTTAGGAAGTGGAAAGTCTTGTAAGTGGGAAAAGTATGTAGGAACTGGAAAGCAGTAAATTGAGTTTACAAATTGGAAGGTGACTTCTAACTGTCCTAGGAGGAAGGATCTAGAACAGCAAGAGAAACTATCAAAACATGCTGGTTTACATTAAGCAGGAAGCTAAGTTTTGTTAACACAACATCAATTTCTATGACAGAAGAGATCTAGATTTGTTACCCAGCAAGTCTTTCCCTATAAGCTCACTCCAATTAGGGAGACTTTACAATGCCAAGTTACAACCTCAGCCTTTTAAGCAATGACAAGTACTTGGAGAAGTGAGGTCTTTTTTCCAGACAGCTTATTGTCTTAAGAGGCAAATAGCTGTAAATGTTGCTCATTTTTAAGTAGAAGGTACATTCAGAATGAAGGCTACTCATGAGATGTGAATCACTGTCTATCTCAAGACCACAGCTCCTTTCTAAAGGGTTTAACACTTAAAAGGTAGGAAAGATCTATTGTAGGGATACACGATATATTCC
This sequence comes from Astur gentilis, assembly GCF_929443795.1. Lineage (NCBI taxonomy): Eukaryota > Metazoa > Chordata > Aves > Accipitriformes > Accipitridae > Astur > Astur gentilis. Next base: position 18,971,596 of record NC_064891.1, read on the forward strand.
ATAAGCTGGAAGAGTAGCCCATTACTCTAATTTCTGCATGTTTGTAACTGTACTTTTGAAATGGGATAATTGCATCCAGTGTGTACTATGTTTTCTCCTATTAACCAAGATTAACATCTGCCTTCTCATGCAAGAAGTTCTTTGCCTTTTCAGTTTTCTGTCACAAAACTTCAGGTAAACCAAAGGCATGTGCCAGAAAGATGGCAGAGGTAAAAACTGTTAATCTAAAGACACAGTTAAAATTCAGTTTGACAAAGAAAATGTTATTTTACAGTGCAGTCAGAAGCTTGGTTTAGGCCTCTGATTTAGTAATTTGAGATCAGTTCTAAATATCCTCAGCAACAGAGCTAAAATTCACCACCAACATAATTTTGAAGTATTTAAAATTCAGTGCAAAACACATGTAGAACCATGGGAATGACTATGTTCAATTAGATCAGCATGAACCATGTAAACATTCCATTTGGTCATACATTTAACTTCACTAAGAATTAAATGCACACTTACAATTTTCTAATAAAGAAATTCAAGATATTATTACATTTTTAAAACATCATTTGTTAGACAGTAGATTCATTAGAAGGCATTGACTGAACTTTAATTCCACAGCAGGGAACACGTTCAAAGATTCAGTATTGCATTCAGAAGTAATAATAGATTTGCAAGAAATCCAATAATATTAAATGTTCTGTTGAAATCTAAAATACAAAGATGATGAAGTCACCACACACACTTATTGGTAACTATGTTACATTTTTACTTTAATTATTAAAACAATTAGTAAGAAATTTAAGTAATATTTGGCACACAGACTAAGGACATTGCTAGTGTCATGAAGGAATAAATTCTCCTTCAGCCCTGATCCATCAAATTTCAAATAGCCACCTGAACTTCAATGGTTTCCAGACTGCATTCAATTCTAAAACTGTTCAATACAAAACTAGATACCCATCATTTTTAAGAAAACCTTTTATTCTTTCTATTTATCCATAGCATCCTCATTCATAAGCTAAACTGAGGAAGAAGGTCAAGGGTAAAGGGAAAACTTCTGTGATACATTGAAGACTTAAAAGTCAGAGCACCATTTTGTTACTAGAGCAGAATTAGGGACCCAAAAACTCCCCCACCTCCCAAAAACTAACATGCTAGTTTACAAGCAGGTACCAGAATGAAATCTACACTCCTAGAAATCAGAGGTGTGTGGACTTCATGCTTGTGGAGCCAAGATTTTATGCAGGAATGATACTCTGGGTATAAATACACAAAGCTCTAAACCATCTGGTTTCTACTTTGTTGTAGAATAAGGAATAAATTTGACAGACATAGAACTGATGCAGGTGATACCAAAATCTGCAGGCTAGAGAGCGCCTTCTCACACCTCAAGAGCTTAAAAAGTTGGACATTTCCATGTATTTTACTGATATTTCATAAAAATAAACTAAACTAAAATAAAAAGGATGGAGGAAGAACCACAGGAAGGGAGAAAACTCCCCAAACCTTAAACTTGGTTATTTTAAACATTGTTCCTCACAATTTCGGTACTGCTCACTTTGTCTTTATGTCTCACATTTATCTGGAAAAAGTTTCAAGCAACAATTTCAACTTTGAGCTCAAGCTGAAACAAAACAGATATTGACAGCTTTAACTAGAAGATTTGAGCTAGCACTTTCCTAGCAGACACTTACAAAAAAGTTGTTCTAGAGGTTTTTTTTTTTTTAATATTATTTTTGTCTTTAAATCACGAAGGCATGAAAACACACTCAGATTTCATTGATTGCATTTTAAAAACAGCAAAGGCTGGAGCACTTGAAGTATTTCCTCATTTTAATTAGCCTTCTAATTCAATAAAGGCAAATGAATTTTTCAATAAAAGCAAATAAGTTTTGAAGATGGGTTTAACACAGATAATTTTTTTTTTTTTAAACAATGCTTTGAATTTACTTCTGAATGAAACTGAACTAACTAGTTCTCCCAATGCACCTTTTAAATTCCTAACCAGGCCAATATATTATAACAGAAAAAAAAAAAATCACTAATCACTACTATCAATTACATGAACATTAAAAACAAGGAGACTGGTAGTGAAATGCTTTTACCTAGTAATAGGATTGCTGTTTGATGCAGAACTGTTATAAATTAGCAGCAGGGTGGCAGAGAAGTCGGGCTCTAAAAGTTACAAGTATAAAGAGATAGGTGCATGGAAACACTGTCAATATATCCTCATATATTAAGATATAACAGAAATTAGGATTATGGTGAGGTTGTTTTTTTAAAGGATTTTTGTAATATCTGCACAGCAAACAAAAAGTAGAGTGTAAATGAAATAGTCTAATTGAGGCTGTGATCTTTTTAAACTAACACTTTCATTAGTCCCATTTTCATTCTAGGATTTGTTCCTCAGATTAGTAATAGATAGTTTAACCATTAGTTTTCTTTCATTTTACAGACACAGATTTATGCTTCAATAAACCTCACAACTGAAGGTTTCATTTTATGTGTGTGGTCCTTTCAGTTTTGTTTTGTGTTAGCTGGGGCAGGGAGGGGCATGTTTTGTTATTATTTCTTAAAAATATCAAGACATTGAAACAGGTCTAGAAAAGCTCATAAAAGTTGAGGGACAGGTTAACATTATTTCTATTCAGCTTCTCAATGATTGTGAGCTACCTAAGTCACACAAAAAAATCAAACAAACTCTATGTAATAATAATTACATACATACATTCCAAAGAAATAGATGTTCCTTAAAAAGAGGAGAAATCCAATAAAGGATTTTACTATTTAATACTTCAGAAGATAGTGAAATTCAGTGGCCCTTAGATCTAGGAAAGGCATATTAAGAAAGCATAAGCATACTTGTCAGAAATTGCTACTCAGTAATACTGGATACACTGGAGTTACAAAAAGTGGCATTTATTTGAGTTTACATATATAGTTTACTTCCCTCCAAAAGTGACTTCATTTATGCCTCCTAAACTTTTTGAAAGGCAGTATGTTCATGTAAACCAAAATACTTCCAACTGAAGAGACAACCCCTATTAAATTACGCTTGAATTTTCATGTGGTTTTCTCTCTGAAAGTTTGCATTGGAAATGTAATGCTATCCATACCCACTGCCTACCTAAAGACAGACATCTACTTCAGAGATTATTCAACCTTTCCTTTTAAAAATTATGTTCAGAGAAAACAAACCCACCTCCACCCCCACCCCCCGATTTAAAGAGGAGTTTCGAGTCCTCTTTGCTTCACACAATTTCAGCACTGTACCTCTTGACAATCTAAGCAAATTTTCCCACCATAAGACCAAAACTGACTTTATCTCAGTCTCTTATTCTGTGAAAGTAGTGAAGTATTTACCTTTAAGCATGACAGTAGCCTTGTTAAAATGAGCAGATACCCTCTCCCTTAATATTAAGGATGTGCTTCATTGTTTTTGTCGAATGGACTTTTGACTAGTTTAGAGCCTTATACCCACCACTGTGTAAGGGAAACTCCCTAGTCCCACTCAAGTCAATGTAGATTTTACCATCAACTTCAGCAGAATTGGAATGTCGCCCTAGGGTGACTTAGCCTTTATGCTAAGTTTTTCAAAGCCACTTAAGCTATTTTAAATTTAATGGAAATTGGGCATTCAGAATGCTTAGGCAGCTTTTGAAATTTCAGATTTATGTCTCGGCGATTAAGTTAAAGAAAAAAAAATCAAAGTAAAATTATTCTCAGAAGTTTCATAGCAACTCTTAGGCAAAAAAGTATGTCATGTTTAAGTTACGAGTACAAAACAAAGAAACATTTCTGATAGATGTTAAACTACAGTAGTCAAAAATGCATTTTGTTAGATAATTCTTCTACCTAATAGTATCCAGTCATTAAAGTGTAATATCAAAACCCTGCATTTTCTACCTAAGAAGGCCTGTGGTTGACCTGACTGGAAATAATAATCCACTGGAAAACAGCACAGTCAGAGAATACTTCTAGGAAGCAGATTTACTTAGAACTGGCTCAGTGCTAGCACTGTCACACAGGACCTTTTCAGTATGTGTATTGTGATGTGAGCACCTATGTTACAGAAAGAAAAAAGCGTTTTGTGAGCTGGTTTTAGTTTCACAAAGTCTAGCATAGTACTGGAAGTTATGTGAAGACATGAAGACAAATGCTGTGGCCATACAATGTGTCTCTTCAATATCCATTGAAAGAAGGGAAGGAAAGAATAACCCTTTCCTTCCATTTACCCAGTGCTAACTCATCACTGGAAAGGAAATAACAAGGACTATTAGACAAATACTGAAGAAGCAGAATTTCAGGCCTTCACGTAGGTCTAAACCCATATATAATCTCAACTTTGTACATGAGGTATTCCATATCAGGAAGTCCAACAGATCAAAGAAGAATATTTTAAAGAATGACTAAAAGAAGCTTGAACCCAAAACATACAACAAAAACTTGACAGAGTTGAAATGATCCATTCATCCCTTGTTAAAAGGTTTAACAGGAAATACAGAGTTCTGCATTGAAAGATTTTAAGAGAGAAGGAAAAGTAGTTCTCTGATCCAGCCAAATAACTAATGTACCTGCATGTTCAGGGAGCAGTGGAAAAGCTTAAATTAATAAGTGTGTTTATAGATGATTTACATCAGCTTCAAAGGCATGCATTTCCCATGTTAAAATTTGCCTTGACTGAGAGATATTTTTTAAGGAAATAAGGAACACCTCATGTCTGACTTTTATTCCACAGAAAATAATCCTAACAAAATTTGGAATTTAAAAAACATCCCAAAGACTTATCTATATATTTCAATATATTATTCCTTATTCAACTGAAAACTTATTTTTCTCTCTTGATTTCTGCATTTCAGACAGGAGAGTTTGCATACTTAAACTATAGTTGTTTTTGCATGAGTAGTTATGGATAGCACAAACATCTAAAAACCATCTCAGCAGTTTGCTTAAGTTTGATCCAATTCTTCATTGTTCATTTAAGTAGTCCTAAAATTTATGTGGGAAGCCATCAATTATATAAAAGCCTAGAATAGGTGGGGTTTGGTGTTTTGTTGGGTTTTTTTGTTTTTTTTTTTTTTTTTTAATTAAGCCTAACACCATCACAACAGAACCTACAGTTCAAGGAGAACTGACTTTGTCATTGTATGTATGCCCACATACAACTTGAATAGTGATATCTTAAGCTGAAATCTCTCATCACTTCATTAGAATACAAGCAATGGTAAAAGACAAAAAAATCCAAAGAATTAGTACACATAACCTTCTGAAAAAGAGCTCTTCATCTGAAAAGACATGAGTGAAACTTCATGAACCTTAACTACAAACTACACTAAAGGACGAGGGTCTGTCCAAACGGCAGTGCTGCATATATAGTATGTTACACCACCATATTGATTTATTGTAAATCAGAACTCAAACTTCAGTACATCTATAGTGTTAAATATTTGACTTCTATATACTGAAGTCTTTAACTTCCAACTAGTGAAATGTTCCCATATAAGATAGTTAGAAAACTGAAGTCAAGTCTTGCTGAAAATAAGGATCAGCAGGAACAATCTCTTCACAGAACATTCAAATAAACCAGAAAAAAAAAAGTTTTAACAAAAATATTCACAGTTTTTCTCCACCTTCCCATCTTTTTGAAGTTCAATAAGACTTAATCTTAGCACTGATCAGAACAACAAAGGAATCTGAGGTTACTTTACCAATAAAATCTGATAGTGACAATCATATTGAGGAACTTGAGATAGTAACAGAAGTTGCCAACTCGTTCCCCTCTTTTAGGCATATATCCTTCCTGTACGTGCAGTTAATGAGTCACGTCTGTAAAATGCACTCAAGTCTTTATAAACGCTGTAACCCCAAATCATCCAACTGCTCTGTTCAATGGGCAATACCTCCCGTGACATCTGACAACTGATATTATTTAGGAAAGAGATGAACTGTTGAAAAACCAGTTACTTCGTTAATACAAAGACCTCCGAGAAAAAGTGGTACTAAGACGCTGATGGAGACAGTGACTCAGACACTGAAAAATACATGAGGATCTACAATGCCAGGGGTATGTTCTGCCCCCCTTCAACCACAAGGGCAAACTGCACTTGAAATTAAGAAAGGCTTAACAATGGCTTAAAGACAAAGGAGAGAAACAGCTGTGGTGACTGGAATTTGGCCAGAGCAGCTAGAGCATCTCAAACCTTTAAAGACCTGACTACAAAACACAGAATTCAACCATTAGTTAACAGGAGATGCACCTTAATTGAACATTGGACCTCTGCCATCATATATATGTCAAAAGCCGAATTAGACACCAGACTTATGAAAGAATAATCATAAGACAAAATGAGAAAGTGTGCCTTAGCAGTAGTAATTAATTCAGGCAGTGCAGAACACAAGTCAGAACACTGGCTGACTAACAAGGAACAGGTGCACATTTTGCCACCTGTGGCACTAAGTGCTAGATCTTATTATAAAGCAGTACTCTGTGTATATTTTTCCAACAGAAAAAAAGGAAATACCAACCCAAAACCTAGTAATTTGGCACAGTTCTGTCTCATTAGCACTTTCCAGTCACAAAAGACCAGCAACAGAAAAATTAGCTATTCTAGGTCAGTACTAACAGATAATAGTGTGACCTGCAAAACCTTGCTACTAATTTCTTGCTTTTTTGACCACTAAATGCAGTTATTTATCAAAAAGCTACAAAAAAGCACGCCTATCCTCTAATTTCAAAAAAGTATTACCTTTACATTTATATAGCTTTCTAACTCAAAACTAGAACAACACTTAGAACGGAAACATACTTCATAGCAAAATTGCAATATGGAGAACATCTCCCTTCTTGTATAGGCTCTTTAGAACAGTGATTAGTAGTTCTTTTAATTCTGCTGCTCTATTACAACAGAAATTTCAGCTTTTTCACATTCATTTCAGACAGTCTACTCACTTGTTTCCAGAACAACCCCTCAAAACTTCTTGACTTGAACTTAAACCTACCAAATTTGTGGGCTATACTGACTGAAACTCAAAAGGTGTAAAGTTACGATGGGGTAAGGGTGGGGAATACACCAAAGATATTTTTGCAAGTTTATATAAATACTCTAACCACTTGTATTACAAAAAAATCTGGCTTCTCAAGAGTTATCTGGCCCTTGGTTTGGGTAACTCATGCTGTGGGATTCCATCCCATTTCAAAAGTAGAAACATACCAGAAAAAAAGAAGAAACTTTATTATCATTAGGGAAAAGTGTTTGAAGACAATTAAAAGAATTCCTAGAACTTCCACAGAAAACTACAAGTCTTAATCAATTTACATAATCCTCCTTATGCATAACATCCTTTCAAGAATTTACAGTTCTGACAGCCAAGCAGCCAGCAAGTAAACAGCAGGCAAGTAGAAGAGAAGTGATTTTCAAATAGACATAAGGAGTGGTAGATCACCACAACTAGCACTGAAAATTGGCCCTGTAAAAATATACACTTTTACACTCATTCTCATAGAGCCAGATAAATTCAGAGAGTCAACTCTTATTGTATTCCTAGGTGTACCAGACAAACACAAGGATGATACATTCCCAAATGGGCAGTTTGAAGATGTTCAGTGTTCAATGCTACTAGTTTTCCTGAGACTAAAATATAGTACTCCTTCATCCTTGGAACCTAGACTGAACATTTTATGCGTACTACATAAAAGCAGTTTCAAGGAATTTTGCTAGGAAAAATGTCAAGCATGTTATCTGTGTTACTTCCTCTTCTTTCTAGAGATCTGTTCTTTTCATGGTTTTCCCCTACTTGTTCAAGAATTTTATTCAATCTTAACTACACATATAGTTTAATTTTTTTATCCCCACTCCCCACCCCCATAGGATACTTCTCATAAATTAAGATACCAAACATTTGTCCATTATGCCACGCTCTCAGAGCTCTACCTCTAGTATTAGAACTGTCATTCTGTCCAGAAAATCTGGCCCTTAGTCCATATTCAGAGACTACTGTACCAAACTATACTTGTCTCGTGAAGACATGTTAGAAAAAGGAACACTATTGAATCATTTCAGAGAAATGGACAAAATTAGAGTTAGCTGTTTTGAAATTCCTGGCATCATCTTCAAGCACAGTCAGTAATAAGCCTTTAGAAGGCCACATCAGAATGACAATGAAAAATTTAAACAGATTTTTGCTAGTGGCCAGTGCTCTTAACCATTCATATTGAATGGCTGAAATAGCAGCTGCAGTAGCAGCACCAAGGTTGTGATCAAAATTGATAACGATGCACATACATTAATTTCTTTTCTTTGACACTGAAGTCGGTTATAATTGTTAGTTGCAGTGAAACACTAGCACAGCCACAGGCATTATTTACATATGTGCATAGTTATCGCATGTATATGCTTGTGTAGTCATTTGATTGACCTACAGAAGTATATTGACTATGAACATTGAGATAGGAAACTAATCATTCCTTGTATATATGTATGCATATATTAGTTGTATAAGATACTGTAAAACTACATTACATCAAATCACAAGGATATCCGGGTAAAAAAGGATCCCAAGATGCATGAAATGTAAAGGGCAAATAAGTGGCAAATTGCGCCCTGAACAGCCCACCATCTAGACTGTTGTATATATGTAACATGGAGGTCACAAATTTATGACCATTATTAACTGTCATAATAAGAACAAAGAACAACAAGGTTGTCTCAAACATCATTGCCTTCTTCCATTTTCTAATAAACTAATTGAGCTAGACACAAGACATTTAAGATGAAAGAAAAGACTATAGTAAATGAACATCTTCCATAAAGACAATTTAGTATTTTATGGAAGTGTATATTCAAATATTATTCCTCCAAATGGGGGTGCAATAAAAGGTATAGAGAAAAACAGAATATTCAAGGGGTAGAAGTTAACAAATTGTGAGACTAGACCAAGGAATAGGACTAAAATTCGTCAGAAAAACACAACCTCCTAATAATACACACCATAAAAATGTGTGATCTTAAAGAAGATACCAAAGGTGATCTTAAAATAAAGAATACTACTCATTCAGTGAATAACTTTACTACAATTCATTCAGGATTATAAGTAAGTCCAAATTTAGTACTCCTACAAATCAAATTAACTTTCAGGAATTCAGTCTCAGCCTTATGGAAACATTCTTCTAGTATCACGTAATCCTACCTATTCACATAGTGAGACGAGTCTGATACACAAACAATATATCCAGATTTTCCATTTACCTTTACACCAAAGGGATAAGAATCAAAAACATTTATTTTTTTCTTTTGAAATGAAATCACTATTAGTCTCACAATCTTACCCCCCCATCATCAAACCCATCAGAAGCATGAATCAGGGAACAATTCAGTTGTATATTTCAGGTCTACTCAACACCAGCTGAGCCAGGACAAAGATTAAGCATCCTTCCCTAGATTACATATTTCATATACAGTTTGAAAGCTACAGCAAATTGAAGAAAGCACAACAATGCCTAGAACCCAAGACAATTTATTAAGTTATAATTTTTGGTTATCATGTTCATCATTTCTAAGAATTTCTTATAAAACAAAATAAGCTTGCCTAAAATTGCTGAAAACAAAATCATTTGCTTGGAAAAAACACTTACAAAAAAGAGACGAAGCACTCCAGGCAGTCTAGAGCTTATGTTCATCTGCCAACATATTATATCAAAGCACAACATTTTCTAACCTGAAACAACGCTTTGAACAAAGAATTACTGCAATCTGTACTTGTTACAAATTATCAGTGATTTGATGATGAAACAATGTACAAGCATTCTGCAGAAATCTGTCCATCACAGTATCAATGACAACAGATAAGAAACAGGTGGAAAGCTACCACTAGACACACGACTTCTAAACAAAGCACAGATCTAGTCCTGTCAAAATTTTGAGGCTACTTAGGAATTAAAATACTATGGAAGCATTTAATCTTCTTTCCATCAAATAAATGACTTCATAGTGAGATAGAAACATTTTGCTTGGGTTTTTGCTGACATCCATGCTGTTACTTTTTTTTTTAATATAATTTCTGACCAAATAGGTATCAACGGTTTCTCAATACAAACCTAGATTAATCAACATACAGTCCTACTTCTGTAGGGGGATACACAGAACAAAACCAAAGGGTAAGGGAAAAAAGGTCCATGTACATCCTTTAACAACACACATTCATGGTCACTAAGTGTAAAATGGAACTGTCACACTTTACAGTTTCACATGAAGAAATCCTTTAAGCAGCCTCTCATGAAGCCTTTCCTGCATTACAACTGTTTAAGCAAACATTTTATGTTGGTTCAGTCATAAGTGGTAAAAATACTGACCAAAACAGGACAAACTGCCAATATTCTGTATCTGAATTATGTTTTTGAGAAGATGGGAGCAAGACAAGCAAGAAACTAAGGACAGAGCTTTTTCCGGGTTTGTCTTCCCAGTCTCCTTAGTACTATTGGTCAAGTAGCATTGACTACTCACATTACAGATTTTACATAAAGTTTTTGTTCATTCGATAATGACAAGTGAAAGGGTTATTTAAATTTCAAGAAAAATTACTGTATGCCTGTCTCACTGATACAAGGTCCCAAACAAGCAGTATTTTCCACTAGTCCAATGAGGGGGCTGGGGGGAATATCATTCTTTGTTGTGCTACTCCACAAATATGAGAAGACCTGATATAAGGCAGCCCAGAAATTCATCACAACACTACTTAGTTTCTATATGTATAGTTTCTTACTACAGAAGTAAACCTATCTGAGAAGTTTTTCAGCTTGGCAGTCCAGAAGAATACAGAAAGAACCTAATTTTAGAAGTATTTGTAGAAATACCATATTTCTCCAAAAAGAAGTCAGCAGAATCCCATAGTGAATATTCAATATCTACAAGCTAAGCAAACCATCAGCAGAACTGGGCAATCCTAGAACTGCAATGTTAAAAAAAAAAAAAAAAAAAGGAGAGAGAAGTTTCCTCTTTCTTGTGAATCAAAAAGCATTATATATACACTATATAGTGTATGTCATGGCTGTGGCTTGTTGGAAAGTAAAGCTGCTTAAAATGTAGGACTGAAGACCAGTTCTTCATAGACCTTAATATCAACTCAAACTAGTTTTTCCTTCCAAAAGCCAAGGTTTAAGTTTTAATTTTCTCTTCCTTCTCCACATCTGATGTTTAATGCAAGTGAAAACACAGAGGGGTTTTGACAAACAATATAGACAATGAGTTTGGATAAGCAACGGTTTTGGCTGGCCTACGGAATTTAGTAATTTTCTAACAGTGTGCAAAGTAGGAACCAAGATTGGTTTAGACCTAAACCCAAGTTTACCAGCAATTCAAAATGATACATAAATTCATCGCACCATGAGCTGAAATTCAAGGATCAGTAAGTGATACATACAATTTCACATGGGAAATGGACATGAACAAGAAAACCCAACAAACAGGTTGGATTGAAATACTTGTACTACATATCTTTTAGAAAAAGACCTTTTTCACACCCTCTGTGTGAAGTTACAGATTATTTGAAGTGTTGGAAATGGTAATAAGCATGTTGGCTCTATTCATTGCTTTAAAAAGGACACAAAATTATCTCTCCTTTATTTCTCCCCCGGAAAGAAGTCTGCATTTCATCATACATCATGACCTGATGCGACTCCATTGGGTGATGACAAACCCTCTTAAACTTACTTTATATTTTCTCCAAGATTGAGCTCAAAGCAAGGCACATAGCAGTTGATTCATAGATGTGCTGATGTGGAACATATTATTCATAGACCTGAGTATTCAAGGGAGAAGGAAGGGGGTCACCAGCTCCACAATAGTATGCTAAGCAGAACACTTGATTGCTTTTCCGTGAATAAAAAAGCTAAGTTAAGCAACTAGATGGTCTTCACAGGGATACTTAGATCTGCTTACAACAGATTATCCAAACACAAAACTGCACAAACACTAATGACCAAAGCAGAAAACACCAACTATCATCTGAAAAATAGTATTTATTTTAGACACACACAAAAAAAAAGACAACTATCTTTCAAGCCATTGTTTGAGTATTAGAAAATTCTTAATTTTTCATTTTACCACATTCTTGGGTTACTTTAAACAGAAAGCAGTGAATACATTTAACTCAAGTGTTCTATAACAAACGTACAAGCTTTTTGCACCAAAAATTACAAACCATTATGAAAATGTCATATTTTCATAACAGTTTTCTACAGAAGACTGACTTTATTACCTCTCTGCTCTTAAAGGACGCTCAAGTTGCACACAAATTCTGTTAACAAACAGAACGTGCTGTTTTAATTCATTTTTGGAAAAAGGAAGTTTCAGCCTCTTAACAGTGGGGACAAGGATGGCAAACACATGGACAACTGCTGAGAGTAGTTTCATCCCAAAAGTCAATGCATAATTTCCACATAAAGTCAATAGGCAAATATAAAAAATTAAACCTAATTCTTGCCAGCTTTGAAAATGAGTGCTAGAAATAAAGTTGCATTGTTTTGGGTTTTCTTGGTTTTTTTCCTGTCTGAATAGTTTTGGTCAGTGAAGTGTCTTCACGGTGACAGTTCAAAAGAACAGTTTACAAGTCATTTAAAGGTTAGCTTAACTATGTACAACTTTGTAATACTGAAGAGCATTCACTTTTAATACAGTAGAAATCTATGTCAACAGGTACTTTTGAGATGTATCTAGTCTTCTTTGTGTATGTCTACAATGAAATCATTCTTTCATAATATTAACATGTATAATGGACAAACAAACAAAAAAAAGAAAAAAGAGTACCATGAAGAATACCTGTTAAACGAAAAGCACACTGCATTCTTACAGCCCATGCTAGCACAAACGCAAACAAGGGAGCCAAACCCATACCAGCTGGCTGGTTAGCAAGTTAGCACAATGCTTATAAGTAGATAGATATTCTAAATGTTTGTTCTCACTCAAAAACACTTTCTGCTCTGCTCCACGCATAGTCAGAAAAGAGCAGAGAAAAGGCTTTATGACAAAGTTTGGAGCTCTCATTAAATGTGCACAACTGAAGAAAAATAATTTAAGTAGTGAAGACTGAACCAGAAAGTAATAATAAACACATTTCTTTCATGGATGCCTTCTGAAACAGTTTAAGATTTTTTTTCCCTAGCTTTCCAGCATATGAAATATAAAACATGTCCAGGGACTCCCTAACCCAGTAATTCCTTTTTGTAAAAGTACCACCTACAGGCTGCTATTGTTGAGAAGAGCTACAAAGCTTCTGTAAAATATGCTTTTAAAAACATACGATAACGATTTAACAACAAATATATTTGAACGTACTGGACACAACAGAGGAAGCTTATTTTTTTAATCTGGATATTAAAACTGCAGGGAAATGCTTATGTGTTTAATAACCATAACATGATTTAGTGAAATAGATGCATAGAATTTCATATATTTAATCTGACATATAACTTTCTATTTAGTCATAGAATAGCTTTCCAGTTGTTATTTGCTGATTAAATACTTAAAGTATAAGTAATGCAGCATTTAAGGTATTAAAAGTTATTCCTACATTCAGGAAGTAGAAACCAATGTGGTTTTCATGCTTTTGTAAGAGCATAATGAGTACTCGGGGAAAATAATTCCTTATTCTGTATTTTAATTTATATCACACATAGCATAAGAAAGCAAATACCAAGCTGTAGCATCAATAATCACTCCATCAGCCAGTAGCTCTACAAGACCAGCTCTGAGCACCTTGTGCACACCAGAAGCAGCAGCTGAGCTGGTTCTTTCTGGGGCATAATAGCATTACCCATTACAGCTCAACAAGCTAATTTACCTGAGACTGGCAAACTCACTCCGTTCTGCAGTCAGTCAAAAAAAGCAACGTTGTCATCAACTTCAGCAAAGCAAGATTTTAGCTTATTACAATCCCTTCGTGAATCTTCAGGGAACTTTCTCCTGTCCCTCCCCCCAAAAGGGAGTCTACAGAAGTCACACCTACTTTACTAATTTCTGCAGGACTTGTTTCATTCAGTTTTGACTGTTGGAACAAGCAGAACCCATAGGCAGTCACACTGTCAGTTACTTCAAGAGTTATACTCGACAAAGTATGTTGAAGATCCGATTTACTATGATTAACAGACAAAATAAAGTTCTTTTCTAGTTCAAAAATAATGTTAAATTGATATTTTGTGTTGGGATTCAGCAGAAAGAAAAGTTTAACAACAGAATCATGATGAGTGAGAGACAGACACACGGCCATCTGGATAGTATCAGTATGAAGGTATAAGAAATGCCAATAAAGCTGCTTAACTTACAATTGTTAATGTTAACACACAATTTAAGAACCACCTTCCAAAGATTCATAAATGTTTATGTCAGTGTTTAACATTAAAGCTACTATCCTGAGTTCCCTCTGAAGAAGTCTTGGACTTATGTTAGCAGTGACACTGTACTCAAATTCCCTAGCTTAATCTTATGAATGCATTTTAATAATCAAGTTCAAGGCAAAGAAATTACCTGCCTTTATTTTTTCATGCAGTCACTAACACTTAAGAGTGTGGAAATTGGGAATTGTATATAGGTGCCTTTAAAAGCAAATAATACAGAAACAAAACAAACACATTTCAGTATTATTTGAAGAAACATATTTCTAAACACACTAGGAAGAAAGCTTCTATAGAAAAAGTAAGATGCAGAGAGTTCCACATCTGCTATCTCTGACACAGTCTTTGCCAATGCATCACAGAAAGTCCCATTGTTTGAACTCAGTAGCAACATCCCTGTCTCATATCTTCTGCTTCCTAGACCTACATACTGCATACCAGCTGTATATGTGTAAGAAAGTGCTCAGGTCACACCAGTCAGGTCCTAGAATCTAATGCACAAGGAAATGAGAAATGCATCAGCATTTATGGTTAATATCTATATAGGCCTTGATGCCCATCTGCAACATTCTACCCCAGAATTAGATTAATTCTTACATGCTTTGTTTTTTACCCTATATAGATGTGATTAATAAAGGGCAGGTTCTCTACCATGTGGGAAGAAGTGGATTAGTCAGAATGAACTAAAACAGCATCCAAACTACACATTTGTTTGAACGAAGCTAGCTAGACATCAGAATGAAAGGGACTGATCTTTATGCCCTGGAGTGTAAAAGTCCCATCAATTTCTTTGCTGCAAATCTTTAGGTTGAACCAAAAATGAGGATATATAGACATTCAAGAAGAGTACATTCAACCTGAGAAATCAACTCGTCTCGAACGCTAATCTACGTAAGTTTATAGACCAAGTTTACTGAAAGCTAGTGAATCTCCACATTAATGCAGGGTATAAAACAGAATCTATCTTAACAGCAGAATTAGAAATTCAGGTCAATTGCTCAGCATAATATCTACTCTTTACTTCCCTCGTGGTGTAAATTATTCTTAAAAGGACTATGATGGGTTTCATAAAAAGTATAGTTGATATGCTATAAATGGCAGTTGTATTCTTTCCCCTCACCATATCATTTAATACTAGCACAAATACACCTTCGTACCAATAACAGTTTCTTTTTCTCCTTTCTGCATTATTGAGCAGGATTGTCAAGCAAATCTGGTATTTTGGCAAATGACCAAGTACTAAATGTTTTCTATTTAAATTAAAACCACATAAAGTCACTAGGACTGAAGTATATTTTGTTGAAGGGTCTTCATAGCATTCTTGTAACCATTTTAGATGCTATCTGTGACAGAACTCAGAAGTTCTACTTTTATGAATCATATTTTTATTTTTTTCTCTCTCTCCAAAACAAAGAACACGCTTAAGTGTTCTGTGAATGCAAACATCTCTCTCAGGAGAGAGGGGAAGTGAGGACTTCTTGGCCTTTTTTTTTGTCTGGGTTTGGCAAGGGTTTTGGGGGGTTCTTTTGGAGGCAGGGAAGGGGTTGGGAGAGAATAAGACTGGAAATAGGTGCTAGGATTTTAAAAAGTTTTTTCTGTAATTCAGCCACACGTTGTTCCTCAGAGTATCAGTCAAGAAATAAAGATCATAAAGAGTTCTAGTCCTGTGGAAACTAAATATACACCTGCCATTTTCTGTATCAACATGATAATACATTAGTAGACTTAACTATGTAGAAGGACTGGAAGTAGCACTCTAGTGTTTAGAGGTTGGCAAATTAGTTTTGTCAACTGATCCGAGTCTGAGTCTCCGGGTGGTGGGGAGGGGCAAACAAAGCACTTGACATGCTCCACAGAGCTTGCTTTATCATGCTGAAAGCCACAAATGCTTCAGAAATCCAAGATTTCTGGCAGCACACATATCACCACATCCTTGAAAAAATGACATGGTGTTTACCACCACACCTCATTAGCCAGGTAGGTAATTAAGAGCACTGAGGATATCAAGTCAAGTCAGAAATTACCTACCAATAAAGTTAAAGCTTTGTGGAAACACAATGTTTGCCTAGTACAGGATGGATGTTCAGCTCAAAACCAGAGACCAGAATGACAAGTGTTTCTTTATGATACTTCTGTAACAGCACTTACCTGGGGTGAGGGAAACTTACTTTGAGCTTGTAGCTTTTTTTAAAAGAAAGTGCCAGAAACTCTGAAAGTTGTTGGTTGTTTGGTTGTGTTTTTTTTTTTTATTCACAAGAGTAAATAAAGCTTTCAAAAACAGTCTTGTGGTGGGGGAAGGGTGAACACGCTGAATGTTATTAAATTGTCTGGAAAAGCACTATCCACCTATTACTATTCCGAAAACCATAAGTCCTGCAACATGGATAAATCAGAGTTAAGATAGAAGCTTTGAACTTTAGACCGTGTTATGGTTTTACCCCAGCCAGGAACTAAGCACCATGCAGCTGCTTACTTAGTCCCAACCCCACCGCAATGGGGTGGGGGAGAGAATCAGAAGGAAAACAGCAAAACTCTTGGGTTGAGATAAAAACAGTTTAATAGAACAGAAAGGAAGAAATTAATAATGATAATAATAACAATAATAAAATGACAATAACAATAATAAAAGCATTGGAATATAAAAAACAAGTGATAGACAATGCAATTGCTCACCACTCGCCGACAGACGCCCAGGGAGTTCCTGAGCAGTGATTCCTCAAGGCCAGCTCCCACTAGTTTATATACCGGGCATGATATCACATGGTCTGGAATACCCCTTTGGCCACTTTGGGTCAGGTGCCCTGGCTGTGTCCCCTCCCAGCTTCTTGTGCCCTGCCAGCCTTCTCGCTGGCTGGGCACGAGAAGCTGAAAAATCCTTGACTTAGTCTAAACACTGCTTAGCAACAACTGAAAACATCAGTGTGTTACCAACATTCTTCTCGTACTGAACCCAAAACTTAACACTATACCAGCTACTAGAAAGAAAATTAACTCTATCCCAACCAAAACCAGGACAGACAGATTATTCATCAAATTGTCTCAGAGAAGAATAAGATATCTCAAAAGTAACAATGATTGCTGAAGAGAATTAAGGAAAAAGGGGCAGGGGGGAGGGGAATGTGGAGAAAATTTGTGAATAGGAATCCACTCTCTCTACAATCTCCTATTTGTTTGGGATAAATCTGTCAGTGTTTTGGTGATTAAGTGTTTTCTGAATTTTCCTTGGGGGGTGGGGGGGGTGGGGGGTGGAGAATGCTAGACAGATTTTGAAATTACACTTCTGCTGTCAAAATTCTAACCAACCACCACAAGTAAAGCTCATTTTAAAATCCAAAACAAGACCTACAAATTTCAGATGCAACTTTGGTGTATTGATGGTGCCACATACTGGCTGTAGAAGGGAGACCATGGCCTTTGCTGCATTTTCCTTGCCTTCGTCTGTTCCCTGTTGACATCAAAGATTAACGTTCACAACCTATTTCCTACAGTAGTCTTAACCACAGCTTACAACCCCATACGTTATAAACCATCACATTCCAACACTCCATTCTTAATACAATTATACATCTTTCTAATAGGAGAAACCAATCAATGTATGCTTTTATTATGCATGCAGATATTGCTTTTAAAAAGTATATCAAAATAAACAAGAGCATGCAAAAAAGTCAATGGATACAGTGACATCTTTCAAATACCTGTCTTCTTGCATTTCTAAGTAGACAAATATTTTAGCTTCATCCTACACCTCTCAACAATTCTTAGGGTAACTTTTTTCAACTTTTTTCTTCTCTGTTGGGTCTTAACATGTCCTTACTCTATCAAACAGTTCGTGAAAAAGGCAGTAACAGGAAACATTAAACAATAACATTAGGAAAGATTCCTCTGAAATAGAGAGGCTATTACTTCAAGAATTAGTCTTAGATCTCTGTTGGTTTATTCCTATTAATAGAATGGGGAAACCTAGGTCCCAGCAAGAATTCAGACACCTAGATTCAAATTTAGTTTAGTATGACTTCCAGTGTTACACCTCCTCTGTTGAAAAGTTTTGCTTATAAAGAATATCCTCCATCCACAAAGACTAAATATCGTTTTTGTTCAGCTGCAGCCTACCCACAGGAGATATTACGCGTCCTCAGTTTTTCTTTATTTTTTGTTCTGTAAGTATCTGTTACAAGTCACAGACTGATTGTTCTTTGTAAATGAAAAGAAAAAGTATGGTCTGCATACCTTCAATGCTTGTAAAAATAAAAAGTTCAAACACAAAGTCGAGGGGTGATCTGCTATATAAAAACAGAAAATTACTACAGAGCTAACACACATGTTTATGGAGAAGAGATAAGGTCATTTTGTGTAAGAGCATATCTAGGTTCAAAATAGAACACCTTAATTAGATTGGAAATACAGTAGGAATTGACAATATTAATAAACACGAGTACATCTCAAAGAATTTTGAGGCATGTCAGGCAACAAGCCATTGTTGGTTGGTCTTCTTGGTTGTCATTCTTCTTGGTTTTATTTTTATGATTCACTATCTAAGAAACAAGTATGCTAAAAAAGTGGCTACAGAAATGTTAACCTGCTACTATTTTCTTCAAAATGGATATGTCTCCCATAATTCCACATTTGGACACAGAATAATTTTTAGCCAATCAAATGAAAAAGCAAGCAACCACACATGCCATGCTATGGGTTTTCATAGTAGTAGTAAACTCAAAACTCTCTGACTTTGTCAAGGACCTGTTACAGAATTCAAGTGACATGCTATTGCCAGAAGTGACAGGAACTGGATTACTAGGGACAGTTTCTCACTTATTTGCCACTGACAGGTACAAACTTCAGGCATTAGCAATACTTGTACATGTGTCTGGCACTTCCCAGTCACTAGGGCTTCTTGGAGACTGTCCCTCTCATCCACAGAAAGATCTTGATCAAGCTAAATATGAAGCCGTTAATTAGTATGGAGGGGAATTAGATAAGTAAATTAGACCAAGACATTCTCATTGGTCAAAGTCATAGAACATTAAACAATTTCTTTTAAAAGAAAGTTGATTCTCCACTGCAAAACTGCAGTATCAATGTTAGCTCTAATCAAAAAGTAGATTAGACCAAAAGCAGCTGCTTAATAGCCTGATCTGAGTACCTAAACACACTTCTCCAAAAATACCCGACAAGTTAAATTTCACCACACCCATTGACTTCATTACCAAATAAGGCTGATTATCATGCAATGCCTGTAATTACAGAGACTTTCCCTCAGTGTTTTCCTTTCCACACTTCCAGTTCCCTGTAAGATGCTAACCTGATATGCTCAAATCAAATGAAAATGTTATTAGTATTTGTTGGTTTGAAAAAAAATTTTGGAGTACAAAACCTGATCATAGGCAAAGAGTTGCCTGGAAATATATATATCACTCTACGCATGAAATATGAAACTCTACGGACTGCATTATTGACCTCTGTAAGACATAACCTAAGTCACAAGATCCTCTGCATTTGCAGTTTGTTCCTACAAAGCTATCTGACTTTATCTTGTAATAGATATGAAAGTCAGGGAGGCTTTAAAAATAATCAAACATGTTTGGCATCATATATGAATGAATATTTAGAGATACTGCTGCCTTGCACTAGGCACCATAACCAAGTTTCTTGAAATAAGTGATTGTCAGTAGAGATTTTGAGAGAATTTCTATAGACAAATCTCAACGCACTCTGCAAAGACAATTGGAAGGAAAGGGGAAAAGTAGTGAAAAATGACCAACTTGTTACACTTATTTGAACCAAAACTTTAAAAGACCATTAGACTGTAAAAATGGCAATAAAAGATCAGTTAGAGTCAGGGGTGGGGGCATTCTTTTGATCCAGGAATATGATACCTATGGAAAAGTAACCGAACTAAGAAACTGGATTTGCTTCTTACCCACACATATAGGTTGACAAAACATCTGCTTGTCCAGCTATGTCTCTTCTATGTCTATTTTTTAACCTAAACCAAACTATTTTATGTAAAAAGTATTTCCATCGCAGTAGTCACTGCTCCAAGAAAAACAGAGTTCTTCAACAACTTTAATTCAATATCTACTTGCAAGAATTGAGTTGCTGAGTAGAAACCCTGATGTTAGAGACACTAGACTTACCTGATAGATCACAGCCTGGAGGTCTGAGAAATTACTCTCTGCAACTCAAAGGCATTTGATTCACTGAGCTGTGCCAGGAAATTTTACTTTTAAATAAATAACTTTAATTAGGAGTTTGTTAAGTCACTTTAACTCTCGCCTATCAAAACTTATTACCTGTTACCTTTTCCCTTCCACTTTGAAGTCTTGGTGACATTTTTCATAGAGCATTATGATACTTACAATAAAAAAGTGTTTCAAAGCCATCTTGGTTCCCCACCCACCCCCACCCCTTGCCCAGAGTAATAAAACTGCACAGCTGAAAAAGAATGGTTTCTCTGTAAATGTGGCTATATTGCAAGTCTCTCACCCAAAAGGAAAATTCAAAATAAGTTTACTGTTCTTCAAAAACAGATTACTTGTGCAATACTAGGATACGTTAACACAAAATGTCTACATCAGTAATATGGGACCATTTTTCTTGCTCCTGCCCCAATGATATTACAGTATCTATAGCCCTATGCTATAAATCTCACATGAACAGAAATTGTCCTCTGTCAACTTTCAAACCCGCACAGATTACTAAATACTTCCAATACATCTGGAGAGTCTAAAGTTATTTTCAGTTATTAGTATCACAAAAGTCAGCTTCTCAAACGTCCTCAGCTCATCAAACACAGGAAATTAGCTAAAAAAGCTTAGGTGACAGAGGCTAGAAAGTAAAAATATGGTCTCAGTTTAAAATGGAGCCCTCCTCAGCTAAGAAATAATGGTTTTTTCCTATTGAGTTTCTAGATCCTGCTGAAATACCAGTCTGCCAAGACCTGAAATTCAGTGTTGGCATTACTAATTACTTTAACTTGCTACTTTTGACAGAATTACAGGAAGGACAGAAGTGGTACTGCCATTCTAATATACTCAGTTGCTGAACGAATCTGTCCAGCCTCCAAAACAAATGAGTTTGTAGCAAGTTTTTGTTTAAAGTACCTGTTGCAAAGATCAAATGAACCTACTCTATTTTTCACAAGTTACTTATTTTTTCCATGACTAAATATTGAAGATAGCTGCAAAAGGAACAGACAAGCTTACTTGACTGGAAGAAGTACTATTTTGTGGCTTAAAGTTTAACAAACATCTTTGAACATCCAAAAGTTTTATCTCACTTATAGCAGACGTATTTCAGTAGGGTAGTACTATTGATTTTAGTATATTTCCACTCAGAATGCTGTGTATTTTAGTATTTCCCAGAGCTGGGGTCTAAAATAACTAAATGCCTACAGACAGAAATTGTTCTGTATAACAGGACTGGACACTACACATCTTATTTCTTCTACTTTGTTGTCTCTGAAGTAATGAAATCAGAACCCAGAGCAGATGTTTTTGACTGCACACAATCATTCACACTACATTTTCTTTCCCCCTTTGTTCATCAAAACTATTATTCTTAGAAAGGAAACAGATACATATATGCACACACTCACATATGTAACATATAGAAAAAGCTTTCTCTGCCAAAATATCATTCCCTTTGGCCAACAACTAATCAGTTGATTTAATGGTTGCTGCAGAGTTAGGTCACTAGGAAGAAAGGTAGGAACAATTCAAACTACATGGGGAATGTGCTAAGAAACCTTTGTAGCTGCAAGTACCGTCCTTTTTTCTTGAATGAGACACTTGCCTTATTTAGTCTAAAGGCAAACCTGCAGGCTATGAAAAACACAGATACCAAGAATCAACAAGGGGCAGAGAGAACTGAAGTAGTGATTGAAGCTTAGCAAACAATTTATGCATCTGATTTAGCCATATTAAGTGCCCATAACAATAACTGTTTTCTCATACATTATCATTCAGTGATAACATTATTTCAATGTTTTGGTATTAAAAAGCATGAATAACCACTCATATTAGAAATTCAGACTATGCAGTTTATTGCAATTGGTCAGATAAGCTTCAAAATATTTCTCAAGTATTCTCAAATCAAGTTAGGACACAAGCATTCCCAGCACTAAATACTTATATGTGATCTGCATTACTGTGTCACTTGCATACAGTCCTGTAAAATCCCCCTCTCAATGCTTGGTCAGTATAACTTGAAAAAATAGATCATCAAACAAGATAAGTAAAGGATAAATTTGTCCTGATGTTTAGAAATGAGGGGGTTTGTGGTGTTTTCTGAAAAGTTAGGATGTCTGAATCTGGGAACTCAGACTGAATTGGCACCCTTGATCTGATCTGGGGCAAAATCCCCATACCCAACACTAGCAACAGAGCTGACAGGCAGACCAAGAAACCTATAAAACAACTAACCTATACTCGCATAACAGTATTTGTTCTTTATTTTATTCCACTTGGAACAGATGGTTTGCTACATCACTGAGAACTTTTGGTATGTCTACTTTTTTTCAAAGAACAGATTTCTGATATAATTAAATACTACCAGGAGAAAAAAAAAAAACAAAACCCAACAAGCAACAAAAACAACAAAACCAAAACAAACCACTTGGGATAGCATAATGTTGTGCATTTTATGGGAGAAATGGAAGTCAGTCCTTCCATTCATTTGTAAGGCCAGAACTTCTATCACTCAGAGAGCAGCACAGCATGTGAATTCCTACAGTCACAAATGCTTCCCTTGGAAAAGGGCTTAGAGTGCTTGACTGAACAGACCTGAGAAAACTTAAGGCCAACAGACTTGACTCCAAGGCACTGTCCTTAGTGTCATCACATGCAGGTGTTAACAGTTTTATTGAGCTGTCATCCTGATGCTGTTGTTGTTATGCCCTCTATTTATTCCACAGGGCTCTACCTCAACAGCCCTGAAGGCTTGGGACCTGCACCTAATCCCAGACTATACACATGGAGCCACAAGAACTTCATTCTAGCAAGAACAGCTGTCATTGACTCACTAAATTTAAGACCTCATAATATTTCCCCTCCCACACCCACCCCATTTGACAGGATTTACAAAGAGACATTAAAAAAAAAAAAAAAAGAGGTACAGCGCTACCTATGTGTTTAGTAATGTCAAAAGACAGCAGCTAGGTCTTCATTCTGGTATACATAGTTAATTAGATGCAGGAGTTAATGAGTTCAAGGTGCAGAGTACCTTAAAGCTATAGCACTTCCTACAAAGCATAAGAAAGTGAAAGAAAGCTTGTCAATGTTAAAATCAATGTATTTATATGAAGCTTTATGCTACTTATCTTTTAGCTTTATTACCATGAAGTCAGACAGCAAATATAATTTTAATTTATTGGAACCGTTTCATCATTTAGATAATGTATTCAAACACTTACTTGCTGAGAAGCTTAAAATTATCAAAGCCTAGAGGACATTTACAAAAGATTTATAATTATCTTTTTAGTTATGAAAAACTGTTTTAGAGAAAGCCAAGATCTGTTTTAAAGAATTTGCAAACAGCTAAATTCAAAGAAGCAATTCAGTTTGACTGTCCTAAACTCAAGGTGGCATGATCTACCTGACAGTTCTTTCCTGCTCCTCCACCCTACCCCCTTTTTTTATTCTTAACTACAGGAAACTGATAAAAATATGCACCATGAGAGTGATGATCTAGTCTGAACATAGAAGAATCACTAGTACATCCCTAGTTTTCATATTAAGCCAAAGCCAATAATACTACTTTAGTCACTTTTAAACACAGGTTTTTACTAAACCTGTAGATATTTCAGCCACTTGATTTTTCACTGCTAATTCAGCACATAGCTTCAATGTATTTTGTTTCATTTTATACATACAGACTCAAGAAACATGAAAGCTTTGCAATTTTAAAATACGCATTTAGTTCAAGCAAAAAAAACCCACAAACAAGAGGTGAATGCACAGAAACACCAAAAGCCTTTATAGTTTTCTTGTTTTGAATAAAAGTAACATGCATAATTGCAACTTTTATTCAAATATTTACTACCACCTGCACACACCATTTATTGTAGCACACCTACAATAAATTAGGCAATGATGCCAGAGCAGTTGTGATTTAACCTGTTCTTAGTCAGAATGGCTTTCCAGTTATGAAACTATGCAAAGGGGAATGTTCAAAATTTGGGTTTCATTGATATCACATACAGTATGAAAGGAAATTGTATCTCTGTTTTTTTAAGTAGGTGCCTGAAGTGTAGCTATGTCTGAGTACTATTTACACCAGCTACAGCTGAATTAAAAACCCGGTAAAAATAATTCATACAGGGACTTTCCCAGGGGGACAGGTGTAAGTTCTCCTTTCCTCTGTAAATTACAACTACTTCAATCTTATCTTTAGCTGTGCTTTCCATCTTTGTAGAAATATATTAGTCAAGATGACAACTGGTTAGCCACAGGGGTAAACCTGAAATAACCAAGTAGTTTCATGGGTTAGATAGCACATCGCTCCTCAGGTGTGCAAAAAACCCAAACCCCTTTCTCCTCTACCGAGCTCACTGAGAACTGGTCACTCCCCATCGTATTTTTAGAAGAAAGGAACAGAGAAAAAGGTTCATTTGTTGGTCCCTGAAGCAGAACACACACTCGGGTGTTGACTGTAGGGATTCATCCAGCAGTAACAAATTCAAAACTGTACTAGAAGCCACACTACTAAATATCATGTACTGCAAGTTTAGCAACAACTCTTCATTTCTTCTATCTAATGATGTGGTGTTTTCTTCGATTTTATTCTAATTTTTTTCATTGTAGTGCCATGCTATGATGAGTGCATGTTTCCCTATATAAAATGCGAAACCACTGACAAATCCAGATGTCAGGTTATTCTTGATATATCAGAGTAAATATTCGTTTCCATGGCACCAGTATGCGCTGGGAGCTCTCTCTTGTTTTAAATACTCCAGGGATTTTATACATCATCTTCAGTGTCAAGAAAAGATTGCTAGTAATATTTGACTGTCATAAGTAAAATGCACTGATAACCAATGGCAATCAAAGTATTAAAATAAACCAAGATCATGGTTTATTTTAATTGAAATAATTTTGAAAGTCACTGTTTAAGTAATCGCTCTGTTTTAATTAAAACTAACATTCAAAAACTCTTATTAAGGGATGGAAAAAAAGATATAGTCCCTCCTGAGGAGATCGGAAAGATTATTTTTCTTTAAATACATGTTAAGTGACAACAACACAGTGCAGAGTGTACTTCCAGGACTCTTCTGGGAATATCGACATCCCTCTAGCTGTAAATAATGTCACAGTTTTAACCTTGAGTTGAATACTAAAAGTTAGCAAGCCTGTACATGTTAAGGAGTGAGAAAAGAGCTTCACAAACTCAATATTAATTCACCACTTTGTTTCTAAATGTATTCTTTTATCAAATACAATTTAGGATGTATCTCTCTATGGACAGTTTCCCACCGCAGAAAAAAAATGTTTGTATGCTATAGTTATTACAGTAAACTAAGCATCTGAGCTTATAACTTCTGCATTTGTCATTCATAAAAGTTTTTTTCTTTCTTTCTTCCCAAGTGCCTCTCTGCTTCAGCTAATTCTTTCACATTTTGTCAGTAATATAAAGATACAGGTTTACAGTTAATTAGACACAATCAACAATGATGCCATATTGAACTACAACAGAAACAGATTTAACTTGGATCCAGGTCTACTGAAACAAGCACGGCATTCAAATTCTTCACTTGAATTTTCATCATAAATCTAGTACACAGTAAAGATCAAAAATGTGCACAAAATTGCTATTTTATGTGGGATTAAAGGAAATTACAGTTACATCTCTATATGAATACCTTAAAGAGACATCAAAAGCTACCAAATTCAGCTAAGGCATAAACTTAATTCCTAGTGGAAGAAAAATCTCCCTCAAGAAAGTAACTTAATTATCCTGTCTCCTTCGGTGATCCCCAACACGATACATCAACTAGAAAAGTTCAAATTCGGCAAAGCAACAGGCAAAAATAATTAAAAAAAATAGAAGATTGAAAAAACCATAGCATTCCAATTCTTTTAAATGGAGGAATAGAGGAATATTTTTTCCCTATTTATACTGTTCCATACATTATATTTATGTATTATATTACAAATCAGTATTGTTATTACCTCAGAAATGCATCTATATTACCAGAATCTTGCAAAAGGACCATTTTGAGTATTCAACCAGCTTTTAAGTTCTGGCCACTTCAATACCAACTCTTGGATTATACAGGATCCCAAATTCAGATACTAAGGTACATCATTCATCCAAGAGATGTTTATCTATTTAGCAAAAAGAAAATTTCTTCTGATAAGCGTGTATACATCACCAAAACGCAACACAACACCAGGTTCCAGTTAGGCCTCCCAGAAACAAGGACCCTCAGTTAGTGAGCTACTACCATAAAAGTAAGTGTGGAGACTTATGTCTGAGGGAATTCTGCATCAGATCCTTGGCTAAAGGAAAGGAGCTTTCCGTAAAGCTCCGTTTTGTGCCCTTCACTATATATTCTGAAAACCTCTACCTCAGCTAAAGCTTCATCTTCTAAAGTTTGCAAAAGCCTAAAGTAAGTAATAATAATAATACAGCTCTGAAAAGCCCATAGAAGCACTCATTCTTCTTGTAGAGTGCTGAGTTATTGGAACCATTAATCTACCTGCAGAACTGATTCAAAGCTTTAAAATACTTATGTTCATTGCTTATTGGTATTAGGTAACAACCACACATCCTCATACTTGTTGTGATATTTCAAATATGTAAACCTCAAAATACTCCTTTAAAATGAAACAATTTTGCACTCAAGTTCTACCTCATACTACATTTATAAGCTAGAAAGACACAGATATATAGTTACATATACATACATCCAAACACGTCAGCATAGAAACTGAAAAGTAAACTATCAAAGCAAAAAAAAAAAAAAAAAAAAACAACTCCATAGATAAACACATTTTTCTAGCTTCACCTCAATTTTTTTCAATATCTTACCAACATCACAGGTTTTTTTACTATTTATTCTTCAGAACTCAGCTTTATTCATTAATATTATCATTACCAACTCTTTTGAATCATCAAACTCACCTTATAGAATGCTTTCCAGTACACTTAGAACTTTATTGTTAGCTAGCTCCTTGAGAAACAAATGCAAGAACCTTCTTTCTCACCATCATATCTCCTACAAAAGCTTTTGAGGGTCTATTTAAAATTAACTGCCTGCTCTGCTAATTATCCTGTTCAGGTGGCCCAACTCAAAGCACCTGTGATAGATACACTGAGGGGAGGGTGAAAACAATAGGTTGGCTTTAAGGATATTTTCTACCTTAGGCCCTACACCGTAATACAATCTTTTGTATGCTAAATTCTTCCATGCCATGTTTCCTTCCATCAATTAAAAAAATCCAGTTAATAATCTACAGACAAAATGAGCAGGGCAGCTGCTGGTCCTTTTTGGTTTTTGTCCCCCACAGACTTCATTCTTCCCATGCCAGAAGGGTTACAGCATCTAATCCCTCATTTTACCCCTCCCTCCCCCTCCTAGGGGTTGTATGTATTCACAGTCCCTTCTAATATCGTATGAGGAACATCTGTGTCTACCTTCACCTCCACTACCTTTCTGTTCCAGTGTGGTCCTTTTTCCTTCAAGAGAGATTTTACATGCTTTATTTATATTTCTTGCTTTTATTCAATTTTCCCTACATTTTTCCTCATCAAGATTTTCTTTTTCTGTTTTGAGAAAATAGGCGACAATATTTTAAACTCTATATGGAGAACGGGCAGAGAGGAGTTTTGGGTGGCTTCTCTACAGGCAGAAATTGAGGTTGAATAGGCAGGAACTGAACAGTATTCTACAGATGAAAGAGACTACATAGACCGTCTTTTGAGGTCCTAGAAGTTCAGTGATTTACCCAGAATAGCTCTAACTGAACTAGTAGTGAAGTGAGAAAACTTGAAATACATTGCACAAACAGGTAGAATAAACCTTATTGACAAATAACACATCACACCAGAGAAGTCTTGAAGCATATCCCATCATAGGGCAACTAAGAATTGATGCTCCAGCCCTACGCCAACGGCAGATACTCTTTTCAACACCCTGGCTCTGCCCACCGAGCTCAGACCCCAAGGGCTGCTCCGTGGCTCCTGGCTCACTCCCTCCCTGCATGGACCAGCCCTGCTCCTGCTGTGCCCTGCCACTGCAGCAGGCTGATGAAGAACCAGCTGCATCCAAGGTAAAACTAATTTCTCAGATGGCACAGGTGTTCAAGCAGATCATGCAGACTTCAATTCCGCATGTGTAGTAGGGCTCCACTTAATTCTAAAATGTTAACAAATGTTTCTGATGTTGGCAGAAGGCATATAAATGCATAAGTATCTTGAAGTAGTGTTAAAACATAACTGAACATATATGATGATATTTTTTCTACTCAAAAGAACCTACTTGAAAAAATTGCTACTTGGTTTTTTTTTTTTTACTTCTATAAAGAATTTTTTCAGTGAGAAGGGCTTATTTCTGGGGAAAAAGAAAAAAGGTTATTTTCACTTTTAGAGGCTATTCTACCTGGATTTCTGCTTAGGAAAAAACCAAATATTTTTTTTTTTCTTTTTTAAGCTCGTTCTAAAATTAAAAAAAATTATAATATTCATATAAATAAGTAAACCAAAACATTTTTTATTTATTTTAATTAAATATTACATAATAATTTGAATACTACTGGAATACACTAATTGTTTTCTGGATGATACTAATTATTTTCAACCATGTTATGTAAGATTTGAAAGAACATTCATTTTCATTTCCTTTATCTTTTGCCAACAACCTTCTTTTCTTTAGACTTGTAATTATATATTAGTCCTGCCATTTATCACCTAAAATATCTGCATATTAACTCACCAAGTACCATTGTCAAATTCTGATCCTTAATGTCAGGATGTTGGACATCTCTTAAGCAATACATACAGTTGAAATGGCAGCTGACCTCAATACTGTGATACTGCTGGATTCCACACAACCTGCTTAGTCTCTTTATGCAAAAAAACCTCTCTTTGATTTGCAAGACGACTCTTATTCTTCCTTCTGATGGGAGCAATAGATTACACAGCAGCTTGATTTTTCCCTATTTGGTCTTTGACTAAAAAAACCTAAAAGTTATTTTTGACTTAACATGGAAGTAGCATCTTTCAGAATTTCTCACCTAAAAGGAATGGGAGTATAAACAATTGATTTGCAGAATTTTAATTGAAAATGAGCAGCAAGGTTTAAAATCTTCAAACAGCAGCAGAGAGAAATGTCAAATAACACACTCCCAGAGAAGAGGACAGGACAGTTAACTTGCAAAAGGAGACCTAAGTTTGTGTTTGTCTGCTTACTTGCTTCACAACAGAAATTGAGGTCTGCCACTTTACTGCTGAGTGCTAATGGACTATAAGGTATTCTGCATGAGGTCTGTATTGCATAAAGTGTTTTATTACTAAGTTAATGTAAAAAAGAGCCCAGGGTTTCACCTCTCACATAGGTGCCCTAAAAAAAAGGCTACAAAGTAATTTTCTCTGTCTCAATGAATATTCATTTAAGTAAAACAGTTTCTGCAGGAGACACAGCATACTAATATTCTGTATACCCAAATAAATAAGACAGTATTATGGCAGGGTAAAAATCTTGGTTCTATTTTCTTTTCCAATAAAGCAGAAGGAAGATTTGAAACTATGTCTCTCAAGCTCTAAGTATCGGAACTGGTAAATTAAATACTTTAAAAATCACCAGAGACCAGATATTTCCAAACAGACAGGCACCAAAGATTTCTCTACCTTGGCAACAATCTTTCCCGACTCTTTACAAGATTTGAGTCTCTAGCTAAGAGTATCTCTGGAAGTCCTTGAACAACTTATACAGTTTCTGTGTCTGCAACAAGATCTGTCTGGCAGAGGGCTTTACTAAGTACTGTCCTTATCCTTTTATGCCCCTTCCCATTGTTCTTGTCTTCTGATTTGTTCAAAATGCTTCCTTTTATTTTTTTTTTATTGTCCTGGGGGACACTGGTTATTTTTTGATGACACAAGCCCCTGTTGCCATATCAACTGAAGTCAAAAACAATGCCCTATTCAAGTATCCCGTTGTTACAAGCAGGAGCTTTATTTACATTAACTTCCCTCACAAAACACCAGAGAGCTCAAGGAAACATCATAACTCTCAAACAAGTAGAAAATACTATCAAGTAGATAACTTTCAGGATATTTATAAACTCACAGTTACTGTTTCTTTCACTGAGGCTTATGAAAAAGTATGCAAAAGTATAACCGAAAAGAATTCACAACAACTAGGCCCAGTGGATCAAAAAGAATTTAATAGAGGTCACTATACAGGTTTATTTAAATTTGGAGGTGTTCACTGGGAGAAATTAAGGGAAAGGAAAAAAGTAACAAGAATTTCTACTTTGGAAATTATTTCCAGTGTACATAAAAATATCTCGAGACAAACTGCATGTGGCTTTGTTAATCCTAGTATACATGGTTATCTGATAGATGCTTTTAAATATGGTTATCTTCATAACAGCTTCTCTACAGCATAGTAGGAAAGTGAGTTTGGTGTTAACTAATGTGGACTTTTCACAATCAAGTTTGAATTAAAGCCTTATAACTAACATCAGTAAGAAAAGGCACAGATTGGGGGGGGGGGGGGGAAGACTGAAAAGGAATTAATAAAAATTATTTTGTCTGGAAAAACATGATTATGTAGTTTAAACCCTATTATTTAATTAAATATAGAACAGAGTAAGCATTCAGTATTGCAAGATCATAACTTACTTGGCATCATGATTGAGAAAGACTAAAACAAAAGTCAGGTCCTGAGATACAGCATTTGCACAGATTAACAAATGGTTTTTTTACTCAAAAGGAAGTTCACAGAAACTACCAATATTTCTTCATAGATCTCCACCGATATGTTTGTCCCTTACTAGAAACAAAACGTGAACAAAAAAAAGTCTTGAAAATAACATTATATCTGTGAAAAGAATGGGATTGACACACAGGAGGCTTTTTAGCTATAAGAAATGTATCCTCTGGCCATCAGTGTCTTCCTGACATTTCTGCAAGTCTCAACCTTACCTGTCAGGAAAACTCTAGGGGAAAAAGACAGTTCATTCTCTGTTGGGAACTGGCTTGATGAGAAAGGACATGGGTCTATAGAAAAGTTGTGCGAGCAGAGTTCTGTGTGAAAGAATGTCAGCGTGGGCAGCAAGACTAGGCCTTGGCCGAAGACTCCTGGCTTTGCTGATATCAGGAGAAAAACAACAGCTGGTCTCGCTGTTATCAGGAGAAAGACAGGGACGGTGTGACTTTGGCATAACTTCATAAGTAACTTTTGAAGAAGTTCCCATGAGAAAGTTACAGAACACGCATAGCTGCAAACTACAAGTGGGTGTGTTTTAGTAATGAATAAACATTAGCAATGTACCAATCATATTAGGACTAGTAGGCATAATTATCGCAAACTGTGTAAATATGAGCTATCCATGCAAATAAAGTTGAATCACTTCTATCACTCATATTGGGTCGACTTATGTGCATTCCTCCGCCGCTCCAACAATTCTCCACACACTTTGTCAGCTGTCCTTCTTGTTGAGAAAACAAGTAACTGTCAACCGTCATGCTAGTTCTTGCAATCTGGATACCAACCCTGTAGTAACAGGACTGGGTCTCTTTCAAGTAAGCATCCAGCAACCCTTTAACATTAATAGGTTCATAAGCAAGGTCCCATCTTTGCTCAGTTGATGCAGCAGTAGCACCTTAGAAATTACAAAAAATACAGATAATTGAGAGTCACCACTGTCTATAGTACTCTTATTTGTTCAAGATCCTTTCAGAAGAAATGCATTCATTTTTATTTTCTTTTATACGTAAACACACTGGAAGGTACACACTGCAACTTGATGATGAGTGAAATCTGAATTGTAATACCTGTCTTTAGATATAATATGTCACACACAGTCAAAGTGTGTAATAGGAAGAGGTAGGAAGGAGACATTAACTGCATACGGACTCGGATATAAGCTACATGGCTATATATTGTTTTAGAATCAAAAGAATGGTGAGCACCTCAGCATGTATTGATCATTTTTAGAGCATTTAAAACTTGATTGAATGAGGAAAAAAAACCCAACAGACTTTTGAGATAAAGCATAAAGAGAAAGGTTTTGCAGACAGTCATGTAGGCTGGTGAAAAAAAAAATCAAGCCATATTTTCAAGACATATAACAAATAAAAGCAATTATAAGCTAATTGTAAATTATAGACACTTTTCCATTAAAGTTTATACACATTCCATTTGTTCACATTTCAGTGAGGTAAGAGGCAAAGCTCTTCCCCCCCCCGCAAAATATAGAGAGAATTCGTCCAGCAAATAACAAATAACTTGGAGAATATTTGCTAAAGATGTATGAATATTTTTCATGCATGTTTGTGGAAGAACAACTACTTTATTCAGATCAGTGAAATAAAAATTATGTGCTTGAATTAATCCTTGCCATCTCTGGTCTACTGGTTTTGGACAGTCTCCCTTATAAATGTAGAAACCATATGGATATATTCTCAAATTTGCTGCCGATATAAGTGGGCACAACTCCACTTGTATTTATGAAATCATGCCAACTTACTCCAACACTGATTCTGGCCCCTCGTATCTCAGTTGGAAGCAGCCCTAACTCATACAGCTCTATATAGCAATGGTAAGTCTCCAATTTTTCTTGCTTCAGAGATAAAAAACTGGTATAGCTTTATTGTATAGGGTCATTGATATTCTCCGGATCTAGCAGTGAATAGTCTATTAAATAAACTACATCTATTTTTCCATTTGTGAATTGGTTGAAAATAAGCTGGAGATGTCCACAGATAAATTATTGATCCAAAATGTAACCGTGCATAAGTTTTAAAGCAAAAAAAAAGGTCAAGTAGTGTTTTAAGGGAAAAAAATTCCTCAGTGAAAAGTTTAGTGGATTTTCTTAGAAGAGATGTATGCCTTATAGAAAATTGCATAAACTTGCTTCTATGAGGAATATAAAAACATGATTATAGGTTTAGCAGAATCTCCAAAGTTCTGAAATCTAAATGTTGTTTAAGCCACCATAGTCAGTAGTTGCTGCTAGACTCCATGAATAAATAATGGCAATAACAGAAACAAGACTGGCCAACATTCTGAAACAAAACCAAAACCTGATATATCTTTCCTTTTTTTCAGAATGTAAATAATGTCAACTGCAAAGAGTTTGGTGCAAGTTTGTGGATTGAGAAATATTGTTTCAGTATTGGATCTTGGGCACTGCACTCAGTAACTGCAAAATAAATCTCACACTTCTTTAAAAGTCTACATTAAAAGTCTTTCCTCTTAGAGTTTGGCACACCCTAAAACCGTGAATAAATCTTATCTGAAAACATCATATTATGCATGGATTCAATGTGAAGCATAAGCTCTTTCCAGGAACTTGTAAAGTACGGGTTGATCCTGGAAACAGACTGATATTCATACAAAACATTTGAGCCTTCGATCAAATTTTGCAGAAGCAATTGAGTTCCACATTTTAAAAAAAAAAAAAAATAAAAAAAATCAGGAAGCTTTGCAACTGAAGGCTTCACAGGTGTCTGGAGATGTTTCAATGTTTCATACAGTATTTGCTAGCTTGTTCTGAATTGTTTACATTATGGCTCTAGAGAATTTAGATTCTGACAACCTGATTAAAACTGGCGACAGACTCCGATAGACTAATTAAGTCTGGCACAATGTCATCTGCATAACATAAGTAAAACATATTTTGTCTAACAAGCTGAAAATAATTAAATGATACAACAGGATCTTGTGAAGAAGCCACCTATCTACACCCCTTTCCTGCTCTTTCTTTTTTTCCTCTTTTAGCTTTCCATTCCTCACCCCCAGTTCACTTCTAAGGAAACTTCTGCCATCATCTGTTGTAGCCTGCTGTTTCGGGATACAATGCAAGATTTTGAGACCTCCGTTCCACTGCGTTCATCTTCTATTCTATATGAACACAATTGTATATTATCCTCCATACCAGATTCAAACAGTACCAGAGCCTTGAAAAACAATGACAGTGATTATGGGAGAGCGGTCATAAACATCACAAGTTAGAAAACTAGGGAAAAAATCCCCAAACAATGTACTGGTGAACCAATTCCTATAAGTGATAGATACTTGACTAAATAGAGCAAAATTTCCCTCACTGGGTAAAATTGCTGATATTGAACAGTTATGCACTTAAATTCCCAAGGCAGGAGAAAAAAGGGGAAGGAAAGTAGAATTCATAAAGTAATAGCCTGGGCTGGAGAAAAAACAACCATAACAGAACAAACCGAGAACTCCTCCCTCAATGAATAATGTGATCATTTTGCATATTTCATATATTATTTTCACTAAAATAACCAGGGAACATTTTCTGAACAATGAGATTTGAACATGGGACTTCTCAGCATGGCATTTAAATACATTGCCCAGAGAAGGTGAGTATGCTCCATCCCCAGAACTGTTTAAAGTCAGGTTGGACAGGGCTTTGAGCAAGCTGATCTAGTGACAGATATCCTGGCCCATGGCAGGGGAGTTGGACTAGGTGATCTTTAAAGGTCCAACCCAAACCATTCTGTGATTCTATGATCATGGTAACATCATCCAGTCTCTGCAGCATATTTGTACAAATGATCTTTTATGTCAGAGTGTTTCTCTTTCAGTGAGATTTCAGGTTGGAGAAGCTATTTGAGCATTTTTCACACAAGAAAGATGAGAAGATTAAAAATCAGGGTAGGACTGTCCTGATGTCAAAGGACCCAAACTATAATAAAATTATGAATTAAAAGGAGTCAGATGAGATCTATCCACATGGTGAAAAATGATCTTAGAAAGTGAAGCAGAAATAATTACTTGAAAACAATAACCCTTTCAGTATGGTTCTCAGCTATGGAGTCTTGTACTTCTCTTCCATATGATGAATTGGAAGGAAAAAACCCTACAAACTGGATTTTCAAAGACTTCAGTATTGTCAAATTAAAATGATCATTTTTTTTTCCCTCATGCAGAAATGAATATATAGCATCATTAACACACTTGCATTTGGAATGATCAATGACAGAGTGCTTTAAGCAACTTTGTAAAAGAAAAATAGCTTAGCCTTTGAATTTTTTATTAATGAGAACTATAAGCAGAACTTCCTGTTTCCCTTTCCATAATTTCTGGCAATGTACATTCTTACATTTGAATTTCATAGGTAACTCAGAGACCAATTTTTTGATAAATGTTGTGAAGTTTATGCCTTTGGCAGGTGAAATAAAAGCCTAGCTTTCTAAGAGAGCAACCTGTTAGGCTAGGAGTTTTTTGAGGGAAGAATCTAAACCTTTCTCCATTTCTATTAAAAAAAAAATAAAAAAAATTGCTATTCCTTTAATTAAGGTTTTCCTGCCTTTGAGATTAGGAACATGATGGAGAAGCATAACTAGGAAGACATAAAGACATGTAAACGAATTTCAGTATAGGGGGACCCTAGATGGCTAGTTGTTTGAAGAGAAGATACTAAATATCAAAGCTGTGTTTTTAATGATCTTGAGCATCCTCTCTCCATATACCCAGAAATTTCAACAAAGCAACTGTACCCATTATGCAGCATATACATATGAAATTCACTTCTTTTCACTAAAACCTAAGCAGAGGTTTCTATGAAAGTAATAATCAGACACTAAAATATTTTGACTCAAATTTTAACATATGCAACTGGGTGCATGTTTTCTTTCTCTAATGTAATAGAGAGAATTAAATGTTTTACTTATTGCGTTTATAGTGCAAATCTCTTTTGTCAATTTCTGCTTCACTCTATAGTTTGTTCTAACTGCTTTTTGTTATCTGTCCTTTTTTTGCATAATAAACTGGTGTTTAAGCAACTGAATCTAGATCTGGCAAAATTAAACTTAACATTGCAAAGCTGGACACTTCCAGTATCCTAGGCAATATAGACACTAACATACTGTGAATAAAAAAAATGGTATATTTGCTCTCATTTATAGTCCCAATGAGAATTCTGAGCTCAGAGAAGGATTTTGAAGGAAGATACAAGGAGTGGTATTAAAGAGATACAGTCTCCTTTTATATATTTTAGAAGGAAAATTCTAATATAATACAGAATAAAAACATAAAGGAAGAGGGAAACTAGAAATGTTCTTTCTTTTTCAGGTACTCTGAGCATTTTATAGGAGAATTGCAATATAATATTTCTAACAGCATATACAGACTTGGTCCATTTACCATGCTAATTTACTATAGCTCTGTAAACCCAATGTCTTCCATTTAATTTCTGGTGAACTCCTTCTCCTGTCTTTGCTCATTTCTTTCACTCTGCTAAAAAAGATTTCTGCCTCTTTTCCTATCTCATTCTTCTCATCTTTCTCCTTATCTCCTGTTAATCTTTGTTCCCAGCTGCATCTGACAGGAACATACCCTCTCTTATAGACATAGTTATTCATTCATACACTGCTCAGGATATAAAAGTACCTTAAATTATCTTGTTAGCTAAGTAATGAATAGAAAGATGGCTAGACTGATCAATGTAGTGCAAACTGGGAAATGAAGTATAAAAGGGGCTTGACTCCACTGGTTTGGTTTGGAAGAAGAGGGCCTGTTTTCTGCAAATGCCAATTCCAGTACCTTTGCTAGAGATAAGATTGAAAATTTGATGTTTCACTCAGTTTACTAATGCATCTTATAGCATTGTAAGATGAAATAGCAGACTGAGCCTTATGTCATAGCTATGAAAATGAGAACAAGAGATAAAAACACTCTCTATAGGAAATACTGTTCCAGGATCATCAATGGTATTTCAACATTAAGGGGAAATGCTGTTAAGCGTTCAGTAAAATTCCTTGCAATGAAAAAAGCTTAATGCTGTTTCTGGATAATATTTGTGTGCTGTGCCTTGTGAAGGTGGGTTGGGTCAACCCAATAGACATGCATCTGGAAGACGACACTACTGCAAAGGACAGATTGATGAGCTTCTCTTGCATACATACTGCTCTTAATTGTTTTTCAGGTTTGTCCCTGACGTTGGGATAGCAGGGGAGAATATATAGAAAACATGCTGAAAACCTAATACATACATAATTAGAACAGAAGCATTTAGAACAGTAAATAGAAGTTCTGTACTGATAAAATCATAGAATGTCAAAATAGAAAAGTGAAACAGTGGGAATATGAACTGAAGAAGCAATTTGCCCGAGGTCTTGTAAGGCTGTTGTCCCCAAAAGCTGCCAGCTGTTCTAAAACGGACTTCACCCTTTGCTATGTATCATACTAACTACATAGTACTCAGCATGTATCTGCTAATTTAAGGGTTATTTCTGCAGCATCCAAAATAACCTTGCTTTTAACCGAGAGGGAGTGTAATAGGTTAGTCTTTTTTTACTATTATTTTTGTTGTAATATTGAGGTTGTCTAGGAACCATCTGTATTGATCCTGACCAAGAGACCATTGCACGTTTAGGAGTCAGTGATCCACATAATGCTTAACCTGAGCAGCCACAGGCCTGTGTTGTGCTGCACAAACCCTTTGGCTGCTGGATAACATCACCTAGCTCCTTGTAGCAGAAGAGCCTGCGGGCAGCTCCTGTTGGGTACCAGCCGTTACACCACCTGCCTGGCCTTGCATTTAGCTAAAAGTACAGTCAGAAGTTCTCATGAGAAGGTTCTTAAGGAGTAGGGTTGCTTTCTTGTAAGGAAATAATATGTTAAACCAAAGGACCAAAATGGGGGAGCTTCTCTCCACAGACAGGATCTACTCTGCTCTGTGCAGCATGACATGGGAAAATCCATCTGGTCTCTGTCCGATGCTGCACGAGCACAGGGTGCCCAGCATCTGAAGGAACGTAAGATTTACTCACTGTCTATATTCCTCTTCTTATTCTGCCTTATCAAATCAGCTATCTTATTAAGCCATTTGTTTGGGGGCCTTTCCTATTGAGATACAGAAAGAACCCTGCACCATCTCTCTGTCTCTCTCTCCCCGCCCCTGACCCCAGTGCAGAACACCATCTAACAAGTCACCTCACAAATAAACAAGAAAATAAATAAATAAATGACATCATAAAGGTTAACGATGCCCTTCTTAACTGCCTTAAGCACTAAACTACTCCAGTGGCTATGAAACAAATCATCAGAGGTCAACCAAAGTTGGTCATGGTGAATTCCAAGCTTTACCTTCTGACTTTTGCAGAGCAGGCTGTATTTACCCCCAAATGGAAGACAATTTATATGGTACAATAACCATAAAATGGATGAAGGTTTTTCAGGGATATTGGAGGTTAGTAAGCATCAGGTTTTATTCTTAACGGAATACTTTTTTAGAAAGATCACAATTTCTACAGAAAATAATGACAGAATTTAGTATCAAAGATGTCAGGAATGAAGACCACATGGTTATTGTGAGAAATAACATTTAACCTTTCTCTTGTGGCTGATGGAGGCCAATGCAGTATTTTATTATCAACATTGGCAGGTGATTTATTACCACTGTTTCTACTCCAGTAAAACCACATTAGGCTGTGCTTGATGTATCATTTGTTATCTTCAAACTCCCTATACACTTTCTGCATGCATAATCTCTTTCTTGTAACACACTTCAACAGAAAATGGTAAATATTTAAGTCATGATTCCAGATTCATCAAAAGCTTAGGGACTGAAATACAGTGGCTAAATGGATTGTGCCAGACAATACTTGATGCCAACATAAAGCTTAAGTCTTGCAAAAAGTGATGTAATACATCTGAAACATCAGCCACGCATAATAGTGCATTAAGGTAGATTCAGGAGTGACAGAAAATAAATCATTAACAGACTTCAAAGGAGAACAGAATTTTATAGAATAAATTCAGGCCAGCTACCACAATGCCATTTGCTTGTGTAACAGTAAATTTTACATCAAGAAATCTATGAAATAACTTTTCAGATACAACTATAATAGGATTTGTGCCTGGAGTCCTTGGAGCACAAAGGGATTAACGGCAAAGCTTCCATTAACTTCAATAGGGCCAAGTATTTATGTTATATTTAATAGTCAAAGGTTGTTACTTGGGTATTAATGGAAATACAAAACCATCCAGCTAACTTTTCTATCCTGTTCTCGTGATTACCTTAATACTCCTCATATACTCACACATATTTTTATAATAAAATAAAAAAGAACTACGGAAGGATATCAGGAACAGAGCATGAATACTGCTGGTTGCTAGAGATACGCCTTTTTGACACTCAGCATTTTGCCTACTAGGCACAAAAGGATAAAACAAGAATTCTGGCAATTTTTGCATCACTGTTTCCACTTCATTTGACTTTCACCAAATTGCATCTTTACATTTCCCTGCATTTCATAAGTGAGGACATATGACAAACATTTTAATCAGTACAAGGAGAAGAATGTAGAAAACTTGTTTTTACTGTTGCAACTTTCTTGCAAGACCTTTGGCAGCTTAATGTAACATACACAGTAAATTATGGGTTTTTTTCCAATTAGAAAGTGTTTTACTTCTGATGAAATTTTGTCTGTTATGCATCTGAATTGTAAACCCATCTGAGGACGCTTGACTTCAGTGAAAGCTCAGATCAGAACCAACACTGACACCCACTCTCGCTTAGGAAATGAAATGGATATTAGTAATAATAAAATATGCATATTTGTCTGAACAGCTACTTGTAGGATTTGTATAGATCTCAGACTGAAAATTCAGTCACAGTGCCCTTACATATATTGCGTTAAATATCATGGTAATTCAAAAGCGACTGTCATTATAATGCCTCCTTTTCTTAGGAGGAAGTTCAAGAGTCACAACAAGTGAACAAAAAAACCCTCGGCATCTTTTAATCAAAGACCTTTCTTATCTTGTCTAAATTTTGTTGTTGGATATGCAATGGAAAAGGCCAGGGTCTGCAAATGAAAATGTAGCAAGTTGTGTATCATCACAATTCAGATCTCATAGAGCTTTCTTATTTCTCTAGATCTTCAGGATTAATTCTTTTCCACATCTCTGGGAAGAACTGCATCCACACAGATCATTGCTAGAGAATCTGAATATTAAAAGTAAATGTATAAAATTAAATTGAATAGCAAGAGGCCATAAGATTATCCTATAACTGAAAGGGATTTATTGATACAGAAAAATGTTACAAGTAGTATCTGGTGTCTGACGCTCTGAAGAGTGATGCAAAAGGTTGAGACCCAGGTGTAGAATACAGAACATTTTAACTTGGGGGACAAAAACGCTGTAGGAAGTATATGAAGAACCAAAGTCCTGAAAGTGATGTAGATCTGCATTGCAGATGATAATACTGCTTCAGCAAATATTTTATCTGATTGAACCCTTATAAAAGCCATCGCATTTGTATAGAGATTTTTCATCTGTTTTCTTAAGGAGACAAGTTTTATAAAAATGCTCTGTCTCTTCTCTGCCCAACAACTTTTCAATCTCTTGGACAATTTCTTCTTAACTTGAGAGATGGAAACAGATTAGTACTTCCACCAAGGAAAATTCGCAGCATGTTACCCTCACATTTTTCTGTATGCCTGCAATGTGAGGTCAGGTATATTATTAAAACTATACATGGAAGAGAGAGATTAGGAATACCTCACTGAACAGAGTTCATCTCTTATTAGATATAGGGTAACCCAACCATGAGACAAAAAGCAAAACCCATCTTCTAAAAATTTCATTGCTCAGTCAACTACTTGTCTAGTCATATCTATCCCAGGAAAGTCAAATGAAGTATTTCTTAGTTTTGCTTGAAAATGTGCAATCTATCACCTTGAGACTTAAGATTTTTGTCACTACAGTTGAGAAAGATAAACTTTTTTTTCTGAAAAGCACTCAGGAACTAAAGTTCATACAGTTAAAACAAACAAAACACAATGAATATTGTATAGTCTAGGTAATAATTCCTTCAGCTTTTCCTTTTGAAGTGTTTTATCTCTTCTGATAACAAAAAATCATTACTTGTCTCATTAATATAAAGTCTTCCTTGATAATCAAGACATATCTTTTTATATGTAAAAACAACAATTAAAATATTTGTTAATATCAGCCAAACCCCTTCATTAGAATTCCACTGTTATGAAAAAAATAATTAATGGAGATATTCCTCTTCTAGCTATCACAAATTAAAAAAACCAAACAAACAAAAAAAAAAAAAAACAACAAACTTATTTTATAAGAAAAATATTTTGAGGGCCAGAACAAGGTGTCTGACTTTGTTGATGGCAAGGAATTAACTTTGCTTGTAGCTTTTCTTTTTTTGTCTTTTCAAAGGCTGCTAAGGACATATTAATTGTTGAATAACAAGAAAACTTCAGAGTAGTCTGTTTTACCCTTGTCTAACAGTTTCTTCTGCTTGGAACAGTTCCTACTACATCACACGCATGTACTATGTTCTGCTTTGAAGTCTCATTAGATATGTATGAGTTCATAGTTTAACAAACTGTTGAAATATCTTTTTCAAAAGCTCTGCTTGGCAGTGTGATATTTGACTAAACAAGTCAATTAAACTGAAGAAGATAAATTGCATTCCAAAAGAAAGGTACCATTAGATAACTACCACATATTCCTAGCAATTCATTAGAGTGCTCCCGAGTTTATCTTTTCAAATTTAGTATGCAAGGAAAATGCGATACTAATGAAAACAACACAGATTATTTATTCACTTAATCAATCAGTTTCAAGCTTTTGAGTGACAAGTTTACTTAAGTTAATTGAACGCATAACTTGGTCAAAGCCAAGCCTAGTGTAAGCACAGACAAATCATACCATTCTGTAATGCAGCACATAAAGCAGCACTGCCACATACAGTACTGGTTCTAAGGAAGGCTTTTCTCATGACAATCAGAGACAAGCTACTTCATTACTAAAAAATAGATCATTACCATATCCTCCTGCCTGTTCTGTTGTATTGAAAGATAAGTATTATGGTAAACAGAAAATATATGCAGTCACATTTTGAAATTCAGAAGAAAATAGTCTCAACTTCAAAAAAATACAGCTTCATTTCTTAACATTAACTTACTGCTGAGTGGAAAGAGTTTTATTTAAACTTCAATTGGTTTTAAGTGTTTTAAATCATGGGTGTGTTTTTGAACTAAAACGGATTAGTCATATGCAATCTTCTTGAAACAACCATAACCTCTTGTTTCGGAGGAAAAATAGCTAAATTATCTGCAAATTAATTCAGCGACTGAAAAATTTATCCAGTACTATTTAATTTTAAGTGAAAAAAAAAGGAGAAAGCAAATAGGTGTAGAGTCCAGTTCAGCTATCATGTGGGTGTCCATACACAACACACTGACTTCTGACCATCTCACTTGTTATCTATCAAGAATAAAAGCTGGGGGGGGAAATGAGTACAGAGGAAAATCTTGTTCATTTTGGTTGGTATAAAGATTGTACTTCACAGATTCTTAACCATTTCTCATGTGTTCTTGGTGGCCTGTGTATGTCATGTGTTTCAGCTATAAAACACAATAGCTGAGTGTTTGTGACGCTAGCTATCCTTGAATTACAATTCACATCTGCATTTTTTCCTACAGTTTTGAATACTTCAGTGTTTTTAAAGCTGTTGATTTTATTTTGTTTTATTGTCTGCAGTTGTAAATTCCAGCACTTCTGTAGATCTCATCAGCAGTGCTGCTGCTGGAGACATCTGTGTAAGTGTCATCCTTCGGGGGTGGCCTTTGCAGGATCAGGGCTGCAGTTTACAGATCAGGCTTTATGAGGAAGACCAGTTATTCCTAATACAATTCCATAATAATTTTATCAATTCAGTAACACAACCACACTTTGAATTTGTTGTCTGTTGCCACATTAATATACAGAAAATTATTTTTCAGATAAATAAGAATTTCAGCTTTCCCAGCAGCATGCAATACTTTACAAGGATGCACTGTCTGTCACGCAGTTCATATTTAGCTGCATGGCATGGGTTCTACTTAAACAGAGTACAAATGGAAGAGAACATGATCAAATAGAATTGGCTCAGCCACATAAAATAGATTGTATTGCTGCCTTTGAATTATTCAGATTAGTTCCATGAATTAAAAACAAAAACAAAACCCCCAAAACCTCAAGAACAACAACAAAACCAGCAAGGGAGAGAAAAGATAATTCTACAGGTTGTTATTTCATGCTGGATATCTAGTACTAGAACTGAGATTATCAGATGACTCGGTCTCTCATTATGACAATAAATATTCACAGTGCATAGGGATTGCTGTCTACATAGACTGCAAGTAATGATAGCTACTGTAGTGATTCACAGCAGTCTGCTTTCAATATAAAATTTGGAAAGCAGATAATCACTTGGTTGGGAATCCCCTTTGCTGATGAATATGCTGCTTAGTTCACTTCCCTGCTGAGTTATTATTAGATGGCACATTGTTATCAAATAAATAGTTCACTTTTCAGCAGGTACTATCTATCATTGTCACATGAATCATGAATCAGTGAAATTCTCCTTTTACTCTTATCCTCCCAAACAAAAAGGAAATACTGTCAGTGTAGGGTTTCTGAGTTCCTGCTGTGCACAGTTTCCCCCTCCATTAGGTAGGGACAATAGGAGACAATAACACATAAACGAGAGGAAGAATATATTGGGGAACAACAGAAATAGGCTGAACTATCTGCCTATTCCAGTTACCTCTGCATATTGAGCAGTAAGACAGACCTTTTGGTGCAAAGGCCATGCAAAACTATGACAGGAATTATTTCATTTGCAGTGAGTGATGCAGCATTGTAAGTGCAAGATACACATTTAATATCAGCTAGCATAAGACCAAATGTTCTTCCTTCTCTCTTACTAGTCAAATATGCATCAGCCACAGAAATGCTGCAAGATAGTGTCTGCACAATGACATATGATATTTCCATAAACTCTCTTCCTCTTCTCATAAAGTACAGTGATATTTGCATACCACTTTTTTCACATTTACCTTCCATAACAGATACAATTTTAAAGTTCATGAAACTTAAAAGAAGAGTTTTAAAGTGGCAAAATTAGAGACTAATTGTGTCAGAGGGACAAAAAATAAAAAAGGTATTTTTTTGATTATAATGAAAGTAATATGAAAGAATTCAAAGTTAGACCTCAAAGTCCTTTTGCCAAACTTAGGCTTACTTAGTCTGGCTTTGGGATCATTAAAATTGAAACCTTGTGCAATAGCTTAAGGTTACGGTGTTTGTGATGATTAACAGGCTGGAGAACCTCCCCTATGAGAAAAGACTGAAGGAGTGAGGTCTTCTCTCTCAGAGGAGCCCTCATCACAGTAATCCAGTACTTGAAGGGCAGCTACAAAGGATGGAGATTGTCTCTTCACAAAGAGTCACATGGAGAATACAAGGGGCAACACGTACAACTGGCACTGGGATGGGTTTCACCTTGATATAAGACAGACATTTTTTACAGTGAGAACAGTCATTCCCTGCAACAACCTCCCCAGGGACATGGTAGAGTCCCCGTCACTGGAGGTTTTCAA
This sequence comes from Astur gentilis, assembly GCF_929443795.1. NCBI lineage: Eukaryota > Metazoa > Chordata > Aves > Accipitriformes > Accipitridae > Astur > Astur gentilis. Next base: position 19,016,555 of record NC_064891.1, read on the forward strand.
GATGTGACTGGACAGGGTGCTAGGTAATCTCATCTAGGCTTTCTTTCCCATGAAAGTTTCAATCAGGGGATCTTTCAAAGTCCCTCCCAACCTGGACTATTCTATGATTCTATGAGATAAGATTTATCTATGTTCCAAGCTGTACTGGATGCTAACTTGGATAACATCTAACCAGAGAGGTAAAACTCCATTCTGCTAAGCACAGGCTTGATCACTTTACACACACACAGTTGGGCAGATTTTAGGGGTCGTACAAGATACACTAAGTCTGTTTATGGTTTTTGCATCACAAAAATGTCAGAACACATCCACTAGTTCAGATCAAGGGTCTATTCTGATATCCTTCCCAAACATTACCCAAAAGAAAATGTCTAAGAAAAAGTAAGAAGGCAGCAAGAATATACGATACATCCCCTCTGATATTCTGCTAACCTCTGATCATCTTCATCTCTAGGAATCTGATGATCTTATTTGCGTTTTTTCCTTTTCTAAGTGACTGCCCATTCTCCTCCTGAAGCCATATACACTTTTTGCATCTACAACCGCTTTGGCAAGGAGTACCAGAAGTCTGTGATCTGCTGCTCGAAGGACAAAACTCCCTTTGCTCATTGTGAAGCTGTCTGCTCTCAGCTTCCTTTATTTATCACCAATAGAGGCCTCAAATACCAAAGGTGGTGTGAAATCCCATGTTTTCACTCCCATATAGGAAAATAATTTAATACTAAGTGACCTATTTATGCCTTCTGCCTCTCTCCTACTCCTGCTAATACTCCTTCAATTTCATACCTCAAATGAAAAGTCTGAGTATGGTGGGGGTTTTGGTCATTTTTAAAAAAAAATCACTCTTATAGAACTGAATGGTTTTTACCTCTTTCTAAAAAGATTGCAGGCGTATACTTGTGGTAGACATATACCTGTACTTCACTCATTCAAAAGTAATATTGACTTTACAACCCTACTAATAATCAGTCATGTATTTTAATTGCTTTGGAAAAATGATGATTTTCCTACCTTTAGAGTGATGCAAAATATTATAAGAAACTCCCACCAAATCATAATTTTTTGTATCAACCTGTGTCAGCAGAAAACAGACATCTCTCAGCACTTCTTCCAGAAGTTTATAAACAAAAGAATTGTCTTAAATACAATACCATTAATAACAGATAATTAAATGGATTTTCAATTATGAGATTTGGAGGTGGAAATTTGGAACAGTTGCACAGGTAACTTTTTGTAGATTTTTTCTTTATCAAAAACCTTTATCATCAAATTGCTGGTTTTCTGAGAATTGCTATTTTTCCCATGTGCTTCAGTTGCATCAGTCAACATCTGCTTTCTACTCTATCACACCCAAGATTGGCTCCAACTCATAACTCTTATACACCTTTGCTTAAATACATCCTCAGCATAAAGGCTTCTTTTTAAAATTTACTCAAGTAATGCATAGAAAAACTTCTGTCCTTTACTAGCACCAATTAACATCTCATCTATCTGTTACGCATGCAAAGTAAAAAGAGCACTTTGAAATTCTCTGCTACTGCTCCAGCATTTGCTTTCTTGTCCTTAAATTTTCTGATACTGATGTTCGTATAGCTGGGCTTATGATGAATAGCTGACATGAACAAATAAAAGTGTGGATTAAGAAACTTTACATGTGACACCCTTATATGCCTTGAAGGTTTTACCGAAAATATCTTGGTCTACCTTAAATTGGCTTACGGCCCTGCCAACACGGTTGGAGTGTTGGGTGCTGATAAAAGCACATGATGCACAGGTGTGAGCCTCATTGTATGGGCTCATTTTCCCTAAAAAGGTGGTAAATTACCATTATAGAACTGTTATGATAGCAGAACAGAATGTTATAGCAACCTCAGTTTTTATCTGCTGATTAGTTTCATAGCATACTTTCCCATTTCTCAGTCATTTAAGAGCTGCGTCTAAGTTATGAGCAGTCAGACAACATTAAGTATAAACTATTTTATGACCACATATAAATAGGTATAATGAACATATGTTACTTTGATTTATCAAACTATGATTAAATATTAAAGTTTTATAGCTTCAGCCTCCGTACAGCATAAATTGTACATCATATTCTATGTATGTTACAGTATAATTTCAGATAAGAAATATTATGAAGTGGGTAATTTTGCTGTTGGAAAATTGTCAGCAGAACTAATCAAAGTATCCCAAGACATTATAGAATAACTTGATTTCTCTTTTTTAAAAAAAAAAACTATTTGCTATAATATAGCAAATATAGGGTTGCTATAATAGATCCTGTTCCCCAGACAGAAAGACAAATTAAACATGATCTGTGTGTTCTTAATGTTGAACTACCTACCACTTGTATTCAATACCTATAAATTCAACAAAAGCTGTGAATAGCCCTTCCCAACACTTAGAAACCTGATGGAATTGTTAATCTTCAGAGGAGGCAGAAATGTTTCATATACAATCTAGATAGCTCTTCCTGGACTTACAGTTTGGAATATACCTACCTTCTTTGAGGATGCTTAACTTAGGAAAGCTAAGCTGGAAGGTATGATTTCTGATGCCCTTTTTGACTTAACAGCTGGCTACACTCTGGCAGCAAAAAGTGTGGAATTTTACTCCGTAAAATTAAATTGTCTTAGATTCAACCAAGAGCTAGGCTCAGCTTCAAGCTGGTTTAAATTTTGTCCACATGTTATGGAAAGGAGAAGCATAGCATGGAGTGTGATAAGGTATATGCACAATATTTTTTGTCTGTGAGAATTAAATAATTTGTGGAGAGAAGAAAGAATGGAGGACAGTCTGCTAATATGCATTTACATGCCCCAGATTTCCATGCCAAAATTATATATGCTCTAGATGCTTTGAATGACCATGTTTGCTTCCAATTGTTTGATGATGGCAGAAAATATTATATACTGAGTAATTATACTCAGTATGAGCCATACTGAGTATGATTAGAGACATATATGTATGTATCTCTTGGTATGGGTCTCCTACAGGACTTCACAGGACATGGGCACACTACAATACAACAGTATTCACAGTTGTTCAAGTATGAGAAAATACAGTGTGATGGATTATTTTAGTATTAATGTTGGCTGTGAAGAAAATTATGAAAATAACTGAATCCTGATTCATAAAGCATCAGAGTTCATATTCACGTTCTGCAGATTATGGAAACAAATCAATATTAGATAATTTTTCAACTTATTTCTGTAAGTGGTCTCATTAATAACTAAAAGGCTAAGAAAAAAAGAAATCTGTTTCTAATGAAAGCTTATTACCATTAAATGAATAATATATTCTTCACTGTAACTTTTTTACTTGCATGTTTGCTTATATTTATATGTCTGTTATCAGGGTAGAAACATGAAACAGAACCACATGGTAGCTGAAGATCCGCAGAGAAACATAGGAAGTCCATGGATATTGACAGCTCTGGCTGCTGAGGTGCTTTGAGCTTTAGAAACTGGCTGTGTGGAAGAAAAAAAGGGAGGTAGTACACCATGGGATATTGGAAAGATGAAAGTACTAGATATTTAAGCAAGGAAAAGGAAATAATTTGGAGATAAGTATGTTTGGCATTCTCCAAAAGGCCAACTGTACTCTTACTTTTTTCAAAACAGGAATATTGCCTGCATTTTACAGTTCTGTGGCATTTTACAGATTATGCAACAGGTATGTTAAGTTATTGCTACAATAATATGTCTAGCAGTTGGAGGAATTTCCTCTGGGAAGTTTGGGGAGTACAACCAACACTGCCAAGAGTAAAACATTACTAAGTTCTTGAGGGTCTTTTGAGTCCTGTCTCAGAGACGTAAATCAACCTGAATGTTTCTTTCCAACGGAACAGGAGATGAAGAAAACCAGAATGCTTGATGGCAATCCCAGACAAGCCACTGAAGGCCTCTAGATTCCTTATTTCATAAGAAATACCAACCTATGCCTTCAACCAGCAACCGGATTCACCTACATTTCCATTCTCCCTTGAGTTTCGCAGACCTGGGCATCAAACAACTGGCTGCTCCTACTTGCTTTGGAGAAACCAATATCTCCGCGTGTGCTTTTCATTCTGTTTTCTGTCCTCATTGATTTTCATCCCATATGCTTCTCCCTGAACAAAACACTTCTTTAAATTTTGAGATTACTTTGCTAACTCACAGTACGGTTTTTATACAGGAAAAGATTGGGATATCCTTCTTCTAAAACACTGTATGCTATCCGGAGTCAAACTTCTGACAATTTTGGAAATAATCAGCAAGTAACTAGCCTGTATTTTCCACTTGTCAGATACAGTCTTAAGAAAACTTAATGATGAGATTTAATTGCGCAATACCAATTATTTCTGTATCAAATTGCTGAAATAAACCTGGAGTCTTAGTGCTTCCATGTGCAATAGCTAATAGGTAAGGTTTCCTGAATTTACGTGGTGGGTAGGCAGCTCCTTAAAAAGAGATAGACTGATAATTATGTCAATGTCATTCTTTCATCTCTTAGAAGCGTTCTGAAAAGAAAAGTTTAATTAGGATGACAAATAAGGAAAGGCCATACTGGAAAGATGCCCTTATTCAGAGGTAATTGTTGATAAGGATGCTGAAGGCAATGGACTTCATATGAAAAGATAATTCTCATTAGCAAGTAAAGAAAAGGTCTCATTATTTCCATTCCAATAGAGCCCTGATAAAAAAGGTAAATAAACAATAGAAAATACACTACTTTATTTTACAGTAATTAAAAACATGATCTAAGACGATTAAAGATTGTATTGAATGACCTTAATATCAGTAGAGTTCTGGTTTTAGTTGTTGGTGGTGTCTGGGTTGTGGGTTTTTTCTGCTGCACTGAAGTCCTGCTAATAGACAGAGGCACTCAAAACTTGCTAGCTGAGGGGATTACAAGTTTACAGTTAATTCTCCAACCTCAGAATGACTGCCATTGTGTTATTTTTGATAGTGAGTTTGAGTGGTTGTCTAAAAGTCACTTTCCAAACCTTAGTCAGAGTGAAGCTTATGTTTTTAACTGTTTGACCTTAAGCCCACAGGAAAAAGTTCACAGTACTCAGTAATCTATTGCAAACAATGTGGGTGCTCAACAGACTGTTCCATGTGCTGTAGATCTCCCTGTGGAGCAATGTTGAAGAACATGGGTATAATTCACTGCGAGTATTGATTACCATTGACTCATTAAGAAGGAAATCAATTCCTCTGAAGTATATAAAGTGAAAAGTGGGAAACAAAAGTGACTGGAGATAGTGTTTTGGTATTCATGGAACACTTTTAATAACAGGTTCTGAAGAATGAAACTAAAATGTTTTGCCCTAGAAAAAGACATGCTTATTCTTAATGCCCATGTTTCCTATATTGCTGGTATCTGTCTCTCTACTACACATTCTGAATTCCTGTTTAGTAAACAAGATTATTATACTTTGTAGTACTATTTCAACATATTGACAGTGCTATGAATGCCTCTCTCCTTCAAAAATCCTCATCAACCCTTAGCAGTAAATATTCCTCATTCTGGCTTTTACCCACAACACAAAATGCAACACTTCAGGAATATTTGCGATGTTTAAATTAATCTATTCATCTATCCCCCACTCTGTACTTCATATTCCATGTAAATGTGTGATGTAATGAAGTGAAATGTCATTACAACACCCTTTGCTTAATTGTAAGCTATTATTTGGAATGATTGTAAAATGGAGAAGGGGAGAAAGAAATTTCTAGCAAGAAATAACATGAACTTTTTCTTTTCAAGAGATATTTTCTATATAATTTCTAAAATTTTCTACTTCCATGTTTTGAGACCTGATTCTACTATCTTTATGTTTTTATATGGAAACACTTCATTTTATATATATTCATGACAAAGAATCAAAGCTCTTTAAGGTAAAATACATAATTAAAATATAAAATTTAAAAAATTATTTTGTTGTACCCTTAATTTTGATGAAAGCTTTTTCTAAGGGGAAAAAAAAAATAGGGGGGTTTCCAAGTTCACTTTGGAGCCTTTTTGCTAAGACTTTCTAAAGAAAAATTCATCCTGTTCCTCACCATCTTATAATTGACATGCTTATCAGTGTTTTCTCCAGTTCAATTAATTAGCCTCCAGTTCAATTAATTAACCTACGCTCGTTCTGCCAGAAGTCATCTGGGCTGTGGAGGGGTGCACAGGGGTTGTTCATTTAGATCTAGTTGTGATCCTAAGGCCTAGTCATCTTTACAAAGAAATGGAAAGAAGTAATTCTCTGTTTTTTAAGCCTGCTAGTGGACATAGAGTTTTGGTCCCCATGTGACTGACTGCTAAATGCTTCTGGATAGCTGTTGGAAAACACTGACTAGATGGGGTGACATACAGTAATGCAAAACCAGATTTGTTTTGGGTAGGCAGAAAGAATTAGAGATTTTATCCACCACTATTAGTCTTTAACATCTTCAAATATCTCCACAGCCACCCAGCAGACACGTGACAGATCACTCTTTACCCTTAGGAAACCCTTTCCTGGGGGGTGTAGAAAAGCATTTGGAAGGAATTCCAAGAAAATGAGAGCCTGGAAAGAGAATTAATGTTAGACATCTATCCTATGCAATAAGTTTGGAATTTTAGACTTACCATGTTTTATTTCTTCCAATCAAATTAAGTTGGTCATTCTCATGGCAGAATGAATGATACTCGTCTGTAATACAAATGCAATCTATATTTATAGTACTTCACTTCATCCCACTTTTCTTACTCAATTCCTCTAGGTTTTTTATTTGACATTTTCATTCTCTTCTGTCAAGGCAAGGCCTTCCAGCTTTGTGTCATTAGTAAATTTCATTTACACCATCCTTCTTCTTGTGTGCCAAGATAACTAATTAAATGACTTAAGATTTATTCCAGTAACATTCCTGCAGCCTGATATTCTCCCCTTTCAACACAACCAGTTGCTATGTCTGATTCATCCAGTTCCTTACAGCCTTACAATTAATATGCCAATCAGTGTTTTCTCCACTTCAGTTAATTTCTCCCTTGTGACTATTAAACATGTCTGGGTTACTACTGCAGAACACGGAAGAACCAGGCATGGAAGTGCACAGCTTTAGCAGCATCTGCTTTACCCTAGTCATACATGACTGAATAATTTTCATCAACTCTGGCTTTTGTCATGAAGAATGGACTTGTAAAACACAGTGCAAGTCCACAGCTATGTAATATTACGTGGGCAACTCTAGTGCACACAATTATGTTTAATTTATATGATTTGTTTGCTTGTTTGTTTTTCAAATGGCATCAAATCTAACTGCCATGGGAGTAATGGATTTCTGTATGCTGAAATTATACTTTTGGAACAAAATAAACCAAAATAACCCTTCAAGGACCACTCCATACTTTGTGAAGTAACTTTTATGTCAAAGAGAAATATATAAAAGGCTTATCCAGAAGAAAGCATCTATGCCAGTCTGTATCTTTGGGAAGATACCTCCAGCAACTGCTGCTAAAGGCACACAATAACATTTCACTGGGGCAAATCCACTGGAGTGTTTCTCCGTCTCCATTATCACCCATCTTATATTTCCATTTACATCTTTGCAAATATTTAAACTCTATAACTTTCCTGAAGACTGGCTTGTGCATTCACTTTGCAATATTGTAAGCAACAAGGATCACTCCTAAAGCAGCCCTGCTAACAGAAGTAGGTCCTATTTCCATCAGCCGTTACACCCTTGTCTTACTAGTTTATCCAAAAAAATCTGATCAGCTTTCTCTATAGTGCAGCACTGCAAGCTGTTACATTGGTCGCAGGGGATGGCCACTGTGAGCATAAGCCTGAAGAGGTGACAGGAGTAGAAGTATGTAGCAGCTACTTTCAGCAATTGCTGTGTCTTGCTCTTCCAAAGTGTGTGCAACTCAAGCGGTACAGGCCCAAGGCAGTGAGGAGCATCCAAGCTGTGGCTGCCATGCTGCTGTTACACAAGGCCTTACAGACTTCTCTTACTTTTTGCTGGTACCTGTATGCTTAATATATGACAGCAAGTATTTTTTTAGAGTTAGTTTCAAGCTGAACAGGCTCTTTGTGTGGCCAGTGTTGAAGAAAAAATTATGACGTGAAACAGGAGCAGAGGGAGAAAAACAGGGAGAAATTGCCTTGTACTGTGACTGACAAGGTAGCTTGCATTCTGCAACTCAGTCTCTGAAAGTCTTTATCTTGGGGTTTCGGAGCTTCTATAAAATAGTTGATGTTAAAAAGTCCCTAAACTTCAATCAATACGACTACAATCTATGTTTATACCTGCTGATGGCTTGCCTTTAAATATTTACTTGTAGTTTAGGATGAATTGCTTGGAACAACTGCGAGCACAACAAAGTAGTAGAGCTGAATTCACAGCTATGTTTTTTCTACCAACAGTGTAACTCCATTTACTTCAGGTACATTTGCAATATAGTCAACTCAAACATTTAGGATATTTGCCTGAAATTTCACTGCAAATATTTAACTTATTTCATTTTAAATTCATAAGACCTTCTGAAGTCATGAAAATCAGTGAAACTCTATCTGAATAAAATACAATACAACAGCAATGAATCTTCTGCAAGTCAAATATTGCAACAAAGCATTTCTTTCTTGAAAACACGGCTTTTCTCAAATTGAGAACTGGGGCCTCTTAGAGATGCTAAATGTAAATATAGCATAATGGTTACCTGAGACACAGGAGATTTTTATTTGTTTTCATCTTCCAGAGCTTCATAGAAATAACAGATTCATAGAAACCTAGTTCAGAATCACCAAGAAACTACTGTTATAATGTGATGCAATAGAATCGTAACAGAAAGATTTATCCTGAATCTCCTTAAGATAAATATATTTGGGATGGAAGAGAACATATTCTACCTTAGCCCAGTAGTTATGGTTTTCATCCCAGATGTGCCAACAGCCTAAAGATGAGAAAATTTTATAGTCAGTGCATTAAGTATTTTCATTTTGACTTTGGACATAGGTGTTAGTAGTCTTACACGGTGTTCAGCTTACAATCCTCCTGACTTGACATTTAGCTATAAACCCAGAACAGGGCCATGATCATCTTATTGCATTACTGCAATGTTAGATTTTGGTTATATCACCATAACTCTAGCCAAACTTTTAATACATTATTTTGGATGTATCAGGAACTGTTTATTTTAATTCTGTTCCTTCATTAAACATACCAAGCCGAATGACCTATGTCTTGATTTATTTTCAGCAGCTTTCAAAAAGACTGCCTGAAAGCCAACAGTGGTCATCCTTGGCTCATTCATCAAATTTCATCATTCTCAAAAATTGGACAACCAATACAGGTAACCTGTCAATTTTGTGCTGGTAAGGTTCCAAAAGTCAATGGACTTCCTGCATTTAAGGTATTAATCTATAAAACTTCAAGTAGTATTTTCTCTTTATCTTCAGCTTTTTACTGAACAAGGTCCTGCTGCTCAGTGATAGTGTCAGTTTTTTCATTCTTACTTCAATAAAATAAGGTCTTTTAGTTAACTTCTAAATTTAGTAAAACCTATGCAATACATTGTAAGCTACATTGAAAGGTTGAATACATGAGGTGGCAAAAAAGAATGCTGTGGGCTCCTGGGACAGAGACAGATAATCGACGATAGTGGCAGTAGAAATTTGCCTTTTACATAGTAGCCTTTGGACTAGAAGAATTGCAAGCTGCACAAACTTGCTGAGTCTAGTGATAAGGGACTAATTATTGATGTAAAGAATAAGACTCCCTTCTTCCCTCGCCTTGCATTTTTTGGTCACATTTTATCCAATGTCTCTCTAATGTAGAGTGGAACAGGAGTTTAGCCTCTTACAGTTTTAACCGATCCTACCAGTAGACTTTAGAGGCATACTTCTGTTGCTCTTTATTCATAAACCCCTCCACCACTTTATCATAGTGTGCTCCCTTTTCTTGATCTCCCACTCTGCCAGCATAGCCTGGTGAGTAGGATGTTCTCCTCTCCCCTTAAACTAGTAATTTTGAAGAAGCTCAGGCAAAAGATAGGTGCACAGATCAGTTCAGGTGCTCCTGCATATGCGTGCATGTCCAAGCCACCTACAGAAGCAGAGTGACTCGGTTAAATATGATTTCCAGATTACTTTGCCAGAACTACACATTATTTACAGTCTGGCGCTTACTCGACCAACCACGTAAGGTATAAGATCAAGACTAAAGAAGGAAGTGAGACTCCTACTCAGTTCTTCCTAACCTACACAGGACTTTCTTGACAAAGAATCAGAAGTGCAGTAGATACATTAGTCCCTTCACAAAGTGCAACCAGGACTTTCAACTTCACTACTGTATTTTCAAGAGGGAAGAAGAAAAGACATTGTCTTAAAATACTTTAAAACAGTGACCTGGAAACCTGGAGAAAATGGGACAGATGAGCTCAATTTCCCTTTTTCTTATTTTTGGTTGCAAAATTTTTATCTACTTGGGACATTATCATCTGCCAGATGAGATGTTCAGGGCACCCAGCAGGATATCCCCAGTGTAACTATTGTAAAGACTTGACATAGACAGTAACTGATCCTGAACTGAAATCTGTCAAAAATTCATTGTGTACATTAATTTAATATTTTTTTTCAGGATGATGACTATTTAGATTTTTTTTCTAACTTTCTCACTATTTAATTTTTTTAAATTTGTTTGTTTTTTTTAAACCCAATATCTATTCCTGACAATTATAATCTCTGAGGAATCCACTGAAACAAACCAAAAAGAAATCTACAATACGTATTTTTTTTTTTTCTGCTTTAAGAAAGGCCACTTAATAACCATAGAGTTACTAGATTTTTTGGTTTTATACCATAGACTTTCAGATTTCATAAAAGCTCACTCCAAGGATATAAAAGTATCAATTCAGCAGATACCTTCCTTTCCTACTCTGAAGTCTGAACTCTTGCCTGTTTTTAACTTACAGAAATGAAGACCCCCAAAAATGGTTTGATGGCAGGTGAGGGAGGAGGGTGGAAATCAATTCCTCTTATTCCCATGAGTGCATCTTTTGTTAACTTTATGGGAAAAATGAAAAACATAGGTCAGATGGTTAGACTTAAAAAAAAAAAAAGTTGTTTAAGCCCCAGTGCATCTAATTAAAGTTCATTACAGGTGAAACCGTAGATGAACACAAGAACTGACAGGTAGTGATGCACCAACCACCAGATCAGTACTTAGATGAAAATGTGCAAAATAATGAGCACATTTTTCAGTACCTCTACTTGGATGCTCAAAACAAAGCTAAAGTCAATGCACCTTACAATTAATCACTACAAGCATGTATCAAATGCACTAGTTTCTCTCCTGAAGGACAGTGCTGCTGTTCGTGAAGACTGGTAGCATGAAATGAGTGTTCTCAGAGAAGTGACCCTGAAAGCTTGGATGTCAGTACACACATGAATTCTTGAAATGCATTTTGAAAGCCTATGAAAATTACCTCTACATTTGCAGTGTCTACGTACACACATCTCAAGGCAGACCGCCTCCACAAAGTACCTTCCAGCCTGCCCTTAGCAAGGCTTAAATCTTCTGGGAGAAAAAGGTCCACTGAACTCTAATGAACTGTTTTAGACATAGTCCAGCAGATTAGTTTCCCTCCCACACATTGTATTTTATTGTCAACGTTTATTTGGCAAGTTCATTTTCTAGCTAGGTTTCTTTGAGAGAAGTTTTAGAAATTCTGTTCATAGGGGAATTTGAGGACAGATTAAAAGGCCTGCTTCTTATTTCTTCTATTTTTCTAGACAAAAAGAGAAAGTCTAATTCACAGAGTGCTAAATATCAAAAAGTGAAATTCTGCATTTTATATACAATTTTAAGAGCAAGACCTTTAATTTCCCAAGATCTCTTGGACATCCGTAAGACATTCATATTGACTTCTTAAGTGAATGTAGAATCCTTGGCTTGAAAATCCATGCAATAGCCCAAAGAGTTTCAAGGAATAAACTTTTGAAGTTTCATTGTAGGTATAATGCAATCATAGGCATGACAAACATTAGACATGCATGTGATAGCTTTAATGCATATGGTGAAAATGGCAAAAGAATAGCAATGATATTATGGACAACATTGCAGATCCCAAACGAAAACTCATTTCCAGAGTTGGAATTCAGGCTTACGCTACCTTGTCTGCTTTCATATTGGCAACCATTATCTTTGTTTACTTTGATGCAGTCACCAGTTTTCCATGCTAGGAATCAAAATTGCTTGAGACAGAGATAGCTCCATGAAGTAACGCTAGGAAAACATAAGTTTATTAGGTATTTTAGTCTTGAAAAGCCAGACACAGATGCCTACGTGCATCTGGCTATCATTTAATTTTAAAATTAACTCTGATTTTGTGCATACATTGCAGAGAGCTGGTAATTTGGCTTAGTCAGTTCCACTTTTGGGCAAGAACTTTAAAAAATTGAATGTGGCAACACTTTGTGTTGAAATAATTAGGATCTGGTTTTGGATCTGTTTGACAGTCTTTCAACAGCCAGCAAACCCACAATTTTCTGTGCGCCCTGTCTCTATAGAATCAGAACTTTGAAATGCCCAATACTTGTATTAGGGGTGTATCCACAATCAAGGCCTAAGAAAAAAAACTAGAGGACAGATACATTATCACAGCTGTGTGGAAGACCACTTCGAGCCAAAGATTATTGCCAAAGATATGTTCTCTGTCGCTAAGTCAAATCCCTTGTGCTGAAACAGACATAAAAAAGGACTCACTGAAGCGATGACTTCTATACGGCACATAGCTGAGGACTTGGAAAAATTGAATAGCACTATAAAGTACAGTAGCAGCAACACAGAGGTTAAGCTGTAGCTATAGTTGCAGGCTTCAGTGTACTTACTTCAAGGTGAGCGCATTTTTCCATGGTCAAATATATCAAGAGCCGCTCACTGGGAAAATAAATGAGGTAACACCTTGGTCTGAATTATAAGCATGGCTAATGACAATCCTGCAAAGGTCTCTTTCAGAGTTGTAATTAGCTCTGAACTCAACCGGAACCTTGTGGCATCTCTCAGATAATGTTAAGAGATGCAGCCTCTAAACAGACTTCAGGCAAATGAAAAACAAGCGCAGTCATATATCAGTGGGTTCACAAATGAATTCCAAATTTCAGAAGCTTGCAGCATAGTAATTGAAGTCACATGTATTTTGAAGATTCTGTTATTTAACACTGTATTTTTACACATGGAAAGCAGCAAATGCATTTAGGGTTTGGGGTTTTTTTAAATCATAAAAATGAGATATATTTTACCTTTGTTGACTACCTTTGAAGAAAATAAGATCACTTATTTCACTTTCAAGAACACGACTTTTACCACACAGATTAAAACAGTCTGAACCTTACCTTGTTCTCTTTATAGTCTGCTTTATAGCTCCCCGAGTGATTTCATTACTACACACCCCTGAACTATACCTGCATATCATTAGGTGTAGTTTAGCTTTCCAGTCTCTAGAGGTCTCTGCATATCGCATTTTAGCTCAGTGACATCGCTGCAGGAATTACATTTTGAAGGTGAGACTGAAGAACTGCATGAGAAAGGTCTGCTGGCACCAGGTCCGACTCTGACAGTACTGTCATGAGAATTTAGTTCTAGTAATTTATAGAAGCCAAAGAGAGGGAAGGAGATTTATAGTGTAGCATTAGCTAACACCAGCATTGCACAAGTAGGAACATTTTACATTTTGTCGTTAGAATTCACACAATCATAGCTCTTAACATTCAGCTAGAAATGCTTGAATTTGGTGATGTACAAGGACAGCTGCTAACCCCAGCTGCCAGAAATACGATCTTTTATACTCTGACATTGGCCACACCTGGATTGGCTTCTTTTTTGTTTCCTTTCATGGTTGATGATTTTTTCCTCCAAAAAATTATTTCTGATTTAAAAGATTATGAGTTAGCTAACTGTAGAAGAATTTGTTTACTATAATTTGAATGTAGCTGCAGTTTGTGGATAGATCGCATCCACCTTCCACCTGTACCTTTGCTCTCATCTCTTGTCTAGGAGCCTGCTTTCCAGCTGTTGAATATGTCTTTCCTGATTGACTCTGTACTACTATTTACACCTATAATATATTGAACATATAAAAAATTTCTTCTGTATATAAGGAATAGATTCTGAAAATAATAATAAAAAACATCCAAGGCAGCTCAAAACAAATTAGTTGCTTTCTTTACCTGAAAGGATCTTAGAGCTTCCTCAATACTTCACACCAACTTTATATTCAGGATCAAGTCTTTGCCTATGGACAGATTAAAATAAAAAATAAATATTAGATACCTGCAACTACTTAAAGGCATTTCTGATTCTCAAGACCTTTTTCAGGTGTTGTGGCCTTCAGTAACCACTCCACATTATCAACACAAGTAACTTGGCAGAACAGGTAGTTGCTAAGGCAGCCAAATTCAAAGAATAGCAGAGAATAGCAAAAGGAGCTTTGTTGCAGACATAGCTTCTGCAAAGATAAGAACAGAAGGTGGCATTTGATTTTATTATTTTTCATGTAGGCTACTACAACCATTACAAAGATATGGAAAAATTAGGTGAGCTCACTCTTATATTATAGTTTAAACAATTTTAATAGACTTATAAATAATGTATTTAGGTTAAAGTAATAGTAGTTCTTTCAGGTGTCTTGTCAACTCTGTATCGCTGCTTGGACCCTAGTTCTACTCTTTAGTGAGCTACGTGCAGATCAAATTATCTCAGTAAACTGTGTGTGCCTGTTCTCTTAGATTGCCCTTTGGTGCTAGGGGGCAAAAGAGGGGTACAATAATGGATTGCAGTGGAGAGGAAGACACATCTTTCAGTAGCCATGGTTTTCTGATGCATAGCAGTTCTTTACTCTGAGAATTAGTAACGTGCTTCTCACTTTTTTTGAATAATAGGTAGTAAAATAATATGGAAATAGGTGCTAGTCAGTAGTTTTTATGGAAGAAACCAAGAGTTGCCCTGTTTCTATCCTGAGCACCACATTTCCTCCATAATGATCCAAAATAATCTGCCAATTCTGGACCTTAAAAACTTTGTCATTTCCCCACATACAAAGTTTTCTTGAAGATACAGACTACAATGTCTTCTAAGCACCTTTTTAATCTGCCTAAAACAGTTATTCCTCAGGAATGCTGCATAAATACTAAGCCATGACATTTCCTTCTCAGAACTCTGTTGGCTTTTTTTTTTTTTTTTTTTTTTTTAAGCAAAAGTAAACTGTCTGAGCCACAAAAAGCCTGTTTAAGTTTCAGAAGCATTAGTTCTGCTTGTCTTAGATGTACATTGTATAGCACTCCATGGATTTTTGTTGTTTAAAATGTCAAAATAAGCTGTACACAACACTTAAAACACCTTTTTTTTTCTCATGAAATTTAGTTTTCCATTGACATGCATTTAGAACATACAGAACATTTAATGTTTGAAGCTTTTCACTTTTCAACATCAAATTTCACTAGAGAACTCTCTACTAAACTGTTTTATCTTCTAAAACAGTAAGTAAATTTTGATAGACCTGTCTTTCAATTTCTTTAATTGTCTGATCATGCTTTTCCAAGGAAGCTGGGAGAAGGGTGGAAATGAATCTCAATGTATCTCAACTCAGCATTTTATAGCATGGGGAATACTACACCTATGCAGAAAATCATTTTTGTTTGTTTTCAAAAGTCTACCAGGAGGGTCCACAATTTCAGTGATGTGGGAGAACAATTTTAGCAATTTCCATTAATAACCAACCTCATGTTTGCTAAAAAAAAAAATATATATATATAAAATTATTGTACTAATACAGCGTGCATGAGTTCACACAATTATACCATTTATTGGTAGCTGGAAAACTCTGCCTTTAACAAATGTATAAACCTCTTATAAAAACTTACAGTTATGAGCAGGTTATCCAGTATGATAATCAATACTAAATTCACTCACATCATACTGTAAACTGAAGAAATTAGAAATTAAGAAACTAAATGTTTAAAAAAAGAAGAGGTTATGTTCACCTTGTTATACAAATTCATGAAAATGAAAATACTGAAACCAAGAATTCTTAATTCTGTGTAGAGTCTCATGTGTAATAGTACGCATAATATTTGCAACAGTTTTAAGAAGTCATCAAAATTACCGCATTTAGATTGTGTCAGGGTTTTCAGCTGCCCAGGTGCGTTCATATTGTGCAATTTTTAAGCAATTCAATCCCCACTAAAGTGATTGTTCCAGCAGAGATGTTGTCAGAAGAATCTAAAAAATGTTGCATTTTGTAATAAGATTTTATCATTTTTCATTTATGTGCAATCATTTCTTCTCATTGTGATAGACACCGTGAGCATATACAACTCTGCCAATAATTCTTGCTCAAAGGTTTCCAAGGCAAAGAGGTTGATATCCGTATTGAACTTCTGAACAGAGCATCAGCTGGTTTGTGGGGAGGAAAGTGAGTGGAATATACTTATTTTTAATAATTGAATCATAGTAACTGTGATGTGTCTTGGATTATGATCTGAGAGCAGAGAAGAAAGTAACCCTTTAGATTACTTACAGAGAATTCCCAAAACAGAAGGCAGCAATGAGGAAGGAGGCTCAAGTGCATTTTAGGAGGCAGTACTAAATTTGGGAGCACTGATACAGTAGAACAGCCCAGGAAACTGTTGGGTTTTCCCAGGAAAATGGAAGACAAATGTGGATGCAGGACCCAGAAATTTGGTATGAACTATTTCAGAAAGGCATTGTGATCCATTAAGAGCAAAGAGATCATCCATTGCCTTTTTTTTTTTTTTTTTTTAAACAGATATACTTAACCTAGAACATATGGCATAAGGGATGATCTTGCCATTAAGAACATCAGGAAGAGCTTGAATATGAAGGCAATAATACTTTGTTGCTTGAGGAGATCAGGACAACTGATATGTTTAAAGAGATATTGTCCATCTCTGCACTGTTGGAACATTAGACAGCAGTTTCTTTGTGCAATGGTTGTCTGTTACCATATGGCTGTAGAGTGACTAATAGTATAAGTCTTTGGAAATTTACACAGTAGAAAATTCTTACACTTCCTATTTTGGGAATGCTTCAATTACCACAAAAGTGTGCAGTCTTCATTAGTGATATGCTAATGTAGGGATTTGGGGCTGTCTGCTTGTTTTTCCTTACATTCAGAAATGCTTTGTAAATCATACTACATTAACTGAAGTAAATTTGAATATGTGGTACACAGGTCATCAGCAGTATTTGGATTATGAGCTTTATTATTTGGCTGAGGAAGTAATTCAAGAGAGCCAAGGCTATCAATCTTATGTTCTGTCCAACTTCAGGAGAGAAAGATATTTTCTGGAGGGATTCTCTGAATAGTTAACTAATTTTGTTCCCTTAACCATTCCCATGTAAATCCCCTTTATTCCTCTTCTCAGTAAACATGCAATACCAGTCCTGGAAGAAGTCAATAAAGCCATCAGTAATGACAGTGGATTTATTCCCTAGTTGGAGAAAGTAAAATATATTTATGGTTCTCCCAGTATAGAAGAAAAAGAAGATCCAACCATTAACACCAGTAGGAAAACACTCAACCTGATGTAGCCTGCGAAACAAAAGTTAAGGCTCCTGTAGTATACTGAACTGAAGAGCTGGAGAGCTGAAGAGAAGATGTGAGACTTAATATGTACAAAGTTAATTCATTAATGTATCTGTGCAATGGAAAAGCAAAAAAAACCCTAACCCAACACACTAGTCAGAAAACGAGTATCTGCTGCAGAGAAGGGGGTATGGAACAAGAGGCAAGAATCACTTTAGTCAGTCTGTTCATTTGGATGAGTTGGCGCTACAATAGTTGAAACATTTTGATGGGTAACAGAGCAAGTTTAAAAACAAGAAAAGATGAAAAATGCAATATACATGAGAAGTCTTACTTCTAAAAGAAATATTGAAGTGTCAGGTGAATCAAGTAATGTTACAATGAATTCCTTAGCACTCAGATAAACTTCAGTATTTATTATAAAGTCCGTTCTTTTGAGAATCCCACAAAAAATCTGTTTATAACTATCCTTCAGAGGTCAGGAGATGAAATAGATGAGAGTAGTAACTCCCAGGATATACAGGATAAAAGTTTGCAATAGAGAGGTGTCCTGGTTTCAGCTGGGATAGAGCTAACTGTCTTCCTAGTAGCTGGTACAGCCCTATGTTTTGAGTTCAGCATGTGAAGAATGTTGATAACACTGACGTTTTCAGTTGTTGCTCAGTAGTGTTTAGACTATAGTCAAGGATTTTTCAGCTTCTCATGGCCAGCCAGGGCACAAGAAGTTGGCACAGTACACAACCAAGGCACCTGACCCAAACTGGCCAACGGTGTATTCCATACCATGTGACGTCCCATCTAGTTTAGGAACTGGGAAGTGGGGGGGGGGGGCAGGGAATCGCCGCTCGGGGACTGGCGGGGTGTCGGTCGGCGGGTGGTGAGCTATTGCCCTGCGTATCATTTGTACATTCCAATCCTTTTATTACTACTGTTGTCATTTTATTAGTGTTATCATTATCATTATAGTTTCTTCTTTTCTGCTCTATTAAACTGTTCTTATCTCAACCCAGAAGTTTTACCTTTTTTCCCAATTTCCTCCCCCATCCCACTGGATGGGGGAAGTGAGTGAGCGGCTGCGTGGTACTTAGTTGCTGGCTGGAGTTAAACCACGACAAGAGGTAAGGACCAGAAGATAGCACTACAACCTTCAAAAACCAACATACACCAAAGTAACCAATGCTTGATAAAATATGTTCAAGAAAGATCATCTGGGAGTCTGTGAGAAGTACTATGGCCCATATACCTTAGTCAAATATGAGCACTCATATGACCATAAGAAAATTTTATTTAATGGGGGGGGGGGGGGGGGGAGGGGGGAAGTGGTAGTAGTAAGGGCCTTTGGGTTAAGAAGTTGATTATATGACTATTTATACATATTGATAACTAGAAATCAGGTATACTCTCAGTTCGGTCATCTTTTGTTCCACAGACCTTCATATAAGTAAAGAAATGCCCATTTTAGCTACTCACCAGGAATTTCTGTCACAATACTATTCAGGAGTTGGCAAGTTACTTCAAATATGTTTGGTTTTGGAGGAGATTAATGCATTGCAAGTAGTGCAAGACTCTCCTGAAGAGAGAGAAGATCATCTGTACCTAAAATTATTCTTTATCTGTCTGATTGAGTGATGTTTTTCTCATTTTACCTGGTATATTCTTAGTAACACCAGTTACATTCAGTGCTATAAAGTGCTGTCCCCTATTGCCAACAAATAAGTTCTTCTTTGACAATAATAAATATTTTTAGTTCCCACATTTTACAATGGCATTAAGTTGCTTGACATTCTCAGTCTTTGACCAGAGTCTAAATTTAAATTTGGGGAAAATCCTCTATCTTGTATAGCATGAACTACATTGCAAAATTTGTCTCAACAATAACAAAGAACACTTGAGTTTGTTTGTACACCATGCCTAATATTTAATAAAGTTATCTGATAAGTTGCTTTTCAAGTTTTGTCTCACACAGGTGACAAATAACTATCCTATCTTAAGCGATAAACCAAAATACATTAAAAATTTATCTTTGTAGTACTGATCTATTGTAGAACAGAGACAGTCTCAAACTTCATCATCTAAATATTCTCTAAATTCTTCATCCCTGATGGTGGAAAAATACTTTTCATCAGTGGAGAAACACATTTCATCAATATATTTCTCCTCACACTCAAATAGCTTTTAATTACAGTAGAAAAAGAATTCTCCATTCATGACTTTTTTCACTGTTCAAGTCATAAATCCCACAGGATTTTTTTTAAGTAGTACATAATAAAGAAACCAATGAAGCATTTCGCAGAGTTATAAAGTTCTTCGTACTTTAGGATAGCTGTTTCCATCTGTAACAGGTTTTTCTCTAGAAAAAGCATGGCCCCAGCAATAGTAACCTCCTACCATTGGAGGGAGCCAACAGCACTTGTTCAGAAATTCATAAGTCTGGTTTGAAGAAGTCAACTTTTTCAGCACTGCAGTTGTTGAATTGTATACTGAAATGCTGCAGCACTCTCCCCTTTTCATAATAAAGACAAATTGTAAAAAATAATGGCCTATTCCTTATGATACAGTCTACCTACCCTTATTTTGAAGTATTAAAGAACATGCTTTAAGCTTAGAGCAAGCTAAATTTGGTGCTTATTTTGAAGATTTTATAACAAGCAATAAGTTTACTTGATAAAGCTGTCACATGCTTTTTATTTTTTTAAAGTAAGACATTAAAAGTATGTGTTAAACACTAATTAAATATTTTTTAAAGTTTTAAAATAAAACCACATTGTGCCTCACCATCTTGTTTAACTCTAGTTAGACAGAGTAGAAGTAGGAAAAAAATAATATAGAAAAGCATTGTATTGTATTTGGATTTTTTAAATGTTTTACTTGTGCTCCAAGATGTTGTATGAACTGAGATTTTACCTTTTGTGTGGTTATGCAGAGATAGAGAACAAGATACAACAGTATTGGCTGTACCTTCAAAAAAAATACTAGGTTCTGGACTGTCGCAAATAAGATCAATTGAGGATCCACAATGCCCATACCCAACATTTAGAAATGCTTTCTTATTTTTTGTCTTAAAGTGTAATTTCACTTACATCTAACGACCACACAGATAAAGAAGGCCAGGAAAACCAGAAAATAAATTAACATAAGAACCCACCAAGGCTTTGCTCTAAATAAAATTAAATTGTTGACTTAAACACAGTCAGAATCAGAAAGGAAAAATAAATTAATCCAGTTTGCATTCCAGCTTGTAAATATTTATCCTCTATAACTCAAAATAACTGTGTATGACTTTCACAGCCTTTTTTAATTTTGAAGTGCTTTCTGTTCACAGAAAGCTAGATTGTAGCCTGGCCTGTGCTTGCATATAGAGAAATAAGTAAGACTAAAATCTCTGTAAGGCTTCTGGGCATATTGAAAAGGCACAAATGTATGGGAAATTGGTATGAGGTATTTACCCTCCATTACTCCTGTCCCAACGTGACATTGGATGATATGCTTGACAATAGCCATGCTATTGCTGTGTCATAATTTCAGCACTATCTGAACTGCCTTAATTTACAGTTTATTTCCCATGTCACCAGGTTAACATTATAGCAAGATTACAAAGTCTCAAATGACTCAGCCAAAATCCCTCCATCCTGGAAGGATTCCTTTTTCTCCTTGCTGCACAGATCCACTGAAGTTCTGGGGTGGCTGCATCAGCTTCCCTGAAAATCAGACCAACCCAGACATTATGCTTATTTCATTACTTTCTTTGTGTTTGGAAAATCAGGGGTATTCTAGTTAGTAGAAGGAGCAACAGCTGACAATTCTGGTTGCAATTGTTGGTGATCCCAGGATTATCAAGGAAGTGTATAGTAGAGAGCTTCACTGCAAACAGGTGACAACTATTCTTTTGTAGCATTCCAGGCTTAATGGTATAAAATGGATATGGTGTTTTCTTCTATAGTTTAAGACAGCAGTATATTCTAAGATGCTAAACTATTAGTCACTGTGCCTAATTTGACAGCAAAGTATTGTGTGTCTTCTCACAGAAGACATCTGTGAGAATAGACTGTTGCTCTTCTTGATGTGCTTTGAGATATGCAATATGCAAACTACAAACACATGCAAGAGTGTTTATAATACTGTCTCTGCTTTTCATCAGGTCTCACTCTTTCAAAAAGTCCTGGTTTAAAGATGTAGTCTAAATAGGAGGATTTAGCAAAGGAAGTTTAGGACTGAAAATGTTGAGGTGTCATATTCTCAGCATTCAACCCATCTGACTAATTTTTAAAAAGTCTTAGCATCATAGGATAATTCAAGTTGGAAGGAACCTGTGGAGGTGTCTACACCAACCTCCTGCTCACAGCAGTGTCACCTTTGAGGTCAGACCAGGTTTCTTAGGGCTGTGTCTTGTCTTTATCTTGAAAACCCCAAGGGATAGAGACTGCGCAAGCTCTCTGGGCAGCCTGCTACACTGCTAGGCTGTACCCAAGGTGAGAAAGCTTTTCCTTCTATCCTGTCTGAATGCCTGTGGTTTCAGTTCTTGCATGAGTGCACTCTGAGTTTGTATCTATGCCTGTACCTGTACAGCTAGATACTCACTGAAAATGCATAATGACGATGTCAAAATGTGACATTCCTTAATAAAAATCAGATTGCCATAGTTGTTACCTTCCTGAAATCTGCATTTGAGGGAACTGAGCTGGGTTGTTGTTTTTTTTTTTGCTTGTTTGCTTAATTCTTCTGTAAAAATTAAGAGATTTTTGAAGGCTTATTGAAACCAGTATTGATTCTGTAGTTTTGTAGTGAAATAGAAGTTGTCACTGAATTGTAAAGTAGTCTTATGTAGCCTAATATCATTAAAGTTGACCTAGTAAGCTCTTCACTTCCTCCAAGAGGCACTTCTCTCTGCTTCAAACTTGACTACAATACTGCAAATTCATGTGTATTCAGTATAGTGCTATGATTTCTTTTTCCTCGACATATATGTGGCATAGTTATCAGCTGAAGAATGAAGAAACATTTGAAGGATTATGAAATCTTACGTTTCATAAGATGTTTCAGTGAGTTTGTTTCATACACATTTTAAGCTTTTCACATTAACTAACACACGCATGATTCATTTAAAAAACCACAAAGTACATACAGCCACAATTATGCTGAAGAAAGATACTATTGTATTGGTATTGCATGCTATCACTCCTGTTTTCCAGGAAGTTTCCTAGAGCCTGCAACTCTCAGAGCTACCACACATGGATCAGCCTTTGGCCATGGTTCCTCAAAGCCTGTCTCACAAGTCAAGCCCTTAGCTCTGTGTCCATCCACCTAGAAACATGGGGAAGCCTGGCTCTAGATGAACTTTGGCTTCCAAAGGTTCTTACAGCAAAGCTGGGAAATATCTTTTGGTTAAAAGTAGGGTTACAAAGGGGTCCAAGAGGAGGATTTTGGAACTTCAGTGTGGCATGCCTGGTCTGCTGCAGAGCCAATGACCTCCAAATCCCACTAGACGGATTTCTATAGAACTCTTGCAGTTTGTTTGCTCCAGGGACAGATTTTGCAGACATACAGCCAAGCTCCAAAGTCCATCTCTTAGGTAGTCTGGTTCCAGGCTAATCCAGAGTCCTACTCCATGTAACACAAGCCAATTTGCAGAATTCTGTAAAGTTGGGCTAGTTGAAAAGGAATTTTAGATGGAATTAAAGTAAGTCTATGATATTTCAAATGAAAATGGAGAAGTAGCATTTCCTGAGTTCTTTTGTTAGCAAAATTATAATAATTGACTGCTTTTTCTCTCCCTGTTTAATATAGTAAAATAAAAAAAATAATTACT
The DNA here is from genome assembly GCF_929443795.1 of Astur gentilis. Taxonomy (NCBI): domain Eukaryota; kingdom Metazoa; phylum Chordata; class Aves; order Accipitriformes; family Accipitridae; genus Astur; species Astur gentilis. Next base: position 19,039,926 of record NC_064891.1, read on the forward strand.
ACAATGCAAAATTTAAATTGTGGTTTGTTTTTTTTCTCAGTGGTTTTAAAAGTTCAAAATAATTTCACAGAGGTCAGTAGCCACAGGGTGGCTCTAAATAGGGACATGCATCTTGTTACACACTGCCCAACACTGCATATTTAAGCAGCTAAGAGCAGAAATAGTGTTTGCATGATCAACGATACCTTATCAATTGAAAATTAAATATAAACATATATATAAATGCTGTAAACAGAATAATACAATTAGACCACAGTACAGAAGTGAGACCTTTGTCAAAACTAAAGCACACAAAAACTTTTTAAAGAGAAAATTGGTCCCTAGAAATATGACAAGGTCAAAAACATCAGATAATCAATTTGTTTTGAGCAATTTTTCCATTGTCCTAAAATGCTACTCAAATATTTTAGAATTTTAGCATTGCCTTCTGTTAATAAGTGATAGTAACTGTACTAAGTAACGGTTATTACTATTAACAGATAGCTGCTATCTGTTAATAGTAATATCTGTAGTGCTGAATGTTTTCAAGACTCCGGAATAAAAAAACCTAATGCTTTACTGGGACGTAATAAGAAAGGACAGCATTTGCTGTCACTGACTTCAACTGTGAGGAAGACACTTTTGAAGATAAAGTAACCAGATCCTCTGGAGGCAATCACTTGGAAGAAGTGAAGAGGTTGGAAGCTCTTGTCAGGAAAAATATAAAAGACCAAATGGTTAATTTCCACTGTTGCTGGTCAGGAGTGTTTTAATGCTTGCCAGAGGCATGTCTTTTAGCAATATGCACACTTCACACTGTGAACTTTCCTTCTCACCACTTTTATTGTAGTTGTGCAAAACACTGCACGTTTACCAGAGCTGCAATTGCCTTTGTGATAAATGTCATCCATTGATTTCCTCTCCCTGAGACTGAGGCCAACATGGGAAAAGCTTATTCTTACTTATATTATTCCTGATTCCTTTCAGATCTCACACATGTCAAGAGCTTTCTGTAATTTTTAACTATGATAATCATCTTGATCAGGTCAGTACGTCTTTCGTATGACTGCTAATATGTAAAGATAATACAAAAGCTAGTATCACCAGTCTCTAAGCAGATCTGAGTTTTATCTTGGACAGATAGCATGCAAAATATTACTAACTTTCAACACAACACTTCAGGTTGGTCCAATACTTGACTATGAACCATTCTATTTCTATCCATTTTGAATTAAATTTCCCTTGCCAGATAGGAGGAAATGATAAAATTGCTGTAGCATCTCCAGGAAAGTGACTTTGCCTGCAAAACAAGCATATTTTTTTTCTAATAATTTATGTCTGCAAATGTCAGAGCCTCATTGACGTTACAATATCCTGCCACAAAATGTTACAAAACTGTACATGTACTCAATTGTCAGATACTAATCATAACTAGGAGAAAGGGGGTTTGTCATTCTATGATGATATCTAGAGTATGGAAGAGTAATCATCACAGGTGAGTCTGTGCCCCACATGCCTGCTGTAGAAAGAATCATGCAAAGCAGAAAAAGCAATTGGGTTTGAGCTCTCTTGTTCCAAATATGTCATATTCTCATTGGGGTTTATTTTAATTTGGGGTTGTTGTTTTTTTTTTTTTCTGCTCTATGAACTAACACGCTCCACAGAGAACATATAAATTGTGTGATACAGCACGAGCAATTTAGCTATCCTTCACTATGTTGGAATTATGTATTTAGGCAACCCAACTTTTCTCTTCTGCTGGTTTTTTTTCATATGGCACTTCAAAAGTTCCTACAAGGCACTAGGTAAGAACTTTCCAAAACTGTGAGAATCTGCAGGGTAAAGACCCAAGATCTTTTTGTGGTTTCTACAGCAGAACCCACTTTCTGAATGAAGCTTGGCACAGTACTACATACCAATCTTTTCTTTGAACACAAAAAGCTTGCCAACCACAGCTGTAAAGAAAGAAAAAGGGCAAAACATTGCTCCTATGTAATCAGTAACTACTCTTAATGACTAATATGAATGACCCAGTATCTCCATGGAGCATCTTGATCACTTGAGCTACACCTATTGTTATTCTTAATTTTTTTGACTCTACATAAACTTTTAGTCAAGATATGGAAGGGCTTTTTTCAGTCAGGTAGATCAACAGGCAACCAATAGTAAGAATGAAAATTTGAATTTAGTCGAGTGATCTACCATGGACCAGGATTGCCACCTGGCACAGGAGTTTTCTGCAACAAAGTTCTATCATTCTGTACCAGAACAAAACTGCAGCACAACACTAATAAATTATAATGGTTATTGTTCTACGTGTAGGACAAAACACATTTTCTGTTTGGTGAGATAACTAATAAAGCTGTGTTACAGGAAAATCATCATTATGTATTCAACTCATTTTCTGGAAAGTTTAAAGTCAAAATTATAATCTTTCTCCAAAAAGTATTACATTCACAATCACCGTGTTTCCATGTTGTTTTCAAGATATTTAGCAAGAAGACTAAAAAAAATAAATAAAAAAAAAAATAATAGGCATAAAAGAGAAAGACTAAAAAGGCTGTAGACCAATTGTTTGGAAAACAAACAAAAAACCTACCTAATCCTGATGAGTAAGGTTGTGTATACACATTTGACCTTGCATAAATTTCCCAAGAAACAGTTGAGGTAAGCATTGATTTACAAAGTGCTGTATGGTTTTTGAACATATAAACTCACATCAAACCTAGCCTGATATATCTTTGAGAGGTCTTTTGAATGCCTTTGAAGGGATGCATCTTATAAATGCAGACTACTCTGTAAAAGTTCAAGGATGGCCATAGTTTCAGGTGTAGAATGATGTCTAAAAATTATCTTGCAAGCATATTTCTTTCTGTGTACTAAGTGCTTTGCACTCAGTTCTTCATACATCACAGTACACTCACACATTTTCAGAAAAAGGCTTGCTTTTATCTTTTCTTATTTTTTTTTTCTAGAAAAAAACCCACCCAAACAAATCCAAAACAAGAAGAAAAACAAATTAAGCATTACTCCAAAAATATACAAACATATTACTGATAAACATGGTTTGTCATTCAACAGCTCATAAAGATTGTAAGGCATGGTCTTTTTAAGCTCTTTTTCTTTTTCTTTTTTTTTTTCCCTCTGATTGGAGAATGTTTCTAACATTTTTGAGATGGAGAAAAGAATATTCAATGATTTCTTATTAGATCTAGAAGATCATAAAGATTTTTACATTTCATTTATTTATTTGCTATGTATTACAATAATGCAAAAGCTATTTAGACTGACAAAATTGCTTTCAATAAATCACCAATGGAAATATTGGCTCAAAAAGCAATCACAACTAATGTTTTAAGGAGGCAGGTGAGCCCTTCTGAAAGAACCATCAGATTCTCACCCATCAGGTAAACCCTCTCAAAAGAACTTAATATTAGAGACTCAGCGTGCTGGCATGTAGTGCCACCCATCGCACACCAGGCAGCATTGAGGTCAGCCTTCTTTCCTATGCCACTGGAGAGGGTACATCTACCAAGCATTTCAGTTATTAGATTCCAAGGCAGTCAACTCTGAGATCAAGAACCTGTTTATAACAACTTTGCCCATTGCAGACAGCCCACGTAATTTCCAGCTATCCTGAGATCGGATGGCCTTAAAGACAGTGGAAACTGTAACATGAAGACCCATTTCATCTCATGTACTGCTGAACCCATGGTCTTAGGTTTATGTTGAACCCTAAAGTAGACAGTCTATATTCAGTTGGTTCCGCCCCCCAAAGCCCAAGTCCCACATTTTAGAGCTGTGTGTAGTGAAGAAAAAGCTTTGAAGTCCAATGTACCTGGTTTTCTAAGTGTGTGATATTTGAAGACATTTTTGAAATGTTAATTAAATCTTAATGTCTGCTATGTTTTTAAAAGTCAATACAACTATCAACACAGGCAATGTTACCAAGCCAAAGACCAATTGCTATAATCTATTCCTTGAATATTACATGACAACACACTGTGGTTATATGAAGGCATACAAGCTTTGGGCAAATGGTTTCTTTAATAATTTAAACATTTTTCAGACTACTATATCCATGTGGTACCTCTGAGTATATAAATTAAAAAAGTAAGATAATGAAAACATGCTTAACTTATAACGTTATTTCTCAGACTGAATCTCTCTTTTGAACAAATCTATTCAAAGCAAAAAAAGAAATTTAATCAAGGGTGGGTTTTTGTCAAATTATTACTTTCCCCCAAGACTTACTTAATTTTAATTGTGTAATAATGTGCTTAATAACAAGAACTGTGTTTTAATGAAAATCTTGTCAGAAGAAAGGCTTTAAGGGGTATCTTTGAGTTCTTTTTAATACCAAATATAGATATAGCATGTAATGCAGTTGTACTTTGTAGCCCTTAGCAAATGAATGTGTTACTACACTGCTTCTCATTTTCTTTCCATAAAATAACTTTGCATTTGAAAGATTCACACTGCTGTGCTTGTAAGAATTCTCCTATGCAGCTAAAGAAAAAAGTCGTTGCATATTATATATAATCAAGAAGTTCCAAGTGTGTTTCAGTTGTTACTTCTCGCGGTGTCTTATACCTTCTCCCCCCTTTCCTGTGCATATGTCACAGTTATTTTCCATGGAGTGTAAGAATCTCTGTTGCTACATAAGCGTTAGCAGAAAAACCTTTAGAAAGACTCCATTTGAAGGTATTATAGTATTAAGTGGCTTAGGTGTTTGGATTCTATGGTAATGGAACAGGCTGAGAACCTGAATAGAACAGCGCAAAATACTTAATGCATCTTATGTACCGGGGCGGGGGGACACGCTGGGGGGAAGCCGACATTTTACCCCAGTTGCAATTGTAAAAGCTACACAGGAAGAATCTTTCCACACCACAACATTGCTGGAAAATCAAGCAGCTGTTTCAAGTCAGGGTTTGGTGGAACACAAAGAGACACAGAATCAGTGTCACTTTCCATCATGCTCTGAAACTGGACGTAAGGAGAGATGAGCTGGACGGCGTGACATTGGATGATCGAGAGTTAAGCTCCACAGCTTATGCAGATGGCCTCTCACAACTGGCTAGACAAGCTTGAATGAATGATGATACTCTTTGCTACCTTACAAGTTTGGTGTAGTCAACTTGGATTTACAAAAACTGCCATGAAGACAGAGCACTTGTAACTGAGCAAAGAGACAATACATAAGTATTGAAAAGCAATAGTGGTGGAGTTGAGAACAAGTCAATTTTCACATGTGTTTAGGAAACTTGATCACTGTTGACAGTTCTATCAGGGGTGAGATAAAAAGGAGATAAGCTTCAGGCACGAGCATGCACACACAAAAAAAAAAAGATGGAGTAATGGACTGAAAAAAACATTATGTTTAGTACTGAAGTACAACTTTCTCAAACTAACCTGCCAACAAAATTTTTCTTTGGGTTGAAACCTTAACAAATTTAGTAAAAGCCAAATATATATCAGCTCTTCCCTTCTGCCCATTTCTGCTTTCCGCATTCTCAATTTTGTAATGCAAAGTAAGTTTTAAAAAGTAGAAAATCTAAAAAAAAACCCACAAAACAAAACAGAAAAAAACTCACAAAAGCAAAAAAACAAACCCCTGAAAAAGGAAAAAAATAGATATATAACATTTTTTCCTGTGGTTCTATGTTTTCTATTTCTTCTTCTCACACTGTTAAAAATAAACAAAAAAACTCCACCCAAAACAATTAAGACTTGTATCGACTGATTCCAGCAGCACAGTTAAAGTCCAGAAAATTTACATATGGATTACTTCTCATACAGACACTTACCTGTAAGTAAGTGTGGATGGATGATAACATAATTCATGGCAAGAACTCCATTGACTGAAGGCTTTCAGTAAAAACATTTATCCTCCCCGACAAAGAATTCTCCAATGCGAAGAGTCACTCCAATGTCTACATTTCCACAACATTTTTATACATCCCTTAAATCTGGAAGGTTAAGAAATAATTTTAGTGAAAATTAGCAGAGACTTCAAAGTACCTATAAGGTAGATGCATTTATGTGAATGAAAGTACAGGTTCTGGCTTTTCCTCCTTCTCTAATTCTTTTCAATTTCCCTTCCTCGTATGTCCCTTTCATTCCATCCTGATTCCCTACCTCAAGTCACTTATGTCTCTTGCACAGACCTTGCTGGTTCCCCAGCCTGGACTCAATGACAGTTTTAATAATTAATAAGTGACCTATTCTTCTAACTCACTTTAAATGAATAAAACAAGAGAAATCATCTGCCCAAAGGAGAACATGGTGCTTAAAAATTTGTAAGTCTGAAGTACAGATAGAACAGATTTTACTTGTGAGAAAACATGTTTTTCAACATTATAGTTTTTTTTATATTATTTCAGACAATAAATCAGTGACAATGCTGACTGTTTACTTGTCAACAATAATTTTGATGTAAGCTGTACATCTCTTACCTGTGACAATATGACAGAACCCTTTCAAAAGCCAGGTGCTTCAGGAAATTTACTATTCAGTGTGATTTAACAGTGAGTACAGACCACCCCAGCTGGCACTAATATGGCAACTAACCCCCAGGCTCCTTTCCTGTAAATGTGCATTTAACCCTGTCACAATGGGCCTTTGACATGGAGTGTGGTATCTGAGATCTGTAATATTTTAATATTGTGTTCAAATTATTATTTACTTAATATTTCAAAGGCTGGAAACTGTGGTATGTTTATACTAAGCACCTTTACCTACATAAAATAGGAATCCAGGTAGGAAGCTGTAATGTCTGAAGAGATGTTGCTGACCACAACAATTGCACTGAAATCATTATATATTCTTCTCTTTCCCATTCTCAATGGTGACTCTAAGGGGCTGCATATATATGAGTCCTGTATACTTCAAGTAGTATATGCTAGCGTGTTTCAGATATTTAAATTCTTAGTTTATTTTGAAAACATGAAATGTGGACATTTAAAATATAAATATAGAAAAGATAGAATATAAAAGCTTTTTTATAGAAAAATCTATATAACTCTTGTGCTGAATAGTTCCATTATATCAGTGCAAGATTTCTATAGATTTTCTCTGCTTGTCTTCATTCCTTGATGGAAAATCCCTGCCAGCAGATACTTAAATGCCACACAGTATCTGATTTGAAATGTTATCAGTAAGCACAGTGGAGCCAATGCTGAATTATTGCATCTTTACTATCAAGATACTAGATGATACTATCATTCACTGTGCACTCAAATTATTCAGGCCAGCTGAATGTCGTATTTCCCATTTGCAATATGCCCCTTGTGATCGTACTACCATTTCAGTATTTATTTGCCCTATCTCTACGTATCCTGGCATATTACATTAAAAATCACAACTGCTGTGAATCAGTTCCCTGTATCCTTCTCTGACATCCTGAAACATCCTACCAAACTATATCAGAATTCTCCGCTGAAAAAATAATTCATGTATGCATTCTGCAGATGTAGACATTCGTCTGATCACCCCGTGGGACTCGGCACAGGGTCCACCATACCCTGGGCCACAGAGCACTGACACCAATATGAGGATGCTGCAAATGGCGTTTATTCAACTGCGTCACGCCCTTATATACTGTCTGTCGGTCATCCCGCCTCCCTTAACCCTTCTCTTTCCGTACATCGCGAGATCTTCCGAGCGCCAATCCCTACAAGTCCCCCCTCACTATGGCGGATGACCGACGGTACAAACTGGCGTTACAGCTATAATCGATCCCACCACCTCATGGTAATTCGTGTACTGGTGGGTACCCGCACTCTGTATAAAGAGTTTCCGCACGCAAACAGTCAGTGCTGGTATCCCACAACTGTAGACATTCGTCTGATCACCCCGTGGGACTCGGCACAGGGTCCACCATACCCTGGGCCACAGAGCACTGACACCAATATGAGGATGCTGCAAATGGCGTTTATTCAACTGCGTCACGCCCTTATATACTGCCTGTCGGTCATCCCGCCTCCCTTAACCCTTCTCTTTCCGTACATCGCGAGATCTTCCGAGCGCCAATCCCTACAATTCCCCCCTCACTATGGCGGATGACCGACGGTACAAACTGGCGTTACAGGTATAAGTGATCCCACCACCTCATAGTAATTCGTGTACTGGTGGGTACCCGCACTCTGTATAAAGAGTTTCCGCACGCAAACAGTCAGTGCTGGTATCCCACAACAAACCATAATAACCACCACCAAAAGGATTCCAAATAGGGTCAACGTTTTTCAGTCAATCAAAGACAGGAGCCATTGCCAGGTCGACGAGAAGAGATTGTCAAGCCACTGTCACCTGCCTCCTGTAATTGATTGGCTTTGTCTAAAAGCATATCATAGTCCCCCGCTTATGGGGTACACACAGCGGTTGCTGTAAAGTGGATCTGCGGTGTTCAAAACATCGGTCACACCATTTTGATGTTCGGCTGGTGCGTCTCCAGAGTTGTTGTCCACAGCGGTCGTACTTGACAAGCACCCAAGGGTCACAATGACCACAGTGCAGGTACTCAGATGATCTTCTGAACGGCATCCTGCAAAATAACTCACAACAAATCGTTATTGACTGAGGTCTGGTTTCAACCACCGTGACGGCACCCAGCGCACACGTGAGTCTGGGTGCTCTGATGATTGTACTGCAGCATACCCTCTTCCCTGTGTCACCAAGCGCCACCCTCCTTCCCACTTTCCTGTTTCTGGGTCACGGACCAATACTGGTGGCCCTACTCCCCTTATCGCCTGTTGCCAATGCTTCTGCATTGGACTCTGTGACTCTGTACCATGGGCAAACTGATTGAGTGCAAATAGTGCTAAAGCCAACAACCGTGCATTACGGTGCACAGGGGTCTCACGAGCAGAACGTCGGCATTTGGGATTTTGTTGCTGATGATTTTCGTGGTCAAGAGGGTCTGTCTCTTGGGGTACCTGCTCCCCCTCCCTAAGAACATCAAGCTTGGCTTTTAATGTGCGATGTGCGCGTTCTACAATGGCCTGTCCCTGACTGTTATAGGGAATACCGTGAAGCAGTCGGATTCCCCAACGATCTGCCCACTGTTGGGTAGAAGCTGCGGTAAAACAGGACCCATTATCTGTTTTGATAGTGCGTGGGCAACCTAACCACGCCATGGCAGTCAGCCAATGTTGTTGCGCTGCACGGGCCGTAACCTTTCTGTGAAGAGTCGCAACGAGAACGCCACTGCAGGTGTCGATGGTGACCGCAATGTGAGGGGATGGCTGAAAGGGTGCATACATGGTGAAATCAGTTTGCCATAACTCCGAGGGCTCTAGCCCCCGCGGATTCACTCCCGCGAGCCACAAAGGAGCATGCTGACAGTGAGGACAAGTAGCTACAACGTCCCGTGCCTGGTGTAAGGGAATGTCACAGTGCCGTGACAGTGCCTTTGCCCCAATGTGTAAGTCATGGTGTAACTGCCGGGCCTGCTGTAGAGTGTTCACCTGACGAGCAGCTAGGTCAGCGCGACGATTTCCATCATAATAGAACCCTGAATGATTCGTGTGCGCTGTCACATGAATAATTGATACGGGCGCAGAACGTCGCGTAAGCGCTGCTTCCAACATGACGGCTACGTCCGAAATAGGCCAGCCAGATTCTGCCATAGTGTGTATCAGTTTCGCCACATATATCGAATCTGTTACGATGTTCGAGGGCTGTTCAGGAAACAACGAAAGAGCCATGCGAATCCCATGGGCTTCGAGTTTCTGCACTGAGCACGATTCATCCTGGTATACCATTCTTTTCCAATCAGTGCCTTCTTGCCATACAACTACTGCTCGCTGCGTCTGTGAAGACGCATCTGTAAACAGAGTAGGACCTTGCACCGGTTGTTCACTGATGCGTAGGACTGGCTTCAGACACAGTAACGGCAAAAAGGTCTTTGCCTCAAGAGTGGGCCCATACGCTAGGTGTCCCACAAAACCCTCAAAGGCCAAAGCCAGTTCGTCCTGTTGGCTCAGGTTCCTTTGCCATGTTTCCGCACGTACCGGCAGCCAGATTCTGTCTGGCTCTTTCCCAAACACCCTACGGGTTACTTCGCGGCCCCGCAAAATCAACAATGCCAGTGCCTTTGAATAGGCTTGAAAAGCCGTTTTTATCTGGGTGGATGTAATCCACCATAGAGCCCTAGGCTTCGAGGGTTCACCTTGGCCTACCAGTCCAATAGCACCCTTCTTTGTCAGGCTCAAATACAGTTGCAATGGTTCTTTTGGCTGCCATCTGTGCAAGCTTTCTACACTCATGAGTTCTGCAATTCTATTCAATGAGTTCTTTGCTTCCTGAGTCAAAGTCCTTTTCTCCCACGGGTGGTGTCCTTTCAAGAGCTCATATAGAGGACTCATCCAATCGGGAGGAATGGGCAAGACACCATTTAACCACTGCAAAGCTCCAACTAATTTCTGTAAGTCATGTAAAGTATTAACGACTGGCTCCAAGATCTGCTGTTGTGCTCGGACTGCATGAGGGCCAATGCTGAGCCCTAAATACTTACAGGCCGGCCCTTTTTGCGTCTTAGCCTCCTGCACTTCTAGGCCTTCCGCTTGCAGAGCCTGTAAAATTTGTTGCTCACCAGAACGGAGGGACTCCTCCGAAGGCGCTGCCACCAAAATATCGTCCATGTAGTGATAGATGACCAACTGAGAATTGTTTTGTCTTACCGGCTGCAGGGCAAGGGCCACTGCCCTTTGACACAAGGTTGGTGAATTTTTCATGCCTTGCGGCAAAACTGTCCACTGATACCGCTTTGCTGGTTCAGCTAGGTTGGTCGCTGGGAGTGTAAAGGCAAACTTTTCTTGGTCGTCCTCTGCTAACGGGATAGAGAAAAAACAATCTTTAATGTCCATGATCAAAATTGGCCAGCCATCTGGCAGAGCAGAGGGAATAGGTAGGCCGGGTTGTAAAGGCCCCATGTCTTCCAATACCGCATTGACGGCCCGCAAGTCCTGTAGTAGCCGCCATTTGTTCTTGTCCTTCTTTGGGACAACAAAAATGGGTGTATTCCATGGACTAGTGCTCTCAACAAGGTGTCCCTTTTCGAGTTCTCTATTTACTATTTCAGTCGCCGCTAGTAATTTTTCTTGCGTGAGGGGCCACTGTTCTACCCAAACCGGATCAGTGGTTTTCCACTTCATACATACCGCAAGCTCGCGGCGCATCAGGTAGACAGTGGCCCCATTCAAAAATTTGACAAGCGGACACCCCATTGTTGTAATACGTCACGGCCAAGTAAAGGCTCAGAGACCTGTGCCTTATGCGGTCTGACATTAGCAACTAAGACTGACCCGTCGGAGTCCTGGGCAGAAACCCAACAAGCCAGCAGTGAATGTTCTGACAGAGAGTTACCACCCAGTCCTTCTAAGCGGCTTTGTACAGTAGGCCAAGAATCTGGCCACATACCATGAGGAAGACATGAGACATCAGCACCTGTATCCATGAGTGCAGAACACCACAGCTCACGCGGTGTGATGTTGTCGGCCACTATCCGTATACAGACCTGTACATGCGGCCTGTCCCAGCAATCTAACACCAAGGCCACTTGGGGTTCCGTGACTGTTCCATCGCCGTTGCGGAGGATGCGTTGCGGGGCTCTTGTGAGGTGGGGGGAGGCATGCCCCGTTGTCTCCCCCGAAAGCCGTTTCCCGCTTGGCAGGTCTTTGCCAGATGTCCTGTTAGTCCGCATTTCCAACAAGGCCCCGGAGGACCTCCTGACTCACGCTTCTCTGCTTTGCATTGATCTCTTTTATGCCCTTTGCGACCACAACGGTAGCAAACCACCTGTCCGGGGCTACCTTTTAGCTCCGGAGCCCTTACTGCAGCCACAACTGACTGTACCACTGAATCAGGAACCTCCCGCTGCTTTTTCAATACTGCCTCTACCATCACTCCAAGGGATGCCCCCAGAGGCACAGTTCGTAAGACCGCTTTTGTAGTTTCATTCGCCTGCTGTCTAACACACTCCAACAATACTGGTCCTTTAGCTGAATCAGGGAGATGCGCCTGCTCTATGGCTCCCTGTAACCGGTCGCAAAATTTTGGAAATTCCTCCGCTACCCCTTGCTTGATTTTCGTCCATGGCTCCTTTGGAGTCATCAGGGGTGCAACAGCTGTCAAGGCTGCACGCGCTGCCCGCGTCGACGTTGTTAATTCCCTAGCTGTAAGTTGTCCCGCCTGTTGCTGCGGCGTCAGCTGACCAGGGTCTGACCCTCGCAGACGCTGTACTGACGAATGAGGTAATGGGTTGGGCCTTTCTTGTTGGGCCTCAACTAGTGCCGCCTGCAACTTATTTGTCCAAGCTTCTTTCCAAATCAAAAAAAAAGTGGGAGTCAAAATCATACTGCAAAACTGTCGCGAATCCCAGGGAGTCAGTGAACCGGAAAAAACCACATCTAAAAGAGAGCCTGTCATAGGATGTCCTAAGCCGTATTCATCCACGGCCTTCTTTACTTGTTGTAAAAGCTTGCTATCTAACGGAGACCACTCCACCCCCACACCACCTGGACCAGCTCGGACTGGGCAAACTAAAGGGGGTCCTTCAAAACGTATGCCGTCCATAACACATTCCTTTGCTACAATTTTCCAGTCTGGCAACGTGATCTTTGGTGAATCGGGAACTCCTTTCTGTTCCCCAGCTGCTTGTAGCAGCTGCCGCTGTTGCTTCACCTGCTCCTGTATCTCCTCTACTACTCGCTGCAGCATCTGCAGCGGATCTGTAGCTGGGTCGGACACAGGTATTAAAGACATAGGCGTTGCTGTTTCACTGGCTGCTGCCGACTGCGCCTCACAGCCGGAGATAGCCTTTTGTTTTACCGCTGCGTGCGGCGGACGACAGCGGTGTCCGCCCACCAGTTGCCACGCCTCCTCTAACCGTTGAGCCGACCCCTCGATTGAGTCCGGCCCACTCTCTTCCTCTTCCGCTACGCGCGTAAGAGGGGGTGTCCCGACTTTCCTTCCTCCTTCTTTTGGCCGTGCTCCGCCTCTCCCGACCTCCGGAGAGACATCCGGGGAGAAGGCGGATGTCGGCGCCATCTTAGGGTGAGCTTGTGGCGCGGTTCGCAAAACACGTCCCGGCACCCAATCCTCCGGATCATACAGGGGAACCGCTCCCTCCTCTGCCTGCTCCTTTTCCGATCCCTTCATCACCGCCCTCTCCGCCTCCTCTAGTCTCTGCCTCTCCTTCTCCCGTCTCCTTTGCTCAGCCACGGGTTCCTCTGCCTCCTGAATTAACTGTCGCTCTTTCTCCCGCTCCTCCTCTCTCGCCCGTTCACGCTCCCGTTCAAACTCCTCCCAAGGGTATCCCGGTGGTTCGGCCGGTGCCGACGGCTGCACTGGGAGCACCAGAGGCGTCTGCTCCGCTACCTCCGTCAGCCCTTCTGTCCGCGCCCCCCCATCCGCCTGCACGCCCCGCTCCGCCTGCGCGTGCATCAATCTCTTTGCTTCCTTCCATGTTAAGCCCTCCTCCCGCACTTTCCTGAAAATCGCCCTAATCCGCCCCCACGTCTTTAACTCCGGACCATGCTGCGTCGCCATAGCCCGTTCCGCTAAAGCCGCGGTGCATTTCGGCCAGCACTCAGGAGACAATATGTCCCCCGGGCGCTCTATCGCTTCCTCTTTCAGGAGCCGCTCTAGGCAAGCTTTCGCTTCTTTTTGTCCCATAGGGATTTTTACCTCTCTAGAGCACGAGTCCAACACCTTCAGGACTCCTTCCATGCCTGGCCAGGCCTTCGATTACGCCCCGCGTAATCCGCCGATGTCCAATCACGTCGGGGTCACCACTTGTAGACATTCGTCTGATCACCCCGTGGGACTCGGCACAGGGTCCACCATACCCTGGGCCACAGAGCACTGACACCAATATGAGGATGCTGCAAATGGCGTTTATTCAACTGCGTCACGCCCTTATATACTGCCTGTCGGTCATCCCGCCTCCCTTAACCCTTCTCTTTCCGTACATCGCGAGATCTTCCGAGCGCCAATCCCTACACACAACAAACCATAATAACCACCACCAAAAGGATTCCAAATAGGGTCAACGTTTTTCAGTCAATCAAAGACAGGAGCCATTGCCAGGTCGACGAGAGGAGATTGTCAAGCCACTGTCACCTGCCTCCTGTAATTGATTGGCTTTGTCTAAAAGCATATCATAGTCCCCTGCTTATGGGGTACACACAGCGGTTGCTGTAAAGTGGATCTGCGGTGTTCAAAACATCGGTCACACCATTTTGATGTTCGGCTGGTGCGTCTCCAGAGTTGTTGTCCACAGCGGTCATACTTGACAAGCACCCAAGGGTCACAACGACCACAGTGCAGGTACTCAGATGATCTTTTGAACGGCATCCTGCAAAATAACTCACAACAAATCGTTATTGACTGAGGTCTGGTTTCAACCACCGTACCGGCACCCAGCGCACACGTGAGTCTGGGTGCTCTGATGATTGTACTGCAGCATACCCTCTTCCCTGTGTCACCAAGCGCCACCCGCCTTCCCACTTTCCTGTTTCTGGGTCACGGACCAATACTGGTGGCCCTACTCCCCTTATCGCCTGTTGCCAATGCTTCTGCATTGGACTCTGTGACTCTGTACCACGGGCAAACTGATTGAGTGCAAATAGTGCTAGAGCCAACAACCGTGCATTACGGTGCACAGGGGTCTCACGAGCAGAACGTCGGCATTTGGGATTTTGTTGCTGATGATTTTCGTGGTCAAGAGGGTCTGTCTCTTGGGGTACCTGCTCCCCCTCCCTAAGAACATCAAGCTTGGCTTTTAATGTGCGATGTGCGCGTTCTACAATGGCCTGTCCCTGACTGTTATAGGGAATACCGTGAAGCAGTCGGATTCCCCAACGATCCGCCCACTGTTGGGTAGAAGCTGCGGTAAAACAGGACCCATTATCTGTTTTGATAGTGCGTGGGCAACCTAACCACGCCATGGCAGTCAGCCAATGTTGTTGCGCAGCACGGGCCGTAACCTTTCTGTGAAGAGTCGCAACGAGAACGCCACTGCAGGTGTCGATGGTGACCGCAATGTGAGGGGATGGCTGAAAGGGTGGATACATGGTGAAATCAGTTTGCCATAACTCCGAGGGCTCTAGCCCCCGCGGATTCACTCCCGCGAGCCACAAAGGAGCATGCTGACAGTGAGGACAAGTAGCCACAACGTCCCGTGCCTGGTGTAAGGGAATGTCACAGTGCCGTGACAGTGCCTTTGCCCCAATGTGTAAGTCATGGTGTAACTGCCGGGCCTGCTGTAGAGTGTTCACCTGCCGAGCAGCTAGGTCAGCGCGACGATTTCCATCATAATAGAACCCTGAATGATTCGTGTGCGCTGTCACATGAATAATTGATACGGGCGCAGAACGTCGCGTAAGCGCTGCTTCCAACGTGACGGCTACGTCTGAAATAGGCCAGCCAGATTCTGCCATAGTGTGTATCAGTTTCGCCACATATATCGAATCTGTTACGATGTTCGAGGGCTGTTCAGGAAACAAGGAAAGAGCCATGCGAATCCCATGGGCTTCGAGTTTCTGCACTGAGCACGATTCATCCTGGTATACCATTCTTTTCCAATCAGTGCCTTCTTGCCATACAACTACTGCTCGCTGCGTCTGTGAAGACGCATCTGTAAACAGAGTAGGACCTTGCACCGGTTGTTCACTGATGCGTAGGACTGGCTTCAGACACAGTAATGGCAAAAAGGTCTTTGCCTCAAGAGTGGGCCAATACGCTAGGTGTCCCACAAAACCCTCAAAGGCCAAAGCCAGTTCGTCCTGTTGGCTCAGGTTCCTTTGCCATGTTTCCGCACGTACCGGCAGCCAGATTCTGTCTGGCTCTTTCCCAAACACTCTACGGGTTACTTCGCGGCCCCGCAAAATCAACAATGCCAGTGCCTTTGAATAGGCTTGAAAAGCCGTTTTTATCTGGGTGGATGTAATCCACCATAGAGCCCTAGGCTTCGAGGGTTCACCTTGGCCTACCAGTCCAATAGCACCCTTCTTTGTCAGGCTCAAATACAGTTGCAATGGTTCTTTTGGCTGCCATCTGTGCAAGCTTTCTACACTCATGAGTTCTGCAATTCTATTCAATGAGTTCTTTGCTTCCTGAGTCAAAGTCCTTTTCTCCCACGGGTGGTGTCCTCTCAAGAGCTCATATAGAGGACTCATCCAATCGGGAGGAATGGGCAAGACACCATTTAACCACTGCAAAGCTCCAACTAATTTCTGTAAGTCATGTAAAGTATTAACGACTGGCTCCAAGATCTGCTGTTGTGCTCGGACTGCATGAGGGCCAATGCTGAGCCCTAAATACTTACAGGCTGGCCCTTTTTGCGTCTTAGCCTCTTGCACTTCTAGGCCTTCCGCTTGCAGAGCCTGTAAAATTTGTTGCTCACCAGAACGGAGGGACTCCTCCGAAGGCGCTGCCACCAAAATATCGTCCATGTAGTGATAGATGACCAACTGAGAATTGTTTTGTCTTACCGGCTGCAGGGCAAGGGCCACTGCCCTTTGACACAAGGTTGGTGAATTTTTCATGCCTTGCGGCAAAACTGTCCACTGATACCGCTTTGCTGGTTCAGCCAGGTTGGTTGCTGGGAGTGTAAAAGCAAACTTTTCTTGGTCTTCCTCTGCCAACGGGATAGAGAAAAAACAATCTTTAATGTCCATGATCAAAATTGGCCAGCCATCTGGCAGGGCAGAGGGAATAGGCAGGCCGGGTTGCAAAGGCCCCATGTCTTCCAATACCGCATTGACGGCCCGCAAGTCCTGTAGTAGCCGCCATTTGTTCTTGTCCTTCTTTGGGACAACAAAAATGGGTGTATTCCATGGACTAGTGCTCTCAACAAGGTGTCCCTTTTTGAGTTCTCTATTTACTATTTCAGTCGCCGCTAGTAATTTTTCTTGCGTGAGGGGCCACTGTTCTACCCAAACCGGATCAGTGGTTTTCCACTTCATACATACCGCAAGCTCGCGGCGCATCAGGTAGACAGTGGCCCCACTCAAAAATTTGACAAGCGGACACCCCATTGTTGCAACACGTCACGGCCAAGTAAAGGCTCAGACACCTGTGCCTTATGCGGTCTGACATTAGCAACCAAAACTGACCCGTCGGAGTCCTGGGCAGAAACCCAACAAGCCAGCAGTGAATGTTCTGACAGAGAGTTACCACCCAGTCCTTCTAAGCGGCTTTGTACAGTAGGCCAAGAATCTGGCCACATACCATGAGGAAGACATGAGACATCAGCACCTGTATCCACGAGTGCAGAACACCACAGCTCACGTGGTGTGATGTTGTCGGCCACTATCCGTATACAGACCTGTACATGTGGCCTGTCCCAGCAATCTAACACCAAGGCCACTTGGGGTTCCGCGACTTCCCGGCTGCCGTAGACGCCATCTTGCCGCCTCTTCCTACTGGCCTCTCCTTCTCCCGTCTCCTTTGCTCAGCCACGGGTTCCTCTGCCTCCTGAATTAACTGTCGCTCTTTCTCCCGCTCCTCCTCTCTCGCCCGTTCACGCTCCCGTTCAAACTCCTCCCAAGGGTATCCCGGTGGTTCGGCCGGTGCCGACGGCTGCACTGGGAGCACCAGAGGCGTCTGCTCCGCTACCTCCGTCAGCCCTTCTGTCCGCACCTCCCCATCCGCCTGCACGCCCCGCTCCGCCTGCGCGTGCATCAATCTCTTTGCTTCCTTCCATGTTAAGCCCTCCTCCCGCACTTTCCTGAAAATCGCCCTAATCCGCCCCCACATCTTTAACTCCGGACCATGCTGCGTCGCCATAGCCCGTTCCGCTAAAGCCGCGGTGCATTTCGGCCAGCACTCAGGAGACAATATGTCCCCCGGGCGCTCTATCGCTTCCTCTTTCAGGAGCCGCTCTAGGCAAGCTTTCGCTTCTTTTTGTCCCATAGGGATTTTTACCTCTCTAGAGCATGAGTCCAACACCTTCAGGACTCCTTCCATGCCTGGCCAGGCCTTCGATTACGCCCCGCGTAATCCGCCGATGTCCAATCACGTCGGGGTCACCACTTGTAGACATTCGTCTGATCACCCCGTGGGACTCGGCACAGGGTCCACCATACCCTGGGCCACAGAGCACTGACACCAATATGAGGATGCTGCAAATGGCGTTTATTCAACTGCGTCACGCCCTTATATACTGTCTGTCGGTCATCCCGCCTCCCTTAACCCTTCTCTTTCCGTACATCGCGAGATCTTCCGAGCGCCAATCCCTACAGCAGATTTGGTATCAAACCAGAGGATGAAGGGAATCAGATTCCTCTTTTGTCCCAATATCTAAAGGCACACACTATTGTGCAAGTGGTGTCTGATATAAGGACAAAATCTCAAAAATACTTAAACAAAATTTAAATTACAGTGTATGCAAAATTTCTGTTTTTAAAGAAGCACCCGTACTCTACATTCTTCGACTCTGTAGTTTCTGTAATCATAAAAGCTACACACACCAACATAAGCCTAATTTTTGTTATACTTAATACTTAGTAGAGCTTTTGGCTAGGAATTTCCCGTAGTTTATGTAGTTACACTGAAAATATTATTGTATAATCCCTAAGATTTGATAACAATAAGAGATAGAATTTTGTGGTGGTACTCAAGGCCTTCCAGAATGGTAAATTGAAAAATATTTAAACTTCTAAAAAACCAGGAGTTATAAAGTGACAATGTATCAAAGTAGCTAAGAATCAAGCTTATGTTAAACTAATCTCCCCACAGCTCATCTTCTTGCACATGATTTGGCATGGCTCTTCCGTCCCACTAGTTTCTTTGCTCTACATGTCGGTTACCTCTAGTCCACTCTACACAAGGTTCAGCCCTACTTTATACTTCTTCAATTGCACTTTTCATAAAAACACCTTTCCACAAGTTTACCACTTTACCATATTCAATACTCTGCCCATTGTAGTTATGGCATGTAACTACATATGGCTATAACTACATAACTGCTGAGAGAAGGCCCAGTCACAGCATTTGTCTCAAAACAAAACAATTAATAGAAAATGTTAATCCTAAAAAAAAAAGCTCTGCATCTGTGTATAATTATATATCCAATATGTGAAATGAATGAATGTAGAGATCTTAAAATATTCCTAGAGAATAAGGATTTTTGCAACTGAGTGGTAGCAGTTTTAACAAATACTTATGACAAGACAAAGAATTGAAAATCAATTTCCATGGCATAGCCTGTACACCTGTAATGCCTCACATTTTCACTGAATTTAGAACTACTGCCAGTTCATCACTCGGTAAAAGAAGCAGAAAGCAATCATGACATACCCTATATCGATAAATTTCATTTCAAACTCAACCACAATACCAGACTATCACATCACATGCCAACACACACCGACATAAATGATGTCATTACATGACACCATTCTACATGTATCTAAAACAAGATTACCATACATTTCTTCTAAAAACTGAAGGGCTAGTAAGGTGCTATCACCAATTTAGAGCAAAATATTTGCTGTAACCTTGTGAAAGTTCAGCCCCTTAGAGCACAATAATTGTGTACCAGAGACATTGTGTATGTATTTGCCCAGAACAGATAACATTAGAGGTAATGTAAAATACATGAGCCCACGGGACCAGATGGGATGCATCTGAATGTGTTAAGAGAGCTGGCCAATATTATTGTCATGCTTTTCTCCATCATTTTTGAAAGGTCATGGTGATGGGGACTCCTGAGGATGGGGCAAGGGCAAACGTTATGCCCAGCTTGGGTAAGGGGAAGAAAGAGGATTCAGGGATCTACAGGTGGGTCAGAATCACCTTAGTCCCCTGGATTTTTACAGGGCAAATCTGAAAGTAATTTCCAAGCATATGCAGGACAAAATGATGGTTCAGAACAGCCAAATTGGATTTACCAAGGTCATATGTTGCCTGATCCCTGTAATGAAACAAGTGGGTTTGTGGATAAGGGCCATGCAATGTATATACAGTTTACCATGACAACAGTGAGGCCTTTGCCACTGTCTTCCATACTATCTTTATAGCCAAATTGGCGAGGTGCAGATGATTTAGACGTTAAAGAAGTCATGAAGACAATAAATAAATTAATATTTCAAAAAATAAGCAGGACAAACGAAGCAAAAAGCCCCCAGTAACTAGCTGTTTGGAGAATGTTTTTTGGAGGAAATTATTTCTTTACATTTAGTTGCATTGGCCCCAGGATGGGACAACGTGCTTCAATACGATTAAATTCTTCCTGCCTCCCCAAGAACAACTCTAAGTGCCCTTTCATTCTTTTATCACACAGCCTCTGTTCTGCCTGTTTCTAAAATTTTATTAATATAGGAAAAATAATTTATAAAATATACTTTTACAAAGTGTTGTTATTTGTATTGTAATGTGTTATTAAACTGTACTGCTGCATTTTCTGAACACTTCTTAACACAACGCATAATTGTCACACAAAAGAGGTTTCGCTCAAGAAATACTTGAGTCTCGATTCATAAATTGTTTACCTAGATGCTTGACTATTGAAATGTCAAAGTCTTCAGCTTAAATATATAACTCAATTAACAAATTATGTAAAATAGCACCAGCCAAATACTTCAGACTAGCCTCTTAATCAGTTAAGTCTGTGATACTGTCAAAGAGAAGCACCTGAAAATTCAACTATTGAAATATTCCAGTTGCTTTTTAAATAACTCAGAGTCAAAAGCTTAAGAAAACAGTCTGTAAGAATGAAAACCAAGCCTTAAAAAAATGGAGCTAAATCAGCAAAGTACACTGAAAAGATTAACCTTATACCTGGTTAGCTAACAAAACACTCAGTCTCATCAACAAGTTACTACACACAACAAACCATTTTGAAAAGCAGTACTGGCAAATGATATATGCTGATCCATCAGCAAGCTATGCAATCAAATCATAAAGCTGTAAGAAACACAAACTACTTAAGTGGAAAGTTCTACCACAGAAAAGGAAAAACCCTCCCTTACCTAAAAGCATGTTTACCTATGAAATATTTCCTCTAAAATGGCATTTGGTATCTCTTTTTACAATTTTAAAATTCCACCAGCAAGAAAAATAGTAAAAATAGGCTTTATTATTAAAACATAAGAAAATTAGAATGTGTACTACAACCTGATGTTACAGAGCATTATATTCTGATGTTCTTTCTTAGGCTGTCCTGAACAAAATTGCTGGCTAGTCTTTCAAACTCAAAGTAAGTAAAAAGTTTGGATACCAGCTAAAAAGGCCTCTTTAAAGACACTCAGCATTCTCAGGTCTCACTGATAAGCTGTAATCAAAGTAATCTGAAAAGCCTGTGCATTTCATTCTTGACCTTCAGAAAAGTTAAAACAAAAAAGACAGCATAACTCAGCAACTCAGAGAATCTGCCTTTTTACAAGGTTAACTTGTAGGAGAGCTGAATGTATGCTTATTAAATGTAAAAACTGTAATTTGGCAGACAAATACAGAACACATGTTCTAAAGGAGTCTAACGTTTCATTTTTGCATGCTTGAACTGACTAGCAAGTCAATATTTGCATAGCTGTGAACCGCACAAAGTATGTGCTTGCCCAGACACACAAATAACGAACATGAGGAGAGGAACAGTGGGTAAGCGGGGCTGTAACAATAAATAGAAAAATAAGTTTCCTTGCTTTTATTGGTCATGTTCTTATTGGATAAGACTTTTCTCCACAGAAATGGTTATTTCTCAATATAAAGAAATAAGTATTACTTAGTTCTCTAGTTCCCCTCTCTAGTTGTTTTCTAGTTTCAAATTCATGAATAGCTCATCGGCTGTAATTAGGGTTAATAACCTACTGTGATATTTTTACCTTGAGTGTTGAAATTCTAAGCTTCCCCTGTGTGCTTACTATAGGACACAAATTCCTATGAAATGTATTCTATGATACATAACAAGACAGTTATTTGGTACTGCATACTGTTATATCATTTCATATTTGCTCAATAAATGAATGTTGCATGCATTATTTAGGAAGAATACTGTTGTTAAATCACTCTATAACAAAGGCATTCAGATATTCATTAAGGTACAGCTATGACCAAGCATGAATGTTAATGAAGTATTACTTCATGTTTGGGTGATACTTTTGCCATGACTAACAAAAATTAGACAACTGATTTGATATCTGACAAAACAGTTTTAATCCAGGTCTCCTGTGATCTGAAATCTTGTCCTCTTAACATCGATACTAATTTTGCAGGAACTACAATTTATGATTCCACTACATAATATTCCAAAACATACCAGGAGCCTTGGCTGCAATCCTTTGATGTAATTTGCCTGCTACTTTCATTTAGGAAAGACTATCTTGTTCCCTGGAAAACCTTTAAGAACTCTGCTGTTGGTAGCAAGTAGTGGTGGCTGAGAGTGCCTTCAGGCTACAGGAACACCTTTTCCTGACCAGCATTTCCTGAGATTAAAATTTGTCATACTTCTTTTGTTGTTCACGATGTCAGAACAATCAGTAAGGGAATCATAAGGCCAGTTACTCCTGTAGCAGCTGAAACTCAGACCTACAGCAGTAGCACCCACATGGTGCAATGACACCATCAAAGACATGCTTATGGCATGCTATAGCAAACAAAATAAAGCATGTGTATGGTGATAGAAGATTTTAAATTAAATCTGGCATCTCCTAACTTTCCAGTTTTTCATTTTACAATCCAATTAATCTTTTGACTTTTGGTGGCGACAGTAGCATGTATTAGATACGTGGAGGAAGTCAGGTGTCTATGCAAACTCAGACACATAACTTTCCTTTGTGTTTGAAGCTAACTTCTAAGTTTGGTCCAGTTTGTGAAATCTAGATCTGTCTTTTATGACATAATGAATCATATTTGATACAGGAAAAATGGACAGAAGGAGAGTTTAGAAATCAAAACATCATCTTTATGACTGATCTCATGCAACACCGTGTAATCTTCTGGTGACCAGGAAAAGACTAAATGAAAGAATCACATGATGTTAACTTGTTAGCAGCATTCTGTAAAAGTTTTCGCAGTTTCAAATATCCCCTGGCAATCTATATTTCACCATCAACTGTAAAAACTTTCTTAAAATGCCCATGCAAACCTGTTTTAGCAATCCTGCTTTCCACAGTAATTGCTTACAGCTCTGTACAGTCAGCTGAATTCTCTTTGTCCCCTCTATATTTTATGCAGAAGCATATCAGCCAGAACAAGGAACAAATAAGCATTTAATCCAAAGGCTGATCTATCAAGTGAACATGAGCCAGCAATATGCTCTTGTGACAGAAAAAGCTGTTTGTCTCTCTCTGCCCAATTTTGGTCTCAGTGCTTCTTTTGAACAGCACAGAAGTTTCTTTAGATAAATGTTTATGTTTGTGTTTGTATAAAAAAGCAAGGGAGAAAGGATATTATAGTCCTTGCAATACCTAAGCAGTTTAAAATCAAGTCTAAGTGTATTTGTTTGTACAAAGTATGTTTTAAAGTATGTTTCTGAAGGACACACAAAGGCTGGAACTCTAATTTTCTAAATAATAACATTTTACTGGAAATACCGTCTTGTAGATCTACCTTCATAGTCACAGGAACCATAGCGTACCTTCTGACATAAGAAATTTTAGTTCTCTTGTGGTTAGGATTAACCCCAGGGATTTAAATCTCACTGTTCTGCCCCAGTTTATCCACTGGCAATACAATTCTGAAGCCAAATATCATTCATTTATTAGCTGAAAAGTGCTGTAATGGTGGTAGAAACCTGTAAAAATGAGCTGGTTACCATCAGCTATGTGGGGTCATAATGTATAAAAGTTTTTGTGCATTTGAATTCATGCACTAGCAAGAACTTCCAACTTTGTTTTATCTTTAAAACTCGAACCAAAATCATCTGTCTAGCTCTACCTGAAGTTAAATAGCAATTTATTAGATAATTTTCCTAGCAGTATTTGCCTACTTTCAATGATTCTGGCAATAAAATTTGAAATACAAACCAAATCAATTTTTAAAAACAATTGTAGAGAAGTCATGTTTCCTTAAGCTTTCCTTGTGCTTCTTGCAAGCCCTTTTTTTCTCAGTTATTAAGTATATACAATCTGTAAGACTGACACATTTTTTTCCTGTCAATCTTCCTCTTATCACTATAGTCGTTCTTTTGTGGATACTGTTACTGAGAAACAAAATTATAGTTTATGTTTAAAGTAAACAGCATAAGTAGGTTTAAAAAGTAGTACAGAAATTTTAAATTTAAAATTATGATCATGAGAGCACAATGATGACAGGAAAAAAACAACCAACCTTTCCTCTTCATCAACACATGGTTTTGTCTAAAAGAATTAAACTTACATTGCAAGGATTAATCTGTGCAATATACAAACTAAACCTTTGTGCTTCTTATCTTTATTAGTAAAAGCATTACTCTTCAAATCCTTTTACTGAAAATAGTATTTTGGGTTCAGTAAGAATTCATTATCTTTAATAATAGGTATCCACCCATTTTCACCATTCTTTTACTGCAAATTTTGTGGAAGCCTAGATCTGCAGTGAAAGAGAATAGTCATGATGTTCTGTAGATGACACACTGTTTCTATCTGAAATAGCTGAAGCAGCTGAAATGGCTACTTAAAATTCAGAGAAGAGACTCAAACCATTCTAACTACAGAATTACATGTATTTATTACTATAATCTATGAAGACAATAATGCTTCCAATAAAAGAAGAAAGGAGATTTTCAGTTTGAAAAAAAAAAAAAAGATAATTTTATGAAGTTGCTAAATCAAATTAGCCAACTAGGATCAGAATTATGATTTTTTTTTTTTCTTTATTTTATAGTTTTGGACACGTGTTACGCCTTCAACATACAATTAGAAATTGTTTATGTAATTTCACAACATCAGCTTATGTGTGTTGGCACATGTAATTGCTATTTCAGTACTGTCATCTCTATCCCCTACTTATTTATAGACACTTACACAGACTCTTTATGTCTTCTTGGGTAACATTCTACAGGTTTCTGTAAAGTAGAGTAGAATTTGACACTTTTTATTTGCTGCACAATGTCCTATAGAATCTAATAGCAAGCATTCTCTGTCTCACTGTTTTCCCAGTTCCTACGCAGACAGTCTGCCAACAAGTACGAAAGCCAGAGAACTTGTGTGATATATCTGTCACTCATGGAATGTGTTATGACAGCCGCAACAAACACATTGAATAGCTAGACTCAACTGCCCATTCTTAAACCTTAAATTACTAAGCTGTTAAGGGCTATTGTACAGACTATGACTTAGAATTTGATTAATTAATTAATTAGTCTTCTTACTTCAAAAGAAATAAAATATAAACATGGTTTTTATTAAGTTGAACGAGCATCCATTTACAAGGCAGAAATATAGGTAGCCCTGTAAGACAGCAGAGAGTCCCCATGTCAGTTTAAAAGTTGCCTGATACGCAAAAAAAACAAACCAACAACAACTTATAACTGTGCTATGAATAATATTTTTTCTGGCACTTTTCAGTTCCTGATCCTGCAAGTCAAAATGCAAACAAGAAAAGCTGACATGAAAAATGGGGGCTGTTGAAAGCTGCACCTATCATTTGTACCTTCTTAACAATCTAATGCAACATTATCAATTCAGTATTCTCAGTGAAACTTTGCAAACATCAAGAAAATAAAAAAGGGATTTAGTAGCCATCTAAAGAGATGTCTCAAAGATAATACAATTCTATTATATCACTCAGAGCTTTTCTTAAAGCTGTGATAAATGTCCCCTCACAATACCTTTGCCTAAAAAAATAATCTATCACTGTCATCATTGCAAATGGAAGAAAATTTTTAAAAAGCATAATTGATTTAAAGTTTTTATACTGTCATACTTTCAACTGAAAGAAAAAAATTATTGATATTAATTTCATTGTCAGCTTCTGAAGGAGTGAATAACTCAGAATGAAAGCATATTAAGATGAAAAGGTACAAATCAAGGACAAATTACTGAAACCATACCCAAAAGTTGAAACATTTTAATAATAATCTTCTATGGTTTTACTTATTATATGAAATCTTTTAGAATACTATAAGGAAATATAACATTCAATATTTAATATTTTATCACAGTTCACAGACTCCAGAAGTGAGATGAATAGATTCATCATAAGCAAATGAACATTCAGTGTCTGGATGTTATAAAAACTAATTCAAAAAAATGTTTGGCACTTGTATTTAAAAGACCATGTATAACAAACATCTTGAGTAGAAAAATAATTTCTTGTGGGTTTTTTCCAACTTAATGATATTTATCTTATTTAGTCCCATGTGGAGCTCCAGGAAGGAAGAATTGCTTGTGGCTACAGAAACAAAGGGTCTAGATAGTAGCTGGGAAACAGGGGGAATGCATTAGAAGAACAACATTGTACGAGGATCTTGTGAATGTGAGAAAGAATAAAGAAAAGAAAATGGGAGGAAAATAATTTACAAGGCTGCCCTGCTAACCAAGGATTTCTTTTTTTTCTCCCTGAAGGAACTGGAGTGGCTTGTTGCAGTCCCCAAGACAAGAATCGATGTGCTGAAGCTCAGCTTTCTGAAATGAGGTCAGAAATAGTTTTCTGCATAGTGGAATGAGCATTCAGAATAAAATACCAACCCACATCAGTACTGAATCCTGAAGATAAGTTGTAATCTTAACTCTACATTCTTTTGTGTAGGTATTATAGTGAATGACCAGATGTGAAGGTAACAAGTGAAAAATTTTCCTGTTCATGCAACAGTTCAATTTTCCTGAATCAGTCATTCTGCACAGTATGTATAAGGTGAAGAGATATAATGGAAGCAATAATAATGCTTTGCAGAGTGGAACATCTCCATTAGAGTAAAACTAGAGAGCTGGTGTCAGCACCTATCTGGCTGTCTTGCAGCTGAGGAAACCTTAGAAAATGGGTCTCTTAAGATTTTTTTTATGACAGAAGCACTCACTGCTTTCCAAATAATGCACATACAGGATTTGCAGTTCTGTGCTATGTATATCACTTTGCATGTTCTGAAGTGAATATGATAAGCTCCTGGAGCTGCAGCTACCTCAATACTCAAAAGGCAAAATGCATTCTTTGTAGTCACTATTTAGCATAATCAGAGAATGAGTACAAGGAAATACAATTGAATTTAGAAATACAGGATTAGCAGGAGCTTTCTGTCTCTTAATGAACAGTACCTTATTATCTCAGGTAACACACCATGTAAACCTTTTAAAATACACATCAATTTTATCTTAAAACTAGTAAGTGGAGTTTTTCCCCTAACTACTCTACTGAAAGACTGCATTGTACCTGGTTGTATTGATGGTTAGGGATATCATTATAGCATCTTCTAATTGCTAGCTTAAATATGTTCAAAAAATATCTACCCATATTTCCAACAACATTGTGCTTCCTGGGTGTAAGGTTTATGGTATATTTACAGTGAGCTAGTCTCTCTTCTTAGTTATCATTTTGCTGAACTGTGCAACTGGAGATGGAGTTGGTAATAGTCATGAATATATGTTTCAGAAATAGAGTCAGTACTAAGAATAATTATTTTTCTACTTCTGCATTTTTCAAAATAAACTTCTCTAACAGAAGAATTGCAACCATTTTTATTCTCACAAAAAACATGCACAGAGGAAAAAAAAAAAACCCTCTTGTAAAGGCTGGAGCTTCTTAGCATGTTTGTATAGTAAATTGTGAGTATTAAAGATGAGAATGAATCCAGAGATAAATAAGCACTTCTTTTTTTCCCAATTTTCATTCATACCAATTTTCTCTCTGCTCACCACTAAAAAAATCCCTGAGATTGGAACATATCTATAAAACAAACAGGTTGTTTTTCATGCTGGAGATAAAACTCTAAATTGCACAAGCCTCAATCTTTTCTTGCTGAAATGAATCTAAGTCTGAATCTGAATGATTTACTCCAGGGCAAAAACTCCTCCAAAATATTCTCCAACACACTTAAGCATCTCACCTATAGAAAGGGAGATTTAATATAGCAAACTGAGCAAGGGAAATGAGGAGAAATGAAATGTCTGTATTTACGAAGTGCTACACCTGAGTTTCCTGACTCTTTGAGGAAAGAATTACAGTGGTTGCATCACAAAATAGTTTTTTCTTTTAGTTAAGGTAACACAGAATTGTCTGAAGCTTTAATTTCAAAATAAACAGCTATATGTAGTTGTCCTTCAAAAGACCTTATGAATTTTCCAGTAATGCTAAACTGCCCATGGCACTGTACCCTAGCCCTAACCTGCCTTCCCATATTTTCCCATATTTAAATCAGAGACAGTCCAAGCTTCAACTTCAGTTGAGCAATTATTTTTTTTTTTTTGATTCACAATTCTTAACATTACAAGACAGTAAAATAAAGACTAACCAAAGACAAATTCATCTTCCATGTTAGGCTGTTAGGAACTTTCATCCATTTGGAAGCAAGGCTAAATTTTCACCATCCCCAGACTCCCATGGTGATTCTGAATGACAAAATTTTCTTCTGGTTTTTTTCCTGTCCTTCGCTGCACAGTTCTCAGATTCAAACCTTTTCTACCTCAGAATTTAATTGGGCTGTTGGATCATCTGAAGCCATGTGTCTCATGAGCTTCATTAGTGTAACCTGCTAAGTTCTATCTTAACTTTTTCATTCTCCATATCATTCTTGGATGCTCTTTAAATACTCCCCTACATGGTGATTAGAGTACATATCTGAAGATCCTTACACTTGCCCAATAGAAACCAAAAGGGTTTGTAGGCTCATGTCACCCAAAGTAACAGTCTTGTATGTAAAGAGATTTTTTTTTCTTCTTTATATGAATGGTATTTATTTCCTTCACCTAATATTTTTTCCTGTGGTATTTTCAAAACAAACACTCACACATTTGCCCAGGAATATGTATCAATTTATCAGGAGTATTTTTGGTCAAATTTTCAATGACTTAGTCTCTGAGATGTGAGCTTCCAAGCTCATAACTGAAGATACCTCTGGATCAGTTATTTCTGAGAATTTTGGACAGGTTTTGTGGTTGTTGGTTTTGTTTTTTTTAATTCCCTGTACCTACTTATATCAGAATTGCAGACTTGATGAAAAATATATCGGGGTTTTGGGGGTTCTTTTTCCCATGCAAAGCATCACAGATATGCATGATACATTCTGCAGCTCTCAAAAATGTTCCTCTTTACAGTGAGGTAACATTGTTTTACGGGATTTGTAAATGAAGAACTTTGCACATTTTACAGAATAGATTTTTAGCTCAGAATCACATCAAATATGCTAATGCATGAAAACAGCAACAGACCCTTGCAAAACCTTTAAGGAAACAGATGTTAAAATTGCAAATGTGTAAGAATAGATGTATAGTATTTGAGCTTTTATAGGAAAAAATAACACAGCATAGCAAACACTGTGTTCCTATACATGGATGATTGTAAATAGCGCATCATATAAAATAAAATTAATTAATTTTTTAATATTCTTTGTAATAAATTCATTATTTTTACAGCTTAGCATGACTTGTGGTTTAAAAAGTTGTTGAAAATGGTAAAATTTGGAATGGGACAGTCCCATTGTGAGTAAGCAACTTCGTATAATGCTGTAAAATCCTGTGGTTTGTTTAACAATGGCTCTAGCAGGTGGCATATGGCTAATACCAAGTCTGTCACTATCTCCAGGGTGCCAGACATTCCTCAAATTTTCTGTGAGAGGAATTTTTTGGTAGATTTGGATTGTAAAGGCACGTGAGCATCTGCTGCCTGCTCAGTCTCATTATCATCAACTCCTACAGCTCTCGGCCTAGCAGCAGAGCCAGGAGCTTAATTTTGCTTTCACCGTGAGCAGTGAATTTAACAATCAATCCTGAAAAAATGCTCCATTTGAATACAAAGGCAGATTTTGTTGTAAAGTAAATGTAACTTTTGGAAGGTATATTAGAAATTATAAACCCAAATAATTTAATATGATTTCCTAAGAACTATTATTGCTATTTTTAAGGTTAATTCTTAAGTTAGGATTAAAAAATTTGCACTGTCTTTTCCATTGTTTAAAAGAAAACTGAAACCCGAAACAAAACATTTAATCCAAGTTTTCCTGGAGTTGGACACATCTAAAATATTTACCTGTTACATTAAGTTTTATATTATCATCAGTCACCACAGTATTTAAATGACTTTCAAGTAAAATCAAGTACAATAAAGTCCATAACGAGCTCTAAGGAGTCTGGAACATTTTCTGTTCTCTACTTCAGACACATCTTTTGATTTTATGGAATGATATTCCTTTTTTTTCCTGTTGCTATTAAATCACTGACAGCTTTAAGAGAGAAACATGAAAGGTGTTGGGGAAATTAAGTTAAGGGAAGCATTAGTGTTGACTTACCATTATGTACTATAACTGCTTTTCTTGGGCACTACTTAACCTCAGTGTCTCCCCATAAATACACACCCATCTTTTACCACTAGTGAATTAGAACAAAAAGTTTCCTAATAACCAGCCATGGTGATTCTTGGTGAAAAGAGTAGAAAAAATTCAGGTGAAATTTTGCAGTAAAATTCTGGGTATAACCTTAGGCTCTCAAAGCAGAAACTGGGTGGAACATGGTGCTTTAGGTCTATGATCACCCCATTTTTCACTGCTTAAGGTCCCCAGGCACCAAAGAGTTTTGAAATGTGGAGCAATGGTAGACAAATGCATTGTGTCTTTGACCAGTCCTTAACACTTCAATGCCTGCAAGATACCAAGCTTGACTCCTGAAAGATAATCTTCCTACCCTTTGTTATCTCTTCTATAATTCCTCTATATACAGCATAAAATCCAGATTAATAACTTGAAAGAAGCCTTCAACACGTGTCCAAAAAATCCACCTGCTTAAAAAGCAGCCTCTGGAAGTGTTCCGTTCAAATAGCTTTTCGAACAAAATACAAAGCGTGGTGTAATGGCAATGTTTTTCTTATCATTCTAGTACGCCACTTTAATTTTAATGTACAGGAATTGTTCAGCTCTGGCATTGCTCCACTGCTGCAGGATGAGACCACTAAAATTGCTGACACTGACATGAAGAATTTAAAATAGGGACAGAAAATCGTGAATGCAGAGTGGTTTGGGGATCCCACTGTGCATTCTCAAACACATAACACCTAATAAAACTTGTTATCACAACAGAAATGGCTTCTACTCATGCCTCCATGCAGTTACTGAAATTGCTGTTTATGAGGTTTTTACTAAAATTATGGCTATAATTGGTGCAGAGATAATGATGGCAGGTCGTCAGCTATTAGCAGTAAGAGTACTTCCACGAGGTGCTTACTTGTCCAGATGCAGTGAGGGCTGACAGTGTCCTGTGGTACTAGAGGAAGTGGCCAGGGCTACATAGCCCACTGTAGGACAAGACCATGGAGCCAGGCAGTCCACCTGCCCACCCACCCCCTGGCTGAGGGCCTGGGACCAGGCTCTGGACCCAGACCAGAGGTAAGGGCCATTGCTGGTGCTGCAGCACATCCAGAATTAGTCCTGTGGCCTGGCAGTGTCTCCAGGCTGCAGCCTCGTCAGAGTGACAGGCATGTTCTGCCCAGGGGTAGTGGCAGAATACGGCCACTGGTGACTGCATGGGTTCCAAGTCAGCCCCATCAACATATGATGGCTAAAACCTTAAAATGGTGCTTGAGATGCCATGTGTAACTGTAGGCTACCTCAACAAACACCATCTCCAGTGATGTAAAAACCAACATGACATACTTTAAGATGTCTAATCATGTACAAAAAAAAACCCAAAACCAAAAACCAACACCAAAAAAACTAAAACAAAACAGGGACAAGAAAGGAAATAGCCACTTGGAGAAAGCTGTTTTTTCACTGTAGCAGCTTCTGGTTTGGAAGGTTATGAAAACCAGTCCCCCTAAGTTAGGCACCAAGCCCAGATGTTGTTATCCATAGGATACTGTAGGTGAAGCAGTGTTACAGGCTGGGAAGTGCCATCTCCAGGGCAGCTACAAGTGCTGCCCAGAGATCTGGCATACAAGCAGGAAAGATGTTGTTAATTTTGAAATAGCTGGAGGGGCAGAGAAATCTCTCTCTAGGAACAAGTAATCCTCTGTTTAGTTGCTTTTATGACAGATCAAACTGGTGCTAGTACCCTGCTTATAGGAGGAAAAACATGACTTCCCTTCAAAAACATTTATGGAAGAAAAGCTTTCACAGAGAAAGAACCTTTGTTTATTTGCTTGTTTTATGAAGAAAAAACCCACACCCTTTCATACACAATTCCCTTTGCTGGTTTTGACCTGTCACAAGGAACAAGCCAGATGCATTCAATATAGTGGGGTTTTATATTTTTCTTTGTCACGAAATGCTGATAGTGACAGCTATTAAAAAACTTTAAAAAGGAATGCACATGTCCTTAAAATGTGTAAATGCTTTCAAGTACCATATGTGCCAAGCATTAATCTCAGATATCACATTACAAACCTAATGACTAACAACAGCACTTTTAATGAGCCTTTTGAGGAACAAGCGGTTGAAGGAGAGTAACCTGAACATAGGCAGGCCAGAAGCAGAAGTAATAACGTGCACTTGGTCATGCCTCTCCTTCCATGGGCATTTTAGAACATCTGAAAAGAGTTGCCTGGGGAAAAGGATGGCAGTTCATTTTTACTGGCCCTTAGCATGAATCACTGGCTGCTGGTTATTGAGTCCCAACACAGATAAGCATAATAACTCAAAACTTTGTGGGAAAATCATGATAATATTACTTCTGAAATATAAAAGTTGTCAAATGACTTGCA
This sequence comes from Astur gentilis, assembly GCF_929443795.1. Taxonomy (NCBI): domain Eukaryota; kingdom Metazoa; phylum Chordata; class Aves; order Accipitriformes; family Accipitridae; genus Astur; species Astur gentilis. The sequence continues at coordinate 19,072,668 of NC_064891.1, forward strand.
CTGGTCTCACAAGAGACGTAGATGATATACAGTCAAAACACAAAGAATCTTTTGTTTAGCATGGTGGCCAGAAGCCAACACCTTATTTCCCTGATTTTTTTAACTGGCCAGACGAAGAAACACAGTGGCTGCATGTGAAATACAACCTTATCTTTGGGTTTGGATTAACTAGACATACATTTAGACCAGAAAATACTGAGCATGTAAACATCTGATCAAAACTCTCCTGAAGCATCCTATCTTTTTACTCCAATACATGTGAATCATGCTTCTCTCTTCTGTTTACAGTTTACAAACAAAATGAGAGAGCCTAAGAAAAAAAAACTAAATAAATGAAACATACCATATATAAATTAAAGGAATACTTATACTTAAAGGAATACAACACTTTTATTAATAACTACAGGTTCAGTCATGTGCAGTACTCCAGTGACGGAGGTCTTTTATTTACTAACATGTACAGTGTTGTAAAACTCATGTAGAAGAAAGTATGCTGTTTTGCACAGAATTTTTATATTTAAGATTTTTTTTTTTTTTTATTCAATTCAGGAAATAAGTCAGAGGACTACTGGAGCTTTCAACCATTGCCCTAGGACAAAACACATTCGTCATTAAGTGAATCTGAACATCCAGCCCTGACTTGTAAGTTTTCCTAAAATCATGAATTCTGAGGCCCTGGATTTCCTAATGTTCTTACTCTGAGGGGTTGCTCTAGAAATCATGGAGTAAGAGAAAACTACATTGAAAGGGTTCTCTTTAAAAAGTCAGACAGAATTAGGCAAACAGCCTACAGACACAGTCAGGCATGAAGCCAGAAACCTCTTTATTCACAAATACATTGTAATGTAACCCTGTCTAGCTTTTGCCATTACTTCAATGGTATCACTGTCATAAAAACATCCAATTTTGATGACTGAGCAAAGTTCTAATGGTTTTTTTTCTAAATGTCTCTCAAAGTGTTTAGTACCAGAGGGTGATTTTTCTAACATTGGTTAAGATATATGGTTCTTTGTTTTATATATTTTTTTTTTTAATAATCTCTGTGTGGAAGGCAAATAGTGTGTTATTAATCATATGTGTGACGGATTTATATCTTTAACGTCTTGTGTTAGAAATGAGAAAATGTTAGACAAGGGAATAAATCCCAGAATAGGTGTTCTGTATGCTTCTTATACCTTCCTGCTCTACTTCTACATTTGGTGTCAATGTAGTAATATAGTATGTGGTATATAGTATATGTATAAGTACAACATACAGTTCATTGCAGGTGTAGAAAACAATTATTCCTATTTTCCATGCTTAATACTATTGATTAAAAAGTGTCTTGCAAAATGTATCACAAAAAATATCTCTATAGAAGACCGGTCTTGTTGGCTTTTGAAAGTCACTTCCATTATGCTATTAATAACACATTTTAGAACTATTTTTATGCTGTCTGTTCTTGTAGTGGAACAGCAAAAAAGACACACTGGCTAAGGCTTCTCTTTATTCATGATGCAGCATTTGCAAGAATTAGCCCCTGGGGAGCTACCCTGTCCTACAGCACATAGTCTGCAGTGTATCCCAAACACCTTCCCAATGCACAGAAGAAAAAAACCTCCAAGGATGCCATCTTATCCTCCAAATCATTTAAAAACTCAAGACTAGACCCATTCTGGCATTTAAGTTGCTCCCTACCCATATACTCTACTTCATAATCTCCTGGTATTTTAGCTAAAACTAAAGGCATCTTAAGTCACCATTTGCAGTTTAGAACACTCAAATATGGACAGACTCTATCAAATATGTACATATTTGTATGCAATCATATATTACAAGTACTGAATCCATTATAAAACACTCAAATAACACATTATTTGTCATCCTGAAACATGCATGATACCATTTTTTTTGAGCCAAAATCTTCCCTGATTTCAAAGTTAGCTGTGTTGCTGAGGGTAAATGTCTTCTGTAATTTGGTAACTTTATTCAAACCAGTCATATACTGCATACAAAATATATGTTCCAAATTTTATGTAGCTGCATTTGATTTTTCTGTCATTTCTACATTTGTTTTCCTTCATTGCACAACTACCACAGCAATTGTTTGATTTCATTTTTTCTTTCTCCCCCCTCAAAAGCTCATAAATGCTCTATTATTTTAATTTCACACTCCACTTCTAAAAAATATTTCCCAAAATGCGGGACTGTGTGCTTACACTCTGCTGACATTTTTAGCAATTCAAGCCACCAACCTACTCATACTCACAAAATGCAAAGGTATTCTGCTTGTGCCAGAACACACAAGCAGCTTGTTCTTGACTTCCTTTTTTAGCCACTAGCAGCTCTGCATATCCTGCTTATGAAAATGATCTTAATGTCGTCCTGGGATTAAAACCATGCTTAATGTCCTGTATCAAGTTTCAGCATGATAAATGCAGTTTGACAATTAGACCTATTAACAGTTCTGCAAATGTGTTGTAAGTGGAAGAAAAGGGTCTTGCCTCAAGTTTCCAGAACTGTTCTGTTCCAGGAAAGTAGAGGAAGATTTACTGGACCACATACAAGTGGTTAAAGCTATTGTTGGACTGAGCAAACTGTGCACTGAGCTTCCCCCTCACCATCTTAGCCAGCCAACCACTTTTGGAACACAGAAGCCACCATTGGCACGTGTCTTTAAATGTGAGAAAAAACAAGGCAGTCATTCATATGCAGAGAGGTAGAGACGGGAATATGTCATGACCACATCAGGGTGTGTGACTAAAAGATGTTGCGCTCGGGCAGGTTTGGTTCTATGGCAGTGCTCGTGCTGAGAAAGTAAGAAATATCATAGGGGACTTCTCTTGGAATAGGTTGGTAGGCAGCAGACTGAGAATTGGTTTTGAAAGGAGCGTGTAGTAATTGTTGTTATGGCAAGGCACAAAATATGTTAAGGAAAACCCTTGTAAAACAAAAGCAAAACTTGTTGCAGTCCTTGAAATTAAATATTTCTTGCCCTTAAGCAAGAGGGAACCCCACCAAATAAGGCTTTACCCCATATTGTCTTGCTACATCAGCAATTATGGCAGTCATGAGAGCTGCTGGACTAGGCAGTCCAACAATTGCTTTATCTTGAGCAGCACAGCTTTTACAATGAAAGCTACAAATAAAACAGCACAGTCAAACTTTTTTAGAGCCTGTGCTGAACTGGCAACATAGATTGCTAGTATGCCACTTACTTCTGTCCAAGGGAATAAAGATGTCTTCTAAATAACTGGATCAGATTATGAAGTTGACAGACATTAATCTTCCCTCTCGGCTTGGTCTCATATCACTCCCTGAAATTAGATAACAAAACTGAGACGTGGCAATATGACTGAAGCAGTTTTAAAGTTGCAGGCAACCATGGTGTAAAAGATTTCAGACTTTGTCAAACCCAAAGAAAGAGCCTATTCAAAAGCAGATACATTACAAAATGCTTGACTCTAGCAATACTCTGAGGCAGTGGCAATGTGCCTTCCTATGAGATATCTAACTTTTCAGCATAGTAAGTTTTGTTACTTAAACAAGCTGTCATATTGGGTATAGCTTCATTCTAAATATCATCTCTTCTGTAATTCCAGGCATAAACGTGAGTTACTTTCATGTGACCATTAGGCCACATAAAATATTGGGTAAAAGGGTAAGCAGAAAGGAAAGATAATTTGTACCTTCAGGTGCTAGAAATACTGGAGTTATCTCAGTCTCACACATGGGCTTGAGGGCAATTGCTCTTGAAAACACTTATTATTTTGTATGGTTTTATTTCATGGTCATAGCCAAAATATTTTTTATGTGAATAACATTTTGTTTTGAAACTAGAGTGGCAGCCTGCACCTTTTCTCCTTATTTATGTAAAATGCCAAAAAGGAAGAATATTCCGTATGTAAACACTGAAGTCCCACATTAGCTGTTTAATATGCAAGAGATTGTATACTTTTGGTGTCAGATATAGTAATGAAAATAGTCATAGAAAACATGAGTCTCTATTATCAAGGTAATCTCAATTATATAGTAATCATTGTTTATCCTCCTACCATAATACATGAACGTAATTTTTCCTTGAACAAAAGAAAAACCTGGACATTTTCTGCAATTTAAAATACACCTTATTATTACTATGACACAGATTAATAGATACAAAGAAATTTATGCTCCTGAAAAGAAAGAATATTTCCCTTAAGAATTTAACTAACAAAATTTTTTTTTGTTTTCTTCTCAAGTGATCTTTTTAAATGAAATTTTGATTTGGCACCTATTTTTTGACGTCTTGATAGGCTTTTGGGGGGGGGTTGGTTTTTAAAAAAAACCAACCAAACCCATTACTTATGTAATTTTGTTTATTTAGGGTCTTCTCTTTTTTATGTTTTTATGCAACTTCCCTAGAAATTTGCCTTGTATAATTTTGCTTAATAATGGAATCATTGCAATTTCTAGTTTCCAAAGCTTCATAAGTTTACTGAAAATAATACGTAGGTCATACTAAAAATTCTTTCAGTGGACACAGAATTACCCGAGAAGTCTGCAAGTATTAACCAGAAGTGAAAGGTAAAAAAAGCATTCAATCCTTTTTCAAGAAAATATGTACATAAATAAAGTATTCATAGCTCTATAGTAAAGAAAAATAACATACATACAGATTATTACTAAAAGACTCTGTAATGTCTCTTTTGTAGTCTTCATACATTCCTTGCCTTTCTCTCCTTTTTGATTTTGGAAAGATTTATAGTTACTTCTCTTTTCAGGCAGTAGATAGAAAGAGGTCTTATAACTCTATGTTCGTCACTAAACACCACGTTCACTATTTCAATCCATTGCTGCTGAAATCTGAAGGAGTCCAGTGTCTTTTCATTTCCTGAAGAAAAATAACTTTCATTATTTCAGGAAGAACACCCATACCGTGTGCAACGTTTAGACTAATTAAATTTCACTCTGACTTTTTCCATGCTAGCCTGAAAGTTTGATTAGGTCACGTTGTCTAGCTGGTTGATAAATGTCTGGTTAGTGTTATGAATTAACAGGACTGTTTCAGAGCAGACAAATGTCTGCATGGTAGCTTAAATAGCAGCGCAGGGATGTCTAGCCCCAGAACTGCTAGCTGGGCAGTGACTTCATGGAGTACTGGAAGCCAAAAGGCCTTATTTACCATTTGCCTTTTCTGCCCTTTCTACTATAATTAGACTACTTGTCTGCTTTTCCCTACTTACCAACGACATACGAAAGACAGCTTGGGGCCCTGTGGGCTCCAGCAGGCCGTAAGGGTGCCCAGCCCCACCAGAAGGCCTCAACCCTGCTCCCACAGGCCTCGAGCCCCCAGCAGGACCAGAGGCCTGGCCCACGCCCTCACAGCGCCGGGGGGCCATCGTGGGCCCTATTACCAGCCCCCGTTTCTGCCCACTGTGCATGGAAGCTGTGGGACAGCAGGTGAGGGCACGGCCTGCGCTGGGGTAGCCCCGTCTCCCAGCTCATTCCCCCTCATGTTGCCACCCTGCGGCCCTGACAGGCAGAGTAGAGTAAAATGCTATTTTGCCCAGTATCTTGGCAAATTGTACCAATTTTGCAGCAGAACAGAGAACATGCTTTAAAATTAAGAACAAAGAATGAAAAAAGGAGGAGCTAGAAAAACTGGGGACATTAATTTTCTTCATTTGCTATCTGTTAGCTAGCACTCCCTTGCCTATGGCATTTCCCCCAAACCCTTGAAATGGCGGTAAGAGGCAGGTGCGTTGCTTACAGTTACTGTGGAGAAGAGACACAGCAACTGTCCTTTGGAACTCTGAGGAAGCTGCACTTTCAAGCCTGAGAGTACATGGCCCTTTGCTTTACACTCTAAAAAGCAGTTTTCACATTTTTCCAATAAGCACCACGATGGTGGCACTGCCAATAGAGTCACACAGGCAATTACTCCCACTTAATAGTATGGTTCCCCATGGAAGAGTAAGGTCACAGTCCCATGGGTTATCGTGGTCTTTATTTCATAAGCAAACCTTCACTGCCATGAACATCCTCCTGGGAAATGTCTACTTCAAACTGGTATTTTCTAGCAGAAAAAATGAGGCTGTTCTGATAACGATCTTACAGCACTGCTCTCAAAAGTCAAGAGACAAACAGCAACATTAAAATCTTGTGGGCGAGAGTTATTTAATTAATGCTCTTGTGCCCTTTAGCAACCAGCATCTGAATAAAGGGCATAGGGAAAGAAATAAGAGCTGAGAAGTTCAGGACAGACTTCTGGAATAAAAAAAAAAAAAAAAAAAAAAAAAAAAAAAAAAAAAAAAAAAAAAAGACATACTCACTATTACTTTCTGGTAAAGGTGACAAAATGTCATGTTTCTGCAGGTTTTTTCATAAGGAAAAGTGACCATGTGTGCAAACAATAGATACTGTAAAAGGTAACATGCTTTTTCCAGTCTTATTACAGCACTATATAGATGCCCTTATTCAGGGTAGATAACAGTGGCAGTATCTTTGGTTCCATTGTACAATGAAAGTGGTTATCTTGTAGTAACTGAATATGTTGTTGTTTTTCTAAAAACTGTCCCAAGCAGGAATATAATGCCATTGATATTTTAGTTCGGAATCCGAGCAGGATTTTATAAAGGGCCTGTGAACTGATTCAAGATTTTAGATCCTGAACCTACTGATGTCTGTAATAAAGTAACATAATTCTTAGTATAGAGAATAAACTCTTCCTGGGTGGCATAAAAAGACAAGGTTATTTAAGGTGAATACAAGCTTTCTGATTAGAATAAAACTGGTTTAAAGCTTATAATTTCTGTAACTAGAAACTGCCTGCACAAATGAATGGCAGTGCAGGGATATGTTCTTTATATACGCAGAAGATAAATTCTCTTATTTCAGAACAAAAAAACATTCACATGATGTTTACAGAAAAAGGAGCTACAAGAAAAGGTAATGTTTCTATAGCAACAAAACTTTCTCATTTCCTATTCCTATACACACTAATTGTTTTTCTCTGAGCCAGTTCTGGCATTTTTGCATCCAAAAAAAAGGACAACAAAAATTACCTCCTGTATTTGTGCAGTTAACTCTTCAAATGTGCCTATCAGGCTGGAACTTTTTTCAAAAGCATGCAATTAATGATCACAGAATACCTGTTCGGGCAGAAATATTGTTATAACAAATTTGCACTTTTACCACAATCTTTGTATTGATGGAAAACTGAATACAGATTAAATTCAAATAAATATGTGGAAAAACGTCCTGTGGAAATTATATTTTGCAGTCAGAAGTATCAGAAAAATGGGAAAAAGTCATTTTTATACTCAAATATCACTTTTCTCCTTATTCATATATCTAATAACCTTTCATATCTGCTTCATTTTGAATTTCTATTAATTATATTTCCTCTTTTCTGACTTAGATAAAAGTCTGCTTATATCTATTCAGAATGAATGGATGTTATATTCTAGCTTGTTCCTGGGAAGTACTCCTTCTAAATATACACAGCTATCCCTTTTATATTACTTCATGTTCTTCTATAGTATAATGTCTACAATAAATAAATAAAGTTTCTGCAGTACGTGGTATAGAAGTCTTCACTGGTGCCTGATCTTTTTGCAAGATGAATAGCAATTTATTTTTATAGCCTATTACTTATTGACATACATTTTGTGATACCAGTGCAAAGCTATCCAGCTGTCAACATCAGTTCTAGCAGGATGATGAAGGCTATAATTGAAGAACACATTTAAAATAGTGTTAAGAGTTACAAGGGAAATCCACAAGGAAGAACTAATTCAGTTTTTATGTCTAGCATTAAAGGAAGGAAATTAATTTAGTTTCTTGATTCGGGTTGTCTTCTTTTTTAAATTAATCCTGGGGAAAAAAAAAAAATCTAAAATATGGGATTTGTTGTCCAAGTCTGATAAATTCCTTTTATCAGGGTTATTTGAAACTAGCTCAAACATCAAGCATAAGCTTCCTACTTAATTATCTTAAATAATGCTGAAATAGCTAAAATTCACATACTGTAGCAGAATGAAAACGGGGAGATGATTAAAGTTTAACTCATGCTCCTTGAACTACTTGGCCCCAAACTGGAATTTACACTTACGCAGCAGGAAACTTGTATCAACAACAAAAAGTTTGTAGTAACAGAGAATTAGATTTACGTACAGAGAAGAATAATATGGATAATATTTTAATAATAGGCAAATAGTGTATTTATTTTTGTGCCTAAAAATAATAATAGGTTTTCCTTAGAAAAGGGGAATTTCCGAGACTCAGATTAAGAGCCATGCAGCACTGATAAGACATATATGAAGAGCTCTGCAAATTATGCCAAAGCTTTTTAGCTGCCTCAAAATGCAGCAAGGCCCCCAAATGTGAAGAGATTTATGAAGTATCTCTATTAATCTTAAAAATCCTTGCTTCTTTTAGAGACTTACTGCATGTTAAATTGTATGAAAAGTCAATAGGAGCTGGTGCAGACCTGTGTGCCTTTTTAAAGTCTTTCCAAATACCTGTAATCAGCAAAACCTTGACTGCATGTCATGCATACATTGCATATTTTAGAAACTGCTGTCTTGAAAACACTGAACAAAATTTAATAAGACAAGATTTATCCTGAAACAGTTTTGTATATCCCCCTGAAGTAATTCTGCCATAAAGTTATTACATCTCCTAACAAAAAAGGACAAATCTTTTATTGATAAATCTATCCTTTATCACATAAAGGAATTACCCTCTTCTTCCTTATTCCTTCCCTCCCCCCTTTCAAACCATTCATAATCAAAGTCCTTTAGCTCAAAGCTGAATTAATCTAAAGTGTTACAATTCTTCAAAAATAAGGTAGCTTAAAATGAAGAATAAGTTAAGTCAGGGGACTTGACACAGCTTCTATCATAACGAGCACTCGGTACTATATTCCTAGTGTTTTTTAGGGGGGGGAATGGTAAATCTATTCTCAAGTTTTAGAAACAATCTTTCCAGTGAATATGTATAATTTAAGGGGACAGAGTTGCTCTGCAAAGCAGAACTACTTCTAAAGGTTCTGCCACCACCTGGAAAAATAAGGAGATACGTTTTCACATCATTGTCCTCTTTATTTGGGCTTCCAGCAGTCATGCCTCTTCTGGGCTTCCATAGTCACTGCCGTATGCTTTTTTTCTATAGGACACTGGCACTTACTAAATAGCACTTCAAGAAAAAAAGTGAGTATGCATTAATTAACTAAGCACTACATAAGCTCCTGGCTGGGTGAAAGGAGAGCTCACCTGTCACTTAGATTTTGTCTTATTCGCAGGTCAAAATGTGTTTTAGTAAAGTGTAAAGGCTCTATTACCAGTGATAAACATTGACTGTGTAATTTACATAACACATTAAAACAAATATTTAGTATAAAAAATATTTAAATATTGTTGAAAGATGCTTAGAACAATCCATTATGTATATATAACAGAGTTAGTGATTTTGAGAAACACTAATTGGCAAAGTAGGTTCATAAATGAAGCTTCATATGGCTCTTAATCTTATTCTTAAGGTTGCATGCAAGTAGGGATACAGCACACCTCTGGTCTGTTCCAATACTTTCAGTCCAGTTTCATTTAAATAGTGTTCATTTTTGCTGATTTTTCTATAAAAGAACCATTTTACTAAACAAGTGTGTATGTAGGTGACGGTGGGAAAAAAAGAATAAGCATTTTGCCCCCAAAAGCTAAGTGAAGACAGAAACGTATAACTGAATCTAATTTTTAGGCATATCCCAGAAGTCTACAGGAGGCAGGTTTGACCTTAACGCCCTTTAACCATGCCAGATGCTATACAAACAGTTCTGTAATGAAAAAGGACCTTGTATTACGGAGAAAGAAGTGTACTTTTTTCAGGACATATCATCAGCTGTAGAACTTCTGTGTAAATGCCATTCAGGTCTAGCAATTTGTAACTAATCATTTATCAGTTTCTCCTGTTTCTAATGATGCTGTTGAGAAATAATGATTCTGAATATTTTTTTTTACACAGATGCTATATCCAGATGACTGTTTAATAGCCCTTGAATAGCATGTTTTCCCGTGAATTTTGACGAGGCACTGTTTGAATCCATTTATATTTTTGGTCACCACAGCGTTCTTTGCCAATGACAATTTAATTACCTCCCTTTTGTTATATAGAATGTTTCCCAAGTAATCCACTTGCTGCATCCCCCAGACAGTTTGCATGACACCTGCAAAAATTAACTGCTTTAGCTGATCCTTTAATTTTCTATTCATAAATACCCTTATTTTGATATAGTTTCCATTTTTACTTGGAATTATTATTAGGTGGACTTTTTTGCTTCTACAGAAGTGTCGAATTTGAATACTTTACAACCGTGCTTAGAGTGGCTTTTCACTAGTATATCTTCATCCAGGGCTTAAAGGAGAAATGCTTTCCCACTTTTGAATTCTCTTGTTAGTTGCTCCTAACATACAAGTTTATGACACGTAAAACTGTTAGCCTATGCATTGTGTTGTTTCCTAACACTCTCCTAGTCTACTTGCACTTAGCTGAAGTGACCTTTGATATGGGAATAACATAGCAGAATTTTCCTCTGATTTTCCATAGTTTTCAGTAGCTCTTACAAAATTAGTTGGAAAGCCCCAATGCTATTCCCCACACTCCCAGCGCTTGACATTGCAATCCGAAGTAGTTTTGTAGTACTTTACTAGATCATTAAATATAGTCATCTGGTTTGGTTTTTTTTGTTTGGTTTTATTGGTGGTTTTGTTTGGGTTTTTTTTAAAAGATATAATTCTTCTGAAGTGATCTATGCTGTCATTTTTCATATCTGATGACTAGAATCTTCTTGATTTTCCTCCCCCAACCTAATTGGATGCATTAATATTGGCATTTAGAAAAAGTGTTTCCATTTGTCTGCCTTTTTTTTCTATACCTACCTCTTAAATAAAAGAATATAGGATTATATTTGGTCTTTTCTCATTATGTATTTTTTAGCCCTGCTTGTTAAGACCTCATAATATTTGCGGTATTATTTTAGAAAGACTGGGAAGAGTGGGTATGCATTATATAATTTATAACCAATTACAGAATAAAATAATTTTATACAAGTAGAAAGTGACTCTCTTAGAAGGCACTAATAGATGCTAACATCAGTCTTCAATTTCAATTACTCGTTCTCTGTTGGATGTCTGTATCACTAGGGGACACAGACTGGAAACTTTCTCTACAAAGAGCTCAGAATACATAGGATTGAGTAGTCCAGAACAGACAGTACTTTAGCAAATGTTGAACGGTTCATTAGTTTGTATCCTAGTTTGTTTATGTTTTCCGACTGGTTTGCTTGTGCCTTGTCAGATTAGTCTATATTGGTGTTGGATACCTATGCCTTACCTCACAGAAAGTATAAAAACTGTTACTGAACTACCACCATAGGTTTTAAGTCTAAAAACATTCTCAAATAATGTTCATCTTCAGTGTGTTCTTAAAGGTCTGCCTCATTTCTCAGTCCTTCAGAACTATTTAATTTTTGTTAATGTTTACTGTCTATGCAGCTAGCTCATAGACATATCCTGTAGGACCTTTAAACTTAGCTTTCATCAGCTACCATGGCTATGGGAACTTAATTACATTCTAGCTCCCATAAGTGCTAATTGCAATGAAAAGAACATTTTTTGAAAGGTGAAGGAAGTTGCATTTGTGAATGGTAAAGAAAGCCAAATTGTTTGGGTCAATCAGAAAGGAGGTATTGTTCAGAACCAGAACATCAGACACCTCGTGACATTTGGTGGCAAAACTCAAACAACTACACAGATAAGGAATTTCAACTTTTGGATGGTGATTGGATGGCAGCTCAAAGGATAGAAGTTTGAGAGTGGGGCATACATACAAGAGAGACCTATGTCCTTAGGATGTCTTTGTATGTAAAAAGGTCTTCAAACCACTGCCAGTCCATCCACCAGGCAGGCAAGAACTCTCCTGACTACAGAATGTTGTAGGTCTTCCTTTCACCAATAGAAGTGATCTGCATCCTAAGTGCTGAAGGAGAGAAATGAATGGTAATTACTCAGATTCAGTTCAGCTCTTTCGGTTAGTAACTCTCCACTGGGAAGGATTTTGTGCACCTCAGCACATGTGCATTTTTCTGTAAAAGATTGTGCCTCCATATGCTCAGTTACTCTTTTAGCATTCAGTTCATCACTGAATTAGCATTTTCCTGGGAGTTTCAAGTTCCCAGTTTACCACAAATCTCAATTTGATATCACTCAAGCTCCAGAGAAAAAAATTTGCAAAAGCTATGAGGGCATGGTCCACTATTGCTACAAAATCACTTCAGCTAATTATATTCATGTACTAATCAATGTGACTGACATACCATAAGTGTCAATACACCTTAGAGAAAACTGCGGTAACAAAGATTAATGAAAAATCATTTTCAACTACCCTTCCTAGTTTTTCTTTGTTTCTCATTCATATGTTAAATTCTCCAAAAATATTTATTTTTAGATCTTATTAAAGAGATTACCAACTATTTCCTGACTGAAATAGTTCATTAGCTTGCTTCAGAGCAACTTCTGTGTAGTGCTACTTTGCAGAAGTACCAATACTGGCTACTAGTATTTAGTGTTAATTGATCTGATGTGGTGAACCTCAACAACATTCAGACTGATACTGTCTGCATGAAAGTTGGTGAAAAGGTTAGAGAAATTTATTTCTCCGCTATAAGGAGATCCCTAAATCCGAGTTTGCTTTGTGACTCTTAGGATTAGACAGGTAAGCATAGGGCAAACAACTGCATGCCATCCTCTATAGGTTGGGGAGGTGCTGTTCTTTGATCCTGCAGTGTTAGTAGTCAAGAAAAATGGGGTTACTTCCATTTTTGCTGAATCAAGTTCTGTGATACAACATCTGTCAATGAATCAAATCTAAAGAACACACTTAGAAGAAAAAGGACTATATAGGACTTGTCCTCAAAACATGAGGCCTGATATTTGCACTCAGTTGCCTATACATTCTTTGAACATGAACTGGAGCTTTCACTGTAGAAGCAGCAAGGGAGTTGGTGGTTAAATGTTTGGAAGTTAACAGATATAAAATACAAATCTAAGAGGTTAAGACTAGTCCATTAGGAATATAAAGACACTGTCCTCCAAACACCTAATATAGATAATTATGTGGCATAACTACCCCTCAATATAAAGAAACAAATATACTGTAAGTTTATGGTGTGTACTGCCCTTTAGCAAGCAATATATCTATTATTTGGCAAGCAATGTATCTATTAGCAACAGGCTGCTACCCAGAAAACCTCTAAAACCATAAAGGAAATACACTATCGGTCAGTAACGTCCTCAGTGAAATAAGGTATCAATTGAACACTATCAAATTATCTATATAGCCAGCTGAATGAGACTACAAAAATTCATTTTTAAAGTGAAGTGGACATTATTTGATCAGCCCTATTAGTGTCTGTGGTATTTCTAATCTACCACTGCCTTCCATATAGAAAAGTTTATAACGTTTGGAGCACAGCCAGATAGGTATCAAGTATACCTAAGATCACATACCTCTGTACATTTTACTGATTATTAGCATTTAAGTATTTTAGCACATAAGCAGATGTTTTCGATCAATTCTGCAAATAAGTTAATATATAACAAACGAAAGGAAATTGAAAATCTGGAATTGGAGACAACACGTACCCTTTGTAATTTAACTTTTTCACTTTTGAATATTCTATTTTTATCTTGCATTTAATAAAGTGTTTAGTACTTTTATATTTAGCATATCTTTCAGTCTTCCAGTTTTTGAAGTGGAATGCTTTAACGATTTCAGGTATTTCTTTTTTTCTTCTTTAGAATCTGAGTCTGGAGAAATTTAAAAATATCAGACTTCAAAAAAAACTGAAAACAGTGTTTCTCAGAGAAAGATTATTCTGCTTTTATGTTATTTCTAATTCTTAATAAAGGTACCTATTTTCCTAAAAACAATTTTTAATGAAGTATTTTTTTCTTTGCTTCAATTTTTGGCAGAGTCTTATGCCTTTTCCTATGGGTTTAACACTTGCCTTTAAAACATATGTATATGTACATTTGACTTTACTGACTGTACACCTCATTTCAGTTTAATTACTTCTTCCTCCATCATATAATTAATTTTGTGATTTTATTGTATCAAACGCCAGAGAGGTTGTCACCCTCGAACAAAAATAGCAGACTTGTTCTCAGCACCCGCCCCACTAACAAATTCAGTAATTCATGTTAGTAAAAAAGGTGTTAAAAACATTTTACAGCCTAATTTGTGCTACATATCATTCTTATGGCTCTACAGCTGTTGGAAGTAAGCTGTGGGACTGCCTCCAATGAACTCCTAGGCTTGAGTTTGTCTTTTCCCCATCAGGAGATGCAGCACTTGGGGGTTCTCTCTGGCCATGCAGCCAGCAGGTGTCTCCTGGACACCCATACTGTAATTACATCAGCTTGGGCGGCACCTACACTTTTAACCGTGTGTGTCTGTATGCATTCGGGTGTGGAGAGGAGGGAGAGGAAGACACTGACAACATGTGCTGTGCTCCTGAAAGGCTAGAAATATAGGGTAATATAATGTAAATTTAATAGAATTTAAACAACTTTCCCAAGTCCTGTCAAAATGCTCCATGTTGTAGCAGAAAGTTTGGGGAAATCAGGTGTTTTCCCAGTGTTATTCTTACCCTCCACAGAGTATATTCCTAAATTTGTGCTGAGCATGTACTGCAACAGTTAGGCACTAGAATAAGTAGCAGCCAACAAGGCTGAGATAGCCCCTTTCTGTCTGTCACATTACTAATAAACAGTAGCTAGAACTAGACTGGGAAATACTTCAGAACATTTTCTATCAAAAGTTTTCATATTCCTATGAATCTTAAATTTTTATTTAATAAATCTATTCTATTGAACATGTTTGACAGCAGCAATATTAATTAGCATGGCAAACTGGCTACAAAAAAAAGTGTGTTTTTAATTAAAATTAATTTATCATTAACAACCTGAAGTTTTATCTTGTTTCCAAATTACTGTTTAAACATAAAAGCCAACTCATTCACAAATGTTGCATGATAAAGTTCTTTAAGTTTCGCTGGCTTTAAAGCCTTCATAGAGCCACTTCTGATTGACATTTTCCCCCATTACTGTCCTCAGAGTCTCATCCTGAGTATTGCATAAGCATCAAACATGCCTGGATTTCTGAAAACCCAGGAGAGCAGAAGATGAGCACGATCTCTGAGAGCCAAGCAAAAAGGAGAATTTGGCTGGCTGCAAAGGCCATGGGAAGAAGTGCCCATGAAGAGAGTATTGCTAGCAAAAGACTGAAGGAATAACAGCTACACACAGCCAGCAAAAACAGAAGGAAGCAAATAACTGTAGCAGGTGTGGAAACTGTAAACTGAGAAAGGATGCGATTACAGTGGGAGGAAATACGGGACAAAAATATGGGAAGGAAGTGCTGAAGAGTGAAGGGGGCTTTAAAAGCTCACAAGTGGGCTGGTGAGAAGGAAGTGGGAGAAGGAAGTCCGAGATGGAAAAATTTGTGTGGGGAGGTACTGGAATGAGGATGAGAAAGAAGATGTAACAGGGGACAGATAGGCTACGAAATGCTGGGGTGTTTAAGCCCTAAGATAAAGGGAAAGGATTGAGATTTGGGACACAAATGGTATGATATTAGGAGGTGGATTTGCAGTTTCACTACTTCAGTCCCTCCTTTTTTGTATTAGAATTTAAGTAATTATTTAAACCTTTTTATAAAGTTTTTACGTAAAGGGGTTCAGAGTCTGCAATGGGATAGCTGGAGACAGATTCCTAAAGTCAATACCCTGAGACATTAAAGCTGAAGAACTTTATTTGAAATGTGGATTATGATGCACAACTTCCATTGTAACCCTTAGAGCCACATTCACCATCAGCATGATCTTGCTAGAACAGCTTATAAAAACCCCACAAGGCTGAAAGCATTCCATATATTTACTTTGTTTCAGACTGATGATAATGGAGAATTATCTCTCAGCTTTTTGTGGGTCCTTTTAAAAGTGGAAAGAATACATTCTAACCACACCCAACAGACCATCAGGGAGACAGCTGAAAGTAACTGTAAATATTGCAAGTGTGTTGAAGAGCGCAGCTTCAGAAGCAGAAATATCATTGTTAAATTCAGATTGGAGAGCTGCTTCAGTTCAAAGGTATACGTATGCAAACCCAAGAATATTTCTATTTTGACAACTTAAATATTTTTCTCTTTCAGTGAGGTCCTTTCCAATTTTTAGTTGCACTATTTTTTTAAAAAATATAACTTTTTCTGAAATGGTTATTAAACACTTCAAGTTGAAGAAATCATTTCAAGTCAGAAAGCTTCCCTCCACCCTTCACAAAGGCTTAGGATTTGTTTTGGCAACTGAACTAAAAGTGGCAGTATTTGCAAATGTATAGATGGAACAGAGATAGTTGGTAGCAAAGCCATATGCTTTAGGAATAGTTTAACGCACCTCCCCCTGCCTCTACTACCCCCCCAGCCTTCTCAGTCCTTATATCCACACACAGAAAAAAACCCAAACCCAAAAAACAAAACACCCACAACTTTTACAAGCTCTGAAACAATTTAGGATCCTCACATCTGCTCCAAAAATTGACGTTACTATTTGACTGCAGAGATTAATACCTCTAATTAATACCCAGGGACTCCGAAGGCAGCAGATAGAGCCGCTGGCTGGTAACAGGGTCCATCAGCAGCCCCCAACACAGCAAGGCATTGGGGCAAGGTCCTTTCACGGGGGTCCAGGCAGGAAGGAAAGGACATGGAACCAGAGACAAGCTATCGTGTCTATCTGAGAGATGCACACAGAAGAGAAGCTACCTGCAGTACAGGTCCAAGGACGGTCCAGGAGGCAGGGCTAGAGACCAACACTCCTGTATCACAGCCTGGGCTTAAATGGGGCTTCTGGGCCCATGGGCAGAGGAGGTGTGTGCAGGCATCCCAGGTGAGGCTGGTCAGGACCAATAAGTCTTATTGGCATCATCAGGGCCAAGAAGTCCTATTAGCACCCTCAGGGCTCTGACATTATTACGCAACAGGTAAGCTGTGATGAATCGTATGGGTTTTTTCTAGCTCACAGCACATGTAATGTAATGTGTGTTAACTTAAATAACAGTAAAAGAGGCTAATGTTTCTTGAAATTTGTGACATGCTAAGAGTATGCATAAGTCATATATCTAAAATCACAGATAGTGATTTTTTATTTAATTGGATTTGGGACTGAACCCTCAGCTAGGCTATCAAGTGCAAGGTATTAAAATGCACTGGTGTGCCATAAGAGTAAATGGATTATTTAAAAATTCCTGAGGGTGTATTAGAGGACTGCAATGTTTAGCCATTTTAAAAGCCAGCTTGGCTGCTATATGCACACATAGGACTAGATTAGTAATGCTTTGTTTAAATGTCTGCAAAAAAAGATATATCACAAAACAAAAATGCCTAAGCACCTTATATCCTTTAGGAGCTAGCTTTATAGGTGGTTTTGAAACACTTACCCAGCAACCTGTCTGAATCTGTCAAGGGCTAAACATCATTAAAATTGGCCATAAGTGCAGAAGTTACTTTTGAAAAATAGACTCATTTTCTTTAGACATTTACGTCCTTCTGTATCTTTGCTTAAATGCAGGATGATTTTCAAAGTATTGCCAATAAGCAAATATTTTACTGTTCCAAACATCAAGAACCTTCCTGGAAACCTGTCAATCCCTCACAAAACCAGTGGTTTTTTTCTTTTACTTCACACTACTGCAGTTTTAAGTTTCAGATTAAACTCACAAGCAATAATCATATATTACTTCTATATAGTTGTCAGTGTTCATGGCCCAAAGAAGCAGGGAAGATACTTCTTTGTCTTTCCGTTTTATTTCACAGGAGGGTTTTTTGTTGTTTTGATCCCATCTTTTCTGTCTGCTTTTTTTTCCAGTCCAGATCTTTTGAGTGGGTTAAATACATGATCCAAATAACAGCTTATTTATCATGCTGTTTGGTGATGGATGCTTGGTGATTGCCTCCTATTCTTTTCTGACTGTAAAACTGAATTAGATTCTACACCGTGCAAATGTACACAATACACATTGTAATGGCAGCTGGTGGAGTGCCGCTGTAGCCAATTCTGAGTCTTTCCAGTCACAACTTCTGTTTCTTCTCTTCTATGCGTAGGTCTCCGCCAACCCCCCTTCCAACCAGCACCCTAAAGAAAATGTAAAAAGTACCAGGCAATGGCACCAGCTGGTCCTATTTTCTGTCCACAGATATTCATGGTCTCTGATTGGAGTCATGGTCCCCTAAAAGCCACATTTACACAGAAGATAAAAAAAAAAAAAAAAAAAAAAAACAAAAAGAAAAAAACCCCACCTTTCTGTCACAAAAAGTTAAACAGTTTAGAAAATATGTTCATGTAGTTCTTGTTCCAAAGATGATCCTTCTTAAAATAATAAAATGTCAGCTTCTTCAAAACATGAATGCATACATGTACAAACACAGTATAAGTATGTAACAGCATGACTATGGTACCTTTTTGACTTAAGTGTGTTTTCCTGAAAAGAACAAGCTGCTACTTGTTTGTAACTAACAGAGATTTAAACTTAGAAATAATCTTATTATTATTTTTTAACACCATGGGTGTTCGTAATATTTATGGACATTTGTTGTACAGTAAGGAGTCCCAAGACTAACAGTCCCATGAAATTTGTGCATGAAACAAAGGAGTACAAAAAAATGTAACTTCAATCCATCCTCCTTTTTTGTTCTGTTTAGATTTGTCTCTGCTATCTTCATTTGTTTTTTTTTAAAAAATCAAGAGATCTCAAAACAAAGGCACACAAGGGTTTTAGTTTTAGACCTCTGATTTTTTTTTCATTTATATTAAGAGGTAGAGATCTGAGCTGATATACACAGGTTTCATTTTTTGATTTTCCAGGATAATACAATTTCACGTAAGCCTACTGTTGGTCAATATATGACGATACGTATCTTGATGTGGCTACGTAAGTGATGGGCCAAAGACATTTTGCAGACTGCTGCAAGGTGACTAACGATGATTGATTAATTTACTGCTCAATGGTGTAACTGTTAAATAGTTCCTCTCTTTTCAGCTGCCAGTTTCTTACAGTTATTGAGACAGCAGCTGAACTACTTCTCTTCCCCTTTCTTCTTGGTCAAAGTGAATTATCTCTTTGTTTAAACTGCAAAAATGGTGTGTATTTCTGAAATTCTGTGATAAATGTCATGTATCTACTTCACTGCAGGTATAAGGGTAGGTTCTAATTTCTCCACGCATTTATCATTCTTAGTGTAAAGGAGTGCTTCAAAAACACTTTTAATGCCTAGGGTTTTTAAACCTGAGTCCATTTGTGTTTCCCTGTCTAGCAGCTTATTCCCTGCCTATGTACTTTCTCATATACTGTAGAATACAGAAACTTTTACCTGAATCCCCACTCTGCCTAGCCTCTCTTGGTGGCCTTTTTAATTTTCATAGATTTATATTTACATTTTGGAGTTGAAATGAACATGATTTTTTCAAAAAATGTACATTGATTTTAGTAAACTTTTTTTTTAAATGCTTTTGGACTTTAATAAAGTTTCAGCTTAAAAGAAATCCCCCAAAACAGGCAATATCATTCTTTTTCTAGAGATTGTTTTGCCTTCCTTAATACAAGAATAAGAAAAAGAAAGGAAGGAGTATGAATTTGAATCTGTAACTCTTATACTGTTGGTTTTCTGAGGCCATCTCTTGCCATACAGCCCTGGATCTTCCATGCAGTACCATGTTCCTCAATGTTTTTTCTTTTTGTGATCTCTTTTCACCCTTGAGATACAAGAGCTTCTGACACAGCCACCTTCACCAGCTTTGTAATCGTCCCCCCGCTACCCACTGGGAATTTTGCAGTACCACTCCCCAACTGCTTTAGTTCCATGTTATAGAAAAACTTGCACTAAATGAATTTGTTAAACCGAAGAATCCAGCCTATACTTTTTTTTTTTCTAAAGTTCCCACATAACTCCATTTTCTGATACACTATCCTTTTATTTCAGTAGCTCTGTGTTTGTAACCTTTGTAAGGAACAGAGCTATATAGTCTATTGCATCATATAACGATGCTCATTAAGCATCACGGTTCATCAATATGTTTCACAAAGGAAAACACTTAGTAAAAACTGGTCCAAGTTGCAGAGATAGATTTGGATTCAAACCTAATGATCACACATATTTTCTTGTGTTATCACACCAGACCTATTTACAGTGTCATACTGAACTGTCTTTTTCATTTAGGGCTAACAGATTCCAATTAGTCTACCAATGGGTTTAATTTCCTGCCCTCTGTCACCCACTGATCCTTTTCTTGGTGGTCGCTTTTCATCAGATTCATTGTTTGGGAACTTCAGTCAGTACCAAGTTTCATAAGATTATATATCATGGTTTCTGTATAAGCTCCATAATGTCCAGACTTCCTGGCTTTTTGTGAAATACACGGTGACTACACCAAGAACAAATCATACACTGAAAAAAAAAAAAAAATATATATACTGGTCTCATTTGTCTGGAACAATTCTCTCCCTGATCTCTTTATGATCTCCACAAATATTTGCAAAGGTAAAGCACGAAATCCAATGAAAGGGTTGGAGAGGATATAAAAAGAACAAATTTGTCAGTTTAAAGCCCCACATCCAACAATGTGCTGTAAGCTGTCTGCACCATGTTTAAAATTGAAAGCAAGGGAGAAAACATTCAGAACATACAGACAATAAAGAATGAAAGAGACTATAAACAGGAGACAGCTGGAGACAGCAATTCTGAAACTATAATCTTCCTTGAATATATCTAAAACAGAGCAATCATTTCTCTTCCTTGACATTAGCAAAGCATAAGTCTGATTCACTGAAAATTCAGACTTTGTTCTGATCTTCTGTATGTAGGATTTAGCCCTTAGCGACATTGTGACTACTGAGTGCATTAAGAATCAAACAGGCAGTTATTCTACATGTTATCAGAGGATACTGAGGATAAACAAAAGTATCTCTGACCTATGAAAAGTGAAATGAAGAAGGAACATTATCTGCATTATAACAGGACTAATTAGTTAGGAGATGTCATAGAAGTAGAGCATCCTTGTCAGAGATGGAAAAAAAAATCCTCCAAACCCGGTTTCTGTGGCAGTGTGCTCCCCCACACCCCAACCTGACCTGTATTTCCCGTAACCCTGCTCAAGTGATAACCACCAGTGGCAGTCGTAATGGATGCGTCTGGTCATGATGGCTGCATCCGGCTCAAAGTGGATTCAGGGGAGACGGATAACGACACAATAGGCAAGGGCTAATTTGAGTAATGCACCCACCTAACCACAGTGCTGGTCAATGTCCGACTCAAGCCAAATTTGGAAGATAACTTCTGTAGTTGGTATGCAAATTGACTATGAGTCAATTATCTTGCTCCATAAATAGTGGACAGCCCAGGACCTGTTGAGCTCTCCTGCAAGGCAGTGGGCTGCATGCCAGGGTCTCCCCTTGGGTAGGGATGCCTCTCAAGGTTACTCCTCAAGGTTGAGAGATTCCTCGCCGCAACAGCTTCTTGGTAAGTGATTAATAGCATGTTAAACTTTGAAATCTTAGCTAAGTGATACAAAGGATCGATTGTGCGTATATAATCCTTCAGACATAAACCATTGACCAAGTCTGGGACTAGAAGTGGATCCAGCTGCATCTAGACTCCTCTCTGAGGAGGAGTTTAGAAAGCAAACAGGTCAGCTCTGAACCTCATGGCTCAACAGGAGAGTCTCCCTGACACTTTTGTCTGACTCTGCCCTCTATGCAGTAAATACGAAGGAACCTTGCCATCGAATCTTCTTAAACCACTCATTTACCATCAAACTTTGTTAAATCACTGTTTTATATCAATAAACTTATCTCTACTTCTCTCTTAGAAGTGAAGTGCATCACTCCATCCACGACAGCTTCAGCTTGCGTTTTCCTCAGAAAAACTTACTGAGCCCTATTCTAATCATCTTTGCATGAGTATAAACTGCACTGAGTTGAGCAAAGTTATCCTGGTGTATTCTACCATAAATATATTTGAATGGTCCTATATGAACCTGAAAATCCAGTGAGAAATGAGTGGGAAAGAAGACAGCAAGATGACCCATTTTAGGGAGAACTGTGCTAGAATCTCCAGACTGCAAAGCACGCTCACGGCGGTTCAGCATCACTGAAGAAGACACAGTAACTCAGGCCTAAGTCAAAGGCAGCAGCAGGAGGAGGAATATTTACCAAGTGCTGAAGAGCAGATTCCATTCCCATAGATATGAAAATAGAAAGGAAACATGAAGCAGAATGCTGTGGGGTATGCAGGTGATATAAGGCACTTTACATGGTAAAATAAGAAAGAGTGATCTGTCAATATGTGCAAGAAAAATCTTATCACGACATACTTTTACCAAGGCATAAAGCATCAAGCTTTTGATCTCTAGGTAAGAATATTATGACAATTTTATTCTGCCAGAAAACTGTATTTACTAAAATCCCATATGAGTGCACTTCTATTTTTTCTTATTGTATATACGCTAAAGAATGGACATTTAAGTCTCTATCTTGTCCTTATGTAATTGATCTACAAGCAGGAAAGCAAGAGACACTTAAAAACAACAATTCTATGCCAAATTACTAAAAAACCCAAATATAAATTTATATTCTTGCTGGAATTTTATAGCTACAAAAATGACAGTATACTACCCAGTGTTTATAGGAATTTACGGGAATCTATAAACTTGGGGTTATATAGGACATTTCTCCAGCTCCATCACTCCAGAACATCCTGGAGTCCTGATTACCAGGACACCTGAGGATTCTTCAAGTGCTATTGCATTAAATGCTATACTTCAAAGTCCTTGCTTGATAGGATGAGAAGTTACATCAGCAAAAAAAGCTTTCTGATTTACACTAACTCAATTCATTCGCCTAAACACGGGAGCCTAGCACCACCTGAGGTATTTCAAGGTACCCAAGACTTTTGCATGGAACTGGCGGAGACAATACAGGGTATACAGGTGACTGGTGTCCTTTTGGTCTCACATTTCACTAGATGCCTATGTGCGGGCAACTGAATAAAGCCATAGGCAGCACCCAGAAAAGTCTACTTCTACTCAAGCTTCTCCTGTCTTCCTTTAAGCATGGCTTGACCAGATGCAGCCCTGGAAGTTCTTCAGAACATTAGCATTAACATAAGGGAACAAACACGCAACACACACACACACACAAAATAAAAAAGAAATCTTTCACACTTTCATTGTCAGTTAATACACATGAATATGAAAAGTTGCCACTAGCCAAACTTACATGTAAGTCTAGACTTCGGCATATATAGTAATGGAAGCACTTTGTGAGGACAAAATGTGAATATAGTATTTCTTTACATATATCAAATTATGATTTTGTGTAGTCAGTAGTTCCTTATAGGCTTTGTAAATGGAATTTAAATAGACAGATTTGAAACCTTTGTCCCAAATGTTTTCCACCAATGGAGCAAGTATAAGGTACATTTAAGTCTGTGATTTCTTTTATTTTACTGATAAAGCATTCTTTTTTTTTTTTTTTTTTTTGCAAAATACTTCAAATTCTGAGTATGCTTTGGAATATAACCTCTTGGTCATCATATGCTGACATACCTCCAACATTTGAAGAAAATCCATCCATTTATGGTGTGTGCATGTATGTATATATGTCTGCATGTAAGCACATGAAACTACATACGCACGTTAGACTCTAATTTGATCTCACTGGCAGCTAGTGAACAGAATTAGCAGTTAGTGCTTTCCTAGAGCTAAAACTGACTTTTTTATTCTCCCAACTTACCTAAGAAAACAAAGCAGACAGTGAAATGTCCAGTAGAAATTGTAATTGTAATAATTTTACTTTTCATACTGCCTGTTCCTATCATTTGTCTTCCTGTGTGCAGGTTATACACTATGCAATTATTGCACTGTCTCCCTCCTCACAGTCTGATTTCTTGCTGGTTGATTTATTTACCATGAAATTATACACCAGATTTTATACCTGGAGAATATTATACCAAAAGTCTCTTGTCTTCAAATCATGATACCTGGGCTGCAGGAATGCCAGCTGAAGTAGAAGACAAGCAGATTTGAAATCACACAGATGCAGAACTAATTGACAAAAATCTTTCAAAGAAATAAGAGAATCTCCACCCCCTGATGCACAGACCACTATCACTATAATTCTAAAATTTCATCTCTGATATGCAAGCAGAATCAATCACATTATTTTCATACAATGCTTTAAAAGTGAGCATGTGAGAGTGAATCTTAGCATCCTGATTCTAAGATAACGAACCTCTCCTGAGCTTGGTCACAGTAAAACCATTCTTGGAGTAAGAATGAGTTTGGGATTTTATTCTCCTTGACATTGATTTTCATAGCCTTGTATTTTTCTACACAAGTACCTCCAAAGATACTCAGGGAAACTGGGACATAGATGTGTGACTCAGTGCCAGCACTTCTGTTTCATCAAAATATTGGTACTAATGTAAATTAAAAAAAAAAAAAAAAAACAAAAAAAACAACAACCAAAACCATAAATCCTACTTGATATAAGATTAGATTTATTTTAAATGTCTGAAAAGCAACAAGAAGAGAGAAAGCCTGATTTCAATGCAGTAGAAATTTTTAAAAAATTGAGCAATTATACCCCAGGTATGTACACATTTTTTCTACTTATTTTTTAAAACATCATTAATGAAGTTGGTGAGTAGAACTGGGCCTAAAAAACAATAACTGCTTGCATAAAAAGAAACAGGGTTAAGATGAAGCTTCACCTCCTTTGATACAGATACAGAAGAGACGGCTGAAGCTCAAGTAAACAGTGAAGCAGTGTGTGAACACATGAACACAGCAGGCAAGAAATATGACTGAGAGATGAAAAAGTTTGAAAGATTGGAATTAAAAAAAAAATAAAAAGAGAACAAAGGGAGAGAGGAAAAGAAAACCATGATTTAAGTAAAACAAAAAAATATTCTAGATACTGTTGCAGTTATAGACTTTTGTTCCTGGACTACCAGTTCTTTAGTTTTCCATGTTGGATGTTGTTGTCTTTTGAGGGCGTTTGGGGTATTTGAGGTTATTTCTGAGGCAAGGTTTTAGAACTGACACTTCATTGTAATTAGGGCCCTTTCACATCTCTCTAATGCAATCAGTCAGGGTTATCAAGAAGTTCTTTTTCTTCTTTTAGTTGCAGATGAGCAGCTAAAAGTTTATTACTACTATTATATTAGGTACTTTTATTTAATTACTATAAGGCATAGCTATTGTGTTTTGAAGAGATTTTGGAATTAGAAACAGTGATGAGGAAATTAAGACTAAGTCAACAGAAAACACAAAAAAGCCCCAACATTTTCTTTGCTCTTTAAAAGCAGAAACAATACAAGTTGTCTCTAAATTACTCACATGTGGTGCTGGGCCAGCTTCTCAGAAAGCAACATTTCCATTTTCATTTACAAGTTTTCCCAAATAATGTTTCATTAAAATTCAAAGGCTGTGCTGGAAAACAGACTAACGTACTTTCAGGTATAGAGGTTTAGGTTGTTTGGGTTTTTTTTAGTTTTAAACACGTTACCTTCTTCCCTTATCTTCTTCAGCAGCTGGCACTTATAAATGAAACAATTTTTTAAACTCTGAATTCCAAAATTCTGATCACTAAATAAAGGCTGGTGAGATGTGACACTGGTACATTCTGTCCTCCCATGGCCTTTCCTCTACTGTTCTGCCTCCTCTCTGGCTCAGTCTGTGGCACTTCATTGCAGAGCCTGATTTTTCTGGTGATGAAGAGATAATGGACCCTCTGAGAAATAAGACACCATGTAATAATAGTCTGCTCTACAGAAGTAGTCCATTTTAATTTCATGGTTGTTGCATTATCCCACATGATTTCTCACAAGACATTACAGCAGGATCACAATAATGCCACCACTGGTATGTACATAAAGCAAAGTTAACTTTAAAAGTGTTGTTCTTTCAAGTACTTTCTTTCTCTAGGCTGTATAAAGCATTAATTTATAATGATTGAATCTCCTATTTTGTTCCCTTTTTCTGGTACAAAAGCATACTTATCCTATATGCATGTATGCTCAAAGCTAAAGCTGAGGGGTTTTGTTTCAGCACAAGGAAGGGACCTGAGACCAAGTACATAGTATTCAGTGGCTAATATTCAATGGCAAAACATTTTGAAAGAATAAAACTGAAAAGAAGGATATTCATGCAAGAAAGAAAGAAAGAAAAAAAGGCAGATCATTTTTAGTAGACTTTAGTAGGGTTATTTTTCTTAAAAAAATGTGGAATATATTTTATTGCTTTAGTTGTTTCAGGAACTCTGTGACTGTAAATAGTTGATGCAGCCTTTTGTTCAGATGATGCACTAAAATTTTGATTATCCTAAAAAAAAAATCCTTAGCCTTTTTTATTATCCTTATCTATACGTAATTATGATGATGGCATGTGCACAAAATGATATCCATCTTAAAAATACACAGATGCCTACTGCTGTTGTAGGCCTATGAAACTATGTCACAAAACTTTTTTAAAGATCATTTTTTACTTTTCTAGTATCTTGCTGGCTGTTTTTTATTTCTGATAGAGTTCTAAAACAGAAGAATAAAGAAGAATTTTGAATGTGCTGGTGTTTGAGTTTACTTTAGTTATTTAACAGTATTATGAATTACTGAGCAGTATTACAGGTTATTAAAGTCTCCAAAAAAAACCCCAAACCCACAAAACAAAAAAAAACAAAACAACAAAAAAACCCACAAACCAACAACAAAACACCACTGCAAATACTTAATAGCTGTCTGTAAATAAATCATCAAAAATATCAGTTACCCAAAGCTCAGTCTGAATGTGCATGTATTTGACTTAGTGTCATTTCTCTGGCAGTGGCCAGTAGCAGATGCTTATCAAATACCAGAATGATGCATCCCTTGAGATACAATTCTCCCTTTCCAGGGATCTAAAGACTGTGGGCATCCTGAATTTGAGTTTTAGTCATATATTCACGAACAGTTCTTGATTCATGACTTCCATGATTTTTTTCTAAATCCTCTACTATCAAGCGGTTTTGAACTTCAAAGATATGAGCACTTGCATGACTGAGCTGTATAGTCGCTCTTCTAATCTCACAACATTACTGGCAATATTTTTAGCAATATCTGTTCCGTGGAAAATATGGCAAACACAAGTAAATATGTGGCATAATCTCAATGAATGACATTCTATGAACACGAGTAAAAGTTATGCCACTAATTTTACACATATTCTGGTTAGTCACTAGCATAAAGGCAAGGAATTTCATAGCTGGGATATACAAGTAAATGGTGTAAGGACATTATCCCTATTGCAGATTCCCTGTGCAACCCACTGGTTCAGCCTGGGTGACTCTTTCTAGTGACTGGCACAATGGAGAGAGGAAAAAAAAAAAGCAGCCTACCGCTGTCAGCAACAAAGCGCTGTGTCTTGAGAGGTAGAGTCTTGTAGCATATTTTAAGGTTTAATTATGGGCTTATAGGGTGGAATATTCATTGGGTTTGTGTGACTTTTCATTTATTGTAATAAAAATCTCTACATTTTTTTCAAGCATTGATTCCCTCTATCACTCCATGTCTCGTCTTCCTCTTATTTTCAACACCCTCCACTGTTGGGCATTTACAGATCATAAAAGACAAGAGAATGATGGGTTTTTTTCATTTCTCCTACTACTTTGTGATCCCATATCTCCAGGGGTTTGGCTGGTACAGGAACTATTCACATTCTCCATGCATTTAAATTTTCCAGGCCTGTTAAACATCAGAATTCTCAAAAGATTAAAAAGACAAGACTTTTAAAGCAGGCTTCAGTTATGACCACAAATCCCTCTGTCAGTTAAGGAGAAAAGGGGGATAAACTTGAGGCTAATTCAGAAACCTGCCCAAAATGGTCAATCCATTGTCTGGTTAATCTTTTGATGTGACAGTTGCATCAGAAGCAAAGGTCAAATCACATTTCTGGTTGCTGATACTGGTGGATCATCTGTCAGCGGGCTGGACATGCCACCTCCGCAGACACGTCCCATGCTCTAACTCTAGGCCTGTGAGAGGAAGAGCTCCAGAAGTTCTTATCTTCTCATTCAACCCAAGGATAAGCAGCTATTCAAAGTGCAAAATACACACTTTCAACTGCATTATAATATGCATTTGAAGAGATAAGCTTCTTCAGAACTAGCCTTTGATAACACTCGCTTAAATATTATGTTCTGGGATTTTTAGGGACCTCACAGTAGTCTACAACATGGAATCCCTACAACTTCAACTAAAATGGTGGGGCTTTTGAGTCTTGGGCCATTTGCTTAAGTGAAATTGAGGTTGTTCCTCCCCTCACCAGGTACACAGCAATAGATATCCTGTTAACATCCAGTAAGAACAGTGAAGTGGGTAAACATAAGCAACTAAAGTCTAGTGAAAAACACCCTTGTGGTTCCACTGGATTTCTGCTTCCAAAGTACTTTCCATGTTGACTTAGTATACTAAGATAAAAAAAAAGAAACCTAGAAGAAGTGAGGAAAGAAGATGAGTTGCTCACTGATCAAAACAACCTACATGCAAAGTGGTACAAGAACCATTAAAAATAAAATTTAAAAAAAAAAAACCCAAAAGTTGCCTCTACCCAGGACATTGCTGGTTTCGTCATTCAAGTTTTCCATCCATTGCTATTCTTATCTACTACAGGATCTGTCTGAAAGCTTATTCATCCAACCCTTGTTTAGTCTCATCCCCCCTACACACACAAACTTTTTCCTTTCTGTGTGCACTAGACAGAGATTTACAATAAACCAGACATAATAACTCCTAGATCCTTTTTTCTAAGTCCTATCCAGATGTATTAGGATTTCAAATTAATCCTTTACATGCATATTGTCTAACAATTAGAAGCAGAAACTAGTATGCTTTTTTTTAGGTCTTGGTTTATTTACTCCTTCTGAAACTCTTTAGTTTTACTTGATTTGAATAAGCCCAAATAGTTCTATATAATCTGTATCTTCTACCTATTCAGAGCTTGTCTGTACTTAGAGCTCTAGTGTTATCAGATAACATCTTGCATTTGCACATCAGTCCTTCAACTCACTAAAATGGGCATAAACCAATTGTGATACTCTGATATAATATAAAGGTATGTGGAAGGAGTTAGTACAGTATCTCTCTTTTTGTAGACAGTGACATTAAATGTTTATCAGCAGTGTAATCAGTCCTATTGCTTCATTTTTTTCTGATAGTCTTTCTGTAAAATTATGAAACTAACAACAAAATTAGTGAGATTAAGCTACTTAAAAAGGCCTAGACAGCAGCAAATTTATGTGGGTTGATATATGGCTAGAAGGGTGATCAGTACTCTTTGTCTTGTATCCCACTCTTGAAAATATCTTCCAAGTGAGGGTTTAGGTATTGCAATAGTGATACACATCTGATCTCCTGCCACCTGAAGCCCAGCATGAAAGCCACAACTCTGATAGGTATCTGTATGAAATACAGGGCAGGGAGATCTAGAATGTGATTAGATTAGTCCTTCTGGTCACTACTGAGATTGATGTTGGAGCCTGCATCTCAACATTCAGTGTTCAACAGCTCCACTCGAGTTCTGCCAAGGTTGAAGTAAGTAACTGCTCCTGCATTGAGGTGCGTAAAGTGATTACACTGTGTTAAAATTTTCCTCCAGTATTTTTTTTGTTTTGGCTTCCATTTTAACCTTGATAGTTTGGCAGAATTAGAAGAAAAAGAAAAAAAAAAGTGGTTAATTCAGCACATTGCTCTAAAGCCAGGTTTTTCTAATCATACCTTTAGGCTTTTTGTGTTGGTCTCTACCAAACAAAGAACGTTTACGCTAATAATTGTAGGTGCTTCTGCTGAAGTTTAATGCCTATGGTCTTCTGTTCAAAAAACAGGAGCCGTTTTCTTTAAAATATCACAGCCAGAAACTGTAGTGGTGGTGGTTTTCCTGTTCCTACACTTACATTCACTTTTGGTTTATTCATTTGCTAAAGCATTCCAGTGAGGTCAAGAGCCCCATATACAGCATTCTCTTCGCCATAGCAGAACTCAACCCCACACCTCCAAGGAACAGCTATAATTGCTGCAAGGAAGTACTCTCTATTCCTCCTGTTGAGGCTGTCATGCTTTGCGTAAGAGAAGTAATTAACTGGAGCATGAATGTCTAGGAAACTCTTTTGAGACCAGGTCTTACATTCCCCTTCCCCCTCAGTGCAGGTTCTGTGTTTCTTCCAGTGACTAATGTAAAAAACATCCAGGCAGGAGAGTCTGGTATCCAAAAATCCTTACCCTCTCCCCCTTCCTCTTGGCTTGGATAGTCATGATCAAGCTATTTTTTCTTGCCTGTCCAAAGTATTAATTGTATGTGCCCAATGGAAAAGTTTTGACTGCTCACCATTTTGCTTAGTCTAAAATTAATTTGTGAGAATTTTTCCTCCAGGTAGGGAGTATGAGTTTTAACCTTCCCCCCAAAAAAAGAATGTTTGATTCTAGTCAATGTGTGACCTTCAAATAGGCCCAATATCTCACACTTCATCGGAGGATGCTGAATTGTGTAAGCAACAGTACCCGAGGACCTTTAATGTCTGAAAACGAAGGACCAACAGTGGGAGCATTTCAGAATTAGACAGCAGCTGAAAAGCATTTTGAGAATTGGTGTTTGGGATTAACCACACAAGAAAGACCTAAGTATACTTCAAATGATCATTTCCACACTAGGGAGAACCAGGTAGGATTTGGTGTGCTCCCTTCTTTTTCCAAAACGGCTGGTGGGACTTGTTTTCATGCTATTTCCTTTTCATTGTTGTTTTTACTGTGCTATTAAACTGAAGATTAAACTGAACACATGAGCTTTATGTTCTGTTTTGAAAACAGTGAAATCTGTAACCACACTTGTAGTCATTCACTTAGAAGGGAATTCTGTAGTCTGGAGGAAAATGCTCACAAAATTATCTCCTACTCTCATATGTTTCACTCTTGAAGCTGGCAGCTTTTTGTTGTTTCTGAAGAAAGCTGACACAAAAGAAAGTTTTAACATAATCAAAAACAGTTGTTTAGGGCTGGGGCCATGCCCAGTCTTCCCATATAGAATATTATAAACATATGTTCAACCTTGATCATGCTGTCTCCTC
Organism: Astur gentilis; assembly: GCF_929443795.1. NCBI lineage: Eukaryota > Metazoa > Chordata > Aves > Accipitriformes > Accipitridae > Astur > Astur gentilis. Next base: position 19,103,885 of record NC_064891.1, read on the forward strand.
TTTCGTTCCTGTTCCTTAAGGCATAAGGAACATCAAATAAAACTTTGAATGGATGAGGACTATAGGCAAAAGTATTTCTCATCTTTGTTTATTGATGATGCACAAAGACTTGTAAATGCTATTAGTAGTAGATTATTGTTATGACTAACATTTGCCATGGATTTTGTCCTTTCATTCACGAACGGACTCTGGTTTTATCCGAGTTGCTTTCAGATTGGTAACAAAAGCTGATGAATACTTACCATGCATAATTATCAAGGTATGGATTATTCCCTGCTAGTCACAGTATGTCCCTTGTTCTATGAATGACAAAAGTATTAATTTAATAAGAATGTGATGAATAAGCAAGTTCTTGTCTGAAACTTTAGAAGTTTGCTGTAAAATCCATGCATAAGTGAAAACCTTCATGAGTACTTTGGAGCTGACAGTATTTGTGAGTTACGAATAACACAGCTCCAAGCTTCAAAGCAATCAAACCTCGGTCCAACACTCTAGGCACTACTGTAGTGCAAACATTATGGTAGCAAGAAGATATTTGCATCAGTGCCAGCCCAGGTAATAAAAGTTTAGTGCATCTATGACTTGGGTCATTTTCTTAGCCAGAAACAAAGACAGTCTATTCCTCATCACACTTCTTAAGCATCTGTAAGATGCACTCTTTTGATAACTGTGACGGTCTGACAAATTATAGTCAATGTCTCAAACATTTGTTAAAGAACTTCAGTGGAGTAAACAGCCTCTGTAAAAATGCTGGAGGGCCCCACAGAGGGTGGGACTACACTTCTCCAAAGTGCAATTCCTCATCTTAAGTGACCAGGAGAAGGAGCGTACGCTCCTGGAGGAGGAGGCCCCATGGAGGATGGGACTGTGCTTCTATCTTAAGCAGTCATACCAGCAGGGAAAGAGAGGCAATTCTGCAATGAACCCCGCCAAAGCTCACTGACCAATTCCAGAGAACCCCGGGAACATGAACTGCGCATGTTGAGGCCACCGACTAACACACTATAAAAGAAGAATGAGTTCTTGGTGCGCACCCTCTGGAACTGGAAGTCTATGCTGGCTGGACCAACGCTGGACCCAGGACTGGTGAAACCCTTTTCTTCTCTCTTTCTTTCTCTCTCTCCCTCTTTTTATTTTTTCCCCTCTCTTTTCCAAAGTCCCTACACCTCATACTTTTAAACATAAACCATTGACCAAATCTGAGACTAGGAGTGGATCTAGCCACCCCTGGGCTCCTCTTTGAGGAGTCCAAAAAGCAAAGGGGTCTGCTCTGAACCTCGTGACTCAGCGGGAGGGCTCTTCTTCTGACATAGTTTCATGTTCCTTTTTCCATTTCTTTTTCTATACCTCCCTTCTCTTTTCAAACAGCGGCTTAATGACACGATGCAAGGTTCTTATTGACAAGTTCACTTGTATGTGGGCAAGGTTAGCTAGGTTGAATAAATGTTGATTGCCGTTTGAACTCCCCTGGTGTCATTTCAGCTTAATTCTGACAAAGGAAATCCACGAACCTGAGTCGCTCCAACTTTGGGACATGACAATAACTAACAAGCACTAGAAAATAAGTCAAAGTGGAAGTCTTCCTGGAAGATCTCTTCACCTAATCATGGTATAAAACTTGAAGAGAAGGCTTGCACCTGCACAGGGGCTCCAGATGGACTTATCAGCCCACACGCCCAGGATTTGGCTCACTCGCACACAGTATCTGCCCACTTCTTCACTATATCCTGGTTTGATTAGCTTTTCACCCATGGAAAATCTGGGGGTGTGAGCTAGAAGAAGAGTGAAGTGGGCTTTGGATAGATATTAAAACTGAAGAGGGCAACAGAAACCTGGTACAGACTGCGGTATACAACTGCAAGGCAGATGCTTGCCTAGTTTTTTTTTTACCCTGTCATCGACAGGGCTGAGCGCCTTACACGTTTAGGAAAGGAGGAATGAAACTACTCCATTTTGCAAATGGAGACTAGAAAAACTAACACTTTCAAGTACATAAGTGTAGAGACAGCAATTAAACCCCACTCTTGCAAATCATTATCGTAAGGTTTAAATTCTGCAGGAATATAACATGGAAGTTCATCAGCAGACATGTGCAACTGCCAATACAGCACGTAACAGGTATTAGTGACTTTGTTTACTTGAAAGGTCTGTGGTTAGACATTTGCGAATGAGAAAGATTGAACAGGATATTATTTTGCTCAGGAATATTTTCATACACACACACAAAAAAATATCAGCTGAGAAACAGCACAGAAGAACATCCAGAAAAACAAAACTCAGTACAGAGATAAACTATTGTATCAGAAAAGGTCTTAAACAGTTAAACCAAAACACTGTTCTGAACAGAAGTGAACTAACTGTAGAATCTGTGCACCTAATTCTTGATTGAGCAGGATTTTGGATCACTTACCCTCTCCTGAGTTTATTGAAACCAAGGTGTCAAATTTACTTCCATTAGGTTAATCATGTACTGTATACCTTCTTGAACAGATCTTGAAAGCAGACCTCAGATAATATAGAAAAATCTTCCTGTATAGAATGGAAATTTTTAAAGCCACCTCTTCACTGACATCCACTTTAAAATTAAAAGATAGAAGTGAACGAGGAAGCAAATTCATTAAAGTGGTTAAAGTAATTAATGTTTTATGTTTTTAACTTTGTCCAATCTACAGTGGCAAAAGCAGAATTTGCTTAAATCCAGATTGAGTTGTGCCTATTTATATCGGGGGAATGTAAACCTGGTGTAGTAAGTAAAGAGTATCTACTTTAGCCAAGACACAGGACATGCTGCATTGTGTTTCTTTTACAGATTTTATTTAGTGTTTCATAAAGCAAGGACCCACAGAAAAATAACCAAAGAATTGACATACCAAGCTTCTTTCTCTCAAATACAATTTTGGTTTGTTTTTAAAGCAATTATATAAAGTGCTGTAATTGCTACTTACTTTAGGAAAGGCTTAGCTCCACAAAAATGCAGACTAGACCAAAGATATTTTGAGAGGTTTTAGAAAAATATACAGTGATGCCAAACTGTTGCACCTATGTAGCATTTGGGGTTTCATGGTTTTTACCTCTTGCAGACAAGGGGGGAAAATAGAAGTCTGCAACCTTGGCAGTTGTTTCACTTTAGATGATGCATTCCATTTCATATAAAATTGTTACAGTAGTTAAGCAAAACAATGGTGCTTCTATTTTCAAGCCATGTTATTTTTTAACATGTACCAGAGCTGTCATGCAGGCAGCCTGTTTGCCTGCTCTGCGAGAAGGTTTTATATTCCAAAAGACTTCTATCCCCTACTCCCTAATGGTGAAAATAAATCAATTTCATCTGCTGGTAGTTTCATTTCTTACACACACACACACACCCTTTTCTTTTTTTTTTTCTTTTTTTATTTTTTTTCCCTTCATTTCCCTCTCCTTCCTTTGTGGGCCCCTTTCCACAATGCCATATGGCAGCTGAAGGAAGGGTAGAGCAATGATCTGCATTTTCAGCTCCTAACAAAAGATGCAATAGTGTCAAAGAGGCTCATGAATGCATGAGACATACATGTATAGAGAAGTGCCTCCAGTCCTGTCAGAAAGGACTAAAGAGAAGCCTGATAAACCTGACATCACTTTAGTGCAAAGAAAGGCAGCAGTGCTTCTCTCGGTAGTTCATCTCGCTCCCATCCATCTCCCCCCGCCCCCCTTTCCCCTCCCACCCCTTTGGTTCCATGCCAAAATCCCATTAGCTCTATTAATGACATGTGGTTCGAAGTAAAAGCGTGTGGCAGAACAAGAAAGGCACAAGTTCAACCATCCTATCTATTCGTTTTTGATACATGTATCACGAGATAGAAGTATTTCAGCAGGGGCCGTGTCAGCTTGGCTACGTGAACAGCAAAGAGAAAAAAATGCAGCAAGAGGCTGTAATCAGTTTCTCAGCTGTCCCAATTCATCTCCCTAAAGTCTTAACATATGAATAGATGAAACTTAATGTTAAAATGCTGACAAAGTTTTCAGCATTCGTGTTCGAAATGCAGCTTGGGCTTTGTCTGTCCTCGCCCTCCCCAAGACTTTAAGCCGTTTAAATACACTCCCGATCGGCATTGTGTGGCAGAATGAATACACCCTGTACTATTTCAACCACTTACTTAGGACTCCCTTAGTTAAACAAAAAAAAAGGCACAACTGCATTCTTCTGTAAGGGTCCAGAGCTCCAAAGCTTAGAGACATGGCATTTCAATATGCAGAAGGTGGTTTCTCCTGGAGTACGTTTAAGGGCTGCCTGCAGTAAGGTTTGCTGTATTTCTTAATTATTTAGACCTAGCATGCTTGCAACTTCATTTGCCTGTATGATGTTTCTAAAAGCAGGCATTTTAAAAACAAACAAACAAAAGTAATCTGTTTCCAAACTGAAATAAATCCTAACATTGGCAAGCAAGCAAAGTGGTGTCTGTTATATTTGTAAGGCAACACCCTATTTTATTACAACAAAGTTGTAGAAGAGTACAGGAGTATTTATTTGCTATATAATAAACATCCTGTTTTGTTCCTTGTGCCTCAGGATACTTCTGCTTAGTCCAATGAAGGTCAACAAACAGTTACATTTCATTCAGAAGTCAGAGAGATTTGCCAGTCCTAGTGCCATTTTAAATAATAATAAAAAATTTTAATGAGAATTTATTTTAAAGAGCACCTGAATCAGTTCCAGAGGTACAAATTCAGTCTTTTGACATCTGCACATGCTTTTCTGATTAGCCCCAAATAACTCAGAAAATAACTATCGACCTGTGTCTGTCTCTAGGGCAAAAGTGTAAAGTTGAGAGTTTCTATTGGATTTAGGTGCACTTAAAGCCTGGCTGAATTTGTTGGTTGTGTCATGGCAATCACCTTTGAAACCCGTAACTGTCCACCTGAGCAGAACTGCAACAAAATAAGTCAGCTTTTCAACACTTCCTTTTCTCTTTAAGAACATCTGTTACATAGCTGATGTCCTCTCAAAAGGGCATGGATATTTTATCAGCAACACAGCAGCTGGGGCTTCTTGGGGATCCAGAAATCTGTCATCTTCCCCCCCCCCCCCGCCTTTAACATTGGTATTGCATATAAGTTTTAACTATCAGTCTTGCAGTTTCCTTCCAAATTTTTTTTAAAGATCAGGTTGTGGTGAATCTAAGCATGATTTCAAGCACAAGATAAAGCAAACCATCCCTCACCCTCCCAAACCAGAACCCCAGATAGGAAGCGATTTAATATTTTGATTGGAAATACCAATAATCCCTGCAATTTTAAAGATCCAAGTGGCTTTGGATTCTAGAATCATCAGTGCTTTTGTGGACATCAGCCATACATTACTGATTTTATCTTGAATTCCACCAAAATCCAAGTATCTCTCTGAAAACTGGCAATGTTTCCTTGTTCCTATATCTAGACTTCATTCAGGGAAAAACTGGTAATTTCCCTGGGATGTGAAGCTACTTATTCTCAGTTATACCAGTTCAATGACATATTAGGGGCATCATCAGATATATCACAGCAGAGAGAGAAGATGAGTAGACGCTTCTGAGCAAGGATACCAAGACCATGCAGTTAACTCATACTATTTCTATTCTGATACTATTGGACAGAGTGCTTACAAATGAAAATATATGAGCACTCTGGGATATGTGATTATGGGCACCTAAGACAACCATGAGCTGATTACATGCTTTTTCCCCATCAGTGCTTCTTTCTTACTAACGTGATAGCTTTTGTTCATCTGGATTTTGTCCTGAGGCAGTGCTTGGCACTGTGCAGTCCATAGCCCATCCCAGATATCCCTCAGCTGTATCAGAAATTAAGGTCCTGCCATGTTTGCGGATGTAACTTGGTCGATACTATGTCTGGTATGCACAGACTGTGGCAGCGCATCCATTTTGGCACAGGGTCTTGAGGCGATACTCCGAGCTTTATGCATTTACGTCCTTGTGGGCACATCAGTCATAGTGAGTCACTGGCTGCAGACTAGAAATTTCTATACTCATCACAGTGAACTCACCTGTGGTTTGGGATTTAGCCCATAGCTTCCTTCATTGCCTGCTTTGTTCTATATAAAGCCAATAAACTAGCGCATTTGGGGAAATGTCTACGTTCATTTTTCAAGAGCACAGAGGATAACTTATGCTGTCTGGTAAAAGGAAAGGTAAGCACAATTGAGGGTCATTATTTGCAAATACAGAAAAAAAATGGGGGGGGTTAGAGATTATATGCAGAAAAAATACTTTATACATTTTTTTTTTCTATAAGCACCAGTTAAAACTGGAAATATTTTGATGGAGATATAGACAATCACTTGACCTACCATACGCATGCTAATACATCCTGTCACCGCAACAGCACATCCCTTTTGGATTAGATGTATTGTTTCAACACCCCAAATGCCAAGGCTACTACTGTAAACCCAAAAGGCACTTTATTTTTCTGATGGAAATTACTTATCTCCTGTGCTAATCAAAACAGATAAAGTCATGCCAGTCTTTGCAATATAGAATAATGTTCCTCGTGATAACATGCGACTGCCTCCTTCAATTAGAGACAGACAAAAGACATTAAGGTCAAGAGAAAGCAGATTCAACATTTCCCTGAGAATTTGGAGAGTGATGAACCCAAGTGGTTCATCCAAGTGAAGTGACACCCAAGCAGGGCCTTTTTTTTTTTTTTTTTTTTTTAATTCTTCGCAATGCCTCAAGTCTTCAGATTTGGTCCCAGAGGGTAAAATGCTTTCTGCCAAGCTGTAGCAGGGAAGCATGAAATATCTAACTTCTTCCTCATTGCATGGATTAGCTGAGCTAGACTGAGGCATGAGCATGAGGTGACTTAAAAGAGAGGTTCATTGCCTGGTCTAATAACCACTTGATGGGAACTATCGGCAAAAGAATAAGACGGGGCAAATCACAGGGGGGTTAAGTTTTGGATTAGAAGAACTTTCTTTCAATATATTTTCCCTCCTCTTAGTCATAATTTCATCTACCATGCTTGAAATTGCAAGTATGACACCTCAGGTCTCTCTGGCTGTAGCAATTTTTTCCTAGCTAGTAACAGATTCATTTCTACTAAAATTCTATTACTCCCAGCTATTTCTCTCAAGGATTGTAACAATTCTTCTGAAAACAGATTAGCAGCTTTGGTATAATCTTACTCCCTATAACTGGAACAAGATCCGCTTCTAGTAAATCCTGCAACTAGATGTGACAAGAATAGAAAACTTCTTTTCATTTCCTTCCTGCCACCCAGACAGGTAGTAATGAAAGACATTCTGAAGTTTTCTGATTCCAGACACAGTGTTAATTGCCAGCCCTCAGTGAAAGAATGCAGCTAATGTTATAAATATTTTTCCCTACAGCTTTGACATTACACAGGGACAGCACAGGAGGGGTCATTTCTCATGTGTGAGGTTGACAAATAAAGGAAGTTAGTGTGGAATAAACATGTAGATTCTAACCGATTAATTAAAAGCACAATTTCATTATCTTTGATGTTTATGAAACTGACCTTGTGTTTAGATAAATTAAAACCAGGGTATATACTATAAATTATATGGATAGACTTGAAGTGTTATGCATACTGAACTGAATGAAAAATTTACATGGGCTCCATGATTTTGCCTCAAAGCCCCTAAAGCTGCATTCTTTTTTTTTTTTTTTTTTCTTTTTTTTTTAATATATATTTAGATGGATTCAGTCTTGCTCAATACACATGTGGTTATGCATAAGATTAAAACTAAAGGTCTCATTCTATTGGTGTAATGTTTTGCAACATTGTTCAAGTTACTTGAATTTGGCTGTGGGGGTTTTGGTTTTTTAAAATCTTTGGACTGCAAACAAGCATTTTTTGTGAGCATCTGACATTCAAATGTTTAATATTTCAGCTTGCTTTGTTAAATGTGACTGTTCATATAGATTACACAGAGTTTTGTTTTCCCTTGATTACAGGAGTAAGAATTAGAATAAGAAGTAGTAGTAATTTGGGCTCTAAATCTGTGTTGTCAGGCAGCAGCTCCATAGCAGTAATACATCATAAGGAACATCAAGCATCTCAGTTCTGAGCTATGAGGAACTTGCTGTTAGGAGAAAATTCATAGGTACAAATTATTAAGCTATATTATGCACAGGATTTCATTTTCTCTGATGACATTCACACAAAGCAACTGCCTATGGACTCATTGTCCTGGCTATAATGGGTATTTTCACATCCTTGCCTAGATCATTTTTTTTTTTCTGCTCATGGCTCTGATGAAGAGCAGTTGGAAACAATATTGTATTTCATGTTACATCGTAGTGGGAACATTTTAGCTGATGAGCCTAAAATTCACTCTCTCTGAGCAAATAAGTGCCAGCAAAACAGTCTCTGGACATCCAAATATTCAGAAAATTGATATAAGTGGTGGAAAGAAGCAGAAGCAAGTCAACACTAAATTAATTTTGAACTGTATGTGATTATTTTTTTAATACCAAAATAGATTATATTCAGTAGGGACTAGTTTATAAATCTGAAAAAATTGCAAAGTTCAATCTATACAGACCAAAGTAAGGGAACTTACTGGGAACTCTAGAAGAAGACTTAACAGTGACTATTTTGAATAGAAATTGTTAGTTGTTATACTACTTCATGCAGGTGTAAGTGCAGGCCAAAGTGAGTGCTTTTAGTTTAAGAAGGAAGGTGGACTTCAAGAAGGAAGGAGAAAAGGGGCAGCTGAAGGATCCTGGTAATGGATGTGCAAATCTCAGCCACCAGATCCATCAGACTACAACCGAGGACTTCTGAAGAGAACAAATGCCACAGGCCGATAGTTTTTGAGGACATTAAGGATCTTCTGAAACCCTGTAAAAAGAACCTCACGATAGCAAAGTCAGCAGTTGCTGGGGCAACTAATTCTGCTAAGGCAGGAGAATTAAAGAAATCCACAGCAATGTCTAAATAGAAGGGCAGGCATGCTCTGCTCTCAGCCAAGGCTCCCTGCCCTGCTCCCTCTCCCTCTAAACCTGGCCAGGACACCCAGGTATCAACCTGGGACACACAGCACGTGTACGTAGCTTCGGACGGTGTGATGTGCTCCCAGCTCCTGCCCTTGAGACATAAGGCAGCTCCTGGGGTGTTACAGGATCTCTGGAACTTGGAAGGGCTCAGAGGATCTGCGTTTGGTACAGGTCCTTGGCAGAGTGAGGTTCAGTCAACCCAAGAGAAATCTGCTGATATCTGACTGCTATGGCCAACGGATCTCCACATATCCTACCTCGGAATAATACTGCCATAAAAGATTCTCAGAAGGGCATTAGTTTATATGCTTAACTGTAGAGTTAAAGGAATCCAGAGAAGTTTCAGAGGGGAGTGGAGCAGAAGAAACTACTACAATTATTTAGGGGGCCACCTCACAAGATTTCTGTTTTCAGAGAGTTTTGCGGTCACTTTTGACTACTTAACTCCTGACAGTGATATCAGAGGATGTTTCTCTGAGCCATTATTGCAAATTAACGTACTTCCTGGACATCTTGGTTAAAAAAAAATACCACCACCACTGAGAAGTATCTCAAAATGCCATAGAAACCCCAAGAATCTTCTTCATTGTTCTTTTCTCAAATCAGAGTTACGAAGTGATCACTTCCATACTATCCCAATTATTCATAAGTAGTATGTACTTAGCTAAAACTAAAGCACAGGAAGTTTCTGCAGTGTCAGATCTCTACCTATTTTCTCAGGACACACCTCAGAAATACAAAACTAATAAGGTCCAGACAATGCAGCAGAGGGAAAAATATTAGAAGCAACGTATTTAAAATTTTATCCCGATGAACTGGAAAAACAAACAAAACCAAGCAGCCTGGTAAGTCTTGAACATTGTTAGACTTGTGGCACATGATAAGTTATATATACAGACAGATACGTACACAAGGATGCACATTCTTAGCAAGTTGTCACAGCTACATTGAAGAAAGGAAATTAGGAGAGTTTATAAAAATAAGGAACTACCATTTAGTATTTAGCTGCTCTGCCGAAGCTATGATTTGGGACAAGTACACACATTTTGGAGAAAAGCAGGCAATGTTCTTACTTGCACATTTAGTAGAATTTATAGAGAAAAGTGCTGTGCCATCTTGTTCACCCAATTTTCCTGAGATATGAGGCAGGCTGCTGCAGCAGTGTTAGTGCTGACACAGGTATCACTAATCACGCAGAAATAAATGCATGACATTTTTGCATTTGGTGCACTAATCACCTCCTTAGAAGCCAAGATGCTGCTAGCACGGTGACAGGACTTAATTTACTTTCTCTTCTCAGAGAACAATAGAATTTTACCTATTACACGTGGAGGCAAGTCCTTTCCTGTTAGCTAGGCAGTAGCTAATGAAATGGGTGGCAAGTCTGTTGTAGCAGATTTGAAAATGGGTGTGATATAACGTATGACAAAATGTAAAGGATACATCTGGTTTTTGACCTTACTAGCCAGTCCTGTGGACTGCTGTCATCTTTTCCAGAAGACATTGGACCTCCTAAGGGTGTAATAAAACATTTCATTTTAGCATGACATATACAGAGTTGTCGAGGTTTAAAGTTCAGAGAAGCTGCAAGGGAAGGGTCTTGGTAGCAAAAGGCAGGTGTGGGACCAGTCCAGGTGAAAAAGCAAATTAGACAGAGAAGAGGAAGGAGGCATTGGAATGGAAGCATAGTTAAATGTTACCTCATTACTAGCAATTATTTACATTTCATTTATTATATCCCTATTTAACCAGCTATGGAGATCCTCACCATATGAGCTTCAGGAAATATTTCCTTGCAAAAGTGGGTGGTAACTCAAAGCTAATGCAGATACAAGTGCAAATCAGAACTCCAAATACCAGCATTTCTGAGCTTTGGCGTTTTGGATAAAGTACCACATTCTAATTGTTACTTTTCATTACTCCCACATGAGACTGTTATGAAAATTAATTAGGAAGACACAAAGAAAATTGCAGTCAGAAGATGCAAATTCAAATTTTGGATTGCTTTATGTCTCTAGATCTTACTGGCCTTCTTGATTTGACATAAAAAGGTTTTTGGCAGAAGACCAAACTGTAGTGAGAGATGATGCTCTGAGGTGTTAAAACCCGTGAATAGGAAGAACAGTCTGATTATTGTAGCATTACCTTTTGAATTGGAAGAGAATCAAATGACAAGTTTTGTCACAGTTTGCCTTTGCAATTTTGGGGACCATCTTCTCCAGCTAAGATCACAGAAGGACAAAGTTGTTTATGTGTTTTATAGGGGGGTTATAGAGACAATACGGCTATAGATTTTGCTATGCAATTAGGTGCCTATATGAAAAAAGCAGGGTATTAATATACATGGGAACAATTTACCTCCTTAAACATAGGTGTTTAGTGTTGCTTGAGATGCTCTAACCTCTTTTAGACCTCAGTATAGTAGAAAACACAGTAGAGAATGAGAAGACTCATTATCTCTGGAACAACATCTGGCAGCCAGGTAGAATACTCTGAGACATCTAAAAAGGTACTAGAAACCTGTATCTACAAACCTAAACATTTATGACAGCAGTGTTAGGAGGTGCTGCTCCTTCTGTATTGTTTTGTACTAACATTTTTTTCAGTGGTAGAGCCTGTTCTGTCAAAAAACCTTCCTGCATAACACAGCTCATTTAAAACTTGCAAGTGGCTAGAGCTTTTTGCCCAATACCACAGTCCTATCAGAAAATATTCCTACGAGTAACCTAGGCCAAATCAGTCAATCTCCTGGTGCTTGAGTCATCAGTTAGTACCTGTAACACTGGAAGGAAAGGTACAAGTTAATGTAATGAAGTGTTGCATCTTAAATAAGGCTTTCTTAGTGCATATTAACTGTTTTGCCAGCCCTTTCTGTTTCAGTGTATTTGTTTACTTCAGTGAAGTAGGGGAAGATCCGTCTCGTCAATTAACAGACAAAGGACACCAGGAAAGATCCAGAACAGATACAGAGAAAGAATTTTAAAAGTAATAAGAACAACTTAATAGAAATTTAGGATCTTCCAAAGCACCAACATTGTCAGTAATGCCAAGATATTGCAAACTATGGATTTCATGGGCATCCAAAGCTAGTGACAGAACAGAATAAAATATCATTAATGTTCTTATTGGAGTCTGTGGTATGTTTTGGTATTGCATTGTTATATTTTACAAATGAAGTAGTAACCTGTAGTAGAGAATAATGAAAGCAACACTACTGAAAGGCCTGCAGTCGATAAAACCCAGAATGTAAAGTCATAACAGGAGCTGCGCACCTTATGTATATAAGGTATGTTTAGGGAAAATCCATATTTTTTAGTCTCTGAAGGGAGCAGCTTTTCTCATTTGAATGGAAATCTTAAGTGCTTGTATTTCAGATCTGAGTCTAAAGAGAAAAAAAAAAAATCAAGATTTTTTCATCTGCTTCATTTGAGATCAATTGAAACATGTCATTATGCATAAATTTTAGATTATCTGCATGTTTTGTTTCAATTGTTACTTTTTCATCTTGTTATGTTTATAATAAAAGCACAAAGAACATTTGGAAGGAAGAAAATTTTTCAAATTTTTTAAAAAAATGAAACATTCTGTTCTGAAAATGTTAACATGGTATAAAAATCATAAGTCTTCAAAAGTAATTTAGTCAAAGCCAGCAGGTTCCAATGATACTTCAAATGAGAAGTGATGAGATATATTCCTGTAGGGGTGATGAGCTTATGTATTTAGGGAATAGCAGAACTCCAAAACTATTGCTAGTAATCAAAATAAATAAATATTACCAAGACATGTCCCAGATCTGTCTTGTGTAGTTTATCTTTCATTAGATATTTGAAAAAGTTTTGTGGTGCATGTCAGAGTAATGAAGAGGTATTTTCATCCATTTTATGTACCACATGGACCTCTCTAAAAATATCTTTTTAAAAAAAAAAACCTGGTAGAGTAGGTGGTTGTTTTCTCTGAAAATAAAATCTAAAAAAGAAAATAGAAAACGAACAATCCAGGTGGGATTTGGCTGAATAATAAAATGAAGGTATCTATGTGGGCACCAAGTGCGTAGCTGCAGTTAGAAAGAGTGGATGCTGAGGGCAGGATTTAGCTGCCTACGTGCCGGTGGCTGGTTCTATCTGAGCTGCTGCAAGGCATCCCACCTGGTCTCTGACAACCCAGCAGGGTACAAATCTTCCAAGGGCCTTGTGTCATATCTACCGGTACTTCACAGTCATTGTAAATACCTTTGGGCACTTCACATGGCGCAAGTCATTTACATCTAGGCCATCATAATACGATTAGCCCCTTTAAATGAGCAAGGGAGCCAAGCTCATCCTAGAGCAAACGCCTACGCTTAGACAGCTGAGTCATGCCCTGTACTCTGCAGCTGTACTGACAATATCACCACTGACATAGCAGGAGCTTAGGCAGTTATGCATGGACACCAAAATGTAGGTGTTCCTATTGTGAATTGAATCCCACCTCCATTATTCTAAAATTTGGATTTTTTTTTTTTTTTTTTTTTTTTACTTCATTTAACAGCTCAATTTTTAGTAGGCTAAAGTCAAAAATCAATCTTGAAGTTAGTAAGCAAATTCCTATTGTTTCTTTGTGGATTTTTTTTTTTTTTAAAGGCAAAACCCAAAGGCTTTCCCAAAGGTGTTTTGTTTGCTTTTAATTGCATGAGCGTCTTTAGCCAGCAGCTTATTAATTATTACTTTGAAGTACTAAAACCCACTAGTAAACCAGGAGAGAAATAATTCATGCTTTAGCCTATGACTTTTTTGATCCAGTTTTATGCATTGTATCTCTGCATGCATCTACATACAACTCATGACTTCAAAGTCAACATGAACTGTTCTACAATGAGAAATTTCCTGTAATTACAAATATTGTGTAACTATGGGAAATAATTACAAATTGTTACAAGTCTTAAAGTTTAAGTAACTTTTTTCCAATAACATCCTTGCAGCCTAATTTGAATTCTTCCCAAGGAAATTGGCCGTGTAGGATTGAATTATAGCAATAACATCTGAATTTAAAGTGCTTATCAGGGTAATCATGATTAGATCCCCTTGTATTCATGGCTATATAATATGCAATTTCATCAGGTTTTTCTTTCAGTCAGCTTTATTTAATATGTATTTAAGCAAGAGCTAGTAAAACTGAAAAGAGTGCATTTTACATACAATTTTATGCTTATGGTAAATCCACAGGAGGGAAATGTTTCTGTGTCTTAGTCAAATATTTAGATTCTCTGGACATATTTTGGATCATACTGTGGTCAATACAGCCCCCTTTGAAGTCAGTGGGAAGTGGTCCAATTAGAATTGCACAAAACCTAACTTTTCCACTGCAATAAAACCCACATGTTCAAAATACTTTTCTATTCCATTCTAAAAGCAAACAGTTGCTTTAAAAATGTGTTTTCCTTGAAAGAAAATGTTTGTTCCAGTTCCTCAGCATGTTGTTCTAATTCATTATTTTTAATATTTCTAGATATATTTCTCTGATGGGCTTTTCTTCTACCCCAAAAGGAATATAGAGCCTCACCAACAGGATTAATTAGGTTGCAACTTATGTCTCTTTCCTAAGGCCAGTTATTCTGACACAATACCATTTTACCTCCTTTTTATAAGTCTTGAACTTCTGTCAATGTTTACATAGAAAGAGAGAGTCAACAGAGCATCAGTTCCAATATTAGTCTCAGTGCTCTGATAAATCTCATTTATATGGATACTCCTGTAAGTCAGACATTTTCTATAGTAATCTTTAGTGATAACGTTATTGCGATGGAAACTCTGGAAAGGAAATAATTTGCATTCTTATCTAGTGAGGTGAACCAACAAAGAAAGCTAAAAAGCAGATCTCATGAGCTTCCTATGTCATGAAAAGCAAAGTCATGAACTTTCCATCTCTGGCACGTCGACGTGTTACACGCCTCCTGATAGACATTACATTCACCCAGTAATTGCTACAGTCTTTATGGGCAACACTCGAAAATAATTTCCTTCGAGGAGAGCTTTAGCTCAGGTTAAAGAAAAGTCCACCGCCAATTCTTAGCATTTGCATAGCGCGTGTCGTTATTTCTGTAGCTCAAGAGACTGCATTGCAGCCCATAATTCCTTTTTAACCCTGCCATACTCCTGCTGCCATGGAAACTCTAGGTGTCTTTGACAGACAGGCAGTGAAGTTCTCTTAGCCTTTTCTGCTGTCTCTTTTAACAAGCTTTGCCCTCTGCCAAGCTTGCTGTAAGGACTCACAGGTTACTTGAAAATATAGATTTCAATCATTGAAAAAGCTCAGATATGACATGAGTTAGGACCAAACACTCCGATAAGCAACACAACTTGCAGATAATAAATCTATGGTTATTTCCAGGTAACTGATCAATATTTGTTTTCCACTGGGCAATACAGGAAGTTGAAAGGAATTTGGTATTAACTGCATCTGTTTTTTGTAAGATGGGAAATAAAGAAAAAACTTGGCTCCAAGTCTGTTATAAGCATACTTGCTCATTTTTACTGCTGGCTAAGTGTTGTTTATTATTATTATGGTGGCATATTTGGAGAGACTGTATTTAAATATTTTCTTTTTCTTTAGAGAATCAGATACTTTGTTGCTGATGAAATGATTTTCTTCCCTGTTGCAACCTGTTCACAGTTATTTTTGGATAGTAATGTGCTCTATTAGTCAGTTTGCTGTTGAATTTTCTGTGCTTCCAGCTCATAATTTGCATCTGATCTGACTTTCACACTGCACAACATTTTGCCTCATACCTCTAAAATGAAGATAAGCTAAATTCAAGCTTGTTACAACTCCAGTGTTTTTTATGATTTTCAAAACAAGAACTACATGACATGAAACCGTGAAAATGTCATATTATCCAACTATTCCAACCTTTCATCTGCAAAACCCTTTGATTCAGGCAAACTTTGGTAATCCTACAGGCCAAGTCCCTGGTCAATAAATGGGATCAAACCTGTTTAACCCAGTAAATGTCCTGCTCAGCCACAGCATGGCTCCAGCTTTCCCAGCTCTGTTTTTCCAGCTCTACGATACTGGAGGAACACAGACGCACCCACAGTCCCAGGTTTACTTCTGCTGAAGACATTGAGTAAGTACAGATACACAGCCCTACCCCACTTTCAATTCCTTTAAGGACTTTTGTAATTGCAGCTATTACATCAGAGACCCACTGGGACCTCCGCAGACAAAGTACAACTTTTTCATTACAATACAGGGCAGAAGGAATGCGAATTGCCTGCTTCCTTTCATACTACTGTGGCATTTAAAAAAAAAAAAAAAAAAAAAAAAATCTCATTTCAAAACAATTTTTCTCCCTCCCTTCCCCCGAGTTGCATCATTCAATTCCTACTCATCCTTAGTAGGATGAGTATTAGCTGGAATTCATGATCTTGCACAATAAATTAACAGGTTTTGGTTGCTTGGTAACCATCACCTCTTGGTGTTTTATTAGGAGCCAAGTGTTGACAGGAAAGGTGAATTTTCTAATTTGCAATATATTTGGGACCATTTCTTTGCAAGTTTACGTTGTGTGCTTATAGTATCTGCACCCTTTCTCATTTGTGCAAATGTTAATGCTTACTTATCCCAGTGTGACAGCTGCGCATCTTTCTACACTGCTTGCATGAATAAGCTCTTATGTATGCTCATACAGGTAGATTTTTCAGCAGCTCATCTAGAAGCCTCTGAAAATATATCCCGTGAAGTAAATGAATGTGTAAGGGTAAGTAGAAAGTGGGTATGTCTTTCAGATGTTCATTTTTTATTCTAATTTCTGAGAGTCAGGAAAAAGAGATGGTTGAATTTCTGTATTCCTAGTTGAAT
Source organism: Astur gentilis (assembly GCF_929443795.1). NCBI lineage: Eukaryota > Metazoa > Chordata > Aves > Accipitriformes > Accipitridae > Astur > Astur gentilis. The sequence goes on from NC_064891.1 coordinate 19,120,717, forward strand.
TGAGTGATAACTTGTATTAGTAAAGAAAAGAACTGTTATCAAGTGATAGATTTCCAACTTTTAGGCCTTTTAAAGTAAAAAAAAAAAAAAAAAAACCAAAACAAAAAAACCCCAAAAACCAAAACAACAACAGCAACAACAACAAAAAAAAAACAACAAAAAACACACCACCCAAAACCACAACTATATGCTATGTGTTGCCAATGTATTTTGCTTTCTAATCTACATAAAATTACAATAACAGCCAATGATCACGGCAGGACTGTATGAACACAGCTCCAAAGATAAGATTAAACAGAAGCAAGTAGCTAAACACAACACTAGCATTCCTGTCAAATTATTAAATAACTAATTCATTAAACCACAGAGCCAAATTAGAAAAGCTGGCCATTTGTGCATATAGACACACTGTAGTTAGGATAATTGGGACCAGCTGTTGTACTGTTTTGCTTCTGGAAGGGATCCAACACTATTTGAAGGCAACGCCGCAACATGGAGGCAGGCTGCAGAGTGATGATAGTGTTTCTGCTTCCACCCTTCAAGCCCTTTTTCCTCAAGCAGTTTATCTGACAGCTACGATGACTCAAGCTCCGTCCACCTCATCGAGCAATCATAAACCAGCTGGAATGATTGGGCCCAGAATTAGTTGATGAAAACCACATAATTGAAACCTCTCCCAGTAATCCATTATGGAGAGAGTTTTACCATCCCCAAACACATACCCACTTTCATATACTATTATATCAGGACTAAAAACCCCTTTACCTAGATTAAAAAGCCAAAACAGGATTAAAAGTAAGCTTTTTAAATACATATTTTCAAATTTCTAGTTCCAAATGTTTTCCATGGGGAAGAACAAACTACTGCAAAAACCTCATTTTTAAACTTGGCAATTTAGATATTATTGCATAGCACAGTATGAGAGCTTACATAAATGCGAGCTATAAAGGTTACTGCAAGAGTGTCTGAAAAAGACTGCACATTAAATAATCTTTTATTCCATAACATACATTTGGGTCAAAACAAAAAAGGGTTTAAGGAAAATATTACAAATCCTATAGTAATAGGTATACATTTGTGAATTAAATTCTCATTTTAAAACAGAAAAAAGATTTAAGTAGTAACATGAAAGTGCTCTGTTGCTTATATGCTCTATGTCAATTTAAAATATACACTTTTCTATCCTTTACAAAAGCATTCTTGTCTGAGGGAAAAAAAAAAAATATCTAATTTGATGGAATTACAGCAAGTCTGTGGCATTTTAACTGAGATTCAAAGGTATAAGTAACTTCAGGTATCACTGTCCTAAAATATTTTGTTCATATCTTGCAGACAGAGTGGACAGTAAGCACTTAAGTCTACTTTTTCACCTGCATCAAGCAACAGATTATGATGCTGAACTTGTTCACATTTTTCTACCTTTTAAAGGACAAGAAATCAATTAAAACTTCCAGAAAAGAAGAGTATTTTTTGGCAGGGTGGGGGAATAAATAAATAGAACAACCCCCCCAAACAAATACACCAAGACTTAAAACTAAGATAATTCTTGAATTGGGGGGGGGGGGGGGGGGGGTCAACAACAAAGGTACTTGTGCTTTTCAATTTCTTCCCCTTGATTGAAAATTTTTTATTCTTCCACTTAATCTGAAACTTTTTTTATTACATCACTGTCTGTTCTTTGGATTGCTTTTCATCTCTGACAAAAATTTGAAGGCAATCAAAGTAGATGGACATACCAGCTCTAGACTACAAGACACAAGGAAGGGTATGTTCTGCAAAGACCGACTCTCTATGCCTCAAACTGGAATCATGGCATATTAACACAGAGCTGTACAACACCTGAGCTGGTTACTCCTATTTAAAGTCTGGAATTGTTAATTCAGGCTTTACAAAGCTTTGAGAAATTAGGCTTAATATCATCTCGGCACAGTGCTGTGTCCTATGGAAGCATCAGCTCAGGTTAGTGCTGGCTTGGGGATCACTGCCGAACAGGTAGTGTATGAGTGTGCACATGCACATATATAGGGAAAACATTGTCACAGAAAGTAGCATTCTGCTGTATAACTACTTCACAGCTCATCTAGGGAGGCATCAAATAATCTTCACTGCAAATTAAGTCTCTGTTATTCCTTTTACCTTCTAAAGTAAATTTCTAAGGACAGCTAAAAAAGTTTTTCCTCTGTTAAGGACTCCAGATCCACCCACAACTTATAATTTAAGGCATTGTCCTCTGAATAGATTACAAACCACACAACAACAACAACGAAAAGAGGCAGCATTAATACCACTGTGTCTGTTGGGTACAGTCTATTGACAGGGTTGTGTTGAGTCACACGTGAGGGTCGTGTGAATTAAAAGCCTTAGGCATAAACACACTTTAAAGAAAATGAATGTAAGTGATTAAAATTATATTTTCATTCATATAACTAAACCCCCCATCACTGCCAAAGACGTTTTCCTCACCAAAAGAATTCTCAGGATTATAATCTGAAATACATACCAAGGATCAACACGAAATACATTACTGCAAGTGTGTAACTCAGCAATTCAGAGCAGACATCTCACTAACATTACAATAAATCTTCCAATTTCCTCAGTTCCTTTTATCTTATAAAATAAGCATGAAAATAACACGACTGAAGGCCTATAACTCCAATAGTTCCTTCAAAACAAGACAGCCTTTCTTGTAAGTGTAAATAACATTCAAGAGCCATCAGACTTAAAAGGTAACTTTAAAAAGTCTCAAGCCATATAAATTACAAGGCAAGTACCAGCTAAGTAAATATATTTAGCCCATTTTAGCAAGTAGAATCACACGTGACAAATCACAGAAACCCTCTGCCGATATCCTCGCCCATTTTCAAAGAGAAGCACCACAAAGCCCCAAGAGCAAGCCAAGAAATAAATTGCAACTCAGCAATCACCAAATGAGGCCCTGACACCTTCTCTCTGGGAACAATAAAAGTATCAGTCCTTTATTAAGCTCTGAAGACACTGCTTCTGGAATGACTGGGCTACAGCAGTCCTCATGTTTTTCCAGAAAACAGCTATGTGTCCCCCACCCTCTCCCACCCATCTTTCAGAGGAGGGTCGTCCCTCTTGTTGCCCGTTGTCAGCCTCAGCCCAGGTGGTCAGCACATCAGAGAGGGCATTTGTTTTCTGCCACTTGGAGCAAGCACAGCAGGAAGGGGTTACCTTTTCCGCCAGCGAGTGCTTAAAATGAGCTTTCTGACCACTACGTTTCTTCTTTTAACATGAAATACCTCACATCTTAGGCATCTGACTTTGAAAGGCATATGACTTTGTCATATAAAGTCTTGGAAACTTGAGCAATAATAAAAAAAGTGTTTAAAGCCCTGTATTTAGTTATGTACTACAGTAATTTTATGCCCCGTTTTCCATTTATTTTTAAATCATGACAAATTACATTTTCTCCTAGGTAGAGAACTTGCATTTTACTTCTTTCAGTTTTAGGTTAGATATCTATCAAGAACTGGTTGTTCTACAGGGATGAAGAGCTTAAAGTGCATAGCCTCAATTGCAGAGCCCATGTTAGGCTGTTCTGGAAACAAACCTGATGGGGGGGACATGCAGCAGAAATCAGTTCTTTATTTTGACAATTTCTGCAAGAAAAGAGAAATATTGTTTTGCAATGAGTGGAAAGTAGTTTCCAGTGAATCAGTAAGTGGGAAAAAAAACAAAACAAAAAAAAAAAAAAGCTGTGTGAAATGAAACTAAGCATATTTTTTTTTTTTTTTTTGACTGTGAAGTCTGAGAAAAGGAAAGGGAGGTTAAAGAGATGATTGTACAGTTTTTCTACTGTGCATTGTCAAGAAGCATCATGTTTTGTTTTCATTCTTAACAGATAAGCCAAAACACTATGTTCTAGTGAGACCTTTCTCATGTGGGGAAAAACACCCTGAACTTTTAAGGACTCTCCAGCCCAGGCCCTTGCTGCTGAGCCTTACTTGGTGCTGCAAGACAAAATTATAGATCCTTCCTCTGTAGTGGTTAAGTATTAACTGCAAGCTGTTCCTTGAAACTCTTCAATATGCTACATTTTAAAAAGATGGCTTTTTAAAATAAAACTATAGAGGTAGCATTTTTTTCAGTTTCAAGAAATACTACACCACCACTACAGTTTAGATGAATTATGGATAGACATGTACGTTGAGCCTGAAGATGGCTCTGTGTCATCAAATTCATCTGTCTTCTGGCAAGCCAAAGAATGCAAGGAGATCCTACATCTATTTCTTCTGTACCATTGACAGTTGAATGCATGACACTTATCTGCAAAAATCTCAAATGTACATACATGGATTACAAAACAGGAGAATCTCTTACATGTGAACTAAGACCCTGGTCTCACAAATGAGAGCATCTGCTTGAAATTTGTCTCTACACTTTCAAGTAGAGAAATCCCTGAGAAAGCATGTGTCTTTACATTCAGGTTTTGATTAAATAATGATCTCAAACTGTGGTTGATTTTAGACCTAGGCACTACTTATTTATTAGAAACTAAAGACAACCAATTTGGCTAAACAGAAGACATTCAATCTCCTTATATTTAATACAATAAAAGGAAATAGTTTTCTAGTATGTATATTAATTTAATGTGCTGAAAGCCGTCCATAGAAAAAATTTGTTTTAAAAAAGTTACTGGAATTTGAAATCTGATTTACATGGCTGGAAATCTAACCAAGGCCAAAATGTCTTGCATGTAAGTTTGAGGTGATGTTGATGCAAGTAGGAATCATAAGATTGCAGAGCCTCTTTAAGTGTTTGCCATGTGGCAGAAAAAGAACTTAAGCTTAATGATCATCTTATGTAATGATCATTCTTATTCTTCATTTCATATGAGAAGCTATTTTAAACTTACGTTACCCATTTTAAAGCATGGATTTATTCTGTGTTACTAATTAAAAATCACAAGGTCTGCACAGCTAAGTATGTTAAAGATTAAGGATGAAATCACTGATGACTGGCTCAATATATCAGGTTACAAATGCTTACCTGACACTAAATTCCCAGATACAGAAAACATGCTCCAAATTGTGTAGTGTTAGTACTCAGCTAAGTAGGCAGCTGTTTACAGAGCAAGCAGACAGCAGCGTACAGAATTTCATCAGATAAGCTCCAGAACTTGTGCTCGTCATTTGAAAGCTTGAGCAAAGGCCATGGCCAACAGGGTGCCCAGAGAGGAGAACAAGGGGTTGTGGCACTTCCTGATGCTCAAAGGGAAGGAAGTTCCCTGTAAGGTGTCTTGTGTAAGGATGATACACAAAGTTCCTTTCACCCTGAAAATGAGGCAGTAGATTTGGGCATGTGTTGTAGAACAGTGCAGCCAGTGGTACTTTCCTACCTCAGCAAGAAGAAAAAGCAGAGTCAAAACAACTGTTTTCCTCTGTTTCTGGAAGAGAATGTCTGAATGATCACTCGTTACAAGAATTTCTGGGTGTTTCTCAAGATGTAGGTCCTGCCAATTTAAGATTTCCACATGTAAGTCTCAAAACAGCGTATAAGATTGTAATTCCCTCTGCCCCCCCCCCCCTCTTTTTTTTTTTTTTTTAAGTATCTCATGCATTAGATCTATTGTCTGGACACATGTCTCTTTGTCCAATATCTATTCAAGTATACAGCAATATGTCCAGCAAAGCAACCAGTTATTCTTCCTTGGTTTTGTGAGGGACTTTCCTTTCTATGAGAGTAGACTAGGAGCTCCTGTAACTTCAGAGGCAGAGCTGCAGGTTAGAGCGTAAATCTTTTTTTCCATTCAGTGATTCTTTTGTCAGGACAAGCACAGAGTTTGAGACGGATTTATCCCTCTACCTTGAGTCACAGGAGGAAAAATGATGTAGAGAAGGTATAGAGGAAAGGGGCGTAAATGTATACAGAGACTCACCCTGTTATACAGCAGGTCATCTGGCAGCCTGGGTGTACAGTTCAGACCTGACACCCAGGCGAGTGCTTTATACACCAAACAGGCCCGGCCTCCCAAATACCTAATGTAGATTCACATTCTAACCCAGCGACCGTCTCATACAGAGCTTAACATGCTGTTGAGTTTCTACAGCAGCCTTTTGCAATCTCAGATGCAAGAGATAAATTGTGCTAAGGGGGTGCTGAATCCAGTATTCCCACGGAGGCAAGGCTGCCGCTGTTCCTGGGTCCAGCCAGTAGCAAGGCTGAGCGTGTATTCCCAAGAAGTCCGGACACAACCACATTTATAACACATGCACATACACACAGCCAACCACACAGACCAAACACTCAGCACTCCACCACAACCAGCACCAACAGCCTCAGCCTGTTCCCCTCTCCGGCAGTCCAGGGTGAAGGTCTGTTAATGGGAAACACACACATGTATTTGCACCCCTGAAGTAGCCGGGCTTAGACAACTTGGTCCATCCAGTGGCTGCTCCTGGATCCCCCGGATATTCATTAGCAATCACATTGGCACACAGCCCCGCACCTGTTTCAGTTGCCGGCACCAGACACCCGTGCCTCATGATCTCACCTCAATGTTTTTCCCTTGCATCCCACGAGGAGTCCCATACCCCTTTCAGGCAGCACCCTCCTCAGCCTAAAAGGTCCTCTGGAGCACCTTTTCTTTCCATCATCACGATGGGCATTGGTGCCGGACCATGGGGTTGACCACCCTCCTGGGACAGCCTCAGGATGCAGCAGATCAGGCTGCTCGTCCATCCGCCAAGGTTATGGGGGTTCCCCTCCCTGCCTTTGCTCCTCCGCACTCCTTCACCTATGTAGATGGGAGCTTTTTGTCACATAACCGAACAATAATTGTGAAGAAGGGAAGAGATTGTAAGAGAAATCCAATTACCAGGATGCGATTAGGGTTTTAAGATAGGTTCATTAGTGGACTGAGCAACCATAAAGTTACTCCACATGGAAGTCAAATAATGTATCAGTTAAGCTATCCAAGCCTCAGATTCAGTTCAAGCTGAATCTGAGCATACCAAAATAAAGCGAATTTCTGTGACACTGCATACTCTCTGAACCATGAAAGTAATCTCATTGCAAAGTATTTGTAATCATTTTTGGACACTGTTAAATTTTGTAGAAAGCAAATTAGTTACAGTTGTAGAAAAAAATTTGAAATGTCAACAATGCAAGCTTTTTGTTGATTGCAAAAGACATTTTCCATCTGGTCCCAAGCATGAAAATATCCTGAAGTGACCTGCATATGCCAGAGCTCAGCTGAACTGAATGATAATGTAATCCTGCAAAAGTCTCCAAACAGGGAAAAGCCTTTTCATTTAGGGCTAGATCCTTCTTCCGCTGAAGTCAATAGCAGAACTTCCATTGACTCCTTTGGCAGGACAAGTGTCAAAGTTATCCAGTATAATCACTTTTGAAATGCAGACAGAGATACACACACAGAAACTATAGGCTACATACACTTGGGGCAAATAACTGGCATAGATAAAGAAATCTAGAAAGACATTCCATCCCACTGATATTTGAGCTTTACAGTCAGAATACGGCTAAGATAAAACAGTGTACTGAAACACTTTATATGAACTACAGTTAATGAAAAGGATTATTTTCCAATTGCAAGGAGAAGGAAGAAGACAGTTAGAGAGCAGTCGCAATCTTAACGATACACATTTTTCCCCTCATTATAGCTTAAATTATGTGAAATTGCAATATATTTCCTCCTAAAACATACACCCAGTAAAAGGCAATTACAATAAGTCTTTACAAAAAATGCTCATAAACACACTTGTGGCTCTCAAAATGGACCTTGTAATGTATACCAAAAATGGATATGAAAATCTTGCTATCAGCCTTTGCACAAATGGACTGTAATTGGGGCTAAATTAGCCATAATAATATAACATATAATATATTTAGATATTAAAATGGGAAAATGAATATTAATTACTATAAATAGTAAGGCTATAAATCTCAGTAATAGTGATGTAGTGAGCTACAGTCTTTGCTTTATTTATTCATCTTAGGTAATACTTTGAATAAGATTTTACATTTTTCAGCTCCAGCTTGCTAATTTCCTTGCCCATGTCTAATTTCTTCAATTTGCTAAGTTATTTTCTAAGAAGTGCTTTGTAGATCTGCATAGAAGACACAGCAGATGGTTTAGAAGAACACGCTGGTTCTGAACAGGGAAAGACAGTACATTTCTTCCCATCACCAGCAATGCATGATTATTTTCAAAGTACACTAAAACATACAGATGTGCTTTTGATGTTCATTTGAATGCAGTATTTTCTTTCAAATTATTTTCTGCTAAGCCTTAAGTACCAGCTTCCATCCTTTTAAATTTAGTTCTTTTCCACGGTTATATTAGAAACTGTGTGTTCAGAGGCTTAAGTACCTGTAGTTACACAGACTAACTCCACGCTGCCAAAGGCTAAATCACACCAAAAAAACACCATTAACTCATATGCATTACTTGTTTACGTACACTTAAGAAACAAGAGCCAAGCAAACCTTCTGACCACTCAGATGAGAAAGGTTGTTCATCATCCAGGAAAAAGGGAAAATGAAGTGACTATCAAAATATTTATCCCAGCTATTACAATAGTATTTTAACGACTTGCTAATTGCCAAGTAACAAACCATCCCTCCAGGCCTAGCCTTTGGAATGATGTGGGACATGTGTACAGTGTCTTGGGAGAAAAAGAAACACAGCACCCACTGGCTTAGTCAGCCAAGCCATGTACCCCTGAGGACTCCCTTATTGTTTTGAAAGGGCCAGGAGAAGAAACTCAGAAGCGCTTTTTACAGTACTGCTCTTTGGAATCCAACATATTTCCGTGTACATGGGCTGACACACAGAAAGGCAAAAATAAACTCCCCACTTCTCCTCCTGCATTTGCTTTTGAGAAGAATCCAAGTGTTTGACAGTGCCAACACTCATGTCAGGTCCCAGCATTAAGGTCCGGGTAATTCCTCCATGGCTGCATGGAGGGAGAATTTTTCCTCCCTTCAGAGTCGGTCACAGTTAAGTTCTAAATTCATAACTGGAACATAATTCACACAGCAATTTACATGCACAGAGAGATTATGTGGCCTCACTCTGGAATGCTGCACCACAAAGGAAGTTTCTATAGTTATTTAAAGCAAGCAAGCCTTTCCCCAGCTATTAAAGAAATTTAATCTTCTTATCCCTATATGGAAGCAGTCTTTGTTTATGAAAAAAAAAAAAAAAAAAAAAAAATCCCCTTGCAACGTCCTAACCCCTCACCATTAAGTTTTCTGTTCTTTTTTCCTTGGCAAAGAAATTGTGAAGGAATGTGAAAAACTTTTATTAGGTGTTTATTATCAATTACCAAATAATGAGAAACAGCAAAGTTAATGGGAAAAAAGTTATCTCTGGATTTTGGGTTAAATTTTCCTTTTCCCATGGGAAACCCTGTAAGAGAAGGACAAAGAGGAAGCAATCTGTGAGGTTTCTCAGATGGTTCCAGCAGGGCTGACAAACAGACAGGGTTATTTTCCACTCCCCTCCCTCACCGAACCATCAGGGAATCTGACCCCTGTGTCTTGTAAGCTGTACCAATGTCACCAAGAAACAGGTGTATTCTTCAGGAGAAGAATCAGTTCAAGCTTAAAGGGCTTCCTCCACTAGCTGCTCAGGAAGACCAAAGCATAGGCAAAGCTATCACGTTAGGCTGGCTACCAGTGTCACAGGCAAACAGGAGAGGCTTCTGGTCCCTGCTAAATTCCTCGTCTGGTAAATGGGTGAGAAGGGTGCTAATAGGGGAAGAACTGTACAGATCAAAGGCTCCATTCCAAAAAAGCTTCCTTGTGATGCCTTTTATATTGGTTTCTCAATGAATTTGAGGCATAGATTGCAAGTTATTAAATCTGAATATCCTTGGATATTTTGCTAGGAGTGGTCCTAAACGCCGTGTTTGCGTACAAACCGTGTCCTAACCAGTGTTCCCATTACTATAAAGACAGCTACAGGAAAGAGAATTGGCCATCTCTCCCACAAGAGCAAATCACATCCTTCAAATACATCATTCTTTGTTCACGCATCTCATCTTTGAGATTCTTGTGATACTCCAGCACAATTTCAAGGAGAAAACAAGCATCTTTTGCACGCATGAAAGGATATCCCATTTATAATAAAATTCTAACGTCGCAGAACACAAAAAATGCCACAATAACTATTATTCCAAAGTGCTTGCCACATAGCTACAGGTGCATTATCAAGTTACATACAATACTAAAACTGCTACAAAAATATCGTCTCTTTCATTGGAAAGTTTCACCTTCGGTCTTTTGGGTTTTTAGTACTAAATAGTTATAGTCCAAGAATCCCGTGTAAGAGATGAATGTGGTTTGGAATTTTATGTAGGGTAGAATAAGAAGCAAAGAAACCAAGACCAAGCTCAATTGACATTGACACCTTCATACACACAGAAGGTCAAATCTGATACTAATTGTTAGGCATGCCAAGGGGGAAATAGCAACACTGAATTATTATTACATTGTCTGGACATTTTATTATTTCACATGCCAAGGTTTGAGCACAGCTGAGTTCCCTGATGTGAAAGTATCTAGAAGGTATATTTTCCTTCCCAAGATTTTTACGATAGGCAATAAAAATTTTAGCTTGAAATCCAAATGGTATTTTAGTTGTAGAAGTGGCAGGAGGTCCATATGTATTCCTTATCATATCCATATCCAGCATTATTGCCTTAGGGGTGAAGGGTCAAAAGCCATCATTAAAAATAAAATGTCATCCCAAACTCCTAAGGTCTACGAGTCATTAAGAAGTGATCTTTCATCATGGCTTTCCTCAGCTGTAATAGCATAAACTATGCATTTCCTTTTTTTAACCTTCATTCCAGTCTCTACGGTCTAAAGAATTGGCTTCTCTGCTGTGCTTCATGGCCTGGTCAACCATTAACCAAGTCAACAAACAGCAGCAGAAAGAAACCATCTCTATTGTAGACTTTTTGGGAACTCACCTGAACTGAGTTTGATAAAGAAACAAAGAAAAGACTAATCTCAGTCATCCAAGCTTTCCTTCTCCCATCCCACTTGGGAAGGGTATCCCTTTGCCTATCTCAATCAGCCATGACTGGCTACTTTTTCATTCGCCATTTGGATCGGAAAAATAATTATTTAAGTACCCTCGTCTGAAGAGAGCTGTATGATAACAAGAAAAGAAAAGCAGATACGAAGGGGAAAGGGTAAGGCAATCGAGGGACTGTAGTGGGTTCTGAACGGCAAGTTTCAGTAACTTGAAAGGCTGTACTATCAAACTTGTGAGGAAGTGGGGGGAATCACAGCCCTGAGTGGGTGGTGTGGGGAAGCTGGGAGTACTGGGAACCAGAGCCGCGGTGGGAGGCCAGCGCGTGGGTTGGCGTGATCAAAGGCACTTGGTTCCCGCTGCAAGCGCCCTGACAGGAAGCAGCTGGGGCTGGGAACACTGCTGGAGGAAGGCTGCTCACAATAAGAGGAGTGCTTTGGTGGCCAAAGCACTCGTCTCGTGGTCCCTGGTGAGCCTCCAGTGCTCGCTGGGGAAAGGAAGCGCAGTGGATACTCTCCACCAGCCTTAGCTCTTCATTACATCTGTTATCAGTGGCTTTATTTCCACTTCTATTTGTACAGTTTTCTCCAAGTGAGTTAATTTAAACTTTGCCATTTTTTTTGGTAAGATTCTTGCACAAAGTTCATTCATCACTAAATTTCTTAAGGAGATGCTCTTTCAGTCACCTAGAAAAGCTTTCTCAGCTTTCCCACATTAAGTTCTGTATTTCACAAGAAACCATACCCCCCCGCCTTGACTCAAGTTTTCTACAATCATTAATTGCAGTGCTTTAGATGCATTTGATACCTGTAGATGCTGGCACTGGGAAAGTGGAGAGTGGCAAACCCAACCAGTTCAAGTAACTTAAGGCACCTACTCTTGTGCCCATTAAAGACTACAGCCTCAGCATCCCGTTTCCAAAACCTGTTCTTACACTCAAGAAACTCCAAAGGTACCGAGCACATTTCCCCACTTCCAACAAACCGGGCATTTTTTGTAGGTAGGCAACAGCAACCAAGCCCCCTCAGTGAAACAGCGAGGAAAGCACGTACCTACTTTCAGGCGGCCACAAGCACTGAGCAGTTCCTCTACAGAAGCCCAGAGACAGAAGATCCTACCAACCCTCCAGCAGGCATTGAGCAAGGGCATGAAAACAAGGCATGGCTAAAGGAAACCAAAGAGCAGCCTAAGGCAAGAGCTGGAGATTCAATAGGTCTCCAGGCCAATGGCCAGGGGGGTGGGTGGGAGCCTCAGGTGAGGCCACTCAGGGCCGGTAACACTTATTAGGGCTCCTCCAGCCCTGACACTTGCAACTGTGAAAGGAAATTTGGTGTGAAGTTTCACAGCGCGTGGCGTGTCTGGCAAAAATCTAATCTGAGCAAACTGGCAGTCTTGGCCTAAATTTTAACCAAAAATGAGCATGAGGAGAGTTACCTGTCAATCTTTTAAGAAACAGCAGATTTAAAATCCAAAGCAAAGAAGTAACAAATCAGAAGACTAGGTGAAAAAACCCTAAAACAACACATCCCCCCTGCTATCAGATCATATCATACCTTAAAAATCATGTATTACTTCGTTCTTCCAAAAAAGACAATCAATGGTATATTTACAACATCTTATATAGGTATAAATTCATAAGATAGACCTATTAGGTAAATAAATTCCTGTATTTTTATTAGGGAAAACTTTTTCCAGTTTTTATACACCACAAGGAATGATCATAGGAGTATCAAAGGTGACATAATACAAATATGGGTCATTTGTAAATTTGGAAATTATTTGCTTTCATTACTGTGTTGCAAAGTTCATCATGACCAGTTTCAGCACTGATTCTTCTTAAATCACAGTGGAATCTAGAAAAGGCAGTGAGACCTTGAAATGTCAGATATGGTTAAATCTGGTTCAATTTAGGTAACTCAGTCTTTAAAATTTTATTTCCATATACTTGAAAATGTTAGCAGTTCAGCTCGTAACAAACTCCATAGCTGGGGTTTCAGTACAAATCCCTTTTCTCAGGTGTGTCTCTAAATGCAATGGTTCAGCCTGGAAATATGGTACACTTTTTTAGATTAACAAGTTACTTGAGAATGGCAGTTAGCCACTTCTTTTGCCCATTCAAAGTGCCATGGAGTTTAAACATCATTTCAGACATTTCAAACACCAGTTCATGCTCCAAAACTAGGTACATCTGTATAGCCTAAATGTTTATTAGAAATAGTATTAATAAAGGCTGATAAGTCACAAAATATTAACCTCCTCAGCTTCATAAAACTAAAAAATATTACACGGTTTTAGTTAAAAACAATAATGAAATTAAAATATTCATCTGAGTCTTGATTTGGATTTTATTTCTTTCAAATCTGAAGTAAAATATGGATTTAATTTTAAAGGAATGTTTTTATTACAAATTTTGTAGCTGTCACATGTCTAATTGATTACAAACAAAAAATACGTAAAAGAAATTAAGTTCTGTAGCAGCTTTGGGGGTTAGATTAGATCTCAAGATGAACAAATAATAGTAACGAAATAGAAATGTTAACCATCTTTCATTATATGTCCTTCATTATCAAATTAATAAGAGTACTGCTTTTTTGATAGTTTAGAGATCTGTCTTCAGGAAAGAAAACAGTTTGTTATGGAAAACATCTCTGTTAAAATTTAGAGCTGTAATTACAAATGCAAACTCAATTAAGAATATACAATTAAATTAAAGCTGTGCATCCCATAGCCCAAATTTATTGATGGATGCTGTCTAGGTACGACTCTAACTCTTCATCTCAGCTGTACCTGGGAGACATAATTCTTAACTGAAGTAATCCAGACTATTTCTGCCCCAGGAGAGCTTTGCAGAGAGAACGAGTCCCTCCCAAAATCCTAACCTCCCTGGAGGAGCATACCTATTGCTGCAGGCAAGCTGCAGGCCTGTTGCTGGTGTAAACCCTTTTATTTGATGTGATGTATTCACGTGCTTGTCAAACCTATAGTCACTGTTTAAAACGCTTGGGAAGTGTAACAGCGTGGCAATGTCGTGGCAGCTACAACAACCCCATATGTGCGAAATAAAATTATATAGAGATATATATATAAAATGGGCCAAATTCACAGCACATAAAAATATGTAGCAATATGTTAAATGAGGATGTTTCCCATTATTGTAGTGCAGCATGTGTTTATGCTTTTGGATGTCTGTCCAGTTTTATGCCTTACATTATTTATTCCTTTCATTCCTTTTGTTTTGCCCAGCTAGAAACAAAGGGAAGAAGTAGTATCATGTAACCAATTAGCTCCTTGTGGACATAAGCAAATGTCCCACAGATGGTTTGCAGACCTCTATATGTTATGTTCTTTCCAATCCAGAGATCGGAGTCACGGTGTACCATGCTACGTTTTTATCTCCCAGAAGGCTTGCACCCCTTACACAATCAGCTACGTGAAGCACTAGGAGGCCATGTTAGCACTTACCTCCATTTCAGTTCAGTGTGACTTTGCCAGCTCTTTGTAGTCAGAGGACAAAGGGTTCATGGTCAGAAAAGGTATCTGTAACAAATCAAACACAAATCTATTAAAAGTGAGAAAAGTCTTGTGTCATCAATTCCGCATATGCAAATGGAGCAAGGAAAAGTAATTTCTGGCCATTTCTGAAGAGAAGAAGCCTTCGAGTTTGAGGGCAGTGTGCTTTCCACATCGTTCTTCACAAGGAGAAGATGGCAGAAGAACAGGATCAGAGATCTGGACCGCTATTGCTCAGCACTCCCACGGGAGGACTGTCTCCTCTCCCCGCAGAGTCCACTATACCCAGGGAGGAAGCCAGCACTTCAAAACCATCAACTCGTCTCATTTATTGATTTCACTCAGGTCAGAATTTGTGTTTATAAAAATCAAAATTTCAGTTTGTTTCCGTACCTGACTTAGTTGTCTTTAACAGCATTATCCTATCCTTCCCTTTCACAAGTAAAAATAATCTGAAAAATATTTGCAGTCCCACTGCAAGAGCTATTGTTTTAACTCTCAGACGTCTAATCAGTATTCCTAAAAGTGCAGAGACATTGTGCATAGATGTATTATAAAATGAACCAACCGTTCAAGGGAAAGATGTCAGGATTTGACGTGTACAAACATGGGAACTTTCAAAGTTGTGTGTTGGGTTTTTTTCTTTTTTGCTTTAAGCTGGCTTCTGTCACCAATTCATCCTGCATATGGTTCTTGGGTAAGCCACCTTTTTGTTGTTGTTTTTTGTTCCTCAAAAAGAAAATCTATGTACCTATCAATCTATGCACAGTATCTATTTAATCTGTGGCAACAATTCAACTTTTTTGTACGCAGCTTTCAGTTACTCACTGCTTGCTGTCAAGACTAATGCATGCCTATCAGTTTCTATCAATGAACGGTGGATGAATATGACATTGCATTTTTTCCCAATGTCACCAGGTTCAGTATGTAATAAAAGCTCAGAGTTTAGGCTAAATCATAGTACCCTGGGCTCAGATTTACATGAAGCTGCTCGGTGGGAGGATTCAGGGGCTCTTTCACAGCACTGCCATAGCATGCTGCATGTGCTTTATTGCATGGACACAAAGAAAAGTTTTGGTATGTTTATTTGGGGCACATAGGACCCAGGTAAATTGCCTTGGTGTAAAGGGTGACATTCCTGTTTTCTCTCCCTATAAACAGTCCAGGACAGAGGGGCAAGTGCCATAGGCTGGGTATGCTTTGTTCTAGCTCTGCCACGGGGACAACATTTTACTTAAACCTGATGCTTTAATCTTCTGCTGACTAAGAGACTTCTCATAGGTTAGGTCACAGGGCTTTTGCATCTCTACTGTAAACTCATTCTGTTGACTTGCAGTAAGTAATGACTTTTTTGTCAGTTGCAGAGATCATAATTAAATTAACATTAAGTTCCTATTTTAGGAAAAGCCTCCAGTTCAGTCTTATTATATGGGGCCAGGATAGCTTGAGGATACTCACACAGGTGCAACTTCGAACAAAACCTGATCAATATATCAACTTCCTTTCATTCTTGGTTGTAATATTTCACTACACTGAGTAAAACGATATGGATTGCAGAGATCATCACTGCTGACTTCAATAAAATGTGTGAAGTTTAATAACTGTCATTCCCAGCATAAATTATTTCTATTGTTTGATATGCATCAAGCAAAGGTTCTATCTCAGACTGGCCTTATTTATTTATTTGTCGCTTTGCTTTGGTTCTTTCTTTTTTTATTTTATTTTTGCTCTCCAGAAAATCAGCAAAGTCATTATACTAATTGAGGAGAATCATTTGGAGAATACTGTAGGGAATTCTGATAGAACATTTAATTACACATAATTAAAATAAAGATGGTAAATCTCATTTGGTTGTAGCTCATGTAGGATTTAACCGATGGAAAGCATAGACCATAAAGAGTAAACCTTCCTTTTGCTGTATTTCGAACCAAAGTCCATGGGACTCGCTGCTCAGCAACTAGTGCAGGTCAGGTAGAAACAAGAAGGTAAAACAGTAAGACCTATGGCCACCTCCAATTTGAGAACAAGATGCATGAACTACTACTTGATGCAATACAGAAAGGGCTTTCTAAGGCTGAAGCTCAACTTGACACGCAATAGTTCAGGCCACTTTTGCTCTAGCTGTAGAGGATGGTGGATGCCATTTTAAATAGCTTAAAGGATAATATACAGGGAAAAGCTGATGGCAGATTTTCCTGCTTCCAGACATCCTTGTTTAGTCAGTAGTAAGCCTTGTGGCTTGTTTGCACTGGCAGATATATGCAAAGATGGTCATAGCAAAGGCAGTTCTGGAGCATACAGTACTTGAACAGTTATATCAAGTGACTGTTAGACTACTCAGTACCACGGAGAAAATTCATCCATTGTCATGAATGTCATGCTTTAATATCATTCCTGTAGCCAAATCAATTTTGTGATGTAAATAAAAACACTTATTAAATGTATTGTGATGTGGCATGGATTCATTCAAGATTTGACACAATGCGCTTAAACCTAGTCTTCATGAATATGGACACTGTGAATGCACCGTGCTTTATAATAATGGAGCCTTGTATGCTATAGATTTGAAAGCTTGCTTTGAGGTCCTTGAGTTTATATAGTGTGAGACAGATTATTACGAAAGCAGTAATGAGAACAAGCAAAAGGGGGAAAATAGGATCTTTTGGCAGGATTCAGCAGCAGTTACTTTGTCTTCTCAGTCTACAATTTCTCAAGATTCTGTTTTTAAAACCACCTTTCCTAATCTGGGCTCTTAAGGTATATTTTTATTGCATATCTCTCACATAGAGAATTTCCTCCTTTGCATTTACAGCTTGTTTTTCAATGCAGACCTCTTTCACAGTATGAACTTTCACAGTCAAAGCTCCATAACTCATTTTTGTAATTCTATGCCTATCTTGCAGACATCCCATAAAGGAGATGTTCCCAGGGTACTTAAACCAGCTATAGGAGTCAAAGTTGCCTTCAGGCTAAATCTAGCCTAACACAAATTTCATGGAAAAACTACTAGTACTTTTCACAAGCTATGAAACTATCATGACTATTAGAGTCTCAAAATCAGAATAGCAAATAAGCAGAAATTCTCACTTCCTCATCTCCAGTGACAAAAAAAAAAAAAAAAAAAAAAAGAAAAAAAAAGGAAAATAAAAACAAAAACTGTATGCATATTTCACTATATTTCTAGTTTAGAAAATTTAGTGTTGAAAAGACAGAAGACATACACAGTATGTTTCATAGCAAAATTTTTCTTTAGATTAGCAAACTTTTTTTTTACTTGTTGAAGTGATTCACCCTTGGGAAAAAAAGAAAAAATGGTTTTAACTGACAGAGAAAAATAATGTTGGTCAAGTCAATGTATATAATATTGATTGTAGAGACGCAAGTTAGTTTGGGAATTACAAAACTAAGAATTTTCAATCTTTTTGATGTGCTCTGTACAACAGTTACAACTTCCACACAACCAAGTATTCAAATGTAAATGCTACTGTATCTATTAGTAGCTGGGTCAAATATTCGTATGTGTTTTAAATGCCCAAAGTTAGAACACTGTTGATCCTCTTTCTTAATTCAAAGCCAAGCTATTTTAATGTAATTTCCGTGGTATTTTCCAGTAACAACAGGCTTAATTTAGTATAATTTTTTTCTAACATGAAAGCATACATTTTGTAATTAAGTTTTCACTACCTAATTATCATTTCCATGAAATTGTCTGTGAAATTAGTAGGCATAAAATACTTTCTACAGTGCCTGAGTGGCTTAGAAGAGTACGTCTCATTTTCAGAAGAGACCGAAGAGCTCAGATCACACTGCCTTTCTGTAGGACGGGGACTTTTAAGTCACTCTGGCATTTCTGTCAACAGCAGCTGATTCAGCATAGAAAACATCATGAAATGCTGAAATCTCTCTGTATTACAGCCTTGTTTATTGAAGAAGTTACTGTATACCATTGAGCTTTAGATCAGGCTCACCCATGTATTAAAACAACACATTTATAAGTGGTCTGATCACCTTTGTTCTTTTGACAGCTGAAAACAAGCGCTGCTCTTTTGACACCAAATGCTAATCAATAGCATACATTACTGTTATAAAATTACACTACATGGTGTCTAAATGTATACATATACAAGAAAAGCTTCAGAGAAGGTACAAGGTCAACCCCAGTATGAGCATACATAAGCAATACCATGAGGGGAAGGCAGTAACTATGGCAATGGAATTGAGACCACTCAAATGACTAAAAGATTGAGTCGTATCAGACGAACATGGCTGTAATTGCCTCTCTCAGCCAGTTCAGTGCTGATCATGACCCAAATTTATTTGGCTGTTAACATCCTGAAATACAGTTATTTTAGCAGTAACTTTATCCATGTGCCCTAGCAAGGCAGAAAAAGATGATGAAACTTAATGTTAGAACTGGAGACCATATTGCTCTTTAGCAGTATGTGAGATTCTTTCTTGTGAGATCCTTTGCCTGAAGTGATTTAAATTGGCTTAAACCTAGTTTGGTTCAGATTAGACAGTTCTCAGTCCCGTTTTAAGTTTTCGTGTCCTGGATTTGTGTATTGATGATTCCATCTTGCCATGGCCCCTGTAAGCTCAGACTAATATAACAAGTAAATACTTGGAATTTCTGGAGAAATGGGAAAAGAACAGGATCTTCTGGCACTTTACAAGGTTTATAAGCAAAAGATTTGTGAATTGGTAATATTGCTGCTGATAGACAATGTCTCTGTATATAGCAGTGCTACTCATTTTGAGACAAAGGCTGAGTTACTTGTTACAGGGGTGATTATGCTGATCTTGAAATGACTTTAGAGCTGTTTTTAAAATTTAGGTAGCAGTGAAAATCAAATATGGCTTTCTTCAACTTTCTGGCATGTTGATGCAGTAAAAACAGTTCAAATGATTGATATAAAGTTTCTAAACTGTGATTACATACTTTTAATGTGATTTTTCATAAAATAGCTATTGTCTTGTGTGAAGCAATTAATAATACATACTAATACAAAAGATGTATAAATCAAAACTTCAGAGTTTATTATTTTGTCCATGGTCCACAGCTGAGTGATAAATATTCATTATAACCTAGACCTTGTAAAGATGTCTGCTTTCATGTATGTCTGCGTGGAAATAGAGTGAGTTCACCTGCTCATACCAGACCTCTGAATGGCTTGGTTGTATGGATCATTTATAAATCTAATAGTATAATTTTTATATCTAGATCTTTCCTCTTTTTATGACCTTAAAAAAAAAAGATTTTTAACATGATGTTTTTCACAGAAAATGTTTGCTTTTCTTAGAAACTTGGAATTTGTCATTGAAATGTCAGATACATGTGCACATGCACCCACCTACCTACACAAGAGTATTTTTCTTGTCACAAGGAATGTCCAGGCACAGTTACTCTCTTACATGCTTGGCTCAAAGTACAGATAGTGTATAAACGAAATTTAGTTTTCATGGTAGATGCATCCATGCAGAATCAATGTAACTGTGACACAGCCCTCCCTGTAGATATGAATTAGTGGTGGAAATGCTGGCACATCATTAATGATAATATCCCCTCTCCTCCCATTCCCAAGATCATAAAAATGTGTTTCTCCCTTACTCCCATGTAGGGAGCTCATCAAACCTCAAGAGACTCAAGTTGGAGAAATTCACTAAACAGATTCCAGGCTTGTTTTTTTTAAAGCCCCATATCAGGGTTCCTGAATAGTTTGAGTATGGTCTTGAATAATTCATTCTCAAACCTTTGTTGTTTCATCAGATAGTAGATTTCCAAAGAAGACTGCCTCTGTTCCTCAGCTGGCTAACATTATGTCTTGTACATTCCCATCCCAGAAATATGTTTCTAATTAAGCCACATAATAAGAGTTTCCTGTGCAGGGGAAGAGATGGGGAAAACAAATAGTTTTGAAAGTGGAAGTTTTATTTCATTTAGGCCTGTTAGACTCAAGCCTCATTCTGTTTAAAATAATGAATACAGAAAGAAAAAAAAAATTAAAATAAACACGTATTTGTTCTACAATGTGATCTGTAGACTTATTTGTGGCAAGGAACAGAATCCCCCTTCCTGAAATAAAATAGAAGACCTTCCACCAGTGAAATTTATTTTCTGCCACTACTGGATAGGAAAAAGACCAGAAATGTTTCTCAAAGGGAGCTTCCTCACCTGCTGGCTGTGAAAACTTATACCGGAGCATTAAGTTAGAAAATAGATTGTTGTTTCATTACTCCATCCTTACAGCAGCCCTTAAGGGTAGAAACGGAGTGAGTCTGCTGAGTATGAATTCCCATCCTCCGGGACTTTTGAAAAGATGTTGACTCCAAATCAGCTTTCTACTATCCCTTTGGTTTTGCCACCTTCTAGTTACCTACTAGCTGTTAATACGTTTTTACTTTCCTCATCCTTTGAAATGCATTTCTTAAGCAGATCACCAGATGCCAGTCCTACTAAAAAAAAAATGATAAAGATGTCCCAATGCCTCAGGATCTTTTTTGCAAATCATGCGGCCTGATCTCTTCTACTCTTTCTCCTTTTTTTCATTTCCTCAATAACAGTGTTTGTTAACTAAAAATGTTTAAATCATGTCAGTTTTGGTTTGGGATTTACCACAGACAGAAAGTTCATTCAAATCTGTGGTTAGTCTGACAGTGTTTGGAATAGGAAGTTAAAGGAGAACATAAGTTGTTGCAGTTGTTTTCTCAATCAAAAGGGAAGCTAACGGAACTAGCTCATTGCTCATGTGTTCATGAATAACTTATTCAGAACACTGTGTTACTGGAAAAATATCCTCTAGGCTGACACATCTCCACGTCACTGTAGAGCCAGCAGTTGACAATATCAAAATGAAAATACCCCCTTTTTTAAAAAAAATCAGTTTTAAAGGAGGAATATTTTTATTTTCATAAGTATTTTATGATCCTAATAACATGGATACACACACCCCCTTTTGGGGGTGGGGGGAGAGATTTATTTATTTTTTTTTTAATCCCTGTTCCTTGAATCAAATGTCAAATTTGTGCCTTGTGATCAGAAAACCAGTATTTTGGGTATGTTTTGCGTAGTGTCACAAGCTGATTCAAAAAGTTTGTACAGGATAACTCAGGACCCTGCCAAATTCATGTCACCTGTTTCATATTCCAGGCAAACTGTAGACTGTCTCTCATGAGCTGCTCATCAAAATTTTCTGACATGCAAAAACTTGTGCCAGTGAACTCTTTGCCTTGCCACTCAATGATTTCATTTTGTTACGATGAATATGTTAACTGTTGCAAGATACAGCCAAGTACAAAAAAAAAAAAGTAATGTTAGGGCTTAGAAATTTGGATGGAAGTTGCAATAAATATTGTCATGAGAAATTATTATAACAGGTAGCCTGTATTTCTTGCTGGTAAGATGCAACTTTAGTATTATGCAGGAGATAATATCTCTTATTTAGCCAACTACACTTAAAAGAAAATACAGACTCTCAAGCGAGCAAGTTTTTTTTCAGGTAGGAAATAGAAATAGTGTTATTCAAAGCTAAGTACAAGTGGTGAACAATCACTTGAGTTTGACTTAATATTTTTAAACAGAGCATCTGAGAAAAACATTAATCTTTCCAGAGAGTCTTACATTTCTAATTAAATGTTTGTTATAAGGAATGTTTTCTTTTGTGGGTTTTTTGTGTGTTTTTTCTTTTTTTTCTCTAAACATCTTCAAAGAATAGGGGACAATGTCCCAAATAGTTCTTCATCCTCTTTGATGTGGCCAGGATACACACCCTTAAACAACGTCTACCTTAGGTAAGTAATCCCCTGAGATATAGGCTATCGCTTTCCATTGTCTTCAAAGGTCCTATTTTAAATTTGAGGTACTCTGCAAATATAGAGCAATATGAAGGAAAGAAATCTAAAGGGCAGAAAAATAATTTTTAAAAGTATTGTGTACTCGGGAGGTAGCATTACCTATATTAGGGTTACCATTCTGAGCATGAAAGAGCAGAAAAAGGCTTTGAGCTACGCTCAGTAATAGATGTCATCCTGTCGTTTGCTTTCAGTGATAGGAACTAATTAATCTTGCACCTTTTTCTATTGCTCCACCAGACAAAAGTTATTCCATTTTTTGACAAAACACCTTTTCAACATGTGCAAAGAAGCTAATTGGTATTCCAATCTTTTGCTATGTAACACCAAAGCTTCTATTCTGCCACTGTAGTATTAGAAGCTTTCTGTGGTCTCTGATCACCATCTTTTTACTTAAACAACTACCTCTAGTGTGACCACAAGCCAACTGTGTATACAAAAATATTGAACTAAGCCGTGGTTCCTCCAGAGAGCTGAAATGTACTCCTACGTATTCCCATAGCCAGCCTTCCTTCCTTAATATCGGAGTACTATCAGACAAATCATGAGTGATGATCTTTGAAGGGAACAGAAGGACATTCAATATGCAAATGCAGCTACAACAGACAATGCTGTGCACACAATTTTGATTGTAAGAGCAGACCAACTGTCCATTAAACACTACATACAGCTGTCATATTTTTGCATAAGGTCAGCTTTCATTACAGCACATGCCCCAAACCTGTATGTTACTTCGTATTTTGGGAGGGACTAGGTATTACTTCCCCTTTAATCCAATCTTCACAAGAGGCAGACAATTTGCTCCTATGTAATCAACAGTGTAATTAATTATAAGCATTAGTCAGACATCCCCCATCTAAAAGATGGTGTTTCTGAGTCTGGACTGGTCTTCAGCAAAAGGTAGACTGACTGTAGACAATGAGAGGGAATAGGATAGATGCACTAACCTGAAGTATTGATAGGTGGCTTATTTATATCACAGCTAGATATTAAAAGCAGATGTGTGCAATAAGGGAGATAAAATGTCAAAATATAAGTTTAGGTAACCTAAAGCGCTGGTTCCTTTGCAGTGTGCTTTCAAATATCTTTTGACTCACAGAAATTAACTCTAACAACATTTCTGTCCTAGGTAGAGGAAGATCAGCTATTTGTAGGCAGTGAGAACACACAGTATGTTTCCTTGATATATGCAGCTTACTGAGGATCTATGCATACAAAGCCAGATTTTGGTGGCAAGTCTCCCAAGACCATAAACAAAACCATCAAAGGAATTGATGAAACCTGTACTGAATCCACTGCCATGTTCTGAACCAACTGGGAAAACAAACACAATTTCTTTTCTGACAATTTGTTGTTACAGAAAACATTAAGGACACACTTCTGTTTAAAATAAAATTCATCTAGGCATAGTCATCAGTGTTTAATTAGAGAGCATGAATTATTGAACATGTGCTGCTGTTCTCTTTAAGATTTAAAACTAGAGCCATGCAGACTCAAATCATGGCATGACAAAAGGGCATGTTGCTCTGAATCATTTTCTAATATTCTTTTTCTCTTTTGACTGCAACCTTTCAGCAGTAAAATCAACTAAAGATGCTAAAAGCAAAAATATTGAAGGTGAATCTGCTTGTATATGTGCAAGGAAAACATTTTAAACTAAAGCTGAATGATAAACCCTTATCAAGTCATGCTTTGCCATGATTAGTCTAAGTTTCACCAGTTCCTTACTTGCAACTACAGTGTCTCTCTGATCCTAGAAAGTACTTTTAGATTTTAATACATGAGCCCACTTGTCAGTAAAAGGTAGCTTCCATATGCATAGCTTGAGTAAAGTTTTTTCTATCTGGTGATGTCTGTCCTAGGCAAGGTTTTATCAAGGGAGGACTTAGTGAACCCAGTGAGGCATTGCCTGAGGTAACTTTGATTTGCAGCTATCCAAATCCCTGGGAAGAGAGTAGTCAACTCTGACTATATATATGGATCTTTTTTATAACAGATCTCTGAGTTATTGCTGCACAGATTATGCAGTACAGTTGTTAAATAGGAGAGTATTTCAAGTAAGAAAAGAGAAAAAAATTAGTCTTGCCAGACTGTTAAGTTTTCTGCTTGTGTTTGTAAAGCAACCCTCTCTAGCTATTTTAGCTGTTTCTTCCTTAATAAAAACAATCCTTTTGTTTTAGATGAAGAGATATACCGCTAGGTACTGTACATTACTGGTGGCTTTCTTTTTTCCCTATTTCTAGACCACTGCACATTTGATAAACAAAATTTCTCTGGGCATGCTGTACTCCCAGGGCTGGCCTTCCAAACTGGTACAGCATCCCTCAATGCTTACGTTCGGCCAAAATTTTTTCTGATTCTACTCCCGGGAGAGGTTGGTCCTCATGAGTGTGTTACAAGAAGTCCCATTGTTGTCATGACTCTGCTAGATCCCATTGCAGAGCTGTATATTGTACAATTATGAAGACATCAAGCGAGAAGTAAAGCCTTGTACTGCTGAAGTCACCAGCAAAACTCCAGGGTGGTATCCAGGGTTTGTTTTTGAATGTTTATGAGCAACATGAGACTTGTATGTAAGGTTCTTTGGTATGGTCTAGCTCTAACAGCTGGAAAATGCTACATCTCTGTGTGGGCAAATTCACTTCTTTTATTACAGCAAGTTGCTCTTGTCCTTTTTCATATGAGTCTATATTGCATATAGCAGTAAATAGAACCATTCTGTAATAAGGCTAAAATTAAAATTTTACAATATGAAAAATATATTATATAGAAAATACAGTAAAATTCTATAAAATATAATGAACAAGCCCTCAGTGTACAAACTGAGATTGCATCTGAACTAAACTACCCCTGGCAAAATCAATGACAAAAGTATCTGGAAAGAAATTTGCACTCTATTAATTTTGCATTTTGATGAACATGTTTTATGCATTTATTAAAATATCTTTTAGACTAAGTAACATTTTAAAGACCAAAAAGAGAAGTAAATATTTTATTCAAACCAGTTGTGTCTAACATCCAAAGTTTATTATATGTGCTATGAGTAAGTGATTTAAAATTCATAAAGCTGCTCTGGTTTGTATAAGAAAGCAATTTTGCTTTATACAGAGAAACTTACTCTAAAAAGTAAAACTAAGCATTTTGTCAGAAAAATACCTTAAAACTGATATATCATCTGTAATAACAGGTATGGGTTTCTTTTCTATTTTCTTTTGTATTTTTTTCAGTCACAGTTAAGCTGTGGATATTTGCCAGAATTTCACTGAGAGATGCCTTCTGTGCTTACCTCAAGCTAAAGAGATTTGGCTGCAAATCTGTTTCAGGGTTGCCAAGCCTTTACCGAGAGATTTACCTCTGAAGGTTTTCCTTCATTTTCTTTTAAAGAGTTTACGAAGACCTACAATTTTTTTTTTTTTTTGCTATATAGTTGGTAACAGTCATTAATATTTCTTCACAAAGAGCACCATTGTGCGAGAGCCCGCAAGGTGTAACGCATTAGTAAAGAAAACATCCCACAAAACATTCTGAATAAAGGCTTGATAAAGCGTAACAAGGAAGCGACACAGAACCATTGGTCCTGTACCTAAATATCATCCACAATATTTCTTTCTACTTGACACACTGAAAGTCGAATGATTACTTTGCATAATTTTCTAATATCTCTTACAAGGTAGTTGAGTCACTGAGAACTTGTTATGCTACACAGTATTTAGACTGTTGTACACTTACACTACAGTCAGATGCTGATTGTTTCCCTCTAACTTTTGGGTACAGCAGGAAGCAACGTTCCAACCCTTGCTGGAAAAATTGGATAGAATGATAAGGATTGTGATGAGGGGAAACAGTAGTCAGGGCCAAGCAGAAAGATGAGTCTAAATCCAAGGCTGATATTTTTTTAAGGTTTTTGGGGTTCTCAGTAGGTTTTGTCCAGAAAGAGGATGTGTACGTCAACAAAGACATGTAGAGGAGAGTAATGTGCCAATGCCCAAGAGGATATTCATGCCCCTTCTCTTTAGAAGCTGTTAAAGCTGTTCAGCTGTTTCACTTCTGATGCTGAAAATTAAAAAGTCAGAGCTAATTTAGGCTCTGGACGCAGTCATCTTAAATCATCTAAATACTGTCTTTACTGAGACGATGGAGGGAGAATTCCTGCCTCAGCCGTTTTCCACTCTGTTTCCCCCTCCTCACATCATCCACTGCTCCATCTCCCTGCTCCCTCAAGCCTCCAGCAGGACATGCCTTTATATCTGAATACTAGTGCAGAGCAACACAGGGCTGGCAGACATAGGTTTTAACTTGTATAAACGCTATTTATTCCCATTAGGAACACTTTAATAGGATTCAATGCTATTTTCTGTGGTGCACCACTGAATTTGTTATAGATGAGGAACAAAAGAGGAGCTGACATTCTCGCAGGCTTGTTTTTGCAATACTTTAAACATCTGTGAACTTCTTAAGAGTGACTCATTCCTAAATGACTTGGAGTTTCACAGTCTTTGTAAGATATGTTTTCAAGCTTTCTATTCATAACTGTGCTATACAATATAAATGTACACACACGCACATGTACTTTGTATGTATATTGTGTTGTGAATACATAGCTTATACATTCTATACAGAGAGAGAAGGTGGGTGAAAATGGAAGTTTAGGAGAGGGAGGGCACTGAATTCTCACAATTTCATGGAGGGTGAAGAAAAATATGGCTTGAAGGGAATACAAGCACAGAACTAGCAATGGGAAGGGTTGTGTGGGATGAGCGCATCTATGGATGAGGGAGACATGAAAAAATTCTTATATGCTCTGCAGAAATGAAAAAGAATGGTGGCATTTTGTAACGTGTGTCATTTGTTTCAATCTGCATTAGCTAGTCATAGCTGACAAAGTTTTCCCTCCAGCAGCAACTAAAACTAATATCAAGACTAATAACTCATATCCACCATGCAAAACTCAGGACTGACCATTTTCATGCAAAATGTCTCCTTTGCAAAAATGAAACAAAATTGAAGTTTGGCTATCTCTATTTCTGACCTTTGTCTTTTTCAACAAAAAGCTGGTTTTATGTCAACACAAATCTTTAGGAATTTTATTTTTGTCATGCATTGTTTCAGATTTTTTTAAAGAGGTTTTGCTCTATTTAAAAGAACATCAGCTGTAAGAGTTACGCCTGCCATAAAAATCAAAGCTCGTGTTTACTGTACGTAGGGTTGTAAGCCACATGCTAGCCTAAACAGGGAAATAGCACAGGGCAAGTCAGGCGAAGACTGAGAAAGGCAATGATAGACAAGGAACAAGCTGAGGGTTTAGTACCTTACCTTCCCACTCTTCACCAGATGAAATTTCTTTGCAATTAATAACCACTGCCGGTTTTGTTCTCTGATGGTTTGGTACTCTAATCCAACAGCTATCTACATGTTATTGCAGACCTAGGATGTATCTTTGGTTTTGCCAAGCTCCCAATTTTTATGCATTGAGGTTGATTAAATCATATTTCCAGACACCTAAAAGCCATGAGTCAGATTTTTAGGATTAAATAGGCAACCCAAGGTCTCCTCGGCACATGTACTACCAACATTCAGCTGAGGCTGGTTGGTTCCTGCCCACCCTGTCCACATGCATCCTTCTTATGCAAGCAAATCATCCCGATAAGGATGCCTACCTCACACCTGAACATGAAGTCAGGAAGAGGCCAGGTGCTCTCAACTTCTGCAGGTTCAACATAATCTTTGTGGTGTCACATCTTAGGTCTGCTGAAGTACACATTGGAATTTAAACAACGTTGTTACTTTGCATTCTGAACAGTGAGGAGAGCTGCTTGCACTGTAGACTTATGCCAAGTGCTGCTCAACTGGAAATGTAAGTTTTATATAGTTTGGTTTTGCCATTTAAAGAATTTATAGTAGAGCTATTTTTAAATTAATGCTCCAGTTCCCAATAATGTGGCAATTTCTTCAATAAAGAAATAGCTTTTTTTTTTATTTTTTAACAGGAAACCATTATTGTGGATTTTGCTTAATTTCAAAGGACTTTTTCAATCCCTCCTGATGGTTTTTTTTTAATGTTGCACCTGGTCAAATGAAACAGCACATTACATTTTTACTATGTTAGATTGTGCGTTAACTTAATCAGCATTTCAAAAACAAGTATTGTTTCAGAACAAAGACTTTGAATGTAATCATCCTGTTTGTTCCCGTTTTATTTATAAATAACAATACACTGGTATTTTTCCCTCAGAATGTTTTCTTTTCAGTGAGAAGGTGCTTTCCAATTAAAAAAAATCTCATTTGGGGAAATTTTTGAGCATCGATCCACAGGGAATGATTTGCTCAGCCTTCTTTTATACTGTGCTCTGGTTCTATAATAGCTTAGTAGTTTAATGGATCAATGATGGTGCATAAGTCAAATATACTCACAAGGCAGTTTTGTCAGACTATCTATCTTAAAGGCTGATTTGGGTTTTGGGGGGGCAGCAGGAATATATATGCAGGATACAAGCTGGGCTGGTTTTAAAAATAAAAAAAAGTGCCAAACCAAACTTGTTTACCAAGTAATTTTTTTTTTAAAGCAGACCCAGTTCAACCTTCCAGCAGGTTTCAGAAATATCTATTTTTGCAGTTACAATGATAAAGCTTTGAATCTTTCCCCCAGCTTCCCCAATGGAGTTTGCAAGGCTCGCTCCCACTTGCTACGCTGTTTATGAGCCTAGGGAGATGGTTCCTGCGTGCAGCCCCATCGGTGCAGCCCCCGAAATGAAGGTTTAAGACTGCAGAACAAAACCTGACTATAAAGAAGTAAATGGTTCCCACATGACATAAAACTTCCACGTCGAGCGTCGACATTTTTAGCGACGGGAAAGCACGAAGCGGGAGTAAGCGACGCTGCTCCTTTCCATCTGGTGAAGCCACTCCCTAGAGCCCACAGTGGGAGTGGGGCCGGCTCCTCAGAAACGTGTAGCCCCGTGCTCGGGGGCCTCCCCAATTAGTCCTGTAATTTACTGTCACTTAATAAGACGGACCGAGAGACTTGCGCCAGTAGGGATGGAAAAATCCCGGCCTCCAGCTGGGGTGGGTGTTCTCGGAGTTCGCCCAACTCTCGAGCAGGTACAAAAGGCACCCACAGCTGAAGCTGGGGGCGCAGAAAGGAGACCTTCAGCCTCCGATGAATTACGCACCAGCGCGAGGCCCCCGGAACAGCAGATCCGCTCTCACTTTGAAGGATAAATCAAAGCTTTAATCAGGCCTGTCAGTAAAGCAGGTGTTTTGACTGCCTTTATAGTTCATTTTTATGCAAAAGGGTTGTGGGGGTACAGAAATCATGGGGGATTGAAAATAAACGGCACTGACAGCACTGATCCCACCAGGCGAGGGGGCCAAAATCGGTCTGTCTTTTCATATTATGAAATATACCTAACGGCAGGCTCTTTAAACCCCGCTTACACAATGCGCTGTCTGTGCACCCAGGACTTTCCTTTCTCTTGCTTTCGTCCTTTCCTCCCCCGCTTTTTTTTTTTCTTTTTTTTTTTTTTTTTTTTTTTTTATTTGATATGCCAGGGGCCCTTTTCTATTCTCTGGTGATGAACTGCCCCAGCAGCCACAGCAGGTTCAGAATGTTAAAGAGCCGCCACTCACCCGAGCCGACAAAAGGATCCCGTTTAAAAGGGCTTAAAGGACACTGTAGACATTACCCGCGGCCCCATTTTAGGCTAATGTCTTTTTCGTCTTGCTTTTCAGTGCTCAACCACGGCCACAAATAAATAAAAAAATGTCATAAAAATGTGTCAACGCAAATTTTCTAGCGCGGGCCGGGGCGAGAGGGCGCATTGTTAGGAGCGAGGCTTTCGGGGCAGTGCCAGGGGGTCCGTGCTGCTCAGGCTCGTCTCTCCCGTGTCGAGGTTGTTTTGCAGGCTGAGAGTAAGCACCCACAGCTACCCAGATTTATACTTCAATACTGAGATTTCACTTTTCTTAATCCCCAAGTCCCAATATTAATAGCAGGCATGATTTTTTAAGTTATTTAAATAAAATGTTTGAGCGCACTTGAAGTTGAATCGCTGTGGCATCCTGTAATATTTAAATGCTGGTTGAGGAATGTTCTAATGTGGCACACTTTTCCAAAAAGAAAAAAATGAGGGCCTTTTTCTTTGGTTCTGCTATTACTCAATACTTTTTACAGTGTATTCGGTAACATAATTTGAAATATTACTGCAGGGCATTGCTAGTAAATTTCATTTATCATTTACAAGCCATAAAACAGGGAAGAAAAAAAAAAAGGCAAGCGCTTCCCCTCCTGTAGTTTCACACACAGTTATTCATGTCTAGTGCCTCACCACTCACATATGACAGTTTTTCACCAGCTTTACTAAGGAATTGATTCTTTTCTCTTTCCTTATAAATTAAAAAATGTATTTAAAAAAAGCAATGCCCAGCTGGCATATCCTTAGAACAGATTGCCTAAAGACAACTTTTTTAAAGCTTTTCATGGATTGCATGTGAATTAAGAAATTCATTAAGCTTGATTGTGATCATTCATACTGCTGTTTCTAGTCAGAAAACTTTGCATCTTTGTAAAAAAAAAGTTTGCATTTTATGGCTTCGTTGCATAGGAGATGAGATCACTATCCCTTTTTTCAAGGTAGGCTGATGCCCTCAGTCTCTATAAATGTTTATGCATCTTTCAGTTTTGACCCCCTAAACTACTCTGTGAATTCTAAAAGAAATTTAACTAACGCCATACTTTCACAAAAAAAAAAGTATTTGTGAGCTTCTTGCAAGTAATTTAGACTCCTATTTTCCAAACACACAGTTTTATCTTTACCCATACAATAATTCCATTTAAAATAATAAGATTATTATACTTATAAAATACGTATTTTCTACTCAAGGCCTAAGTATTGCACATTAGCACTGGCACTTATGCTGCCTTTCTACCAAACTTAATTTCAGTATAATTTCTCATGCCAATGAAGTTACTTCATGCCAATAAAATTCCATACATGCTTGCAGTTGAGCCTTGAAACTCAAATATTTCTCAAATATTTCAGGGCCGCAGTTTATGCAAGCTTTGAAAATGAACTGCTTCCAATAATTTGCTTGAAGAAAGATGATACAAGTCATTAATCATGGCAAATATATTTAGGTACTGCAGACGTTAGCTGAAAATTCATTAACTTTTCTCTCTGGAAGAGTTGCTATGTTCAATAATATTTTGGATATTTAGATCATAAGGTAATTCCAATGTTTTGATTAACAGTCTCTTCAGAAAAAAGCTCAACAAAATTTAGCAAGAATTAGAAGTCTAATTCAAATTTGCCAAGTCCCTCTTCCTGATCACCTGTTTAACATTCTTGCCGTGAGTCCACTAGCTGTTAGTTTATGCATAATGCAATAAACAGTAATTAATAAATAATGAAAAAATATTTATTTGCATTCATCTTCCACAGAGTTGCAATGATTTTTCTAACAAAGCGCATTACTGGAATCTGGTTTATAGACCAATCTACAAGTGGCTGCATTGTCCTGAGTGGAGAGGATTCTTTTGGCATAGGAAAATATTTAAACAACTAAAGCTTTTGATATGGAATGTTAGCAAATGTCTTCACTCTGAATAGTGCACACATCACTTGTGCGAGTAGATTAAAACATTCCCATTTCTGAATTTCAGGTCAATTGTTTCTAATTCGTCTGCCATGGACAAAACTCAGATGTCTGCCTTCTGTTAGAATTTTATCTTACTCATGAGTAATTTTAGTATTGACAGATTCTCATCTACCTCATATCAAAATGTCAAATCTTTCCATCATTTGTTGTCTCAAATAATTTCAGATATGACCTAACACGCAGGGATGGAGTCTGACTCACATGTACCAAAATGCCAACATATGGGCATGATTTGGGGTGAACCGAAGGTGAATCTATTGCAAAATTGTAAATCAGCTGGGGAATATTTCAGTACAAATCTTCAAAGCTCAGTCGTGAAGTTTTCTGTAAATGTGCATGGACGGGTTGCAACCCTCAGCATTCCTGGCTAGAGCTGCCTTTTGTCCTCACTGCCCTTGGTCCAAAGACAAGCTGCTTCCACCCATTTCCTACCCAGTGGCACGATGTGGCAAGAGTTTATTTTTATCATGTGTTCGTATCCCTCCTTTCACAGTGGGATTTCAGTCCACAGTGGGACATCTAGACACTGCTGAAATACAAAAAATAACAAACAATAGTGCCTTCAAGCTAAAGATTTAGTCCCCAGATATTCTCAGAATCACTAAAAACTGCAAATACTGAACAGCTCATCCAACACCAGATAAACCACAAAAAGAAAACAGCGTCAGATGGAGAGAGAAGGAGAAAGAGAAGAGGGGTTGAAAAAATTCACTTACTGAAGATAGTGTTTGGTGGCTGGGTTTTTTCCTTTTTAAGCCTCATCATAGACCAATTCTAATGTTCATTGCTTTCAGGTTTATAAATGGATTATAAATGCTGGGTTTGATTTAAGCATATTTAAATGGGCAGGCAGCCTACTTGTAAGAGGCTCTGTCTCGCTGATAGGTAGTACATAATGTAGTTGTCATGACCATGCTATGGCCATATGCCCCTTCTCTTGTGGCCATATCCCTCTTCTCTTAATGAAAAACAGATGTGAGTGTACCTGCGTTACTCTGGTTTTTACTTCATTAAGGAATCAGGAGGATCTAAGCCACATGTATAGGCATACAAACCCAGAAGCTCTGGTCTTGGTTTTCAGTTTAACATTTACGTCAAACTTGCTGTATTTAGAACTGATTTGTGAAAATATAGGATGGAAATAGTGATGAGTAAAGTGTTCTCCTGTGGGCTTCTCAGGTCTTGGGGGCTGCTTTTTTTTCAATGGGGCCCTCCCTGGTAGCTCAAGATTGTGAAATACCTAGATATGTTGTAAGACCAGCTTTTCCATCCCAGTCTATAAAGAGACAGAAGAATAGCAACAATAATTTAAAATGGACTTTGTGAAAGCAAATTATGGTTCACATTCCTTTAGTGTCATTTCACGGGATCCGTTTACATGCTGATGAATATGGAAGGAGTAATGGAGAGTTTGGAGATGTCATTTGGTTATGCTTAGACTGTAGTTTGAACAGAGAATAAACTTCCACGAGCGCATAAGACTCATGGAGAATGTCAATAGTTCATTGACACCCTCAAAGGGTCAGAACCTCAGCTCCTCCTCCCATCAAGTAGTCACGATATCTTGCTCAAACAGAGGTTGTAAGAAACTACTACTGAATCATCACTTCCAGAATAATTGCCTGAAGTTCTTCTATATATTCACTAGGGTTTCTCATCCAAGTACAGTCCTAACCCAAATGGTTTAGAGGTTTGGCATTAACATTGCAATACAAAATAACAATGATCTTAGGCTTATTACTTACTATTACAAACGCTGGTGAGTTACTCTTTCATTTGTGGCTAATGTGCTAAAAATGGTCTGAATTTTAAGTCCCTCAATATAACACGTGTTCTAGCCTTCAATGGTAATGTTTAAATATTGTCCCTATATGCTGTACTTACACATTACAAGACTGGTACTGATTGCATTAGACAAGACATAAATAAAAAGATTTTTAGTAACTCAATAACTTGATGAGTTACTTAAACTATCAGTATTAAGATTAGACAGGATATGAATAAAAGAACAATCTTTTTCAGTAATTCAATTAGTAATGATTAATGATTTGTACATAAATTTTCTTTTTATGTTCACACTTGCCTAAAGAACGCTGGCCTCTCAATTAAAAAAAAAAAACAAACAGAGAAGACAAATGAAATGTTTTGCTGTCACTCAAATAACACAATGCCTCTCAAAACTGCTAAAATTATTCCTCTTGTACAGTATATAATTAAGCAGTAGAACTTACTGCCATAAACATACTGCCATTATGTCAGAAAGCATGTAGATTTTTTTTCAATGTGAAAAGTATGAAGATAGAGAGTCAACACAGTAAGCATATCTTTAAAAACATTACATACAGAAGCATCATTGAGATTATAGTGGAATAGGGGTAATATAATGTATTTAATTATGAAATAAGATTGTATTGTATTTGCCAGAAAAAAGGGAAGTATTTCAGGGGTATGTATTACAAGCCATCAAAAAAAAAAATCTTTAGTTATCCTGCTTTAACTTCATAATTTGTTTAGAAATATGAAAATAATATGCTTGGGTAAATGTACAGTTTTTTAATCAGAAAAATATATCAAAAAATGTAAAGCCTAACCTCTTATTTTCTACTTGTAAAAGAAAATATTACAAAACTCTATGGGCTTTTGTAATTCAAAGCAGTTTTGATATTGTGAATATGGATTTTTTTCACTGGGAAAAATCATTCTGTCTGTCACTGAATTTTATTACATACTTTTATGTTTCTGAACATAAAAAAACCCTAACTGACAAAAATGTACATGTAAGCCACTTAATAATTCTCTCTCGCCTTCTATTCTCAGCTCTATCAGAACACATTCTCAGTAAGAGAAACTGATTTGTTGTGTCACTGCCTATGCAAAGAAGCATTAAAAAAAAAAATTTATACTAGCCATATTTTTGCCAGTTTGCCAGTTTCTGCTAATGTTGCTGCATTTACTTAAAATACTATCCAATTTATATGATGGTGAGTTTCAGCTTTTCTAGCAGTACAAGTATAACACCATTCTTAATAGTCTGATTCATATCTATACATTTCCCTGCTACGTAGTCCGTCTTTTCTTCGTTTTTTTTGCCTTTATCTACTTCTGTGTAATAAAGCTGTCGGCAACCTTGGGAGAAAAATCAACAGGTATTTAAACCTTTCTTGATTTGGCAGTAAATAATTAAATCAACAATTGGTGACTTACAGTTGAAAACTCATGGGATGTTTAACTAGAATTAAACCACAATACATATTTGGTTGAATTTCTAGTTTAACAGTTTACATTTCCAATTCATATTTTACAGGCTAAAGAAATTTCCCTTTATTTCCCAGATGGTAAAGGAAGATATAAAGTAATACAAAGAAAAAGTGGTAGCTGATAAGCATTTATTTTAATGGCCTCTCATCGTCTGATTGTAAGAATGCTTGTACCCATCCTCTATTTTCCCAAGACCTCTTCTCTCCTGTCCCCAGCTGGAGCCAGAGTAAAAAGAAGAAAAAATATGCCACAATACAAATATTTTTCAGAACATTCTAGATATTAAATAGCTATTTCCATTAGGCTGTTTATATTGCTTTTAATGACAGTTATATTCTATGGTTATAGATTTGGGATTTTTTTTTTGTTTGGGTTTTGTTGCGGTTTGGAGTTGGTGCTGGGTTTGGGTTTTTGGGGGGGGTGGGGGGGTGGGAGGGTGGGAGGGGGGTGGGTGTCTTGCCCCCAGGGAGGTAGAACAGTCTCATTTATCTGATATAGATCAAACTATATCAGATTTTATGATATTCGTCCCCTTCTGCTTGTCTCTGCTCAAGGCAAAGGCTAATGGTAGCTACTCATCTCCTGCGGTTAAGAAGGTGACCATGAGCTTTCCTGGACTTCTCCATCAGATTGCAGACAAGCTACTTCAGACACCAACAAGACAAACCTCTTTTTGGATCTCCCCTAGCTTTACACAGGAAAGCACTGGTAGAGTATGAAACCCTGAGTAAAGCACTAGGCTGTCCTTTCATTCAAAAGTACCCAAGATCAAAGGCAAGCCTTCCCCAAAACACAGTAATAATCAGTTAAACAGTTTGGCCAGATACTGTAGCTGATATAAATCTGCTCAGCTATTAGAACTTCAAAGGACATAACCATTTTGACACCACAAAGATCAGACCCGTGATACCTCATAAACTGGTGACTCTTAGATCTTGCAGACTTCGTATGGTAGCAATTGCAAAAACATTTGTTGTCCAGAGTCTCGGAGAAGACTAGACTATCTTTGCTATTAAAAGACGACTCCAGCACAGTTTGGCTTACTTCAATCCCACCGTGTCACATTTCAAGATGCCAGAATAATTGTTTTACCCAAATAAACAAACAAAAAGGTTTCTTTAATCTTTAAAGCTGATAACTAGTTCACTTCAGACCTTTCACATGCTAGGGTGAATAATTTGCATTTTTTAATATTTTTTATGTCTGTTTCTTTGTCCTGCCCAAGTTGTGCATACTGTGTGTTATTTGCAGTAACTGTATGACTCTGACTGCTTGGGACCGCGTTTTAAAAAGGCACACCAGCAAACGCCCTCAGCAAAAAGAAAGGGAATGTAAGTGTAAATGTGCTTTCAAAAAATTTAACAAAACAAAAACCCAGTCAGGTGGCTTCAGAGTAATCTGCCAGCATATTTAAAAAATATGCAATTTAGAAAAACCAAAAAACAAAAAAAATCAAACCCAGATAAACTACTTGAACAAAATTCCCCGGGGTGGGAAAAAGAAATGAAAGAAAAGAAAAAAAAAAGACTTAGATTCTTTTTCTGGCAGCCGCAGTTACATCTGTAGTTGGGTGATTGAAAAAGGCTCACAAAATTACTCGGTCTTGAATTGCTACCCATGTGACCTGGCTTTGGTTGTAGTGGTTACAGGAATTTAACTTCAAAACTAGAATAAAAAAGAGCACAGACCTGAACAGCAAACAAAGGGAGAGAGGCAAATTGCATTTAGTTTAAAATACAGATATTTTTAGCTGTCATCTGTTTAAGGCGAGTCAAAGGGGCTTTTCCTCTTTTACAATGAAACTTTGATATCACTTTTATAATTTTCTGACTACCAGGTCAAAATAGCTCAAGTGTCATGATTTTTTTTATTTGCAAAATTTCCAAATTGTTGTCAAGTATTCTCCTTGGCACGTCACCACTGCCCATCGGAATCAATCTCGGGGCCGGGCAGGCACACCTCCAGCGCGGGAGCAGTACAGCCCCCGAGGAGGACGGCTAAAGAGAAGGGTTTGGGGGTTGAGCACCGAGAGAGAATAGCTCTTACAGCAAACCAGATTATCATCATAGCCTTTAGTCATTTCCTATGACAATAAATTCAATAAAAGCACTTCAGGTCACAAAGTAAGGGGTTTCCCATCTCTACGGGCATCTCCCCCCACTTCCATCCCCTCTCCCACCATTTCAGATGCAGCTAAGCTTCCTCTGGCTAAAAGTGCCTGGGTGGGGCTCCCGCCAGAGTTTATTCATGTCATTTCCGAATATAGCCAGAAGGGACATGAGAGAGCGACATGACATGTACTTTCCACTTTTTTCCTTCTCTGCTAGCACTGGGAAACGGCCCGCATAACCTAATAAGTATTTTCTGTCTCTAATTTCCATCCTGTTACATATTGCAGGAACTGAATGAGCTGCTTACACAGAGCTCCTTGACAGTTTCTGGACTAAAAGAAATGTTCTGCTCTTTCACTTAGGTTCCACATTTCTGCCATATTTTTCTTTTCTTTTCTTTTTTTTTTTTAATGACTGTATCATTCATTTTACTGTCTTTTGCAGTCCTGCAATTCCTATAAGTTCCTGATTCTTACGTAACTTTCCTGAAAGTCCTGAAATTCTAAATCTAAGGCAAAGCCTACATTTAAATATGCATCTCTTGCTCCTCACTTTAATACCCAATAGCCTCCTGCTAAACAAACACACACAAAGACAAAATTACCGTAACACAGAATAGTACAGGAGATATGATGGGGATATTTCCTTCTCCCTAATGTTCCCCCAGCCTTCAACTAATTTCTTCTAATGAGAGTTGCGAAGGCTATTACTCATGATCCTGCTCTCTGATGCTTGTTAGATATCCTCTGTGAAGAGTTGTTCTCTGTTCTCTAACTGACCAAAAAGGTCCTAAGCACTTCTCTCAGACAACAGGCTGCTGATACTCCAATATTTTCTCTTAATCACGTTCCACGTTAAGGAGTCACTTTAAAAACAAACTCAGATGTGGAAGCAAGATGAAGACATGCATTTTCCATTTGCAATGTTTTGGAGGTCAGATTTCATGCTCGGTAAACCAGGTACCCTTTTCTTTGTTAATGTCCTTCTTGAATTAGATCCAGGACACATCTTCCTCACTGTGTCTCAACCTTGCTTTTACTGTTATAGATGGAACATGGGTCTTTTAATGTGTCAGTTTTCTGGATTAGAGAACCAGATAACTTCTTATAAATGGCATCGCATTAGAGAATAGAAAAAAGGAGGGAACTAAAGCCCAGCTATGTGAAGAGTTATATTAAGAGTACGCCCATTGTCTTGAATGATTAAGCATTTCCACTATCCAGCAGAAAATTTAATTATTCTGTCAATAAACCAGCTAAAAGACAGCCTTCCATCATTAAACTCTTGTAGATAACATGGTGCTATTTTCTTTAAATTATAGTAGAATTCGCCCTATTTTAGGAAAGGCTTTTTTAAAAGGAGGTATTTGTCCACCCTGGAGTTCAAACTGCTGGGATATACTGCACTTGGCAAGCTTTCACTGGACAATGCCAGTCTGACAATATCATATTAACTTTATTAATATGTATATTTGAGCAGAAAGTAATTGCAGTTTTCCAGAAAGCCATAAGAGAACATTTGTCGCAGTTTCCATTACCAGTGACACTGCTTAGCCTGAACTGCCTTTCTGTAAATTTTGTTGCGTCTTTGCAAGACAGAGGTTTGCATCAACATGACAGAACTAGTTAATCTCCTGGCTGAGACAACTTACTGTTGAAAGCACTTCTCACCCTGTTTTGAGTATGGTTTGGAGCAGAAGGCTGCCTGTTCATACTTTAATACCTGCTTTTTGTTTTCAGTGGTTCTTTGAACTTGCCTATGTCTGTATTAGTTTTCTCACCTGTAAAAACTGGAATAACTCTTAAACTCTCTAGAATTATCTGGATTTTATTCATTGTTTGTGAAACAAACGATATTACAAATATTCTTGTTTTATCTCCAGTTTGGCTGTTATTTTTCTACCTGTCACTTGAAGTCACTGAGCTATCTGTATAAGCCCTTCTGAAGGGGCAAGTAAGAAATACGTTTATATTCTGGTGTAGGATCATCATGACCAAAGAACCTGTTGTATTTTCTGATGTACCTGACTATGGCTGATTAGACATATCTTTTTACAAAACAGCTTTGTCAGTAGTCTGAGTTTGTTTTGTTTTAAATCATAGAAGAACAGAATATCTCAAGTTGGAAGGGACCCATAAGGATCATCAGGTCCAACTCCCTGCTCCTTACAGGACTACCTAAAACTAAATCATATGACTAAGAGGCTCATCCAGATGCACCTTGAACTCTGACAGGCTTGGTGCTGTGACCACTGCCCTGCGGAGCCTGTTCCAGTGAATGATCACCTTCTCAGTGAAGAACTTGTTGCTAATGTCCAGTCTGAGTGGCACCCTCCTCCATGCACTCAGATCTTTAAATAATAACTGTATTCCCTAACTGAATGCCTTTTAAAGTA
This sequence comes from Astur gentilis, assembly GCF_929443795.1. Lineage (NCBI taxonomy): Eukaryota > Metazoa > Chordata > Aves > Accipitriformes > Accipitridae > Astur > Astur gentilis. The sequence goes on from NC_064891.1 coordinate 19,160,522, forward strand.
ACTGCATTTGGAAAAAATATATATCCTTTTTGTAAAGTTAAGAAAACATCCATACCAGCTCATCAGATTATTGATACTCGCTTTATAAAAACCTTTTTAAACACTTTTTTATTCAGTCATAGTTTGTTTGTCCTCAAGCCAATTCAATTCACCTGGGAGATAAGTCTTTCTGATTTTATTTTTGGTATTTAATGTAGTCTACATTGATCTCCTCAAAGTGCAATGAAAACAAACAAACAAAAAAACCCAAACAATCCCACACCAAGAAAACGCATTGAAAATAATTTAGAGAATAGCCCTCTTGGTTGAACAGATTGAACCCAAGTATTTTGCTGAATTTCGTGTTGTGTTATAAAATGAATTTGAGTCCCAGCAATATGTATTCTAGGTTATTTGCCCAGTAGATTAAACCACCATAAATATTGAGCGATTCAACTGAGCAGCCAGTGCTGGCTGGAATGAATAGCACATTAACAGTTACTGGAGCTCTAGGAGACACCAGAAAATTGTGCCTAAGTAAGCTTGCTAAATTAAGTCTACTAAATGCTATTTTTCTAAATACTTAAATTACTTATTTTACTAAAGGCTCACCTGAGAGTTTTCCAATGTGATTAAAACCCCTCACGGGTCACAGACTAATTTACTAAAGCTGTGGAGGGAAACACTGGGAGGGGTAAGGAGCCCTTCCAGGGAGTCAGGAACAGCCAGCCATCCCCAGGTAAGGTGGGAATAAGACAGGAAAATCACTTCCTATCGTGCTGCAACTGGAATCTCTCTCTCATCAATAATCTCTTCTGAAATAAGTATTCAAAACTATGAGGTAAAAAAGCAAGGATAATTATGTTGTCTCCAAGAGCCCTCACCAAAAAAATGTTCACATTTTTATGGACTTGGAGAGATACTTCAGCATGCTCTCCCTTATTTCTGCTTTCAAGTATTGTTCCTTCAAAGAATGCTTTATGGGAAGATACCACTAAACTACGTAACGCTACTAAACATCTAACATTGCTGCTAATGTTCTTTGGAAGTAATCTATCATATCTTATTTAATTTCACTGGTATTGTACAATGAGTCCCAGGCTCAACATTTAACTATATTGCCCAAAGACACTCTTCCAATCATACGTAATGTACAGTAAGTAACTCTTGTGTCAATTGCCTGGGAACATATTGCAGAACAATTCTCAAGAGAAAAACTAGGGCTGAAATATTTTCTCATGCACCTTCCATCCGGGTGACATTCCTCTCTCATTGCAGATTTGCTCCCAGCACGACCGAACGGACGCTACCCTTTTGCACCCATGTTTGTTTGTGCTTGCCTCCTGTTGATATTTACAAGAGCTGTTTCTGATACCCTTGCAGCATTATCTTGATTTTGGCAGAGGTTTCTGTATGTTCAGGTTCCAAAGGGGATGGAGAGAACACAAGCTGCCTCCAAATTGAAGGAATCGGTTTTCATTTCCAAAGTCAGACAGGCTTTCATTTATTGCCTATTGACTCCATAGAGAGATAATAATAGCGTTGCTGCTTTCAGTGAAAAGGACCATTACTGAGGACAATGCACTCAGTCAAGAAAGACGCCAGACCTCCTATTCCCCAGACCACTCTTCACTCCCCAGGTTACAAGCTGGGCTCTCTCCAAAAGCACCATTTGCTACCTGGCCAGCTCAGTCAGAGCGCCAGGGCGTAAAGAGGGTATGAGTCTTTTTGGACACCCGTCCAACAAGCAGAGAGAAAATGAGAGAGTGCTCACAAACCTTCTCCAGAGGCTCACCACATCAGCGGGAGGAGCTGGCAGAGCCAGCCGCTCTCGTCCCGCCAGCCCGAGGAGTCACCATATGTTTGGCTGCCACCCATGCAGCCAACAGTCCTTGGAACGAGGCACCAAATTTGTTCAGACTCCTCTTGCTAGCGCTGACGGACATCCAGCCTTTTCAGGCCTCGGCCAAGCTTTAAACAGACTGTGCTGGAGCCGCTGGGCTCCATGAATCAGCTTTGCATTTACAGAGTCTCCCCCAGTCCTCATCAGCCTCAGCCGAATCGTACCTGGTAAGGCAACAGACGCCTGACAAGATCTACCAGTCACAAATCACTAGGTCCAGCGCAGCACCCGACCCAAAGGATTTATCCAGGAAGGCATTGGACGTCCAGCTAAGTGTCCCCAAACAGGCTCAGTACCTTCTCTGAGGTACTTAAACCCTGGAGCACATTTAGGGCAGCACACTGTTACTCTCCAAGGACTGTCCAGGTCTTTTCCCTACCTCTCCTTTTCCCTTGGAAATCTGGGATAAGAAGCAGCATAGTAAGTAAAGGAGAATAAGTATTTTTCTATTTGCTCAGTTTTTTAAAAAAGTTAAAATAATAATAGTGCCTTTTGGGACACTTCCCTTGAGTTTCGGGGAAATAGTATCTCTACTTGTCCTTTCACATGCTAAATAAAGTTATCATCAGTTAAAGTACTGATGATACATGATTTGCCATTCTACCACAGTTTCATTTTCAATGAAACACTACTATTACAAACTTACTCTTAACACAGCAGTCATTCAGAAATTCTTTTAGTCTTGGCAAAGTGTGGTGGGTTTTGGTAGCCGGGAAGGTGCTGCAGGTGTGGGTCCTGTGAGAAGCTGCCAGAAGCTCCCCCGGCTCCAAGTTGGACCCACCTCTGGCCAAGGCTGAGCCCATCAGTGATGGTGGCAGTGCCTCTGGGAGAACAGATTTAAAAAGGGGAACCTGCAGTGAGTGAGGGGATTGGAATGTGAGAGGAACAGCTCTGCAGATACTGAGGTCAGTGCAGAAGGAGGGGGCAAGGAGCAGAGAAGGAGGGGATGCCCCCGCAGCCCATGGTGAGACGGCAGGCTGTCCCCCCCAGCCCACGGAGGGGAGCGGGGGAGCAGATGCCCGCCTGCAGCCCGGGGAGAGAGAAGCCCACGCCGGAGCAGGGGGATGGATGCCCCCCAAGATGGCCAGGACTCCATCAGAAAGCCCGTGCTGGAGCAGGCTGTGCCTGAGGGACTGCAGCCTGCAGAAAGAACCCACGCCGGAAAAGTTCGTGAAGTACCGTGGGAAGGACCCCACGATGGAGCAGCAGAGGAGTGAGGAGTCCTGCCCCTGAGTAGAAAGGAGCAGCAGAGACAACGGGTGAGGAACCGACCCCAACCCCCATTCCCCGTCCCCCTGCACTGCTGGGGGGGGCGGGGGGGAAGGTGGAGAAAACAGGGAGTAGAGCTGAGCCAGAGAGTAGGGAGGGGTGGGGGGAAGGTGTTCTAAGGTTTGGGTTTACTTCTCATTATCCTTGTTTTGATTTGATTGGTAGTAAATTAAACTGATTTTGGTTTTCCCCAAGCTGAGTCTTTTTTTTTTTTTTTTTGCATATGACCATAACTGGTCACTGATCCCTCCCTGTCCTTGTCTCGACCCATGAGCTTTTCTTTATATTTTCTCCTCATCATCCCACCAGGGCTGGGGTGGGGAGGAGCGAGAGAGCCGCTTTGTGGTGTTTTGTTACCAGCTGGGCTTAAACCACAACACAAAGATAGGTTGTAAGTAGATGAAATAACTACAAACACTCAAAACCATACACAATTGTTTTGCCAGAATATCTGACCTTTGATCTTTTAGTAAAGCCTATGTGCCCACACTGGGTTGTGCCCAACCCAGAAAGAGTAGTATCTCCAATACTTAGGGATGTGTTTTCTCTTTCAGTATCTGTTTATATTTCAATCTCAAAAAATTACTAAATTTACTTGCAAAACAGTAATGTGTTCCACTTACAGATTCTCATTTTATATTTGAATTTATATACTTCTCAGAAATAAGCCATCTAAGAACCCAACAGCAAGCACAGTCACTCACAAGAACACGATCTTTTTTTTTTTCCTTCCAGTTTACAATGAGTAAAGTCTACATGGATACAAGTGGCTATGCTTCCTACTCTAACTTTTGAAGTTTCTTTCTAATTTAATTGCCAAATAATCATGTTGGCTCCTTTCTGACACATTTTTAATACATGCTTTCTTTTGCCTAAATCTTGTATTTTAAGATTGCAGTTAATGAAATGTGCATACCTTTTCCACAAAGCAGTTTCCCTGTAGTATGAAGGAATGAGGTAATCTACTCTAATACATGCAAAAATGCAGAACTACGTATGCTGACAAATCTTCACTGTCATTCTGCACACTTAACTTGAACTGTTGCATATTCTCTATGAGTGTTTTGTTGTAGACTTTTGTAAAAGATGCTGAATAAATCTGTGTTGAGCAATACAGAGCATCAGAACGTACTATTGCTGTCCACCCACACTGGCAGAAAGCCACTGAGTTTTCAGTTGTTTACAAATGTTTTCAATGATAAATCTCTTTGCTCTTTCCCATATGAAGTTATGCACTCAAACATATGCAGCATATACTTTGCTGCTCTAAGCGCTACAGCAAGTGAGATGAAAACCGTCGGAGAGACCTGAACTTTGGTTGCCCTTCAACATACACATCTACACTTGTGGTTTTGTTTCACAGATTTTTAAGATCATAAGGCATGACTGTGATAGCATAACTTGGTTCCTTACAGCAGGGCAAACACCATTCACCTATTGCACCACTGAAACTGTAACGCCCAAATTATATTATCTTTCCAAAAGATTTTAAAAGTTTAAATTATAGGACTCTCCATAGAGTAAGGTCAGACATAAGCTTCCACAAAACACAACACAAATCCAAACCTGAGGACCTATAAGGATTTTAATATTACCCACTGATATTTTGCAAAGATGATAAATAGATACTTCACCACAAATATTTTTCTAGTCTGGATACAAATCAACCTGTTCCATTTAGTTAGGTGACCTAATTATCGTAAGAATTTAAGAAAGCCAGATGGGTCAAAATAAGCCCAGGTGGTCTCAAGCCTGCCAATTTACCAAGCTTATGTTTTCATTTTATTTGAATAAAAAAGTGTCCATCATTCTTTGTCAGAGGTGCACTAAGCTGCTGTGGTTGTTTGTCATCATTTGTATAAACGCCAACCAAGTTACCTGTCAGTTTGCAAATATTGTGGTTAATAGGCATTACTTGAAGCAGCACAGGCCTGATTAACAAGAAAATTGGTGGGGGTTTTTTAACCTATTCCTTTCCTTTTCTTCTTGCACAGTACTATATTAATTTGGAAATGGATTTTTTCCACACACTGTCTCACACGCAGGCAGTACCTTCAGCTCATTAGACCACAAGGTTCTTACAATTAGCTTTTTCCAGGGCATCACCAATCAGCCTCTCTTACTACCTCATCCAGGATTATACAGAACGAGTCTGTTCGTGATCCACCCATACATGTAAAATTGATTACCAGGCTCACACGTGCCTCCCTTTCCATTTCAACCATGTTTTATAGCAATGCACTTTTAAATATGTAACAAATCTGTTTATGGGTAGAGAAAGCAACCATTTTATTTCAAGACCAGCTGGAGCCTGTGAAAAGGAGACACAAACACAATCCTCTCTCATCTAGACTTTGCTTATTTTCCTTGTCTTAGCTATTTTTTTCTGTACATAATAGTAATTGGATAGCCTGAATTCTCCTTCTGAGATCTAAATATAATCATTGCTGAAGTCTTATCTTTTTAAAAGATAAAGACACTAAGTTATGCCAAGTTATTATAACCACAGTACCATATGTTAGAGACAGCTTCTTTTTCCATACAGAGCAGCAAGAACACTTCCTTTTAAGGCATAATTCATGGTTTCAACTTGAGATTGCCATGGTGACCCTAGGACACTGCCTTACCAGCTGGAAACGAATCTTGCCAAGTGGGTAAATATTGCAACTCAAAAATACCCTTTTGCACAGAATAATCGAGCACAATAAAAATTCAAAATTATCATTGTCCATATTTGCTGTAAAAGCCCTGTCGACTTTATGTGCAGAGATCTCTCCTAGACCACACAGGACAGCATTGGCTTCCCAGTCCCTTTACTCCCTGCTGCTGGATTTATTTATTTTTTTTCCCCAAAAAGTGTCATTCAGCATTTCAATGAGATGAAGGGTATTAGTATCCCAACCAATGAGGGAAGGGACAAAACAATGAAGGAATTATTTGAATTAAACAAATAGGAAGCAGGCTTTCTCTCACACTAGCTTTCACAGCCACTTAAGGCTAAACGCACACAAGAACATGCGTACCTTTTAACACAGTGGGACACGTATTCACGTGCTTTCTGAGCAATACAGGGGAAGAACTTTGCACTTGGCAGGGAATGTCACACCTGAAACAGTCAGTGAGAAAAGCAGATGATGGCAGTGTGGCTTACTGGGCAGAGCAGCCCTAAAGCCCTGAGTTCGGAGTCACCCAAAAGCTGGTGTGGAACGCAGATCCTGCAGCCTACCCTGTTCTCCACGCTCTCATAGCTGCTTTCTCAGCAGTCCTCAAACTACAACAGTTGCATCTTCACCGGTGACCGAGAGCACAGGTCTGTAGCAACCAATGCCAAGCAAAGCCCAGACTACGCTATACTCGGGACCCACGCCTGCAGCACCATGCATGTCATCGTGAGGAAGCCATTAATTTTCAGCCAGATCAACTCTTTGAACTGTTCCACACTATCTTTGTTCAAGCAACAGCGGCAGCAAAGAGCACAGGCAGGAGTGCCCGGGAGGGAGGGTGAAGACAGAAAAGCAGCATACTGGACTTGGATTAAAGCTAAAAGTTTAAAATAAAGAAATAAATAAATAAGTAGTTAAAGCTAAAAGTTTTTTTAAAAATAAAACCCCACCGTGATCAAACCTATCTTCAGGACAAGAGCTTATGACAATTCTTCCTCACAAAATAAAAGTACATGAAAGTATAGTGGGTGCTTTTATCATTACCAGAGCTATGAGAAACCCCAGCGACAAATCTCTTTCTCTTCCCAGGGACCTCCAACTTTTCTTGTCCAAACCACTAGCCTACCATACAATTTCAATTTTTACCATTGTAGTTGCTGTCTTTGTTTAATGTTTAAAACACATATTTTGAGCCACAGAGAGAAAGAGAACAAATGAGAGTTGAGGGGTGACCGCCTGGAAGGGCAGACAATTGCTTTTCAGTGCCTGTCGCAGCGTGCAGCTCTTTTTCCTCTTCCTGTATTTTTGTATTTTCTCTGGAGTCCGGTCTTGCATGTGTGTTCAGATAGGCAAACCTCCGCAGCACTGAGGCCCTGAAATGAGTTAGGCAATGGATTGCTTGCCTCCCCATCATTTAGGCACTCAGCCATTGACAGACTTTGGTGTGACGTGGCACAGATATTTTCCACATCTAGAGAATTTAATGTAGCATTTATGTGGGAACATTTAAAGTCATCCATGTCTATGTCAAGAGTCATTGGCAATGCTACAAGTCATAGACATAAAATCAATGAACAAGTAGACATCCATGTTTTGAGATTCTACATTTAGGATTTAAATGATAAAAATGATGCTAGATGAATTTACAGTTACTTAAGAGACTTTGTAGCTCTAAACCTTAGTATGCTTAAAAATATTTTGCTTCACAAATAGGTAAAGAGAAGTCTCATTCGAGTCACGCAGCTTTCTTCTGTGGCTTTGTAAACTTCTGAAGTTTACCTGGTATTTGTTGTATGTGGTCATTACAAGGATAGAAGTCCTTCAAGAGATATCTAGGTTATGCATAAGGGGTACTGTTGATTCATTATGTAGTGCTTTCTTCTCTTGAATCGGTACTAAACCAAAGTCATGCAATGAAACTAGATGTATGGTGATACTTTAAATGCTTCATGTAAGCTGTAAAACAGTCTGCATGGTCTTTTCTCACTGTATTTCCCACAGTGCTATTTGGGTAAATGGTGGGAGAATGTGTGCACTGGTCAAATTTCAGCTTAGGTTAGGTTGTTACCCATTCCTGTCAGAGTGTCCCTTGAGTTTTAATTAAACAAGGTATTATTTACCAATTCTGTTGTAAATAGTTTTTGCAGTATGGTTTAAACTGTTCCTGTGTGTCTCTTCAGAGAGGCTTTTTTTTCAGTAGTGAGTTAAATGATCCCAGAATACTTTTTTTTTCCAATTGTGCAGTCATTTATGGTTCTACAGCTGTGAGGATGTAACATGCAACAGGGTTGCTAATTATGAATATTTTTTTATTGATTGAAGTTACAATATAATCACTTCCCTTTTTTATTTATATTAACTGCATTACAGAATATGTTGCAGGACAACTTTTATGTACAGACAGAGTCTGACCCTGGGCTACTCTTTCGGGCACAATTTCACTCCTTTCTGTAACAGTCTGCATTGTTGAAAGAAAACATATGTATACTCTAGTCTCCTAGGGATCTCAATTTAGGTAGTATGTTAACCTAATGCTAACAAAATGAGAGAGCGCTCTTTTTGCATTTGTTCTTTAAAGCAACTTGGCCCAAACTCCACATGTTGTCCTTCCTGACAAAGTTTAAACATAAGATCTTCTTCACAAATCCAGCTCTTTTTTTTTGCACACATACCCCCCCCTTTTTTTTTTTTTTCCCAGCCTGCAGGCAAACTTTGGCTGCTTATCCTAGTCTAGCTGCTGCACTATGGCAACTTTATGTTTCATATATGCAGCTGACAATCAAGGTTTTCAAGTCTTCTAATCTTTGGAAGCATCGGACATTCTCTGCAGGTTGCAGAGAAGAGGAGGAAATTAAATTTCCTGGCATTTTCTATGAATTTCAATTTTTCATTAAAAAGAGATAGGAAACCGTAAAGGTTAAATATTTTGTGGTAGCTTTTGTTTGCTTTCTATTGTTGTTCTTAAACCAAGTAATTATAAACCCGACCAGGGTGTAGAATGCAACAAAGGCATTATTGACAGCCACATCCTCCACATCCTCTCAATGTGTTTATCCTAATGGACACCGAATAGGAAAGTGCAATGCAGTGGTTACAGAAATATTTTAAACACAAATTAAATAAGTGGTCAAACAACCCACTATCTCTGATCATTATTTCAGTACATTTGGGGGTTTATCCATTTCAGAAGTGACTAAAAAGGAAAACATACATGGAGTCTGGAGAAAAATAGTAGTTGAGCATCCATTAATGAAGCTTTGTATGTTTGTATTTGTTCAAAAGTCTTACTACTTTCATCTATGGTAGCAACGACAGAACCACCAGCACCTAGTAATAACCAGTATTTTGGTAATTAATATTTGCTGACTTTCATGACCTTTTCTATCATTATGATACCAAGGAGCAAAACTTTTTGGCTTCAAGGATAAAACCGTGCCAAGCATTTATAGAAGTGCTAGCAACCTGGTGCTCTAGACAGAATAATCATGTTCACGTTTGGTGCTTAAAACACATCATCAACTCCTAACCCTCTATTAGTTGTCAAAACATAGCAAATCCAGATTTTTTTTTTTTTTTTTAATTTTTTTTAAATCTGTGTAATATCAGTTTTCCCTGTTCTTGACATAGAAGAAATTTGGTGCTAGGGTCTTTATATATGTGTACACACACACACATATATACATATTTCTCTCATTTATAAGGGAAGCCTGAGAAAAAGAGGGACTCTAAACTGAGTAGGATTAAGAGAGATTTTTTCCCTCATTTACCACAATCTACAGATCTTTTAGCAAGCTCCCTATCTGTAATAAATGCAGCTCAAACTCCAATGCATTTCAGATATAATCTAAGTAAACATTTTTGCTCCTGGAGACTGGTCTTATAACTGGTCTCTTTACATGATAAGACTCTTGCAGCAATGCACATACCAAATACTATTACTGTGTGTTGGTACAGAAATCCCCTCCAGGAAAACCTTACGTATTTTATGATATTTGGATGCCTAGCGCTACCAGAGAAATTCATTGCAATCCATTTTTGCTAGAAAGCCCCCTCTGCAAACAATGACTCTTTAAATCATTGAGACTATCCATGTGACATGGGCCAGTGGGCATAAACTGATTTAAGGATTTTAAATTTAAAACAGGTTGGTAATCCTTAGTGGATGATGTGACTGTGAAAATGGAGCTTATCAGGCTGCCCTGCAAGTCTGTAGACACTGCAAACCAGTCTGAGCCTGAAGGTCTAATGTTTCCTCTTCTAGAAACGGGAAGCAATCTCTATCTGCATTAATTTACGAAGGAGGAATCCACACCACTTGAAGGAGAGTTTCATTCTCAGCTGCTGATTTCGTAACAGCAATGCGTTACCCACATCAATAGAAAACTAAAATAATTTCCAAGTTTAATAGCTATTGTCAAACTACCATCTTCACACACTTTTAACACAACTGCCAGTCCCCCTCCACCCCGTACACCTCACGCACCATATGTGCCCAGGCTGGAATCCAATAACCAGTGATTTCCTAAGCAGGCATGAGTTTTGTCTTGGGACTTGCTCTGCCTGAGCCTCCCCGTCCCGTTCCGCTCCTGTGCGAAGCCAGTGGCAGAGAGGTGCAGCCGGGCACATCAGCCCTTGCCACCCCATACAGTCACCCAATAAAAGACATTGGGTGTGGGGGAATTCAGGAATCCAGCGGAGCTTACAATTACACATGAAAAATTAGGGCAATAGAAGATTTGAGGAATGCGTTAACTAGACCCAGCTGAAGACGTAGAACCTGGGAATTTCAGCCACGGGCAATGTTATTGGGACACCACGTACTTTGTAAACACATAAGTGAGTACAGCTGCGCAGGGTTAGAACATGGGGAAGACTGACATAAGGGAAGCAGCACTAGAGAACCAAGAGGGAAAGAGAATGAGGTGGGGGTGAGGGAGCTTGGAAAGCAGGACTAAAACTGGATACTGATGAAGAGGGAAACTGGGGTGGGGGGAGTTGAGGTGAGGCAGAAACAACTTAGCTGAGGAGGAAGCCATGCCCTCGTGAACTTCAGGCCTTGGTAGGACTGCTACAGCATCTAGAGCGGTTTCAGAGTCAACCTGACTTTGCTGATAAAGAGGCAAGACTTGGGATGAACGTGGGGCATGAGACACTATCAGGGAGCACCAAGAGCAGGGCTGCTCCGGGGAGGGGAGCAAGAGACAGGCCAGGAGCCGAGAGCAGTCCCACCACAGGCAGTACCCTCCCTGACAAAATGCCGTCCTACGGTACCTGAACGCAGAAGGCTGAGCCGGGTGCTGGTAATGGGATCCATTGGCAGGCCCCAGTAAGGCAAGGGGACAAACAGGGGTGAGGGTCTATCCAAGGACTCCTGTCAGCAGCAGGATACGGGGTTGGAGACACTGCTATAAAGCAAGTCCCAGGTCCATACAGGAAGCAAGTGCAGGGACCAACAGCTCACACAACAGCTGAATGCCCCAGGCTGAGCTTAAATGAGTTCCGGAGCCCTTGGGGTGGGGAGGAGTGGAAGGGTGAGACTCAGGTGAGGCTGGCTGGGGCCATTAAGGCCTATTAGTGGCAAGGACGGGGCGGGGGGGAGGGAACAGGGAAGAGGTTTTCAAATATTTGATAAATGAGACGTTATGTCTTCTTCTCTTCAGTAACAGACATTAGCTCAATGAGACTGAGGTTTCGTTGGCATTCAAAGGTGCTGTAACAACTCTCCAAATGAGAAACAGAGCCTCTGTTGCCAGAGGATCTTCTTGTACCCATGCTGGTAAGCCAGTTCCCTTAAACGTGTAAGTCATATTGACAAAATGACACCTTGATAGTTTCATATGCCAATATGGATACTTGGTTAGAAATCTGAGGTCCTGGTACTTCTAACCAGCATAGCTATACTCATGAACTCCTGAAGTGTAAACAAGTTGAGAAGCTCTCCATTATTGAGGTGTCAACAAATGTCTACACATCTACAAATGTCACATCTACAGCACTCTGAAACCAATGATGAGATTAAAGTTTCCTTTACACACAGACCAAACAAATAAAGCTTATGCACACAACAAAATTCTGGCTTTTTTAGGTAACATTCAACAGGATTTTTCAATATCTACCATTAAAAAATACCCTATAGGGCACTTTACAAGTGCAGTTCTCCAGAATAAAGGTATGTGCCAGTTTTAATGCCCAGGTTCACTTGGATTATTTCAACAGTTTTCACGCTTCTGGTAAGAAATATACCGTATAAAAAAATATGCATCTGCAGCTCTGACTGAAAGCCCAAAATACCAGGTTTTCTGGCCATGTCTTAATAAATTACACTCTCTTGAAATGAGCATCAGGAGTCCAGAACCCACCCATATTTTTCAACTGTAAAATCAGTTTCTTTACTATTACAAAAATCTCCCTGTGTATGATAGGCTAAACAAAAATGTTTTTGAAAAAAGGGAACTTAAGGGAACACACTGACTTTTATGTGAGAAATAATTAGTTATATCACCCCCTCAGTGGTGATGGCACCACCGCATAAATTACTGTTTTGCTTGAGCTAGCTTCAGTACAGGGAGAAACCCCACTACGGAAGGATGGAATTCAGCAAGAACCAATGTACCTGCAGGATAGCTCTTTTCTAGGAAGTTTAAGTATTTCTGTACTATTTTGCAAATTCAAGATAGGCACGCTTGCAGCAGAGGCAAAATATAGCTATCATCAACTGTTTTCCTGGGAGACACAACATTCCTTTTATTTTGATGTCATTCACAAGGGTAAAGCAGTCAATTGCAATTTTTTATTTACATAAATTGAGAATTCAGCTTGAGGTCAGGAGAGCTGATTTTATTGCTGTCTTTCAAGTATACACCGCTCACTTCAACTGGCTTTGCAGCGTGACAACAGCAGAACAAATTTACTTTTTTTTGCAGAGATAACATTGGAAGTCCCATCACTGAATTCCATGATTTGTTCACTTGGGAAAACACTTATAAAAGAGAGGAAGACCCCAGCCTGCAATAATCCCTTAGGTAGATGGGAAAATTACTCTGTAGACCAAAAGCATCAAAATAAAAAGGACATTTTGGGTTTCATGGGAGTTGACAACTCTTTATTATAAGAATGAAGCATTGCAACAAGGTGTTGGATCATTTATTGAAATTAACGTTTGCATAACTTTTCAGTGGTTTGAATTCGTATTTCTAACATTTGAGACTTAAAAGAACTAATAAGGGAAAGCAATATCCCTCCCTTTTTTTTTTTTTTTTTTCCCAAACATGCCTGTGTGGCCAGAATGCTGGAAGTTTGACAAGGGTGGTACCATCTATATACATTTAGGAAAACATGCTTGCTGTGGGTGTACAAAAATAAAATTTATTTGTTAAATTACACATAAATATAAGGTACAAATGTATTTTTAAAATACAGATAAAGATAATCACACTTGCATTGTGTACATATGAAAATACAGTATTTTAATATTCAACATACACAGACACATTTATGATAAATGCAACTAGTTGGCAATGCCAGTTCTTCTCAGTCTGTTTTTTGTTCTTTTTTTTTTTTTTTCCTCCCTTCAAGTTTTCCATAAATATGGAAAAATAGGCTTTTGAAACAATTAGTTCTGCCGGACATCTTGCAGCAGCTTGTTAATTTCTGCCACCAGCTCGCTGGCATCCATGAGTTCATGTTTACCATCACTGAGGTGGTTGAGCACGTTGTCGAAATCATCTTCTTCGTAATTCTCTGGGATCTCCTCCATGGCTGGCAGCCATTTAGAGGAAGGCTGCGCGCTCGAGTGAGTCCCCAGAGCGGGCCCGTTGTTGGCAGGATTTTGGAAATGCGTGCTGGCTGCCCAGGCTGCCACCCCCTGTGGATAATTTACAGTCTTGGCTGGCAAATGTCCCTTCCTGCGCTCCAACGAGTTGGAGCGATCCATCTCATTGCACTCCGTGTAGGCATCCAGCGAGGGAGGCAGCAAGCGCTGGAAGACGCTGCTCATTTCAGAGAGGAGAGAGGAGGTACAGGTGTCCCCTGACTCCTCCTCGCTCTGGCAGTCTTTACCAAACGTCGAGAAGCTCTTCTTCTTCTCGCTGGCGTCACCAGGCTGTGGATCTTCCTCGAGGCCCTGCTGCGGCGGCGGCTGCTGCTGCTGCTGCAGCTGCAGCTGCTGCTGGGGCGACTGGAACTCCTCCCCAGGGATGAACATGTTACTTCTGTAATCGGAGGAGGGAGAGGGCAACGGTGGCATCCAGCACTGGTCGGAGTGCCCCAGAACCCTGCACTCCTCCGTGCACAGCCGCATCGCTGCAAGAGAGAGAAGAGGAGAGTGAGCATCCCCCTCCTGTTGCAGATATCACTTACATTGGCAGGGACTAACGCAAGGACTGAACTTGTCCAAAGACATTCAAATCTGGTGGTTGGGCTCACTTTCTGTGTGCAGAAAGGTAGCAAATACAAATGGTCTGAGTCTAAATGTACTTCCATTTCCAAATGCTCTGGGTCTAAATGTTCTTCCGTTTCTGAATGGTCTCAAAAAATGAGAACAATAAATGCAGAACACGTAAGACAGTAACGCAATCTCTTAACTAGGGATGAAGATAAACACGTAAATCCAGGTGGAAAACAAGGACTTGTGACTTAAAGCCATTAGTTCCCTTTGTACAGTGCTGCTTCAGTAAAAAAAAAAACAAAAAAAACCCCTAAAATAAAATGAAGGTGTTTCAACCTCCAAGCATTTACTTAAGGTTTAGTGAAGTCTTCCACGTGCAATTAGAGAAGCATATCAGAGGAATAAAGTGGGAATAAATGGACAGGGGAAATAAAGAAGAAAGAACAATAAAGTTCAGAGGGATCTCCCTCTTCATTAACACACCTCCTTCTGATCTGACAATAAGGTGTACGTTGAATATGAGGTGATCCACTGCCACATTACTTCTTTAACTGGATCAGTTAAATTTTAATCCAGTATCAGAATACCTAGGGCTTAATTCACACCTCATGTGACTCCGGTGTTTACACTGGAGTTACTCTGAAGTGTATTTGAAGCTCTGTACCTCAGGTTACTGTACCATGCTGGCTCAGGCGTTGGCACAAGGGGGGCTCTAACCCACAAGGTGGGCGCCCAGGCCAGCCAGGAGGGCTGAAGAGCAGAAGACAACAGAGCTGCTCTTTCAGCTGCTTGGTTTTAGTGGTGTCTCTCAGGGAGAAGCAATGTGATGGGGCAAACGACTGCATCCCTGGGAGCTACGCTGGTCTGAACTGGCTCACAGAGGGGCACTGCAAGAGTCCTCTGCAAACACTCTCCCACTGCAGAGGCCTGGGAAAGGTCCCTGGAAGCGGAGAAAGGCAAAGTCCTACTTGAGGGACCTGCAAAGAGGGATGTGCCAGGAGAGAGGCCAAATTTTCCTCTCCAAAGGGAACCCACTCTGTAGGACACGAAGCCTCGGCTCAGCCTGGGTGCTGCCTGGGTGCTTGGCAGACCTGCTGGAAAAGACCTAGGTGCTGCAGGGGCCACTGCCTTGAATTTGAGTCACATAGTGCAAAAGAAAGTTTTCAGAAACGCCAGACTCTTTGCATCATGCATATTTTGACTGTAAGAAGCTTCTGCCCTGATTCTCTGTCAATTAATGGTTAGATTAGCCCACACAGAAGAGAGTTTCTTTTTCTTTCTCTTTTTATAGATTGGATACACCAGAAATGCTTGCAGTCATGCCCTGTAAGATTTCCTCACTTTCTCATCACATTTCCCATCTGGCTCTGGATCCACTCAGTTTATCAAAAAAATCTTTTTTGCAGTGGCGTAAG
Source organism: Astur gentilis (assembly GCF_929443795.1). Taxonomy (NCBI): domain Eukaryota; kingdom Metazoa; phylum Chordata; class Aves; order Accipitriformes; family Accipitridae; genus Astur; species Astur gentilis. The sequence continues at coordinate 19,176,137 of NC_064891.1, forward strand.
CAGAACTGAACAGAGTATTTCAGCTTAGGACATACCAGTGATTGATAAAGTCCTACTTTCACACTGTCAGCGTTATTTATCTCTGTGCTTTACACAGCCTATCATATTGTTTGCTTTCCTAATGCCCTTTCCATTCCTTTGAGTATAAACTTTCTCTGTGTCTTACATGTGAGAGTATGAATTTCTTCAAGAATACAGGTTCAGGCTGCAGGCTGGATATTGTGCAAGCTATTGCAAATGGCCTGTTGATCCGGTGAGCTTCAAACAAAGCAACCCAGAAAACATCAGTTGCTGAAGTTTTGATACAAGTGACTGAAATACCTTCAAGTGCTTTGTTCCCATGTATGAAAAGCACGTGTGCTGTTTTACAGAAAACACCTACAAGTTAGAAAGGCAAAAAGATATCTAAGTGACCTGTGGTGCTTGGACCAGCTCTCAACTCATCCCAGAAGGTGAGGATTACTCTTCTAATTAGGAAGACTCCTGTAAATTAATGAGACACTTTCAATGGTCTAGCATTTCATTAGTAGTGAGGGTTATCTTATTGTGAGTTCTGTTACTGATGTTATCAGGGTTGGTTTTGGTATAAAATAATAAATTTTGACATTCCTGAATGTAAGGAAATTGAATGGTGTCACAGTCTGTCCTTAAATCAGTAATAAATTAAAAAAAAAAACCAAACAGATGCAGAACAGCTTTTTTTTTTTTTTTGCCAGGACATAAAGCTTATTGGTGAAGGTTTAAAAAGCCAGAAAGAGAGAAAGAAACAAGTCTTTCAAGGACAGTTATGGAACTTTCTGATCATGTCATTTTTGGAGTTTCAAGTGACTTTCCAGTTCCACCTTAAAGTGACAAACTGAAAGGACTTTCTCGCAGCATTTTGTCTGTGTCCAGACTGGCTATGCAGAAACCTTTCAAAATGGAGAACCGGAAACCTCCAGGAAGTTTTTTTTTCTTTTCCTTTTTATTTGTTTGGATTGCAGATCAATTCAGGTCTCATCTGAACAGGTTCAGCATACTCATCTGGCAGATTAAGACCACGCGTAGCGGCAGATGGACGTCTGGGTGAGATTAAATGCCCGTCTTGATAGCCCAACCCAGTTCCGTCTGCACTCAGCAGGAGTTTTCCTTACTTTGAATGCAATTAGCCAGGCACTTTTGGAAATCCTACCCTTTGGCTTCCTGTTTAGAGACCAAATTGCAAGAGCTGAAAAGGAGTCATGGGCATTTCAGCTAGCCAAGAGGGCAACCGCTCCCGCCTGCTGGCAGCCCCCAGCTGCCCACCGGGAAGGAGACAGCTCTTCCTTGGCAGAAGCAGGGCCGCATGCCAGTGCAAACACCACTGCACTTGGAAGTTCCCCTGGCAACTGAGAGCTCCAGCAGATTCCTCCCTGCCTCCTTGCTAACCGTATGAGAGAATGAGACAGGCCTCATGCTAGCTGGCAGAGGAGTAAGTAGTAGGAGCTGGGGTTGATGAGGATAAAAAATATATTAGGACTCCAGATTTCGGTTAAGGATTCTGAAAAAAATAGTAGCTTTTCAAGGTCTCTGGTTTTGAAACATTGGGTACATAAGACTGAGTTGAGGAGGCAGGTGAGTGCCTGGGGAGGTGATGATACAAGACCCAGTCTGGAGCAAAATATACAAAGAAATTTGTAAAGTTAAAGCGTAGAAGAAGAACAAATTAAACTTTTGGGGTTTACTCTGGCCTAGCCTAACAGCATATTTTTCAGGGTAAAACACCCCAAGGTCAGGTACAATTCCCCTCACTGGTGTTATCCCTGGCAGCAGAGGGAAGGAGCTGCAGCACTGCAGCTCCTCTCCTCCAGCCCTGGGCAATATGTGGGGGTCACTTTAGGAGGGAATACGTGCTGCACCACCCCACAAAGTAACATGTCCCCGTGTATAAAGTGACTTTACTAAACTTCTTAAGTTTACACTCTTGGTTCAGTGAACCCTACTGAAATTATCCGGCCCTGTCGGTTATAGGGAGAAAACTGCATACGATCTGAAATAAGTACGAGATCTAGGTTACAACCAGTGGCTGTATAATTATTAAAGTAATTACAGAATTCTCATATCTCTACTTAGCCTGATTTCCCATGGCCTTTTTTATTCAACTTATAACTGGGCATAAATTTAAAAGCGGTACTTCATACCCGTGAATATGTACGTGTGCGTTTATCTTACTTTCACTCACCCTTTTCTAGCTTTTTTCTTTTCTGCCCTCTGCCCCAGAATTGTACCTCTTGAACTTTTTCTTCTAGAAATTAGGGTTGGAAGATTTAAAGGCTGGGACATATTTAGATCCTTCCCTTGCCACTCAAGTTCATTTTTCAGTGGAAAAAAAAAAAAAAATACTCTTTTCTTTCTTCTCCATCCATATTTCTAAACCACTTTCAGAACCCATTTCTGAATGGTAGAAGTTTGTATCGTATGAATCAAACCCACTGTGGAAAAAGTATCTTCCAAATTATATTGCAGTGTATTTTTAACAAACCACAACTGCCTGGCTTTGCAAAAACATCCACCCAGTCATTAAAAGTCTAAGGACAGGCAGCAGATCGTGCTTTTGGGGGGAATTTGGAGCCAGCTGAAGACGATGTGAATAATAGAAAAAAGTAGGCATTGCTCTGGGCACATTTGCAGTTGTGTCTGAGGCTTCATTTTGCTAGATATGTGACGGCTTCAGCTCAATATTTATCACGAGGCAGAGTAAAAAGGAAGGAAACACAGGGCTTGAAAGCTAAAGAATTTTTGCTTTCTCGGTAGTAGCTTTATCAAAGTGACAGCCAGGCAGCACTGTAAATAAACTGTTCAGCTTCCATTGTGCTCTTACCTGCAGGAATCCTCCCATCTGTAAGGAAAAGGTCACTGAATCCTTCCCCGAGAAGTCTGTCAATTGGAGACTCTCTCCCCAAATCATAATCACTGTCTCCAGCTTCGCTATCACCCCGGCCACTGTCTTTCAAGCTGAATTTATCCATATCTTGTAGGGCATATCTGTGAAGAGAATTGTGGTGATGGTGGAATTAAATTGTCTCACGTAAGTTATATTCCGCTTTTTGGTTAAACATCCATGTCTATATTTTCTGGTACACATACAGGCATAAGTAGCCGAACAGTCCAGATCCTTACCTGTAGCTTCTGGAATACTTGTTTCCTCGAAAACTTGGCCTTGGTTGATACTGACCCTGGTGAAGCATCGAGAGAAGCTGAGAAACCTGCTAAAGAAAAGGTGAAAAGACTGATTCCTTGAAATGAAATCTCAAATACCTAGTTGTAAACCCACGAACTCACTTCTCAGGTTTGTTTGTTGGGTGTTTGTTTTTTTTTTTCCTTTAAAGTTTAATTAAATCAAATTCCTGCACATACATAATGCAGTACAACAGACTATTTTGTAGTATAGTGTCTGCCACAGGAAACACCTGAGGACCATGTACCATGAGGAAATGCACTACTGTTCATTAGCCTCTGAGCTCATAATAATTAATTCATTAACAAGTAAAATAAGTAATCAAACAGAGGTGGAGTTTTGTTTTAATAGATCAGAACCAACCCTTTACCATTCCAGGATTTTAATTCAAAATAAAACGTCATTGCTCTGCGTGTAAAGAGTTTCCAGGACACAGCTCTCATTTAAGCCATTGCATGGCATTTGCAGTAAAAACTGGGATGGGTAGTCTCCAAGTTTGAGATACTACGATCATATATTACAACAGCTGCACTTAAACTGTGTCAGTGTTTAACCTTTTAGTTCTCCATCCCCAGTAATGAAAGAATTTCCTGTATTGTTTCTCTGCACAAATACTCGGGCACTCTTTCTTAAACTGAGCTATACAGAGGGAAAGGGAAGGCAGGGAAGAAAGAAGGAAGGAGGAGTAAACCAGAGCAGAGTACTGTCTATTGTTACACTCCATTGTTTCGACCTTACAGGGAAGAACCAAGAAGTAATTCTATCAATAACAGATTTAATCCTGTTCCCCACGGTAATGGATTCCATTGATATTGGGGTAAAACTGCAAAGCTGTGACATCTAAAGGGAAATCCATAACACATTCTCACTGGGCACAGACCTAATTGCCCATTGCTCTCGCAGGGTGCATGCGGAGTACCTCCATGCTCCCGAGTGAACGCGTGAGCAAAGGGATGTGCAAAATGAGGTATGGACCTTACCTCAACAGCCGGAGTAGCATGGGTGAGTTCCAGAGAGAAATTTTCGGGCACGTGGTTAGAGGAGATTGTCACCAGGCTGTTCAGCGATTGGTGGCTGTGGTGGCTCTGCCGGCTGCTCATTTGTCCCCTTTCCAGGGTCGGAGACGATGACGGAGAAGCTCTATGGTGAGATCTGATGGGTAAAGTGCCATTCACCGTTGGCACTAATGTAATGTCCCCTTTGTGGATCTGTCTGGAGGGTCTTTTTGGGTGGTGCTGGTAGGTCGATTCTGCCACGCGACAGTTGTAGGACCTGGTGTCCTTTTTCTCTCGATTGCATCTTGTAGCAAAGATAACCATAATGACCAACAACACGGCACATATTGATCCTAAGGATATAATCGTTATCATGGAGACGTCTAGGGAGGGTTGGCTTACCAAAGTTGCTTCCGTGCTTGAAAATGAATAAACGTACTCAAAAACGGTACATTTCAGAAGTGCTTTAGTACTAAGCTGAGGACTGCCTTTATCCTGGACTATCACAAAAAACTCCCATTGTTTTGCCGGAACTGATTCGACACTCGCATTGATAGAGATGTCACAAGTTTTGGGATCCATCACAAAGATGCTGTTTTCCTTGTCAGCTGCTGCTATGGAGCAGCTGAGTTCAGAGTTCATACCAGAGTCTCTATCTGTAGCCCTTATCCTGGTGACAAGAAAGCCAATTCCAGCATCTTTAGGGATTGAGATTTCTGCTGTGCTGTTGCGGAGCGCTGGCCCCACGATGACGGGAGGGTTGTCATTTTCATCGATGATGGTTAGTACCACCGTGGTATTGCTAACAAGCTGCTGACTCCCTCCATCCCGAGCTTGAACCATAAAGGCGATTTGATTTACTTCTTCATGATCAAAGGTTCGCAGGGCATAGATCGCCCCGTTGGAGGGATCGATGGTCACATAGGTGGTTATAGAACTTCCCAAAACAGAGCTCTCCAAAATAGTGTAGGTCACCTGCCCGTTGTCGCCTAGATCTGGGTCTGTGGCTGTGACTGACGTGATGTACGCTCCCGGAGAGTTATTTTCCAAGATAACAACTTCATATCTGTTTGTCTGGAAGCGGGGTGGGTTGTCATTTTCATCACTGATTTGGACAGTAAAGTGTTTCACTGTGGAGAGGCTTGGCGTTCCCTTGTCCTCCGCTATTACAGTCAAGCTGTATTCAGATCGCTTTTCCCTATCTAGAGTGGCATTAGTCAAGATTAAATAGTTATTTTCGTAAGTCTTTTGAAGTTTAAAGTGGCCATGTCCGTGGAGCTTGCAAACTATCTCTCCATTCAGGCCAGAGTCCTTGTCTTGCACTCTGACCAGGGCAACAAAAGTGTCCAGGGGTGACCCTTCAGAAATGTAAGCTATCTCTTCTTTCTCGGGGGACATCAGGTTTAAGTTGATTTCGGGTCTGTTGTCATTCACATCCACAACTTTAATTATAATTTTGCAGTGCGCAGGAATAGAATTTGGCCCCAAATCCTGAGCCTGAGCATCAATTTCATAGGACTTGGTTACTTCGTAGTCCACTTGCTTCAGGAGGGTCAGATGTCCTTTCTCTGAATCTATCTTAAAAGTCTCTATAATTTTGGCAGACACATGACTACTAAAAGAGTACACGACTTTACCGTTAGCGCCCTCATCTGGATCAGTAGCATTGAGGTCTATGAGCAAAGTCCCAATCGGTGAATTTTCTAGGAGTTGGATTATATACGACTGTTGCTCGAAAACGGGGCTGTTGTCATTGGAATCCGAAATGCTTATTTTCAGGAGGGATGATCCGGACCTCTGAGGCACCCCTTTATCTGAAGCGGTGAGTTGGAGTTCGTAACTTGACTTCAACTCCCGGTCCAGCTCCCTGACCACGATCAGCTCTGCATACTTAGCACCATCAGTCCTGGTTCTCACCTCAATACTGAAAAAATCATTTGCAGAAAGGGAGTAAGTGTGAAGGGAGTTGTCCCCTACGTCTGGGTCAAAAGCGCTGTCCAAAGGGATCCGGGTTCCTACAGCTGCGCTCTCTGATATTTCGATAGGGATAAGAGCTCTGGAAAACTGGGGAGAGTTGTCATTAATGTCCAGCACTTCAACTTCAACATGGAAAAGCTGCAGATGCTCCGTGGGCAGAGTGATCACATCAAACTCTATGGAGCAGTTTAAGTTTTTCTGGCAGAGTTGTTCCCGGTCAATTTTAGCTCCTATGCTGATTTCTCCGTTATCCTCCCGGACTACGAGCAAGGGAGAGTTCCCCCTCTGCATGGCTCGAAAACGAACCGAGGAAGGGTTAGGCATTTTTAATAAAACATCAGCTACGTCCTCCGACAGTCTTGCAATTACCGATCCAACTCTCTGCTCCTCATAAATCCTGTATTTCAAATTCTTGCCCAGCACAGCCTTATTGAGAGATATTATCATCAGTGCAAAAATGAATATAAAGTGCATTTTACTGCCGACTCGGTGCATCGGTAAGTTTTTGCAATTCATTTCTCCCAGCAAGTTAAAAAGCAATTATTTCGACTTCCTCCGGTCCCTTAAACCCAGCGCACATCTGGTCCTCCAAAACTTGCAAGCGCCTTTTCTTTTCTTTTTTTTTTTTTTTTTTTCCCCCCTAGCCAGCCAAGTACGAATATCTTACCGGATCAGAAAAAGTTTGCTTTGCTTTTTTTTTGGATACACGCCGTGCCAGGACATCCAGCTACAATCTGTACGCAATCCACGCTTTCTCATTTGACTCCCCGCTCCTCTTCCAGGACGAAACGGGGCAGGGCAGGGTGCTGCTCCTCTGCGGCCGCCGGCATCCAAGGGTCCGCCGGGAAAAGCCAGCGGGATCCGCAGCCTCTCCTCTGGCGGAGCTCCTCTCTCCTTCCCTCTCCCCCGCTCGCCGCCAGACTAAACACCCTCGCTCGCCGGCTCCAGCCTAAAATCCTCCGCAACTTCACTCCAACTCCCCAGACAAAGCTCTTTTTTTTTTTTTTTTTTTTCCGCTTTTTTTTTTTTTTTTTTTTTTTGCTTCCCCGGCATGTGCTGAGTCCCGGCCAGCCAATCAGCCCGCCGACCCACCGGGGACAAGCGCGGCCGCCCCGCAGCCATCCACGCCGGGGAGGGGGAGTGGGAAGGGGCGGGGAGGGGGGGGGGGGGGGGCGGCTCCTCCGGCAGCCCGTGTGCCGCCGCGAAATGGCGGGGGGGGGTGGGGGGGGTGGTGTTGGGATTGAGGGTGAGGGGGGGCGTAGGGGGGGAGGGCACACAAACCACTAAAGGGCAACTTTAAATCAACTTCTCCCCCCCCCCCCCCCATCACCTACCCCGCAGCATTTTGAGGGCACTTTGGAGCGGTTCGGTTTTGGGGGTTTTTTTTGTTGGTTTTTTTTTGTGTGTGTGTGTGTGTGTGTGATTTTTAATTCCTCCCCTTCCTGCCACGGAAAAGCGTGATCGTGCATTTACATACTTTTAGGTCCCCCTTGTTTAACTCGCTGGGCTCTTTTCGGTGCTTAGTAAAGGAGCCGGGGCTGACGGTGCTTTCTAACCGCGCCTCAAGAGCGGCTTCTCCCTGCTTATTTGCCTTGGTATTACCTGCTCTTCCCCCAACATCTGTGCTCCTGCGTGGAGCAGGGAGAGCTTCCCTTCGCTCCTCGAAACCTCTCCCTCCTCCTTTTCCCAGTCAGTAACATCTCGCACGCTCGGGTCCTTCTTCCCCTGGCTCCCTCTTTGCAGCGTTTCTGTCGCCCAGCTGCATTTGCCTGAGCTCGGTTCTTGTGTACGATCGTCTCTCTGCGTGTTTTCTCTGCTTTTTTTTGACTTGCCGTGCCGGTGGCTCTTCAGAAGAGCTTTTTTTCATCCCTGTTGAAAAAGCACTTCGTGCTTCACCGTGACAATTTGCGCTCAGTACACCTTCTACGCGCCAAGTCTTTTAAAGCAAAGAGAAGCCACAAGCTAGACGAAGTGTTCGGAAAGTGTCGAATTCCTTGCCTCTCTGCTATCGCCGAAAACTCTTTCCACGTTTTACGCTGCGACACGTTTGCACAAAAGAAAATAATCTCATGACTGAGTCGAGCGTGTATTTTGTGTACACCAGAAATGCCTTAGATCGTTACGTGAGCTTCAGGCTGCACCCAGGTCACAGAAGCGGATGTGTTGTTCTCATTTCAAATGTATCTATCTATGATGGGATTTCTCTTTCCCCATTTTTGCATTTGCTTTTTAAGTTTCTCGTTTTAGCCACAGTCTCGCCATGCTGTTCATTGGTTTTCTGCTAACTTTGTCCATTGGTTTATTGGTGTTACCCATAATCATACCATCGCTCTCTTTTATTGCTCTTTTCTCTCTCTTCTACCCCCCCCATGTCCAAAAATGTTAAAGGTACATCTCGGATTTTTCCAATTTACTTACTCTCAGCAGAGCTCGACCAAAGTCACTAAGAAGGTTCTTGCTGAAAAAGAAAGCAGAGGAGGCTCAGCGTGAACTCCCCTTCTTTTTAAGCATTCAAAAGCATTTTATAAGCCATTGTCTCTTTTTTTTTTCACAAACCAGCGCCGTGTGGCAAATTGTGCAGAATAGAAATGCCCATAATGAATGTATTTAGTACTGGGTCACGCTGATGAACATTCTGCCCCCATGAATAATACTGTTTTACAAGTTTGCAGCCCTTTCAAATTGCTGATCCCCAAACCCTATAGGCAAACTAGAAAAGCTAACACAAGCAACTGGGACTTTAGAAACCCATAGCCATCTGGCCTAAATCTCTAACAATCCAAGCCAATAATTATATCAATTCAGGCTTTAGTGAACCCCTTTGCAAACACCAAAAGAGCAAAGAAAGGAATTAGTGGCCATTCTAAGTTCTGGTGGAGAGAATTCAAAGATAATCTAATTCCATTAGTTCACGGACAGCTTTTTTTGCAGCTCTGATAAATCTTCCTAAAACATTTTTCCAAAACACCAGTGTAAACTCTTTTCTGACGATAATTGGGGAAATAGGTTCAATTAAATGCTGTTCTTAGTGTCAATAAAAAGTATTTTGTTGATAAAAGAAGTCACTGCCCCTTTACATGATGAGTACAGGAGATGAATAATTCATAGTAAAAATAATTTCACTGCTTAAGAACTAAAATGTTATATACACGCCTAAATGATAACGTGTTCTTCCAAGTAACTGTTTAGTACATTTAGATATGCAGAATTTGCTTTATGCAATTTTTATCACTTTCCAAACAGTAATTCCACTTCATCACATCGGTCTTTTTCAGAGACTTACTCTGTATATTAATAGATAGCAGGACACCTCCAGACAGGAATTACAGCACCTCGTTTCTTTTTTCCCTTTTTCAATTTGTATTTTATTTTGCGGCATCAGGTTATATGTAACACTGTCACTTAAGTCCACACTGTCTTGCAACTAACCCTTTACACTTATAAGGACGATAAAATGTCATTGGCACAATAGTCCTTATCTGAATTCTGAACTAAAGTAATGAAAAAGCCTTGATTTTCTTTTTTTTTTTTTTTTTTTTTTTTTTTCACCTGATGGTCATTTGAACGTACAAGTGAGAAGGGACACATCTAGGGGGTGTTTGTTTAGATGCGGCAATATTTAAGTGCGTAGCACTTCTAGACGTGATACTTCTGCAGGACGCTTCTGAGCAATCGCAGCACTCCCAAGGCTGATTCCTCCCATATCCAGTGAGAGAGTTCTGTCTGAAAGTCTCTTAAACTCCAGTCCACCTTTGACATGGCAGACTTCCCTTACAAAGGAAAGGGAGAGTCCCACGTGCAGCCAGCAGACACTTCTTAGGGAGCGTGGTATTGTGAATGCTGTTAGGCACGTGAGTGGAGTGCTGCTGGCCTCCTGGAGAGTAATCTCGGTTATTCCCACCTAATACGGATCTATTCACTGCAACTTTCTTCTCAAAAGTTGCATTCGAATCCTCCAGCTGATGTACCTGAGGAAGAAAAACAAACGCACTCCAAATAGCGCTTCCATTTGCCCACAGTACTACTTCAGAAACCACAGCTGCACAGCAGATTAATTAATTTTTCACTTAGCTGAAAGTAGGTTTATTTCTGTGGTTGATATACTTTAAAGTCTCTCTTGTTTCTCCAAGGAGTTTTACTGAGCTCTCAAGCATATTTTTTCTCCTAAAACTTACTGATCCCCTAGATGCACGGTATTTATGCAAAACATAGGTGACAGAGAATTTCACTTTGAAGAACTATTTTGAGAAATAGTCCCTCAGCGGGGACAGGGCAGAAAGAAAATCATTTTCTTAACAATGATAGAAGCACAGTGAAATTAGCACAGTGTCATTTGGTTCATTCCCCTCCTCGCGCACGCACACACACACACAAAAAGACATTTTATTCACTTTCAGTATGATTTATTGCCTTATGTTGCATCATGTTACAAAATGTCATATGCACTATGCTCCAGCGCACAAGACATAGCAAGATAAAATTTGATTTGACACCTGCGTAATGAATGTGAAAGACAAGTCTTCCTAAGTCAGAAGTGTATTTTAAAAAGAACATTTCTATCACAATGAATGACAAAACTGGGGGGGCTTCCCCTCTCCCTCGTCCCTCTCTCCCTCTTCTGCCCTTCCTTCCTCCCTCTCTCTCTGTCCCTGTCTCTCCCTCCATCCCTCTTCAACAAGCTTGTTTCCCAAAGTAAAACTAATGACAGAGCTCTCCCTGGTCTTTCTACTTTCCATTTCTATCTCTTGCAGCATGAGTGCAAACTGAGTGAAGAGTATCCTCGTAGGCAAGCGTAGCCATTTTATACTCGCTCTTGGACCCGCAAATAAGCTTCTCGAAGGTCAGTATGATGCTGTTCAGTGGAGTGGGTGGAAAGAGGCTGACATTTCAATCTGATTTTTTTGCACACACAACCGTATTATAGAACTCATCACAAATTAATGCCGTATTTGCCCTATCTACTATCCCATCATTCATGCTTACACCCGATAACCTTTTTCAGAACTGAGGTGCATCAGAGGCTGGATTACTTTAAGAGCTATTACAGGCAGAATGGGCCATTGGATTATCAAATATGACCTCTGCATCACAGTCGTCTTAATTAAGCCGAAATACCTTAGGTAGGGCATATATTTTAATCTATGGAATGCTGAAGAGTGTACCTCAATCAGGCATCAGTTACCTAGTTCACCTGAAAAGGCAGAGAATTGATGATCTAAAATGAGGTCAGGAATCCTGGCAGTCAAATCAGAAAAGCAAAAAATCCACTTGATGCTCTCAGTCCTGACCTCCACAAAATCCATTCCTTAACTATATACATATATACCTATACCTTAAAAGTAATCCTGCTGAAGATACCCTGCCTAACAGTTTCTGTTCCCACCCAGAGCACTGCCTCTTCTATGCAGTGTCCAGCATGATCGGTCCCAAAGACCACTCTCTATCACCTGGGAGACACCTGGGAAACATTCGGTAAAGGTAATAGCTGTATCAGGAAAAGGTATCTTCCTGCCCCAACAAATGGCCAGTCAAAGCCCTGGAACAATAGGCCAGGTACCCAGAAGTAGGAATAAACAGAGAAAATTACTTCAGAGCCCTGATCTAGAATGTTCACTTTTTCAACTTACTTAAAAAAAATCTGATCATTCATTAAAATACATCAAACCACAAAATTCTATACACCTGCTCATGGGTGTGATTTTTTTTTTTTTTTTTTTGATAAGTGAGTACAAAATTAGATTTTACATTATCATCAATCATCATGGCAAAGGGCAGGGGATCAGATTTTCTGCTACATGAGTAAATTTCTGTGGCAGTTTTGCAATGCAGCATTGTGTATATAAATAGTGAGTTAAACCCGTACAGGTTCCATGCATGGTAAGTACTGTACCCAGATATTCAGTCTCTTTCTGAACCAATACAACATTTATCTCTCAAAGTTTTACCAAGTGCAAAAGAGAAAAACGCTTGAGACTTACGGTTTACAAAATCCCTATTGAGAACAAATGCCTGTAATATATCACTGGATGCTTTGGAGTTATTTTGAGGATTAGTTAATATGGCACAGTATCTAATGGAAATTCCATTGTCTGATCACTCTAATGCATTTGTTATTTTGTTTAGTTATTTCCTGGTAAAGCATGAAGTAGAATATCTCTATTTGATAGCTGTTTCAGTATTGCATATGCTGGAGACAAGCAAGGAAGAAAGATGCTCTGTCACCTCCTGTCCCCTAATAAGGCAGCCACCGTGGGGCCGCAGTGGTCACCAGTGCAGTCAGAGACCCCAGACCTCTTTTTCCCTATCAGGAAAGCACTAGGAACATCTGTGCTCTTTGCCTGAGGTATGCTTACTGCTTTTCAGCCTTACACGCTGGTGTACTTGCGTTGGATTTCCCACATCCAGGTTTTATACCAGATGTGAACAAATCAATGTACGGCATGCACTGGAATTTGAAATACTCTACGTGAGTAAATTTGAAAAGCTTTCTGTGTCTCACGCTAACTGCAATTCTGCTTTGACAAATGTCTTGCTCGTGTACCATGCAACGCGCTAACTGGCATGGGATGCTATTTTCAAGGCCGCTCTTACTGTATAAACAGAGCAGAAGGAGCAGCTGCATTTGTGATACTTCTCTTCTTCACAGGAGTGGGGTTTCTGTAAAGGAGGGGTTTGAAGTTTGGTGTAGATGTGAATTTAGTCAGGGCTGCAATACATACTTTGTCAAATTACCAGCTCAACCCAAGCTTTTCGTGGAACTATAACTTTCTCCACTGCCTTTGGGAGTTTAAAAAAAGAGCATAATTGCTGTTTCAAGTGTCTTCAGACCAAACAAAGCATGTGTTCAATCTTCCACTGACAGCCTAAGCCAAATGATCCAGATCCACTCACGTGTACCTACTGCCGGCAGCTGTTTGCAACCAACATGCTCTAAGGACGTCAGGACACTCGTGAAGGGAAAGGGTCCATCATCTTCAGCAGAGCCAGAGCTCGGCTGCATACAGTCACAGTGGAGCCAGAGGCAACTCCAGAGTTTTTAAGACACTTTTGTCTTCTTCTGACCTTGGGGCTGATGGGAACCAACGCAGTCCGTGGAAGGGTTTTGAACAGCTTCAGGGTCAGTTCAGATTGTCTTGAAGAGCATGAACCCCTCACGGGAGCGCAAAGCTGGACACAAAGTCTTGCTGCAAGAAAGGACACTTGATCAGATTTCTCCAGAAATAGACGCTCTTGGGCAAACGTTTCCTGGAAGGATCTGAACCTCTCTCTACTTGCAGCATTTAGCAAGCTTGCGTTACAAAGGACTGTCATTAAGGGACCCTTAACAGCCTTCCTCTCTTCAAAACCTCAGGCACAATTCACCACCCAGCCTGCTTTGTGAATAAGGTCCAAATATGTTTATTTTATTTTACAGTAAATATTTATACAGCACTCCACATGGGTATCTGCACTTTTTTTATTTTTGATTTTTTCTGGGGAAAAAAAAAAAAACGAGGGAAAAAAAATGCTCCCTGCTTCAATGTCATGGGAAAACATGTGGAAATGTAAACCTGCTGTAGGAAGCAGGCACAGTGGGAGCTGTAATGGGAAAAAGGCAGGCATGGTTTATCAGCAGAATATGTAACATATACTGCACATCCGGCTTCCCAAGTAAGTTGTTAACAGTGCTCAATACAAATGTTTCTCTTTAAATAATCAGATGTTCCTCTTTTTTTTTCAAAAGCTGCAGTATGGTAAAACTGGTGCCATAAAGTCATTGCAAGAGACAGCAAACAACTTTGTTATCATAATGGGCTTTTTTTTCCTCCTTCTTTTTTAAACAATGGCTCTAGCAGGTGGCATGTGGCTGAGACCGGGTCTATCACCATCTCCAGGGTGCCAAGACGTCCCTCAAAGTTTCTGTGGGAGGAATTTGTTGGTGGGATTTGGATTGTAAAGGCACGTGAGCATCTGCTGCCTGCTCTGTCTCATTACCATTGACACAATTAGCTCCTGCAGCTCTCGGCCCAGCAGCCAGAGTGGGGACTCAATTTTCTTGCCTCTCTGACAATGCTCATTACCATTCATCTGAACCTACGGGTTCCTCTGCCTCCGAGTCCCGGCCAAGGGACTATGAAAACAGATCACAGAGAGAAACACTCTTGGAAGGAAGAGCAAATTGACATAATAGCTGCTAACAGCCTAAAATCAACTGCCTTGCATACAGCACCACCAAGAAACTTTCTGTATTCATATACGGAATTCCCCTTCTGCATAAGTCACCTTATTCCTGAAAACCACGTTCTATAGTTTTATGCTATCATATGCTTTCTGTAAGTAGCTTATAACGTTTTTCTGTGATTCAGGAAATATTACGCAGCATTACTATTGTCCTTCCATACTCCCAACAACTTGCAAAGTTCTGACAAACTTTCCTCTTTTTTTGCTTTATGTACAGGAAAAGTCCATTCTCCACCTTTGTGTTAATTTGGAAACCAGGCTAAAAAGTGAGATTTTTGCTTCTTATGGTATCACAGAAAGTAAGAGTTTATCGACATCTTCCTCTGACAGCCACAGCCTAAACAAAATGTTAACACATATCTGCAGATAAAGACTTCACATTCCTCTAAGTGTACTCACCCCACATAAAGCTGCAATTATTTTACATTTCCTTACAATAGATGCTGCATAATTCCTCCTTGCTGGCCTTATGTCCTTTTACTGCTACAAAGAACTCTTAGCCCATAAATGGAAAATTAGAGAAGTCCCACATTTTTCAAATAAATCACTCGGCTAAAAGCAGAGAGGAGGGGAAGGACAAAGAGGGAGAGAATTTAAACCGATCTATCTCCTGACTATACGTCAAGGATCTCTGTCTTTGAACAAAGAAAACAGAAGGGCTTCAAGGCCTGAATCTGCGATAATCTTGTGGTTTTCGAACGTTGCATAGATAGCGAGTTGTGGCCTTACCTAAGGATGTTAGATTAAAGCAGGAATAGATTTACCGCAACATGTCTTTCCTGAGACTCAGCCTTTACTAGGTCTTTGTAACACAGGAGGGTGGAAAATTTCACCTAGAGTCAGGGACAAGGCAGGGGCATGACATTTGCTTTCAGATCTTTTTAAAACTCAAGCAAGTGTTATTGTTTCCATAAATCATTACTATAGGTTTATTTTCGTCAACCCCCTCGCTGTCTTGTTAGACAAAACAAGCTGGGCACCATCATCACTCAGGGCTAAAAAGAAAGAAATGCTGGCATTTTAGTGAGCTTCCCCAAACGATGACTGTGATGGTTTTAATCCCAGATTCCAGGCAGCAAGCCTGGAGCGGTGCGGAGAGGAGGGACGCGGGCCATCCCCCGCACCCATGTCCAGAGCCCAGGCTTGTTTGCAGAAGTGCCCCAATTCCCCTGGCTTTGTCATGGAAATGTGAACGCTGAAAGAAGAGTCTATTATGTCAAATTACAAATTATATTATAGGGTTTTAAGTAATTGTTTGCTGACTGTTGTCATGCACATGTGGTTTGTTGGAAGTTGATGTAATCGTTTTGGCAAATTTCCACCAGCAAGAATCAGCTAGGGTGAACTCTTAAATCACTTGCTGTGGGGGTTCACATTGTGCAATTAATGGGCGAAAGACTAACACAGCCACCCTTCAAAGTTAATTTACACAGACCCATTTTAGGAGTACTGCATTATGTCTTAACTGTATGAAATGTATTGTGGACATATTAGCATTCACAAAATTCATTAGAAACCCATTAGGTCAAATGGAAGAGTTCTGTTGCTTTCGTATTATAAAATTTAACTTTTTTATGGCCAGCAAAAAGGCGTAAAGTGTATAAGAAATAAAGCAAAAATTTCTGTTCTGTTTTTCTGGAGCCATTTGAATAAAGTTTTCATCCATCAGAAAGATTTTTGTTTCAATCAGACATCAATTAAAATAAATACGCAAGATTATTCCAAAATAACGTTAACTTACTGGAATGCATTCTCTCACCAGGCTACATAAATATGGGTACACCCACATTTTTTCCCTAATTCTGTGGATCAAAACATCTATGACAGATCCTGGAACACTTCAGTATGATGTAATGAGGCAGCTGGCATTTCTTTTTCATAAATTCACTAAAACAATAAATAGTAATACTACGGTGACTGGAATTTAAAGCATAAACTGACACACTTAATTTCCAAATATAGCTGTGTAGACTTTTCATTGAAATAAATTCTAGGGGTTATACATATACACACACATATATGTGTATTTATGTGTTTACATATGTATAACACTTTTAGAGAAACAAGAACAACTTTGTAATGAATCTCGATAAGCTGCTTTTGCAGTTTTCAAGTATTTATAATTGTTGTTCGTGGGGGCCTTTTCTTAGGGCATCCATGCTATTAAGATACGGGTCTTTTGTTTTGTCCTTCTACAGACTTCTATCACAAAATGAAGCTATTAAGCAAATGCAGAATAAATCAAGCACACACGGTACAGCATATGGATAATTTCCATTAAAGAAGTTCAATATATAGATAAAAGGAGAACTTGATAAAAATAAATGGCAGAGTCTAAGTGGACTTGGTATATTGCTATCGGGTTTAAGTGTTACACAAGTTAAGCTCCATGGCAATGTTTAGTATTATTGCTAGGAACTTTTCCTGGCCATCATGTATTCTTTAAATGCTAATTTTTTTTATATAGCTTCTATAACATATTTCAAATCTTTTTTTTTTTTTTAGTACCTTGGTAAAGAAATTGTTCGACAGCTAACAATAAAAATCCCTCACAACTTGAATTCTAAAAGCTATAAAATCAAGTGATAAATGCACAAAGCACGTATTAAGAAAACCTCAGTGTTTTGACAAGTTTGATGTTTTTTGTTGTTAGCTTTGTTTTATGATCACTTCAGACAAAACACCTGCACTAGTTTTAAACCAGCTAAGTAGTATGTTACCTGTCATATGTGCTGTGAAAGCTCACAGTGTGTATTTCCCCAGGTCTGCTGGGGTTTGAAACTAAACCAGGGTGCTTTCTTTTTCAATTGTGGACAGCTTTTTCTTAAATAATTATTATTTTCATTTAGGGATCACATCAGCTCATTTAGAGATGTCAAAGAACCTTTTCCTAAGCTGACTTTAATACCAGCTTATGTTTACAGCTAATGAAGATAAACTCCCATCTCTTTGTTGATCTGAGCCTGAGAAGGATGAAGTCTCTTGAGTCGGGTATCTGTGTGAACAGATGAGTTAATGGTTTAATTTCAGCAAAGTGCATATCACTGCATCCAGATCGAGTTTAGAGGAAACTTATAGATCATATGGATGTCCCGCATCTGCAGCGAATAATATTTTAAGAGTTTCATTTTGGAACTTATGGTTTATCTATCCTCTTAACTAAGTTCTGTTCATATTCCCTTTCTGCCATCCATCCAAGTCAAACATCATTCAACCACGAAAAGCAGTTGATCCGTTAGTAATTCAGCATGGTTATGATCCATAACTAGTACTTCAAGCAGACATTATTCTCATAACTACCCCTCAAGCTTCGTTTCAGTTTATTAGCGTCTGATGGCTCAAGGTGGTTTGATTTGCTCGTGCCATTAGGGAGCTCGGTGGCCTGTCTCTGGCTTTGGCGGATGACAAGGGCCATCTCCTTTTTACCCTTCAGTTAACCGGAGCTAGATGAAAACCTGGAGGCTGCCGAAGGAAGTACTGGGTTTCTGGTTTACCTGGATTGTATATATTAACTGACCCGATCGCTTCTGTAAAGTCCGCCTCTCAAAATATCTGCTACTGGGCCAAATTCTGCTGTCACCAGCGATTGCCCGGGCAGCACAAGTCCCTCCTTTCAACAGGATTAAAAAAAGGAGATAAACTTTCTTTCAGTATATGACTCCTGACGCGGGCCACATTCACCTCTCACTTGCCATAAGGAAGTGTAACTGAAGGGAACTCCATTTTTTATAAATCCATTTATTTCCTTGAAACACAAAATAGGTGTTTGCACTGTAATAGCAATAACCCACCTAAGGAAAGAAAAATGTCTTTTCAAAGAAGTAAAAAAGGGAAAAACCCCTGAACCTATATAAGCCCCATCCATATGGCAACGAGACCAAAACGATTGACCTCTCTTCTCAACCGAGCTATATCCATAGTCGTATGATTCACACATTTACAAAATCAGAAGGACACTTCAGAGATATTTCCCTTTGAAAATTACTAGCTCTGATCTCTGTTACCAGGTTTAATTTATGGTGCCCCAAAACCACAACAGAAAAATGGTTATTTTTTTTTAACGGATCTTACACAATGGAAGAATTGTGAAATGAGTTTCATGTAGCTGAGCACCATGGAGACTATCAGGTTTGTCATTGTATGTATACACAAATAGGGAGAGACAGAGAGAGGAGGAGGAGAGAGAGCACTTACCTGACATCTCATCATCAGTATTTTGCAGGGCAACCAACCTAGTGTAAAATCTATTGGCAAAATACGATAATTTTATCATTTACGTATTTTATTACATGTGCTTTCTTCCTAACATTGTAAAACCATGAAAGCCTGGTGTATTTTGAATCAAATGCATACATTGCATATTTAAAGTAAGAATCATAACTAACCTAAGGGGGGGTGGGGGGGGAGGGAAGTCATCCTTGAACTAAAGACCTATATAAATTTGCATATGAATCCTATAAAGTCAGCCTGACTTTGCTAATGGAGAGTGCTATTATGTTGTCTTTGTCCCATCCTTCCTAACAAAAAATCCCCCCAAAGTTACTTTTTCGTTGAAAACTGAAAAAAATACTACATTATAGCAGTTTTCAGTTCTCAGGCTCCCAGCTGGTATGTCTACCTTACTACATGGCCCATACCATTTCTAAAGCTGACCCCGTGTTATTATGCAAAATTGCTCTCACAGTATTTGCACCACCTGTTACAGTGGTAAGGGACTGACAACAAATCCAAACATGCCTGTAAACATGCAGCCTTAGTTATCTCTCAGTCCTAAGTGTTTTCCCTGATGGGGCCTTGCTTCTGAATGCTGTGTGCTGCATAAGGCAAGTAAATTGCAACATTGACATGATCTGAGATAGCTCCCAAAATTGATGGTTGAGTTGGTTCTGGCAGCAGTTTTTTCTGCTTTATCAAGTTAATACTGAAGTGTCTGATACACTCAGTTATCACCTAACAATCAAAGAAAATCGTCCTTAAGATATCTGTTTCTGTAACTAATCGAATCATGAAAGAAATAGGATTACCTTCGTTTGTTTGGCTTATGGTTTGTACTGATTAAACAGTCCCTAAGAAGGAATACTTCTTTCCCAACTAACTAGACTTTTTTTCCTATCCCGCGTGAATTTCCCCATATCCTTTTAAGTATAAAAAATTAGTAATTAAAGCCACTGACCATTCCCTTAGCCAATCTCTTCTGCTAAATTACTTCAGTGAATCACAGCCTGTTATGTGGCTTATAGGGTTGTTACGGCACACAAATGCTGCAAGCAATTACTATGGCAGTAACAGAGAATGCCTACATAGCTAGATATGGACATCTACCTTGATATGGAAAATCCATATGAAAAATCTATATATCAATTTTGTCTTTGAGATTTAAGGATTTTTTTTTTTCCTTTTCCCATCATTATCACTGTATTTAATCTACATGCCTTACTCTATTTTTTTGCTTTATGAGTTGAGTTGCTTTTGCTGCTTCTCTGCTGCTCATTGTGATATGTTTCCTGAGACAGCTTTAAAGGCGTTTATATACATGACTACATACATCTATACACATACACCTTTCTAAAACTGAATAGATTCTTGACTGTTCCACAGAACTACTTCCATTCAAAGTGGGCGCCACATCTGGGGCTTTCTCACTTGTAATTTTGTTAGCAGAAAGGGGAATAGATCCTTTGGTAAAATGGGTAATTTCTGCAGAGGGCTTTATCAAGTCTAAAACTTTGATCTTGGTATCATACTTATGGGAAGTGAAGAGAGAACGGAGCGCTGCAGTGCTGTTTTGTCTACTGTCTTCATAGCTACACAGGGAATTTGCTGTGTTCTGAATTCAGTGTACCTTTTTCAGGGCCAGCTGACAGGCAAATATAATCCTCAGAGTATAAACAATGGAAAAAAAAAAAAAAAAAAAAGACTTGACAAAGGTACTGAGAAAGGATGTAATTTTTCATGGCCCTGCACAGAGGAGCAGGGTGATTCTGCTGATGCAGAGGACCAGATGCTGGGAGCCAGGACACGTGGGGCTCATTAATTCCCATCTGAGTTATGAAAGTTTGAAGCAGGGAAGAGCAAGATTTGAGCAGTGAAACATTTGGAAAGAGCCCACAAGTCAAGGAAATACTTTATTCCAAAGTTCTCTGCTTTGTCAATTAGTGTTTCAAGAAAAGGAAAAAGGGAAAAGGGGGAAAGGGGAGAAAAAGAGGAGTAAAAGGGGAAAAGGGGGAGGAAAGGGGGGGAAAGGGGAGAAAGGGGGAAAAGAGGGGAAAAGAGGGGAAAAGAGGGAAAAGGGGGGGAAAGGGGAGGAAGGGGGGGAAAGGGGAGGAAGGGGGGAAGGGGGAAAGGGGGAAAGGGGTGAAAGGGGGGAAAGGGGGAAAGGGGGGAAAGGGGGAAAAAAGGGGGAAGGGGGAAAGGGGGAAGGGGGGAAAGGGGCGAAAGGGGGAAAGGGGGGAAGGGTGAAAGGTGGAAAGGGGTGAAAGGGTGGGAAGGGGGAAAGCAGGGAAAGGGGGAAGGGGGAAAGGGGGGAAGGGGGGAAGGGGGAAAGGGGGAAAGCAGGGAAAGAGGGAAGGGGGAAAGGGAGGAAGGGGGGAAGGGGGAAAGGGGGAAGGGGGAAAGGGGGGAAGGGGGAAAGGGGGGAAGGAGGGAGGGGGGAAGGGGGGAGGGGGAGGGGGAAAAGGGGGGAAGGGAGGAAAGGGGGGGAAGGGGGGAAAAGGGGGAAAAGGGGGGAAAAGGGAAAAAGGAAAGAAAGTAAGTTTACCCAGTCTAAATGTGTTTTGTTAACAGCATAAAATTCTTCTTCAAAAGATTGAAGAATCTTCACTACTTGGAGGTTAAATCTATTAGAGCATATGAATCATGTCATATTTTTTGTACAGGGATCTGCCCATGACGTGAGAATTATTTGTAGACTATATCAAGGTTCATCTTTTGTTTGCATGGGTCTATAGGTATATGTGCATATATGTATACGTATGTATATACATATATATTATATACATACAAATAAAATTTGCCTTTCAAGTGGCAGCCATTTCAGGTCTTCATCTCAGGAAGGATGAGTAAAGTCATGAAGTTAAGATATTCGTAGAAATACAGCTGCTTAAATGTTTTAGTATGGAGCCTAGTCTTGATCAGAAAATGTTTTCAGAACCAACACATTGACATAAAAAAACCCCAACAGACTTGATAAGTCAGCGTTTTTTAAAAATATATATCATTAAACTACTCCTGAATCACTGCATTTATGAGCAGCAGAAAACCAGGGAACAAGTTTCAACTGGAGCAAGTTTAGATCCAAACAGAAACAAAGGCCATAGTGTGGAAATAGCTTCAATGCCAAAATGCCTCTTGAGCTGGCTGCAGCCAAACAAGTACAAACGATCAAGAGAAATGAAGGGCATTTAATGTGTCAGCAGCAGTAGCCAGTTCCCATCTCTTTAGTCCACGTAATGGTTAAACCTGGCAATGGACAGCTGCGTTGCAAAGCTTATACTGCATAGGCGAAAAAATCCTCAAAGCAGCCCAATGCCTTCTTGGCCAGTCTGATGTTTGTCTTTGGAGTGATCCGCTTGTGAAAACTCCCATTACTTAAATACCAGCTCAGTCTTTGTAGCTCAATTATAATAATTGATTCCTTTTAAAATGAAAACAGGAGATTTTTCCCTGCATTTATAAAAGCTTTACTTTTGAAAAATCAATTATTTATACTCCAGATCAATTCCAAAAAAACATTTTCATTATCATGATTCAAAACTAATTCCCACAACACAGCTGAATCATGTTCACGCTGCCCAGGTACTCGGAGCCTCACAGTGGCACTTCTATAGCCTTTTAGAAAGTCTGCTTTTTGCTAATTATATTTTTGCTAAGCCTAATGAAGTATGAACTAATTTCTTTATGTACATGGATGTATTTAACCACAAGGAATAAGTTGCCTGAAAGAAAACCACCCTGCACATCTCCTTGACAAAAATGTGAATTCAATAAGATTTCACTTCCGTCACTTGCCCAGCCCAGCCAAAACCCCACTTGGGGTCTGGTGGTGAAGAGGGATTCAGACGTCCCTCAATATTGTACACATGTAAGTACCTCATCTACACAGAAGTCACATACGTATATTTTTGCTGTACTTTTCAAATTCAACTTTTCAACGACACCTTATTGATTTGTAAGAGAGGTATCTGACCTGAAAATCCACTTTGTTTCTATGTGGATGAGATGAATGGCAGATTAAAAAGCAATAATTTCCTCAGAGAAAAACACGCAGCGAGTGGAGGACTTCTGGATTTGAAAACCTTTGTTTTACTTCCTAGAAAAAAAGAAAAAGAGAGAAATTATGAGAAAATAAAAAAATCTAATAGATACCAACAAAAAGTAGGATTTGAAATATGTTGCTGGAATTGATTGCATTTGAAGTTGTTACATTCAGTCAAGGCCTGTCCAAAAATCAGTAAGTAAGTATGATCTTAACTCTTTGTGTTCAGTTGTGTTATAAAACATCTTCTCAGTGAAACCTTGCTAGGTGAAATTTCATGGTGAGTTATTTTCATTATTGTGGAAAACCAAAACAAATGTCAGTAATAAATAATAATAATTATTGTAATAATTATTATTGCTTCAGTTGTTTCATTATATAAAAACTATTGTATTGACCTGACAATTTTGATTTTACTCATGCAAACACCTGACACAGTTGCTTGACTGAACATAAATGGTATTTCTGAACATTGCATGCTCTTCCTCACCTAAACCACACTTATTTTTTGGTTCTGCAATTTTGCAAATTTGCTAACAAAAAGATAATCCATTATGATTACCCTTTTTGTAGATATGTATATATGGATAGGTGTATACACATAGACACACACATATATAATCAACAGTATATTTAAATTAATTTTTAAAAAGTTACATTTTTAAATTACAGTGAAATCAATAAAGTTATATTTGTTTTGTAAGCTATTTTTCATTATTTTTTTAAGGAACTCCAATTTTGTCACTGGCAAACAGAAGAAGCTGCCATTTTTCTTTTCTTTTTGTTTATGCCCAAATTTTGCTCAGAAATCTCATGATTTTCTTCTAGCAGTCCCCAGGAACAGCATACAGTTTCCAAACAGTTATGAAAGGATGTGACCTCAATGGCAGATCAGATCCAAGGGCTATTTTCTTAGATGTTATTGTGCCTATATTTGTATGCGGAAAGGCTAAGTTCATTCATCCAGTCAGGTGGACACCTGTGACAAAATCTGTCCTGAATGTAACAATTTTGTCTATGTCAGAAACTTCTGCATATGGCACATAGGTGTATAAAAAATGTGCTTTTTGCACGCTGAGCTGTATTCCATAAGGGCCTCCTGGAGGGAACAGCCATTTTATATTCGGTTTGGGCTCACCTCACTGCAGACAGATGCATACTGTGGCATCTTACAGGAAATTTTTCCTTGTTCTTTCTTCTCTGTTTAGCAAAAGTAAAAGAAATTTGGGCTAGAAAGGTATACACCACTCCTGGGATTTGAAAGCTTATAAAAGTATGAAAGAAATTTCCGTTTGCATTCTGGACCCAGTGGCACAGCTGCGAAAAAATGTTTCAGTGGTAGGAATGTGTTTAGTATCCAAAGCTGCAGGGGATGTGCTTATTCTATATGAGTACAACTGGGTAGGAAAGGAATATTGTCCTAGATTTGCAAATCAAATTGAATACACAGCTTAGTGCGATTAAATAGCATCTCTGAAATTTCATTAAATAAAATAATTAAAATGGCATATAAAGTCTGGCTCGCAAATGACCTTATCTCAGCCTGGAGAACTGGTGTGAGGTTTATAAACGTGCGTGGACATTTTGATTAGGAAACAATCTTTGAAACAGCAGTTCAGGACATTTAGGTATCACTAAGAAATCATCCAATCTTTCCTGGAAATTTCAGAAGTGAAAGCAAGTTTGGGCGTAAGTTCAAAGCCGTTACAGCCTGTTAGAGCTGCTTTAGGGTGAAATTTGGATAAGATCTTGAACTGCCAAGCTGCAAAGCAGAGAAAGCTGTTTGTGCTGCCGAGCTGATGGGCTCAGCTGGAGTCAGGAGCCGGGATTTGAGCTCACCGGTTGCTGTGCCCTTTTTAACCTCAGAGTAAGACCTCGGCCCCTTCCCCTTTGCCCTCTGGCTCGCAGAGCCGTTCTCTGGTCGCAATCAGAGGAGGCGAAAGGCCAAGTGGAAAAGGGAAGGAAGGAAAAGAAAGAGTGGGCAGGAGGACCTTTCCAAGTGCACGCAGCTCTCCTACAGCCTGTTTGACGTATCTCGGCGGAGTGTGCACTGTAGGAAAAAAAACATGTCACTGCTCTAAAACTGTCTTTTCTAATTCAGTGCATCCATGTATTGTTATAAATCAGTTTCCCAGTCACTGAAAGATACAGAGACAAGAGAACAACTTTGACTGTTAGCTATCAACTCAGATAATGAAAACGTTCTTTCAGCATTAAGCCGCCAGCGTATGAAAAAAGGCTAAAAATATAAATTAATGCCTGCGTGTTTTGCCATGGAAAGGGTTCCCTCTACTCATGTGCCTACATGCTCACAGGGGTCAGGCATTTCCATTCATCCCAGTTCTGGGGTTTTAAAGGGAGTTTTAAAAGGCCCTGGAATTCTGCGCTACAAATTTCAGCTGCTTACATTTCCATATTCTTAAATCCTAATTACAGTGTTGGTGACTGTCGAAGCTGTTGGACAGTCAAGGATCCAAGCTGCCATGCTTGAGGTTAATTCATTACGATTTTGTTAGAGGTTAAGATAGAAACATATCGATAGCACTATATACCTTACACTTGAGAGACTTATTTCACAACCAGGTCCTTTGAAGTATACGTATACATACACACAGTTCTGCAGGTACACTGGCAATTTTACTATAAACCTATGTTATGATGAACTAAAGATTGAGAAGATGAATAAGAAATAGCAAGATAATACTACTTGAATCACATTACTGGAATGCTGTACTTATCCCAAGATCAAACATATAAACCAAGGAAATTTTGAATGAGTCGAGCGGGTGTTTATTGACTCAGAGAAATTCTTACACGTACCTCACCACGGTAGGTAGTCTGCTGTAAATTCTTGATCTTTCTGGATAAAGAGTTAGGAGCATTGAGAATATATATGATCCACCAGCCTCACTTTGTCACAATAAACAAAATGCTACTATCCATGAGCACCGCATGAAAACATAGATGCTGTCTTCATATTAGCATCTCTGCGTTTGACAACAAAGATATATTTTGCCACATGACTAAGTCTCAGGGCAGGCAGCTTATTTATATAACTTTGGTTTACCAGTTTCCCTCATAAAGAACGAAACCTTTCTCTAAATGATAATCTTTTGACCTCTAACAGGCTAGTGATTTACAGAGCCGCAAAGACAACACACTGTATTTAGAAAGCTTTAAGACGCCATTTAAAGCTTTTATGATGAAACCTTGCTTCTAATAATACACTTGCTGCTCTAAGTTCAGACAGTTTTCTGAATAAAGAAATATCTTTGATATGTTTTTAAATGAAAAATTTACTCATGTTAGAAATATATTTTACTCCAACCTATGAAAAACAGCTCAGAAAATATAGCTACGATTTCGTAGTAGCTGGTAGTAAAAGAATGAGCAGTGAGGGCAGAGCGGGAGGAGAGAGAGGCTGCAGGAGAAACCCCTGGATGTCTGATGGAAGACAAAATGACATCTTTGATGTAAAAGCACTCTAACAATGTAAACTAGAGGGATGATGTACGTAACCATTCTAGTGTAATGGACATGATTTTCACTTGGACAGATAAGATGTTATTTAGATTCTGTCATGAAATATAAGTCTTCATTTTCTTTATACATTCAAGTAACTAGATTTTCCACTCAGCAAAGCAGCACAGTGAAGTAAGTCAAAGGCATAGCATCAGATGCTCAAAGTTGAAGCATCCTCTCTCTTGTGGGGCTGTGTTATACTTACTCTACTTAGACAGCTGGTTGTAGCAAATGCATTTCTAGGTATCTCGGGTGTGTAACTCCTTTTCCTCATGATCATTTCTAGATAAAAACTGGCCTGTGCTCCTCCTGTTCCTTTGCCTTTTGTGTTGGAATGGGGAGGAGGAAGCTGGATCTCACACGGACCAACCTCTTTGTGCTAGCAGCCAGTGCAAGCGCTTTGTGTGTGTGTGTGTGTGTGTGTAAGGGAAGTCGGTTAAGATTGGAACGGCGTAAAGTCAAGAGTGGGTAATTTATTGCATGCAAATGTCAAGCTATCTTTTCTAGATGGTCGAGGGCCTCATCCAAAGACCCTAAAAGTCCGGGGAAGTCTTGTCTGGCTCGAGTGTTACTCAGATCAGTCTAACAGAGAGGCTATCAGAGCGTTTTGTCATTACATAATAACCATCTAGAAAGGATTTCTTTCACTTGCCCTTTTGCCTTTCCAAGGGAAGAGGTTATTTAGATTCTGTCAGGAAATGCAATGTTTCACTTTTTTATATATTAAAGTAACTGGATTTTGTACTCGTTGCATCACTTTATGAATAACAATCCTGGACATTTCCAGGACATGTTTTCTCCTCCAGCTGTCAAAATATTTAATGCTTTGAATGTTCGCAATTAGGCATTGCAGTTGAAAGTGCTACATTTTGTTTCTGCAGCTCTGGGAAGAAATGATACCTTTGTCCCACTGGGTCGTCTGATAGCAGATTTCTGCAAGCTTCTGGGATAAACTGTGGCTATATTCAGGGTACTCAAAGCCCTAAGTGCTGTGATTTTCAAAAGCATACTGCGGAGCTCAGGCTATTAGTTTACCTTCCTCTGTTGGACATGTGGATTGAATTATCACTTTCTAGCTCCAGCTGTGTCTTTTGGGAACGGGATACGAACAGATGAAGAGAGGGAGAAATTCCTCGCCAGCTGGAAAGAAACAGTGGGCGCAGTCCTGGGGATTAGCAGTGACTGAGCTCAAAACGAGAGAAGGTATGGAAAAGAGGAGAGCCTTCACCGAGCTGTGGGGCACCTCCAGAGCGTGCATTGTGAAGAAAACAGTCCCGGGATGAGGGGAGCAGGAGAAGCAGGCGGTGCTGCCTGGATCGTAGCTGTCTGGATGCTTCGGGTGACCAGCAGAAAAGGGTCCCAGGATCAACGTTTGAGGCCAGCGAACAGGGAGGAGAAGAAGCTGGGGAAAATGCTGCAAGGGGATCAATTAGCAGCTGGCAGTACAGGAAAGCAAGAGAGAAATCCTTGGAAGCAGCAGAACAGAGGCAGCCACCTGGCAGGAGAGGGGAAGAAAGGACCTGATGAGAAGCTGCAGCTTCTTCCTTTGCTTTCCTGACGATTTGAGCTCGAAGCAGCAGCACGCTTCTTGTGCAGATGCTTAAGCAACATAAAAGCATACTGAAGTCAGCAGACTGCAAACCAGCCTAACAACACGGTATAATTTCTGCGTTCCTGCTAGAGCTGGCCAGGATGTTTTCAACTAATCATAGTTTTGGCAAAATATGCTGTTTCACCTAAATTAAGACAGTTACTGGAACCTGTTTGTCTCAACAAAACTTTAAATGAAAACCTGTCTGAAGACCAAGGTCATCCAGAAATTTTTGGCCACGGAAAGAACACCTGCTTCTGTTCTCTCCCATTTCTCAAAACATTTGAAAGATTTTGTTTTTATTTCACTTGCTTACCAAATGAAAGCAAATCACAACCCTCAAAAACTTTAACAAATAAGAATTTGTGAAGAAAAAACAAAACAAATCTGGTCCCCAGGTCAAAAAGACTAACTTTCAAAACCCTGTTTTATTTTAATCTATTCTCTCCCTCCCAATGCCAGGAAAGGAGCATCTGCGTAAATCAGCACTGTGCAGACATCAGTCAATATGTGGGTAAATGAGTCATGGAAAGGAGCAGTGAAAACAGGGCCACTCTCCTCTCTTCAGGTGAAAGACCTAATGAAGAGCAGTGCATAAACTTGAAGAAGACATTAAAAGTAAAATGGATTACACTTATGGAAGAGCTTCTGTAATTTGTTTTCATATTGATTTATCAGTACATAATATTCATTTGGCAAACACTAACCTCATTTCCCTAGACACGCACTCACATTCAGCAGTACTTTTTCTGCCAAAGCTGAAAAATAATTAACGTCTCTGAGAGGGAAAAAGAGAACAAAACTCTGGCCCTTACTCTTTCATCTGGTTTGTGGGGCTTGTTGCAGCTTTATTTTAATGTATAGTTTTCTTCTTTTTATTTTGAGAATTTCACTGCTATGCCTGCTATCATCTATTGCTTTGGCGGTTGATTTCCTGATAATATTCAGCCAGTGAGTATGTTCTTGATATGATCTGTATAACAAGATGTGTTAGATTTATTTTTTTAAAACCTTCCAGTACTATACTCATTATCCAAAACAGAGGCATGGATCACAGGAAGATGCATTTAAGAGAAGATTTTTTAGGTTAAACCTGATATGAAGTTGTATAGAATCAATAATGATTTATTTTTTAAATATTTCTTAAAAGAAATGGGAATTAATTAGGTTTCTTGGCAGAAGCAAACAACGTAATTTTACTGTGCAGTGATTTTTCACTAAACCAAAGAGAATTGGTAGAAATTTCAGAAATGCCTTAGCAAACTCTGAAGTTCCAGCTTTCAAAGGCAAGATTTTTGAAAGATGCTTCA
Organism: Astur gentilis; assembly: GCF_929443795.1. Lineage (NCBI taxonomy): Eukaryota > Metazoa > Chordata > Aves > Accipitriformes > Accipitridae > Astur > Astur gentilis. The sequence continues at coordinate 19,205,202 of NC_064891.1, forward strand.
ATGTCCAATAATCTGAATGATCGCTGCAGGAAACTCTGAAAGTACACTGAAATCAATGAGTTGGGCACCTAGACACAATTGAAATACCAGCTGAGCTAAATATTTAGACATTTAATACCTTTAAAAAAAAAGTCTAGGCCTGACAGCTTCATCAGTTATGAGAATACAAATTAGACCCCTAAATCATGCACATGCTTTTGATATGTTTACATACTATAATAGAATCAGATTAATTTCTGAATAATTAGATGAGTGGAGGACAGAAAGCAGATGTTATTGGTCTACTGTGATGTACTAAGTCAGAACTCCAATCCTCCCAGTGGACTGCTGTATGGGGGCAAATTCTTTAAATATAAGGACAAAGTCAGGAGGCCTAATGCAAATGTGAAGCTGGAAAACAGACATGACTGCATCCAAAAAGGATACGCTCAGAACTGTACATGCTCAAATAGGAGTAACTGGAAAGCCCTAAGATTCTTAAAGAATTGGTGCAAGAAAACCTTAGTATTACAGCAAAGACTACAAATTTATCAGTCCAGGCCATAGGAATAATGCATGAGTAAGGAACATGAAATTTATATAAGATGGGGGAGGCAAATCCAGCTGTAGGTGATATTGTGGTGAAGAAGAGAAAATGAGATTTTGATTATTTGGATGACAGACATAATCCTGGAATTTACCTTTTTTAACAAAGTGAATTCAAAACAGAGAAGAAAGTTCAGTTCTCCTTAGGATCTCTTTCTGCAGATAACTTGTATTATTAATAAAAGACTAGATTATATTCCTCTGAAGAGAAAGAAAGACTACTGTATCCCAAAGAGATGTGTTATTAGAGCTGACACTTTCCCATATTACAGCAACTTTTGAGGCTTTTATTTCAGGAAAATGTAAAAGTAGGATTAAAGGATGATTCTGGAGACAGGAAAAAGGGATAAGCGGCATAAGGGAGAAGTCATGAGGAACTTCTCTTTTATGCAGCGTATTTTCTTTAACAATTTTTTTTTTTCCATTTTCATTTGTGTAGTCAGCTGGTCAGCTATTTTCTTTCTGGAAAATCGGTATGTAAAGAACGAACAACAGAGCAAGAAAACCTTGAAAAAATTATACATTAGGGATTTTTTTAATCAGGATATAACATATAAAGGAAATGATAAGCTGAATTTAGTAATAACGAAGTGATTTTTAGAAGACCAGTCATGTTTCATTAACTGCTACATTAGAGAGGACACTTGTAATATCTCCATTTTTAACTTGTAAACATTACCAAACTCTAAATCCTGGCCCAACGAACTTTAATACAAGGAATAAGGGAAAGATTCAAACACTGAATTATGTTCCGATTTAGATCAATATTGGCACTATTCTTTTCTTACAGTTGAAAAGGAAGATCTGAAGATGAAAGTCCCCAGCTAGTGGGAAAAATGTAGATGAAAAAAATTCAAGACATTAGTCAAGGGGCGTTGCAAGAATGGTTGATCAGCATCACTCTTTCATACTTAGTAATAAATACCCAAATTATGACGCGTACCACGCAACAGAGGCATGTTGCATTTATATGAATGGCAAAAGCGTGCAAAAACTTGCATATGCACCATGGGTTACTAAGCATACCTCATGCTGTTAGACCTGAACGCATACGTGGAGTTGTTCCCAGGTCCTCTCATCTACATTCTGAAATTCTGTACGTCGATAAGAAAACTATCAAGACAGACATTAACAGGAGCATTACAGAACAAAAGTAGGATGCTGGTGACAGGGAAATTTGATGTTGTTGGGGAGGCAGAATTAATTCTTGTCTCAGTACTTCCAGAGAAAGCTAAAGTCACATCCTGAAGAATGCAAAGGTGAAATGTTAAAAGGTTTTATGATAATGCTAAAACAGACAGACCATTAAAAGTATCTGAAGTTTGCAAGGCTTTATAAATTCAGTGTAAATTACAAGCCAGGACTGAGGAGAAAAGAACACAAGAACTTTTTGATCCTTGCTTACTCCTTGATAGTCTGAATAACAATAAGTGCCCAAACAGGGTTAGCAATTTAGCACTGATATTTTTAAAAAAAAAAATAAAATCCTAAATGAGTAGTGCAGACCGATGTACTCAATAACATTAAAGGAGAAATATCAATAAGAAATGAGATACTTACACGTAATTTAGAGCTATTTGAAATTGCTGAAAGCAGCATGGTTTCAGGAAATAAATTTTTCCTTCACTGGCATGAATTCTGGCCAGAAGGAAGAAGAATTGAGTTAGCCTGTGGGTAAAAGCAAAAGAGAATTTTAAGGAGGCTTTGAATTAGTCCTAATCTACAGTACGGCTTCCTCTCAAATTTGAAGCTCACAGATCATTGTGTTCTAGGCCAGGTTTGGGATAATTCCTTGGTAGATGAATGAACTATTGGATGGGAATTTGTTTTGAAGTCAGCCATCCTAGCATGCTAGCAATTCAGCCAGCACTTCATCCTTACCAAAGACTTTTATTTTACATATATTTTGGAGCCACGAAAGTTATCTGAATCTGTATGAGCAAACATAAAGGTCGATAAGTTTTACCAGTGATGAGCTTTTCATCGACTCATGGGAGTCGCCGTGATACACTGTCCAGCTCTGAGGTAAGCTCTGAATTTCTGCAATGAAATTCAGTGTTTGAACAACTACTAGCCATCAGTGGGCTAGCAGAGTTTCTAGGAAGTCTTGGGTAGTTCCCATTGTTTCAGGACACTTTATGACTTCTAAGCCAAATAACCTGGAAAAAACAAACACACACACACAAATCAAAAAAAATATTAGAATAGGAATATTTTATCTTCAAAAGGACCATTGCTGAGGAAGAAATGAAGGTATGTTAGCTCAGGACATTCAGAAACTGTGTTTGGAACAGATCACATAGAAGTTCATGTCATCAAAGATCTTTTTTAACTGTTTGGTTTCTCAAGAACAGTGAGAGAAACTCAATGGGGAATAACACAGACACAGGTACATAAAATATATTATTGAAGTATGACACTTGCAGACAGAAAACCATGCCAGAAGCCCCAGCTCAAACCAGCAGACAGCAGAATAAGTTTCATGCCTGTTGCTATTCAGTATCTTTTTCTAAATGTTGTATCTTTCCATCTTAACTCAATTTAACACCTATATTACCAGACCCGTGCTGGTGGTCCACGTCTCCACCTCTACCACTCCTCCCTGAATTCCAGGTAAAAGAAACAATGCATAGAATAGTTATTAAATTAGCAGAGCTAACACGCTAGGTTTAGGAGGAACGATCAGATTTTCATCAGAGAACTAATTTTTCTAAGTGATAAAGCTTTAAATGACAGTGTAAAAGGAGTGTATTTCCAGACAGCCTGAACATCTTGTAGACAAAAGAAGTGAGGACAGTGCTGCCAAGAAAAGTTTGTCAATACTGTAATATTGAGAAGAGACAGTGAAATAAATATATAAGATTCAGAAAAAGTTTCTACAACAGTCATCACCAGGAAAGCCCTTCCCATCAATTTCTGAAAAAGAATTAATATTACACTTCGCATCCCAACCTGAGAAGCAACCACCTAAAGCGATTTTGACTGCTCTGGCTTACTTTTGGCAGGCTGTGAGATCAGAAGCAGATCAAGGAAGTGTGTCACTGGTGCAGACCCTGAGCCTGGAGAGTTTTACTGTTTGCCATAGCTGCTGCTATTACAAAGATGTAGACTTGGCACACTGCAGAGTTCCAACAGGACTTAAAAAGCAGTATGCATGGAGAAGCTGTTGGTAATATAAAAACCTGGATATTACCCTAGAAGAATAGATATCATTGGGCATGATTCCGATCTGGAAGAAGCAGGTGGTCTTTTTTGTATGTGGCACACTAGCATAAGCCAACAGTCTGCTCAAATAAAAAGAGTAGTTTCCTTGACCTGTGTAGCGTGAGGATTTCTTTTAACAAAACATTCTTTATTTCAGTCATAGAACAGCTAACCTGGCACGAAAAGACAAGGTGTACCTGGTGTACAGGTAACATCTTTTCAGCTCCGCAGTGGCTCAATCAGTAATTGTCCTAATACGCCTGTCGTGATTTTCAGCACGTGGAGAGAAACGGAGGAAGAGACCCACACATGCATCTCTGCCGAGAGCACCGTGAGTGCAACCTGCCTACTTGCTTAATTCTTTCTTTCACATTAATAGCATAAACAGTAGCTTATGGTTTATCCAGCCACTTGGATTTTCTTATCCAGATTTTTGAAAATATATCAAGAACAAATTCAACCCCTTGTTGGTTTTGTTTTTCTTTCAATGTTAATTACATTAGGTCTTGAGCACTAGCTTAAGAGTTTGATTGTTTGTTTTCTCAGAACACCTTGTCTCTTGAAAGCCAGAGATCCTGCTTGTTAAAAGTATTTGCATGTCTTAAGTAGATGATGGACTTGAAAGGAACTGGAATTAGAGAAATACCCTCATGACAGAGAGTTTATAGATATCCCTGAAACAGTGTTATTTAGAAGAAGTATTGTGTTTCCAAAGATATTAGATTGGTTGTGCTTCTCCTAGAGCTAGGTGTCATGTTTTTGTCTATAAAATATGGAAATTGCTTTCAGGTCTGGAGCTGAAAATAATACCTAGGTGATATATTCAAGAGAGTGTCTGTACTTGTGTCTCAGCTAGTAATCATGTTTATAAGGCTGTCATTATTGCTCTTGGTTTGAGCCCTGTTAATATATATGTATTCTTCAAAAGAGAAGTACAACACAACATTTTCAAGTCTTGCAAAGTAAACTATCATCTGGTGCCTTAGCATTAAGAGAGGGAAAGTGAGCAACGAAAAGACAGGGAGCTGTTTCTCATTAACTATTGTAAGATGTCAGCAAGATTAAGGTGTCAGGGTATAGAAAGATGAAGAAGAAAAGAATTACTTAGCAAATAGGCATAAATGAATATAAAATGTGAATAGAGGGTTCTAGCTCCTTCTGAGGGTAAAAATAGGCCAGTAGACATTACATTGTGCTACAATCAACTCATCCACTCGATCCTGACCTTCATCCTTATAGGTGAGACTAGTGGGAGCAAAACGTTACCCTATAGCCAATGCTGGGAACTTTCAGAACCATTATTTCTGAAAAGAAATGAATATTCAAAGGCCCCTTTGACATAATGAAGGTTAAATCCTATATAGAGTTTTGCAGGCCCATGTGAGTGCTGTCTGACTCGGCTTTAAAAGAGCCCGAGTTCAGTCTGTCTGTGAGCTGCCTGGCAGCTATAAAGCCATCGTTAGTGCAGGGCTGAGCCCACGTTTAAACCGGTGAGAAATGGAATATTACATTGTGTATGTCACAAATGCAGCTACACCAGGTGGGCAGAAGAGTGGGTCTTCCAGAAAGAAAATATCATATAGACATATATACATACAGAGGAGTCACTAGCCCGCAAATTATTTCACAGCTGACTCTCAGAAACCACTTCAGGTATTGCCAGCTAATACCTGCAAATTGCCAGCTTGTACCACCTACATACCTGTCATCTTGCCTGGAAAATACTTTAGTTCAGTTAGTGAATGGTGTTTGCAGCTGTACCTGCTAAGGAGAGAAAGACAAAACCATTTTGTCTAAAGGACAAAATTTTCCAGGCAGAAACCGCCACTAAAAACCTGCTTTTTAGGAAAAAAGTTAAAAAAAAAAAAGGGGGGGGGGGGGGGGAGGGTGCAAAAAACAATTTGTTGGCTGGCAACAAACAGTATAATAGTAACATAGTACCACTTCAGAAAATTATCATTATCCTTGTGCAAACGAGACTTAGCAAATGATGCACAGCATTTTTGAGTTGTTTTCACCTGAGTTTAATTCACAATGGTCACTTATAAGTATGGTGGCCTTCCATACCTAGGCTGCTGCTCCATGGCCACAAGCAAGCATTGTAAGAAACCTTTGTTTCTGAAGCCTAGGACCACTTCTAACATCTTGCATTGATTTAAATTATGAACCAATTTAGCTAAGCTGATGTAAAGCCCAATATAATTACTTTGTATCAGATTTATACAGATAGAAAAAGATATATCTGTTCCCTCAGCAACAGTTTCAGTCCAGAAATTGTTGGAGGCACAGCATATTAGCTTGTACCCAGCCTTCAGCAATAATAATTATACGGTTTTGAGACTGAAGCTGCTAGAAGAAAGCTACATATGCGTTGCTCAGAGATGACTCTAAATCACACTTTTAACACTGATGAGATCAATTTACTTTCTACATAATGTTAGAAAAACGAATATATCAATACCTCAAACCCAGTGTATTTACCTCACACTTTCGTTAAATTGATAAAAAACCCTGGTGTCTCATTCTACCAATGTACTTGCAGTCAATGTGTAGAACAGGCGTGAATTTCCTTTGCATTTAGTGAGGTACCGTTCGCTATATGGCTAAAAACAGCACTGGTGAACGCAAAAAGGTAGAAAAAGAACGCTTCATTTTGATAGCTGAGTTCATAGCCCTTTGTTACCCACATTTATAAAGGTGGTCTTTGCTATGCTTTCATCTTTTTTACTTATTTGGTTTGGAAATTTCCCTCTCTGCTCCACTGTATTATAAAAGCTTCACTCTGTTTCCCATCTGCTGTCTTTGAGAGATCAATTGTAGAGCAGTCATCAGTGGAAACGTGAGGCTTTTTGCCACAGTTTCTCTAAAATTCTTCTTGCCAGTCACATGCAAACTGAAATGGGTCAGTTTTCATCAGCCTTGGCATTAAGCCTCTGGGCTGTCCCATGAGCCCTGCCCAATAATTTAAGAGGGGTGGGAGCGGGAAACAAATTATGTGACTATTAATTTCAGTTTTCTTGTTCAGATGCCAGTACATCAAAAACAGATCTCCCTGGGCCAGAGCGCTTTGTCATGTTATCTGGAGTAATACTAGTTTGTGAATTATGTCTGGTCAGTTTAGTGTCTCAGTTTGGTCACATTAATCAATTTGACCACTGCCTTAATCACTGAACTCTGCCATCTCATTTTTCGTCTTGCAGAAAGAAGCTGTCTGACTTTTTGTCTAGTGCCTGGCACAGTGATTGCTCTGTTGACCCCATAGCAGTCAGAGGAACCTGGAGGTCTTACAGGCGACAGCAGGACCAGCCACAGAAGGTACCGTCTCATCAAGCTCAACTATCTCATCCATTCCTTAATGACCATGCAGATAGCACAGTAACCCCAGATGATGTAAGCTACCCCATTTCACACACTGTAGCAGGTTAACAACCTGCTGCCTGTCCCAAGCTGCATGAACACAAAAGAATCATGAATTCATGGACAAAAATTATTTTTTAATTACTAAATAATTCCATATTTATACACGACTTACACTGGCCGCAAGATGCTTACCTGTGTTCTTGTATTGAGAAAATAGCCAGCTATGCACAATGCATTCACTCAGTGTATATAATCTTGATAAGCCCATGTTGCAGGTATAATTTTGAAATTCCATTTTTATGGATCTGTCTAGGTTCATTTGCCTTAGATGTTCAAATGATCCATAGATTAGGAAATAGGATTGATAATTTCAGTAAAGAAATCCATACAGAAGCTTTAGAATACATTTGTGAGTGGAATCCGTCATCCTGCCAAAGGATTAATTTTGACTTTGTTGTCAGTAAAAATGAGTACTTCAGTATGCTGCTTCTTAAACTAATAAGTGTTAAAATATATTTTTTCAAAAATTACAAGTTGTACTTAAAATAAGAGCCTTTTTCTATTAAATGTGTGCAATTAAGATAAGCAAAAAAAGTCTTTCTGCTGTGGAAACCTATAAAAGGTATGGACAGGAGATGAATCTATCTGCTACTGCTACAGAAGTCTGTAGTAAACACAAACACCTAGATACTGTTGCATGGTATCAACTCTCAAGATATCTTAGAATAGAATAATTCAGTTGGAAGGGACCTACAATGATCATCTAGTCCATTTAGAAACTAGCCTGCATACGATGCAAGAAATATTAGGTTGCTTATGATATCTATTTATCTAGAGGCCTTTAGAATAACATTTTATCAAAGAAAAAACTCCTACCTTTTAGTCTTTTTCTTGGAAAAGAACTCAGATCATTGGGGTTTATTTCTGCCATAAAGGAACAAGGGAATGTAGTTCCCCATAAAAACATGAGTAGTTGTTTTGGGGTAAAGTGAGGACTAGCTGTCACTAAAGACAGAAAAAAGCCCAGCACATTCCTTTCCCTCCAGTCCCACTTTGTCAGCCCTTTCCATTATTTCTCTTTTACAGTTGCCTCTGATTTCTTCGCTTCCCTGATAAAAATAAGTGGGTTTTTTTTTTTTCCTCAGAAACTAAACAAATAGAAAAACTACATTCCCATGAGAAAGCAGTCCAAGTTCATTAATGTGGTCCTATCGCTATGAATTCCTCTGAGCTTTTGAAAACTGCAGAAGTTGATAAACCTAAGATTTTGAGAGAGAAACTTACTATGAACTGAAAAGTCTAGTTAGGCAACAGCCTTCCAGAAATATGTCACGATTTTGAGAAATGTGTCAGGATTCAATTTCTCCTTATATGGAAGTGATAAATTGTCTTAAAAATAGAAATATATTTACATGTTGTAGAAGCATGACATTCCAGGACACTGCATGATGAATTAGATGCACTCATTGTGCTGGTCAGGGTGCTTCACAATTAAAGCAGGTATGTCTGAGGAAGCTACCCACCTTTACAACAGGGACTGAAGGGAAAGAAAAGTTGTCCAAAGGACAGCAGCTGCAAATAGCATACTTTTTCAAAAACTCATACGTGATCAAGATTCCCAGCAAATCAGAGGGTTTGTTAATAATGCAATATAAGCCACTACTGGCTGCTTTTGAACCTGTTACAGAGGCTGTTACATTGCTCAAAAGAGGATAGAATAAAATGGCACAAGCGCTAAACTCAGCTTTCAAGTAAGCAGATTTTTAAAAGTATGATTTGTCCTAACAGGATCTTCTTCAGTCGACAGTGAAATAGATAGAGAAGTAGGAGAATGGAACAGATAGTGAAATACAAGGCCTAATATTTCCAAGGAAAATCTTATTTGCTTGGACATGGCAGATAGCTTTTGAATATTACGAGCCAACCGACACGATCAGTAAAAGCTGGGTTTCCTCATATCCTGTGCATGGATGTTTCTTTGGGTATGCTAACAACTTTGTAAAATTCAGCCTATTTCTCCATAAGGCTATGCATGAAACAGATATTAAATGGAAGCTGAAATATAGATTAGGGTCTGCTTTGGGGGAAAGAACTGAGAAGAGCTAAGATATGAATTGAAACCAATGTTTCACTGCCTAACAGTCAACTGTGTTAAAAACGGTGAGAAATTTAGAGGAAGAGCTGACTTTGAAAGAATCACCCTTAAGACAGTATGTAGCCTATCAGGACAGTAAACCTCCAACTGCCCTAAAAGAGGTTTTTCCAGGAGCTTAGTTACAAAAGTTTATTTCCTCAAGGCAAGTTGTCAGCAAGTATTCTGTTCAAACACTTCTGAGTTTAATTGTGAAAAGACGCACCACAGCTTTAGAGACAGAAATGACAAAGGTCAGTTCAAGAGTGGAAGAACATCTCAAGCTTTCTAGCTTTGCTGAGGCACAGTCAGAGAAAGGAATACCTTTCTACACAAAAGGTCATAATGATCACTGTATTAAGGCCCTGCTGTACCAAAACCACACTATTGACAGCATGTCCGTGCCAATACAAAAGTGAGTGAAACGGTGAGGAACAACTGCTGTTATGAAAGGGCTCTGTCACTGCTTGGGCCATTTGGCTCTGACAGCGATATACTGGTGGAGGAAATATTGCTGTTGAGACTTGCTATCAGTGCCCATAATCTTTCTGGCCGGTGACAGAATAAAAATGGGAAAGTTTTAGGAAGCTGCATTATAGCCTGGTCTTTGCTTTGGGAAAGAAATCTTCAGAGATCAAGTACACCAGGAACAGGGAACTGCTACTCTACCTAAAGACAATTCTCCCGAAGGAAAGACTTGATCCTAGAGTCCACACAGCACGCAGTAGACATTTCTGCTGTTTGAAGAAGGAAGATTGATCTCTTTATACAGTTGCCTTATCTTGCAGACGCGGCAGTAATCGATGTCCAAAGCAAGACTAACGTGGACAAATCACGGTTTTTCCATTTACTCAACATGCAAGGACCTAAGCTGCATGTACACACAGACATAACTAGGTTACACTGCAAGTGCCTGCACTCTTACACTCCTAACTTCTAGTACAGGTTCTGCCTGTGCCAGGCAGATTCTCCAGACTTATCACTGAAGTATAAAGGCTAAGCAGCCTGCTGAACAGAAGGCTGCGATTGATCAGAAAGAAGGCTGATTTTAAAATGGTTTGTCTTAAAGAGGAAAATACAAAAGAACGTTAAAGTATCACACTGAGGTATCATGTCCAGGACAGAACGTGACTCTCCAGGGTCTCAGCAGCAACTCTCTAACTCCACCCTAGAGTACCCTCCAAGTAGGCTGGGCAGTCCATCAGTGGAAACCGACTCTCAAACCTCTTTATTGTAGCTTTCTTATTTATGAAATGGATAGGATTTCTCCCTGCCTTTTACTAAGCTAATGATGTTCTAGACATCGGATGCTGTCCTAATTGCCAAATCAGAGGATGCTGGAAAGAACTCCTCTGTCATTGCTGGAGGTGTAACATGGATGAGGAGAACGTTAAGGTGAGCTATCATCCCAGCGCAAGGAGAGCTAGAAGCACCACGTATCAGCCATACTGGGAAGAAATGAAACAAACTTCGAGGGGCTCAGAGGAGAGGTCCAAACGGAATGATGTACTTTGAAGTAATGATGAGTAAACAAGTGGACCCTCTACCTATTGCACTGGGTGGGCAAAAATAAAATTAAAGAGCAGACTGATTACATATGTCCCAGAATTTACCTCTAAGAACAGACATCTCAGAGAGCAATCACGATGTGATTACTTTAACTACCACAAGAACGATATAAGGAATGTAATGCAGCTCTCTCACATTATTATTTGCAAGAAATCCTATGAGAATAGAATATCAAATAATGGACAGAAGGACTAGCAGAAAATATGAAAGAAGTACTTGTGGAGTTAGGTGCAATTTGCAATACAGATTGCAAAGGAAATATTCAGCTTGTCAATATTTTCTTTAGAATCTTAGATTAAAGTTTTAAATGATAACCTGGAAGATGGGAACCAGAGAGTGAGAGTTGCTGCTGGGGAGAATGCTGCAGCTATAGGACATACTAAGAGTGAAATGGTAGTGATGCTTAATCTCCAATTTAACACGTTTAACAGCAGAGAGCAAATTGTTCACTAAATTGAACAGGCTGATATGGGCTGAAGTGGCTGGGAAGTAGATTCCTTAATAAGTGGAATAAATATGCCAATGAATAGTTTCATTGTTGCTCCCCAAATGGTCTACCTCAAATTTAGTCACGTTCGGGATCAACCCAAATCATGTTTTCATTCTCTGTTTTCCTTTACCAGACTGGAAATCCTGAGAGTGCTGTTCAACCCAAATGAAGAAGAATTTGAAATTATATTAGCACTGAATTCATACTCCACAAGAAATACATGTGAGTAGACCAAATGCATACAAACTCTGATTTTCTTTATTTTGAAAGAAATTTTGTGTATTAGCAAACATTTATACAACCCTATCTCTTTTTTCCCCAGTAAAATCATAGCTCATTGCTTAAATTCACTGATAACTCTCTGCAAGAAGGAAATGCATGGTTCAGGGAGACACATAAGTAAGTAAGTACATTTTAAGGATTGCTAAGAAGATAGAGTAGAAGTATGTGCGGACAAGGGACTATGGCGATTTTTGTAGAGCAATAAATAACATAGTGAATGTGGTCCAGGCCTGATGAATGGCAGCCATTTGCACCTTCCATCCTGGCACCTAAGAGGCGCAGGCTTCCTGGTGGTTTTTCTCTGTTTATTCCACGTTTACTATGCTTTCACAGTAGAAGGCACAACTTGCATTGTAATACTAGGTGCTGTAAACCACCTGCTAGTTAAAGGGGAGTTGTCTAAACTAAGAATGGCTCAAGCCTAAATAAGTATTGCCAGGATTAAATTATGTTACTGGGACCTCAGACAAATGACACTCTGATTTGTTCAGAAAACCTTCTGGTGAAGGTGTTCAAAAGGCAGAATAAATAGAATAAATGATAAAATCAGAACTTTCGAGTGAACTTGTCTTGTCCTTTGCTGTCTTTGAGAGAGACCAATATACATGTTTTCAAAGGCTGTGCCAGCAGTTGGAGTAATGAATGACATCTGCATTTGACTTATAGCACATGCAAAGGGTTTCTGTCAGGAATCATTACTACTTAAAGTAGGGTCTTCTGATATTTCAGAAGAAAAAAAACCTTCTCATGGCAGGGATTGTGGCAATATAAGCTGAGAGTGAAGCTCATAGTCATGCACAAGGACTAGACTGTTTTGCCCTCTCCTGTTAGGCAGCGTGACTATGACACTCAGGGGAGTGAGCTGAGCTCTCTAATTGGCACTGTAGTTTCTCTGGGATAAGGCTGCTTAAGTAGCTTGTATTTGTACAGCACCTAGCACCGTGATTTGTGCTGAAAGCACATAGTGCAAATAATAGATTGTAATGGTAATGACTTCCTAACTGAAGTCCTAAGTCAAACATGCCAGAAGTAGTGAAATTAGATTGGAGAATGACCAATAATACTAATCATTACAGCTATGATAGACTTAAGAGTGCTGAAAATGTACGTGGTTACCACTATTTCTGGAGATAATCATTTTGAGAACTGCCTGTTTCCTCTGTTAATCTCACTGGTTGATTAATGTTGGCTCTATCATTCTGACAATATAAATCAAGTAGTAATGTCAATCCGCCTTTTTAGCAACTCCAAAGCAACTGTAAGTTTGATGTGACAGCTGTGGTTTCTGCTCAGTTTAGCAGAAGTTATGGCAGAGAATCCTAGAAGATTTCAAGTGTGTTTATTAATTTGATATAAAATACATGAAAGAAGCACACAAAGTTACTTCTTTGTTTCCTCCTCTCAAAATTGCAACTGGGCCAGTAACTCTTAATACAAAGTTAATTTAGTCAAGATACTTGAGAGCCACTTGGCTCTGTTTCTAAATTCCTCCCTTTGTCCTTCGCAAAGCTCTTTGAAGTGTTACTCTGTGAGGTGGATGTTGTAATGAGCCTATTTCTAAGAGGATCAAAGTAGCAGAGCTGCCCAAAGCAGCATCAAAGATACACAACAGAGAGCCCTTTAATGAGCAAGAGGGACATGACTGTCTTTTCCCCAAAATAAAACCCTAAAACAGGATTTAGATTAAATATTTAAAATTGAAAATTATTTTATTTTGTCTGGTGCTTGCTAGCAGAAAGCAAAAACCTCAAAGAGAAGAGGAGATTTCTCCAGCTGACTCCGCTAAAATTTAATGACTGTCATTTGCCCGATGCTTCACCATCACTTAATGAAGTCCAAATACCTGTGGCCTAAGCTAAAGGTGGCAGCAGCCACCGCCACGGGCACAGGCAGGATAACAGCCTTGTGCTAGAGCAGATTCCTTTCCCATGGATATGAAAATAGAAAGCAAACATACGGCAGGAAGCTGCGGCAAAGGCTGTGGAGTGAGAAGACAGCTTGGAGGGGGAATGGGGGGAAGGGTGGGAGAAAAAAAAAGGAGTGGGAGGGAGGACTGGACATGTAAATTATGTGCCAGGAAATGAATTCCTTATAATGTCTCTTGCCAGAAGCTAAACCCTAGCAAATGTAAGTCGTCTTTTTTCCCTTTCTTTTGCTCTCTCCACTGTTCCTCTGAGGGTCAGGGAGGAAGGAGCAGGGACAGGAAGAGGGGCGATTCAGTGTTTACTTACTTATTGTGTGACTAAAGTGCTATATGATCCAGCTTTAACATTAGAAGGCATGTGACCCCATAAAAGTGACGAGCAGGATAATATCCTGCTTCTTGTTACACATGGTTTTTCAACTTACTTTATTTAGCCACGGGGATCCTTCAATATGTTCTAGGGCTGAAATACCAGGAGAAATGTGTTTCTGTTCAGAGGCTGGATGTGCTTATTGCACTGCGTTTAGTAATGAAATGGGGGCTTATTTTGTTTGACTTGATAACTATCTGTGCAAATATTGCCTCTACTCAGGTTTGTGTTTGTTTAAGGAATCACCTACTGCATCTGTCAAGACTGCAGAAATGTATGCCACTGACCTGCGCTTAACTTGGGGATAAAATGAGAAGACTTGTGTTTAAGGTTAAACCTGTATAGTAGGGTTGGGGTTTTTTTCAGGATTTAGCAGAAACGATCTGGCAGAAAGTTAAAAATCCTTAGCAGCAAAATTTTGGCTGCTGAGCAAAGTACAATTCTAGCTTATGGGAATCATAGCATGGTTTGGGTTGGAAGGGACCTTAAAGATCATCTGGCTCCAACCCCCCTGCCATGGGCAGGGACACCTTCCACTAGACCAGGTTGCTCAAAGCCCCATCCAGCCTGGCCTTGAACACTTCCAGGGATGGGGCAGCCACAACCTCTCTGGGTAACCTAAAAATCAATGATATATATGATGCAGAGAGCAGAATGACTAATGAAACTGGACATAAAGTAATTATATAATACATTAAAATTTACAGGGCATTAAGCATGAAAAGTAGCCCAGGATTCTTTTTTCCTTCCCAACCCACACAGTTTGGGATACCATATATCCCAGCATGTGCAATGCCATGGACAAAAACAGTACCAGTTTCCTTGAAGAATTCTGCGAGTAAAAGAGTTGGACTCTTCCAGACATAAAGAACGCAGATCTTCTCTTTTTTTTTTTTTTTAATTAACTGCAACACTACAATGGTTATGGAAGTTTGTACACAGCAAGATTTTGTAACTGGAGTAAGTAAAGTTAAGTAAGAGGCTGCTTTTCAGCAAAAGGTGCTGAGAACCCAGGAGTTTCCAGTAAAAGAAATTGGCTGGGAAGCACAGCTCCCAATTTCCTTCCTTCACAGGGTACAAAGTACACATCTCTTCCTAGAGTGCTGTTATCTCTGGAAAGGGAAGTTTCTGTGATTGCTGAAATCATACTGAAAGCAGTAAAAATCAGTAAGTCTTCAGAGCTCTTAAAAATTAACTGACTTCCTGCATATCCATTTCTAATCAGGATTCAGTAACCTAACAACAATCTGAGGAAATCTTGACCGTGTGACTTGGTTGATATTTTAACGGCAGATACAAATTTAAAGTAATTGATAGCACATACGCCTTCTAAAGTTTCCCACTGTAGAGATAGTATACGTACATACACATACATATTTGACATATATTTCATAATCTATATGTTGTGGGTTCACCACTACTGCATTGCTTGAAGAGATTTTGATGCTGCAAGTGAAAACAGAAATTCTTAGCATCCATATGCTTCTTTTATGTTCCCATTTCTAGCTTCTGGAATTTAAAACCCTAAAGAATATAGAACATATAAAGAATATAGTAATAGAAAAAATATTGTCTTTGCAATTTCAGGTAGATGTGAGATAGCATATAAATACAAGAACAAAATGAAAAAGGATATCGAACAAGGTATCAAGCTTTTGAGCTTACTTGGATTGTTGAAGGCTAATCTCCACAAAGAGCATCAGTCAAGGCTTTGATTCACAGGAATTTGCATGCAGAAGAGATGCAGGGCCTACATTGTTCTGCTTTCTTCATATGGTATGCAATATATTTGTTTTAAAGTGATTGTCTAGAACTGTCCCATCTCAATGCCAGTTCTACGTAGTGTCTTAAAAAAAAAAAAAAAAAAAATTATTTTTAAGCATGACTTATACCCTGAATGTTAAGCCATTTTTGAGCACCATGATTTCTACTGATATCTTCTGCTTCAATACCAAGTATAACCTACATTACTCAGTTCTGATAATACCCTAACTCAGGAATAACAACTTTTACATATGAATGTTTTATTTCCCACATGGGTTCAAAGGATCCCTAAGATTCTTTTAAGCACTCAGCTTGTATTCTATTGATGTGTTTTCAT
This sequence comes from Astur gentilis, assembly GCF_929443795.1. Taxonomy (NCBI): domain Eukaryota; kingdom Metazoa; phylum Chordata; class Aves; order Accipitriformes; family Accipitridae; genus Astur; species Astur gentilis. The sequence continues at coordinate 19,221,218 of NC_064891.1, forward strand.
TACTAACACAGATTAATTATATTTATAATTAAACCAATTTGTTTTAATTGGAAAGCAGAGTTCTACTCAGCCTTTACAAGCAGTAATTTCTTAACAGTGCTAGTTCAAGCATTTTTTGGTATACCTGTAAGTTGGCTACATCTCGCTATTAGAAATTTGGGGTATGAAATGAAAAGGATGTTTCCCTGAAAACCATATGATTAGCTAGTGTCAACTTCTGGCATATCGCTCTCCCAGGAATTTACTGTATTAGTTTAGTTAGACAGTATCTGAGCTATTTGCTGCAGCCTTGCTGATTTAATGCTGCTAAAATGAAGAGGAGAACATGTAGTAATAGGTACTACATTAAGTGCTACATAAAATCTTCCATGCAATATAAAACTAGCTTGCAACTTTCTCATGCATGCGTTTCTAAGTGTGAGTTTTCAGTACCATTAGTCACAGCTTTCAAAGGTTTCTCTGATAAACTAGTAGTTGCCCAGTCCTTTCTGAGTAGCAGTTTCCTGTGAGTGTCATCGTTGAGAAACCTTCCTCCAAAAATCCCCTTATGCTAGGCAAGACTCAAGAACAGTTCCAGTTGTCAAACTAGAGCAAGGGCCTACCTGGAGGCTGCAGGACAGTCAAGGTGCAATGAGCTCTGTCGGTTACTTCCCCTGAAAAAAAAGCATAATAATAATTACCACAGGCTGTAAATACATCAGATTATGTTTAAACGTCAAATACGCATGTCTTTCTACAGATATCCCATGTGAAATCTTACTGTCATTACAGTTATTGATAGGACATAATTTTTGTAAAGTGAGGAGGCACCTAATTATGATACTTGAATAAATCTGATATAATAATGCCTTCATTGTCAAAACCATATATGAAAAACAGCAACTGAAAACCAATGCGTTTTGGCACTTCTGTGCTACCCAGAATCATGAACCGAGTTGTCTGAGTAGAGCAGTTCGTGCCTAATGTCCTGTCAAATGATTTTCCAAAACTCCGTATTCAGTGAAAATCAAGATGGATGTCTTATTCTTATGCAGTGATAAACATTAGTGCAGATCCCATGGCCTCAGGGGTGCTCTGTAGCTGTGGTACCTGAAGCAAGCTATATTTGATGCTTTGACACCCTTTTAGAAAAACTGGCCAAAACTGCCCACGCACAATACAATTACCATAGGTTTGTAATAGGGCTTCACAAGCAAGCCGTAATGGAAACATTGTGGGCGCTGCTGAAAGTGATTTTTTTTGCATTAACATGTTTTACCTGCCTTTGAAGCACTGAACATCTAGCGCCTTCTCTGCCTGTAAGAATAAAGAAGTTTTACCAGGTAGCCCAAATACAATATTGGGAGAGCAATTATCAGAAACAAAGACATCTGTCAAAAGGAATTGTAATTTGTTTTCACACTTCTCATCTACACTGAGACTGAGTCCTTATGAAAATCAAATTGTTAAAGAATTTGCTTGACCTTGTTAAAAACATTTCACTTCACTTGTGAGTCAACGTTCTTGCCCATATGATACTGCATAAACAGTTTACTTAGACTACAGCAAGCTGCTAAGTACTTTGACTCTTTTCAATTAAACTTATGAATACTTCATTTTAAGATTGTTTTATCATTCTTGGCATTCTTGAGAGGATTAAACTCATAGTATAGCCATTAATTTTTAAAATAAAATGTAAACCTATCTGAATATCACAAATTACGCTAGTCTGTTTAGATCTTATATGTAAATCAAGAGGTATTTGGTCAAATTCTGTGATTCTAGAAAACATATTAAAATTGTTTCAATTGTTCGTTTGACTAAATAATTTCCTTTGCATTGTAAAGCATTGATTTAAACACGATAAGAATGTGGTCTTTCACTTTAGTTGTTATTTATATTTCCAATTTCCTGTCTAGAGTTATCAACAGATTAAAGATTAGACAAACTCATAGTCAACGGGTCATCAAATGGACTAAAAGGGGGTACGTTCCTGCCTAGTCCTAAAACAGCGAGTACCACAGTTCTGGATGTCAGGTAGCGGAGGGGACTGGACTGCTGGAAGTGCACAGGCTTATGTCTCCTTCCTTATGGCACATCTAAGAAATAGTCCTGAGACAGATGGGCCACTGGTCTGGCCCAGCAAAGCATTTCTTCCTTTCTTAAGTGGAAATAATAATAGCAACAACAATAATAATAAAAGATAAGAAAAAAAAAAAAAAAAAAGAAAAATATTACTTACCTTTCTGTTCTTTTGTGTTAACTTGTCTTTCTTTTCCTACTGTAAAAATAGCTAGAGAAGGAGAATACTGAATAAATACGCTGTGACTAGGACTGACTTATAATGCAGGGTCAGAATTTAGCCCAAACGCTGCTTTTCTCTTTTCAAAAAGCAGCAGCATTTTTTAAGGCGATTAGTAATTGCAGTGTCTTTTCACTTGGCAATATGAATTATTCCTACCATGGACAAATAAAGACAAAAAAATGCAACAACAAGCAAGTAACACAATAGTGCTTTTGTGACCACACCAACTCACAAAAATATTATTTTCCTTTCCTTCGCTCATTTGCATATGTATTTATTTGCAGAAGGCAAAACACAACTGTATAGATCATTTAAATTCTGAAAGATGAAACTGGGATGAGTCAATGGAAAATTCTCAGAAATAATCTTGATGAAGTGGTTTTATTCATCTCATTCTACTTTTCTCAAGGGCTGACATATGCATAAAAGGGGAACATGATCCCTTGCACATGTTCTCCATGAGGACTGCGTGTAGCACAATCATTAACTTAAAACAAGCTTTGCTGACTCTTACTCAAAGGCATTGCTGAATCCAAGCCAAAGGAATTCAGACTGGCATTCCTCCATCTCCTCTGATCAGTGAAGAGGGTGAAAGGACATTCCTGTTTCACTACACCGAGTATTACAGGGTTTCGGTGGATCGATGTGATACCTCCCAACAGCTCTGCTTTGCAGCATGGGACATTTTTAAAAGTGACCTGCCTTTCTTGGGCTGCTGCAGGCTGAGAAGGCTCAAAGACAGAGAGAGGGATGGATGAGAAGGTGGTTGGCTGGGACCGTGCTTCACTAGGCACTACTAGCATGGCGAGATCCTACCAACAGCAACCACCAGCACTTCAGCAAGTCCCCTTTTTTTTTGTTCATCCCTCAAACAGGGAACAACATTGCAATTAGACCATATACGTGTGCTGTGAATGTGTGAAAGGGACTGGATTCTCTTCTGGGAGAAATGGAAACCACAGGGTGGTCACATCAGCTCCCAGAGCGACAGTATTAGCCGAGGGCATGGAAATGCGCCTGCGGGGAGAGCAGCTCTTTATCAAGTGAAGATTGACAGCAGAAACCCTTGTCCCTCACAATCAACCGGCTTTGCTCTGGTGGCCTCTCTGCTGCTTCTGGGTTTTCCAAGGGCTATGCCTCCTATTCTTCCTTTGACCACTTTCCTCCTTTGTCAGTTCTACCATATGGCCCTAAACTTTGACAGGGAAGATCCACCTCCAGGTTGAAACAAGCCAAACATATGGAATGCTGTTTCAGGAGCGAGGGGTGAGAATCATCTTTAGATGATTAGTAACCCTGGTTACTGTTTTGTGCTCCTCGAGACAGCCATTTGCAACGATCAAGAAACTAACCTAACCGGCACGTTTTGGGAATGGAAAATCCAATCTCTATGTAAGAGTTTTTTCTGCAACAAAGTCTGTAATTTTTTGATTCAAAACTAATTTGCCTGTTATAAAAATCACCTTGGGTCAAATCCAAGCCAAGCAGTGGATTTTTCAGAAAAGCAGTATTTTGTTTTGAGTCAGTTCAACTTCGTTCAGTAGCCACTTGAGCTTCCCACACTGTCTCATGGGAAGTGAACTGGAGTATTCCCCTTTGAGCTAGCTTTCCTTGTCTGATATATGTCCCAAATGCTTCAATACCTTCCCTCCAGTTAAACCTCAAAAGTGAACTCCAGAAGTAAATATATGAATTGTACCTAACAGGATAAATGGAGTAAGGAGAGAGCCCAGCTTACTGGAAGTGATAAATATTTTATAAGAACAAAAGAATAATTATACTGGGGCAGCTAAAATGTTCAGTTGGTATACATTTGTCTTTTTACAGCGGTCAGTAGAAGAGGTAAGAAGATACAAGAAATTTAGAAATTAATTGCTGCTTCTGACACATTGTCCCAGCTCCCCCAAATGTGCCATTTCTAAGACTTCCTGAACTACAGATTGCATCCAAAGCACTGTAATATCAACTTTATGCTTCTTCAAATGCATATTTCAATCTTTTTTTTTTTTAAAACCATCTATACTTTCGGCCTTCAGAACTTTCTGCAGCAACGAGAGCTTCAATTTAATTATGCATAGTGTGAAGAAAGAACTTCCTTGATTCATTTCAAAACTTTTATTTTAAATTGGTATTGGGTGTTTTCCAGTCCTTTCATTGAGAAACAGTGAATAATGATTCCCTACCTCCCATGCCAATTACAATTTCTCAAACTTGTACCCTATCCCTCTCATTGTCTCTTCTGTCCATGTATCCTCTCTTCCTGGGAAAATGGTCCATATCTTTGATCTCCCTGGTCCTCTCACACGTCCTTTGAACTACAATTCCCATAAGTATCTTGAGGCAGTTCAGGGGATGTAAGACGACAAAAAATGAATTTAAAACAAAACACTTCAAAATTTCTAAGTAATAGTCTTGATTCCCTTCCTATGCATTCTGCATACTTTAGTTCAGTCCCATGGAGGTTACACAGAAAAGTTACACAGATTTAATCATTTTTCCAGGAATAAGAATTGCAATTTCAATCAGTTTTATCAGAATTTTTCCTAAATGCAGTTGAGAACTTTGTCCTTATACATCTTTTTCCAATCCATATTGACATCAAGATTAAAGTTCAATTTGCCACAAAATTTAAATAAACTCCATAAGAAACTCTCTTAATTAAGATCCATACGTATCATTTTCCTTTTTTTTTCAAGTTGAAATATTTTGTCACCAAATCTGGAAGTCAAAGTGACTGCAGGGAGATGTGAAACAGGCTTCCTTTTGGAGCTGAATGAAGTATAAGGCAGAAAAAATTACAAGAAGTAAATTTGACTTGGGTTTAATATTCTTTTTTAATAGAGTAGATTGCGTTGGTAAAACAAAGTAATGACCTGTAAGTCTAAACAAACTCAATTGATTTTAGTGGATTTGCACTCATTAAGCAGTCCTTCTCCAAATGTCATGGTGGAGACAGATATTTTTTGGAAACTTCTAACATCGTCAGACTAACACTTGACAGTTACGTACACGTGGTAGGGCAGGGAGGTTTTGTTCTCCAAAAAACCCTAAAATGACAAGCCGAAATGAAGATGCTGAGGTCCGGTGCCGAGGCATTGGGGCTATAAGTCTTTCTCAGATAGCATTACTAAGATAACAAAAATGCGTATGCTTATTTTCAAGCTCTGCGCCTGGAGAACAAGCACAGCACGGCTGTCATCCGAACAGCCTGCTCGCCTGCTCTGGAGACGGTTTTATATTCCAAGGCATCCCCCCTCTCTCCACCAGTCGTAGTCACTTGCCCCTTTTGCTCTGAAAATAAATCAATTTCATCTGCCACAGTTCGATTTCTTTCTTCTCTCTGCTTCAGCCCCTCAGTCCCGCTCTCTCTTTGAAAGCCTCTTTCCACTGCACCATATGGCAGCTGAGAGAAGGGCAGAGCCGTGATCTAGCTCGTAACAAAAGAGGCTGTGGTGTCAAAAAGCCTCATGAATGCATGAGACACATTCATGTATAGAGAAATGCCTCCAGCTCTGTCAGGGAGGACTAAAGAGAAGGCTGATAGGCCTGACATTGCTTTCGAGTTGAGAAAGGCAGCAGCTCTCTCTGCAGCTCATCCCCTCCTCCCTCCCCCTCTTTGGTTTCATGCCAAAATCCTATTAGATCTATTAATGACATGAGACACAAAGTCAGAGTGTGTGGCAGAACAAGAAATTAAATCAGGCCACCTTATTTACTCCCTATCACTGTTGTTGAGATAGAATCATACTACTAAAAGAAAAAAAAAAAAACAAACCAGGCTTTAATAGCATGCCTAAGCATAAATAAGCAAGTCCTATCCCCCCAAAAAGGGGATTGTGCACACTCCTGTACATTGCCTATGGCGGCAGATTTGCAGCAGAACTGCAAACTGAACACTTGCAGGGTGACCCTGAAATACTGGTTCAAGTATGCTGTTGGGCGTATTTTGCTTTCTCAACTTTCTCAAGCTGCTGTTGATAGAAACAAAGGACTTTGAGGCTGGAAAAGTAACTAGACCTACTATCATGTCCGCGCCTTGAGCTGTTACAGAAGAATTACACTTAAGTTTTGAATATGAGAGAAATGCAAACTGGCACTTACAAAGCATGCATTCCTTCGCTCTCCTCTCCCTTCTGTTTCGCTTCCTCTTTCTGTCCTGACGATGTTTGGCATGCTTCAGTCCACAGAAATGTCTACAGAATGCATTCACGACCTTTATACGCAAAGTTAACAAAATGGTAGCATATACACATCTGAAATACATTTATTACAAACTTTTGCCACTACTAGGGGAGAGGAAAAACGACCACTCCTGTGCAGCGGAATGCAACAGTGTGTACTTTACGAATAACTTCGTTACTGAACATAAACGGGGAGAATGGTGCTGCTTTATTTCTGTAAAATGAAGTGCTAGTTAAACTGTTAAACTAGAACTGCATTACTATTGCTGTCTCCTCCCCAGAAAGGCCTCAGAAATCACAAAACTCTGTGTCCCTGGGGTTATTTAAAGGAACCTGGGCAAGCTTCCAAATGCTGGTACAGGCGACCTTTACAAGTATTCAACAATAACAGTCCCCTATGAAATAAATCCATGAACATGTGTATAGTAACTCAGCAGTGGCACGGACGTTTCAAGCTGAAATTGTATCAACACTGTTGAATCATGTCCCTACAATTGGTTTAGAAGATTTTACTGAATGCATGGCATATATAATTGTATAAAATATGTTTATAGTATGTCCCGAGCCTTTGTTCTTGGAACGTGCTTAATGTAAAGCTATTGAACAGCGTTATATATGTATGTATACATTAAAGCTACTATTTGTAGGTTCATCGTGAGCCACAGACAGCTGAAGATGAGTCCATTCCAAAAATAAACTACAATTAATTTAGAAATGTAAGAGTTTCACTTGAAATTACTGTGGCGGCGTCTTTAAAATGAACTCTGCCATACATCGGAAAAAAAACCCCTATTGTAAACGCTGCTCGGGAATGCCTCTGAAATGGCTCCGGGGAGGTAAACTAGCGTTCATGATATTTGATAGACTTCGTAAAACTTCAGTGCAGTTGGGGTTTCTTAAATTGTAACAGGCAGAGTTTAAGCTCTCATCTGCGACTTGTGCCGGGTCCCTGCTGGGAGGGAGGGAGGGAGGGAAGGAGGGAAGGCGAGGAACAAAGCCGCCATTCAGGCTCCCCCATTCAGCCCCGCCACATCTGTTTACATGGCCTGCGCCCACCTCTGAAAAGGGTGGTCCTCCCACCTCCATTTTATCTCACACGGGCTTGAATGGCGAGCCGTCCGAAAGCTTTTTCTGCTGGAAATCTGCAGTTTCAAAATTTGTTTTATGAGACCAGAGCTGAAAGAGAGACTAACAATAACGTTTGCACGTTCCTATAGTCTGGTTTGGATTTTAGTGTAATCTGAGAACAACTGTAAAATTGTCCCAAACTACCCGGTTTCAAAATAAGGCTGGAACATAGGATTTTGACACTGAACTTGTGGGGCTGAATTTTGCACCTAGTCTTGCAGTTACATATGTTTTTAAGGAGTTTTTCTTGTAAAAATAGCTTTACGGCTCAAATATTTTTGAAACGACACTGACAGCACTCAAAGAAAGACTAGAAAGTATAGTTTACCAAAAAGCATTTTTCTCTTACGTACAGCCACGTTTAGAGCCCACAGCTTTACGTTCTGCACTTCGCTGTATAGTTCACGTAGAAATACTGTGACTACAACAAATTTCAATCTGTTTAGGTACCAGTTCTGCAAACTTTCAGACTAAGCATCACTTTGCACAGCAGATACTTCAGAGAAACCGACCTATTTAAGGAATTTTTAAAATGGCTGCAGACCAACAGACCAACCCCATGTTTTTATTTGAATCAAAACTGCAACTGATAGTAAAATGGTGCATGTTCTTCAGAGTCAGAAGCAGCCCATGATAACCAGGGAAAGCAAGAGATGCTCAAAGCCCCCCAAGCCTATGGTTGACAACTCTCAGTACCAGTCCGTGATCCAGTTTTATGTAGCAATACACTAACATAAAGCAAACTTTGTGATTTCGGTGTCATCTTGATTTGGCTTTATTAACTGCATTCAATGAACTTACAGAAGTTTTGCCCGAGTAAGAAATGCAGGCTCATATGTCTGCCAAAGCCATCACAGTAATTGTACCGTAAAACTGCTAAGTCTGCAAGTATGCTAAAATTCACGTTGTAGCTGACGTGATGGTATCACAACACATTGGACATACAATACAGGAAAAAATCCTGCAAGTTCCAAGGGAGATTACAAAGTGAAGTTGTTAAAGAAAAAACAAGATAGTCTGCTACTTACGAAATATTAAATGACAGAAAATGAGATAGAGACAGAATGTGAAAAACGTGAAAAAGAGACCCGGGAGAAGATTACTGAGATACGAACTCTTATTCTCAGGTGAACTACTATGACATTTTGCAGTGCTTGGTGATTTGCTGTGCAGACCTCGTTGAATGTGCAGTGCAGTCTGCACCTCCCTGCTTCGAGGTGCCAAACTGTATTCAAGATTAGTTTACATTATGTCATTTATTTTCCTGATGTTGTTATTCTAGGTTCATTAGTTGTCATGATGATGGTAAGACCCTATAAGTAAGAAGATCTGAGCCAAAATTTGCTTATTCACTGTTGAACTTGCTCAGTGATGGCTGTCGCATTGTTTTGAACTTCTCTTCCTTGAAGATATTTAACCTAATTATTTCTTTATGCACAAAGAAATAATTTATTGAAAGGCCCTGGCTGACCCAGGGGCTGTTGAGCATTCTGTTCTTCTCTGGTTTTGTTTAATATCAATATATTGGGGTGGCTTAAATATAAACAGGCAAAGGACAGAGAAATCCCCTTTCTTGTTCTTCATGTTCCTATGTAGCACAAGAAAAGAGAAGCTGCTTGACTCTAGAGAACGCACGCTGCCGTTGAGTGAGGAGGGACTGTCAAAGGGCACTAGGGTTGTAGAGATTTGCCAGTCTGCCTATTTGAAACTAACATTTGTCTGCTCTGTAATCTGCAACCACACCACCTACATCATTGGAAGTAAGGAAAGAGGGCAATGAACAGCACCAAGCCATAAACTGAACCGCGTTAGTTTGTGACTTAATACAGTCAATATCGATCTACCTCCCAAACTTCGTCCTTCACACGTACCCAAACATCACAGCACAACTGGTGAATAAGTACTGTTATCTGAGATACATCATTCAGGAGAATAACAGCATGTACCAGGTCAGACAAAAAAACCATACAGAGTGAAATCACAGGCAATATGAATCTAATCTGAATACAGAAGTTCTCTAGGAGCATTACAGCCTTACCACAATGACATCCTTGAGGGTAACCTCCCCTCTGTTCAAGTCCAAAGAAGCTTTGCTAGTGACATCAGGGGGGCCAATAAATTACTTTGAAAGGTCAAGATTTACAGAAGAAATTTTGATATAACATTAATAGGTTGCCTGAACATAGAAGAAAATAAATATTTTAGCATCTGAAGTATAAATCATGCACTGTACTGCAGCTGCCTGCAAAAACAGGCAGCAGAAGGCAAGTAACTGAGCAAAAGGAGAAAAGTAGAGTAGCATAAAATCAGGTCATTAAACTCAACTAGCTTTTTTTTTTTCTTCTTGTGCATTTATCTTGCAGAGAGGCCAAAATGTTACTTCTGTTGAAGAAAAGAGAGTAATTTAAGTCTATAGCTAAAAGTTAGCAGAACATGAACAGTTGCAAATTCAAGGTACACATATATTTTTTTAATTAAAGAGCGCCACACAAGAATAAATGGTACAGTATTCTGGGTTACAGTTATACACAGGCTTCAGTGGCTTTTTACCTTACCTTGCCCCCACCCTTTCATATTTTTTCTAACTATAATCAGTACTGTTAATTTAAATGTAGAACATGATTGATGGTTTTGGTTATTGATTTTCATGCTGTTGAAACACAGCCTATAGCCCTCACAACAAGGATTAAAGTCCATTATTTATCTACCAAGCAAGCACTACAAATATAGGGGAAAAGATGACTCCTCAACACCTGTTACCCCACATTTCCTCATAGGGTGACTTAAAAAGTTGTTTTAAGTAGTATGTAGTCTACTAAGATTTCCTGAAGGATTTTTGCTTAGTAACAGTCATGATCATACTTTGATAGTACGTTCATGTGTTTCCCTAAGAAAATAATATGACCAGAAGCAAACTTCAGCAAGACATCTCTGACAGAACACTCTGTGTACTGAAAGTTAGGAATCAGATCCCCTCTGCACGTTCACAGATTTATGGTTTACATCTAACCCTTTCCTCCTAATTGGAGTAAACAAATGTGAGATTTGTAAGTTTTTAAACTGCACTGCTTTCATTTCAGAATGGCGATTCTTTTCAAAATTTACAAAACAAACATAAACATAATGATGTGTTTTGAAAGGGCTTGAAAATAAAATGAAACGTTTCAAAGGGAAGGTTTCAATTTAACCCAAATGAATGGTTTTCTTTTCATCAACAAAGAAATATTCACACAGCCCCAGCATATAATTCTTCTCACAGAAATAACGCTACTAGATAGTGACGACTTTTGCCATGCTGCCTGTTGTAGGTAAAGACTCTTTAAGCTGTGGCTGTCTAGATGCTTGTGTTACTCAAACACTTGAACCTGTTGCTTGAAGGGGAGGGGACAGAGGAGGAAGGTGAAAGGCCTATATAGCATTGCTAATCCCTTGAGCCATCTGGTGACTTGAGGCCATGCTTTAGATTATGCTTATATTGAAAACCCATTCCTTTCATTCAGTTCCCTTCCCTGTGCCAATTTGTCATTGGCTTTTTTGCTGCATTAGGATTTCTTGCAGTTAATCATGGTGAGAATCAATTGTCTTTTCATGCCATAGTAAATATTCAGACTGGAAAGAGATTTTTTTTTTTACTCATTTCTTCCCCCTCCCTACTACTTGCAGTGATTTGTAAAAGTTGTTGATACATTTTCATCAAACTGTGCTGAAAAAAACCATCCGTTTGTCTTAGCAAAGAGGAAAATAACTAATTCCATTAGCATTTCTCTGTAAACTGGAAGAGTTTTGCCAGATGACAGATACACTGAAATGTCCATGTTATGCAGGGTTTGAAAGAAGTGTACCTACATACCACCTTATAATTCAGCCATCAGAGGTAGCATTTGCATGTTTAATTATCTAAGAAACGATCCGTATGAACACATTTACGCCACAAGCCTCTCAAACCTGCTAAATTTGCATCCATAGCAATATAGCATATTGCACATTAAGTCTGTCCAAAAGGCTGATGATTTTCTAGAGCGTACATGAATTTTTGATCTATTGACACGTGCAGTTCTATATGAAGCCAAATCAATTGTGTCTCTGCCATGAAGCAGCAGAGAGGTTTCACAGCTATTTGAGTTCGTTAGCTTTTCTACACACTTGACAAAATTACTCTTCAGGACTTTGCAGTTAACTTTCAATAATGTGCAGTCTTTTCCACTATTTCTCGTTCCGCACATAAGATTATTTTTTATATTGTGTTCCCTGAGGTAGCTGCAAAGCAATTCTGTCATAAATGTGCTGGTTCTGTGCACTCTAAGTGAAATCATGTTCTGCTGCATGCTCTTTCCATATATCAATTAATTCTTTGCAGTCCCCTTCTGGCTAGATGGCAGATCTGATTTGTGAACCTTTCTTTCTCAGATAACCTTCTTTTTTAAAAAAACCTGTCCTTTTCACTGTTAGATCTATTTTTGAAGAGCAAAATGAGAAGAGAAAATTGTAAAGCACAGCAAAGGTAGGAAAAAAGAGATCAAAACATCTGAGAAATTAGCAGACTCTGAAAGATCTCTGGAAGTTGGGAGTCTGAGTCATTTTTAAAAAGCGAGCCATAGAAGTCAGCAGCTGTTTAGGAAGGATACTTGAGTTTTAAGCATTTGTTGGGGTTAACCCCAGTAGGGAGCTAAGCCCCATATTGCCACTCGCTCAATCCCCTGCGGTGGGATGGGGCAGAGGAATGGGAAGGGCAAAAGGGAAAAAACTCGTGGGGCGAGATAAAGACAGTTCAGCAGGTAAAGCAAAAGCTACGCATGCAAGCAAAACAAAATAAGGAATTCATTCACTACTTCCCATTGTCAGGCCATTTTCATTATATGTAATGATTACTTGGGAAGATGGACTCCGTAACTCCAAACGCACCACTCTTTCTTCCTTCTTCCCCCAGTTTATATGCTGAGCATTATATCATGTGGTCTGGAATATCTCTGGCCAGTTGGGGTCAGCTGTCCCAGCTGCGTCCCCTCCCAAATCCTTGTGCCCCCCCAGCCAAACGCTGGTGGAGTGGGGTGAGGAGCAGAAAAAGCTTTGACTCTCTGCAACAACTGCTCAGCAACAGCTAAAACACCAGTGTGTTATCAAAAGAGTTTTGGTTACAAATCCAACACATAGCACCGTGAGAGATGCTGTGAAGAAAATCAGCTCGATCCCAGCCGAAACCAATGCACCGTTGTTTCCGTTTCTGATCATTCGCATACAGCCCAGTTAGAAAGGCGGACTTGCACAGCTCTGACTCTCCATCACACACATGTAATACAGAGACTCTGGTCTGAAGTTCTGGCTCAATCTTTCAGGTCTGAGACAATCAGTGCATCAAATTTCATCTTACGAGACACAAAGGTTCACCGTTCCAGCCTGAAAGGGAAAACAAAGGATAAGTGATACGATTAAAATCTAAAAATAACAAGTTAAAATACACAAACCATTGCTGACTGAGAACATCCCACTGCCTGGCCAACAACAGTGCATTGTAACATACTAGCTGGAAGTAACAGCCTGAAATAAACCCACTTTGTGCTTGTTGCTATTTATTAATGCAAAAACCTGCAAACTAGAAATTATTATCAAACAGTTTGTGTAGCAATACCTCCAAGAGGTGCTAATGAAGGTAGCACTTTGCTGTGCTGTAGAAGTGAGGAGTTAGACACGGATGAGATCAGCAAAGCTTTTGGGCTCTGAGGTACTAATTGGACCCAGTAATCCTGAATTATAAATTAGGTTTCAATGTTATTACATCTGGCCTGCATCAAAGCAAGGCCCACTCAACCAGGGTCCTGTTGTACATCCAGCTGTAGTATTTATGAAGATTTGTTCCAGTTTCTACTCTAATCAGTACAAAAACAAATTCCCACTGAACTAGGGTGAAACAGGTCCGAGCTGAAGAACAGGATGGCCACTGGAACAGATAATGAATTAATTGTATTTCTACTAACTTATCTGGGATAGCTATGCTGTATCAAAAAATTGCCTTTACATCATAAAACATAAAATCCTGTGATAATCTCTATTGTCAACTGTAAAAGTGACATGAACTCCTGAAAACGGTGGAGGAGGATAAGAAATATATTTCCACCATCAGTATATCCAGAATCCAAGACCAAAATAGTATTGAACAATTATAAGATGAAGATTACTGGATAACAAAAAGCACAAGAAATAAAAAAATGCTCACTTTATAAGGAATAAATGAGCCACTAATTGACAGGAGCTGAAAAAACCCTTCTCTTGTTGGCTGGTTATTCGGCTGTGGATTCTGCTGCTCTGTCCTCTAAAGCATCTGGTACTGGCCATTACCAGAGATCAAATAGAGGACCAGATGGTCTGTTGGTTTCACTCATTACAATGGTATGACCGCTGAAATGTAAAAGCTCTTCACAGAACCAGAAGGAGAGCATTTACCTCTGAATGCCTGATCTCTTAAAAAAAAAAAAAAAAAAAAAAAAAAGGGGGGGGGGGGGGGAAAGACTCGTCATACCTCTGTGAATCCAACAGAATAGCAACCCAATTTATCTCAGTGACACTTAGGTGCAGAAGAAGTCAATAACTTGGGAACTTTTCTCACTGAGGAGGATCTGGCCTTAGCAAGCCTTTGTGGCTTCAGGCTTATATTATTGCAAAATACTATACTGAGGATGATTTGGGAAGCTAAAGCTGAAGTAGGAGCTAGGTCGTGTAGCCTGGCAGGACAGTATCGTATCATCCCCCTTAGGACTGTGCTGGATTCCTGCATCCTAAGTCAAGGTGTCTGTGATTTAAAAGTACTGTGTATGATCCTGTGGGTTTGCTTCATACCAGGGGGCTAAAGGGCTAGCAGAGTTGAGACGGCTGAAGAAGTCATACCCAAGAGGGGAAAAAATCGGCATTTTAGAGAAGGGGAGTATGGGGAGCCTCACAAAGTGCTGAATATGTGGTACTGTTTCCTCTTTGTTGGCTTCCAGAGTCTTTCTGATGTTCTAGGTAAGTGGGCTCATCATTTTATTTCTCCTTCCTAAAAGTATAGTCACAATACAAAAAAAATACAAACTTGATAGAAGCAGGATAGCTGAAATGAAGTAAAGTAGCCTCATATTTGGGCTTGCTTTGTGAAAATGACCTCCAGAACAGCATTTCCTCCTCTTTTCTTCTAATGTCTCTGAAAAGGTGGTTCTCAAGGAGCCTGGCCCTGAAAGCGTCACCCACCTTAGCAGCGGTGGACAATGACCACTCTGGCTTCTGCATGTAGGAGTTTGAACGTATTTCTTTTCTGAGGCTTCTGGTTTTCATCCCTTTTTAACCTCTATCTAAGAATTATTTATGTTTTGGTTACTGTTCTCTAAATTCAAATACCAAGAGTTTTAAACATTTGACAACGGAGATTAGTTGGGGTCCATTTCTAGTTATTATGTAGCCAGAGAATATGTATCTGGAAAGATGCTTAGGGAAGAAAAACAAACGTAGGCTTTTCTTCCTTGGATTCAGGAACAGGATGTGTGTTTTCCTTATCATCACAGTGATTTATAAAGGAGAGCTGCTGTCCCATGATATAAACCTTCGAAATGCCAAACCTGCACAACTGGCTTGCCTCTTAACACGTTCTCCAGAGACACAACATGTTGCCAACCCTTGCCTTCCCTTATTCCCCCCTTACTACTTTCCTTACTAATCCTAAACCCTCTGAGACCATTTTGTGTGCAAAAGCAAAACCTGGAAGCTACTGCATTGACTTACAATGTAACTTGCATCGGAAACTCCACAGACAACATCTTGTTTCTCATAACTATTGAAAAACACTGATTCTTAATAAAGAAAAGCAAACTACTGAATCACACTGTATCAACATACAAGCAAAAGGAAATACACTATTACACATGACATTAACGCTCATGCTCCTAAATTCAAAATAACCAATACTGTGTAGAAAATAAAGTCTTCAGCAGCTGTTTTCTTTTTTAAAAAAGTCCCTGTGCAAGAGAAGCTTTTCTGAACAACAAGGCTGTTATTTAAAAGGGAGGTAGCGAAGACAGAGCTGTGAGGCTTGCCAGCCTTCTTGGAAAGTTGTGGTGATCATGTGGCAGGGCTGGGGCCAACTGTACCATGATGCATCCCTTTTTCTTCAGGCAACAGGGGGTGTAAATATTCATACGAGGACACTGGAGATTCACATTCAAATCCCTTTACTCCATAATATGAATTTAGGTGCCTAGTTTTCCTTGTGACCCAAGAAAAGCCTTAATAGAAAACACAGCTAAGTGGATTTGTTCTGTGAATTTTCCTACGGCTTCCCCTTCCCTTGTTTGTTCCTTTACTAGATGGATCACATTTCCAGTGTGTGATTTTCAGATATAACCAGGATCGACTTGTGGAGCTCGAAGTAGAAGAAAGTGATAGAGGCAGTGAAATATGAAATAATAGATCTTAAAAATGGCTAGTACCCTGGATGGTAATGTTATCAACCTACTTTGTACCGAATTCTTTCTCACTGCATCATGTTTAATTTTCTGAAGGGATGAAAAGAAGAGAGACTGAGTTTAAGAAAAGGTCACATAGGAAAAAATCTTTAGAAAAATCCCTACTAAATTATATAGTCATTACCATGGCTTCTCCAGTATGCTAAGGGTAGTATAACAACTTGCATATTGGTGGGAAGGCAGAAGGCTATTTTGGAAACCTATGGCCAGATAGGGGTTTTCGTATACATGAAAAATAAATCCTGAGAACCGTAGGTAGGCACGTCAAGGAATTCAGATGTATTGTATTCTTTAGATGAAAAATTGAACCAGCACAAAGAAAGAAAAGGCAAAGCAGATAACACCTGCTTTTTTTTTCCAGGTAGCATTGAAAAGGAGATATGATTCTGCTTTTCTCCATCATAGTTTTCCATTTGGGGCTGAGTGCCAATCTACTAGCAAGTAGCAAGTGGTCCAAGTGGCAATCTATTTAGTCTATTTCAGTGATCCTGGCTTTCACATTATATAAATAATGGGGAAACTGCATGAACTTCTGCACTCCACATTCCACATCAGCTCCCAAGGCTCTGTCTTCAGTAACTTAAAAAGCCTAACAGAAAACATACGAGGATACTTGGTGCCTTCCCAGTTAGTCAGAGACAGTATTTTAAAAAAAGAAAATGAGCTGTGGAGGTGACTCCTCCACCTCCTCAAATTAAGGAAGTTTACTTTCCCACCCACATATTAACAACAGGGAGTATCTATCCCAAAGTTACTGTTTTGCTCCACAGCAAAGCCATAGTGTTAAAATACCATCTGAGAAAAAAAAACATTCCCAACATGGGAGTTCAAAGACCAAAAGGTGTTTATATTCTCAAGAAGATTTGTTTATTTTCACTGAGAAAATGAGTTCCTTTGTATGTATTATAACAGTTGCCACATTCTTGTAAGTATTGTTTTCTGATGAAGTCATAATTACTTAATTAGAGATGATCAAAAAACACTGGTTATTCACTCATATTCTTTGTGTATTTCTACCAACCTGTGCTTTGTGAAGCTTTAACTGGATACAGCACTTCTATTTGTGCAGGAAAAAAAAAGTCACCCAAGATGTCTCACAAAGCCGCCACAGAAAATATTTTCACTGCCAAATTTATCTATCAGTGGTCACTGGATTAAATAACAAAAAAAAAAACCAAAACCAACAAACCAACCCAAACCACCACAACCAACCAACCCTACACCCTTAACCAATCCCTCTCTGACACTTGCGGTGACAATTTTTCTCATAGGTCTTCTGAGAAATGAACTTTTTGATTTACCAGAAGGCCCAAACCGTAACCCAAAATAACCGCAATGGCTTCAAATGCTAGCACCTTCCTCTGCCTATGGTGACGCAGTGTTGGTATGTTTTGCTGGCCTTTCAACCCCGGCCCACGTAGAAAGCATACATTGTAAAAATGGCATACCATCTGCACACAGTTGCTATTACTTGTAATCAGATCTGAGTGCGTAAAGTCTCATGTACAGAAACGGTACGTTTAAGGTGCCCAGTTTTCCACGTGACCTAACGTAACTACAAAAAAAGAGCAGTTGTGTAAAGAAATCCTGGGATCTTTCACTTCGCTTCCCTTCCACCTGTCTGGAAAATGCCATGTTACTGGGACCGTGACTTTCAAAGGCGGTCAGTCAGATCATCTTGTGAAATCCAGGGTGATATGAGAAAGAGGAGAGAAGGAAACTGAAGGTAAAAAAAACCATACAGCCACTACTATACCATTGAGCTGCTTCATGCGGAGTTCTCCCAGTCAGTCAGGGTAATGCATTCGGAAGGAAGGAGGGAGTTGTACATTGCGTTCTTTTAAAAAAGACTTCTGTTTTAATTATTAAAGCAGTGCTATCATATAGAATGTCTATAGGGAATTGCTTAATTTTATGCTTTTTCTTTGGTGATTGGGGACCACGTTATAAAATATAAATGTGTTCTTTTATTTCTTGAGAATGGTGTTCTTTTATTTCTTGAGAATGTGTTCTGAAGGACCCTCACGTTTCACATGTAATTCATTCTGCCCTCTTTTCTCTCTGTTTTTGTCCATGGTGGTAGGGCTTTGGGGGAGAGGAAATATTATTTTAATTTTTTAGTGAGGCTTTTCTGGTATCCGTTTCCTCAGAAACGTGTTATTTGAAGGGATCTCTCCTATTTGAGTTCTCATAGGAAGATTCAGAAATAAGAAGCGAAAATTCTATTACCTGCCCTAATTCTGAAGGATACAACAACCAGAGATTTATCAAACCGCATGCAATTTCCAGTTAAACTTTCTAATGGGATACGTCTGCATGCGGCAGTATTTTCTACGCAACCTTTCAGAAATAGAAAATTTATATTACATAAGAAATCAGTGTTCCTAGCTTCTCTATTTTATAATAATTTTAAAATAGAACTTATACAGTAGAAGCAATATAATGATTTTGTAGCTTTCTCAGCCTAAAATAGTGTTTCATCGTTCAACCATCTACAGCCATTCTTCCGGATTTGGGCAAAAGCTAGTAGGCTGAGATCATAAAGTTACTAATACCCTGACATCACTTAGGAACTGAAGCCCCCTTTTCAAAAGGGATCTGTGACATGCCTGGACTATAGCATAAACTCAGATAATTGACACTGGGGCCCAAGCACCTGGGTTAGCTTAGCAGCAGATGTTCACAGACACTTTCTAAAGCCATCCTCGAGCTTCTGTGTTCTGCTGTTGCGCTCCTGAGGGTATGTCACTAAATTTCTGAGGACATCTTCTGCATGTTGTAAAGGTCAGCTGCTCTCCGCTTAGTACCCAGGCTATGCTTCTGGGGACACGGCAGGGAAGGAAGGATTTGCGGGAAGTGACTAGAGGATTATTAATACTTGCTATTTCAACATGCCTCAGTACTACAATGGGAGAAAGCACGAACAGGAGCAGAATCGAGGCAAGTTAGTCAGACCTGATGATGTTGTTATTTGTTGCTGACACGTACCTTGGTGTATGAGTGGGAATGTGGGAAGCAAGACAAAAAAAGAGGAGTCTGCTAATACTGCAGTATATATCCCTAAGGATTGCTGGCTTATTGAAAGTCAAAGCACTTTGGCTGCCTAATCCTCTGAGACAATGTCACCAATTACACTAAATTTCTCTAATATTTAGAGAAACACGCACTATTTATTCCTTTGAGGAAGTACAGCTTATAGGGCATCAGAATGCTAAAGATGAGGAGCAAGAGCTAATCGCCTCTAGATTTTTGGTTCAAATCAGAAGCGGGGACAGATGTGTACTTCCTTCTTACCCATCTTTTTTATCTATGTATATCTCATTGTAGTAATTTTGTAGTATCTCACTCCTGACAATCCCGGAGATATAACAAGGACAGGGAACTGAATCTACTCACATTGTAAAATTTCACATCTGCTGACAGCTTGTTTCCTCCTCAGTATCTGTGTTATCACCGTTCGGGGAATCTTCATGAAAAACATGCTCATACAGTGAAAATGCAACTTCTGTAATGTGTCAGTCATGAAACAATCTCAAAGGGAAACCACAATTAAAAAACTAGAAATGCTTTAAGGACAGTGACATTAAACAGAGACGACACCCAAAAGAATAAGGTGCAGATCTATTGTGATTATTGATAAGGAAAAACATACCATAGCTTATGGACGATGCTGCAGAAATTTGTGGTATACAAAAACAACTGGATTTCTCTTGAAAGTCACCAACCATCAGGCCCAGTTATGCAAGCATGTCAGCTTACAAATGAACACAGCTGCCGCTGATTATGAAAACATCCAGCTAGCCATGAGCCTGTCTGCACTTGAAGTTGTGGGCAGTGCCTGTAAGACATCATGCGCTACCAAAAGCAATCAAGATAATTTAAAAAAAAAAAAAAAAAAAAAAAAGACACCCAAAAAAGGATGCAGTTAAAGTATCATATTTGTATTCAAAGGGATTTAGTTATAACTTGACACACAGGTCCTCCACGTGATGGGACAGATACGTTTTGACAGCGCAGTGTTTAGAGGAAAAATAAAATATGCAGCCACATACAAGTTACTTGCTAGACTGCACATTTCTGTATGCACAGCAAGGACAAGGAGAACCCCCTTGGGTGACTGTATAATGTAACTTTGCAAGTCCATAGCTGGATTCATTACTTTGCACAGTATTCAGCAAAAACAAAATAGCCTCTGTCAGCACTGAAGATAGTGTGATTTCATAACAAACTTACTTCAGAACAATGTGTTTGTTGTGAGACTTTTGAGCCTACTAACTCTGCTGTGCCTGAAATAATGTCTCTGCAGCTGGGTACAGCACCAAGGCCAAAGGCTTAGAAAAGCAGGACTTAAGTATTCGGAGTGTTTTGGATATGCTCACAGGAGAAATCTAGATATAAACTACTCATGACAGTTGTTAATCATGGGGGAAACTATTATCCTCAGCAACTAAGCAACTTTATTTCCCCAAGCTGGGAAAAAATGGAGTAGAAAATGTCCAGGTTCCCTAGGAATCAATGTCGGATTTCACATTGAGTAGAATTTTTCAATGTTCAAAATTGTTCAAAACCCTTGAGACAAGAGCCACATGCATGTTGCTCCATGTGAAAGGAAAAAGCAGAGCATCTGCTTGTGAAATAATCACTATTAAAAGATAGGAAACGGGTTAAATATTCATTTTTCTGTCTGAAATCCTACAAGGATCTGTTCTGAGACCCATTGTGTTCAACAGTCATAAGTTATCAAAAAAAGACAGTTAATAATGCCAAGACAAAGCTTGTTGACAATACAAAATTACTCAAGGTAGTCAATCTAAAAGTGAGCTGTAGAAGAGTCTCATTATTTTAAGCAGCTAGATGATAAAAAAAAACGAAACAAAAAAAAAAAACCTAACAAACAAAAAACCACCCCAAAACATAACAGCTCATAAACATATCAACTACACAGTTTGCCTGACGAGTTAGGACCTGGACATGTGTACCATAGAAGGGAGAACCATCTCCATGCTCTGTCTATAGCTTCTGAAGGCATTCAATACTGGATGTTGTCAGGGGCTGAAGATTGGTGCAGGATGGATCAAGGAAAGAAAAAAAAAAAAAGTGACTCATACAGTGGGTGCTTTAGAAAAAGTGATGTTTCCTTATACTTTTTTTTCCCCAGCTTTCTATCATATGCAGTTTACAGTGGAGCCTGACAGTGGAGCCTGACTGCAGAAGGGACTGTCAAATTCAAAGTCCTTATCTCTTCCAAATGGACACAACATCACTTGGCAGTTGTCTTACTGTCATACTTGGTCCTTCACCAAGGTTTGAATCATCTCATGTTGTGGTACTCAGCTGTCATCACTCCACTTAAATGTGCCTGCCTTTGAGTGTTGCTGCTGCAGATTATACGTTACACTGGTGCAGCACTTTGAGGTCCTGCAGAGTATCCAGTGTGACATAAGAAAACATTTAATAAATACATTTAAAATGAACTTAGTTGTGCTAAAGATGATGATTTCAGATTCTGCAACTCAGCCCACTCTATTCAGCTGTGTAGGAAGTATTAACTGTTTAAAATTTTTCTGTATTGCTATGGCAACCCTCATTCTCCAGCAGCCCCTTACAACGGTACATAGAAATGCATTCACTTTTCAGGCAAGCTGCATACCGCTCCTGAGAATCAGGACTCTGCCCCCCGCAATGAAACGCACACCTAACTCCCATTACATTTAATTTGACTCATGAGCACATACCAGTTTACTCTGCAAAATTTATTTAGCTCATTACTTGGCCTATTGCGCAAGCCCAAATCTCACAGATGCATACATTCAAATCACTTGGGTTAAGCGCAGTTACAGACTGAGAAATAACTCTGGTAAGCATGGCACTGTGTGGCTTTACATAGGTGAGTGGCTCCACACCTGATTTTACTTAGTATCATGGAAAATCATTTCCTCCTGCACCACAGCCTTGGGGAAAGGGGCAGGGAGAAGAAGGGAGAGGATAAACATCACACATGTGCTGCTTTCACCAGTCACGTGAGGGGCACTGGAAGATGGAATAGGAGAGAATGCACAACCATGGGCCAGTCTTGCCACATTGATGGACAGCAGAACAATCTATACCCTTGAAATATTTAGATATTTGCTAGGTGTGAATCCCTGTGGAGAAGTAAGGTACTTCAGGGTACCCAAAATTGGCCAATGTCTAAATATAACAAACTGCAAAGTGGCTCTTTGTAAGTTGGCAGATGGTTTTCACAACTGCCAAGTCTGCACCTCATCTGGGATCTGCAGCAAGTTGAGTTCTTGACGGCTGATGGTAATTTGGAAGCCCAAATGCTTCTGCAAACCAAAAGTTACCTCTCAGTTAAACCTCTGCCATTGCATCAAGTGCTATGTAATAAATAGACAAAGATAAAACTCCTGTCTACATCTCAGGGATTTATTTTCCCGAAGAGCATCTTTCATCATTTCAGATACATGCAAAAGGGCTTGCGAAGACTGTTCTCCTAAGCAATTGCTATATTAATGAGGAAAAAATTTGACAAGAGAAAGAATCCAATCTCTCTTGCAAAGGAGAAACAACAAATGTTATTTGCCAGTCACAGAAGGATGAAACTTTTCCCGTACTATAACTACAATCATGTCTCTGAAGTGAAGATACAAGAATTGTTAACTAGTCTGTGGATGAAAGGAATATACATTTATCCACTGACTGCAATCTTTTTCTTAGGGACCTCATATATACAATGAATTACAAATCTGGCATTCTCAGCGCCCTATCTGAGTTCTCTTCCCCGAGAACTTGTCTTTTAATAACCATAACCTAAAACAAATATTACTGCAGGTTCTTCCTCCTGCAACTCAGAGGAATGGCATATTCAGCCCATCATAGGGTCAGCTATTACAGCTTCCTCTCTCCCAGCCAGAAATGTTTCGGTAGCTGTTTGAACTCAGTTTAAGCTTGGAACAAGAGAGCGGAAGCTAAAAAGCACCGCAAAAAGGCGTTGTTTGTCTATGGCACCGGGAAACTGTCATCAATGAGTAGAGGCAGGTGTGAGAATGCATTGATCACTTCATTCCCAGATATTGCTGAGTTAGTAAAAAAATCCCTCAATTTATATGGAACAAGCTGCTTAAAATGACATCATGAAAATAGTTCTCAGAGGTTCATAAAGTTAAATATTTTTCCCCAGACCAGATTGTCATGCACATGAAAAACTATTGCATCCAGGGGTCTTACTAGCCAATCGTCTTCCCAAGCAAAGCTAGCTGTATGGTTTATTTCATTTTCTCGTTTGTTGTTTTGTTCATAGTCATTTGAAAATGATCTAGCTTCAACAACGGGAAAACACTGCAAGAAAAATGTGGGGTTTCTTTCAAATGTTTTCATTATTGGCTATTCTGTGACCTAAAAAAATGCTCGCAAACACGCTTTTGAAAGGATTAGCTATTGCAATAACCACTTCAATAAAAAAATGGGGTTTTTTAAAAAGAAAAAGCGCCCCCAGACTGCCACTTCAATAAATGACAAACGTGTCCCTTCACACCTTGCTAAATACAAGCATATTTGAAAATCTGACTCCTTCTTTCTTAAAGCTTTAAAATTGCAGTGGCTGCAGTTCAGCACCCAGGAGATCGCCGCCAACCATGTTCCCTGAACCATGCTGCCTTCATCTTCTCTCTCCTAGGTCAGGATACGTAGAGTACCTGTTATCTCAGCTGATACCTATGCCTCGGGCAAGCCTCTCGCTGGTAACCACAATGCAACCGGTAAGAGCTCGACTGCGCCACAGTGAGGGTTTGTAACTTCTTGTCTCCGTAGCCTGAGGCCACCGTGGTGAGCAGCCTGCAAGGGGACCAGCTCTCGCTGGTGGATGTTGCTTCCTTCAAGAACCATGCTAGGAAATGCCAACCAATAGCAACAGAAACAACACTAAGGAGGGACCACGGGGAAAGTTTAACACCACCCTTACTCAGTGCCAATCTGCCTTTCCAGAGACTCTGATTTTCCTTTGTAGTGATCACATAACTAGCACCTTTTTTTCAACATATGGCTGTACATACCCGCCGCATTCTCACCTGCGTCTCATCTGCTCTAGTCACATCTTCCAGTGCCTTGCCCACAGGCTGATGGGATTTGATCAAAGCAAATCATTAGAAATTATTATGCAAATTCACTCATCAGCGAACATGCCTTGAATGACACTGAAAATTACACCAACCCGTGGCAGCCAAGACACCTTGAACCCTGGCTAATGATGCACAAGGCTGTTCACATTTCTCAAGTGAATGCACCCATTTTGAGTTTGAAAAGCTAAAATGGGACAAGAAGTTGGCACTGGGCTTAAAGGGGGAGGTTACAAATTGCATCAGTCACAGGAAGCACTGAAGGAAAGAGTGCCTCCCACTCAGAGCGAGGGATCTGATTCCCATTACCAAGAAGATGCGTTTACTTCTTTTTGAACTGCAAAGATCCTGCTCAAGTTACCCCATCCCCCGTAAGACCGATGTAAGCAGTTTCTTACAGCACAAAGAGTTTTGCTGCTCAGATTTATTGGAGATGCAAGAGCAGACAGGCAGACTCAAGATAGGAAATAGCATGCATCACCCACTCTCCAGTTTCCTCTCTACAGCTCCACTAAGTGTGGTTTTTGGCACGCACGCTGGAAAAAAGTATTTTCCATTAATAGCCTGGACCAGTGTATTAGACCAGTGCACTGCCTTCCAAGAACTGTGAGATCCAAAACACGTTTAATTTAGTCTAAATAGGGCCCCTGTGATCCCCAGTACTTCCTGGATATTTGTATATGCATGTCATTTTACAGAGACAGGTACAGACATATGGTTTGCATTTTCCTTTAGCTAATTACTTTTTCAGAGATTCAGCACTAGAACTGATCAGAAAAACACTGATGGAACCATGTTCTATTGGGAAATGCAAGTGTCTTCAAATGGAAAAAAAGTATTAAATTCTTCATCAGAAAAATTTGCATCCAAACCTTCATTCTGATCCAGCAAGGGAGCAGACACACTCGGTGACCTGCGTTTCCAAAGGAAACAGCTTGCATATCAAATACTTGTGACTGGTGAAATGCTTGTGAACAAGCAAGAAGCTGCGAATTATTCACAGAAGTTATTCAGCAGGCGTGAATGAAGACGTTGCCCAGCCCTGCGATGTGATTGCAAGCCACTTGTGAGCCAAAAGAGAGGCGAAAATCCTTACTAATTATTATCCCAGCCTATGAATTTGGACTAAAGGAATGCACTGAGATTTGTATGCATCTCTCTCTCTCTTTTTGTTAGCTGAATATTGCCATAAGATGTATTTTCCTCTTTAGAGCTTTAGCCAGGTCTCACAGCATGCTTTTAGACTGCACATGAAACACAGCATGAAATAATCTGTCACCTTTCTTTAACAGGCCATTATTTGCAGTCTTCTGGGCCAGCTTTGAATCGGATCTGCCACTCTTGGCAAACTGAAATGTTAATATCCCTTTGATATTCAGCTGTGTTTTTGCCAGCCTGGATGAAATAACTTATGCTGGAAGCCCTGATAACAACTCTCTGCTGAGTATTGGGATGTCCACATAAGACAGGAAAAAAGCTACAGCTGAAGAAATTTCAGATCATCATAACTTCTAAATGGGAAAAATATAACATTAAATATTGTGCAGCTTTGGAATTTATCTGACAAAAAAGGACAGCAGTTCTTTAAACAGATGGGAATAAAAAAGTCTTAGGATGTAATCACTGAAATACAGCAGAAAACTAAGCTGAAAAGTGACAGTGTGTTTTATAATCAAAAAGTAAGGTGGGATTGGTATGTCTAGGCACTTCCTCACAAAAATATGGGCATCCTTATTGGCCAGACTGAGTTTTCTTGAATAAGAAAGAGCCATTCCCTGAGAAAAGACAAAGAATAATCCTTTTAATATTTGAATGCAAAAGCAATGTGTACTGACATCTTTCCTTATGACATAGCTGGTTTTTTCTTGTAGTTGTTATGATGATGATGATGATGATGTAGTATTAAAAAACATGCAGATTAGAATAATTGTATCTTTTCATTCTGTTCTAACCAGATTCAAGTATCTCTTTATGGATGTAAAAACGCTGACAATGTATCCCTACTGATGGGTTTTACACAAAGGGGAAAAAAATAATAATCTTTACTTCTCTGAAAAAGCAAGCCTGGTTCCCAGCAAGCCCATCTACAAGTGACTTTGCACTTATAATAACAAAGAAATGACATAAGCTCCCAACACTGTTACCTAAAAAAAATAATCTTTAGTCCACTCGTGTATGGCTAGAAGATGCCAAATACAGGATCCCACAACTGACATTCAGACAAATTGTTTTTAACATACATGCACCAGTTTTAAAATTTCAACTTTTTTTTTTCTAGCTATCTTTTTTCTGTCTCAATTTAAATATCTTTAAATAAAAAGGCATTATCTTTCCTTTACTTCTTGGCTGTATTGAAAACTACATGGAGAATTGCGGTTCAGGTTAGACAGTGGATTTAAAGCACAGCAGCTATGTGGTTCAAAATAAGACCAAAGTATCAAGCAAACTTGACTCTTAAATTATTAATCTGCAGAGCAATGACATCACACAGATCACACCTATTCCTGTATTCCCAGCTAAGCCTCAGCTATTGGTCCTGAAGGGTGGAGCTACATTCTGCAAAATGGTAGCAGAATGACTTAAAGTATCTGATTTATTACTTATTGTTTGGATTAACTGGGCTGTAGTAAGGCATTAGCATGAAGTGGCTTGGAAGTTTGCAGAAGGTTTGCTCTTGGATCTCATAACAATCCCACATGAGCCATCTGTAAATGATCAAAAGGCGTCAAGGAGCTGAGAGCAAGGGAAAACCTTCAGGAATTTATTTAGATCTTTGACTAAACAAAAACTTTATCAAACTTACAGTTCTCTTTTATTTGGCTCTTCAAGACCTTTCTTCCTGTAATAAACAACTCACATTCCAGATCTGCCTATATGGACAACTCTAAACGTCTTTCACATCCAGCCTGGCTCTGAATATGTAGCTAAGTTCTAAAAATGTGTTTATAAACAAATATTTTCAGATATTCTCTAGACATTTAGAACTGAAGGCTTTCTGAGCAGGAAATGCTGGGAGGTCGGTCCCTCTGCTTTCAAGATACTAATAAGGAACACATGGAAAGGATGTAAAATAATTCCTGCATTGTTTGAAGTAAAAGATTAAATACTGATGTGTGCCAGCATAGAAGCTATACGTAGGGATAATGGCTAAGTCAAGGGGTAAAGTAGTAAGGGTAAAGGATGAACTAACAGTTTGATTCAGATAAGGCTCCAAAATTCTGATGCTTTTTGAAAGATTATCCAAATTTGTCTGAACTTCCTGTTGTCATTCTGCCTTCCTCTATGCTAAGCTCCTCTCTACTTTATCCATCCATTTTTAGAAGCTCAAATCATCTGCCACTGACCAAATTTCCATAAAAAAAATATTGAACAGGCTTCCTGATTCTATTGTCCCACACTCCATAGTGAAGACGCACAATTTAGTCATTCTACTTTGTGCTTAATTTGGAGGTTAAAATTTCATGAGCAGATAAAGATGCTATTTTCTCTCCACTAAATCCCGCTGTACTTTGTGTCTTTACAATGAATGCCATACCCAGCACATTCAAAGCTATCATGTCTATGTCTTGTACTTCTCTTGTAGTTAGGAATGCACACATTCACTAAAACACAGTGGAGAGATTCTAACGTGGAAGTATCTGTTAGTATTTTCATTTTTTTTAATCTGTCCCAGTTGAAAACCTATTAGAATTCCTAGCTTATTGCTGAATTGTTGCACTGCTAAATCAAGACCATGACATGAAGTTTCAGGGTAAAAATGTGCAGCTCCATTTTTTCCCTTCTCTCTGAATAGCTGTCTTTATCCTTCCTGGATAGACAGGATAACAATGCTATGTAGTCAAGGTACAGATGACTGGGGCTTTTATCATTCTATAAGGTTTTCATTATTCTCCCAGAGAATTTTATTATTCCTCTAGGTTTCTTATGAAACTGCTACATGCAATGTCAGGAATGTTGGGAGTTTTGCATCGCTGCTTCAAATGAAACATGGTTATCAGCTAGAGAAAATGTGCCCTGGAAAAGGTAGAAAGTACACATGTGAACACCTAGAGTCTTTGCAACATGCATGAACAATTCTTCCCAGCCTGAATGTGTCAATATACATGCAGACAGCATGCAATGGAGTAATAGGAGGGAGAGCATGAAAGGGGTAAAGTTGGTGTGAAATAGCAAAATTTATCTAAACAAGCTCATTCCCCTTACTATCCCCTCAGGCTAAGCACGTTACTTATCATGAGAGCACAGCAGAACCTGAGCTAGCCTAAGGAAACGTTCATTTAGTGGTCACTCCTGCAAAACCATGAATGCTTGCCTTGGGAATCTGAGCACTCGGTGGCAGAAGGCACTAATCATCTTACAGGATCAGTGTAACTCTAATATCTCTGGTCCAATGTAAGTTCACCTATTTTCTACTAAAAAAAACAAACAAACAAACAAACAAAAAAAATAACAAAAAAAAAACCACAAACGAAGACATCCTTACACATATTAATATTGGTCTCTTTTAGCTCCCTGCTAGCATTGCCACATTAACTACTTAAAAGTGTAAGATAGACAGTTAAAGCACTTTATAATTGTGGAAGTTTCATACATTAACCTATAATTATCATATAATTGGCACTTTTTCCAATTATATCCATTGAGATTTGCTAATTGGTATTGTGTTATCACATTACAGAGCCCTAGTAATGCCTTGTAACAGCACTTACTGACTTCACCTGAAGACATTTTGCCTTAGAACACAATGATTCACTTTCGGACTGTTTAAAGCACAGTTTAAAGTAAAGAAAAAAAGAAAGCCTTCTTTCCATAAGCTCTTGGTAGGTGTTCAGAGATATTGCAGTTAATGTCTGTTATTGCTGTGGAAAGAATATGTAAGCCCCTTTTTCACTTTGGCTTTCCAAAAGCAGAAATTAAGAGTAGAAAAGCAAAAGAAAGAAGGAAATCAGAAGAGCAGCTGAAGGCAAGAAAAAAAGGAAAGGGGGAAAAATGGAGAGAGGCATAAGGCATTAGAAAAAGAGAAAGAAATAGTATAAAATTAAATGGAAAGCCTTTCAATTTTAAGAAAGTCAAAGCCTCTGAGAGCACAAAAGAACTTTATAAAAGTCTCTAACAAGAAAATTACAAAAACCAAACCCTCCACCTCAAACATAAATAAGAAAAAATGCTTGGAACAAGAAACAGGTAAGCAGGGAAAGTCCATTACATCAGGTGTCCAACCATGGAGAAATGTTTGTGCTTACAGACCTAATCCACGAAACAAACTAGTCCTATCTTTGTAAGAGCCATTCCTTTCTGAAGCTTCTTTCCTTTTCTTTGTTTTTTTTTTGTTTTTCCTTGACTATCAGCAGCAAATAAGATATACATATCTGGGAAGTATTGCACTGAGGAAGACCTAAATCCATCCTGACAATTTCAGTCTTTAATTCTTTTCTATGCTGGGCTATTCTTGAGTTTGTGCACTCCTTAGACATTCATATCCAAGTAAGCAAGGGTCGTCAGATCCATATAGCAAATGTCAAATTCTTCCAGGCTAAAGAAATGGAAATATAGTATTCTGTTTCTGAAAGAATAGGGCTGAGGGCTAAGTACCATAATTTTATTTCAGATACTGACATTTTCCCGGAAAGTCAGATGTCTGAAAGAGGCATCAATTCTGACTGGTTACTGAAGAGGCAGTTGTGAAGACATTCAAAGCCTTTCAGTAGTAAAGCATTCCTTTTCTGTCATCAAGTAAGCTTTAGAAGCAATTTGTTCTAGATAGATACTTCTGTCCATTGACCTCTCGGGATAAGACAGCCCCTAGTTTCTCTCAGAAATATGTTTGAAATGTGAATTCCTCACTGAAGAAACGCATATACAGGCTCACAATAGAAACAGTTCTTGAGAGTCTGAAAGGCCTTTTCACAGACTTGAAACATTGTGAAGGGAAATGCATTCTTGGTTATGTCTATTAACAAGGCTTCTACAAAGAAACCTGATGTAAAAATTTCCTGTGGAGAATCTTAGAAGAACTACAAATGGACTAGATTATCTCTACTCCAGGAATAAGGACAGGCCTGGTCTGTAAAGGCTATCGAGTGACTAAGAAGGTCCTGTTATTTGTTCTTGTTATTAATTAAACAAAGAATTTACTTTCAAACCAACCTGACACGTAGGTTTGTCAGATGGCAGTGGCCCAGTTTCAAAGAAGAGTGAACGCCATTTCTGTGAATGCCAGACGCCTGCCTAATCGTGCTTCGGGAAATGTATTCACCCTAGAACAAAGAAAAAAATATTTTTTTTCCTGTGAGTCAATCACAGCCAGGCAAGCTTTCCTATACATCAGCAACTGGTGATTCAACTCAAACCTAAGGAGCAAGGTGCGTATCAAAGACAGAAAAGTAGGAGCCAGAACGCCAGGAGCAAGAAAGACATCTTACCATGCCGACATACCTGCTTTTCTCAGCTTGCTGATTAACTCAGTAAACTAATTTCACTCTCCTCCCTGATGCTGGAGCTCACTTGCTCGGAATGAATTTGCACCACTCTCTAAACCTTTGCAGCTTATGGTCAGGCGTACATTTTTTCTGGAAGTTAAGGTAAAACTCCGCCCCATTTCACTTCAAGATACAGCCAGTAGGGCCTCGCTCTGCACTTTAAGCCCCTGCTTGTGGTTTTGCTCTTCCATGCTTTGCTTTTTCTCAAGAGCCAATGCAACTTCTAGGTTTGCTTGTCTGTCTTGCAGCTTTCACCCTCTCATGTTGTAGCCTCAATCCACTCCAGAGGACAATTAGTGCAAATTCTGCCTCACTGTCATTGCACACTTAGGCACGCATAGAGCAAGTCAAACTCCAGAAGTGTGGAAACAAAGTTTGAAGGTGCTTTGAGCTGGGAAGTGTTGAGCAGTTCCTGAGCCGCATGTGGGTGGTGAGAGATTAGTTCATGGAGACTGCTTGTTCTCAGCACAGCATGATGTCAGCATTGCCAATGTTATTGCAAACCCATAGGAATTAATGCAAGGAAAACCAAAATGATAAAAAAGTCACTTTTTTCTCCTTTAATGACTTGAACACTTAGATGATGAAGTATAATCCTCCACAAAATCTCAGACCTGTACTTCCACACCACAGGAGTGTGCTTGTCAGAGTTAGTTATCTGTCAAACTGCAGGCTGGGCAAAGGGAAGGGGAAAAAAAGCTGAACTGAGGCTTGCTATTTGAGAAGCGCTCTGGTTTCCACTTGTATTTCCACTGAGGTTGTTTACAGAGTTGTACTCCAGCTCTGCTAAGGGAAGAATAGCTGAGTTTCCAACATCCAATCTGTATGTTCATCACTTTCTCATGTATCTTCATGCCCATAATTAAAAAGCCATCTTGTCAGAAAATTAAAACACCCTAAAATGTTATTATTGTCTGCTGTAAATGTACAATGCTTAAACAGCGTTCAGCAACAAGGCTTCATGTCAGCACTGGCAGAGTCCCTGGTAAGTAATTAACTGTTGGACAGTGAGGAAGACACCTTATATGCACTAATTTACACATAGTCCTGTTAGTCCCCCTGATGCTTTACTAGGTGTGAATTAATTCCCTTGAATCATACAATAGGCTCTTCGTCACAAATGTAGAATAGATATATAACATATGCATTCACAGGATGTCTCCAAGTTATCTTAACCCTTAGAGACCTCAGGGCAACTGGAACTGAAATTGCATAGCAGTTTAAGCCTTACCTACTGCACTCCTCCTCACTGCAACATATTTGTCTCTCTTAGGAAGCCGATTCAGAGAAGTAGGAATCACTCCAGGAACTTAAATTGTTTATCAAAAAGTCCGGTAATCCTCTGTGCTATTATGAAATTAAACATTCCATTATCCTGTGTAAAAGAATATGTGATATCTGAGTGCTTCCTATAATGTCGGATAATAGTATATGGCTGCAGTTAATTTACCAGATTTGAATTGTATAAGGCATTTCTCAGCACATATGAAAGGAAAACTCCTGTTGAAATCAAGTGGAAGTTTTATTTAAGAAAGACTTGCTGGGATTCAAAATCCCTTATGAGATTGATTCCATAGGACTTGGCTTCAAAACCCCCTTCTCCCTTCAGATCAAAATTCCACTCTTTCTGAGGACAGTTCAGACAGATAATATTCAACACGCAGCATGTGACTATGCCAAAAGATAGTTAATAGGATGGAGAAAATAAGTAGCTGAAGCAGAAGGAGATATGGGGTAAGTAGAAAAAAAAATACTAAAGTATGTTCTAGTGGTATGATTCAGAATAAAGCACGCTCTGCAGAGTATTGAAATAAAAACAATGAAAGCAAAAAAACCCCAACAAACAAAATGAAGCCAAGAAGGTTTTGTTTGGGTTTTTTTCTTTCTTTTTTTTT
The DNA here is from genome assembly GCF_929443795.1 of Astur gentilis. Lineage (NCBI taxonomy): Eukaryota > Metazoa > Chordata > Aves > Accipitriformes > Accipitridae > Astur > Astur gentilis. The sequence continues at coordinate 19,253,785 of NC_064891.1, forward strand.
TTTTTTTTTTTTTTTCAGAAATGATTGATGGATTTTAGATGCCATCTCACTTTTTCCTCATCCGTCACTCACTAACCTGGCAAACCAAACAAATTCTTTCCCAGCCCCTAGTCCAGATCCCAGAGCCCCAAAGCTACATTGTTTACTAGACATAGCTTCAGGTAGGCCTCAGATCACCGTGTCTTCTTTTCTACCTTTCATCCTGAGGAGAGATAAATGACCTTCCGAGGCTCTCAATTTAATTACAGCATATCCTTAACCAAGTGGAGAGCAGAGAACAGCACTTAGATCTGCTAGCCCATACATCCAAAGTTAGTCTTCTTCAAGTCCATGCTAACCTTGGTAGCTCATTAAATAGTATATATTGTCTGACCTTGCAGAATATCAGAAATGACACTATTTTAAAAATACCAACAATGCAACAGACACTAGCTAAAATACTGAGCTCAGATACGGATTTTAGAAATCGACAGACACTGGTATGAAAGCTTAGATATTGGCCAGTTAAATAGGTTCCAAGGTTAGCAATTCTAGAGCTTTTTTAATTTGGCTTTCATTTTCGTGCCAGAAAGCGTCATATTTATTGGTTACCAATAATGTGTCATAGAATTATTGAAGTTGGATGGGACCTTCTCAGGTCCTCTGGTCCAGCAGTTCTGCTAAAACAGGGTCAACTAGAGCAGGTCGCCAGGGCTGTGTTCAACTTTTGAATATCTCTACAGACAGAGACTCCATGACATCTCTGGCTGTTATCTTCAACTTCTTTCCACCAAATTACTTCAGAAAGATGTATGGTGAGCAACATGTAGCAATGCAGTAGGATCTCAATAGTTTTCATTACCAGTGCATATGATTATCCCTGAAGACGGTTGTACATTTGATACCCGATTCCAGACCCTTTCTTGAAGAACAACTCTCAAACGCGTACAGTGTCTCACAATGTCTACATCCTATTTAATGTTAGGCTATTATTTATGATGTGACTCTGAGAATAAAATGTGAGAACCATTAAAAACATATTTTGACCCTCCTTTACCTTACGCCTCCCTGCAGTGTTTTTCCCAGTCCCTAGATGAGCACTTCCAGATCAGATACAGTTTTTCATACAGATTTTTGAGGAAGCATTAGCAGACCAGAAAGAGACTCTGAAGAGAGGGAATGATTTGAGCTACCCTGAAGGATATGATGCTAACTTCCAGTATGACCTCCTACAATGCCAAATTCCTTGAATTCCAGAAACTTTTCACAGAAAGAAAGGGAAACTGAGAAAGAAAGGGCACACTCTGGATTTTGCTGTCTTCATGGGCATAGTAACTAACTGTTCTTGGAGCTTTCTTTCCTATCTCTAGAGAATAACAAAACCAACAAAAGATAACCAGATTTTGAAGCAGGAGAACCAGCTAAAAAAATGGAAGAATTCATTCAAGAAATGGGAGACTTTCTTTTTGGTTTGACTTGGTAAAAGGAATGGTTGTAGTTATGACAGAGGACGGTTTACATTTATAACTGACGAAAATGTGAAAACCATAAAGAAATTTACTACTACCAGTAACATATAATCCAATCTTGCTCCCAGTTGAAGTCAACTGGAGTTTTGTCATTGGCAGCAGGACCAAGTCATTTCCAAACAAATGGCACGGGTCCTTCTTTCCTATTCATTCCGTAGGAGAAATGTTGCAAATGTTTACTTTCCTGCCTGAAAACTGTTTACAAATATATGTTTTGGACCATTGGATGGTCAATACGAGGACCTCAGTGTAAGTCATTTTTCACTGTTGAAAAGCAACTGCCATCAGAGAGACAAGATATCTGTAATTCATTAACTTACACTATGTAGATATTCTAACCTATACCACATGAGCTTCTTGCTATTCTTAAACTAATCTGTGTTCAACTAGGAACACGTAACTCTGGAAAGCATTAAATCCTCCTGCATAGTTTTCAGGAATAGTTGTCCTATCACTCTGGCCAGAAGACCTTCAATTGACTCATTGTGGTGGATTCATCCCAATATGATTTTACTGTGCAGTTACAAAAACAGTTGTATATGCTAATGATCTGAAAATAAACAAGTGTGGGTGCAGTATAAATTTTTGTTGTTGTTTGAATTACAGACTGACTGGCCAGACTAATTTTTTACAAAACTTTTTTTCTAGAAAAAGGAAATAGTATTGGATCTCAGATTAAGCACTGTGGCACCTAGGAAAATATCGGTTTAGGAAATATGCAGAATAGTTAGAAGAATTGTAAGATGGGTAAGGAACTGGGTGAAGTGGAGTTAACAAAGGTTGCGTTAAAAGCTGGGGCCAGAGATATGTTTCTGATATGGTTCTTCAAGAATCACTTGTGCACTATTTTCATTAATCATCTTGACAGAAAAAGTAGAAATATGTTGATAAATTTCCTTATAATGCAAACACAAGATGCACTGTAAATTCAAGGAGGAGTATTATACAAGGCAAAAGGAGCATTTTGAGCTGTGAAGTTGTAGAAAAGGGATGAAATGCTATAGTAAAAAGCATAAGGTCATGCAGTTAGGGACTAGTAATAGTTCCTAGTTTATACTGTGAATTTTTCAGCTAGAAATAGCAGAAAGATACAGTTGTCTATCAACAAGCCACCAATGCAGGGAAGCTATAAAAAAGCTAAGTGTAGTTCTGCTGCCTCAGGAAAGGTATTTCCGCAAAAATAGGGAATTGGTTATGTCATATATGAAACACTGCTGCATCCCTGCCTGCAATGCTCTATTTTTCTTGTCACAAATGTTGAAGAAGATGAACTCAAATTGAAACAGAGACCTTTTTCAATAAGGTGTCTTACCATCTAACAAAGGTAAAGACTTCAGGATAGTTTGGGTGGTGAATCTACCTGTGAATACAAAATAAAAGATTTTATCTTGTTTATTCCTAGGTACTAGGCTCAGCAATAGTCATTTGTCCTCAGGAAATTCCATATGTAGCTGAACATCATAGAGAGATATTTACTATACGGCATGCTGTTAGCACAAGACCAAAATTGGTATTTGCTGGCCTCTAATACAAGTAAGGTTAGGAATAAGAAAAGTTTTCTCACAACAGTCTGATACTGAAGCAGCATTCCTATATCAGCAGTGGAAGACAATCCTCCTGCTTGAAGATGGAGTTGGATGAAAGTATGAAAAAGGCCTTAGGACAAATTAGTTTGCAGTTACAGAAACAGGGAATTACATCTGCAAATAAATGTCCAATGTACTTCTACAGTCCATACTGTTACACTACACACACACTTCTTTTTACTCATAATCACATACTACTTCCTAATTTTTTCCCTGATTTAGTGTTTATTAATTCTAATTTAAGGCTACAAAGGGAAATAAAACATTCTTATTTCCTCCTTTCATTTGGAGAATCATCCAAATAAATCACAAAGACAATGTTTATAGAGCATTTTTGATTTTGAAGAGCAACAGAGTTTTACATTTTGACACCCTTGAACGCAGTTATTGCTAAGCTGTGGAGCAACAACTGGATAGCACTAGACACACTGTAAAAAAGAATGAGATCTTACTCAGTTGTACTGGAGTGCCTAAGGGAAATAATTTTTATGGAACATCTTATTTCTCCATAGGGTGATAACAGTCCCAGTTTTTAAGAAACCAAACGAAACTTTTTTCCCCACCAAATGTATTTTTACCCACATATCTGCAGCTCAGAAAAGTTAATAAGTTGCATGGACACTTGCAGGATACAGTTCCGTGGTTCTTGGCATTCTAGATATTTTAAATCCCATGAAAACACATTAAATCTAAGCCATCTATTACCTTGCATTTTTAATTACTTTCTTGCACACGTTAAAATGAATGGCACTTTAGGGACTTTCAAATTGGCCACTCCATTTGTAATGTATGGTAGAATAATGCATTTTAAAAGCCTATTAGTACATCAAGGTCTAGTTATACACAGACCATACATTTAAATAACAGACACATTTTTATAAAATCAATGTCTGTCCCACAGCCCAATATTAAAAATAGGTAGTTAATAATGAACTTTCTTTTTTTAATATCGGATTATTATTTTTTTTTTAATTTCTCCAGCTCAGATACTGGCTGAAAGTACCAACAGAACTATTACTGCTGTGCCTAATAACAACAGCAGATAACACTTTCAGGAATAGGCATTAGATTAGTCATTAATGAGAACCAGCTCATAACAGTCTTAATCTTTGAAGTCTGTGAGGTTTGAAACCAGAGAAAGACTTCCAAAAAAATCATTAAATGTGAATGAATGTTTTGACCTTGCAATAGTCAAGTACTTTGTGTGCTGTTAAGTATTACTATGTGAGTGGCACTAACAAGTCTAGCAGAAGCTATTGATGCTGCGTGTAGTTATGCACGTGCTAAAAAACACTGAATCACAGCTGAGATGCGGATCCTACTAGGTGTGCTGCTACTTTGACAAATTATACTGTCAACATTTCAAGAAGATTTTTTTTCCAATGGTTTTCAGCAGAAAACAAAAAATCCACTATTTTCTGAGAAGTCTGAATTTTTTCTCCCATATTCCACTGGACTACATGACTGCAAGTTTTCTACATATGGTAGAACAATAAAAATCTAATAGGCTCTATACTTACACTGATCTCCTTCACTGTAAACTATCACTGTTCGCTATATATTAAAGTGCATCTAAAAAAGCATTTTTCTTCTTTTTGGTATGCCGTTACACCTGTATGTGTTTCAGCAATTGAAGTTGTTTGAAATTACAAAAACTCTGGCACTTTAAACTTCTCGATCAATATTCCTTTCTAAATATTTTTAATAGATGAAGTGAAATAAATTAAATTGCAGTGAAATAAATGCCCTTTAATGCAGAAATCATACCAAGCATTCTTCAGAACAAGATGGCATTATTACCTGAAGATAGGTTTCCCTGTTGTTGCCACTGCTATTTAGTTTCTGTCCTCCATCCTGCTTAATTGTTTCAGGGTTTAAATATGTGTCTGAAGAAAAATGGAGGCTCTTAATCCTTTCTGGGACAGCTCATTGTTTCAAAACTTTTTTAAATGCGACACTGCAAGAATCTTTGTAAAAGCCAAGAATTTCCTGAGCTCTGCCAAAATGAGTATTATGAAAAAGGAAGAAAGAAGAGGTGACTGAGACCCAGCCAGAAGTAATATTATTTAAAAAATCTTTATAGACCTGACTGGCCAATTCATCCTGTTCTGGAGACTATACCCTTGTTCCACTCTGGCAGAGCCTCCTACCTGACCGCACGTTGTTCTTTGGTCCTCATCCAAACCCTGCTGATGGACTCGGGAGCCTCTCCAGGGAGCTGAGTGCACTTTGGTTAGCAGCATAAAAACACCAGTCAGACAATTTTAAAGGCTTGCTGAATAAGGCATTACCTTCAGAAATGAATTTGTGACTGAAGATTTCAGATGCTAATGAACCATTCTGTTATATTTTAAGATAGTAAGAATATAGCTTGTCCTGTCCTGCATTTAACATTTGAAGTACTTTGTCATTTAGTTTTATTAACGTGAAGAACTGAGGCTCAAGACGAAAATGCTTCTAAGAAATGGGAATAGTTGGATCCAAAATGGATTCAACAAATAGATCACATTCTTGAAACAGGGAGCAGTGAGTGCTGCGAAATGGTGACTCATGAAATACCCAAGTGAATTAGGACCAAAAGTCTCATTTTTTGAGTGGGACAGAGACAGTAAGAGACAGAATTTTAAAGCTATGGCCAGTATTTACGGAACTGAAAATACTCAAAGCTGCATAGGGGTGAAACAACAGTTACTAAGTTAGCTCACTGCAGAAGTAGGAGACAGTAAATGACTACGTAATTTAAGTCACACTCTGCATTATACTGGAGGGTAGGTGGAATTTCCAAAAGCATTCAGCACTACTTGATTGCACTGACTTAAATCAATAACAAAAACTTACTGTCTTTGGTAGACATAAAGCTGGTCACTACTAAGATCTTCTGAAAAAAACCCCCTTAAAAGCCAGAAGTGCAACCGAGTTTGTTACTTTGCCTTAAAATGCAGACCATGTGCCTGGAGAAAATTATCTTTCTTATCGTTATTAAATATAACTTCTCTGTAAATATACTTCTCGATGACAGTGAAAAGCTATCTTTGATACCATATTTGAAAGCAGTAAATCGAAAATATATTCTCCACATTAGTGATCTATTTCTAAAGTAGGAAGCATACAGTGATATCTGATGGTGTTATTTATAATTCTGGAAGTGTTGCTGCTTTAGTGTTTTGAAATATGGAACAGACAATGCAGGAGATTATTAAACACTTGGATTTGAGACATTCCTGTGAACTTTAGGCAGCCAGCCAGAACTAGTACAAGCAAATGGTAAAATGTTAGGCATTTTTTAATTGCCTTAAAAACATTTGTAACCACATAGTTAAAGGAGAATCAATGTTCGCTCTCTTGTGTTATTACAGAGGAACTTTCTGTAGTAGAAGCATCCTGATGCAGAGCTGCCCTGGGAGATACACAAAGGTCTTTTGTATAACCTTTTCTTTTTTTTTTTTTTTTTTTTTCTTTTGAGCAATTTACTTGTCATATAGTAGCTTCCTTTGATAACACACAAAACGCTGCCATGGACCTGTTTTCTGTAACAAAAATCCCCTCATGTTCACAAAGCCTAACACATTTTCGCAGTGGTTCAGCTAGCCTCTGCCTCAGGGTTAGACGATCTCAGCCCAATTCCCAAACAAGATTTCTACCCCAGTGAGTGACAAGTTGCCAGGCTCACTGCTTTCCTCAGACAGGCTGTCTTAAATGGAGAGTGAAAGGAGGAGGTCACATCCTGTTGCAAGAGGGAAAAGGAAGCTTGTATAGCATGTTATTTTTTCTGAACAAAAAAGCCTCCCACAATCTGGCTAGTGTAATCTGCTCAGATAGTACTTAAGCATCCAGACCTCTTATCTTAGCTGATATAGCCAAACTAGACCCAGACAAGTCAGTCGTTCCTCCAGAAGAAATGGCAAAATACTCTTAAAGCATAAATACTGTTTAAATAGCAGTCCATTTATTTGCAGTTGTAGTTTTTATCTTGTCTTGTCTCAAAATACTAGAATATGGGTATTACAGGCTCTTGTAGCCTTTGTTTCTCCCATTGTATTGTACAGTCATGAGATTTATCAGATACTATGATTTTAAACAATTCTGAATGCCATTATTTCAAAGGTAAGTGAATGCAAATAAAGTGTAAAATCATGAGTGTGTTATTAGCCTATTCTAAATGCTTGCCTTATTCAGCAACAGAAGGAACGGCTCTGAGTGAACAGCTTGCACAGTGATTCTCCCTTTCTTTCTTTGAAGGAAACAAGAGTTCTATTTATTCCCTATAGTAAATCTATATAGTAGTATTTCAGGATAGCATTTTCAAATGCAGCTTGCACTGTTCCTTTCAGGAACAGGTTACGCCCACCTAGAGATTTTATTCATGGATATTTCACAATTACGTTATAGATTTTAACAGACAACTCACTTCACACATCACAATAAGAGAACTGCCAGATACATTCCTAAAGTCAGGTAGCAAATGAGCCCAAGTTCAGGCTCAGATGAAATGAAGTGCATAAGACAGACACCTTGACATCTTGCAAATCCAGATTAAGTATGCTCGTTTGGCCAAAATAATTACTACATTAACCTTATATCCCCAGTCGAGCCTGAACAGAATCTCTCCTGAGGACAGACTTAGTCAGGAAATCAGTGGGAAGAGACGGAAAGGAAGGAAAGGATGAGCTGTCTGGGGAGGCCATCAGGAAAAATGAAAAATTAATCTTCCTTAGGCATGAATATAACTGTTACCAGGAACTTGCCTGGCCAGAGCAAAGCAAAGCCTCTCTCCCTTCCCCATGCTGACTGCAAAATGCTGCGGGAAGCTCGTAACATAGAACGAGACAAGAACTTCCCCTTTCCTGCTCTTTCCACAGTCACAATTTTCCTGCCCTGTCATTCAGCTGAAGCTGAAAGTCTTACCTGGTGCAGGAAACCGTAGCCTCTCATCATACCTCCATTGCCTCCTAAAAACCTTGCGTGGTCCTCAAGGCCCTGCGATGGTGCCAGCACCCATTCATCAGGGAGCTACCCTAAAAGATTTACCAGGCTTTTCCGAGTTATGAAGCTGGAAGTCTTCGAGTGCTACGGTACCCACGCTGACAAGGTCCCATCTCCACAGTTCCCCACAGAAAGCACCCAGATCTTGGCAGTTTCCGAGGCTGGGACTACTTCATCTTTATGGGATGAGGTGTCCTGGCCACTGATAATGCTAGATAATGTGCATTATTTGTACTTTGATAAAGAGTGAGAAATTCTTCAGAGAAATATTTTGAGCACTGGCTCAAAGAAGAGGCCACACGAATGCTTTCACTGACTCCCAGGCACGCTTTTCCCCAAGATCTCCAACCCCATTATTGACAAACAGGGGCTAGAGAACCGAGCACGGTCTGTTCCAGCTCAGTCGCAAAGCAGCCTGTAGTTAAGTTCCTAAGAAACCAGCAAGGGCAACTGGGCAGAGGAGGCCACGTCTGGCGAGAGGAATGGTTCCTGCACAGGGCCGCTGCGAGCATCGCATGTGAGAGGAAACTGGCCTGTGGTGAAAACTATTTATAGAGGACAGCCTGAAAAAGCACTGGCTGTATATTAACAGCATACTACTCCCTGTAGTTTCCGGGTGCCCGACTGCCTCCTGAAGCTCTCTTCTTTGTTCTCACCTGACTTCTAGAAGGGCAAGGTGAGTCCCGAACAGCCTGACTTTACTCTCTAATGCACGAAGCAGGTGCTCCAGGGCGCTGCCTGTTCCAAACTCAGCATCTCATTTGTTATAAACTAACACAAAACTCCTCTGGGCACATTGGACCCAAATAATTCCTTAAAATGCTAAATGAATCGAGACAGCTTTAGTACATAAAATAGTGTTTTTACTTAAGGTGAAGAGATGGAAAAGGTCTGACATTTACTCTCACGTGACCTTTATCGAGGACAGTACAGAGCGTACAGGTTTTGCCTTAATAACTTGCTGTAGCCAGGAGTCTTTGACTTTGATAAAGGTCACGGGTCCAAAACGTTGGGTCATTTTCAGTTACCCTTATCTTAAATAAAAAAGGCATTCTTATTAGTACAGTTGTCCTCATTTGTAGCATTACTAAAAAAAATGTCATTTAGTTCCAGGAGGAACTTTTTATGTTATTCTGTATCAAACATAATCTTTTCTACTGTGCCTGTTTAATTCTGCAAAGCTCTCTGATCAAATGTGCTGGCCTCTGATCAGGGAGGTCATGTGAGCTGAGCTCCACTGACGTGAGTAAACAGAAACAAATGGTGGAACAGAGTACAAACACCATGGTTTAGGGTTTGGGGGTTTTTTTCTTCTTTTTTTTTTAATAACTCATTTATTAAGCAATGGAACTAAATGAAAATGGGGGACATTTATGTGTGTAGTCACGCTGTAGTTAAGATAATTGGGACCAGCTGTTACGCTCTTTTTCTGGAAGAACGTAACATTGCACAAAGCTAGCACAGCAAGACGACAGACACAAGCAAGATGCTGAAGCATGTACTTGAAGCCTCAATAATTTTCAACGTTGTTCTTCGAAAAGTTTCTCATTCTGGCTGTGAAAGCTTATGTTCAGATTTTTGTTTTCACCATGTAAAATCCACACACTCTAACAACCATTTTTAATTCTCCCACGCACACACCCCTTCAGCGTTTACCCAAGACAGGCCACCTTGAATCAATTACATACATAAGGGGCAGAGACAGAGTTTACTTTATTGTCTGCAGAGGAAAATCCTGTCTGGAAAGCATTTCTTTCTAGAACTGTCTAATATTGCACATTCTCCCCTTCAAAACTCATCTCAAGAGGAACTTGACAGAGTTTTGCTTACACAAGTTTCTGTGCCACAGGAGAAATACTCATTTGGAGACAGACTGCATCCACTGTCTGTTGTGACTGAGTAAAGGTAAGTAAATTAATTCAGACTGCCTCTTCTATCCCTACCTTGTCCTTACAGCAAGCTGTGGCAAAAAGGGGAGATATTAACATAAAGGGGGCAGTTTTCCCTTGTGGTGCTGGTTAAAAGAAAGAGGAGAAGCAGGTCAGCTGTGACTATCGGGCAGGACAGCGCAGCCAACTTCGAGCAAAATCCTGTTATTGGTGGGGGAGAAAGTGGGAAACAGGATACAGCCTGTATCTCTACTGCAACCTATTCCTAACTTCTTAGGTCATATATAGCCTCCACAGACTGAGATCAATTCTTTAGCCCACAATGACTTACCTTAGAAGTTCTGCAGAAGTTTTACAGTCAACTGCAAAATACATGTTGTTAAAGAACCCTTCCACCTATTAAATAATATGCGTACAAAACCAAACCTTTGTTTCTGTCTACCTTTAGGGATGTTTGCTTCATTCACCTCCTTTGATGCCATCCTCTCAAGTCACAAATAAAAATATTCCTAGTACTACTGTAATCTTTATTCTGCTGTTGTGGCTTGAAAGAGACACTACTGGAGAAAACGAACTAGCTTGAAGGAAGCTGCACAGGTCTACCAGCACTAATGAAAGAAAGTAATCTGGCCTTCAAAATTTTTAGGCTGCAGTACATCCTAGGACAAAAATCAGAACAATCTGCAGAAGATTTCCTACCCAAGGCACCTAGACATAAGCTCAGAGTAGTTTGAAAACACAGATCAGTTTTTCTCAAGAGATTGTGGACAATTCAAGCTGGATCGGAGCCATCAGGTTATAATGAAAGGGGAACCTGCTAAATAGTCTTTATTAACAATATTAAATCCATGAAGTGGTTACTTTATACACTTTTAGATGAAATAGCTTTGAGACTGATTTGATAGCAGTTGCTTGGAAAATAGTTTCAACTCTACTAACATAATTATGGTAATTTCCAGAAAAAACATGACATCTGTAAAGAGAATAATGTAATATAGGCATGTTCATTTCCGGACAAAGGATCGAAGATTCAGTTAGGCCTGAAGTTAAGGTACCTTCAGCCATCTTGTATCCTATTTCATGTGAGCTGACTTTATGATTCTATCAAGCATAAACTTCCAAACTTCTGCATATAAAACTATGGTCAGCTCCAGAAATAGCATGTTCGAGAAGAATGCTTTTAACTGAGTTTGTTTTGTTTCATAGAAAAAGCCTCATGTGATTGTACTTACATTAATTACATGAAGGTTATAGTTTTGACCAAAAGAATGTGGACTGCATTACATATGCCTAGAAGAAATACATGGAATGGAATTTTTTCTTCCTCTTTTGCCAGAAAGATTTGGCCTCATTCACCTCTGCAGGCATCTATATCTGCATCTTCCAATGAGGCTTTCGTCATTCTGGTCTTTTATGTCTAGAGCTAAATTCAAACTTCACATTGGCTTTGCATTCCTGACCCTAGTGACCCTTACACCCATCACTTTGCTTCATTTTACTTCTCTGGATTGTTCAGGGAAACAGAGATTCACTTCAGAATATTTCTTCGGCAGTTTTAACAACACTGTGTGCTTTATATAATCCTACCAGTAGCTGACATGGCATTAGAGGGGAAACAAAAGTACTCAGGAGCTGAGAAAGTAACAGGCTGTGGAAGATCCTGCATGGACGCCCACTATTAAACTCACAGCCCACCCCTGCTCCCACAACAGCAAGAGCCATTTACTCCATAAAACTATTATTACTGTCCCAGGGGAACAGCAAAGATAGCATCCCATTTTGCATCTGGCTTCCAGCTTTATGTTAGAAGAAATGCATGACACATGGGAAGCAAAACAGGTCACACAAAAGAGGAGACAACATCAATCTCATTTTATGGCTTTGATTCACTGATTCTCAGTTCTCCTCAGCCTTGAGGACCAGTTGCCCCCAGAGAAAAGGTGCAGCTAACTAAGTCCATGGCACCCAGTTTGAGCGGTTAACAGAGTGGTGGTTATGGGGCTGCTCGGCACCTCGGCACTGGCTTAACAGTTAGCGCATCAAACGAGGGACATTTGGCTGGTTCGTGACTATTCCTTTAGCAGTAACTATCAAATGATCTTTCTGACCTTCATGAGAGCAATATCTGTATTTAAATAAGCCTGCACCAGTACAACTCCAAGGTAAGATAATAAGCTTAAAGTCAGCAGCATGCTAAGAAGCGAGCAGACCAAATCCTATACGGACATGTACACATGCACTGTGCATACATGCACGCCTACATACATAAGCGCACATCAAGTTGAAGTACACATTCTGATTTTCCCCATTAAAAAAACCAAAACAATCTACATGCCCTGCTCTTTCCACAGATCATATCCAGCATTCAGAAGAGACCCCGAGCTGGCACAGACTAATTAAGAAGAAAAGGAAGGATTATATTTATGTGTAAATGATACTCTAAAAAGGAAATGGTATCAATAATGTAGCAGTAAAATACTTGAAAGGAAATGGATTTTTGATGAAGTCGGTTTTTCAAGTCTTTCTCCAGAAAAGAGAATAATGCTTTTAAATTGCTGTTCACGCTGACCGCTGCTACTTGTTAACATTTTGCCCTTGGGAGAAAATACAGCTTAGAAGTACAAGGGCTCTATAATAAGCATCTTTATCTCCTTGAGATTCTCAGGCCCATTGTTATTTTTTTTCCTCCAGAGCCGTACTGTAAACTGCATACCACTTGGGCTGACTCACTTGGGAGTAGGACACGGAAGAACGGGCTGCTTTCTCATGAGAAGTTCAACATGGTGAAATTCCTCTTCCATTTCAGCAGCTCCAAAGCCATTTTGCACCCAGCTTGACCTGGCAGATGTAACTCTTCTGCTCTCGCTCCTTAATTTGTCTGCATTTGGCTCAGGTTCATAGCTTTTTGGAGTGCCCGATGGCTTCCCTGGTTGGAGCTATAAAAAAAGTCTGGGCCCACTCAAATATCAGCATGAGAGCGATATCGTAGGCGCTCCTTGGAAGCGGTAGAAAGAAAGGGGCAGATGAGCTGACAGCCAGCATTCCTGTCCTGCCAGCTTGAAGGATGTTGCCCGCAGCCAGTCACCATATGTTTGGCTCCAAACTAGGGAGCAGAGAGGCCAGAATGATGCAGAGAATTCAGATAATTTGTTATCCGTCTCTCAGGGGAGACGGGAAGCTTTGAAGCTTGCAAGCGTCACCTGCATTCCCTGCCTTTCCCTTCCAAAGCAGCACATCAGAGGACCGGCAACAGGCATCTTCCCCTTAAACGCTCTTAAAGGCTTTTGGTGGACAAATGCAGTGGTTTCCAGAAGGGCCTTTATTCTAGGGTGTCTTCAGATATACTGCCACTCTGAATTTGCTCCTGTTTGTTTAATCAGGTGAAGTCTTTTAAACTGCTCAGTCAAAAAAAAAAATAGGAGGAAGACACTTACTAACTATATACATACAACCTGTGTATTTGCAGCACGTGACGGAGTACACTTGAGAAATCCTTCAGCTAATTTAGACCCAGCAAATATCTACAGTGCAACAAAGTGATCAGTATGTAAACAAGTAGGATCAGAATGCACCAAAGCAACTGCCTGCAGCACCAGGTTAAACATTTACACTGTCTCAGACTTGGAACTGGTTTGTGAACAGGGATGATGAGGATGTCTTCATGCCTCCACTGTCCTTCCATTTTAGGTGTTGGAGGCATTTGGGGGACCCTCCAACAGCAAAGAAGCTTAAGCTATGCAAATTAAAGATCCTGCTAGGTTACAAATTTTATGCCACAAGAGCCATCACATTATATAAACATACAAATAAATCGATCCACCACTGTTACAAGTGCTAGTTAGGATTTTTTTCTTTGGTCCCTACACCACTTTGCACACTACCTCATCTTCCACGCTGGGTGGACACGGACCTAAATGGCAAGGTAAAGAATTTTACACGTGCAGAGACAAAGTGAAGGAGGACAAGAAAAGAGAAAATTGGATCACAGGTCACTTGTGACCTTCCAGCATCTGCTGCAAAGGCAGGTGGGATTTGTAGACAGTCTGATCTTGGGCTGCCTTGGAACAACATCGGTGCACTCAACTGAGCCACTGACGTACTGAATGTGGGTGCTCAGAGCAAGGTCAGGCCATGCTCCCAGAGAACAGTGCTCACCTAAACTAGATGCACATGAGGAACGTTAATTCTAAGCCAACATTCACAAACAAGTCATCACCTCCTGCTATTTCTGGCAAGCTGTAGTTCTATGTACCAGTGCTGCCACCACTCCAGTGTGCCAATAGCGTGTGCTCTTCTAAAACGCTTCTGCAGCACTGCTGGTTGCTACAAACATGCATATATTTTCGTTACCAACGTGTGACCTTAGAGAGTTTATTAATGGAAAACATTGCAGTTTGCAGGGGAAAAGAGTTTTAGCCTCAAGCAGGCTGTCATTGGATGACTGCTCCATTTCAGAGGTCAGTGAGTAGAGCAGCATGAAGTTAGATAAAGGTGACCTAGAAAGGAAGCGAAAAAACACAGGATTTGTGTTCCTTATGGCTTTGTTACAGCATACAAGAACTTTGTGAAAGGCTTTTTTCTTTTTTTTGAAGGGGTGTTTTTCTTGTGTAATTACTCATAGTACAAATCTAGGTATAAGTTGTGGGTGGCAAGAACATTCTCCACAGAGATATGGCCACCTAAATAATTTTAAGCAATTTACATAGTTAGTCTAACAGGCGTCTGGACCTCAGAGTTGTCAGCCTGCTATTTTATTTTTGTTTTTTAACAACAAGGTATAAAGTTCCAGTTCTAAAGCTGTAATAACACGTAAACTACACAAAATTATTAAGGTTATACAAAGATACTAGTTTAGAAAATGTCTGTGGCGACAGAACACAGCCTTTTCACAATAAAGCGGCTGTGATTTCTTGAAGGGGGTTTGATAGTAAACATAAAATATTTGACTTTGGTTTATTTGTGTGTCTGTAATTTTGCTCTATGCACTTTCTCCCAAATGGGTATTAGGCTTTCTGCCTGGCATCATGTTCAGTGGGGCTGAGCTACAATACTGTGCTATGACAAAATGCTATGCATCAGGGAGTTGTTTAGGCCCCAACCGATTACTACTTTTAACCATTATTTCCCTCTCCCTCAGTAAAAAAACAAATTTGTGCAGTCTGCAAAACACCAAGGAACAACACAGAAGACTTAATCACATCAAGGAAGGAGAAAGGAGATGAACAAACCTGCTCTTAGCTTGGCTTCGCTACCATCCACACTGATGAGTTCAAGCAGCAAATAAAACCCAAATCTAGCTTTTGAAAGCAGCGCAAAATTTGTAATCCTTTTTAAATTACAGAAATAATGTGTTAATACTAGGGAAAGACCAAGAGTCAAAATACTCTCAAAGTAAAAATCAAGTATTCTGGAATCATGTGAAAAAATAAAAGGCAAAAAAGGAAGCTGCAAAAGTCGTCTTAAAAATAGGACAAAGACCTTTGACAAACAACTGTTAAAATATGGAAAAGAAATAAATCTTGAGTGTGCCATATTCTGTGATCTACAAGACTAAAATAACATTTGGAGAGTCATGAATCAATATGAAATATTTCAGAATTATTGGCTTTCCCCCAAACACATCCCCAAAGACATATTGTTGGAACATTCTTTGCACAAAGTATTCTAGCTGTGATACGGTTGGTAGCTTCCCATGAAGTTGTAGTTCCAATGTTACTGTAAATACAGTATGTTAAATTAAAAAAAAATCTTTCAAGAACACAAAGACAATATACTGCAAGAATACTCAAAAACAGCTGCTTCTGCTTTTTTTGAGGTTTAAGAGACCAGATGTTCAGAAATACACATAGACAACGGCACCTCCAACTTGAACGCACAATTGCCACAGCCAGCATCATATGCATCGACTTATACTTAACCATGTAATTTAGTGGTTGGGGGTTGGGGGGGGTGGGGGGGTGGGGCTAAGTGCCATTTAAAAGAAAGACTCCATGACCAGTAAACTGGGCGAACAGGAAATGCTGTATTTTATGTGACATGAAATACACATCTCATTTTAGAAAGCTTCTCTCCTCCCTCCTACCTCCCACCCCACCCCAATTTTTAAGCCTGTGTTTAGTTATTTCTCTCTAATCTTCCCCCCCCCTCCCCGCACTAACTGCCCCTATGCAGCATCCAAACCCACTACAGCGAACCTCTGTGAGGAATTTGCCAGCATTGAATATTTAAAAGCAGGCAAAATGAGTAAGTCTGGAGCCAGAGGTCAGAAAAATTGAGTAAACTATTCAGAAAAATAGCCTCAAATGTTGCAGAATAGGTTCCCAGTCCGCCAAGGCAAAACATATGTTACTTCTGCTGCTGTCCATCATTTCATGAGCGTGGCTGCCATTTTGGCTTATGCTCAGTAATACCTTACTCCCCAGGTAGTCCTACAGAAAACTGTGAGAGGACGCAGGGAATAGCATTCTCAGTATTAACAGCAGCGGCGAGGCTGTCCCTTTGTCAATCTTCTATAATCTGTGTTTTTATTTAAAATAGTTTGAAGAGCTGATATCTGTGCTGACAGTTTCCAGCCCTGGTGCAGCAACCCATTCGGTTGTAAAGGGATTTAGTGCTCCAAATGCTGCAACAAATCTTGTAACTGCCCAATTATCACTTGATGGCCACCACTCTCCGGCACCCTAGGGGCCATGTCATTGAAGATAAGCTCCGTTTATGTTAACTCAGTGTCAGGATGTACAGCATATGTCTATGAAGCTGGATGAGTGCCCTTTTGCAGGATGTTCTGTACATTCACATTGTGCAGCCAAGAGCCCTGAAGGTGTTGAAAAAGAAGAAAAGGCCTTTCATAGAGCTTAATCCAATTAAAGCACATTAATAAAGGTTAGGATCATCTGTCACATTATCCAGACACATCCTTTCATGCATCATCATCTGATTACAAAGTCTGATTTTCTTTTAAGGCTTTTCATCTTCACCAAGAAAATGTGATGGGAAATTCAACACTTAGAGTTCTGGAGGCTTAGATGGGATTTCTGTTTCTTTCCTTGCCCCCCTCCCCCCCTAAAATAAATATGATGTTCATTTTAAAGTAACGGTCTGTCTCATCAGGTAGTACAAACTGGCATGCATCGAGTACAGCCTAGAGAGCAACCCCAAATAACCCCCTCTAAGCTTTTGTTTGAGGTAATGTAAAATCTTAGCACAGACGAGTAAAGGAAGAAAAAAGCAGGGGGATTGAAACACCACGCACTACAAATGAATAAAGGATTTCAGGCTCTGTCACTGCTAGAATGGTATCAAGCTAGATTTCTCTGATAGCACTGAGTGCACCTTCCCATCGTTGCCACATTAAATGCTTTGAGCAGTCATCAGAGAGAGATCTGCCATCCTTGATCAGAAAAGAGGGAAAGGCAGATTCTCATTTCCGCACAACCCTCTTTACGCTACTTCAGCGAGGCAGAGGCGACAAGAGGAGCGTTATGCAGCCAGGTGAGCATTTTCTCTCTGCAGGAGAGTCTGTGGGCACAGGGAAACTGCCCTACCCTTCTGCCTTGCTCCTCGGAGCAGCTGGAAAGCACAAGTCCCCATGCTAAAACTGCTAATGCTAGAACCAGGAGAGGTCTGATTTCCAAAACTTGACCAACAGATAAATCCATTAAAGATCAACGTGATGACAATCCTACTGGAGAAAAAATTGTTGGGGAAATTCAATAATAGCCCTAAAGCACACCTCGAACTCGTCGTTACCCTGTGACACAAGTGTGACAATTTCTCACCATATCAGCCCCCCAGCTGGTTATTGCTACCTTCCTACAGAAGGCTACTGGTCTCTTACCACAGCTGTTAAGAAAATATCATTGCACTTCTTATGCATGTCAGTGCAAATGCCAATTACTCACGTCGCCTGGCAATGAAGGCTGCTTAGATTAACTTTGCACAGAAGTCCTACAAGAATGCCCAAGCAGTCACCCTCAGGAGAAGTCTCACTTGCTCACGCCCTCTCTCTGAACTACAGAAAGAAA
This sequence comes from Astur gentilis, assembly GCF_929443795.1. Classification (NCBI taxonomy): domain Eukaryota; kingdom Metazoa; phylum Chordata; class Aves; order Accipitriformes; family Accipitridae; genus Astur; species Astur gentilis. The sequence continues at coordinate 19,271,775 of NC_064891.1, forward strand.
ATAGAGATATTATTGCAATTATCCCACTGCTGCCCTTCAACCTTCGGTCAGCCTGTATGTCTTCTTAGAACTACCGCTTCAGGCTGCATGGAGACTCAGGCAGGCACCATGCATGTCTTTTTGCTTTTCCTCACAGCCATCAGGGCTAAACATTTTAGTTTCTGACGAAATCACAAAACACTGCATAAAGTGTGGTGCCCATTGTTGGCTCGGTCCAATTGCTGTTGTCAGGCTCCAGGCACATATGCTGAAATTTGTGCAATCTGTACTCTGATATTTGCAGTACTGGGTCCGAAATAAAAAGGTGAGCAGCCAGAGACCTGCTGGGCATCTTCGACAGAATTACTGAGAGGCTGAAAGGATTGATGGAATATGTAGGGGAAGCACTGCTTATTAGCATTCAAGAGGCATCCAGAGCCTACAAGGAATGCTAGGTTTTTAACAGGTAACTTCTTTGGGGTTTACTAAGTCCGCTGTGTACTTCAAGCAAAGAAAGCAACGCAGCGTGCATGACCAGTGTGCTTAAATTCTCGGTTGCATTTAAAGTATTACCAAGGAGCATGCCCTGCTGAGGACTACATACATTTCTGAAAATTCAGCATAGACTTTGACACAACATGTCTCATCTTGCATTGCTTTGCTATCTCACACGTGCTGAAATGAATGTTATTTAAAATTAAAGCCAAAACAACTTCTCTCAGCCTTCCTCCATGGAAAGGTGGGGGGACCTATCTCCAATTTTGGAATTTAAAACGCATGCAAGGATTTATAACTAAGATATTTACAGGAGTGGTTGATGGAAAGCTAAAATGCAATGGAAAGACATAAAGCATATTGTGCTATTTTTATCTTCTTCCTATTTTTCATGTGTCAAGCTAGCGCAAGTACTGCTGCCGTAACCATCAGACCACTCCCCATATATTTGTGCTTAGGACACTGCAGACATTATCTTGATTAAGCCACTATCCATTCACCAACTGGGGACAGACATTTCCTTGTAAGCAGATGCAACTACCAAAGCTCATTCAGCATCAAGGTCACTGTACGCAGCTTCACCCACTTTTCCCGAGCGCTGTCTGCCTTATTCTCCAAGCTTCACCTGCTGTAAGAGATCGAAACCACTGTGAGCTTACCCTCAAAGCTTTTGAGGATGGACAAAGTACAAATACTTCACTGGTCAAGGTCATTCTAATCTAACATTCAATACAAAGTACGTACAACAAACACCTGGCAATCTAAGGCAACTTGTTATATACATTCGCTCTGTTGGCTATATGTTGACAGTTGAGATCAGGGGCGATTGCACATCAATATCCCATGAAGTCATTTTGTTATTAACAGTTACTTATTCTGCAGCGATGTATGTGTGCTTTCTTAATGCCCTCAGTGATGAGTTAATGTCCTGATGCACAAGATTTCATTAGCATTCATTTAGCAAATACAGTTTTGGCACAAATATTACTCCGTGAACTTGTAGATGCAGATAGCCTTAAACTTTGAAAAAGTTTGCATCCCATTATAACCCCTTTCTGGTTTTATCCTGTTTCCAGTTATCACTGGTCACATTAATCATTCTATGAATGTAATTGTTAAATTGTCATTCTATGAAAGAAAAAGGGTGCCCTTGTGACAGGCTTACATTTCCGTGTGCCCTGTTTTTATACCAGTAGTAGCAGACTTAACAAAGAGTATGTGACCTGATTTCCCAGATGTCTGTAAATGTACTTGGCATTGAATTTTAAATCTGACTGAATTCAAAGCTCTTCGTATAAAACACAACTCAAGTTAACTTTTATCTCTCTTTTTTTTCCTTTCTGTCTCTCAGCAGCTGTTCTTCCTTTATTATTTCATGTGCTATATTCAATATGCAAAGTTTCCTTGTTTGTTAGAGTGCATTACACTTTCTAATGCATCTGTCATGTTGGAAAACAGGAAAGTAGCATAAAGCCTCTCTTGTGATTTTCTTCCCCCCCCAGTTAAAGGAAGGCTTAGTTAGAAGAAAAAAAAAGAAAGGAAGTTTGCCTCTGAGCATCTAGAGAGCTTAAGAAACGGTTTCTTCAGCTTTATGAAACTTTAAAAATTAAAATACCAGTGAATTTAATGCTTAGAAATGACAAAACATGACTGGTCCTGGGAATTCTCCTTAAAAGGATGATTTTGGAGCTAAGACACAAGACAGATAGGAGATTCTGTTCTACATCTACCAACAGCTTTCTGGTTAACTTCTCAGGCTGTGTCAGTCCTGGAGATATTTAGAAAAATAATCCACACCCTCATCTGAACCAATGTGAGATCCTATGGGAGTGCTTTTTCAGATAAAACAACTGGACCTGCTTTCACCCTCAATTGAGTTAATTCTGCCAAAATTAAGCCAAAGTCATACGGCTCAGCCCTGCCTCAGAAGTCTTTTCCACACTAAAGCTTCCCAGAATATAAGCCACTAGAGCTTTGTTGTTAAGTTTCTTTGGAGCAGACAGATCACCAGGGTTGGATCTAGGTATTTCTTCGCAGCAGTCAGGATTAGTGGGCACTAGCCCAGGTGGTATGAAACTGTAACTCAGGCTAATTCACCTTCCCTCAGTCGCAGCAGCAAAATATCCCTCCTGCAGAATTCTGGACCGACATCGCACCCCTCCTTACAACACCTTTCAGTATCTCCACAGAACACTGCACAGCACTGAACAGCTTTCAGAACTATGCATTCTATAGGGCATTCTCAGTAGTAAGCAAAAAACAAACAACATAATTAATGGACATTTAAATAAACATTAGGTATATCATTGCTTGCTGGGGCACATATGAACTATGTCCATATGTGAATATGCTTTGTATGTATAACATGGGCATATATATGGACTGCTATGGACATAAGTGACACGTGCACATAATGTTTTTATACATTTTTTAAAAACTAGGCTCAATATAATCAACTGATTGATTATTTTTTTCTTAGTGTTTACAGAGCTAAATGTATTCCTGTTTGCAAATGTCTGTCGCTTGCTTAGTAGGAGCAAAATAAGAGCAGAAAATATAATTATTTGAAGCCAGAGAGCATGCAACGCCAACTCACTCAAAAATATCCTACTGCTGTCATTGGAATTAAACCAGAACATGCTAAAACTCAGTTCCAGGAGCACATCTGTGGCTGAAATGCACCACAACTCCAAAAGCATGTGGTCACAAAAAACGTTCACATCTCCGACCAACATACTGGCAAGTTTTGCCAGTTCCTTCTGTTTTCAACGAAGTTTCATTGGGACAAAATTCCCTGCAGCTCCCTGTCTGGTACCTGAGTCAGAGGCTGGAGGGCATCCCCAGCAGCTGGCCAAGCAGCATGCTGCCAAGTGCAGACCCACATTCTTTCACGCTAAATTTTCAAAGATTGGGTCTTTGTTTTGTAGCAGAGCGATATCAGATCTAACATTATCCTCTGTGAAACAGAATAATCTTTTTCCACCCACCACTTCTTCAAGTCCAAATATGCTCAGTTTTCCATATTATGCATGGATTTTCCTCATTTTTTTGGCCACCGACAACTAAAATGGAGTCATCAGGCGAGGTTACAACACAGATGCTGTCTGATTGCATTCAAAGTTTAGTGTTGACAGAACACCGAGCAACTGAGCTACAACTCCGGCCAGCCTCTGCAGCCTGGTCTGACCCAGGAAACTCTGACCCTGCTCAGATTGGGTCAGCGCAGGCCGTGTTGTAACCTGCCCGTGTGACTCACTTGTTTTAAACTCGCAGAGGATTTTTGTCTCTGGACCCAGTCACAGCACATTTCCTGCACAACCTGCCGAAAGCTGAAGGTTCTCACGTAGGCCAAAAGGACAACACAATCTTTAAACACACTGCAACACTTTGGCCAATAAAAATGTGAACTAGGTATGCTGGTCCTATAGCTTCTTCCTATCTTGTTACCAGCTATTTGGTCTTTCTTAATGCTATCTTAACACTTTGTAAATACTATCTTATCTCCCAATCTATCCACACTGCTAACATTTTCTAACCATCTGAAGCCACAGTTTGAAAAGGTATTTGAATGCCTAAAATCCTTTAAAACTTCTAATTGCCTTTTAAATACAGGTCTGAATGACTCAGAACTAGATCTACAATCAGGAATTATGTGCTAAACATGTTCCTAATTTTAGCTACACAGCTGCCTAGCCAACATTACAACTTTGATTATCCCTAGTGCTAAGAAGTTGTAGTTAAGATAGGGTTTCAGAGAGGCCAACACACTGAGCTGGAAAATACCCATTTAAACAATACTTGGGAATTTACAATGGAAATATATATATATATAAAAAAAAAAAAGCAAGCTGAGGAAAGGGGTGAATTAAGCTTCACTACTCTGAAGTGCAAAAAATTGCAGAGATTGCAGAGAGTTGCAGAGAATTGTGTCTCTTGGTAGAAATATCAGACCCTTCAGATGACTCTTCACATTCAGATATATCAGAAACATTAGACCTATGTAAATTGCCCTATCCTTAACCCACCAAATATTTAATTATTCTTGTGAAAGTGTAACCATTTCAACAGGAGTGGTTTAGCCATCTCTAAGCTAATGGCCACGAATGGCCTGATACCCAAGTCACTGGAGACAAGGTAGGAGCTCAAATCCCCCCTCAGCAAGGGCTGGTTTTGTGTAGGGTCTCTCCGGGTGACTTCCCTGCTCAGCTGTTACTAATGCGTCTAAACGCCTTCTGAACCAGGTCTGCCTTGGCACACTGCTGGAGGTAGAACAAAATTACCTAAGCCAGACCACAGCCTTCTGCCCAGGTCAGGCTAAACTGAGACTTATGTGCTTTAAGGCATCATAATGATAATCCTTCACTTCATCCCACGGATGCTTCTAGCTTCTGTTACAGGGGTAGGCGATACACCAGATGGATAAAGTTGAGACTGAAACTTGTTTGAAAACATCTCACCCTACACCAGCTCTGATGTGACTTTGTTTATCACAACACGTTCCTCTGTTCTGATCCCAGGGTTTCCCTTTTTGTTCCTAACCTTATAAGGGAAAAATCCCTAGCCTTCACTCCCCGTGAGAGATCAGCACCAAGAGCAGCAAAGAGCGTGGAGATGAATATCCATACCATTACATCTTCTGAGGCTGTTTAGGTTCCTGAAAAGCTGCTGTCAGTACTGTGCAGGCATTCGGTTTGCAGGCGATCTCCTGCAGTTCGGAGATCACAATGGAACTGCTAAAAATAATAATAGATCAGAGAAAAAAATGTGGTGCCTGATCCACAGTTTCATAGGTTCTTCCATACCCATGAGTTCTTTATTAGTTCTTTTGGGGGAGTAGTTTATCTCTGTTAATGTCCAAATATGTTTCCCAACTGTTCCCCAGTTCTGTGTCTGAGAGGACTGGGAAGTGGTAAATAAAATGCAAGACTCGGTAACACAGTAGCAATTAAGTGTCTATTTCTGTATGCATGTAAGAGAAGAGAAATTCAGAGACTGGTGTGAGGAGTGAGAAGAAAGGCTGTAGAGGCAGAGAAACAGGGGGAATATTTTAGAGGTAAGAGGGGCTAATATCTTATTTCAGGCATCTGCCTAGAAAGTGATCGGCAGATGGAAGGTTCACAACATCTGGCATTTAAAGAGAAAGTCAATATTTAACAGGATTTCCTCTGTCTTTCAAAATATTGATTTTTGAAAATAAACAGCCTTTAAAGAGCACATACATACCTATGAAAAACCCTCAAAAGCAAGCTAGTTATGGTGCTGGGTCTTAGCACATCACACAGCTGTCTCAAATGTGGCTACCGCCTGCCCCAAGGGTCGATTTAAACCTTACAGACTAGAAATTGAGGAACAGTTGTCCGCAGTTGATCAGGTCATCTGGTTCCCGTGATTCAATCGAACCTTGAAGTCCATCTGGAATTCCCACGGGCCATAGCCAGGATACATGTTATATGTATAGAAGAATCCAGTACGGGGCTTGCCTGTCAGGGCTACAGGCAGAAAGCAGCGTCTCACATTTTCCACCTTTGAGCACAGCTGAAATGAGCAGGACATCCTACATTTGTGTGCAGCTGCAAAGCACTCCAGCCACAAAACACGTCGTGCCTCCTGCCCCCGGCACAAGCAACGGGGCAGGAATGGGGCACGTGCTGCTGCTTCTCCGCAGCACTCGTTTGCCCATGTTTCCTGCCTTTCCCTAGGAGACAGAAACGGAACAGAACCGCAAAAAAACTATTTTGCAGGAAAAAGACGTACGTAGTGCAGTCCATAACTCATCTGTGCTTACAAGAGCTCTCTAGGCTGTGTTGATTGCTCTCCTGAAAGTATTATATATTTAGATACATAAAAATAAGTATTTATCAGATCAAGGCCCAGAAAAAAACAGGGTATATTTATCTATTCTTACAGGAATTTACATGTTTCTGTACGTACACATTTCTCGGATGCCAATGAATTTATAATATAGAGAAATATTTTAGAAAAAGTTTCACTCTTTTAACAGAATATAATAATGAATCTGATCTCTCCAGTTTCCAAATAAGCCAAACTCTCCATCGACTCAAGCCTGTTAAATCAGTTGTGACTATGACCAGAACTGGCACTGTGTTCCTAAAAAAGAAGGTTCCAATGGTCTATGCTGCTGTCTCAGAAATAAATTATAAATACCTTTTAAAATAGAGTAGTAACTTTTTAGTTCCATTTTTTTTCCACAGCAACTTTCAAATCAAGCGTTGTCACCACATGTCAAATCAGTGTGGCCAAAACCACCACATGTGGATTAAGGTGGATGTTAAAGAGGGAGCAATATCTCAAAAATGCTTTCTCTTTCAGAAGGGGAATTTCTTTTTCTGCTCCTTTCCTTAATTTGAAATATACGCTTCTTCCAAATTGAAAAAACATGTGCATGGAAAAAATATAACAGGAAACTTGGAAAAAGGAGCCACAACAGGAGGTCATCATTAAAAAATTCTAAGTTTAGAGCTGTAGAAGGCCAGGAAGTGTCATTTACCCCTTGTGCCCTGGTAACAAACCTAGAGTTGGGTTGGAAAAATCTCAGTTATAAACAAATTTCAATATGTGCCTGAAGGGAAAGTTAAATGAAATGTGTGCCATGTAGCCAAAACTGTAAATTAAATCCTAAACAATCATGCCCTAAAAGAGTCAACAACCTTAGTCCAGATAAAAGCCAACTTATTTTATACACTCTGAGAGCTATTCAGATGTCCTAAATTCCGTCTAAGCCCCTGAGCCTAGTGTTTCCTTTTCACTAAATGTTTTTGAAAGCCTGAAACTAGCCAAGAGAAAACACCAAGCACAAAGACTCATGTGCAATTCTGGCCACGTTAATAAGCCCTAGATGATAAAGGTCTTTTCCCTTCCAAATTTTTTCCCCTGAGTTAAGCTACCTTACCCAAAGCCCCTACCAAGAGGTTTGATATCTCTGCATTGAAAGGAATTATTAAAAATAAGAGGATGGACATTGTCATCCCTCAAGGTCTCAGGCTTTCCTTGGGAAAAAAAAAAAAAAAAAAAGGAAACAAATCCTTGCAGATTACAGTATACAAAAGCCAGTAGTGTACAGTTCACTGGAGCGGGGGGTACTGTATATTCACAAGTTTCAAGCCTGTATCCCCAGAAGAACTGCGTGATGAGGAGTACATGAACATGAGCCAGCTGAACTGTTTCTGTCTACTTAGCAACTTATCTTCTATGTAACTTCTTTCATTTCAAAATCTTTCTTTGAAAAGTGATGTGGAACTAACGCAGCAGCTGCAGAACACTGCCTCATACCTGGTTCATTGCACAGGCCGCTCTAGAAAGAACTGAGGAGGACTGGACAGTCTGTCTCCTCTCCTAAAAAAAAATGCCAGAATCTGTCTGCGCAAATAGCTGATCATTAGGAATGATCCAGTATTGGGGATGGCTTTTGAAGATGGCTCGAGTAAGCTACAAAAACTCCCTGCTACAGCCAAACAAGCTATTGGTAAAATGCTGGACAAAAAAATATCTTTTGGATTTCTTTCAAGGTTTCTCAGCAGCTGGCCATATACAGAGCTGCCTACACTGAAGACGTATGATTTCCTTCTATGCATTATACAACTTGGTTCTTTAAATTCAGATATTAGACAATTTATTTTAATTTATTATCTATTTTTATAGCATTAAACCCAACAACATAATCTTCAGTTTTATTAATTTGACTACATGTTCTGCTCTCCTCCTCCTCTCCTAATGACCTGGAGCTGTGAATAGGCTGTTGTTCTGACACTACTGCGTATGAATGGCCTGTTAGCATTCAAAGTTAGTGCAGGCACTGGTTGTTTGGCATCCCTGAATTTATGCCCATCTGTCAAAGTGGTTTTGTTCCCACTCAAACAGTCATATGTCGGTTGCAAGAGAGTACTGGCACCAGGTGTAAGTTTAGAGTAGATGCAGCTAGAGTGTTAAAAAAAAAAAAAAAAAAAGAAGAAAAAGAAAAAAAAAAAAAGAAAAAAGTTTTGCTTTGCAAGAAGATTCTTCTGATAGCAAGTAATCAAAACATATGGAGATTACAGACTCAGATTTGTTGACACTTTGAGGCATTATGCCACAAACAAACGCTTTTATCCTTAAAATGTTTCATTGCTGGGAATTTACATTTGAAAAGCCTAATTAAGGGACAATATCGTCCCCCACAGAAAATAAGCAACCTCCACAAGTTCAGTGGATATCCTTTGAAGTAAGCTGAAAAACTTACCCTTACATAAGACTTCATTTTGTTAGTGGAGGACTGGTGTTTCTTGCTCCTTTAAATGAGTTACAGGCATTCAAACAGGCAGAGGCTAGGGAAAGTTGTCCCGTGAAGAAAAGAAAAAGCAAATTTTGCCTTTTGGGAACAACATTTTCCTTATTCTGATCACATTTCCTGTTCAGGAGCAAAAGAAGGTTTACTCCTTTGACAATAAGCAAATTAAGACTTTTCTAAAACTGTGAACCACATTTTAGAGACTAAGGACACGGGCATATGTGTTAGACATTCAGCAGCTTGTGTATTTATGAGGATGTCTAGGAGATTTAGTCTAATAGTGAGCGCCCAAGTCTGAGCTCTGATAGAAGACTCTTGTTTTAATCCCTCTCTAGTTATTTGAGTAAGAAAACTTTCCTACCACGTCCTACATTCAGGGGGAGAGGCCTCTCTAATGAGAGAAGTGTCACCCCTTAAACCTGCTGAGAGAAGGTGGAGGAGAACCAGAAGGGCAATGGGGCTTAGTTGAATGGGATGGGGGAAAAAAAATTGGCAGGCGTGAGGATAGCACCCTCCAGTCGTACCTTGGGTACGCTGGAAGGAGAAGGGGCTTTGTCGTGCCAAAAGGACACAGGGGTTCCAAACGTCACCAGGTAATTTGGCTTCAGCAGCTGGACCCCTCATGATCAATAAAGCCCTGAAGCACGAGCGAGATCTCTCACAGTTCATATATGTCCAGCGGACATTGAGTAGCGATAATTTAGACAGCTGGCCTCACAGAATTGATTTAATCTTTCCTTCCATCTGTGCTTACTGGAACCTTCAGTTTTCTCTCCTACTCTTGTTACAGCGATGAAAACGACGCAGAGACAGCCGCAGCTCAATAGGCCGGGTGCTCCCCATCAGGCGGCTCGGAAGGTGATTGGGATCCCCATTGAACAGCCAGGTGTGACACAGAAGTGTTAGAAAAGCCTCCCGAGACAGAACTCTGCACAGGTCTGCAAAGCAGGTCTGGGGGAAAGCTGCTATCTAGCGTGCAGCACGGACGTACCTTGAGGGGTCTGGGGGTGCCCTGGGGGGCTTACAGTCCAGATAGAGCCTGGGTGTCTTCTCTGAGACGTCCCTCAAGGACGATCTGTCTCAGCTAGTATGTGTTACTTGGACCTTGGAGGACATACATCACGGTTCTTTGTCCTGCAATAAACTGGCCTAGGAGTCTCTGCCAGTAAATTTTGGGAAAGGCAAAAGGAGTATTGGAGGAATGCCCTCTTTGACTGCAGGGTGATGAGCGAGCGAAAGCATCGCTTAGATATTGGACTATACTCTCAGTTAGGCAGCAGATCTAGATAGAAAATGTCAGATTTCCAAGACAGCTTTATGTTTAAATAGGCACCAGGCATAAAAAAGGAGACTTAATGAAACCTTGTGCTAAAGCTGTAGGGAAAAATATAACAAGCAAACATCTTTCTCCCCACATCAAGGTAACTTGTAAGCTAACGAGCCAGAAACAGATGTTTGGTATCTTACTTTTAGAATCAGCAGCTCCCTAAAACGATTCCTGAGTTTTGTCATCTTTGGTGTTCTGCTCAAAGCCAAGCGTTTAGAGACAGAAATAGTTCTGACAGCGCTATGCTAGCTGGTGCTTCCAGCTATGCTCTCTTGCCTGCAATTAAAACATTATGCTTTATATCCTTGTGATAAAAAGGGATAAAAAATTTTTCTTGGCATCCAAATAGTTACTATCTTCAGACTTTTATGAGAGTTTTGGATATTGCTTAAGAAAACAAGAAATGGAAAAAATGTAAATAAAACAGAGGTGTTGGAATAATCCCATAACGTACCCCTTTCATTCTCATGATGCTCAGTTGCTGAAGATTGCCAAACCCTTTCAGTTATGTTAACACAAATTAAAGTCATATTAAGGTGTAATTCCCAACTGTAGCTCACACATTAAGATGCCTTAACAAAAATGTGGGCAGACTACTCTGAGGTTTTTTGGAAAGAGAAAGAGTTAGGGCAGAGAATGTAATTCCTTCACAGTAAGTGGAAACATTTCTGGATGAAATAGTACTAGCAGTACTTATTAAATTTCATAACAGGATGTTCTCAGCTCAAATATCCTCCTTAGTCCTTGATTTTATAACTGAGACTGGCAGAGCAAAACCACTATGAGACCAGATAAATATAAAAGTTTGACTTATTTTAAATTGCTTTTTCCCTCTAGCATTGCTGCCCCAGACTCTCTGGATTCCTGAGGTTCAGGCTCACTCCTACATATCTCACTTCATGCACCAGGGGAAGCCTTCCAGATTCCTGCATTACCAGTTCTTAAACAAGCCTTGCAATTTGAATGTGGTTATCTTCTGGGTCTCTCTGCCCATCCACCCCTGGTCCTGGTCCCTGTCCCCCACTAAAAAAACCCTCCCATCCTCTGAGTTTGCAAAGAAGGTAGAACAGTCTGTCGTGGTTTAACCCCAGCCAGCAACTAAGTACCACGCAGCCGCTCACTCACTTCCCCCATCCAGTGGGATGGGGGAGGAAATCGGGAAAAAAAGTAAAACTCCTGGGTTGAGATAAGAATGGTTTAATAGAACAGAAGAAACTAATAATGATAATGATAACACTAATAAAATGACAACAGTAGTAATAAAAGGATTGGAATGTACAAATGATGCGCAGGGCAATAGCTCACCACCCGCCAACCGACACCCAGCCAGTCCCCGAGTGGCGATTCCCAGCCCCCCCACTTCCCAGTTCCTAAACTAGATGGGACGTCCCATGGTATGGAATACACCATTGGCCAGTTTGGGTCAGGTGCCTTGGTTGTGTCCTGTGCCAACTTCTTGTGCCCTGGCTGGGCATGAGAAGCTGAAAAATCCTTGACTATAGTCTAAACACTACTGAGCAACAACTGAAAACATCAGTGTTATCAACATTCTTCGCATGCTGAACTCAAAACACAGCACTGTACCAGCTACTAGGAAGACAGTTAGCTCTATCCCAGCTGAAACCAGGACACAGTCATCTCTGTCTACTTTGCACATCAGTTAAGTCTAATAAGCTGGCATACAATTCTCAGCTTTGTCATAAAACCTTCACAGATAGAGATTCAGGGCTAGACAGACCTTTTGTCTTTTATTGACCATATCCCCCTTTGAGACTCTTCAGGTGGAAACACCAGATGCGTTCCCACCTTCTCTCCAACACACAGTAACCCAGTTAGGAAGGGTTGGAGCCTTCCTTTCCTCAAGTAACAGAGCACTATTGCTTGCTTTGGATATGCTAATATTTCCTGGGCCTCCTCCAAACTGTCTCCCTGCCCAGACAGATTGTTAATGACTGTTCCCAGGACTGCCTAAGCCTTTAACAGGTTGGTAACTCATTATGGGGAACAATGTCCCTTTTTCAAGGCAAGGAATTGCTCCAACATCAAAGTTCTGCTTTTCCATACATTAATCCTCATATTGCACACAACGGGTTTGTTGGTAACCACACTTAATGCATACTTACATGACTAATGCATACGACTCGCTACTGAATACTGATTAAGATCAGACAGAGAGATAGGCAGACATTTCAGGGTGATAAGAGGTTTGGAATGACATAACCTGTCTAAATAAGGAAACTGGATCAGATCATTAGCCTGCTATGATTTACAACAGATATTGCTGTGACCACCTGCACTGTGCTATTAGATTTTTTTCTTCTTCATTTTTTTCCTACATTATCAATCTTGCACCTAGATAATGCTATTTTACTCTCACTTTGGTTATTTCTTGTGGAGCCCTCCTCATGCTTGTTGGATCTACCAAAATAAAATGAAATTTAAAAAAAACAGGAAACATATGGTTTGATATTTAGCCTGAAGATTTGTAACACATTTTATCATATAGCCACAAACAATATAAATACGCATCCAAACAAGTACACTTTTCAGTGTATCCTGTATGTGCATGTTTATATACATGTACACACACATGCAGATTCAAAGGCTGTTGTGTTGTGAGATGAGGTAAAGACCATCTTCTATATCAACAAGTTGGCACAACCTGGAATATTATTTGTTGGGCATCCAGCCTAATGGGTGTAATATTCTGCCCCTCCACTCTGGTCTGGTGAGACCTCACCTGTAGTACTGCTTCCAGCTCTGGGGTGCTCAGTACAGGAAAGACATGGACCTGTTGGAGCAGGTCCAGATGAAGGCCACAAAAAGCGATCAGAGGAGTGGAACACCTCTCTTAGGAGGAAAGGCTGAGAGAGTTGGGGTTGTTCAGCTTGGAGAGGCTCTGGGGAGACCTCATTGTGGCCTTTCAATACTTAAAGGGGGCTTATAAGAAAGATGGGGACAGACTTTTTTAGTAGGGCCTGTTGTGACAGGACAAGGGGTAGTGGCTTTAAACTAGAGTAGATTTGTGTTGGATATAAGGAAGAAAATTTTTACAGTGAGGGTGGCAAAACACTGGCACAGGTTGCCCAGAGAGGTGGTAGATGCCCCATCCCTGCAAACATTCCAGGTCAGTTGGACAGGGCTCTGAGCAACCTGATCTAGTGGAAGATGTCCCTGCTTATTGCACGGAGGGTTGGACTAGACACCCTTTAAAGGTCCCTTCCAACCCAAGCTATTCTATGATTCTGAATGCCAGGCCCTAATGGCTGTGGGAGTTTAGCTCCCTACACTCAGTGCCATCTTGTTGTTAACAGCTGGTGTGAAGGAGGAGCTGGAAGGAGCTTCAGTGAGGGCTCCCCTCTCCTCCCCTTGGGAGCAGCTTTCAAGCTGAAGGTCTTGCCCTTCACCCCTGCCAGTGCCTGGTCTCGCACCTCCTTGATCCTGACCCTCGCCTACTGACTTGACTTTCTGGCTTGACCTGGGACCTGCCTCATCACCACAGACTTGCTGGGCAATCACTGAACCAAGGCTGATCCCAGTCACTGTCTCTGGGCCCAGTCATGACCCTGACGGTGCTGACTCAACTTCAGGCCCCTTGTCCATGTGGTAATTGCCCCTCACCTGCCTGGCTCTCACCCTCAGCCCCCAGCCCACCTACCCTTGTGGAACTGCCAGCTGTCATTGCTCCCCCCCACTATTCTGCCATCAAATTAGTTTCTTTTTAAATAACAGCTGCTCCTAGGATCCATCCAGGATCCTGACCATGCAGAGCTCTGCATTACTAATGCCAGTAGCAACAGCATGCTGGACAATCCCACGGTTAGCTGCCAAATGAGCGTGTCTATTTGAGAACCTCTCTACCTCTCACTTGGTCTGCGCTTGCTCCACTTATTGCTTGTCCTTGGGAAGATCAAAGATTATTACATGTTTTGGAGCATAACCAGAACCTTAATTTTATTCCTGGCGCCTCATAATATTAAAAGTTTAAAGAAGATGTTGATACTATGGGCCGTGCATATGTTCGCAGCAGAAGTTCCTTCAGTGCGAATACAGAGAAAGCAGGTGTTTGGCAGCAAGCAGTTTTTCTCTTGTGTCCACTCAAGAAGACATAATGCAACACATATCAAGCCTATTGATTGCAAATGCCAGCTATGGGGCTTACATGGAAATGTGTCTCAGCTCCCAACAGGTTAGGAGGAACATTATACAGCTGAAAGCCAACCATGAGTCAAGTGATTCATAGACAAGTAAAAGAGGCTTTGTTATGTTTTGCCTCCCTTGAAACAGAATTACGTTTCATGGATGGCGAGATAGAGAAGAGCCTCTACAGAGCTCCTGCGGATGCCATCCACAGAATTCTAATGTATGCTAAGTTGAATCATTAATATTCATAGATCAGTGTTACTGCCAAAAGAAATAATTTTTACAACAAATTTAGCTTACTGCATTCTGAGCTGTCAAATCTCTACAGATTTTTGAAGCTCACAAGCTCCTTTTAAGCTCAAACTGAATCCAGAAAACAAAACTATCTTTTAGCTTTAATGAACTTCCATTGTTCTACATTTTTGCTCCTTTTCCAGACACACTAATCCTGTGGATTCAGCTTCTCTATTTCTCCAGCTCACCATGAGTTTGAAGAGGTCAGCCACTACTAACGCCATCAGGGAATATCCTTAGATGGTCCTTTCATATTTTCAAAGGATTTCAACAGATTTTTGGCAGACAGAAAACACAGAGATTACTTTCAGAATACACTATTTTGTTCACTGCACTTCATTTTTCATAAAAAAGTCTTTTTGTTGTTTTTTACTAGCAGAAACACCTTGAACTAGGTGATCGTTTCAGTGAAAAGACTTAAATCAGCTTTAGCCTAAGCCAGCATGTATTTATTAAGTTTTACTTTTATCTAGTGAATTGTCTTTTGAGGCTACTTTGGTCTGTCCAGATACCACTGTGATTTATTAGGCTGTTGTTCAAACCTGAGCAGAGGACGCTATAAAATATCACAATATAAGTCACATGGTGGGTTCCCTATATCCCAATCGCCCAATTCTATCCAATCGTATCAGAGCAATCCAGCTCTGAAGAAGCCATACTTCACACTTTTTCTCTAAGAAAGAGACAAACTGCAAAACCGTATGTTGTCTCTAATACTGAAGGAAGCAGAGTAACAAAAAGGTACCAGTTACCTATTACAGCTGACATCTCAAACCAGGCTGGGCAAATTCTTCTTCCTCTCACCCAACACTTATTATTGTGGTTTTATACCATAAAAATTAAGATTTTCCTTAAGTGGGAATATTGTCATAGTACCAGAGCTATGGCAAATTGCACTTTATGGTTATGGAAATCTGTGAAAATGGGCCTAAATTCAATCCTTGCATGTGGGTTTCTTTAGAATTACATCATGGGAAAGCTCTTTTTTGAAAAAAATAATATATTTCAAAGAAAAACTTAGATGTTAGTTCTCACACAAAAATAATCTCTCAAAATAACCTGAGGTTCAAACACTTTGGTGGCTAAAACAGAATTTGAAGATGAGCAATCTCTGAGCACAACACCCCCCTGAAACTGGAGATCCTTTATTTGTGTTCATCATCTGTATCAGACTTACTAGTGTGGGAGGATAGAAATGTGGCCTTGAGTCAAAACAGCTTCACTGACATGGCAACATTTTCATAATTGATCTGGCTGTGAAACTAAACCGGAATGCCACTGACCAATTTTCTTTGTAGGTGTTGTGGTTTAACCCCAGCCAGCACCTAAGGCTTACAAACCAGAGGGACAGGATTCCATGCAAGCTCATTGCCTAATTTGATTTTCAACCAAACGGCAATTCGTAACAAAAGATTCTGGAGAACATCATAGGCATATTTGTGGCAGAGATTCATGCTGTTGCAAATTCATGAGTTGTTTGTTCTGTAAAACAAACATAAATCAAGTAGTGGAAGGTCACGTTAATAATACTTTAAAAACAAATTGTGAACAGTCATCATAAAAAAACACCAAAATGTGTAGACTTGCATTTGTTCGCTGCTTTATACCATAATTTCCAACAGTGGAGCAGCTCTCCAAAAGCCGCTATGACTCCCCATCAATAATACAGCTGTTTTTCCTAGTCAATACATAGTAGTTCTGTCTGCCTGGAATAAGTTTCTACATCTTGCTGAGACCTACATAGGAAAAGGTGCGTGGGCTAAAGACACACTGCAGATTTTTGTGCTTTGACCGCTTCTGTCTAATTCTCTTTTACAAATCAACCCGTATGTCTATACAGTGCAACATAGCACCATGCGGCAATTCCCACACCGTTCCTCAGCGGCCCCGTGCTGCACAGCGCAGCGCAGTATAATGCCGAGTATTACATCAGGCGGCAGAAAATGACTACGTTAGCATAGCATTGCATACAGGGCCAATCGGCCCTGCATCGCCAAAGGAGTCACGGTCTCGAGTAGCACTATACAGACCCAGATGTATTACCCCAGGTGCTGGAGCTATGCCAGGGCTGGAGTCCACATCCCCTTCTGGATGTGACTGATAAAACCATGACCCCTGAAGCACTCCCAGTTCCATGTCACACTGCCTTGCCAACAGTGTCCTTTCAATCAAAGTTGGATCTGTAAAGCACACCGGTTAATTTATTAAGTTATTCTTTCAGTAGAAATAGGTTGTGAAGCACCACATCTAGCAACACCCTCAAGGGTGAGGGACAAGAGGGGGGAAAAGAGAAGTAGCTAAGGCAGAAATGTCTTCAGCTAACAGAGCTGTATCTGCAAGGGAATACGTGAGCTATAGCACGAGTCCCAGCAGAGTGGCTACACTGTATGATACAGACACATCTGCAGTACCTATTTTGTTGCAATAAACTCTTATATGCAAATATGTACATCTACCTGTATTACATTCCCCAGGAATTAAATAGTCTTTACTGTTCTTTGCTAAAATGGCAATGCATGTAAAAGCCAAGACTTTTCAACATAGCAGTAATTAGCATTAATGATAATTTACTGTATGGACTGCATTCTCTTCCTGATTAGACTGTTAACTTTAATGTAAATGTGTATTTCTAGTCTGCAAAAGATATTTTAATATTTGTGTTGTTTATAGCTAGAGTAGGGAAACAGCTTATGGAAAGCAATTTGTTCGATTTAATTCTTCAGTTGCCCATGAATACACCACACTTGTCATTGAATTTATTTTGCATTAAAAATCATTGCTGAAAAAATGTTAGTATATAATTCTTGGTCTATAAATACATTTCTAAGCACTTCTTTGCAGACAACTCATATTCTGCAGTCTAGAATTATGTACAGATCACACGCCATTACTTCTGGTTATCTTTCTATAGCTATTTTGCATAACCAATCCAGCAGTTATGCAAGTGTTCTTCTGGGCAAATGTACTTACCAGAACACATATGTAAAGTGAATGCAAGAATACTCAAACAAACTTTTTATAAAATATTCTTCTAAGGCATACATATTGACCAATTCTCTTGAGAAGACACTGCACCATTTCTTATTCAGATTCAATATTTTTTTTTGCATATTCTGCACACCATCAACAAAACGGACAGAGGGACAATCAAGACACAGGAATACATCACTCAAGAGATTGTTCAGAGGTCAAGTTAAATTGAGTGGAAAAACTTATATATGCATACTGTTACCCTTAATGAGAGGAGAAAGACTCCACCAATGTCTTTCAACAAAAGAATGTAAGTGGATCCATGAATGGAACAGTGCAGAGCCACTCTTTGGGATAACACAGAGGGGCAAGAGTTGGCACGGTATTCACTTAGTGCCTGAACTTTCCTTCTGCCTTCAAAGTAGCAGTGATTTCAAAAGCATATGAGCTAGACTAAATGATGCATCTAACAGGGACCAAATTCCTAAACACACACAAACTGTGTAAAAGTATAACTGAAAATTATGTCCATTGGTAATTCTTAGTCTAAAAGTGCATAAAAATCATAGAATATTCTTCCCATTAAGGGGACCCACATGGGAGGATTTGCCAGATCAGAAATAGACATCTGCACTGCAAAAGTCTAGATCTGAGAAACTTTCCCTAGGATCTCATCATGCTCTGTGGAGGTAAGCAGACACTACAGTGGACTACATATCTTACCCCAAAATGAGCTGCATCTAAAACAAGCCAGATTATTTATGCCCATTAGATACAGGCATATAGATTGCAGACATTGTAGATAAGAAGAATCCTATCCCACCTTAATAAGGAAAGTTGTGCCTGTAAAAGCCCTGCTACTAAGTACTCCTCAGCAAGTAGAAACACACTTCCTGGATCATTTTAAGGGGTTCTTTTTGCCCACAAATAGAAATCTGCATGCCAGACAAAAGTAGATTCTTGTAACATACTCAGATGGACTAAACAGGAAGAAGGCTTCAGATTTTTCCTAGAGTGTAATCAACCCAATTAAAATTCAGAGGGACTCTTTTTAACTTCTTCCTTATTAAGCGATACAAACTTCTCCATTTATGGAAGAAGAGTTCATCTTCTAATGTAAAAAATGTGAAACAAGATGGTTTGGCGCAGATCTAATTTTGCTTGCATGCGTTTCTTAACTGTGTTTCATCAAGCTTCTATTCTTTGTATAAATACTCAAGTTGCTACATAAGCAAATCTTGCACAAATAATGACTGTCATTAAACTGCTCATTTAAACAGTTGATTCAAGTGAAATATCAGGGTTCTCTAGTCTGCCAGATAAGCACTTGGTAAGTGTTGCTCTGTTATTTGACATGTTTCCCTTTTTTTAAATCCTAAAGAATTCCACAACTTGCACGATAAGCAGCTTTACATTTTAAACTGGATGAGCATAGATACTGAAGTAAAGAAGAAATCTATCATTGAAAGAATAAACAACTCTGTTGATGCTTCATTGTTGACAGGCTCTCTTGAATAGAACCAAAACATTTTCTTGCTTTGGGGCACAAATGGATTTAAAATCTCACAGTGGTCAAAGCACAAAATGAATGCAAGTTCAAGAAGCATTGAGTACCTCTGTAAGAGGAAAACCTATGAACAAAGGATATTCTGTTTCAAAGTATTATTGCAAAGGAAATGCAAGACTCTCACATTTTTACCCACATGAATTCCTGTTCTGTGTCAATCCACAAATATCTTCATTGCTTAATTAAATAAAAGGATACAGAACACGCATCAGCTGACAATCCAGATCTTTTCCCTCTCTGGTTGTATGACCATGGTACTTAGGCACCTCTGTGATGAAAGATGTGGACACTGCAAAGGACGGCCTGTGATTTAACGAACTCTCATCTAAAATGCATACACTGAACAGAATAGAGCATTTTAAAAGTCAAGCTCGTAGGCCAGGCAGGCCTCTCCCTGCCTAGGCAAAATGGACTCACATTGCTCTGCTGGCAGACTGAACTCCAGCAAACTTTCCTCATCAGCTGGGAGATGGCGGCTTTGGCCTCATGCCAGAGGTATCTCCACACCTCCCTGCTTATCCTTCTAATTAAACATTACCCAGAGATTCCTAGTGCGATAAAAGGTGTTAAATGACAGCAGAGGGGAGGGGAGATGGATACAGAGAGTTTATGAGCAACTAGTAGATAAAGCTGTCTCTTAAGTAAAAGATGCTACAGTTTAGGATTGGAGGTCAGTTGTCTTCGGCACTTGCTTCAACAACAGAAAAATTGAGAATAGACCTGAAGAGAAGGAAGCATTTGCACAGCAACAGTACAGAGTGAGGGAAGGCTCCAAAAAGATAAACTTTAACAGCAATCTCAGATTTCAGTTACTTTTGTTCACTTGCATGCTGCAGTATCACTGTAACTATAATCCTTTGCATACATTTATATCACCGAGCAAGAGCTAAATGAGAAAGGTGCCGATTTCAGCTAGTTCTCACGAGGGAATATTCTTACTCTCATCTCTCTCTCACTGACTTACACTTGCAAACTGAGACATGAATTGCCCAACAAAAGTTGAAGGAACAAGTCACAACCATATCAACACAAGGAGTTCTCCAAAACACAAACAAAAAACCAAACAAACGAAAAGGCTGTGGTTGCAATAGTTCACAAACAAACAAACCTTGAAGGGAAGACAGATGCTTGTTTTGTAACTGGAAGGGAGCATTTGTGACTCACTATGCAGAAAAAAAGGGCTTCTCAGTCCTCCACGATCCCCGCTGCATCACTCACTGAACAATTTTTGTGAAAATAATTCCTCCCTCTCTCAAAATTTTTGCACTCTTTCTTTGCAAAATATCAACTTTTTGGAGGAAAAAAGCGAGAGACAAAATGTTATGCTTGAAAAATATTAGTTCTAAACTAAAAAGCAGCTTGGCTGCCTCTTTTTCCCATTTCTCCTTTACATCCTGGGCTTTCTGGCTGTACAACTGCACCAAAGGTGGTGACATAAATGTAACAGTCTCAAGGTCCTTATGTAGGCTTTAATTACATTTTAGAGTAGCAGTACAAGGTATGATGCGGAAAGATTGCCTATGGTGAAGCTTTCAAAGGTCTTGACTTGCAAAACTAAAATTTCTTCTTCACCTAGTAAGCAGCTTTGCCCAGGAGGAAAACAATACTGACCTTTAGGTGTGTTTATAAGCTGATTATGCACGGAGGAGGTATGGAGAACTTTTCTATTTACTATGACTTCTCCAAAGGTATTATCGATGGGCAAGTAGCAAACTTGTATAAAGCTGTACTGCTGTGCAGGACTAAATATCTGTATTTTGTATCTGAAAAAAAGCTTACTGAATATATTGAAGATCCCCAAACCATTGCTCAGCTTGGAGAACTGGAGGAAGAAGAGTAGGAAGGACTTTATATATCCTTTATACATACCTTTTATATGCAAAGTAGGACAGATGAGAGGATTCCAAGGAACACCATGTGCTTAGCATTTACATACAGAAGTGGTGCAGCGTAACCATCATTCACCCTCTAAGTAAATCACTTTAAGAACTAGCTATAATCCAGTCCTGGTATCATTTAAGCATCAAGGAAAAGATTTATTATTCTTTCTTTGGGTTTCACTCATATAAATTTTAGAAGTCTTTTGCTATGTATAACCAATTCTTATAAATCATCTCCTGCAGAGGTAAGTAAACCCATCCCCCAAAGCAAAAAAACTTCCCAATTTTCTTTGCATTTGTGTGGCATAGCTTTTAAAGAGGATTTACTTAAACTCATTCCCCACATTCCCTTCTTCCCCAGCAGGTAATTTCTCAGAAGAATTTGGCTGACTTAATTGGTCTCACCCTTGATTCTAGAGAAGCTCAGTTCCAGAGTGTTTATCTAGCAGTAGCAACACATAGACCATGCTCCAGTCTCCATCTGATAGCTAGCCCAACTTCTAAGAGGCCTCAGTTGCTTTCCATTTTGAAGCAGAGATCAAATATTGTGGTATAGCTTCACAGAAATCTCTTAATTAAAGCTTAGGAAGTACATAATACCCAGGAGGCCACAAAGGCATGATAAGATCAAAATCAAGTTTACACAAAAGAGGAATTGATAAAATTGCTCAAAATTAAAATTCAAAAGATGAAATAGCTGAAAAAGAGAAACAATGTGAATTCATATTTTGCTTCTTTGGGAATATTTCTTTTTATGAATATGCTCACACAGTACAGCGTAAGTTCAAATATTTCAACACAGTAAAAATGTGATTTTTACCATTCTGCATACACAAGGCCAAGCAAAAGTCACTTTACATATCCTTGAATGCTCTGTTCATCTGTGTAAATTACTCAGGGTAAGGGAACACAGCTAGTAGAAGTTGTTCTTATTTTGTTAATAGATGAAAGTTTTAGAAAATTTAGAAAAAATTGATGAAACAAGACTCGCATTTCTTTACCAGCAAAACCCAATCTATTCTGAAATTGGATAAATGCAGCATTTTAAAAATAAGTGAGAAGTCTCTTACACTAACTGAATAAAAACAGGGGTTTAATATTGAGGATTAATGTGTATCCCTTTTCTTTGTGTATGACTTACAGACAGTACAATTCAAGGCACAACTTTATTACAGTTAAATGGTAAAATAAATCTTGTTTATGAGAGTTTATTTGAACCCCATTCTGAGTCATATATTGAGGTATGTAAGTGCTTCTGTGAAAGATTACCTTGCAGTAAGTATTCATCCTCCTGAAACATAAATTCTGCAAATTATTTTTAGATGTGTTAAAATGTAGCTCATTCAGCAAAGAATGAGCAGTCTGAATAACGAAAAGGAGGGATGTTAAAAAGAAAAGAAAAAAAGGCAGGCCTTGCAAATTTGCAAATAATATAATCACAGTGAATCTGCCTGGTATTGTCCATACTCTTGATTCTCTTAGCAAGATTATATCCTTGAAACAACACTTTTGATTTTGAGGGGAGAAGAGGGCATCTCCATGACAGCTACTAAGATAGTGCTTTTACATACAAGGAGAGAATAAGGAGCTCTTACTGGGTAAGTACATCCTTGACTATGATGGAGAGAAAGGTGCAGCAATCAAAACCAAATAGCCAGCTTGTAACATGACATACAAAGAAAGAAGCTGCAACACCACCGGAGTTTTCATGAGAGTTCTCCAAACTGCAATTTACTCCAAGGAAAGTATCATTTGCAAATACTGAGCAAGGCACTATCCATAGCCAAGCAGGGTAGGCAGCTCTCCAGAGCTAATCATCTGTACTGGTTTTGGCTGGGATGGAGCTGATTTTCTTCATAGCAGGTCTTATGGCGCTACGTGTGAGATTTGTGACCAAAACAGCGTTTGTAACACACTGACGTTTCAGCTATTGCTGAGCAGTGCTTGCAAAGCATCAAGGCCTTTTCTGTTTCTCACCCCACCCCACCAGCATTTGGTTGGGGAGGGCACAAGAATTTGGGAGGGGACACAGCTGGGACACAGGCTAATACAAATACAAACCTTTCAGTGCATCTCTTCTGGTGTGCTTTAAAACAGTGAACCTCTTCTAACAACTTCTGTCAGATTGTATCGTTATAGTACCTAAGCCAGAGCAGTATGAACAGCAAGACACACCTGAGAAGAGTGTAAAACACAAGACAAAGGCGCACTGATTACAAAGGTCAAGGAGGAAGGAACAATTAAAAAATGTAGCTGTGATGTAGTATGACACATGACCCCAGAATTAGCTTGTATTGTACCAGGACCTGTATAGAGCAGAAGAATTTTCCTACCTCATTTAAAATTGTCAAATGATGAAGAGAAGAAACAAGCAGAGGAAGAAGCAAGTAAATATTACAATTACACAGAGGCAGAGAACATTTCTGTTACACTAGTCATGAACGCTAAGTATGCAGATCAGTGCGGTAATTTCTAATTACTGAAAAGGAAAAGAATAGAGCCTCTCCTCAGAGTATGAACGCTACGATATCAGTGTTAATGACTATTCTACAATTGCAAAGTAACACTGTTTCAGTACCACAGCTATTACTTACCACCTTGTATTTTAAAAGGTCTGCTGAAAATTAGCTACAGCTGTACATTTTCACTCCCAGCCACAGTTTTTGCAGGATAAAGGCACCACTTGCAGACGCAAAGCATCCACAAAGGAGAAAAGAATCCTTTTCAGACACAGGTGAACCTTAACACTTAGGAGACAGTTCAATATATCAAGAAAATAATATTAGAATGTGAATTCAAGCAACTTCTTTGGAAAGCCTTTAGCTTTCTATAAACTTCTTATGAACTTCCTGACTTCTGCAGCCTTTGAGAGCCAGAGGATAAACCACACGAATAAATGCTACCCATGTCTACTGACTTTTCTAACTGTCCAACCTTTATTTAGTAGTACAACCAATTTTGAAGGTCCCTCCAGATATTCACTTCTCTGCTTCTCCACATTGTCAGGCCCCTGACATGCAGGCCAATGGTAGAATACTTCATGCCCCTTCTAGTAAACAGTTCTGGCTTCCAGAACAAGGAGACTGCATCCAAGAGTACCTACAAGAAATGGCCTCTATCACAGGCTGACTATTAAACCAAAGCAGGGCGGCAGTAGCTGTCGTGATCGAAAACAATGACGAAGACCATCTGAAAACCAGAGGCAGCTGAGTGTCTGCCCACAAACATTCCTGGACACATTTAGTTCGGTGGCCACTAAGCATGCTGCATTTCAATACTATCTGACTTGTCCGAGAGCCTGGCGTGACCTCGAGATGAACGTCCCAACAGGGTTTCCACTTTGCAGTGTCAGACACTCAGTCGGTGCCAGCTCGGAAGGGTCACTCTTCCAGTTTGCTGCATGGCTTAGTGTTTGGCACGTAGGTTACCTCGCTAGTCAGGAACAGCATGGATCTCATCCCAGCAAGGCCCTACAAAGCATGGGAACTCTTTGGGTTATCCTACTGTCATAGGCAGCAGTACTAACACCTTATCTACGCTTCTCTTCCTCCAAGAAGACACAGGAGCAGATTCACTGGCAGAAAGCGAAGCAAAGTTCCTCCAAATGCTCTAAGTATGACGAGACCTCTGGCTGCCCATTCACTGATCGGTCCAGACACAGGAGAACATCACCAGCCTTTCTGTATTTCCAAAGGGTTGTATGCTTAGTGGTGATTCTGCAATCCTACTCTACGTGATGCTGTCTAGCCAAGAAGCAGGAAACACTGTAAGAGGAAAGTAAGGGAATTATAATCATCGGGGTTTGTAGGAGAATGGGGAAACTGTTTCTTTTGAAAGGGGAAGCAAACACAAAAAAATCTTGCAGCACATTCAGCCAAGCTTACTGAGGTGAGCATCTGTTTTCCATACTCTTTCCACAAAGTACATGGAGATCCTGCCAGTAAAGCTCTAAACTGATGTTGCATTTAACTACTACTGCAGCCTTTACTTCACCATAAACTTACCTCATCAAAGCTTTTTATATTAACAGGAATAAGGCCAGGTCTTACTTACTGATGTAAATCCAGAAAAAGCATCACCGAAACCCATAGATACACCAAGTTTCTGTTTGTGCGTGTAAATCACATACTTACTTAATACTCACTTGTTTACTTAAATAAGGAATTTAAGTCCATACAAAAGGAGAGCCAATTAAAAACTCATAAGGAAAAGGGAAAACTAGTAACACATAAGTAAAATAAATTATATAGGAGCACTGCTATTAATTTCTAGAGTCAAGCTAGAGTTAGGATTTAAATGCTCATTGAAATATATACAAGATTTTTTTTCCTGTCCCTTGTGTACTGTAAAGGACTTAAAAATAGTATGACATCTGGGATCACAGCTTTGCTCTTACAGCTTTTAAAATATATGAGCAAAAGTACTTGCATAGCTATTTCGGTCATTCACTGGGGGAAGTTATTTGAATTTTCACATAGTCTGGCAACACATCTGCAATTATTTTGTGTTATTTAGAACACGTTTCATGAAACATAATTCCAATTAAAGAGCTGCTCTATATTTAAATTTGACCATTTATAATTTTTAAAGGTTGGGTAAAAGAAGAGGATTTAAATGTATTGAGGGTGGTATTATCACTACCACTGGTTTCTGTTTCTATAGCAGTTTTTATCCCAGGATTGCAACATGTTAATTAAGGCTTCTGTTCAGAAAAGCCTTCGTCTCCAGGAAGGCTGTTTAGCACATGCTTAGTGAGACTCATGCATAAGCTTAGATTTAAGTTCATTTTAATGTGACTTCCTGAACAGTGATGTGGCTTTAGCACATAGGTAAGGGAGTTTTTTCTCTTTGCAACTAACCAAATTTCGTACTCTCCCTGAGGTCTTCTCAACTCACATAGTCACTTTCTTTAATGATTTTTGCTCTACTGTAATCCAGAGAAATTAAACATGGACAGACTGAGATCCACTTTTTCCAATCTGGTCCTTAATTTGGGGGAGATTTCCTTTTCCAGACCAGCCTAGAATCCTAGGGATTTTTCTGAAAAAAGAAGACCTAGCTGTGTAAAAGGGGGAACTCAAACTAGGCTACTTGGATTTACTATTTCTTTCATATTTGGCTCTAAAATTGCAGAAAATTAGCTTGTTATAGAAACATTAGATCTGTGGTCACCATTAATGTCAAGGAGAGTCATTACAATTTACAGCCTCACAAAGTCAACAAACACATAACAGAATGTAACACATTTAAAGGACATAAAGAAAAGCAAAACTACACCCTATTTGGTAACTGTTACACATGCTTCAGGAGTTTCCCTTGAGGATATATTTATGAGTTCTGGGTAGAGTGATTTAACCCAGTAACGTGTTGAAACCAGACAGTTCCATTCCCAGCACTGGGACCCCAGTAGACACAAACCTGATGTCTTCCAGAGATGTGCAATCATGTTAATGCAACAATGAATCCAAGCTAACCTCCTAAATCCCATAAAGATGGCACTTCTTTTCCTGTTTCAAGCTCTAACTTGAAGAGTATTGCAATGCACGGGAGGAAGGGTTTGCAAGAGAGCAAAGGGAATGAGAAATCCACTTTCCATTAGCTCATAGGAACGGTGAAGAACATCTGACCCAGAGTCTTACCCACCCTGAACTGTCCCAGCACGTTTCAAGAAAGCTGGCAAGGTCATACGACCAAGAACAAACACTTAACATATCGCATCCTTGTTGTGTACGTGTACATAGTATTTAATATTTTTCCTGTTTCTCTAAAGCGTTCGGCCTCGGTCTGGCAAGCGGGCTGCACATCGCAAGTTGCACGCTTAGTTTTTGTCATCGCTAAGTTCCAGCAGTGCTCACCGAACTCCTCTTGCAAACCAAACTGCAATCGCCAAGCTCAAATAAACTTTTGTTCTCCTTTACGCAATGGCTGGCCATCAGAGGTAGGAAAGATAGCAGCATTTTATGTGGTCCAGCTGAAGTCTTAACCTGCACCTGATATTTGTAGATCAGCACCAGAAAGACAGGTGTTTTAATAAGGTAAGTGTTGATAGAGTTTGATAAACACATCTTTGGAAGTAGCACTTAACAGCACTTCAATACTGATGCTCTTGAGGCCCTGCAAGTATAAATTCCTTTAGAACTATGTGTCAGGAAGATCGCTGGGAGGAAAATCCCCTCTGTTGGAAAATTCTTGCTGATCTCACAAATAACCAATATAATAGTAACTAACTATGGCAGTTCAGCGCTTTGGAATAAGTATATGTGTACACCCGCTTCCCAAACACACAGGAGAAGTGGCAAACTTTGCTATTTACTCAGAGATTAACAAGCACTGTGAGGCAGGAATCCTAAAAACAGGCTGAAGAGAAGGATTTCTGATGAGCTCTGCCAACAGCTCCTTCCTGCTGCAATCGCTGGGAGCTCCCAGGCAAGCACTGTGAAGCGCTCACTCAGTGCAACACCTTATGCATAAGATTGCTGAAAAACACTAGAGGTTTTGTCATTTCAAACCACAACTTTTCCCTGTCCCAGAAACACAAAGGGCCTGTGCGAAGCAGAGAGCTAGCAGCACAACGCAATGCTTATTAAGCCAACAGCTGGATTCTGTCCTGACTTCAATTTCTAATTTCAGAGCTTAGCCTCAAGCAATGTATCATTACTTGTCTCATACCGAAGTAATAGCAACACAGGTAATCACAACAACACAATTTTTGCAGAAAATCTCATTTCCAAAAGTAGAACGCAAGACACCTTGCCCGGTCCCTGCTAACACTCACTGTTTGAAACTCCATCTGCTTTAGATATAATAAAACTCTGAAAACACGGACTTTCTGTGGAGCTCGCAGGCACATTTCTCCACTCAAAAAATTAACAGGATCTTGAACACTAAGAGTTACTTTTTCTAAACGTGGTATTCAAAGAGGGTACTTGAGCAGGACTCTCATTTGGGGCTTATATTTCTGGTGCATCTGGCAGTGAGAGGTAAACTAGAGATCAACACTATGGTTTGTCACTGACATCTGTTGAATGTTACAGATTCAATGCTTCCCATGATCTGAGTACACAAGTCTACAGGCTCTCAGAGATGGCAGCCCCTCTTCTGAAGGTCTCAAACAGCTTTGGATCTGAAGGGAAAAGATGATACAGACCACTCTGCTCTCTTTCAATACTTTGAAAGAGAGACCTACTGGGACAAGCTGAAGCTCAATTCCCAAATGCCAGCTGGAGAGACCTGTACATTGATGAAATTACTCCAGAATCTGGGTTTTGTTGAATTTTGTCTATATTCCAGGTGCCTAGTGTCCTGGTTAAGTTCTCTGAAAAACAGTCCAAATACATAGACAGCCCAAAGTTGTATGCTATCATGCAACTCTTGCTACATTGCAGATAATTTAGCTGGCTACAGAAAGTCAGAAGCTACTCTGATATGTCATACTTGCAAAACATTATTTTGCTGCTATTAAAGCTAATAATGACATAATAAAAACATTATTAACATTTGAATTACAATTAGATTACCAGTTTATTAATATAAAAAATTTAGCATTATATGTTATTTCTTACATTATTCTCCATAATAATAAATATCTGGCATTATAAAGCTGTACACTGGCAAAAGACACTTTCTTAAATATTTGTTTTGCTTGACATCAAAAGCAGGAAGCCTGAACTGTTTCCCACCAAGAACATCCTGGAAAAACTCTTCGGGAATTGCAGCCCCCTCAGAAATACCACACACCATCACATAACACTTATTTAAAACACTTGAAAGAACGTGAGGCTGACACAAGGTATCAGATCATGCTTTCAGTCTCCCCGGCTTGCTTTTTTGTATGCCATTTACCATCTCGCCAAGACATTTATTCCACCTTTCAGACCATTATTCATAAGGAGATTTATTTTATTTGTGTAAACACTGTGATCAGCATCATTTTGCAGAGTATGCATTGATCTCTTCAGGTCTGTGCTCACAGAAGCGTCTTGAGATAGTCAACTGGCAGATGTTGCCCTCAGTGACGAGAAGCTTGTCCTAAACACTGCAATCAAATATTAGGTCTGATTACAATGTTGCATACATACACTTTTTCTAATTTGGATTAAGTCTATTGAAATAATGCCATTTTCCCAAGCCAGCCCCAAAACCAAGAAGGTCCCTCAGCGGCAGCAAAGGTCCCCATGGAATTCTAGCAGAACACGAAAGGAAATGTGTTAAGGGCTAAATTAAATCAATCCTTCACACAGGCAGAAAAGGACAAAAAGAATACCAGAGTAGTTTCTCCTTGCCATGCTGTGAGCACCACGAGCTGTAAATGGGTGAGGGGAAGCAGCATTGTGGCCCTATCCTGCACTACCCTGGGAGTTAATTCAATCCTGCCACCCCAAAGGGTGGTAGAGCCTGTTATGGAGACAGGGCTTCTGAAGCATGACATCTCTGAGCTGCACATTTCTGCAGGATTGGGGAGCGTTCAGGGGAAAACATTGCTACAGGTTCACCTTGGCTTTATCCTTCCTCCTCCTCCACAAATCTGCTACTGGCCACTGCAGGAGACATAATGCTAAACTAGGCGGACCTTTGGTCTGCTCTGGTGTGTCCATTCTTATGTTCAACCTCACACAACTTCAGGGCTTTCTTAGGAGGGGTTTTGTTTTCCTGAAGCGTGTTTCTCTTTCTCTTTTTGAATAGTGAGGCTCATCAGATGTCAGCTAATGTTTTTCTCTCTCCCAATGACCCCTCAGCTCATATTCTTCCCCCAAAGCATTTCAAAGTCTCTGAAAGATACACCTAGGTTTCATAGGTATTTCATCTTTACAATCTGGCTTCTATATCGTCTATAGTTTTTGAAAAGCACCACCTAATTCCTACTATTAAGTCTTCAAAAAATGTTATTTTTAATAGAGGCTGCTTCTGTTCAGCGTGTTTTTGAAATCACGCTAATTACACAGTTATCTTCTGGCACAGCTGCACAGATGTGTGCGGAAAGACCTCCCTAGAAGCCTTACGGTATACTCGCTCACCGTTGATATTTCAACTGTTTCAGTACATATCGGGTTATTCTGGACTGGAAACCAGGTGAAGATGGTTTCAGCCAGACACTGCTGCAGTGGAGAAGCTGCGACTTCTTCCCCAGGCAGCAGAGGCCCTAAATCTCTGCAGAAGGGAAAGATAAGACCTTAAACTGCAGCAGCTAAACCCACCCAAGCTTTCAGTCAGAGCCCTCCTTCAGGAAGTTTCACTCTTAGATCTTAGAAAAGGTCACAAATTTAAAGGGATATGAAACAAAACTGTTGTTGCTGCCTAATTTTCAAGGCCGTGAGCAAAAGGTTTCTCAGGGGCCTTGAAGAAAATGTCAAGGTACAGAGAATTTGTTTCATAAAAACCTTCGCTGCCCAGATTAAAGTTTACTACTTTCAGCCTGCAGAGGAATCAAAGGAAAACGAAAATAATGCACATACTATAACAACCCCAAGGCACAGCGTGGTGGGTTGAAGAAAAAAAGCAGAAAGGAATAATTCACAGCAAGGTTAGAGAAACATAAGAGAAGAATTACAATAATGTAACATAACAGGTGTAAGAACGCAAAATGAATGGATTAGCTAGAGCTGGATCAAGATGAGACACTAGCGTGGCCTGACCTTTAGAGCAAAGGTGTACAAACAGTAAATTACTGCCAAAAGCAGTTTGTGATCTACTGCCAGCAGCAGCTAATTTGCTACAGTGGAAGAGGAGGGGTGACATGAGATTACAGCTGCCATTTATACGTGGGAGAGGACAACGCAACGCATTATTTCTGGGCAGCACAGTGCTAGCCAAACAGAGCTGGCAGGCAACTTTTTACTACGTTCCTCGGCAGGGTTCAGGGATATTTCACTGGCCCAGGCGACGTCTGAGGCATGTAGGAGAAAGGGAAACAAGCCCCAGAGTTGCTGCATACAGGTAGGAAGACAACAGCCCGCGCTTGGAGTGGCGCAAGGGTAATGACTGTGAAACGGTACAGACTAGGTGAGGTAACTGGATTTTGCATGCACAGTGTGTGGGGGCAAATTCCCATGGGAACAAAAAAAAGTTGAATGTGTCCCATCCTTACTATGTTTGCTATATATTCAACATTGGGTGAGAGACTAGAGAGCTCGATATTACGTCTGAGAAGATAGCTACCTATGACAGTAATTCTTAAAACCGTTTTGGGTTGGACAGGGGATGCACTGTAAAAGTGCTTGTCCTGTACAGAGAAACAGCAGATGATCCAAGGTCAGCAGATGGGCAAAGGGTTACTTCAGAGATGTCTGCAAAAAGGCAATTTGGAAAGAGAGCCATTATCTGCAGGTCAAGCTAAAAGATTGTGCTGTATACCAAAGTGAGGAGAGCAAAGAGGACCCCTAAGGAGATCTCAAACAGTATTCATGCTTGAGCTTTATTCATTTGGTTTGATGTCATAAATTTATGATCCCCGTAAATGGATATTGTTCCCCAGTTGGTCTTTATAGCTGCTCACAAGGTAATACACTGACAGCACTGCTCAGCTTTTACATCATTCCAAGATGGATAGGAATCATAGATATGATATATTTGCATATGAGAAGAGCCCTTACCTAGTGAAAAACAAAGTTTTAAACATTAGGAGACAGCCTAAATAAATAAATATGGCTATCTCTGTGTGTTTAACTGTTTTAATTAAATGAGTTGTGTTTCTCTATCATGAAGCTGCTATAGTCACACACGCTGGAATGCCACTGTGCTTAGCAGAATAAAAATTCACTTCCCCAAAGAGCTGACAGGCAAGTCCTCCTGTGAGTCAAATTAGTCTAGAATAAATTTAAAATTTATCAGATGCCATAAGAGCTTGCAGTTTTACTAGCAAGTAAGAAATCTCCTTGAGTTTATGAACTTAGGAACCTAATTGTAAACCAAAAACAATTATAAAACTGTGTATCATAGGCTGTTGTTAGACACTCTCCAGTTAAACATCAAAAAAATTTCCATTACAATATTATTTCATTCTACATTCTTTGGCTTTAAAACTGTTTTTTGTTATAGAAGCTGTATAATTTCTCTGCTACATTCAGATGTGAGACTCTAAACTGTAACATCCTATAAATACATGAGAGATAAACTTCCAATATTTGGTTGTTACTTAATAAAGGAGGAGAAAGACAGAGAAAAATAAAAAGAACTTTGGTGACATAATCTAGTTGACTTCCTAGTATAAAAAGAATGAGACTAACTGACTACCTTTAACACGTAGGCCATCTTATAATAGAGTGGGAACAGACGTCTTTAAAATCTGACTTCAGCACTTTGCAAAAACCTGCTTCTCAGCTAGAAACTCATGGTAAAATGAAACCACAGGTACAGCAAATGCCTGATTTGGCATAATGTTTTCTAGTAATTCTGCCAAAAATGGTTAATAGGATTTGGATACATTCTTATTAGGAGGTGTTTCAACACAGTATTTTCAAAGGATGGTACTTTCTGCTTTTGGTACCAAATTTTCCTCTTCGTTCTTTTCAGAGAACTTGAAAATGACCCTACAAGGGGTTATTGACAAATGATGTTTGTTATCTAAAGTGGCTAGCAGAAGCATATCCTCCTCGCAGCATGAAAGCACATTATACTGATATGTTATAGAGAGCCAGAAGCCAAATAAAAATTTTCTCCCACAGCCTATGGAGTCTGACAATGATAATACTTTAATTACAAAACTGAAATTCAGGCTATGTTGGCTGAAAGGCTTCCCAGAGCTCACCAGTCATTCTGAGTTTGATGCTTTTTTCAAAGAGAAGCCACAGAAGTCAGAAGAAACTTCTGAGGCTGCTCAGTTTTGACCCCATGCCAAGTGCAGCTTGAGGGCACAAGTTCTGATTATTTGGGGGTTTAGTCTTGGGTTCCACTCAAATCCCCCCGTACCAAGCAAAATTCAGAGAAAATAGGAAGCCTCCCACCACTGTTGTATCCCATCTCAGCAATTGACTGGGAACACTCGTTCTGTGACTCCTCTTTAAAACTGCGGAATAAACCTCAAAGCAGCTAATTGATGGAAATTTATCTTTGCCTAATGTGGCCACCCAAGATGCTGTGATATTACTAAGTACATAATAGAGAAGCAAGCAACTACACTCAAGCCAGAAGCACGGTCAGTGCTGAAGATACAGGCTTTTCTGTGAATGCTCCTCGAGAATGTTAATCTACAGACAAGAGAAGTAGAGAGACGATTTCAAAGTATGGGGAAATGGGACAAAAGCTACAGTAGGGTATATATACTGCATGGCTTCAGAGAAGTTGTGTGTGCCAAAAGCAACTGCTCCAGCCATGGGTCAGTGGCGGAGAGGGCAGCCGCTCTGCGAATGAAATTCACATCTGGAAAATCACTCTCCTCTGACCTTGTGGGCCCCAAACACATCCTCCCCTCTGGGGGGTGGTTGGCTCACAGGATCAGTAAAATTCACTCACCTGAAGATGTTCTAGGCATTTTTTAACTTACCTATTTCCCTTCCCTACAAAAGTAATGAAATTCTTTTCCAAGCTAATACTAACAGATCTCTCACAGTAATTTGCTTTCAGTTTGCTATAGTCGAAGTAAGAAAATTCTTAGGCGTGGTTTAAATCTGAAATTAAGCTTCCTGTTCTCTGTATGGCTTTGTAGTAGGTTCAGATAGCAAAAGCAGGTCTACACATAAGAGAAACTAACATTATTTGGGCTTTTGTTCCACTCTTAATAAACAGATAGGGCACTTTGTCGCTTCAGAGTGTCTACTGCATGCCTAGATAGTTATTCAGGTAAGCCAGAAGAGTAACAGAAAGCTCTCCAGAACCACAGTCAAAGGCAGAGTAGTAAATAGCCTTAACGTGTGTGAAGAGTGCAAGAGAGTAGAGACCGAGTCTCACTGATATGCTGGACTGACCTTCTGCTGTTACCCACCAGTAATTTGGAACAGAACAGATTTTCCTGTATGTTCAAGTTCTGCTTCATGTATGAGAATAGGACTGGGCACCAGTTAGGTCTTCCTGATTCTTATGGATGGTATAGACTCCTGACATAAAGGTTTAATCCAGCAACACATGCCAATCAGAAAGTACACTCAGTAACTAAAGAGTACTGCTGTTTCTAGCCCGAGCTGACCCCTATTCTGCAACAGAGTCTAAGGTGGCTTTGCCTTATGCAGATTAAGAAATCTGCCTTCTCTCTCCTTCCAGTCTGAAATTCTTAACTGAGCATACCAGAACTGAGAACCAAAGCCAAGCTGTTTACAAATTATAATGATAAATTATAACAGTTATTGAGGTTCATCGCAGCTGGATTTGCTGAAGCGCATACGCAGTTAACCAGTACAACCAGTGAAAACTCACCGTTCCTCCTGATACTAGTTTTGTCATTTAATGCCATGAAAAAACATGGATTATTTTTTCCATTAAGGAGATTTGTAACGTTGCACATTGTTCCATTAGCAACTGAGGGACGACTCTTTCAAAGAACCAGTGGAAAGACAGAGTTCAGAGATGAAAAGAATAAAAGGATGAACAAAGGATATGGTGACTTTTTAAGGTGATGCAAACGTCTTTTCTAAGTGCTTTTGAACTGAACTTCACACATGCCTATTCCATTCTCCTTTCTAAGCCAACTCTAATGGCTCTTTTAGCATTCTGATGACACATGCATATGGATGGAAATCTCTCCTGAGCTCCCTGAATGCTTTAAAAGCCCAAGAGCCTGCATTTTAAGTATTTAACCAGAGCACTTGCTTTCAATGTATGTATCACCTTGCAAATTACCAGTGCTACAGAATATTCAAGCCAGCCCATATGGGACCAAAGTTATACTAAACCAGACAGCAGCCCCGCTGCCATCACATATGTTCTGAAATAACCCTTGGTCAAAGCCTCAGAACTACAACTGTGTAGGCTTTCATGTAAACCAATCCATCATTTATTTTGTTTGTTGCCCAGCACTAAGACTTGTAAACCATGTCTCAGTTTTCCTGCAATACAATTACTTGCTGATATTGTGCCAAGTTCAGACTAATGGTTTTCATGCTTCATTAAACATATTTGGAGTGGGGAACCTACAAACAGGTTTCAAACTAACTTGAACAGATTTTATTATTAAGTTTTTCATAAATGTCCAACTTCTCAGCTTGTGGCTCTGTCCTCATAAACATTTAAAATATATAGTTAATACATCAGCTTCCCAGGAAGTGCCATATTAGCTGTTGAGGTTTTCTCAAGATGAAATTGATAAAACAAGTGCCTAGTAATGGCCCTCCAGATGAGATAAAGATCTCCTCTTCTGCCTTCCATTAGTATTGTCTGGCTTATTTCTCCACACTGGCTCATCATCATAGGTGTATGTGTGTGTATATATATATATATATATGTTGGGGGGGGGGGGGGGGGGTATGTCCGTGGGGTTTTTTTCACATGAAGGAAAATAACAGGCCATTGCAATTTTGTACAAGCTGTCACTAAGGAATCAAAATAATGCTCCAGCCTCATCTAGCCTTTCCTCATGTCATCATTTTCTACTGCACAAAACGAAGCAACTCTATAATAAAACGTACTTATCTTTTACACAAGATCCTCATATATATGTATTTAGCAAAATAGGAGGGCTTAGAGCAGGCATGACAGTATACTCCAGGAGATGGAAAGAAGCCTGAGCGTAAATACGAGGTTATGACATATGTCTTTCCTATGATGACACAATAAAAGCCTGTATTTTGATTAAGTCTTCCTTGAAACTGCAAGTCCAGATTCCCCATACATAGCAGTCTATAAGCAGCTTAAGCCTAGAGTGGGCTAGCAAGCTGGATGAAAGTGTGGCTTCTGCTCCAGTTCAGGCTCTAGTCCTCCTGCTGTTTGAGGGTTTAGAAGAAGAACCCGGGATTGAGAGCATAGGCTGGCTATTCTCTCACTTCCAAAGTCTATTTACAAAACATATTTTTGGTCTTTATTTCCCAGTTGTCTCCTAGGCACTTGAGAATACTAAAAGCTGAGAAACAACATTTATGCACATACCGCATCTTTGTTTTGACTTGTTAATAAAGATTACCATTCAATTTTACTTTCTAGCTCAATAGAAGCTATCATGCTTGGGGGCCAGGGGGAAGAAGTACATTTTTACTTCCCTTAAGTGTATAAGCCATGAAGATTAGCATTTTTTAATATCAATATCACTGCATCCACATATGAGAGTATTAAAGAAGGTAAACTTTTTTTTTTTTTAACCTATGCCAGGATAATCAAAAAGTTATAAGCCACACGCAGAGAAACTCTGAAGGCAGAGATATCTGGTAATAGGCTGTTCTCCATGGTTGTATTCTGCCTGGAACAAGCTCCCTCCTAATCTGAAATAGCCCAAGTCTACTAACTGCCAGGGCACATTGCAAGGTGCCTGTATTTGTGCAGAGCGTGGTAGAAGATAGGTATTACATCTGTGTGTGGGAGAAGCATTTCGGTTTCCGGCAGAGGGCTGATTTCTGCTTGCTGCTGGGGTAAGCTGCTATTTAATTTCACGGTGAATTGTGTCAGAGCTCTGTTTTTCTTTGCAGTATAAATCCTAGTAAATTTCCAAACACAATATAAGTTTGCTTTAAACAACCTATTCTCATTGTCCATTGATGGACAAAATTCTAACCTACTAAAATGAGTATAATCCACTAAAATCACTTTACCCTGTGGAGGCAGCAGTGCATCAACAGCTTACGCGAAGTATCAACCTCTCTCATAGTTAAATGGTCTGAGTTTCACATGAACTGGCTATCTCTATTTTTAATACACATAGCCCCATCAAGCGCTGTCCAGTAGAGAACGGATGTAGCAACACCCATTTTAAAGATGAAAAACTCTGACACAGACAAGCTATGGGCCAAATAAACTGTGCCTAATAGGATTTTTCAAGAAGTCTTGCACGCCTCTTCAGAGGCTTCAAACACTGTGACAATCTGGCTTCTCTCCGCTAAGTCACTCTTCTTGTTTTGTCCTGCATGCATTTCACTGCCACGGGTGGAGGTCTGAAGCAAAGCCTAACACAGTTTCCAGACAGCAAGAACATTTTACACTTTAGAAACAAGGTACTCGGTAAGAAACATCATCATACTAAGAACAAAGTATACCAAGTCTTTAAGTCACGTATAATTTATCGGCAGTTGTTCAAGGTTATTAATTGGAACCAAGTTATTCACCCAAGGAGAGACAGTAGCAGGCAGAAGTAGAGTTATACAGATATTACAAGAAACCCAGATGCACAAAAGTGTCAAAGCTGTAAGAAAACTTCATCTCACTCGTCCTACCACAGGTGGATAGTGTATC
This sequence comes from Astur gentilis, assembly GCF_929443795.1. Classification (NCBI taxonomy): domain Eukaryota; kingdom Metazoa; phylum Chordata; class Aves; order Accipitriformes; family Accipitridae; genus Astur; species Astur gentilis. The sequence goes on from NC_064891.1 coordinate 19,309,016, forward strand.
TGCTAAGACAGAGGAGGCCGATAATTTTATCAAAGTTTCATCTTACTATGACTGTTTCACTACACAAGCTGGTTTTCACAATGCCATTTTTCCTATCAGCTCTAAAATTTCCCTTTAAAAACCTCTACTGATCATTTTCCCCCTCACTCCTTAGCCCAAATTTTCTGATTTCTGACTGACAGTTAATATATTCCACTGACAAATGCTGGCATACGAATGTTTACTTAAGTACTTAAAATGTGTCACGTTTGGTCAGCCCAGCAACCTGGACTAGGTGTTTCTGGTACTCTATTGTCTATTACTGTTCTTTGTCAAATTTTAGAAATAATTTTGAAATGGTGTAATGAGAACTACCAGCATACCACAGCTTTAAAGGGCCATATAATACTGCTCTGCTTTACTCTCATTTCCACTGCTCATTATTCTCAAGACCAAGTTTGATTTTTTGATCACCAAGCAGCAATATTCTTAACTTCACTTTTTTCCTGTGAAATGCTCAATAAAACACCCAAAACATTTTATATAGGAAGGCTTCCTGGCCTTAGGAATGTTTTTTCATGACTGGGGTTGCAACTCCACAGTAGTTTTTGTGCTCTAAATTGAGGATGCCATAGTCCCACTCTTCACCTCCCTCCTGTCCCCTCTCTCAGCATCCTTTCTTCCCTTGTGCCAGCTCTAGTCCTTGTGTAAATGCAACGTGAGCACTTCGGGGCTTTTCACCTGGATCAGGGCCTTGAACCCTCTCCTTAGTAGCCAAGTAATCACAGCAGGTTGAGGTTTGGAGGTGGTAGTGCATGCCCACATTGACTGGCTTGGTACAGACAGTGCTCTCTGACCAAGCCCAGTTCAGACTAAAATGCTTCAACACTGAACTGACATTATTTTCTATGACAAAATAAAAAATCCAATGGAAGGACTTTATTCAGTGGGGTTTGGATTGAACAGAAAATACGTGACCTGTTAAAAAATGATAATTTCTTTCTGAAAGAAAACGTCCCTTCAGCCTCTCCATTAAAGTACACAATGTTCGCAGACATAGGTACATCTTACATAAATTACTGATGGTCCAAACAACATATGGTTTAGTTTGAATATTTTATTCAGCTCTGTCATGGGATTTAACTTTAAGTGAAGTCTTAATTCCATCTGAAAGGCCCCCAAGACTACTTCCCTAAAAACAAACCAAAATCAAAGAAAGTCTTGGACTGAATCCAGGCAACCCATTATAATTCAGAATTCAAAAGGCAATGTCACAAAGAATGATCTAAAGTCACAGGAAAGGACAGAAATAGCACAAGAAAGCTTTTTCTCACACTCTGTCTAGCGTATTTTATTTGTGTGAGAAATTGTAAGGGAAACAGTAGACCTCAGATATTTTCTGTGTATTAAAACAACATATGCTGTTGAAGAGTACCCTCTTGAACAGTGTCTGGCAGGCTTTGTCTGCATTTAAGAAAATGAAACACAATGTATCGTTACTGTCCTCATTCAAAGATATAGGAACGGACTTACCTGTTGTCAAGTACTCCCTTAAGGTAGACTGGGACTAACAGAAATAGGATATGAAAGCTCATCTACCCATTAAGCTCTTGTCCAGGTTGTGGTAGCAAAGTACTTTTCGAAAATACCATATAAATGAGCATCAGATATGAAAGATTTCACCTACATTTCAGGTCGTGAGGGGAACTTTCCCTGCACACACACACAAACATATATAAATTCTCTGAAAGCCTGCCCATGTTTCTCTCGAATATCACTGATTTTACATTTTCATTGTAAAATTGTCATTCTGAAGATGCACTTGAGACAACCCCACATTGTTGAGCTACCTGATTATCACCCAGTTTGACTGCTTTTTCCACATGTGTCTTTATTTAGCTAACCTTGCTTTGTCTTGCTTAGTAAAAACCCTTGCTTTTCCTGACTGTCATCCAGGAAAACAGTTAAGCCCATGCCTAATTGACAACGCACATGAGCCCTGGCCTCTGCTCTCCCTTCCACAAGCAACCCATTTTGCTGCTCTGCTACAGCAGCATAAACAAGTCCTCGGTGAGCCTACAGCTACCCAAACGAGTGGCTCGCCATTGACTTCAGCAGGCTAAGGAACAGATCCCATTTTTTTGCTCTTTGGTCACCTCAAATATTCCGTTATAAACCTATAATCAAGCCCACAAGGGTTGCCGTTTTATGCACTGACCCAAGCATCCTAAATCCCAATGTTACAATTAAGTTTCTTCGTCAAGGTCTGTCTTGTAAGCAAGCTGATAAGGTCTTTCTGATGTAGGTTTTTGTTGCTGCCACTTGTCAGTGGCCTACATTTGATTCTTTTCTTACCCATGTTGCCTAGCAGGGGAAAAGCATATAGGTGCCTAATAATGAACTCAAAGTAAGATTCAAATCATTGAGGCTTCATTTATAGCTCTGCGAACATAGGGCCTCAGAGCATTCTAGTTTTGTCATTTATTTTGTATTTGTAAATCCTACTCTGAGTGTAAGGGGATTATGAGAACTGCTGGGAACAAGGGAATAATAATCCTTACCAATATTTCCTTTGAAACGCAGACCTTGAGTTCCCTAACGGTAAATCTTTCCAGTGGATTAGTCACAGAGACTCACTGTGAGAACATCATATCTCTGCTAAAGTTAAATGTCTCTTCTAAACATATTTAAAACCATTTACTTCATTTATGAAACAGCTATTTTTCAATTGATGTTGTTCTGCTTACTGATTACTGAGAAAAGTTATTAAGTTTGCATTTAAAGACATTCAAGGTTAAAAAAGCTTTTCTTTCATTCATTAAGTATCTGCAGGAAAATAGCCTTTTCTACACACATTTACACTAGAATAAATACTGAACTCTTTCACTGTTTAAATTACATTAGAGGAGAACTCAAGACAGGCTTGATTTGAGGGCTTTTGCCCAAATCATAAAAATAAACATACGAGAGAAAGGAAGTAGAAAAGGATTCTTCAAATGACGACGTGTATTAGATAACTTCATCAAACACCTAAGTATGGTATTAACAGGCTAAGTAAGTGTCATAAACAGTGTCCTAATTAGAGACAGAATGTATATTCATTCACTGTCCTAAAGACTGTCCTTAAAGGCAGTCTTTCTTTTAAGACCAAACTACAACTAGTTTCTTTTTGCTCCTAGTGTTTCAGTTAGCCATCACCATAAATTAATTACATTTACTCATTTAAATAAAGTATAAATCTTTTATTTACTGAGTGATTTCAGTCCAGTGCTGATGTGAAGTAAAACGTTCACTTGTGAAAAAGAAAACAAGTCCATTTTTTATAGGATTGCATTGAATCACATGAAAGAAGGTGCAAGAAACCCACTGCACCTAAAACTAGGGATGGTAAGCATCATCTAGCCTGTGCAAACCAGTTATCTAAATCAAGAGTCTCCAAACCTAAAACAGGAGGGAAAGGACTGAGATTCCCCCTTCAACTACTTATGAAAGCATGAGAAAGAGGAGCTATACTACTGCTTGTCAAACCAAGTATGGCTGGAAAAGGAAAGGGCTTACTCCCAAATATAGAAAATTAAGACACTGCAGTTGCACTACTATGAGCAAAACAGAGGGTTAATCCCAATAATAACGTTCATGTTATTTTCATCAGCCCTCATAGCAAACTGTGTGGCATAAAATCCATTGTTCAGAAGCCACATGTTATCAAACCAACCTGATAGCAAATTCTAAAAGCACTTTAATAAGATTCTTGCATTGTGGAGACAGCCCAGGGAACACATATAATCAGAAAAGCTGAAATATTATTACTGTGCATAAACTGCACTATCATCGCTCCTAGCTCTTTGTTTTGTTGTGTGTTCGTTATTTTAATTTTACGAAAGCATCATCATGTTCTTCCTTAATCTCACCTCCGTTTATACACACCACCAGTGAGCATCTCACTAATGAGTTTTCTAATTTTTGTGAGATTTATCTCTATGTCTCTCTTGCTTTCTCTCTTCATCTCATTATTTTCAAATGAAATGGCATTAACATTACCCTTAATAAAAATATTATTCTCAGATGTAGTCTTTACAAGTCCTGCTCTAATACCTTCATGAGATTTATCTCTGAGCAAAGACATCATGGTGGCAATTTAAGACTCAGAACACTAACTGTGCTTGAATTCCTTCCAACCCAAGTACAGTTGGCTGAGAATTGATTTTCCATTGCAATGCGGTGTTGGCATGCCTGCACTGTATAGAGTAGGCTGCCTGCCAGCCTTACCACTGCCATGCAGGAGTAATAACATAATATTATATAGACTTACAAGTTTATTTCTCTGCAAGCTCCCATGAAAAGAACTCAAACTTTTTCTTGACTAGAAGCAATATTGCTATTTGATTGACATTCCTTCCAAGGGAAGCTAACTCATTAGAAATTCCTGCTCTGAAATATAACTTTAATTGACTCCGTAGTGGAGAAACTCTACTGCAGACACTTTTGTGGAGTCTGATCTAGGTTCTCCGCAGTGGCTTCTAAGGCAGGCACGGTGCATTTGCTACCTGGTTATAAATCCCAGTCTGACACCTCTTGGTCTTTAGTCTAAGAGAAACACTGAAATTCTGTGCTTGACACCCATGACCCTGTTTCCTCACCATCTTCTCATGGGTTATACACACGGTAGGTGCTGATCCAAAGCAACAGTTTCAGAAGTACTTTAAGCAGAAATAAGGTAGGAATTTTACTTAAAGCCAAAGATTTATACTCCACAGAGCTACCAGCCACTCACCTACAACTAAAATGCTACCTTTGTGCCATTGGAAGTGTAGGAGGTACCATGAAGAGGATCAGAAAACCCATTGGGGCTAAAGGGGACCGATGAGCTTCCTGGAGTCATTTCAGCTCCAAACTGCTCCCTAAGAAGACTGTACTGGCACAAACAAGGGAGTGGAAAGAAACAGAGTGAAAAAGATGGACTGCTTCCTTTGATGGTGCACCAGCATAAGGCGCTCATAAAGCTACCACCTAAGAGTCATTTTGGTGCTTGTGCTACCCAGCGAGGCTGTGGTTCCACAGACATGTTTCATTTCACATTCATTCTCATGGCACCGTGACCTCTTATAATCCCCTTGGTGGTACAGGTAAATATATTGGGGAATGTATGCAAAGAAGCACTTCTGGGGGGTAAGGAAGTGAGTATATAACAGACATCATGACTTCTGGTGTACAGATGAATTTGAGGGGTATAATTCAGGTTCCAGTCTGTACAGAAATACAGTGGATTGGCTGATTATTTTATTTCTTGTTTCAAAGCCTTCTTTTCAACATAGTATTGAAGAACAGATCTAGAAAATTAAAAGAAAAAAGAGAGAGAGGGAGAGAGCAGAAGAGAGGAAAAAAAGCTCTATGGAGTTTGAGTATCAAAGGTCAAAACTGTAATTCTGAAAACTCCCATCAGTCCCCAATTAATCTTGGGCATGGTGTAGGAGAATTCTGTATCTCTTCTGTACTTTTGAATTCAACTTTTCCTGACTGCCTGGAGTTGTACCCTTGCTCAGCCCAGGACTGCCAACTACAATAATGTTGAGAAATCTGAAAATACTTTCTCCCAGAGAGGATAGAGAAATTCCTCTATCTAAATTGCTTAAGAATTTGCAGGCTTTCTCAGCATAACAGGACTCTATTCCTCAAAAAAATGCACTTGGTATTGCTTTCGGGACTTGACTGTGTTTTGCATGAGTAGATTTGGAAAACGATTCTGTGCACTGTAGGCAAGTACAGTAAACACCACTGTTATTTCACAAAGCAGAGAAACTGAAGCCCACTCCTATTCCCCACTGAGCTCCCTGATCATTTAAATGCCCTAACCACTGGGCAACAATATACCATCACAGTCTGTCTTGTCCTCTCTTTCTGCTCACGTGTTTTCCTGGGGATGATCAAAAACTAACTATATGTTATTCTTTCCTGGTGTTATGGAACTACTTTTGGAGGAAGAAACCGAATTCATGTCCTGACCTCCAAAGTGCTCTAAAAAAAAAATGAACTTCTTAGTAATGAGAGAGCACCTTGCACATAGGTTTTAAAAGAAGAAATTAATTCTTTCTTAGACCTTTAAAAAAAAAAATCCAACAAAACCAAAACAGCCCTTATCTTCACCAGCTTAAAAGAAATAAACATAATTTAAGGCATGTACATGGTCAGAAATATTTAAGTACGTTTGTTGTGGTATCATCTACTTGCAGCTGGATTTTGAACCATTTTGAGTGATTACCTGCACAGACTTCATGCTATTCTGGATTTCATTTTGAGGAGACAAACTTCCCCCATATCCATTTACAGCTGCAGGATGAAAGAAATTTAGATTTCAGTATGGGTATTGGGGGGGTTATATTCATACTGCTTATCACAACACCTAAACTGGACATTCTGTGCCCATAATGACTTGCGAGTTGTGGGTGGTGAGTAAATCCGAACTATCAGAACTTCACTCTTTGTTGCAGTATCTTGCATACACCTGCCAAGTCACCAAAGGCACAAATTTCAAGCTGCGGAGAGTATAATTCTCTCTTAGCCTTGGGTTATAGCAATGGGAATCACTTGTGATACAAAGAGTAGCTGAGCTGAATAAGGGCTAAAGACTTCAAAATATACACAAATATACTTAATGTTTTATGTGAGCATCTATAATTGGACATGGATCCAAGTACTAAACTTAAGTGATATAAATGGGACTGCTTGTATGCTTAGAATTGAGTGGATGCTATAGTTACCTGTAGGAATCACAGCTCAATGTGGGTTTACAAAATTAATCCTGATTTTCCTAATTTCAATAATTTTCAGTTAAGTAATTGTTTATTTTCAAAGATACTCCAAAACTTCCCATCACAAACCTGTTGAAACTAGGATCAAGGTAAAAAGAACTTACATTTAGTGGTTTGCACAAAAATAATATATAGTGTCCTCTTTTGACTTCATCAGCACACTATCAAAAAATATCCTCCGAGCTGTGCTAACATCATTCGAAGATGCTGCTGCAGGAAGATATTAAAGTACTATTTAAATAGAAGTTGTTAAATAAAAACACTCTTGCCTAGATTCTGTTACATTTACGAGACAGGAAAACAAATCCGTTGCCAAATGGGAAAGGATGAGATCAATAGGGGGAGAAAGTACATTTTCAAGGCATTAAAAAACTGAAAAGTAAAAACAAAAGTTTAAAAACTCTGAACAATTACCTGGCTGCATCCTTTTAAATCAAAGTTCATGGCATTTATAGAATGCTAGACATAAGGTAATACCTAGCATCTAAGTGCTTAGCATTGCAGTTTTCTGATAATGTACCTCTAAAGGCCTAGACCTTAAACAGAGCTTTGTAATCATCCACCATGATTTATGGAAGCAGTAATTCTCCTTCGCCCTATATTTCATGCCATTAAAAAGAAAGATTGGTCTGTCAGTTGAAATTCTTTTTTTTTTTCAGGTAGAGTTAAAAGAACAGTAAAAACTATAGGTGACCCACATTTCAGCAACGTTATTTTCTGAAGATTAGCTACATTGATACCGAATGAAAGCCTGAGTCGTCTTGAGCGTCATTCACAGCTCACTCTCTCATTTTTCTGCACAAGCTTCCAAAAGGTACATGGAGTAATGCCACTGGAGCTGGGGGGAGGAAAGTATGCCGAAACTCTAGAAAGGCAGACAATTTTATTAAAAAACAGCGTTTGGCTATAGGCATATAGCCCTAGTTTCCATTACATCATGGTGTCATATCTCAATATGGACACGGACCCTAAGTAGAATGAATCCGAGAATATCAGGTTGGAAGGGACGTCAAGGATCACCTGGTCCAACCTTGCTTGGCAAAAATGGAACTGCTCAGGTGCAGAAGTAGTTTTTCTTCCTTATAGAGAGAAACATAGATCACAGTTTCAGGTTCTTCTTTCAAGTCTGTTTTGGGTGCATACACTTGTAATTCTGTTTTCCTTTTAGTAAGGGTAGCCACAGCACTAAAAGGATTTGCAAAGCTTAACAGCTTCAGAGAAAACAGATGTAGTAACGCTTACAGCAGAAACTCACTCCCCGGTTCCCAAACGCCATACAGACCTTTTCCATGCATCTCCATAAACACGTGAAAGTACCTTTCTACAACCACTAAAAATGTTGGATGCCACTGAAGTTAACCCCCGCTCTTTTTAGTTCTGTGCCACTTGGCTTGAGGCAAAAAAGTCACGTTCAAGCTTTGTTTTTCCTCTCCATCTCGCATGTACCAGGATCTGATTTTTACTGCAGATGTGCGTAGCAGTTCTACATGTGTTCTGTTTCCTCCACCTCTTTCCCACAGGCGTTGTCGGCTGTTCAGCAGCGTGAGCGAAAGCCCTGAGAGAGCAGCAAACAGTCCTCCGCCTCTCAGAGCAACGTCCCAGCGATGCCAGTGGAAAATCAGGGACTGGTTTTGCTGAGCTGAGAGTAGAGTCTGTCAGCTTAACCTGGAAGTGAGCTAAGTGACGGAGTGGACGTAGTTTGAACATAGTGGTTCAAAACAGTTTTGGTGTACATACACAGATACAACTGGCACCCACAGGCATACACCACGTACCAGGAAAAGGCAGCATAAAAAGATACAAGAGCCATGTTTCCGTGCGTGGACAGAGTCATTTTACACCTCTTTACACCTGCCACATCTCCCTGCTACAAGGCTGTTTTCCTTGGATCTCATATAGCAATTAAGCCATTTTACTGACTGATTTTGATCACCATATACTGGCTTTTGAGGATTTTCTAATGACTAATGCACATCTACATGTATTTCACTCTTAAGCTTTGGCCTCTGACTTCATATCAGCAAATTATAGCTATCATTCTCACTCAAACAGCTTGGTTACCTGAGTGAACATTAGGTCAGTGAGACAGGTGTTTTTACGGTGCTGTTAACCGTAGCCATTGATTTTTCATTTATTTTGGAGCCTTTATCAATTCTATGCCTTTATTGCTATTTCTCTCAGTCATAAAGGAAGGAGAAACGTTTAACAACCGCCAACTAATTTCCAAATCAGAGCAAGATTCTTGCTAAGGCACATTGTAGATTTGTAAATGGAAGTAGGGGTAACATTTTAGCAGCTGCAGATGTTAGCATTACACCCACAGAGTCTGTTAAAATCAAGCCCAAATCATCCATATGTTCTTATATTGCTGTGTCTGTGAAGTCATTCAAATATTGCAGTAGATTTATTCAAAACTTTCCGGTATAAAGGGAAGAAGGAAAAAAGGCAGCCTGCCTGGACCGCACTGAGAGACTGTTCTTATTAGGTTTTGACAGAAGTAGAAAGCTGTCACTTGAGCAATATGGGAGAGAGACAACTGATTTTACAGACATCATTGAGAGACTGAATAGAAACATACAGCTGATCGATTCAGAGCAAAGATTCTTGAAATTCCTCGTTAGCCACAATCTGAAGGAGCACTTCATTCTTCCCTTTTTAATTACTTAATCTCTGCATCACCCAGAGCACTTTCTACACAGAAAACTAATTCTGGGAAATGCTTTCCATGAATGCCTTTTGACTGTGCTTTATAGCCAAAAGAGAGGGGCGACCTAGTTGCAGTACGATAAGCCACATTTCCTGAAACCTTGTGACCAAGCGCTAAGTGAGCATTACCCGCTTGGAAACGCCTGCTGAAGAGTTCATATACTACCAATTACCAGACAGATAGGTACGTCACTTGCTTCAATGGCAGAATTCTGCATTCACAGTCATTTAGATCTGATGGCAACATTAGGATTATCACCAGAAGCTGATCAGAGAACTTCTGCCAGGTAAGACTTAAGCAGCTTTGCAGAACCATTAAAAACCTGAGGCAGTACTTTGGAACATGTAAGAGAGGATTGGTTTTCCTTTAAAGGGTTTTAAATTGTATTACTGTGGTTTTATACATTATTTAATGACTGTTAAAAGAGTAATACAAGTCTCAGCCCTCCAGCCACACAGCCCCACCACTTTTTCGGGGTTTTTTTTCAGTAATTGGCGGTAGAAAGCATCCTAAAAGCCTTTTAAATCATGCAGTTAAAAACATAAAAACATTATTTCAAAGCCTAATGAACAAGTCTCCTTTGCTTTCATTCATTCACCTGTCCATTACGCTACCCACCTTCCTATGAAGTCTGGGCTACCTACCACAAAAGTAAGTGGAAAACAAGAAGGGAACAAACTTGGCTTGGTGCTCAGAAATCTCAGAGCCAGCCGTCAGTCAGGTTCTCAAAGATTTGCCTTGCACAAATGGTCCACCAAGAAACTCATCCTTTGCCTTTCCCTTTGCAGTTTCCCAGCCCCGTACACCTGTTCCCCATCACATTCATTCTCCATCATCGCCTGCCACGTGAAAGGAATACTATACAGTGCACCACCTGCAACCAGAGGGGACCCTTCAGCACGCAGTCACCCAGCTTTTTGTTGGTCACCAGTTAATGTGCTAGAGACCCTGCGTCGGGATTTAACAGCCCATAGGGTGCAAAGACCTGGCAGAAACTTTTTGCCTATCTCCTTCTGTAAGGAAATGCATTCATCTCAATACTGATTTAAGAGGCAGCCGTGCCTAAGTATCTCAGCAGGAGCCAGCTTCTCCTTCACACAGACTGAGGACTTTGCAAGTGCCAGCCTCTCCCAGGTCTTGGATCCTGCTGAACTCAGAGGTGTAGCATCGCTTCTCCTCCTTCCTCACACTTACAGTAGTACATACAAGTCAAAACAGAGCCAGCAGGTATTAGCCTGCTGATAATAATGAGGGGCATGTTATAGGAGAAAAGCTACATTAAAAGCCATCTAAAAATGGGTGCACTAGACAGATCATCAGTGTTTCTGCACCAAATATTTTCCTACGCATTTCTGAGATGAAAAACTGCTCCTTTCAGTTAAAAGTGTAGATTCTGTTTTCTGAGACACTGACAAATAATTTTGACAGAGCCAGACTATTTCATAGTCTCTGTAGAAGCCTGTCAGTTTTATAGCACCTTTCCATCTTATGAAGCTTACAATATCATCACATTGTTTTGCAAATGTTAAATATACATCAATAAACATGCATGTGTGTTCTCTTCCTCAGAGACAAGTTTTGTTCCTATAGAAATCAGGTTTTCTATCTTTAGATTATAAGTAGCAGCCAGGACTGACAGGCCCAAATTTCCTAATACATAAAAATAAACTAAAGGAAATACAATAATGATTTTAAAACAGTAACTACAAGGGAGGTATTCCATGAAACAAGAGGCAAGATATGGGTCCCACTAATTCTATTTAGTATTGGCTTCAATAGATAAAAGATTTTATTCACCTTTCTAATATCTGATGTGGGGCAGAAACAAGAGAGACATTATAAAACATACAGATTGGAAAGGGCTTAAAGAAACAGAAAACACAGAAATGAAAGCAAGGCTTGTGTTCTGTATTCAATCTGTCAACTTTACCCTATATATTTAAGTATATATGGACTCTTCACATTCATTTTACAGCTAATTCCCTTTACACTTAGTAGGGAGAGTCCCTTTACTAGGCATAACATAGTAAAATTCATGAACTTCTGTACTGAGACATTGCTACACATGAAATTCCCTATGAATCTGTTGCCTTAATGCAACGTGCCTCAAGAATATGGAGAGAGAAAGTTTTATTGGGTAATTTTCACCAAACTCAACTAGGCTATCCCAAAACAAGAACTATAGGCTCAACTTTTCAGAAAAAAACTGCCCAAAAAGCCATCAGAGTGTCATCAGCTGGAAATCTGTGAGAACTACCATTCACTGAGCTATGGAAAGGCAAGACAGATGAGATCCAAAGTAGCATTTCTACGAAGATGCTTTTGAAATGTTTCTACTGAAGAATGTTATAAATATTTTATTGGAAGAATAGGTAGAAATTTCAATCGTCCCTTGAAGAGGTATTGTGCCAAATTTAGAGATTAAATTCAACCATTAAAGTATCAAATGGAGAGATTTTAGTTCTGCTTTTATTGGAAATCAAAATGCAATTTTAAACTGTGGAGCCCCTACTGATGCCTCTATAATAGAAGCATTTTGGAGCTGGACTCAAATGGTTTATTCCACTCATCAAAGTGACACTGAAAAGAAGATATTTAGTCTTAGAATAAAATAGTAATTTTTCCAGACAAAAAGATTGCTGGGAATATTCAGTTTTGTTAAAGATACAGAAAAGGGCAGCTGTTATCTTTGATTATATTTACAAAGTATGAATCAGTTTTAACATACAAAGATGGCAAACCAGAATAAATTAATGCTCACCATGTGGGGACATATGCAGATGATAAGGATGATCACAGCTCCTCATTTCAATTATAATTTCAGCATGTTGCTGCTACAGATGTCTGACAGGCTTAAGGAAACAATTTCAGACTATCATTAAAAACTTTATTTAAGAAGGGAGAAAAGAATCCAAGATGGAAATAAGAGGTTTTGTACACAAATAAATTGAAAGAGGGATCAAGTGTTCCATATCTGAATTCACGCTATTTGCCAAATGACACTTGGGTTTTCTCCTGACAGTGAAATTCTCATGTAGTTAAATTTTGAATATGTGCAACACAGGGAAGCGTTTTATCCCTGATGGTGACAAATAGCTGTGGCAGTACTTTGGTCACAGCACCCAGACAGAGCATCCCAAGACCACCGACACCGTGTATTAGTCAAGTGACCACTTCTGCAGATGCAGAAATGAGGATGTTAAACTGAACTATACGTTTGGTTTAAGCCCGTAGGGAACAAATGTCTTCAAAGTTACTGCAAATAGAAAACTACTTCTCTCTAGCATTAAGGGATGCATGCAGAGTGTTATAATATTCTGAAGATACTTCTTAGATCGTGTTGATCCAGTTATTTTAAGTGGTACAGTAATTTTTAACCTCTGCTATCCCATGACAAAAAGTATAAATAACAAACCAATATTATTTACATATTTATCTGTGATTTTGGATTAGGGATTAAGAGAAGAGAAGAGGAAATTAGGAAGTGCTTTGTGCTGTATAGAAAGTGAGCAATTCAAATTTGCATGATTAAGAAAAGACAGAGGTAAACAGAATAAGTCTTTGACTTTCTGAACACATTCTGCAGGGTATGGACTTACATAATAGAAGAAATTTATATCTGCCTACTTTTCTTTTCACTATCTAGTTGAATATTGATACTCTAGAGACCAGCACAAGAAACTGTCTGCTATGTAAGTCTATGAATTTTATTACAAATTTACAATACTGTGGTGAAGCCAAATACAGTGAAGGAGAAAGCAGCAATCTCTGAACAGAACTGTTGGATGCTACATAAAAAATAATTAATCTATGAATTAGTAAGTTGATCCATCTGGTTGCAAGCTGATTTGCAAGAAACATAAGTATCTAGTCCTGTCTGTCCATGAGAAGAGACAATGTTTTTTGAGAAAATATCTGGAATGGAAAGACTGACTTTGTGTCAGTGTGTCTGAATAATTCTATTCCCCTTTGTACTAAATTGAGTAGCAATACTGTGTATATATGGACACACATACATAGCATGTATTTGCACTACACATGTAATGATTTCATTTGCCTTATATAATCAGTTACCACTAAATATGAGATTAAGACTGGCGTACTGTCATCACACTCAGGATTACTTTTACAGTGGTAGAATTACAAGAGATATCATACAGATCACGAATGTTTTACATCTGTCTATATTATTATTGACCAAATAAAAAACCCCCACATATCTAGTAATATCAGTACCTTGCTTGCTCTCTCTGGTCTCCAACCCAATCCAAAGCAGCCAATTTTAAGTCAAAGTAATCAGCTATTTCCTCCCCACCCCCACAACTCCCGTACCCCAAACAGCGGTTGTCTATTGCCATATCTAGTATTTATAAACATCTACTAATAGCTTTTGCTTATTATTCTCATTTGACAGAAAAACCACAATATGTATACTGAAAAAAACAATTACTAGGACTGGGGACTGCAGAAAGGTCACCAGTAACCTTCAACAAAGGTGAATTCACAATGAATAGAGCCACTACTTGAGAAGCCAAGGAAGGAAAAATACACCTGGAGTTTTCGGCTTTGGGGAAATTAAAGACACACTTTGTTAAAAGAATGGATCTCAAATCTGTGCAGCAGAGTAATCTTTGCTATGTTGGCAAGTGTCTATCAGAACGTCCTGGGGACGCAACAGCAGAATGGAGAAGGGAAAGAGCAAGCTGTCAGATGCAAGCCTTCCCTCAGATTGTCCCGGATGAATATGTCAGCAATTCATTCAATAACTCATGGATGCATTGCATATTTGAATGAAGAGATACACTAATACGCTCTCCTCTCCTCCTTTGGTCGACTGGGTCAAACCCCCTGTTGTTACCTGGGGGTCACCTCCTCTCCATCGTGCCTTACCTATTGCACTTTTCTCCACACCCTCAGTGTTTTGTATTCCTCTGCCCGGTGCGCTGTTGTAAGTTTACAATCATCCTCTTCTCCCTCCTTAACCTTCTGTTTCACCTTATTCTGTCTGTAGAAGACCACTTTCCTTCTCAGTCTCCAGTAGCAGCATGTGGCTGGGGGAGGCAGAGCACCGTACCACCCACTCCCTCATGCAGGTTAAGCCAGACCTTTGTCTCCCTCCCTGGTTGCCAGAGGTATACTCAAAAATCCTGTCATACCCACACGGTGTGCAGAACGCCCAACACAGTTTCTATGCAGGGTATACCAATATTTCCTATTTCAATTTCTGCTGTAGTCCCTTTCTTGAGGAAAACATGAAACGATAAAAGGAGCTCCTACCAATACTGTATTAATATTATGCACACTTAATTGTTCTAAGGCTGCTAATTTCTCTTTGCTACTGTATATTTTAATTAAGGAGAGTCAGTCTCATAGCAAAAATCTTTGTCATAAATTTGTTTTAAAGCAGAGTCTGTATGGTTTTCACATGTGCTTAAAATCAGACTAATTAATAACAATTCTCCATGATAGCTCATTAGCAGCAAATGTAAGCTCAGTTACCAACATTAAGTGCCACAGGCTAGCTAAGGTGATATTCATGTGAAAAATCATGAACATCAAGGGATGCAGCTCAAGTACTGTGGATGGCAAGAACTAAGCTTGGAGCATCTGGTTCTGTGTCACTACTCTGTAGCAGCAAGATTTGTCAGACATTGTTGAGTGTGAAGTTGTTCAAAGGCCAATTAAACACAGCCCGCAGGGATAAATGTGAGATAGCAGTGAAAAAAAAATATTTTTTCCTTCTGATGTATTCCTTGTTATGAGAAGAACTATGACATAGCACTGTACATGGACTGAACATTTATACCAGCATAGCAAAATACTAGGTAAACCAATTGTGAGGTTTAGAAAATAAGTGGAGTGTCAAACCATATTGGCTTTCAGTTCTCCCTGGTCAGGAGAATCTCTAAGAAAACTTTGAGTTTAAATATCTGAATACTCTTTTTTTTTTTTTTTTTTTTTAAGTCCAGAGGCTATAAAATCATATATTTAATCTTATATTTATATTTAAATATCTTGTGGAAGGAAGGTATTTTGTACCCTATGTTGAGAGATTGTTTAAGATTTATGTACGTGGTTAAAAGCACTTTAATTATTCTATCAGTAATCAAAATACATCCATTTGTATTTAATCATTTCTACCTCTCATTCTTTTACATTCTATATTACTGTATTCACTATTAATAACCATAATTTATCTTCTGATACAACCAAGCCATTAGAAAATATATCTATAGATCTGTTCTTTAAATAAAGATAGGACATTACTCTTACCCTTTTGAGCTAATCAAAAAGATGATTTTAGCCTCTCTGTTTAATGAAGAAAAGTATATTGCAGGAACATGACCACTGGTGCAAAGCCAGGGAAAACACAGACAAATGATAGCAGCTTTTAGACACATTACATGACTTTCATTCTGGCAACACCACAGCCTATGAATTTAGAAAGTCATATCCATTGACTCCAGAATCTTTTTTTTAATTCAAGACTATATAATCAAAACAATTGCCAAAATGGAATGGACTTAAAAGTACAACTCTCCTGTAAAGTAGATTCTCATCAACAGCTAAATTTATTCATGTAAAAGTTGTAATAAAGATTTTAAATGTTTTAATTCATATAATGTACTGACTTACTACATATAATAGTTCATGCACAGCAAACAACATGTGAAACAACATAGCATAGCAAACAACATGTTTTCAGACAGTTATGTTGCAGTTAAATCATATATTGACTACATGTTTGAATTATCCTCTCCTACACATGCCCTTAATCTACCTCACACAATTCAGCATGGCTGGGCTGGCCAAAGCAATTTCATGGGACATTCTTCATACGTTTACAAGGTATAGGTATTTCAAACAAAAACAAAACAAACAACCCTAACAAAAAAAACAAAACACCTAAAAAACCCAACACCTTTTTATTTGGTGATATTCCCTAGAAAGCCATAGCACAAGGGTTTCAATTCTTCTCCTAATAAATGTCCAGTAAATTCCATGGAAACTAGGACAAGTGCAGAAGGATGAGAAAGAAACCCATTTCAGAATATCCCACGGTAGTTAAGCTACTCTCCTGGGTCATAAGAAAGCTATTCCTTTAAACTGGGAAGAAAATGCAAATACTTTGTCACCAGCGTAGAGGGATGGTACAAATTAGAATAATTTTTATTAGGAATGGAATCTAAATCCTCTTATTAATCTCAAAGTTTTGTTTTGGTTTTTGTTGTTGTTGGCGGGGGGATGTTTAGTTTTGTAGGGTTTATTTTATTTTATATATTTTCAGTCAGTATGTAAGGTCTCCATATCAAAATCTCTCTCTCCTTTGCAGGATTATTCTCTAATCTTCACTCAGATTTGAAACTGGTATCTCTTCGACTAGAACAATAGGCTTCATCAAGAACTACACGCTGTTGTTATCCAGAAAAAAAGGTCTATGTTTCGCTAACTTGAAAGCAATTAGGCACTACAATAGTTGGATTCCTGTGACTCTTACAAACTACCAGTATCAGTAAACAGTAAGAATATTTTTAAATCTAGACATTAATTTAGCAGTAAACCTGAAATATAGTAACTGATAAGATCCAAAGGAAAATGAAATGCATCCTAGACGTCATATCCAGGCACGTCATCTTTCCCACTCAAAACCCTGAAGCTCCTAGACATTACAGTTCTTCACACTACCTGAAATTAAAATTACTCTTGCAGATTGTCATCTGTAATGCTCTCGGAGTACCACAAAATTTCTAACACCGTCTTCCATGTTCTCTGGTATGGAAGTGTCTACAAATTTTGTGATTTTGAATGTCTGTCTGAGTAAGTATGGTTACCTCCCTGTGCAAGCATTTTATATTTAACGTGACTGCAGCGTCCTTGGCTTTCACTCCAGATATATTTCCTAGCCCTGATTTTTATCCTAACCGAGCAGACTAAGAAATAAGGTACTCCCAAGCCTGTGACAAAGGGTTTCTAAATGTGATTCTGTGTTCTTCTGTGTCAGTTGTGATTTGAAATGGCATCTCCCTTTTGTTCCATCATAGCAAACCTTCACTCTTGCATTAGTCTTGGCTTGGCCCATCAGCAACGCATAAGTACAGCAGCTTTTACACTTACACTAACTCATTTAAGCTGAAGATAATCAGTACTTTAAATAATAGAGCATATGTACTCAAAATCCAGTAGTGATCATACCTTTAACAGCAAAACCTATAAAGCTTTCAGGAGGCTTCCTCAACTTTTTTCTGTATTCTTTGTCCTATTATCCACTATATCATTCTTCTTCATTTTATTAGCAATTATCACATAGAATTGCAATAGCTTAGACCTGAGAGGGGTTGATTTTTACATAATTCTGGAAAATATTAATAATATAAGATGTTTTTGTGCCATTTGATTGGGAGAGTAAGGGAAAACTTCAAAGAGCTCAAACTCCCCTAGGGTTTACATACTTTAAAATAACAGTATCTCTGTATTGCCAAGGGGGGGGGGGGGGGGGGGGGTGTGAACAACAGACCTTCAAATTAATATTGCATTGGCAGCAGGTTTTTACAGACTACTTTCAGGGCTGTGTGCTGACTCCCTGGCTTAATGAACAGTTTGATTTAAAGCTTAAAATTATTAAGTGTTCTACCAGAGTCATAAATAATGCAGTTTATAATATTCCTATTGAGCATATAAAACTACATTTGTCTTCCATTAACAACACACTTTTTAAGTAGCCTGACCTCTTCAGATATATAAGAACATGCAATTAGTGCAATTTGTCACAGGTCCTTTACATTTTAATAAGATGTAATTAATTGTCTGTTTAGTCTAATTAACTTTGAAACCCTGACAGTTCTTGCTCTCTGGTATAAAGCACAGCTCCTTATTTGAATTGCTAATATTGGACAGAGTGCTTCCATACAACAATAAATTTAAATCTGTGTACCTTTGCAGACTAAGAGACACTGGGCTAGCTTACCAATATTTGCATTAACTTTTCAAAAGCCTTTTTTATCAATCTGTGGCAATATATGGGTGTCAATAATATATGGGAGTCAATGTGCTTATGAAACAGCTGGAGTTATCACATAGTACTATTAGAATTCTGTTAATGATCCCACAACTAATTCTGTTTGAGTCATACTGCTCATGTTTTGTACATGATTTAACAAATGAGTTACAGACTCAGGCCAGAGATGTAAATCCTTTACATTCTTTGAAGTTAACCTGCAGCTCATGAAGAATGTAGTGAGGTATTAAACAGATGACCCTGAAAGATGACATTTTGCTGATCAGAGAACGGTATGAGCTGCATGGAAGTAACACTGAACAGTGTTAACTGTTAAAAGCTCTGAAACTCAGATTTAGGGATTTTATTTTTTTTTTTTTTTTTTCCAGTTGTATGGGCTTATGACAATATGTCTTGATTTTAATGCCAATGAGTACTTTTAAAATACAACAGATTTATTTCATATTCTCTCCATGACGATTTAAAGTACTTAGAGGATTGAATTTGCAGATGATAAATGACACTTAATTCAGCTGAGGAGTAAATAAAGGGCAGACTTTCCTGTCCTCTCTAGAATAAAATCATTCTCTGTAAAAAAACCTGCAAAAGTTAACAATCTTCAGACCCGTAGGAACAGGAGACTGTGAGAAAGTGAATACAGAAAAGAACATGTGTAGAACGGAAAACATTCAATGCAGTGTTGATTTACTTTCAAAAAGAGCATATATAATACATTCAATGGAAGTTTTTGCAAGTTGAAATAATATTTTATTTTTTGTCCTGAATAATTTCACAGTCTCGCATTCTGTGCATCGCCCTCACAGAATGCCAAGCAAGGGGACATATAAATCTTGGCTGCTGTAACATATAGACACTGACAGGGACAGAATGAGCACCAAAGCAAATATGAGGTAGAAATTATTTTTTATTACTTTAGGTATTTCTAGATGTCAGATAAAAATGAGAGCATTGCTAAAAATTTTACAGAATGACAGCAGTGCCTTATGGATAACATTCTATAGTTTGATGTATGAGGCAGAAAATATGAAAAATATTGTGAAGTACCACCTTGACATGATGATGGAATGCCACAGGAAGCGTGCTAACTCTGGAGGAATGTAATAGACCACTCTTAAATAAAAGGTCCAGCAAAAAAAAACCCCAAAACAAACATCAAACACTGTCTTTAGAAGAGCAGAAGTTGCAAAACTTTGTTTCTTTTTTTACACAGCTGCCCAATTTCTGATGCTGCTGTTTGAACAGGATTACCCCTCAGAGTTTCAGTAGGTACAGAGGATTTTGCAAACATTCCTATGTTTGCCTTTTACGAAACACCAGAGGATGCAGCACCTCCAGCATTACAGAATTTATACTACAGGCTATTACAATGGACTACGCATTTTTTCAAAGCACTCAAATACAGCACACGAAGGCTCAATAGGCAGTAGTTATGTGGCTAAAGCAATTTAAAAGAACTGGTTTAGTTTCATTTATCAAAGTCTGCTCCAAGCCAGACTATGAACAGTGAAAAGCTGAAAATGAGTAAGTACCAAACCCACTTAACAGCCATTTAAACGTCCGCTTAGCATCACAGATGCATCCGCACGTTTCATACTTTAATATAGAGTTTTACCTATCCCGTGCTCTCCCCTCGAAGCAAGGGCCGCACGTTGAACTCCAGCTTGTGCACCCGTAGAGTAAGAACAGCTGGGCCTGCCCTGCAAGGTGAGGCCACGTGCAAACCCCATTCCCGGTTTAACACCAGGCTCGGGTGAGACCTGCGATGATCCTATTTACAAGGCCCCATCCTCAGCGTGCAGCAGCAGACACGATACATGTGGTGGTGATTAACAATAGTATTATATAGGGGCTGTACATAAAGAAATTAGATATACAAAGATATTGAAGATAGGTCAACGTACTACGATGCACAAGACTCTACCTACTCAACACTTAGACCCAATAAACCTCAGCCGAAATGTTTTGTCTGGCATTGGGGAGCCGAATTTAACGAAGAAAGAGTAATTACAAGAAGTTTAGAGAGTATCAATAAGAATAAGGCCTACAAAACCTGGCCCAAGCAGGAAGACTGAAGGAATCCATTCACTAACTTCAGAAAAGAAAATAAAGTAAAGCCAAGCCACACAACAACAGATTCCCTGATAGGTAAGATTTGTTCTAAACTGATAGTAATAGATCTCTACTGGGAAAGAAAGGAATTAATCATTGCATATTTGGGAATTGGGAAGCAATCCTTAGTTCAGACATTAGGAATATATGATTTTTAACCATAGCGTTGCAAATACATCTGTCGGGGATGCTTTCAGTATATTTGTTTCAGACCACGTAAGCAGACATGTTCATCTTTTGAAGTCCCTTCTAGCCCAACCTTTCAAAGAGTTCTAATAATAGAAACAAAAAGTCATTCCTAATATGCAGCAATGTTTGAATGGAAGCAAACTTGTATCAATAGTGACTTTGGATATTCTTTAGTTTCATAACATATATTTGAGGTGAAATAATTTTTGTCTGCCTATGAAGAAAAAATCACAGCAAGAGTTCTTACATTAATATATTCTAAATTAATGTGTGCCAGAGGAGAAAATCCACTGAAGAAGTTTAGCATTGTTGACAGTAGTTGACATGCAGGTATGATTGATGTCTGCCTTCCCTCCAAGGATGAATGGAAAGCTGGCAAATGCCACATATACATAATGCGTTGGATTTTAAGCAAAATTGGTTTTCAGACATCGTACTTGACATTTCCCCCTCATACTTCAAATTATTCCTTGGTACAAATTGCATGTTTATATAATGTGTTTTGCTGTACAGTCTGGTTTGATCACATCTCCTTTAGGCTTTCTCCAGGCAGCTGCAGTTATAAATAGGCCAAAAGCACTGCTTGTTGTAGAGATGAAATAGAGATTACCCCTGTCGAAAAAAGAAAACCAAACCAAGAAAAAGCTGAGGCCTTTGTATTGAGCCATTAGCAATACACTGAATTTTTATTCCACTTACTCTCAACTGCCAGCCAGGCTACTACTGCTTGCTTCTCTTAAGAGCTGGTAAAATAATAAAGGAGAACTTTGGCCTTTCTGATTTGTGCTATGAAGTTAAAATAACAAAACCACAGGGAGGCATTTCAAAGGGCTCATTGGCATATGGATGGTCCTGCCATACTAGTCTAATAAGGTTCAGGGAAGATACAGCCTGTGTGATCTCAGGAACACGGATCCCACGCCTGGACATAAGAGATGCCAATGAAGGTTTTACCCAGTGTCTCCTGTGACACTGCTGTGCTGCTGACTCTGATTTGTCATGCTCCATGCCTGTTACTGAATAAGATAACCTGATCTATGCTTGAGGGCTTCCTTCTGTTCTGTTTCATCAAAAAAAAAAAATAAAAAGCAGAGTTTATAAGCTTACAGGTTATATCTTTATTCCTGGGAGACATACACAAAACCTAAGGCAACAAATGTGCGAGTGATATTTGCTGTTACAGCTCAGGACTCCAACTGCAATTCCTAAGTGTCTGTGTTACAAGAACTTGGTGAGCTAAGGTCTAGCTATGGAGTGGAAAACTAGTAACTGCAGCAGTATCTGGCAATCAGCAAACAGACAGCTGTTTGCTTAAACACTTTTAAACATGGCGCATTGATTTGCACTCTGCCATATTCACGCATAACTAAAATAGATAAAATCGTGACTAAAGAAGGTAGAACTCCAGATATTGATCCCCAGACTCATATTGACAAATGCAAGTTCAAATGTAAATATAAACAACCTGAGTTTCACCTCAAGTTAAACCCCCAGGCACGCTGAGAAAATCTGAACTGGGAAGATTTGCCTACAGGCAAAACAGTTTGCTGAAACTGTAGCACTCCAGTTAGAGATAAGGATGTGTGAGCAGCTGTAAAACACTCAGTTTAACAGGCCTTGGCCCCGTCTTTCTCTTCTCCACCACAAAAAAAAACAAAAAAACAAAACAAACAAACAAACAAAAAACAAACAAAAAACAACAACAACAAAAAAACAAACCCGCCAAACAATAAACCAGCACACAACAACAAACTGAGAAAACACACAAGAGGCAGCTACCTGGCTCTCTTAGGTTGGCATTTGCATTTCCTGCAGCCCTGAAGAGTAAAACACCAAAACCAATCTTGCAGTGGGTACAGCTTCTTCTTTCAAAATCTGGAGACGGAAGAATCTGTGCTTCACAGGTTATCCATTTTAAGATCAAGCTAGTTTGCATCAACTTGTTTTATGGTAATCAAGTTTAATATTATAGGTGAATGCTTCCTATGAAATTCCGATCCCATGATCTACTCTGAAGTATTTCATTGAACCAAATGGCAATCTTTTCTCCCTTAGATTTTTTTGCAGTTATATACCCTGCACTGATTGTGATGCAAACCGTCCGACTACGTCCTGGAGTTACGCCTTTGACGTACATACAGTAACCCTACATTAAGAATACAAAAGGAGAGATAATGAATTAAGTTGCTCATTCCCAATTCTGGCAACTGTTGGAATCTACAAAAATTGATTGATTCATTGAACCCCCATTCATTTTGGGTCAATTTTGTTTGTGAAATGCTGATAGGATTGCTCCCTACCCTATATTCTGTATGCTAACTATGGAATGCAGAAGGAAAAACACCGAGGAGCACTCGGGGGGTTGAAGCTGCATCGCATCAGATGGTGTGATACGATCCTGCTGAAAACAAGTTGAAACAAAACTGCTCTAAGCGACAGTACCCCAATCATTAAAGCTAAATCTAAGTCAACATTGAATGCTATTAACTTTCACATCTACATTAGCGAAGAAACACCCTGATGGGATGCTGACAGTTTTAGCTATTATTGCCATCTTATTTCTCAAAACTGGATGAAAGGTTTAAAGGTTGAACCTCTCATTGGATACTTTCCATGTTTTGTTACCATACTTAGCTTTCTAAAAGTACAGCAGTGGAGCCTTGCTTAACACCTGAATTCAATAATTAACACATACTAGAAATCACTGAATGGTCTGCATTCAGACTGTAGAACAAGTGCAACAAATATATACATTCATGTCAGTTGTGCAGTAATTCATCTCCTTGACTGCCATTGTTTTGCCTGCATTTCACAGAACCTCTAAAACTTAGGTAGCAGATTTTGATGCTGGCACTCCATGACCCCACAGTAACTGCATCCTGAGACTGGCTCAGAAGTCAGTCTCTTTGTCTGAGGAAGCACATCCACTGCATGTAACCACATCAGACCTAAGTCTGAGTGAGTGTATCTCAGAAACACTCTCAGAAATGCAAGGAGGTCTGTGTAACCCTCTGTTCATCACTAGCTTATAACGAACGTGTCTCGTTTTAATCTATGACTCTCGCTGTCAGAGTTCGCTAACCAAAAGTACTAATCAAACCATCTATCAGAGGTCCTAAAAGAAGCATCAGGCTAAAGCACTATATACAGGAAGCTCTTTAACCCCCTTACTTTCCCCGCCATGACACTTGCGAAACATTCACTTTTGTGTATTTTCTTTCTTTTTTTCCAAGTCCATTCTCCTTTTCAAAACGTTCAAATTCGAACCACCAATAAAGTGACAAGAAGAGAAGAACTGCTGCTAACTGGCATCATAGGCTATAAAGCAATCATTCCCGAGTTAAAAAAAATAAACCAGGTCAAACCAACATCGTCCTGAATTAGTTTAATAACCAAGTTCAAAATTGCTTCTCAACATTGACTCAATACCTCAGTGTCTGAGGGCTATGCTATGCACACTGCAGTTTATACCTACCAATAAACAGTAACTATTTAGACAACATGCTCACATGTAAGACTTTGTTTTTCAATTCTACCCCTTCTAAAAAAGGCAAAATAATTTTCTTTTATAGGAGCTGTAGGCGGGTTATATGATAATTTATTAGTTCATACATGTGTGAAGTGTACAATCACCTTTTTCCCTGCCAAAAGCATAGGCATTGCAGAAATAAAAAGTACTATTAAAAACATTTACCTGCATTTCTCATGGGAGCTGCAATGGATCAGAGATGGATGGGTTTGGACTTATTTTAAATTACACACTTTGAATTTTTAATATATGGAAATCTTAATATTTGCTCTCTGTGGAAAAGCTTGGCTGATCAGCAATCCAATAGTCATTTCCTTGCCCTGGAACAAAACCTAAGGCATTTACTTAGTTTTTATTTGTTCTTTATTTAGGCAGACTTGCTGACTTCAGTGGGAGTCTAACAGAGCAAGAACTGGAAATAAAAATTGAATGAAGACATTAACATCTGTTCACCTGGAAACAGTATCTGGATTTTTCTTGGCTTACTTTATATACCTGCTGCTGAATAAAACAGGCAATAGCACAGTTATTCACAGAATATTGTAAAATGAATAGTTTTATGCAATCCTCTAGAGAGATTAAGGATAGGGGAGACACCTGGGGTTTTTTTCTGAACTATACCTTGAAATTCCATCATCAGACAGTAGCAGTCTAGCAGAGCTGTGTCAAAGGGGACTAGACAGATGTTTTTGGCATACTCAAAAACCACTTTGTTATACTACAGAGACAAACTCAGGTAAACAGAAACTATAAAATAAAAAAACCTCATTATAGATTGCCGAGTTTCCCATTAAACCCACTTCATGACAGTAACTTCTAAGCACTCTTTGTTTTGTGTGGACAAAGTGCACTACTTATGTTGTCATTTCTCCTGTCTTCCTGTGATGCTAAAAATTATAGGTTTTGTCTCTTGTACCACAGGTTTCACTTTTGTTTTGGGTTCTCAGGAGAACACTTTGGACTTGTATTTTGCAGGGACATATGGTACAGATGTTCTGTGGATCCTTCTAGACTAGATGTATATTTAGATCAGTTGTCTGTTATGCTAAAAGAGTAGATGAAATGACTTCTTGTCCTTAGTAATCTGCGTTCTTCAGGAAAAACCTTTAGCTTTAAATGCTCCACCCTGTTGGTTTCTACTCTGCACATTCCAATTTCTTTCTTCCTACTGGAATGGGTTGTTTCAGGAAAAGAGCAATAAAGGCAAAGCATAAAACATAATGTAGATGTCCTTTATGATGCACTTCTCCAAAAATGATTGAAACAAAACTTCATGAATTCAAACCTTCCCCCTGGCCCTTTCACTCTACACTAGAAGATATCACAATGTCAAGTCCCTGAGACCTCTAAGTGATAAGCTTGTAGTCTTGACTGACAGAAGCACCAACTCTGCTCATGCAAACTGAGCACACACAGCAAGTTGGCAGGAGGTTTCCAAATCTAAGTGAGCTAACAGCTGGATTTTGAAGCAGAAATTCAGCACAAACCACCAATAGTGTACCTTGAACTCTTGCATGTAATAAAAGACCCATTTCTCCATAGGAAGGTCTGAGGTGTTTCTGTATCTGCTTTTGTTTCTTTAATCAACCGGTTATTTCCATTATATCAAAAGCATCAAGCATTTATGCAACAGAGCAATGGCTGCCTTTGCAACAGAGACCTCAGTGTTTCTTTTCTCCCCACTCCCATTTTGCTTTTCTTTGCATGAATGTGTCTTCTGTCATACAAAAAAAACCACCATAATGGAAAGCTTACTGGCTAATTTCAGTTAGCTTCTTTGTAAAGTATTTATATTTTATCTCATGCTCCTTCTGCTGATTCTGTCCAGCAAGTCGCAGATGACCAATTACTCATTTTCTCAACCATTAATTCTAGATCAGGCCTTAAATCTCTGAGACATCACTAAGCCCTTGAAATTTCAAAGTTTGACAGCCTGAACTTCCCATGTCAAATGGTTATGAGCACGCTTCTGTGTCTCCATGGATTTTACAGCACCACTGCTGTGCATTCTTAATCTGAAATCACTTTCTGCCTGAGGCTGGAATGCAAACCTATCTTCCAAACAGATGCAGAACCTAGTAGTCATCTAACTTACATTAAATGCCATAGAAGTTGTTTGTATGTCTGGAAATTAGCTGATAGATAAGAAAAAAAAAAAAAGTAGTACACTTGGTCTATTTGGTTTAGCCAGAAAACTGGCCAAGAAACAGGGATAAAAATCAGCAGAATATCCCAGCTGCTAATTGCTTAGGCTGCTAACCAACTCCAGTCTTGTATGATAATAATCACCCAATACACTCCCAGGACTATGAACTGTCCAAACAAAAAAGATAATCTGTCATGGATCAAGGAGAATATTTTATGCATTTCCGAGCTGTAAGGATGGAGTATAATTGAAGTAAGACTCTAATGAATTTGATTTAAACTAAATGGGAGGGCATTTGTGGATGTAGGAAGAGAATTATAGTACAACTGTGAAAATGTTTGATGTGCAAAAGTTCCTGCAAATATGCCTAACTCTTTCTTCAAACTCCACATTAATTATTTGCCCACATGAGCAAACACTTTGCCTGGGAGATTCAAGAATGAGCCAAAAGGTATAGCAGTAGCTGGAAGAGGCAACACTGAAGTTGTTACTTACGGTTATTCTTTACTCCACCTGTTTGAGCACTGCTGTTTGCTGTAGTTCATCATCTTTCTTTTACCAATAGCAAGAATCATTTTTAAAAGATATCATAAATTGCATTTCCATTACCCACTTCTACAGACAGAACTGAGTTCCTCCCGATTGTATATAGTCACTCCACACAGGTAAGCAGTATCTGCTACATACCATTGTAGAAAAATAAGTCTGAAAGGGAACTCAAAAGGCCCTGTTGTCCATCTCCATATGCCTTTCAGCAGATTGAATTAATCCTGATATAATTTCTCACTTATTTGTTAAGCCTATCTGAAATAGATAGCCAATTAAAAAAAAAAAAAGATTATTTTGTTTTATTTGGGGTTTTTTTTTTGTTGTGTTTGGGTTGGTTGATTGCTCCTTGTTGTTGTTTAACAGATCCTCTCAGCTAATCAAATCCCTAAGTGATGCTCAGAGCTGGCAGAGCTTTTAGTGACTCACCTAAAGACAATTGCAATTATCTTCCTTCCCCCAGTCCAGGTGAAACACTACTACTTCAACACTAAAGTGGGATATTCTTGCTTCCCTTCTCTGAATTTTAATATAATCTAGCCAAGTCGGATGAAGTATTAATCCATACTCAAAGCGGACAACTGTGCTCCAGTACTGAAGACATACAAGATTACTCCACAAGTTCCACAAAGCCAGGTGGACTGGTTGTCTTTGCACAGCATTACATGTCCTGCCTCTAACCTATTACAAAACTGACTTAAGAAAAACAAACAACAAAACCCCCAAACCCACAACCATCACCTGTTCTGAGTTAATGCATTTGCCTGCTTCTGTCGAGGTCTAGAGAAGTGCTTTTGTCCTTGTTGAACTGCATCCCTTATCGCTTGAATTTGTCAAGTTCAATCTAATTCCTTCCTCAGCAGTATTTGCAGAATTTCTCATCTTCCCATCTCCTGCCACCAAGGAAGGAAAGTAGTACTTTTCAACAAAGGCCAGCTATTTCAGCTTATTGTGGAATGTCTGTTACATCTAGTGCCTTTAACTAGATAATGAGGGTTCATAGACAGTGCAATATAGCTAAGATTTCAATCCTAGCATAAAACTGCTACTGAGATGTCAATGGATGCCTCTGTGACACCAAAAAGGAGATCAACTTCTCTATCACACTACATTTATGAAATACTAGATCACAGCCAGGCTATTAGTCAGAAAAAAGCAAAAGTGGCATTATTTAAACCACTTCTCAGTTCCTTGGACTTCAGTCTGTGGCTGACTGTGCATTAGGGAATTATCAAAGAGCAAGGTATTATTGGAAGAATATATCTCAATTTTCCATCACTTGGCTTTTCTTATCTTTAGGAAAAGAGGGGAGAACACAGAGTAGTTTCCACATAACCCATTTCTTTCAGTTGTTCGGCAGAGGAGTTGTCTTGAAATTTGAAGTTGAAGGCTGAATTCAAGCTCTCGTCTCTTCAATGCTCAATGCCTTTAAACAAACCTCAAACTCATGAGTTTACCCTGTGACATTCTGGCTACATGATAAAATAATGTTATATTATACATATATAGGTGATCATGAAGCAGGGGTAGGAAGCTGCTGCTTGAAGCACTGCACATGGGTATGATGCCCTCATTTTAAAGTTAGTATTTGATGTGGGAAACCTTTGAAAGCCACTCTTTCACACTTAATGACAGCAACAACAGTCCATCATGCTCCCAGACGTAGTTTTTCACACTCTAACCCCAACGGAAGCCTTCACTACTAGTCATGTTTCACTTTCTTCAGCTCTTTACTTGCAAAGTTATAAAATCCAATTGCAATAACCCATTGAGTCGCTTGTGTACTCAGAGGGCCAGTCCCCCACCTTTCTTGTGATATGTTCTTCTGCTTCTCTGTAACCTTGCTGAAGTCTGAAAGAAAGAATCCATGTGATGGCTGGAGTCTAAGGGTTTATCAGCCCTTCTTTCCTACAAATCATTGCCCTTTTGGCAGTATATATAAAAATATGAAAAGTACAAAGCCAAATTGGAATAGCAAGCTTAACTTAGATTATAGGAGGACTGTAACTGGTATTTTACACTGTATGGCCTCCTTAGTGTTTCACTCACATGGAGTATACCTTGGGATTCAGGGGTATGCAAGAGAATTTACTATTTATCTTAGTGACCCCAGGAAATCTCAACTTCCCAGCACCTCATCAAGGTGCTGCAGAGTCAGCTGCCTACACTTCAAGAATATTCTAACAAGTATTCAAATATTTATACAGTCTTTTACTTCAAGTTTTCTAAACTAATTAGCAAAATAATATTGTATATAAGAATTTAAATATTATTATTATAAATAGAATGCATTTTCTTGGTTTGATTTTTGCCAGAAAAGCAATTGTGATACATTACCATTCCTGGCACTGTTACAGGAATTGCAAATGAAAAATATGCCAGAGTTATTTGCTTTCTGCATTAGGCAGAGACACATTTTCAGTGCCAAATGACTGTTGACATTTAATTTGAAACCCAAGATACCTTAAAGTTAACTATCTAGGAGTAATAATGATAGACCACCAGGGCATTCCATTTCTAGGAATGGATTTTTCTGGTTGTTTTAAGTAAATGAAAATACATCTTATGGTCAATACCTCATACTTAGAAACTGTCTTTTCTTCAGCAAAACTATTCAGTCTGTTCAAGGACTGGTTTTGGGTTGAATCCTCTGTGCATTCTGGTTTGGATTGGGCTTTTGTTTTGTTTAATGGAGAGCTAGCTAAAATATTAAGAGATTTAGATCCACGTTTCAGTTACCTTAGTATTTTTTCTGGCATTGGACAAAGTCTTCCAGACAAGACTTTTCACAAAGTATGTTTCAAGCTAAAATAATTTGTGAACTTGTGCAGAATGTGACTTGTTTCAGGGAAAACTCCAATCATGCTCAAGTTGTATTTCATGCCTTAGTCCACCATTATACTGGGGGTATATAGTCTGAAATTTTTGCTGCTTTCTTTGACAGTTATTAGATATCAAATAGCTGAAGTTATTTAATTCCTTTAAATTCAGGTATCCCATACGCATTTGTGTTTTATCCTGGCCTGAACCCTACAATATTTCTGGTACCTTAAATAAACAATTGGCAAAGAATCAAAAAGAATTGAAGCAGGACCACAAACTAATTCAGACAGAATTTGCCAGTCAAGGTTGTAAGACTCTTACAACGTGGTGAAGCACTACTTGAGAGCTACTTTCAAAGCAGGGTACTGCTTGGGGGTATTAAGTGGCAGAAAAGCATGCCAATTATTTAAAAGCAGTGTACAGAGACATGACATTATGTACGTACACCACTGTAGCAGCTCTTAAAGAATTAATTTTACATAAGCATTGAAACTTCCTTAATGACACATTAGGCAACAAATTAGCATATCACAAGAGAAGAGTGTCATCATTCGAGCTACATTAGTACCGAGATCAGTTGTGTGCACAAGAAAAAGTTTCTTTGTCTAGGAGAGGCCAAATTAAGAAGCTGAGCACTTGGAATAAAAGGAGGATATAAATTAACTACATAACATTTACAGTCAAGGCTCTCCACCAGTAAGGGCAATATTCACCGTTTTAAAAGAAATTTTATTAACCACCCCTTTTGACTATTTCTTCTGTCAGTGTTTACTAAGACCGCAAAACAGATTAGATAAATTTCGTGTTTTAGCAGCATGAG
The DNA here is from genome assembly GCF_929443795.1 of Astur gentilis. Classification (NCBI taxonomy): domain Eukaryota; kingdom Metazoa; phylum Chordata; class Aves; order Accipitriformes; family Accipitridae; genus Astur; species Astur gentilis. The sequence goes on from NC_064891.1 coordinate 19,339,689, forward strand.
CACAATCAATTACAAAATTATATCTGTTTGCTATATCTCACAAATGAGCAGTTCTCATTGACACTTATAATGCATGGCTATTTCACATGAAATTTGTTCCTCAAGCAAATTACCCAGCTTAGAATTTCACTGGGGCTGTGCAGGAACGTCAATACAACAACTTGCATAGGCTTGCAGACAGAAACTTGGGTTATCTCTTATGTAAACAATAATCCATTTCTGACCCAGTCTGTGTTACTTTCTCAGTCAACAGTTATTGTTTTAATTAGCTATTGCTGTTTCAGAGTTTTAGTTGTTTTCTGGTTCGCTCTTCATAAATCAGAGATGGCATATAGTCTAACTAACCAAACCACCGAAGCATAGGCAAAAGGAAGCAACTATATGTGTTTATGTTAATCTCTTTAGAGACCAGGATTATTTGGATTAAAAGGAGCAGCCATTCAAATACAGTCTTTTCCTCACCCAGAGAGCTAATAATCTGACTAGAAATCCTAGAGCATTAAAAAGAAAGCCAAAACAACACTCTACTAACAAAGAATGTGTTTCAACTGCATATAATCCTTTCCCATGTGGAAAACAAATAATTTTATCGGTTTAGGGCAAGATTTAAAGTGTGAATAACGAATTAACACATGACAAATTAGGTCAAATTTTAAATATACTTCATCTATCCAATAAAAATTCTCCCTGCAAATGAAATTCTAAGACACATGAAAGATCATTAAAAAGTGTCAGCTAGAATGAGATATGTCAAAATTGCAGTAAAATAATTTAAAAGCTATGTGTAAAAATGATGGATCTGTATGTCCAAGTATTCACAATTTAAAATCATAGGTATTAAACAAAAGTGCTTTGCTTCTTATTAATGAGTAACTAAGTTTAAAAGTCTTAAGTCCAACAGAAACTAAAGCAATATAAAAAGCTCCTAAATGGGCGCATTACAATTATATTCGCATTTCAAGGCTTACTGGAGCTAATAGAAAGAGAGGACTGGCTTTATAAAAAAATTCATCCTCCAAGTCAAAGACTATTTCAGCTAACATATTTATTTATTTTAAAAGTGTGTATGGTACCCTAGTGACTCCCAGCAACTGTAGCATTTGGTTCTCCCGTTTTCTCCTGTTCACCCTTGGGCGCAGCTCCCCAGCCAGAGGAGCACATTCACCCAGGGCTTCCAACTTTTCAGTCAGCCTAACCAAAACCATAGTTTGGGTGGAGAACTTACAGTCCATTTGAATTGGCAGCAAACATGGAAGAAGGCAGAAAAGTCAGTAGTCCCCCATCAAATACATTGAAGATTTTTTTCACAGATACGTCTCTATTCTCAGTATAAGATCAAAACATTAAGCAAAGGGTGTTTGGTTTCTTGACAAGTCCGTATCTTTCACTGGAAGGATTTTTCAGCTAAACAAATAGCTAAAACTGCATTTGCCTTTGAAAACCAGTTCTGACGAACATTTTTTTATTGCTATTAGTATTTGTACCAGTTCTGTCCTTAGTATGGTTACCACAGTAAAAGTAGGCTCTGGCTTTATTTTATGCCTTAGCCACCTACATACTTCCTAACTACAACTTTCAGACCCTAATCCCAAATCTTGGATCCAAAAATGAAGTGAAATGTGAGATTAGAAAATATGAATCAAGCTAAGATTTTACTGATTCTGATAGGTTCTTTGTCATAACACCTGAATTAACAAAAAGAAAACAGAAAATCATAGAATCATAGAAATCCTGAGTTGGAAGGGACCCATGAGGAAGCAAATAAAGCTGACAATCTTCCTTTTCACAGTGCCATATTCCTAAGCATAATACTTAAGCATTTTTATTGCTATACCCTTCCAAGGCTGAGTAAAATACAAGTTGCATACACAAGTGGCCAAAATACTTTTTCACTCAAATGCACTTCAGCTTTTTATATTAAAGAACTCTGAATTCAATGTCCAGAGTTTTCAAGAGATTTATGTTGCTTTCTCTGGGGTTCATCTACATATAGTTATATATATATATGCATGTATTTACATAGTTAAAAGCAGAAGATGACTATTCAGTAGCTTCCTTTCATACTAAACAATTTCATTTCTAACTGTCTTGTCAAAATTTTGATCAAGCTAGATTTAACTGTAGCAAAGCATGGTTTAAACTAAAGAATGGGAACAGTTTTAGGCACAAATTTACGTGGGAAATACTAAGTCTAATAATATGGTTCACTTGAAATGGTATTTTATGTTATGCATAGAACAAATTCTGGCAAAGTAGTTTTATGGCTGACTCAGTTCAACATTTCATACTACAATTTCCCTGTTTCTCCTTTATGAAAAATCCCATTCTCATAATACCAATGGCAATTTCAAAATTAAAGTAAACACTAGGACAGCAACTGTGACACTTGTTTTCAAGATCGATTTATCTTTTTCCATAGCTGCTTAAATTTCCAATTATTCTTAGATGTTTTCTTACATATGAAATACCACATTTTTGTATTAAAACTGATGAAAGGCTGAGAAGCATAAGTTTGCTTCCTGACCAATACATTTTATAACTGGTTCAGAACTACTCAGGCATAGAAAGATCTTTAATTAGGGTTTGGCAGAAAAAACAGCTAGATGAGCTGAAAAAATGACTTATTGTTGGGGGCAGGGAGCGAGAGGAGCTGCCTCTATGCACGTTATGAAGACTGTAGAGAGCATGAATGTAGATAAGGGCAATTCCACTGCTGAAAGAGAAGTAGTTCGGGTGTTACTATTTATTGCAGATATAAATCAAATCAGTGAGAAGTACCAATAGTGCTATCAGAAGCCATCAAAATTAGAAATGTAGATGTTGAAGTATGCTAACAGGTATTAATACATTCAAGCATTAAAAAAATAAAATATATATATAAACACACCAGGGTTCCATTCAAATTAATGGCTATAACACACAGAGCACCTACGCAGCTAGGGCAATATCCTGTTGCTGACACAAGAAAAGAAGGGAAAAATTATACAAGACACCTAACCGATCATGCAGAACTGTGCCTTGTGTAAATACCTTCAAAATAAACCTCACACACTACGGAAAACATCAACATACCCTATGACTATGGCACCTATTGGCACATAGATGAAAAAAATGGTAACAATAAGACAGAGGAAAACTTAGAAATATTATTTTCTTCCTTTTGAGTCCATTAGAAGAACTACAAATGAAATGCACTGAAGTATAATTTTTAGTGGATGTAAATATATTTCTAGAAACAGTTTTCCCCTTCTAAATTCTTAATTCATTTAGCACTAAACACCTAGGGACCTAACTGTACACTTCTACAAGTGTCTGAAATCCTAACAAGGATCTAACCTGAGGTATTTATATCAACTATAGCTGATCTATAGTTCAAACAGTTCACACTCTTCTCGTACATGTGCGGTGAAAGGACAAGAGGCAAGAGCTGCAAAATGCAAAATTGAAAATTCCCTTTGGGCACAAGGAAAAAAAATCATCACTGGAGTGGTCAAACACTAGCAGGGGTTGCCCAGAGGAGGTGGGGAGATCCTGACCTTTGAAATTTCTAAAGCTCAGCTGGGCAAGGCTTTGAGTAACCTGACCTATTTTCAAAGTTGCCCTGTCTTGAGCAGGAGGTTGAACTACAAAGATCCTTCCAACAACAACCTTTCTCCAATTCTAACATAAGTTTGACATTCATGTAAGAAAAACCGCAAACAGCAGCATACAGCACGTGCCAGTAGGTTGTTACCAAGCAGCTCTGAGAAAAGGGGCCACTGATTTTTTAGAGATAACGGGGGAAAAAAAATAAATATTTCTTTCTCCAGCTGATCTGACTTAATTTGCCCCAGAGAACTTCACTGTCTGGTATGAGAGGCCCATCTTTTGCTTGACTTTATAGGAACTGCTGAAACAGGACATCATCTTTCACCTTTTTCCTTCCCATTACCCACATATTCCTTACACGGAGCAGCTTCAGCCTAGATTTTGCTGGAGAGGGAAGGGAGAATTGCTGGAGAAGAGGGACACATAGCAAAGATAGACAACTCCACAGCAGGTCAGGCATGAGGCTACTGTCAAAGTGTTTGGCTGTCACATGCATTTACAATCACTCCGGTACCACTGCAGCATGAATCCATCGCAACATCTGAATGTCGCATGGCACGATTCAGATTTCCCTAATTACTTCTCTCCGTTATTTGCTACCTCACAGACCTTTAAGTCATCTGAAAATTTCACCAGTAAGGATTTTACATCAATGTCTGTATCAACGATAAAAATATAAAGTAGCCCTGGCCCTCAGCAGACCATGGCAAAAAATGACATTTCTCATTGATCTCTCCCCATTAGCAACTTCATTTTGATACCTGTCAGTGAGCCAGTTTCTACTCCATCTGCTGTGTAGCCTGTTAATGCTATATAATGCAGTGTTTTTAAATTGAAATGTTACGTGGCATTAAACTAAATGCCTCAGAGAAATCGGAGTATCTAATATTGACACAGCTGTCTTTATCAACCAGACCTCAAACTCTGCTGAAAACAAAACAAAAGCAAATTTGTCCAAGAAGTTCCATACCAACAAGCCTAATTACATTTTTAGCTTCTAATTCTTACTTAACAGAGTCACAGAATAGCCATTTCATTATTCTACCTTGGGTTAGCATCTGGCTAATGGTTTACAGTTCCACTAACACATTCTTTTTAACCAGCAGAACTATCTTGCCTGCCCCTCACATCTTTTGTCAGCTTTCCAAAGAGCACAGATAAATACCAGGGCAAGACGGGGTTCTTCAATGCCTTGCCATCCCACATGATATATTCCTAACGTTCGTAACATGCTTTGCCAAGTGTGCTGTCTTCCTCCTGAGCCTTATGGCACATGGTCACAGCTATGTAAAAAGTCACATTTAACAGGGAAAAGGAGGTTACCCACAGGACTAAACAAAAGCAATCATTTGCTATAACTTCTACAGCCAATTCATATAAACTGCATAGAGCCGATTCTTCTACCCAGGAACTAGTTGCAAAGCAATGGACTGATTTCTTCTCATGACTTGTCATCTGGGGTGCAGTAACAGCTCAAGTATGGAAAACTCTCCCCTGTAGTCTCTGAAAGGATCCTTTCACACTCCCGACATACACACTTTGGCTCTGCTGCCGACACCAGTGCCAGACTTGACATGTGGATCTCTGAGGAGTGTCGGGCTTGGGTTTTTTCCCCTCTGTTGTGTTCCAAGAGAACTAAGGTGTTCATTTCAACTTTTCTAAAAGAACGTCAAAATTTTATAGTCCTGTCCAAATGAAAATTACTATTCTCCTGGCACTTCCTAGAATGATTTCCAGCTTCTTTCTCACTTAGTTCCCTGCTAATGTTTTAAAAACATTAAAGCTCTGCTTTCAGCTTGTAAGTTATTTTGAAATTCAAATCTTGTGACTTTTGAAGTAGATTTGTTTCACAGCTGTCAGGAAATACAGGGAGGCAGAGTTATTTTTCCCCAAGTCACACAATGGCTTACTATCTTACCAAGAATAAATATTTATTTATAGGTCAGATCATGAACCATTTATTCTCTTTCATACAGTTACAGACATGTAAATAGTCATGTTTAATAGAAAGGATGTTTATTAACCTGAAGGACTACATAAAAATGGAGGAAGTGCTTCAAAATCTGATCAACAGTAACAATGTTCATATAATGCAGCTTCATAGAGACCAGTGCAGTATTCATCCTTAAAGCTATTAGAGTAAAAATATCCCAATGCTTTGTTTAGAACCTTTATGCATTTAAGATGCAGAAAAAGAGAATCTCAAGAAGACAATGACAGTATTTAGACATTTATGCAAAAGGAAGAATTAGATTTCAGTGTTCGCTTTGCCTCAGGTACACTTCAAGGAAATATGTGACATAAATATGCATGTGTTTGTGCAAACAGGCATAAACCCCATACGTCATTTTACACTGTAGCTTTCATTTAAAAATGTGGAGAAGCAAGACAAACATCTCTTCACCATTCCCTTTTTCTGCAAGACCACATATGGGATTTGCTTTTAAAAGTTATTTGACTCTCAAGGAACCACAATGTCCTAATTTAACAGCACCATCGGGAGCCATCAAAAAAATAATTTTGTCAGCCAGCTTGGTAGCTTTACACCCTGTCTCGTAGTGGCAAGAAGTTCAGGTCCCCACTGACTGTCTGTGACAGCTCTCAGCACTCCAGGCACCTGTTTCCAAGTCCACCATGGCAAGAAACAAGGTCTGAGGTGAGAGCTCTCTCCTAATATAAAAAAGGATACTCTGTAGTTTGCACTGAAACCCCTTTATATAGCACTGAAACCACGCTGAGCAGGACAGAACAGTGTACAGTCAGGTGGACGCTTCCATTGTACAAACAAACTAGTCAATTAGCCAAAGGAAATTTCCAAGAGAGGAAGAGTCAGGCGGCACATGTCCGTATATCAGGACACTGCTCCAGCGTAGCTTTAGTTTCTTTTCCCCCCCATCGGGAAGTCATGAACCAAACTCGGCTCTGAAATCAGCCTTGCCCACCTCAGCCCTCCTTTCCTGCACGTGTAATGGGAACAGAAAACTGGGGGCATCTGTTTAGGATACCTAGGTGTGCTAAGCAGTGATTTTGAGGACAGTGGAAGATTTCGGTCTAAACCTCACTGGCTTGGTGAAGCGAGTCAAACAATGAGACAGCTCAGGTAGGTGTTAGAGAACTGGATTACAAATAATTAAATCATCTTTCTTGTATGTGAAATACATTCGTACTTAGAAGTTTCAGGTTTTGAGAAACTAGCCTAGTGTCTAAAGTATATGGGTTCAGGCCTACAAATTAATGTATCCTGATGAATGGGATTTTTTCTTAATAATCTTGCAAAATATTATATTTCAACTGTTCTATCTGTCCCCAAAAAGAAGTGATTAACTTTAAAATTTTATCTTCTTCCCTTGATAAAGATCCAGCACAGAAATGAAAGTGCCTCTTTAATAGTCACCTCTAAACACAGGATACTGAAATCTACACATCCAGCATCCCAGTTTTGAGTCAAAGATGAGACTTTCAGCTATTCTAAATGCCTACACGTTCTCTCAGTTCTTCCTCTTTGTGTATGTGTGTTTTGATCCAAAATTCAATCTCTGAACCGAGTAACCTCTCCTCCTGAAAGTTTAGTTGAGCTTTAACCGGCACCTGTTGGGGGAATAGTGGGTTCTGATTGCAGTTTTACCTAAAAACTCTGCTGAGCACCTCCCACAGAAGTCAATATCTTACAGCAAATGCCAGGTAACTTCTAGCATCAATATGTTATAAAATTAAATATGATAGAGACTATAAACTGATGTTTCTACGCAACAAACCCACTGTTGTTGTCTCCCATGGTATAATGTCATCCTGAACTTCAAACCATACATATGTGGATTTGCCAGACATTCCCTATACCCTTTCTTACCACTCTGTGTGAGATCAAATCATGAAATGTACAAGAACCATGTAAAGTAAGCAAATAAAGATATTTTTCTTCTGACACTTGAATTAAGCCTCCCCAGTTTCTTCCTGTTTGTTCAATTAAGAAAACCAATATTAAGAATTAAAAAAAACTTTCTTTTTATCTCTAGATTGAGGGGGGGGGGGGGGTTATATATAATGGTCAGTTCTGAAAACCTTAACAATTTATATACTTGCAGTTGAAATATTAGCTCTCAAATATTTGAAAGCCAGTCTAAAATCTACTAGCCTTGGAATGAATACTATCAGAATTTTAAAATAATCTTCTCCATTATGTTCAGATCCCATTTGATGTGAGAAAAAGAAATAACATTTCTAGAAAGTTTGATGACTTTTGTATTATCTGATGTGTGCACAAAGCTCAAGAAATGACAGTTAGGCAGTTTCTGAAAACTACTGCTGTGTCCAACACATCAGAACAATTCTGAAGACAGAATTTCAGTGTGTTATTTGTAAGTAACTTCCATGAACATTGTCACTAACAGTAAAATCCAACTTTACTGGTGGAAACATAAAGGTAAGGACCAAACTCTTTCAACCTGCTTTCGCCCCTTTAAGTGTTAGGGGTTTGGCACAGAGTTATAGTTGCATTCTGAGGCTAATTAAAACTACTCAGTTTTTCCTGAAGGTAGCATTTAATAGAGCACTCCTCTGCGGTTTCTGTTATCTTCTGAAACAAACAGCAACTAGAAAAACAGTTCCACTAGGAATAGAAAGAGCCACCAGAAATGAAGCAGTATATTTTGACTGTGAATTTAGGTCATACAAGTAAGTTCATCCCTGGTATCATCATGCATACTTTTTTGGAGTTATGCTATGAATAAATTTAATTTTTCAGAACATGTACAGCAGAGACTAAATTTTCTTTTTACTTTCCAAACAAATCGAATTATCTACTTTCTCTGTATACACTGGCTTTCAATCACATCTTAAAACTTGTTATTCTCTCATAAGAGACAGGATGGCATTTCAAATATCATAGTTGTATACACTTTAGTTTGTTTCCTTACTAGGTTATAAAACTCTGGCTTCTGAGTATCTCATCACACATCAGTGCGTGGTTTTTAACAAGCCTTTCCCAACTATTAAGTCCAGTCCACTGCCACAACCATGTAGTTCAAAAAGCACAAAACTTACCAGCTCTGCAATCCATCTAATTTATAAACTCAATCATATCTGCCCCATATTCCACAACTGGATCCACATATTCACTTATATCTGAGTCAGTAGAAAAACATACGGAGAAAGTTTGGGCTGTAAATCCAGAGGCAGATGGAATAGAATGGGAATATCATTGTTTTCTACTATCTACTGATGGTTTGGGATCCAGCTCTCAGGCTGCTTCATTCATCCATGGGGCTGCACAAAATTCCCCACACCCTCCAAGGCAGGAAAGGGTGACGGAACCCACAAGGAGTACAGGGCATTCTGATTTCAAGCAGTTGAAAATAGTATGCCAGTTTAGTATGTCATAGGAATAAATCCTTTACCAACTCATTCCCCATTATGCATCCATTTACTTTTAGTTTCAGCAAGCATGCATCCTATGTAGGAGCTCCTTTATCTGAAGAAGTTCTACAAAAACCAAAGTCATCAATTCAAATAAAACTCACATCAGCTTCACAGTAGAATTTAGGCATTCTCTCAAAACATGTGAAATTACTGGAGAAGTCTGCATTTCAGAACCCAGCATTGTTCCAAGATACTGTTCTTAGAAATCAATTGGAAAAGAAAAAATGTGTAGTCTTAAACTTTTCTGTAATGGTAAAATGGTCCCACTGCCTCCTTCTCCGTGGCTTTATTTAAATACATGCATGGCATTTTTTCTGATTTTAGCTGATTAAGATTTTTTTACTTTTCTCGAAGTCTCATCTGGAAAGTTGTGGCAGGTTCTATTATGATTTATGAAGCTTTTAAAAGATTCCAACCTTAAGTCAAAAGGACTGATTTGATATTGTTAGACTAAGCCTAAAGTAATCTAATTATTCAGAAGTTATGACACAGAAATTATATTAAACTCCCTACAATTTCTTCAGTAAGTTATTGAACTACTATAATTTTGGATGGCATTCTTTCTAAGCTCCAGATCCCTTCCAAAAGCTCTAAAATTCAGTTTTTTCAGATATTGGAATTTCCCTTCTTCTTCAAATTAAAGTTTCTTCAATATATTATTTTTACCAATGAAAAGCAAATATTACATTTAGTGTGCATCCCTGGTTCATTTTTACTACCATTCAAAGAAAGACATTTCCAAATTGTATTTAGTGAATACTAAATGCTGAGTAAGGAACTTGCTCCGAGATCTTCTGTTGCCCATGGTGTCATAGAATCTGCTTTTATTCACACGTCTACATGTCTACATTACTTTTAAAACTTTTTCTCCAAAGAATCCTTAAGTAACTCTGTATTCTAAATATATAGCATGTCAAGTACAATAGATAAAAGCAGTGGTACAGGTTTTCTCCAAATGTCAGAATGACTATAAAGAGATCAAGCATTCATGCATGATGGTCAGAAAGTTTTTGTTTAAACTCTGGAAAAAAAAGGCAAAAAATACTTTATATGACTGTTTTGTTTCTTTCTCCGCAGAAAGCTGATTTCTTCTGAAGTCATTGCACATCAGTCCCACTAATGATCTATTAAAGGGTGTCCTGCAGTTCTTTAATACTTCTACACAGAGCCACACAAAGTTACATTTATTTGGACAATGTCAGAGATCAGGGAGAACATGTACCTCAAAGGCAGATCTAGCAATAAAGCCAAGAGGTAAAACTAATATTCAGGTCCAAACTGTTGGCAAAACTAGTGCCATTAGATCCAACTAAACATATTTAGATCTGTTGCTGGATGACCAGCAAGACATATGTTACCTGAAATAAGCATTTAGAGAATTGAAGATCTAAATGCAATGAGAATAAAAAATTATTCTGGGTAGAACTATTACTTCTCTGCAATTCTCTGTTATCTCTCCTGTTACATCACTTGCCACTCACTCCTTTTAGAATAACTACCTTCAATTTATTTTTTTTAAATGGTGTCTAATTAATTTATGGTTAGAGTGATGCGGTAGCATTGCTCCTTCTCATGACAGCAACACAAGACAAGGTTAACTCAAGACCTAGGCATACACCCTCCTCTTCAGTCACAGACTAGCTTTCGTGGAAAGAAATCTGGCTATACAGACTCAGTAAGAAGCTGCTGGTCACTCCAGCAGAATAACTGGGTGACAGAGAAAAGACATACTGAGACAGAAACCTGCCATATATTTGACACAAACATATATACAAGTATCACTTCTGCACCAAGAAATAACAAGAATACAGCACAGCACTTCATAATTTTTACAGAAGTATTTTACAGAGAAGATATCACTGATACAGCATTTGTTAACTCAAATTAGATGTCAATAGATAAGACATGTCAGTGCAGAGGCATGTGCACTGGAGTATTACGAGATCTGGGCACAACTACAATATAATTGCCAAAATTATATGCCACATTAAAATTTTCCTTGGATGTTTGAGCACTTAGAGGAACTTGCAGATTCCTTCTTACTCTGGTTAATCCCAGTTTCATTACTTGACTTGTGCTGATCGCCTTAGCTAGTTATGTACTGGCTTTGTTTACTAATTTCTTTAAACATAGTAGGCACAAACCCAAAGATTTTCTCAAGTTTCTCCCAAATCCAACACAAACGTTTAATTGCCTGAAAAAAAATGTTGGTTTTTTTATTACAGAGCAAAAACATTATGCTCCTGAAAAAATATTTTTTAACTTTTTCACTAAACACAATTTTTGCCTGTGAAGATCTATTGGCTTTCCTTCACTATATTTGTTTTCCTTGATACTGATAATTTGGGTTAAGCTTTGGAAATTAGCAAGCTCTGGAAAACTGTAAATGCTTAAGAGTTTTAGAGACATTCCTGCACCTGCTGTGATTACTCATATTTCTAGGGCTTGACAACCTCTTGGTCATGGATACTACTATTCACCTTGTGGCACAGTAGCATTTATCAACATTTCTCAGCTAAATATTTTTCCTCCTTTCATAGAGCAATGAGGGTGGATGAAACCACTGTGGACCTGATAGTAATTTATCTGATAAAGAACCGGGTTGTTATTTGCATCTCATGTGTCACTGGAGTCTCCTATTGTACTTGCTATGGATGCGTGGTTCAACTCTTCCCTTTGCTTTCCTTATACCACGCTGCATGTTTTAAAGGCATATTTTAAAAGACACACTGCGGAAGTCAGGCATATGCTGTGCAATCACAGGCTTTCCTACAAAAGCCACAACCCTTATGCATGCTGAAATTAATAGACATTTGCATATTTACTTCAGTCAGGTTTGTATTCAGAAGGAGATGTTTAAGCATTTCCTGTATTTTTAATCAGTGTTTCCCAGCAGACAATACTCTTCTGTGGAATTCTCACAGAGAAATTAGAAGGAAAAACAAAAGGGCTTTCAGCAGAGTGAGGCAATACCAACTTTTCAGGATTGTCTATGTTTTTATCCATAACATTGTCTAATATTTTCATTATTTCTGTAAAAAATTCTGGTCTACAAAACCTATAGACAGCATCTGAAACAGTTTTGAGCTTTTTCCACCTACACTGAAGATAGACAAGGTAGACAGAACGTTTCCAAAGACCTTAATGAAATCGACTCTCCTCCTATCAGTTTTGTGCAAGTTGGCAAGAGAAGGAAGAGGCTGGCTTTCTTCAGGTTTTAGGGTTTTTTTCCCCCTAAATAAATTTGAGTTTTTACTCCAGGGAGACACATTAGTTTCCAATTTATTTTTTTTTTTCCTACATTTTTTCAAACAACAGAGGACCCAAGCTATTCTACAGGTCAGTGGGCAAAGAACAGACTTTGTTGGATTTATACAATTAAAAGGGTAACAATTTTGATCAGCCCTTTGCTAGGATATAAAAGGCAAGAACCTCAGTCAGGCAGCCACAGGATTAGCACAGAGATAGGACTGCATCTACATCTTTGCAATAGTACTTGTGATTAAGAGTCCAAGAGGTAATAGTCAACTCCTGAAGCCTCTTTCTTCTACCCCAGCTCTGACGGGTTAACTGGGATTTAGCTGGTTATTCACATGGGGTAACTCCAGCACTTTTCATATAGCAGGTGAAGATGGGTTGCAGTTTCCTCTCTGAATCAATACACAAATCCTTCTCAGGGGAGAATTACTATAATATGGAAGAAATGTTAAGTCTATGAATAGTTAGCAAAGGTCTGAGTATGGCCTTGCGGTAACCATTTGCTACTCCTTCACAGTAAATAGGTTTAAGCCATGTATTTGCCTACTAGATTTCCCATCCACCTGAAAGTAAACTCAGTCTAAATCTGGTAAGGCAAAGGTCTGGAGTATTTGAATCACATTTATTATGCTTTTACAAGTAGATCACACATTCTACCTGCCTGACCTTTTACCTATCAAATTTCCTAATTTGCATCTGATCTGTGCAATGTCTGTAGAAACGCAGATGTATCCATACTTTATTCTTTAGTGACTGGCCCAAACTTCACCACATTAGTAGACCTTACATAAAAGTAAACCAAGATATTTTCTGATAAGGGTAAAGCATTCTTTTTGCTCACCCCTTAACTCTCAGGAACTGTTGTCTGCCCTCACAGAAGTAAAACAAATATAAAACCTGAAATATACATGTTTTTTATATATATAAATATATATATATATGAGCCAATGTAGAAATATCATGTGTGCAATAGTAAATTACCCTCACAAAAATTCCATGAGGAACTGAGTACAGAATATATATATTTATGGGGTGGTTTTTTTTAAACATGAAATGTCTTTTATTGCCTTACATCAAATAAAAGAAAAGCCCTCCTATGAAGGAGGGTTTTTTGCTACAGACAAGAGAAAACAAGAAGGTGTTTTTTATGACTAACAACTTCCATTTCATTTTGTAACACATTCACATTTTTATATAGCAAGTGCAAATAATCCTAAGAAAAAAGTACCCAAATAACAAATCCTGTACGGGTTAGTAAAACAGTATATCTATATACAGGCATTTTTAAAGATTAAGACTAAAATGTCCAGAAATTCTGAATCCTAAGTTACTATAACTGCCACCTCCTCCTCATTCCTCCTCTGGGTGTCTGCAGCTACATGCCTCTGTAGCAATGTTAATTCTAAACCTTTTCGTAAAGCAGCTCAGTGAAGGATTTTCCCAAAGGCAAGGTGCTCCAGAACTTATACATCTGTGCCAAAGAATGGCAAATTTCACAGCTGCTCATTAATTGCCAGTTTTCTGAGGGTAGGATTATTAAATACCAGATTGAAATGCTCCTGTGAAGTTACACTGGACCAAGCTCATAGTATTATTGTCACATAAGAGAGCAAGTAATAACATTCTGAACATGACTTATAACCTTTGTCCTACCACCAACGCTATTTCTTTTTCCCCACAGAGCCTCTACGCAAGCGTACGTGAACTCAGCTTGAAGCTGCCATTGGATTTCTGCATGGCAAGATACTTCACACCAACCTGTCCTAAGAGGAACTCTGCAGACTGGCTTTAAACGTGCCAGGTCCAACACATTAAACATACTTGTTTTACCGAAGGTTATTTTTCCCTGCTATGAATAAATATTATATAATAAGATAGGTTACAAAGCTGTGAAAATTAAGCCACATATGGTTGTTGGAGATACTGTTTAAATTGCTGTGTAGATTGGATATTCTCTAGTGATAGCTGAAGATTCTTGCCCACCGAAATCCTTAAAATAGAATCTAAGTCCTTTAAACTCATAATGATTTTCAAATGCCCAAATTGCTTTTTTTGATTAATGACTAATTTGAATACTCAGGGGTAAACTCCCCAAGCACTTTGTATTAAAAAAAAATAAATTATATTCTCTGTACAGTTCTTCTGTAATGATGTAGTTTAGAAATTTACCCCCTAGCATTCAGGGATATTCAGAACTTGGCTCAGAACTGACATGGAAGCCCTAATGACTTTGCAATCAATAACATTCCCTAGGAAAATGAGCTTTTTGGTTGTTTCAGGAAAAAAACCACCACACACCAAGTACTGAATTACCAAGGTTAACTTAATCATGGACTCCAAATAAGTACATTCTGAACAGATTTATTGATTCTCAAGATATTTATTCATCACTCTGCTCTTTAGCAGAAGAAGATCAGAAGACACTACAGGATTGGTTAATAATGTTAGTACAGCAACACTCCTGGGGAATCTTCTTGTCTTTTCAGTACACACACTAACGTTTGTTTGGATTATAGTAACAAAGAGTATCAGTCAAGCGAAACTTCCAGCATCAAACACATTTGCCCTGAATGCTCATCATGAATGTGCCCTGCCGGGCATGTGGGCTCCTGTTTTGGCCCCATACACTGTTTTAATTCACATGTTTTTCTGTCTCCAATCATGGCCCTTAGCTCTTTTAGGATGCTGGGAGGAGGATTTGCATCACAGGAGCACTCTTGGAAACTCAGAGCCAAGAGGCAGTTATGCAGTTGTCTTTGTTGCCAGTTCTACAGACTCACCACTGGCAAAAAAAAAGAAAAAAAAATCCACACCTTTCTCAGAATTCAAATACCAACTACCCCCTTCACAGTTTACTTGAGGTGTTGCCAATAATACTGGACAAAGCACTGTCAAACCACAAAACACTCAACATCACATCACGTGCCCTTAAACTTTTAATTGGAAATTTAACTGAAAGTTTCTGACCATTTATTCTGGCTTGTTTGGAAATGAAGCACTTTAAGAGCAAATCATCATCCTGCTCAGGGTTATGTTATAGCTGAAACAAAGGCTTTTCAAACTCTAAACCAGACATGCACTTTACTAGTACAAAACAGAGGCTTTCCATAGGTGTTACAGGCCATTTTGAAACCTACCAGTGTCAAAGACGATGCCATTCAAGCCACGTCTGACTTCCTTTGGGAATCTCTGAAATTCCTGCTGAGGTCCCCCCAGGTGATTAGCTGCAGTGGTTAAATGACTACAGAGAGACATCCGAGTTCTCCTTTCATGAAGTTTCTGGTCCTCAGTTTAATGTGACAGCCTACTTTACCCCTTCCATCAATCACAGCAGCTGATTGAAATCCCTCAGTAGGTCATCTCCTCTTGCTTAACAGTCTGCCTACAGGAACACAGGTGCTGGGCTTGGCTGACTCTGTGCAAGGATGCCCATCTTGGCATCCTTTAATAACTTACAGCTGAGCCATATTGCAAATCACTGGGCTGTGATACTAATAAAACTAATTAAAACTGGGAAGACTGGCCTGTGGATTTCTTAAAACATATCCACTAAAAACACTGAGCGGAAAAAGCTCTTCATCAAAAAGACCACAAAACAACAAAGACCCAAAAAAAAAACCAAGGAAAAGGAGAGGAACAACTCTAGCAGAAACTCAGTTACACTCCCAGTAGTAGGAGACAGTGACAGCAAATGAGTGCAGCTATTTTTCTCAGCAGCATTAAGTATCAGCAAATTACAACCATCAGAAACAAGGAGAGAACACAAGGCATATTCTGGTTCTCAACCTGCATTTCCACACCTGCTGCTCCTCACTGCTATTCCTAGGCTTTGACCAGAGGCACAGTCTAAAGCATCCTTTAAAAAAAAAAACAAACAAACAAACAAAAAAGGCAATGCTGCCATGAGATTGGAAGTTCTTGAATGTATTGAATGTCAATGAACTTTTAACAAGTAATAGTGGCAGAACCTGAAGAGAAACATAGATTTTTTTCCATTGTAATCTAAAGTAAAAGGCCTCATTTTTACACTAATTTCTACCAAATAAAAACCTAAATTATTTAGGAAAATAGTTCACTTGCAAAAATAAGTTTTCCTGAAGAGAATAGGTTTGACAGAGCCCCTCAACACATCAAGTTTAGCATCAACATCCTGGTTAGCTTGGCAGTAATAGACTGTTCATTGTTTTAAAAACCTGTCTAGGCTTACAATTTAAGTCCACACTGATTCTATGTTATCTGCTTGTTAATTTTGCTACACTATGCCTTAACACAAAATGTTAATTTACTACCAGTGTGGCTTATTTTACTTTTCCATATATTTTCCATTCTGGTGTAACAGTATGGCATTATTTTCCCTTCCGCTAAGTTTTCCCATGTGCCTAGTACATCAGTGTGTCTCATTCAGAGCTCAATATTACAGCTTCTCCATCTTGCCAAGAACTATTTTCAGAAGCTTCTTAAACCCTAAACCAAAACAATTTTGTAGTTTAATTTTAATACCTTATTTATGCTTACGTGCTTCCATCAGCTTTAGCAGCTGGTCACCTAAATAACTTTGGTGTTTTGAAAAATTTATAGTTACCACAAAATTACAAGTCATACTTGCTTAATTGTCTCTTCTACTAAACTCAGACTACAGAGGAAAGAGGACTGGCCCATAGATTCTAGGCAAAGCATTCTGAAGGATGGTCTAATTTTGCCTCCTACCATCACATGCAAAATTCACCAGCCACTGAACATGGAAAGACTAATTAAATAACAATGTAGCTTATTTATCATCTTGACTTGTTGGTTGCTTGTTGCTTTCATTATGTAGCTATTGGAAAACAAGTCTTCTCAATGTTTACACACAAGCACCAACAGTTGATGGTTAGGTTATATCTCCAGGTTGGCATATTTACTGCAAAAGTATAACAGGCTCAAACATCACTTTGTAGCTCTCCAATTTAGACTAAGCAAATAAGACATATTGCTGCCTCTATGAAATGGATGATAGGGAATGGTTGAAATACATTAACTATGAAAACACTAAATATATAAAAGTTTAGATACCAGATGCTAACCCCAGAGGTCCCAAATCACAAGCCCCTTAGTACATTAAAGATCAGTTTTATGTTCTTGAGGTTTGTGAACTGAGCCATAAACTTTTAAACTGGTGACCCATAAATACCATACCCATGAAAATGAACACAATGTACCATTTATAACATTGCAGTCAAACTATTTGGCTTGGTTTTAATCCCCTTGGACAGAAGAGGAGGGAGCCAAGGTTGAGAAAGAGAAAATAGCAGGAGTGATTGTGTACTTCATGAAGAGTTCCTTACCAAAAAAAAAAAAAAAAAATTTAAAAAATGAAATTTGGGAATTTGAGCATTTTGTGTCTTCTTAGATCTTGGGGTTTTCAGAAGTTCTGCAAGCATGTCTCATTATTAATATTGCCATAATCTATGCCTAGTGACAGAGCTGCCACAAAAGCAACATCATAAACATACTGACAGAGAAGGACATCCCTGATAACCTCACCCTAAGCCTCCTTGATGGGGAGCAGTTAGCAGGACAAAGAAACTTTGATGGGTGCAGGACAAAAACTGTGACAACTAACTTTCCTCCCAGGAAAACAGGATTCAGCAAAAACTATTCTGGGAACTAATGTCCTACGCACACTTACACATCTACGCTGAAAACATATAAAAAGTAACTCACTACCTACCCAAAAGGAGCCTTTCTGCACGACATCTCCCGGACAGATAGGACCACGGCTGGGGACACCTGACTGACTCCAGCCTCCATGACACGGATCGTCTTTAAGTGAGACTTTTCTATCGTCAATCAAACCCACTCCTGGGAGCAGTTTGGTATTTTACCTTTTGTAGTGACTTGAAATGTTTGTGTGTGTGTATATAAATACTTTATAAATATAAAAATATTTATAACATGTTTTTACTAACAGCAGTTTTGTGATAATTTATAATAAAGAAATTATCAGAAACCCAGATCTCTGTCCCTGTGCATTGCCGAATCCCAAGAACACTGTGATTGTGATCTTTACACACTCGTGGGTCAGGTAGGTCATGACCATGACTGCTACACCTAGACTCTGGGGAAAGCACAGCATGTGTCATGCACCCCAGAGCTATGACCAAGCTGATCCAGACCAAGTGAGCGGTCAGAGTCCACTGCAGATCCTTTCCTACCACTGGAGCTGGGAGACAACAGCATCACACAGTCCCATTGTATAGCTGTTACTGTAACACCTAGTCAGGGACCAGAAACCCATAGTAGCCGATAACAGAAAATATTGCCAAGCTAAAATATGCTTGATTAAAAAAAAATAAAGTTCTGGTCAGTAAACTAAAGTGAAACACAGGCAACAGAAGAGAGATGTGCTTGCCATAAAGCCTGTCAAATTTGTTTATCACAAAATGACCTGGATGATTCTGGTATAACATTGGCATTCTTGGCCAGTGTCCTTATTTTATGGAACCACCACCTATAAGAGTTAGGGTTCAATAATTTTGAGTCTTTTTGGTCTTAGGTTATATCCAGCTGTTAGAACTTTGCTAACAATCATGTACAAACAGCAGTTATTAAATGAAACTAAAAGATTTAAGACCACAACTGAAATCAGTTCACAGTGCTCTGTTTTAATACCACCTTCACTACTCAGTACTACAAACTTAAAATTCAGATGACCTTCAGTGGGCTTCTACATGACCAAGGAGGGAAAATCTGGCCTTTATTTGGTATTCTTCTTTCTTCTTTTTAATTAACCTTTAGATAGTTCAGAGCTATCCCTTCATTTCTTAAGTCAAGTGCAGCAATCAGAAAAGCAACTTGCACTATCAGGAAAATGTCACCATTACCTTTCAAGAGGAATAGAGTAGGTCCTAGATCTCTAATTTGGTATTATCCAGTTGATTCATAGATCAGTCCAGCAGTTCAACTGGTCTACTGTTTACCTTTGTTGTGCTACCATTCACAAGTAGGTATGCCACTACACATAACCACAGTGCATCCTTCCTAACAGTTTCTGTCACTTAATATTCTTAATTCTATGACTATTTTTCAAGTCTCTTCAGACTGACATTTGGTAGAAAAAAAATTATAGTGAGAAGAATTAATATTAAGGAGGAAAAGAGCAAGGAAGTAATTTAATTTTTTTTCTTCTCTCCAGTAAATTTTAAACAAAAAGAATTTCTCTGAAAAAGTTGTTAGCATCATGTTCTTCCATCAGGAGAAACTTTACCATCAAAGCATTACTGATACTACACCTGGAAGGTTATCATTTCTGAAGGAGGTACAGAACATACCTCCTCACTGAGGTGAGCTGCTCAGGAGCTGGCCCATGAGAAACACCGACAAGGGCTGGGCATTGCCAGAGCAACCACAACCACCCGACACACCTATAGGATGCGGCCTGGGGAGCACAAGCAGCCAGGGTGGGGTGCAGCAGTTGGTGCTGAAGGGCATCATCACCCCACCAGCTCAAAAGGTCATCGCGATGGGTGGTCATCGCCCTCCCAGAGGGAGCTTGGCTTTCTGCTGGGTGGACACAATAGCTATGTCCTCTGCACCCACCGCAAGAGATGTGGCAACCCACATGGAGCTCCCAGGAAAATATGCAGCCACCCAGGCCTTGGGCTGCAGGACATGCCAGAGCCTTTCACTAGTACCTGATGGCAGCAGTGAGCACAGCAGTGAGGTGCAATCAAGTAGATGATCTGCTCAGCCTGGTGGCAGAGCTTTGGGAGGAAGCAGACAGGTTTAGGAGCACCAGGGAGGCTGAGAAAGAATTAGACTGGTGGAATCATGCTCTGCCCTCCCTGAGACAGAAACAGGAACAGCCACCAGAAAAAAAAAAACAACAAAATCAAGGGGACCCTGTATCCTCTGCCCACCAGGCTGAAGGCAGCAACTTAAAGGAACAGAGTGAACAGAGGCAAATCTACACGCAAGGCAGCAGGCAAACCCCCTCCTTGCCCACCTCGCCTTCCCAGGTGCCTCTGTACAAGTGATATGAGGCTCTGGATGTGGAAGGTCAGTCAACGGATGATGTGGATGATGGTCAATCTACACCGGAGCTCTTGCCAAGATCAGAAAGGCCAGTCCCCCATAACACAACCACCTCCACAAAGAAGGAAAAAATACATTATAGTTGTAGGTGAGTCCCTTCTGAGGGGAACAGAGGGTCCAATATGCCGGACAGACCCTCCTCTTTTTGCAGATGACACCAGGCAGAGCGGTATGGTTGACATGCCCCAGGGACAGGATGCCATCCAGAGGGACCTGGACAAGCTTGAGAAGCGGGCCCATGTGAACCTCATGAGGTTCAACAAGGCCAAGTGCAAGGTCCTGCACCTGGGTCGGGGCAACCACTGGTAGTAATACTGGCCGGGGGATAGAGAGTAGCCCTGCCAAGAAGGACTTAGGGGTACTGGTAGATGAAAAGCTGGACATTGGATGAGGCAACAATGTGCGCTCACAGTCCAGAAAGCCAACCATATCCTCAGCTACATAAAAAGAACTGTGGCCAGCAGGTCGGGGGAGGTGATTCTACCCCTCTACTCCACTCTGGTGGGATCCTACCTGGAGCACTGCATCCAGCTCTGGAGTCCTCAGTACAAGACAGACATGGACCTGTTGGAGCAGGTCCAGAGGAGGGCCGAAAAAAGTGATCAGAAGGATGGAACACCTCTCCTAGGAGGAAAGGCTGGGAGAGTTGGGGTTGTTAAGCCTGGAGAAGAGAAGGCTCTGGGGAGGCCTCACTGTGGCCTTTCAATACTTAAAGGGGGCTTATAAGAAAGATGGGGACAGACTTTTTAATAGGGCCTGTAGCAATAGGATAAGGAGTAAAGGTTTTCAACTAAAGGAGGGTAGATTTAAGTTGGATATAAGGAAGAAAACTTTTCTAGTGAGGGTGGTGAAACACTGGCACAGGTTGCCCAGAGAGGCTGTAGAGACCCCACCCCTGGAAACTTTCAAGGTCAGGTTGGTCAGGGCTTTGAGCAACCTGATTTAAAGATGTCCCTGCTCATTGCAGGGGGGTTGGACTAGGTGACCTTTAAAGGTCCCTTCCAACCCAACCCATTCTATGATTCTAACATGACCAGAAACAACTTCTCAGTTTGCATAATTCAATTTATTACTTTTCTAACTTCGTGACAAACATTTCATCTAATACTAGCTCAGTTCACTGGAAAACTTCAGGTCAGCAAGCAATGACTTCAACAGAAGAGCCCATCTGCTTCAGATTAGGTATGAAATAAATAGCTTGCAGAATCAGAGCCAAAATAGCCTCATAGGTAAGGTCCTCGAGTATGGAATAGTTACTTTGTCCTCCTGGCCTGGGGCACATTTACCAGCTTACTTTATAAAGTTAGGATCCAATTTATTTAGAATTAAGCATACATCTGTTATAAAATGACCTATTTTTTGAAAGAATGTAGGTCTCCAGTAACATATAACAGACCTTTAGAGAGGAGAGAGAAATCATACTTCCACAGACTTCCTATGGCCACAACTGACTCCAAGGGGCACAAAATTTCATCTGAATTCTTGGAAATCAAATTGCTTTCCCAGGCTTAGAGTAATTCACTCCACTACTTCTACTTTTCTTTGTTCATCTGAAAGACATTTCCTTTTATGCTCATTCACTAATAGCATCTTGGAAATGCTGTTTATCTGATAAAGTTCCCAGAGTGACCTTGGAGTGCCTAAACGCAACTTCCTCACCTCGCAGTATGTTCCCTTCCTCCATCATCTAGGCTTTCCACAATTCAACATTCCTATCTCATCATGCCTCAGAGACAGAAAAATGCTTTTACAGGAAGGGAATTGAAATGCAAGCATAAAATAGCACATAACCCTAGTAGCTTGAACGTAGGCCTTGTCACCTAATTGGAGTCATCTAAAAATCAGTGTTTAGTGCAATATCTGTATACAAAATGGAAACAGAAGTTTGCAAAAGACTATTCATTCCACCTAGCGTTTAAGCGAGATCACTCTCAGAGATGTCTACCTTTCTCCACCAGCTACCGCAGGACCTCAAACTAATATTTTGGATTAGGGACAAAACCTTTAAATAGATGGTTATCTTGATTTCAGTGGGTGGCTAAATCTTGAGGACCTGGGCTAAAGGGAATATTTATCTAGAGAGGTTTGGGCAGACACGAGCTTACTCTGCTTGCCACATTCAGCAGCTGCTTATGCACCTACTCCTCAGCACCACAGTGAAGTAGCACACACACATGATGGCCCCAGTAAGGACAGAACCAGCACCAAGTTCTGGCATTCTTATCCCAAGTTAGCTCTTTAACTACGTTCCCAACTCCCCTCCTTTTCATTTGCCATTTTATATATTGCCTGTTTACATTTAAAGCCCAGGAAGAGGAAAAGTAATGCTAGCATGTTCTCCCTTTAGTCCTCCTCTGGCCATTTGCACTGGCGTGACTTTTGTACCTTAAACCAGAAAAATCCTAGGACACCTGAGAATATAAGAGATCTTATGGGGTCTTCTGAACTTCTGTTGAAACAATCTCTCTAGTTGTTAAAAACAAACAAACAAACAAACAAATCTAGAGTCAAATTCCAATGCATTTGCAACACTGCATAGTATGCAAGTATGGATGACATGCAAAAAGCTTCCTCTCAGGAGACAGGGAAGAAAGTGATAATCCCCCTTTTTGTGGTGCTGGCATACATGATACACAAGGACACAACATGGCTTTCCTATGGGCTTTTTCATTTCATTCTAATTTCATTTACACTCATTTTAGAGATTGAAATAATTCCAAAGACCAGAGCTGAAAATTAGTACTGTCCTATCTGGACCCTAGAGTCAAGCAATACAAATAGTAAAGCAGAAGAAAATGTACAAACATAAAAGCCAAATTAACCTTCTCACATGACAGAAATAGCACAGCCCCCATCATATTTCCCATTGAAGATGAAAGAGACTAAATATGCACCAACATATTGATTTTCTCCTCCACCATTCCAGCTTTCCCACTGGGAATCATTAAACATTACTTGCTCCATGTCAGACTGAAGAACCGTTACTGCATGCAAATCCATAGACTGTAATATTTCGACATATCTGCTAGGCTCAGAAAAGTTGTAACATTAGGATATTATTACAAGGGAGTTAAACAGCCTTACTGGAAAAATACACTGGTGATGTCAGCCTGAATCAAGCTTTTTCCTGGTACTAGCAGGGTTTAGACTGAGACAAACCGTCAGACTATTATTTTCCTTGCCTAACAATCTGTCCTCACATCTGACTTCATGCATCAGCAGTCCTAGAAGTTTTCTTTTGCTCCCTGCTACAGGCCGCTGTCTCTCTGAAGGCCAGGCTGACTTTCCATCACAGACATCCATCTCATCCATCCATCACTGGTATATCCCCAGCACACACACCCCTGGAGCACTCCTGCCTTCACCTATCCAGGGAGCAGCCATCCTGCTGTTTCTCCACATGCTTTTTTCCCACCACCACCCCCCCACCCCCCCCCCGGGCTTCAGATCCCCAGTGAAACAGCAGCAAGACTTTTGCCTTTAAAGGATACCTTTAAAACAGACATTCACACAGCCTTCAATTTCAAAGGCTGGCTGAACAGCAGAAAAATACTTCAAGAAGGGAAGGGAATGAGAAATTAGCATGTTTTATCCGTTTTAATAACACGGAAGCTACATTTATAACCTCTCCCCACTTAAAAAATAGGCTTTAAAATACACCCCTGCTATAGTTAAATGAATGCTAGCTTAGAGAACAGATATAAACCATCAGCATTTGGAATGAGAAGAAATCAGTAGAGGTTTTATTGCTAAAAGGTCAACAACACTTACAAAGAGATTCAATCTTTAAAGCCCTGCAGAATTTCATTTAAAAAATAAAACACCATGGAAAAAGAAAAGCTCTGAAAATGGGAATCTGCAAGTAGTTTCTCACTTCGTGACCCCATGGTTGGAAATGCTGTTGCATAGCGTATGCCCACTGCCACCTACAGACGAAGATAAGTGCACACAGACCCAGAGCAGGGAGAAGCTTCGCCTGAACCCAGGATGTCGTGATTTCCCAACATTAGCCACTCAGCAGTCTTTAAGAAGTGTGCTAGCTCAGCTGTTGTGCTAGGAGGCTGATAAGGCTTTCAGAAACACTACACACATTCTAGATTGCCTCTGACAAAAGTGGCAAGGAAAGCATAAAAGACAACAATAGTGTTGCACTTGATGTGTCTATTGGCAGCAAACAATAGTACAGAAGAAAACCAGATCTTCTTAAAATACACTCTGGATTTGTAAAAAAAAAAAAAAAAGCAGTTCTTATATGCACATGTACTGTAATCATGTTTACAGTTGGTGAAAATTGACTGGTAGCAGCTTTTAAAACATCATTGTGGGACAAGGATTTTAAATGAAGGGAGCTGAAAAGAACACAGAATCAGCTGTGTTAATAGCGACATGGGATAACACTGATACTTTTCCTACAAGCACAGTCTTTTCCTTCCTTTCTACAGCAACGTTAAATACAACTTCATGCAATGTAGCCAGCACACATGTAGAATATTCCCATCATCTTCCCTTTAAAGCAACACATTCAATAGCATGATCGAGTTCCCTGCAACTTACAAAATAAAACTATAAGAAATGAGAGTTTATGATGAGTTAAAGTCTTAATTAAAAAAACCAACACCTGTAGAGGGGTATGGTTTAGAATTCTGCCTCCAGACTGAGATAAAGGCTTTGAAAAGCAAATAGAAAGCACAATTTCAGAATCATTCCAGCATTATAATTTTCATAAAACTGGGCTGAAGTTTCAGACAAACTTTTCTAACATTTTTAATGAGCATTTCAAACATTCTTTGCAGAATGTGCCCTTTTGTTTACTGGTATGCTGAAGTACTTCAAGGGGTTTTTTCCTTCCCCCAGCAAGTGACAAGCAGTGTTTAAATTTTCATTTCATTAGGTTAAAATATGTCAATTCAATGAGATTTTGCATAGATCAGAGAAATAAAGGCAACAACATTGAATAGAAAGTGTAGAGCCTTTAAAATAGCACACTTATTGTCAAGATCTTACAGCAAGAACATTTTCATGAAGAGCAGTTATCAGGAATATTACACACATTGAAATAAATATATATACACACACGTTTTTTAAGAGCTGCTTGAAAGCACTCAACCTCCTCAGCACAGGATAAAAGTGCTGTGCTTGTGTAGTAATGGCATGAGAAAACCAATGTCCAGATCTGAGACTGCCACAGTTGCCCTTCCTAAGCCTTTTCAGGTGCAAAGTTCCAGACATAAATTAGTCTAGCAAGGCTGCATGTTGACCAACTCTGCCAAATTAAAATACTGGTAGCTGTATTACTCACTTATACTGCACTCACACAAGTAGGTTAAAGTAATTTTCATAGCATCCTCAAAATAATAATTTAAGGTAATTCACCTTCCATGCTCTTGGTCCTGAATATAAAAGGGACGCTCTCCAAATGCTTTACCACAAGCCTAGAATGGACGAATATATATAATGAATTTGCAAGTTCAGTTTGCACCATCCATGATGCACCAGTAACCACTAAACTCGTTTCCCTTATGTATCAATTCCTATGGGCACGGATCAGGAAGAATCAGCATTGCAGGGTGCTTCAAGTCATCCTATTTCTGGACTATGTAATAGCCATACTTGGAGAGGTATACGGACAAGTACGAATTTCCAATAGCTTGAGATTGTTAATTTATGTTTGAGACTGTAGGAAGTTTGAAGCCCTGTCACAGCACAGCAGAGCCCCTGCTCCATTTCAGTTTAAGAAGCCCATCCTTTCTAAGAGTTGACTACCTAAATACTCACGTTGGTCAGGTCTACCTTGGATTTCAGCATGCTTCCTGTGAGCAGAAATAGGCTGTAATTAAAATGCAGGCTCATCTAATCAAGAATCCTTCTGGTATATCCCCCAGACAAGCAGCGTAACTAAACAAGCCTGAATCTAGAAGGACTGGTCCTCATCAGGTATGAATCTGTCCTGTCAACCAGATCCTGCTCGCGTGCAGGAGAAAGAAATGCAAGGCAAATCTCAAACCAGGAAACATAATTAAGACCATTTCCCTGCAGGAAAAGGGCTTTGATAGGCATGATGGGACCAAGGGAAGAGAGCATACCTTGAGACTAACCATCCGTACACTGGGTTTGGAATGAAATTAAACATTGTGGTTCAGACAGATGCTGTTCGTTAGATTTGGGGAGTTAACAAAAGCCTGACTGGGAGGTACATACAAGTTTTCCCTTCCTTCTTTTACAAACTCTAGCATGTGTTAATATACCTGTTAAGTTAAAAGCAGAGATATAAACTCAGACTCCTTCTTAATTTCTATTCACAAGAAGAAATGCACTGAATGCTATAGGAGTAGAGCTGGTGACACCTGGCCAAAACCAGGTGGGAGGTGCAATGGGTAAGACTTAGCGGGGACAGACCCAAGAGCAATGAACACTTCACCAGGCTTGCAAGAGGCACCTGCAGCCAAAGAAAACTCCAGAAAGCAAGGAGCAACTTTATGCATGTGGTCATAGCTTGCACAGCACCCAGTTTAACAGACTAGGAAAAAAACCCAGCTATAAGGTAACATCATCCTGGGTAGAGGGGGCTGTATTTTATGGCAGAACACTGGAAGCATGTCAGTGTTTTCTCATATGCTTCTAGTTACTGTCTTTACTGTGTAATAGAACTGTCAAGTTTGTTTGGCTATAGAGAATTCTCTGCTGTTCCTGTTGCCACCATAACCTATAAATATTTCAAAATATACCTTGTTTATCCCTGTCCATCTTTAAACTGTACAGGAGTATGGAGAAGTGTTTGGGAATCAAATACTATTTTGTACCTTTAATGAGCTGCAGAGCATTATAAGCATATGCATACATGTCAAGTCCGTCAGCCTCATTAAGTCTTAAAAACATTTCTTTCTATTGAAGAAAATTAAAAATATGGAGTTCACTGATGAAAGACTTAAAATTGAAGTGTGATAATTAACCTGGAGGTGGCTTTTGCTAAACTGACTGTCCTGCTCCTGGAATCTAAACCACTGTCTCCCAATTACTGAACACATCACTGTGGCATGAAGACTTAGCAGCTCAGCCCCGCATCTCCAACATTACGCTGACAGCCCAGAAGGCATGCATAGGTACAACTCAACTACAAGTCAAAATTTCCACTTCCTAAAAGATTGCGCTAGTAATCATCTTGCCATGATCAAATGCCCCAAGTCATGCACCACATACAAGAACAGAGGCAAGCGCTTGTGTTACGATGTACAAGATGCTGCATTAACACAAGGGCAATGTTGAAAAGGTGTTTAGTTTCTTTATCCCCTGCTTCTGTTTGTCCAGACAAATTGGGGATTTTTTTTTTTTATTTTATTTTTTTTTTTTAAATGAACAAACAACACCCAGCCCCTACATTGGCATTCTGGAAAAGCACTATATACACTACCACCTAACCTTACCACTTTGTTAATGTCATTTTTGGCATTGAACTTGTTGCTTTTTCTGCAGTCTTTCACAGAGGAACTGTCAAATCAAATTTCTTTTGTCACAGAAAGTATTGCTTTTAGTCTCTCCTTGTCTAAGAGAGTCAAAGAAAAGATCATGTAGTATGTCCCTTTTTGAGGCTTAGGTTGGCTTTTTTTTGGTCTTTTGAAAGTCAGATAAGGACTGTGCGCTAAAATAAAGTTCATGACCCAGCAAGTATACTGTGCACTGATATTTGAGTGGAAAGACAACTCTGGCACATCTCCACTGATTATCCAGTGTTTCTGTAGTAGATAACATTTGTTAAGAACCCCGTATTTTATATAAAAGATGAATCCAGAATTCACAAATAAGGTTTTGTTTGTTTGTTCTTGCGATATAACCATTTCCTCGAGAATTCCCATGGCTCTTGGTTCATATTCCTTCCCCAGATTTCTAGCTAGAAATCATCAAATAGGCAATACTCTCCTAAAAATTTGTCTGAGGTGCAAAATACAAAGTACCAAATTTTCCATTGCTAATCCAAGTTCACACTGCTTAGCCAGAAATGGAGATTAACAAACACCAGCTGTGAAATTACTTTATTTCTAAACTATCAATATGTAATAGATTAAGTTACCAAAGCATGCTTTTCTCATAGCCTAAAACCAGTCATTTGAAATTAACTGTGTAGTGGAAACCAGTTCACAACTACAAGTTCACATAAGGGTAGAAGGAACTCTAGCAAAAAAAAAAAAAAAAAGAAAAATTTGTTAATTTGTCAGTAAGAATAGTCCCAATGACTTCAGGATAAAAAAAAAAAAAAAAAAAAAAAAAAGCTACAAGCTACATACTAATGGCAAAGAGAAATGGCATTTCAAGTGCTTTTTATTGCTAAGGATTGGGCTGGAAAATTTTTAAAAGTGGCAACACAGCACTGAATTCTGAAGGACTTGGAATGCAAACTATGCTTATTTATACTAACAATGTATTTTACTTAGAATAGCTGATGAGCATATTTCACACTAAATGAACTGCAGTCATTTATGTCAAAATAGTGAAGTCGTGTGAGAAACCTCATTACAGTACCTCTAATCAAATATTTGAGAAGACTCAGGTTGTCTTTCATAAGAACGGCTCTTCTCATTCTCAAAAATCAAAGGGTCTGGAGGAAAAAAGTCACCTTCCCAGATTTAAAGTAATCAGATTAGAATTGCTAGTATGAACTGAGAAAAACCAAAATATCTCTGTTTTCAGGTGTGCATAGGAAATTCAGATATTGATCACTTCTGCATGAATCTCAAAGACCTTCTGCAGTGAATTTTTTCTGCTGATACATAGTAGGAGAGTTTTCTATTCTACATTTGTGGATTCATTTAGAAAAGAGGTGAACTAGTCTTTAAACTTTGCTCTACAAAGACAAGCTAGAGTTTTAGCACAGGCAATGAGAGTTTGTTCCACGCTCTGTTTGGGGGACACAGTGTCCTAAATTGTTTTATACGACACAGTCACAATTTTTTAGCTGAGACACTCTGGATCAACCATGAAAACCTCCAAACCACAGCAGTCCTCACAGATGTTACACCCTGCTTCCAATGGAAAACAGCAATTCGGGACAGATGCATGCAGGTCCTCATCATCTGCAGTGTCTCCAAGGAGTACTCCTCTGTATTGTCAGAGTTATCACTTCACTGATGCATTTACCTTAGCTGCCTCCTGCGCAGGAAGATTATATTCCTTCTTCCAGGCTTACCTGTCCATGGTATGAAATGAGGGTTTAAAAATCCATGCCATTTTGACCTTTGAGGAAGAGGAAACCTTTTCAACATAGGATTTTAGAAGACATTAAAGGGAGTGGGCAGCTTTTCATTCCCTTTTTCAAAATATCAGTTTTTAGAACCAGAAGAACAAAAGTTATGCTGCCTCTACTTCGCTCTTTTTTAGTTGTACAGTTGCATGCTGCCTAATTTCTTGTACTTTAGATGTTTTATCCTGTCTCCTTGACTTTACCCCTTCTTCCTTATCCGATTACATGCCAATAGCAGAAGAAAGCACATTGTGCCAGAGAGCTCATTGTGGTGCCAAGGAATTTAAGGTAGAGATTTGGATTCCTACAACCATTAAAACTTGATACCAGAGCAGACTGACTGTCATAGGAATAATGTTGAGCTTTGGACCCTTGGTGGTAAGGGGGAGAATATAGGCGACAGAAGGGACATGCTGAGAGACATGCAGATGGAAAGATGAGGGAGTGAACCTTAACCCCTTCATTTTATAGTTACTTGCTAGAAACCATTTTTATCCTTACAGCTAATTTAAGACCTTTTATGAGGAAGGAACCCAGCAATTTACCGTTCAAGTTACCTGATTTTAGGGTTATTGAAAAACGCTCAGTTTTGATGTACAAACTGCATGCTTTGCCCTTTTAGGTCCATTTTAGATTCTAGTCCTGGCCTTAGTTGCCACATCTATTCAGAAACAGAGCCACTAAGTAGAGACCTGCACACAGTTTAAAAGTTGAAAAGTCAAGCTTGTGGCCTCCTCTGTCATTCAGGAAGGGAGAGCCCAGTCCATCTGTGGTTTTCCTGCTGGACGTCCCAGGGAGCCCAAGCAGACTGCTTCATGCCCTGGGGCATGGAGCAAGGAAAGAACGAAGCAGCACACTGCAGCCTTTTGATGCACCTGACAGGTTTTCTAGGTCTTGCATGTGACTTTGCTCCCGGATTCAGAAAGCAAGGCTAGTAAAATGCCAGAATAGTTTTAATGGTATTTCATAATCAAAATAGAGAAGACCTGGGTTTGTTCTGCGATCATTTCCTTCTTGATCTTGTGCATCCTCATAACATACATCAGGAAGACCATTCTTAATGCAAATTCACAGAAGAAACATTCTGATAGAGGCTTGAAGAGAGACTCCCAAAAAACACAGAAAGACTACAGTAACAGTAGATGATCACTGGACTCCTTCCATTAAACCACTGCATTTCCAGTTGCCTGCTGTTTTGAACATGTTCGTGGATGCGTTCCAGACACAGGTTGTGATTCTTACAGAATATGTGAAGGTACAGATGCATAAATTGATGTTGGTAATATCGCTCTCAACCATTATAGCTTCCAGATGGAATGAAAATGAGACAGCATTTCTCTGTTAGCTGATATAACATATTTGTAATCATTCATTAGTATTTATCACACTACTTCACAGTTCAGGAGACCAGACAGAAGCATCATACAAGCTGACATAAGTACCTTCAATTCCTGCATACAATCAAGTCCTTGCAAACAGAGAGGCAGTTCCAACAGTGTCTAGCAAATTCCTGATACAGGAATTACAGATTTGAGAAAAATATCAATGGCTTAAATGTTGCTGATACCCTTCTGCATCAGAAATGCTTATTGTACTAAACATTGTTTAGATGTGGGATTCAGTTTTAAACACTCGCAAAGAAACTACTAGATACATCTTGCTGACAGAATAACAAACTAATGCAAGGTGTTTGTTGTAACTCTTCTCATGGCTTCAAAAGTTTGTCACTTTATTCAATGTAGAGAAAAGACTGAAAACACATAAGTTTTCTAAGACACCCACAGTTTGCTTAGAAGTTTTCACCAAATACCAGAAAGATAAGTCATACCGTAGCAGGGAGGTGATCTAAAATAGTATACATCACACAGACTGGTGATAAATCACTGTCCAAATTTCATTGATGGTTCAGCCTATGGTATTTCACCTACCTGTCCAAATATATTGCGTTCATACTAACAAATGGTTGCGTGACCTCCAGCTAAGCCCAGGATCTCAGAGTAACGAGCATGCAAGGAAAGGTTTTGCCTTACTGAGTACAATGACAAGAATAAAAATCTATTGGCAACGTGCTTAGGTAGTTAGGAATCACCTGCCACATGCACAAGCCCTTTTACTTTTTACTGTTCCTTAGGTACCATGTCCTGCTGATTCCAGTGCTCTATTAAAAAAAAAACACCCCAAAACCCAACCAAGGCTCAGAGGATCAGGTACACCAGAAGAATAAAATCAGATTATGAAAATAAGCTGCTATGTAATGTAACAGCCAGTCTTATACATAAGTTTTGTGAGACTGGCTCAAGAAACACTCCAGCACGAGGAATGTAGATGGAAAAAATTGTAATAAGCCATGCTCTAGCTAGACAGCTGTATACTTGCCCTCTGTCTGGATTTTCCTGTTGTCAGGTTGATTAATGGAATGTCTTCACATTTATCTGCTTTTGGATATCTTAAATCTCAACAAGTCCATTTCATGTTCTTGCCACCAACATTTCCAGTAGATTTCTTCTAGCATGTCAGAATGACAGATAAGTTCCTGCAGCCAACCTTGTAGAGAGCTCATTATTGTTTCAGACTTGTGTACTCACCCTGGAGGTCCTCTGTACAAAGGCCTCCAGAGATTTAGGTCATTTAAAAATCTATGTTGAGTAAAGGTGTCATTCCTCTACTAGAGAAAGCTTTGGAGCAGAGTTCAAGACCACATTCTGAATTTTATACTGTTTTATATCATTGGTCCACATACTAAGTAACAAGAGCAGAAATAACTGCAATAAACACCAAGTAACTCAATGCAGCACACACTTGATCTAATTTATTTATTTATATGGTTGTCTGCTTTATGCTGAAGTGCCATAAAGTTATTTATGGGATAGTTTTATTATTTTCCTTCTGAATGTTTCAAGCTCTCACTGGCAGCACCGCAACATTATCAGTACATATTTTTAATTCACTTGTAAAATGTTGCTGGTTTGAAGCTAGCATACAGTAATAGCTTCTGACATTTAAAGAGATAATTTTGAAAAAAGCACAACTGAAATCCCTCATAATAATTCCAAATAAACTAATTCTTGCCCTTGCTATGGATTTTTATCTGCAATAGTGAACTCAATCAGGCTCCAACGTAGCTGTATCAGTAATGGTGCTTTATTATGATCATCACTGTTTTCACATTGAATGAGTGAATTTATGAGTGAAGAATGAGGTGGCGAATTGACCAAGCACATGGGAAAGATCATATCCTGCCTCTGCTACACACTGTGCAATTATTTTCTTTTCCATGCAGCTGAAGGACCAATTGCCCGTACTGTCTTGCAAGGTATCTCTAACCTCACAGCAAAATTATTTGACATAAGTGGAATCAGAGATAGAACTTGAATTGTCATCTTTTCCCTTCACCCCTAACAGCCCCTTCCAATGTTCTTTAAGCTAAGTTTTGGTATTGTGCCGCAGCTCTGTACTGGAGAGCTATTTGGTGTATTGCCCTGAGGTGGCTTAAAGGAAACTGTACTCATGGAGACACAAATGACTCATCGCGTTCTGGGGAAGGCAGGCGTGGAATTTACTCGGAAATTTTGGCTTTCTAAGGAAAAGGAACATGCATTTCTGGTACCTCTGCTGCTCCTACATATTAAAAAAATAATAAAAATCACAGTTGATATTCCAAAACGTGTGACACCACCCTGAAAATTTGGGAGCAGGAAGAAGGAAGAGGGCATTTGGTTTCTTTTATTTGAGTTCTAGGGCATGGGAGTGGACCCTAAGTAGGAAGTTTCCCCATATTCTTTGCTATTGTGACTTTTTACGAATACGAAAGCTTGCTTCTTCACTCTATAAGAACACAAGCTGGTTTTCCTAGTCTATTTAACTAGAGCCTGCTATGGACAAATAATTTAAACCACGTAGATCTTCCAAGTAATCAGATCACAAGTAATCAGATAAAGGCAGAAGCACAAAATGGGGTTAGATAGTTACTTACTAACAAAGTTGATATTAACTGCAAACAAGACAAACAAGACACTTTTATAAGTTAAAGCTACCTTAATGAGTTGCACAGTCCACATGTGTGTCTAGATGTTGCACAGTCCACATGTTGCACAGTCCACATGTGTGTCTAGAAATTACTACCACATTTAAATCCCATCTACTAGCTAAGATCCAGGCAATGCAATTTAAGGCACCTGTCAATCACGCACAGAACCAATGCCATTAATATACAAGTGTAGACATCAACTTTCTGTTTGTATCCAAATATATAAACGTATGCATTTACAAAAATAAGTATTTCTCATTCTTCAGCCCACCTCAGAAGGGTCATCTGCATTGTAAGCTGTAGCTACCAGCCAGATACCAGAGATATTTGTGAGAATTCTCCTTCCCTCTAAAGCAAGGGAAGTCTCTCCCCTCCATTTAAGCGAAGACCAGCTACCACGCCGTTCCCCTGGAAGTATGATTTTTGAAGTACAAATCTGAACTTTCATACATAATGAAGGGCCCTTCTCTCCAGCTGAAACCAGAAGAGTTCCTCAGAAGATCATCTGGTTCAAACCATATCCTTCTCCCTGCCTGGTTTTCTGAACTGGTTTATGATCACCTAACCAATGCCTTTCAGCCCATGCAATTATAATTCCTGATAAAATATTAAGGAGCTCAGAGCATGCTTTTATGTTAGAATATTAATATCTTCTATTTACTAAATGCTTTAGTTCACTTTACCTCCCAAAGTTGTCTGCTTTAACATGATTAACTAATTGTTTATTTTGAGACAATAACCACTTTATCACTTAGATCTACCTTTCTACTGATATAGCCAAGCAGTTAGAAGTC
The DNA here is from genome assembly GCF_929443795.1 of Astur gentilis. NCBI lineage: Eukaryota > Metazoa > Chordata > Aves > Accipitriformes > Accipitridae > Astur > Astur gentilis. The sequence continues at coordinate 19,374,076 of NC_064891.1, forward strand.
CAATGATGCCATTTGCTAGTCAAGTCTTCTTCCTTTTTTTAAACAGTAAAAATTAAGAAGAAAAAAGTGAACAACTAATAAATTTAGATTAGAAACTTGAAAGCCAGAAGCAGAAAGTCAAATACTACTAAATTTCAGATATTGATTTGACCTATATCAAATTTGAAACTGCCTCTACAGTTCCACTCAGGTTGAAATCACAGCTGATGTGCCTCGTTTTTCCTCATTGATCAGTATTAACTTCAGTCTTTTATTGGTGTAAATAAATTCTTAGGTATCAGTTCACTATTTTACAGTATTAACTCCTGAACACTGCTTACAAGATCAAGGGACAAATACCTGAATTCAATTCAGATCTTGAATTTAATCTAAATTTGGTATGATTTGGTTGCACACATTTCTTCCTCATACTCTCCAGAAATTGAAAAATGGTATTATTTACAGAAGTTCAACACTCAGATGAAAAAAAAATGTGCCATGATGAAGGAAAATATTTAATAGCCTTCATTCTGAAAAGTGGTTACCACTTTCCACAGTGACTTTCTCATCTAGTTGACAGTACACAGAACACTTAAATGAGAACATCTGCAGCATTCTTTCAATACTCTGGGGAAAGCATGAAAAGCAATATGTTCGGGTAAGAGTATAAGCAATGGGGATTCTTTCTTTGCAACTCTGTCAAAAGATGCTTCATGTAGGCATCTTTAATTTTTAAAAATGGATTTATTTAGAATTCTTAAAGAAACCAGCTGTTGCTACTGTGTCTCTGCTTCAAAATCCTCTGAGTTTAGCCGTTGGAAGCTGACATACTTATTCCATTAATTTAGATGTCTGTGAGCATTTCCCATAGAATAATTGTGCTGCATAATGCATGACTATTCATTCTGTGGTAATGTCAGTTGAAAAAGGAATGGAAGAGGGAGGAGAATGGGCAATTTCTTTGAATCTTTTTTGCATCAAGGTCCAAATGTCAAACCTGGAAAGCCTGAATAAAGTCTGAGGGTGTCAGTGCTACTTTCATAAGACTTACGTGGTTAACATGGTCCTGCCTAGGTCTCTGAATGATCACCAGTGTTCCCTTTTGGTTTACATTAGCCACAGCATCTCATCTTTTTTATAGTCTGTGTCTGATCTTCCAAACTTAACTCTGCCTTGAAAAAAGACATACAGCAAACCAGTATCCAAACCATGGACCAGTCGTCTGCCTAACCATCATTTACTTCCTCAGTGAATTCAGTTTCCAAAGTGATAGTAAATCCAGGAAACACAGCTTGCTAAATGCATTTGGTTTTGGTACTCTTAAAGCAGAAGAAAGTTTTATGGGGAAAAAAAATACACCTCCTCAACACTAATCTTATCTCAGCCTTTTTCTTGTTGTCTCCCAACTTTACTTCTGGACCCATTGAAGAAATGGCTTCCTTAGGATATTGCAAGACCCTGGATGGTGGGACCCCCAAAAGACATGGTCATTTGCAGAAGCTGCAATTTTCTTAGCTAAAGTCAAGACCAAGAGACTTCCAGCCCTCCTCCCCCCACCCCATTGTGGCTATAAGCACTCAAGCTAATCATACTCCAAGAGAACTCAGAGTACTGCTCTTCATCCCTCATCTGTCAGAATAGCTTCTCTTGGTAGAGTCCAACATAAGTGTCATGCATAGAAAGGCTTACATTTTCATATCATATGTATTGTAATAAAGAAATATGAAGGCTTGTAAAGGGAATGAGAACACTCACTAAACTGCTTATTTATGATAGCAAGGTGTGTTCATCTGCTTTCCTATACTGAAAAGACAGCTAGATAAGTTCCTTGTCCCTGCTGTCTTACCACCCCCATGTATATCTACACTGAAAGGCTTAAAAGAAGACACTTAAAATACCTGAGTTGGTATAGACAGTGTTTCTGCTTGACTTTGCTATGAATAATACAAGATCTCTTGGCAGACATTATCCAGTAGGAAATATCCCTGGGCTTTGGGGCCATATAAGGTACAGAACGTTGCAGATCTAGGCCTCCTGGCAGGTCAGCCTGTTCAAAAAGAAGGTCATAATACCATGGGAATCCTTTAAAGCATCCCAGTGCTAGTGTTAACTTGCAGAATGGATCACAGACAAGAGCTCAGAAATACTGTACTGATTCTCGGTGTGGATAGTTTCCCTTCTCTCAGCCATGATGCTCTCAAAAACAGTCCAATATTAGGGTGGAATTAAACAACGCCTCATATCTATGAACAACAACTATGAACCGCCCATTTAAAAACAACTTCAGTGTCCTAGCTGTGGGAGTTCTTTTGTTTTAATCCAAGGTACTGGGTGTTTTACCCTGGCTTAGCAAAGAAATCAGATAGCGTCAGGAAACATCATGAGGCCCCACATCAACACTGGCATCCCCCACAGCTCTCAGCACAGGCACGACAGCAATGGACTTCGTGTATACTACCAAGGCTAGAAGTAAATTAACTGAAGAAAACTCGCTAGAATAAACTTTGGGCAACTCAAGTAGTGAAATGGAGAAACTACAAACAGGAATACAGAAATTAAAAGAGGTAAGATAAGACAGTGAGAGATATCAAGATTAAAGAGTGAAAGATTGGCCTGTTCTATTTGAGCAGATGGCAAAATGGACTAAAACCATTCTCTCTGCCAGGGAACTGTATATTTTATAACAGCAAAATCCATACTACTTTTCAAAAAGCCTTTGCAAACTGCTTTAAACTCAGTAACACGTAACTTCTCATCCCGTACAGGTAGTTGTCATTTCTCATTCTCTTTAATCACAGCATAAGACCATAAGAAAAGAGCGAGTGGCACAGACTGATTTGCCCCATGGATTAAGTTTAGCCAGGCCAATAGGAGCACTCTGATCCATTCATTAGCTTTAAAAGGATGTTTTCATGGGCTACAAATCTGACTATCACTAACAGCAGAAAAAAGAATTAATAAGAAAAAACATTAAATATTTGAATACTAATTCACGTAATATAAGGTCAACACAGCAAGAGAAAGAGAAACAGAAGTTAAAGTTCTAGTGAAAGTGAATGAAAAAATGGCATTCTTGCATACAAACCACTTTAAAGCCTCCTCACAACATACACTCAAGAGAAGAAAAATCTGTACTGGTTCTTGTTTGTTTACAGGTTTGTTGATTGTTTTATTAAAACAGAGATGGCAAGGAAACCCTGAAGAATTAGAGACCTATTAGCTCTTACTCTGCACTCTACTGTATTTCACCAAAGTACAAAATAATTGGTCCAGTATGGTACTAGCTATCAATAGGTAGAAACCTGAAAGTCTTTGTCCCATTAAGATTCTCAACAATAAACTGCTTTTCTGTAATCAGTCTGCTTCTGATAACAAGCATGATTCTATCACTATATACAGTATTTAGAAACTGTAATAAAGATTCCCCTTTGTCCTGGTTTCAGCTGGGATACAGCTAACTGTCTTCCTAGTAGCTGGTACAGTGCTGTGTTTTGAGTTCAGTATGCGAAGAATGTTGATAACACTGATGTTTTCAGTTGTTGCTCAGTATTGTTTAGACTATAGTCAAGGACTTTTCAGCTTCTCATGGCCAGCCAGGGCACAAGAAGTTGGCACAGGACACAACCAAGGCACCTGACCCAAACTGGCCAACGGTGTATTCCATACCATGGGACGTCCCATCTAGTTTAGGAACTGGGAAGTGGGGGGGGGGGGCAGGGAATTGCTGGTCGGGGACTGGCGGGGTGTCGGTCGGCGGGTGGTGAGCTATTGCCCTGCACATCATTTGTACATTCCAATCCTTTTATTACTACTGTTGTCATTTTATTAGTGTTATCATTATCATTATAGTTTCTTCTTTTCTGCTCTATTAAACCGTTCTTATCTCAACCCAGAAGTTTTACCTTTTTTCCCGATTTCCTCCCCCATCCCACTGGATGGGGGAAGTGAGTGAGCGGCTGCGTGGTACTTAGTTGCTGGCTGGAGTTAAACCACGACACCCTTCAATGACAATAGTAACCACTATGAATTTAAGCACTACGGATAACCACTCTGCTCTTGATAATTAAATGTGAAAATGAACAGGCACCAAAACAGCTATAAGAAACAGTCACAAACTGAAGTCATGAACTGAGGTGACAGAAGGAATAAAATGACAACATTGTAAAAAGAAAAATATGTAGGGTGCTCAAGAATGAAATAAAAGCATCCTACATCAAACATAGGATGTAGTGGAGTTAATATAGACACTCTACTGTGAAAACAGGGCAGTTGAACCACAAACAAATCACATGCTCATCACATGCACAAAGGGAAGATCATTAGAGAAATTACTACATGGGAGAACACAACACAAACAAAACCTCAGGAGAGTCTACAAAGGAGAGAAATAAAAGGTATCATATAAGAGAGTCTAGAGTGTATTCAAAGGAAATGGAAAATGCCTTCAAAAATAGTTTTAAAAAAACATACCCATGGACAGAGGGTCTGCAGCTATACCATTTCATAAAGAGTAACCTGTTGTAAGAAAAAAGTGGAAATATTTCCCATTATTTCAGTACTTCAGCATTTCTCATTAGCATTACCCACAGTGGGTTATATAGTATTATTGATAATCTTCACAACCCTTCTGTGGATCACAAGAGTTTTGGTGATCTTCATATTTTCCCTCTGCACTTTGGACACTGATTTTTCTTTGAAGATTTTTTCCATTCATTGAGCAATCATAAAGGAAATTGTTCCTTAGGAATTATACTCATTTTTGTGCTAGTAAAATTTTTTTCTGTGAAAGAAAAAAATCACATGTGAGCAGAAGTGTTTAATTTTATATATTGATAGATCAAAATTGCTTTATTGAATACTGAACTCTGTCTGCCTGAATGATACCAAAAGGCAAAGGCAATTTTCATGTTTTATTCCACATGATATTTAATACCCCATCTCAGTTCTAGAATGCCCCAGATAAGTTTTAATTTTTTTTTATTTTATTTTTTTTAATAAACATTGGAATTTTTCTCAGATATTCTCTTTTAAAACTGATCCACAGTCCATCATGATGTTTATTACCAAATTGACTATATTTACTGGAAAAACGGATTAGCTGTTCTCCAGAGTGATTTTGCTTTCATTTTAAGATGTTGGTAGCCAGGATTAGAAACTTATCATTTCCTCTTCTCAGTTTACTACTTGTATTCATCACTGTGAATCATGCATCATATAAACTTATTGCAAATCTAGAGATGAGCATCAGAAAAAAAGTCTTAAGTGGATGTCAGTGATTTTATTGTTGTTTTAAAGAACACTATAAAGGAAAAAAAGGCACAAATTAATTTCAGGTCACATGTCAGTCTACCTACCTGACATAGTTGCCTACTGGTTGATAGAAAAGCCAAATATTTCATCTGTAAATTCTCCCCCAAAGGTCTACATACAAAGAAGCACCCAGATCTCCAGCGAGGATGCAACGGCAGCTTCCCTCGATGCACACCACTAGCAACAAGGTCAGCGAGACTCCAGTTTCAGGGATATTTCCCCTCTTCCCACACAGCGAGAGCCTCTGAGAATTAGCTCATGAACTTCAAACACCACTTGAAGCAGGTTGGTGCTCTGCCTTTAACTTTGGAGAGATTGCTCTTTAACCTGTGTGTCTCAGAATTGTCGTTGTCAGTGTATTAGCCACAAATCTTTCAGCAATTTCAATATCAATTTTGCTAAGGAAGCATATTTGGTCCCCCCAAGATTCCTGTATTCTGCAGGTACTCAAAACTGATGTAGGCTAACATTCAGATGACACTTGAAACATGACCTTGCTTAATATGGCCACTTAAGACATCAGTAAAGATATATTTTAAATGCCATCAATTTCTCTATAACTGTCAACCTATTAGTGGAATATTCTGTGCACTGAAACATAGTTTACAATGGGTTACGCTTACGCAGTAAGTGAATTAAATTAACTCTTGGCTAACGATTTCAGGGTGTAAGGACTAAAACATTTGGATAACTAACCACTGTATTTTGGACAATTAGACCATGGCCACACATGTAGTGTGAGCAGCACCCGGGATCCTGACCTGTCCATCAACTGCTTCTGCCTTAGGCAGAGATTTCCTACTTGTTAGCTCCTAGCCACTGTCACGCAGAGGACTTAGCCCATGTATTTACTGTTGCATGCACCACTTTGAGACCAAGGTCTACCCCACTCTACTATGCTGCTGTCCCTTGACCCCAGAGCTATAAGAAGTTTTGAAACCTTTGGCTAAGGATACTGTACCTCAAGCTCAGGCCATGCTACCAGATAAAACATAGGGCACAAGACCAAATCTCGACCCAGGCCAAGTGCTCTGCACACCTTCCCAGTTAAAGCAAAGTTTCAACGATGGATTGAGGTAGACATCTCCAACTTTACCTGGAAGTAGAGCCAAGTCTGTATTCCGCCTTTATACAAAACCCTCTACACCGAATGCATCCTATCTATGGAAGTGATTCCTGACTAGAAACAGGAAAGGAGATTAAGAAATAGGTCATTAGGAAAATAATTAAGAAATGAAGCTACCCCACTAGAACACTTACCAACAGTAACATATCTGTATTAATGCTGTGTGTGGGTACAGTATATCTTCAGAGAGATCCCATATAGCTGCAAATCAAATTTGCACTTTCAGACAGTGACATTCATTCTTCAGGATGTTTTTTAAATGGCCAAATTAAACTTTGAGCTGGAATACATACACAAATGATGGGAACTGGCTTTTAAAGAGAACAGCATATATGAGCAGAACTACAACTAGCTGACTGCCTACAAACCTGCCTCACCACAGCAATTTTAGCCCAATGGTCTCCGCAAGGTAAAAAAAAAAAACAAACACACCTTCTCACAGAATGAGAAAGCATGAAAGAGACAAACTGCACAGTAAATTTGCACACCAACATCACAGAATTGCCCCTTTTCCATAGGCATTCACTCAGAGCACAAATACGTGTAGGTGATGGACATGACCTATGCAATTCTCTCAATTCTGGCTTCAACCTAGAAAAGGAAGACAAGCATTGGTTCCCTGATGCAAGGCAGCTATAAGAGAATTGGACCGTCCTTTAAAAATAAAGGATAAAGCCGCTTCCCGCCCCCCCGGTGGAATATGTGATTCTGACTCAGGGCTTCAAAAGGCCTTTTTGACCAGTGGGCCTTTTTGAACCGGAATTTAAATGCTTTTTGAGGAAACAAAGTGATTTTAGTAGACTTCTCACGCTTCAGACTCTATAGTCAAACCATAATAACCTTCAGAGGAATTCACTGAAAGATGCAGATACTGCAATGGGTGTGACACAAATGGGTAGGAATATTTTTTCCATGGTGCAATTGTCTGACTTTTCAACCACTAGCCATAGCTATTAACCTATCCTATTTATACATTCTTTATTTCTAAATATTTTCTGTGAGAAAAATTTATCAGAAATCAGGTTCCAGTTTTCACAGGGCTGAACAAAGCATGCAAAGTTCACATGCTATGATTAAAGCACCATTTTTTGCAATATTAAAACCCTAGGATGAGTAATTAAGCTTCTGATTCTACTGTGTCATTATCAAATATAAACCGCAAATCCTTACAATTTCCCAAGTAAGGACTGTGGAACCTGATCTCATGTTAATAAAAGTTTCCCAATCACCACATAGATCTAAGATACACATGGCATTGGATGTAAAAATTCATAAATAATGATAAAAAGCCACTGTTCCTGTAGATCTCAGTTCTCTTCCTAATATTCAGAAGTGTCGAGTGTACCAAGTTTAATTCCTGGCTCTCTGTATGCAGAGTAAAGATTTAGATAACACATCTAGTTTAAATCAGCAATATATGGGCACTCATGTGCAGCCTCTCTATAAATCAAGCAATGGGATTCAGCCAGTTAGTGTTATAAATCTAAGATAGAAATTCCAAATAGCAGATAAGCAATTCACTCTCACACAGTACAAGTGGGAGGCATAAGAGATTTGTCTACCGAATAGGTGATTTTTTTAAAAAAAAATAAAAATAATGATTTGCAAATTATTTTTGCTCAAGTACAAGAGAAACTGAGGTTTTGGAAGGAGGATGGTTCCACATTTAAAGGACTTCAGTATTGTCCTACTCAGCACTGCAAAATCCTTCATAGTCCGTAATATAGCTCTGAAATGGAGTCAGTGTCCAAGATCCTATTGCAGAACAAGGAAGAATCAGAGCCTATACTGCACTTCAGCTGAGATTTACACACTTAATATACCTCCAGCATAAACCTCGTGACTGTAGCAGCTGAGAAAACATTTATACCAGCCACCCGTATCTCAGAGTCAAAGCAAAGTGACAGGCAGCGAGAATATCTTCAAAATCAGCCAGTGCAGTTTGCAAGAGTTCCTTTATTAGAGGCCCCAGTTTTCTGAGAAGGGTATGTGGGGTCTTTCTGGATTATTTCTTACAGTTTAGGCTTCAAATAGCACAAGAGCATTCTAGATTTCTAAGGGGTTTTTTTTAAGCCCGTCCCACTGGTATAAAGCTACTTATTGTGATTGGCTACACTTCACATTCAGAATAATAATAATAAAGTATCACTACCATAACATGAAAATACAGTTCTGAGTTCAAGGCATCTTGCCTCCCGAGAATGACAAGGAATTGAACCACGACAAAATTAACTAGTAGATTGCTTAAAGTTAGAAAATAAATAACCTTCTTCAGTAATTTTTAAAGTGTAGATGATGTAAGGGAAGTATTTTAGGCTCCAACTGCATGTCATGAAGATTATGTGTGTAGTATTTCTCTATTATGCAGAGCTTGAAACTAAATGGATCACTGCTCCATAATCAAGACAAATACAAACATTGAAAAGCACCAGTCCGGAAGATTTACAGCATGAGAACCTAGAAAGCCATTTCCAATTTTCCCCCACTTAGGATGCAGAAAATAAAACAAAGCAGAAACAGAAAATTACAAAAGTGTATTTGGATAAGACATTTCTATTTGTGTGCTTTACACCATTTGCATCTAAAGAAGTCAACTCTGATGTTGTAGTGCTGCCATATTTCACCTTCAAAATTGTCAGTTTTAAATAGTGGGCTTCGACATTCTTACATGCTAATTAGCAAGTGATCGAAGTCACAGAAGTTTATCATTCGTCAAGTATTTTTACTCCAAGCTCAAGGAATGTAGTATTGAGGCTTGCCAACACCAACTGTTTGTAGAGATTAAAGTAGCAATGACATGGCATATGCTCGCACCTTAGTTTAACATCAGCCATAAGTCTGTTCCCTCCCAAGATTTGCAGAGGTGGGAGCTGTTAGGAATATGTTCATTATGGTGTCTAACTCATTTGCCTTATGAATCTGAAGCAACTTAATTTTCTGCCTTAGCAACATGAACATAGGATAAATTAACAGTAATAAGCTATGAGCAGGCATAGCTGTGCATAAACCAAAAAGAACAGCTTATCTACAGGTATTGTAGCTACAGCCTCCTAAATCGGTGGAAGCACTGCAAGAAACAAGACAACACAGTTCAGGGGGTTGTTTGGTTGATTTCTTTTTGGTTGGGGGGGGGGGGGATACTGGGGTCTTTTTTGGGGGTGGTGGTTTTTTGGTTGGTGTTGTTTTTTGGTTTTTTAAAGAACTCTTAGCATCTTAAAGAAGTGAAAAAATTGAGGAGTAACAACTATTTTGATGTCTGCTTTGACACATGACATGTCACAAGGCTGAAATCAAGCATTCCAAATGAGAACACAGTTGGGTTAGAATCAGAACTACAGCTAGTCAAAAAGCAAAAAGTTACATGATTAAAAAGTAAGATTAGGTAGTAGGTGCAGTCTTAACTTCTCTCTGCTATATTTCTATTGAGAAGTGTGTTAAGAGCTTGTTTGCATAGGTGCACTTTGCATTTCATTGCTTCTCATTTCATTATACACTGCAATTCTGCATTGCCAAAAATGGGGTTTTATAGTGGAGGGGAGTTTTTTAATCCTCTAATTTAAAAGAAACATACAGAGAACTCAGCTAGTTCTAGCACTAGCTCATGATTTATTTTACAAGCAGTTTCACACAGCTCTTTACTAAACAGACATTCTTTGTGCTTTATTACAAGTTTGCTCCATTGAGTCATGCTCTCTGTGGGATGTTGCGTCTATATTTTATTTTACTCTACCCATTAATTACCTTGTGGGCCTGTATCATGTGTGTCTCAGTCTCATTTATTATAACGGTGCCTGCTAGTGTTGCTCAAGTTAAGAGGCTGTCAGTATTTCCATTAGAAAACCCTATCTCTCAGGGGTTTATAAGTCAGCTGTAAAACTTTACTCCTGGCTGATGGTTGGCATACATGGCCACAGCCAGAAGGGTTCTTTCTTTTCTTAACTTTAAATTGAGCTAGAAAAAACCCTCAATGTTTTAGAGTTGTAGAATCACATGTGAGTTTTGACACCTTGTTTTTGAAACTCAGAAACAGCTTAAATCCTTTAAACCAAGTTTTACAGGCTATTTGCTGATAATGTAAGTCAGTGCTTGTGAATTTGGGGTTTTTTCTAAAGGATTCAAGCCATCCTTCCACCTTCTTTTCTCTCACAGAACTTCCACCCTCAACACCTTGCCTCTGACTAATAGGCCCAAGGTCTGCTCCTCTGTAGCTGCTGCTGTCCGAAACAGTTTTTGAGTATTCCTTCACATATCTGCCCTTCCATTTAAGTTCAACAACAAAGATAAGTTGCTCCCTTCTGCCTATACCTCTACAACCACTGCGTTCACTTGCTTTTATTAAGTTTGTGTCCATTTTGAGCAGAGCTGGGAGGAGGCAACCCATGAGACTTCCGTACACCAACACCTGATTTCTTCTCAGTTTAGAATCAAAATGGGCACGCCAAAAGCTTCTTTGCAAGGGGTTTGAGGCAAGCTAGTTTGACAGCCAGGGCCCTGGAAGTCAAGCAGTTAAGGAGCTATCACAAACCTCAGAGAGCCAGCACTTGTCAGTACCAGTGGTAGGGGTCTCAGCTAAGCCAGGAACTTAGCACCGTAGCATGTAAATATTTAGAAAAACCTGTCTGGACTCTACCACAGCTTTACAGACATCAGACCTACAGAACAGATTGACTCTGACAACTCAGTAGGTCTCTGGATGAAAAACACTCCAACATTAAATTTAAAGCCAGTTCTTCCTGGTTTATTCCAATAAATGTATTAAGGTATTTAGCACAAACATTCAATGACAGGCACTATCCAAAAAAAAAAAAAAAGACCTTACAAGCCAAGTTGTACGAGTAGACTTTTGTACAAAAAGCACAAGGCTCAGAAACTGGGAACGTGTTTGAGCTCAGCGATCTCATCGTGGGAAAGCATCTTTACAGCATAAGAAGGATATGTATTCACAACTATATACTTTAAGAGTACAAAAGTGTTGGAAAGCTTAGGGTGGTCGGTTGTCTTAATGTATGAAGATTTAGCCTAGGTCACTTCTTCCCAGATAGTTTGCCGAACTTACACCACAACTGGTTTTCACATGCTACACAAAGAAGCTTATGGAAAATAAGCCTGAGGTATTTGGTATTGGCATGCTGATCGTAAGGCAGTAACTATAATTTATCATTACATCTGATAAATTTTAAAGAATACATATTCACCAAACAATGTTTACCTTGGAGAGTGATTTGTACCTCTATTGAAAAACCTTCAAGAAAGTCCCAATTTGACCAAAGCTGATAATTCCACTTACAGTTTTAAAGAGACCACAACATTTTTGCATCTGCTTCAGAGCTTAGGCAAGGCACCAAGGAAGTAATCTCTATGATATTGTTCTTTTTTAATCACCTAATCCAGCAGCAAGAAGATGCACCATATCCTTAAGAATACCGTGACTGCACAAGGCTGTTAAAATCTCCATACGTGGTTCAAATGTCCCCCCACTGCCCTTCCCCTCGAAAGACAGTAGGGGGAATAAAGCAGCCTGTTAAAGCAATTATAGAAAAGAAACAAGTTACAGAAAACCATACAAAGTCTTGATTAATCTGCATTTTATACACAGATTGATTAACTGCATAATGGTAGAGAATAAGTCAGCTATCAACCACAGACAGAGAACTGAGAATTAAATTACTGCATTTATGAGCTACAGGTAAGCTGAAAGCGAACACTGCTCTAGCAGGGCAAGAAGTAATGAGACTGATAAAGACCTGAGCACCACTAAATCACCTGAAAAAAATTCCAGTTAAATAGAATTACTACACTTACAAATCAGCAGCACTTGCCATTAAGCTTCATTTGTCTTAAGTTCCCTAGGATGCATCCTGGTTAAACAAACTTCTTGGGTAGATACTAGGTTGCTTATTTCTGTGCTCTAAGTCAAGTGAAGTGCCATAACTTCTGGAAATTCATTATCCTTATTCTTTTATTTTAACTAGTCAAATATTCTGCTATAATATTGTCATCTGAAGAGACCACAATTGCCAATCACTTTTCAGTCCTACTTTATAGTATTAGTAAGAAAGAATATCTATGTGTTACATGGAATGGAAGATGAGGTACAGAGAGAAGAGGACAATAAATCTCTAGAAAATAATCTACTTTATCCAGCTGAAAGAACATATTAGATCCAGGGGAAAGGAAAATATTTCTAGGGGAAAAAAAAAGTGTCCTTCAAATGCAAACCTGGAATTTTGCCTTAAAATATATAATCACATTAGGTTAGGAAGTTAACCTTAAAGGGTTAGAGCTAGCCTAACTGAATCAACCCTTTGTGACCCCCTCCTCTGTAAGCATCCTTTCCAGATGCTCCAAAGAACAGTATAGTATCCACCACCTCTCGCTCAGAGAAAATTATTCTCTCTCCAGTTAAACTATAGTGAGTTAAGACATTTTATATCACAATAAATCTGGACTTTTTTGTAGCTGCAGAATCAGAACTGACTCACAAAACTGGCCATAGGTTTGAAAGATAGATCTGGAAGTTCTTGGTCCTCTAGGATTTGGATATGTTTTTTTTTTAATTGCTGGTTTTGTTAGTAGCTTGGGGATTGCCTTAGAACATGGATACTTAAGTAACTGAAAAGACCCTACCTTCCTAGGTGAGAAGCTGTATTGACTCAAGTACCAGGCTAGCAGGCAGCTAGTTGTGGCACTTGCTCCAAGCCTAAATACATCATCACACAGAAAATGAACACTCCTTAAGGATTTTTAGTAATCAAGACATCATATAAAAGTAGATAAAAATGGAGTGGTGGGGGTGGTGTCTTTTCCCCCTCCAAGAGACAAATTTAAAAACAACATGCCTGCAACTAAAGTACAGGTAATAAATACTCCCAGCTTTGTAGCACTTTGCTTCATTGACTCTAACTGCTCTGGACATCCCGTGGACTTCAACCCCAAGAACATGAACCTCAGCTCAACATATTGAATACTAAACAAATATTCACCTTGTCAAATCTCACTCTTGTAGGCCTAATATTTTGGCATCCTCAAATTAATTTTATTTCCCAGGATTTTGAAGGTAATAACCTTTATACAGCTGGACTTGAGTTTTCCTTCATAATAAGCTTGTGTACATTTTTCTGTTCCAGGACTACCCAAACATTTTTGTTTCATGAGCAATTTAAGTATTTCCAAATGTGATCTTGTCCCAGAGAAAGCAATATCTTTTGGATTTTCTAAAAAGAAAAAAATCAATGGTATATGAGGGGACAATATATTCAGAGTAGACTGCTCCAAATCAAGACAGGAGGAGGAGTGAAAACTTGCTCATCCATTTCCTCAGTGACTCTTCCTAGAGCTGAGAAACCCAAGGAAAGTTTTGACTGAAAGCAATAAATATTCCAGTTTTGACGAGTTGGCCAGTGGCAAACTCCCACAGGAGACACTGGCAAAAGATCCCCAAGCTGTTCTAACAAGCTTTAGACGTGTGATACCTAGATAACCTAATGATGAAGTTCATGTCTTGAGAGTGAATCCTCTGACTTCATAGGCGTGTTGGACCCCTGCAATTCACATCAAAATGTAGTTTCATTTTTCATACGGATTTCAGGTTTTTGGCTGTACTAACTTTACAAAGTGAGCCTGGTTGTGTAGATTAACAATTCATTCTCTCTGCAACTGTTTGAATTCATCAAAGACAGAAATAAATATTTACATAAGAACAATATAGGGCAGGAGTGCAACCTTTGATCCCAATCTCTTTGGTTGATTTTACATTTCCACTCCCAGCAATTTCTTACTGGGAGTTTACTTATTTTTCTCTGCAAAGTTTATTCTGGCATTAAAGAGTCACTTCAAACAAGAAGTGGTAGCTCTTATTTAAATCCATGTGCGTATACAGGCCACAGCAAGCTTACTGCCCATAAATCAAACTGATATTTCTCCATAACTCCTCTCAAGCTATTCTGCTCTCTTTTCTAATCCAAAGAGGAACTGTCAGTCATGTTTATGGGTCAATTTTCAGTTTATTACTTTGGTTGACTAACAGGCTTGCTTGCTAGATCTGACCTATACTTGCCATTGTAAAATAATTAGAAGTGATGCCTCAAAGTATTTACTGCTGTGGGTTTATTAAAATTAATTCTCACTCAGGGAAAGAAGCAACATGCAAAGCATGAAGCAAAACCCTCAGTGAGAAAAGGAGACTTCGGCAGCTACAGATAGCTATAGGCTACAGTCACGAATCTGCAGTTCAGGTCCATTATTAAACAATAAAAAACAGAGTATGCAAAATTACATATTAATATTGTTGTCCCTGCTGCCTCCCACGAAATTCAGGAGGCAGAGTGACAAGTGATTTGAAGGTCTGATATGCCAACATTCAAGATTACTTGCACTGGCCACTACTAGGACAACACACAAGTCACAAACCATTGCCAGAAAAATACTGCACGATCAGTGTGCCTTTATTTTGTGCACCTCACATCACCCTCCATGTAGCTACAGCAAAGGTGGTAGGATGCTGTTCTTCCTAATAGTGAAACTTATGAAGAAGTCTGTGAAACTCGTTCGGTTTTAAGTCTGCTAGATCAACTCACTGTGCGATAGAAAAATAAGAGAACGAAAGTGGAGAAGGCATCTTGAAGGTTTTGAAAAAATGGTCTTAAATGGAAGATGTTATGATGCACTTTGAAATGCCTGAGATAGCAAAAAAGAGCTCAAACATGGGATTGCTTATCAGCAGAGTCTATTAAAGTAACAGCATATTAAACATAACAGAAGCCTGCTTGTTTAGTTTTGTAACCATTTTAAGGAGTGACATAGTTTAGAAGAGTGAAAAGCTCCTGAATCCACAGCAGACCTCAAAAACTTCAAAAAGGAAAGCACATATTTATTGAAAGAAAAATATTTGTGTGCCTGAAGCTTGCTTTTTTTAAAAAAAAAAAGTTAGAGGATTTATAAAACACTAACAGTTGGCTCTAGAGATAGATTTATCCAGGATGCATTAGATGGAGTTTTTGAGGTGTTTTTAACCTGGTTAGCAATGATTACAGAGTCATCCTTTACATTGCTTTGTGATTTCACCGAGGTCTATCATTTGGAAACACAACTGTCATCTCTGAAGCACTCTTTAGCAGGTATAGTGACAAATATGTACCTAAGCCACTATTTGGCTGTTGCTAATAGGTGAATGGGGAGTTTACAGGGCTGAAAGTGAAATGAGGTAGAATAGAAAGCCTGAACTTCTGTTATAGAAAAGAGAAATTGATCAATTCAGAGGTGACAGGGGACCCAAAGATACTTAAAAAAAAAATCAGAGGTATTTTTCTTCCAATCTAATAGCAGACCCATAGCTTTTGGCTCAAAGGGTTTGAGTCAAAATTTTAGACCTTTCATTTCACATATATGTGACAAAAGTGGTAGCCAGGTGCTGCCATTGCTCACAGCAAGGTGTGAAGGCAGCCTTTTAATGTGGCACTAAGATACTGTCCCCAGTGAAGAGAACTCACTTGGCTCAGTATAATTTCGTAATCCTGCAGATACACTCAATTTAAAGTCTGGAAGTAATCTGCAGACCTCTGCAAATGGTCCTAGCTCTTCACCTTCCCATTTCAGGTGCATGAACTAGATGGGTAACAGCCTTTATTGCCTATTCACGGTCAATAAAAAAATAAATTTGCGCTTGCCACATCCATAAACCAATTACATTTAAATGAATTTAGACATAGCCACTATGTATACTTGTAAATAATTAGTAACACATGTGTATTGCACCACAGAGCAAAGCACTGAAGTTGCTTCAGCAGTTAGCCTCTTTAATGCCTCTTTTGATACAAATGAAAAAAAATCGTGTCTTTTAACAGGCCGATACCAAAGGTTAGCTTCGACAGATCTTCAGCATGCCGCATGCCCAGGGGACAAACTTGGAGCAACGAGAGCCCTGTGTACGTGAATAGCTCTGGACTGGACTGTTGGGGTTCAGCAGGTCTGACAGCTCTGCCACAGCTCTAGGGCTGGCAGCAACCACAGAAGTCCTCACGGCAGCAAGCAGGGAGCTGGAAGGCGAGAAGAGAGGAGGTTATCTGTATTCAACAAGTGAGGTCATTTATACCAAACCCTGCTGACCCTGAAATATAGATGCACCCAAGTCTCATGCCATCAGCTTGCTACTCTTCAGGATGGGAGTGGCTTCGGGCCCACAATAGTGCCAAACAGCTAATTCTTCAAAGTTTAGAGATCTATTCCACAGAAAACATTCAGACAATTTTTTTGTTCACTCTCATTTAATTCCTTTTGCCAGTACTAGAGAGCATGGGCAATCATAGTCCTGCAGTTGATATCTGCAGGGTTCAATCCCCCACACAAACTTTTCTATGGGAGTACATGGATTGAAGTGCGGAGCATTCAATTGCTGAAATACGAGATTTCATTAAGTGACTGCATGAACAAATTCTTCTCTTAAACATTTGCAGAAAGCA
Source organism: Astur gentilis (assembly GCF_929443795.1). Taxonomy (NCBI): domain Eukaryota; kingdom Metazoa; phylum Chordata; class Aves; order Accipitriformes; family Accipitridae; genus Astur; species Astur gentilis. The sequence continues at coordinate 19,390,948 of NC_064891.1, forward strand.
AACTAAAATGGTAGAATAGTTGAATTAACTTCTCTAGAAATTCCCCACAAGCCTTACCCAGGGGTGTACATTATTCAAATTATGTACATAAAATAAAAAAGATAAAAATTTTTATTCCGATTTTCATACACTGATCAAATGCACTGGAAGGATGAATTCACTCTTTGTTGTTTTCAAAACCAGCACACCATAATAAATATGTAAATGCTGACTCTAATGAATTACAATTCAAGCTGCAGACAAGCTGTTGCTTTTTAGGTATTGTATTGATCGAATTCTGTGTGTCTTTTTTTGTTTTAAGTGCACCATTATCCTCCAGCAAAATGTTTGATTTATGATACAGATACAGTGGAAGTTTTAAGTTTTATCCCCAGATGTCTCATAAAAAAATAAAGACAAAGCAAGCATCTAACTAGGAATGACACCAAATGTCAACATCCCAGCAGTTCATACAAGAAATGTACTCTCACATGGGTAGTGCTGCAGAGGACCAGGGTAAAACAAAATAGATGGGTCATCCATAGGGGGGGAAAGGCCACTTAGGGATGATTATACAATACATTTTTTTGGTGGAACCTTAGTCATTCAACACGCAGCTTTTTTCCCCAAGGAAAATCAATATGCCTTTTCCCCACTTTGATTTGACCTTGTTCACTAGCATATCAGCCTTCCTACTACGCAATTCTAAGCCAACAATGCAAGTTTCATTATTACCGACGTTTTTCCACCAGGCAAGATTAATGCACAGCCCAAATCTATGCTCGAGACCCTTGTAAACTGCAATGATCCTTCTGTACGTGGAGGGGCTTGGAGGTAAAGCAGCATGATTTGGGTTCTCAGAATTTACATAGTTAATTTAGCACTAGCACGAGCCTGAACTTACTGAATGCCATATCAGAGCTGACACACACAGCAATACTGTTATTTTAACCTTACAGTTCATAGCATAGTGCTTAAAGTCACTTGATAATTACTCAGTGGCCAAGAAACTTTGCCTGGTTACTCAAAAAAGGCCTTCCTGGTCACGATGGCCCACCTAGTTACAGGTAAACAGAAGCCTGTTGTGCATGGGTAAGCAATCCTAGCAGGCAAGATGCACGTAACCACTGCTAAACCCTCTGCACAAAATAACAAGTGCTACGTTTCAGCCCAGCTGCTGTACACACACTATTACACATGGGGCTAGTCACATCAGAGATGTCACAGCCCATACACGCAAGGAAAATGAGCTCTTCTCTTAACTCTGTGTGGTGTTTTCTTATTTATAGATTAGCATAGAGAAAGCTCCATAGTCACCACCGTAACTCTTAAGGGGACACCACATGGTCTCTGTGGAGCAGTCTCGTTAACGTTCAGGAAGATGTTATTTAAACATTGGAGAGCAAATCTATTAGATTTCCTGCTGATTTTACATCAGAGAAATAGCTAGATACTCTCTAAAGGGTAAGTTTAGACTCTTTTAATTTTTTTAATAAAATCTTTTTATTTTATGGAAATACTCAAAAATTTGATCTTCAAGTGGATCTGACAAATATTCTTTTCGGATATTGATGCGAGGAAAAAAGCAGCAAAGACATAATATGGAAAGCTGAAAAAAAACCCCCCACTCACAACCTAACAGTGTCCTGTAAAATTGAATTAGTGAAACCTTGCCAAATCTTTATTTTTGAGACAATCAAGAGGGAAAAAAACCCACTAGTGTTATAGTAACATCATAAAATTCTGTATTGACATTTCCAGAACAAGTGTCTCTATTTCCCCCCACAGTATTTTTTAATCATCTACTGCTGTAGAAATAAGTCAACATTAAAATGAAATAATTCCTAGTCCAAAATTGCTTTTCCACTGGATTTGATTTGGAGGACAACTTGAACTGTGAGCTTATTTTAACAGAAAAGCAGATGTTGCATCCTTTGCAAGGCACTCTAATCATACAGTCAAATTTAGATAATATGGCCTAGTAACAGCCAAAAAGCAAACTGGCAAGGGGGAAGAAAAAAAAAAAAAAAAATCACATTAAATCACTCAGGACAGTTTCTCTGGTGCCAATCCCTGCCTGATAGAGGTGGCTAACTGGAAGTCCCAGTCCCATTGTGGTGCTCACCAGAGATTGATGAGGATTCACCACCTTTGCCAAGCACGCGGGATGCCCACCCAGCAGATCTGCAAAGCTCATGTGCCTATTTGCTCTCCCCATATACTCTAACACTTGAACTCTGTGTCCTTAATGGGACCATTCCCAACTTTCTGACTGTAGCGAACCTCTCAGCACAGTGCTAATCCCTGCAGCCCAACGTACGGGGCCAGGCCGGCGAGGGAGCTCGGTGCTCTGCTGGTCTAGCAGAGGAGAAGCAGCTCATGGCATCGGTCACAGCCCCAACCAGCAAGTGGCACTAGAAAAAGTGACATTAGATTCAGGGTGGCATCTAAAGGGGGAAAAAAGCCCCCAAAAAACCAACTTTACACACTAAGGCTCTGGCAGAGCAAGCGCTATAAAGCTGCTTTTCTTTCCCTGTGGAAAAGGGGTGAAGTTCACCCTTGCCATTGCTATTTCTCCAGAGGCAAACCTCCACGGAACAGAGGCTGACTAAACCTCCCAAATTCACTCTGTGGCTACGGGCAAGCTTTTTGGACTGGATTAAGAGTCTGAACACATGGCTGTGATCAGAAGCCATGCAGAGGGAGTCTCTGTGCCTCGGGCAGCCCAGTGTACTCCGGGTGAACAAAGAGCAGAGGAGCTTCTGCCTCCATGCTTCAAATGGTGCAAAGTATGTCCCCACCAATGCTACTCGTTCTGGTCCTGGGGCTAATGGCAAAGACTGCTGTTTCTACTTTTTCTGATCTTTGGAGAAGCTTGTGCTACCGAGGGCTTTAAGCCTCATGCTTAAGTTATGAAGAGATTGAGATTGTACTTCTATGTTAAATGTTGAGTAGCAGTGACCAGAAAACCTGTATTTCATCTGAGTGCAAACACTCAGTTTTATCAGTAATTCAGCTTAGTTATTCAATTCCCTTCCCACTTTCAGATAAGTCTTTAAAAAAAATTATTACAATTCATAACAGAACTGTTGTACTTTTACCCAATTTTGAACTGAGGTGCCCACCTACCAGAATAAATCAGGAGTTAACTGGGACGATTGAAAAGAGTGGGTCAAAAGCAAATCTCTGCCTGCTTGCATTACTGTTATGTAAAAATGCACTATAATTAGGTTTCCATATACACAGATTCAAAGAAGGGGGTCATTACACCTGCTCCTCCCAAGAAGCCTTGGTACTATTCACTAGTTAATTGTCCATTTCTGCTTTCCTAAAAATAATATAGTACTTGTTATAAGTATTTTGCCTCAGTCCTTAGCTGCTTGACAAGCATTATTCAGTGCTTAAAAATGCAAGTTGAAGTGAATTAGCAGTTGAGCACCTTTTTTTAATTATTATTTTTAATGTTGAAATGTCTGTCTTAAGAGTCCTAGGCTTTTTCAGAATAGCCAGTTGCTGTTTCTTTACACTGCCTCAGACTAGCAGTGAACAACTTGAGGGGACAAGAGTGAAGGAATGAGAACTGCCCACACAGCGGGGGGGGTGGGGAAGTGGTGAGCAATTTAATTTTTACTTGCAGACACAAGCTTCTATCTCCTCTGCTAAATACCAGCTTTTACTGTAGAGAGGCAGTGAGCCACATCTATTCTTAAAGGACTTGTTTTGTAGTGGGCAGATGCAGGCTTTAACTTTAAAGAGGGAGAAAGTAATAAATATTTAAAAACACCCACAGGTAGTTTGTGGAGAGTAGTTAACGTCTGTTCAAGCTACAGAGGATGCTTCAGAGAGAGAAGGCCATAGGCAGTTTGCCCTTCACCACTTGCACAACTTACACTTCAAACACAAAATGCTTCACTTATCTTCCTGCAGTTACATCTGCCAATATAATTTGTCTGTTTGGAATAGAGAAATGGCCCATCATCAATGCCTCATTAAGTATTAGGAGCTGAAACTTCTGTCATGAACCATTTGAAATGCAGTTTCTCCTACTCTGGCAACAAGATTTAGATCTGCAAATTTGATGTCTTAGGATGTTAAAGATTTCCCTATAATAGTCCACAGGAACGCACCCAAACTAAGCCCAGCCAAAGCCTTTGACATATTCTAAGTGGCATGTCCTTTCAAGTTTACCTTATACCCCATCTCTATTCCATGTGACTGACATAAAGCAAGTTAAACTTGGGTGAAAATGAGTGCGAGAGCATTGCATCAAGTGCTCTTCAGAATCAGTTGGTTTATTTCACTTTTTTTAAGAGGCAAGAGAAATGGTTTATATTTATAGGGTCTAAAAACTTAAGAATGAAATGGCTGAGATTCGGATTACATCCTGTGACTCTGGGAATTGATGCCTGACGATTGACAGTCTGCCAAGCATAGGTAAGCACCTAATACAATTTATCTCTGTTGGACTTGGTCACTTAAATATTTTGGGACTCCGAGTTAGAGATGAGGCTTTAACTCGCCCTTGCTCAAAAGAGCAAGTAAGGCAAGAAATATTGCAAACTTTCCCTAAAACATCACCAAGTTCTCAGAGCTAAATGAATCTCTGAAATGGAAGCGGCACACAGGCAAGTTATACTGGGGAAAGCTGTAGTGCTTTCAGCAGCTACTATAGCACAGTTGCAAGTGGTAGCTTACAGTCCTGCCACACAGTCCACGGGCTTGTTTGCCTAATGCTCAGGACCCAAACTCAAGACAATGGAATCCACTAGGAAGGTGGAAACTTGCTAGTGGACTTAACACCTCTGTGAGTTTTGTAAACTTGCCTGTAAGGTGACACATACAATTTTGGTTTGGTACAGCCTTTAAACCGTCGCTGATGAGTTCTATAAACATAGCAGACTTCCTCAGGGCTATTTAGAGAGCAGAAGAATTTATGTGTGTGATTTGACCGCAGTAACATCCATGGAATAGAAATATTTCTTTCTAGAGAGACTGAAGTGTACATATATCCTAATCTAAAGCTTGGTAAAAAGGAGCCAGCTGACTAGGTTGGCTATGTATGACCTTGCTTCCAGATATTGCAAAGCACAAAGAACAATGCTTAAATCAGAGTCCACGATGCCAGGCATTCACATGAAGAAAATGAAAGAGGCAATTCTGATAAAAGAAGCTCCGATATGGCACATGCATAAAAGACCAGCCGATAAGGTACGTGCACTTTCTTGTCAGGAGGGACCACAGGCATGCTGCAGGTTCCCCATATCCTCCCTCAGGATGGATCTCCACCCGCTCCTACAGCTATGCTTTCTCCTTTATAAGATCCCCAAATGCACTTGAACCCCCACCTCCTCTTCCACCCCCTTGGCCTGAAGGCTACCAATCCCAAACCAAATAAACAAAATGCTTACAAAAGAAAAGCAGAAGACACTCTCTCCTGGCACAAAGCAGCCTGGCCTCAGCCTGCAGAGCAAGATCATTAAAACAAGCAAGCCAAAAGCCTCCAGCCCAGAACCAAGGCAGCCATTGCACAGAGCCCACCCACTGCATCTTTGGACAGTGCTCTACAGAAGGAATTGGCGCATGCTGTTATCGTGATGGATCAGAAAAAAAAATCTTATCTGTTCCACCACTACAAACGTCTGGCTATACCCAAAAGTCTTTCCTGTGTTCACAAGGCACTAAACATTTCAGAATTAAACACAAGCAATCTCAGAGACTTCGATATTTAGGCAATACAAAATATAGCACAGAATATGAGCCAGTGAAAAGCATTCCTTACCTCTCATGGTTTTATTAAATCACAGATTAATCTTTTTTGCAGCCTAATACTAAAACATTTACACAGTCTTTACAAAGTATAACACGAAACTACCATCGTTCTGGTTGCGATTCATAGACATTGAAAAACTCTTTCAAAACATTGCTATTTTGCCTGTGAACTGCAAGAATCTCTTTTTCCAGTGAAGTATATGAAGAGAAGACTGAGGGCTACTCTGGAACCAGTTTTCCCCAAAAACATGCCTATGCACATATCTAGTGGGTATACTACTTTGCTTGGAATAAAATCATTTCTGAATTATAGCATATATACTACTAAAAAAAAAAAAAAGCAGAAAAATTGAAATTCAGTGATTGACCAACTGCTCTATTCTTCCAAGTCATCACAAGAGTGAAGGAAACTATTCAATGGGTAAATTTGTCAGCATATGTCTAAGCTTATTATATCATCTGGTTTTGGTTAGAATCTCATACCTAATCCGTCCTGTCACTGCGATGCCTACGTCCCATAGCACAGAAAGATGACTATGGATGTCAGAAGACAGTGTGCTATGAGCATTTAGGCATCAGATGGAATATGTAGTTCTGAGTGCGGCAGAACAGAAGTGAACACAGTATTTTCCAAAACTTCTTTTCCTTCTGGTGTGTTGGAGGTTATAGGAGGGAAATAAGACAGCAGTTAAAATGTTTGTCACCTGCATTTTAAGATTTTGCTGTGAAATGGTAATGTGACCTTTTTCTGAAATTTCAAACTGTGTGCAATAGCTTGTTAGCATTATGTGGGGAAAATGCCCCTAAGGCTTTTTTCCCAGCTTATTGTATTTCCTTTATTACAACAAATACGTTTCTCTTAATTTTCAGAGAAGTGGTTGTGAGAAAAGAAAATGGGGAGGGAGGCAGGAGAAAAGAAAAAGCAACTTTAAGTTCACTGCCATCACCAAATGCAGAAAACTTCACATGTTTTTAATCCAATGACAACTTGCACTGTAATTGTTGCTTCCACACTGACTACTCACCAAAATGACAGTAAGTGATGTGGACACAGGATAACAAGCCATGGCACAAAGCACCTAACAAACACAGAAAGAAAACCCTGGAAAGGCTGTAATAATGATAGCTCATCGTCTTAATTCTGAGACACTGGAGTTATTTCTGGCTGGATGTCCATCCTTTCACCAAGCCAGTCCAACTTTTCTACTTCATTTTTGTTCCCTTCCCTTTGATCTTGCACTTACACTGAACAAAGCGAAATGCAGAATAAAGGGCTCCATCAGGAGCCGAATATACTGTTAACGTTAGACCTGCCGTGTTAGCTCAGGTGATTGCTGTAAACGGAGGGCTTGCACAGCATCAGAGCTCTGCTGGGGATCCCACGTGCCGTACGTCAGGTCAGGACACCCACCTCCCGTTAGGGGGGCCCAGCACCCGCGGCACACATCTCTACCTCAGTATGACAAGAGTGAGGACGAGGACTCCTTTGCTGAACCCCAGCACTCCCGGGGCCTGCAGGCACTTGTTTGTTGTTCTTCTACTATTGATGCCAACAGTAGCACGGTGATTTTTGTTGTTTAACATATAAATGTGGAAATAAGATGCAAGAGCCCACGTTCAGCTCTTCAGAGGCACTTAACCGTTTAACTCTTAATGAAGCCTCTGTGAGGCGGGACACCTAATTTTGAGGAACTGGGCCAATAAAGTTTTCATCTGAAGTCAGAGGCTAAGTCCCTAAGTGAATTTTCAGCTATGCTGACACCTTAAGACTTTTACCAAAAAGAGATATTATTTACAAAAAAACTAAACCACACAACAAAATAAATTTGAAAATTTCACAAGAACTAGGGCATTTTTTTAATCTATATTTCTCCTGATACCAGAAGAAAAAAATACACTAAAATTCTGAAATACTACACTTCTAATAGCATCTGTTATCCCAAAGTGCTTGAAAAAACTATTTAGTATATGCTTCCTCATGAACATCACAGCTGGATTTGCACAAGACAGCAATACACAATTAAGAGGAGAATTTTGGTTGTAGAATGTCTTTCCTCAAACATCACCAACGAGTCTAGTCTTCAGAGTCCAGAGCCACATAATCCTCTAAAGCTGAAAGATGGTCAGTAACGACTTCAGTGAACAACATCTGTTTTGCCTCTTGCTTGAAATTGCCTATTTCCCAGAGCAAAAGAAAAGGTTCCCTATGGCTCAAGGAGACTTGTTCAGTACTGTAAATCAGGGACTTCCAAACAACCTAGCAACATTTGTTCCTCTATCCTCTACACTGTCTTTGAAGTCTCCCACCCAAGCACAGATCTAGGCAAGCCATGATAACAACAGCTTGTGAAATCTGTCAGATCACAGAACAAGGTGGGAAGGAATGCTGCAGATTTTCCTGACATGAAAGAAGTGAGGGCATTAAAGGACATTTCTGGGGTTCCCAAGAACTCCCACAAGGACAAAGAGAACCTGCATGGGGACTATGGCTCCAAATCTCTTGACAGTTAGGTATATCTAACAGAAAATATAAAACCTGATCAAAAAAGAGCCACCCCAAGCCCCAAAAGCAAATCCAGACCTAATTATACGCTTGCAGTAAAAATTAGCTGCACTCATGTCAGGCAAAGAACTGAAAAATCAGGTTAAGACAAAGATGCAAGGTTTCCTCACCAGTACACTGTGAATTAGTATACCAAAATATAATTAAATGATTTAGACAAACACCAAGTCCAATTTGTACTTCTTTCTCAGCAGATTAGAGAAATTGCACTCAAAGCAGCTTGTTAAGCAGTAAGTAACATTTTTAAAAAGGCATTTAACAATCTGTTCCTTATACAACTCCTTTCCAGCCAAATTGCACCTATAAAGTTATAATAGAACTGCTTTGGAATCAAACAAACATGAGTTGCATATTTTTATTACACATGAGGTGGTTAGTGTGTTGCAATTCAATTAGTGCATATATACTTTATGAGCACTCCAGCAAAACTTTTTTATATGTTTACAGTGTGAAATTACATTTGCCTGATATGTCCTACGTCAGGAAGTCAGCATTCATGGAATAGTTTTGCTCATCATCTTTGAATTGTCCTATGCACCTAAACCTTCCCATGGGTTTCTGAATGCCGATTATTTTAAGTTTGCTTTAAGTTTCAAGCGCAATTTTTTTACCACGACAAGTTGGTGGTTTCCAAAGCACTGTCACTCACCCGGTTCCATATACCAAGGGCAGGCTGGGCTTTACAACAGTATCATCCACCAGTTGAAAGCACAAGGTCCCAGTGACCAAACACAAAGAGGCACAAGGTACCACAGTGAGCCCTTCCACTCCAGCATTACTCTTGGTCTGGAAAGAGCAGCAATGACCAGTGAAGCAGAGCTTAGAGCAGCTCTGCTGTTCAGTCCCGTGGTCAAGCACTTTCATTAGGGCTCCTGGGAAATTTCTACCTTCAGACCGAAATGTTGGTCAAAGTTGTTCGTTCTCTTTTAAAGTGGAATCTACTTACCCAGAAAGAAAAGGCCCTAATGCTTCCCACAAGAAATAGTTCTTACAGTCAATCCCTCACCAACACATAAGATGCTGAGGTGACCTGTACCTGGGATTTTCATTTACCCATGGGCAGCACTGAGGTGCACATTTGCATCACTTTGTGCTCAGTTATTAACAATAAATATTTCTGGTTCTTTTTCTTTCATAAAGTGAGAGTGGTACCAGTGCAGAGTCTTTTTGTCTCATGAATAATCTATCAAAAATCTGTTCTGCCCTTCTACAGACAAAGCACATAAAGGATGAAAAAAAGCCTTTCCCCATGCGTGATTTCAAAACAGTTTTGATTAAACTTCCCACTGGATCCTGCACTCCAGTGCGAAACAAATTTTATTTGTTTCTATGTGGACATGTATTTGTGCTTACCCACGTCAAGTGGGTGGTTGGAGAAGAACCGTGGAATAGATCAGGCTATTAAAAACAAAGTGATCTTTGCAGTATTGAAGCTTGTTGTGATGTGAATATTATCCAGCATAAATTATGAATTGACATTTCAGAAGCACCAGGCCACTGTTCTTCTGTGCTCCCACATCAACTCGCAGGATACCTGGACGATCTGAAGACATCAGACAGGCTCTCCTCCATGGCCTTGTCCTTCCCTGCCATTCAGTATGTGACAGCACAGCTGTTTCCAAAAGTTAAGTAGAAAGAACACACAGATGCGTGGGCAGAAGCACAGGTATTGTCTTTCTGGACAAGTATAATATATGCTGAATTTCTTGCCTTTGTAACAGAAACAGAGTGGGCACCGGCAACGTCTTTTTCCCAAAATCAAAAGGCTCAAAGTATTATGAAAATATGAGTAAGAATGAAACACTAGTCCTTTTCCATGAATCTTAAGACGTACTCTAAAGCAAAGAAAGCTTTTCTACTCTAAAGTTGCATTTGTAAAAGGCTTAGGGAATTACAGAATATTCAGGATCACAAAATAGCTGTATTAGTTCTCTTCATCTAGTTAAGTCATTTTTCAGCCCCCCTCGGCACAGGAATACCAAGCCTGACAGGTGCTCCAGGCAGGGACATATCTAGCTGTTGAAGATAGAAACTTTGTAAGTGAATTTAGTCTAGGTCAAGTTTAGTTTCCTGGGGTTGTTGGAGGCAAGAGAACTTAAATGTACTTGAGAAAACGAATGGAATATGAGGAAAAGTCTGGGCTTTTTACTTCTGCTAAACTGCTTTTTCTTCTGTCTGAAAGATAATTTGCACTTTTTCAATCTTTTGACTTGCCAGTTTAGACACAATTGGTCGAATATTAATTCATCATAATTAGCAACGCTCATCCTGTTGGAGTGTCTGTTGAATTACAAGTAACAGGAGGAGTCAGTGTATTATTCATCTTGCTATTAAGAAGAAAGATTAAAATGGTTCCAGCAGAAGTCAGCGCTGAAATTTCACTGTTCCACCCTCAGTTCTGTGACAACTCATTACAGAAACTCACATGGGTCAATTATTTCTCCCCCCCTGCCCCCCCCCCCTTTTTTAAACTGTTCAGGGGAAGCAGATGCAACACTAAGCTGAGATATTTCTGCTTATTTTGGGGCTACTCTGCTCCGATTTCACATCTATAAAACAATAAACATAGTAGATGTCATTAAATATCATTAGATATTTGGTTAGGGTAGTAACCAGTCATGTGCATACAATAAGTGAATTTCTAAGTAGGCAGTATTACGAGACAGCAATTCATACATTTTAATAATAAAATTACTACTCTAGCTTTCTGTGGTTTAGCATAGGCAATGTCTTCTGGGCTAGCCTACTGTGCATGGTATAAAGTCAGAATTGGAGAGAGCTCCCTAGGAGCATACTTTACATTCTCATCTGTGCTGACACTGTTACTGATGAGGATGAAATTCAGAGATATAACAGCTAAAGGAAAGACGCAATGAGCTTGTTAAAATCTATTTGGACATTGAAAAGATAGAGACAGACAGAAAGCATATCAATCTGTTTGACATTTACAAATGCCATCAGGCAATATTTTTCCAAAGTTATTATTTTACTTCAGAAATAGTTTAAGATTCAAGTGCATATTATAATTAATGTTAATTAGTTAATTTTTGTCAGCAGTATTTGAAGGTTTATGACTAAAACTACACATTTGATTTCTTAGCTCTAAGTAGAAGCTAGGCTATGAGACAAGGGTTGTGCAAAGAGGATAATTTGACAAAAGCCAATGAAAAACTAAAGGAGACAAACACATCACACAAAAAAGGGGGTGGAGAAGGAGAACCAGTTCCTTCTCGCCCTGGGGAAAAAAAAAAAAGCGGGGTGGGGGGTGGTTTCAGGAAGCCAGTCTTTGTGTCTAAGAAACGAATAGAAGTCCTTCATTCTCAGACAGATGCTTCCCTAAGACTGGATACACGGGAAACCTCTCCAGCAAAACTTCTCCACTGGAACTCCCAATTCAGGTTCCCTTTCCCTTACACCTCAGTATCTGCAGCCAGGAAAAACCAAAGTCTGGTACCAGATAAGAAAACAGAGGATGCTGTTCCCTGATTTAGCAGTGTGTGCCCCTGTTAATCACCTCTGGATGATTCATTTCTTGCTCACTGAATAGCACGGGTCAAGTTTTCAGTACTCCGTTATTTGGCAGCAGTGCTTTAAACTGTTCCACCTGCACGAAGCTTCCCCGGCTTCACCACCTACAGGTCTGAGAATAGGTATTACACACAAAAATAGTCAGAGATAATCATACATTTCTCTTGCTTCAGAAAACAAGGATGTTGCTATGGAATATGTCAGTGGCCTCTCATCCTGCTGTTTGCCCTGCAATAATGGCAATCACATCCAAACAAAAAACCTCTCGAACAAGAGCTGAGAGAAACAGAACTTAAAGAAACACAACCATGTGTCTCAGCAGTGTCATCACTTCCCTGTTCCTAGGCAATGTCCTAATTCATCTGGACATTGAGTACGCGCTCAAGAACATCCCTATGTATCTTAACATCTAAATACATACTTAAACACTACAAAGGACCTTCAACTGAAGTTTGAAGGTAGTACAGATGCCAGTTTAGTGCTTTTAAGATGAAGCAACATTATCATTACATAATTAATCAGAATTATCATAATTCACACCTCTAACCTTATACTAACATGGTCCAAACACTGCCAGTTTTGATCCTCCAAAAGATCTCCATCCTGAACCTTCAAGAGGTTAAAAAAGACAAAGGTCACATACAGATTAATTAACACTGTTGTCAGAAAGTCTATATTAAGCCCAAGATAAAGGAAGTATGCAACTACTTAAGTGAGCATCAGTTTTGTTTTAAATCAATACTCAATTAAATATTTCCTGCAGTCTTAGCCATTAATTGCTTCACAGTAGAACAAAGAACATTTTAACTGCCTGTAGACTGGTAACAAACCTGTTTCCTTATTTTGTAATTGTTTCTCTTCCTGGCACCCTCACACTTCTTCCACATTCAAAGAATGAAGGGATGATACGATAACATACATAAAGAAGTAGAAAAATGCATCTTTTGATCACAAAAAAACATGTAATGGGATAAATAATGGCAAGTAGATAGTATCTGAGAAAGTGATAACTGATCAAAAACATGTCTCTAATGGTTTTTGTTCTTCATCTGCAAAAGCATCTCAATCTCTTTTTTTCAAATAGGAAGAAAGTTATCCACTTTTCATAACCAGAAGACTTCTTTTTAGAATATTTAAGCTTCTTTTTACATATAGTTTGCAATTAAACTAGAGTGATATCACTAATATTAACCTCAAAATATTAAAAGAGAGTAAAGAACATCGTCAGCCAGAAAGTAGATATTTTGTATCTGAAGTTTCCAATGACCAAATCGGGAAAGAAGTTGCTTGTTGGCATATTATTCCGGCAACTCACAGAACAGCAAAAGTCAATACACAATGCTGGACCTAATTCCACACCATATGAAAAGCATTAAAACATCTGCTCTGCCTAAAATGAAAGGACTCATTTTTCATTTAGAAACTTCACGCGTTCCCTATGTCATAACATCACCTGGACAAACCTCTGCCATGACTTCATTTCTGCAGAAAAACTCACAGGGATGCTTTAATTTCCTCTTTTCCAGAGTGGTGAAATACCCTCCTCTATTGCTTTCTCTATTCCAGTGTGCTGCTCAGGCTTCAGAAACACATGGGCTACAGGACTACATCAGCTCCCACTTTCAAACAACTCCATTGCCCCCTCATTTCTTGAGATTAGTTTGCTTGCAAATTGTAAAGCCTGAATAGACTCATTTGCAAGGACATCAGCTTCTGTGCTTAACACCTTACCTACCCCACCCCCATCCCTCTCTGAAAATCTGCATTCATGCTCTTCTGCAGCCCTTATCTAGAACAGCCTTTCCACAACTCTTCACTTGACTTAATTACATCAATAAAAAAGTGGCAAACTACCTTTTTAAAAAAACCACACACTACTGCTGTTTCTTCTCTTATGTAGTCCATAAAGTGTAGCAGGAGTTAGATGATTAGAACTGATGGTGTGATTCTACATTACGAAGGGTAACCAACCCTGATAATACAGGGTACAGTATGCTGTTTAAATCGTTTTTATTAAAAGCAATGATAAACAGTAAAACTAATTCATGCAACCAGTTACGGACCTTAAGCTGATGCTCAAGACCAGAACTTCAACAGGTAAACTGCCTGATATTCTCAGAGTCTCAATGAAGACCAAGACCTCTGAAAACACAGCTTATCCTATTTTATCAATTAAAAATAGACTACAATTTGTCACGCTGTGTTGCAAGTGCAAGCTGCAGCACATGCAAAATACTTATGTCTTCGAGCACTCCTAATTAGGACTTCGCAAGGTTTCCCTGCAGCTAACATTCTTAAAAATAAAAGTTCTACATATCTACAAAATATTTTCCCATTGGTAACCTCTAAATAATTTCCACACTAACTTAATTTGCTTAAACCAATTTTTATGTAGTTACACACTCCTGCCCTGTGCCCCACCCCAACCCCAATCACATCCAAGATGAGAAAGGAATATTTCATATCAAAAAACACTTGTTGGGAAAACAGAATGTTTTTGATAACTGAAGAAAGTAGAATTTAAATTGGAACCTCAGACTTTCTCACACTTTCCAAAACCATAAAGAAGCATTCTCTTTTAACCATCAGATCTGTAAAATGCAGATAACTCTTCATAACTCTCACCTTCAGGCAGCTTTAAAAATACTTATATAGAATAGTAATTTTATAGAATGATTTAAGCCATTTCAGAGAATGGGAAAATTGTTTTTGAATTATCATTATAAGCACATCATGTACTACGCCATTTAAAGTAAAAATGACAGGCTGATACATAACGAAAGATAGTATCTAGCACAAAATGCACACAAGTTGCTTTAAAAGTAGTTAGAAGTTGGTATTTTAAAAGTTACTTCACCCTTTTGGGGTTTTAGTGCTATTTTTCAATTATGATGTATAAGAAATACACACATTTTAAAGTGATTTTCACGTACAGTCTGTAAAAGAAGAATAATTGTAGTAAATCCGGGAAGAGACTTCTGTCTAAATTTACAAAGGAGGAAGAAACAATACCTGCTATGCTTAAAAAAAACAATGGTTTTAACAGAACTTCTTAGCTGCTAAACGAACGCATCATTGTATAAAATTTCACTGGACATACATTGAGACCAGAGCTCTCCGAAGCCAAAAAAGCGGGCACAGCTTGGGCAGCAAAACTTCCCATCAGCACAGTTCAAGCTCCTGCCTGGGAAAGCACAGACAACATGCCATGTAGGCAGATCTCTTCAGGCCAGAATGGAGGGGCAGACACGGCTTTCCTCTAGAAGACTGTGGATCAAAATGCTTACACAACTACTTCATGTTCAAATGTGTTAGAGGTTTGTTTCCGATAATATACATATAATTCCAAATAAAGATAATTTCACCGCACAGATTCCCAAAACCCATTAAAAAGGATTCTCAATAAGTTGTTAGTATCAAAACCACATTTAAAAATACCTTCTATTGTATTTGTTTTGACAATTCTTTAAAAAAACCCCAAACAACCAAGAGTAAATTACTATATAGCTACCTGGCTACCCTGCTGAAGTATGAAGAGAAAGATCCAAGCACTGTATTCCAATGAGCTTAAAAGGATGCTTCTGACACAGTAAAGCAACAGTCTAATTGTACTGAAGGAAAATTTAAATGCTGGGGGGTGGTTTGTTTTAATTTTTTACACGTAACAAAATAATCTTAAAATCCTGAAATTCGAGAAAAATGTTTTTATTATTTCAGTCTAAATAGGCATCTTAATTTTCACTGTCTATACACATCCTCTCAATGCGAATTGCCACAGAAAGCTTTATTTCAGCATTTTCCACGTTTTTGTGGCACATCAGTGCCTCACAGGAGCTGTGGTCTGGACATCCTATTCTCTGAAGCGAAGCAGGCTCTTTGCTTGCACCACATCTCCCACACAACATTTTCTACTTCAGAACCCCCACAAAGTAACAGTTTTGCTCCAAAGCCATAGTTGCAATAAGGGGTACAGCTTAGATGAGAGGGACCTTTTACATCCCAGTGTTAATATGCACCCTATCTGGACATCACAGTGCATAGGTTAACTCTGTTTTGCAGACCTATCTTCCTGGAAGGCCGGGGGAAGGGGATAATCAAAGTGAAAATTGCCAAGCACATTTATTCTTAAATGCAAACACGCTTTTGTTGGCTGAAAAGATATTTGTCATGGTGTCACCTGTTCAGTACGTATGCACTTACCCCTCAGGATAAATATGCCTGCAGCTTGGACGTCATAGCCACATTGTAAAGAATCTCTTCTATTTAAGAGTTACACAAGTGAAAACTTTTCATCATAAAATAATTTTATTTGTGGTTTTTAAGACTGGAAGAAAAATATTCTGATTAAATTGCGTGTATCACATGTGTAGGCCCAAGTACTGCCCAAAAAACAATCTAGATAACTATTATTAATATACAAGCTACAGCAAAAAGATTTCTTGATAATTGTTGTCCTGGCCCCATTGCCTTTCTCTGGCCCTCCACAGGAAGACAAATTAAAATTCTTCTCGGCATAAAGCTTGTTGGAGATCTGTTGGTGTCACGCTAGCTCCTTCTAGTCTTTCAGATCCCCTGCGATAACTTTAGAGATAAGCTTCCTCCACCCTTCACTACCCCTTCCAGCAAGCTGACTACGTGAAATTAAATATTTATGCTTTCTCAGAATTTGGCTCATCATTTCAGTCCTTGGCACCTACTGTTTGTAAAGCACATCCATCCCACTTTCCAGCCTGCCTGATTGTGTTCAGTGGTGGTCCTTAACGGTTTGTCTGTCAGTATTGGTTAGCTACACGCTGGATCTTTAGACAACAGGCTTGTATTGGCAATAGGATGCATATATTATCATCACACATAATGTAATGGCTTTCATTGCCAGAACGGAGAGGTGATTTTTCCCAAGAGATTCTCCAACCCAATATGACTTCCCAGCCCACACGACTCCAGTCTGCAGCGAGAGTGGGACAGCTCTGCTGTGTGACAGGGAAACATTACTCCAGTTCTCTTCATGTTTGTCCCATGGGTGTAATTGAGGGACAGTGCCCTTTGACACACTCCTTCTGATCAAGGCCCTGGTTTAATAGCATTTTACAGCTAGTTTTCATGGATAGAGGAGTACCAGGATGAAAAATAATCAGATACCAGTGGCAGGTGACTAATGAAAAAATCTCTAAGTCCATAAGGTATTTTTGCAATACATTTTACCAAGTTAGAACAAAGAGACAATAAGAAAAGTTAGGTCAGATCTGCCAACACCAAAATAAGAAAACAGGGCATAACATCTTTTTATTAGTTTGAGGGTTTAAAAATCAGCAATGCTTGCACATACTGTAAGAATTTCCATCTAAATAGCCATTGGACCAATTACCACTTCAATTTCAAAAGCCACAGGATGTTCCTACAACATGCATTTATACAACCTGCTACTCATTGAAATAAACTTATTAGGGAGAAACACCTCCAGTAGTTTTCTGGAGGGTCCCACAAGGGACAGCAGTCACACCGTGTTAATACAGAGTATGTCCGTGAAGCACAAGCAGCACCACGCACAAGACTTTATCTAAAAAAGCCAAGCGATCCTTAGAGTTCAATATTCCGGCTACCTTTACATTGACAGGTCTTAAAAGTCCCTCAGACCAGACAATTCTTTTTCATGCTGAATACCGTAAACCTCAAAGCCTGCCACCCATAATCAGCTTTGACTCTGGACACTGTAGAATAAGTTGACTAGATCAAATGAAGGTCATATGCACATCCCAGCTTCACACACATTAATAGAAATAGATAAATGCTAAGTTACACAATATATTAAAGCAAATTAAATCAGCAAGGATATCCACTTTAAAATCCTGCCCGAGCTTGATACAAAGTCCAGCCTTAAGGCATCACCAGCAGCTATGTTTCTAAATGGCAGCATATGAGGGCTTTTCAGCTGTAATCACTCTGGGGACCAGTGGCTATGTTTTACATGGCCCTTGTTGGACACCTTACCGGGTGACCTTCAAGAACTTGGGAACTCTCTCCTTAAAGCTCTTTCTTCACTGAGCAAATGCTACAACAAACCTAATAAACAACCCAGTGATCTTCCACTCCCCTTCCTGCTTGCAATACTGGTGAAATCTATCCCATAACTCTACTCACCTCTCCCTATCGCCTTGTCACACAGCCTGGAAATGAGAATCCACAGCTCCCTGATGTTACTCCTTCTGTCTGGACCAGGAACACACCACCTAAGTAGGTAGGCTTCCTCTGAAGCTTTATGAACTCCTTCATTTACATCCACAGCCAAGAACCATCAGCCCAGTTTATTGATCATTTCACCCAGCCCATTAAAAAGCAGAGAACATGTACCCTTTTAATTACTTAAAGCTCTACAGGTGCACCAGGCCAGTGGATTTAGTCCTCACTTCAGCCATGGATGGGAGAGGATAACTAGCTCACAGCTGATCAGCAGAGTCCCTCGCTGCTGCTAGAGATCACACAGGAATCATTGATTTAGTTTAATTATGCTAGGACTCTTACCGCTGATGGGAAGCCTTTAATGAAACTTAAAAAAAAAAAAAGAAAGAGATTTCCACATTCTAGCTGAACTTCTGCAGTCAGCCATGTTTCTGCTTATCAAATAGCAAAATTCAACCAAAGTGTTGAAACACAAAATCACTAATTCCAGTCTTCTATATCACTGTTCATCCTCACACCTCCATAAAATTCTGATCAAAACCTTACAGGAAACCAGCGTTTAGCCTGCAGCTTGTCCCAGGAAAGGACACACAGAGCAACTGACCTCCTAGACTGTCTTTATTGTCATTACCCCTTAAAGCTCACAAGTTTCAGAACATACTAGCTCCTTCTGGAGTGACAGACAAGCTCTGTCAGGCTGTTGGCACCTTGATGTTCCCCACAAACACCCCAGGTCCTGGCTGTCAGCGGTTATTTGTTAGAGCTGGCAGTCATCCTGCAGTTGTTTGGATGGGATACTCTGTTCGGATGCTCTTCTAAGTAACCTTTCACCAGTACTTTCACAATCACTCCTTAAGAAGAACAGTGGTATCTGCTCTGCACAGAAGGAAAGAGTAGATCAGACAATGCTGTAAATGCTCAGCAATTTTTTTTCTTCACCAATTGCTAAACCAAATTATTTTAAAAGACAATTTAAAGATAACAGGAACAAGAATAACTCTTAAAATTGTGGGCACAACACCAGTTTGGAAATTCCACCTTTTCTCTATTCTTTCTTTCACTGCTTTAAAGTTCATGGATTTCACAATTACGTGGAAGATCAAACTGGGAAACATATTCCTCATGGAAACATTTTACCTGTTCTTGTAACCTGTGCCACCTAATGTAACTAAAACTGAGAAAGAAAAATAAGAAAAGGAAAAAAAAGTTCAGTTCCCCCCCTCCCCATGTATATGCTTCACGTTTTTTAAATGCTTGTACTATCTCCTTCAAGCTTCAATTTTTCCACTGACATGGATTTCTTATGTAGTTAAATTTCAGGTTATAAGTGTTATCAGTGAACTGTTGGTAAGTGTCTTGCTCTCAATTGATGAATGCAACAATTTCAAGAGTTGTTTTCTTTTTGGAGCTTTGGTAAGCCATTGAGTGCATTCTCTTCACCTCATCTGGGAAAACCCATCTTTGTTTTGTAGACTTGCTGAAGGGAAAAAAGACCTTTCTCTTTTCCAAATAATTTATTTAACAATAAGAAGCAATCTCCAAGTCATTTTGGAACTTTTTTTTTCCCGTGGAAAATCTGTTGAGGATGTTACGATGTTCTTTCTTCTAGTTGTCCCGTTTGTTCCATTCTGGATGGAAGCCACCTATTTTCCGGGACAGTGCTTAGGATCCAGCCAGCATTGACCTTTGTTTACCCACAAAAGCAGGAGAATAAATTATATGTAAATAAATCTAGAATGTATGGTGACAAAAAGCACTCAGTATGGATTAGTTAAGAGCAAATACGTCCAAATAAAGGTTAAAGTAAATTTTTGCTTGTGAAGAAGCTGCAGACAGCAAATAACAAATGTATCTGGCAGACTGAAAATAAATAAATCTGAGTGGAAGATAATGGGAAGGAAGGTTTCCTACAGGCAGCCTGAGGAATGTTAGTGTCAATAAATAGTAACATAATTCCATTCTGTAACATCTATTAATACTCCCCCAGGAAGTTAGGCATGATGAATTAACATTCCCCTTTTCTAGAAAACTCTGAGAGGAATCGGTAAAACTCAGATCATCTGAATCCAATGTCCTTTGTTACACAGTTCCTGTTTAAATTAAGATGAAAACAACACCTAAGTCTGGACTTTTACTAAATGTATTAATACTTTCTTTAAGTGATTTGGTCACATGAAGGGGTAATGGCTGAGAAATATAATGTACGTAACATAAAAAGAGCCTAAAATGATGGTGTTCTATGGCAAAAAAGGAACCAACCAAACCAAAACACAATAAATACAAAAAAAAAAAGAAAAACCAACCCAAAGTTGTATCACTCTTCATAATGAAAAAGAGTTTCTCTAGAATAAAAAGGGACTCTGGCTTCTTTGGCCATGTTTTAGTTTGGGTAGTTACATACTGCCTCACTATAGCCCCTAGAATCTATGTTCACTAGAAGGTCATTCACTTTTGTATCGAAGAGGTGTCACGTTTTATCCTGCAGAAAGATGCATTTCAACAGGGATGAATAGTACTTGTGTATTGCTTGCAAATCATTTTGAGTTTTTTTAAAGCTTCACAGGGCTACCTGGAAAGATATACTTTCTCTGCTAAGGGATCATGTGGGAAATGTCCCCTCCACCACGATGACCATTGCTATATAATGGTAAAATAACAAGGTAGTTATTCATGCTTACAAACGATTGACGTGAAAGCTGCCAATTAAACCCTAAAATCCCCCAAACGGGAAAGGTTTGGAAACTGTCCAATGTTCTTTGTTTTTTTAAATCATTTCCTCAACAATCTTTCTAATATAGCTTGTGGTAAATTAATAAAAATAACATAGCCTCAGGATTCCAGTAGTTTCATAACCGTCCATGCCACATGAGGTCACCAGCAGCAAGAGCGAACACATCATCGCGATTTTCTTTTTTAAATAAGCCCTTATTGTTCAATGACAAAAACAGCAAAAAGTTTGCTATACCGTATTTTGCAGAACGGCTGCATTCTGATACTCTGACTCCTGCCAAGAACTCCATCCTGCACAAACATTTACTCTGACTTAAATGTGGCTATGCAAATGCTTGAACCAGCAGGCAAACTTGAACTCTGGCATGTAAAGAAACCCCACTCAAGTCAATTGCCACTCTTAAATGTAAGCATGGGCATAAATTGCTTGTTGAATTTTGCTTAGGATGATAGTCAGGACTGAAGAAATTCATTAGAATTTTATTTGGAAGAATCTAACCAGCCAGAAGGAAAAAAAAAAATCTTACTGTTGAACTGTGTTTAAGATGAATAATTTGGTATTCAAAGACAATGCACCTGCATCTGGTTCTGAAAAATACTGAAATAAAGATATGAAACCCATTCCCCATCTCTTAACTATCCTTCGAAAATATCATTGTAACTCCAAATTTAAATAGTTTCACAAAGTTCTACAACCTAATTCTTCTCCTAAGGACACAACTCTGGAGGGAAAAACAGTAAAATAAAAACTTATGGAGATTTCCAAAGACCGTTAGTGTAAGTAACACAACCTGAGCAATGCATTGGTCATAGATAATAAATAATTATGCAAAACTCAGAAAAAGTACATGAAAATAGACCCAGTCTTTGTCTCAAAGGCTATTGAGCACGAGCTAAACAATATATAATTTAGTATTAGCAGAATTTCCCTGTGCTCCAGATTTCCCTTGCAAATGTAGCATGGTTGATTTATAACTAGTGTTTTCATGGAGAATAGGATGAAGCAAGTGCATCCTCCCTTTCAGTCGGGTGCAATGGAGAGGTACCCCCATCACGGCAGCATCCAGGCCACTGCAGAAGGAGAAGGCAGCCTTGGAGCATGTTCTCCTGACTGACCTCAGGCTGAAGGAGCCAGTCTGAAAACATTTGCAACGAGGATGGCTCTACTTTTGTAAAAATCGAAGAGGATAATGCAACAGGCAACAGTAGTAGTCAATGTTTTTATAAGCCAATGTTCTTTCGGTAACGTGATTTTTATTTTTTTTTTAGGAAACACTTGCCGCAGCGGTATGGTTAATAAACCGTCTCTCTCGAGAACTCTACAAGCCCAAGTCTTCCTTGCCTTGCTCAGTGCAGAATAGCCTGTACCTCTGCCAAATGCTGCCACGGGGGACCTAACAGAGAAATCACAGGCTTGGTGACCACTTACAGTGAGCCAGGGCACAGCAAGACAGGAGGCAGGAGAAATTCAGCCCCCAAATCTCTGGTTAAGTCCCAAAAGAGGCACTTCCAACTACTGCAGATTTTAAAATGAAGCTATCCCATCTTCTGGCCTTGAGACCTAACCCAGTGGTTTTCCCTTCTCTGCAGTCAGAGCACCCTGCTTTTTATTCCCTTAACGCCAGCAAACAGCATATACCAAAGGGTCCTCAATTTCCACAATGTCTGTACTAACAGCAATACCACAACCAAGCGATGATAGCATATGTACTTCGTTTCTGAGTCACGCGCTGTTTCTTTCTCTGAGTTTTGACCTTCAAGCTCCCCATTAAAACTGTTGCTTTTGGCAGAAGCAAAAACTCTTGACCACAAAATAAGGAGAAGGAGGAGGGAGAGGAGGGAGCGGTGATGAAATGGAAAAAATCAGGCATCTGACCAGAATCTAGGCTATTGGAAGAATAACATTTCCAAGTTATTTTTCCCACCAGAAGTAAGGGAGAGAAAGGCCACGGCAGCTTTTGAAACTGTCAGTTGCAGGAATGGTGGGACTTGTGGTAAAAAAATAAAACCCAGCGGTACTCATATTTCATCCAATGCTCTCTAAACTCTGTATAAAACAGAGAAATGTTATCATTCCCTTGGGGATCCTGAGGGGACGAAGTGATATCGTGAAACAAGTCTGCCAGGCGACTTTCCTTTATGCTTTCCCCTCCTGGTCCTGCCGCCCACCTAAAATTCTTGCCGCGGCCAGGCGAGCACTTCCCAGCAGCACAGAGCCAGCCCAGGTCCCCGACCCCTGCACGGAGCCTTCCCTGCTCGCCCCCGGCCGCAGGGCCACCTTCTACAAGTAAAATACATAGTTCTACGTAATGCCTTATTCCAGCCTTGTCATCTCCTGACTGCATCCGATTCGATGACAAGAGTCTCGAGGATGATCTTGGAAAGATTGCGTTTTACCTATTATGGCCCAAATATAAAGGGGGGACATCAGTCAGCACCTCTTTGTTACAGTCAGATGGGTTTGTGTCTTTCAGAGGAGAGAGGAAGGGAGGGACAGAATGAAAGCGTGATTTCAAAAGATCGCTGGTTTACTGTAGTGGTCATTAGCCTGTTTTGCTAATCTCCTTTGACTGCTGCTGCTGTGGTCTTGGAGCCAGTTCTTCCCTGCTTGCGCCCTGCAGCGCACGCCCACTGCTTGGGATGAGGTGTGTGCACGGAGATTTGCACCATCGGGGCAAGGCACCACGGCAGAATTCTATTCTCTCATTTTCAAGTGGTGTGGGGCTGGGATACTCAGGAAAAAGAAAAAAAAAAAAAAAAAAGAAGGAAAAAAAAAAAAAAAAGGCAAGCTACCAGCTAAGGAAGAGCATCAGAAAGAACAGCTCTGGAAAGGAACGGGCCACGCACTTCTTTGAGTCTGAAACTGCCTGAAGTTAACAGCTCACATAAGAAGAATAAACTGGCGGTGCTGTAATTGAATTTCTATGGAAATAAACAGGTGGCAGATTTACTATGGCTGCGGGGATAGCAGGGGGTGAAATGCTGCAGCCACATTAACCTGTTTAATTTAATAGCCTCTCTACTCCAAGAGAAAAAAAAAAAGACACTGTGCAGTTAGTTCAGTCAGCTGGATGCCAAATGTAAATAACTACAATTACCCTACTATGCCCATGTGCCGGATGGGAAAGGGGCTCCATGCCAAATCTCACTTTGTTGTCATGTTTATTAATTAAGCTCCAGGAAGTTTAAAAACCCAAAAGTTTTCATGCAAAATCAAGACATGCAGGAGGAGAACGCATATGGCAGCAAGCGCAGGGTTTACCTCTCTGCAGCGTCTGCTACTTAAACCCGGCACCGCAGCCCCACTGTCAGAGAGACGTGGCCGAGTCGGGAGCTTTGTGCCAGGCTCCCACCTACCAGACTATTGAAAACTGGTCAGCATTTAATAGCAACCTTTAATGCTCACAGGGAACCTGCATCAGATTAGCACAGGGGATCCAAACCCATTATGTATTTATAATCAAGGTAATTGTATGGGGAGGGCTGGAAATAGTAGATTTAGCTTCTTTCCCCTTAACCGCTGATGCGAAACAAAAATAGGCTGAGGCATTAGTAGCGCTATATTTGCATCCTGGCATGTTAGAGGTATATGAAAGAAATGCTGCAATAATATTCGAAGAGGGCTCCAGGGCAGCCCTATAAAATTACACATTAAGGGAATGGGGAATCTGCACAGTTTAGGCAGCCGCCAGCCAAAAATGGGTTCCAGGGCTCTGCCCCTTGTGCATATGGATGATGATACAGTCTTTAAGTATATGATCAGCCTTTAACGGCGAAATATAATAGCAACACACTTCCTGGTGCACTGCTCTCGTTAAGTTTGTGAAAACCCCTACACCTGCAGGTAAGTAGCCTTTAAAATACTTTATACATAGTATTTCTTTGAATTCAAGCAAATGAATGTACTTCTCCAGAAAATTGCTCTGTTCAAGAAAGGGAGTCACGTTCTTTGTTAGTGTATACTGGCACTGGCTTTAATAAAGCTACCACAATTTATATGCACTGAAGATCTGGTCCAAGCGATCGTGTAATTGAAGACTGCAATGCAATTGCATCTCATTAGTATGGCTGAGATAAAGCTTTGATGTTGTCACTACCTGCCTTCTGAGCAAAATGTCTGGGGTTTTAACATACTCTCACTGTTAGTCTTTATGTAATTTCCTAGCTGTCTTAAGAAGAGTATGACTGAAACCAAGAAGATCCCATAATTTGAAACACTTTAGCAAGACATGACTGGAAAAATGCACATTGACCCATGTCTCATTCACTATGCCCTGTGCAATATACAGACTGCACACACAAGAATCCTTCCTTATTCCTCACTAATCTTCAGTAAATTATTGCCTTTTCTCATTTATTCATGGACAAAAAAAACCCCCTGCCTTCCCCTCTGAACACTTAACAGTTGCTGCTCAACCTACTAGACATCTTCAAAACCCTTCTCATCATACTGTTTTGCTTCACCTGCCACTCTAAATGACCTAAAAAGGTCAGGAGGACAGCAGAAATGGAAAGGAGTTTTTAAAGAAAAATATCTTTTAAAACAGAAAAGGTAACATTTGGCTTGGGAAACTGAAGTCCATTTTTCTATTGTTCTAGGTATTCTCTAAATCCTGAGAAGAAAAGCAGGAGCTTGCACTCCTGGCTCCATTTTAAAACTGTACTTTCTGAAAGAATACTGGTTTTAAGTAGTTACGGTGATAAAAGTATAGAACGAATGCAGAGCAAGGGTCAGGTTTTCTGTCCCCAGTAACGCATCTAAGCTATATTTAAATACCAGTAAGGATTGCATGTTGCAAACTGTAACTGCTAAAATATAGCTTATTCTTAGACAGTATTAGTGACCTTCCTCTTAGCTGTGACATGCCTTAAATATTGCAATACACAGTTAGGGTATGCAAAATAGACAAGGTAATGAATCTGTAAGGTGAGGGTAAAAAAAATTTTTTCAAAATAATCTGTTACAGAGATCCTTCTCTCTGCAGCCTGATCTGCGTGAAGTCCCCGTGGGGGCATCCCCGGTCCCGAGAGTGAGCTCACCCTCTAATAAATGCTAGCATCGCCTTTCACAGGGAGATCCCCCCCCCCCCCCCCCCCCAAAAAAAAAAAAAAGCAGCACAAAGCACGACAGAACAGAAAGAACACCGATTACTTCCACAAAAAGGCAAATCACCACGGCAGCGACGTTGGGAAGGCACACCCAGGAGTGCCCACAGGAGCTTGAATTTGCAGCTGGGTTGATGCTACCACCTAGTGGGTTTTGCTGGGAGATGGAGATCACGTAGGGAAGGAAAAGCAGCTCCCATTGAATCCAGCTGATCAGCAAATCATCGCAGCTCGCTGCCAAGCATGCAATTTGACTGAAACCACAGTGAGGAGGGGGGGGGGGAAAAAGGAAAAAAGAGAAAAAAACGGAGAAAAAAAAAAAAAAAGGCTACAAATCAGCAGTTCCCTGGTGTTTGCTCGTTCTCAGGGAGGTCTCCAACCCAGCAATAAGGCTTGCTGGAAAATGTTTTCTTCGAGAAAAAAAAAAAAAAGCTGGTCAGGACTCTAAAGCAGTCAGGTCCACTAATGGCAAAGGATGATCCATGCTCTGTGTCTTTGGACTATGAGAAACAGTCCCAAGGCTGCAAACTGAAAACTCAGGATTGAAGGTCCCACTAAAATTCTGAAACGTTATCACTACAATTGCAAATGAAAACAGCATAAAATCCCTTTCTTGGCATCAAAGCTGAATTATTTTTTTAAACATAAATAAATAAAATGGGCGTTTCACTCCCCCCCCCCGAAGTTCTGTTAAACTTCAGGAAGTTTGCTGTTCTAGAAGATATATCTTCAGGCTCCCCAGTCCCCCACAACACTAGGATTTAGCACACAGGGAGAAGACATGTTTATGGGCAAAATATGCAAAATATTGCACTGGTGGGGACCTTCTTCCTCAGAAACCTGTGTCTAAACTGCCCACTACAAGCCATAAATGCAGGAAAATTGTGTTGCTCCTCATGGTGGTGTAGGATAATGAAAGTGTTGGAACTAGAAAAATATGATACAGGTATATAAGTGTCTTGGGAGGCTGAAGATATCATAAACCACTCACGCTTTTCTCTTTTTACTATCAGAACCCCATAATGCCTACATAGTGTTTTACCACCAGTTTCTCCACAGTTGGTTCTTTATATGTAATGGATACAAATAACTCTTCTAGGTAATGGTGTAGTATTTGGTTACATACTACTGGTAATCTAAATACTCTGATTTTATTTCTTCTTCAGGGGAACTTTTTTTTTAATCCAGGTTACTTTTTGGCACACATGCACAAGAAGTTAATGTTCCTTTGTATGAACAAAAAAAAAAATAAAGTAAACCAAATAGCTACTAAAATAAATTTGGAAGGATTTCCCCCTGACAGGATGATAAATATTGCAAGGAACCCAGTTCTACATATGTAGAGGAATTTTACAGCTGTTCTGATATGCATTCAACAAGCGTAAAAGCTACTGCAAAAACCAAGGCCAAATAATTTTTTTGTGTAAATCTGCTTATCAAATTCCTCAAATCTTTTTTGTATCTTTTGAGCTGTTGTCTCATCTTTTCTGGCTGTTGTTTTGGTCATTGTTTCTGTATTTGGTTATTGTCACTCAAGCATCTCATGTTTATTTCCCAGAGCAGTATTTTCAGTCCGGAATAATGTATGCAACTTATATTTAGATCTTCTGACACTGATTCTTGCTTTGTTTGGGGGGGGGTTGGTTTTTATTTTGTTACTTCCACAATGGCTTCTTTACCACATTATGCTTCAAAACGTGCCACAATCTCACTTTTAGAAATACATCGTCTTGTTTACGTTTCTATGGGTGCATAAGCTCCGTAGAATATTCTTCATTCCTCCATTGCAGGAGTGCTAAAAAGTCCATGCTTTAGGTTTCACAGCATTTTGTTTTGTTTCACAGAGGTTTATGTAAAAATATTCATTCAACTCTAATCCGAATGAGTATGATATCCTTGAATTTTACTGTTCCCAAGCACATAAGGGATCTTACCTTAGTGAAATTCTATCTGAACTTGAGTTTAATCTAAATTCACATCACCTTTATCAAAACTCCTTTTTTTTTTTTTTCAGATATAGTAGTCCAAATTTTAAACCAAGGGAAACTCAACTCACATCCAACCTAACATCCATGCAGAGTCATCTGAAATGTTTGGGAAGCTCTTATAATGGTGAAACAAGCATAACTTCACTTATACCTGTAAGCTGTACGATAACTTGAATAGCAGGCCCGAATAAGTCCCATGGCTCTGAAACTTATTTCACAATCCAAGTCTGAACCATCACAATTGAAGCACTACTGCAATTTGCATGTTTCCATTTGTTTGCAAATATATCCCATTGCTTTTCTATTAAACCAACCCAGGTGTGTGAATACAGACATGTTAACTCGAAGGGCCCAGAATCCCTGCTTATGAAAATCAGTTTACGTCAGTGGAATTGGTTAATTTACACTGTTTAACCATCTGGCCTTCTGGCATTTTCTATCAAATACAGCTAGAATAACAGCCGAGTAGCTAAGCATAAACTAACAGATAGTGAACGTATGCAAAACTGTTGTACATTTTGTAATTGGAAAGTAAGAAATAGATTTTCCAGATGAGGCTTAGCTCTCTGTCTGGCACTGAAATTTAGATGTTGAAAATACTGAGCTGTAATACACAGAACTGTTGCAGGCTGGACACACACAGACCTACCCAGCATCTGCGCCATGGCAAATCCCCTGGAGCATTCACCAGCAGGCGTTTCCCTCACCACCTAGGGACACGCTGAATTTTTCCAGCTGAAGTGGCTCCACTTGCAAAAAACTGATTCAATATTACATCAATAAGGGACCCCAGCCCTACGCTCAGGGAGTTACCATCTCTCTCTCTCACGGTAGTGGTAGAAACCAAAATCCCCTCAAGCCCTCAGAGAGATGGACCGACACCGGTGGCCTCTCCGATGTTGGTTGGACTTTTCTGTTCGTTTGCTTATTTGGAGGGGGAGGCATTGACCAGACGTCGTCCTTACCTCCCAGCCAGCCTTCACAGCTGTGCACCCTGGACATACACAGAGACCTTTCCCTCCCTCATTTCCAAGCAAGGCATCTAAACCCTTCTCCTCCTTTCTGCTGGTCAGGCTAAACAGCTCCCCGCGCTCCCCGCTCAACATGCTGGCTTTCACGAACCCCGGTCTTAGTCCTTTGAGATATACCTACAAAGCCGGGCAGTGGTATTGAGGTCAGCGCGGGTACCAGAAAGGCCCCGGGCTACTTTGGCACAGCACCCGTCGATAACGGGGCTGGGCTGTGTGTGCCCAGGGAGGCTGTTGATCCGACATGGCCGCGCTCCCTCCAGTACTCCACCTGAGCGATGCAGGCCGCCTCTCCCTCCGCATCGCCCCCGGGCCTGCACGTTTCATATCGCAGCGCCAAGCCCATCTGGGAATCGAATCTTAGCTCTTCTGTGGCTAGGTAAGGCTTATTTGCCTGTTGACGGGGCAGTAAGAAAACTGGAATTTTGGTTCTCTTTTGGGGATCTGAATCCAGACCTAAAAACCTTCCTCAGGCTCCTATCAGCCCCTAAAATCCATTCCATGTGTCCGCTGAAGCTGTTTGTCTCTGCTTCAACAATCACACCAAACTAATACGGTCGTTGCCCGAATGCCGGTCGCTGCCATCTTCTCAGCAGGAAAAAAAGGATCTTTGATCTGAGCTAGTTATTCATCTTGCCCCACACCTACTACTACTGTTAAAAAACATAACACACTGGAGGGAGATTGTGCTATATTTCATGAACGTTCATTGCTGGCACTAAGGGACATACCCATCTGTTATTTGCTCTCAGCTTTGCTTACTGATAAAACAGGAAAGACAGGTTGCTGATGGGCTCTTTGAAGCAAAAGGCTTCTCTCTTTTTTACAATTAAAGCCTATAAATTATTTTTTCAGTAGATGGTATGCAGCCTACCTCAAATCAAAATTACTTCTACAAACTAAAATTAAATATTCCGTATATTTTTTGTATCACGTGACTTTGAGTGATGGAACCTTACAGCAGTGTCACTCTCTTTAAAATATATTGAATTGGATTTTTTCCTAGCACAATCTGGCTTTCTGTTATCTGGGTTTCAAACACACGCTCTAGTGTGGTTTTCAGCTATGCGGTCATGTGAAAATACATGAGGGAGTTAGCGTGTTCTGGCTCAGGGACCCAGGAGGGAATTAAGGGCAGAGGGCAGGTAGGAGGACATAGCTGCCTGTAGGACGGAGGCTGTGACAGATACTGGCCTATGTCCTTTCAGGGGTTCTCTCTGCTCATTTTTATGGCCATCACAGATCCCAAGAACATCCCAGTACTGAAGACAGACAGCCTGCTAACACCCTGGGAGTGACCTTAGCCATCCAACACTCCACACAAATCCCCTCCAGTGGTTATTCAGTGCACCAGAACCATTGGAAGTCATCCTCCGCTTTGGGCTCTCTCAAGGCAGCCAGAGGCACTGGGACAGAGAAGGTCCTGTCAGAGCAGGTCTACACAGGGACTTGGGTCCTGCCATGATGAGCGCCACTCCTATCAGTTCATTTCTAGGCATCTTGCTGACCTTTCCCATGTCACGTTTCCACTCAAGATGGTGTGGTTCTCTACTGTGCAAAGAACAAACATAAAGGCATAAAATTAATGCCAGGACTACACCTCAAAAAACCCATAAGAACCACCCTTATTTTAGTTGTGCTTCTACTCTGCATGTGCTCAGACACTTCAGTTACCTCACACTTTTTCAAAAAGGCAGTACTTGGAGATTTCAGCATCTAAACAGGAATGGTTTTCACCTCCAGGAACACGTAATCAGGGATAAAGCACACCTTATACACGTGGGTATTGTGTTTTCAGAGTCAGAACTGGTGCCTCCTTTTTGCTGCTCAGAGTAGTCACCACATTGCCAACCGCCATCAATCAGTGCGTCGGCTCAGATTTAATAGCAAAAAATATTACAAGTCCCTTGGAAAGTTTCCAGTTTTGCCAAACAAACCCATAACTTGGCAGCAACCCATCTAACACGCGGTACCTGTGCGACCCTTCAAGCCCCATCAGTCGACCGCTGGCCAGGCACTGGGCTCCTCTTTGTTCAGCTCAGGAACATTTGGCAGTGACAGTTCTGAGGAATGGGAGC
Source organism: Astur gentilis (assembly GCF_929443795.1). Taxonomy (NCBI): domain Eukaryota; kingdom Metazoa; phylum Chordata; class Aves; order Accipitriformes; family Accipitridae; genus Astur; species Astur gentilis. The sequence continues at coordinate 19,421,894 of NC_064891.1, forward strand.
TACTCAATGGAAAGGGACACCAGCGACGGATGATATACAGTTTCTTTTGATATACAGTTCAAAGCAACATTTAAAGCTTTGTGATGGAAAGTTAATTTTCTGGCATTATAATGTCTGCCAGTATTATACAACCAGGAAGCATAGGAAGAGCGATCTTCTATGGTTCACAGTCAATGAGTTCTGAGCTTTCCAGATTTAGATGCACTATCTAATGAAGTGCAACAGTTAGCAGCATACTCTGTGCACTTCTCAAGATATCTGAGAACAACTCATTGTTCTGACAAGGTCATTTCTACTGCTTGGACCAATTAAACCTCTTAAAGAGAAGAAAAGTGATTGCCCAGAAAATTCAGCTGTAGATTCAAGATATTTCAAAGTGCCTGCATAGTTCAGAATAAATAACCTTATAATATTGGAACAAATTTACTAAAACAAACATCTCTGCACAACCATTTTCATTACGCTAAATGTGCTCAACATACAGAATGCCTACCATGGAGTCCTATGGGTATGCAACCTCTACATACGAGATACCAAAATAACTAGACCAGCTACCTTTCCCCATTCTTCTTCCCCACCTGTCTCCCTGTTGTTCACAGCAATCTACAACACAGGAGCAAAATCTGAGGAGGGGTGTTGACTGATGAATTCCTATTGCTTTGGGAGGCTGGAGGTCTGCGTAAGCTGAGTCATTGTACTTGTCAGGCTGACAAGTACTAACTAACAGCAGCTGAGTGTTTTGAGATCCTCAGTGAATAGCATCGCTGAACTGCAGCTCTCACAAGCAACCAGAGGTTGGCCACCACAGCAGCTGAGCAAGCACAACCCTCTAGGACAGCTGAGGAGCTTTGCTTCACGGAGGGGCAGGTTCACCTGGTTTAAGCTTAATAGGTGATTTAAGATGGAAAGCAAATGCCATGCCAAGTGCAGTCACCCCCTTGTGTGCCTCTGGCTACAGGAATTGATTTGCCTGAAACACAGCGTACTGGTAGGTCACCTGAGCTCAGCTGGACTTTGGGGGATATATCAGTATGTCCAAAGTCAGCGTAACCTCACAGTGAAAAAATCTCAACTGTGTTGCTGCTTTGCCTGCAGCAATCGTTGTTATCTCTTCTGTAAGCATATCTGTCGTTGTTGCAGCTGAACATAATTACAATAGCAATTTGTCTACACTTTGAAAAAAATGTGTAGTTTGCAATGGCATGACCCTGCTGTCACGAACTATCTTGGCTCTGTTGTTCTCATGCATGCAGCGTGTTTTCCTCATGTTTGGGCTTTTTTTTTCTTTCCTCTTGGGCAGAATAAACAAACAAAAAAACCCCATGTAACAAAACCTCCACCAATCCTGAGACCCTTAATCTTTACTCAGGCAAACATGCCATTAAAGCTCAGCTGGTATCTGCCTCTGTTCAGAGGGACCGGCCCCAGAAGGGCAGGTCTGATTTCTCCCCATAGACTTCCCAGTTCAGGCCAGCCCTGGGCACTGGTCTTCACCTGGGAGCACTGGAAGAACAGCACAGGCATGCTCGCTCGTTGTGAAGATGACTGTCACCATTGACCGGGGGATCTCCCTTCCTGCTCTGGGCAATGGGGACCCTCCTCTGGAGACTTTTGGGAGCCACAGTACAGGGTTTCCCTCCCTGGAGGCAGAAAGGGCCACCTCTCTCTCACAGTCCTGCAGCATTTCTGAGGCACCAGAACAGAAAAAGGGCTTAGGATAGCACCAGGTCAGGAAACCTTGTGTCATGTGGAAAAAGTGAGCTCCTATGCCCTTTTTCTTGCTTAAGAAAATTAAAGAAGGGAAAGAAGGAAAGACATGCACATGCATAATGGAAGTGAAAAAAAATGTAGATTAAAAAGTAGGCAGAAATACCTATGCTTGTGCATTATTTATGATGGATTAACAAATGTTTTTCATCTCTGGTCATCTAGTACATCCACTTCTTGAAATATACCTATATGTGTGTATATATACATATATATTTCCTGGTATAATTAGTTCATTTATTAGCCTGTTTTTATGCTGTCAAGAGCCTTCTGGGAGAAGTACTAGGGATTTCATGGATAGTCTGAACTTTTCATTCCTTCCTTTCAAACAAGGTCTATGGATTATTTATCTGTTCCCTTCAAGTGTGAACACATTCTGTCATACATTATTACATGAACCTCCTTAGGGACTATATAATGCAATTAGATCCCCTTCTGTCACCTTCTTTCTAGGCCTGGAGATATTGTACTCTCAAAACCTCTTCTCATACATAACACATTCATTTAATTCCCTGCACTACACTTTTTGCCCTTCTCTGCACTTCCTGCAGTATTTAAGTACCACCTTCAAACTTTTGTTATGAGACTAGCCAACAAAACAGCACACAGGAATTAATCCAAATTTTGGAGATCCTGTAGAGACGTTTTCTTTTCTTCGACTCATAACAGTGCTCTTCCTGGTCTTCTGGCAGCTCAATCCTTTGAGAAAAGGAGCCTCAAAAGCAAGCCATTTCTAAAAGACAGCTACAGCTTGTTGCTTTCTCTGGTGCACTTCAGTCATTTTCAGGGCTGTACTGAGTATCCTGGGTTATATGATTTCCTTTTGCTCAAGCGTGTCATCAGCATCTCGCTTCTCTTCTGGTAGTGTTACAGTCAGCATACAAACAGTGCAAGCAATGAATTTCAAAGTAGATATGCTGGGAGCTAAAGGGCATTTTCTTAGTTTTCTGAGTGTTGTCACAAAGTGCTAAAACCTTGAATACCTATCAGAAGGAATGAAACATCTGCTTAGGAAAGGAAGGTTATAATTTATAGCAGCAAGACCTTCTATTCTAAAAAAAAAAAAAAAAAAACCCAACAAAAAACTGAGGGAACAAAATACTAATCCCTCATCAGGCAACTCTCTGGAGAAATCAGCTATCTCCTTACAAGCAATACTTATGAGTGAAGCATTCTCCACTTCTCTTTCTCAAATGAATTTTGTGCTCAATAAAAGCATGAATGTGTGATTACATTATGCTTCTTACAGTTGCCAGTGCCTGACTATATTTAGTACACTTCTAAACCCTGTCAAGTTTACATTTTCCCTATTGTTAAATAGACTATTCTGTGCAGTTTGTTTCTTCTGCACAATAATGAGCAGACTGGTATGTGTCACTCCTGTACTGTCATTAACTGCGGACTGGAACGAGGCCATGCCTCGCTGGAACAAAGCCAGACCAGAAAAGTGTCTTAATAAATGCCAAAGCTTGTCCGAGAGAATACCCCAGACAGAGAGAGCCAGAAAATTTCCAGCAAAATGACTTTTCATTGAAATGCATCAGGTTCCTCAAACACGAAATACTAACCGGAAACATGCTGATTATCGTGAGGGGCCCTGAGGAGTATGACTGGTTTCCAGCCAGGTGAAGCAACCCTCAGGAACCCAGGGTCTGTCCTGGAAGCATCTTTGCTGTTGAGAGCCCAGCAATCATTCCATGATTCACAGGCCAGGAGCAGATCCCATTTGCAGGCTGCAACAGTTAAGGGGCTCCATGAATTTCTCAAGGAGGTTTTTTTGCCTTAGTTTTCCCTAGTTTTTTCCTTGGAAGTTTCACACACATACTTCTTTTTTTCCCTAAAAATTTTTAAAAAAAATAAATTAAAAAAATCCAGTGCTCCAGGGCTTCTGAATACCTCAAGACTGTGAAAAGAAATCTCTGCTTTCCACTAGTTCCGTTCTCCAATTTGACTTCTTCAGAGAGCTCATAGTAAGTTTGAAATGTGGGTCTACACAACGCAACACTCGGTGTAAGCATATGCTTTAAAATGTAATTGCCTGCGTTTCCCTACAGGTAGAGGAAAAACACACTAATAATGGTGTAGTGTTGCCTGCTCTTATGTGTTTCTCATACTTCTTTCTCTTTTGGTGGAATACACTGTATTTCAAGTTTTTCACTGGAGTCATCAGCAACACTGTACACCCTCATAGAACGGGAAGTAAGCTCCTTGAAGAGTTAGCTTGGATTTAATGGTGGGTTTAATGGTCTAGCTAATGTGCTTCTCTTCTTAATCTGAGTATCATTACAACTCGCCTGTGTGAAACAACATGAAGATCCAAAACAGGTGAATCGGTACTACATCTGCAAAATGAGTACAGCATTGAACTCTGGTCTTCTCACTAGTGTACTGCAGTGCAACTGTAGAGATGACTTATGAGGCAATTCCTCTATATTAATTTAGATGACATGCTCTCCCCCTCAAAAATAACTTAGGCGTTCTTCTGCCCGTGCCGCAAGTACATTCTGCTGAGTCAGCCTTTAGCTAGCTCTTTATTTCAATGCCATAAATTTCAACAACTGGTGATAAAATATATACTTTTTCTTGCTTAGGAGCACTAGAAGTTTGAGGTCTAAGTTTCTCTAACCCTGGACCTGAGTTTGGTCATTGCAGTGGTGCCTGGGGGTAAAAGTAATTAATTGTTCCTGACAAATACTTTTCCATAAAAACAATTCATCATTTGGATGTATAAACACACATACATCTGTGTTGGAAAAAAACCCTCTTAAACAAGCCAAAAATTCAAGAGATGTGAAAATTTGCCTTACAGTTGGGGGCAGGGGTAGTGGTGCTGACAGCCATATTTACAAATGAAACTACACTCTTTTGGTTTTAAGAGCCAAACTTGCCTTAACTATTCCATCAGCAGTAGCACCTGCTTTTTTTTAGAAGATCACTTATACATCCCGAATTCTAAAAGTAAGGTTTTATTTTATTATTATCCTGAGTCTAACAGGTGCCTGGGTTGTTATTTCTGCCATTTTAATCCTCTTATTTGCTGGCCACATTTGCCTGGCATGTGCGGCATCATGCCACGCAGAGGGAGAGGTTTGCTTTCCCCTGGAGTGCTGCAAACACTGTCTAAAGGTTCACAGACTCTTAGCGGTAATAATTTCTAAAGTCCCCAGTTCCCTACTCGCACACTCAGTATCAGCCTGTAAGCCAGATTTCATGTCTAGAGAGATATTTTATATCCTGTGGGCTTGGCCAGGACAAAAAGATGGGGGCTTTAGCTCTTTACTGCATGGAGTACAAAGCAATCCTCAGGCTCAGATGGGCGTTCTACCTGGCAAAAGGCTGTGCCACAGGGACATAGGACACTGGTGTTTATGTACATATACATACATATACATAGGACCTAATCTCAGTCTTTCTCTGTTTTTGTCTATGGCTTCTTTCCAGCGCCACTTCCTGTGGTTCATTATTATTTTTGCCTTTGATTCACTTACCACAAGTCTTACGTTGATTATTGGGTATCAGAGTGATTTGCGACCTGTGGAGGCTAGTGACAAGTGGAATAGATGTTTTGTAGACCCTTCTAACCCAGACATCAATAGTGCAGTTGTCTGTGATAGTAATCAGATGATTCCCACATTTCTAACATATTTGAGCAAATGTTAAATGCATCCTGCCCCTTCCTTCCTTTTGTTTTTCCTCTTAAAATGTCATTTGCACAGTTAGACTGGTGAGACAGAAAAATACCTGAAAATATCTGATTTAAGGCTAAATTTACCTTTGCTCATGAATATCTACCCTGCAGAGGAAAGGACTGTAGCAGCTTGAAGGAAACACTGTAGTGCCTTGGAGGAAAGAGCGAGAATCAAAACACACATTTTGAAGAAAATACATATCCAGTTTCACATAAGATATCTGAGGGTGTGGATGGGTATGTTGAATTGTTCATTTAACTTCACAGGGAGAGGTTATCTTTCTTTTGTCTGTACATACAATGAAGGACTGAGCCCAAAGGCACTGATTCAACTCAAAGGTTGCAAATGCCCCTCTGTATTCTCTCTCAAGCCCTGTAGGTGGGGGTTGCTTGCTTGTTCTGACCCCCACCGCTGGAAATATCCCCCAAGTGTAGTTAGTGTCTGAAGTTAACCTTTATGATTATTCCAAGGTTTCAGCCTAAAGTGGAAGCTTCAAACAATGGCAGACAACTGAAATTAAGAAGTTGTGCTGGAAAGAGTTCCTTCGTTCAGCATTATGTTTCTTCCTCTCTAGTAGTTCCAGTTTAATTTCTTTCTATTCTCTTCCAAGGCGAGTTATCAGTATGCTCTTATGGTGATGAAGGTTGACCACAAACTGGGCTGTACTGCTAAGACTGGAGGCAGCAACTCAAGGAAGTGATTATTCTCCTCTTTTTAGCACTTCTGAGACCGCATCTGGAGTATTGTGCCCGGTTTTGGCAGGACATGGACATACCGGAGCAAGTCCAACAAAGGGTTATGAAGATGGCTGGGGAGGACAGGCTGACGGAGCTACTCTAGTGCGGAGAAGGCAAGAAGTGCTCAGCTGTCCAGTGAGTGGTTTTATGGAGGAGAAAGCCCGAACAGTGAAAGGACAAGAGGCAAAAGACACCAGCTGAGCCAAGGAACAGAATTTCACCACGAGGGTGGTCAAACGCTGGAGCAGGCTGCACAGAAAGGCTGTGCCATCTCCATCCTTAGAGGCATTCAACACTCCACTGGGCAAAGCCCTGAGCAGCCTAGTCCAGCGGAGAAGTTGCCCAGCTTAGATGAGGCACTTGGACAAAACAACCTGTAGAGGTCCCTTCCAACTCAATTTTTTTCTGCGATTCTGGTCTGCAAATCTAAAAGTCCTATGAAGAAATAGAGCAACGTGCAAATCGACAGGCAGAGGTATAAGGAAAGGGAAGGGACCAGGGAAATTTTAATCCTGAGCTGATTTCCTCTGCCATTTGAGACGGTCAATTATTTCATAAACACAACTAGGAAACTGTCCAGTTCCTGAGGCTCATTTATAAAATGCACTGACATTGAAAGAAGTCTTCCAGAACAACATCCTTTCCCCTTTCACAAAATGTGCTCAGATTTTTGATGACATTTCGCAGAGGGACAACCAGCCCTGAGAAAGCTGATTAATTCCACTCCCTGCTCACCAGGGGTAGGTTAAAAGCTGGAATGCAGGCATCTAGCCTCGCCATACCAATTATAATGCTAAGATGACTAATGAGATGAGTAATGGAGGATATCATGGCTTAAAATTTCACCTTTCCCAGAGATGAAAGGTTGAGGGAGATAGTTGCATTTATACTCTAATTCCTCCCATATAGGGACCAGATGGCTTTTAGAATTGATTCCATTGATTTTCTTTTTTTTTTTCTTTTTTATTTGACATTCCTAGCAAGAGAGCTCTTCTTTCATAGCAGCTGTGTGTCTTATCTTTGCATAGTCCTACAATGTTCTTTCTTCCCTTTCCTTTTCCTAATCTGTGCTTTTTTTGATAACCAAAAAGCCAATTTTGCAAAGTTTAAATGTAGCAGCAGTGCAAGACGGAAACATTATTCTTTTGCTTGTTATTAACATGGTTTGTCACTTATGCTAAACAGAAAATCTGCCCTCAGAAAAAAAGGTTACACACAAGAGAGATAAATGGTGACTTACTGCACAGCATGTTAAAATGTTTTGCCTTCTACTAGGCCCACACTGTCCAATATTGTGTGTCTAAGTCACACCTGGAAAAGCACTTAAGCACATACCTATTTTGGGGTGGCAGAAGTAGTTTGCTAACTAGGAATGGACTACTCAGCTGGGGACTGCATTTGCAAATTGCACATTTATCAGCAAATCTGAATAAGTATTATAAGAGGAACCGTCTGAATACCACGCATATGGTGCACGTATTGCCATACCATGAGAAAGGAAATATACAGAGTGGTAATGATAATCACTATTATTAGTATTTTAATCAATAGAAATGATGAATAACTAGTAATAATGTACCCCAGTGTTTTGATTTGAAAGTATTTTTCTGAGATTAGAAGTTTCACAAAAGTTTGCACTATAAAGAACAACATTTCAAGGTAAGGCAGGCTTAATGCCATGTTTTAAAGAGCTCTGAACATCAGATTATTTCAACAGTTCAGGCTCACCCAAGCATGATTTTGCAGGGCATTCTGAGGTGGTACTACTAGATCCCATGCCAGGGCTTCTCCTGCTCCCTGTGAATCCAGGACGCATCCATGCAGCAGTACTGACTGCACTTGGTTCTGCTACTAAGGGTCTGTCCAAGTGGAATGATGGTGTTGGAAAAGCAAGATATTTCACGCTCTGCTTTAGGCTTTTTGTCTATTGACAGCTGTTGAGGTGAATAGGTAGCTTCCAAAGAATTTAGCATCTGCATCAGCGTCAGCCTCTCCTGAAAAGGGAATTTTCCATATGTTGTCTTATAAGCTTTGCAGCAGAGATTGTAGCAATAAACAAGTTGGTTTCACAAGGAAACTCTGGCCTTTGTATCCCCAACTTCCCTCTGACAAAAAGACTGCTTGCAAGGCTGTAACGTCTGTTGCCTCTTAGAAATAGGATGATGATATTAGCCCAGCTGTATTGCACAGGCAGAATCCTTGCACCCATGGAAATGTTGAGAGCTGACCACAGGGAGTGCACTAACCGCCTGAGTCACTTAGAAACTTCTTTTGAGAGTCTTGCACATAGGGTCAGATCCACCATTCCCACCAGTCTTCTTTTGCCTCAGTGGGCACCATGACAAATGTGTTCACAGTTTTTACTTCACAAAGCAAGACAGTGCATGGAGAGTGCCAGTTGTCTTTGCTTGGTGACCCAGAGTCTTCACATCTGTGGTCAAGAGCTCCACTTCTCAATTTGGTAGGGTTTTTTATGTTTTCAATTTATTACCCTGAGTTGCTTTTAGTTGCATGGGAGATACTCAGTTTAATGACTTGAATTTACAGGCCTTCTGCTAATAACTTCATCTGACTATGGAATGCAAACAACAACAGTAAAGCCACAGAGCAGTCTTATAGCAAAATAGGTTTGGAAAAATTGAAGTTGAATTTATGCTAATGTAGCTATAAATAAATGGAACTAGTCTATGACATCCCTACAGAGAAAAATAACGCAGCAGGGGTACTTCTTATGGCCTTTCTCACACCTCTTTTCGTGATTATTCAATGACTTCAACTTCATGCACTTCAGAGAAGTGCAGCAATGCCTAGTTGCCATGGCAGTACTAAAAAACTGTTTCAAATTCACCATGAGTGTAGTCTCTTGCCTGTACAATTTTTTTTCCCTGATATTGGCGGCCACAAGAGGCACGGTCCTGATTCATGCATTGCCAATGGGAAATGGGGAGTACTTACTTCGTACAACTGCAAGACGTGAACCCTCATGCAGGCCAAGACCTTGTCTCTATTCTACACCTCCAGGAGCCATTTCTGTTTTCACTGGTGTAAGGTAGACCAAAAAAAGACTGGCAGATACTTTGGAGAAAGGGGCTTTTCTCACAGCCCTTCCCTACTTGTTCCCTTCCACTTATAGGCATTGCCTAACTTACCCGATAAAAATCATAGAATAGCTTGGGTTGGAAGGGACCTTTAAAGGGCATCTTGTCCAACCCCCCTGCAATGAGCAGGGACATCTTCCGCTAGATCAGGTTGCTCAGAGCCCTGTCCAACTGACCTGGAATGTTTGCAGGCCTCTACCACCTCTCTGGGCAACCTGTGCCAGTGTTTTGTCACCCTCATTGTAGTAATTTTCTTCCTTATATCCAACACAAATCTACTCTCCTTTAGTTTAAAGCCACTGCCCCTTGTCCTATCACAACAGGCCCTACTAAAAAGTCTGTCCCCATCTTTCTTATAAGCTCCTTTTAGGTACTGGAAGGCTGCTCTAAGGTCTCCCGGGAGCCTTCTCTTCTCCAGGCTGAACAACCCCAACTCTCTCAGCCTGTCTTCATAAGAGAGGTGCTTCAGCCCTCTGATCATTTTTATATAGAAAAGAAGAAAGCATTTTCCTTCCTGACAGCAATGACTTTATTTACAGTTGACATTTATCCAGGGTTTAAACATCATACCTATCTGTCACCTTCTCCAGCCACCCTCCGCTCTCTTTTGGAAACACGAAACCTTTCACTTGTACTGCCCTTTCTGACTTGCAGATGGAGCTTTGACTGCAGCTGAACTTAGAAAAGTCTCTGTTAATCCTTAACTTTTTCTTTTCATAGTTGTATTGCAATTCAGCCACCAAAGTCGGATCCAACTACCCTATCAGGAACTGAAGAACCAAGAGGGCAAATTCAAAGCATCGTACAGGCAGCTCTGCTACAAAAATATGCATGTGTGTGTGTCTCTGTGTGCACACGTGAGAGAGTACACATACACACACACACCCCAATTGCTAAATTACACTTTTTTCATGACTTCAGTCCGAGACAAATGAAATCACCCCCAAAAAAATAATGAAAGCTAAATTGATCTCCTAAGTGGATCAATAGAAGCTTAACTGAAATAGATAGGGGAGTTTATCAGACCTGATGTAGTAAAACACTAATAAGATCACTTCCAATTCACACATATAGGACTAAATTTTTCGCACAAATTGATCTCATTGCCAAGGATGAATGGGAACCTTTAGTAACAGATTAGGGCTGTAAAGCATTCTTTTTCTATACTAACAGTAGATATTCCTCTTATCCTTACTGATTGCATGTTTTTAATGCTGCCTTTCTTCTGCACAAAACAGTAGATTTCTCTCTGAAGTGCTTATTTGTTTCAGAAAACAAACTATCCGTCCAATCGTCTGCACCATTTTGCACTGAAAGGTACCTGAGAGAAAGAGTATGGGAGTAAAAATCACCGACGGCCCTGAATGTGAAAGCATTCCTCTCAGAGCCCTTGTTCCTACCCCTGCCTGCCATGTAAGGGGTTCGGATGAAGTTTGGAGCAGCCTCAGGCAAAGGGACGGAGCGAGTCCCCAGCAGCACTGAAGAAGAGGGAAGATCTGAACTGGAAGCTCCCATCGCTGGCACTGACCACTGGATATTTGGCACCTTCTGCTTTAAATTTTTGGGTTTAGAGGTTGTCCGCAAGAAAGAAAAAAATACCTTTTCCCTAACTCCTTGACTATGAAATCCGCAGAAGACAGGTCACTCCCTCTGCCCCCGTGACAGGCACCAAACCACCTTTTGAGGTGGGGCTGAAGCAGCCCCTTCTCTGCATTCCCTCAGCTAGCGAGATGCTCTCCTCCCTCAGCACATTATCCTGGCTGCTTACCCAGGCATATGTACCGCTAGGTGGATGGATAATCTCGTTGGGTTTATCACTGCGACTTCAAAGAGTGGGATTTACCTCATCTATTTTCAGCTGCCCTGCAGTCCAATGTGTAGCTTATGTTCTTCTATAGCCTAAGGCTGTTCTCCATGGTCAATGGGGAAAAACACACTCCTCCAGAGGCAGTGATGAGACACCCCCCCCCCCCCCGCACTCAAATGGCTGTGAGCTAAGATGTGTCAAAGAATATCAGTGTGAAAGGCAGCAAAGATCAACAGTACTGGAGGGACTAGAAAGTACAACTCCACTAAAAGCAGAAGGCAGGCAGACTGAAATTCATCCCGCATACACCAGAAGAGCTCCCATCACCTCCTGGAAGGACCAGTTTCTCTCCAGCGACTACAGAGATCTTCAACACTTGCACCGACTAAACGCTTAGTTCTCAGATGGTTAGAAGCAAGTGAAACAAATACAGCTTTGAAGATCCAGCATCCATAGCTGTGAAGTTAGCTCTCAATCTGATCCCATTTTTTTTTCTGGAAGGCTGTTCACACAGCTGGAATATAACTTGTTTGCTGCAGATTGATCCATTTAAAGGAGAAAAAAAAAATGAGGGGTAAGAGTAAGCACTCGCTATTTTTAGTTATATACATGTAAATAAACGTATGCAAAAAGGAGACAGCCCTTGCACAGCTTTACCTTTCTCTGTCTGACTCCTAAAACACAAAAAGAGAAAATAAATGGAATTGCCAAGAGAAATCTTCTTGTGCTATAGGACATGGGGGGGGGGGGGGGAAACAAAAAAAAAAGACAAAATAAAGTACATAGATAAAAAAAGCAAACTTGAGTTTTGACTACGTAAAGTTTTGGTAATGTTAAGAGGTACTCTCTGTACCAGCAATTTCTGACCCGTTGCACATAAGATCCAGAGTTCTGTTGTAATCCAGTCTGAAGGTAGCGTAGTCTCTGTGAAGTGATACCAATCATTTTGATACAGAGACATTCAGTAAGGAGTTTGGTATGCCCCAGGATTAGAGGATCCAGAAGAATCTGAGCACCACAGAGGGAAGATGGCTGAATATTTATATCCTGAGGTATGACATTTAAAACAACTTACAGGAGAAATAGGCATGAAATTATAACAGGATATAATAACAGGCCCTTCCTAATGTTTTTTTGTAAAGTGACATTTAACAGGATCATTCATGGTTTTTAATGGTAGAATTAGCTACATATCATTAAGAAAATGGAATTCATAGATAAATATTTATAAAAGTATTCTACTGAGGTAATAACCTCTTTGTAAGGAAACCCTGGAGCAGTGTACAAGAACAAACACAGTCTACCAAGGAAAGCAGAACAATACTGAAGATTTCTGACAATAGGACAACTGGAAACCAAATGCAGGACTCTCGGCATTACCAATTACTACAAATAAACTTAATGAAAACCAGACAGACTGAATAAAGATAAGCTTTCCTGGACCAGAACTTCTGAACATGAATTGTTGTCTGAAGGAAGCATGTTGAATATGGCATATTATAATAGATGGGAAAACGAACCGAAGTAGAGTTACAATCAATTTTTGAAATAACAGAAACATAAATAGAAGAGCGGCAGTATCATGATACCCATCGGACCTGTATTTTGTTAATGAGGAGTAAAGGATTTCTGCAAAATAGGCTGTTAATGTAAAATCCATAACTGTGCCTAGACTTCAGATAACTGTCTCTGGAATGATAGCTCCTGGTCTGCTCCTAGCATTGCCAAGAATACGAGAATATCAAATGTATCCAGAGCTCGGACAATAAAAACAAAGCCTTTTTTTTTTTTTTTTAATGAACAAAATATTTTAGTAATGGACTTGAACTGCAGGCTTTGCAGGCAAAAATTTTAAGCACTTTTGGAACCCAATGAACGATATGCACACTGTTCCAAGGAAAAAAAAAGTGTTGCTCCAAATAGAGTCCACAACGTCTAAATTAAGGCTCTGGAAGTTCCTCTTAAGTCTGAAAATTAAGCTCAAAATATATCAAATTAGATGCTCCAAAACACAGACAACCAAAATCCGTTGCTGTCTTTTAATATATTTTTTTTATTACTTCAAAGGCATAATTGTAACTGAAGTGCTTTATGTATGCCCTTTCCATTATCATTTGAACTGAAATGTTTGGAATAGGTGCCCTAGCAGAACAGAAACAATATTATGTGCCTGTCTTAACCAATCACAATTGTTTTATGGATATAATTCCTCAAATGTAGACTAAAGAATTCAAAACAACATTTTTTGAATACACTTGAATATCAGACGATTCTCAGGGAACCACAATTTGTTAATTGATACAATATTAGCAGAAAAAGGAGATGCAACTGCCAAAACAATCAATTAAAAAACGTATTGTCCATGTATTAGTAACAAACCACATCAAGAAATTAATTTGTATTAGATGCATCTGTCTTGAGGGCAGGGTGGGGAGCCACAAATCTTACCAGACTGAATTTTCGTGGTGAAGAAAGGCGGGATAGAAGCAACTTCAGAAAAGCAGTCCTGCAGGGGATTTACGCTCCTGGGGAAGGCAACGCACTTTGACAAGTGAAGAGGAGAGGTGATTCGTGCCCCACTTCAGAAGAACCTGCAAAGGAATATGGGGGATGCCTACCAGCGAGCAACCCGTCTTGGGCCATGTGTCATCTTTGTCATCAGAACTCAGCAGGATTTGTGTGAGTACCTGCTGAACGTTCATGTCCAGCTTCTTTCATGTCCAGGGTGTTGCTTCTTTCTTCACCTCTTGCCCGAACATTTCACAAGATGAAGCGACTCACTCTGGTCACGGCTGTGGGCAGAGGGACCTGCTGCGGCCAGACATTTTGTGAAGTTCAGCTCAGCTGTTTCGGAGTCTAAAGAGGAACATTTTGGTAGGAATGTTTTGGTGGGAACTCATTAACGCTCGGTTATTTCTTTAAAGCACTTTGCATATGGCACAGCTATCTGTTAGGTGTCTCTCCCTTAGCAAGGGCCAAAATAGCATCTGTTGCACAACTCGTTAAAAAGCATTGCTGCCTCTCATGAAACTTGGAAATATGTGGTTTGTCCTAATGATTAGTTCTGACCTGGAAAAAAATTAAAGTAAAAAAAAAACAACCCAAAACCCAAAACTACTATTCTTTATACTACACAGTAACAGTGCAAATAAAAATGGCTATCTAACTTTCTTCCTAGGTAGGTCCAAAAAGGGAGAGAGAGTCCATTTTTTGAGACTGTGTTCCTCATAGCTATTAAACACCCTAGTCCAGATGCAGTCACTGGCTTGGGGATTCCTCTCCCCCCGGTCACTGGGAGGTGAGTCAGGGAAGCTATGTCTGTCCCTCTTTCCGATACTTTTTTGTTCTCAGAAGAAAAGCCACAGGTCCCTGCCTGTGGGACAGGACACTATATTATATGGATCTTTGATCTCAGCTAATACGGCAACTTTCATATTCATAGACCTGCATTGTCCATTTACACTATTTAACAAAAAAAAAAAAAAGAGAGAGAAAGAAAGAAAGAAAAAAAAAGGTTAGATTGCACAGAATACAAAGAAACTCCCGGGTCTCAATTTCTTGCTTGTTTTGGTCCCATCTGGTGGCTGGAGGCTATTGGCACACATACACACAGACAAAGCAGGCCTCGTAGTGGAAATCACCCAAACTCAAATACATTTGTTGCCTTAACATAAATAGGGGAAAAATATGGAAGGCAAGTCAGAGAACTTGAAAGGTTTATATGAGTTTTCATCCTGTACTCGTACAAAGGAATGCCACAACAGCTTTGACCTCTTTTCAGCTCAGTGCTAGTCCATATAACTTTCCCAGGCATCTCTTACCTGTTTTCAGGTTTCATCCATCAGCCATCAGTTTTCTCTGGCAAGGAAAGATAGGTCTGTCTCTCTGGCACCGTCCTTTAGGAGGACTTTAAGCCTGTAGTTGCCTCTTCAAGTCACCGTGACTTGAAATTCATGGGGACAAAACTCTGCCCATTCTTTCTTACAGGCAATGACTCTGTCAGTGTATTGCCCTGATCCTCAATTTAGTCTGTCTCCCTACTGTTAACTTTCTTCTTTTCTCCAGCCTTCTAAAATAAGGCAGCTTTTGCAACTGCCCTCAGGAAACGTGGTGTTTTTTTTTTTTTTTTCCTTTTTTTTTTTTTTTTTTTTTTTTTTTTTTTTGAGACCTGCTTGCCTTTCCAGAGAGTTAAATTAATTATCCCCCACGGAGACAGGAGCACAGAAATACGCACAACACTGGCAGCACCGATATGTTCAGGTTTGGGGCCTATTTCTTTTACAGGGCCTATTGTAGCTCGGTATAAAAGATATTATGGTTTGCAAGCTTCCAGTAGCTTACATTTGTCACAAACACTGGTTTCTGGGTGGGCTCTCAAAAGCCACCTGTTTTTCCCCAGACTTTGCACTCATTAAATTCAACAGTTCCCCCGGGTATGGTGAGAGCAGGAACCAATAGGCACAGGTCACAGGCCACCTCTCCACGGGGTCCGATGCCTTTCCCAGGCGCGTTCCATCCGCTAATGCTCTGCAGCTCAAGCCTCCCATTCCCTCCACCCAGCGGGGGAAAACCCGGTCCAGCCAAATTTCTGCATGGCGTCAGCATGTGAAAGGCTGGCGCTGGAGGTGCTCGGGTGGAGAGACATGAATATTGGAGCAGCATCCTAAAATTGCAGCAGCCTAAAATTGCAGCAGCACAACTCTCCCACTGCAGTGCTTGCTCCTTCTCCGCAGCCGGTGGCCGACAACTCAGTGTTAGTACACCGAGCATCGCTCTCACGCGCTGCTTCCACCCGTAACGCTTTATTCCCTCTCTCATACACCCCCCCCCCCCCCCCCCCTCTGCTTTTATTAGAGCGAAAAGGTTTTATATAAGTCTGGAGGATTGGGTTTTATTTTTAAAATGTTTGCAGTAGTACTTCTGAGGCATCCCTATCATCTGGCAAAAAAGGGAATTTAATGCAAAACCATATTTCAGTCGCTCTCCTAGCACTGCTGCTTCCCCTACAGAAATTGTTTTATTGAATCTGATTTTTTTGAAATGAATTTGGTATTCATGAAAGAGCTCAGATTGATAGCTTGGAAAGCGATGGCCAGATTTCCACGCAGAACCAGGTAGCAAATCTGATTTCAGACTGGCTGCAACGACTGCTTGAAGCAGCTCAGTTTTTAAAGGGGTTCAGCTGGGGCTTTCGTTCCAATCCACAGACCACGTTTCACCCATGTGCACGTCACGTGAGGCAGGGTTCCCACTGACACCCAGACTTCTTCCCAGGCTCATTTTAAAGGCTCGTCACCCGGATTGGGCTCTGTCAGATAGCAGGCTCTGCATTCGGTGCCTTTCAAAGGCGGCATAATGACAGACAGTGACCGATAATATGGTCAAACAGTGATTCAAACAACTGATCCAACATCAAAAAGCTGATTTATTACCTGACAGATTCAATGTTCTCTTTCATCAGTTTGGTTAGAAAGATAAGAAATGGTTGTATTTTAAGAGCAATGTTGAAAAATATGGTACGGATGAAATACAAAGCAGAAAACTTTTTCTTTCTTAGAGTATTGGAAGACTACCCAAAACCTTACATGAGCGGTTACATCCTCCAAAGGACTTCAAAGTTTGCAGCAGCATTTGTATCTATCCAAGAGCTATGTTCACATAACCCAATATGCACAGCCACTTTGATATGAGTAAACACAGGTGCAGATTTGAATCAATCAAAAAAAAAAAAAATCTGTGCTATGTTTTTCCAGTAGCTCCCTTTTATTATCTTTTCCATTTCCATCTAGCTTTGTTCCAACTTCAAAATAACAAGCCTTCGCTTCATGCACACATAGTTGTAGAGTTTGGCAAACTGGGGGCTGGTATGATACCTTACCAATAAAGATGTTTCATGCATAAGGAAAAGAGGGTCCATCTTCTTTTGTCTCATTTATATAGGTGAAAAATAGATCCTGAAGTACTGCAGATTTATTACAGAGAGCTTGAAAGAACCTCCTAATTTTTATTCACTGCTTTATAGATCATTGTTAAAAGCGTTAATTTCAATTATCTAAATGTTTTTCTGGCTTGTATGTCATTTGCAATAAAATTACTAGGGCCAGATTTACTGGTGTACACCATTTGCTGTGTGCAATTCCAACCTCAGGTTTACGACTGCTTTGTGTTGCTGGAGTGGTGCACTGAGCTTTCTAATGATTCTGGCTTATTGCCTTTTCCCCACACATTCTATATCAATTTATTATTCCATGGTGGATGGTTATATGCTTTCTGCAATTTACTTTAGAAATAGTATTAAAAATGAAGTTGACATGCATTAAATAATACTTTATTGATTTTCTTAAACTTGCAACACAGGAATGCACCTCTGCATCACTAGCCCTAAACCATACATATATATGTATATACAGAAAATGACATGTATAATATAAGAGAAAGCCAGATGAAAGCCATACAAGTTGAACATGAATACATCTCAAATGACATCTTGAACAATTGCGAGAAAAAAAAAAACAAACCAAAACGAAACCAACATTGTACTGCACCAGTCTGTGTTTTGTATGCGGGCGCATCCATAACATGAATGAAATACAATTTCTCCACGAGTGCAGCTTCCAAATGAGCCACGGTGTAACAACAGCTACGCAAACCGCTCACCAACAAGCCCAGGAAAGGGAGGAGATGGCCGCGCACTGCTCCCCCTGGCCCCCTCTGCCCAGGGAAGTTGTTGGGTTTCAGGCAGTATTTCAGGCACAGAGTTTTGGTGCAGACATCCATCGTCAAGAGCCAAATGGCAACAAATCAAACCCGAATCTGTAGGACTAGATTGTTTCCGATACCCGATTAGACAGGGTTTTTTCCTAAAGCAGGAATAAGGGGAGTGGTTGGGTGACCACCTAACCTTTTGACTAATTTATAATGAATCCATTTCTAAAAGTAGCGACTCTAAGTGAGCGCAGAGACTAGGTATTTTATTACCCACATGTGTCTGCTTTAGATAAAGGCTTTACTTATCCATTTTGGAAAGGATTTTGAAAACAATTTTTGTTTAAAATATGGGTAAAGGAATAAAAATGGGTCAAGGTGTATTCAACACAAGAGATAATTATTAGCATGAGCTACAGCCTGAAGCATTTTAGAGTACACATACCACTAGATAAATATGACACTGGTGCAGCACTGTATGCTATCTTCTAAGCTAGCGTGCTTTTCATCATCCAGATGCCTTTGTATGATCTAAAGTAGGGCTGCATGAGACTTGCAGTCAAATGCAGTGCTGTCAGAAAGGTATGATCAATCATCTCTGCCAAGCTGACAGCACGGGATCTGATTTATCCTGCCTCTGACTCATATATTTATTATAAAATCAAAAGTAGCTAGGGTTTAGCATCAGTATAAAGTGCTGGAGTTTTGTTCAATAGTGAGCTGTTGCATGTGGAACAAGCATCAAATCTCCTGGCATTTAATGATTCATTTTAAATATATCTGGCGCATGAATTAGCAAACAGAGCTGTGAAATACTAACAGCAGCCAAAAGTAATTTATGAATATTGAATTGCACTGTGCAGTATGTCAAGTAAAAATACAGCAAGAACTCCCTTAAAAGCTCCTTTGCCTCTCCCAGCTTTCTGGTAATCAGAACACCTGAGAGAGCTGCGCTGAATGTAATGCTCCAAATCTCCAAATATTTTTAGTATTATTATTTTAAAAAAAAAATAAAAAAAAAAAAAAAAAAAAATAAAACAAACCCAGAAAAACTGAAATGTCCCTCTAGAAATGGATAACAGATATTTTTAAATGAAGCTGTTGGTAGTTGAAAATATGCAAGTAATTAAGTATACATGGATGGCTAATCATAAAATTCACTGCTATGCACATAGCCTTTCAGTTTGTCCAAATCTATCAATATCCCCACGGAGTTTTCATAATGTCTAGCAGGGTTTGTCATGTGTCTGAATTTTCTAACGCAAGTTGGCCATGTCAGGACCTCTAATGGGGTGTTGGAGTGCAAGTGCAAGGATTCTATTAAAATACTGCAGCACATCTGAGATACCCTAGAGGAACCGAGTATTTGAGGTGGTAAGCTTTAAGATCCTCCGGTTGCCACCTGCAAACAAAGCTATACGAGCCTGTAAGGGAGGAGCTGCTTAGAAAAGGCTTTAGAGCCTTATGCAACCACAACTCATGATCACGTTACTTTTTTTAAAAAGTACTGTTACAGCCTGAAAAGCTGGTTTTCTATGACATGACAGTTTTCAGATGAGGAAAAATATGAGGCTTAAAAAATCGAAAGTGGATGGGCAAGAATAGCACCCAGCTTAAAATTAAATACAGATGTCTCAAAAAGCTGGCTTGCAGAGGAGACACTGAAAGGAAATGCTTTCAGTGAAAAGTTATTTGTAACCTTCAGTCAGGGTGAATGTAGGAGAAAGCACTGGGGAAATGGTAAGAAACATCATCTGCCTAGGAGTTCATATTCATCCCTCTAGGATTTTCCTCATTTTCTCCCAGAAATTTTGCCAAGTGCAGCAGAACGCACAGATATACACAGTCTAAAAGACCTCAGGCTTTGCACACACTGTGTCCTGGGCTGTGTCACAAACCCTTTTGAAAGCCCCCATCCACTTTAAACCAGGGATCCTGCTTCAATGCTTTTAAACAGCTTGATACGTAGGTGCCATGAAAGCTCAAGTTCTTGTAAAGACTTACTCATTCATCTGTACAAGTCTGTCTCCTATGCTATGCATATTCATTGATTAGTATCCTTAGAAATCAGCTGGATATCATAATTAAGACAAGCCAACATTGCTAGCAGCAAATTATACACGTACTTTAGATCCAATTACACTGTAATGACTGAGTGGCAAAGTGATATTGGCAGCTAAAACTGCGTCAAATGGCTTTCTTGAGGCAGAGCCAACAGTACGGAGTAAAATTAGAAAACTGTCCCATAACATCTAGGGTTTTCATAACAAACAGGGAGGTGGGGGAAAAAAAACCAACAACAACAACAAAAAAAACACCCAACAAAAAACCCACCAAAATTCCTTGGTAACAATTTTATAAAACATTGTAAGTATAAGTATGAGCACTGATTGCAAAAACTGGCTACTTTATAAAACCCAGGAGTCCAGCTCCCCTTGAACAGACCAAGCTCTGGGCTCAGCAAGGTGCCTGTCTGCAGCTACGGTCACTTGTTAACATCCAAAGCACCGACTCTAGACAGTGAGGTGCACCCCAAAGGAGGGGATGGTATTTCCCTTTCAAAGGAGATCTAGCTGAATTCCTGGGAGCAGAAAAAGGCCTGCAGAAAAGCTTAGCAGTGGGAAAGTTTTGTAGCTTGCGTTGTGAGAAGAGAAAGAGCTACAGAAGCATAAAACTGACTGTAGCCACAGCGCTTTTATAACCACGTTGGATCATCATCAATACGATATTTAGAAAATATCAAAGCGTTGGTTTAGGTCGCAACACTGTAGACATTCCTATTACAGGGAATGTAAAGAGGATCCAAACTCTCTCTTCATAAAGTCAAGCCTTTGTTGGAAAAGGTGTTTCATCCATTTGGGTCTTTGCACTTCAAGGAAAAAAATTTTTCAAAAGTTTCTTTGAACAAAAAGGAAACAAGAAAGCTAAGGTAAACAGAATTGGTGTGTCAATTGTAGACACACTCCCCAGCAGATCCTTGGCAAAAAAGACAATAACAGAAATTAAATTAGACATGGACTAACATGCGAGAAAAATATATAGGCTTTTCAAGGCAAGCAGGAAATTCAACATCAGTTTCCCAAGTCCCAGGGAGTCACCAGCAGGTGTTTAAGTAAGGTAAGGAGACTTTCCTGAATTACTCCAGCCTCATCACCACAGAGAACTGGATAAAAGAGGGGGGGGGGGGGGGGGGGGGGGGGGTGTCCAAGGAGAAAAAAAATAATCCCAGCTGCCATCTTCTGCAGACAAGAGCTCCTATCTGGGCACAGGGATATCTCAACCCTGCCATCTCCCTTCGGCAGCTCCAGCCCTCCCTGGGGACTGATCCTGCTGGGGAGGGGAGAGCCAGGCTGAGGGGGAGTCCACAGCACCTTAGGGGGGACACAAGCTGGCATGGGCACAAGCGCACTTTCTTAGGATGGTTGTCCTCACTACTGTTATGAGGCTTGCACAAAAAAACCACCTTTACATACTATATGTAGACTGTGAATAAGTTTAAGAGTGCAAGTCAGTTCAGGTGTCTGAAAGTCCAGTGATGTTCCTGAACTGGCGTTTGTTACTGGCCTCGTCTGGGCCAGCAGCCGTACGGACACTGCAGTCGCTGCAGGAAAGACTCCAGTCTTAGGAAGCAGCCCTATAACCAAACAGGGGCTATCACACATTGTCCTCCACTTTCCCCTGACCGCTTCTTCCCAGGTTCAAAATGCCAGACTTTGTCATTCGCATTCCTTCCCAGACATAAATACACTTTTTGCACTGGATTTCAGTGTGTTCCCTGCTACAGGCTCTGCTATACGAGCCATCTGTTCTCTGCTGGTCATTAAACACAATGCTTGATAGGGATGTTGGAAAAATGAAATATCTACTTCCTCCTGAAGAAAGATCAACATCCATTTTTCTAAGACCTCTACTGATTAAAATCTGTCTGGATCCTGATATATGCCTAATGCTTGAACCAAAAATTCTGGAGGTATTCAACGTCATGGAAAGTCCTTTTCATCTTGTTGCATCAACACAATTAGCTACCTACCTTGTGGATATAGGTAACTTCTACCTTTTTCTGCAGAACAAAGTCTGAAAAATATTCTTAAATTGAAGGCTGCATTTTCCTCTGAAAATCAAAAAGCAGGAACATATATATTCAGCCAAAGAGTTATCTTCATATACACACATAGTCAAAGGCAGACGAACTTCTTGCAAGCAAAGTTTTTTGGTTTGGTTTTAATTCAAATTGGAAAAACTGGAAAATGTAGTGTGTCCTAGTCCAAAGAAACCTCTCTCGCAATTTCAATTGAAAATAAGTAATTCTTAGTGGGTAATTGTGATCCTTGGTATCAATCAGTTTAGAACATAAGGACTTTCAGTAATTTTGTTATACTGGCTGCAGTAACTTCGGGCTCATTTCACCCCCGCTCAGCTATCTAACATGTTAAGCATGCTTAAACTAGTCATCCCATCTCCTCCTTCAAGAAAAACAGAGCTATGAGCAATTCCAGAGATCAGTCCATCTCCCCTACCTTAAGTACCTGTCTTAGCATGGGATGCATCGTGTCCTGGGGCAGCGTAGTTTTCTCAGGCTCGTCTTTCTCTAAGCCAGCTTGGCCCTTAGTTTGTGATGTCGATCAGATGCATATTTATATCAAATCAGATTAAATGCCTTTGTTACTGTACACTAGCATTAAAAGATAACTTTTAAAATGTACTAGTGAGAGTAAAAATAAGCCACAATTCCTGTATAAAGTGAAAAATATACCGAAAATTTTAAAATGTGGCATAAAAGTTATGATAGTTGCTTCATTTTGAATGGCTTCTCCAAAAGTACTTAGAAGTTTTCCCATAAAAATATAACTTGAATACATGTTCCAGCAATATATACAAACACATATATATACCCACACCCCTACGAGATGAGAGATGTTTAGCTGCTGAATTCACAGCTCTCAGCTGCCTACCTCTCTCTACCGTGGAGAGGCTCCAGAACCAGCTTCTAAAACACCGTGATTGATGGCGCAGTATTTTAAGGCAGACCAAAATCAATGCAGGTTAACTTAAAACACTACGGAGCAAACAGCAGCAGCCTGGGGAGCTGATTGACACGGCAAGGAGCTGGGGACAGGCGTCACGCTAAAGCATCTTTGCTCCTCAGCCACAGCTGAAGGCTGCGGCGTCCCTGGGAAGGTGCTGCCCGTCGGCGGCGTGTCAGCACCTCTGCTTCGCAAACCCCACGCCGTCGTGACAAAAAGCACTCCTAAAACTTTGCAGCTGCCAGTCGCATCACTGTATTTTGTCTTGTACCAGAAATGTCCCTGTACAACGATGTAAAAAGGGCACAGTACCTATGAAAAGCTCCATAGGGTGGGTCTGGAAGTATTTCACATGACATACACAATTCAGATTTTATCAGACCACGGGCACCTCATTTAAAAAATGAGATTCTCTCTCACCCACTTTGATTCCTGTCTATGAAGGAGATTACCTGCAGCAGCAGAAATGAATCGTGAAAGCTCTCGGTCCGGACAAGGGATGTATTGCTGATGCAGAGAAGGAAGAGGGGACCCTCTGGCTCCCATCCGATAGCCCCTTAAAAGCCACAGCAGACTTACGGGTTGGGAGGGGATGACAGGGACAGACCTGCAGCATGTGGCACCAGAGAAAAAGTTGACCACACTGTGCCCATGCAGAGCTGGGAGCAGGCTTCAGAAATCAAAACGTGCCCCTCTGATAAAATCATGCCTTAGGCCACATAGCAGTCCAGATCAGGAGTTGCAAAGATAAGTCAGCATCTTCGGAGGCTTCAGACACTGAACTGTCTCTCTACAAGGTGTTGTACTAAACCTCGTCAGTATTTGCTATTCACGTAAAACGATCATGTCTATTGCCTTTTTGGTGACACTGCTGCCTATACCCCAGAAGGGCAACAAATTCAAAGATGAAAAACAGCAGCACCCACCTAAACAAAAGGACAGAGATGTTTTGACAGAGTCCAGTTGATAAAAGTGCAAAGGGCAAGGAGAAAAACAAATAAAAAATATTAAGGATCACTGAAGTTCGCCAAAGAAGTAGTCTTTGGTGGTCATTGCCCTGACCACCTCAGGCCCTAATAAGAAAAGTTACATATAAAGTTTATTCTTTATTTTAGAAGAATTTCCTTTACGACTCTGAAGACAATACTTTAAAAAGTCTCAAAAAATAACTCGATGCTTTAAAAAAATATTTGTAAAGTGTTTTTCCTCCATATGTGGGGACATGCTTCACTTCCAGGTGTAATAAAAGTCCTTAATACTGACTTCTATAATGCAGTGGAAACCCAATTACAATATTTTGTGTTGTGATTGTATGTGCTAAAGAAACTGAACCTAAAATTAGAATCCCCATGTATTTTCAAAAAAAAAAAAAAAGGTTTTGATTTTGCAGGTAATTTTTTTTCTTCTTAAAATATACAACTTCACAATCAAAGAGTCATAGGATATCCCTTGGGACAAATTAACCCCTTACATTAAATAAGCTTAGTAAAATGTGGTCATTGAATCAGGCTTCAGAAACATTTCTAAACCTTATAGTCCATGATGGGAAAATAAAGCAACATTCAATTATATTTACAGAGCCCATTTATTTGTACGAGTTAACACTGCCCACATTTGAACTTTCAAGTAATGTGGCACAATAGGAGAGAATACATGGAATGAAACAGTTGGTGCTGAAAACCAGGCATCCACACTATCAATGTTCAGGAGGTTTTGCTTTGGACTAGCTCTGGTGGGATCCCACGCACTCAGCATCCATTAGTGGAGGAGTATGTTAGGTGCTCTCCTGGAGGACATCAGGCAGTTTATTTTTATCAGAGAGAAATGCAGTTTGTGTGCTCCGAAGATGCTCCACGATGACACGGGCCAAACCCTGGTGACCTGGGATGGCAGGAGATGGCCCCAAAAGTAGAATTCTGACCCAAATGTAAATAGTAATTAAACACATGCACTGTCAACATAAAAATCTCTCTCAAAATGTTTGCCTAAAAGAGTTTCAAATAATACTTTAAGTTAATGTAAAGAGAAAACATTTAAAGAAAAAATTGTTTGCAAAATGTTTTCTGTGTCTTAAATTACTGCTCTTCTACATAATTAGTTACTCCCATTTCCCTACTTCTATGAAACTCCACCATAGAAATACAAGAAAGAAAAACATGTATAAATTTAAGACATTTTACTGTACACCCTTTAAAATGGTAAATATTCTGGATATATACAACACATATACAACACACAGTCTCCCTTTACTGTAGTGGTCTGGCTACTAGTTGTGCTTTTCTCCCAATTTAGGAAGTTTAATGTTGCTTAGTTCCATAAAAGTTTTCATGAAACATATGACTTGCTAATAGCAAACAGCTCAAAAAGTAGTGCATTCAATATTTAAGCATTATATTCTTAACAGAGTGATAACAAACCTTAATCTTAAGGTTGAGTAGTCTTCGACTAACAATATAAAATTGAATTTCTAAGCATTAAAAAATTTCTTTATCTACAACTATCTTAAAAAAAAGGGCAAAACTTCAGCTCACATTTGAGCCAAATCTCAGCTCAAACATCATTCTGAAGATGAATTGCATTTGATTCTATCAGTTTTGATGGCCTTTCTCTGTTTCTGCTGAGATACAACCATGAAGATGACGACATTGGCAGAGCACCTCTTCCTCGGTGTCTCAAGGCCCAGTTAATTGGAGTATGCTTGCATGAAAAGCCCACAGATTAGGCGCATACCCTACTCCAATCAACAAATCTGTTGTAGCTTGCCTTATACCTTATCCAAAAAAAGGTATTGTATTTATTGCCATGTCTATACAGTATTCCCGCCAGTGACTCTTATTCATTTTGTGCCCACCAACAATGATATAAAACTTTAAAATCAGGTTTCCCTGACTGAAAGCTGCAGGTCCATATGGTTCCATAGAGAAAATATTAATACAGCAACAGAGGTCGCATTCAAACGTTTTAACTCATTTGAAGATGATTACTCAGTTGCTGTATTTCCTATACATATGTAGACAAAGAAATATTAGTAAAAACAGCAATCATTTCCAAACTGCTAGAAACTTTAACAGGTATGAAATTACTGTCCCCAGGCTAAAATCTTCCTACCCCACTGGCAGAAATATTAATTCTCAGAAGATGGTCCCATCAGCTATAGTATAAAAACTCTGGAATGAAGAAACTGCTGTGCTTCTGCATCAGTGTGCTGGTGCTCCCAGTGAGGCAAAAGAAGTCACATCGGGCTGCCAAATGGAATGATGGGGAAAACATTAGTAAGTGAAACTCAGCAGAGCTTTATCTCGCCCTTTCTGGTGAGAGTTGGGTTCTTCAGGGACAGCAAGCAGGATACATTCTTCACAGTACACCTGACTATTACTTACACATTGCTTAAACCTATTTTCAGTGACAATGCAACCAAAACCCTAGTTTAACGAACCTAGGGTTTCTTAAAATATGACACTGTAACAAAAGAAATAGCGAAGAGATGAGTTCACTCATAGCACGAGTTCTTGCTTTCTACATAGAAACGAACCACAATAAAAAAAAATTTGCAACATCATAAAATACAGTTCTGGTAACTGACTTGCTCGGTATCCATCTCAGCTGTGACTTGTTCCTCCAGTTCGCAGAACGTTAGGTAGAGGGAGAAATGTCCCTACCCTCTTCCTCAGGTTGAAATGAAAAACCAAGCCAAAAGCTGTACATGAAGATCATGATTTCTGGTCTTCCTCTGATGGGACAACTTCCAAGAGGATTTGCAGTGTTACGGTTACCCTGTCTGCAAAGATAAAAGCATACACATGGGAAATTTGGGGGGGGGGGGGGGGGGGGGGGGGAGATGGAGAAGACAGAAGCAGCCAGGAAAGTTATTTTAGCTGCTATGCAGCCTACTTGCACATACAGTTCACAGTGGTCTTATATACCAGATGCATATATCATTTAAATGTCTGATTCATTTTTTTTCTTTTTTACTATGTTTTCTTTACCTCTGGATCCAAGGCTATGCATATAAAATAATAACGGAAGGGTATGGACATATAAACTTGTTCAATAAAGGTCTGCATGCATTTAAAGGCTATCTTAAAGCAGGACTACTCTGCACAACTGCTTAGTTTTAACGAAGTTGCAATGTTGAAATAAAAGTCTGAAAGGGTTCAAACAAGTTAATTCAGCTATGCCAAGATCTGCCTAAGCAAAAAAAAAAAAAAAAGAAAAAAAAATTAAAATAAAAGGAAACAATTATTACAAAGCTTCACAAGTCTAAGAATGTCACACATCCAAAGCAGCTTCACGCTGTCCTTTTTGTTTCTCTGGATATTTATTTCCTTCCGGTAGTTTTGGTGGTTTTCTTTTTAGGTATTGATTCATAAATAAATATAGAATAATAAAAGAGCATTTTCTTAACACTTCTTTCGCTTGCCACTTTTTTTTTTAGTAGCCCATTTTAAACAAGCGGAAATTGTTGTAAGAGAAAGTTCTGATTTTCCTTGTCTAGCATGACATGTCAGCATTTACACCAGTGTAAAGCAAGGAAGGTAAAAGAGTGCAACTCACAGAAGATACAAACTGAAACTACTTTCCTGCTCTCCTAAGGCAGACTCTACCATCTTTTGCTCTTCTCTCTGGAGGTCACCAGTTCAGTGCAAAGCCAGGTTACCCTTACAATATAAACTGATGGGGTCAGAGAGCCTGAGAGTCAACAGGGACTGCATTTTCCTCCCCTCTCCCTCCCCTACCTGCAGCGGGGACTTCGGAGCTGGGCTAAGCATGGCCGGGGTGAAGGGCAGGAGGAAAGCCAGCAGCAGAAAGCCAGCACGGCTTTGCCCCTGCCATCCCACCCCTTCCAGGTTTGAGGCTGAGCAAAGGAAGAAGAAAGAAAACAGACTTTCTCTTCAAGCTGAGCTATGGTGTAACAGCTCGTGGAAAAGCAGAGGGAAAGCCTGGGCATCTCGAGAGCTGGGCGTGATTTTAATATCCTGTTTGACAAACCTGGCAGACGCATCTGCAGCAAGACCTTGCCCCCGCTGTGGTGGGAGACAGCTACCACTCTTCCATTTCCACGGGGTAATGGAAGAATGGCTCTGCGCTGGGATGAAGCCACGGAGGAGCAATCAGACAACCGGGGGGGGGGTTGGGGTGCTTGCTTGGGTATTTTTGGTTGCAATAAACTCAGGATAAGAGAGTGTAAGGAGTATTTCCCCCCCCCCCCCCCCGCCCCCCCCCCCCCCCAAAATGTTCCAATCTGTCTCCAGTCAGCATCTCTATATTGTCTGCTTTGAGCAGTACCTGGACTTACAGGACTAGATTCACATTCGTAACAAGATAACTTAACATACCATGACAGTAAAGACAACTTACTCCCCCCCACCCCAACCCTGAAACTTTAAACCCTAATTTTCCCTTTCAAGAGGAGAATTTGCCCGAAATAGGTCCCAGGGGACAAGCTTTATAAAACCCCCAGACCTGGTATCTACATGAGCACCACATAAAGCTTGGGTGAGGAAAGCAAGCAGTAATTTACTGCATATGTGCAAGACTGGACACAAAATCTGTGACAGCAAAATGCTGAGACGATTTCTTGCGGATCCCAACACCACAAACTCGACAAAGAGAAGCAAACGGAGAGTATAACACTACGTCCTGAGTGAGCAAGTATCACCCTCTCATGTTTGTAAATAACCCTGAAAAAGACATATTGTTATAGAAACAGATCTCTTTTCCAGCACGGGCTCAGGCTATGAAGAAAGCAGGATTCGACTTTTAAGTTCCTCGCAATTCAATCCACTGTAAAGAAATAGATGTTTTAAATCTGAGTCTAAGGTTGGGGTTTTGACTGAGGAAGTCCAAATAGGAGCATTCTCATACTGGTGCCCCATCATTTTACACATTGATCTTTGTAGGATTTGCTAGGCTTGACTTTTTTTTTCATTTTCACATTAGTTCTACAAAAAAGCAAGAAAGCGGAGGTCAAATAAAGCCTGTACTAGCTGGAAATTATTTGTCCCAGCACATCTGGTGCTACAGCAAAATTTTGTTGGAAAAGGAGAGAACAAAATATTATTCTCACTGCAAAAAAACACCCAGACCCTATTAACCCCACAAAATGTGAACTTACCTTTTGTTCAATACAGTAATTTGGTAAGGAGAATGGGCAATGCAAATGCCATTAAGGTCAGTCAAAATGTGCAAAGCAAAGACGTTCAGCCTTGGAGAGGATTTCTTGGGTAATCCATTCGAGTGCTCTGCTACTGTAACGAGCCTGAAACTCCCCTCATAAATGTATTCATCTCCAGGCTGGGTCTTTTATCCCACTACTCATTTTGGCTGTTCAACATCCCTCTTCTCTGATCCTTACAAAACCTATTCTGAATATCCAGTCTAATCTCACCTGGGGCTGGTCTGTACCCATGTGGTTTTGCACCAGCGCTGTCCTTTACTTAAGTAACCCGTGTTCCACATAGGGTTTCCAAGCAGCAGTCATCTCTCATCTCCAAAGCACGTCTGGGTAGCTGAACAAGTCAAGTTCCCCAACAAGGTGACTTTGCAAATGGGTAACGAGAGCCCCACACCACCCTGGTCGTGCACTGAGCTGCGCAGATGAAGCAGCTTGGGAACAGCCTTGTTAGCACGGTGCTACGTTCAGACTAACGGGCTTGGACTCGTGCGCGGTACTACACAAAATGCTTTGTCAAAGTCTAAGTAGATTGGATCTATCACATTCTCCTTTGTCTAGAAAAATCGGTTATCTTCTCAAAGAAAGTTAATCAGTTAAGCTGGCAAAAATCTACCTCTTAAAGGACAATCGTAATTTTTCCTGTTGTCCTTTACCGCATGTCTGGAATTACTCTTTCATGCCTATGTACATCTAACGCGTATTGTTTCAAGCTTGCAGCCGCCCAGTGACTTGACTTTTCTGTATCTCACAGAGGTACCTTAAGTGAATTTATCCTCATTCAATACCTTTGAAAAATGCTCTCAGGCTATACAACGGAGCTCCCTTAACACTCAAAAAATAATTCCAGTTTAATGACTCCACACAGAAGGTTTATTGCTTCTTCCAATGGAAAAAAAATAAATCCTTTTATTTAACAAGTAAATCTCCACTCTGCTCCACCCCAAAACTGTCAAAGCATCAGTTTTCCATCATTACTGTTGTTATTTTGGGAATAATAATTGCAAAGCAAACAAGCTGTTTCACCCACTGACTGGCACCTGCTGCTTTCCCCTCTGAGCCGCTACCCTGTGTCCATCAATGGGTATTATTACAGAGGCACCAGGCCTTCTTTCTAGGAGGAGAATTTTGTGTTATCTGAAAAGCTAGAAGAATCACCTTCATTGTCACAGCTGGCAGAAAAAGCTTCACATCTACCCAGTCTACCTTAAAGAGAATATTTTTTCTCTCACCCAAGCAATGTAGTTCAACACTGGCATCCTGTGGCCAGAGATTCAAGTAACTGTATGCCAAAACCTCTGAGACTTCACAGAAAATGCCAAAAATCTCCTGGGTTTCATAAGGGAAAATTTCCTAGTCCCTAAATGTCAAGGCTGAGAAAATATAAACAGACAAAAACCCAACTATTTAATAGATTGTGCTTTTGCATACAACTGTTTTCATTTGCACTGGAGCTTTCTACCCATTCCCAGGACATTGCAAGTAATTTATAACTTCATGGATATAAAATTAAGATGACCAGAGTGTGCTAGCCTTAAACTAACATCTTTTTCTGTAAATACTTTATGCCCTATTTTCTACGAACTTCCCAGCATGAATTGAGAGGGAAACTCATAGATCCTACAACAGATAGGTCATAACTATGTAACATATATTTATAGAGAGAAAATACACATAAAAGTTGATAGTATAACAAAATACATATAAAACCCCCATTCTTTTATAGTGAGCAGCTCATTTTAAATCATCCCTTAAGGCTGAAGCACAGAAGACAATATGCATTTTTTATTTGGCACCTATACCAATAAACTATTTTTAGTTGAAAACTTTCATGGGTTGAGTTTTTCTTTTGCAGAAGAATAAATTTTCTTTCAGATTTGTTTAATAAATTACCCATTATTCCTCAAATATCTTGCCTATATTCTTGATTCACGTTTTGAAAATTACTTCTGTTTTGGAAACTTAGCAAGCTGAGTAACAAAAAAGAGAAGAATGGGGAGCTGTAATAAATGATACTGACTTCTTTCTAATTGCAATGCTCCAAATAACCCTTCTCCAACACATCAGAACTTCCACAAATGCTTTCAGAAACTTTCAGAAATGGTATAAAAATTATTCCCAGTGTATTTCAGGTGTGAAATACTACAGCCAAGCCACGCAGAAGTCGTTTGTCATAAAGCACAGAAACAATTTCCACAGAGGTGTGTCAGGCACAGTATATTTTGCTAGCATTTTGTCGGGAGCCACCGCTAAGGACAATATCCCCCCACCAAGCCCGCCTGATCCTGTCCCATTCCAAATGCTCCTCAGTGGTCCATAAATACATCATCTCGGCAGGGAGCACCAAACCCATCCTGTCATCACAACTGTGAAGTTTAAGTTTCCAAACCGATTCTCCTAGGAGTGTTAATACTCGTGTCTTGGAGGTGGAATCAGATGTTTGTAGGGGAGGGAGGGGAGAAGGGAAGAGGAGGACAGGCATCCAGTCATTTAAAATCAATCACTAGCTGAAGAATAGGCTTGCTGTAAACATATCTCCTTAGTTAGTGGACATTGATTGTAACCGGCGGAGCGATGCTATAGCATGTACCAGAAGGAAACTTGCATTGTCATCCCCAGCTCAGAGCAGCTGAGAGGATCGATTGGAAGGATTTCACAACATGGGGAGCCCTGAGAAATCCCCAGAGTTTGCATGAAGGAGAGAAGTCCCACGGGGACTTACCTAGGAGCTTTCTGAACCACTTTGGCTTCTTGTCCCATACAATAAAGAGGTAGTAAGCAGGAACTCCAGTCAGGGTTATTGCAAATCCAATCCCTGTATTCACCGGATCAGAGTAAAGTGACAGTGCAACCATGAAGAGGCAGGTGAAGGAAAACAATGCTGGAATAAATAGAGGCACCTGAAACATAACCGCACAAAGAACCATTACTTTACATTGACCTTGTTATTGAATGACTACGGCATTTAATGTTCCATGAAACGTAAATTGGATAAAACGCAGCAGTACAGGATAGTTCTGGAGAAATATAGGTATCTAGAACATGCACACAAAATGTCAGTGACTGCAGAAACCAAGCTACGCAGAGTGCTATGCAATGAGTACCAGATAAGTCTTTTAATTACACACTAAAACACTACAGTTTTACATCCTTTAAAACGTAAGGGCTGTAAATAAGTTACATTGCAGAAGTCCTTGCTCTAATCCCCCAGTAGATAAGTAAGCTGCACTAACTGCAGTAAAGATTTCCTCTTTGATAATTACCTATTAGAAAACATTTTAAAACACAACCAGGAGCTCAAGTCACCTTTTAAAACTATTAAGAACATATTGATTTTCTTCCTAAGGTAAAAATCAAAATCTAGCAGGAAGAGAGCAAATTAAACACCAATTTGACTAGTGATAAAGATATTTGATAGCATTATGCAACTGATAGCTGTTGAAAAAGCACTTTCTGACTGTATGTCTGGCAGCATTATTAGTGTCACTGTTGAAAGTACAAAAAATAACAATATCAAATTAATTCTCTCAATTTTCAGGAACACCACTACAATCACTATGTTAGCACCTCTCTGAAGGAAACGCCTACAGGCATGGCTTGTGAGATGTTTGGTGTAACGGAGAATTGGAGAATTCCTTGGAGATTATTCTCTTCCTTTCATGCCTTGAAGCATTACTGTTCCTCTTTTGTGCACTGTCAAAGCTTTTTTTTTAAATCAAAACAAAATAGGTTGTGCTGTTGACCTTCTTATTTACAGATACACCTACAAGAATGCAACAGCGCACATTTCTTAGTTCTTCATAAAATAGCCTTCTTGGAAATACATAAATAGGGATAGATTCCTCCATTTTTTTCATGATGGACATTATCTTTCTGGATACACAACGGGACAACTTTGTAAGATGTTACTTAAAATAAGCAAGAAGAATGGCAGAACCAAGGCCAAAACAGCTACTGTTCAGTAGGCCAGGCTATTAGCATTTTCTTTCTGGGTTCACAATAACTGTGTCTGCAAATCCATTGCAAGCCCCAGATATCATAATAAGAGCACTAACAACTTATTTGCACATAAAATTGGTGTATTTGATATTGGATAAGCAATGAAATAAATGCTTAATATTAATGCTTACGCTTGACATGAATTCTGGTGGCAAAATTATTCAGGGCTTATCAAAGGAGACATTAAATAGACGACTGGCTGAAAATCAGGTTGGCACATGTAACCCCAATACTTGCAGTCTGAACCCTATGTGACTACACAGGACCAGACATATTTTCACACAGCTTGCATCACACTGCCTCAATGCGACAGACAGGCAAAACTGAGCAAACACCTTCACTTTGGCACAGCAGCTTCAGTTGCTGCCCCCCAAAGCACCAGGGAATAAATAGGCAAGAATTATCTTTTAGCAGGGAACGCAGCTGGGGTAGCGCTGGGGGAGCTTGCAGGAAAACACTTGGAGTGCAAAAGACTGTTTTCTATTAACCCTGTTTTTCTCAAAAAAAGAGGCTAGCTTTCTACATCCAAAAATGCCCCTTTTACTGTCTGACTACAGAATACGTAGGAGGGAGAAGGATTCATGTAAAACAGTAGAAAGCGGAGGTTACCTTGAAAGGACGAGGCATATCAGGACGTTTATATCTGAGATAAATCAACCCAGCAACTACTAGTCCAATAAAAAGCCACCTGGCAAAACTGAGGAAATTCAGGAGGCTGTAGAGATCCCCGTTGAATAACATTATCATTGTGAGAGGATGCTGCAAAAGAAATTCAGAGCATAAGAGGGGTTTAGTGGATTGATCTCTATTATTTTACAGCAGGGATGTCAATTTTTTCCATGGGGACAAACAGCACAGCCTTTTGCAGGGACACCTGAGGGCCACAGACTTCAGGCCTGCCTTTGTCATGCAATCAGGTGTGTGATCGATACCTAGCTGCCCTGAGATCACGTTTGATCAATATATATCTGTCCCCTGCGACCCAGACAAATTCACAAGCACACGGCCCACTGCGTCACCAAAATGCTTGAGCATCCTGGGCACCATTCTCGCAGGACCGGACAAATACCTTAGCCCACTGCAGTTTTACTCGCTCGTCACTGATGCAAATGATAAGAGCAGTTACATTTTGGTCACATGTGATCATGTGAAAGCAGAGGTTTGTAGGTGTCTTGCGGAAGGAAGAAGTCTTATAGTCCCCCAGGCTGCGACAGGAGAACTCAGCAAAGAGGGCATAGTAAGAAGTAGCTACACCCCACGGCGTGCCGGCCAGGCACACCGGGTCACCACCAGCTTGTATTTGCAGGATGCCTTTCAGGCTTGCAGGGTGTAGGCTTATTGCACATCACAAGTGCAAACATTTCAAAGCAGAGAGAAGCATTTAGCTGTCACTCAGGTGGCTGCTGAACAGCGAAAAGGAGAGGGGACACTGGAATAAATACATTTCCTCATTAAAAAGCTGTTCCGAGACACAAGGCTTCTGTGAGGCAGGCAAAAGCTTATGTATAAACTAGTGTCGCACCTCGGGTTAGATGATTGGTGTAGGCTATAGGGATCAGTTTCAGGGTAATCTCTGGACAAAAGCAGAATATTTGTAGCTTGGATCAACTCTGCGGGGTAGTTCGCACTTCCTGCCTGAGACACTCTGTGCCTGCAATGACACAGTCCTTGCTTTCAGGGATGAAGGAATGAGTCAACTTCACTGTAGCCCTTCTTGTTCAGCAAGAGGAAAGATATTGGCAGCGACAGCCTCTCTAGGTTTATACCGAGGCAACAGGTCAAATCAGCTGCAGATGCAGTAAAATGCTGGGCTAAATCTTTATGTAAGGAAAACTAACTTGTATTAGTTATCTAGACTCACAGCCTCTCTTTCTCTCTTTTTTTTTTTTTAAAAAGCGGTGAAGACAGCATGGATTTGAACCAGCACAATCAATATTTCAAATATGGGTCTCTGGCTCCCACCCTCTAATGACTTACAAAGTGCTTGGTTCTTTACACACGGATATTAAGCAAACTCCTTATCTGTAAAGGTCAAAGGAAATTTTACCACTGAATTATATTGGGCAAGATTTCTTCC
Source organism: Astur gentilis (assembly GCF_929443795.1). Taxonomy (NCBI): domain Eukaryota; kingdom Metazoa; phylum Chordata; class Aves; order Accipitriformes; family Accipitridae; genus Astur; species Astur gentilis. The sequence goes on from NC_064891.1 coordinate 19,456,969, forward strand.
ATATAGACTCAGCCCCTAAAAGTTTAAAGTCTCAGTTATGTTATAAGCACGATAATGCAACAATGGGCCATGGACAGTGAAGGAAAGCTATCAAGAAAAAAAAATAATAAAGTAGGGTTACAATCAGACTGCATGATTTCTTGGAGCTGCTACACACACATCTATCAAATACTGGGACATACATACATAAACAGATTTCTTAATTCCTAAAAATGCTTTTTTATTTAACAATCCTCAAACACTGAACATGTTCATTTTCTCAATTTCTCCTCAAGAGTTCTTTCCTTTTTTACAGTGGGTGGACCTTGGCAGGAAAAATAAAATAGGAAAATGCTAAAATGCAGTCTATTGATGCAGAATATATCCTGTACCTACTCTAGTTGCAATAAGGTAAGAAAAAAAATTACAATCTCTGAAGGAAAGCCATCTTCATATGAGCAACTGAGTTTTTCAAAGGAAATCAATGCACTGGTGTAACAGGACCAGATGCAATAGCAGAAAAAGTAATTCAGAAAAAAATAATATGTTAATACATTTTATGCATTTCATCCCACAGAAAACAGTCAAAGCAGTTTGACCGAAAGGTATGACTACTTCAGCCCAAAGAAATAAAATGCAAAGTAAATGGTTATATACAATGAATTCCATTAGAACTTTTCACCATAATCACATTGCCTAATTTTCAAAATTTGGAAGCTTAGGGTTGTATGTGCACATATATAATTCAACATTTCAGCTGGCACTTCAGAAGTGAGCTTATAGGCATCTATCGCAAAAACTGATTTAAATTCCAGTACAAGCATCTGATCTTACTAGCGTACACTCATAGACGCAGACGCGTCTTCTGCTGTGGCTAGAACGCCCCAGAGACGCAGAGGTCTGTCCGGATACATTACAGCCATTGGTCCCAAAAGAGGGGTTGAACACCCATGGTTATGAAGACTGCAAGTGGAAATCTTCTTGGCACTATGCAAACTGAGGTTTGAGGTCGTTTTTTTGACATTTTGTCCTAACATTTTGCCATAAAAATTAGTCTGCAATGCAAACACATGGCCAACATTTAGCTCTGCCTCTATTTTAGAAGTCAGTAATAGGATTTCCACTATAATACTGGTGGTTTTCCTTAGACAATTCACAGACTATTGCCCAGGCACACGTTCTCTCATTTTTTAATCACCGCTACACAGCACTTCTGAGGGTTCCCCTTCCATTATCTTACTGCATAATTGTTTGCATTTTTCACTATAAGGTGGTATAACGAGCCTTTAGGGTGCTCCCAGATGCTGGTGTTTAGCTGCACTTCCAGTGAAATGAATCCCTTTTTTGTTTGTTTGTTTAACTGGAATTTGTTTCTCTGAAAGGGAACTAGCTCATCACTAGCAGGTCCTTAGAAATAAAGGGCAATAAGACGTGAATTAGGCTGCAGCGATAGGCAGTCAAGTGCTACCGACAAGATAGCAAGGAGGAGATGATAGAATAAGAACAACTCCCAAATCTCATTCCTCTCTTTGCTGTCCTCTGCCCTGCCCAAAGCCCACGTACACATTAATAAATGAGACTCAAGCAGTGCCCAAATTCTGTTCGAATCCTCCAGAGCAAGCCTGTAATATGAATTCTTGTGCAGGAACATTTGTTTGTATGATTTACCAAAACAATGACAGCTGGCAGAGGAGTGTGCTTGCGGACATGAATCATGGAGAGAATTTCCGGAAGGTGACCCTCGCGGGATGCAACGAAGAACATCCTGGTGGGAAATAAATGTGGACAGACTTTAAATGTGCTCATTACTGTGACTAGGCAAAGCGGCTCATGAAAGTCACAGAGCACAGCAGCACTTCTTAGGCTTGTTTGAGGTATTCTGAATGAACAGGCTAGTAGGAGAAGCCCATGTGCAGAAATCAAAGTCATCTCTGAAGGTGTCCCCTCCTTATCTTACACTATGATTGCTATTTGGAATTAGTTAATATTTTCCCTCCAATTTCCCTCCTTCACATGAAATGAAGCAGCCATTAATTAAGTGCTATACTCAGAGGGATCCATTTCCAAATCGTTCAAAAGGCTTTAAAAATAAGGTACTAAACTCAACAGGAACAAAGTGAGAAAATGCCCCACACCTGGTAAACATTACAGTCATTTTTCATTTCCTGCTAAGGGAATGAATCCTACTCTCCCTTCCCCTTGCTTCCTTACCTTCGGTGTGTATCCCATGCCCTTCGCCCCCAGTAATATTAGCAATGCTCACCTGGAGACTGCAAAAATGCCGCCATTCATAGATCCAAAGCAGGAGAGAGCAACAAATACTGGTACAGCTAAAGAAAAGTTCCCCATTAGTCGTTCCGCAAAGGTCTGTTAAGAGGAGAGAGAAACATACACTGATTTTTCATAAAACATGAAAGCAATTTTAGTCTATTAACAAATTCTTAATAAGTATGGTAAGTTTTATTTATACCCCTTTTATGCATCCCTCACTGAAAGTTGTGCTGTGCATTTGTTACCTCTTATTTTGTGACACAGTGGCTACTGCAGATGAGGTCTCCCACCCTTACTCCTGACTGCGCATGGAAGATCGCCAGTTGAGGCAATGCTGTGGAGGTGGAATCAGGCCCTGATTTATGTGTAGTTTAGACCGTTATGACTCCAGAAAAGATGACCCATTCTGAAAGGATCGAGGTCTGATCTGTATACCTACTATTTTTTCCCTACAGCCTTCATTTTACTTAGCTGATGCTACCCAGTGCTACGGTCCATCCATTCACGCTTTGTTGTTCTAGGTTACCAGAAGAGCCTTAGTTGGAGTTTGGGGCACCACAGGAGACATGCACAATTTTCTTTCAGGTTTGCAAAATGTTTTGTTTCTAAATCTCCATGAGCTAAAGAATTTGGTCATTTTTAAATGCCACGTCAATTGAAGTAGCCGCAGCAGTGTCACTACTGGAAAATAAGTGGAAATTTTTATTTCCTCATTGCAAGTCAGATACCATAAATATAAAAATCAGTGTCATCACCACAATTCAGCAAGAACAATCAAAGCAGGATTTCCAAACCAGGTTGCCTTGCAACTCCTTCCCAACTCCAGTATTCACAGCAACCCCTTTCCTAAGTACTCAGGACACACGTTGTGCGGAGACAGCGTTACCGCTTCTTGTTGCTAAAAATAGTTCAGAGCTCCCACTTCCACAAATATCTGTATTTCCTGCTTCCCAGGAGTTCAGCCTACAATTTAGCACAGAATTTTTCAAGCGTTTACTTGGCTATAAAAATGAAGTCCTATTGACTTCGTTATATCAGGTAAATAAATACAGTCTAACATTACATTACAAATGCTATCGATGTCCTTAAGTGCAATCCCACTAATCAGTCAAAAATCAGACTAATTTCACCAGAATGCTAATATGTGGTATAAAAGAGGAGCCATAGAAAAGCCTGATTGGACGTGTCCCCCCGATTTTTTCCCCTGGAAATAAGAATATATCAACAAACACAACTGCAGCAGGGATATAGCTTTGTATTTTTCTTCTGTAACTTACCACTGCTACAGCTTTTGAAAGCAGCAATTCCCCAGCACTGATTGTAGTGAAATAAGCCACGTTTGTTAACACATAGCCAACTGTGACGATAATCATTGAAATGCATATTGCGAGGGGTATGTTTCTGAAATACACAAGGTAGCTCATTATTTTGCAATCTGGTTGCTATTCCCTGAACATGAAACAAATAACATGAGAAGAAGCCACTAATGATGGTGAATGCACATTCGGTGATCCCGAAATATCATAATTAGAAACTACCAGTAAAAAAAATAACACACCTAAACAAAACCATCTAGACAAAGCAAATAAATTTATAATGAAGAGGTGAGAAACCATTTGAGGGAGGAGTCCTTTGGAGACACCAAGAGGCTGTGGTCCCCTTGTTTCCCATACAAGAAGCATGGCCCATTTCAGCTACCTACCCATATCGACTTTCCAGCTGAGCCCAACAGGAAGGCAGCAGGTATCAGTGCTTGAACCAGCAATAAGGCAGATGACAGATGCAGGTGATCCAGCTCTGTATCAGGAGAGCAATCACAGTGGCATCTCCAGCATACCTACTGGCACTCCATGCCTGCCCACCTGGAGGTGGTTCAACATCTTCCCCTGGATGCCAAACCATCTAGCATGTGAAATTCTGTCCTTTCCTCCTCTATGCAATTCTTCGCTCACACACCTTACCGTATCCCAATTACCTCCCTCTCTATTCAGGGATACATGAGGGCAGAATATGACACAGAACTAGGAACAGCGCAAATTTGTACTGTTAGCACAGCACAAATAGTACTGAACAGTACAAAGCCCCTGACATCTTAGCTAAAAGACAGAACAATAACACACAAGTAAATAATAACACCAAACTTATATAGCATGTCCTCCAGGTCAGCAAAGCAGAAAAGCAGAATTATTTCTATTTTAAAGAGGAACAGAGGCACAGTGAATTCATCCGAAGCCACACTGCAGGCGAATGTTTGAGTTAGCAACAAAACCCAGATGCTTCAAGTGTTACTCTAGTCTCTTTCCACTTGATATCATTGCTAGATATCACTGATACCTGCATCACACCAAGATCAGACTCAGAGCTGAAACAAATGTTTGGTCCTTTAATTCCAAGGCTGAGAGTTGAGGTTGGAAAGATGCAGCATGTGCACTCCCTCTGAGGAGAGCTGAGAGCTCCTTCTTCATGGCCGGTTCCCTCCAGCTGTCTATGTTAAGATTGCTTTTGAAGAGATGGAGAGGTTGCCATATTTAGAGAACTTTACTGTGAAGGCCACCCCATCAGGCAGGAAGAAGGAGAGACAGAACGAGGAATTTTGGTGTCCCAGAAGAGGCCACAAGCACTGTCCTAAAGGATTATTGCAATTACCTCAAAGGAAAAGGTGTTTTGAAAACCAACACAAAGATCCACTATTTTCTGATATTTTTCTCAAAGAAACACAGCTGGGTCAGAATTTAAGGATCCTCTTCACTACCAGTACTTATTGCTCAAAGAAATCCTTGACTTTTTTATACCTGTATAGAGCTGAAAAGACATGCTAAACGGAGACTAAATAAAGTGGGACAGTATCACTGTTGCATATCTTGTCCACCTTAGAAGCCATGGTGTCAAATACTGTCATTAACCCAGACACACAGGTAGGTAAGAGGACCATGCCATATTGCAGCACCAAATCTGGGTGGACACAATGATACTGCATTAATCCGCTGCTACCTCACACACCCGGTCTCAGGTGAAGAAGCTGGAAGGAGGGGAGCCAGTCAGCTTGTAGGGTGTGCTTGTTGATGGAGAAGACAACGGCAAGGACCAGAGCGAACAGTCCAGAATACAAGTGCTGTATTGCTGGAAAAACCACAAAGTTACTGACTCAAGAAAAACCGCAGAACTGCGTGTTGATAATATGTCTAGAGCAAAAAAATGTTTTTGTAGGCCAGTTACCAGTTATTTTGCAACCAGTTTGGTTAAGCTTCTTACCTAACCTGGGTCTAAATTGAATTCAATCTACTTAGCATCTAATTCAAGGTAGGAATACATGGTTTCAAAGCCTGTCAGAACAGAGATTTTAAACGTATCTTCTGCATCACAGATAAATCCAAGCTATTGGATAAATCAGCACTTACTCCAACCTTAAAAAAAAATGTTTCCAGCCAAAAATAGCAAATTTGTACTATTCTAACAAATACCATTTGAATGACTGAAACCGCATGGTTAAACTTAACAAACTAGCTTCGTCCGTTCTAACTCTTACCAAACACCTGCTTGCTGTATCAGCTTCTCATTTAAATCCCAGTCTAATTTCCTCTAAAACAAAATGGCACTTCAAAACTAAGGGGGGCAGGGGGAAAAATCATGCTTCCAAACATGACCGTTTTCTTAGCACTGTGGGTCCTGCCTTGTTATGCTGAAGAGTACTAACCCGCTTGGATCCTAATACCAACAAGAAAAAGAACACCAAACCCTCGAGAGAAGAATAAAACCCAAAACCCAAGCCAGAACTAGTCAGCAAGCACTATTCATTAAAAAGCCCGCAGATCATAACTCAGCAGCACAAGGGATGCTGTGACTTCTAAGCTCCTGAGTCCTCGTCTTCTGAGCGAAGCGAGCGCTCAGGTTGCGCATCCTTTTGTCTCCTGGCAGAGGCAGGCCTTCAGGCGGCTGCCGTACGTTCGCACACGGCTCCTCCGAGTGCTGCTTATTAGCCAGTGCTTTCAGTGACAGATTTAGATAAAAATGAAAGGCCAGTTTCAAGATTTCAGGGATGAGTAATACCGTACGGTTCATTTCTCACTGACATCTCAGTTCAGATTTACACTTGGTCCTCGAATCATCTGAAAGCACAGACAGACAGGTACGAGCCATATGTAAAACCACTAAGTAAGACCTTTAATCATGTCTTTTCTATCCATCCAATTTAAGAGGCAGTTCCCAATTTGCAACAGGATCCCATTATCAAACTCTCTACTACGAACTACAGTCACTGCACTAGAATAAAAACTGTAATGCCGTTACCAATAAAGATTATCTCCTTTCCTTGGAGGATCACTGTACCAATTTCCTTGTATTTTAGATATTCTCCTAGACTTCCAAATCTTCTCTCTAAGTCAGGAAAAATCATACCTAAGTTCTATTCTCCATTAAATTGCCTCTATCGATGCAGATTTCACCTTTTCATTTCTACATCCTATGAATCAAACACAACATAGGGTGTTAGCACACCAATAAGCCATGTTTCTGATATAATGCAAATTCACAACTGCCACACAGCTAGCTGAGCATTTTGGCCTAGAGGGAGTCAGAAAATTCAAGAAAAAAAAAATCTTTCGCTTTAAGATTTTTGATTCATTGAAGCTAAAACTTCTGATGGGAAACTTGACCATTTCAGCATTTTCTTAGGAAAAAAATCTTAGAACCAAGACAGAAATCTTGTCCAACCAGTAAAGACCTCAGAATGACCAATGGCTTAAAAAACTTAGCATTATGTGTGCTCAGATACAGGAGACTGCAATGTTTTATTTACTGAAAGCAGGCCCAGGGCTTGAACTTGCATTGAAGTGGCTACTGGTTACTGTAGGGCGGTGCTTTCCTTTTGCATTTCATCTCAAAGTGAAATGTCAAAAGATTTCAAAATCAAGAAAAATCTTTTTCATATCAGCTGTTTTTCTGAGTAGACCTTGAGGCGCTGACATTAGCCCCAAACCTATGCAATGACTTGGAAGTGACTCATGCATTACTGTTAAGATGATATCCAAGCAGGCTGCTCCTGAGGTAGAAGGGGAAGCAATACTCATCTCTTCTCCCAGAACTTTGAAGAAAATCAGTACCAAAAGGGGTGAAAAAAAAACAACCAAAAACCTGAGGAAACCTGAATCAGGAAAATCTTGACAATAGAATTAAAAAGTCTTTATAAAACAACTAAGGTAGCTTCTAAGCATCTGAATCTTGATAAAAATTGAACTGAATCTCCACATGTTTTAAGATTTACCCAACCCTAGCTAGTATTCAAAGCCAAATCTTCCCCTTCTTTCCTCTATACAAAGCAATTGTAACAAAGAATCACAACTGTTGAAATGAAGAGCACATCTACCTTGTACTTCTCAAAAAAAGAGTCACTGAGGAGTCTGCCATCACAGAGAAATTTAGCATTAGAAATACAGCTAGTCCATCCTGTGCCTATAGAGGGCTGAAATGCATTGCCATATATATGCTGTATACAGCTTGGAAGCAAATTCCCTCCTTCTAGAGCCTGTAAAGGGTCCCGGAGCTAGGGCACAGGTTCAGTTAATCAGGATATCCACTGGGTTTTGGATTTGACCTTCAGTGTTGCAGAATCATACATCTTCTGATAATCTGCTCTGATACTGCACTACCTCCTACAAATATTTTTGAGAGAAAAAACACAGAGCAGATTAAGGGGGGGGGGGGGGGGGGGGGGAGGGAGAGGAAAAAAAAGGAAAAAGAGAAAGAAAGCCAGAGCGAAAACCTGAGAATAAGAACAACAATGTCAATAAATCAGCCAAGGAACATTCCCAGAAGTCTACAGCTCATATCCCAGCTTAATGACAACTTTTATAACAACAAACAGTGAGTGCTAAGAGCTGTGACCACTGCAGGCTGTACTTTCTATGAAACAAGCAGCACACAGTCAAATATGCCCCACTGAATCAGCTGAGCTCACAAGTATGAAATACACTGTCGCCATGCCCGTTGTTTTTTAGAGGCCGTGTCAAAATCATTTCCTTGCATCCATTGCAAATGCAGGTTTTACAAATGCTCAGTCTGAGTCGACTATCCTGGAAAAAGCTGCACCAATGGGACGCAGCCAGGAAACATAAATAAGAAGCTCTAAACAAATCAACTAATTACTGGTAAAGTTAGGTGAGAAAAAGCACATCTTTAACGTGCTATAGAAATTGTGAAAGATGTTTTCTGTTACATTTAAATTTTTTTTTTTTTTTAAAAAAAAAAAAGGAAAAAAAAGGAGAGAGGAAAAGTCCTAACTCCTTCACATGGTTTCCAGGCAAGGATTTGCTTGGTTTTCATGAGCATGAGCCTGTACATGCTATATTTCTTGAGTTGAAAATTTACCACCACAGGAGTTTCAAGATCCTTTTCAAAAGTTCCCTTGTGCAATAATTTATTCACCATTTGCAATCTGTTAAGTAATTTTCCAAATGAACTGTTTCCAGATTTTGGCACTCTTAAAAAATCTAATCATTCATCGCTCTGTCCATAGGGCTAAAGCTTGGCAGAAGAAGTCACAAGTGCAAATTTATCCAAATAACCTGACACTTGAAAAAAATAACCAAATACAATACAGAAAGCGGCTAGAGAGTGCTGGTAATTTAATATTCCCAGGACTTCATTGCAAGACCAGAAGAGGTATAGGCTTGGCTTAGTAAGTGCCGCATTCCAGAGTCCAATCTATATTTCTTGCCATTCCCAGGTGGTCATTCTGTGAGCTGCGGCAATCCCAAACCTTGAACAGGAAAATAGTATTTTTTAATATAAACTTCCTTATCTCTGATGCATGTTTTTTATGTGAAAAGCAGCCTACAAGACAGCCTGTTACACTGAAAGGATCAAATGGTTCTCACCATGTCAACGTGTGAAAAAACTTACAATTGTGCCCATCTGTTAGCAGAAAAGGAGGGTGCAAAACTTAAAAGGAGGCCACCCCCCAGGACAGGATCAAAGCCAGGAATAGAGAGGCAAAAGGGATGGGAATCATCACAGAACCTCTCGAATCCCTGTATTTGTAAATGCTAATACGGGTCTCGGCAACGACTGGCTTTAGCAATGAGCTAATATTGCTTTGTTTATTGTAGCGAAGGTTCTCCTCAGCAGATCACCACTTTTCCCCCTTCACTGCCACCCAGTATGTTCCAGCCTTATGTTCCAGACCAGAGCTGCTGTCTGTGGGCTTGCAGCTCAAACACTATTAAATTACATGACTTCTCTTCATCTTCTTTTGATTGTGATTTTCCAGGGGAGAAATGAAAAAAAAGGAAAGACTAGCTATTAAGCTACGCTCTCATTTACGCCACCACATGCTCCACGGATGTTACTGCTGGAGTGCGCATTAAAGGGCTCCCTTCTCCGTTTCAATGCGTTGGTTCTGTACCTCTGACATCTGCAGAGTCACAGCAGCATGACACTGGGATAACAGAATGAAGGATCAGGCCATGGTCTGCATTTAAAAACCTTCTTGCTTTCTATCACCTAACAAGAGAAGAAAAAGGCTTCTGCTGTACCTAATTACTTGCTTGCTTCCTAGTGTTTAACTTCACTAGCTTGGATTATAATTGGTCACAGTTCGTAAAAGGGGTCTTGTATGACCAACTGACTTTAAAGGGTCAAACTGCACTACAAGTGTGCTGGGAAGAGCCGTAGATTTTATTAACTTCTCAAATGTTTTCAATACCCTCTTCAGCAGGCTTTCCTAAAAAATCAGTTAGCATAAACACTCTCTTAGCTAAAACTTAAGACCTAGAAAAATACCAACCGCACAGGGGAACACTGTTCTCCATAACATTTCCTTCTAGGTAAACCCTCCCAGCTGAAGTCCCAAGGAGAAGCAGATCTGTCAACAGCCCCTGAAAGACTGAGGATAATTGTTATGCTTGCAAGGCAATTTGCTTTATTTTAATAGAGATTTGAACGCGGCTACGGTCACATCGTCTACTGACTCAGGTTGGCAAGCCAGATCTCACCAGAGTGCTGTATTCATTTGCGTCACAGCCCAAGCCCTAACTTGTCAAGCCAATGCCTTTTATGAAACACCTTTCTTTGAAGACAGGAATGGATTCCTCTGAAACTTGGACTACCAGCTAGAGAGACTTCTCGTGTTCAAGCAGGATCCTGAACCTTTTCACATGGAGTGGATAGCATTCCTGGCATTCCCAAAGAAAACTAAGCCCAGACAGCAGGTAGTAAAGATGACAGCTAAATCCACAAAGGACCTCCAAGGTTACAACACTAAATATTAGTCACACTATCTCTGATTAGCCATGCAAGTTTCTTCTACAGCAAGTGCTGTTAGGAGCCAGAAAGCGAGCACAAGAGGCAGTACGCGGAGCTGCTGAAATAATATGAAATGCAAGTAAAATGGGGGCTTAACTTTTAAAAATACCTCTTTAAAAACCAGAAATGGAACACAGTCTTGAAACATAAGATATAAATCATCCCCTGTGACTTCTCAGTCAACTCTTTGATAAACCATTTCCATATATCCATCAAGTGCCAGTATCCAACATCTTCACATTACTTCATTTGCAAACTTTTTGTACAAAGTTTATGACTGTTTCCAAGAGACACATGAATAATCAGACCTGGCTTTTATTTTGCACTATAATTTGACCCCAAGACACACCCCTGCCAAGGACCTAAGATGGATTTTCTTTCCCATTGTAATAATCAGGCCTAGCCAACTCTGCATGGAGCTAGGCTTGCCCTGGAAACTCAGGCATGCTTGTCCTCAGGGAGCCTGGGAGGCTTAACTGGAGAAAAGTCAGGTGCCTGGAAACGTGGGCAGCAGCTGAGCAGGATCTTTAGCAAAGGATCTGCATTTAGCATTTCAGAACCTAAAATAACAGTGAAGATGCTTGGATGAAGATGCTTATTTATCTAGGGTACTGCAATTAAAGTGTGGTTTAGGTCAGACCTGCTACTCTCTTTCACAAAGCTTGCCTTTTAAAAGCAGCATAGTATAAATCCAGAGGATTCAAATACATAGATATTGTCACTCCTGGGCTTGATGAATGACTTCCATGCTTCTACCTAACATCAGCGTTTTGACATCCCTCCTTTATTTCATTTATGGGAAACATTCACGTACTCTGGGAAGTTTGTGACCTTTTCCCCCAGAGATGCAAAAACTCAGATTTGACTTTTATTGCCTTAGCTCCCGCTCAACCAAGAGATGAAGGGAGCACCTCTGCTCTTTCACAAGTTCCAGCATTTTATTTTCTTCCGAGGCCTATTTGTGGGAAGTGCTTACAGCACTGCAGTAGCGTAGATTGTGGTGAGAAGCAATAGTAAATCACTGTGCTTGCTTGGAGGCAAGGAAGCCATAACCACAAACCTGACATGGGGTTGTAAAAACAAAACACCTGCCTGCACCAAGCTCAGGTATGGAAATGAAGGGGAGTGGGGCAGAGGCATGATTCAAAGCACTCCCTCCAAGCTGCCTTATCTAGCATGGGATAACGGGTCTAACTTCCTCTTAACTGCTCCATACGGACACGTACCTCACTGCTAGACTTAAAATAAATGTAAAAAGAAGGGTGTGATGTAACTGTGCATTAAAAGTAGTTTTATTTCTTACAGGAGACTCTTCTGGGAAAGTAAAACTATTCATTCCCTGAGAACCTGATTTACAAACAGGGTCTACTTTCCCCACACAGAATCACTTTTCGTAGGGACGACGGAGTCTTCTGAAGTTCCCTGCAGACTTACAAGCAGGCAGAGTGGCCGTCCCGCACAGCCACTTTCCCGTGAAGCACAAAGACAGCAGTCAGCAGAGCACCGGCAGTAGCTGGGAGGGAATATTTAGCAGTATAAACAAGGGAACCTGAGGAGGGAAATGAGCAGATCAGGCCTCATAGACGGGAAACCTAAGCTGGCAGACAGCAGTTACCACATAACAATAATGTCATGGCCCGGGAAAGAGATTACGGTGGTTACAAAAGGAATCCCAGTAAAAACCGTGCTGCCTGTCACAGCATCCTTCCCACACACCACCAGTACCAGAGCATTTGCTGGCAGCGGGGCTGGGGTGGAAGCGATGCCCTGCCTTGATCTGTATGTATTTTTATTGTCTATACTGAGGACATATGTTTCTGATTTATGGCACGGCAAATGGCAAAGCAACACTTTGAGTAATGCAAGGGAGCAGGCTGGCAAGGCTGCGATCATTCCCAAAATGAGCCACTCCAGAGCCTGGGAGCAAGCAGCCTGAATACAAAACACTTTGCTCAGCTCCAGCAGAGGGTACAGGAGGGAACGCCACCCCCTTGGCCCCGCAGCTGAACTTTTTAGGAAGCGTCGCTGGTAGCATATTAATGACTCGTTATGCTAACAAGGGAAGACAAACGCTTAGGTGCAGAGAGGGATGGAGAGAGGAGCGTGTGTCTCTGTGTGTGTGTGCATAAAAGGAGTCAGATTTTTCATACTTGTTAAATTCCTTGACATTTAATTTTGAGCAGGAGAGTTTCCACAATGCCAAGGATCATAAAGGAACAATTTGCTGCTGTATGTTACCATTGATATTTCGGCATGAATGAAAATTGCACCATTCGGTGATGAAAAGAGCAGCCACTTATAATAAGGAGCACCATGGAAACTGAAATATCATTTACCAAGAAAGGCTCTTCTTCTGAAGGAATTCAAAATGAGAAAAATGGTAACTGCGGGTGCCTTGAAGCATTAGCATTTTAAAAGATATAAAAGGGTTTAAATGAAATTAAAAGGAGATGTCTTAACAATACTGCACTGCCTTGTAGGGGGCTGTCCAGCAGATAAATAGTTTTCTCTGCAGAAAGCAAGGAAATGAGGATTTTGCTAAGGACAGCCTAGCGGACTGGCTACAGATGTGGGACAGACCATATAGCACACTGAAATAACTCTGTAAGAAATGACTAAGTTCTGACACAGAAGAGAAATCCAGAAAACTCCAAGTGTGAACTGAAATATGTCTTTGTAGCGTGCAGTAACTGGAGGCGGTTGAATGGAGTTCAAATGGGAGTATCAACTTTTTCTGTTTTATTACCTTCAGTGCTTTGAGAAAGGAAATATCAGTAAGCTGAAATTCTCTCTCACTAAAATTTCATAATACTTGAACTACAATCACACGCATAGGAGAAGAGTATATCCTTTTTTTTTTTTTTTGGGGGGGGGTGGGGGGGTGGGGGTGGTGATATCATGAAGAGAAACACACGGAATTTTAAAAATCACCAGTAAGGCTGGATTTTCCTTTTTCTGTGTCCAAGCTGAGAAATCTTAAAAATAACCCTTAGAGAGTTAGTACTGAATCAAGTTCCTTCCAGTTTGGATAGTGACATGAAACATCCAGAATTATTCATCTTTTTCAATGGTCTTGGACAGTATGGTCAATGAGACTTAGGATTTTAAGGCTGACTCATCTTCGCAATTGTACACTGTTCAGTGTACCCTCTGTCAATGATGTGCTACTCTTCCATGCTAAAATCTTAAAATGAAAGTGATAATGATGGTTTATACAGAACTTACTGCACTGTCTCTTATTCTGACTCAAAATCAACCTATGAAAAACCACGTAGTGGTGCCATCAAAAAGCCCTGCATCTTGACAGTCCATAGCACACTGCCCGGTACCAGCCTTCCTGACACCTGCACCTAAAAGTAAGCCTAGAGAAAACACCAGCTCTGTGGAACAGGGCAAATGTATGTCTTAGTTTAGCAAAAGTGCTTGCAAGGCTTGTTTCAGTAGCCAAAATAAGCACAAAGCAGATAGCAGGATTTGGGCCACTGTGGGGGAAATTATTTTCTTAGGAGCAGAGAAAATAAGTAATTCATTACGCTCCACAGTAGTTCCTCCAGGGCAGCATGCTGACTCTGACAACGGTCAATACCATGCCCAGGTGGCCTACAGTTGGGACCTACTTGTGTCTGGGATAGCCTGCAACTAAGAAAAAGACTCTCCTCGTGGCCTTCACAAGTACCAAGCAAGAATCCAAAAGTGATTCTGCTTATTTTTCACATCTATAGAAATATTTTGTCCTTAGACCCACAAGAAGCTCATCCTCTAATAAAGTTCTGCCCAAGGAAAAGGAATTTCATGGTCTTCTATGTTCTTTGTGGATAAATCTTTACTTTCATCTGGTTTTGCTTAGTAGGTGTTTTTTTCCTGTAATAAACAGATATGAAAAAAAATAGAAGCGCTGATCATTCCGTCATTGTAGAGTGAATGTAATTCTTCTTTTCTTTAAAATAACCCCACACAGAAGTTAAACCTCTTGTCATACCAGCGTGTTCTTATTCTCTATCCATTCTCATGATCTATGAAGGAGGTGTCTCCATTGCTGTTAGATCTTTTCAAATGATGATATCAAAACTACTCTTCTAAGGGACATTTAATTCCATCATACTTCAAAAAATTAAACACTATTATTATATAGTCCAATTTTTTGCAACAAACAAAACATAATGACAAGGTGAAGATGCAAATAACAGTACTTGCTCAACAACAAGTGTTACAAGTGAATGAGGATTGACATAATAGACCACAGCAGTGCAACTTGTAAAATGCAGATTATTCACTTCACAGCTCCTCTGGAGCCATTATAATCTTATATAAATCCTCTTAGTTTACAGTTCATGGATATAGGCTGTACTATAATTTAAATGATTGAAAACCCTTATGGGTTGTTAGTTAACAATATTCTTTTCTTAAATAAAATATCACTGTCACTACGTATTTAAAATTCCAACATAGTCACAGCCAAATATCAAAGTATAAGCTACACTGTAAGTGACCGGCTTCCAGAACATCAGTACACCCATCAGCACACACATAAAACAGCTACCACGTAGGGAAGAGGTGTGCTGGGGAATAGGAATCTGAGCGCTGAGTAAGAAGAACCCACAGCCTTCTTTGATGGAAATTCCATGATCACACAGAAAGGGATATGCTCCTCTACAGGAAAGATGCACAAAGCCAAACTGTCTTGTTTTGATACGACTATTACGTATCTTAAATACAAGTCAGCAATTTCACTACTTATTAAAGCTGAACAACCCAAATAAGACAACTCCATTGAATGTCTCATCCAAAAAGACTGTGTCAAAGTTGAGTAAGTTATTCTGCTAGCTGAACCAAGTGGAATATATTCCTTTTCTCATGTATGATAACAACATTGCTATTGATATTTTGACCATGCTGTTCTAAAGGATAAGTACGCTCGATGACATGGCATGTGTTAATAACTGTTTGTGCAGTTATAAAATTCTGATCTGATGCACACGAGTACAATAAAGAACATACTACTCTTGCCATCTTAGTAGCCCATTCCTTTGTGGTTTATTCTCCCATTTTGTATTTTATACCAGGAAAAAATGTTACCTTGCTTTCTGTCAGCCAGTTGCCAGCATCAGCCTAGAGAAGTTTTAGATGGTGCTCTAGTAAAAGGTTGCTGTTAATGGCATGCAAGGTGCTGTTACAGCTTCTGGTATAACACCATGCTCACCTAACACTGGCTTAGCACTCTGTACTTTGTCATTTTTGACCCTCAGCATTTAAGGGAAAAAGAAACAAAAGGGACATAAAGAGGTTCATCCTCTTCTGCAGCCAGGAAAGGATGCACCACAGTCCAGGTCAGAACATCACACTATGAATTAAACTAGCAGTCTCTGCCATATATAACAACCCATAGGTAGTGGTGTTGGCTTGCTTTTACAAATAAGAGGAAAAACAGCTGTAAGATTTGCTTTTTTTCTACAGACAGGGTATAACCTACACTGGCAGCACCCATGAGCAAAGCCTGCTCTACACCTATGCAATTTCATACGGAACTTCTTGGTTTCTGCTGGGTTTTACAGCGAGATTTCAGTGCTATATGAAAACCAGATTTAAATCTCAGACCGAAAGGTGAAGGCAAGTGCTCAGAATCACCTCCTCCATAGCTAATGCCATTGGTAAATAAGGAAATAAAAGCACCAGTGTCAGAGGAACCCAGGCTCCTGTTTTAAAGTGGGAAGGGGAAAACCCAGGAGAGTTTTGCCTACGCTGCAGGGCAGCATCAACACCACAAGTTGTATGAACCACACGTGCTTTCTTTCACAAAGAGTATAACCCCCACAGGGCCCAGGGTGATAAATGTGGAGCTGGGGGGGAGCCGCAGAGCCTGCTCTGGATGAAAAGGCAGGCTCTGAACCACCTCACGTGGACACACACTTTGTCACCTTACCCAGCTGTTAGCCCAAAGCATGGTCTGATAGCGGTTATCAGCCGAGTGCAATCAGGGTTTTCAGGCATTGGGTTAGGATACAAAGAGGCAATACATCATAGTTCAATGAAAAAATGCTTCTCAAGCCAGTAATTCTTATGTAGACACAGTGTTTGCTGATTTGGCACGGTATGTTTGGCACGAAGGACTCAGTGCCGTGGCTGACATTGGAAGTGTATAGACATGGTTTTATCTGATCCCTGCTTGGACAATTTTTTATTTTTTTTTTCCCATCTGGTTATAACTGTTCTGGTGAGTTTACTCACTTTCCCGTCTACCATTAACGCACTACTGTCTCACCTCTTTTCCAGTAAATTCAGTCAGGCCACCTGCTTATGAACCACCAGAAAAAGAATGTAAATGTCTAATGAGAGCCTGGGACCTTCACTGCAGCCAGGAGAAGAGCTAGCTTAGCCCTGAGAGACCCATGATCTCTCCAGTAAAATACAGTATGTTTTACAGCTCTGGACCTTTTGCAGTACATCAGTCTTGCAAGAGATTTTTATTCCCGCAATGAATATTCTGCTGAGCCGCTCAGGGTTCCCATAAAGAGGGAACAGGTACTGCTATGTCCCTCAGTGCAAGGGAAATAGATGTTAAACTAGTCTCGCATGTATTTCAGATGGTGAAAATGAAGGAAAACGCAGGGCAGTGGAAACTTCGAAGGTTACGTTGTTTTGCTGCTATATTACATTAGCCTGCTGGTAAAGCAGATTAGGATTTTGCCAACTACCCGGGGGAGACTGTGAATAAACATTTGGTTTACTTCCTTAGCAGGGCTGACTCATAGTAACAATGATTCACATAAACAAACAAAAAAAAAAAAGGGGGGGTGGAAAGCAAACACACCTCGCACTCAGCAGGTTATCACATCAGCAAGCAAACCAAGCTGCAAGGGCTGGAAAGGAGCGACCTGCTCTGTAGTGACGTGGCGCTGCTCAACACAAACTGAACAGCCACCGCCGAGACAGCCGGGGAGGCCACCACCCCGAGCTGAAGCCAGCGCGTAGGCTTATCGCATCCTTACACCTTGGAGCCCCCAAAGCTCTGTGAAACTCTGAGCCAGAGGTGCTGCAAGACTCTCCGCGACAGCCAGTCAGCTCCGAAGAAACCTGCGGGGTGCTCGGCACCCCGGGGAGGCACCTCCATCCCTGCAGAGGAGGAGGAGGAGGAGGGAGGGCAGGAAGCTTCCACAGAGTTCCCTGAAATTTGTTTCCTCGAAAGAGGTGCCAGGGGCTTGGCAGAGGATGAGAAACCCGGCTGAGGGTTTGCCTCTTAAGCGTCCACTTCTGTGTAGATGTTTGCCTCTTCCATGTACGCTCCGGGCAATAACTTCACCCGTACCCGGTCATGACACCTTACATCATGAGCCTTAAATTGACAAAGGCAGTCACTTGTAAAAATCAAAATGTTGAAATATCCTCAACCCCTGCAGAAGAGATTAGCCCAGACTCCTTTTCTCCACTACTCTTGGATCAGAAAAAAATAAGGCTATGCATCACAGCAGCCCATGCACTTGCTTACCCACTCATCTCCCCCCCCCCAGCCAGCCCACAGGAACATCTCCCACCCCGTGGACACCTCTCCTTCAGCAGCAGCTTGCCCGAACGATCCATTTTTCAGAACTACAAGTAATGTCCAAGAAGTTTCAAGTGTTTCCAGAATTCTGAGAGATTCCGTTCATTTTCATTTCAAGTTGGGCATTTTATCTTAAAACCACAGTCTACATAAACAGAAACAAACATATCAAAGCAATGGCTTCTGAAGTACTGCCGCAGTGTGGACACTGCCTTAGTGGGGAGACCACCACGCAGGCAGCCTGCTCTCCCACCCTGCCTTACCCTCCTCCCTCCTAACAGCACGCACAGGAACAGAACCACTACTAACCCTCTGTCCTGCCATATATCAGCGTGATATTATGGCCTCTGCCTTTGCAATTTCTCTCTTCGCCTCTCTTTTTCCTTCCATCCTCCAGCTACGTTTGCTGAATATCTTTGATTTTTCAGGTAGCTGACTACCTTCCTGATTTCTGTACTAACATCTTTGCAATATCATTATTATGTTCCTGAGATACAAAAGGAGTTGGAATCAGATCCTATATCAGACAAATAGGAGAAAAAGAATAGTGATAGCACTATTAATTTCAATACACATACCCACAGCTAAAACCCAGCACAGCAATACTGATCTAACCTGCATCTATAGCATTCATCTTTGCTCTTGCATTTTCCCACTCATTCTTCTTTAAACACCCACGCCAGGCATGTGCTATAAGTTAACTTTGACTTCATGAAATAATAAATCATACTACAAAATCAAACAGAACAAACAGAAAAAGACAACTACATCTCTTTTCTTTCGTATGCCCTCAAAGTTTAGGTATGAGATCTGCATTTCCTAGTCCTGAATATTTCCACAGCCATCAGCTTGACTTTTGTGTGAGTAGGAGCACTTTATACAAGGAATATAAATGTTGGAATAGGTAATTATACAAGTGACCTTGCCTTTCTTCATTCGATAGTGAATTATTAGTCTCCTCAACCGTAATTTTATGAGACATCCTTATTGTCTTAATTAATGATCAAGGTACATCTTTGAAACCTTTACAGACGCTATAGATTACATCAGTCTCTTCTCTAATTTACACATATTGACTGGCATATCAGTTTAAACCCTGTCACAGGTAGCTCTTCACTGCAGTCAATCTCTAAACAGAACCTCAGCTTTCTTTTTTTTTCTTCTTTATATTAAAATAGAAAGATAATAAAGTGGAAAAAAGACATAGAAAGACTGGAAGTCAGCTGAACGAATTCAAATGCTAAATTGGTGTTTAGAAAGCAGATGCCAAAGACAAAAAGATATTGGTGCCTGAAAACTGCACCCAAGGATCACCTCTCTCTCTCATGATGTGGAATTGTACCACAGGACTCAGCACTGATTTAAGCACCAAAAAACATGGGGTAAGAACAAAAACAACAACATCAACAACAACAAAAAAAGAAACTGCACAAGGGAAAAGGAAAAAGAAATAATAACATAGGTTGAGTATGTGTCACATACACACTCCTGAACGTTATTAGATTGTGATAGTATCCATTAGGTTAGCTCCTCACTGAATGCGTAAGGAAAACATGCAACCTCTAGAAAGCAGTACGCACACATAGCGGCTACCTCCAAGTACGTGCAGAGGTAAGGAAGAGGAATAGTGCACAATGAAATCTGCAGCCTTTCTGTTATCTCTGCTGCTGAAGCCTTTGCTGTCTGTGATCCCTATTCCAGACGACAGGTGAATTCATGCAGTGAGTCATCTTCCCAGCCCCTCTGCTCTCTGCATATACTGCCCTGGTGAATTCAAAGCACCACTCAGACACAACGTGCATGTGTCAAAGACAAGGCAGGGGATTCAGGTTTGCAGAGTGTCTTTCTGCCTACATCTGGATCACTCCAGGCTCAAACTGCATGGCACACTGTTTTCCAGCTGTGCTCTCGATTTCCTCTCTCTTACGACACAGCAGTGCTGTTTAGAAGGACCCACTGCACCCATGGGGGAAGGGACACCCAGGTGTGGTAGGACGAACTTGTAGAACAGGGAAAATAAGAACTAAAGGACTGACTCTGCACCCTCAGTTAATTAGGATTTATTATGTATGGTAGCTAGTGTACTGGAACTCTCAAAAATTGCAGGGCCAAAGAAAAGTCTGCACTACAAGAGTACGAGATAATCCACATTATCAAATCCAAAAATCCAGTTCAATGTAATTGAAATTAAAAAAAAAAAAAAAAAAAAAAAACAACAAACAAACAAAAGAACCCAACTACTTGGATTTTAATTTGGGTTACCAGTTTCAATTGCATCCTGACCTTTTCCCTGTTCTAACTCAAGCTGCTAACACAGTTAAAATCAGAGTTTCCCTTGTTCACTCCAGCTAGTTGGAAATATTTGGGGGATTCAGTGACCCTCACCAAATCTTATCACAGACAGGCCCCAAATACGGCTCACAAGCAAGTTGCAGCCCTTGAAACATTTGCACGTCTCACACGTGGCTCGTTTAATTGCATCCATCCTTGGCAGAACCAACAGATTGTCACGGTTAGGGCATATACAGCACGTCTCAGGGGTTGGGATGTAGAGGGGAGAGAGAAGTAGAAGCTGGAGACAGAACTCAGAGGAACCTGCCACAGCATCTGCTGCTCCAGCATGGACTTTTCTTTCAAGATTCTTTTACTTGTGACTCTAAAAAGTTCCACTCACTGACGTGCAAGACAGTGCAGCAGCAAAAGCAGTATGTCCTGAAGGAAGTCTGCTGGCTTTTTATAAAAGCTTATTATTCCTTATTGATTTACCGGCATCCTCATTAGGAATTAGGAGGCACTGCAAGAAAATCTAACTGCAATACTACTATGTCTAAGCTGAGATCATAGCTGACCAAAAAGTATTTTCAATATTTCTCCCCACCAGCTTTGTAATTGGTTTTGAATGGAAGCCGAGCTGCCTCAAACTATCACCAAAAATTAGCTGAGATTGGGTGCAAAATTAAGTAATAATTACTCCTTCCTACTGGAAACCTCTATTTATGAAGCATATCTTGTCATAGCTAATGCCTGCATTGCCTCCCACATAATATTTTGTCAAGCAATTCTGAGCCTGATGTTGTACCCATGATCTTCAAGTGACAGAGTCTGGGAAACCCCTGTGTACCAAACTATGGGACACAAAGTCTCCCAAACTAGGAGTTTTAGTGAAAAAAAAAAAAAAAAAAAATTTCTAAATAAGAGCACAGCAACTCAGAACATTTGGATCCCACTCATAAGAGAATTTCCAGCTTGCAGCAAGAGAAGCAGCAGCATCCTTTAATTAATATTTTTTCATGAAGTGCAAAAGATTAGTTGCTTTATTGAGGTTTCAGAAGTCTGAACCCATCAAAAAACATGCATCCAAGACTGAAATACGTAGTTTCGGAAAAGAATTATCAGTCATTTATAAAAAAAACTATAATGAATGAGTTGATGATGTGAGGCATGTAAGCAGTAAGTAGTTAATAAGGTTAGTGAGAGAGCAAAAGTAAAGGAAAGTTCCTTTTATCAAGAACAGTTTCATGCTGGTGAGCCAGCTCCCCTATGAGCTAGTAATTGTCTATTTCTCCCTCTCAAACGCACACATATACTAATGAATTAAATTCTTAATTAAATGGTTTTTTCATATCATACAATTTACAAATAACAAAACCCATGCTTGATTTTGTGTAAGTATATTTGATCTAGTAAATTAGTCTGTTTTCTTTATTTGGCAGATTCGGCTCCCCATTAAAGGATTTTATAGTGCTGAAGACATGATTGTGAATCTATCATTTTATCCCTCATACAGGGCTCAGTTAAGCTGTGGAGAGTGATGTTGGATTCACCAGTGTTTGGACATCTCATCTTCTGAGATGCTTAGCGGAGAACTGAGGAAATTTAGGTAGCCTGTTGTTCTGTTAGGTATAGTAAAATTTAGAAAGAATAAGATTTCCATTGAAGTGATACATAAAAATAGCTGGGGGGAGGGTAATTAGAATATTCTCATACTGTGATGGAGGATAAGTATTCAAACAGACAAATAGCCCAAGACACAAATAATATATCGAAGAATAAATGCAAATGCTCAGTTAACAGACCTGGCTTTGCCTTTAAGGGAATCTGATGAATTCACATAAGCAAATGGGCTTTGCAAAATATTTGAAAGATTAGCATTTGTCTCTTTTGATTATCTCCAGATAAAACATCACAATGTAATCCTATAACTTCTGAACTGAATATTTGGCAGTGTAGCCTGACATGAAGAAAACGAACTGGACTCAAATGTATCTTTTATGAGTAAGTGGAACAGAATAACAAGAAAGATTTCAAACTCCAGGTACCGAAGCTATTCTGCTTGCATCTAGGTAGGATACCTGCATCCAGCGTCAGACTTAAAAGGAAGGAACTGTATTTATGCCCTGCTACTTTGTGAGAAAGGCTTGTCCAAAGTTTATTTTAAAATAAGATTGCGTCCCCATGGGGAACACCCCCAGGTGGCTGGTTACTCACATAGAGACCTACACATGCTTCCTTGTTCTTCTGATACCATATGAGACTTTACAGGACTGGGACCTACAGAAGTCATACCTGGAGTTTAATAAATCTGCTAAAGCCTTCGGTTCAAGAAGTAGGCGTGTAGATTTTTAAGTCCAAATAAACTTTTTTTCATTCCCCATAGCCCATGTCTTACCTCTGACCTTGGAAGCACATAAATACTCCAAAACGAAGCTAGGGGGTGATACCTCCCACTCCATAAAGTAGATAGGGAAAAGAAGGGGAGGAGAGAAAGGAGGAAGAGGAGAAAAGATGAAGTAACCCACCCTCCATATTCACAGCAAGTTTGTGCCTGAGCCAGTTCTCCTGAGTCCTGGTTCAGTGCTTCAACTACATCATCTGTCTTTCCTGAATAAAAAGCAGTGATGAGGTGTGTTTGAAATGATAGACAGCATAACCGCAAGGGAGCTAAACTTCTGACTTTGTTCCTTTTCTTGTGCCTAAGATAATCAATATCAATATTCATCTTCAAAGTACAGCTTGTCATTAAATTATAACAAAAATTAACAAAGAAGCAGAGAGGCAGAAATGGCAAGTCTTGCATCCTCTCAATTAACATTAAAAATATTTTTCATTGTTATGATTACTAGGAATAA
Source organism: Astur gentilis (assembly GCF_929443795.1). Classification (NCBI taxonomy): domain Eukaryota; kingdom Metazoa; phylum Chordata; class Aves; order Accipitriformes; family Accipitridae; genus Astur; species Astur gentilis. Next base: position 19,480,183 of record NC_064891.1, read on the forward strand.
CTAGTCAGGGACTAGACTGGTAGTGAGCAACAGTGCAATTCAAGTTTCTGATTGATTTTGGAAAGGGGGTGCATCCTAATGTGAAGTGCCAAAATCAGGTGGCTACAAACAGCTAGGGAGCTGGAAGAGTTTTAGTGTCTTAGCCACCATTCCCCTCCCATCCATCTGCATCTCTGTAATGCTTAGACATGCTGAAAAAAACCTCTAATATCACATTTCTCTCACTCAGTCCTCATAGATGCAAAGTGTGACTTTAAACTGTAATTAATATAAATGGGTGGTACACATTAGATTAATTAGACATGACACTCACATTATTTAAACCCAATATAAAAACAGATTATATGAAACATTTTGATATCCTGATTTTACAAAATGTCTGATGACATCAAGCCTTGGTGACTTGTTATACATCTACCGCTTCTCAGTTCCTTAGAAAAGAGGAATAAATGAAGTGAGAAGAACACTGGAAAAATCTAATAGACAAACTGACTAATCTCAGACGCCAAGGTCATAGCAAAGCAATTCATTTCTTGGCTTTTCAACAGCACAAGACATGATTTATCAATCTGAGACCAGGCTTATAAACACTATACATCTCAATAATATGTTCTTTGCACTGTGTAACTTTTTAAACAATGATAGATTGCCTGGGCTGGACCAAAGTTATTTTACAAACAGAAACAGAATATTTGCAAATGAAATGGCCCAATAAGGGGGGGGGGGGGGGGGGGGGCGGGGCGGGGGGGGCAGATTTTGCCAAATAGCAGCTATATTTAACTGCAACTGCAAAGGAATCTAACTTTTTGCTGTAAAATATTTTCAGAATGCACGTCCTTTAAAAATCTCCTCTCTATCATTTTATACAACTGAAACTGAAGACTACTAAAGGAAAAATATTTCCTAAGTTCAACACTAACAAAAACTTACACTGCCAAGGAAATAATATGATTTTGAGTTAAAGTAGGACTGTGAATTACTACCTCTAGTTGCCCACTTGATCACAGACTTCCTTAAAGTCCTTAAGGTCTTCAAGTCTTTGTTTCCCTTCCCTTAAAGTGAAATAATATTTTCTTTCCCTTCCAACAAGAGCATATCTTTATAACGTGAAGTGTTTGGGCTCATCTTCTGCTCATACTGAGGACGTAGAACATAATTTTTTTAAAGCAGGATTCTCTTTGGCCAGCATCTGACACAATCTGGCCCCGACTTTGATGAGGCTCTGAAGACATTGCTGTAATGTAGAAACACTCCTGTGTTATTTTCTCATCTGGAGTCCGTCAAAATTCCTGACAAACTAAAGCTCTGATCCTGGACTCTGCTCTGCCTGGGAAGGGAGGAGGGAAGTGCCATTTGGGCATGAGCTGCTTTTAGAGTCTTGATTGAAAAAACTTGGTCTCCTTCTTGAGAGTACAGAGTGGATGCTCAAGAATACAGATGAGCTCAAAGACTATGTATAAGAAATGAGTTTGAAAGTTCAACATGCTTGATTTCCAGTCCTCTAAATTTACTGCTCCAGGCAACACGTTTCCTGTCAATTTTCAGGTGACAAATTCTCTCTCTGAGAGACCCGGCTGTTCTTTCATTCACTTATTATTTAGACAATACAGTATGACCTCAGTTTGAGTAGGGCTGATCCTTATAATGTAAGAAAATCAAAAAGATCAAAGCTGCACGTGACGTGGCTTCTCGAGGTTATTTTGGTGAAGCTCTGCTTCAAGGATTATTCAGATATTTCACTTCAAACAGCAATCGCTATTGACCCAGGACACATATGCAAAGCATAATTTTCAAAAGTAAAAGAAATTTGTTATTACACTGCAACGTTGTTCCACATACTCTTGATAATAAAATTGTTTCAGGCTCTTTTTAAAAAAATTGTACATTAAAGCAGCTGAACACTGCAACCACAGCTCCTTGTAAAACAAACATCAACTTCGTGTTGCTTCAGATCCTACTAATGCTGTATGAGGGAAGCACTTTAACAAAGAGGAATAAAGAAATGAGTCCAGGCTTAAAAATGAGACATCAAAAGGGGGTTTAGCAGGAGACAGAAACAGCTACTTTTACATCTCACGATAACTGGGGTTATAATAATGTCCTCTTTCTTATACAAAAGAAGGGACTGTGACATTTCCAAAGTGAGAATTCAGCACTACTTCCAAAAATCTGTTCAAAAAGTAGTGGCATTCACTTTCAGATTTTTTTTTTTTTTTTTTCCTTTTTCCATTCTCCCTTCTATAATTTAAAGGGCGCTTCTTCTCCACTTGGCTCATTTCCACTGTCTGTGTCAGCTCTCTCTCTCTAAGATTTCATATCGCCTAAGTATCTCAGTGCCTCAGGCCCGTAGTATTTATGCTATTTATAGACCTAAATCTGCAATTTGTTGCGCCTGGGCAGACTGCTGCACCTACACAGACTCCCACAGCCTTCGGGAGCCCTTGCTGCCTGTACAAACAGCCACTCCGCTGGGGCACAAAGGTGGCTTTCAGCTAGGCAAGGTCACGAGCATCTCCCCTTCCCCTGCCTCTCTCCTACATTTCCAACGGCACTTGCTGTACCCCAGCAAGCTTTTCTGGTGCCTCACACACCCCAGCAAACAAAGCAATCCCTATCTGGAAAACATTAATGCCTACAAGTAGATGTTTCCACCTTCTTGTGCATTTCGGGATGTATTCTAGGGCCCTGACCCATCTCTCTCTTTCTCTTACCCTCCACAATACCACACCAGCAGAGAGGGAGTCCAGGACTCACCACAAAAAAGGGGGATTAAAGGGGGATTAAAGCCAGGTTTTAACAAACGTGGGCCCTTGGTAGGTCCGCTTCAACTCCTTTCTCCGCTAGAGCCTCTCTGCATTCCCCCTGCTGTGACTCTGCTATCCTCCCCACAACTCTTTCGGTACACTTCACTGCGGGTTTGCAGCAGGCCGGTTAACATGGGGACGGTGCCGATCGTTCATCTCGGCACCAGCTGTCAGTTACTTTAGAAGCTGCCGCACACCTGGAAATTTGCAACTGTGACTGATTCTCAGACAAACATTTACCTTGGCACACGCAGTGCAGAAGGCATCACCATGCTCACCTCTGTCGTTGTAAGTAATTTGCATCCCTAACCATTGACAAACATTACAAATTGCACACCTGGAGCTGTTACAGCCTAAGCGGTTCAAGCTTGTACTTTCCTCTTCCCTTTTAAAAACAGCTAACATAATACCTCCGCAGCAACTGAGTTCTAATAAATGCCTACAACAGCAGCACGATTAGTAGCTCACCTAATGCCTGCACCAAGTTTGGTGGGAGCTGAGCCGGTTACCCCTGGGATTAGTCCACATTATTCCCTTGCCCTGTATCTTTGGGAATGGTGGCAGAGCAGGTCCCCGTTCAGCAGGACATCTTTCCAACAAAGCCAGTCACAGGTGGCAACTGGATTAAAAAAAAATAAATTTCCAACTGTTTCGTTTAATTGCTTGTTTCGGGTTAATGGAGTCCAGAATCCCCCATTTACGGGTGGTGCAGGGGTCTCCATCAGCACAGCCGGTAGCAATCCACTTGTCCTGCCATCATCTGCCACTTATTTAGCAACATTTAAAATCCCAATCTCTTCTACTGTATATTTGTACCTTTGTGTGGAGATTGTGACCCTAGGCACCCTGCTGTAAAGACTGGCCATCTTCCCTTCTTGTCCCCTCAAAGCGCAACCCCAAGAAGAAGAGTGATGAAGGGAAGCTTTAACAGCTTTGCGACAACATTGCACGTGTAACATTGAGCTGGTTTTTCCAGAGCTGTCCTGGAATACACCAAACCAGCCAGGCTGTGTGGCTTGCCCCCTGGTCCTGCATCCCCACTATAGCAGCACAATTAACTTCAGCAGCTCTCCAAGGGTAACCTGGGGAACAGAGAAGCTCTCCCAAGATGGGGGCAGAGGAGAGAGTCTCTCCCTCCCTCCCATCCCAGCTGCAAGGAAGAAAACCCCGAAATCTAACCCACACCACTTTTCTTAGCTGGGATACAACATCCTTTGATGGGTGCTTAGTTAAAAAAAGAAAAGGAACTATGCCTTTCTGTCCTACGCAGCAGAGGGCAATATGTTCAAAAATACGCACTCCTCTGACTCAAACCACAAGAAAAAAGAAGTCAATATAAAACAACTGCAATGAAAATTACCAATAATTTCAATTAATCACCATACAGTTAAGGGAACTGCAGAGACACATAAGTGTATGTAAGGTCCCAAAAGGTGGTAGGCATGTGCACGTTTAAAAACATCACACAGTATTGATGGTAACCACATGATAATTTACAAGTTATATTGCTTCTAGCAAATGCTTTTGATCATCTCACCAAGACCCTGGCTCCTAACCCATCTCCCCAGAATTTCCTGAAGCAGTAGAAATCTTGGACCAGAATCACTTCACTCCTTTCAAGCCAGCCTGCCATACAATGGTTTTTCAAAAGTTGAAAATACGTGGTGTTTTTTTTAAATCTCTGCCTCCCTGACTTTATAAAGCACACATATTCTTGGTAGTTAAACCCAGATTTGCTACTAGATCATTTACCCTGAGTTCCTGTGTGTCCCAGGCCTGGGAAGCATTAGCTAGCTGCTCTCCACTGAGCCAAATAACTTGTGTTTTACTAAAGCACAGCTTCTAAAAAGGTGTTCTGTCTGAACTGAAGACTACCAGTGAACAACTGAATTGTACATAGGTATCTCTGCTAATGATTAGTCAACCACCTTATTAAATATTAATGCTGTATTTTCTACCTGCATTTGTCTGGTTTCAGCATCCAGCCCTCCATATACATATCCAGATCACATTAAAGAGCCTGTTAACACCCAAGACACCTCAAAGGCACTGAAACAATGGAAATCCGCCAGTCTTTCTGCCATCCTCATGTTTTATCATCAATTTCTTTATAATTATTTTCAGGTCTCTGAAGAAAATACTGAACAGCACCAGGCTTGGTTCAGACTTTGAAGAAACCAACTAAAAACCTTCTACATGCTCCTCATTGATGGCTGTTTGGGGTTGTGGGGTTTTTTTCTTTCTCTACATATCTCAGATATGTAGCTTCACATTCTCTGAATGTACAGTGCTGAGGGTCTTTTTAAACACTAAGTTATTTGGTACCCAGCCAGGTATCTTATTTTAAAAACCTAAGAAAATTATATCTACCCATCAATTTTTAACCAAGTAAATTGTTAGTTTCCTCAAAGACCACAATTTGATTTGACAAGGCATATTTTCTTTAATTTTTAGAAAAGGTTAATATTGTTTTATTACTGGCTGCACGTACCAAAACCTATCTACCAAAATAGATCTGCCAAATCAAACTCTCCCTAACAGGACAGCTTTTCTTCCCATATTTTACAGACAGGTGCTGTGAGAGTATTCATCTCTGGTTTGAAACAGACTCCCACCAATATCCCCTGTTCGGCTTAATTGGATCGGATGCTGTGCTATGTGTATTCAAGATCCTGCAACTCTCAGACTTCTAAAAGAAGTAGAACTAAGTATTTGATTAATATTTAAACACAGCAAAACTGCCAAATATTGCAGCAGATAAGTTTCTTGGGCAAGATTTCCCTGACAGGATACCAGTAACTTCCACCGAAAGGAGCCACTGATAGTTACTTGTATCCTGAGGGAGAGAATCAGAGCCCCGAAGATCTACTTAGTTTTCTGCTTTCTGTGCACATAAAAGCAGAATACATAACAAGGTCACGACAGGCCAAAAATAGCAAATCTTCAAACAGTTGCAATTCAAATAGATACCAGATCTGCTGGAAAGCAAGCAACTTGACCAGCATGCAGAATTTCTGAAGATCACTACTTTTATAGCATTTTAAATTTTACGACCATTTTTGAAAAGTCAAGAAAAACATTAGGTACATACTTTTCAGGGTTTTCCACTTCCTCAGTAACAAAATTGAGGTAAAACCTAGGAAAGAGTTATAAAACATATTATAAAGGGCTTGGTAGATTTTGACTCTGTATTTCTTTCCCAAAGAATCAAGATGATGCTTTTAGTTAAGCACTACTGTTAATTATAGTAGACTTTGCAGACCCGTGTTTGGATTAAGGAGAGTGTGAGATTTAACCTTCCCTCATCCCCACACTCATGAAGGGAATTCGCAGAAAAGACAGCAAAGCAAAGAAAAAAAGTCAAAAGCTATGTAAATGTCGGTGTGGAATTAAATCAGGGTTTTTTCCCCCAGCATACTAGGCAAATTACGGTTTACGCTAATCCTATACACAAACACACATGCACCCTCAAGCTTCATATTCCATTTGTGGCTGTAGCCTTTCACAGTTGAGGGTTATATTGGCAAAAATTCTCATCAGGGTACTCAGCAAGGACTTCTTAACAATAAAAATAAATGAAGCCTCAAAAAAACCCCTCCTAAAACCAGGATTTTGACACTAGCATGTCATATACGATCACAAACCCAGGCTGCTAGTCCTGCATGCTCTTGCACAACCTCCAGTACAGGTTGCACCCTGGTCGTATTCCAGCAGCGTGCAAGAGACAGCTACCTATGGGAATTCTAGGAACTACTCACCAGGTACAGCCCTGCATACAAAGCAACTATAAGCCTCAAGGTCACTGAACCCTCTGTTCTGCATTTATTAGCACTAGGTCTGTGCATCGCTGGATCACACAGATGTGCCTGGCTCAGATACGGGCACAAAGTCACATTCTGGCTAATTAAACAGAGCGGTCAATACAGTGCTTATGCTGGCTTTCTACTTTCATGCAGGAAGACAAATCATATCGGACCCAACAGTGCTACAGTGAATAAACAAATAGTACCTGATCTGGCAGAAAGTCTGGGAACTTTTCTCCATCATAAGTCTTGGACCAGATCTGGGTTAGCAGAATGAGTTAGCACTGGCTCGCTGTTTTAAAAAATGGGATTTTGTGACCGAGCATGAAATTCTGTAAAACTAGATTTGCCATCTTATACAACGACCTCAGTACTTGTTTCTAAACTTGGTAGTGCACAGAGCACAGAAGAAGAGGTTGGGATAGTTCAAGGGAGAGATGGCTTCTGATGAGTAAGATGTTCAGCTACTTCTTTGTGGTCTTAGTCCTGTGTCTAGAAAGAAGTAATTTGACAGCCCTGTATCAGTCCTTTTTACTGATGCAAAGACACGCTTCCTTGCGTTCTTTTCTCTACTTGTCCTTTCTCACCCAGCATTTTATATACCAGTCTACACCTGCTCTTCGCAGGATGAACCCCCACACATATAACAGATACTACCTTTGTTTTGTTCTTTAAAGCTGTATCATTAAAAGTTAATAGCCTCATAGGCGATGCATAAAATTCTGCCTGCGTCCTGGGACGCAACACCAACACTTGCAACACTCCTTCACATTCAGCTTACTGGATTGATTTAGCCCCATGAAACTGATAGTGCAAGGGTATTGACACTCCACTTAATGGTCTGCTCTTCTGTGCTCTACGGCAATCAATTTGAGCTGGTGACAAAGACAAATAGGCAGCTGGAAAGAACCACTAGCCAAATTAGGTCTTTTCCTGCTAATTCCTTTTATAAGTGGCAAATAAGGACCTTGAAATAAAAGTCAGAAGGTGTAAAGGAAAAAAAGAGATTATTTTAATTGTAGGGGTTTGGAATGTTAGGTGGAAAATGGAAAGAAAGAGGAAAGAAGCAGCAGAATAACAGTATTTTTGATGTAGCATTTTACTGTAAACAAACTCTGCCTCCGTGATGAATAATATTAAAGAGCTTTTAAAATTGCCTTCATAGAAAAATGTACTGCTAGGTTAATATTTTAAAAGTGAGAAACCATCACACGTATGGATATGAGAAACAGAGGCATTTATATGACAGAGAGGGAAGAAAGTAGAGACCGTCTACATAATGAGTTCCATTTCTTTGAGGCTTCAAAATGCCAGGCTCTTTTCTTATGTATCCATCACAGATAAAGGCTTTGGACTCTCTTGGGGTCCCCCCCTTCCTCCTTTTAATATAAAAGTTCTGTTCAGTACTTCAGTGTGCATGTTTATAATGCTCCTGCAACCAGGGAGTTACAGACAGGCAGGGAACTCAAATGCTCGGCCCATTGTCCCTCCGAATTAAATAAATAAACCCCTTATCTCTCAGCCCTCGTCTTTTGTGCAAGGTAAAGAACTTGGCTGCCTGTGAGGCTATGGAAAGGAAAGGGAAGACCTGCAGACAAAGCTATCTCAAAATAAGCCCACTCTGTGCGCTGTAGTCTTTCCTCCACACACATGCCGCTGCTGCAAAAGCACGTTGGCACTGTGCAACGCGGAACCCTCACTAAGCGTGAATAAATCGCAAGGCAGATTTGGAGGGCGGTGGCACCTTTCAAATCAGCTGCTGTGTACTTTGGTGGGGGAGAGGGAAAGAACTTGAAAGAAAGTTCTGAGCAGAATACTTGAAGGCAGATTCTCATACCTTTGCTCACAGTCAATAGCACTTGACTTCTAGGGGAGCCAGTTGCGCTTCTTGTTAAGTGAGGTCCAATTCTCTCGGAGCAAGAGGCATAAGAATCTGGGGTTTTACTTTGTTTTGTGGTCTATACTGATGTTATCATGGTTCACTTATTCTTCAAACACTGCTTTTACAAAGCGAAGGCTGAGGTCAACACAACTTTGTAACAGTTCACAGATTTGTTTTTCGTGTAATTACTGACTTGTTCAACAAAAATTAAAGCTTCATTATCCCTTTTATCCTTTTATCAAAATACCTAATGAAAAATTAAGAACACTCCTTTCTTGTTGCCTTTATCTCTAGTCTTAAGAACAGAAATAAAAGTCTGATTTCTTTACTGTTCAGTGCATGTTTACCTATTGTACACTGGAGAAGAAAAATCTCTCCTTTGTAGAGCTGCTTGCAGAATAACTACTGAGCATATGGAACAGTGGTGAGATCTACCCTTACTACATGATGTAGTTTGGCAAAAGATGTAGAAAGTGCTACTCATTTCTTCATATAAATCAATGTCTTTCTTAAAGCATATTAGTGCTTGTTTTCAGGACGAATACTTATAGGTTTCAACAACTTACCAGCCTGAATAGGCATACATTCCTGAATAGAAAGCAAGTGGTAATCCCATAACACTGGCATCATTCCCCGCAAAGGCATTTTTAAAGTGCTGTGTTTCTCCTGCAACATGAACAAAAACAATATTGAAAAATAAGCTCTTTGGTCACCTCCCACTTTAAAACAAATGAATATATCACACCAAGGAACATTTAATCACAGTTCACTAACTTCAAGTTCTGCCCTTGACCTTAATTTCTGACCCAACCCTTGCAGCTGTAATCTGCCAGCAATTGTAAAAGGTTTCGTGGCATCCCCAGTCATGCAGTAACAGAATTTGACCTATTAATTTTTTTCAAAGCATTCTGAGCTTAATGACGCTCACTGCACTGTCATGTCCGGCAGTGACTTACATCAACATGAAAGAGCAGAATGAGCTCTGTAGTTTTTGCTGTGGCAAATTTCACTTGTTTAACATTCTAATCAGAAGGAACATTGCTAGCATTTCACTCACGAGCAACATTTTTAAGGTAAACAAACCCAGTATCTTAAACATTTCTACCACTGAAAAATTTAGTAACTCCCTACCACATGACAGTCAGTACTGTATTAATGTTACAGCAAGTAAGAATTACGTATCTCTAAATGAAAACATGCAAGGGCTGTATTATGCTCTGATTTATTTACAAGGTGCTCTGTGGCTTGTAAGACCTCCCTACAATATCCCAAATTTCCTGAGAAGCAATGATCCTCCACAGAAAAGGAGCAGAAAGAAGCAGAATTTATTCAGACTTAAATTAGCAATGGGTCAAATCCTATCCTTTACTTGGTTTTTACTGAGCCCTCAGTCAAAATTCCCACTGACGCAGAGGTTTTTTGGGTAAGGGAAGAGCTGTGGCCAGAGGAAGGTCCCAGTGGGGAGTCAGGGACACTATCTGAGCTACTTAAGGGCAGCAAACCCCAACCAAACCTGGGTCTGGCCTGTTCCAAAGGTCTAGGAAAAATGGGGCGGGTGGGAAGAGAGAGAAATTTTGCACATGAAAGGAGGTCAGGGAAGAGGCATTGCAACTGCCAGAGAAGAAGTGAAAAACATGAAAACAGACATAGTGAATCAGCAGAGTGCTACACAGGAAAACTTTTATTTCAGAGTCTGTTTCTAACCACAGAGAGCCGCCCACCCCTGAGAAACTGAGCTCACTGCAGAGCCTAATGCTGCGCTGTTGACTCAGATGGGAGGCTTTGTGAAGCATCACAAAAGAGCATCCCCAGGGACAGAGCCAACAACCATGATAATTTTTTAATCTGCCACCAATTCATTAAAAGTGCTGCCCGTTCTGACCCTCTGCGCTGAATGGCTCCTTGTGCTTTGTTAGTTATTGCCCAGCGATATTGTAACGAGAGTGAGCTGGGGCTCGTCACCATCTCGCATCCGCTGCTGATAGGGCTGTAATGGAAAAGCCTCTTCAGGTAGCTAAGCATATGTCAGTGGAAAGAGTTTCTCTGCCAGCACGGCTTCACCGCAACGACTTCCAGAGAGCCAAGGAAAGGCCTGCGCCGCCACGTCCGTGCTGGGCGCTGCTGGGGAGAACAGGGGTGTGTTTTCACGCTCCTTGCTGATGCAGCAACACTGATAAAGTCCGTAGAGTAATTCTGGCCCTGCAAACACTTCTGCTTTCCTTTCCTATGCTTGGATTAGCCCCAGACTATTGCTTTTAGGTATGCTTTAGTTTTTCATTTGGAAGAAGTAAAGCACGCATGTGGCCCAAGAATCCAGTACTTGCAGGCAGGAAGCCCGTGAAAGCAATAGCTAACTGCCGTTTCTCTTGCCAGTACAGCACCTTTAACTTCACAATTTACATCACCAAAGGGGTAGAACAGCATCCGTGATACTGTTTCTTTCGTATGTTCTGAGCCCCTTCCACCACCACACACCCAGTACCAAACAGGACTAGGCACTAGCCCAGTTAAAGGAGACGTATTCTGCCTGGACTAAGGCTGTGCCCATCTGCCATTAAAACCCATCCTGCCCCTTTTACAAAGTTCATGCCAAAGGCAAATTACAGAGAAGGGCAATCCTTTCGCTCATTTGAAAACAGAGTCTGATCTGAAGAGACTCATTGGCATGCTGAAGGAAATACCAGTTCACCCCAGTGTAGTTCCACTTCTAATCAATTACATGACAGTACAGAGCTTCAGTTAAGCAAGCACAGACTAATTAAGAGATTTTGCTGCTATAAGCATTATTTGGTGGAGGCAGGTGGGGAAAGACTGGGGAGGGTAAAGATAAAAGCACTTTAAAAGCATTTACTTTTCATTTCATACCTTTAATTAGCTGGATAACTCCGGGGACTATAATTATCAGAATTGCTACAAGCTTGCAAAAGGTAAGAAAAATCTGAATGCGGGCACTCCAGCTGACACTTGTGCTATTCAGGACCATCACCAGCGCTGCAAGGGGAAAAAGAAAAGTCAGAAAGAAATACTCATGCTGCTGAAATTGCCGCAAAACTCTTTGCCAGCAGAGAGGCCACACACACAATAGATCCTGATGCATTAAAGGAAATACACCCCGACAACCTTCTCCAGCTGCTGCCCTCCCACTTCTCACATTCCCCTTCCAGACACTCATGAAACGCTTGAGCTGAGCCCTTCTGTCTGACCCACTGTGTGGCCCATCCGACTCTCCGTTCTCTGCCTGGTTCCCTCCGCACCAAATTACAGCTTTGTTTACCCAGAATCGTTAGCTGTTGGTAGGCGATGGGCTGGCAGGACCCTGCCTTAGATGAAAGAAATTAATTGCCCAACCCCTGTCACTCCAGATTTCTGTATCTGTGCCAGCTTGAGTAGAGATTTGCATTTTCAGAAAACAATAACAATAAATAATCATATTAAACTTTCGCACTCCCATTTAGGCGCCGCATAATTTTGTTACTACCTTATTTATCCCCGCCCCTCTTTTGCACTCTTTCTCCATCCTTATTGCCATACCACCAGAGATGCAGGAGAGCCAGAGTAAAAGTAACCGCCCCATCCTTGTTGGGAATTGGTGAAGAAACAGACACCTTTTACTTCTTGAAAACAAAGCCCAGGTCTGCACCTCACCAACACGTAGAGAGATAAGTGAGAATGGCTTTTAGGTACTTCTGGGTCAGGGAGGGCATCTTCTGGCCTTTACTACAGCACTGACTGACAGGAGGATGGTAGGTCTTATCACTGAGTGCCAGTTATTCTAGTTTATTTAAACCATCACCCTGCCAAAACAGAATCAATAAAGGAGTTTAGATATTTAAAAAAAAAAAAAAAAAAAAAAAGAAATACCTAAAGAATGGAAAACGTGAGTCATTTCACTAGATAGAAAGTCCCTTTCCCCCTTTGCTGCGGGGAAAGGCGAACATAGTCAAACAAGGCTGCTCACTGCTCACTCATCTTTTCTTTCTTGCCATCCTATGGAGCTAATAAATTAGCTCCTCATCACAGTCCTCCCATACTTCAAACTCTCTCAAGAGCACTGGTTTGTCTGTATCATCAGCCATATCACACTTCTTGGGACACATAAAACCACAAGTTGCTATCTCCCGCCAGAGTCTGGGAGTTAGTTTGTATGAGCTAGCATTGTAAATCTGGCACGGCACATGCTTTCTGGCAGCAAAACCGGCTGATTTATCTCAAGTCTTTTCTACAGATTCTGTTCACCAGCAAGGCCAAAAAATAGATCGTAAAAAAATTTTCTCAGTTTAAACCAAAAGTAATTTTGGTTTAATGGGAAAGGGAGAAAATTCCAAGTAATCTGGATTCCAATGTATTTTTTAGATATTTTTAATAAAACATAAATTCCAGGGAAAAAAAATCTAGAAGTATTTTCTGGAATTTTCATTTGGGAAAGTGAGGGCTCCACTCTCAAATGAACAAATTACCAAAGTCAACATAAGCCCGCAACGTTGTTTAATGTGAATTTTTCACCAAAAAAAGATCTTAAGAGTCAAAATGTTTTTCCAGTTCAGTATTTCACCAGATTTCAGAACTGAGTCATTCTTTCCTAAGTCACAAAGAAATGATGTGGACTTCTGCAAAGTACCACTTGAGATCCAAATACTTATTTTTTTGCTTTACTACTTCCATGTATGCCTATACTTGGCAAGAAACAGAAAATCCGAAGGGTCTGATTCATTACTCCATTGTCCCAATACTACCCTGACATATCTTCACTCATTTAAATGTTGAAAGATGCCTTTAAGGTTGAGGCTGAATATTACCATGATTGAGGCTCCCCCTCTCTTCCTAAGGCTTGATTACCAGGAAGGTTAACAACAGTCATTTAAGCAAAACATATTTAAAATATTCATTTGACCAACAGTGTTTAAGTTATAAAGAAAATCCAGCACCATAAACAAGCACTGGCTTATTTCAAATTTCCTAGAAAGCTCGGGATATCATACTTTTCTTTCCCAGAAGACAAAACTCAGGCAGGGACCAGGCCACAAGAAAATGTCAAGGAAGAGTTTTATGTGTAAGAAAATATCTGCGATTTGACATCCAGCTTATTCAGAGTTCAAGCTGACTGCAGCAATCAGTCTGTTACCTTGCATAGGTCAGAATAGGTAATGTGAGCATGCTCCCTGCAGAGAGCCCTCCTTGAGGTTTTCTACTGTATTGCTTTCACCTTCCTGATACACATATGAGAATGTCACTGGATGGCAAACTAGTACAAATACTTACATCAACTCACACGGAAACTCATAACCTTCCTTGCTCACCAGCCACACACAAATCACAAGCCCCAATTCTGTATAAGAGCTACACCGGCTTGAAAGAAAAAAACGCAGGCTGGTATTTTCCTGAAGTCAGCCTGCTTGTGAGCAGGCTGTGTTAAAACCTTCTCCATCCCCAACTGTGAGTTCAAGCCAGCCAGATGTCTCATGTGAGGCTTTCTAATCAAATAGCGAAAGCAAAATGGACACTGCAAGAACTTTCGTTTAATTGGCAAGCTGAAGGGATGTTACAACTGCAGTCAGTCCAGTGCACGTGTCGTTAGTTTTGATGGTCCTCTATAAGAGTAAGTCTCTTGCAGAGTTGGACGACTGCACAAATATAGTAGGTCATGTTGCAAGGCTGAGACTTAAGTTCTTAGAATATTTGAGACTAATTTGGTATTTTTTGGAATTTCATTTTATTGGACTTAATAGGCTATAAGAATTTACAGTCGTCTTACAGTGTTTAGCCTTAGCAGTTCTATGTGCATAACAGACATATAGGGATGTGGGGCTTATACTGCTATCACCTATCAGCACCATACTGGTTGTGTTAGCAACTGGATAGTGAAAGGCAATGGAGAAGTCATGAAGAAAGCTGTTAAAGAGCAGGAAAAGAATATGACAACTGTGCCAGGATTCAAGACGGAAATTATATCTTGGGACTGTGGTCATTATTCAACACCTCTCTTCTATGAATAGGGCCTTATGGAGGTACTTCAAGAAACTGACTGCAGATGCTATGATAAGGATCACAGCAAAGATCAGAAGGAAGCAGCAACTCCCCAGACAACAGGACAGTGAAAGGAAGACTCATCTCTAACTTTGCTAACTAAAAGTCAGGCATCTAGTGTGGCTGCATCCTCAATGAAGAGACAGTTACCTCCAGAGGATGAATAATAACACCTCTTTCCGATGCCTATCTCAGATGAGATGAGTTGCCTTCAGGAAGAGTCTCTTTCCCTCTTTCTCCACTAACTCTATGGGGAGCATAGAAAATTACCTTAAACTCAACACCTAGCTAAAAGTGAGATGAATCCTAACTGAAGGGAGTATGGAAGGAGAACAAAATGGGGTTCATGAACAATCAAACACCATGAACAATCAAACACAACGGTAACACTGATCGTGTTGCTTTTCACACTCTCTTGCCTTCACACAGCCACGGCTATAGACGGATAACAAAATCTAATGGGAGAAGCAGCAGTAAGCATTACATCCTGGCCTACTTTTTAAGAATATATGTACCATTGCCTCAGCAGGAAACCAAGGAAACTGCCCTCCCCTAACTTGTCAGGGTTTTAGGGTCAAGGCATTTGCACAAAGCAAAAAATACCCTCAATTTGCAGATCCTAATGCGTCAATTAAAATGAAGTCACAGGAGGCACAAAAGCACCTACCAGAGCAGCTTTTGCTATCCCTGCAAGCCAAGAGATGTCTTAATTCAAACTGCTTGTCTGAAAACTGTCAGCGGTAGAGAGCTACGTCTGTAACATCTGCCATGGGTGGGAGGTGGGGGGGGCGGGGGAAGCAACTAACTATAGACTCACACACCAAATGTATGCCAATAAAGCTTTGGGCTGGATTATTTGCCTGCAAGCACTGATAGATCTGTACAGCTGACCTTGGTTTTCAAGCACAGCATTGCCTCTAACAGCCATAGTTTGGGGTATTTGAGGTTTTTTGGCAGAGCTCAAAAAAAGGGGGGAAATTGTACATTATTGCAGCGTAAAATGCCCAAAATACGCATGGATGAGTGTAGAAACTTGAAAACCGTGTGGGAGTTGGTAACCTGCTTTCAGTCTCACAGTCTTTAATAGCTGAAACCTGTTTATCTGCTTTCTGATAGGGAAGCCAAGACAAGATTAGAACAGGCTCAGTTAAGATTGCATATCTATTCAGGTTACATATTGATAGTACAGTTCAATACCTTCACACAGTACAATTTATCCCTTCCTGTTACCAATATATTTAAGCTTGCCATTAGGAGAAGAATTAAAAGATATAAATAAAGCAATATATGAATATAGGGTGGGTTCACACTGTCTATCACCATGCTTTGCAATGGTGATAGGCATGGTGATAGGATGTTTCTTCATCGGAAGAAACAATAAATATGGAGGAGTCTACCAACTTTCACTTAGGGAGAAATGAATTTTTAACTCTTTCTCCTAAAAAGACCATCTTCATCATCAGAACAAAGGCGGACGGCATCCCTTCTGCTTTGTGTCCTGCAGCTGTTCTGTCCCACTCAAGCAAAGCTGGACATTTAGAAGGCCTCATCTCCTGTTTGCATTTTCTTCAGCTGTCCCTTTCTATGCTGGGGCACATCCAGGTTCTCTCTGCTTTACCTGGCCACTTATTTTCAAAAAAATTATAGTAATTAGCTCTCTTTGAGATGTCTGCTCTCCTTTCAGGTACAGTTAAATTGACTTGAGTTTAGAAAAAGTTTATGGCAGACTGACAGATAGACTGAGATATGCATATCCAGTATTTGCCTAGGTTTTTCTCCGTGTGGGGATTTGCTTGAGAAATACCAAGTGAATTAAGTGATTTCTAAATTTAAAAAGAGCAGACAGCCTTTGCTTCAGAGGTTCAGAAAGCTGGCGTATCTGAAGAGTACCTCCACACAATCATCCTTCTCTCTACCAAGACTTTGAAATGTTTGGACTTTTGGGTTGGTTGCTTTTATTTAAAAAAAAAAATAAATAAAAATGAAAACACCATATTGTGGAACAGAAAATTTACTTCTACAGATTGTTCAAAATTGCTCAGAACAGATGTGATTTCAAGGGGAATTTCGTGCCCAGCATATGCTTTTCCCCTATAAATAGCAAATAAAAAATGAGGGTCTTTTTTAAAGTTCACCATCTCCAGCAGTTCCATTTTAGTTCTCATCTGATCTATGTCTTCTCTGCAGCACTGTCATTCCTTTTTCACTGCAGAGGCACTGAGGTGGAGTGGTGGAGAGCAGAATGGGCTGTAGCTCCTCTACAAAAAGTACTCACTTGCAGCTGGTAGAGGAGCAACAGTATTTGCCACTCCCCATCATAATCCTGGTTGCATCTATCCCAGGCAACCTTTTAATAATAGGCTTAAAGTGCAGAAAAGGATGGTTGGGGGCGGGGGGGGGGGGCTGGCGCAGAATGACAAAAGCTGTCTTGTGACAAGGATAGAAAAAAAACAGGCTACAGTATTAGGTGAGGTTTTAGAAACTCACTCACTAGAGATTTTAAGACCAGCTTAGACAAATATCTGTCAGAAATTGTTCAGAGATGCTGATTGTGGTTTTGGGCAGGGGATCACCTGGAGATTTTTCAAAAATCTCTTCCTGCCCTTTCTAGCATGATGAGAAATGACAAGGTAAAGCTACAGAACAAAGTCTCACCCAAGGACAGAGTTTAATGGTGATTGCCACTACCTTTCCCCCTGCGCAATAAAGACAGATACGCGGTGAGCACTCTGTCATCAGGCACAGGAGGGAGAAGGGACCAGGAGTGGGTAAGAAGACAAAAGGCACGTCAGTTCACTTTCCGATTAACAAAATTTTCAGTGGAAGCAGACACTACCTTTGGCACCATTAAATTGGATTATAAGATCTTCGGGGCTCCAATGTGTCTGTTCAGCTCAACAACACCTTAATCTTACCTATCACTCTGCCTACATGCACAATACAAAACATTCATAACAATTACCACCACAACAGCTAATTCTTACCATACAAGAACAACAGCTATTCACCCTGGGATCCCTCAGCTTAAGTGTAGCATATGATCAAAGACTACTACAAACGAAACCCCACTGTAGAGGACATTGCAAAGAATAAAGACTCAGTCTGACACATCGCTGTTTTCCTCAGCATTGTCCCATTCACCATTACAAACTTCCTACGAGAATCCCTTCTTTCGGTGAAATGACAGCTCATCCTACCTGCGCTGTACAGACCTGCGCTCACCGTAGGAGCTGCTGTGAACTCTTCTCTCCCTTTAGGCTGTAATTATTTCAGTGTAACTCCACCCCCCGCCCCTGCAATGCTACTTCTTTGTTTAATTACTTTGTGAAGCCCTGGCTTATCACACAGATTTTCAATTAAATTAAAAGCAATAAAAACCCATTTCAAATTGTTCACTTATTGTGCTTGAATCACATGCACTTAACAAAATGCTTTGATGGAGTCCTCGCTTAACATTCCTTCTGTCTCAGTGACCTTGAAGTTACTGAACATCTGTTTCACTCTTATCTTGCACTGAAATATTTCAGACAGATGTAGCTATAAAAAGTCATTGACCTCAAAATTCAAGCCCTTAATTCAATTATTCCTATGAAACCTATAGTTTGTGCATAATTAAGTTAGAAAGAAATGCGGTCACACACTGATTTTTTTAACACTCCTGGCAGAAGGCAACTAGCCACAGTAACCTGGAGACTGGAAATTTCAATGTCAATTGAACTCCGTACCCCAAAGAAAGAAAAAGTCATCTGAACCTATTATTGTGCAAAACTGAAGAGGTCTCCAGTGTGCCTTTGATCATTTTGCATGTCTTAATTCCTTTTCCCAGTCCTTTTGTTTCTGATACGTGCACGCACTGACCAGATTGAAAGGAACAATCTGTTACTAATTACTCAGGTCTACTCTGCACTCTCCTCCCAGCACAGCTGAACGCAAATGTGTGCGCACGTGTGCAAGGCGCACCATCACCAGTGACCAGACCGAACTGGAAATGAGCCTCCAGCACTACAGGCACACGGCTTCAGGGTCCCACTCACGTCGACTCCTGCCTTCTCCTTTCATGCAGCCTCCCACACCAGCCCAGGTACACTGTAAAGCTCCTGGTTTCAGGGTAGCCTCCCTCCTTCCACTGGCAATTATTGGTTCTCTGTAGCCCTAAATGGTCCCTTTTACACTAATTGCCAAGTTAGCAAGGGTAGGACAAGCTGCCGGTAACAGACGTGCGTTTTCACCAAGCTGTACACCCTGCTTCCAAAGTCATCAGTTGGGTTCCTGCTTCCTGAACCGCAAGTACCTCAATAAGTTTTATTGCTATGAAGGACAGTGTGGGACTAGGGAAGATGATCTCATGTTGCCTGTGCTCCACTCCAGAGAACTACATTTCTTCATGGCATCATACTTGGCACTCAATTGCCTCCTAAAACAGAGGTAGAGCAAAGCACTTAAAATCAGGTAATCATTCTTCCATATCTCTGGCACTGGCTCACCATCTCTTAGGGACTGAAATTGCTTCCACAAAAGTAATGAGAGTTCTGCCATTAATTCAAGTGGCAACAGAATCAGCCTTGGCAATAGATTTTCCCTGCCATTAATAAAGTCTACTATTCTTTTTACTACTGCGTATGTTCACAAACACACATACCCAGGCAAAAAGTCACGCCGATGCCCTTGGCATTGGATGCACAGTCATTTTGTAATGATTCGTGTCAAACGACTACCTGTTCAGTGTGTGATTACTTTTTTTTTTTTTTCAATTTACATCATCTTTACCCCTCCCTGAAACCTAAAATTGGATACTTACTGATGCCAACAGCTGTAATAAGTTTAATCGCAAGTTCTGGGATTTCACACTGCATAAAGAAAGGTTCCAAAATGTAACGTCCAAATGCCAATGATATCACTGCTGTGGCAGCAGGGCTAGAGTAAAAACAAAAACAACAACAACAAAAAATCACAAAATTAATCTGCGATAGTACATAGATAATATTCTTATGAGATCGTGCTGTAACTTTACTATCACAGAACTGTGAACCGCACTTAATTTTGGAGCCTGCTTGTAACTATGCTGCCATGTACCATGATTTCTGATTGTAGCAGGAAACCACGAGCTATTTAGCTTTGCTCAGCGGTTCTGATCTTAAGAGCAACACTTCCTACCAGGATCACTCTTACAACTTCCATGTTGTGAAGCAGCCATAAACAGAAAGGAAAGATATTAATAGAAATCTTCATTCACTTGCTTGAAGTGAACATGGCCAGAATTAAATTACATGGGCAAAACCCTGAGTAAGAGTCACTGAGGACTTAATTTTAGTGGCCAGATATATCTCACCCCTCAGAGACACAAGCAAATTAATTTCAAGCAAGCTGAGCATTCTGCCTTACTGAAATAAGTATCCAAAACCTACTCAAGTCTTTTATTAAAACCTGAGACAATGCAAAAAATGAATGAAAATGGGATTTCCTAAAATGCAAACAGAATTTGTTCCTTTTAGTGACTAACAATTTCCTAACACTGCAAGTGAGAGCAAAAAATCCTCAAAGTACAGAAAGCATCTCCCATGAAACAGAGAAATGTGAAGAAAGGCACGCAGCTGTGGCATTTACCAATTTGAAATACTCATAATATTCATACAGCCTTTCTCTTTGAGACAAGCTAAATGTTTGCCAGAAGCCTTAGCACTGACACATATTAACAGCAAATTACCCCGTGCCTCAGATCAGACACTGTCTGCATATTACTGTTCCAGTGGTCTGTTCACGTTTTGTTTGGGAGGACACTTTCACCCTCCTTAGGAGAGCTGGTGGCATCTGTGCTTCATCTCACTCTCACACACAGTAAGGACAAAAGGGCATACGGCTGCCTCAAAGAATTTTTGAGTTAAACAAGAGGCCATGCAAATTTCTTGTAAAAAAAATCTACAGCATTTAATAAAATAATGCCTCACGTTACAGAATTTTAGTAAAAATATAGTTGCTAAAAATGCTATGGAACAGCATAAAAATTCTGCAGAGAAGTTACAATTCTCCATTGAACGATAAAAGAATTTTCCACACGAGAGTTTCGCCCTTGAAACAAACCCCACTTTCTTAGCATTATGACTCAACCAAAATGTCACACATCGTGTTGGTCCAAACTGCAGAGCAGCAAAGAACAGAAGTATCTTCCTCGGAAAGTTTCTGCATGGACAAAGGAGGGCTGCTGCTTGTGCATCCCCATGCATGAGGACTGTTCCTCTCGCTGGCCAACAATTGGCTTTGCAACTTTTGCCTTTGCTCAGGAACCAAATGACCCCTGTGCTGGATTTACACAGACCTTTACTGACTTTACCTCGGTGCAATATTTCTAATTTACATTTCAAGAAGATCACCAGGCTTCCAGTTTTAAGTACGGCAGCCTGCCAAAAGTAGTTTGAAGTGTCCTAGATGAGATCAAAGATCAGATCTTTGGAGCTTTCCCAGACCTTTTTCCTCAGTCCCAGCTCCTTTTTCCAGAATTTGGATTTTTCCCTCTCATTTTATGAGAAGCCTTTTTAAAGAGGCAGTTGCTGCCTCTATGTTTTTAAAAACATAGTGGTTTTTAAAACACAGCTCATAAATTATACCTCTAATAAATAGCTGTCTCTCTCATATTCCCATGTTTGGCGGGGGGAGATGTTGCTGGCAGTGTAGTCAATCTATGGAGGTGGAAGTTGAAGGAATGGAGCGTTTTTCCTTTTGACTGCAAACCTAAAGACAGGCTGGCAGCTCCCTAAACTGCGTGTTCAGGAGCAGACAGAAAGCACATTAGCAGCTTTCATTGAAGGACAAGGAGCACAAAAAGCCACCGGGAAAGGAGCAGACAGAATGCCCCAGCATATACCACAGGTGAGTGAGTCACTTGGCATCACACTCTCACCCAACCTGTGTTAAGCAACCACCGTAGTTAAGCACTGCAGTCATCTTCACTTGTTCAAAAACTAGATTATTTTTTTTAAAAGTATGTAATATACCTCCAACTTGACTTTTGGGGAGAAAAAAAGTTCCTGCTTGTACTGGATGAGGAGCAGCACAGTGTAAGGCACATCTAAACAGCAAGGGATGCTGGCACAATTTAATTAGTATGTGAGCAGAGTTTAAGTGTGTCCTAGACAGTAAAATAGTGGCTGAAAACACATACAAGAGCAGGAAATGTTTATTTTGGTTGCGGCTGCTCCACCAGCCCGTGGGTGTGATAATCCTGCAGTCTTTCAGAATTAAAAATGGCTTAGACCGAGAATAGTGTGTGCAACTTCATCTACTGAAAAAAACCTAGATACATATTAGGTCTCAACTTCTTTGATAGCAGCAGCCAATTAGTTTACCGATGCAGGAGTCAGATATAAAACTCTACACAGGGTTTCAGCAGCACTGCTCTGATCATCACAAGTTATAACAAGTACACCTCCCTTGCTGCCTCTCAGATTTGATGATTAAAGAATCCACTGATGTTCCTTCCCATGCAAGATTATTATTTTCTGGGTGTGGGGCAGATCACAATGACTAAGAGTGTTTTCATGACACTCCTGGGACACTGTCATATGTAAAAAAAAAAATAATAATTTTGCAAGGAGAGAAATTTGTGAAGCCTGGTTTCTTGTGGGTATTTGTGCCTAGGTTAATAAGTTTCTCCCGCCTAGTAAGGTGCAGGTTAAGAGTGGGATTTCTAACACTACTCTCTTTTGTTGATTCTGTGATGTGCAATGACATAGCTACGTTCACAGCACCGTGCTGCTCACAGTGAAAATATAGGTCTGTTTCCTCTGTCTGGTTTTCCTTTTTGGCAAAAAGTTAATACAGTTAAGACATCTGCTCTTTCATCACATTTGATGGAAATTATGCAGTTAATTCAAAGGTTATGTACAGGTGGGGAGGATGTGAGGGACCATCTGACATACACAATGATTTCCTCCGGAAACAAGATAAGAATTTATGGATTCATAATGACTCAGCGCTGTCAGTGCTTTTAAACTCAACAGTCTATGCTAGAACTTGTCAATATTATGTAAACATAGTTGTGATTTGAAACGAGGCTTGCGCTTTTGTGACTAATTTGCTGATTGCAGAAGAGGGGGGAAAGGAGTGCTAACTAGCCTGAGGCAGGAACGGAGCATTTCCAAAGTCATTTTGCATAAGTGAGTTGCCCTATTCTACGTGTAACAAGCTCTCCAGCCTCAGCAATACTGTAAAAAAAAAATAATATATATATATTAAAAATTCAAAGGGCCATATTTGAGTTTGATACAAAGATCCATTTACATTATGAAAATTTATTTGATATGATTCGATAATTCAGCATCTTCATATTGTAATTCACCTATACAATGTCAAGGGCTGCATGAGTCACAGGCTTACAGACCAAAACAATACTTTGGACATTTTAGATATGTAAGGACTTAATGTCCCTTTATTTGGCCAGTTAGTGCTTTTCATAACAATCAAGAGTTACATTCTCCAACACCCCACAAAAACAAAAAAATGGGGACCTGAACTGACATGTAAAGAATACATGATGCCCCCAAATCTGAAAACTACCAGGGAATAGCTTCACCAGGAGTTATTCCTGTATCCACAGACAACAGCAACCACTCCAAAAACTAGTGCCAAGACTGAGAAAATGTAAAGGTGACTTTCCTCTTCCACTATACTATAGATAGGCAAGGGTATTAGTGTTATTAGTGACTTTAATGGAGACAGTAAGCTTAGCAAAATTAAAGCTAGTAGCTGAATTTGTGTGGCAGTTTCCTTAGAATAGGTTTTTCCCGCCCCATGCATGCACATATGTCTTCTTGAATGTTTCAATGCCAACGAGCAAAATAGCACTGTTAAATTCTCTGAAGCAACCATACTAAAAAACCACAGCTCATTGATCAAGTTATATTTGATTTTTTTGCCCATCATGTATTGGAGATTTTTCTTTAAGACTGAAAAGTGTATTGGCATCAGAAATGAAACACAGAAAAGCCACAATACAGTTACCAAAAAGCCACAACACACTTACCGAATGATGAGTAATTCAACCCAGACTCTCACAAAAGCGGGTAATGGGCCAAAGGCCTCCAGGATGTAGATGTAGTGACCACCAGATTTCTTAATGCATGTTCCTAGTTCAGCATAGCAGAGGGCACCTGTGAAAGTTAAACCATGGCATCACGAGAGACATCCAGAAATACCTTTCAAAACATTTATAAACTGAACTATGGAGCTGCTGTGGTATCACAATATATATTTTAATATATATTTTAATCATTTTTTTCAAGCAACTTTGTAAGTTTTAATTCATTCAGCTAGACTTGCTGTTAACAAAACCGTACACGTATTCAGTTACATTTACATGTAAAGCCACTGAACAAACTATTTGCTATCAACATGTTTCATTACTCTTCTGTATCTCGTGGTAAGGGTCAACAAAACACTGTGTCATGCTGGCTACCCTGGCTCCTCAGCCAGCCTGACTGCACCGCTAAGTGAAAGTCTTGTAGCACATTTGCTTGTTACCAAATGATGATCAGTTCCTATCAGCCTCAGAGATGCCTGGCTCAGTCTCTGAAGAAAAGCCTGAAAACTGTATTACCTCTCCTCAGCCATGGGCAAAGCAATCAACTGCCCAAAATTTGGAAGCAGGTGTTGCAGATTAAGAATTTTCCTAAATAGTACTCCCAATGTCTTATATTCAAAATTCGGGGGATGGCTTAGCCCTGGCTTTTCAACACTGGTGCAGTGTTGTTGTATACTACTAATGCGATGAAAGCTCACTTCACTTCTGCGTTGCCCTAGATACAGACCACTTCACGTTTTCATAGCAGGGGGCTCATTTCATCCTTTGGTGAATTTACACTGACTAAATTAAAACCCAAATCATCATCACACTGCTGCATTAGCTCATGCAGGAGTGGTTCAGGCCCCTTTGGAGCAAGCGCTAGTGGCATTCCCAGCAAGTAGCAGCTCTCAGAGAGCTCCCCAAGACTGCTGCCGGCACAACGGGCAGCCTCTGCCATTACGGAGCAGGCAACAGCATGCTGCAACCATGAGGACCTGCATGAAGCCTTCTTCACCCATGCACCATCTGCTACTGTTGCTTAATGAGCCATCACTCCGTCACAAAGACGGTGGATTCTCAGCTCCGTGGGTAGACCACATCAGTAGAGAAGTGTACCACGTCCGATAAATGTAGGCAGCCCTTTTAGAAGAGTCTGAGAAGCCAGATGAAAACAGTAATAAAGTTTGTAAACACTGCATCACATAGAGTTAAGATCAGCAACGTACATGAACTCATTTCGGCTCTGTTCCCTGCGAGCTTTTGTGCTGCAGCACTTTAAGATGAAAACTACAGTTGTCAAAACCGCCTAACGTGTACAAGCCCATTAAAGCTGTACCACATTATGACAAATTCCATCCTTGTTCATTTGCTTTGTTTGGGGCTTTGCAAAAATGTGGCAGCTTTTATCTGCTGTTCTTCAGCTTACCTGAAAAAGTACTTAAAGGAATTTTTACAGCCACATTAAAAAAAAGCTATTGATGGGTTTTCTCGTGCCAGCCTCTTCTGTTCAGGATGAAATGACATTGTGTTTCGATACATGTTATACACAGAGCCTCAGCAAGACCTTAAGTGATCTTTGCACGTGATTTTACTATAACTAAGTCACAACAGGGAATTAAAAACACTTATGGTGTAAGAAAATATGAAAAAATAAGTATAACAGATACATTCAGAAAAAGAGATAGTATCTTTTGCAGGGCCAAATTATATGGTTCTTCATATCTTGAGTCTGGAAAACAATCTAGAAAATCCTTCTGATAAAAGAGATTATTCTTCTTTTTTTACAGACTTTACTTCACAGCCAGAAAAATAATACTATTAATGTTAAAGCCCAAAACGCAATGCTTAAGCAAATTCTGTTTTGACTAACTCTAAAGACCAAGGTCTTCTGACAGGGTTACAAATTGTATCTGAGATCTTTCTTTGTAGTGGAATTTTGGTTCCAGGCAGGACTTCCACATTTGTACAACAGATTATGCTGCACATTGTACCAATACATTTAACATTTGACCAGAACAGGTCCTAACTTAGTGCACTGTCTGTTTGGCTTGGGTGGGCTCAGCCTGTAAACAGTTCATGTTTCTTTTAAGCTCAGAGCCAATTTACACAGGGTGGCATTTGCATGTTCCACCTATTAAGCAGACACGCGCTAGTGCGTGTTTGTCCTCTTTACCTCCTGCCAGAAAACAAGTCGTTTCTGTTTTAAATAAAGCCAATATTCATGTTAGTCCTTCAGCTTCTTTGAGATTAACTCATTAAGTAGGTCAATGGACCCTCTGTCCTGCAGAGGCCAGGGTGGGGTTTTCTACTCTGAATGGGGGCTTTGTGCACAGAACAAATAAACTGGCATTCTTCAGAATTTACTACTCTTCAAAAATACATAAAATTAGTAAAAACCGTCACAATAGGCAGGCAAGCAATGAAACTCGTATTACAAATTTGTTTCCATCACACTGGTTTCTTGCAGCACAATCTTTCAAAGCAACATCACGAGCAAGGAACGAAGTAAAGAGCAGTAATACAAGACCGGGGAGAGGGGTTATTAAAGTTATTATTTTGCTCACTTTCATGCCAATACAGCTTACGCCCAGCGAGAATTATTCCTCTCAGACCTTGCTCTACCTCTAGGGAACTAAGTCGAGCTGTCTAAACATTTCGCTGGTGTTTGAGCGGAGTGACCCGCATCCCCAGCTGCTGGGGGCCTTACAAGCAAACCATAAACTAGCTCTTACAGCCAGAAGAAAAACATTATACATACAGCACATTGTATGGCATAAAATGGACATTTATGTTTCCTGTTCCTTTAGGGACCCGTAAGGAACAATAATTTACGCTTCCAATCTTTACTGACCCGGCGCCGGGGGAACAGGGGCTGCATACCTCTGTGCCCTCCACGCAACCTATCACGCAGCAAAAACCTTCTGGAGCCCTATTGGTCCTCAAGCTCCACACTGTGCCTTGCTATCCAATGGCAAAATCAGACAAATAACAGCAATAATCCACCGGCCGCCCCTCTGGACCAATTGGAAAATGTTAAGGAACTTACCAAAGAGCGAGAGGATCCCGCACACTGTCCAGACAGTCAAGGACATGCCCACGCTGCCCGTGTTCTTCAGGATGCCTTTGGGAGAGATGAAGATGCCAGCTCCGATGATAGTGCCAATTATGATAGATATGCCCCTCAAGAGCGTCACTTTCTTCTTCAGCACAACTTTTCCCTCCTGGGCTGGCTGTCCGCTGTCCATAGAGGGCAACCTGCCATTAGCTTGCCCCTGCAAGTAGCTTCCATTAGAGACCGTGGTTACAGCAGCTTTCCTAAACATGCTACAGTGCCACCAGCACACCGACAGCAAGCACAGGCAAAAAAAGTTTGCAGCAGAAACTCAAGGGTTGGTTGTTTTTTTTTCCTCTCTGCGTAGTCAACTACTTAGTCTCTTCCTCTGCCCTCTCTTATCTTTCCAGCTGCTCCTACGCACAGGTAGCAAGCTCCTAAAGTGTATTTGAGCCTTTACTGCGATCTGAGCACTGCTCGGGAACACCTGCGCTTTCACACTGCGAGCTGGTACTGCCCTATCATTGGAAACCAGCTCAGCTTCCGCGTGGACTTGTATTTAAGCTCTTGTCATACCAAGTTACTCCAGCTGAATGATGATGCAAATTCTCCAGGTTTGCATCAGCCATTTGAGAAACCTCTGGCATTACTCAGCATTTCTCTTTTTTTCTTTTTTTTTTTTTTTTTTTCTTTCTTTTTAAACAGTAGGGGCATGTTGCACAACTGACCTGAGGGTGGTGGGAAGAACAAAGCACTTGCAAGCAAAACTGAGCCAATCAAGCTAAGCACATCACCCTCGACACCCTGAGACACACTCCCAAATTTTTTTCAAGCAACTCAGAGCCAGAAACAAAAGCCTGCTTAAACACAAAGCTCGTCAGAGCGCAAGGGGAAAAGAAATCAAACAGGATACGTCATCCCTGGGTCTAATCCAATTTCTTTCTTGAAAAACTCCTCTTAACGAAAGTTAAGTTTGCGGGGTTTAACTTCTTGTGTCGCAGTTGATCAGCCTCTCTCACATCTATGTTACTTACCCGGAAATCTCTACAGGGACCTGCACCCACCTAAAGAATACGTACAACCCCTTGTTACCCTGAGTTGCCTAGCAACACACCCAAATCAGCCTAACGAAAACCCAGGGTTATTTCCACAGTACAGTCATTTTCATACACACAGCATGTTTCTAGGATGTCGGTAAGCAATGCCGCGACGACACTTCCCCTTAAGAAATACTATTACCGTTTACAGCCACCTCGCGTGTGTGATCTGGCTGGAGGAGGACAACACCCCAGAGCATGGGATCTCCAGCTGCTCAGGAATCAGAAAGGGGGTTTTGTGTTCCTGTAGAGCTTCCCTGACCAGATAAACAGGTAATCAGATGCATAAATACTTTTGGTTTACAACCGGATCATTCAAATTCAAACCTGAGGAATTAAACTGTTAAAAAGAGGAGCCTTCTCATAAAACAGAGCAAAAATCAATAGCCTTCAAGCACTTGTAACCTAATCGAGGGACAGCCTGTGCAATATATGCCAAAGGGGAAAAATCCTTCGTAGCATAACTATTGCAGCTGCTCATGGCTTCAGATTAGATCAGTGCAAAGAGAAATGATTACTGCACTTACTGCTCTTACAGTTACTGCTTAATTAGGACCTAGGATTGAGGGGGGGGGGGGGGGGGAGATAGAAGTTAAAACCTTTTATCATTTGAAAAGCAGGCGCTGAGCTCAGAGCACTACTGTGCTTTCAAATTTATGTGAGAAAGAAGAGATGCTGGAGTGTCAACACACTGCAGCTGTAAAACTTCAGTGTTTTTAAAGCATCATATTTTCATTTATAACTCACCCGTAATAATGTGCACTGAGATAAATGAAAGCATAAAAAAAGCTTATCTGCTTTAAATGGTAAAAAACAAAGTGATTGTAGCTTTTGACTACATACTGATAGCTCTTGCCTATTTTCCGAACACATCCTACTTCTTTCTCCCTCCACCTGCTGATGTGCGCAGCAGCTGATCCCTCGCTTCTCTGTACAGCTTACACTCCCGTTGTCACTGCACCGTCTGCCCGACCTTTCGGGGAAGCAATTGCCCCTCCAGCGTGTGCCAGAGGTGACTGCACAGACCGACTGCGGGCAGGACCTCCTCTGGTCACCGCACAGTCCAAACCAAGACAATTTTCACGGCACCAGTTATGTGCAAAGCCACAACTAGGAGGTGTGCTATGCAGAATTGTTTTCCCCGATATACATTTCACAGGCTGCCCCCCCATAGGATTATAAATGCCTGAAGTAAGTAACTAGATCGAATCAAACCAGGAAAAAGCATTAACCACAGAACTGGGTTGGGCTGATGACCTTTATTTTAATTTTCAAAGGCTGTTTAATGAAGAAACACATGACATCTTAAAACATCTAATATTTTAAGGTAATCATTCTTAACTAATGCTTACCCTTTATTTACACAGGAAGATGGTTCCAAGATCAAACCAAAAGCTCAGTACCCTCCCAGACGATCTTGAGGCAGCTCCCAGCAATCCAGCTGTCTGCATCAGTTATTCAGTAAAAACAGTGGACGGTATAATGGCTTTCAAATTTCATTTGACCACTAGCCAGAAGAATGCGTGTTTGCCCGTTGGACATAGCTATTAATGCTCTCCCACGCAGGGAAAAGGGTGCTTACTTCTTCTGTGGTATAGCGATAACACACACGCGAAGCTTAGGACCATGTGAAATTCCCAGTGATATTTCTAAGGTAGGAACTAAGGAAAGCTGGATGCAGAAAACTCTTTTTCCTAAATACTGGCAGCTTGCTAGTGATCACGCTATTTGTAGCCTTCACAGTAAGTATGGTTGTGTACACTGCTTCTCAATGCTAGCCACTAAAAATAAACAAAAAAATAGGAGCACCTTTTTCTCCTTTGAGTTCAAGCCTTACTTCCAATTATCAGTTCACCCAGGACAGGGGCTACTTATTTGGTGTTGGGAGATCATTTCTTATATTCTGGAAATTTCATGAGAATTCTCCATCACCTGAGCCCAGTCCTGAGGAGGGCACAGAGCTGGAAAAGGCCCATTACTGACTGCTGCCACTCATTACATGGCATACTCACAAAATCTGTTCCAATTATTTGTAGCCCACCAGCCACTTTCATTTGAATTATTCATCACAGAGCAAGGACCATGGTATCACTATGCAACCGCAACACACAATGCTCAGTGTCTTTTCAGAGAGCTCTTCTGAAAGCACAGGGCTTAACCTGTCCAACACTCAGAACAGCCCTGTTCTTCCATAAAAATGCACTCTGAAAACAGAACAAAAAGGTGTAAGGTGCAATTTTCTTTAGACCGATGAAATTATTTGAAGCAATGTTTCTAAAAACGATGCTTTGAAAAATAAACCTTCAACCTCTAATGGCAGCTGGCATTGTGCACAGCCTTTTATTGTTTCTCTCTGGCTGGTTTTTTTTTCCCAATTCATACACAATTTCTCCTGAACAAACATTTTAAAGCACAACCAAGATCAGCACTGTGAAATGGTTTCCTTTTGAATCTCACCATCAGCCCTCAACTACCTATCCACTGTCTGGTTCAAACAGAAATCCTTACTGGCCAAGCCCATGAGCCTTCCTATGCCTACAGCCTGCAAAGAGCTAAACCACTAACCGAAGGAGTCAGGTCCCCGTGCTGGTTGCCTGTGGCCATCAGTGGGCTCTGGTGACCAGCACCAGCTCTGCTGCTGGGACCTTTCATGATGTGTATAATACAACATTTCCCTCAGCTGCACTGCACTACACCAGCAAACGACATACTTGAGCATCACGGGGAATAGTGACACTACAGTGTTTCACAGACTGAACTCGCCTGATACAGGGGTAACCCATTTTTCACACTAGTAGATTGTGTGCCAAATACCTGGACACAGCTATGTGTATGTCTGATTCCAAAGAAGCTACAGCTTTGCTATTTCCCCTGGGGAATGCTACAAAACACACACACACACACAGAGCATTGCCCTTTATGGGAATGCTACAACACACCCACAGCAAAGTGAAGGATCTAAAATTCAAGCCTGGACTTGAGTTTCCACCTCTCGAGCCCACAAAAACTCCTTAATGTCTAGGTGTAGCAAGCATACCTTGACAATCCTTCCAGGCATTTGTATATCAGCTTATTGCATCGAGCAAATCCAAAGAGTCACAAGCCAAGCCTCCAGGCCACGGATTGCCACACTGACTGGAGATACGGGAATAAAAAAGGAAGTATATCAAGACTGAAGAGGCGAGGAAAGCCCCAAACTCTTTTGTGTGGGTGGCATGGCATGAAAAAGTTGTTTAGAAAACTGAGCTGAGTCTTCTCTGTATAATGCCGAGCTGTTTGTGAGCCTCGGAAAGCAGCCCTGTAGGAAGGCGGTAGTCTGGTTTCAAATGTCAAAGGAGGGCAAAATACCTAAAAGTATTTGTTTCATGTAGATGATATAGCATTGATAATTTTCGACTGGGGATTTTCTGCTCCTTTTGTAGTGTTGAGAAACAGATTAATTAGCGGGGGTGGGAACAATAAACTGTAAGCAATTTAAGAACTAAGGTGTCATTGGGATTTAAGTGAGAATAGTATCATCATGAAGTATACAAAAATCTCAGTAGATTGGGACAGGTTTTTAAGTTATAATGCAAACCTAGAACTACGAGAAGACTAAACCAATTTGTTATTGCCTCTACTACAGGTCAAAACTTTAGTTAAAAATGGAATTACTGAGAATGTCGGGGGGAGTGTTATTTTGTAGTCAGAGACTCACAAATTACTTGCTTAATTATTTTACATTCCACTTTGTGCAGGAAAACAAAGAAGATATTTAGAAGAAAAACAAAAAATGAGAGGGAATGAAATACCCATCCAGCTCAGAGGCTTTAAAAATAAGACAAAATCCTATAAGAAATCCAAAAGCAATTCAAATGTTTTTTCTTGTATTTTCAGTAAAAAGCTTCCAACAAAATGCTATGCAGTCAGCAAATAGAAATCTGGTTCCAAGAAGACTGCAGACAATGATAACAGTTTAGAAGGCAAATACTTCAGAAAGTTTCCCTGTCTCCAATTTGCTGATAGCTGTCAGTCAATTTTCAGCTGGAAAAGAGAAGGAAAAAAAAAAAAAAAAGATTTCAGAAATCCCTCCTATTTCTCTCACTATTAAAGCTTTATTTCAAAAGGCATGATGACTTCAGCTGAACAGTTTGACATTTTAATGATTTTTTTTTTTTTTTTTAAAGTGGACAAGAATCATTAGTGCCTGGTACCAAGTAAGAAAGCTCCACATGAAAGCAAGCCAATTCTTACTGAAGCCCTGTGTATGTGTTTTATACCATCACATTTTTCGTATTCAGGATATATGCATTTATAACCTAAGCAATGCTGTGCATAAACACTATTCTTGAGTTTTCTGTGTTTGCATTTCTCATCAGCAGAATGACAACAATTTGCAGAGTTACTATGTCATTGTTCTTCACCTTTTGGATGCAAACATTGAAATACCCCATGGCTTTCAAGAAATCAAGACCTCAGGGTAAATTTCCGTCAAAACTGCATGTGCCAGATACCTGGCACAATGGCAAGATTGCTGTCAGCTTCAGGGAGTCAGGATTTTCCTTGAGCTGTCTCAGGCTAGGCTGGGCATGTGAACAGAATTAATCAGCACTTCTGAAAAAAATCAGGATTTCTTAAAAAAAAAAAAAAAAAATAAAAAAAAATCAAGATCAAGACAGAATTAGCACTAAGAACATTTTCTTTCCTAGCTCATTTCTCTGTTTTCCTGATAATTCTTCACACTAGATAAAAAGCTTATAATGTGAAGAAATCATATAACAGCTGCCTAGATTATCAAATTTAGGCTTGGCTATTGAATTACTCCCTGTTTGCTTTTATTGTATTTTTCATACAATTTATACAGTATCATGTATACAAGAAACAGGTTCCTGGGGCATTTGCCTTACTCCTCTATTTGGCCAGGTGCTGTACTTCATGTGAATCATGGTTTTCCACTATGAATCAAATCTTTCTTTTTTTAAAAGGGTTAAAGATACTTATCCCAATTCACAGGTGTGACAGACAGATTCAGCCACTGAATTCCGTTACCAAAATAATCTATCCAAAATCATGGGAACGGGAATTTCAAGAACTTTGCTTAAGTTTTAATTTATTGACCACCCTATGGGGAAATCTTTCAGATCACTTGTCTTAAACTGAACTCCAGTTCCTTATTCTCACCCTTAACAGAAGGTCACCCTTCTTTCCTGTTAGGTTTAGCAAGCTCATTCCCCTCCTGTTGCATGCAGCTTAGACCAGATGGAGCATACATTCAAAGTTACTTGATTTTTCTGAAACGGAAAACTACACTCTTACCCAAGAATAATTGTAATGGGATTTTTAGTTCCCTTCTCATTCCTCTCTCAATTGCCAGATCCAGCAATAGTCACATCTATGGATTTCTCTTTTGGTTCATTTAATGTAGCTTTTTGTCTGGAGACCAAACAAGTCTCGGCTGTGGCCTCTCGCAGGTCGCGAACACAATAAGGTCAGACTCCAGTCAATAAACTGCCAGGTGGTTAGGGCTTCTTTAGCCTTCAGCAGCAGTGGCACAACATGTGCATTGAGAGAGACGGACAGAAACATCTCAATTAAGGGTTGAAGCGGTGACAGAGTTTACCACAAGAAGGGATTAAACTGCAGAAAAGCAAAAGCACGTGTGTGCAGAAATGCTTCACTGGTGAGTGGTGGTCAATCATTCACACTGTCATCGTAATTTAGCATTGAAATGCAGCCTATGGATCCTACAGGGAATCATTTTATTGGCATCTAAATGCGCGTACTATGTCTTCTTGAAGTACTAAAAACTCCACCAGAAAGGGCACTCGTTGGAGCACCGCCAAGGCACTTCAGCAGTTTGTACTAGTGCAGCTCCATATATTATTCCCACATTTCAATAGAGAGGAGCATCATAGTGCTGAGGTCAGCCTCTGTTTCTTCTTTGAAAGCAAAGTTCCTCTTTCCCACATTCACACTATATTCTTCAGAGACACTGTCTATTCAAGCACAGTAATTTTATCATGTTTTGTGACATTTAGTAAGAAGATTATGAAGCCAACGTACAGCAGATGCATGCAGTGCATGGGCATGATGAGGGTATCTCCGTCTACTCTAGACTTTAAAATTTTGTGCAACACAGCTAACATGTCAGAAATCTGCCCTCTTCCCCTTCACCACATTTTCAGGGAGATACAGGTTATGCAGAGCCTCAGAAGTCAAGTCTCCAGGACAACAGAAAGTGGTCTCATGGATTCTAAGTACATTTCAAATTCATGCTTCAAATATAAGCTTACAGCCAACAGCTCAACCCCCTCTGCATATAATGCACCAATTCTAGCCTTTTTCAATCCCTCCCACATTTAGTCTAGTCCAAAGATTAAGAGAGAAAGCTCTTCTACCAAATGCCTCCACTTCTATAATAGGCTTTTTTACAATAAAATGGATGCTTAACTACAGTGTTTTATTCTTTGTTGGTATGTTGCTTGCACTTCAAGGAGGAGAGTTGAGAGGACTCTCTAAGAGCACACTTTGAGGACTTCTGCCTTAAAATAAATCAATATAATCAGTATTGCTCATACTTTTCCAGAAGGTCCAGGCACCTCACTGTAGGGAGGGTGGCAGAGAGGGGTTCAGTGGGATGAAAGACTCCTACTCCTCTCTCACACGCACACACTGCTGAAATTTGGAGCCAATATATAGAGTAAAAAATATACATAGTCAGCCTCTAGAGCAAAAGCAAAGCCTGCCCACTGCATAACCTGTCACACACAGAAGGGACCTTCCCCTTAAGTATAAAAAACAGAGTATATAGGAATCTCCATTACAGGGTATGCCATCAACTTTATGAGTAAAAGTACAAGTTGTACTTGAGTAAAAACAGTACACGAAATTAACTATGGTCATTTTCAAGTAGCACAATACCTCCCTGTAAAAGCTACTCCTGCATACAAAAGGCTCAAAGAGAGAGTACAGAAAGATGCTGCACTGTAAATCATGTGAACACTTACCAAAGAATAGATCAAAGTACCACAGAAATTTAAGTCGGGGGAAACTTGACCTGCTCCTGTAAAAATTTCTATTCCGGTTACATAATGCAGGCTTTTATTTATTCTTAATTTAAACAACAACAAAAAAGGAATAAGTGTTTATTTAGACAGGAGTATAGTCTAAGCAGAAGGATCATGCTAATCATCTGGGTATATTTTTTTTATCGATAATTCATTAACTTCAATTTATTAAACCCTTTCAGAGAAATCAGGGAAAATATCCCAATTTGGTTTTCTGAAAACAACATATATTTAAAGGCACGTCCTCAGACACGAAAGTTATGAGTTTGGTACATGAAGGATATCTTGCCATTACTTGTTGCTTCATTTTCATTTTTCATCTTTACTGTTCACCTTTTCTCCCACTTAAACCACACTCTCTAAATTCTGAGCTAAAGTAGGAGCCATTCAGAATTTCCTCTTAATTTTCCATGTCCCTTTCCAGGGGGCAATGAAGGTCCAAATCTCAGTGAATCTCCACGAATAAGGTGGAATTCACTCTTTGATCCCAGTACGCACCATTATCCCAGACAGCTCAGGTAAGCCTGCACCAAGCAAAGCAGTTTAATCCAGAGCTTTTCATTGTCCTGTCTGCCCCTTAGGCCCAGCCAGCCTCGTGTGTCGACACTAGCACACAACCAAGCAGAAACCTCAGTGGGGAAGCTGCAGTCACCAGGTTGCTTTTTAGCATTGGTGCCATTTCTTCAGCTAGTCTGGGGGCTGCCACATCTGCTTCCCCCTCAGTGCAGAGTCAATTCCACTCAAAGACAGGAATTTCTGGTTTTCTCTAGACAACACGGCAAGAAAGAACAGTATCATCAAAATGGGAACTACTCTATTACAGGTAATTTGGTAGTAATTCCACTGATTCTCCCCTTCCACTGGTCCTCCCCTCCCAGATGGGTAAGGCTTCATTGCTCATTTATCAAGGAAGAACAGAAGAGGCACTAGCAGTCAAAATACCAAGAAGTGCCAACAGATCCTGTAGCCAGAGTACAGAGTATTTTGATGGGCTCTCCTCTTCATATGGACAGCCTTGCTAACCTTCACAGCATGGAGGATATCACCATGAAGCACAGTGCAAAGGACTGAAAGGTCAAAGTAGTAAAGAATTTTATTTTATAGAATGTATTTCACATATTTCTAATATTGCTTCTCCTGACAAAAGTTATTCTGAACACACTGGGCGACAAAGTAGAAATTCAACCTCCTGACAATTACTCTGTCAGAGAACTGGAAATGAGAAATGGTGCTCTGAGCCACTGTCCATCTTCCTAACTCTCCCTGCATCTCCCCATGAAGGGTACAAAGTTCAGTTTTCCTGGAAGAGTTCCCTTTCCTCTTATCTTCTGCATGGCATGCACATGCAACCATGTATTTGGGACGCTACGCACCACCACAGTGGAGCCACAGTGACAGATGAGTCTCTCCAACATCTGGGAGAGCTTTTTACATACCTTGTTTTAATTTTATCTTGTGAGCTTGTCCTACCCCAGCCTTATCTATCCAGATATACAAAATCCACCTCTATAAGCTTCAGGATCTCCTAGTAAGCAAATTCATCTTGTTCAGTCTGAAAATGAAGTGATCTTCCCATTCCAAACAGTCCAATGTTTCATCTACTTAATCAGTACGTTTTCTTTTTATTTAAACAAAAAATATAAATGCAATTTTCAATCACTTAGGCTAGAGACGGTAGCTAAAACTCTTCACCTCACATACACCAGGGGCAGAAGTTCTTCCATCACCTCTTGTGCTACGCTGAGCGTAAGAAACTCAAGTGACATGAAATCACAGTATGTCTTGTCAGAAAGAAAGCTGCAGCTCCTCGGGGTAAAGGACCCATACATTTTTATTTCCTCTCGCATGGCCTTGTATTTACTTCCTCTTCTCCACTTCTGATAATTACTGACTTGGGAGGGTGGAGAACAGAGGGAAAGGTGGGGAGAAAAGCCAGGAATTGTGCCAACCTCTGGTTTGAAAAAGTTGTTTTCTTCTCTATTTTGGCAGTAAAATTTTGCATTAGTTTTCTTGCATTCCATAACTGTAACTATCACTGACTTAGTTTATAAGGGAAAATTGTCAGAGTATGCAAAAGTAATTCCAAAGCTAAAAAGCAGGAATGCTTCAGCCTCTATATTCTGGATTTTCATATGTCTGTTGGCAGTTTCTGTAATTGAAGCAGCAGATTCAAAACTCAGCACCACAAAATATATGATGAGGTGTAACAGTACAAAAGTTTACTGGGTTAAAAGGAAACCTGCAACTATTCTGTTCAGCAAATAAAGCCTCAAAGTAAAAAAAAAAAAAAAACAAAAAAATAAAATTCTGGGAACAAAACCAAGTATGCATCGGTTTGTTTTTTCCTTGAAAATAAATGTCCAGGTGTATAGCTATCACCCAGAGAGTGAACATTTCAGCACACCAGGGAATATGCAAGCATGAATGAAGGCACTTTTGGCTCCTTTCTCTGCAGCCAGTTGACAGGCTACTCTCTGTGCGTATTTTAACAGAGCCTAGGAATTATATCCCCTTGTCCCTGTTCAGGTATGAAAAGGGCCAGCCATACCTGAGGCGTTGCTATCAGGACTGCAAGACAGAAACAGAAGCCAAAATGGCAGGCAGCACCAGCACCACTCCAGCATGATCAGTGCAGAAGTAAAAACAAAAAAACAAACAACCCAACCTCCATTTTGGTGATTACCTCATACTGTCGCCTATCAACTTCAGGTTCAGAATCTGCCCCTGCCTAAACATTGACCTATTGGCAATATCTATCATGCCGAGAAAGGGAGGCTTCTTTCCTCCAGACAAGACAGATATGCAGCTTAAACCCCTTGGTTACCAAAATCTCCTCCCTACCTAGCTGCCAGCTAAACTACTCAGCTTTGCACAATAGCCCAATAACAAGAAGCAGTACATCATCTCTGGTATTTAAAATTAAGATGTTGCTTACAGTTATGCTCAGCACTTGACTTTATCTGCATGGTTTTTCCGCTTCCATACTCATCTGATTTGAAATTACAGAAATTTATTTACATTCAGGGCTCCTCAATATATTCTTTTTGGTTCTTCTGTTCATCAGAAGGATATTTTCATCTTCTAGAGTCTGACACCATCCTGAAGAGCAAAACATTATAAACAGATTACAAGCAGTGTGCATTCAAATAAATTACATGTTTAAATGTGTCAGTTAAATTATAATGCTCAATTAGACAGCTAATTATGTTGAAAATGCAGTTGTGTGCATAAATTGATGGCCACTCCCCCAGCCTGCCTTGCTGCTTCCATTCATATATTGTCCCTTTATAAGTTTTATCTTTCAAATATCACCTGGCGGAAGGTTTATCCAAGTGCAGTCATACACTGCTTTACTGTTACTTCATTTAAAAAAAAAATCATTTCAAATACAATTCAACATTTGCACTGAGTTTTACTACCTGCCATCAGAATTTTAGTAGCAGTAGGATTTGCGGAGCAGGCTCCCCGACTTCTCAGGGTCACATTCCCAATGGGCTTTCCCTCTGTTTATGATGTCTCACTTTCCAGGATGCTTTTTAATCAGTCTCACTGCATCATTTTACAAGGAAAAAATAAATTTATTTTAAATTTTCATGCACATGTGAATTTTACAGATGACCTTTTGAGTTAACAAAGAAGCTGTGCACAAAACCGTAACTGACACATTTATATTTATAAAACACAGCATTAAAATTGCCATTGCACTCATTAATATTAGCTAGGACCTGAAAATCAAGTAGGAAGAAGAGTCTGTCGGCATCAATTAATCAAAATTTGATTTAAGGATAATACCTTGGTATGACAAAATACATCCTCATAAGTATTCATGACAACTCATCCCACAATCATCATGCAAAATAGATCTTTTCAGATATATTCTCAATGTTTCACCTTTCATTCAGTTTCTATAGGTTTACAATGTTTATTGGCAACCAGTCTAACGGAAATATTTATACACAGCAAAATCCAAGCTTTCATAATTGATGAGATCTGTGAAGAGCTAAATGACTTGTTTGGTGTTTCCAGACAGTTACACATCTCATTTCTTACAACATGAAAGGAATCATGAGTAAAGTTCATCAGTATCACTATGTTAAAAATTTAGGCAAAATAAACAGTATGATTCCACCAAAGAGATAAAAATAAACTCCGCTCAAGCTCAGCAGACAATAGCATTTCAGGCAGTCAGCTGTTCTTTTCAGTTCTTAGGCTTAGATGATACAGAAAAATTAACGGTGGGGAAAAAAACCCAAGCCTGACCATTTTCTTTCTTTTCTAGATTTTTTGTTTACTTTCTTCTGAATTGTCAAAGGTAAGAGTTTTATTTTACGGTCTAATACCGTTGTCATATGGTTTCTCCATACTGTCAGGCCATATGAACCATTATTATTTGTGAAAGTGTTCTCAGTCAGCCCATATTTCCGATAATCCATTTAAGATATCTCCCAGTAAAGAAAAAACAACTGAAACAAACCTTTATCTGTAGCTCTGGGCATATATGATAGTAAAATCCAGCTCCTTGAGACATCTTAAATTAATCTGGATAAGTACTGCAAATGACAATGTATGAACCTACTCCAACTTTGACAACGCAAGAGTCAAAATGATCTATTGTACTAGATCTTTTTATTTTATTTTATTTTTTACCTTTATGGTCATTGAAGAGGGAAAGCCTTCATAATTATGCTCTGCTTTGTCCCTTCAGGACTTGTAGTAGCTCCTCTGAAATATCTCGAAACTGAAATCAAGGAATTCCAGGGTATGTTTTTTATGGCACATGCTACAAATCATTTATTCCACTTTGAAACTAAAAATTCTGTTTAAGTGCCTTTTAAAAAAATGGCATTAAAATCCACACATCAATTTTTGACATGTCATTTTGAACCACTAGTCATGGTACAACAAACTATTTGAAATATATAGAAGCAGGGTTAGTATTTATCATTTGGTCCTATGTCTCTGAGCAGTGCCAGTCTGCCAGCCTACAGAGTCAGAGAGTGACACTGAGAAGGGCTAGAAACTGCTCAGAGATTTTTAAAGGTTCATATGACTGTCACTAAGCTTGCTGCTCCACAAGAGATTGAAAAATGTGAGAGGTTTTCCAGCTGAAGTCACGTGTGTGTAAAGAGGATTAACATGAACAGCCAAATAGCAAATGCCAGTTTCTTTCTTTCCATTTTTTTAATCTTCCTTTTTTTCTATCCTGCAATAAAACCTTCCCCCTCCCCCCCCCCCCCCCCCCCCCCCTTTTCTATATATTTTCCCCCTTTTGGAATAACGCATAAAGGAAGCTGGAAGTCATTTAACAGATGAACCTAGCACAACAAAATTCTCTGCTACAGACTCTGAGGATGCAGACTGTGTAGTAAATCTCACTTGAAGCAGAGAGTATTAAATCACAGAACCACTGGAACAACTCAGGATCACAACTGTTCATTTACACAATTCAGTTGTTGCATGCTTATCTCTACATTCTCTCCTGCCCCCAGTGTGTATATCAACAAAACCTGTTCAGTCAGAAAAACACCTTTGGGTTAGCATCCAAAGCCATTGCAGACAGAAATAAAATAGAAATGCTTTGGGTGAATCACACTAAAAGGCAGCCTTCTGAGTGGCACCTCCACTAAGGCAGAACGCAGCACCACTGCTTTTGGATGTTGTGCAGCCTCATCGCATCAGCTGGCCAGCTTTCACCTTCATCTACATCTCGAAAACATTACAGACATCTCAGTTTGGCCCAGTTCTAGAATTACTATTCACACACAGTAGGGTGGCTGATATGGCAAGAAAAGTGGAGAAACAAACATTGTAACTAAGAGCTCTTACCATTTTTCCAGGTTTGAATAGTTTGATCAATTAGTTATATACTTCATGTTGAAGCCTTTCCACGATAACCTGACGTGTTCCCTCAGTGCACTCTCAACTAAAAGTTAAGGGAAAGAAAAAATACAAAGGGTTTTTTCTGGTGGCAAAAAATGAGACCAGAGGTCTGTGGTTAATACTGAGCCAGTATTATTCACCTTTCTCTTCTAGGAACTGTTCTTTTCACAACAAAGAAGTCATTTCTGGTTACCTCATTAACTGCCGTATACCAGCTCAATGCCAGCACCACAGCAGTTCTTCAAGGCATGGCAAATTGGGTTCACCAACAAACACCATCCGCCTGCAGGCCACGAAGAGTTGACTACAGCTGCAGTTCCAAGATTTCTTGACACAAAAGTTGCCTCTGAATTATCGCTATTTTATTTGCCGAAACACATCTCCACCATGAATTTGCATAAGCCTTTTTTCAGACATACTTCAACTCTGGATAAAAAAAAGGATGTTTTCTATATTTTTGCTTGAAATGTTTTCTTTTGGTTTAGATCATCCACTCATATTAAAAACAAAACCAAAAAACAAAACAAAACAAAACCAAACAAACAAACAAAACAAAACAAAACCACACTGTGCTCTTTAAATTCCTTGCTTTCAGTTTAGAGAGAAGTTTTCTATGATGTATTTTTTAACAACTTTAAGGAAACATATGAAAAAAGAAAAAATAAAAAACCAACAAATCTTGATCTTCACTAACTGCTATCATAGGATTTTTTTCCATTAACATTGTTGAATATCATTCACAAAGCAATTTGACATCTGTACGCACTTAAACTATGAACGTCTCAACATTTCCCTTTTAAATTCCTCAGGAAGTAGTGGTCAGATTTAAATGCCAAAGATGAGGAAGATAAATTTCTGAATGGGACCTCTGAGAGACAGATTATAGCACATTGTAACTATTACATTAAGTTTTCTCCAGGTGGAAAAAAAGCCAAAGGTAAAGGAGACCCCTGGGTCTCTTACATTATTCATTTAGGTCAGAAACCTTTGTAGTGTTTAAATATTTCAAACTCATTCTGCCAGAAAAACCTCAAACAAGTAGTATTTCACTTTTTTAGTAAAACTCTTTTGAAGCACGAAGTTGGCAGTGTCAATCTGAGCTGTGGATAGGAAGAAGTGATACATTAGTACAATAAGAGACTGATCTCACCGTACTTAGAAACCAACAGACTAATGCGTTAGTGCAGGATCTTCCTCTCATGCCCTTTTGCAAGTGAACTTGATTTCAGCCAACTTTGCTCTCAGATATTGCTCCAAAATGGGGTAATTTGGATGTCAGAATAAAATAAGCAGGATTTTTTTCCACTGTAGTTGTTTCATTTCTTATAATTCATATATTCTTCGTTCAATTACTTTACACCAGAGAGTCTATCTATGTTTCAGACCTTAATCAGCACAAAATACCCTTCAAGAGATACCTTTTTGCTGTGTTTAAGGCATTAAGTATTTGAATGTTATTCAGTTCTCACAGCCATCTTAAACTCCTGCTTATTCAGGTAGAGTTTTCTAGACATAAAAAGGACCACTTCAGCAGATTATATCAGCCATGAATTTTTTCAATATATATCCAATAGCAAATTTAAAATAAATAAATTTTATTTTTTTTCTTAAAAGCATTCAGACAGATTTCAAGGATCAGGGCAAGTCTGGGAGATCCTCATTTTGAACCAAATAACATTTGTACAGTGAAATTGGTAACTCTACTGTTACTGCCAGTACGTAGGTTACACGTGAAAAGCAGAAAAACCAAATTGAAAGGAAGAAAAATTCAGCTTCATGGAGGAGAGAGGGATGAAGGTCCACAAGCAGCTTCTTGCATCCATTTGTTCCAAGAAATGTGCATTGGCTGCATGACCACTTTTGTCATAAACCATCAAGAAAATGCTGAACCTTATAGTATAGACCACCTCCACCGCAAAAGTAACTCCACCAGCTGGCAGTAGTAATCCAGAACACAATAAATTTATTTATTGTACTACACAAGCTGCATGAAAGAAACAAGGAAGCAATTGTTGCATTTACTGTGCAGAAAGAAATGCACAGCCGAGTCTATGTGATTTAACTACACTAATTCCAGGATCTCATCCAATGAAATACTCGCTGACTAATCTCAGCATGTAACTGCAGAGGTGCTGATGGTACTGATCATTTTATTTTTACATCACTATCAAGCAATTTATTTTGTTTTAAATAGATAGCAGTCCACCCTCCTTTGTCTGTTGGGTTCAGTATATCCATTATTAATATGTAATTTGCTTCTATTGCTTTTTTTTTCATAACTTTCATCATAATCTTGTGCTTGTGGCATCACTGTTTGCTGAGAAAATCATTACAGATTAGTGAAGTATAAACAGCAAAATGGGCTTATTTTAGAGTACATGTCAGGTTTTCTAATGTAAAGTTTTGGTAATTTTCTCAAAACTTCCCCCATATGAGTAACAAACAAGAGGGAGGTTTTCACTCTGTTTTTAAAAATGAGGAAAACAATTTATAGCCTCCAAATGACTGTGGAACATTGAAGAACACTGGGAGTTCTGTTTTCATCATTTGCCACTTCCCCTTTCTTGTATTCACAGCTAACGGCACAAGTCCCACTGCCTACCCAGTGGCTCCCATGCTTAACTTTAATCTGCTAAGTAGTCCCATGTA
Organism: Astur gentilis; assembly: GCF_929443795.1. NCBI lineage: Eukaryota > Metazoa > Chordata > Aves > Accipitriformes > Accipitridae > Astur > Astur gentilis. The sequence continues at coordinate 19,523,475 of NC_064891.1, forward strand.
TTTCAGTGGGATTTAGGCTGCAAACCCTTTAAGGCAGGGATTTGGTCTTTAATTTACAAATGTAAACCAACCTACACAACAGAAATTCCTCAGACCACTCTGTACACGGGCAAACGCAGGCATCTTCTCCTCCCAGGTATTCATGCTGCTGTGCCTCCCATACCATCCATACCAGTTCACTGATGTGGCAGGCATCTCTCCCATTTGTAGTATAAACACATCAACAAGACTCAGTCAGTTCTCGAAACCTAGCTGGACCCAATGCTATGGAAAATAAAGCCACGTGGTACAACATGTTTCCTAGTCCAGCTGTAACGATGGACCAGAACCAAAGACTTCCTCATAACACGGGAAGCTAAGCAAGATCATCACTGCCTCACTAAAATTGTTGCAATCAACTATGTAATGATGGGTGACTACGAAAGCCTGTGTTAGCCTCTGTCTCTTCCCCCAGATAGTGTTAGATGTGCAGAAGCAGCTCTTTGGATGGCTGTAATTCCCATACTTTTGAGAGGAATTCCTATTCTTTTGAAAGGACACTGTCTGTACAACAAGGTTTGCCATTACAACTACACCCATTGGCAGTGGAAAGGATAAGAAATCATTTTGTCAACGTAAATAAAGATAGAAAAATCCCTGGTGTAGAAACAGATTCATTAACAGCTGAGTACTTTTGCAGGCTTAGGTTATGTCATTTGTCATTTTTTGCACTATGCAAATACTCTGCACCTCTGCTAGACACCGTGTTCACCTTTACCACCTTATCATTGTGACATATGCTAACGTATGTTCCTATAGCCATTCGAGTGCTGGCAAGGTCAGCACGAATGCCCAGCACCCCATGTGGTTTTTTTTTTTTTTCATTTGCCTCTTTTCTATGAGGAATAGAAACCCTGCCTGGAGAAGATGGATTCACTGCAATACTTCTCCTTTTCTTCTTTCAGGTATGGGTCATTAGAGGCAGGCAGAGGTTAGTCTGGGCTCATAAAAAGATACAGAACATGCAGAGTGTGCTGCAAGAACTGCCTTGTTTTCACCCCTTGCCCTATTCTAAGTTAATATGAAAACTATGCGTGATTAATTTTTTAAAAATTGGAAAAGATGATGCCTAAGGCATCTCTAATCAACTTGTTGGCGAGGTACGTACAATTCTGCTGCGGTCCTGCATGGCAAATAAGCTACATAGAATTTTAATACAGCAATTACCGCCTGCCACTTCAAGATAATGATTACCTACCAACCCATTTAAGACGTGTGTGTATGTGCATCAACAAGAGGGATAAATTGCAAGCTCCTTCAGAAAAGGAAGTGGCAGAATGAGGTTTTTACCAGATGAACCACCCCATAACACTCAAGGAGGGTAAAGGGAGGTGAGGTAAACTAACAGCAGAGTATATCTGCTACAAGGCCCCTTCACAACGTTGCAGGGTCAGATAACGGCGGCATAACAAAAACAAGAAACGAGACCACCCATCCACATAACACCTAGCATCAAAGTAAAGCTGGTAGTCTGCCAAATATACTGGGACGGACATATCTTTGGGCAGAGAAAATATTGATAACTGAGGAAACAACACCAGGAAAAGTGGAAAAGAGGGTTTGGAGGGCACATCTATTACAGGGAAAAGAGGAACTTGAAAAAATTGCATCATCTCCCCCTCCTGTGCTTGTCTTTCTGACCTGTCGCTGAGCTCCTCTGCTTTTCAGACACATCCATATAATCCTTCTGGGCCATAAAAGGCTCTCACAACAAAAGGTGGTGTAGTTCCTCTGCTTATCTAGCATTACACAGCCCAGCTTTAAACCAAGTGTAGCCAGATGGAGAGTCAGAGGTCACTGGTTATTTTTAAGCTCCATCTCTCTAGCAAAAGCTTTTCCCATGGATGTTAACTATCAGTTGAAGTAATTGTGTGTACTCTAGTGTATGTCAAGACATTATTATGCTAGATCCAACCTACAGCAAGCTTCTCTCTAGCTACACAAATGTAACACCATGTATTATTATGACACCGCAATGGACTAAATTTGGCAGAAAGGCTTGTTTAAGGCAGAAAAATGCAAGGAGCTGCCCTTGGATGGCAAAAAATATATCATTACTCATATAAGCATGGCTAGGCACAATTTGCTCATACTTGGGACTAGCAGACCCTGGGAACATAAAAGGAATCACAGAAGAAAAAACTTACTGCAGCATGCCTCTGCCCCAGTCAAGCAAGGGAGCAGCTAGGTTTGAAAAACAGCCCAGCTTTCTGATGGGTTTCACAATAGTGCATAGATGTATTCAGAAAAACAAGAGGTGACAGTAAGAAACATTGTAATGTATCAGAAAAGTGCAGCGGTTTTACCCCTGTGGGTAGATGCTGAGATAATAAATTTGTTGCAGTTAGTCTCCTCTATGTTTTGTTTTTAGAGTATGAACCCAATGCATGCACAAAATTCTACCAAAATGTTCAGTTCATGGTACTTTATATAGGATATAGATGCGTATATAATTACACAACTCTACACGACTTAAGATTAGTAGGATGACAACCATTTGAGCTGTAGACAGCATGAAAATGCCTACGTGAGAATTTTCACTAGAAATTTCTGAGCACGAGATTTGTCCTCTTCCTCTAGACAACCGCAAGAAATTCCTAAAACAGAAACAGAAGCTGAAAGGTAGATTCAGATTCAGAGTTTCAAAAAGATTTTTACAGATTTTTTCACATTCAGTGCAACAAAGTAAGTTCAGTAATTAAGAAAAACAAAAGGAAAGTTCTGTTATGGATTAAAAACTGAAAGAGAGTGCTTTTTAAGGCAGAAAATCATTGAGTTACAATATACTCACTGGAATCGTAATAACACCAATGCTCTTTCTTTGCTGCGTTTATTGGCAAAGTGGGAAATGGGGTAAAACAGGGAGAAATTGCTGATGGCACAGAAACAGTAAGAATTCTGAGAAAAAAAAATTCTAAAGTCAAGGTAATATTAAAGTATGGGGCAATACAGTGCTGGACAAAACAGTCTAAGTAAAAGGCTATCTATGACAGAGGTACGTTATTAATTGCTACACTTGCAACATCTCAGGACAAAATAAATGAGGAAAATTATGCAGTTACTAAGGAAGAGCAATGGTAGGGACTTCTATTCAATGCATAAAAGAGGTCAGAGGAAAAATGTTCAATAACATGCTTTAGAATATCCTTCCTGAACATCTCCAAAAATACACTTTTTATTACCATTTGCAGCTTTATGAAGACCTGGAGCTCCATTTCTACCCTACATCTAATGTTTTGATCTTGTATACGCAATCACACATCGCCCAGCTCCCAGCTTTGCAAATAGTCTTTGGCTCTGTTTCTTTCAATAGTTCTGCTCTCACCAGCCCATTGCCCTCAGAGCATGCCACTAATTACATTGGAAGTCGATGCAAACATCACTGACTTTGGAGGAGTTACACAAGTACACGTAAGATCTGAGACAACAGTGGTATGTGGTCAGCAAGTAGCACTGAGTTAAACAAACCTGTTGACCATTTTGACCGTACAACACAGCCCACCTTCCCCAGTTGTCACTTGTGCAGGGCTAGCAGGATTTTATGTTAAAAATGGACTCATGTTTCATTTTCCCCTAAGGACAGCACATATTACTCCAAATACCTAACAGAAGCTGAGGCAACTCTAGCACCTTATTCTTCAGGTTTTTATGGAATTACTTTGCAGAATATATCTGCTGCTTAAAGTTTGCTTCTTCCTGTGTTTAAAGTCTACTTCAACAACACACATAAAACAGGCCAGCAGATAACTTTTGCCATTTAAAGTCTACAGTTCAATGAATAGCTTCAGCCTCTGCTGAAAACTCTCTATATGAATAAGTGTGGGAGAGTGACATTTTAGAAGGTTGGAGCATAACACAATACATGCCTGCATTCCTCACTCTCCCCCGACAGCCGTCTCATACTCAGGTCTTCTTTCTGGAAATTGCATCTCACTGCATGTCATGAACATCAGGTCAAAAAGACTTGAGGTCCATGAGGAAGCATTTCGACATGTTCCAACTTTGCTGTTAGCACTATCTTCGTCTATTGCACACTCAAGCATACTTAAAATCAAAATGAAGCTCTTACAGAATTATTAATCATCCTTATAGGTAATTAAACAATACTGTGCATGGGGTTTTTTAGTTCTACCTCCGCTTCATGTTAAGATTAATATTTTCTTTTTCATAGAAATGTCTTCACTAATTTATAGCATAGCAGGAGGGAATCTTAAGAACATTTAATTGTCACAGTCACATTCCCAGCTCTTGATCTTTTGGTACTTAAAATTGTCTCCCCAAACCCAGCAGTACGCCAAAAGAAGAGGAAAATAGTATCAGAATAGCACCCAAAGAAAGAGGATCAGCTTAGGCTGCAGCTGAGGTCACAACATTCAGCAACCCTAAAATTATAATAACTACAGTAAGAAAAAATACGGAAGAATCCATCGTGCCAGGCAATCTTTAGCCACGTATGAATAACCAGAGCAAAAGGCTAAGCTGCACGGCCACCTTGCTGCTATGGCAGGGGATGCCAATGCTAGGTTTTTTCCTGAATAGGAAACTGCCAAAGAACAACCTCTGCAATGAGGACATGGCAGTAACTTTTTTGGATCTTTTGTCCTGCGGATAGCTTTTGACAATGAAGTCTCCAATACACTTGGCTGCACTTTTTTTCCCCCAATTATTATTATTTTTACTATGGCACACAGTGATTTTTTTGTGTTAACAGTGATATCAGGCAATACTGGCACCAGTACTTCTAGCTGTAGAACAACAGAAGACTGTAAAGCCATCTACATTCTGCTTCAAAGTAGTGTTGAGATTAGTGCTAGACAGTTGACACCAGCAGCAGCTTCATCAAAGCCAAATAATTAAACAGTTAGCTTTCCTTTAAAATACATTCCATAGCTGCTATAACCTGTTAATAACTTTCTGCAATGTGTGAAGTATCTCTGAAAGTCACACACTAGCCAAAATATGTCTGGTCTCCCTTTAATCCCACTGATAAGTTTCCAAAATGATGGTATAGTTCAATTACATTATTCTTCTGGTAATGTAACAGGAGATGAGGGTGGGTATTAAGTCATTACTCAAATCTGCAGTTGCACCTCAGTTATAAGACGCTTTTTCAGCACTGATGCAAGGGAAAGATGGTGTTACTTTTAAAATCCAACAGAGAAAGATGGAAAAATTCCAATTATTCCCAAATGCACAAAAATAAAGGAGGCTGTACAGGTCTGAAGTTTCTATTAGCAGGCTTATAATAGAAGACAAAAATTTAAAAAGCATAAAATTAAATGTAGCTTTATGTGAGTAAAAATTACTGCATAAATATAACAAAATCCCTGTAGAGAATAAGAATTTTCCTGAAACAAAGGTCTCTCACTGGTCTAAATGGATGTGCTAGTCTCATACCTGGAGAAAAAAAGCAACCTCCATGTATATTCATTGAAGGGTTGATTTACAAAGTGAATCCCCTAGAGTTTTCATGGTGCACAGCGACAGTAATTTGGACCCAGCAAGACTGCTGTTCTTACCGCAGAAATGAAAGCCTGTTGAAGATGAACAAGTATGTATGCCTTCTTTCACTCTGCAAGGTCGCAAATATGCTGATTGCAGCACAGAAGCAGTTTTTCAAAAAATACTGCCTGCATAGCTGAGGGATGTGGTGAGCCAAGAGATAACCTTCCTGCGTTTCCACCAACCTGTTGTAGAGTTACTGACATCATCTCTTCACTATCACAGAGGCAGTTTTCTACCATGAAAATAAGGGAAAGGACAGTGTCTTATTAAGAGAGAAAACCAAAGCCGTCTATTGTCTACACGAACTATCCAAGATCATCGTATGTTTTAGGAGCATTTCGCCATCGCAAAGTCACTACCTAGGATTATTCCAAAAAGCACATCACGGGGCATTACATAAAATAGCTGGTCTTTCAAAGAAGCAATAAATTCAGAGTCCAGTTAGGATCAATAAAGATCAGGTAGCAGCTTTATAAAATCAACCGTGTCAGTGACAGCACCCTAATTAAATTTCTGCTCAGGTAATTGCAGTTCAATGACTGGCATCTCCTGTGGGCCCTCTGCTCTCCTCCCTTCCTACCTTCTCCAGTTCCTCTGTGAAACTTGTCAATGCAGTTGCACACTCTTAAGAGACTATTGCATTTCAGGGGTGGTCAAAGTTAACTTTGTATAGCACCATCTTTCCGTATGCTGTGGAGACTCGGTAAGTTAAAATAAGCACATCAATATGAGGTTTTTCTCTCAGAAGACACCATAAACACTTGAAGGAATGACTTTATTATCTTTAGACTGTCCTGGGGACATCTCTTTTCTTTCTAAATTCAAAACTTTCCAATAAAAGAAGAAAAATTCCCAATAGGATAACTTGCATCAAGTTTTAGGGTATGTTTTTCTTAATATTGCCTACCTTATTTTACAAATAGCCTTTCCTGGGCTCCAGGCAGAAGAGCCTATAAGCTCCTAGCACAACCCAGTTCCAGTGAGCTTCACAGATTATTCATGTCTACACACCCCCTCCTATCTAGCAACTAAACATCATCATAGAAACGCTAAAGAAAGGCACATAAAGTGAAAAAGTTTAACTGTAACACCTAAAATCCAGGCTCACTGATGCTTCATTGTTCTGCAGCTGCTTTCTTTGTATTATATTTGCTTTGGTCTACACAAGAAGCAAAAGTGCTTTCCTACATCAAAGTTATTCTGAAGAAACTCCATGGAAACCTGCGTGGACATAGCACTTCCTGATCTGAAAGCAGACTTGGGCCCAAAGTCAGAATTTATAAAGCTGGTGGTAAAATTTATGGCGGCACTTAAAAATGACACAGATTAATTAAAATGAAAGATGCTAGGGTGGATTTTTTTTTTTTCTTTTTCCTTTTTATAGTCTCATGGCCAGACTGCTGCAGTAATTGAGGACTCATGTTATTATGATGATCTTCATCATAATTATTTTTCTTTGTTTAATGTTCAAACAAAGTTTTGTTTCCATCTTCCATTTCATTTTACAGATTTTGATCTTACTAGCAGCCTGGAGAGCCTTGTTTAATTCTCCTACATGTTAGGGCCAAAGAAGAGAACTAATTAAAAAGAAAAACTGGTAAGTACAAAGAAGGTTCAGGGCAGGGGGGGATGCACACAACAATTGCCAATAAATGCCCAGCTAATCATCAGCCAGAATTATTGAGGTATTAGTCCTACTTGAGTAGTTCTGCCTTTCCTCACTAGGTCTGAAAGTACATTTCTAACTGTATTTTCACGAGGCCCTGACACATCTAAATTTCCTGCGTGAAGACTTTAGGCCACGTTGTGCCTTACAGGAGTCCTCATGATAAGAGTTTGTCCAAAACCAGGAATTATTTGTGTCCCAGATTCCCCTCCTTCCCCCATTTTCAATGAAAAAATTCACCCAGCTTTAGAAAGTCTTGCAAGACTAAATCCTTATCACTTAAAACACTGCTGGAAATTAAGTGATGCATTAGCAGCTCAACTTCTGTACATTCACCTTGTCCTAAGGAAGAAGATGATGATGTATCTGGGAAGCAATGTTTGCTGGTTTTATTTCAATATAAAATAATTAATTTTAAAACAGGCATAAATTTACACTTTTTCTCTGAAAATAAAATGGAATTACTTGCTTTGACTACACAAAGTCGTAAATGATTGTGTTGGCCATGCAGTGGAAAAACTACTACCCCTCTGCAGGAGACATAGTTCTTGGTCGGTAGTTAACTATTGTACAGGTACTAAGGTAACTTATGACCTTTTTTCTGTACCATAGCTTTTTTTTATCAGCTGTAGCAGCTGTCATTTTATAAAGTAGATTTGATATACCATGGAACCAAAGAGGCTCTTGTCTAAACAACTTCTGGAAACCTTACTGTGACGTGCTTCTATTTATTCACTTACACTCATCTTAAGAGAAGCCACAGAACAATTTAAAGAGCGTATAGCCCCTCTGTGTGAGCTGAAAACCAATACAACACGAAAACCTTCTACTTATTACAGAAATTATGAGTTCTGAGTTATGCTACAGTTAAAATGTGTCAACCCAGCTATCCTTTCCTTGTAGCAGTGATAGCCAAAATGTTATTTCCAAATTTGTCCTTGCTGACTTTTTAAAACAAATGCTAGCAGACATAAAGTACTACTCCACCATTAAGGGAAGAGGAGATCAGAACCTGTCATACTAAGAAGCTTAATAAAGTAGAAGGGCCAGAAGGTCACTGTTAAATTCTCCCCACTTTAAGAGGAATTCACTTGCCTAGACGCTGACTGATGTCTAGTCCATCTGCAATACTTTCAGGTATCTTTCCGCCTCAGATGATGTTCCAGCTGGGCATGGGTATCCCATAGATCCTGTATCTCGTCTGCTAACCATATAGAAGTTATATCAGCAGGTATAGGTGTCTACTACCACTAAGTACCTGAATCGCTTCTCTTTTATGTGTCTTTGCCTGCAAACTCTAAGCTTGTAAACCCATTCCTCGTAGCAGTACTACCCTGATACTGCGTTGTCCATCACAGCCCATTGGCACAGGGACACTCAATATTTTACCTTAGAAAAAGGTCAGATTTCCTCTTCCTGCATTTGTATAATACAATATACCAAAAAGGCATGCAGCATTTAAGCAGATGGAAGTTGGAGCACCCTTGAGATCAAGTATATTTAATTCTCGAATTTAGGTATCAAATGGACAAGACTGGGACAGATTGCATTACAAGGCGCTTCAGAACAAGGCATAATTTAAAGAATCAAATTGCAGCTTCCGTGCCCATGGTCCAACTGCATCCCAACTCCACCAAAAGAAAATCCAGGCACCTGGACTAGCCAGAAGCTGTGGCACATTCCCCCAGGCATCTCAAAAGGGGATCCCTGACTCCAGGGCACCCTGCAGAGTTCTGCAAGTTAGCTAGATGCCACTGCTTGTAACATTCAAATTGCATTTCCTTTCTAAAATTAACCCTGACTCCTGTGTTCAGAAGGAATAATAAGAAAGAAAGATTAGAATTTAGAAAACAAACAGAATTATTCTCCCTAACTATTGGGGTTTCAGGAGACTGGCAGAAATTACCAGCAAAGACACTTGCTTTGAATTACAAAGAGCAACAGGGAGACAGACTTGTTAAGCTTTGAAAATTGCTTTCATTCCATTTACACCAAAGAAATCACACAGTGCTCAACACTTCTAATTTTCAATCACAGCTAGCCAACCTGGATCCCATGGTCACTTATTAATTTTTCCTTCTCACAGTCCCGAGCAGCTATATTAGTTCACCATTTTAACATGCTTTCATCCTGTGTGATTTAGATTCCAATGGCCAAACTGAGAACTTCTATTACAGGTATCGCTTAAATTGGATGAAGGGCTTCAGACTCTTTCTGTTATCACAGAACAGTTGATTGTTTATTAGTGATGCGCTTTTAGCTTGTATTTGAGACACTGCTGCTGTTTTGCATCTAAGAGGCAATTCAGCAATTTTAACATTGCCCAGAACCAAAAGGTCAATACATAAGAGCTGCATTATAATGTAAATATCACACAGATGCAAATCTTATTCCACAGGCACTGACACACCCTGAAACAGAGTACCCCTCAGACTTTTTCTTTAGGCGGAGCTATTTATGACCAATTCCATACACACACTTTCAAAGAAAGTGAAAGGAAAGAGGTAGTGAATATTCTTTTTGCAGAATAAGGGCACATTCAGAAATCGCTATTGCAGTAATTAATATCCTATGGTCTGGTAGGTATAGATGATAACACACATGAAAATCAGGATTAATATCAGGTTTTGTATCAAGTTATCTTTAATGGCCAGTGCAAAGAGAGTAAGACTTGCCATACCTTGATGGTCATATTTCTTGTATAACTGTGCCCTTAGGCCTGGTTTACCTTATGGAGAGTAAAAAAATCATTTGCAATTAAAAAAGAGTATTATTATACTTTACAAGATGGTAAACTGGGAAAGGCCAACATTTTCAAGCAAGCCTTGACCTCAAGTAGGTGAATATTCACATTCACAGATTTCTGCTCCTCAGGCTACTACTTCTCCTGGGTTTATGACCATTCTGAATTTCCCAAAAATATATATTTAACTGCCAACATTTAGGCTCAGATGACTAAGCTTTGACAGGTCATGTAAGGTAGGCTTCATAATTTTCAACTGTAGATTGCACCATAGGCTCTGTTAATAGCAGAGAAAAAGACATTTTTAGGGCTGGGGTCATCTGACCCATTTCACATATCTACCTTCAGAATGAGATCAGTCATGCCGCAGACATTCATCCTTTTTTCCATTGACTGCAAATAGAGTCTAGCGGTTTCCTCAGATGGAGACACACCACAGAGGTCTACATTTGAGCAAATGAATCCCACTCAAAGAGGTAAAGGGCAAGCTCCCACTGTCCGCTGGAGGGCTGGGTGGAGATCCCCGAGCTGAAGGTGACCAAGCCGGTGTACGGACATACAGCAGCAGAAAGCCACACAGCAAAATTAGTCTGGGACCCAGGAGCGGCAGAGTGCTGCACTCAGTAAGTTCTGCTTTCCAGACAGCTCTGCTTGCAAAACCACCTTCACAAGGAATGCACCTCTATATCAGGATATAGAATCTTATTCCTATTTGTTGAATATAAACAATCTGATATTATTCAGCTTCAAGTGAGGCCCACTAATGCACTATTCATAACGACTACTTGCTGTCAGAATGCTTTCAGGCATATATTCAAGGTTCAATTATATTTTACGTGTCTAGAAAAAAAGATATTATTCATGATACTAAAAAATATGTGACAAGAAAATGTAAATAAATGCCCCTTGTACTGCAGAATTGGACTTTTTGGAAACTGGTGCAAAGCCTGTATTTCAGTACCTCTGGATAGTTAAGGGTAAACAACAGTTTCACTTTTTTAAAAGCCTAATGCTTGACAGCTTGTTAACTTGGATCATTATACCTCATTTCTAAAATAGAAGTCTGTAATCCTACGTATCACTTTATGAAAATACAGGTTAGTTTACAAAACCTCACATTTAAAGTTTTCTGGACGTGAATAAGAAAATATAATAATAATTTTTAAAAATCCTACAAAAAAACCCAACAACTAAAAACTTTCATGCAATAGAAGTCACTATAAACAAATATTGGAGAACAACAAATCACCCTTTAACAGTATACAATTAAATAAAGTCTTTCAAATGAAAAAAGATTAAGTAATCTGTTGAGAAAGAGACTGCTGTTATGCTTGGATGTGCTTTAAAAGGGAAACATTTTGTAACTGGTGACTTCAACAGAAAAGGTTTTGTTGATCCTCTTTCTCCAGCACTTACAAGCTTCATTTCTATCCACTTCAAGTGCTAATGGGGGTAGGAACAATAGTTATTAAGAAGGACTTACTTGAGGATCTTTATTGGAACGGCATGTGTTTTTCTTTTTTAAAAGTGCTTGAGTTTTGAGGATAAGGTTATTAATAACCGGCGAACAAAAGGTCTATTCTCTGTATTTTTTTCCTCAAGTTAGAGTGTGTCCACTTTCAGGGAAGATGTTTTGGATGTGACGTCATGTAAAATCTAGATGGCGTTCACTTTAGGAATATCTCCAAACTGTAGCAAATTCATTGCAAGTTAAAATCTCTTTGGAAGTTACTTAATGGCTTTAGCAGTTATGTTGAGACTTTACTCAGAAAATTAACTTCATAAACTGTTGAGCTAGAGATCCATGTCAGCAGTTTCCAGAACAAGTCTGATCACTCCACAAACAGCACTACATCTATAGCAACTGTCAGTCCTATAAATTTAGCCTTAGGCATTAGAACTCAAACATAAAAGTTATGTGTTTTGTTCCCACACAAAAAATGGATTGCAAGTGTTCATTGTCTCCTGAGGAAGGACAGAATCATACTCCCGTTTTATACCCTCAAGCTCTGACACCACACATTGGCATATAATGTTTCACCCTTTGGACATCCATTAAGATTAACTACTCGTATGTGTAAGGATTAAATTTCAAGAAGTAATGAGAAATAAGACTGAGAATAATGGGATAAAATGGAGAACAGGAAAATGAATTAAACTTCCTGCCCACAGCCCACGTGCTCAAGGGAGGCTGGTTGACTTCTCTTTCATTTTGCTGAGTTTCTTCAGCTCTCACAGAGAAGCTGGGGATGTCACAGTTACAGACTCACATGCTCTACTGGAAGCTTGAACCCTTTAGATACTAAATGCCATAACAAAATGTAACATCTGCTCTGGAAAACAATCCTCACCTGGCAGAAGTAGTAACTTTACTGCTTTATAGATCTCTTGCACTTAAAATTATTAGAGCTACAGGAAACTAACACATGCCCTACAACGCAACTTACCCAACGTGTCAGTGCTCAGCAAAACACTTTCGGCTAGGAACATTATAAGTAAATAAATACATAGTCCTACAGAAGCTTTATCTCAGCTATTTTAGAATTAGTCAGACATTAGTCATTTGTTTTGCTGATTACTCAGTCCTGGCCTTCTCAGGATAGAGTAATTCAGTTTTGCCTACATTTCTATGAGCATCACGAGGAAAGAAATTGGAAGAATATCTTCTATAGAAAAATTAAGCTCATTCAAAACCTGAAATTTTTTTTAGATAAGAAATTTCACTGTATTGCAACTGTTTCACACTTAGGGTTTTCTTTCTTACATGAACAATGCATGATAGAATAGTTTCCCTAAAAATTAATAAATCAATCATTCCTGCTCATATTTCTGTTCTCCATTTCTTTGAAATATAGATGATCAACCTAGGAAGATGCAGTTCAAAATGTGTAACATATGGACCATATTTTATAACACAATCCATTCAAACCAAGTAAAACTTTTTAAAAAAAAGATAGCAAATATTGATCTTTTTGTTGCTTTATCTTAATTTCCTGAACTTACCCTTGAAGATTTATGTATATAATAGGTGAATAGCTAGAAAATACAGCAGATGACAATTGGAATTTTTCATTATTATAATAGGAAATATGCCACAGCAAGTCAAGCATTAAGCACTTTTTGGATTTTCTTTTTCCCTGGGGAATGCCTTCCTCTGGAATACACAAAGGATTTGGGGTTGCTTTTATTTAAAGAGCAATTAATTCTGCTGTTCAGATCACTGGTGATTACCAAATTTGATGATTTTGTTATTATTTATGTATCTGTTATTTGTCCATCAGTATCTTCAAGCAAATAGAGTTCAAATAATTTGACATTTTATCTGAGGAGAGGGGAAGAAGGGTCATTGCCCAATCAGGACTACATAGATACAAACATCTCAGTGAAAATTTTCCAAGCTTCCAAAAAGGGGTTAGCTCAGTTTGAAGGGCAAACAAAATTTTGACATCTTTCTCCTTTTACCAATCTGACCATAATAAGGCACGTATCAAGACTGCCACCTGAACAACACATTTTTGAGCTGGGCATGATATCTGCATGCAGAAAAAGCTCTCAGTCACTGAGTGACAGCAGCTATTGCAGCCACTCATCCTTAAAGAAAACATATTTTCTGTTAATACCCACAAGTTCTCTGCTAACAGGAATTTCCAAAATCTGGATTATAATGGCTTCAACATGCTTTATTGATCCATTTTATTTCTTTATTGGAGTGTGGCTAGAAGCAAGATGATCTGTTTTATATAATGTCCTGACCTTCCCCTAAGCTTGGCAAAATCTCAGGCATAGCTGAAAGTATGGATGTCATGTAAAAAATAGATTTTGAAAAGGCTTTTGAAAAATCATTCTCCAGCTAAAGGTCACTGAACACTAGTTAAATTATATAAAGGGACTGGGAATTAAGATTATGCACCTTTGGCTGTTTTCCTGCTTCACAGAATGTGAGAACAATTAATAATGCAAAGAGCGTACAGTATTTAATGATGCAGAGAGCTTAGCAGAAATACCCATGCTATTTCCAAGACACCACAACAAAGACTGAACCATCTGAAGGAGGCATGCTTTTCTGCCTGCACAGGATATCATCTTGTTCCTTCACGGTTTTTGAAACCTCTACCCCATTCACAACTTCTTTCCTGAAGAAGCAAAGACAAACACAATCCAAATTCCTCCTGCTTAATTAATTCAGAATCATAGAATAGTTTGGGTTGGAAGGGACCGTTAAAGGCCATCTAGTCCAACCCTCCCTTGCAATGAGCAGGGACATCTTCCACTAGATCAGGTTGCTTGGAGCCCTGTCCAACCGACCTTGAATGTTTCCAGAGGTGGGGCATCATAACCTCTCCGGGCAACCCGTTCCAGCGTTTTGCCACCCTCACTATAAAATTTTTCTTCCTTATATCTAGTCTACATCTACCCTCTTTTAAAACCATTACCCCTTGTCCTATCGCAACAGGCCCTACTAAAAAAGTCTGTCCCCATCTTTCTTATAAGCCCCCTGTAAGTATTGAACGGCCACAATAAGGTCTCCCTGGAGCCTTCTCTTCTCCAGGCTGAACAACCCCAACTCTCTCAGCTTTTCTTCATAGGAGAGGTGTTCCATCCCTCTGACCATTTTTGTGGCCCCGCTCTGAAGCCAAAGGTTTACATTCTGTCCTCAGTTACACCCAAACTTCCAGTTAACTTCAAAAAAAGTACCCAGGAGAGAGGGGAATATCCCTTCCTAGGTTAATAACCAGTTTAAAAATATGAAAAGAAAGGGCCAGTTTTTGCAGCAGAGGGAGACTACACCCATTCTGCATCCCCAGCATCTGCATAAATCAATAACCTGGGAAGACAGAAGACAGCAAAGTGCCAAACTCTGTCCGTGACACAAAATCATTCAGGTGAATAAAACTGAAGCTGGCTACAAAGAATGGCAAAAAATTTCATGTTAACATATTATAACCCTGTCACTTGATAAGTGCTACATTGGCAAGTGCCTCGCGGTACGTGTGGAAACAGTAATCCTCAACATGCGCGCAACAGTTGTGGCTCTAAACCAGGTAGTACCACTAGGATGTGCTGAAGTCACTGTAGAAAATGCTGGCTTAGCATCACAACGTAGAGAAAATGTTTGAAACCAGGAATTATTAGGAAGGAAATTGAGAACCTGATGGAAAAGGCCACCCAAGACCAGAGGTGAGGCAGAGGCGTGCGGTCAGCCATCCATCACTGCTTGTGCTCTGGGCACCGGCGAGGCAGGGTCCAAGAGCAGGCTCTAGCAGACACGGTTAAAAGTCAAAGAGGGGAACCCAGCTCAACAGCCGTCGGTGTGACAGCTCCGTGCACCCTGCCTGGCTCTCAAACTCGTGTATGTGCTTGTTGAAGAGAGGTGGGAGCTGCAGAAGTCAATATGTTACTTTAACACTTCCCTGAGGCGCGTGCTCAGAATAACAGATCTGAAGGAGAAAAAAGATGGAGCATAAGAAATAGCAAAGCTTCAAAGGTGATAAGGAAAACATTTGGTTGACAATTTCACTTACATCCCCTCAGTAGCAGGTCTTACACGGAAGCTGAAAAAACATAAAGCTGGACCTATGAAAACAGGAGTTAGGGAAGACTGGCTAGGAGGAAACGAGTCTGAAACACCAGACACTTCGGGACTTGGGACTAGCAACCCCTTCCCTCTTCCCACTCTCCTTCTGAGTCAGGCCATAGTTGTGGATTTTAATCCCTTGTTACAGTGCTATTAGACACATTGGGACATGCTGTGTAGCAAGGACTATGTGGAAAAGAAGTTCAGGGGAGTCTGCTAGGGGTCTAGTGCAAGTCTGTCCATGTCTGTGGTGCCTTTTCCACCCTAAACTGTATGCAAGCCCATGGTAGACGCCATCTGTTTTAGTTATCTTCATCCATTAGTCTGAGGTCTAACAAAAGAGAGACCCTGATTGGAAGGAGTAAGGAAAGCAATGGAAGGAGTAAGAACACACCCAACGCCATACCTGACTAATGCAACACTAGCACTCACTTCAGAGAGACAGAAACAGATGAAATATCTGATGACCTTTATTCACATCTTGCCTTTTGTACTAAAAAAAAAATATATCTAAAATAAAATCTGGCACAAACCCATGCCAACTCCCACATTAAATGGATACTTTCCTGAGCTATATGTATTTACCTGATCAAATCTTTCTTACTCACTCTAGAAGCAGAGTGATTCAATAAACTTGGATAATGAAATAACAGTTCAAATTAACTGAAAACAAACAATCCGTCCTTCATTTGGGGGGTCTGCAAAAGGAAGAGGAGAAAGTGAGCAGCTGAAAATATAGGAGGGGAACATTTTATTTCAGAGAACTGGCAACTTCTTTTGGGGGTTTTGAACAGATTTTTCCTATCAATCATGCAAATGTATTTAGTGTATAACTAATCTGAATCTAGCCCTGTACTTCTACAGATCCAAGTCAATCTTGGCTCACTATCAGCAGACTAAAAATAGGTGAAGAGATACATCAGGCCTAATATTTTCCTATTCTAAGGTATATATCTGATTCAGCATCTTAGAAGAATAATAATCTTATAACTGTAAAATAATGGGATGTGAACTGGCTGTAGGAAAAGCATAGGGATTTTGGCAGAACAAAGTTTTGGAGAGTATAAGGATGTGTTTCACTGGGACTACTGATTTTTTTTATTTTATTTTATTTTTTTTCCCCTGTTCTAGGCATCTGCATTTTTATTTTTCCAGTGCTCAGAGTGAATGGGAGTTGAAAGGAGATCCACTCCAGCTTTTACACTTTGGCAGGGGCTGAACACCAGCAGTACTACTCCTGCATTTCTCACTAACTAATACATATGAGGCAATGGCTGGAAAACAATTGAAAAAAAAATTACGAAGAGAACCAAGGAGAAAAATTTCAGTTTCTAATGAAACCTTTCATTACATGGTTTGTCCCACTTACCCATATATCCTCTGCTTTCTAACGCTCTCCCTCCTTATTCATCCCTGCTGAGTAAGTACTGCTGGAACATGCTATGGTGAGGTTCCTTCTTTCAGTACCACTTCCAATGCAACTAGTTTCTTCAGCATAAAAGACAAGAACAAGTGTCTGTCTTTTCTTTTTAATGGATTTCATGCCAGGAGGAAAGGCAGTACTATTTAGCAAGGCTATTTTTGTCATCATAAGCAAAACCAGAAGAGGTTTGAGCTACATCTGTATTTCCAGGCTTGGCACGCACTCCACTCCAAGACAGAAGTGCATACCCTCTCCCAATTCTGCATCTGCATGCATCCCACGCCATCTTTTACTCCTGAAATCTAGTTTCTATACAGAGCACACCTGGATACACCATAGTTGACCCCAGCATGTAGACTAGGTGTAGCTTAGGTAAAGTCCCAGAGTACACCACCAGATAAATTTCATCAGGCAAACCAACTCCTTCCAACTTACTCGAATTTGGGAGGTTGGTCAAGAAAATACAAGCATAATTGACAACTTTCAGCAACTCCTGCTTTACTAATAAAGCCTTTGGCAGTGACTGAAATTTCTCAGAGGCTGGCAAAACTTTTCAGGTGATCGACATTCCTCAGCCTATCATCTGCAAGACATCAGGAAATCAGTCATAAATGACAGTTATCATTTTTAATAAAACTACATAGACACACCTACAGATAAAAACAAGCCACCAAACAAAGCAGAAAAAAATTCAATTTACATCTAAGTTTTTAAAATTAACTATTTTGGCTGCAACGTCCAGGACTGACCATGGATTTTTGTCCAGGATTTGTCCTTAGATTGAAAACAACTGGGATAACTTAAAAGAGAGTACACTGTTGACCAGGCTAATCCTGTAGAATTTGGATGGCTGCTGCCTGCAGCTGAACGAGCACTGTCTTTAAGGTCTGAATGGGGAAAAGATTTCCTGAAACACCTTAGAAAAACCACAGCGCAATGTAAGCAGAGAGAATGACTGAGCTTTGTAAAGTTACACGCAGGTATTGACAAATCCAGTAAGGTGGAGAAGATGTCAGAAAAATTGAAAAAGCAGGAGGAAAAGGCAGCTGCTGGAGTTTCAAACTGCACTCCTCCCTCTCCCCGTGCTGAGGGCTTGAGAAAGCATCACGCAGCTCAGGCTCATCTGGTAGGAAGAGTTCGCTTTTGCAATAGGCCTGTGGCCATATGTCAAGCAAAGCCAGAACCTTTGATCCCCTAAACCTCAATCCCATTGAGAACAACAAGCAGCAACTCTCAGCCTAGGAAGGACATTTTAATCAAGGGCAACCTGTGACCGCAGGGCTCTGATAGACATGCAGCAGCAGATGAAAATTGGGCAGCCGAAGCTGTTACCACTCCCTGCCTTCCTCCCCACCTGCCTAACAGATGTTGCTGCCCCCAAGGCAGGGATGTCTGATCCACTCATGAATCAACTCCTAATTCACCCCGCTTTTCAGCCTGGCGCTTTCAGGTAACCTGACATCAAAGTTGGTTTACCACCGGCAGGATGGAGCAGACAGCTACGGGCAGTAAGAGTTTTAGCCATCTGATGCTAATTCACTGTTGCATTCCTGACAAAGCCGCCGGCCTGCTGAACGGCCAGTCGTGCCGGAGGACCAGGATGGACGTGGTCCCTCCTGGGACCAAGCCCCGGCGGAGAGGGCTGGTTCGGCTTGCTCTGCACAAGGACCGACTTGTGCCCTAATGGCAAATCTGCTCCAGGCTTCAAAAAGGACAGCAATTTGGGGAAGAATTCACAGGGGCAGGGAGGTTTAAGTTCTACACAGATGCTAAGCCCTTGCTTTAAGCACAAACTCGACCCTAAACAGGTGTCTTTTTATGCTATAATTCAGTGTTTCGGTGGATTTCCAAGACTAGCCAGAAATAATAAATTTAATGCTTACCGATCTGTATCCACACATCAATTGAGGCCCAATAAGAATCTTCTAGAGATACATATTTCTGTATAACTTCATAACTTCACAGGTTGTTTAAATTATTATTAGGCTATTTAAATAACTACTTCAGGAGGGGCTTTTTTTCAATTTGCATTTGTGTGTATGTACATATGAGATCAACTTTAGATGTGTGAGAGCTTGGGCAAATTTTGCATGGTACTATGCCTTGGAAGAAAATGGGAACAAAAGTCGGGGAAAAACATCATACTCCTTTGGCTCTGCCTATATTGACCACTGTCTCCTCCTTCAGCACAGACCCTTCATTCAGAGTTTTTCCTCTCTAATCCTTGCCCTTGGAGCTATGTTTCTAACTAGCTCTCTTCAGAAGCCAGCCCAGACAGTTATAGACCGGATATTGCCAGAAAAATAGTCAGTAATAAAATGTAATTAAATTGGCAGTCAAGGCACTTTATATTTAAATCTGATCGACAAACTAAAAACAGAAAGACAAAGGTTTGGGGATGTGGATCTAATAGTGTCCATATAAATCCCAGATAGATCCTTACATCAGTGTGAAAATATACCCAACAGACAAAAACAAACAGAAAACAGTGAATGAGAAGCTGTGCTTCATCTCTGGAAAAGTTATCCAGAGCAGTTTTTGCAACTTTTTCTCTGAGCCCTTTGACACTGGTAGCTCTTGGGACATCACCCTGGGTTAGGCTGACCACTGCCTGGTAAAACATTTCAACACCTGAAACAGGGTTTATGTGGGAACAAATAACAACTTCTTCACTTCTGTCCTGCCTGAAAACTGCCCACACTCTTAAGCGGGCAGGCTGGTACCATTTGCCCAGAGTTTCTGATTCTGGGTCCAAGGAGGTGGTAAGAGCTGCGGGCTCTTCACCACTCACTGGCCAGAAGAAAACCACAGGCCATGGTGGCTATAAAACTACTCGGGACCCACTTGTGCCTTAGTACAAATCCTGTACTGAGTTACAGAGTGTTCTGGTTCACAAACATGCTTTCAAATTTTACATGAGCAGTACAGAAACTACAACCTACCCATTCATTTCAACAGCTGCATGCTTAGCAGGAAAAGGCCTGGCTTCCACGTAACTTCACTCACAAAATATATCATTTACACATAAATTTACAAGAACTACTACACTTTGTTCTTCCACCAGAACAACTGAAAAATTACAGTTTTGTAGCTATCCCAGGTACTGTATCCCTGCTATAGTCTGAAAGAAATACTCTGAAAGCAATATTTTGATCTTTAACTATATTTATCTGAACCAGGGCCAAAGAAGTAACCCTAGAAAAGACAGCCATCCCCCAAAAAAGAAGGGAAACTTTTTTAGGGAAAAAAAAAACCCAAACACAATAAGGATATAGAACTATGTGGAACTTAGGCAGCAAAAACCTGAGCACACTGAACTCAAATTCTGCTACTTAAAGTGTTCCTGATCTGTTTGCCTGAGGACACAATACTAAGGACAATATTATTTATAACATGTAATAAAAGCACAACTTTAGGTCCTTTTAAAAAGTTAGTGATATTGATCTTAGGTTCTTTATACAAGACAATATCTGTTAGTTTCCTAAACATTTACTGGATTGCAGCTAAATTTATTTTTTCATATAAAATGAAAGTGTGTCTGGCACAATTTACTTTTTTTTTTTTTTTTATAATGCCATATTAAATCAGTCCAGAGACATCGACAACAGAGCAGTAAATATTTAAGATTACATCTTCTTTCCTACAACATTATTCTTTTCCTTCTCTATCAGATCTACTGTCAAATAACTCAGTTTCTCCTTTTATTCTCGCTCTTCAAACAGTCTCAGTCTCTCAGTTACACTAAGATCATCAGATTTCATTGGAAAGATGAGCAGACTTCACAAGTCTGAGGGAGTACTTAGAGTGTGATCCAAAGGTACTGGAGTCAACAAGAAACACTGTCTTCTGTTAGACCGGCTCAACATTAAGCTCCAAATATTTATAGCCACTTCTAGTGATTATATGCCAGAGCCTTCAATAATATTCACTACAATGAAGTGTTTATTGGAAAATGGCAACAGTAAATGAGTGAAAATATGTCCAGATAGAAAATTTAATATTCATAACCCTTCTCCTATCTAGGGATTGCTAGAAGAGCAAACCAAGTATTTCTTGCCATTTCTCTGTCTAAGAAAAAGACTCACAAAAGACTTCAAACAAAGCTCAGGGGAAGCATTAGGAAAGTAATATCGTCCAGCAGAGCTAGGATAATCCTGCAATTACTATTCTGATCTGGAATTCCCAGCAGGTTGACAGCTACCTTGCGAGAAACACTGGTGAACATCAGGCAATCATACACTTTCTATGGAAAAAAGCAAACTTGAAACAACCAGTTATGCTTAGATACAATGGCACAAGACAAATACTAACTGCCATCCACAAACATTTCTCCAGAGAAAGCTTTTGTGTTTGCATTTCTATCATCAGACATTGGGTCAAGCAGGGGGTTGCGTTGGTCGGTTGGTCAGTTGGTTAGTTGATTATGGGTTTCTGTTGCTGTTTTGTTTCTCCTAGAACATGGACTCGCCTTGTTGGAAATTCTGATGCAACCACAGCACTAAAGGCAAAGCTCAACATTTCAGGGATCGGATCTGCCTTTAGCCATAATTATAGGCTCACCTTTGTGCTCTGCGCTTTCAAGGGTGGCAGTTGTTATAAATTACAACAGGTAGAAAAAAAAAAAATCACAAAACAACAGCAGCATTCTTGAAGGGGCACCAAACAAGCTACAAGTTTGTCCACTGACATTTTCCTCCTGGATAACTCAGGCCAGAAGGTCAAAACAATGGCTGACTAACAAGACAGCATGCAGGGAAAAGGTTACTATTAATAATGCAACAGAAGAGCACTGTGTAGACTCATAACGTAGGAAAAACATACCAAGACGACCAGTAGGATTCAGGGGTCATGCGAGAAATGATGAGACACTAGTCAGAGAAGCGATTTTCTGAAAAGCATGCAGTGTTGTTAGCTAAACATCCTTCCAAGTGTTCAGTAACTTCTGCTCCCCATGTATTTCCTTCAGAGATAGAAAATACAGAGTAGATCAACTAATGTTCTTACTTTATTATTAACATAAATCAGTGCTTTGATGATCTTGCTAGGTGACCTTCCTTAAGAACCCCTGACTTGCGCAGTCAAAACAGACAACTTGAGAAAAAGGAAAAGAGAAAAGGAAGGGGAGCATGTGAATGGTGCCATTCAGGCAGATCTGGAGTAGAGGATTCCCTGTACATGGCAACGACAGCACAAGCAGTGGTGAGTCAGTCAGATGATGCCACCCATACCTTGCAGTCATCCCTAACAGTTTCTCCAGTCTAAACACTAATGCAATCTTTGGTCTAACAAATAGATACTGATATTGCCAAAAAGATTCATAAAGGATTTCTGAAAGAAGCTAATGTCCACTGACAAATTCAGCTTCAGAGGTAGCTGAGAAAAGACTCCCTACCCCACCGTTTCCAGACTTATGAAGAACTGAGCCCTGTACAAAACACATATAATTTCACAGCAGCACCCTTATAAACACTATTGGCACATAACAACTTTGCATCTAATTTGGATATAGTCTGCATGACTACGTTTCCTTTCTATGAACACTGGAGCGTAAACCTTGGTAGTAGAAATCCAAAAGCTCCAAAAGCAAGCAGTACAGGCTGAAAAAATAGATGTACTTTTCTCCAGACATCATTGTGATTCAAATCCAATGTGGCAGGGACTTGGAAGGTTACCATTTGAATGGTGTAGATTCCAAATTTCCAAAACAAATTCCATTAGCAGTGTTCTGACAAAGAAAATGCCTTTCTACAAGACATACGTAATTTTAATGTTCCAGGAATGCATAATGCCAGCTGTTAGTGAACTGCAAACCTGTTCCATTTTCTTAAAGCTAAGTATTCTCTGACTCTTCCTGTACAGTACTGTAAACCAGGAATAATGTAAGTGAATTCCCGTGAGTTACAGCAGTCTAAGGCTTACATAAGTGGGAAGAGAATCATGCTGTCTACGCTCTATAAACTACAAGCAGGGCAAAAAGTTTACATAATGGGTTAATAAACAAAAGCCCTTCATATCTATAACCCATGACCAGAAAATGAATCCGTCCTGCATAAAAAAGGAAAGATGGTCCACCTTACAACCTCTCGTATGAATAATAAACATAAGGTGCAAGCCAGTGATTGATATGAAGGAGTTACAAGATAAAACATGAATACTGTTTTTCTTTCTTACAATAGCTTTGGAAGTGGTTTTGTAGTTTATTTGTAGGCAGACAGTTCTTCTGGACAAGATGGGCGGGGGGGGAGGGGGAGTATGTAACTGTAGTGCAAAGATAGAGACAGTGTGTAGGTAAGTTGCCTGTATTGCTAAACAAATCCATTTCCTACCAATGGCAAAATGGAAAGCAGTTTCAGAGTGTCCTTGTGTTGCCTTTTGCCTGCTTAACAAACTGTACTTGCAGAGAGGCTTTCAATCACTGTCTTCAAGTACAACACAATAAAAATAATTTCAGAACTGCTTTTGGTGAGGTAGGTAGAAAAAGCAGCCTCAGCATGGTGTCCTTCCCTTGTAAGCCCTGTACGAGTGAGGGAGACAACAAAAGCTTCAGTTTCCTAATACTCTTTCTAATTCTGATCCTAGTCTTGTGATTTCAGCCAATCCTCATTGCAGACTACTGAAATAAAGACTTAATGGGGCTATGAGTGGGGCTTACTAAAAATAGCTAAGTGTTACCTATTTCATCAAGAACTAGCATATATGCTGTATTAGGTCAGAATCCTATCCTGGCTATAATTGATGATGTCTAGAAGAACAAACCAAGTTTCTTCACTGCAGTGTGTCTGAGGTGTAAGCATGAAAGCTGAAGAGAGAAACCGAACACAGCTTTTTGAAAATAAGCCAATTAGAAACAACTATACATATTTTAAGGATCTTACGACTTCAAAAATTATAACAAATTGACATGAATATGACAACATGTTCCTGCTTTATCTGCAACATCCCCCAGTTGATATGAAGAACAAGCTTTCCTGCATTTTGCATGACTTCTTTCCCCTCTGAAACGTCAAACATTTTCCTCAGAAGCACAAGGACTATTCTACAGAGACTGACAAGACAGATTTACACTCATATCCCAACTGATTCATCTTGAGAACAATTAAGCCACATCCCAAGACCTTCGGAACTTCTGACAGTCTATATGCCTCATTGGTTTTATACATAGCCCTAAAACCACTGTATGTTAAGCCACAAAATCAAAATTATCCGGACTAAGTGTTCTCAACTGGTGACGTTCCCACTGCACTCCCTTTTCTCACAGTGCAATATCTGAGGAGAAAAGATGGAGAAAGAGATGGTGCCAGCCAAGGAACTAGACAACACTAATCCACCACCCTTCAAGGAGAAGGAATATTTTTGCATAAAGCTGAGACTCTTTCTAATTATGTGACTATCTAATCCATATATCAGAGACATACTAATGAGAACAAATGAGGGTACAAAGGCAATGAGTTTTGCTAGACTTTGAGTGTATGAGCTCCAACTACCTTGGGGTTAGAAATCCAGAGCAATGGGGAAGCCAAGGTGTGGGCAAGTAAAAGTGGTTTTCCTGTGACTTAAAGACTCCCTGAAAAGCACAGAGAGACAGAGGCAACAGAGCATCCAAGTCACTGCAAACATGACAATCTGATTTTGGACTGGCACACTCTTTTTAGCCTTTATTTAATGAACCGGTGAATTCAAGCTGGTGTTAAAGCACACTATTCATGTCTCAAGTGCTCTGTTACACTGTCAGATTTTATTCACACCATCTGAATAATAAAACTGACAGAAATCAAAGTTTATCTGAGCATAAACAAGGAAATGATACGGTGCCGATTTGTGCAGCAATTCTAACAGGGCCAGTTGTCCATTTCCTCTTCTCATACAAGCTGATACCCTTTAAAAAAAGCAAGAAAAAGAGATGCAGAGAGAATGAGCCAGTGAATGAATACCGAAGCACTTAGCTTTAAAGCACCTAGCCCAAACAAAGAGTATGACAGGGTACAAAGGAGGCCTGCACTCCTTCACAAGCACACATCTGTACAAGCCAACGTGAGCAGCTGTTCTGAGCTGGGGATCAGGGAGTAATGGGGGTAATCGGGGAAGGGTTTTCTTCACAAGGCAGCAGCCCTTAGGGCTCTTCGAGAAGGAGGAGGACAGATGAGGAACAGCCTCAGCTGCCGTTCTGGCATGCATCTCTATGAGGATTAAGCCTTCAACTGGACTGAAGTGAAACGCCACCAGCACCAGCCTCTCTAAAACTTCCAGCAGTGCCAGCAGCAGCTGACAGTGTGTGGACAACCTGCACCACCAGCAGTGCTGCACATCTGCCAGCCTGGTCCTCCCTCCCTGACACGAGAGCTCATTTCCTCTCCTCTGTCCACCAACCATCAAACTGAAACAAAACTCTTGTAAAACGATGGACGTGATGAGAAGGGTCCAGCTGAAGTGACAAAGAGGATGAGTTCAAAGGAAACGAATGTTTACTACAGACAGACTTATCTCCTCTTTGTCAAAAGCAAGAAGATACTGCTCATTTTGCAAACAGCCACCCACCAGGGACAAACAAGCACTGAAGAAAATCCAGCTCCCATCCCCTTCCAGTCCGCTCCCACCCGCTCACACATTCCTACTTAAGTTTTACAAGCTGGTATAAGAGATACAATGATCAGAAGAGACTGTGGCCATGCCCAATGCTGTTTTACGCAATCACTAACTGTGAATCAGCCAAGACTCCTGCAAACCTCACATTTCCTACTTTGGCAAGAATTTTCTTTGAAAGGGAAGTAAACTTTGCCTAAGTGACTGATCAAAGAGGCATGCCGAGTTATAGTTCATGTGACACCTCCTTGTGTTAAGGTGACCTCCAAATGAAACGTGGGCCTCCTCAACTGCGTGATCAGAACACCCAGCACACTGCTGAGCATCAAATTATTGAGAATCTAAATACATCTGTTTAATATCTGAAAGATTATCTTGCTTTATAACACATGAACAATCAGAGGATCAGAGTAATTGTTTCGCAAGCACAGGCTTTTTTTGTTCCTGTAATCCACTAACCAGGAAGAGCACCTGACCTGCACAACAAACAGAGCAGATTAAATTGTTAGCTGTCACACAGAAGATAAAAGGGAGAAGTCATTTCTGTGCCTCCAGTTGCAAAGGCTAAATTCAGTTCCAGAACATAGCCAGTCTTGCCAATTCCTGGCATTATAAATTCATCAGTCAGCCTTTACCCCTCCTGAAACAATCCCCTTCCTCAAATGCTTTTTAAAAATATCTTTCTCGTGATGGATCCCTTTTTCTTGTGGTGTCTGGACAGTGAAAAGGAATTAAGCTCATATTTTCAGGCTTTTCCCTGCAGAACAGCTGAGCCAAGAAATCTAAAACACACTCTCCTTTTTCTAATAAAAAACGAGGGTTTCCCCTCCAGAAGTCAGGACTTGAAGAAAACAGCAAAGGTCTCTGAAGAAATGTTGGTGCTTGTCAACAGCTCATAGACTTCTCTGATGTGGTAGAAAGAAACCAGTGGTGAAGCGAATTTGGACACATGAGTATCATGACATTTACAATAAGCATGAGATTAGCTTGTAGTTTTGTAAAGTTTTTGTATGAGTCCATGATACAATTAAAACACAAGAAATCAATTTTTATGTATGACAGAGAAACAGTGGAGAACTCTAGAGAATTGCATCTCTCAGAGAGTCTGGCATAAGCCAGTCAGAACGACCCACAACAGATTTTTGTACCAAACTAGGTGCCACTAATTCAAGCATAAACTATTGGGCTCACTCTAGGCACAAAGGGTAAACCTCTGCAGCCTGAAATATCAGGTTTATAAATAAAAATTTTGATTAATGTTTTCCATATAGACAAGCTCAGGAAGTTCCAGCACTGAGACAATATTTCAGCAGAGTTGTTTAAACAAAACAAAGCAAAAAAGATAAAAAAGATAATTTTCTAGCTCACAAATTAACAGACAGGGAAGTTCTGATTGCCTTTAATTGAAACTAAAAGTACAGAGCATCCCTGTTCATCTCCACTCACTAGAAAATTCCAGTCATCTGTAATCCCAACTCAGTTCCCTGTTTTGTGGCTATAGTTCATATCTGTAGGGTACCCTGGACTCCAAAACTTCTCTGAACCTGTGCTGTGTAGCTGAGCAAACCCAAAATAATGTAGAAAATCTGGCCCAGACAAACACATAGAAAATAAAGTTGTAGAACGAACTTTTAGGATTTCACTGGGGCCTAAGCCATTTTGTATGCATTAAAGAGTTTGTACATGGGCACAGAAGCAGTTCTTCATTGAGAAACAGCACAAGCCGAGGAAGTTGTGTTTGAAAACTTCAATTTCAAATCAAATTCTAGGAGAAACTATTTGTATACCTATCTATTTACATGATCTCATTTCCTCCAAAATCAGCATTATAAAATCCCTCCTCCTCTACTCCGCCCTCCTGTATTAGCAAAAGAAAGTGGTTCATGAAATACACGTGAACAACACGCACTAAAAACATCAATTACTATACAGAAATGCACCATTCCTGACAAGGAGGAGATACATACATCTGGTATCCCATACCCTCCTGGACTTCTGTTAGAGTCAATGAAAAGGAACAGGGCATAGGTCAGAATGAACTGAAAATGGATTGGGGGAATCATGTACTAAAAATACACATTTCTCTCCTTTAACTGCATGGGGAGTTTAAGGTGACTGCCTCTGATTCAGGTTCGACCCCAGAGATGTCTGAAGCCAGGTGAGACGAATCCCAGCACAAGCGGTTTCCTGAGAGCACCTGTATGCACTCTGTAAGCAGGGACCTCATCTGACCGAGAAGAGGGACAGATAAGCACCTGAAGGAGAACCTTGCCAGAAGGTGTTGCTGGAATCTGGGACTTCTCCGATACAATCACAAATGTGCACATGGAGATTATAAAGCAAAAGAAGAAATCAGAATAACCAGAGGGAATAGTATTGCTGAGAGCTCCTAGCCTTGTTGGCTACCATTCGACTCAAAAGATCACTCCCATTTTTTTCCCTGCAAATGCCATATTGTATTTACACTATATTCAGATTGTGGAGGGAGGGGCTCCACTACTAATCAAGTTTGTTTCACTGGTTCTCCAGCTAAGATGTCTTTCCTCCATAAATCTATGTTTATTATTTATCTCCATTTTTCAATGCAAAGTCAGTACGAACATGTCATTGAATTCCATGTCCTTCTTTTAAATGAAGGATATGAGTTATACATATAATTTTTAATGAAATTTATACTAAATTGTGTCTATAGAATAGTCTCAGATACCTAGATATCTAACCAGCAATCTGTGGCCTCTCTAAAAATGCACTTCAAACTCAGAACAGTATATAGTTCATAAATTGTGAGTAGCTACTGAACTGGCATATAAATGTCTTTGCAGGATGGGGAATTTAAACTCTAAAGAGAGCAGTGAATCTATTCTCCTAGGGATTTGTTAAAAAAAAAAAAAAAAAGACAAAAAAGCCCCACATATAATTGGATAATATTCAAGAACTGCATATTATTCTAAGCTATTCAGAATCCAGGTTTCTGAAAGAATACAGAAAACTTCACATTTGTTTTAATCACCACTCCAGATTCTACTTCCTAATAATTTGCCATGAAGAAATGGAGGGTAATTAAAGACAACATTTGATATTGGGAGAGAAGAGAAGAAAATTTAACAAAAGGTAAGCATTCTGAATGAACACTAAAAAGGGAAGAACAAACTTTCTTCTATTTTAATTTAATTAAAAAGTTTTTTGCTTTTTCTTTCAAAGTGAAAGAAAAGAAAAAAATACTTTGAAAAATGATTGTTCTAACTGTAGTTAGTTATAATTAAAAGCCATCCAAAATCACAATGCAGTATTTAGCAAATTACATTTCAGGTAGTGAGTGTTCAGCCGGAGATTTATCATACATAAAATTAAAGCCCCCAAAATGAACAACAGAACGCATTTTACTGATTTGCCTAGAGTGAAAGATTAGTTATTAGTTCCAGATGAGTCTTTGCTGTGATTTCATTGTAAATGCCTGAAAGAAAAACATACATCCTTTTTCTTCCTGCTGAATGCACTCTTCCCTGTCTTAGGG
This sequence comes from Astur gentilis, assembly GCF_929443795.1. Lineage (NCBI taxonomy): Eukaryota > Metazoa > Chordata > Aves > Accipitriformes > Accipitridae > Astur > Astur gentilis. The sequence continues at coordinate 19,552,520 of NC_064891.1, forward strand.
CATTCATGTCCTGTTGCTGCCACTGCCATTATCTACTGGAATGGTTTTCACACAGGTGGTATGTGTAGTACCACGCACAGGCCTGGCAGCAATTTGACATGTAGGGTAGGTATTCCCTATACTTTCCTTCTTCATTACAAAAGATCTATAATAAGGCTTGTTCCCATATTATGAATTACGTGATCTAGAAAGCAAAGAAGTTTGACTGTAGGTTTGGAATGGTCCTAAATCACTCTTTAAAAGAAAATCTCTATTTTAAAAGGCTACTCATGGGACTGTCCAGTTTCCTATTTCAATCTCATGAAATTCCCATTTCACTTTCATGCTCCAGGCTGCACCCCCTCACTGCAACACATCCTCCTATTTCCTCCCTCCTGAAATGGGAGAACATGTAAATCTAATCTTAGCAGATTAAATCTTCCAGCTATTTTATCCTCACCAGGACTTGACTCTATTTTCAGTCATCCAAAACACATTTTTCCTAATGAAGACCCAGCCCTCTGGGAAATGAGGCCCAAATTTGCCCATCGCAGCTGTCATTCACTCAGGTACTCAGCACATAGCATCACCCGAGACAGGTCCAGGTCATGAAGGAGAAGTACAGAGAGCAGCCTATGAGTGCCAATTAGTGTTCAGATTCAAGCTGACTCAGCTTCAGTGGCAAAACACAGTCCAGATTTTTTGTGTACCAGCAATTTTCTGCTTTCTTGTGCCTATCCTCTAGCAATTACCATGCTTCTCTATTAAGATCTTTTTTCTTCCTCAACTCCAAATATAGCTACTGCTTCCTTAGGCTCCTACCTTTTCTCACTTTTTGTATTACAGGCTAATGATCTGTCAACTAATATTAAATTATTTGCTCTCCTAATTGCCCATTTTCAAATAATAGATTGTGCAGTAAGGTGGCTACCTTAGCACTTTCCCTGTATATTTCAAAAGAAGAAAGAATTGATACACTAGAAATGAAAGGCTGAAACCCCAAAAGAACCCTAGTCCTACTTACTACTCACAAAAATATTTCATCCACAATATTAAAATATTTTAGAAAACTTCTGTAGTAGTTATTTTTTCATACCCTTCCAGTATCAGTTGCTTTAATTTCAAAGCCTATGAGGTTTTCTCATTTTCAGATCAAACATTCGAAGCATCCTGAAAATTTAATAGCACCATAATACTGTATTTTAAAACAAACAGAAAAAAATACGCTTGAATCCACTGATATTTTTTCCACCTTGTAAGAATTCTTCCTGTATGCCAATAAAAAAAAAAAAAAATCCCAAACCACAGCCAGCTGACCAGGTCACCAGTTTGAGAGCAGTTCTGCTATATGACAGAGGGGTTACACAGAAAATATACTCGAGAACTCAAACTTTCCAAAAGTTAAAGAGCCTCAGCTGATGAGGCTTTCTCTTTATAGCAGGGAAAATACAGAAAGCAGAGGTGCCAATGGGATGCACACATATAGAAATCAAGGTCCCCTACCTGTCTCCTCCAAATCCCATAATTATTTTTCTTGGATGGATTTTTTGCTCATATTTTCTTCAACTCTTCCTGGACCCTACAACAAATCAATTACACCAGTGGAGCACTCTGGGTACTCTGAACCTCTGAGCAGACTGAAGGTGGAAAAAGACATAGAAAAACACTGACTAAAGACCTGCTGGCAACTCAATAGAGACACATTGGAGGGAGCCAAATAAAGCTCCTCTCTTTCAGACCTTTCAGATTCACAAAACAAATTTGCTCCAACACTCCACTGAGAGCTTTGTCCTCATTTCACGAACGTGCTGCAGTCTGACAAAAAAAAAAAAAGAATGTGTGGGTTTGGAAAATAGAAAAATGAAACCTTGCATTGTCACAGGGCACTTGCAGAAGCAACGAGAAAATGATATAACTCCAGTTATAGTAAAGTTGTGGCATTAAAACCATTCACAACAGTTTTCCTTCCCTTTTGCTCAACCTTTATCTTTGAACTCCTGTGCTTTATCAAGTATGCTATCTCAACAGAGAAGAAAAATCAAGATTGCATGACACTGAGTTAAACCTAGTATCATCAAATATTTATGATTTCCTCAAGGAGATAATCAAACTTTGTAAAGACTTTTCACAGATTATTAGTACAGAGTGACAGTTCTACTGAAATTATCTCCCCGGTAAAAAATAAAACACACTTTAAAGGCTAATATGACAGATGGATTAATGCAGAACATTGCTTAGCTTTCAACCATTTGTTTTAATTATTATACTCTAAAAAACTCAGTAAAGATTCAAAGGATCCTCAAAGTTCTTAACTATGGGTGACATTAAACACAGAAAGCTTAAGAAGATTTCAGCTATGCCTAATATTTATTTCTCAAGATAGGCAGAAAAATAAAATGCATAATAACCAGCTAGACCTTAAGCCAATGTAGCTAACCTAAAACCTTTAATAACTAAAAAAACCCACCCAAAACACTTTCACATTAAAAAAATAGATAACTCTAAGATAACTTTAAATTTCCTTTTGAATGACAGTTAATTACTAACAAAAATATCTGCATCTGTCAACAATTAGCTGAATATAACTTCTTAAAACCTTAACCACAAGATAATTCATCTCTAACCTAATGACATAATCAAGAGATGATGGACAAACGCTTGCATAAACCAGCCATTTTGTGACAGATGACCACCACTACAGACCACATCGGTGGCAAAAGTTGGTTTGACAGTACAGGTGCAATGTTACAACGAGACACGTAGCACGATCTGCTTGGTGTGACATCTAGTGCCAGGTCAGGGTTTGCCATCTGCAAAGACAGGGAATGCCTCTGTTGTTCTTTCGTAAACGTTTAATTTTCATGATTTTTCTTTTTTGGTGGTTTTTTGGTTGTTTTTTTACATACTTATAATAGAGAACATTAGTATCTGTAGTTGCTGACTGTAGTTGCTAACAGCACTGTCAGCCTGTTTGCATAAAGTTTGTGGGAGGGCAAGTCACGCAAATATCCATCACTATATGCTTGTATTTTCAGTAGCACATAGCCCTTTCCTAATCAAAGAAAGTGACCTATGGTCATACCTCATGACTTTAGTCTGAATCATGGACTTATGGCTCTTCCACAGTACCTACTGTGAGTGAAACTATTAGTAAAAAATAAGCGCATATTATTAGACAATGCCTTGCTCACATGCTTAGACTCACATTTTCTAAGTGACTAACAATAAAATTAGATAGACCCTCATGTTATGATTTAAAAAATTACCTATTAAACTGAGAAAAGCACCTCCCATTCTGTTGGAAACTCCAAATTTGCTATAGTTACTGGTAGGTCACAAAATCAGAGGTGTTAGTGGGAAAATAGGTTTCCTGTCCATCTCCTCCAGCTCCCTTAGTTTGGGGGTTTTTTCATAGATTTCTTCCCTCTACACAAGCATTCTAGTCCATATTCTACACAGTTTTTTGGAATCACCCTTTTCAAGCACGTTTCCTTTTGAGAAGGAAAGAGCTTGAAAATATATTTCTTCAAAACGGAGGCAGGTACTGCACAAAGGCAATGCCTAAAAATTATTTTTAGAATGGATTCCAGTCCAGCCTCAGTGAATGGAGTTAGAATTTCACTAGGAATTAAGTAGCTCCAATAAGAATTCAAGGTTTTGTGTTATTTGTAAAATGGGATGCCCATTCTGCTTGTGCATGTCATTTAAAAAAAAAATAATTAAAAATTTAGTTCTCTTTTCCTTCTCAATGTGGGAACAGGGGAGAAAACTTCCTGTGTGGTTCACTATAGCTGACTGCAATTAATAGTGATACCTTCAGGAATTTCAAACAGCTCTGAGAGGTCTGACTGCTGCACAACACCCTGTGCCAAAGGAGACCAGCTGCGCTGCGAGGCCAATGGGCAGTGTCAGGATCCGGCTGAGCAGATCAGTTGCCTTCTTACAGAAAGCGCTAGGCAGAGTGTCAGGTAATCACAAAAAGCAGTAAGCCACCACTCTCTGTCCCTATATTTTTGCAGTAGTTTTCCAAGTCACTTCATCCTTTCCCTCTGAGCCCAAGCCAGCTGTAATACTGGTTTTACTGCCATGGAGAATAATAAAAGAGATGCCATTAGTCTTTAATTTAAGGTTTACGACACAGAAAATTTTAATAGGAGTTAAATTAACTATTGACATTTATCACAATAATTTGTTCTGTAGCCTCTGACCTGCAAGACAGCAGCAGGATAATAAAGGCTTCGGGACATGACTGAGCTGGGAAAAGAAACCATCAGTTGTCAGATGCAAGTAAGCAGCCTGTCAAATATGAGACTTCTTGTGTTACAAAGAAAATCCAGTGGCGACTCTTTTACCTTTGAGATATGTTCACACACAAGCAGTCACATCAACTTTCATATCCATTCATTTCACAAGTATATGTAAAATGAGATCCTGAAAAGTCCTTTTAGAGGAAGAAAGCTGAATTGCTACTGACCATCATGGCACGTGAAACGGCCAGCGTAACATTGTCACAAGTAAAATGCTTAAAAACTTTAAAGATGTTTTACCGATATAAACTTAGCTTCAAAAATACTTACCATATGAAGCAATTATGTTTTAAACAAATTTTAGGCAGGGTAATATAAAGGAGATCTGAGACAACAGGAGAGAGAGTCTTTTTGACTTAATGGTTTATTCCAAGTATATTGTGAAAAACTGGAATATTGTGGCTTTCCTTTCAAAATCATTCTTAACACTACCTATTAATAACACATTGCAGGCAGGCAGGTCTATGTTCATCCAGTATAATTTCACTGGATTTCACATCATGGGTATGTAATTGTAAATGCTTTTTTATATATATTAATAAAAGGATAATACCACAGCATATAACTGCTAAAAGCCTCCATTCTGGAATTTTCTAATTAAAATGTTGGTATCATATCAACATGACAGAGCTTGTGCAGCCCAGGAGCAAAAATAAGCTAATAAATATTCTGCTTTTACCATACAACCCCTGTGGCTTTGCATTCCTGCAGGAAGCCTCATCTATTAGCATGACTCTAGTCAGGACTTTATACCCAGATCCTTGCCCAAAACTGTTCTGTAAAAGTATGGCCCCATCAAAGCTATTAGCGTAAACTGGCTTTAACATCACAGGGCAGGTTAACTGTGGTATGTCAAGCCAAGCATTAGCTGACTTTTTCACAAGAACATTTCCCAAAGAATGGAAACAAAAGAGATTTTAGCACTAAATCCTGTGCTTAGGCACCAAGCTGTATTTATTTAAATATACTTTTTCCTAATTATACAATCATGTGGAGAAGGCAGAATGAAGCAGCCAGTCACACAGGCCTTAATTAGACCAAATTCTACCGAATTTAAGAGTTTTGCCTCTTTAAGAACTCAGGGCTCAGATATTTCTTCCCGCACCCAGCAGTTGATCATTAGTTTTCCCTTGAAGCCTGATTAATTGCTCATATAATATAACTTTTTTCCTGGCTTGTATAAGTGAACTTCTTTTCATGTGTGTCTCCTCATTTTTATTACCTGAGCTATTGGCAACAGCATCATCCTGCCTCAGCAATTTCTATAGATTAAATAAACGTTGCATGAAAATGTGGTTCTCTTTATCTGTTTTAAATTTGTTGTCTTTTCATTTCAATTTCCCTTTGTTCTTTCGTTATGAGAAAGAGTAAAAGCTGGGCATTTGATTGAGCATCTACATACCAGTTCATATTTCATACACAGCTAACATCTTTTACTGCATCCTCCTTCCTTAACTAGGTCAGGCAAGCCTTATAAATATCTCTTTGCTTGGTAGCCCCTCTGCCTCTAATAATTTCCATTGCCCTCTGAATCTCTTCTATTTCTGCCATGTCCTTCTGCTGTAATGCAACTAGAACTGAACATAGCATTCAAGGTTAGGAGAAAGATATGCTTCTGTTTAGATAACGCCAATTAAATATTTCCTGAGCTATTTTGTGTCACTAACACATCCCCCTACTTTGCTGGCTCTGATTGCTAGGGCAAACCCTGTCCCCACCCCTACTGAACTGCCCCTAGGTGCCTCGTAATCCTATGTCACACTTCCGTAAGTCAACATATTTTAGTGAATTCAGTCAAGAGATGAAAACTTAACAACAAAACGCTCCAGCTTGGACTGCCTTCTACAGCTCATGTTTTACCACCCCACCCACAGAGAGCCCACGGCTCTGGCTGTGGTCCCTAGCCATCACCATACAAAGAACAGCAAATATTTCACCCTGGAGGCACTGCAAACCCAGACCCCACCCAGGCAAGTGCTTCTACACATACATGTTCACCAGAACAAAGTTACACCTGTGCCCAGAAGCCTGCTAGGGTGAGGGTCATATTTATTTCTGTTCCACAATTTTCAGGTACCTATTCCTATGCTTGGTATGTGGTATCTGGTCTATTTGCATCAATCCTAAGGTACTGGTTATTTCTATTTTGTGGGTGCCCATTTCTCTTAACATACAGGTTACCTTTTTCACACTAACAAGGCAAAAATGTTACCTACAATTACAGCTTTTCTGCCATAAATTATTCATCGCTCTCAAGAGCCTGTTTGCTTTGGGGATAGTGAAAAAGGGTTGTTTACCTAATGAAGGAGCAAGTGTATGGTCATGTCAGTAGTTTTCAACACAGATTTATATAAAAAAAAAATATTCCAATACTCTTACAGTATTGGAAAATGCAGAAGTATTTATAGTTTTATTTAGGAGTGTTCACTTTTAAGTTAAGACACTGTTTTCTCAACATGCTTGAATTCTTTATTTGCTTTTGATTCATATCTTGTTTCCCCCAGTCTAGCAGATTAATGCAGAAATATATGTAGTATGCTATGTTTAACTCCTTTGCTGCCCTCTGCTAAAAATATTATGATATAGTATTTACATTCAGCACACCACTGCCCTTAAACCTGCTCCAGAGTTTAAGGCATAGCCTAAAGGCTCAGTAAAGTCTGTCTCATATTGACCTCTAGCAGCGAGCCCAGCACAAACCTTGAGGATGGAAATGGTGTCATCAGAAGCAGCTGCCCCCAAGCCTACCCACCACATTCATGGCTGCTCTCATCTGGTACATGTGGACTTGAAGTTCCTTGAGACTGGCCAGTTCTTAAAATGCCAGATTTTCTAAGCAATATTACAATAAAACTGCTACATAAAAGTATTTTTTTTTTATTTTAACCCCGCTTTTTAAAAAAAAAAATCCTCTCTTCAGGATTGGATTTGGGGGGATTTGTGAGGGGGGCATATTCTGGTATTTTTGCTCATCAGTAACTCAAAAGCAGCTAATCCACTGCATTTCAGACACACCATCATACTTATCTCAAAGATCCCACAGCTGGAAATGATCAGATATTCATCATCTGATGACAGATCATTTGCAAAAGCAGGACCCTAGCTACAAAGAAATCTGCCAAGAGAAATCACACTTGGCTCTATTGCACTTCATTCTCAGAGACCAAAATCCACACACTGTTTTTGAGGAAACCTTCCCCAGAAATAGCGAGCTGAATATAACAAGAAAAAAGAGAAAAGGAAGTGCAAAGTCATTGACCTCATTCCATTATTACCTCTCATGGCCCTTCCTCACATCTAGTTTTGTAAGGCGTTTCAAACACTTCAGCGAGAAATTCTTTTGAAATATCATGGACTGGATTAGATTTATAATGCATGATGAAAAATGAAAGGTAGATACCTGAAGAGAAGAAAATGCAATTAGACACAGGTGCCCAGCAGCTGTCTGAGGAATGAGGGGATATATAATTGGGGCAGTAGACAGCAAGGCAACATCTAAGCCCCTCCACCAGGATGAGTTGTGGATGGCTTCCTGCACCAAACAGACACTTTTTCTTCCCTCCCACGCCCTCACTTTGCTCAGGTTTCAGGGACAGGAAATCAAGGAATTTCAATTAGGAATGAGCAGCAGCATTCCCTGGCCAGATTGGCAACACACATAGTCAGGAAAGAGATAGAGATTCAGAGTGCACTGGGGATCCACCATTCACAGTGGTTTTCCTCCTCCCTTTACTTTAGCCTAAGGTACTTGCAGGGTACAGTTATGTATGTGTCTAAGGCTATAGATCTCCAGCAGCAAAAGGATGAACAACCCCATTAGAAGCAGCTCAGTGGGCAAGGACCAGAGTAAAGAGGAACCTAAGAAACAGCAGGCAGGCATGTATAGGGCCACTTTCATTATAGAAAAAGAACCACATTCAATGTGGCTTTTCAAAATCGGCATTTCTGGCCTTCTTTAAAAATGAGGAGTGAAGCTAAACCATTAATAAAGGAAAGGGTGGAATTCTTGATTTTTTTTGTTTTACTAACTTTTATTGTTTTTATGCAGAACTCTTCCAGTACCTGTTCTAGAAAAATCCTCAGATTACTTTTTTAACGATTTTGTTTTAAAATACAAATGAAACTTTCTGAACTCGTAGAACCATTTTTCTTTTTTTTTTGGGGGGGGGGGGGGGGGGGGAAGTGTGTTGACCAGACAGGAATGAAACAGAAGTCTTTTTGTGGTTCTCTACCTGCTGACTGTTGCTGGATTTCTTTCATAAATATTCACAATCCACTAAAGTCCTCTTTGTAGATCTAAGAGAGGAATTCCAGGGTTTGTGTATGAAAAAAATAGATTTGGATACTACTGAGAACAGAAGCAGCCTATCAGAGCTGCTGTCTATGGCAGCTGTCATCTTCATTTTTGTTTCTGGGAAAGAAAAAAAGACATTTGCCTTTTGTGGAAATAAACATACAGTTGCTGTCCAGAAACAAACAGGTATCAAAATGATGAAACCTAGCTTTCTGGGGCAAGTTCACACTGTATTGCATTACAGACATTCAGGCAAGTACTAAGTAACTTAGTGCACCAAATGACTTACCAAGACCTGTGTAGAGGTTTCCTTAAAATCATATGAGCACAGTGAAATGGTGTCAATGAGCTGAGCTAATTAGTTCTGGTTCAGCACTAGGCATACCTGCCTATAGTTCTTCAAGAGAACTCTGCTCACTGGTGCATTGCATGAGGTAGTCACTTCTGAGGAAACGTTTGTGGGAGAAGCTGCACTAGCATGATTTACCAGGCGGTTTAACTGTTCCCACCAGTGCCACTATGGGAGCTTCATCACTGGTTTCAGTGGGAGCCAGTTTACGCCAATGTTTGCAGCTTTTAATCAGCCTACCCTACAGATATAAACATTTTCAACCAAACACTGTCAGCATGAGCAAATAAAAATTTAAAAAGAAATAGAAGATGGGAAGGACAGCTCCAACTCAGCCACCCTGCAGGTAGCAAAAACCAAGCAGGACATTTGTTTGAACAAACAATCGCAGTAATTTGCAAGACAAGATTTCATGTTGACTGTCAGGAAGGTAATCTCTTCTACACAGCTGGCACCGGGAATACCCTCCAAATGGCTTTATTCATCATCGAGAAGAGAAAGTTCACAGCCTGTCCCTGGGGCTGTTGCCACATAAGAGATACTGGCCAGGATGACCAGAAACTGGAAGTCAAGATACACAGATAGGTAAGAAAGCAAAAGCGAGAGAGAAAACCAGCTCAGGAACCCAGAAGAGACAGAGTCCACTAAACTTTCTCTGATCCTCGAATGCCACAAAAATGTACAACCTAAAGAGATATGATGGCAATATATTTCTTAACACAACCTTATGGAGGAGGTAGCCTGATTTGCTGAATGACACAGTGGAAATGGAGCATCTTAGGTCCTCTACTTTTACAAATCCAAAGTCAGTCAGTCTATTTTATAGCCCCAAAAGAATATAAATAGTAATGGTGCAGTAATCACTTCTGCACAAACACCCCCATAACAAAATGGATAAATCTATATTATTCATTTGAACTAACAGAAACAAAGAGTATCTTACAACCACTGTCTTACAATCAATCTCTCCCTGCTTTGCAATCGATAACTTTGCTCTGCTTTGGTTTTTCTGAACTGGCAGGAGACCATTACCTTGTGACAATATTCTTCCATTTACATCTCACCTCTTTAGAAACCGTAGAAACTCCATTGGCCAGATTTTACCAGTAAATATTGATTTAAGACGAAAAAATAAAATCCCAATAGCCATTGTCATTTAAGCCATCTAACCTGAGCAGAAGCATACTTCTTGAGAGACTTATTTTATTGAAGATCAGCGTGACAGAGAAAAAAATATCTTTTGTAGAGTTAAAGCATGCTTGCTGCTAAATTGCCTCTTTGTATAATTAGGATTTGCAAAGTGGCAAAACACAATCCAATTAAGTGAGTTAGGTTCATGTGATTAACATCAGACTGGCAGTATTGCTCTCATAGTTCATCAGTAGCTTTACTAATTACGACATCACTAAGCAGAGACATCTGACCTTGCCTCAGCCAGTTCAGATTATGGTTTACCCTTCTGAATCCTACATCAGCCTTGCTGCTTGCTTCTTTCCTTTCTTTCCTTACTGGTAGACACTTTCCTGTGATACTCTGTTCCTTTTGAAAATTGTCCTACCAGTCATCACCCATCATCAAATAATTAGTGCCTCTCTGTTCACTCACTGAAGAACAAAAAAAACTGGAAAAAAGATAAAAGAGCTTTCAACAGGGATATTTTTCTGCTCATACTCTGAATTTGCTACAGTATTAAAATCAGCACAGGCTGAGTAGAAAAGTGGCCAGAAAGCAATTTTAAGTTTCAAGTAGCAAAAAATGGAAATTATCTTTTCTCGCCCAATAGTAACCACAAGTGGAAATGGTAACGAGTGGAAATGGTGTCATAACTTTTGCTCAACAGTTAGTCGGTAATTAGAACAGGGACGTTACTGAAGGGGAAACGGTATCTGTGATTCCAGTCTTGGCAGCGTCCCTGACCCATGACAAAAGGACAGACCACAGTCACCGATTGCTTTGCTTCATCTTCTGTTCCAGACAGCTTCCTTTCCTGTGCTATTGTGGGTGCGACTGCAGCACTTGTTATCAAGGGGCAATTATTTCTGCTAAGTAGAAAAACAGAAAGAAGATTTTCTAGATACTGTCATACACATTATAGTTTTGTGGTTAAGTGCCCTTAAAATGACAGCCAACAGAATAAAAGAGTTTGGAAAATACACTCAGCTTTGTGATGGTGATGAAGCAGTAACTGATATAATATAGAAGCTCTAAGTATCAAGAGAGAATATTATAAATTTAAATTTTCTCGAAAGCAATTCAGCACATCACATGGTAGGTATCATAAACAGAATTGCTTCATAATATACAGGACTTAGAACTTACAGATCACAAAGAACTCCTATTTGAATCAGTTTTTCCATTTGACATCAGAATTCTTCTCTATATTCTTCCTAGCGATGACGGTTATGCTACAGAAATAAAAACACTGAATAAAAATTAACTGTAGACCTTCAAGGATAAACCCCAGCAGCCCAATACCAGTAAGTACCAGTAAAATGTGCCTATGATATTAGAGATGGTAATAAATGTGTTGGGGACAGGGAGACAAACAATGAATTCAGCAAATTAGTGGAAAAATGAAAGCTCTAAATACAAAAGAAAACTAATTATGAGATTAGAAAGGATTAAGTGACAGAGCCTGTGATGACAGGGAACTTTACTGGATAGTTCTTAAGATCCCTTTTTGTCCTGCATTTCCAATCTTTCCAGGAAAGATTCTAGCGAATTTCACTGCTGCATAGATTTCTCAGCAGTCCGTTTCAGTTTCTCATCTAACCAAATAGTTTTACAGCCAATGCAAATAACTTTCCAAAGAAAGTACAAGTAGTGTACCATGCTCTCCACTCCATTCCTTCCTCTGCTTTACCCTGCTGTTTCCTCTACTCCTTGGTCTACGTCACTTTAGCCATTAGAAACACAAATGCCAAGGATGCTAAACCTTTCATGGACCTTGTAGCCTAGTTCCTGACTAACTTGATGCCAGTGAGTTAATCATCACTTATTTCCTAGACCAAGGCATATTTTCAGATACTGTGACAGTGCCGCAGAATATTGCTGCAGTAGTGAAGCTTGACAGAAAGCCTCTTGTGTAGATCTCCACAGGAAAAACAGAATAAATAAATAAAAAATCCATTCCCTCTGCTCTCCAGTAATATCAAAAAAGCATCATAAAGGCTAATTCCAATTCTGGTTAACACCTGGATGCACAATTCAAGTGCAATGAGTTGTACTTTGTTCACTTTTCAGTGTTAAAGAAACTGCTTAAGCTAAAATGCTTCACTTACACTCTATCAATTTCTCTAATAAATAAGTCAAAACAAATTACTCTGTTTTTCAGATGCTTGACTGTACATTTTGAAAGTATTCAATAGCTTAATTTCCAGTGGGGGAAATATTTTCTTAATCGGTGTGCCCACATGTACAAATACATACCTGCAAAATAAATCTTGGGATGACATTGAAAATTAATTTCAGGCTGGAGAACACATGAAGATGTAGACACAGGCAGCATGTTATACAAAACTACTTACTATTTAATAGGGCAATTTTTAAAAAACATTCAGTGCATATACCAGTTCACGCTTATTGTCCTGAATGCTGGCAGATGATGCTGTCTGGGTGAATGAAATGAGCTCAGAAGCTTGCCTTTCCACAGAGACCCATGCACAGGGATTACAGCGTGACTGTTTTACTGTGCATCTTTGCTTACAAGTTCTTTAAATGATCACAGCACTTGCTGTATGACAAAGACATTGTGGCTATTTCTGTTGCCACCAAAGAGCAGAATTAAGGCTGTGTGGATCCATTTACAGTGGGTTTTAACCTCAGATTTCATTTATATTGTATCTTAAGTTACATCATTTAACCTTATATCTATATGACTTATAACAGATTGTATTTGGGATAATTAAACCTAGACTTACAAATTTGTTTTAAATCATAGATCTACAGTTAGGAGGTAAGCCTATCTAAGAGATTTTGAACTGATATTTCTAGAATACTGACCCCAAGCCTATTGACCCACACCCTTTGCAAGAGGCTTTGAGTCAGGCCTACAGTTGTCAGGATTTCAATAACTTCACCAGAGACAACTCAGGAAAGAAGGGATTTGAAGGCTGCCAGGGATCTGTCTTTGGCGGAGGTAACTGCATGCACAAATGCGGGCCAGCTACTGATCAGGTTGGCTTTCATAAAAGAGAAGGTGGAAACCACCAGCAGGAAAAAAGGGACTCACTTTTCGAGCTACATTTCAAGAGACATCCTTAGAATAAAACTGAGTCAAAGTAGGATGAAAGACTGCTTGCTTGGATCTGAAAATATGGATCTAAGTCAACTAGACATAATACAACCAATTCTTAGACTATCAAGACAAACCACCCCTTAGCTGGGATCCAAGTAAATCAGTCCTTCCCACAGTGCCTCCGTGGTGTTCCTCTGTTTCTGCTCTTCTGAGCACAGTGGTGACTCCTAGCCTTCTGCTTCTTCCCTCTGCGTTCACATTATATGTGATTTTCTGCTCTAAATCACATTGTTGTGCTTTTTCTCCCCCTTCTGTAAAAAGCAGGGTTTTGAAAGCTTGGTAGAGAGTCTAGTCCCTCTTTGTCCCCTAGTGCCCCATCGCCATCTGTGACAATTACCATGACTAACCACCTCACACCACCATCTTCCCCCTCTCACCAGGTCCATGGAGAGCTATGGGTGGCCTTGTACCCGGCATAGCCTGGGAACGCTGGTCAGAATTATGGTTTCCAAGGGTGGGTGTATGAAACCCAGCATTGATCTACCTGAGACTGGAAGCTCAAGAACTGAAGGAACACTACATGGGGACTGGACTTCACTAAGGTAAAAAGAAAAGGTCAGAAAATTGAAAATTCACTGTCAGTCAGGTTACAATGCACCATTTACCCAGCCCTCAATATCGGGCTCTCTTACACCTCTCCTTGTTCCCCACCATGCCTCTCAAACCGGACTTCCCAGAGGTACTTTCTGCTTAGCTCCGTATCACTGCTCCACGTACACAGCAACAGCCTTCTGCTGACCCTCTCACCCTCACATTGGGTGCCGCAGCCCGACAAACCCAACACCTTTCTGGCTGTCTCCACAGAAGCTATAGTTTGGCTCCTTCCTTTGACGAGAATTGTAAAATACCCAATTGCACCAAGCCTCCTGTAAATCTGCTTGAACAGAGCTCTGGAAAAAGAGGGCATGGCCAGGAAAAAAATTTTAGAAGAACTGATAGTAACCCTAATGACGTAAAAATTCCTATGGTGGGTGACACTGCCAAATGAGGATTTGCATCTGAAAAGGAACAGTTCGATTAATTTTAATGAAATACAGTCCCTAGTGCAGACGCCACTGAACTTTCACCTGGATATTAACTTCACAGAGAAATAGTCCTTTGACACCACACCTTGAGATAACCAAGAAAATCTCGTATTTTCTTTTTATATTTCCACTTGAAATTTTCTGCCCACAAATGCAACCCATATCTATAGATCTTGTGGGAAATGAACGAATGTGCCTTTATTGCATTGTCAGAAAACAGCCATCTAAAGGTGTGCTAAAAGTTAAGTGGTTCATATGGATGACAAGAAATCATTTATTGTATTCCTCAAATTCAGAGGACCCAGCCAAAAATCTTACCGTCATGAAAATCAGCTCACTGAAAACATTGTAAGAGAAGATGATGGCCTAGAATAAATCCTTACCGTAATTTTATTTAGAGACATTGCATTACTTCATACATTCTATTGCATGCATGTAAATTTAATCTATGCTGCTTGACACTATGTGCATATGATACACATAAGAATTATCTTAAGGCACTTTCTGCGTTATTGTGGAATACACATTCCATTGTAATTGATGGTATATAAGCCAATAGTTATAGTGTAAGGCATTAAGAATTTTGGATGGACATTTATTTTAATATTTTCCCAATGAAAATGATACATAAAAAGATCAATTTTATAACGAGCATTTAGTAACAGAAATCTTCTGTTCTGTTGCTCTGAAATGTTCTGTTGCAACATTTTGCGAGTTAAAAATACTCTTCCTCAGAGAAATACTATTCTGTACAGTGTTTAGAATGAGGTACAACCACCAGTGTGTATGATTCGGCATCAGTTCATATCACACAAACCTCACATTCTTCTCTTTTTGGCCCAAATAGGTGCACAATCTTTACCTTTTTATAGAGTTTGATGTTTCAAAAAGCCTAAAATATTAGCAGCAAAAAGGAGATGAAAATGTCAATCTTCTTCTGCCTTCCCTTCCCCTTTCTTTGATAATTTTATACACAATTCTGATGAAATCTCAAAAAATGTCAAGACTCATATAAAATATTTTTTGTAATGAAGCCCAGAACAGAGCACATTCATGTTTTCAGCTTTGTGGTAAGTATTTCACACAGCATTCGTAATTAGTTTTACATGTGTTTGGCTTACACTGATCTTTCTAAAAGAAACTAGAGCTTGCTTTTTTCTTTTTTTTCTTTCTTTTTTCCTTTTTTTTTTTTTTTTTTCATTCCTCAGCAGCAAATAGTAATTATTAAGGAGATTAGATAAGATTATCATAATGGTCCCTTTTGGCCCTAAATTATGTCCCAGCTAAGAATAAAACATTCCTATCTTTGATTACAGTTTGAAAGGACAAAATTTTAATATGAGATAAAACAGTCTGCTTAAGAATTTCAACTGAAAAGCAAAAATAGTCTCCTCCCTCTACCTATCCAATACATTCCTGAATTCTTCACAAGAAAAACAAGAAGAAATGCAGAAGGGCACCTTATCAACACTATACAAGTCTGTCCTCACAAGTTCTCCATCTTGCCAAGATCGTCCATTTGCTTCCGGAGCTTTGGCCCTTGTAAAGAAAAAGTACAGCAAAGGCCTTCAAAGTGTGTGTGGGGGTGGAGGGGGTGGGGGGATCAGTTTTGAGTTATACCCTCATTTTTTCAAAATGAGATAATTAGCTTTACCAAATGGAAATTATATCTCCCCTGGTCACAGTATTCCTTTAAAAAAAACACATCTTTTTTATTTGAAACATATGCATTGAAGCTGGTTAAATAGATGTTCTTCCTATTCTCTGCTCCTCCAAAGAAGGGGTTAAATCATACTATATAGATAATCTAACATGTACTTACACTATATGTTAACAAAAATAAAGTCCCAGATTATAAAGAGGACCGAGGAACCTGAAATGGGACTTAAGAACTAGAACACCAAAACGGCAGATTGTCACAATCACAAGTCACCTGGCAGCTGTGAGAGCATAAAGTCCCACCACTGCTCTGAATTCACCTTTTCTGCACATTGACCTAACATCCATATCTCAGCGTACTCTCCCTGTCAGTGCCAAAGTTCCTTACAGTAAGGGAATCTCACATTGCATTTCTACAACACCTAGAAGAATGCCTTCCTAATCTTTATTAGAGGCTCTGCTGTGCTAATAAAAGTGAGAGAGATATATACATGTCCCACTATATTTTTCTATATATCCCTATATATATATATGTATCTCCCACTGTATATTTTTATATATATAAAATTCCTTCAAATTAAGCTCCCTGTATTTAAGCAAGCATTATATAAAGTGCATCTTGCACTTTATTCTTCTGCTTGCAGAATAATGCAACATAAGAGAGCATAATGTAATGGATTAGTGAACCGAATCTCTGAAATGTGCCAGAGGTAGATCACATCTGTTATTAATAGTAGCAATCTGGCTTTTATAATGCCTTTCATAAAGAAGAAACCTAAATGCTAGTCAGTTTTAAACTGATAACAGCAACTATGTCAAATATGTTGGACTCGCTCTGTGCACGGTTGAAATGTGAGAATGCAAAGGCACTAGCAGTGCAAAACGACCTCATACAACCACAGCATACCTTACCCAGCTGGGAGATTGTACACAGTACTGTCCAAGGAGTAAGAACAAATCATTCTTTCACCTCTGAATAATTTTTCTGCAACAGCAGGGTTAGCTTTAATCAAGGAGGTTTTGCTTACAATGCACTTGAAAAGGCATGAACAGCTAATGCAGTGACCCAAACTAAATGCCAGCTCCATCATCATGAGTTGATGTTAGCCCCTCTATCAGCATCAAAGTTATTGCAATAACTAGGTTTGCTCTCCATACAAAATGAGGCTCTCCATACAAAAGATTCAGGATGTGCCCAAGTGGAAGAATGGTGACGATACCTCATCCTGAATACATTTAAGTGAATGATCAATTCTAGAAAACATGCATGCTGCACATCCCTGTGCTGTGCCTGTGAGCAAGAACAAAACCTCAAAGCATCTCAGCAGGAAAGGAGAAATATTAGCTCTACAGGCTAAGACTTTTATTACAGGCACAACCTGGCACTAAGGGTATCCAGCGACTCTCAGGAGGATGTGCCAGCCAATGACAGGGGCTTTTTTTCCACTTCTGCTTGGTCTCATCACTCTATTGAAATTATGGCTGAAACAGTTTCCCCACGTCAAATACTCAGAACGCTCCTTCTAATTTCCTTAACCTTATCACAGTAAGACTTTGTGCCAAGGAGTAAGTTTTAGCCCATCTCCACCATAGCAGATCTCCCACATCTTTAGTAATTACTTCAATTGCTAACCCCCACTGTTAGGGTGAGGCAGTATTCCCACTGCTCCCTTGGCTGTGTACTAAAATAGCCAAGGCTATCATGTGTGGGTAGGCGCTGATGTGTTTGATCTGCCTAACAGATCAAACTGAACAGATCAAATATCTTCAAGGAGACAGGTCTTAGACGTGACGTGCCAAAAAGCGATAGGAATAAAGTGCTTTTAGGTATGTGCACAAACAGATTGTAGCCAGACGGGAAATCGTAGAGCGGTCATAAACTGTGTGATGTACAGGGATCTAGCCCAAACAGGCATAGGCTGGGGCTGCACACAGGTTTTTCAGGCTCACAATTCTGGATGTATCTGACCTGTAGTTAAGACTACCTTAACCAACCCCCTCTGCATCCCCCATCTTTATGAATATCTACCCGTGATACTAAAAGTGTTCATACGTATTTTTTCATGCCATTTCTGA
The DNA here is from genome assembly GCF_929443795.1 of Astur gentilis. Classification (NCBI taxonomy): domain Eukaryota; kingdom Metazoa; phylum Chordata; class Aves; order Accipitriformes; family Accipitridae; genus Astur; species Astur gentilis. The sequence continues at coordinate 19,570,506 of NC_064891.1, forward strand.
TTCCTGACTTACCTCTTTAGCACCCAGAGTGGGGAGCTTATCTAAATGAGAAGAACAGTAATGCAGAGAAAAGTTCAAAAGCAGGCATGTGCACTACAGGGGTAGCTGGTGGAACTCAAGACAATGTGAATTACCATTCTGAAATTTCCCCTAATTCCACTGATGGCCAGAGCATCTTCAGCTATCACATCAGCATAATCCTAGCTGTATGAAGACTGAGCTCAATCACTTGAAAAATACCATAGGTTTTCCAAGTGCATTTATCACTTATGTTAAAACATCAGGGATACAATACTAATCCCCAGAAAATAATAAACTGAGCTGTCCTGTCAAATTTTTATTTAGACGGCCAGCAGTACTGCACTATAAGATCTTAACAGGATTTGAAAGTGTCCCCTCAGCAGGCTGCCATAAACATTTTGCTTCACTTTGAGAAAGCTGACTAGTATAGTTTATATTAGCTAAGTCACACCGGCCCGTTCAAGGACACTTCTTCTGTGGACTGGATGCCAGAGAGGAGTATAGGCTCTGGAACTGGAGCTTTGCCAATTTGAATAATATTATAAAAAAAAACAAAAACAAAAACAAAAAAAACCACGCAACCCATAACCCATGCTTTACCTTCCTCTTTCAAGTGTTGATTTAGTACTTTCAAGGATTCTTTTGATCAGTGACCCAAAACGTACACTGAAACCTAAGCAGTAGCTAAAAAGTACAGAAAAGGGACAGAGGCCTTGGAAATTGACAAGTTTCTTTCCATAAAAAAATACATTTTTCCATAGAAGTGATCTGAAGAGAAATGCTACAGTCAGCACAATGCATCTGTCTATTTGCTAAGTCTTGAAGAACATCATCAGCACTCCAGCCCAAAAAAAGTAAAATGAAACTACAATCACCCAGTTCTACAGGAAAAGATCAAATTGGGGGGAGAGAAGAGGAGATACAACATCTTTCACAAATAACAGAAAAGATTAATAGCCATCTTTAGCTTTCCAAGATTCTAAGAACAAGCACTACAAAGAAAAATATTTTGCTGCTCAATTGCCGAGTACCTTAAAAAACAGAGTCACTGGAATTGTTTTTTTCCTAATTAACAAGAAAAAAAAGACATACTTGTTCCCAGAAATTAGGAAACTTGAAAATTATTACAATGAGCATAGGAGAGACTGTCATGCACTGAAGCTTCTTTCCGAAAGTTTTGACAACAAGTATTTTTTCATGGGATCTTTCGGTAGCTTAATTTTCACAGCTTGACACTGAACAAGCTCCTCCAGTCTCCAAGCGCATTCAATGTAGAAGTGGGATTTTCCTTGGAGAAAGGTTGGGTCTGTGTCCCTCAGCACCCAGCACTGTCCTCTGGAGTCTGCCTTTGCCCAACACAATAGTCGCATCCCTGAATCATTTTGGGTTGGCTTCTAGGCTAGGACCTACATGACTTGGGGGCAACGGGAAACAATCAGCCAAGCACGAGCTGGTTAGCGGGGGTGCCAATGTGCCAGAATAGCTGATATAGTTTTAAGCATATGAATTTAGGAATACTAAGATTACAGAGGAACAATGTTATATTTGTATTAGGAACTGGAACAATTGCTACTGAGTTAGTATGCATGTTGGTAACTTCAATCTGCAAAGCCAGTTTACTGACTAAAGGAGATAATAATTTTATCATCTCATAATAAAAGAAAACCTGAACTTTCTTTCTCTATCAATATTAAAAGTTTCAGATTTTACCACCTGACATGAACATAACTTTGTTGATCTAAGAATGAAGTGACAGTTTTGTTCAGAAAAAGAACCTGATTTATAAAATAGAAAAAAAAACTGATTTTGTTCAAAGAATGAAGTTTTAATAGTGACACTGGAACAGCATGTAAAATACCATGAGAAGTCCCAGCTTTGGTACCCACTATTCTTTCATTCTATTTTCCATCATGCTCCATTTATACAAGGTCCACTTGAATAGGAAGGTAGTACTGAGCAGGACAGGGAGTGAGTGAAAGGAGCCATATCAAAAGCCCTAACTTCTGCCCTTCCCAGGCGACTGACTTTATGTGATGCTGCGTGCACGAGCATTTAACCTTTTAACGTCCTGTGAAGGAATTTACTATTGTTAATGGGTTTCTAAACATCTCTCTCCTCGCACATTTTATTCAGCTTGCAGTCATTGCTGGCAGACTGGTTTGTGCCTTTTTTTGGTTTTAGCATGAAAAAACATCATGACGAAATGGAACATGTCAGAGGTGATAGGACAATTGCTTAAATTAATAAATTTTTTTTAAATTCCACATTGCATCACTTATATTCTTCAGTTTAGTACCACACTTAAGCACCCATCAAGGCTTTTCTGCATTCTATTTCCTTTATTTTGAAGAGGATAAAGAAGTCTTGAAACTTCCAGCAAGCTCCTAATTTTGAGAACCTCTACAACCATACCTTTTTAAGCAACTTTCCCCCTTGAAGTTTGCTCTTTAAAGTCAGAAAGACCATATAGCTTATTAGAATATAAAGTGGGCAATGAACTGAATAGACTGCCAGCTAGAGTATTCCAGGAATTAAATAAGATGAAAATATTTCTTTCTGGATTCCTTTCAAGTTAATTCTGTGCAGGAGAAAGAATTCAAAATAGAATGCATTTGTTGAAAATTCTGCTAGTTGTCATCTAACAAGTTTGTAAATCTTTATAAATTTGCCAGTTAAAAGGAATGTGTAGTTTATATTTGACACTGGCAGAGTTCCAGGTACTATTAACCAGGCAATCCATAACACTTGGGGGAGGAACACAATAAATTACACCCAGGTTTGCATTATTTAAAAAGAAGGCTTAACTAGGTTTTGTATGCACAAGTATAATCTGATCTGTTTTTCCTTGCCTAATATAATACTTGTATAAAATACAATCTAAATAACAGTTACTATACAATAGCTACTAAATCTGTTCCCTTCCTCCACATTTCTACCTCTACATAGGAACCAGTGTGCTCTAAGCCTTCCACTAAAAGATATAAATTTTAGTAGATAACACTTACAGAAAAATTTTGGACTAGCCAGTGTGGTTGCTCTCAGTGGAATTGGTAATAATCAATATTCTGCTCCCCCTGGTCACCACCAACGCGTATCTGCCAGGCAGATCCCACATGATGAGTGTCCAGTCTTTCCTTTGTAAAGCTTGTGGTACTTACACTGCTCCCAAGATAACCTACAGAAAGCAGTCGTATCACATAACATGGCTGACAGCACCCACCACATAAAATACTAATGAAGACACCCAGATACATAGCTGGATAGCAGACGTTTCTAAACACGTTCCCAGCATGCTGCAAAAATGCTACATGTAGAAGTCTGATACAGTGCCAAATGCCATCAAACAGCTGGTTCAGATGCTGCTGTCAAGCTGACAGGAAGGTGCTGTTGTCAAGCTATGCTGGAGTAGCACCCAAACCCTCAGAAAGAGGAACTGGTTAGCTTCACAACATCCCCATTCTTAGCATCCTTCATTTGGGGGGGGGGGGGGGGGGGGAGGGTTTAAGATGTGCAGTGCCAAAAATGCACCAAAAGGTCAATAGGAATTTTCAAAAACTTCTGTCATCAAAAGAGTTAATTTACCCTTTGAAGATTTAGCCTTACACAAGAACCACAAGATATGTTTATGTCAAGATCCTTCTCCTTCAGCTTTCCTTCTCTTCCTAAAACATACCCGTGACTGTGAACCACCACTGTAAATTCCTCATGATTCCACACCATTACTGTACAACCATGTGAACTACCAAGCATGTTTGTAAATATTTCAGGCAGAATCCCGAGTTATTACACCACACTAAAAAGAGAACCTGGACCTGTGAAGCAGAAACAATTTGGCAGGAAGCAGAAGAGGAAGGGCAGCAAACATTTCCTCCTACCACCCCTCACTGAATATTAAGACTGCATCTGTCCCCTGTGATGTATATGAAAATATGACATCTCCTCCCAAACTGGTTTTGCCTTATTATTTTACTATATCTGGTCTGAAAACAGAAGCTCCTTTATCATATTCTGTAATATATATATATATATTCTGGAATAAACAACCATTGTCTCCAAGATGACAAAAATATTTCAAATATTTGGGGGGGGGGGGGCCTTACGAAAACATAGCTAAACTTTAAAGGAAGACACTTAAAAGGAAAGTGACTGCATACCACTAACCATGGCTGTTAGCTTTAATAATCATTTATTTCATTTACAAATATTTGGGGGGGGGGGGGTGTCTGTGCGTGTGTCTGTGTTTTCATAATTCTTCATTAAAAAGTGACAGTGCTAATAGTCTAGAAAAACTTTATGTTCTTTTTTAGGGCATGTTTTTTTCCATCATTAACTCTGAATGTCAGTAGGGCAAGTTTCCAATATTGTTCCCCTTCAAAATACTGTAATTACAACAGATCTCAAATGTTTCTGAATTTTTAAGGCAAGTGGATGATTCAAACCCATCTCAGCTTTTACTTTTCTCCTGTTGAATAACAGTTTTGGGAGCATACAGCACTTTCTTACGTGCTCTCAGCAATAAAATGATGAAAATAAGCAACTTATTTGCTATGGACAAGCTGTGTTTCTTGAAAGCGGTACAAAGCTCAGAGAGCCTGAAATGCATTACAGGAGTCAGTGGCACGCTCAAGCGATGGATCTCAGGGTCACATTTGGCCCTATGCCTCAGAAGGCTACCCAAGAAAGGCTGAGAATATTGCCTTAGAAGTATATAATTAAGTGATAACATCATTGCCCCTGTGTTCTGCAAAGCTGTAGTCCAATTCAGTTGTGATAAGCCACTTGTTTTCCAGCCTTATAACTCAGCCACTGAACATTCAATTATTCCATCATAAAGCAAATGGGCAATGATATTATTGTTGCTATAATTCCTAGACCAAAAAAAAGTTAAACTTGCTAAATTAAAACAACTAATTGCCCCTCAACTCATGTTAAAATGGTAGCAGGTAAGCAGATTAGTAAGTCATTTCAGTCAAGTACCTTGGAAACAGATGGTAGTCTTAATGATATATACCTTGATAGAGTCTTGTGTAAATTACAGAAAATAAGAAAAACCATCACTTTTCAAAGCTTTCTTGACCTCTCTCCCAATGGAAATTGGGCCACTCAGAAGACAATACTCCCACACCAGCTTTTCTGCATCCCTAGGAGCACATCATTTAACCAGGCCTGAGCAAAACTGCAGAGCTGGTGCTTAAGACTGTGGCTCAACTTTGTCCTTCTAAATAAAATGCAACATATCCTGACACAACTTACAGCAGGGTCACAACAACAAGATCTTAATTGGAACAGAGGGAAAAGGCTAATCTTCAAGACAGCACCCTCTGATCTCTGTCCCCATATTGTCTTCCTAAGGTTCTCCTTTTGTAAGGAAGACACGCATGCTTCCCATACATATACAGGATGTCATTTCTTTATTTCTAGATATTTATCTGGCAGTCTGGTGGTACTGAAATTCTCAATGTATGAAATATAAAATGATGCACAAATTAGTAACGTTGATGGTACCACCACCTCAGCAACCTTGTGTCAGTATCCCAAGCTCTGTGATACACATAAATTCTGTGTGTCCTGAGACAAGGGATTTCATTTGGGTAGTCTCCAACAAGAGCTACAAAAAAGGATGGTAGTCCAGTACCGCACCATGGTCCAGCTGCCAATAAAAAATTAAATCTTTCCGAGTTTCATTCTCAGCCCCTACTTGTAAAATTGGATATTACTGCTAAAGCTTTTACAGTCTCATTGTGCTACTTGCTAGTACCAGAGCTTGCTTTCTATATCAGTATCATGAAAAAGCACCCCCCGAGTCCTAGAAGAGCTGATCTCATCTTCTGGAGTTCAACATGTGAGCCAACCTAAGTTATCACAGATCCAAAATAATATGCAGATACTGAATTTTGTCTCATAACTCCAAAATTGCTCCGAACAATGTCAATGTGAGGCTGGGGTATGAAGTTTTACTTACACAAGCCAATGTAGTTTGCAGCCTATAAAGTCCCACGAGAATCTTAATGACACAAAATGATGTGGTCCTCTATTCCCTATGTAAAGCAAGGAGAACAATTTCCACGGTAAATTTTCCTGAGAATTATGCGAGGACAATATTCAACACCATAAAACCAGCATCCACTGAACTGTCAGGATACAGTTTGCCTTCCCTGGCAGCAATGTGGGCTCTGGAGAAGCCCCAACCCCCAGCCTGTATTCCTGCTGCTCACTCCCATGCCAAGGCCCTCCACTCAGCTGTGCCAACCCTCCTAACTCTTTGGTGGACCACAAAGTAACCTGAATCCCTAGTCTCAGCCTTTTCGGTATCATTATCTTGGGTCTTGGACAGTTTTCTGGTATGGATCTCCACAGGTGGTCTCACAAACTATTGCATTTGTGCACAAGTGATGAGGGGCCCCAGACGGGAAAAGTAAAAAATGCAGCTGAAAAAAAGGTATATAAATCCCCATCACGGTTTCCTCTCTTTCAAGAAGCTGGGCATTACGTACTCGCTTTTCAGCACAACTCCAATCTCAACAGAACTGAGACAATCTCAGTGAAATCTGAGTAACTATTTAGCACAATTCTTGTCAGCTTGTAGACATTTAAAACAAAGTTCTAAATTTCATGTCTTAATGGTTGGCAATATTCCTCAGAGTAAAATTTTATATATTCACAAAAGTGCCTAAGAGGCTAGGCCCCAGAATCTGACACCAAAAAGTAGCTACTGGCCGTTTATAGTGGTGTTTATTCTAAAATGTCTTTAAGTGGGTAATTATTTGGGTGAGAAAATCCTACAAAGATGAGACAACGTAGCTTTTAAAGAGATCTTCTCCTGTTAGTTCAGACATTTTGCGTTTGTTGTAAAGTTTGAATGCAAAGCAGTAACATGGAGGGGAGAAAAAACACCCCATGCCTCTGTATGTAACATCACACCGACTTTGTGGAACACCACCACACTAACCTTACATTCTTGTTGCAGGCAGAGATCTAAAAATAGCTAATGCCTCCATGTGTTTTACAAACCAGGAAATATTTAAGCAAAGTATGGGCTGTGAAAGAAGATGAAATAAGAGCACATTAGAATAAGGGTGTTTGGAGAAATTTTTATCTTATTGATAGCTGGGAACAGAGCGAGAATTGCCAAATGCACTTCATGGACATACGTGGAAAGGCATACCAAGCTCAGCCCTTTGTTAGATGTTATTTAAATAATGATTCATTGTTATGATTGATAAAGGTCACAGCATACCTATTTCTAACATTTCAGCCCTCACTTAGTCTGGAAAGCTTTGTCACCATAACGCAGGTTTTATCACCAGAGATTTATGTGTGGACACTCACAAATTCAGAGCAAGCCAGCAAAACTACCTTTTTCTTTTTTTTTTTTTTCTTTTCTTTTTTAAATGAGCACTATCTTCTTATAAAGCCATGAGCCCTCAGCTAACAAGTAACTGTGACCAAAACCCCAATGCAGTCACAACTGCTTGTCTGTACTGTGTAGCAGATGAACTCTGCAGTAGGCTCTGCAGTCCTGCTTTCCTGTTGCTAGAGCAACTGGAGTTACTGGATATTACTGGAGTATGCCAGAACTCCTTGTCCCTCCACTGGCCCACGTTTCATTTCCACGGAAACCACGGCACAGGGAGAGGGACACAGCAAGGCATACGTCAAGCGTAGGTGTTTGGAAACCATGCCCTGGTCCCGCACTTCAGCTATAGGCTCTATTTTTCATGTTGAAGCACAGCTGCACCCCAGGTTTAACCCCACAACACCCACACTTCCATGGTGTCACGACTTCAAATTCTACTACCCAGGTCTTCTGCACTGGGGGTGAGGTGGGAGAGAGACAGCTCAGGGCTCCTTCTGGATCTTAGCAAGAAAGCCCAGCAACAAATGGCTTCATAAAATAGCTGGTTTGAAAGACTGAACAAAAAGAGGAACATAGATACCAAGTAAATCTTGTGACCATTCGGATGCTGGGAACCCCGCATTCGTGCAGCATCAGACAGACCCTGGATGGATTTGCCTGCGGCACAGATGCCGTCCATGGAGAGAAGTTCCTATTTTTGGGTCATTTCAGCTACTATATAATTTTCCTAGAAGAAAACAACCCTCTTCATCATTTCTGCTGTCAAACAGAAAGGATGTTGGCTCGAGAGCTTGCTGCTGCACAGTTAAAGGCAAGGCCAGGCAGGTGGCTCCAAGTGGGAGCTGCCCCCAGGCTCCTCTGTTGCCGTGAGTGGGCTGAGGTGACCCTGCGGCCAAGGGGTCTGTGCAGCACCGCACAGCCTGAAGACCAGGATGGACACGCAGTGTAACGCAGCACAGCACCAGCCTGCGCCTACCCAGGGTAGCTGTTACATGGGTCACCGACTCCTGGACGTACAATGGTCCCTTGGCGAGGATCGCCACTCCGGGTCAGCGTGACCGGCAGCCTTGCGCCACTGCCCTGCCTGCCTACCACCTCTGCAGCTCCCGCGCAGCGCCAAACCCTCAGGGTGATTTTAAAGCGAATGGGTACTAGTGTCATAGAATCAGTTAAGTTGGAAAAGCCCGTTAAGATCATCGAGTCCAACCGTGAACCTAACACTGCCAAATCCACCAATGCTCTATCCAAAGAAAAAATACCACCATGTTTTATCATTCTACCGGGAGGAGAGAAACAAAAGAAATCCAAGAGCGTCTCGGCATGGGAAGGGGATTAGAGGCAGGCAAGGACAGCTCAAGCCCAGCTGCAGGGAAGAAAGGGATGGGAACACTTCTGAAGACACCTCAGAGAGGGCTGTGAGCCATGGACTTCAACAGGGACAGTCAGCGGCTTCCAAGAGGAGGTCTCTGAAGCTAGCCTAGCACAAGAGGAGGTCACAGCACAAAACATCAGGAGCCAGCCCAGCGATTTTCCCTTTCATACTTCAGGGGGGAACCACCCACACTCTGCTCCATACCGCTGATACTTCACGTGAACTGGACAACGTGCGCTTTCATGTACACAGCAAGGGAGAGGAAGGAGATGCCAAGGCTGGTATCGACCCATCTGAGAGTGCCTGGAGCCCCTAGAAACACGACAGGACTGCAACCTTACAAGTCATGAGGAATAGTCAGGAAAGACTAATTTCAGAGATCCCTGTTTTTCTTAACTTTGATGTCCCTTCTTATTTGAAAAAGGCAATTCTCCCTGATTTCTGATGTTTTTCATTTCACAAACATGAGATTACTAGTATTAGATAAATCCAGAGCCACTAGGCATTATTTTAATTCTACGCTATTAGAAAGTAATTTCAATGCAAAGCATTTTACAAGCAAAAGCAAAAGAAAAGAAAGAGTGACTTATACTATACGAGAGAGAGAGAGAGAGAGAGAGGGAAGGAAACAAATATCTCTTTGCAAGGGTTTGGGTGCCTGCTGATAGGTGAGAACGAAGCATGCAAGGAGCTGTGAGATTTATCCTTTGCAAAAATTCTGGGTTGCAAAAACATTGAAGAGTGGAAAAGGCAAAAACATGGCCTGTTTTCCCTTGGTATTCCTAATTCTTTCATGCTAATCCAGCATTAGACAACACACTTCTTGAGTGTCCCATGATGTATTGCACCAGAACATGGAAAGGAGGTCACTGCTTTTTCTATCCAGAGAATACATCAGCTTCAACTGCTACAGCAATCAGCTGCAAGGTGATACATAATCATTAGCATCCTGATGTCAGCGATGTCCCCAGACCACATGTATGTTAACTGTTACTCGATAACAAAACTTAGAACAGCACAATTTTGCAGTGCAAATCTACGTCTGTCGAGCAATCCTAATGACTTCTGTAGGACTTGAAGAGGAATGTACTCAGCACAAGTGAGCATGCAGCATAAGTTATAACATAAATAATAACTGGAAGTCACAAAATGCAGCAGATAAAACCAAAGCATTGCACAATGACTATTCATCATAGAAAATATTAAAGTACAGTGTTAAAAACCAGCATGGTTTGCCTCTTGACAAAAGTCTACAGGAAACCTGTACCTTTGCAGGAAAACATCATTAATAGTAGCTGAAAACTGAATCCCATCCATATTTCTGCTTGTGGGTGTAAAGTGCTGCATCCTCATTTTCTACTGAAGAAGAAAGGAGCAAAATTCAAATCACATAGTCACTTAAAAGTATGCTGGCTCCTTTGTCCTTCTTCCTTTGAAGCTTCCATCTTGCAGGGGCATCAAAGGATGCAACTTCTTTCTTTATTGTGGCAGATCTAACAAATTCTGTTCTTCTGAAGGATTTTAACAGGCTCACAAAAGGTCATAACAGTATGTGAAAGAGCTGGATGGGAGCAGAAGAACATCAGCCTATCTTGCTGCAACATCTGCAGGTGAGGCAGGATGGGCCTGTGGAAGGGACACAGCGTTGCTAATTTAGCACTGTAAAGACTGGGATGGTCTTAAGTACGGTTGCAGGATGAAGGACTCTGTAAATATTTACAGACTTTTTAGAAGACACGAGTTTGGTGCAGACCATACCACAAGGCTTGAAACTGGGTTTCTGATGCATCTAGGGGAGCTTCAGAGATAGAAGGCTGGTTTATTTCTCTGCTGAAGCAGGAGCCTTTTGCCAGCTTTGGCTGCAGTTCACAGTGTTGCCACGGGGACTGGAATATTAATACTCAAGGGAAAGGCCAGAATCTGAATTTTTTTGCTCTTATCTTTCGTAGACAAAAAAAAAAAAAAAAAAACAAAAAAAAAACGCAACAAGTATTTTGCACCAGTTTCTCAAGAGCTTTTATGAGTTCAGAGTTAAAAATTATGCTTAGGAGGATCATTTTTTTGTCAGCTAGAATTGTCAGTTCGGGTGGTTATGTCTGAGAACATATCAGTGACAACATATGCCAAAGATATAGCTCAAGTTTTTACAGATTTTCTCCTCCAGATTTTTCAAAATAAAACAATGCCGCAAAAAGCTGACTGCATACCACTGTGCTAAACTCATTCTGTTAGACTCGTAACTATACCGTCTGATGGCAGGACTCTAAAAAGAAATCTCTTAATAAATCTAATACATCTATATGCCTGATCACGACCTGCTTATTTCAGCTTGTTAACAGAGCCTGAATCATCATGTTGATAGTGGTTTAAATGAATCATTTTTGCTCGTATAAGTGAAGCCTGTTAAATATCATGACAAGTTTTCTCTGAGAATTTGAAACTGACCCATCTCTTACAGCTGGAAGGAAAAATCCCGTGATCCATGCTGCACCCAGCCTGACAAAGTCATCATGCCCCACTTTTAATGAGAGTCACACTAATTGCCTGTGCAGGGCAAAACAAATCAGGATTTAAAAAAGCTAAAATAAAGTACAAAGAAAGGCAGACTACAGGCTCAGACTTGAGGTGGAATGCAAGCTCTTGCTCTGACAATATTAAGTATTACACCTCCAGGGCTGAGTAAAACCACAAATAGCAATCACCCTGACATCAGATATTAAAAACACCTCTAAAAGGCACCTTACTTGAAAATACATTTATAGCCCCAGCACAAGGGAATGGTTTCCCTCCAATTTTTGTGAGAAAAATAAAGCATTAAGTTCTGCTAAAAAACCCACCCCATACTAAGGGATCTGTTTCTCCTGAAAGAGGAAGATTATTCTTCTCCTGAAGATTAGATCTTAATTTCTTCAATCTATTCAATACATTGCTTTTGCACTACTGGAAAGCACTGGGTTTCCTCCTGTTGTGGAAGTATGGAGATTTTGGAGGGTGCTGTGCAACAAAATAAAGCTCAGCCAGCAAATGAGCAGTAGTCCCATTCCCCTTACTCATGGGAGCTGTGTCAATTAAAGTGAGTTGAGGACTTCATCAGGAGAGCGTGCACTGCATTAAACCCCCAAGTGAAAGTCTGCCACTCCTCTGAAGCCAAAGGTAGAAAGAAGCTACTGAAAATCCAGAATTCTTCACATGTGAAAGAGCCAGGTTAGAAAAAAACATGCTAACTCCTGAGTTGGAAAAACACTCCTTTTTAAGTGGCTGTCTGTTATACTAAACAAGAACGCTGGTTTCCTTCCAAACATTTCTTTCCTGCCTACGATATTTCAAATATCCAACAAATTTCTTGCTATTTCCAGTAGGTTCAGATCACCCTAAATCTATACAGCACCCTGCAACTCTCCCTGGAGCTTCCTTCAACTTCAGCCTCTGCCCATGGACCAAGAGGGAGGGGAAAGCAGGCAGCAAGGAGGATAACAGGACTACTTCAAATTCTCTCCTTGATTTGTGATGCTGAGGTTATGCCTTCCTGTGCTGCGGGAGTTGCCTCTGCAAGGCTGTCCCAGGGGCAGCCACAGCCTGAGAGTCCCCAAAAAGCAGGTCCTGAAAGCTACTGAGAAGTCATGGGGCCACAAAATGCGAGTCACACAAGACTTTCCCCACAAAAGACAGCATAACTTTGAAACAAATCTCAGGAGAATCTCCCAGCTTCTTCAAGGGAGGGAAAATCCCAGCCACTGCTGAAGTCAGTTCCATTTCAGCATCATCTAGCCCAGTTATTTCCCTACGTGACAATGTTTTGTTTGAATTCCTGTCACACTGGTGGTTGATGGGGGCTGTTTACCAGCTGGATGTCCTCTCCTTGGGCTAAGTTTCAATGTTTTGACCTGCAAGTCACTTTCCTGAGTTGCCACACAGGCCAGCAACAAACAGGAGAGAGCGCAGCAATACAACAGCACACCTAGGAGAAGGACAAAATGTTTACAGCAAGGAACAGAAATGTCCCTGATGAAGTACATTTACGAGGACATAGATTTTGTCTCCAATTACCTGTGCTCTTGGTTCTTTCTCTATTTGTGGGGAAGAGAAGCTTGCCCCCTTGATTTTGGCATTCTCCAGCTCTCTTCATTTGTCCTCATTTCACTTCAAGCCTCCAGCTCCCTCCATGAGTTATCCCTACCCCCAGGAGGACACGGCAGTCAGTGCACACTGGTGCCACTGAATGAAGGTGGCGGCCAGCAGATAGACATTGTACTGGTCACGCATGTCCTCGCTGGTCTCAATACCCACTTTCCTACTGCTTTGCAGGTGACAGGCTTCTTTGAGAGCATGGTTAAAACCACTAGAAAGTACAGCCACTTCTCCATGTACAAAACAGATCCCGCTGCTTGAAGTTCAAAAAATTGATTACTAAAGAAACTTGCTTTGCAGTTGTGTCTGTACCAGGCAAACAGTCACTGAAATCAGGGGTGGAAATCTGTGCATTTAATGTGCTACATGAAAACTGTGCTACTTGGACTGCCCCACAAAACAAACCATACATTTTGTTTGCAGCTGGAGGAATGAAAAATAAAGGATGCTCTTTGAAGAGCCTAATGCTAAAGGATAACAAAAAAAAAACGCTGGGTAGCTAGGCTAGAAGAGGGTCCTCAAATGCAGTACATCAACAGAGTAGAATCTGAAGCATATTCCATATTTGTGCCATGTAAACAAATTTCCTTGGTATGGGTAGGCTGTGACATTACCACGCTTTCTGCATTCTAGTATCTTCTGTTCAGGGAGTGACAAATAGACTGGGCTTGACAGAGAGCGTTAAAAGCATAACAGTCTGTAACCCACACTGCTGAATCGCTTGCTTTCCGATTCACAACACAGCATGGCTATTTTTCTTAGAGAGAGATTAAAAGAGAAAAGTAAAGACAACTTTTGTGTCATTTCAATTTCAAATATGATACAGTGGGGTGGCAGAAGTTGATAATACACATTTTACAGCACACTAATTACATCAGAAGCACTTCAGTCTCTTTTTAGTTTTGTTTTCCCCTTTGCATCTAAACACCTTTTTTGCCTTCATGTTCATCAGCATTTCTTCCATATTATTCTTTCTTCTTTTCCATAGTTTTTTAAATTAATCTCCCCTCTTCCCTCTTTATCTCTCCCCTTCCTAATCCCTGGCTTCAGTTATCCATCCATAGAGCCTGTCAGCTGGATTTTGTTTCTCCTCTCCGAGACAAAGAAAGACCTTGTTTTCTTTGTTTTTCTTGCTATTCTTTCTCTGCCAGCACAGACAACATTGAATGCCAAAGGCATTGCACAGTCTAAAGTAGAGATCTTGTATGACCACTTCCCAAATATATCTTCATGGGTATTCTATCATTGCCTTAAAATCATGTTATACTTCAATTTTTCCAGCTTTCCATCAGTTATTTTATCTTATTTTCCCTCTGAGTCAGAGCAGTTTTGCAGGCCATGCACAAACCTAGATTGGGGGAAGAAGAAGGACTGTTTAGACTGGGTGTCCCTGCCTGAAGTCACCGAGGAGTTAATCCAGACCCAGCAAAACCAGGTTTAGAAGCCAATGCTCCACAAGTTCAAGGCCTATCTTTAATGTTTATGTCTAATACCACACCAGAAAGGGCTTACAAGAGAAAATATTACTGTGAATCTGGATCCTTCACACAAAGAAGATCCTCATCCAATTCTCCATCGGCTTCCAGGGAGCAGCATGCTTCACTCCAGAAGTTCAGACACTCACCTATGCTTACACTCAATTATCTACTGTTAGAACTCACAATTTAAGCTATTGTTTCACCTACAACAGCACCCGAGTGCAATACAGTAACTTTCATTGGTTCCAATATTGTTTTAAGTACCACCTCAGTCTTCCCTCTTCATAAGACTGCTGATGGTTTGGAGCTACTCTGGATTTAGCAATTAAGATGAGACGATCACTCTTTCAGAAACAGAAAAAGAAGTAGTCTGGGTTCCTGTTATGAAACCACAAAACCACCTTGTCATTATTGAAGCATCACACATCACAGTGGAAGTTGGCCTTTGATTTTGCAAACTCAAAAAATAGCCAAAGATACCCAACATCAATTTTCAGAAATTGTCACATGTTACCGTTGTGAATGAGGTACCTCAGCATGGCCACAGACGTTTTAGTAAAGGCAGGATGTGGATAAGTTAACTGCACAACCTGATGTACTGAAGCAAGTCATAAGACTAAAACTTGAAAGGGGGAAGTGGTGAAAAACCAAGAACATGATTTTCCTGCGTGAGCACATCCACACAGATTTATGACTGAATTTTGGAGGCACTAATCATGACTAATTTGAGAAGAAAAGGCAAAGGCGGCTGTGACATCTCAACAAAACCCACGGGACATTCTCCTCAGTACCCACTCTCACCAGACAGCCCATTTCTCAACCCAACACACGCTGCAGCTTTACGCAGCGTCGATGCGCAATACCGCATCAACCTGGTAAGATGGGCATGTGTCAATTGTGGACCTTAACTTTACTGAAGCAGATAAAGTACATTTAAATACTGTAGAAGAAACTCTGACCACCATACCATATTTTAGGATGAGAAGGGAAAGAGCTACCAACAGAAAATACTGTGGCATAATACTTCATGTAGCCACAATGTAATTATCCAAACTGGACTTAGTCCAAACATCAGAGTTAATAAACTTTCTACCGTGAAAAGTACCAAGAAATTTTTAGTGACAACAGGTGATTAGGACCATGGGTTAAGTCTCACACTACAGTAGCTCAGAGGTCACTGCTTCAAGAATGCTGCCAGCACACTGATGAAAACAGTTTTTATTCACAAGCTCAAACATCTTTTTACTGACGTGCATTTTAATGCTTACATAGAGCATTGGGTATTTTAGTACTGAAGTACCAGTACCATCGTAAGATTAGTTTACACATGTGTAATATATCTATTACAAGGAGAAAACAATTTAAAGCATAAATTCAGAAGCACCATCTTGATGTAAACCTATGCTAGTATTTTTGCACATAACCCATTCTTCAGGACGATAAACTTTTTTCTCCAAAAAGCCTTGCAGAGCAGGACCCATGCACAGTTTCAGGTGAGTTGTCCTGTTGTCTCCAAGTTTAAAATTGCATTCAAGCCAAAAACTGCATTATGTTTAGGGCCTAAAAAACTATCTTCGGACTAGCCTCTGTACTTTGTTCATTTCATGACCTATTTTGCCACTATGGAGGGATGCAAGAATTCCCCATGCTGCCTTCCATTTTATGTATCACAGAAATTACTATCTAAATTGTATTACATATTCCAGGGATTTTAAATGAAGGCAGAAGTATTTTTGCAACTGCAAGGAATTCATGAGAAGATATTTAAAAATCACATATGCATCCTCCTGTGGAGAGCTGCAGAGCCAGGCACGCACCTTTTGGCCACATAGCTCAGCAGCAGCCCTCCCACTCTCCTCACCCCAGCAACACTTGGGGAAAGAGATAAATGCCGATAGCCTGGGCCTGCACTGCCTTCCCAGTCAGCTGTGCAAACTGTGCAGAAATCCTACTAAGAACAAGGTTTTAATCTTGTTCCAATACCCTTTCTCCCAACCCCATGCAGGCAGGCAAGCCATCCCATCTCCTGCATGCCTCTGCTAAGCCTCAGAAGTCCTTTGTTGTGCTTCCGACTGTGTTGCCTGTAGCCCAGTGTTTTTCCTTTGAAGACTTACATCATAATTCCTCTCTCTATGGTTTTAGTGCTTCGGTAAAGGGTTTTCTTTGTCTTAAGTAAGTGTTGTTACAAACCCAAAAGTATGTTTTTAAAAAGCATCTTCCCCGTTTGCAAGCCAACACACTGTGATGCGACACTCCATCCATGAGATCTAGTGTTACTGAAGGAGGGAAAAGGTCTCTACACATTATCAGAATACTCTTCTCACCACTTTTCTTTGTTTCTAATTCCATTTACTGAAAAAAACTTCTAATTTTACAGTGTCAGTTGTTTAGTGATATGCCACCAAAAATCAAAATAACATTTGCCACGAAATGCAGATATGTATATTACAGAAATATAAGGACTTACAACAACTGATCTACACCTGGAAGTATGAAAGAATAACAAGAAAACTTGTATTTTAAATGTTGAGTCTTTGTCTTACTGCAGCTTTGTCTTTCAGCAGCTGGTCTGAACAGAAATGACTTTGCACAACTTTGTGACCCAAAGCCACCCAAAACTCAATGGAAACAAAGCAGCTCAAAACCAAGTTCCGAATACATCTCTTTCTCCTGCCCTGTGCTATTAGCATTTGCTTTTTTTGCACCAAAAAGAGAAAAGGTCTATGTGCAAAATAGGGTCGAGCGCATTCACAGTTCAGAAAACTGAGGCTGAACATCGTCTAGGCCACCGATCACAGAAACGAATTTCAGCCGTGTGATCTACATGATAAAGTGCACCTCACCAAAGCTCAGCCATGATGGAGATGGGTCTCTCATAGGTATATTCCAGCACTTTTTGTCAACAGAATAAAGGAAAAACGTCACAGAGCTACCAGAACTGCACAGGGCCCATCTACATGATGGGATTTCCCTCAGAGTAACAAGTGGTTATTCACCAAAGAAGTTACTTCATAAATGCTGACCTTACACCCAGGCTTTTGTGCCAGGCTGACAGTGAAGATGACACCCAGCTGTATACATCAAGGGAGAAGTGTTTACTAGCACGGTCCGGGACTGGGAAAGCCCTGTTCCCACTCAGGCAAAAGGTGACCTTGCCCTATAAAACTCCTACACTTGAAACTCAGTTTATAAATCAACAGGGAAGATACTGAACCTCCCTCACAGCATCAGTGCTGCCCTGCACAGAGCCTTTGGCTGTTCCAATGGAGTAGAGGAATGTTGGGGGCTGGGGAGGAAACATTGGTAATTTGTGCTTTTTATTACAGTGCCTACTGCTGCTGCAGGTAACACAGGTAAAGCAGCTCACAGAGAATGTACAAACTGATTTGGGATTAATACTTAAGGGCCTGTGAGAATTACATTTCTGCTAAAGCTTCTTTTAGAATATGAAATATACTTTTATTTAAAAGCCATTTATGAAAATGACTGGGATTTACTGATACACAAATTTGTGCAAGACCTTGGAGAGCAGCCTCTCCAAACTTGTACCGATTAATATCTCTCTTTATCATGCAGCAGGTGCTTTGGACTGCCCATATAAGGTTTTCTGCTCAGTAAAAGACATCTTTGTTAAGGAAGTCTTCTCCTGAGCCTAAGATGGTTGGGATGCCAGCTAATAAAGTCACACAGAGAAGTGGGACAGAGATGCAAAGGGAAATGGTGGCAAGATAGCACTTAGGATCCAGCAAAAGAATAGGACAGGGCTGGGGGGGAAGATGCAAAAGCTGACATTTTGAGCATGTGCATTTGAGGAGGCTGTTACATGGAGGCAACTGTGCTGAGTCTAAACTCTCTTTGTTCACATTTGTGCAAGATGATGACAACCAATCCCAGGAACAAAACCGTGCCTTAGCTTTAAGCATCCCCTAACAGCCAACACAAGCACAAGCATGCTTACTGCTTGCCCTACAGAGCTGCTGGTAGCTTCACGATAAAGGCCTAAGGCTCCAGGACCTTGCTCGAGCTGCCAACCATGTCACAGCTCCAGGCAAGCAGGCACATCCTCAGTCAGAGAGTCATCTTTCCTACCCACGTTACTTTTTTCCAAGCTATCTTCATGCTGTTCCAGACACGAAGCTCAGTGCAGAACTTCATGCTAAAAACCTGTCCCCCTCCCTCTGCAATTCTGGAGCAATGCTAGAGGTGTCATTTCAGTCTTTGATCTACTACTCCCACCTGCTGTCTCACTGGAGCCCTGCAAGCTACCTCACTTGAGACCAGACACAAGGGAGATTAGTTTCTCGGTCTCCATATCTGTTACTCTTCCTTTCAGAATGAGCTGGGGTATAATCTTCAGAGAAGCACAGATGTAAATATAAACCATCACTATGGCAAAGGGCTTGCCAAAAATACATACATTCTTGAGGTATCATGAAACCACCCATTTAATGAAAGCGAGGTGTAGGCTGCCTGGATATGAGGTGAAGACTCCACAAAAAGCAAGTTGCAAAGGGAAGCTTCTTCGTGTGAGAGACAAGGCAAACATCATGTTGGCCCCACACTCTTCTTTTCCTCCTGGCCAACTTCCCAGGCATATGTCACAGGCCAAGAGCCTTGGACCAGAAAATCCTTTCCAGAACAAGCGAAAACCAAAGTCCTGACAACCTGACATTTTGCACATGACAAGAATGCAGGAGCAGACCATAGGAGGCTTAGGCAAATCCAAAAAGGTATTTTTGGCTTCTACCTAAACAGGCAGAAGTCCTAGCTACATGTAGTTCAAGGGCTAAAGTAGACATGGGCAACCTAACCATGCTGGTACCTCACAGATGTCTCATTTCTGGTCACGGGAGATGCAAGGAGCACAGTTACAAAGCACTCCCATAGCAGAGGTCTGGTCCCTTTCCTGAAAGTCACACTAGCGCATCATTAGACCATCAAATTACTTCACTATAAAGGGACATAGAAATAAATACAGCTATGTTGAAAGTTGGTTTGAAGCAAAATTATACCCACTTCAAAGAGGAACAAAATTTCCAAACATACTCCTGACTCTATGCCACAGCAAGGAGCTGCATTCCGCAGGCTTAGGTTTTTCCACATCAAAGCAAGGCAGTTTAAAAAGATAGTGGCATAAACAACCCCATACTTTTTGATACACAGGGCAAGAGGAAGATACATGAGCGGACAAAAGCCCTGCAGCATTCTGTTGCTCTGAACCACCCAAGAGATGAGAAAGAAGACCTTCTGTGCAGAACGTGTCAGTACATCTAGCCATTCAGATGAGATACGTCCAGTACATGTAAACACAGGAGGGTGGGTTTTTTCATGTCTAGCACAAAAATCCATATACAATGATAAACAATAAAGCAGATGAGAAAGCATGGTCTTAGAATAAAAGGTCTGATTGTCCCAGAGACTCTCCACTTTCTCTTTCCATGGTCTTCCAAGCTTCATTTAAACCATATGTTTTACTACAGCTCTGAGTGCTCAACGCTCTGGAAAACTGCACCAGTAAATTAGAGGACTGTTTATGTCTACTTGTACAGAAATCCTTCCTGTGTTGGCTACAGTAATGAAGGAGTAAAGCTTTCACTTGCTGCAGTGTTGCTAACTATTTCTCTAACGCATCGCTGCTTGGAGTTTGTGGAAAGATCAGTCCTTGGCGAGACAGGAACTTTGCTAAACAAGTACTTACAGGCCCATTTGGAAAAGGTTTTGTCTAGCTCCATTCCCTCTGTTTAAGCTCAGGAAGAACTGCAAGCCCCAAGTCTGCCAATACGCCTCTATTAATATTTGGAGAATTAGCTGTTTTATTAGAGAAAAAGGCCAGGCAGTCAGGAAGAGATTTTGTGAGCTCAGACTAAAAATAGTAGTGAGCATTTATTCATCTGTAAGTCTGTTTATCTTGGATAGTTTTTCATTGATTTTACTGGGGCTTTTCCAGGTCTATAAGCTTGAAAAGCTTTTAACAAATAAAGGTACTACTTTGTCAGATGGGCTGTTTCCAAGCTTTCAAAGCAAGAAGCTCCCTTTAACCTTTGTGGCAAGCCCATCAATAAAAGGGATGATCAAAGAGGGCAAAATTCTATCCTTAGCAGTACAGATCTGTATAATCACACATCCCCAAAGAGTGCAGTCTCCTTTCCCTCAGCACACATGCAATAGCCAAATAATCAAACAGAAAGCAGGACCCAGACATGTATGCCACATGCACATTGAAGTGTGTCCCGATCTTCTAGGTAAGCAACACCACCCTGGATTACTGCAGTAAAAGAGATGATTTAGAAGATGGTAGGTCATACAGAAGTAGGTAGTATGCTGTTGGAACCGTACCTCCTTTTGCATTAGACCTAATGCTTGTCTAAAGAACTGTACCAAAGCATTAATTTAATGTGTGCTATAAAACACTCAAGAGGTACTTAGCTTGAAGGATTCGTAACTGAAATGCAAACTCTTCTGATGTAAAAGGCAGCAACAATCATAAATCAAATGGTAACCAAAAAGCTGGGGGAGAAGGCTAAGTGTGCTGCTGTGCTGAGTGGAAATTCAGCAGACGAGGAATTTCACCAGCGGAACAGGAGGACTGACAACTCTCCGCTATCAAAGTTCCCATGGCACTTTCTGAAGTCTTGAGGCTAACACTGCTGTCTTAGGCAAACGCAAGTGGTTGTACTTTCCTTTCTTCAGCTTCCTTTACAGCATCAATTACAGAAGTTATCCTCTTGCTCTTGCATCATGCAAGTTTCTGCTAGCAGCTGCTGAGTTGCCCAGGACCGGTCAGTAATCATCTGTGGGTGGATTCAGCCTCTATATACTGTATACGCAACTTTTTGTGTCCCAGTTGGATCCTTTGGGGTACAGGGTATACCTTAAGTGTCCCATACACTGTAAAAGTAGCTTAACATAGAGCTTAATACCTAAGCTAAACCACTTTCAAAGCTTAAGAAGCTACCTCTGCTTGTGATTTAAAGCAGCTTAGTGTGTCTAATCACAAAATCTATGTCCCACAAAAGAGATCTTGTCATACCTATTAAACAAAGGATTATCCATTGAGTGTCAATGGAAATAAACTGGCTGTTTGAAGAAAATCCGTTTAAACACACTTCTCAATTACCCATTTCCAAAACTAATTGGAGTGTGCTGTATTACACAAATGAAGGATGTCGCTGATTAATGTCCCCATGGAATCTTAACCTACTTTACGTGAAAGTTTCAAGGCCAGAGTTTTGAAGTACAACCAGTAATAAAAGCACTGTCATTCCTGGGTACAAAACCTGAGGGGTTTGAAAGAGAATTGCTTTTCCGAGAGCACCAAACCCCTTATTTTTGAGAACTGGCATTCAATGCCCAGCCAACTGAAGTCAACGAAAAACATTTTGTTCACTCTAGTCAAGAGGATTTCACGTCTCCACCTTTTAACTTGCCACACTAAGAGCAACCAAAAGTAGGCAAAGCAGGCTGCATCTGAAAAAGAATAATCTAAAAATTAATTACCTGGTAGAGTTTGTTTAAACTTAATTTGTAAAAAATTCTAAAGCGATCATTTCAGAATGTCCTCTGATCTCTTATATTTGCCTTCTTCCCCATATATCAGACAAGACAAACATGTATTTCTACATAATGATCTTTTATATACATAAGCGTATCTTGTGCTAACTCTAAAATAAATTCAGACCATGACTACTTGGTGACTATTATTAAAATGAAGGGCACATAAAAATGACTATCAAATCAGACATAATATTCCTTCATCTTCACAGAGCAAGATAAAATGTACATAAGTAGTCATGAACTTCAGTTTCAATCGTATTCCCAGTTTTTCACTTAAAATTTCATCTCCTAGTGCAGTCTTTTTATTGTCAAGCTAGACCTAATGTCTCTATTTTAGCATTTGGGTACAGATCAGAAGTGCACTTTCAAAACAAGTGTCCCAATCATCTTCCCTTTCAGCAAACTTCAGATTTTGAAGATGAAGTGATAGTTATTGTTTCTTATTTCTCCCTACCCCCTCACTTTTTTTTTTTTTTTTTTTGTCCTCAGGGGAATCTCCCAGAAACATATTTCTCACCGTTTGTATTGCAACCGCTCAGCATATCTGTTCCCCTTGCCATTTGGAACCTGTGTGCTGTGAACAGCCACTCATCACTGCTTCGGAGGGGGTTTAAATGCCGTTTGGTAAAATTACAAGCAAATAGAGATGCTATAATAACACCTACTAAAACATTTCATGTCCAAAGACCCTACGTGCCAAGGCTGTTCAAGTACAGAATGTAGACTACCATTGTCTTTAGTGTATTTAAATATATCATAAGGACACAGAGCTAATCTCATTTCTTCAAATTACATAAGATGGAAAAAAAAAAATTATTACTGTAGGGTTATGTCTACCAAACCACATAAAGCAAGTGTATATCATTTATAGGTGCAGGTTTTATTTAGTTTACAGTAATTTTGTTACTCAAAATTTCAAAAATATTTTTATATATCCACTGCCTACTAATCTCTACTGGATTGAACGGGGTCCCCTAAAATGGTCACAAAAATTGTCACAGAATTTTCTGGCAAATTATAACAGCCATTTTCATTACTATATGTATATATATATTTTTCATGTGTGCATGTTTAGAAATGCACCTATGTTCAACCCCAAAGGAAAGCATAAAGCAAAAGCTCAATATAACCTTAAAAGGAAATCAGTGGGCTTTGATAGGCTCTGTTGCTGATTTCTGTTTATTTTAAATGCTATCATGAAGCAAGAATGGAATACATGTTTGTCACAGGGTAAAATGAAAATATGTAAGTTTACCTTCTGTTTTTTATAAATTGTTCATCTTACTGCTGTACACAATATATAACATTTATTACAGCTTCAAGCACAAGCATATGAGTATTATTGACTTCTGTGACTAACAAGCAATATGAGGATAAAGTGCAACTAAATTGTCAGCTGATACAGCTTTACCACCAGATTAAGAATCCAGCTTATGTTTTGATAGGACTGGTTAAATGTTCATTTCAAACACAAAAATACCCTTTAAAAACAATCATTTTGATTGACCAATATGGAGCCTCAGTGTACACATTTTCTGATCCCTTTGAAAATTGTACTTTACCATCCGAAACACTATAATATAGTAAATAACATCTGAGCAAAAGCAATGACATTTGGAGCTTATTGCTAGTAAACATCTAAAATTGAAACGTGGGGCCAGACTGCTTCAGCCATACCATCCAATTTCATAAACAATGCTGTAAATAGCCGTGGACATCAGCCCCCGCAAAACAGCTGCTTGTTACCCACCAAACCCCTGACTCGGTAAAGCCGCAAGGCACATGCTTGAAGGAACCCACCAGAAACTCTACCAGAAGCTTTCTTCTTCACCATATTTTGGCAGATCTCATCCACAGTTTGAAGGGCTCCATTGCACCTCAACTCTAGTTTTATCAGCCCAAGCATTCAAAATCAAAATTTAGGACCTTGAAGTAAAGATGATGTGTAAATTCTCAGTTTGGAAGTTAATATGGTTGGGTGGTTCTTCACCTCTACTGAGGACTCAGAGTGAGGGCCCTAAGAACACCAACAGGGTCAAAGCACTCAATGGCCCCAACCAACCTCACCTGGGAACCCCACCCATGCCAAAACACTTAAGCTACAGGTTGCAAACACACAAGTACACAAATACTCATATATGCATATATTTCTTGAAGATCTTGTTTTCCAGCGTAAAATCTCATGGTTTCAATTACTGCAAGCACTGCCATAAGACAATTTCTGTAAATATGTTCAATATTCTAGCATGATTTATCTGAAGTACAGAGAATAGCAATACATGCTCTCACCTTTGTAAGCTTTGTGACTATGAAAAAGAGAATTTCATTTTTAAAAGTCCCATAATCGACTCTAAACTGATGGGTATCAAGAACAACAACAACAATTATTTAAAAAAACAAACAAACAAACAAAACAAAACAAAAAAACCACAACAAAACACCAAACACCTAGACCTTGTCCTCACTAGGAATCAGAGTGCTCTCAACTGGGTTAGCTCTAGGTGGCAATGAGTTAGCTTTAATTGAAGGTTGCAGACCAGATTAAACCTTCTGATTCTCAGCACATGGTAGGACAGGACTGACAGCCCTGCAAAACTGCAGATCCTTCACCTCCCGGTGTGCCAACCTCTCTAGATCCCCTAACTCACATGCCTGTCTTTAAGAAAGGCTTTGACCACTCTGATCTACCTGGGACATCAGGCCTGCTTTGAGCAAGAGGTTGAACAACATGACCTCTAGAGATCCTTTCCAACCTTTCCCCCACACACACCCCGTCCTCAGAGGCTTTTCTTAGATTCTGCAGAATAGCAGTGTCTCAACAACAGCTACACCTACTTACCTTTTCACTACAGGCACTGCTACAAACCTGTAAAAATAGAATTAAAAAAAAAATACATTTTGTAGTCTTTAGACAGAGATAGTGGTATAAGTTTTAAGCCCAGCAAGCTTCGTGGTACATTTCAAAATACACTATCACTTTGAGAAGGACCAATTAGTGTAAAAACAGGAAGAATAAGAGATGAAAGCATCACACAAGCAATTAAAGCCACTGTTTGGACCAGGAAGGAATGAATGCAGGTGAACATTTCACTCAGGTGGGTCTCCGCTATTTCAGAGAGTGTGGCAGAGAGGTGCTGTGTTGATTTCTCAGCTGCTATAACCAATATACCCAAAGTGTTATGTGAGACTTATAAGTGTGCTAGAACTCATGTCTAAGTCCAATATTACCTTTGCAAACTGGTGTGTGGACAAAGTTCAAATGACCACCCTTTCCAGAATTAAACCTTTTTTTTTTTGTCTCTCTTTTTTTGTCAGAAGACATAGCTGAATTCTTTCCAAACCATTCCCTTCTACTGGTCACAGCTCAAACTTTGTGAGTTCAGTGGCAAGAAAATAGAAAAAAAAGTCACCCTCCAAAAAGCTCCCAGTGATTCTTGAAGTTTTCCTGCCATATTTTTTTTGTCTGTCCCTTCAGAAATGTTTCCACACTATCCACTCCTTCAATTTCATGATTTCTCTGATCACAAAGTGGCATAAGGAGATCCTGGAAAAGGGATCCAAGTTCACCACTCAGTTGCCCCCATATTACAGTGTAAAGCTCCCTCAGTTGTTCCCATTTAATTAATTGTGATTCATAGCCCAAACCACAAATCCCCAATCCACTCCCTTTTCTTTGGAGGACTAGACCTTTAATCTGATGATTTCATGGATCTGGTACATCAATCAAGTGAAGAGAATTCCATTCTGATGTAGGGCATTTATGCATAGGTTTAACAGTTCATGTTAAAGAGGTCTGTCTTTCAGGGACCCTGTGTTTCATTTCGTTTTTTATTCTGAGTAGGTACAAACTAGCTTCAGGAAAAAGTTCACTCAAGACTAGTGAGGGAGAGCCTTGTATTAAATTTGATAGAAAGAAAACATGGCCTAGTATAAAAACATGACTGGAAACCCAGAGACTTGAATTACAGACTTCATTTCTGATCTGACTGGCCAAGTTGTGTTAAATCCTATGAGTTCCAAGTGAAAACATTTTCTCATTGCTCATCAGTGCTCACGGTCCTCTGAGATTCCCAGATAAAAGACATCACACAAGCTACAAAGGTCACCCAGTCATATGTTTTTCTATTTTACTTTGCTGGCTTAACTTGTGATAAATGCTCATTGATTCTTCTGTATGACATAACTGCAGGCATTAAACCTCCTGTACTGCTGTGACATGTGTTGCAGTTCGTGGCTCTGAACCTCTCACCT
Organism: Astur gentilis; assembly: GCF_929443795.1. NCBI lineage: Eukaryota > Metazoa > Chordata > Aves > Accipitriformes > Accipitridae > Astur > Astur gentilis. Next base: position 19,596,667 of record NC_064891.1, read on the forward strand.
TTAAATTATAGGCGAGTTTACTTTTCCATTATATAACACACCAGGTATTTTCTGAAATGCAGTCAGGATCAGTACTGACTTGTTAAGCTTTCTTATTTCCTAAGCAGACTAAATGTATCCATTTTCTTGATTCTGCAGCATATTGAACTCAGACACAATCAAAGTCATGCAACAGGCTAGCAGAAGAAGTATATACACAGCCTGTGTCTCCGAATGACTGACAATAAAATGCACATAGTAGGGATACTGAAATCCAGGATATCAAAAAGATTTTTCTACAAAAAGGCACAAAACAAAAGCTGCTCAAAAAGATCATTTTTCCCCTGTTTTAAAATGTTGCTTTGAGAGTTAACAACAACTCCCAAAGGAAGCAGTCAGCAAATCCACAGAGATGGCACTTAAAAGATTCAAGTAACAAAACAACTGAAAAGTTTTAACAGGTCTCTGAGGCTGAACAATTTGTTCCCACCAGGAGATTTCTCTGTGGAAGTCCATCTTATATTACAAGTGACAAAACACCAACAGAGCAAGTAATAAGTGTCTCTGAAATCAATCAAATGCAATTATTTTACTGCAGCTATATTTTTTATTGTCATTTCTAAGATTACAATATTTTATTAGTGCTGCCACTACTATAAACTTATTTTTATACTGCAGTTTTGCCTCACAAAGAGACTTGGCAATTTTATTTTTTTGGCCTTCTATTCTATTGTTATTTTGTGGTTTACACTTTTACTGTGTTACAGAATCACAGTAGCAGGCCCTGGAGGAAGCCACTTGGTTAATCCATTTTAGCCTTCTGTATCACAGAAGATATGTCACTAAATTCTCCTCACTAATCTCAACTAATCTTTTCAAGTTATTTTAATTTTAGATTTATGCAGAGAAGTAGAAGGAGAAAAGTACTTTGTTGCAAGAAGCGGCAGGAAAACAACCTCTTATTGGAGCATTACTACATTGCCAGTTCTTACAAAAACAGGTCTAAAAGGTCCAACACATCTGATGTGTGAGAAGCTCCCCTACAGGAGACAGATCATGCATACAGAACGAGTAAATCTAATGATAAGAACTGAATATTTATTTCTCCATCAGGTTAGGTTTGCTCCCATTCCCATTATTCCTCCTACAGAAGAAGCGTTTTCAAGAAGTTTACAGATTGTAAGGGAATAGTTGTACACAGAATAAAACCACCAGTACTCCTCCAGGGACACTGAGGACATTTCTGTTTTCTTTCCATACGTGTTTAGTCTTAGGCAACACCTATTTCTTATCCTCATCAAAATTCATCTGCCATTTCATGAATGACAAATAAGAAAGGAAGGAAAGTAATATTTCACAAACTTGTGAAAATTGGCAGGAACGCGTCTACCAATGGCTTCACAGAAGACCTTTCCTGAAAGCTAAGTAACAAGCTAAGCAAAAAAAGCTACTGGCTCTCCACACCTGGCTACACAACCAGTAAGGCATGTTCCTTCAGTTTCTCTAGCTGATGCAAAAAACCTGAGCTGCTGGCGAGAGCCCTCGTGGTCTCCAGCACCCAGTTTTTTATTTGGTACCTGTCTACTCAGCTACAAATCAAGAACATCTTAAGTATGACAGAAGAAAGGAAAATCAGGTCCAGGTACATCTAAAGAGGTCTGAAAAAGTTTTTCTTTGTCTTCTGCACAAAGCTGTTTTTGGCTGGAGGTCAACTGCTACAGACTAATTGCAGTTTTATTTCATGAGCATTAACTATCTACCAATCACTGTACATCAGCACCAATGAACTATAAGTATTTTGGGTTGCCCTTTTAATCACTTCTCATCACTCATGATTAGTTGCTGGCTTCACTGCAAATTTCATCATCCATCGTGGACGATAAGCACAGACTTCTCTGTTGCTGGTACAGGATACCAAAGCAGTGACATTTTTTGTTTTCTCAAACAAAGAAAAAAGAAAGCATCGTAACCGTCTTCATTTTTTCTCAGAAACCCTTTCACTCAGCAATTTTTCTTGCACAATCATTTACACTAAATCAAACACTCTGAGTGACTTTGCTAAGCTTTACTCAGCTGATGATGAAGAAAACCATGCACATTGGAAAATACCTTGGCACACATCTAAACCCAGACAAACTTTAGGTCTAATAAAAACATGCGACTATGCTTCATCAAATATATCTCCATTATTCTCCTATCGTTTCTACGTAATGTTTAAGGGCGGAACAATGCCCCATGTTTCCATCTCCAAGGACAAAAAGGTAAACTGGTTTGATTACTTTCAATAATTATTTAGGGCCATGGCTTCAAATAAAGTGAAAAATTCTTGCTTGCTTCTGTCCCCAGACCTATTCACTCTTACACCTACCAGCTGGTTTGGTTTTATCCAGAAAAATGCTACTTTTTCTTTAGCATCAATTCTAATTTAAGTTTGAAAAACGAACTTTAATATATAGACGGGGAAGCAGATAAAAATAATTGTCACTTTAGTCGCATGTGATTAGAACAATTCAAATTGCTTACAGCTAATTCATTCTCTTGACTTCCACTCTGTTTCACTAATCTTCTTAGAGTGTGCCATACCATGCATAGAAAAGACCATCATGGGGTCCTAGATGCTAAGCTAAAATCAGAATGTAATAACAAATATTTAAATGCAACATCTTAATTTTATAATCCCTTACCTTTATGTCAATTATATCCCTACAGATGGTTTCTTCACAGCCCTCTAAACTTCCATAATCCCTTTCCTTATACATAAATCCTTCCACTCTGTTTGTCATGTAGATGCTCTAGGACACATGCTCTACAATTTTAGTACGTCTTTCTTCAAAATAGAGTGAATTAAGTTGGGCAATAAATGTCAGATGAAGACAAAATGAGTTCTACAAAGTGACAGCATAACACTCCTAGACTTACAGCCCACTTTATGCAAGCCAGCGTCTTATTAAACTTTATTACTGCTGCTCACTGGTCAAGGAATTTAACATGTGTATTAATACACCTCAATCAATTTCCTCTTAGGCATGTATGAACATATTTGAAATTCTGTGAATTGAAGCCACAGATCATCCGTCACATTCGCCTTTTACGAGCTGGCTGCATCATCATACAAGTGTACAATGCAGCAACAAAAGACGAACCTTTGTGTGGATACAGAACTATTTCAAACAACAAAAGGAGCACAGTTAACTACGGATTGATTCCCCTCTGCTATGTATAATTATTCCCTCTCCTTACCAGCTTGCTTCAGTGAAAGAGCTGCTTATTTTATGCTTTTGAACACATTTTCAGAAGGGTAAGGAAAGGACAACTTTGGGAAATTACAAGATCTTTGTTCTGCATGACAGAATTATGACAGAGTGTGAATTTGCATAAAGTTCACTTTCCTTCAGAGAAATTTAATTTCTCTGCAGAGGTTTATACGCCTTAGGAATTCAGAGACGGGATTTGTTTGGCTTTGTGCAACACTCACCATCTGGCTTCTTGTGTCCTTTCCATAGAAAAGTTTACTTTCCTGTCAATTCTGTGTATTTGAGATGTTTTTAATCTTTCTTTTGAGATCTTAGAAATGGCTCCACAGAGTCTGGCATGTAGCAGCATTTAGAGGACTTTGCTGAGTGAAAATTAGTCATTTATTGTGCTGTGTGCCAGCTGTACTTTTGCCTGTTGCGTCTGTTTTCCTAACTGCAGAGAGGCCATTGAATAAAAGAACACAAGCATGAAAAAACCCTCTGTTCTTCATACACTATGGACTGCGAGTGGACTTGGAGACCCACCAGGATCTTTCAGTTGCTTGCTTTCTACTATCTATCGAAAGGATAAGGTGAATCTTCAATACAATGACCTGCTAAGGTGACATTTGCATTTTTGCCAGTATATCCACAAGCACACAAAAAAAAATCCCCAGATTTAAAATGTTTAAAGTGTCTGCCTCACTATGATGGCAACTACTTATCCAGCTTGTAGTCTATTCCACTGTAGTGGGGAGGAAATACTTCTCCCCCATCTGGTTGTTCATTCACTCCACACTGAAACCCAGTTTCCATGCATTTGGGGGCATCTTCTGTTCCCTTTTTCTAACCAAATCTCTCTTCCCACTTTCTCAGCCTTTTCTTGCACACCCTCCCTGTCACCAATCTTATTCTTCATTTCCTCCCAGTCCTTTTGAAATGGGAACAACTTTTCCCTTTATTTCACTCCGACAATAAAGCAGGAAAAGGAAGGAAGAAGACAACGTATGAAAAAACAGGGAAGACTCTTAGAAATACATCCATCTAAGGACAATGAAGAGGTAGAGGCAAACAATAGCAAGGAAGTCAATGTGGCAACACTACTGGTAGGGGAAGGACAGTGCAGCACTGCCGGACAAGACAGAGGTCCGTATCAATGCGCTACATTCGGCAGATGCAGGTTTCAGTTTTCCTTCACTGTCTTGAAAATTATCCTTTCTCTTCCACTGACCACTGAAAAACATCTCACATGAGAAAACAGAAATCCTGTGAAATGCTGACACTACACACTGTTCTTGGAGTATGTGGCTGTATAACTGAGGAAGAGCATCATGTTTACTTGCAGACAGCTCTGCAGGGTCTCCATGTGCAGCTATCCCATGGGAGAGAGCAGCAGCATGAGACAAAGCCCTGGCAGAGTCACGTATCTGACAAATCTCTAAACAAGTTGTTTAACTGATCTGGAGAAGCAGACAACCTGCTTAAGGCTCCTGATCCCAAGTGACTCAAGTCTGTTGGCTGCATATGCCTCTACAAGCATTTGTATATGAAACTCCCTTTGCGTGGGCAGAAATAAAAGATTAGCAAACACTAGCTGGGGTAGTGGCCTCTGACTCACGCAAAGGGAACACGGAGGTGCATTTGTGTGAAGCAGGTTGCTGCAGTATCTGAAGTCTGAAGCTGCACTTGTTTGTTTACCTGCAGACCTTAAGTCCGAGTTCACCCTCATTTCCACACAACCACGAGCTGCCGCAGCGGTGTGAATCAGCACTGAGAATCCTCCCTCCTGCGTGTCTGCATGGCATTCCACGTTCTCCAGCCCCACTCCTGTCTTCACTGCAGGACATTTTTTTTTCCATAAGCACAGTGAGACAGATGAAATGCAATGAAAATATGGCATATTTGACATCCATGGTTACATGTAGTTCAACACCATACAGCCTGGGACATTGACACAGGATTAGGCTGAGCCACATAAGTTCCCAAGTGTTCTTGTTACAAACAAGACAGCAAATGACTATCAACTAAAATGTTGAGGAAGAGTCAAGAAATGCACAGCACAATACTCTACACATAGTATAAAAAATTCCAGGTGCAGAGAGGGGCTTAAACTTGCAGTGCTTTGTACCCATCCATGCAATCTCAGTTGTGTCAGCAGATGCCAGTTTGGCAGCCAGTAGTTCCCCTCCAAGGAGGGTTCTGCCCAAAAACCTGAATCCAGCAAGTTTCTTGGTTGTCCCCAGGAGATCCTACATGAGTGTTACCTGTAACACATTTGTATCTTTTCTGGTGTTTTCCCTGCGTCAGCTCTTCCAAGCCAGTTTGCAAATTTAAGAATAATTCAGCAAATAACCCATCTGGAGGAAAAAAGATTGCAGGGGCTAGCTTGGCAAAGCAGAAAATATTGACATTGATGCCCAGTGCAGAGGAAGTTCCCAGGGTAAAAAAAAACCCAGTAGTTAGTGATTTTCAGAGAGAAGTCTGCAGAGCTTTAAGAGAAGTGTTCAAAGCAAGACAATATTTGGCAGCCTACCCTGACATAATTCTTTGATTTTAACAGCATAATGACACCAATGTTTTGGGTAAAAGCCTTGCCTTCTTAATGACAACTTACCTTTTTTCACAAGTTCCTGAACTGTAACCAGTACTGCCTCCACTGCAGCAAGGCACCCAAGAAGGCATGATACAAGTGACATAGGTTAGAAAAATGTGGAGCCTTTCAGGCTTCAGTGAAAACACAAACTGTTTCAACCAGCAACTAATTTTGTGCTTGTTTTATAGTAACGTTACATTCGTATTTGTTACCTGCAAACCAGCACGCTTTCTTTGCTCAAAATGCTGTATTGTCATTATTATTCCATAGCTATTTTCACAAGGTTGACCCACATAACAAGATATCAAACTAATCATCAGAAGCACTTGGGAATATGAATATTCATAGCAAAATCTGGTGCATACCCCAAATTGGGACCATTTCCATCACTGAGAGATAAGTTAACAGGAAGCCAGTCAAAATACAGGTTCCCTACACTCAGGATCCTTCTTATATAAGTAAGTTCCACAAACTTGGAAAATAAAATGCCTTTTCTACATGTGCAGCATACAGAAAACATTTCCTTGCTCACATGTGTGGCAGAGCCCTATACCAAGACAGAGATATAAATATATTTTAAGCAAAAAAAAAGAAAACCACAGTAAAAGAAAAGTTATGCTGACAGGGTAAAGTCCTCCTATCCTTGCAGTACCTTTGGCCATCTGACTCATTTTCAACACAGTGGTGTAAGTGTCCCTTTGATAACTTGCACAACTACATCCTTTACTTATTTACCAAAATCAGCTGGTGTCTGGACAAGAACACAGTATTTGTTCTTGTTGGTCTCCAGTCCTAAAATCATTTCTACCTAAGTTAGTTTAATGACCTAGATATCACAAAAGTTTTCTGCTGTCCCCCTTGTACTCTTTCATGAAAATACTTAATATGGTTTTCGTCCCCTTCTTCATCTTGCTCCTAAGGAGGAAGGGCAATCAAGGCACTCAGAAACTTCTCTCTCTCAGTGACAGTACTCTGTACTGTTCTGGCAACTGCCCAACCATCAAGTAAGTATTTCTGTCAAATAGCATATATAAAGTAAGCACCCTAGAGTAAGACCTGCCATTTTCACCAACAGATGGAGCAGAGAGCTCCTGCCACTAGAAATGCAGGACACACATTTCTGGCTTTGTTTCCTGCTCACAAGTTTTCCAATTTTCATACCTGCTTTTTGTAAACTCTGCTAGATGAAAGAGACTGTGCAAGAAGTGACTGATTTTTCCTTATGGAGGAGAAACGTGAGTCGCCTTTTGGCTCTAATTGCACTGCCTGGGGTTTTGCAGTCCAGCAGGCTGTGTCTTCCTCAGGCCCACTAGCCATCAAGCAACTTCTGAAATCTGCATAAACTCTAAGTTTTAGGATAAATTTATGATTCATATGCTGGACTGTTTGTCATTTATGTTCATCTCATTCTTCCAAATTCAAAGCAGCTCCCGATATAGTATGTGCCTGGGTTCAAGCATAGAAAGTAGAGTTCGTGCGAATGTTGTTCTGCTCCTGTGCCATCTCAGAGGGGATTTAATCACCATGAGTAGGCAGAAGTGATCTTAGAGAGCTCAGGTAACAGTTTGTTGCAAGAAGGGATATAGCCGAGCTGCACCTTAACATTGTCTTTCTCTAGATATAAAACTATTCCATGAAAAATCCTTTCAAGAATACTGATTTTAAACAATACTACATTCATATATGCAGAAGTATATATACATGCATATATGCATATATCTCAAATCATACATTTCATATGTGTGACATATATTACACATATGATACATGCAGAGCTTAAGTCATCTCTGGAGCTTGTCTTCTAAAGCTCCTTTGTGCAGGGTCTTTTAGGTCTGTATTCAAAGACCACAAAAGCCAGCAGGGAGGGCAAGGTTTTGGAAGCTCCCTTGGTGCTGGTTGTTAGCTGTGGCAGGTAAGCAACCACCCACAGATATATATTGCCAGTGGAAGCAGCCAGGTGCCCAGCACTTCTGAAAATCACATATTTAAATAGGAGCTAGGGCAGCATTCACAACACCTAACTTTAGGTACCTAATTTGTGTTTCAAAGTTCAACATCTTTTCTTCCTGTGTTACCACCGAATAGAAACAGCTTCTAAATAGGTAGATTTAGACATTAGAAACATTTAAAGTTATATAGTGTGAATATGCCTCCTTCTTTCCATCTTCCAGATCTCCCCTCCTCCCAGAAAGTGTAACCTGCAGTTCCTATTAAAAACACAGTGTCACATGGATGTATTTTCATACATAAGCATACAATTACTATACGTATATATCTGTATGCACTTATACAAGGCAGGGAGAGAGCCATCTGTAATTCACCTCTGCTTTGTTTAGTCTTGGGCACCAAAGCAACAGATAATATTACCCTGGCACCTCCCAGGTACCACTGATCAGAGAAATGTAAAGAATATCCCCGCTGGGCTGTGCGATTTCTGCATTTTTGATGACTCTTCAGTCTGTTCTCTCATACAAGTCAAGCAAGGAGAATATAAATGTCAACAAGTTCCTGCATCTTACCTGCTTTTTTTTCACTTAATCCCTTTTTGGGCTTGTGAGCTTCAAATAATTGCAAAAAGGTGGTGGCGCTTTTGTGGGGAGGAGTTACTATTATGCAGACCTACACTTCTCTAACAAGGTCCTTGTTTAACTTCCACTGTCAATACAGGCTCTGACAACATCTGAGACACACACAGGAGTGCTTCACATTTAAATTATGAGGAGAATCAGCATCATCTTAGTATCAGATATGACAGCTCTTTTTGGTATAATCCAGTTGCAACTTCATTTTCTTGTAGTTATGTTAAGCCTTACACCAATCAGCAAAATTACTTGATAGTTATTTCTTACCTTTTTCCCCTCAAACAGTTCCTTCTCCCCTATTTCTCTTCATGGAAAAATCCTACAGAAGGTCTCTGTTGACCTTCTTTGCCACTCGGTAGAATTTAACGGAAAATTGTATTCCTCTTACAAAAAATCTGTAGAATTGCTTTCAGCTGAGACAGTGCAGGTTGTTGTTTCCTTTAGAGTTTTAGACCTCGCTTTATAGAGTAACAGTATGTTTCTGTATAAATAATACTGATTTTGCCTTTATTAAACTCATGGAAGTCTGGCTCTGAACTTTTGTGGGTTTATTTCTTTATTTAACTTAATAGTTGTGGAAATATGCTTGTCCCTCTATTGTCCACAAAAGCTAGACAGTAAAACAATTCAAGTGCTGTACCCCCAAGCTGAAGATCACATGCTCGAGTAGACACTTCTACTTCTGCCCCCCAATTTTCCCTACACGAAAGCAACCAACAGCATTAAACCCTTCTGGGGGCTGAGATGTGTCTGTGGGCACCTGGACTGCAGTAAGCTCATACAGCTATTCTGTATATCACAGAGCTATATTTTGCTCAGCAACTGAAATGGCATTGTGGGGACAACTGAATCTATTGACTAATGAGTTGACTACTAAAATGGGAGCAAAAATGGAAAAACAAAAACACCGAACACCCTACACTGTTTAAATGAATCCTTTCCATTTTTCAAACTAGATTCCCAAGCCTCTGAGGTTAGATTCATAAATACAGAAACAAACAAGTCTCCAGAGCCCATAGCTTTCCTTTCCCAGTTCAGCCAGCTCCCCTCACTGCTAACTCCAGCCAGGGATAGGACACTCAAAAGAGAAGTAAGAAAAAAATTATCCTCACATCACCATATATCCATGCAGTTGGACTAGATGATCGTTGTAGGTCCTTTCCAACTGGAACTATTCTATTCTATTCTGGATTTCCAGCTAAAATAACATTTTCTTCATAGACTACAGACCTTAGAAGAATAATAATGTGAATTGCAATTGTCTGTGAACACCTTACCATACATTCCAGCACAACTGTAGGCAACAAATAACTATCCAAGTATGATTTAAAATCTTGGACCAGTCTAGGTTCCCAAACAGAGTTTGACAAATGAGTCCATGAACAGAGAACATAAATGCCAATGCCTGGGCACTGCAAATGTCTCCTCCTCATTTCTTTGAGCTGTGCAATAAAGGCAGACTAGCGCAGTCCTTTAATGCCTCTAGCAATATGCAATGACATTTTAAAATTCAGTAACACCTTTCTATCCATCTGTTCGTTACACAGGTGAGTCCTACAGCAATTGTGCTAACTTCACAAACGCCTAGAAAGCTCCCAGCTTACAGAGAGATTTTTGTCTTTAACTAACCTTCAACACAGGCATTAGGGGTAGGCATCCTACTTTGATGTAAGCTTAACTTTCCATCCTAATTAAAGGGAAGGGAGAGAGACCTGGGCATTACTGGTTCCCTAAGGGCTCTGGGGGTTAGTCCTTACCTGTCTATAACTCAGAGACTTCCTGCATAGCTGATGGTTTTCTGAACATAGCAGAATGAGCAGAGAAGCCAAAAAAGAGGAGAATTTGACTGCAAGCACCTCTTTACTTGAACCTTGATGTTTTAAACAATGTCTGATGTTATTAACTCTCCACACATATGCTTATTCTATAAGCAGAGCAATTATCTTTGATCTTTATACACAGCCACATGGGAAAAATAATAAAAAAGGAACCATATCTTATTTCCTGCTTTCATATCTATGTAACACAATGCACCAATATGAGTGATGTTTTAGTCTGTTAATAAAAACCACATGAAAAACCTAAGGAAAATTTACTTTAAATTATACTATTTCACTTTAAAAAAAAAAAAAAAGCTTTTTTTCTGATAAATGGTAATATTAAATCCTGTCATAAAATCTTCTTGAGGATTCTTCAGGAACCTCAAATGTTTCCTAATAGGTTTGTACTTAAAAACCTTTAAGAAGAAGCAACACCATACTATTGTAGCGTGTAGTGTCTCCAAGATAGACATTCCAGAATTAGTATAGAAACAGAAGTGCTTGACAGAATGGAGCTGAACTCCAGTATGCCGTGTCTACCTTACCCACTTAGGATACAAACCTATTTGCCGATTGCACGAACAAGTTGTCATTATATTAAAGACTTTGTACAGAAAAAATATAAGTATTCTTTGTAAATACATGGTATGTTTCACAGGTAGGAAAACAGTGTAACTCCCTCAGATACAAAATCTTCTCAATTCTTACATTACTCTTACTTCTAAGGTCTACAGGATTCCACCTTCAATAAATGGACTTTCAAAACCAGCTGCAGTCACACCACAAAGTTCTTCTAAAAAAGCTATTAAAATCTGCTCTTGGTGCATGGTTGTTCATAAGGGCTTGTTATCTTTATTTACTGTATGTAGTGTTACCATGCAGGCTGCAGGGTCTGCCATGCCACCTACCCACCTACCTGCTCTGGGAGGCAGGACTAAGACCTAGGATTCAGGTCTGGAGGTCTATCCCATCAGGAAAATTATTCCCTTTATATCCATGGCCAAGTTAAAGCAATGACCACCTGTACTGTAAGGCTGTACACTTATTTGACAGTGGTGCAGGCTATAGTAGCACAGGCTGTAGCTCAAGTGCAGCTGAAATCTGTGACCAACTATTTTTAAAATGAAAGGCGACTCATGCAAGCTCAAACTTTTGTACTAGCAACTGTATTTCTGAATCCAAGTTCAACTTCTGTTGGACTTGGGGCTCTGACCAATGGACTTGCTACAGAATTCACCCACAACTTCTCTCCCAATCGCAACAACCCATTTTGGTGTCACAGTCTCAGGTCTGAACCAATCTGGATAAAGCAGCAGCTCAACATCCCGGGGCGGGGGGGACGACGACAAAACCCATCAAAAAAAAAAAAAAAAAAAAAAATTCTGCTGTATTTTATGTAAACTATCATCAGTTATTTCATCACTTGTTCAATGAGACAAGGCATCTTTAGTGCAGGACAAAAAAGGACAAAAAAAACCCCCTCTGTAGTTCTGCTATCACCACCTCTGAAACAAACTAGCAGATGGAAAGTGTAGTGGTTTCTCCTTTGCTGAGCCAGTCACTGCTGCGCTATTGGAAGTCCTCTAATCAGATTTTGTTCATATTCTTTCAGGACTGCTGAGTTGTGTCAGCAAAAAGTGTTCAGAAAATGCTAACATGCAGCATTTTGTGGTCAATTTGGTGTTTTCGTTTGAACTACCTTTTGCAACCCATGTACCTCCTTCCAGAATGTGGGAAAAAAAACCCAACATAATCACTAACCTTGAAAATAAACTTGTTAAGTTTTAAAAACACATAAGAACTCCTGAGGTTGGGAAATGGCAAACAAGCTCCTAAGTATTTTGGCCTTACATATTCTTTGAGCCAGATAGAGACAGACATCTGCTTTTTATGTTAAGGAACAACGAAGAAAGCAAAGGCTTGACAGTTTGGCAAAGATGCACAGGAGGAGTCGAGCACCTTACACAGGTGACCCAGGCGAGTTCCTCAGGGGCATCACATCGACACCTCAGCCACCAGGCCACAACAGCTAATCAAATTTCTCTAAGAAAATAAAGGGGGAGGGAGAGGATCAACATACAAGGGAAAGAGGTAGTTATTCAGGGCATTTTGAACTAAACATGCCACGTGAAGAAAAGCAAAAGAGGTAAGAAAGTCCTGTCGTTCTCTCTTTCCACCCTGGGTTCTTTATGAACCCCATCATCAACCTTTTAAGGTAACAATCATTACGAGACAAAATACTGTAGGAGCAAACCTTGTAGTAACTAGTTAGAGGTGGTTGTTTCCTTGTCAGGATATATAGAAATGCATACACTGAGACCCATTTTTATGAAAAGGTACATTACATATTCATTTAGTAGAATTATAAATGTCAATGTCCTAATAATCCCCCGCTTTACTTTTATCTAAGAAATAGTTGCCTAATCTCTCTCATCCTATTTTTCAGTTAGCTACATAAAAAAGTACCACTTCTTCTCTTTTTTCCTACTTAATACTGAAAAATAAGAAAAGAAAAATATTTTTTCCAGTGTATAATGTGAGAAAACTAGGATTATTTTTTTCATTTTCCATTTATTATTTATTCTTATACTTCTTCACAGGTGTGCTCTTCCTCTCTTGACACAATATGCTATTGACATTGTATGCGGTTCACAACATCTGAAAGCTGCTGCAGGGTTTAAATGTTCTTATCAATATATGTTTTTGTGGCATCAGTCTCTAATCCTTGGAGTTTTTACTACCTCCAGAATAATACCTCTACAAGCAGAGGCATGCATTATTATCTAAATCACAGCGATATCAATGAACAAAAGGATACATCATTTCTGCCATGAGGAAGACCTAAAAACATTTCAGTAAAGTAAAATATCTCATTTTATTTCAAACCAGAAAAAGCCTTGCAATAAATAAAAAGACAGGTTTCGTTTACAAAAACAAGTTCCTAGTACATAACTTCCAGAATCTCTCAAATATGATGGTATAAATACATAGAACCTCTGGGTTCCTTTCCCCTACTTTCTGCTTTTTCCTAGACTGTTTACACACTGTATGTACTGGAGCACAGGCTTTTCAGCTGCTACCTACATTTGGATGAAATACACGGCAGCAAGAATTCCCATACCATTCTCTCTTTTCCCTCTCCCCACCTGGCACAGGCTTCTTCTTACACACAAAGTATCATTAATATCTAGGATGGTTGCTAATCTCCTGTCAAGCAACTTCTGGGAATTACTTGATAGTTATAAGGAGGAGAAGTTGTAAAGAGCTGCTTGTCTTCCACGTTCCTTTTGATCCAGGCTGATTCCCCGTAGGAAATTACGCCTACTGGACCATCTAATTGGAAAGTCTTTCCAAATATAATATAGTATAATACAATTTAATATAGTAATAGTAACTGGCAGCAAGTGAAATTAGCTGCTGCCCATTTGGCAGAGTCCCTGCTTGCCCCGTGAGAAGCTCAACACAGAGGAAGACATCAGGCTACTTTGACAGCATTGCTGCCCCATGAGATGTGGTCCGAGAGGTCTCGCACCACTTAGAAATGCTTGGAGCTAACACCCAGGGCCCATTCCCTATGGGGAGCAGGGAAACAGTCCCAAAGGTCAGGCAAGACAGGTTAAACAAAACTCCACAAAACCAAAGCCCTTGAACTTGGTTGTGTTGGGGAATAACGTTTACAAGCTGACCACAGCAGTACACAACATCAACTGCCTAAGGCCAAGAACAGGAAGGTTTCAGTCACTTCCTGGTAAAAAAACAAAACAAAACCAAAACAACACACACAAGACTACAGAACTTAAACAGTAAAAACAAATAATATTGGGAAATTAACCTAGATTCATTACAAAGCATACAAGAAGCCTAAACTGCTTTGCATGAAAGTTGCATGAAAAAGCTCCTCATCCATCCCCAGAAAAGGAATGGGTGGGTTTGATTTATTCATTTTCCATGCATCATTTTAAAAAGTGCTGTAAAACCACAGCCAAGCCAATGCCACTGGTTAACTATGTCTATGCAGACGTTAGGAGATAAAATGATTCCAACATCAATCTCTTTTTTCAGTTTCTTGCTGCAAAATACAGCAATAAATTGCAGACAGTTCACCACAAGGCTAAGATGTAATGCTGTAAAAACTTCTATAAAGCTTCAGTACCAAATTTAACTCCAGTGATAGCCTGTATCACAAGGTCCTCATGCTGTGGCAGGAGATGGCTTTGCTAAACAGTAGCAGCAAATCAATTAAAAGTTGCAGTAAATAGCACAATCCCTTAAAAGCATTCACAGTACAAACATGATAATGCTTAACGTTATATTTAGGAATAGGCTATAAATACCTTACAATTGCATTTACAATGCTTCAAGATTTGCTTGAGGATAAAACATAACTGTATAGTAATTATAGCTGAGGAGGTTTAAGGAAGTTTCACGGAGGCTTTGTTATAAGTGCATATAAAATACAGACTAGCTGCACTATTGCAATATTAAAACTCGCTGCTATTCTGCATGAAGCTCCCAACACTATCAAATGCTGAACTGACCCACACGTGAAATATTGACACAGTTAATCTGGAATTACTATATATTCATATGATATTTTCCACATCAAGGCAAAAGTATAAGTGTGGGTGATATTTGCAGTTGGGAAGTTAAAGAACTACTATCTTATTAATGAAGATGCTTTATAAACCTTGGGAAGCAAAGAAAAATCAATGAGACAAAGCTATCTCAACATTTTCAGAGACAGGTCTTTGAGTTGCAGGTAGTTACATACAGCTCAGCATTTACAAAACCCACATTAAAACCCCTACGAACGCTCCTAAAAAACAACTCACACTTTACAACCCGCACTAACATAGAAATCCGGCTAGTAGTTAATGAAAGCATGCCATTTGCCCTAGAGTCTACCATAAAGGAGCCTGACTGAAAAGATGAAATGAACTTGGGATAAAGTTTCATCATCTCTCATCCAGATTTAGAAAATTATGGCCAGCTAATAACCATGGAATGAATCATACTCCCCTTTAGCAGAGGGCCTCTTCTACAAGTAAAGAAGAAACAATAACTGATATTGGCAACGTCACCTGCCCAGCACAGAGCCTCACACGGTGTCCCCCTGGGTCATCTTTTCTGCAAAGAGAAAGTACATTCTTGTGCGTACTGAAGATATCTCACATACAGGACCAGGTGCAGATACTTTAAAAGCTATGGTAGCCTACCTGCTGATTTTTCTCTTACTGAAAAGCTTAACAAAACAACAAAATATATTTCCCCCTTTCTCATGAGCGCCAGCCTCGCTGGAGTTTAATGTATTTGTTTTTTCATGCACTAGAAAGTGCTTCAGGAGAACAGATGTAGACAACACAGAATTAAACAAAGAGGGGAAAAATAGAGAGAGAAATGACCACAGGCTAACAACATACATGTGAGCATAAACATGTATATATTTTACAACTTCAGCAGATCACACTTTGCCAATTACTCATTTAAGGATTTGGCAGCATAAATGACATTTACAATGACCACTATTTTCCTACTGGATTAATTTTAAAATTGAATATGTCGTTTATACAGGGGTGTGGGCAATTTGAAGACATACAAAGTTCCAGCACACTGCAATAGAAACCTTTTTGTGTGTGTGTGTGTGTGTGTGTACATCCATGCAACACCAAGATCAGCAGAGCCCCCAGAACAACTGGAGCCTTTGCGTACAGCTATAGTAGACCTAAATGTGTACTTACCCTTTTTAGGTGATTTTTCTGTGACAGAAAATTGGGTCGTAGGCTTACCCATTTTAGATTAACAGCTTCTCGTCAGCTCCTTACCCAATTACCAAGGGTATTCTCCAAGGGCACCATGTTGAAGATTATGTCACTTTAAAAGGATTTTAGTGTAGAGGCTAAGTCATTAAAATTGAGAGCTCCTACCTGTGCTTCTAAAAGGCCATCTCATATAATGTCTACGTATTAAAAATACACTCTGGCATTAACAGGCAGAGAATTAAAAGTAGCAAAATCGGTAGACAAGCAAAATTGAGCTGGGATAGTAAGCCATTAGCCTTTTTTTCTTTTTTTTTTTCTTTTTTTTTTTTAAGGAGCAAGCAAGGGAAGAAATGGAGCCAATACATTTTTTTGAGCAAAACTCTATACAACAGTGGGACATAATGTAGCAAGGACATCATCTTTCTCACCCTAGGAAAATATATGTTAGATACACTCGACTCGCATGATAATTGTTATATCTGCCACTGTAAATTGCCCTGTTATCTGTATGTTTGCCTCCTGTTCCTCAACACAATGCTAAGAATTGTGGCTGTTGTTCCCTTTTTTGTTGCTCAGATTTGCATTTGGCACCACCTCTTCGGTAATGAAATAAAACCACCACCACCAGGCTTTCTCCTTCCCCTGACAACTTTGTCCTATGGGTTTCCAAAGCACCTATAAGGGTCCCCCAAAGGTCACTCCATCACCTCTCACGTCAAGAGCAACAAAGGACTCAAAATGAACCACATGGAGAAGAAAAGGACATCTGCATGAACAGCTCTAGTGTGAAGCCTTAATGTTATAGCAAACGTCAAAATATTTTACCGCCAATAAAATTATATCTTTCTTTATGTAAGAGCATTCCACAAACAGAAGACAGAGCAAACAGAAAAAAAGATGAACGCATTGCACTCTGCTTTGAACCTTGTGTGCGTTTCTTGTTGAAACAGACACTCTACGCAATTCCAAAACCTTATAAAATATTAATTGAGCAAAAATTAATTAAATACATCAACTGAGGACATGAATGGCCATGTATTCTGTGTACAAACTAGAATGAGCATATCCAAACTATGTCAAACCCTATGTACTCTGGGCATTCATATAATTTCTATACATAATTATCAAATTCGTCATGCTAAATATGTTATAATTCCCTTTTTATCTAAATTGTATCACAAAAGCCATGTTTCTGTGCCACAATGTTACATTATACAGGTTACTTTTTGTTTTCTTTTTTGCATTTCATTCTGGAAAAAAATTGAGATTCTACAGTTAGGTGATTTAATGCAACAGACTTTTTCACATCTTTAAAGTGTCATATAGTTTAAAGAGATCAGAGTTCTAGAGATAAACCTTTCATAAGCATTTACAATTATTAGCTTATCACTTTTTAGGACCTCCAAATTCATACCTGTCACAAATACACTTTGAAATAAAAGCAATAACCTCCTCTTTCCTTTTCAAATGCTAAAGCGATGCTTCAAAAAAAAACCCTTTTGTTCTGCTCAAAAAGAAATCAAAGTAAATAAGGAGAAATGTGTAGGTCTTGCACTGTACTGTTATAGGGACTGAATTTGTTAATTTGATGAATTGTCACAGTTAGGCTATAAAGTGCAGAAAACGTCTGTAGTGTACAGTAAGAGGAGTTCTGGAGTTTCCAGGTCCCCACTACCTCTTACTTTGAAGCTCCACAGTCAGCAGTAACTTTTATGCCAGAAAGCTAAAATTCACATTTTTGGGTTTTATAGCCAAAGGAAGAGATAATACAAATGCTATTAGACAAGGCTCCTTTCCTTTCCACCCACACTTACTAAAAAATCCAAGACAAATTATATTTTCCATATGATCCTAAAAAGTCAAGATCCCAATCCCTCTTGTAATCATCTAATTCCAGACATCTGTACTATTTGAAGTCCTAAACGTACGCCTGTTTTCAGGATCAGGATCCCACAAGTATAAACTTGACATTTATTTTGGTATACTAACACTTTTAAGACTGCAAGAAATGGGTGATTACTTTGAGCTAATATGTCAAGTTGACAACCCTACATACTTTGAGTCATTTACCTAAATAACTAAAGAAGGTCACACAGTCCACATCAGTCAAGAATTTACTCCCAAAATATCCAGGGACCTCAAATCCTGCCAGTCTCCATTTTTCCTCCCTGCAGTGGACAATTTTCTAAACAACTCTAATTAATTTACATCTGCGTTAAGAACAAATATTTGACCACTTATCTATAGACAGGTAACTGGTAATAAAAATGAAGCGCATTTCTCCTTTCCTGCCTTCATTTTCTTTGATCATCACCATGACCCATCCAGTTTTAATTTAATCTTGAAAAGAATACCTTGGGAAAAAAGCTCCTAGAATCCACCTATATATTGTGGAGTAACCAAAGTGAGTCTGCTTTTGCTTCTGTTCTTTTCCCTTGTCAGCCACCTAGTGCAGTAGTGCTCACTACCTGTTGCTACCATCAGCAATGCTCAAAAACCATCAGCACCAATTTTTCTGCACGTAAAGGCACTTTAGGCAGCCTATCTCATTAGTAATCTACTAACAGCCAAAATTGCAGAATTATTTGCATTACCTAGAGGTGAAATTCCCCATTACCATCTCCTTCATGAACCAAATTGAGATTCAGAGATTAAGTATTACAAAATTCAGGTCCTGTAGGGAGACTTGAGTGCACCTATCACACACCAACTGCATGGCACAGCTGTGAAGCACCTACACAGCTATACAGACAGTCAATCAACTATGTCAAAGGTGCGTGCCTGACTCCCCCAAGAAACATTAGAGCTGGAGTTCAGTGCTGTTCCTCAGCTCAAGAGAGTGTCCTGAGATTTGCCGACAAAGATAACAAGTAATGGGCACCTGAAAATAGGAGGAAAAGGGGAAGTATAAACTTGTCTTTAGAAAAAAATAAAGGTCATGAGACTTAAATACTTTTTCCAACAAGTGACAATTTGCACATTGGTAATACAATGGTGCAGGTATTGAACCACATTAAGAATGGGCCTTCAGGGCACCTCTTTTCTGCCTGTCTTCTGATGGAAATCAATGTGATATATACACATTGCACAAGTTGAATTGCATCCTCCATTTTGTGAGGTAAATGGTCAGTAGCAAATACTTTCCTCATCGATTGTAGCCCATCTTCACTTTTTCATTTGTGAGAAAACAAGGGCAGTTGCATGTTCCAGCCCTGCAGAACATTATGCTGCCACGAAGATATAAGAACTGGGTATAAGCAGCCTGAATCTCTAGACATCTGGAGCCTTCTTTCTGCTCAAGTAAAGAGAAACAAGCAAAATAAGATTGAACTGCATTATCTGCTGCGTGGCACATACAGTGATGCGAGATTATCGCTTCAGAACCCTATTTCTGTCAGCTTTATCAGAACTCTCATATTATTTGCTTATACATTGGATTCTATGTACAGCGCTTGAGAATGATGGCATGAAAAAAGATTTAATGTGCCAGCATTATTAATAGTATCTGGAGGAGGTTGTTTTTGCCTTAAAGAGTAGTTAAATGTGTGTTGGACTCTTCAGGGAATTCTGATCTTAATCCAGCAAAGCATCTTAAGAGGTTGAAGCCTCTCATATGCTTAAAACCGAGTGTATGCGAAAATGTTTTGCCAGGCTGCAGCTTTTAATAGCTGCACATATGGTTATAATTAATGCTCTGTGGCTATTTTTCATTATTGGATTTCTGTGAAAACTGCGGGAGACTTGACAGACCTGTCATAGTCTGCAGTCACTCAACAAAAACTAAGGCAGCCCATATTAGTGACATTTAAGACCACTTGAGTCTGGTAACAGCAGAAATCCAAGCAGTAAAGGAGGCAATTTTACAGTACCTGCTTAATGAAACAACATATAGTCCTGGTAGTGATCAGAATAGCTAACTACAGCAGGAGAGTCACCTTGCTAAATAGCTGGATGCTACTCAGTACTAAAACTGCCAAGGCTTTCACTTACTTACTTAGCTGGCAATCACTGAAAGGATTTGTCCTTTAAAGTTTTCTGCAAGTTTTATTTTCAGGTGCCTTGAAACAGAAGCCCAGACAGGACAAGTAGTATGGGCTCCTGCTTCACTGAATGAGGGGGAGATGCCTGTGGCAGACAAAGAGATTGGCTCCCACCCATCAGAAACTAATTTTTACCTTTCTCTTTTTTTAAATATTTCAATTAACTAAATATTAAGTTGACTACTTCTTCTTCAAGAGCAAGTGCAACACGTGCCACACCATCACGTGCAGACCAGATAGAATTCGCAGTGGCTATGTACACACACTCTGCATCTGGAAATGGGACTGCAACACCCATAGGAACACCTGCCCTCCACTCAACCTAGCCAGCCGAGGCAGGAACCAGAGAGATACAAAGCAAAGGACTTTGGCATAACTTTACAAATGAAGAGTATGCCCAGGGGTTCCCAGAAGCCCTAGATATCAGTTGCTGGCATCCAGGCCACCACACCTTTGCTGCAGCACCTAGCCATGCTGAACATGGTAAAAAAAGTGCAAGTGTGTCCGTCACTGCTACAGTATTTCTCCAGATTCACAGCAGATGGCTGTCTGCAGCCCTGAGGGGTGGCCACCTTCTGAATCCCTTGAAGGCCTCAGGAAAAACCTTCTGCCAAACAAGACTCCTGCTTTACCTCTGCCCCATGATTACCTTCCAGTGGCAGCACCAGCAGCTGGATCAGGGCTGTGGCGCAGGACATATACATGGGGCCACGTGCCAAAACTGAGTTTACCACCTTTGCTGTAAAAAATAGCCATAAAAACACGTTCTCACCTTCTGTTTTGCAGTGTACACTGGGAACATCTATCTGTACGTTATACTCGTATGTATACGGGTCACGCTTTCAGTGCAGACATATTGCTTAAAAATAACCAATTCTATTCAAACCAGTTCCCTTTACCAAATTTATTCCAGTTTTGTTCAGCTGCACTCCTCCCTGCCATTTGTTCAGGAAGAGGGGTCACCAGAGATGGAAAACCAGTGGAAGCATATGGTAAGGTATGGTAAGGCTGAGAAGAGAATTCTTTTAAGGGAAAAGAGCTCTTTACCCCCATCTCTTGATAAGTATGGGGGAAAACATGACAAAGGCATGCACCAAAAATTTTGTTACCTGCTTTCATTACTAGCCCTCAGATAAGAGGGAAAGTTTAACTTCTAGTTCCTTCTAGCGGTAATTGAATCTTACCCTAATTGAATATCAAAGGATCCATGCAACATCCTGCACTGAGAGCCACCACACTGCAACCCAAAAGGCAGGGTCATGAAATCAGGATCACATTAAAAGCAGAGGGGAAAAGGGGGACCCATGGCCAGGACAGAGGCACCAGGTCTGCTGAAGGCTTCTGAGCATGCTGAGTTCCTTCCATGGTGTGATCACTGTATCAATTAGTTATTCTGTTTTCCTATAATTTAGAAGCAGGAAGGGAAAGATTATTTAATACCTCCAAAGAAGAGCTCCTAGAAGCTAATATTAGCATCCTTAGATAGAATTGCACAAACACACATTCCCCCCAAAATTACCACGTCATTGAGATCAAATTATATTATTTCATTACCTGTATAACAACCTTCGTGAAGTCAGGTGTAAATCAGAGTTTCCACTGTTGGGTTTATCTGTACAATGTTATTCCTGACTTAGGAACTCTGATTATCTGCAAACACCACTGACAAAAGACACTGGCTCCAACAATACAACCCATCCCAAGAAAATATTTTGTTGGCCTAGTGCTTTGATTCCAGGCCATTACTCATGACAACTTACAGTGAGAAACAAGGTTATGGAAAATAATAAGTGTGTATACTTTTACCTTACACATCTGAGCAGAAAATGGTGGTTTACTGGCCACAATACACAGGGAATGTCCAAATGTAATAGAAGGTGCACATCTCATTTTATACCTCACTCCCCAAAGTCCACTCAAAAACATAGATAAATGTTGAGGTGCAGTACCCCCAGGGAAAACAGATAACTACTCAGTCTGTGGGGCTTGGTTCTCACAAGCACAAAAAGAGCCTTTCAGTTTGTAGAGCCAAGACAGAAGAAGAAACAGTACAAGGGTGGGATGTTAGTCATCTTCCAGTGGAGTAAGCTTATTTTCAAACTCTCTAGCATACGTAGACACTCAGAAATCAAAGAAAGGAGTCCAAAAAACCACAATCTGACTGAAAAACTACACCAAAAACTTTGGATATATGTGGAAAATATATCTAACAGATAAAGAAACACTTAAGTTATGTGGTCATGCATAAACCCCTCCAAGACTCTGTTTCATCTTTTGGTCCTCACAGGCCCTTTAGCAGGGCTCAAATCTCACATTAATATCAAATCTAACAACTTTGTTGTTTTAAAAACAACTTCTTGGTGCCAACCAGCTAAAGCTGTCCTGTTCTCTAAGGCAAAAGACATCTCAATAATCAGTCAACTCTGATCTCCCTCTTATTGACATGCAGAAAAAGAAATCCTCGCTTTTAATAATAGGACTTCCTTTCATGCAAAGATAGTGGAAGCTTTCAAAGGATAAATAATTCATCGTCTTCCAAGCTCTGAGAATAAATTTGTTCCTTTTCTGTTTTACTTTCCTTCAAGATATGACATCTTAGGAAAGCAGGGGGAAGGAG
Organism: Astur gentilis; assembly: GCF_929443795.1. Classification (NCBI taxonomy): domain Eukaryota; kingdom Metazoa; phylum Chordata; class Aves; order Accipitriformes; family Accipitridae; genus Astur; species Astur gentilis. The sequence goes on from NC_064891.1 coordinate 19,619,290, forward strand.
ACTGCTCTTTGCTTCTAAGGATATAAACACGCTCAATGTTTCATTCCCCACTGCAACAAAACTATAAGATCAATAGACAAGTGCTGAAAAGCTTTTCCCACCAGGCAGAGACTCTGCCATCTAAATAGTCTCTCAAAAGATACGATCTCACAAGCAGCAACAACAAAGAAACATTCGATGCATAGCTAGGGAGCATGCTCGGAATAATCTCACATGGGAACAACTGCACAATAAGACATCAAATTAATTAAGCTTGATCATATCAGTAACTGGTGACCTATAGTTCCGTCTCCATTCTTTTAAGTTTTATCTAAACTCCAAGGGGATATGGGAAAGTTGTTTTACTTATTGTGATGGTTTTTGTAAACAAGGAGAATAAACGATCTGTAGACCAGGTTGAATAAAAAAATGCAACATACTCTATCTGGCAAGCTGGGCTGCGTTTATATAGGTCTAAAGCAGCAAAAAAACCCTGAACAGAGCAATCACCATTTTTCACCAGTGACCAATAGCACCAGCAGGCTAAGCGTTCATGCCCAAAATTCAGGGGGGCTAATTTCATGCATGTTGGCCCAATTCCATTTCACAAAGGATCCAAAAATCAGCTTGGAGATGATTCTTGTGGCTCCTGTTTGTAGCACTGCAGGAATCACCTTGTATTAGGTTTATTCATGAATCACAAAAAGTAGATGCAAAAACATAGAAGTTGCCATCCGGTCAGTTCAAAGCCAAACCCATCCCAGGAAAGCATTTCTTACAAGGAAGGAGGCGATCCCCAAGGATGCTGTGTGAGCGGGAACACCAGAATAAGTATTCCCATCCATCCTGCAGGATTATTCCCTAATATAGTTACTAATCTTTGTCTGGTCACAGTTCACATTTATTAAAGAATGAAGCTTTCAGTACTTACTTTTAATAGCTCCCCCAGCATTATGCAGACAGGTCATTGCCCACAGCCACAGGATACCAAATGTAAACACCGTTCTGCAGATGACAGGGTAATATTTTCTAATGATAATTTTAAACAATGCATCGCTCTTCAGGAGACTTGAAAGTGCATTAATATGAATGATTTGCTGACCAAAGAGGGAGTAGCGCCATTTGAAACTTATAGATGCCTAGTGCAAAGTAATGTTGGGGAGGGTGGAGGATAAAATCACTATATAAGTGGTAAGTCATTAATATATACCTCACTACTGTGAATTAATCATTCCCAGCAATACTGACAAGAGAAGCCATGGAAAAAGAAAAAAGAAAAAAAAAAAAGAAAATCGCTGCCAGACCTTTTTTTTTAATGACTGTTACTGTCAGCAGTAGTAATCCAGTTAACAGTCTACTAAAATGATTAAGGAAATGCAAAATAAGGCTTCCACAAATACAGTCCATCTTATGAACCAGCTTGCTGCTTCTAGCCCAACTCCATCAAAGACTGTGCTCATATCCATGAAATTGCATCTTTTACAAACAAGGTGTTATGAAAGAGGAAAAAGAAAAAAAAAAATTCAAAAGGCTGACTGCAAATACTTTGCATGACAGCTACTATCATGCCACTGAGAAGTGGCGAAAGTTGAGGAAAGAGAGGAGGAGAGATCATTTACAGTGACAACACTTATTGCTGTGGATGTCATTTTATCTGTAAGCTCTGGGAGCAGAGATTCAGAGCCAGTATTGAAATGGTATTGAAAATGCACTCAATGCTTCTCTTCACAGGAACTGCAGTTCCAAAATATGGAGGGTTTGCTAATTCTAAGGACTTACTTTCATCATTTGTGTGTACTTGAGTGAAGGAAGAAGAGGCGGATGTCTTCCCCTACCACACCCTGTTTATTCCTTGTCTCTTTGTTGGTTTTGCTCCCACCAGAGCAGCAAAGGTGAGAGAAGAATCCAGCAACACAGAATTGAGCTCTTTGGCTCAGCACACTGTACGCATCATTGATCCGGTATCATGATGGGCATTCAGCACCGTCCACTTCAATAACCTCTACGTATAGATATATAAAGACAGAGAAACAAAATTTCCAGAATTCCTTTTTTGATCTTCTCCTTATGCCCAGATATAAAAATAAACACTATCATATGTCACATGTAAGGCAAACTTATCTGAGAAAAAACATTTGGCCCATTTCAACATCAGCCATAAAGGAGCACTTGAAGAGCTGTTACACACCATGCTAAGAGGAAAACTAACTGGTGCAAACAGCACTACTCCAGCAAAGATTTTTCTGCCTCAGCACTTTTCACTTTCAATCTGCCTCAGATTTTTCACCCCAAGGAGAAAAGAGGCTGCCAGGGACAGAAACAGGCTGCGCACCCAGTACAAAATTGCTCCAGGGAGGGAGGGAAGGAGCCTGGGCTTTGGTCCTGTTAACCAGCAATGCAGCTGGTAAAAATCATCTCTGCTAACTCCACACTGCTGGGACAAGAATGTAACTAGTATCCAAAGTGACTATGTTAAAATTAGTTCAGGTCATTCTATCCCTACAATATACATTAAAATGTAAAGTGTACTGCCTGCCTAAAAGACGCTGAGTTTTCAATGCCTCTCTGATACAATCAAACAGCCTAAGCCTATATATTCTACATATATACGTGTATACATTTCTTAGCCAGTATATATTTTAAAGGGATTTGGCACATACATTTAATTAAAGTCCAGAGGGATTACTTCAAAGATATTTAACCCCATTAGTTTATCTCCCACAAGCAAGCTGGCATAATCCCCTTGGCTGCAGGTTACCCAGTGTAGTGCTGACCCTGCAACCTTTAGACCTTGCTTTCCCCCACACAGTTTTAACGTACGTACTAACATACAAGGGCACAGGGGAGCAACTGCATTTCTTGGGCTGAAACTCTAACCTGTTCCTTAAAAGTGAGCTACATAACCAAACGAGCCACATTGCTATGCAGTTTTCCAGCACATTTTTCAAGGCAAAGGCTTCTCTCCACACTTTGGCCGGTGTACCTGTGCCAGTCAGAGATCTGGAGCCAGAAGATCAGTGTCAGGAAAAGCTGCCAGAGAAGATACAAGCTACAGGCAAAACTCCACCAAAGTTTATTCATTTTAGAGAAAAGGAATAAGACAGGCTGACTGAAGCAGTTTTACCATACCCTCACCATGTATAAGATGTGCCATTATAAGCTGAACACTGTTACAGATCTGACCTGAGCAGAGAGGTGGAGCAATTCATGAGAAATTAATTTCACCAGATGACTGGAAAGAGATTTCACTTCCCAAAGTGAGCGTGATTTGTTTGGTCACTAGGGTTTGGCTAATTAGAGCAGTTTCCTGCTCTTCCAGAATTGAGCATATCAAACAAAAGTGGTTAGAAGAAGGAAGTTTTCATGCAGATATTAGTTTCAGTCTCTCAGCATAACTTTGTCCCACATTCAAGAGGCTTTCCAAGAAACTGAGAAAACTTGGAACATTGGTAATAAATTCTACAGAGGTCAGTTCTAGGTACTCTGCACATGCTGACTTACTATTTGAACACAGGGGGTTTAGCAGCTCCTAGTTCAGTGCATTTTTCAAGATTTTGGATGTCCAACAGCTCAGTTAGAATCCCAGACAAATGGCCATTTGTGCAGTGACTGTGATGCATCCTGGATTTAACACTGCGGGCACTGTAGGGTCTGACTACACAGCCACCAACAGACCTGCAGTTCCTATAGACTTACCACTTCAGCTTCTTCCACAAGTGCAACACATGCACAGTGCATTCGGCCTACTGACACAGTGATTTCATTGCACATGATCGCAAGTTTTTGCCCAGGATTTCTCAAAAGAAAATATGGAAACTTCCTGCACAATTCACAGGTCATATAGCTGTACAGCCCCTTGAACCTCCCTAACTCCCACCCCTTTCCAGTTTGGATCACCCCAGCTCAGCTCACACTGGTAGCACATAACCATTCTTTTACCATCCCTGAAAAGACGTTTTCCTGGATTTGCACCCTCATATCATGGGGTGCCTTCAGTTCCCAAAGGAGGAAAGTCGTCTTCCTCTTTCTTTCTGTTGAGGACTTTATTAACGTAGTTTTGCACAAGTAAGACAGGGTGCTTTCTATCAAAAAGTAAGGCAGAAATGTCTGTAGTATATCAGATTCCATAGTCTCGGTTTCAAAAATCAATAATGCCATTGCCCTCACATTTTGCTCAGGCTTTTTCCAATGTTGAACAGTTCTGCTCATATATTACCCACTGATGACTCTTTTTCCAGTTTGACACTGTACTTCTTTTTGAGATGTCACAATTTTTCTCCTAAGCTGCTTTTGCCCCAGCCTCCAGCACATGACTCTCAGAGCAAACTGGCTACAAGAGCACTGGGTATCTGGGTTCCAGCACTGTATCAGCTCTCCTCAGATCCCTCCCCATGCAGAAATCCTTTCAAGTTATTGTCTGAAGAATAAAAAGTCTCTTCAGGTCAAATGTTCATTCTACTTAATTTGTTTTAGTGTTTTACTCCCAAAAGGCACTCAGGGTGCAGAAGTCTAGCTGTGAAAGAGCATGTCTGCTTCTGTTTATTGTTGTTTCATGGAACAACTCAGCCCACATCTCACCCACATTTCTAAGTAGATGAGCCTGTTGTCTTTAATTAATAGAATTGGTTTGCCTTCCTGAATCATATGCTTACATTTTTTCAGTATAAATGACAACCTAGAGCAAGTTTTAAGACAACAGGTTTCCCTACTCGGTATTAAACAAGCAGACACACACAAAAAGGGATTTCTCTACAGAGGTGTAACCAGGGCTAACGGGACTCCAGAAGGTATTTACACACTACAGGTTTTCTGGATGTGAATCTGGGCTATATCTAAATCCAGCTGAAGCCAGCCTGTCCTGCCAACAGACCCCGGGCAGTCTTACACAGATAACTTAACTGTTTCCAAGATAAGTCGGATCTGGAAAGTAATTGATTCCTTGTCCACTAGAATAATCAAATAAGAAGAATTAAGGGCTTTATGAACAGCCTGGAGGGACTTGGAGCCCTTTCCCCAAAACTACATTAAAAATAGTTGTGAAAATACTTAGACCAAAAAAAGTCTAGAGCTTTTCTCACAAACAATCTGTAGGAGCCAATTATTGTTTGCTTTCTATCTAAGCAGCTGGACAATAAATAGTAAGAGTTTGGACTAACTTTAATAGAATTAGAGTGAATTAATTTTTCATTATCCTCAGATTTATTGTTCTTTTACTATAAATTATCTGCTCTCATGTTTCATAAAAAATTCACTGGAGCAGAAGAGCAAAACTAAATCCTTCATAAGGAGCTTAATGACTTCTTATAGAGATCTTCTAGGGTTTGAATTCAGTTAGCTTGTAGGATGCACAAGCACATCTAAAAATAAACACGTTGTTTCAGAAGCCTTCTTCATGTTCAGACCAATCCTTCAACCTGAGTGAAAATTTTGGATGTATAGGAACTCACATTTCGTTCTCCCATGTATATTCTTTACAAAGATCTGTAATTAAAGAGGGAGGGAAGCAGCTTACATGCTTACCTTTGAAACATGCCATTACAACATTTAAGGGAGAACAGAGAGAATCCATGCCCTCAAGCAAAAAATACAAACAAAACAAGGGTAATTTAATGGCTGGGGGTTTATTTCAGTTTCCTTCTAAAAGAGGAATTTTACATTGTGATGGTTGTGTGGACAGCAGCACCTGGTCATTAGATATTACTGCAGGCTCTAGGCTGGTTTCCAAAATACACCTCAGCTGGGTAAAAAGTGCACACCTGATTTATAGGCTGTAAATGCAGCAAGAAAATGGGTAGCTTGGTTTTGATGTTGTTCCTAACAGCACGAGGTAGGAGTCACTGGCTCACCCCAACATGCTTACGTAAGATATTATAATGACTTGTACAACCCACAAAAGGCCCGAGGACATTTCAAAAGAGTCTAATTTGCCCCAGAAAGGACAAGGTAGCACAATGACCAGAGGACCAGCCCAAATTCAGCACTGCAGCACACTGCAACATCTGCCTGCTCAGGCATTGCACCCACTGCAGACCCCCCTCTAAAGCAAGGTCTTGCAGCTGCCAAGTTCACTGTGACATTATTTCAGACATAGCTGCTCCAAGGAGGTTGGATTTTGGGATGTCTTCTATGGCAGACAATACCAGAAAGAAGTCTGTAAATTGCATGGATTTTTTTTCTTCCAAATAAGATCACTCCTGTGGCTTTGCCAGAGCTTTCAATGTAATTAACCTGGACAGGACCATACTAGCACAGTAAAGAACATGTAGACCAATGCACGCCACAGAAAAATAGGCTGCTTAACATTTAAAGCATCAAAAGATAATTAAAAAAAAAAAACCAACACACACACACAAAACCAAAACATGCTAAATAATTCGATCCATGCCTATTTATTAGTCTGATTGTGTACTTTCCCCGGGCGAATATTACTGGAAACAAGAAATGTTTTAGCAATCCATTTTTCTGAATTCTTTACCTCATTCACAATAAGCACAGAAAAAGTAAAGGTATGTCCTGCTGACACCCTGTCCTCCAAAGGGACAGATTCCTACATGTCCTCTCTCGCTCTTCCAGTGCTGCTGTACTCCTGATTTGTCAGCACCCTAGAGAATCCCCATTCCTGCCAGCATCACCCTTTCAAATCTGTAGCTCCAATATAAGCAAGTTTATTATTCCCACAGCTGAAGGCAAGGATGTCAAAGGGGGCCTCTAAGATTAAGTTTTCATCAGAGTTCAGGCAGAAGGAGCACGATTGTGAAGGGTGCTCTTAGACCAAGTTTCTCCAGAAATTAGTAATTTCAAAAGAAAATAAAGGCATATTTTTTCCAAGTTTTAATGTTTCAATATGAAAATTATTTCAATGGAAGAATTTTCAAAAGGCTTAGGGAGCAAAGGGAACTGAACAAGGAGAAGCAATAAGAGAATTACATAAAAGAAAGCAGATGATTAAAAATTAGTCTATTAATAGTTGCACTAACACTTTTAGATGCTGGCTTCCAGATCTTTCCCCAAAACAGCCTTGAACCTGAGTAAAATTTGTACAACTTCATATTTGGAGCAGTCTCATTCAACACAAAGGAAAAGTCCAGCTGAAAAAGAGAGATACTGATCTATTTACATGGAGTCGAAGCACTCCGAGATGGTGCTGATGAAGATACCCTGAGAATCGGTGCATACTTGGAATAAATGCGGAACACCGACAGTAAACACAAATACATAGGATCCTTACACTGCTTTGTGCAATGGTGAAATTCAGTCTTTCAATGGAGTAAATTTGTGATGATATGTAAGCAGATTTCCTCAAATCTCTAGAGATTCCTCGGTACATCACAAGTGCAACTGGTTAGTGGCAACTTGTATAAATGCCTTCTTTCTAACATCTGATGACAGATTTTGTAAATTGAATAAGCATTTCAAAGATAGCAAGGAGGGGTGGGGTATTTTTCTGTTAGAGAAGTATCTACTGATTATGATGGGGACTTTGTGTACTGCACAGCACAAACCACATTACAGAAGACGACACAGCTTTATAGCAATTACTAGTATATGAGATGCTTCTTAAAATGGAAAACACAGAAAAGCTTACTTTAACTGAAGCTGGAATTGCTTGCCCAAAACCTCTCAATTTACAAACAATGCAGCACAATTGTAACAGCAAGGACTTGGCCAGCATACAGGTTTCTAAATAAGCTGTTAATATATTTATCGAGATTGCATTATGATTGATTATTAATTCATTTCCTACGTGACTGAATCAATATTCAAAGTCTAAACTTAAAGCCCCCTGTTAATTATGCAGGAAGATGAATGATCTTATAGGTTAGCTTTGGCAAAACCAGTTGCACCATCTGTCAGAGATTAATTAGGAAAAGATTTATAAGCAGAAATGAATTTGTCACATTTACTAAAGAAAAATTACTTGGCTGATGAAAATTATTTTCTAATGAATATAAATAATAAATATGACTGTAACCTCTTGAACTAGACATGAAACTTCAGTTCAAACTAAGGGAAGAGACAGAAGTACAAATTTCAGAGCTCTGGTTGATTTTCATGCATGCCACATCAGGAAAATGTACTAAAGAAGATTCTTCCTGAAACTGTTCAACTTGCCTTGTATTTTCTTAGTTAAGCCTACAATTCTTCCACAAGAAAGAAAGTAGTTCTTTCTAACTGCTCGGACAACTTCAAATCCAGCAGTAACTGATCAGTCAATAGATATTTGCATGTGTACATAAATAAAATGATTGTTAGATTTTAAAAAAAGAAATCAGAGGAACTGTTCAGAGAAATAGAGTGCTAAAAATAAAATTTTGCCTGAACTCTTTAAAAACTGCAGGTACTATTCAGCAACCAAAGATGGACAGTTGCACTGAAGTGCATATTAAGATAATCAGGCTGTTCTTTCTAAAACAGGATTGGAAATTTTGCTTTATCTTTTTTGATGTGGTTATTAATTATTACTTACAATTCGTATTGCATTAGCCCCTAGCAGATTTGTCTGCTCTTACACAGAACCGTTTAGATGAATTCAGTGATAAAGGTTTTTCTAACAATCACATGAAGAATCTTAAATTATGTTCTCAATTTCATAGAAATTCATCTTTTGACTTCTAATTTTTCACTGGCTCAATCTTAGGGTATTTGCTTTACAGAATAAGGCATTCTGAAATCTTATATTCCACACCGCTTTAAAGACCTGACAAAAAAAACACCACCCCCACCCTGTTTATGTTCCATTTTCTTCAGAAAATGCAGTTCAAGTTGTACTATGTATTGAATGCCTGCTAGGGCAATAGCTTGGGAGGCACATCAGCACTGAGTGCTTTAGGTGATTTGAGGAGCTGAACTACAAGTAGGTAATAAATGTGACTAGGAACAGACACTGCAGAAGGTGTGTTGATAAGGCCATCACACCTGACTCTTACTGCAGACCTGAGCATCAGACATGGACATGGTCCCCCAAGCCCCAGCAGCCTGAAGGAGCATCGGGGTTACTCTCGGAGCAATAAGTGACATCATTTCTTTAAAAATATGTTTTAAAAAATTTAAAAATTAAAGTTGCCTTTTCCAAACTATTTGCTTTCATGGTCTGCTTCTCTTTGTTGCATCTTCTGGACAGCAGCACTGACACACTGCAAATAGTTATGCTTAATGACAGTGCTGTAAGACCTGCCGCACAGCTCTGCAAAGCGCAAACTGCCTTTCCACACTGTCCTCTCTAATTAGCATTGCTGTTGCTGCTGTTCAGCAGTCGTAAGATGAGCAGTATCAACAGAAAAAGCAGGGCCAATAATTCTGTCGGGTTAATTGAAAATGTTTCACAGCTACTGCGGAATAACATTCACAAAATACTTCAAGGCCTTTCAAAAGGAATTTTTCTTTAATTCCTATGTATAGGCTCACTTAAACAATTCACCTCCACTGGCTCTTATATGTTGTGCAGCAGCTTTGTGCTGCAGCAACAGGTCTCTGATGCAAATTTCCAAGCAGCTGTAATCTGGCCATAAGAAAAAGTAAAAACAAGGAGCATTACACACACACACACACAGAGTGGGATGGTCCAAAAGCACGAGAGCCAGAGGTAGCCAAAGTGGGAAGAAAAGAAATAAATTAACGTAAGAAGGGAGGCAAACAGAACAGAAGGCTCTTTTGTAGGAAGGGAAAGGAAAGGTGTGGGTTTTGGTCATGTAATAATGAATTTTTAATGCACTCCGAGGCAAATGTTAATGGTGAAAGCTGTAATGGGCAGCTAGGGCCAGCTGAGCCAGCGTGAAAGAGAAGATGCGATCCTTTCTCATCAGTCTCAGAACCACCACACTGCTCTCAGCCTCAGTGACCATTTACAGCAGTACTGGTAAGCAAGGTATAAATTGTCATCCTGTTGGCAATACTGCCAGCGCTCAAGTTAATGAAAGCCTAAACAACAGGAGAACCCTAAGTCATGTTAACAACAACATGTTCACTCTCTCTTGCAAAAGAGGTGATATTCACTACTGCTCTTGATCTGTGGGGTGGACTTGGAGAAGACTCTGCATTAGCAAGCATGAGAACAGATGGGCGAGAAAAAGAAATTGTTTGTGGCTGCCTAAATTTTATACTGGCTCTGTCCTCAACACAGTTTTTAACAACCCCTGAAGTTGCCCTACAGTGAAGAATCTGCCCAATTTTCCAAGTGCAGAAAAAAATTAGAAACAGGGCTCCATTTCATGCAAACAAGAGAATTTGCTCTTTTCCTTCTGCCCACTTATTTTATGCAGCAATCTGTTCTATTACCATTTTAATAGTAATCAAACACCACCATTTTTTTTCCCCCCTCAGAAACAGAACAAATGAAGTCTGACTCCTGATTCATCTGTATTCTCGGACCCTTGCCCCTCTCTTTTTTACCATTTCCATACTCTCTTCAGCTCTCTTCTGACATTTCCACCAGAGTGAGACAACTATAAAGCTGCCCATGGACTGGCCAGGGTATGAATTCTCTCTGCCTCAGCACTAGTGCTAATGTACATCTCTTTACTCCCCCCATTGCAAATTTTGACATTAAACTAAAAAAATTAAGATACTTACTCTTTTCTAATTAGGTTGCAATTGGCCACCGTTCAAAATTTAAATCAAGATCTGATTTAGATGGTTCATCAACAATCACTTTGATGAGCAGCACAGGTAAGTCCAAATCTTAGCAGTAGAATAGCAAGAAGGTCATCCATAACTTTTTTACTGAGTACACTTATCAGTCTGATCCTTCAAATCAGTTCCCAATCACCTGTAAGATGTAGAGTTTAACATACAGCTAATTAAAACATAACCGCCTTGAAATATCTTGATAATCCATTGGGGGGGGGGGGGGGGGCGGGAGCAGACAACCTTGTTTTTCTGCAGAAAACAAAACAAGCTTAATTCACAAATCAACCCAAATAAATCATTTACACAGTCCTCATTTTTCCTATCCTACCTAAAAAAATTTGTCTGAGACTTAAAAATACTTCAGGTGTTACATGTTTTGCTTATAATTTACGGTCACATGTACACAGACTTAACTTCACATCTGTGAATGTGGTAATTTAAGAGAACTACTTGTTTGAATAAAGCTAAGCACAGCCAGCAAAAAAAAAGTTTTGTGCCTCGTGACTTATCTCATGCTTTATGTTGCTCTGGAAGATGTTAAAAGGCTTTGTCTTTTGTGCTAATCCTTAATTACGAGACTCTGCCTTCAGTTGTATAACTACTATGCATGCACATTTACAGCAGGAGTCTAGCGCACTTTCCCTGCCCACTGAGATCAGCTTAGACACATAGCATGGAACAAGAATAGCACCATTGTCGGCTTGAACATGGATATTTTCATATTAAAACCTGGTTCCCTTCTGCCATAGTTCAGATTTTTTTTGCTACCATCAATAATCCATCACAGAAATACAAGATACATGTGTTTGTTTTGAAAGTTCTTACTGATAGCCACTTGTTGTCCAGCTTTTCCCCCACCACAAGCTCCAGGACTCTACTTAGAAGAGCTCTGACCGCCATATTCCCTTTGTAAAAAGGCAGTCACAGACTACAAACACATACAGTAGTCTCAGAGGAAGGTATTGCTACAAATATATTACTGCTAGGTGGAATTCTACCTTCTTCCTGTCAAGTAACCTAAATGTGTTCAGAGTCACTCCACTACAATCATAATAAATACCAGTGGTCCAACCAACAACAGAAGAGTACTCTCCAGACATTTTTCTCAATAAAACCCAGCAAAAAAAAACCCATGCTGTATCATGAGAAGCAATGAGAAACAAAATTTAAATATTTTTTTTTTCTTTTAAATCTCATTTTTACTCCAGAGTTCAGGTAATGACTGTAACTCATTTAAAATACATCTTAGAAAAAGTAATGATAAATTTATAAAAAATAAACAATGGTTGCCACCATTCTAGTTGGTGCCTCCTTTGAGATAGTGCTATACAGGTAGAGCTGCATTACAAACTGATAATGAGGGCAGGAGCAAGATACAATCAGCAGGAGTCTTATGTTTGTAGGACCACATATCTACATTATGTCTTTGCCACCAGTAAAATTTGCATCAGTTGCCAGTACAGTGCAAGCCACACACGTGCAGAGGGCTAATTGCTGGAGTATCTAGCAGCCATATAGCAAGCTGGGCACTCCAGATTGTGCTCTCATACACAACTTCAACTTTGGTTTGACCACGAGACAGACAGTTTCAAGTGTACCAGTGGTGTGCTCAAGTGCCCACCACACCACAAATTCAGACCAAAAAGAACACTAAATCAGTAAAGTGAGCAACACTCATTGAAACCTGCATAAATCAGCAAAAAATAATCCTACTAAAATCTTGGACTCTGTCGAAAATGGGCAGGACTGCCAATTGCTTTTAAAATCAGTTAGGTTATAGAACCACCCAATCCAAAAACTAACCAAAGAAGTCAGAATCAAATTCTGTGAATCCACAGACTTCCTGTTGTATGAAAACAATGCTATTCCCCAGCAGAGACGGCAAACCCCCTAAATGCAAGATATTGATGGCCCTTGTTGTTCTTTCTTTCGGCTGTCTTTCTAGCTTATGGGACCACGTTTTCCTTCTCTCTGGTACTGCATGGTTTAAATGTACCCACTGATGGGACCCCATGGAAAGCAATGGAAAGAATTGCTCCATATGCTTTGGGAGAGAAAAAAAAGGAAGTCCAAGTTTCTGCCCTTTCGGAAAACACTATCTTCTCTTCAACATCATCTGTTTGTAAAGCCTCCTTTGAGAATCCTAAAAGCTTACCGAGTCCTTCTAGGAACAAAACAGTGACTCTACTGGGATTCAGAGGCCTGACTTCAAGAAAGGTAGGTATTTTGAAACTGAACCGAGGACATTTATCTTTATCACAAATAATATATATAAATATATAATCCTCTTTTTCATTCTGTTCTGCTGCTTTTAATTTAATGGAGAAAATTAAGCAGTAATTTCAGCTAGGTCCTGCTGTTCTATTCAAATCTATTTTCATCGTATTATCACTTCCAGCAGTGATAGAAAAATTAATGATTTTTTAAAAGGCAGTGTTGTATTTAAATATTTCAAAACTATTGGTTTGTTTGTGTCAATGAGAAGGAAACATATTGACTGGAAGCTGCAGCTAATGCTGCCTTTTATAAATCTCCTGTCAGGCAAAGAATGGCTCTCCATAGATTCCAATATGATGTAGAGCTCTAAAGCAAACACTCCTGTTGCCAAGAGGCTCAAAGGGAACTGCCACCACAATATCATGGTCTGAATAGCGGGATTTTAGTTTATCTTCCCCACCATAGAAGCTAAGCAAAAAGAGGAGATGGCTCAGAATGCTTCAAGTAGGAAGTTGATTGATTTACTGAAATGCTAAAACCTCCAGATAAGCAAAACCACTATGCTGAAGTTTAAAGGCAATTTCATTAGATGACAGCACAGCAGAGACAATGTGTTTGAAGCCTGGTCTTACTGGCACTTGGTCTCTTACTTCAATGCAGAATCACACACACGTAGGCACATGTTGCATGGGAATTTACAACTTATACAACATTCTGGCTTCAGTGTCTGTGAAGTCTACAAGTACACTTGCAGCTCTCCGGTGCAAAAACAGTATAAGGACCACAGCTACAAAAGAAAATGTAAACGTAAGTAAAAGATGCATTAGCATGATCTAAGCATTCCTAACTGCATAGTAGGAGAAGCAAAGATATAAATCAGCAACACATGATAACCTACCTAATTTAATCTCTTATTATGATTTGTTCAGACTAACTTCTGTGAGTTTTAGCCCTATTTGCACAAGTTCAGCAAGCACTTTGGGAACTATACATCATAGCATACTTCGCAATTGTTTTCGAATATTCCCACTTACACGTCATTGGGGCATCAAGTCTTTCAAGAACCAGCAGAAACAGGTTAGAGAGAGTGCTGCTCTATGCCCAAGAACAGTCTTGTTGCTTAAAGAAAGATATTTTTATAGGGTTTATGCAACCACGGACACTGCAGTAGTTTAGGTTTCTGCCATCACTTGCAAGATATGATACTGCTAAGAAGCCCTGGCCACATATATTCTGCAAGATGTAGTGCTGCTTGTCACAAGGAAAAACTGCTCATCTCACATGGTTTAAATCAAATCAGGATTGAAGTAGTTTATTGATTTATTAATGACACCTAATTAACCAGCAATCAGTGAACTAAACATTCAGGATCAGTATCAGCAACACAAAGGACAAACCACAGCACTGGACTATTTCAAAATCTTAGTAAGTACAAGCAAATTTCTATCTACCCTTCTACAACTAAATCCCAACAACTCCATACCCCCACGCACAGAGATGTGCGGGTACATGCTCGCTCTGGTGAGCATGGCTCCCCCTCCCACGGGATGCCCAGCCTTGCCTGTCCCACACTGCTCCCCACAGCAGCAGATGATTTTAGGCTTTTCTGCCACACACGGTGGGTAGGCACTCATATGCCTCATCCCAACAGCTGCTGCCATCTGGGCCATTTTGCCCGGGATGAGCCACGACAAGTACCCATGCTACTTTGTCTGCATTTCACAGGTTGAAGAGTTTGAGTTTTAAAATTCTGACCTTAATTCATCAGAAAAAGTAGTCTCCGGGGATTTCAGGCTACTGGGACCAGCAAAGCCTCCCTCTCTACCTATAGGAGGGTGCCGCAAAGCAGGGTTCCACAGTGCCCCAAAACATGCAGGCTCTGGTCAGTGCTTCCTCTGGGAGAAAGGCCTCCAGCCCCTCTCCACCTGATTCTTTCCCCTGTGTCTAAAATAGCCAGGTTCACAAAGCAGCATTTTTGGGGTCCATCAGTGTGAGTGTTCTCCAGACATCTATTTTCATAAAATTCATGAGAACTGTCTTAGTTTGCAATTGCGACTGTGTGGACAGGTAAGGCTGTAATTGGTCACGGGGCTTAACAGTGACAAACATGCACACGCGCACACATAGTATGACACCACAAGGTTGTTTCCTGAGCAAACCATTTAAACACTAGAAGAAATAGCACATCTTGAGATTATAAAGGCTCAGTCAGGAAGGACATCGCTTTTGTAATAAGCAGGAACACTGCAGCAAGAGTTACACCCCAGGTAGCCTCCCCACTGATCATGTAGCAGAGCACCATCTCCCAAGGACCCATCACAGAGATGCTGTACAGAGCTAAAGCTTGGAACTGAGCTCCGATAGAAGCGTTAGTACCAGGCACCTCCTAAGAGATATCTCCATATCATTTTGCAAAGCAAACAGGAAATAGGATTTGGAAAACATTGCAATCGCTTTCAAAACTACTAGGCAGTAAACCTGCAGTTGTTCTTCGTGAAGATTTCCCCATGCTGTTGCTCTTACTCATACAAGCACCTGCAAATGTATGTACTCCCTGCACAAACTATTTATTACAAAAAATCCTGCAATCTAATAAGTGGGGTTTTTATGGAGTTTATTCACAGTGAACTAATGGATTCGACAAATGGAATTCTGTTCATAGCTCTCCAGGAGCAATTGTTTTGATTGCAAATTAAAGCAATTTGGTCACTTTCTATTCCCTAGGGTCCTTTCCTATGCCATCTTCAAAATACATTTTTTTAAATGCATCTTACAACTCTGGTGAATGCTTCTATTTCCTGTGCCAAAACCCCACAGGAAGCAAAGGAATAATTATTAAAATAAATCCTTGTCTGAATTTTTAATTAATAACACGCTCTGTTTGTTCCCTTTGTTTTATTGACAAATACTTCAAGCATATTCATTAAGAGGTTCAACGAATTTTGTAACAGATATATTACACACATCTGCCGTTCCCTGAGGAGATACCTCCTAATAGTCACACAGAATCCTGATCTCTGGTTTATGTGCCACCAACCATCTTGTTTGCTGAGCAGGCTAACATGGAGAGAGGACTTATGTCCAATTTAAGTGGCAGAAAGTCAGAAATCCCCAGGAACTAAAGAGTTTCCTTCCAGAAAATCTCTACACCATCTGAGCTCAAAGTATAACATAGCAAAACAGACCCAGAAATCAAACAAGGCTTAGGTTTTAAAGAAGCATCATGTTTTTAAAAGGGCATGCCACTCCAGTAATAAGCTGGTTTCTGGTTAAAGTTTTCAGAAGAATATCTGCTCAGCTGCTGGACACTTTCTGAAGAAGATTAAAATAAACCTTCATCCTCTGCTACAGGCTCTGGTTACCAGTTTCTGATTTATTATCCATTTATTTGGAGCAGAGGAATTGCCTCTAGTCCTCTTATTCTCATCCCAGCTGCCTACCCTCTCTATATATGTGGATGGCAGAAATGGCTCCATGTTCCTTCAGATGGGGCAATCTTTTTAACCTTGATGGGTTTAAGTGACAGGAGGGAAGCACTGGTGCAGCAGAAAACAGTTTCTTTCTTGCCTTTATTGCTTTCCAGGAGTGTAAATCTACCAATGTCTAACCTAGTTTCCCCAACTTCTCGTTCACAAAAACCTCATATTTGGTTTCAGATCACACTTTGACCTGGCAAAAAGAAACACACGCTACTGCTGACAATCCATCCTGCTTATTATCTATGCAAACAAAAATTCATTTTTCAATTAAGTTTTGCGTGGGCAGAGCTGTACACCCCAATATAACCTGCCTTCTTGCATCCACAGTGCAAAAACATTCCGTTCTTTGAAGTGGAGCAAATAATAGTAAAATGTTTCACTCAAGGGTTTTTGGAAGTAGAAAATAAGTGTCATATAATAGAGGAAACCTCTAAAAGCCTGTAGCCCTAAAACACCACTGTAGCTTTCAGTGTAGTCCCCTGGCCTAAGAGTTGCAAGGAAGCAGCTCTCTGATAGCTGGCATCGACCGCAGAAAGAGCAAGCAAGGTTCCCCCCTCAGGAAGGGAGGAGAGCTTGTCCTGTGTGTTTGTTATCTACCTTTGGAGATGCTCCTCTTCATTAAAAACACATTTAAGCTTGTGATCCTTGTTACAGAGCACAAGAACAGAACTGTACATAATTTCTCTGAGGTGAGGCACCTTCCTGAGGAAAACCTGTTCCCAATGGCCTTGCACCAGCACATATCTCGCAAGAGGAGAAACGGGAAGTGCGCTGCTGTTTTGTGGAGGCAGGAATTTCGGTAGCCCCAGCTATCCACCAAGTGCCCTCTTCCCCCATCCCAATGGTGGAAGGGAAGCAGGGAAGCTGGCACCTCAGCCAGAGATGGGTGGTGGTCAAGTTCAGGGTTCCCACCAGAGCTGCAGAAGACAGCAATGGAGCTGAGGGTATCCGTGCGAGGATCTCCCTTTTCTACCACCCAGGTGGCTGAAAGGAAAGAGCTGGAGGAGCAGCACCATTGGACTGCAGCATTGCAGACTTCACTCCTGGGCTTGGAGGCAGCAGGGTAAGGGCACAGAGGCTGTCTCACAGTTGGAGGGACCGACGCAACACAACCAAGCACTGAAGCATCCTTCACAGTAGCCGAGCAAAAGTTACCCTTAGCATCTGGAGGTGGACTTGCCAGATGCATCTGGGATCTCACTATCAACTGGTAATAAGCAGCAAGTGAAGCTAATCAGGAAGGTGGGAAAGTGGTATGTCGAAAGGCACAACACAGCCTTTTCTGCATGGGATAACACAAGCATCATGCTGTGACCAAATTAATGATCTGTGTCCATTCATAGTCCAGCAGTGAATTCCCATCTGCCTGGTAAATGCCATGTCAGCATGCCCAAAGCGCATGTGGGCCACTAGATATCCGACCCAGAGCAACCCTGGAGTTACAGGGAGAGGGAGAAGGTGTTACTTACTGTTGCCAATATAGCGCTGCTTTATTGCTGTTAACTCCATGTGGATTTCCCTCCGCAAGAACATTCTGTTTGCCTTCCCACAGCACCAGTACTCATGAGAAAAGAATATTTGCTTAGAGTTTTAGGGGATTAACGGCATGAACAAGGTCTCCAAGTAGACGCCAACCAGTAGGCTTTGAGAGGAGCCCTGGAGGTATCTGAACCTTGCAATTGCTTCCAACACTATCTAATGGGAATTTTACCAGCGTGACAGACTGTTTATTGTCCCAGCAACCTGATTCAGGTTGAGAATAATACTTCTCCTTATACTTCAGCGTGTGTGCTTTACATTTTCACTTGTGTCCATTGTAAAGGGATAATTTTAGGTACTAGTTGCCGATAGCTGATCAATATCTCACTTGAGAAAATGCTGTATTCATTCGCAAAATAATTCTGCCTTGCATACTGGACTGAGATCCTGAGAAAAACTGCAATATGTTGAAGCAATACACTAAGTCCTGTAATGAAGTACATTTTTCGAAACCTTAGGTCACATACTATCAATAAGCATTGCCATTTAGCTAAAGATGCCATTTCTCTGGAAGTTAGATAAAATGCAATCAATAAGATCACTGCAGCAATAATATCCCTTGTGCTGATGAAATGAGAAAGTTTATTTTAAAGCTAAGTTGTAAATAGAAAACCAATTATTAAGCAGAGAAACCAAATTTTGCTTTGTTGGACTGATATAACCCTGCAGCCATCAACATATAGCGCAAGCTTGATGAATGAACAATGCCATGCAGCCAAGATGCAATAAATATTACTAATACAGTGTCACAGAAATTGGATTGCTTCACTCCCCTCTCGTTCCTGACTCACAAACTGCCAGCAAATCTCTAGATTGCTTCTGTCTAAGTTATGAAGGCAGCTAAGGAACCAATAAAACCCTGCATACAGCACTACTGATATTTCGTGAGATGGTAGGGGATAGCCTCCAAAGTTCAAGCTCTGCATTATAAAAGTGGTCAGGAAAGGGAAAAACAGTTTGAGTTAGGTGTGATCAGCTGGGAGGTACAACCATAGAATGACATGCAGGCAGACAACTATTGAGAAAAACAAAACAACAACAAAAATCAGCTTTTATCACCAGAAAGGAGCAAGGTGTGCCCTAACAGCAGTGTAACCACACAAAGTGTTTCAAACCATCTCTTGTGCATCCCTTAACCTGACACAACAGGGACTACAGCAGCATGCTTTTCCCCTACTTAACACCAGTTAATTATTAACTGGTACCTAAACCAACATTTTGAAATACAGGTTGCAAAGCTGCACAAATAAGTTATTACAAGAGAACGCTATGTGTTGTTATTATTACCTAAAAACAAGGGTTATAGGTCACCATCATGTATCATCAAGTGGCAGGACCTACAGCACAAGGACCAGACCAAGTGGCCAGAGAGCCCACAGGCAAGAGAATAAGCAGCATCCTTAGGAAAACAAGAAAGTAAGCTAGGCTCACCAGGCAGTCTGCTAAAGCAAAGCAGCATCACTTGCAATGAATTACACATCTGAAAGTGCTGCACACTATTAAACGTCTGCCTGACAGATACCCTGCAGGCCAACCACAGCCCACAGGAAGTTTTCTGTGACTTCAGTACAATCTGCCTCTAATTCTCACCGGGTTTAGAAGAATGGGTTTTGTCCTTTCAATGCAACCTTGGAATAGACTTGGAGTAGTAGGAAAGAGGTCTTATTTAAGGCTTGAGTCAAATCACAAGAAAACTAGTTGTCAGAGGAGGAAGACATCTACCAAACAAGAGAAGAGACATTGAAACAGATAAACATACAGCATTTTTATATAGCTCTTATAAAGCAGACCTTGATCCCATTTCAATGCTTCTAGACTCTTCTGGAATTCAAGTGAATAAACAATTACAACAACTGCCAAAGCCTTCAGTAAATCACAGGACTCTATCAATCGTAACAAGTGTAGTCCGTCAGTTAAAACTGACATGAGACATACAAAAGGCACAAGGATAAACCGTCACTCCAAGAAATAAATTTTAATCCCTTTTCCTATTGAAACAGGGGGCAGGAAGGTTAGGTACAAGAAGTCACATAAATTAAACACAGGAGGGTGGGAAAGGCAACAAAATCGCTACATTCCTGGCCTCAAAAGCTAAAGGCAGCACTATGATTATATAATTAAACTGTCTCACCTTGTGCATTCAAGCTAAATTTCAACAGGAGCGATTAATCTTCATGTGGTCTTTTATACCCTGCCCTATTCTGTACTTTCAGCCAAAGTAAAACATTTCCTCATGTTGCCTTTTTCTTTCTAAAAGGTATAAATATATGAGGAAAGAATAACTTCTCATTTAAATTAAATCAATGCCATTTACAAGGTTGCTATTCAAACATAAAGGCTTGTCCTTGTGAGAGTTTTCACACATATTTGTGGAGCTTAATGCAGGATGAGAAATAGTTTGTTCTTCCTGAAAAAGAATTGAAAATTTCAAAAGATTTCCTATATCATGTCAGGACAAGTCTTAACCTCTAGAAATTTCTTCTATAAAGAAACAAAAAGCAGGCACAAAGCAGGAGACTATCAACAGGCCAGAGCTTAACGTCTCATCTGTCATGTGGGATACCAGGCCCCAGGCCCCTTGCTGAACTGGGTAGACCATGGTCTCCAACCTTGGTCTTAGCCAAGATGATATTTTCTTTCTTTCTCATATGTTATTTCCAGCCTAAGAAACTTGTCCCAGTCTAAGACATTCTGAAAAAAACTTTAGCTTTCTAGACTTAAAGTCTTTTTGAAAAAAATCTCTTCTGTCAAGTTCCTGCCTGACTCTGGCTAAGCCTACAGGAACTGATGCTCCATAAACGCAACATGCTGGACAACATACAGACAGACCATCACGAACCCCAGGGGCTTGTTCCACTACCATTCCCACACCACCACCGAGTCCCGCATTGCACTCCCGCATGCATTAGGCAAACAAGACATTGACATGATATGGCCTGAGGCGAAGGGTATCACACAGGAAGGGAACTGCACTGAACCTCAGCTGCAATACCAATGTAAACTTTATGCAAAAGTAGGTGTGAGTATCATCAAAGTAGGTTTGAATATTTGGACCTGACTCTGGATTACAAATATTTTGATCACCTCTTCGTGAAGTGCCACAGATTCATGTCACCTAAGCCCACTTACAAAAAGTCTGAGAACATCTTTTGGACCATGGATGGTACTAACAAAGTCAATAACAAAGAACTTGCAGAAAAAGGTTGCACACATACAGCACCAGCCAGCAGCAGCCCGCTGGAGCGCAGGGCAGACCACTCCAAGTTACCACGCTCTCACCTATCTAACCTGACATTGAGACTGCGTGTTTGCTTTCCCTGGCTGAAGATACAATTCAGATTTGAATGAGATGAGGTCAGCTAAGAGTGGCAGCAACAGAAAAGATGGAGGAAAGAAACAGAAAGAAAGAAAAGATGGGCTTTCAACCTCCTCCTCCTCCTCCCTGCAGCCTTGAACCATTGCTTATACAGCTCTCATCAGGCATAGCCGGACTTACAGTGTTCTTAGGCTGCTCGTTTTAAGAGGCAACTTGCAGGCAAAGCATGCTTCCAATTTAATCTTTTAACAGTTGCTTTAACTGAATAATCCAGGTGGCTGTTTAGAAACAGAAAATGTGAGGAGATGGATAAGCAAGGAATAACAGGAGATCATGGGGAATAAGGGCAAAAAATACTTCCATTTCAGGAAGTTATTAATTGTCCAGTATAGCATATCCTGGAATATCTCAATGCTTTAGTACTATAGTTTACACACTCTGACAGGGAGTACACAATGTAAAAGGAAAAAAAAAAAAAAAAAAACACACAAAAAAAAAAAAAAACATATATATATCACACCTTTTTTTTTTTTTAATTTCAACCCCCTCTCCATCATGACAAGTATTCTGTTTCTTTTGCTTTTTTCCTTGGATTTTTCTCTCTCATTCGTTTTGTCCCTGTACCCCTACCCCCCCCACACACATACTTTTTTTATTTTATTTTACTCACTTTTTCATTTTTTCTGTTAATGAAGGAGTAAAGAGCAAGCCTCCTCCCATTCGAAGTGCAATGCTGCCCTCCAGAGCTGTCAGGAAGAAAATTACTTCAGGAAGCATGAAACCATCTCAGGGTAAACCGCAGTCGTTCAGATGAGATTGCTGAATCTAGTCTCATATTTATTCTCTGGATTGAAAACCAGTCTGCACGGACATGTTATCTGGCTTAGCCTAGTTTACTGACAATCATTTTGCCAGCGCATCCACATATACAATCTGTGCACTGACTGCAAAGCAAACGAGACTTTTCTCCTGTGTAAGACTGTGGAAAAATTCCAACTAATGAATTAAGTCATTGTTTCTTAAATTTACTCAAAATAAGGATTGATCTTATAACTTTTCAAATCCTGATTGGAAGGCTCATTCAGAAGATATTTACTGAGAAGCCAAGCTCCAGAAGAATCAGTGTTTGGGTCTGACAGGAATTCAGCTATCAAGAAAAAAAAAAAAAAAAAAAAAAAATTTGATTTTAGATTGTTCTCTAATCTTAGTCCTGGGAATAGATGTTTCTACTGACACTCCTGAAAATGATGGTGCTGGTGCTACATCATAGCATATCAGGCATCTGTTTTCTACAAGGGACAAAATTTTAGCTATAATTGGAGAAGATGATTTATAACGAGAAAAAAGCATGACTGGAACAATATTGTTAAAGTTCTGCCTGGAAGAACTGCCTTGTTTATCACCTGCAAAACCATAATGTACAACTTGCGAAGAGCTTTCATTTTCTGTAACACCAGGTTCCAAGTCAGCAATTTTCACTAACTTAAAAGATGCATCACCACAAAAAGCAGACCTCCCTCTTCTTTTTATTAATATCAATTCCTAATAGCTTCCAGGAGGTAAAAAGCAGCAGCAACAACAACAAATAACAGGATTTCCAAACTGTTTTCTCTCACCTCTGAAGTCTGATGAAAAAAAGTCTAGAGAGGAGCTTAAACTTTAATATACAGACGTGGATTTCAACCCCCTGCAGAAAAGTCTGAGCGCAACGGTACACGTCCATTATGTCTTAGAAGAATACATCAAAATTCACTGTTGGGATTTATCTGAACTCTTGCAAAGCTCAGGACTATTCCAGTGCAGGAATACAAGAAGACAGCAAGGGGAGGGCTGGTTCAGGGCTACCACATAGGGAAAGAAAGAAGAAAGCCCTAAAAATTTCATACGGCTTGTTCATATTTATTTTTCATTCTGACTGAATAGGGTAAAATAGCTGCCTTCCTCCTCACGACATCACCAAGAACATCATTTAGTTCTGTCACCAATGTGCAGATGTTCTTAAGTCCTCCTCACTCAAGCTGCGATGGGTCAGACCCTTGCTGGTATACATCAGCTCACTTCAGCAGAAACACGCCAGGGTTATGACAGATGGGAATATGGCCCCGTTTATTTTGCCAAAGAAAGCTGCAATGCCGAGCAAGCGCAGCTCCCTAATGTTTTGAACTGAATGCATCTAGGCCATTTTTGCCTTTCCCAGCACAAGCGTTCAACCCTTTCGAACATACAGCTCTTCAGAGACAGGGACCAGAGAGGTGCTTCCCTGAAGCAGATGCCCTAGAAACAAGCCCAAGGCCAGATTTACAGGTTGAGCCCAGCATAAGCATTTTATGATTCACACTTTTACAGCTGAATTTAAATGCTGAGCAGGGCAAGCGAGAAGCATGGGAACTGCCCCAGCTCACCGGGCGCAGGAAGAGGAGGAGAGACCTTCCTCCACCCAGCAGTGTGCCAGCGGGCTAAGCGTGGTGCTGGGAGCAGTCCCCTTCCAACAGCTGCACTGCCTGGTGACCTGGGGTTAATTGCTCTGCACTTTGCGGCTCCATTTTCCAATCTTCAAAAACTGAGAAAAATGCTTATTAATACTTATACGGTCTCTGCAATGTGCTGAGATGATCTCTGAAAGAAAACCATTAAACAAGGAGACCTGGAAGACAAACAGGAAGAACAGCAGGATGTGTCTTGATTGTTGATCATCTGTTGAAGAACGCAGTTTCTGCTAAATTTTAATTCAGATACCAATTTGACAACCTCTAAGGGTTTGCTACACCATCATTTACCTCCCCCAAGCCATTCAGTCACTTATACTTCATGTCATAGACTAGATATTTCATCCCATGTATCTGCACATTTTTTAGGTGCTATAACCAATTATGATCTAGAAACACATGCAATCAATTTTAATGCAGAGATTTTAATTAACATTACAGGACTATATTTTACCCACGGCTTTGGGCAATGGGACAAATCTGGCGGCTCTGAGTATCTTTTTATAACTCTAACACTAAAGTTTGGACACCACCATTTTTTCCCCATCACACTTTTTTCCATTTTTACTTAATTTAGATTTTTTGCTTAGTTAGTACAATTTTTCATATCTCTCTTGCCCCATTTCAGCCATTTGTTAGCTATAAAGCCTTAAAAGAAATACTGCGTGGCTAAATTTGCTTGCTGTAAAACCACAAATCATGAACATACACCAAGGGTATCATACTTAGTGTAGAGGGACAAGAATTCAATTAAAGTATTTGCCATATTCCAACCTAGACTCCACTGAGAACAACAGTTGGAGTTGAAAAATAGATGACAGCTTTTTTAATTATTATTATCTGTTTTAAAGACCAATTTTCCAGATTGTCTCCAGATGGTAGAATTTTAAAGCCAATTTACCTATTCCCTTCACTGAGAGTTTTGCAGTGGTTTTCTTCAGAATGCTCTAGTATTTGTAAAATTATAAACTGCTTCCAATAGGAATAATCCAGTCAAAAGAAATGCTTGTTTATTTAAATTGGTATTACGTTAGATAATTATGGTCCAATCTTGTAACCCTCTCTGCATTAATGGATTCTGAAGTGTTGCTACCAGTGCTTGGGCCTCATCCAGTTCTCTGTGGCTCTTCATTTCACATAAAAAATTAACAGTGATTTTGCTGGGCTTTTTTATATGAGAACTTTTTATTTAATTTATCTATTATTATTATTATTATTAAATAAAATAAATGCCAATTTTCCGCACAAAGTTTCAGTAGTACCCTAAAGCCATCCAGAGAAGGAATATCTATGTGAAAAGCCCATATTTCAAAAACAAAGCCATGGCTACTCTTTAAAAACATCTCTTCTATGAGACACATCCAGCTTTCCAAGAACCCATTGAGTTGCACCTTGTGGTCCCTCAGCTGATGCTTTGGTGAGTTCCCCAGAATATAATCAAAGTGCAAATAGGTGAAGAGCTGGAATCTACAGTTAGAAAATCTAAATTGTCTGGAGAATGATCCACCAACTAAATAGCAAGACATCTATCGGTACAGAGTTTCCTCTTCCGTAGCAGCATGGTACAGGTTACCCTTAGCGATCTTTTGGCAAATGAATACCCCCACAGCTCTTTAAAACCCCAAATGCCTGGAGCTCCAGAATCCATAGTTGCACCACAGTTTTCCGGAAACTTCTGGCAATTTCAAGAACCTACAGGCACCAATGCCATACATGACTAGGAAGACACAAGGATACTCTTTCAGAGAGTATTTACAGGGAGCGAGCAGATGAAACTGCAGATCTGTATGAGAAATAGCTAACAGGATCAGAAGATCCCAGGACCACCAGGGCATGGCCGGGTGTCCCCAGTCCCAGCCCTGCCGTGAGCAGGTTTGGTCATTCAGTACAGCGACTAGCCATGCTCTGACCACCTCCATGGATGGAGGTTGCCCAGGCTTCTGGACCCACCCCTGCCACTACTGAGCCACGTTGGCAGAGGTGAGGATTCCTTCCTCACGTCCAGTCACGGTCTCCCTTGCTGCAGTGTGTGACCACTGCCTCTTGTCCTCCCACCCTGCACTCACAGAGAGAGCCTGGCCCCCTCTTGCCTATAAACCCCCATTGGGTAGTGGAGGACTGCACTGAGATTCTCCCCAGGGCTTTGGGCCAAGCACAGTTGGGTCCCACAGACTGGGAGCAGCACCAGGGCCATGGCTTACCCCAGCTCACAAAGTAAGCACATACTGCAGCCAGAAAAAAGGGTGGAGGCAGAAGAGACTGTGACAACAGCTTTGCACTGATGGTTCACATTTGTCCAGTGTTGTGATGGTCATCTCTTGTAGCAGAGCAGCAATAGCAGACAACTGGCACCTCCAGAAATAATGTTGGTAAGCGTACCTGAAGGACCACCACGGAGGAGAAGTTACCAAGGACAAAAACAGTGCAACACAAGGACAATTAGACACCTTCACAATTATTAAAAGTGACGAACGTGGTAGGAGATAATGAAGTGGAGTTAACCATTAACAAATTTCTCCCTCCTTCTCAAAGCCTTGGTAAACCAGCAGTGGCTGGGGCACGTGACAGTTTGCCTTTGCAAGGCGTGGCAAATACAGAATGAGAAAGACAACATAAGAGAGCAGAGGTGGCAGCCTGAAATGATGTGGGATCAGTATGTGTTACAAAACATAAAGCTTTGTATTGCCAGGGTTTCAAGATTCAGCATTTCTAGCATCCATAAATTACAGCAACACACAAAGTCAGAAGCCAAGCAGGGTTGTGAGGGGTGAAACAAAGCGTGGCCCCAACAGAAGCAACGTGACATGCAGCAGGGAAGGGGATCCTTTTTGCCTAGGCATTTCCTGCTGAAGAAACAAAACAAAATGAAACACCTTGGCTTAGAAAGGCACCACCTCATCCTGCCCCTGATAAAATCCTACCAATGTACAAGCACAGCCTTTTGATCGGAAATACAAAAAAATGTTTCTGAGAATTAATGTAGCCTATTTGGAAGCCTTCTTGTCTAAGGAAACTTTTGTTTGCAACACTTCAATTTTATTTTACCAGAGGAGATGCTTAAACTGAAGCAGGTCTCTAAGGATGGGCACAGGGAAAAAAATGGGGCTGGGTGAGAGAGAGCGAAATGAATAGGAGGCAATACTACAAACAAATCATCCATCTTTTTGGCTCTGTTCTGCCAGCAGCAATAATGCAATGCAAAAGCCTTATGTCCTGTACAACCTGCCAAGTACAAAATCAGCACAGCACATCCTCTCTGTCACTGAGATGCAGGAAGAGATAAATTTCTTGAATCTATCTGAACAATAAGTAGATGATGTAGTGTCAATCCCATTAGGAGTAAGAGAAAGAAATCATTCAGAGTCATCTCTCATGAGTTGCCAAAGCCAAATGGGAGTGGGGGTATTACTTTTTTTTTTTTTCTTTTTCCCTTTCTATCACATTCATGAAGAATGCACTTTAAAAATAAAGAGAAAAATAAGTGTCTTATACTGAAGGCCTGTGGATCATTAGCAACCTCAGGCCGGTCCAAAGCTGCTGGCCTTGGAACAAAAATGGTTTAGCAGATCCTTGTCCTGGCTTGAACTGAGTGTATGACACCAGGGTTTGAGACAAACAGCACAGGTTGTCTCCATGAAAGAGGAGAAACACTAACTCAGAGGCAGAAGGCCGGCACAGAGAAGTTAGAAGATTATAGTAACAGAAAAACAGCTTAGAAGCAAAACCCCTCTTGCACTACATGAGCTTGTCTATCCCCCAAGAACATAAAAGAAAATATTCTATACCACATTTGGGGGTGCAACAGCTCAAGTATCTCATCTAAAATAGTATCCCTAAATTGTATCAGCAATTTCCTAATGCTGACTGCAGCCCTGCACGCCCTGCTGCTGCAGCTGGCTCCACTGCAGAGTGCTAAACTCCTCTACCTTTCCACTTTTCTCCTTTCAAAGGCTGTTATCACTCCCCCAGCTGCTCGGAGCCCAGAGCCGTGCCAGGAGCTGGTGCTCATTCTCAGTCAGTCCCCTCCTGCAACTCGTGGTGGCATTTCAGCAGGGACCGCATGAGCCCTCCTCAGCAGAAACAAGTGCTGCCCTGGCACCACCAGAGCCTGCAAGTCTGTGGGTGGAAACAGGCAGAGAAGCCGGGCTCTCAGAGCAGGTACAATCTGAATAAAATCCAGTTTAAGTGCCAGAACTTAAGTGTTCAGAACAGTGCTCATGACACTCAAAAAATATTTTTTTTTTCCCCCCTCCTTTTAATTAAAAAAGAAAACAGCCCATCTTTTTTCAAAATCTTTCCTCTTATCTGGAGAAAAACTTCAGACCAAGGGAAGATACATTTAAAAAAAAAAATTAAAAAATATTATCACCCCTATCATCCAAGGGAAAGCCATTAGGAGTTTCAATTAGCGAGTGTTGTTTCACTACAAACAGGAGTTCCTTATAACAGAAAGATGATTATTTATCTAAACACTGTAAAAGCACCCTCCTCTGTAGAAATAATTGCCTATGACCAAAGTAATTGGCTCAGATACAAAAGATTTCCATTACGTGCAGCATAGAGTTTGTGGCAGCTGGTAGCATCAGCAGAATCAATACACATGTGATAAATAGACAACATTTGAGAAGAAGCCCTCCCTGATCTGCCCACGTGGGTTGAACATCTCTAATTCCACACACCTGGCATGCATCTGCCCCACGTAGGAGGAGCACGGGGATAAATACAACCCCCTGGACCCATACCCTCCAGCTTGGCCCTGCAGAGGCAGGAGGTGGAGAAGTGCAGGTGCAAAGAAACAAACCGCGTGTCTGTCCACAATGCTCCTGGTCTGTGTAGGTGAGACCTGAGATTTGGGCATCCATGCAAAGAAACGGACAGTGTTACATGGTACCAAAGCTATCACAGCTTTATTCCCCTTTGTTCCCTCTCTCCACCTATCTTAGCTCCACTTATGTTGAGGGTTTAAACAAGGTTTTGTTTTGCATCAGCTCTTTTAGACAGAACCATATACAACACACTTTTTTCCTTTTTTTTTTTTTTTTTGTCTTGAAGGCTTGAGCCAAAGCCAGTTGAAGTCAATTGAAAGACAACCAATGACTTGAATAGGTTTTGGCTCCAGCCCTAAATGCACACCGCATGCCAGACATGATGACTGGTTCTATATCTGTCTCTAGGAAGCACTTAAAAATTGAAATGAGGAAAGGGAAAAAGAGTGCAAGTTTGTGTATATCGCACACTGTATGTTCAATTGGCTTCAATAAATTTCAGAAGCAGCACACATGCTGGGAGTTGTTTTCAATCAATAAATAACACAGAGGTTGAATTGTTCACCTGTCACCTCATTACTGCCCCCCAGCAGAGGTGGAATTATCTTTTAGCCTCAAGGTTACTTGCAAACTAAAAGTTACATTTACAGAAACATCTATTTGCCAGCCTTTTATTTTTTTCCTTTATTTCCATTATAGGCAGCAGCAGTATTTGACACCCACAAGGACCCTTCTCAGCAAGACATTATATATCACTCCATGGAAATACATAAATGACAAATTATCCCTGATAGCATTGTGTCTCTGCTGACCTGCTCACGGTTTAAAGGCAGCTGGCAATTAAATGCCATGGCTACAGACCTGTTAAAGGCTTAAGCAGAGTTGTATTTATATTAAGCAAAGGGAATTGTACCTAATGGTATTTTGTAGATGTATTTCTCAAAAGAATTTGAGTAGTATTCGTTCTTTCACTTCTCTTATCGAAATTATCTCTCTATCTCTCGTGTATTATTGCTTAACAAGCTGAATTCTGACTTGCGTTGGCAATTGCCTGGTCTAAAGGAAGAATGTTACTGCCCTCCCCTGCTGCCCTCATCCAAGTAATTTGCCAGGGACTGAGAGAGTAGGAAGATACCACTTGCCCCGAATCTACAAAAGCTAAAAATTTGTTAGCAAAAATGTGCCAGGGAGCATTACAAAGGGCTGGGGGATGGACTGATCCTACGGAAGATAAAGCAACGGGCAGAAACTGGGGGGGGAGGGGGTTCTTTTTTTTAGTGCAGGTACTTATTTTAACTATTGGGGGTCTTGATTATTTTATTAACTGTGATAGCATTGCCTTCCCCTGGGAGCAGGCATATAGCCTAGCCACTATTCAGTAGTCCCAAGCACAGGACTTAGACTAGATCATCTCACCCTTGACTCTCTAGGAAGAGCTGTAGGCAACGCACTACAGCAGACAACTACTACTCTGCTAACATCTTCGTGGGTGAACCAGGTGGGATGGAATATGCATCGTGCACTGTGGTACATGTATGTCTCAAGTTCAGTGCTTTGGTACGTCCCCAAGGCAGAGGCAGGTGGGGGGTAAATGTACCAAGGGACGCTTCTGATCAAAGACAACCTTATGCGTGACAGTAATTGCCCAAATCTCCCAGGTGAGCAGGAATGAGAAGGGAGGCCTGTTGTGATTGGAGGAAACGACTGATAAACACAAATGAGGAGTACAGCAGCAGCAGCCAGAGGAAGAATGGAAAGTCCATGTTTTAAAAGTTGGGAGTGAATTTGAAGGCACATTAACTCTACAGTTTGATCTGCCACACAGGCATGCCATAAGCTGAGAACTTTTTGAACTAGTTTTATCATAGCTGGACTGTTCCTTGTGTTCTAGTCCTGATATTTTGATGTCTCAGGAAATGAAAGGTCAACGCTCAAATTAGCCATGCCACAAAGCTTCTCTCTCCTCATCTTCCACAAAGCCCTCCTAACTTAATACAACCTGTCCTTGTTTCAGCTGTTCAGCTGTAGCAAAATAACCCTATGAGAACAATTAGGCCTACAGAAATAATAAAACTTTCAAGTTTTCTAGCATAACCAGGCTTAGGCTGGCAATACCCATCTCAAAGTGAGGATGCATTACAATTCAGACCCAGAATAGAACAGCTTGATGGAGCTATAATTCTCTGTGCACACATCATTAATAAGCCTTGACCATTTAATTAATAACCTTATGATTTGCAGTAAACCCAGTATAATAAAAATATATTTAATCTTCCATCCACTTAAAAGAAGGCCCCTTCCACATCAGATGAAGATAACACAAACACATCCTCAGCTTTTAGCATTCCTAGACTTTTCCCTTAAGGCTCAAATGAGAAACACGGGTAACAGAGTTTTCAAATGCATTCAGTGCCAGAAAAAATCTCTGGTCCTATCCCAGTCAATAGGAATTTTCCAACTGTTTTGACGAGAAGCAAAATGAAACAAAATTTTGTGCACTTTGAAAAAAATCTAGTTCTATATGTATGGGGGTTTTGTTGGTTTGGGGTTGGTTTTTTGTGTGTGAATTTTTCAAGTCCAAATATAATTGAAGTGATAATGTATAACAAATTTTAAAAGAGAACATAATTCATATGTCACATAATTCATTAATGTAATTCGCAGGGACCTTAGAGGCTACAGCCTGCTGTTTTATGATCAGTATTCCTACCACGTTTATCAATTAAATACAGTAATAAACTTCACAAGTCAGACAGTTTTTTCATATCATGTGTTGGAAAAGAAAAAGTATTTGATTTTGCATGATAAAGTATCATTATTAATCAAGTTTATTGAACCAGTGCCTGCAACGAACTGAGACACAAGCTAGGTCCTCCTCCTATATGTGCACTGGACTAAAACTAACCCTCCCTTACACAAGGAAGTCCCCATCTCCACATTGCTTTTGCTAAAAACTATCAAGATCTCAGCATGGCATGGCAATGTTAGTCGAGTCAACTGCGCTTTTCATACTAACAGAACTGAAATGTGCCTGGGATTAAGAAAGCTGCCAATCTGACAGCCCACTGACTCAAAGGAAGATAAGACCATGCAAAATCTTTAGTAGTCAGAGAAAACCCAGCAGAGAAAGCTAGAGAAATGCTAAGATATCCTTATGTTACAGATGCAACATCACAAGGCAGTAAAGGATTTGTCAGAGAAATAATTGAGGCATCCAGAGATACCTGGTCAGGACAAGGAGTGGAACCCAAGAACTAAACTCTTTTAGGAAGGAAATGGCACTGAGGAACCAAGGAGTTTGCAATAGTGAGGAGAAGAACTGAGGACCAAGATGCCTTAAGAGACTGAGAAAGGGATTGAAGTAGATTAGGACGATGGGAGAAAGACACAGATTTGGGCAAACCAGGAATGTTAAAGGAAAAGGAAAAGCTGGTAAGTAGACCAAGGAGCACTTTCTGAGTAGTGCATAAAGTGACTCCTAAAAGAAAATGAAAATTCAAACACCAAAATCACCTAGGCCTTTTTGAAATGTCACTATTTAATTTCAGAAGGGTTATTGTGACCCAAAAGTTTAAGGTTTTTAGTCATTAATCAGGTCAAAGTTTTGGAAATTAAGGGTATATTATTATATCTATAGCTTGCCCTAGGAAGGGATCTACAAAGAATCTGTGGGTTAAGAATTTCACATGAAAGCTGTGCATCTGGTTTCCTTTATATCTCCCTTCTGCAAGGAGGATGTAGTTATTTACACCTTTTGGACCCCATCCAAAACAGACTGAACACCTATAGGGATATCTTTTTATATGGTACCAGGAGACAACTGAATTCAGTTCCAACATCTTTAGAAAGAGACAGGACATGCGTAATCTATGGTTGTCAATAAGCTGATCAGCAAGGAAAAGAAACACCATAGTTGAAGACTAAAAGAGTTTGCAGAGAGGTCCCAATCATTTAAAGCCTGAAACTGTCTGTTTTACTGTCTGGCACATACTGTGTTAGTTGAAAGCAGTCACTTTAAGCACTGCTTGGAAAGATTAGCTTTGTTTGTACCATGAGATAGAGGGGAAAAGTCCTTATGGGACTGAATCTTTGTAAACTAAAAACAGTATATCAACAGCTGGAACCGAGTGCCTTTCATGTGAATTAAGAAGAAAAACCATAAAAAGAGCTTTGGGAAGAAAGACTAATGATGCAAAAGCAGATCTCACGGAATGTTGATATGAATGGTAGCCAAATACAAATCATTCATCAAATGACCCTCTTTTTAGTCCATTTTAAACAAGAATAAATATCTGTGAACATACAGTACTACAAAGTTTTTATATATATATATGTTAAAAAATTGTGTGTACATGCATGCACTTGTGTACAACGTTCATGCTGCTGCCTTAAAAGCCACCACGTAAAAGCAAGGGAGACTATAGCAGAAAGATCACAAGAGCACCACTTCACCACTTATGATTATCACACAGGAGATGCTTTCTTGCTGCTGTTTTGCAAGGACATTCCATTTTATTCACATACTTTCCATCTTAATTGTTCAGCAATAAAAAGCAAATGGTTCTACTGTATTTTACTACGAGGATTCTAGTGTCAAAATGTCTCTTAACTGAGCCTAGAGATATTTCTCTCTCACAAACCTTATTCAATCTGGTTTTCCCATGTAAGATAGGTTGGTGGCAATTGTGCCTCTTCTATAGAAGGATATTCTATGTTATTAACCGCTTTTCCATTAGAGGAAGGCACGTCAAAGTCATGCACTCTCTCTAAATGAATAGTGTGTATGTGCAAAGTACACATCTCTTATACTGTCCATTAGCTTAGAGTATTGCACTTACAGTTATAATAGTCTATTTTTCCTTCTTCCATGGGTAATGGTGCATGGAATGAATGTCTGAATCTTGAAATGGCACTATAGACTACTAATCTTTAAAAAAGTTTCCAGCAGCAAGAAAGGCACAGGAGAGCAATTGTTTTGCAGTGTCTTCCTGATGGGGAGGAAGCCTGTCAGCTCAGTTTCACTGCAAGTCAAAAGACTCGTTACAGCTTTAAAACAAAACAAACAAAACAAAAAAACCTTAAAGGACGGCTGGGGGGGGGGGGGGGGGGGGGGGCGGGGACACTACACCACCACACAGAAACCAGTCTTCAGGGCAAAATGCAAAGCTCACTTATCAGCTTATCAGAGAAAGACTTCTAGGAACATTTTATTTTGTTTACTATGTTGCTGCTTAAGATTCGTGGTCCAGGACTCTGTGCCCTAGATAGGCGATTACAGTCCTAAACTTATGTGTACCCTGTATTCAATCTACTACTGAACTGCTCTCTTATCCCTTCAGACTTGCTGAACTTTTTTCTGTACAGTAGCAAAAATTTCAAATAATTGCCAGGAGCTGCCTTTCGGTTTCAGTACACTCTGTTATAAGCTAAAAAAAGTACATGACAAAGCCTGTGAATTAGCTAGACCTGCATGTATCACCACCTTCGAGCATCCTGCTATTGTTTGACTTTTACCATGTTAGTATCTGAGATGTATTGCACTTAAATTAA
Organism: Astur gentilis; assembly: GCF_929443795.1. Classification (NCBI taxonomy): domain Eukaryota; kingdom Metazoa; phylum Chordata; class Aves; order Accipitriformes; family Accipitridae; genus Astur; species Astur gentilis. The sequence goes on from NC_064891.1 coordinate 19,653,248, forward strand.
TTCTAGATGCCTTTCTAGATTAATCTTAGACTCCTTGATGCAATATTAAAGTCCTGAATGGCCTCCTGTCAAAGTGACATGTCTTATACCAAATAGAAGCATTGCAAATTAAGATGATGATTACAAGTCAAGACTGTACTTGTCATGAGCACAAACACTGGGCGATAAGAACACAATGCCAGAAAAGGCAACTGGGATGCAAGCAGCTCTCTAAAAAAGTCCGTCCCCGTCCCCCTCCTTCTTAATATTGTGGGTTTAGGAAAAGATTAACAGCACCTGAAAAATGAAGCTTTATTTCCACAGAGTATACACACAATCTACACACAGAAGTCATGCTTTATCTCCTACTGTCTTTCCAATAAACTTCTCTCCTTGATACCTAGAAGCAGGACAGTGACAGCAACTTCATGTCCATTCAGTCCCTTGCTGGTGTGCCCCCTTTGACCCTAATGGTAGCAGCTATTTCCTGCAGTCAGGCACTTACTCAAAAACAAACTGTGAAGCTGGTGCTTGGGAAAGCCTCTAAAAAGCAGTTCTTTAACAACAAATCCTCCCGGATAGTTTCCTCCCGGATAGTTAAAAATATGGGCAGCTGACCATTCAAGTTACCAGGATGCAAAAATAAGATAAATCTGAGGCAGGGGGGCTAGCAGCACTATGAACAAGCTCTCCCAAGACTGTACAAGGGTCCAACACTCAGCACCTCCTGAAGATCCTTCTCACACATGAAGGCACAAACACCACCGTGTGATCACCAGCAGGCTGCAAGTAACAGGGTTCCAAGCCTGTTAAATGCAGGCCATTAGCACACTCTTTCCTACAACGACCCAGAGCGCCCATGTGTCACCATAGTGGCGTAACATGGACTTGACTGGCTCTGGCAGCCATAATGCGAGATGAGGAGCAGTGCCAAGTATGCTTGACAGATATAGAGCAAATACCTCTTTATGTGATACGAGTGACTTACCAACTACTGCCATTCTTTCAGCCAGAGTCAGGGCTCCGTGTAATTAATTAAATGAACGACTGTCATGGTTTCAGCTGGGATAGAGTTAACAGTCTTCCTAGCAGCTGGTACAGTGCCGTGTTTTAAGTTCAGTATGGGAAGAATGTCGATAACACTGATGTTTTCAGTTGGTGCTCAGTAGTGTTTAGACTATAGTCAAGGATTTTTCAGCTTCTCATGCCCAGCCAGCGAGAAAGCTGGAGGGGCACAAGAAGTTGGCACAGGACGCAACCAGGGCACCTGACCCAAACTGGCCAACAGGGTATTCCATACCATGTGACACCACATCCAGTATAGGAACTGGGAAGTGGGGGCAGGGAATCGAGGCTCAGGGACTAGCCAGGTGTCAGTCAGCAGGTGGTAAGCAATTGCACTGCGCATCATTTCTACCTTCTAATCCTTTTATTATTACTGTTGTCATTTTATTAGTGTTATCATTATCATTATTAGTTTCTTCTTTTCTGTTCTATTAAACCATTCTTATCTCAACCCAGGAGTTTTTCTTCTTTTCCTGATTTTCTCCCCCATCTCACTGGGTGGGGGGGAAGTGAGCGAGCGGCTACGTGGTGCTTAGTTGCTGGCTGGGGTTAAATCATGACAACGACACACAGTTATGGAAGTGCAGGGACCAGCCAGCACAGCTACTGAATTGTCTGCAATAGCAGAACAACTGGAGAGATGGAAGCAGAAGACAGAGACCAGTAAACTCAAGTGGTTGCTAACTGTCATACAGTATTTGTATAGAACAGGACAAGAAAAGAGCATTTAATGTTATGTTGACATACGTTGTCCTAAAGGACAACTTTACAAAATGGATTTCATCCACACAAGCTATAATCAAGTGAGATGACATACAGCCACGATACAAGTGAAGATCAGTTAATTCCACCTACTTGTTCAGTTTACAGTATGAAATACAATGTTATGTCAAGAAAAATATGGGCAATCCCTCAAAATCCCTTGGCAGACACTCTAACGCAGAAGCTTCTGCCCTGAAAAATGCAGTGACAAAGGGCTGCACCCTTTCGAAAATAAAATTGTCACAAGCACAAGTAAAGGCATTTTGTCAGAAATCATCTGAAAGAAAAGAATGATATACTGTCTGTTACACCACTGGTGATAATTATTCTGCAAAATTGGTTTTTTCCCCAGCTTTTCTGGCTGTAAAGGACATCTGTTGCCCTCATCCTTGAAAGATGGGCCTTAACGACCAGGAACCTGCACAACTCTGCACTGCCCAAACCCCCAGCATAACCTAACACAGAGCTCCCAGCACATGGTTAACTGTGACTCCTCACTTGAGGGCAATAAGCCTGTCTAGCATCAGCTAGAAGATTTCAACCATTACAAATAACAAACAGGTCTGTGAAATACGGGCTGTTCCCTGATATCTTAGGAAGAGGAAAACAAGACATTATGAAACTTCTGAGTCATTTTTTTTTCCTCGTCTTTGACATGTCTACAACAGGCAGGGCACATTAAAAGTATGAAGATACAAGAAGGAACAATAAAAAGAAACCACTTTGCAAGGTTATTCTAGTAAGGCGATTTGAACAAATCTTGATTTTAAGGTTCTTCCTCAGAAAGCTACAGAGTTCCATTTTTCTATAGGAAATTGCCCTTTTAGGGAAGGTGTGGCAAAGCCATCTGCTGCTTTATTGCAATGGCGTTTAGCATGGTGGAGCAGGGAAACTGTACTGATCACAGAAACAGGCTGTTCAGCCAGAAAGTGGTGCCTGCCAGACCCCACAGAATCTTAGCCCGTATGCACTGAAATCACAGGCTCTGCTTGCCATTTTATGGGTAAGTATTTATTGTATTTATTGGGCTGGACCAAGTTCAGCTCCTACAGGAGGAATATGACAGATTTCATCTGTTTGACAGCCAAGTCTAATTGTATTTTCTGTACGAAATGACCAAAGACAAAAGTGCACATGTCTAGGTACTCCAGTGATGTGCCATATGGAGGTTTAGATAAAGGTTTTGTTGGTTGTTAGAGCTCCCCATAATAACTGGGCATGCCCTGCATCCTGAGTAACTGGAGCAGAGAGGAGAGATCTGAAGGCTCTTCTGGAACAGAGAATTAAGGTATCGTGTTATTTTTCCATTAAAAGAAAGCAAGGTCTCACGCATTTAACTTTCCAGCAGAACGCACATTTATCCTACTTCTTATCAGAAAGCTATACATGCACCTACATCTAAAACATTTGATTGTAAATATGTAACCATCAATATAAAAAATTCTGACATGATATTACCCCTTTCATTATTTGGACCACCAAGTGCAGTGGAAAGAGAAGTGAAAATTGATCAGACATCAACACTGCTGGTAGACATATCAGTCACCAAACAGTAAATACTTAACTGGTGGAATTCAGTTAAAATAAACAAAATCCCATCCGGTCTATCCATAAGGAAAGCAGCAATCCAAACAATTCAAAAGCTTTGGATACCTTTTCCTGCATGTGATGTACTCCATCACATCACAAAAACAAAGCAAAGGACGATATGCCTGAAACAAAAATATCCAAACACTAGTCCAACATCATGGTCTTAGCAGCTATAACCACTTGAATCCTACACACACATGTGCACACGCACAAACACACCATCCTGTTACTTTTCTTTTTTTCTTAACTTAGTAACCTAATTTTCTTCCCCTATCCTCTTGGCCTTCTGTTGAAAAATAAGCATCATCTTAGACAGTTAGACCACTTTAAAACAGAATAATTAAGTTCTCTTTCCTCAAAGCTTCAACCTTCCCCCCCAAAAGTCCCACTTTGATATACTTAATTTCTGAAAATAATTTTTATATCCACCATAATCTGGAAATGCCACATTACTAAGGTAACACAAGCTACACTGCAAGTAGCCCTCCTCGGCCCAGCAACATGTCCATAGAGTCCTACTGATGTGTCATTTTTAAATAGCTGATTGAAATTAAAGAAATCTTTGTGCTTCAAATGCAAACTTCTGTTTAGTAAAAAAGCTATTAGGAGAATATAAACTTTCAATATTGATGCTGTTAAATGAACAAACTAAGGTTTTCAGTACATCATCCTCATTATAGTCGTTGTTAAAAGAATGGTCTAATTTGTATAATATAACATAATACTAGCCATAGAGTCTTTGCAATGAAAACAAGTAAGCAGTTTTATTTTCCAATATATTTTGTGAATAGTAATGTGTTCTAACACAATGGCCTCTTACACTTTCTCCTTGTTGATCTCCTTCATTGCAGTGGTGAAACTGCAAACAGATGTGGAGAAAGGCAGCAATGAAAGATTCCCACACAGTCTAGAGTGTTGTAGCTATGTCTGTAATTCAAATTGTATATGGAGTCTTAAAACAGTCCTACCCAGTTAGTGGGTCCAGGTCATAATGGCAACAGAAAAGGACATGGCTTTAGCCTACCATTATAAGCTTCCCAGGAAGGCCCTATTCCAACATTTATTGCTGACATGGCAAGAGGGATGTTAACATTAGAAGTGCCTCTATTAACATTAAATTCATGTCCCTCCAGCCAGCCTCCCCTGACCTGTCCCAACAAGACTTAATGATGCTCCTACATTTTTGAAAAAGAAGAGCAGATAACCAAGGAGTATTTATCTAGTGATGCAGCAAGGATTGCTCAATACAAAATGATCACTCTTAGAGTCCACACAATCAGTTTTCTACTAACATTCAAGACATTATTGTAATGTGCTGTCTAGATACCTTGATTGTTTTGACTTTCTTGCTGAAACAGAAGCACACAAAAAAAGTATCTCTGATTTTTCCAGCTAATAAAAAGCCAAACTTCTTTCTACAAGCCTTTCTTCACTTCAGACAACCAGACAACCAAAGCTACAAGAGCACTGTATGTACTTGATCATAAAAGGCACTACCCAGATTTAAAAGACTTCCAATAGTAATTCATTCCTCTTAGAATTACAATATCCTGCAATCCTAAAAGCGAAGTTTTGTTTACAATGTAAGTGGATGGATTCAGTCCAGTATATCCAATATGCCCATATGAAATAAAAAAAAAAAAAAAAAAACAAAAAAAAAAAAAACAACAACAACAAAAAAAAAAGGTAAAAAACCCAACACGTACACATTGGACTCTCTGCTTGTAACCACAGGTAACTGCCAGATAAGCACTAGGACCACCCTACATTGCAATTAGTTACTTATAAGTTACGGAGCACAACCAACGACCATTCTGTGATATATCCTGCAAATAATGGCTATGACTGTTATGGAAGAACATGAAAGCAAATCCCTAATGTGCTTATAGTGATGGCTGACCTGAGGTAGATCCCTGCCTAGACAAAAGTCTGTCAGCATGGACTGTCACCTGAACTACACATTTAAGATCCAGAGGTAATGGCTGGAGTCTCTAAAAACCCTCTAAGGACAGTATTCAAAGAAATAAGATACAGTCTCTTGTTTTTTTTAAAAAAAAAAAGTCTGAAGAATTTAGATTTGTTTTAATTAAAAATAAAATTAAAGTCTATGTTTTTAGAAGCCAATAATTTGTTTCAAATACACCAAAGTGGGTTTTTTGTGAAGTGGAGTAACTCTCAGTTTCTGCATAAGTATTCACGATTAAATAATTCCAAAAACATACAGCATTTGTTTTACAAATCACAAGTCCAGATGCTCTGTCACAGTGAAACCGGACTCCTTATTTATCACTCAGCAGAGAGAGTCCATGGACTGTACATCATTTCAATGGTCAAAGTAATGCCCGGCTCCTACAAGTCAAACTCTTGTTAAAAAGGAGCAATTCAGGCCTGTTGTTTAGGCAGGAATCTACTCATCAAATGGGCATCCAGGGAATGACGCACCCTGACTGAAGCTGACCCCAAAATACCTTGCCAGTGACACGTTTTACTTCTTATCTTCGCTTCTCAGCAGCAGACCAAGTTCTTCTGCATTTTTACAAATAGCCATAAATTTTTCAGTTCATGAACAAAAGCATTCTGCTTCCATTTGGTTTCCATTCCTCTTTGTTTGGCATTTGGATGGCAGAAAAAGGAGACGTATCTCTATCAGCAGCATACACTGTGTTTTCCAGAAACTGTGCACAAATCCTGAGGGACAGCAATAAAAATGGTCTGTAAGTACCTTGGATGAGTTTTCAAAGTACATGCAGGATTTTTAGCCGCATGATTCCCATCTATCTTAACTGCTTCATTGCTGCTTCACAGAACAGGCACATCACATCAAATGTGTCCTCAGAGCTTGCCGGCATACACATCACCACATGCCATCATTTTTCAATCATGGATGCTCCTGCGTTCTGCCACAGCGCAGACGCCTCCACTTAGGCTGCGGTGAACAAACAATCCAGTTATTGTAAGACCTAGCTAAAGCTCTGAGCTGCATATTGCCTTCTCCTACCAGCCATCCTCATGCTGAGTGGTATTGTGCTTCAATAATAGTCCAGCTGATTTCTGCGAAACTATTACTCCACATGAGTGAGAACAGCAGCTTTATAACTTTTCACATAAACATCATCAGGCCAGAAATAGCCGGGGTCCTTGTACCTGGGAAAAATTAGAATACACCACTCCTTCCCCAGTGTTTTGTTAACATTGTTTTCGAATAGGAATTAGGGAGAAAATAAAATAAATAAATAAGTAAAATCAATTTGCTTCTAAAATATAAAATACTGATATATCTCATTCCAAAAAAACTGGCCAAATCTAGCTAAGAAAAGGCCCAACTGAACAAGGGGATGCATGGGAATTGTCCTGGTTTCAGCTGGAATAGAGTTAATTGCCTTCCTAATAGCTGGTACGGTGCTATGTTTTTGAGTTAGGTATGAGAAGAATGTTGATAACACACTGATGTTTTCAGTTGTTGCTAAGTAGTGTTTAGACTAAGTCAAGGATTTTTCAGCTTCTCATGCCCAGCCAGCGAGAAAGCTGGAGGGGCACAAGAAGTTGGCACAGGACACAACCAGGGCACCTGACCCAAACTGGCCAACGGTGTATTCCATACCACGGGACGTCACATCCAGTATAGGAACTGGGGGGAGTGGGGGGGATACCACCGCTCAGGGGCTAACTGGGCGTCGATTGGCAGGTGGAGAGCAATTGCATTGTGCATCATTTATATATTCCAATCCTTTTATTATTACTATTGTAATTTTATTTGTGTAATCATTATCATTATTAGTTTCTTCTTTTCTATTAAACTGTTCTTACCTCAACCCAGGAGTTTTACTTCTTTTCCCGATTTTCTCCCCCATCCTACTGGGTGGGGGAGGAGTGAGTGAGCGGCTGCATGGTGCTTAGTTGCTGGCTGAGGTTAAATCACGACAGGAATATACCTGCACACACCAGATAATGATCTTGCCTAGGCAGAATAGACTTTCACAAGCACTTGCTGCAAAACCTACACTATGATCACCCTGAATTCAGGTGGTGAGGAGCTGCTTTTTTGGAGCACCATCATCCACCTCTCCTCACAGAGTCACCAGGCAGGCGCAAATGTATCACTGCGTGCGGGGGACAGCAGCCACCCAGCTTTTTGGCAAGTAAGGCTACCCAGAGTCCTCCACTCTGGCTCCGCAACAAAAAAAGCCAACCTGTCTGAAAACAGGCAGTATAAAGAGGATATGGAGCTTGCTAAACCCTAGCACACAAATCTTGCAAATCGATGTAATGGGAGATTATTCTGAATGCTAAGATAAGACTTCCTCAGAGATTTAGCACATCTCTGGTGGGACATAGACAACCTCCCCACACAGTTAACAGGAAACCGAGTTTAAAATATGCAGGAAGCTCCTGTGTTGCACCACACACCTTGTTGTTTTTCCTCAGAAGTGCTCTCAATTTGAGCAAATACAATTTAATTAAAACAAAAAAAAAGATATATCTAGCATCCATAAACACTTGGCAGTCATGTTCAGTATAAACTTTATTTTATTCCAACCAAAAATCACAGAGAAATTAGCTGTCCAATTCTCTCCTTGCAGCAGCCTTTAACTTCAGCGCTCACATCAAAGCTTTAACCTTTGTTGTGAAAGATGTTGGGATTCTCCTCAGAGCAGTTTCACAATTGTCTTTAAATCAGGCAGAAAGGTCAACCCAGAACAACACAAAGCTTTACTATCTTCAAGTCTATGCACACTAAATTATTAGCAATTTTGTGACAGAGTAAATGTTGTGTTTAGTGGGAAGGATAATAAAACAGGTTAGCTGCACAGTACTCTTAAGGATCTAATCTCTTTTCAATTAAGAAAATCATGTCCTTTTTTTAAACTACCAAAAATTGCCGAATGTTTGGTTTGGGTCCACTTTAGTCTTCCATCCCGCAATCAAAAAATAACCTGCTAATTTCATTTGTCAGAGGTAACGATCCCAAGCTAGTCTCTGTGGGACAACATCCACACCAGTGAAACAGTCAAACCACTTTCCAACAGCCTTCATGGTTGCCTCAGCAAAGTCCATAAAACGTAAAGAGTACTATTAGCTTGTCATCCAGATTAGATACATAAATACACTTGGGATGCAGATGATTAAGTCAAATGTATCTAGCAAAGTACCTCAGTTACAGTCAGTTTAGGACTTTTCTTTCACAGTAAATTCATTTCAATAAAACAAAGAGATTCCAGAAGTGAATTCAGTTATGAATTCAGTGATGATTTTTTTAATAGAGAAAAAATTTGCAAACTTTGGAAACATTTAAATAACCACAGCATGTATATTCCCAAGTAATTCACTTAGTTAAGAACATATTTCATCACACACTTGTGATGCTTCCTGTTCCAGTGTTATATCTCATCATGAAAGATAATAAAACCTCCCCAGCAGAAGGGCTAATAACAGCATCACTTCCCAAACATATTCTTCTCCATCTTCCTAATCTTCAGTTGACATTTTCGTAAGCTTACCCACGTTAGACAGAGACTATAGACACCCTTCCTCCTGGGGCCAAGACACTCTTAGATCAGCCCACAAAACGATTTTCACCACCTAGAGTCAAAATGTTATTCATCATCTTTAAAATAAGCCAGCGTTTATTCTTTCCATTCATTCCAGCATGGATAAGTCCCTTCAGCAAAGGAAAACTGCTTTCATCACTGTGTTAGCCAGTCCTGCTGCAAGAATGCAATATTTTTAAAGGGCTTTTTTCTCAGGAGAAAATGCCATAAGATAAATATATCTCTAACTAATCCATTTCTAGCTCTTACTCTAAGATTAAGGAATTAGAGACTGCTACAGCTGCTGTCCTTATCACATTAATTACTGTAAATTGGCTGTCATCTCAAAAAAGAAAATCCACTTCCAGGGAGTGCCTAGTTCCATGCTTCAAACACCAGGCAAAGAGCATATTGAATATATCACTGTAATGCAATGCTCAACAAACAAAGGATGTTACACAAGCGATTGGTCTCAATACTGTTATTCTTAGCCTGTCCACACTCCAGTTGCAGAACTGTAGATCTAACTCCATATACTGTTCATGCTTGATTTCCAACCAGCACAAAATACTTCCAACCCCAGCATTTGCGGGGGGTAAGCACACTTTTTATGAGAGACATGAAAAGCACTAACATGCCAAAACTGAATCAAAAATACAGAAGTTTACCATAGACTTTGGGCATGGAATTATGCTTTATCCTCCTAAATATGATTACTCTTCAGAAATGTAGCAAAATTAAAATTTATAAGCAATGCTAATATTTATCACAACATTGTGACAGCACTTCAGATGCCTTCTATAAAGTCAAGGTGCTGTGGTTTTGCCCTAGTAAGCTGAGGGCCAACAGTGTTCATCTTTGAAATGTCTTTATATGCTTGCTCGGTGAGATTCTTTCTGAAGAGTTCAATATATACAAAAACACTACAAAATGTTATTTCAAATAATTCAAATGCAATTTGGGGTTATTTCAAGCTATTAAGCCCTCCCAATCAACAGCTGCTAAAAAGCTGGCCACCGCCTCTGTTGATGATATCTACAGGACAGTGCTGTGAGGGGGTTTAACAGCATCAGGAGTGCTAAGAAAACCCACAGACCCTTTCTTCCTAGTCTCATGGGATGCACATGTGCATGTTTGATGCACAAGCAGTACAATAGTTTCTCAGCAGAATCAGAAATCCAGGCATGAAAGAGAATCTACGTATTTTGATACTTATGCATTGGCAGAGAAGAAGCAAATGAATATTAAAGGAATCCCTTAATTCATACTTTCATATAAGCCAAAACAAATGTGAAGAATCTTCTCCTGGTTTTACTTTTCTATTCAGTCCTTTACAGGCACATTATTTTCAAAATAAATTCTTAAATGCCAATGTAGAAACCAAACTATGATAGAAACTGAATACAGTATTCCGCAAGTTGTATACATTGTAGAGCTTAACATTAAAACCTTTCAAAAACCACCCTTTATAGAAAGTCATAGGGGATTCTTCTTGAACTACCACTGAACTACTTGAGAAACAAGCACAGATTGAACTTTTAACTTTGATACTGTCGTTTTCTTACAAACAAGAAGCTGTCTCAGAGTTTCAAACTTCTGAGATTCAAATTACTGTAATAACACACTGGAAAAACTAGGCTTTGGGAGCACAGATTTTTCAAAAACCACTTTAGCACATGTCCTGGTTTCAGCTGGGATAGAGTTAACTGTCTTCCTAGTAGCTGGTACAGTGCTGTGTTTTGAGTTCAGCATGTGAAGAATGTTGATAACACTGATGTTTTCAGTTGTTGCTCAGTAGTGTTTAGACTAAAGTCAAGGATTTTTCAGCTTTTCATGCCCAGCCAGGGCACAAGAAGTTGGCACAGGACACAACCAAGGCACCTGACCCAAACTGGCCAACAGTGTATTCCATACCATGGGACGTCCCATCTAGTTTAGGAACTGGGAAGGGGGGGGGGGGGGGGGCTGGGAATCGCCGCTCGGGGACTGGCGGGGTGTCAGTCGGCAGGTGGTGAGCAATTGCCCTGCACATCATTTGTACATTCCAATCCTTTTATTACTACTGTTGTCATTTTATTAGTGTTATCATTATCATTATTAGTTTCTTCTTTTCTGTTCTATTAAACCGTTCTTATCTCAACCCACGGGTTTTACTTTTTTTCCTGACTTTCTCCCCCATCCCACTGGATGGGGGGGAGTGAGTGAGCAGCTGCGTGGTGCTTAGTTGCTGGCTGGGCTTAAACCACGACAGCACAGTAGCTAAAGTGAGTGTCTTTAATGTGATCATTAACACCTGTAAGTAGGACTATTACCAATTTAAAAAAAAAAAAAAAAAGGTAGAGAAATTTAAAAGAAACATGGTGGAAAAGTAGTAAGCATTCATCTAAGGGAGAGATTCAACTCAACCAAACAAGGCTGGGTAAAAGCTGTGATTTTCATTTGATGTCTGAATCACAACCTGCTATATGGTTGGCAATACAACCGAAGTCCAAAATACCATTCAGATATAGAATTACCAGATAAAGAAATTTCATTCAGACTGATAATACTCATGCACTGGGTGACTCTTCTAGGCTTCAACACTATTATCTTTCATATCCCCTCCACACTACCTTCCCCTCCCTGTAGCCCCTGTACAGATTCATTACACAGCCTGCAGCTGGCATTGCCAAAGCCAAGATGTGAATACAAAGAGAATTTCCTAATAAGAGCTAATGCAAGCTCTGATACAGGAGAGAAATACTGTCCTCCCTGTGACCTTTCGCCTTCTGCAGCCCAAAAAGGAAAAGTCACACAGCGACTGTCCTCAGGCTAAACCAGTCAAGATACTTTTGACAGCCCAAGCAATTGTCAGCTCTCATTTCAAAAACTGAATTTCAAGAAAGATGGATTCAGCTTTTATGAGAGATGTCATTCTATTGAAACTACATTTATTTTTGGAGGAGCCATAAACTGACGGAGCGAAATCTTAACTGCATTAACTTTTTAAGATACTTTTGAACAACTGCATTTCATGGAATAGCTACAAAACCCAGACTTAGTGCTTATATATCATCTCCTGAAAAGAAATCCATTGTGACATGTTTTATTGAACATAACCCAATAATAAACCCAGATTCTCCAGACTATACCCTGAATGCACGGCTGTATTGGTGCAGGATTCCCACTGCACTATCAGATTACGATCTGGAATGACACATTCAATTGCCTAAATTATGTGGTGGCTGCTTGTGGAGATTAGGGGACTGCTGGTCTTATTTTTCGTAAAACCACTAAATGTTTAGCCTGCTCTTTCCAGCAAGTCTCACAAAAGACATTCTACAGTGCCACTAGCTAAAAGGAGGCAGCTGTTGTATAAACCAGTTCATGGTTTAAACAGTTTAAATACAGCATGCCATTCTCCAGAGTACAGAAATTTGTTATCCTACCCATAGATTATGTGGTGGCAGCAGCCTTGAGAAGTGTGCTTCGGTGACCCTTATTTATTCTTAGCCCAAGGAGCTTCTCAGGTATCATCCAATGAAGTAAAAAAAAAATCTCTCTCAACGTCAATCATTCTTGGCCCACGTGCACTTTTTCACTCATGCATCTTAACTCTAAAGTGATTGGTCTTTTCCCTCTGGAGTCCGGCTGAATGATACAGCAGCTTTCTCAGCTGCGATATTAACATTTCAAGTCAAGCCCCAATCCACTTCTCCATCCGAGAGACAAGATAGGAGACCTTAGGCCTGTAAGCACTCCTGGAAAGTTTACTTTGATTCTCAAAATCTCTAGTGTTTTAAAGTTCGGAAGTCTTTTAGTAACCAAGATGCCTCAAGTTTAAATTCCTCCCCTAGAACACAGAAATACACTGTTGAGATTTCTAATCCACACAGCCATTCTGGTTTTGGTAGGATGCTGAAACCCTACTAGTTTTTGGAAGCACCCTAGCAAGCATGCAAGCACGTTCAGATAGCACATGGTACTGTACCAAACCTGACCAACAAAATTCCACTTCATCCACATTATAGTTAAGGCTGCCTATGTACCCAGCAGCTCACACAGCAAAACAAATTCTTCCATAGACCAATTAGGCTGCATATCGACTGGCCATGGGTCAAACCTGTGGACATAAGCCTCAAGGCTGGTAGCTTCCTTTTATCTCTTTTTCTGGGCAGCTGCAGCAATCTATGGCAGCAGCTGAAGCAAAAAAAGCAAGGGTTTGGGTAAGTCAGATGCAGAGGCACATGACCTGGTAACCCTTCTAGCCAACAGCAGCAGCTGCAAGTAAGATGTTGCTCACTTGAGTGGGTCAGAGTTCCACCACGGAACAAATCACAACAAAAATAGACAATTTTTAGACTACTATTTTTCCATGGATCATTGGAATCTATTTTTTGGCATGGTGGTTTTAAAGAGGTTTCACTTATGTTATTTCAAGAGGAAATTTTTATCTTGAACTGGTTCCTAAAGACCAGCATGTTCTAGAAATAGATACACCATCTTTATACTATTCCCATTTTCTCAGGATATTGAATGCAACTGAAAGATGCCTTCTATTTTCACAAACACAGAGATACATCTTTTGCTTGTTCAGCTTTCACTCTAGCTTTTCAAAATCCTTTCAATATTGAAGGAGATACCCAGCTATCCAGAAGAAAAATCAAATCAACTTTTCCACTGTGTAATCTCTACAAAGTTGAAGGAGTTATGAAAAGTTAAAGGTAGTGAGAAATGTAAGAAACAAAAGGTAAGAAGCCTTGGCATTTGCTTTATTTCTCTTAGAAAAGAAGAGCAACCATGTTTAGTTTCTCTCCCCTTTCTTTTCTACCAATTACACTTTTATTTTCCAAATGTTCAACCAGTAAGGGGCAAAGCTGTAAAACTAACACTCTGAAAATAAAAACTCAAATTGAAAATTGGGGGCGGGGCAGGGACATGACACAAACAACCCACCCCACACAACTTTATATAGTATTGGACAGACAAAAAAAAAAAAAAAAAGTGTTTTTCTGTTTTAAATCATGTGAAAGAGAGACAACTCAAATAGTCAACAGAGCCACATGGCTCATTAGTTGTTTAGCTGTAGTTCTTTATAATGTTCTTTGGACCAGAAAGACAACTTGGCCATACTCAGAGATAGCTTTAGAAGAGAGGGAAAAAAGAAAAAAAAAAAAGTAGTAGTTACTACTGGACGGCCATGGCAGTGCAGTGCTATGGGTAACCTGGAAGAGGAACTGCGTAACAAACACATTCTGAAAAATTCTAGTACTGAAATTCAGATTACAAAAAGTAATCTTACTATTACAACACTTTAAAATTACAGCATTCAGTATTCAAATGCCATTCTACAATCACAGTTTGGCTGTACAGGAAATTAAGTCCCCAGTTAGAAGTCTAATGTTAAAAATCCACACCATTACAGAAACTTTTTGAAGGTACTAATAGATATGAGAAAATAAAGTATTATTTAACATAGTTACTAGTCTTGCCATACCATTCTCCCTTAAGTCATTAAAAAAGCATACAGCAAGAAGTCATCTATCTGGGTCTTACTTGTATGATTTGATTTCTGCTCACCTGTTAAAAATGTTCATATGCATCCCTGCACCCAACAACCGCATGCCTTTTGTTCCAGTAAAGACACAAGTGCCCTCTACCATAGTGTCCAAAATGCCGCTTTGACTTGGAAACTGGTTCACAACCAGCAGCGTGGCCCTCTTCCTCTCTAGCTCCACAAATGCCAGAGACCTACAGCTGAGCTCCCATTAAGCCACAGCACCATCTTGCCTCTTTTGGCTATGTGCAGAAATAGATTTCTGTTCTTGATTTTAAATTATTGCAGCTGTACCCTAGCCAAGGGTCTGAGGGCAGGTGCTTGAGCCAGACCCCATCAGCTTAGAGAGGACGGGGAAGCCGTGGTGTGCGCTCCTCAGGAGCCCAGGGTCAGTGGCCAGGGAGCGGACCCTCAGCAGGGCCTTGTCTGGAGTGGTTTTATGGAGTCCCACCAGGACTGGAGTCTGACATGAGGAAGGAAAACTTCCTCACCATGTTTTGTATAGGGCAGGAAACCTCTTAAGAGGGGAAACAGTAGGATCAAACAGCTCTCTTGTTTCTGTAACACTCCTGCTGGCACCTGGAAGTCTGGATAAATATCCCATTACACACTGGAGAACCACACATAAGTAAAAATAAAATGATACAGTGCTGGCAGGAAACAGCTTTACCTGGGTTTAAACTCTGTCTGACACCCAAGTTAAAACATATTAGACAGATTCTGGCTTCACCATAGTCAGTGGAAAAGCTCCCATGAATGTGAAAAGGGACAGGATTAAATTAATGTTATTCACTCCAATTGCTGATGTCTACAGAGGCAAAGAGAAACTCTTCTATAAAACAAAGGGATAAGTTTTACATTATTCTGTAAAACACAACCATAGCTGTAGATGCTGAATAAATAAGAACTAGCTTCAAATATAATCCATACTCTTATTTATTTATATCTTAATGAAAAATTCTCTTTTTGAGCTAAAGTGTTCCATACTTGCTCTCAGCTATAAGGTGATTTTATTTTTTTTCTGGAATTCTTTGACACATAGATATCAAAGCACTGTGAATAATAGAAATAAACAAAGAGAGAACCATCTTTAAAATACAAGTGTATGAGGATATTTTACAAGTGAAATGAATCTGCTTATAACATATAAAGGAACCGAAAGATAGCATTGACTAATGTCTTATTTCCCAGATCCCTAAGCTATTGTATCTCATCCTGAGATTAGCCCAAAGCAAACAGATATACACTTTAAAAATATAACTTTTTTCTCAACATAAGCAATCTGTGAAGAAAAAAAAAATTAACCATAAAAATACAAAATCTAAAAACTATAAAAAGTAAAGGAGGAAGAGGGCTGGACCCCAAATGACTGACTTGTAAACTGCAGTGCCCAGTCTCTGCCTAAGAAAGTCAGATTTTTCAGAAGGGTTATTCTCCCCTTGACATTCCCAGCCTATCCCAAATTTCAACAGCACCCAATGTATCTCTATCCTACTCTGCCAAAAAAAACCAAAGACATTACAGCTTGTGACGTAGCATCTCTGGACCAGGCAGTGTAGAAACAATTAATAACCACCATAGACATGGCTCCTGTGCTAGGACTACCTCCCTGACTGCTGGCAGCACTGCACTGCTACAGGGCCACTGGATCATCCAGATCCCCAACCACGGGACGAAGCAGGACAGCATGGGTCACTCGGGCCAGCATCACCCAGCACTAGGGATGTCCTGCACCCCCAACCCGGTCCATCCCCACCCCACCCCATCAGTGGGGCACCTACTGTGCTGTGGCCATCTCCCACCCTTAGGCATCATCAGAAAGTCACCTTTTTCCAGACTCTTCCCTGCAGTAAGCACCAGGTGGCACTTGCTCACGGGAATACTTTGGTACCTGGTCACCAGGCAAGGAAAGTCAGGTACACAGCTTTTCACATCCAGGGCTTAAGGACCAGAGGGAGGCACTATTAATATCCTACGCATATCCTACGCTGTGGCAGTGAAAAGTTGTTGTGTACACCTGGTTTGATTACATCATTAAAACAGCCTACTTTATCTCTCAAAAGACCTTACAGTGACCTTCTTCCCCCTTCTTTCACTTTGAAAGCAAGAATAAAATCACCTCAATTTCCTTATTACAGTCTCAGTGAGCCCAGCAGGCTGTACATGAAGAGTTTCACAATGACACCCACACCTTGGTGTTCAGAAACAAGGGGAGCTACAGTATAATCGTGGTGTGGTGCATATATTTCTTTGTCAGGTTTTTGGACTGTGCCACCATCTGTGCAGACATGCCAGAAAGAACAGGAGCCAAAACCAAACATAGAAGTCTCCGTTCCCTCTCCAGAAAAGGCACTGAACCTTTCCTATTCTAATCAAGACAAATCTTTCATATGATAATTAAAGTACACCTCCTATTCAAGGAGAGAATGACAAAGGTTGAAACAATCAGCTGAGGAAGGCAAACAGCACTAACTTCCATCCTCCCCCACTAACAGTAAACACTAAGTTTTTCTGGGGGAAAAAAAAAAAAAACCAAACAAAAAAAAAGGCGTCAAAGCTGAAAGGCAGAAAACAAAGTAGACACTCAAAGTAGAAGTTATTTAATTTGAATTTTAGATGAAGAATGCTCAGAAGCTGGCCTGTTTAAGACAAACCTCAAGTTTTCTGCATGGCTGGAATCACATTAGCAGAGGAATGATAGCCTCATGTATTCGCTAATCTATTACCGTCAAGTTAGAAATAGAATATTGCATTAGCATGCAAAAGGATGCAAGCCAGCACTACAGGGGAAACCAGCATTTCTGTAGTAAGCACCGCAGAATGGCAGTGCAGGTTTGTATAAATAATAAGTCAAAAGGAAAAAAGCAAGCTTGCACTGTATTGAGGCTTATGTGCCTTGATTATAATATTGATATTACAATCATTTTAATGTGTCAGCTGTTCAAAATAGCCTAGCAAAGGCCAACGTTTTACTTTGTTGTGATGGGATCCTCTCCTTCCCTCTCTCCCATTCCACGCCCACCCCCAAAAACCCAACACAAAATCACCCACCAAAACACTGAAAGAATTAAAGCTCTGATGTCCTGAAATCTTTCATCCACTGATGGCTGCCAACATTCAGTTTAAATTTAAAGGGTTTACTGCAGCTCTCAGTTTTAGCTATATAATTTACAAAAGTCCACTCAGAGTCGCTCCAATCTAATTTGCAGTTCAGCAGTGATTATCATTTGCTTACTGCACCTACCTGAAGTTTTTCATTTGAAGATCAGAAAAAAAAATTTAACTTTTGACACCAACGGCTTTCCTCTAGAAATGCTTCAAGAGACGTTACTAGCAGGTAGCCTGGCATGCCCCTTACAGCCTGATGCAAGCTTTATTCCTACCTGTTGTCATCATCTTTAACAGAAATGAGCCAAGTCACAACCCATGTTCCAGTCCCTGAAAATCCAGGGGAGTCTGGACTGTAAATTTCATTGCTCTGGTCTAAACTGATCTTCACTACTTCTTCCTGAAGAACTTTTTTCTTCATTCTCAGAGGATATTAGCAGAGATGCTGACTACTGCGTCATACAGGCTACACATGTTCAAGTCTTACACTCCCCTCTAGTAAGCTCATATCTTCCAGCAAAGTCCCTAGAAATATTCATGTAGTTCCCAGCTTTTCTGCCTTTTGAGGTCAAAATTCTGCTGAAGTGGGCAGGAGCCATGCCTATATTGTTTTTAACAAAGGAGGGGAACAAATGATTTGGTTAAAAAGAGGGTTCAAACCATGACATCTACCTATAACGAAAAGAGTTGCTCAAAGGAAAAAGACCTTGCCTGAAGCTACTCAGACTGCTGATTTACTTCTCTGACAAGGTTCGTGGAAGGCCACACACTGTTCCAGGCTGGACCCTTGAAGAAAGCTGTGCAAAAGGCACCTGGGTGCATTGCTGGGCAACATTTCAACCACATGTATTGTGCTGAAAAGTGCAGGCTTGTGGCGACTGAGACCATCGATTACTTTAACACCAGATTTGGCAAGACATTTTGGCTGAAAATGTGGTTTGCGTTTAAGACTTTTCATTTTTACATCATCCAAATGCTTGGAAACATTTCATTTCAAAATGCACTGAAGTGTAAATATTTAAAAACAAAAACATTTCTGAAATGGAAGAGTTCCCAAAGACAACATTTGATCCAAAAACATCTACCCCCCTTCAGCTTTTCATTTTCTTCAGCAAAAAGTCAATTTTTCACTGGTCCACCTGGGAATCTGAGGGAGAATTAGGAACAATGAGAGAGGGGAGAGAGCGACAAACCCTCAGGCCCCGAGGCATCCGGACTGCTAGGTCCCATGTCATTGAAGGCAAAAGACCAAATAAAGAGCTAGGACCAAATAAAGAGCTAGCCAGTATTGCAGCACCTCAAGCAAGAGAAACTGAAGAGTACACAGGTCCCAAGGCACAGGACCCAGATAAACAGCCTGCTGAGTGTCCAAGCAGAAAATCTGCTTTGCTGTTAGGTTCCCATAACTTCATGTCCTCTCGCTTCTAGGTTAAATCACTCCTACTTTTGTATAAGGACCACAAAAGCAGAGATCCTCAACACGTCACCTAATTGTAGACTCAGATACCCCTAAATATTAGGCCTAACATGCAACTGCCAGAGATGCAAGAAAACAGGCGGTTCTCTGTTCAAAAGCCACTTAGCCAGCTGTCAGAAGGCAATAAGTCAGTACCTCGGATTCATGCAACCCACTGACTTGAAGGCACAATCTTGACAGATTTATGCAATAACGTTTTTTTTTTTAATAATTTGAAACCTGAAACACTTTCAAACAACATAGTTTGAGGGCTTAAAAAACAGACAAAAATTATTCAATTTTACCATACTTTAATACATGAGAGGAGATTATATTGATTATTAATTACAATGAGATATGAAAGGGAAAAAAAAAAAAATCAGTATACATATCTTCAGTGATCACCCTCTCCTTACAATGTCCCATTTCAGCTGAAAATCTGGTCAGCTACATTCAGTCTTGCCCAAAGGGGGAACGGGTATTAGCGTAGCCAAAATCAGCTATTTTAATAAATCTAGTTGTATTTGCCTCCTGGTGCAGACACGTTTATGCTAGAATAGGATTGTTGACAAAAGGCAATTTTCTAGTACCGCTGTGCTGGAATAACTTGTAAAACTTGCCCATTCAAATAGACAATCTGTGAGAACCTGTTCAGTAAGGAGATAATTTTATACTGCACATCACTACTTCAATGGGAGCAGAAAGGAAATGTAATAGAGTACCATCAGACACTTTAGCCCTGTTCTCCAATCCACTTCAATTTCTTCTCCCTTATGACTTTTCAAGAACTATGGTAAAAGGGTTATTTATCTGTTCTCTCTGCAACTTTGCAAGAGTTAAGTTTGAATTGCCATCTCCATGTGGACATTGCTGGCTATTAAGATGTGCATACCCTACAGGGGTGTAATTAAGGAAGCATTAAGATGTTTTCACCAAAGGACAGTTCATTCGTTGCAGCTGCACTCTTTTTTCAGCAGGTTAACTACTTGGCAGCCCTTGCATGTCCTAGAGTCAATCTGCATCTGAAGGATGGAGGTGAGTGGGCAGGACCAGGCAGTTCATCTTCTCATCTCTCATTTATCACCACATCACTAAGCAGTGCTGCTGACCTTCCTCACCGTGGAAACAGGGACCACACACTGCTGGTACCAGTGGGACAAGACAGAAACAAATTCCCTTCAAAATAATCTACCTAATAAATTATATAAATTATTTATGGCACGAGGATACCCAAATAGTCCAAATATGTTAAGGGCAAGATGTTATTTCATTTAGTCCTCTGCTCATCTCCGCCCCTCCCACTAAATGGTTAAAGTGCTGGTAATTGTGCAGCCAGCCATAGTTATGTGTAGTTATAAACAAAATTATTTCACTTTGTCTTCAGCTTGAAACAACAGTCACTTTAGAAGGGAACGCTGTCTCACGAATGGAAAATGTCACATTCTGACCTGACTTAAGGGCCATCACAGTTCAAAACTCTTCTGCATGACAGTCTATAGCTTACAATGGCAATGACATCATAGGCATCACGCTTATACATCTCTGCCACGTTCCTAAAGCAGCAACTGGAGGCCAGTAGGAGGCGGCAACAATAAAGGACAGTTTTCCATTAAAGAAATGCACCATAAAAAGTTCAAAGAGAAAAAGATGGTTCAATATCCAGTCCCCTGCAATCAGCGTGTGCCCTGTGCAAGGGTGGCATGTCCCCTTTTCACCCAACCCCACTTCCTGCACAGGGCAGCCAACAGCTCAAATGATGCTTAGCAGAGGAGCAGAAGGGAAGAAAACCATCAGTAGCAGAAGACACCGTGGCTCAGTTTCTCTGGGGATAGATATCACTGCAGGACACAATTGCAATCGTTAAGAAAGTAGCAACACAATTAGCTTTGTCCACTGCAGAAGCTCCCAAGAGGACTTAAACTCCCTTGTATTCCTGGAGGGAGACCATTGTTACCATCACAGATGCTGGCTTTGGCTACTGTTCATCGCTGACCACTGCTGAAACCCAAGGTGACATCCCAGTCAGCATTAATAAAACTATCATTCAGCACCAGCAGCCTCATAAACTGAAGCAGAGGAGGCTGGACAATGTCAAGTCAGCTGTGAGAGAGAGCAGCAACAACTCATCTCTGATGCTGTAATTCCGTGAGACTTCTCATTTAGGTTTTGGGACGTGATACAAAAGCAGCATTTGTTTCTCTCCTGTTTCCCCCTGTTTTCCCTATGCACCCAAACTCTTCCTCCTCCATTTTTTACCAAATACCAGTAATGGCAAACTACTCCCATTTCCTTTGAGGGAAGCACAGACCCCCTTCCTGGGTTCTTCTGCACAGCCCAAGCCGTATGCAGAGCAATCTCTTGGAAATAATTGCACAGCAGCTACAGGAGAGCATAAAAGATTAATCAGGTACAGGATGGAGCTGTATATACAATTTGGTATTTAAAGTGCTTCTGCATTAAGAATCAGATAAATCCTGAGCAGGAGAATGAACTTCTCGAGCAAGTTTAAATGTGCTTAGATCCATGATTGATAGGTATGAGTGACTGCTTCATACTCTAGGGTGACCCTATTCATGCTCTCTCCTCTGACAACAATTCCAGAATAAATTGCCCTGACTGACAAAGACATAATAAAAAACATTAGTCTGGAAACCCACTCACTTAACCCATACCTCTGACTGTGCTCCAGTTAAATTACCAGGCAGGTCAATCCAGTAGTGATTAATTTTGGTGACTTAATCATTTTTATTTTAGGGAAGCAATAGTTGTGATGCATAATGATGAATCCATTTTGATTTTAAGGTGTCTATCATCTGAAAAATGACTTTAAAAAACATCAAAAAAAAAATTAACTCTTCCTTCATTGTCATTCAATGACTCCTGAAATACTTTCAGGAACGCTTTTTGGATGAGTAGAGATTTTGTTAGGAGCAAACATCTGAGAAAATCAAAGCAGGTAATGGCAGAAGGATCAATTTCATTGTTGCTTCTTTAGCACTTTTCTTGCCTATAGTTCAGTCAAGTCTGAACCCCAAGTGCAAATAGCATACCCCAAAAACAGTTTTATATACAAGACAATTCACAACAACCAAATTAAAACAAAGGGAAGGGGCAGATAGAAAGGGAACAGATTACAAATCTGAAGCATGAGCTGTTCTTTTCAATCAAGAACTGGTATCACGAGTCAAATTCGCTTCTTCTTGTTTCTGACCTTAGCAGGAATAAAAGTTACCTTAGTGGAACCTTGTTAGCAATTTGGCTGAGGTTTCAGAAAATTGGAGGAGACACACTAGTACATTCTTATCTGTACTGGCTTCAGAGAGTATCAAAATACTCCTTAGAAAAAGAGAGAGAGAGAGAGAAACTTGTTCTTTATCCCTCAGGTAAGCAGCAATGATCCAGTCAGTATCCTGTGAGGAAGCAGCTGTACTGAGCAAGGAGTCTATTTACATATTCACCATTATTACCTTAATAGCACTTTAAAGAAATTGGGCAATCCAAATTTAATACGTAGTGAGGATTGCTGTTAGCACAGTTAACTGAGATAGCAACTACTTTTTGCTGCTGTTAGGGAAGAAAGCCAAAGAGAGAGGAAGAAATGCAGTGCTCCAAGTAACCAAAAGGGCACACAGGGCTGCGATTGCCCCTGTCTCCCAGTACTTGCAATAACGCTTCCATGACTTTCTCTAAAACTGCCACATCTGACTGCTATACAGGCTAGAAATAAGCAGATGTGATTCAACACGCTTTAAAAAATAATCATCAAGCAAGTTCACCAGTGTAAAAGGTCTGTCAAAGAATTAAACACAGGATACACAGACATACTGCCTGCCAACAAAGTACAGTTTATTTCACTTCTGAGCAAATGAAGTGGTAAAGCAGAAATCATGGCATTTTCGTGTAAATTGAAGACAAGAAGCTAAGGGTTGAAATGCAGTCCGTGAAGGCTGCAGCGTGAAAAAGCACAGCTGGAAATGCAGCTTCTAGCACAGGCAGAGGCAGCTCTCTTCAGAGCACTAAGCAGAAGGGTGAGCTCTTGCAGAAAGCCAGCGCTAGCAAAGGGGCCTGGGAGGAAGGAAGGGCAGAGGCAGACAGGGCCACCCCATGCTACTGGTCCACAAGAAGGTGTCATCTCTGATCATCTCTTCTGCCCACTCAACGAAACTCAGCGCTAGGCAGGAAGATGCCATACCATCTGGCTACAGTGTGCCAGCACTTCAGTTCTTGCCTTTCGTAGGTACAAAAATAACTGCTAAACAGTAACATTCCTGACTATATAAATATCTGTCTATTCAGATATCTAAATTACTACGTCTCAGAGCTAATGTCCAGTCTATTCTTATTCATAACAATTCCCAGACATTGATTATGCAGCCTTACTGGCTCTGAACTGTCCAAGAAGTCAAGGGGGGAAAAAATGGGTTTCCCCATAGTCCAGTGTACCACCCAGAAATCAGAAAAAGCATATTTACCCACAGTCCAGCATACCCACATTATAATGCTATGTTATAGCACAGCCTGAAATGGATGACAAAATTCGCTCCTTTTGCTGAATAGAATTCTCTCTAGATATCAGGCAGATATTATGAATAATATCTACATTTACAAATATTTACAAAGTTCTCAGTCTTCTATTAAGCCATCAGGGACTAGCCTTAGATAATACAAACACCAATAGATAATGAAAAGCTAGTAATCACCTCCACCACTTGTTACTTTTTTTCTTTACATCAAAGCCTTGTGTACCATTTGCTTCAGGAGCGTGAAAGCCTTAAATTAAGGTGTGCTACTAAGGAATAAGCTTCCTTGTATTTTCCTTTGATTGGCATCCTAGAAGAGATACCTATTTGGGTCTAATCTTATGGCCCTGGCTCTTAGCAAACTTAATTCATTTAAGATGTTAACTGCGCTTTAATCTCTTGCAAAGCGTCCACACTCAAGCTACCAGATAACTAAATCACTTTCAACAAGAACCTGGTTAAACTGGCACATGTTCAGTACGCAAGGTAAATTGTACATGCCAGTACACAAGGCCTGCAAGTTGTTGCCATTATTGTTTACTCCCCTTTTGAGTCCTTTCCTCGGCAATCCCTTCTCAGCCCCAGAAAAACATGAACTGCAAGGAGTAAATGTAACTCCGGGCAGAACCACTCTTGCTGGGACCGATCCTGTGGGGTGCTGAGCTGCTGCAGCTCTCGTTGAAGCCACTCAAGGAAGAGAGACCCATCAGAGGTCTCTCCAGTTACATGCTGCAAGTGGCAGAGCAGCGGGTGAAGTGGAATGCTCGCTGGGTACAGCACCAGACCCAGGCTCCTTAGAAATTGAGCTGGATATGCTTCTGGGGTACAGCCGACACCGTGAGAAACAACTTGTTTCTATAATTCTCCTTTACATATGGATAAACTGTTGTGTTTGGGGTTTTTTCCTGGCTGTGTTACAAATACTAAATGGTGTATAATGCAGATGATAAAGCCCTGAGCAGACTACACAGATTGTTTGCGAAATATCACACCTTATGGACTGGCCGCATTAGCGCAGCAAGGAAGGAGAGGAGAGCACTGGCGAGGCATGAATAATATATGCTGTATACTCAATTCTGTAATTGCACTTAAACTGTTTGGTTTTCCTATTACCAATGGAAATAAGCAACATAAAATTGTAGGATTTAGTAAGCGCATATTTTGTTTCACATGGAGGAATATTAAGTCATGGGCACAGTAAGAGTATTAACGTGGCTTGCGTTTCTAGGTGCTGTACAGGCACGAAAGGTTAACAGTTATTGGCAACACTACCGAATTACACTGACAGGTGAATAGTTCGCAACTAGCCAGACACTGCACCACATCGCAGGCAGGCAGTATGTATGAAGAGCAAAGACCACCAAATTTAAGTAGGGCCCTTCCTTCATTACAAGACTATTGGAGAGAGAGAGTAAGCAGCCTTATGGTGCTCCGCATTCTCTCTTTTCTCATCCTTGCAGCTGAGTGTCCCTTCTTTATCCGTAGGGGGCAAGGCTAGCAACTGATGTAAACCAAACATTCCTCTGTAATGGGCTGGGAAATATAAAAAAAAGTCAGTGTCAAATTTAGAAACACAAAAGTAATATTGCCAGCAAAACTAGTTCAGCCACCACGTGCACTTTGCATCCCTTGCATGGGATAGATGGTCACTTCAGGAGAGCCAAGCAGCAGAGTCAGAGACTGTCATCTGTCAAATCCCTGCTGCAATTGCTGAGGAGGTGGCAAGCATGTCACGAACAACAGAGAGGATTTCAGGAAGAAAACACAGTTTCCTTGTCATGAGAAATGAGAAGGGGAGCCTTCGTCCTGGCATTTCATAGCTGCTACTGTACCACTGCCACCCTGCCACCTGTGCCCTCTGCATCCGACCCGACGGCTTGTCCCTCCCTCCCCAGCACTTGCAGGGGCTGCAATGCCTCGTCTCCCAACAGGGATGGGGACACCACACGCTCCAGTAGCCAAGGGAGAGGCAACTGCCTCGGTAACCCTTTCCTCTGCTCACCTATCAGAGCCTGTGCCAAGTACCCGAGAAAAGAGACTCCCATGGGCGGCTGCAGCACATAGCCTGGACATGCAGCTGGTGGCGGTGGGACCCCATCCCCGCAGCCAGGGACCCAGAGAGCATCCGCAAGCATCCACACGAGGAAGCTGCCTCTGCAGCTCCGTAACCCGTATGCAGGACAGAGACATGCTCGCTCGGTGTCTGCCAGCTATTGCCAGCCCACAGGCACCCAAATCTTCTGAGGTTTGGGCTGTAAAGCCACAGTGAGGTCACCAGGTTTTTAAGACTTGCAGCATGGCTCAAACAAGAAGAATTTGGAGGGGGGAAACACCACACCACCACAAAAAAAACCCACCTCACTCACATATATGAGGGCAGACCCCCTGGAAAAAGCTGTATCAGATCTGCCCCAAAGGGCTGGGGGAAAGAGAGGCCAGGCCTCTAAAGACAAAAGGTCACTAGGATTATTTCCTGAAGTAAAGACATTTTCTCTGCTTTTTCTCCTCAAAAACACCAAACAAAAAACCCCACAACACTGAAAGTTCCTCTAAACAAATGAAAAAACACAAGAGCTGGAGGCAGTCACCCAGCATGGAAAATGAGCTCAAATCCTGGAAAGTTATCAAACGGAACAGAAAATAGTCTTATAATGGGAAACGTCAGGCAACCCTAGTAAAAAGTGAAGCTTCCAGTCCCACCTGTAATCACCACCACTGCACTCTTAATAGGTTATCTACAATTATACACAGATGGTGAGAGATGGTGCAATCTTCTGCTGGTGCTTGTGGTTATATATTTGTTTAACAAAATGCTCAGGCAAATTAAGGGCACTCCTGGAGATTTCTCCTTTATCTCTTAAAGATCACTTCACACATCAGAGGGTGAGACTTAGCAGCCATAACAGATAGTGTAGAGATAAACTCTTAAGACAGATAACTTCTGGTTTATGTTAGAATTTTTTATTACCTATTGTTCTAGCATATTATGAAAGATAATGATAGCATTTATTTTATAAATTCTACTTCACATAAGTCTCTTTTACTGCAAATGACAAATAAATTTTCTAAGAATTCTGTTTTGGACAAAACACAAAGGAAAAACAAAATCATCCTATGCACAACCAGGGAATGATAAGAGAACATTTTGAAATAAGTTTGGTATAAATAGAATTTTACTTCTGAAAAACAAATTTAGTAAGACATTTTAGAAAAGCCCTTTTGTGTTTTTAAAATAAATTGCATTGTGCTCAGAATGCTTCAAGGAGGTGTTTGAGTTTAAATCCATACTTCACCAGAGTTGATATTCAAATATTAAGTTAAAGCGACTCCACTTTTCACAGTAAAGCCTTATTTAATTCCCCATAAAATTTGCACAAAAATAATTTCTTTTATAATAATTCTAAAATGTTTCCTTCTTCCGATATCAAAGAACATAATTTACACAGAGAAATTACTTGTAGAAGTTCTTTATTACCTCTACATTGTTTTTTTCTGTTTAAACATGAAAACTTTCATTTGCTCCTTGGACATTTAAAGGTGGCTTAATTTCTTGAAGACCGATTTGCAAATATTTTTTTCTATTTTCTATTCATGAGAAGAGACAGCTAACAAGGCAAATGCACAAAGACGCTCAAGGAAGGAAAGATCAGAGGAGCACGTTTTGAATACTGTTAAATCCGAACAAAGGTATGGCTTCCTTCCTAGTTAAATAGCCAGAAGGAAAAAAAAAAAAGAAAAAAAAGAAAAAAGAAAAAAAACGCAAAGTTTTTCTAGACTGAGCAAGCAAGTGGACTTTTTGCACATCCCTCACCTTATCACTGCTTTTTCTGGACTTTCTGCAAGCAAACCACTAATTACCATGCTCAGAGAACAAACCACAAACCTGAGCTGAGAAGCAGTCACTTTTGAATTCAGCACTGTTCTTTCATCATCGCCAGCAAAATGAAGTTAGCTTGAGCAAAGGTGAGTAATTATACTCATTATGAAAAAAAATTACATTTAGTCTGATATTAAAGCATTATCCTTGCAGTTTAAGATAAAAAACAGCTGTTTCTGCTAAACACTGTAAAGCTTACGCTACGTAGTCCTGGAAATGAGAAACAAACACACAGGATGAACAGACAAATTCGAAGAAAACTGAGGATGCTTAGTATTAGTTCATTTACTAGTCTTACAACTGGTCTTAGAATGGAATAACTTCTGTGGAGTAATCAACTCTGATTTCATACAACTTAGGTAAGCTCAGTCCCTTTTATCCGCTGGAGTGCAATATATGTGGCAGAATGCCTTTAATCTCAAAATTATTTTATCCATTCAGAAACAGTTTAGTTAAGCAGGGTAAGAGAAAAGTGTTCACAATCAGTTGCAGGAATATTTTGTCCCCCTTCGTTGCAAATTCATACTCGAAACTCCCACCTTTGAAGTCCATGTATTAACCATTACTGGGTTTGGTTTTATGGTTTTCACCTAAATTGTAATGCTTTCTTTTTTGATTCCCCAGGAGACAGCAAGACACCCAGGCAACTGGTACCTTATCTCTCAACAGACATCCTAGAAACAGTATTTGGCTGGTATTTTCTTGTGCTTCTACAGACAGTACAATTTTTAATACTTTCAAAAATATATATATATTCAATAAATTTTAAATATGTCTTTGCAATCTTCATACCTCATGACCCAAACATTATTGCAATAATTACATCACTTAAAGACCAGGAGAGTCATTTTTGAGAAGCAGTCACAAACAGCATTGTGTACAGTCGCTCTAACAGAGTTAATACCATGGCTCAGAGCAGAGGAGCCATAGGTCTGCAGCCCTTGAAGAGAGACTTGCACAAAGGAAAAGGCCTGTCAGGCACTTAATCTGACAATATTTGCTAAACCAAAAGCCTCAGTCAGAGCAATGATAGCAGCAATCTGGATATGTTGAAGTTGTGGTAGCTCTGAATAAAGTTAACATAAGCAGAAAAACAGATGCCTCCTCTCAGATCATCAGCTGTATAGTCACGTATCCTTACAGTAACGTGTCATATCTTTTTGTCTCATTTTCATTGATGGCATAATACCAATACCAATACACAATCTGATTGTTGCAGCCAAAAACCTCTTCCTGACAAAAACTTTCTTCCGTATCTAAAGGGAAATAGTTTGCTTCATCTAGCTTAAAGTTTAATTACGCACCCTCTGGGACTTTTTCTGATCCGAAATGCAATGCCTTCTAGGCAACCCCAAGCGTGCAAGTACTAAATAGCCCTGTCAGCCAGGAACAGCAGTCAGCGCGAGCCTATGAGGAAAAACATTGTGCACAAATGTCTAGGCTCACATTGGAGGGCTGCAGAGAAGTCATCGAGAGTGTAAGTATAAAAAGGTGAGGGGAATGCTTGGGCTAATTAGTGAATAAGAGACCTGAATGGGCAAAAAGAAATAAAGGATCCCATCCTCTGCTCTCCTGGGACACATGCAGACTAATGATCAGCATGACACCAGCAATCTTTGTACCAGATTTCTTCAGAATATTATGCAGAATGAAGGGGACAAAGGAGATTCAGACCCAAGTTTATTTTAAAAGAAAGAAAAAAGTGTTTTGCAAAGATTGCATCTGTAATGCTATTTTAACAGTGGTTAACCAGGACTATGCACTCACTACAGGTCAATTTGCTGGCTTAGACTTCGCTAATCACACCTTCCATAGAGGACTGCCAAAAAAAGTTGAATCCCTTCAGTAGAGTATTAATCCACCTGTTACACTACCTCCTGGAGACCCATTCCCGGCACCTTTTGTCAGCAATAGTTCAGGTCCCCAATGTCAGAAAGGTTTTTAATTCATTAGTCATCTCTGTTATGAAAACTTTCACTGAAAACTTCGTCTTTTGGGAATTGAGGTCACAGCTATATGCAAGACTTTCTCTTCACTATTATAAAAGTGGTATTTCTGGATAACTAAACATGTAGAGAAACAGTACAAAAGTAGAGTAAATTGGCATTATCTCAGAAGGAAGTTGAAAACATTAAAAACTGAGGTGATCAGCACCATTTATCCAGCCACAGGTCAATTTTCTTTGCTTAGTTTGTGATAAAACAAGCCTCATCTTCCCTGTGTTTTCACTTTGGGTATCTTCACACACATTAAATATTATAAGTCAAAAAACCCAATCCTTTCCTTACCAGTGAAAACAAACTTCTTTATGGCTACTTTACAGGGATTAAAATAGGACAGCACAAGGTGAAGAAGAGTTGTGCAAAACTTACTGACCGCATTTTGACCTAATTCTCTGAATTCCTGATTTTGAAGGGACTACACCACTGTTTAAACTCCCAGAAGCACAGATATCAAACTTCAGAAAACGAACCTCATCAAACGTTGAACACTTCAGACTGCACAAGATTAAGAAGTAGGATTTTGGTATAAATCCTTCTTATGTTCAGATCACTAATGCCAGCAGAGGGTTTGCTCTTAGAATTAAGAAAGGTGAAACTACTAGGTAAATATAGTGCAGCAAAATAATTTTTAATTATCACTTAGGAAGAGCAGGCTTCTGATGAGCAGTCTTCCTTCTTGCCTGCGAGCTCAAAGGAGCAGTTCCGTTTGAAAAGTAGGAGGAAACCATCTGACAATTTTCTTCTCACACACCTCATCAATGACAAGACCTTTTGTACCTACACAAATATATATTTTTTTTTTTTAATCAAAACTGCAACTCACCCAGTCATGAAGCTCAAAGCATCAGAAAGAAAGCACAAAGTCTGTATAAGAAGAAACAAAGCATGACCCCTCTCCCTGGACACCTGCTGAACTGAAAAACCTGTCCTCTCAGAGACAGTGGGCACTTGGGCAGCTGGAAAACAGGACATGGCAAAGCTATACATATCAAAAAAAAAAAAAAAAAAAAGAAAGAAAGAAAATGGAGATTCCACCCATACATCACCAGGAACCTCCTCTCTGGTGAAGAACCAGTTGCTAATCTGCGTTTCAAACTACAGGGTTGAGCCCACATTCCATTTATGCTTGATTTATGCCCCTTTCCTATAGCCTATTCTTCAATTGTAGGAACTCCTTATTGCTGACTTCACGGGGGAAGACTCCTTGAAGGGCTTAATTTCTTTCCCAGAAGTCACACTGAATGTAAGCAGAGCAACGGCTCCTCTAACAGCAAGTGAGAAGACTCCTCTACAAGAACGTTTCCCCTCATTTACTACACTTCCTCGTATACCACGTACAACAGTAACAAATTATCATATTCAGTTCAGCATTGGCCAACCTTGACAGTGACCCCCCAGAAAGACAAAGGATAAATTAGTTGAATGTACTCTGAATAAAGAAAATCATTCAAACAGAAAAAACTGGACCTACACAGGTCAGGGTTTCATGCAAAACCCACTGAAGTTGATGGAGAGTGTCCCACAGACCTCATTTGGCCCTGGGCTTCAGCTCTAAATGTCTGCATGGGAAAATGAGAACTTTCATAATTATTTGAAGTCACATTACAATTGGAAGATGCCTCAGTGAGCACTCCCAAGGCAAGTGGCTTATCACCACCCCAACGTGCCTGCTGGGGGACCAACACAGAGCCAGCCAAGGAAGAGGAGGCCTGAAGGGTTTTCATGAGCACAGAAGTCTCTCACAACTGAGGAATAAAACTGAACCAATGCTATTCTGAAGCCTCTTCTCCTTTTAGCTCTAGCAACTTCAACCATCACATAAGATTTCAAATCACACTGCTCATACTACGTGATGTAGAAATGCAAGTGTGACCTTGAGCATGCAATATTTCTTTCACACACTGTTGATTGCATCAAACAAACCAACCAACACTCCTCCTCCCCCCAGCAGAGCCCCTGCCAGAACATTCAGACCTGTTCAGGGTACTAACTAACAGCTCAATGCTGTGGAAGGTGAATCCTATTTGGGTGCATGACAAAAAAACAGTTATAAAGTAATTGCTGAACTTTAGCTTTAAACTCAAATTGTAGTGTGGAGAAATAAAAACAATAAATATATTAAAAAAAAAATAAAAGCATCTTCTTACCAAATACAAACAACTCTTTCAAGTGATTATAAATATAATCGGTGAATTGTGAAGACCATAAATACGCCCCAGGGTTCTGGGACTATCATAACAAACCACAGGCACAAAATTCCTGTGGGACATGATGTCACCATTGCCATGAAATGTATTGATAGTCCAGTTCACTGTGTTCCCATATTTATGTTTCTATAATACATGGTTGCAACCACAAATTTTAATGGAAAAACAGTTTTATTTAGCAGAGAAATATAACTTGGAAGTCAAGGTCTTGAAGCCTGGCACTTCTATATTGTGTACCTCAACTTCCACATTATCCAGAAAGGTTTGGCATTACACCAATACGACATGTATTGCCACAAGGTCTTGCTGACAGCATACGAAGCCCTTGATAGTTAGCCCAGGAGTGCCTAACTGACAAGATGCCTAGGCCAGCATGGCTGAGACCACCTTTGTTTATTCTTTACTGTCCTAAATTTCCCTCTGAACCTTGCAGAGGGCAGGACCTATCCATACCCTTCAGTCAACGTCTCACAGTTTACTGCAATAGAACAGCACCTCCTTAACCTGCTTTGCTTCTCTTCAATTGTTCATAGTTCCCCAGACCCTTTGTTTTGCCCATTTTCTTTTTTCTTGTGATTGTTGTTAGAGTGGTTGATGTTCTGGGCCACTGAGTCCAGTTTTATCTCTATCATGTTTGGAACATACAGATGACTAGCTATCGGCACTTTAAAACACAGTATCAGGAAACAGGAAAGCTGCACTGACTTTATTTAGGCAATAATTTAGGGGCAGTTCCTCTTTATACTGGAATAATCAACTCTAGGGACAAAAACTCAGAAGCATGGTGCTTAACAGTGGAGGATACAGCTGTCACCTTGTACACATAGAGCACCCTAAGATCATGATGTTGAAACATGCTTTGTCTCAGCCTTTTCCCATCTCTCCTCTTCTACTGAATGTGCTCCCCTACCACCATGAGGATTTTATTTTTTTTTTAATAACCAGTATTTTTATAACTGTCCTCTCTTCCTTCCCCATTCTCTCCACAAGCAATACTTTGCTTTTTCTTATTAAATTATTGAAAAAAACTGAACTGGAACAGCCAGAGATACTACTCCAAAATGCTGCACGGAGGATCCAAAAGGCCTAGGTTGCAGCAGAGTAGAGAGCTAGTACAAATCCTGCTGCTGACTTACATATTGGTTTTGCGGTTAGCCCTCCGTCACAGATACTCAAGCCACAACCTTTCATTATTCAGCTGCCACTGCCACATTTAAGAATCCAGCCTGTTCCCTCTACCGGACCATCATATAAGTACAGATTAAATTAATCCACCTTCTGTGCCTCTGGTGAAAACCAATGGGAGGAAGGAGGATCAATACATACCATAACATTAAAAAAAGAAGACTACAGAAAGGCAATGAGGAAAAGGTTTGACACACAGTGGCATGGCTACTCTACACCAACAAGGTTTTGCTGGCACACATGCATTTTCAAAAGCATGCAAGCCAGCACAGAGCTTGTCCAGTCATGAGGGGGTTTGTTGACTATAGAGCTTTACCATGCCCTAAAGGCCAAAGGCTATAACAGGGCACATTTTTGCTCACCTGAAATCTTTTGCACATTGGCTGTAACATGTGGTTACAGACATCAAAATCTGCTGTTTCGCAAACCAGCCCCTCAGCACTCCTGGCAACATTTTGTCATGGAGCCCAATTCTTCCCTGACATAGCGACGGGGCACCACTAACAATGAGAGCAGCAGGGGTTTAGCATCTCCCACCCTGACCCTTTTCTCTGCTGGCTTTAAAGCCACAACAGCCAAAATGACTGTTCTCTTGCTGCACAACAGCACCTACAGGAAGCACAAGCACAACATCACTGGGTAAGATAGGGGAGATTTCTTACGAAGGCCACAAAGACAGTCAACACCTACAAGAATTGCCTCCTTCAGCTAAGCCTGGTTTTAGCAGGTGTACTTCTGAGGAGTGGTGAGCCACATAATCAGAAAAATTAATGATAGCAGAAATACCATCTATGCAACTATCATTTATGATCTACAGATGTTTCTTCAGCTTCAGACAGACAGAAATAACAGATCCCAGAAAATGTAAATAAATCTATTACCACTTTGATGGCATGTACTTCAGCTGTTACCATTTATTCCTATTTTGTAGATCTTTAGTATACTGTTGTCGTGGTTTAACCCCAGCCACCAACCAAGCACCACGCAGCCACTCACTCATTCCCCCCCATCCAGTGGGATGGGGGAGAAAATCAGGAAAAAAAGTAGAACTCCTGGGTTAAGATAAGAATGGTTTAATAGAACAGAAAAGAAGAAACTAATAATGAAAATGATAACACTAATAAAATGACAACAGTAGTAATAAAAGGATTGGAATGTACAAATGATGCGCAGGGCAATAGCTCACCACCCGCCAACCGACACCCAGCCAGTCCCCGAGCGGCGATTCCCAGCACCCCCCACTTCCCAGTTCCTAAACTAGATGGGACGTCACATGGTATGGAATACACCGTGGCCAGTTTGGGTCAGGTGCCCTGGTTGTGTCCTGTGCCAACTTCTTGTGCCCCTCCAGCTTTCTTGCTGGCTGGGCATGAAAAGCTGAAAAATCCTTGACTGTAGTCTAAACACTACTGAGCAACAACTGAAAACATCAGCGTTATCAACATTCTTTGCATACTGAACTCAAAACATAGCACTGTACCAGCTACTAGAAAGACAGTTAACTCTATCCCAGCTGAAACCAGGACAACTGTTTATCAAAAGGAATTGCTTCTAGTTACTTATGTTTTAAGGGCTGCTCTATCATAATTATTTTTTCATAGTTGAACCCCTGTAAACTTTTACCCAGCCTTCTCACTTACCTTTCACCACCATAGCCAATCTTACATACTAATTAAACACAGAGTATGCCAATTAAATTAAATTGCACTTTGTTTTCTTAATAAGATAGGTTTTTTGTTTACTTGCTTGCTTATTACTTCATAAAGAGACTATAAAGTTGCATGACCTTCAACACCATCAGCTCTACCTTCTGCAGTAGGAGAAACAGACTTTTCCCACTTCCAGTTCACATACCATAAACATCAAATCCAGATCAGTAACAAGTTGCTGGCAACTGACAGCTTAGTGCTTCTGTTTTGTGCCTCTGTTTCTAGTTCTAGGCTCTGTTGCAATAAAGAGGAGAAAAGATTCTGGTTTCCTCCTTCTCCCCTAGCCTCAGAGCAGTTCATCCCTGATTCGCAGTTCCTTGTCCTCACCTTTCTCTTGGTTTAAATTCTAGGCATAGCTGATCTTAGTATTAGAGCAAGTTTAAGGAAATAAGAAGTTTAAAATGGAATACAGGCTCTTTATAGAGTAAAATTTCCAATTGCTGGGGAAGCAACCGGCATTTTTATTTTCTGAGGTACACAACTTGAGGGACAACTATACTAGCTGACCCATAAAATCAAATTGGTTTTGAATGCTGTACAGCTAAGGCACTTCTCAGCTGTGGGGCTCCCATGCCCTTCAAAGATTGCCTTTTGCTATATACTGAAGATGCTGCTTCCATGTTCTCCATGAAGCTGCATGGTTGGGAGAGCTGTTTTCTAGACCTTGCTCTCAGCCAGAGCCAGACCCATCTTCAAGTCACAAGACAAGGCCGACGTGCACATCCAGATCTCTCTGTGAGAGCTTATTTATTTTTTTTTTAAACAGCCATATTCTGACATCTGATTCTACTGTATTCATTGTGACTTGATTTACATGGCTTGACACATTCTGTGAACATCTCCAGGGCCAAGCATGTTGAATAAAACGAACACATGTATTTCTTAATAGTTCTGTAGCAATGAATCCAATTATTCATACAAAAAAAAGACATGTTCATGTGACAAATGGAACTGAGGGTACATACTGCAGTTAGAATGTTGCACCCACGGATTACAAGATGTTTATAGCATCGTAACTGCAAATTAGTATTTTTTTTCCTCTGCTTCTGATCAGTTAATTGAATGGGATATCTATTATTACAGTCTGTTATGACTGTATCATTTGTCTTAACGGCTTCAGTGTCCTTGTCTAAAACTCTATCACTGTACACCAGACAGAACTGTTCATTTAACAAAGCAATCACAGAAGCTGCTAACTAGGAATCAGAGTTCTTCACTGTGAGACCCAATATTGCTCTCCAACATTCTTTCTCAATCTACTTTTTTTTTTTTTTTGACCCTCAGACCCTCATTTGTCCCAAAATTTTTCCGACATTCATTTTTCCTCACTTTAACTCATGACTTTTTACGCAGTCATTCTCATTGACGGACTTCCAGTGTGCCATAGAAAATTTCTGAAGAAGTTATCATGCCAGTAATAAATACATCTGTAGACAAAAAAGGGTCCTAAATTACAACATTGCGTCCGCATACTCTCTACTTTTAAAGCGAAGCCGAAACATACCTGAATGTTGCAAGTGGTTCTTCAGTTGATCAAAATTCCCATTCTACATGTTGTTAAATCTTCTTACATTCTCACCAGCTGACTACTGAAGTTTAT
Source organism: Astur gentilis (assembly GCF_929443795.1). Classification (NCBI taxonomy): domain Eukaryota; kingdom Metazoa; phylum Chordata; class Aves; order Accipitriformes; family Accipitridae; genus Astur; species Astur gentilis. The sequence continues at coordinate 19,689,373 of NC_064891.1, forward strand.
GTACAATCAGAGTTAGTAAATTTAAATGACTGTGAATTATTTTACCTCAAGGAAACAGGTCAGGTTCTGGAGGAAGTCTGGTCAGCAATGTGCCCTTCCCTGAACCAAAACATCCTTCCACCACTCAGGAATGGGTGATGACTTGTCCCTAGAGGTGCCACTCCTAAAAGAAACACAAGGGAGAAGTTGCAAATAGCTGTGACAGGTATAACCTCATAACAGCTTCCACACTAATTTAGCCTGCTCAGACTCCATGGCTCCAATGGCCTTTGTGCCACTTTACTGGGCTAGTGGGCTAGATCATTGTTAACCCTTTGGCCTGGGAACGTAGCTCACATTGCAAGACTTGTCGGGTTGTTTCTTAGCCTGCAAGGTGGAACTGTATTCATTCAAGTACTCTTTGCTGCAATCTCATTTGTCTACAGTCCCACACAGTAGATGTCAATGACAAACCTCTGAGGTGGATGAGACTGGGGTGTGCAGACACAGCTAAAGAGGACCAGTTCCTTCCTCCCACCCTTGCTCTGAGTTTGCAACAACTCCCGGAGAAACCCCTCATCTAGTGGATATTATAGTGAGGTTTTATAACATATCTGTTGCTAGAAACACAGTGTTACCCCCTTGGTTTTTTAGCTGGCCCGATTAATTTCCCATCTGAAAGTGAAACCTTTTCCCAGACTACCAGCTCTCAGCCATGTCAGCTCACCCCTGGGCTGCACAGGCACAAGGAAGTGGAAACCAGCAGGGGACAGGACCACACACACACACACACACATTCACATGAGCTGACATTTCCATCCAGCTCTTTCTTTTCTTCCCCTTTCTTCAATCTGACCATCAACCTGCATCCGAGGCATCCCCTGCCCCTTGGACCATTGCCAAGGGAGGGCTTGCTGCTTCCTCCACTCTCCTGGAAACAAAGGGGTTCAAGACTCCCATCACCTTCAGCAAAACCTACAACTGCCTGGTGATCAAAGACCCTTTCCACAGCAGCTGTTAACTCCTCTCCAAATAGCTTTATTTTATTCACGCAGTAGCGCTGCTGTTAAGAAGTTCATGGTTCACCCTGGAGGGGACTATTTTCCAATGGTGATTTCTATAGCATGGTGCTATACAAATAAAGATCATTGTCATCTCAGGAAACTCTTCTCAGGCCGCGACAAACGTTTTGCCATGGGATAGCCTTGAAAAACTGTTTGGGTAGCCAACACTGATTGTAACCCAGGCTACCAAAATAGGGAAAGGCCTTGCACAACCTCTGGCTGTTTTATTCTGTCACCTAAAGCTGCATTTAGTCAGTATTATTTCCAGGATTTACTAAGCTTTTGCTGCCTCAAGAGAGCTTAGGACTCAGAAGAAAACTTGGCAACTTAGAAAAAAAATGTTCAGCGTATTATGTAAAGCTATTCTTAGCACACACATGTAATTTCTAAGAAGCACAAATCAAAGCAAGTGTTTTAAAGTACTTAATAAGAAAAATGGTAATCCAATAGGAAGTTTCTATCCTGCTAGTCTAAAGCATGTAAGTTCACATTAAACTGTGCACATTCTCAATAGGAATCTGATGTTCTGAAGAATCAAGGACAAGTCTAGATCTTGTGTGAAAAAAAAAAAAAAAATCACATAACAGGGGTATGCTCAGATTGTCATGCCTAAGTACGTTTGACCTCACCAAAGTGGTTATCGTCACTGAGTCAACAGCACGGTAGGCTCATCTCCAGGGAACAGCCTATACGGGTGAAGTGGTAGTACAAACAGGTTAGAGGATGACGGTGCCCCTTCACAGCTTCAGCTGCCAGAGGACAAAGCATACCTGGCTAGGCATTGCATGCAAGTCTTTAAGAAGAAAACTGAAGAAGGAAAATATCTGGAATGAATTATGAAGGCAAATGTTACCTTAAAAGTTTAATACAGACTGACTTTCTTTCATGAACTCCTCCTTTCTTGATTTCTTTATGTATAGAAAGCTAGATACCTTCTCTGTCACAAGAGACTGACAGGCGAGCAGGCATCCATCTGAGCAGACTGCTCATCTATTCTTATTCTAAAAATCTAAAGCTCTTAACATGATCTCATATACAAGGGCTATCAATACTAGGCTCTCACTGCTGACAAATGCCTTCTCCTTTGTCCCCTTGGTCCCATATTAACAGGTTATTTTTATCTTGAGGGCAGACTCATTTACTGTCATGAAGTCCACACAGCCAGTGGCAAATTGCACCGTCTGTCTAGACCACAAAAGGCAAGGCATCATACTTGCTGGGCCAATTACATGAGATGAATGGAGCTTGAATGCCCAGACCAGACCAGAAGATAGAGAGGCTATCTGATTAAACAAACCATTAAGGATGAACCACATTTTAAAATGCCCCCCACTCGCACCTTTTTAGCTTCTCGCTGCAATTGCAATTTTTTATTTGGAAGCTGGGAAAAGACCAGGTTGTGGCCCTAGGCAGCCACAGTAGATGTATATTATGGGGAGTACGCTTAGGGTGACAGTTATAAACACACTGTCTCCAGAAAAACACTTCATTTACAAAACAGATTTGACAGCTCCGTTTGTTTGCAATGCAGAGCACTCCTCCCAAACCCCCACATGGCCCTGTGAGTCTTGATTACTTCTTTGATGCCAGCCCTTCCATAGAGACCTCTGAAATGGAAGTGATGAATGAGGTCCTGTCAGGCTCCATTCCCTGGGTGGCCTTGAATCCATCCAGTTATCTGTTACACTGCCAGACCTGACAGTGATGAACACAATGCGGGCAGCTGACAACACCCTTATTCATTACAAAAAGAAGAAAGGGGAGAGATGGAAAGAGGTATGTTTGCCATCCTTCAATGCTTCACTCATCTACACTACCTTCAGAAGACCTGCTTGGGGAGGAGATGATGAAGTCTGTTTATACAATTATGTGTAACAGGAGGTCCAACATCCCTCAGCTCCATCCACTAAGGCTGAGCATCAAACTGCCCAGATGCTGGCATTTCTTTTTCTTTTATTTCTTTAATTAAGTTGTCTGCAGTTCACATTTATTGCAGACATGCATTCTGACAGGTCTGTCACAAGCACAATGGCCACAGAGCAACCTGATGACACTTCTATTTTCATGCGTCATGGACATGGTGTCTCTGCTAACCAAAGAAGTAGCTCACAAAAGGATGAAAGCTAGGAAGAACTGCTAGCCTGGTTTGTTGCAATTATGGCAGATTACAGAGCAACCTTGTTTTCTCCATAATCCTAACAGGAGCAAAGGTTCCTGCATGTGAATTGCTCTTCTGGGTATTCTCTCTCATTTTGCCTCCAGCAGGTTGTCTGAACCACTCAGTGCCCTGCTTTTTGGCTTGTGTTATCAGGACTGACCCATATGAGCTCACAAACAAGTTTCTTCATTAATGGAGGCTGACAACGCGATGTATATCACTTTCTAGAGCCATCACGCTCTTCTGAAGCTACAGATCAAGCAAGAGATAAAACATTCAGACCTACAACACACAGAGCTTGTCATCTTTCATCCAGATGGATGCTGCCTCGCCTCACTCTTTCCTTGCTTAGTCCTCGAATTAAAAGTCAGTTACACATGTCTGAATTTACACCTTAAAACAAAATGCACACCACAGCACTCACATTCCAGAGACACAACATCTCACCCATAAGGCAGGCTGAAAAATTTCTGCCTAAACCACTATGAAAGAAAACCAGGGATTTTTGCTTTTAAACCAGAAGTCTTTTTCCATAGCATCTTTTAATTTTCCACCACTAATACATATAAAACCCAAAATATAGAAGTGTCCCCCACATATGCCACTTCAATGTTTTATTTAAAAAAGATCAACCTAGTTATTTCCTGTCCTCATCATGACTCAGATTTCCCAAGCTCTCTCTCACATACTGTACCACAGACAGCTTATATTACACTGGAAAAGGAGGCATTGCAAAATAATTCCAGAACAAATATCATTTCAAACAAATGCTTACACTTCGATTTTGCTCAGAGCTCACAATTTTCATAGGAAGTTTAAATGAAATGGTTTTGTTTATTTTCATTTTCCCAGAAGGGAGAACTTTCATAATGTTGGATTTATCCGACTGATACTAACCATTTAAATGTAGGCATTTACTTTTAATCAGCTACCTGGCCTCTGTCTATAGTCACTGGAAAGAAACATCTCCAAAAGCAAATTACATCTTAGAAACCATTTTATCTTAGAAACCTGTCTTCAGATGGAGCAATCCCTTCAGGTGTTTTTCTCTTGTCATTTACTATTGAGGGAGTGACAATATCTGCTGTAGACTAGACACCTAAGTTTGGTTAATAGTAAGTGAGATGCCAAAGTAATGAGTAACATACTGAAGAGACCTTTCCTTTGTTGTCTCACATCTAGGTACTAAAACTAGAGCTGACCAAAAAAAAAAAAAAAAAAAAAAAAAAAAAAAGTGATGCTTTATTTCAGGAAGCAACTGCTCCTTTATTTACAGAAGGTATTACAGTTCTTGAAAATGCTATTTAAAAACAGAATATTTCTTGAATAGAAAGCAACCACTCTGTTTCTCCTTTGGTTGTAGGACAGCCCTTCAGGCAAACATAGTGGAAGAAATACAATATAGCAAGTACAGTTGACAAGAGATTTTTGCAGAGGCAATGCAAAAGACCCAGTGGCAAGATAATCTGTACAGTTGTAGTTTTAATTTCATTTCTTTTAATTATTTTGCCTATTTAATACACCAACATATACTTTGGCTCTAATCATCTCACAAATAGAAACCTAACCCACAGAAAGCTGAGCCTATAAATTAGTGGTTACTTATGTATATCTCAATACCTCCCCCTGCTAAGTTTCCACAAGCCACTCAGTGAAACCTAATGACCTTGGTAAAACCTAAATCTAATACAAAACTCAACTTCTATTCAAATAGATTGGTGTTTAAATATTTATGAAGACACACGCTTTCATAAATCCTGGGGTCTTACAGGTTCAGCCCTCCATGCTGACACAACCGTTGTAACACCCCCTAAGGAAGGGCTGTCTCTCCAGTATGCAGCTCCCAAGCTGTACAAGCCTGGGACAGATTTGTCCTACAAATTGTGTGATCCACTCCTGTGCCCACAGCAAGGATCCATTTTCTGCACAGATTTAAAAACCTCTCATTTAAAGTGTGGGACAAGGAAGAAAGAGAAAATCCACAAGATCTGTGCTGCTGAGAACATAGTACAGAGGATGTTCGCTACTGGATTAACCTCTGTAGACACTGCTCCACTGAGGACACCGAGTAAGCCTTGTTTATAGCAGCGGTAAATTTGGTGCTTAGACTTTAAGTGAAAGGAGTGCGAATAGTAGAAAGCCTGCCTCTTATCTCAAGTTGGAAGACGCAGGAGAAATGCCTTTGCCTGCTGCTGAGATACCGTATGAGGTCCATGGTACAATTTAGAGCCAAATTAATCCAGGGTAATTCTGTTCTCTCAGCCTTAAAGATGCACTCAATCAATTAATATTTATATCTGTATTACCTGGATGCATTACTGAAGAAAAAGAACATTGTAAAAAAGAGTCATCTTTAAAACAACTAAATCTTTAACTACTGAAGGAAGAGTGCTTCAAAGTTACTGAACTTGCCTGGCCAGCAAGAAACAAACAGCAGAAATGCAGCAAAACAGGAGAAATAACTGGCTGATACAGGCTTTTATAAATGCCAGAACCATAAATACATGTTAGGTGCTAGCGACATCAAAAATCATATCCAGTCCTGGCACTGGACATCTTGAAAATGAGTAATGGTTTTTTGGAAGTCTCCCCATGGAGCCAAATGCATACACGTCTCACAATCTCTTCTGCTCAAATCCTAGACAAAAACCTATCATTTAGCAAATGCTGATGGATGTACAAATGGAGAGAGAGCAGCAAGTGCATCAGGAGACACAAAATTATGTGCCTTACAGACTGGTGGCACAGAGAAGAGGAAGACATTAAAGCCTTCACCCTGCCTATAAGTCTGCCCAACCCTCCCCCATAAACCCAAGTCCAACGGGTGGATGTAGTGGTAAGCCTGGACCAACACCACAACCTAGTACCATCAGATAAGCACAGAAAACAGGACTAGAAAGGGCACTCAGTGGTGCAGGGCACGCAGTGCACTCCCTCCCCATAGGGAGCATAGTTCCCATGCTATTCTCGATAGAGTTAACCAGTGACAGTCATTTAGTGATCTCCCACGGTTTATCGCCCAAAATAATCTGCAAAAATGTGGCAAGGAACTGTATTTATTTTCTGTTCCAATATAAGCACAGCATACGGCACTGCCATTCAAGAGTTCCTAGAAATGCCTGCAGTTACCTTCCGTGGCTTATTGGTTTTGAGCAAGAAATCACACTTGTCTAATTGTTGGTGTCTGGGATCTTGCAAATATCAAAAACATACACCAGCTGAATTTTATCCTAAATGATATTTTCATAACACAACCTAGAGCATTACATTTAGCTAAAGCTACTAAAATGTAGTGTATGGTGTAGTGCAGACGTATTAAGCTCAAATGACCTTTTTTTTGCAGGTACCTAAAATGAAGAACTTGGAATTAAAACCCTCTTGTATCAGTCCTTTCCTCTTCATCCCACTTAATGCAGGAAATGTATACTGTCAGCACCTTGAGGCAGACAAAAAGGAACACAAATCAAGCCCCAGCACCTTTTCTCCTTTATCCCACTTCAGCAAAGGAAGCCTGCACCAGACCCACTGCTTTCACACTACAGGGGTTTCTGTCAGTCAGAGTCATAGGGCTGGAAGGGACCACAGATAGTCATCAATTCTAGCCTCCTGCCCCAAGGAAGGCACCACCGTACCTGTGTTACTGCCCACAGATGCATCTCAAAAGTATTCCTAGAGGCCTCCAGCAAGGAAGAGTCCATGACACCCAAACAATACTTTCCAGTGGTTTACCATCATTGCCTTTGGGAAAGCTTTCCGAATATTTTATATCCAAATTTGCCCCGCTGCAATTTAAGCCCATTTTTGTCCTATGCTTGGTTTTGATTAAGCAGACAATTTTCTTCCTCTCTGCCTATCTGGAAGCTATTGCCCTCAGTCTTCTCTTCTCTAGACCAAACAAGCCAAATCAGCCCAACCTCAGCACTTCCTCCTGTCCCATGGAGGGTCCAGGCACCCCTCTTGCTTCACTTGGTTGACCTCTTTCTGAAGGCATAGTGACAGTCCGAGTAGCCATGATAATGTTCATTTTGACTTACAGGTTTGAACCAAAACCAGACACAAACCTACTCTTCTGCTCATTTTGAGGTCACATCTGTTATAAGCTTAAGCTCTTTCACATTGAAATACTGGTAGAGCAAGCCTACCACATATTTTTTATACTGCTACAACAGAATCCATGTGGTCTGAAGGACCACTCTGACAAGGAAAACAGAGGAAGTTAAATAAATAGTTTCCAACAAAAAATGAAGTAGTGTCAACTTTTAAAGAACTACAAATCCTGGCAACCACTTCATAGATAATTTATTTTGGGTTCTACAGGAAATGTTTGTGCAATGCCAATCCATAGAGAGCTGCATTGCTTAAACTTGTGGCTAACTCAATCCTTGGTGTAACTCCTGGATTTACACCAGAGATTAATTTTACTCTAGAATTTAAGGATGGATGGATGGTTCCTTCAGCATAAAAAAAAAAAAATTCTCACTTCACAGCTCAGAGCTAGTTTTTGAACTTCTTGCCTTTGGCTGAAAATAGCCACTGAAGTTTAACTAATCTGGACCCATTTCCATTGCCTTTCTATCCGCTAGTGACAAATAACTTCTTCATTTGCAAGTTCTCTGTAAAGCATAGACTGATGGACAAGAATGAACTGTCAGTGTCACTACTGGAGCAAAAGAATCCATCAATCCTGCTAGGACTCTTTTATTCAAGTTAATCAAAAGCATGGTAACATCTTAAACACCAAGAGTCTGACTCAGAAGCTTCCAGAGCTTCCTAAAAATTATTCTGATCAATGGCCCAGATTAATCAAAGAATGGAGAAAGATTCACAGCTTGCCGCTCAATTACAAGGGTGATTCATTTCTAAGGTACAAGGCCTTAAAATGGAAATAACCCAAGCAAAGGAAAGGAGCAAATCAAAGCTCTTGGAAGAGCCCTACCAGTGCAGAAGCAGGGTAAAGACAAGAGTTATTTTTACTCACTTCTAACTCCCACCCCATAAAAATTGAATGCAACTCAAACAGGGAGAAGTGTTTAAATGAAGACCTAGGCTTGTAGCACCTCCTGACAGAAGTATAAGGTAACTCAGATTACTGTGGTGTCCTGCAGAACCAGCCATCCCACCATCCCTCGATGCAAGGGCAGACAGTAACACAGAAGCACCAGCACGCTTTTGCACAGTACAGCTGAGCCCCTAGAAAGCGCAGCCTGGCTGCCTGGGCTGCATGGAGCTCCTTACACCGCTCTGACTTTTCAAAGATTACATACAGGGTTTGAGGGCCTGTTTCATCAGCCAGGCAATGATCTGTCTTTGTTGCTGAGCTTGCTAGGCTTTCAAAATTGAGCGTTCTTTAAAAAACTTCTCAGAAAGGTAAGATTTGGAGACTGAAAGGAAACTCTAAGCTGGTGTCCTGCTTTTCGCTCCTCTCCCATTCCCTGGAGCTCTTCTGTCAGAGACTGTATGTCTCTCCATTTGTCTTCAATCCTGTTTCTCTGCTGCTTCTGATTGCCACTTACACACGCAGAGGTCTCTCTTAGGCTAACTAGTGGGGTCCTGCTGAGGAAAATCTTTTACTTTAAAAAAAAAAAAAAAGAAAAAAAAGAAAACCAGTGTCAGAACAAAGCACTTGTTTAACTTGAAGCCCAAAGTGCCTTTCTTTTCTCATACTGTATGCGCTATTGTTAACTTTTATCAGAGGAACAGATATTTCAGGAATCACTTCAGAGTTACCACCACAATGATTGATGACCGGTCAAAAGAAACATCCAGAAAGCAATAAGCTGTAAAAAGGGGAATGCACTGAGCCTGGTTCAGGATTGCCTAGCTGTGCCTTTCAAATTTCTTTCATCACATCTGTGACTGTAAGCACTGCAGGGTGAGAACAGGCAAGGACTTTGTGGAATATTTGGAGGTGCTGATAGGTAATCCGTATTGCCATTGGTACCAACCTGAGGATAAAAGATTTAAAGAAATGGAAACACAAGGACTGGGGGGGGGGGGGAAGCAAGAACAGTGAGATTTATGTAAACCCATAGGGAGTACACTGGAAATCTCTTTGATGAAAGATTGAGATTGCTTTGAAAGAGACTTTATTGAAGAAAAAAGTGAGTGTTGTGTACAGGGAGAGAGGTTAGCTGGGTCACTTATCAGTCTGTCCTGATTTTCCCCGTTCTTTCCCTGAAATTGTGCACATGCCATACAAGTCTCTCATACCCCAAACCTTGCTCTGATGTGAAACATCACACAGAAGGAGAAACTTTTTGGAATTTGATTACTTGTGCCGCTGTTAGTGTCAAAGCCCAAGGCAGTTTATGTATGGGAGGATGGGGGGAGGGGGGGAGGACCACAGCACAAAAGAGACTTAGCTTACATGGGGAGCATGTGCAGAAACATGCCTCAAAACAAAAGCCTATGCTGTCAATGGGATGCCAGTACTTACAGAGCCAAGACTCAGCCCAATGCCAGCTGAGAAATTGCATGTTACCTACCTAGATATTCCTTCCATGTTCTCAATACAGGTGGGTTTTTTGTACCCCAGGCTTCATCCTGGTTTGGGTGCAGTAGGAACCTTTTTTGTTCTGAACTAGAAGATACAGAATTGAGTTCTGACTAGGAATGCCTGCCAGTGAGCATGGCTGACCAGCTGCTATGTGTCATTGGTTCCCATTACAGCCAACAAGCAGCCATAATCCAATTCAAGTGATCAGCATCTTTTGGAAGAAAGGACACACTATGTAAATGTAAGCCCTTAGTGTTATCTTTGGTAAGCTAGTCCCTTTTGGGTTTGCAGGAAAAGATTAAGAATATTTTTTCTAACACAGGCAATTATGGCTTTAAGAACACAGGCCAAACTCTTAGAAGTTTTTACAACTTTTAGAAGTACAGAAAAGCAGAGAAACATGTACCATCAGCTATGAAAGTAATAATGAAACCTTGATACTGTAAGCCAGACATGGCTGAATTTGGATATTTAACACATACATCCCCCAAGACTTTAATTCTTGTCTTTTTTTGTGTACATTTCATGCAGAAAGACAAAGAACTTACTGTTTCTTATATTTTCTCACTGCAGATCTGTGTACTGTTTATGAGAAGCCCTGGTTCTCTTCCCTTTATGCTATTGCTCGTAGGAGGTTTGGTTCTCTTTATTTGGCAATATCTCTCTACTGACAAATCAGAACACCTTCTCCCTGTCATTTGCTATCAGGGTCTCCATCAACCTACATCTAACTATAGTCCCAACTTACCAGCAGACTACATAGCACAAGAGGAAATCTCAGAAGGTTCTCCCTCACTACCAGACTTCTCATTAAATACAGTAAATTTACATTTTCTTCTGACTTACTGCACTATTAAAACCGATACGAGAAACCTCCTGTTCTTAGCAATTTGTCTGATACACCTACGACAATGTCAAACATGATGTAACACCACCTTAAATCAAGTGTCAATCATGAATGTAATCCTGGGACTGCTGAATTCAGCAGCAGAAGTCAGTAGAAGCAAGTCTAGTCAAATCCTTTCACACTGATTTCAGTGGAATTGGCCTCTTGCTGCTATGAGGAGAAAAGGGTTCTGTGAGAAGCATGGCCACCAGTATCCATTCAGGACAGCAGGAGCCTGTGGTACAGCACAGCACGCCAAGTGATGCAGTAAACAAGTCAGCAGGATTTACCCCACTTGTTAAGGAGAATAGCTCTCCAATACAAAGATGCTGCTTTTAAGTGGAGCTATCTCTGTGAGGTACCATACCGTACTTTTGAAGCACACCAAAAGTTATTCATGGCAATAAGCTGAGCCCATGTGGTATTCGGATGAATACCTCTCTCACAGCAAAGCCTTCATTCATACAACTGACTACATTGCCTGAGATGGGGCAAAAAGCCTCACAGAAGTCATGTGCTAAAAGATAGCAGACTGAGGAAGGACAAATACAGGTTAAGTAACATGTTGGCCATGCTGCTGCTCCCGCACACCTCTGCACAGGGCAGCAGCACTGCCTACCAGTGCATGGAGAAGAGCCAGCTTCCACCACCTGCTCTCTCAGCAGAGAGGAAAGAAAAAAAAAAAGTGCAAGTTACACTAGGAGAGGGACAACCCTGTCCATTCAATGGGTGCAAATCAACCACCGCTCTTGTATAGGAATCTGTGTCTTGCAATGAAACTGCCCAGAAGAATGGCTAAAGAACAACAATCCAGCCCTCACAGTATTATGCAAAGAGACACCTAAGGATAGTTTGACCACAGATACTCTACATGTAAAATAAAAATAGTGCCTTCGAGAGCCTCATTTTTGTTTGCGAGTCTTAGTCACCAAACAACACTCATTTTTCACAAAGATGCGTCTCTGCCTAACTCACTGGGAGGAGGCAAGACTGATTAGCATTGGGATGAAACAGGTTGGCTCAAAATCCCAACCACCCTTTGGTGGGAGCCTCTGAGGACTTCAAGCAGGGTTTGGAGATGAGAGTGAGAGAAGCTTAAAAGGACACTCTTAAGACCCAGAACTGCATGTGATCAAAAACAAACTTTGTTTAGAAATTCCTCCTGATCCTCAAAAATCTCTCAGTCATCCAAAACAAGAGCTCACAACACCAAATGATCTGCTTGATGCTCACCAGTCCCTGGGTTTTCTAAAAGTTGCCGGCATATCAAGATAAACAGTGTGGTAACTTGCATTCACATCATGCATTTATGCTACTCTAGTTTGAATGGCCTATTATAAATGTGCTAAATTGTACTCTGAGTGTACATTTCTGAAAACACACACAAAACCCAAGTAACTGGGATCTGAGGTTGCCCCTTAAGAAAGATAAGAGACAAACAAATATGCTTCTGCAAACAAAGATCCAAGTACAGTAGTTCATTCTCAGCAGCATTACTGTGCATACCCTTACATTCTCTGTACAGCTGTGCCCATATCTGCATCAGCTCATTTCAAGTCCTTTTTCCAGCTGACTCTTGCCTTCTTGTCTGAGACCATCCATATAAAGCAGAAGACAACCCTCTTCACTGGACACACTATCTGGAGGCTTTTCCGCACAGCCACACAATTCCTCCACCCCATTCTCCCAAAGACAAACAACAGAAAGGGCAAATCAGTCCAAGAGACAATTTTAAAACCAAACAGCTTGGAAATTATTTCACTGTTAGACTTAGGTTTGAAGGTCACTTTTATATCACCTTTAATGCTTGCAAGACAAAAAAATGAAAGGTTTCAGAGGTTCTGAGTGCCTGCAACTGCCCCTAATCTGCAATGTGTAACACTTGTGCTCACTCTCTCCGTAAGACTAGAGATGAGCTACCATATGTAAGTGAGGCAGGGTAACAAATCCATTAGCAACACATCTACCTTTGAGAGGACATTGTTCCTTATATTTCCAGTTTGTATTAATACATCTCTCTTGCTCAGTTCACATAGTTCTTTCACAGAGAGCTATCATTAGCTTTTCAAGAGACACAAAATAGAAGGGCATGCCTTTGAACTTGGATCAGTTCAGTGATGATATAAGGCATTATCCAGTAATAATCCAGGTTTTTTCTGAAACCTCAAGGGATCCAACAACTGCTATTACATGCAGCTGCTCAGCAGAGAATGCCAGGCAACATTTACACCTTAACAAATTATTATGTGAATTTTCCATATTCTGCACGATTCTCCACTGAGTCACATTCTTTTTAAAAATTGCAGCTTTCCAGTTACAAACAAGTTTTGATTACACCAGCCAATACCACTAAAGTAATACCTACCAAAGAAAACACAGACAGACTAGCAAAGGCACCTTACAAGAGCTCCTGAAGCATGATTCCAAGTTGCGTCCTAGATTCACACTACTGGTTGCTGCCACCGAACCCAGCAACAAGCCAAAACGATTCCCTGCTTTCCGATACAAACCACTAACATGCCTTCACCGTAAGGGGTTAATGGGTCACCCAAGCTCAGGCAGGCAATGACTGAATAGGCATGAGCAAATTTAGGTCAGCTGGATGTGGTCCTTAAGGCTGCTATTACAGTTGTTGCAGAGGATAAGCTACTGAAAAAAGCTCTTGGTGTATCTCACAGCAGGCAGATAGCCTTCAGCTGTGGGAGGCATTAACATCTAGCCATTGAAGGCAGTGGAGCCATAACAATTTATAGAGCTCTGCCCACAGGCCTGGGGCTTCTTGCAGGGTAATGTCCCAGACTTTTTTTTTTTTTTTTTTTTTTTTTTTAAGGTCCATTACTGCTTAGTAATGAAGAGCAAGGGTAAATGAGTTATATTAATATGAAAACATTAAAGTGATAACATATGCAGATAACAAGTGCTGATTTGAATTACACAGTTATGTGTACAGCAAATGAAATTTTTTTGTATCTATTGATCACCATACTTAAGAAATGCTTAGAAAAATACTGAAACGTGAAACAGAATAAGTCTTAAAAGACACATCAGCAGATGCAAGTCCTCAGAGCTTCCCTAAGTATGAAGTTTCTAGATACCTGCTTCAACTACATGTTGTAAGATAAACAATATAAATAGATACTTTGCTTTTCTGCAGTAAAAAAGGATTGTTCTTGCAGCTTGATTTCTGCTGAAGTAAGCCTGCAAGATTCTTTAGTAATTTCACTGCCACCAATCAGGAAAAGGCACATTAAGGTTAACAAGAGTTATGCTCACTAATCTTAATCTAAACTAAGAGTCAACAAGACAGATCCACATATTCTCAGAAGGATTTAGTTGTAAATAGGAGCTTCATTGCTAAAACAAATTAGACTTAGCTCAAATACCTGCAGGATCTCTTTTCTTTACTAGTCAGGTTGGAAAGATGCTCAGAAAAGACATTAATTTGTACTCACTTTGTCAAAAGTCCTCTATTCTGCTTCACAGCCTACCTACCAATAAAATCCTCTGTAACTTGCTGGCTCACAAAAATAAATAAATAAATAAATAAAATCTTAGACTGAGTTTGTGCCATCCATCCTTCTTTTGATATGCAAATTCAAAGTGGTACAAGTTTGTGCCCCCCTGTCAAAAAAGTATCCTAGTAGACTCCCAGGAATCTGAGGGTAGAGCATGCCATTGCAAGGATTTAAATTAATGCACCTCAAAGAAATTACTGTGCTTTCCCTGGAAGCTACAAGTCTCAGCTAAAGGCAGCGATTTATAACAGGCATGTTTCCAACGTGATTATATACAGGGGATCATGTTAAAATAAAACCCAATATTTTTATTTATTTTTTTTAATCAGGCTGGGAATCTCTACCTTTACACTTACCTGTTTTATTTCCTCTTTGCAATGAACTAAGAGCACACAAGGTCAAATACTGCTTCTCGGGAGTAAATGGTTGCTAAGCTCGACCTGATCATTTATGGTTGTGACCACACCTGGAAGCTGTTACCCAGACTGGGCTCTCTTCAACTTCTTTTTTCCTTGCAGTAAGTTTTTCTTTTTTTTTTTTTTTTTTAAACTTATCATCTATATAAAGCTTTAAAAAAAATTAAAACTGTTGGTTTAAAAGGACTAAACTGCATTACTAATGCAGAAGTGTAGCTTAACTTGAACAACCTACACATCTGAAAATAGAGTTTCTGGTATTCAAAGAACTTTTTTTTTTTTAAAAAATAGGAAAGTATGAATTCTATAGTGGATTAAATTTCATTCTCATTTCCTTATAGGATGTGCTTACTCTGGACTAGAAACTGGGATTCATCTGATCGGATTTAAACATCTGTATCTGACTTGGTTGTCAAGGCTCCTTTAATCATCAATGAAAATTAAAGTGGCACTTCTAGGGCACAATTAATCTCATACTAAAGCAGGCTTCTGAAGAAAGGTAAAGAACACCTACTTCTCTTGGGAAAGGCAAGCTGACTAACTCAAATGTAGACAGTTGCCTTGTACATGCATAAAGCTAATAAAATTAATTCCATCCAGATATGATCTGTGGTGTACAAAGCATTGCTTACCAACTGTAATAAAAAAGCCCACAGTGTGGAACAGCTGTTGTATGCTGTTTGTCCCCAACAGTTATTCAGGTCTATTCTAAATAGAAATGGGAGTCATCGCTTTATGCATTAAATCGTCTATTCTCCCTTCTCTGGGTAAATTGAAGCTCTTCTTATATTTTAGAAGAGGGAAGACGCCTGGGTGAATAACCCAAGGAGAAGACAGCAGGCATACAGTGTCCTAATAGCTGATCTCAGGAACTTTGTTTCAAGAAAAACAGCATGCGGTTGGTGCCCTGTGGATGGCCATGCTCTGGCACTGGGTGGCTTCTGGTACTTCTGAGTCTCGGTATGCTCAGAACATTTCCCAGGCTTCCAAGAGTAAATCCAGAGGAAATCACTGAGGAAATCATTTTGGTGTGAGGATGTGAAATTATTAGCTCAGTGAGGTTACCACCAGCCAGCAGCTGGACAGTCTTTCCAAAGGGTACACCACAAAAGGTGAATCACAGATGTGCTGCTCTATCTGCTGCTCAGGAAAGCTTTCCTCAGCTTGGCATTCCTTTTGTACTAATTCAAACTATAGACTGAGGCAAGTATTTTATACTCCTTTTTATATGAATTTTATTTGAGAGGTTGGGAGAGGAGATAATGTGAGCTGTATGCCAAAGATTATGCAGCTGCAACATAAAAACTTGACGTTTTCAGACTCTAGTCAGAAGAATCCCAAGGAAAGAATTGTGGGACTGACAACAAGACAGAAGTGTGAGAAGTAGAATGCATTATAAGAATTTGAGGAAAAACATGATTTAGTAGAAAACAATGCTGCACAGTTAGTATGGGCTTTAAGGAGAAATTGTGGAGCCAAGTAATGTTCATACTGCATTTGTTCACCCACAGTATTTAAGAGTTCTGTATCAACATGATACTGCCAGAGTGCCTTAGAGATAAAAGAGAATAAAACCAGTGAGTTTCCTGCATCATAATGTCTGTGCTTTTTGGCAAATTAATTTTTGAAGACATTTTACATAGATACTACCTTTTTCTTCTACTCCTACAACTATAAGCTTATTCTGCATGTGGGCTCTTTTTGTAACGCCTTTCAACAAGAAGTATAAATAGAGGTAGCAAAAATGGAAGCACTACTTTCACACCTTCTCAACAAGGAGAGAGATATTTTTGACTGATAACCAAAAGGCTGTGCTACCACACACCCCAGAATTGAGCCCAAATCACTTCTGCATTGCTTCATAATGTTTTGTCTACACGTCAACATCATGTTCTCGCTATGGGGAAAGTGTTTGCTTTTTCCTCTGTAACAATAACAGAACTTTCTTCCTAATTCATTCTGGAGATTTGAGTATTACAAGAAGGGGATGCTGTTCTCTGGCTGGCTGTGAGACGCGCAGGGACTCTCCACATTATGCTATGAGTACAGGGGTCACTTGCATTACTTACAGTGTCTGTAGTTTACACTTTTCAATTAGGAGGTAATCAGCATGCCATTATGAGTAAAAATTGTTGGAATGACCTTTGGACTGTTTTTTATCTGGTGAATCCCCAGGGGCAGCTTGACTGAAGGAATGACAGGAGAATGAGCTGAGCTAGACTCACGATAAATAAGAACAATTATCACACTTATTATCTGATAAATAATGTATCATGATTTGCCATTAATCCATCACAAAACACCTACTTCAGGAAAAAGCCTGCAGCCTGACTTCCTTTTATGCATCCACGCTTAGTGTCAGATATTTGTGCTAAAGGAACATAAAAGGTGTGTTTACTCAGAAGCAGAGAGCATCCTCTGCATCCTTGATCATTTCAATCAGGGAGGATGAATTATGGCCCTCATAGAAGCAACAAATTGATTCTTCTGACTCACTGCTGCATGTTTAAGTATCAGAGACCCATCACAGGAAAAGGTACTAAACACTCTGACCCTCTAGCTCAGAAAAGACTTCAAAGCACTTCACACATTACAGAGATTATTCTCCTTTTTTCATGGATAAGTGCACTAAAGTACAGGACAGGCAGACTAATTTTTTTCCAAATGCAGTGCCTGAATAGCAGAACCTGGACTTGCAAGCAGGGTAGCCTGCCCTGGGATTTCTCCAGGGACTCCCATGTTTGCTGCTCCCCAGGTCGTCGGTCCTCACCCCTGCCACCGGGACAGATAAGGATATTATTTTGCACACTGACACATACTAAGGAAATCAGCACTGATACCCATTTTCCATTGGATACATTAGCCACTGCCCCACAATGAGCTAAGTTGTAATTGCTGCAGGGATCAGGGGCACTGGGCTATAAAAGATAATCCCTGTTTCTGTCTAATTTCATTCTGTCTGGATTTGTGAATGAAGCTCTTTGCTTTCTAGCATCTGAGATGGACCCCTACACAAAATGTTTAGACTTTTGAGTGAAGCATCACCATTCGTATTAGACACACAACCTTAATGGAAGCAGCTTGATTAAAATCACAGAAATCAGTACCAAAGCCAGCACAAAACCAGACTGTACATTCCTGTCCCTGTTACGGTTATCTGGCGTACAGAGGTCCCTTTGCCTGAATGAAGCCAGTGTCTGAAGATTAAGCCCAAAGTAAGAACTCACCAGCTAAATAATACTGTCCTCTGGCAAAAAATAATACCAACTGGACACAAATTTACTAATCAGTACTCAGCAAATGCTGAAACTATACATAATCCATTAAATACCTTTTAAACTTGGGAAGGAAAGACAAAATATTTTCCTGCTATGGGTTTTCATTACAGCAACTCCAACAAGCAAAAATGCATTCTAGCCACTGATATACAGTAAACAACCTGGCTTTTTGAAAATTCACTACCTTTTTCCCAGGATATTTAATTTATTGATTTGATGCCATTTTTAAAGCATAAGGTTTTGGGGTTTTTTGTTACTATTAATAATTTTTTTCCTTTCAACTTATTTCTGCTGTTATATTCTTCAACCCTAGTCCCCGTTATAGTTCTAGATTTGAAAGCTGATATTTAACAGCTGTGCATATTTGCTCAAGCATTTAAAAAGTCTTGCAGACAGCTGTTCCTAATTTTTTTCAGTATTTTCTTCATACATTTCATAGCATTTCTTTTCTATCTTCACATTTCCTCTTGTGTGCTCCTGATCCTCCTAAAACCTGGCTTCATCTCCACACCATAAACAATGAAGCCCTAAGTAAATCCCTAAGTAGTCAAACTAAGGGGGGGGGGGGGGGGGGTATAATTTTCATGTAATATCACTAGTGGAGAGAAAAAACTGTTTTCCATTCCAAAACACAGAACTATTTGGCTGTTTCAACTACTATATTTTCAAGTCTAACCCAGAACACAGCAATATCTCTGTAAAAGGGTATTTGAACACAGGCTTTTAGGAAATATGCACTTTCAGGTAACTTGCACAAAATCTGAGGCAGAACGGGATCAGAGAGAGAAGGGGAATACTGAGGAGAAGGCAGCAGGCTACTAGAGGAAAGGACGAGAAAAAAGGAGGCTACCAGCAGAGGAAGGGTCTTAAAGGAAATTTTACCTTAAATTTTACTCTTCCATGATCTAGACACAAAAAGCCCGCACAGCAGTTAACCTGCAAAGTGGAGCTTTCTAATTAATTAGGGATACCCTCCCTCCCCCAAAAAATAAGCTTCATTTTTATTTCTGAAAAGGTAGTTCAAAAAATATCAAATGCTTTACAACGACACTGTCGCTTTTCCTGCAGGTGTCCAGCTGTATCTCCTCAATGGTCCAAGTCTTGAAGGCTTCATGGCCAAACATACATAATCTTAAGGACAAAAACTAATTTTTTAGACCTTTTACTCCTTTGCTGAGCTCTTAGCTTCTTAGATATCAATTTTTTTTGCTCTTAAATGTTTTTCACCAGTAATCTGACTCAGTGGAGTTTTTATTTAATGAGCTGTATTAATCATTAATCAAGTTTCCTAAAGCTCCATTTTACTGAAAGAATGACATCTTTATAGACTATTCTTGCCACGTTTTTTATACACCAGTTATAGTTACACCAAATGGGTAAACACATTTTGAGGGAGTGAGATAATCTTAGCAATATGTCCAAGATAGCCACTTAAGTATGTTTCCCCTTTGAGTACTTGCTTTCATGCCCACATTCTTGCTTCTGTGTTCAGCACTCCTAAAGTTTCAGATTATGGATTTTTCTGGGACTACCCTGTGCCTTAGCATGATATTTCTGGCTTTTATATTTGAGCAAAGCTTATTCAGCTACTCAAGGAAAATACTTCCATTATTCTTCTTTACTAATGTATCATCAATGCTAAAGGTTGAAAATAGGAATCTGGAAATAATTGGAAATTTCTTTGGAGAAACCTGAATCTGGTTGTCCTTAAAATACATACAGCTTTATGATATTCCTATTATTGCATTCAGCCTCCGTTTTCATCAGCCTCCTCCACATTTTGTGCATCAGACCTTCCCCTTTGCAGGGAAGGCTCCAGAGAGCACAGCTGCACGGTGGAGGCATTTAACTACCAAACCATGACAGAGGCACTAGTATAAAACCTTGTGGTGACAAATAAAGACAACAGACCACTATGCCTAAGACTGTTGGGGTAATTCTGTTTTCTAAAATTTTCTGGAATATTCCCATAGTAAAATAGAAATCAAATACATTTTGGGTCAGACTGAGAACACTATCTCATCTTTGAGTAAAAAGAGCAGGTAGAGGTGAGGCAATTTTGCTCATATACTGACTAAAGAAGGAAGATAATCAGGAATTTGAAGGCAGGCAGCACTGCCAAAGATGAGCAGGCCCTGGCTGAGAAAAGCATTTCTCCTGTTGATCCTTACTTGTAGTGCTATTATTCTCACGTTAAAATCCAGCAGGGGAAAATACTGAAGCAGAATGAAGCAGACATTGCTAAAAGGCAAAGAGCAGGGGGAAAGAAGGTTTACTAAGAAAACATGGTCTGGTAGAGCACTAAAAACTGAACATCTCTTACTTAGGGCACTCTGTGTCTCCAGGGAAGTGCTGTGCGTGGCAGCTCCAACTGTCATTAATGGGGTTCAGCTGCAGCTGGGCTCATGGGATCTGACAGTGCACAGCATCTCTCAAGAAATTTCCAGCACCCAAGGAGTCAAGTTGGGAAGTAAAGTAACAGACAGTGTGAAAAGCTAATATTTTCAGTCTTATATGCCTATGCACACACATGCAAAAAAAAAAAAAAAAAAAAAAAAAGAGAAACATGACAACACCACAAATTAAAGGCTAAAGATGATTTACATAAAACAAAGAACTGATAAGATGATTGAGAGGAGGAAAAAAATAAAGTGTATAAAATCAGGAAGCAGGTGCTAGAAGGATCCCACAGCTTTTAAAGATCTAGTAGAAGGAATAGCTAGTAGCAATGACTTCCTAAAAATCTTTGAGAATAGGCCCAGTCTCAAAGGGCTGCAGTGAAGGAAGTAAACTGCCCATCTTTAGGAAGGAAAACTCAACAACTGAAAAGACCAGAAATTAGAAACTCACATTTCAGTCATTGATAGATGTGCAATCGCAGCAACTTTGAAGTGTGTTGGGAGAAAACAGATCTAACAATCTGGACAGAAAAAAATGTAGGAAATGTTGGGTAGTGGGAGGTAGGAAGAAGTAACACTGCCCAAACACTGTTTCCTTGCCATCATGATCACATCATTTGTATTACTATAAGTATCCTCTATCATTCATTAAGGTAGAAAATATTTTTTAAACACCAAGAGCAAAAATTATAGCCCTCTATCTCCTTGTCATTCTGCCTATACTCAACAAGCCATTGGACACAATGGGATTATTTAATGATTTCAGTTTTTATTTGCAATGTTGGACATGCCACACCACTTCCATTTTTATCCTCTTCAAAATTAATGACTCAGGACAGCTGGCAATGCAATGAGCAGCTGAGCCAGCAGAGGGAGCAAAGAACCATGGGTCATTCTCTCAGATCCTCTAGTGTTAATTTGAAGTTTAATTCCAATTAAAATATTAACTGCAGAACAAAAAAAAAGAAAAAAAAAGAAAAAAATAAATTCGCATTTTAAAAAAATCTACAAAACTGTAGATTAGATTAGACTGCATTTTATCCTGTCTTACAATGGACTGAGAATTAGAACAAAAGCTAAAATTGCAAACATTTTCCTAAGACCAGGACTTTCAGCACCTCTCTGCTTCAGCTGGGACTTGTAAAATGGGAGACATAACACTTTTTTGCTTCATAATATTTGTGTTGGTAAAAATATGTTCAGGTTGTCATGGCCTCAGGTGTTACAGGCTGGGGAACTGTAGATGTTCCTTACTGCAGCTGGATGTGACCCTCTAGACTGCAACCACTGAAGTAACAAAAGAGGATTTGGCCTGGTATGTCAACCTGGTGCTCCTGACGTCATCTGCTCAGCAACACCATCAGCTCAAGCTCTTCCAGTAGCTTTAGGCAGAATTCATTATTGCTCTCTTATTGATGTTGGCTTGGCCAGTATGAAATGACTGCAAAATATCTGTAAGGTCTGGGTTTTGGTCTTTCAAAGGTGGGTTCTGGCAGGAAACCTGAGACTTGGTGCCAGGTCAAGAACAGGAATCGGGAATATGCCAGGATGAGGAGATGCAGCTATAGGTACCCCAGTGCCCTGGCTGCGCACCAGCTCTGGTTCTGTGCCACCAGTATCAAGTGGGGTATCATTTACGCGATCAGAAAGAGCTACCTTGGCAACACAGGAACAGGAGAGGGACAAATTGCCTCACCCAGACCTTTGCAACTGGCTGTGCAAGAGCACAGGCATGGACTAGGTTAGCTATGGCTTCTCCAGCATCTGAGCAGTTCTGCTGAGCTGCTAGCATCAGGGTTTGAATCACTGTCGCTAGCACACTCATACTCGCAGGCCCAAGCTGATAGACAAGAAATTAAACCTGAAAGGATCCTTCTGCTGATGCTCATTTTCATCAGCTTGCATTTCATTAAATGTCATTCATTTGCATAGAGTGGCACCGCATTACTATACTTATCCAGCCATTAATTGCAGAACTGGTGACTAACAGCAAGGCAGCCAGCTGTCCTCTCTGCCTGCCTAGAAAAGTCCAGCACCCACATAGGCTAGGGGAGCTGTAACCAGAAGGAGAAGCAGCCAGAAGCTGTGGTAGCCTCCAAGTAGACAGAGTCTTGGTACACAGTGAGTGTAAGTGGGGTTTTGGATCTAGAAGCACTATGGGTGACAACTCTGCAGCCAATTGCTCTCTTGGTCTCACTTCCCTTTTTCTTCTCTAGTGTCTTTTAATCTGCCTGTCAGCCAACTTGCTCTGCTTTTAGTAAAACATTTGAAACAGGAGAGGCTCAGCCTACAAAGTCTGAAAAGCAGCTGCCCAAGCACTGCAGCTTTCAAAAAAAGGGGATGTGAAACTTGCAAACAACATCTAATAAATCTCTGTATTATTTTAGCCAATACTTAAGGCCAAACAGAATAGATGTCAAGTGTGAGATGCAGTGTATTTGTGGACCGTTGTTTATAAAACTCAGTCACTCTGAGCAGCTCCCAGATTGCTGCTGCAGCCTTGAGGTTACAGACTGCTATTTTTCTGTGACAGCTTAAAAAATCTGCAAAGCAACTGAAGGAGCAGGGCAACTGCAGCTCTGCCCCTTGTCCCATCATGGTCCACCTTGCGCCTGCCTGTGCAGGTGCCACTGTGGGGTGCCTGGGGCCACACTAGGAGCACAGCTGCCCCCGCCATGCCTTGTGGCTCTGCGTAGTGCGACTGCACTGGAGATCACTGTGGCTGGAGATGAAGAAGGGGCTCCTCTGAGTATCATCTGTCATTCATGTTGTCACTAGAGAATTAGGAAGATCAGCTCTATCAAAGACCCCTCTGTCATCCTGGAAACAGCTTAATGCACTCCATCAATTCTGCGAGAGACTTGTGTCAAACAAAATACAAAGGCTGAGAGCACACACAGGTTAAGAAGAAGCCAGAAGCTTTCTACCAGCCAGCAGGGTCCACACACCCCACCACCTCCCTGGAAGCCAAAGGTAAAGAGATAAGCATGGGACCTAATGCAGCTGCATGCACAGACACACCCTTGTTCTCACCCCCCCACACACACCATGATTTGTTCTCATTTCAATGTAAATAATACCTATGTGTGACAGTAAAACTAATTCCAGGCATGCAAAGACTGCACTGCTGCCTTCTGCTTTGCAAAAGGAATACAGCTCTGCAAGAGCAGGAGGCACCAGAGGCCCTTCTCTTCACCCTATACCTCACTCACCTGGGGTAAGCAAACAATGTAGATAAGAGCCTGAGATTAACAAGCAACAGGCTCTTGTACCAGCACGCTTATTTTCCATTCTTTGGCCTCAAGAGGTACATTTCAGGTCCTCTACTGAAACCAATGTTGTATTGGCCCTAATTGCTACTTTCCATAGTTAAGTGTTTTACAGACAAATGTAACTGTTATGCCTGCACTATTATCGGCTTGCATCTGACTTACAAGCATAAGCCCAATCCTACCATCACTGGAAACCTCAGAGTCAATACTCTAGTCTCTCCCCATTTTTAATAACTCCCTCATCACTGTAAGTATCTACTGCCTTCCAGAAGTATATTAAATGATAAAACAAACTCATCTCATTTTCACTCCAAGTAGAAACTGATGCATGGGATTTTAATTATTGATTCATTGTTGGTTTGTTGGGTTTATATTTTAAAACACATGGCTCTGTGCATGCTTGTTATTGAAAACAAGCTCTGCCTACACAGAGCAGCTGCAGGATCACACACTGTGGGAAACCTCTCGCATAGCGTTTGATGTACTGTACAACAAATCTCTTGCTTCTGATTTAGCACCTTTCTTTGGATTCATGTAAGTTGTTCTTTGTTGGTACTGTTGTCATTTTTAGGAAATTAAGAATCAAAACAAAGACTAAAAACTATTCAAAAGAATTTAGAGCAGAAAATCGTTTTGGTTTAGAACATATGGCAATCACAAAAGGAGCTTTAATTACGAGGAACTGAAGGAAAAAAAGGGCTGATCTTTCAAAACGAGACATCAGTGATGAAATTCAAAGATTTCAACCACTTTAAAGTCACGTCCCAAATTTATGTGCCAAAGGTTTCACACCCTCATCATTGCAAAAAGCTAGGGCTAGACCCTCAGCTAGTGTCAGTTGGTGAATGCAGACTGAATTCAGTGTAACCATAACGGTTTACACAAACTGATAGTCTCGTTCTTAGATTCGTATGCTTGTACAAGCTGTAATTCTTCATCCAAATCAATAGGCTGTAGAGTTTATTTTCATTAGGATTAGTTTTCATGTAAGAGTTCATATGGTGACATGTACATGTTACATCCCAAAGAATATGCACAGCTGTGTTAACAACCTCGATTGTTCCCCGAGGTTTAAAGATCATTTTTGAGGGCTTGGCCATATGTGTTTCCAAGACCCTGCAATGTCAAGTATAAGAAAAATGGAAAAAGTCATTTTATACCTACAAAAAAGGAGAGAGGAAAGTGCTCATAACTCTCACCATAAGCAACGATTAATCTGATCTTTTAACCAGCCACCTCTGTCTTACTAATACACAGGGGAACTACCACTGTACCTGCCACAACCTAACTCCAGGATTTGGAAGCCCTGCTAGCAAGCTGAATCAGCAGATGCAATCATCTATCTCGCCAAAAAATGATTCAACTGGGAGCCCCCCTAGTTACAGCAGCACAGAACTCTGCAAGTAAATTAGTCAGCTCAGGGCTCCATATTATTGCAGCTAGCCTGTTTCCAGCATCTAAGCTGCCGAAGTGTGATGTGTTTATACTGCATGAAGGAGTAACCTTGCCCTCAGATGTGCCCTCGCGCAGTTTCTCTTTGACTTCAACTTTGTAGTAAGGGATAGTGGTTTATTGCTGCCTCACACTACCTTCTGCGGCCAGTAAGGAAAGGAGTCTTTACTCTTCTCTTTACTCCAGTGTCCTCTCACATTTCTCACCCATCCGCTCTGGAGAAGAAAGGCACCTAGCATATTTGAATCAATCCCCCATAGTGACTGCTTCCTACTGCAGGTATGTGGTCCAAGGCATAATGTCATCCTTAAAGGTTATGCCCATCCCGTTCACTTTCTTTAAGAGAAAAAAACACTTTTAATGTTTTTCTCCCAAGAGGGAAAATGACCTTTCATTGCAGAAAAACATACTAGCTGCACCATTAATGCTGAGGAGTCAAGTCCTTGCTGCTTTGATTGAAGAGCTGTGTGAATAGCCAGCCTCCTCTCACTGCTGTAAAGCTAGAATGCAGCATTTTGTGCTGCTTACACCAGTTGCTGTCAGTTGCACTTAATGCAAATGGTACATGTGCCAGTTACTGTACATTGTAAAATTTCCTTTTATTTAATAGAAAGACCCCTTTCCACCCAAAAGTCATGATATTTAATGTGCCACACCAAGGAATGCCAGACATGGTCTGGTATCAATGGTTTCAATATTATGTATGTACCTATAGCTCTAGTAGGCATATGTTAGAGAAAATATTTTAACAACCTATGATATACTATCATTATTAAAGGACCTCATCACCTTGTTTATGACACTCAATTTAACTGATATACTTGATTATTACTGAAGTTGCTCCGTGTAGAGATGTTCTTCCTACTTCAGATACAAAAGATAAGTGTTTGGCCAATTAAGCCATTTGAATAGATAAGTATCCTTGATCGTCTTCGCTCACATACTTGCAGATCTTCATTCCTAAAATAAAGCTCTGACTATACGGGGGTGGGGAGGAATACTGTGTTTCTCTATTTCTTGGCCTTTTGCAACAGAAAACACACACGTTGGAATAATGAATAATCCTTTTTATAGTGATGACTAGTTGTAAAAAGAAACCAATACCATGGCTTACTGTAGGGGATGTACAGGCTGTGCCTCCATTTAGCTTTGGTTTAGCGTATTAAACTTCTGAACGTTAACCAGAGTATACAGACTACTTTACAAACATTAATATCCAGGACATTAATGGCAGGTTATTAATCATACAACCTACCTGCTTTTTTGAAGACAGGTATCTGGGTATCACAGATGATGCCTGAAGAAACCCAGGCACTCATGGAGTGTCTCAGGACCAGAGGTTCTTGCAGACTGGAATTACCCATTGCTGTCATACATCTGCTTCCAGTTCAGTAACAGCAGGGACGAGTACTGGTCTGTAGAGCAGCACCTGTAGAACAACATCTGTAAGTTATATTTCATACATATTTCTACTAGTTGCTCTCTATATAATTGCCAAGGTTATAAAACCTCTTTGTTCAGTATTCCTTTGCCGTAATACTACATAACAGTACTAGTAGATACTTTTCTCCCCAAAATGCCCCAGGTCCAGCGTATTACTATTTCTTCAAGTGGGAAGGGACTCTATGGTCTTCCACGCATTCACCAGGATGTATTTGAAAGCCATTGCCCTGCATGGTGGAATAAGACTGACTTTTCCATGTCTTGGTAAGCTCACACATAAATGCCTGTTTTCACCAAGGCTCACCCCCTGTGATTACAGACCCCCGGCAATCTGCAGAGATGAGCACAGCCTTTGAAAGTGGCGGTAAACCAAGGCACAAACCCAGTGCGATATGAGGGAATCATAAAAAAAAAAAAAAAAATCAGTATGAATAACTTCATGTTATTCAACATTAATAACTTTCAGGATGTTTTTCAGTTAAAAATGGTCAAATGAACAGCTAAGCTGGCATTTGAAATTCAGGGGGCAACTCGTGTTGCTCAGGTCTAGTATTCAGATGTTTATAATTGTAAGGCAGTTGTACTTAGTCTCTTACGGAGACGTGGCCTTTCCTGCCCTGTTTCAAAGACAAGCCAAGTGTGAGTGTATCTGCCTGCAATGCCAAGCCCAGCCCCGCTGCCTTCCACCAGCCAATCACCCTGGCTCCCACCGTGGCCTTGCCTGCTCAAGAATGGCAGCTACTAGGATTATTTTAGTGATACCTTATTGTCTGAAAATCGTTTTGACAGAAAAATGCCTGGAAACATCCTGGGTGTACCCCAGCCTTGCGTTTTCTTTGCCAGAAAGAGGTGTTCCTCCGCGCGCTGCCAGAGGAGGAAGGCCAGGCCAGGCCCGGCCGCTCCGCCAGCCCTGCTGCAAGGCCCCTGCCCCCAGACCCCATCTTCTCGGAGGAAGAGCCCACCTTTTCTCAACCCTCTCCCACACACCAGACACCATCACACAGCAGGCAGGCCCGGCCCAGGACTGCAGGGCTAGGCCCAGCATCCCCAAAAGCCTCACGGCCCCCAGGGCTGGCCTGAAATGGGGCCCTGGGGAGGGCAGGGGAGGCCCCAGGTGGGGCTGGGCTGGCCAGGGCAGGCTGTAAAACGCTGCAGCCCGGCTCTTACAATACTAACGTGTGTAGGTGCATGAAATGGTGCTTCACAGGCCTACGGGTAGCTACCTACCCTGGCTGCCTCTGTTTTTTTAAAAAAATAGGCTGACTGATGTGGCCTCACTTGCAAGCTGGTGGTGGGTAGTTAAATGGGACAATTACTGAGTGAGGGGTGCATAATTAACAAATGGTCACCATGGTCCTTTGGAAATCTGTGACCAAAGACAGAAGAGGTGCCTGAACCACTGAAATAAATGGTTTGTCCAGCTCATTATCTCATCAGTGATGGTTTGGGTGTTCTTGGGTATCAAGACTATAATCAGTGCCACTTCCATTACGTCTTTTGTAGTGCATTGTTACAAATGTTAATTTATGCCTAGAAAGTAATAGCTTCATTTCTTACCTCACAGAGAAGCAGATGAGTGAAAGCATACTTCTGCAGAGCAGAGGAGATTATCGGGGGCTCAATGACTATTGGCTTTTGCATTTGCCAAAACACATCCCGCAACTCTGCTAGGATGCTTTAGGAGAAAACAAGGACATTCAGATCCTAATACAAAGCAGACAAAACAAGGCTGGGGGGGAGAGGGAGGAGGGAATCGTATTGAGCAGCCATCTCCGCTCATCCCTACAGCAGGCACGGGAGCACTGCTACCTAGTTCATCTCAAGCAAAAGGCATTTCAAAGGCAGGAAATAAAAAACGAAATGAATTCAGAGAAATCCTCGCGTGCAACCCACTGCCTGCGATGCAGCTTTCATCTGACAGCAGCCCATGGGGAGACGAAAGAAAGAACTGCAAATTCAAATGGGTGCCTCTTGCACTGCAGTCCCATCCTGTTCAAAGGGGGCTCGGTCACTGCTGCTGCCAGCACAGCTGCGGGGAAGTCAAATCCTGCTCTGAATTCTTCCCCCTCATGGAGACAGCAAGGGTTTTCGTTCGGGAATGGGGGAAAAGAGAGCTTCTACTCATCCCAATGAGTCTTACACTGATGCAACAGGTGAATATTTGGTGCGTTGCTTTTGCAACTGGTCAGCTGTGCTTACCAGAGACCAAAAGAAAATGTATTTTAGGCTGTCAGTGGCAGAGGTTTCATTGGGTTTTCTGCCAAGAAGGGTCCTGACAGTCTGAGCACTATTCCAGATACACAATGCATTTCTGAAAGCCTTAAATAAAAGAAAGATCTTGCTGCAAATAGCATGGGGAACTCTTACTCTCCAAGCATGTATTTTTTGTAGCAGAAGCCTAGTCCCTCGCTAGCAGTCCTGCTAATAAGAAAAAACACATGTTCTTAATTTGAAGCTAGTCACACTCAGAATTTGGTGAATGGGGGAATATTACCCAAATGGAGACCAGAAAGGGGCCCCAAACAGCCCGTCTTCTCCCCACCAGGCCAGACAGGGGTAGCACATGCAGCACAAGCTCCCTTCCCATCAGGAGGCAAGGTGATGCTGTTTGAGCCAGACTTATTCAGCAATAAGGCAAAACTTTTACTGGCTGGATCTAATCCCTCCCAAAGAAACAATAAATGAGGGAAAAAAGGGAAATGGCAGCTGTGATGGACAGTCCTATCTGTATCCAAGCACAAACCACACAAAACCGCAGAAGAACTTTGCCTCACTTCTAAAGAAAAAGACAGCAGAAGACAGCAAACTCAGAAAAGGGACAGCAATTTTAATAGCAGGGATCAGCACTGGCATCTAGTATCCCCACTGTATATAGGAGACAACCTTTCCCTGAGAAATTTAAAGTCCGGGCTGTAGACATTTTCATCTGCCACTTTAAAAAAATACTTTTATACTGCATGTCAGTATTTTTTGCTCTCTCCCTGTCATGGACAATTGCAACACCAATGGAAAGAGCCCCTAACTCCATCTTGGATTAATACAAGTGACATTTCTCCTCAACTATTTTTATATAGCTACTGTCAGTCATATCAACTTTAAAATCTCATTTTAGTCAGGACAGCCTTGAAAATGCTGCCTGACTTCCGTGGAAGTATCTGCAAGTATTTTTATTTATTTTTATTTCCATGATGATTTGATTTTTATTTATTTATTTATTTTTACAATTTCTCTGTTCTGTAATCTGCCTGGCAATCCCATAAAGCAAGCAGAGAGCAAAGAAGCAAGTCCTAGAAGCTACAAAGTGTGGAATAATATCTAAATATCTCAATTTAAAAAGCACTTTTCCTCTAAATGTCCTTCAAGCTTTAGATTTACCTTCTGGAGAGCTTGATCTATTTTTAGTTCACAGGGTCAGGGGACCTTTCTTTGCCAATTGCTAGATGGTCAACAGTTCAGAAGTTATTGACCAACTAGGAGAGCAATAGCACAAAACTGGTCTAGGTCTCATGACCCTGTCTCAGCCAAATGGATTGTTTCTGAGAAGCCCTGAAGATAATAAATTATATAGCCAAATAGACACATTAAAACTCTGTGGCTGCAAAGAAGACCAGAAAGTGCTGTGGTGATGATAGGCCACATTTTAACTCTATAATGAGCATAGGTCAGATAGTGGCTTTTAATTTACTTGGAATGCAGTTGTTTGCATGTTAAGACCTCAGTTCCTCCACCAGGCAAGGGAAGCTAAATACATGACTCTGAAATCTCTTTGCAGTTTAATCCCAGTGAACTCCCCTCACACCATTTACCTCCCTTACAATTAATTTTGGGACAATGTCAGGCAAATAAACATACAAACAAAAACAAGGCAGGCACCACTGCAGCTGTTCTGTGGCAATACAAACCTCCCTCAAAGAGAAAGGAGAACAAAAGGGAAGGTCTATTAAGGGATTAACAAAGTAAGCGACCCTAATTTTTTAGTAAATCATCTATGAAGCTTATATTAAGCCACAAGAAGGAAAGAAGAAACTGATAACTGAGTGCACAATGAAGAGTTTCTTGCATTGTAAAACCAAGACTTGAGTACTGGTACACAAGTGTAACGGGGTGTGTTAGGTCTTCAGAGCCAGGGCAGTTCACCCCTACTCCACGACGGGTGAACGGGATGGCAGCTGAGGAAAAGGTATCGGCTTGGCAGAAAGGGTACAGGATGTGCTGCGATGACCTCGGATGGCACTTTGCCAGGGGAATGCTACAACATGTCATTTCCTAATCTTTACAGTAGCCTAATTAACTTTGCAAAGCTTTCCAGAATAGACAGAAGAAGAAAAGCAGAATGCCTTAATGACCCATTAACCCATTGATGTGGGTTTATATTTTAACAGAGCTTTAGGCATACAGACAGAAGCAAAGAAGCTTTGTTGCTGGCCCAGCCCAGCCTTTGCCAGAAGGGGTCAAGTTCATTTTTCAGACTTTGAAGTGGATCCATTGAGAAGGTCTGAGATAGCATAAAAAGGAATAAAAACAAAATTAAAAGAGAAGAAAACCCTTCAAGATTCAGTTATGAAAAAGCCATGGCCTTTTTGATTTCTCTGAAGTTACAAAGCATCCCTTAATATTCTTCAGTCCCTCCCTTCATGCAGCTTGCGGTGGCTGTACCTGTGTCACCACTGTAGCGGGACACACCACCTGGAACAGGCCACTACAATTCTTTTTTTTATTATTTCTTTTTGTGGACTGACAGCAACTCCCTTCGAGGAGCAGAGTCCTATGAACCCTTTGAGATTGCTGACACAAATTCATGTTGCATCCATAATGCCAGGCAGCTGCAAGTGATCCTAAAATCCACTTAGTTCACACATACAAAAAAAATGTGGATTATTAGCTTAAATATAGCTTTCCAGGTTAAGGCACATTAAATGCCAGGCTAAAGAGTTTTATATTGACAGTGACAGTAGGATCTTAGTCTCTAGGGCTGGGTGTAGGAGTTTGGCAGCTCAAGACAGTCAGACAGATGTCTTCCCCTTCCCTGCCTTTAGTCATCCAAGTACCTCTGCTAGTTTGTTATTCTAGGCAGCTGTCTATTTTACTGGTATGACAAGGCTTGTAAGGCAAGTCAAGCAACTTAGATGCATACTTTATCCATTTTCTCCAGGAATGGTTTTGTTCTAACACATACAAAGACAGTTTTCTTTATCAAATCAGGAAAAAAAATAATCCTAGACATTGGGGAAAATACACACAGGATATCGTACAGAGCCTCTGTGGCAGAGAGCAAACACTACATCCCAAATTTGTCTTTTGGTGCAGCGAAATGATAACCAGAAACTCTGAAGCTCCAAGGCATATTTGGATTTCAGCTTCAACATATGGACCTACATAAGGTCACTAAAGCAAGCATCTCAACAGAAAATGCCTCTCCTGCAGCTTTTCTGCATGCAGTTGACATATGTTTTTTTGATAGGGCATGTTTTCTCTCATTATTATGAACAGCACAAGGACTATCTGTTACTTGTATAGTAGCTGTAACTCAGGTGATTTCAGTGGAGACAGAGCATATAAGCCACGGTAACAAGTCCAGAGCTGCCTGTTACTCTCATCGGCCCCATCCTCTCCGTATAGACATAAGAAGCAATAAATCTGTCATCAGTATTTACTCATCCCCCCTCATCCTCATACCTCAACACCTCACAATCTTTAATGCACTTGCCTTCACGCTCTCTGAGGCAGTTTTGATGGTTTTATCCCAGAGGTGAGGAATCAAGGAGAGGGATGCACACCGGCTCGGTCTCTCTCTCCCTTTACCTCAAGTTCCCCATTTATAAGCTAGAGACAAAATCGCTTACGAAACGTGTAGCATATCAGGGAATCAAAGCCGCTTCCCAAGCACAGAAGCCAGGGGCGTCCCCTGGCTCCACATGCAAACCCCAAATCGCAGGAGGGGCAGCTTCTGCCCCGGCCCATGGCCAGGCACGAGCATTAAACACCGCGCACCAAGCGTTTCTGCTGCTCAGAGGCAGGAGGGACTCAGGCTTCGCAGCACATTTCACCACAGATCCATCTCAGGCGGTACTGTTATTAACTGTTAATTACCTGCAGCATGCCTGATGCTGTGCAAAGGGGATGGCTGTTGAAAGGAAGCTGACTTCACACAGCGAGTTGATATGGTTTTCGTCCTTTACCATCTCCCTCTCTTGGTTCTTTGTCTTTTCAGTCAATCAGAATTCTTTAAAACTCCACATGAAAAGGAAATAACCAGCCCCAGCTCATTCCACCTCCTAACACAAACTGTAAATAACATATTCCCAGTCATTCATATTCTGTGACTTGAACTTTATGCTGAAGGGGTTTATGTGTGTTAGCACTGGAAACATATCTCTAAGGCAGGCTGTGCTTAGTAGTTAATAGTTATGTGCTGCATACCTGGGCTGAGGAATCATTATACCCCCTGTGAGCACTTCAGTATTTATATATAATGATCTCATTACCAGGCAGCTATTCCAATTTTATCTAGACTTTCATATTTCTTGAAGCAAAAAAGCATACAAAGGGGGTTCAAAATGCCAACTCAATCAAACTCCATATTGATGGACAATTACTCAGCTGCAGGTCAGCATAAATAGAAAAAGAAAAAGGATTATCCTCCACCTAGACTAAGCTGTCTTACCTTGCTTTGCTGCTTCAGTCTGTACCTAAGATTGGCACAGACTGCTTCCCAAACGTGGTACCTAAGTGATTCGGTGAAATTTCCACCAGAGTTGTGCAAATGCAGCATTGCTGCTTCAGAGGATGCTGTGCAAAGATTTTCCTTCCATTTCCATCCACATGGTTCTCATGTCCCTCCTCTTCTACCCTCAGAGTTTCACCCCAAGTCCTTGTCTGCATAAACTTAAACTCTCATCATTGCTTCCACACCAGGCAACTGAGCTGGTCTGTGACAGGAGACACGATGAAAATACTCAGAGGACGGAGGATGTGTATTTCTCTCCTATACCCAAAAGTTCTTTCTACACACCGAGATTCTGGTCTTTATTCTGCTCTTTGTTAAACCAATGGCATTATTTCGGATTTCCCTCAGAGAAGCAAAAATACCTGATATTCCCAGAGGATCCTCCAGCAGTCAGCCTTGTCAGGATCTTTACATTTCCAATCTAACCTTAGACACATCTCTTACCATACTAATTAGGTTAATGTGTCGTTTGCATGCTCCACACGAATTTCCCACATGGAGCAGGCCCTTTTTTCCCTCACATTATTGTATCAGTCATAAGGACTGGCTGACTCCTTGCAACATTTGTCACTATTTTGTCTTCCTTTTGCTCTCCTTGCTTGTTCCAGAGCCTGAGATGAAGATTGCAACACGAGCACGTCATGGTATGAAACAGATTCATTCTAGTGCTGCAAATTGTAATGAGAGGAGGGCAGGGAATTAATCCTGTCTCGTCATGACAATCTCGAGATTGGAGTCGCACAGTCTTCCTCAGACCTGGGTACTGCAGCATCCATCATCCTCACCCCAGCAACACCTATTGGGCGGCAGAGAGAAAATGCTTGCGCTGTGCTCCCAGCACGTATGACAGTAAAAATAAAATACAACTGGCTGCTGGTTACAAATCCCAAAATATTACTTTCTTACCTAAAATATTACGTAAAACCCATTTGTTTTAAAAACTATCTCAGAAAGAAAGAATGCCCTACTGACCAAAATTTGTTACTGTCCAATCCTGTTACATGAACTGCGGCTTCAGTTCGCTGAGCCCCAGACATATGCTCTTTTGCTGTAAGGAAACTCAGTAGATTTTCTTTCAACTGGTTAATGACATATGTGAAGTGAGTATACATGAGTATATTTTTCTTGTCTGGTGGGTTCTTGGCTTGTTTATCTGCTTGAGTTTCTTTTAGAGGAACTTCCATCAGGAAACAGTGAGTATCCTTAATAGATTTTGGTTTCCCCAGCCTTCAGTTTCTAAGCCCTGCTGTGTCTCCAGCAATGGTTGACTCCCATCTCTGTAACCGTACCCGATGGCAATGTGCAACTGTCCCAGCCATGGCAGAAAGGGCTCTGCCTTGCCTTCTCCCTTGCCCACTGCCAGAAAGTGGGTGTCTACCGAGGACTGCACATCCTCATGGTTACTGGCTGTGACCAGCCCTTATGAAAATATTGAATACGCTTTGACTTCTCTTTCTCTTGCAGTCCTGGTAAACCCCAGTGCCAGGCTTGGTTACAATCTGAGCTGGGGGGAAACACTCAGCACAAGTAAAGGAAAATGTTTATTGTTTATTTAGGCATCTGGAAAAGGAAAAGGAGGGAAAAAAAAGGAAAGTAAATCAACTGGTCCTTGTACAAAAACTGACAAAAGTTAAGCAAGAACTGGTAAAATGGCAGCCAGGGGAAAATGACATGTAGTAATCATAACTTGACAATTTAGCATCTGCAAATACATTCTTGTGCCCTTAGCTTAGAGAAGCAGGCTCTCCTGTCACAGCCACTCTGCTTACATTCAACTAACCAAATAACATCCCAAATCAAAAGTATCATCCCCATTCTTATCATGTCATCACTTTCATTAGGACAGCTGGATCTTTCAGGCAGAGCTGAAAATCCTACATATGATTCAGGGAATCCCAGGCAAGTTGATTACCAAATCTCCCCATTCCACCCAAATGTTGTAAAATCTACGATGCCTTTCTGAAGCGATGTGAGGAGCTGCCGTTATTCTCCAGCACCAGCCGGTGGCACAGGGCTGCTCATGGGCTCCACACACAGACAGGGGAAAAAGCAAGGTAACAGCACCAAAGGGGAGGTTCAGACCAAGGCTGTCAGAAAGGTATTCCTAACTCATAAAGATAATCCCACACACAGTCATCATGCTAATGGCTGATAATGTAGACTGGAATTAGACTGGAAGTGGTTAAAAAGTTTGTGTGCCAGTACTGAGCAGGCCAGGCTTGCATTTTCAGCTCCACTGTACAGTCATATAATTGTATTGCTTTAGCTGTTTGTGTTTTATTATTTGTTCCTATAACAATGGCTTAGTTATTTCCCTGGGAAATAAGACTGGTCTGTCAGTCTACATGACCAGATTTCTGCTCATTTCCATTAGGGGCTTGTGCACTACATAAACATGATAATCCTAGCCTCCCCCTAATGACTGTTCTCCAGCATTACACAGAAGAGGGCTGGCTGACCACCTACAAATCTTAGAAACTGCACTTACATTTAAAGTAAGCTCACATTCTGTAACAAGTAGTCATAAATACTCCTATCAGAGTATTTATTGCAGCTGCAAAATCTCTACACAAATTGGTAACAACTCAGCTGTCTCCTCTTGTATGTTGTTATCCATTAGTTTTCACTCCTAATGACTAAAGTCTTATATTGCATGTCAGATGATTGTGATATACCCTGTGATGCATCAGGCAAAATACTAAATGCAACTTTCTGGCACCACCAGTAATGCAAAAGGCAATACTGTAATGTATTATAATAATCTGTCCAGTTTGCTATAACCCACAATTAATTTTATTCACTTGTGCATATTTTCTTTCAGACATAGATTTATTTTCAGCTAAGTTCAAAGGCTCGAAGAGGGAAATTAAGTGGTTTCATCTTTCATTAGAGATACAGCGATGCAGTCTATATCTTCCCATTCCTTGTATAGTTTATGCCATTGCAAAATACAGGTTTGATACAAGCAAAGTGATTGCTACAGGTATTGCCCGTCATTAGATAAGAATGCTAATGAAGATGCAGTGGCACCACCTAGCAACTGGAGCATGTGTACAAGGTTGCTGCAGGGCTTATCCTCCAGTTGCACACTGCATACTAAAACCTGCTCTGCACAATTTCATTAGAGAGGTTACGGCTGGCAGAATTAAATCTACGTTATACCTACCTGTACTGTAATCACACCTTTGCTTGCTGCATAAATATACCTTTCAAATGTGCCTATTTAAAGGCAATAAATATGACTCTTGCAAGGCAATGCAGATTGCCTCCTCCCCACCCTTGCTCAGCTTAAAGATATTGCATAGCCCTTGCCTTCTTTTGAGACAATATTTGAAATGTCATCTACTTCTTGCTTTCAGAACAAGAAAGCATTGCTAAGGGCAAAGGCCTTTGCTTTACAGCATATGAATTTATCTTTTTCTTATTTCCTAATCCTA
Source organism: Astur gentilis (assembly GCF_929443795.1). Classification (NCBI taxonomy): domain Eukaryota; kingdom Metazoa; phylum Chordata; class Aves; order Accipitriformes; family Accipitridae; genus Astur; species Astur gentilis. Next base: position 19,725,895 of record NC_064891.1, read on the forward strand.
TTATCTATATCCGCTTTATCTGTTAAACCCAAACTCAGCTGTATTCTAGCTCCATTAAAACCATCCAGCAGTGTATCTTCAGCAATCAGAAGCTCACTTCCTAATGCTACTTTTTGGGTAACGCACTCCAAACTGCCCTTTATGTTCTCTTTTCTTCAGAAGCCTTTGCTACTGTTCAGGATCACTTTATGATATGAGCACTCTGCTTTGAATCTGTCACCCGAAAGCACTTTCCGAGTGCCTGCATTCATTAACTGAGGGAAATAAGTTGTGCTTGAAACAGTGGAGCCTTCTTAAGTGAATCCCTATGCCTTTTGAAAGAACAGACTTCTTAAAAACATAAGATCTGGTGCAGCACATCTATACACTCTCCACTAACAATTTACTTAACATTAGTTAAGGCAGCAGTCTGGTGATCCTAGTGAAAACAGGGTCACACTGTAAAAAATATGCATAATAGCACTACCCATTAAAGTTGCAATTTGATTTTTCTCTGGGTATCAAACACATGTATTATTAGTCTATGCAGCAGCATCAAGCAATAAGGAAAGCATGTCACATGGCAAAACTCGCTCTAAGGCAATCAGCTGCCTCCACCAGCATTCAGTTTTGCTGTATTTCAGGAGCATTGCTCTCACATTGATATTTGGACTCCTTGGTATATGTATATCCATCGCAGCATGCAACAGAATAGAATACTCTTCCGTTTCCCCTTTCTCACCCTAGTCTTTCCTGCCTCACTCACACCTGTTTACAGAGGGGTTTATCCTACACTCCTAGCATTCATGGAGGTTGTCCCAGCACTAAGTTCACACCAGTTTGGTTTTGGTTTTTGGTTTTTTTTTCTCCCAGGAAACATATGTTCAAGACCTGGGCAGCTTTAACTGGAATGTTTCAAAACAACCTAAGTCAGTAGAAAAGTTATGATCCTTCTGACCTGACTATTCATTGTACCCATTACAACGTTGATATGTGACTTTACGGGGGTAGACAGTCAGTCTGTCTCAGGGAAGATTCTGTATCCTTAACTTAAGCCGAAAGCAGCCTTCTCATTATGTTTTGATAGCCCAAAGCCACAGGAAATAGAGAGCAGGCTGGGCATTTCTGCACTTTGTTAAAGTGAAAGGACAATCAACATCAGGAACATTAGTGGTGGCAGAACACAAGATTGCTCAGCAGTGTATGAAAAGAAAACTAGTCATCTGAATTGAATTTTCAACTGGGGCCTAAGAGGCCAAATTTAATCATCCATCTAAAATTATCACACAAGTCAATATTCCCTACTTCCCTTTGCAAGAGAAAGAAACTAATTCTCTATTTTTCAGTCAAGCAGGTGGCCTCGAGGCAGCTAACCAGCTGGCTGATAGCTAAATACCTTTGCCAAGACAAAAGCTAGTAGCATGATTGATTATCTTCCTATTGTACTGGAAGTGGATCCTCCTTGCTGGTCAGACTCACAAGCTCCTGCTCTGCTAGCGCACGCCAAAACTCTTCTGAGAGCTCGTAGAGGCAGTCCCAAATGCCAGCCTCTGCCCGGCCTTTGTGTTAGCTACCTACTAGGTCAATTTACTGATGAGGCAGCGATAAAAATGCTTGAATTTTAAATTTCCTTTTAGAGACGCCAAAGATTTACGAGTAATATCAACAGGGCATTGCATCCCAGACCTGACCCATGGTGGGTATGCCACGGTGACATTTGGGACTGGAAAAGCATCAAGGGGGCATACCTGTCTGGGGCTGAAGAGCCTCCTGCAGTGCTGGAGCACCACCAAGCTTAGCACAGCTGCAGAAAAACTCCCGACAAGCCGGATAAACACTTCAGCTGTGCAAGCTAAGCTCCACACTGCCGTGGCCGCATAGCTAGTGGCACCCAGGCTAATATTCAGTTTACAGACAGCCCAGAGTCTGTCTACACTACCTTGCAGTCATACTTTTGATTACTTCATTCCCTGCAGTGCCTGCTAAGATCAGCCATAGTTTTATGTGCTCCTGGGAGAAGGAAAATTCATGAGTCCCATCACACCTCCTCCTTCTCCTTAGATCACATCCTGACCTTCTTGCATAAAAAATAGCCTTCTGGTTAGTCTGCAGCTAGCCTGTCACCAACACGCACTCACCTGATGTAAGGTTTTGCTGGGTAGTACAGCTGTGATCACACGCACACACGGAAACTATGGGGTGGGACAGAAGCACAGTCCCAGGCAAAGACTGCAAGTTCCTGTCAGTCCTTTAGTAATTAAATGGGAACGCAGCCTGCAAGCCTGATGTGACCTGCTGGTCCTGGGGCGGATATGGCAGTGTGCCATGCAGCCCTGGAGAAACAGGGCCATACAATTGAGTGACATTAACTCCACCGCTCAGGTGCCATTCCCTTCCACTTCTGGGGCCGCAGACTTTGAGGGAAGGACAGGAGACAGGTCTTGGGGTTCCTGTGTCCAGCCCTAGCACGGAAAAGCTTCCTGGCCATTTTATTCATGCCTCTGTTTTCATGCGTGTGAAATGGCTATGGCAAAAATAAGACATGACATAGACATTAAGAGAAGAAATCAAGTGTAAAATGAAGAAGTCTACGGTTGCAGGCTTGTTTCTCATTATCTCCCTGTCAATCCCCTCTTCGCATCCCAGCCTGCTTTTAATCGCGCTGTCTATGGAGCTCCATCACCGTTCCCATCCCTTTCCCTCTGCGGGCAGGAATCACAGCGCCGTCTGTGTATGAGGATAACATCAAATGTTTCTGAACATTTCTGGAGGCAGGAGAAGCTCTGCAGACTCCAGTGCAGCTGACACAGGCGAAGGGCATCCATAAATTACAGGAGCATTGTCTGGGCCTGAGGGCAGGTGGATTTGAGGTAAAACATACAGAAATAGCCAGAAAGTAGAAAGGAAAAGGAATTATTCTTTCAATAAGAGATTTTCCAGCTGTACTTTAGATGACATTTTAACTGGGAGGCACATGAAGGGAAAATGTTTAAAATATAGATTGCTTCAGCTGTGAGGGGGTTTCCACCCTAGCCAACACAAACCTTTAGGGGAAAAAACACAGGTTTTGTTACAGGTCTGTGTTACAAATGTGCAAGTCAGGAGGTTTACCTCACTGTGTCAGTTTATGAAGACTGAATATTTTATGTGGGGGGAGGGGGAGGGGGAGGAGAAGAGGGAGAGACCCAAACCAGCAGCTATAGATGCATGTCTGATTAGGTGTATAATTTCCACTCCAAGTTCAGCCATGAGCCTGTTCATGAGCTAATCCACTGCCCACATCATTGTTTGCAGGATTGGGCCCTACAACAACACAAAAGCCAAGGAATGGACAGGAGATGAATTGCAAAAACAGCTTTCACAGAGCACAAAATGCCTCAGGTTGATAGCTGAGAATGCACTGCAGTCTCTAGAGACAAATCCTCTCATACCAGCTCTCTTACTGTGTCACAGAAACATTGTTTGCTTGGTTTTAGGTTTTAGATGAAGGCAAGAAAAAGAAATACTTCAGTGAAACTATGTGCCATTCATGGAAGGAGTTCGCTGTAACTGCCATGTTATTTTTTGTATTACAAGGGGAACCAGCAAAGTATGTTGGGAATATTGGAAATAACACAAAGGGAACCAAACATTTACAGTGTAAATAATTATGTTGTTTCTTGTGCATATCTCTGCGCCACAGCTGTATGCTTTAGCTTTGCCTGAGGACACACTACAAGCCTGTACCCAGAGGTGCAAGGCTTGATTCTGCACAGTGCAGGGAGTTGTCATCATTGGGATTACCGAGATGTCAAGCAAATGCCTACAAACTTTGCAGAACAGAGGACAGAAAATTGGATGGCCTGCAAGAGAGAGCCTCTAGCGGGTAGGAACTAGAAAAGTAGTTTACATCTGTCTGGCCTTAGAAACGCAGGAGTTGCAGTCTTTAAACCAGCTGAAATCTTCCAGTCCCTGTCTGCCCTTCCCCTCTAGACAATACACCTAAGTTTGGCCCTTGTATTTGGTGTAACTCCATGGTGAACCAGAGCTGGGAGCTGGGTACAGGTTCAGCTGAAAAACCCAGAGGGGAAAAAAAAAAAAAAACAACACAAAAAACCCCACACACACTATTTCAGCTTCCTGAATCCAGTTCACTGTGCAGCTGCAAAAGCAGCTCTGCTACACAACAGAAGGGGCAAAGCAGAAGCCGGGATTTCATCTGCTGATGCTGCTCCCAAATTATGGTCCGAGCAGCCTCAGTGCGAATTTGCAGGACTCAGACTCCCAGAGATGATCTTACCCACTGGTAGCAGAAAAAATAAAATGCAAGCCTTGTTTCAAGATAACTTCAGTGTTTTCCTTCTATTTTGCATAACCGAAGACAAAACAGCTGTCCGTGGTGGGAACCAAATGACTCATTTATCACTGCAGATGCAGTGAACGACATCCTCCAGTGCCATTTTGACAGGTCAGTAACACCTAGCACCACTGAGAAAACCCAGCTCCATGCACAAGGGGGATAGCTAGAAATACATATACTGATGGTAACATTGCTTTCGTCAGTAGTTGCAAATGCATTTGGTAAATACAGTCAAATTCACTAAATTTCACTAAGCACTAACTAGGTTGAGATCCCTAAGTGGGTTTAAAGGTAACTGTAAGTGCTGAAAGGACTGAAAGGGTTGACAGGATTTGCCTCAGTTCTGAGAGGGCTACAGCAAATATTCACCAAGAAAAAAATGCTAATATTCAAGGATTTGCATTTCATCAAAACAATTTTTTTTTGAGCTTGAAAAAGAACATCCTGAGATCCCTTTCATTCACTTGGATTCCTCTTCTGAGCACAAATCCAATTAAATTTCAAATTGCAAAATACATTTCTAATCTATCTCAGATATTTGACTTCTAACAAAAATTAGGACACTTGTATGTTTGTGGTGAAACCTGCCATCCCATGAAACTCATATTTTCTATATTCCTCAGTCTCTCTGGATACAAAAAAAAACCCACCACGGTATAAAGTATTGTGAAAACTAAAATGTATCTGAGTCAAATGGAACCGTGAAGGTTTTTTCCTTGGCAGTCAGAGGGCTGTGAAGTGCTTTGTGTTCTCTGTGTGTACAGTTTACTGAATAACAGCACTGGAATTGCGTACCTAAGTATGAGATCAGCGAAAAAGGGGATCAAGAAAGATACCAACATGCAAGAATGATGCAAATCTTGGGCAACCGATAATGCTCTATGGCATATACCTTGTGGCGCACTAGCTATTCACAGAAGCTGTGCCCATCTCACTTTTGCTTGTGTGAAGAGCACCCTGAAATACTACAAAATAAATTTTTCATCATGTATCCCTTCCCAACCACCTTCTGCTACAAGGTCAAAGACCTGACCACGGGCTTCTGAAAAGGAGCATTCCTGCACTCTTTGCTTCCCTCCCAATTCCAGCACATCGGAAGATTTTCCAAGTGTCTAAAAAGAAGGGAAATTATTTTCCAGAATATCACAAATGGTTTGGGCACAAATTGCATGTAAAGCTCAAAAAAAAAAAAAAAAATGTGAAAGCTTCTGTCAATCATAAAGTCAGGCAGCAGGAAAGTAATGTTATACAATACCTATTGGCCTGCAGGCAGAGTGGGTAGGTGTTATCCACAGAGTACAGTATCTCCAATTATAGGAAGGGGTAAAAGACATGCTAGAAACAGAGGAAAAAGCAGGTGAAATCTGAAGGACTCTTTGAGGTTGACACAGTACTTCAGGCTTATGTTCTTACACAAGGCTGCAGGAAAGGCTGAGCCAGCCCTGGGCTCCCAGTGCGCTGGGAGCCTGATGCCCAGGCTACAGTGCGAGACCACCTCCAGCAGCACCACCATCCCCATGGACCCCAGCTGCCAGCCCTGCTCCTACCCATCCGCCCAAACCCACGGCTTGCTGCCTCTCGGGAGGGAGGTGCTGCTCTGGCCCAGGCCAGGGACTGAGCCAGGATGACAAAAGGGCTTACAAAAAATTCCTGCCAGGAAGTCTCCGAGGGGACCTTGCCGTTGGGTCAGTGTAACAAAAAGGGTGACCTTGAGGGACCGTCTTAGCCCTACATTAGCATCACAGAAAGGCTAAGGAGGGGCAGGATGGGAGAAGAAAAAAGAAAAGAGGATATAAAGTTTAATTTCTCTCCCTTTCTCTCTGTGAATATGACAGTACAAAGTCAAGGCTAAGGCTTCCAAGATCACCATTCTAAAAGCAAATTAGGTTATATCCATATCTTCAAGATACAGCATTGTTTGGGAGCAACTAAGGGTAGTACTCAGCCCTGGATTCTGAACATGTGCTGTTACAATATAGAAACCCTAATACGATAGACACAGAATTTCAAAACCAGATAACTAGAACCTCTCTGGGCCATAAGACAGCTCCTACCCCAGAGCTTATCATTAGCCAAAGTCAGCTTAAAAAATTACATTGGATCTTGAAAAGACATTCAGGAAAGGTACATCAATAAAATAAGAATTGCTCACACATAAATCTCCCTTGAACCTTCTCCTAGTACTACTTAATCCTAAAATATCTGCATTTTGAGCAAGCCCTGGTAAACTCTTGGTAAAAAAAGAAGATGGAGGGGTTCTCACTCCATATATGTCTCATCCATACAACTCTTTCACAGAAAAGAAACCACCAAGTGTTACAGAAACCTGGAGGAACTCAGGATACATACACAACTGTAAGGTAGGAAAAATCAAGTACTCCCACAAAGTGGAGAAAAGGAAATAAAATTAAAATTATCCCAGCCTCAACATTCCTACTATAAACCCCAGCCTTCAAAACACTCCAAAATCCTGGCAATGCAGTTATACTTTCAACCTAGCTGAAATCAAGAGGTTTGCATTAATCCAGAGCGGTCCGAGTGAGGAGACAATTAGAGGCCTTCATAGAAAAAAAACCCCAAACTTCTAGGTAGTGAGGTTTTGCACACAGTTTATAGCTGACAAAAAAAAAACAATAATGCAACTCACAGTACTACAGATGGGGCAAAATCTCAATACTGTTGAAGTCACCATCCAATTTCCAGTAGGAAAAGCAATGGCTCTACTCCAGTCAAAGGCAGCACTTCTACCAAGTCAGTGCCATCGGGAAGAGAATTTTGCCTTTGGTCCACAGTCAAACCATTCTCTTGTGGAGCTGCACCCGGGGCCACTTGCAGCCCCATGCCACGTTGGGCCTGAGCATGCCCACGAAGGTCAGAGACAATTGAGAAGCTCTTAGCATAGCTTCTCAGAAGCTCATCTCAGGCAGAACCTGAAGACCCACGAGAACGACGCATTAGAGGAGCAATAATCACTCCTGGAGCCTTCTGCAGACGCTCAGCTTTCACTCGGTGCTAAAAGACAGCACTCCAGTAAGTCCCAGCGTATCTCCCAAGCTCCCAGTATAGGGGAGAAGAATACTTCCACATCACAAATCCATCTTCCCCAATAAGCCCCCATCTTCTTTCCTTACCCAAACTCTACAAGAAAAGCGTTGGTGGTTTGCATGGGACTAGAGCATAGCCACCTACAGACCCCACAATGCCAGCCACTTGGCATTTCTGGGCTGATTAAAAGCAGGAGGTGCGAGGAATGCCATGAAACAGCCTGTTCTCGTGAGATCCTCATCTTTGTATTTCAGATCTAAGGCAGCGCATGCTGATAACAAGGAACACTCCTGGGTAGCTGTGCAAGCCAAGGCTCTTCTAGCTTTCTGTCATTGCAGTTGCCCATTAATATGATTCAAACGGTGACTGCCTTTGCATATATTCCCTCACCAACTTCATCAACAGCATCTCACAGAACCAGCTTAAAGAATCCAAAATTGCCTTCTGCACTGCAGCTCCCAAATCCCAAATTATAACCAATGCTTTTAGAAAGGCTGTTTTCAAGCAAATCATGTATAACATAGCACCATTCCCCTGTAAGATGAAAGGAGGAAATGTCGCTAATGGCTTTTCCCCTATTTTTCATTACTGTTGCTGAGAAGAATGTGCTAAAAGTAATACCAGTGATAAGAACAGGCTGAAGTGTGGGTGTGTGGCAGGTATAAGTCTGCTTTTCTTCACCTTCATGAACATCAGTAATTCTTTCCATATCACATTATTATCAAGGGAGCACATAATGTCACCATGTGGCAGAAAAGAATTTCTGTTTCTCTTCCCACCCATTTTTTACATCCAAATTCCTACCTGATAGCTACTGATGATGACAAAACAAGGCAAAATCAAGTTTCAATTTCCTCCTTAACTGTTTTCCCATAACGAAGCAGATCTCTGCAAAATGCTTTTCTGCATCTGGCCACTCTGTCTCAGTGGATCAGCATGAATACATTTTTGACAAGGGTAACGCTCATTTTTAGGCAAGGAATAACCCTCCTATATCCAGTCTGCCAAAACTGTGGCTTATCCATTTTCACTCCCTCGTACTAGCAGCCCTGCATATCCCTGCAACCATCACATAGATGTCTTGGTCAGTGCACATTAAAGGCTCAGCTTGCCTGTTTCTTTCAAAGAAAATTAAACAGTGGGAATATGCTAGATGTGAAAAGAAGAAGAACTAGAAAAGGGGAAAGAAAAGGGCCTTCTCTGTTGAAAATGAAACTTTATATCTCGGGGAACAATAGAGCGTGTACTCTGTAGGATGCATTACGAACCCCTTATTGCATGCGGGATTTACGATTAAGGTCTCCTACAAGGATCCCTAAGCGACAAACAATTTGAGTTAAAGAAATCCTCGCGCAAAGCCCTTTGCAAAAGCCTTTACTGCCATCTAATGGCCCTTTTCGAGAAAGCCAGCGCAGCTCCGGTTTTGAGCAAGGTTTTGGAAAGTGCCACAGCCTCATCAGGCATTCCCAGCACCTTTCTAACACACTGCCCCAGTGTCCTTCAGCAGCAGCGCCGGGGACACCACTCAAACCACAGCTGCTGCAAGGTGATTAACTACCTTCATACTTGCTCTTTAATGCACTCCATGCATTAATCCCGGCTTTGCAACGGCTCAAAAAAAAAAAAAAAAGGCACAAACCGTAGATTTATACCTGAAAGGGCTTTGTCCTGAGAAAACAAAAACGTGAGCAGCAGATAGCCGTGCCTCTCGCTAAACTCACAGGAGGCACCAACTGCCCACCTGAACACTGGGCAGCACTGGGCAGCACTGGCATGGAGCAGCACCTCCTGAGAAGGATGGGGCACCCACCCCTATGGTGACAAGAGGCAAGGGACCCACTCTGATTAAGCATCTAGCGAACGATGGAGAAAAAAAGCGGCTGTGAAGACGGACTGAACTACAAAGGAACACAGGTCAGGACCAGCTCCCACCGAGCACGGCCCAAAGGCAAAAAAACATCAATTAGCTAGGAAAGATCTGTGGCGCTGGCAAGATTGTGGGGAGCACAACTGAACCCAAGAGCCCTGAATGAGCAAGTAAACGCTCAAAAAAGAAGGTGGTGGTGTATAGAACACGAAACTATGTTGTCCTCACAACTGTTTTCTTTCCATTTTCAAGATCTCAAATGAATGGCCTAAACAAACCCAGGAGAAAAAAATAAATGCCATCACTGCCTCATTAGTATCATCTTGAAATGTCCAGGTAGCATAAATTCTTTTCTCAGGTAAAATCCCATCAGTTTGCAGAGTCACAAATACAAGGGAGAAAAGGATGTGTCTTAGAATGATATAATCATATAAACACATCAACATAAACAAGAAAGAAACAGGTAAGTTTAAACTACTTCACTTTGAAAATAAAAATCACTAATGGAAGGAAGGTACTCGAAAATCAGCTCCCAGTTTGTATCTGTTTCTAGGATAGATACGAGTACAATACTTTTTCCTTCCCTTGTCTGCTTGCTACCATGGTGTTCATTAGTATGTAATTAAGAAGTTTCTGTAAGGTGAACATCCATGGCATCTCCAAAGGATCTCAAAGCATTTTTCAGACCTTCAGCTACTCTTGGACAGCAGGCACCTTGCCACAGCACAGCAGAGAACCCAAATTTCCATTCCCATTGCAACTTTTTATGGTCGTTTTCTCAGTTCAGAAGTTATCAGTGACCTATATTATCACTGAATGTGCTGGCGAATTAAGAGAATTTCTCTTTAATGTATTTACACCCCTCTGACAACTCAGGCCTCGCAAAGAGTTCTGCAAGAGAAGCTGTGTTTGAACAAATTTTCATGGAAATTTCACTTTGTGCTTATCACTGGAATATGTTTTGTCTTCTAATTAAAATACTTTCAGGGCAATTTGTGTTCAGTAACCGGATGAATTCCTAAGGCCTATCAGATGAAAGGTGCAGCAGCTCCTTGTTAGGACATCCTGTAATATTATAGACATAACTACCAATAAAACCCCGAATACTCATATTTTTCAGGCCAAGTGATTCGAAAAAGAAGCCTACAGTTCAGTTGCACAAATAAAAGTTAATTTGTTTAAATTTCAAACTTATACACATGTGTTTGCCCAGGTTCTTCTGAGCACTTCCCTTGTGATGGCCATAGGCAGCTACAGAAAAAACATATTACATCCTCTTTAAAGAAACAAAATCAGAGCAAGGAAAATAAAGGCTTAGGATGACGAAGCATATGAAACCTTTATGATACGCCACATAGTATATCAAAAACTGAACCACATTGGTAGTGCTGATACTACTTTCTCAGTTTTCAAGAAAGAGTTGTTCCATTTTTTGGAGGGAGCAGGTCAGCCTAACGAACACAAAGTCTGTTACTTCAGCCACTTATAATGATTCAGTCATTTCTGGATGTGAACACATGCACACAAACATGCATGCATACACACACACATATCCTGAATTCTCAGCACAGGAGCTGAGATGAACGTAAATAAGCGTGGATATAAACACAGGTTACGAACATGTGGATGTGAAATCTGATGCCAACATGGTATTGCCTTGAGTTGCCTCGTTGATAAATGTACTGGAAAGACTAGCATACCTTTCAAGGACAGCATGCTCTGTGATCAATTGGCTGGATTTTCTTGAAACCTTTAATATACCATGCAGTAAAGGGATAATAAAATAATCTCTCTGCATTTTCAGTACCTAGCAGGAATTTGCGCTGCACACGAATACATCCTGAGTGATCCAAGACAAATGTGCTGTAATGACAGAAACGTTGCTGAGCCTCTCTAGTACAAGCCCCCACGAAAAAGCATTTCCAGTCTGAAAAACAAAAGGCAGAGAAAGAGGAAGAGTTTAAGATTCCCGATCCCAGTTCTTGCAGTAGCTAATCTCAGGCTCCAGCCTGTGCTCTTCCCTCTTCAAAGACTGCAGTATAACATTCAAAGACTGCAGTATAACATTTCCTTCAGCTCTGCATATTCCCTATATTGTATCTACAGGGAAAAACGTCCACTTAGCCATGCATCTATTCCACTTGTTTATTCAAGTATTATTTCAACATTCCTTTCCCTCTCATTTCACAATATCAGCTATGACAATTGTTGCGTAGCCTTTTGCACTTTTTTTAATGTTCGAGGAGATTGCTATAGATAGCCTTCAGCCAGATAACCTTGCTGTCATTGTTTTTCCGGGGATGCTGGGATTACCTAGATCCTCTTAAATCTTCTTCACAGTGTCCCAATGGACAGCAATGGAGTATTTTCAGCTCATGGATCCTTTCTTTAGAATAATCTACCTAGGCAGCAATAGCTGTATTCAGTCTGAGCAAAAATGCCTTTTTTTTTTTTTTTTCTTTTTTTCACTAGGTCTTCCATTTAGTTATAGAGGCATAACATGTCTCTTGGCTGTATCTGAATTCAAAATAAGTGGCCTTTAATGTATTTAACAATACTGCTTTAAAATGGCCTAGGAAAGCTTTGCAGCGGAATTTGTTGCCTGGGAAGATAAGAGCGGGGAGAATAATTTCTGATTTTATGGCTGGAGTGCTGTATTAAGAGGTCTTCTCAGCTATTTTTTAGCAAATAAAAATATTCGGCTACTCACCACTTTTCTCCTCCAGGGAATCTCAGAGTCCTCCGCACTGGTTCCAGCCGAGGAACGTGCAAGGGATGTTATAAACAACCATTTACATAACTCTGCCGGCGCTAATATCATCAGTGACGCTGGCTGAGAAGGTCCACCTGACGGCACCAGGGCAGGAGGACAGGCGGAGATTCCCGTCCACTCTCATTCTGGCTACAAGACCATATATCCTCTGCCACTGGGCAACCCAGGGATTGGTACCTGCTGCCTTAATGCCATTTTCCTCCTTCTGTTTTCCGGGGAATAACTCAGTGCTTACAGTATCCCTTCCCCTTAGTTGCAGGAGACAGCATCTAATTGCCACATGTCATCATCCCGCCTGGCTCCACATCCAAAATCCCAGGTCAAAGCTGATTTTGTTATATTTTACCCCAAAGACAAATGTTTCTTTTCCTGGTGAGTGCTACGCTTTGACAAGAAAATTCTTATCCTAGGAGTACAGTGTGATTTGCAAGACCCAAAAAAAGGAAGCTTTCTTTCAAAAGTTAATGCACGAGCTTATGTGGAGAGCTGAAGGAAGAGAAGGGAAGGGAAGGGAAGGAAAGGAGAGAAAGAGATGCACACTAGCACTCCCTGGACTGTCAAGTAGGATGCATGCTTCACTAAGTAGTCATATGGCACTTTTCACCTTTCTAAGCAAGGATGCTTTTAAAGCCTCTATATCTGTCAGTCCTTGCTAACTCATGCACCCAAATGTGACACTGAATCTAGCATCTTCTGCCCATCTGCTGTATGGTACTGGCTGTAACTTCAGCGGCTGCATGCCTCCCGGTAATAGCCTACCTATCATTTTCCCAGGCAAAAGGATTCTGTTACTAGAAAACGCGATAAACAAATTTCCTAGAGGAAAAAGACTTCTGTAGAGTTTCTCCACTCCGATTGCTTTACTTGAAGCTGAGGCTTGCTATTCGTGCTGTTCCTTCAAAGCTCACTGTATTTTGATAAAGGACATCAGTGGCTGCAAACCCTTTCATCAAAGAGGCATTGACTATTTAATTTTACAGTTGTGGCTCTTTTCCACAAGGAATACGGAGAATTCATTAGTAATCACACATCAGAGAGTGCATCCACCTACATGTTCCTCTCCTTTGGCAATTGTATAATTACACAATCATCTCTTATCAAAGAAACTTTTCCCTTTAACTTCTACACAATAATTGCCCGTGGCTTCGCTTCCCTTTATCTCCCATGAAGAGAGGGAAACGCTAAAAAACACTTGTGTCGAGGGTTGCTCTGGTTTCCTTTAAACAGCAAAACACAGGGCATGGGCAGAGAGAAATGTTAATCTACTCCCGAAATCACAGAAAGTAAAACTCAACAAAAAAATCTTCCAGTCGGCAAGTGACAACCACGCGCTACATGGGTGAGAAGGAGCGGGACCCTCAAGCTGTCGCTGTTCTGTCTCTCTATATCGCTCCCTCTCTCGCTTTTTTAATTCCTTGTTGGCATTTTGTTATTAGTCCCCACACAGTAAACAACGGGTTGCAAATTCTGACAAAATGAACTGCTGAAAGGATTATTCATCCCTCCGCGAGATTGCTCTGTGAGCTGAGAGCTACATGCTCTGCATTCTGTGACTAAGATACAGTCCCATGTGTTTTCCCAGTTCAATCAAGTGTGCGAAGAACTGTCACAATAGTCCTTGATGCCAAGAAAATAAAATTTAGGGTAGAATGGGAAACCTGAGTTGCATTTTAATGGCATTTCGTTTGCACCTGTTTTCTCTACTCTTTGTTTATTTTATTCTTTTTTAATCTTTATTGACAATTCATTAAAGCCTTATCATCCTTCCCAACAGCAAAAGAAAAGGGAGTTGCTATTGTACCTGTCTGCATAATTGTTACTGAAGTGTTGTCAAATTCTTAGAAGTGGCTATATATCTTTCATGTCAGGCCACTGGGACTGATACAAAAACATTTCCAGGCTTCTGCTGGGTTTGGGGTTTGGGGTTTTTTTCTTGCCTTTAGAAGAAGACGTAAAAAGAACAAATAAGTCAAAATGATAAATTATGACAGAAAAAAAAAATATCAACATTTGAATTGCTTGATAATAGAGAGAGCACGGGGCTTGAGGGAAGATTAGAGCAGCATCAGGCAAGAACAGAACTGAAAGTTATTTAAAAGTGATAGAAACCCTCTAGGATCTGCAATCCCACCATTGTTTCCCTTTGGAAAAGCAGTTTTCAGAAGCTCCAATTAACCTTAATTGAATTCTGCCTTAGCAATATCTAGAATTTTAATTGACTGGGAAGGTGATCATAAATCTCTGTTCAAAATACAGCTTGGCCATTAGCAATTCCCAGAATGGCCAAAAAGAGTATCACAGAGAAGGACTTGTCTATTCTGCAGGTAAGGCTGCCTCTAGACTATAAAACAAACATTCAGAAGGGAAAATCTCAGTAGCAAAAGCCAGTCTTGCGAGTAGTCATTTTCTCCAGCGCTGATAGCTATAAGTAAGAACCAGTGACTCCCGCAACCAACGTATTTGTGTACGTACCGTCCACAGCATCCTTAAAGGTTGTTTATCCCATCTCTCGCTTGCCTTCCTCTGCTCTTACATTTGGCTCTAGTGCTGGGTGTTTAGCTTCCACTTTAAACGTAATCGCATCTTGCTTCTCCGGTGCTGGCCTCCATTACTTACATGCTTGTCTCTCACATATTCTGCTTGTTCACTTTTAGGTCAGGTTACTTTCAATCTGGCTGATATTCAGCTGTTCTGGAGATCTGGCGTTTGCGAATAAAACTCTGCAAGGTCGCTGCACTCACGGTATTGAATTGCAATGGCTTTCAAGTGCCTAATTCCTTTTCAAAACCTGCCCTTGATCACCTTGCCTTAGCCCATACTTTTGGTCTTGGAGAGATCTCACAAACGTCTTAGCCCTCAGCCATCAAAAGACTCCTACTAGCCGCCCTGCACCACTACGACACGTGGAAAGGAGCTATTTTGCCAGTGCTAAGTACACATTTCTTGACCCTGAACTGACAGTCCAACTGCAGAGGGACAAAAGAGATGACTACCGACACCACAGACTTCTGACAGGACAGTGATTTGGTAAGGGTTGAGGGCTTTGATCCTTGGTGGATACAGATACAGCCCGTGCAAGGACTCTGGTATCTCTGTCTTGGGTTTCCTGAACAAAAATACAGCACGCATTGTTTTGTGCTATGCAAGCCTGCTGCACGGAAAACACATCTAACACAATGTATGTGCTATACAGTCAAATTGCTTATGCACAGTGGCCATTTACAGATGCCTGGGAAGAGAAGGTGGCCTCATCTGTTCTCCCCATTAACCCACACAGGGCAAGAGCTATGCTAGGAAGAAAATACCTTGTGTATGTATCTTTATGGACACGCTAGCACAACAGCATTTTTCGTGATAAGGAGGCAGAGAGTATCTCTGTGTCTGCAGGGTTGTGTCCCACCACTATGAACTCAACACATCCTGAAGGTCCCACGAAAAGGGCGCATTCAACCCCTCTCCTCGCACCTACACCGGGCTCTCCCAGCCCACGGCAAGGCGGTTTTAAAGAGGGCTGTGAGTTCAGTCTCATCTGAAGACCTACCAAGCAGGTAGGTCTTACAGTGTTCACGATCATCAAAGCACTTCGTAGCACGGCCATTAACCCTCACAACACCCCTGGCCAGCAGGCAATTACTGCTATCACAATTATTGCAGATGAATGAGCTAACAGAGAGTGAGTCTGGGGAGAAAGGGAGCAAACACAGGCACCAACACTCAGATATTCGCACCTGCGCATCAGGACGTGCCGGCTATTTCTAGGTCCTAGTAAGGTAAGCGGGTGGTAGAAGTCCTCAGCACCTCTGAAAAGTCAAAGGTGCTCAGTTAGACGTAAAAGGGAGGCCTTAATGACGTCGTTAGTGCTACAGTAATCAGAAGGACAAGCAAAAGTTCCTGAGGTCTTTTTCTTCACTGCAGGATATAAATCCTTTTTACGTTAGCAGGAATTGATGTCATGCAGGAAAAAGATAGGACCTTAGGTTCTAGCTCTGCACGCAGGCAGCATCTCCTCTCTCCTTCTCTTCAACTTTTCCCTTTCTCAAAATAAAAGCAGCAAGAATAGTGACTCGCTACTGTTTCTGTAGCCACAGATTGGATTTAGACAGGAATGACTGATTAAAAGTTGTGAATTAAGGTGATTTTGCTGACTCTGTGAAATTGCCAGTAGAGGAGGCAGGGCAGCTCAGTGACAGAGCTGGAAAACACATTAGAGTGAAGTTCAGATTGCAAGCAGCTGTATTGAGCAGAGAGGCCAGTAAAGAAAAGAAACAAGATTGTGATCATATTAAGAAGTTTTAATAGACTGAAAGAGCTAGACACAAAGGAAAATCAGGCATCAGAAGTAAAACCTGCTTCAAGATCAAAAGAGAGCAAAGAAGAGACAGAAGGGAGCCAAGTGACTCAAGTTATCTCACCTCGGCGAGAAGCTGTCCAGCCACCCAGCTGGGACTCAGGCAGGGCTCAGAGAGAGGTGGAAACAAAATGCCAACAGCACGGAGAAAGACAGTTTACGGACCGAAGTACAAGACGTTGTACGGATAAGCCCAAGGCTGAGCGCACGATATATATGCAGTACAGCAGCATCAAGATTCATTAAAGCAAAGTTCAGCTTGGGAAAAGCAGAACTGCTACACTGATCAGTGAGCAAGAGACAGGAATAATTTTCAAGTTCTCCATGTGATTACCTCACCTTACAGCAGAGGGTTTTCCCTTAAAGAAGGGTGATTTTGTGAACTGCTGGCAATGGTAACTCCACACAACTTGCAAACATTTTCCAAATAAATTTTCAAAATAAAATACAGTAGACATCTTCAGAGCATCACAACTACACAGAAGGAGACTTCATTTGGAAATACCATCATCATGTGCAAGTGCACAGGATTCACAAGAGAACAGAGCTATGCGACACAACTTGGATCTTTTATTACACATAGGAAGGTTAGGGTAGGAGCCATCACAGCTGATTCGGAATTTATCACCTACCTTTGTAGGGGATGCTTCCTGCAAAGACTGTAATGGAAGCCCAGCCAGCTAGTTTACATCAGGCATTCAACTCAGTAAAGTCAGCTCCAGAGGAAAGCTCACACACGTCCACAGATCTAAATTAAAACCCGTTATAAAGGCAACAGTTCAGTTCAAAACCAAATGGATTTATAATGAAAATTAATAAAGAATACTTGTCTCATACAGTCTTTCTCATGATGGCCCTGTCACAGTACCAGACAATGGAAGCAACAGTATTTATTCCAGTTTTTAAACGGGAAATTTGAGGCAAGGAGCGATTAGTCCTGTGCCACCTCCCAGGTCAGTAACTAAGCTGAAATCGGACCCAAGCGATCTCGGTCAGCAGCACAGGCCAGCCAGGAGCCACACTGCCTCCCAGATGCTAAGGGAGATGCTCTGCGGTAGATAATTAACCTCACAAATCCACACCAAGCTTTAGTTTTCCCTTTCCAGAAAGAGGAGGGAAGACTCAGGATGGCCGTTCAGTGGAAAGCTCCCTTTCTTCAAAAGACTGAATTGGAGAGAGAAGAATTTGGCACGCCATAGCAAGATCTTTGTGTCAAGGCTGCATGTAACGAAGCCTAGTGTACTGTGGTTGGGAGCAAAGATTTAACAGCCTATATCCAAGGTGGCTGCATAAAGCAGCGCATTACGGTGGAAGCTGAATGCACTCTGGAAACGATCAAATGAGTTACAGTCCATACCTAGAGGATGCTCCAAACTGAAAGTGCCTTTAAAAAAAAAAAAGTTTAGAAAGTGCCTTTAATGGTGTCGGTAGGAGTGGAGGGTGACACTCATGACAGGTAGTTTGATGTTGCATGGAGCCCTTGGCCCCAGAGCATCTGCAATCTCCCTACATATTGATTTTATGGTGTTTTTCCACTTGTCTAAAGCCCGAGTGCCTTGCAAAGGACTCCGCCTTCTCTCCAGGGCTCATCAAGAACAGGAGGAAAGCGTGCCTTCGCCAAGGCCGCAGGACGGTGCCTGACAGCAGAGACCTTTGCCCGGGTATCCTCTACTCCAGCCATCGCCATCCCTCTTCGGCCTCAGAAACCCATCAGTTAAGTCAGCCACCGGCGAAGGAGGCAGGCAACAAGCAGGCTGAGCATGTCGCTGGGACGTGCCCAAGGAGCGGGCAAGCCCTCGAGGGGTCAAGTCCTCCCCGAGCTCAGCACCACCGCATCCGCACTGCCGATCTCGGAGGAGTCGCAAAAGCCTCCTCCCAGACTGAAGTGATGGGCGTCTACACCTAGGAGCAACCTGAGGACCAAGAGGAATTCCGCAGCAGGCACCGCACCCGCACGCATCAGGTACACACCTGCCTGCATTTCATCCCAAAACCCAGGGAAGCGGCAAACGGAGCCGGAGGTCTGCTCAGGCAGTTCCACAGCTGACTGGCACTGTCAGCCCACAGACCTCCGCCCCCGCTGGCTGCGAGCTCAGGTCCCAGTGGGAGCTCCCACTTCAGAAGAATAACTGATGTGGAGGGCTTTTCTCATGTCAGCTCAGCGACCGGTTTCTGCAGCCGGGGAGGGGGCAGCGGGAAAAGCAGCCTGCCCCAGTGCCTGCCCCCGCCACCAGTACAGGGGTGCGGGTGCCCGTGGTGGGGACCAGGCGTCACGCAGGAGGGAAGGCAGCGGTAAAACAGTGCAGCCTGCCGGAGTTAAGTGGCTTTTCTGACTTTAACATCTCTGCAAAGGCGGCCTAGGAAGGAAAAGCAATTTTCCGGTTGTGTTTCTTTGTGCTGCGTAAGAGGGTGCCAAGGATGTTCTTGAGCTTCTTTCACACTGGCCAATTTCTCCCCGGTGTTTCAATGTATTTTTACCTACCCCATTTTTCTTAGAAGGATTTAGGGAAAAGAGGTGGAAGGGAAGGATTATTATTTTAGCTACTCCTACTGAAAACCGAGTGGTTGTTCCTAAGAGCACGTAGCGTATATCAGGTGCTTTGTGTATTTTCCTCACCCCTTCCCTAACTCCCAGTGACAAGGAGAAGAGCTGTCTCTGCACACCCCGGCTGCTTCTTTGAGAGCTGAGACATTTCTGTTGCCTCCAGGGAAACAGAGTGAAGAGCAAACCTCATACCCCTGGTATTTCTGATTTTACAAAGACAGAAGGACATTTGCAAGCTTTTCTCGTGTGTCACAAGGGAGCAGAAAGGATTAAAAACACGGACCTGTTTTCTCCTCCTGTTACTTTTAAGAGTCTCTCAGCCCTCGAACCTATTTATGTGCAGGACAAGCCAAGGCACACAGGGGCAGCCCAACCTGCCACGCATTAAAGGATGTTTTGGAGGTACGGGCCTGCTGGACGAGTGATCCAGGCAAGTGACCTGACAGTGACAGCACAGGAGGCGTCCTGGGCTTCGGACAAGCATGGGAGGGAAGGACAGAGGACCAAAAAAAAACCGGTCAGCCCCACCTTCTCTCCCCATTCCGCAGGCCTGCTGGCACACAGAGCCCAGCCCTCCCTCTCCGGGCAGCGTCGCCTTCCAAAACATCCAGACCCCAGCCAAGAGAGCGTTCACATATGACTACATTTTCTACAGTATCTTTCATAAAGCAGGTTATTATTTTTCTGGCACCTCACTCATGAGCTACTGAGCAATGGGCAGGTTTTGCTCTTTGCTGGTAACAGCTGTACATTTATGACACAGGCATATCGATTGCATCTCCATAGCACCCAAATTCAGTTCTTCTAATAGAAGTTTTGTTGTTGTTGTTGTTGTTGTTGTTTTCCCCAGCATACCAAGAATGTCTCTTTTAAAATATATCTAGCTTGTTTGGTATCATGGATGGTCTATTTCTCCGGCAGTAAAATATCCACTCTGTCATCAGGTTCCGAGTTGAAATCAATCCAGAAATACAATGTTAGTTCAATAATGACCCACTTCAGCAGAATAAATCATTGCTTACCTCACCGCAAGCGCAGCTCGCGCTGCACCCAGTCACCTATTTGGAACCCATTACTCCCTATAATCAACAGCGCAGCTGTTCGGGGGGCTGCTCTCTTCCCTTCCTACACGGGAATACGCATGATCTCACCCGCTCCCTTTTAAGCGCCTGTGGATATTTGATGCTCAGCTACAAGGGTCGCATAATGGAGGCAATGCATCTTCAGTGAAGAAAAATGACAGTCAGAATAAGAAGACTAAACCAATTCATCACTTAATGCAAAGCATTATTGTGCTGCAACCAGAGCATCGCACCGGGATTGATTACAAACAAGATGACACCTCCCTATGGACTGTCTGCTATATTATTATAAATAAATACCCATTCATTTTGGAGTCTGTATTACTGCAGAGGATAGATTATACCTCAGGTACACAGTAAATATCCCATTGAGTACAATGTCCCTTCCTCGCCAACAAATGAGTTTTGTCTCACATAATACAGTTTCGTAAACAAGATAAGGGAACAGAGAAACACCAAGAGACGGAGATCTGCAAAAAGCTCAACTGATATTAAGGAGCTATTTCCATGAAGGACATGCTAAAAATTCAGTGGCTCGCTGTTAGAGGGGAGTCGGGGGGGGCAGCTGCAGAAGGCTCGTCCTTGCTCCTGAAAGGGAGCGAGCCCTAAAAAGCTTCCCCAGTCCTCCAGACGTCACTGAGACAAAAGCAAACCCTGCTGGTTTCCAACATCTAGCAGCTCGCGCTAACCAGCTCTAATCAGGCATGCCGCAGCATTCAGAAAAATAAAATAAGAGCAGTTTAAAAGGCTGCGTCCTGAAAAGTGAACAGCCTGGGAAAAATCTGGCTTGTCTTTATCTCCTTCCCCCCCTCTGCCTGCTGAGCCATCATGTCTGGGTGCCGGCAGAGCAATCCCTGCCCAGCACAGCCCAGGCACCTCCTGCTCCCCTCAGCCACCACCCGGGCCAGATGCGGATGCTCCTGCTCAAATATTGGGCCACGGCTTGGCAAACACAAGAAGAGCTGGTTAAAGGAATACCATGACAAATACGCATTATTTATTGACCGTTACTCTTATTTACCCTAGGGGTTTTAAGCACTCTCTGCACCCAGGAGACAGTATTTTAAGCCAAGAGCAAAAGCATCGCCATCAGCTCTGCTCTCAGTGCCCGTGCTTGGGTCAGAGCAAGGCTACGCCTGCAGCCCCGCAGCTCCGGCAGTTCTCTGCTCACGTACTCGCGCTGCAAAAAGAAATACCTTCTTTCCTCTTCCGTGCTACTCGGTCGGCCTCCAATGGTTTGCAAGGTCTGAGGCTTATTTGTGCAGCGCTCTGCCAGCCGCACACGGGTTGCGACAGCCCCTGAAAGTCCAGTGACGAGGGGAAAAAAATAATAATAGCTTTTATCAGTCTTCCACACATCGGGGAAGGGGTGACACCCATGCTGGGCCACCCACAGATGCGGGCTGGGGGGAAACGTCACCTCCACGATTCACAAGGTGATCGGCAAGACTGGAAGTGTTGCACGCGAGCGTGGCGATTGCACCCTTCGCCTTCCAGGCAAGCCGGTGCCAGGCAGTTTGGTGGGCAAGGGGGAGACTCCTCTGAAAAAACTAAAGCTTCTCACTTCACAGGCATTTATTCCGTCTGCAAGGGACCGGGAAGCTCAACGTTTGCTTGCATTTTGGCTACCAAAGCCCAGCTGAGCCTGTGGGTGGGCTTTAAGAGTACAAAGAAATGGATGAAAAGTCACGACAAAAGTGCTGGAGCAGGAGCACGGTGCTGGTGGGGTCCCTCACCCCTGCTCAGCCGGGAGAGGAGGGGGCAGCCCTGCGTGGGGGCATGCCGGCGCTCGCCGGCTGATGCCGTTTGTCCCTCTGCACCTCTTCGCTCTCCTCTTATTCCCGGCTGGTCGCATGACATCTACTGGCTCCTTCCAAGAGGCCTCAAGACGATGGCACCAGAGGTGGGGGAATATTGCCATTAGAAAGCTGCAAGAAATAAATAAAATACGTTTGCCACGAATGGTCAAGCTGTGGCGTTGGGGTTTTCCCCTCATTTTTCTCCTCACTGACTGGATTGCCAGACAGATCTACGGAAGCCAGCTCAGAAAAGATCGTTGCCCAGCTCTAGCGTTTTGCACTACCCTTGATGCTCATGCCTTTCATCCTTCCTTTCCCCAAACTGAACAAGTGAAAACCTTCGAGATGCCTTTGGGTTTGGGTATGTCAAAAAGAGAAAAATCCTCAACCTTCCCACGCCCTCTACAAAACAAATAAGAATCGTCCCATTTCACAGATAAGGAGACTGAAAAAACAGCCAACAGACTGGAGCCTGACAGAACTAAAGAAGTCGCGGAAAAGCAAGGAAATCATCCAGATTTGCAGCTGCCAAAGCCCGTGCCTTGCTGTCATTCCCCAGGGAAGCCTCACACATGCAGGAGAACAGCTTTGAAAAGCAACAGTATTGTTTGCTAATGTTGGTAGCAGAATATAAAGCGGAAACAAAAGCAGTATTTTTCTTCCCCTCTCCATCCCCTCCTTTTTTATATTTCCCGTCGCTTTACCAGCAGAGAAACACTTCCCTATGCAGGCACAGAAAAAGTGAAGATAATCAGGCAATTTTCCATCTCCAATCAAAATGGCAACTTTCCCTTTGATTATAAATTCCAAATAAAATGAATATTGTTCCGTTTCCTTTGAATGTTTTACAAAGAGCAATTGCTGGGTTTCAGTCGTGTCTGCCGGCTTCCTCCCTACACATTATTTTCACTCCAGGCCTTTCCAGGCATGTTTCGTAAAAGCATTAACTGATATTCATCCGACACGGAGCTGCTCTTTCCATTTCTCTTTCAGTTGAACAGAACCCTACAGACCATGGTGAGGACGATTTCAAGCCATCGTGCTGTTTCATATACCCTTGGTCTCTTCTTTCTGTGCAAGAGAAACCTGTCATAGAAAGATGAGGCATAAAACCCGGCACCGGCAGGCACCCTTCATCTCCCCCTTCACGTGGGGCGCATCCTTCCAGCCCGCAGCCGGTATCTGGGGCTCCGCTGTGCCCTTACCAAGATTAAAGAGGAAAGAGGAGGCGAGTTCAGAGGTTGCACGGCTCATTGCACTACTGCGAAAAGTCCCCCTGCAGCTCTTTTATGCTAATGAAAGCGGAGTAGGAAAATTTTGCTAAGTAGCTAATATGAGAAGAGAGACAAATTGTAGTAAAGCACAATCCAAGTGCTTTGTGTCCCTACGCGCACCTCGGAAACAGCCCCAAAGTTTGCATTAGATCAAGGGTTCTGCTTGCATCCTAGTAAACAAAAAAAAAAAATAAGAGAGCCACCGCACTTCATTGCTAGGTCTGCAAGCGTCATACCGAGGGATTCGGTACCTGTCCCCCGCTCCACCAAGGGGGGAGCAGAGCTGCTGAAGAAATCGGTTACATCAGACATGCAAGGGGATGTAATTCAAGCACACAAGTCCCATCCAAGGCCTTACTGAATGGGTAAGACCACTTGTGAGATCTGCACCTGGGTGGCAGTGTTGACTATTTCCGAATTTCACAGTATTCAAGTGCCAGGAGATCAAAGGGAGCTCGATGAGACCAGCTCACCCCCTTCCTACACGTATTAGCCAAGTCACAAGAAAACAGCGAGCAACGCACCGCAAATGCTCTCTGCTCTGTGCCCGGGGCTGACGTACGGCACAGCGGGAGGGGGGCAGAAACAGTCCGGAGCCAGATAAGGAGAGATGTGACGCCCAGGTGAGACCTGAGAAGAGGGACCAGGTAGCCCGCTCGCCTCTTTCTCATGAGCATCTCTCCTTGTTGCCGGTCACCCTGCATCCCCGCAGGTCACCAAGTTGAGTCACGGAGTGAAAACACCTGGGTTTTCACCTTACCTTTGCATGAGGCTATCAGTGTAAGGCACGAGGGGGGATGTGTGTCATCCCTTAGGGGGTGGGGGGAAAAACAAAAAAAGAAAAAAAAAAGGCCACGTGGTAAAATAAAGGCGGATCTGGCACAGCAGTGTGTTTATATGCTCTACTGCCTGCCAAACCGAAAAGAAGCAATATTCCCAGTGTGGCAAAGCCCAGCTCTCAACACTCTCTTCCAAGTTAAAAATCTTTAAGGAAGCAAATTTTGTAATTTCAAGGACATCTGTGATGCTAAACCCACACCAGAATGTAAATAAAATGTAGCAAAAGCCAGACTTGCCTTGTTATCAGCTCTGCCTAAAGCGCTATTTATTAGTGTCATAACTAGCTGGCTGAAGCATCCTTAGAATTGACTAAAAACCTGGATGAAAAGGAGGAGGAAGAATGGCATTACGCCACACAGGAAATGTTTATTCTTTCCAGCTAAGACACCACAAACGCAGAGGGTAACATAGCCAGCAAAAACCACCCATCGCACACGCTCTTATTTCTTTGTAGTCTATTCATCCTGTCAGCGTAATTAAAGGGTTAATTAAAATTCTCCACAACTCAGAAAGATTTTTTTAAAAAGGAACTCCAGGTGAAAATTGTTCCTTCATTCACTGCAGTCAGTGGACTTTTTCTTCCTTACTATTATTTTCGGTCTGTGCCCTGAGAGAAAGAAGATTAAAGCACGCTCAATCCTACCACCTGCACTTTGCAAAGGCGAGGACAGATGAAGGCGAGATGGCCACCAGCCTCCCATGCCTTGCTTAAAAAGGGCTATCACAGTCTTCATTTTCCCAAGCAGCGCTGAATGTCTCCGCTTGCAAACTGTAGGGGGATAAAGAAGAGGAAAACCTTCTTCTTTTGGATGTAATTGAAAATATGGTTTCCAGTCACTTACACACCCTCTCCAAATAGCTTGCTTTTTTTTTTTTTTCGTAATTTAATCATCCCTTCCGCTGGCTTCTGAAATTCTCTGTACAGACAGTGACATCTAGTGAAGGAAAACTGAACTTGTGCAGACACTGTGCTGCACCTGCAAGAGTCGAGATGGGGATTTGGAAATGCTGGAAGGGAGATCGCCAAGGGTCACTTGCAAACAAGGCTGAATTACAGCCCAGCAGAAACTCGTTTATTCACCTAGCAACAAAAAATTGAGTGCTTGCAAGGCACTGCATTTCACCTGCCTGGGGGGAAAAAAAAAAAAAAGAAAAAAGAAATTGAAAGCAAGGCTGAGTTCATAGGACATTTCTGATTGCTGGAGGGGCTGCCAAGCACTGGCTGAAGCCTACAGATGCGTGGAAGGAGGCAGTGGTAGATCCCATCCTTATAATTATACCTGCGACAGGTACATCTGCAGCTGCTGCAGTGCCAAAACGCTGGGTGGCAACCCCAGCCTTTGCACCCCGGACAACATAATGAAACTTCTGTCCCCATGATTGCAATTACTGGAGCTAATTTTGTCGGGGAAGCAGCCTGGGATAACTTGATCGGCTGTTGTGGAGTGACGAGAACTTGAATCTTTCTCATTGCTGCTATTAAAGAGCCACGGCCCTCTCCACCCCGCAGCCACGCGAGTCTTCCCGAGCACCCGCCTTGAATCCTTGCATGCAAATAGCTCTTAATGAGCCCCATGCCTTTTCTCATGTTGGAAGAAGTATTTCTCTGACAGCAGAGGCATATACATTTGGGACTAAGCAGAACAGTTCAGCTGTGAGCTGGGTAACAGGCAACGGTGCTCGGGGGACTCAGGGGGAGAGTTCAAGTTCTCAGCATCGCAATTAGCCTGAACATTTTGAGAACAGCTCTGCCCTACCTCCTCCGCCAGGATTTTCCTCCCGAGCCTGACAAGTTAGTGATGGAAACGAAAAACAGATCCCATCTCTGCCACAGGTGCCCCTCACGCAGCTGTAAAGGTCCAGGAGAGGAGAGAGCAGGCTCCCAAAGCCGGAGGGAGGGCTGGGGTACGGACAGCATGCCGACTGCCCACCTGGGAGCCCACTGCCTTCAAACCGCTGCCAAGGTGGTGGACACCAAAAGAAAAAAAAAAAAAACAAACAGTTGGCAAATTCACCTGGAGCCGATACCGGGGCTGTCACCAACGCGAGGAGGTGCTCTTACACATCCAATGATCTCTTAGCATTTGGGGGAATGAAAGGGGATAAGTTTGCAGCACCAGGAATGGGGAGGGGGTTACTACAAGGAGAGAAACTCTAAAAAGAAGAGGGAGACGAGCCAAAAGAGAAAGAAACAAGCTAAGGGACAGGAACGGCAGCGCTTCCGAGCACAGACATGGCTGCTCTTGTGGCAGCGCAAAATAAAGCAGAAGATACTGCAGTGATCATGAGGGCAATCGATAAAATGTACCCGCTATCTCTGACGTCTGCGCAAACAGCCCAGTGAGCACCGCTGGGAGTCACAGGTGCCGGGAGGTGCTGCCGGCACATATCTCCGATTCCACGAGAAGCCCATCCAATTCCCAGGCTGAGCCCAGGATCCCTGCGCTGGATGAAGGCAGCCCCCAGCACGCTCGGGAAGAGCGGGCAGCACTGCACTTGTCTCAAAGCAACCCGACAGCGGGGCAGTAGTCAGGAAAATGCATCAAATAGAAACTGCAGCAAATGCTATTAGAAAAAGAAATAGCCCCAGGGTCCCAGCACCCCCACCCCGTCACCCAGACTCCCGGGGTCGCAGCAACCCCCCACCCGCAGCTAAGGCAGCGTCACCTCTCCCTGCAAGCGGCCTTAGCGGGGCATTGCCACATCATCAGAGCAAAGACATGCTTTTTTACGTATTTATTTTTAATTAAAAATAAGCTGCTGCGGAGTTCACCATCTATCTCAGCGGAAGGTGCTGAAGGACTTGGACACAATTTGCTGGAAAAGGCACAGTGCTTACTAACCAAGGTGTTTTGGAAAAGCCCCTGCTCTGCCATACACCTACACGTGCAGCTGTGGAATCAGCCCAGCTGTGCTGAGCTCCCCAAGCCAGCTCGGGCCACCACCACCACCACCACGCAGTTAAAGCAACGCGGGGCTCATGCTCACATGCTGAAAGCTACAAAAAACACATACAAAACTCATCCCATGACCTAAAGCCATCAGACACATGAGCTTGTTGTTTTTCCCTTCAAAACAGCCTCGGGCTATGTTTATTTTTCAGTCAAACCCCACTGTTTTCCAGACGAGGAAATATGTGCAGAGCCTGCCTGAGTTCTCACAAGTGGGGCCAGCTCTGCCCTTTGCCTAACACCTCACCTGGAGATGCAGCAGCATTTCATTTATCCTACTTGTCTCAGAAAATAGAAATGGAGCTGGCCGCCTTCTTCACTCTCAGCCATTTAAATTAAGATGATAGCATAGGTGGTAAGGTTTCCTTCAAGAGGAGAGAGACCATTGCAACTTAGAGCGGTACAATCATGTCGTTTCCGGAGTACAATCAAATGGCAATTTCCTACATTTACCAGAAAAGTCAGCATTGCAATTGCAGAAAGTTTGAGGACAACATGAAGTTGGCTGTGCCTACCAACAGCAGCCAGACAGGGGTCCGGTCAGTGGTGATTTATGGGTTTTTCTTCCTGTATATGTCTGCCCCTGTGTATACTGTACAAAGAATAAGTGCTGCCAGGAGTGCTAAATCCTAACCTCAAGCCAGGATGCTGCCCTTTGACAGTGCCCCAAAACCCCCAAGCTGGAACAAAAGTCAGACCTTTACTTCGCTAGACTTTGGATCTGGAATGGCACCGCAGGAGGGATGCTCAGTTTGGTCACAGACAGTGAAAAAGCCAGCCTTTCCCCTCCAGGACACACATTTGAGCCTCGCTGAAGTCACTAATGATCAACCACCCCAGCTTCGCTGCACTCGTAAGCACATTTTTCGGTCCACAGGTTTGCTCTGTGCCGGGCTGCCTCCGAGTCGCCCTCCAGTCCTCTCCCCCATAAGCTTCAGTGACCAGGGCTTGTTGTCCACCTCACGGGGGAATTCGCTGCCGTCCTGGACCCGGCTCAGTGGAGGAGAAATGGATTTAGCCTTGAAGAAGGTTCCATTTTCTCAAGGTGGAAGGGTGAAGGGGTTTTCACAGGGTAGTCTCTGCTTCCATGTGAAGGACAAGTTGTTCAAAACTGCCTCTCAGCCTGAAATCACCCCCAAATTCTCATCTTCTCCCCCCCCCCCCCCCGCTTTTTTAAATACCACATTCTTGGATCTATTGCACGACTCTTTCTCTGCCCTCTCCTCATCAGCCACCGAGTGCATCACTAGTTCATATCGAGAAGCCGAGGCTGAAATGTCACATAAACACCCACCTTCAGCAGGAGCACATGAGAATCCCAGGCAACTCACCAACACTTCCACCAAGTAGTAAAGGGGTAATAAACCCAGTATCATTTGCTGCCTCAGAGCACCTCTCTGGCTTCAGCCAGCTCCGTAAGTCACACGCTGCCCGCTCCACGCCTTACCCCCAGGATCTGGAGATGGAGGTGGCATCAGCTCCAAAAGCCAGGTCTGAGCTGCGGTGACAGACCAAACCCCAGGGTGGTAAAGCACTGAAACGAACAGGCTAAAGAGGAGTCAGGGCAGACTGACATACGGCAATGGAGGGAGTCAGTATTTCCCCTGAAGACAGCCGTGCCAGGCAGAGCGTTGCCTTCCTGCTGCAGGGATCAGCATCCGACTGTGCCTTTCTCTGTAAATTGTCTTCTGGACTTAGAGCTACTGCAAGTCTATTACTGAGAGCCTGCATCAATCCCCTAATATATCTGGGATACAGAGGCAAAATTAGAATTTATTTCAAAGAAAGAAACTAGAATATAATGAATTCAGAAAGCCTAGCTGCTCTCTGAGGAAAACAACAGCAGTTTCACCCAAACTCCAGCGTGGACCTGCAGAGGGAAGAGTACTTTTCTTATGTCTCAGAAAGCTGCCCCGGAAGGACAAAATCTACTCATAATTAGATCTATGTTTGATGCATTACAAGTAGGCAATTCACAGAGGAATTTGCTATTGAATACACAGAACATTTTTGCAGGGTGCAAAATCTATTCGAGGCACGGCCCAGGTGGCATTTGCCATGACTTGCCTGCATTACCTCGGCGAAACAACCCCTCCGGCACACAGCTGGTGAGAGGAGACAGTCCAGCCAGCCGCGTGGGAAGCTGCCAGCTACCAACCCTTGCCTTCACGGCTGGGGATTAGCAAAACCTCAAGCTTTGCCAGCTCACCTGCCCCAGCCCAGGGCAGCGGGGCCGGGGGCTGCTCAGCTACGCGCAACGCGGCGCCCAGGGCGGCTGCGGAAAGAGCGCGAAGCCCAAAACCCCTTCAGATGCCTAAAAGGGAGCCTCTGATTTGGCACCTCCACTGGCACCAAGAGCTTCCCAGCCCGAATTTCGGGCTCCCTGACTCCTGCCGAGGCCGGTCAGAGCCGAGCAAAGCCTCCGTGCTGGGGAGACCCAGAGGGCAAAGCACCCCAGAGCCTCGCCGGCCGGGTTACGAAAGTCATTGGGGGGGGGCACGCCGGTACAGGGGCACTTGCACAACCAGCCAGGACCAGTGACGTGAGGCGGAGCTGGATGCCAGCCAGGGCTGGATGCCGGCCGGGCAGTGGGAGCTGCCCGCAGCCCTGCCTCCGGTGCAGCCCAACCACCGCGCCACGGCCGAGCACACCCCCGGGGGGAAAGTCCGGCCCCGGGCTTGGTTGCCGGTTCCACCGCTCCAGCCTCTCTGCCATTACAAATTTACCAGCTGGAAACTGATGACTGGCAAGTTTATTTACCGAGACGCCAAGGTAGCATGAAACCAGGGTAATACAGCATGAAAAACAGAAGTTGCATTTATTTTCTAAGACGAACATTAACACCATTTTACCTGAAGAGCGCGGTGCCCGGACAACGATCCTCAGCATCGCCACGTCAAAGACAACAGTTCTCTGTCAGCGCCCATCGCTTTGCTTTTCAAGAGAATCCCCGACAGCAGCAATATAGCTTAGTACATAAATATCCCGTGTGTGATTTGCAGAGCAGCTTCCAAAATACAGTTACTCAGATCGGAAAACTCTGGGACTCCGATTTGTAACGGTTTAGATCAGGCAGGGTATAAGTATTGCACCCCTACCACTGGAAAAGCAGCTGAGCCTGCTCAAACGGGACTGGAAACGGGACACTGGATGATCTCAAGGGCTTCAACAGTCAGGTGGTGAGATGGTCAGGTCTCCAGGTGAGCCCTATTACACTTCACCTCTCAGTCTCAAACCTGCTAACGAGCAACACAACCTGCACAAGCAACACACACGCTGAGAGGGCCCATGCCCAGGTTTGTCGCAGGCCACACGGCAGTCGGTCAGCAGAGATGCTCACCTTCAAAGCCAGGCAGATATTCTCTACCCCAGACCACAGCTGCCCAGTGCATAAGGGCAGGAGCACGGGACGGTCCTTCACCGCCCCTTAGCAATGCCAGGGTGAAGTTCCATACTAAAAAAACTGTACAAAACCAGAGTTAAAGCTCTCTGGCATGGCCCTTCTCACTCCTCCCCCCTCCTCAGCTCAGGCGCACCATCCCAGTAAGCTGGAATTTCAGCCCCTGCTCGGAGTTTATTTTCTTGACGCAGGAATCAAATACATCATTTTGCAATCTGCTGAAAAGGGAAGGAAGAGCAGATCCCAGCCAGGCCTCCCAGAGAGGAGAGGAAGAAAGTCCTCTACACAGCCTGTCCCCAAAACCTGCGCTTCCTCTGACACAATGGAAGACGCTAAACCCATCTGAGGTCACGCTCCTCCCAGGAGAGATCCATTTGCACCTTGAAGGGGAAGAAGGAAGGAAAAACAATGCTCACACCAAGACGACTCTCCTTACCTTGACCTAAGACACCCTCGCTCCCAAAACAGCCACCGGGAAGGAGGCTGAATCTTCTCCCCCTTGGAGCACGTGGCAAAGAGCAGGGTTTGCAGACCACCTCCAAATGGACAGCAGGGAGGGCCTGGCCACCAGCTGCAATTAATGGTGCTAATGGGCAGCCCCAGCCTAAACTCCTCCTGCCTCTAAATGCCTGTGTGCCGGGAAGCCCGTGACCACCGGGGGCTCCACAAGGCCAGCACCTCCGCTGATTTGGGCTCTGGAAAAGCATCGATCGATGTTGTGCAAATCCCAGGCTCTTCATGGCGCTCACTCTCACCTGCCTCCCATTTGCCCCGTGCTCTCGGTAGAGGCAGGTGAACCGCTCCTGCACCACTAAGGGCTCCGGTACCTGCCAGTGGGTCAGGGGAACACGGCAGCCCTACCGGTCCTTGCAGAGCCGGGCCTTTCTAGAGTCCTCCAAAAACGATGTCACCATCTGATAGCTGTTCAGAAGCTACCACCAAAACGCTGATGGTCACACTGACGTCCTAACTGGACAACGCGCCCATTTCTGTCTGTCGGAAGACAGACTAAAGGTTGAACGGAAATAATTTCCCCCCTGTGCTAAATGGAAATGAGTTGTCCTCCCCTTCCTCAGATGCTGGCAAGCACGAGAGCACAAGTGGCTGCAGTGGCTCTAAAGAGAGCTATTCACACACCAATCCCCTTCAACGTCACTAGCATTGTAAAAGGAAATTAAAATGGCTTTGCCCCAAGAAGCTAGGTGGCAGGTCTTCGGAGCATAAATAATTATTCAAAAAATTATTAAGTGTCCGAAAATAGATTCAGAGAGTTACTGAGCAAGTCAAGCCAAAGGCTGGCTGCCGCATGTAGAAGTCTTGGAAATTTTGATTCAACAGGCAGACACCTCTTCGGCAGATGCCCTCTTCTAAATATGAAGAACTCTATTTAATCATCTGCGCTGCAGTGTATGTTCGTATCTGAGATGAAGTGACATGCATGTTTATTTAACGAGATGTCAGCATTGTCACTATCATTCCCTCTCTCCTCCTTAGCTGCGTGGAAGACTTTACCATCTGCTGCCCAGACTTATTGCTACTCATTTCTCAGTGAGACAGATATTGGGTTAAAGTGGCAAAGCTCCACTTTGAGATGCTTTAGTCACTGAAACGCTTGAGAAATCAGAGCTGAGTGCTTTGGAAAGCTATCTCAGCTATCTACGGCAACGTTGCCTGTTTTAAACATCCATCCTCTGCCCGCTGCTACCTCAGGTGAACCCGTTTCGGGGCAGCCTCCCTCAAACCTACCGAGATCCCCATGTCTGCCACCAAGTCCTGGCTCCCAGCTTCTTCCCAGGTGCCCAAAACCGAGGTGAAGCACAAAGGGGAGAGCAGCCGAACACTTCCAGCCCCGCTGCCTGGGCAGGGAGGATGCCCCATAGCAGGGTGATGGTGGGGAGGCTGGGACACGGTTTTTGGAGGAATCTAGAAAGGGCTCCTGGCGATGTGGCAGGGCAAAGCGGCATCCCACGGGAAAGCAGCCAGCAGCCACCAACCCAGGCGATGGCTTCACTCATGGCAGAAATAAGGTGCTGGGATGCATGTGCACGATGAAGTTAGAAACCACCACGCTCGCAGCCATCCATGCCACGCAGAGGCAAACCACCACAGGTTTTTTCCTGTTAATCCACTGTGATATTTCAGTGACTGCTGTCCACCCACCCCACCCCACCCCCAAGGACTGTATTTTTCTGAAAATGCTGGCCATGTTAGGGCAGCAGTACCAAATGCAGCACAAGCGCTTTCCTGACATAGGGGTGACTGGTTGGGAGGAGCTGCCTGACCAAGGAGGTAGAAGGATCATTATCCCAAGGAAGGTTGTGGAAGTTTTGTGGAAATCACTGGTTTTACTACATGCTAGAAAAATGTTAGGCCTATGCATATTTTTTAATAAATAACATAGTTCCACTGGGCCTGGGATTTCCACAGCATTGGAAAAGGATTAACAGTCTGTCCACTAAGCAGGATGTTTGAAACATCAGCATCTCCAGGGCAACAAGTCAAAAAGTTAAGAAAAAAACATTTCTCACAGTCTCTGCAGACTCTGGCCTGGACCCCCTTCTCTCGCCTTGCTCACTGTCCCCAGCTAGTGGAAACGTCAGCCAGACGTGCGTAAGATAGCTGAGACTGCTTTCCAAAGAAGCTTCTCTTTTTTTCTCTAAGTCACATGGACCTAAAATTAATTGCATCTTTTGTGTATTTTCATAAGGATTTTATTTTCCATGGCAGGCTATCAGGACTTTTGAATCACCCCAAAAGACACCAAGCAAACACTGATTCATATTTTGGAGCTAAATCACCATTCTTCTCAAATCCCGGGGACAAAGCAGTAGGTGTGGAAAACAGCATTGTGCATCACCAGTAACTCGTTATTGTCGTGCTGGCTTGGTCACACACGGCATAGGAAAGCCAACACCCTAAACAGCACAGAAAAGCACATTCAGTACAGTGGGGAGCAGGAAACCTCTCCTTCCTCCTCCTCACAGATCACATGAGGAGGTGGTTTGGCCTAAACCCAGCTACTTGAGTCATCAGAGTAATAAACCAAGTAAGGTATCACACCTTCCAGTCATTAGCTACTTAACGACCGCCAAGAACTCCGGGCAGCGAGCAGCTCTGTGAAACATGCTGGAGCAGGAGCTGGGGAGCGGCGGCAGGAAGGACGAGCAGCCAGCTCTGGGGGCAAAGGGTTTTCCCATGGGGCAGGAGAAGCAGGATGAAGAGCCATCAGGCCAACATGCACCTGAATGTCAGCGACCGCCCGACAGGAGCGGAGGACAGGGAGCTCAGAGTCGGCCCCAGCTGCCTCGTCTCCTGAGCAGAACCACAAAGTCAGCCAGCAGCTTCCCTGTCACCAAGTCTGTAATCTGCCAGCGGTGTCGTGGCAGATAATGCAACACAACCTGAGTTACCGATCCCTAAGGCCACTGTGTTATATATTTTCTTTGCCAAATCCCGCCAAAAACACCGGGGCCATTAGGCTAGCTCATGGATTACTTGGATCACCAAGTAACGATCACTCTTTCCTTTCACAAGTGGCTGGTCTTCTAGAAAGGGGAAAAAAAAAAAAAAAAAAAAAAAGAAAAAAAAAAGCTGGTTACAGATCATCACACACAAGCATGGAAACAAACTCCTAGTCACGAGTTTGCCCTTCTGATAAGGGTGCCCAGGCTTGAGAGCAGACAAGCCCAGTCAGGTGCCGAGTCTGGTTAGCCAGGAACCAGGGCTCACAGTTTGGCATGGCAATCCAGCCTCTCTCTCTGCCATGCAGATATAAAGCAGCAGAGAGGATATGAATCAGAGCTGAGAGATCTGAAAGGAGTGGTCAGTGTGTCCAAAGGCAGAGAAAGCCAAGCTCCAGCGCTTCCCTCCATGGCTCTCCGGCTGCATCTCCCCTGTGCTCCCAGCATTGGCCAACCTCTGTCGAGGGCAGGCAGCACGACTGCTTCATTTTACAGAAAACAAAACTGAAGAAGTCAGAGGGGTACTAATAACCTACCTTAAAATGTTTAATTAACTTTCTCACTCTTTAGTTATCTTTATTTAAAATCATTTAATCATGAGAGTACGAAACATTTTGCTTATGGAGGGGTAGAGCCTACCCACAGCCAGGTGTAAGTTTAAGCACCCAGCTCTCTTTGAAACTGCAGCAGCTCTATACACGTTCCAACTTACTCTCTTTAACAGAAGAGCAGTGTAGAGAGAAAAACACTTGTCAGTAGAGGGCTTGTGAGACTACCACCATCTACGCTTCGATAATCAAAAAGGAAACAAGGAACAAAGACAGATAGACAGATAGATAAAGTTACAGTTGAGAATAACAGATTAGCACAAGCCTTCAGGGATGAAATCAGGATGGCTCATAACTGAAATCAGTCAGAGCCAAGAGGGTTCAGAGCATCAATGGTACAAGGCATCAAAAACAGCTCTAGAAATGAGAGGGAGACAGAGAAAAGCCTTAAGTGGGGAAACAAAGCAAGCAGAGGACGGGCAGAAAGCAAGCTAACAGTTACCTCCATCATCCCAGAAAGCTCTAGAAGTTCTCCCAAGACATCTCTGAACCCCTAGCAAGTACCTTCCAAAATCCAGGCAAGAAGAGTGGTCCCAGGTGACAGAAGAAAGACAAATGATGCACCTGCCTTCAAAAGGGGAGGAAAGAGTTACTGCAGGGACCCTTGCACCACAAAAATCCAAACCGTCCCGGCAGCGATGCAGATGCTGTAGGGAAGGACCTGGCAAATACAAAGGTCTGTGATTGCAATGGAGAGTAACACGGCACGGCCACAGAAGAGGCAAGGGCAAATTTGTGGTCGGTGTCAGGAGGGCCGTGCACAGGACGTGGCGGGGAAGCGCAGCATCCCGCTTCTGGGCTGGGGCAGGCAAGGAGAGGCTTGAGGAGAAAACATTAAGAGAAAGAGGTTTAGAAGACATGATCTGAAGGAAGTTTCTTTTTTCCAGGGAAGGAAGAAGAAAAAAAGAAGAAGAAAAAAGAAATAGCAAGAGGCCCATAACAAACGGTCTTCAAGTAGATTAAAAGGTTGCTAGAACAAGGGCAGTGACCAACTGCTCTTCATGTCTCCCAGAGCCAAGACAAGATGCAATCTCCTTCCAGCCCTGGGGAAAGCAGGGTATGCTGTTACGCTTAGGAGAGGTAAGGTCCTATGTTGTCCTAGAAAGTCAGAGCTCTCATCACATCAGAGCACCAACCCACTGGAAGAGAGGAAAGCCCACCTTTCTGATGACACCTGGCAATTGTTTCCAGCCCCGGGAGGCCAGTTTAGTCCCCAGAGCCGCGAAAAAATCCCTTTTCCATGTATCCTGAGGTGCACCTGCACGCGTGCCCACCAACAAAAGCAGCCGCACCTTTCCGGGAGCTCTGAGGGGCTGTGAAATTTCCTTCACTGGCAGCTTAAAAGGAGGGTGCACCTTCCCCATAAAGGCAGCCGGCAAATAATTCATCCTGATGGCACAAAGGAAAAAAAAAAAAAAAAAAAAAAGCAAAGTTAAAATCCTCTCCAAAACTTGACTTCTGCTCGGCAGTGGAGCCTGGCCTGTGTTTCTCCCTGCCCATAACCCCCCCCGAGCCCCGTGGGCAGCAAGCTGGGAAAAAAAACCACCCGAGAGCGGGACCCAGACGCCTAAAACGCAGGGATGAGCTGCCGTGCTCTGCTCCCACTCTTCCCGGGGAGGGAAAACACGAGGGGAACCGGGTGGGGGGCGAGCAGGGGAGGTTTTTAAGCGGAGCCAGGCCTAAGGCCGCGCTGCAGCAGGGTCTCCCACGGAAGACCACCCCACCCGTCACGAGTGGCCTCTGGAGGAGCACCCCCCCCCCCTCGCTTCGGGGCCAGACCCCTGTTATAAGGGATCACTCCCCCGCCGAGCGCCCGGGACACAGCGCGGAGGGAGATGTGCGTGGGGGCTCCGCGCTGACGGAAGCGGGTCCCGCGCTCACACACGCGTGGGGGAACCCCGCTCCTCCTCCCCAAAGCTGAACCGGCCGGAGCGACCGCCGGCGGGGGGGGGGGGGAAGGGAGGGAGGTCACGGGGCCTCCCACCCCCGCACCGTGACACCCGTGGGAACGCCACACCGCCCCTCTAGCGTCACCAGTGGAAAACCTCCGCCGGGCGAGACCACTCCACTGCGGCGGGGGGGGGGAAGGATGCGCGGGCCCCTTCCCGGCGCAGCGCGTCCCCCCACCCTCAGGCAGCGGCAGAGCGACCGGCGGCAGGCGCGGCGCGGCCCCGCCGGTCCGCCGCGGTGCAGAGCTGGGGGCGGGCGGCGGGCGCACCGCGGTGCGGCCGTTGTTCCTCCTTCCCCTCCCTCCCCCCCCCTCCCCCGGGGTGCGGGTGGTAGGTGCCGGATGTACCGGCTGCGCGGGCCGCCGCCGCCGCCGCCTCTATAAGCGCCGCCGCGGGGCGGGTGCGGGAGCCTCCGCTTGACCCGTCCCGGCCCGTCCCGTCCCCGTCCCGCCGGGAGCATGTACCAGAGCCCTGCGCGCTGCCTCTGCTCGGCGCTGCCCGCCCTCTGCTGCGCCCCCGCCTCGGCCTCCCTCCTGCCGCCAAGGCCCCGCGTAACGCCCCGCCAGCCGCCGCCGCCGCCTCCCCTCGGTCCCGCCGCCCCGCGGGCGGCAGCAGCGGCGGGCGGCCCGCCCGTCCCGGGGCCTCCGCCCCGCACAGGTGGGTACCGGGGAAGGGGGGGGGACGGGACGGGACGGGACACCCTTGCTCTGCCCCCTGGACGCAGGCCGGCGGCGTGGAGTGAACCCACGTACTCGCGGGGTGACTCGTGGCCTGCCCGAGCGGGTCAGGGTCCTTATCCCGCCCCGTCGGAGAGCTGAACCGTTCGTTCTCCGCTCGACCGGGGTTGCGGTTTGCGTGGGACGGCCTCCACTCGCGGTGGGGTTTGGGGCTTTTTTTTCTCCTGCTACAGGCAGCGCCTGGGAATAAGCCCCAGGTTACGCTCGGGCAGGTAAAGCCGTCGGCCTCCTGCTCGCCCGTGATGTTAAGTGATTACGCCCCGCTCTTCGTCCCCAAAATGAGACTTGGGAAAACGATCGAGGTCCTCCGTGTCCCTGGGTGCACGCTCTACGTGGGACCCGTGTGAGGACCCACGGCGAGGCGTGGAGCGGTGATGTGCCCGCCGGGTCTCTGCCGTTCGGATTCAGCCTTAAGCCGCATCGATTGATGGGCAGCTTGCCTCTGACCGTGGAGGAGAGGATCCCGGTGGAAGCTGGGGCGGCATCCACCTTTTCTCCGGGCTGCTGCTGGTGGGAGAGGTGAAATATCCGACGCCCTTTATGCAATATCTGGGGCTGTACTACTTACCTGGTGTGCAGGAGATCCGCTTTTCCCTACTGTCCTCAGCTGCGGTTGGGGTGAAGCGTGTTCATTCCCTGTTGGTGCTGTTACAGGAGGGGTCTACAAGCCAGGCTGGGGCAGGGTGCTTCCATTCCTCCCGCTGAAGCCAGGCCAAACGGCAGGATCGAAGCTTCACGGAGCTACGGGGAAGAGGAGCGTATGTGCGTGCGAGCTGGCAAAGTCGTGCTCGTGATTAGAGCACTCGTGAGAAAAAGGGTTTCCAGAGCTTGTGCCAAGCGCTGATTCTGTGTATTACTTGGGGAAGGATTTGAGGTTCCCTCCTCTTCTTGGTGTTGCCTGTTGACTAGGCAGCACCTCCCTTGCTGTGATGTCTTGGGACCCTCACACGAGGATTCAGACTCACTTCTGCATAAGACTGGCCTAGTTGCTAAAATCGGGACTCGAACTCCAAGCAGCAGCAACCACCGCTTTGAATGCGCGTGGCACAGGGCTGCGATCCCATGGCTGACCCGAACAAGGCTATACATGTAGTATGATACCCTGTAGCATAGGATTTGTCACGTGGGGATGACGTCTGCGAAGTTTCACCTAGAATTGGGGTTGCAGGCAGGGCGTCTCCGGCTGCTACCGGCCTCCTCGGCTGTGGAGGGCGATGCAACTACAGACCAGGCTGCAGGTGTGGCGGAGCCGTTCCCCTGGCAGCGAAATCCCTGCAGTGAACAAGGTGGGGGCTCTCGGCCAAAAGCAGTGCTGGGAGGTAGGAGATGAAAGGATGGGAAACCAAAAGGTAAGGGCCCTGGCTCCGAAACCCCTCTTCAGCCCCCTGGTCTGCCTGCACGCTGCAGCCCTCATCTTTGAGGCAAAGTGGTTAAACTCAAGTCCATGACTGCTCGTTGCCTGAGGTCCTAGAAGTTCATATCTTCTGGGCTATTGCTGGGTGATACAGGAAACCTTGAACTTTGCACCCTGTTCTTCTGAAGTTTAATGAACAGTTTAAATTCTTCCCCCGCCCTTACTGTGCTGAGGCACCACCCTTGCTGAGAGGAAGGCTTTTTATTTTAAACACCTTGAATAGTAATTGCTGAGCTGGCGTTCCCTATTGCAACATCGCAGAGGGAATCGCTTCCATGTTCACTGCCCACTGCTAAAGTGCAAGCTCAGGAGTCTGCTTGTTCCTCTGCATACACCAGCACCACGGTGCCAGAGTGCCAGCAGCAGACATTAACCCAGCAAGTAACAGGTCATTTAACTTGAACTGTAAGGATCTCAGAACGGTGACCTTGTACTTACCTCACTGCCACAGACATGTTAAGCATTGCAGAAATAACAAATGGATTTTGTGTTTGGAGTTTCAATGCGCAGGCTGCCGGTCTGGCCCCTGTTCTGCGGAACAATTCAGTCTGTGCTGTGACTGTTTCAGCACTTTGGGGACAAAGAACTTGTGCAGTTCATCAGTCATCTTAAGCTGAGTCTTCCTGCAGGAGTCCCCCTTCAGCCAAGGACTCCCAAGCCACCTACAACAGGCCTGAAAGCATTTGATTTACAGCCCAGGCCCTCTTTCACCCTGCCTGCCCTGGGCTGTCAAAATAAGATGGAAGCTTTTTTTCCTTCCTGAGACATTACTGACTTGAAAAGCTGTTGGGTCTGTGCTGCAGCATATCCTGTGCAGCTTAGGCTATGCCTGACTCCCCACAAAGAGCTGGCTACCCCATGACCCCAGGGATGATGAGGTTCAGACAATACTCTGGCTTTGTTTGCAGCTTGGCAGGTGCGTGACTGAACTTAGACTTCATCCTGCTGTAACAGATGTGACCTTTAGGGTAGACTTTTGGCTCCAGGTGCGTTGTACCTGGCTTGTCCCTTTCAACATCCTCCCTCTGATTCAGGTCAAGCAATGAGCAGCCCGGGCCCTTGCTCGCTAATGGCTTCGTGGAGCAGAGCAACTCCCCGTTATTCCTTTGGAGAGCCCTGCCTGAGCCGTGTTCATCCATGGCACTGCCTTCGTGTGGACTTCCCACCGGCTGGCTCGTGCTGTGCCAGGAGGGAAGGGCAGGGGTGTGCGGGGCGTGGGGCTTGTGGCTGTACTTGGCTGCGGACGGCATCCCTGCGGTACCAGAAAGCACCGTGTACTTCTCTCCAGTATGGGTGGTACCTACCCCAAAAATACATGAGGAGCTCCCTGTGGAGCTGTCATGAAAAGCTCCATCAATTTCTTTGGGTTTCTGCATGGCTGCCTGGCAGCTCTGGTAGCATGTAAGCTGGACCCTTTTGCAGCCAGTTACAGAGCGTGCTTTCGTTCCCAGTCCCCGGCCCCTTGCAGCCGTGTCAGAGTCCTGCTTCGCTCACTATTAAATGGCATTTCTTCTACTTCAGCGGCATTTGGCTTCTTGACAAGAATTGTAAACTAAGAAAGACTGCAGGAACTGAAATGCTTTAAACACAGTTCCCCTAGAAAGACATTCATGCTTGTGAGCCCAAGCTCACATCTCCGTTTGAGGAACTCCTGGTACTTTAACTAAAAGGATGGGGAGAGATATCCTACATCCAATTTAAATTCCCAATTTATGACTTTCTTAGAACTGTTCCGAGGCAGCATTCTACCGGATTACACATACAAAACATACGGTAAACCAAGTATTTTTTAGTGTCTTTAAAAGTACCCATTTTCCTAAAGACAAGGACATGAAACTTCTGCTGCAGGGTTTTTCTTTTCTCTTTTACTCCTTCTAAGTATGTTTATTGAAGTGTTAGGGCTTCCGTCTTCCTGCCTTCCTCTCTAGCCAGGTCACTATTGTACATCTGTCAACAGCGCTTAGGATTGGTAATGCTGTAGTTCAGGCTAGCAAAGGCTGAGCATGCAAGTGTGTTGGATAGCACTCCAAATCTGCCACAAGATGTGAGCGCGAGATGATGGGTCTC
The DNA here is from genome assembly GCF_929443795.1 of Astur gentilis. Taxonomy (NCBI): domain Eukaryota; kingdom Metazoa; phylum Chordata; class Aves; order Accipitriformes; family Accipitridae; genus Astur; species Astur gentilis. Next base: position 19,766,373 of record NC_064891.1, read on the forward strand.
TTCTGTTTTTAAGTAACTCAAAGGTACAAATAAGCTTACTTAACTGCTGTGGGCCAACAGCAATGCAACGCTGAAGTTCTTTTGCTCAGAATTACCTTTGCAAAATGCATTCAGAGTAAATAAGTTACAACAACGGACAGCAACAGAACTCTTGTCAGCGTTGCCTCTTGTGGAAGTTGCTGCGGTGCAAGCGCTGCTGCCCATGCTTGAAGGGAAACCAAGTGTCCAGGCACGCTACTTGGGTAGAGCACTGAGAAGTACTCCCTGGGTGTTGTGGCAAGGGTCAGAGCAAAACCCTCCCCCTGCGGAAGGGTTGGAAGAGATCTCGGGGCATGCACGGCCATGCCAAGGATGGGCTATGGAGATGTATAGGAATATCATCAACTCTGGGCAAACACCTTCACAGCTGCCCTGAAGCTTGTCCCTTAACACTAACAGTCTCCAGTGAGTTTGCAGTAAGGGAGCCTCGGGGCAATTAGAGCTGCACAGTGGTACCAGCTGTGCTCTTGTGAGGTGGGAGAAGGAGGTATTTTACAGCACACTAGTCACCAGGGCTGCTGTCTGAAAGGAATGGCTCTGCTGCTTCACCCCTGCTAAGGGAAGAGGGCTGCAGCCACCTTCTGTGCATAAGCCAAAAGGCAAAACAGGGAGAGGGGGGGACAACACCTTCCCCCGTGGCAGCTGTGACCCTATGTGGGATGAGGGGACCTCCCTGCAGGAGACACGGGGCTGGGGTGAGGGGCTGACTGCTAGCAAGTATTGACAGGTAGAGGTGGGGGACAGCTGCTTATTTGCAGGAGGTGTGCTTAAGATGGCAAAAGGAGCGGGAGGTCATTGGGGAGGACCGCAGCGGGTGCTGGAAGCTGCCAGGCTGGGGCACAGTTCGAAGGAGCGAGGAGCCAAAGGGAGAAAGGAGAGCGAAAGGAATGAGCGTAGGGGCGTGAAGGGGAGCTGGAGAGACCCCCCCTGTCTCCTCTCGACATCCCAAGGTCTAAGCCAGCAGAAGCACCTTGCTGCAACGCTGCTGCTTTGGGGGCAAATGAAGCTGCGATCAGAGATTCCTATTGAATATGAACCTGAGGGAATGGGTCACCCTGCCTGCCGCTCTGAAGGCAGGAGGCCCGCAGCCCAGAGGCATCCCAAATAGGCGCAGGGTACCGGGCTGTGCAGAGTGCCGTCTCCGTTAGAGACAAGTGCTGCATGTGAAATGAGAAGCAGGCAGCATTTGTCTACCTGCTGGCCTCTGGCCTCTGTGAGGAGGGGAAAAAGTACAGTCTATTCTACAGCATGTGCAGAAGTTAATCTTAGCCCTGCTATTTTGGACGAAAGACTCCTTTCTTCCTTGAGCAGATACCTGCACGATGTCCTAGACCAGACCGTTTGCATGCTGCAGAGGTTAGCAGCCCCTGGTAATAAGCAAAACACAATGAGACTGTGGACAGAACTAACCCTATCTCTGCATCCTTCTTTTATCTCAGATTCAGGAACAGGCTCCTGCACAAACCACAAATTGCTGGCACTGTAACAAGGTTATCTGTGAGGCACCTAAGTGGTCAGAAGAGTCATGGTGGACATCTCTTAATACCTTTTTTTCCTTTCCAGTGTGTTCCATGGGAAACAGCACCAGTCGGCTGTACAGCGCACTCGCCAAGACGCTGAGCGGCAGTGCAGTGTCCCAGCACCAGGACTGCCTGGAGCAGCCAGACTCGGCACGGCTGGATCCTATAGACCCCAAGGATTTGCTAGAGGAATGTCAGATCGTTCTGCAGAAACGGCCACCCCGGTTTCAGAGGGACTTTGTGGACCTGAAGAAAAACACTGCCAGCAACCACCGCCCCATTCGGGTCATGCAGTGGAACATCCTTGCCCAAGGTAGGTGCTGCCTCTAAGCTCAAGGTGTGACCTTGAGATCAAATGCAGTAATGAAAACCTTTAAATGCAGAAGTGTCTACGTAGTTAGGCGTGCCTGGGACTGGCAGAGCAAAGGGACAGAGGTGAATTACGTGAGGCGCAACTGACTGAGGGCCGGGGTGGGAGGGGAGATTTCCAGCACTTGAAATAGTGGCTTGCCTTCCGTTCTGTAGGAAAGGAAAAAAAGGTCTCCCCTTGCAACTGTGATGCCAAGGGTAGCTCTGAACGCCTGTCTTAATACAGTATATTCAAAAAGCTGTGACCCACCACTTTTAGATAGTTGTTAGCCCCCAGAAAAGACTCATCCTTCCCTAAGTTTTATTCCTTGCAAAGCTTCTCTACAGTTTTCCAGTTACTTTATTGGTGAACTATTCAAGGATTCATCTCTGTTATGGCAATTCTTAATTCTTTGGGATAATTATAACTGATTTTTTTTTTTTCTCAGACCCCTAAAATCAAGGCTGTAAATTGACTTATGCAACAGTCTCATCTTAAAACCTTTTGGGGTGCGAAATCCCCCATGTAGGGACTGCCCTAACATTCTGCAGTTAAGTCACTCCTATCCCACTGTGGTTTTTTCTTCGGCTTAAGCTGTGGCAGCCACATGTGGAAGCACTTGCCACAGCGTAGTGACTTTTGGGATGAGGGGGAAGAAGTCTTTAATCTAACTTGTATCTGTAAAGGGAACTTAATTTTTTTGGAGAGACTGCAGTGTTTTGAGAAGGGGTTCTCACACCCCTTGGCAAGCCTGGCACCCTTGAAGTCAGCAGCTGCTCCTGAAAAACCCCCTCACCTGCATGTGAATGACATACACGCATTTTACAAGGAAAGCAAAAGTGTGGCACAAGCCTCATGCCACTTCCCATTATAAGCCCTTGCGCTGTGACAGACTGCCTGTTCTCGTGCAGGACTGCCAGCAGCCACTGGCTGCTGGAAGGTGGCAGCTGGATCCCGAGAGCAGAGCCTGGCCTCTGCAAGACCTGGAGGAAGACAGCCCGTTTCAGCTATCGGTAACTTTTTTTTTTCCTCCCCTCCCCTCCCTGCTAATTTCAGCTCTCGGAGAAGGCAAAGACAACTTTGTTCAGTGCCCCATGGAAGCTCTGAAATGGGAAGAGAGGAAGTGCCTCATCCTGGAGGAAATCCTTGCCTACAAGCCTGACATCTTGTGCCTACAAGAAGTCGACCACTACTTTGACACGTTTGAGCCACTCCTCAGCCGACTCGGCTACCAGTGTACTTTCTTCCCGAAGCCGTGGTCCCCGTGCCTAGACGTGGAGCAGAACAACGGGCCGGATGGCTGCGCCTTGTTTTTCCTCAAAGACCGCTTTGAGCTCATCAACAGCGCTAACATTCGGCTAACCGCCATGAAGCTGAAGACCAACCAAGTGGCCATAGCTCAGACGCTGAAGTGCAATGAAACTGGAAGACTGTTCTGCATTGCCGTCACTCACCTGAAAGCCCGTACCGGCTGGGAGAGGTTTCGGTCTGCACAAGGCTGCGATCTTCTCCAGAACTTGAAGAGTATTACCCAAGGTGCAAAGATCCCTCTGATCATCTGCGGAGACTTCAATGCGGAGCCTACTGAGGAGGTCTACAGAGAGTTTTCCAACTCCAGCCTCAACTTAAACAGTGCATACAAGCTGCTGAGCCCCGACGGGCAGTCAGAGCCCCCATACACCACCTGGAAGATCCGGCCCTCAGGAGAGTGCCGGCACACGCTGGATTATATCTGGTATTCCAAGCATGCCTTGAATGTGAACTCAGCCCTGGGCTTGCTGACTGAAGAGCAAATTGGGCCCAACAGGCTGCCGTCATTCAATTACCCTTCTGATCACCTGTCTCTGGTGTGTGACTTTAGTTTTAATCAAGACCCCGACAGACTGCTGTGATGTGTTGGAATGCCACCTGGTATTGCAGTGTCTTAACTCACCACTATTTTATTTTAGAGAGAACTTTTGAAGCTGGAAGCCACTGAAGGATGAGGAAATACTGTTGACTAAACATTATTTTGGGCACTTGTTTGGAGTTACACTTGCCGTTCAGCGCTTGTTAATCTGGAGCCTCCAAGGGAGGAAGAAAGGAGTCGGTGTTCTCGTCGTGGTGTTCTTGCCATGTCGAGGTTTGAACACCGGAAGGCAAATGAGCTTTATCCTTTCACTAACCCCTGTGTTTAAGGATTTAATCCTCTAATGAATGGGGGGCCTTAGTATTTAAATCAAAACATTTGTGTTTGTAAAACAACTTGCCCTGACAGCATGCTAATTTTATTTATTTCACGTTAAGCTTGTGCAAGTACCAAAGGGAACGAGGCTCAACTATTTAGTGAGATTCTCTTAAATCTTTTTCTGTTGCAATACAAAGGAAGTTTAATGCAGGTTAGACATGAACAAATCTAAGCCCATACTAGTGTTGTCTTCTCATTTTTACATGACTTGAGATGATGATTTCATTAAAAGTGAATGGATAATAGCCCAGTGTAAGGAAGGCACTCTGCAGTAAGAGCAGGTAAGGAAATAGAGGCTAATTACTCTGTCGTAGTAGTAATATCCTCACTTTTCCAGATGAATGTGCATGTGTCCGTTACACAAGTACAGCCTGTAGGTATGTATACCCAGTGACTGTTCCCTTGTCTCTTCTGTGCTTCCCTCCAGAGGACACACCTAACTAGGGAGTATTTCCTCCTCTGCTTCAAGTATTACTTTTCTAAATGGTTTAAATTTGTAGTCTTGTCAATTTTGCTGCTTCAGTAAAGGGCCAATCTTCTTGTTGAAAGACTGTCTTTTATTTATCTTCAGAATCTAAAGCTACACTGGAACCTGTAGAAGATAAAATTTATTTATTGAGAGAAGTTGGTGATCCTGCATCCGACTTGAAATCATACAGCAACAGTGTTCGGGAGCCTCTTTCCGTGGCCCTGGGGAACTCGGGCTGAGCACCTAGGCTACAACAGAGCTGTGTTAGTATAGTAACTCTTGTGCATGGAGTGGTGCTCATTGGTATGACATAGGTATTGCATATATGGATTGTAAACATGCCACTATGCTGGAAAATGAGGTAGGGAGAGAGGAGAGACAACAGTTGAAGTTGAGCTGACATTTAGATAGTTGGGAAAGATGAAGCAGAGCAAATAAAGCAGTACTTCCATGTAAAGTAAGGCCCATAACTCTGAAATGTTCCAGGTGTTTATTAATAAAAGTCTTTGGAGAAAAAAAAAAAAGTAATGTCTCTGCTGCTATCTTCTTCATTTCCCTATCATAAATAGGTGATCTGTCTCAACTAGTGACTGTTTGAGCTTCAAGTTAGTGGTGATGCTACCCATTCCAGACCTCTTTCCCCTGACCCCGCAGTCCTCATCTTACAAGGTGGCACAGCTGCTTTGCTTTCAAGGCAAGTGCTCTCTCTCAGACTTGAGATGCCCAAATTCCACAGCAAGTCTGCAAGGAAAGGAGTTACCTTTAGTGATGTTCACCTGCTTTCTCCCCTAGCTAAAGATGAGGCCTAGACCCTGTATTACTGTAAATATTACTCTTTCTGACAGTTGTGTGGAGCTACAAACCTGGCCAGTACTGCAAAGCAGGGTGCAAGTATTCCTCCCTGCGGGCTGCTAAGTATGCCTAGCGGAGCTGGCTCCTCACAACAGGCAGCTGTATTTGTCACTTTCTTTTAAAACATCATTTGAAGAGCAAGCAATGCCACATGTGTGTGCTTTACACAGCCCACAAATTATCATACTTGCATTACTGGTTAGTGAAATACAGAGTGTGGTAACTGGAAGTCGCAAATTCCCACACAAACACACTCCCTTTCAGGCACACGAACGGAGTGCTGTGTTGCACAGGCGTTAACATGCTCTGCACGTGTTCCTGACCCTTGCAGGATGAGGGCGATGATCTGCTTCCAGAGGAGCTGAGGTGCTAGCTCTAACCAGCCTGGGATGCAGGACTCCTCTAGCAAGGGTGGATTTGAAATTCCTCAGACAGAAAGGATTTTACAACCACCACGAAGCCTGACTTCTTTGGTGAATACTCTTACCAGGCAGATGTGACATACCAACCACTGCCAGCCAGGGCCTCCTTCAGCTGAAATTCCAGAAAGAGCAAGTTGTTTCCCTGGGAGCCAGAAGGGGTGGCTCCTTTGGGGGAGATTCTGGGCCAGAGATGAGACACTCCTAAAAGCAGACCTTTGAGCATCCCTACCGTAAGCATTTCATACCGGCTAGACTGAGATGGCTTCCTTTTTGTGGTGCTGGCTGCCCTCAACGGCTCTCTGAGGGGGTGAGATGCAGCGCTTATTCTTTAGGGTTATCTTCTCTTAGAATCTTCCCTCAAATGGTCTTTGCAAGAAGGACAAATAATAATACAATTGCCTGTTAATGGAGGTAGCTAGTCATTCGTAGCTAAACATTTTCAAAAGCAACACCACAATGTAGACCTGTAAGATGGTACCTTTAGTAAGTCAAATCCTACTGCAAAAAGTCACACCAGAAGCTGGAGTGTACGTTCAGACCCTTCTGGCAGGTTCTAGAAGAAACTACACTTGTGGTAGAAAGCTGTGACTTGAGAGCAAGGATAATACTGTACTCAGATTGGTATTTAAAAAAAAAAAAAAAAATCCAAAACAAAACCAACCCAAACAAAAGCCAACCAACCAAAAAACCCACCACCAACAGAAAGCCCTTAATTTCCATTTTACTTTTGCATAAGCAGCTCCATTTTGCTAAGGACAGCCAAGGGTGTCCACCAGTGTAGTACTGTTTCACCACGGCCAGGGCATAGAGCCATAGCACCGATTATGGTAGGCTTTGTTTACCAGCAGGAGCTAAACTATTATCGCAGCTACAAAACACCCACCATCACTCTCACAGGGTGATGATATTTGGTATATCTGGACGATTCCTATGCCATTTTACTCAGACCCTCGCTTTCAACACTAACTTTCCTACAAAAGAAACCAAACTGTGGCGAAACAGTATGATTTGTATGATATTGCCCATCACTGCAGAGCTCTTCTGAAGTGGAAAGGTCTGGGATTCTTTTTTCACCCTGGACATGTGACAGTAAATGTTCACTGCTTCATGTCCTTAAAGGGTAATTTTTAAGGCAAGGGGAGGGTGGAATAACTGTGAAAAGGCTGGGGCCTCTTTCCCCATCATAATTCTTAATATCATACTCAGAAAATCACACATCCCTGCTACAGCACAACAGTGAACCCTTTCTGCTATATTTTAATAGAAGGTAAACAAGACAAAGAAATTAACTGGTAACTTCCTAGTCAGCTTCATCCTTTTACTCCAGTACTTGCTATAAAGTATTTTTTTGTGGACTCTTTTGGAAAACTTAAGTGAAATATTACTCTTGCTTTGTTTTATTCAGCAAGAGGCAGGCCTGCAGTACTGAAATGCTTTTGTGTGCTATAAATATCAGTACAGTAAATATTTTTCATAGGAAGAAGCAGGAAGGTTTTAAATTTTTTTTCCTATGTAGCAGTATGACTCTTAGAGTAAAAATGTCTTCAAAGCTCTTCTTGTGGCTGTCTGCCTTATAAGCACACCAAGGCTAAAAAAAGTCTCAACAGATCCCTAGCTCTCATCTTGAATAAAAGCCACATTAGCTTTAACAGTGACAGTTTTCCCTCACCCTCAAGCTAGCTGAAGGAAGAAATGACCCACTTATTTAATTTGCTGCAAGGCAGAAGCTGTTGCAAGCTTATTAAAATACTATCTCTCTTGGAGAACAATTAGATCAGAAGTAGATAGTGTCACTTAGAACTTCTTCACTTAATAAGCTTAATACCTGCTATTTGAACTGTCTCTACGAGGCAGAAATTGAATTTAGCTTGTTTTGGCTGTGACAATCTTCACATGTAACTGAGATCCCTGCTGCACATGTCACAGCGAGTAGGAACTGAGGCTTCAGGCACCTCTCTACTTTCTCATCAACTCTTGACTGCCCCTGGCTCACTGCTCCTTCCTTTATCAGCTCAGAGATAATGCTCTGAAGTCCTAAAGTTGATGAAATCAAATAGCAGAGGATCCCAAGAGCCCTCCCTGCAGGACACTTTACCTGGATCACTTCAGTTGTGTCAAGGCACAGAAGCGTTTGCTAACCAAGATGGACTTTGTCCAAGAGAGAGAGTAACAAAAACAGTGGTCTCCGGGATGGGATTCCCCTTCCAACTTTTCTTGCCACAACCCAGAGATTTTGATATTCAGATCTTTATACTGAGTAGCAACTCACAGGTAGACTTTTTTCCTGTGGATTACACACCATTACCCTGTCCATCCTATAACTTACAATAGTAGTTATTTGAAAAATAAAAATGTTTGTACTTGTATCTGTAAAATCAGTCATACCATGGCTGTGTATGTCTCAATGCCTTCTGTGTAAAGCATGCTCACTTCACACTAGCGTTTCATTCCACTCATACATCTAGAAAAGTTACTACTTGCCAAGGATGAGTTAAACCTGGACTCTTCTATGTGAAGCCACCAGCTTCAGACGTAAAAGCTAGTTCCGCTTTCACACATGGACAAAATAACTGTTTTTTCAACAGGACTGCAGAAGTCTGGGACTACAGCTGGATACTAACTTCTTCGATGGTTTAGCGTCCCTTTGTCCTTTTCGGATGTTACAAACCTAACCAAAGCTCCCTCATCCTGAGTTCACATCCTCCAGCACCACCAGTAAAAACATTTCTTGCCCACGTAGTAATTAATAATGTTGGCATAAAGCAGTGTGTTGAAGAGCAAGCTTGCACAGACCTAGAGAATGATCTGAGACTTTGAGTTATAGGTGGGAATCTTGCCCCTCTGACACTTAGCTGTAGCAGTCCCCAGGGAGAGGCTGCCTCTTGCAAGAAGCATGGCTTGTTACCTGCATTACATACCACCTCTGAAGAACAACCAGATCGCAGAACAACTCAGAGGAACCACGTGCACACAAAGCAATGCCGAAGAGCTGTGCTTAAGCAGATACGCCAAAATCACTACCTGTGACAAAAAGCCTGTCTGTACTTCTAGCTAGCAGCTAAATTAAAAAACAGGAGTACAAAGGCATACACGGAAAGGTCAGCAAAAAGGGTCTTCACTCTCTGAAGCTGGGTGAAGTACCCTTTCCATTTCAGTTACAGCGCATCCTCACACAGCTTGAGATTCTTGCAGCACTCAGCGAACTTCTGATAAATGCCCTCTGGCAGCCGGTAGCTGTGTGCCGCTCACCAGGTGGCCAGGGGAGAGAGCCAAAGGAGCACCGCCAGTTCTGTGGCAAGATGCAGCACTGACAGGGAAAGAAGCATCTCAGAACACGGCTGCAAGCCGCCGATCTCACCAGTAGCAGAGATCTGCACCTTCATTCCTTTCATTTTTGCCATTACATGGTGAAGTCTTGGCTCTAACTTGAGAGGAGGTCATCAGCTGGAGATCCTTATCTATTTTCAGGAAGGCAGTTTGTCCCCATTTGACTTCCAATGTATCTAAATTAGGTGTCAGAAAGATCTTAACTACAAAGACTCCAGAGAGACGTTTTACACTCTTAGATACAGCATCTCTCTTTCATACACCATCAAGTAACAGCCATTTAGAAAAGGATTTCTTACAGAAAAGACTTACAAACATGGGTTTAAAAATGCTATTACTTTTCTCTTGTTTTCTAGCTCCAATTTGTTCTACCTGCCTCTCTTCACACTGCTCCATTTCCCTTTACCCAGAACATCAGTGCCTCTCAGACTACCAGATTAGTCAACCCATTGCCCAGCTTCCCCCTACTTCCCTTTCTGTCCCACCTCTTTCTTGACAACATAAATCCTCTTCCTTCTTCTACATTTCCTCCTGTGAAGGTGTCTTTGTCCTCTGCCCCAGGCCAGAAACACAACTCATCTGTAAGAACCTTTGCTTCTTTGCATTAACTGCTGGTGGAAGGGATTGCTGCCTTCTACACCACACTTCACCTGCTTCAGCTTGTTCATTCATTTGTTCTTAAACTCTACTTCCCCACTTACAGTATGAAAAAGAATCCCTTTTTTCAGAAGACTTTCAAAGTTGCCCACATGCTGGCCTGGCCATATAGAGCCATTCCCACATTTCTTATCAGTTGAAGGGAAGAATGGGGCTTACTGCTAGAACTCTAGAGCTAACTCATTTTTCAGTATTAAAAGTTAAAGGGAAAAAATAAACTCCGATATAAGTATATAATTCTGGTCTTTCTCATCATTATCGAAGACTCAGTTCAAGAGTTCTGTTAGAACTGCTGCTCCAGGCATGAAGTAATTAGATGGTCATTCAGACTTAAATTATTTCAAGATTACCCGAGTTCCTGCTCTGAAGACTTTCCAGGGCATCTCACTAGAAACTGGGGGTGCCACTGGGCACCTGGCTACCCTACTTCTCCAGTAACTGCTGTAATGCCTGTGTGGTCCCCATGAAAACAGGGTAAGCCACCCTGCATCTATTTTAAGCCAAACTCTTGCACGTGGACTGCAACTATGGAGCAATTTGTGTACTGTGTGTTCTCACCCGAGCTTTACCCTGTGCTGATGTATCATGATACCCGTAACTTCAGTGCAATTATAAATGGAAAACCTATTTAGATACTTACTTCATTCAAAAAAAAAACCATCTACGTAAAGTCATGTTATGTGTGCTGAAGCCAAAATATTAACAGTTGGAAATGGCAATGGCGACAACATCAAAAGGACCAGCAAGTCTAACTTGTTACTTCTCTTTTTTCATCGTTTCTACCTGCTGGTACTTTCTACTTGCCTTTATGAGGTTGTTAGACAGATTAGTAGACTAAAGTAGCCAAGATTGCTCATTTCTATCTTTCCTTTGCAGTGCTGCCTTTGGAAATTAAGGCGCAGCTGGAGGAATAGTTAGGTAGTTGTGCTGGTTTCGGCTGGGATAGAGTTAATTTTGTTCATACTAGCTGGTATGGGGCCGTGTTTTGGATTTGTGCTGAAAACAGTGTTGATAACACGGGCATGTTTCCATTACTGCTGAGCAGTGCTCACCCAGAGCCAAGGGCTTTTCTGCTCCTCACCCCACCCCACCAGCCAGTGGCTGGGGGGGCACAAGGAGTTGGGAGGGGACACAGCCAGGACAGCTGACCCCAACTGGGCAAAGGGATGTTCCAGACTGTATGACGTCATGATCAGTGTATAAACCTGCGGGGAAAAAGAAAGAAGGGACACAAATACATTTGGAGTGATGACATTTGTCTTCCCAAGTAACTGCTAGGCCTGATGGAGCCCTGCTTTCCTGGAGATGGCTGAACACAGGCCTGCCCATGGGAAGTGGTGAATTAATTCCTTGTTTTGCTTTGCTTGCATACACAGCTTTTGCTTTATCTATTAAACTGTCTTTATGTCAACCTCCAAGTTTTCTCACTTCTACCCTTCTGATTCTCTCCCCTAATCCGACTGTGAGGGAAGTGAGTGAGCAGCTATGTGATGCTTAGTTGCCGGCCGGGGTTAAACCACAACAGCTGTTCACAGAACTCTGGAAGTTTCTGATTCTCAGAGTCATTTAAGCAATCCCTGTCGTCTTTGCATTAAAACAATTGGGAGCACACACAAAGTTACCACCTGTCAGCTGGAAGGCGGTAACTTCTTAAGCTACTCAAGTTATTCCACAAGCACTCAGGTGATCAGCCACAACACAAGAACACTGCATATGCTCACCGCCCTGAAAAAGCATTAAGAGAACTAGACCCCTGTCAGAAGTTACCTCACCAACTACTGCAAGCTTCTCAGATACTTCAATGAAAAATATTTCAGTATACTGTGTGGGAGAGTTGGTCAGCTGTTCAGAGTACCAGAGTAGTGAGGAGTTCCAAACTTCCACACCGTATCAGCTATCTTAGGCTGAAAGCCTGCAAGATTTCCAATAAGCAGAAAAGAAGGTTAGTAAGTTGAAAGGAAAAGGTAAAAACATAATAAAAAGCAGACCAAACACCATTAAATTTCATTTCTATATTTCAGTAAAACCTACTTGAATACACTTTGAAACAAGAGTACAACAAAATAGAATATACTTCAAATGTTGAATATACAAACTATTATAGTTCATTCTGAACACTGGTACTTCCCTCTTAACTTCAACTAAAAAAAAATTTACAGGTTTAGAACTACCTGACAAAAGCTCATGCTGGGCGTGACCTTTCAAGTGACAGAGTAGAGCTGAAACTGAAATGTATGCGCGGATGTCAAGGCTAAGTGAGAGACACAGGCATGTTACAGCAGAAGGCAGAAAGCCCGCTGCTATTTTGTCCACAATTAAGAAATTTAGACAGACTTAACTACCATACAAAATATGTTACATGTAATTCTATAACAATACTGTGCTAGGTACAAGATTTTTAAAAAATTCGTTTTAATAAAAAAGCTTTACACAAACAAGCCATTAGCTTATTTCAAGAAAGATAACTGAAAATCAGTCTAAGGCTTTCATTTTGAATCTGCTTAAGCTGTATGATACAAAAATCCCTCTGGGTCTCTGTCTTCTTTTAGAAGCTCTTTAATCTTCTCCTTTATTTCACATTCTACAATACCTAGTAGCAGAGTTTTTCACATAGCACCAGTTGAGTACTGTGGGCACACAGTAGTAATTGCTGGTATGCATATAAAATGCATCAAATTTGCCATCTGTAACCATGAGACTTTCCTCTCCCCAAAAAAAACTAAAAACCAAGGCAAACCTCTCACACAGCTCTCTTTTAGTGTTCCAGGTCTTAGTGTAACTTGGTAACGGTTAACGTAGTGAACTGTTTGGTCCCTTTTCAGTCCCTCTATCTTTCCTTCTCTGTAGGTTCAGCTGTTTCCCAACTGGAAGAGGCAGTTTTTGTCAGCATATCAATGTGGTTCAATTCCCACTGAAACACGGGAAAATAATTTTTTTTTCCAGTAAGTCTTCAACATATGCACGTTTATTAACATTCCAAAACTCTCCTTTTCAACTTGGTGATCGCATCCACTTCCCTCCCCCAATTATGTCAGTATATTCAAAACCGTAACAGTCTAGAAGTCCATGCTGGAAGCAACCCATTCTTCATTTCTCGCACGTTATGATTCCTTCTGTTTTCATTGTTACAGGAAGGGCAATAGCTGAGGGCGTGCTAACTACTACAACATGGGTCACAGTCTTGCTTCCATCTGCCGGCTTCTCTTCTTTTACCAACTGCAGTGTTTTCACTTCATGTTCCTGTTTTAAAGCCGCTGTGTCAGATTTAACTTCTGGACTTTTTATAACTGCACTAATCACCCTGGGAGGAGTCTGGCCAGACGCCTGCTGAGCAGGCACCGATAGTCTCATTACTGGTGTCCCATGAGCTATAGACACGGGGGTTAGTGCTCTAACAGCCAGCGGGGTTCCCACGATGTTAATACTTCCTGACCCAGACAGGCCTGTTTTTGTTTGTAACTGACACTGCGTAAGTTGCGTGGCAGGGATTGTAATGATTTTGGCAGGCTGCATTGTGATTTTGTCTCCATTTTCAGCAGAGCTTGGCATCACAGTAGGGATTGTCTGGATTACTACCTTTGGAGTTGTTGCTGTTGTTGGACTTGTGTTGGTTATCAACGGTGACCCTGCATTTACTGACTGCACTGCCACTGTTGAGATTTTCTGTCCCAGAGAGGTCATTACAACAGGCACTTGCATTGCCACACGTACAGTCCTGCAAAATAAAGAAAGATGTGTATGTTTAAGCCAAAACACAGGGCACCATTGGAGATGACAACAGGGACAGAGACATCTAGGATGTACAGCTTTTGAATTGGTTCTTTAAAAAAACCAACCAAACAAAAAAAATACAACCTTTTGCACATCTAGCAATAGGAACTTTGGAAATTTAGCAGCATTTGCATCTCCTTTTCTCCCCTCCCTCTCTCTACAAAATTTTAAAATATGCACGAGGGCAAGCATATTGACAGTTGGCTCCTATCTCATAAACTAGACTTACATAGCATTCTATCGTGTTACATTGCTGCTTGCAAATCAGAAACTATTTCCAACACTTAAAACATAAAACAAAAACTAGAAGACAGCTTCCTAACCAAAAAATTGTTTGTAATTAGCAAATGGCAAGGCCAAGCCACATTAATACAAACCTGGGAGCTGTTGTTGCTGGGACAGTAGTAGTGGTAGTTGAGGGACGAGATGACGATGTATCATGCGCTGGTGAGGCAATATTCACAACTCTGGTGACTGCTTTTTCTGTCCTGGTACAGGTTAACTGAGAGGAATTTTTTCCTCCGCGTGCAGAGGTTGCTGCTTTTAAAAGGTTTTCTGCAGATAAAGACACTCTTTCCAATGACTTTTCATCTGTAGGCATGGACAAATCTTCACTGCAGGGCTCGCTTTTGTCATCATCTATGACAACTATGTTTTTTGGCATCTCCTTAAACTGATATACAAGCCTCTGTCCCTCAACTTTTGCAAGGATTCCCCTTTGATAGTAGTATCTGCAAGAAAAGTACAATTAAGTAGTAACCAACATAGTGACAGGTTTTAAAGAGAACCTCATTCTATGCTAACAAGAAAATCTGAAGTAACCACAGTAAAACCTACAATGTGAGACGGTATGGAAAGAAGCTGGCAAAGTATCTGAAGGATCCAGATGAGAAAAAAAATCTGACCTTTTAAATACATACTTGAGGAATTAAATGCAAATTAACCAGTAACATAAAAAGCAACCGGAACTGCAAGACTGATGCTTTTTAAACAGCTAAGTCAGCAAGAGGGAAAAGCTTTTAAAATTTCGCAGCTGTTATATTTCTATAGGCAAAATTAAGATTCAGATTTAAAATTAGAGTAGATAACTTAAGGATATAAGAGTTTTTACCTCAGCGCTCTTCCCATAGTCTCATAGTTCATGTCAGGTTTGTTTTTGTGTTTTCCCCATAGTCTGGAGACAGCTTTCGAGTCCACAAGTTTAAAGATTCCCTTCTCTCGCTGAGTCCATTTAATATATCGAGGACAAGTATTTTTGTCCTGGAGAAGGTCCAGAAGAAACTCCCACAAGTACGTTGTATTTCCTATAATCAGATAGTATTTAAATATTAGAAACCCACTTTTAAAGATAACAGAAAGTTCTCCACATATAGGTAACTCTGAATGACCCGCATTACAAGCAAATGTTACACAGTGGATGGTATCTCATGTAACCTGTACATATTCATTCATTCTGTTTAGTAAAGCTTCCATAAATATTTACATTCTGAAAGGAGCTAATCCAAGTG
The DNA here is from genome assembly GCF_929443795.1 of Astur gentilis. NCBI lineage: Eukaryota > Metazoa > Chordata > Aves > Accipitriformes > Accipitridae > Astur > Astur gentilis. Next base: position 19,781,514 of record NC_064891.1, read on the forward strand.
ACCTGCTATACAGCACAGGAGCCTATTCAATCCAGTGCCTATTCTCAGCTCTTGAAGCGTGGGAGGGTGTTCCAAGTCACTACAACCTACATCTGTTCAGCAGAGGCAGGATGAGAGCTCAGAATTTTCTTCTCATATTTGCTCAAACAGGGAATGGAAATGCCAGTGCATTTCATGACACTGAAGGACAAGAGCATACAGATAACTAATTTTTAAAAGTCATACAACCTTCGATATCAAACCAACTCAACTATGGTTAAGTTTGTAATATAACCTCCTGTCCAGGACCTGGACAGAAGAATTTTAATGTACTTCTCAGGTATTCAAGAGGTACCATTTCCACCGGAGAAACCCCAAAACAGGGCTTATGACAGTGACTATTAGGATGACATAAAACATAACATGAGGATTGTCTGCACTCTGACTATACCATTTGCACCTAGGAAAAAGGGAAGAGAAGCAGAAGAAAAAAAAATAGATCACATTCCAATTTGTACACCTGGAGAAGACTCAAGTTATCTGAGAAGGGAGAACTAAGAGCTACAAGAGTAACAACCTCAGAACATTAATCCCAATTTTTCTCTTGATCATGCTTCCAGGGGGTGACATGGGCCAAATAAAAATATATTAAAAAAAAGTGTTTTTTGTGAAAAAGGGTCATTAATTCCTGAGATTTAGTGGCCCAACATAGCAGTTGTTATGCCATGCTGGAGACAATTAAAATACATTAAGGCAGGGTGAAGACCACTGTTGCAGACTTCAAGAAGTTAGCTATCTTTGAAAAACCTCAAAGGGTAAAAAAAATTATAGTTTCCATCTTCTGGAAGACCACTTTATAGACAGAGAATAAGTGTATTTTACCACGTGCTCCAATAAACAGCAAGTACTGAGTCAAGAGCTACCAAAATCCAGATTCTACTGGGTGTCAGAAACATTTGAATAGGACCTGTATGAGGAAGGAGTCAACAAGAGAACTCAGGAATCCTGAAACCATCCTAGATTTTAGGGAATTAATGCCTTTTTTTCCCCCCTTAGCTCCTCAGAAATAGAATTTCTGGGTCCACCACCAAATGCTGTAGGTCTGCAAGAGATTCTCTGCAAAAAATAAGTGGGCTGCAGTAGTAGGAGGTAAACAGGAACTTCAAGAGAAATCATTTCTGAAAGTGCCTAATTTTTCTGCAGGAACAATGCTGCTGATTCAGCAGCTTGCTTCTTTTCCCTCATACTGTATACTGACTTAAATAACAACTTTTTTCCACAGCAGGACTATGCAATACCTATACTACTCAGAAGCCATCTACTATTGCCAGTAAGACCCAGTGATACTTCAGGTGGGCTACTGTGTCAGCTATAACTGCAGTGCATTTAACACAAAAAAGCTTATTTTAGAAATGTTTAATACGTTTTTGAAGCATTTTTAAACCCTTTCTCCTTAGAACCAGACTTCACCAATACTATGAATCCAAGCTTACAGAATCCTGAGGAAGAAAAAGACATGGTTGTATTATCCTAACAGCTTTACGTTCGTGCCACTCTTAAGCACCCATAAGTGCAGCCTGGTAGACAAAGGTGTACTGCACCTTGCTAGGAAGACAGAAGCCTTCCTTAAGAGCATACGGCTCTCACCTCCACTCCTGAAAGGTCTTACGCTAACCAGTACTGAGCAGCCACTGAGCTAGACATTATTATTACCTATCTTAACTTCAATACAGAGTAGATTTTGCACAACGAAAGAAATTTTTGTGGCTAGCCAATTATTACAGCTGCCAGCTACTTAAGAATGTTAGCTGTCATCTCAAAATTGATGGCCAAAAAGTATGTGAATGATACAAGGCATTATGTGTATCAATGAACTGCCACACTGGTACCAGCATCTATGTGGAGAGGCTCAAAGCCAGTTTTGCTCCTTTCAAGTGCCTACACTTTAAAAAGAGCATTTATGCAAACGAAAAACAAAACATGAAAAGAGAAACCACGCCTAAACTGCCAATCCACTATGTGAGGAGAAAAAAATACTATCTCAATTTAAGAAAAAATATTAATAAGTCTCCAGTTCCTCCTGTATAATAAACTGAAGGGCACAATTAAATCAGATTTACAGCTGCTTCACTTTGCACCAGAAAGCATCAGGAATGCACAAAGGAAGGAGTACCTACATGGACAACAAGCGATCCCCTTTCCAACTGTGCACAACCAGCTGTCCTCCTCCTCCATGACTTAACTGCTGACAGTTCTAGGAATAATTCCTGGTTTTCCAAAATCACGCTGCATGTAAAATAGCCTATATTTGCAAGTAATTTTTAAAAGTAAATAACAAAAAATAAATCCAGTAACAAAATATTTTGCAGGAAATCAAGTTAGCCTACATTAAGAAAAAAATTATTTTATGCCAGTTGTAGTGTAAAATATGGGATAAGATACCTTGTGAGAACAAGAGACGCAAGTAGATCATTATGAGGGTCCACAGGGGAAAAAAAAAAAAAAAAAAAAAAACAACCAAAAAAAACCACACAAAAACCAAGGCATACCACCTCCCACTTCATTAAAAAATGCAGCTATAGAGTGAAATCACCAGCACAGACAAAAACTAGAAGAAACAGAAATACAGGCCTCTTTTCTCAAAGTTATTTATGCAGCAAACTCGGAACTGGGACACTTTATGAGTACTGTTCAGATAATGGAAAGCTGTAATAGTGAAATCAGAATTAGAAATAAAGCTAAGAAGCTTTAAGAATACTCAAAAAAAGGAAAATTAAACAAGATGTACTTTTAAGTGCAGCAGATGCAAAATCCGTATCTTCATCGAGGTTCACTGCTACACCCAAATCCAAAGACAGCAACAGTGGCCACCGCAGGGAAGTTTAATTACTGTTTGCGCTGGTTTTCCTGAGCTAACATCTGCACAACCTCAGTCCCATTCTTCCTTGCCCTACTGACAAATGTGACAACTCAGGAGCTGTACCCAGATAAGGAATTATGTAAACAGCAGAGACCTTGCTTTCAAACAAATCCCAAAATAATAGTGGAGCTGACCACTGCACTCTTTCAGCTAGTATGCTGCCACTGAAAGTCACTAAACTTTTTTTCTCCTAGCCTTAGCAACATCTCCAAACAACTTTCAGTGCACTAAGTGGAGAAGCAATCCACATTTTTCACCTCTAACCAGGGAAGAGCTGATAACACTGTATGCCAACTCAAAGCTAACCTGCCAGCAAGTGCTCTCATCTGTCTCCCTGCTGGTTGAATAGCAGGGCCTTGGAGTCCAAGAAAGGACACGCTATTTATCAGGAGAAACATTAGGGAAGTATGACTCTCCTGCACAAAATCCCTCACTCAACCAGTGGAGAAACATATCAACATTTGTTTTTCCCCTTAAGGCAAAATGAATCTATTAGTCAAGCAACGTATTCAACTGAAGTTTGTGAATCAACTAAGAAAACATATTTTCAACCATCACCATTACAAACACCCATAAGCTGCTTCTATTTGAAAACAAGCCTTTCAGCAGTGCCTTAACAAATTATGTCTCTACCAGTAAGTTAACACACAACACAAAAGACAGCAGGAGTCAATAAACACAAAGCAAAACAAACGAAAAATCAGAAAGCCTATTAACTGCAGAGCATATTACAGGGCACTTCTAGAGCAGTTCCACACATCCTTGTGCTAGATCTTGTACAAACATATTTGCAGACACAGAATAAAATTAAAATAGTAATGAAGTCAGTACAAACTCATCCACCAAATTTTTCAAGATCTGTATATTTCCTGTGACAGACACGATACATATACACTGCAAAATTTTAAAGATTTGATAAATGGAAAAATATACCTTTGCCTTCTCTAGGTTTCTTCTTTATACCTAGTTCTGGAGACCCATCAGATATAGCCGATTGTTGGTTTTTTGGTTTACGGCCAGCTGCAAGCAAAACATGGGGGAAAAAATTATTAATCATATGCAGAATAGAAGTAATTTATAGTTTGTCTTTGTTGAAAGAAGCAGTTCATGCTTTTTTTTTACCCCGCTGCCGTGTCCTTGCTACAGGTATGGATAAACTTCAATTCTTAGATTACCACTACTGCACATCCAGTTTAATCCATCATTTGGTTGCTTATTTCACAGGCAGATTTAATTCAATTTCAGACAAGTTAACAGCAGGTGAGGTAAGCACCGTATGTATAAAGTAAAACTTAGTTTATTTGCGTTCTTTTAATACAGTGTCTGTTTTACTCTGAAATGTATTATTTCTTCTCCTGCTCTGTTTTTGGTATTCTAGTATGGGTACTGATCAAAGCATCAGTTTTCCCAAGAAGTTTTACTACTGAAATCACGAACATTCATGTCCACCTTGCACCGATCCGTTCAAAGCTACAGATAAAAGCTTCCGCTCAGAGCACGAGTGGTGCCACACGGGATTCATGCAGGGCAGAGCATTAAGACGGCGACAAACGGCACCCACAGCCTGAGCGATGCAGGACAGCTCTGGGTGGTGCTGGAAGCCGCAGCCCCCATTTTGCCGGCTGCCCACGCGTGGGGCTGCCCTGACCCGGGTCGCTGCGGTCTAGCCGGGCTACCATGTGCCTCCTCCTACCCTCCGCCTGCCCCTGCCAGGAGGCTTAGGAGGGGACTCCTCAGCAGGCAGCAGGCTTAGAGCTGCCTGTGTTCCTGTGCCAGGGAAATCCTCTCCCTGCAAGACCTGTGGCTTCTTCACCCTTTCATGCTTCAGTGACCTTTTTACTCAAGGTAAACAGGCCCAAATAGGGAAAAGGATCACACCCCACGGCAGCAGGCTGTAAACAGTCCGTGCTTCTGCCTCCAGTTAAAGGCAAGCAGCAACGATTAACGCTCCTACCTCAGGCATAAGAGCATTAATTTTTGCTGATGAACAATGTTCCTCATTAAACACTGAATTTCGAAAGGCATTAATTATGAAGACCAAAGTTATGGCTCTGTAACTATGCCTGAATGACCTTACGCACTTAAAAGCAGGGATCTGGACTCAGTAATAGGAAAAAAATATTTACAAAATAACCTCCCTAAAATTTCAGAACTTCCTGAGCACAGCAATCTGCCCAGTAATGACCATTCAAACAGACAGCGTAATATAAAGAAAAAGTTTAAATCCAGTGTACAACTACAGCTACGGAACAGCTTTAATAATAATTTTCTTACTTATGTAATTTACAGTAGAGTTACAGTTATCTGTGATGTGTGTGTGTTTTTACTAAATCTAAAACTCACAGACCTTAGATTTGTATCACTTTATCACTACACTGCATTTTTTCTTCCCCTCTAAATTACAAGTCAATATTCCATCTTAGCAGTTCTGGAAGCTCTAATAAAACAACATTCCTATAGTTCTGTGAATTGTACTGATGCCTGTAATAAAACTATTAGACCAGAGAGAAACCTCACCAGGTGCCAACCTCTCATTTGGTAGTTGAATGCTTAGAGCTCGAACACTGTTCTGAATAGTTTCTCTTTTAAGACACGCCAATCAGACAAATAAGATACTTCTCTCGCAAGGAAGATCTTGTACCGATTTTGTAAACTGATTTATGGTTTTCTAAGCTAGTGTTTACCCTGCCGTTTCATCAGAAGAACCCCGAGTCTACCCACTCTCCAAATATATCCGTATTTCAGACACCAACGGCTACCCACACAAGTCCTCTTGGAACCCTTTCCTACCCTTCCTCCACTTCCTCAACTGTGCTTAATAAACACACCAACAAAGGTACCATTTTCCTTTACGGCTTGGCGAAGCCCATTGTCTTGCTACTTCTTCTCTTTTTTCTTGTTCCAGACTCATCTTCTGTCAACTCGCATTTCAGACTCCCATCAGTCCGATTACATGAGCAGAGAAATCAGATCATCTAGCCCATCTCCACCAGTATCAACTACACCATCTGCAGCAGTGCACATCAGAAATAAATTCTGTGATTGCTCCTACAAAAAGCCATACATACCTTTTTTCTTTTTCATTGGTTCATGGATATCAGGGGAAGTTGGAACAGGAGATGCATCCATTGGTTCAGATTCCTCTGTTGATACCTCCACCACAGTTTCTGTGATCACATCGGGTCTCATGGCCGCATGGATAAATTCTGGGGTTGACACACAAGGAGGGACAAAAACTTCCACTATAAGGGAAGGGAAAAAAAAAAAAAAAAAGCACTATCTGATTAAGTTTCTACCTAGTTATTTTAATGCATCTCACATAAAATTATTTTAAACAAAGCATATGCAATAATATAGCAAGATCCTGCTCCAACAACCTGTCACCTAGAAAATCAATGCAATTCCCAAAAACATGCATACTTGCCAGTATTGTTAGGCATAAGACAAGTATCACACTAATATTCTTTAGAACTAAACTCAACTTTAAATGAAACAAATTACAGCTTAATCTTTGGTCTTTATTCCAATCTCCCATTTCCTATTTTGTAGCTTTTGGGTTTCAGTTTGACCATTATTTCTTCCAACATATATTAAGTAACTTCAGAAGGAACATCAAGTTAAAGTAATCAACAAGTTTTGTTTTTTTAAACTGATAGCACTTTGCAACACAGCGTATTCAGATATTCCTTCTAAAATACAAAGACAGATAAAAAATACTTTTCCCTTAATATAACTCTTTATTTCAGCAATTTAAAATGTCAAATTCACAGAACCACAGAATGGTTGAGGTTAGAAGTGACCTTGAGAGGGCACCTGGTCCAACCCCCTGCTCAAGCAAGGCCACCAGGAACCGGCTGCCCAGGACCATGTCCAGACAACTTTTAAATATCTCCAAGGTTGGAGACTCCACAGCCTCTCTGGGCAACCTGTGGCAGTGTTCCGTCACCCACACAGCGAAAAAGTATTTCCTGATGTTCAGACAGAAAAGTTCATTCTAAACGTGTAGCTACTCAAGGATCTCTACCCAACAGCCTCTCTCAAATAAATGATTTAATCTACAAGTACACTCGTTACAGGGTGGGGAAATCCCATAAAAATGCAAACAAATCAGTAGTTTTGAAATAAGCAAGCAAATGTTGTAAACAGCATACAGTTCTCCACAGAAGCATATTTCCCAATTTGCTTGTTTTTCTAATTAGCGGAAGGAGAAACGGCTCACAGAGCAGAAACTGTGGCTGACATACCAGGACTCCTGGCGTCTCTCAGGCAGGTAGGAGACTCCATATGAAGCAAGGCCTCTGCAGCTTCAATTGTCTTATCCGTACAGTGCACATTACTTCCATGAACCGATGCTTCCACTGTAGAAGGATAAAAAAAATTAATGAGAACAGATCACTTATAAAAGTCCACATGTATTGCTGTACAACTCCACTACTCAATCTTAAACATGAAAATCTCAAAATTGTCTGGTGTCTTCACACCTTTTATACCTTCCTGGCAACAGAAATGTTTAGAGAAGACACAAGACAATCAGAACCAACACTGTCACTTCTTAGATTAGATTTCTGGTTCACAACCAAGCTCTTCATTTCAATGAGGTGATCAAGAGCTTACAGAAGCAGACTTCTGGGATTTGTCTTCTGCCTTCAAGTTAACCAGAACAAACCAGACTGTAATGAGGATGGTTACAAACCAATACAGCAGAGCAGGGAAATGGTACCATCTCCAGCTATTATCCCATTAAAATCTAAAGGTCACCCCTGTTCAGATTTTCAGTCTATTTGGGTAAATATGTATATATAAAAATACAAGATTAGTTTGCAAAACAGATATATCCAGTTTCATTTTCTGGAATTAAAAATATCTGTGAGTTGTGTTTAGCAGGCTTGGTTGTTAAAAAACGAAACACAAAGCATAACGAACAGTGTGCAGGGGTGGGGTTTTTTAGGCGATAACTAAGGGAAGGCGGCAAAAATATCTCCTTTTTCCAAGTTCTGAAAGTTTACGAAACCTAAGTAATCAACAAAAAATAATTTAAAGTAACTTCAAGAGCGCAGATTTAAGTTTGATACAGCGCAGATCGCAGCAACTTGAACACAGCAGCAACACAAAAAAAAACCCAAACCCAACTTATCAGTTAAGACTACAATCCTATTCATGGCTAACCCTATATTCCTCACCCTCGCAAAGGTTTTTGAAAGCAACGACTGCGGAAACACCTGTTGCACATCGTCCGCACTCTCGCTAAGGTACGCCGGCTCTCTCCGGTTGCTCTTTCCATGTATGGCCATCTGCTCAAAGCCACACTGCTCCAGCGAGGCAGCCGGCAGCCCAGGAAATCTATCTTTAGCGTTAAGTAGGGTCACCTATCTCCGGCGTCGGAGAGCTAAAGAGGATTCAGTAGTAATTCTCTACGAGAACTTCAAGGCACCTATCCTGTTACTGAAAATGTCTAAGAAACAACCTGAGGTTCATTTAGTGGAAAGCAGGGGAAATGCTGCCAGGGTTGCTTCCAACTTAAGAAAACACTAGATACAAACAGATTCTTGAGGGCACACGTGGGGAAAAAACCTTCTAGCATACTGCAGTTTATTTAAACACAAGCAGCAGACTAAATGTGTAGACCAGAAGCTGAACGCGAACGAGATCTGGAAGACGCACAAATGCAATATTCTGGGCGACTGAAATGTCTCGCTGAACCAGCCTGACTGCCCACCCGCTGGCTGGCTGCTGTGATTCCCTCCACAGCCCTCTCCTGGGATGCTATTTTAGAGGGCTTTATCTTTTGGAAAAGTAGATGCCCGATAAAGCTGACATTCCACCGCGGCTTCACCCCAGGCTAGGAACAATAAAAACCTACCTAAGAGCACAGGAAAATCACACTAAAGGAAAGGGTCTCTATTGCATGCTCGGTCCCTTGGATAAGCAGTGGCAATCAGCAGGGGTTTTGCACTGTGTGCCCTTTCCCCAGCTGCAGGTCCTGGGTGTTCCCTATGCCCAGGGAAGCTGCTGTTTCTTTCCCAAGCAGAAGTTTGGGGGTGTCCCGAGTCGGAGGCTGAACACCTGCACTGAAACTGAGTAGCCCTGCAGGAAACCCTCTGCCTAAACATTTTTCTTTCTGAAGAGAAGCTTCAGTTGCACACAAATTGATGACTAAGTTTCCCCTCATCTACCAGAGAGAACTTTCCACTCGTCGTCAGAATACATGAACAATATTCAGCTAGTCCTTATAAATGCATCAATTCTACACCAATACTGAAATTAGAAAGTCCAAATCAGCATTTAATATATTATTATTCTAAAGCACGAAAAAAAGATTTAAAAGCAGGTCAGCAAAGCTTTTCCACCAACGCCTCTGCCTCCCCTGCAGCAAAGACCTGTACGATTTTTCATTTCTGTTTCTGCTGGTTACCATTTTTGGGGCAACTTGTTAGCTCACTTCTGTGCGGATATCAGGTTCAGTATAGAAAGGACTTTTATAAAGAAACTCAAACAACAGTTGCCAAATTTCAATTTTAAGAGAGTACCGAATTTAGCTTACTGAAGTCATCTACTCCTAAATGCTTAAAAGCGTACAATATTCTCCTGCTTTTGTGTGCAAAGTATTTCCTATAGGGAACAGTTTAGATGCTGCACCACAAGTAAGAGGTACTTAGCAGAGAGCAGGAACAAGGCAAAAAAGATAGCCGAAAACCATCTTTGTACTTTTCCAGTATTATGGCACTCTGCTGAGGGGCGAGAGTGGAGGGAATAGAGACACAACTCCCCCAGCATTAGGGACTGCGGCTGCAATATCCTAACAGCAGGGAGAAGGAGCAAAGGAGCTGCCCAACCTCTGCCCTAAGTAACCCTTCCATTTCCAATAAAAATAGCACTATCTACTCCTCAAAAGCCTCTGACATTTGAAAATACACACTTCGTAAATGTTTTTCCAACATGAGTTACTTCGTACTCCGCTAAAATTGCCACCTAAAAAACATCAAGCAAAAAATAGTAACACTTCTGGCTTTGGCTGGAACAAGACACATGCTATCTGTCTATCATGACAGTTAACAAACTCACGTAACATTGCCAAAAAGACATCTATTGAAATACTTACTAAAATGAGTGCCTGAAGTCTTCTCAGCTAGCTACATTCTCCTTTAGCCAGTCCATGGTTTTAGCCTCAGAAGCATTTGTCTACCCAGTGAGCATGAGGAGTTTTCAGTTGTGCTCAGGCAATGTTATTGTGCCAACACGTTTGGGAAAGTGCAGATTGTATCTCAACACAAATTTTACATAAGACGTGTTTCTGCCACGCTAGAAAATGTCTAATAGAAGATAGCAAGCTGGGGTGCTCAGTGAGGAGACATGATGAAAAATACAGCTAGAAAAGACATCCCAGAAGATGAAGTGGGGGAACAGGTTCTCTCAGAGAGGGGACGGGGCAAGGAAAAACGAGGCGGCTGTTCTTGCAGATGACTAGGATCAAGTATCATCAACTAAACTATGCTTGTATCACAACACTTGGTAGCACTTCTCACAACAAAGACGGGGAAAAAGCAAGCCAAAGGAGTATGATTCCACAATTTAAAAACAAAACAAAACAACAAAAAAAAAAAACCAACTTGCCACAGAAAATCACTAGCAGTTATTTTCTATGCAGTACCTTTCAGGGTCCTTTAGCTTGTGTCATACAAACATACACATCACAGCAACCTTAATCTTCTCTCAGTACATGCAAGGTTGTGATGCACAAGCCCAGTATCACAGCAGGCAGAAAAATTTCTAACGAAAGAATGACGTGTATGACCTGTTTCTTTAAAAATGCCAGATTTGCAGATTTTCTACTATACTGTGCACATATGCTTGAGTAAACAACTTAAGATGTAGCTCTGTTTCCTTATATACTCATCACAGGAAGAGTATCACTTGCCCAAATGAAGCAAAGGAGTCTACACGGATGGAAGTAAATTTTCCAGACTCTAGTAAATGAGTAACATGAGAACTGCCATTTACCGATCTAGAACACATCAGAGCTAACACCACCACTTATCCTTCATTCTTTTAACCCAAATCTCATCTTACCGCTTTTATGACGAAGTCTGATTCCTTGGCACTTTATTTTAAAATACTTCATTAAAAAAGTTTCTGGTCCATTTTCGGGGGGGGGGGGGGTGGGGGGGGGGTGGGGGGTGGGAATCCTCTTAGAAAAGAAAATAATTTCGATTTTTAAAATGTAAGCAGTTAACTAGGCTAGTTGATGTCTGTCTTCACTGTTGACATAGCTCCACTTTCTAAACAAATAGCATGTACAGTAGATTATTCAGGGTTCTCAACAGCTGTTACAAAATACCAAACTCGGTAGTTAAGTCTGACAGGGCTGTACTTTAGCTTTACAGAATAGAATACTGGCAACATATCCATTTTGTAACAATGCCCCCAGTTTTAACAAGAGTAACAAGAGTAATGAATTAAAGCAAGTAATGAGAGGAAAAAAATTTGAAATTTTCAAATGGTACTTTTTGAAACTGTGATACAACTCCCCTCTCTTTTTCTGAAGGTCTATCAATGTCTGCATTTACAAGGTCAACACTTAACTGTAGCACCTGATTTACAATAGGTTATCCTTTAATACTATCAGGCAACCAGAGCAATACTTTAATGAAGAATTCACAATTCCAAGCATGAACTCAGTCAAGAGTGACTACTCATACGCTAACAGACCTCATTAAAGTTTATTGGCGTTCACATGCTTGTTTTATCTCAGCACTTAAAAGACCATAGTAAACAGCAGTAGAAGGTAGTAACGGTGCTTAAGCCACATTTTTAATTAAAAACAGCTGAATTGCCCATGTAGGTAATACCCAGAAATCTTTCTGTATGCAACACTTGACTGGAAAAGAAAGTATTTTCAGTTTACTGCTTGTTTTACAGCAGACATTTGTTCAGAAACTGAAGAACTATTCCTTGGGTTTTTTAGCATTTCCCTAAGCCTGCCGCTGTTCCTTCAGCAGACTTTCAGCTGCATACAACTTGAGGATGATGCATAACCCGCTGTGTACCAGCAATCAATAACAAAGAGTAGAGCAATCATCTCAAAACACTTGGCTCCCTGTGAGCCATATGTTATCAGCCCAATATTGAGAGAAATATTAGCTACAAAGCCAAAACATTATCTTTGTAAAGTCATTTAGGAGTTGCTCTTACAAGAAGCAATTAAGATAACCTTAAGCATTAACAATTTTGGTCCAGCTTTCTTCCCACAGTTATCAAACACTCTGAAGTTTTGTCAACGCTGAGGCCAGCAGCCACAGGAAAAGGCAAGGCATAATTAATATAATCCCTTAGGATAAAGGATTCCTCTCTTAAATCCATGTGATACCATCTACATACATAAATAAGTAAACAGATATGGTATCCTGATAGCATGATGATGGGAATACTAGACATGCACAGGTATCTGTATCCCTCGCTGCAATGCAAATATCAAAAAAAAAAAAAAAAAAATCAAGCTGATTGGGCTAAGGACATCAGAAAGAGCAATGCAAAGTTCATTTGTTATTTATCTAGGGGTTGGCTCACAAGCAATCCAGTTACAGTGACTTAAGAAGCTGCTGACACAATAACCAATTACTTTAACGTTCTCTATTCATCGACAATCGAAAGTAAAAAAACTGAAAACTCCTGCAGTAGCGAGCCTGGCAAAAATCAGAGATGTATTCTACTAGCAAAGCGAAGCTGTCTTCTCCGTCGTATGCAACAGAGTGTCTAAACGCTTACAACATGTTCCACCTTTCTCTGTTCTGCTGCAGAACAGAGATTCTTTGCTGCTTTGTTGTGGGAGGGGTTTTTGCGTGTGTGTTTGAGGTTTGCTTCTCCCCCCGCTCCACAAAACCTTGGGTGTTTTCCCACATTAAATAAAATAAACTCTTATGAAGATTAGGCGACTCGCCCCCGCTTTTTAAAGGGGTACCTTGATACATTGGTAAATGACAGAGCATCTAACTTCAGCACACGTTCATGTTTGTACAAACCTACTGCCGCATCAATGCAAAACCAGTATTAAGGTATACTATCAATTAGTTCGTGCCCAGGTACTAACTGCACAACCAGTTACCTGTAAGACTATACACACCATACTACTGTGCGTGATTTCGAAGGACTATGTTAAAAAGTTGAGCTCCACATTGTAAAGACAAAAATGAAATCACAGCTGGCACCACTTCCATGGAGAACGGAAGGTTTGACATTGCGTGTGTGGTTTTGAGCAGTGTAACCTCGCCCCTGTTTTCTCCAGGTCTGTAACGGCACTTAAAGACAAACCCCGGGATCACCGGAGCGCCCTGCTGTCAGAAACGGCAAACTTAAAAAAAAAAAAAAAAAAAAAAAAAACCAACAACAAAAAACCAAAGGAGGCCACACCGTGCCCGGTTCTCAACACGTCCCCCCCCGACAAAGGGGCCACAGCTCGGGTAAACGGCCCCTGTCCCGGCAGCGGCCCCCAGATCCGACGGGGCGGCGGAGCGGCACGGCGGAGCGGCACCGCGGGGCTGCCCGGAGCGACCCGGGCTCGGTCGCACCTTTCCCGCCTCCCCCCCGGCAGCGCGGGGGCGGGGCGGGGCGGCCACGTGCGGCCCGGCGGCGGCGGCGGCGACCCCACTTCCGTGTTTACACTCCGCTTCCCTCCAATTCCGTGCGCGCCCCGTCAGCGCCGCGGGGAGCCGCCACTCCGGCGCCCGCCGCGCGCCCATTGGCGGCCGCCGCGCCCCGCCCCGCCCCGCCGCCCTCCGGCCGCCAAACGGCGGCGGCCCCCATTGGCGCGCGGCGGCCGCCACTCCTCCCGCGCTCGGGGGGCCCCGGGGGAACGCGCCGCTTCCGCTACGCAGCGCGCGTGGGGGAGGGGGGCGCTGCCCCCCGCCCCGCTTCTTCCCTCACCCACCACCCCCCCCCCCCCGCGCCCCCCGCCCCGCACACGTGGGCCGCGGGCGCCTCCTCCCGCCCCGCCGCCAGCGGAGAGTTTAAAAGGGCACGGGGCGGGGGGGGGGGGGGAAGGAGACACACCGACACGACGGAGGCACCGGGCCCCGCCGCTCGGCCTGCCCGCTCAAACAGCGTGGCGGCGGCGAGAGGGGAGGGCCGGGCCGGGCCGGGCCGGGGGAGGCGGGAGGACAACAATCTCGCACACTTCCTGGTTCTCGCCCCGGCCGCGCAAAGCCCGCAAAACTCCTCCGCCCCGCCCCGCCGCAACTTCCGCCCCGCTGGCGGCGGCGGCAGCGGGGCCGCCCGCGCCGGGGGCAGTTGCCACCGACCGCCGCCGGCGGCCGCACGCCGGCCCGGCCGCTACCAAGGTGATCACTTCCTGATTGCCCTCCATGGCTTCCCCGCCCGCCACCGGAGAGCGGCGTGCGCCGCGGCTTTCCCCTCCACCCACCACCACCACAACCACCGCCGCCCCTCGCCCCCCGGCCCCCGCCTCGCTTCCGCCGCGGCGCGGTGCAGCTTACCGGCCCGGATGAGGAGGTCGAGCTGGTTCGTGGGCCCCTCATGCAGGGACGTCGCCATGTTTACGCTGCCGGAGCGGCTTCACATTGACCGGCGGGCGGGCGCGCGCCGGGCACGCGCCGAGGGGAGGGGGAGCGGGGAAGGGGAGGGGGGAAGGCGGCGGCGGCGGCGGGGCGCGCTCCCGCGGGGCGGCGGGCAAGGGCGGGCGGCGCGGGCACCGCCACGGCGCGGCGACGGTCGGCGGCGGGCGCGCTTCCTGCGGGGCGGCGCGGCGCACGCGATCCTTCCGCCGCCGGCCTCAGACAGGAAGTGCCGCGCCGGCACTCGCCGCCGCAGCGCGAGGCCGCCCGCGGGGGGGGGGGGGGGGAGGAGGAGGAGGGGGGGGGAAGCCGCCGCCGCCGGGGCCCCGCTGCCCCGGCTCCTCGGACGGCCCGAGCGGCGAGCGCAGCCGGGGACGGCCGCAGCCGCCCAGGCAAGGGCGGGCGCGGAGCAGAGCGCGGTCCGGCCCCGTCCGGCCCGCAGCCGGTCCTCCCCCCCGGCCGGGGCCGCCGCCTGCCCCGTGCCCCTCTACCTGCCTCGGGGTCGCTTCCCGGCCGCTGCAGCCCGGACCCCCCCGCGTACCAATACAGCCCCTTTTCAGGGCAGCGTTTCTCTCGGCACCAGCCCGGTGGTCCTCACCGAGGCAACCGCCAGCACGTTAACAAGTTTTCTCCTTGGCAAAGTCCTGGGCTACCTACTATAGTAATATCTGGCCAGAAAAACTTCAGTCGTCCTTGACTGCAACCCACCTTGTCTCCTTGGCAGTTGCAGGGCTTACTCCAAGAGAACTTTAGATGCCTTTTCCAGTTAGCCAGAGGACCCATCCTTCATTATATCTAGCCTCTGAGCAGATTGGGGGGGGGAGTTGCATTGCTTTCTTAATTTAAAAAACAAACAAACAAAAACCCAACAAAAAAACCCAAACAAACCACCACCACTGTTTAGGGTTGTGTCCATCCAAAGAACCAACCACCTGCTTTAGTAACACCACGGCCTTCCCTATGCAGAAGCAACAACCACAAGAAGACATTCCCCAAACTTCCCAGTTGAGCCCCTGTGCTACTCATTCTCAGGGTAACACTTCAGAGCCCCATGCAAAGAGCAGCTATGCCAAGAGAAGCAAAGTTTGCCCCACGCAGAGCTGTGCATGGAGATCAGGCGTCGGAAGTCCTTCATTAACGCCACACGCACCTGACTAGGTCTATATTATTAAGCCATTATTAGAAGTATCATGCAACCACTTACTGCCCTGAGAGACTTCCCTGTATGCAACAGCTTTACAGCTCCAATAGAAAAATGTGACAGGCACCAGCTGCATTGCTCTGACAATAAGGAATCTCTCTCCCCCTCTCAAGTTTTAGTAGTCCTAAGATCTAGGTCACAAGCAAGAAGTTAGAAGCATATTTCCCCAGCATGGAAATCACAAAGTAGTATCCAGCATAAACCACCTCCAACTGGCACATTCAGTACCTCAAACTTCTGACAGATCATATTCCTACTGCAACCCTCAAGGCTTTTTAGGAATACAATTTAATCACCATATTTATATACACAAAGAAGAATTCAGGTATTTTGCAGACTTCACTCATCTATTCCTGGCTGTAAGGAATCAAGTTTGTTCATCGCCTCATCAGATAATGAGCAAGACCTGCAAGCGAGATCGTTCATTCTCACATTCAAGCCATGATATCTAAGGGTAGCTCTGTGCTAAAGTTTTGCCAGCCGAGCTCTTTCCAGCCAGAAGCATGGACAAAAAAGGCACTCTCTAGCCAGCTGTGACGGCAAAAAGCTCTCATGCAGATACAGCTCTGCCAACAGCAGAGTGCTCCTGTCAGCTTATGTTATTCAGAGAGGTGGAATAGCAGTGTTAACAAGAATTCCTTCTGTCAGCATATTTCCACTAGGGGACTCTGCTGTATTCTCCAGCAGGAATTTTTCTAGTGGAGACAAGCCCAAGGACAAGTAAAGGCATTTTAAGTAGGCATACACTTAAATGTGCAACAAAACTTCACAGTCCTTCATTACAACATCCTCGAATTGAAGTGGAAACCTCATGCGGTGTAGTTTAGCGACACCATAGATTCAGCTTACATACCGAATACTGAAATAACTGCATACTCGCACCACTTTGTCCCTGTGTACCTACTGTTGTTAAAAACCGTAATTTACCCGCACTTCTCTTCAAGCAGTTAGGTCTGCAGCAATAAAATACAGTTAAAAATAGCTTGTCAGTTTAGGTCCAGATCAGAAGGTGCACAAAGACACTAAATACCTTCGAAGATGCAGACCTGTGTCAACAGGAGTTCACACTTACATACTCTGGAAAAGATGCATTCATAGTTTTTTGCCTTACTGTTTGTTACGTAATTCAGTGAGGATTGTTTACTGATTGCAACTTCCAGTCACAAACTGAAGCGTTTGACTCATATCCAAGTTGTTCCCTCTGTCCCCTACGGGTAGAATGAAGTTTTGCCTAAGATATGTGGACTCCCTGAATAAGTGCATTCAAGTAATGTGCGTGTGTAACTTTTAACAAACACCATGTGTCTGAAATAAATTAAAAAGAGTATGCAACGTCAAGCTCTTGGTTTAATACCAGTTTTCTAAGCAGCATTTATTTACTACTGTGAGAATAGACTTGGCACAGTGTTTGCCAATTTACACGATATGGACTTGAACAGCTGCACGCATTATTCTGATCCTTTGCTCTCTCTGATGGTACATAGAGAGTATCACTGGATGCCCAAGGGATTCCAGTCAGTTGAAAAAAGTCCAAGCCCATGCACTTTCAAGATTATAATGTAGGCAACTACAATAAATCCACAAAGTGATCATTTTGACCTGGGCCCAACTTACTTATACAAGTGTAGTAGTATTAAAGCATAACAGTGTCTTTAGGAGGAATGCAATTTTCCCCATAAGTTCTGCAGTTCCATCTGTTTAAACTATGTGATTTCCAGTATTTTATGCTGAATGCTAATTGATTTGCCATGCTAATAAAATCTTACTATTTCAGGGGAAAAGAGTAAATAATAGGGAAAAAAGTAAGCATGCACTTAACTTTGTAATCTCTCTTAAAGCCTCCTTTCTAGGCAGAAGGTTAACAGAGAGGCCTACAAAATCTACTCGGAGAGTGGTGGGTGGCCCAATGAGGCAAGAAGTATTTACCATAGAGTAACAGGACCACGTGGAATTGCAGATTAACCTATGTTTCTCCGGCATGAAAAAAGTAGATAAAAACCATATAGAAACAGATACACAAACAGCATCATTCTTTGTCAAACAGAAATGTATCCTACCTTTTTTTTTTTCTGTTAGAGTGTACAGAGACTAAGCTTTCTTGCAATTTTTTAAACCACAAGCTCAGCTGTCAAGATAGCCAAGTAGACCTACATGCTCCATCTACCAAATACCACAAAAACAAACCAAAAAGAAGTCAACATGTTCTAATATGCAGGAAAGCTACCATTCAAAAAATAGGCTTATGACACACAGGAACATAGTAAGCGTAAGTCAAGTAATTTCAAGACAACAACAAGGAATCGTTATTTTAGCTGACAGCACCTCCACCCCTGTGCATGCACTTCAGAGTCTTTGGTAGATAAGGAACTTGGACAACAAGAACACCTCAGTGAATTGTATCCCCCTACTTGTACAAACACAGGAGTAAAATGTCTATCAACTCATACTTTCTTGTGAAGGGATATGGACAATTTTGTTCACATTAAAGGAAATAAGCTTCACTTCTTTGCAGTATACACCAGTTAAACTTCATCCTGATTATTTCGAAAAAGTGAAAGACAACTCAAGAGAAGCGGCTGGATGTGATTAATTGCACGCAAGATGGTGGATGTACAAATTCAAAATATGAAAAACTGGAAGGCTTCAGCAGATCTGCAGAAGTGGATGGGAGTGGGATCATCAATTAACTTAAGCATTTCCTTGAACAGTCCTCAAAACTAATACAGCATTCAGTGGCTATAGAGGAATTGGCAGTCTCCTCTCTCGTAGTCTCCTATGCAAAGTTGCCTTTCTCACAATTCTGGCAAGTATGTTGAAAACATTCTCTGGTAATAGGCCATAGTTGCTCTTGGAAAACTATCTTACAAACTTTGTAACTTGAAACACTACAATTACAACTTTCTGATGGCACCTTTTTTCCTTCACTGACAGCAAATGATGAACCACAAAGAAAAAACCCACATATTTAATTACTTTTAGCCACAGAGGGTTACAGTGTATTCTAGTATGACCAAGCTACCCTGAGAAAAGGCAATTATCATAAAGCAGTTACTTATTCTTACAGAGGTGATTTGTTTGACTTCATTTAAGTAAACAGTCAAGGGTAGATGGCAATCTGTCTGAGGGTAGTATTTGCAGTCTACATGAGAAATTGCAAATGATAACACAGGAACAATACCAAAATGCCAACCAAGCTAAAAACCTTCCAAGCAACTTCAGAAGTCCAGGCATGTCCTGTCCCAAGTGCCAAAACCACCGACAAATCTTAAGTAGTTACAGAAAGGTCAGTTTTGCCCAGGATCCTGAAGAAATTCACATCTAATAATTACAGAAGTAGTTGCTGTCCTCAACAGCAGGCTATCAAACTGTTGATAATTATTACTGCATTGCAAGGGTAACGATAAAAAGAAACATTTTTAACAGTTGGATTCCAGAAACACGCAAGAAGATGCAGCAGTCCTTTATCAGCACATCAACATAATCATTACCATCCACAGTGGATTCCACGGCAGAAAACTCCGAAAGTACAGCAAAATAACCACTAAGTGTCCCTGCAGGAACCAGGGAAATACTGAGGAAAGGGTTCAGTGACCATGCCAAGCTTATCTTCTTGACTACACTATATGAAGTCTAATAATACCAAAACCAAGAGTCTGTCACAATCTGCACCTTTGAGTGAACTCAGGATCCTGGTGTCACTATTCATATAGCAATCAGTGATTCCACACAAAAAAGCCAATGTATTCTCAGGATTTGGTACTACCTTTGACAAACAGAAAAGGAGTTACTCAAAATAGCAAGTGTCTATGTTCCAGCATTATACTTATGAATGTGGAATAAGAAAAACTTGGCTGTCTCAAAAAAAACCAAAACAAAAAAAACAACCAAAAAAACCCAACCAAGTGATATATGCACTTCCCTGCCTTATAATGAAATTCTTTAATTTCAGGGCAGTCTAACAGACAATTATAAATCAGGTATTTGCATAGCACATCACATGGTTTTACAAAATTGACAGTATTTGAGATTGGTAATAGGCTGGCATATGAACTCTGCCACTATTGAGGAATTTCTCTGTTCAAGACCTAGCATTTACAACTCCTTAAGACATCTCTGATAACAACAAATGTCTATTCTATAAAGATTAAATGTCCTGCTCAAACACATATGGCTTTACTGTGATCCTAGAATTTGTTGTCAACTACAATCTCCCTTTAACACGCAGATCACCTTTAAAAATTATTACTGTCAAGTTTGTCACCATATTTTCGATCAATAAAGTTCACTGACTCCTGTGCACTCATACCACAATGTTTTTGGCATGCCATATTGCATTCTAATATCGAGATACAAGCCACAAAATTTTTCAGCTTACATTAGTAAAGTGCTGTGACTGAGTCTTCTTAGTAACATCCCGCAATTTCTCACTCCTGGTTGCAACTGGAGTTGGGAGTTTAGAGGTGCTCTGTACGTCTGAAGTCCAACCCATAGTGCCCCACACTAGCAAGCCATTCAATTAGCCTCACATCAACCTCAGAAAATAAAAATTATGCCTGAAATGTGCAGTTATTAGTCTTTATTACAAAATATTTAGTCTTGCAGTGTTCCTTCAGTATGAATGGAGCACTGAACACAGCAAGGCAGAAACCTGCAATCTAGAAAGAACTGGACACCACAACCAGGCTGTTACTGTTACATAAAAATATTACCATTCATACAGCACCTGCACAGCTCTTTTCATTAATTTCTCAGAAAAGGAAACACCAGCAAAGATGACATAAAATTTAACCTGCAGTTGAATTTTGTTTCTGAATTAAGAATGTTACAGAGAACAGATGTACATGCCCTTGGCGTAACTGCTCCAAGTGCTGTGAAGTAGCACATGCAATGGGAGGGGGGAAGTTTTGTTTCACTGTCATCAATATTTAACCAGCAAAAATGCAATGGATTTCTTGGAAGAGTGAGAACTCACATCGATACAGCAGCAGCATGGTGTCAAAAATAAAATTAGCTCACATTCAAAGGATAAATTCTTAACCCATGAATATGTTAGAGATATAATTCTCAGTCGAGCAAGTACTGCATGCAAAGTTTTATCTTGCTTTTATCTAGGTAGCTAATGGGCTTCATCTTAGCTCTTTGATGAAGGTAGTACCAACTTAAGCTGAGAGTTTAATCAAGTTGTCAGAATGTCCAAACTCTTGTTTGTAGTCAGCAGAGTCTTCTAAAGACACTGCCTCTCCACTTTTAAAATTCTCATCAAGCTGTGAGTGTACAGAAGTGAAGTTCAATCAATAGGATATGTCAGCGCTACCAAAACATACACCAGATGTTCCTGTTAACTCATTTTTTTAAGAGGCAGTTTAATCAAATAATGTGGAGACAGAACGAATGATAACATTGTTTTGTTTATCCCTTACATACACATGCCGTAATCAAAGGTAAGATTCTAATGAGATCTAATACTGAGGTCTTGGTATATGATATTTAACAACTGATGAAAAATCATCTGAAATAAACAAGAGTTCACAGGCTCAAATTCACATAAAAGAAGTCAGAAGGAAGCAGTTTTAATCACAATGGCAGAAGACATATAGGGGCAGAAAGAAGAACAGGTAATAACTAAAGACTTCACATAGATATACAAAGCTGGTTTCCACAGTGATAACAGTGTAAGTAGCAACCTGAAATTTCCTCTGTAAAAGAAGATTTGCCTTAAAGTAGATATTTTATTCATGCATTTGTTTAAATTAGGGGAGGAGTTAAGCCTAAACTCACTGTTTATTCAACTTCCTCCCTCCTTAAGGATGGCTATCAATTCATGGTAGTTTCAACTGAACTTCCTGGTGGAAAAAAAAAAATTAAGATATTATAGACAAACATACCATCATTGTTGTCTTTGTAGGTCAATATCTTTCCATCAGATCGTAATCCTGGAGGGGCTCATTTTCAGATCCCCATTTTTTCATGCAGATCTTCTACCCCCCTGTGGCAATAATATTTTTAGAATTAAAACAGACTTTCAACTTGCACCACAGGGAGGATTTCTGATGGAACATCAAATTTAAAAATATGGTAACAGTTCACAAGTTGAATGATACCTCAACTTCTCAAAAGCAGTAGTTTTGTTTCCTCTTTAACCTTAAAGTTGTGAGAAAAAAGTCCCAAACCTGTACTTGCCTCTTTGATGATTAATAAAAATTAAGCGGAAAAATACTATTGATATGAGAAGTTAGATTCACTCAAGCAATTAAATCAGGGACTATATTGGCACTATGATTTTGGTATACCTCACGTAAGGATCAAGCTTTACTGTACTTCTGGCAATATTTGCTTAATAGCTGCCTACTGTTCAACAAGATTTGTAAACAAGCAACGCTGACTTTGCAAATTCATCATTAAGTGAGGTAACAGAGAAGGGAAGTAGTACCACTGTAGGCATGAGCTTAGGAAGGGAGTTCAGAAAGTACTAACTAATTTTAATGACAATGTTACCGATAACTTGGCATTTTTAAAACAGCATTATCCTACCTAAATACTCATCTACTGCCTTATTTGACTAAAAGGCTAGGCATCGTCCATGTATAAGATCTGCAGATCACAACTGTGGTACCTTCAGCACCGTAGACACAGTAAATCCGAAGATTAGATTGCCCCACTAACACACATACACATCCACATTATGGGTCCTGTGTGGTGACAAACAGAACCATAACAACTGTCAATTTCAGACTGACTACTTCTTTAAAGACAGCGGCTTCTGCTGTTATGTAAACTACAGAGGTTTTGCTGAGTAAATCCTAAAGTTGAAGCGCTAATTACTTTAAGGACAAATAACTACTCAGGAAATGGAAGCCAATAAAATTTGGATGTTATAAAAAATTGTTAAGAAGGACGTATTGTTTATGATCGAACACTTTTACTGTTGCAGACTAACCCAGTACCCAAAAGTCTAAAGGTATTGCTCCTAAGAAAGATATCATAGGAAAATAAATTTAAACACTATGTCAATCTAAAGCTTATACTTTCTTTCTCAAACATCACAAAAGGCACTCACTACTTCCACTGAGAATGTCATAAGGTCACCTGAAAAGATCAAAATTCCTGTGTTTTGGGTTTTTTTCTAGAAAACTGCTTTGTCAAGACTTTTTTCTATTCCAAGCAGACAGGCAGTTTTGTCTGGAATAGGACAAAAAGAAAGCAATTTGAACCATTAAGTCTTTCTTGTTTGTTAAAAGACTCTTGAGTTTTACTTTTTTAGTTAATGGATTAATTTTATAGTTAAAGGATTAATTATAATTAATGATCCTTGATTAATGAATCAAGATAGATTAGTGGGAAGCAGGCTGGAAGGAGTCTGACAGGCAAAAAACCCCATACTCCACTAGAATTAACTAAAAATTCATCGGTATTTATAGATATGATCATTTATAATGATTATATAGCATATTTTATTTGAATTGCGGTTTCATAAATCCAAGAAGTTTTTTTAATACAGAACAACATTACAGGTCCTGATTCTGCCCTTGGATCAGCACTGACAATCCTTATCGAGTCCACACAGCCTCAAACCCAATCACAAAATAGCAAACCACAAATAGAACCATTTTATGCACAGCACAAATCATCTCTTTAGTGTCCTAAGCAAATTTTACCACATCAGCTACCGCACTACATTTATCCCAAAGGGTACTGATTCCTATCTCTGAAGGCTAGAATAATGCTACATTTTACTAAATTACACAGTTTTAGATTAACTGCAAAATAGCTCGAGGCTCTTGGAATATGTATGTTGAAATGTTGCAAAGCATATAAATCACGAGTTACTGGAATTGCCAATGGACTGTTACAAGGGGGGGGGGGGGGGGGGGGGGAAATCAGGCCCATAGCCAACAGTAGAAATACTGACAACTGGGCGCATATTATGTTATGTGGATACATATCATATCAAATACTGCCAAGAATTAAGATGGATTTTTAGTATTTACCATGCTTCCCATAGAGTTTAGAACCACAAAAGCAGTTAAGTCTACTCATTCTTGATGCAACAACCATGCATTTATCAAATAAAGTGGGGTTTTTGCAGCAATTAATTCTGACATTTATGAAGTAAAATCAATTGAGACTAATTTAGCAACAATGGATTTTTCTTCTAAGATGCTCATAAATTAAACTATTGTACCCATCTAAATTTTAATCATTAGCATAACAAAGATATGTACTTCACAAAATTAGCATCTTAAAATGCTCTTGAAATAAACATTATTATACCTTGTTTACTTGTTTCTGCCTTAGTCTGCTTTCTCGTTAACATTTACTATGGCACCTTTTATCACCTCTCCAACATCAAACCAATTCCTACCCACAGCCCACATCTCTTCCCTTTCCCTAGAAAAATATAAATCAAAACCCACACTCAGATTCACACTCCTGCAATTCATTGCTAGTAATGACACATTACCAAAATAAAGGTTTCTTGGGGCCTTTATGCTTTCTCTCCCATTTAACCTCTCTGTATGAACAATGCATTCAGAAAGACTCATGGCTGTACCAAAACGTGTCAAGTCAAAACACATGCCCCACAAGACTGCCTCCCTCAGAACAGTCTAAACCAAGCACTTCTTTCATCAACACTAGGTGCAAGTTCTGTGCAAAAAACATTACTTGCTTACTTACTGTCATATACAATTACACCATGAAAACTGCCCAGGATTAATGGTGTATATGCTATACAAATAATAATGAAAAGTTGGAGTATGGAAACAGGGGAGATTACCTCTCTTCCCAAGAACCTTTTGGAATCACAAATGATAACATTCATTAATAGTTTTTAAAATCTTTATTAGATTGTTAATTTCTCCTCTACACTACTGTAAATTGGCTTTTTAGTACGCATTATCTTTAACTTTTATATCAGACCTATTGAAGTTTTAAATATTTGAACTGATTTTAATATTTTATTATATTATACTAAATTTTTAAGCATCTATTAACGTCAAAGTTATTGTGAAATTAAAAAAAAAAAAACAAAAAACAAACACAAAAAACTACCACCAAACTATCTGCAGTCAAGACACACCGCTTAACATCTCAGCCACAAACTCACCAAATCATCATATCAACTACCCTATAAATTTTAAGACTGTACTTTCAAATATCAAGATTTGGAAGCAACCACATGTCTCTTCCTTGAACAGTAGCTTAAAAAAAAAAGAAAAAAGAAAAAGATTCCTACAGAAGAGCTACAAGTTTTTAATTGTCATTTCCACCAATTTCTTGTGGTCAGAGAATGATACTAAAAAACATACAGAGTTCATTTGCAGTCGCTCTTTATCCTAAAAGAGCTGTTCTGTTAGCCATTAACCTACCAAAATCTTACAGGATACAGCAAATGTAATGTTTAAAAAAAAACACCCCTTCTGAATGCAAAAGCCTTCAAAGTATAAGCTCTTAGAGGTTTTTGAATACAAGTTTAATTTATTAAACTCAGCTTCTTGCGAAGAACACCCTCGTCACTTACCTTAACCTTAAAAGTTTTATTACCATAGTCAAAAAAAAAAAAAAAAAAACAAACCCACCACCAAAAACAACCACCCTTATTTCATATTCTTTCTTCACACAAATTTGTTGAACTTGTCATTAGCATATTTCATTCAAAACACATTTGAGTAAACTGGAATTGCAAGTATTCTCCCAAAACCTGAACCATTAGTTTGTGCATATCTTACAAAGTTGATGCATGTTATTTTTGATGCAGTACTACAGGAGATGAACATCCAGATTCAGAAAGATGTATGAGCAACTGCATCCACCGTTTATGGAGAAATTTGAACTGAAACCTACCTAATCCAATGGGAACGCACACATATTTACTGGGCTGCAAAGGTAAGCAACTGAGAAGAGTCTCACAGTTTTGCTTTGCTTGCCTGACATCATGAATTCAAAGTCCAGCTCTAAATTAGGCAGTCCAAGGGTAGGAATGTACGCTATCCACATTCTAGTCAAGTGGTCTCACCAGTTCAGTATGGAGGGCCCAAGAGGACCTCTCCCGCCTTTGGTTGCGCTTCTATGTACTCCCTTCCCCAGCATGCACCCGGCCCTTGGCTGAGCCATATCAGCATGCTAATCCAGCAGAAAGTTAACCCAACAAGTATACACAACAGTTCAGGGTTTCCCTGCTATTTTTTCTTGGAAAATTAGCATACTGCAATGCCTAAAAAAGGTTCAGCAGGTATGAGAGGTAGCACAAGAAAGCAAGCAGGAGGGACAAGAGAACTGCAGCACAGCGGCAGCCTGGCAGTCAGATTAATTAGGCTCCCATAGGAGCAGAACTTTTGTTTTTTCAGACAGTTTAAACAGACTTTGGTCCTTCACCAAAAGTTCAAAGCTCCTGACCACATTCTTTGGAGAGCAGTGTACGGAAAGATACATGCTTATCGCTAAACAGGTCAGCTGCTTTAACACCAAAGCTCTACTTCTTTCTTCATTCGTAACTCGTTCTTTTACCATACAGCTGAATTAATTTCAATCTGTTATGCTTTCTGCCCATAAAAAGACAGTCCAACTCCAGTCCCCCCAGTCACGCACTCCTGCCACCAAACCAGCAATAAAACCGCTCTTGGACCAAAAAGGCAGGATAACAAGGGACAGAGGATAGAGCTCATGGGAAGGGGGAAGAGTTGGAAGATAGGGTAAATAGAGCCGCACACTCCATATTGCCAGCTGCCCTGCAGTTATTTGGCTCAGACACACTATGAAACTAAATTCTAACCAGCTTCCTGGCTCAGCTGATTTTTAAAAACTCCAAGTTTAGTTGTCTAGTTAACCCCCGGCACTAACAAAAGACATAAATTAAGATCTGCCTACTTATGAGGGTACATGGTGTTACAATGCAGCACCCTGAACCAAAGGTGACATTTTTACCTGCCAAGCCGCAACTTTGTCACCACTGAAGCCAAGTAAAACTAAGTTTAAAGCAAAGAGATGTGAACCCAGGTCAGATCTCCATCCTGCGGGTAAATACAAAATCACATTCCTCAGGGACTTCTAAAAGAAAATCTCATGGAAAAAAAAAAAATTATAGTAAGTCTACCTGTTTCCACAGTTTCAGTCTCAATTTCTTGTTCCTCTGCTACATCTTGCATCAGGTAAGTCTCGTCATCATAAACCAGGACCTGAGCAGCGTAACCCTGTTCTAGTCTGGCACTAGGAACTGGCTCCACAATCACTGCTGGGAATTCAGAGACTGGCTCATTTTCCTATAGAAAGGAAAAAAAAACCAACACAAAAACAAAAACCAAACACACTCTAAATACTGCACTGTTGAACTCTATGTTAAAATGTTCCTCTTATGCTCTTGCATATTTTATGGAATAATGACAATAATTTTAAAGAATTTTAAAAGGAAATTTTTTTCTAAAGCAAGAGATTAAAAAAAAATAAAAGCCAGCTTATCATCCACCAAGGGACCCTCCTGAATCTCAAATATATTTTCCTGGCTTTAAGCACTGAAAATGTAAAGCATCAGACAGCTTTAAGACATTGAAAAAGAGCAAGCCTTCTAATTAAGACATTCAGCTGTGGGAAGCATTTCTTCTCCCTCTGCTCCACGAAATTTAATCAAGGCTTTGCATGTATACTGCAACATACCTACATCTGACCTGTATCTTATGAACACTCATGTTTTGGATTAAGTACATAAGCTATCACAAAAGAAATGGTTACTTCAAAGCCCATATGCCTATCTCTACTTATTTAAGGATCAAAATGTCTGTAACAGCACATGTAATCTGTTAAAGTGTTGCAGACATGGAACCCTGCCAGATTCAATTTACTACGAGCTACAGAATAGTAGAAAACATTTATTTGTTGATAAAAATGCAAAATACAAGCAAATGCATTGCGTTGGCTAACTCTAAAAAAGGCCCTTGTATTGTTCTGCTTATCTCATTCAACACGTCAAGACACAACTGAGATCTTTAGAAGAGATGCTTAGATTAGAATTTAATATTGTAAACCCAGTCTACAGTTGTACTGCAGACTTCAAAACTTACTGCTTCCACTTCTCTGTGATAATAAAATCTTCTAATAAAAGGTATTTGAAAAATGGACTGCTCTCTTGCTCCTTGCACAACAGACTCTAATCCATTTCACTTGCTTTCACAGCAAGTTTACAGTGAATTTTTCTTTCAAATTAAGATAAAAGGTGTAAAGTTTGTTAGCAAATAAGTGCTATTTATTTTTCTAACCTTTTGATTTTTTATCCCATTGCTGTCAAACTCCAGGCCAGGGCCTCCGGTGTCAATCACTGCTGACGTCATGGTGCATCCCCCGAAGACACTTTGAGAGCTGTTATCTATCCTGAAGACAGCAATGCTGATAGCCTGAAGTTATCCAAGGCTTAAATTCACAATCCACTTCTGCTAAACAGCTAGGCAGAGGCGGCTGAAACACAAAATAATTTTAAATAAGTTATTCGCATAGTTTATATTCAAAAGTCTTCCAACATTTATGAAAGCAATTGCATGCTACATGTCTACATCAAAAGAATGAACACAACAGATGCGATAGAATGTGCTGACTTTGGTAAAGTTAACGCTGAGCGCTGCCATACAACATAAGTTTCACACTAATTTTTAATACCAAGGTAACAATTTCAGTTTGATTCTTTGCAATTTGTTAAATTTCACACAGTTCTAAAAACAAATAATATCCTTAGATATATTCCATTGGCCAAAATAATGAATTTCTCACTGAGGTCAAATATCAACTAGTTTTTTGAGACATACACACGTTTGAGTTAGTGTGGCTTTTCTAAAGTTAGTGTTTTCCTATTAATTTAGGAGATTTTTTTTAATTACATTTTCTTCTTTGTTCTACTAGCTTTATAGTCATTTCATAAAGCTATAGTTTCATAAAGTTTTGTAATGCTTTCAAACATACTGCTTTTTAAAGCAACGCATATATAACACACACCTCAAAAATACATACATAATTTCTAATCTACAGTTTTCTTTGAAATAAAAAGTATTGTAGCAGTGACTGGGGTTTTTTTATATAGAAGAAATTCTTAAAGAGTCCAAAAAAAAGTAGTTCCACATCATAATGCTTTAATTTGGGTATACCATGGGCTCATTCAACTTACAAAGATATATAACCTCCATCTTGGTGAATTTCTCTAAAACTAGATTAACAGCAGTGCTTTGTTTCTAAACAACTGCTATTTATTTATTCTGAATAAATATTATTACTCATATCCTGTCTTTGGAAGAGACAAAAAATCTGTGTTCATAAACCTTGGGCTGTGAGGAGCAGTTTACTACTTCAAGATGCAAACTAAGAAGTTTGGCTTCTTAGTTGTACAACAGAAAGCACATATTCCACGTGAGACATAAGAACCCAATCTGATATCAATTACCCTCGTGAGTAACTCCACTGAGATCAATGCTTTATAACAGAAGCCAGAATTTAGCCCAACACTTTTAATAAAATCCATCCATTTAGAAAGCTAGTACAGTCACTGAGGTCTGCAAGAAAACAGGATCTTCCAACACATACTGAAGAAAAAAAATTATAATTAATACTCCAATGGGTAAACTCAGTAAGTATTGCTTTTCAATAGCAGACAGCCAGCTTAAGCTAAATTAAATTTGCACATATAGGGAAAAGCTAGCTCAGATTCATGTAGAGTAACTGGGCTTCTTATAGGCATAGAAATCTTTGTTAAGTTATAGCTTAGGTATACTAGTAAAAATTACCATTACTGATCTCACCAAGTGGATGTCAACTAAGCAAGAAAGTCAACAAAAAAAATACTATGCAAAAACTGTTTAAAAACTTTCATATATCAAGGTATTAAGGATCCTTCAGCATGCCATAAAAATACGCTCAGAAAGGCATCATTTATGTTGCCATACCAACTTAGCACAGAGAGTCACTAGCCAACAGTGGATGACAGGTTACTACAAAAAAACACCAAACAAACAACAACAAAAACACAAACACACCAAACAAAAAACTCCAGACACAACAGAATAAGATATTCTTATTTTTCACCCTTACATACAAAAAGGAGAATAAATTCTAATAGCAGCTTTCTAGGTAATTAATCCTCATGAAACAAAACTCAAGAACAGGAGATCATCTTAAATCACTGTCATAGTAGCAGCAGAATAAGCACAAAATATATTCCAAAAGAAAGGAAAAAATATATATGCAATTTAGGAAAAAAACAAGGCATTTTTTGCTTACATAGGCAGTCAACTTGACATGAGAAAGCATGATGCATACCTAAAAATATTTCATTTGTACTAGCACAAAAAAAAAAACAACACAGTAATACTTTATTTTCCATTGTTTCATTTGTAAAGCTAGCACCACTTTTTGATTATCAGTATTTTCCTTGATGAAAAAGAAAGCAATGACCTCCTCCCCCGAAGTAGACTCAAGCTGGAAAGTCTTTAACAAGCATCCTCAGAGCCATATACACCTGTCACCCTCCAGGCTTTTAGCACAAAAAGCCTACTCCCTACCTGTGTATCAATTACAACATTATTTCTAAAGTCTAAATTCAGAAATATGTAAAGTAGAAGAACAGTTATTTATGAATACACTAAAATGATCAAAACAGGAGGAAAAATTTAAAAATCACTTCTACTGTAAAAAGACTTTTTCCCCTTCTACAGTTTTCCATCTACAGCCATACTAGAAATCCTGCCAAGCAATCACAACCCAAAAGCGAAGTCCAAAGAACGGAAATTATATTTTAATTTGGAAGCACAGTCTCCAACCAATGTCAAACATCGGCATTATTCCTGCAGCTCAGACTTGTATCTATGTAAGAACGTACAGCGCTTCACATAGTACCATTGAATAGCTTAACCGTGTCACAAAGCTAATCTGGCTCTCACGCAGTATATTAATGCAAAAAAACAATCATATACTAGGACCATGTGTACCGTACATTCATATTTTATGTACTGTAATCCCACACAGGTGGCCAAACAGCTGCCAAATTGTAGCAACTGAAAACACTTAATACTGTGTACTAGATCAGGTTATGTCAAAAACCTGCTATTTCTCCGTCTCCCTAGTTACAGGAAGTTTAGATTACTTTTGCACTGATTTATCTCTACATGAATTACCAACTACCTACAGAAGCAAAGATAGGGCAAAGCAGGAACATAAATTAGAATCCTCATTTTCCAGTTCCAGCAGAAATTCATAAGAACAACCTTACAGGGGAAAATATGCAGAAGAATGAGTGAGATGCTAAATCTCAGCATTCATTAAAAGGACAGTATCTTTAGACTGAATGCACAGAACAGTCCAGGAAAGGAACAAATGAAAGATCCAGAGTCTTTATATAACAGGATTTGAACTTCATACCAAGAGTCTTGCTATTCAGCAACCTTTTCAAAAACCTGACAGGGTGGGAAAAAAGGCAAGCCCACTGGCCAGCAAGCGGGAAGTTAGAAGAGTTTCAGTTCAGCCTGGTTTAGAAGTGTTAAGTTAAAACAAATGCACAAATACACCTCACACACTTAAGTGTAGGTTAAATCCCTGCAGCTGCACCCCTTTTTGAGTGAACCAGCTAAGCATTTGCCCTCGTCCCTTTACCTAAGCAGTATATCTTCATGGAAGCCTTTTTGCTTCTCCCTCAAATTTCAGTAGAATACTGAATCTATTTCCCATCCTCTCCCCTAGCAAGTCACAACTGATTTGACTTCTGTAAAAGGAAAAGACTGCCTAGCCACTTTCAGAAATCAGTCCCAAAATTCACATTTCCCATGTCTAACTGAGACAAAAAGGCCAAAAGACAGTTACACTCAGATTCTTAAAGTAAGAGATGATTCAGGTTTCTAAGAGACCAGGTTATCCCCAGTGCTACAATCAGACAGCACAGAAGCTGGTTCAAAGTATGACTGTTTCTGAATTACAGAACAACATGCAGAAATATTACAAAAAAAAAAAAACCCAACCACCACCAAAAAAACACCACACCACCAAAACCAAACAACTACAAAAAGCCCACACCAAAAAAACCCACACTACAAATTTAATTCCTCTCTGGACAGGTGCTTACAACAAAGCAAAATACAGAATTAATCGGGGGGGTGGGGTGGGAGGTGGTGGTGGGCAAATCTAACATTTCCAAAAGAGGTGATCAAATCTTTTTGTTACAGATCTGACATCTACTCCTGTTCTTCCTGGCCATGGAAAATGCAGAGAGAAACTAGTTCTGAAACATTTGGAATATCCCTTACAACCGGGAAAACAGCTTTGCTGCATCATCCGTTATTTTTACACATATCTCATGGGAAAACAAAAACAAGCCTAGGTGCTCCCACTCTCAGAAAAAACAAAACCAAAAATCCAAATCTTGAAGCCAAATTCTTTGCCTCCACAGCAAGAAGTTTCTAACTGTTTACCACTACAAAAGACACAACAAAGACTCAAGTTTTTGATAGCTTTCACTGGTCAAGAAGATCATTTACATATTCAGACTACAGGGCACACTTACCATAAAGGCTGCAAAATACCAGTTTATTCACATATTTAATAGTACATTTATATGGCCTACATTATGTATCCAAATGTCTGCGTACAAGAAATCCAAACAGTCCTCTTATGTTTTCAGCAGCTACCAGAGAAGCTTAAAAACACTGCAAATCACAACTGCGATGAACGCATAAGTAGTCCCACAAAACCCAGAATCTTAAGCCAATCCCCCTGTACATAACCACCTATCAAGTTAACAGAGAAGCAAACATGCAGCTCAACAGAATTAAAAATAATAATTGAAAAAAACAGTGTGGAAAGGATGGCAGAGTGTCACCTCTACTAGGCCAGATTCAAAGTGAAGTTATTTAGGACTGGCTTCAGAACAAAACTCTAAATATAAATCTGCAAGTAGTTTTAGTACACTTTTATTGAAATTATAAAACAAACAAACAAACAAAAATATCAATGCTTGAAAAAAAGATGCACACACTCGTACCCACACATGAAAACAAGACAAACATGCAGAAGACTGGGCAGCAGCGACCAGAGGCAGCTGCTCCCGCCGCACTCAGAAGAAACATAAGAGTGCTTGGAACAATGTTCCCCTTTTATTCAGCTGGCATCCCAAATCCTGAGGAGAGATTTATGCGGATACCTACACAGATGCAACCGCAAGAGCAATACTGCAGCCAGCAGTAGCATCACACAAAACTTTTTGCAAAAAGGCCTTCCTTTGGTTTAATCAAAAAAAAAAAGTTAAGGAAGTCGGCTTGAAAATGAAATTAGTTATACGTACAGAAATACACTGGCCAAGATCACTGCAGAATCCCATTAACTGTAACAAGGCTTACAAGGGTACAAAGGCGGTCTTTCATAGGCAGCACCTCAAACATACCAGTAAATGTCACTATCACTCCAGTACATATAAACCACAGCGCACGCTGTAAAAAATTTTTTATGTTGACTGAAAGTTCTTTTAAGATATTTACCCAGATAATTTTTACTGCTCTGGCTAACTGATTCACGCTGACATTTGTAGAAGAAATGGTGAATTAACTTTTTTTTCTTTTGAAACTCAGAACAAGTAAAAACTGAAACATTAAGTTACTGCAAAAGCTGACAGTGAAAAAAAAAATTAAACTTGCAAATAGCTAAAGAATCGGGGGGTATGCTTAAAAAGAGGATACAAAGTAAATCTTTGCATCTACAACATCAGGGGAATAAAACAGACAATCCATGTGATTTGTAGCACCTTATAAATCACACCAATCACTAAAATTTACAGAAAAGGAAATCAAAATGAGGAATCATCAAAACAAGTAGTCGTGGCCACATCATACTTCAGATGTTTCCATACAACAAGGCAATAATTTTATTGCTGAATGCACAGAAATTATTACATTGGATCAAATTAATGATGTACCAAATCCAGTAAGAAACTAGAGGAACTCCTTCCACGCATATTTCGTTTGATAATCTGACCATCCAAAGTTTGCTCTGAAACCTCAACAGCTAAAGCTGATGAGCCCCAAAACATATAAGCTTATAATGACTTAAAAACTACTAACGTTCTGCAAAAACCTTTGTGGCTTCAGCAGGCTTCTTCTGGACCTTCCCATATTTCATCCTATTAGCAGGCTCTCTTCCCACTGCTCTCTATTTAAAGGTCCCCTGAAACCTTCTCTTCCCTCTGTCAGAAGTCCCATACATGTAACCCTACTTTGTACCAGCACTTCTCTTCACAGCATGTCAACCGTTGGTCCTTAACATCCATTTCCACTCCCCCACAAGCCAGAGTAGGGAGCAATTATTCATTGTTTTACATAATAAAAGAGCAGAGACAGACGAAATTAAATGGTGAGGATGCGGTTTAAAGAAAAAAAAAAAAAAACACAAACCAAAAAAACCCAAACACCAAAAAAAACAACACACACACACACACACAAAAGGAAGTAGTGCACACAAACTATGTAACTAATTTTCATAGGATATTCTAGGGATCACAAGAGTAAGTTGTAAGATTTAAGTTAGACAGCTTTACGGAGGTAAAGCCCCCGACTGGCTTATGGGACTATTAAACACAAAGACGCACATACAGTCTGAAGTTCAGGGACCTTCTGAACCAGGTATTACTGAAACCTGAGAGATGGAAAGAGTATGTCACTGGAGGTAGCATACAAAATAACCATCCTGTTCCCAGAACTTTTCCTAAAGCAACTGATCGTGTCCACTATCAGAGGTGGAGTGAGGGGAGGAGGAGGAAGAGGATCTTGGATCAGACCCATTACATACAAGTCTACAAAACTGTATTTAACTTCTTTAAGATTCTTGAAATAAAGTCTTGTGGTAACAGTCACTGACCCAGATCTCTCCTGCTGTACGCAATGTAATAGATGGCTTCATGACATCCCCTCTCAAACAATACTATGGGGTTTTCAACTTACCCTAATAACAGACATTTCTATAAAGGGATCTGAAACTCTTACATTCTCCAAGCTTTCCCCAAATCACCAATATTCATGCACTTCTACCACATTTCAAAGTTACAGCACAAAACATGCAAGCATGCTACTTCTACATGTTTTTAGGCCACAGAAGTATCTGAATGGCTCTGAAATGTTATTATTAGAGTGCTGTTTTTATGAGTCTCGAGAATTCTCTAATGCTTACACTCTCCTACATCCCTAGGCTCAACTTCATTTCATGCTATTTGTCTCGACTAACTAGGAAGCTCTCAAAGTCTGACGCACATATATGCTAATCGGAAAGTGGCAAAAAGCTTTACGATCAAATTGCAACAAAGCTGAATAATTATCAGCACACGGAAGACAGACAACTTCAAAGCACGACAAGACATGAACTCAGCGGACAGAGAACCCTCCTCACAAATCGACTCGTTTTAAACTGACAGTCGGTAAGGTTTACCCGTCTTTGCTAAAGAAGTTAAATGGTTAAAAAAAGTCACAGGGAACATGACAGTGACTGGCCATAAGGGAGGGAACACCCAGAACTGAATTATTTAAGGGGGGAGGGGGCGGGGGGAGGGAGACATGACAGAACACATCCAAAAAGGTAAGAGAGAAACAAGAACACCAGAGCTAACCCGGTACAACGTTACAGAGGCACGGCCAGGTATAATTAAAAATACGCCAGACTTCAGCTATTTACCCCCGGTGCAACCAGAGCAGGGCGCAGAGCGATTTTAGGCAAAAGGGGAGGCTGCAGGCCCGGCAGGGCTACCCCACCGCCAGCACCGGCGGAGCGAGCACGCATGACAGCGGCTGACCAGCACGCCCGGGCTGCCATGTTCTCCCGACGCCCTGTGTAAACAAGGCGCTGCCCCCGCGGGGCTGCCCCGGCCGCCTCACCCGTTCCCGCCACCGCCCCGGCCCGGTCGGGTCGGGTCGGGTCCGGGAGGGACTGTGGGGCCCGGCCGGGCAGGCCGCGGCCGCCCCGGGGCCGTGTTTACACTGACAGCCACCGGGAACCGCCCGCCGCCCCCAACGCCCCCTCCGCCGGCGGGGCGGCAGCCCGGGCGCGGACTCCCGTGGGGCGGGCGGGGGAATCCGGCGGCGGACCGGAGGGGGAATGGCCCCGGCCCGACGGCCGCCGCCCCGCCGCACCCATCCCCACGCGAAACCGAAAGTGCAGCTGAGGGGGTGGGGGGGGGGGGGGGGGGGGGGAGGGGAGGGTACCGCCGGAGCGACCCCCGGCCCCGCCAGCCCGGGTCCCACCCGAAACATCTCGGCGGCCGCCCCCGGCTCGGCTCGGGCCGGGCCGGTCCCGCGGTCCCATGGCTGGGCGGCCGCCCGCTCGCTCGCCCCCTCTCTCCCTCCGCCGGCCGCCTGTCAGCGCCCGTCCCGCCCGCCCGGCGGCCGCCGCAGCAGCAACAGCAGGAGCCGGCGCCGCGCCCTTACCGTGCCCGTGCGCCCGGAGGCCGCGTCCGTCGACCAGCTTGGGCCGGGAGCAGGAGACGGTGGGCGCCGCCCGGGCAGAGCCAGGGCCAGAGCCAGGGCCAGGGCCGCCCCGCGGCGGGAGGGGCGGGCGCAGCGGCGCAACCTGCCCGGCCCCGGCCCCGGCCCCCCCCGCCGCTGCTGCTGCCGCTGCCGCCGCCGCCGCCGCCTCTGCACATGCTCGCGCCGCCCGGCGCGCGGGGGCGCTGCGGGCATGCGCGGCCGCCCCGCGCCTGCGCAGGGGCCGGCGGGAGCCGTTGCCTTGGCCCGGGCGCGAGGCTCCCCTCAGGGAGCGGCCGTTGGCGGGCGGCGGGGCTGGGAGGCTTCGCGATGGCCTCCTTCCTTCCCCCCGGGGTGGGTCGGGTCTTCGTCCTGAGAGCGGGAGGGAGTCAGCGTACGGGGCGCAGAGAGCGAGGCTGAGGGGAAGACCCGCCGCAGACGAGGTTCTCGGTGGCCCTCAGCCGCAGCGCTGCATCGGACAGGCCACTTGGCCTGCTTTCAAAAAATCCCTCCCAACGTTTGGGTACGGCCCCAGAGGGGTAGTTATTTCCGGCGATTGATTTTGGTACCTAAGACAATGAGCCGCTGCCGAGCGTTGGGCGTACAGAACCGATTTCAGCCAGTGACTCGTAGGGGCAATGCTGAAATGTCAGATTCAAGTTTTCTTCAGTCACAGCCATCTCTTTCAGAGCACGTAGCTTTTGAAGTTAGCCAAATCCGTAATTTGTTATTCCCTTGTCAATATGACATATACCATTGTCATAGAGTCTGCTCACAAACCAAGACTGTCTTGATCTAGCCTGGTCTGAGAGGTTTTGGACAGAATTGGTCTTCTTCACCAATAGTGGGCTTTAACCATTATACAGACCCTTCTTTGCGCTTCACAGTAATAAACAGAAGAGCTTTAGCTGAATAGGAGGCGTTACATTTTCATAACAGATGAAAAAACCCGCATTGCCAAGGAGACTGTGGACATTGCAAAGCCACTTGCTCAAAAGGAGCTCTAGGCTGAAGGTTTTATCTTCGTACTGATTTGGGCCCCCTTGTGCCTGTACGTTGTAAAAGTCTGACATACGCCTTTTCAACAGGAGCCCTCCGAGGACTGAGCAGCGATACGCAGACGGTGCACAACCGCACGCACACGCTCCTCACCTTCAGCAGTGTGCAAAAGCTCTTCTCTGCTACATCTCAGTTTCCATCTCACCTTCCATGTCGACTGCTCCCTTGGCACACCTGTTCGCCTCCTCCTCCACCGAGTCTGATTTCCAGTCCCCAAGTTTCTGCCTTAGGCACATTACCACCCACTGCTCTACAGGTCTGGCTCCAGTTCCTTATGCATTTGAACTGGGTATTTCTTTCCTCTGCATCTTCGGGGCATCGGCTTCCTTTCTAAGGAAATAAGATCTTTCGGAGACCTTTAGGCCCTAGAATCTGACTGACTTTTATAGGTTACATACAAATAGCAGTTTTCCAGGATATATAACGTGGGCAGTTATTTTTCCCAGGTATGGCACAAACATCTTCCTGACAAGAAAGGTAGCCCTAAAAGTATCAGGCCTGTGCCCTCAGGTATGGAAACATTGGAGATTCTTTCCTTCCAACAACGTATCAGGCAATATTAATAATAGATGGTGCTACCAGCAGTGGCCACTACCAAGGTGTAAACTTAAACTTAGCTGTCACTTTGTAATAAGGCACACATCATAACAAAATTGAGGTCTTACCATATGCTAAGCCTGCCAGACATTTAATAAGGTATACACTTGGATGTCATTAATTACACAATTTGCTACTAGTTTAACATTAAGCAGTATGAAATTTCAGTTGTCAGTCTGCTCTTTAAAAGATGAGAGATATCACTTTTAGATCTTTTATTTATCTTTAAAAGGAAGCATCAGACTACATGGGGGAAAAATTATCATTTATTAATAATATAGCTGACATCCACGTTGCTGCTAGAAATTATAGAAGTGTTCAGTGTTTGCATATTAGAAAATGTAATTATTTTAATATTCTAACATACAAGCATGCAAATTGTATCAACAAAGGTGTAAAGTTAAAATCTCATTGACAGTGGATGATCTAAGTCCACATTTCATAGGCTTTGGGTTTAGGTCAGAGATAGCAGCTGACAATATAAAATAAAAGAAAGAAAAGAGCAAGTCAAGAAAAGGGTAGGATATTGGGAGGGAAACATTAAAGGGTCCCTGGCAAAAATTGCCTTGTTATAGACTGGAAATAAGTCTAGCTGGGTGGGAGTTTTAGCCCTCAGTACCAATTCTTTTGCAGCCTGGCAGACCTAAGTGCTGTCAGCTTCATCTTTACTGCTTAATTACACCTGACTTGACATTCTCACTCTTTTAGGGTGGTGGGGTTTGGGGTTTTTTCTTCTTCTTTCCATGGGTCCAAGTTAAAATTCAGAAAAAAAAGAAAACCTCTTGCCGTGATCCTTTTCACAGAGAAAAAGAGCAGAGCGGACAGCTTCTTGCAAAACATAGGCCCACTGTCAGCTGAACAAAAGCCACGTAAACCAAAGCTGCTTTGTACAACTTGGTAGCTCCTTCATGGAGTCACTGGGCATGAGGCAGCCACATGGCCACCACTTAAGGGTGCTCTAAAGATAGACTTGAAGCGGTCCCTTCTGTAAATGCTGATGGTCATTTTTCTGCCACGTGGCCTACACAGTCCTCTGTTTATTCAGTTTTTCTCCACTGTCTGTTTGGATGCCATGGGACCAATGTTTCTGCATCCCTTAATCTAGTTTATTTATGTGACTTCCACTTCTCACTTTTTCTTCCAACAAGCTGAACTGTGCAGCCATTTTCAGTGGAAGCTCAGCAGCACTTTTCCGGGAGGGAGTCATGACAAGTGCTCTCTGAGTGTAGAGACCTGTGCTTCTCTGCAGAGAAAAACAGCACTGGTTTGAGATAATCACAATGGCATCTTCATTTCTTTCTCTGGCGCTGCTTCTTTTTGTCTGTTTTGGGTTTTTTTTAAAGAAACTAGATTAACTCTTAAGAGAAATACAGTTTTCCATAGGAAGAACAGCTCTTTTTGCTTTACCTTAAGCCAGTTGGAAAGCTATGCTGAAAAATGTTAAACTCAAAATAAAAAAAAACAGGGCCAGCAAGGGGTTTGGATCAGTTCAGCTGAATTACTAGATAAATTATAAGTGATGCAGCTATTAAAAAAAAAAAAAAAAAAAAAAAAGAAGAGCAAAAAAGAATAGTAGCCCTTTTCACCCACTCATGATGTAGACCTGCAGTCAATTCAAAACTGCTATTGCTGCGATACTGCTGTGCGGTAACATGGGGTCAGCAGTTCAACAGATGCTTCTCTGCCCCTTTTGCATATAGAAAGCTGTGGTCCACGTTGCTTTTTAAACATTGGTCCTCAAAAGACTGTAGCCTATCTAATTCTATATGCTGAGCCTACTGCCTTTGGTTGTTCAGATGAAAGGGGAAAGTTACACTGATTCAGACTCAGAAGTATGACCCAGAAGAAATGACCAAGAAATGACCCAGAAGAAATAAGGGAGTGAGGGTCCCACGACCCTTCTGTCAGTCAGTCCATTCTGTAAATCATTATTAATGAAGTAGCAGTAACTCTACAGGTGTAATTAGGGGTTTTTTCCTTCCTAGAATTGACTTGCAGAATATACAGACTATTTTCTGAAAACTCTAGAAATAGAGCAACAGTAAAAACTACTGATAGTTTCTAAAATAAAAATGTCAATGTTTTGAGGTTTTGGGGGGATTTTTTGTTTTGTTTTGACATGAACTTTTAATAGACCCCATATTGTGCTTATAGAGTCATAGAAAAGCATCCCATTTTTACCGTGCAGTGCTCCAACATCACTAAATTAAGCTATGTTTTAGCCTAAGGAAACATACTTTGAGACCTAGCTCTCTCTGTCCATCCATCTCTCTCTCATTCCTTTCCTTTTGATATTAATTTGCCGATTTCAGCTCGATTTTATAAAAAGGTAGAGATCTTAAAGATAAGTTCCTACAAGTTTCAAGAATGCAAGTATCAGAGCAGGCGAGACCAACACCAGCATGTGTCCCCACCAGAAAGCAGCTATTTTTTTATGCTGACCCACAGCAGCCAGTTGATGTACTGATATGCATATAGCTGTGTACCAGCTACAGCAATGCTATTTCTTAGCTGACTTGCTTTCTCCCCCACTAAAAAAGAAGGCATTTGAGGTATATGGAGATGTAGGGGAAAACTGGTGGCACTGTGGGATTAGAAGACATGAGGAAGGCCTGATGGGCCAGGAGCAAAGGGATCACATGGACCACAGAGGATACAGCTGGGATTGCAGAGATAAAGATGACAAGAGAACTTCTACGTAGACCACAAATCTGTGGTAAAGCAAGCATTACAGTAGAGCTTGCTTTCTATATAGCTATGGGAAACATAAAGCTGTGGCACACACATTAGAAGCGCTTAAGAGGCGTCCTAATGGAAGCCCTGCTTGGTCCATGTTACCATTTAATTGTAAACCTATAAACTCAGCATTTTCAAGGAAGTTCTAAGCATACAATTATCCAATATAAAGATAGTCTGTAGAAACCGAACCCAAAATCCAGTCCCCATGCTTGCTGAAATTAACAGTTGGATTCTGGGATATTCACTGTCAGCCTGCTACAAGGGATGTTACTGGCTGCTGTTTTACACATCTCTGCCAGCAGGAAGGAAATTCCTGATGGGTTGTTTGGGATGGATGTTTTGTTGTACACACTTGTCCCAAAAGTGATCACTTCACTAGCACAACTCTGAAACATTTGAATGGTCTTGCTTTTATATAAGATGATGTCTAAGACCCTACCAAGCCCTTATAGGAAAAAAAAGTATTACATTGTCAGCCAAGAGCTCAAAGATTATTGCTGGTGGAAAAATATCACTCCAAATGGTAAGAAGCAGAAGTAGTCTGGACAGCATTCTATCCTTGAGTTGCTGTACCCCAGCACAGAGCAGACACAAAAGTCAGGAGACCAGTTCCTCATCTATCCTGCCAATGGTGGGGGTTTTTTTGCAGTGGACCAAGTTGGACAGATCCAAAACAGAGAAGGCTGTTTTGACACACTACTGATAACTGGAACAGATTTTTAGTACCGGGCCAAGGCAACTGCAGGTAATAACACCGCAAACGCTGAGTCCAGAAAGGGTCATTGATTATCTGTTTTGTATATGACAAATTGACAAATGTTTCCCCAAGTCCTGTCATACTTTGTACGAAAGGTACAAAAATATGACAGAGAAGTAGTGGAGGATGGCACCAGTGCTCTAAATCCCTGCCACTGCAAGGTGCTGGTCGAACAGCCAGTCAATCCTAGAAAGCAAGTAATCGGTATTCATACTTTATGGGGCGGGAGCACCCCCCTCTCCAGTAGCCATTCCTGCCTGGCCTCCCTGGCCCCAGACTGGCGATCAGGTTAACTTGGCATGCACAAGCAAGGCTCAGCAGCTTTTGGAGTTATTTTTGCAAGGATATGGGACCTAATCTGAAGTCTATAGATCTGATGAGTCTCCTATTTCTATTGCCAAGAAGAAATACCAGATAAATAAAGGTTCCATCTGTGAAGAATTCCAGATCTGACAGCTTTAAGGCAAAGTTTCAGACTCCTTGTTGCGCCCGAATTCAAAGTTTCTGTGCTATGAAGACACATGTCTAGTGTCAGCTTAACTCAAACTTACTTAAACTTCCTATCTACTCCTTGATTTTATTCATGCTGTAGGCTACTAAAGCAGCTTATATTTTACAGTAAGGTCCTTTAAATTGCATGTCTAATCCTAATCTTTTCTGAATTCATTCTATCTCCTTTATAATGTCCCCTTATGGCATACAAGTTAGAAGAAAATAAAATAAAATAAAATCTCAGACCAAAAAACACAGACCCTCCTTTTTTTAAAACTACAATTCTACTTTGGTTGTAAAGTAGGTAAGCACAAGAAGCTTGTGATCCTCAGCATTGCAAGGGTTGCAACACCACTAATCATGTGGGAGTTATGCGATTAAAGCAGGGGAGCAACGCAATGCTGAAACAAGCCTGTTTCAGGCAGGATTTTACCCTTGAGTAAATTTCTGTTGCTTTTAAGAAAGAAGGAATTGCATGGATATAAAGGAAGAAAGTCTGTAGCAGTTTGTTGCTCTATGTTAGATATACTTTAAAATACAGCATTTGCAGTATTTTAGAAAAAAGAATCTAAGAATAAGCATGAAAGAGTACCTAATTTTGACTCAAAAAATACATGAGATGTCTGTGGCATGTTGATTTTCTTAATTTAGACATAGCAGAAAACAGAATGCTCACAAAGGACCCTTCTGATACAGGAAAATCCTTTGGAAACTGTGGAGTTTTGTGAGAAGAAATTTCTTAGGCAGACTATCTAGTCTTGTTTTCAACTGTTTTGCTTTAAAGAAAAATGAAAAAAAGAATTGTCCTCAAAGACAAATTTATCTTTCATAGCATATTATTTCAGCATTGGAAACTACTTTTCATTTAGGAACATCCAAGCTCTGCAATTAATAAATGTCTTCATGTGGACGGGGCCCGAATGAGGATCTCTCAGAACTGGTATAGAAGACAACATTCTGAGAAGAGACATGTTGAAAGCAAATGGGCAGGGGGTGGAAATCAAGCCATTAAGGTTTTTCTCATAAAGTAACAACTTTAAACACTTCAAAGTCCTTCTCTCTTTGTTTATAACCAGGACTGAATACTTCGTGTAACCTCCTTCTACTGCTGATACTTGTAATAAGTGAAAAGGGGCAAGGCTGCAGTGATTTTGATTTTATAGAACTTCATTAATCATTTAAATGGAAACAAAGACATTCACATCCAGCCTCATTGTGTTCCCATTGGCAAGAACTGTCAAGCCTTGAACAGTTACTCTAGGTTTGGCTCTTCTGGTATTATCACAGCCTCGGCACCAAATACTTTGCATTGGAAATCAGTCACTTACTACAACAGTGGAATGAAAAGGATCTGTATGATTTGGATTTTCTCCAAACCACAATTAAACTTTAAAAAAAAAAAAAAGGCCAATTTTCTCCAGTGAAAAAAAGCATACATTATTCATTTCCTCCTGTATTGTTCAGCTACAGGTTTTGGGGATGGGGATTCTTTCTCCGTTCCAGGTTTTAGTAATCATACTGCTTTTGATTTAGTGCCCTCTTCTGCTGGATAATGTGAGTGCATGTTGCCCAATGGTTAATTATTCTCAATTAGCCCTCACTGGAGAATGACACTTCCCAGTAACTACTGAGAAAGAAGACAGCCTTATAAGGAAGAAAGAAGCCGGGAAGGGGGGGGGGTGGAAATCACATTATGGGGAGGTGATCAATGAATCTCCACAGTCCTCAGTAATTTAATTTAATTACAGAGAGGGAAAGAGGAAGTATGATCTTGATACATATTACTGTCTCTCCTCTTTCACCTACTCTCTGTATTTTCCCCTTTAATTTAATTAGTTTGCATACTGCAGTCAATGCTGAACTGAGAAGACAAACTACAGGCAGCCAAACTTCCTGAAATGAAGCAC
Organism: Astur gentilis; assembly: GCF_929443795.1. Classification (NCBI taxonomy): domain Eukaryota; kingdom Metazoa; phylum Chordata; class Aves; order Accipitriformes; family Accipitridae; genus Astur; species Astur gentilis. Next base: position 19,825,185 of record NC_064891.1, read on the forward strand.
AGAAACTATAGCAATGTATAACACTTTTTCTAGGGCACAGGCAGAGCTCACACATACATCTTTCAAAAGATGATCAAGTCATGAAAGTTTAAAATAAGGAAAAGTGTTTATCACTACAGAAGCAAGATTTTTAGGTAATTAAGAGACATGGAATCCGCACGTGAAACTGATACAAATAATCAACAGACCACATGAAGAAGTCTTATATTCTATGGAAGCTTCCCATTTGTTTGTTATACAAGAGCTGTTGAACACCAATCGCAAACAGCCTTTCAGAGCTTACCAAAGCCATCACCTGAGTTTGGTAAAATGTGAAGAAGACGTGGAGAACGTTTGCAGATAGCTAAACCACTAAGCAAATCATGCCATTCCAACAACCTGTTCAATTACCTGTAGTTCAAGCAAATGGCAGGAACAACTCCAGCACAGAAACCTCCAGTTTTAGCCCATCTTCCCATCCCAATAAAGTTGGAAGAGGCAACATCTTCCACAGCATCCCAAATAAAGGAGTAAAGACAAGAATGCAGGAGAATCCAGTTACCCACGATGACATTTGATACCCGTCACTCTGGGATGGACTCTATTTCCATCATTCTGCATGCCTTCCCTCTTCTGCAGCAGGTGAGCAGGGCAAGAGGAAAGCATACAACCAAGAAATACCTTTCCTAAGAGCAGAATTGTCCGTGGGGAACAGGGACAGCACTCCGTGGAAATGAGCTAATCCACGGGTAGCAGACCAAGTGACACTAGCTCCTATGTCCTTTCACACAGAATGCCTTCTGTCCTTGTGTGTCTCCCCCCATGTGCCTGTGCCCTCTAAACTCTCCTCCTGCAGCACTGCTGGCTCAGTCTTTCACCCCCTAACTACCAGCAGAGAGGAAACAGCATCTGCAGTAGCTGATTATAGCCACCAAAGTGCTACTCAGCTGCATCCTATACGTGCATTCACTCATCTGCTGGCAAACACAACAAAAGAAGCTACTGATCTCCTCAGACATCACTCAGCTGGTAGGAATTTTGTGCCCTTCCCACCTCTCTAGTAAGACAGAAGTTGGAGTTGGCTAGTTGGCTCAAAATTTATGAGGGAGAATAAAAGGAAAGAGACCAACAGGTGGGAAAAAAGCACAGCCTCACTTCTTGGTTTGGTTTGGGTGTGTTGGGATTTTGTGGTTTTGGTGGGGGGGGGTTTCCAGAAAAACATAAAAAATAGTATTTTATCACATTATCAGAGCTTGCCACGCAGGCACAAGAAATCTTGGTTAAAGTATTTCACTTTCAGACTTTCCAAATTTTGAGTACCAACTTGGAGATTGAATGATCTTTTTAAGTAATTGTTTTATGTTTTTAAGAGGCAAATGAAAATAGCATTTAAATTCTATATTGGCAAGCATAGGCAAAGAATAAAATTGAAACCGTTAGATGGACTTCATCTATCTCTAGCATTTCAGCTATGTGAATTGGCTGCTAGCAGCCACAGGCTGTCATCTTTCACGTGAACTAGCACTAGAGGGAGGTGAAACACTTTGCCAGCTGGTTTCACAGACACTCGCTGACTGCAGAGGAGCAATTTGGACAAATTTAGGAATCTTAAGTTTTACTCTGAGCTTTGAAGTGTATTGGCAAGAACAAATCTTTTCCCCCATCTCCTTTAGTCTTGCACTATGTCTGCTCTGCTTTCTGCTCTGGTCCTGTTCTCCTTAATGAGCCCTTTCACCATTTTCTATGGTTCATCACAGCCTTTGTGTAGCAACTCAAAAATTCACTTTTCTGCAGGTAAGGGACAGAAAAATATTAACCTATGTGGTAATTAGATGTCATACTAGCATGACTGATAAAAGTGATCAATGATGGCCAGGGACCACGTAAACCAGTAAGACAATTTCTGATTAAGCAACAAGGCATTCTGCATGCAGTTATTGGCTATTTATTTTGAAGAGCAGCCCTCTGCAAATTGCAAAATATCTCTGTTGTTAATCTGGGACAAACAAGTGCTGAAGCAGACCATCCTGTGCTACATATCATCACAGCTAGAGTTTATATATATATATTCCTAGTTCCTTTGGCTTTCAAGAGTATTGCCTTTTTTTAATTAAAAAAAGATGAAAAAAAAAAAAAAGAGGATCTCTGACACGAAGCATATATACAGGCAATCCTGGGACTCTTACATTTTTTTAAACTGGAAGGATGAAAAGCTTTGGAAAGGGCACCATAGGTTGTGCTTCAATTCTTCAGGCACCTGTTCCCAAGGGCTAATATATTTTGCCATGTACCAGAGCAGTTCCAGAGATAAAGGGACATTCAGCAAAGCCTACAATTTCAGAAACCCTACTGCCAGCTGCAGAAACTAGAAACAGCTTCTTTCTCTAGGAATTAGTGAAAATGAAGAAACAGAACATTTAAGAGTATGCATCCATCACAGGATGTTTAATTTACCAGATAAATAAAGATAGACTCTCATCCAACAAAACATCAGTCTAAGACTTTTATTCCAGTAGCTTTGTCTACAAAAATTGCTTTTAATCACAGTGGCTTTATCCTTTAAGCAGAAGGCTGTGGTGTGGCTTCTTGAAGCTCAGAAGCCTGATTTTGCCTCTGCATTATTCCAGTTATTCCTAAGCTGGTACAGGAGCAATAGGCTATATTTTTGCTGGAACACTGTTATGATTTGCTTTATGATGGGGGAAGGAGTGTGTGTTGCTTTGTGCCATGGGTAGGAAAATCATAATGCTGTAATTTACTTTCAACATTTTTCCAAAGTTCTGCTTGAAGATAAAGCAGTCAGATACACCTTAAAACTCACACTTTCTGTTTAAATTGTGTATAATGTATCTTATTTGGCCCTGGTTTAGCATTATCGCCATTCTGTGATGGCTGTAATGGGTCTCAGTAAAAATTTTGTAGTAGGTGCACACTTGTGCACATGCACATAGCACAATGGAGGGTTAGGAGAACAGTGTCATACAAACCCATTATTCATTATAGATTTTTTCATTATTAAGATAATACTAACAAGACAAGATTATTTAGCTATTCTGTTCTTTATTAGTCCCTAAGAATCCTTGTCCATTTGAACACCTGTGGCATAGCCTTCCATGGGGATTTTGCTGGCCATCTGCAAGCACTCTGAGAGGAGCTTTACCATAAACTAAATTGCTCGTGATTTGCACAAGAGCGTTCTCTCAAACCTCCGTGTTGTTACACCACCGCTGCATGCCACTGCTAAGACAGAACAACACAGAAAGACTACAGCAAGCTGAATAAGGTTTGGTAGGAGCCACCACCTCAATGATGATAACTTTAACCAGTGTTATTTTGATTTTCATGCTATAAAGTACCTATTGCTAATGCTTGCAAATGGGTTTTGTTCTCAAAGCAGGAGCCTTAAAAATGTTTACTCCTGGATATTATTGTGCAAGGAAGGGTAGCTTCTAAAATGTTTATGCAGAAGGAAAATTGGGTCTTGTACATCCAAGTGTCCTATGCCTACAATTGCAAATCCAAACTTGGGAGCAAACAAGGTTATCTTCCCTGTGACCCAATTTAAAAATACTAACAAGTAATTTTTATAAGATTTTAACTTAGTTAAAACTTTTTACTTACATTCTAGCATGGAATGTTACAATGGTATAATTATGCACCACAGTTTGGATCAGAAGTCAGAAATCAATGTACATAACAAGACAACAAAGACCTAAAACAAGTTCACTTGACATGGTTTCAGTTAAGTCTACTGGTTCTCTTAGCACATGTATTTATTACATACTGGGTGGTGCTTTGACAGTTGTTACTGGATGCTACTTTCTAAAGCAGAGGTGTTAATCACAGAAGTGTTTCTCTGACCAACTTAAATCGTATCAGATTGTCTGTTACAGCAATGAATACTGGTCCTAATGAGCAGTGTGTGGTATGACAAACTGCACAATTTCTTTTATGTCTCCAAGGAAGAGTATGAGGTTTCACACAGGAATCAGCTGGTTGATTGCCACAAATATTTCCATTAAACTTTTCAAAACCTTCAGCACTGCTTACTGGGAAAAAGAAAAAAGAACCTAGTTTAGAGAAAGCAACAATAAACAATGTTTAGCAACAGACTCGATTCATCGGGTCTTTTTCTTTGCAAACATTCAAAGCACCCTGTAAATTTGACTGCAGGTTATCAGTTAAGTGAATTACAGCATATAAACACTACTGCTGCGTAAATCATGCTTATCTGATGGCTTGTGAAAACTTGCTCTGCTACCACCAACAAAGCCCAATTTCAAGGAATCCCTCACCTTCAGCCATGTTGCTCAAGTATAAATGAGTTCCCCTGCTTGCTGGACACATACCACTAAGCCTTACTTCTAGCAACAGTTACTTGCTTAACTTTAAGCAGGAGGTAAAACAATTGTGTTTGCTGACATTACTGATACAAGTAGCTTCATGGCAGTGTGAATTCAGGGCCAACAGCCACACATAGTAGAACTGCTGTACTCTGAAAAGAGAGGGGAACAATAGTATATTCTTACTCAGGCATGCTCTCAGCATCAATTCAAGGCTTCATCCGAGGATTTCATCCATTACTACTACTTCTATCCCTTCACCAAATAATTAGTATTTTTTAAAAAAGTGAACTGGATGCTAATTTAATTCTCACATCAACATTGTTTCCTTTTTTTTTTTTTTTTTTTTTTCTTTTAATTCCCCACAAAGTGCTCACAATCAAAACATACACACACACACACACACACACAAACCCAATTAGTTTTTTCCTAACTGGGAATGCATCGTTACTCTTGACTTGTAAATTGGAAAAAGTCAGCCTGGCTTTCAATCCAGCCACAATCTTCCAGCACTAAGTAGTAAAGTGTTTTATAAACATGGCTTTCTTTTTTTTCCCCAACAAGATTGAATTGGAAGGTAGTAAGAGATACTTTTTGTAATCTTGTAATGCTATATTCATAAAAAGACTTTTTTTTGTCAGAAACAGCCAAAGCAGTTTAAGCAGAATTCAGTGGGCATGTATTCTGGTAGCAGATTGATCTATTTTTCACCTATTTTCAATTTGTTCCATCAGAGGTGCTTCCTACAGCTTGCCTTTCCTCCCACTCCCACAACTTTAAGTTACTATCTCTGCCTTCATTAATTGAACTGGATATATTTGGTATTTGTTGTCTAAATCAAAATCTAGAATAACAATGCAAAAATTTTTAGCATTGCGAGATGTTTACAGGGAAAAATAGAGACTCCTAATTCTATTGCTTTCCCCGTATCACTGCATTTACGTGTTTCGGAGTGGAGAGAATTTCTTGGTAACTTATTTTTCTGATGTGATATCCTCAGGTGCCCTTAGCTTTCACTCTGAGCAAAAATAACAGCTTTGAGAGGCACACTTTTGCAACTCATCTGCACATCTCATCCATTCATTAAATATCTGTTCCCCTTCACACCATTATTCCTAGTAAAACACAAAAATTCTATCTGGTAGAGGAACATAACTTACACTAGCATTTTGTAAATTACTTTATAATTGTGGTGTTGGCTTTACTTTCTTTTTTTTTTCTTCTTAGTTTTGAATGCTAAAACAACATGGAAAAAGACCATGCAGTTTAAGAACAGTATTTACCTTTTATCACAAAATGATAAGAGGCATTACCTTATTTTATATTGCAGTGGATGATGGAATAAGCAAACATGCATTTGCAAAGGACTCAGATTATAACAATAAGGTTGTGTATATAGAACACACATTTTGAGGATGCAATGAAAAATAACTTCCTTTGCTCTGTTTCATTCTCTTCTTGCATTGGTGCTCCAAGAAATTAGTGTATGAATTGTTAACTAGCAGCAAAAATAATTTTGAGAATTCCTGACCTGGGATGTTTATTTGCTCAACTTTCAGTTGTTTCTATTCTAGTTAGTATCTTTTCTACCAAGATTCATGTTCATATTTCAGCCAAACTTTTTATTTCCTTGGGTTTCTATCACCATCTTGCAGTCCATTTTGGAAAGTGGAGTCACAGGGAATAGCAAAATAGTAAGAATATTGTGGACAAAGTATTTTATTCTATAAAGTAGTAAAGCCAACTGTGCAAGATACTAGCAAAATAGTAAGACTATTATATTCAGTATTTTTCATTAGCACAAACTAAGAGTGAAAAAATGTCTTTTAAAAAAACCCCACAAACAGTCCAGAAGCTTACAACTTCACCATGTTTACACTGAGGATAACAAGAGAGGAGTTCACTTGTATAGGGCAATAATCCAGAAGTCCAATATCTATATAATTTAAACCAATGTCCAAAGAACACTTTTTGCCTAGAAGAAAGCTACAACTATTGGGTCTTTATCCAGTTTGCATGGGACTAAGATAAAGCCATAAATAAATACCCACCGTGACAACTGATACAGAAAAGTTTTGCTCCCTAGCCTGTAAAAGATGCCAGCAGTCATTCCCAAACAATAAGAAATACTTCAGTTAAGTTCTTTTTTGGAGCGCACTTGTTGGGAGCAGAAATACAAATTCACCATCAGAGTGCATGTGCAGACTTAGCACATGCTGCAATTGCCACTAACTGAGAAAAACATAAAGGTGAGGAGCGGGAAACCACATGCTGCAATTGTACCGTGTACCTTTAGGGATCCTTAGCAACTTCTTCAGGTGTCTTCTCCTCCACAGAAACTGAAAATGGAGACAAAACACCAATGAGAAACATTGGAAACAACTTATTTCATGACAAATAGCCAAGTAAGTTGTTTCCTTTAGTCCAAAGGATCCTTTGGACTAAAGTGATACAATTTACAGTCATATTAGGTATACAGACGTTTTTCCTTTTAGCTTTTTAATTCTAATTGCAAAAGACTTGAGAGACCAAACTTTTACATTCCTTTAAAAATCTCCGCAGTGATGATTTTAACACACATTTTTCTTGCATTCAGTTATAACATTCAACTTCAATAGCAATATAAGATTGTTTATAGCTGCATTGAAACACTGCAGGGTTTATAAATATCATGTTCTATATTTTTCTTTACAGCAATATAATTTGAAAGATAGAATTTTCTTAAATTAAGTCAGATGTTAAAAAAGTGTGTTAGATCCCATGCAGCACAAGGGAGAATTTCTTGTTCTTAATGAACTTTACATCTAGCCACTTAGCAGGGCACTGAGCTCAAAAGACCCCCGCAATCCAACTTAGCAATACCTATTTCTACTGCATGGCATGTAATTTCAAAATTAAATTTTCTGCTAACACTATGATGCCAAACACAGTCATCGCTAGCAGCCACATTGCATCATTTGAGTTCTGCATGCTCTTTCAGCTAGTTCAGTGCAAACAGCCATTAGTGCTTTTCAGAGACCAAACATTTCAGACCCAGCTGTACTCTTGCACCTTCTGAAGTTTTCCCCGACTCCTCAGCATCAACGTCCTGGCTCTTTGAGGATCTGTCAGAAATCTCTTGAGCTGCTGAGGCTACTCCTTCCTTGATACTGTCTAGGTTTTCCTCGTGGGCAGAAGAAGCTGCAACATCCAAGACTTCACTCACAGTTTCTATGAATCAAATTAGAGAGAGAATTGTCTTCCCATTCACCAGCCTAAATGAGGGCGAGCAGTCAAGGCTCACAAAGCATAAAGTACCTGCCTAACATACATGTTTGAAGTAACTGAAGACAACAGGATCTATCAGATGATTACATTTTATCATGCAAATAAAAGTTTGCAAGTGGAATTCCAGGGGAAGTCTGACTTTTCCCAGCCCTGCAGCAGAAAACAATAAACATGAGCTATTTTCATGTCTTTAGACAAAGGTCAGTATTCTCTAACATGTATATTCTCTTGCAGATACCCTCATTTTATTTTCTGATTTCTGTCAAACCATTACCAATGTGTAAGATACTAATGGTAAAGCTTCCATGGAAATAATCCTAGTCTGATCAACACCATAGGACATTACACATACACTCCCCATAACCTTGCAAAGATGTCATGGGTAGTTTTAATGTAGAAATATCCTAACATCAGGCTGAAGGTTCAGGCTGTGATTCCAGTATAGCATGATTGCCAACTAGCCATTTTTAAATACTCCTTAAGGATAAAGCAATCTGTCTGTATAAAAGTTGGTAATAGGTCATGTGTCTACATACAGACAAGTTCTGCAGGGAGACTGAACACATCACCCAGCAGTTACAGGTTAAATTTTACTTGAGTAAATTCTGTCTTACCATGTTCTTCCAACCTTACTGTTGGAGGTCTCCATCATCACACACCCTAACTGCTCAGCAGGATAAGGTTTGCAGGGACTTTGTTGTTACAAATTGTGGCCTATACTAAGCTACATGTACATTAAATACAGCTATCTAAACAGCTCCATTAGAAGTTCAATAAATGCAGCAAATAGGAGTTTTGCAGAGCTAGCATCCCACGCCTTTTTCCAAACATCAGCTTGCAGCTATTTAAATACAGCATGTTCTGAACATCAACTATTTCACTTTGTTTTGCAGAATACTGACCGAATTTTGAAGAAGCAACAAGGAAAAAAATTCAGGAATTGCTACCTTTGTCTTTAGAGGGAACAGGCATGCAATAAAAAGAGTACATTTGAAATTCAGAACATCAGATATTTTATAACTAGCATCACTTGATGTAATGCAATATATTTGCTATGGTAACAAGCTGCTGGGTTTGAGTTTGTAACATCAAACATTCAGTTTATATTACCAAAAACTTGCTCTCTGGCTTATAGTATTTCATCTGGCTAATTTTTGTTTATTTCTTGTGATGTTTCAGTGTTTTCCTTTATTTTGCACTGACGAGTAGATCAGTAAGCAAGTAGAGGGAACAACATGGACTCTCCTGCTTTTTAATAAAACCTTATTTCCTTTGAATGGGAATCATGCTTATTTGTCACCTACAGGAATACCTGCCTTGAAAACAAACGTTAACACTTGCACTACTTGTGCTGAACGATTTGTCTCTGGTCTGAAGTATTCTTTATGGCTATCAGAAAGGCAGGCTACTGCAACAAAATATGGATTCCTCCCAATGTGTCCATCCAGGTCTCTGCAGAGTAGCTGTCACTCCCTAAAATACAAAGGGCCTTGTTGTGACAGGCATTGCCTTTTTGAAAACCGACATCTGTACGTATGTGTAATTGTCCTTGGTTACTGCAGAAAACTCCACCTGGTACTTTTACTCAAGTAGCATTCACACCCATTCCTTGACCTTCCTGGTGCCACAGCTGAAGTCCTCTTTTTGAGAGGAGAAAGCTGGCCGTAGCTGGTGGTCCAAGCGCACTTGCTCACGGCAGCACCAGACACGGCAGCTTGCACCAGATCATTATACGTGCCTTAAGACGTTATCTCCAGCAAAGATTCAGACTGGCCTATGAAGATCATTCTGGCAGCATTTCTTTGGCCTATTGCAACTAGAGCAAGCTATCTAAGCGTCTTTTGGTGCTTTGAGCACCATGAAAATAAGAACCAATCTACAACCACGAAGGCTATTTTGAGCATTAATCTGACGTACCAAAACAAATCTCAGTGTATTTTCTGGTGGTTTGTACACGGCTCGGTCTTGGAACAAACGCTCTGTACCCCACTCAGGAGGGTCAGCGTGTTCTTCTCTGTCCCAGGGAATTGCTGTGATCCCAGGGCAAGAGCAGATGAATGATGACCTGGCAAGCTGAGAACGAGTTCCCCACCTCTTTCAGAATGGGGACTGCCACATGGCTCCTTCTCTTCAGGGAGCATCAGGCATACTGCCCAAGTCCCTCGCATCCTCTCCTACCGATTAGCTGGTAGCACAAAGCATTACAAAGTTTAGGAACTTCTCCTTTTTGTTTCCCTGGATGTTAAATTTACTATTCCCCCCGCCCCGCTTTTTAAAAATCTGAATGCATTTCATATTTTTTCAGTCCAGCTTAATCTCTCACAGTTGTTCCATGTAAAATCCTGCAGTAACACCCTATTTCATAAAAGGGATTTTAATCTATGACTGGTACAATGATGACTCATTTTCCATAATCCTTAGAAGAAGGATTTTACTTTTCTGTCTGTTGAATTATTGCAAAGTTGTTAATAAGTCTGTCATGAAACTCTACAGCAATTCATAGATGTAATTGAAATTGCTTCTAACTTTTGTTAGTTCAAACACTAAAATATTTAAGCTTCTTTATTTTTTCAAAATAGAGTTGTAGAGGAATTACAGCTTCTTAACTGGTTCCGTGTCGTTTTCTGAATGATGACCAGTTTGAAATTCTGAAGTCCCCATATTTCCTTGTGCAGCAACAACTGTGACCCATTGTTGTCCATTTATGCCAGTTTTCTTACAATTTCTACAGGCTTTAACTGAACAAAATTAATCTGCATTGTGCAACTGCTTCTCTGCAATGAAGACACAGGGTAAGTGCTGTTCATATTATGTTTTCCGCTGAATGCCCAGCTGGTTTATTAACAATATTACACAATACTGCTTCAGGTCCTTAACATCTTTAACAAAACACCCACTTGCAGTTGTTCCAGTCAATTCATCTCAGTCAAATGATGATTCACCTTGACCCATACAATTTAAAATCTGCCAAAATTGGGAATGTTCTTGATTTTTTTTAGTTTCTTCTTATAGTCACAGAAGTGGGGTTGGTTGGTTTTTTTCTGAATTCTGTAGTGGGGGAAGAAACCCCCACATCCTTCATCAACAGCACTGGAGTTAAATAATTTCATAATTTTACCATTTCATTGAGTGTTTGGTGTGCCATGTGTGTCCCCCCTCCCATCTTAGTAGGTTATGTTACTCTACAGAAGCTATATACTTCATTGTTTCATACAAGGTATTATACTGGCAGCAAAATCTCAGCCTTTGTGTATAATATTAGCCATTTTTTCCTGAAAAATTTATATTTATTTTTCTTATGCCCTAGGATAAGTAGGTAAGTCCCAGTACCAGTGGCTACAGTTTTCTTCAATTTTGCTAGGCATTTGTATATACTATTGCACTGACAGATCTGAATTAAAAGCTTAACTTTCTTGTGATTTCAACAAAAGATAATATAAAAGATCTCCATGCCTCAGAGGAATCAAACTAATCATGTTTACTAACTGTAGGCAAGTGGTTAGGCTTTGCATATTGCATCAACAGCTGTTCTGAAAGCATTCAAAGGGATTTTAACATACCGAGGATTTTGAGGACAAACATCCTCAGGCTAGTTAGACCCCCGACATATTTCTACTACGCAACCATGAGTACATAACTCTACATCTTTGTAATACCCATTGCTCACCTGTAACACTGAACCCTAACAAAAATATCGCCTGCTTCTGCCCAGGATAGCTATATGTATGTACTCTCAAGTGGTCTTTAGCTCCTGTGCTTTATGAGATAAACCTTTTTGAGAAGAAATGCATCCTTCCAAATTGCACATGCAGGAACAGAACATGACTGGGCAAGCACCAGCAGCACATTACATATGCATCAAGCACAATACCAAACCATTTATGTTATGAAAACACATCTGTTTTGAGTAAATACAGAAAAGGAAATTGATTTTACAGACAAAAGGAAATTACGTTTTTGGTTGGTTTTTTGTTTTTTTTTTTTATAAGGCAGCAACATTAGGAAGCTCCTGTAGCTTATTAGGACAATATCCAACATCTAGTTCCACCTAGAAATATAATTTTTAGGAAACCCTATCATCTCAGGGTGGGGGGAAGCTGCTTCCTGTATAAAGTAGTTATTCCTGCAGTCTTTAAGGACACATATTTTACAAGTGCTACAGTTGCAGCACTGAGAGCACAAAATGCTAAATTTCTGTGCATTCACAGTAGAACAGAAAACAGTCCAAATCCAGGGCGCTTCTGCATCCTCATGATGGTCAATTGAATTGTCTGAATATTACTGAGCTCAGCATTCCCCCAGCAGAACAGAGAAAGCACGATAAGCGGGGACTTGCATGCCCTGTGTGACTGTTTGCTCCAGCTAATAATAAAAAATAAACCATACACACACACTGATTGGCTTTCTCCTGCTAATAACAAAAAACCTAACACAAAACCCCATGCACGTGGATTGACTTTCCAAACTCAGATCCTACTGCTTGCATAGCCTCCTCCCCCAAAGCTTTCAAGCATTTAAAACAAGCTTTCCAACTTTCCTGGGGGAGTTTTTATGCAGAATCAGCCTGGATTTTTGTCTGGGATGCAAAGTTCTAGTCCGAAATTAAACCAGCTCGCACTGGCAGTCATGTCCTACCACCTGGGAAACAATATGCTATAGGATGATCTTGAAGCAGGAGGTGAGAGGGAGGTATGGAGAGAAATGAGTTGGCACAGATGATGATAAGTGGAATCTGAAACCTGCCAAGAACTTGGTTCTTGCAAGAATTTTTGTAGAAGATACTGTTTCTGATAGCATTTCTACAGGGCATATATTGTTCTACAGGGCGTTAGCATTCAGTGTTCATAAAGCTGGATTTTCCAAGCTGTGTTCCATACCACAAACCATGCATGAAAGCTAATAGAGCAAACTACCAATTGTCCAATACGTATGTATTATTTCATACGTCAGCTTTCATTGACCACAGTTCCTGAAGAAAGCAATAGGGTATGTGAGATTAAGGAGAACAAGAAACAAATAGGCGACTTCTTTACTTATTCTACACATCTACAGTCATGTCAGCATAGCCAAGAAGAGTAAGCAGACAGGTCGAGAGTGAGAAGTTCTGCTCTGCCATCTAAACAAGCCTGGACTTCTCTGGGAGCAAGGTACCTTCCCTTTGTTAGAACACTCAGGTTTCTTTAGTGCTTTAAAGCTTAGAGCAGCCCTTCAAACAAATCAATCATGTTAATGTGAGGATTAAGTCTTCACACTTACCCTGAAGTAGCAGCTAGTTTGCAACTAATTGTTAAGAAAACAAACAAATGAAACTTACTTTATATATAGAAAGAAATTAAAGGAAAGAACTGTTTTCCTCATGCAGGTGAAGCACCTTCCCTTGTGAAAGCAATACATCTTTCTCTTAACATGTAAAAATAGAGGAAGCTGTCTCTCGTAGAGCAGCATTAAAAGAAGGAAAAAGTCCAAATTTTTAAAAAAGCATGGGGGCACTCTTGGAATTCAGAATTTCATTCCCATAGCTAAAGTTTCACCACCCTTGGCCAGGCAACTCAGCACTACTGCAAACACTCTCCTTGTTCAGAGTGCTTTTGTCTTGAAACTTTATTATTATTTTTAATATCTGTTGATACCAATTTATAGATGAGTGATACAAATAGCCTGTAAGCATAGTTAAACTAACTTGTATATAATATTTTTAAATCTTATTGGACCTTAAGCTTTTACCTTGTATTTTTAAGTGGCTTTGGAAGTATGTTTTCCTCATTTACGATACATATGGAGAAGATAGCTGCTCCAGATTTTAAAATGAAAGCTACATTCAATTTTTTCCTTGCTTGGGGAGATGTGGGGATTTCAAGCCCCCCCCAGGATGGAAGTTCCATAACAAGATAACCACAGCCTTCTCAGAAGTACAGCCTGTATTTTTCCCCCCAGTTTTGCATTTCTCTACTAATATACTTAAAACCATCATATTTTGATTCTAATCCTAATCCTTTGATTCATTTTAAAAGTGATATTTCCAGTTAGAAACAACAACAAAAAAATCTGAACAGGCACCGGTTTCCTGCAATTTTTAAAGATACTTAAAAATACACTTTTCTGAGTGAAGCATTTCACTTAAATCAGTATCCTTCATATCATGAATTTTATTTTTTTTAAGCAGTCAAGATGAGGCTGGTATCTGTAATGCAGAACGTCAGGTTCAATTACTTTAAAAAAATATTCTTTGCAGAAGAATTTGGCTTTATAAAGCTAAAATAATACAAGTTAGGCAGCATAATACAAATGGAATCTGCCTGGAGCGCATGAACCAAAGCTGGAGTACAAAACAAGGCTTTGAGATTTCAAGCTGCCTATAACACAACCAATGTCACACACTAATTCCAACGGGAAAAAAAAAAAGTCTAATTTAATTGTGAAAACAGAAACAATATTTCATTTACAGTCTTTTAGAGAACCACTCATACTAGAATGTGATGCTTCTGTTTACATAAAGCTTCTCCTCAGTAAGGTCCATCGAGGGTCTCAGGGTGTCCCCTGAAATGTTAGGATAGGCAGAGCAAAAAATTCCCCATTCCTTTTCATAGTTTTAAAGTCCCGCTAATTGAAAACTGACAGTGGAGTAGAATTCACTTTTTAAAAGTCAGATTCTGCCATGACTGAAAAGTAATTCAAGAACGTATTTGAGAGAGACTGCAAAACAGAGCACAAGAGCGGGGGGTACCTGCCTCCCTCAGATATAATCCAGGGGAGAACACAGCAGTAGCAGTATGAAACTGTGATTCCCTTTAAGATCAACTTAACACATTTTGGTTCCACCATCAGCTTTAAAGCAAATGGAAAAGAAGTTCGTTCATCCATGGCTTTTGTTCTAAATCCTGAGGTGGTGGTGACAGCTAAGGTCCCCTTCCTTCCTTCCATCAGAAGCCACCTGCCACCCCAGCTACAGCTGACATGGGTTCAGCACCTCCTCCCTCTGCTTACAGGGGCTCAAACCACCATCAGCCACATCAGTAATAAGAAAAGGGGGAAATAATAATCACAGAGTCAGCCTGGGACAAAATAAGCGAAACTGTGCATATGTTCCTGTAAAGTAAGCAACTGCTTCAGGTCTCATTGGCCGGGAAGACACAAGGAACTCAGCACAGAGGGCTGATATTCCCTACCAGGAGCACCCCAAGCACCAGGAACGTCACTCAGGACTACTTGAAATGCTCTCTCTCTGCTCACCGCCATTTTATTCAGTGACCATTTAAGATTATAACAAGCTAGAGTAAGTTATCCACCTCTTCGAAAAGGAAAACCACTAAACACTCAAACATTGGGCTTAAAAAGGAAGAAACCTACTGGATGGTTAACCACAGACCAATGCCTCTCTCAGACACCGTAAATTCAGCACTTGGACTTCAGAGAGGAAAAAAAAAACCCTCTTAGCTCTATGTGCTAAATCAAATCAGGGAACTAACAATTATTTAGAAAAGCACTGATAATTTTTCAGTCCGATCAGTTCCTTGAACGCACAGGACGGAACTAGTGGCTGGCAACTGCCGAAGCCCACATTGCTCTTAAGAAATTGTTTGCGGAACTGCCCTGGCCTGACCATGCTGTTGTTTGGACATGGCACGAAGGCAGCCTCAGCCTTTCCTACCTAGCATACCTCACCACAGCCCACAGGCATTAGTTGTCTCCCTTCGGCATTTCAGCTATTCTGTAAGTTAAACCTGAACCAGAGGCTCAGAGCCCAAGGCCTGAACAAAGGCAGGCTGGGATTTCTAATAATCCTGCCGCTATAAAAATATGACAGCTTTTTCTTTTTGCAAGCCATCCATAAGTAATCCAGATAAAAATCCATGAGGTCCAGCTGAGAGCCTAAATCATGGCATTATGAAGCACATTTTTAAGGAAAAAAAAAAATTTACTCATTCCATACAGCAAGAAAAGAAACAACTTCATTCACAGGTTGTTTGTGCCTAATGTAGGTCACTAGTTCCTAAGAAAAGCCTCATTAGTTCATACTAATGACCAGAAGGCTCACTTCAAGAGAGCTTATTCTACAATGGATGATTAAAAAAAGATTCAGAGAGCCTGTAATGGTCAGAATAAAAGCATAACAGTGCATACCACATTAATCCACAATAGTTTATAATACCTCATATCATTTCAAGTATATCATTTTATATTCTGTAACAAGGATTTGTAGCAAAGAGAAGCAATTCATATTGTGGTTCATGGGTTGGTTGGCTGGTTGTTTTAAACATCTAGCCACTGACTGGAACAGATCATGAGAAAAAAATAGTTCAAGTTAACATAAACAGCATGTATGAAAATGCACTAATAATCTGATGCATGAAATCCTTCTTAAGTCATAAAAAAACTTTTAATTAAAGTTAGGCATTTTCTTTAGCACTCTTCATACAAAATAATGCACCAAGTTTTACCCACTTACATTGTTTTCAAAGGAGCAACCAAAACTCAGCATGTTGATTTTAGAAAAGGATGTTTCTCTCTGCCATGAGAAACACTGCCCAAAAATCAATACAAAAATCCCCATCATTACCATTCTGGTTTAAACTGCCACCACAGGAGAACAGAAAGGAGTCCCTTTTGCCATTTTCTCTGAAGTAGGACACTAATAGTATTCCTCTGCGAGCCTTATTTACAGAAAATGTTCAAATAACACAGGTAATACTACTTAAAGGTAAAGTAAATGCTAACAGTTTGTGTTGACCAAAGTGAGTTCTTGCTTTCCAATTTAAATAAATAAAGTTATTTTAGGATTATTTTTAAGTCTTGACAATGAGCTATAAATATTGTATTAGTAAAAAGCAGTAAGTCCATTTTCTCCTTAACAGTGGCAATCCTTTAGGCATTATTCACTTCATGTCCTTTTACCAGCTTTCATCTTTTTTTGAGAAGCTACTTGTCCCCTTGTTCTACAACAGACAAATAGGAAGACAGTTATTTTATGTAGTTCTCCCCCACTTATTTGTTTGCACTCTTAGCTGGAAAGTTCTAGGGTTTTTTCCATTTTACTGGAATCTTCCTCCCCAGCCCAGTACATGCTGTAAAATTCTCTTTTCAGCTAAGCTGATCAAAACTGAACGGTCTCTCCATTTACCAACTTTCATCTTCAGATGCTCACAACTTTTAAAGAAGTCTTTTCTAAATATTGTTCACATTCTTCCTACAGAGAATTTCTACTTATGCTATGACGACTCATCTGCAAGCTCAGTTTTATGAAGAAAAAACAGAAGGAAGAGAGAAGAGACTAGTGGCCAGTGTATGGCAATCAGAGATGCAAGAGAAATGCAGCAGCCCAAGGGCCAGATAAAGAAAGTGATAAATGTGAAGCAGAAATACCCAACAGAAGGTCCACAGACATGGATACTTCCCCAGTAGGATAACATTCACATAATTCAACTTTCTAGAGCCTAATTTAGCTAACTTAGTCTACCACAATAATTGAAGAGAAAAAAAATCCTCTAAAAGGAGGTTCAGAACAGAAAACCTTTATTACAGTTGGTAATTAAGCACAGGTTTTGTCAGATGATGTGAATACTCTCCCTGATTCCACCTGTCTTCTGTTTCACCAATTTACACCTAGAGATCCATTTCATGCCATGACATTATACATATGAAAATGGTAGATAATAGGCCTGTTATGAGATGCTTCTGATCTATACCGGTGAGGTTGAGAAGAGAGAAAAAAAAAAGTGTAGTTATTTTCACAAGGTCCAACTGTAAACAAATGGTATAACCATAAGGGATAAGGTCTGTCCAGCCTTAACCACACCGCATCTTACCCCAGCACCTAAGGTTGTAGAGAGCTGCAGGCTGCACAGCTTTTGCTCCTTCCTCCACCTCACACAAACAAATGCCTAGAAGGATGTGTTTGTTCTACTGAGCAACGTCATTCTCAAAGCCTCTGAATAAGTATGCACAATTACAAATTACTGTGAGGACTTTTCAGCAACCTTCAAAATACTCCCAGTGTCACAGCATTTGAATACACACCCAGAGTTTGGTAACTTACCAAGCAAAAACAATGTACTCTGATTGTGTAGGGTGTTTTTGTCTGCTTGGCATCATTGTGTGATCAGGTCAGCAAAAGTCCTGTCCAGAAAGCAGTAACTCCTGTCCAGTGCAGCCTGTATTTGTTTCTCTAGGCTGCAGACAACTGGCATTGTAATGCCATTTGAAGCTTGACATGGAAAACACTGGCACATTCACACACTAATCCTCCCCAAACCTAGTTACTCACTCAAATGGTGTTTGAAATAACAGAGAAGAGACCATATCCTTCAATACTTAAAAAATTAGGAAAGAACCTATGCTACAGAAGTCAGGAGTCCAAGAAAGCATGGGTTTGGCCTAACCGCTTTTGCTATTCTAGTTGATAATGCCAAAATCTCAAGCCTCAGTCCTGGAGTTGGAGAAAAGTTTATAGTGGCAATCCAAAAAACTAAAAGTCACAGATGTAACAATGCTGCCTAATCCAAACAGCAGCTTGCCAATCTGTACATTTTATAGCATTTGCTCTATCTGAAGAAAAATTGATCTAAATTTATGGTCCCCAGACACAGAGTACACTAGAAGGAGAACAGCAGGAAACTTACCAGCATCTGGCAGTAACCAAGAATGACAGCGCAACAGATCAAGCAATAAAAGTTACAGAAAACTAGAATTTAGAGGAAGCTAAAACCTTGGGAACAGAGTAACATGGCACAGTACTTTTTCTGGCAACAGTCTTTCACTGAATTCCAGATACCAGTGGTGGGTTGTAAATGGCTTAAACTGAGGCACAGAAAAAATTCCAGCCAGGTACAATTGTAATTAACTTTCTAAAATTGAAATTACCCTGATTAAGTACCTACCTCCAAAGTTGGGGGATTCTTTTGGTTTGGGTTGGGTTTTTTGCACATCTGTGTGTAATCACACATTCTTGTTATCTGTATACATACATATTTATGTATACTGGAGCTGGAGACAAACATCCATTGGCACCTTGCACTTCCAAAGACATTACAAAAAGCCTTACACATTAAAAGAAACAACTGCATTTGAAAAAGCAGAGGTGTACTGGTAACCATAAAAATACTTGCACCTTCATCTGCAGAAGTAACATCAAGCTATCAACAAAAATAATAAAAGTCATTTAAATAAGTGTTCTTTTTTCAAGGTAAGCCTGCATTTCCCTGGGCAGTTCTGAAAGAAAAATTCTTCCCTATCTCAGTAAAAATGGAGATACGCTTTTTTTCCCTCTAAATGGAGAGAACACAAATGATAAAAATGGTTAAATACAAAACTTTAAGATATTTGCAGATAGATTTTAATCATACAATTATTTTTTTTAACACACAAATAGCTGTTGACTGCAGGTAAACACTGAACAAAGGGGTACATAGAGAGCAGAGAACTTTTGACTCAAAGTACCATCTTCTTATATTTTAAGTATCATGCTGACGGAAACCAGCTTTTACAGAGCTTAAAGGAAAGGGATACTGGTTTAAGGCTGTGCGTGTAAGACCATGTGCTGTTTGCTAAACCCCTCAAGCAGTCAAGGGCCAGAGGCTCCCCATCAATTCCTTGGAGACCCAAGGGAAGAACCGCTTCATTCAGGGGTCCTGCTCTTCTCCTGCAGATGGGGCCAGGAGGAGAGGAGCAGCCGAACGCTAAGGTGACCTGTGGCAGGACCCTCTGCAGCCTCCCAGGGCAGGACCCGGGTTACACAGCAGTCACAGCAACTTAGCCCCCGTGGGGGAACCTCACGTGAACTGCTTATGGGATCCACAGGGTTCACCCTGACTCAGGCACACCCATTATGAACAGTGATTTACAACAGTCTTCACTAGTGACCAGTGGCACGAGACAACTGTTCTCAGAAGCAAGTTTTAACAACCCAGAAATGTCCAAGAGATCAGGCAACGCTATACCGGGGAGAACAGTCCCTTGCTTTAGAAACTAGTACTGACTGCAGGGAAGTACAACTTCTGCTGCTTTATATGAAATGCTTTAGCTAGTATGTGATATCCCAATCAGAGGTTGGAAGGAAGATGGCTGATACAACATGCAGAAGTTCTCATCAATTTTATACCCCGCAGGTTCGCTTCCGCCTGCTTTACCACACAGCAAAGAATAACCACTGCAGCAAGATTTGACAGAGGACACCTGAAATGACCCTCAGAATCCCTTATAAATTTCAAGGTAACAAAAGTGTTGTTCTAATGCTGTTTTCTTCAGTAAGTGGCCAGAGAAAACAGATCTAAGAAATCGGTGCTTTCTAAATAGCACATCCACTTCCAGTCAACACCAGCAGTAACTAACAGTTACAAGACATATTTCCTCTTATAAAATAGTGACCACTAACTACACGAAGTCACCATGCTTAGAATTAGATCCTCAGACTTAATCCACTTATGCACAACATTTCTCAGGGAAGATCCTAGCTGCTTCCTCTTCAATAGAGCAGCAGGAATATTTACCATACGAAAGACCCCACCCTATACAACAATTGCCAAATATTCCTAGATCAGCATTATGAAAGGAAAATTCAACCACTTCTGGACACAAGCAAGTGCCCGCTCCTTAAAGTGGTATGTTGCAAGTGCTCGGTAGACCAACAGAGGTAAACACTGCAAGACATTTTAAAACATCTTATATCTCTTAACTTTAACATATACCAGACTACTTTTCTAAATGAAATGGTCTAAATATTCCATAGGAATGGAAATTTTTAAGGCTCTAGGTATTTTAACTACTACCTTATAAATATAGTCACTACAAATATACCTGTACTTTTTATTAGTTATATTACTTTTAGCAGATTGAATCAAGTATTGGTTTAAAATATTATTTGTAATGGATTGTTTTGCAGACAAGCACAGGAGCTGTTCACACGTGAATTAAAACCCCATTCATACCTAGCCCTTTCACAAAAGTCAGCCACTTGAAGTGCTGCACCATTTCTCAAGTTCATTTGTTAAAAGGGCAATTAAAATGACATCCGTTCCTCACTGCAGCCACCAAGGAAAAAGGCGAAAACAATTCTGGAATCTGCTAATACCTTTCAAGGTACTGTGATAACCTCCCATGGACTAGCAGTCAAAATGCTGTTAATCTCAGTTTGACCCCTGTTTCAGATATATCCTCTCAAGCGGATGTTTGTATTCACCAAGTAACTCAAACATAGGTGTACAGTAAGTCATGTTTAAGTCAAGCTGAAAACTGCTTCAGTGGTTTTCATGCTTATTACACCCACACTGAAGTCTTCCCTTCCAAAGCAGGAATTAGAATTAAGTTTCTCTTTCATGACAGGCTGGCAAGTTTTGTTGTTGTTGGTGGTGTGTTTGGTTTTTAACTGAAGATACCAGATGCAAATGTTTGCTGCTTTCCTATTGACTGAGAATTTGCCATTGCTTTATGTGTGCCCCTTCCAACTTTAGCTGAAGAAATCAAGAGGTAAGAGGATAAGCCATTGCTCTATCCTCACAGGTTAGTAGAAAGAAAAAAAAAGTTCTAAAAAAATCAAGTTAAATTATAGTCCTGTACTTTGTGCAATTTATGGATAGGTTTGCATTTGTATTATTGTGATTTTTTTAAAAGCACAGTAAACCATCTTAAACGCCCTGACAGTTCAAAATACTGAATATGTAGCTACTAATCGATTTAAGTGTTCAATACCAATTTGATGTTCCATTGAATTTTGAAATTTTTAGCCTATTATATCCTTAAAACTGAGATCATGACAACATTTTGGTTGCTACACAAGATTTTGTTGACATTACATTGAAAGAACAGCTATAATTATTTAGTGTGAGTACCTTAGGAGTGGCCAGTGAAATAAGTGTTCAGATTCCTTAACATACCCTTAAGAACCAGGTCACTGAAACAACTGTTTAACCAACCATATTACACGGCCACCTTAATATAAGATCTTAAAGAAGAGAAATAGAATGGGGTAGTAAATAAACTTTTCATTCTACTAATTTTAGACAGTAACTCTGGTGCCCCAGGCAGCATGCTTTTAGAGACATTGATTTAATGAACTTAATTACCGTACGCTCATGATAGGTCAAGGTAACACCTGAATTAGTTTTCACTGTGGGACAAACTCCATTAGGAATACTGACATTTGTTCTTAAAGTTCTGTAGTAAGAGGCAGAGTTTTAGAACCCACAGCACACACACACACACACAAACTGCATTCATAAGTTAACCTTGCACTGCAGCATCTTCTGAATTAGCAGCAACCTCCAAATTAGCAGCAGCTTCCTGCTGTGCTTCCTCGACAGCAGGGGACGCATCTGGAGCTGGTAAGTCATTCTCCCCTCCAGTTTCTGGGGATACCCCAGCATTCTCATCCTGTGCTGCAGGTCCAGCAGCAGGTACTGCATCAGCCTCTTCCGTGACTGTCTCTGCTTCAGTGACTTCAGCCGTCTCTTCTTCATCACCTTTTAAGGATTTATTTAATACAATAAAGACAGTAAAGCACATGCATGCAATGACAATTTGCGAACTACTTTTTACCATCCTCCTCATTTAAATTTAAGATGGGAAGCTAAGCTTTGGGATCCGAATTTACAAACAAAGTCAAGAAATTAACAATTAATCCCCCCATATTGTCTAATGTGGCACCAAAAAAGATGTTTACAAGATGAGGAAACCATATTCTTAATTACCGAGTTTGATTGCTTCAGTGTAGTAAGAAAAGAAACTGTGGCTTAAAGCAAGTGTCTACAAGAGGTGCGAGTGCAGGGAAGGATAAAAAAGGACCCCACCAAGTGTTGCTCCAAACCCACTCTGCTGAAAGGGCCAGTGAGAACGCACTCACGGGTGTCAGAGGCAGCAGGATTCTTACCCTGTTCGTAGCCAGCAGTGGAATTACCACACTGGGAATAAGACATTTGCTACCATCCTTAGAAGCTCTTATGGAGTGTATTATGCATCAGGCTCACAGCTTAGAAGCACTGCAAGCCAAGACGTGCCTTCAGTTCGCCCAGGCCTATTTTCAAGGTGGCTAACTTGGCTGGCAATAGCTACAATAACGCCGAGCCCAACAAGTTTTCAGATGGGTTTTGTTCCATCTCTTAGCTCTGCGCTGCCACAGGTACTCTTCTATGCCTGCTCACCCTGCTTTCTTTAAAGCTGTATTGAATGCACTGTGACCCCTGCAAGAGCCACAGCACTCAAGTAAGAAAGGTAAGGTCTGCGGGGCAGAATAAAACAGGGGACCCTTACTGAAACTAGGTGTATGCAAGTGAGAAAACAACTGGCTAATTTTAAGCAGTCAGCATTCACTTTACTGGAGATATGACCAGTTATGACTGACCGTTTTCTTTTTACAAGCCCCAGCTGTCTTTAAAAAAGACTTTTCTACGCTGCTGTGGGTCAGACTCTTTAGAATCTGAAAAACCCAGTGTTTCCCAATCATGCATTACTTCAAACTCAGCTAAGACAAGTAATTAAAAACTAACAGCACAAAGCAACAAAGATGCACACTCACCATGCAAACATGCACTAAGATCCCATTAACAAAAGAAAGTTATATACCAAGTGTTCATTGCAAGTTTACCGCTAGAACCAACTTGCCATGTGAAGAAACAGAACTGGAAATAAAGTCTGTAATACAGTGTAAACCAAGTGAGAATAGAAAGGAAAGGACAGAGCTTAAAGAGACATAGTCAGAATTTATTTTATTCTTTTATATCTTTTTAAAAACTAAATCAGATCAATTTTAATTCTTGGTTTTCTTATGCTAGTGCAAGCCTGTCTTTCTGTGTTCAGGCTTAAACACAAGTCTATTCACTGCTCAGTAAAAATCAAAGCTTTGTATTGTGCAACCTGATCATGTCCCTTTAAGAGAATGGTGTATTTCAAAAAAACCCTAAATTGATTACACAAAGAACAGACTAACAGCCAAGCTCAACATTCAGTACACTTTATTGGACAGTCAAATATAGAGTGCATTCATTCAGAACAGCCAGCTTCTCAATCTCAGAACTCCCTCCACAAAGCAAGATTCAGTAATAAGCTCAATATGGTTTGGCCTTGCAAACATAGGTAGTTCTTTTAAAGTCTCACAAGTGTGGAGTTTTACAATAGAAGGTATAAAGTCATTCCAAGGTAGGCTGCAAGGTACACAATGGTGAACGACTGTCCTTTGTATTTAACTTCCTCGGGTTTGGAAAGAGATTTCCCTTGTATTTTAGTCTGGAAAGTGTAAAAGCAGAGGATAAATTAGAAAGGTTGAATCAGCTTGCATCAAGTTAAAAAGAAAAGTCATTGCTAAAAAAGAAGGAAATCAGGAACAAGTTTAAAGGAGACACATGCAAATGGAAGACAAAACTCAGTATTTGCTAAATAAGCAAGTAGAATGATCTGCAAGGCAAACATCACTTTACAGTTCAAATGATGTCCCAGATTTCCTAGTGCTACTTTGACTCAGGGTTCTGCCAGGGGCTTTTTTAAATCCCTCCCTAAATTTGAAAGTAGCTTTCAGTTAAGAAGAGCTACAGAAAATTTGCTATTAGAACTTTTCTTAAATGTCTGGTATCATTAATTAAAATACTATTAAATATCACTTCAACCCTCTAATAAACAAACAAGCCTAGAAGAGCATTTGATTGTTTCTCTTGTTTTGACAGCCTCGTTTGCTACATGCAGCTCTCTAGAATAGACATTTTGGGTTTGGGCACAAGGGGAGAATTTTCCTTGGGATGAGAAACCACAAAAATAATTTGTATCAGGAGAATCTCTCTCTGATCAGCTGCTCCCCAGTATTAATTCTTCCAGCTAGGAAGTCCTTCTCTTACCATCGGACATGTAGTAAATATGCCATGAACATGCTGTTCAGCATGCTGCTTTTCCATCCACCACTTCATATTGTTTTATAGCTTATTTTATGTGACCCTAGGAAGTATTAGATTACTTTGAGAACAGAATTTTTAATCGCTCTAATTGGCAATGCTTACTGTGAAAAAGTGTAAGGACTAACTGAATCTAAAGAATGTGTCGGGAAAGAAGCTGCAGTGGCACTTCTGGGAAAAGCAGTACTACAGTAACACTCTGTGACAAGATACACACAAAAATATGGCTACGCAGGGAACAGGAAAAAAGGGGAGGAAGAGAGACGTTTATTCTTTTGAGAAAGCACACAGAGGATTCCATAGGAAAAGCAAGAACAGAAACCTCTTTTGGGAAGATACAGTTGGGAATGAAGAAGGATTTTAAAAAGAGCTGATTCAACAGTTGTTTTGTATTGTGAATTGGAATTAGCTACTCAGAAGTCCAATTAAAAACTCTGGTTTAGGCATTTACTCAGAAGTCCAATATTGAAAATAATATAGGAGACAAGTTTCAGCTGTGTTCACTGTGCGGCCTTAGAAATGTTTTGCACTACTTACTATCAATAATAAGGGAGGCAGCAATCATCCGCCATTGGTTGTGACATTCATGGAAGTTACTAAGCAGCACAAGGCATCAGATTATGGGATGTCTGGAGAGCACCAAGTACTCTTACCCCAGTCTCGGGCAACACAGGTATAGCCTTCAGTGGCTCAACAGCACCACTGACTCTGCGGGTATCCCACTCAAACATTTTGGCAGGCTAGGGTTAAAACTCAGTACCTTGCAGAAGTGAACCTTAAGAGAAAAGAGGGAATATACTGGCATCATTTTGAGTGCCCTGGAAGGTTTGCTTGATGCTTTCCCATCTACCGTGTTCTTCTGACTACGTTAGAATGTAGCGAGCATAACCCTCATTTCTTCCCTCAATGACTAGGTCACTAGAAGAAAATACCTACTTTGGTCCTGGTCAGATTTTTTTATTTTAGGGACAAGGAAGGATTGCATTAAAATTGTGGCCAAATTCTCAGCATTTAAAGAATTAAGTTTAAAAACTGTATTGCTTCCAGCTGTGTAACAGAAAGGAAATTAAGGTGTTTTGTCATTTTAAATCTTAAAAGTTCTAAAACTAAAAGATGTGTTGTGGAACTTCAAGACTAACAACTTCAAAAGAAATAATTTTAGAGGCAGACAATTCCAAGCATGTTCTCACACTGAAAAAAAATTTAAACTCAGCATACTTTATTGAAAACTATCCTTTGTGTGCATGCAAATATATTAAATCAATTCTCTAGACATCAGCATCAGAAAAAATAAGGAAGAGCTTCAAGTGCTACGGCCTCATAAATTTATTTGTTTTTTAAACAACAACTAAATAAAAATATAAAGATCCTTAAGAAGAAATTTTTTCTAATTGCTTTTCCTAGCAAGGCCATGCGTGCCAAAGTTCTATCTTTTATATTAATGCCGCCGTAATGCTAATTGATGTAGACAGAGACAACATTCCATTACAAGTATTTGAACTAACAGGGTCTAATTATTTAAGCATGAAGAGCTAAGTAAGGATTTGCCATACATTTAGGTGGTGTCTGTTTTTCATTTAATCCTAAATTAAAAAGGACAAAGTCAAAGTTGTGGGACAAGAAATAGGTCCAATTTACAATATTTTTTAAAAACGTAGGTTTTTTCCTATTGAACTGCATTCCCTGCTGGCACATGGCCTGGAGCCAAACTGTTGACTGAGAAAAAGATATTATCTCCTTCCCCTCCCCAACAAACAAAAGAACAAAACTGATTTTGACAGCATTATGCATTTAGTCAAGTTTCATTAAGCTTCCAGTAAATCAAATGCAAATACCCAATATAAAATTAATGGTTCACACATCAATTCTTTCCATCCAAAGAGACTACTGCAGGTTGATGATAGGCCAGATTACTGCCTGAACATTAAGTCCAGTCCCAAAATTTGTGCAGAAGTAACAGAACACTGCACAACCACCTTTGTCTTTACTCCCACTCACAGAGCTCAGACAAGGACTTGGACAGGGTTAAGGCCTGATTAGACAATCTAGAAATCTGTTCCAGATCCTCATGTACCCAGAGAACAAGAAAGAAGAGCTCAACTCACCCTTGCTTGACCAAGGTTTGTCTTTCCGCCCCGCAGCTCTCTCCTGAAGAATATTCAAATGTTCAATGTACTTGCTGCGGGATGAACTGACTATTCTGTAGGCCTGAAAGGAAATTATACCTAAACTTACTATTACATCCCTACGAAGTTACCAAAGAAGAAGAGGGGAGAGGGAAAGAAGAGTTTTTAAGCAAATGCTACTGCTCATCTTAAAAGGCGTATCAAATTATGCTAAGCAAGGTTAAAAAAAAAATTACCAAAAAAAAAATAATCTATTTTGCTATACTAACATATTTATACGTTTCTTATTTCTCAGTGGAATACAATACACCATGCGGCTTTCAAAGTGCTGCAGTGTTTTGGGAACTGAACACGGTATTTTAAAAGACAATTACAGACAGATTGTTTTTTTAAAAAACTATGGTCAAAAGGTGACAGCAAGAAAATTTGTTATTCCTCCAGATATGCAATCACACAAGTTTGATATTGTGAACAAGTAGAAGCTACTTACCATTCAAGAGGATTATTTTGAGGGAGAGGGAAACATGTACCTCTCTGGGATGTGCTAGTCAGTACCTCACTATCTCAAATCTTGGGGGGGGTTGGGGGGGTGGAAGGAAGCTATGAAATGGAGGCTTTAGGAATGTGAAGCAGAGTCTGATATATTTAGATGCAAGGAAGAGAATGATTACTGAAAAGGTTGACAAAAGTAGATGTTTACAAAACTTTAAAATGCTTAAGTAACTACTACTCTTATCTTTCTTTGTGCCCAAATAGCAAGGTTCATAATACTGCCCTTGCGGCTTCAGACAGCTTACTTCACATCTGTCTTGCCTGCTTTGAGATATTCTTAATGTTTGTGGTTGACAAGAAGAGGCAAGGGATTAGAGGCAGGTGCCTTGCTCCATCTTGGGACATGTTCATTTCACATAAAGTATGTTTTCCACTAAGAACGACTACAGCACTAGATACCTAAGTAACACTAAAACAGGCAAGCAACAGGCATCCAATTTCAGTAGTTCTCTTGAACTGATTCTTAAGTTAGACTGTATTTAATTATACGCTATGACACCCACATTCTATTGACTGTTTGCATCTTGACCGTGTTCTTTAACCCAGAGCACACCTTATACCATGCCAACTTGGAAAGCACAAACAGCTCCATTCCCAAACACTTACATAAAATAAACCACCAAAAGCAGCAACACCAGCAAGGAGGTAGTAAATCATGGTCTCTCCAGAAGAGCCAGGAACACTCCCAGACGACATCTGGCGAAGAGGTGCTATAAAAACCATGATTGAAATTGATGTAAAGTGCTGCTAAAATACAGTCACAAAATAGAATGACAGAATCTGAACTTTGTATAGGAAAGGCTGGGTAACACAGGGCGTGGTGCCTAACTGAACAAGGTGCATGGCTGAGCTCTTCCCAAGTGTAAGATTTTCTGTGAACTACACTGTCTGCCTAGCAGCTTCCAAGTACTGGATGCAGTCTATATAGACTAAGGAATATTAAAAAAAAAAAAAAAAAAAAAAAAAAAAAAAAAGGGGGGGGAGGGAACATAAAAGAGTTCCTGCCTAAGGTATGTAAAAGAATCAATCTGTCCTTATTCAGTCTTGCTGCAGTCATATCAGCAGAGGTAAGAAATCCTCTTCAGTTTAATAACAGAGCACTTTAAAAAAAAGCCTTTTCCTTTGAATTCACATCCTTTCATTCTCAAATAGACTGCTGACATTTAGATACATACCCATAACCTCAAGTATTGACCAAAAGGGCAGACAGGCAGGATTACAGTTTTATCCCTGATTGAGTACATGTCCACTATAATTGCAGTGTTAGCCATTTATTTTTGTTCACCATTTCTGTAGTTTTGATGCTTGCTGTAGCCTTGGATTCTTCTGTATATCTCAGAAGGAGACTCACAAAAAACACACATAATTCTGTTCATCAGCAAAGCTTTCAGCTGGATTTCGTGACTTCATCCCAGATGAGTAGCGCAGACGAGAAACGCCTCATTGAAAGGGTGCTCATTAAACATAAAATGGCTCTGAGCATTGCAATCAGTAGCTGCAAAAATAGTCTCAATCTCAAAATATTGCCACCGTGTGCCAGATTATGTTTTAGCATCATCTGTCTCATGACACGCTTTCCAGACTCCTCTTCAATAGCCAGGCATCCTAATGGATCTTCTCACATTTATACATACATTCTGTAGCAGTTTCTCATGAATGCTTTCTTCTCAAAGGATGCACGTTATAGATAGCAGAGTGCCCAGCCAGCCTGCAGTCACCCAACACGGCCTGAAGGTTTTCTGGTTTTGTTTTTTTTGCTACTCGTTACACAATTCCTGATGCACCAAAAGCCATGGCTGCAACACACCACACCAGGCTGATTCACGCTCCCTCACGGTGCTACCAGACCGCTGAGGAAACCGGTGCTTTGACTATCCACCTAAGGGCGGTTTTTTACACACACCCCTTGGTTTTTTTTTGTTGTTGTTGTTTTTTGGTTTTTTTTGCTGGGGGCTGGAAGTGAAGACAACGGCGACCCCCTCGCTGCGGGAGGGGAGTTACACCTGCCCGCTACCGAGCCTGCTGCCATGGAACGGGGCCGGGCGGCGGGGGGGGAGGGACTGGGGGGGCACGGCCACCACCTCACAGTCGCTTCTCCCAAGGACGAGCCGCCTGACGCAGCACGATCCCGCTCCCCGCGGGCAAGGGCTCCCTGCCGGAACGCGGCGGGGCTTTCAAGGCAGCCGGCCAGCCGTTCCCCAGCGGCGGCGGCGGGGACGACCGAGCAGCCGTACCCGGCTCCCGCCCCGGTCGCCTCACACGGCGGCCGCGCGCCCTCACCGACCGCGCCAACGGCCGCGCCGCGCGCGCCCGCCGCACCTGCTCCCCCCCGCCCCCGGCCCGCGACCTTCGCGCGTCCGTCCCGTCCTCCCCCCCTCCCCACCCCCGCCGGGGAGAGGCGGCGGCGGCGCGTCACCGTCACCCGTCCCCGTCCCGTCCCTCCCCGCGCGTCCGTCCCACCGTCCCGTTGACCTCTACCCGGCCACGGGTCGAGCTCCGAGGCGGCCCCCGCGTACCGCGCTGCTTGAGGCGGCTCGCAGTAGAAGGAGCCCTGCTCAGGCGAGAGGCCAGCGCCTGCGAGGCGGCCCTGCAGAGATACATGGCGGCGGCGGCGGCGGGAGCCGAGGAGCGGAGCGGGCACCTCGGGGCTGCCTGACAGCGCGGGGCTGCGGCCGCGGCAGAAGACACCGATCACCACCTCCGCCCCCGAGCGGAGGGGCGGGGTTAGGGCGGGCCCCGCCCCTCTCTGCCGCGGCCCCGCCCCGGCCCACCTGGCCGCCGGCGGCCGCGGGGAAGGCCGTTCCTTGCCGGAACGCAGGGGTGCCGGCTGCCGCGCCGGGTACCGCCGCCGAACCGTCAGCTGGGAAATTCCGTCCTCCAACAGACTGCGGTGGCAGGAATTACCGAGAAACAGACAGACCCAGAATACGAGGAAAGAGACCCGGGACTGCGCTCACCGGCGGTGGGGGGGAAAGATGGCGAGGAGCGCACCGCTGTTTGACGAAAATAGAAAGTTCTCCCAGAGCGTTGCTTTCCCAACAACGCCTGGGAAAAGATCTGGAGAAATTAAGTAAATTCACAGCAAAGGGCAACTAGGAGAGAGGACTTCAGCTTTGAGAAAGCAAAGCACCGGTGTTAAAAGTCACAGGCCTCGGGGGCACAGAGCTGTGCAGCTGCCCTTCTCCTCCCCGCATCGTTAGGCAGTTGCCTGGTGTTACTCGTCCCTTCTCTATACATAGCTTTAACGTTCATCAGTGATCATTTAATGCCATATGCTGCCGATCGTCATTATCTCCTTTTTCCATCCTGTGTCCTTGACTGACCTTGATGCACGAAGGGAAGGCGAAGGCGTAAGAGCTCAGAAGGCAGCGCGCGCACGCTGCAGACCAATGTCTCACCCCTGAGGGTGCAGGCACCGTTCAGGCAGCGAGCAATTCCGAAAGCGCACCCAGGGGAAGGCCAGCCTCTCCTCCTCCATGACAGAGGCACCTGCCCTGGGCAAGGCACTGCACACGCTCCCCCTCTACCGCCCTGAACAAACACCACAGAACTGGCACTATCCCCTCAGAGCTGCAAGAGAGAAAAGCAGCAGTGCCCCAGAAAACCTACATAATAGCCACTGAGGAAGGGATGGACTTATGAGCTGCAAGTCAGTTAAACAGTCTCCAAGATTCAAGATAGAGCTTTCACCCTCGCTTTCTGAAAATACAGAACACATCTGAACTTTGCATGCAGTAGCAAAAGCAAAGCAAGCCTCCTGGCAAGGAAAAAATAACAAAGACCCACACAGAATTTAGAGGTTGGCTACCTCCGATTTTTGTTGTCTCTGACAAAGCTCCATGTCAGCACTAGGCGAAGAAAAAAATTTAAGAAAAAAAAAAATCAATCCACAAAGGACTGAAGAACAACAGCAGCACCCAAGGCACTAGATCAAGCTTGCAAACAGATGTGTAACTTTAATTATGGCATCTTTAAGTCACTAGGTCAAGCTCTGAAAGTCTACCCAATCAAGACTGAGTCGAAAGCTGCTTCTTTGATGTGTCAAGTAACAAATGCACGTTTTGGCATTTGTACAGATTGGTTATTAGGTTTCCCATAAATCCCACTCTTGTATTTGCTTATAGCTTATTTTATAAATTTAACAATGAAAATGATAGGAGGGCAAGAGTACACTTCTGGAATATTTGCCAAACTGCCTCTGAACCGGTGTCACTTTGTAATATACCTTCCAGAATAACAAAGAGAGTTTTGAAATTCACATTGATAAA
The DNA here is from genome assembly GCF_929443795.1 of Astur gentilis. Lineage (NCBI taxonomy): Eukaryota > Metazoa > Chordata > Aves > Accipitriformes > Accipitridae > Astur > Astur gentilis. The sequence goes on from NC_064891.1 coordinate 19,856,585, forward strand.
CTATGAAACAGGAATGCCACAAAAAACCAATTTCAGGACCAGCAGAACAAATACAAGCAGCAAGAATAGTCTTCATAAGTTTCTTCCAGACCTTTTAATGTATTTCAGAATTCTGCACATGAAATGTATGAGCATATAAGTACTTAGATACTTTGTACTTCTGCTACGCTCATTTATTTGCAGGACAATTGGTGATCATGTTACTTCTTACTGAGCATACTGTCAACCTAAGAAAGAGAAGAAAAAATCTTAGCAACAAGAAAAACAGATGGTTAGAAACACCTCAAAGCATACTATATTTTTAGCTGGAGAGGAATATTTATGGGAAAATAATGACAGGACTACAGGTTTTTCAATAGCTAGTATAAGCAATTCTGTCATGTGGCATATTAATTGCTGAGGCCATAATCCCCAATAGACATTTTAGCTGGCAGAAACACAATTATGTTTTTTACATTGAAAAGGACAATGACCACATACAATCTGCACTATAATGCAAGTCTAGTGGCATTGACTTTTTAATCATTCTTATGTGCAAAATACAGGAGAAACCAAAGAGAGGCAAGATAAGCTATTTTTAGTGACCTTGATCTCCCTGCCACTAAAGCACTTACAAGGTATTCTCTTTGCGACCTAAATTTATTAGACACTGTAAGAGATGTGTTATTTTTCAAGTTTACATGTCCAAGACAGAAGGCTGCCAATGAAATTGCACACAAATGAATATAGAGATCAGTCAGGAATGAGTTAGAGTAATAGCAAAAGCAAAGATGTAAAGTATTAAGGGAAGAAGGCAAATCAGTCCAACATCTTGATTTCTAACAGAAGTCAAAGATCTGCAGAATTTGTGTTCAGCTCAAAAGCATCTGTATGTACATACTTACTATGAACATCCTGTACACTTATGTTGTTTCTCTTGTTTTCTTCTTTCGTATTCCATTATATCTTCATTATGCTGCTTGAAAAGCTATAAAATAGCAGTTTATGATAAACAGCTATACAATGCACAGCTGCAACCAGAGAACAAAAAGATTTCTACAGAATATGAAATTTCTATTATCAGAATGCAAACCAATACATAACTGGGACAATACAGAGTAAATTATCGGATGTCCAGTGAGGCGTTTTGTCCACACTTTTTTCATTTTCTGCTGGCCAAGGAGGGGGTGGTGGTATGTCCTACCATCAATCAATCCACCACCACTCCAAAAATGGGGGAAGCCCCAAAGGGAATCCACCCCACCCTGAAAAGTGTTGTCATCATGGGAGCACTCCTCGACCTGCACATTTCTTCATGAGAGCTACTACACTCTGCTTGCTTTATCAACATCAAGCATGTGAGTTCTCTGAAACAGGGAACATCTTACATCTGCATTTTGCTCAGGAAAAGGGGGTCTTAATCAATTGAGTACAGCTGAAAAACAAGAGGAGAATGCATCTGTAGTCTGATAAACACAACATTATTTAGGCATATCACTAGTGTTTGTTTGTGGTTTTGGCTTTAAGATCCATTGGGGAAAACATTAAAGCCTGAAAACAAGAGTCTTGAAGAATTAATTCTTCTGTTGTGGCTGTTTTAAATTTGCAACAGAGAGAAGCTTAATAAATTGTTCATTTTTATAAAGAAAAGTGCAAGATAGATTTGGGAAAACATGAGTAATCCACATATGCTTCAATCTCAACAGCTGCTTCATATGACCATCCATTACCCCAATCTGCGAAGTAGGTTGTAGTCATTGCCTTCAGATCACTATGGTTTGGGAATAGTTAAGTTCAACAAAACCAAATCAAAACACTTACAAGAGCCCACAAAGCAGCAGTGGTGCTAAAAGCCAGGCCAACTCCAAGCCAGTTTGGTTGGTCATAATTACGTCTTTTTGCAACAAATGCAGAACGAGTAAAAGCTAAAAAGGCAGAAGGTTACAAAAGTGTTAACGGTTTTCAGGTTTAGACTACCAAGTCAGTTACTGCCACTCATACAATCAGGAGGAAAAAAAAACCCAAAACCAAACCACAAGAACAAAACACCCAAACAGATCAAATTATCATGTATAAACGGTCCTCATAACACACTCCCAGATCTGAGGGAAAGGAGAAGAGGGGATGCAGCCCTGCCAACAGTTAAAAGCAGTGCCTTTCCCTGCCTCTTTCCCCGGCCACAAAACCCCATACCCTACCCCATTTTTTGCTTGCACCACTTCTTACTGTCCCCTGCAGAAAGCTCCCACGCCCCAGCACTGCCTTCCCGAGGGGGACCGGCACCACAGCTCCAGTGAGGAACGGCGGGTCCTCCCCCCGGCCTGGAAGCAGCACCAACTTAACGCCAAAAAAAACCCCAAAACCTAATTGGTTTGTATAAAAAAAATAACAAGAGGGACATTGCCACTGCAGCCTGTTTTAATTCCAGGCACAAAGCGAGGAACGCTCCAGCTAACGGGGACGACACCGGCCCCCCCCCCGCAGGCAGCCGAGCTCCCACGGCGCTCGGTCTAGCGGACGGGCCGCGGGGCACCGTCGCGCCCCTCCAACGCACAACGCTCTCGGGGCAAAGGACGACAGACTCCCACTCGCCTAAACCCCAACAGGCTCCCCGCCACCCCGAGTTCACGGCGAGCCAGGCCCCGCTCTGCCCCCACCGCCGTCTCACCGAGGCTCGGCGCTCCCGCCACCAACCGCAACCTCTCCCCCACCCTCAGCGCGGCCGCCATCTTGTCGGCTCGACCCGGCTCCGCCCACGGGGAGGGGGGGAGGAGCCTCCCCGCGCCCCGCCTCCCCCCCCTCCCGCTCCCCCCAGCGCCGCGAGCGGACGCGCTCCCCCGCACGAGGCCCGGCGGGCCGGCAGCCTGCTGCGCAACGCCCCGCCCCCCCCTGCCCCGCCCCGCCCTTAACTGCGCCTGCTGACGGTAGAGAGCAGCAGCCGGCGCGGGTTGACCTGCCCTCCCTGGAACCGGCTCCGCGAGACCAGAGCGACGCCTGCCCACCCCCCGCCCCTTTCTGCCGTACGCCCGCGCGCGCGGAGAAGGCCCTGCCCCACCCCCTTTACCCCCCTCAGGGCTAAATCCGTGGCGGCGCTGCGCGGGCGGCACCCTGCCGTACAAGCACGGGGTTACGGGCAGGGACACGCAGGGCCTGACTCAGCGGGCGGGGCGGGCCGGGCCCCGGTCCCGGCCCCGGCCCCGGCCCCATCCCCGGCTCGGCTGGGCTGGGCTGGGCTCGGCACGGCACGGCACGGCACACCTGGCGGAGGGGGGCGGGGACGGCGCGGGGTCGCGGCGCATGCGCGGCGCCCGCCGTGACCCGGCTGGGGAAGCCCTCGGCGGTGGCCATTTTGGCGGCGCTTCTCTCCGGCCTGCTCAGTTACCACGTGAGCCGCCGCCCGGGGCTCGGCTCGGCGCGGCGCGGGGCTTGCCCGGCGCGCAGACGGCGGCCGGGAGGGGCCGGGCCCTCGGCCGGCGAGAGCGCGGCCGTTTGAAGGAGGAAGGGAGGGAGGGAGGGAGGACCGGCGGGCGGTAGGGGGGGGGTGGGTGGGTGGTGAGGCGGCGGCAGCAGCAGCGGCGGCGGCAGCAGCCAGGCTCCGGCGGGGAGGCTCCCGGCAGCGGCGAGCGAGCAGCGGGGACGGGACGCAGCCCGCCCGTCCGCCTCCCCCCCCACCCGCCCACCTCCCTCCCTCCCTCCCCGGAGCCCCTTCGGCGGCGCCGGAGCCAGCGGCGGGAGCGGGAGCGGCGGGGAGGATGCCGTCGGTGAGCCTGCCGCCCAAGGAGAACGCGCTCTTCAAGCGCATCCTGGTGAGTGGCGGGGCGGGAGGCCCGGGGAGGTGGAAGGCGGCGGCTCCCCCACCCCCCGCTTTGCCCCGGCTCGTACCCCGGGCTGGCGGTGGAGCGGAGCCCCGGCGCCGCCCCGCGGGCCCGGCGCCACCGCCCCGGCCCTTGGCGGCGGCGGCCCGGCCGCCGGTTCCTTCCTGCCGGGGCAGGCCGGGCCGAGGGGAGCCTGTCACCCGCGGCCCGTCCCGCCCGGGCGTGGGGCCGGAGGAGCGCCGGGGTGCTGGGGGTGTGGGTGTGCAGCTGCCTCTCTCGCCCACCCGAGCCGCTGCCCGCCGGTGGGCAGAGCCGCGGGGCCGTGGCCGGGCCCGAGGGGCTGCCCCGTGCCCCAGCGCTGGCCGCGGCGAGGCACTGCCAGCGGCTCCGTGGAAATACACCCGTGGCCGCTTCACTCGTCGGGTTGCTGTCTGCGGCCGCTCTGCCCAGAGCTTTTCTTTTTTTTTTTGTTGCCTTTTTTTTTAATAACTCAGATCTTTGCCGTAGGCAGTGACCAGATTTGTTGGTCGGTGGGGAAGATGGCTTTCACAGGAGGAAGCGGAGAAGGATGAAGGTTTTGAAGTCTTTCCGAAGTTTGACTTACAGCTAACTCTTGTTGGAGTTTGACGATCGATTTTTCTGGGTGGCAGCCGGCGTGTGGATGAAAGAGCGCAGTGGAATTTAGGCAATAAACCTCGTTTTCAGAATGAGATTAAGATAGCGTGCAGTCCAAATACCACCAAAGCGTGCACAGTTCAGTTGCGTTTTAAGGAACTTGTTTCGGCTTTGATGCGGTGTTGCAGGAACCTTGTGTTCCTAAGGACTTGGGGTGAATTGAGGACTACAGAATTACGTTAGTGAGCAACTTCAGTGGATTTATTTAGAAGACTCTGTTATCTGGGTCAAGCACTACATTGCTTTCTCTCAAAAAAGTCAGTTTTGTATAAAAATCTTGTGTCTTGTTTCAAAGAGGCTTAGACTGCTCTCTTGGATCCTTGCAGAGATCAGAAGCAAGATGAGTACTGTGTTCATCTTGGAGTAACAGCACTCTTACAGCTCTGTAAACTTCTGCCACTTAGAGTGGGGGGGATGAGTGTAGCCTTCTGTCACTTCTCTTTTCAAAATATTTTGTGAAAATGAAATAAATCTGTAGAACTAGAAATCCCTGTGTATGGGCATCTCATCATGAAATGTGCAGCTTCGGCTGGGATTAAAAAGTAGATACAGTGAACTGTAAAGCTTACTCCTAGTTTGAAAGATTCAGTCTTCCTTGGGAGTTGGTATGGCCTTGTACCAAGTGTGTAATTTTTGGTATGTTATGAGCTGGGAAAGTAGTAGCCTTGTCGCTCACTCACCCATCTTCCTTTGCATTGAGGACGGCTTGTGTGGTTACAACGCAAAGTGAATCGAGGAGCCTGTCTGTGTTTAAAACTGTCTATTTTGGGGTTTTGTTGGTTTTATTTTTTTGTTTGGTTTGGTTGGTTTTTTTCCCCTGAGCTTGGTGCGTGGCTGGCTGAGTATTTCTGTGGAGGGCAGGAACCAAGGGAAAGAGTAAGAGTTTCTTTGGAGAAAAAGCTGGCTCAGTGCCTGTGAGTTGGATAAAGCTTTGCAATTTGGTTCAGGTCAGAAAAAAGAAGGGTGTGCTCCGGTCCAAGCAGATTTCTATAGACTGAAGGAATTTTAATTTTGTCCTTTTTTTTTTTTTAACTTTAATAAAAATACGAGACTTTTGGGTACTGGGTAGGCTAAAAGTTATTCTGGCATTTTGATGTTTTCCTGTATCTTGCAGGGATGAGCCTGTGACCGTGTAGTCTAGTGTTAAGACTGCCCTGTGATTAGGTGCCTTTGTAGCGCGTGGTGAACAGAAAAGGCTTGAAGCTGGTTTTCATCACACTGAAAATTTGGCTAATGAACTGCTTGTCTGCCTTGTTATGGATAATGGCCCTACTCTGTGAAGTTTTGATTAAGTGTTTGACTTGAATTAGTGAGGCGTCTCTTAGGAAGTCCCATTTATCAGTGCAAGTCCAAAGGAACATTACTTCCCTACTCCTGTGCCTTTACTCCACCTCTCTTCCTGCAGCCTCTCCTTGGTCTTCGCCCTCTTTTCAGGAGACTGTAACCCTTCATTATGCTGTATCCTCTGCCGCCTCTTCCTTTGGCCCATGAGTGGCTGAACAGCAGCAAGAGAAGCTTGAGTCTGCCTGGGCAGTGGGCTCCCTGACAGGCCCTCTGAGCCCCCGGCCAGCTAACAAGGTGGTCTGATTGTCTGGCCCTGGTGCGGCACATGCTGTCTCCTGGCCCGGGCAGACCCCGGAGTTGTTCCATTGAGCGTGCCTGGATGAGATTTTTTTTTTTTTCAGCAGATGCTTCGGGAAGCAGCCCAAGTGGTATTGAAAGGATGCATTACCCTTCAAATACATAATTATTGGTGCACAGGCTGTTCACAGAAATATAAAATCATTCACGTTCTGATTTTCATAGAGGTGGTAAACACAAGAGTTAAGTAGGTAGCAGCCTTGTATTTTTGTAAGTGAAGCATAAAATGAAAAAAAAGCAAACTGATTTTGTGTGTAGGTTCCTGAGGCCTCATTTCTTTGCTGTTTTTAAGAAGTATGCCTGTAACAAATGTTAAATGTTAAGGTCTACACCAAGCTGCCCAGCTTTCCATAGCGAAAGACAATAACTAGCTTTCAGAGTTTGGGGTTTTTTTGTTTGTTTTGTAGTAAACATCTTACATGATCAGTAAATTTCTTTCGTGTGTGGATTTGCTTGCAAACTAGCATTTCCACTTAACTGGCAAATTCTGAGTTCAGAAGCGTGTGCACTTTGCCTTTGCGTGTTGCAACACACTTAACCAGACTAACCTCTTCTAGTCACTTTACAGGTATGTGGAGGTTCTAATAGAAACATTTTTCCATTTGAAAGGCATTTTACAGTTTAGTGTTCCTGTAGTACAAAGGGAAAGCTATCTGCATGATTAGTTTGAATAAAAAAAAAAATAATCCACAGGATTATCGATCGCCATTCTGCTTAAACTTGCACTTCCATTAAAAAGCAAGTTTCTAGCTTATATTGTTTTTATAGTTTTAACTATTTGCTGTTAAGCCTGCAGGTAGATATTCCTGTTCTTCTGCTCAACGTTTCTGTGGAATTTAGAAGAAAAGTGGATTTCTACGTTTTTCCCTTTTTGTTTTTTGGTCCATTTGAACATTTAAAATTGAGTCCATGTAATTCTTTTGGACACACGTAATCTCTAGGCAGACCAGATATTACTCAAGAAGTATTCAGGTGGAGGCAGAGGGAAGGGTAGAATAGCAAACGCAGGAGTCAAAGGAATGGAGAAGTAGACTTTTTTGGTACCCAGAAGGCTGGATGCCCTATGAAGTAATGGAAAAAGCAGTTTACTCCATTTTTGCCCCTCCTTCTTACTAGCAAATATAAAATGAGTAGTTGTAGGAAGTAGGAATGAATTTTTTTAATTTTTTAATAAATATAACTGATGAACGTTCCTGGCATTTTGCCAAATTATTCAGCCACTATCTGATCAGGAACAATTCATCAAATATGTTCACTTTTATTTCACAAATCCCAAAGACAGTATTCAATTAACTTTTGTTTGGATGTAAAAGTTAAATATATTGAAAATGTATTGAAGAAATACTAAATACAAAGCTGCTGGAGGTGCCATATGTTACATGGAAGAGTTTTTCAGTTCCTTTAAGCATCAGAGGATAAACTTCTTGGAGTCATGATGTTCTGGCAGAGGAAGAGGATGGAAATACTTCTCGCCATAGCTAGTGGGCTTAGCCTTTAGCTGAATAGAGTTTGAGCAGGGAGAAGTCTCAAGTATTTAAGAAGTGAAACATCGTTGTATTTTATGATGCAAACAAACAATTCAAGTCAGGAACTAAGTGTGTTCAGGCCTTGTTTAAATAGTTTTACTGATTTGTAACTCTAGTACATACTGTAGAAGTAGCATACTGAAGCAGCAAGATGCCATGCTGGTCTGGGCTTGTGTGTATTACATTGTATGCAGATCAGAGTTTCTCAGTTTGTTCAGGACTGGTGATTATCGGTGGTCTTCATGATGTCTGGAGAACCATACATGTTCAATCTCTGTATCAGTTACCTTATGTGCTAGGCAGGCTTGCTTAGGCATGGCCAGAACCTGTGTCCCCTAGTGGGTTATTACAGTAACCAAGGTGCCTGCTGGAAGAGAGGGGGGTTTGAATTTCACCTTTAGTTAGCCGTTTCTATGGTGATGCTACCGTGCTTGATGGTGTTTATCTTTGAGCTGGTCGTCTTCTTTTCCATGCTGGCTTTGACAAGTGTTCTACTGAAAGATATAGGAACTTCCTAATGATAAGAAAGCCTATTGAACAGCGTCTCTGCAATGTCTGCTGTAAATATGCCAAGTCCTTCCTGCTGGGCCATCTTCCTATTTCTTCATTCCAGAATCTGCTCCCTGTCCCTCCGCTTTCAAACTAGACAGACCTGTGCTTCTCCTTCACTAACACTTTAACCAGCACCAGTCCTTTAAAAATAATGTTCTGTCTTGTAGAAGTTCAGGTGCTGACTTCAAGGTCGCTGAGGTGGCAGACTTGAAAATCTCTTCTTAAGTGATCTCGATTCAAGATTAAAGGCCAATTTCCAGAATTTCACTTTTATCAGTAACCAAATAAATTAGCACATTTTGCATGCAATCGTTGTTGCATTTGCATGACTGTACAGTAATCAAGTATGCTCACCACTGGAGTTTCACCACATACTATCTCATCTGAAACATTCAATTGCTAACAAGGCGGCTTTTCCAATGTCTTGGCTGTTGAGATGTCAGTTGCTTGTTTTTCCTTTGCCAAAAGGAATACCCTGCTTGGCTTTGCCGGAAGTAATAGCAAAAATTATGTCTTGGTTGAAACATTGGAATGGAAGTAAAGAACAGACGTGCTGCTTTAAGCAGACTCACTGTTCTTGTTTTTCAGAAATATTTCTCAAACTTGCTAAAGAAATTAATTACTGTTTGAGACTCCAGGATACCATTAAGGAATCACTTGAGCAATACTGCTGTTACTAAAGCCTGTTCACCAAATTAGGCCATTTGTTGTTATTGGGGCTGTCAGAAATTGTAGAAACAGGGTTCCCTGCTGTAAGTTTCTGAGGAGCAGCGTAATTTTGTTCCTTACCTGTTTCAGTTATGAAAATAAAAGACTTATTAATAGAAACACATCCTAATTTCTTCATGGTTGTAAGATCATACCCGGTCTTGTGTTGTTACAGCTACAGATACTCTTAGCTGAACCCAAAGTGTTTTTTGTAATGATCTGAAACTAATCTTACTTGGGGCAATGGACTTAATCCAGTTTATGTGGTACTAACCTTTATTTTGGTTAGAATTTGATCAAGTTGTGTTCATTCCTGTTTTTCAAAGGTTTTCTTAATGAGTTTTTGCTGATGGCACTTTCTGGGCAGCTCAAGTTTAAATCTCTTGTCCACAGCAGCACTGTGTCAATGCAACAAGAGTGGTGATAAGGAGTTATGTCCTTTCTGATTTTGCTGGTAGGGGATTTAGAGAAAATGAACAGTTATTCATTGCCACCCTTAAAACTGAGGTCAATGAGACTTGTTTCAAGGTTTTCTGTTTGCTTCTATGATACCACACAATCAAGTTAGCCTACCTTGTAATGTTGAAGAACAAACAACATTTCTTACCTTACTAGCCATGTTTAACTATTTCGCAATGGCTCAATGCTACGAGAGAACATCTCGTATATCTTGGAGCTAAGGGTGAAAAGTACTCTGGACGTAATACATGGGTAGAAAATGTCAGTAGCCTCATCGTGTGTCTTGGGCTATGTTGAGAGATACAGCTGAGTTGAAATGTTCATGTAAGTCCAGAGCAACCTGTTGTGTGGGCTCCTTTAGGCCTTTTCATGCCGTATCTTGGAGTTTGAACTGATTTACTTAGTTGTTTCAAATCATCATTCAAAACCAAATATATCCTGTGCATACCAGATCTTTTGTGAGGTCCAGTCGGTTTCCTGCGAAATTCAGAAGTGAAGCCTGAACATAGGGGTTCCAGGGTAATGGACAGAAGTCCGCTGATCTTAGTTGACATGGCCAAATTCATGGTAATTCTCCCCAAGATGGAGAGATCAAAGTAAGCAAGTTGTGGCCAATAGAACTGACGCTGAATAACAAATTTTTCAGAAAGAGTCTTGCTTTAGTGAGTGAGAATTTCTAGTTTTACTTCTAGAAGAGCTGTAAACTATGTCAGCAGCTGTTTCCAGCCAGATTTTGTCAAATACAGGAATGAGGCCAATTCAAAAGCATAGACATAGCACAGATATTTTTTTTTCCTGCCTCAGTATTAAATGAAAAGGTACACATATTTCTTATCTTTTTTCTAACTTATTTCAGTTTGAACTTGTTCTGTTCCTCTGGTTAAATTCTACCAAGCAACGCTAGTAATGAAGGTATTGGTCACTTCCAAAAAGTAAGGCAAACTGTGCAGGAGGATTTCTTTGTCTCTTCAATTAGGCAATTGCGGAAGCCATTCCTTACACAGAGGTTCTGTTCATTAACACCACAGAGCAATGGAAGAGGATGATTGTTTTTGAATTGACAGCAAAAAATCATGCAACTTTGCCCCAGAGTTTTTCAGCATTAACGTATCTGTAAGGTTTGTGTGGTTTTTTTCAGTCCTTGAGTTTAAACATCTTGTATTTGTTGTGAAACTGAATCAGCATGGTGGAAGCTTTTGCCTAGAGCTGTTGAGCTGTTTGATATGGTTAGTGCTCAAAAGACCCACTAATTCACGGTGAGTAGTTGCTCCTAATGCTTCCAGCTTTCAGAATCTTCTTTACTACATTTAGCTTGAATTAGTGCACCTTAGTGACTTGACCTGATCTAGTCTAGCTGTAGAGAGAGTAACTGTGCTGGAAAACAGCCTTGAGCTGTGCAGTGCCTGGACTTACCATCTTTTAAGTTGTTGCATCTGAACTGTGCTAAAGAAATAGATAGCAGAGTGTCTGAGTGGCAGACATGCATATCATGCATTGTAAGTGCACGCCTTCGCTAATGCTAAGGCCAAGTATGCTAACACTTTCTGCTGCCAAAGGTCTTAACAGCATTGTAGTTGCCAACATTGCTACGTGATGCCACAAGTGTACCTGTTCATGGCTGCTACGGGGAGAAACTGTGGAGTCTGCTAAGGAGCACGTTGCTGTAGTTGAAAGGATTTGTCCACCTTGGTTCTGCTCAAGCCTCACAAACCCTCAGGGAAGAGGATAGCAGAGTGTCGAATCCCTGAATTGTTCCTGCAGAGCAGCCCTGTTCTCCATCGTAATTTCTCCTGGGACTTTCAGATGCAAGTAAAAAATTTGCCTGTGCCCATGTGTAGATCAGTTGTCCTATCAGGTAACTCCTGTGTATGATGGGGCATAGTCTGCGATATATTGCCTCTTATGATGACACAGGCTACGTAACCTGCTGACAAAGAGAGGCTGAGTACAGTGGAGTAGCAATAAGAAATTAAGTTTGCATCTCTGCTTTCTCTTGGGGCTGAATCCAATTTTGGTACTCGTTTGGTGAAGAAAATCATATTCTTTGGCTAGTCCATCATAGCATTGACTAAATGAGGATGCTTGCTTTAATGGAGTTATCATCAGTGAGAAGTGATTTCCTGTGGGATTTTTGGTGGTGGTTTCAGGGGTTTTGTGGGTTTTGTTTTGGTTTGTGTTTTGTTTTTTGTTTTAGAGTATTTGAGTTTGCATTTGTTTTAATACAATTAATTGGCAGACATGGGAGTTTAAAACATTGATGTTAAGTTGGAGTTAAAAGTGTGACCTGGGAAAATAGGTAATCTTAGAAGAGAAAACAGTTAAAAGTTCTTCATATTGTTCTTTGCTAAATTCTGTCTTTTTAGTAGAAATTGCATGCTATTGTTAATGTTCAAAGGGCATAACAATTGGGAATGTGATCCCATCCCACACACCTGGGTCTGGTATATTGTTTTTACTGTCCCCCCACTCTTTCATATAACCAGCTGTGCTGCTCCAAGTAAGAATAAAAAGAAAGCAATCAATAACACCCCAGTGCTCCCATTTGTGAGCTTGGAGAGCAAATGGTACCTTCTTTGCTTTGGTACTTATTCTTGAGGAAAAACCTCTAGTTTTGCATGCTTCCAGGTAAGAAGACAAAAGGCAGCTTCTCCTGTATGTTGTTCTCCTATGACTATCTTCAGCTTGCTCATGAGACACTTTTGGGTTTGCTTCTCACCTGCTTAATCAGCTGCAAAATCTAGCCTGGATGGACTCGTATGAGACTTTTTTTTACTACTGCAAAGTGGTTTTAAAATGCTTTTGAATCAGCTAGATTGGACATACGCGTCGTCTTAAGTGCCCCTGCTAGAAAGGCAGTTTTCTGCTTTCTGTGTTGTGATCTAGGTGATTTTTTTGCTTGGGTTGAGTCATACCTAGTGGCAGTGTAAATTTACTGTGCTGTGAAGCTTCTAGTAAGACCTGTGGTAACTCCTGGCATTATACTGAGTTAAACTTGTTAGCTATAGATAGATGTTACTGAACATACAGGACACTTTAATCTGCAGTGTAGTGATTATAAAATGTCTTACAAATAGCAAATTTAAGTTGGGATGGCTATTAAATTATTTACTTTGGTTATTAAATGCTTGCAGGACATGAAGACTGCTTTGTGATAAAGAGGATTTGCACTTCTGGAAGTGCATATGTGCAAAATATTTCATGTGTAATGGCAGAATCTGGTCTGCCATGTGCTGTGTATTTGATGCTGAGATACATACCTGCATGTCAAAATGCTGCACTTGACTATTATCCCTGCATTTTAGTTGGAAACACATGTACTTGACAATTAAAATGTCTGTTTTGAGAGGGAAGGAATATGTCAGAGGCAAAACGTGCTGCCTGCTTACAGGTAGCAAAGAACCAGAGAGCCTACTTCTGTACATTACAGCTGTAAAATTTCTAAAATGCACTTATGAAAATGTATTTGCTTATACGATATATAAAGAAAACAATGCTGAATTAAGTTTGGACAAGAGTCATCTCTGTGCTATTGTCAGCAGACCTTAGGAGTCCAACTATAATCAGTAGCATGGCCCATGTGTATAACCTCATGCATAACCGGAGCAGTTGCTTTAGAATCCAAGTCAGTCTTATTTGCTAGCTGTAGGTTTGATAACAAGGTTTAGAAAGTAGATACACTAGGGAGGGAAAATTCAAAACTGGAAAACTGGGGTGAGGGGGGAACAAACTCCATGTAGCTGTTAGCTGTCAAGATGTAGGTAAGCTGTAAACAGTGAAGTCTTTTCACCTTTCTTTATGGCAGCCATTGAGGAAGAAATGCAGAAGAAATCATTCACACTTGGCATGCTGAGCCATGTGTATGTGTAAGACATTTGCTGGCCAAAGACTGATTCTGTACAGATGCCCTAGTACAGCTTAGGGATCCAAAGACCAGAACATGAGCCCTCCTTCCACCTTAGACTTGGGATTCTAGAGAATATGGGCTGCTTTGTTCATTACAATTTCACCGTCAGTCTCTGTCTTGTAATCACCATGCATTCAGATCCATTGAATAAATACTTGGTGGTATGGGAGTGGTGCAGATACAAATTCTCTCCTACCTGCTATGGTTTTGCATGGTTTTGAAGGAGTCATACTCTGTCTGCCTCATCTTATTAATTCTTTGTAGAATTGTATTAAAGCAGGTGCTATTTCCTTGATATAAATATAGAAAATGAGTTAAAGGTTATAAAAAGAATCTTTGTGTGTTTGGAGTAGGCTGTAATTCTGGCCACAGCATGTATGGAAAAGCCTGTTAGATATCTTAAAAGATCTAGTAACTTATTAAAGGAAAAGCTTTGAAGGGCAGCAAATGTGTAATAGAGGTTCTGTGCTGATGGGGAGTCAGATTCTTTTCTTTTAAGGCATTAGCCTTAACCTTACTACTTAGAAGTTTAGCTTTTATGTTTTCTCATTGCACGATGTCACAAGCTGTAGCTGGAACACTTGTCTGTCAAGCGCAGGCTCTGACTGCTGGCTTTGGAAACGTATATGTGCAGGAGTTTAGCTTAGAGGAGGCAACTGTGCTCTTTTAGCAGTCTCTGGAACAGAGATGTATGTTACTTCTGCAGAACAGCTGTCCCAAAGTAAGGGTTGGAGGTCTGGCAATGACTACTACAAGCTATTTATCTGGGAGGAAACAAACTACCCAGACAAAGACAATTTCTGCTTCTAGCAAGCCCGTATCTTTATGCCCCAAGAATACTTGAGATGTCACCATTCCTGCTTCTGTGATTTTTTATTTTTTTTAATTATTACTACTGGTTCTTTTTTTTCCTCTTGCTCAGAAACTACTGACTCCCTTAAGGATTTTCTCTCCCATGCTCTGTATTACTCACGCGCATCTTTCTACCAGCCATGGTGGCATATGCTGCATTCCTGACTTCCTTCTCTCTCTCGCATCTTTGGAGAAGGACATAGGTGTATGCATGGCTTCAAATAGTGGAGTCTCAGTGATGCTGTTGGACCCACTTTGATGAAATAATCTTCTTTTCTGAAGGACAAAACATGAACTCAATTTCATTTGTTCCCTTCCAGTGTCAAAACATACAATGTGTACATGGAATACATACATAGAATAAGAAAACTCAAAAAATGACACAATTTGAAATGTTTCCATTAACAGAATGAAATAGGCTTGACATATTAACCTGAAAGGTTGGAGAAGTTGTATATAGAAAATCAGTCCAACTTGTCTTGATCTAGAAACACCTGAAAATGGAGCCCTATGATACTTCACTGGGGGATATATGCAGCTATGGCTAGTTCCTCATTTGGTACTTCAGGTGATACAAGTACATGATCAGTTATGATAATTTATTGGTCCTATCCAGTGTTCTCTGGGTTGATGGGAACCTTTCTGTAGATGTAAGTGGATATAAATGCATAAATTTTTCCTCCCTGCAGCCTAAAGGGAGGTTTTATTACAATTCTCAGTGGGTTTACTCTGTTACACAAAGTACCTTGCATCTTAAGTTCTGTGTTACTCCAAGAAAAATCTATGTGCAAATATTTCCTGTCTCTAGCATATATACCATCTTGGCTGACTTTCCTTAAACCTCAAGGTGAAAGACTGGTTGTTAGAGTATGTAAAATGGAACTGTTCAGAGATAAGATTTCATGTTCATAGCCAGCATCTGAGCAGCTGTACTTAAAGGCAAATTGCGAAACCCCAAAGTACGCTTTCTGCTTGTGACAGTGCGTTAGTTACACTGGAGACATGTTCTTAAGTTCCTGTGGCTGCACCACTTCTGTGACAGGTTTTGCTGCTCTCACACCCACCTAGGTGGGAGCAAATGGCAGTTCTACTTTCAGGGAGGAGGCCTGGGCAGTAACTTACATGAGTGATGATTTCAATCAAAAAAAAAAAAAAAAAAAAAACTTGATCCTGTTGTGTTGTCACCTGTAAGCTCTCTGTCAGCTCTGACCAGTGGCTGATTAAAGTGACTCAGCCAGCTACTTGAAAGCAGGTAGTGACTAAAAGGTGTAAATAATAACCAGTCAAGTTTAATAAAAAAGAAAAAAAGACGCCTATACAGATTTCCTCTTACCTAACCCTTAATCTTCCTTTGCTAGGTGGTTGCCCTGCTAACTTTTCCTGTCCTTGGTGATGGAGTGAGTTGTCTTTTGGAGGTGTTCAAAGTCAAGGTTGGACAGGGCTTTGAGCAACCTGATGTGGTGAAAGCCATGGGGAGGGACATGGGACTAGATGATCTTTGAAGGTCCCTTCCAGTCCAAACCATTCTATCATTCTTTTGTTGACATGTTCCCCTCTGAGTCCATCCTGCTTTGGATGCTCTCTCTGAGCATCTTCCTTCTTCTCTTCCTCTTTCCATTCCCATGAGTCCCTTTCTCCAAAGGGTGGTGACAGGATAAGGGGGAGCAAGGTCCTTGGTTTGTGATGCCTCTTGGTCTTCAGCCTTGATATTTCAGCTGTATGACTTCAGTACCTAGAAAATAATACATCCACTTACTGGTGTACCAGTGTTGCAAAAGCAACATAAAGCAGAGAAGTTGAGGTAGATACACCATTATCTTTTTTAAGCATTTCCATAACATTTGTGTAACTTCTAAAGTTTTATTTTTAGAACTTTGCTTGATGGGAGGACCTGTTGGGCCTGCCCCAACTAACTTTTTGATGGGAGTGCTTAGAGGACAAATGGTGTCCATACGTGCTTATGAATGCTCTTGTGTAGTTAATTTGGAGCAGTGTGAGGAAAGGTGGAATCCTGAACAACAACTTATTTAGGAGGGCTTGAATGCTGTCGGCTGTACCCAGTTTTACACTCCTGTCAGCCATCCTGCCACCAGAACTGGTCAACTAGAGTTAGTGAGATCCTGTTATGAGCGACTTCCTAGTTACCATAGGATTTGGGTCTGTGCTCGAGCAATGTGTGTTTCTTTACTCTTATACTCAAGTCGCGTCATTGGTATTACAGTAAAATGAAACCTAAGAAATTCCTAGCGTTTACTTAAGTGATTTAAAGTGGATGAATTGGTGTTTACAACATGACGTCTTCCTCCTTTGGCTTCTATTTAAAGATGAGCATGGGGAGTGGATTGACAGAAGTAAAATGCTAAAACTGGTTTTAAAAGTTCATGGTGTGTGCCATTTTGCATTGCAGTCACCTTGCATAATGAAATGATACTCAAACACAAGGAAATTGTTAGATTTGGATTTAATAAAACTGTAGAGGAATGTTTTAATTTCCAGTATGGCAAGATAATGTTAGCACATACCAGTTTTGAAACTTTGGATGTATATGAGATATATGTGGTATTCAAACTGATCGCAAGACGTTGCTTTCAGAGATAGTTTAAGCCAAGTTCCAGTGATTTAATTTTCTTTCCTGCCTGTATGGTTGTTGGAGGTTGTCTCATCGTGTTTCTGTGAAAGAGAATTGAGCCAAAGTGAGTTGAATGCTTACCAAGATACGTTATGACATAAGTTTTGCCTTTATGTTGAAGGAAGGTTGAATCTCTGTAGGCACTTATGCTTCCTGTGGTATCTTATTTGAGAAATTGCTGTATGATAATGTGTCTTCAATTATACATTTATAAATTTATGTTCTTACTAACATACACTATTTTTTCTGGTGATGGAAAGAATTTTTAATCACAGGAAGCTCATTAAACAGGGTTCATTAAAATATTAGTACATTTTCTAAAAGCCCTTGCTGCACTGATGCTTAATTTCAAGGGTGCAGAAATAGTTTAACTCTAAATTTTTTGACTAAATGTACTCTGTTCTTCTTCAACAGAGGTGTTACGAACATAAGCAGTATAGAAATGGGCTGAAGTTCTGTAAACAGATCCTTTCTAACCCAAAGTTTGCAGAACATGGAGGTAAGTTTTCAAATGGCATGTGCTCTCTTTTCCCCCTATACTTTAGGATAGAGTAATAACTTGTAAGTTTGATATTTATAGCACTTTATTGTTAACCTTTTGCCCATAAAGCAGTAAGAGCGTTCAGAAACCTGCACCATGTTAAGCACTTACTGTTGGTAAGATTTGTAATTTTAAAGACGTGTCTTACCAGTAGTCACAGCTTGCCAGTCTTTATGCTGCAAGTCTAATATTCATTATAGCACGGTGCAAGTTTCTTAATACACATATTTATTGCTTAAATCACTTTTCAGGGGAAATTGTTATTCACTTGTGTAGAAGTGAAAGACAGAAGGAAGAGACTGAATATTGTTCAGCACTGTGGTCTGCTACTTCTTTTGAAGGAATAGTCTTATTGTAAAAGAAGATGATGTTTGTACCTTGCTGTATTTTCAGTCAGCTCTTAATACTGAATTGAGAGTTTCTTTCTGCTGTCCAGAAATGTGTTTGTTTTTAATTTGCCACTAGTTTGGCATGGGTGGATGCGTGGAAGTCTCAGTGTTTTGAATAAATACTTGCTCCTTTACTTAAAAAAAAAAAAAAAAAAAAAATCTCTCCAAAATGTTTGTAGAGCAGACAGTTTTTAGTGCCTTTAAAATAATAAAATGCTGCTTTACTTTTTGGTGGAACTAATGCATAGAGTTTATTGTCATGCATGATATACTTAAGTAAATAATCTGCCACTATAGTTTTCCATGTGAAAAAAGAATGCAAAATCTTGATGCTGATAAATGAGTCTAAATTTGCATTTATACTATATTTTGAGTTGCTATATTAAGCTTAAAAACCTATGAAAATGAATAACTGGTACTTATTTAATCTTAAATTTTTTTATTATTTTTTTAGAAACCTTGGCAATGAAAGGACTAACATTAAACTGTCTAGGGAAGAAAGAGGAAGCTTATGAACTTGTGCGTAGAGGCCTAAGGAATGACTTAAAGAGTCATGTCTGTATCCTTTTTGAAATAGGGCTTTTGCTTATGAATGAAAAAGGTTTATTTCTACAACTACTCAATTTATAGAATAGCAGCAAAAGCAAAAGCCATTAGACTTCAAACTGGAAGTTCAGAATTTTAAATTTTGTTTCTAATACATAAGAATATTTTGTCTAAGCTATCCAAAGGGCAGATGCTTTGCAGCTATCTTTGCAGTGACACTTAGCTCAAATATTATTCTGGCTTGCGTTTTATTTTTTTATCATCAAACTGCAATTCTAAATATATGCTGGGCTGAACTAGGCATTTAAGCATGTGATTTGCTTTAAAAACATTAGTAGTTGCCATTACATTGATAAGGACTTGTCATATACTTAGAATGCAGGAAGTGCAAGCACTTCAGTTGTCTAATATAAGCCCTTACTCAAAAATGTGTTTGAGTAAGCCTGATAGTCTTTTCAGAGATCCTATTATTTTATTTCCTCCCCTAGTACATGAAAAATGAAGTTCACAGCATGTTATATGCACCCTACGTATATAACCAGCAAAAAGTTCTCTGTCTTCAATTTGCAAGCAGTTTCTTTGTACAGCTGAGGAAAAGAGTTGTAATGATGGTAATAATGTTACTGTCTGTTTATAAAAGGACTTAAGAGCTTTTTACCAACTGTTCTGTCACTGCCATGTTTGATCTCTTTTCTTTGTGTTCAAATTCAGTAGAATCCTTAACAGAGTTTTCCAGGTTGGCATGTCTATGGCCTCCTTCAGAGGTCAGACAAGAAGTATGACGAAGCTATCAAATGCTATAGAAATGCACTGAAATGGGACAAAGACAATCTTCAAATCTTGAGAGATCTTTCTCTGCTACAGATTCAAATGAGGGATCTTGAAGGTTACAGGGTAAGTATACATACTGCATTTATTGTCAACTTCTAGGGAACTGCAGCAAAGGTGGCAAATTGTTTAATGACACTTAAATACATGGAGTTAGATGCAGTGTTAAAACTATGTATTACTCAATACTTTGTGAAGGTAAAAGCAGATGTGCTACTGAGCAATTTCTATGAAGTATACTGATTTAATAGCATATTAAATGATTCGCTTTCAGCTCAGTGCAGAATTGTTTGTTTGTTTTTAATGCTGTATAATCCAGCAATGGACAATGCCTGGTCTTTTTGTTGTTTTCTTGGAAGGATCCCTGCCTGCAGGTAAAAGGCATTGTGTTCAGAAAATGACTTGTTCAGGCAAAGGAGTTCCTATTTTTCAATAACTTTTTACCATATATCTCTCCTCCTTTAAATCAGTGGCCACCAGTTTTCTCTTGGCAGTTGGGTAGTGGTACAAAGCAAGCAGTATGCTGCATGAAACATAACATTTTGCTTCCCAACCAACCTGGGCATTAATGACCGCTCCTTTGGGTCCAAATATTTCCTTACATTTCCTCTGAGCTGAAAGATCGTGGATCAGAACTCTTGAATATTCCTCTTCTTTCTTGATTTAATACTCAAAATGTTTAGATTACTATCTTGTTTTCTTCTGTTTATTTTGTAGTAAAGCTTTATGCAGTTTGGTAACTTAGATTGGAATCCTCTTTCTGCCTGTTACTGTACACCCAGTTATTTGCTGCCTTGTGTCAGTTGTCTCTATTTGCCATGTAAGATGTTGTTTCACACTAATGAAACATTACGGGGTGGTAGTGTCATGGCTGTGATACTTCCATAAAGAAGAATACAAACTTGCTATTGTCTTCTTTACAAATGCTACTCCTAATGTAGTTAGATTTTCCCCCCCCCCCCGTCATCTTGAATTGCGAGCTGATGTCTAGCTCGCCAGTACCTTTATTTTTTAAAGTAACAGCTTCTGTTCAGTATACACACCGCAGAGATGTGTATGTGGTTCAGGGTAGGTCATAGTTGCTGCCCATGATCAATGTGTGGCTCACTTAGGGTTGGGTGGAACAATGACTATAGAAGACTTGTTTGTTTCTTGCTGAGCTATCCAGGGAAAGATGACAATGGTTACCCTAAGTATTTGTAATTCAAACAATAATTAATTGGGAAAAAAAAAAACCCACCCTTAGTTCCTCCTAAGTTACAGTTTTTGTGCCTGGAAACTTGTCCATGATTCAGCTGATGTAGACTGGTGTAATAAGGTATTCCTTTTCACTTGGAAAGAAAAATCTTTGAGATTTTTACTTGAGAGACCTTGGATAATATTTTATGTCAGGTTTTCATCTTTTCAAATTTTCCTTGCACCTTTAAAGTTGTGGTTGTTAAAACACATTAGTTGGTATCTTCATAGATTATTTCCTTTTCAAGTTAGGGTAATGTTAGTATGCTAAGAACAAGTTTTGTTCTCAGAGCTGTGTGGAACCATCAGCTAACATAGGTCTTCGGTGAACGTATTTCCAAGTTAGGACATTTCTTAATCACTGGTTTTTTTCATATTGGTAATCTGGAAATTTGACTTCTCTCTTGCTAAGACAAGATAGCCAAAACTTGGTATAGGTGCCAAAATTCATTTGCAGATGTGTGTTCTCTTGGCCTCTAGATAAAGGTGAATACAAATGTATAATTGCTAAACATACAAGGAACGCGTGGTTATAGAATGCATTAAGGATTAAATGTTAACATGCTTAGAAGCCAGTAATTCATGACTGATCATATGCTAGTTTCTAAAGAATGTGAATTTACTCTCAAAACTGGGAATAATGTTGTGGGGGTTTTTTTCCCTTCACTTTAACTTCCACATTCTTCTACTTTATAAAATTGAGTGATCTTCATTCTAGTCAAACTGCTATAACTAGTTTTAGTTCTTTGTTAACCTCTACTTCTGTCTGGGCTTTTTCAGTAGGTAGTAACTTCTTTCCTTTATTTTAAATTACGTGAAGATGCCTTTCAGGAGTCTGTAACAAAACAAGTAGCAAGTTTTCCCTCAGATTAAAACAGCATGATACCAAGCAAATCTGTTGCATCTTCCAGCTGTAATTATCTTCTTGCTGAAGAACAGGGATGCACTTGCATGACCTATTTTGCCTAACAACACTTGTAATTATTTAATACATATGTACTTCCAAGGTGAATTTGAAACACCAGTGTATAGTAAATGTTCTTGCAACTCAGACCAAAGTATCCGTAATTGCATTCTGTTCATAAGTGGTAAGACAGGAAAAGCACGTGTGTCATACTTAAAGTTAGTCTGACTCATCAGTATTCATTTGGACATGATGTGTTATTTTGTGGTTGTTTTTTTTATTCAGTCAAGACCATTGTAATGTTTCAACATTTATTCTTTCTTTTGGTTAAAAAAAACAAACAAACAACTTTGCATGTAGAAAACTGATTTTTAGTGGCATTCCTTAAATATTAGAATATTGAAGACAGAGTGTTGCCTAATGGATTCTACAGAGCATCAGAATAAAGTCAGGAAAATTAGTAGCTACTTTTTTGCAGGAAACAAGATACCAATTGCTTCAGCTCCGACCTGCACAGCGAGCATCATGGATTGGTTATGCTATTGCTTACCATCTGCTGGAAGACTATGAAATGGCAGCAAAAATTTTAGAGGAATTTAGGAAGACACAGCAGGTAAGAGGAAAACATGAAATTGCTGTATGGATTGCTGCTTAAGCCAAAAATAAAACACTGCTTGCTTTCGTGATGTGAAAACTTTATGCAGTTTCTTTAGTCAAATGAATTAAATCACAAATACTTTCTAGAAGGCTGAACTTTCTCATGTGTCTTGGTTTCCTATGTAGACATCACCTGATAAGGTGGACTATGAGTACAGTGAACTGCTGCTGTACCAAAATCAAGTCCTCCGGGAGGCAGGACTATATAAAGAAGCTTTGGAGCATCTTTGTACCTATGAAAAGCAGATCTGTGATAAACTGGCTGTAGAAGAAACAAAAGGTAACTACTTTTTTGAAGATACACTTAAACACATAGTATACAATGGAATGCCTGTACTGTCAGCTTTTCCCATCTTTTGGAACTTCATCTTTGATTTGTTTTTAGATTAATTTATTTAATTCTGCTGTGGTAGCAGACTACTTGTCTTCCAGCTGTTCGGTCCCTGTCATACTCTTCTCCCAGGTTGATAAGACATCAACAGAGTACAGACATACTGTTCTGAAACTTCCAAGCTAATGAGCATTTCACACAGATGATCCTGAATTGATGTCCTGAAATTCTGTTAGGGTAGTTGTACCCACACATGTGCTATAATAGCTTTGATGCTGGTCTTGACAGGGAGACCGCTTGCTGAAAGGGCAGAATCATCTTTGGCAAAGTAGAAGGCTTTTAATTATACTCAGTCACTCTTACAGTGTATAGAAATAGGCTCTTTAGCTGGGCAACCCAATGTAGGCTTCTGTTACTGTATTATTACAATCCTAGTGTATAATATTGTAACAGAGCAATATAATACTATATCTTATATTCCATAGCTAGAATTGTAGAGTGATAGAGGTTCGTTCTTACAGCTCTATTAACAGGTGCACTTTTTAAAAGCATGCTTTGTTCCTCTTCTGCTTGATGTTTGTACAGTCCTTCTGTGAAACTTGTAATCTATTGAAGGTATTGTTTGTTCATGGCCCACATTGGAATCTATTTGGATTGAAGCAAAGGGAAAAAAGCTTTTTACTCTATAATATTATTCATGTAGATGTGGTAGCTAGCTCCCTATTCTTGCTAACAGTAATTTCACTGTCTTGCAAAAAGAACCTAGGAATTGAGTAGTGACAGTATTACGGAAGGTGTGTGGTACTTCCGCAAAGATGATGATTGCAGACAACTCTCCACAGTTGCTGAATACGTTATTTGGTTTGCATATAAATGGAAATAGATGTAGAGATTACACTCTCGCAGACCATTTTTAAGACGTAGTAGCGGGAGTTTTGGTTTTGGGGCGTGGGGGTGGTTTTTTATGACTTGGATTTTATCTGAAAGATCTTTTGACGTACTATGTGTTCTTAAGTTTTTGGTGAGGGTCTGAGGCTGGTACTGAAATAGGATTTTCAAATAGAATTTCACAAAAAAAACACCAAAACCCAAACCAAAACACAAAACCTTCTAGCAAGTTACCAGAAAAAAAGCATGGAAATGCACTACAGTCTGTGTGCTTTCAACAGGGTACAACTGATTAATTTTGGGGGGCACAGCTCTCGTTGTGTTGTTAGGTCTACTTTAGCTACGGTGCGTACTACAGAAAAGCCTGCTAATAAATGAGTGTTGTCTATGGATTTTAAGTGTATGTGCAAAAGCCATTGTGGATGAAGTACAACTGAGAAACTGAAAATAGTATTGGCATTTGCCACCATTAGATAAAAATTATAACTTTCATCCCAGAGAAAGAATTTAGGTTTATTTTCGAGATTCTATCATTCTCGGTGAGTGAACCACTGATGTTTTGCCTGGCATTAGATACTGCATGTAGTCTTCAAGTTCTATCTGTGGGAAGTAGCTTCTCTTGACAAAATTAGGTGTCAGTTGCATGACATAGGGAAGAAGAGAGGTAATGCTGACTCCTATTTTCGTCTTGAAACTGGATGAGAAAATCTTACCTTAATCTAGAATGATACTGTATCACCTCTGGTGTGTAATCTTTTAGTGCCTAACATTTGCCAATAGCAAAGCTTTGTAAAATATGGTTTCCCATTGTGAAAAGGGAAATTGACTTTTGTTGCAATTCCAGCATTAGCAAAGATCCTCTAAACAGTTGTTAGATCTAGACTTTACTTTTAACAGTTGCATCTTATAATGAAGTATCATTAAAAGGAAACTTGCTTGCAGAATCTTGAGAATTCATTAATCAGATCAACGGCTTGATTTAAAAAATTGAAGTTTTATGAAATACCAGACTGAAGAACCATTCTTTTATTTGCAGCTCTGCAGTTTCAGTTTGGTTTTCAAGATGCTATATACATGAAATACCATGTACTGCTTTTAATTGCCTTCCGTAGTAAAAACTGTGCTTAAAGTAACCAGTCACTTCAGTAAGTGAGAAAAAAAACATGTGCATCTTGCTTTTAACATTAAATTTCCAAGTAAGTTTCAAGAGTTACTGGCTGAGTTGTAGAATTGTATTGTAATTGTAGCTATCATCAAATTAAAAGCCTACCTGTCAGCTATTTTGTGATGGCACTGTGATCATTTTTTCTAAGAAATTAGAATCTACATGGAGTTAAGGATTATCTAATCTTTTACTGTAGAGTGATTAATATTACACTGCTTCAGTGTCTTGTTACTTTAATTTAAAACTCTTGGATTTCATACAGGAGAACTCCTGCTTCAGCTTGGCAGACTTGAAGAAGCAGTTGAAGTCTATAAAGGACTGCAAGAAAGAAATCCCGAAAACTGGGCCTACTACAAAGGCCTAGAAAAGGCACTTAAACCAGGTAATGATTTCATATGTTGTAGTAAAGAAGTTGCTTCTGCACACTTGGGATTTTTATATGGATAAAAAACTTGTATTGCTTTAAATAATAAAACTATTTTTTAGTTTTTAGTCATAGTGTGTACATACTGTCGTAATCTTTCTTTTAAGAAAGGCTGGAAGTATTTCTTGTATTGTTATCCTGTCTTACTTAAAAGCAAAACAACACAAAAATGCAGTAATCTTTGTGTGTGGTTGAAAGAAGAGAGTTATTTCTTAGAAGACAGTTTTAATTTAGTTTTTTTCTTTTACTGTCTCTGTTATCTTAGATCTTATGTTGTAGGTAATACAGGTCTTGGAAAAACAGACATGATTCTCCTGAATGGTTTTCTTTGTTCAAGATCTTAGCACAGTGATAAGGCGGGAACTGTTTTTTAAGATGAGAGATAAGCAGTTAGTCTTCCACTGCTGGAAGAGGAATTTACAGATACTGAATACCTGAAATCATTTAGTACAGCATTTTTAAAAAGAATAAAATGGAAATTAATGTTATTTAGGAAGTATATAGCTATTAGTTGCTATATACACTGATTCTTTTTTTAATCAGATATAAATCACTTCCCTCTCCCCGCCTTTCCCTTCTTCCTAAAAAGGAAGGAAAAAGTAAACTGTAAAATTCTGTTCTAGCTAATATGATGGAGAGGTTAAAAATCTATGAAGAGGCCTGGACTAAATACCCAAGGGGACTAGTTCCAAGAAGATTACCATTAAACTTTTTGTCGGGTAAGTGCATTTTTGCTGAGCAGGTAGTGATCAACACTTGTGTTTCTTAGATACTAATGTTTTAATGGCATAAACAGTCTGCAATTGACGAGTAATGTGTGGTAAAACAAAATCAACAGGTCTTTTTCCTCTCAAGGTGAAAAGTTTAAGGAATGTCTGGACAAGTTTCTAAGGATGAATTTCAGCAAAGGTTGCCCACCAGTCTTTAATACCTTGAGGTCATTATATAAAGACAAGGAGAAGGTAGGTTTTTCCCCCCACTTTTTTACACGTTCTACCTCGTAGCTGGGATGCATTAAAGAGGTGAAGGAAAATTTTTTTTTTCTTCAGTGCACACTCCATCAGCACCATTGTATATTATGGCCTAGTGTATCTAGAAAGAATCAAGTACAAGCATACATAGCCTTGTGCCAAGTTGGTAAATGTAGAAAGCTAAGGTTTAGTATTTATAAGCTGTATAAGTGTTAACCAAGGGAAGCTTGGTCTTAATGTGTTAAAAAGAGAGGTGAGATTGAGTGCATTCCCATATGTATTGTAATTCCGGATATTGTACAATTCTTTTACCAAAAATAACTAGTTTGGGTAACACCAAGTAGTTCAAATTGAAACAAAAATAGCATCTTGCCCACAGATTTTTTTTTTTGTCTTGTCTTGCATGTGTAGGTGGCAATCATAGAAGAGCTCGTGATAGGTTATGAAACCTCTCTAAGAAGCTGCAGGTTATTTAACCCAAATGGTGAGTGCTAAGACTGTCATACTTCATGGCAGTAGTGCCTGGTGTAAGCATTACGTGACCATTCAGAGGCAGGGAATCTGGGGAGTGAAGAAATTGAGATGATGGGGTTTTTTCCTTTTTTTTCCTTAACACAGAACTGAACGATAGCCATCCTTAGAATGGATTTAAGCTGTCAAATATAAAGTCTGTATTCAAAGTCTAGTCACTTGTTCTAAAAATTTTTCATGAATCCATGAATTTGGTCATATCTTTGCAGTTTTGAGTTCAAGTATTCTATTTTCAAGACTTGAGTTTATCATTGTCCAGGAAACTGAAATTTGAAAGCAATGTTAAATCTTTAATTACAGAAATGTCAAACAAAAAGGAATAGATACTGATAGCACAGTCTTCAGGGGGATGGAGCTTTGGAGCTTTTGGTGGGGGCTGGGTTTTGTGTTCTTGGGGGTTTTGTTTGAGTTAAAAAATGTTTTCCAGGTTTTGACTGACAACTGTTTTGTTGTGAGGTATGGTTCCATGTGTATTGAATCCAGGCTTCATTGTTTCCTCTCTGGTAGCTTTATGATGTTTTTTCAGTCATTTGCCCAACGGCTTCATAACAGAAAATCTCCAAGAAAAAAACTTTTCTGCATAGAGTATCAACAATTTCGATACCTTGAAATTTTGGTAGATGGATTATAATGGTGTAATAATCAAGATAGCATGAATGACAATATACATTAAAACTTCACAAGATAATCCTAATTATTAAAGATATCTTTATTAATGCTGTAACCAGTTATTTCCCTGTTTTGCAGAAACATTAATGCAATACTTCATTACGAAATTGTCACCTAAGTTGCCTGTTACAGTTTTCCCTTGAATTTAATGCTATAGGCTACAATATGGCCACTTAATACCCGTTTAAATTTGTCCAAGCTTTTCAAACACATCTGTGCTTTTCTGGTTTAAGGAAACAGCTTACTTTTATTTCAGTTCAATTCAATATTTGCTTTGATATTAAATTTCATCCAAATAAACAATTTTCTGCTACCTTAAAATGAACAAATGCATATAATTGCATGGTTAAGTTATATCATAAACTGAAGAACCAGAATCTTTTGGTAGCACAAGAGCCCCCTCTGCCTCCCCTCCCTTTTTTTCTCCCTTGCAAGGTGCTATGCTTCACAGTCAAAATTGAGTAGTGAACTTAACTTTGAAGACTTCAGTAGTAGTTTGGAATTCAAGCAGAGCGCTCTAACTTTCAAAACTGAATTGTGTATAGTAATGTTTTCTGGGATACCTCTAGGTGAACAGCGATGATAAATTTGTCAAAGGTGGAGACGGAAAATCTTTTTAAAGCTAGGGTTTGGAACAGACAGCCAGTTTTGTTTAAAAATTCTCAAGTCTATGGACTGAAAACATGTAAATGCTGAATGTACTGAAATCCTTTACATTATTACTGTGTTTAGCAGGACTCTTTGCTATACCCTTTATCTAAAACAGTTTTAAATACCTCTACATCTTTACATTTTTACGTACATACATTTTTTACGTACATTTTAATTACACTCTACATAATGCACTGCAGTCTTGCATATCTAGCTGTCCTGATTAAGGGACTAGTTGGAACAAAATGCAGCTCCCTTCTGACCCACTAACTTTTCCTTTCCCTTAAAACCACAGTATGAGAAGGGAACAGTATATGCTCAGGTCTTGTCAAACCATAGACTTAGAAGTTAATGGACTTACCTGGACCCAGGTGTTTGGAAGCACTCACAGGTCTGGTATCCCAGGCACTCCCAGCCTGATACAGAGGTAGAATGATATGTATAGCACTCTGCTTCTGGCATGTTAATAAACTGAACAAAAAAACTTCTCCCAATTTTTCTCCCTCCAGATGACGGTAAAGAAGAACCTCCAACCACTTTACTCTGGGTCCAGTATTATTTGGCTCAACATTATGATAAAATTGGACAGCCATCCCTGGCTCTAGAATATATAAATGCTGCTATAGAAAGTACTCCCACTTTGATAGAACTCTTCCTTGTGAAGGCAAAAATCTATAAGGTAAGTTTGATTTACTTTTAGTGACCAGAGGTTATTCATTTGTTATGATGGAAGACTTTTATATGTTTTTGATATGAACATTGAAGTGTTAAAGCTTGTATTAAGCATGACACATGGAGAATCCATGGAAAATTACTTAGTGAGTTTTAGTGGGTTTCTAGATAAGGGTGTTTGGCTACTTGGGTTTTTTTACTGCATATGAATAAGGCCCTATGAAGGTTCTTAAGTCAATAAAGGACAAATATACTGCAAAATATGAATTCTCAGTTACAGTTAAGTTTTTTTTATATTAAAAATCATACAAAAAAATTTAGTTGATGTTTTAAATGTCTTCCACCAGTTCTTACCCCTGTTTTTTAACAACTAATAAAAAACTAAACTAAAAAAAAAAATTCTCAACTACACTGTGATATTGTATCAGAATGGGATTATCTAAAGTGTTCTTTAAACATTTTCAGGAAAAACATCTAGTGCCAGAAGACCTATAATTCCATAATGAGGGAAAGTAATTTTTCTGCTTTTTTCTTTAAAGATCTGTTGCCTTCCTGAAGAAAGCTATTTATTAAAAAAGTCTAAAAAATTAACTAATTATATTAAACAGTGAGTAGATAAAACATGCATGTTTTATAATTACTGAATCTAACTTGAATTTCTATCTCTTTAAGCATGCTGGAAATATTAAAGAAGCTGCAAGGTGGATGGATGAGGCTCAGGCTTTGGACACAGCAGACAGATTTATCAACTCCAAATGTGCAAAATATATGTTGAAAGCAAACTCCATTAAAGAAGCAGAAGAAATGTGTTCTAAGTTTACGAGGGTTTGTTGCATTTAACTATAGCTCTTTTGAATAATGTGGGCCTAATCCCTCGTGGAATAACTTTGTGTGTTAACTTTCTACTCACCTTTACTATAATCTTCAAGTTCTGTTTCAGAGCAACTATGATTGTTTGCTTCACTAATGGTAGTCAGTATCAGGGTTCAAATTAATCTTGGATAAGCATGATTCCGTAGTATTAAGTGAAAACTCTAAAGCTTGGATTTGATCATTTTTGCCAGATAGAAAAAAAACAGCATGCCTGTTTTAGTGCTAACTTATCAGAGAACTATTTTTTCAGAGTAGTCTTTGGTTTTAACTTTGATTCTATAGGATCCTTGAAAGATCTGATAAAGTTGCCCATGTCTCTTAGTTTTCTGTAACGGTAGTAAGTTAGAGAATTCAGACTTCTCTTGGAACAAAATTTTTCTGTGGCTACTAAGTGGGAGGGTTTCTGAGATGTTTTCCTTTTGTGAACAAGCTTTCATCCCTACAGCCATGTTTAACAGTGATGAAGGGAAGCTGCATACTGCATGTTTTTCTTTTTTTTTTTTTTTTTTTTTTAAATGGCTGCTTACCCATCACCAGTTAGTTGGCAGAAAAAGTTTGGATTATGCAGATTGCTTCATTTCATGCAGCAGTTTTTGTCCCTGCAGTAACCCATTGTGATAGGTTTGATGGTCTCACAGGTTAGTTAACTTTCTAAAATTTACTTCTCTTGCTGTTATTCTTTCATAACTGAAAGTCAAAACAGCTCAATATAATCTTTCCAGAATATTTGGCAAATTACAGTTTTAGAATACTGGCAATACATTTATGTGTTGTCAGCAGGAGGCAGGCAACAAGCTGTTGAGAACTACCTGGGGAAGTAAAGCCCTTTTTCGTTTGTTTGTCCCAGTTTTCTCTTCTCTCTTGAAGAGCAGGGGAAACTTGGAGTAAGGTAGGTTGAATGGCATGGGGTGGGTATTTATAAAGTAAAGCTGAAGGGTTTTTGTGAAGTGGAGGCTGTGTGCAGACAAACACAGACGGAGGGAAAGTTCTGTTCTATATAAGCTCAGTAGCCTTATGTGGAGTTTTTGATGCAAAACTGCTATGAATCTAGGTTAATTGACCTCTCTTAATGCCTTAAGCAGCTTTAAGATGATGCCAAAAAAGCAAGCATACCAGTTGCCCAAAAATGAACTTTAAAAATATTCGATTATGTTGCTCTGAGTAATCTCTTTCATCTCCTTTTGATCTTATATCTAGTGCTCAAATACAGCCTTCTTAATTAAAAAACAATAATTAAAGTAGACCTAAATTAAGCATAATGAAAATGGAACTAAAAATTTTTCTGATTTTTAGCTGCCTAAATCAGACTGGTTTGAAGAATGCCTTTCTCTCTCATTTGGGGTCTTCTCCTTACCCTTCCATTTGAATATTATGTCATTTTCCCAGTTTTGACTCTTGGCTGATTTTTTAATAGCCTGTTTTTTCCAAGATCAGAGTAAAGTCAGAATGGCTGCATCTACCCCAAGTAGCTGACTTTGACATTAAGCTTGAAAGGCATATGATTAAGTCTTACAGATCTATGCAAGTATATATAAAACCAGATTTGAAATACAACCACAGTCTGCTTTTTTGAATCAGAAAGCGTCAAAGCTACCAGAATTCCTTTTGCTTTGCCACTGCTCTCTAGTACTGATCACATAACAAATAACCTATTACTACTGCCAGTTACTATGCTTAGCTCAGTCAGCAGGTCTCTGGAAGATACAGATGGCATTTTTAGTTTTTTTTTTTTAAAAAATAATAATCCTGCAGGTGTCAGTGTCATGCCACATGCTAGAACTTTTCTGCTGTTTTTCTTCAGCCTGCAATGTGTTACTTGTGCATAGTATTAAAAACAATGAATGAATGTCTCTACTGTCTTAAAGATGAGGAACTGTCACAGTTAAATGGTCACTACCTGGCTATTCATTAAGTGTTTCTGACTTCCAGTAAGTGGAACATAGAGGATTGATTTATTTTTTTTAATTAATGAACAAAGCAAGTCCATCTTAACTGTGGCGGTTTTGAGTTTCAGGACTCCAGTTTTGAAATCTAGTATTCTTTTGATAGCCTCTTTATTTGTCCTTTTAATTAGAACCAGATAAAAGAAATGGCAGTTAACAAATTGAATGAGGCTTTTTTCTTTAAATAATGCTGTTTTTGCTTTTAGGAAGGAACCTCGGCAGTAGAGAACTTAAATGAAATGCAGTGTATGTGGTTTCAGACAGAATGTGCGCAAGCTTACAAAGCAATGAACAAATTTGGAGAAGCACTTAAGAAATGCCATGAAATTGAGAGAGTACGTATCTAGTTAAACTGCCTAGGCTGGAAAACACTAGCTTAAGTTTACTGTATTAACATGTTTCCTTTCTGAGCAGTAAGAGTATACTTCATGTAGCTTCAGGAGAGATTTTGTTTCATGTTGGCTACTGGTGAGTTGACTAAATTACATTTCCTCCTAAAAATGCCATTGTAAACTGTGTATTATAAAGAAATTCCATAAAGTCATTTGAAGATCCAGGAAGGAACAGAAAACTCTCAGAAATAATTTTATTTTTGGCAGAGTGCATAAAAACAGGTATTTGGGTACAAACCAAGAGTATGTGTACCTTAAGTCCAAAAAGAATTTGGCTAAGCTGACAAGTCCAGCACTAAAGGAAGGATGTCACCTTGGTTATTGTTAAGCCACTGTATTTTAGAGGGAGAGAATAAATGGAAAAAACTATCAAAAATATTAAATATCTTCTCCTTTAAAAAAAATATATTAAGTTACAGTTTAAAAGAAGCTATTAGAAATATAAAGACTTCTTAAAGTAGAAATTGTATCCAAAAAGGATACTTGCACATTAAATGCAGATCCATAGTAAGGCAAACAAAAAACTTGAATGCACAACTTCTAAAAAAAAAAAAAAAAAGTATGGGTGTGGTTTTTTATTTTTTGAGCTCATTTTTGATGCCATTAGAAAAAAGACTGGACAGCTGAGTGTGTAAATGCAGTGCTCAAAGAGGAGAACTTTAGTAGGAAGATATGCTTCTTTGCAAATAGAGAGGCTTAAGGATATTTCAACACTGATGCTTTTCTGCAGAGGGGACTAGTCTGTGGAATATTCTCAGATTAGAACAAATCAAAGGGATTCGCCAGGGCAATATTCTGTTCACACAAATCCTTTAAATAAATTTGTGTGAAATCCTTTTAAAAGAATTTGTGTAAGAAACTACTAGTTTTGTAAATTGTCTTCTGTACCAGAAGAGGTCAGCAAATGGAAGAGCTGATTTAGGCCATCCTAAAAAAAATATTTCTAAGGAATTAAGTCACTATGTTTAATTTTTTTTATTGGATTAATTGATTGAAGCTGTAGTGAAGATCAGAATTAAGATAGACAAATATGTTGTATTCAGAAACCATCAACAAAGCATTTGTTGGAAAAAGCAGTACCTCTTAAATCTTTTAGAGGTGCTAGTTGTGCTTAAGGCAGTCTAGTTGATAAAATCTGTTCTAGATTTCAGAAACACTTTTGATGTCATCCTTCACACCATGAAGGATCTAAACTGTCTCAGAAAAAGAAGGGAAGTTGATCTCATGGATTTAATAGCTGGTTCATGACGGGGAAAACAGAGTAGGAGCAAATAATCAGCTTTTAAAGAAAAGAAGTTTATCATGGAGATTACCAAGGCATCTGTCTAGGGTCTCCATTGTTTGATATATCAAGAAATGATCGCAGAAGGGGAGTGAATAGTGCGAGGATACCACTTGCACTGTCTCAATTTCAATGATAAACTGGGGCACAAAATGTAATGTTCAACAGTGTAGGTGGTGAAGGAGGGACAAGAAGAATTCTTTGCCTGTGCATAAGTAGTAAAAGGTCTTATGTGAATTATTGCTGCTCAGGAAAGAAATCCTGGAATCATTATAGGCAGTGCTGCAAAAACTTGCAGCAGCAGTCAAAAGGACAGTGCTGGGAATTAAGTGACTAGAGAAGTAATAATTTTCTTCCGTTATATAAATCTGTTGTACTGTTTACATCTGAATATCACACCTCCTTAAAAACGTGCTAGTAAAATACGTGCCATGGAGTAACTTCGACATGAAGAGATTGCAGTTAGCTTGCCACGCTTAGTATTTTATCCTCAGCTTTGACAAGTGGCAACTGAGTTTAGCATGAAGTTGTATGAGATCATAAGTACATGGAGAAGTTGAAGAGGGGAATGACTTTTCACTGCTTCTCAAGCAAAAATTTTCACTGCTTCTCAAAAACAAGGGGATGTCAGATGACAGTGAGGAAAGCAGATCTTGAACAAAAGGAAGTACTTTCTCACACCATGTGTGATGTAAGTGTGGAATTGATTGCCACAGTATTTAATGGAAGTCAAAATTATACTTTTGACTGAAAAAATTAGAGGAGTTCATAGAAGAAAAATTCTTCAAATGCTGTTTTAATACAATGAATGTAGAACCTTCGTCCCTTAAACTGCAAATTGTCAGAGGGTAGTTACTATTAAGAGATTGTGAAATGGGTGTATTTTGGTTCTGACCTAAGATACCTTCTGTTCTTATCACCACAACTTTATTTTTGGAGGGTTTTGTTAACTCGCGTTTCTAAAATCTAAAAGTTAGGGTGTATTTGTCAAACAGCAGGTTTTTACTAAATTATTCCTTTGGGGAGAGTGTATTAAAAAGTCAAGGTTGTATCTGATTGCTAATACTTGCTAAATAACATTATGGTATGTTGTGTTAGCATTTTGTAGAAATCACGGATGACCAGTTTGACTTTCACACTTACTGTATGAGGAAGATTACCCTTAGGTCTTATGTGGACTTGTTAAAACTAGAAGATGTACTTCGACAGCATCCATTCTACTTCAAAGCAGCACGAATTGCCATAGAGATCTATTTGAAACTTCATGATAATCCCTTAACAGATGAGAATAAAGAACACGAGGCTGATACAGGTATTCAACCCTTAGGATTTATTAAATATGCAGTTTCACTAATTAGTGGATATTTTACAAAGATCCAGCATTCTTAGAGTTGTCAACTGTAGTAGCCAAAAATACGAGTTTCGTCACAACTCAAAAGTAGGCAAATTGTAACTTGGCCTGCGTGTAAAAGTAGATGTTCTACTGACAGTTAAACTAATACGTGTTTTTATTTTGGTTATTGTGAAACAATGATGGTTTTTATTGTGACAGTTGTAATTCTTAAGTAAAAACATATTTGTGTTATGAAATGGCTGAGAAAACATGGAATTATCATAGTTGTTGGTCCATGAAATAACAGATTGAAGCAGGTGTGCTTGGTGATAGCTTTTTCTAAGCATTTTATCAGTATGCAAAAATTTGACTAGGTAGCAACTTAAATTTTATCGCCTCTTGCTTCTGATGTAAAAATAATTTTTAAATCAATTCCCTCCCCCCTATCTCTGATTGGAGAGTAACTTAAGTGATTATGGCTTGGGGCACCTCAAGTGGTATGAATAGAGGCTATTGAATCCTTCAAGAGGAATTTGTCAAGTTCTAATATTTCTCATTTCAGTTCATTTATGTGGCTTCAGGTTCAAATTAAGTAGAAGTGTAATAGAATTTTTTAGCCACGTTCTGATGTATTTTAAATTAATTCTCCATGCTTTAATTGGAGGGAAGAGAGGATCTGAATACGAATCAAATGTAAGATGTCTGTAGAGCATTAAAAGCAAAGCTGGAACTGACTATGCCAAAGTGCAACTCTTTCACCTTATTTTTGTTAGAGCATTTAATTACTACGTTAAACATAACTTGTGTTGTGTAATGCCAAAGGAATAAATCAATGTGTATTGGTGTGCACTTTTACTCCTGGCACCGGATTTGTGGAGTCATGTAGTAATTACTTTGTCCCGCCTTCAGCATGTTATACTATTGTTCTAATTCCCATTGCTCTGATTTCACAATGGAATTTGTGAATTATGAAGCAGCAGTGTAGACTGTACAATAATTTATCGATACTAACTAAGCTTTTACAAAGGTAACAGTAGCATTACTAATTAGTAGATAGAGTTTAAAGAAGATGATGGTGTCTGACAACTGATTGAGACTGTTAATGTTAGACATCAACATTGTCTGGTTTTGCCCTTTGTGTGTGTAGCAAATATGTCTGACAAGGAGCTAAAGAAGCTACGAAATAAACAGAGAAGAGCGCAAAAGAAAGCACAGCTGGAGGAGGAGAAGAAGAATGCTGAGAAAGAGAAGCAACAAAGGAATCAGAAAAAGAAGAAAGATGATGATGATGAAGAGATCGGAGGACCGAAAGAAGAACTTATCCCTGAGAAATTGGCAAAGGTGCTTACTAATGTAATAATAAAGTCATAGAAATTTCTAGAAAAGTTACAGTGAGCACACATATAATTTGAAAGCCATTCAGATAACGTGTTTATTTTTTGTATGGCTTCTCTTCACAGGCGGCACTTTAAAAATAATTCTTTTCTAGGAATAGCTTGTTGGATATACTGTAGTAATGTGGTGAAATCACAGCTTTTGTGCCTAGCTTTCAAAGGCAGCGATTGAACTAATAGACATTTGCTACAGGTGGAATTATCTTCATGTGTGTATTGCACTAACTTGTTGATTATACCCTATTTCTAGTTGATCGGATGGAAGTCTTTCTATTCTGTATGTAAGGTGATTATCATTCACTCTTTATGTCCCATAATATTTTTTTATTTATTAAGCATAGACACTCTGTGAAACAGGAGACACTGAAACACTGAATGCTTTAACAGCATTTGTTTGCATTTGTTTTGAAGGGGGGAGGGGGGGGATAAAGAAGCTGTTTGGAAATAGTGGTAGACTAGACTGAGATGGATTTTGAGATCTGGATTAGGAACTGTAGAGATATATAAAGGGCAGGTGACCCAGAAGACTATTCTTGTGTTAAAAGTTGTACCTGTAAGGAGCAGGAAAACGCTTGAAAAATGTGGGAAAAGATAATGAAAAAAAAAAAAAGAGAGAGACTGGGAAAATTAATTTATAGTAATAGTAGTATAGTATCCAAGTACTGCTAGATACGGTATTTGGTATTTTCACATTACACATAAAATTAGTATTATTGGTTCTGGAGGGCACGATATTTGAAGGCTGAGACAGTGAATTTCACTCTGTAGCCAGGAAGCAAGTGACTTAAACTTGACTAGTCATTTAAGAATATTGTCTGTATTTCCATTGTTTAGCTCACTGATTGCAAGAATCAGCACTTGTAATTGCAGTGCTAGTTAAAGTTGAAGAAGTCACAATGGCATGTATTGAAATTGAGTTGTGGAGTAGAGGGATGTCGTGGGATATCCCAGGAAAATCTAGGCAGTCCCCAAGGTTATAGGGAATAGTTGCAGCTGTATAATGCATTCCTTTGGCAAATCTTCCCTAATTATATTCCAAATTTAATATCAGAATAATGATATAGACACTTCCAAATTCAGTTAGTTCCTAGTGCCTGAAGACCATTTCTGACCTAGCTGGTCCCTTGCAAACAGCTTTCCTGAAACAATTGCCCCTAGACTTCTTTGGATATGTTGCTTTGGCCTTAAAGGCATGGCTTTGTAATCTGTTTAATTATAGGTTCCAAATAGTTTAAGTGCACGATTGTGACTGATGAATGCAAACTCATAACAGCACATATAAATGATGCAGGTTTTTAATAAAAACCGCTGTAGTGTATGGTTAGCAGGAACTCCATGAGGTGTCCATCATTGTCCTCAACTCAGTTTTTTGCAAGGAAGTGTATTGCTTCAACATTACTAAATTGTTATTGGTAGACAACATGTAAATTTTGTATCTGATTCTTAGAGCGTAGCTTATGTTCATAAAAATGTAAATATCAAGGACAACAGACAGTTCTTGTTTGAATTCTCTTAACCTCTAGATACAAGAGATCTGTCTGCAAAGAATCCTTGCACAGAATTAATTTGTGTTAAAGCTGTCCATTTACTGGATTATGCTAGTTAAGACCAGGAGACAATGATCAATATCTAGTTAGTTCAGGCTTGCTGTTAGTATCTTGGCTGGGAATGTCGCCATGACCTGGCAGCTTTCAGGAACCTGTCTGCAGCTCACATGAACCAACTCTGTCATGGTATAAAGTCGTTTACCAACATCTCAGGCCTGTGTGTGCAGATTGGCATGGGGAGCCATACTGCCCATTACAATGCAGGTTGAACTGCAGCTGTGTTGACTACTGATGTATGATAGAAGGCAAAGTCTTGTATCTCTATAGGAAAATGCGATTTGTAACTGTCACAAAGCAATTTCTTAGACTTGTCAGTCTGTGTTTAGACCCTAATATTGAGTGAAAGATGCAAAGTGTGTAACAGAAGAGGTTCTAAGCATCTCCTTATGCATTGCCTTATGAGAGTAACTCACTGATGTGGTTCAGAAATAGCTAATTCTGTTGTAGAGTTACTAGGTTTAAACTTTGTGTCTTAGTTGTGTGTCACTTCCTTGAATCTGTAGGTTGAAGCACCTTTGGAAGAAGCCATTAAATTTTTAACACCCCTGAAGAATTTAGTGAAGAACAAAATAGAGACGCATCTTTTTGCCTTCGAGATTTATTTTCGAAAAGGTAGGTGAGACAACTAATGAAAGAAAGCAATTTGCAGTACATAAAGATGTATATTAGAATTTAAGCAAAAATTATTGATGAGGTGGGAAGAGTCAGTCCCTTTTGACACACACAACTTTTCATTGGACCAACACCCGAGCCATGAGCAGTCTGTGAAAAAGTTTGAACATTCGGTGATGATCCACTTTCTTTGCTGTGTTTAAATCTATAAGCAATGAGACTGTAGTTAATTCTCCCAGCTTGCATTTGCTCTAGTTATTTGTAGTACAGAAGTACACACTGTAAAGAATTGGTTTACAGTTGCTAATGAGAACTGTTTTTTTGAAACACTTGACTTTTGAATTCCTGTATTGGTTAAGTATTATGCTTTAAGAACTTATTATGTTCATATTTACTTATTAGTTTAAAAGGCTTAATTCACTGGTTAAATAAATGCACGTTAGAAAAAATGGCTGTTGCAGTACACCCAGCTTTAGTTTCTTCTGATTTGCTAATTTCAAACGCTTAATACTCCTGCAACATAATGCAGTGAGTTCCAATAACAGGTTTTTGAACATTTGCCAACACTTTCTTTTCCAGAGAAGTTCCTTCTGATGCTTCAGTCTGTGAAGAGAGCCTTTGCTATTGATTCCAGTCATCCTTGGCTTCATGAGTGTATGATTCATCTCTTCAGCAGTGGTATGTATCAGTTTGATATGACTTCATCTGTACATTCCAGTTGATGCCTAACCCACATAGTCATTGATTTTTTTAGTTTATACACTGTTAGTACAATTAATTCAAAATATTTAATACACTTATTAGAAAGCTTTTTAAACAACTGATTCATGCTAAAATTAAGTATGTTTATTATGACTGCAGCTGGATTTAGTAATTATTCCAATAACTATTACTAAGTCTTTTTAAGACTCTGAGTAGTACGGTGAACCCCTGAAAGAGTGAGTGAGTGAAGAAATGGGAACTACAGAGTGAGGCATCTGGCTTTTCTGCAGGCAGCCTGTGTCGGCATGCTAGGAGAAGTCGTAGAACTCTGTCCTTTTTGTTGGAAGGTTGGAAGGATTTTCTCCCTTCCCTTGCCCCAAAGGTCATCCTTCCTGTTGATGGCTACAGAGTAGATACATTTAAGAACAGACTTCTATGACTTCAGTCTTTGAGCCTAATAGATTTTAATCAGTTAGGGGGAGAGTGTATTGGAGTAAAAAGGCTTTGGCTTGTTTTAAGCATCAGAAAACTTGTCACAGTTAAGCTTTTTTCAACCAGATCCAGTTACTTACCTTTTTGAATTTCATGCATCTTCCTTTGAGATTTTCAATTATGTTAATAATGTAAACATGACAAATATTAAAATAAATGCATAAAGTAGATTTTACTGGGATTACCTATGCTTACCTCAATTAAATTCTTTTTTCCAATTCAACAGTATCTGAAAGTAAGGATCTGCCCGATGCAGTTAGAACAGTGTTAAACCAAGAAATGAATCGGCTTTTTGGAGCAACTAATCCAAAGAACTTCAATGAAGCTTTCCTTAAAAAGAACTATGACTCACTACCACATAGGTTATCAGGTATTTTGCCTTTATTCTTTTTCTGCCCTGCTTCTGTAATTTCTGTGCTTATCTAGCAGCGCCATCTCAGTATCGGCACCAGTGATATAAAAAAATCACTCTTTCCATCTTCTCTCGGTTTGTGGTTTTGTGACAACATAACCACCAGGTTGTCTGTGGCTTTCTTTAATTTTTTCTGTGTTGCTAAAATACAGATTTTTGGACCTCTGTGCCCTATTTTCATTTCTGATGCATGCTGAATGTATCATAAAACCGTAACTGTATTTCATGCATCTGTGAAATAGCTGGTATGAGCTATGGTATGTGAAGTAGTATTTCTGAGTTGCAAAGGTTTTTTGATACATGTATTTGAAGAGACTGACTGCTGAGAGAAATGTGCCGAGTGCTCAGCAAGCCAGGTAATGCCCAGAGCTATTGGTGTGCCTAACAAGGATCTTAGATGGTGCTGGTTGCCTCTTACAAAAGGCTGTCGGTGTCAATAGTGACCACATATTGCAGTGGGTACCACATGAGGAACAGGATGTAAACCACACAGGGGAGCAGCATTATTGTTGTGGCTCAGTCTGGGCTCAGACCTGACCACAAAAAGCAGTGAGTTACTCTTGCATCTTTTCTGGCATCAAGTCGCTTCAACTACATCTGTGCCATGGGACTCGGAACTGTGTCCTGGCTGAGTCCTGACACCGTATTATAAGAGCTCTGTGTGCACATCTCTTCTGTGCCCCAGTTTCTGTGTGAAGGAGATATGAGCAGTGGTGCTGGAGGGAACTGTGGTGTGTTGCAGCAGGTCTGATTTGTTATCTTCGCTACCTGGGATTCCAGAGTACACTGCAAAATGCTGCTACCCTGCAGTATAGACAATACCTATTTGTTTTAATGCTTTGTCTACTATTGAATAGTTGACTTAAAGCTACCCTTCTACTTGCTCAGGTGTCAAGTTTTAATGCTCCAAGTGGTTCTGTTTTGAACTTCTACTGTAGAGTTCAGTACCCCCTCTTAGTCATCTTGTCTCTCTTATGTTTGTATATAGACGTTTTTGGTCATCCACTGAGTGATGAAAGCTTATTTTTCTTCCTGTAGCTGCCAAAATGTTGTACTACTTGGATCCTTCCAGTCAGAAAAGGGCAGTGGAGCTGGCAATGACCCTGGATGAATCCCTCATTAACAGAAATCTTCAGGTAACAGATATTTAGAAATTGTAAACAACTTCTGGTTTATCTATGGAAGCT
Organism: Astur gentilis; assembly: GCF_929443795.1. Lineage (NCBI taxonomy): Eukaryota > Metazoa > Chordata > Aves > Accipitriformes > Accipitridae > Astur > Astur gentilis. The sequence continues at coordinate 19,896,957 of NC_064891.1, forward strand.
TTATGCAAATTAGGAGGTAAGAGGAAGCTGAAATGACTGCTGTGCCGTATGGTAAGGAGCTTGGTTTGTCATGTGAGAGAAAGGGGTATCAGGTACATCTGAACCAAAATGTTTAATGTCCTTTTTGCACAGTTAATTTAGTTTTGTCATAATATGAAAATGGCTAGCTAGCAGCAGAAACCATGTGATTGCCACAGGTAGTGGGAAAGCTTATTAAACACAAGAGAATTCACATGGCAAAAGATGCTAAAGCTCCCCAATAAGAAAAGATTGTAGCCTGTCTGAGCTTTAGCTGTTACAGGCAACATTCATAGGAAAAAGATTGACTGAAGAGTGGCTCAAACTCTGTGAAGGCTTGCAGTATTCATCCCCCTGCAAGCCATGTGAATTACCTTAGTTTTAATAAAAGGTGCATGTGCATGTTTTGGCCTTAGTATGTAGTTAAGTAAAAAGCTTGTAAAATTTTGAAACTCTGCCCTATTCTGGTGGTCATGGAATAATGTCCCTGTGCCACTGCCTCCATGCCCCTTTCCCTGCTCCTCCACCTTCATCAGGGAAGGCTCTCAGTTCTAACTTGCAATTCAAATGAGAGAAGATAATTTTTTTTAGTATCTTTTCTTATGTTTGTTATAAAGAATTAATAAACATGGTTTTTTCTTCCTATGACCACACGCTGGCAGAACCTTACCTGACAAAGCAGAGAATTAATAAAATGTCCTTTCTTTTTTGTAGTCTTTTCTAAACTATTTCTGTATCCCAGTCAAATCATCTTCTTTGGCATCACTGTGAGTGTGTCCAGCACACTTAATTAAGTATTCGAGAGATTCCTTGGCAGGCTGTGCAAACTTCAGGACATTTTGTCTCTCTCGGTTCCCCTGGCGCTTCATTTCCTTATTGTGCTCCTTATGTCTGGGGACTCAAGAGTTTTTTAGATCCAGTGCAAGTAAAAATGGTGAACTTTCTAGTAAAATTATTCTTTTGTGGGCAAAAATCACCATTTTCCAAAACGCATCCCTTTGTATATATACTGGGTTCAACATAATTTTAATTGTGAAGGATTTTAAACTCACAGTTAAATTTTTGGACAAAACAAAGGGGGAAAAGAGATGGGAAAAGACAATTTGCCATGATTTATGAACTTGATTAGGATGTTAAAGGTTCAGATCCTTTTTCTAGCTGTGATCTGGTTATGGGACGCAAACTCATGTCTTCTATATCCTAAGTACATATTTAGCAGTTTTCATAAACTTTTTTCTTGTTTGTGGTTTTTTTTTGTATGTTACTGTTTGAGCAGTCTCAAAGAGCTTAAGATAGATTATCAATAGGTTTAGAAAACAAAAATTAAATTGCCTTCAACATCATTCTTTTTGCCTTATTGCTGTGGTTTTTGCCTGAGAGTAGGATACTGGGAATTGAACTGGGGAAAGATTAAAATGTAACCAAAAATGCTTGATTGTTTTAGAGGTGTTAACTTGGTAGGACTAGGAGAAGCACTTACTGACTCAGCAGTGTATATTGGTGATATACACAGCATTGTGATAAAACTGAAAAAGTTCAATTTAAGCATTCTTGGTGCCAACATAAAGTAAGAGTTGAAGTTCTACTGAACTTTTAGATGGGAAGTCGGAAGTGCCCTAAAAGAATGAGAATCTGAAGGAGTTCATTGAAAGGCATTCTCCTGTGCAAAGAGATCCAGTTTATTACATTTCATTTTAGTAAAGACCAGCTGTCTCAGGGCACATTTGCAGGCATAAATCTAGATATATTTGACCTTCTGTGGATGCTAGTGTCGCAAAGAGCAAATGTGAGGAAAAGGGTTGTTGAAGAGAACTTCATAACCCCATAGTAGGAGGACACAGCAGTTAATCTCAATACACAGAACAAATAAAAGCTATAGTAAATGTCAGAGGAGTGGAAAAAGACTAGCTCACTATGCTAATGCTAGCATACACGACATGGACTGACATTAAATGCTGCCAGGCTTTAGTGAAGCTCAGTAGGTTGGTTTCTTGTGTTTGGAATACAAGTTTGGGGGGGGGGGGGGGAACAAACCAGGAAATCTCCTTTTGCTCTTCTAAATCATGAACAAAAATGGGTATGAAACTGCAGATATATCTGAAGGATGTGATAATAGCTGAGTAATTTGGTTTGATTCACTAGTTACAGACAAACTTCAGTAAGTCACATATCCTTAAATGTAAAAATGGGGTTTTTTCCTCTACTAGAAATGTTTTCACATCTAATTATGGTTATTCAGCTGATGCTATTTTTACATGTTAATTATATTCCACAATTCTTCCAATTCTATCTGAAAGCACATTCACAAAAGTCATTATTAGGAAATTTAGTATATATTCTGGATTCATTGTTTTTATTTGCGGACGCTGAAATTCAAATGCATGTTATGTATTGCTGAAATGTTCAGTGTATCCCAAGATGGGGGCAGCGGGATGCAGGCATCACAAACCCAAAAAACACATTTAGTTGCAAGTAAGCCTGGTTCTTGGTTGCCAACTAGTAAGGATTGATTTTTTTTTATTTTTTTTTTTAGGAAAGTAAGGAATGGGACAAATGAGTATTCTAATTTTCAGTCAAGATTTCTAGCTGTTTTTTAAATCCCTTTTTAAACTGTGTTATTTTGAATCAGACTACACTGGTATTTCATGCTGTGTCTAGTGAAAAAAAGGTGTAATTTGGTATTGACAGAAACCTGAAAACAATACTGGGAATTTGTTTTCTTTGTAGTATTGTATTTCTGGCTTGTGAGCATTCAGATGAATGTCTAAGAAACCGTAACACTTCTTTATTTTTCTCTTTAATTAGACTTGTATGGAGGTATTAGAAGCTTTATGTGACGGTAGCCTTGGAGACTGTAAAGAAGCATCTGAAACTTACAGAGCAAATTGTCATAAGCTTTTCCCTTATGCTTTGGCTTTCATGCCCCCTGGCTATGAAGAGGATATGAAGATCACAGTTAATGGAGATAGTTCTGCAGAACCTGAAGAACTGGCCAATGAAATATGAACAACTTTATTGGAAAAAAATGACATTGGACCATATCTGGTGTATAATATTTTTGTCACGCACCTGCTGAATTGTTCTAACTTACACAGAGAACAGAAGGAAAAAAAATGTTGCCTTCAAATAGTTTTACTTTTTTTTATCCTGCTGACAAAGTATATATATAAAATATCTAACATATTACTGGATATAGGTTGTTCGGTTTCTTAAAAATTAAAAGCTGCTAAAATTGAAGAAAAAAAAAACCCTTCTCCTTACCTACCTACCCATGTTTTTAAACTAATTTATATGAAATCTGGAGGTGTATAGCCCTCAGAGCAGGTGTGTGGCAGAAATATTACTTTAAATTTGTCTTGTGAGATTACTGTTATCTCAGACAGCAAAAATGCTGTTTTAGCACTGGATTCTTTCACTGAGCACAAAGAGTTGATGGGGCTTTAGCATCTGACTGATTTTGATACGGGGATGATTCTGTCCATAGGAAGTATGCAATGTGAATCAGAATATACAGAGAAACTTGCAACATACATGTTATGTTGTGGATGCTGGGACATACAGATATCAAGCAGAATTAAGAAACATAGTGTGTTCAATAAGCTTGTTGTGTCTCTGAAATTCACTGTACACGATCAGTTTGGTGTTCTTGCACCACAGTTTTTAACTGAAGGAACCAGTTAAAACTATTTCTCTCTTTGAATTAAACTTGGGGGTTGGGGTGAGGAGAATCAACATTGCTGTTCTTGAGATGAACCTATTGGCGTAGGTTGGCCAAACTTTTTAAAACTGTAATGCAAGAACCAAATAAAATTATGCACTGTGATGTGGCACCAACTAATTAGAAAGATAGCATGCATTTTTCACATAGAGTGAAAACAAACTGAGAACATACTATGGCTTGAAGTTGCAAAGAGGAGAACTCCTGACTACCATTTTGACTGATCAAGAGACTAATAGTTTAAAACCTCAGCAGGCCTTGTTCACGTTATGCAGAAAAAAAAAAAAGTGCTGCAGTTTAGATACCTCTGGAACTTTTCCACAGTGTCACAGGTTTGTAATACTTGAAGCCCTACATTTCTAAGAATATATTTCTTGCTCAGTTGTTTCAGGCAAGCCCAAGACTTTGTAACTTTTAAGGGGCCCAAGATTTTTTTTCAATAACAGACCAGCTTCTTATTCCTGCAGTTACAGATGTAATTTCCTTTGTCAAACATAAGGTACCAAATATAATGCAATAAAACGTTTTGAAAAACAATTGTGTGAATATTTAAACCAATCTCTGTTGTACTTTGAAAATGAATGGGTTCACTAGAGTGCAGCTCAGGGTTGGCTTACTGTGCTGTCCAGTTACGCTAAAAATGTCACTGCTGATGGGTGGTTGTTGAGTATAAAGCGCAAATGCATTATATGTAAATACTGAATGTCTGGGAAGTCCTATAACAACAGAATGCTTTACTACTTGGCTTTTAAGTTCTACCAGTGTTACGTTGAATTTTATTTTCCAAGTCAAGCTTCCGTCTACAAGTCTACTGTGTTAATAATATAGACAAGTGCTCAATTTTTTTTTTATAGGCTCATCATATAAAACACAGCAGAAAATAAACTACAGCTTATAAAGTGAGTGCCTTCTTTGCTGCAGGAGTTCAGTTACAGAGTATCTGTTGTGTGGATACACAGCCTTCCTCTTCCACTTTATGGAATTCAGTGATTGACACATACAGTTAAAAAATCCAGGAAGACTTATTGGGGTTTGTAGTTTTCTAACTGTCAGAAGAACAGGTTTTTGTTTCTTGTATATTCAGCACCACTTTCTTTTCATGGTTAGGCTATCCTTGTGTATGTTTGCAGTGTAGTTCATGTTGGAAATGTAAGTTGTATTGCTATATTTGTATATTTATTCTGCTGGGCTTTTAGGGACTAGAATACCTGTAGAGCCTTTAATTGACTCTGGTATTTATGTCTAGATCTCAGTCTTTTCTGCAGCCTGAGATACTTGGACTGCATGTCTTCTGCAACTACTGAAGATGGTTCAATCTTGCCTACACAAGCTATGAGCTTTTGGCCTTGCCTCTGAGTATTGCTGCCGTTTTCTTGGCTTCTGATGCTTAGCTGGAGGCAGATGAGTGCTCACTCTTTTTAACAGATTGTGAATTGCATCAAGCAATTATTTTTTTTTAATTCTGTTTTTTGGGTGCTGCCTATAAATGGGATTATTTCCTTTTTCACTGCCTGTTTTTGTGTTGAAATAGATGAACTAAAAGCAAGAAATTACTTGTTATCTTTCATTATGCAAGTGGGAAAGGATATTTCTGTGGGCCTTCCAGAAGCCTCCATCTACACATCTATTGTGATTTCCCCAAAGACAGTTCTTCATAACCTTGCTGAAAGGCATCCATAGTGCTTCAGAGATGATGCATTTGGATGAAAGAGGTTCCTCATCCTCTTCCAGAAGACTGCAGTCCCAGGAAATGAAACTAAGTCAAGAGTTTACCTGAAGAAGAAGGTTCTTTAATTGGCAAAGAAATTTCTATTCCTTCCATCTTCGCATCTCTCCTGTTAGATGCAATGCTAACTTCTGAGGAAGAGTTTTTAAGAGCTGGAAATGAAGTTACAATCCAATGCAGTGAGATTCTTGCGAAGTAGTAGCACAGAGTGCCACGCTACAGCGAAAACTTTACTTTGCATGCTGAGATCCAAAACGGTGATCATTGGTGCTTGGCTGCCAATGCAGGTGAGCGGGGATTGCAGTCATGGTCAGAGTGACCTAGAACGTTGGCTTACTAATGCCATGATTTGGTCTTCATGATTTTCACTGGAAAAAAGATGTTTTTACCATCAGTGGAGCTGCTGGTGATGACATATGCTGTGGATATCTTTCCTGGGGGAAAAAGTTCAAACAACAGATTTTTCCCTAGATAGAGACTGTAGGTGGTGCAAATGCACATTGCATGAAGCAGTGCCAGAGTCAGAAGTGGACTTAAATTGTAAGTAACTGAAAGTGGTTGTTTGCCCCAAGATGATAGGTGAGGTACTCGCTTTTTCCATTTGGAGACCAGGGTGTTCAGATACGTGGTATGTGTGAACAAACAGGTAAAATAGTCTCAAAATGATCTCTTCGGTAACTCACTTTATGTCTTTGCATCTTAAATGCCTTAAAAGCCTCTATATTCTTCTACAGTTACTGTTTTTTTCAGTAGAGGTCTTAATACTTCCATGTTCACAGGGGAGGAATCATGTCCTGATGTGTGGTGTGTCAGCGAGAACACAGAAGGAAGTTTGTTGCTCAGTTTTTTCTCCTAGCGTGAGGAGAAAGTTCCAAGTTTCCCAGGGAGCTCTCTAGGGCTAGAGGAGGTAGGTGTAATTAATCTATGAAATCTTCCTTTAGTGTTTGCTTTGGTTTGTTTTTCCAGGTCTGGAGGTGCTCCAGCTGTACAGTAGACCCTGGAAGTTGTGTAGCACCTTACTCTTTGGCCAGATTGAATTGTCAGTGTCTTCATAGACAGAAAGCACTGATGTGAGAGTAGGGCGAGATCAGTATCACATGAGCAAGTTCAAATAAGAAAACTTAAGGTCTTTGTCTAACAGGATGCCTTTGAGGGTTCGAGCAATGGTGCCATCGTTCCTGCAGGGCTAGCACCCCATACACCATGGTTGTGCTTTGAACGTGTGCCACTAATGCTAACAAAACCACTTGATACGGTAATCCAGCGCAATATACCTGAATTAAAATGATTTTTTTTTTCCCTTTTCATGATAGCTTTAAATGTTTCTGTAAGTGTTCTGTACTGGGTAGCTAGCTAACTTTGAAATCTTTCCCCCTAAGAAAGTTTGCTCTAAAAATGCAGTTTGTACCGAAGTGGTAATGTAAAATAGCTCAAACTATGTGGAAGTAAGTTACACTTGTCTGATGACGTACTGCTTTGGAGTGGAGGAAAATGATGCAAATGTAGTATAATTAGATCAGTAAGGAATTGAGCAGTCTATAAGCTCATGAACGAAAGTTAAAAGTTCCAGATGGAAGAAAGTGGTTGCCAAGCTTGTGGAAAGGCTCTTGCTTCCAGGAGCGTTCCAGTTGTGAACTGTTCTTGGATGTGGTAAGGAGCAAAGGGCGTATTCTTTTACAAACTCATGGTCCTGTTGTCATGATCACGTTTCCTGAAAATTAAAGCTGCAGTCTACGAACACCAGTTTTAATGCCTGTTTTGGGCAGAGACTTTTCTTCCCAAGAGCAATACAGCCAGTAGTGAGAATGGCAAGGAGCAACTGATAGAGCAGCTCGGCAAAAGCAGACTGAAGTGAGTTATAAGGAGGTGGTGTAATAGAAATTCCATTTTAGATTAAGTATAAAATAGCTTTTTTATTACTAGAAAGATTACTGAAGCTGTAAATACTATAAATGCAGTCTTCCCATGCCAAGGAAGCTGTAAATGTGTATTACTTTTAGAGTGGTACAAGCAAATAGTAGTATGTTCACAAAGATTCTAGCTTTGTATGTTGGTCTTCAAGTAAATCGTGGCAGAAAACTTGGAGGGCAAAGATTGTCCAGTTTACAAGGGACCATATCAAAGGGTTTGTAAAAATATTGCGAGAGAAATATTACTAGAAAATCCAAAGCATCTTAGAATAGTTTTCCTAAGATGTTTGTTGTAACATTTTCAATTAAAACATCTGCTAACTGTTCATAATAAAAGACAAAAAGTACTTTTACAAAATATTTCTGCCTGGCACTGCCCATTCAATATCTACCTCTACTAGTCCTAGTCTAGTTCAGCTACTGCATAATTTTAGCCATTTAGCATTTAACAGATGAAAGTGTCATTTACCTGGTTGGTGAACAAATGTATGATGATGGATAACGTTTAGTTTTTAACTGTAATGCAATAAACCACAAATTTAGTGAAAGTCCTGTTGTTGGTTCAGTGCAGCAGCATATTTATTGCTTCATTGCTGATCCGTTCAGAAAATCTTAATTATAAACTCCACCAAGTTACTTGCAATTGTACTGGGATTTGCTTTCCCTTCCAGCCTTCCTAACTGGTTAATAATGTTGTACTGTGTTTTTACGCTCTTCTCTGGTGGTAGCAAATATCAAAACTGGCAGGAAGTCAATCAATGAATAAAAATGCTGAGTTCTGTTTGTAAATGAGTACTAGTGTTTCCTTGTAGGGTTCAGCATCCTCCTTAGATGCCTACCAGCTTTGTAATAAACGATCTCTTGACTAGTTCCCTTAATTCCCCATTGTCTCCTCCCATGCTGACGGGTTGTAAATTGGGGTGCGGATCTCGCAAAAGGGAGAAAGGTCAGTAGGGAAAGGCTGTGGCTCCCTTTGGAGTTGGGCTGGAAAAGAACCACCTTGGCAGGGAGCTGGCTTTCCTACCCTACATGCTAATTGTATGTACATACAAAAAGATCCTTTGCTCTTTCAGGCTGCAAAGAGCCAACATGGGGATTTGGGAAATGCTCTTACTGAAGGATTGAATAACAGGGGTTTGAGAGGCAAGCTGAATGAAGAAGCATTTGCCATTTTCCTCAGATCTGGTTTGAGGGCGGGGGATAATAAATCTTGGTAGCCACCTCTTCCCCACCCATAAGCCCACAAAGCTTTCCTGACCCAGCATCCCTGGATGTCTTGTGGTTTTAATCAGTCAGCAGACAAAATACAATAATGCTGACAAATTGGAGCAAATGTAACTAGCTAGCAGCTGATAACCTATAGTGTGTTGTGAACTTGACAGAATTACCTGGAAAAAAGGGTTTAACTACTGTGTCTAATGAGTAACAGTTCTGATTAACACTGTCTACAGAGAGCACAAAGGGCTCCAGCAACTTGCAGGTTCTGTATTTTGTTATAAATGCTTGGGCAGGGGGGGTGATGGTGGGGGTGCTGGTGAGATACCGAAGTGATTACAGCAGTATCCTCGTATTCACCCCTTTGGATGTGAAAGGGGAACTTGTTGCAGTAAGGGTTGCTTTGCACAGATTGTACCCTACTAAAAAAAGAGCATCCCCTAAAAAACAGCATCCCTTCCTTATCAATGTCCTCAGTAATTTCATTTTTCTTTTGTGAGAGGGGAGGAGCATTAATGCTGAGTAGCTGCCTGCCATGAACTTCTAAGATTTTCAAACTTAATCCTTCCAATTCTGGGAACAGCACCTCATGATTGTCTACAAGAGGACTTAAAAGCGCAGAAGATTTATGAGGAGCCAAAGTAGTCTAGCAGTTCATATGTTATCTGCATAAATCTGTCAGGACTGATTTTTCGTCAGTAACCCTCCATTCCATCAGGTATAAAGGATCTTTCTACCTTGTCATTATGCTTCTGGAAACTGTTCTGAAGGTCCCACGTGCAGAAAGACAACACTTCTCTGTGGTCACTCTGTCCCTCAAAACACTGAAGGGATGCCTGCTAATTGCCTAGCTAGTCCCCTTCCTGCAGCCATCAAACCTCAGATGCTACTGGAGGTGAATACTGTTCTAAAAACAAAGAAAAACCACCCGCTTGACTCACTGTACAGTTGGCGAAGCAATGTCAGCATTCTGCGTTCTTTAATTATCTTTTTAATCATATGTACAAAAGTAATGTTCTCATTTGGATTGCATGACTTCTGTAATGCCTGAAGCAGAAGCAGGGGAAGGGGGAATCCTGCTGGGTCTGTGGCTTAGCCGTGCTGTAGATGAAACAGTCAGCAGTAGTCCAAAACTGGACTTGGCTGCTACTTTATTCCCATCTTGCCTTCATGCAGCTAACGCAAGGGATGTGTAAATAACCTTTATGTAAGGGAAAGTAAAGGGTGAGCAAAGATGGGGCTGTTGAGTGGTTCATGCAGTAAGACTGGCATTTCCATGGTAAGTAAGTACAAGTCATGGGTTCGTGAGGGCTTTTTCAGGACCTTGCAGTGTCTGGCATTTTCTTCTGAACTTCTTCAAACCAAAAGCCATCACTCCGTTCTTCTAAGAGCACCACAGAGATGTCCGGTCAGCCCCTGAGAGCAGAATAGACTTTGTACAAATTTATCACAAAAATATGAAACTTAAAACCAGACACTCCTCATAACATACTAAGCTGCTTTTGTTAATTATCTGCTAATTTTTCTTGCAGTTGTCTTTCATCTACAAGCATTTTTACAAAGTTCTAGGAAAACGTTGGCTTCTGGGCAGCTGATCCATTCCGGTTGCTGGAGATCTGCCTCCTGGGGGTGATGCCCTTGATGGAGGTGAGCTGGGATCGCTGCACAAGGCAGTATGTGTGGGTAAGGGAAAACCTCCACCAGCAGAGAGCACAAAAGGGTGTGAGTCACTGGTTTTGAGACAAAAATAAGAATAATTTGAGAGTGTACCAAATCTTTTGGCTTGGTTGCATTGAAAAGGACAACCGGGATTGAAGCTGTCCTGCCTTTCATAAATTATTGACAGCTACACAAATGGCATGTATGCTATGTGAATAATGTATAGTGACCTAAATTTACCCTTACACAGAACCCTGAAAGAGAAGGGAATGGAGGAAAAGCCTTGCACTGCAGCTAGGTTAAAACTGAGAAAGCAAAGTGATCTGAGTGCAGGGCTGCAAGTCCTACATCCGGAGGCACGGGCTGTTGCTGAATGTTAAGAAAGGGCAAAAGAAAGACTGATGCCACTGGAATAAATACAAGCAGGAACTCTGAATACAGAGAGAAAATTAAAAACCTGATAGCAGAAGGGACATCTTAGCAAACCACTGGGAACATACGGCTTTTGCCTCTTTTGTATGGTTAACGATACTATCAGATGCATGGGCTCCACCTATTTGGGCTTTTTTTTGCTTTTTCTATATATGTTATAAATTATTCTTTCTGGTGAGATCACAGTATTTTCAATAGCACAAATACAGTATAGTATTCTCTTTCTAATATCCTTTCGCATGTAGCCCTCTTAAAAAGCAGATTTGTGTGGCTGACACCTTGAAGACTGCCGTTCTTACAGAGGAGATATCCTTGGAGCAGTACTTCAATGCAGCTGCGGAACCACTTACTGGTAAAGAACCAGGTTAGTCATCACGGTCTGTTGGGTCTTTCTAGCCTCTGTACGGAAACCAACAACCAAAACTAGTTGCAATGTTTTGGGGTTTTGGGGGGGGGAGGAGGGGAGCAGAGAATGGTTTGCTGTCTGTGAAGGTGATGTTGATTTTATTGGAACCCTCAAACTTATTCGTGCTGAAAACAAAACTGATGTTGCTAATATAAGTGGGATTTTACCAAAAGGGCCTGAAGTGGGGAGAGTTCCCAGTTTTGTTCACAGGTGGGATTTTTTTATTCAATGTTTTAATTAAAACGGAAGTAGGACTATGCCCTTGTATCCTGGTTTCAGCTGGGATAGAGTTAACTGTCTTCCTAGTAGCTGGTACAGTGCTATGTTTTGAGTTCAGCATGCGAAGAATGTTGATAACACTGATGTCTTCAGTTGTTGCTAAGTAGCGTTTAGTCTAAAGTCAAGATTTTTTCAGCTTCTCAAGCCCAGCCAGCAAGAAAGCTGGAGGGACACAAGAAGTTGGCACAGAGCACAGCCAGGGCAGCTGACCCAAAGTGGCCAACAGGGTATTCCATACCATGTCATGTCATGCCCAGTATATAAACTGGGGGGGAATGGCGGTGGGGGATCACCGCTCGGGGATTAACTGGGCATCGATTGGCAGGTGGTGAGCAATTGCCCTGTGCATCATTTGTACCTTCCAATCCTTTTATTATTACTGTTGTCATTTTATTAATGTTATCATTGTCATTATTAGTTTCTTCTTTTCTGTTCTATTAAACCGTTCTTATCTCAACCCAGGAGTTTTACTTCTTTTCCCGATTTTCTCCCCCATCCCACTGGCTGGGGGGGAGGAGTGAGTGAGCGGCTGCATGGTGCTTAGTTGCTGGCTGGGGTTAAACCACGACACCTTGATAACAAATGAGAGCCTGGGAAAAGAAGGAAGCTTATTCTTGCAGAAATAAGTAACAAAACCACACTCTGATACCATACTATTTGAAGAAAAACCTGTTGCAAGAAAATAAAACGCACAATATATCCTCACATCAAACAAAGTCCTGGGACTCGAGGGCTTCAACCTGGAGCTTACACATGCGGGCAAATCGTTGGCAGAGCACAGTACAACTGGATTTTTTTGCTGCCTAGGAATGATTTATCGGGAGCCGTGGTGCAGACAGGTAAATATAGAAGCTTCGTGACATTTGATGAACCTTTCTGCAGTGCTGCTTTGGGACATGCAGAAAGCCCTTGGGCACAGCATGTACAATTGCAGGGACTGAGAAAGCACGGATACGGCTTTTGGTTTTACACACACTTGGCGGATCAAAATGCTTCAGAACAGCTTTTTTGCCCACTGGCGCTGTCTGCACCCCTGCTGTGAAGATGTTCCCCGTTTGGTTTTCTGATCCCCCTCAGGTAAGTCAGTCCAACGAGGCAGAGGGCATGGCCAGCGCCAGAGCGGGGATCCGTAGGCAGCGTTGGTACAGCTTTGTGCGGAGAGCCTGCGTTTCAGTGATAAGCTCTTGACGCAGAAGTGATTCAATTATCACCTCAGCTACCTAGATAGGCCAAATGGCTCATTATTTCAGTCGCTGTCATCCAAGAGCTGCGTGATGTTATGTTTCTGTACAGACCCAAATGGCCAAGCAGTGTTTCAAGCACTGAAGATGCAATCGCGTGGCCATTCCCATGAGTAGGATGTCAAGTGGGTGCTCCTATTAAACTATCACTTATAAAGCTGCAGATGCTGCCTTTAGCACTAAGGGTCCATTTTTTTCTGCCCATTTTGGCAGGGGATTCTCACGGCAGGCATGTAAGGTTTCTGTCAGACAAAGACTATGATGTTATGCCCAGTGGATGAGGCCTATTATTATCATCAAGACAACCAAAAGCATGCAAAAGCCCCAATCTCCCATCAAGTATGCAATGAGAATAAAATCCAAGCTCAAGCCAGAAATGGAAAAACTTTCCTTTCTTTTAATTTCCTTAAAGCTTTTAGTTTTATAGTTTTGACAAGAACAAGGGCACAGAAGTGAATGAGAAAGTCACATTCCAGTAACTAGCAGTAAAAGCAGCTATGTCAAAACTTTATTTCAATTCAAAGACAGATGAGACATTTGTCTTTGTGATTTCAACAGGGTATGTTGACACTTGCTTTTCCAGTCTGCTTTAAGAACCTGACATACCGGGTCCTTAAATCCTATCTCCTAAAAAGCTGTCCGTTGTTGCTGCAACATTCGTCATCTGTATTTCATCATAAAGGAACATGTTAATGGGAGGTCAAACTCTTCTTAGACTTGCAGAGTCAGGTCTTGCCATAGCAGAACTTTTCCTTGCAAAACCACAGGACTTCTCCCTGCAAAAATGGAGGACGCAAGGCCTCGCACAAAAGGACAAAGCCACCAGAGGAATTCAGAAGTCGGAGGTCCAGTATCTCTGCAGAAATATTGAAAGCATTTTTAAACAGCCTGTCATTAAACTACCAGGATCAAAAGGACATGCCTGGAAACCTTTTGATCCCTTCAGAAAATAACAAGCAACATGAGACAGTCCTAGACTTTTTTCCTAATTCGTTCCTTAACTTAAAACCCAGTAGACATAATTTTTAGGTATTAACAGTCCGCATTTTCACGGGACTAAGTTAAAATATGTCTTCAAGGGAAGACAGAAATGACTGTTCTTGAAATGCTGAGCAAGTCCACAAGTCCACAGACTTGCAACTATTTTCAGAATCTCCTTCCGTAGAAACTTCTACATATGCTAAATAAAAATAACTGTGAACTTAGGCTCTTGTACATCCTTTCACTGAACACATCCGACAGCATATTAAAAGTATTTGTCCTTGCAAAAGAAGAAAAGCAAAAGCTTTTTCAAATGCTTATATAGCAAGAAGAATTCTTAATTTATTCTGTTACTATAAATAAATTCAACTATATTTGCTGGTCTCCAAAAATATTAGAAAGGAACGTCCAGAAATAGTCTGTGCTGGATGAAATGTAATGATCTAATCAACATCTTTATCCCTGCATATGTATCCGAAGTGACGAAATTTCCAGTACTACACTGAAATAGCTCATAGAAAAGTGACTTAAGCCAAGATTCTCCTGAGATCTCCCTGCATGGGAGTTACTGCATTAGCCATCATTTTTTAACCCGTCGCTAATTAGGAAGATCTGGCCCTGCAGCCTACTGTTCCACGGCTGAGGACCTCCAAGGAATTGTATGATCCTCCTCCTCTTTATAGAGAATTTGCAAGGAAATACTGTACCTCCAACTTTCTTTGGCCACATCCCAAAGCACTTTGCTTCGTGGGGATTTCCAGGAGTGCAGTTCCACCCACTGCAGTGCTAACCAGGCGGCTGCAGCTGCCTTGCCATGCCCCTAGCAAGGGGGAAATAGGAGAGCAATTGGGAAGATGTTAACTGACATTGTTCCTGTAGCATTGAAAACCTCTCTCAAAATTTTGGAAAGTGCTGTTCTGGCTTGTATTTGGAAAACACTGTAACCTAGCACTTTTTATCCAGGGCTGGCTTTCTCTGCTGAAAAAGGGCTGTGTACTTCATCTCAGGGCAACCAACTGGCATAAAACATCCTGAGGTAGAAAACCACAGGGAAAACAGAATACCTCGGCCACTGTGGATCAGGGTTGCTGAGGCATCAGTTATTTACCTTGCTGTGGAATTAAAAGATAGGGCTTTACTGCTGATTTTTTTTTTTTTTTTTTTTTTTACTTTAGAATAACTCCTGTGCACTTGTTGCTCTAAGATAAGCACCCTTCAAAGTGAGAAGTAGTCATTACAGAAGATGCATGAATCCCATTCAAATACTGGTGTGAATGTTCCCTACAAAAAAAGAAATTTTACCACGTACCAATAACTTTCACTGTTCATTGACTTTTCACTCCTGTTTGGAGTTCAACGTCATACAAGTTAATTTTTAAATTTTTTTCATGCTTAAAAAGCAAGAGTGACCTAGTTTGTTGTACTTCTGACTTAACCATACCAAGAATTTCTGTGCAAAAGCTGCACAGACCGATTTAAAAATCCTTCAAGCTTTTAAGTGTATTTGTAAGCTGCTCTTATGTAGGCACTGCAAAATAATAATCATTCAAAAAGAGAACTCTATAATGTTGTGATATACTTTAAGTTCAAAAGGTGCTTTAAAAACAAATAGACTTTCTACTTTACAGCTGTTGGCAGAGCACTTTAAATCAGTGAGAGGATCAATTTTAAAATAAGTTTTAAGATAATTTTTAACTTACAGGCCAAGTGTATCAGGAATATTTGTTCTCATACAAAGGCAGACTTTCAACAGAACAGTTTTGATACAATTTCTGTTTGTGAGATCCCTTACCACAGATCAGCAAAAGTCATGAGGGTGTAAAAACAGGCTCTCTTCTCCCCTTCTTCTTGTAGTCTGCCTGTAAGCTTCCACTTGCCACAGCAGGCAGGAGAGCAGACTAGCTGGATTTTTGCTCCAGCCAAGCAGGAACAGTTGTAATTGTCATACCAGAACAACGCTGCATCAGTTTTGCATGGGTTCACGTACCCAAGAGTCAGCAGGCCACAAACTTAAAGCAGTTGTTTACATGAATCTCTTCACATGTAATCTAGTTTCATCTTTCTCAGGCTATACCTGATAGAAACACAGTTTGGTCCTCCTGGTGAGCTACTGCCAGATGGACTAAATGACGTGTGCTGAAGGCCATTGGGCTGGAAAACAGGAAGTTTTGACTTTTACCGTTAATGGATGTGCAGCATACCCAGCGTACATGAATTTTCTGCTATCCTTCAGCTGAAATGTGCGGCTAGCAATTAATTGTTGATTGCTGTGGGACACATATCTCTCAGCCTCAAATGGATTTGGAAACAGTGTGTGTTCTGCCTGCTGTTCCGCAGAACGGGATTTGGGGATTTCTGGTCTGGCTGGCAGGGCATGCGGAATAGAGCAGTTCAGTGAGGAGATAGAGGTAGGTCTGCACTAACAGCCAGACACCCCGTCCTTGGGGCATTGACCCAGTATGCGAGACCCTGGGTCAAGTCCCTGTGATGGGACTGAAAACTGAAATTGGATTTTCTGGATCTGATGCATTTTAGCCATCACCTATTTCTACTTTCCTGCTCTGGGTCTGACTAGACATGCCATTCTGAATCACAGAACACTCTCCTGGGAGAATTTTAGTCACGAAAAATACATTCCAATGAAAAAATTCTGTTTTGACACACTGGAATTTTGTCACGTACACAACTTAGAGACTTAAGCAATCTCTACACAGCTTAGGAATTCTGGCTGAAACTATGAAAGTTTGCATGTATCTGCCCATGTAAATCAACCGACTTTTCCATCTCCATCTTACCACAATTCGGAAGGGCAGTGGCATCAGGCTACCAAGCGCAGAACAGACAGTGACTGCTGGCCTCTCGATGGGAAGCCACCTTCCCCCAAAACTCCTGCTCTGGAGGGACAGCTTTACTGGAGAAAGGAGGAACGGGTGGGATGGGTGAAGTGGTCTCATGCCAAATCACTGATTTCTTACTGATTTGTTAAGGCTGATCAGGAAGTCTTATGACTGGAGTAATAGGGAAGTTCAAAAAGGACAGTTAAATTTCCCCTTTGTACGTTCACTAGCTCAAGCTAAGGCAAGCTGCTGCAAGACAAGCGGGCAAACACTGAGTACTACTAAGAAACCTGAAGTGAGTGAGGAGCTTCATTAACTGCACTCAGGATTTTATTTTGTCCCCTGGAAGAACCGTGCCTTCTTTTAAGTAAAGAGTACTTTACTCTTTCAGTAAAGAGTACTTCACTTTCTGTACCCAGAAACCCTGAGCAAAATCTTTACATATTGTCCACATCTGGGAGAATATTTAAACTCTCAGAAGGTATTTACTTCAAGTCCATTCTTTCTGCTGTGTTCCAGAGCATCCCCTTGAAGGTGGTTCTGCCTGTCTTATGGCTAACAAAACAGAAACTAGGGTGGCTGTTGTCAGTATTGAGAGGCAAATTCACAGGCAAGGTGTTGGGGGTGTCAGTGTAAAATTAGCAAGAGTATAAAAATTTAATGAGTAAGAATGCCTTTGGCCACTAGATGGTGTATAGATTCTGCCATTTAAAATCTTAGTTGTTGAAATAAAAGATGTTAAGAGCTGTTGAAGAGCTCAGATCTAATTATAACTCACTTTGGCCCTCTTGGCATAACCTAGGTCAAACTCAGCTAAATGAGCGGTAGGCAGACCCTTGCCAAACAGCTGTTTAAAGTCTCCTTTTAGCATGCTAGCCAGAGCCCAAATCACAGCATCCCCCACTAGAATTAGGATTTATCTACTTCTTTAATCATTAGGCTATAGAGACATGATTGCTTGTGCTCCCTCTCCTCATCCAAACACATTTTACATTCTGGCTGCAAAAAAGAACAATTCTGTAGAAGGGACAGTAAGAACTCAAGGGTGGTGCAACCTCCTTGCCTTCCTTTAATCTTACTTGCACACTGGAACAAAATTACTCCTCCTCTTTGACAGATGGGCAAATAAATTACTTGACAGCATAAATGAAAGCATCTTCTCTCAGAAGAGGACTACAGGGTGGAGGTGCTTCTCTGCAATCTTCCATTAGGTTGGTCCGAGGGAGGGGGAAGGAGTAACAAGAACTAAGATGGGCACTGTAACTGAAGTTGCTCTGAACTCAGGGTGTTTTATTTAATCTAGCCCATTGTTTTTACGTATCAGCAATGACAGGCTGGTCAAAGCGCTATCCTTCAACCACATGACAGTTGCTCTACAGGAAGCAATGATCCAAGGATAACAATTCTTATTTGTGCAGGCAGAAGGCCCGAGTGGTTGGAAGCATGCATAAAAGGATAAAGAGGAGGACTCCCAATGGCTATTATTAGGTATCTGATCCAAACCTTAGGAATCCTGGCTCAGCTATCAGTCTGTAGGCGAGAGAGCCACTGTTAGGGTAAGAGTTCTCTCAATTACTGCAATCTACATTTGCTTTACAGTGTAGGGGTTAAACTCTTTAAAGATTTTTTTGCTGGCTGGCATTGCTTAAGCTTGATGTCTCCATCCTACCTCTCTCCTAGGTTGATGCCCTTGGTGAGTTTATTAACAGATTCTTATGGCAATGCCATACTTCCCCGCCCGTGGTGAGACACGTCAATCACTTTTGGTCCACGTGTCTCCCCTGTCAGGGATGAACTTGCTGCGGTCTCATTACTGTAAATGACAGCAGAACGGTCAGGCTGGCGCGCAGCAAGGGCACAGGGGTTGGCCAAGATCCGCTCGCCCCTTGCCACCCCACAGCGCGCACACGCAGCCTCCACAGAACGCCTGCCGAGCACCACGGGCAGGCTGCCCCGCAGCAGCCCCCGGCCTGGGGAACTGCCAAGTTCGTCAGCGCCCGAGCCAGAGGCCTGGGCCCGCCGGCATCACGCCACCAGCTTGACTCACAAAACTACCACAGAAAATGCCCCCCGCCATTAAAAACATCCTTCCTCAGAGATCCCGGCCTTCCTCCTCTCATTTCGGGCACGCCGCCTAGGCCTCTTGCCTGCGTTTATTCGTCATCCACGTAAAGCCCCGACAAATGCAACCCGCCGGCGGAGGTGCTCCCCGGGCACAGGCGGGAAGGGGCAGCCCGCTTCTCTCAGGGGCGCCTGGCCGGGGCTTGCGGGCACACCCCGCTTCCCGAGCCCCCGTCGGTGCGCGAGGAACCGCCACAAAACCGGCGACGCGGCGGCACGGGGAAGCTGCCGTTCCCCCCCACACCCCTCCGCGAAGCTGGGCCCCGGCTTCCCGGCCCGCCGCCTCACGGACCGCGGGCGAGGGGCTCCCCCCGGCGGCCGCTCGCGCACCCCGCCTCTCGCGAGATCTCCCCGCGGGGCCGCTCCCAAGCTGATGAGGCGGGGACGGGGCGAGGCGCCGTGACGTGGAGGTTGGCGCGTCCCGGCGGCGGCGCGCGCGGGCGCTGTGGGCGGCCGTTTCTTCCCCGGGGCGGCGGTTTAACGGACCGCGGGGCGCGCGGCCCCTGCGCCGCGCGGGAGGGAGGGAGGGAGGGAGGGAGGAGAGCGGGGCGGTCGCGTCGCCGTCGCCGTCCCCGTCCCCGTCCCCGAGGCGCTCCGCCCGGTGTCCGTCCCGTGTCGCGCCCCCCCCGCCCCCGGAGCGATGATGGCCGCGGCGGCCGACCTGGAGTCCTCGCTGGAGCTGAGCCTGACGAGCAGCGGCGCGGTCGCCGGCGGCGGGCTGCCCCCCGCCCGCTCCCGCATCTTCAAGATCATCGTCATCGGGGACTCCAACGTGGGGAAGACGTGCCTCACCTACCGCTTCTGCGCCGGCCGCTTCCCCCAGCGCACCGAGGCCACCATCGGCGTGGACTTCCGCGAGCGCGCCGTTACCATCGACGGCGAGCGCATCAAGGTACCGCCGGGACGGGGCGAGAGGGCGGGAGCGGGGATCGGCCCCCTCCCCGCCCCCGTGAGCGGGCCCTGCGAGAGCCCCGGGCGAGGCCGCCGGCGCTGGGAGCGCTGCCCGGTGCCGGCCTCCGCCCGCCCTGCGGGCCGGCCTTACCCCCCTCCCCCGACCCAGCTGCTGACAGGAGGGAGCGGGCCGGGCCTGGTACGGCGGCGGCCGGGAGAGCGGGAGAAGCGGGAGGAGAGGAAGATGCGGGTGCTGACGGGCCGGGGCTGGTGAGCCTCTGCCAGCGCCTGCAGGGCCTTCCCTCCGAAGGCCCGGGGGGTCGGCGTGAGGACTGGGCATCGCGGTGGCCCTGGCAGGTGTGGTGCTGCACGGCAGGGTTCGTAGGCTCTCGTGTCACGCTTCCATACCCCAGAAGTGCACTGTGGTTGGGTCGCGTAGCCGGTAGCCTCGGCTGTGTCTGCTCTACAACTTCGTTTAAAGCTACTTTGCCTTGCTTCTGGTGGAAATAGAATTCCTGTGCAGGTTTCTGTGATGGTGAAGAATTCCCACCGTAGGCCAAACCTTTGCACAGCTTTTGGCAGGTGTTGATCGATAACTACTCCTTAAAATGGACTTCTAGGTAGATGTCTGTCTTACCAGTATTTTAGCGTTGGCCGTGCCCAGCGTCAGTAGCTTGTTGCCTTCCAGAAATTCTGCTCCTGTGTTTGTCAAGAATCACACTTAATTGGTTTAACCTTCAAGTCCAGAAAGCTACGCAGATGCCACTGTCAAGAGCGTTTTGCTTTAAAAATATCCCCTTAAGAAGAAATTGAACATCTTTCAGGAGCGAACTGCTGTGTCAGTGATAGCAATGTGTTACAACTTCTGATTTTTTTTTTTTTTTTTTTTTTTTTTTTTTTTAGGGTTCTGTTAAGATTGCTGCATGTTTAGGCAAATGGGGTACAGAACTGGACAGTGACAGGTTGGATACCTAGCTCACATTTGACTGTTGGTCTTTATTCTGATTATAGGTTTAGCTGAAGCTTAGTCTTACAAAACTAAATTTAGTGAAAACTTGGATAGGAGGAAAAACAAGCTCTTTTCCCTTCTCTGCACTGTAAAGCAAATTTTTAAAAGTATATGAAATATACCTAGTCTGCCTCGTAGATACATAAATGCCAGTGGTGATCCTAACAGTCATTTGCAGATTAGACTCCTAGCTGCTTACAAATGCAGTTTGTTTAATAGGTGTAACATGGTTTTAAACAGAATCCCCTTCTACTTTGGTATTACAGTTTGTTTCTATGAGCAAAGTTTAATAATGGAGTAACAGTAGACTTGGAATTGTACTTTTGCATTTATTACCACTGGCTTTTGTAATTACAGCTTACAGTAATTACAGCTGAAAGCTATAGTTTTTTCCTTGCTTACTGATTAAAGAAATTGTGGAGGGCATATAAGTCCATTTGCTTTCCTTCTCTTGTGGTTTTTTTTCGCCTCATATCCTTCCTTTTAACTAAAAAAGAAAAATGAGTAAGAGGCTTTGTTACACTTTTTCTTTATAAAACCATTGAATAGCACTTCTTTGGCTAACAGCTGAGATTTGTACTCCTTGGTCTGTTGCTATCCATGACGGAGGAGAGAACCTCCTGAGGGATGTCTTCTTGTCAGCACCATCTTATTGACTGGCATTTTCACCACCTCTGGATTATGCCTGGCCGTTGTTGGAGAGAAGTGAAGAATATAGCCTAATCCACAGTTCTGAGATGCTTTGCATAGGTTATTGTGCCATTTTGTTATATATGTTGTGGTAGGTTGTTTTGCTGTTTTCTTGAGAATATTACCTGTTGAATATACCAGTTCTGGTTGAGGGAGGCGGAGAACCAAAGGGGGCTCTTTTGAGAGACATTGTTTTATGGGAAGTTCTGTTTCAGCTTTAAAAGGAATAAACATCATTATGGCCAGGACTCTAGCTCTTGGGGGGATGCTGTGTGTCATCAAGTATGCACCAGTTTGGGGCTTTTTGCCACCTCCTCTCGCTCATCTTCACCTTTCTTGCTTGTAGCAGTGAGCTCCAGCAATGCCTGTTGAACCAGGAAGGAGAGAAGCTCAGCTGAATTGAATTACTGCTGTTCTTGCTGTGCCCTGAGGGAATTTTTCCTCTTGCATTGAAGGAGATTATAAAGTAGTGTCTTCTCTTTCTCTCTTCTCCCTTCCCCCAGCCAGCTGGATGGTCATTCTTGTGCTGCTACAGTACCGAGCGTTTCCCTCGCATCTGGAAAAATGCTGTGTCATTGGCAGGAACACGAGCACAGTTCTTCTTGCCGGGGGTCTCCCACACAGGAGTTATGTAGAATTCCAAGACGTAGGGGCAAGTGTATTCCTTTGTAGCTTGTACAGTAGGCTAACAGCTTCGTATGAAACACCGAAGCCTAGATGTGGTGAATAAATCAAGATTTTCCACAAATTAATTTTTTGCATTCTAAATTTTCCTCTTCCTACATTGATCTAAGCATTGAAAATCGAAGAAAACAATGATGTCACTCTTTAGTGACCTACATTAAAAGAGCAAAGGATGCAAATGAAATTCAAAGAAGAAAGTCCAAACATCATGTTCTATATCTTTGAGCTCTTCAAGTTGGGTTCTTTTTTTTTCCCATATCTTGTCAAAGGACGCATTTTATCTTTATAAAGGCCAGTTATGTTTTTACCAGCGTGTTATAAACCACTCATGCTGAGGGAGTCCTTGTTTAGAAAACAGCCTCTCTGGATCCACAAAAAGGAGTCAGAAGGTGGGAGGTGATAGCTGAGTCAATATATTTAAGTACCATTTGTCTTTCGTAGGGAGTGTGATGAAGTGATTCTGTCCACAGTTTTATTACCTGAATTATGCTGTTAAACCAAGTTTTCAAATCACACGTTTTAAAGCGCTATTATAAAAAATGTGCTCCCTTGAAGATGGATGGTATTGAGCTAATAATGAAACAGTAATCTTAGATGTGCATTGATGGATTAACATTATTAACATGAACGTTTTCAGTGTTGTTTTTCAGTGGAGCAAATATTGGGGGGGGGCAGAAATGGAATGGTCTCCTCAAGTTCACCTGGTAAGAGGAAAAAAGCAACTTCTAAAGTGTGAAATTTTCAATTGTGGGGAAGGATTTGCCTCTCACTACAAATGATTCCATGCCAAGAATATTAACATTTTTAATTTGAGATAATAACCCTTCAAGCTTGAAAGCTGCGTCTAAATAAAATTTAGGAGGAACTGTAGTTCAAGCTGAGCTTTGAAGATATGTTTACCTTTAATTTAATTTCCCCTTCTCTACCCAAGGCTGGCAATAGACTTGCGGATCTGTGCTTGACTGAAGCATGACTGATTTCTGCTCTGTGAATGAGGTGGGGAGAGAAGTATAAGCTCACAGCTGCCTGTGAAAATGAGCTCCCTCTTTTTACATTAATTTGATCCAGCATTTTCCAAGATTATCTATAGTGATTCCTTAACATTATGTTGTCTGACCGTAAGGATTACTTAAGTCTGTGCTTCCTTCTTTTCTCTTTGATTTGTCAAATTCCAAATTAATGAGAATTTTCCATAAGTCTCTTGATATTTTCATAATGAGTCTTCATAATGTTTTATACGTACATAGAACTAGAAGTATCTCTCACCTGGGTAGGTGAATTAATCTTACCCAAACTTAGGTGCCCATATTTAATCTGATTGTCTAGACTGTTTTTTTAACAGACCATGGAGATGCAGTCAATTGTGTTTAAAGTGTAATACCATTGGCAAAAAGCGGATATTTGCTCTAAAATGAGATGGATTGCAACTGACTACCATTTTCTGCGATCAAAGGGTAGGGTGACTTGCCTTGCTTTTCTTAATAATCTTAATGACTCTTTTAGAAGCAGCACATAGATCTTTGTAGGTCTGTGGATCAGAAGCTGCAGATAACTGGACTAGGCTACAGAAGCCAAGCTGTTCTGATGTTCTGTAAATTCTTAGTTCCCCTGATGAAACCAGTAACTGCCATTTTCACCTGCTCCAATCTGAGTTTTTCTCGAGGATGGGTGACCAGGGTTGAACATAATATTGCCGAAAAAGTCACACCATCCTGAAACATCACTTATTCTTTTTCCTTCACTCTATCACACTAGTGATTCATAATGTCCTGTGATTGACTCGTGTATCTGGATCATCATCCGTGTTAATAATTTCTAAACTGATGAATCCTGTACTTACAGGAAAAGTCTTTATTATTAGTCACCGTTATCAAGACTTGCATCTGCTTCTATTCAGAAGTTTCACCCTATTTCTACTGTTCTAGCTTTCAAAAAAAATTTGATGTGACACTGTAATCCTCCTCTCTATCAGTGATGGACCTTAGCTTCTAGCCATAAGCAAATTTCCCTGGCACTTGGGCTTCCTTTTTTTTAATATCAAAGTCACTGGTAAAAATGGTAAACAAGGCAACTTTCAAGACACTTGCAATTTCTAAATAAGTTTTACTGAAACATTTGGATCAAAGGAATGCAGAACTATGGTAATGGGAGAACGAGTTCATCAAGGGAAGATATAGTCTGTACCTGTCATGAGAACAGATTGAATTTTAAATTTTACCTTCATGGTTTACAGAACATTTAAGATTCCTTGAATTCTGAGTCTGAAAAAAACCTCTCCTTTTGTTCCCAGGGAGGAGACATTTCTTTCTGACATTTTCTGCTCAAAAGTAAAAAGCTGAAGTACTAATCAAACTGCCCCAGCCGTCAGGGATCAGCTGTACAGGACAGACAGGAAGCTAGGACTCAGGTTGGATCCAAGAAATTGAATGTTGTCTTTCAGTGTTAACACCATCACTAAGGTGTGTGTGATAAGAGCCACACACTAGTTTATTTCTTACAGTGTACAGTTAATCTAGCATTGTAGGTGAACTGGCTCTGACTGCTGTATATTGCAGTCCCATGTCTCCTGGAGAGCAAATTTGTTAAAATATCACTGTGTCTGATAAGTGCACAATTCTGTAGTGTACTCTATGCATCTGAGTACTCCAAGCTTCCATTATACCAGGATGATCGATGCATTTAAAGTTTTTTATTATTGCTTACATCTGCTTGTGCTTGCTTCAAGGCTTGTTTTGTTTTGTTTTAATCTGGACCCGAGAAGTTTGAAAGCATCTCAGTTGTTCTGAGTGGTTTTTTTGTCTGTTGCACTGACTAGGCTTCAAACAAATATGTTCGGTCTATTTAGGATAGAATGATGTGTACCTGGAAACAACAGTAGCATGCTAAGCTAACAGGGAGTTTATGCTTCCCCCCCCCCCCCCCCCCCGGCCTTTTATGCATGCTTTGATACTACAAATCACAGTATGGTCCTAGTTTAAGCATTAAGTAAGCTTAAGTTAGAGGTTCATCACAGGAGGGTTTGATTCCAATAGATAAACTGCAGAGAAAGATTTCTTTGTCCTGTTTTTGTTGGTGGTGGTGTTATTCATGCATGGTTTGATTTCTTCCTACTTTTATATGGTACCACAATAGGCAGTTAACTTCTGGCTAAGAACAAAACTTTAGGGGAAGATGATGTTATTTTTGGCAATAAAAAAATCATGTCAGCTGAGAGTTGTGCTGTGAAATAATACATGTTGTTTTTCAGATAAAAGTGGTATCATCAGACTTCAGGATTTGTTTTTGTAAAAGTCTTTAAAAATACATGCTCCAGTAAACTTTCAGAAATTTGCATTTGTAATCAAGTTGCATCATCGTTTCTTCCTGGCTTCAGTTCTGAGCAGCCTTGAAAGCAAAAGTTTTTGAAATTGTGTAAAAGCAACAGTTTTCTTCAGCACAAACTTTTCAGTATGATTAATTCAGAAGAGTGGATTTATGTGATCGTGTGACTCCCCTAGCTACAGGTGATTTGTATTATTTTCCAACATGAGTAATAAAACATTTTTTTTCTCTCGTTGTCTTTCCTTTTTCAGATCCAGCTATGGGATACGGCAGGCCAGGAGCGCTTCAGAAAGAGCATGGTGCAGCACTATTACAGGAATGTACATGCTGTTGTGTTTGTATATGATATGACAAACATTGCCAGTTTTCACAGTCTGCCATCATGGATAGAGGAATGCAAACAGCACCTTCTTGCCAATGATATACCACGGATTCTTGTTGGAAATAAATGTGACCTGAGAAGTGCTATTCAGGTACCTACGGACTTGGCCCAGAAGTTTGCTGATACTCACAGTATGCCATTGTTTGAAACCTCTGCCAAAAACCCCAATGACAATGACCATGTGGAGGCCATATTTATGACACTGGCTCACAAGCTTAAAAGTCACAAGCCATTAATGCTTAGTCAACCCCCAGATCGCGATGAAATACATATAAAGCCTGAACCAAAACCTGCCATGACCTGCTGGTGTTAAATCATGTTATTATCAGCTATCACCTTGTCTTGTTTGCAAATGCTTCAAAATTACGATCTTGGCAAAGTTCCAGGTTTTGGTAGCAGTTATAGCGAATCTCTTTGGCACTTTAATGTGGTTGTTTTTTGTGTTTTTTTTTTTCCTGGTGTGGATGTGCCCATCTCATGTTCTTGCACTTTGTAACTGTACTTTCTGAATTACTGAAGTTTCACTATAAATATATGGGAAAGTAAACTTTCAAGTGAAGTTTTGACAAAGCAATTCTACTTGAGCTCTTGCTGCCTGAGATTGTTTTCATCATTTGTGGTAAGGTTATAAATAGTAAGCCAGTTTTTTGGTTGCTACTTGCATTGGAATAATGTAGGAGAAGGTGTTTTGTGACAGCCAGATAGCTTGATTTTTGGGTCAGCGAGCAGGCAGATTTTTGGTGTATGAAGGAATATTTGGTGACTGCTAGCAAAAAAAAAAAAAAAAAAAAAACAAAACAGGACTGTCAGATAAAGTTTGGGCTGCCAGTGTAGGTGCAAACTGCTAGCTTTTGGCTTGTCATTCCACTGTAAACTTTGTCTGTTTCTTCATGGCAATGGTAAGAGAATTGACAAACTTGTCCCTACCTCTAGACAATTATTTGATACTTAAGACTTCATTAATTTTTCATAATTAGCATGTAAAAGTAAACTATGCATTCCTTCTTACGGAAAGTACTGTAGCACAGGATTTGGGGTAAATTTGGGACTATAACTGTCCATAACTGCTCTGACCTTACTGAAACTTCAATGAGGACTTATTTCTAAAGATGCTGTATTGGAATTGAGTGTCCCAGGGTAAGTAAAAACAGATAAGTAAATAAAGGATTGAGTGAAGTTGGCAAAAGCATACTGGTTTTCAAAGGTAGGGATTTCAGAGGATTTTGGTGATAATGAATGCTTTTCAAATATCTTGGAAAAAGCTTTTTACAACTAACTTGCTAACATATTTTAGGGATAGAAATGCTTAGGACAAAATGTTAGGAATATGGGACTTTCTAAAAATACTTCTGAATACAAAATAAATAGATCTTGAAATATGGAGAGAATCTGCCAAATACATCATCTGTTACAGATTTTTGAGCTACAACCTGCTTGTGTAATGTCGTGTCTCTATGGGGGGGCATCCTTGGCATTTCTAATGTGAGTTAGTAATGTGTTGGGTCAGATGAGGGAAATTACTCCTCTAGAACCTTGTGTGTTCTCATAACTGCAGCCATTTTATTTCAGTTCTGTCTGAAGGTCAAGTTTCATAATAAAAATGGTGCTAGGTTGCACGTAATTACATAAAGTGAAATGTAAGCCATGGAACACAATCTGTGACTTCATATACCATGTCAAACAATGTTTTGTGACTTAGTTTTTAAAGGAATTGACGTAAAAATGAAGATTTTTGATTTGCAATGTGTAGTGTGTGATACTGACTGGAAACTACGAAAGGGCCAGTTCAGAAGCTGCGACCCTAGTGATCACATTAGAAACAAATTATTGAAACACAGTAACTAATATTATTTAAACTATTACAATTAATAAGGTGTAATTCTATTGCAAGTTATACTGACAAAAGAAAAATGCATTGACTTTTTTCTAGATTTAGAAAGAGCATTCAATTTGGTCTAATATGATTAAGATGCTTTAAAAGAATCTAAACAAAAGGTAGTATTTTTTCCTGTATAAAGCTGCTACAACTGTGACAGTAATTTTATTTAGGAAACATTTGTAAAAGGGAACTTTTGTATTCACTCTGAACCTTACACGACTAGAATTTGGTTTACAGTCCTTTCAGAAACAATCAGCTTTTTAACACTAGTGTCCTTAATGATTTTTTAAGAAAAGGATTGATCTTAAATTTATGTGTATACTATTGTAAATAAATATGGTTTACAGTCCTCTTGGACAATTTGTTTTTCACTCATGTCCTTAATCCTTTTTCTCAAAAGGAT
Source organism: Astur gentilis (assembly GCF_929443795.1). Classification (NCBI taxonomy): domain Eukaryota; kingdom Metazoa; phylum Chordata; class Aves; order Accipitriformes; family Accipitridae; genus Astur; species Astur gentilis. The sequence continues at coordinate 19,924,759 of NC_064891.1, forward strand.
CCATCTTAACTATTTGTATAATAAGTATGTCAGCAAATGTTGGGTTTTTGTTTGTTTGTTTTTAAATTAAAAAAACAGAATGAAGAATTCCAAAGTCAGTCAGTCAGGTTAGGGGTTGAGGTAAAGGAAATTATGTAGCTACAATGTTACTGTTAAATTTGATATCAACCATCTGCAAATTTGTTAAGCTTTATGTTATTCACAACCTGTAAATAAGGGCCCTCGTCATTAAAACTGTGTGGAAGCAATGTTTAAGTATGTAATTTCATCTTCAGCACAAAGCATGTTTTAATGGTTCTGCCATAAAGGTAATGTGGTTATTAATGCAGGATTCAGTATGCTTCCTGGCTTTCAGTGGTAATGTTCTGCCCACAAAATTGATGTCAAAATTACTGAACACTTTGTATATGTATTTTCACTTTACCAAATTGTAAAGTTGGGTTATTTTGTATGTGTTGGGGGGAGGGCAAGACACAATCCCAGCGACCTAATAAACTGGCTTTGCCACAAACTGTTATCACTTGTTTTCGATAATTGTGCTAGGAATTATGATATAATTTCTTATGGTAAATTCCATTAAAAAAAACCCCTATCAGCGAGAAGAAGGAGTTCTAGTTTCTGTATGTGTGGGTTACAGTTTTGTGGAAGACTGTCACAGTACTTGGACTACTGTCAGTGCTTTCTTGCGATGACTCTGAGCTGTGGCAGCCACCTGATGATTCAGAGGCATGTTTGGGATTTATTTCAGATTCCAGAAGACTGGGAAGTGATACAACAGTTTTAAAACTAGGAACTACTGCCCCTTGAATGTATGTCAGGATGCTAAAGGAGTCTTCTCCACTACTCTTCTCTTAGTCTCACCTCATGTTCAGAAATAAAAGCTCTAAACTTCACATACAAGTGGGATTTCTGTGTTACCTCAAAAGTCAGTCTCGCAGGTTTCCCTATGTGTATGAATGCACATGCACAGCAAGGCTTCAATTCCAATTAAGCTGGCTTTTTGGTAAATATCATAGCCCTTTCCCCACAAAGGAACTCTCAAATCATTTGTGTTATATACCGTTTCCCTACTGTCCTAGTTGTGCTCCTCTTCTAGTTCCACACTTAATAGTGTATTACAAACACAAAGGAAAAACACGTTTAGAGATTATTTGTGTCTTTAAATATGATTGCAGTCATCACCACGCACACAGGCCAATAATTCTACTGAATGATTAAAAACATGTCCGTGTATACCCTCTGCTTTTGGACACTGGGAATGAGCAGAAGGGACCACGGTAGACGACCAACAGTGCGATGCAGTTGTGAGCCCTTGTCCTGGATTGATACATCAAACCGCTTAGGAGGGAAGCGACTTTCGAGTTAGGAAGGCAAGAGGCCAACATACAAACTCTAGATGTGTCCTAGTGTTCATGCATATACTTGCTGGACATTAGGGTTTCCTTGTTGTTTTGGGTTTTTTTATGTCTCATGTCTTCATCATGATGCTATAGCCAAGAAGGATCAGAATACATGGGGATTTTACGTATACTGTAATCTCACCAAAGCAAAAAATTGCTGATCCAGTAAGGGGTCTAAAGTACATAGTCATTAAAGAATTTGAAAGATTATATAGCTCCACCCTTGTCATTTTTTTTCCAGCTTTATAAACCCATAGTTTTAAAGGACGGCTTTCCGGATGTAGTGAGAGTAGATGAGGACCCCTAATTAGAGTGTTATCTTTCACTTCAGTCTTATTTCATCTCTAAAGTATGGCTCAATGATCTAAGAATAAGTTAAGTTCTGACTTTGATGGAAGGGAGTAACGTGGGAGTCCATACAAGAGTTAAGGTAGAGGCAGCCCTGCCTCTTGCTCCCTCTTTGCCCTTTACCACCTTCCTCTGCCACGCACAGGGGCTTTCCCACCTGGAATCTGCAAAACCGGACGGCAGTAAAAACATCAGTAACTGTTTTCCCTGAAACACCGCAGCTTTGCGTAAAGACAAAACTCATCAGTGTCATGCTTGCCTATGGCTTTGAGCACTCTTGGACCAAAAATTGCTGGTTTTGTCTTTGTCTTCCCCAGCATTTGATCATGTGCTGGGAGGGCAGCTACTCTGTTTTTCAGCTGGTCAGAGAGTTGTGATTCATCCTGTATGATGCAGCACAATTTTCATCTTTAAATTGTAACCCTGCACTAACATTTTCCCTGACTGATCATCTGCTAACTTGCTGCTTTTATAAATTCATTGGCAGTCATATGCCTTCTCCCCTCGGTGAATGTTTTCACTTCCATGTGAATATATAGTTCTAATGGTCTTTTATTTTTTTTTTCCCAGAGCCCTGCTTTCAAGGCCATTGACCAATGTTTCATAGCATCTCAATTCCCAGATTAAAAAGTAGAGCCACATGTCATTTTGAAGTAATAGTAATGTTACTTTTAAAATGGCAGTCTCGTTTCCTATGCAACTCAACACAAACATGTAATCTTAAATCTGAAGCTGTAGATAACATTAGAAATGGGCATTACTCTAGGACTCAGGAAAAAAAACCCCAAATGCTATTTTGAGTTTGAGGGTTGGTTGGGGGGGGGGGGGGGAGGGTGTCCATCTGTTGACACTGGAGGCCCAAAGGAGGCCTTTCATTCAGCCAGCTGAACGCGAGGGCTGTGAAGAGACATTGAGGAGGAAAGAATTGCTGCTGGTTTCCAGTGATGTCCTGGAATTCGCTGGGCTCTGTACAGCCTCCCAGCTACAACATCAGCGTCGCAGAGGCTGACACCTATTCAAGCACTTGCTGAAGGCAGCTCCTTGTAGTTCAGGAAGATATTTCCAGAGCCCAAAGGCAGGCACATGTAAAAGCTGCTACCCATCCAGGGACACTGACTGGGGTGCATAATCCTGCTCTGTGCCCATATTACCTACACGTATGGTTTTCTGCCTTTGCTGAATCACCTCTGGTTAATGTGAATCTTGAATGATAGAATGCTTAGTTAATCATTTAAAATGAATGAAAAGCAAATTTCCCAGCAAAACCAACGATCATTTCAAGGAACTCATAATCCTCTCCCCATCCTGTTCTTCTCACCCCTGAAAACCAACCCGGGGTTGATGTAATGTGACTGAAGCCTGGGGTCTCAGGTACAGTGGTGATCACTGACCACAGACATGGCTTGTAGTGGCAACTAAGGGCAAGGATGTCAGATAGAGTCGCCGAGCAAGCAGGCTGAGTAGTGCACACACGATTTCAGTACCAGCAGAAGTGGTCCAGGCTTGGGCTGCGCTCACCTCAGTGGAAAAGGCTGTTTGGTGCCTCTAGCTACAGCAGACATAGCAGCTTCACCCCCCTCCAGCTCAGAAAGCAACCCAGCAGTTAACAAATGTGCTGCTTTCCCCCTCTCCCCTCCCCTCTTTTTTTTGTTGGGTTTTTTTTTTTTTGGGGGGGGGGGGGGGGGAGGTAGCAGAACTTGCAACTCGCTTTACTATCAGGTGTATGAGAGCTGGTATTGCCAGCACCAAACATTCAAAAAGAAGTAGCCTGTTCTCTCTTCACCAAAATTAATTATGATAAAATTGGTTTTGAAATAAATGGACAATCTTAAAACAACAACAACAACAAAAACGGTGAGGTGGGGCACATGTTTTGGATTCCTGTCTGCTTGCATCTTATTTTGAAACCTGGTGCACTTGGGTCTCACGGTCTGTGTTTCCATTAAGAGGTGGAGTTCAAAAACAGACTTTGTTTACACATTTAAAACTAATAACAACCACCCCATCAGAATCTTCAGGTAGTTACTTGCTCCCAGAGAATCAAGGAAAAGCAACTGTATTTATTTGACAACACTGAAGAGCTCAAGGCGCCTCTCTCTTCTTTTATCTGCCTGTCATAATCCATCTTTCTGTCAGGTGCTGCTTTAAAACAAGTAACTCTCGTTAGAGCACTGCAGTCCTGCCTCTATGTTTGCGTGTAAAAGCAGTACATTCGATCGTCAGATCTTCATTTTGGAAGATAATGGTGGGTTTTTTTCTTTCTACTAATACTAATGTTTTTCAGTAGGAGGTATACAGAGTGTCAAATTCAAAAAAAAAGGATAAGTGTTGTTTTTCTAACAGCTTATAAGCTTTTTTTTTAATAGACTTTCTGTTTCAGATGCCATTGAACCCTTGAAAATCAGAGAAGTGTTGCATAGATCTAGCCATAAGTAGACAAAATCACAATGGTAAAATCACAACATAGAGCCTCTGTGATTACAGCCTGTATTTTTCATGCACGCGTGCATACACACGTGCACACACACACACACAGAGGTATTAAATAAAAAGGAAGAGGCTACTAGTGTGAATGTGAGCATATGAAGAGTCATAAGACCATGATCTTAGCTCAGTACTTCCTTTTTTAATTATTTTTTACTGTTTGCATTGCTCCTTTGAAAAGGTCACAGGCAGAAAAAAGGCTCTGTTGTGAGGCAATATGGTAAACTCCCTCTTAATGAATATTTTTAGTTATTTACTTTCGAAAACATCACACTGTGCATCTAAAAATCACATGTCGTAAAGCAGCGGCCGTGTTTGAAGATGGTTTTTCCTCTCCCATGTGGCCTGATGGAGTTTTGGTCGTCACTTTGAGTGCAGACACCTGGAGCTGGAGAGGCTTTCCTTCAGCTCTCTTATTTTCCCCCCTCCCTATGTGGCAGCAGGCTAACATCAGGATGTCAGTAATGCTGAATGCATTTTAAAACCCCATCTTCAGCCTTCATCAAGGGGGGCAGGGGAAAAAAAATAATCAACCGAAGCTTAGTGCTGCCGAGGGAAGCTGGCAGAAGACAAGTTGAAGCAAAATTATGTTGTCTTTTGCGCACCGCAGTTAAACTGGAAGTCCTGGCCGTGGGATGGTGGGACTGCTCGGATTTTCTGGAGGTTTAAGAAAAAAATTTATACACGTTAACGCAAGAGAATTTCTTTTTGCATGTGGCTAAATGGGTGGGAGGTGAGCTCCGAGCTACAAGTAGTTAATTGTGGAGTAGGGGAAGGTGTGTTATGTGCTGACCCTGCACATATACTCGTTCCTAAGCATTCGGGGTTGGGGTTTTGGGGGGGTTTTTTTGGCTTTTGGCTAGTAAAGCCTGGCTGGTCGTGCTCTCCAGCCACTGCCCACCCATGGGACACCCCTCAGCCCTGCCTCAGCTGCCGGTGCCTCTCCAGGCAAGGCTGATGTCCTCCCCGAGGCAGGTTTGGCTTTGGGGCCGTTGCAGGAAGGTGAAGATACGGGTTGACGTTCTTGGCTGCTCTGATGTTCTTCTTGTCCTTTGTAGTCCTCCATCCCCCGGTGCTTCGCTTGTTCCAGGAAGGGCACACAATGACAAAAAGATTAAACTGACCCTAAAATACATGCAACAGCTTTTCCATTTACTTCAAGATATTTTTAACCCACTCATAAATCAGAGGCAATGAAGGGCTCCTGGCTTCAGCAACTAGATTCAGCTGCAGATAAAAAAACATTTGCTAATCAGAGGGGGTTTTCAAGTTCCTGTATGTGATTATTCATCCTCATTACTACCATGAAGTACTAACTTCAATACGGCGCTAATATCTGAGTCACTGTAATGCTGCTGTTAAAAAGCACAATGATGTTGGCAGCCCTTGTGATTGGCTTCTAAGACTTGCAATAGTTGTGCTTTTCTCAAATTGCCTCTGAAGCAAAATAATTCATTTCAAAAGTTTCAGCTTTCATGGAATAGGTATATTTCATTTTTATGCTTGGTGATAGATGATGATATATAAATATATCTAAATGTTCTATAGCTATAAAATGATGTCCAGAAAATATGTATATTCACATATGTATTTTTGGGGCATGGTAAGGATGCATACTTCAGCACTGTAATGCAACTATTCACAGGAGCAGGGAGGGGGGCCTGCATGTACAGAATTACAACTTCTTGTTACGGCAGTGAAGCGATTGTGTGGTACATGGCACTTATGGGAGTCCAGTGCTAGCATCGGCTTTAAATGCTGAGACTCTATAGGTGAAGGGCTGTTTGATGTAGCAAAGACTTGGGTGAATCGAAGTTGCTAGGCTGCCTGTACAGGGCAAAATAAGAGACACAGATGCGACTCCTATGAGATAGGGTTGGGGCAAAGAACTTGGCAAATGAGAACACCAGCAGTAATCGAAAATCAGTCTCATGGCCATTGGGAAGGGGCAAGGGCTTGACAATATTTGCATGTACTGTTTCAGTATGAATGGTATATATACAGCAACTAATAGTGATTAAAAAAAAAGTGATGAGTGTATTTAAAAACATGCAGTGAACAGATGTCAGTAGATGAAACATGAAATATAAACTGAAGTAATTTTTTTTTTTTTTAATTAAGACGACATATAAATGTCATGTCAATTAAAGACAACACACACGTTTCTGGTAGTACTGAAGCTGTAACTACAAAAAAAAAAAAAAAAAAAAAAAAAAAGACATTATTGCAGCAGCTCAGAAAGCGCAAGTGAAACTATGGAGTTTTATAGTGCGTTTCAGTTAGATTGACCTGAAGAGGTGCAGGACAAAGCAGGTGCTATCTTTACAGAAAAGCTGCTAGGCAAGTCTGGGGAATGCTGTTTGCTTCGATGGGCTTTCCCTTCTCGAGTCAGCGTTAAGGCCAAGGACTTTTCCCCATACTTACACACTGTTAGTGCTGGAGAATCATAGAAAATCTCAAGTTGGAAGGGATCCATAAGGATCAAGAAATCACACAGCCTGACTCCAAAAAGTGCATACTGTGTTCCAGTTATATTAGGTGTGTTTCCTGCTGGCTGTAAAGAAAAGAAACATTCCTCCTTTCAGCTGCAGGCCAATACCTCTTTCTGTTTTCAGAACTTATATGTATTTTGATTGATTACTACCACTCCTGGCCTTTCCCAGCTCTTTCAAGGCTCTGTCTGATTTTACTTAGCAGCTAGCAGTACGTTTGCGTGTGCTGCAGGTTTGCGGGATGAAAGGGAAGCAGCCAGCCAGCGGGGCTGATGATGCAAGAAACTGCTGTACCAGAGTCACTGAGACCAAGCAAGGGCTTTGGGGAGAAACTCTTGCTTTATCAAGCCAGGTAATTCTTCTGCTATAAACTAGTACCCTTGTATAGTAAGTAAGTGCTTTATCTATTTTCTCTAATGAGCAAGACCTATGTATTCCTGGAGTCATTCCCCACACAAAGTATTTTAGGCCAGTTCATCTACCTATATAGTGAAGTTTAACTTAAATTTTCAAGTACTTCATGCTAGAAAAGGCAGGCCTATGGAGCATGCAGAGCTGTGTTGGTTTTTTTGTTTGGTTGGTTGGTTTTTTTATGTTTTTGGTTTTTTTTTTTAATCCCCTGGCTTCTCACAAAGGGGAAACAGATTTGTGCCCGGCAAAGCTGACTGCTTTCCACTGCCCTGACCCTGAGCACCAGCAACACAGGGGAGGACCCACACCAACCATGTATATAGAGCTGGAGCTTGCAAACTGCCTTAGGGGTGAAGGGTGGTGAGACTAAACCCACATGTTGGTAGCAAACCGTGTCCAGCGCACGCCACATCAGTCTGAAGCCATTCGTATTACTCAACGAGGCTGAGAAAAAAAGCAAAATGTTCCTGTCAGAGACTGCGGTGTAAGTGTTGGATTACAAGACTGGAAGTGAAGTTACAAAAAAAAAAAAAATCCCCAACAATCTCGTTGTCAAAAACATACCTGAAATGGTTCTCTGATCCTCACCTTGATGATGACCCCGTCTCTTCCCCTCCTCCCCCAGCACCTTTGAGCCCTTTCTGAGGGGGAAACGGCTTCAGCAAATACTTTGCTCTTCGTTGAACATTAACTCACAGAACCAGCTTCCCTGATTAACCTTCTGATTACACCCTGTGATTAACTCTGGCCACTGCTAATGGAGAGGCTGGCAGCCTTCACTTTCGTAACCCGGGGATTTTGTGCGCCTTGTTCTGTGTGTTGGGGAATAGGGTAACATTTGGCTAAGCTTACTGAAGATAGAAAAACAGCTTTGGACATAAATGCCTTGTCTTTGACTTAATACAAATAATAATGCTAACACAAGGTGAGCACAAAGCGCTTGGTGGCTGTGTAATTTTGTCGTGCGGGACCACGTAACCGGGGTCCGTAACCCACGTCAAAAGCGAGGTGAGGTGCTGGTGTCCTGCCTGCAGGCTGCTCAGGTTAGATCGGCAGTTTCTACTACGCCCAGGAAAAGAGCTGGATGTTTGGCCTCAAGGAGAACTGAGGCATATTTGCATCTATCATTCCTCTTCAAAATGCCAAGTTATTTGTATTTCTTCGTGGTGAAGCATAAGGTGCTTGTGGCTAAGGTGCAGCACCCACCTGTGCAGGGTGCTTTGGTGCAGAACAAGCCCTGGGCTCAGGTGGAACCTGCAATTTCTATTTTTTTCTTGCATTATTCTGCAGGCACTGTGCTGAGGTGTAACCGCTGCTACACGCACCCCTCGACAGTGAATGCCACCCTGTCATGTGTAACCATACCTCCCTCCAGCCGCCACGGGCTTTTGCCCACCCCAAAGGGGAAATCTTGCGGTGCTGGGAAGGAACAGGGAAGTCCGCTCGGCTCCTGGGATCTTGCCAACGAGGAAAAGTCTGTGGGCAACAAATGACGAGGCCGTTTCTACTGGAGGTGGTGGGGATGTGTGTTTGCATAATAAACAGAAATCCATCTGACTTCCATCAGCAAAAGCTGGGGGTGACGGTGACGCAAACCACAAAAAGTCCCTGGAGATATGGGCAGGCTCTGGGAAGGCACCGTAACTAGCATGTGGAACGGCCTACTAAATATAGCACTGGAAGCTGCAATCAGGAATATATTTTCTGCAATGCTAACCAATTAGAGGGAGTGACATTAAATTGGCATTCGGTTTCCACCAATTTCCATGTTGCAGCTGCTTCTTTTCTAGAAACTCCCCTTTTGTAGAAAGAACTGTTGAAATTGTGTGCCTGTAAGTGATCGTAAGTGCTGGTATTGAGATGGCGATGCTGCGATTGCACCACTGGAAAGCCTGTCAAAAGAAATATGGCCATCGAGGGCTTTATAGATGCTGCTGAATCAATTACATACATTTTTATTTAGAAGTAGCATAGAGCATACTTCTCTTTTATACACTCATACTTCAATATAGGCTGTTAAGGCTATTTCACAGCCAAAGGAGTACCTGCCACACTGGCAGAGGTCTGCCTGTCACTAAACGCCACTGGTCGACCGCTTTCCAAACTGGCCGGGAGGAAGGGGCCGGGTCCTCTGCTTGTGCCTCAGAGCTGTTCCAGGAGGACCTGACCTGCATCAGCCATGGTTGCATCTGCCCCGCAGGACAGCGGCGGATTTCCCACCCTCATCTCAGGAGTTATCCTTCCGAGCCGACGGAAACAGTGCCGCATTCCAAAAAGGACTAGGGACGTGTACCCTCTGCGTGCTTGCAATAAAAGCTAATTGCTCGGTTCAATCAGCAGTAGAACACCGTTGAATTATACTCAGTCTGTACCGTCTCATATTGTAATGACTGGTTACAGAATAGTATTTCTGGATGGGACCGTAGCTTCTACCCAGAAACAATGCAACTGCTGAGCCGTGCATTTTAGCAACAACCTACTTCTAGCAAGTTTCTCCTTTCAAAGGCAAAATCTGTTTTAGACTGAAGGAGAATTAAAACCACACTGCTTTTAGCTATTAGCAATCACAATAACCTCTCAGGGAGTCTTACTTTCTTTTAATGTACAGGAACAGCAGTTTATGTTAATCAAGGAGAAAAACCCCAACATTTCATCACAGACTGTTTGGAGTTATGCCAGAAGCATCTGAGGATGAGGATAGTCATGCTCGGTGCTTTGATGCTTGCTGACAGGCACTATACCAGAGAAAAAGGCACAGCATCACTTTTTGAATTACAATGTTTGAATTACTTTAATATAGTATATACACTATACCTTCAAATGGACATCTGCAATGACACCAACTGTGTTTTGGTTGGCGTAGGCAAACATGAAGGTATTTAGAGCCAAAGCCAGAAAGAATTTGGCTACCATGGTGTATAGTCAAACTTCCAGTTGCCAGAATAGGACCTGCAGCCCGGAGTTAAGCTGCTGGCCTGAGCACCAAGGGATGGGGGCCAATTCTGCCGGCAGAAGCCAGGCAGCAGAAGAAGCGATGTATGACCAGAGGAGGGCCGCGGAGGGAGGCCGGTGGCTAGGGCTGCTCTCTTGATCATCCGAGTACCTTTCTTTATAATCTCAGCCGTTAATAATCTTAAAAGTCAGTAACGGAGGCACTTGCTAAGCACTTTATGTACAAAGTGTGCCAGAGTCCACTAGGACTTCCTCGATATGCAGCTTCGGGTATTTTTCTCTTCAAGATTACAACAAAAGATGTAAAACATCTTCAAATATAAACTCTTCGACATTTGAAGATGTTTACTCCTAGGAATTTTACAAATAATTTAATAGAAACGAACTGTCCCTCTCTGCAGCTCCCCAGGAGACTATGAAGTTGGACAGGGTTTGCTAACTTGGATATGCCAGAATTAACTGCATACCATAATGCTAATTTTTGACGATGTAGCTGTAGCAAGCTGTTTTGGAACCAAGAGCATTTTACGCGCATGTGTGATGAGCACCGACTCAGAGGACTGCCTAGCATTTTGTCTGTACGGTGCTTTCATCAGGTGAAGGTCTTCATTTAGGTATTGGAGTCCCTTTACTAGTGTTATGAAAAAGACTTCAGTCTCTAGAAAAAAAAAAATCTAGAACAATTTAATTCCCTCTTCTCTTGGGAACGGGAAAGGCACCTTATATGCTGCAATAAGATAAATCTTATCCGAACTCATTCCTGGAGTTACATGCCTCATGGTGGGCATGACTTATCCTACTATTCACAGCACTTTCTCAGGATGGGCACTTACTTTCTAAGCCCTGTTCAAATGAACGTGCTGTGTCAACCTACATTGTGGAATAAGTAATCTACCACTTCACGCTCAAGGCCTGCGGGCAAGATAATCACTCAACAGACACCTCTAAGCCTACCTGAAAGTGAATCACAAAGTACACATGGGAATTTTATGTACCTCAGGAGTTGACGGCAGTTGACTGGAAGCTGTAGTTCCTTGGTCGAGAGGACCAAGAGGTCCTCTAGAGAATCTCCAACAGAGGACCTTGGTCTAGATCTGCAATCAATTTTAGCAGAATGGGCCCCCCAAAAAGCATTTTTTAAAACTTTCAGTCTCCAAAGTTGAAATAGAAAAACCTGAACTGAATTCAGAGTATCTAAGTTACTCTGCAAGAGGAGCTACTGCAACTCCAGTTCCTACCACACTCCAGCATTACACTTCAGCACTAGAACTAATTGTACGTACTCTCTACAGAACCCGCATTTTGACAAAGATACCTGAATGGCACTGGCAAGGCTTTGTGTCATAAACTTCACCTGCTCCCATCCTTCCCAAGAGCAAGAGGGAAAGCACTCTGAAGCTCAGTAATGAAGTGGGTCCCTCATCATCCTTCACCCATTATTGTATCATCCAGATAACTCGATGGGTGATGGGGGGGAGAAATTGAGATAGCAGTTGGCAAGGGGAAATACTCCACAACCAGTTTCTTTTAAAAATTAATCGTATTTAATATTTGAATTGCCTAAGGCTAGCACTGCTAGACAAATTGCATGATGAATTCTAGTGGAATAAAACATGACTTAAGTACAAAAGCTGGAGGAAAAAATGCTCACGCTTTCCAGAGGCAATGAGGTATTTTACCTCTACAAAGTCTGAATGTCCAAAACCACCTGCAGATCTTCCTCTTTACACTGTCATCTTTGCTGAACGTTGGGCATTTCTGTGTGTGTTTTTCAAAAGGCCAAGGAAAAGTGCTTAACCATCTTTAAAGATGAAGAACTTCTTACATCCATCTTGCCACATTTTTTTGACTAGTAGCTTTAGAACGTTTGACCACTTTTTCAAGCCATTCTGATATATGGTGGCGGTTTGGATGCGTCTTCCTCTGCATCTAAGTCCTGGGCTGGAAACCGATCTGGGGAGTTAAAAATTCTGCCCCCACGACCTGAGTGGGGAAGGAAAGAGGAAAGCATTAAACCTGGGGTAGACACTTGCACAGAATCCTGAGTTCCTTTTGGCTCAGAGTATTGTGATTATCAGGATTTTGGCCTGGGATGTAAAGCTTATTCAGGATGTTCCTTCCACGTCCCTGGTGAATATCCAAATACATGGAGGGAAAGAGTTACTCACTTTGAACAGCGCAAACCATTTCCACAGCCTGATCTTGGTCCTCACTAGGTTGCAACCATTCCTATGAATGAAACAATGCCATCAAAACACTCATCTGTGGGTTTGTTCAATAAGATAGACTTGAACTCATTTTAAAAGTCTGTGTAGTCCACACCTCCTAACAAGTTTTAGTTTGAAAGTTTAAAGCAGCCTCCCATTACACACTTGGTATCTTTAGTCAAGAACAGCTGCCTTGTAACCCGTACCCATTAATTCCTTACCAAATGATATGGTCGGATGTACATGTTTAGTATAACATCAGAATTACTCTAGTAAAAGGAGCTGATATTTACTGAGCTCACCTAGCAGACACAAGCAGTGTGTGTCTCATCACTCGAAGTACAGTCCTCATAAATTAGCACTAAAATGTGGTGAGTTGTCTCCCCTACACTTCACACACGGTACAGGGGATATTTTTATTATTGAATGTGTAGTTCTAGGGATAAGGCATCTAGGTGTGTAAGTACCAGTAAGTATTGGAAATGCTGTACCAGCAGCAGTTGTTGGTTTAAGGGCAAGAGAAGGAGGAACAGTTTTTGAGGAGAGCAGGAATTCATAGGAGATGGGACCACAGTAGTTTCAGCACTAATGGTTTGGAAAATTGAGTTAACTTATGCTAGTTCTTACACAAGACTGTAAATAAGAGGGAGGTAGTAAAAGGAAAAATACTAAAAGCATAAACCACTTCTAACATCCACTTAATTTCTTAGAATTAGCCCTGGATGACTGAGGTAGACCTGAGGCTAGGTTTATAGAAGAAAAACACATCTTCTCCCCAGTTTCTTCCCCTCCCACCCACAGTCAGTACAAATAAATGGGTGCCTTGGACTCCTCACTCACCATCCCAGTTACGCTGTCGTAGCATGAGCAGCGTGGAAGACTCCGGCATCCCAAGTAAGCCATCACCAGCACAACAAAAGCACTGCAGATAGATGCGGCTAGCATGGCTACGTTAGCACCTTTGACTACTTTATTAAGTACGAACTTCTGCAAGCAGAAAAGGAAATGTTAAAGCCACATTGAAAAAGTGAAGTTCTCCACCAAAAAAATATTCTAATGACTGCAAGAACGCTGCGATTGCATCGTAGGCGATTGATTCAGAGTCAGTGTTATTTAAGGCTTTTCTTCCTGTGCTCTGAAGAGCAAGCCAAGCGTGAGCCTCAAATACAAAAAGAGCAAGCAGGAAGAGAAGGCTTCTGGTTAAACAGAAGATGCTATGCAATGGCGTCAGGTTTGGAAATAGCTTTAACAATGAGTAGAAACCCAAGGAACGGCTGCTCCTCTTCACCCCGAATATGAGAAATGTCTTCTTGCTATACTGCACCTTAGCAGCCTGACAATTCGATTTGTCCTGCAATAAACTAATGAACAGCTTCATCCACCTGGGATGTCTTCATCCCCACAGGGAGCCAGCGTTTGTACCAGGTCTGAGGTACAAAAGGGCTAACTCATTCCTTCTTTTCAGCTTTACTGTGGAGGGTACACTTGAAATAATACCCAGTTTTAACCAGCTGACCCATAACTGCTGGAACTTTATCACCTGAGGTGCATGCTGGAAAGGACTTGAGCTACAAAATGCCTATCTAGCCGTGCGAGGGTTTTGTGGTTTCCAATACCTAGCTTGATGCTTAACTGTAGATTTATACAATTCTTTTTTTAAAACAAGTGCCTTGCTGCAGGTACCGCTTCAAACTCTAGTTTAGGCACCCTGAAAGTCTGGTTCTGCTTCCAAGTCATGCCTAGTAATGTTTGCAGGTTAAGACAGTCGTGTTGCCCAGTAATAAGCATAGTATCGATACTTACTGTATGGATAACATGGACCGGGGCAGAGCTCAGCTCCTCCTCTTCACCATAGTTCAGTGTGAAGGCGCTATAAACTACTACAATGAGGATGGCAACACAAGAGATTATGGAAGCAACTATCAGCACGTTCACCTAGACAGAGAAATTAAAGCAAAAAAAGAAAGGGAGCAGGAATTAAAAATATCCTCTGACAAATCAGTGCAACTAACACAGACAATATGTACTAACAAGCATTGTAGGTACTAGCCTTTGACCTCCCGTAACACTAAGTACCCGGTAGCAACAGTCACTCAGAAGCCAAACACAATGCAGTAAAGGTTTCCACGATACCGAATTTCTAAGCTACAACTGAGTCCCAAATCTTAAGCATGGGTGCTAGGTGGACCCAAAGACATCGTTCTTAGAGGTCTCTTATAAAAAATATCCCCCCTCCTTGGAGTTTACACGGCTGGAAAGACCTGCCGATGAAATGCAAGTCAATTAACTTGTTTCCTATTGTAGTGTACACAATTCTTAATAACAGGAAGGAACACCAAAAGAAATGCATCCAAAAGCAAGCGTTTTCACAGATTTTTCCTTTTTATTAGAGCCAGCACTTGTCTGCTGCAGCAGAAAGCGAGGTAATGCTGCACCCTCCTTTTGCTTAGGAATGTAGCAGCTTTTATGAAGATAACTCAAGAAAACAAGCTCTCAATCCTTCAGAAGGACCAGCCAGCTCATTCCCTAGCAAAACCGTTTTCAATTGCCCGGACAACATTTTGGCCCCCCTCCCCTCCCCTGGCTTACAAGAACTGGATTCTTCCTCTGAGAGGAAAACAAAGCCAGGACGCCTGGGACTCCCATCACCTGCAGAGCACAAAAGGAGTTGGTAACTGGGAGACAACTATCGGATTCGGATGATAAACTACTACAGAGCAAATGAAAGGCCCGGAGTAACCGTTAGGTCTGAAATGGAAAGAGAATTGCTGGTTTCTTCTGTTTTCCTCTGCAGCATCTCCTGGGGGCAGGACACTGCGTGAAATGCATCTTGCCCACTCGCCACCCCCACGGCAGCAATCCTCTGACTGCCTTTATGGCTCTGGCCAAATAATAAAACTGATTCAAGTCCTAAAAATGCGCACTGCTTTCCCAAGTCCTTATGCATCTCCTAGATGGAAGAAAGATCTCTTGAAAGGAGAGGAGCAGCCTCTGGATGGAAGATTGCTCTCCAGTACAACTCCCTCGTGGCACGGCTCGCCTGGGTACGAACAGTAACATCAGGGTACGGAACGCCCGGGAGCAAGGATGCTCGCTGCCCGCTCCTCGTTGCGGTGCAGAGGATTACCGGCACTGTGGGATGCAGATTGTCACCCAGATGTTCATCCACCTGACGTGAGGATGGTGTGTTCCCCTCCTAATCTCTGGTGGCCTCTCTGTGGTCACCATGCTTCTGCAAAGAGCCCTGCTGATTGCCACTACGCCCCATTTTCTACGTGATCCAGCAGAAACGTATTTCATTTAGCTCCTTCAGAGGGAAGTCTGCTTGCACTCTCCTGGCTATACCGTGATAAGGAAACTTTTATTATCTGGGTTCAAAGCAGGAAACCAGGGAAGAGCTGACAAGAAGTCCTGGCTTCCCTCCCACCCCCAAGCTGAGTACTAGTAGGTAGCCAGCAGGGGGGGAAAAAGAAAACCACAAAACACCACAAAACAAAGCATAGACAATACAGTGCGACTTTACCATCCCAGCCCAAATTGGAGCTCTGGTTTTGCCCAGCTGAGACTCCGTTCTGAAAATGCCATCTATGAACCCGCTGACGACGCACACCGTGCTGAAGGCTATCTGGAACAGACCCAGCACGACCATGTTCCTCTGGTTAAAGATGAAATATCGATAGCGATCCATTCTGCTTTGATTCACCCATAAAGCCCCGCACGCGGAGACCGGAAAGCCGCGCCGTGGCCCTCCAGCGATGGGGAAGAACAGCTTGTCCTAAGGCAGGAGAAAGAACGGACAGGAGCATCAGCGCTCGGCCAACACCGGCTGGTGCGCCGGGACCCCGCGGTACGGCGGGACCCCCCCCAGTTCACCGGGAGTACAGAGTTCGATCGGCACCAGCGAAAGGTGAGCCGTCTTTTGAGAAATCCCTCATGCCGCTGCGAGGCAGGTGCCCGGGACACCATTTCTGGTGTTTTTGGACAGACACCGGTTTTGGACAGGCACCGTTACTGGTGTTTCTGGACAGAGATGCCCGACCTTACCCCGCTGCCAACCTTTTGTCCCCTTCGGTGTTTCTGCTGCCCAGAAAGGCGCGGGGGTTCCCTTGGGTTTTCTTCCTTTTTCCCTCGCCAAACGCGCTTCCCCGCCGCCGGTTGCTACGACCGGGCGGGCCCAGCTCGGAGGCACCGAGGTCACCGGCCCGGGCCTCCCCGGTGTCGTGTGTCGTCCCCCCCCCCCCCCCCCCCTCCCCTCCCCGCTCCCGCCGGCGGGGCCCACGAAGCGCCGCGCCCGCCCGGGCTGCGGCTGGAGCCCCCGCCGGCTCCTCACCTGCGGTGGGACGGGACGAGAACGGGAACAGGAACGGGACCGGGACCGGGACGGGGCGGCGGCACCTCACCGGCGCTGCTCCGCGGCGGCGGGCGGAGCCGAGCCCGGCAGAGGGGCAGGTATGGGGAAAGCTCCGGCTCCGCCTCCGGGACAATTAAAAAAAAAAAATAAAAAAATAATAAAAAAAAAAAATTCCAAGCCCCCGGGCCTGGCTCCCCCCCCCCCCCCCGGCCCTCGGCTCCCGTTTTCTAAGGAACTTTTTTTGCCTTTCTTTGCCGTGCTCCGAGTTGGGGAAACCCTCTCTCCATCTACTGTTAGTGACTCGTGTGATCAGCTTGTTTAGATTGACGGGCAAGGGTCTTTCTTCCCCCGTGGGAAGAAAGCACAAGAACCCACCCGAGCGCCTGCGGCCAAATCTGGCCCTAACAAGCACCGCACTACAGCATGCCTACCACCCTTCAAACCTTTTGTGAGAAGGCAGTTCCTGGGTTGGTTGTCATTTCTTTAAATAAACCCCCAGCACCTCGACTGTAACACCAGTCTCGGACCAGAACGCAGCCAGGCTGGGTGAAGCCAGACGCCCACCGCAGCATCCACAACCCGAGGGTCATCTTCCACACCGCTCGATTTGGAGAGAACGCCCATACATAGCAAGCGCTCCTCCTTTCAAGCTTTAGGGATGGTGAAGGTTCAGTGGGCAAGGCCAAACAAGCCCCTTCTCCACCCATGTGGCGAGGGGAGAGCGCAGCCTTCGCGCACCTACACTCGGGTGCAAGAGGCCGTGAGCTATCACAGCAATTGCCGAGACCACGGAGGAGGGCAGGGCAGGCGCCGAAGCAATGCCCCTACCCCTTTCCTCACCACCCACCCACCAGGAAGCCTACAGCTAATTAATTAAGGGACAGAGGAATAGGTTACCTGCCTGGAAGGCACTGCTGCTCCTTGCTGCCGTGCCTTCCTACTGCCCCAGAGTCAGCAATGGCAAAGAGAAAAATACACCAGTGCATGTTCATGTGTTTTAAAATACAACTATTAAAGACACTTGGGCATGCACACGCAGGCAGGATGTTCTTCCATACCACAACACTGCTAAAAAGCCCGTGTTACATGCACTGAGAAGAGAAGCGAGTAACAAAAGCAGCAGAGGTGCCAGAAAAAAACCCCACAAGGCAGCGGTGTTGGGAGTGTTCTGCTGTTTGTTCACTATTAATATAATACGGCCTAGAAGCGCGTTAACTGTGCTACAAACCCTGCTCCCATGCATCAGCAATAACCGCAGCTGCAAAGCAACCACACTGTACACAAGCAAGGGGGAGAGACGAGAGTATGCCCAAAACAGTGACACACAAATAACAAGGAGAGACGACAGTTCTGTTGAATATTTTAATATCTGCATTGCCTTCATAGCGCAATTAAAGCAATCTTTAAAATTCACTTATTATAAATGTTTGTCAAGTCTATTTTTCCCCAGAAACATTTTTCTTACTTCCTTGCACATACACCCAAACACACTATAAAAACCTCATTCATAACGTCAAAGGAAGGGCAATCATCATTCATGTAAACATCTTTCTTAGAGTTATCCATTTTTTAAAAGTCATGAATAAACCTACAGATGTTCAGTAAGGCTCATAGTTCGAGTACAAATGTCATAAAACACCTATCAAGTACTGTATACAAGTTAAATACTCCGGGGTTAACTGTTAACACACGTATAAGCTTACCCCAAGGATTATTCTTTAGCACTTAGTTCTTCAGAACAGAGACACCCAGTAATTATGGGCTAAAGAGTATTAAAATAGCAGAAGGCCCAGCAGAAACTGTAAGTAATACACAATTTTAGTCTGGATCTTAGCTCAAGAGTTAAATTCAGTACAGTTACAGTAGGAAAAGTTTTCTAGGAGGAAATCTGCAGAAAGGAACGATGGGACCGTTTGTACGGTATCACAGAGGGACAAGCTGAGAGGTATGTCCTGAAGAGGTGACTGGCCTTGCTATTGCAATTATTTATGACAGCCATGTGTAACGCTGCATAAATACTCTCCCAAATAGCAGAAATGACCATTTGTAATTGTAAAGATCATTTGTTGCATCTCCCCTTTAAAAAAAAAAAAGGTATCTACTTATTGGTAATTGATAAGACTCGCATCTTACAAAAAGACACCCTTTTAAATTTGGTTTAGATCTTACTGGAACTTTTTTTTTTTTAAATATTCATTCTACCATGAAAATATTTCATACAAACATCATTTTACATACAAATATGTTAAAACTTGTGAAGAGGGTCTTCCCACACATGATTTTATGGCTTGAACATTTAATTGCTTAGAATTTTTGTATATATATTTCTCCTGGAAAAAAAAAAAAAAAGTAGTTACAGTAAAACTGGTAGGGAAAGAGGGCAGGAGCTTCAATTGCCTGAAGACAGAAGAGGGCTAAGAGGAGGGTCCATTCAACAGATAGTGACCTTAGCGTTCAAAACCTTTGATCTGGGGCAAGTAAACATGCACTCAATCTTGCACCTTTTTTTTTTTTTTAAAAAAAATAATCCCTTATAAGACTGCTTAGAAATGCTTTGTCCAAAAATATAGTTCTCATGTTTCCAGTACACAAAGCAAAAGGAACAAGTTCTCCCCGGGGCGCAGGTGAGCGTGAAGCCCACTTACACCCACAGGTAAAGTTGCTCCCACGCCTGCGTTCCTCGCCCAAATGCTCTCAGCATACGACAGTGCAGCGTGAGGAAGAGGCGTCTAATGCAGCACCCCAGCATGTAAGGAGACACTTCAGCAACGTTGTTTTCAAAGCAATTGGGGGTTTTTTAAGTGCTTGGAGGTGAATTCCTCAGGCACCCACAGCTCCAGCAATTCTGCTGTGCCAGAGGAAAACAAAGCAGCAGATAACCGGCTCTGTACAACTCGTTACCTCATCGCAACGGCAGCGTTTTCCAAAACGACTATCAAATCGCGTGAAAGGACAGAAATCAGAGAGGTCTCTGGGACAGAAGTGACACTGCACAGTTCACCAAGCGGCGGGCACCGGTTTCGACTGAAGGACAAGGGCAGCCAACTGGGAAGAGAAAAGCGGCAATTTCCACCACTTCTCAGTTTCTCGGACCAGATGGGATACGTTGGCTACTCTGCTCCTCCAGCACCTGGCAGAGGGTGAGAATCCCTGATGGCACTCTCGCTTCCACACCAGCAATGTACTACAACAGCCCCGGGAAAGAAACCACCGCCACTGCCAACTGCGTGCAACACCGAAAGCTCCGCATCTGAAAAGGCTGAACTAGAAAGACCACCTGGTGGCTCCCAAAACACGCAGCCTCCCAAGGCCGAGC
The DNA here is from genome assembly GCF_929443795.1 of Astur gentilis. Classification (NCBI taxonomy): domain Eukaryota; kingdom Metazoa; phylum Chordata; class Aves; order Accipitriformes; family Accipitridae; genus Astur; species Astur gentilis. The sequence continues at coordinate 19,944,720 of NC_064891.1, forward strand.
AACCGGCCTCCCAAAGGTCTCGAAACCTGCACGAGTCGCCCAGGAGCTGCTGCATCTGGGCAAAAGCACGGGCCATCCTAGCAGGTGTTGTTGCAACTGTGGAAAAAGTCAAAAAGCTATCAGAGCTCTCCCTCTGATCGCTGAAGAGCCTTATCCATGTATTTCCTTTGACTTTTTCAACAGTAAGGCTTATATGTATTTATGTAGGTTAAGGTTTTTCTTAATTATTACCAAAAAAAAAAAAAAAAAAAGGAAAAAAAGCCTTTTCAGACTTGTGAAGGAAAAATCAGGTATTTCAGTAGATCCCAAAAAGTAAAATTATAGCACGAGACTCAACTTGAGACAACCCCTCTAGGCCTAAGCCCTTTTCCCTCTTACCCAGAGGAGTGACCCAGCAGCAGGTAGCTCTCAGCTGTAACTTCTCATGCTCTCGTCTCCAAGATCAACCGGTCCTCCAGAAAACTAAGCTTCTGTATTCTTGGTGACAAAAAACAGTGCTGCCGTAGCAGAAAGATCCATTTAAAATTTTGTAGTTTGTTTTTTTGTTTGGTTTTGTTTTTTTTTTTTTTTTTTTTTTTTTTTAAAAGAGAGACAATCAGCAACCTTAGTACAGGCTGATACAGGCTCCTTCTCATAAAGGAGCTCAGGTAACAACCGTCTCATCACAGAGGAGCCACATGCAGCACTGCAGACCAAAGACAGACATTGGGAACTGAGCCGTACCTGGAAAAAGCAGCAATTCCAGGTTCTCTTATGCCATTCTTTAGTCACAACGGGTACTCCAAGAGCCAGCCGCTCACCCAGGCTCAGCTGACAGGCTGTTTCTGTGCCAACAGGACAGGTCTTTGGCCAGACTCTGAGAAGTGGAGCTTCTTTACTTATTGCATATTCACCAATAGTCAGCTGCTTTCAACAGGCTCAAATGGATTGCTTTGCAAAATGACTGCTTCCTCTGCTCCAACTCAAAACCATGTTTTGGTGTGGGTCTCGCATTACTACTGATAAATAGTTTTACCGAGCTGGTCTCGCTGTCTAGTGAGCCCCAGAAGCTGAGCTGCAATACGTTGACCAAGTTAAGGCATTATTTGGAGTTATGTAGCTAACTTGTGTTTGAACCTGTGGTTGCCAACGCACACCTCTCAAAAACCTCTGAAGGACACACTGAGCCCTGAGCCCTTTCGCTACCCAGTGGTAAAAACCACCCCAACCATCTCCACTCAAACAGACCACAAAGAAAAAGAAAACAAAGAATTAAAAGGCTTGGTCCTGAATCAAGCCAAAGCAGCTTTATAATCACGACTTTTATAGAAGGTTGGTCACTGAAGAAGGGATCTATAGGAGGACCAACAGATTTTAACAGAGCAGAGAGAAAAAGGACAGTAGAGCTAACAGAGACAATAGCCACAGCTGTGGCATACTACCAGGCTACAAGCATACGCAAGAGCAAGAGAATCTGCTTGACTGTCACCAAATTAATGGCTTTTGAGAACACACAGAGGCTACCTCAGTGCCTTTTTTTTTCTTCTAAAATTTCCCCATTTTAGAATGCAACCTTCAAACCTGATGTGCAAAGAGCACCTATCTTGTATTTATCTCAAAAATCAGACAATATGAAGACTGACAAACCTATTAAAACATAAGCGACTCCACACAGAGAGGAGATAGCAGAGGGATCGGAGACCGATCAGGAATTAAGCCAAAGGAGCTCTAGAGATCAGAACATCTTAAGCACGGTTCTCTAGCAGGCACGAAGAGGCCAGCAGTCCAACGCAGGTTATCAAGACTGTGGAAGGAGCTACCATCCATTCACAGCAGGGTTCAGTCACGTATCTTCCCTCTCCACTTCCCTGCTCTTAAACACAAGCCTCAAGTTTGCAGACTTCATGGTCCTGGCAGAATAACCCACAGGATGCACACAACAGCTTCCTACCGGAGAGGCACTCTTTTCTGCAAATGGCTGAAACAGCAATGATCTAAAACGACCTGTGGGCAGGGAGGGAAAGATCAAGACATGCATATTTCTTTTTGAGGTTCATTTGCTGAAGCTGTGCTGCCAATCAGCCTTTGACGACTCTCCCTCACCTGTGAGGCTCAGTTCTGTCTCTGCATACTCAGCCGAGTCCCTGAGCTGTCACCTCTGCCAGCCACCTGCCTTGGATGAGAAGCGGAGCCATGGCCTGAAGTCTCCAGCGTGAGGAGATGGGTGATGTCAAAGCTCACATTCAGATCACCGCTGGAAGAGTGTCAAAAAAGCCCTGAGCCTGCTTGTCCCCCGCTCAGCATATGCACAGAGTAGCTTTTGTGCAAGCTTAAATGGTGAGGTGCTGGAAAAAGGTTTGTGACCAGTCACAGGGACTAAACAGAGCCCCACGTTAGAGTGGTTCTTATTAATAATTCCTAACTTTGTACAGGTACCAAAGCAAGGGTTCTCAGACTGCACAAACCAGCAACCTCATCCTTCCACTTGCAGGTACCAACTCAACATACTCCCTGTGTCCAGCTCTGCAGAAAGCCAGACACCTCCAACCGTTCAAGCAACCAACCAAAATGTGTTGCAATAGAAAGGTAGGTCTGATTTCCAAATCATTTATGTTACATATATACAAACTTTTCTAAACTACAAACATTTAAAGAAAGTGTTGTAAATCCATTTGAGTTTTTCCTAAGCTGCTAAACCCAAAAGAGAGCTTCAGAGTCCCAGAAGGGCTCCAGTATCCAGACCGAGATGATACATTATTTCTCTCTTATACAGCATTAGGCAAGACCAGTACAGTGTCTGAAAAAAATGCACAACAATTTCCCTACCCCTGAAAAACCCCAGAACACAGCCCTGCAGATGTATATTCACAAGCCCCCACTGTTGGCTGCAACAAAGCTATGGATTGACTGTTGTTTCTAAATATGAGCAGTGAGAGATGTTTTTACATTCATTGTTTGTCTTTCAAAAACAATCTTTTCGTATCTTTTTTTTTTAATTCTTATTTTGATATCTCATACTATATTAATTTATTGTCTTAAACCAGTACTACTAAAAGACGACTACAAGGCTATATTCTTTGTCAACTGAACACATACAAAAGATACAGCTCTCCTTAACCAAGTACTACAGCCTGCCCTCAAATACATACACCTCCTTTAAGAGAATTCATGTGAGATGCAAGCATCTCATTGCTAGAACTTTTGCCTTGAGAACTGGCCGCTTTAACAGGTGAAATACACAAACCAGCTCACGAACACTAATGCAAGTAAAGTGCTTGCCTTCAACAACATGTACTTCTGTAAGTCCTTCAAAAAGTGAATCCGTTTTCTCCTTTCAGAAAATCTTCATGCAAAGAACGGCTTCATTTGCGTGTCATAATCATAAATTAAATAAAATAAGCCAGCCATAAAGGCTAGATAAATATTAGGTTTGGACATGTTGCTATACTATTTAGAGAGCCACAGAGACCAACACACAGCACTCTCACATACACACACAAGCCTTTCCACTAGTTAGAAAGGATTTTCTCCTGCAAAAGAGGATTTGTAGAAAGAACAACGTTCAGACAAGAGGAAAGGGGAGTTAAAACCCAGCCTCCTATATGCTAATAAATAAACTGCTCTATTGCAAGATTCAGATCAAAGGTTTAAAAAGGCAAAATTATGCTACTATTAGAGAATATCAAAATATTACTGTTATCATCACAAGTGGCATATATGCAAAATGCAGTTGCACAATAATGCCTAGGCAGATAGAGAGCAACACTAAGTCTGCCGACTAAAAGTGAACGATATACCCATTTTAGTTTTCTGTCTAGTCTTTTGGCATCTTTGCATATGGTGCAAAAGCAGAAGCTACCAAAGAATATCACGTCTCGTATAGAATATTAAATAATTTCTCCAGATAAGACTGGTGCAACAATAGCTAATTTTAAATCTGCTATGAGTAACACAGTCAAACCTAGTTAGTATGCAAGAAACTTATCTCTTAACACAGAATGCAAAGTTATGATGCAACAGCATGAACAATCCCTGGTTGTCCAGTTTTCAGTATAAAGGTAGTGCATAGATCCAAGTTTCTATTTCAGTTTGCTGAACGGAGAAGGAGCTCCCATTTCACTTTTGCTGGGCAGCCTGGAAAGCTTTCAGTTCCAGCTGGTACCACTCCGGTGCTTCTGGCCCGTTTTGCCCAATGGGGTTGTGATCGTATCCGTAAGCCACTGTTAACTCTTCATCCTTCTCCACAGCCCTGATGGTACGGATACACTTGATAGGCCCAAATCGAGGATGAACAAACCTAGACAAAGAATAAAACACCTTTGCTAGGCTTAGCCGTCAATTCACAGACTCTGTTAGCCCCTTTTACAGCTTCAGAAGTCATTCACGGTTCAGAGTAATATCACATAATCTGACATCAGATGACTAGATTGCTTTGAGTCAACCTTATAAAGACTTTAAGTAATAAGGGCAAAAATATCAATAAATTAAAGCAGCTTTGTGTAGCTCTATTATTTGAAGTTTTCCAACTGTCCTGCAACATTGCTTGTTTGTAATAAAGTTAATCACCGCCACATGCCTTGGGCTTGCAGAGGTAAGCAGCTGCATGACAGGAGAACAGTATAGATTATGACAGACTGGAGAGCACGGAAAATTGCTCATCTTAATTTCCTTAGTACAGGTTACCTACCAAACAATCATAAAATACTTCTGTACCTCTTCTCCCAGGGTCCCACAGTAAAGGGAACTGGCTTATTTAATGAAGGAAAACCATTTTCTACACACCTAAATGGACAGACCTGTGGAGATATATGCTGATATGAAAATATTTATACCCTTGGACATATGTATACATCAGAAGTTTCCTAGTGCTCTGCACCAACTGCTCTTGCAGACCAGCAAGATGCTTGGTTTATGAGTTTCAGAAATGACAGCACATCAATAGCGCTGGTCAAGTAGTTCAGCAAATACAGCGCAGTCCTAGTCAAGCTAGGATTTAGAGAGCCGTGCTTATGCATTTCAGAATCAAGAGGCGGCTCCTAAAGTTTGTAACAAAATTAAGACAGTTGCAAACTTCAAGATGCTCCATGGTGTAAACTGCAAGAGACATCAAGCAACCGGAATGCCAGCCGCCTTCCAACTCTGCCCAGGTGAGCTGGAACTCCGTCAGTGCCTGGACCTGTTACTCCCAGCCCCACCGGCTGCTCCTCATTCGGCTGCCTAGAGACACCCTGCGAGCCCAGACTGCCGGGCTGCAGCTTCCACCCCGAAACACGGGACTCTACTTACGGGTCATAGATGCAGTTGGGAGTGAAAGAATGGTTGGCCTTATGCCCCAGCGAGGCACAGTACTTGGCGGCGTGGTTGTAGGGCTCCGGCACGTCTATGACTGTTTCATCATCCAGGGATATTGTATTTCCATTGAGGGCCCAGTCTCTGCCGTCTACCTAGTTTCCAAGGCAAAAATCCATTGTGTGTGTGTGTGTAGGGGTCAACTTTGCCAGCAGTTTGAAAGCATACATTCAAACATATGCAACTAAAGCTTTTCCTGTACGTCATTTAAAAACAAACAACCAACCACCACTTTTTTTTATGTATAACTAAGTGAACATGCACTTTATTTCAATTAAACTCCATCATATTAAATCCTAAGGGTGGGGAGGGGGTGGGTGTAAAATCCTACTTATAAGAAGATTTCAGAAGGAGCAATGAAAATTCAGACTGACTTTTTTCTCTCCTTTACCTCCTGGTGTGTAATTCGCACTCCGTTGTAAAAGGACATAACTGTACTGGCTTCTGCTGCTATTTTCGAAAATAACCCTTCTCCAGCACTGGAAATGAGAGAGACATCAACATACACCCTACAAGGGGAAAAGGGCATGGGATTAGTGATTGGCTGCAGTTTTCATTTTCAAGAATTATTATCACAACACTACTGGCATAAAGACTAATACTTCAGTACAATAATAAAACATAATAATAATTCAAAGCCTCCAATTGCAGCTCCTTCTCCTTCCTCTCTACCATAAGTTCCCTCTATTCTGGCAAAATGAAGATTTGGTGGGAAGTGGGGGCTGACTATCAGTTTGATTATTTTTTATTATTATTATTTAAAGTGCCAATCTACTATTACTCCACAATGATGGCTTCAACTTTGAAACATCCTCAGTAACATACCAGAATCCCAGAAGTCCCCACTAAGCCGAGATTGCTGATGTGTACATGCAGAGATTATTACTCCACTGGGCAAGAGTTTAAGGTGAAGCCCTAGATCTTCAAGCACTTGATGCAAATTAATGCCAGCATTTTACTAGTCACTCATTTAGATATTTCAAAGTATCAGAAAAGGACTACAACCAAGATATCTACAGAGCAAGGCCTCTTAAAATTCTAGGTAAAAAGTGTTACCGCGGCATAGCCATGGAAGAGGTATCACTGACTGACTATGGTAAGACAATTACTTGAGGAACATGTTTTGACATCACAGGCTTGTCACAAACAGTATCTCACTTTCCTCTAGCTTGATGATTTACTCTTGCCACTTTGCTACATCTGTATGGAGGGGAGAAAACTTTGTACAGCACATGCAATCCAGTGAGACACATCAAGTGCAGCACACTGCAACCTGAAACTAGTCACACATCTAGAAAATAGGGAACAGCGTACTTTTCTGGTCAGAATGTTTTAGATGTGGGCTATTACTGGAGTCCAGGACTTGACTGAATGTCTTTGAAATGCTAAGAAATCATCCTAGTTTAATCTCTGAAAAAGTATTGCTGTGTTCTATCCACTAGAGTGCAACTTTATTGATTGAATTTCTTTCTGATTCGCACAAGTCAAATGCTGACTGATGTGCAGGAACCGGTTCCATTTCACAAACCCTTACACACTTTTTCTAATTTTACATGAGAAAAAAGTTTGCGAAATTAGGTCCTAAAGATATAACAGCAAAGAAATATGGACAATACTGAAAGGGGGGGAGCAGAAAAAAAGCCTACCTCTCTGACTCGTAAGGATCAGGAAGAAGTGCATTTGTAGAAATGCAGGATGAAGTAGATTTGTCAAAACTGTATACTGGGCCTAAAAAAACAGAAATCAACAAAGGAAATAAACTAACTGGCAGTACTGAAAAGCATGCAACCCTTAACTTAATCAAGACATTCAAAAATTAGATTTTAATGACTGCAAGAAATAAATGTTATGCTTCCAAAAAAAGGTATTAAACGGAACCGCACCTGTAAGAAGTCTTCAGTGAGATACCATTTCTTGATCATTTTTTCTGCTCAACATACTAGAGTAGCAGTATTATCACAAAAAGGTGATATATATGTTATTGAAACTACCAACTTTTAAAGAAGGACTGGAACAGTCTTTCAAAACTGACCCTCCCAGAGTCTCTAATTAAAAAGTAAAGCAAATTTTAAAATTATATATTCAATAACACATTAATTATAAAAAAAACTTGGACTATTTTAAATGTTTTCTAGTCCAAATCCTGAAGAGACTTCAGCCAGAAGACAGTGTTCAGTAATCACAAAGTACACTTGCTACAGTCATTTATTTCCTGCCATTAATAAGCAACTCGGTGATACAGCTCTAATTATATCCTTACATCCCTCTACAATCAACTGCCAGAGGACCATCTGGGAGACAGGTTAAGATGCAGGTGGAAGCAAGATGGGGAAAAAAACCCAAACCACAATATTACAAAGTTTGATAAAAGCCCGTTGTCCCTGGTGTCCAAGGTCTGTTCTGGCTGAAGGCAGCTTCCTCTGGAGTATAATTCAATCCTGTTTACAAAGCACAACTGTACCCTCTCAGAAGCTATCTTTTAAGTTACATTTTGATTTGCTATCACAACCGAGAGATTTAAACAATAAAAAGTCACATGCATTTGCTTCTCAACGCCTTTCCACTGAGTTTTATGTTCTTATTTCATATCAAGTGAGACAATCTTTGCTGGCAAAACAGTAAATGCGTTAGCATAGTCACTGTTTATTATTACTCATGGCCCTGCCCTCAGCTTAACCCACTCACCTCCAAAACATCACGTACACCTCCGAGCAACAAAACTACCCCAGAACTATAGGCCCAAGGCACCCCCGCCCCGGAGAAGGAGCACCGGCTACGTGGGTCAAGGGCAGCACCCTCACCCCAACCATTTCACAGCCACTTTCTATCAGCAGGACTAGAGAGTCTGAGGGGTGCTGGTGAATCAGACTGTTACACAACGACTGAATCTAGTTCACTAATTCCAGCCCCTGTGCCCTTTCAGCCCCGTCACACCGATGCCAGAACATTCACAGCGCTAGCGTTCGCTTGCACAAACCCAAATAACTTTTAGCTATTTTACTAACAAAACAAAGCCTGTAACTTGTGCCAGCATTAGCACGGTTAAGCAGGTTTTCACGCTGGCACAGATGGCAACGCTGCTGTGCCAGGAGCAGGACTGCGCCCAGGAGCACGCGAGAGAAGGGTTACGGTTACGAAACGTGATTCAGCAGCACCACCGCATGGGTCACTTCCCCTTTTGTCCCAAAGGGATGGCTCCACGTGCCTTTCTGCCCAACTTTATAATTTAGAAAAGGGGCTTCTCACTAATAGACTTATTATCTCATCGCAGCCAGCCTTCAGAGTCTCTAATAGGGAACATTACAGTAACCAAGCTGTTGGCAGCGAAGAGCTGGTAGCGAGAATACAAATTTCTGTGTTAGCTGAACTTACTGCCTGGTACTACTTCAAACTGAGGTTTCCCATCCTCTACAGATGTCAGAGTTGCCAGTTTTGCTTCTATCATTTCTCCATCTATGAACCTTCCAGAATACGCAGTCTTTCCATCAGGGTACACATAGGCTATTTTCTCTCCAGTCATCTCCCCTTCTTCGTTCACTTCTCCCACGAGGCTGCCTCCATCCTGAAAGCACAGGGAAGAAAGAAAGGGCAGAACATTTAGTTATACTTTACTGTGTTCAGTAAATGAAAAAGGGTTTTCCCAACTTTTTGAAGTAGTAATCTAAGCTACAGTTAAGTTCAGATGCAAGATCATGAAAATGTGAGTGAGAAACAGACACATGAAGCAGCTGGCTGAAGTCATTTCAGTCAGGATAAAACTGACAAAAGAAATGAATGGGGTTTTCTGTGTTGCTTGAAATAGGCAAAACCCAAGCCTTTCCTTCCATGTGACACAAATACTGAGTTTCAATTGGCCATTTTTTTATGTGAATAGTCTGCAAACCAAGGCCCAAAGCCACATACAAACTTTGTCTGAGTTTTCTTAGTATGATACTGTGCTGGAGGAAAGAAAAAATTAAAACGCTGCCTTGCTCACTGCTAATTCATGGTACATCAAAAGAATTGAGCCTATTTAAAAAAAAGGAAGAGATTTGCTGGATGACTGGAGAGTTTCTCTGTCCCAGCATCCCCCCGCAATGTCAGGTGGTACTCGATGAGAACAACTGTTTGCTGAAAGCCATCATCAGCAACACTCTTCCTCTCTAAGGTTTACACATTTTAGCCCTGGGCTTTGTGATTTGCCTGCAACTCCGGTTAGGTCTATTTACAGAATTGCAGAATGAGATGCATAGATTAGCACAGGTCTAATGACTTCAGGTGTTTATTTCAAAAAGGACACGGAAACATTTTCAAATAAGGCTCTGGAGCAAAAACTGCAGGTGTGATGTGGAAACAGACTGATTTAGATCGAGATTGCTGCACATAGACTCTGTTTCAGAGTGGCACCATTTTGTTCAACTCCAAGGATGAAAGAGCTTCAAACATACCGTAGTAAGGAGCAGTGAACCTTAAGTTTGGGTACAAATTTGTGCACATAACATCATGGAGAGAACCATGCATTAACAATTGCTTCCACAGCAAAGGTTTTTTTTGAAACACCTTGCATCCTTTAGGCTGGCAAGATGATAAACAACCTCTAAACATCCACATTTCCAGAAGGTACAGCAACACTTTGTCAGCTGGAAGATGAAACAGGAGACGTATCACCTGGAGGGTCAGCTGTGTGTATTTTATACACCAGTACTGAAAAGCTGCTACTTGTTTGGCAGCGTACACCAAGCATTTGTTGATTCTAACACATGCTTAATGGCAATAGTGAAAACCGGTAAATAAAATGAATAGCCAATGGTGAGCATTTGAAATGAATCTGCAACTGAAGTATGTGCAACATGTAGCACTGAAATAGATTGGGTTTTGACTAGCAGCTTAATTACATACAGATGTTTCCCCCTCCTCAGCACAAGGTAAAGGTTGAAAGGTTCAACTCTGGAGTGCTGTGTAAGGCTGAATAGGAATTAAAATTTTAAACATTTACGTTAAAAAAAAAACACCTAGAAACCCATACAACCATTATCAGCCTAACTAGCACAGTTATAAAAGCACATCAAAAATTTCTCCAGAGATTTCCAGAGGAATATCTGAGTGTTTACCAAGAATCAGAAAGATAAAATTCTAGCCTGCTTAATGAGCAAAGCACTTGTCCGCGCTCCAGTCAGAGGCACAGCTGTCATACCAGTTACATCTGATTTGTTGGGCGAAGCCAGGCTTCACAACATACCCTGCAGAAGTGGGTGAAGTCTCCCCTCCTAGTTAAATAAGAGCAGCAGGTTGCAACAGCTTGCACAGCTCCCATGCTCCTCACCTGCAGTCAGACTACAGAGTGGCAAAATCACCAGCCCAGCCTTCCCAAGGAGATACACATAAACGTACTTCCAAGGGACTGGGTTCCGTGGAAGATGAAAACAGTGGCGGCATTTCACAGCCTTGCTGAATCCTGCATACTGGGCAAATGTTCAACACTGAAAAGGTTTAACTGTATGTTGGATTATCCAAAACCAGAACGCACAGATCTTCCACCCAGATTTTTGTGTGTTGATTTCTGGATAACTGGGTCACGGTGGATATTTGTTTCAGCTGGGGAAAAAAGAAAGCTACCTAATGGTACTATTCTGCAATGAAGACAGCAGGTGGTTGAGCTTACCGGGTAATAAATCCAACAAACTCCATGTCGAATGTTGTCTTTATACTGGCCTTTGAATATCAGCCGCCCATCACTGTCATATTCCTGGGCTGGTCCATTCAGCTCTCCATCCACATACGTGCCATGAAGGACCACTCCATCCTCGTAAGTGTAGATTCCCTGGCCTTGCAGGGCATCATCAACATAGTACCCTTCCAGGGTGCTGGTAAAGAGAGAAAGAAAACAGCAGTGGAAGACTATTCACTCTCTAAGATGTGAACCCAGAGCCTTGGCAAGAGGCACAGCACAACCCTGCTCTTCTGCTCGCCCTTATACATATTATTGGTACAGAGGGGCTGAGGGAAAACCTTCAAGAAAGTCAGGTCCTAGGACGAGGCAACTGTTGATGCCTGGCTTGCTATTGCTGGGTACCCTGCAACTCTCCCCAAACGCACACCACCACTGCAACAACCACAGCTTTTCTTCAATTTCTCAGTGGCCTCTCCCCAAGAGCCCAGGCTGTTGCAGGGCAGACTGAAAGGTTTTCTGGAAGGTTCCGTGGCAGCTGCCGGGGCTTACTTGCTGGGACATCGGTTCCAGCGTCTCTCCTCCGTGTCCCCCTCCAGGCATCACTATCCCCCATGTCAGAAACCCTGATGCACTTGCTAGTTTCAACCAAATTTGAGGGGCAGGAAGGTAAACCTGACTTCTCTGGAAAGCCAAGATGAAAAACACAAACTTTTTCCTACGGACCTCCAAGAGCAGAGAACAACTTACGCAGTCCTTTCACCAGGGTGCGCTGCATGGGCACAGCATTATTCATCTAAATTACATTGCTGAGCTTTTTTTATAGGCTGGGATAGCAAATACAGCAGCGAATGGATGCTCACGGTCAAGGAAGAAATTATTGTTCAAGCAGGCTACTCCCACGTTAGGATTTTCTACCTCCTACCAGTTTGGACCTTTACTGACATCTCTCTGGTGAGATGAAATCGAACTGCCATACGGGTGAACCACAACAGGGCACAAACCGCAACCTGCTACCAGTTCAGCATTAACTCCCTAGCAATACACTTAGCAGCAATCTGTACCGAATTTGCTAAAAGCTCTGTCATTTTTCATGTATTTCTATTAAAATGGAACATGGCCTGTCAAACAGAACTAGTGCTGCACTTGGATTTGAACAAAGAAACACTTCAGTTTTGTCTTGCAAACCCTTTAGAAGGAACGCAATAATATCTTGCGATCTGCTTCGCTTCCTTTAAAAAAAAGGCTGCTGAGAGAAACTACAAAGAATTAAAGGATAACCATAAAAGAGGATCTCCTCAGTTATTTCTTTCTCAGGTTAGAACTAGCATAAGGAAATACAAACTGTTTTGCTTTTACCCCAGCATATGTAGCTAACAGACAGCTGCAGTACACATACTTTCACTGCGTAATTCTTTTTCTGATGCAGATGTCTAAGGCATAAGCCCAAACAGCATCTAGGAGCACACAACTCTACGTGTTTTACAAAACTTTACAAAACAGATTTTCAAGAGTTGTGGAAGGAATGTTTTCTTAGAACTGACTTTCTGGTTTCTAAAGCTTCACTCTCTGTTTTTACATAGCTTTGGCAAGCTGGCTGAGGCTTCCATGGGAAAATACACTACATTAAAAGCCTCAATGCAAACCAGATGAAGAGCCGGAAGGGGCAGGAAAGCTGTTTTACTTTTCAGTTGGATGAATTTCTTGATCCAGGTTGCTACAGAGCTGTACAGACAGCTACGGCACCACAGCACAGGGAAGGAGCAGAGCAGATGAGGGAAGCACCAGAAATCTGTACACTTACTCAACTACAAATGACACCACTTTCTCCTCTAGTTTATCACAGATCACCAGATTTGAATTTCATTGTAGCTGGCAACACACACAGAGTCCATATGTAGGACAGCTCTTTAAAAGCAGCTGCCACCCCCAGTTTATCTAATGAAACAGACCAAAAAACCTTGTCACCTTTGATGGTATTAGTTGAAGTTAACAGTTGCTAAATTACGCACTGGAAAAAATACCTTTTCTTTTACTGTAACTCAAATCTTTAGGTTTTCTTTCACTGTATTAAGCTCCAAGCAATGTCCAAAAGATCCATCTTTTTCTACTCTCACATCATCTACAGAAATCAAAAGAAAAACACCTAAAGAAAGAATTCCATGTCTTTCAACCTTGCCTAAAAAGTCAGGTTCTCTAAGACTTCTATACTTTTCACAGTTTTTGAGTTATTTCCACCCTGCTCCCCACTTCTCCCTCTCTCTTTTTAAGCTCTCAAAGTATGGTGTCTGCAGCCAGACACAATACTTGCAATTAAGACCTGACCAGTGTGAGGAGGAATAAATAAGCTGTGTCTTGCATAAACAAAATATTGTTAATACAAACTCTGAGCTAGCCCATATTTCTCCAGTTTGCTTCTCAAATTATCATATTTGTGATAATGTAAAGTTTTACTAAAGTCAAGATTTATCAGATGTACTGTCTTCCCATTATCCACCAGGCCTAGAAGGGATCCAGGATACCCACTACCTAAAAAATAAATCAGTGATAAGAGTTGGGGGGGCTGGGAGGGTGAATACTTACTGCAATATGCTTCCAAGTATGAAGTTACCTTGATAGACCCTGATCCATTCATCACCCACTCCCTGATCTCCCACCTTTCCCTCTATATGGGAACATTGAAAACTTACTCTTAAAAATAATACCGTTCTCTACTGTGTTCTGGCAGATGTCAGTTTACAAGCGTTTCTAGTTAAGGGAGAACAGCAGCTCCAGTTCTGTGCCAAACACAGCTCTCCTGCTCACAGTTATTGCGCAAAGTGTTTTGTAAAGCGCACTCCCGTGAGCATTAGCACCAATGAAAGCTCAAGTACACGATGCAAAACAGGGAGTATGCCAGAGGTGAAACTTCTCTCTCCGAAAGAGTATGTTGGCTTTTGTTGCATTTTTGAAGGGGGAGGGAAAGACAACTGATATTTCATTCCAGGTTTCCACTCCCTTAAATAATCAACGGGAAGGGGGCAGCTATTCCAATAAAGTGAAAAGTTTTCACTGAGGCAAACAAGGCAGCCGACCCTGTTTCCCAACACTCAAAAAATGAGAATGCCTACATCGCTGCCAGTCCAGCGTCTTACAGGACTCAACTATTCCCAAATAACAGACCTACAGCAGTTCAGCTGTCAGCCTTTACCAGCAGCCTGTGAGGGAAACAGATCCAGGAATGCTGAAACCGGCTAACTTACACACAATACTGTAAGGGGAGAGGCGTTTCGAGAAATTTTGGGGATTCATTTCTCTTTGTAAACACTCAGCCTTGCCCATGGCACAGTTAATGGAAACAGCACATCCTGTTTTATGCCAGGTCATTCTTCCTGCAACACGTCATGACATCTGAACGATCCACTTCAGAGAGCAGCTTACTCTTGCTAGCTGGGAGTAGCTAGGTAAATTGCAGTATCTTTAGTAACTAGTCACTGCTCTGTTAAGGCTGCTTTAGCTCAATTAAAATAAACTTAGGGCAAGTTATAAAAATATTCCATTTTCCAAAACCACATTACTGACTATTTGTGTATATTTTCATTCTGCTAGACCCTGAAGTCATACAGCAGCCAACTGTTCCATTTTTTAAGGGTTATGAAAATTAAAAAAAAAAACCACAACCAAACAAAAAAAAACCAACCAAAAAACAAACCAAAACCAGAAGAGTTGGCAACACTGAAGCGGTACAGAAGAGGCTCAGCAGCAGTCTGAGTTTTCCCACAGAGCACTGCCTGTACCCGGGATTACTTGGAGGAGCAACCCTACAAACAAAATAGTGGGTCAGTTTCTCTGACTGTACAATCAGCAACTGAGATCATCAACAAGCACAGAAGTGTTATGTACATGTATCCACAGAGATGCTGTCTGCCAACTTAAAAAAAAAAAGGCTATTTTAGAGAGGTCAGCTGCTGGGCAGTACTGATTTTCAGTTACTCATACAAGATTTAATAAGCCCATTACCAACAACAGTGGGGATTTTTCTTCATCCAAGCTTGGAGGCCTGATCAGTTTCTGCATAACTGAATAAATATATTATCTTTCTCATGAAAAAAACCCCATGATCCCCAGTATGAAGCAATTGCAAAGGCAAGTGCAGACAAGGAGCTGACTCACTGAGACAGCACAATACCTCCGCTCCTGCTCAGAAGTTCGCTGAGCAGGAGGAGAGTAGACCCGGCATGACTGTCAGTTTAACGGCTGCTATTCATAGTGCCACCGACAGCTGCAAAACCATGAAGAATCGTGTCATTTTATACATCTGCTGCTCCTTTGGAGGAAGTTCTGAGCAACTGCAGAGAGAAATGCTGCAGTTGGGGGAAGACATACAAGGTGTTCATAATGAAGACCTGAGAAGAAAATACATGCATAGGCAGAGACTAGCCCAATTTCACTGTCTCAATTCCCAGTGAAGAGAGGGGAAATTATAGGGGCTTTTCTGAAAATAAAATTGGGCCACAAGCAACTTGCAGAGGATTAGGTAGACTTGGGAACAAAACCTGTATTTAACTCAGTCCTTTAACCACTAAATTTTCAAGACCAAGCAGAGGGTAAGCCTCTCTGTCAAGGTCCTATGTCTGTGTGTGAGGTCTGGCACAGGGAGCTCCCAGTCCAGCTGCAGTCTCTGTATAGGCCTATAAGACCAACAAAGAATTCCACCTGCAGTTATGCACTTGAACTTTGTAGTCCAAGTCGTTGTCAGCGTGGTTTCCAATAGCTCTGACCACCTCCCAGTTTTTACGGTCTCCAACTAGTTCATAACTTCTACAGTGCTAAAAGAGCTCACACCGCTGCATTTTCCCACCAGGAAACAACTGTAGGCATCACGTTACATACAAAGCCCCCAAAGGTATGGCTACAGCAGCAGTAGAGAAAACCTTCCAGCTACAGTTTTTAATGAGAAAGCTTATCCAGAAACTCAGCAACATACAATCAATGTAGATTAGTTTTGTATCACTGCAAGCAGGGAGGCAGAATATAGAAGAAAAATTGAAGAGTCAGTATCTACCTTCCATCAAAAAAGAAGAACTTGCCGCGGCCATTTTTCTCTCCATGCACAAAGTTTCCCTCAAATCTGTCTGTCGATGAATAGGTGACTGTACAGAATCCATGTGGCAACCCATCGTCATCTAGATGCCCTGAAATAAAATCCAAAGAGCAAAAGAACACATTAAACATTATATAAAATTGCAAACCTGTTCTGATTACGTAGATGCTTGAAATGCAGTAGCTCCCAGTAATACACACCAAAACGTTTGACAGGAACAGTGATCAGAGATACAGTACAACTGAAGTCTGTACTTGTGTAACACACCATAATACTATGCCCTTGCAACATGTCAGTCAACTTGCTATTTTGTATTTTAAATGCAGCTATCCAGTGCCTTTCTCATGTGTTCACGCTACATCCCCCCACCCCGATCCCTTTCCTAGCCGTATCAGTTTTCCTCATTACAGCTGTTGCACATGGGGAAAGTGGAGCGACGACACACTTGGATCTTCATCTGCCTGGGTCTGTATTTTACAGAATACAACCGGCCAGCTCTGATTAAGTTAAAGCATAATAAGGCTCCTATTGCATCTCCATCTGCTTCTTCAAAGCCAAAAGAAAATGGAAGGAGTGTTTTAAACAATTGTCTAGTTTACCTGTGAGAACTTAGGAGTCCTTAGCACTGCGTTAACAGGACATTGCTCCAACTGCAGAATGAAGATGCTCAAGCTCAGCAGGGCTGCTTTAAGCACAGCGATACACCAGACGCAGGTGTAACAAGCTCCCATCGTGACATTTTATCAGATATAAATTTTGCATGAAAACTCATGTCCAAATAAAAGCTAGTGTACATTTACATTCTTCCACGTTTCTAAATAAAAACTGACCTCTGATCCCGAGTCTCTTGGTGAGGCATACAAAGCCTATTAGAGATGAGACAATTCGGACATCCACTTCTACAGGCTTTGGGTCAAGCTCTTCCCTGACCAAATTTGCGCAAAACTGAAAAGGTTCAACACACATATGGAAAGGCAGAAACAATCTCCAATGCGACAGGGAGCGATTACAGCCCAGGGTGACGCAGGCAGCAAGAGGCACTTCAGTATTACCAAACCTTGAGTCCTACGCTCAGAGAGAAAACAAGCTATTAAGACAGGAGTGGGAAAAGCTAACCACCCATGTGGCTTCAGAAGTCCATCTATTCATGCCCCGATTGCAACAGGTCCACAGGGTTCTGTGAGGACAAGGGTACCCAGAGGGCACACGCACACCCACGTGTTCTTCTCGCATCGCTGTAAGCTACTGCTTCCTTGGGATGCTTCACAGCCCCTCGGGGACATCACAGACAGGGCATGGTAAGGATGTGGGGCAGCACCTGGTTAAGAAGTCCTCTCCTATGAGGCGCATGACCTGCCCTAGCCTTTTAATACAAGAATGATTTGCAGAAGAATGCCAGACAGCACAGGATACTTTGTCAGGATATATTTCCAAACTTTTGTCTATTCAAAGTAAAATTTCATTTAAAAAAAAAAAAAAAGGCAAGACAAAGATAGAAGAAGGAAAAAAAAGAGCTAAGTGAATGTTCCTCAAAGTAACAAAGTAAGGCTGTAGAGGTTTATTACCCATCTCCTGCACTTGTTGCAGTGAGTACGGAAATGCACCTAGAAAGAAGGTGTACAGGAGAAAATAATGGTGAGATACCTGAACTCATCCAAGAGCCAAGATTCCTTCCTTCACCCTTCCCACACGTGCTCCCAAAAGTTTCTCTCGCTCCTGCTCTGGCGCTTGCCTAGCACCCTCTGCAAGTAGCACAAGCCACTACGCTGGCAGAAAATTCCTCCCTTTGTTGTTTTGTTGCTGGTTCAGGAGGCTGACCCCACATCCCACCACCACAGCAGAGCTGGGAGCTGACCTGTCCCTCTCGGGGGTAGCAACCCACCTTGCTTCCAGCTCACCCAGCTCACAAAACATCACCGCGCTCTTAAATTAAGTTCCCAGTCCAAGCTAGACTGAAAACAGTTAAAAGTTCGAAAAGTTAGTAACACCAATCAGACACTGCTTACTGTCCAAGCTGAGAGAAATAACAGGAAAAAGAGAGAGCAAAAGGTGTGTGTGGGGAGCTACATCACTAAAGGCTTTTAATAACTCTGAAGAGGAACCCTTTAAAACAGAAAGGGTGGTGTGTTGCTCTCTCCAAACAGAAGAAAGGCTTTTCTTCCTCCCATTCACTTAGGACACCTCTTTTTGTAGAAGGGAAAAGTTTTAGCAGTTATGTCAATTTAATTAAAAGGTCAGGGAAACTTCTGATGTGAACACCTCTTCTAGAACCAAAACAACTATGTCAACATTTAATTAAAAATTAAAGGTTTCCATTTTATCAATATGGGAAGGGTATACTGGTGTAAGTTAACAAACCCTAAACAATACAGTACTAGTTTTCCCCTCACTGTAGGAGCAAAACTTCTATAAAACACTTGGATGAAAAAAAAATACATATATACTGACAGTATTGATACATTATACTATTTAAAAAAACAACAAACTTGCAACTTTGTTCTCTGTGACTATTCAGTTTTGTCAACATTTTGCTGGAATGCAAAGCCCAACACAAAAGCTGCCATGCATATACACAGCACGCATGTCAGGACTTTTGCACGGCACGATACAGACTATCCCAGAGATTTAAATGGTCAGCTTTGATCCGATGGCCTCTATACAGAGACTTAATCTCAGCCATAGTACAAAGAATCCAATTCTTCTAATATGCTAGAGATATTCCCCCATTGGAGAAAAAAAAAAAAAATCCCCCACAAAACAAGCGACATTCAGTCTCTCTTAGTCAATAGGGGAAAAAAGCGATTTCAAGTTTGATTACATAGATGCAACTTCTGCTATACGGCTGAGGCCTTAGGCTCTATTCTGTTTCAGATGAAGTCAATGGAAAAAAATCCTCATTATTTCAGTGGGAGCAAAGCAGAGTGTTCTACTTCCCTTTCTCGCCTCTCTCCTCCATTTGTGAAAACATATCCAAAACGTGTAAACGTATTTCCAAATTATTGTAAAGCCTCACTTTTGCTACTTCCTTAAGGGTCCCTCAAGATCTCTCCTTAAGCTCAGATGAACTTTTCAAGAAAAGAAATTACACTAATAGGGGCTAGTTCACAATGCAGCATGACGGGGCCACTTAGGAAAAACACTGATGTATACAAACCAAAGATAAAAGCCCTTTACTGTCAGTATTACCATTATTTAACAGAAGACATACAGTGTGCACCACCAATAAGAGATTCTGGCCACAAGGATGCCAGATGGATGTTTTAGGAATAACACCAATAAACCCACACCCAACCCCCATCCTTCCCCCCCCCCCCCCCCCCAAAAAAAAAAAAAAAAAAAGAGTGATTTCTGTGGTACTTCTAACTTCCTTTGGGTACCTGCAAAACCACCCAGCCAGACTACTCTCCCCCAAACAGCACCCTGCTACTGTATCACTCCGAAAAACACACGCCTTCATAGACACTGCTGAATAACACACGCTTTAAAAACTCGTTTCCTTAGCCCAGAGAAACACTAGGCAAATCCATGATATGGCAGAACGCTTCACCTGCGATATGAGGATCAAAACTGTGACCCTCTGCCCAAGACCCAACTGTAATCCCTCGATTTGAGGAGTGGGGAGGAAAGGGAGGGGAAAAGACATATCTGTTGGGGCACACCTCATCCATAGCACCCTGCGTCTGAAGAATCTCACTCCCTTCACAACTGCGGTTGACGCAACAAAGCTCCTCTTTGGCTCTGTTACCGCATACCTAGACAATAAATCCCGATCCTAGCAGCAGCTGCTTAGCTCGCATCTGTTGTTAAACTAAGCTGCCATGCTCCATGCCTCCTTCGGAGAAACGTGCCGTGAGGCCTAATCCTCCCGCCACGAGACACAAACAGCCCGCCACCGAACAACGCGAAGGACCGGCACCTCGTCACGGGCAGCTCTTTACGTCGCGTGCTTAATCCCAACAGCTGAAAATCGAGGATCGCTCTCTCGGGCAGGACGAAATGCCCTGCGAGGAACCTTTGGGGAGCAGGCGCTTTCACCCGCAGCCGGCGCGCGTGGTTCAAGAGCCCCACGAGGCAAACCCGTACCGTGCTCCTCGGCGCCTCGCAGGATGACAGCATGTTGTTGAGCTGCGTGCCGCCGTTCCCATTAGTAATGCCGTCCGGAGGCGTGTGCCTCTCTTTTAAAACTCTTAAAGGGTTAGTTCTCCACTCTTGGCACAAAAGGGGGGTGCTCATTGCCTACCAGACCGGCCTTCCCGCTCCCACACGGGTGCCTCGACGCCAGCTCTGCTGCCCGTGCCCGTGATGGGTAACTTCCTCCGGCTGCAATTTTTCTTTTCCCTTCTCCGTCTGCGCTAACGTAACCGCAGCCTCCGAGAGCGCCTGCCCCTCGCTGCCCCAGCCCCTGAGCAAGGGCAGCTGTACCCCGATAACACCGACCATCCCCGAAGGAGCCAGCTGAGCTCCGGGAGGAAGGATTCCTTTTCGGCAAGCCTCGACACGGCGCTAAAGGACGCGGCTGCCGAGGGTACACCGTCTGCGGCCCGCGCGGCGGCTCGGCTGCCGGTACCCGGCTCGGAAGCGAAGGGGCAGCGCAGCCCCGGGACCGGACCGGACCGTGCGGCGGGAGAGGCACCGGCCCGCCGTGCAAACCGCAACGGGCACCGGCCGCAGGCGGCGGGAGGTGCGGGCTGAGAGCCACCGCCTGCACGGGAGACACGGCAGCAACGGCCAAATACGATTTTATTATTTTTTTTAATTTTTTTTTTTTTTTTTTATTTTATTTTCTCCCCCCCCCCCCCCCCCACGTTAAGAACGGAGTTAACGTCACCACCGGGCTCCGGGGCGGGAGCCTCACGCCGGGGCTGGCACCGCCCCGGTGGGAGCGCTCAGCGGCGGGCGGCAGCCGAGGTGCGCTACGCCAGCAGCACCGGGATGCTGCCGCCTGCCCTCAGCCGGACCCGCCCGGCCCCACCGTGCAAGCGCCGCCGCAACCCAAGCGGCAGCCCGGTACCGGCGCCCGGGCCCGGCCCCGCCACGCGGCGCTGCTCCCCCGAGCCTCCGGCAGTGTCGTGTCGTGTCCCGTGTCCGTGTCCCCCCCCGCCCCACCGCCGCCGGTCACACACCGCCACGTGCGCGGCGGCGGCGGCGGGCCGGCAGCGCGGCCGTTGCATAAGCCCGCTGATGTCATGCGCTGCCGCCGGCCCCGGGCGCCCCTCTCGGGCCGCCGCCGGCCACCGAACCCTCACACGCGGCACCGCCCGGCGCCCGCCTCTCCCCTCCCTCCTTCCCTCCGCGCCCGCCGGTGCCGGCGGCCCGCTCCGCTCCCCGCCACCCGGGGCAGGTACCTTCCACGGTCTCCTCCAGCGTCTCCTCGTCGCTGTCCATGGCGGCGGCGGCGGCGGCGGGCGGGCGGGGCGCAGCCGCGGTAACCCGCGCGGGCGCGCGCGCACCGCCCCGCCTCCCCTCCCTTCCCGCCCCTGAGGGAGGAGCCGTCCCGTCGCCCCGCCTCCCCCTTTTCTACGGGGCGGGAGGGCGGAGCGTGGGTGTGGCCTAGGGGCGGAGCGTGGGTGTGGCCGAGGCGCGCGGTGGCCGCAAGGCGGGTGGGGGGGGTTCAAGGCGCAGACCCCCATCCCCCTCCTCCCCGCCCTGTCACAAAATGGCGGCGGGTGAGGGGAGGGTGGTGGTGGTGGTGAGAGTCAGTCATCTCCAGTGGAAGCGGCGCCGGGCACCGCGGGGAGAGCGGATTCCCCCCACACACACACGCCTGCGAGAGCCAGGCTGTCGGGGAGGCGGGGGCTGCTCAAGCGAATTGAATTTCTGGGGAAGAAAACGTTCCTAACGTGGCACAAAGCAGCACAGGCGGCAGGAAAGTCCCAACCCATCCAGGGCTGGGCCCCCGGGGCACTCCCGTCTTGTAGAGGGCTAGCAGCGTCGGGCTGCTGCTCCACATGGCGTTTCTGCAGTTCACCTCTTAAAGCAGGCCTCCTTATGGACCCCGACCAAGCACTGTGACACCGCTTCTCCCTCCCCTCACCAAGAGCCGCTCCTAACCTGCGGCTCTTGACGTTGCGGGATTTAACTGCCAAAACACACAGGATCTCGGAGGTCGGTTTTGCAGGACGGACGGGTGACAACCCCAAGCAGTGGGTGCGATTTGTGAGCTCTTACCCAGGGGACGCGAGGACGGTGCTGTGTCACCACGTGCCTCAGTGTACTGCAGGGACCTCGCTCTCCACCACAGCTTGACAACACACAGGATTCACCTTAAAGGAAAGTCAGAGTGTTCTAGGTCTGCCAGCCGACTGTCTTGGGAGCGCAGGAGGTATCTCCTTCATCCTACCGGAGATGACCCAGACAGCCTGGGGCTGGAGCGTGTGCTCTGTGAGGTGAGGCTGAGGGAAGAGGGCTTGTCCTCTCAGCCTGGAGAGGAGATGGCTTCAGGGAGATCCAGCAGCAGCCCACCACCACTTACAGCAGCGCTACCCAGAAAACAGGCTCTTCACAGTGGTGGGAGGACAAGAGGCAGCGGGCATTACTGAAAAGAAGAGAGGTCCAGACATGATGTAAGGAGAAACTTGCTCCCCACGAGGACAGCCGAGCAGTGTAGCAGGCTGCCCAGCGCGGTTGTGTAGTCTCCATCCTCGGAGATCTTTAAAGACTGACCAGCTAAAGCCCTGAGCAGCCTGATCTGACCTCAAAGCTGACCCTGCCGTGAGCAGCAGGTTGGAGTAGAGACCTCCCAGGGTCCCTTCCCGCCTGAAGGACTCTGTGAGTCTACGCCAAGTCAGCCACATGCTGCCAGGCAGTGCTGCTGAAGTCCCGGACAACATCACACCAGGAAAACAGGACAGCTACAGCTTAGAGAAACCAAATAATTAAATATGTCTGCAGAAAGAGCGTTTGGAAATCTTTAAACAGGAGGATAATGAGGTTAGTATTTGACCTAATTGACATGAGAACTTATAAAATATTAATCTCGAGAGCTTTGGAGAAGATTTGAGATGTACAGAAAGCTTGAGCAGAACAGAAGGGCTGGTTTCTGTATCATAGGTAGTTAATTTAACTAAAGGACAGTCAGGTTTGCCGTTTAGGAGGGAAGATTTGTGGTTTAAAGCCCATATACTTAAAACAATTCTGATCTTAACCCACCAAAAAGGAAACTGAGGCACGAGAACAGGCATAGTCATTGTTTTCCTCAGATCTGCAGGTTTACTGTGCTCAAGCACAATGTATCTGCTTTGTTTCACTAACTGTGAGTCTCTGAAGAGATTAATTGATGCTCAGTGCATACATAGTATTGGAACTATCAAAGGTAAGGTGCTTGAGCTATTAACATATCTGGTGAGCAGAAAGGAGATGAGGCTATGGGCTGGGAGCTGGAACACGCGGTAGGTACCCCTTTCACTAAGGGATAACGAGTGTTCAGGAAGTACAACAGAAAGCAAGGAAACGGGTGCTGTTGTGACCTACACACACAAATAAGAAAGCGCAGATCAACAGGACCCTTAAATATGGTTGTGTGGTGGGTGCTCATCTGCAGAAGCATATCGAGATGTGGGACAGCAGCATTCATACTAAAAGCATACCCTCTTCCCCTACCTTTTGCCCAAAATCACACAGTAAAAATGCTACGGTTACAAGTTTTTCAACTATAAGAAATATCCCACCAGCGGCAATGTGCCCTGCTCTGTGTAGAAGCTGTTCTCCTGCCTTTAACTGCGTAACCACATACTCTTTTCCCAGGGGCCCCATGCCATGCTGTACGATTACAGTGCTGGCTTTTGCCCTGTTCCTTCCACATACCGCCTCAGGCCTTGCTTATTCTATTTACTATCCTCCACTGCACACAACAGTAACACTTACGAGAGCTTCTGCTCTTCTCCCTCCATGGTACCCAGCTTCCTCACGCATTAATTATTTTTGCAGCACAGCGATGGCACTAGGCATGTTATCGTTTCTACAGTAGGAGAACTAAGAGATTTGGGCCGAAACTATTGAAGTGTCCGGTAAATATCAAGTACCGGATCATTGTCAAGAGTTCTTAGCATTACAAGGCATTTCACATGTTCACAGCATAATTTCCATTAACTTCAAATACAGCTGTAAGAACAGCATAGCAACGCTAAATGAATATGGTGGTAAACACACTGTTCTAGCATTTCATGGTGGATATTAAGAAGTGGGGGAAAATTTAACATCAGACTAGAAAAAACTTGACTTGCACCCGTTACCCACAGCCAGGCTGCTGCATGAGAGCTCAGCCATCTGCTGAGCTATTCCCAAGTGTCCCTTATGGAGCAGAAAACAAGTGGCGATCAGCTGCAAACAGTTTGGTTCAGCCAGTGTGCCCACCACAGGAGCAATCCCACGCAAACACTTAGTAGGCTGTGGTGTTTAGGGGTCTCATCAGTTTAGACTTCAGTTGTTTTGGCAGACTGCAGAGGCACCTCTAGGCTAGTGTTCATCCTAACTGTCTAAACAGACAAGCAGACATGTTGGGACTCACAGTATGTCTTCACATTATTAAGTATTGTTCAAGTTTGTTCCAGCTGCTGGGTACTGGCTGCCTCTTTTATTTTCTCCTAAGCAGGGGCCTGGTGCTGCCTTGCCCTCCTTAAATGTTAACTCTGCATCCAACAGCCTAATCTTATTATTGTTTATGCAATCCTTGCCTTACCTATTATTTAATGCCAACCCCTGGGAGGAAATAAAAGCCTAAATCTTGCTGTACTACTCTGACTGTGGTAAGGATCCTTTGGAAACAAGCATGCGCTCACGTAACGAAAGAGAACAGCAAAACACACAGAATAATGTGGTGAGGTTGGACGTGCAATCTCTGTTCCTTTACCTCCTTTGCATTTCAGTTTGGAAGAGCAGTAACATTCTCTTTTAGCCTAAGTTCATAAGAATCCTAACAAAAACAGCAAAAAGTATCACAGTGGCTCCTAGCTATGCTTCTAAGGTCATGGAATTAATGTAGGAGCTGGTAGCATGAGGACATTGTCACCCATGGGGAGGAGATGGTGGGGCGAGGAGTGACTGTTTTGCAAAGGGGCCTCAGAGCTGCTTGCTGAGAGCAACAAGAGGAATCCAGAGATTTGGTCTCTCTAAGGAGATTTTGGAAGGAAGTGGGTTTTATTGATTTAAAATCTCTGCTCATTCCCTACGGTCTGCCTTCCTGCCCCTTCCTTACAGCTTTCCCCCTCTTTCTCTCCTTGTCCCTTCCCTCAGTACTGAGCCCTGCCAGCTCTCGCCCAGCCTGCCTGCGTGCCCTGCTCGGCTGCCCTTTCTGCCTCCTGCAACCTAAGCAGAGCTCAGGTACAGCCTGCCACCTCGTAACAAATGGATTTTGTCATCTCTAAGTAGGACAAGCTTTATTAAGACAGAAATGGGAATGACTGCTTCCTAAAACTACTTGAAATGCTAAAATAAGAAATAACCCTTTCAACACTCCAGGCTGTTGCTTATTTAATCTGCAATGCTATGTGTTTACAAGATACTCTGTTTTTTGAAGGACAGTACTTGAAGGCTTAAATCGAGGCACACTGGGTTGTTCTTTGGTGATTCCTGAACTGTGAACAGTGTTCCTTCAGACATTTGTAACACAGAAACGGGTCCTCTAACCCATGAAAACGTTTGCATCTCTATAACAAAGCAGCAATATAATTTATTAACCCAATCTACATTCAAAACACTCTCATTTCATTCTTACTGCTAAAGTTGGTTATCATTGCTCCTTTGTCAGATGAGACAGAGCAGCTGTGGTTGATATTTCTGGCCAGGGCTGTAACAGCCTGGGTATCTGCTGAGGGCTCTAGCATTATGAATCTGTTGAAGTTGCAATGTCAGCACACATAGAGACAGCCATTTGTGTCCAGTTTTTGTAGGAGGCTCCCAAATTTGGGGCTGCTATGCATGGTCAGGCTCTTGGGGCTGTCTGGATGTGAACACCTTGGGATGGTGGGTTTTACTGGATGACTGGACAGAAGTTTTCTCCAGTCTCTCTGCAGTGGGAGGGTCAGAGCTACCCCAAATAAGGCCACAAAACCTGGGCTTTTAAAGCGCCAGAGCTTGGATAGGTCAGGAGTTATCTTATCAAACCCAGGGAGATCTAGGGGTCCCGCTGGGATGAAAGTACACCTGATTTTTTTGTCTAGCCCAAGCCAGGCCTTGCTGACGTAGGGAAGACTGGCTGGTTCAAACTGCAAGCTGTGGACTCTGCCCATGGGACACTGAGAAGCTGGGCAGCAAAAAGCATATGTATAGCCTGGTGTTGTGCCCAGCCTCACCGTCAAGTCACAGGGGACTTGCAGGTGGATTTCTTTCAATTTATACTCCCAAGATGTCCCTTTTGCATTCAAGGAGGCAAAAGAATCACCGAGCCTAAGGAAAAACAGATTAGCTCTGCAGCCTAGCAATATTGAGACACACTCAGATATGGAAGAGATGAGTTTGTCCAACTTGTTTATCCTGAATGAATATTGAATTATTTCCTTGGGAATGTTTCACTTGATAGGAGAGACTGACAAAGCATCATCCTGAATACCCAATTTTCAAGACACTTCTTTGCAGATAGGTTAATGGAGGTTGGGCTGTTTATTCTGAAACCTGGGACTCTCTGGGAAAAATTTACAACTCTTGCCTCCCCCATGCCTTACTGGCTACTTTAGGTAGTTTATCAGGTTCAGTGAATGCCATTTTGCAGGTGTGAATTGCATGAGCAGCCTGAGCTCACTAACTTGAAGAATTTTTGTGGGTGATTGCCTGTCAATAGGTTGTATTGCTTCCCATTGATGGAGAAATCCAGAGAATGGATGCTACGGGAAGAAATATATATACATTCTGAAATTATTTCATCGTAGTAACAGCGTGTACAAGCTATGCTTGAGGCTTGGACTATATAGATGAATATACTGCTGGGTAAAGACTCTGTGCCTCATACTGCTTATAGGGCCGAATGCCGTTCTTCCTAGCTGCTCATCAATATGGACAGAAGACTTCCCTCTGCAATTGAGTGCTCTACAACAGATTACTGTGTTTAAGTGACACTCCTGAGCAGATGGCCTACGGTTCCTAGTACCAACAATATGCATCTTTTCTCTATGGTTTCTTGCTGCATGCATCAAATACTATATTCATCCTAGGTGGCTACTGAGAGCGTTAGAATTTTTCTCTTCTGTATTTTGGTTCTCTCTTTCCTTGGAGATAGTGGAGGAACAAGGCAGATAAATCTCACAGTACTCAAAAACCTGAGTTAGTCTTGAGATTCTTCTTTCCTTGAGTTTCTTTCCAACAAAAAGTGCCTACATCTTGCTATATCCCAGTCATTTGCCTGCCCGTAACAAACCCTCTAAACTCAGTATTGAAAACACAGAGACGCATTCACATTAAGTAATGGAGTAAACGGTGAGGAAAGTTTAGAGTGTAAAGTTGAGTTTGAACTTTTAGTCCAAAAATTCTCATTATGGCTCATCAGTAGAGGAAGTCTTGTGTAACAGATAAGGTTTCCTTGGTGTGTGCATTTCTTACTGTCCCCTTCCCTCACATTTGAAATTAACTCTCATGCCTAAGATTGGAGAAGTTTTATCATATTTCCCAGCCTTTCGAATATACACATTGTCTAGAAGCTATTCTGTTTTCTAAATCAAATTCCATCCTAATCAAGTGGCTGAAGAGGCTCTGCATCCGCCCGATGATGTACACAAACCACAGCATGTTGTCAGTAATGACATTCAAGCTATACTCTGTTCTCTTGTTTAGTCTGGGAGACTTGTAGTACTCTTTCACAGGCCACAAGAGTTTAGACTAGATGGGAGCAAACCAAGGAATAGGGTAGATGGAAGCACAGGAAGAAGCTACACACACAGACTGGGGAAGCCTGGTGGAGACTTCTCTCCCAAAGACAAGGAAGCCATGTGTCATTCTCTCTCCACAGCATCACTTTACTAAGTTCACCAATCAGTTTATGCATCTAATTTACATTGCAGCAAATTGTCTCATATCTAGACTTTTGAGAGAGGCAAAGCAAAAGGCAATGGGGGAGCACATACACCTGAAATTTTGATAACAACCTTGTTTGAATCCAGTTTCCTCATCAGTCAAATAATTAGTGGCTGGCTCCACATAGTGGTTTCTCATGTAATTCCACTCAGTAGGGGTTTGGTATTTGGCATTTTCTCTCCCCAAATAGCACTGCATTAGTTTTTCAGTGAGGTGCCATTTGCAAGCCTGATCCGTCTCACAGCCTTTGCCTTTGCAAGCCTCTGAATAGTAGAACAGTGAAAGCTGGCTGGAGTCCTTCTGGCCACTGCCAGTCCCATTTGTGGCTGAAGAGATTAGGGATTAGAAAGATGGTTGTGTTCTCGTGCACATCATTGAGTGTGATATCAGGTGTCTGCAGAGATAGGGATAGCATATCAGTGGCTGAGTTTGTCCTCTATTACCTTAAGGGTGCACTGAGATTTCTTTAAAAAAAATAGCAGAGAGCTAAATGTATGGAAATATTATGCCAACCCAAGCCAGTGTGTGGCACTTAAGAAATAACGCTGCACATCCCACGACCTTGGCTTAGAGGTCTTATGGCAGACAAGTTTTTGACACCTGGTTATGGAAAAGTACTCTGCCAGTCAGAACTCTTACTTGATTCCCCCCTCTGGAGCCTTCTTCCTGGTAGGAAAAATCTCACAAAAATTTAAAAACCTCTTTTCTGCTGAAGCTGTCTTGTTTTCCTCAACTCTCAGCTATTTAGCAGTGATCTGAGACATACAAACTTCTCCCTCATGCTGCTTCAGTCCTACAAGCGTGACTGATTATATCAAGTGTTTCTCTATGTGTCAAAGAGAGCATACATGCTGATGAGATGTAGCCGTTTACCTGGCCTTTCAGAGTGCTACAGTGCCAAAAATACTCCTATGAAACATCTTTCAGAGGCCAACCTACCTATCCCCTCATTCAATTCATCTTTAAAAAATGAGCCATTTTTAAAGCAGAGGACTAAAAGTAGAAGGAAAAGGCATGTGCCCATTTTTATTCCCAGCTTCCAGCTTTACAGGTGACCCTTTTTCTGCACAGCACCTGCCTGTTTCTCAGCCAAAGCCTGAGTTACTGACAGTGCTGCAGTGCAGCTCCATATAGAGTTTGCTAGAGTTGAATCCCAGAGCTTCAGAAGAATCCTCTGGCAAAGAAAAAAGGCCAAAGGGACTCTCAGATCTTGCTGTTTGTTTGTTTGTTTGTTTCTACAAAGCCCTTGCCAATATTTATTTGCCCATCTGAAAGTAAGCATTAATTTTCAGCACTGTGAGGATTTTTAAAGCTATGACAAGTCTGCTAAAAGTATCTCATTTCAGAAGAAGTTGTGGTGAATGAGATGTTTTACTGTAAAGCCCTTGTTAGTGTGTGTGCTGCACACAGCTGTGTGATTTTGTATCACTTCGTTAAGCTATGACCCCCTGTGCTACTCAGAGGCTTTGATTTCAGTTGCGTAAGCGGCTGTGTCAGCCTGAGAGGAAGCCAAGCTGATCCACACAAATAATGCTGGACTT
This sequence comes from Astur gentilis, assembly GCF_929443795.1. Classification (NCBI taxonomy): domain Eukaryota; kingdom Metazoa; phylum Chordata; class Aves; order Accipitriformes; family Accipitridae; genus Astur; species Astur gentilis. The sequence goes on from NC_064891.1 coordinate 19,974,319, forward strand.
GTGTACTGTAAAAAGCATGACTAAACACTAATCAGAAACTTTCTGATGCTTGTTAACAACAAGATGAGCTCCTGTCTTCTTCCAATTTTGCAATCTGTTCTCTCTGTGGGATGTGTGGGGTTAACGTGTAGCTTTCCATTAAGACACAATTCAATGACTGGTACCAGTCATCGTTTCTGGGAACCGTATGCGCCTCTGGGACCAGCCAGTGAGAATGGGGACTCTGATCCTCCTCTGAAGGTGCCAGCACATGTGACTCCAGCTGCTGAGTCTTCAGCCTACAGCACTGACAAACTCTTTTCTTGCACTGAATGTCCTGCTGTTTCTGGTAAGCTCTGTCTCATGATGCAGTGACTGCAAGTCTGTAGGTACAGTGAGTAGGCTCTTCCTTGGCCTGTCTCTGCATGAACCAGTTGTAAAAATAAACAAGGAGATGCACAGGTGTTTAAGAGGGCAGTGGGGGAAAGGATAGAGGAGAGAGAAAAAAGACCCTTTCTGAGAATGTATATATAATGTATAAAGGCAAACTCAGTAAAGATCTGATGGGGTAGGGCAAAAACTTGTCTGACTACATCATGTTAACACATCCACCAAATAGCACTTGCCCTGTTGAGACCCAGTTGACAGTTTGGTTCACACAGCAAGACCACGGTATATGACCAACTGCTATGTTTGAGCATGGCCATGGAGTGGGACCTCAGGCTCTGAGATGTAAGGAATTATAGCTCTCAAGAGGTAATGCAGCAAGCAACAGAATGGCAACCTGATGTCACACAGGATGAGTAACTGACGTGGTTAATGTGTACATGTGCACATACATCTGCATCCTACTCTTTTAAGCTTTTATCTCTACCACAGTGATTTTTGATGATCTGCCTCAGTTGAGAAGCAGATGGGGATGCTTAGCACTTGCATTTTCTATTGATAGAAGTCACATGCTGTAAGTGTGTGCATGAAACATCCCAAACATCTATTCCTACAGCAAATCAGATTTTTATAACCCCATCTTTTTAAAGATGGCTAACAACAAAAGTTGTATACTCAGTTGTGCCACTATTTCATTCTGTCCAAGTTTCACAGAATGCAGGTATGCAGTCTTAGGCTTTCTGTCTCTACATATGCCCCTCACTTTCCCCTGATTTTCAACAGGACCACTCTTTCCAGAAACTAGTCTGACTTGCTAACAAAAGAGAAAGAAAGGCAAGGTTCATTACAGTGCAACACTCACCCTCTAATCACACTATTTCAATTCATTGAAACAGAGGCTATGCAGACCTCAACAAAACAAAAATAATTTCTTCCAGATATTTCTAGAGGCATGGCTAGCATTTAGAATGGTGTTTCCAGAAGAGGCTAAGAACCTTTATGTTTTTATTTAATATTTGGTCTACAAATCCATGTCAAAATGCACAAGAAAGTCTAATGTATACATAAGTACTACAATAGGTGGGTTGGCAAAATGCAGCCATGAATCTGCACAGTCCTCAGCTGTAGCTGTGTACACAGAACCCATGTGAAAAGCTGGATTTGTTCTAGTCACCGGCAGGCCAATCATGTGGAATATCATTTTGTGGAAACTTAAACTCTCCATGCTGTTGTTGAAAACATGCCTCAACAGCACACAACTTATTTGGCATCATACGTTGGTGGGGACTGGTATTGCCCTCCTATTGCTCACACTCCGAGGTAGGCAAGATCTTTGAGTCAACTACTTCACAACGGGTCTTGGGCATAGTTTTCCCTGGCAGTTTTTTCCTTCAATAGACACAAGTCTTTTGAAATTCTCAGGGCTGTTCCAACATTGTGCAAACCCACAGTTAATGTTAGATCAGCTATGCCCTGCAACAGCAGAAAATTAAAGCCACTGCTGTGGAACAGCTGTGCACACTACTTGCTTTCAAACATTGCTGAGAGCACTTGCTACTTTTTTTATTAATAGTGATGCTTCCAAATGTATGCTACCAATGTAGTAGTGAATGTTTTATGCACCCATCTAGTGCCAACAGAAGGGCTGCATTCTGATCAGTTTGCACAGGGAGTCATGTGAAGTAAAGCCATCAAAATAAGCCTGCTGTTCAGAGTGCCCATATCTTGTTAGCAAGGACATCCACACATCCACCTGCACAGAGACGGTGCTCCAAACAACTCAAAATTTGGGTTAACTCTCAATTAAAAATGTACATGTTGAATCTCTTCCTTCCTCTGAAATGCCAGGTTGGCAGTATCACTTGACCTGGGGGCAGACAAAATGCTCCTTTGCTGAAGGATTTATCCTTGGCTGTGTGACAGAGCCCCTAGGGAGGCTGCTACAAGTCATTTTGGGCAATGCTTTCCGTAACATTTTGCCCTGGCTCAGGTCTACTTACTGTCATTGACTTCTGCATGCGCAGGACTAAACCACTTCTGAGTACTTCTGAAAAGCCTGCACTTAACCCTCCTGCAAGCCTGACTGAAGCCTTGAGCTTGACACACTTCTCACTGACTGTAAAGCTACTCTCCTTCTCCTTCTCTCTCTCTCCATACCTCACACATGCCATAGATGTGAAGATGAGGGAGGCCATCCACATACCTGTTTTGAAGCTAAATTAATGTTTGTAAAGCATTAAGATCCTCAGTTATATAAACCTGAAGTATTGCTGGTAGCTCGGAGCTCCTTTGGCTGCAGACCTGTCAAAAGAGTGCAGAAAGATGGGGTGGGCAGATGCACGCTCAGGGAGATGCATACCTCTGCTGAGCTTTCAGCCACTACCTCTTTTATCTTGGTCAGTCCCGTTCCATTAGTTGCCCGTTACCGCGAGCTGAACCAAGTGCTGCACTGATATATACCCTACCATTCAGAAAGCTGAGGGCCAGCCTTGGTAATTCTGCTGGCCAGTGCTTCAGGGAAAACTGGCAGTATAACTCATCAAATGAACTGACTCATTCTCCGTGTACTTCCTAGAAGGATTATGAATGATGGTAATTGCTCGTAATGAACAGGCACCCATCTTTTCCAAAAGATTAACTTCCATTGCACAGGGGTGAGGTAATTTGCACAGGTTTATATCATAGTCCCTGCTTATGACCAGCTCAATTTTAAGATGGATCTCCTTCCTCAAAAAAGCTCATAAAATTCCTAGCTCTTGTCTTTATTTCTAAAGCCTCAGTGGTTTTGTTAGACAGATGCATGGCTACAGCAAAAGGTTATTTCATGTATAAAATGCAAAGCAACAGGCTTGATAGCCCTCAGAGCAGGGAGAGGCCTCTGCTGGCAAGGAAGGAGGCTGTTCTGGGTGGTGGAGGTAAGAGTCTTGTGTACCATCAGAAAGGGCACTGCACAAATATGGGAGAATTGCAAACCCTGACTGTGCAGGAGGGATAAATTAATGCACACCCTAGCTTGCTCTGGCCATCCTTCCTCCTGAGCACTGCCCTGATTGATACACGTAAGGACAAATGTTCTTTGCTGCACCCATCACAGGCGGGACCTTCTGCCAACACAAACCAGGAAGGCTGGCGTAACTTCTGAAGCTCTTGAACTCCTCATTCAGGTGCTGAAAGCCAGCGGCTACCACACATTCATATACTCGCTGCCATCTCTCCTGCGGTGTCCCACATAGCGGAGGCTGGAGCCCACTCTCGGCATGCTTTTGCAATCCTTCGTGGCATTCACAGCTGGTTTGCTGCAGAGGAAAGGGCAGGAGTAAGAAGCAACCAGCACTGGCTACAAGCGCAGAGAGGCTGTAGATGTAGTGCATTGATGTTTGGTGCTGCTGGAGGCAGTTACTAATGGCTGCAGATCTGCATGCCCAAGTAGCTTATCAAATTATACTTGGGCCTACATCCCCCTCAGTAATCAAGGCTCTGCTGGCAGTTGCAATTTGAAACTCTCTTTATCACAGGTTAATAACTAAGCTGGTAAGCACTCAGTCTGTGGCAGCACACTGTGGCAACTTAGTCTTGGAGGATTTTGTTCTCAAAGCATGTGTTATTTCTAGGTTTGCTTTTTTTTTTTAAGAATGGAGATTGAAAATAGTAACAGAAACAATTAAAAAACCCAACGATACACTCAGAAGCTCACTAAGCTCATAAAATGGAAATCTGACCTGCTTTATGAAAGTTATTTCAGTATTTTTGCATTTTTAATTTACAAATGTTATTTATCATTCACCAACCGGTTGCCATGTGTTTCAGTGTTGTTGCCTGCTTCCCTATTACCACGATGGTCCGACAGTGAAATCAGACTAAGGAAAAAAAGAGCTAGTGGATGAGCTGTCACATGTTGCCATTTCTATCAAGTCTAGTTTTGAAAAGCATCTACACAGTTATTAGGCAGACTGACTTTCAAATACCAAGTGAGGTGACCCATCTTGCCCCCCTGGCCTCCCTCTCGCTTCCTGGCTGTTTTGTGCCTTCACTCACATGAGCACTGGCAGGCAGCGGACAGAAGTTGCGCACCATATGCAGGTGGTTGTGATTATTTCAGCAACCTGCTTTCCTAAGAGTCATTTGGGGCCACCGCTTCTCCATCCTGAGAGATTAAGCATGCAAGGTGACACAAGGCATTTTTGCAGCCATGCAGACACACACACGTGCACAAGTGTGCTTCTCTGCAGTAAGGGTCAGGACCAAAGTATTTAAAGGATCAACCTAATAAGCTTTGGAGATCCCCTAAGTTATGGTGTCTCTAGAACATGCTTATTTTTCCACTCCTAGGAAGTGCTGTAGCAATTACAGAGAGAGGTATGTATTCAAACTAGTGAACACGGACTTCAGTTTGTGCTAAATCTCAGTATTTGCCTAAAATATTTAATAGGAATAATACAACATCAGTGTTTTGCAACTGGATTCATTCAATAATACCAGTGGCATCTAATTAGTTCCCGTCACCAGAGGGCATTGGAGGACAAGCTGATTTTTTAGAAAGCACAGGCCCTATCCCTTCAGTTAAACCAGTGAATATTAATGAAGACAGTGGGCCTGAGCCCTCCCTCTTGTTGGTACGAAACGAGCAACTCTGGCACAAGCAAACAGGGAACGGGGCCCTGGGTTTGCCCCATGCAGAGCTGCAAGCTAAGGGGCATCTCCTCACTTGTCCCCCTGCAGCTATGCATGCATCTGAGCACAAATCAGGAACCTGACGAAACAGCGCTTCAGAGATTGCCATGCAGCCAAGTCACAAATGTGTTGGGATGGCTTTTGAGGTACCAGCCACTCACCAACAAAAAAATGCCAGTGCTTGGCAATCAGCCTCTTGGGTCCCCAAGTGCAGCACAGTGGGTTATTTCAGAAGACAGAGTACAAGAGAGGCAAACAAAGCGCCCAGTGACCTTCCTCCTGGGAGGAGCTGAGCGAGGGGCTGGGGGCAAATTTGAACTATCAGTCCATGGCTCCCCAGCCCAGGCCAGCTGTCTTGTAACACACCTACAGCGTACAGGGAGACTGCAAGGCTCTTCTAGGCTCCAGCAGTTTCCTTCTAATTCCTAGTCTGATTCATGAAATTCATTTCTATGTTAAATACAGGCTCAGAGGTTTACAGCAGGAGAGGATTTTTCTTAGGCTGCCCCACTTGACTGAAGGGTACCTCTTCAGATTAACAAGGGAATAAAACCAATCTCAGCCTGGAAGCAGCATGAAAAGTACTCACTTTGGTGCCAAAATGGCAAATATATTTCAGTTAGCAGAAAGAGATACCATCCATTAGCATCAAACAATGAGGCTTTCTACGCCTTTGCTTTTAAATGGGAGGGAGCAGGCCAAGTGGCCCTGGTCTCTTATCACCGTAAAATAGTGATGCTCATTTATAAACTACAACTGTGGCAAATTTATGCCCCGTGTCAGATCCCCAAGGCTATGAGATCATTGACTTCAATTAGAGAGTGAATACTGCTGTGTAACAGTCAAAGGCCTTTAAGTCTAAGGCAGGGGTTCTTGTGCTTTTCAGGCAGGGTCAGCTCAACACCCTAATAATAATGTTCCAAGTTATATCAGGCAATGGTTTAATCTGGATCATATTCTACTACCTTGTTTTTCCTTTAGACATGTATTTTTTTAATTCCAGTTTTCAGTTCATTTCATTCTTGCAAGATGCTAGGCAACTGCAAGTCAAGTGAAAGAGGGAAAGCAATGGGGTGTATTAATTTATTTGCTGTTTTAGATGTAAAGCCTAAAAACTCTACAAAATACAATAATGAATGTATGGCCCTTTCCAGCACATCACACACCCAAAAGGTAGCATGTATACATTGCCAAAAACGCTAACTTACTGATATATTTTCAAAAGCCAGGGGGTCTCCAAAAAATGAGTACTGAAAGTTGTCACACTGACATTGTTTTGGATCATGGGAAAGAAAAGGAACTGCCTTAAAGCCCCTATAGAGAATGCTTCCAAGTTGTCCATGAAGTTTAAAATAAAGGGGTTCTGACATGAATTTGTGACTTGTGTTGATACTGGGACATGCCTCAAAACAAAATGCATCCCATTCTTGTCCTCAAAGTTTATAATCTGGAAAGACACGATTTCTAACAAAAAACTACATCCTCTATTTTTTTTATATAATCAATAGAATAGCCTCAAAATTATAAAAAGCAGGGATTAAACAAAGCAGTGCATCTGTTGTGATTCTTGTTTTTTGCTCTAGCTGAACACTTCCACTAGTGTGGTTTTAGCAGGAAAACTATTTCCAGAAAGGCCAAATTTTAATTTATTTTGAAACTTAATTTTTGCATTTTAAACCATGTTAAAATAATTTTCTTCTTCAAGTAGAAGCAGTGTTTTAATTTCAAAATAGAAAAGTGCTTGGAATATTAATAATCTTTGCCCATTAAAGAGTTGACCTCCTTCTGTGACCCTTTGGGGAAATATGGGATTTAAAGTGACAGGTAAAACCAGAACCAAAATCATAAAATAATACTAAGTTAGCAAATGCCAAAAGTGAAGTTGTGATTAAGAAATAAAATCACAATAATGCCCATAGGAAATTAAAAAGGGATACATTTCCAGAATGACCTAAAATGGTTTTGTTTGCTTTTGAACTAGCATACATCATGAGTGATACTGAAACAATACAACTTGAAGTCCATTCTGATATTCCCTGCCCGTGGTCATGCTAGGCTTATTTCAGGTGACGAGTATTTCATAAGAGAACACTGCTTATACAATTTTGCCCACGTGTGGTAATGCACACATAGCTCTATCCACCAGAGAAACTAAGCACAATTTACACATTGATGTACTTGAAAGTTAAGATAGTGGAAATGCAACTTCCCTACCTGCAACTCCAGATTTTGGCAGGTAGGCATTCCCCTACCGTTTTATTTATTGCTCTATTTATTTTCTCCAGTCATTTTCTTTTAAATTTTTTTTTAGATCACCCAAGCAAGTCTTCCTAAAGGAACGGTACCAGAGGCAATGCTGCCTGCTTCCCTCAGCTCCTCAGTGCTTATGAAATACACCAGCACCAACTCCTGTGCGCTCATGATTTTTCACAGCTGCAGCAAAGGACCTACAGCCTCTCATCTCCTGTTTGCTCCCTTCTCATTTTGAGATGCAGGTGAGGGAAATTCCAACATTTTTCTTGCAAGCAGCACAGAAAACCTCTGTGCACTTCTGTTGTCTCTGTGGGCACTTCAATCATTTGTGGAAGCAGTAAACCAGTCTTGTGAGATAGGTCACACTATGTGTCTTGGCCACTTGAGCTGTTCCTGATCACAAATAGCAGCAAATGCATGAAGCACTTGTGTGGAGCTCCCACTAGCCCCTAGGGGAGATAGCATTTTTCTGGCAAGTGGGGCAGCCAGGACTGTAGAGGTGAATGCTATCAAACAGGCTAGGGGCTACAAGTCTGTCTAGGGTTTGTGACAAATTTTGAGAGAAGGAAGTAAATTTGCCATTGACAGATTTTGGATTCTTTCTTGCTTGGTCCTTTCTATAACACATGTTGACAAATAAAGTATTGTCACTCTGAAGTTGTCATGGTGCCCGTGTTGTGGGCGAGGACTGCATTGTGTAAGGGCACCAGTAAGCAAAGGAGAGCAAGGACAGAAGCAGTTTGCTCATGCTATTGATTACACAAAGAAGAATTAGGCCGCTGAAATCCAAGGAAGTGAAGTGTATAACACTGATTAGGAATAGGCAGAAATGGGACATGTTATGTTTTGTATCGATATAACACATAATGTGCAGTTTCCCACAGGCATCCCCTTCCTCGTCAGGAAAATAACTAATGGATTTTAGGAGCTGAGGGGGCTTTTTCTGTCAGAGGGGTGTGAGAGTGCTGTGGAATGGAAGGAAATACGATTGCCATGCGCAGCAGGGAGAAGCACTACACACTCATGTCAGAGGCCCCAGATCTCAATGGAAGATATTTATAACTCTGCCTCTGAAGAAGATGAAAGTCGTTCTTATGCTGAGAAAGGGAACAAAAAACGTCACCTAAAATTAAACGTCCCAAGTCAATGCCACCTACTTCTACGTTCCCTGTTTCAGAGCTGGCTAAATGAACTATATCGAGAAACATTTGGGTTGTTCAAAGCATAATAAAGCCATTCTGGAATTGGAATGGCTTTTACTCTCAAACTCTGCTAATTTATCAGCAGTTTTCTGTACTCTGCAGTACATCTCTCACCGAGTTGAGAAAGGCCATTCATTCAGCACAACGATGTTAGGTGATCCAGACAGTGACCAGGGTAAGGTGACCGATGAAAGTATGCATTAATTGCACTCCCACGTTACTTGGTTTAACTCCTGCAAGCCTCTATATAAGCATTACCAGGTTATGCTCTGAGCTGACACTCCTTCCCCAATTCTGTTTTTACCAGAAAACCCAGAGGGGTTTGCAAGCTGAAGAAGACTAAAAACTACCCCCAACTGGGCTATGCTCATTCTAGAATTTCAAAGCACTCTGCAAAGTTTCACAAAACTCCTGATTTGTAAGCTATTGCACCCACCTGGGGTGCTGAACCACTGCTGAGTAGGTGGAGCTGGGAAACTCTCAGATTTCTCAGTTTGACTATAGAGCAATCTGTGCTTAGAAGGGGCGCAAAGTCAAAACCATAAACAATATACATTTCTCCTAGTTGCTGTAGATTGAGGAAAGAAATGGCTGACAGTGGGTCACTACCACAGATCACTTCTGTCCTGGTTTGGTTTCAGAGAACTCCCTCCTAAGCAACCAGCCCACCTAGGCTAAGTGGGCCTGATTTGGAGCTTGTTTTCTTTCTCTGAGGAACAGCTAGGCCATAGTCTCCTCTTCCTTCTCTACTGCTGCAATCCCATAGAACTGCAAGCTGCCCCCTCCTTGCAGGTATACCTCTCTGTTGTAGCGCCTTAGCACTGGCCTTCATTTCTATAAAGGTCTTCATTTCAAGGCCTTTCAAAGGTCTTCATTCTAAAAAGCCCTTTCAAAAAGCCTGTCCTTAATAACCCCTGCTGTGGGAAAACTGGATTTTAAAGTGGATTCAGAGTCCCCATCTAAGAGCTTTTAGACTGAGACTTTGTCTCTACTCAGCATGAAGATAAGTGAGTGGATGTAGAGCAGGCAAAATGCCTTAGAGCTGCGGTCAGAAACCATCTCTGCATTCAATTCCAACAGATCAGAAATATACAAACAATAACTAAATATACAATCTAAATAGTATAGTGGCAAACTAGCAAACCAACCCTGTATGTACGCATCCACTGTAAAGTCAACTCAGTCGGTCGGTCATAAGAAGAGCTGAATGAGAAAAAAAATTTACAACTCCATCTTTTTTAACTCTGCTGTACATTGGACATGACCTTTATCCTCCTCCGTGGCTTGGGCCCTGGTGAGGTGGACATTCCCATTCTGGGTTAGATCCTGTGCTGCTCGTTGCACTGATGCTGCGTGACAATCACCTGCTGAACAAAAACACCTATCTTGTTTGCCAGCCAGCTACATGCAGGCAGCCTTGGTTCCCACAGAGGTAATTTCTTAAAGCAAAGGAGAGGCTTCTACTCAGGAAATTAAAAGGGTTCCTCCGGCTGAGATAGCAGAGGGCACACACCAGTAGTTCTGGCATACCCCAGCAGAGGGCAATGGCAGATGTACATATGCATCTGTCACTGCAAAGCACCCCTACAATATAAAACAAAGTTCTCCCCTGCCTGTCAGATCTTGCCACAAGCTAGGGAGTCAGTCCGTGCTAACAAATAGAATAAAACCTATCTAAGGCTGAATCAAGGCCCAGCAGAAGATCTGGCAGCACATAACTAGCCAGCAGCGCGAAGAAAGCTTTCCAGATCTGTCCTGAGTGACAAAAGTCTATCAAGTAAGGAAAGGCCTCAGCAGGATTTTCATTGTAAGACCAGAAAACACATGTGGACTGGCTTTCTTGCTGTGCTCTTTTAGAGAAAACAAATAAATGAAGCTATATTTCTTCTTTGGCACATCCACAAATGCAAACCAGAAAGACTAAGCTGGAGGTGGTTAGTGTGGAGGAGGAAAGGGCAAACAGATAAGGTGGAGACTCAGACATCAGGAAAAACCTTGGCTGCTTTATCTCTGTTCATGGAAACATTTTCACTTTGAAATCTTAATGTTAGCCTTCATGTCCTTTTGAAAGGGACAGAAAGCGATTCAGAGCAGAATTTGTTAAACGTATACATACCTATAAACGAGAGCTACAATTTGAGGCAGTTAAGCCGGACTCTCTCACATTGGATTTTTGCACTTCTGAGTATAAAACCCTGGACCTCTCAATTTGGGGCTGAAAAATAGAAACGTCCAGAACCAGCAACCACTGTAAAAAAACACCAATAAGATTGTATGTCATGTGCACCAAAATGCAGCGACCATTCATTAATTATGCAGGCCCGCCACAAAAGCATGTAAGAATATCTATTTTGACCAAGGAAGGATGTGAAGAAATGTTTACAAATCCTTTCACGGCAATAACCATAAATAACAAGTAAACAGCGACAGGAGCAACTGCTGCTGTAATATTGCTGTCATTTGTTGTGCGTGCATCAGCAGGCGCTGCGAGGGGAAATGACTGTCGGAGGAGAAAGAAATATGTTGCCAAGCAACACAAGACCCCGGCCGGGGGACCCCCTCCCCTGCCCGGGAGCAGACAAAGGTTCACGGGCCCTCCCGGCTTGCAATGTACAACCGCTCCCAAAGCTAAGCTGGCATCCATCAGGGGAGAGTGGACACGGGTGGAGCGAGCGAGCAGGATTGGGGATGAGAGCAGAGCCTCTAACTGGCGAGGAGAGGCTGCCGAGACCGAGAGAAGAAATGGCTATGCTGCCAGGGAGGGATACAGAAAGGAGACGAGGGGATAGACGGAAGCCAAGCCAGGATGGAGCGGCCGACCTGGGAGCATGGCTGAGCTGATGGCACTTGGATCAACATCCCCCTCCGGTGTGGAAGGGCTGGACCTGACCGGGGCTGCCCCGGCTGGAGAGAGAGATGGAGGAGCATGGCAGAAGGAAGATACTCTCCAGGGTTTTTTTCTTTTCAAAACATGCCTGTGTAAATATGGCACTCACAATAGCAACTGCTTACATTATTTTTCTCGAGGGAGCTGACGTCTAGGTCCCTGAATGCTCTGCGACCTGCCAGATGGGAGGAGGGTGCAAACCCTGGAATTCAAAGCTCAAGGGCGGCAGCCAGGTACCTCCTCCGGTCCCTGTCTCTGCCATTAACCTCCTCTGTTAGCACGGCCAAGTCACGCAAGACTTTCAAATGAATCTCAGGGAATCAGGCATCCCACCTGATAGAAATATGGGAGCAGCTGAATGCAGAACTACAGCAGGCACCTTGGAAAACTGTCAGTTTTCCAATTATGACAATCGCTGGGGCTGCTACCTTCCCCTGGTAGCTGGGGTCAAGCAAGCATCACTCTAACACCGAGAGCCAACATTTACCAATAGCGTCTCTGAAAGGCTGAAGATGCAGGCAATAAATAATGACACACAGTTGTGACTCTCTGTAACGCAAGCTGCGATGAAGAGCTGGCCAAGCTGGAGGGCCTGGCTTGCCAGCTACCCGAGCGAATGCTAAGATCTGCCTTATCGCCTAAAGGCATCGGATAAGGCTGAACACGAGCACAATTTACCTCCTACTTCCTAAGCATAGCTGATTCCCACAAAGATGAAATTAAACTTCCTTCTATATGTGGATGAAAAGATTCCCTCGAGCTGAAGTGGTTCACTAATTAAAATAGCTCTTTGTCCAAGGTTAGCAAGTTAAAAAATAGCAAGTGCTACGTTGTCACAAATCTACTAGGTGTTGTGAAGGGAGACAAGAGATGTACAACCAACAAGTCTCCAAATCTCTTGCTGAATCTCCATTAATCCCTTGCATTCCAGATATCAGAGCAGTCACGCTGGCCTGGGGATCTGCTTCCAGTTGGTCAATAGCAACAGGAAAATCTTTAAACCTCCTTTTGATCCAGACATAAGTCGTGCAGGATCTGCATCTTGCAGACCAGCCCTCCGTTCTCCCAAGGCTACCTGCTGCAAACCGGAGATACGGTACGCAGAGCCAGCGGGACTGCGCGGTGCAGGAAGTATTCTAACGTCTGGAAGCACCGCTGCCTCCCAGCTCCCATCACTTATTAATAAGTTGTTATTCATTGCTGAAATGCTGCCAATTTGTATTATACAGGCAGTCAGGCAAGATGATCATATTGGTCCACAGCAGCTTTAGCCTGTGAGTGAGGCGTGGAGCGTAAGCCACACTGATTTCCATAGGGTGAAGAATCTGGGAGAGCTGCTTCTGATCTTCAGGCACAATCACATGCACTGACAAAAGACACGTGACTTTGCCTAACTCTCTCCTCAGACATTATGTGACTGGAAGGCCCAACACATCCCGTCTCCAGGCTGGTAGCTTTTGCAGCACATATTAAATCTCTCACAAGAAAAGTCAAAGGAAAGAATGGGAAATAGCTTTGTATACCGCATTTCCTCCTCCTCTTCTGCTGAATGGGAGAGGCAGGGTTTGCAGAATTCCCTTCTTGTGTTAGGCTGTACCTCTTCTCTGAAGATTTACCGCTTGTTCCAGAAACATTCAGGTTAGGAGGTCTGAGACATGGGAGGTGAGGAATATTCAGTGTCTACCCAGTTGTATGCCCCGGGTATTCTCTGATCACCATAAACACACACAGCTTTTTTACAGGGCAGTGCAGATGTGCTTGTGCGTGCACCATTTTCCTGAACAGGTTCCGATAATCTCTCCCAAGCCATTGCACTTCTGAGCTCCTCAGAGCTGAGAACAGGTGAAGATATTTTAAGAAAAAAAACATGTTTTCTAACAGAAAAGCACCGTTTTAACAAAAAACAACCCCACATTGTAATTACATGAAGGTACTTATAATAATTTAGACTCCTCTTTTTGCTGCTACTTTGAAAGCCTGCTATGATTATCATGGGATATTATGCAAGATTGGCACAGTTTATGTTTTATATACGTATGTAAAAATATGTTATGCTCTATTGCAGTCCAGAATTGCATCCCAGATATGTTCTTTCAATGTCCAAAGTAAAAAAATGTAATGATACTGAAAGGCCATAAGAAAATCCGAGAGGCCTGTGGGCACGCAGGCATGCGGGAATTTATGTGCATATAGCAACTCACATTAACACTGACAGGAGTTAAAGCCCATCAATCTTTTGCACATCCAGATGAGAACACCATGAACCAATTCTTTCCTGACTTATATCCAATATTGATGGAGGTGACATAAGGCTGCAGAAGGTGCAGATCAGGGAAGAATCCAAACCTCTGGCTACTACTCTATTTAATATTTTTTAATCTGCTCTGCCACCACCATCAAAAATAGTCTGATCTCATGCCACCAGTGACCAGAGGATGGGGATGGAAAATGAGGATCTGTTTTATCATTTGGTAACACTGCCACAAAGCAGGGGACTCTGAATAACCAGAGCTTAAAATAAACTGGATAAAATGGACTGTTCAATCTTCCTCTGAGGCCCCATGCAAAGTATATATGAAACAACAGCAGACATGGGTTACAACTCGTATTTAGGAAGTAGAAATAGGAACATTTGAAGTAATAAATGTATTTTCTTCTTCTTTCACCTGTTCCATAGTTCTGAAAATTTAAAGCCTGAGTATGACCCAGTGCCACACAGGCCCAGTTCTTTGTAATATATTGTTGAAAAGCAGAATAAATTAATAAACCGCAGAACTCACTACTGTTACTGTTGTAGCTAAACTGCTTCTGACACAGGAGCCAGCCTCATACATTGTAATAGTCTTGATTTACCCTATAAACGTTTCCAGTGAAATATATGGGAGTTCAGATATGTTTTCCCTTCCAGCCAGAGGAGCTTCTTTGTTCTTCAGAGCCTGTCTTCTAGAAGTGTTTAAAAATAAAAACGCCGCACTGCCACTTGTGACTGGCCTTTAAGAAGTTACACCCCAGCACAGACTGAACACTGCCTTTTGCAAAGCTCTTTTCAGCTCTTCCAGAGACAAAAAATGAGCAGCTTTGACAGTGTAACTCCATTAAAGGAGCTTATTTGATCAGTCTGGTTTCACGCTTAAAATGCTTTTGGTCTCACTACCCCAACCATCTGCTCTCTCATGACAGCAGTTCTGCCACCCTGCTGGGATTTGCCTTTGCTGCTGGTCAACAGGAGCTTCTCTACAGAGAGAAGAGCCAGCCTCTTTGGGAAGGTCTGCCAGGGACGCACAGGTCAGCAAGAGGCAGGACCACTAATTTGCCTTAAATCCTGGGGCTACGTAGATGCCCAGCGCTGACACATAGCTGCTGCATGAAACTAGCAAGTCCCGTCCCTACCCAATGCCTCAGTTTCCACTGCTGTAAATTACGGTTAGAGAAATTCATTTTCCCTGGAGAGCACACACACAAAGTACAGTGCAGCAATAAAATACCACTGTTTCCAGATGGGAAAGACCTACGTCTGGTAAGATACCACCAGTATCTCTGTCTTCACATTACATTTCACTGCTCAGAGCCTCTGTTCTTGCTTTGGAGGCAGCTTTGGACAGCTGCAAAAAACACATGCATTTACAACAGCAGAGATGATAAGCAAAGCACATATGAAATACATGCAAGTGAATGAAATGCAAAATCAAATTACATTCATCAGGAGCAAGCTGAGAAATCAGCCACAGACAAGCTGTCAAAATGTCCTGACATAACTGGAGAAATCTCTTGGTTGATTCTGGCATCTATTTATATATTGGAGCTTACACACATTATAAAACTCTGGGCATCTGAGGTACTACTGTATTTCCACAATCACAAATAAACCCAACCATGTTTTGTATATGATCCAATTTGCTCTTCTGGGGAGGAAGCATAACATTGGCTGTGGTCTACATATGACTAAAAGTGTTAGGCAACTACAAACTCTCTGCTACCAGTGGAAGGTGAACAGAGTTTTAGGCAGACTCTGGCTCAGCCATAATGGACATGTAACTTAGAATATTTCTGTGGATTTAGCCCCCTGCCCTAAATTGTATTCCTGCCTACTTTTAGGTCAATCTTTGATGGATTTTGCATGTCCATTGCCATTTCAAAATTCACATCCTTTGAATAAAGTCAGAAAAAACCCCATAACTTCCATGTCAGCTGGTCTTGTGGTTTTAACTTTTCAAAGGACCAGCTCTATCAGAGTTTTCCTTCACTTCCCTATATCACCAGGGTGACAATGCTGTGAACACTCCTAAGCTAGCCCCTGAAAACATAGACTGTGTGGTCAGAAAGCCAACCCAAACTACAACAAGAACCGCAATTAAAGCGCATAAATCAGCAATCAAAGAGTTACTAAGCCCAAACGTTCAACTACTGTTATTACAGTGTATCTACTCTTGCAATCTTTAGAAAGAACAATATATTGAATTAATACCCAAGAAATAACCTTTTAAAATTTGGCAAGGTAAAATAACTGATTTAAAGTCCTTTTTACATTAGCCTTTAAAATTAGCAAATTTGACTAAAGTCAATGAAATATCCCACTTTAACTTCAGCTGGAGGCAAAGTGGATAGATAAACCTGGAGTCACAACAAACATTACACTGGTTTTGTTCTAGTGGTCTTATGGGATCATAAGGGCTAATAATATTAAGCTTCCTGTTAGGGCTAGCTGATGAAAAAAAGTTCCTTGAGAGAATCTGCCCCAGTTTTAGGACTAAGCATAAGCTGTAGGAAGTGTACTCCAGGCAGTAAAATGAGGGGAGATATTTCTTTCTTTCTTAGTTGTTTTACCCTTTGAACTATCCTGAACAATTCCTTTCTGCATGCTGACTACTTTGACTACTTGTAAAGTGGCTGTCATGTCATCTGTCAGAGCCTAAGTTGTACATTCGGCAAAACCCGTAAATCAAGTGTAGGGACAGTACAAAGCCCCGCTCCCCCCTCGCATCTCCTGCACCTGCTGCTTTCGAGTGGTGCTACTAGTGATGGATGCAGACCTTGCTGCGCTAGACCCTGTACAAACACAGAACAGAACAAAAAGTCTTCGCCCCCAAAGAGATTGCAACTGAAATCTAAGACATAAAAGAACAGCTGAATCCACAGTGGCAGGAAAGGCTGTTTTTGTTCTCTCTGCGCTTTCACACAGGCAAGAAGCAGGCAGGGCTGGCTGACTGTATTTGAACTTTTTCAGGAATGAAAAATGGCCATAATTTTGCACTCTTGTTTTAAAAAGTTAGGCAGTTTTATTTCTAAGGCAGACCTTTGTTGCAATGCTGAAAAGCACTATAATTCTCCCACCTGTTGTTTTTCCTTATTGCTCACTCAAGCTCTCTCTTCTATGCACACATCCTGCTTGCACGCGGAAGCTGCTGGGAACATGGCTGGTGATTTAATTTTTCTTGCGGCTGTCTCTCTTCTTTCCGCCTTCCAGCAATGTAAGATCTGTGGGATTGCGTGGCTGGGGCTTGGGGAGGTTTCCACTGGTTCTGAAGTACCGGAAATTATTTTATGATAAACTGGCTGTTCTGTAACTTTAATTTCTGAGAACTCGTAAGATTTTTCTCACCGGAACATTGTTTACCCTCTCTGTAGTCTGAGAGGGAGTTTGCTCAGTGGGGCAGATTACTTTTCCCTGTGGGAGAAACTAATTTGTTTTCAATTCTATTTTGTTTGCTGACTTTTTGGAATCGTACTATTCTGAAAGCTTGTAACTAGCTGTAAAGTTACCCCAAAGCCACATCGTGTCTTGGTTTCAATTCCTATTTAGGCACCTATACAACTGAAAACCTCAAAAGTGAAAGTAAATTTGTGAAATCAAGTACACCAATGCTTGACTGAAAGCGCTGTAAAAACTGTTTCCTGAACTAGAGATATATGCTAAGTATCTGAAATTAAGGAAGAAAGCAAACCTTTACACAAGGCAGCAATAATATGAGATATTCCATATTATGTCTTCATCATTACTTTTCTTCAAGATCTAAATGGATTATTTTATCCCCTGCTGATATGCCTCTGAGAATCAAGGACTAGGGAAAGAAGTGGGCAAGTCTGAGATGCTCTTTTTTGCTGTCTATCAGCCTAAAACTGCAGTAGCATTTTTAATGTTTGCCGTTATTTTCTTTGAAATGTGTTGGTTCATATAGTTGTGTTTACACCAGGAGAAAAGATACATTTTGAAGGTATTTGTGCTATACTAGTTTGAGACTAAGAGAAAGTTAAAAATAATTACTGTCTTTTTTTCAAATATCTATAGTACTGCCAACTTATCTAGCAAGCTATCTATGTGGCTTGATTGTTTGTTTATTTGTTCTGAAAGCCTCAACTACTGAAATAACATTTGTACCCCCCAGAAAAAAAAGCTTGAGAATGTGACACTTCCAGGTTAAAAAGAGCCCAACACAACAGAAAGCAAATAAAATGAATCTAAAATTTACATTCTCTTTTTCTGTCATCAGATCAGCTACAACATACCCTTGTGATCTTCACAGAACATTTCTATCTGGTAGCAAAACCAACCAACCAACCATTATTCAGAAAATTACTGCAGTTTGAAAACTCAAGGAATTGTACAGATACAGAAACTGTGAAGGGAGGGGGAAAATACCTATGTTCTTCCTTGTGAGGGTTAAGCCATATTAGTTAATCTTAGTTAAAATCACAGAGAAGACAAGATAGCCTGGGTTTTCATTTACACTGGCAGTCTGACATCAAGCCCAAAGAGAAACCTGTGTAAGAATCTGATCTGCTGATCTGATTTAAATCATCACAGCCTGGCTTACTTTCAGCATGCCTTCTAGCACGAGTAAACCAACACAGATTAATTTACAGGAGTTCAGATGAATGTTGTGAAACCAGCACCGTAAGCATGTGTTATAACCAGTTCATGTAATGGGAGTAGCGCAGCTGTGAACAAAATACAGACACCATACACAGCACTGTTTACAAGTGCTGTTTGCTCTTCTGTTTATTCTGCTGAGCCTCCGGTCCTGAGTTAGGAAGGTGCTAATGGGCAGTAGGACCTCCCTGAAGCAGTGTTGGAAGTCAGGTTTCACTTAGCAGTCATCGGAGGTACAAGATTTAGTGTCTCAGAGCCATTCAAAGAATCAGGTCAGTGGAAGATTAAGCTGTGCAAGAAATGCTCTAGGGTAGAAAGAAAGAGCAGAAACAATGCAGGAAGTGGTTTCCAGTCATGAATCCAGTTTTAAGCAGCTAAGATTCACTTGAGAGATTAGGGTTTTGTAGACTGATGGGAAAACAAGGGAATCCAATGAAAGGACAGAATGAATTCCAGTCATTGATACAGGAGAGAACAGGGAGGACCACAGTCCCACTACTTCTCTGATTTGAAGCATCTCTCTGAACTAGCACCTTTTAAACCCACTCTTAGTAATTGCAGGATCCAGCAAGACATTATTAAAAAGTATTTGATATCTTTTTTAACGGTTGTTAGGCCAGGCCATGCAAATTAACATACACTAACATACACAGTGATACAGGTATCAGCTTTTCTACAGGCTTCTTAACACATACAAAATGTTAGAGAGCAATGTTCCTTGAAAGCCTGCTTTGTCCCGTATTTTCAGAGCAAAGATATTAACTCAGTAACCATAAATGCCACATAAAGATGAAAGCAAAAAAAAAAAAAGCGAACAAAGGCAAGTCAAGCATACTTTGTAACTACCTCAGTCATGTAATTTAGCCTGCTAGAATTGAACAACTTGATACAGGGGGAAGAAAAGGCTATGAAAATCTTTACTTGCTCCTGCTGCAATGCTTTCTGGAGTCCTCATGACAGCACCTCCAGTGGGTGGGGCAGAAGAGCCCTCCCATTGCTTTATTATTTACTTTAGCCCTTGTTAAACCATAATCACAAAACTTACATTTGGAGTTACATCACTACTTTCCATTCACCAGAAAGGAACTAAAAGGCAAGTCCTATGCAGTTAACAAAAAAATACAGTAATTATTCCTCTCCTGAGCTCTTTTCGAGTTCCTGGTTGGCACCTGTCTTGTTCTGCACACCAGGCTCACCTTTTCTTTTAAGGTGTCAGACATGATTCTATTTCTTCTGTTACGCAGTGCCACAGCTTGTTTTTCATTGGCATATAAAAGCCCACTTGTCCCTAATAGAAGCAAAGGTCCCGTCAATCACGGTGGAAACCACTAAAGAATTGGATTTTATGACAGTCAGCTGTAGTACCGTACTATCACAACATGCTTCTACGTATGGTTAACCAGAGTCTCCCATGCGCAAATCTCTGCCCCCCAAGCTAGAGCCTTGCTGACCAAGCAATACTAAGGGCAAATCACATTACAGCTGAGGCCAGGGTTATACCATGGCCTTGACGATTTGCTTTGGTTAATTGTACTGAACAAACAAGAACTATTTGGCCCCTACAGTGCTTTAATCTTCTTATTTCCCCCAGTAAGTTTATTTTGTCCAGCATCTATTCAAGGCTTTTTTCAATTGACTTGGATGCAATGAGCCACCTTGGCTTGCCTTAGTTCCTCAGTAGAAAAAAAACAGGTCCCAGACTGGTTGTAAGTATTGAATGGCTCAGTGCGGCCAGAAAAGGAGGAACACATTGCTGGCTGAAAACACCATTGCACAAAACACTATGGCTCACCTACAACTTTGACTGATAAGCCAGGCAGGATTTGCCAGCATGTAGCATTTGTCATAAAAAATAGATCATTCTGAGGGCAACAGAAGTTAAAAAGCAACTTTTCAGTTAAGTTTTCCAGGAAAGTATTTCTCAGAGGCAATTCTTGTGCTTCTGTGAGTTTCAGTCTCCCTGAAGTATGTTACCTAAAACCTCCCCGCTATCATTCTTCCCTTCTGAAAGGGTTGCAAGGTGGCAAATGACAGATGAATCCCCAGGTATAACAAGATATGTGTGGTTGGGAGCGGAGGAGGTCTTGCTGGATGCAAATACAATGAAAGGTCCCATATACCTGCCTTACAGAGAGATAGCTGAGATGCTCTGACTAGCCTCTGGAGAGAGAGGTTAAGAGGTCACTTGAACACAGCCCATAATTACTTATATGAGGAGAAGACAGATGGGAAAATGCTTTTTTGGGAAAAGGCTTTGGCCACAAGGCTAAGACATAAGAGGTGCACAGGGCAGCACCACTAATATCTCTAGCTGTATTTTAATGCCACTGCTCCCAGAAGGGAGGACAGATGGTGTGCTCTAGGCTTCCCCCTTAGACAAGTCTTTTCACTGAACTCAGGTGGGTGCCTGGTTTCTGGATCCAGGTAAAGTTTAGGTACAAGGTAGATAGCAAGCTTCTCATACAGGGTGGCTATGACATGGCCAGAAAAATAACTCCAGGTATCCAGAGAGTTTTAAAGTCAAACAGGGTGATGCCCAATAGCTCTGCTGCATACAGAAAATTGCTGTCTGTGTATTCCCTTTTGTCCTTGCGAGCCTCTATTCAACTTTCAGGGTGAGACTTCTGCAGTGAGGACATCAGTAAAATGAGGTATACATATACACGTCAGAAGTGATCCTAGAAATACAGGTCAGAAGCACAGAGATAGTGTTTGATTGGTTTGGGTTCTTTTTGGTGAGTAACTGATATTTAGTCACTGTACAGTAAGTAATCTATCTTTTTCATGGCATTGCATCAGTTCTAAAAAATGTTTTTTACAAGACAGGTAAGTACTAACAGCTCTGATCAGTGGACGTGAAAACAGCAGAGGTCCTCCAACAGACAGCTCTCAGAGCTCTCCAGCAGATGAGGTGGAGAGCAGGAAACAGGCTACAGCCTCCCCAGTTGCAGCTTTCTGCTCTTTCCAACATACTGAATTTTGAGAGTCCGAGACTATAACAATAGATGGAAAAGCATGCACTATAAGATATGGGTAAATAACTTTAAAAAAGTGGCCACCAGATTTTTGTTTCCAAAGACTGTAATGCTGCCCCATACTTCAAAGCATCATAGCTCTTAGTGTCAGTAAAACAAAATGACCATATGCTATTCAAACAAGGAGGGAAGTGACCTCCATCAGTGCAATTTGGTTACTGAGATACTGCTAAGGCAGCACATTGCCACTGTAGAGTGACTAGACTGCTCCTAGGCTGTGCACTTCTAGGATTCAGATGAGGCAGAAGGATATTTAAGTCCTAGCTAGTGTAGCAAATGCAAAATGAGAATGAAAGTATTTCTGAAATAGAAGTTTTTCCCCTTCCTCACGAGTGTCACTCTTGAAGATAAGATCTAAACTTTTGTAGGGGAAAAACTAGTTCATCTAATATTGGTTCTCTTTCTGTCAAATGAAATGGAAAGAGCTGAAGAACAATGATCTCTATTAAAAAAATTACTGACGTGTTAGGGACGCAACCAAACTGAGGAACTGTGTAATTCGTGAGCCCCTGTTTTTCTTGCAGGTCATTTTGCTTGGCTGGTGGGGAAATCAAGAATGAAGCACAAGGTCATGCCCCCAGCTGTCACTGGAGCTCCAGAATTTGACAGAACATTTCGTGCACAGTAAGTCTGGAGACCATTAAGATGGTGGCAATGAATAACAATTCAGTCCAGAAAAGAAGCAAAAACATTATCTTAAAAGGTTACCTTTTCTTTGCATCCTTTGCTTAAAAAAAAAAAGAAAAAAAGAAAAAGAATGAACAGATCACTTTTCAAATGGTTCAGCTATTATTTTAATGGTAATGGGGTAAATTCAGCCCATTTAAAACAGTCACTGCTCAAATTCTGATCAAAGTAGGCAAACAGATTACCCAAACCTAAAGAGGGGCTGTGAGCTAATTGATTGTAACTTAGAGAATTCAGATATTCTGGATCTAGCAGGCTGTGCTATCTGTTCTTGGACTGTGGCTAACACCAAACACGTGGAAGACAAGAGCACAGAAAACTCTGTCTTCACAGTGGATAGTGGTGGAATAGTCTGTCTAAGACGACACTGTTTTCCTAAAGGGCTTCAGTTTGTGATTAGCTAATGACCCTATGCAAAAGTATTTATATTTATTTCAAATCACATCTGCTGTAACTGTAGTTGTAGTTGGATAACAATAACGAGGCATAGAATACATTAGACAACGTATTAGATAGTAGAATATGTTAGATATAGAAGGTTGCCTAATTTGTTAAAAAGAAATTAATTCAGAACAATCAAGAAAAGATATCCCAACAAAATACTGGTGGGAAAACTGATGATGTCCACAAATAAAGGTGTTATGGTCCTCGCCATAAGAAGATCTATCATGTGCTGCCTGTGCCTTATAGCACTTCATAAGGGCAGCTGGCCTCAGCAGATCAATCCAAGCTGCTCATGCACAGCTCTGCACCTCCTCTTGCAGTCCCAAGAATGCTGACCCACAAAACTTGCATACTGAGTATGGAGATAAGTGATTAACACCACATCCATGTGCGGGAATTCCTGCCTGCCTCTGCTGCACAGGCACTTGATTTAGGATTATTTGTCCTATTTATTTCCATGTAGTTGGGATCCAGATCCTTGTGTAAGTTTAAATACCAGGGAAATATTTTAAATAGTTTGCATTTGAGACACAAAGAAGAGAATTTTTAAGAGTACCTAATGCTGGCTTGACTGTGCTCCCACTGGATTCGATAGCATTAACTTTAGTGGCAACAAAATGAGGCCAAAGCTGTTTCTCCTTGAAAATCTCACTCATAGTTTTTTTTCTTTCCAGACTAATATTCTTTCAAATTTATTCTGCAGGCAAAACTGTGTGGAGTTTTACCCAATATTCCTGACTGTCCTCTGGACTGCAGGATGGTTTTGTAACCAAGGTAAACACTTTTCGTTTTTATCTTGAACTGAGAAGTTTTACATAAGTTTTTAAAACACTTTAATTTTATCAGGAGATAAATGACTGTAGACATCTTTTCCCCTTCTTTTAATTGCATTGCCGCAGCATAACCTTCCTCGAAAAATGCTCAGTGACACTGAAATCCTCGCTTAGTCATGGTGTTTCACATAGCCCTACCAGCTATCACTTCTCTCTGCAAACCAAGGAGCCAGTACATGGCACATTTATCACACATTCAGTGGATTTGCAGGGTGAAACGTTCAGAAAAGCAGCTCCGTAGATGCTTCCCACTAACAATTATTTGCACATTATGGGACAATTCTCACAGGACATCAAACTAATCATCCCTGGGGAGGAGGCAGCCTGAAAAGGCTCAGGTCAGAACACTCATTCCTGTACCTGGACCTCTGGCTGATGGACACAGAGGTCAAGCCAGCAAACCTTTGGGTTTTTACATCCCAGATGAGTGACACCACCACTATGACTTGTTTCTTCTGGGACATAGCATTGAGCACTGAAGCACAGTCATAACAGCAGCATCTCCAGCCATAGGTATTGTACTTCAGGTAGACAGCGGGGACTCAGGAAAATCTGTTTTCTCAGCTGCATAGCAGGGGAGTGGGTTTTGGTCAAATGTTCTGAACTCAGACACCACAGAGCTTTCATACCTCTCTCTCTGTTGGACTTTCCAAGGTGGGTCTGTGATGTCTCCTAACAGTGATGGGGTGGACTCCCCTAGAGCTAGAACTTGTGACAGAGCCTAATTTTTGCATTCTGTTTTATCAACCCTTCCCCAGCTGATGTTTTAGAAGCATGAAGTCTGTGGGCTGGAGAAAGGATAACTAGCTCATGCCCACTATACCTCTCCTTCCTGAATGACTAGCTTACTTCTCCATTTTGTATGTTTGCTCCAAAACAGAATTATTCTCTTCTAGCCAGAGTCCCATCTCCACTGCAAATCCAATGTAAATAAAAAGTAGCACCACGCAAGTCAACAAATCGGATAGGAGATAGTACATGTGCTCATAGACAGACACTCGAATTGAGGAAAATGACAGTTGCTAACCAGCAACACAGACGTGCTGTCATATGTTAGAAAAGAAGGATTATGTTAACCTCCTCTTTAAGTCATTTTTTCAGCTGAGCATCTCCCATAGGTATGTTTACATGAGTTAATCCAGAACACAGGAAAAGCTGTCCTCTGTAATACTCACTCGCACGGTTTGAAAGAACACAAAATTATCCAGCTTAGTCCTGGATAATACGACTGACCTACACACCCTGCTCCATCTATCAAATGCAAGTGACTTTATACTCTTCCCACAGGGAGGTCAGAAAGCTAACTTCACTACAGCTTTCTCTCATGTCCTTGGATAAAAGCTGCTATATAAATGCAAAGCAGGTTATTAACAACATAAATAAGATTCTCTTCCCAAAACAAACACTCCCCTTTAGCATGAACTGCCATAACAATAGAAAATGACAGCACTGGGTCAAGCCACAGTGCTCCAACCCACTATCCTGTCTCTGGGATAACCACCAAACCAGGGCAAGGGGGGGAGCTACAGATTCCTGTCAGTTCTTGATATCTCCTTTTCTGGGAATGCTTTTAGACTTTTTTGGACAGTCTATGCCCACCCCTATCTGTAAACCCATATCAAGAGCCTTCTGTAGTGAATGTTTGAGAATACATATACCTCTTTTGAATGATTCTTTCCCAAGATAACTTCCCAGGGTATGGGTAGCTATGAAAATCCCCAGAGCTATACAACTAGAAAACATAACTGAAGTGTCTAACTGTCTACAGTCCTCATTTTTTAGTTTTCTAACTGTCTGTGTGTCCCCCCCCCCTTAATCTTTTCTTTTTTAGAATTAGCTTCCTTTCTGGGTGTGTTGTATGTGTTTGCCCGCTACAAGTACTTCCATGGTTATGTACAGTCTGTGAAAGGAAGGTAAGGAGTTACCAACTGAATGCAGGTTAAAAGCTCCAGGCTGCGGTCTGAAGCTGGGCTGAGAGCCAAGGACTGGCAGTGAAAAGTGACTATAATTGAAGCAACATGTGTAAAGTGTCAGCAAGAGGTCTGAAGCGGAAACCCTCAGGGAAGAGGGCTGGCTGTTACAGTAGAAGCCTAGGTTAAGATGTGCATGTGCTACAGGTCACAAGAGAGAAAAGGCTTGATGCTCACCTTGTGGGTGCTCACTTTGTACTGAGCATATCGGCACCCAGACTCAGAGAGGTCTGAAAACAGAAGCACAATGTTGCAGCTCAGGACTGCTGCAGGATGGGACACTGCTCAGGCAAGGTTTGCACCCTGCCTGCCTGTCTGCTGTTTTCATTTTTCCTCAGTTTGTCACATTAAGACCTTTACTCTAGCCATACAAAATGCACTAAAGGAAGCAAGCATATCTGGCCTTGTAGGCTGATGAACTTTCACCACACAGATAAGAGAACACAGCTTCAGATAAGCATACGTT